>NC_059471.1:184583993-189828993 GCF_018139145.2 Gymnogyps californianus
GCCTCAGAGATGGGCATCATCCCTCACGATCATTGACAGCTGTGGCACACATTATTAAGGAAATCAGCCAATTCTCAGGACAAAGCACAACATGCATGCTTTAAAAATAATCTTCAGCCCTGGTCTTTAATTCAAAAAAAGTGAATGAGGCAAAGCTTTCAGAGGAGACTGAGCCTTCTTTTGTTCAGTATCTACTTGTTCACATCTTGTGAGAGAAACTGAGCACTTAAATAGCAAAAACTAAATTCAAGCCATCATGGCCCAGGAGTAACGCCAACACCTGTATAGAAGAAGGGCATACTACAGCACAGAAAATCCCACAAACACCTTATCAATATGTGGAACACTATTTCTGTGACATGTATACAATACATATTTACATGGACCTGGCAGAGGAAAATACTCAAGGATGCTACCAATGGTAAAGTTAATAGCAAAACTTGTTCCATGTTTGACTTAATGGAACTTTTTAACACTGAAAGAGACAAGAATATTCAGAATTAATCATTAGAAGAGTGCTACAAAAATACTTCATGAATACTTTAAAGATGTAAACTTTCAAAGATTTCTCAAATCTGAGAACAATGAAATCATAGACTAATTCAGGTTATAAGGAACCTCTGGAAGTTATGTGGTCCAACTCCTGCTCAAAGCAGGGCCAACTCCTTAGCTACATCACACTGCTCAAAATTATATCCAGTTGGGTTTTGAATATTTAAGAGGATACAGACTCCATAGCCTCTTTGGGGAGCTTGTTCCCATGTTCAATCAACTCTTGTGATCATTTTTTTTCACTCACGATATCTAATTGGAATTTCCCTTGCTGCAACCTCTACTCATTTCCCCTCATCCTTTCACCATGCTCTCCACGAAGAGTTTGTCTCTGTCTTCACTACAACCCCCAATTAGGTAGCTGAAGACAGCAAGAGGGTTTCTACAACCAGTATCAAAACTCTTTTGTTTAGAACTACAACTAGGAAATTCCTCCCTATTGACAGGTTTTTGAAGAACAGACAAAATTAATAGATTGTTATTAGAAATCATTACTTCCGCTATTATGAAGCTGAAACAATGCAAAAAAACCCCAAGAATACACTCAGCTTGTAAGTTCTTGGAAAAAACAGAAGCAGCATGTATGGTGATTACTGGCACAGTAACTAACTACTACTCCTTTTGCATCACAAAGAACATTTCCTACTTAGTACCACAAGTCAGTATTGGTCTGTTTACTTACTGAAGGATCTTCTAGAAGTGAGAGGAAAGCTGACTGAGTCATTTATTAGAGTTAACCCAAGTTTGGAGGGGAAAGCAAGAGAGAGGCAGCAAGTATGGAATGCAACTGTGTGTCACTCCACAGCTTAAGAAAATGTTCACAAGCTCATTTGCCCCTTTCTCAAGTTGAGATAAAAGGGTACTGCCAATGGGAAGTTGCTCACAGAAGAATTAATTTTCAGAGTCATGCAGTACTGCCTTCAGGAGGAAAAGGGACAGACCAACAGCAAAGGCTTCTCTCATCTGTCTCCAAAAATTTAACCTGTCAAATTTACCGGACACATTTCAAAAGTCTGGATCACAAATACTGTTTTAAGTAAGATGATGCTGAGCACCTGTGTGGGGAACTAAGCAACGCAGAACTGATAGAGAGATTGTACTGTCAATATACTTACTGGTTTTTTTTAAGGATAGGTAAAACCTATTGTTTGGTACTTAAAAGAATAGAAACATTGCCCACTGGTATTAGAAGAATCATACAATGCTTACCTGCGACCACATTCTGAATATTTACCAATATTTTTTAGTATTAAGGCAGCTGTTAATCGGATGTGTTTAGTTATTGGTCCCTCTTTTTCATCCTACAAAAGAGGGCGGGGAAAAAAAAAGTAAGAGCCTTGTAGTAGCAGGCAACAATTAATATCTACTACTTGAGTCAAACAATACTAACTGTGAAATCTCTGAAGACAAGGTTTCTTGATCCCCTCCTTAATGCCATTAGAGCAGCACTCGGATGATTCACAATGGCCTTCTGTGCTCTGGGAGTAGAGGCAGTACCCCCTGCAGCTGGCTGCCTACATTAGTAAAGAAAGAATTAATAAAAATAAGCTTTGCACCACTTTCTAGAAGATTAACAACTCTGAAAATTTATTTTACATTTTTTTAACCTATCTGAACAGAGACACAAAGATCCATTAATACTTGGTGCTGATATGTGATTTGCCTTTTGTTTCCACAGAGATAAACCTTATTGCAAAGCCTTCAGAAGAGTCATGGGCTTTATTTTATGTGAAAAAACACTTCTCTTGAAGTACTGCTCATCACCCATGATATTTGTGATGGAAAAGTAATATATTGTACTAATGACATAGCCACTTCCTGAAGTGTATCTATTTAAAGGAATGTTTAGGAACTGTGGAAGTGTTCCTATTTAAAGGCTTTAACAGGAACTGTGATAGCAACTATGCAAATGTCATCCGAGATTTGGCCAGAGAATGTCCTTAAAATATAGCTATTCAAAACTCGACACAGGTCATTGGGACCATTAGACACTAAGACAATATAAAACACTTATTAACTGTGGTTAGTGAGGAGTAATATAAAGTAACACAATTTAAGTTATGATCTAAGACATAAAACATCTAGTTGTTAAATCAGATCAAACATTTGTAAAACCAATTACCTGTTACTGCAGCTTTCAGACTGAGATTAATAAATTAAGCAGGGTATTTTATAAAGCTGGTACAAATAACAAACATAGCGGAAGCAAATTCTCCATTTTCAGTATTAACACTGAAGTCAAAGCTCTATTTCATGTAAAACTTCGAAATTATTCATACAATTAAGAGTTTAGAATATATAAATATGCAACTTCACTTAACGAGTAAGACTCAATGTCATCTCAAAGTTTTGCCGTATCAATGGTGAAAAGTATCACCACACTTCGATATATTGAACAGCATTATTATGAAGTCATCTAATACCCTTGTAGGACCTGATTAGAAGTGCAAGTAGTGCTTACTTGCAAAGGCAGCATGAATCAAATATAAGTGTTTCATTTTTTAAAATGAAAGTTAGCCTGTAAGAGTATTATTTAGGCATCTTTCACTGTGAGTGAATATTCTAAGAATAAAACTTGAATTCTCCATTCAGAGAGACTTTCTTCATAATCTGAAATTCTAACAACAAGGAAACCTAGTTAAAAATTAGAAAAAGGGTTCACAAGTGGTTTTAAACCACAAAACAGAAAATTAAGAAGTAGTAACAGACAGACTCCTCCCTAAAAAACTTAGCTCATAATCACACTGTCATCCTCCCCTGAATGGAAATAAGAGTTTGAAAACCTTTATGAAGTAAAGGGAGAAGGGCAGGGGCTGAATGAAGAAACTGTTGGGCAATGACATATGTTTGTAGGAGACTGAGTACCACAGTAAAGGAATTATCATCTTCATTTTTAATTTCTGGAATATTTTTGTTTTCCTTATGTTGAGAAGAACGAGGATTCATCGGTAGAGGCTGTTCCGAATGTCTCACTTCAACAGCTATCATACTATATTTTAGAAAGTTGAAGTACTATTGCCTTGATTCTAGAAATACTGGAAAAGAGACAATTGCAATAAATTAGGAAGATATTAAAAGATTGTCTCCTCTTTTTGATTTTGGAAAAGAAGCTGATTAAAAGTTACTGAGACATCAAGTGGACTGACTTGTGTCTGTGGGCAAGTATCTCTCTCAAGAAACATCTAGATTTCTTGAATGTCTTTAATTATATTATCAACTTATCTTCAAACCATACCATTCATCTTGTGATTTAAAAGTTATCTCCTGCCCCACTCTCATGGTGCATGAAGAATATTTTTGGTAGCTCACGCTACCATCTTTGCTTCAGTGGCAACAAGGAAAAAAAATGAACGTGAATCCAAAAAGATTCAAATGCACAAAGCTACAGTCAACACAGTTAATTGCTAGTGCTACCTGACCTTCCAGAATGTAATATTCAGCTACCTCTGAAAACCAGAAGAGGAAGAGTTAATATAATACACTTTTAAAAGCAAAGAAATACAGAATTAAGGTATACAACCAACTCTGTAATGCGGCTTAATTTTGCCTACCTGGTTCTAGCAGAAACTATTACAGATTTTTTCAAGTATGTATCATGTTATGATAGACAGAAATGATGATTAGGGGAATGGGCTCTTGTTTGTTACACTGTGTTCCACAGATTTTACTTCCAGCACCAATAACACTCACCCTATCTGCACTCTCCGAGGTAGGTGTAGTTTTACTAAATGGTGAGGGATTAAGTGAAGAAAGTTGGCCTAATTAATGCCTAAAAGTTGATGGCTTACACATGCTTCATCTCAGCACCAGTTTTTTAAGTTGTTTCAGCTCCATACAAGAGTCTAGTCATATGGACTATCAGTGGTGTGCTGATATATCCGACAAGCTTCTAGGACTCAACAAAAAGTAAATTAAGCCAAAACCTTGTAAGTCAGCTTTCAGACGTGACCATGTAAGCCAACTTGAGGTGATGTGTTGCAGCGAGCTTAGGGTTTCATTTGACAAGTCACTGATTCTGGAAAGCAAATTATCAAGTCTTGTCTCCCTCATGTAGCTAGATGCTCTTTTCAGTTGTGTGAGCATAACTCTGTGGCAGTGCTGTAAGATTATGTGGGCTACCCATTATATATAATCAAAATATTCCTGTTTGTTTACTTCTTTGGTAAAAGAGGAGTAATGGAGACATGAGGGAAGAGAGTAAAAGTAATGGACAGGGAACCTCAATGATTTCATAAAACAGCTGAATGTATTAACTGTCATGAGTGGTGACAGAAAAAGGTCTCATCCCTTCCTTTTGTTCCAGCCCACCTCCTGTACTGGTGTTCAACTGACTGTAAGGCAAGCGTATTCCACTCATCTGGCAAACCCACTTTTTTGATTTGATTAGTTTTTTCTAAAACCAGAATTGATTTACCATGCAATCAGACAAAAACTAAAGCTAGTTCTCTCACTGTAAGCAGCGCATAGCCACAAGAAGGAACAAGGGATGGCAGGGAGAGTCAAAACATCCTACTTTGAGTAGTGGAATGCTCTTATTTCAACTTGTATTCTGAAATCACATCCTTAGTATCTTGTGATATTGCAGTCTCAGTATTTCAGCGAGAACTGGTTATGCATATAAATTCCTACTTTCTGAATCTGACCTAATTAGGGAATTCTGCCTCAGAAGAGGGGATGTACGAACGTTCCAATATGAGTACCTGTGCCAATTTTAAAGAAGCCTGTGAGGACACAGAGCTACTGGATGTGTTATCTGTGTGATGGAACGTTTTTGAAAAGGCAGAGTTGAGATCACATCATGCTAGTAGATGGTATCAGCCCTACACTTCCCACTTACCACGTATTTAAGACTACATTACCATCATTCTTCATTTTGTGGTTTTCAGAGGTCTGAATGTTGTTCAGTGTAATGAAACAAGGCATCATAAAGTAATCGTGTCTGTGTTAAGAAGTTTGTTTATATTAAAAAAATAAAAGAACTCCCAAACTAAATTTCTCAGCTTTCATACTCAACTTTCTCTGCTGCCTCCAGCAGCTCGGGAGCAATTTAACTAGCCACAGAACAGACTGCAAAAGTCTGCCTGGGACCATGTAATTACATCTTTAGCTTGCAACAAAGATATTCCAGTTAGTTACTAACAAAGACCTAGTCTTAATACACTTACACAAGTAACTGAACCCTGAATAACTCCAATGTTAACATAACCAACCCCACAACTGCACAGCAATGGGGTTGCGCTCTCCAATATTAATTCCAGATGGTTGAAATCAATTTGGGAAAGAGGAGAGCCAAAACTGATTCCAGGTAGCAGCACAAAATTAGAAGGCTCAGAGGAATTCACATTTATCTTGTTTACTTGTTTAAAGGAAAGTTTATTGCAAGAGTCCCTGGATCAAATCAGCCCAAATTTAGACCACAAAACTGGAAGGAATAAAGCAAGTTACAAGACAATCCATCTCAGCTGTATGAAACAGCTGAACTGTACACAACGAATAACTTTCCATTTGGATTACAAGCACTTTCCTGTTACAATAAAAGTTATAAAATGCTGTCCAGTTGGGAAAAATCAGGAGAATATATTGAGAACAATGTTCATCACAGAGTATTGACCCATATACCTTAAAGAATTACCTGTTCTTTTTATGATAACTGCAACCACATCTCCCACATCAGAATCTATTCCCGTTTTGCCCATTTTGTCTTCATTATAATGGACTTCAAATTTGATTACTGTTATAGACTCTACATATGCAGAGTTTCACCTAATAAGCCAAGTTATAAATACACAGATTTTTCCAATAATTTCTAATTCTCTTATTTTCTCTATTGCTAATGAGGGTCAGGTCTCTTACTTATTGGAAGGCTTCTGATTTCCTGCTTGTCCATGTTCATCTTGCTTTAATCCTGCAAGCAAAGCATCTCTGGAACAGTGCTTATCCTGTTTGGGGAAAAGAGAAAGACAATGAGAAAAGTGTGTGAAAATTTACCATGAAATTCCTACTATTTTCTGAAGTAATATGTGAAAGAAAATCTGCACCTGTAAATGGGTAATGAAGGAAAACCTCTGCCGCTGGAAAGGTTCACATCCTTCCCATAAGCACTGCCCTGGGTAGACATCTTTTCCTCCATGTTCAGTTGCTGCGTGATAGAAAACCTGTGATGGTGTCTGAAACCACCTACAAGAAGAGGGGAAGGGGAATTTAAGCTTTTTTTCCAGTTAATGGTAAAGCACAAATATCGCAAACATAAACCCATACTGGTTTATACCCAACATTTTTATTTTCTGAAGCGAGACAGGCATTGATAAATGAAAAGTTGTAAAATTTTAAAAGGAAAAACATGTGTATATATATTACCAGTGAGCTACCAATAAATGGCAATATGATTTTGTCAAATCCAACTGAAATATCATGGTTCTGTTTCTCTATTTATACTTTACCGAAGAAATAATGCATGTTAACTCCAACAGATCCATTGTCTGCAATACAGGTAAAATACAGTAATAAATTATAAACAGCTAAAAAAGCTGAGTTTCATGTATTCCTTTTCCTGTTTTCCTTCTTTACTGGCGGTCATACTCAGATCTTATTTAAACTTTAATTGGGAAAAAGAGATGCACACCATTCATCCCATTTGTTCTCAATACCGCATGCTTCTCAAAACTGATGGAATAAGAGATCAATCTAAAATTAGTGCTCTTTAGCACCTGAATTCTAAATATTGGGAAAATGGCTAGATATCCTTTCCTGATGTACACAGAAGTCGAAAAATGTCACTTATGTGACCCTGTTTAACATCTTCACTTAAAACTCAATTTTTAAGTCATAGAATCATAGAATAGTTTGGGTTGGAAGGGCCCTCCAACGATCATCTAGTCTAACCCCCCTGCAATAAGCAGAGACATCTTCAACTAGATCAGGCTGCTCAGAGCCCCGTCCAACCCGACCTTAAATGTTTCCAGGGATGGGGCATCTACCACCTCTCTGGGCAACCTGTTCCAGTGTTTCACCAAATGAAAATGACTTTCCAAAACCTCAAACTAAGCACTTTGCCTGCTGACAGCCTCAAAGCACAGAACATGAGGTATTTCAGCAAATTAAGTGCTTCTGCATCAATAGAAAAGATTAAGTTGTCCGAAGCCTGACCCTGTAATACTCTCAACGGTATATTTTGTGTTTTCTGTATGTTCTATCTGGTGAAAGCACAGGTGTGACATACCTTACAGTGAGTTCAGCCTGATAAGGCCTTTCTTCCATTTCAAAGTGGCAGAGAAGTTACAACTCACTGTGAATGCCACCTCAAAATACTGGTGAATCAACAGTTCTTAGATCTGTATTTTCAAATTGTCACGCAGACAAAAGATGTGTTACTGTAACGTATATCAGATGGTAATAGAGAATCACTATATTTCAAAAAAATATTAAATGAAAATAGTGAATGACTCAAACTGTGGGGTTTTTTTTTTTAGTCTAGATACACCTTAAAATGTATCTCAAGCATTACAAATTACATCCCTTACTTCAACAGAAAAAAATTGGCCAAAATAAACAAAAAGACTTAGCTGCTTACAATTCATTTCAATACAACTAACCCAGCTCATCAACACCCACTTAAGGTTTGGACAGAAGAGGTCTAGAAACCTAGTTGCTGCCATTTGGGAAGTCATTACCACCAGCTGTCTTCACATACTTGCTGGACCGATGCCACTGGCGCAGCAGTCTTACCGAAGAGGAAACACATGCACCCACCTCAGCCACTGGTTCACATGCCAGTATTTTAGTTTTAGTTATCAAGAAAAGTATTTGTGTTAAGATGTTTGACTGAACTCACTGGGCTGAACAGTGCCAAGAGGGAGATGACCTCCAACCAGAGACTTACAGCAAGCAGCCAAGGATGAAGCAACGTCTTAAACTTACAGCAGTCATTTATGGACAAGTTCAAGTCAGAACTCTCAGCATATGAATAGCAGATCAGTAGGTGCTTTGATCCAGCCACCTCCTTCCACATCCTATTACTCATTTCAATAGCGTCCATTATGCAAATATACTTGCAATCAATACATAGGCCTAAGTGTACAGATAGTTACCTGAACCCCATAAAGGCCTCAAAGAGCTAGTTTCACCCAGAGACAAGTCTTAGTTATAAACGGAATCCTACTGCAATAACCACCTGTAATACAGCAATTACCTTCTGCATCAGCAATAAATACTACTCTCTTAAAAAGCATTCATCTTTTCCATGCCAGTCAACTATTACTGAAGAGAAGCTGGGAAGGAGAAATACCTGCCTCTTGCTGTTGGTCCAGACAGCCCACAGTAGGAAATGAAAATAAAATGTTTTACATCTACATTGGCTCCACAGCAAAAGTTGATGTTTCAGAGGACAGAAAGATGTCTTTTCACAATAAAGGGGCAGTCAGTATGTAATCTTAAGCCTGGCACAAACCTATTCATGAATAATTCCTGGCATGGATGAAACAAATTTCATGGCATAAGTGAAACCCAAAATGTAGTTTAAAACCTTTTATTCAACATGGCAAGGCTTTAAGAAAAATAACGCTATTTCAGCTATGTTGATTCATTCACTATGTAATACATTCAGCGTTATACTTCAATCACTGATCTAAGAAGATTCAAATTTACTACCATTTTGCAGAGAAAAACTACTTTTCCTTAAAGAAACACCTAAACATAGTAATAAAAAAAAGCTTAAGTACTGAGAATACGGGCAGTTGAGTCTAGACTCTTGTTTCCCACTTAATTTCTCCATCATTCTGTTCAGCTGCTGAACAGAACATTAAACTAATAGCTGACTTGACAGGCAGTGGAAATTCAATAGCATTTCCAATTTACTTTTTAAATACAAAGCAATTCAAGAGCAGACATCTCCTGCCCACCTGTGAAACAAAATAGCAGCTTTTAAATTAAGCTGAATACAATTAGCAGTACTTGCAGACAGCTGATCTTCAAAGGAAAACACCTACTTTCTGTTACATCCTCAATGCAAAGTAGTGTTCTGACTGACACCTTTTAAGAGTTTCACTTCCACTTCAGATACTAAACCGGAATACATCTGCGAGAGGCCAATCATTACAACTATTTGCATAATTGGGCCTGATCTGGTTGTGGTCTTCAGACACTACTAAAGCTGTTGTATTTTATTTCAAAATCTTGGTATAGTGTTTCCTAATTCAGTTCTAAAAAACAAACCAGCAGAACCCACACCCACGCCACTGGAATGTTGCTGACTGCAGCAGCCAAGTTAGCAAGTAGGAAAAGAACATACTATTTTATTCATTCATTTTTATTCTGATTCTCAATAAAATGTTTTTGAAGGCCTTCACTGCCTTCTGCAATACATCCTGGAAGGGAAACTTAATGCTAATATGTTGTGAGAATTAAAGTAAAGAACATGCATAGAGAAACAGGTGCAAATGACTGTATCAAATTTGTCTCCTGTCATATCTTTCCGATTAATTGTGAACACCACAAAAGAAACACTGTTCTATCATTCTACTATGATGATCCTGCCTGCTTAATACCTAGGAAAAAAAATTGCTAAGCAATCATGAATGAAACCAAGTAGTGGATGTAAAGTTCACACAGACTAATGACCCACTCAAAAGAATCTTCTTGTTTCCTGCTTAAACAACCCAATAAAAACAGCTAAGATTGAGAGCTACAAATAAAACAGTTACAATAACAGGTGGCAATTCCAGATTTTTCTATGTCTGTTAGAAGCAGGAAGCCTACAGGAGATTTGATGCTCCTGTTTTTAATCAGGCTGTTGAATGAATATGAATAAACAATATAGATTTGAGGAAGATGCTAACTTAACATTTTGGTTCTCTCTTCACCACAGAGAATGCTGAGTGTAATGTTTATCTAAACTGGTTTTAGGCTGGGACTGAAATAAATATTTTAAAAGTGAGAGACAGCGTAAGAACAAGAGCTGTGTGTCACATGGACTACAATCTACCAATGCAAAAAATCTCTGAAGGCTCTTGAAAATAATGAAACTTAACCATGAACAAAAACCAGTACAGTAAATAACAACAGGAGAAACTAAAGCAACAGAAATAATACACTATCTTTGAAATAAAACGTAGCATCAACTTGTGAAATACGGGCCTTGTAGCCCTTAACTTCAGTCTCAGGAAAACTTACTGGAATAGTATTTTAAGACAGACTTACAAAAAGACTGATAATGTAAGGTAATCATAATTGTATTGTTCCTCCTCCTGCCCCAAAATTTGTCAGCACGATTCACATCCTAGTTCACACGTGACATCAGCTTGTTCCATGGTTAGATGTCACCTCAACTCTACACAACTCATCCTACATAACTGTAGACATAGAAGAAAGTTGGTGACTAACTTATGCTTCAAAACTGTAGTTCAGCAAACTCTTCAAGATGGTATAAATTGGCGAGGCTTCTGCTAAGAAACCACCCCAGCTTTTCACTTCCACCTCAGTACAACCCACTCTTGTACTAACACAGGTGTTCATGCATCTATTGTGCAGCCAGTATAGTATGGCTCTACGGTTATATTTATTAATAGTAAAGAAGTAAAGTAAAAAGTAAGTAAAGCCTTACATGTATTTCTTACATGGAGAAGCACCACCTACCAAAGAAACAAAAATCACTTTTAAGGTGAAAACAGGGCAATGATTTAAAAAGCACCAGATCTCTACAGTACCAGTCATGAGTCTTATCTAAAATCCCTATGTCTTGCACTGACTTAATGATCTTTGAATTATGTTTGTAAGGAATGAAAGAAACAGAAGTTACTGAAGGACAGTTAGTACGTAGACCCCTGAGTCTGTATTCCTCTAATTCTGTTCAAATGCCTCATTTTCACCATTGGTTCCAAACATTTGAACTTCTCCATCATTTTATCTCAACTTCCTGAATGTCTACACACCAGCTTTCCGACAAATCAGCTCATCTTTATGGTCCCTTTGTCTTGTCCTACAACAAAGTGTCTCACCCTTTTTCATGCCCATCCTATATGTTCTGCAATTTTTCTCACTGTTTTCAAAGTGGCTATTTGACAACTACCTTTGTTTCACCAATCTGTACCCTTCACTAAGCTGAAAACTAAGCATATTCACAAACCTATGTTATTTTAAAGATCAGTGTCAAGATACACATAATGATAACAAAGGTAGTATCATGTTTTTATAAGCCTACATACAAAAGTCTGCTAGCTCACTCCTCTCAAGTACAACAACAACAAATGAAAAAAAGTCCAATCATTGCTGTCTAGTCTTAAGGCCAAGTTCCTTTTTATTTCCTTTCGTGACAATGGAGTCCTGTGGCACACAAATGGTATTATAATTACTAAAATTAGTCATAATCTAAATAAGACTTTGATCAGGACATAGAAGTGCAACACCCTGCTCTCACAGAACAGGAAACACAAGAAAGAGTAAAAGCTGGAAACACAAGAAAACGTCAAGACATGATTTGTAACTGGAGTACATAACTATTTTTGTATTTGCAACACAGAGAACAAGCTTCAGAGCTAGGATTTTTTTTTCTTTTTAACTTAACTACATGACAATATTTTATTTATTACTGAAGAATCAATACACTACAAGAAAGCCACATAATACTCATTTTCTGCTCTGAAGTATAATTGAGAGCAGTTAAGTATCTTGCACTTCCCCATCTCAACGTCAGCTTCCTCAACACTTTTCACTTTTTCTTTTCCCCACTGACAAAGTATAAGTTAACTTAGGAAACAGAATGGATAGAACTTGTAGAACCACCTTCTATATACAAGCATCTGTTACATATTAGTAAAAGGTAGTTAAATAAAGGAGCCATTTACTTTTTACAAGATTGCCACAGACACATGAAGTTCTGTCCAGGTTTTTTCATTTGCTCTGCATGCTGACTTGCTGCAGTGTATGAAGGCGGCTGCAAATTGATCTGCTGGCCCTGTACTTGCACTGTTGGTATCGACGTTGCAGGTGTGCTCTGTAGAAAAAGTTAAAACACAGTTTTAAACAGGGCTTATTTCAAGACTTGACATACAGTTTACTGTTTGTTCAAAGATCTTTTGTTTCACACTTTAATCCACCACAAGTTTTCAGATTTTAACACTTTGAACTCTGAAGAAGCATTAATAGACACAGTAACAAGGGATATACAACTTTTACACTGTAGTATTTATGCAGAAATTTCTAATATTCAAATTACTAAACCTTATGCCCAAATTCAAATACAGAATTATGACTGCAAAGGAATTTCTCAAGGGGACTAGTGGAGCAAAGGTCAGCATTAGTTTGCAAAGGCTTTATTTGTTCTTCAAGAAAAGAAAAAAACATGCAAACTCAAGGGGTTGCAATATCATCAGCACAGGGAGTAGTTTGCTTTCCTATGTAAATGTAGGAGAAAATATTGCTAAAAGAAGTAAAATGAGCACTGATACATCTAAAACTGCTTTACGTTCTTTGATGAAATGGTTTTATGTGCTGCATCTGTGGAATTCTTGAACTGCCGCGTTAGTACACATCAGCTTGTGTTACAGAGCGTGTAAGAAAAGGTAAATTGAACAATGCTGAAGAAACACTATCAAAGACCAGTAGGCTCAAACTATGACATACCATTTTCTCTATAAAACTTGGCAAATGATATAATTCTTCAAGCTCTTGTAAAACCAGCCAGCACATGTACCTTTATACAGAACACCACATGCCTGGAATGCCTAAACATGCTGTACAACTTGTATACAGTGAAATATAAACATTTCAGAAGGGAAAAAGATGTTCCCTTTGCTCCCTCGCAATATTACAAGACACTTATTTTTACAGTGAATAAAAATTATCTTAAAAGTGACCTAAAGAAGATAAAAACAAAGCCAAAATATGTCAATTTTATTTCTTTTTCTGAATAATAGATACCGAACGCTGGACTTTCCATTTCAGAACAGTGTTTATGTCAGAATACCTTTTCTCGTCTTTCTTTTTTCCTGGAAGGTTCTGGACAGCAAGACTTTTATAAAGATGATGGCAATAAAAAAACCTAAGCTTTTTAATATTATCTAGGAATGAAGACCTAACATCTTTTTCTTCCCTACTGTTAGAAAAGGAACATAACACTCTTTTAAAGAGACCAAACAAAACTACCTTCAATTCTGTGTTTAAGAATATTATAAAAGAAGCACTTTCAAATGGTGCACACAATACTCTGTTTACATCTTTACAGCTCTGTTACTGAATAGCTTTAGACTTTAACTGTAAAGAAACAAAACAGTTAAGTGCAACTTCTAACATTTCATTTGCATATCGATTTCATGTTCTCTTCCTGCTGCTCTCTATTGGCATTGTGGACAATACTCACACAAGGTAACGAGTTAGTAACTCTCACAGATTGTACAACGCTAATAACATGACCAAAAGGACAGCAAAAGTGGCTCATCAAAACCAAAACACTTCCCATATCCAAGCATAAATCCTGATAAAAATAAGGCAAAACTCAGCAAAAGTCCCGAACACAGCACAATTATTCTGTGATGGCTGTGATCTGCATGTGTGAAAAGTTGTAAGACAGGACTCTTGAGTCCATTAGTCATAACTACAAATTATTTTGAACTCAGCAATGATTTTCATCTAAAGACTGCTAAGCTATTTTACATACTGGGTAATGAATCTTCACAATATATCTTTTAACAAAAGGTAAACACAAGTGGAGCCTTTAAGATCAACAACCCTTTAACAAGGCATTTTTAAAGTGAAGCTGAAAGTAAAATCATTGAGTGTCAGCAGTACAGTTTGTTTTGCGATCTTCACTTGGCATTCTGATATCAATACATTATGATGGTCTTTATGCGACTTTTTATCCCTATAGAATAGTCCCCATCTCATTTAATGTGCTGGAGAGAGAGTGAGCTTACTGAATGAATTCAGTATTTCATTTAATTCTCATCATTCAATGTGTGGTTCATGTATTATTTACTCCATTCTAAGCAAACCCTGCAATTAATCCAGAATTATGAATTTTCTCAAGGGTTGTTCTGGCAAGCTCTCCTAGTGGTATTCAAAGGTTTTAATACCATCTCATTAAAAAATTGTTTATTTTAAACAAGGAGATCTGAGATATACAACACAAAATGTTACACGCTGAAAATGAAAGAGCACAGAAAGGGAAACAAATTTTCAGGACAAAAAGTTGAAATTCAGTTTCCCCTCCAATTTCTTTCTACCCTTTTTTTTTTTTTTTCAGTAAGGGGGGAAAAGCTGATAAATAGAAATGTGCAAAATAATTGTCATTGTTTAGAAGTCTCTTATTACTGCTGTACTGCAAAGCAGTTTCGCTCAAACTTGTAGCATTAGGCGGTTACAACTTCCATGTATTTTTAAGTCAAATCTATTGCTTGCCTATCAACTGTGCTGATTATATTTTAAAATCAACAGATAAAGCAAAGTTGCATTTGTTTTCCTAGGTTTTATTTTAGAAACATAAGTTCTATGTTCGAACAGCTCAAAGCTTTCCTCTCTCTGTTCAAGAGATCAGAAATACTGCTAACTTTTGTTTTCCTTTTTCCCCTCCATTTTCATGTATTGATTTAGTAATGCATGATATATGGGACACCACTAAAATCAGGTATGGTCTTTGTTTTTCAGAAATGAAACTCCTTTTTTCCAGAAATGTACCTACAAATACTTGCTATGTGCTACCTAGTTTACAATACTGATATGCAATGATTATGTAAACTCATTTCTTTAACATACGGAACCATGACAGACATTTAATTTTTCCTAATAAAGTCTTTCTGGGAGAGGTAACATTGAAAAAAATTTCCCCATGGCATAAAGATTTCACAATATTTCCTCCTCTAGCAAAAACATTTAAAGATTCCAGGTTCCTCAAGAAATCAAATGGCCAGTACTCTAGTACATTTGAAAGCACTTCATGGCATCTTTTTATAATCAGATTAGACCTCTCCATGATATGATTTGCAACTGCTGCCACTGAGTACTCTTGCAAATCAGATCTCACTGGATCTCGGGACTGAAAGGTAGCTCTATAGCAGCATCACCCATCTCAGTATGGTTTGCACTGATCTCTTAAAACTACATAAATACAAACTCTTAATGCCTGTACAGTCTACTTACAGAACAGATATTACAGCCTACTTTTAATAAGCAGAAGGAGATTTTATATCTAGACTGGGTGACTTTAGATCGGGGGTGGGGGAGGGAGGGGGGAAAGTCCAGCATAGTCATGAAGACTAACACTGAAGCTAAGAGCTTTCTGCTAACTAGAATGGACTGTTTACAAAAGATACTAATTTCTTCTTATGCGTAAGAACTCCATTTGGGCACATGAGCTCCCTATGTGGTCAGAATAACAAACCCTATGGCTTGGGGCCAGAAATGGCCTCCACCTCCATTTCACAGAACCAATGGTGCCATTCCCTTTATGTATTAATGGATAACTCTATTTTAGCGTGATACCTGCCCATTTTATTTAAAAGGCCTACTGTGCCATCAGCAAGAGAACACACTGCATCCCAGTGTGATGGGGGTCCTGTTGACATATAGAGCCATGTGCAGTTTAAAAGCATTAGGCTGCTTTTTTTCCTCCCACCATTAGTATGTGCACACCCATAGTAAATACATTTAACTCAACCATTAGTAAAAATATTTTTTAAAGTATCACAGGATTTACGGTTTGGTATTACAAAATTTTATATTTAGCTTCTTCATGATAACGAACATATATAAAAAGGTAACCTATAAGCTAAATATGAATATAGCAGGATTTGAGTGTGAGGAAAGGGTCAGGTGGATGAGTAGGCACTAAAATAAATGTTCTTTTCTTGTTAGATTAATGAAGTTTAAGTCTCCTTGCAACAGTGTGCTTCTCAAGTGAAGAGCGATAAAAGCACAGAGATTCTGTATTTCAGTACTTCCAGCTGAGAAACTCATTTGCTCTGTGGCTAGGAATGAATTACACCTCCTGGAGCTACACACCTGCTTTCTGGTGCATGGTAATTCTCAGCTTCCCAACCAACAGAAAGCTGGAGCAAATAGTTAAGGCAATGCTCACACAGTTTTTCCCACCTAAATTTCCACACAAGCATGTTTCAAGTGGGTGGCCTTAAGAGAAACGGGTGTGCATTGTTTATGAGGAGATGACAGTGATGAGCAGGGAAGTGATTACTTTAAAAGCCAGATAAAGCAATTTAAATCAGATTTGCTCACTTCTAGGAACTTGGCATGATATCAGAGCATTCCTTCAAAACACACACCAACTGAGACAAACCAACATGGTTATGTTCAACAGATGTTTTGGAGGCATTTGAAGAGGAGTAAGAAAAAGTGGAGAAGAAAAGAAAGTACACAGGCAGGTAACTGCTCATTTCTTTTTCATCCACCGGTCCAGCACAATGCCTCAGGAAAACAATAATCCAGGAACAGGGAACACCGAAATAAAAGAAAAGGAAGCCAAGAAAGTAAAGTGCCAGTTCTGTCTCCCCTCAGACTACATTTCATGAGCTTAAAAAATACAGATGGAGATATAAGAAAAAAATTGCAACACTGTGTGTATCACGTGTTTCTCTTCTGACATAACCCATGTACCCATAGCCCAATTTTTTATAAAAATGCAAAAAATAGAAAGAAAAATCTTTAAAGTCAGTATATATGTAGTTATTTTTCAATGAGCTCTGCTGAGGCGTACAATTAACATGGAATAATCACAGGTTATACACAGACGATACCTGTACTTGTCTAAGTGGATTTCGATAGCACCACATGGCCTGTCTCATAAACAGCAAGTGTGTAATTTTCATTATTTTAGTAGGCCATTTAAATCAACATTTTTCCCCCAAAGCATATAGTACCAGCCCATTTCAAACTACCATTCATATCATGAAACAAATCTTCTCTTAACTTTTACATTCCCTTAAGGATTATTTCACTCTTCTTCTTGCTTTCCTTAGTTTTCACATTGCTGCTCCCTTCCTCCCCTATTTGTTTGCTCTTCCTTATCTTCAGTTCAGGCGTCTTCCCTTTCTCCTCTCTGCAGTTCGTGACAACTAATCCTGCTGTAGTTGCATAAGCAATACTCTCCTCCCTCTTCTGTCCTCTACATCTCCTTTTTCAGCCTTCCTGTTGGGCTTTAATTTTATTACAAATTTTCTTCTTCTAACCTTTTCTCACTTCCCTTGAAATACAAGCTCTAGTTTAAAATAAAATTTTAAGATGACAAGCAAATAGGAAATCACACACTAACACCTTCAGCAGCTATGAAATTTTGCCATAGCTAGTATCCCTTTATTCCCTGTCCCTCATCATTTTTTCTCTCCATTGGGTTGTATTTATAATGAATTTCATACTGTTTGCAGAAAAAAACATGTTCTCCTATTTCTTCTGCAAGACAGCCAGTATACATTAGGTACTGCAGAGAGGATAAAACAATGTAGATGCTCAAGTGAAAAAAGTGTTCCTTAGCTGCTGCCTTTCAAAGAGTCAGGGACAAGGAAGCTGCTTATCATACAAGGAAGACTCTCAAAATGGGAGGGAGAAAAATAGGAGATTATACAGGGCCTAGCCTCAAGAAGTCATCAGTAAAACTCACACTGAGTGCATGAGAATTTCGCTACATCTTAGTATTTCTGGATGTCTTAAAGATACTCCTAAAAGCAGACTCAATATTAGAAATACTTAACATCTGCTTTTCCAGAAAAACAATGGCTATTGCAGCTGCTCAGCAGCTTGGGGGGGGGGGGGGGGGGAAGAGAGCTGGCCAGGATGATTTTGGTACTGTTTATAGTCCAACACATTAATTTTAAAGGAGTGGTAAAGATCCTTAAACGTCTTAAGCCAAACTATGATGTTCATTATATCTGAACAGAGTACTATAAAGTGGGTTCTAGTATAAGTCAGTACTTAGCATTATCATGATAGACATGATTCATAAATAGCCACATGTAATGATTAAGGCAATTAGCTAATGAATTAGATTGTTCACCAAGATCAAAACTAATTAACTGCTTTTCTCCCACATTCCTGTAATTTTGAAGAAAGGAAGGGCATTGTACAGACAGAAGAATGAGCTAACTTCCATGGAAGCAGATATTAAACGAAGTTATTTTGATCTGCAAATTTGTACTGAATGGCAAACCCAGCTGGCAGCATTTTTGTTTGTACAGGTAATGGAAAATGTAGGAACTATTAATGATAGTGATATTAGTGATAGTGTAAAAAACAAACTATCAGCACAGAAAATATTCTTTTTTCTTTTTTTTCCTTCTGTTATCACAATACACATTATCTAATACAAATGAAATAGTTAACTGTATTACTCCCCTCTTCTCAAAAATCTGAAAGTCTGATAGTTTAGTAGCTGTTTGAGACACAACTGAAAATTCTTGTCAGCCCCATGTCCAGGGAATAAATAACCACAGATAATATTTATTCCATTCCAGAGACATAGCCATACCATTTTCTATTTCAGCCAAATCCTTAGCAAAGTTATAACAGAAATTCAAACTGTGTAACAGCTAAAGACACTCACTGTAAAAACCAACGTATAGCTAATATATCCACACTACAGAAAATCTAGTGCATTGTCCCTATGCTGCCAAGAGACACTTTCATTTTGGTCATATCATTTCTAGTAAGAACAAAGATAAATAACATATCAGAAAAATACAGATGTCTCTCTGATAAAACCTAAGTGAAAATTTAAGAGTGAGTTCAAAGACATTTTAAGAACACAACTCTGTATGGTGTGGCAGTTAAAAGAAAAAAGTAAAGACAGAAAAAAGAAAGAAAACTTGTTAACTGTTAGTCCTGATTTCTGACAACGAGATAAAGGAAAGTCAAAAGAGCTTTCAACAGAAACCTAACTTGACACAGAAAAAGAAGTAGCGCTAGCCATGACTTGTGGAATTTTGAGTTCTAGCTCTGTTTAAGTCCGTAAGGTCTATAGCTGCTACCTTGTCAAAAACAAACAAACAAACCCCCAACCAAACAAACAAAAAAGGAAGATAAGAAATGAAAGACCTGTCTTACCTCAAGGTCAAAATGCACTAATGTACACTCAAGACTTCATTTCCTGTCTCTGGTCTGTCAGAACTCTGTGACTGCCAGACTTACTATTCTATTCTTTTTGCTCCTATTCAGGTTAGGAACATTTTTTGGAGAGGGACTTTCTGTCCATGTACAAAACTAAAATAAATTCTAGAGACTGGATTAATCTCAAACATGATTATTTGTACTTATTAATACACAAATGATGGCCATACCTCATTTCTAGTAAAGTTAGGGAGTAACCACTTTCAAATGGTTAAAAAAGTTGATCAAGAGGGGAAAAAAAAAAAAAGCCCTCTCCGAAGTTTGTCAAACAGAAAAAAACCCCCAAACAATGCTTATTTTATCGATAAAATAAACATTACAAGTATTTTGTAATAAACAAATATTTCAACAAATTTACAAAACAATACTTCCTCCTGACTGTAGTGAACCCCTGAAGCAAGCCTTTGAAGACCACCTTTAAATGCAAGAACTTAAACTCATTTCAGCAAGCCAGATGCAGCTGCAGTGATTAACTTGCAAAAAACCATATTCACCCCTCCATAAGCAATAATGACCAAGATGCAGAACAATACTGACATTTTTACAAGACCATACAACCAATCATTGTTGTTTTCAGAACAGTTAATCCTTTAAGGAAGAAATCAGTGAGCAGAAGTTCTTTCCTTACTGCATATTATCAAGCTACAAACTATTTTAAATTCCACTGTTGTCACTGACATTGAAGAAGTATGCAAACTATTAGAACTTTAGTCCGTGAAAGAACAGAAACCATCATTTTCTGAATATTTTAAATACTATGCAAGAGATATTGACTAAGTTCACATTTTCACCCGCGTTATTTCACAGCGTTAGTCAGAATCACAGTTAGAATAAACAAAAAGAACACTGCAACATACCTGTGTGACCATGCTTTGTATATACGTGGTTGGATGCTGCTGCTTTTGTTGAACAGCACTTTCTATTGCTACTTTCGCTACAGTGCTTGGATCCGCTCCAGCTGGCACAGCAACCATAGTTGCACTGCAACCAGCATTGTTGGGGTCACTGATTGTAACAATTCTAACTCCTACTTTATTTGGAATTCCTGGAACAGTTTCCCTGTCATTATCCTCTGCTGGCCTCTTTACAGTTTTGCATTCTGCTGTGCCATTAGTAGACCGAACTTCGGATGACAGGGTAGACTGGGACACTCTAGGTCCTGAGTGTGGAACTGCTATGATTTGATGCCCCTGTATAACAGAGGCTGTAGATTGTGGTGAGACAACTACACTTGGGCGTTGCTGAGGCACATCTGAATTCAAACTTGAAGCTAGAGGTCCATTAGGTAAATCAGTGTTGGTACCACTAAGTTGCTGGGTTAACAGTTTTGCAGCCTCCTGTGTACCGCTTACAACAGGTGAACTACTCAAAGTTAATACAGGCCCATTAGAAATTCTTTCCCCTTGATCACCTTTGGCAGTATCTTGCTGCGTGGCATCCAAATTCCCTTGTTGTTCCACTGAAGATATCTCACCATTTCCTACATGATTGGAAGTTTTGTGATTTGGAATGTTTTTGCTCAAATGAGAACCATCTCCTTTATCAAAATCACAGATTCCATTAACTAGGGGCTTCTTCAAATCACTTTTAATTTCCTGTGTGTCCATTTGTTCAAAGTTCTGCTTTCCAGGAGCTCCGTTCTCACCCATTTCTAATGATGGCCCATTACTGACTTGTGAGCACTGATTGGCCTCATTCTGAGTTTTCCCTGAGTTAGAAGGAGGTAGACTGGAGTCACTATACTTTCTCCCATTTAAAAGACTTCCCACCTGCATTTCATTTTCTTTTGCATCCCCATTGCTGGTGTTTGCAGCTCCTCTTCGGCAGGAAGGATTCTCCATAACTTCAATTTTACGTTCATGAATGTGTAAACCTGTTGCTTCCTTTGCTTCTTCCTCCTTTTGGCAAATTATTTTATCACCTTTGAATGGGGGAGCAGCAGTACATGGTGATTGTCCAGCTGAAGGTGCTTGAGTAGCTGGAAGTGTTTGCACCTGTAGCCCAACTCCTGTCTGCGCTCCACTCACTGCAATTCCTGCTGGAGCAATGATTTGAGTTGCATTTCCCTGACTCACAGTTGCAGTAGCAAAACTCGTATTTGGCACAACTGTTATCGTAACCTGGTTGCCAGTAGTCCCTTGGAAAATAGTTGCTGGGCTGTTTGAGATCAACTGGCCTGGCAATATCTGTAAATTAGAAATGGGTACTGTTTGTACTGCCCCTTGGGGCTGGATTGCACCCGGGACCAGCTGAACATTTTGCTGTCCAACCAGCAGCTGCTGAGCTGGAGACTGTCCTTGAACTCCAAAACCTGGTGCCTGGTTATTGGCCATCTGATAAACCACCTGAGGGCTAGGAGCTCTTGCATTGTTAGGTGGAGGAATCTGTGGAGCTGGGAGTATAAGCTTCCCCCCTGGAGTTGAGGGGCCTCTTTTCGGAAGAAGCAGTTGTTTTATCAGACTAGACTCACCAGAGTTAGGCTGGCCAACTCCTGTATTAGCTTGCTGTGACTGAACTTGCATTTGTATCGGTTGTTGTACCTGTACCTGCTGCTGCGATGATGCTGGTGAATGTTGCTGCTGCTGCTGCCTCTTTACAGAAAGCATCTGGCTGACAGTAGGAGGGGGTCCTTGTGACTGAGGAGTGGTAGATGAAGATGACATAACTGTAGGGACTTGATTATTTGTAACTGGACCTGGGGATGGTGAAGAAGATGGAGTAATGCTTGGCTGTCCAGTCAACTGGACAGTTTGACCCGCGGGAATAGAAGCTGGATTAGCAAGCACTATTTGATGAATGGCTGGTGCATATGTTTGACCTTGCTGAGCTGGCTGGCTTACGATCACTACACTTTGCTGGGATGGTGGTGGAGGCTGCTGCTGTGGCTGCATCGGCTGCTGTACCACGGCAGGTGGAACTTGCTGAGATGGCAGAGGCTTTGGTGCAATATTCTGAAACCCTACCCTAGATGTTGGTGGGTTTTGGACACCTGCGATTGTAACCACCTGCCCAGCTGCTACTTGGAAATTTTGAACTGTGGTGGCAGAAACGATGTTAGATGCAGAGGTTGTGACATACTGCTGTGGTGCTATGATGACTGTATCTTGTTGCTGGTTACCAGCAGAGGACTGCTGAGACGATGTCTGCCCAGGTTGTGATGATGTGTTGATTAGCTGTTGACCCTGTGAAACTGCTGAACTGCATGCTGGTATGTTTTGTACTCTGCCAAATATATGACCCTGAGGTACAGCTTGCTGAATTACCGTAACAGGAGTACCTGAAGGTATCTGTCCTGGTACCACTGCATGCAGTGGAGACTGCTGTTGAATTACAGGTTGGTGGTGAAGCAACGTCTGAGAACTAACAACGGTAACAGACGGCTGTTGTCCTGTAGTGCTGTGATTTTGATTAGAAGCTTGTGGTGCTCCTCCTACAGCAATAGTAACAGGAACTGCAGACTGGGGAACAGAGCTCTGTATTACTGTGGCCTTCACTACTTCACAGGATATTGGACCTTTATTCTGTATAACAGTCACTGGAGCATTTTGTTGCTGCTGTGTATGAATAGAAGGATTTTGTGGAATTCTAGAAACAGTCTGTGCCACAGTATGAACACCTTGAATTGGAAAAGACATCTGTGTTGCTGTCAAAGTTGAAGACTGGTTAATAGGGGTCCTCTGATAGTGATTTCCTACGCTTGGTAGCCCATGCGGGATTCCTGTTGAAATAAATACAGTAAAAGTTTGGAAGCAAAAATTATTTCAAAACACATTAACATAACAAATTTTTAAAAATCCAAGGCTTGACTTTGTAATTCTATATGAAGCAGTTTCTCTTCTCAGCTATACTGCATGTGAATTAATGATGCAGCAACAATGGCTTGTCTGCTGACTGACAAGTTTATAGGTTACATGTCAAATACTAGAATGGCATGCAAGTACATACTGCAATACTATTCCTAACATTGAATAAAATCAATCAAAACATGTAGCCCTGACTTACAACACTTTCAAACTATTTTCAAAAACTTTTGTCTTTTATTGTCATTTCAGAATCAATGTAAAATACTTGATATTTCATTAATTTAAAAACCTGCTGGCGAAGGAGACGAAGACACATCAGGAATTGCATCAACCCGGACAACTGGGGTAGACGAAGTTGGTTGCTGCTGATAGTACATCTGAATGGGAAGTGGTATAGCTCTCCTTTTCACTCCTACCACATGTATATGTGCTTGACCATTGTTACTTGGATCTTCTACTCTCTTCACTGTATGATTTGGAAAGACAGTTCTGCCAAACACAACATAAATCTATGTTAATAAACACAATAACTCAAACCCTCTTACAATGTTTTTGTTTTAACTAACTGCTCTTGTGTGCAGAGTAATTGCACTAATGCCTGCTTTTTTTCAATACAGCAAGATTCTCCAATAGCATCTGAGTATTCATCATTGAGGACTAGCAGGTCCACCAGATGGTTGGCCAAGATCTCGTACAAGCTAAGTGAAAACTACAATACCTCCAAAAACTACTTTGGAAAGAATTAAAAAGGACTATAAGCAGAGAAGGAACCCTACCAAAGATCCTGAAATAGAATGAAATAAAATTAAACAAACTCTAAACATTTGTTTCAATTAAAATTCCAAAACTGGATGTCTTTCAAACTCAAGTCAGTAGATCTTTTCTCAAAGAAATCTAAAGCTACAGGTTAGTATTGAGCACGTACAATTGCTTCTTTACTGTTGCATCAATTTTTGTCTTACCGCAGACATTTATAAAATCCAGTTGATGTTAGGATTCCACCTCGAGCTAATTTACTACAGGTAGAGAGGTATTCAGAGTACATTTCTGCTCGAGAGACTGAGCAATCAAGATTCACCTCAAAATGTGCATTCAACCTGAGGATGAAAAAATAAACTATGAAGCAAAATACAGAGACAGTACTTTTTAAAAGGTTGTTAAAACACTTCTGTCTGTATCACAGAGACTTTTGAGACCTGATAACAACATGGAAAATAGCATTTTAGTATACTGACTTGTCAAACGACTGTTCCATACTTTCTTCTTCTCACTGCTTATTATTCAACACATCGGACCTCTAACACATGCAGTCAGTTTTACATGCAACATCTTATTTACACATGTAATATACAAAATGGTCTCTACATATGCCTTTTTTATTGTATATTCAGAAACAAAACAAAAAAAAGAATGTATTGTTTGGTGACATCTCCTCCCCACAGCTCTATTCTTATTTCTTAATGATTCTACTTCAGCAAAAGATGGACTGAATGCTAACTAATTCTTCATCAGAAATTTCTATCAGAAGTCAACGTTTTTATCAAAACCAAGATTTTGTTAACTGATCTGCTAATGCAGTCTTACTTTAAAATACAAGTAAAATCAGAGATAGAATAACAGTCTCAACCCTGTCACTCTTAAGAGAGGTGGGAAGGTAGGAGAGAGGGGACTGGGATTCTAAGAGAGTACGCACACAAACACACACACTCTCATTCCTGGAGTCCCACACTACATAGACATCAATAAAATCCTGGAACAACCTGTTCTGCCTAACATTCAATTTCCAGGGAAAGAAAGTATTTGTATCTCCTACAGACTCTCCACAAGCACACAGACCATCCAACTGCCAACCAGGAAGCTGTGAGAAAAGGAAACATTTTCTATCAGTTTAATTTTATTTCTTTCAGATCCATTATTCCCACCCAGAGACATGGGAACGCTTCATCCCCAGCAGCAAATGGAGGTAAGTAACAACTCTCACACAAAGCTCAAATACCAGTATCAGAACATAGGCTCAGACAGAATAAAAATATTTTTTAAATTGTCAGCATTTACTGTATGTTGCTAACACTTTGGAAAACTACACTGCATTCTCCTTTGTAGAGTCCTACACTCCCAATATAACTAGATGCTTCAAAAGAGAAAAAGCAAATTATTACATTCTTTAAATTGTGTTCTCTTATAACCAGTAAAGAGTACGTATAATACCATTTCTCCTGCCATTGAGTTACAATTTTATTATTACAAAAATTGAGATCGCACTGTATAACAGAAAGTCTAGGTATTAATTAAATTTGGCATATCAGACAAATGACTGTGTCCTGGTTTCGGCTGGGATAGACTTAATTTTCTTCTTAGTAGCTGGTACAGTGCTGTGATTCGGATTTAGTGTGAGAATAATGTTGATAACACACTGATGTTTTAGCTGTTGCTAAGTAGCACTTATCCTAAGTTAAGGATTTTTCAGTTTCCCATGCTCTGCCAGCAAGCAGGTGTACAAGAAGCTGGGAGGGAGCAGAGCCAGGACAGCTGACCCAAACTAGCCAAAGGTATATTCCATACCATAGAGCATCATGCTCAGTATATAAACTGGGGCGAGTTGGCCGAGAGGTGTGGATCACTGCTCGGGCATCGGTCAGCGGGCGGTGAGCAACTGCATTGTGCATCACTTGTCTTTTCTTGGGTCTAATTCCTCTCTCTTTTTTTTTTTTTTTGTTATATTGCTTGTCATTACAATTATTATTATTTTTATTAGTAGTAGTATTAGATTTTATTTTACTTTAGTTATTAAACTGTTCTTATCTCAACCCACAGGTTTTACTTTTTTTCCCCAATTCTCCTCCATATCCCACTGGGAGCAGGGAGGGGTGAGCCGCCGCATGGTGCTTAGCTGCTGGCTGGGGTTAAACCATGACAGACAGTTAGGTATGTCATATTAGCCTGACACATTATCACTGGTAACAGCAAACTGAAGATATTCAGGACTTAGAAAGGTGAAATGGGATCTGCGATTAGCACTTTACTGTCACACGCACTTACAAGGACTCCTACTCAGGCTAAGCTGGGTGCTAATATATTCAGGAAGGTCAGTTTAAATACCTTGTCTTTCTGCTGCTTCCAAGAGATAGTAACTTTTCTAAATTCTACTGCTATGATTTACTCATTTTCCCATTTCTCTCAATAGGAAGCAATGACTAAAACATACATTCCTGTAAATTTTCATGGTAAGACACTCCATGTTAGCACTGATGAAAATGCTTGGAAGAGGCTACTCCTCTGCTTTCAATTTGCCTTTTTTTTTTTTTTTTGCTTAGTATTTAAGGAGAATTTTCAGGACTAGATGTTAATTTTTATTTTTCACTAGCTCATATCTACCTAAGACTAACTGAAAGAAAATCAAGTACAAAATAATAGTATTCAACACTGACAGCTGCAGAAGCACACAGAATCAGAAACAAAGCAGACATTCAAAATCTTCCTGATATAATGCTCTACGATTTGCTTCAGTATTTTCTGTCATTTGATGGTATCACACAGTTACAGCATGGTACCTACACATATTTATTTTAACAGTCAAAACTTCTGTTTTACATTTTATACAGAGTGCAAATTTCACCTTACCTACAACTTTACTACTGGAAGCTACATGTCTAGTGCTCTCTATAGTCAATAGAGAGAAGGTGGCACCATAAGGTAGTTTGTAATCTCATCAGAAACTAGGCAGGTGAAGCCAATTCATTTTACTATTGGGGGAATCTCCCACTCCATTAATTAAAAAGGCAGCCTAGAAAACTAGCTGTGGCTTGAGACCAACTTGCAGATCACTAAATTGAGCCGCGGTGATTCCAACTTGAGGTATCCCTGTTTAAATGTCTAAACGTGAAATTTCTCAGTCTTTCAGCAGTGCACATTAATACTACTTTGCAGTGTGCAAACAGAAGAATGAGAACAACATCAGTTGACCAACAAGAATCTGCAGCATTTCCCCCATACAATCAAAGCTTTGCTGGAAGTATAAGTAAATCATGACCTAAAGCACTAAGCTTTGACAAATTCTACCCACTTTATCTTGAAGGCCCTTGTCTGATCAGTAAGACAACAGATGAACGTATGAGTTGTGAAGCAGCAGAGGTGGAAGGGGCCATCAGGAACCAATTAATACAAATATTTAGAATGTGGGTAGATTCATGTAAGTCAAATAGTTCAGAAAGATCACCCTCAGTCCCCATGAGAACCACAGGTGGAATAGTTTTTCTCTAAATATCTGACAACAACAATATTTCGAAAGCAAGAGAATTTGGATGGAAAAGGCTTTGATCTACCTTAATTTGCTCGAGGTTCACAATGATCACATGAAAGTTTTGCAAGACCTAGCTTCATAATTTGATAATTACTTTTATATTGGTGCAGTAATATAGCTACACACATTACCACATGAAAACACTCATGAAACAGATAATGCTGCTTGACAATTTAAAAAATAAATAAAATCAGATCAGAGTTAAAAATCAAATTAAATTCTATTCCAAGAGAGAAAACAACTAATTTCAAGTATCGACTGTCAAACAGTGACTATTCTGGTTGAGTTTTTTCTTTCATACTTCTTCAAAGCAATGACAGAATGGTTTTGCTTTATACTTTTCAGAAAAATGAGTCTAATGGTAAATAGAAGCAAGCTAGAAAATTCTGTGACACATGAATACAGGTATTTTTCTTTGTTTTTCTTCTTCATTAAAGTATTTGAATAGAACTATACACTTACCACTGACATGCAAATTTCTCGCTGTCTATTTCTACTATTCCCGGTGGTGGAGCAACATGTGGTGCTGTCCTAGAGGCTGTGGAGAACGAGGGGAAGAAAAAAAAAAAACCAAAACAAAACTTGCTGAAATTATTCTTGTTTTCCTGAATGAAGCACTTCAACTCCATTACTTTCACTGATACAGTTTCTCCTGTGTTTGTAAGCAAGGATGTAACCAGCTAAGGCAAGTCACAAAGATGCACTAAGCAGACTACAGATTTGCACCACAATCTACCAAAGTGAAGCAGGGCAGGCCAAGGCAAGAGCCACCACTAAAGTGCAATCATGATGTAAGCACTTAGTGAACAACAGCTTCCAGATTCACGATCATGATCCATGATCTCAGTACTTTAGAGTACTGAGCATGGTTTAAGAGTCGCACAATACTCCACCAGAACAGGCATAAATACACAGCAATTATTTTTCCAATTCCTAAGTGGAAGCAAATATAATGTAAAGAATTTTGTTGCAGCGTCACATCGGTTCCTTCTATTCACTCTTGTTCATCCCCTTAGTCGCATTCTTTTCCAGTCACTTTCACTGTGGTATCTGCACCCATTCCACAAACAGTACACTTAGACATGCAAGCCAGTGTCTGTTGTAATGGTTCTTTCTCTATTTTTTCCCTAAAACGAATAGCTATGTTTCATCTTGTGTGCACTTTTGGTATACTGCTATGTGCTTTTATCAGTAAAGACAGAATGAAGTACACATGTTGTTCCCCCCGACCAGTAAGTCAGCTGTGCCATCAACTTCCAAAGTCCCAGTATTTAATCCCAAAATAAAACTGCAAAAATCAATCATAATTAAATTCTAATTTACAACTAAGAAAACACTTTTCAAGCTTTAAACAACAGTAAAAATTTGGTTCACATCACAGTAAGCTGTTTAGCAGCTTCAATGGAGGCATGATTCTGTATGTCTCTCATGTCTGCAATTCTATCAAATACTATATGTTACTGCCCAATAATATTCTGTGTAAAACACAATATAAAATGGACCTCTAATTCTCTGCAAATTGTGGGAACAATCTAGAATGGATACTTCTTCTTTCCACTGAAGAAGTTAAAATAAGGAGTGTACATATCTTTCAGTAAATTTTCAGATTAGCAACTGGAAAATATTAAGATTCTTTTAAGGCTTGTTTCACAACAGTTTTGGCTAACATAGCTTTATATTTGCTTTGTGAACAAGTGTCTGAAAAAGATACTGTAAGTTATGTGTAATGCTATACTTATTTATGTAAATTAATCAGAAACATACAGAAGACAAAAATCATACATGCCACATCGGAAATTTTGTAGAAGAGTATGTTCTCTTGCAGTGATACTAACCTGGGACACCTGTTGCATGGGCCTGTGAAGAGCCATGATCCATTACTTGTGGTCTGACATCAGGTACTCCTTGCTGGCTAACGCACTGATGTTCAATGAGCTTTACAGCAGTAAGTGCATCAGGTCCAAACATCTGGATGTCCATAGAAACCAGACATACTAATGTATCTAAAGTATTAAATGTAAAACCAACAATGACATTAGGACAAGACAAATGAATGCTGCTGGGACATACTGATTTGCTTTAAAATTGCCACGTGTTGAAAGAAAACAAGCCTCTGCATGCTTCTGTAGACTTTTTTTTTTTTTACCACGCTTCATGGCATTTAAAAAAACAAAAGAAAAAGACTTCAGAAGTTTTAGCTTCCCTAGTTATTAGCATCATCAATCTCTTGAGGACACAAAGAATAAATTTTAGTAAAGCTTCCTATTCTAATATCCATCCCCAAGCTGCACAGACACAAGCAAGCCACATTTTTAACCACTGAATAATGATATATTCTTAAGTCTTTTTTCCTACATAAGTGAGAGTAACAGATTTTGCTTCTCCCTTACCTATGCTCTTCTCTACTTTAGCAATCTTTGAGCAGGCCACTTCTCCCATTTCTGTGAGCATGTATAGCACCTCAAGTGCTGAGATTACAAGCAGCACATCTGGTAGTGTGAGATGACATATGATCTCTTTATAGGATTCTTGATCCACATATTCACAAATTAAGACACCATTATCTTCAGCCTTACAAAGATTTGCCAAGATTTCCATGCCTGAAGAACAAAGACAAAATAGTTTTAAACAGCAATAATTACAATTCTAATACAACAACAAGAATAGCTAGAGATCTTACCTCTCATTTTTAAAAATCTATCCCTTGACATTAGGCATTTTGTAACAGTGTGAAACATTAGATGAGTAGTTTTGAAATCAACAGGATCCAGAAGAAGCTGATGAGAAAGAAAAAAAAAAACATTACTAACACTATCCATACAGTGCTAATTGCTCAAATTCTTAAATTTGCATATCAAAATGTAAGATTCAAAAGTGTTTAAATGCAGCACATATAAATGACATTTGTGTTCACAAAAACAGAACCCTGTCAGCTTTTTATTGTAGCTAGCATTTTGAGCCCCCTCCTCCTTTTCTGCTCTGAAGTAGCAGTCTAATTTACACTTTCCAGTGCTCAGAATAAGGACAATGACTTTATTCCCAGGCGGTCAACAGTATACACAAATATATTTTAATATCCAACAAAGAACAGAACTTGAGTAACAACAAACAGTCCTTCCCAAACGCTATCACAATCGTTCATCCTGTTTCTATCTACTTCTGCTTTTCAGTCAGAGCTCTCGGACATTATAATAGGTAACATTCTCTCTTATCCACTACAAGCTGGATACATGGTAAATGAAAACACTATCTTTTTTACAATATTCAGCAGCGGACCAATACTTCAAGTCTCATTCTCTGGTACTACCCATTTTACTTAAATTTATCTGTTATATTTTAAAATATAAGGAATATCTGAACATATCTACCTATAAAATCCGTGTAATTTATCTGCACAATGATACGACATACTGAAATACTGTATTTTATTACAGTCAAACCTCTTTGAAAAGAAAAGGATGCCTCACGTGATTCAGGCGGTATACCCAGTTGCATATGACTAGCTTACTGGTGCCCGCTACACACAGCATAAAACCCTCTACCACCCCCTTTCTCAAATGCACTGTTTTGAAGTTACAACTAAAGATTATAATTATAAAGTGAAGAAGCTAGTGTACAGCCTGCAGAATTCAACTAAATTCCTTTCTTCTCTCTGGGAAACTAAACTGAAAATTATGCACTATGAATATCTTGTATCTCCCTATACAATCAGTATTCTTCATGTGATTCTATTTTAGCAAACTGACACACAGAGTCTGCATTTTTGTTTTGGCTCTGAATACTTGTTTTCAAATTGCTATTTACAAATTCAGAGAATAATTTATTTCCTGCTTCATCCAATGATCAAGGAAAAAAGTAATTCATTTAATTAACACTAAAGTAATGCTTTTATCAAATTATATTTTAATTGTTCTCTTTTGAAGCACATTACCTCTGCTGCAATATTTCCCAGCGTGTCAAGCCCCAACTGCCGTAGAGAAATAAAGTGACTATGAGCAGAGAGTAGCAGGAACCGAAGACAAGTACGATTAGCTGCCAAAAGTTTAACATTTCCCTCTTCAAAAGAAAGATTACGTAAAATCACTGCGATCTGAAGTACCCGCTGCCCTTCAATATCATTAATGCCCAATTTGCGAGGTGGATGAAATAAGGATTCCCAAATCCATTCTTCTGATGGAATATCTACAAAGTAAACAAATAAATTTTAGTCCTTCCTTTGCTGTATTTACCAACATGTATGTATTAAGATTAGTCAAGATGTCTCACCTTGAGATTTGCTTCTGTCAGAAATTAGATCACGAACTTCAATATCCTCAACAATATCCTTCCAAAACTGAAGAAAGAATTAAAAATACACTTAATTTCTAGGGGATGATATTTCTTTAAATATTAATTATTTTTATTTCTATCACATTAAAATATTGAAAAAATATGAAAAGGATTGTTCTTTAAAAATTTCGTAGTACCTTGATTCATCTAATACTAACCACATTTTTCACTCATGGGATGATATGCAAGATGCTCAGTACTTTACATTAAGAAACTCTTCCCCTCAAGCACCAGAAGTACGCATTCATGATCAACCAACACTACCACAGAAGTACTTTGCTGAAGCACATACTGAAACTATATGGACAGTTTTCCACAATTAGCAATACAGCAATTATAAGTGGAAAAAAAGTACAGTTCATTCTCCTTCACCTCCTACAAACAGTGAACTCAAAAAGCAAAAGATGGTGACTCCTCTCAGTTTCAGTAGATCTTAGACTCCTGCTAGAAGTACAACAGTCAGATTCTACCTGAGAGACTTTTTAAAGCTTCTGCTATGTTTTCCACATCATCACAAATCAATGAAAAGAGAGAAGCAAAAACCACCATCACCAAAAACCTTTATAAATATAAGCAAAACAGAATGCTTCAGCAGACTGGAATTCAAATTACTTTGCAAATATATGACCTGATCTGTACCTGGTTGTTATGTCGCTAGTCCTGTTGAGATTCAAGAATTAATCAAGGGATTAAAGTCTGCAAGCTAATAAAAATACACAGTGATGTATATGAATATAAAAATATATAATGATATATACATTCTAATGTGTATATTATAAGAAAAATATAGACATTCCTTTGACTAATAAAAATTTATACATTCCTTTGACTCACTAATGAAATACAGCTTCTCTTTTGGCTATGATCACAGAATAAAACCACAAATAAATCTGGATAAAAAGGGAAGGATAGGAAGTACAACCAGCTGAACAGCAGGAGAAATTTTGCTATGCAAATGTAATTACTAAATTACAGCATTCATACCAAGCTTGACACTACTATTTTCTTCAAAAATACAATACTACCGATTTTCTAAATTGGAAGGAAAAGAATTTTATTTTCCACTGCAATGCTGCTAAATGACATCCAAGTGCTGTTTAGTAAAGTGGATTACTTGCACAGAAAGGATTATTACTTCATTTTAGCAAAGACAAGAACAGCCAGATAAAAGTCTAACTTCTTACTGTTTGTGACAAACAGATTCTTCTAATTAATACTGAGGCTATCATCAAGAGCCACAGAAGACCAAGGCACGCAGGTAAAATTTGCAGAATGTATTTCATTTTGAGCTGCCTTTACTTTTAGAGAAGGAGACTATTTAAGGAAGAGGCTCCAGTCATTATTTTAAAAAGCACACAAATATATTGCTGGAAATATACTAGTCAGTACACACTTTCCTTGAGGATGTTTCCTTTTGGAAAAGCAATGAACACAGTAAGTCTTCACATTTCACTGCTACTTAAAAGAAAAACCTCAGAAGAGCTTTTAAAGATTAGTTGTCTAATCACTTAAGGATTTTTTTTAAAAAGTGAATATTGAACCCAGATACTTAGTCTTCAACTTCAACCTGAATTTCTTTGTAAGAGGCCAAAGTCAATCACAATACGTTAAAACTGCTGTGATACGTTAGATGTTAAAACAGCATCATCACATTTTGCTAGCTGAATCCTCCAATAATCCACTTTTCGCCACTTAGTACTTAAGTATATAGTCCAAAATGAAATATTTAAAAACCTCTGGCAATATAACGTCATAAAGGAGCAAATTCTTCTATCTGGAAGGCAAATCATCCTGGACGTGTTCTCAAAGGGATGGAAATGAGGATTTAAGTTTTTTGCAGATGAAGACACTACAGACACTGCTAAAGATAAAGCCTCAAAGTGCTATGGCTAAAGATGAAGACAGAAATACATTGTTGGAAAACTGTACATCTCACCTAAAACTCGCAGAATGAACAGATCCATGCTAGTTGCTTGAACAACTGAGAAAGTCTCCCCTTCCTAAAGAAGCAGTCTGTCAAACAATGCTAGCTGTCAACTCAGATGAGATTATCTTTTTCAGAAAAGAACAGAACACGGCTCCTTTCTGTAAGTTAAAATGAGAGATACACCAAGGCACCAAATAAAGTTTACTTGCACCAAATAAAGTTTACTTACACATAACTGTTATTATTCAAATTGTTTCATTACACAGTAATGCTATGAGCATAAGATGCTAACCACTCCAACTAGAGAATTTGTGCCTCAGGATTGCCTAGAACATATGCACAAGCCCTGTTACCTATGTGAAGCACACAAGAATAATGTGCATCCCCCACAGCCTCAGCTCCTCTGAGTCCTAGAGATCTGGAAAGGCTCTTAAAGCTCTAAGGAAGAGAATCTGCAGGATAGGACATCAATATGCAGACAATACAACTTCAAAAAGAACAGTTAAAAAAATACATATTTTTTCCTCTCTCGAGTGTTTACTTCTACATACAGAAGCCTTGTGGGTGATAATGCTCACCAAGAACACTACTTTACCTGTGGAAGTGTCCCAGAGTCTTTTGCTTGCTCAAAACTGTAGGTTTGCATTCCCAAAGCCAGCATCTGTCATGGATGTTTCAGCAACCATGAAATGCCTACTGCAGTAGCAAACCAGGCTTCCTGTGAGCACTTTGCAGATTTTAAGATTTCAACCATTGTGCAAAAGCTCCAGCGATAACACCAAAGAACTCAGAAAAATTATCCTACATCCTCCATTCAACAAGCCAGTAACTTGAACAGCTTATCAGTAAGTAATGTGTTCAGAAATCCAAGCAGCTAAGACACAAACTATTACATGTGGCATTTAATGTATCTATTTTAGAGATGAGCTGCTAACTATAGAGGGGTCAGGATTTCCCAGGACTTTAGCTGTTGACAAGCATGTTGCAACAATGAATGTACAGATGGAAGCGTGATACGCGTATATCACTATACTGAGCTCCAAAACACCTGAAAGCTTTACTATAGATAGCTGAGGTGAGTTCCTACCCAAGGAAAGAAGCATCTATCTCTAACTATTTAGAAGGCAGAACAACTTTCCATTTGATTCCAATAAGTGATCTTCTAGCAGGCACCGTTACATAGGAGAGTCAGCTATCTCCCTCAGAAAAGTTACTATTCTGTTCAGGGAATGACAAGCAGCTTGAAGCAATACTCTTGTGCACTGCATGTACAGTTACGTAAGGAATTTAAAAAGTGCAGTCAGCCTGGCTTATGACAATCGAAAGTCTCAATCAAATTATCAGGCATAAAATTGTGTTGTCCAAACATTTTAAAAAATGCAGGTTTTTTGAGAGATGCTATGACAAACAGATTTCAGCTGACCCCTATATAAACAATAATGCAGAGTCAATAGTGAACATGAATTCTGCATCTTTCACTCAGACAGAGGACTTCAAGAAACCCAAAGCGGATTCCAGGACACTTAAGCCCTCTTCAGAAAGGAAGAACGAAAGAAAGAAGTCCTTGGTAAGACTTTCAGGAAGGTAAATTGTACTTCCCGTTCCTTAACTGGAATGATGAAGCTTCTTAATTACAAAACCCCTTATAACATAGTAGGGAAAAACCACCAATAAAAAAAAAAAAAAAAAAGAATTGCACCTTGTTCTGAAAGTTATCCTCTGTGATTCTGGTGAAATACAGACATTTCCATGCCTCAGACAAATCTTCACACTGGAATCGTGTCCTGCCAGTAAATGATCAAAAAACCCACCCAGTTCTTCTTCCAAAGCACTAGGATTACCTACAATGATCTCCCATCTTGTACTTCTGAATAAAGGTGTTCAGATGTCTTAAGTTCAGAATGAGTCTGCAGCCTCTATTCCTCTTCTTTACAAGGAAAGAGTTGGCCTGAATCACCTTCTTTTTTGCATTTAAGCAGACTGGTTTGATTGTTCTCAGCCCACTCAACATTTGCTTACCGCCTAAGCAGGAAAGATCCCTGAAAAGGATGGGGGTGGGCAGAGAACGACGAGGTGGAAAAATAGAATTAAATAACCTACATACGATGTTCGCAACCTATCTGTTACAAGAGAACAAGGCAAAACATGACGAAATTTTTGTCTGCCCAAAGCAAAGGCAAAAGTGGAAAAAGATGGGTTAAGTCAAGCTTTCTGGGTGTTCCTTTGAAAAACATACTTATGTCACAGAGGCAAGAAAAAAAAAAATCAATTTAGCATCACAAGCAGTTATTTATTCCCTATTAAAAACTATGGATAGCTGCAAGCTGATACTACATATCAACAGAAATGAACAAGAAAGGATGAAAAAGTAAAGCTCTTTATCAATAGTTGTTCCTATTTATATATATCACGATAACACACTGGTAATAGGAATATAAAACTAAAACTTGGAAGCAAACAAACAATGCTTGACTATATGACATCCAGATGCTAAGAGATAATGGACAAAGGTAAAGAACTTGATTCACATGCACAATCTGATTGCTGTCAGCAGCCAAGTTCCTTTGGCAAAAGATGCACAGGATTATACAGAATTCACTGGAAATCAGATTAACTAAATTACTGTCCATAAAAACAATGGACATTTGAGTCCACAAATCATATAATGTAGCAATGATCATGACTACTTATCGTCCAAGAAAAATATGAGAGCAACTGGAGTCAAGTCGGCTTGACAGATCACTGTAAGAGACAAGAAAGGTGACATATGAAAAGTATTTCAGGCATTTAAATGCATGAGGATCTCTCTCCACACACTGTCTGAGAAAGATTCAAAGAATAAATGCACAATAAAGAAAATTATTATTAAACTTATACAAAGAAGAAAGAGTTGGACAACAAAATAAGAACTTCACAAAAAAAAAGAAACCAGAGAAGTAAAGCATTATGCAAAGCAATAAAGAAAGCACAAAAACTGCATAAGTATGGATTTTGGAACTCTACAGCTAGAGGAGGCCTCAAGAAGAACATGAAATCCAAATGCTTAAATTGAAGTAAACAGAAATGAATGGTGCATGAAGAAATGTAATGCAATTATTCACACACTACATCAGATAGTGGACAGCTGCTGGAGACATGAAAGAAATACCTGGAAAAACAGCTAAATCTATTCGATTATAAGCATGCTATATAAACAAGTCACTCTTGAAAGACAAACTATACTCACAAGTGAACATTGCTAACATGAGGAAATTGAAAGCGAAATGAAACAGTTAAAAATGGGAAAGCTTCCAGAAAACTTCTGAGCAGGATGTCATCAGAACTTGGGGATGGGGACTACGTAACAAAACAAGAAGAGATACAAGATGACTGGCTAAATGCCAGTTGTTTCAATCCTTAAGTAAGGACATGCAGTCATTCCAACTAACTGGAGATTTAAGCTTACTGACAGAACCAGGAAAAATCAAGAGGGGAGAAAGCAACAAATTAACATAGCTATAAGGGATAACAGCAGGTTCAACTAAAATGATATTCAAATTCTGACAATTAATGGAACAGATTCGCTGACTAGTAAAGACATTTGATTCAGTTTAGAGGGAAGCACCGTAGAAAGTGAGAAAATATGCAGCGCTGCAGATAAGACAATGGAAATTACAGATTTTCCAAACAGTTTTTAATAATGCGGGGGGGGGGGTGGGGTGGGGGTGGGGGGTGGGGTGTTAAAAAAAGGTAGTTGATTCCCTCAAAGTTTAGTATAAAGAAACATGTTGTTTTTCATCTTCACCTTCAACTGGAACAGTAGTGATGTTAGAGGACACAACTAAACAGGCAAGCTCCTTTGCTCATGAATATGACATTACCAAACTAGTAAACTGTTCTGAAAAAATCATGATACCGTGTATGTAAAGTAGAATGATTTTAAAATTAGAGAACAGTAGAATACAAAATCAAAGTATTGGTGCTGAAACAATTGACAAATTCTTTATGATAAATTAATACAGAACTCAAGAGCTGACTGAATACCAAACAACCAACGGTTATCGCGCAGATATTTAAGGGTGGCAGGAATACTAACGGTGATGCTGTACCACACCTAGTGTGCAAAGATATAGTAGAATGAAGAGAAAAAATAATGAAGAAAAACATATGGTCATTTTTCTTTATTGAAAACTAATTTAAAAATACTAGTATTATTAAGACACTAAAAATTAAATCAAGCTTATTTTAAGCAAATATTAAAAACTTCCACAAAACATTTTAGTATAAATACATAATTCTAAAATTACCCCCAATGTCTGTATAAAGACATTAAAATACAGGAACTAAATAGCTCTATAAAATCCAAAATTCCAAGTTTATGTTCATATATTTCAATAAGCAGGAGGAGGAGCTTGGAAAAAAGTTAATAAGAGTAGCTATATAGATGAAATGTCAAATATTCTGAACATATCTCACAGATCATTTATATTTGTTTCACTGCATTTGAAAAGCTATTTTCAGCTAACAAACACTAGTTTCAATTTTTTTTTTTTTGCATAAAACTGACATACCAACACTGAAACTGACATTCAATTGCCAAGAATCCAAGTTTATAATTTCTCTATGAATCCTGAATTTAACCTTGAGAATCATTTTCAGAACACCTTCAAGATTTCTAATATTTCTCAGCCACCCCCACCCCCTCAACCCAAAAACTCCAACACATGAAAAATCCACTACAGTCTAAGGGTAACATTTACAAACTCAACAAAATTTCTATAAATTAATTTCCTATTAGTTTAGAATTCATGTGTTTAAGAAATTGCTTTCCCCACCCCACTTTCTATGAATCTCTAACATTCCTGCGTTCACACCATCACTACACTGTAACTCATAACTCTGCATTTTTCCTCTCCCACTTGAAAACTCTGTTCCATTTTATCTGTACAAAAACTTCTAATCTGCTGCCATTATAGTAAAGAAACAAACTGGAATGATAACCTTACAAAATCAAGACACAAACAACTGGCAGCAAAATGAAAAAAACCAAACAAATAAAGAAGACTTTTTAAAAAGATAATGTGAACAGTGAAAGGAGAGGGACACATTCCATAGCCATTCTATTAATCTTAAAGCTGTGAAAGCAAATTAAAAAAAAACAGATACACAATCTCTACCCTGCCAACCAACTATCTCTCTCCTATGTCATGAAGCTCCCATAATGCTTCCCCTGATTTCTGTTTTGACACAGCCACAGCTGCAATACAAAATAAATTACTTCCAGTAGTACAGTCAAACAAATGCTTGAAGTAAGATGTTCTGAAAAAGCTGGATTCTTGGCATTAGAGATATTTTTAGATCTGGTGTTAGTTTCTGACATGCTTTCAGGAGTATTTCACTACAGAGTGGTACTATACATGTTGTAATGTTCAAAAATAGATCTTGGAGAGCATCCAAGTTTCATATTAGTAAACCTTATTGCAGTTACAGTGGTTCTACTTAACACTTCGTTAAAAACATTTATCAGAACCATATGTCCTTATCTATCACAATTGCTTAAGTCTATATAAGTAATGAACATATAATAAATTAGAATTCTGTGTAGTTTTAAATGTTTACAGATCTAGACATGGCGCTTGTTGCTGCTCTAGATCAGCAACAGTTTGTGACAGTTTAGGCTGAAGTCAACACAGAACTGCTAAGTGCTTTAAAAAAAACCAAACCAAAACACAACCTACAGTACTTCTGGACATATTTTTCAATGGAAAAAAGAAACAAAGATTATGAAGCTTTTTTTTTTTTTTTTTTTTTTTTTTTTTTTTTACACTTACCTTCAGCACATTTGAACCACATTTTCAAGTTCATGTACCCACAAATATGAGAGCTTACCTTTTTTGTTCTTAATTTTACCAAGGAAATTTTGGTTACGGAATCTATTCACTGATATTTCAGCAATACTTATAATTTAACTAACACTACTATGGTCCAACTTGTCCCAATATTGAGTTACATAAAAATAAAACAAAAGACAAATGGAAACAGCTCCTAACACATATTTCTTTATAATACTAGTAAGACATTTCAGTATATGAGACGATTAAGAAATTGAGCAGAAAGCCAGCTATGAGTTCGTAAGGAACTCAGCAGCTTATCTCGTCACATTTTTACTTAATAAAAAGCATAAGTTATCAAAATATATTTTAATCTAGCTTTCTTCTATTTTAGCCACATAAATCATCATCTCAAATTCAATTTAAGGAAATTGTGTATCATAGCAAATATGCTGAAATGTCAAAACCTCTTTCAGCTATAATGTATTTCATGCTCTCATTCACCTTAAAATGCTCACCTAAAGAGGAAGCATTTATACAAAGAAACTTTAGTTATATTTTTACCTCATTTCATTACTTGTACAGTAGATCATGCCCTCTAGTGGAAAGATAAAAATGCCTTGTGCAAAAATAGTTTAACTGAAACAAACCTGTAACATTGCTAACTTATTTAAATTTGTCCTATGCTTCTTATGTTATGGACTTAATTTTCATAATCTAGAATGTTTCTCTACTGATCATGGCAGTTTTAAAAAAAACAGCATTGTTTTCTCTTGCTAAATATGTTGGGTAGTTTTCCTCACACATATTAGCTTTCTTATGAAAAGAAACATAGAAGCTCTTTATTCATTTGCCTACACCTATTTTTTCTTAATATATTTCTTCCCGCTTATCCAAACATTTTATGACAACTGTGGTTTACTGTCCTATTATATTTAAATCGAAGGAATAAAGTTGAGAGTAATTCTAAAGACACATGCTAGTATATCTTACAATTTTCTGTCTTTTCAAAGGATGTGATACCCACCATATTCAGTTCAAAATTATTTTAATAATTTTTCAATTACCTTAACAAAATCTCTATCAGTTTTCTCCTTCCATTCTTCTCCAAATACAGCAGAAAATGATCCTAAAGCTTTAAGCATAAAAAGCAGAATTTAGTAAAATTAAAAAAATGAACATTTTTGTTTGACTTTTTACTAATCCATAAACTAAAGATTCAACAACATTACAGACTCTTCCAATGTTTCCTTTTCATTAAAAAAAATCCTGCATAAACCAACTGAAATTTCTATAGTCATTTAACTTAAATGTTACTACAGTTTTACAGTTTAAATTGAGAACATGTAGTCTATAAAGAATGGACTAGTTTGTGAACCCTTTGAAAAAAACACATGGAAAACTTTTCCATAGCTCTTTTCCAGGAGTCAAGATGACTGCTCAATTTTCAACCTCACATCAACAACTGTTTTCCATGCGCACTGTGTAAGCTGTAAACACTACTTTAGTAATTAAACAAATTCCCACTAATGTTTTCTAAAAAGCATAACAATAGCAGTGAGATTTTGACGGCACTCTTCTGAAAGTCAATATTTAACCAGGAAGCGTAATGGATGTTCTTGGGTGTTTGGTGGAGCCACTACCACAAATTTTCTAATCATCACTCCTTGAAAGCGGCAAAGACTCAGTCAATCTGACTCAAAGACTGAGTCAATCCAAAAATAAAGTCTGTCTTGCAATAGTTCTGTAATGAACTAATGACACGTTTAAGTTACACTTAAACATTTTGGTTCATAATGTTTTATTGTTTTGAGCAAAATGCTACAAATCTCAATTCCAAGACCACATCAGCTTTCAACTCACAGAATCCAAACCAAGGCTTATGCAGCGCTCCACACTGAAGATACTATATACCCCCAAACCCCTGGGGCTGCCCTATCGCCTGCAATGTAATTGCCACCTCAAACTTCATGGGGGGGGGGGGGGAAGCTGAAGACATATTTTTCTTGTTACCTAGGAACACTGCATTATAAATACTAACAATGATAAAACCTTAATTATAGACAAGCCAAATCTAAAACCCACATTAATCAGCTATCATTTATTTACACCTGAAATTATCGTGACAATATCTTCATACTCCCTGACTTTGCTAATTGCAAATTTCATTTAATCACCAAACCTGACAGATTTACCTTCATTGTTTATAATATAAAAGCATGTAAGTATTTCAAATTGAAGTTTCATGCTTCAAAAATAAGTAAACACATCCCCCCTTTCTTTCCCCAATTTGTCCCAATTAGTCTCCTGCTGCTAGGACACTCCCTGGATTTATCCAGAAGATGTAATCAGGTAAGGTAAAAATGACGTGTTCCCCAGGGAATGAAAAGAGCAAGTCCATTACACGCTTGTCACGCCTCTCGGCTTTACTTCAAATATTTTTCAATATAAGAAATACTAATACAGACCAGCTATGGAACAAGCCTGTGCTCAGAGTCCAAGTTAAGAACTCAAGAAAATACTGTCTACCTTTGCAACATGCAAAAAAATCATGAAATAGCAACACAAAACTTGATGAAATTATTTGTAAAATCCTAAGTCCATAGAAGTTCCATCAAAAGAACAAGGGAGTGATGGTAAACTCAAAAATCTAGAGAGCAGGCATCCTGGAATCACTACATGCAGGACTAAGTTTCACTTCAGCTTCCTTTCAAATATTTTTCTTTGAAAGTTCTTGTGACTGGGCTAGATGCAGACACTAAATGACCAAGATCTAACCATATCTGAAGGGCGTGGGTACAAATCAAAAATGTAAGAGAGAAGCTGTAGAACACTAACGCAATATTGGGGGGAAGGTACAAATCTTTATGTAAAAATGCTAATGATTAAAAAAACTCCCACCAAACAGTATACAATGTCTAACAGTGATTCTTCCTGAGAATTTTAAAACAGAATCTCTGACATACCATACTATGTTTGTGCTTACACATGCAAAGTAGATTTATACTCAAACAGATATGATCATCTGTAGTAGCAGACTTAAATATACTTAGCTGGAAAAGCTCATTTGAGCATTTTCTTATGGTGGTAATTTCTGAAATTCAGTATTAAAAAAAAAAAAAAAAAAAAATCAGTACATAAACCCAGTAAATATTTCCTCCTCACCACCACGAGACAGGAGCTATGCTGTTACGATTTTAGAATGGTTTGAGTTAACTGATTTTTTTTTCCCCCCTCTCCTTGACAGAAAGACAAACAAGCAATTAACAAGGAACAATTTGGCATGGAGGTCACACTGAACATGTCAGAAGAATTTATTTCACATACTGACGTATTTTGATGGAATAGACTCTCTTTCAAAATTTATGTGCTAACATGTTAAGTAATTCTGAAACTTAGATTAAGATTTTTATCCCTTGAGTTTTGTATTCTGAATTTCACTACAGTTGAATGTGTAGTGAAGTATCAGGATGAAAATCTTAAGGGGTCTTTGTTTTCAGACTGCCCTTTTTTAGTTTGTTAAATTTGTGACTGCTACTAGAAAAGAATTATGAAAAATCAGCATGGTCCTACAAATTCAGAAGAAAGTAATACACTACAAGCAGACAGAAATCCAATGCTGTAAATCTGAGCATCTTGAACAATTAAACTCTATTACTTGAAAAACTAATTCTTACATTTCACTAAACTGTTAAATAATGTCTGATAAAAACTGTAACTGTGGACAAGGTAAAAAGAAAAACTAGATATAAGTATATTACAGTGCAATAAATTACAAACATTTTAATTATCAAGGATTGTGAAAGATGCTATAACAGATATTGACTCTTTCGGTTGCAAAAATGTTGTTATATACTTACTGTCATCAAACACCCCAGCATTTGCAAGCAGTAAAGTGATGATTTTAGGGTCCTTTTCAAGCTGCATAACATGCTTGCTTTCATTTGAAAGAAGAGTACATACATTAATTGCAAAGTCCACTTCATTTGGGAGTCCAGATAACAGTGAAAGCACCAATTTATTATAGTCATTTGGTGAGTTTAAGTCCATAGACAGCCCATAGCTTTGACGAAGGTAATCTAAATAAGAAAACAAACAAACACGGTTTCACAGCTAAACTAATTAATATTCAGATGATACATTAAGCAATATTATTATGAATAAGTATTTTTTTTAATTATTAATACAGTATTGTGGGTTTTAACAAGTTTTTATGGTTTTCAATTTTTTTTTTTCCATTAGTCTTTGGCCAAAATGCTGAATGCGTTCTACTTAGCTGTGTTCCTTTCTAGTTAGATATTAATTCCTTCATCTCCAGAATGCAATACTGCAGTATGTTCTCCCAAAGAAAAGTTTTGAAAATGCAAACTTTAATTAAAGCAGAATAGAATTGTAATGTAATTTGGAGTCACTTTCTACACAACAAATTACGTATCCATTCCACAGAGTCCATCAGCTTCCCATTTGTTTATTGGTTCAAGATAGATACTTTGGTCTCTAAATTACAATGGTGTTGATTCTGGCTCCTTACGTATGTGCTTTATTCCTCAGATTTTAAAGCTTAATTAATCACATGCTCAGTTCAGGTATCTGGCTCTGTAGAGAAATGACTGATGTGACAAAAACACAATCTGTGAATTTTCAAGGTACATTTTTTCAAGACAAGTAACTATTTAGCCCTGCTAATTAGAAAGCGAAACATCTGTAAAGAAGAGAAATAGCTTATGGATTTTCGTATTTGTTTTGTTTTGGTTCACAGTGGAAAGGTTTTTGAGTGTATTAAATTAATAATTTGAGTGACCTACAGATTTGATGGTTTTAATAATATTGTAAATTTATCTACACCTTTATTTCTGTAGCCTGTCGAAATACATATACACATACACACACACACATATATATATGGAAAAAAATAGCACTTTTTTTCCTCAAAAATTTACCTGACACACTGTGTTGCTGGTAGTTATAGGAAGTTGGAATTGCACCAATAGGAAGTTGTGGCTTTGGATTGCCTGGTTGTACCTCATCATCCTCCTCCCCAAAATGATGGACTTTTTCATACTTTTCTAGATAACTGGAATAAAAAAAAACCCAAAGGTTTTGAATATATATAGTACAACTAAATCCTTCATCCCCCAAGAGCTGAACTGCCAAAGGAAACAAACTGTACAAACATGGAGATTTACTGGAAACAATAGTCATTGTGTAAAACATAAAAGCTGAGTCAGACTGACAATAGGCGATACAGAAAATGCAGATATGTGGAATTATGGATTTAGATATTAAATTTCTTCACATTTCTCAACAACAATCCCTAGCTAAATTGCAACCCGTTGAGCCCTCTTGTGACTAAGTCCATTTTTCCCAAATCAGCTTTTGCTACCCAAGATAAGTCTGCAGGTGGAAGCATCAAAAAATTACTCTGTGCAGGTTACCAATACACATACTGAGGTCAAGTCCAGAAAAATAGTTATTTCTTTTTGCCTGACCTAAAGAGAAACAGTATACCAAGTCCTAGCAATTACACAAGAGTAAGAATTCAGGGATACTGAGGGCAACAATTCAGAATGAGAAGTTCTGAGCCATGGCTGCAGCTAATGACTACTGGAAATCCCTTCGAACCCCTTAAGAAAAAAAAAAATGCTAATATACTGTACGCAGAATGGACTGCAAGCACAAAAGTTATATATACCCAAAGTAAACAGTCAATCAGCTTGGTAAATTAATTATCTCAATTAACAGTTAATTTAGCATTAAAAACTGTAACTTTCAGAACTTTCTGCACTCCAATACATGAAGTCCACTTAAAAGGCCCACTGTAACCTTAACTTCACACCGGTATGTAGTTGCAAAACCCTTCATGAAATTATGTCAAGATCACAAAGCTGCCTAAATATACAAACTTCCATTGTGCTGAAAACTGACAATATCAAGTCAATTAAATAATAACAAAAATATTGTATAATCAAGAAATAATTTAAAACATTTATCTTCATCTTTGTATATGCTAAAAATATTTAATATATGAGGAAAAAACAAGCTTTTGGTATAATTTTTGCCAGTAGACGCTGAAGTCATTAACACATGATGAATCAGAAAGATTTTAAGAAAACAGTATTCTCATTGACCTCTGGGGAATATCTGACATGCATTAAATTAGTAATTATTTCACGAAGTGAGATATCAGTGACCTAACCATACCTTTATAATGTTAGCAAATACATTTTTTGTTAAGGAAATGGTACATTCCAGAAGAAAGGAAAAAATTTCAGAGTTAATAAGGCATATCATGGTGTACTGATTCACATGCCACTATGATTCGTGCCTGACTAGTTTTTAGGATATTCAAAGTACTATATATGTTACTGTTATGTGAACCATTGCTATAGCGCCCTCCTTATTACACAGACTCTTCAGTGAGTTAAGGAGTCAGCAAAAATCTTCCCTGCACTATCATTTGCTTTTAGGGATTTTAACAGACTAAAAATTACATTTAAATATGGTTGGTTTTTATCTTTAAACTAAAAATCCTCATTTATGCAAATTAGGTTCCAATTTAAAATCTGCAAGAGTAAAGTCCTATAAAATTGTTTATAACATTTAAAACTCATAGCTCAACACTCTCCTATCCACAGGTTTTTAAATCTAAATCCTAATTTTTCTCTTCCACTACATTTTCCTTACTCTTTTATCCCACTTCTTTCGTTTACCTTACATCTTATATCCAAAGATCAAAACCAAATACAATCCATAGCTTGTATACGGTAAAAGGTGATTCTCAGCATAGGAGCAAAGACACTACTCCAAGGGGGAAAAATAAAAATAAAATAGTGCACCTCCATTCTAAAGAATTTATCTTTTGTTGCATTAAAATGGTCATTTAGAGAGCCTACGTATTTACATAACTGTTTTATTATTTTATTTCCTTCTTGCATTTTATCTGAGAAGTAATACCATAGCTTTATTCTGCTTTATTATCTGCTTTCAGCTATTCAAGCTTTATTTTTTAAAAATATCATTTCCTTCCAATATCAATGAATTGTTAAGCACTTCATAAATGAACATTACACCACTGAATACGGCAATTACATACACAAAAAAAAGATTAGATGTGACAATTTCCATTTTCCATATTATCATTTACTTGAGAACTTCTTAAACATTTTAGGATAACTTTAAAAAAAATAACACAATTAGGGGGTTTTTTATATATATATGTGTGTGTATATACACACACACTGGAAAGCATGTTAGAGCTCAATTCAGAACCATGCTCAAGCTCTGCTTGGGAGGTTAATATTAAACATAGTATGGGATTAAGCAACTTAAAAGTAGTGAAAAGAGAAATACACACACTGTGGACTATAACTGATAAAAAGATTTTTAAAAGCATGCAGCTATAGTACCATAGCCAAACATTCAAGTATACAGTAAAAAAATGAACGCCTGGTGAATAATATACCATGCAATCTTATGTGTTCCATGACTCCATGCATTTTAAAGCATATCTGTACTGGTTTCTCAAAATAACTGTGTAGATACCCTGACACAGCTACAAAAATAAGGTTTCCTGGAATAAAACACTCATCTCCTATTGTGAAAGCCAGAAATCCATGGGTTTAAATCATCTAGAAAGTATTCTTCCAGTGACAGAAGCATTTATTTAAGGCTCATTGTTTTAACTATGTACAACTACATACTGACCAGCATCTCTTCCCTATTCTGACCACTGTGAACCCAGAAAATATTGTAGTGACTATGAACTGAAAAAATACCAGTGGCTTATGCATTCTGACAGGCTAATTCCCACCTGTATGCATTATGATCAGTATTTTAAAATAAACTTCACAGTGGCTTCTAAAATCCTGAGAAAGAACACAGTTGTGCAAGATCCTGAACTACGTGCAAAGTCTAATAGTATGCAGGACCACAATATTTCCAATTACCTAGGTCCAAAATGAACCATGGGAACAATTGAAATACTTTCAGTTAAACGCTGCTCTCTGCAAAATTCTGGTCTTCTACCTACTACAAGCATTTGTTTGTTGTCTTTCAAATAGTTCAGTAAATCACTGAATGTCATCACTGTCATCATGGTTTGAATGAGTTTGTACTGTAATTGAAGTGACCAATGTTGAAAAGATGATTTCACAAAACTAGTCTAACTTCTGATACCAAGTTAACAGGAAACCTAAAAATCTAGAACTGATCTTTCCTACACATGCACAAGCATATGCTTTGCTTTGTACTCCTATGAGATGATCAAAAGCTGTTGAAATTGAGGAAGAGACATGTTGAGGAGAAGATACAGCCTTCACAAAATACTGAATCAGATTTATCGAATCTATTAATAAATCCAATCAATTTAAACAGAGCCTACATAAATGTGTGTTTATGATCAAGACCTAAAGGAGTAGGTCAGAGACAGCCTGACCTTCCCCTCCTTCTGACCATCCAGGCTCTCACTCTTCAGAGAGCTCATTTAGCAAACGAAGAGGATTCTAGGTTGGCTTTCCACTCATTTTTCAAATTGAATAGTGGTCAGATGAATACTAGAGCAGATACAGGGGAAACAGCAGGTGTACACAGCTGAGGATGGCAAGAAAATGATGCGCATGTGCCATTTCTACACTGGCAGAAGCTACACTGCCTTAGCTTGTCTAGCAGGACTTCAGAAGTGCTGTGGCTAGATCTAATGTCCTCATATTTGTTGGTCTGAGTCAAAGCTTAAGCTTAGCATAAAACACTTTCATACTGAATATAATATTTCATAAGAATATTTAATAAGATGAAGTAAAAATCCCTATACAGAAACACATATAGTACTCAAAATACAGTTTGCACATCTACTACCATCTTTTTCTGGACTTGTCCATTCTACCAAGAATGAATAGCTATTTAAGTATTTAAAAAAACCCGAAAGCTTTATATATCATAAAATAATGCATGTTGTTCCATACTTGAAAATACAAATACTGAATCTTATGCTTTTTATTAAAGCCACGTCCCCGCAGAGCTGAACAATATGAATATCCTAGACGTGCTCCTCTGTTAATACCTACTTTATTAAAATGTGTTAAAACAGTTCTGCCAAACACAGACACTCTGAAATTTCAAAATCTATTTTCCTTCTTCCCTCTCTGAAACCAAACAATTACATTGTTTCTCACTCAGTTTGATTAACAAACGGGGGGGGAGTGGCAGAAAAATTTTATGTATATATTAAGACCTTTGCAAACTAAAACAGTCGTAATTTTTTTCAGTGTTGACAACTCTCACAAAGTTCTTACAAATGTCTTATTAAATATTTCACAGGAAATGAGGATTCAAATCAACCTTAAGTGATGATCTAATTTTTCCCTATGCCAAAGCAAGTACCAACTTCACTTAAATTCTCAGCTCTTTTTGTTGTTATTCAATTTACCGAAGTTCCACCTCTTCAAAGAATACTTCCTCTTTCCTATTTCACCCCAAAGTAATCAAGTTTGCTGAAGAAAAAAAACCCACAAACAACAAAACAAAATAAAAAAGCCCCCAACAACCCCAAAGTATCAGTTACAAAGGCTAAAAAAAAAACCCACACATGACAAACAGAAGGACCTTCCCCACCTCTAACACATACACTTATTCTTTTTAAGATACTGCTAGTTTAGAGGGAGGACGTTTCACTATTCCTGAATCCATCAAGTTTAACAGCACTGTATTACTGAGTTTCAACCATAATAACCAGTCCATAATAGACTGCTTCAGTATGATTCCTTTATGCTACATAATTACCAACTGTTTACAGACAGCTGTACAGAGCTCAATCCTCCAAACCCTCCTTTTGTTTCCTGCAGAGAGAATACATGACCTGGAATTTTAGTGTAGAGAAGGAGCTTTGTAAATTAGCTTGTAAATGAGCTTTACTAGTCTTAAATTCTAATCTTACCAGTCTGGCATACACCTACTATGCAAACAGCAGAATAGTTATCATAAAGACAGGTCTTGCTCTAAAGATGCAAGAAATTTCAGAATAATAAATGGAGCTTTTCCATTACTGAAAAACAGTTGTGCAAAAGCTCATAAATTATAATCAGTTACAAAAGGCTAATCTCATGTTTCAAAACTACTTAGATATGTAGCTATAGACTAGAAATGCATACTTTGATCACAGAAAAAGGTTTTTAGGAATTCAGAATGCTTCCTTAATTTAGCAAAGTCACAGGTGCTATACATCAACAATACAGGTCTCAATCTTCCAGTCTTCTCTTTTAATTTCAACGCCAGCTAAACAATTAGGCCCTGAAAGAGAAAGATGCAGCTAGTATGTACGAAAAAGAACTAAAGCAACTAACTAAATGAAGGAACAGAACGAAACTACTAATGAAACAAGCAATGTATACAGGATATAAAAGTTTCAAAGATGTCTGAGGAAAAAAACTAAGTACTATGTTGAAGCCTTGGCCAGAATGGAGTAATGAGGAAAACTGCTTTCTGTACATACGCTGAAAGGTGCTCCACACTGTTAGCATGGCATCCTGAACTGGTGTTAGCCCACCTTAGCACACATGATCCAAAATATTCAAGAAACTGAAATGCAATGAAACCCAGTGGCAATTTACAGCCACTCCTCCCTTCTTTCAGCTTGGATCACACCTCTATTCTGAGAGGCTTAATTAAAAAAAACAAAACAAAAACAAACAAACAAAACGCCACCAAACAAAACATCCCACACACAAAACACCCCAACCCCCCCATACAACCAACACAACAACAACATAAACCCCCAAAAACCAACACCACACCCACCCACCCCCGTGGTGAATAGCTAGCACTACAGGATATGCAAAGTAGTGAAATATGGGAAAATACATGGGCAACCAGAGACGTGAAGGCTGGCTACTTTTTGAAGGGCAAGTGATTTCACTGCTCTCTGAAAACTTGTTTCCTTTAAGGATCCCTTGAGTTGGAAATCAAAAGATAACAGCCCTTTGAAAAATCAAATTTACATATTACACATTCTGTTCCTGTGACAGAACTTCAATAAGTCACTTTGTTTCATTCAGGTCCATGAGAAAATAAGTTCTATGAAGATGGCTAATATTTTTGTCCATTAAAAAAAACTTATTTAAATAACAACACAGGTTTTTATTCAGTCAAGTTAGTTTCAGGCTTGTTTTCAGATATTTGGGAAAAAAATATTAATAAAAGGAAGTCTACATTACGTACAGATAGTGGCATGCAGAATTTACTATCAACAGCAGCCCTGAATGGGCTTACTGTATACTGCAAGCTCTCAGGCTAGGGTTTGGGGGACATTTCTGGTACCTTTTGAATCTGCTTCTTGCAAAAGTGGAGAACCTGAATAAAAAAAGCATCTAGACTTTTAGATCACGATGGTCTCCAATTGTAAATTTAGAGTACACTACATACTCCCTTAGTATTTGTCAACCTATTTTATGTATTGGTATAAAACATCTGGCTTATTTGGATATTTTGGCTCCCTATACCAGGACACAGTAGATTTGCCAAATAGATATTAAGCCAGTGCCTGGCAAAACTGTGAAGACAGCATCAACCATCACAGTCCAACTACCAATTCCTTATCTTTGTATTTGGCTGAAGGATGAGCAGGTACCATTCCTACTAGAGCTCTTCATCTGATCTTTCTTGGAACTGTCTTTTTGGCAGCATTATTAGCAGGCGACTGACAACATGAACTTGCACTAATTCTGTTAGCTTGAACACCTGTTATGAAGCAAGACAGACATGATCTTCCTGCTCATTCTCCTGCATCCCCTCTCCCTATTTGCAATCCTATCAACAACAACATCCTGTATAATCATGAAACAAAATCCTTACCGTAATAAGAATTTCACACTACTCCATATTCCAGTTTGTGTCACCCTAAGTGAGAATTGCTGCATGCTGTCTCTTTGCCCCTAATTCAACATGACTCTTGCCCTAATCTGAAAGACTAAGGAATTCTGTGGTAGCTATGCTATGCCAACCAAAAAATTTTCACAACAGGGGTCCATGCTTGGGTAAAACAATAAAAGTAACCAGCAGGGGGAGGTAGCAGGGAAAAATAAATTTAAAAGCTACCTATTATTGTAAGATTTTGAACTTAAAAAACCAAATACCTCTCAGGCTTCCAATAACATTCCTCCCTGATACATGCAGCACACTGGTACTTGCACTCACGAGCTGTTTACCCAGTTGTATATCTAACTTCTTCACAAGGGACAACTCATGAACTTGTGGTGCCAATCAAAAGCTGCAACCTTTTTAAAAAGCTAGTATCTTTATCAGACAATCCATTATAGTCCTATACCATGAATCTACACCTGTTACAGTTACTTGAAAATCTGATCCATTTATGAATCCTAATAGCAGGCAGTATTTTAATCACAGAGAAGGCTGTTTCTCAGCAGGGCCAAAGTGCTTATGCTCAACTCCCCTGCTGCTAGTGCACACAGTGAAGACTGGTGCCACGCTCTGGAATGAAACTCCTGCTTAGAACTTCATGAAGCTGCTGCTGCAGCTGCCCCAAGTAATGTCTAACTCATTTACTCATCTCATAGATGTTCGCTTACAAAACCCCTGTCCCAAGAGTTATCCTAACTGGAAATGCCAAACTCAACAGTTCGCTTCAAGGCTCTGCTCAAACTTTTAGCATACACCAACAAGCTGCCTCAAACCTGATTTCGTATCTGTGTGTTTCACCAGTGTCATCAGCAATCTTTTCAGGGCTTTTTTCCTTGGCCCTGAGGGCACTATGAATTCCAATTCAAGTTACATCCAATTATTGTCAGAACTGATGCTTGCAGCTGAATCCTTCAAAACAATGTTTGTGTGTTTTCCATCTTCACATTGTCTAACTCAGCAACTGCATATCTCACATAACGCACCCAGTGAAACACTCCACATGTGATTCTCAGCAGTATTTATTTGATTTCTGCCTTATTGTGACCACCTAATAAGACAGGCTGACAAATCAAGACTCTTAATGCCAGCTTGTCAGATCAGTATGAAAATCCAACAGTTGTGCTTTTCAAACATCTGGCTGGGTGCTCTGCTACGTGGCCGCAGAATACTGTCCTCCAGCCTGGGCTGGCCTGTTCCGCAGTTGGTTCCCATGCAGCCCCATCAGACTATACGCATCATACCAGGGACTCCACCACTCTAGCCTCCACCCTGACAACATTCTGTCACGTGTTAGGCGAATTGTCAGCAAACTCGGAAGGCCCTGTGCAGATTAAACTTAGTCCAAGATCTTTATACAGACCCACATACAAACTACAATTGCATACACTGGAATTTAAATGTGTTAACATTTTGTAACACAGGTTATGTGAGACTACATGATAGATGGTCCAATTTGTGATTTGTTTGAAATTTGGTTAAAAAATTCTTAACCTACCAAGAAGCCTTTGCAAACAGAAGAAAACCAAATACATGCCTCCACAAAGTTCTGAATCTTTGTTAAGGCAAGATAGATTATTTATTGTTAGAAAAAGTAAGTGTAAAATTCATGAGCATCAGCAATCCTGGAAGTTTCACTACATTAGACATTACAACAACATGAAAAATATGCAATGCTTCTAAGTAAAAAAAAAAAAAAAAAAAAAAAAAAATTAATTCTAAACTCACCAAAAATACATTCTTAATATCTATGGGAACACCAAGAGGAAAGAAATTAAGATACTATTTTATGCTTTCATACTAATAATGCTCCAATTTAGAAGGAAAATAATAGAAGACATACGCCAGCCAACTAAAGTGTGTATGCTGGAGTGCAACTTCAAAAGACTGGGGTGGCTGGGGGACCACAACACAAGTCTCTGAAGAAACTACACTACCAGGAACTCCAACAGATTCTGGATAAATGCACTGCATAACTGAGAACAGGAGAAGAAAACAGGTATTTTGATCATCTCTAAGTTAAGAGGACCTCTGTGTTGTTACAGAAGGAGGGGGGAGGGAGAAAGAAGTCCTAAAATAAAAGGTAAAAGTTTCATTCACCATGAAGATTTGTTAGCCAAAATAGTAGCTGAAAGCAAATTTAGTCCTCCTTCTACTTCTACATTCCTTTAACTTTCCTCTAACTCTTCTTAAATCCTGTGGCCAAATCTGGCAGGACTGCATGGGAGAGTCTCCACACAGCAAAAGCAGTGGGCCCAGTTGACAGTCTTGATAGTTAAGCAACTAAATTCTGGTCTACTACGCTGTAACTAATACCAAAATGTATAACCCCTGTTCTTTTGAAATTAAGATCCTTCACTTACAGGCTTGTTTTCATTTATTTTTAAATTTAATTTAAACTGAATCTACTTGTGATCCACAGCTGCAGTCCACAGTTATTTTCCAGGACTAACTCTTCCACTGCATTCTCACTGCTTGCCAAAAACAATTCAAAACCAGCATCACCTCTTACTGCTTCAGCAGCTGTTTTGTTAGATGTGATGGGCTTCACATCCAGGAATATCTGAGCTGTACCATTATTAATAGTATTAATTCTCCAGTCTATATCTGGGAATTAACTTTCCAACAAAGGCAGTTCCCAGATGTATTCATCTTACTAATATTGTAGTCATTCTGTTGCCATCTAGGATGACAGCTCATCCAGTCTGTCAAGTATCACTGCAGTCTGAGTTTAGCTCTTCAAACAAAACATCAGAATCCTCAAGATTTTTTGTTATCTCCATAACATGCTTGCAAATTCTAGAAAAACCCCAAAGTTTCTCTATTTTGAGAAACTTTGTTTCTTCACTTCAAACAATCTACAGTACCACCTAGCTTTCCCCACAGTACCTGAACACAAGAGTACCTGAATGGCAAAGATGCACTAATACAAATGGTACGTGTTAGGAATCACTGTAGGCATGTGCAGGAAATTATAACTAAGCACTGTGTGGCCTGCCCAAAGCAAGTCACATTAACATACTATCACCCCCACAAGCCATATAGTTTCAGGCAGCCACTGAAATCCCAAATGCCACCACATTATGAAAGTCTCTACAAAAGTTTTCAGTATTCCTGTATCCACGCAGAGCTGGTAGCAATACAAGTGAATGTATCTACACTGTAAGATGTATTCTGGTACAGTAACAATAATACTTTCAACTAAATACAGCTTCCTACATAGCTTTAGTTATACACAGCATGTCTTGTAATACAGAGTCTGTACAGAACGTAAAAACTTGCATTCAGTGAACACTATTTACGTCACTCAGTCAAGTGTCGAAGTAAATACTAAAATAAAAACCTCTTGTAAACATGCATTCTTGCACAAACATTTCCTAGGACTGGGTGGTGACAGCAACAGACATATTTATCTAATAAGTATATTTAAAGAGGAATTTTTTTTTAAATATAAGTGCATACATAAAAGAATACGTACTTATTTAAAATTATTTAAAAAAATTCAGAACACAAAGTTATCGTTCCTACACAGTGTGATAACTTAAAGCATGTTTTAAAGCTGGGGACTTCCATTAAAAATAGTGGCTTATATTTTGCCAAATATTAAAGCTAAAAATCTGATAGTCACTCACAAGATTAGAAATAAGCACAAGTACATTAAACATATTATGGACTTTGACCACTGCAGATTAAACAATCAAGTGTTCCAGAAGTATTTCTTGAGAGAAGCAACTACATACATAAAGACATTTAAATGCAAATACATGTGTACACATTTAACACATATTGTGTACAAAGTTGTGTAACTTTCAGAACAGCAAACATGAGTAGTTTTTAAATTGGCTGGAAGACCTACTGACTCTATAAAGCTACATAAGCAACATACAAATATTTAATTAACTATATGAAAAAAACTACATGCATTATAAACAGGTGTAGATTCATTTGCCCACTACTCATGTTTATTATTTAACTATTATAAATTTAAATTAGAGAAATATTTTTGCTTTTGTTTGGTTTTTTTTTTTCCAGGTGATGCAAAAGAAAGCAGAGAAAGAAACCATGCTTATTACAGCAATACAACATTCTGTCAGTGCATTGACTGAAGAGTTGTTCTCACTAAAGAGAAAATTTCTATGGCAATTCAGTCTTAACTTTTCCCCCAAATTCAGGATGCAAACTGGCCTTGTAGTACCTACAATTAAGGAGGTGATTCCACTTTGTCTTTAGTTCACAACTCCATTACCGAATATGTAAAAAGAGAGGGCTGGTATTTGCACAACAAAACTAAGAACCATTCCCTTGTGCACTTTCAAGGACTTCATTAATGTTTTTAGAAAAACTAGACTGGGTTTTTTTTGTGAAAGTAGATTCTTTAATTTTCTGCCTGCTAGCCATTACATAAAAGTTATTCACACAGCAATAATGCCCTGAAAAGAACTTATCCTACCAAGAATTTCCAGTTGAGTTTCTCTCAAACCATTATAAATAACACAGGTATCTACAATATTATGGAAGGTAACAGTCACTCACATTGTCTTGGCTATGCAGAATAAATTTCTCCTATAAAGGCACAATCTAGCAAAGTATCACAATATGTGAATGGTCTCACATCACATGCTTACAATTACAATTATAAACTTACTCAAACCACTTTGCTAAAATGGAACCTGTCTCATCTGCAAAGACTTGCATACTTTTCAACTGCAAATACTTATCTTACATGTTTCTGAATTTTAGGAATATTACACATTTTTCAGACTGTAGTGAAAAGACAAAAATACTCTCGGGACTTAAAACACTAAAAAAATCTATAATACCTGATATTTGCATATTTCATTATAACTATACCAACAGAAATGTTGCTTATACATGTTATTCACACACTCTTAACGCAAAACACATCAGCAGTTTCTAGAATGAGGCTTCAAAGTCCAGACTCTACACAAGCGAAGTACCATCTTAATTATTGGAAAATGGTCCTTTATCCCTGGCCTATTATTAATCCACACTCTCCGCTACATTCTGGCACTACTTTGACAAGAAGGGCTGATAAGGTTCCCGTAGGAAGCCTGGTAATTAGAAGGATATTGTACAAGAGAATAGTAATTGTAGATTTAAATCTCACGAAAACAGCAGTCTAGAAATAGGTTTTCTAGATTTCAGCAATTGCTCCAGCCGCCACAGTAAACATTTCCACAATACTTCTTTAAGCCTTGTTCAGCAGTTACTAAGTAAAAGCATAAAACACAGAATAAAAAAAAATATATAATTTACTGATTTCTAATGCTTATAGCCTGTTTCTTAAATTTACTGAATCTACAAGTCTTTATTAAAAATACATTGCTACGCCATTTTTTCACCTCATGTAACTATCTAATTTCATCGTTAGATTCTGCACAGAATCAGCAATTTTAACAGTTGCGCTTTTCTGCCTTCATCTTATGAATCAGTCTTTTCCTGCAATTAAATATATTTACAATTTCTCTGCTAATCTGTATTCCACTCTTTGACCACATAATCAAAGCAAATATACTAGTTTACATATCCCTATTTATGTGGTAAATCAAACAAAAACATGAAAATTAATTAATTCTTGAACGCTTTACCAGATGGATCAAATATTCATGAAAAAAGTGAGAATGGAATAAAAAAATCTGATTAAGAGGATCCTGCTGGGATTCTGCACAATAGGAACATAAATTCTTTAAGTTCTACGTGGAGAGAAAAAGGCTGCCTTGGGAGCGAGTCCCTTCTTTATCTCAAGATCTTACCAGAAATTAGTTTGTAAGAAGGAATGCAATCTGGCCTTCATAAAAACATTCAACCTAAAAATATGTGTATGTTTTAAAAAACACAAACATATCCAGACTGAAACTAAAATAATAATGACTAATTTTACATCTTTTGATCACGTAACAATATGCAGTTATAGGGCTTAAAGTATCCCAGTGTATTCTGAGAATGCAGCTAAGTATAAACTTAAAGATGATGATAAAGAGGTAACATATCGATTTAGCTGTCTAAAGTTGTAAAGGCCACACATCTATACTAGTAAAATCAACAGTGCTGTGAGCATTCCCATGCATGGAAACGAACTGCCTGTACTACTAAATTGTTAGAAAAGGGCCTGAAACAATTTCTGTCCAGGCCAATTAGCATTCTTTCAAGCAATTTAAAGGCACTGTTCAGAAGCTACCATTGGTCAGGGGACCATTCCCAGAAGTAAATTTGGATACAGCTACCCTGTTTTGGGGCTAAGAGTATGGACATGAGCCATTTTGTGTCAATTAGCCTCAGGCACACTTAATTTACTAACACAGATACAGCTAGAGAAACACTGAATGCTACACAGATGGCCTCTGGCTTAACACTAATTCTGATACAGCATGGGGAAGGCTGAACAATAGATGAAGTGTTGCTCCTTTGGAGAAGATTTTAAAATTACCAGTGACATAATAATCACGAAGAATTTATAAGCATTTTCTTTTTGCCTTGTATAACTGTAATGTAAAGTCATTAGAACATATACAAAGATAAGAGAGAGAACAAACGGGCATGATGAATACAGATAAAGCCCAAAGATCAGATTTCCTGTTGGGAAATACCCATGTCGGGCATTGAAGATAATAATTGCAAATTGCTTTAAAGGCAGAAGGAAGAGAAATTTTGAATATTAGAAGGGGAAAAAAAAAAAAGAAACCAACAACCTACTTTTATCTAACAAATTACCCAATGAGAATGCTGTTGGGAAATATGTAGTAAAACCATTCAAATGCTAGGCTTATTTAAAACTGAGTAGACAGATACTAAAAATGTGTTGAGCATACTGGAAGAGAAATTGTATTCTTTTATAGGAAGGCTAAAAAACAGAGAGCAGTATTAATAGTATTCAGATATTAAATATTAGAAAAGGTTTGGAGGATATCGAGTCCCTGCTGGTGGTCTGGGGTTTAGAGGAGATAAAACCTGATCCTCCACTGTGGACTGACCAGCCTTTTCAAATCCTGTGTAAACCCAGTAAGGCTTATTGTATTGCTATTATTTTGAATGGAAAAAAATTGTGGGAAGAGAAGTGCTCTGCAATTAACATACCGTGTACCTTTTTAAGAGGCAGAGAGTAGGTACTTCTAAGACTGAAAAAAGTTCATTATGGAAAGCAACAAATTCACATTATATCTGTATTAAGCAATATATAAGAAAGTGAACAAACATTTTCCTAGTTAATAATCTATTTGTTATCCTTTTTTTCTCAGAGCCTTCTTCTACACTGTACATAAATTCTGAATAGCACTAAATGCTACCATCAGGTTGGACGCGGCTTTGAGCAACTTCATCTAGTGAAAGATGTCCCTGCCCATGGCAGGCAGTGGACTAGATGATCTTTAAACTCAAACCATTCTATGATTCTGTTTTATTCCAGCATATAATGACTGGATTTGTTACTTACGCTTCCTTCACCCTTCCACTTGACTATTACAGTGCACAATATCTGGCCAAGACAACCAGGCTTTTAGAAAACCTAGCTATAGGTTCACAATAGTGTACTTCCACAGAAAACAGACACTTTACATAAGGTTCAGCTAAGACCAGCATATGGTGCCAGTCCTTAAGTACTCAATATTCTGAAACTAGGCTACCTCAGTGTCACCTAAGCTCTGGACTTGTTTGAAGATTCTTCTTCAGGCCAGTGAAACCTTCTACCAAGAGGCAGAGCTCATTTCTACAAAGAGCAAACTTTCTCAGAAATAAATTTCAAACAAGAAATTAAAAATAAATCTTCAATATTTTCTGCTCACATGTAACATCATTCTTTGCAACAGCTGGGGAAAAAAGGCAAATCCTTAAGTAGCATAAAAAGCATTAATCCAGCCATAATATTCAACCCTCTGGAAAGATCACGATAGAAGGAACAAACCACATACAACACTTCGCTTTAAGAACTACCTTAAGATAACCAGACCTTACTGTGATGATGGCACTACTACTAGAACTTAACCTGAATAAAAATGGAAGTCCTTTGGGATTCTTTTCAAGAAAACTTACTAAGATATCTCTTAAGGATTCAAGCTTTTAAAGTCTTTGTCTACTACTATGAGAAGCTTAAAATCTGTCCAGCAACAGAAGACATTAAGGGGGCAAAAAGTGTTTTTCTTCCTGTCTCCTTTTTTCCCCTCCTAAGAATCTCCTGAGCATTGGGTTCTCTCTTCACATATTCCCTTCTATTAAGTAACAATCAATTCCCCTTAATCAATGCCATTTTTAATTTATTTTTCTCTCTTTAAAAAAGAGCTTCTGTAGAAAAGCCTACAACAGTAGCTATTTCAAGCAGCTGCAGTGTGGCATTGCCACTATTCTTGTAATTTTCAGAATGTGAACACCTACAGTGAAACCAGCTCAGGTCTTGCTCATTTCTAGCCCCTAAAATTCAGAAAAGTTGCAAGTGAAAAAACTTTCTAGTTCTGCTTGTTTGAAGACTCAGGAATACAGAATTTGAGTTACATTTTTAACTCCTTTAATGAAAATCAGATTCTGAACAAACTGATTTCCTTTTGTTTCTCCTCTGTTCCAAGGGTTAACAACTGTGTCTGTGCGTATAAGAACACAATGCTTCAAAGTGAAAATGCACAGGAATTATGATTCAATCAATACAGGTATTTCAGCTTTTCATTTAAACAAACATTGCTTCAAGATAACTAAGATCAAGATTTGACATAAGTATTTACACACACAAAAGAATGGCCCTTTTTATAGTGATTTATTGTCATAATACAATTCTCTACTTTTATTTCAGATTATGTAAAGGAAGAAAAAAAACATGTAATTTATATTTTAAATATCTAAAATATCTAACACGTGCATTCAGATATCCTACAAATTAAGAAATGGCACAATATAGGAACTCAAGTGTCCTCAACATCTTTGACGACAAAATTTCTAGTGGAAGTAAGGACTGAATACATTAATAGCCTATTAGCAACAGGCTTCCTTTTCTTTGACATCTCCTGCAAGTTCCAAAGAAGTAAACCACGAGTTAAACACCATCATACTCGATCTTATATAACAACAGGTTCTCAACTCTCTATTTATACTGTCTCATAATAAAATAATACTACAATTATTTCAATACACTAGTATTCTTTGCCTGTTTTCAAGCACACAATTATCTTTTCGAGGGAGAGTAGAAGTGGCAAGGAAATGAGCACAATATAAAAATTACTAAGCTCTAAAATGACACAGTTTTGAAACTTAGGTTAGTTATCTATTTGGTAATAATGAGGTGTACTTGAAGCTGAAAAATGTTCTTGAATAAACCACTTTTATTGTGTTTTTATTATAGTATTTTTATTTTAGAAACATTAAAGTACTCCCTGTAACTAAAACAGAATCAAAGAGATGTAGCCCTCAAAATAAAAGGTTCTGCATAACATGTAAATAGGGTCAACAATAGCACCAATAAAATTCATGAAAGTTGTGGGTCATCTCTTCAGCAAACTGGTGTTAGCCTACCCCTTTCATTAAACTAGGTCAATCAGTATCGTTATTTAAGAGTAGGAAAAGTACTTAAAAACCATGGATGGCCTCCCTATCATAAGGATCACATTACTTACAATTTTCATATTTTACATTCTACTGTGGTAGCATTAGTTGTCATGTTGTGCTTGGTTCCTATGGCAGTAGCCATACCAACACATTTCCCTTTAACTGGAAAAAAAAAGAGTCATTTACCCTATTTTACACAAATAAGGAGTATTGTTTAAGAAACAGGATACGAATAAACCAATCCACTAGGAAGGAGGAGGGAATTTTCTATTTCCTAGGTTGTTTTTGTTTGGTTTTAAATAGTATTAATACAAGAAGCAGAATTTCAAATTACTTCTCAATAATGTACTTTCAAGTTTAATCTACACGGCATCAGGATACAGCAAGCAGTTATATTATTTTTTTAAATGCAAGCACTTACTGTTCATCATGACTGGGCTTGCAAACATAGGGGTCTCCCCCACTACATGAAACACTTTCATCAATAAATTCAGAAGATTGTATAGTATGAGTCTTGAAATGCACAAAACACCCTTTTCTAAACTCAGCCCGCAAATTTAGTAGTAAAATAAATAAATATAAAACCAAGAGATCCTACTTAACAACCTCAAAACTCATTTTATCGAACTACATTCAAATCAGATTTTTTAAAACTACTTTTTTCTAAAAATAAATCAATCTAAAGCTTAGTTACAAGTTACATTTGTCTTCATTAAAGGCTAAGCTTACTATTACTTATTCAAAACATACAGATAATAGTAGAGGGCATCAATGAAGTCGATCAAGAAGTTTAATTCATGAAGAATTGCTAATTTTTTTAATTATATTGAGAACTTAAAGAAAAAACAGCTAGTTTCTGAGTTCATTTAAAGTTCATAAGGCAGAGTATCACACAATGCTTTAAGAGCAACATTATCCATCTGAAATATAAATGGAATGCTAATATTTTACTTTTTGCACAGGCATTTTTTCCACTTTCTCTCTAAATAATTTTGGTTTTACCTTTCCTATCTGTTGCAATGAAGTATATTTTCTTTATTCAAAACATGCACAGAATGGGAATTTAATTGGTTTTCCTTTTATAATAATGAAGAAGAAAAAAAGGGTAGGCAAATAAAAGATGTACCAGCCCTAAGATAGGCAGTCAGATTTTCAGATCTTCAAAGGTTTGTAAGGACCCAAACAAGTAGATGGGTGACAAAGTTTTCACAGGCACATTAACACTTAGGCATCTGCTTCCCACTGATTGCAATGCAAGTCCATCACGCAACCCACCGATCTACTCCAGTGCTAGAGGAAGATGTTACTTAGATGTTATCTTTTGTATCATTAAATGCCTTTGAAAATAGGGACTCTGACAACAAGGAACAATTCATAACTCACCAACTACACTTCAAACTTCCCTAACTTAAATTAATTTTTAAGCCAGAACATGTCTAGATAAAACTGACTTTTTAATGTATCCAGTATATTCAAGGTACTTTTTACTTAATAAAAAGACCAGAAATTCCAATTTTCATCCAAATACAGTTTGACTGAAAAAAATATGAATAAAAGTTAGTAAATTTTCTAGTAAATAACATAAAACATTGTCTCTCTAAAAAAAAGGGGGAGGGTGGTTATTGCACTACCTAGCTGCTCAAATAACCGTGCTGATATACTGTATCCTCCCCACTGGACAAAGAAATACCACGTTCAGACACAGAATCAGTACAGAAACTACTGGAGCAATTGCAAAAACCACCAACCTCTACTGAAAATTAGCCTACCCAAATCTCTGCCAAGTAGATCCATTTCTGCTTCAGGCAAAATTAGTCAGGTTAGCTGAACCACTCATTTAAAGTATTTAAACTAACTTGGCTGATTTTGCCTGCAGAAGAGCAGGAAATGCTCCCAATAAACTACTTATCCACCTCTGCTACAACAATTCTGAGTCCAGCAGAAGTCAGCAGCAAACAGCTGAGAGCAGTGAAGTTTTAAATTGTTAACTACTGTTTTATGAAGTTATCTGTCTAACTCTAACAGTTGAAATAAACTGGCTGACGTTGTACTATCATCAACAAGGTATTTACAAAAGATTCCTCAGGTTAGCAGGTTGCAGAGGGAGCAATACACACCAGCTGGTGAGGGGTAATGATCAGCCAGGACAGATTTGAATGCTGATATCAGATCCTGAAGAAGTCTGTCTATGCCCTCAGAGTAAAGGCCGTCTTGCGATTCCAAACTACTATCGCAAACAGTTATAGTTAAATTTTAAGAGACAGTTGGTTTAACAGTCGTGTTTCTTGACTAGTCTCAAATCCATGTCTTACACAAGCTGTGCTGCATTAACCTTGACCAATACAAATATGGGCTAGAGCCCACATGCAGTTTTAGCATCACTTGTGCAAACTGCCCTCTATCTTCACTGCCAAATATGCAACTGAGTTTGCTTGGTAGTTTTTTGGGTTATGTCTTTTTTTTTTTTTTTTTTTTTTTTTTTTTTTAATGGACCAGAGGCTTTAATTCATGCCCCAAATGATCTGAACATTTATTCCAGGTAGCTTCCTTTGGGAAAGGACATGGAAAGTATTATTAAATATTTTTAAAAGTTTTAAGCTCCTGGGAGCATGGGCATACCAGATGAATTACAACTAACTTATGCGAGATAGACAAGCAACTAACCACATTTCTAGGCAGCAAGTTTTTACAACACATGGATGACTTAAAAACAACATGCTGTCGCCATTATAGGGAAGAGATTGTTTTTAAAAAGAAAATAAAGTACCTTTAGAATGGCATGTAACAAGTTACATCTTATCAAAATAATCTCACATGTATTTTTTCATGCTAGAGGAAGACACAAAAAGAATTTGAAAAGAGGAAAAAAATTAGAAGAAAGCGATTTAAGACTGTAAAAAACAGTGAGATAGTGTGGAAGGAGGACACTGATTTAGGAGGTAAAGTGAAGACTGGAAGAGCTCTATAATCTCTTTCTCTTAAACGCACTAGGCTTATAACAAGGGGGAAAGAATATCAAGAAAACAAATCAAAATTAAGTTTCCTAAAGTCAGAAAATACAAAAAATCATAGTAAATCACATCCAACATAAGGATAAAGCGCATGTCAGCCAAAGACTAGAGGACAAGGAAGGCCTCAGCAAGAAGGTTGCTGACAGTGTGCACAGTGGCAGGGAAGGGAGGCCACACTGTCAAATGTAGTGTATGGTTTGGCTATAGTATGTGTGCAGCAGCCAACCCTGTCAGAAGCACAGAGAACTTTTTGCATGGTACAGACTAAGAGGGAGGAGATGAAGGAGAAAGTGAAATGAAATTCACTTTCATGTGAAATGAGGGAAGACTATAAATTGTAACAGATGATCGAGAGGAGGCTAGAGAAAAAGCCTGCTAATTTCCCTCCCAGCCGCTCAAAGTTACTATGATAATGGAGTAATAAAATTGTCAGGTGGAGGTGAGCACCACATTCCTGGCTTCCTTCCCCAGCCCTGCTAATGACTGCTCTCTAAACATTAAGAACTACTTCCATTCCACTATAAAAACTGTGATGAGAGGGAAAAGGAAAAATAAAGAATAAAAGAGCAGTCATATTAAAACCCTGCTTTGCCATGGGCCAGCTGACTTTGCATAAGTTACTTTGCTTTTAAGTGACATCTGTAAGAAGGGGACAGTGATACAAAGCACTTTGCGATGTACATACGGCCTAAAAGAGCTAGGTACTGAGTAGCTGGAGTAGCTTACTGAACATAAATCTGCATGATAAAAATGTCTCATCAAATGAGCCTCCAAATCTTTTCAGGTTTGGAAAACTACAAAACAGACTGATGGCAAAAACTGAAGTTAATGACGATTCCAAGTAGCTTTCATCAAATCTCATGCCCTTCTAGACTATCAAATTTAGTAATATCAAAGGTATATTGTTTTACAAGTAACTTTTCAGCAACGGTATCCTTGTAAGCAGTTGCTCATCCTTCCCAGCATTTTTGCCCAGTCCTGCAATCCCTCAGCAGAGTCTTTTGCCACATGGCATCGTAAGAATTCATGGACTACACAGCAAATGTGATCAAGGTAAGAAATTTCTGAGTTGTTCAAAATAATTACTGGGGAGCAATAGAACATCTGCCAGGATATTCTCCCTATACTTTCTCCTGCCCCAGAAAAGGCAGGAGGGAGGGCCAAAGGATTTCTGGAAATCTTTCTTCAGCTTCCTGTCTATGATTTCAAGCTTGTATTAACCTCGAGATGTTTTTTAAGTAAAATAACTAAAAAGTTTAAAGTGCAAACATGATGAAAATATATCGTTTCATTTCAGGTTTACAATTGCTGAGTGAAATTAGGAAGTGATTAAAGTCAACTTCAGTAATTTCATGATGCAATAAAAAATCCTGTTATAGCAGCGATTACATCATCCCTGCACTGTGGCTGCCTATGGCATGAGAGCACTAGCAGTCCGAAACAGTATATAAAGAAGCCTAAAACTTCAGTTGTTTTATTTTTAGCCATATAGACATCATTTTGATGCAATATTATGAAATACTGATATCCATTTAAAAAAAAAGCAAACATTACAAAGGCAGATTTCAATTGCTATTTTACAAACACATCAGTGAAATGGCCTTAATTTTGTGAGGAAAAAAACATGTTAAAAGGGTGCACAAAGAACAAATATACTTTTCATTAACAATGGAAAAAGATGTAAAATATGGTATGCTGTTGTAACATACAGTTAAATGCAATTACAAGAGTGTTTCAAATTTGTTTGACCTCACACTGGGCTAGGATCAAAAAAAAAAAGCCTGTGACTAATAGCCTGTGGCTAATCTAGTAACAAGGGACTATGGCTAGCTAATTAGCCTTTTCAAGAACAAAAAGACAAGCAACAACTTACATTCGGTAAAAAGTTTTAATTACAAGCATGCCATAGAACACAGCCCCTACCATGAAGTTAAATTGAAGACGTAATTTCAGTATCATCCACATTTCTCCAAAGTGTCAAACTTTTACTACCAGATCTGTATCCCTAGAGATTAGTGAAAAAATAGGAAGACATTATCTGTACCATACCTGTAACTTTCCTGTCTTAGAAATCCAACACTTTCAGACTTGTCTACACTACAACTAGATCGACCCTTTCTTAATTAGGGTTTTAAACTGTAATGTTTAGCAGGCATCAAATTGTGCTACAATGTTACTTTGTAACAAGTACGTTTGTCAGATATTGACCTGAGTTTTAGCCTTAGACTGAGCAAACCAACATAAGGTGCTGACAGACATACAGCAGCAGATAAAAATCAGACAACTGAAGCTGTCACCACCCAGCCACCTGCCCCTCCCTTTTGATAAATGTGGCTGTTCCTAATGAAGGCATCTGATGCACTCCTGAATCAGCTCATGAATCACTGTTGCTCTCAGTCCAGTGTATTCAAGGAAGCAGAGACAATTTTACCTGAAAATAGTTAGGTGGCTCAAGAGCTTATTCATATGCACATCGGACATCACCACTTAGAAAGTGGGGCAAACCTAACATAACAGCTTCATAACAGCAACAGCTTCAGCCAGCTGATTTCTGTCTATCACTACGTGTCTGCCAGAACCAATAGCCTCCAAAATCTGCTCAGAAAAGGCCCTACTGGTACTCATTCAAAGAGCATGCAAGCAACACAGTTTGGGTTTATGCAGATTATACATGTTACACCACACATCTGTTATGTGACCTTGTGGACTACTTAATTAGTATAACTTTTAAAATTATTTGAGCAAGCATAAAACTCACTCAAGAAGTATCAACTGCAGAGAGAGTGCAGTGAGCTCGCCTTCTCCAGCTCCTTCACCTACAATTGCTACTACAGTTTCACCCTATGGAGTCAGGAAATAATAGATACAGCTGTAGTTTCTTACAAAGTTCCTTCCTTGAGCCAGAGGTTTTTCCAGACAGGAGGTGCCACAGCCCTGCAGGGATGTCTGTACTCCTGCAGCAGAGTCACCACCTCCATCCACTCAGCCAGGCTGCCCACACAGTAATTAAACTACACAGATGTGGAGGCAAAGCATGTGCTAATTCGGCACAGACCTCTTCAGTATCAACAAATTCAGGCAGGGGGCGGGGGGCAGGGCAGGAGCTTAGATTTTCCACCTTAGTGTGTCTACAAAACCTATACAAAGGGTTGCATGAGCAACCTACAGAGTAATTCACCCTGGACTATGGCACCGGCAAGAGAGGGAGGAGTCGGAAGACGAGCCATCCAGCTTACAAAAGCACAATTAGGATCCAATCTATATTTATCTCATAAATTTGTCAAATAACTTCAGTGTGACACATGCTTACACTGGCTTTTGTTATTACCGGGGGGCGGTGAGTTGTTTTCGGTTTTAACTATTTTGTTTTTATTTTTAATTGCCACAGCCACAAGAATAGATCCACTGAATGGAAGCTATTAAAAAAAAAATTTATAACCATGTGTTTATTCCCATTGACCCTCACTTCATGGGGCCTTAGAAGGATCATACCACTTTAACTGTTTTATTACAATACAACCAACAAACACACAACTGAAAGATAGCAGAAATTAAAATATTACTTGAATAAAAGTCAATTTAGTTACATCTCATCTTTAAACTGCTCTAAAAATACTTTATTTGGATTCAAGTAAAGGATTTAGACCTTACACATTCCTTTAATGACATGGAAACCTTTAATTGGGTTTTCTAATGTCTCACTATTTTAAGATCCATCCCTTACATAGCTTGGCTTCATTAATTAAAACCAAACCAAACCAAAACCCCTAATACAGGCTAGGAATTTATAGCTGTTGCACAAATTAGCAGACAGAGTTAAAATTAAGCTGTACCTCAACTTACTAACTAGCCTTAAAAAAAAAAAAAGAAAAAAAATCACTGTTTTATCTTCAATATGGTATTACCTTGGTTCATTACTTGATAGCCAAAAGTGCAGCAAAAGCATGCATTTTCCCCAATAAAAAAGTATTTAAGACATGAGTAGCTGTTAAAGCTTGTTATCGACTACACTCCTAAAAATCCAAAAACCCCACGACCATAGTCTCAAAAAAAAAAAAATTCATTAAAAACATGGCCAATATATTCGATTAAACAATCAACAAGCAAACATTTCCTTAATTAGCTGTTCAATGGAAGACCTGTTAAAAAACAGTCTTGATCATCTTTGGAGTTCAAGCATAAATGAAAACACTCTGCGTGCAGAAATCCATATCGAAAAATGACAGGGTTTCCCACACACACACACACTTCTTTTTAGTTACTAAGACTGGAGAATGTGATTTACAGCAAACGAAGCAGATCTAACTGCAGCTGCTATAGTGATACTTTCCCTTGGCAAAGCATTACTGCTCCCTCTGGTGTTCGTCTGACCCTGTGCCAAGCCCTTTCAACACACTAAGGTGGCAGAAAACATTTTTTTTTAAAAGTGCGTAGGTGCGTATACACGAGCAGAATTAGATGTGAATGTGCATACAGAGAGATTTCTTCACGGTATAGTGACTGAAGCAGCTGAATTTGGGGTCAGGTGAGCACTGAAGCTGGCAGAAAGGAGGATGTGACTGTAAAAGCCCGAAGTTAGATCAAGTTATGCTGCCCCAGAAAAGCAGCTCACATTAGGGTAAGTTACACTTCACAGACTATCCAATCTAATAGACTATTGCCATCTTTCACCCTCAATCCTAGCTGTGCTACACCATCCTACTACTGCTATACTACTTTTTCCCACATTAATAAACTTCATCAAATCGGGGGTGGGGGTGGGAGTGTTTGTAAAAAAATGCCAGAGCCAGTGAAAAAATAAGTGGTGGGAGCTCACACCTATGGACAGAAAGAAGCAGGAGCTCATTCTTTTACCACCAGTGACCCATTAGATTACTTCAGCTTTTTTGTGCAACTCTTCCCTAGATAAGAGTGAGCGTTATTTTACTTTCAAATATCTAATAAAGATCTTTGAATTAAGCGTGAAATATGACTTATCTAGGAAATTCTTCTGATCCCTCTCATCACCCCAATGTCAGTGATAGGAAGTTTGTTACCGGTTTTCAAGCACTACTGAAAATCCTAAGTGATATGATACGCTAGGTACAAGCATTATTTCACAGAATCCAATTTTAAGTGCTGAAAATACCCCTGTGCAGTCAAAACTAGAAGTTATAACACTTCTTTATGTGAACAGTAATATCCAGTAGCCAAAAGCATGGCACATTTGAAATAGCAGATGTGATGCTAGAACACAGAAATACCCTTGACAATACACTGGTTTGTCCCAAAAGAAATCTCAAGGGGCCTGCAATATAGTAAGTCTGACTTGTGCACAAATGATTTATGTCTCTTAACAAGTCACAGTAGAAATATCTATACAACAAATATATAATGAAATATCTAATCTGTTGATCAAATGGCCTTTGGCTACAGCAGTTGTTGCTACCAATCTCTACAGGCAAGCCAAATTATGAGCATTCTTCTATTACATTGAATACTACATAGCATGAGTATAGCGCCTAGGAAACAGAATTAGGATGACAATAATAAAAGTGACATTTGCTTAATATATATCTAAACAAGACAAATATAACAGCTTGAAATATTTTTATTGCAGACATGGGAAATGGATCAGGTGTCATCCTATGACTTGCAACTCTACTCACAGTTAAAAGAATGCTACTTAAATATCAACTGTCAGCTGGGTGGCTGTATTTTGGCTAGTCCTTCAGAAGTGTAAAGAATTTAAATACTCACAATTAAGCTTTGATGTTAACACCCTATTAACTTGAATGGAAAAAGTTCACTCCTACAGTACTGTTGCCTGAGTCTACCTATTGAAGCAAGGCAACAGTGAATTTATTTAATGAATGAGAAAGGGTGGGGGAAGATACTTCATTCTAGAGAATAAAAATAAAAAAAAAAAAAAAAAGAGTGAGACAGACCTAGAATTTTTGCTAGTCGGAATCTGATGATTCTACATTACTTTATCATTAAACTGATCCCATCTAATTTTGTCTCAGGTGTTAAACATGATGAGATAACACAATTAAACAGCCAAGTGCATATCGAAAAATAAAGTTAATTGTCTGCCTGTAATAGCTGCAGCAAATAATATTTACATGCAAAATGCAGACACTTAGCTGAAGGTGTTAGAAATCCTTAGAAAAGACTGCACCCTGGTGGAAGATTTGTTAACTTGCTGTAATATCTACTCGGTAAAGCAGTGGGTTTTAAGTTTTTGTTTAAAATCTAGGTTTTGTAGTAAGAAAATATTTGCTACACAAAATGAAAAGCCCTTCAAGCGTGTGTTACTTCAGTTCTTAAGTTCTTTGGTTTCACATGCCAATTACTCATGACATTTCAAAATACTAAGCCAAATATTTAGAAGTAGTTTTATATAACTATATACATATCCATATCTGTATCCTGTGACACCAAGAGTAGGAGGGATAATTTTCTGTAATTTTGTTTGTTCTTTAACCCTAGCAGGTTAATAAGCACCAAAAGCCCCAACCAAACAAAAAAATCCAAGTAGCATGCCAAGGGAAGACACAACAGAAAACAAATGCTCTTAAAATTGTTCCATAAGGAATGGAAATAATGAATCATGGATTTGTGCTTTATATTCCTCATATTCCCTTAACAGGTTTACTTCTCCCTTTGGCCCAAGCAAAAATCCTTATCACAACAGTTCAACATACTCTAAGTTGTCCTCAACTCTCTTCATTTCACACACCAGTGTGAAAGGCTTTCTCCCTTCTGTGCCCACTACAGATCTGCAGCCAGCTCCCACATACCCACCTCTCCAACTGACCAGGCAAGGGGCAGCATGTGCTACAACTGGTTTACAACAATGTGCAAGCTCGTATGTGCGGGCTGCTGAAAGCCATTTCACCTGGAATGCATACTGTCCAAGCTGTCCCTAACCCTCCCTCATTGCCAACACTTCTAGGGTCTGTTTCCTTTATGTATCTGCTAATTATCAAATCAGTTACTGGAATTTGAGGCTTATTTCTATCAAACATGGCTGAACTCGGTCAACAGGTTCCAAAGCTCTTGGAGAAGACAGACATGCAGTAAAATCACATGAAAAACATTCTTCATAAAACTAATAAAATTCTACTAAAAATACCTAGGAATTAACAATTAGGTACACATTTCCACACATTACATATGAAAACAAGCAAATAATTGCAATATCTGCTTGGACTAGTATTTTACTGACACTGTATTTAGTGTTAACAAAAGAAATGCATTTATGACTGATGGAATAGACAAGTGGGATGACCAATTTTGAATCTTGAGTGAACACACACATGAGCTACCAGAACACAGAGTGGCAGAAGAGAACAACGTTCATGGAGCAGCAGACTAGAATTCATTTAAGTTCTGGTTGCCCTCAATTAAAATAATGGATCTTTTCTAAGATATCAGTAATTTAACATAATAGACCACACCCATATTCTATACTGCCAGCAGGCAATAATGGGAAAAGTAGATTGAGATCATCATGTGCAATACACTGTTTCAGTTTTAACAGCCATATTTTTATATGCAAAATAGTACACCCAAAAGAGCAGTGGTACACTTGTCATTTGTCTTGTAACCATGTTTTGCAAATTAAAAAAAAAAAATATTTACTGCTGAATTCAAGTTATAAGCATTTATAATTTGTTCTGAAGATTGCACTAACTTTAAAAAAAAAGAACTGATTCCACATTTCCCAAATAATATTCCTGCTACCTTAGAGCAAGTTTGCACTTCCAACTTCCTGCCTGCTAATTATGAAAATCTCTTCTTAGCCTTGCCTATCCTTGCACCTTTCAGATTTACCACTGCAGTAATAGATCACTGTGACAGTAACAGCAAAAACTCCCATTTAATTCAGGTAGCACTGGTCTTACTTGTGCGATCACTTAAAAATGCTGTTGACATGTCAAACGAGGCATAGAAAATTTAGCACCATGCAGGAGTTGCGTTAACGGTAGTAAAACAGAATTAAAAGTGGTTAATACCATTGTATGTTAATGCAGATACAAACCATATTTACTCTCAGAATTTTATTGGAATGGCTACTCTAAAAGCTGAAACATCTACTTTGGTAAGTTTCAAGTGCAAATAACCATGTGGTATTCAAACACAAAGGAAGACCGGTAAGAAGTAGCCCTCTTTTACATCAGCTCAATGTCTCCCATGCAGCCAGCCTTCCACTTCAGCTTTCATACTGCAAGTTCAATGATCACATTAACAGTTATGTTAATGCAACCCAGTAGTTCTCACTACTGATCTGAGTTCAATTAATTAATAATCTTTTTTTTCTTAAAATGCTGAGGACATAACACCTATGGATTAAACAATCAATTGTAGAATATACCATATTATGAATAAGTTAATACTGACATACTTTTCATTGTAAAGAAAGTATTGTACTTTAATCAGATAGTGCTATCGTACAAGAATATTTATTATTTGCATAGTTACCTTAATTAATAAATCATGGAACATTCTGACAACAAAAAATTATTTAAAAAATCAACATACATACTATAGAGATTGAAGTATCTGCTAACGATTTTCTGTGAAATAAGAAACAATTCCAGAGAGGGGAAAAAAGGCTTTTAATATCTCCTTAAAGTAGTTGGCTCCCAATGAATGCACATCACTATTTAATCATTGATACCCACAGAGTTTTAGAAAAGCTGGGATGTGAGCCAAAAAATAGGAAACCTAGAAAACAGGGCTAGAAATAACTTTTAAAAGGTTGTCTTGTCCATGATCCCAAGATTGCTTGCAGGTACCGATCTGAAGGGATCCCTTCCTGGCAAATGTTAGTCTAATCTGTTTCAAAAATGCCATTGATGGAGATTCCACCAATTCTCTACCATGAAGTGATCACCCACTGCTTACGTTAGAAAACTTTTAACAACATTTAATATAAATCCCACTTGCTCCAATCACCCCCCTCCATTGCTCCTTGTCCCACCTCCAACAGACACAAAAGACGTTTTAGTGTTATAGCAGGCCCTTTCACATACTAAAGAACTCTATCATCTCTTTTTTGTCTTCTCTTCTGTAGACCAAACAAAACATTTTTCTTCCAGTCTTTCCTCAAATTACACTTTCAAGCCTTCTGATCACTTAACAGTAAATGTGTGCAGGTGGATGGAGGGAATAAGGTAAAGAAAGGAAAAATACTTCCACTGCTCAAAAATATGTAGAAAACACCCTAACAACATTTGCACTAAAAAAACCCAAAACAAACTCCACCAAACCAAACAACACCTTTCTAAATACTTATGCAAAAAGATTAAATACAATGAAAAAATACTGGTATCAAGACACACTGGTATCAATATACATCGTTCATGTTACTATACTGTTAAGCAAGCAAGATAGGCTTAAGATGGTTATGGAAAATCAGCATGTGGCACTTTCCATTTAAAAAAGGCATACTCTTAACTTTCTCCCGTTTTCTATTAAAAACCCAAAACCACTGTGAGACCAAACTGTTCTGATAAAATGATTATACAGGATTTCATACAATTAAAGGAAACAGAGTACAAGATCTTATGAAATAGTAAGACAACTCTTAAATTCGCATTATTTTTTAAGTGTCCAAAGTTAGCATGCGTTTCACTTCTGATCCCTGTTGCTGCACTCTTGCAGTAGTCCCCCTGTAGTAAAAGCCACACTAATAAAGTGAGATGAGGAAAAAAATCAGTAAGAATAAAATCTAATCCCAGTTTACATACGGATTCCTTCAAATGCATTAGGAAATCACTTAATGTCCCTTTTACTTCAAGTAGTATATTAACATTACACAGTTTGTTTACAAAAGTAATAGATTCAAAGAATCAGATACACTTCCCTATCTACAAAATGGGAAAATAGTCATCTAAATGGTTCTTGTGAAGTTTCATTTACGCTTTCAGAAAGCATTCTGAATCTGAAAGCAATACTTTTTTATATTATCCTGTCTCACATATGATATCCAAAGAAGCTAAGCTCTGCTCTAGTTTAACTAAAGTAAGAAATAAATGAATAAAATTAAGGGTTTTCTTTGTTTTAGGAATGTTGCAGATACTCTAAATACCAGGAACTGGCTCAAAAGAAATCCATACATTTTAAGACACGGAAACTGAGAGATTAAATATTAAAACAACCTTAACTCTGCCCTACTGAGCTCTATTAAATGTATGAGACGAACATTCTGATTCTTTTTTTTTTTTTTTTTAGCATTTGTAGCCCAATTTGTCCTTTAAAAAGATACTTTCTTTTCTCCTGTAGCAGGAAAGGAATCCTGAAGAAAGGAATATTTCTACTTCCTAAATCCCTGTATCTGCATTTACTGGACAACAGCCCTACAAGCACCAGTGTTCAGAAGAATCACAACAGATACGCTATTTCACCTGCTGAGATAGCATACAACTACCAAATCTCTAGATGAACAGAAAACATGACTTAATCTATGAATGAGAACTGATTGACTTACTACAACTACTGGAATTACACACAAGTGAACTGCAGAAGCAACAGGTGAAATTACTTCTGATGTCACAGGATGCCACAGTTAATACAACCTTAGCTATTTATCTAACCTTTGCTATAGATTTGTGACTTATGTATAGCAGCAAGCAGTTCAGGGTAACCTCAAGCTAAATTCTTCAAGGTAAAAGATTTCAATATGTTCTGGCTGCATCTAAAGTTTGAATAATTTATCTCATCCATTACTAAGTTAATTCAGGTTAGAAAGATATTGCAACAGAAGGTTACCTTTCTCAATCCAATTCTTCATTCATTTCAGTTCGAACTAATTAATGAGTATGCTTACAAAAATCTCAGCAGTTTTATTATATACTCCAGAAGTACTGTATTCTGCAGAGGACAGGCTGCATTCACTACTCAAAACAAACGCAGTAGTCCTGCCTTCAGCGCAAAGCTAAACAGAACCTGTGCCACTGAGTCACAATCAAGGCCATCTACTTTTGAGGCACGTTATACTTCAGGGTTTTACTTTTTATGTTATGCTAAAAAGAAAACAAGGCATTAAAAGAGTCCATGTATAAACTGTGGGGTTTTTAAGCTTTAGGTATTCCAGTGCTGCATCAGAAACAGCAGGGGGTAGTATTTCAGTGCTTTTAAACCCATGTACTTTTTTAGCAAAGCAAGTCTCATCCTGTATTTTCCCTTGTTACAGGTTACCCTTAAATCCCCCACCTAGATTTCTTCAGCACTTAACTTCTTCCGGCTGCATGCCTGCCAGGCAGAGTTGTCAACCCTCTTCGGAGCTGGCTAGCACAGGTCCTGCTCCAGGCAATCTGGTGACCACCTGGCTGCTCTCTTCTGCTCCCTCTGCCTTACAGATTTTACCAGACTTTTATTTACCACTATTGTGGAAATCACTAGCCTATAACAGGTCACCTCACATTGCTAATTTACATCTTCCTATAAATATAGCGACTCAAAATCAGTTTAAATTGAAAATTAAAATATTAACTTGTACAGCACCACAAGTGTGTCCAACATTTTACAGACTCAAAGAACATTCCTACCATGAGTTTATAGTCCAAACACATCAAAACAGCATTTAGTGCAATGTAGAATATTGTAATTTTGTGCATGTCGTGTAAAAAATATTTCTTGAAAATGGCAAAGAGCTACTTGAATTTTCCCAAACTGAGACAATACTATCCTACCTAGGTTATGAATTTAGACCACCAAACTTTCAGTTTTATCTAAAACAGGCTATGTCCCCCAACATCTACTAATCACATTAAATATTCCTCCAGTTAGCTTAATTTTACCAAGTGTAACAACAGGCAATTGAGATTATGTGTTTACATCGCATATATAGGTTACAAATATTTTAGGAAAAAAAAAAAAATCTATTTTTTTAAAGTTTTAGAGGGTTTTTTTTAAGTTTTATTTTATATGCCTCCACATTTTTTTTTCCCAGAGCTTATCTTGATACACACTCCCCACCTCCCCTGCCCCCAAATCCAAACTTGCCACAGATAGCCACAAACATTTGTAGAAAACCTACTGTTTTCCCAATTATTTTGTTTGCAATTTTAGGATATATTATCTCATGAATTACCATGACTAAGATCCAGCATTGTCTTTGATTCAATTAAAGAGCTGATTCCCAGTTCTCCACCAGGATAAATTTAGGTATCTGAGAAACAGGACACGTGTTTATTTTCCACCTGTGTGTATCACATTTTATCTGGATTAGCTCACTTACACGTCATGTTAAGAATTTCTTCCTTAAAATACAGCAAAAAGCTTGTGTAAAATACATGAATAGCATTTCAAGGCAATTGGCTGTAGGATGGCCAGTAAGAATTGTCCCTCTGATGTTGTCATTTGTTCTAAACCAGAGTAAATTAGATTGAGTTTAGGAAAAAAAAATCAGCTTCAAAATTTAAAGCTCAAAACTTAAGAGTTGCAATGAAATATCCCTTCTGTAAGACTTATTCTCTAACCAATCTTGCATTTAGTATACAAAAGTAAAACAGAAAAAAAATCCAAAGTAACTTTGTAATTATTTAGATCACCATCATCACATACTATACTAAAGGGTGAGCAAACTGTGATTCTTCTATAAGTTACCACATTGTGAACATGCACCTTGGCAAACAAATTAAAATTAGTACAAAATTATTTTACGTATGGTCATAGGGGATCCAAAATGACGAAATTTCAATAGTCATAGAGATCTATATGCTGAAGCCATTATTTACTCCTCCCATCTCATTCAAGCTATCCTATTCAGAAATTTTAAAACGATACACAGATGTCATGATGCCTTCTCACAGTAGCTGTTTCCATCCTGAAGATACCACTGTACTATCAGTTTTTATTGATTTAAGGAAACACTGACCCTAAACAAGCCATCCTACCATCTTCCACCTTTAAGCAGACTAACTGGACTGAAAACTACTTTTTATCTACAGATCTTTCGGTTCAATCAGCAACCCAATCTGAGTAGCCAATAACCAGTGATAATGCAAGGGAAGTTACAGGAATCTGTTAGCAGAGGAAGACAACTACGCTTTTCAAGTCAGAAGGGAACCGTATCTTTAGTGGGCCGCTAAACTGTTATCTGCATTGTAGTAGCTGGCATACTATGAGAATGAACCATTTATGAGCAATTACCTCCATGATCTCCTCATGATCAATTTAGAATATTGTCAAAAGAAGAAGGAATCCACAAGAGCAAGAAGACATGAGACCCGCTGGTGGCACACACAGGATTGATGACTACCAGAAAGATGACACAAACCTGGTTAAGTATTTCTACATAAAATGAGGTATAACCTTCTAATCACAGAATAATAGGGTTTGAAGAAACCCCTGACGGTGACCTCGTCCACTGCCTGCTCAAAGCAGGGTTAACTTCAGCAAGGTTGTTCCAGTCCCTGTACAGTCAAGTTTTGACAATCTCCAAGGACAGAGATTCCTCAGCCTTCCCCACTCACTCCAAGCACCAATACTAAAATAAAAGTAGGTAGCTGTATGCATTTCTACCACTACTTATTTGAAAAACATGTGCCCCCTACAAAAATGATTAAGTTACTTTTCAGGAAATTATATGACTTTTCAAATACATTAGACTTAAATACTTGTCAGACTTTTTCAAAAACACATGTAAAACAAAAGTCAACGAAGAACCTGTCCTGCTTTTAATTATCAGCTTATTTTTAATAATCTTCATGAGAATCTACAAATCAGTACATTAGTTTCAAGCAGAAGGTGAAAAAATGGCAAAATAGATGTGTAAAATTAAAAGGGAAGAAGCCTCTGCTTCTACCTAAGCTGTTCATATTTTCAAGAGAAATGCAAGTTCTACTGCTGCATTATTTTCTCAGTCAACTGGCAACAAATAAAAATACCAGATCTTTGACAGAAGCGATTACTTTTCTTACTTGGTTCAAAATACTCTTTTGCTCTTTTACTTTCTTTCTATTCTAGTCTAGTCCCCAACAAAGCATAATTCCTTCTTCCTGCTCAGGGATATAATTATGTCTTCATTAGTTCTGAAATGCAGTACAGTAGGAATCTGTTGATTTTTTGGCAGTACAGGCATACTAAATAAGAATAACCAGATGCTGCTTACATCACTTTCAGATATAGACAAATTAAAAGCAAAACAAAAACCAATGCACAGGTGTTCATGCAAGCAATAAATTCTGAGTTCCCCCACTATTTGGCTCTCTGTTATAAGGGTATTCTACTTTGGGTCCCAAAAGGAACATCGTGTGTTCACAGCTCACAGCTATTTCATGCTCTCGGATGTACACACCAAATACAAATTATGCAGATAAAACTCTGTAACCATCTGGTCATCTAAAGTATTTCATATAAATTGTAAGTGACCTATTTATTGGTAGATAGAATGTTTCCCAGTCTGAATTTTCTTCTTCCTTTTTGTTGTATTTTGATTGAAAGTTAAGGATGGCAGTTTGCAGAACTCCACGATATGTTGTTCTTTTGTTTGCACACCAACAGGTGCATGAACAGCCATTAAGTAGGCTGGTGCTAGGAAGTGCACAATAGCGTAACTGCTCAGTTATGCTCTAGAAATCAATGGAATTACCAAGGAGGAAAACAAAATAAACTGAAGTTCATACAAAAAATGAGATGAGTTGTCACTTGCAGGAGTGCCTAGTTATGGCTGAAAATTATACTTTCATTTTCAGCCATTCTTCCAGTTTATGACTTACTAAAACAATAATCACTTCCTGCTTTGGGACTGAAACTGTTCCTGGTCCTCCTCATTCCAGAAGGTTTGTTTGTTTGTTTGTGGTTCTTCTGGAGAGAAAGGAGAAGGGCAGATCAAGGAAATCCATTACTATAATATTTTAAAATGGTATTCACAGTCTTTTTTGCTCTCTGGGCTCTTCAAATACTGAGTTCCCAATTATGGTCTTTCTGGAAGCAAAAGGCACTGCTTTCATGAATGTATTTCTTCGGAAAAAAACTGGTTGAGAAAGTATATACTTAGGATTTCAGTTAAAAAAAACCAACAAACCAAACTTCACCACATACAATTCGCACACTGTTTTCTTGACAGAAGTACAAAGTGCAACTAGTGAGATAAGTAAATGAGAGCATATAAAAAACCCTAGATTAGACTATTTTTAATATTGTAGTATTAAGAATTATTGACATCTGAATACATATTGACAACCTGAATACTCATTTTTCATTTGTCTGAGGGCTATGCTTACCACTAACTTATATAACTTGAAAAGCAAACAGTTTAATACATTAAATCAATTGTGTGCACTACAAAGCTCATCTCAAATATCCATGCATTTGGAATAGAGACCTGAAATACAAGGGCTATAAAGATAGCCCTGTAACAACCTACAGGATGATTCCATGTATAGCAGCTTGGTTCAAGTCTCATTGTCTTTGCTTACTTACTTCAAGCCCTTTGGAAGAAATTTATTGTGTGTCTTTACAATACTCTCTACAATGGGAACCAGATCTCATTCAGAATAGCTCTACAAATAAGTGATAAAATGACCATTACTGGAAGGTACATCTCAACCATTATGTACTTTTAGAAGAGTACTGTATTTTCACAGTTGTAACCAGCAGATTCTACATTAAAAGACTGTTACTGAGCAGCAGTGCAGGTGTATGTGTACAAATAACCCAAAGGGAAGTCTCTCAGTCACCTTTGCAGCTACCTCAGGATGAAAAGGAAGATCCTGACTTCCACTACCTGCCTGCTTCCTAGACCTGACAGGAGCCATCTAGCCCTCTCCAATCACTTGCAGTTGCTGCCCACTTGAAATAAAAGCAAAGAGAAGGGCAAGGGTGAAGGACATGGCGTGCAAATGCAGAGGAAAGTCTTGTATCATCGCCTTTACCATCAAGCAGCTCACTACTATAAAAATTCTATTTTCAAAAATGTAGCATGTGCCAACCATCAGATAAACCATGCAATATCTAAATATCTGCTCAGAAAGACAAATTATTTTGCCAGAGCTAGTTACATGAAAATATAAAAACACCCTAAATTATACACTCAGAGCCAAAGGTTAGAAATTTGCCAGCATATCAGATTTCAAATCTTTATTTTTTCAGAAAGCCTGATCCAACTCCTATGAAATTTAGTAGAATTTATTTTAACTGGCTTTGACTCTTAGTTCACAAGAAAATTATGGAACCAAGAACACAAGACCAAGACCTTCAACTTTATGTCCAAAAAAAAAAAAAAAAAGATTGCCAACAGCAAATAGCAGTGTAACATTCTTCACTACTCATTCAAAATGACTGAGCATTTTGATGTTTGAGCACATTTTCCAGGCAAAAGTAAGCACATAAAAATTATAAATAACTACTTTAATGAAAATACCAAAAGGCACCACAGATAGAAGAAAATGTTAGTTATTCTTTAGTTTATTTTCTACAGTGAGTTAGAAAAAACACACACAATAGTAACTTCTGCCCATTACTGCAGTAAAATTTGGTTTTCCTCTTCTAATTCTCTTGAAATAAATGTCTAGTCAAATAACAGAAGCTCTGATCCTGATTTGTTTCCAGATATTTTCTCCAGTGTTGTCAATTATTGACAGATACCTGAAACTGCCTAGTTAGTTTTGCATTTTCTAGAAATAACTACAGCATAGCTGATCCCCTCTATATTACCATACATTTTTAGTGAAGCAATGTAACTATCTTCCCCTATAAACATACTAACAAACACTGAAAGCCATGACAAAACACAGGTAGCAGAGCCCTGGAGCACTCTGCTACAACAGATCTGGTAACACCTTGTCTCTTGAGCCCAAGGGACACAGGAGTTGCAGTGGGGATTAGTAAGAGAAATAAACAATGGTTATTATAAATGTTTGAAGATTAAGGTAGTGAGCACTCTTTCATTGTGTATAGTCTATTACTGAACCACCATAGTTAATAATGAATTCATCTGTAATGCTTTTCAATCATATTTTAAGATGTTTCAAAAAAGAAAAGTAAACGAAAGAGACTGTGACTTACTCCTAAATCAATGTCTTGTCTAAGTCAGTAGGCAGCCTATTCCCTGTCAGACACAATACGCTTTGAGATTGCACATTTGGATATACAGTTCATATGCAGGGTGAAGTATCTTTTTAAAACCATATTTGATTAAAAAGAGAAAAATTACTAGTCACATGCTGCAAAAGCTTGAATGGTTGTAAAGAATATACAATGTCATAGGACAAGATTCTGTCATTCATTTCTTCACACAACTGATCATTTTTTATTCTAAGGAAAGTTTTTGTTGGATAGTATCCTTCCAAAACCATTTATTCAACCATTTGTGCAAGCTGAAATACCCAAAACACAGCTGTAAATACTAATCTACAAATATATGACAAATGCAAAAGTTTTTGTTACTGGTACACTACTTCAATGCCAGGATACTCAACATTCCCAGCTCAAAACCCAGAAACTTCACTAACCTTCATGCAAAGCACCGAGCAGTTTGAAGACACAACATGTATGAAAAGAGGTGCTAGGAAACATTTACACCAGCACTGCTGAAGTTCGAAAGCAGAAACCTGTAGTACTGTTCAAAATTGCAAACATTTGCCATTATAATTCTACATGTCAAAAGACAGACAGACTGATAGATATCTCAATATACACGTCATTTTATACATACCAAGGCAGACAGAACTAATGACTTTAACTTGTAGAAAACTACACCAGTCTAAGTTATGTATGTACACAGTAATAAACGATAATAGTTGTTAGTTTGGTTGATACTGAAAGTACAAATAAGACATTTATGGAGCTATTATTTGAGCTCTAAGAAAATGTGAAATTAAATAAGGCAAACTAACCTTAAATAATGGATACAAACATAACACCATTGTTTGAAACGTAAATGGAAACTTCAGAAATAATAATGCCACTTAGCTTACATGCAGTATTCCTTACAGGATCTAAATGGTGTAACAGTTTACCTGTCCAAAACTTGAACTGGTCCACCCCTTATCTGTCAGATGTGGGAAGAGCCAAAATATCTATCTAGAGGACAAACCCAAAAGCACTATTTTCACAGTCTGAATGATTTACCGGCCATATGGTCCAAAGTTTCTTTTTGAATTTGACTTCCACTTTGGAGAAAGACAAGAAAGTAATTAATGTTTATTACAACATAATGGAGATAATATAAATCTTTCATTTTAACACTCAGGAAAAAAATGTTAACTTTTCAGATGCACTGTATGTTTTTTCTTGAACATTTAGAGTGATCATTGGTAAATGGCTATGATAACTATTCTATATTCACTTATTAGTAATATAACAATCCATTTTTTGCAACTGGCACTTCAATAACTGTTTTTGCCTATTAAATAGTTTGAATTGAGATACTCTTTAATGAATCAGAGTAAAAAAGTGGTTAGAAAATAAAAGATTTTCCTCTTAATCACAACTGTGACTAGCCATAACTTCCATTAAAACTGACGTATACTGTAATAAAAAGTTCACTGAAAGAGACTAAGTTACAGATGTTGCAGCAATGCTATAACTTTCACTAGATTAAAGTTTCAGTCTTCTACAGCTTAGTTTTTCCCCTTTCAATAATGTCCACATTTAAATGAAATCTGAAATATTCATCTCTAATTTAATCTTTTAACTGTATCTCATATAGGCAACTATAAAACATCATGGGGAAAAAAAAAAAAAAAACAACTGCAGAACTTCCTTATTTTCCCCTCACCTGCAGTATTCAAAACCACATCACAGCCTAATGAGAAATGGAAGTCATTGAAAAACCACACTTCTTTCAGTGTTGGAAATTGAATATAATTGAACAACTAGTTCTACAGGTGTTTCAAGTTTAAAGGATGCTCTGTTTTACAGGTGTGGCCTCACTTCTGGAGAAGCATAAAAATGACATACAAGCAGCATTTGTCATCCTAGCTATAATCTGACACTAATACCAATACAATCAGACAGGGAGTCTATTCTGTTCCATTATAGGCAAATGTGATGGAACCAATTCCTCCCAAAATACACAGGAACAGATTTCTGGATCTTCAAACAAAAAACATGAGTTGAATTTATTTCCTCTGTCATAAATTTCCAGTATTGCCTTGCTGTTTTCCATTAGCATGGAAAAAACAAATAGTTTAAATCACGGTTAACCTACCTAATTTGCTGCATCCTGAACAATAACTATTTACATGCAAGTTTCATCACGAAGCCTTAAATCAGGTAATTCCCATTGTCTTAGTTAAGTACACAAAGTAAGAAAAAGATTATTTACTAGTGTATACTATGTAATGTTTCCCAAAACATTAAAACTCTCATATTTTGAAAGTGCCATATATAAGAAACTACTACACAGATAAGTGTAACAGCATCTGGTTTCACTTTAGCAGTCCGTTAATATTTTTTCAATGAACTGCATTATGAAAAAGTAACAACTAATATTCTGATTTCTGAGACTAACCTATTCAATCACCATAGCTGGTTCCAACTTGACATTACTTCTAAACTGCAAGTTACCAACTCACAATACTAATGTTTTGTGAAAATATATTACACACTCCCATCTTTCCTATTCTCATATGAAAACATAATCCCGAATCACCGTATCATAATACTCTGCACAGGAACCATTTGTGATACCATCATCAGGGATTGCAGCATTAGATAAGAAAAAAGCAACAGATTAATCCTAGCAAGGATTTTATTTTCCTGCAAATATTCCTTATTATAAAACACACTTTAGAAATGCCCAAACTGTATTCTCCCCACTTTTTTTTTCTCCCCAAACTTGTCCAGAAAGCATTAGATGTTCTTCCATTTCACAGTACTTATAATGGTGCTTCTGTGAAAAGCCCAAGTGTCAGCATGTACTGCTTTTCTTCTTCTTTTTTTAAAAGACGACAGTAAAGAAAAAAAGACTATTGTCTTTTGTACTGTCTTTATACAAAACTTTATCTTTCATCAGTGCACATAAATATGGTTCTTGGAAAATATACCACTGAACAGCTTATAACAGGTAGATAAACTTCTTCCATTTTTTACCTTCCAGACTTTCTCATTAAGAATTTTACATTTTTCTATCATGTGAAAAAGCGGTGGCAAAAATGTTCTTGTTAAAGCTACTTAAAACTATGCTGCAAAACCAACTGTTCTTGGTAGCTCGCAGAAGTTCCCAAGAAATTAGATTAATGGTCCCCTATTTCTACCCCTTTATATATCCACCATCAACTCAGAGCATGTCTAGAACTGTGGGGAAAGCCTTGAGTCATTTTAAGGAAACATCTAAATGCCAAATCAGGTAAATAATTCTGACATTTCCCAAATTCTGTAGGTTTGGGGGTCATGGTGGTGGTGTTTGTCTGTTTTAAATACAAACTCCTCTTAAATCTCATTTCCTAAAAAGAAATAAGAAAATTACAAAGCAATGCATTACTAATTTTTGCAACAGCTCAATAGTACTAGAGCTTAAGAGGCAGAAAGTAATCATCCCAGACAAGGGTCATGAGCTCTTAGTATCACAAGATGAGTTAGGGAAGACAGAAGCCAACTTCCTCCTCCCCCTCAACAAAAGATGGGAAACTTCCGCTGTATTTGTTCAGTTTCCTGTGTTTAAAAAGGAAAAGGGGAAACCAGCACAATTGCAAAAATTTCAGAACAGGAAGGTCTTCAGAAAAATCAAACTGTTCTTTCCCCACCATCACTACTCCTGAGTCCCAAAAAGAACTTATGTATCATCCTGGCTACAGCATATGTTACTCCTTGCTCTTTTGACAGTGGCATAGGTGCCATTCATATTTAGTTATCATTCTGACATGCTGTCAAATTAACCTGAAGAATGCAAATAAAGGAGACAGAAAGGGAAAGACAATTTTAACTACCTAAAATGCAGACAAATCAGAATGTAACAATGGGACAAACGGAAGGCACTTCTCTAACTGTAGGGCCTTGACCTTGCCAAATTGCAGTAGTCTGCTACAGCCAAAAGTAGTTCTGGAAACAAAAAAAGTCTGAAATTACCATAATGGAAGAGGTAAGGAACTGCTAGCAGCTTTTCTACTAGGTTAAATGTAAGACAACTTACCTCTGTCCATAACCATAAATAATTAAAGCAAAAACCCAGAACAAGAATCCTTATCCTTTTAATTTTGAGTAATTATACAAACTGTCCCTCAAATAAGTGCTTCTGACATTTTTGGAACAAAGGAAAATTATTCTTGGTTAAAATAGATTATTTTAACTATAGATAAATGAATTGTTCTGAATTGTTCCAAATTTTTCCAGAGTTTAAGGGTTTTCTTTAAATGCCAATGAGAATATTTTCCCTCCAACCCATTTTACAAAGAACATCACAGTAAGAGCCACTCTTACCAAAACTGTACTACCGTAAAATTCTATTATGCAAACCATAATGTGCAAATAATACATTTAAATATATGATTCACTTCAGAGATGTTTTTATTATTGCAACACAATGCGTATCTTTAAAATATTTTTACTTTCTACAAATATTATTTGATCTAAAAAGTACATGTTGTAAAATCTTATTACATATTTAATGTTTTGTAGTAAATGCATATTCAGAACTATTTCTTTACCAGAACTAGATCTGTGTTATATAGTGTATATTCAGTATGTAGGGTAGTTCTCAAATGTACAATAGCAACATAAGCACATTTTGGATTAATCAAATTACTGTTAGGTAGATTTACTAGACCACACACCTTACATAAAATATAACACACTGAAAACTTCTTCTGAAACCAGGGAACCCTGGCACCATTCATTGTCCCACTCAGAGAACATCTCTAATTTAAAAATCTATGGGAAGTAGCATTATTCACCTGCTTGAGACAAAAGGCAAACATAGACACTACCAGTCTTGAAGTGACAGGTAAAACATCACTACATAGAAGCTTAATTATAATTCCTCCCTACTCTTCCATACAAGTGATATGCAGACATCATCAGCTTTATACTAGCTATAAATTTGACACTTATACTATCCTTATGGTGTCCGATTAGTAAGTAAAAGTACTAAAGTAGCCTCTTCACTATTTCTGTGGGAAGGCGACTGATTCCTTGTGTTCATGAGCAACATATAATATTAAAATCAGGCCAAGAGTGAGCCACTCTAGCTACAGGTGAAGTAACTTACTTATTTTTGAGATCACTATGTAAGGCAAAGCCTAAAACTGATGGATCTTAATATTGTAGTAAATCAGTCATTTTTAGAATGGTAAAAGAAACGTAGATTCGCTTACCTTTTTTTATGTATGAGAGTACTGCTTACTCCAGTGCTGAAATAAGGGACTAAATACATGAAGACTAGTACCTCTAGGGTAAATTTAGAAACACGTAAAAACAGACTACATAATCGGGGCGGCCTCAAATATACATAAAAATGCAGAAGCAAGAGATTGAGAAGGACAAGCTTGAGAAAGGTTAGAGGAAAACTGCCTACTACAATTTGGTGATAACTGTATCCCTGATTAATGAGGACACTGGCATTTAGGTTTTGATTTATCTACACAAAAATACAACTACTACCATGAACAAAGGAAGTTCCTAATTATAATCTAAACTTCCAAAACACTTTAACATAATGAGACAGGCGATATTAAAACTTCCTATTCCAAGCTAAGAAACTGCTCCTTTGTGACAAAAGTTTCTTGGATCCATACTTCTAAGATAGAGGCTCATGGACACAAAATACCTAGCGCCAGCTATCCCACAATGAAATTCTCCCATTGCGAAAGCAGTCTTCCACTGCCATCATTTCCTTTCCAGTAAAAACTTTCCAAAAAATCTTTAATTAAATCAAATTTCTTAGCTATGAAATATTACACTTGCTATACTACTGCAAAATACAACTCCAACAATCCATTTGGAGTCAACAAACATTTGTTATAAATAACATTTATAGCCTACTAGATGGCTCCTGGAATTTATCATCTTCTTTTTAGGCATTTCAGTTCCCACTGTAAAAGATATCAACCTATCAAGGATTTGGGCCTTGGCAAAACCTAATTTAACAGTATGTGTTTTCAAATGCCTCTCCAACAAAAGGTCCTAATCTGTACTAAGGATTCTCTTGTTCCCTTACTAATGGCATGTTACAAAATTTCCTAATCATGCAGCATTTCACACTGGCTTTCTTACACTCTACTTTCAACCTTAACTGTCAATTTTATATTGCTTATAATCAGCCATATATCTCCTGTGTAATTATTATTAACTCCATGCTATTTGTACTCTTTTCACCAAATATCCTCATGGTACTATCATAATTCTGTTTGATTATGTGTCTTGATTACACAAGAATTTCTCACGGTCAAGGGAAATGTTTTCAAGCATAATTCAGTCTCTTCTGCACTCACTCTACTCCACAAATCTACCCGTCTCAAGACTTGTAACTTTTGGTATCATCCTTTGATGAACTCTTACCATTTTACTTTCCATACTGCATTAATCTGTCTATCGTTGCCTCCTTGATCATCAATGCATAATATTCTCTCAATTATTATGCTTTTTGCATATAAAATCTATATACACACAAACATTCTACATGACAACCTGTGACTACAAAAGCTCTCCTGTTCTAGGACCACTCCTGGCAAAATGTCCCTACTCAGCGTTCTTGAAAGTACCACAAAAATAACAACCTCTTTCATCATCATGTACCTTCATTTTAAAACTCACTAAGATCCTCTGATCTTTCTCTCTCTTCCTCATTTAGTATCCACATACATACTACTCTGAGACCTTCTGAAGTTTTTACTAATTTGATCATTCTCATTAAATTGCTGCTCCATTTTAAGCACTAGCCAAAACCCCTATTTATCTCCATCTGTAAATAACTTCCAAGAAGACCACACAACTGTTAAGCCCTGAAAATTACCTAAGTGACAAGACTTGATCTATTGTAGTAAAAACTAGTTAAAAAGGGGGAAAAAAGATATCAAGAATGAATACTTGCCTAAATGTGTGGAGTCCTTTCCTCTATATTCTCTGTGTTGTTCTTCCTGCTTAGTTTATAATGGGACTTGCCTGGGTATGCCTGACAACCTCCAGGAATTTAAACAGAAGGCAAACAAAAAAACCCCTCTCTTTTCATAAAATTAACCATAAGGCAATCTGAGTAACTTACTAAACTTGATCTATTAAAAATAAACAAATAAATAAACAACAGCAGAACTAGGCAATTCAAGACTAGAATCTGGTAGCTTGTCTCTCTGCAGCTACTGTAGTCAGTGGAACCCTGATGCAGGTCTCCATGAAAGCAGATCTCTACAATTAAAACAAAAAAACCCAAGCCCTCACTGCCACCAAAACCCTAAAAGTAGAGCTCATACTACTACTGGGGGCAACGCCAACAGCACAGCAGCCACTCAAGGGACAGCAGGACTGTCCGCTTGAAAAGGGATACCACAAGCTGCTAAGTAAGATAACAGCAATAATTTCTGATGTACATAGGCAAGCAAGAATGATGACCTACGCTCTTTTTGCACCCTCCTGTATGCACTGAGGCAGGGCAAAAGGTAGAGAAAGGAGATATGTACCCCTTTTAAATAATGTGTTGCTTTCATTCTCTGGAGACATCAGTGTGGCTCACAGCTCAAAGGAGAGCAGCAATAAGCACTATTGCTAAACACAAATTTACATTCTCTTTAGTAAAAAGTTAAAAAAAAATTATTTAATAGCAAAAATAATTCCAATCATAGCAGAAACAAAAACTACGTAGCTGTATGATAATATCTGTATAACATGGTAGAAGTTGCAGTTTCATGAAACATACAGTTTGTCCACATCTTTGACTAATTCACCTGTCCTCTACCCACTAATTGTTTTGATCAGAACAACTTACATTCCATAACTTGGAGTAGTTTTAAACAACAGCCATTTTTGCTTACAGCAGGCTGAGTTTAAACGTTCTCTTCCCAAATTACACGAGCCTAAGGCCCAGGACAAGCAAAAGTTTCATATCCCATACGATCAAGAACTGTCAAAAAGAAACAGTACTTTGCACCTACTTCCACCCATAAGATCCAAACTTGGTCTCTGAATCTTTGTGTTTGTAGGTCTAAAAAAATTTTCTTATACTTTTTGAAAGTCTGCGCCATTAAATCTTTTCCTCTCTTGTTGAAAATTAATTCTTAGCATATATGTAGTATTAGAGGTGGGACATAAAGTCCATGCAACCTAGCCCAAACTTAAGCTGACATCTAGTCTTGTATATGCTATATATATATACACACACATACATAATAAAATTTATGCATTTCTTATATAATCAATATACAAAATAAAGTATTCATAAACTTCACTAATTTTCTCAAAGTGACAACAGCATTTGAAGAAATGCTTACTGTTCCACAAATGTATCCTTCTTTGCTTTCTTAAGTGCAGCAATGCCCATGAAGAAATATTTTCCAAGATGAAACCTTTCTCCCTGCAAGCTCTTTAAGGAAGAGATAAAATCCTTTATTTGATTATATGCAATTTTATGCCTTTATGCTATTTTAATATAAGGATAAAAGTAACAGTAATTGTGATGATGACAGATTTTTTAAACCAATATGAAAATGGTAAATTCAGTGTTAATGAAAAATATAAACTAACAGAACAGAAATTAATTCTGTTCATGCAGCACTGATAGTGCAAGCAAAGATGCAGAACCACTAGAAGGTCTGTACCAGTAAATCAGAACCTCACTGTAGAAAGCAGATAGTGCAACTCAAGTCAGAGACCACGTAGCACTTTATAAATAATAACAGCCTTCACTCGATAGCGACTCAGCATCTGAGCCACAAGTCAATTAATATCCAGTGTCCAATTTAAATGAGGGAGTTGGCCATTAAAGACTAACTTATCACCATTTGATTACATAACCCCTCCTTCTACAGTACCTACCCCATCCGCCCTTCCAAACAGTGTTCTCTCCACCAACATTCCCACATTCCTGTCTTCTCATCCAATGCATGAATGCACCCAGCTCACTCTACATTCACATTCCTTCCCTTTGCAATTTGACTACCTATGCTCAAATGGTCTTCTCTCCTCTCATTAAAACACCTCCAAGTCTTCCCTCTTCTTTGGCCTACAGGTGACTGAGAAGCAGCCTGTGTTATTTGGCCCAACTGGAGGCAGAGTTAGCACGTGCCTCCCAGCTGGGTAGCTGACTACTCAGAATACAAATGTCTTCTGCCAGGCCAGCAACCTAGCAGTACACGTGCACCTTAGAGCCTCTAAGCTGCACATTTGGATCAATTACCCGCCTGGTCAGGAGATGTGCATCATCCTGATGGGCAGCTGCCAAGTCAAGAAATACATCAAGTCTCTCAAGCTACAAACCATAGCAAACGCATACCATCTGAACCAAAAAAGACTTGAGGAAAAAGACACAGCCTCGAGAGTCACTTCTACCTGGTGGCCTTCTACAGCAGAGTCCTGTACAATGCATCCTTTAAAGTTTCATCTAGTAAGGCAATCAGATCAACAATCCTGTACATTTATATTGGTGATGTATGTTATATGGTATGTGAACAATCATATTTATGTTGTGTCTACTTCACTGTTAACTTTCCATCATTATTTCCACAATATAAAAAAGGTTTTAATCACATTTATGTTGATGTTGTGAGTACTCTAAGTTGGCAACACTACAGATCACACTATACTAGTGAAATTATAATAAAAATGAGTAAATTATTTGATAAGTTTCTGAAAACAAGAAATAACGGTAACAGCTTTTTGTTTTCCTTACTTAGCTAGATCATCAAGCAGCCCCCTCCCCCCACGCAAAAAGCAAGCTTCAACCAATTTACTCATATAAAAAACAAATCCTGTTGCTTTCATAAACTCTTTCAAAAGAAAACAACCAGCAAACCTTGAGTCTGCAACTTTTGCTTACATGCAAAGACCTCCTGAAGACAACTAAAGAAATGAACAGTTTACACCAATTTCAGTATCTTAAGTTTTGAATATATCTTTATTGACTTCACTTTTTTAGTTTCTTTCCTTGCTAAAGCAGGCACATTTTGTGCTAATATACATTGTCCAGATCTTACACACCTGACCTTTAGAAGCACACTGCAGGACTGACACAGGATGCCACCAATTTCAGCCCAGCTCCAAAAAGGGATGAGATACTCCCTAAGCAGATCTAGAGAGAATTCCACATGGGTAAAAGTCTACAAACACACCTTTTACAGAAGATGTACAGAGGCACCAAGTCACCATAAAACTGACAAAATATTTTTGCTTTCTACCAGGCACATAAATTTATGGATGATCATCATTTTAAACTGCATTGCACACAAATATCCATACAGAAATATATTAGTAGGTTTAGGGAAGCTGGGTGTTTGTTTACAGTTACATGCAGAACAGTAGATTATTTTTAAGTCACTTTTTTCTTTGATCTTACTTAAGAAGCACTTTCTTCAACAGCTGGACTAACTCTGTTTAAAATATAATTAAACTGCTTATTAGGAGAATGAAAGCTACTACAGAAAAATGAGATTTGTGTACTGGTAATATAAAAATCTAAATAGGAAAAAAATCTTGTATTCATCTATGACAAAAACCACCTTTCTACGAGTGTAACTATATTTCAGTAATAACAGCATATTGACTATAGGACATATTAATGAAATAATACTAAATATGATGAAGTAATTGTCACCAAATATTGTATTTTGATTTTCTAACTTTTTACACTTTTACTATGATTCCATATGCATTGACTAACATAACACCTTTCTAATAAATAACTTCATGTTATATAAACAGATAAGCACATGGCATTAAACAGGATAACAAGTTTAGCTAAGTTTGAAGGAAATAAAGTACTTTGAAGCATTTGAAAAAAAATGCTTACTAAAAGTATTCCAAGCTGTACGGTAGTTAGGTCCCTGTATATTCTTCAAATCCAGTTAAACACAATAATTCACTACAAGGGTCAGTCTTTGCACATAATTGTGCTCAGAAACAAAATTTTCACTTAAAAAAAAAAAAAAATTGTATTTCCATACCTTAGAGTTACAAAAATGACCTTGGAAGAACAAGCAAAATGCACACCAATGCTGCAATGCCTGACTGGGTCTGCAGAGTACCTGAAAGCACATTTTTCAGGTGTGTGAAATACCCTTTAGGTATTTGTCTGGATCCTGTGAATTCTGCATGTCCACAGCTGCAGAAATTTTTTTTCAGGTACCACGGAATCTATTATCATTTTGCTGTAAAATTCAGTACTTTACTGTTGCTAGGCACCTGACATTTAGTGCTTTGTCCTCTTGCCCTTTTACCTGCATACACCTTTTCTTTCCTTCGATTTTCTTTACAATTAGGAATTCATTTGATTACAGTAAATATTCCATTTGCAGTCAATGGGTATAGACGTCAAGCGGCCAAGGAACAGAAGATGAATTCCAGCTTGTAGTCAAAGACTGAGATGATGATGATTAGCAGAGAATGAGAGACAAAAAGACATGTGAGCTAGGCAGCCACGGTAAGCAGTATTGCAACAGTGAATCCCCCTCAGCCCACGAGCAAATGAAAGGATTTCTGAATTGGCCCACGTGGGTAACACCATGGAAGCCAAGACAGTGGGGAAAGGATGCCCAGAAAGCACACCCAAAACCTTCTTAGAAATAACTAATATTGAGATTAATCAATTACCACGTTGAACAATGAGTCAGAACAATATGAGGGGGGGAAAAGGTATCTCACAGTGATACAACAGATTAATACTGCCATGGAATTTATTCCCATTTACCACAGAGAGCACAAGGCTCTATTATGAAGAATATTCTCTAGAGACAAAGTTAAGGTTGCACGTTCATACTTAAAGGAGGTCATTCCTGATTTTTTCAGGTATTTACTGTCTAACTGTAGCATTATATGAACATACACTGTTAGAAATGTGAATTTTCCTAGGTTTTTATAGATGCTATTGGGGGGAGAAACGTGTCCAAGAAACAGCTGTCTAATCTCCAGTGTTTCAAAGCTCTACTGTCTTCCCCAAAATTACAAAGGGCGTATGTGAAATCTGTAACACAGCACTGCTTACCTGGCCATTGCCTGGATTCTGTATCATTTAATCAAGGTCACTAGAACCCAGACGCTCCTGAGCAAAATAACCATGTAAGGGAAGAACTGTTCCTAAGTTTATTTTCACAAGTTTTCTTTTAATACAAATATACTTTTAAAAAACCAAACACACCCCTCCACACAGTTCTACACCTATCCTACGCCATAATCATTGTTAACACACTCAGAACATGCTCGATTTACCCCCAAAGTAAACTATTTTCATTTAGCTTAATTAAGCCCCTGGGATGTATCCCAAACAAAAAACTACCCCAACACATTACGTCCCAGTAATACACGTTGTTATAGCACTTCTCCAAAGAACTTTAACAGTGCTACTCAAAGTTAGTAATATGATTTAGTGATTTACAGAGCTGAGAATCTCTATACATGGATTATCATGGAATCATAGCAACCTTTGGACTGGGAGGCAGAGGCCAACCAGCAGACGTCACAGCACGTAACAATGGAGAAATGCATGCAGCCATAAGTATGACCCATCTAAACTTCAGCAAACAAACATGAAAAGTCCGGCAAACATTGTGAGAGAAAAGGTGTCTCTGAAACAGAATGACTGCCTTACTTTACAGGATTTTTATGTATTTTAGGCAGTTACGGATTGACAAGTAACACTGTAAATTATTCTGAAAGACTACTAATCTGAACAGTTGCTCCTCCCACACCAATAAAAAAGGAAAACAGTATGAACACAGTTCACTCTTGCAGACAAACATGCTCCAGTGCATCATTCAACAGAACTCCACTCTATTATACTACTATACAATCCCTCTTGCAGCATAGCTGGCTTGCTACAATTTATCTGGAGTCAAAATAAATGCATGCACATTCAGTTTAAAGATAGGAAAACAAAAAGTAGAGAACTCAGCGTCACTACCTTGTTGCCGAAAATCTAATTCAGGTCTGCTTAGACTTGAACTTGTTGCTCCAAGGAGACTGTATTTTAGATCTGATACCTAGCTCACTAATCTAGTACCTCAGGCAAAGCCTAAGCTCACTATTCTGGGTACCATCTTGCTGTTTTATTATCCTTCCTTAAGTTAAGCTTCTTTCTTTCAACCGTTCCAATATTTGTCTGCTTAGGTATCCCAAGTTTATTTATTCCCTAAGGAATAAAGATTGTTCTTCCTCTCATCTATCCTATATTTTCTGCTTCTCAACACTGCAGAGGGCAAAAAAGCTTATGAATAGTTTTATTTTCCTCATATATTCCTAATTTATATTCATTTTCAAATATTTAAGATATGACATAGAAGCATGAAGAGACACAATCCCTACATTAAAGTGCTTACAGTCTCACACTTCTCTGTGAGATAGGTAAACAAACATCAGTATACCCACTTTATAAATATGAATAAAAAGATGGCAAATGATTTAACTAAGGCCACAGAATAAATATGTACCAGACTGATAACAAGAAACAAGATGATGTGATGGCATCTCTGGCCTATACACAATTCCCTCTATGAACTATATGTCTTCTAATAATGTGGACTGGTACTACAGTTACTCCAAGTAGTCCCATTTAAGCTGCAAGACACCACTCTGACACTCTGAACAGGCATTTTAAAAGAAAACACAGCAAAACAAAACACAAACAATCCAGTCTTATAATCTATTACATACTTAGTTTTCAGTTTTCCAATTCACAGAACATAACATTATCCTGTTCTATTTTTCAAACAGTGCTTCCTCAGCTATTGATTAAAGAGAAATTTTAAAATATATTAAATAATAGTAGCCCACTTTTATGGATGGTTTAACTAAGGCTCAGGAAGAAGAAATTTGCCTGCCAGAACTGGATTCTAGCATCATAAAAAAAAAAAAGGCTGTGTTTGGATTTCATTCCTATTTGACATGCACTCTCAAAGTAACAGTCTGAACCTCCGTCTACCTCTAGCACCTCATCTGTAAAACTTAACAAATTATACTTCTCTATTTCATCACTAGGGAAAGTGGGGAAGGGGTTAGGAAAGGAAAGAGTATGAGAGTCTTATCTATTGAGGTTTAACTGCAAATAAACAAGGTAATTAAAGCCTACTAGCTCTAAAGTTTAAAAAAAAAAACAACCTTTTCTCAGCCCAGGCTTATTCCACTTCGCAAGGAAAGAAGCAATAACCTTGCATTCCATATGCATTCTTGATCTTGTTGTAATATGCTTACCATTTATTCAAACCTAAGACGTTACCATAGCTATTAATAATTTTAAAGCATAAATTTATCTTGATACTGTTTCAGTTAAAAATTAGAAAATGGTCTTAACATATAAACTTTCCACCAATTATTAGAAGATTCAGTAGGTCCTAAAAGTCACCGCAGTTGTTATAGTGTTGCCAGAAACTTGCTCTTTGCAGGTTATTAGTTCTGTCATCTGTCTAGATAAGCTTTCAAGTTAAACAATCAGAATTCTGTATTAAAACTGAAGAAAAACATTCACCCCTCCCCAAATAAACCAATATATTTCAGCTTAGCAGCACTGATTTAGGTCATTTCTAACAAAAAGCCTGCAGAAAAATAATCAGGAAGAGAAAACACATTAACATTCATCGCACTAATTTTTCACTACGTTTTTCAGCAGTAAAGAGTTTACCCTCTGAAGGAAAAGCTCAGAAACTTTGATAGAGGCCAAACTCATCCGTATAGTGACTAGTACCACAACATAACTCTAAGACAGAGCAATTTTAAGGTAGCTATGTTTCTTTTCACCTGCTGCTTGCTCTCCTCAGAAGAGGCCTAATGCAAATTTTGTACTATAAAAGTCCTATTTTCTTTTGAGCAGATTCCCAGCAGCTCTGACAACATCCATCCAAATAAATAACTTCCATTGAGAGAAATTCTAAGATTTTAACAACCAACATATTTAATTCCCCTAAATGAAGCTTTATAGCATGAACAGTAACTAGACTTGATTGTGAATATGTTGACTGTATGATTACAGTACAACTAAAACAAAATTCCCCCTCCAACTATGTAAAATATTCGCTTCAGACTTAAAAGCAAGGCCTCAGATGTCTGACTGAAACACGCATTACAATTCTTATCTTGAGGAGGGGAAAATAATTTTTAAAAGAAATCATAAAAACGTCATCCATGTATTTGTTTCCTGTCTTGCCAATGACTGCAGGTTTTGTGACAAAATTAAGCACAACAGATTCCGCAGGTGAAGTCTGTAGTGTTGCAATAAAAGTCTGCAGCTATGCAAGATGAAAGCCTTCATTATAGTGTTATTCAAGGATGGACAGAACCTGTAAGGTCATCTGGTCCATTTCTCAGCCAGTCCTGGCTCATTACTTGTTGCACATGTGTCAGTGTCCTGACCAGGCTAGCTCTGAACGACCCATGGTGTGGGTTTCCCCCCTATTCCGCTTGGCATACTATTCAGAAAGTATACAGGTATATCTTGGGGTTTTTTGTGCTGCTATCCGCTCTGAATTTTCTCCCTTGGTTTCATCTCAGCTTACACATTAACACAGCCTCTTATTTTATTTAAAATTATCTCCCTTTTAAGTATTTAGGCCCTTCAAAATGTTTGTAAGATACCATTTCCCCTTCTCACTCAAAATGTTAGGTTAGCCAAGCAAAACATATTTATTCCTCAAATCTTTTTCAAAAGCAGTTAGTCCCTTCAGCCTCCTTAATGTTTTGTTGCTCTTCTCTAAGCTTCTGTTAAGTTGCCCCACCTGTTGCAAAGGCTCTGAAAGTAGAACAGTACTCCAAATACAGTCACACAATCTCATACAAAAACTCATCTCCCACTTGTTCAATGCCTCTGTGGATGCAACCTAAACTCATTCTGATTTTCACAAAGGCTATGTATCATATTGCAAATTGGGGCCTGTTCTTCCTGTCAGAAGCATGCACAAATCCCTTTCATATGAAAGGGAGTTGGGTGCACACAACTGACAGGATTATCAGGCCCATGGTATCACTCCTATCCCTTTTTCAGCAATACCGCTTTCCAGGTTATTCCCTCACAATGAATACCTGTTTTGGATTACTGTCCCTCAACTGTTTTAGCTTGCATTTTCCAAACTAAATCTCATTTGTACTTTCCAACAATGTGCCTAATTTCTTTAGATAACCTTTTCTTTTCTGCCCTGACTCATGTTTAACTCTTCCCACTATCATTGTCTGCTAAAGTCGCAAGCGTACTATTCACCTTCTCGTAAAGGTAATCAATCCAGACACTAAATATGCCTAAAATGGCTAAACTTGTATTACTACGTGCATATGCGACCACTGATGTTACTCTTTTAACACCTAAAACGGCTGTGACTCACCAAATCTCTTCTTTATACTTTGTTCTGTTTTTATGGTCCTTCAACCAATTTTTCATTCAGATGACTATCCGTATACATAAATAATTTGTTAATGACAGATTTTGAGATGTATTTGGATTTTAGAATATATGTAAAATATTACTACAGCTACAACTTTCTCTTCATCCACTGGGGCCTTGAACCTGCAATCAGATCTGGCAAGCAAGCCAGTCCTGTACTTCTCCATACTCACTGATCTGTGTGCAGATGCTGTTGCAGTATCAGATCCTAATTTTAAACACTGAGCAAGAATAACAAAGAAAACTCTTTTAAAGTAATTTTGCTTGGAAAATTCCAGGCTGCCTATTATTGTTTCCCTAGTATTTCTGACATTATTTTACTAGGAACAGAATCCCTTAAATTTATCTAGTTCTTCAGCTCATGCCTTTTTTTGTTTTTCTTTTTCTCCCCCCCCCTTTTTTTTTTTAAAGAAATCATTACTGTTATTCAATTTCTTAGTGGCATCTTGAAGATCAAATGACTTATAAGTATCTTCAGATCTTTCAAGAACCCCCTCTATTTGTTGTCAATAACTATTTCACATGGTCCTGATTTTTAACTGCTCACACTTTTTCATCCTACTATATATGGAATTTCAGGAAATTCAGCATAATGGCTTGTCTTTATAATAACTTTATGCAACTTCTCATTTATGAACTGACCTCTTTCCTCTCTACTTGACTTCCCCTTACCTCCCCAGTATTTACAACAGCAAATTCTTATTCACCTTTAACTAGTGTTACCTCATTTCTGCTGCCTTTACCAGAAGCTTACAATACACACCTGCTTCCCACCTTTCAGAAATTCTCTGCAGAACTGAGACTTAAACTTATTTTACCTTACACTTAGTCCTTTCACATAATTTCTCTTCATGCAGATAAATACCTTTTAAAAGCAAACTGATTTTTAATTCAGTTAGGCATGCTTCATTCGCGCATTTAGTTTACAAGGTCTCTCACTCCCCAAGAACAGATGAAGACCCACAACAGAAATAAATGTATCGCTTACACTTACATGAAAACCAACAGAACCTTATACTAACATGTGAGGTCACATCAGCCCAGTTCTCTGTAGGACTGTAACTGAATCAACCATTAACATAAAAAAACTGGCTATATTTCATGTTAACTTTCTTTTCACCTACTGTATGTTTACCAACTAACAAAAATGTAAAAGCATGCCGACATTACTGATGTTTACATTTATTACCCCATATTAAAATATTTTCATTAACATTATAAAATAATCTTTAGAGAAGCATTTAGAAAATGCTTCACTAATTCACCTCAATTGAGATGAAACATCTAATTTGCACTACATCCAAGGGAATTACACTCTCTGATGCTGTAGAGACTTACAGAACTACATTAACAAGTACAGTCTATCAATGGTTATCGGCACTGTGGCTTTTGACTGCTCACTAAGAACCACAGTGCATAAATTACTTCACCTGTCAGACAGCTCAAAGCAACACAGGCACAAAGTTTGAATGGTTCAGACTTTCCCTATTATAAATAACTTTTTTCCAGTGAGAGAAAAGAGAGGGCAGTGCAAGGGAGAAGGGGTAGATAGGATTGTCTATCATGTATTCAAATATCACCTATCATAAAGCCTATGAGTTATATCAGAAGTTTAAACAATTCACATCTTTAATGAAGCCTAACATACATTCCCAAAAGCACGCAGCAAAATTCCACAACAGTCAAAATTAAAACGTTATTTAAACAAAAAAGTCACACCTCACAACTGCCTAGAAAAGCCATAACCCAATGACTGTTTTGCAAAACACTCAATTTGATCAAGCCAACAGGACTACCGATGTCACACAAATAATTCAACTCTCTAAATTATTTACACAGTAATTTTAAGTCAAAATAGCAGTATTATTAGAGATAACACAGCAAAACAAGCAAGTGATCCACGTAGCTTGAGATTTTATCTCAGCGAACATGGTATGCCAGATGTTTCATAGAAAGAAGCAACTTTCATCACAAACCACCACGAATCCAGATCTGCAAATGTATTCATGTAGGTGCACACCACTGAATCCCTCCAAATCCAGCAGGGTCCCATCTGCCATGCAGATCCCTCACTTTACAGGACACACAACACAAGATTGGATAAAAATTTAGATAAAAGTTGATAGGCCTCAATTTGTTTGGCTTTGTTTGCAAAGTCATTACAATAGTGAGGCCAAGATTATAGTCATACTTGAGACTCAAGAGGAACATTTTTTTTCCAAGCGTAATTGCTCAGCAGTTCATGACAATCTAGCCCTATAAGAAATGTCAGGTTATGTTCTTCAACACAGATAAACAAGACCCTTTTTACAAATTTATCATTAGAGCATTTTTTCTTTCCTTATAACCAAATCCCGCCCCCCCAACCTTCTAGGTTAAAGCTAAACAAATGTTAACCTAGCAGAGATAGATGTGTATATACAGTCTTATTACTGCACATGTAAGGAGGTGAACTCAGCTGGGAAACAGTTCACATCAAACAAATTATGTGAGAAGCAACAGTGAGTAAAGCAGTAATTTAGAAAAAACAAAACAAAAAAAAACCCAAAAAACCAAAACAACCACTGAAAACCAATCCACCCCAAAACCAACAACCTTGACAGTTTATTTCAGAATGGCCTAAGTAAATCACAGAGATTATGGTAAAACAGACATTTTTAAAGATTCTTCATCTTGACTGTTTATCAACTTTTTTTCCTAAATTCCAAATAAATAAAACACCTTACAATTATTTGTATGTAATCATTTATACATATTTTCAGCAACTGTATTTTAAATAATGTCAATACCAGCATGCTAATAATAAAAATAACATTTTTGTATGTCTGATTCTAAATTAAAAAGTAGTATCTTATTAAAAATTAATAGTGATTAGAAGGCTAAATTAACATTAATTGTGTTAACTGTCACAGCATATAAATGCTTTCAAAATACAGATGAAAACAAATGACATACAACCTTCTACTGCAAAAAGTTAGGCCATTCAAACACTTATAAAATATGGAAATAAAAAGGAAAGGGTAAAAACCAAAAAACTATCATTTTGCAAATTTTATGTAAAATCTAGTCAAGTAATAGACTACATGGTCCAACAGAAAAACTCAAAAAGCAAAAAACTGCTTTCTATGATCCGACAAATCTTCAGCAGTACTATCTCAACACCATGTAGTAGAGGAAAAAAAAAAACAAAACCAACCCACCAACAGAGAAGGACATCCTAAAGCGAGCTTCCCACTTCATTCCTAGGCCTGCTAGCAATCATAAACTTTGCTAAAGCTATTAACAATGGTAATTTCTTTTCTTAGTCTGGATCTTAAAGCAATCATATGTCACCACTGAAAAAAGAAAAATTCAGAAACTACAGATCTCTGACTAAGGTTTTCCAGACATCATTGTAACTCAATAACTGCTCCACTGCGCTATGAACTCTACAGCTTCAAGCTGGAAGTCAATCTAGGACAACCAATAGAAAGTGCACCTGTACAATTACTGCATTTCCTAATTCAGAAGGCCAAACTAGAGACAGATAAAGCTTGTGTGTACTCAGATCACCAAAACAGAAGGTGAAAAGCCCATACATCTTCTGTACATATTGCACATCTGTATTATCATTAATTGCAATGAAAAATATCATTTATACAATTCAGAAACAGAAAATTACATTCCTTAACAAACGTACATAAAACTTTACTCTAAATGAAATTTAATTGTCTATATATAGCATCTAAAAACACTACGTACGCAATAATTTTAAAATCTTTCACACAAAGAATAATCACCAAAAGTTAATAAAAAATAATTTTTTTTAAGAAGTCATTCAGTAACTGAACAGTACCACACACAGTAATTTAAAATAGTCAATATGAACTCCATGCTACATTAAAAAATAATCTGCATCACAAAAAAATAACCTGTATCATTTCAAGGAATGTAATCTTATTTTTAAAAACTGCAGAAATCCACTATTTTTCAAGTAATAGAAAAAATTATTTAGCTCTTTGTACTCTAAAATAAAAAATAATGTATGCTGCTAGCAATTGATAACAATATAATTTATCCAAAGCAGTCTACCTTCCTGCAGATACATTTTCATTCAATGTCTGACCCCACTGAGCAGTAAACAAGTTTACATATATCAACACATTTCAATGCTCCAAAAATTAAGCTAAGTTTCTGTAACTACAATAACATGACCTCTTAGTAACAGTCCTTTAGTACCGTCGTTCTAAAACAATCAATAAAAATGGCTCTGACATATATTGTTTATATACTTGGGATCCCTTCAAAGTTTAAGGCTTGCAGATGTAAAATACAAATAAAATAACTACAAAACAGAATTACCTTTAACTGATCACTGCACTAGACCAACAAGGAATTACAAGTTCTTTCTGCTTTATTTTATAGCATTTTTAAAGAGTAGGGATATTTTTATTATTGCACACACTGAAAACCAAATATAATCCCACACTCAAAAATACTACTGCAACAGCTTGATAGCACTCACCGCAAGTAATACTGTTTTAAAGCGAAGGCAGCGTTAGAACAACTTCTGGGAAAGTTAAACTCCTCTACAATTTCTCCCCACTGATTCTTCTCTGATACCTGTCAAAAACAACACACAGGCCGAGATACACAACGTACACATAAACACATCGTTGACAGCGAACATCACAAAAACCCACAAGCTGCCATGAAGCAAATAGATAAATATATAAAAAGAAATAAACACAAATGTATATGGGATTTAGGACTATATATTTTACTGACAGTCAGTAGTATTTCCCCTTCGGGAATAACCCGCTTCTCAGGGGTATTTTACTTTATTTTTTAATATGTACATTATTTTTTTCGGGGGGGGACGACACGACGGCCGGCAGGGCTTGTATTGTTTTGGGGTTTGTTTGTTTTTGTTTTTACTGCCTGGACAATAACCAATCGGGAGTCCCTCTGTCGCCCCCTTTTAAATCCTAACGCGGTCCGTTAAAAACCCAAAGAAGTTTAAAATAATGCAGGGAAGTCTTGGCGGGGGCGCCCCCTGGCCTCCGGGGCGCGGGGGCGCCGTCCCGGGGGGTCCCCCCAAGACAGATCCACAGACAGAGAGAGGCCTTTCTTTTGAGGCCTACATTTCTGTCCCTAGCCTTGAAGCCTAAAGATGGCTATTTGATTACACATCGTCTTGGGTGCCCCTTTTGTTATTTTTCTCCGGGAAGGGCTCGGAGGGCAGCGCCCGGCCCCCCCCGGCTGCGAGGATCGTTTCCTAGCCCATGCTCCGTGCCGATTATCGATGTTAAACATGCCCGCTAATTTTGAGTTGCACTAAAACTGCACTCAGACTCTCTCCTCTCTGTCTCTCCCTCTGTGAGAGAGGGAGACACACACAGAGCTGCCACCACAAGCGAAAGAAACTGCCTCTCGCCGACCGGAGCTCTCTGCTCCCTCCTCGCCTTCTCCCGGGGAAGGGGGGCAGGGGCGATGGGCTCCGGCGGAGGCGGGGGAGGCACGAGCGGGGTGTGCGCCGTACCCCCGGATCCCCCTTCATCGCTCCACCGACAAGGCCAAGCCACCAACCTGCCTGCCTGCTCGCTTCCTTCTTCCACCCCCCACCTTCTCTAACCGGCTTTAAATAGGACGGTTCCCGGCCACCCCGGCTCCCCCCGCCGCCCCCGGGGGTCAGAGGAGACTTTTGGGAAGAGGTTAGTGGGAGGGAAACCCAAATTAAAACTTCCACTCACCTTCCCAAATCCGCCTAAAGTGGTGACTCTGGTGTAGAGAGCGTGAAGATCCAGCTCCTTCCCACCCACCACGGGGATCTTCTTAAAAGGAGACCTGCCAAAGGAGATACACACAAAACACCACAACTTGTCAGCTCTGCCCCCTTTTCTCCCCTCGCTGGGGCTGCCGTGTCCTTCAGGGAAGGGGCTGGAAGTTGGATCTGGTCGGTTTAAAAGCCTCCCCCCCTCCCGTTCCATCTCCCCATTTTCCTCACCCTCTGCTGTGGTGAAACTGCCGCAGCTCGTCCAGGAAAGCGAGTCCCTTTCTCCGCTGGTCTGCGTGGTTTTTACCCGTCGAATTTGCCATTTTTGTATTAAAAAAGGTTCCCGTAAAAAAAAAATCCAATTTAAAAAAAAAAAACGGCCGACAACAACAACAACAATCCCCGGCTCCTCCTTGTCTTTAAGAGACCCAGGTGCCCGTGCTCGGCCGGGGATCAGCCATGGAGAGGGGCTTGTTTAAAAAAAAGTTTAAAAGGAATAAGGGAGCCCAGAGAGTGTGGTAATTGCGAGTCCTGTCTCCACACAACACACAGGCAAAGAGACAGGGAGGGAGAGGGGCACCTCTCAGTAATTCCTCCTCCCGCTGCTGCTGCCTCTCTCAGCACCACAAACCCAACCGATCCAGCCTGCACATGAGACTCAACATGGTGCTGCTGGATCACACAATGAATTGGGTTACTGTTGTGGTGGGGTGGGGGGGAGCCGGAGTGAGGTATTGACAGTGTGTGTGTGTTACAGCCGCGGCTCCATGCGATCTCCCTCTCCCTCGCTCGCTCGCTCCCTCGCTCGCTCTCTCACACACACACACTGTACAGCTACGGCAGCGGCGGCGGCGGCGGTGGCGGCGGCAGCGGGATTCACTTCTCTTCTCTCTCAGACAAAAAGATCTGAGGCCGCCGTGCTTCTGCCTGGACGAGAGCGCAACACAGCGGGCCCCGGAGGCCGGTCCCGGTACTGCAGAAGGCAGCTCTAAAGGCAAAAGCCAGCACAGCCCCAGCAAGCAGTTCCTGGCGGGGAACAATAGGCTCCTCTCGCCGCTAAGGGCTCATCTGCAATGTGCCGCAAACTTCACACAAAGCCGGGCGGAAAGAGGCGAGGGAGAAGGAGAAGAGGGGAGGAAAAAAACGGCTACTACCGGTTGTTCCGGGGCTAGGGGCCGGGGAAAGGGCCCTCCCTTGCCAGGCTCGCACCGATCGGCCCTCTGTCCGCTGGCTGACGGCGGGGGGGCTGGGGGGGGGGGGGGGGAAGGGCAGGAAAGGTGGATTTGGAAAGCGGGGCTGAATTTTTTAATTGGACTAAACCCAACGCCCTGAGTTCAAGGGGAGAGAAAACAACAACTGAAGGGGGCACTGGTGGATTTGGACTTTTGAAAAACTTTCCGAGTCCCCCGGCCTGAGGTGTTTCCAAGGGCAGGAAGTCGCCCCGGATGGCACGGCGGGGGCGGGGGGGCTGCTCGCTGAGCCGGGGGGGCAGCAGGAACCCCTCGTTTCGAGACGTGAGGTACTTAAAACTCCCCAGAGGAGAATGCCGAGCGCTTTCCCAAGCAGGGGGTGCCCTGGAGAGTTTTGCCAGCAGGGGCCTGAGCTCTGGCTCACTCCATAAATATTTTTTTCTTTCTCTTGGAGATACTAGGGCCTGTAATCAAAGTGTTTTAGGACTGCTATACTCAATCTAAGCCGCCTATATATTTCTGTATATCGATGAATGGAAATTACAGCATAAAATTAATGAAGGAGGAAGGTCTTGGCCCTCACCCTGGATGGGCAGTAGCCAACAGTGGCATGGCAGGCCGCTTTTCCCTCTGCCTATGGTGTGTACAGTGTTTGTAAACACTTGTCTCCTGACATGTTTTCCACACGGGAGCCCAGGAGAGGACCTGCATACCAACCATGATGGAGCCCGGTGCCACTTGGGGTAAACGGGAGCGAGAAAGGGCCCATGCAGTGAATGGCACCTTCTGTCAAACCTTTGCCTCTCAGGTAAAGCAAGTGGCGACCCAGGTGGGCATTTGTCCTTCCCTGGCAAGCAAACAGAGGCGCAGGTGAGCGCTTGCTCCAGTTTAAGAGGCTCTGGAGGAACATTTGCCCCTCACAACCAATACATTGGAATCCAAGGCAAGATCGGGCCTTTAGGCTTTTTTAAGCAGAACTCCTCATTAAAGTCAGTAAGGAGCTGTGTTTTAAAATCAATGGCACACTATGGCCCCAAGTGAGCACTTGAAGGAAAACTATAATTCCTTTCTACTCCATGTACTAACTTGCTTCAGAAAATAAAACTTCCCCCCCCCCAAGATTTTTTCCCTTTTGAGTGCTGTTTCAGCTTGAGTATAGCCATAGAGACAGAGATACAGCAAGATGCTTGCTAAGATTTGCCCTGGGCTCACACTTCTGGGGGAGAGGGGGAAAAGAAATCCCTCCGTTTCAAATTAATACTCTGTATTGAAAGTCGCCCCCTCTGTGTGGATGGAGTGGTGGTGTGTGGATTGCAGTGTAAGAAATGCATAGTATTCCCTGTAGCATTAAGAGTCCCCCCTCCCCCTAAAATCAGACCTGCAGCAGATCCTGGTCTGCGGCTCCTGTCTGTGACACTCCTGAGTTTCTGCTATTTCAACAACAGTATGCGTAAGACTCCCAAAGCCAGGATAATACGAACGAGAGAGGTTTAAAACAAGCGATTGAGGGGCTAAATCGCTCTTTCAGACACACAGAGCTAAGCCTGCCTTCACAGGAGGGCGGTGGTTTTTAATCGTGCCTTAAAATTCCTTAAAAGCAGGGGGTCTCCCCTCCGCGAGGGGCGGTCGGCAGAGGTGAGTCACTTCCCTCGCCCGGGTGCTCTGTGGAAGGGGAGTGGGAGGCAGAGGGGAGGATAGGCAAATTGCGTAGCAGGGCTAGGTGGGTTTCCATGCTAAGCGCAGCAATTGCGCACGGTCCCTTACGTAACTGTCAGCTGGGGATTCCCTAGAGGGGGTCACTTTATTCAACCATTACACAGACCCCGGCCGCCGCTCCGGCGCGCCTGGGCTGCCGTTGCTGCCGCTTACTGAGGCTGCGGCTACAGCTAGCGCGGCGGCTCCTCACAAAATGGCGGCGCCCATGGAAGCGGCAGCCCCATTTTGTGCCCGGCAGAGCCTGTCAACAAAACGCCGACTTGGCCAAGGCTGAGGAACAGAAGGCGGCGGCTCGTTCGCGTTACAGAGAGCGGAGGGAGGAGAGCGAAGGATTTCACCGCCCTCCCGCCGCCGAGAGGAGACTTTCTATCAAGTGTGCGCGTTGGGGGAGGGAGAAGAGGGAGGTGAAGGGGGACGCGAGCAGCGAGCGAGTCAGAGGCTGCGTTATCCCAGTGCGGAGCTGCCGGAGCTGCGGGGCGGGGGAGGGGAGGGGAAGGGAAGGGAAGGCGAAAGCAGGCGGCCTTGGCGCTGCCCGCGCCGGCTCCGCCGCTCGCCGGGGCCCAGCTCGCGGAGACCCGAGGGCTTCGGAGGCGGGGGCTGGGGGAGCGGCCGGCGGCGCAGGGCCGGGCGGGCCGCGGCGGGCGCGGGAGCCCGGGGCTGCCCGGGCGAGCGAGCGCTGCTCCCCGCTCTCGCCCTGCCGCGCAGCCCGGGCGGACGGGACCGTTCCTGTCAGATTCCGGCGAACCTGTAATGAATGACAGGACGATCTAGCTCCTTATGTAGCTAACTAGGTCACTGTCGGCACTTAATTACTGTTTGTTTCATTTTAGTGCGTGCCTTATGAATAAACCGGCTATTAGGCTGATGCTTCAAGTAACACTATCCAGCACCAAGGTACAAAATGTCTGTATTGGACTCTGATCTTGTGATGCCAGCTTGATAATAATTACTGTTTTACGTTAACGATGTCTTGGTTCTTATAGCTTGGTTCTTCAGCTTATAGCTAAAATAGGTGGAGATCCCCTATGATAAGGTTGTGAAGCTGATATTAGTATTACACCACCGGTTTTGTTGTTTTTATGTTGACGGGGGCTCCCCTGTTTTTTGAGGTAGAGAAAGGGCTGGTGAATTAAGACTTCTTTTTCTGATTTATCTGTCTTAATATGCATGCATTTTAATGGTATTAAATAAAGGTGATGACCTATTTCTGGTGGAAGTGATAGTTTGAAATGTACCAAAATTACGTTGATATTTAAGAATTATGAAATATCTCTTGTTGTATGTTAAAGAGTCAAAGATTAAATGTAGGGGAAAAGGGAAAAAAATGTTGCTATTTAGAAAAAAATAATCCTTTTATTGATCTCTGTATAGTACCTGTCAATGCAATTTGAATTTATTTAAATTGTAAAATAAAACCTGCACTATTATAAACTGCTTATAAAAGTTATCATATACAATGGATTTCGGTGTGTAAATGTTATGTGTGGAATGAGCATTCTTGCAGACAGTGCAGATCCAGTAACTGAATTCTCACTATTCAATAGTGGTTGGGTGGGTTTTGGGGGGGTTTTGTGTGTTGGTTGCTTTTTTTTTTAAGTATAACTGTGCTAAGTGAATCTTCTGTTCTAATAGCTGTATCCTGTGTTGCAGTTTCAAACTTTTTTCTTGAATCTTTAGTATTAATTTTCTGCTTATTACCTATGTGCCAAACTGCTGCTATCCAGAGAGCAGGCCACAGTTGCTCTTGTCAGTGTGCCACTAACTCTGCATTTGCTTTCTGGTAGGTGAAATATTCTTGCTCATTTCCATTTTAATTTCTGCTTGTGCTGCTCTTGAATTGTGGCAACATTACATTTTGATTAGAGTAACTAGTATCACTAGCTGTATGCTACTTATATTAAACAGTAAACTGTAAATCCTTAGAAACTGAAGTTAGTGTATTTTATTTGTTTGTGTGTATGTGCCTGTGTATATATATGTGTTTTTAGAAAATGCAGCCTATTAGATGGACTAGAGAAGACAGTAAATTCACTCTTAAGACTGCAGACAGTAGCGTATAATATAGGTGCAATCTGAAAGTAAACACAAGAACTACAGGATGAGCATCTGGTAGAGGAGAAAGGGTGAGAAAGCCAGTGGCAGATTTTAGTGACATTCATCTCAACCAATTTTTAATAAAAAATGTTAAGTGTTGGAGTTAACTGCATATGTTAGGCTAAAGACGTCACTGTTTGCATAGCTTAGTGTGACAAATACACACTTCAACAAGGGGCATTTACTCAGCAAGGTATTAGTCCTACCCCTTCTTACTGAATAATATTTTAAAATTCTTTATTACATTTTAGTGTGCTAGCTTCTTTTAAAAATGCTACTACTTTGTATAGGCTGTAAGTGGCTAGTCTTCAGTGGTACAGTATTAAATCGTAAATTAAAAGTCTTGTGAACGAAATGAAATGCTAAACAGTACAGCAAAGGTGGGAAAGCAGATGTACAGTATTACAGGCTACTTCTGCACACTTGTACAGAATTTCCACTACAGTTAGTGGAACTTAACTACCCCAGCAGGCTTGGTTTAGATAATCTTTAAAAAAAAAAAAAAAAAGCTTTTATGTTGAAAAGAACCAACTTCATAAGTTGTTTATTTAAATGACTGATGATACTTCCCTCCTAAATCTCCTAACATGTTGTGCGCCTTCCTCATTTCAACTTTATTTTTATGGTATTATGACTCGGGAAATAAAACAGAAGGAAAAATGGGCTACATAAACACTGTTGTAAATACTCAAGTAAATTGACTGAACGCTTTTTAAAATGGTATCTGTAATATTGTAATTTTCTAGTACTTGCTGTTCTTCATAAAGGTCCACCTCTTGGAACCAATAATTTTATGATCATCTAAACTCTAAATTAAAAACACTTCAAAGTTGAGGGTTTTTCAGTTGTGCAATGAAGTGTGAAACATGAAGCAGGAAAACCCTAAATGCAACTGAAGGAGAAGTAAAAATAAATACGTAAATGCACTCCCACTTGATTTCAAAACTGCAATGCTTTTGAAATCGTAATTCTTTTGTAGGTCCTGACTTATGTGTTCTGAACACTTGGGGTTGGCAATACTTCAACAGTAAGTTTAGAAAGATTATCAAATTCATACCCTTTTCTTACAGGCGAAAAACATTTGTTGCATTTCGTAAGTTATCATACCTGTAATGCAGATTAGGGCCTTAATGGTGGAAAATGTTTTGAGGTTCTAACAAGCATTGGTCTGCAGTACAGAAGGCACGAATGTCCTGACAGCAAACCGGTGCAAGTTTTTTAGAAAGAAAAAAACATATTTGCACTTAGAAAATTACCTGTTTCAAGCATTACTTTGTGATTACCTCTGTGTTTGTGTGATCTGGTGGATGGCACACTTCCCCTGCCACTATAGCTGTACATGCTCCCTGAAATAGCACTAGTGTGATTCATGTTTCTGGTTGGATGTGTGAAAGTTTGATTGAGATGCAAAACTGAGAGAGTTCTTCTGAATGTTAAAAAGGAACCATGCTCAGAAATAGAGAAACGATCAGGTTAAATTTGGCTCAGACTTTAAGGGTTCTTGTAGAGTAAGAATGATGGTATCACACACGAGTGGGGAAGGTCTAGTTAACTTAAAGCAAAACCAAACCTAATAACTTCGTAATATTTGTTAGAAGTCTAAGTGGTGAAATGCTACTAGTAGGAAAGTTCTCAGTATTGCAGATCTGCCAGCAATATTTGCTTGTCATGTAGCACTGTCTCATCTTTATATTTTTACCAATTCAAATGGAAGTCAATGGTAGTGAAAAATGTGTAGAAATTTCTCTGAGTAAGCGGTTGCCTTAGTTAACTTTTATATAGCCATAAATGAAAAGGGAAGTAGTTTGTGCAACTGTGAATGTGTGGACAGACAATACATGTGACAATTTATGCATTTCAATATAATACATGCTGCAAAAACTTTTCTGAAAACTTAAGTAGTAAATGAAAAATACTAATTAAATAACACTTAAACTAACTAATCTATTGAAATTGCCCAAGCAAATCAAGTACTTAAAAGCAGTGAAAACACATAAATACCCACAGATGCACTTTTGAAAGAGAAAATTTGTTGTTGTTTAATTACGATTCTCAGTCTATCTGTTGGTGATCTACTTAATATGGATTTGGTCTTACAGACTGCTGATAGATGAGCAGCATTGCACTGAATGCTGTTGTGTTGCCCAGATAAAAGGAAGTATCTCTATTTTCAGACTAACTGAAAGGAAAGAAAATCTCAAACTTGCTGCATTGGTCAAATGCTGATGGGACAACTAACTTGAAAATCACACTTAAAACGTTGGATTTAAACTGTTTAACTACAGTAGTGTCTCATATAACTGAAAAAAGCTAGTGAGAAACAGTTTTTGAGGTTGTTTACATATAAAGGGCTATCAAATGTAGTCAAGTATCAGTTCCTGTTCCTTGCAGTAACATGATAGCATTTGAAGCTCTTGGGGCAATCTATAACTCTGTTAGTCTCCAGACATTTAAAAAATGTGTATTAGGCTGAGCTGCTACTATTTCTCAATTTTGAACCTTAGTGTAAGATGTGTCTTAATACAGAATCTTGTTGCAAACAGGATAACTGAAGTTGCTTAGGAAAAAGTAGAAGAAAGAGAGAGTACGTATGCTCCTGTATCTTCCATCAATTCTTGATCTTGGCGCTTCCAGAGCTACCAGGATCACTATGTTTAAGAGCAACTGATGCACAGAGCTGGGGCAGTGTCTGGTTCTGAGCCGACATGTACCTAATCCTGTTTAGAGAAGAGGGAGCATGGTCCTCTAACCGCTTACCAAGAGGCAAAAGTACAGTCTGTGGATATTTGGGGTAGCAGTGTTAAAACGTGTTACGCGAACTAGTCTGCTTAGCCTTGTCCTTATCTAGCTTGTGTGCAGAGCGGGGCAACTGCAGGCTGGGGAAAGGTCTCCTTCCTCTATGAGACTCCCTTGCACGTGTTGGAGAACAGTACAGAAGCTGGAAGAATTCTTGCAGTCCTGCTGAAGAAGGAAAAAAGGAGATGGAAGAAAATGCGGGCTCAAGCAAGGGAGTGAGGAAAACCTGATAATTTTGAGTGGGGCAAATCCCTCTCTAGGGGGCTTGCAGCAGTGTCACAGGCGACTTCTACTTCAGATATATATCTCCTTAGATGCAGTTACCATACAGTTTGTTTCCATCTTTTGCTGATTCAGGAATATTTAATACTGCAGCTATTCACACTTGATTTGTAATCTTAAGGCTTTCTTTATCATTGTAAGTATTTTATTTCCGTTTCTTGAACACAAACTTCCAGTGACTTAAGTCATGTGCTGCACTGGGGACTGCTTGTAGTGAGTTCCTCAGCATAAATAGCAGTGCCCTGAGCTTACAGTACGGTATCTCGGAATGAAACTTCTTCCTGTCTCATTTCATCCTTCATCAAGTTAGTGTTAGTTTACAAAGTCAACATAGATTCTTTTTTTTTTTTAATGTTACAAGTTCAGCTCAATTTATAAGGCAATAAAAGTAAAGTAAGCCTGTCTGTGAATGAAACCCTTAGAATATTGTGTCTGATCTGTTACCTCTATTTTAGTAAGTCTGGGCTCATTCTTCACTTTGCTTTAGGAAAATGAAATAATGTCATAGTTTTTCCTTCGAGAGGTTGCCAAGCTCTTACAGAGCCCCCATGGCATTCCTTTGGAATTAGTTGTGCTTAGCACTTATGAAAATGGAGTTGTGTCCTTAATCCAGGTGTTTGTGTCATGTTTGCAGTACTATACAGAAATTATAGTACATATTTGATATTGCAAGTTTCCCCGTGTTTAAGTATTGTGCTAAGGAATCCTCTCCTTTTGCCAAAATATGCTAATTAAGCTTTCAAAGATGTTTTTTAATGATGTTTTTTTTAAAGTTTGGGTAACTAGCTGCAGCCAAGTTCATATCAGGATCAATTTACTTATTTATAGAAGAAAATGTATAGACATTTGATTTTTTTTATCTGCCAGAGTTCTTGACTTTAAGTCTTAATAGTTTCTGTCTGCGACTGAACACTAAAATTACGTATAATTACATACAAACGTTAACATATTAACATATAAAAATTAAGATTGAAAAATTCAGTGCTCATTACTTAAGTTTTCCATCTGTGTGACATCATGCATGTGTATTATGATAGTCCTTAATTATATGATCACTTTTTTTAATGCATGATCCTTCAGTTTGAGATGGATACTGCTCACTGAATTAAAAAAAAAAAAAAAAGAGGTTATGTCTCTGTATCTGCATGATGTTTAAATGTTTATCTGAATACAGTTGTTTGTTTGTTTTTCATTTTCTCACAGGCTTTTCTAGAGTAATCGTTAGGAGAGGATCTCAATGCTCATACTAATGAGTTCCCAAAATTCTGAGCTAGTAGCATTATCATCACTATAATGCCGAGCAAGCTAAGGCATAGAGGAATTCAATACAAGAATGGCTGCTAATTTGGGGTGTTCTGCATTTAATCAAAATACAGTTTCAATGGATATAATTTACAGGTTATTTGAGAGTAGAGAGAGTTCAGCAATGGGAGTGCTAGCCATAACTTTAGAGCCACGTTAAATTCAGCCATAGGCTTTTTCATGAACTCGTGCGTACATGCTGTGGTCCTATCTGCACTGTTAGGGCTTTCCCAGTGCAAGATTATTGCGATGCTCTCTTCTTTGAAATGTTTACAGTGCTCAGAAGCTGCAGTCAAGACGGCTGTACACGTATGGTAGGTACTGCTTGGTATTTCTGCATTTAGTTTCCAGAGGCTCGAATTTGGAACTCAAAAAATGAGAAACACTTCGTTAGAGGTCACCAGTTCGATGCAAGAAACTCGCTGCTCTGTGTAAATCCCCAATAAAGACAGAAATAGAAATGGGGTATACCCAACAGGATGCATTTGCTGTAGTCTCCCAACGTCACCCATCCCTCCCTTCCCCCCCGAGGCCTGCTGCTGTTTCTTTGCACTGGCCTGGGTGCCAGAAGAGGGAGCACGGAGCACGGTGGAGCCCCAGCCTTAACTGCAGTCCCCACTGCTGCCTCAGGTAGGGGTAACTCTGCTAGGACCAACCTGCAGCATTGCTGATGCCACACAATTTTCAGAAAACCCAGCTTCTAGCTCTTAATATTATTTTTTTTTTATTTATTTTTTGCTGTGCATGTGCAGCTTGAGATTCAAAAGCTTATTGCTTTATCATGATGTTCAACAGGAAAACTGCCCAGAAGGCATATCCCTGATTCAAAGTGTACTCTCCCACTAAATTTCAGATTCTCTCTTCAAAGTGGAAGCCTTTTCAAGGACATTAAGAGGGCTTTTTCTGTACTCGAGTAAGAATGGGAGTTTTTTTCTCCCCCAGTTTCATATTTACATTCTTCTTGAAAATTTCTTTTGAAAGCACCAGCTTGAGGCAGACACCTGGCCTGGAAAACTTCATCCCAAGTAGCTTTAAGTTCAGAAAAACCAGCATATCTTCAGTTGTTTCTTCTTATAAGGTGTCTTGGAACCTGAAGTCCTACCGAAATTCAATCCTGAAAACATATTGTAGTAGCTATTTGGCTCTATTTGCATTTATAGCCACTATATGCAATGTGATTGCAAAATATCTGTACGCTGGGCTCAATACAGAAAGTCAGCTATCCTGTAATATGCTCAGCTCGTTCCAATATGATGCTAATTACTCAGAATAACACTGCCTAATACAGAGTCAGTATATGAAAGGAAGGTAGCAAGTCCTGTACTTGTAATCCAAGTAGCAAAAAATATTCCTTATAGTGGTCATTTTGGTGCTGGCTTCCTCAAATGGGCTTAGGGCTCTGAGCAGCTGAAGCAGTCGTGTTGTGTTAGGTACATTAACTGAGCCTTCGGTAGTATCTGAACTGTATCGCTTTGCTGGCAGAGCTGTGATCACCACATGCAGTCCTGACTGTTTTTACAGGATCACAATCCAAGACGGGAACAGTTTCGTCAACTAGCTGGATGTCCTGGGAGAATTCCCAAAGGATTACTGAGTTTGGTAATCTCTCCTCAAGGGGTTCTGGTGGCTTCATTGCTAACAAAGGCTTAGCCTAGTAAGTACTGCCTGCTATTTCTTTTTTTTTTTAATTTGTTTGATTTTTAAGAAGGGACTGCCTGATGAATGGCTAGTGAGCATAATGTTAAGAGCTTTTTTGTCCTCATTGTGGTACTGTACTACTGGCTTCAGTTAGGTGTGAGAATGATAGAAGAGCTTTACCCAGCTGTTTGCTTTATTTGTCCTTATCTTATCCCCATCCCATGCTCACAAAATGTTTGGGACGTGTCTTCTAGCAATATAATTAGAACACAGAGGGCTACTCCATGGTCACATGCCTTTTATGGGCAGGGGGGGAAACACAAAAAAACAACAAAACAAAACAAAAAACCCCTATGGTTGAGGGAGAGGGAAGGCTTTCCAGTTCCTTTTATATGATCTTCATAAGCACAGTTACTGTAGAATTGAGAGTTTTATGGCTTGAAGTTAATAATATTGTTCTATAAAAAAATTCTTCATTAAATACTCCACTAGGTATTTGGATGTTATACTGAAGACTTTTTACAGTGAAGGGTCACCAAAAGTCTGCTTTTTGATGCTCTTCTGGTCCCAGGGAAGGTGCAGAAAAGAAAACTTGGTTTTTGTTTGTTCTTGCTGGTTGCAATGGCAAGTTGCAGTTCCTAGGTGCAGAAGTCAGTGAAGCTGACTTCTTCTCTATGCCTGCAAGTGGTTCAGTGCCAGCTGGAGGGAAACAGGCGCTTTTCAAACAAATCATTGAAGCAGCTTCAGTATTCTTCAGCATCTTTTCATGGAAAGTGAGGGCATGTGATGTTTGCAAATTTTTGAAGGAAAAATTGGCAGGATTTTAGATGGCCTTTTAGGTAGTCCAACAGATCTTCCCCTGCCTTGGTAGATGACAGAACTCCACCACAAACGATACGCTGGGCAGTTACTGGCCGCCTAAAAAGCTGTCGTGCACACTTGAAGACCACAGCTCTCCAGGTGTCTTCAAAATGGGTTGACCTGCCTGATGAAGGAGTTTCTCTTAAGTTTCCCCTTTGTCCAGTGCCACAGCAGAGTACTGCTCGCTGGATATTAGGAACAAATTTAAAAATTAGCAAAAGCAAAGCCACTGATCACCAAACATATTTTGGGTTAATTTGTTATTGCCTTAGTAAAGCATGCTGATCTTCAATAGGGAGTAGCAATAAATATTAAAACCCATAGCTTTGTAAATGCAAATGAAGTTATGGGAAGTTTAACGTTTGGAAAAGAAGTAGTAAACAGGCAGGTGCAGGAGCCTGGGTGTGACAGGAGGAGAGACCACTGCAGGCCAGCTATCTAGGGTGGCACATTTCGAGCGTAAACTATCAAATGCAGCACTGTACCAACCTCGCTGAGTGCGCCGTTCTTTGTGCTGGTGCCCTCCATGTATCAGAGAACAGGAGCTCTTCAAGTCACAGCTCCCATAGCTTCTTCCAGGACCTGAAATCAAATACCTAAAAGGGGTTTGTGTCCACATGTAAGTCTGTTGGAACTGGAGTCCAGGAGTTGAGCGGTGTTCCCCAGGAAATGTTGGATCACTTCTCAAAACCAGAGTCCTAGTATTCTGTTTAATGTCTTATGGATGATAAAAGTAGTCAGGACTTAAGTACTGATAAATAGTTCTCTTCATCATGCTTCGCTCATGTCAAAATTAATTGGACAAAGCTGCTGCCAATTCACTACTCAAAGACAGTAAGTAAAGATACTTGCAAAGAAACTCACCAGTTGAGTTATATTCTGCAGCAGTGTTGCCAATTAATTTTTAGTAAGGGTTTGCTATTGTAAAATACTTCTCATGTATCTTGATCTCTAAAAAATGACTTTTCAGCATTTTTGTAGAGGTGGAAGAAAGAAGTAGATTGTTAATATGAAAATACAATCTTTTGTCTGAATATAAGACACAAGTTACAGTTTGAATGTATATACATTTATACTGTTTGATCCCAGAATTTAGCCATCCTAAGCACTCTTCCTCGTATTCCATGATGCACCACTTAGACAAGAAATAAGGGTGTGTGGAGAGGAGATGGGAGAATTGCAAGCAGCTGATACTTGTGTTCTTCCTTTGCACATCAGTCACTTCTTAAAGTACACTGCAATTTCAGTACAACTTAGCAGTGGTTGGTGCGTTGTTATATTGTTTTAAAAACATTTTATACTTTGCAGTGGTTATTTAACTTACAGACCTGAACAATAAAGTTTTCTTGTTTTGAACTTCTACCTGTCTGATTGTAATGAAAGGAGAAGTACGAGCTATTCAAACAGATTTTCTTGAAGTATGAAAACAGAGCCAGCAATTTACACAAACTACAGAAATGACATGTCATTACCACAAACTAGCTGCTACAGGAAGTAGCTCTTGAATTGTGTGCCAGATTATGTATTAAAGACTCTGCTTACCCCAATACATAAAATTAATTGGGGACAAAATATTCCGTGCACTTTAAGAGCCCCTTAAACCTTTCGGGAAGAAAAGTCTAACGGACAACTCCTAGCGCTTTTATTGGACAAGTTTTGATGTAAAAGTTCAAATCTCCTCAAAATATGAATATAATATAACTTAGGAGGCAGTTGTTTCACAGGGTCACCTCTGAGTCATGAACATGGGCGCGCACAGTATCTGTATCTCCTCTTGACCAATGTGGGTCTCGTGGTGCTGTTTCATTCTAGGAACAACTGAGATTTTGGGCAAATCCCTGATGCTGAAAACCTGCAGGTAAATAATTCGCATAATGATATCACTAACCTAATAGAGTAGTTGACTTGCCAAGCTAGTAGCTCATGAATTGGTAGCAGTCTGACTAGCTAGTTTCTGAACAGCAGTAATAGCTTCATCCTGCAGCGGAGTGGCTTTTTACAGTTATGCACTAAATACTCAAACCGATGGCAAGTTCTGGAACCACTACTAGTGGTTAGGTAACAGCAAGTTGTTCCATAATTAGTTTAATGTAGCTTAAACTGGTGCTGCTTCCAAACAGAAGCATATCATCCACCTTCATCCTCTTCTTCCTTTCTCCTGGCATTAGCATTCACACAGCTGTACTGCCACCTAGACAAAGATTAAGTCAGCTGAAAGTTTACAGGACAAAAAAGTTACCTTTTAAAGCGACTTGTTACCTAAAAAGATTCACTGTGTGAAGGGCAGTGTCAGTGCAAGAGAAGCTGGAAGTAAGCATCAAGGAAAGGCAGGGCTCCCTCTTCCTCTATTCCGCCTTCAAAGGCTCCAGCATCCACACCATTCAGATACCAACAGCAGGACGAAGCATTGTCCCTCTTGTTCACACTGATGAGGGAGTCAAAGAAACATGAAGTCAAGGCAATTAGGTGCTGCTACCAGTTCCTTGTTGCTGTTTAAAAGGATGATGAAGTGGTGGGTCTTCTGATAAATATTTCCTCTAGTTTGCTTAGCCCAGTTGCCACAGGCATTTTGAAAGGGGTGCACCTGGCTGAATAGTTAACTGTGTTCTTTATTTCTTTTTCAGGGCAGGTGGGGTACAACTGTCATCTTGTGGTATTTACAAGGAAACAGAAATAGAAAACTAACTTTCATTTTACACGCAGCATGTCCGTGTGGGATGGACACAGACAATACAGAAATTAGTTAGAAAAAGCATTTTGGCTGATAACAACCGTGTTATATTTTCCTTCTGTTGCCTACTTTCAGCCTGTGTGCCCCAAAACGTTGCACTGCATCCAAAGACCTAAAATTTGGAGTCTGCAGGCCTTGGGGATGGAGGGAAGTTGAGCCTAAATATCCATAAAGAGCCATGTTTGCTGGATATTTTAAAGACTGAGATTTGGAAATAAGTTCCTCTCCTTCACTCATGAAGAATCTAAGATAGAACCTTTTGGACCATGGCACATCTATATTTAAATTTTCTATCCTATGTACTTTTTTTTCCCCCTGTATTTTCCTATGGACAAATTTTAAGATAAATGCATATATGAAATAAATTCCACATCTAAAGTAGTGCAAATATGGGATATTGCTGGAATGGCTCTGCTTCCTGCATGTCCTCATATAGATGAGAGAGACAGAGAACACATACCACAGGCTTGATTTTGGTAAGATTAATGTTTTTAGTCAGCATTAAAACTGAATGCTGAAGTGCTGAAGCACTGCCTTGTCTACCCTTGAATCTCCAAGCTGCTGCCCTCCAGTAGACCCATTGGTTTTAATTTCTGGTAAATCTCATCCATTTTAGCCTTCTTTCCAGCTTTCTCTGCCTCCTCTCTGCAACACTTTGGCACTGGAGCTACAGCACATGAATGTGGAGAGTCATGACTCTCCGATACGTATGGAAGGAAGAATGAAATCGCAGTTAATCCTAAATTATAATTTTATGTTATAAATAGTAAACTTAAGCAACTAAAAAATAAGTACAGACACTTAACTGTTGATTTTTAATTAGAAACCCTCCCTTTCCCGTGTCAATCATATCTAACGTATGCTATGCTTTAGAAAAACAAAGGGAGAGGTAGCTCTTCTAACAGCTCACAGTGGAAGTTTCACGACTCCAGTGATGGAAAAGGGTTGGGCTCGAGCCCAGAATAATGTAGCATCATCAGCCTCACCACCTCCTCTGTGTTACTTCAACAACTAGGGCTTTGGCTTCTGCAGAATAACCCAACAGCTCATCATGTGTTACAGTCCCAGTACAGGTATGGCCCTTGAATTGCTTGAAAGCTTTGGGAGGCTCCAGAAGGACAAGTCAAATGCCTCTTCATATGAAGTAAGAAGAAATGTCATGCAGTTTAGACCTTGGGACAGGCTCAGAGTAGTCAAAAGTTAAGTAAATTCATGTTCTTCAGTGTAAAACCTTTTTTCTCACAATAAGACATTATAAAAAATAGTCTATATTTATTATGTGAGCTAGAGCAGAGGATATAGAAAGTCGGGAATGGAAGCGAAGAAACAAGATAACTTGTTTATCCCTCTTTTTAAAAGTAAAAATTTCAGATTTTAGCTACAAAGACCACACTCTTCCAGCCCAGCTGTTGTACTTCTCATGCAACTGAGAAACACTATATAAAGCACTTGGTGTTATGATAGAATTTCTCTTTCACTTAACTGCAGTTTCCTTCTAAACCAGGTCCTGGTTCAGCATTTCATGTAAAATCAAAGGAGCCAGGTGCTTTGGAATCACTGTGACTGAACTGGGAGGGCAGCATCACATTTTTCTCTTCAATGTAGCCATTGATGCCTCACACGCAGTTGGCATCCATTAAAGTTTTTCATTTCACTTAAAATGCTGAAAATCCTTTTAATTTACTTATCTTTTCTCCAAATAGTTTCTTGAAGTTTTATCTGTTTATAATGTTAGAAAAAAATTCAGAAACAGCTAATTATTAAATATGGAGACGTTATATTAAACATGATTCTTTAACTGACACTAAACTCTGTTTTCACACATACTGTATTTTCCTGTTTCAAGTGAACTTACCTATAATCTAAAAACATGTCTTAACTTCATATTTGTGAAATCTTCAATAACGTTATGGGATTATTCATGTATAAAGTTGTGCACGCACAAGGTGCTTGGCTTAAGAATGCAAACACTTCCTGGTAGAGACTCTATTTATCTGCAGGACCTACAATTCCCAATAAAAGGTGACATACTGATTGAGGAATCTAAGTGCTACTACATTAAAAAAAAAAAAAGGTATTATTTATTTACAGCTGAGGTTAGCCATAAAATTTGAAGGAAATTATAGCACCTAGACTTAAAGTGGTTAACATGGTTCAAGAGAAAAATCAGAATTATTAAATGGCCCGTCTCATGAACCTGGCTGTGTTTTTCAGTGGCAGAGGGCCATACCCAGCCTGTATTCCAGCTTCTTGCTATGAAGTCCAAATTTGGTATTCTTTAACATTCGTGGTACGATATTTGTTGATGAAAAGAACAAAGGGAACATTCTGCACTTGAAAAGCAACCAAGCTTCCAAAGGAATGGGATTTCTAGTCTGAAGGAAAAGGAAAATCTGAGCCCTGATGAAAAAATTATTATAAAGGCTGCACAGTATCCAGCTTGTAGGTAAAGAACTTTAAACATGCTATCCTGCCCCAAATATTCCTGAAGCTTGGCTGTGATGCTTGAAAAAGCTGTCTAGTAGTCAATCAGCAGCAGAATCTGCAATTTTAAGTTAGATATCTAACCTGCTTTGTGCGGAGGGACAGGATAATTGCCCTGGAACAGGAACTGCAAAACTCAGGAGTGAGTGGGACCGCTCAGTCTAGTGAAAAAATCTTGTGAAAAGAGGGCCTTGGAGCTTTTTCAAGCAGAGGTACTGCTGTCTGCAGGTGCCTATTTCACTTGGGATTTATAGCCTACAATGCTATCCTGATTGGTGTTTATGTCCTTTCATTTCAAATATGATGAGGAATCCTCTTCAGGAGGGAGAGTTGTCATCCTCCTGCTTCAACTACATTAGCTGGGAAGTTACAGCCTTCACTGAAGAAAAGCCAGGTTCTATTTTAAGTGATAGACCACATCTGTATTCACCTTGTAGGACATATGCAGGCCCTATTACTCAAGCTCAGAGACTTTTTCCCCTTTTGTGTAGGATATGAGGCAGAGAGCGCCCCACACAAATTTCTCTCAGGGACAGTGCTGAGGTGGCGTGGCCTGCCACAGTGAATTTCAGACACGTAGTGAGCTGTTTTCTGTTTATTAGACACTCAAGATGTGTATGTGCCTCTAGAAGTCTTCTCCAAAGACTACTTCTCACTCAGCGTGACTTACAAAGGCTGGATTCTATCATCTCCTGTGCAAACTGGGAGCCTTAACTGCCTTAGAAGGTGATGTATTTCTGATAAATGTTCAATCCATCATTATTTTAGAACAAGAAGAGATCAGGAGCTTCAACAGCAGAATTACAGACTTGGAAGGTTATGAAGACATCATTAAATTCAGAAGTCTATGGCCACGTTAAATAAGCAGGAGCTGTGAACTGGCAAAAGCCTTCATTACTGAATCAATATGAGGCCATTCTCCTAAGAAGTCCTCCCTCAAGGAAGCAGCTCTAACCCTCACTATATCAAGACTTCTTGGGCACATGAGGTTAGCAAGGAAGCTCATTGGCAAGTGAAATATGGCAAGAGGGAGTCATCTCCAGCACTGTTTCACCTGGTAAAAGCCTACATGAAGTGACTGCAAGCGTGCTACCTTTCTCATCTTTGGCACTGATGAGTCTTGGAGTACTACGTGTTCCTTGGACACTGGTGAGTGGATAGGACTCAACGTGGATAGGACTGCTCTGCTCATCTCCATAGCTAGCACCAACAACCTGAGAATGTCCCCTTAGTCTCCTTGTCCACTTCTAGCCTCGTTAGCAGTGATGAAGGTAGCACCTGTCACAACAGGCCTTGGCACCACAACGTTTCAAACCTCCTCACACTTGTATCACATTTCTCCTCAGGATATGTTACAAGCCCTTTGCATCAGTGCCACGGTATTCCTCAGCGCTACAGCTGTGTTAAAGGAGCCTTCTCCCTGAGGTTCCCTGTGGCAGGTGATAAGGATATTCAGATCTTGAAGGCCAGGTGAGGTTTCTGCTGTCAAGACAGTACAAGTGCAACTCCTTATTCTAGGGAACACCAGGTTCCAGACACATGTCAGCACTTGAAGCATGGATTAAGTGCAAAAAATCCAATGACAATTTCTTGACACAGGTGATTGGTAAGTCAACTAGGGGAGGTGCCCTGCCAGACCTATTCCTTACGAACAAACTGGCTGGGGGTGTGGAGGTTGAGGGCAGCTTTGGCTGCAACCCTGAGATTGTGTAGTTAAAAATCCTGAGATAAATGAGCAAAGCAAATAGTAAAATTGCCAGCCTTGACTTCTGGAGAGCCGATTTTAGCTTGTTTGAGGATTTGCTGGGCAGGATCACATGGGAGACAATTAGCTGCCTCTGGGACAGCTAGCTGATTTTCAAGAACAGCCTCCTCAAAACACAGAATCGGTCCATTCCAAATCACAGAAATATGAGCAAATGTGGTACAAGGCCAGTGTGGACAAGCAGGACACTCTTAACTGACCTCAAACACAAAAGAGAAGTATGCAGAAGGTAGAAACAGGTCCAGGACTACCTGCATGGAATATAGAGACATTGCCCAAGTCCACAGGGAGGGAATTAGGAAAGCCAAAGCTCAGCTGGTGTTGCAACAGCAAGGGATGTGAAGGGCAACAAAAAGGGCTTTAGTAAGTGTATTTGTAACAAAAAAGCAGCCTTCGGAAAATGTGGGCCAAGTACTCTATGTGGCAGGGGGATCTACTGACAAAAGGCATGGAAAAAGGTGAGGTGTTCAATGCCTATTCTGCTTTTTATTGTTTTGTTTTGCTTTTTTATTGGTGAGATTTACCCTCAGTCCTGAGGCTGATGGCAGAGTCTGAGGGAGTGAAGCAGTAGCCACAGTAGAGACAGACTGAGCACTTAAGCCAATTGGACATTGTCCTGGTTTCGGCTGGGATAGAGTTAATTTTCTTCCTAGTAGCTGGTATAGTGTTATGTTTTGGATTTAGCATGAGAATAATGTTGATAACACACTGATGTTTTTAGTTGTTGCTAAGTAGTGTTTATACTAAGTCAAGGATTTTTCAGCTTCTCATGGCCAGCCAGCAAGAAGGCTGGAGGGGCACAAGAAGTTGGGAGGGGACACAGCCAGGACAGCTGACCCAAACTGGCCAAAGGAATATTCCACACCATATGACGTCATGCACAGTATATAAACTGGGGGGAGTTGGCCAGGAGGGGCAGATCGCTGCTTGGGAACAAACTGGGCATCAGTTGGCGAGTGGTGAGTAATTGCATTGTGCATCACTTGTTTTGTATATTCTAATTCTTTTAGTATTATTGTTGTCATTATTATTATTATTATTATTTTCCTTCCTCTCTGTCCTATTAAACTGTCTTTATCTCAACCCATGGTATTTTATTGTTTGGTTTTGGTTTTGGGTTTTTTTCCGATTCTCTCCCCCATCCCACTGGGTGGGGGGAGCAAGCGAGCGAGCAGCTGCGTGGTGCTTAGTTGCCAGCTGGGGTTAAACCACGACAGACATACACAAGTTCATGGAAGCTGATGGGATGCATCCAAGGGTGCTGAGGAAGCTAGCCCATGTCACTGTGAGTCTGCTGCTGATCAACTTCGACAGGTTATGGGGATTGGGGAGGTCCCTGATGGACAGAAGAAAAAAAGGCAAATGTCATACACATCTTCAAGAAGGTTGAGAAAGAGGATCCAGGGAATTACAAGCTAAGCAGTCTAACCTCAGTCTCCTGGAAGATTTTTCCTCCTGGAAACCATTTCTGAGCTCGTGAAGTGCAAGAAGGTGATTAGAAATAGGCAGCGTGAGTTTACCAAGGGCAAACTGTTGCTGATCAACCTGATTGGTTGATCATGGTAAGATGACTGATTCTGTGGACAAGGGAAGAGTAGTGAATATTGTTTACCTTGACTTTAGCAAAGCTTTTCCCAAGGTCTTTGATAGTATCCTACCAGTCAAAATAGTGAGGTATGGACAGGATAAGCAGATGATAAGGTGGATGGAAAACTGGCTGAACTACCAGGCTAAACAGGTTGTGACTGGCAGTACAAAGTCCATGTGACAGCTAGTGGCAGTCCCCCTCAGGGACAGATTCTGGGGCCAATGCAGTTCTGTGTCTTCACTGTTAATGATCTCGACTATGGGAGAGAGTGCACTATCAGCAAATTTATGGATGATACCAGCGTGTAGGGGAGCAGTTGATGTGCTGGAGGGCAGGGCTGTTATTCAGAGGGACCAGGACAGGCTGGAGGAGTGGGTTGCCAGGAGCCTCACCAAGCTCAGCAAAGACAAGTGAGAAGTCCTGTGTTGGGCGCGGAATAACCCCCTGCACTTGCACATGCTGGAGGTCAACTGACTAGAGAGCAGCTTTGCAGAAAGGGCCCTGGGGTCCTGGTGGACACATTGAGCATGAGTTGGCAGTTGGGGCAAATAAGGTCAACCTCATCCTGGATTATATTAGCAAGATGTAACCAGCAAGTGCAGGGAAGTAATTATTCCCCTCTATTTGGCACTTGTGAGACTGCTTCTGGAGTACTGTTTTTGGCTGCCCAGCACAAGACATTGACATACTGTTGTGAATGCAGCAGAGTGTGACTAAGATCACACAGGCTGGACTACAAGCATATGGGGAGAGTGTGGTGGGGCGAATATGAAGAGACCCAGACTCTTCTTGGAGGTGTATGGTGATAGGGGAAAAGCTAATGGACACAAGTTGCAATACAGGAAATCCTGCATCTAAGGAAAAATATTTTCACTGTTAGGACGGTCAAATGCTGGAATGGGTTTTCAATAGATATTGCGGAATCTCAGTCCTTGGAGATATTAAAAACCTGACTGAGCAACCTGCTTTAGTTGGAGCTGCTTTGAATGAGAAGTTGGACTAGCTGACGTCCAGGGATCACTTCCAACCTGTCCATCAGAGGGGTGAGGCAGAGACCAGCGAATGGCAACAATCTGCCACTGCAGGTCCGCTAGAACCCTTATTGCCCTCAGAGAGCTGGAGTGTCGAAGGTGAGGCACCTACACATTTCAACGCCGAAAGATGGCAGCTGAGTTTTGATTTTGAGGACTGCAACTTTCAATGTAGAACCCTGAAATCTGTCTGAATCTCTTTTTGAATCTGGCTATTAATACTGAACTCTGAAAAGCATGGATCTATTTTCAAAGAGTGCACACTTCTCTACTGAAGACATGAAAGACCTAAGATGATGATTAATCAGGATTTCTTTGAGGTTCATTTTCCTTCCTATTGTCCTAAAATGAGATTGGAGATAGTAGAAAGTGGCAGATGTTTTGGAGTGGCCCTGTTGTTTTCAGGACTGTAAATTGTTGTTTTCCTTTGTGGGTTTCTTATCTGCTTAATAGTTAATGCATACTTGTCTGTAGATAGCTAGTGTACATGACTGCAATTGACATCTCTTTGGAGTTAGATCATAGTTGTCTTCTAACTGGTGTTAATTCCCATTTCCAAACATTCTGCTTAACTTCAGCATTAGCAAAACTGTATGAGAATGTGATGTTGCTGCACTCACAGTGTTATGCAGGGCTATATGTGGAGCTATGCATTACAAGAAGAACTGTCTAAAATGAAAACTTACATTAGTATCTCTGTTAAAAAGTACACACATTCTAAACATAGTGCTTGGGAAAAAAAGTCATCTGTCTCCTTATGACTATGATCAAATTCTGTACATTTTATAAGAAACAGTATGAACCTACTTTATGTCTCACTAAAAATTTAATATACATGATACATATTTTAATGGGAGATATGACTTTTCCTTCTTCTGGTGTAATCATTCACAATTTTGCAAAATTGATAGGGATCTCTGATTTGGCAGCAGCTTCCACAGGTATAGGTGAGAGAACAAATACACGGGAGTGGATAATGACAACCCTTATCTTAAAGAAAAACATCCAGCATTTTTTTAACCTTTGATAACTAGAAAGTATTACTTGTATTATGTCTTAAATCCAGCATTTCATCGTTAGTTTGATAATGTCTGTGTGACAAAATAGTTAGAATATAAACCCTCTTCTCCTTTCCTCAGTAGTATGTTAACAAATCCACACACTGGCTTATATTTTATTAGAAATATGGGGAAGGAGAAATGGGATTTGCCAAATGGGGAAAGAAAAAAATATTTATCAGCTTTCAACACTTGGATTAAATTATATCATACTCTGTAAGAAAAATAATGTGGCTGTTCAGTTTTGTTTTAGAAGAGGTTCTATGATCCAAAACCCATAACATATTCAGCGTATATAATAAAAGCGTCACTCGCATGCTGGTCACAAGAATACGCTTCTACAAAAGAAGTTGTAACTAATGAGTCTCTTTCCCCTTAGTTAAGAAAATAATTTCTATTTAAATAGCTTTTATATTTCAAGATCTGCATCTTTTTATAAGCAATAGTTTAAAGCCTATGATATAATCTGAAAACTATCAAACATACAATCTTCCTAATGTGCCAGGACTTTGATTACATAAAAATACTTCATTGGTTCATGGTGAATATTTATAAATGGTATATATATGGTATGTATATGCACAGTATAAAACATCATTGTAAAAAAAATAGCTCTATACTTATGGAAAATTTAAAAAACCCAAATCATTCCTTTCTACCTCTTTTTTTTAATTTTTAATTAATGCCTGTTTTGGACATATTATCTCAGTATAATTTCTGCTGTGGTGATGTCTCTGTAGGATCATCAATAGTTCCTCTACAATGAGAACTGGAAGATAGTCTATATTAGCTACTAGTTTACTTGATCATGTCCTGGAATATCCCTAGCCTTCAGTCAAACTCATTGAATTTCTCTTCTGTTTTAGAGTGGGTAGAGGCAGCTGATAGGCCTGGAGTCATAGTCAATGGGGATCTAGTCAAAACAGTCAATATTGTCCAGAAAGTGAGTCAACTCATTTTAAAGCAGGCATCTACCTTTAGTCAGATGAATCACTCTCTAGACTCCATTGACGTAGATATGTCAAGCTGGATGAGATGGATCCCACCCTTACATTCCCTAGATGTTTCTGCTCACTTGTTTGAGAGTGAATTGAATCGCTTAAAAAAGAAGTTTGTGGTGCAGTTTGCATTGCAGTTGCAATTGTGACAACTACTGTCTCAGCCTTACTGGGTTAGCTGTACAGTTAGCTGTAAGTCACCAGCTTAGCATTGCCAGCTGCATACGTGCTCTACTATACATGAACTCTTCATGGTCCATACATGAGTTGCTGGTGCATTCAGCATTTAAATGCAGCAAGTTCCTTTGGTGTTCTTACTAAAAACTGACTTTAATAAGAGCCATATTTACACTTTAGAAAGCTTACTTTTTAAATAGCTCCAGAACTTTTAAATTAAGTTGGCTGACAGATTCTGAAGAATCTTCCAAGTGTTGTAAGAACTGTACCAAATCTGTATCAGATACAAATTCTGACTGAACGTCATTATATAATGCATGCTAAATTCTGTCCGTGAATTTGTTTATTGGCATGTGAACAGAGAAACAGCCTCATCTTCTTGTGCTGGACCTCCTACCACTATGCCCCTTCTCAGGAATGGAGAGAAACATGGAAAGATTGGGTCGAAGCTGCAAATATGCTTTAGATAAAAGAAAGATAAGTCTGATAGATCAACATGTACACTAAAGGGGGAAATTGAACTTCTAAGCCCTTTGGCTTATTCCATGTTGTTTTCTCCAAACACTGTGCCCTTTTTTATCCCTGTCCCCCATCTCAGCTGGGTTGTTTGTCTAATGCCCAATTCCATGTCTTCCCTAGCAGGTTGCTGGCAGGTAGGGGAAAATGGTGAAAGAGCGGATGGCCCAGAGCAGTGGCCGGCAGTTTGTAGGTCCTTATAGCACCCACCAGCACCATGTTTCATCACAGACAGGTTAGCCCTTAAAGGCTTTACCTTGCAGATTGGAAATGTGCCCTGAGCATGCAGAGGAGGTATGAGCAGGTATCCTCCACTGACTTGTTTGCTTTGCATGAATGAAGAATAGAGGAAGAAATTAGCAGAGGCATGAAATTTAAGGAATTGGTATTCTGTATTTTTTTTGTTAATCATCTCTGAAGTAGCATGACATCTGAATGGGAACTACTCTTTCCTCCTGAATTGTGTCAACAGGCAGGTCATGACAGGGATGCTTCCACTCCCACTTACTCCAAGGCTGAAATCCTTGAGACGGGTTATTTGTTCTTCTGCTCTGCATCCCTCTGCGTAATTCTGGATGCCCTTTGCCTGGAGGAAGGCCCAGCCCAGCTCAAGGTGCAGAGGCTTCCTTAGCAGTGTGGGAGGAGAAGTGGGAGTGGATTTCGCAGAAACCTCTGATCACGAAGCTGCCCAAGCAAGCCGGTGGGGAATGGCTGCATTCCAGGGGAGTTTGCTAATTGGTGTGGCAGTGGGGCATGCTGGGGAGCATATGCCGGCCAGTGCCAAACACTCTTGTCTTCAGCTGCCTTTGCCCAAGCACTTGACCAAGGGGTTGTGCTTGAAGGCTGTTTCCCGATTTGGCCCCGCGGGTGAGGCAGGGAGGAAGCTTCCTGTTGTGGGAATCTCATTCAAGCTTAAGGGGTGAGCTAGCAGGTTTCAAGCACTGTCGAAATAGTAAGACTAGGATTCCTTGCCTTATGGCAAAAGTTTAGGTTCATAGGGACGTAAGTATTCCAGTACCAACAGGTGCCTCACTGGAGATGGTGACGCTCTGCAGTGCCTTTGAATCTTCCAGGAACTGGTGCCAAATAACAAAAATGTCTGGTATCTCTTCATTGTGCCCAAAATAACAGGTTAAAGCAGGTTTTACGCTTGCAGGGATATTTTTTCACTGTGTGAATTCAATAATCTGGTTTTGCACCTGTAAGAAGCTGATGTGCTACTTGCCTCTTCCCTGGCCTTTAACTAATTACAATTTGAAAAATGTTGTTGTACAATATGTCCTTTACATGGGCTTTATAGTAAGTAAACATTACATCCTATTTACATGGTGACATCCAGTAAAACACAAATATTGATTATTTGTCCCACATTTTATTTAGTTGTATTATATGCACCCAATATATTTAAAGTTTATTTCATTAAAACAATTTGTTACTGTAATTTAAGCAAAACTTCATGGGTTCTTTGTCCACAATTTTGTCTACTTTAGAAATTTGTCCCATTCCCAGAAGTAGATTTGAAACCTAGAAAAAATGGCAGGGAATGTGAATTTGCATCTTCTTTGCTGACTGTCTGTCTATATGGAATTAATTTTATGAAGACAGCAGCTTGCTTACACCAAGTAAATAATTTTATGGGTAGAACAGAACTGTTATATACATAGAAAAAAAGGCATGCAAGGTGCCAGTGTTTGAAAAGTAAAGTCAAATTCAAATAGGAGAGGTGTCATAAATTTTAAATAATGTAACTACCAATAGTATGTCCATCTTCAAATCAAGATGTCAAACATAAATTATCACCGATATTACTGAAAGAGAGTCTGTGGTGTTTGTTAGACGTGAGAACAAAGTAGATAACCTAGCAGCTTCTTCTACCTCTAGAAACTTTGATTATGTGTCCAACCAAGACCTATTAAAAGGAGAAAATTGTCATAGCAAACAAGCTCTGCCTTGCTGTGCTGTATGTGGAGACACCACACTTCTGCTAGCTGGACCTGATGGAACAGCTGATAACAGTAGGCTACTGTTTTCACATGGCCAGCTTCAGTTTTGGTGAGACATGTGCGTTTTCTGACAATGGATAAGTCTTGGGGCTGAGACATCTTTTCTACCTTTTTCCACCAACAGTGTATTCATCTGCCCCAGCCTTCACAACTTTTGCCTGTGTGCTCTAATACCTGTCCCTGTCCCCGTGTCCTGTTCCCATTCTCCTTGATTAGCCAATCCTAGTTTAATTTATCAGGTTGTTCATCTGGGCCCTAATCTCTTTGTTTAGTAAAACCTTGTCCTAGGTGCTCAAGGCTCCAGTCGTCTTGCCAATCACTTCCAGTTCCTCTGGTAACATCCCAGTCCTTATCTCTGTTCTTACCTAGCCAAACAAAGCTGATTTTCTTTTTGCTCCCTATCCTATCTATCTCTTTTCTGCCTGCTCCATCCTCCAGCCTGTCTTAGCAGCCTTGTCTCTGGTCTTGCCCCAACTTATTTGTCAGGTCAGTCACTGCTTGCTCTGTAGAAAATCTCTTCATGAGATTTTATGCCTCTCTCATTTTGTCTCCTTTCCCCTACCCTTCACTGATCACATTATGTACTGTCCTTCAAGTGTCTAATTCTGCTGAAGAAAGAAAGGGAGGCCATGTTAAGTACCTAATGTTGGATAGTTGATGGTAGGAATAGCCTCCAAAGTTCCTCTGTAATCACTAGAAAAAAAAGTAGACTCCTTTGAAGAGGTGGTTCGTAATAACAAAGACAGTGGCTTGAAGTAGACAGTGTGAATACCCCTTAGTATCAAGGTTATCAGAGTAACTATGAGCAAATACGACACTTCCTCGATAGACTGAGGCAGCTTGTTAAGGCTGGTGTACTGCTGAAGTTTTACGGCATTGTTCCTGAAATCTCCAGTATTCAACTTTTAACCTGAAATACCAAACAACGCATCTACAAATAGTGATTGTATAAAATGTTGTCTGCTAGAGAAGTTTTTCAAATTAATACAAATATAAATACCTCTACCCTCTTACTTATCTATGACCGAAATCCTAGAGTCACAATCATAACTCTTTGCAGTGGAATTGGTATCGTCATTGGTGACATAAGTAGTAATCCTCCAGGAATGAATAAATAGACTGACCTTGTGTCTCGCATAATGAATATCCTACGTAATCCTTGGGTGACTCCACCTAAATACTGTGGAATTTAGTTCTAGAATCACTGTAAGAACGAAATAAATGACAGCGTGTTGAACGTCAGGATCGTGCTCTCAAAAGCATGGACCTTTTTCTCTTGGGAAAAGAGTAGAGCAGTTAAATGAGGGAGGACAGAAAAGAAGAAAGAAAGGAAGTAGACATGTTCTCACCTGCATGTCTCATGTAAAACTTTAATATGTTTTAATTAAGCAGGAGATGTAAAATCAATATAGCAAGATAGTATGTAATAAAGCATTGTTTATATAGCTCACAACAGTAGGAAGGAAACTATTTAGCCTGGTCTCTTAAAGAAGTAGGGCTTATGAAATCATGCTGTTCACCTGTCTGTATCAGCTCACCCCCTGAAAATAGCATTTGGCCAGTTTCAATCGTGCACCACAAGCAGAAGTCTCACAGCCACTAGGTTTCTAGAGCTTGTTCAGAATAGCTGGTGAGGTGGGCTTATGGTAGGGGCTGTTTTGTCAGAGTCAACAGAACTAGCGGTAAAATCACAGCCTAATCCTGAATCAGCTGTTGAAAACTGCACCAGCTGTGCTTGGCCCAGCCACTGTCTCCTCCTGCGTCTTCTTACCCCACCTACTCCAGGTGTCATCCAGAGGGTTGTACCTGGACAGCTTCCCTGCTCTTGTTTTCATGAGTTTGGAAATATGCTCTTATAGGTAGATAAACACCACTGAGGGAAAGGCTTCATATGAGTTTCTCTCTCACTGGACACCAGAAAATTCATATAAGTAGTGCGACGCAAGAAAACTTGAATTAGAGTTTGCGCCTTAGATGTTCAGTCAATCAGGCTTAAGACACAAATCCAAAAGGAAAGCAAGTTTCCTTAGACTGATTTTCACTGAACTGTGTTTTAATTAATCTAACTTTCAAATTTGGTTTCCAGCAGGACAATTACTATGCACTAGAATGACAGCTTTGGTATCCTTCTCCTAGGAGATAATCAGCTTCATTATTTAAATAATCAGATGAAATCTGGGACTAGCAAATCTTAATTTCATACTGAATTAGAATACCATGTCCGGTTTTAGACACCAGACTTGAAGAAAGACGAGAATCAGCTGGAGACAGTCCAGAGGAGAGTGACAAGAAAGATCAGAAGTGTAGAAATTATAACCTAAAAGAAAAAATTGAATAAATTATGTTAGTTTAGTCTGACACAGAAAAGATAGAGCGAAGACATTATAACACAAGAGGTTGCTCCAAGGAGGAAGAGAACAATCTATTTCCCTTGCCTATGTTTGATAGAACAAGAAGTAATAGGCTTAAATTACAGCAAGGAAGATTTATTTTAGAAATTACAGAAAACTTTAATGGTGAGGATAGGGAATAGATTGCTTGGCAAGCTTTTGGAGTTTCCATCTCCATTGGAGATCTGTAAGATCAGAGTACTTGAATAACTGCTTCCTGCAGGCAGGAGGATGGATTAGGTGTCTTCTAGAGGTCCCTTCTAGTTCTACTGTATATTTTACTCTAGTGGTAAAACTGTAGTTTAAAAGATAGGCTTCATGTACTCTTCTTACGCTATCTCATCCTTGTCTTCACGCAGTGATAAAATCCTTGTAGAAAAGAGAGTAAACAATGCTATTACTCCAGTAATCTTGTAATGAAAAATGGAAATACATCTTGGAATAAAGTACTTTTTGATATACCTTCATTTAGATAATTGCGCAGAAGTACTTGGAAAGTTGGCTGTAATAGGGGAAAAACATATAATGTGATAAAATTCATTTGTTTAAAATTACTTTTTCGGCACCTGTTACTGTTGTACTGAATGATATCACTGTAGATCACTCATGTGGGAACTTCAGAAATCAATTGAATAAAATTGCCCTAATTGCATTCAGAATACTAAATATAGTTTTAGGTTTTTATATTATCATTCCTTCTATTTTAAAGATTTCATTTAACTGGAAATATTAGAAGTAGCACTTTAGTTCTCAAAAATTGTATGTATTGTGAAATCCATTAAAAACCTAAAAGGATAAAGTAAAGCGTAGACATTTCAGATGTAACTTTTAAAGTCCCTATTCCTGTCTTTGTGGTTGAATCCTCCAGAATAAAATGGTTGGGCCGAGGAGGCTGACTGCTGACTTGTAAATCATGGTTCTCAAATACATGCTCCTGACACAGAGTTTTGAATCTATTTATTTGTTTAATTCTGGGCAGTCTTTATTTTTCACAGTTTGCATTATAACTTTAATGCAATTTGTTTGCATTGGCTGTCATATGACCAGGGCATAGCACTTCTACTGCAGAATGTCACAGAAATCTGACTCAGCTGTTCTATTTCTTGAATATTTGGTTTTTAAATAGTTTAGTTTGTTCAGTTGTGGAAGATCTTCTTTGGGCAAAACCAGGAGCAGAGAAATTGGTTTAAATTCAGGGCAGCAATGCCCAACTCAAGGCACCTTTCCAGCTACCTGGATCCTCTTTCCCCTTTAGCTTCTTAGACCTCAGGAGATCTTGGTCCTGAAGAAGGGCACCGTCAGCAGTCAGAGCTGAGCAGCGAGCTGCCCCTGGTGCCACTGAGCCGTGCTGAGCTGGGCCTTGGGTCCTGGCTCGTGGGAGACACTGTCTGTCTTCCTCAGGTTTCTCAGGTGTAGACCCTGGGAGACCACTGTACCTACAGGTTCCAGATTTATGGCACATGGACTGAATGTGGCTGCCACGACACTTCACCTCACCCCAGGCTTACTTCAAACCTCCTTCCTCCCTTCCTCTTTCTCGTCAGAGACAGAGGTACATATACATGCAATGAGACCAGATAGGTACCATGGATACATGTATATGATGTGTAATCCTCTTCTGCCATTGAAATAGCTACGTTTGGGTCCAGTGATATCAGAATTTAGGTGACTTTGCAAGGCTGCAACAGTAGAAATTGATGCACTGAAAGGATGTGGCCACTTACTCAATGAATGGGAAACTGAGCCAAAATTTTGGAGGCTTCACTAGAATGTAATGCTCCTGCAGACATCCATGCCCTGTAGATTTCAGCACAGGGTAGAGTTATCTGAAGTTAACTTTAAATAAAATTGGTCAGCTATTGGAAGGAATGTGGCCTCAGTAACAGGCAGCTCTGTCAATAGAAGTTATTGGCAAGATGCTCTGCCTTCTCAAAACCATGTAGCTTATACTGTTTGAAGTCGATTGCTTATAGCAAGCTCAATAGGACCTTGCCACTGGTGTTTTTCAAACTGTGACCCACAGCAAATTCCTGGAACATGTTAAAACACTGAGTGTTAACAAGACAAAAATTCACAGTTGTCCATAAAAAAGGATAAACAGTGGCCCAGCCCACTGGGAATCTCTACACTATTCAGCATCTTGTTGACATGCTTAAATTCCTCATGGCTCTAACTCTTAGGAACATGTGTTCGTATTGAAAACACATTAAAAAGAAAACAAGTTTATTAAACAGTCACATTTTTAATTGACAAGCTCAAAAGGAAATAGATAGTTGCAAGAAGCAAGAATCTTCACAGATTTTTGTTACATTTTTAAAACCAGCACCTCTATTCTGGGCATTCATGTTCTCTAATGGAGATCAGGCACATGTTCAAAGTGGTTTTACAGGTACATTTCCTTACATTCAATAGACACAATGGATTTTAAACAGTTTCATAGCAACGGATGGTTCGTGATGGCCATTAACCTAGATAAGTGAGTATCAGTTTCGTGCATCTGTAATGGTCCATAATGGTCTGTGGGTAAAAAATTCTTTCTCTTCATCTGTTCCTAAGAGGTGTTTTTTGGTTTGGGTTTTTTTTTTTTTCTAGACTTTGTTTTACAAAGCAGATTCATGTGAAATTTTGCATTCAGGAAAAAAATTCATACCCAGGAGCTTTATGGTAAGAACACTTACCACAAAAAAAGATTGATGTTTCTCTGGTATGTAGTAGCCATAGTATATACTAGCAGGTAATCAAAACTTTTTAAAGTTGAATATATACCTTGACAGCAGCTAAAGAGACATTTCTAAATAGTAGAGATTTTTAAATGATTGTTGCTATACCTGTTGGAATTAAGAAAGGCAGTTTCATGTTCTGTTTTTAATATTAAATTCCTTTATGCTGCTGGGACATGTCGTATCTCTTCTGTGAGACAAAATACTGCTAATGCCATGGTAGAGGAGGAAATCACTGCGATACCTGATGGATGGAGGTGGCACAAAGTCCTGGAAGAGCAGAACCCAAGCGCTCCGGGAAGAGCAGAGCTGGGATGTAAGGATTAGTGCTGGGGTGCTCTGTCCCCCAGAGCTGCGGCTGTCACGGTGCTGGAGCAGCTGTGTCGGCAGAGACTCCTGGTGCAGGCACGGCGCTTGCTGTGGGAGGAAGAGAGTACATCTTGGAGGAAATTACACCACCTCTCAGAGTGGCGTAAGCTTGGCTTAAGTACCTCATGCCCCCCACTCACATAGACGGTTGTGTCAGTAGGGTATGTACGCTAGGGCTTGTGATTTACCTACCCCACACGTGTGCCTTCAATGATGTAGCTATGTAGGAAGACATTTGCAGCGCATGCGTGGGCTTAATTCCATCCCTGAGGCTCTACTAGGGTTTCCTATATAGTAACATAAACCTGTGTTTTAAAAATACTGCTTTAATATACTGCGATGTGCTACATGATATCTTGGACTGATTATATGTGATGTATATTTGCATGAACCTTAAAGAGATTTACAAAAGTAAGAGGCAAATTTTAGAGAAAATTGGATTAAATGGCTTAACTCTCCATAGTTAAAGACTTTAAATTTTAATCAAGTCTTGAGTCTGAGACTAATAACTCTTCGACTGGATGTTTAAAATGACTAAAATTTAAAACCAAATATGTGTAATCTAATGTGCATTATCGCCAATGTATTTGTATAGCAGTAATTCCTAGAGGTATGAACATTAAAATGACAAATTTCAAAAGCCAACATAGGCCTTTCCCAAAACTGCAGGTTGGATTTTGCTGTGGTTTTGCCCAGCTGTACTGAGAGTGGTATCCTGCGCTGCTGCAAACCCAGTTGCCCCTGTGCAAACTTCTGTAAGACATCCTTGGTGGACTATATTGGTGTGGTTCTTGTTCCCAATGACGGGGCAATGCAATACCAATCCTGGTCTTGCTTAATGTGTAGAACAGATTCTCTGTATCTGCCTGAAATGCAGTCTTTGCAGAAAAAACCATGAAAGAGGTGGTTTGGATTCCAGTTGGTTATTCCCCATGCCTGTGGTCATAATGCCTCCCCACCTCAGGAGTATTCAGGACTTCATAAATTTTATAAAGTTTGTGGATTTCAAAGTTTCCTTCAGCTTGGGGTTTCTTTTCCACCTGGCTCCCACAGTTCTGGGGCACTTTGTGTTAGAATGAACAGATTATTTATGGGCAGTGGAACTGGTGAGTCCCAGACCCTTTCAGGTTGTTCCCACCACCCTTTTAAGCTCCTTCTCACACAGGGTTCTTCTCACAGATATTTCACATTGAGTATCTTCTCACACATAGGTTTATCTGCTTATCTGGGAATGCATGTGTGTGTGTGGCCATGTGTGGCTAAGGTTAATTCATTTTTTCTCTCTTCTGCTTACTAGTCACCATCCATACTTGTTCATACCACACAGCAGGTTTTGATAGCGGCCATCATGTACATGAAAATGAGCTGGGCTTTTAAGAAGCCTGCCTGTACTAGACATTTTGTTGGTTGTCATGAGGTAATGAGGGATTGTCTTGGCCTAGCAAGAGGTATTTGTATTTGTTAATTGGAAAGAAGACATAAAACCTTCTAAAAGTTAATTTGCTGGATTTATATATCTGTAGAGGATCATGAGAATGCTTTGGTGATAAACAGTAAGAAACTTTTAATAAGGCATTTTTGAAGTTAGGCAGTTTTGACTGCAATTTTAATAACCTTAGTGAAGTCATCATAATTCTAAAATAATTTAATAAGTTTGTTGTGACCTTAAGACATTACTAATATAGAATTATGTAAAAATAAATGAATTTATGTTTGACTAATGAAATAAGATATTCTGGAAGTGCTGTGGAATACACAAGTATATAAGCTAAACAGTTTGAGTTTTGGTATGCTTAAGAAATAATTCTTCAGACCTTTTCCCAAGATGACACCTTTACTTTCTGTGGATCAACTTGTCCTGTCAGGGTAAAGATGCTATGCCTGTAATGGGGATAAGAAACCTCTAGCAATGCCTTGCTTTCAGTCTACTTTTGGAGTTATTTTTAGTATGGCTAGTGACATGTGAGACTGGCAAAGGTAGTAAGTATCCATTAACCTTCATCCAATCTCAGTTGAATCTGGTGGTCAAAAGTCTTTAATATCTCTAAGACTTCCCCTGTTCTGCTAGATTTGGTTGAAATTTGCCAAGAGGTTGAAAAATTACTAGGGAAAGCGGGGTAATAGTTGAGTGAATGGATAATGAGCCTGCATAAACCTTATTTCCTTAGGACATTATACAACAAAGTGAACAGTCTGCTGGATGGGGGCATCTCAATATTTAGCAGTATAGATGTTTTGTGTCAGTTGTTAATCTTACTGCCAGTTTGTGGAGAAAAAATTCAGTTTGCTTAACAGAAAAAATACTAATCAGTCTTCATCACGCTTGGCTTTTTCTTTGGAAAACATGTAAGAGTTAAACTGAATATATTCTACCTCGAGTTAGCTGTAGTTAGCATTTCTGATCAGAACATCCAGTTCTTTCTTCTCTCTTTCCTTTTAAAATTATGTTTTTATTTCAATGGTACTTTCTACCAGCAGGCAAAGCTGCTGTTACACTCTACCCAGCTGTGAAATCAATATGATTTTCATTACAAAGATAACAGAAACTCTCTTAGAAAGACTGTGAATTGCCAAAGGTCAAATAACAGTCAGTGGCAGAGCTTAGAATTTAGATGTCCTAATTAAAAAATCTGGTGGTATAAATATATTAATGAAATGCACCCTGAGAAATGTTTGCATTTAAGATGGCAACAGTTTTAAACTATTACATTGGTTCTTTAATTACTGTAGTTCACGTAAGTCACATCCAAATGTGACAAATTCTTTCACTGGTTTATGACCGTTTCTTATAAAATCGGTATTAGCTCTTCTTTCTTTTTTTAATTCACAATTATTTGAGCGTGATTAGATTAGAAAGTGTAACAGTCACAGAAGAGAGAACATATCTAGTAAGATTTCTGTCATATTGGACTCTAAAAATTACACATAAGCTGAATGAATGGGTGCATCAGTTATTTCTGTGATGTATGACTTCATTAACAACAAGAGGAAGTGCACAGTCAAACTGAAAGCAGCACTTGAGTCTTTCAGCCAGAGCAGCCAGTTCTATTTAAATTAAAATCAGCATTGTAAAATAAATGTTATTACTCTTCCTAAGATCATCCTTGATCTCTTCTTATTAAACCTTAATTTTTCCAGCAGTTAAGTTACATCTGCCTTATTATGGATGAAAATAACAGGAAATCAATTATGTTGTTACTTGTATTTATTTGAGATCCCTCTCTCCTATCTATTTTTATTTAAATTCTGTCTTTTCCACCCCATATGCTAAAACAGTAAACTCAGATTGCCAAATATTGTGGATTTTAATAGAAAATATTCTTCACCTTACAGCTGAAGGGTTTTTACGTTATTGTGCTCCCTCTGCTGGATAGTGCCTATTAATTTTTTATTCCCTAAGCGATACTAATACCAGTGTTCTATAAACAAGCCTTCCTGAAAGAGGTACAAAAAGTGGGAATGCTTCATTTTGGTCTCAGATGACATGGAAGGTGACAGCTGTAGGACAGGAAAAATCCTGTTGTCTGGCAGCTCAGAGCAATCAAAAGCCTTTGGTGGACATTTGAGGAACAATTATTTACTACCTCTTGATCAAAAACAGATGGACGCTAAATAACCTCCTTTCATTTGTATAACTTAGAGAGGATGATGTTGATTCTCCTACTCTGGTAAGTACAACAGTATCCTCAGAAGTCCCTGTAATGTTATTAGCATCTCAGTCTTAGTGGCGTGGTTCTCATAACTTGCTTCATGCTTTGTTGACTCTTACGGAGTCGCTGCTGGGCCAGCATTTGCTCAGTGGAGAAAGCAAATGTGCTCTCATGCTCAGCACGAGTCCCACGGCAAGGTGGCAACGGCTCAGTCCTTTCCCATCTCCACCGCAGTGAGGAGAAAAGGAGGAAGAGCAATACTCCAGTTTTGTTTCTACAAGTGATTTTGGTCTTTACAGCCTTTGACTTCATGGGGTGTTTTGGGCTTGCTCTCCTGCTCACCTTTCTCCCACTGCTGTCACACGGTGAACCTGGCTTCATCCTGCTTTCTTTCCTTCCTTCCCAGGGGCATGTGGCTGGGGTGGGCACCTCCAGCGCAGGTGATCCTGTCCCACAGCTCTTGGGTGGCCCTGGAGCCTCCTGACCCAGCGGGGCCACCCAACCTGCCCCCCCGCCCCCACCATGGGACACTGCCCAGACCAGCCAGCCCCTGGGTCCCACAACCTCCCCGCTCTTCTCTCTGTGTTGGCTGACCCAAGTGGTCCTATGGAAAGGGGAATGGAAACTCAACATCCACTTCAGTTGCAGGTGATTTGCAGGTGATCTACCCATCTGAGCTGCTTCTTCCCGAATCTTGTGCCGTGGTTTTGCCAGGGAAGCTGGATACCTTTGTAGTTTCCTTCAAATTTAATGTGATGTTATAAATGCCGCTGCATACTAGTAACATTGAACTGGGAGTTATTTTTCAACTTGGCTTGGCTGCACTGACAGATTAACTCTCCCATATTTCAATATAGGTCAGACTGGTAGCATATTCCTGAAAAGAAATCAAAAATTAGCAATTGTTGGGGGCAATAACTTATTTTATAAACAGGGTAACTATTTGACTCCAGGTTTAACTAGGAGACTCATTTTGGGAAAAGGCATTATGGACAAATTCTAGTTAAGAATTTTTTTCTGAGGTCAGTTTTAAATTTGAATTTCTGGATATATAAAATAATATTCAAAGTCTTTGATTCTCCCAAACAGTCCTACAGTGAAGTAATCAGCATAATTATCTTCTCTGTGACTCTCTCTAATAAACAAAAACTACTTCCATGTGCATGTACACTTTCTCTTACAAAGAAGGTGCTTTTTTAAACCATTTCTAAAAGAACAAACTGGTTAAAAGAATAAATTTCCAGTTCCTAAAACCTTCAGTTCTTCCCATTCAGACGAAAAGACAGATGTTTAATACATTGTGCTTTTGCTAAAATAATAAAAGCTTGTGTTGTTGAACAAATATTCTTCCTTAATTTAGCGAGGCCTAAACAAAATCAGCGTCACTGTTTGCAGGACAGCTTGTCCTAGGGTGAATCCCCTCCGTTGAACCAAGTCGGGGCGATGAGGGTTCTGCTGATGGTGGGGCTGGGCTGGGGCAGCTGGGAAGGACTTCTGCAGAAGGGATCCTCTGTGGAGGAGCTTCCAGGATCGGGTTGAAAATCATTTGCCTCAGATGCGTATTGAGTTATAGCAACTAAAACACTTGACAGTGCTTGTCTCAGCAAGAGCACACACCATATGCTTTGGGAACATTCCCAAGCAGAATATTATCCTCCTAGCACCCCGGCGAGCTCGTTAATACTCCCGTTATCCCGTTCAGTGGGACTAATCCAGCAGCCCCTGAAGTTGGTGAGGAGATTGAAGTTGTCTTTAGGATGCTTTGAATAAAACCTTAGATGAAGTTTGCATAATTTAACTCACACTGGTAGAATTATTTTCTGAAATTATAAATGTTAGATTATTTGGCAGTTTCTTTATTCCAAGCTACCTGTTTTCCTTCATCTTATGAAGAGCAGTTATGTGAAATGGAAAAAGAATATGTTTTTATAGCAGGATTTGAATTCGTGTACATTACTGCTATTTTCCTAAGTTTTTCCAGAGGAGGACTGGAATAAGCTTGCATCGGCATTCCATATAATACGAATTCAAATGTAAATTTATATGTTGATCAGGTCTTTTCTGCAAATATGTGATCAGTTCATGGGAAGAACTGTGGAAATTTTATAGTTGATGTTGATAAAAAAAGCACCAGTTTAAGCTATTGTTCTCAGTCAATTCTGGTCATTCTTTATTGCTTTCTGGTCACACAACACATTTAATAGAAAAATAATCTTTTGCAAAATAACTTATTATATGTAAGAGAAGAAGAATTGGGCTTTGCCAGAAAGAAGCCCCCCTCAGATCCCAGTATTTTTCCAGACACTATTTTGTTATATGCTGGAAAATTTTCTTTTCACTCCCATTCATTTTAACAGCAGATTTTAATTTTTCTTTTGGAAAAAAAAAGAAAAAAAATAGGATATGTGGGGAGTGAGGAAGAATGAAGCTACAAACTAAACAGACAAAAGATACTATTTCAAATAAGTATATTTATGATAGTGGGAGGCAAACTTAGATCAAACAAGAAGAGACTGGAGAGAATCTACTCCGGATTCCACTGATGTGGTAACAGCTGTTATTACAGTATCTGGCTTTTTGAATTAAATATTGATAGAAATAAATGAATAAAAGACTGAGTAAACTGAAATGTGTGTTCTGCCTTGCTAAAGGTTTCTTTCAGCATCTGGAGTACCAGCATCAACACCCTTTTATACAATTAATAGTATTAAATAATGACATCAGCTGACAGGAAATAAGAAAGTTCCTATGGCAACTAAAAATAAGCACAGGAGGAAAAACGCATCAAATGCTGTCAGCAGGCAGCATAAAAGGTGACTGTATGTAGATAATCGAACAAGAGCGTACACAGAAATCCTACTTGTAAACGTATGCGTTTCGATAGCTTTTACTGGTAGTGTTTTTGTTTTGTTGGTTTTTTCCCCAAAAAGGGAACATGATACCTTGGTTACAGCATCTACTTATCAATAGCTCAAATTGTTTTGCTGAGATAGGCTCCTGGTTTACGGCCTGTGAAACACAGGGACAGAGCCCCGCATCTTCAGGAGAGCAGATGTATCCCCTTGGATTCGTATGCTGTTTAGAAAGCCTTTGGGTGCTTCAAATCTCCTGCACGTCTGCCACTTTCTCTCAAGGTTACTCTTTGGTCCCTGCATACAAAATGTTCGAGAAAAGTTTTTGGTAGAAGCAGAAGTGCAAAATGTCTGGTAGAAATGTGACTTGTGGAAGAAATAAGGCTGTACGCATCATATAGACACTACTTACACGTGCAACTGTGTTCATTTAAAGTTATACTGAGCTTGAGAAGGTGTAGATGATAAAATCCCTGGTGGAGGGGAAACCTGAGTGCGCAGCTGCACCGCTGAGGCTACAGCTGGCCACGTGCAAGCTGCTCCTTTCATCTCAGTGGGAGAACTAGTTTTGAAGACAGTTTAACTCTTGAAATTCCTGGGTTATCTGCTTTTCCTACCTATCTGATCTTCCTACCTTCACCTCTCTCATAAAAAGCAAAACCAACCCCTCCTCCTTCCCCCACCAGACCTGTGCAGGGCAGAGAGAGCTGCACTGTTTCCTCTTTGCTCTCCGAGCTCTGAAGTTGTTGTTGCCCCTGCAGACCCATCCAGGCTCACCCTTCTGATGATACATTTCATAGTGAATAGCTGTTGTCATAGTAAAACTCTTCTGCTGAGCAATGCTGCATCTCCACACAGGACCCTGCTCGAGGGCTCTGCTTGCCAGGGCTTGGTGGGGAGACAAACCCACTCTCAGTGTCTTGGCCAGCTCAGGAAACTTGGTTTCTGAGTGGGAGAACATTCAGCCCTGCAGATAGCAATGGGATTGTATTTCTCCCCTGTTAATTCTGTCCTGTTAAGTGACAAAAATGAGTTTATTAATGTCAACTTTGACATTATGAGGCAGTGTGGGAGAATGCCAAAGCAGGACCAAAAGCAAGGGCTGGGAGAAATGTGGTCGGACTGCCCTGATGCCAGTAGAGGCTTTTATCTTTACTCAAGACTTTTGTAATTTCTGATTTTTTATGTGTCTGTGCTGATTGCTGACCCACATTTTGAATTCACCACTCAGATTGTAAAAGGCAACTCCATTGTTCCAAGGACAACTTCATTTTCAGTCTTAGTATTACACAACTGAGAGGACCTCCTGGGGCAAGAAGCCCACTCCTCAGCTATGGTGGGCAACTATAACATATAGTTGCTTCCATAAAATTAATTTGGATGTGTTCCTATATATATATATGTATTTATATACCCTTCCCACTCCTGTTGTGCCATGCTTATATGATAGTGTATTGCAGATGTAACCCATCATTATGTGACGCAGGCTGCAAGTCAACACACGTAACCACAGGCATGTGGAGTATGAATAGATATCAGCCACTGATACTATTATAGCTTACTCTGCAGTTTGTGTATGTACAGGCCGTTGTGAACAATACCCTGCCCCTGTGTGAACTATACTTGCACTGCCTGCAAGTAACCTCATGCACAACTCCAGAGAAATTTAGGAACTGATCATTAGGTAGTCCACAGCAACGCATCAGAAACTAGGTGATAGAGTCACTCAAAGGGAACCACTTTCTCAAACCGGCTGACAAGAACAAGTGTAAACATGTTGTGTTTTGCTCTGACATAATTACTACAGCAAAGAAATTAGCTGTCTTCTGATTGAGTAAAGGTGTATACTACACGTAAGTACTCCAGCAAACAAAATGCTTCTGAAATTATCTGAACCAGGATGTCACTGTAAAGGGAAATTGCACATTATATTGTAACAGAAATTCAGGGGATGGCAGCTGAGTGTTGGCAATTATCTCCAGATCCATAACAAACTCATTCTCATTCGTGTCTTGGCTACCGGAGCAGAGCAGCCTGCATCTGTGGGAGCTGTGGGTCTTGTGTTAGGGAACATTTGGTCTCTGAGCCGTGAGTTCCCGGTAGCGGTGTCAGGCAGGTACAGCCCGGAGCAGGAGGCAAAGCGGATGGCACAACTCGTTCTGTCCTTCCCTCCTGTTCGTGAGTACCCTGTGCTCTTCAACAGCTAGAGGAACTTATTGACCACTTCCCTGGTGCTGCTACAGAGCTGGGTAATTACAGTGATTACAATGATTAGATTACAATGCAGTTTTTCCTACTCTGCTTGTGAAATGCTGCAGCTCATCCCACCTTTTATTCATGGCAGATGGTAGATTTGCAGACTGTATGAATGGGTGCTGCAGGAGTAATGCTCTTTTTTTCCCCCCACAGCTAGGGTATATTCTTCACCTTGTATGAACTAGCAGGGCAGTAAAATAGACAGCACGTCTACTTTGTGTGAGTCAGACTTGACATTTAATTTACCCTCTCATATTCAATAACTCTCTGATAACTGAGTTGAAAATAACAACAAACAATGACAAGCAAACAGAGCATCAGTGACCTCGTGATTTTTGTTCCTTGGGTGAACAGATATTCTTGATTTGCTGAAGAAAGTTAAGACAAGTATTAAGAAAGAAATAGAAGAAACTAAATACATAATTTGAATGTTTGTACTAAACAAGCTCTAAAGAAGACATCGGGATTAAAAAGTTTAGGTTGGGTTTTGTTTTGGGTTGTTTTGTTTTTCAGATACATTTTTTAAAGTAGAAAATGTCAATGTATCTCTTAAAAAATGAGTTTAGTTGTAACACAGAATGAACTAAGGCATTGTACCTAATACCTGTAAGACCTGTACTAAAGCCTGCTTTTAGTGGCTCAGAACATGACTGCTGAAATGCTGACTGCTCAAAATGCCAAAATTTATGGAGGTTTAGATTTTAAAAATATCTGCAAAGCACAAAAACCAGTTTTCATTTGAAAAATGTGCTTCAAACAATGCAAATGCTCAAAGAGTTTCAGAAGTCTTGTTTGTGGAAGGGATAAATGAAAAGTCATTCTTGTCTCCTGTGATGTTTGTCATGTTATGCTCAAATAAAGTCCAGCTCCATTGAACCTGGTGAACTTTTTGACAAAAGTATTTGGCTTACCTATGCTGATGCAAAAATTTCTCCTCTAGCAACAGTGACGACTTTTTTGGCAAGTGCGACTCACTCAGATTAGTCGATCCAGCACTGGCTGCCGGGTCGACCCAGAAGCTGAGAGGGAGCCCATGTTGATCATCACTATTTCAGTAAAGTCAGTTGTTGAAGCTGTATGTCTGGTGTATGATAGAGGAGGCAGAGGCACTCACACAGGGTCTGAAGCTCAGGTAACTCCTGCTGATCAAGTACGTGATCAAACTCCTAAAAGAAAAACAGTTTTCAGCTGGAGTGAAGAAGTGAAAATGGGAAAAAGAAAGAGAAAACGGGAATACCTTTGTAATATTCATGTGTAGTGTAACGGATTTTTCCTTTATAGAGTGACTCGTGTTCTACTAAGAGCTTTATGATAACAGTAAGAACTTTATGATAACAGATCTCTTGTTTAGTGGATCACTTGCAGATTATGATCGACAATTCTCTTTGCTTCACTGATCAATATTTCAACGAATGTGTATATAATAAGGTTACATCGGTTGTTTGTGGATAGTATACTTGGAATAAAACACTTTACAGTGACTTTGTAAGCACTCAGGACAAAAACTTCAGAAACAAAATAAAATTGAACAGTGTACATACAACAAGTCAGTCTATCTCTGTATGGGAGATCTCTCAGAAACTGAAGGAAATTCTGAAATCAGTGGGTCAAATGTTCTATTGGCGTAGCTGTCCTATTCTGTTGGAAAGAACTTTTCTCATTAAAAACAAATGTAAAATTTCGCATGAAGCTGTTTCTCAGCTAATTTAGAGCAGGCTCTTTCATGTGCTTATTCCTAAGGGATGCAAAACATTCTTGTCTACTATTGAAATGAAAGAGAAAATTGTTTAGTACCTTGCAGGACTGAGCCACCAGTAATCAAGGCTGATTGCACACTCTTGGGTCCTCAGGCAATGTAGTAATGCCGTCTACTCAGTGACCTGCTATACTTAATAAATATAGCTGTCTCACTGGAAACTCATTGCATATGTTTAACGTGAAAATAATCAGAAATATTTTATTGTATTAGTACATTAGAAATATTAATTCATTGCACCTTCAAAATTGAGAGTACATGTCTTTTCACTTTGAGTACCTAGTTTTTTTCCTTCTTCAGTACATTTCTGTTTCTTCAGCAAGTGTAATTTGGAAGGGGAAGAGAAATATATGACTGATGCATTAAAATCAATCATGATAGCAAATTTAATATCCAAAAAGTTCTTCAGATATTCTGGAAAAAAATCTAAGTAAGTGATGACAAAATGTAGTGCAATGGTTAGTACTCTTTTGCTATATTGAAGTCAGAAATATGCTGTAGCTTAATTTTCCTCATGATTATAAATGGCTCTTAACTTTACTGGCAAGTCCAAACTATACCACAGCTTTTGAGATAACCAGGTTATCTTGCACATGCAGCTTAAAACGCGCGTGGCAGAAGGGTATATGACATGCATAAGTCACTGTCCAGAGCCCAGTGCGGTGCATAAATATCATTCGCATAGCACAGAACATATTTATAATTTTATGCTAATGTATGATAAGGAAATTTTTCAAAAAAGTCTAGCAGGAGTGTTTGAAATCTTCTTATTGTAAGTCACAGGATTAATTTGTTAAGCGTGGGCTCCAAATCTCTGTTGCAAGTTCAGGCCCTTCAAGGCTAGGCACGCAGGCATGCCTGGTGCCCGGGAATCTCCTGATCACAAAGGACACATGACAGAGGGGAAGCTGCCAGAAACCTCCTTTTTGTTGAAGGCTGTGGTGGTAAGAAGGATGAAAACCTTCGGGGCTTGTATCCATAATCAATTGTTGATGGTTTGAGCTGAGGAACGGGAGCTCCAAGGGTGCCAGCTTGCCCAGTGAGAGGCATGAACTGGAGGAGAGGAGCTAGGAAGCCTTCAGCAGAGCAGTCTGGTCCCTCAGATGGGACAGGTCCCTTGAACTACTCCTGCACTGCTAAACAAAGCGAGACCAGAGAGGCTCCTCAGCCCTTTGGCCACCAGGCACAGGCTGCCCACGTCCGCCCTACACAGCCCTTGGCCCTGCGTCTCTTCCAGATGCGCCGTGGCATCCCCATGACCCTAGTACAGAGCTGGTTTGCATTTGTGAGGTAGAAGTGATGCCGTTGCAGTAGTGTGAAGCTGAAGGTATGCCTCAGGTTCCCCGGACCATGGCGTGGGGCAGGCGGGGATGCCTGGGGGTGCACAGTCTGCTGGGACAGTGTTGGGTGCTGTGGTGGGGGTGGTGGTGGGTGGAGGCAGGGCTGGGGGACACTGGAAAAATTAAATAGTATGGATGATCTCCAGCCTGGTACCTTGGCCCTCTTCTTTAACAGGCGAGAGACACTAAACCAAAGTGACTGCCTCGGGTGAAGGTTTAGCCTGAACCTGTCACCCTGTGTTCATGGAAAACTTGCTGTTAAAGAGGACTGCTCTGTAAAATTGCATGAAGGAGGGATTTTTATTGTTTGTCATTGGATTGTATTTCAGTGCTAAATCACATCAACCCCAGAAAGATGTCAGGAAAAAAAGGAAAACGTGTCGCTGCTGTCATCCTGAGTTTTGTTTACATTTCTTTACATTAAAGCTCTGATTTCTGTAAGAGTTTTGAGGTTGATCTTGTTCTTGTCTCTTCTAGGTTTCAAGAATACATTGTTAGGTACTAAATCAGGTCTTGGTGTTGCTTGTATTATGTTTACATATTGTAAAATCATATGGTCTAAATGATGCTCCTAGGAAAGCATATCAGCACTTAAAGCAATAAGTTTATAATTTTCAAGTTAGCCATCCTGCATTTTGTTATTATTTGCATGTGTTAACATTATGTATTAAAAAAATGTTAAAAGGACACAAAGCTTTGAAAGTCAAGCAGTAAAACATAATTCTGGTGGTTTTTTTTCTGGCTTTAATCTGTGCAATTTTAACTAGCTTCCTTTGGGTTTATGCATTGTGATCAGTCTTTAATTAAAAGAACACATACTATTTTTTTTGTCCTCGCTGATGGACCTCTTCTGCTGAAACTCTTTAAAGTCAGACACCTGGCATGGAAACATGCTTCATATAGATGGCCCGTTAATGAACTCAGTATTTGATTTTATCCTTGTGTTCACTGAGCATCCAATGCCTTATTCATTTCACATTGTGCAAACTTGCTGTAATGCAGAATTATTTTTTACCTTATGACCATTTCTTTCATGTTCATCATTAGTGTACCCAGCTGTTTCGTAAGCAGTAATGAACTTACTGCCATACTCCTTTGCTGCAATGAAGAGTATTATTAGTGCCATTTTTCAGATAATAAGCTGACGTGGAGGAATATAAATAATAACTTTGACTACAAATTTTGGACATTGAGTAAGAAAACAATAGACAACTATTCCTCAGACTTTATTAGTTCACAGTACAGCTCTCCCTGATGTCAGATGTGGGCGTGAGAGCCCCGCACTCCTGCATGACAAATGCAGCCTCCTGCTCCAGCCGGGCGTGCAGCTAAGGGGCCGTCAGTGGCTACGGAAGGATGGCTTTGGGGGGAATGGCTTTGTGAGGTTAGCTAGGTAAAAGGGCTTGAAAGGAGACCGATGCCTTTCCCTTTCCGACCGCAGGGAGCGGTCCGATCGACACAGCCACCTTGTGTAACCTCCACCTTGGTTTCGCATTGGGCTCGTAGGCCAGTGCATCTGGGCAGAGCGATTGCAGGGAAAGTCTTGTCTTAGCCTCCTTTATCCTGGGGTCAGAAAGAAAATAGGCTTAGCATGGACAGAATCCTTGGAAATGCTATTTATCAACTGCTACTAAGCATATGCAATCAGATATTTTCTCAATTATTTATAACTTGGCTACGCTTGAGCATTATATCCCTCCACACACATAGATGTACAACAAAAGGCTTTTCCATCACACAAAGACTATTCAATGCCAAATTTCACTTCCTTGCCTCAAGTCATCATACTGCCAGAAATTATTGACAAAACTGTTGTAGTAATCACTGGTAAATAGTATGATTGGCAAACAATGTATTTTCTGCTGACTTTATTATTGGAAACAACTGGACAATTTATGCTGACACTCTTTTGGAAAACAGACATGGAAAATTTCAGCCCCAACAGTTAAATTCTGGAAGAGTTTTGAATGACTGAAATGAAGGGTTTCTAAATGGGAAGAGTTTGGCAGCATTAACTACAAAAAGCCTTAGCCATTCAGTCTGCAATTGCTTTTCTCGAACTGCGAGTTGCAAATCACCTCTGCCCCTAACTCTCTCCAGAGTCACAGTCCTTGGTAAGACACCCAGGAATTTTTATTTTTTTGTATGGGACATGGAGGTAAAGAGGTTGAGGAGCTCTGGTCTATGGCATTTGTATGAAGACCACACTGCTAAAAGCATATATGGAAGTATATGAGGATAAAATAAAAAGTAGAAATGAGTTTTATGTACATGTACACAATGCATTTAATGACATTTTTCAGTTTCTTCATCTCTCTGGAATGAGTAGGAGTAGTGTTATCTGTTATTTGCACAGCTGATATAACTTCTAGTTGTAGAATCAGTGTAAGGTATTTACAGTAGCAGTTTTGTTTTGTTTTGGTTTTAGTTATGTGAATTTGATGTGAGAAAGACGCAGACTGTAATATCATATTAACATGAGTCCTGTCCACAAATGAAACAATCAGTATGTATTTCTTAGGGCAAATAAGTTATAGAGAGAATACAGGGGGAGTATTGTGTGATTACAAATGCTGTTTCTTTGACTTTGCTCAAGGAAATCCCAAGTGCAACAATGCCATAACTTATTTCATCAGCTTATAATTCTGGTAGCATATGCTTAAAAAAAAAGCCAAATGGCTTCATCTTTGAAGTGTTTCTTCAGCTTCAGGTAAAGACAATACTTCGTAGGATCCGTGCAGGAACTCTTTAAACAGCATGGGGTTAAAATACGCTTATTTTTACATCTTTGGGAATTGTCAGTCATTTTGTACCTGTTTATTTCACAGTCAGATTCCAATTACAACCTGCTGCTAGGAAACCTGGCCATAAAAGTTGAAAAATACAGCATGGAAGACATTATTATATACTGAGTTATCATCAGAATAGTTGGGGTGTGTACTTGGGAGGGGGTGAGGGAGAGCAGCAGCAAGGAGGTCTTTTTCATTTCACTTGCTAGGCATGACCCAGTGAACTTCTTGTGACTGGGAAGATTACACCAGCACATTGCAGAAAACAGGTTTTCACTATGGGCACGTTCATTCCCCGACTGCATGTGTCAGGGGGAAATAAAAAAGCCAGATTGTTATGATTGATAATACAGAATTGATTGGACATGACAAAACTATAAGACTCAACACCCTGAGGCATGTTTTACCAATGTGGTGGTAAAATTATTAATATTTAAGGTTTGAGAGGTCTGGCTAAGGGGTTTATCCTAACTAAAAGAACAGTCCTTTCGACTAAGAGCTAGCAGACTGTGTTTGTTTCCCCCTCTCAGCTGCTGATCGAAGGCAATACGGGGTGTGTCTCATAATACAGGCTCCACCAAGAGCCACCCTTCCATGTCCTCACCTTATTTACTGTGTGAATCCTTCTTAGAGCTGTGGCAGCTAGCAAGCTACTGAAGGAGTCCATCCCTGCTGGAGATGGATACCTGGCTTTGTTAACATCAAAATGATTGGTTTTCCTCACCTCTCTCTTTTTTTTCTTTTTCTTTTTTTTTTTTTTTCCTGACAGTCTATAGATGGGGTCTCTGCAATCACTTGGCAGAGCATGGAGGGAGCAGAGGGGGCAATGCTGTCCAAATGTTCTCTCACTGTGATCATGGTTAATAAAACTCCTGTCTGACCTGTCCTAAATTGTATCTGTGTTATTACACACTTGGATTCCCCAAATCTCCGACACCAACCTACAACCCCAACCCCAAAATTAGATGGTAACAAGATTTTTATGATAGGATAACAAGAAAGTCACTTGCATATTAAAAGAAAAATTTCCTTTCCCCCCCCCTTTTTCTCTTCAGTTTTAAGCCTTTTAGAGGTCTTTGCACTGTATTTCAGTAATCTTTATCTTCAAGAATTCAAGCAGCTTTTTTAGCCCAAAGGAACAACTTTTTAAGATGATACCTATTTTTCTTAGCAAGACCACATCCACTCTGAACAGAAACATATTACCTGGAATTTATAATGTAATATTGTTTCTCTGAGTCATCATAATGAATCCACATTAGTTTATTATCACTTTTGTTCAGCCCCAACACATCATCTAAATGATGTTGGGTAGCTTGTATATCTGAACATTGAAGTCTTACAAATGGTAGCTGCTACTCTGATTTAGAACTTGGATGGGCAAAATGGTCTTTATAATGAGTATTTGTTTATTAAAAGTGATAAAATCTTAGGCAAGGCATTAAGGCAAGATTGGGACAATAGAAACACACACTGAAAAACTGTGAGAAACAAATATATTTCACTTTGTGTTGGAGCACCCACGACCACACTGAATGACATCTGCCTGGATGCGAGTTTCCTTGCTAACACCACGTCCACGCCAGATGAAGGAGACCAAAGGGCCTGAAGATCTGCCCCAGCTTTTGGGGGGCTGTGGAGTGCCCACCCGTTCTGCTCGTCCCGCTGCCTTCCCAAAACCCGAGGGCCTGGAGGAGCCCCAGCTCCACCATCTGCGGTTTCTCCCTGAGGTGCCAGCAAGTCACTGGCTGGCTGTGGCTTTTGTCGGGCTGAGCTCAACAGGAGATGCGCATTCCCTCAGAATCACTCGTTTTAGCCACTGAGCGGTTGTCTTCTTTTTATAGTTGTCTACCCCACCGCTTCTGTTGTCATGTCCTGTGTTGCTTAAGGTAATGGCTGCTGCCGCCGCTGGACCAGTGCTGTTGTCACTATACATGTACCTGTAACTACAGAACATCATCTACTCAGACAATGTGGAATTGGGTATATTTCAGATTTGTAGATATTATCACATATGATTAGAAGATTTTTAGTCTCAAGGTACAAACCATAAACATCAGAGTTTATGTTCATGCTTACCAACACAAAAAAAGCCATCCTTTTTTCTTTAAATTGGAAGTCTCAATTTAAAATGAATACACTTGTCTTTAAAAATACTATTTACATTCATGGCAATGATAGCCTATTCTAAGGCCTAAATTTACACCGATTATTCTCAGATGTTAATGAGTTCAAAAGTGCTTTTTTCCAATGGGAAAAATGTCCTCTGTATTACTGTGGCCAACCTGCATTAAATCATTTTGTCCAATGTTATCTATCACATTGTATAAGTCGCCACAATGGAGCAAGAGGTTTTTTTATTTTTATTATTTTTTTTACTTTGGAGCTTTTTCAGTTTCTGCTGTATGGAAGAAGCTTTTCTGAATTACTTCCAGTGGAATTTTTAGTTGTGAGATGCAAACATAATACTTCCTTCATCTGTGTTACTTCATCTAAAGCTGAGAGACTGAGTTAAAAAAGCAGAAAAAAGTTTCTGTCTTCCAGTTTACAAACAAAACCCCAAATGGACAAGAAAAATATCAGCTGAATCTGAAAATTAAAGAATATCTGGATATTAAAGATATTCGTGCATGTATGGCTGCTTTTCAGAAGGGCCTTGTCATCTTACTGGCACTGATTTCGACAGAGACGAAGCAGCTGGCCTACTGCAGTATTTCTGAAATCCCAGAAGGTAATGAACTGCTTTATTAGGCACCAAATACCTTTGGAAATCAGGCCTATGATGACCAGAAGCAATCTATCAGTTCACTAACTACAATTAATATTTCTTTTGTATAATGAAATAGTTTTAAATACAAAACATATTTTAAAAACTTTTTCCCTGTGTAAACAGCAGATAAAAGGTCATTTATTTTACCTGCAGAAACAATTTTAACAAGCTCTTCTTCTGCATTCTTAAAATTTTAGTTCTAACTTTCATCTGAATGCTGCTCATAAAAAATTCAAGACAAAAATTATCACCGGAAAATGCACCCATCACTGTTATCTGACACAAATATATATGTACAACTAATCACCTGAATAAAGGTATGTGGGACAGATGAAAAAAATGTGAACAGGTATTGTAAAAATACCAAGTTTAGCATAACTATAGCAAAAGTTGCAAATGATCGTGCCAATCAATGAAAATTAAACTTTACTCAGAGAGTAACTAAAAGTGGTCTACTATGATCGTGCCCATCGGTAGAGCCGGCGGGGCGATGCAGAATGCAGCCCAGGCAGGGCTGGAGCCCAGCTGTGCACCCAGCGAGCCGGGACGCTGCCAGCTGCAACCCCCTCGGCACGGGGAGCACAGGCTGCCATGGGGAAGGGTCTGGGTGGTTTGTTCTCTGCCTGGCCAGTGACACTCGCCTCTTCTCAACTGCCTGCTTAGCACAAAGGCAACTGGTGAATGCCACGCTTTGTGAAATGGGTGAAATGAGGCTTGAAATGAGTCAGGGGAATGGCTTGACTCAGTGAAATGAAGGCCTAGGCCTGTTAACACAGCACCTAGGTTCGTCTTAGTGAGGTTAGGGAAGGAGTATAGAGCGTAAAGCGGGGATCTGCTTGTAATGGAAATACCGTTAAAGTCCTACTGGTCATTTATAGCGATGCTGGGTGCTTGTCTGATCTGCAAACAGAGTGGAAGACGGTCCCCTCACCTAGAGAGGGGTGACAGCTATTCAGGGAACGAACGGCACAGCCTGCGGCACACGAGCAGCCCAGGGCGTGATCTTCGGGGAGGGAGCGATGCCAACAGCAGCAGCTTTGGAAAGCCTCATCAGGACGAAGGTGGGACCTGAGAGGGTTAATTTCACAGCACAGGTCACCGTGGCAGGGCAGTTACTGCGGCAGGACTGACCATGCTAGCTTTAAAGTGCCCAGTCTGTAGCTGCGCTGGTTGCTGCCGACCCCATTTCAGCCCCTTGTGAATGTTATGTATCACAGTTGCAGGGAAAACTTCCTCCAAGGGAAAAAGAAGAGACGTGCAAATGCTTACAGGGAGCTTACAGCTCCGACCTGCTGATGGTTAATGCAGCGATGTCTCCCACCAAATCCCTGCCTCTTGTCACCTCCTTCCTCCTGCCAGCATCCTGGTGCTGCTCCCAGCGTGTTCCCAGTGCCTCCTCCAAGTCCTCGCCTGATGCTTGCTGAAACCACTGGAAATATTCCTGTCGACTTCAAGAGTCTTTTCCTCACCCAAGTATGTATCCAAGGGCTGTAGCCTCTGAAACTCCGATTTCATCTATTATCCTGCATCTTTTTTTTAAAGGGATGGGGTGGAAGAGACCCTACAGGCTGCATGAAAACCCACATGGCTGTAAAGAATTATTCTCTTCACCAGGTCATGCCCTGATTTCACTCAGTCTTAAAATCAGCCTTTCTCACACTTCTCCTCTATCAGCTCTGCTACATTTTGGAAAAAAAGATGACTTGCTTCCCTGACATAGCAGAGGCTGTTTATCCCCAAAATGTTTAACACAAAAATGTTTCCGTTCATGTAACACGATTTGTACACACACAGGCTGAAGTATACACAGGCGTGTTGGATATCAGGCCAATTTTCACTTTTTAGCTTCAAAAGGGACTGTCTTGTCAGTAAATCACATGGGGTTTTTTTCAGTACTTTATGCTTAGTGACATCTTTTTGGGTGCCACAGAAAGGTAAAAATCAAGAGACATTTACTATTTATACAAATACTCCATGCTTATTGCTCCTAAGGAGCAATTTAAAATTACAAATCACTATTCTAGAAATCAGATATAGACAGACAACTTACTGGACTCCTTCCAAGATACACTGAGACAAGCACCAAAATATCAGAGTGTAATTACTTTCATTATGTATTCCAATTAATCTGAAAACAACTGAGACTGTAAAGATCTCATCCTGCTAATTTTTACTGACATAAACCCCAATATTATTTATAGACTTGGTTGTCCTCTGTTTACTTGATTAAAATATGGACTAATCAGGTACTGCTTTTCTAGAAATAGTTCTTGAGTATGGTAATTTGCCATCTTCTGAAATTTTCTTTATTTAGCCAAAACACAAGTGCATATTTTAATTCATGGCAATATTTTAAAGTCATGTCTGTTTTAGAACCAATGACTTTAAAAAAATTCCTAAACTAAAAGACCATTTTTTAACGTGTATCTGAAAGGTATAGTCTCTTGTGTGAACCCATGTTCTACTTGTGATATTCCTAAAGCATTTTGTTGTTTGACCACAGCCCTTTTCCAATAAGCATAAGCAATTATTTTAAGTTGAAAATTATTTTGATAATGAACTCATCTTCACCTTTGACATTGCTTCAGTGGGGGAAAGGATATACAGCAGTTGTGGACATATAACTGTTTCTGACTCTGTATTGTCAATAATTTAGACATTCTTCTTTGTCTTTCGAAAGCAGTGATCTACCTGTCTTTATTATTTGTTTCAAAACATGCTTCCTTCTTCCTTTAATATGGAGATCCATTTTTGCATATTTGGAGTTCTCCATAAAGGGAAAAGAAATAGAATGATCTTAAAATGTTGTAAGATATTAAAAACATCAGCTAATTGAATACTATTATGTAGCACATTTCAATAAAAAACCTTTAGCTCTCATAAATGATTGAGAAGTTAAAGGGAAAAGCTCAATCACAGCTTCCTGGAAAGGCAGCCCATGTTGTGAGTGGATGGAGGAGAAAAGTATTGCAAAACCTGAGCCCTGGGATTTGAAGCACCCCAAGTGTCTTGCTGGCTATCAGTGTCACCTGCCTGGCCTCAGGAGGACTTGGGGGCAGGAGGTGGCCTTTTGTTACTTCCCTTTTTTCCAGCCTTGGGCAACCAGATATATTTGTAGATTAATCAGAAAGAGAGCAAGTTGCCCATGCAGTGGATGAGTATACCATGAGTCCACAGTCCAGGGCTTCCTCTCAACTCCTGCTGCTTTACTGGTCTGAAAGTTCCCCATTCCGCGTTGTGAGGGCACCCCTGCTTCACCCTTGGGTTTCTGTCCCCGGCAGCTGGGCCAGCCAGGTCACCCCCTCCTTTTCTCGAGGAGCTCTTCTGGCAGGCCAGCATCCCAGCCCTCTCCCACTATTACTATAGGCACACCATTCTGTGTGTACCAGCCAAAGTTTCAAAATAGCCCCAGTATCAGTTTCCTGTACATCTCCGCTTTACAGATCAGTGAACTTGAATTACATTTTCCACATGGTGATGTTTCAGATGATTCTTTGGTACTTTTTTTTGCTAATAATAACAGCTGAGGCAGCAAGTTAAAGAATGAGGGGTTCCTGCTCTGATGCCTCCTGGGGTGAACACGATGCCGACGTTCAGATCAGACCAAGAACTTCTCTTCACCCTTGGGGCAGCTCAGCAGGTGCAGACTTGCATGGAAGTTGAACATAGTGTGCGGGCTTGTGATGGCCCTGCTTTGGTAGGTTGGTTCTTCCTGGACAAGTACTACCTGCACAGAGAAGACCACTGAAGACAAGGATGTCTTGCCTTGGTGGGCAGCGTGCAGCAGGCCCCAGAGCTCTTCTACAGAGAGAGGAAGGATATTGCTTTTGCCTACTCCTAATCCCACAGCTTCCCGAACACTGAATTAATTATGTTTGTAATCCTCTCTTGCTCTACCAGTTTAAGTCTTCTCTTCTGACCTCATTCCTCCCTCTTGGCCACTTCTTCATTGGCAACATGCTCCATTCAGGGCTTAATTACTCCACCGCACTTTGTGTTCCCTAGTTTGAAGCCACTACTTTTTGTTTTGTCATATTCTGGTTATGTGAATAATCCCCTTCCTTTGAAGATATTTATATTCTGTGATCTTGTCTCCCCTGAGCCTTCTCTTTGGCAGACTGTAGAAATTGAGTTTCTTCTGTCTAACCTAACTCACTAGATATACCTTTTAATGTTGTTTTCTCTGTGTGTGTTTTCTGTAGTTTCACAGCACTTCCAAGCTGTGGGGAGCAGAGTGGACCCAAAATGAGGTCCCAGCGTGCTTACCCATATAAAGCACTCTGTAGCCCATATTACCTTTACAAAATAACAGTGTACAATCACTCATCCCTCCTGAACTTTTTCTCCAACTCTTAACGTGAAGAAAAGTATCAAGGAAAAGGGATATCCATTAACCTATCAACAATTTGTTGATTTAAAATCTGTGCCCAGTCTAAAATCCATAAGGCTATGATTCACCATGCAAGGCAGTACTGAGACAGGATTACAGTTAAGAGTCCTTTTGGCTGAGCCTTATCTAAACTGCACTGGCTGAATACATTGATTCTAATGAAGTTATTCATGGCTTACTTTGACTGATTTAAAGCCTTTGTCTTTCATACGTAAATCTGTTCTTCCAGATGTAAGGTAGATGGAAAGTTTTGTGATTAGCTGCAGTGAGGATACATTAGAGAAGATAACAACCAGAAGTGCCACGGCTCCCTCGTGTCCTGGATCCTTCTCAGCAAGGGACTGTGTAATAATTTACAGAATGACTTAATTGAAGAAGCTGTGGAAGTACAGCGATCAGAAAATTTACAATGTTTTCTGATGTACAAAGGTACTGTCAGCAAGCACTAACGCCTCAGCTGGTTTTCCTCCATCATCTTGTCTGTGCTATTTATTTTTAGACCCTGATGGTTTAATCAGTGCCATGCAGGCTGAAGGCTCCCACGTACCTGGAGCTCATGGAGGGCTGCAACTGCAGGTTGCAGGAGCCTCATGGCAATTCAGCCCTGTGCAATCTGGTTTTATTGGAAGTTCTTTGTTAAAGGCAGATATCTCGAATCATGCGACATTTTAAATCCCTCTTGGTCTGAGACATCTCGCATCCGCTAGCCATGCCTCCAAAAATAAAAGAATAAAACCTGTGCAGAAAAATACCTCACATTGTTTAGTGAGTATCTCTGGAAAAATAAAAGTAAACTTAAAACAATGCTTTTTCTAGAATCCATGTTTACCTCAGGATATTTTCAGTACAACACCTCCTCTTTTTGCTTTAATATAGTAAGTGATAGTTGCACCCCTTGGGTACATCTTGGCTGATGCCTAAAACATCTAGAGCTGTTTTCATATTACTATGAAAAACTGTTTGAAATGAGAGGCTACAAGTGCTTTAATAACAGGACCACAAAATGAGCCATCAGTAAACCTCCTCTATCATTTGAAAAAGCTAAGCGGTACTGAGATTTATTGAATACCAAATATAATTTCATTGGCGCACAGACTACCATAGCCCCATCCTGTTGCGTTAAAAACAAAGGAGAAAATATAAAAATAATGAGTTTTATGCATTCAGAAATCTCATAGAGCCCAGGTAATAGCTCTGGTCTTGACTTGGCAGTACACAAAAGATCTATGCTGTGCCACAGAATATCCCAAAAACTCGCTGGTACTAATAATGCTTAATGGCTTCAGTGGAACTAGAATTTCTCCCTAAGTAAGTTACTTTCTCCTGCTGTTATTGCAAAGGAAGTCCAAACCAAATAACATAATTAAAATTATGTTGTGCTTTCTAGCACAAAAGTTGCTATATTTTGTGGGCTTCTCCATAAGAGGTAAGCAGCGTGGATCTTGCCTAGTACTTGCAGGAGAGACCACCTGGGAATCCCACAAGGTGCAGTAGGCATAGTACGAGAAGTCACGGCTAACCATCTGACAAGCAGGAAGCCACAGCAGACAAATAAACTGGAAAACACCATTTGGCTGTAACACAGGAACTCAGGGGACAGGTAGGGAAAAGATGAAGGGAGCGCAGCAGGTAAATTCATGTTTGCAAAACGATCCTCTTCCAAGCCTGGATCTCATGTCATAAAGCAGTTCAGGCTGTCCACAAGTGCCCCATAGGCTTTGTGCAGGTTTCTGCACAGGGATGTGTTCAGTGCGAAGAAGGTACTCTAAAATATGGATACCAATAATCATTCTCAGTCTCTCTCTCTTCTAAAATTGTAGACGTTTCTAACTGAGCAGAGTTGAAATATTCTTTACATGCTAGTCTAAATAAATTCAGATTTACTATGGAAAAATGTACAGTAGCTTTTCCTCATGTACAAGACCCCCATGGATTCCGAGACAATGGGATCAAATTCCACAGCAGTGATCTTTTAATTTCAAGACAACATTAATTTATTAGAACATCTTGCAATAATCTTCCTTCCCATCCTCCTCCTGGCCCAAGAAGAATGCCATGCAACCAAAGTTTGCAGTTAAATGTTTGTTATTTATGTCAAATGTCATTTGTTGACATGACATTTGTTAATGATTTTTCCACCATCCTTCACTTTGAAGATAGTTTTTTCTTAAGATTTCTGTACTGCCCGGCTTCAATTCCTAATCCTGCACAAAAGACGCACTGCACAAAAGTAGGTATTTCTGTCAAACACTACCAGGCACAGTGGAGAAGGGCAGAACTGTGGGGTTGTAGGTCTGCGATGGAGAGGAGCACGGGGCTGCAGCTCTACAGACCACGTCTCCAAGATGTCAGGAGTCAAAATGCATGTTTGTGCTGTGCATGAAAGAGTAGGACAGGGTTCCCTGAGCTTTCGCCTTGCCAAGACAAGAGGTCCATGCAGAAGGTGGCTGGGCAGAGTTACTACCTGGGATCTGGAAGGTGAAGGCTGCATATCCCCGTAGCGCTGAGCCTGGGGCTCGCACACTGCCAGGCAGCTGGGCACTGCCTGCCACCACCCTGCGGTCCCAGCTTGGGATGTCCACCGGGAGAAAACATCTCAGCTTTTTGCAGCTAGTTTGTGCTTCTGAGGTTTTCTCTTTTGCTAGGAGGTCCCAAACCGTTATATTAAAAAAAAAAAAGAAAAAAGAAAAAAGAAAACATGCTAAAACACAATTAAGATTTTACATATAATTTCACAGCAAACATTAGCTTTTGGTACACTGAATTACCAGGAAATTTGTGGATTCTTGCAACTCATTTCTTATGCAAGAAGATGGAAACTTGCATGTATCTGATGTCAGCCTTTAACAGGTTGCTTGGTGCAACAGGAAGACATCATTGAAAGTGTCGCTAGTCACAAATCTCAAGAATGCAAAGAACAATGCCAACAATCTGCATCTGTGATGCAACAGCCCATTATCTGCTTGCTAAATAATTATATGTTTTAGAAATTAATCCCATGCATACAGCTCTAAGAGTATGACAGGAAAGAAACAAAACAGGTACGGTATGAAATGTGTGCTGCACAGCCTTCTGAGAAGTGGGGAGAATGTAAAGAGAAAATACTATTTTGTAGTCTGTGAATTCCAGTTCTTAAAAGCTGTCTAAGCAAAATATCTACTGTTAGCTACCCTATAAAGAAGAATGGGAAATGGGCAGCTGAAATGTATGAAAGGAACAATAGTCTAAAAGCTAATTGCTCTTATTTCCATATAGTTCAGAAAGATAGAATTGCTTGAGCATTATGGCAGAAGTAATTTACTCCCAGCCTGTGAATAACCTAAGGCTTACCTGTTTCCCTATTCAAGAAAAACTTGTGTAGGAAAGTTGAAACAGTAAGCTCATGTATGCATTTCTTTCCAGGGTGAGGTTTGCCATTTAAAGATGGTATGTGGCTCTCGAGCCTGAGCAGGGACAGATCTCATCTGGAGAAGCACCCTTCCCCTGCACAGGGCTCAGGTCCCTCACCACAGCTTAAAAATCAGCACGCACGCCCTTTTTGTACTAGCAAGAACTCCTGCTGTCCCCAAAAGCCTCCTGGAGAGGGTCTTTGTGGTTCATGGTGCCTGACTATATGTTGTAACTGTCTCCCCACAGGAGGGGGGCATGGGGTGGCTGAGAAGCTGAAGGTTCATGGTGCCAGAGCTGCACTCAGCGCTGGTCCATCAGCCTGAATTGCTGGATCTCTGCCTTGTCTTACAAAAGCAGAGGACAGCATCTCCTGCCTTAGCAGTAGACTCCAATAACAGGGAACACTGCTATAACTGGAAGTAGCAATTAAACTTGATACTGGCAGTGCTACATAGCAGGACTTCAAGTTTAATAGCTCAAAAGTTAGGACAGTAAAAGTAATGCTCATTCACACGAAAGCACACATCAAATTGTATTTCTTTTAAAAACTAAAGCAATTAATCTAAAATCACCAGGATAGAAAAAATAATTAAATCTATAGCACTGAGTGAAAGGAAGTATTGTCACTACTATCATAGTATCATAGGTTCATAGGATAATTCAGGCTGAAAAGGACTTCAGGAGGTCACTAGTTCAACCTCCTGCTCAAAGCAGGGTCACCTCTGAGCCCAGACCAGGTTGCTTAGGGATTTATCCAGTTGGATCCGGAAAACCTCCAGGGATGGAGAGTGCACAGCCTCTTTGGGCAGCCTCTTCCACTGCCTGATGGGGAAAAAGTATTTCCTTTCAACCAATCTGAATGTCTCTTATTTCAATTTATGCCCGTTGTCTCTTGTTCTCCTGCCATGCACCACTGTGAAGATCCCAGCTCTGTCTTCTTGCTAACCTCCGCATAGCTACTGGGGGGCTGCTGTTGGGTCCCCCCAAAGCTTCCTCTCTTCCAGGCTGACCAAGTCAGTTCCTTCAGCCTCTCCTCACAGGGCAAGTGCTCCAGCCCCCAACCAGCCTGGGGGCCTCTGCTGAACTCACTCCAGTTTGTCCATGTTGTTCTTGGCTCAGTGTCTAGATGTGGTCTAACAAGTGCTGAGAAATGGGAGATAATCCCTTCCCTCAGTCGACTGGCTAATGCAGCCCAGGTGTGTTCCCAGTCACCTTCTTCTCCTTCACGTGCCCAGAAGTGTACTCCAGGAGGACTCACTGAATGATTTTATGAGGGAACAAAGTGAAGCTGACCAGCCTGCAGTTCCCTGGGTTGAGCTTTGTGCCTTTTTGAAGATGGATGAAACACTTGCCTTCTCCAGTTGTTGGAGATCCCACAATGTTCTCCATGACCTTCCAAAGATGATAGAGAGCAGCCTTGCAAGGACATCAACCAGTTCTCCCAGCAACCTTGGATGTAGTCCATCTGGTCCCATGAACTTGTATGGGTGAAGTTCTCATAAGTAATCCCTGACTCAACTCTCATCCACTGCTGGCAATTCTTCCCTTTGAACCCTGGGAGACCTTGTAACTGAAGACTACAGCAAAGAAGACACTGAGAACCTCACCCTTATCTGTGTCTGCTGTCACAATTCACTCACCCAGGCAGCAATGGGCCCTTGTTTTCCTTGTTCGGCCTTTTACCATTAATGTAGTGCCTGAAGCTCTTCTTGTTGCCCTTGACATCCCTTGCAAGTCTCAATTCCAGCTGAGCTTTGGGTTTCCTGATATCATTGCCTGGGCAATATTTCTGAACTTCTCCTTTGTAGCCTGTCCTTCTTCCACCTCCTGTATGCTGCCTTTCAGCGCTGGAGCTCTGCCGTGAGTCTCCTGTTTAGCCAAGCCAGCTCCTGTTACACCCACCTGTCTTCCTTAATATCATGGTGGGCCCTGCCTGTGCTTGGAGGGTGCTGTCCTTAGAAGCTTGCCAGCTCTTCTGAGCAACTTTCAGAGCTGCTTCATGGGATCCCACCTACCCATTCCCTGAACAAGCAGCAGTCTGCTCACCTGGAGTCCGGGGCCTGTGTTGTGCTGCACTCCTTCCTCTTTCCCCACAGGATCTTGGGCCCCACTATTAAGTGGTCACTACAACCATGGATACCACTGACTGTCATGTCCCCAGCCAGCTCTTCCTTATCAGTGAATAGCAGATGCTGGAGAGCATCACCCTGCTTGGTCCACCCAGCACCTCTATCAAGTTCTCCCTTGTTCCAAAGCAAAATATTAAAAGTAGGGATTGAAATGATAAAAATATGAGCAAGGTTTACAAGTTAGCATTCAGTAAACCATCCTCTATATTTCAAGCCATCTCTGAGTTTGATCACAAGCCTGTTTTATGTATTAGGGGAAGAAAGAAAAAAGAAAACTTTTATTCTATGTCAAAGGAACAGAGTGGAAGGAATAGAGTAGAAGACTGGACCATTTTAAACTCTGGCTTACTGAATGAGAAAATTGTTGACCATTATTGAAAGGTCAGAAAGAACCCTGAAAGGTCCATGGATGGTCTTCTGGATTGTGAGAACAACCAGTTAGGTCAAATTACATCTCTGTCAGATAATGCTGAATCTAATAGTGATCAATATAGGATGCCTAGGGTTTGAGGATTAGAAAGAACACACATGAAGGATGCTCTTGTGTGGAACACCATCTGGTACCCCAGGACATTGTCTCATCTTCAGCAGTCATTGGGTTTGGACTGTTGGGGCTGCAGATTGCACCTAAACCATGCTGCTAAACAGTCCTGGTAATCCCATCCTCTACAAACTCATTTAATTTCCTTTAGAGCTCATTTATAACTTTGGTAACAATAAATTACACAATTAAGTTGTGTGTTATGTTGGAAAAATGCTTCCTTTTGCTTGTCTTAAACATACAGTTGAGGCTGTCCCCTAGCTCCTGTGTAACAGGAAACAAAGGGAAACAATGAACAATTCCCTGTTCACCTTCTTTCCACTGTACACAGTTCTCATAGATCCCCATCAAAGCAGCTCTTGAGTGTTTTCTTTCCTGATGAACTTCCCTTGGGATACATTTCATACGTCCATCTGTCTCTTATCCCCTTCCCATGTGTCTCTCCCACAAACACCAGTTTGAGAACTGTTTACAAAACAGTCCACAGATCTCCTGGCAGACTCTTAAGCAAAACACAGTGTCTAGCCAAAGTCTGTGTTTTGGAAACTGTGTTTCTTTAGTAAGTATAGTTTCATTTTTATTTGATTATCTCCATTTGCTAAATGTGGTTAGCTAGCATTTTACAACAGCTATATTTCATCAGCTGGAAAGATGGGAGGGACTCTGATGCTGCATTTGGAAATGCAAGTGGGAGAAAGATGTCAGGAATGGCCTTCACCAAGGTCTTTTAAGTTTTATGTATGCAGAGGGCTCCCCGCATCCCGTGTCAAGGCAACTGCCCTGTGGAGGTCATCCCTGCCACTCAGGAATTCAGGCGGGAAGCTTTGGAGGAGGAATTGGAGATTGTCAGGGAGAGGCAGGACAGGGACGCTGGGGTGTTTAGCCCCAGCGCACAGCGCGTGCTGGCGTTTGCCTCCCAGGCTGTGGGCGTCCTACCAGAGCGGTGCCCTGCTCACCATCTTGGTTGCCTCATGCCCTCAGGAGCTGGGTTTGTGCCTTTCGTGCCACCACCCTTTGCCTCCGCATACGATGTGGGGCAGGGAGCAGCACCTTTGCTGTGCCAGCATCAGCACACTACTCTTCCTCTGCACCAGGGCTCCTGCAGAGCATAAGGCAGTCTTAAAATATTATCCCTGGTGCAGTCAGTGGGATTTTGGGCATTTTTGCCTTGGCTTTAGTGACCTTAGAAGCAATAGTCATATAAACCAGTGCCAGATAATTATGTCTTGCCATGAAGGTAGAGTTTCAGCACACAGCAGATGACAGGGATAAAGAAGCAGCATGTTATGGACCAACTGCCCCCGCAACTCCCTGCACTGATGTGTGAGGCTTTACGATTCAATATGTGGCAGAGCACTTCCTTTCCATTTTTTTTCCTTATGGAGCTGGTCAAGGTGCATTTTAGTCTTTTATTAGCAAGCCAGGTCCACTAATAATTTTAATTCTCAGGGGAGGACTGACTTTGGGGGTAACTCTTCTGGTCATTCGGTTCAGAGCTGCATGTGTTGTCCTTACAAAACAAACTCCTTCTCCTGCTTCTCATCCTCTCTCCCATAAACACAAAGCCCACCAACAAAGACATTATTCTAAATATAGTTGGGCCAGGACAATGTCCTTATGGTGGCCAATAATGGTGACCGAGATTAAAAGAGGAAAGAAAAACAAGGCAAGGCTATTGATTCTTTCCTTGGTGACGTTTGGTTTTACTCTAGGCTTTGGAAGACCTAGAGAAGTTTCCTGAAGTCTATCGTATTTTATGTCTATATCTAACTTATTTCTCAGTTTTGAGTTTGAGCAGAAGTCTTGGCTGTCAGACACACGTTTGTAGTTTGTGGATGGAGAGAACCAATGGGGAACTTCCTCAGATACAGCCTCTGAATTTTCAGTTTAAAGAGTCATACACTGTTTAACCTTTTTGCTATGTAGTGAAGTAAATCAACGCTCATGTTTTCTCTTCCACAAATAAAGCCTTTTGTTTTCTAGCAGCTCTGTTGCTGTAGCACACCACGCAGACGGATAGTTCTTTTTCTAACTATTTTCACATCACAGCAAAAGGAGTAACCTGAAGGTACTTAAAAGTTGATGGGCATTTCCTTTGGCAGTAGTGTCAATATTTTGAAGGCTTTTCACTTTCTTTTGGTTTAACCATTTAGCACATCATTGGTTTAGTTTTCTTTAGTACCTAATGCGCTAGACCTTTTCCTCTTATCTACCCAGACTTCTCTGCTAATGGCTGCAAGCCTTAATTGTGTAAAGTTAGAAAGAGAAAAACATAAAGCATTAGTTTTGCCATTGCAGATAACATACAGGAGATAACAGCATTTACCTATGACTTTCTCCAGCATAATCTCTTACAGAGTATACTGAAAATATGCAGACAGGCAATCTGCGTAAGGTTTCTGTGCTCTGGACAATATTTCTGACTAGATCCTCAGCTGATTTAAGTTGGCATTAGTGTGTAGCCTACACTTTTAAATTATTTCAGTTATATGTGCACCGAACTCATGTTTATCTCAAATTTAAACAAAGTTTAAAGATGGCTGAAGATCACAAGCTCTTCTAACCAGGAGCCCATTTATTCCTACTTGAGTGATAGAAACTTTAAAGCTGGTTAAAACTGCTATGCAGCCAGATGCTTTTCACTGGACAAACTGAAAATCCGGGTTCAGAAAAGCTTCCAGCATATATTCAGTCTCTTTGATACTCTGTGGAAAGAATTAATATGGTACAGAAAAGTTCCAGAAGTTTACAGGAAAAATAAATATTTTTTCCCTATTTATTCCAGGGAACTCATATGGGGAAAAAAAAGTAGAATTAGATTTAAAATAAATTTTCATGTGAACTGTTAAATTACAAACTTACTGGTGAAAGAAACTGACAAATATTTAAAATGTGCTTTCCATAGGCAGTATTTCAGATTATGATACTTTATTTCAGAATTTATCAGTTCAGAGTTACAATTCCTATGTATCATCAACAAAATGTACTGCTACTCTTTAATATGATTCTATTTTAACTACATTATGATGAATACTAACAGGAATACCATGGATATTTTGAAAAAATTTCTCTATAGATCTCTGTATTCTGTATTTGTATGATAACATGAAGTTAAATTCAGTTAAATCCTATTTCAGAACTCTACTAATACTCTTATTTTCATTTACAATTAAAAAATACTGATGGTTTCTGCTTTCAATTTTCTTTTAAGAGATAAATCAAATTTATATACCTTAGTTCATAGTTCATCTTCATCTCTAATATTAAGTTTATAAATCATTAATTAGAAATAAATAATGTACACATTTTTTTATATATTGTCTAATTGCTCTTACTTTATACTATCCAAATTACACATGCTACTTTTTTTTTCCCCTCAAGATATACATACCACTTAGTTTCCACTTCGTTTAGTTTTAGTTAGCAAGTAACTATTACGGATTTTATTGCTTCACTCCTCTGTCTTTTGGTGAGGGTATTTTCCTCTCCAAACAACACTCATCCATTTTTCCATCTGTAGCTGTAGATGGACCTCTACCGCTGGAGAAATCGGAAAAGTTGCGGTGTTCTCCTTCATCGGTGATCTTGGTGGGCATACTTTATTTTTATAGGACTTGTAGGAAATGTGGATATAATTTAATAGGAAACATTCAGTTTAGGATTTAGACTTTCAGTTAGACCTTGAAAAGAGTTTGAGGAAAGTACAGTACTTCATCAAAGTGCTTGAAAATCCTATTTCCTAAAGCATGAGGAAAAAAAAAATCAATATTTTATTAAATAAGCCATTAACCACAAAGGTTTAGATCATCCAGCGTGAGTTTTTGAACAAGAGAGAGGCCAAAAAAAAAAAAAAGATGCAGAGACTTTGTGCTCTGCATCCCCATGGAGGGGTGGGCAAATTCCTGCCTATGTGCTGAACGTTTCAAAGTCAGCCGTGGCACGGTGCGATCCGGGGGGAAGCGGAGCCACCACAACCAGTGCCACCGCCGCTGCTGTCCTGCCACCGCTGTCCCCCTGCTGCTGTCCCCCTGCCCAGCCTCTGCTGTCACTCCTGCTCTGGGAACAAGTACTAGAGGGTCCATAAAGAAAATTGAGCTTGTGCCTCTTTCCAGCAAGAAGGATTAACTCGGCGTTTCTCCAAACTCTGCAAAGGTTGTGGTTTAAACACTCTGTTTAACCCCACATTAGTACAGGTCTGTTGAATATTGAGTCGGCTCTTTTATTTTCTTTCAAGCAGCACAGAATATAATCTGATGCATTTCTAAGTGGTTGCAACAGCTGGAAACACATCTGCTTTCTTTCCTGCATGGAGCTGTTGTATACCCATTGTGAAGGACATGGAAGAAGACTTCTACTTCTTTTTAATTTTTCTTCTGCCATTTTTCATAGTCTTATCTGTGTTTGGAAGGTCTCCAACATGGAAACTGCTAATTCACAATTTTTTGTTGCACGTTATTGGATTTGCAGTTTTGGCAGTTCTTAAGAATCGATCTTCGATCAGCAGCTTAGACATTTTCCCAAATGTCTCTATTCAGACTGTTAAAAATATTACATATTTGTATAACGTATGTCATATATCAAATTTAATTCAGTTTTGCAGGGTTTTTCTGAGGTCGCTTGCTGTGGAGGGATCACAGTTCTGACCAATCTGTTAGATCTACAGGTGTTTCAGTATTTCCTACCCTCTGTCACAGTTTTCTGTTTCATTGTGCATTATCAGGACCCTTTTAAACTTTGTCCCCTAAATGACGCCCCAGGTGATTACTCACTGGCCTCGTGCTAAAGGCAGCTCTGGATAATCTACCTACAGCAAGGGAACATGCTTCCCTGGGATTCACAGTCGTCAGCCCAGCAAGTATGCTGCCTTTCTGCTTAGACTCTATGCTGTTAGAGGATTAAGAAAGGTTTAAGAAACCACGTTTGTTTGACTTATCTTCCATTACGCACAGGGTTTCTCCAAGCTTTATGTTTCTCTCAGCTCTCTGAATCCTTCACTCTGCACAGCCTCTCTCAGCAGTCCCCTGCCTCTCCAGTTGCATGTTGCATGATGCGTGATGACCTTTCTTTTAGCTTTTTATTTGTTCTCTCATCTATATTTTCCCCTAAATGTTGCCCTTGAACATCTTCCTTCTGCTGTTCCCACCCACACACCACCTCCTGAGAGCTGGCTGCAGTGCAGTGCAGTGTTTCAGGGCTTTCACTACTTCGGGTTTCCACTGATGCTGTTGTCAACATGCCTGTGACGACAAGCCAGTTCTGAGACTTCAATTTTCTTCCTTCCATTTATGTTGGTAGAATTACAACAAAGAGTGAATAAGCAAGCATCTTCTCCACACCGCTCCTGATCTGATTGACCTTAAATGTCTCTTTTCCACATAATGAGTCCTGCTGATTTAATTTTTCCCCATTCAGAATGTGTTCCAACCTTTGGACTGTCCCCCTTGTCTTTCTCCTACACCTGTACCATTTCTACAATGATTTTTCAAATGATAGGACCTGAACTGTCACTGGTAAGACAGGGTACATTCACACCATCTATACAATGCCATCATTTAATTCCTGGTTTGGTTTTTACTCCTTTCCTATATACTGACACAGTCTATAGGCTGGGTCTCTGGAATCATTTGGCAGAGCACAGGGGAGCAGAGAGGGCAATGCTGTCCAAACGTTTTCTCCCTGTGATCATGGTTAATAAAGCTCCCGTCTGACCTGTCCTAAATTGTACTTGTGTTATTATGCACTTGGAGTCCCCAGATCTCCGACACTTGACAAAGCCGTGTGTCTTTCTGACCGCTGCTAACAGTGAACTGAGAGCTTCCTACAGACCTACCAGTAGTGACTCCTAGTTCTCGTTTCTAAATGGTAATAGCCAATTTAAAATCCATTAAGTTATATATGTCTAGTTAAGGTTGTTTCCCTCCATATTCATTACTTTACATTTATTGACATTGAATTTTGTCTGTTATTTTACTGCCTGCATACTCAGAGCGTGTTCATCAGACTAAATGTAGATGAACGGCATCTGAGCCAGTCACCGTGTGCTCCCGTTATAGGCAGCAGAGAGAAAGAGGCATCTAGAATCAGAGGGTTGTGATTCCTCCAATTCTAATGTATATATCCCAAACAGACCAGGGGAATCAAGCCCTAAAAGTGCCTGTTTCTCTCCACTGAGTATGAAAGGAGCCTCAGGTGACTCTTGGTTTCTCTAACAGCTATGTTGTAGATGTCCATCATTAGGTAAGATGAATCCCATGTGTGTCGTATTGCAAGCTGTCTCTGTCATATTGCAGTCAGCTTTTGTTTATATTGCCCTAAACTATTGTGTATGATCAACAAACTCTGCCACGCCGCTATTCACTTTTCTCAGATGATTTATGGGCAAATGGAGCACACAGCTTCAGAGATGCTGGTGGGACCCCTCTGGAAATCTCCCTTTTTTAAAAAAAAAAAAAAAGACCTTTTGTTCCTACCCTTTCTTTTTGACTACAAGAGCTTTATTTATTTAAAAACCTTTTGGGGCGGACCTTGTCAAAACCTTTTTGGAAACACCAGTACACTGCATCGACAGCACCACTGCAGTCTGTGCTCTCACTGACTCTTTCCAAGGAGCTCAGTGGATTTATGAGGTGAGATTTTTTCCCTACAGAAGTCATAGTATTTTTTTCCAATTGTATCGTGTTTGCCCAGTGTTTCTTAGTTCTACGCTTTATCATAGGTTTCCCAGGTCGGTGCTCCCAAGTCAGAATTACAGGTCTGTAGGTCTCTGGACCTTTTCTAATTTTCTTTTCCAAAACTGGGATCACATCTGCCTTCTTATTCCCTTAGCACCTTTTAAGTGGTGGGTTGTGCTCTGCAGCTAGCAGTTCTTTTACAATCCTGGGGAAATACAATACGGTCTTGCTGATTCATTACTACCTATTTTATTGATCGGTCCTAAATATTCCCCTACTACATTTGAGCCGCTCCTATTTGTTCTCACCAGGAAAGCCCATGCAATGGGAATCTCCCTGAGATCCTCTTTCGTGGTTACTGAGTCCACTTAACTTTTCTCTTTCTGGAAGCCCTGTGGGCCTTATTGATTACCCGGCAGTCTGCCAGCTCGCAGCATGTTTGAGAAAGGTTTGACTACTTTTGATTCCTTTAGCCAGTTGTCTCTCAAATTTTTTTTCTGACCTGCCTCCTTATGATTTCACCTTTTCCTTACCAGGACGTATTCTTTACCTGCCTCCTACCGATTTGTCCTGTATGTTGTTTATATCGATCAAATACTTTTCTTTCTTTTTGTGTTGCAAAAGAAGAACAACATTCTGTTCATAGTGGATTAGATTAAGTGAAGCAATGACCTACATTAGGCACATATTATTTCCTGATTATTATGGCGAAGAGGTAGTTCACCCATTTCTGCTCACAATCTATACTTTCGGTAATGAGAAAGAGAATAATTTCCATTAGTCTGAGATGGCCGAATGTAGGCAGCAGAGGTATTTGTGCTCTGGTACCCTTCCTTTCCATGCCATTTTTAGAACGCTTTCAGCTCCGTTAAAAAAAGAAGAAACACCTTCCATTTTTAAATTAATAATTGAGTTAATACTGTTCTCGCAAGAGAGGAACTTCCTCAGAGGAAGGTCAATAACATAATTAGCAAAACATAATTAAGAAAGTGGTGCTGAAGAACCAAGTTGCTGGCCAGATGCTTCCCTCAGTACAGCTGGCAGCCCCATGGGGCTGTGGGCCAGGTGTATCCCTGACACCAAAGGCCAAAATCTGCCCTTAAGAGAGCACAGCGATGCAGGGTGAGAGGCAAGGTCTGTCCTTTGGCTAGGCTTGTGGAAAAGACAGAATTTGGCAAAAAAAGCTCTCGGGGCTGAATATCTGGCCCTTGAAATTCAACACATACTACGATTTGGTTTTATAAGCACTGGATCTTTTGCAACTTTGCATCACAAGTGTGCACAAAAGGCATCATTTATGTTCTTTGTTTCAAAAGTTAGTTTTTCATCACATATTCATTTGTAATATTCAATGTTTTCAATTTGTACTTTGATATTTATTTGCAGATAGGAGCCTGACTGAAGCCTGAAACAACATATAGCCTACTAATGCAGTTCACACTCAAATTTTTGATCTTAATGAACCCTCTAATCTCTGGGAGGTTTTTATAGAGGGAATCACAACTAATTTGGAATAATAGCCATATTTGAAAGTTTGGACCTTTGTCTGTGACAGTTTGTAAAGAGAAAAATCAACAGTTATCCAATAAATTACTGCCAATGAATTGTTGTCCTTGCTCTATTAATTATCACAGGAACAGAAAAATTGCTGTATTTTAACAGACCACTAGTCTGATGAGTCCATTAACATTTCTTATATCGGCACAGTGGCCGATACCATATGTTTCAAAGAAAGGTTCAACAAATCCTATGAAAATATTATGTAGTAACCCACCCACAGGAACAGTTCTTAACTTCTGGCAGCTAGTGCCTGATTTATGGCCTCAAGCATGGCAACAAAAATCCTAAACGGTTTCACACATCTTTTCCCAAAATGAGCCCTTTTAGTACCTGAAAGACTATAGATCAATACCTGGGTTCCACCTGCACATTGTGTTTTTGGTTTTGGTTTTATTTTTTAAAGAAGAGTTAATGGCATTTCAGGTATTTACTTAGTATCTTCAGAAAAAGGACACATATATATCTCTGTAACAGATACTGCAAAGGCAGTGGAAAAGGGAATTTCCCCACACTGTTCTATGGGGACAATTTAACCACAGCATTAACAGAGGGAATGAAGTCTATCTTACCTCCTCATTTTGGCTTCTCAAACTCCAGCCCTTGTTCCATCAGAGCACAAGAGGGTTTAATAATACAGCTACCCTCTCACTGCTGCTAACTGGATTAAGACCAAAAACTAATTTTACATACAGGAATGTCATTTTCCAGTTGCTAAGCACTATTGTCTTTCAGTCACTACTGTGCAGAATAATTTTTATTAACAAGTCAAAATCTCTGGGGATTTTTTATTGCTTGTGACCCTTTTTCCTCATATGATTCAATTCTCACCTGGGTATATAATACCAGTGAGACTGTAAACTCTAATAATTTGGTCATGCAGAGTGCATCTTTAGGTGTTTGAATGCTCTAAGCATGGTTTTCCTGATGTTCATTAACTAACACATGGTTCCAGATTTTATTTAGTGGCCTGTGATTGTTTCTATAAATACATGTTTGGGCATGGATTGAATTACTTTGGCAACACTACTTAGGCATGGATGACTGATGGACCCTTACAAGTCATTGACTGTGGAGAAGGTTAATCAGACAAATCTCCTCATTAGCCTGAATCTGATTCTCCTCTTCATTATTGAAAGCCAGATAATTTTCATTTTCACTGTGAAGTTAAGGAATGAGTTATCTTATTATAAAATACGTTTATATACATATTAATTGTGTGTGTAGTTTCTATGAAAGCTTTATATAATAAGGAATATAGTGTGCAAAAGCATTTTGTAGTGCTCTGCAATCAGAAAAAAACCCCCAGTACATGTAAATGAACAGAATGCTGTTCTTTTCCAGTGCACAAATGCATGAAAATGCTTTTCAGAGACTTCTTTTGTCAGCTGATTACCTTGATGGCTCTTCTTCTTTTCTACTATTTTTCTATTTTCTGTGTTCTTCTTTTTTTTTTTTTATCCTGCCCAGTTTTTTTTCATTGTTTTACGTTGATGTTTCATTTTCCTTGGGCTGCTTCCTTGCTTAAAATACATGATTTTCCATTCCCTTCAGTGGTGGTCCTCATATTATTTTGTCTAGCCCCTTCCCAGTCTTGCATACAACTTTAGTAATCTCACGGGTGGCACACTCTCGTCTCCTAGTAGTGTATTTATGTTTTTAAAACAGATCTGCCCATTGTGAGCTTTATTTCTCAGATCACTAGGTAAAACCCTATTTATTTATCTTATTTGACAAACATGCTATGCCAATATTCCATGGTGAGTGGTATGTAGATAGCAGGTCAACTCATTCCTTATGTCATTCAAAAACGACATAGTTATTTATATAATTTTGAATTATTAATGGCAGTGTGCTACATGTATGCCTCCATCTACATGTGGGAGAGGGAACAAGACTAAATGAGTCCAGGGTGTCCTCTTTCTTTGCAGTCATTGGACTTCCCCATAAGATTCATGCTGTAGAGAAAGCTGGAAGCAGTAGTATCTCTAGCACATCCTACATGCATATGGGGATGTCAAACCATAATTAAATAGTTGAAATCCTGTCTCTGCTGCTAGCTGACCCTGGCAGGATCTTAAGTCTCTAGGCACCTACATTTCTGCCAGTAAACTCCTTAATTTCTTGAATGATAGGTTGGGAACAGGACCAACACTGTCTCATTGCTGAGAGTAACTAGGTATTCTCAGATATCCACTAAACATGATCGTTTCTTCTATCAGATCAAGGTTTTGATTTCTTCTCCAATCAATGTTTCATATCAAATAACTGAATAATCATGAGAGCAGAAACCAGGATGCAGTCCTTTTCCACTCCTACTCCAAGTGACTAGATTAGAGAGTAATTTTCTGGCTTGCTAGCCGAACAGACATGTAATTGGTTCATAAAAACTGGAACAATTTACCAGGAAAAACTGGGAAAGCGCCATCCAGTTATATGCTGGTGGCCACAACAAGATCTAGGTTAAAAGTACCTTGGGCAGAGAAGAGTGGCCAAGGCTCCCACAGACCTGGATGGGTGTCCTCGCTGCTCCTAGAAAGTAAGGAAAGTGAGAAGGTCGCATCAGCAGCTTCCTGGGGCTGAGGGAGAACAGGCTTTCATCCCCAGCCCCTTAGTGCCAGCTAGGTGAGAGGGTTCCCCATTCCTTCTGGTGGCTTTCCTAGATCCCATTTAGAGGCATGTGGATGTCTCCACGTATTCAACTGGGAGCCTAGGTACATAACCCGGGGCTGGTTATTTCTGTGGGGGCCAAGATCTTGGATTCATCCCATGTAATAGTCAGCCTAAATTATTGCCTGGAGTTCTCCATTGACTTCAGAGGAGCTCATAAAGATTTTTGTTCCTGGCTAAGGTTTCCAAAGTTAGTGGGATGAAGCCGGCCGAAAGTGCCAAAAGTTCAGAATTGCAACACTTGATATTGCAACATCTAAAGCCTTTTGTGGACTGATCTGCTGGGGAAATTCTGGTTAGGTAAACGCAGTGGTGTTTTACAATTGACTTTAATGGCCCTGGAAGTCATTTAAAGAATTCCGTACAAAAGCTAATGCTGCTACTCTAGAAGTAGGTATTAACTGCCTTTGCTCCAATAATATTGAAGGATCAAAGCCATTCCTCCTAGGTCTTGCTGTAATGAAAGATGGGTTTTAAACGTTCTTTAAAAGCAGTGAATCTTTTCAATTCTTTTTCTCCTAAAAGCTCTTTCTATCAGATGTATTTCGATAGAGTTAGAATCATGTCCCTGTTTTCTTACTAAATGTTCCTATTTATATGTTAAAAAACCTGGCAGGTTTGCAAGTACTGAAAAAAAATCTCAAGGGGACAGCATTTTTTAAATGGAATGGGATTTAAAGTGAGAATTCATTAATATCCCTTTGGCTGAGTATGACTGCAAATCTTACAGAGATCTGTGACGCACTCTTATTCAGCAGAGTCCAGCTGAGAACTGGCAGGTTGTGTCTGTGTAGCCCTTTGCTCTCTGCCTTGATAGAGAAGGATTTCAGCTCTCGAGCCCAGCTCAGCCCAGTCCTGTGATGGGGAAGGATGTGGGTGCTCTGGTGCAGGCAGGAGACGGGGCTGGTGCTTGCACAGTGTCTGTGGTTACAGCTGGAGAGTAGGCTGTCTGCAGGGGTTCATAAAACCTGTATCACTTTCATGAAACTGGGCTACTGTCAGCCTATTGGTTTGGTTCTTGATGAAGAAATTCAAGATTGTGGAAACCTCTCTGAGCTCAGCACTAACACACCTATCAGTAGACATCTGTTTTGGCTTTTGCTGGTTATTTCTCTGTTAATACTGACTCTACAGACATCTTCAGAATACAAATCACCGTATTGCACCATGCATCCTTAATACAGAAAGCAATTATAGTCACTGCCAAGTCAAAAACATCTGCCTACGGAAGATCTTGCAGGCCCAGGGCATGAAGGTGTTGCTGTGAGATAGACCAGTGACGGGTTATTCCAGCGCTGCCCTGTTATGTGGCTCAGTTGAGTTCGCTTCCTCTGATCGTGCCTCCATCTTACTTTTTTTCTACAGCGCCCTTAAACCGATGGATGAAAAGGGCCCCAGGAGCTGGGGAGGGCTAGAAGAGTTACTGTCAGCTGCCATGGGATTAGATCAAGCACTGCAAGGGCTATAGGGTGGTAGGAAGGATGGCACCACTCAAGATACTAGTCCAAATTTGTATGCCTGATTGGAAGTCACTAAAGCCTGAGAACATACACAAAGATAACTCATTATTATACTTAACGGGAGGTTAGTTGTATTGCATCAGGTTTCCTTTACATTACAGAGCAGTTGGACAAAGCAGAGTCTTGCCACACCAACAGGCATCACGTAAAAGCCTGGAAATACTTCTGTATGAAGAGAGATGGAGGGACCGCAGCTGCTTGATTCAGAAAGCAGATAAAAAAGTAAATGTATGAATAGAGTCAATATGGAGTGGAAGATGCACAAAATAATAAATGTTATAGAAAATCAAGGTCTCCTACTTATTCTTGAGCATAATGCCAAAACAAGGCAATTTGAAATGGAAGTGAAAAGCAGCATATGCTGAGTGGTGTATTATTAATTTATGGTATTGATTGATGCATCAAAATGAAGGATTTAGTAAAAATAAAACCAAGGGAATGTCTCTGTATGGAGAATGAGAAGATCTAAACCCTGTTAGACAGCACTGGATGACACAAGCCATGGGAACAAAAGGCAGGCCCCTAATTAATTGGTTGTGGGTTTCTTGTCCCTTCCTTTTGGCAGTGTTCTGAACAGGAGTCTGAGATGGCCAGATCATTTCTCTGGTCAGGTGTTGCAATGCTGTACAGACAGGTTTAGACATGATTTTGCTGAAATGCTCAGTACGGCTTGTGTGTATCCACACTTCCAGCTAAAATATGTTTGATGTCACTTCAGTTGCATGCACTATGGACAACCTGTTGTCAGCAACAGTCGTTTTTCACAGCCTAAGCAATACTAAGGAAAGTGAATTTGGCAAGAAACTTAACTGAAGAGGAATACACTCATTCCTGAGGTAACTCCACTGACCTCGCTAGAGCTGCTCCAGAGTTCAGTCTAGCCTTGACCTGTTTTTCTGTAGTTCTCCAGTTGTGCGGCTGGAGAACTGCTTCTGCTTCTGCTGTTCCATCCATCTTTGTTCAAAGTAATAACAAGAGAATTAAAAAGGGTTCAGGGCAGGGTGACAAACATGACTGGAGCAGAGGAAAACTCTCATATCAAGGGAGATTGATAAGGTTGGAGTTGTTTCCCTTAGAGATGAGACAAATAAAAAGGAGACATAGAAAAGGAGACAAAATAATAAATAGCCTAGAAGGACTCATCCACACACCCCTTGTGATCCCCTAAAGGACCTTTAGAGGTCCATGACAACGTAATCAAATTAAGCTGCTGCTACCTGCCTCTCCCTGCCAGCTGGCTGCACAGTCGGCTCTCTGCCCTGTGCCTCTTTTACCTTTTAGGGTGTAAAGGCTGAAAACCATTAGCAGAGGGAAGGTAGGGCAGGGGCAGCTGTTGTCCCTGTTTCCCACCCATGAGAATAGAGGTAGTCACAGAAAGTCAGAGAATATTCCAAGCCAGAGGAAAGGGAGATACTTTCCCACCTAATACACAAACATCCATGGAGCTAGGCAATAAATAATGTTTGAAGAGATTGAGCTTTGTAACGAGACTTCCCTGGGTTATAAGAGTTGCTGGTAAAGCTGGGTGCAGCTGTGCACGCTGGGGGAGGCTGCACGCTGGTTTCTCCATCCTGTGAGCCAGGCTGGGTGCCCTGACGGGTGGTGGTAATTAGAGGGCTACTGCCCTCCCAGCCTCTTGCTGTAAATCTGCCCTCGTTACTGCTAACAGGTATGCTAGCATGTTTTCAACAGCTTAACAAATTGGCACATTTGTTATGCCACCTCTGCTTAATGCAGGGGATCTCATAATGTCTAATGCTGACTGTCTGTCTGCTGTTGGGGTGGAATGGACAGGGTGGGATGGACCGTGGCTGCAGCTCCTGTGCTCCTGGGTCTGCATCTGCCAGCACCAGGGCCATACGGCCACCTTGAATCCATAACAATTAATTTCTTCCCCAATAGGGAAACAGCTCCTACCTTGCCTCCAAAACCAGATATGTGTTGTCCAGAAGAGAAGTTTTTGCAAATCATTTCATTTTAGAGAGGGGTCAGTGCTCTTAAAAGGGGTCCTCCCATGCTGTTTCAAATGTCATCCTTTCTTAGTTACATCTCGTTCCTATGGCTGAGAAGACCATTTTCGGATCAGTTAGGGACTAATGTAACACCAAAGTCACCAAAGTTTGAAAACCATAAATGGTAATAGGCTAAAATTACGTGACATGTATTGAACTCTTCTAGCAGCTCATTGCATTCACTCAATGAGGGAGTGCTCTGCACCCTGCCATTCCCACCTCCACCTCCTGCCTACTACTGGTGTTTGCCTTGGGCTCTGTTGAGCTGATATGACTCACCATGCGGGCAAAAACCTAACAGGACAAAAACCGGGAATAGTCATCTGCTGGGATGGTGACCTGAACTGGCTGATTGCAACTGAAGCGAGTGATGACTGGGTGCTGCTTTTTGTGGCAAGACACCCAGCTTAGGGTTTGGGATTGGTTTTTTTTCTGCTTGAGATAATTTAAAATCTTTTCTATATCTGTCTTCTACAACCGCTTTGATGAGCAGGTAGGTGATATGGCATTGTGCGATGCAGCTTTCCCAGCTGCAACTAGTCCAGTCTCCCTGTTTAAAGTATGCATTGGTCCCAAAGGAGCACACACAGCCCAGAGCAGGCTGACTGTACCTGCTGGCTGGGGCACTCACCTGGGCTGGCAGAGGTCTAGGCTACTGTTTTTGTGTCAGTGTTTCAGTATTACACAGTAAGTTGCTTTTATTTGGATGAGCAATTTGATAATTGATGAACTGATTAAGAATCTCTTGCTCTGTTGACACTGCTTGCTTTCCAAGAGCGAAGTTTGGACTTGCTCACTCTTTTACAGCTAGGAGTACCCTGTTTCACGCTACAGGGTTGTAACACGCAGCTGGGAAACAGGAGACCTGCCCTCCGCTGCTTTCACTGCTGAAGCAAAAGTTCATTTCCCTTAATCGCCTCTCGCTTACCCAGAGCCCGCGCCGGCAGGTGGGAAGATGCCTGGCTGCTCCTGCGGGATGTGCGGTTCCCTGGACAGGAGAGGGGATGTGCAAGGAGAGGCAGCGAACGTGCTTCCCAGGGATAGGCAAGGCTGAGGTGGCTGAGGCTTCGGCCACACCGGGGAGTTGGCTGCCTGAGTCGAGCCGTTATCCTGCATCATCTGAGCTGTGAGAGTCGACCTAGCATGTGTACATACCCCGTGGTCAGTGTGGAAAGCAGTATCTCACAGAGGGATGAAAGTGGGTCAGAGTGAACGCGGTTTCTCACGCATTTGCAGTAGACTGGCAGCAGAAACATGTAATCAGTTACCATGGTTCAGTTGGTGTTTGGTAACTCTGGGGGTGATATCATGAGACTAAGTCCTAAAAACACGCCACCTCATGCCTCTGTATTTCATAGGAAACAACCATTGTAACAATCTCTGAGGACTCACTCAAACGAGTTCCCTAGGCAGTCGATGATAGCGCTGGCCTTTCTCAGTAAATTCAATTTTGTGTCAGTGTACTTCATTCTATGAATTTTTCATTTTTTGCTGCACGGCTTCAGCAGCAGCGGGGATGGAGAGTGCCACGTCCTTGCCTTTTGTTCGGTGGTTTGCTCATAGCACACCTGGGTTCATAACCCTGCAAGCCCCAGAAATGGTAATAATGCATCCCTCATGCCTGGGCTGGGTACTCTGGCTGGTCCCTTACTGCCCAGCAAACACCCGCAGGGGTGGCTGCAGGGAGAAACGTGGTCATTTGGGAAATGGGAAGGGCCCAGCTGGGTGCCGGGGCATCAGGACCCGCTCGCAGGGACCGAGCCTTGGAGATGGCAGTGGATCCCTGCTCCCAGCCTGCTGGGAAATCTGAGTCTCTGGGGCTTTTCTTTCTAACTTCTCTTTCTTCCTTAGACAGTCTTCGAATTCCAGGAGTTTATTCTTGTCTTAATATGAAGGGATTTACACTGATCATTCTTGTTAACAGCTGTTAATGGGAATTTTATTTTTAAATCTCTTGTGTTTTGAAGTACTATTTAGTTTTCAAAGCAAACTCAAATTTGTAAGCATTCATGGGAAGAAAAAAATTACCAGACTAGCCTCTGCACTGCCTAGCTGATGTTATACAGCCTTCTCTGATTAACTTTTAAAAATTATTTTTAGCTTAAGTATGTAGCATAGAGCCCTAGACACAGAGCTTTACAGTGCTTATCACTTCAAACACGGTGTCAACAACCTCCCCCCCCCCCAAAAAAGAACAGAATGTAGGTGTGTAAGGGACTCTCTCTTTTTCCTCCTGCAGAGAGTCTTTACTTTTAATATCAAAAGGCTCGGCTGCAGCGATTCCCCCAGATGCTTCAGCCTGACTCCAGCGATGGCTGAGGCTGCAGGTGAGCTCCCTGCAAAAACTGGGGCACCCCCCAAGTTCAAAGCGAAGCAGCTGGAGCTGGATGGGATGCACTCTGCAGACACTTTTCCTCTCATTATTTTTTAAATTCCCTTTACTATATTATTTTGCTGTATTTCTGTTCTATTTTTCTTCTCATTTTTCTGACCCAATTAATGTTTGAATTAACCATTCACTTGAAATGGTTTGTACAGTCGTTAGAGGGGATTTGGGGAGAGATAACAGCTGTAAAGTAGATGCTGGGATGCTTTATCTGATAGCCCTCTGTGACTGCCCCTCTTTGTGTTCTCAGAGGCCTTTGTACATGCTAACCTGACTTAGGTGAATTTATCTAAGGAATTTAGGCAGTCATACAGATCTTGGTTTATGGGGGGTTGGGTGGATTTGGGATGCTTACGTGAAAATTGAGTATATATGTGGACAAAAATAATAGTGGAATAGAAGACTATGTAAAGGACTTGCCTTTCTAACATCCAGACAAAAATAACAGGTTTGTGTAACCTAGAGCACATAGGATGAACTTTCTGATGACTGAGTGTAGGAATGCTTATTTAGGCCCCAAATATCAGGTTGACAGCTTTTTTTCAATTTTAATGTATGTGAAGAGGTGAAAGATCATTTGCAAAGTCAAGTGTGAAAGTAATAGTGTCATGCAACAATTGCAATATTTTTTCAGGTGAACTTCTGAAATTTAGTGTTTGTATATTTAAAATTTTTTTAAAGCTATAATTAAGAATATGTAAGCTTTTCCATCCTAACCTCTGGCTCACATCTATTGAGCTAATGTCTTGCATATTTGTTCTTTTCTAGAATAAAAGTCACTTGCTTTTAGACTGAGCAAATTCTTCTCAAGGGGTCTTCAGTAGGAAAATGATAGAAAACATAGCATAATCATCTTCGTATCTTGTGAGATTTTCCCAACTTGAAAGATTCCTAAGCCACTCTTCAGAATATGGATGCAAAGGTTAATTTATAAAGATATCTGGCAAATTATTTTTATAATGGCATTAGGAAACTGCCTTGCATTGCTGCAAGTGAGGAGGGATGGATATTTACCACTCCTGCCATACCAGCCAATCTCTAGTAATGTGTCTGGCCAAAACAAAAGAAGGAAGACAGGTGTAACAATCTGTGTTTGTATTTTATTAACATTCAAAGTGGGTTGCCTTTTCATGTTAATAGGCTTTTAATGATTTTGCATGGAAGAATGTCCTGTTTAAAGAAAGAGGGAACAGCTGATAAGTTCAAATATAGGAAAAATAATTTAACGTAGCTCGTGTAGCATGGCAGCATATTGAAATTTATAATGTAACTTGTGCTGCCTCAGTTGTGAAATGCCCTCATCTTTATTCCATTCCATACAGTTCAGTAGTCAACTGAAAGACTGTTGCTAATAACTGTTTATCTTTAATACCTTCACTAACAGCATTATTTTGCAGCCCATTTTCAACACACGCTGCATTTTAGAAATAGACCCTATATTAGATCACATCATAACGCCTCTATCCCAGAGGGCAGAAATAAGCTGCTTAAATAACTTCATTATTGCCTTTGTGAATGCTTATATGGGCAACTCTGAGACTTGTAGCTTGTTGGACGATGGGGCGGGATTGCTGAAGTGTGGGCAGGCAGCTGTGTCTGCTCACTATTAACAGCAGCGGTGGGGTCTCCGGCTGGGGGGGGGTTCCTCGCGTACCCCTGGGGAACAGCCACCAGCAGGACCTGCCCCACTGTCACTAGCGCTGCGTCATTTGGGAACGCATTGATGGTTGACAGCAGGTTTGCGTCTGATGTATAGGCAATTCTGAACTTTATTAAAGCTGCCTTTCACTTGAGCTAAAGGGAGGAAGGATTGAGAGCTGAGGGGAGGCTAAATTCACTAAAAAGGAAGCACCTAAAATCAGAACCACGATAGATGAATGAGTACAGAAAAAATAATTCAGTTGGTGCCTTGCTCCTGTTCACCCTGTCTTTTGAAAGCGCAGTGAAACTCCATACTGCACCTTTAGATGAAGAGCAGAGTGGTATGTGACTTACAGGCTTTACCTTACACAAGGAGGAATTGCTCTCCTAATCCATCAGACAGGTAAATTGCATTGCATTTAGCCAGTAAAAGGTGGATATTGGAGGAAACAGCCCATTAAATTACCATTTACTAGTCCTAGGGAGAAGTTTCTGAAGAAATAGATCACAAAGGTGTGAAAGAGCAACCAAGTCTCTCATCAGCTCCTGGTTTTGAGTTTGGAAAAAAGATGGTGGCACCCAGCTCTGGGTGAGTCACACAGCTTAGAGTAAGTCCCTTTAAAATCTTCTTATTCATTACTGCACAGACGAGAGACACGTGTGCTACACGTGTTGTGCGTCACGTGCAAGTGGTATCTTGGATGCTGTAAGGGACTTTTCCACAACCAAACCCCCAAGATGCCTCCTGGTAAGCTGTCTCAGATCCAAGGGCAGAGGAGAGGCTGCCTCCACCCCAGGACAGCCTGCAGCAAGTGCATGTGCTCTCAGCCACCCCTTCATCAGCCCTGGAAATAAAGTGGGATTATCCACTCTTTACTCCTATTTTTGGTTTTGCCGGTGTTTCAAATCCTAGCACAGGCTGGGTGAGGCGGTGGGGCCATTGCAGGGCTTGGCAAAGGCTTCGGGTGAGGCATTGCAGGAGGGCTGGAGCCGGGCTGGCAGCACGGGGCTACCTTTGCACCCGAGAGGTTTCGGTCCCAGGAGCACCCTGGCCCTCCGACCCTCTCTGCCTCTCCCCAGGCCCTTCGGGAACCGCTTAGCTCATTAGCACAGCAGAAGACTAATCAAGCAGTGGCATTGCCTACTTTTCCAGATGTAGGAAAAAAGCCCCTGATTTGGATTCTGGTTTGGGGACTCAACCTCAGGCTGCTTCTTCCAGATGAAGTTGTACGCTGTGGAGCTGATGGCTGTTGCAGATGAGGGTGTTGTGTGCGGGGCCAGGGCTGTCTGTCTCTCGGGACTTCAGCAGAAATCCCACCTTCTCAAGAGAAAAAAAGTTGTGTTTTTTTCTTTTTCCAATTTCTTCCACTCTGCTCCCACCGACAGATTTCTGCTTGAGGTTTCCCTTTTAATGAACTGGTATTTTTTCCTGAAGAAAAATAGGTGTTGTTGAAAAATTCCCAGTCAGCTGTATCCAGGACAATTGAAAAACATCCCAGAGAGCTGGTCCTGTTAGCAGTGCAGCGTGTGGTTAGAAAACCAGCTTGCAGATGTGGCCCTCGGGACTGGAACAAGCCTTCAGAAACAGCTCAGGGGTGTTGCAGATATGGCGGGCGAGCAGAGGGGAGGGAAACCCAAGGGCAGGATGGCAGCGGTGGTGCCAGACTGGGCTCCCACTGTCTGCCAGGGGAAATGGGGGAGTCGTGACGGGTTTCTGTCTCAGGGTGGGAGCAGGGAAAGGCAGTAGCCAAAGGGCGACTTCCAGCGCTGGGACTTGTGGCTCTGATCCCGCATATGAACCCATGCCGGTGGTGATGAGTTTGAAGGATGAGACCTTAAGTTTGTTAAAAAAAAAAAAAAAAAAAAGGTCAAAAATTGAAAAAATTGAAAGCTTGACTTCGGACAGCCGTATCTCACAGAAAGAAAATCCGGTCACTGGAGCACTCCCCTTCTGCTTTTCGTCATTTAAAAATGCAAGTGGCTAGTGCCACGGCTGGCTGAAGTGCTGGTCCCAAACCCCATCCGCAGCATGCCTTTGGGAGGAGTGGGAGCTGGCAGCCCACTCCTTCTGCAGGCACCCATACTGCTGTTCCCTGTGGTGGGACCATGCTTTGCCCTGGGGCTTCCCAAAGCAGTGAGAATACTTGTGCTAGTATTAGTAAAACTAGTCTCGTTTTACAATGAAGAAAACAGGTTTTAAAATAAATCCAGTCTTTAAAAAGCAATGCAAATCAGTACTCCATTTCATGCAGTATCATACATCTCATTTTATTTCTAAGCTAAAACATCAGTAACAAATGCAAACTACGTATCAGAAAATATTGCATACCTTTGTAACTGATGTAAATATCCAAGTTTTTCTAAAAATTGCAAGATTCTTTGTGTATTGTGCTTTTTCCTAATTTACAATCCTGCAAATTTGTTCAGTCATATTTGGTACATACCTAAGATCCAGATCCAAAAGCACTCAGATGTCTTAACTAAAAATTCCTCTAACACTTAAGTTTACAAATGTGAATCTTAAAAACCACCTAGCATCTGTGTAGCTTTTTTACTGATTGATACAAAAGTGATGGAACTTTTTCCACCCTTCTACACATTAAAATAAACACATAAAGCACTGATCAGGTTTTCATCAAACCTCCCAGCAAGGATAAAAACCAAACACACTTCTTGACAGATACAGAGCACTGCAAATCAGCCTAAAAGCAAAATGAAAACAATCTTAAAATCAACTGTTTGACAACTAAAATTTTCAGTCCTAGCCGGTATCAGCTTTCGGACTATAAGTGGTCTCAAAGCATATATTAATGTCACTAATGGGAAAGGGTCACCTAAAATCTGATTTTTTTATTTCAGTCAAATTGTATGACAAAGCTAGGAAAAGTTAGGTCTCTGATGTTCCCTGCTCTGTGTTATGGACTTAGATGTATTTTAGCAGCAATACTTCGGTCTTAGGGCTTTCTAGAATTATGTTAATTTTCACACTGTGAGATCTATAGATCAATATGAACATATATATGTATTTTTGCTCATTCACACACTTTCTATGAAGTGAACATCTTTCACTTTTTTTTGTCATCACTAAGCTGATTAATCTAAATTGATTCTGTTAATGCAAAAAATGTTTTTTTTCTATTAACGCACACAAATCCTTGCAGAAAGGTTCTTGGCTAAAGTACGCTGTGTCTGGTCGAAGCTGGGAGGAAAAAGGAGGAAGAGGAGGGAAAAGAGGAGCAGGGAGGAACATTTCTCCTCTTCCTCCCGCCATGAGTGAGTGTTCGGGACCCATCCTGGGATGATGAAAGCTTTGACTCAAATCAGACTTCCCTGGCTTCAAACTTGGCAGGAGTGCGCCCAAATACTGGATGGTAGCTGGGGTAAGAGTTAGGTGGGAAGGACTCTCTGAGTTTCTTCTAATGAAATCATTTAATACTGTCATTTTAGATAATTATGCATTGGTATAGGGACCTCAGTCCGCTTTCCCCAAATCCCAGGTGAAAATGCTTTACTCCAGCCTTTTCCAGGCTTTTAAATCTGTTTGTGGAAAACTTCCCAAGGTCTTGGGTTGTGGAATATAAACCAGTTTGGACTCTTAGAAGCTCTCTGGGGAGGGAAAATATTTCCCATTCAGCTGTAGTAAAAAAAAAAAAAAAAAGTTTTTTTCTTTTTTACTCAATTTTAAAGGCAGCTAAGAGATAGATAATTCATTCCTTAAAGTTGCCTTTTCACGGAGCAATTGATGTACAAATGTTAGCAGATTAAACAAGCTGGTCTTGCTGTATTGGAAAGCGCTGCAGACAGCAGGCCCGTAAATAGATTGAAAAGAAAAAAATGCTGGGAAATGCTTGCCATGAAATTAATTAGGTGTTTAAACAGGAGGAGCTGATTTCTGTAAAACCAAGAGTGCTTTTTAATCTTCCAGAGTGGTTCAGAGATTCAGTCCTCAAGTGGAAGAAGTCCTAGAGGGCAGCTCTAATGTGTTGGTAAGCAAAGGCCATGAACCAGTGAATAAGAAGGCAATATCTGTTTTATAAATACATAGAGACAGCTTCATTTCTGTAATGTATTCATCATGCAGCAGTAAAAGCACTTTGGCCTCACGTCTGGAGGAACATTCAAGTTTTACTGTTATTGCAGTGCGTTGCATGTCCTGCTTGGTGTTACTGTGCTCTCAATGTATCTTTTGGGCTTGTAATTGGGGTGTGTTGGGGGGTATTTCTTTATACTTAAATAATCATGGGCCAGATTTTCAAGGAGTGTCAATATGTCTGGCTGCAATGGAGTCAATGGGACCAAACTCCTTTATACCAGCTAAGGATCTGGTCCTGTGTGCTTAAAATAGCCTAATGAGGGAAGGACCCATCCACATACTGAGAGGTTTCGTGACCTACTTCTGCAGCTCTCCTCCTTGTTCAGGAAGGCTCTGCTAGGTTTCTGCTTCTTCATCTCCTTGGTCTCCCCCCAATCACTCACAAAAGCAAATTCCACCAGAGAGAGAGACAGCTGCTTCTGCATATATTAATAATACACAGCTCTATAAATGATTAATAAAAGATACCACTGACTTTGAGTTATGGTGTAGTAATTCACACTTAGCTGTTTAGATGGCTTTCAGCCTTCATCCCGCTGTTGCACAAGGCACCCGGGATGAATGATTACCCTGTCATGCAGACTGTTGTTTCTAGTTGCTTAAATTGAGCACTGCACATATTGGACAGGATCATACAGCTGATTATGGCACACCAGAGAGACCTTGCCCACCACATGGATGGTCAAAATCAAAATGATCAGTTTTTCAAATTGCTTAATGATTCATCTGTGGGAATGCTGTTAGCCATAGACTGCAAGAGCTCCATCCTTTGGCATGCTGGGGACAGAGAGCTGGTCCAAAGAGGTGTTTAAACTTGTTGATCATCTTTAATCACATGTGCAGACATTTTGGTGGATCCTCTGAGGTGCCTAGTGCAGAGCGAGGTCCTGCTGCTCCTCCGGTGATGGATGTGGTCACGTTGTCTTTTTCCAGCTGTTCGCTCCACGGGAAGTCACTGTACTTTCTGCTGTGCCTCTCCATGTGCTCCGTGATATTTGTGTTTGTGTGAGATCTATCCCTAAAAAGGGAATACTTCATTTTTAAAAAGCTTTGCAAAGATTAGATTGTGTTTAAAAAAAAAAAAGAAAACTGAGAAGCTGGGGGCTTAGGAAATTAAATTGTCCATGTGTGACAGAGAACAGAAGCAGAAATACAACCTTGCCTGGTCACCTGCAGACAACTGAGCCAGTTCCCGTTTACCTCCAGGTGATTCACCACATCCTAACGTCGATCAAAATGGATCAGAAGGATCACACCTGAAAAGTGCCAGTTTTTCTCTGTTAACTACAAAGGGATCCTAGGGTGGCTTGCTCAGATATAGATGTTTATGCTCCAGAGCCCTAAAATTTGGGGAGGTGAGGCTTAGCCTTCAAATGCCTGTTCTCCCCATCCTCTATCACATTCTGTTGGGGTGACAGTACACAGGAGATGTTTTATATGCTGTCTCCTTAGCACAGGCGAGTGAAAGGCCACAGTCATCACTAACATCCTGTTCATCAAATGATATTCAGTGTTAAAATGCTGTAGTTAAAAAGTGACTGCTGATGTAAAGCTTGTAGAGGTGTAAAATCCCCACAGAAACCTTGTCCCTGACTATGGTCTGCAAATGGGAGGTGGAAAATCCGGCTGGGTTGTCCCAGGTGGAAGGATAAACTCCAAAGCATTTAGATCCACAGTTGAAGCCTCACTCCTCTTCAGAGGAGAAAATGGGGCCTCAGGAAAGAGTTTGGTGCCTTTGTGCTGGTTTCTGAGTGAAACAAACCTTTCAGGGGAAACAATGCTAATAGAGTCATCGCTTTGGCACATGAGCCCTGCTGGAAAGAAAGTCTGTTAATCCTCTCTATAGTCTCTCTATTTATACCCTTAGGCTGCACATAAACTGGCCAAGTACAAGAACAAAAGCTGACTAGAAATATCTCCTGTGACTGTTGTTCTCATGAGCTATTATCGCCTTTATTAAGGATCAGGCTAAGAACAACCTCTGTTAAGGACAATGTTCTGCAAAAAAATGTGATTATCATGCTGATTTAGGTGAAACTTGGCCCTGTGGCTTGCCTCTCCCTCTGCCCTCACTGCCCATTTTTCTTATTGTGCTTTTAAGTGGTAGTGCCATCAGCCAGGCTGGAGGAATGGCCTGACCCCAGCCGTGTCCCTTGCTCGGGGAGCGAGCCCGGGGGCGGCTGAGCTTGCACATGCACCAAGATCAGTATCAGCCTAGCAGTACAGTTCGTCTTCTCAGCCATTACTTTAAGATATTCAGTAATATAATTTTTACAATAAAAAGGAAAAAAAAAATTTTGGACTATGTATTCGTGTGTCACCTTAGAGGTGGGATCTTCCAGAGAAGGGCAAGGCTTGGGACTGTTCACCAGATCACTGGTGTCCTTTCTTGTGTTTCTTTCTTTACGATCATTTTAGAAATCAATGTATTTGATATTTCATTTGTTTCTTTAATATAGCTGAAGCTCATTAATAATTGTGGTTATCTTCTCCGCAGTTTTTATTTCACAAAAATAAAAGTCCACACCAACGTCCTGTTTCACCATGACTGAATGGAGATGTACCTTCTTGACCCCGACAGCAGTACAGCCCAGGTTCCTTTGTGTCAGTCAAATCCAAAGAGGAAAACAGACCAAAGATGGCTTTTCTGATCTTTCTGCAACGTACATTTCCAGAGGCTTTTGGAGAACTTCGTCTTTCATGGAAATGCACCATCGACTGAGAAGATGCTTTGGAAATGTAGAGTGCAAATGGCGGGGGGGGGGGGGGGGGGGGGAGGAAGGCGAGATTCATCACACTTGGCTGTACTGAACATGAAATTTCCTCTTTGGAAAGCTGTTTGTCTGCATTAAGAATAGCTGTGATGTACCTTATGTTCCTGCAGTTAGAGTTGTTGAAAAGATCTGATTAGACTTATCCGTAACAGTTTTACAAACTGTGACCAAATGTAATGTTTCCATTCACATATTAGAAGTACGATTGAGGGTAAGTCATTAGATAACGTGGACTTAAGGAGTCTATGAACTGAATGATGGAGATTCTTGAAGTAAAGTAGTAAATTACTTTTTCAGACTATGTGGTTACAATTTTCTAACCCTTCCAGTATTGGACAATCAAAAATTTTATCTACAGGATACCCTGACCTTTCAAGTCATAATCCCATTTAAGGCCAGACAACAGGAATAAATGAAATCAATGCAAAGAGCAACACATTAATTTGTGGGATTTTTGTACTTCTTGAGCTCTGATACTCATTTGTGAAATGAAAGTAAACTACTCTAATAACGGCTTAATTATAGATAGGCCAGATGAGGCTGTTGGTATTTAAAGACAGAGGATGTTTATATTTAAAGAGATGAAACTCCTGGCACACTGGAAAGATAAAGCAAAAAAGGATAATGAGATAAAGAGTGGAAAGTGTTCAGGCTTATGTCTGAGGCTGACTGGGGCCAGATGTTGGACTTAGATGTGGTGGTGCTGGGTTCTTATGAGTGTGCTGCTGCTGAGAGAGCCCACCAGTGTGGGGCAGAGAAGAGCTGCCCTGAGGCCATTTTGCCCATAAGCTACGAAGTGCAAGTGTAGTCAGTCCTCTTTCTTTGCAAGACCAAGTGAAAACCAGAAGCAACAGGAGAAAGCAAAGATTTGGGCGTTTTTGCACAAATGTGACTCATTCTGGGATTTCAAAGTGGGTGAATCAGGTATTTCTAATTTTTGTAAAAGCAAGACAAATCAAAGTATGTTTATTAGGTCATGTGCACAAATCAGGCAATCCTGAGTCTGGAGGAGGGAAAAGCAATCCACCTCAGAGTCAAGGTTGAGGCATGCTTATATCTTATTCCTGGGTGAAGAAGAGGGAAGTTGGAGAGCCTACTGTCCACCACACTGAAGATTGTCTCTTTGGGCTTGACTGTCTGAATCCACAGCTCGTCTCTTGCCCGTTAAATCAGGCATGATCTCCTAGGAGCGTGTCGTACAGAGCCACTAACATCCAGGTAGGAGCTATGGTAGCAAATATGGGAGGAGAACCAGTGGGAATGTCCTGACTGGTTATTGTAAGAATTTCTTTATTAAAAAAGGTCTATTTAAATATTTCATAAGTTTTTGTTTTCCTGAGAATTCAGCTTTCATTGAAGAGGGATATCTGGAAAATGGAAGTGATCTTCGTGAGCCAGCTGTTTGCCAGCATTGTTAGCGTCTCTTTGAGAAGCCATTTCTGAGAACAAGCCTCGCTCCTTCGCAGGTCCTCCAGCATCCTCCTGGTCAAGCCTTGGTGGATGTTTAGCTTCCTCAGGGGGTTTGAATTCAGCCCCCTTTCACTTTCCTTCTGGCCTCAGCTCTGCATTTTGAAGATGCGTGCTCACAAGTTAAGACATCACGTTTTGCTCACTCCTGCTTTAGCACAGATAGGGTTTAATATTAATCTTTGTTTACTCAACAATAAAAGTTGTGTTTAGTCTAAGATCTGTTAAATTTAATACTGATAAATCGAGCACTTTCTTAATGTATGTTCACATTCTGTTTAAGTCTATTATATATGTGCTGTACAAATGTGATGCATTGGCTTTGTAAACACACAAATAAAGGAGGAGAAAAAAAGCATTTGCAAACAAAGTTACTTTTCTGTGAAATAATGGAGCTGTGAGAGCCGCAGTTCATCCCATGCAAGGCTGAGGATGGCTCAGCTGATCTAATACATCATTACCCCTGAAAGGGCAGGTCCGATCCCCCAGCTTCTGGCTGTGTGCTCCCTCACCCCTTGCACTGGTTCTGGTGCTGGCTGGATCTGTAATGAGCTGGTTTAACTCACCGATCCAGAATAAAACTGCATAGGTAAAAATGGGGGTAAGTTTCTGCTGGGTTGGTGAGTTGCATCGTCTTCACGAAGGGCCTGAGGAATGCTGTTCAGAAGTGCATGGTGAAGGTTGATGGAGAGGGGGAGCGAGGACCCTTTTTGTGGCAGAGATCTGTTAGACCCACTCAGCTGCCTCTTCCACCTCCGCATCCAGGACACGGGTCTATGAGGGTTTAAAGCAATCCAAGCAGGTGCTGCTGTCCTACCCTGCTGTGCCCTGCCATGATGCCCTGCTCTTTCGGTGCACCAGCAATTGTGGCCATCTGGCCCTGCAATGAGCTGGTTCAGTGTGCTAAACTGGCAGAAGAATATTCAGTATTTGTACTGTTTTAGTTCGGTCTCTCCCAGTTTCGCATCCTGAGCTAGTTCTCCAGGGTCTCCAATGAACACAAGTGACAGTGGAGAAATGTGCAGGAAAGCTTGCTTGGGAACACAGGAGGTGGTTGAACTATGACAGAGGTAGCTTAGATTAGTTGAAACTGTGGGCTGCAGTTCTACAACATAACTATTTTGTGCATTTCTGTTTCCCCTTTGCTTGGATGAATTTGGGAGGCACAGTTACATTTTACGTCTGACTGATTTTTCAGCTGTACAAAGCCATATGTATACAATGGACCTAACTCTGATACCTGGTTTGCAAAAATCTCTTCTTAGCCACAGGATGCTGAGAGGAGCCTACAAGAAGGAGAATCTATCTAAAGAACAAAGGCACATTAATAATTTTAATAAGATCATACACAGACATGAAAAACAAAACCCGAATCACCAACTCATGTTCAGTTGTCAAAAATGTCCGCAGCTGGTCCAATTAATTTGATGAGGTACAAAAATTAGCAAATAACTTACCTTAGACTCTGATAAGGCTAAACCGGGTTGTAAGAAATGGATGGACCTGTATTTCCAGGCCCATCCATACGTCAAGTACAGCGGTGAGAAAAAGTTCCAGCACCGTTCCCATATGTACCATAGATCATACTTTAACTGCTTGCTACTTTGGGCATCCTTCTCGTTGTAAGGTCCCCGTACGTGATTGAGTTTGTAGTGTGGGTGATACCTCGGTGAGCTATGCACACCTTCTGTGTGCCTGGGACTGCTAAAGGCCATTGGAGAACTAGAGCAGCCATTGTCTTTGATTTAGTAGCAAAACCTGTTTTCATTACTTGGTCTCAAGTCCTGAGGACAGCCCAAATCCTCCAGCACTGGAGCTTTCAATAAGACATTGTTTGTTCTGCTGCGCTGTCAATAAGATGTCATTACTTTAGCTGCAAGATAAGAAAGTATTTGTTAATGGCTCCTCTTGGGGGATGGTGACATTTTTTTCCCCTTATAGATCACTGGGGAAAAAATATGGGAGCAGGCTGACAAGGAAAGAAAATCAGTTCGGCTTATTTTTTGTATTTATGCCTCCCAGTTAAAGCTTGAAATTATGAAGAGCACAAATGCAGCCTTTTTTCTTTTATTTGTAGTCATGTGTGAAAACAGTGATATAATATGCAATGTGCATATCGTATATACCTTTTTAACAGAAAAAAAAGATACTTTAGCATCTCTTTAAAAGAAAACTGCTGTGAGCTGTAACAGGTCTATAACCTATCATTAATCTGGAAGTACAGTACTCAACGAAAGGCAGATCAGTTTTTGCCTTTCCCAGATCTAATTAGGTAGTTACTAATTAAGAGCAGATACAGCAAGAACTTTGCAGCTCTTGCTTTGGCATAGCTGTCAGTGCTGTAACCCGGGGGCTGCGCGGCGGCTGGGGATGGAGCTGCTCTCGCCCTCGCCCCGTGACCTCTGCCTCTGGCCGAAACCTCCTGCAAATACCCCTGTCTGGTGTCCCCTCTGCCCCCAGCTGCACAGCAGGCTTCTGCAGGCTGCCGTCACAAAACTCCCTGGGCGTCCTGGGGTTTTCAGAGACCAGGTGACGTTTTGGCAATCTCAGAAATAACAATGCCGTATTCTTTGCAAAACCGCATTTAAGACAACGGTTAAAAGGGCCCGATTTTGCCAATTTTTAGCCGTCTGTATAATCGTCTATGTAGTTTAAGTTATGAGCACCCAGAGGGCATGTCTGAACTTGAAAAATTCACTTGGCTTCAGGTGAAGCGTGAGCTCAAGGCACAATAGCTACCCCTGAATAGGGATATTCAGAGGACCCAGACCAGGTGCCAAGACCAGCCCTGCCTATTTGCAGTTGTGCAGGGGGCTCTTAAAGGCACAGCCCTGCCCGTTCAGCTGGATAACCAGCTCAGGCAGGCAGGCAAGTCCCTTTTTTTTTAACTCATTAAAATAATCGTGGGATGAGGAACATATTTGGTTGCATTTTGGTAGATTTCTTGGGCCGGAGGCTGCCCTGCTGCTGGGCTGCCTCTCCCACTGCCCCGTCTCCCACTGCCCCGTCCCCCACTTCCCACCCTGCATGACCCTCTGCCAGGCTGCCCGTGCCAGCACAGCCACCCATGCGGCCGCAGGCACCCATGCCAGCACAGCCGCCCGTGCCAGCACAGCCACCCATGCGGCCACAGGCGCCCATGCCAGCACAGCCGCCCGTGCCAGCGCAGCCACCCATGCGGCTGCACTCCCCTGCCCGGCGCACAGCTGCACAAACAGAGGGGTTGGCACGAGGCAGCCCTGGGGTTGCTGGGAGGAGGCAGAGCCCCTGCCTGCTTACGCTGGCATGGCCACCAAAATATTTTCACGGGACAAGTAACCTTAACCCCTGGCTCACCTCTTGGTAGCCAGGCTGCTCTCAGCTCCGTAAAATCCAAGAACGTGACAAACCCCAAGCGCCATCGACCCTCGGTGGAGGGGATGGATGTTCAGGGCTGAATGCTGGGCTGGGGGTATCGGTCACTATTTCCACTGGCTTGCCAGGCTCCGGCAAGCGAAGATCCTGCAGTGCCCTTGCCACAGAGGCTTACATGTAACTTTGCTCACTCTGAGCAGCCAGATCAGTTTAGAAAATGACTGCATGAATGAGCACAATACAGCTGTAACAGGAGACCAAATGGGATCCCAGAGAATGGGGAGGTAAGGCGATAGCCACAGGTGGCTGTGGCTCCCAGCACAGCTTATTTAGCCACTTGTTGTGTGACGTCCACCCAGAAGCTGAGAAATGACGTGAGAGGCTTACATGGATACTGCATGAAAATATATAAAAAAAAACCCCTGACATTGTGTTAATGCTGTCAGAGTTGGCTGTAATTTTCCTCATGTTGCACGATTTAATAATTTGAGTTTCTCCCCCCCCCCCCCCCAAACTCTCTCTTCATATGCTAGAGGTGGCCTTTTTGTGTCCTGCCCTGTGCTCGCTGCACCATGGAATGCAGTGGGATTTTCTCCATGGTCTGTGTCGCGTGCTTTTTCTTCTTTTTCTTTCTCTTCAGCATTTAGATTACCGTAGCCTACATATTTATAGAGAATAATATATCTTGATACAATTGGATGGAAGACTTTTTTTCTTTACTGGAAAACAGCATCTTGCAGTATGAGGCAGGCCGGGAGTTACATTCATTGTAGTTGGCAGAACACTCATCAGTGTGTGCACGTGTGTGTGTGCTTGAAAGAGGACAGAGGATACATGTTCACATGTGCACCACCATACCCTGTGCTAGGACTGCCTGGAATAACCAGAGAATTGATGAATCCATTCTAAAAGCAAGAGAAGTGATTTAATTTCTTTGCATCATTGCTGACTGTTAAACTGTAACTTTAATCCCAGCGATTAGCATTGCTTTTACAGGATAGTTGTATCAGAAAATGCAATAAAAATTGTAGAAAGCAACTTTAAAAGGCTCGTGTTTTGATGCACTTCCAGCTTGTAAATAAAAACCACTTTCTTCAACTTTCCTGGAAAGAATTTGTTACTATTATCAGGCTATTAAGATACATTATTTTCTTATGAGGGAAGTATTGCCCCAAGCCATGTGGAGGTTATTTATGACTAACTACATCCATATCTTTTCAGTGTTTTCTGCACCTATTACTGATCCATGGTTGAGGTCTATATAAATGCAAATAAAAATAAAGCTTGCAGCCACCAGCGCTGTTCCCCTGTATAGGAAACGCAGCCTTATTTAGTAGACTGGAAATGACAGGTGGGCATACCAGAGAAAAATCTAGACTTGGTGTGAATTGCTGATACCTTTGCTGACATCTCTGGTGATGTGCAGGTGGACCGCAGTGACAAGGCGGGGTGTACCAAGCAGGGCAGAGCACAGCACAGCTTGCTTTCACCTGGCACATACTGGCTATCCAAAATAAGGGCAATTCATCCGCTCTGTGACAGAAAGAATTAAAACTCAGCAGGTACCACCAGAAGTAATATGCTATTTTGGCTATTTGTGTATTAAGTAGAAAAACACTAAAGCCTGTTCTTTGAAGGGTTTTAAATGTATCAGTCAACTTTAAAACACATGGTCCTCATATAGATTTGGCCTATGATGATACTATATCCTTCTGCTTGTAGGACAATAACCCTTATTATGCTACATCACGATGTTTCTTTTGTTCTCGCTCTGACAAAGCCAAATCGATGCAAGAGCGGCAGAACAGCTTGGGTACTGGCATCTGTATGACACACAGCCCTTAATCAGCAGAAAACAGGTTGGAAGTGGTAGTACCTCTGCTTCAACAACTATCATAAAACTACTGAAAGTAGATCTTGGGAGTCCCTAAGGGAAATAAAAACAACACACCTCAACGCAAAGAAGGCCTTTGTTTAAAATTACTCTCTAACCTTCCTGTTCTCTAAGTCTTAGAAAAGGATTTTCTTGAAGTAGAGAGGAAGAGTCAGAGCAGAAGCAGAAGAGAACTGATGGCTGGCTGGCTGGATGGCAGGGAGAGACAGAGAGAGTGGACTGCCTGGAGGTGGGAGCATCACAGGCTCGATCCAGATCAAGAAATAAATGATGACTCTGAAACATAACACAGGGTTTATCATGACAGGAGTGAAAGGGTATAAAGACCTAAACTGTTTATTTGTATGAGAACATAATGGTCCTTGTCATCAACTTGGTGTTGAAAGGAATGACTTCCATCTAGAGGATGCAGAAAAAACAGGAGATAAATTTTAGTACTAGTAACAGTTTAATGGAAAAAGATTGAAAAAGAGGAGGAATATGGAAATTAGACAGGGATGACATTGTAAGAATTTAAATGTGGCATTTGGCAGCAGCAGTATCATTCATGGAAAAAACAAACAATGCTAATCAACATCAGATGTATCGTTATTTTAAAATAGACTTTATTTGATGACAATAAATATAAAGAAATCTTAATATTCAGAAACTAATAGCAAACATTCTTAGAAAAAGTACAAAAAATACATTCTTACATTCTGAATTTTATCAACATACACAGAGTCTAGAACAGTGGTGATGGTCTGTAATTCATGGTGCTTGTTAAGGCAATGAAATGGTCACTGGTCCAAATTCACCCTCACTTCAACAGATCTGTACAAAGTAAGAGTCTGGCCTACATATCAAGTGTAAAAAAGAGTAAAATCGATTCATAGTTTAAAACAAATGTTAATTTTCCCTTCAAGCAGATCTTTAAATATTATTAAAGTGACCTAGCCTAAAAAAAAAAAAAAAAGTAGGTTACAAATACTCATATGTTGGCAACTGCCCCCCCAGCATTTTGTTCTGATGCCTCCGCAGAGCTCCCTGTGTACAAGCAGAGCACATTTCGGCAGCTGGAGGTAGAGGCTACAGAAATTGCACAGCTTAAATCAAACTATTAAAATGCAATTATTAGGCACTCTCTTGGTTTTCCTCTTCTTTCTCTCTCATTCAGAACTGTGCTGTGAATAACACTGTGCATATGGCAAGCTGAACTGAATTCCTGATGTAATGTCTTCTGAAATGAAATGTTACAGCTACATTAGCAAGGAGCGTGGCACTTCAGAAGCAAATCACTAGAGGAAAAAGTTGATGTTGACTAGGTGATGCCCACGCAGTACTCACCGCTCTCTTCAGCCTAGCTCTGGTTTTAGCTCTCTGGACTAAGTGCCTGTCAAAGACCATTAAGTGCATATCTAAAACCTGCCTTCTGGTTCAGTTTAAACCAAGAGAAATCCAGTCCATGTGCCCTGAGACCAGTCTGTGACGGGAAGCACCGCCCAGAAAGTGGGGACAAGTGGAAGACTAGTTTCAAAAGCACACTCTTGATCTGAACAAAAATGGTAATGTAGAAACACACCCAAAGCTGATTAGGATTTTATTATGGGAGGAGCCCAAGTCATAGATATACACGCTTTGCTGAAGTAGCATGTTTTTTTAAATCACTATTTTAAAGGCAGGAATATAAACTCTAGATGACACTGAGGGCCAGCTCCCCCTTTAGGAAATGCTGCCAACTGATGTAAAAAGGGGCAACTGAGAGAGGCCACAGGAACCAAACAAGGAGCAGAAGACCAGGCATTCCTGAAAATCAGCCTTAAGCTCTGCCACTGCTCACAGTGTGACCCCAGGCAAGGCACCCAATTCCTTTGTTTCCTAGTCTCTTTACCTCTCAAAGAGGGCAATAAATGCTTCCTTAAGACCAAATAATTACCTGAAATGGTCCATTTCGTGCTGCATTTTTTTTTTCCTTTATCACAGGATGCCTCCTTGCCTGCCCCAGCCCTCCAACACTGCACCTGAAAAGGTATTTAAGGCACACTGGCGCTGTGATCACTGATGGGGGTATGAAAATGGCATCTCGCAGCTGAACACAACTGCAGATGGGGAAGGGCCAGTTCACAGCTAAAATCAAAAGCTCCAAATCTGAAAGGAGCTGACTGGCCTTTCTAACCAAACTCATTTTGCACAGGGAAGTCCTGAGTACTTCACTAAAATAGTTCCATGAAACAGTTTTTTTGGACAAAACTTTGTTTTAGAAGTTTGGTATACTATGCAGTGACAGGACCAGAGGCAATGGGCACAAACTGAAACACAGGAGGTTCCCTCTGAACATCAGGAAACACTTTTTCACTGTGAGAATGATTGAGCACTGGCACAGGTTGGCGAGGGAGGTTGTGGCGTCTCCATCCTTGGAGATTCTCAAAAGTCGCCTGGACATGGTCCTGGGCAGCCTGCTCTAGGTGGCCCTGCTTGAGCAGGGGGCTGGACCAGATGACCTCCAGAGGTGCTTTCCAACCCCAACCATCTTGTGATCCGGGAAAAGGTCAAACCAGTATTGAGGGGATATATTTTGATAATAAATTCTGTCTTGTTTAGAAACTTCTGAGTGTTTGTCCATCTGCCCAATTTGCTTCCTGGTAAATTAAAGACCTGTCATGATTCTGATGAAACCAAAACAAATGGCAAAGGGTAGAATTCCCTGTGCAAAGAAGCACTGGTTCCATCACTGTCCATTTATCATTAGTCTATCTTGTTTTTCTGTCCTGTGTCTTTTTTTGCCTTCAGGTGGTGTCTACACAAAGTTTTCTGGGCATTATAATAAGTAAACTTCAGTCCTTCAGTGTCAGAAATGCAAGCGGCTCTCTGGAACCTGTGAGTTTCTTTCTTTCATCTTTCCTTGAGTTTTGAACCAAGCTTTCCCCTCACGTTCTTCCATGCAAACATGCGAAGTCTTGCTGAGTGAAAGCTTGTATATCATGACTGCTGAAAGGACTCCCCTCACGTGCTACCTCTTCTGGTTTAAATGTTGCTGTTTCAAAGGACAGGCTTGAGGTACACAGCAGTCAGTACTCGGAAGTTTTGCTACAAAATTCAGATGTTTGATTCCTTCTGATTATTAATGGGATAAAATACATCTTAGAAATGCTACTTAGTTTCTGCAAATGAACTTCTTAATATGTAAAAAGCTATATGAATAATCTGCCTAAAAATTCTGTATATCTATTACATTTAAGAAGAGTACAAAATCACAAACGCAACAGTAATCACCTGTTTTACAGAGTACAGGCATACTTTGCTTTTTTAACAAGATTTTGGTTTTCAGAATTTGTAGAAATTGGCCCACTAAAACTGTTAAAAGAGAAAGCAAGTTAATAATCTGGAATATCACTGCTGCAGACACAAAGCAGAGATCTACATACATGCTTAATCTGTAATTCCCTAACTCCCAGTTTGCAACTGGAGCCAAAATAGCCAAGCAGATTTGCAGCCTAATTTGAAGATGACTGATGGCTCTAGCACATGCATCCACACCTCTACCACCCTTCCTAGTTATTTAAAGCTTCATAACATGGTTAAGGCATATTAAATGGTTTATTCCAATCTCCAGTTTCAATAGATTCATGATCTTGTCAGAATTCACTTTATCATGCAATGTTGTATTACAACAGGTCCAGCTGCACATTCTTCCTATGTCGAAATCTATCAGGGAAGAGCGCGGTGCCTCTGGTGTGGGAGAAATGCAAAAGACAGCCCTCCACAAATACTGATTTAGTACGTGAGAAGACTTCTAACACTCATTACTGTTACAGGTAGGAGACCTTCAAGGCTGTGGTCATTCAGAGCAGAATGGGCAAGTGAACTAATGAAAGTACATTGACTGGGGAAAGATAAAATGCCTGAGTTTTCTACGCACTCGGAGTGCTCTGAAGTCAGTTTGTATGCATTGATTTCAAAGGCAATTCTCGTGTTTACACAGAGATTGATGAACAGGATGGGTTTACAGTCCTGCTGCTTCTTGTGATCCAAGTCCATGATTAATTGAAATATCTTGTTATCCATTTAAGTCTCAGTATGCATAGCTAATTCAGTGTAGCACACAACAGCGCTTAGTATGTCAATTCCAATGGCTTAACAACATGCTTTTGAGTTGTGTTTTCCTTCTCTTTCCTTCATGTTTTGGCTTTTCCTCTTCATTTTATAGTTGGGGTTTGCATTAGCAAGTAATCAAAACTCCTTCAGAAGACGTGATGGTATTCTTATAACAAATCATTCTTGTTCTTAAGGTTTTATTCAAGTCAAACAAGAGATCTAATAGCTGATGCCTAAATAAAGTGGAAAGCACTCTATGTATTTGAGAATTAATCTGCATCATCTTAAGATAACAAATATTTTTTATCTTCACATGTTAAAAAAATATGTCCTACTAAAGCTGTTTAAAAAAATGATAACTCTTATCATCTGAGTCACAGTGGTTGCATTTGTCCAAGGGAAACAGGTAAATGAGCAGGTAACAGTTGCAAGTAACAATGTTTAGTAAAGGGAATTAATCCAAAGTGTTTGATTAGCTATTGGTAATATCTGGACAGGCATTAGTTAGCTAAATACTGTTATTCCATATAAGAAAGTACTTATTCAGCTTTAGGTCGGAAAGTGCTGTCTACTCCTTTGATAATTTTGTCAGCTATTTTCCCCATGTTTTTTTTCACAACTTTGAGATCGTTCTCATGCAAGAGTTTCTGTGTTAGGTACTTCTCTCGTTTGACCTTGCTCTTGGTCTTTTGTGATACGTCCGGAATTACATATGAAATAATAAACTTCACAAAGTATATGATATGCTGGGGAAGATGAAAATGAAAAAATGTCAGTCAGGCTGAACAGGACATTATTATTATTATAAATGAAATGTCACATTATCTTTTAAGACTCTGAGCTGGTTCTGTACCAGTTTCTATCATAGCGGAACAGTATTTTAAAAAGCAGACATGACTAATGAATAGAATAATTGTCTGATAAACAAGAATTTCTGATTTTCTAATTCTGATTTTAACAAGGACTTCTCTGCCTGCTTTGGGGGAACCCTGGTAACCAGTCCTTCTCCCCTGCATGGAAGTAGTGGTTACAGTTTCTTTTAAAATTGTTTTAGGTTTGTTCAAATGACTCTGGGGCAATGGACTTTTCTCTGCTACGGGAACTCTGATCCAACCAGTTGCAAGTTTCTGATGACTTCAGTAGTCCCTGGATCAGGCCCTAAGTACATTTTATAATGAAATAATACCTAATATTCCTCTCCCTTCATCTTGGACCGTCTCCCATCTTTTGTAAGCCCAGGTTGTAGCTGCAGAGGAAGGAGCAATTGCTTTTTGATGCTCATGTAGAGACTCACCTCTTGCAGTGGCTGTCTATAGACTTCACTCTGCTAGTGCACATGTATTATGTATATGTATTCATGAGGCTCTTACATATACCTCTAAGTATATGTAAAAATATTTTTGGTGTAACTGTCCCTTCTAATTCTGACACTAAAAATAATTTTACAGTTCCTGAGAAAAGAAACTGCAAACATGTGGGGCAATCCTCAGCTGATGTCATGACTTCAGAGACTTCTTTTTCTAATGGTGCTACACTTCATTTACATCTGCCAAGCTCTTGCCTATGCTAGCACATATCACCTGCTCTGATAGCCATGCCTGGACAGAATGTCTTTGAAGGATTTTCTGCATGGAGGGAAGAGAAGTTTAAATAAGTAATGCTCAAAACCCCGTACGCTTACCTCCATGACAATGATGAAAGCCAGCTTGGCTGCAATGACATGCCAGTAGTATATGTTATGCTCATATTGGTGCTGGTGACCAGGAGGGTAGCGGAAATCCCGGTATCTGAAAGCAATGTAGGAAAGGCAGGAACTAGTCTCAGGCATCTCTGCAGTACGGCACTGTGGCCAGAGGATGGAGCAAGACATGTCCCTGCTTAGTGCATCCAGGAACAGTTAGCTGCACCTAACTACAGTAATGGGTAAAATAATATCTGCAGAGTAAGCTATATTTGGCTGAAATATCCTTTTTTTTGCCACTGTATTAAGAATTACTTATAAAACTTTTAAAGTGCTTTTTCTGAAGACTATCAATTATGAGAAAAACAAAAGAAAGTAAGAATTTTCTGCATAGCACAAACTTATGGGTGAATACTTCCTCTCAGTTCTGCCATTCAAAATATGCTGGCTTTTACTGTGTTTTAACATTTCTTACTGGATAGTTAACTGAATTAGATGATTTCGATATTAAAAAATTATATTTATTTTTGTCATTGGAAAAGAATGGTTATATGATGCTTGCCTGCATGTTGTTTGGTTCCCAAACCAAGGAGAAAATGGTTTGCTTGCATTCTTCAAGTCTGATATATTGAAGACAGAAAGTGTACTGTTTATGTACCCTTTCATAGTGTGACTGCTGTGACTCCCATAAGGAGGGACCGAAAAGGACCAGTAATAAACCAGACGAGGAATCATGTCAGATGTAAAAGCAATGATCATAGCCTGCATTTCAGAAAAAGAAGACAAAAAAGCAGCGTAGCGTTTAAGAAATAAGCCTTAATATGCATGGCTTTGCCATATACTTAGTATCTCAAAAGTTACAGTATGAGCTAAAAATAGAAAATATGTGCTTTTCCAGCCAGCAGTTCCCTCTGTAAATGAGCACGTAGTCACTCACGGGCATAAAACAATCTCCTTCTGGAATGTGCACCCTGTATGGTTTTTAAATTATGCTAGCTCTGCTGGATGCCTTAAAAAAGTTATACTATAATACACTTTTTTCCTCATGAGCATGCAGTGGAGGTCAGCAGCCAAACTCACCTTAAAGTACTCTAAGGTAACCTTCAGCAAACGTGCTTGCTATCAGATGTACTTATGAGATGCTTAAGGAAATCCTGCCTGATGAAACTCATGGAAATAACAGAAGAGTCCTTCAGTAACAAAAAACTAAATTTCACCAGGAACCCTGAGGTTTGAGTAAAGGAATTAAATACATTATATATATAGCTGATCCATCTCTGACCCTAGAAACATCCCACTCTTTCTGAGGTGCTAGCCAGCCCAAATTCATCTTGGCAGTTGTTGCCTCATAAGTTTCAATGTCAGTACATGTGGAAACTGCTCTTGATGCCAAGATAATTTTTTCAGTAGCAACTGCATGGTGCTATTCTACATATGACGTGACCGTTTGTTTTTATCTTGCTCCCAAGAGAGTTCCTGTCCTACTCAGTCTGCTAGTCACAAACTGGGTAGGAAATTGGATCCGTGGGTTTGTTGTGGGAAGTCTTTTCTAAACTCATGAACTTCCCAGAACATCCTATTCTGGAGGACAAGTTAACAATGTTTAATCCAATCTCCTCCTCTGCTATTGCAAATTCAAAAGGTTTCCCTGTGAGGAAGACTTTCCACTGGCAACATCTGCAGCTGAGTGCCTAGCAAGAGGCCGCCCAGCCAACTCATGATGACAGGCGTCTCTGGTGCCCAGCACCTAGGAAGGAGCGATGAGCTGCACTCCAGGGCTGAAAGAGAAGTCTTTTGTCCCATGGCAGGGGAAAAAGACACTTGACAACACGGATGGAAAGAAACAGGGCAGAGATACGGACAAGAAAGGTGTGAAGTAGGGATCTAATGGGATCAGGGGGAGGGAGGTGTAGGCAGAGATGCATAAAAGGGGCAGAAAAAAGCGATAGGAAAGGCATGGGACAGAGGAAGGGGAAAAGTTAAGCAGTAATGGGTAACAGAGGAGCATAAGAGCTGGTTAATATCTGTGTTTTATTCCCCTTCATGCCAATCTGCGATTCATGCAGTCTGCTTTTCCTTATTTTCATGAGATGGGGCAAAAATTGTCCACCTTCGTGCAGTATTCCCAGCAAGACAGCCCCAGCCTGAGGAGGTATTTGTAACAGCTGCAGAAAAAGGCAAGGGGAGAGAGGAGAAAGAGTGAAAAAAAATGCAGACACCTCTTCTACAGTTCCTCAAACAACGCTTTGGTGGCAGTGCTAGCTAAAACAACGACGGTCCCTCCTGCCTCTGCCCCTAGCAGTTCACTCGTGCCCTGTGCTGGCTCAGGTGTTCCTGCAGCTGGGCAGCAGATCAGATCATGGCACTGATCTGGCTGGGAATCCCCGCTGGGTCCATTCCCTCATCTGGTTCATCGTGTGTTTGTCAAAGTGCCGGTGCCAGCACAACACAAGAGACAGCAACAAGGGGAAAAGACAGGGAAGGGAAAGGGCAGGGAGTTGCAAAGGGTGCAAGACTCACCCCACCTCAAGTAGCAGCGCTGCCAAATGATGAATGCTATCCTAATGTCTCACCTTGTGAGTTGGCTTACTTCGAAGTACCTGAGAAGCTAAACTCTAGTTAAGACAAAAGTTGCAGAAACAATACTTTTGAGACTGTGGTCCAAGATCTATATTTGGTTCTCCAGAATATTGTTTCAATTGAGTTCAGTTGAGAGAAAGTTAGTTTGGCTGATGAGAAAGAAAAGGGAGGCATCCTAAGACTAAAATAAACTCATTTAAAATTTTCAAGGATAAGATTTTTTTTTTTGTACTGTACTCTGGCTTAAATAAAATGTAGTTGGCATGTACTTTTAAAAACTGTTTTTAAGCATTACATGCCAGTGTGAAATGAAATGAAAATTATGTGTTGTTTATATTTACATGCAGAGTAGGTGTTTTTGGCTGACGAGAAATATATATTACTGTGTCTTGCAGTTGCAGGGAGATGACCTCACACCTAAATTACTGTTTTTAACTGAAGTACAAGCATAGAAAGTTTTAGTTAAATATAATTTCTTTCTGTTCATTAGCTCATCCAGTCAGACCACAAATGAACTAATAGCAACTGAACATTAAGGCAAAAAAATCCCTCCTCCCTTTGGACCAAATGAGTTTGATGCTGCTTCTTTGTATCATTTAGAAAGATGCTGGAATATGGTATTTACACAACTTAATATTTGCTCTTACTGAATTTTTTTGCAAGGCCCCAGGTCTCTCATCATCCTAAATCTGAACCCTGCCTCGCTCTCCTCCCTCTCTCGGAATGATCTCCAGATGTGCTCCAGAGAGCTGCAAGGACAGAAATACAAAAGCTAATCCTACGGCGTCCTCTCAAAGGAAAAAGTTTTTTCCTCCTGAATTATGGGCTGCATTTCAGAGTATTGCACTGGAGAACTACAAACAAATAGCACATTCTCTACTTCCCAAGCTTTACTGCACAAAGTTTTCCATTTATACCATAACTAATTAAAATCAGTCTTCAAATCAACAACAGATGCTTTGGTATCATGCAATAGCAAGTCCAGTGCCTGAGCGGCAAGTTTCAAAACAGACAGTTTTGTGCAAAAGTTGCTTGCAAGTTACTAGCAGGTTTTACAAAGGTAATGCATGAAGGAGAAGATGATACACTACCCAAGTCTAATCAGCTGTAACAAGTCACATAGAAGAGAAGAAATAGTTTCTGTGTACTAAGGAAAAATCAAGGCAGGGATGGTAAAGGAAAGACTGATGACCTATACTAGATCCTGGATGTCAAACAAGAAAAAAACATACTTAAAGGAAGAAAACTGCTTCTAGCATTTGCTCTAGTACATGGCTTTATAGCCCACACCTCATTAGCAAGAAATACTGATCTCTTTGAGGTCCTTACAACACCTGCAGCAGGACCTTTTGAACATGACAGTCTCTTGTGCTGTGCCCCTTGCATGCCATAGCCCCACCGATGTCAGCGGCAAATACACGGCATTCACACTGACATTAACTCTAATCTAACACGTGAGACCTCCAAAAAGGGTGACTCTAAAAGAAACATGCCTGCAGTTAACAGTCACATGAACATTGGGATGGAGTGCCTGTCAAGGAGGACAGAGAGTAAAACCAAGCTGTAAATTTACTTTTGCACATGAAGGACTCCATGTTTTCAGCGATGCCTTGAGGGGTGTAGCACATAAGGAGGAATTTGGAGTGAAAAAAGTTGCAAAGCTCAGATTAGCCTCAGGTGGGCTGTGACTGGGTAGCGACAGACACCTATTGCTGGGTCATTTTTCTGCAGAAAGCAGGGCATGAATACATTCCTAATAGAAGCCTACGCATGTCTGAGTCACCGTAAGGTCACCAAAGCCACTTTAACTCTGCCCTGAATATCATAAAGACTATGACTAAGGTACTCGTAACAATATTTTAAAGCAATCTTAAGATGTATATCCAACTTTTTATTTCATAGTGGTATTACAAGATCCAGCTGGATTGACTAGGAAAGGCGATTAGCTTATCCAATAGCATAACATATTTGTTTTTCTTCCAGGGCACCAGAAACTTTTTTGCCTTTTATTTTAGAAGTTTTCTAGCAGCATAGTTCAAAAGAGGATATTGATGCACCAATAATGTTGCCTCTACTTCTAGCTATGCTAGATGAAGCTATGCTTCATCTGTGAATTTGCATGATCTGCTGGGATTTGCATCATTTGCTAGGAGAGTTATCATTAACAATTTTTAGCACGAGCACTAAATCAAAAGAGCCCCAAAGTATCTCTGGTGCCACCTGACATTTCTAACAATCTGAACATGTGTTACCAAAGTTCCATTGTTTTTTTTTTTTTAATTTTAACACCAAATTTACTAGTAGACCTTGGATGTTTACATGCCTATGGAACAGCTGGATTTATGTTTGGCTTGCGTCAGCAGAGCAGTGCGAAACAGATGGAGCATATGCTTGAGCTTGTTGTCTATATCTCCCAGATTCTCCTGTAAATTTTCCATCCTCTAGTTCCCTTTATTCTTCCAACATTTCTGTGTGCTTAATTGTCTGCCTTTATGTCCTCCTGAGTCTCCTGTCTACATCCTAGCTATGTTTACCATACCTGTTGAATTGCTATAGCGTGAAATAAAGTTCTGAACAAGAATAATGGCCATTTTGGGAGACTTTCAAATACCTGAAAATAAATCTGGTAGCTGAGGCTGATATATAAAATTTTCCTAATCACTGAAATCCACCCTGGACTCCTATTTCTATATGGTACCACCCCAGCCCTCACAATAACAAAAACAAGCTAGTGAGAAGACGATAACCCAAGAGGCAGTCAGGTCATAGAAGCTCATCTATGCATTCTTCAAAAACAGCTTCATCCTTCCAGGGGCAGTACAAAGTCTTCTTAAAGTGGGGGGGGTGGAAAGAGAGAGGAATATGCAGGGACACTCATCTGGGTGTGGGAAAAGAAGGTGCATATATCTATCCCTATATTATTTCTGTAAAGCAGAACCCCTGGGGTTGAGACCCCAGATCAGCCAAGCACCTAATGACTATAGAAGGTGCCTGAGATACAGGAATATAAGTCCACATCCTTATTTAAATTTGAATTGCTCTTTTACTTGAAATAAGTCCCCTAACTATCAAGTTAATATCTATAGTAGAGTGCTCAGCTCTGTCTCCCTCATCTTACCCAAAGTCCACCATTCTCCAAATAGACAGAGCCTCCTGTGAAAGCTTGGGCTAAGATGAACCCTTGTCTTCAGACTCAACTGCTTTCTCCAGAAACTCCTACTGAGCGCAATAAGGTATTGTTACTGCAAGGACGAGGTCCTGGAGGAAGTGACTACCTTTAAGTGTGTCAGAAGGAATCCCTGATCTCACTGATAACAGTAGAAAATGGTGACCTTGTTGAAAAAGGCTATTAACCATGGACAGTCTGTGGTGTTACTGTCCCTGCAGAGGAAACCAGTGGTCACTGCTCTTTTAAGAAACGCCAGCAGTGAGAATTTTCTGAAAGACAATACATATTAACTACTGTTTAATACTAAGCAATCAAATAATTCACAGTGGTAAAGTCCAATGAATTATTTTTCTACCCACAATGCAGCCTGTGTATAAGATCTTGGTGAATTAATGATATGGGAAATTTGAAAGGTCTGAATTTCATTGTTAGGAGTATATTAATCAGAATTTTTTTCCCCTAAATATTTTAAAGAAACTCTTTTAAAATTAATTTTAAATCCAACTGAAAAACAGATTAATTTGCAAATTCTCAGAAAATTCATTCTGATGTCAAAAGGTAAGTGCTGCAATTTTGAGCACACATTGTATTTTTAAGTACGCAAGAAAGAAGCTGAATTCCTGTTTTAAGTGCAAAATTGCTTAAAGCCAAATTCAAATACAAAAGCATTGACTGTAAGAATTGTAACAATTAGAAACAACAATCAATTATAACTTAGCTAAACTGCAACCTATTTTTTTCAAAATTCATGCATTTAGCTGTAGACTGTTTGAAAAGATCTCTGTACTGTGTGCTGCAATTTTAGGAAAGATGCACTGTAGTCTTCATACATAACAGATTTTTCTGAAGACTCTAGCAACTCTAAATACAATTTTTTTTTCTTTAGATGTAAAATTTTAGACAGTAGCCATATTCTTTTTCCAAAACATCTGGAAGGTAACTGAGAGCCTGTTTCACAGGGGCTGAAGTCCTAAGGGACTGATGCTCGTAATTCATTTAGGATCATTTAAGTGCTACATTGCCACACATGGCATTCCCCCATTTGGATGTAACACCTGCAGTGAAGGCATTTTGTCTTTGCAATTGTTGGCACCGTACTTACATTGGTGACCACTGCCAGAATGGCTATGCCTTGCATGATGGGCTGCCAGGCGCCAATGTCTTGTGCCTTCTGTGGAACCATGCGCCTGAACTGGGTTGTCAGCTTCCACGCATCCAACCGGATTTCCAACATGTTGTTAATAAGAGCCAGAAGAGGAGCCAGGGGGAACGACGCCACAAACAGGGTGACAAAGCCAAACTGTATAACTGTCAAAGGGAGAGGTTACATACATCGATGAGGCTTTCACTTACTGGAGATAAGCACATATGAGCATGTATACTTTATATACTCCAACTGTGGGAGAGAGAGACAAGAAAGAGTAGCTGAGTTCCTAGCGAATCTTCTGTATGAGAAGACAGGAGCACAACAGTACTGAAAAAACTGCTAGGTGAAGGGGACAGGAAAATGTTACAACGCACCAAGAGGAACTATTCTGGGTATTTAAACATCCATTTCTTTCTTACGCCTTCATCACAAAGACCTGGAAATGTAATGAGCATCTGTCCCAGTGCTGTGCTGGAAAGCCTGAACTAACTATCATCTTATTGCTGTCCGAGTGCTGCGACAAGTACGCTGGCAATGCCGTGACAGAATAGGTGGCGGCAGCAAACCAGAGATCTGCCAGCTCCCAAGAGACCAGCGACAAGTCCTGGTGACTGCAGACCTCTGGCAGAGCAGTCTGACACAGGGCTCTGCTGTACAACACCACAACACGGCAGGGGTCCGCCTTCTGGATGTATTTCTCAGAGGATGGGGCAAAGAAGCAGCAGTACTCCTCCTTGTACAATCACGTGCCGTTTCCTAGTTATGAATTGGATTAAGGCTTAGCTGCTTAATAAAAGCTTGCAAAACTATCTGTAATGGCTCATCAAAACTTGTCTTGGAAAACATTCATGTCTCCTCTGTCTATACACTTATTAAGCATTGCTTGTATGAAGATTTTCTTCAGAGCATGTTTGTATCCAGCAGTGGTAGTGAATCTGAACTAAACTGCTACTTACCCATTTCAAGATACTCATAGAACAGTCCAAGTTTTCCAATGGGCTGCAGGTGGTAGTCCTGTTCCCAGCGCGGAACAACTTTTTCTGATCTAGCAGCTGTACAGTATCTTCCGATTAGATTCTTAACCCAACTATCAGCCAGGGAGAAAAAGACCACTAACATTGGTAAAAAAACCTAAAATGTTCAGTAAATGGGAAAAAATTGACATTTGTGCTGTTATAGCTTTGAACAGTGGATTTAGTTGTTCTTGAATTACTGAAAACTTCCTTCAAACATGAGTATAATCTTCTGTTGCCTTATCCTGAAAGCAGTTATTTACAACGATAAATAAGAGTGTAAAAGGGCAATATATCAGAATCATAGTGATTTATACTTATGTTGTACAGGTGAATGACCACATAAAATTCAAGGTAACAAAAAATCAAGTTAAATGTAGGCCTGCGGTTAGACAGATTAATTCCTTCTGATCACAAAATTCACAGAATCATAGAATGGTTGAGGTTGGAAGGCAACTCTGGAGGTCATCTGGTCCAACCCCTCCTTGCACAGGCAGGGCCACCTAGAGCCGGTAGCCCAGGACCAAATCCAGATGGCTTTTCAATATCTCCAAGGATGGAGACTCCACAACCTCTCTAGGAAACCTGTGCCAGTGCTTGGTCACCCTCACAGTAAAAAGGTGTTTTCTTATGTTCAGAGGGACCCTTCTGTTTTTCAGTTTGTGCCCATTGCCTCTGGTCCTGTCACTGGGCATTAGCCACTGAGATTAGTCTGTCTCCCTCTTCTTTACTCTTGCCCTTCAGGTATTTGTACACATTGATGAGATCCTCCTGAGCCTTCCCTTCTCCAGGCTGAACAGTCCCAGCTCTCAGCCTCTCCTCATACGTCAGGTGCTCCAGTCCCTTCATCATCCTTGTGGCCCTTTGCTGGACTTTCTTCAGTATGCCCATGTCTCTCTTGTACTGGGAGGCCCAGAGCTGGATACAGTACTCCAGGTGTAGCCTCCCCAGTGCTGAGTAGAGGGGAAGGATCACGTCCCTTGACCTGCTGGCATCACTCCTCCTAATGCAGCCTAGGATACCATTAGCCTTCTTTGCCATGAAGGCACATTGCTGGCTCATGTTCAACTTGGTGTCCACCAGGACCCCCAGTCCCTTTTCTGTCAAGCTGCTTTCCAGCTGGGTGGCCCCCAGCATATACTGGTGCAGGCATTGTTCTTCCCCAGGTGCAGGACTTTATAATTCCCCTTGTTGAATTCCATGAGGTTCTTGTCAGCCCATTTCTCCAGCCTGTCAAGGTCCCTCTGGGTGGCAGCACAACCCTCTGACTTATCAGTTTGGTGTCGTCAGCAAACTTGCTGAGGGTGCACTCTGTCCCCTCATCCAGATCATTAATGAAGATGTTAAACAGGACGTGACCCAGTAGTGATCCCTGGGGTACACCGCTAGTGACTAGCCTCCAACTAGACTTCACGCCACTGATCACCACCCTCTAGGCCTGGCCATTCATCCAGTTTTCAGTCCACCTCACTGTCTGCTCATCCAGTCCATACTTCAATAGCTTCTCTACGAGGCTTTTATGGAGGACAGTGTCAACGGCCTTCATTTCATCATAGAAGGTTAGCAGGTTGGTCATAGAATCATTGAATCATAGAATGGTTTGGGTTGGAAGGGACCTTAAAGATGATCTAGTTCCAACCCCCCTGCCATGGGCAAGGACACCTTCCACTAGACCAGCTTGCTCAAAGCCCCATCCAACCTGGCCTTGAACATTTCCAGGGATGGGGCATCCACAACCTGTCTGGGCAACCTGTTCCAGTGTCTCACCACCCTCATAGTGAAGAACTTCTTCCTTACATCTAATCTAAATCTACCCCCTTTCAGTTTAAAGCCATTACCCCTTGTCCTATCACTACATGCCCTTGTAAAAAGTCCCTCTCCAGCTTCCTTGTAGGCCCCCTTTAGGTACTAGAAGGCTGCTATAAGGTCTCCCTGGAGCTTTCTCTTCTCCAGGCTGAACAACCCCCCACTCTCTCAGCCTGTCTTCATAGCAGAGGTGCTCCAGCCCTCTGATCATCTTTGTGGCCCTCCTCTGGACTCACTCCAACAGGTCCATGTCCTTCTTATGTTGGGGGCCCCAGAGCTGAACGCAGTACTCCAGGTGGGGTCTCATGAGAGCAGAGTAGAGGGGGAGAATCACCTCCCTTGACCTGCTGGTCACAATTCTCTTCATGCTGCCCAGGATACAGTTGGCTTTCTGGGCTGCAGACGCACATTGCCGGGTCATGTTGAGCTTCTCGTCAACCAGCACCCCCAAGTCCTTCTCCTCAGGGCTGCTCTCAATCCATTCTCGGCCCAGCCTGTATTTGTGCTTGGGATTGCCCGCATCCATATGCAGGACCTTGCACTTGGCCTTGTTGAACTTCATAACATTTGCACGGGCCCACTTCTCAAGCCTGTCAAGGTCCCTCTGGATGGCATCCCTTCCCTCCAGTGTGTCGACCGCACCACGCAGCTTGGTGTTGTTGGCAAACTTGGTGAGGGTCCGCTCAATCCCACTGTTCATATTGCCAACAAACACGTTAAACAGTGCCAGTCCCAATACCGACCCCTGAGGAACGCCACTCATCACTGGTCTCCACTTGGACATTGAGCTGTTGACCACAACTCTTTGAATGCGACCAAGTCAACCAAGACTTCCCCATGGTGAATCCATGCTGACTACTCCTGATGACTTTCTTGTCCCTTATGTGCCTGGAAACAGTTTCCAGGAGTAGCTGCTCTTTCACCTTCACAGGGATCGAGGTGAGACTGATCTCATCTGAAAGGCTTGCATGAGAATTTAAGAAAACTGATGAATTGGCTGTAGCCATTTTCAGCAGTCAAAGAACCATGTTCAAAAAAAGGGAGGTGGGGGCGAATGTCTATCAACGGAGAAAAAACCAAAATGGTTCTTTTTATACTTGCAGAGATGCAGAATGAGAGAGCAGTTAAGAACCAGATCCAGAAGTGATACTCAGCATTTCAACACCTAAATGCTACTTGTCACAAGTGTATTCACTTGTGAATTCAAAATTCTGGTCAGATGAATATATTTCCTGTACACAGAAGGGGGAGTCAGTTGTCTATGGCTGGAGCTGACATCTGCAGGCATGCTCAGTCTAGGGACCCTTCCCCAGGTAGAAGAAAATGTTGAGAAGAAGGATGGGTCTACAGGTCCATCCTGCAACCAGCAGCATATACGGAGCATTGGGGTCTGGAGGAACCATATCTCAGCAGAGTGCCCTAGCCTCAACCCTACACAGTATTTATGACACGCTTTGAAGTGAGGTCACTGTGCAGCAAAGGGGCACAAATCATGGGCCTGGAAGAACCACAGCCAGAGGGAATACAATGCCGTGGGCTGGTGCTTATGGCATTCAGGAGGGCATGAGCAAACTGGGAGTTCCCTACTCCAGGCAACATAACAGCCACTGATCAGTATAAAATAAAGAACAAGTCCTGGGAGAAGGAACAGAGTCCTAGATAGTATCTTAACCTAAATTAAATGGAGGGCATTTGTGGTTAGCACTTTGCTTATTGTTTACATTAAAACATGACTTCCCAGAAATCTGCCCCACTGAAAGAGAACGTATAGGCACTATGAATGTCAAATATGACTGTAAAACTAAATGAGTTAAATTAGTAACTTATGCATGACTTTTAAAGGCCCAATGTACAACAACAAATCATTCCACTCAATATTAAGCAACAGTCTTTAGTTTAATATTTTCAGAGCTTCTATTGCCTCAGTTCTAAATATCCAACCTGAAACACATTGAGTCGGATTTGCAGAGGAAGGAAGAATTTCTGATTAGAACTAAAATCAGTCAGAACGACAGAGACAGGAGCTCAAAGCTATGGACCAAAAATATCCAAAGTGTCTAAAAAGGCCCCAAAAGACTAGTCTTATTCTTTTAGAATACAATACGCACCTATCAAATTTAGTGACCAAATGTGTGAACGCATCAAGCAAAAGCAGTATCTTTCAAATATGAAAGAGCAGATTACTTAGTAGTTTGAACTTACGGAAGAAGCACTTCTTGAATGTTGTTCCAGATTGCTTTACCTCCTACTATGATGGCAAGCTGAGTTGTGAGTTCAAGGAGACATCCACCTGGATCACACTGAAGGTTGGGAGAGACATGAAAAATTTTTGAAGTTGGGTAACTTTTCAGGCATGAATGAAGATTTAAAATAATGCATTCCTGGTTTATTATGATAACAATTCTTAAAGCAATACAGGAAGACTATTTAGGCAAACCTTTCCAGTCAGGTATGCAAAAGCCAATTCCAGGCCACATATGGTCACATATGATAGGTTGACAGGACACTAGTGAAAGAGTGAAATACCAGGTGAAGCCATGCAGCTCTGTACTGTGCTGTCACCAGGCGAGGGCCACCCAGCAGAACAGGAATGCTTCTACTGATGTTCTCCCCTTCCCGTATGCCAATTCACAGATTGTTGGACCATCGGAAAATAAGCTTGTCTGGGTACGCGTAATACACTTCTAAGCCCAACTGGTCTTGTGTCATATTATTTTATGCTAGGGGTTACTAAGGAGGCAATTGGCTTGGGAAGCAATCGCTTTTTGAACCCTCATGTTAAATATGTACACCTATGTTGTACACTCCTAACTGCAGCAGAATACCTGGACTAATGGCTCCTGCTGTTTAAAAACAAACGCTATCATACATTCTTACCTCTTCATTGCGATACTTTCCTAGCCAATAAACTGGATTTCCAGGGTGACCTACAAATTTACCCTTAAAGAAGGCTATGTAGAAGCATGAAGAATAGTAGTTGACAAACTGGAACAAGAACATCTTTGTGGTCAGACTGTTTTCATAATCGGTCTGTGTCCTTGGAAGCTCTGCAGTTAAAAAAAAATAAATTAAACAAAAGCGCCAACCTACAAGTAACCTACAAGCTGCTTTAGAGCCTCAGCTGGAAAAGTATGTGTATGCCTTGTATTCCTTAATATGACTGAGCGTTATAAATTAGATTGTACATAATCCCCATGTATACTGTAACCATTATGCTAATTCTAAAACTATATGGGTTGTAAAAAGGAAAGAACTTGTTCCCTGACAATAAAGAAAAAGCACAAGCAAAAATTCTGATAACTCAGGGAAAAAAAAGCACCCAAATCCAGCACACTCAGGAAAGATGCAAATGTAACACTTTGAACTGATGAAACAGTATTAAATGAAACTATATTAAAATATCGCACTACTTCACACATCTAAAGTAAAATAGCTACTTTAATGTTGATGGCCTGGATATAAAGAATAATAATATTTGTGACTGTTTATCTATTTAATAACATGGGAATGGTATCTAGCTTTGGAACAGTGACCTTATTTCATTTATTTACAAGAAAATAGCTATTTTCCCCATAAACAAAAGCTAATGTAATTGAATGTGTTATGTTTTACTGATCTGTTTTCATAAAGCTTGGTTATTATAGTAATTTTCTTTGCTTTGTCTGTTTCATAAGCACAAAACTGTAAACAATTGATCTTTCATACTGTCTATACAAGGAGTTTTCAGGCAAAGAGCTGAATATCATATTCCTTTCATACTGAGAAAATCTGTATTTGAAAATTTCTAGATGGTATTGTATGATCTGGTGGGAAAATTCTGAAATATGTGGTACAGGTGTTCATTTACTGAAGTTCTCATTATACATGCTATTTTTTCTTGCTATTTTACCCCAAGTTTCTATCTGAGGTACAGCAGCGGTATACCGAAGTCAGTGATCAGGATTGCCACTTTTTCATAGATGATGTTGAGAACCATAATGACTATAAAGCTGATGAGCGAAGCAGTTACTGAAGTGGCTGTCTGCGGAGTCAGGTACTTGCGGATCGCCTCTGTTCCACTAATGTGCTGTGACAACGTTGCAGAAAACACCAGGAAAACCGAGAGCCTGTAGACAATGATTCCAATAACTGAAGCAATAATCAAAAGAATCTGCCAAGGGAACGCAAGAAAGATGTTAATATTGAACCATTTGCTTTAGGAAAAAGTGAGCTCGAAACACTTTTTATGATAGGCAAAAGGAAACCAATTGTGTGCCTGTCATTCCATTGCAAGAGATGATCAAATAAGATAGAAGGCAATAAATATAAAATCCATAAAAGAAGCTTTTTTTTCATGCAGCATAGTCAATCTGCAGGAAAGAAGAGATGGTCTGTTTTATGACTAATAACAAGGTTTGCACCGATGTGAGCGAAGATAATGAGATGCATAATCAAATCTTATGCCTCGAGGCATGTGATGGAAAAAATCTCCCTCTTTTGACATTGGGCAATTGGTAGGATGGCAAATGTACTAGCAAGTCTGCATTGATTATGGAGGGGGCTGTACCTTCTCTTTCACATGATAATATTACAGATTACAGACCCCGCAAAGGAATAGACAAATTTTAAGCCGAGTCATATGATCTGCAGGAGTTGTAATAATGATCCATGCACCCCATCTTGCTTGCCGTCTCCTCTCTTTCTGCTTCTCCTCCTGCTTTTATTTCTTGCTAGTTCTCTAGCTATTATTCAGATTGAGGTCCATAGAGCTGTGAATCTTTTTTTCACTATCTCTGCAAACTGCCATGAATCCTCCTGCATCCCCCTACCCAGCACATAATAAAAGTGCAGTAACACAAATGACAAACCCAGACCAAATCTCTTCCCTTCCACCTGAAGCCCTGCCTATTTAAATCCAACAGCAAGCCAGTATTCTTTGCTTGCTTTGTGTTTCAGATGTGTTAACACTGAGGCCCTCCTGGGCTGCCAGCCACCATTCTATCTCTTATCATCTGTCTCCTATCACCTAGGATGAGGTCTTTTCCAGCTGCTGTTTGTGCTACAGGCAAGGAGGACATGCAGCACGCTAAAACACTGAGCTTTTCAAGGCGACCACTCTGGGCATGCTCACCATCTTAGATATTGTTTCATGGGTGACTGGACTGCTTTCAAGTTTTAGTTTTAATTAAAGCAGCAGCTCTGGAAGATTAGAGAGCGCCCAGCTTTGCTCTGTTAAGTGAAATGAAAAACCTGAAAGAGGCCCAGGACTGTGAGACACGATATTGAAGCAAACAGCTGGAACAAGTAGGATAGAAACTGGCAGGGAGGAGAGCATATAAACCAAAGTCTTTCCCCTGCTCTCCCCCAAAAGCAAAGAAAGAAAGACATTTATCTTAAAATAATGAGGGAAAAACCAATGGACCACATTCACAAGCATAACTCACAAGCTACAGCTGCAGGATATTTTGACATATTTTCTATTGACTGTACGCTAATGAGTATTCGGTGACTACAGCTACCTTCTCCATGTGGGTCCATACCTTATGGGCTTGGTTTATGCATCAGATGAAAATCCAGCTGAACCTGTTCCTTTGTTACCTTTTGTTCAGTTCAGGAGGATTTTTTTTAGACACTTACTAGAGGAGTGAATTCATGAGGTGAAAGAATAAGAGGAGAACTTTACCCAGAAGAAGACTGCACTTGTACAGAAAGTCATCCGTATGCACTTCCCACAGGCAGTGTATGGCACATGTTCTTCTTGCTGTAAAAGATTTAGAAACAGATCAAGGATGCACCCAACCTTTTCTTCATATTTTTTGGGTGCTGCAATTAGACCCTTTATGATGTTGAGGGCAGAAAAAAAGGAAAGAAGTCTCTGGTTTTGTTTCCTTTCCTGCTTTGTTGTCCTGGAAACTCACATTTATTCATGATTTCAAAAGTCTTGCCTGATTACATGTGTCTTATTTTGCTGCCCATTCTAAGATAAAAATGACTTCCATAGAGGCTGAGTGTCCTCAGCTCTTACTGACTTCAGCTATGACAGGGTTCACAGTCCTTTTCAATGGATACATCCTTCTTGGCTGACCATGGCATCCAAGGTCATTATCTTTCAAACCTCATGGCTAAAATTAGCAAGCACTAAAATTTTGGTCCCTGATCTCCGTATTTCTCAATTTATCCTACAGAAACAATGGGATGGCTTTCCCAAGGAATATGCCTACCTCAGTATGGTGGTGTGAAAATTCACTGAGTCTTTATAGGATCTCTGAGGATCAAAATCATTACATTTTAGCACATTCTTCACTCTTTGAACTGTCTGAAAGGAACTTTCTAGCTATGACTTTATACATTAAAGGTGGCATAGGTTTATAAGCTTTTAAACAGAACCAGTTTTTTTGTAGTACAAGATATAAAAAGAAGATCTATATAGGATAGTTTCAACTATGGCAGTTAATTTTGAAACTTTTCAAGTGCCCTTTAATAAACATTAGTATAATGTGGGTGGAATGTGAAAGCAATGCAAATGATCAGATAAACGCCAGAGTAATATATTGACAGAGAATAATAAAAAGTGAAGCTGAGCTGGAGTGAGCTACAGAAGCTAAAGCTGCTCAAAATGTATAATAAATAGAGATCTAAACTAAGATCCTCATAAATATGAATCCTATTTCATTGAAATGAGGATTATCCTTGTCCCTGTGAGTTTGCTGTTATTAATCGTAATTGCATCCACGTGCACTTAGCAACAATACCTATTTATACATGTTTCAAACAGAAACATCTTCAGTTAAAAAACCAGTCTTGGCGTGATATATAACGCAACATCTTTCCCTCTATTTCACCCTTTTTTCCTGATGCATTTTTAGGCAAAGATAGCAAATGCTCTGTGATCTTGGCCTCTGGCAGCAACACTGAATCATTTCTTGGGGGATTTAATAAAGCAGACTTAGTCTCCTAAGCTGGGCATGATGCCTACTTCTGTTTATTCATGACACAGGAACCTCAGCAGTGCAAGCTCCTCAAACAGGCAACTACTTTAAGGTCCCTACAGTTAGGTACAAATTTGCTCCCACACATCTGTTATAAGTAAGTAAGTTCACTATTTCCAGGCCAGCTTATCAACTCTCCTTGAAGCACTGCTGATTCATACAGCTCTAGTCCAGATTGACCATTTTCATTGTGTCCTCTCACAGCATGTCTATTGCAGTAGCCATCACCAGTTATCAAAATAGTCCTTACCTGTGTGATTTCATTCATTACTACATGAGTGCACCGAGCTTCGTATTCCGGGCGAACTTGTTCTTCTTGCTCTAAGTACTCAACTGTGTCCCATTCATACTCCAGTTCAGCCTGCCGTCGCTTCCAAAACTCCAAAAACAAAGTAACTATCCAGAAGATATAGACAAAATGAGCAATACCATGTGAGTATTGGACACTGCTTGACCCTCTGGGCTATAACATGTGGCTCAGTTTTCCATACAGCTTTCCACAGACATGGAATAAAACCCTTATTGGGTAATGCAATGGTGAAAATAACTGGATCTACTCCTTTATGCAGTTATTGCTTTGGATATATAGGTACTTTAATAACAGAAACCTGAGGTAAATGGTGTTGTAAGTGCATGCTAAAGAATGCATACACATTTATTTGCTTTCTGCCTCAGGCTAGAATATGAGCACTTTGTATTTCATATTATAGACTGCTTTTGAAAAAGTTTATCATGGGATGCGTAAGAAAGCCAGTTGGTTGGATAGGTGAAGACAAAATGCTGGAGAGTGCAGGACTTCTAGAAAAGAAAAACTCAGTATGCCAAAAATTGCCATGGGAAAAAGCTCATGTTCATTCAGTCTGCAATTTTTGTACGGACAAATTATCAGTTTGCACACTACAAGAACCAACGATGGTTCAGGTAAAGCTGCTTAAATGTAGCTGTCTTTCCTCCCCTGCTAGCACGAATCTGAAGGGGCTGCAGCTCTTTTTGCATTGCATGGAGCTTAGAAACTCTCTGGGCTGGGCCAGCAGTTTCCCTGGATTGTGCTCCTACAACTGGAAGCACTGGAAGACCAGGTACACAGATGCCTAAGTGGTACTGGCTAGACAAGAATCCAGCCAAACTCATTACCCTGGCCTGAGACATGATGCAGGTCTATCTGGCAGCAGAGGCAATGACAGACTGTTGTGGTTGAACCCCAGCTGGCAACTAAGCACCACGCAGCCGATCCCTCACTGCCCCCAGCCAGTGGGATGGGGGAGAGAATAGAAAAAAAGTAAAACTTGTGGGTTGAGATAAAGACAGTTTAATAGGACAGAAAGGAAGAAAATAACAATAACAATAACAATAATAATAATATGACAAAAATAATAATAAAAGAATTAGAATATACAAAACAAGTGATGCACAATCCAATTGCTCACCACTTGCCGACTGATGCCCAGTTAGTTCCCAAGCAGTGATCCGCCCCTCCTGGCTAACTCCCCCAAGTTTATATACTGGGCATGATGTCGTATGGTATGGAATATCCCTTTGGCCAGTTTGGGTCAGCTGTCCTGGCTGTGTCCCCTCCCAGCTTCTTGTGCCCCTCCAGCCTTCTTGCTGGCTGGGCATGAGAAGCTGAAAAGTCCTTGACTTAGTATAAACACTACTTAGCAACAACAAAAACATCAGTGTGTTATCAACATTATTCTCATACTAAATCCAAAACATAACACTATACCAGCTACTAGGAAGAAAATTAACTCTATCCCAGCTGAAACCAGGACACAGACCCAGCTGAGAAGGCTGGGAGGAGCTCAGGACAATGGGTGTCAGTACCACGCTCCCCAGTACACCCGGATGCTTTATTACTGAAGACAGTGCATCCTCAGATGAAAGAGTGGTGTGGCTCTGCAGCACTGCCTCCAGGAGGAGTTAGTATCCCATCACTGCACTCCTCATCACTCCCATTGTCTGGGAGTAATCAACCCTAAAAGCCTTTTCTTTCATCAATTTGGCCCCTCATTCTGAATGAGGAAACATCAATGGCATGCAGTTGCAAGTCCAAACATTAAAGGTTATCTCCAAAATCAGGTGTGGTCAATAAGCCCCACACTGAAGCACTTAAAACCCAGAAAACTCCATGGGCTGTGCTGTGAGATGACATTGGCATCCACACACAAGCAAAACCCCAGGAAACCTTCCTCCCTTGATTATCCAGGGGCCTCTTCACCAGGACTTCTCTGCTACTTCACGCTTAGAAGGCCGTTCCAAGCAGTGGGCCAGAGGATCACATCTGCTTTCTCCAGCAGAGCAAGGAGATTAGTTTTCCATGAACCTCTAGCTGCTGCCCAACCCAAATCACAGGAAGCTACAGGCTATACTGATTTGCTCCAGCTGCAAATCCAGCTGCTGCTGGGGAGTCCAGAAGTGCAGGGCTTCCTTCGGTGATAGCCTCTGTGCTAATAGTGAAAGAAGGACACATAACACGGGGACAGCTCTATCAGCTCCAATACAAAGAAAACTTCTACTAGCTAAGATAAGCCAGCGGCCAAGTTGCATCTTTCAGAACAGGGAAGGAGCTGCTGCTGGATTTCACATTTTCCTTTTATTTTGAACCAGCATTTTTTTAACAGTGGAAACAAATGACATTTCAGAATCAGGAGATCTGAGCGCTAATGCCACCTCACGTTGGTAATTTGTGGTGTCCCCTTTCACCTGTCCGTCAACACTGCCATTCAGTATGGCCCAGGTATTCTGCCTCTGAAGCTGTGTCACTAAGGACTGAAAAGAAATGCCTCCATTGGAGAACATTTGTTTGCTTAACTGATCTTGTTCAGGGAGGAGATCCCGTGATGTCATCAAGTGAAGTGGAAGCTGCCTCTTGCTCATGACCTTTGCCGATCTAGTCATACCATCATGGGAGAAGGGGCTGAAGTGTTGGTCCAGGGCATTAATGTATAGAGGGCTGATTCCTGAGGCTAAATTCCCTGGTGTTTTATAGTGCTTTAAGATCTTTGAAGGGAATACACTAAAAAACCCCACAATTATTAAAAGTGTATTGATGATAACAATGCAATAATACATCCAAAAATTTAATATTATTTTAATTGTTTTGGACCAGGAGGTCTAAAAAAGTATTAGAGCAAGGTGAAAATTACAGTTGGAATTGCACCAGGACCATGGGTCATTTGGATTCAGTACAATTTTGACTGAATTTCTGTAATACAATTCACCTCTTTATGTAGTGGACTTATGACAAGAATACTAATAGACCTTGCAGCCATCACTATAACCATGCAGCTTAACTTTGTAATTATTACTCTTGGAACCATTCTTCAAAACAGGAAACACAATTCTAACTAAAAAGCAAATTGCAAATAAATTAACTATTCAGATGACAGGAGAAGATTTCATTAGTATCAAACTTCTAATTTTCTTTTATTTAGAGAATTTCCTGCTTGTAATTTGGTTTTAGCGTATATTTTGAAAGAAATCTTCTTTTTGAAATTATGTGTTTCATCTTGTATTTCTTTAAAGCAGTAGCTATTTTGAAGCACTTTAGGTCATCATAGGAAAATAAAAATACAATGCGTTTTACGAAGAAAGCAAATTATGTATTATTGTCAGCCTACATATGAATTCAAAATGTTACATGAGTTATTTTCTCTATAGTATCTTGTATACAGACCTAACATTGAACTTACTTTAGTAATCTCTGGATAAGACAGTGCAATAAAAGCCGGTTAACAAAGTTGCTAATATGAACAAATGAAACCGTTTCTGGGAAAATAAACCTTGCCTAATCCCTTGAATACAGCACCAAGTGGTTTCACCCATGGAAAACATCCTGGTTTCAGACACATTTTCTCTGCTAAAAGATAAATCTAGTGCTTGTAACTACTACACTTTTTACAATCAGTTTCTTAAATAAAGACAGGAGGAAAAAATTCCTGGGAAATATAATAAATGACTATTTTTCAATTGCCTTGTGCAGTCACACAGCTGTTAATAGGCACAGGCAGCTCCAAAACTCTTTGGAAAAAAACCAGCTCCTCTGCCAGATACACTTAAGCATGTGGCTGGCTCCTGCTGGATGAACATGAGGCAGCTCTAATCACTTCTCTCGGACTTTTCTCCAAGTCAAATGAAACAAAACAGACATTGAAGACCAACATTAAGTTCTACAATTTTTTGTTTTCTCATGATGCTAAAAAAGAGTTCCTATGAATGTACCTATCTTCTATGGAACTATCTACTAGTGAATTCCTGAGTGTTACAAAACAAAGTTGTTGCAAATTTATCCATGTTTTCTTGGCTGATGCTGGAAGCTTGGCCAAAATTAGATGACAAACCACAGTTGTTGAGATCGACTTACCCCATATTCCCATAAATACTGCAAACACCAGTGTTCCAAAGCTGTCAAATATACAGAGTTTCTGGAAAAATGGAAAAGAAAAAAAAGGCTTAAAATATAATCAGCCATTTTTTTCTTCTACACTGACCCAGAACAGAAGCTGCTTACTGAACATGTTGATTTTTAGCTTTTATGTAGTTTAATAAACAATTTTTACTGATAGTGTTTCCTCAATTTCTGTCAATGTACACCACCCTCCAGTAAATTAAAGAAATTAAATGCAAAGCCCAGAATTAAAAATATAAGCCAAACATGCAGCAAGAGGATAGTAAAATGGTGTGCTATCAAACTTCCTTCCATCTGTTGCATAGGAAGAGGAAAAACAGTGCTTCTGGTCTGGGAACTCAGTATAGAGTTAGGTGTTTTTAATACAGCCACAAAAAGGCAATGGACATGTCTGGTTCTCATGAGCAGGATGACAACAAACCAATCTCGTTAGTAAAAACACATTCTGATGAGATACCTCTGTGGTCACAGTTTGCCTTTTCTTTCCATTGTAGCCTTTTCCCTGTATTCTTATTTCTTTTGCCCTTTAAGTGTGCTGAAGCAACACATTAAACCTGGGCAAAATATTTTTGATGAATAGCTGAAAAATTGCAGTTTGGGGAGTGACTGAATCTATAGAAAGGAATGACAAAGGCTAACATTAGCCTAGTGAGACAAGGTAATGGAGAAAGAAAGCGAGGTTCCTCTAGATGAACTCAGAGCAAGAGTCTGGCTGTGTCACGGCTAACAGGACATGGCTGTGTCACAGCTTCTGTCATGGCCAACATCAGCCTCTCCTTGTACCCATCTCCTCCTTCACAACACGGGTCAAATTCAAGGCACGGATGCAGATAACTTCTTTGGGGAGGGAGGCGGCAGAATTTAGAAATGTCAAAACATGCTTTAAACATTTCCTTAGCAAAATTGATTCAGAGCTACTGAGTCAAGACTTTAGTAATTGAACCTTCTTTTTTTCCCCCCAAAAGGAAGAAGTACCCCCAAATGAAACCAAAGTATTTCATTTTCAATTAAAAAACCACTTTAGACCTGTATCAAATATTCCACAGCTATGTGAAATGAAAAAAAAAATTTTTCATCTTAGATCAAATTGGAGCAATTAATGTTGTTTTTACTTTTCAAAGTTCAGTGGCTGTATCAAAAGCAACAACTATTTGCACAGTTCTAGCAATTCTGCAGGACATTAGTGGAGGAACAACATCGTTTTATATGTAGTACTAGAGAAAGTGCAACTAAAGTTCAATAGCATGTCTATAAGCTGTAAATGTAGTTACCTTGGATGATTCACAAGTGATGGTGAGGTTCCAGTAGGTACATACTTTATCACACTGAGGGCACATTATGATATTACCTCCTATGCTGGGATCACATACTTCTTGGCTAAAAACAAAACTAGTCAGTCACTCACCAACACTAAATTCTTTAGTCCTTTTTTGCACATGAGGACAGTGCAATAATCTCAGGGAACTGAGAAATAATTTACCAGAGATCTGCTCTCACGAATTCCGCTCCCGCCGCCCCAGCAACACATCCCCATTTCTATTCTTAGTCCTCATCTCAAAAATGGATGACATGGGGGGAAAATAATTTCCATCCCTTGTATGTGGTGGTAATTCTCAAAACTACTCACATTAAGACTAAAACAACTCTTCAAAGATCTCACATAGTGATTCAAGGAACAGCAGATCTGTCTCCTGAGAGATGGCAAAAGAGTTTGGCTTATCTAACCTAGTACGGTGGAGGCTGAAAGGTGATCTCATTGCTTTCTACAAATACATCAGTGAGGTAAACACCAGGGAGGGAGATGAACTATTTAACTAAATGATAATACTGGCATAAGGCTAAATGGGTATAAATTGGCCACAGGAGCAGAGGTCTGGAACAGCCCTTCAGCATGTTTTATAAAGATGAACAGCCTTCCTGAAGGGGGTATACAGTGTGATGGCCTGTAGACGATTTGGCACAACGACCCAGGTGTTTTTTCCTGGGTTGTTGTGCCATGGTTGAATTTTGTCATGCTCTGGTGAGGGAATCTGTGTCATGGCTATGCCTCTCCTCCCAACGTATCCTGGGCAGCTGAAGCCCCCTGTGCTATTGTTCTTCCTGTTTTCTTCTCTCAAAACAGAGGAAAGAAATTTTGGGGGCTTTATTGAGGTCTTTGGATATCTCCTTTAAGGATTACCACAGTGAAAATGATGTGTTAGAGCAATTTGTATTGACTTCTCACTGTCACTCCTTTCTTTGTGTTTCTACACTAGGTGTGGTGAACCTAGTGCAAAATATAAAGAAAATGCTGAAATAACAAACTCTCAGATGTCTACCACTGAAATGGTCCAACGACATCCATTACTCCTCTAGCTCACATTTTATGCATTTACCTTCAAATCCATAACTGTTGTTCTCCGGCCCTTTCATTTTGCCTCTTTTATTACGCAGTGTCTTGCAAACCCCGTACAGTCCCCCTCTGTAGGGGACTGATCAAATTGCACATGATATTAAAATAGGCCTGATCAGGTACCTCCATGTGCAGTTGTCCTTTGTCAGGCATCCATACAGAAAACAGCCAACTCCTACAACCGCAGCCACGATCAGCATATTAGTGTAAAAGCCCAGCCAAGCAAAGTAGATTCCAATTTTTTCTCCATAGTATTTCCTGTGGAGGGGAAAGGTTTTTTTCTGAAATGCAAGTAAATTCACATTTCTGGTTCAAATGGCTCTTCATTTCAGACATTTTGTGCCAACTCGTACGGTCATATTCCTCCAGTTTTAACTTTGGGATTGCAGAAGTATTGCAGCTGGGTATTTCTATCAGCACTTTTATGCTTTTATAAGAAGATAGGAATGGGGGGGGGAAGGCAAAAGAGAGAAAGATCATACCTTGCAGAGAAAAATTTTAAGCGGTTGCCTTTTCATGAATTGGTTTATCATGAAACCGTGCTCAAAGTATGCTCCCATGCATGAGCTGATAGAAGTGTATGTACCTGCTTCAGTACTGAGCTCTGCCTCTTTGACATCCCCCAAACCAGATCTGTTATGTAAATTCCTAGTTGCCTCTGCATTAGTCCAGCCCCAGTCACACCAACCTGATGAAATCCAGGGGCTGCAGTTTGAAAATGTTTTTAGGATGAGCCCATTCTCTGTAGAGAAGATATCTTTCACTTGGGCATTCAGGATCGGTTGACAGGTGCCTAAAACTAGACTGCAAAACAGAAAGAGTGTGGGAAGAAGATACTGTTAATCCAAGCAGCATGGATCTCATCTCTGCAGACCTCATGCCATGAAGCCAGAGCCTGGAATAGCCTTTTTGCCCAGTCTCACTGCAAGCCAGGAAAAGGAGCAGGAAGGCAGCTCTGGGAGTGCACCAGGATTCAGGATAGAAGGTTGTCAGAAAGGCACCGAATGCTAAAGCAAATGCTTTACATATGTGAGCTGAAAATAACAGAGACTCGTAATGAACTTAAATCTAAGCACATGTCAGCGTCTTGGCACTTAGGCATAGAAAATAGAAAAGGATCCATTCTAATTAGAGCACAGGACTGAATTAAAGTTGATTTTAAGTAGCTCTAACATGCTAACATGCTTTGCTTCAAAATAATATTGTACTGGAAAGTCTGAGGGATAAATCCAGGGCTTCTAGTCTCTGTTTTAAATTTTAAAAAGAGTTCACATGGAGATAATCCTTGTGTTTTTTGCTAGGTTATTTGAAAACCTTTTATTTCAATAAAGCCTATTTTATTTGAGGGAATTTTCCATTCTATGTCTGTGATGCAACAAGACAAGTGACATTTGTAGAAAACTATAGGCTACTTTTGATTTTCAGAGTAGCTGTGATATATAATTTTAATTGTATAAAAAGACAGTCATTAATTACTAGGCATACTGAGTCCAAATTTCCCATGCCATAGTAGAAATAGCCTGCAAGGCAGGTTTTAAATCTTTAAAAGGAAATCTTAAAAATGGATAGTCACGATGATATTAATTCTATCCTGTAAAGCTTTGGGTTACTTACAAGAAACATGATTTGTCTTGATTTTGCCTTAAAGATTTCTTTGAAATCCTTGGAGACCTCATGAATATTTTAAGCAGAGTCCAAACCGCTGAAGCAGTTACCATTCCTGACCTCCCATGTTCTCAATGTCTTCTCAACAGAACACACCTCGGACACAGAACGGTGGCTCTGATGGGGAGGAGGTGTGGGGGTGGGGGTATATAATAGATATAATGCAGTCTTTGCTTACTGTATGCCATTTGCAGCCTCACATGGAGTTTTTCCTTGGTCAAATACTCTGAAATCTGTGTTTTTTCTCCTTCATTTTCTTCTTCTGTGCTATTGCTAGTCTTTGTATACAAAATTTTCAGGTAACTTGCTTCTTTAAATGATATACTTTAAAAAGCTTCACAAGTGTAGCTACAAAAGCTGGATTTCTTATTGCAAGATGAAATTCAACCTAGTTAAACTCTTCTCCACATGACTCTGACATCACCTGTGAGGTGTTGGACTGGCTGGACAGAGCCTTCCTGCAGAAACACGAGTGTCCCTGCACATACGTTGCAATGTTTAGGAACTGTGGGAATGTTTCTCACTGTGTGAGACTGTCACACATCCTAAGATGAGATTTGTATTCTACACCTTTATTAACAACGTTGATATTTGATAGGAATTTTAATACTGAAAAATTGAACACTAAAAAAAGGGACAACGTTAAAATTGATTTAGAAGTGATGACACAGTGCGTCATGGGAACTATCACTCAGGCCAGGCACTTCACTGAACTACATGTCCCAGAGAATACAAGGTTAACACCTCCTAAATGAAATATATTGTTTTTCAGTTATGGCAAACTATGTCCTATTCTAGTATGTGGATATAATAACTAGTCAAGGAGTAAGGCAATCAATAGTGCTTGTATCTTTTGATATAAACCCCACAGATATAGTTCAGACCTCTATTTCAAAATATATTTTAGTTACAAGCACTGGACTTACGTCATGAAGGGGAAATGCTGCTTTGTAGATTCCAGTGTCCAGCAATTTGTTAATGCCAAACTTTTTCACATTGTTTTTGGTTGCATATTCCACACGGGACAGGATAAAATGAACCTGAAATTTAGAAAATATTTTTGTGTCTCTTGCAACCTGAAAGTAATCATACACAGCTATACCTGTTTCAGCATATAATCGACTCAGGAAAGGATAAGCAGTGCAGACAAAATTAATTGCACAGGGTATACGAACCATTCAAATCCCTCCTTTAAATTCAGGTGGAACAGAAATGGGACAAAAGTAATGAATGTTTTCATTCTGAATTGTCCAGGCTGTTTCATAAATGACACAGGACTATTGCATCCCAAATATTTCTAATTTTTCAGGATGCTTTCATGAAGGTAATTGCACTGATTTGATTACAGGAATCTTTTCTTTTTAAGATTAAATGCTAGAAATACTCCATGGACTTACAATTCGGCTTCTAGTTGCAGGATTGAAAAACGTGTCCTTGTCTTGAATATAGAAATTGGACAAATGTTCCTTTTGAAAAGGGGCAGTGAAAAACTCTTGCTCAGGTTTGATGATATTTTCATCCACTCTGAAGAGTCTACTAAACCAGTTGAAAGCTGAGTCTCGGGTTTTCAGGTCACTGGGTTGCAGAGGCAATTTGATGTGCATAACCTCGGCGTATGTGCACAGCACTTCCCAAGGTGCGTGCACTTTCACAAAAATAAGTTTTTCATCCAAAACCTAAAATGAAAGAATATTAAAAATATGTATGTAAGGAAATGAAAGCAAAGGATTTTTCATAACAATTCTTAAACTATCCAGAATTTTCTTTCTCTTTACAGCTCATAGATGACCTGTTCAAAGTTGCATTCATTGTCCATCTTAGCAAATATATCATTAGCTTCTGTAAAAGCACTGCCATGAGGTGGAAACACTCGGGCATATAAAGGCATATAAAAGTATATAAAAAAAGACAGCTAAATGTTCCCTGAATGCTTAATGTTTACATTTCTCTGAAGTATTTTACAAAGCAATTTAAGTTTAACAATGCTTCTCCCATATGGGCTAATTAGGAGTGTTTGTACTTGTAGCCTGGCAGGGCAGCTGTGGCTTTGGAGTTGCCAGTGACTCCCCAGCAGTTCAAGTACAACTCCAGGGTGACGTGACTTGATGGAAACAGGCTGGGCACCCATGGGTGCTCCTGGGCAACATGAATTCCCAGCTTCATAGGGAGAACAGGGAGAGGGAAAGGGAAATCAGCTGAGACTGCTGAGAAAGACAACACGGGGCACATTTGCTCCCAGTTGCACGCCCAAACCAGCATCAGTACACAGTGGGAACCCCGACTGCCACACTTGTCTCCTGTCTGCACATCGCCTGTAGACCTTCCATTGACGCCCTGCATTAGTGAGTCTCAGCCACATGAAATTACATTACATGTAGATCGTTGGATCAGGAACATTGGTCAGATATCTGATCTAGCCTGGGGAAACTTTCAGTTTCAAAAGTTTTTCAGTCATGATCGTGGCAGAACTGTTGAAAACTGCAACATGTACGTATAGCAAGAAGGCCACGTCAGAGTTCCAGCAAGCGGTTTACTTTCTTATGAAAGTGAAGAGCCAGACTGCATCCTTGGACGTGCAGCAGGAGCCCTCACTGCAGAAATCAAATAAATACCATGATGTCACGGATTCTGAGTCTAATTTGGGAGGAAGGGGCAAAGCGACCTTTTCTGGAGCTCACTATCGACTAGCAAACAACAACAAATTTAGACTGGAAGTGATTGTCCTGGACGGGGAGACCCGGACGGAGCACTGCAGCCCTGCAGGGCAGGAAAGAAAGGGGCTCTGAGGGGCTTGAACCCTCCCTGCAAGAGACAGCAGCTCCGGCAGCTGGTGTGCATTATCACAGCGCTCTTGAACTGCCCGCAGGCGACATCGCAGCCCAAAATATTCAAAGCATGATAGTTACAACCACTTGCACGGTGCCAGGCCTTGCGAGGAGCAGGGTCACATCCAGGAGCCCTGCGCTGCTCTTCTGGCAGGGGTGTTCTGCCCCGGATGCCAGCTGGCTTCCCACAGGTCCTACGCAGCCAGAGTAGGGGGAGAACCTCTCCTCAGAGTATAGCCAGTAATTTTTATCTTCCCATCTTATATTTTGCAGAGAAAGGAACAGACACAAAGTTTAAAAGATTTCACATCAGATCACAGAGACACTACTGATGGAAAAAAGTGTGCCTTTTTCTCCTGAGAGGAGAGAAATGTTACAGTATATTTATATATCCAGTTTCCTTATTCCCACAGGGGCAGCTTTGCTCTCAGACACAGCTGTTCACACAGAGAAGAGCACTCACCGATCTCGTCGCTTCAAGTTGCAAGCCGTTGTTTATCAGGTTTGATTCATACACTTGTCTCTTCCTCTGTTAAAAGGTATTGAACACTGTAAAACATCTGTTCCAAATTTCACAAATATGTATGCATAAAAGAATGGAATTGCCTCCCAAAACAAAGAATCATTGGGTCGTTATCTCTATAGCCCACTTGACAGATACTGTGGTGATAGGTACAGTCTTACCTACTAAACCTGATCAGTTTTTTTTGTCTGATATGCAATATTGCCCTCAAATGCAACGGGGGAGAATTCACCCTCTTAATTTCTGGTACTGTACAGAGGTAAAAATGTGCTCCAAGTTTTAAATTTTGAGAGCAACTACCCCTGAAACTTGTGATCTTCTTCACCTTTAGTCACTAATTGAACTACGGATGGCAGCCTCCCTCCCCCCATTAATCTGCCCTTTAGAAAGTCTTCATCTCAAGGGCTTTCCATCCCACTTTCCTTCCAGCAACCTGTAACTTTATTCTTTTTTCACAGTAATCATATGAGTTCACACAGTGGTTCAAACTGTAGTAGCCCTCTACATTGTAGTGCATGGATAAGCATCCCCAAAGGAAGAAGCCAAGAGCTGTAGCACTTGTAGAGTCAGTGGTGCTATTCTAGGAGCATTCAATGTCCCCAGAAGGACATGACTAGTTTTCCTCAGTAAAGATGAAATTCTTGGATCATTTTAATTTCACTTCACAGTTACCAGCACTTGGCAGGTAATGAGTTACAAAAAATCTGAAATGTCTTTGCAATCTTGAATTTGCTTCTCCACACACATGACCTCCCCCCAAAAAACACTCAGAGACAAGCAGCTCTTCTCCCCTCAAAATACAAAATATACAACTCCATAAGGGATTTATAAGAAATTTTGAAACCTCATGTGAAGTAATCCAATTTAAAAGCTATCGGCATGAACTGGATAGTTCCCAATGAGCTATTTGTTTATGTAAGTCAAGGGTAGCCAGCTCTCCCTGGCCTACAGACTGTATGTCAAAATATCAGCATGGATAAGGGGAGGCACCTATAGGCAGCTGGGGCTGGTGGGGGGGAGCTTCTGTGAGCAGTTTGCCAGAAGGAGATGACATTAACCCACTGGGGACTTTATAACGCACTTTATTGCTGAACCAGGCTAGGCTAGGCATGCAGTGAGGTTCTCAGAGTGACTTGGTGATACTACTTTCTTACTCCCAGATCACTTTCATGCCACTGGCCAATTTTTTAGTTGTTTATATGCCCTGTGCTTAAAGGATCCTGCACCTACCACTACAGGAACTTAAAAAGAATGGTCCAATTGTCGCCTGGTTCTCTATAGCCAGACTCACTGCCTTAAGATCTATGCTTAAGATCCATGCCTATTGCTACTATGAAGGACCAGAGTCAACGAAATACCCTTTAGATAAAGTCTTAGGAACTCTGATAGATACATGGAAAGTGGTCTTCAGGACTAGACCCAAGACCCACTCACTCTAGGGGGCAAAAACCAGATGCTTCAGCAAAAAGGGCAAAAATCTTCAGGAGTTCCACAGGAACAGGTCAGTTGTACCTCCACATAAGTTTCATCCAGTTCTTTAATGTTTAAGGACTGTTGTAAGTCCCCAAAGCAGAAAAAACTATTTTTCCAAAACTCTAGCAGGTCTTGGAATTAATAATTTTAAAACTGAATAATAGTATAAACAGCCTACCCCATTTATACTTTCTTAGTTCTCAGCTGCAGCACCTGCAATGGTCACCGTGGACTAATTTCATATGTTGTTAAAAGGTATTTCTTTTATCTGTTTCAGGTTTTCTGCCTTTTTATTCCACTGAATATCACCTTCTTCTCGGGTTAGGGACAGGAAGAGCCTAACGTTTCAATGTTTTCTTCTTTCATCAATACTTATCACATTTCTCCTTATTCCTCTCTTTTCTCAGGATAAAACCACAATCCCAAACTTTGATAGCACTCTTCATAGAGGTATCTCTCCATGTCCCATTAATGCACTTGTTTATTGGTGACAGTATAATGCTTTTTATATTTTTTCATTGTGTATATAATATTGTATATATATATGTAATATGCACATTTATAATATATTGTGTATATTCAAAACTTTCTATTATCTAGAATTTTGATGGTACCTGAACCTTGAAGACGACATTTCATATAGCTGTTCCCTGTGGCATCTAAGTCTCTTCCTCATACTAACAGCGCTAACTTAAAATCCCAAATGTGAATGAGTTTTTTCCTTGCAGTAACACATTTCCTTGCATTTTTTGGCGTTTCATAGGTAATAGTGCTCTCCATTCTCCTTCAAAGCTAAAGGTTCACAGTCATCTTGGCTTCTGAGTAAACTACATAATGATTTCCTCTGCAATTTTTGTTATATCATAACTCATTCCCCTTACCAGATCATTAATATATGTAGTACACAACACAGGAGTTGTTTGTTACTCCACTATTAACTCTTCTGCCATTTCATCCTACCTCTTTGCTTCTTCCATATTCACGTGGTTCTTTGTAAGGTGAATAATACTGAATCATGAAAATATTTCAACTTGAGTTCTGCTTTGTTTCAGCAAATAAAAAAGGCAGAGGGCTAAATATCTGTTTGATTTCTTCCTAAATAGCACAAAGATGGATACAGGGCAATTCTCATTTGTAGAAGTCTAATACTTTTTTTTTTTTTAATCTTACCATTCAGATTGCTTTAATAATTTATTATGGCAAGGAGTTCCCCAAATTAATTTTGCCCTCAAAATCTTAGAAGAATGTTGACAATATTAAGGTTTCTAATAATGCATTAATGCAAGTAGTGAGAAACAAAGCCCCTGGGAGGCTTCGCTAATTATGGGCTTTGCGATTTTATATAAATGATTGCATTATGCGCATGATGATCTATGGAGGAGCTAGACTTTTACTCAGAGGAGTCTATAGTGGTTTTGCGTTGACTGGGGAATACAGCATAAAGATATGATAGCTTATGAGGCTGGAAGGTGGAGACTGTCCAAAGTTTATTTTAGTATCCGGCATTTTGTTCAGCTACCTGCAAGGCTAAGTGGTAATAATAATGTAATCATGGTAATGTTGCTGATCTAAACCTGACATAGATTTTGATGATTGAATGGCTAGCCAATAGACTAAGACACTACAGGATGCATAATCATATACAATCTTAAGAAAGTGAAAGCATAATGTAAGTAAAAGCCAAGTATTACAGGCATGTAGAAGGGTTAGCTCTTGGGAGCTGCTTTTTCATCATAGTGCTTTCAATGTCTGGTGATTGTCTTGCCAAGCTGAGGAGACACTCGAGATTGCGGGTCTGGAAATTGGGAGCAGACCACTAGTAGTTTTCTCCTCTGTGTTTTGTAAATGGTAGGGAGCACTTGCTTTCATTACAGTGACAGAAGAATGCCAACTCATATCTTTGTTTAGTTTCTTTTGCGCGAAGAGAAAAGTTCCCCACAACAATATCCGTGTGGCTTCAGGGGAAAAACCCTAACAAGGAAGGAGTGCTTGAAAAGCCACCTCTGCCTTACCTGACAGGCAACAGATAAATCACAGTCATTAAGAGAAAGAGCATGGGGCCCAAAGCCTCCCCCATGGAAATCAGCTAAAGGGAGTGGAGAGGATCACTGTATCAATGTTAGCTGCCAACTCTCACAGTTTCTTTGACGGTATTTGGAAGCTTTCCTGAAAGTCCCAGCTGTCAGCATCAGGAAATTGATTGAGAAGCTCTGCTTCTGTAAGCTTCTTTCCCTTATGTTTGAAGATAATCATAAAAATGTAAAGCAGAATATGCTATAAAGGCTGACACAAAAAAAGTAAACCCAAAGAACTCCAAATATGTATTTTCTGAGATACCCTCTGATTTTAAGCCAGCCTTGTGATTTTCTGAAACCTGATTCATGACCACACAGAACTGGCAATACCGCAGTCTAGCCCTGCTCTCAACAGTGACTTCTAGTCACCCTGTTTGGAAAGACTCATTTCTGGTCCTATGAATGTATGCAGTAACTTCAGAGTAACTCCCTCCTTCCATTTGTCTTCCCATTCTCCTGTCATCCTTCCTTCCATCCATTAGGCAAAGAAGTAAAATGTGGGTTTGGGGTTGCCTCAGGAACAGAGATTTTATTTCAGTGAGTTCCTGCTTCAAAACCAATCCATCCAGCAGAGACCAGGGCAGGTGTGGTTGCCCTCCTCCCAGTGTCAAAGGTTCCTTCCATCCTTGTTATCAGACTTCCTGGGTAGACTGGCTGAGCACACCACAGGCTTGTAGAGCCTGCCACCCTCCACTGCCTCAAATCACAGTATAAAATGGCACCAAGGTACTCGTCTTTCTTTCTGTAAACCCAAATATTGTTCTCTCACCACAGGTATGACACATGCTAAACAGTGGGAGAAGTACAATTAGTTTTTTAAAAGTTATCCAAGCTTTTGTTTTGTTGGTTATTGTCCTGGTTTCTGCTGGGATAGAGTTAATTTTCTTCTTAGTAGCTGGTACAGTGCTGTGTTTTGGACTTAGTATGAGAATAATGTTGATAACACACTGATGTTTTAGTTGTAGCTAAGTAGCAATTATCCTAAGTCAAGGACTTTTCAGTTTCCCATGCGCTGCCAGCAAGCAGGTGTGCAAGGAGCTGGGAGGGAGCAGAGCCAGGGCAGCTGACCTGAACTAGCCAAAGGGGTATTCCATACCATAGAACGTCATGCCCAGTATATAAACTGGGGGGAGTTGGCCGGGAGGGGTGGATCGCTGCTCGGGCATCGGTCAGTGGGTGGTGAGCAGTTGCACTGTGCATCACTTGTCTTTTCTTGGGTTTTCTTTCTCTTTTTTTTTGGTTATATTCCTTTTCATTGCTATTATTACTATTATTATTATTATTTTTATTATTATTAGTTAGTATTATATTTTCTTTTACTTTAGTTTTTAAACTGTTCTTCTCTCAACCCACGAGTTTTACTTTTTTTTCCTGATCCTCCTCCCCATCCCACTGGGAGCGGGGAGGGGTGAGCAGCTCTGTGGTGCTTAGTTGCTGGCTGGGGTCAAACCATGACAGTTATCTAAACTAAACAAGTCTAGAGGCAGGAACTGTTCATTGTTTGCTTATGAAGACAAACTTCTCTAGCCCTGCTGAAGTTCTCCATAAGACCGTACTTAAAAAAAAAAAGATGTGTGTAGTATTCTCTGTGAATTATAGTTTTCATTTAATTTGGGGAAAAAAAAAAATCTGTCTATTTCTGTGAAGCAGAGTTTACTTCATGGCTGGAAATGAAGGTTTTGCCCACATTCCTACTTAAATTACTGACAGTCTTTCTGTTTATTTCTGTTGAGGGGAAGCAGATGGACTAGAATGACATTCTGCATCGATTTATTTTGAATTCACCTTTCTGGTGCTGACCCTTTAACTTTCAGCAATGAGCTCCTTGAGGACCCCAACAGATAAAACTAGCATTTTGGAGTATTCCTGGAAAGACTGGTGATATTTAATTTCTATTCTGATGGTAACCTATCCTGACAAATAGGGTACATAAATTGTAGGTTTAAAAAACATGCTTTGGGCAGGAATTTCAATTGCTTGCAAGGTATAGTTTCTGGAACCTGCTGCTGACACTTTGATTTTTGCTAGTGCTTGCAAAATTAATTGTATACCAACTTAAAAAGGTTTGGAGTTCGAATTGAGTTGCATATATGAACCTTATCTGCTAACTTTTGGATCTGTAAATTATGTTAGAAATTTCCATGAGGATGTCATTTGATTAGTTTGACTTTGCCTCCTTTAAACCAGATTTAGAAACACATGAAAATGAGGGAAGCACAGCACCACTGCGCATCTCCAAGAGCTTCAGAATCCCACATTTTTGTTCCTTCTACCCAAATCACCCCCATGTTTTTAGTTATTTCCTTCTGTCCTTTGAGATGTTTTCCCAAGAATACTGCTAATTAATATAAATTCATGCTGGGCCATTTTCTCAGTTACACTCATGCAATTCTTTTGAAAAATGACAGAAAGCCATTCAAATCAAATACAATGATGGTCCCAGGACCTAGTTCTTCTCTTGCTGCAGAAGAATAGATGGATCTGTGCCCCGTTTCTCTGAATCCAGTAAACTGGATACCTAGGTTGAGGTCTGATTTTCAAATCCTTCTGACTAAATTCAGTAAGCGTTTGGGGACTCCTCCACTCTTAGTATTATATGAAACCACCCAGTGCAGCACCCAAAACTTTTCACTTCAGAAATGTAGATCTATAGATGTCCACTAACAATTTAAATTCTGCCCAGACTTCCACATCATGCAATTAGGTGGGGTGCAGTGCGCATCAGATGGAATTTGTCCCAGTGACTACACTCCTGGTCCCTACATTTCACAGACGTGTAATATTGCACATGGCCAGTGGAGACCTTGCTGCTGACCTCAGTGAAGTGAGGATTTCACCCTACGAGAACAGACTTCACTGGATCTGCTATTCTTTAATAAGCTGGAGTTTCCAAATTCTGTGAACAATAAAGCCCTGGATAATAGCTCTATAAAACTGTCAGGGGAGTCAAAGAAAGAGTAGCTTGAGCAAGGAACCTATTCAAGCTTAAAGCACCTTGAATTACACAAGATACTGCTTATAAAATTTGGCATTTTCAGTTCATCATTGATCAGAGACAGACAGTGATGTATGCAGTATTTAAAGCTGATAGTAAATGGCAATACTCCTCATTTTGGTTGTATTTCATCACAAGGGTAGAAGTCATTTGCCCCAGAAAAAAATACAACCACATAAACAATGGTGTCAGTAAAGACAAGCTATCAAGTAGGTTTTACGCCAACACTGATGAAACCTGTATGTATCTTGAGCAGCAGCATCCCCACGCCATTCTGGGAACTGTGGTAGGCCAAAATGCTAATTCTCTCCCTGGAATTCCAAGGATGCAAAACTGTACCATAAATGTCATCTTTCTTTCCACCTCAGACATAAGATATATGTGTTTTGTTTCTCCTTTTCAAATATTCTATTCACATTTATTTTTTTGTTACTTCTCAGTTTCTCTCCTTTCGCTCCTAGTATGAGTGTGAGGTAGGTCCCAAGGCAGCGTCCTGCATCCTGCTCGGGAGGAGGTACAGGAAGAAAAATGTTATCAGTGCTGCCAATGTCTGTGCAGCATTTGCTTTGGGAATGAAGATTTATAGCACATACAGCTTCCTCCACTTGCATAGCAAGTGATCTCAAGTGAGACAAAGGACCTCTCTGTCTTTGAGATGACTAAAGCGTTTGTGTGCTTGGAGCTGGCCTGCACCTACCCCATCCTAAAAAGTTAGAAAGCTTACATCTGTTCACATTTTAAAAGACTGTTCCTCCAACAATAGATAGAGCAAATGCATTTCTAAACTGATGACCCCTATATGTGAGGCATTAGAGAGAGGGGGCCAGTCCTTCTGAGTTGTATCACAGGAGTTTGGTTATGACCAGGTGACTCATTTCAGCTTATGTGACAGACTCATTGAAAAAAATCCTCTCCTCACTCCCTCTTCTCCTTCCTCCACCTTTCAGTGCCCTCTGGTACTTTACCCTATGTGTAACGTTTTGTCTGTTTCATGGTCAGCTTTGGATTTTTTCATTAGTTCTCCAGCTCAGTGTCATCACACTTGTACCCTGTGTTCTTGCCCTTGGAAGTCCTCTGTAACTGCCACTTCTTCATCCTTGTCTCTTTCTATGCTTTCTACTGCCCTTTCAGCACTGTACGCGTTCCCAGTATCAAAAGTCTTGCCTGCGCCTTCCACAGTATCCCTATGGCTTCACATTCTCCCTGTCCATGGAAATCCTGGCTCTGAAAACTGTTATCACCGCTGCTTTCAGTTTCCTTCTGACACATCCACGTCACCCCAAACACGTGTCTCAATCTCCTGGCCATACTTCTGTCCATACAGCCTTTGTTGGCCACTTTGCTGCCAGGCCACACAGCTGGCTCTTGTTCAGCTTGCTGTCCACCAAGACCATGAGGGCCTCTTCCACAGAGCTGCTCCCCAGCCACTCAGTCTTCACCTTATCTGATCATTAGTCTAATATAACCTCGTTCTCACATTTGTTGCATGTAGGTAGACTGCTTCCTCTTCCTCAGCATGCCACAGATTCAGTGTGGCTGCAGATCTTTGTAGGACTGAGACCTTTGAAAGTAAACTTTTTTTGCAAGTACCTAGTGCATTACCAACAATCTCCTGGTCTAATTATTCATGGTTTCGTCCTGGCTAATGTCCTAATATTAATGCTGCACTAAAAATACTACTCCATTGCTCACATTTAATTTCCATCACTGTTTGGAAAAGACACTCATTATATTTTTAAGTATATTTGGGCAATGGCCAAATATTACAAACATAGATGTAAAATGCTAATTGATAAAAACAATTGTTTCCAAAGCGGCGGCTTTTTGTTTCTAATTACCTCTTTCAATTAATTTTTATTGCTGATCCTGTGATCATGTGTAATGCAACATCCACCCACTGCAGGACTCCCTCAAACCCTACTAACGACATTCCTTATGGCTGCCCTGTTAATGCCAACGACAACACTGTGTAATGAATATCAACCAACTTAGCTACAGGCCTTTTTACTCCTACTCTTCTCTTTCCTAACTGCAAATCATTATTTGTATATGAGCTGCTTTCAGTGCTATCTTTGTCTTTGCCTGTCGCTACCAGAGGCTGCTGCTGGAACATGGAGAGTTGCTAAGTCAGAGAAGGAAGCGGGTGGGTGGGACAGCATGGATGCCAAGGGGACTACAATCCCGTGGATGCATATGTCTCAGGCAGTTCACAATTAAGATAGCTCAGTGGCATGGCTGAGCTTGTTTTTGTGGCCCTGGGTGCCATAATGAATGTAGTCCACTGATACAACTACTGAAATAATTAAAAAATAATAGTTAAAAATAACCTATGATTGTCATTCACAGTTGCTAAGGAGCATCAAGCAGCCACTGGCTTGAGTCAGAAATTTCTTGCAAGGTCCCTAGGGAGGGCCAAGCTGTTGAAGTGTCAAGGGAAGGAGTGGTACAGGGAGAAATTCTGGTGGCAAAGTGATGTACAATTATTTCCCATAAATGACTTACGTACTTTATTGGGCAGAATGTCAGCAGCTATGTTTGTAAGTGTGATCTGGAGCACCTGGTCAGCAGCCTCCTTCTACGGGTTCCTCTGAATACCCTAATTTTAATACCAAAGTCCACTAGGGACCTAATTCAATCACTGTAGGTACAGAAAATTGTCCTAGTCTGAAGATCTTGGTGTCTAATTCTAACCGGGAACCTGAAACCAGCATTTTTCTGCTCACATCTCCTGAAGGGTTCCCTCCCAGGAGGATGCTCTGAGGTCACCGAGCACACACTGACAGACACGATGTGCAGTGCTCTGCCCATTTACACAGCTGCCTACTGGATTGAGCTCACCCCTGTTCCCTGCTCAGTTTGATGGGCTTCAGTCTCCCAGCTCCCAAGAGCACTCCTAGGGCAGGGCAATGCAATTGCCGTTCTGGGTGAGGGCACTGTCCTTTCTGCCTACTGCTCCTAACACCCAACAAATGATTCAGATTTATGCTGAAAATAACTTACCTTTTGCTTTTTACGATCACTCCTCTTATGAGTAATTTTTTTGCTTTCATCTTCATACACCAAAACAAAGTCAATTCTTCGCTGCCCGTCACTGAAGAACAAGGAGTCAGGCTTATCATCAAAATCAGCCTGGAAGGCAGGTAGGATAGGTTAATATGAAGAACTTTACTCGTCGGTTCCTTACTTGCTTCCTGTTACACAGTATTTCAGTGAACAGAGAAACTCAAAATGTCAGACTCATAACATGAAGGCCAAAGTGACAACAAAAGTAGCGTGGAGTAGAACGGAGGAAAAAAAAGTTGGGAGGTCTCTGCATGACATAAGAACAGCAGAACTTTGACCTAATTTTATTCTTTAAAAATAGCATATTTTGGCAATGGAAGGAGCATTGGGATGCAGCACCATTCCTGAATAACTCATCTGTCATGTAATTTGCATGCCGTCATGGATACAATGTTAGATAGTCTGTCTACAAGATATGTTGTTGCCTGATGGGAATTAGTGCGTTCCCATCCGTCCCCTTACCTGCTAGAAGTTTAAGCATCTCTGCAATTAAAAAAAACCCAAAACAAAAATCCCAGTAGTTTCATCCACCCTAATACCCAAATCCACCATTGCCCAGAGAACAAAGAACATAACCAGGCTGCAGATGAACTCTCAAAATGGACACATCCTATGTGGATTTCTTTCTCTTTTCATTCACAACATCTCAGCAAGCAAAAATCATTGCTGTATGCCACACATCCATCATGTTATAATATATGCCAAAATCAAAAGGATTAATATATCCATAAGCCATTATCTAGTCCCCAGAAGAAAGTAGGATAGATTGTCATATCCACTAATAACATCTTAATGTGTTATTTCATGTGTGAAATGATACAGACATATTGATGATGGGGGAATCTGAATCATCAAGTAATGATTTTGTAGTTTCTTAGAGTACTCTGAGGGTACTATCACATGTAACAACTCCTCCTTTCAGGTAATATAGAGCTGTAATGTTATCATCAGAATCATCATGTAATGAGCACCAAACTCTCAGGTACTTGGCCAAATCCATCCATGGTGTTAATGAGGGCAGTGCCACTGAAGTTGATAGATATCAAATGTCTGAAATGGGACTCAGCATTGCACTAGAGATGGTAAGATCTCCAAAGCTGGCAAGACTCCCATACAGAACCACAGAGGAGCCTTGGCTTCCAGATGGCTGGGCGTGCAGGGTGGCCCAGGGCAGGATCAGGCCACGCAAAACGACCTGGAATAATCTCTTGAACATGCTGTGCCTTTAGGGACACAGAAAAGATTCCCAGATGCCCTATCTCTGAAATTTCCCTGTCAGTGCAGACCAAACTTCATGAGCGATGCCAGGTCCAGTTTTGGGAGCTCTGGGACGTCTGGTCCACAGAAAGGCACATGGAGATGTGGTTATGGTGTCAGAGACCCCTTAAGTTCAGACTGAAATGGTTGTTCAACTGTGATAAAAGTGAGAAGAATGCCAGTCTTCAGTCAGGAGCACCCCAGTTCCAGGGAGCATACAGTGTTTTAGGAACCACATGTATCAGTGTTTCCAAAACAAAATTTCCCAGGAGTTTTATTCTAAACCTCTCCCTGTAGACTATTCTGCTACTGTTTACTGGCCGAGACAAAATAGTCGACCAAGATGTGTCTCCCCGTAATTACAACAAAATTTCCATATTTTAAATAAACTCAGGGGAGTTTAAACTCACTATTTTTTTACGTTGTATGTGGGAAGCCTAGGATCTGCTGCAAAGAGGTCCTGTTAACTTAGTTGCTTCAAACAGTCTGAGCAGATTCTTGGTTAGAACAGTTCTCTTTGAATCCCACCTGTGCCTAGAGATTTGTGACAAACCTGACAGCAAGCAGCTGCTGACATACATACATGCACATATATATATATGCTGACATACGGCCAATATACACATATATTCTGTGTTAGTTTCACAACCTGGCCTAGAATTCAGAAACTACCTAGGCAGTCACCAAATCAACATACAACTGCACACTGTGAATAAAGTTTTAGGAAAAAAAATGCTTTAAACTTTCAGATGGCATCACCAGACCACAGTGACACTGAGTATCTCTATCACCCAAAGCAAGTCACAGATGTGAATTTCTAAATTCTTGAGAGCTAGAGTTGGCATAATCCCATCAAGCAATATCAGACCTGACCCTGACAAGTTTTCCTCCTGCTAAGGACTAGCCACGGGTGTAAAATGTAGCCCTGCTGCGACCATTTCCAGTCTCATTTAAAACATAATCATGATGATTTCATGTTGACTAGATTCCCATCGGGAGGAAAGCATTGACAACAGACAACAGTCTCTGTTGGGAGACAGCTTGGGAGGTGCTGGGGCAGCAGCAGAAGAGAGGGAGCGGGGAGCTGAGCCCAGCCAGGCACAGAGCCCAGCCCTGCAGCCTCAGCTCCCCCCCGGGACCCCAGCAGGCTCTGGCCAGGGCTAAAATTGCTCCGTGTTGCAATGCTGGAAACACAGAGCCCAAACCTTGTGATCATGAATAAGGAGGGGAAGTGTTGCCACTGCATAAACCACAAGGTTTTTTAATTGGGCTTCTTCGTCTTTTGAATCTTAGAAACAGCATTATAATAACCTCTGTTTAAAGAAACAGAGTTTAGTTGTGAAATTCAAGCAATTTTGAAAGCATAAAAGTCATAATAGCTTTGAGTTTTTTTCACCACAGCTTTCAGCTCTTTTTCCTGTATGACCTATCCACAGGATAGAAAAGAAAGAAATGGCAGACAGCAAACATCAGATCAAGTTTTGATCTAACAAGTTTTGATCATAATTTGTGATTGCATAACTTCACCATTTAAATAATTTTCCTTTAAACATAGTCTCCTTTAAGCTTATAAAACTAGTATGTAACTTAGCGATAACTGGCTTAACTGGATTGTCAATAACCAGATGCAAAGACTGCCTGTTAATCAGTATTCTGACTCATGAATTTACTTACACATGGTTTCATTCACATGAGTATATACATGTTACCATATGCATACACCCTTCTCTCTCTATGTATATCTCTCAAACTATGCATATATATAATGGAATATAGCTGAAAGATTAATCAATATTGGACTGCAGGAATCCAGATACACAGAAGTTCATACTTATGAAGGTAACTTCTTAAATGTAATCTCTATTGCTTTTAATCACGAGGGCATTGTTCAATTGACCTATCCATAGACATTTTATATATCAATAAAATAATAAAGAATTGACTCATTAAGCTTGAATACTTAAGAGATCAAGATTAAGACCCACACAGACGAATTGTAATGTAACATTAAATGTTGCTCAATTAAAAGTAAGAAGTAAAATGCAAATGGTACTGTAATAGTTAAGGTTCCAACAGCCACATTAACTGAGATGTGTGCTGTATCTTGTAATCCCTACTGGATAGTTTGTAATGAAAAATCGTATATTATTCAATATAATTACCAGGGGAAAACCAAGACTGGAAACCAAAAAGATGTGCTGTACTCTATGGTTAATAATTCCTTTGAGACAATGTTTGTTTTTTAAAAAATATGTAATATTATTTGACAGTATTACAAATGTTATTATCATACAAATGCACACAAGCTTGTGTGCATAGACACATAAGTTAATGGGGTTGAAATTCCAATACATAATTTTCCTCAAGTATCAGTAGCAAATTATAACCCAAAATAATGAACAGGCCCATTGATACCTCTTTGTGTTGGAAGAAACAAACGTGGGGTCTATTTACTGCACTTTCTAATTTTCTTAGCCTCAGCATAATCACATTTTAAGTACTGACAGAGGCAATCGGTTGTGCACTCTAATGTTAAATAATACCCTAGTGGACAGCAGGTTAATATTGATTAACTTCATTAATAAATAAAAAAATGTAATACATTTAGCTGTAAAATACTAATTATATTTAGCACTTACTCCGCAGCGCTTCTGAACTCTCCAAGTGCTGTACAATCAACCGCTTGCCTACCACTGAGAGATGGGGAACTATTAGCTGCTTTACTAACAGAAGGAATCCAAAGGAGAGGAGGGCCTGGCTGTGGATAGAGCTTTTTGGAACACTTAGGTCACACCTATGTGGGCTAGCCTAGAGGCAGCATGGCCACATTCATGTGGATGTACCTCTGCATTTCAGTTCAGAGCAGGGTCAGATCAGGTGAGCATCAGCGGCTCTTCACTCCAAGGAATGAGACTGGAGGTAGTCTGTGGTAACAAAAAGCCCAGAAATGTGTATAATGCAGACACCACCTCCTCAGCACCAAAAGCCTTGTTCTGCAGACCCACTGCTCGGGTCCTCACTATCAGTGGACACACACACAGCTGGTGGGATCCTGCCAGAGCTGGGAAGTGCTGCACTGATGCAATCACACTGCAGGTCCCCGGCCAGCCCTGAACAGCCCTCTGCCATGCACACCCCCTCGCTTACACACCTTCTCTTCATCCTCCCCGACTCCGGCCCGCCGCGGCCACCTCGGCAAAGGAATAAGGAGCTTCCTGCGCTCTTTGCTAATCCAGCACAAGCAGTCGTCGGTAAACAGCATCTGCTCTCCCAGCCCCCGGGACAGAGTGGCACTTGGAGAAGGGACAAGTGGGACATGAAGACAAGCTTGCCCCTCCACACAGGGTTGTAAAGGCTGAGGTAACTGGTTTGACTTCAAGTGACCGCGTCATGGAACTAACTAACTAACTAACCCTCAGCCCCTTGACTCAGAGCTCCTCAGGAGGGAGACTACCGTGTGCTCCTCCGCACGTATAATCAGGCTTGCCGGTATCTAAGGGGAGTTGCCGTGTCTTGCTCTTGAGACCGTTCCTGTAGTCATGGCTACATGTGACGCCTGCAGCAGAAGATGAAGGGAGACCATGCTAGTGGAAAGCTCCCTTCAGCAATAGCGATGCTCCATGTCAGGGGAGGAAAAATGATGGCGTTACAAAGAAACCTGTCTTCACTTTTCCAGGCTTCTCTGGGCATTATATTGTTAAACATTCAGTGGGGATAATGGCGGGAAGGGCAGCACAGAGACAAGCATGTAGAAAAATATGTGCACAGGAATTGCAGTTATTTATTGTTCACTAAACCCTGAACAAGCACAGTATTGTAAGCTGATTTTTTTTAAATAACAAGAGATTCTGCAGGAGTGACTTATCTAACTGGAGGGATAAAAGTGCTTTATTTTGTCCGCATGAGCCTTTCAATAGCACCAAGTGTAATCATTACTGGAGGGATAAACTACTTCTCTGCAACCTCACATAATTTTCAAATATGCTTCAAAACAGCTTCCTGCAGCATGCCAGGGAATAAATCAGTACTGGGAAACAAGAGAGCAGAGCAGAGCCTGTGTAACATCGCCTCTGCTGACACACACCTGCAAAAAATGCTGCCACCGGAGCACAGCAACAGTCTTGTGGGGGACCCGCAGGTTACACTTCAGTTGTGGGTTTTACGTAGGTGAAAATTTCGGAGTGCCTGTTTAGGAGCACAGTTATTTCTCTCTACAGGCCTCAGGAAACTTCAAATCAAGTAAATAAAAAGGAAACAAATTATATTACCAGGATACATTACCATATCATGAAACATAATTATTTGTAAAGTGCTTTGAGATCATCTGAAGAAAATGTTACAGAAATATAAAGTTCTTCTTACTATCATGGCTATATAACAAGATCTTTTATTACTTTATGTTCTGAGTGACCAATAAAGGCAAATTTCTGACATTAAGACCAACACCAGCATTTACTTCTGGAAGATATAAGATATATATAATATATAAGATACTTCCGGAAGATATAAGTTTACTTGCGTATCACACTAATGTTGGTCTGTCTCCATAGGGCCATAAAACTGTTGTGCCTTTAACATTTTTCCTTGTGACTCATATTTGCTAATAACAACAGAGAACTGTTTTAGTTCTGTTTTTAGCAACAATGAGACTATTAGCAAGCACTTAATCAGAAGAAGGTGGGTTTTTTTTCATTTCCTCAACATGCAAAGAAATTTTTGCTGTGTAACGAACTGAAATAAACTGAGACTAAAGACAAAGTAGAAAAATACGGGGCATCATTACAGTCATACATTTCTGTCAGCAGAAAGCAGTTGGTAACCGGCCAGGCATCGGGATGCCTTGTCCCCTGAGCTAAGTTTGGACCAGACACCCACTTGACTTCCTGTCTGAGCGTCAGGTCGCTGCTGGCTGCAGAAGGAATTCCAGTCACTCCTGATTAGAGAGAGACCAAACGGCCTTACTTTTAAAGAAAGGTGAAGGCAGTACTCTGCTGAAAACCTGCTTTTCAGCACCTCTCATCTTTCTTGGGATGCAGGAGCTGGGAAATTCACTCTTTCGGAGTTCCCGGAAGCCTTCTCGCTGCAGAAATTGTATTTGAGGGGCAGCAGTAATAGACAATTTGAAGAAGTTATCCTCCCCTCTGTAGATGTTGACTCTCAAAAAAAATCTTACTGTTACATCCAAATTCAAACTATCTACCTATAAAGCAGATAAGACTGCAAAATGAAACATCTGAGAGGTGAAAAAGGCTTGAATTAATGCTGTCTGTGCAGTTTTGTCTTCCTTGTACATACTGTTTACAATACATGACTTAGTTGCACAACCACATGCCATACTTCTACCCTCCTTGTAGTAGTTATGGAATACTCCTTATTATCTTTTTTATTCAATGTCTTTTTTGTTACACCTCATCTAAATAGCCCAAACGCTTAAAATAGGGATTTCCTCCTGATATGCCTGTGGTACTCTCCTCATAGAATCTCAATGATGTTCTACAAATGTTGAGAAATATAATTTTACAAGATCCCCCAGGAGAGAAAGTAACAGTATAACCCTCATTTTAACGGTGATCACATAAGGCATCTAGAGATCAATGCCAAAACCTGTTGACTGTCTCCTAAATTTGGAGTTCCAGCTTGAGACACCAGGACAGTGACATCTTTCCAGAGAGCTCAGCAATTCTCTCTCTTCAAAGAGCAATACATTCACTTTCAGGTCCGTATGTGACTATTTTGAACTAATGCAAACAGGGCCACAGATGTTCCCCTTTCACACTCAGGAAATAAACAAAAGCTGGACATGACTTTGCAACTCTTGCACAGAAACCCTGCAGCAGGAGCAGGGATAAAATCCAATTATCTAGGACTGACCTCAGTTTCTCTAGTTGTCACAGCCTTTCATTCCTTCCCTGCAATTTCCTGCTACATTTACACCTTGCTGAAGTACTACAAACAACATCCTCACAGAATTTGGGCTTTCTGGAGATTAATGTCCTACTCGTGCCAAATGAGGCAGGGATCTTGCGGCAAACTTAGCATGTGATTCGCTAATTAGAGACAGCATCATGAGAAGAACAGGACCATTTTTATTAGCCAATAACTCACTCAGTTTTGGCTACTCCAGGACAACTTGCAAAATCAAATCAAATTTCCAGAATACTTCCAGCTGCAAAGCATGATCTAAGTTTAGACAAAAGGCACAGTACTTCCCTTCTATTCAATCATTTTAAGGTTAGGCTTCCTATTCAGTTTCCATTTCTAGCTACAATTAGCACTCATCCATTTCAAAGACAGGCTCAGTAGACCTCAATTTTATCTTTCTGACCCCTCCAACCCACTGAAACGGCCCAGTGGCTGACCAGGAGGACCTGACATGGAAGGAGCAGTGCAGAAAAGATGCTGCTAAAGCTGAGCAGAAAATACAACTGCTGGTAAACATGAGTAACCAAAAATAAAAATTGATTTTGACAGTCGATTTTCAGTAGAAATAAAAATAAATTCTACCAAGACTGCTCGGAGGAGACTTCTAACCACAAGGTATATGACATTCCAGCTGTTTTGATGCTATTTCACTTCATATAAATACATAAAAAAAAGCTTCATTGAACCACAAGGAGAGTCTAAGAAGGATTTTTATAACAACCTAGTCAGGGCACTCGGCTGGGAAATGGAAGCTCTTGGCTCAACCTCATGCTCCAAAAAATGTTTAAATATTTTTCCAGAGACTGAAGCAGCTTCAAACAAAGAACACCCTGCCGCAAAACGCTGGGGCAGGGGCAGGGGAGGCGAGGGTATCCAGCTCCCAGAAGGAAACTAATTTCCTGGTACTTTGGGTATTTGTTTCCTACAGCAGAGGCAACAACAAACCCCCCTGACCCATACCTACGACAAGTACTTTGCCAGCTAAGCTGCTAGAGCAGCTCCCCAAGGCTCTGGTGCACCTTGGTGCAATGAAGACTGAATCTATCCCTTCATTTACACTGTTTTCGAAATGCACTACCACCACGGAAATCCTTTGTCTCTTTCTTTTATGATTCTGTTTCCCATTTCAGTTTGACATGAATCAAAATAGCTTTCAGTTTGGTGGCCAGGCTGAAAAGTAAATTATCTAAACAGCTCCAGTCGTAATATCTACATGTAAGACAGGGCAGGCTTAGTTCAACCCCCTGAATTTGAATGCTTGATTTGCATCTTTTAACGTTTTAGCTCATTTTTCATTGTGTTGTATGTTCTCCTAGTCATATAAAGAAAACAACATATTTCCTTATAGGCAGAGAAGTCAGCAGGACCTGGACCTCCACAGTCATAACAGACCTCCTCTGTGCAAGCTAAAGGGATAACCGGTAGCAGCGGTAGCAGGCTGTCATTCCTGGAGTAGGATCTAGTAGACAGCGATAAAGAAACACATAGGCAGGTTCAGTTATTTGTAAACAGCTGATAGTTTAAATGTCAATGCCTTGGACAGGGCTGACTGGGAACCAGCTCCAGCTCTCATTACTTGGTGGCACCATTACAGTACTTTCTTGAATGACTTCTCTATGTGAAAACCTTCATGAAGCTCTTAGGTGCTCAAAATTAATTGGTCCAACGAGCAATTCTTGACACTGTTGAACCTGTTTCTTTACGCCTTGTTCTCCTGTAACACTGGTCCACTTGTAGAGGTAGCTTGACTAGAAAAGACAACCTATACACACCCAAAGCCAGTGACACTAACCTCTGCCATTAGAGTAACAAAACACAGAACAGGCTTTTTTTTTTGTTTATATGGAGTCGCTCTATTAGCTTTAGGATAAGCATATAATTTTACACCTTTTTAAATCCAGGCTTATAGCTATCTCCTTGTGCAACTGCAGACCATACTTGTACCATTCTAGGGGAAAAAATAAAATTGGACTTATCAGCATGCCAATTGGGCATCAGGTTGGCAAAGCATGTGCCATGGCAGGGCTTGTTGGGGTCAACTGGCCAGCCCTTAGAGATAAATGAGAACTGAGGCAGGGTATCTTGAGCTAGAGCCAGAAGCCTGTTAGCTGCAGAAAACATCAGGCGAGCTGGGGAACTTGAACTTTGGATAAAGGGAATGGACACATCCAGGTCTTTTTCCTTCTTGCCACTTCAATCTCTGATTGGAGTAAGGAATTTCTTGGTGTCTCCAAGCTTTCTGTAAAAATGAATCCTGAACTCACACGTCGGCCAACTATTACCTGGGTGTGCATGAATTTATAGGGTATGTGTGTTTATATGCAGGGTGTGTTCATAACTATTTATCCTTGTATACACACAGAGAAATCCTATACATGTGTGCACAAAATTATATATAGAAAGGAGGGGTGTGTGTGTATCAGTTTATAGTGAACTCAGTTTTAATTGAGTCCAGTGCCTGTGTCAACCTGCACTTCCACATCTGAGTCAATGACTTCAGGTACCTCTAGGGAAACAGAGACAGCAACTCAAATTCAGTCACACAGATGAACTGCATGTGCTGCAAATGCAAAGGAATGCTAGTCTTCTGGAGCAGCTACTGACCGCTGCATATCTATACGAGAAAAAATTACAGGTAGTCATAGTTAAAGTAAAGAAGTACCCACCCATTCAGGAGTATGAAGGTTTTGCTGATCCGGCACAGTTCCATAAGTGGGAATAATCACCTGGTTCAGTTCCAAGACTAAAAATAAACATAAAAAATTAAAACATTTTAGCATTTTATGTGGTAGGTTGGGTTTTTTAAATTTTATTAATGATTTGTGGAGAAGCCACTTTATTGCACTTATTTAGTGTTTCAGAAACAGAATGTTTGTGTCTCACAATTCAGTTATAATCAGCAGATGGCAAGAGAGCAAAACATAAATTTCACCAGGATGACAAGCTAATGCTAGGAGAGCATCCTGACCGAGCTACAGTGATGCAAAGCATCCCTTTGCTAGTATGTGTTATTTAGTGTTTCAGAAACTCTATCTACACTCTAGCAGTAGTTACGTTTATCTTTCAATGAATAAGGGTACCAGAACTGGCTCCACCTGCACAAATAACCCTAGCTCATGCTGACTGTACTTGTCAGGCAGTAACAAGTAACAGTACCAGGGAATTCTGCAGAAATCCTGGAATGGGTGTGATACAGGCAGTGATGCTGTAACACTCACTCTATAGCAGGAATGATTTTCACATAACCTAATAACACACTGTCCTGGTTTCAGCTGGGACAGAGTTAACTCTCTTCTTAGTAGCTGGTACAGTGCTGGGTTTTGGATTTAGTGTGAGAATGATGTTGATAACACTCCGATGTTTTAGTTGTTGCTAAGTAGCGCTTATCTTAAGCCAAGGACTTTCCAGTTTCCCATGCTCTGCCAGCAAGCAGGTGTGCAAGAAGCTGGGAGGGAGCAGAGCCGGGCAGCTGACCTGAACTAGCCAAAGGGATATTCCATACCATGGAACATCATGCCCAGTATATAAACAGGGGGGAGTTGGCCGGGAGGCGTGGATCGCGGCTCTGGCATCGGTCAGCGGGTGGTGAGCAATCGCATTGTGCATCACTGGGTTTGTTTTTTTTTTCCTTCCCCCCTCCCCTTTTTTTTGTTATATTCCTTTTCATTACTATTATTAGTATTAGTATTAGTACATTTCATTATTATTATTGTTAATTTTATATTTTACTTTAGTTATTAAACTGTTCTTATCTCAACCCACGAGTTCTGCCTTCTTTCCCGATTGTCCTCCCCATCCCACCGGGAGCAGGGGGAGGGGGACGGGGAGCGAGGGAGCGGCTGTGTGGTGCTTGGCTTCTGACTGGGGTTAAACCACGACACACACCTACAAGTTCAATGTGTATTGATGCCCCAGTTACTCCTCACCCATTTCCCCAATACCTGTTAAAAACCAACAACCTGCTAACTGGTTTCCTGAAAATACAGCATAAAATAAAAATGATCTTGTGAAGTATGCTACTCCATGATACCATTATCAAGCACACTGGGAAAACTGCCCACCAGATCAACTACTGGATAACACACAAATTCATCCTAATAAAGCTGCTGGAAATAAGTTACAGAAGCTCTACAATTGCTGCAAGGTATTGGTTTTAGTTTCTTAACAAACATTTTTCAGTCTTAAGAAGAAGTCAGGTAACATCCTGAGGCTGAAGATAACATCAAGCAGCTGAAGGGAGAAGGCTGCTTTCTGCCTATGCATGGCAGGCAGATGGACCCCATGGGTTATTTTTAGATCCTTAAAAGAGAGAGGTGTCTTAGCTAAGTCTGTCCTGCAGTGAGGAAAGGCTCATGAATATCAATGGTACCTAAATGTCAGTGTTGTCTGGAAAGGATAGCTTCAGCTTATCAAAAAATACTATAATACTAAAAGAAAATCCTCAACTCTAAAATAATCTAATCTATAGTACTCTTAGGATAGCTAAACACCCATTAGATACGATGTCAGGACAAACATAAACTGATATGCCTGGGTTTTGGAGGGTTTTTGGCTTAAAAACTTCATTGATATATGGCCAAATTCTCAAGAATTTTTAAGCTTTCTTTCCACTGATGATGCTCATTTATACCAGCTGAAGATATGTCAAAACACTTAGAGCACAACAAGACCACTCTTTACAAATTAACAGAATTCTCCCATGGCCTCTAAGCAGCTGAATTCTCTGGTTTAAATACTCTTTCATAGAGTTTGGTAGGGACTTTGTTCCAGATGTTGGGCTGTCAGTTTCCAGATCTTCACTGTGGTGATAGTGTATACTCTAGGGAGGAGACAACAGCAAGTCCATGAATTTTTCCATCAACATCGCTTCAGAAACATTTGAGTCATAACCCAAAGGCTGGCCCAGTTGAGTAATCAAAGTGTGTGAGCTCTCAAAAACATTAACATCTTTAGAAATGTTTCTCAGCATTTAAAAAAAAGAGCAGGAAAAAGTGGAGTAGTGCAGCACACAAACGTCGCATGGTGAGACCATAATATGAGGCTCAGAAAACATGAGCATATCTCAACAGCTACTGCAAGATTGCTGCATATGCGCATCATTATATTTTAATGGGTTTAGCTCAGACTAGTGTGAGAAGGGCAAATACATATTCTTGATGTCGGTGTCAGGGCATCACCCTACATTCCTTAGGGCATTCTTTATTCTCTATCTGGACACAAAGATATCCAGATACAAAGTGCTTCTGAAAACCCACAGAAGAGGGAATGTTTCTGCCCACATATAATGGGCAGAGTGAAGGAGAAATATAAGCATCCTGCTTTGAAATATAAACATCCGCTCTGAAACTCTGTGTGCCATTACATGAAACAAGCACATGTGGACACAGACACGAAGACTTCTGCCAGCTGCTGAACTGCAGTAACGAGAATCATGAGTTAAAATGGCCTTCTTGCTAAGACCTCACGATGCGTAACTACACACCCCTCGTCAGTGCTGTCTAGAAATCCCTTCAACTAGAACTGAAGAGAAGGGGGAAACGTGGCATTCACCGCAGGAAGGATAACTCCAGTTCTTCCAAATCCTGATGGATCTGGGGGTGGCCAGGAATACCCTCTGGAGAAATTTATACATGAGTACAATTTGCTTCTGCCTCAGTGTCTCTGGCCAGCATATCTTCCCCACGACATGGTGAGTGTCATGCACACTTTATCATTTTATCAACATTTAGCATCTTAACACATTTTTACTTTAAATACCACTCAACACAGTCCCTGGGCCATTGGTCCAATGAAAGGACTCGTGCAAAAGGGACCTGCCACTCTCACTTCTTATGGGACATTAGCCCAGAACTTCTCTCAAATTAAATACAGATTAATGTTTGTGTGAAGCCAAAAATACAAAGCCTTGACACTACCTGAATGTTTACTTAGATAAAATTGTTCTGGCAGTGGTTTGCAAGGACAGGTGTGCCAATTTGTGCAGTTTTTAGCTGGACGACACCATTTTAGTCTCTAAGAAATACAAAAATGGTACCTGCAAAAATTCAGCTTTGCCAGAAAAAGCTGCACCTACACAAAATGCTTTGCCTACCCCTAAAATCACTTCATTTATTTCTCCCACCTCCCCTCCAGCATTATAGTAAAGTCATTTTTAAGTATGGAGGACAAGAAAGAAAATTGCAGCACAAAAGTCTGGGGCTGGACATTAAGAAAAACTTTCTAACAGTGAGAACAGTAGAATAGACTGCCTGGGAAGGCAGATGAGGTCATGTGAGGTCTTCAACATCAGAGATTCTTCAGTACAGATTAATTAAATAACCTGGAACAATCTAGGCCAAGTTGAATCTGGCATGAACCTTAGGAGGATGGCCTAGATGAGCTTTTGAGGTCCTTTCCAGACCCAGTTTCCTCTGAGTGTAAGTCTGGTCATAGTGTTCTCATAGTTATGTCCAAAAAAGACCACTGTGCTGAGATTTTACATTAAAATAATAGTTCTGCTTACCTATTTCTTCTTCAGAAGCATTATCACTCCTGTTAATGTTTGGGTCAGAGCACATCAAGTGTAGATGCTTATGTTCTACCACCCAGCCAAGTAAAGCAAAGAAGGTGTAAGGGAACAAAGAAAGCTACTGGATTTGTGCCGGTATACTCTGATTTTAATTGACTGATACATCAAGTTCAAGCAATCCTGGCAACATATGCTTTTGTCAGAACATTTTATCTAATTTCTTTGAATTGTAATCATAGATTTTGAGTTCCTGCTCAGTGATACCAGCTGGTCTTTGATCTAGTCCTTACAAAAGATGCTGTTGTAAAAATTTTAAGTACTGAATCTGTGCATGCTACTTTACAAGAACATCTGAGTGGTACCTGAGCTGCCAATGTATCAGTGGTATTTCCAGCTGCCCGGAGATCGTTCTGCAATCCAGGACACTGAATTGCGCTGTCAACATTTCACACCTTACCTCAAATATGCCTATACACAGGTACTAAGAAGTCTATGTTAATCCCATGCTGCTTCTTTATAACCTGTGTACATCCCATGCTTTGGGCCAGGCCATGGGAAATGAATCCTGCTGTTGATTCTACCAGTGATTTGTTTTATAAGCTTTCTCTACAGCTTTGCTTTCTCACAGGTTGGCCAGCATTTCTAACTGGATTGAATAAAGATCCTAAAATTCCTTGAGAGCCAATGTAAAATGTCCAGTCTTTTCATTAGTTAATTGATATTGACGGTGAATCGTTTCATTAAGTTCAGTCATCTTCCCATTGAATAATTCGATTTTAAAGGCTTTCATGAACATTACTACTAGCAATCTCTACCTATTGCTATGGCAGAGGTGAGAGGCTATGGCACACTGATAGGCATGGAAGCTGCTCTCCCTTTGGAATAAATATAAAGAAGAATTAAACCTTTCCTTGGAGTCTGAATAGTGAAATAATAGAAGCTGCCCAAAGCACAGGCTGTAGGGATGAAACATTTTTTTTGAGACTGTAAATTAAAAGGCCTGAGAATGGAAAAAAAGCAGTATCCAGAAGTGAAAAGAAATATGCTGTCCAAAAAATATTAATGACAAGAAAACCACAAAGATATTGGATAAGCTGATGTTTGAAAAGACCACTGGGCTTGGCCCTATAAGCAAGGATATTGCCAAACATGCCTGAAGTTGCCAAACTTTTTGTGCCAAAGAAATTCTTGGCTATCATCAATTTCCTCTCTAATGGAAATAATCAAAGGTGAAAAAGGGCAGCAGCACTCTTTAAGCTTGTAAATCACCTACATAAGCCAAATTAATAGGCACAGAATTATTCTGAGAAGTCAAAAAGGTTTTACAACACCAAACTCATAATACCTGGTACTTCACTTCCCTCAACAAACCTGTGAGACATTGCAAAGGACAAGATCTCAGCCCTGGCACTGAAGACGGTACCCTATGAGCAATCATGAATATAAAGCCAGGAAGCGATGTCTGGAATCCCCAGGCATTGCTGCTTTGCTATAGATGTCATATCACCTCTCACTTCCCTCAGAGTATTTTGTAAGAGTACTGACTGACTTTCACAGAAGTTATAAAAAGTGTAAGTCCCAAATCCTGTTCTTACAGGAGGAAAAATAAATTAATACAATATTGTGCTCTCCTAAGTACAAAACTGACGTGCTCAAGAATATCTGCTCTGCCCCTCAGTGGGATTTGCCTGCTGCATAGAGTGCCTCCTCCATAAGCAGGAAAGTTTACAGTATACTTACAGAAAACTGTTGCAAAGCTAGACCACAGTGCTGGGGCACATCAACTTATCTGCATTACCTGGCTGCACGCACAACGCTGTCCCACAGCAAATGCAAGTGGAAAGTACAGGAGGAAAGTGTAGCAGGCATTTACCAAAGGAGAACACTGAATAGATGGTGTGCTTCAAACTCACACTCTAGCTTAGCTCACAGCGCTGCCCTCATGTAGCCGTGCCTTAGACAACAACATTCACTGCACACAGAAATGTAAAAATATAAGTACTCAGTTAGACACACTTCAGTCTTTTAGACCTCAAATAGATTGCGAAGAAAATTAATATAGTAACAAAATACTTCACTGACTGGAAAATATCAGGAAATATTTACATGCAATTTTTATCTGAATGGCCACATTGCCTGAAATGTTTGTTTGACAGCCCTGTCACCACATTAGAACAGAAAAAATAGTCATTAGTGAAGTCTACCTGTTCTAATGAAAATCAAATGAAAAGATTGTATCAGGTTTGCCACTGTGAGGCTCAGAGAACTGGATGGAGTCAGATTGTTCCCATCTGCTGGGATAAACAAGAAGATCCGAAGAGGGTGGGCTTTGCCCAGATACTGCTTTCTAAGTAGAGCTGATCCTGCATCACACACCTCCTCAGAAAACAGATCAGCATTGTGGTAGTATCTCCCCATCTCGGCAGGCTGCAGTCATGCTAGCAGAAGGTCAGTTTTGTGATACCATCACGCACGGCACCCAAGAGGCAACGAAGCAAAAAGCCCCACCTCACAGGTACTGTCTCAGAAGCCACAGAAGGCATGAGGTAAAATACTGGATATGAACTGAGTCCTGGAATGAATGAAAACTACTCTGAAGCCCATCATCTAATCAAGTCAAATTACTTTCACCTTATTTCATAAAAAAGAACAAACTACTGCTGTCTAGAATAAAACTCATGTTTCAGAGAGATTCATCTTCTCAAAAAGGATGAGTATTGACATATCCAAGACAGGGTACCATGTGAAGAAATGGCAATCACTGTATCAAAACTGTGGAAATAATAATGAGGGAAGAGCATCACTAGCAGGTGAACCAATCTAAAGATCCGGAGTCACCCCTGAATACCAGCTGGGGACTGCACTAAAGCCACTGTCCTGAAACAGACTTTATGTAGATGGCAGCTTCCTTAAGAACGTCCAGCCCTCAGTCTCTTGGTCCAAAAATAATTATGGTACTGAAGTATATGATTCTGTGCTGGCTTTTGGGGAGAGGAGGACAGGAAGAAGGGGACAAATTTATGCCACGTTGTTTTAAATGCCCCAGAAGATCAAAAAGGTGGAGAACTGACAATACAAAGGGTTTCCCTACCGAGCGAAGACTTTGATGTTCCAAATCTTAACACTTACCCAGAAAGTGAAGATGATGTTATAAACATGACTACAAGCTCTGGGGTTAAGCACAAAGAAAACTTTGAATATATGCTATTTTGAGTAGACAAAAAAATTGCTTTCCTTCCTGTTAATTTATATCAGATTTTATACATAAATATATCAATTATATATATGTATAAAATTAATATATTAAAATATATACTATTATATCTAATATATACTAATTATATTATGTAAATATAAAATTTAAAAATAATCTAATAGTTATTACTAAAAAAAGCCTATCAGAACAGATCACAACATATTTTAAGAGCTGATCATAGAACAAATATTTTTTTCAGTTAAATGTAAACTATTCAAGCCATATGTAATACTTGCTGAAATCTGAAGTGAAGTAAAACCATTGCACAAGTCAAACTTTTCTGGAAACAGAAACTGTTGAACTGATATACTGTTTTGTGACAGCTGCAATCTCTTTTGCTGGTGCAGAATATTTCTTTATTGTAGTTTATTTCATATGTTCCGTTAATTGTATAGGAGTACTCTCAGAGCTAAGAAACTGTTTAAGAGTTGAAAAAGCAAGAATATGTATTTTCCTTTTAAAATATATGAATCAAAGAAAGAGACAACGAGATTCATAGCTCCAAAACAAAATTAATCAAGGCCATCCTTGAGCTACTTCCTTTGTCAAAAAAATCAGTTTTAAATGTAAAATATCCTTGATGGTCTTGATCCTTATAGATCAAGCCACATGTAAAATAGTTTTGTTTAATCATTTAAACAATTTTAAACAAAAAAACCCCATCAAATCCTCCTTAGCTAGGATGATACATTAACCTAATTTCTTTCACTTCACAGAGTAAATGAATAAACACAAAGAGTTAAGAAAAGAATGTCTTAGGTTATTCTTCCAAAATGTAGGTCTGATCTTTTTACCTTGCTCCTTGCTAGGTGGAGACATCATTATCGGAATCTTTTTGATCGTTAAAGGTCTGTCTGGATTGAAGTGACTTTTCCAGACTAACTCTTCTCTGGGATACAGTCTTTTTCTCCACTCACATATGAGGGCAGCCATTATGATCACAAATTGTCAATGGTTTCACCTCATTCCACCAAAATACTATTGGCTTGCATTTAGTAGCATTGATTCTTTTCAGTTCAGTTATTTGATGGGAATGTGTTTAAATTAGTTTTATTTCATACCTGTAGACCTTATTTGAAGAATACATGCTACTAAACTCCATATTCTTCACTTTCTGAAAAGTTATGTATTTGAAGTGAAATTGAATTATTTTTATAACAAACTATACTTTATAACCTATTATTTACAGTTAATAAGAGATCTATACAGTTGCCTTCCGTGTGAAAGTCTTGTTTTCTTCTTATGGTCGCCTGCAGTCTTACAGCATGTGAGAAAACCAATGACAATTAGTAATGCTAAAATGGCTTTCCAAGCTGTCAATAAATTACATTCTTTGTGCACTCACACAGAGCAGATCTGCAGGTATCGTCAACCCAAAACCTAATCTATGCCACATAATAAGAAAAACATTGGTTTTAATTTCAGCCGCCCAAGCATGCCCAATATGAAGCTACAGACACTGTTGGATCACAAAGGAAGTGAAATGGCTGTCTTGGAAGACGATTCTTTCTTGTTTGAAAGACTATTCTTTCCATTAAGTTATCTTCTCTTACAGCTGTGCAAACAAAGGATTGGGAACATGTGGTATGACTTTCAAAAATAAATACTCTTTCATGACTAACTCTAAACAGGAAAACATTCAGTTGGGAATATAATACAGAGTATTGCGCGTCTAACACCCCATGTCCTGAAACAGCCAGCTCAGAGTCGGGGTAGTTCACCAAAGATAATAAAGTAATTAGCAGGCAGTTACAGAACAAGAAATTAGACTTTGTGGAGATGATTCTGCTGATAGCAGTGCCGAAATATTTAAGAGGCACTGAGTTGGAAGGTTTAAGGGGCTCAGTAACCAAATTGTCAAACAGTTCTTATGTGTTCAGAGTGCAAAGTGGGACACTTGCCCAAAACCTGTGGCAAAAATCCTAAATCATTTCAATGAGACCTGGACTAGCCCCAACTTCAGTTTCGAAAACAAACACTCGCCTAATGACTTTTTAGTTACAATTCTGTGAAACCAGAGTAATCTGCTGAAATGCAAACGCTGGCTCCTGGTTTTCACTGCTGCAATGCACGCCAGAACCAACCTGTCTGCATCCAGTCTGCACATCAGACACCAGTTGACTGTAAATCACTGCAGAAATTCAGTTGCTAATTAGACTATTCTAAATGTTTTTTCTGAAGCTAAACAATTTACCCACCTTTAGCTGAAATGGCTGTCAGAAAGAATTAGTTTGGCTCTCGTGTCAATAAGCAATATATAGATATAGAAACCATTTTTGATTTTAGAATGTATTAACATGCCTACCTGCTATAATTTTAAACAATATTTGGTATGCTTTTTGGTTGTACACTGAATGCATACATGTCAAACAGCTTGCCAGCTTTGTCAGAGTATAAAATAATGGAATAAACTGATTAAGTCAGAAGGCTTCAGACGGATAATCTTTTCAGGCATTAATCTCAGGTTGGAATATGGGCTTGAATCATTCTCTCTTCTCCACATACACCTTCTTATAATCTATTAAGTAATTTAAATATATTAAAATAATGCAACAAATAAGCCTTCTTAATTTTTCAATTAAGGGCTGTTTTGTTTTAATGATACATGGAATCAGGTAGAAAACTGCTGTAATGTTGACTGCCAAATGAGCCTGTTTCATGATTGAGTCAACCTATGTCACGTTGTTACACAGGCAGACATACATATATACTTTATTTCTTTCATTTTTAACAATAGTGCAAATATTGTCATTCCTGCTGTCAAAAATGCAAGTTCTTAGTTTCTAAAGTTAAGAAAAATAACTACCTCAGTCGCATTAAGAACGTAAAACATAAGGGATCAGCTGGGTCACTGAATCCAGCACCAGCTTACAGACAACTTTGATTTTTAGTTTTGTTAGTAGGTTCTGAGATAAAATTTTCTTTACTTGGAATAATCTGTTTAAGTCTGAAAAAGGGATCAAGAAGAACAGGCTGCTGGTTTTCTCTTGCAGTAAATAAAATCCAGGTGGCAGAGGATGAGATCCACTAATTCTAAAAACCCAACGGGCATTAGGCATATGAAGTTACAGATAAATTCCTGCTGGGGTATTCAAAAGTGTCCAAGCAGATTGACAGTTTTTATGCCAAATTATATCAAACACAGCGTATGGCCCTCAGTGACCAGAATGAATCCATCAATTTCGTTAATCGATCCGTCAATTTCATTAACTACAGTTAATGTTTCCCTTGCTTAATAAATTATTTGAATTGCAAAATGTTTTATAAATGCACTTTCTTCTTAAGTATGCAGCATATTTAAGATAACTAATAAACATGGTTGCACGTTGTTTTTCTCTATAGTTAATTAACTCTACTTACCAACAAGATGCATCTAAATACAAGTTCAGAGTAAACAGTTATTATCTAGTAGATAAGAAAGAAGTCATTCAACAACAAATTAAAAATCAGAGTAAGTGTGCATTGAGCTATATACTTGCTGAAATGAATGTGTGTCTATGGACTTAAAGAAAGGATGTAGGCACCTAAAACAGGATTTGGGAGTAACCAAAACATTCAGGTCCAGAAGTACAAACCAAAACCGTGGCTGTGCAGCCGCTGGCTAACGGGAGCCTCCTGCCTCACTGTCATGCACTGTGGGCATTTCCCCTGGGGGTGACCGGGGACCAGGCTGGGTGTAGCCCTTGTGGTGCCCTCAGCAATGTCATTATTCAGCAGAACACAAGGGTTTTACTGTCTTAGCTGCTCTACCAATCAACAAGAAAAATCTCTTTCTCTTAGAAAGCCTTTAAAATAAAAATTCAAAACACGATTAAAAACTCTATACAGATTACTACTTATTACGGCTTGTAAATTAAATCACTAACTTCAATCATTCCACTTTAGTTAATACTGCTCTACATGGTAGAATCTGGTTTTCAGGGCTCTTCAAAAAAACAGAAATTTATAGCCAAATGTGGCAAGTGAGCAGATCAATAAGACTCCAAACTCAAACTCACAAACACTGAAATAGTGCTGGTTCAAGACTGTCTGTCATCATTGATGCTTATTTTAAAGAAGACAAAGGAAGGGATTGGATTCTGGTCTTACCATTTCAGAAGTGGTTCTTACTACATAAAAGGTAAAAGGTACACAGTGATACCACTTGATCTAGCACAGGAGATGCTGGTGGATTTTAAAGCAAAGGAAGTAATTTTTCATTATAAAGCCCAAATTGTTATTCTTTTTTCTTCAGGACCCTACCTCCTTTTGTATACAAGGTGGGGCTGCAATGAGGATGAGTCCAGGTTTGGCCAAGGAAGAGAACTTGTCTGCTAGACCTTTAACTTGTTTTTGCAAAAGATGGATAGGATATAGAGGCTATAGGAACATTGAAAGGAAGAAAGATTATCTGATTGTCAAAGAATTTGCGTGAGGCCTTGCAGAAGTGGCCTATGGCCCAGCTTCGGAATCTAATACATGTGATGCTGAGCAAGCTACTTGTACAAAGTTTTGCCCAGCTTTCCTCAGCAGAGTTTTCAAGCTAACTGCCCAAGGTGTTACAGCCGGGAAGCTCAGCACTTTTACAGCAGAGCTCATTTGTCACTAAGTTAGCTGGAGAAGTATGGTGTGGTACTTGGAATAGCAGGATTGGGAAATGCTCTCATTTCTGAAAAATTAGTCCCAAAGCTTTTGTGATTGGTGGGCATTTTTTGGACAACTTTGTATGAAACGCAGAGAGTTTATCAACCATAAACCCAGAATGGTGTTAAGACCTGATTGTACAAAATGGCTGAAAATGAATTCTTTTTTGGTGGCCTTGCAGTAGATGTGTTCTAGGGAGGCCTGCCAGTGGGATGTAGGGCTTTCTGTTCAGCGCCTTGTCTTTGCACAACCCATTCAGAAGTGTTTTACATTCCCCACATCTTATCACCTCAGCAGCCTGCATTCCTATCACAGGGGTCTGGATTCCTGAAACTCCAGCTCTCCCTAAAAAGGGAGTTAGGCAACCTGACACTCGCATCCCTGTTGGATATAGTGCTCAGATGTGGTAAAAGCACCATAGAAACACAGAGGAGGAAAGGAATGAAAATGTATGCTGTGCAAGGCTTGGATAATTTGAGTTAAACAAGGCTTGGAGCCATGCTCTTAATGAGGAAGATAAAAAGAAATCTGCAATTACTACCAGTTTACTGAATGAGGCAGTGGACTTAAGAGGAAAAAAAGAACAGTGATTGTGTAATTAAAAACCGTAACATGCATGCAAACAAATGTCAGGAAAATTGAAGTTGCCTGGGCAACATTAATGCTGACATTGCCCAACTTCTAAGTGCTTGACTTTGTAACCTTAATGTTAACATTTTTTAGACATAATATATAATTAGCCACAGCCAATTAGGGATGCTATGGCTCCTGTTGGTAACTAGTAATATTTACATTTCAATATGGAGAAAGATTACTGCTGGCTATACTGTATTATTTAATTATACAGTCAGTTTAGAAATGAAATTATATCTGCAGCATTTGAGAGATTCCCTTGAGCAGAAGTGATGGAACAATTATTACTGCAATTTGGCATGAGGAAACTTTGCTGAAAGTCTAGAATTTCACCTAATCAGACAATTTGATTAGTGGTCCATGTGTAGGAGCACTCTGCGCTGCTGATGAGTAATTTCAAAATGCACTGTAAGAAAAGTAATCATAATAACTACGGACACTTTTCCTTAGCAACTCGCGTATCAATTTTATTAAGTTTTAAAAGTCAGTTCAGAATAATGTAATTAGTGTAAATTCAGTACCATGATGGAAAAAAATCCAGTGTGTTTTAGCTTATTAAAATCACTATGAATAAAAAGTTCTGGTTTCTGCTGACAATCCAATTCATGATGCCCAGCAACTGCAGCTGGGCAAGGTCTGACAGCTTCATGCCAAACAGCTGTGGCTTTGAAGACACAGAGGTTTCTAAACTACTTTCTGGGAAAAGAGGCATTAACAAGAAGAATGCATGTCTGCACGCAGCTTTCTAGTAACAGTAATGTGGGCAGACTGATGGAAAATAAGAATATGCTCTCTCTGCCTGGCACTGAAAAGTCCACTATACAACTAAAGAAAAATAGATGCATGTGAAAATACCAACTCAAGAAACTTATACACAAACACATTTGGAAAATGTGAAGGCAATAAAAACAAACTCCAGAGTGATCACAAATATTTTTCCCTGGACTTTGAGAACCTGGAAGTAGAAGGAGGTAAGATCTCAACACTCATTACAGTCCTCTTACAAGACAAGGACGGAAAATGCAGTGGATTCCTTTGTAGAGAGAATGCCGTGCTGAAGGTCCTGGTCATTTCAGTCACTGGTAAAGAGCCCCCAGCTTTAGATGATGTCAATGCACAGATCGGGCATTGCACATTTACCAGATCAAGCCTTGAGCAGGGTTGGTAATGCTACTAGCTTTCTAAGGTAATGCCACCATCAAACTGCACCTTTGGCTGCAGTCAGCCTCTTGTTGGGATGGGTGAGCTGTGATCTCGCTTGTGAGCCTGATTGGTGGCTTGTTCTTTCTATGAGATGTAAGAAGGAACTCACCACTTGCCTGTGGTCATTCAGCTGCAGGCCTTAGCGCTAGCTCCTGGCTTTTGTCCTTGGACAGACTGCCTGCTCCCAGTCCTCAACTTTATGTTATAACGGAGCACTTACAGATCATCTCAGTGTTTATGGATCATCTCAGTGGTCCACCTCGCCCAGCCTCCTGTCCCCAAGAGTGACCAAAGGTGCTCTGGGCCAAAACCACCATTCAATGTTCTGAAGTATAAGATGGGGGCACAGAGGCAGTGAAGCTCCCATGGTATACGATCAGATAGAAGCAGTATCTTTTTGGTTTAGATCATCTCATGGCTTTTTAATTCATGAACTTCTCTGTACACCTTTTGAACCTGCAACTGCTGCTTACACTTCTTGACACTGGGAAGAGTGAAGACCAGTAAGTTTTGCTTCCCCTCCACTCCATGAGGTGGCACAGTAGAAATCTTCTCAGATATATTACGAATTACTACACACTCTGAGGCAGACACCATAGATACCTGAGGAAAAGTATCAACAGTGGTGCCCACGGGATAGCGAGAGCTTTTTGAGTGCGTGATGTGCAACGATGTTAACAATGTATTGGGTATCTAGATATATTTTTGCTTATAAGCAACACATATAGAGGGATCATTCCCTGGGTCATGTCATACTTCAGATTTCAGCATGGTCACCCACCACCATTGTGAATAGGTCTTTCAGAGCGGGAACAGCCGAGGCAGCTTTAGACCCACCAAAGTAAGCACATAGTGTGGCATAAAGTGTAATTTCTAGACTTCTTTAACAGTTGTTGCACCTTCCCAGAAGATTAGCCATCCCACAGTGAGTAAATTCAGTCTAAGAACTCATCAGGAAAGAATACAGGTGAATTTTAAAGTGCAAGTCTCCTTTTGATTGGCAGGTAGCATAAAAATGTGGAAAATAGGTATTTTCAACCTTACTAAAGCTTATCTATCTCAGGAGAAAGCAAAAAGAAGTCAGGACTATACACTAATGATGCTGATGAAAAATGACTGGCTTTGAATCTTAGATACCATTCAGCTATAAGAAAACCAAGCAGCAAGAATAATAAGGAGTAAAAAGCCAAACAAAAATTCTTTTGTTTTCCTCCTGTCTCACCTATACCACAGTGTAATTCCATGAAATCTTAAAAAAAGCCCACAAAAGAGCAGATGCAAGCTTTGCTTTGGAAAGCATGGAAAGAGATTTTACTTTGGTGTCTACAGAGTCCTGCTAAACTGTTTTACGATGCTATGAACATATCAGATGGCAGTAACACAGGAAAAACCATGGGACTTGCTCATTTCATACAACATCGCAGATCTTCATGAAACCACAAACAGTGCTGAGGGACCCAGCCACACCCCTCTTCACAAACTCATTTCCACTGAGATTCTAACCCATTTCTTCAAAACTGTGGAAGTGAGAGGATGTAAAAAACCAGTTTTCAGGTAAAAAACGCAAGCAGCCTCTACAGAGTTGTTTTATTTTCGCCTAGGTAAGATTGCTTACACATCTCATCATAACAGTAGGGAAAAAGCAAGTGTGATGGGCTGTTAGGAGGCTAGTCATAATCCCTTGACATTGGCTATGCTGAGTTTTGTTTTATTTTTAAGTGGAGACCACAGTGGCTTTACTGCAGATTCCATTTTTTGTGTGGAGGGGAAGAAAAATGACCTTTTGAAATGTGTGCATCCAGCTCAGACTGTAAGGCAAGAAGGTACCAATGAGGTCATCCAGTTTGATCCCTGTAACACAAGACACCTTGTGTTATTTCACCTCCTACTTCTTGTGTCAACTACAACTTCTGGCTGAAGGCGAATAAACTTCTCAGTTCCAAAGATACTACTGAATTGCAGACTGATAGAATGAAATCAAGGAGATCTCTTAAAACAGACAACAAATTAGGATCCAGTAAATCCATCAAGAAAATCTTCTCTTTATACTTTATCCTAAGTATGGACTTCACAAATCAATAACTTGACATACAGACATACATACTCATTTATAACTCACTGAAAAACCACACAAGCTATGAAACAAATGCTGCAAGCAAACATATAGAAACAGAAGAATCCAAAGACAAACCAGTATCCACTTTCTCTATACCATTTTTTTTAGGCCTTCCTGTATTTATAAACCAAAAGTCACAGTGCCATTATATTTAGAGCTCTAAGTTTAAATGCAAACTCCATTTTGGAGGGATTTAGCACTCAGACCTTCTAACTGATTATTAGTTTTCCTGAAAGTCCTTAGAGTAACGGGTTGATGGAGATGTTGCAGGACATGAATCAATCTCAGTATCTTCTGCTAGAACAGTGAAAAAATTACATTCTGCTCTCCCTTCACATGGTGGAGGTGGGATAGAGGAGGAGAAGAAGAGGGCTTCAGGAGTAGCAAACACCAAAAAGAGACAGCAAATAGGTGACAGTGTTAGTTGTGCCAGCCACTCTTTAATGTAGTCACACACTGCAGGGACTGCGAGGGGTCTCTCACAGGCAGAGTGTCTCTGGTGGCCTCACCTCTGAGCTCGCTGCAAGAGGCATGACCTAGCCTTTAACGAAAAACAAAAATATCACACACTTGAGGAATACTTAAGGTGGGACAGCTAAATTCAAAGCCATATTTTTGTTACTGAAAAACTACTGTTTATGCCTAGAATGAACAATGCAAAAAATCTCCACTGATTTCAATAGCAATGTACATTCTAAAAAGCAAGGATATACATTTAAGACCAAAACCTTTAGCTGAGATTTGGCTTGCCTGACTTCTTACTGGCTCATATCAAGGGGACAGGTTAGACAAGGGTCCACAGATATGGAAAAACCCACATTTAGAAAAGTACTGGCACTTTCATTTCCCTTGTATTATGAAATAAAGCAATCATGTTCAGTTAAAAAAAAGTGGAAAATCTGCTCATATACTTTCAGAGACAAAGAGAAAAAGGGCAGTGCTGATCCCCAGAAACATGTATAATTCAACGTTTCAACCTCCCTGAAAGTAAACTTTGCTCACTAGACTGCAAGGAATTTTTTTAATATCAAATATACATTTTCTCACTTCTGTAGATTTCAGTTCCCTACGTTAGCACAGTTAGAAAGCTGCCTGACTGTGTAAAAGAAAAGCTTTTTAATCTTACTTATTGTCATATTTTTGACCTGCATTCTACATAGACAAAGCCTTAAAGGTTGTAAGTACTTGCTGTATCAGTCCCCTGCTGCACATAGCACTGATGGGCTATGTTCATTCTGAACTCACACAGCTAGGATTTCAATGGTCACCTTTCCTGTAGTCACAGACTTTGGTTTGGTTTAGTTTAGTATCTGCGAAGTGGAGCAATTCCGAAACACGAAATCACCGCATAACTCTTCTCTCCCTGTTTGCTGCAGGTTGGCACTTTGGCTGTGCAGTCTGGACCCTGAGAGCACCTTATGTCACTTCTGAGTGACGTTTCTCTTCTGCATGAGCCAGATCTGCTCATATGGAGTCAAACTTGGCACTCTGAAGGCCAATAGAATCACTGACCCTAAAGGTGACACAATAAAACTATGAAGAATATAGTGAAGGGGATGAAAAAGAACTGAAAGACTTTTCCTGAAGCCAAACAGGATTTCTCTGGAGCTTATTTTTGTGTGCAAGTTGTTCCTAAGGAACATCCTGTTGAGGAGAACGGTCAGTGGGTTTGTTCAGTGAACTGTACGCAGTGAGAGATGTAGAAACTCCTCTGACGGACACATTTGGTCTTATCTTAGAGTGCAGGATAAACATCTATCCCCAAAACATTTAATTAAACTCAGAGGAAACAGACAAAAAAAGAAAGACAAGGATACACCAGCCACAACTAATAAATGGAGTACCGTTGTTTAGACAGATATTTATGCTTCCATCATGAATAGCTTTGGGAGATAAACCACTGGAAAAAAACCAACACCGAAAAACCCCCACTCTGAACAGCAACATACAGTCTCTGGAGGCTGAGATGGCAACATTTACACACTTAAATAACTTTATGGATGCTGACGGTTCCACTTAACTCAAAAGGATTGTTCTCATGTTTGTGTCATGTTTGGCTTATAATACATCCCTACATGGACTGGTGTGCGGAGATGAGAAGCAGCCTGCTACCTCAGAAGTTTATGCTGTTGTGTGAGGACTATAGGAGCAAGCTGCAGGTAATCCTGTAAAAATCAGGATTCCTGCCATGGGCTGAAAGGAGTATGTGAAATTGTGGCAATGTAACAGCTATCAGAAGCACTACACTATTTGGGTCCAAACATCATAAAATGTCACTGGTTTTATGTGTTTTCTTTCCCTGAGAAATTTCAGAGGAGTTGTTAGTGAGACCTGACTTAAATCAGCTCTGTTAAACCACAATATTGCTGATATTTTGAGAGGTACAAAGGATCAAACCAAGAAGCAGCGCAAGCTGTTTATCATTTTTGTGTAAGCACTCTACCTTCCCTGCCTGCATCACGTGCATGCCCAGAACCTGACCTAATAAACTTGCATATCTCTGAAGGCTGATTTGCTGCAGGACTGTGACCTAACGCTTTGGTGGGGACTGTAGAGTTAACCCTCTGGTCAAGAGTGTGATAAGCTGTTTTTTCACCTGCTCCAGCGCTGAAGCACATCATTGCACAAATGCACCCGGACTTCTGCCAGTCCCTGAATGCCTTCTTGAACCTGAAGGGGTTTTCTTCATTGCTTAAAACAACATGAGGTTGTTTTTTTTCCTATCCCAGAGCAACTAACCCAAATCAGCTGTCCTTAGGCCGGAAATATAAAGAAGACAAGCTGCTTTTGCCATGAGATAGACTTGCCAAGATCAACCCCAAGCATACTGTCAAAATTACTGCCCAATTACATGGGGAACGAGTGTACCCTGCCTTCAGCGTGTTTTACAGGAGGGCAGCCCATGTGCAGCAGTTGCCCCAAGCTACAAACACAGCTTTTTTAGCAGCCAAGCTGATCCCATGGTGTTCCTCACCAATGCCAAGCCTCCAGGCAGCTGTGGAGCCTTTTCATTGGGAACTGAAATGATTAACCAAAATTGTAATTGCAAATAGCTGTTTGGTTAGACTTCAATGCCTATGGATCAATGAGTTATCTAATTAGAAATCTTAAGTTTGAAATATGTTTATAAAATTATACCCATTGCTCTTAAATTTACATGTCTCCAAGGAGATATATTTGAATTTCTGTAATGAGTTTCTCAGAATGTTTGCTTTAAAGTATTTCCTACACTCAGCTGTTACACAGTGTGTTTACAGGAGGGTCCCAAAAAGATACTTTTAATTACTTTGACTATGAAAATATTAAAGTCAAAACCTACAGGCATTTTTGACCTACTTTGCATGTATAGGTGCAAAGGCTCATGTCTGTAAACGTTCCCAGTGTTGGACCCAGAATTTAGAAAGAAACTGTATACTTTTGTTTCCTAATCAGGAAATACTTTGTAGTTTTAGCAATTGAAGGGCTCTTCAGATTTTTCTTCTAACTGGTTATTAAGCTGCAGCTTAATAATCAACTCCTACTTAAAACCACCTTCTTCTGTGCATAAGAGGTCTAAAAGAGAGCTTTGCTCTTGCAAACACCAATAAACTTACAAAAACATCTGGAGCTCTATTTGGCCAGACTGCATTGCCCCTGAAGCTTTTTGTCTCCTCGCTTTATTATCAGCAAGGAACAAGTTAAAAGAAATAAAAATCCAGCATTGATTCATTTATTCTTCAGGTCATATTGATTTCTTCTTTTTTTTTCTTTTTTTTTTTTTAAATAATACATTACATGTTTAAGTCTTACCAAATATTGTAGGAGTTTTTGCTGGGCTGTTTGTCTTAAGCACAGGCATCAGTTTATAGATTAAACTGTCCTTTTGTGCAAATTCCTTCTTGTGTTTTATAGACAGCAGTATAATTAAATGAATTTAATTATTTTTCCTAGAATAAATCAGTATATACAGAGATGATGAAAGATTTAATAAAGATATTTCCTCCATTAGGGACTAGTTCTGCATTCTCTACTATGAATAGCATTTACAAAAATAATGCTATTCCCACTCTAGTCAATGGAACTGCTCACAAGGGTAAAGTGTGCATTGTTTGACCTCATCGTTGTTCATTAATGTCTATAAAAATGCCATTAGACTATTTAAGGAAAAAACACATAGAAAGAGAACACTAATAATTTTACTAATATTGCACAAAAAACAATAAAACTCTCTGGCAATGCTAAAGCCCTCTGGATCATCATCTCAGTCTTGTTTTGTTAAATGTTGTTATCTCTAACTGCTGTGCCAAACCTAAAGCAGTGGAAATTTTTTGCAAATAATTAATGGCGTAGTCTTTTTTTCCTGCTGGATAAATTGAACACATTGTGATTTTTACTATATACGAAAAACATGCATGAAAACGCCACAGATTAATTATTTCAATTCACTGCACCCACAGTTATATTACCTCAGTCCCTTGCTGTAGCTTATTTTCCTGATAAACAGACTTGGAAGAATCTTTATGCCACTGCTGATGAGTTCCTGACCAGATAAATAGGTGAATAGCTGCACTGGTCAGCTTTACCCTTATGAATACTGTCAAGAGTTCTTCCTTTTCCCTTTTACTTACTTTCTTTCTTAGTCTGTACCCAGGTCTCAACGGCTGTTTTGCCTTTACTTCCACCTCCTTACTCTTTCCATCTCTTCAACACTTCTTATTTTACCAGACCCTTCAGTCAAGACCCCAGTCTGTGCTACAGGAGTCCCTCCACTGATCTAAGTTCTAGTCTTTGGTGCTTATCTCAGGCTCCCTCCCCTGACAGCAGCAGACCCCAGCTTCTCCACAGGCAGGAATGTGGCTCTTCTTCAACTCCTCCACTTTGCCAGATCACAGCAGCATGTCCTTGGATTACTAATATCAGTTCCCAGCATCTTTAGCAGGGTTGCTACACTTTATAATTGGCTCTCATACTTTCCACCCTGATCTGCAATCCAGATGACATCTTCTAGTTAAGTATTCCTCCCACAAAGAAAAGAAGCCACAATCTTTCACCCACTGAAAACTCACTAATCTCATTCCCTTCTCCTGACCAAAATACATTAGCACCACCACAGCACAGGAGGCTCAGTGCATCTCAACACAAGCGCTTCTTGCTCCCACTCTTCATTCCAAATTCTCTTCTCTACCCAGTGAAGATTCCTCATCTGACTGTAATTTTCCAAAGTAGTAACGGTTGGGGGACAGGTCACGGGTCTCTTCTGCAGCAGTGGAGCAAGAACCAAGATCTTCCTGTAGACACTGTGAAAGTCAGATGCCTTAGCAAAAGATCCACCCAAGCTAGAAGCCCACAAGGACAGAAACATATCATGGACACTCAAGTTACCAGACATTGAGCCTGCTGCAGCAGCTGCTCTCAAACAGCACTTGAACAGAACAGAGGTGGTGGCTGTTTCCTACAGAACAACACTGGCACAGCAGCTCATTCTGACGACTGTACTGTAAGCAGTCTCCTATGCAAATATTTAATGTCCCATGATAAATTACATCTAAAAAATGCTGGAGAACCTGACTAACCAGATTGATGGGGTCAGGGGAAATCCATCAACAAAAAACTGAAAGGAAGGGAAACTATAAAAGCAAAGCAAAATCTGCTACTGGTGGCAGTTCCTACAAAACTTTGATTTTCAGTTGTGTCTAAAGAATATTGATGAATAGTGGTTTAGTTGGAAATTATTTAATGTAAACACTCAATTGAAGGGTTCAATCTTATTCAGCCTTTATACAATATTTTGAAACTAAGCTGCAGTTTCTACCACATGAGGCATAAAATCAATTAAAGAATGTTTATGCTCCAGCAGACTTGTAACTACGCTGCTTAAAGTTCAGTCAGTTTGTGTTTTAATATATTTTTGTTAATTTTCCAATCTGAATCTGTTATTCATTAAAGATGTTTAAATGTGGTCTCTTTCCAAAACCATTTGGTCTTCCTGGTTCTTCCTGCTGACGGGGTCTATGCTGGTCTGAATCTTATCCTTTTACAAACATAACACACACATTTTATTAATATAGCTATTTCCATTAGCAAAACTACCTGGGCTCTGCCTATTTTGCATGCAGTAATATTACATCCTTCAACAGGTCAATTGCTGCCTAGGAGATGGACCATCTATATTGATAAGGTTTGGAACTGAAAGGCCTGTGAAGAGGAAGCTGCTTTGACATGGATGCAGGATAGGAATGGGAAAGAGGGGCTATAGTCCCATTTGATGGTATCATGCAATGGAAGAATATGTGCCGGGCTGCCTGATGTTAATGAAAGTATAAGTCTTCTCCTTTCCCTACCCTTTGCCGCTCAGTAATCCATCCGTGATAAACCAACAACTGCGTTAGGTGACTTATCTTCTCATAGGCAGAGTATGAAACCAAACATGGGGCCTGAGCACACCTCTTGACTTCCTTCGGGAAGTTATCCCATGTGTACGTAATGAGGTTGGGGAGTGATTCTGAATCCTGCAGAGGAGTGGGGACTGCTCAAAGATTAAATCAGGCCATCTTGAGGTTGAGGAGGTTTTTTTAATTAGCTCTAGCGGTGCTTCAGGATCTCACTTCTGAAGTCCATGCAGGGAATCGTGCCTACATGTCTACTGTTGTTATCATATGCTGAGTTTGGGACAGGTCAGAACAAGGGGTAGAAATAATTCCATTGAACCAAGCAAAAATATATTTCAGATGCCCGTATAATTCCTCAGGAAGCAATCAAGACACTCATCCTGTCACGAAGCCTTCAGATAGATGTGGGATGCCTAAGTAAAGTGTGAAGGGTGGAGAAGACAAAGGATTTTGTGCTCAGATGTTTGTTTTCTTAGACTGATTATCAAACAAAATCCATTGTTTGATGGTAATTCGCATGACTGCCAGTTTTCATTTCCCACAGAAGACACTGTAAATAAGAAAATAAAGAGTACAGTGTCCTTCTTTATAGCTTTGCATTCCTACCACGCTGTCACTGATACACCCCAATGAAAAATAAGGCCAAAATGCCATGAAGTCTTAAGCTGCTGCTGTAAGGTGGTTGTGGGGGGGAATACTTCTTTTGGTAGCCAAGTCAATTTGTGCTGGCTTGACATGTTCGTGCCATTATGGCCTACGGCTTTCATTTCAACTTCCAGATTCATCAGACCTGAATCCTAACACAAAATGTTAACAATGTCCCAGTGGGCTCTCATCGTGGCCAGTGCAGCAGATGAACACATGCGCTCTTCAGTGGGAAAACTGTTCCACCTACATTCACAGTGAGCCTGGATTTGAATCAAAAACCCCTAAAAAGTTACAAGTGATACTAGGCCCATGCCTTGCTGAAATGCTTTTTTAATTTTATATTAAAAACATGACTCAAATATCAGTTTAATAACATATATATTCTACAGAGCAATACTTCAAACTGTTAGAAAGGACTATGCCAGAGACATGCACTGAAACAAGTGACAATCCAGTAAAAGCAAGCTGATTTTTTCTACTCATTAGGATAAAGAGCTCAGCACTTGCATAATATTTCTGTCCCCACCTTTGTTTCCTGAATATAAGAACAATACACAATCCAACCTATGGCACCACTCTTCAGTGCCCTTCTCCTTGACGTTCACACCCTGTTAAATGCATTATCTTGTTAAACACACAACCGCAACAGCTCCATATGCTTAATGCCTGCAGCACCTTTTTTAAAGATCTTCTCATGTAAAGCACAGGACATTTAGTTTTATTATTTGTGCATTATTTATAAAGCACAAAAATGAGTAACCCTTTTTCCTGACCTACCCCAGTTAATCCCAAACTTAGGCTAATGCTTCTTTATTTGACTTCTTTAGGGAGGTACAAGAATGTATTATCTCAAACTAAAAACAAACAATAAAAGAAAAAAACAATCGTTCTTTATAAGGGATAAGCTGGAAGGCATTACAAAGACTATTTAATTTATGACAGGTAACTGCTCTCATACAAAAGCACGCTTGTGTTTGGTTTTTGGGTTTTTTTTTTACCACAGCAGAAAACATCCGTTTTAGTATCAGTTCCCCCTTGGGGTTTCCCACATGTCTAGTGGCAAACTAGACCTTAATTCCACAGCATGCAACCCATCATTTCCTAGGAAATGGCAGGTACCAAGAAATACTAGGATGAGGTGATTTAAATGATAACAACTTTATTGAACTTTCCATGCATATAGTAACAGATCTTACTCATAATCTTTTTCTAGTTACTTTTGAAAGGTCTTTTTCTGTGGAAGCAAGATGTCTGTTATGGCATGCATACATCACCCCTTCCATGTTTCTGGTCTCCTGAAATTCAAGCTCTCTACTTGCAATTTGATATACTGCATAAATTGCAAATCAGCTGATACTAGGACATTTTTTGTGAGTTTTTGATTGCATTACTGTTCAACAACTGTAACTGTAACAAAAGCCTGGCTGTTTCCTACATACCAATTTTAATAAGTTTTCTTTTTTACAAATGATAATGCTTGAAAAGTAATTGAAAAAACCTAAGATGTTGAGCATAAATGTGTATAGGGTATTTTTCCTTCTAAAAGAACTTGTGGGTTGTGTAAATAGAGGAAAAACTTTAAGGAATCACCTGTGATAAATATCTGACATAAAATTAATGACTTAATAACTGGAAGAGAAACAAAACTATTAATATTAAAGTTGTGCAAATGGCACAAGTTAAATAGAATGGCAGATTACAAGTCCTCCTACAGACTGTAGACTTATCTATAAACTGCACTCATATGTTCAGTACAGCTAAATCCAAAATACAGGAACAAAGAATACTTTCGAAGTACAGGAAGTTTTTAATGGAGAACTGGGAATTCTGTTATGGTAGAAAAACTTTAAAAAGAGGAAAATCTGGTAAATTTGTGAAGTTTATCAGTTTCCTAAATTCCTGCCTGATTCTTGAAATACTCTGATCTCCTCCAGAGTTTATGAATTATAAATAGCTGCAAAACTGTAATTATATTGTAGTTAAATATTTATACTCTCACTATTTGTTTTTTGTAGTTTTGTAGAAAAATCATTAAATCAGAATCAAAAAGTGAGTGGTACCAGCAGCGTCCTGTTCAAATGCAACCATACTCAGTGGCCAGGTTGTTACTCCTGCGTGGCTTGGATTCGGTGAAAGTGAAGTGGGCAGAAAGTCAGAAAATAAAATTACTGAAGTATGAAGAGAGGAAGAAATGTAGGTAAACCATCAGGGTAACAGATATAAGAGGAAGCACATGAAGGCATGAAAGGTAGTTTAAATTTTGACCAGTATTATAAGCCAGTGTTTCCTGGACCTGTACAAGTCCCAGTTCACCATGAAGAGTCTCTCACTGCCTCAAGAGCAAATCAGAATAAATGAAAACATGTGTCTACATTCCTGCTTGCTCCTGTTCCTCATCTCCTAGACGCACACGTACAAGAACAGTGTCGCAAACAGAGCACAGAATTGAGGAGCAGAAATTCTTGATTCTCAGCTCATCAGACATACCCATCCCACAGTCTTCTTCAGGACAGTGAGTGACTGAAATGTGCCCCAATAATTTTTAGGTTGATTACAAGACAGAGAAGAAAAAGAGAAGAAAACCAGGTGTGATAAGAGTGGACTGGGGCAGTCTTACTCATTACTAAAGGTAGACTGAAAAGCAAGTTATTGTCCTTTCAGAAACAGAATTACTTTTTTTTTTTTAAAGAATCTGCTTATAAAGCTTTGCATGCTATAAAATTATCAGATCTGATCCCTGCACCTGCTGCCGAGTAGACCACTTTTAAATTTCCCACAGTTTGGGGATTACAGTTAATAAATTGCAGGACAAAGCCACATTTTTCAATCAAGGTATCTAACTGTTCAGACTTTCCATTGCCTTTAGAAGACTTCTGTAGAGAATCGACTATTTCACAGCATCATGAAGGCAAACACTGGAGTAATTTGTAGAACACTGTCAGTATACTGTACATTCATATTGGAGTACAGTATATGATATCAATAATATTTGTAGCGTCATATGAGAAGCAGGTCAAGTTGATGAAGCTATTGAATAGGAAAAAATAGAAGCTCTAGGCAGGCAATATGATAAAATTCATTATATGCCATGAGGAAACAAGCAGAGAACAGAACAGTGAGCGAAAGTAATGAGGTGAAGAATAGCTATGCCTGCTCTTCACCATTTGGATTACAACGTCACCCCTTAGGACAGAGTTCCAGTTGTACAGTGGGCTGCATAAAACTGGTTATTTTAGGCTGCAATTCCACAAATAATGTTGCTTGAATAAGCCAGAACTATTGTACATTTTTATTGTAGTTGGTAAAAACGTGTGCTGAACAACAGCATGAAATCATTTTCAGAAAGAAGAGCTGGAATCCTCATCAGCACAGTATCTACACTGTGTGACAAGAAAAAGGTTAACATATGAACATCCATTTCTTGGTCATCTATAAAGCATGGCTTGATGATTACTGCAGCAGTGTCAAAAGATGGGAAGATGTTGTACACTCAAGGCTCAAGGAACAACTAGGAGATGTATTTGAGCAAAACCAAGACAACAAAGAGTGAGCAAGATGCTAACATATCCCAGTGAAGACAAAAGTATTTCATGCGGAGTGGTTAGTCAGAGTGGATGCCTCTGGATATTGTCTGCAGAAGTTAATTTTTCTGGAAAGCACACTCAGATATTCTGTAAATCCCAAAACACAAGCAAACTAATTTAGATACAGTATGAGGTTTGGCACCAGGGAAAGAAAAACTTTACAGTCTATGGAACTGTCTGACAGTTTCTAGGCAGAAAATAACAGGTTTGGAGAATTTTAAATGCTGTGGCAACCGCAGGTCAATGTCCTTCCCACTATTTCCGCCTGGTAACAAGATATCTCAGCAACAAATTGATGCCACTAATGTAACAATCCCCTTGAAAACAGTCTGAATCCAAAAGAAAAAGTTGCCCATCTTGTTTAAGCACTGGAAAAAAAGGTTTTCAACTTGTCAGAAAAGCCTAACCTTAGAATAAGACTTTCTTCCTTAAGCAGAAGTCTGACCGAAACAATCCATATCAAAGCTATGTATGGCCGGCAGCGCGGTTGTGGTACCTTCCTGTGGACTGGGACTCATGAGTCCAGCTCTTTCTCTGGACTCCTGCCTAAGTCTGCTTCTGATGTGAGTGGTTTGCGGGTCATCAGCGTGGATAACCAAAACCAGCTGTATGCCAATACGAGCCAGAGCACTCCCTTTATGTGCCATGACTACAAACTTCGATATGCCATAATAATGCTTTCCTGATGCGCTATAAACACTTGGGATTGATCTTGAACAGAACTAGAAAGAGTTCAGAAGTCCTGCTTACTTGCTAAAGCAGGGATGGCTTTCTTGAGAAAAATGCAGGTGCAAGTGGTACAATAAAACTGGAGGTAAATGGATGATTTACAAGTTTCTCAGACTAATAAAATAGGTCTCCTGTAATTACACCTAATGTAAAAACCTCGAGACTGTTACACATGCATTTTGCAAGGCAGAATAACAAACGAGACAGAGCTGGGCACTGCGTAACAGGCTTTGCATAACAACTCATGAAATCACCACTGCTGAATTTTTAGTCAATTTTGCCACATAACGTGTTTTTCCAAACTTCTGTATCCTGCAAGCAGAACATGCAGTTCATGATTTGCTGGCTCTGGGAGCTGAACCAACCCCAAATTTGATAGAGAGTCATCAGTAGGAAACAATTTAGTTGTTCTCCGGGGTGAAGAATGGAAAGAAAGAGGCATGTGTTGATTAATACATTGCAGTGCTGATCCACCCTTTAATTTGGGGAGTGGATTCAAACAATTCCTCTGCCTCACTTCATATGGAAAACTGAATTTGTCTTTGGACTATTACTGTAAAGCAAGGGATACTCCCACAGCATCTGAAACAAAGGCTAGTAATGCTGGAGGAAAGACATTCCCTGATTTCCACAGACATTGGGTGAGGCTCAAACTTTATACACTTTTGGAGTGAGCTAACTGAATAAATGAGGCAAACTGTATTGGCCATTATTAAGGATTAGTATTTAGAGGTAAGAGAGTTAATGTCGCTAGAACTGTTTACAAATGCAGAAATTCAGTCCCAATATTAAAAAATTATCAAAATTCTGTACTTCTCAGTAAAAAGATTCATAACCTTTTGAACAGTAATGAGCAGGAACACTTTTTATTTGATAAAATTTATATATACAAATCTATCTTCTACTTGCTTGCCTAATTGACATTTGCCTGCATTCCTTGCTTGTTAGATCCATTTTAACAAGTTAAGTAGAAATAAAAGACTTCAGAATATCTTGGGTACTGCAGCTGAAAACAGCTTCTGAACTGAAGTAAATCTGTGTCTCTTTAATGAAATGAATAGACCCCCTCAGTCTGAACCAGCTGAGAACCAACCCCGTTTCGGCTGTTTTCTGGAAATACTTTAATAGAATTCATTCCCACAGTAAATACAAATGTCATTGTCCTGGGCTGCTGCTGTTGGGACAAGACTAACATACACTATCTTTGAATTTAAAACTCTCTGGTCATTTTACTGTCTGCATTTCTGGCAGACACAACATGCATTTTTTTTTTCCAGCAAAATTACTATCCTTCTATGCTTTGCTCTCTATTACTAAATTTCTGTGCAATTTTCTCCCTTACGTGTTGGGTGTTTGGGTTTTTTTTTGGGGGGGGGGAGGGGTGATTCCCCCCCCCCCTCTTTTCCTTGGCTGTCAAATTAAGGCACGCAAGTCCGGCAGCACGAGGAGAGCTCGCCGCTGCCCCTCGAAGCCGACGCCGGCCACCCGGATCCGCGCTGGGGGATGCTGCATGCACGGGGCTGTGCGGAGGCGACGGCATTCTTCGCATTTTCCGAAGAAGCAAGGCACCCTGGCAGGGGCTGTGCCTGTGCTGGGAGATGACTGCGACACCGAAGGTGTCTCCAGCATCGCACTTACTGCGAAGTGCTGCTTCTGGGCGATGTCACACGCGTTCCCCTCCCAGGAGCGGGAAAGGACCGGGTAAAGTTTTCGGTGCTTCTCTGAAAAACGAGCCTCTGCTGATGCTAGGAAAGCAGGAGCACAGCAACGCCGCTTCTTGAGGAAGCCCCCCTGGCACACACCGCCAGCACAGACAAAGACATCACGTATTTTCCACGGGAAAATCATCAGAAGTTGTAGCAGAAGGAGGCGAGCTGTGGAGCAAGCGCCCTGCCTGCCAGCCCCCCCGGCCCCCGGCCCGGTCACGGCCCGGGGCGCGGCGCCAGCAGGTGCCCTCCCCACTCGCGACACCGGCTCCGCGAGGAACTCCCTTAGGCTGCAGCCCCCGCCCGGGGGGTGAACCCGCGCCCCCGCCGCGGCGCAGCCCCCGCTGTCCCGGGGGGACCCTCTCCGCGCCAGCCCCCTACTCACCGGTTCCCCCATCATCATCGTCTTCCTCCTCCTCTCCCTCCTCCTCCTCCCCCTCCAGATCCAGCAGCACGTCTTGGTTCTCCACATTCATCTTCCCGAAGTTACGGCCCCCCGCGCCCGCTCTCCCGCCGCCGCCGGGGAGGCGAGCCCGCCCCGAGGCCTCCCTGCCCCGGAGGCGGAGCGGCAGCGGCGGCGGCAGCGGGCTGCGGGGCGGGGGCGGCGGCGGCGGGGGCCGGGCGGGCGGGGCGGCCGCCGCCACCTTCCCGGCAGGCGAGTCCGCCCTTGGCCTGGCGGGCTGCCCGCCCGGCTATCTGTCGCTCGCAGCCCGTCCCGTTGCCCTCAGCCTTGCAGAGCTCCCGCCTGAAACCGCTGAACCCCAGGGAAGATGAGCTCTCGGTGGGATTCAGGACTAGCGGCAGTGTATTGCCTCGGTCCTGACATCGTTATCACCTTCGAACGTGCGATTTGCTGGAGCTGTCAAGAACAGGGAGAAGGCAGTTACTGATCTCTGGGCAGAGAGAGGCAGAGACCATTATCAGAATCGTGCTCCGTAAGCAAGCGCATTTACTTACTTCATTAATAGCGTCCTGAATGTTTAAAAGGGGGAAGTTGGAAAAACATTGTATTAATCGTGTGTTTTGTTCCGGTTTTTGCAGTTGGCCGTATCATAGAAATACGTGATCATATCACAAGCTGATATCAAACGCCATCTTAAAACTAATTAGGGAACAGTTTTTCTTAACAGGATCCAGGGTGAAGATTTTACAAAGATTTCTCCGGTTTCGTCCGTATGTTTACCTTTTGAAAACTGGGTCAGGAGTGAAACCCCTGGGTCTTTTTAAAATATGTCAAATTATGCACCCAAGCATTGAAGAACTCACCATTGCTAAATACTTCTGAAAATGCAAAGCCCACATATGTAAAAAAACCCAAACCAGTAAGTATTGGCAGAGAAGGTAGCAGAAGTTGGAAGAGGAATGCTCAAGGACTGAATAAAAAGCCCATCTCTAGAGCTCTACTGATGTATTCAACTCAGCTGACTATTTCACAGGGAAGAGGTTGTCCTCATCTCCACCTTCATCTCCAGATACAAACTAGGAGAATTTTGCACCACAGGGAATGCAGAATTGTCACTACGCAGAAATGCTGTGGGGGCAGAAGTACTCATAAAACGGGATTTGAGTGCTCAGCAATACACCAATCTACTCACATGTATTGGTTCCAGGCAGAAAGTAGAGGGTTCCTAAAACTGAAAGACATCTGGAGGAGTGCCCAGAGAGGAACTGGACTGAGCTTGAATAGCAGGAAGAAATGGAAATAAGACTGGAAAAATGGATTGAAGAAATGGGGGAGTCGTGTTTAGGGAAAGGAGAAGAAGAGAAGAGCAAGATAACCTTTTTTTTTCTGCTTAAAGCAATAAATACCCTATGAGCAATCTATTTTTAATCTCTAGTCTACTGCTGATACCCAAATGGCCCACAGGACCCAGGATGTCTAAAGCGTACAAACAAGAATCTGGACCAAAAGCCGTTTGTCAGATAAGCTTATCACTTGCTAACACGGTTATCTGTTGTCAGGCAGCTGTGCGATAGGGTCACAGCAGGGCCTGGCAGTACAGCGAGTCCAAGTGCAAGTGCTTTCTGACAAAAATGGGTTGGAAAGTTTTGGAGCAACTCTGCTGAGCAAAGGCCCCCTCACACTGATCGCTTGAAAAGAGAAATGGTCTGTAAGGACATAAGTGAATTCATCAGAACAGAAACTACCTCTCTTGACCTTATTGATGCCAGCACCAGTGTTAGCAAACGAGCGTTATCTGCGCCATCTGACACTGAGCATTTTTCTCACTCTGTTAGATAAAGCAAGCCTCGCACAGCTGAACGAGAGGAGGGCAATGCCACAGGCAGGATACCCAGTAAGGGGTAATGCTGCATTGTAAGACATATGTTTTCGTGTGTCCCAGGTTTGATATACAGTGTGCCGCCCTGTGACACAGCCAATCTGCCTCTGACCATCTCAGCATCTGCCTTACTCGTTGTCACGACCACTTGTCAGGTTTCGCACTTGGTGAGGTTACAAGGACAGAGCGAATTACCCCGCTCCTTGCCAGGAGCGTTTACCCCAGGCTGACTCAGCCACAGACACCGCATGATTTCGACATGTCCAGCAAACTGTCGCAGCAACGTCGTTATATACCTGTATTGTGTAATATTCAGCTGCCCTCCTTCCTTGTGGGTCCTCCTCAAACTGCGGTCGCACTGGTGAGATCTTATTTCCTAAATGATGGGAGAAGAGCAGGGATTGTTACAGACGAGGTACAGCTAAGGACTCTGATGTGAGATTTGTGCACTCTCGGATACACACCAGGGTCATCGTTGTTACCTTAGTTACGTGCTTCCTATTTTCACATTTCATAAATGAAAATGTAATTAAAAACCTGCAAAGTGCAAAAAAAAAGAAAAAAGTGTTGAAAATAGGAGCATTTCAAAACCAAGCTATACACAAAATGTGGTTTTTTTAACTTGATCCTATTAAAAATACAGGTAGAGGATCTACCTGTTCAGTCCTGCTCTCGCTGTTAAGATTTCTCCCAGCAATTACACAACATAAAGATTTTGTAGGCTTCATTCAGCCCTCAATACCTGAATGTTCAATTTCATAGATTACTTCAGAGCTGAGTTTTGCAGTTATCTGAAAAGGCGATGAGAGTACTGTCTACAATTCCCATAAAACTTTTTGAAAATGCAGAGCTATTTGTTTTTTAACTTTATACCTGATGCAAATATTTCCATGTGTACTTTCAGTAAAGCACCAAAGCTTCAGAAGCTCAGTTTTGTCACTCCTGAAAAACAGAGATTAAAAAAAAATAGCAAATGCAGAGTAAAATGCAACAGCACCACCCTGCTGCCATCTCTTTGTCAGATGGATAATAGCAAAAGATCCGCTCAAAGAATTGCAGTTGTGTAACCTCTAGCCGACAAATAGAGTTTTTCAAAAGTCAGCTGAAATGAAAAAGTTAGGCTAAACCAAATTCTTTTTTCCCCCCAGTCCAAGCATGGCTGTTTTCAATTTTATTGAAGAAGAAATAAAAATGTTTTAACATTCCTGGTAGTGAGAAACAAGAGCAGAAGTCCGTGGAGCCAGCGGAAAAATTGCTTCCATGAGCAAGAGTTTCATAGCAACCGTAACAACATAGGTCAGGAAGAGACTAAAAGAGATTGTTTAGTCCAGTGGTGACAAAACTTTGGCGCAGGCACCAAGTCTCTAACTGGCATGGATCTGGGCTGGCACCAGGGTCTCTGAGTCACAGGGCCTTTGACAAGGAATCTGGCGCTGAGCATCAGAAATGCGCTGTCGATTGCTGGTCTGGTCCAGCCCCCAGCAGTAAGACAGGTTTGAACGTATCCAGACATTGGTGATAAATATTTGCCAGTCATGTGCTTCACAGTCTCCGGTGAGGAGTCCGTGAGGTCCCCAGGTAAGCTCTTGCCAGAGTTTCACTGCTGTCGATACACAGCCAAAATAATTCTGCAGCAAGTGAAGCTGTTTTCTTCTTGTCCTTCTCCCAGCATCCATGAGAACAGCTGGTTGTTGTCCTCCTAATAATAACATATTACATATGGACAACTATTACCTTAATGCCTCTGAAGCTTTTCTCATCCAGACTACACAAACCCAGGTCTTTCAGCCTTCCAGCATGTATTCATATCACTGTCTGTGCTTTCCTCTCTGCTAAGAAGTTAGTGTAAAAAACTCAGTGTGAGACTCTATGGAAGGAGAAGGTGATAGTATTTTACAAAATCTCTAAGTACATTGGCTTTACCCACTCACAGTCATTTTCTCAATTATTTAATTCACTTACTTACACTCTCACACCCACATACTTGGAAGAACCAAGAAGTGTTCAGGTGGTCTGGCCAGGGTCACTTGTGTCCAACACAGAGGACAAGGGGGCCGTGGAGTCGCCATCCTTGGAGATATTCAAAAGCCGCCTGGACACCACGCTGAGCAACCAGCTCTAGGTGGCCCTGCATGAGCAGGGGGGTTGGACCAGATGACCTCCAGAGGTCCTTTCCAACCTCAACCGTTCTGTGATTCTGTGAAGGGACACCAGGTATCAGGTCCTCATCACATCTGTTAAGCAATGACAAACTAATTTTTTGACAGGTCTTTTATACTCAAGAGCCAAAAATCACTATGGCATGATTCTTTTGCATTAGAATTTTGCTTACTTCCACTTCCATAAATTTTAGGCAAGTCTGCTCCAAGTTCCTTAAGGCCATAGTCTGTATTCTAGCTGGGCTGAAAGGAAAAGGAATGGCATATGTGATGTGCTGTTACCTTCTTCCCATCTTCCTCTTGTTAGAAAGTAGGGTCTTCTGCTGACAGGCAATCTGTGGTCTGGTTTTACTGGAGTGCAAGCCTCCTGGGTTTAACACAGGCAACAGTCCTCCATCTTACTGTTGTGGACTATGTCCTTGTGTATGAATATCGCACATTTTTTACATTGTTCTCATGCTTATGCAGCTCTATCCACTCATACTTAATTTCTGCCATCTTAATATGTCCATTACAAGTCAGTACCTCTGTACACCTTCTTTCATTGCCTAACCCTTTATTTTAAGGTACAGCACCCAACAACAAATACTGTATTCCAGGTAAGAACTCACCCACAGTGAAGACGATTGCTGTACCATTTTGAATGTGATGCTCCTTCTAACATATCCCAGAGTTACAATTACTTTTTTTTGCGGCAGTTGTCAACTCATATTTCTATTGCATTCTGCAATAAGTCTTAGATTAATTTCTGCAGCTGAGTTCTTTGTCAGGCTATTTCCCATTTTGTATTTCTGTAGTTGATTTTCTGCTCCTAAGTGGACATTTTCGCCCTGTTTTTTATTATATTACCTCATTTGATCAACTCTTTCTCATTTGTCAAGATAATTTTGAAATCAAATGTTGTCTTTCACAGTGCTTGCGAACTGCTGGGGGACAAAATCCGTACTGCTTAAACCATAGTGGGATATATATTCTCAGAGTAAAAACCTGAACTTACTTTGTGACAAATATGCATATGGGAGTTTATCGATGATAAGGTCAGAAAGGGTTGTCTTGGCACAGTCAGACTAACTCATGGCGAGTTACATCCCCCCCACGCCCCCATCGTCACCATCTCCCCTTACTGCGGTGGCCGATGCATCCCACACTGCAGCTAGTGTTCATTTTTACTGTACTTCCAGCGGGATAAGCAAGTGCTCCCTGCGCATGCTTTCAGAAAGGCTCTGTGTTTGTGGTAAGCAAAGTGCTTTCAGTGACTGCTGTTGTACATCTCCCCCACCACTTCGCAAGCACAGATTTTCCATTAAAAGTTGAACAGAGAGGAAGAAAGAGGAATTCTGAAATCAACCCCACAATTAGATAAGTGAAGATTTAATGTCAAAATACTTCACAGCACTTTTAAGGATAATTTGGTTCTATCCTGTGACCTTGAACAATCTCAAAATAACTTGCAGTAACTGTATCCTGTAGGGATAGAGTAGGACCTTCTGGGTTTAATGAAAAACCTGGCATCGAGCTTCATAAGGCTTTACTTATAGCTGAAAGCATGAATATAAATACACAAGAAAACATTTAGCAACAGTTTGATTCATGTTTGCGATTTTGATACTCAGCAGTTCCTTGCGACAGGTAGAGGGAAGCTTCAAACTCCTTTGGCTCCTTCTCTTCCAGCAGAAAGGAAACGGCTTTCTGCTATTTCTGGATCAGACTTTTTATATCAGAATAGGCAACTCTCCTGCTGGGGCTGGTCTTCATTTGAACAGTCCCTCATCTAACCTTCAGTAACATCCCTGTTGCTGGGTTGTTCCGCCGTTAGATGCTACGTCTGTACTTGCTTGTGGTCATGCAACTGGTGTACATCGGTAGACTCCACAATTCATGTGAGAGCGTTCTGTGACAAGCTTTAATGCTCACGCAGGAGTTAAGAGAAGAACATATTTCTATATGTGTGTCTCAAGTCCCCTTCCTCTCTGCTGCAAAAGGAAACGGTCTTGTCACCAGTCCTTCCTCCTTCTCCACTCTGTTGTGCCATGTTGCACCTCACTGTATTGCACCTGTACTCCAGGAAGGAATTATCGCTGATAGCCAGATAAGGAGAGTCCTGGTCCTCCTGAAAGATGTGGAAGGAGGGGTTCTGCTGTACGCTGGTTTGGAGCCCCACGAGGAATACCAATGTGCTCTGCAAAGTCTCTTTATTGCACTTGAAAGAGAAATTGATCCTTTTTCACATATCTTCCATGCCTTGCAAAATGCAAGATAGAAAACCACTCTTATTTACTACTATGAAACATTAAATATATATATCTCTCTACAGAGTGTGAGAATTTCCTAACCTCCAGGTATGAGTTGGTTTTAAGCAGCTTCTTTTTTCTTTCCCTGTGTCATTTTTCTCTTTTATCTTCTATCGAAAGTGAGCTTATATGAGCCTTAAGATGTTAGTTGGATAAGACCGGTATCATTCACCAGATAGAAGCAGGAAAGGAAACAGATAGATGTGCGAGGAAGCTGGCACCAGAGACTGAGTTACCCATCCTTTGCCGTGTGTTTGACATCTGCGGTGATTTTAAAGTGAGGAGTTTGTTCTGTTTGTCTCTGTGGCTTCGGCCTCCTCAGCGCAGGCTGCTGCATCCCCAGGAATGTGGATGCTTTCTGCTGCCCGGGGATCCTGTTTTGTTACCGCTTCCTCCTTCGGCCACTTGCCAGAAAATCACCGTGGAAACCCAGGCACCAGTTTCCATGGTCACTTGGAGGAGCATATGTTTCCTTCCATTGCGTTGGGTATTAGAAGGAGGAAATCCACAAGCTTTTTTTGCCAGAGTAAGTTCAGTGGGATTGGACTCAAAGAGCTGCATCCCGACCTTATTTCCACCATCAAATCTCCAGTGAAACCACCGGAGTTGCAGAGTGTAAACAAGGACAGAATGTGGCTTTACATGAACGTGCTCACAACTGAGCTATGAAATGACGTCTTACAAACAACTTGCCTCTGACTTATTACCAACCCAGAGAAACTCAAGAGTGAGATAAACAGGAATAAAATGGAACCTTGTTCTCCCCCAAATGCAGGCACATAAAATTCCACGAACAAGAAATAAAAGCCTTTGAAAGCACTCACCTGGTGGTTGAGGTGGACAAACTGAAGGTATGACTGTGCCAGTATCCTGTACTCAGATATGGTCTGGGGCTGGTTGCAGAAAAAAGTGCAAGAAATAGCACAAGCGTTTTTCCTGACTCCCAGGTTCCTGAAATCAGCTAGTTGGGTTCAAGCACTGTAGGATCAAAGGCTAACCATGCAGATGAGGAACTTGTTGACTTCCTCTAAGGAAAAACAGAAATGTTGCTCAGGCTGGTGTGTGAAGACCTGGAGCTCCTCTCCGTTGTGACCACATAGGCTGCAGCAGAAACATCCTCACATCAGGTATTGTATTCAGGCCAGAGGAAATACAGCAAATACATAATGCTCTTCTGTGGCTTGAACTTTTCCAGGTAAAGGTCGTCACCGTTCCCCTTCCATCTCAAAGCTGGCTTCCTTCTGAAAGGTGCTGTACTCATCTAGTTCATTACAGAAACAAGGTGCCTAACCACAGGGTCCAGGATGCTGAGGAACTGGTAGATCACAAAGTGATCAAGGCCATACTGCGATCCTGCAGAGTACCAGAAGATCTATTTAACACTTTGCAGCAGTTTTCCAGATCTGCAATTTGAAGCCATGGTGATTGCTTTGTGAACAGTAACTCTGCTTGTTGCAACTGGAAATTAATGTTTCAAAGCAAGAAATCTTCCTCCCTGTTTACAGATGTGACCATTCTCAAACGTGGGTCTGAGACACCAAATCACTACAGCTCCTGCTTCTTCATTCTTACTTTTCCTAACCTTCCATTCTGAAGGAAAATTATTAGGGAAACAGTAAATCAAAGTCAAATACTACAAGAATATTTTCTGTTAAATTCAATGTTTCACTATGGGGATGAGTGGAGACACATCACTGCCAATGCACAGAAGGGTGTGAACAGATTTGAGCTTAGTTTGCCCAAGCTATGAGCTGACTAGATGCCAGCCAGCCAGTCCAGAAGCTACATAAACATGGTAGCATGCCTGATGTGTTGCTATCTCTCTCTGAGCCAATATGCCCTGGCAACCCAAAATAGCCCTGCATCTTATTTTCCACATTATACTGAAGTATGCAGAAACTAAATTATACGATTGGTGTGGCCCTTTCAAAACCAGTTTAAAGAGAATCAGTTCAGTAAATTCAGGCTGGTTGGGGCACACTTTGTCCACACTGGACAGCCCATTAAATCACGCTAACTCTCACAGCAACATGTTCGTGGAAGCTACTGTTGAATGATCGGTCGGTTCCCTGTTATGTGATATCGCCTCAGAAGAGCCGGGATGCTTTTACTGTATTTGTATTGCCATCAGCAACTTTGATTCCCCTGAAAACAGCTGATGGTTTTCAGTAACCACAGCTCAAGTGACGAGTTCACCTCTACATTGATCAATTTTGTGCGTACCCTGCAGAGTCATGGATAGAGTTACAGCCTTTTACTGCTAACAAGTGAGAAGAAAATCAACTCTGTTTATATTAATTTGCATGTTCACTTCAGAAACATCTGCTGCACCTTCACTACCTACTTATTTGCAATTTCACCACCATATTTTTGTATTGCATCAATTATGAAGCTCAGTTTCTAAACAGATACAGTAAATTCTGTGGAAATACTGCAGCACAGCCTTCATCTTACCATGGGTAGGGTGCAATGAGAATTGGACCCTTCCTTACACCTCAAGACCCTCCAAGAGGTTGTGTTCACTTTTAGTGATTTTTTTGTTGGTCATACACTCCAATTGCCCTGTACATGAACTGTTCCAGCAAAGTTTAATATTAGGTCAGGTTCACTAACCTTTATTTACTTCTTTGCTAGGAGATTACCTTCTTTCTAATTATCCATGCCTAAACTGCAAACATCAGTTTCTCTTAACCTCTCTCCCTTAATTGGGCAAGACTAATATTAATTCTGTTAATTTCTGCTAAAATTATTTTCAATAATCCATTATTTTCTGGTGCAGTTATTTAAGCAGGAGCAACTTGGCTTGGCTGTAGGTATGTGGCATGTCAAACTACTCTATTTGTCACTCTTTCTAAAATAACATTAAAAATAATTAAACAACATGAAATGGCTGCGATATTAATTGAGAAGAATTTAGGAAATGCCAAAATTCTGGCTGTTTGCACATCCTTAGCGCGTTTACCCAGTGTATGCACTTTAGTTTACACTCCATAAAACAACATCATGTTACTTTTCTCCCATAAGTCTTATTGGAAAAAAATAACATCAACAACAATAATAACAACATCAACATCAACATAATTACACATAACTATTATGTGGACAAGAAGGTCCACATAATAACTAGTGCTCTCAGGAATGGAGTCTTCGCTAGATAAAATAAGATAACGTTAGAGCCCTGCCATGGGAAGCCTTGTGCATAAGTTTGTGACAGAGTCACTTCAGAGGAGGAGTGTCAGAGCAGAGCCCATCGGAAAATTAGTTGAACACAGCCCTGCACACGGACCATGGTAGATGCAGGATAGCGTGGCTAAAGCAAAACACCAAACGGTTTCTTCTCCGAGTGGGTCCCACATTCTGCCCGATGGGCGAAGCAAGGGTCCTGTGGTGAAAATAGTATTTTATAATGTAACTGCAGTTAGTGTCAAAATGTCAGTTGCAAAAGCCTTTTCTAACTTGGAGATCCCTGACCTTACAACTTCCAAGTTTTTTCAACAGCAGCCTTTGTGCATGTGTAATACAAGCCAGTTTATATTATCCATGCAGTATTTACATCATTTACAACAGAGAAGGAAACTTGTATAAAATAATTTCCCTGATCGTTTCTGTGGATGATGGATCTCTGCCACCGAAATGCCACAGAATATATTGCATCCAGTTTTATTCTCAGCCACTCCATGCTGGACTCAGCTGCCTCTGCACGGTGATTTTTCTGCTTCCAAATGTGACCGGCAGCTCTTGAGAAGTCTCATTGAACAACGTACACATGCTGCAGCTACCTGCGGACGCAGCGCTGCTAACTTCTCTCGCATTTGCCAGTGCATGTTTTATGTTTTGATGGTTGGTAAGACCTTTTCAACACAAGGCCACGCATTAAAGAAGGACATGGCATTTTAGCCAGGCACACGGACCAGCAGTGTGCTGCCTTGGCAGTGACCTACCCTTTGCGTTTGCAGCAAGAAGCTCCTGCTGAACCCCCACACAGTCTCCAGTCCATCTCAGCACAGATAAAATGGATTTTGATTTGGGTTTTGGGCTTGGTTTAAGACACAGGAGGTCGTACAAGCCAGAAAGAAAACACCCCGTTGCTCTAGTCTGAAGGGCTGTGAACAGCACTCCAGTATTTCAGGGAGGAGATGAGGATTTTAAACCTTCCCACCCCATTCCTGGGGAATGTGTGAATCCATCCATCTCTCTGTTAGCAGGGGTAGAGGATGGGGGCAGCCCTTGGTGGGGCTCATCTCTATGCTGGTGTGAGGGAAATCTGGTCCCTTTTCATCCCTTCCATGCGTGCCTCTCTGCTTAGGGCCCTGGAGATCCTCCTTCACATGTTTGTGGTGCTTCGGCCCTTGGAGACACACCTCTCCTGATCCCACAAAGGGCCCTAAACATGCTTGTTCCCAGATGTTTCTGAGGATCATCCTCCTGGTGTGATCTTCCAGGGATAAGGAACAGTGATGCTCTGTGACATGCACGAGACGTCTGAGTGTGCAGATGAGATGCAAGGGATATCAGACAGCACTGCTCTCTAAAATTACAGCCAGCTACACCTGGTTGTGAGCTGAGACTGATGCGGAGGGATGCGGAGGGATGGCGGAGGGAGCCCAGTGTAAGACAAGAGTCTCCTGTGGTCATGAGGGGAACAAACTGATGTGCTGAGCTACCCCCAGCTGTATGCCTGGAATTCCCAGACCGGCTGTAATGTCTGCCTTGCAGTAACATGATACAGTATTTTGGTCTGGTTTTATATCTCTTTTTGTTGAAGAAGAACATTTCTGACTCTATAGTCTGAACTTTCAAGTTTGATATATCCAATTAGTACAAGAAGTTTTCTCTAGGAACCTCAGACCTTTGTAAAGGTCAAATCTCAAAGTCAGAATTTTATTCTGAAAGATGGTTTCAGTGAGGGTTAGGGTGCATTAGGCTAGGGCTTGGACAAAATCTCCTTGTAGCTGTTGGTCATAACAGCTGTTTTTCATTCAGAATAAAATGTAAGAAACAGTAAAGCTCCTTTGTGGAATTAGATAGCTGAAACAAAAAGAGCTATTGCCAAGAACATAGCAATATACACCATTGTAAGGATCCCAGATAAAAGAGAAGGTTTTCTTTGGGCTGAATACAAATGCAGAGGTGTGGGCACTGTTTGATGGAGCTAGACGTGAAGAGAGGCAGCAAAACTATCACAGGCTGACACAGAAACATCAGAAAAGCAAGGAGATAACCATAGCAAGTATTAGGCATGTGGCCTCATAAAAAGTCTGTAGCCAGAGACGTCTTTCCATGAGAGCTCTGCTGAAAGGATTTTGAAATTGAGAATAAAGTGCTTGCCCTTTTTTGATAACTTTGTTTTTAGTCTTTGTATGTAAAAACGACAAAAGTCAGAAAAAGATCTAACTTAACATCATTTTTTCTTCCTGAAGGAAACTTCCAGCAAGACTCCAAACACTGAATAGCAGTTCATATCCAAAAAAGGAAAAGCATGTCTCCCCAGAATCTTGCCATCGTTCCAGCAGGCTCTGGCTGGGAGGTGGGCTGGGGTAGCCATGGTCCTGCCAGGCAGAGGGGAATTCGAATTGTAACCATTTAAAAAAATTGTAACCATTTAAAAAAATGTAAAAATTGTAAAAAAAAAAAGGTAAAAAACCTAAATTGTAACTATCTAAAAAAATGTGAAACTCCTTCAATGTACCATGCCATGAATAATTAATAGGACAGTAACAAGAGCAACAGATAAACATCATTATAGCCTGTGCTTGTTTCATACCTCGACTAGAATGACTCCACCTCTCCTCCCCTACTTTCACACCAAGCTAGGAGAGACCAAGTGGGCAGTGGTAGCACCTCTCCATGGAGACATGCTGTGCCCAGACAGCAGGAGCCGGGTGTCTCACCCAGGTGCTCCTGCCTCAGCCAGCCTGGAGGAACCTCCCTCTGCCCCTTACTGGGAAGAGTAATGCTGTTTCCAGACTAACTAACTGGCTTCGAGTAGCACTTAGAGCCTTGGACGCCAGGAACAGAGTTTCTTTCTGGTTCCACAAGAAGTTATAGTGGGTCATGGAAGCATCATAGAAGGCCAGCCACTAGGTCTAACTGAGTTTGAGCATTAGATTCTCTTCTTTGGTGGGTTTCTTGCCCGTACAGTAGCTTGGGCTTCCTTGAGGAAAGCCTCTTCCTACATAATCTGCAATGCTTCCTCATAGCTTCCTCAGATGAGAAAAAATCTTCCTTTCCTGTGAGGTCAAAGGGCCAGCACCTGTGGAGCATCCTTTTGACTCAACTGGTCAAAGTTTAAAGAGACTCCATACACCATGATGTATAAAAAAGGAAAAGGTGGTTGTAGGAGAAGGCCTTCAGGGGGTTGTGCAGACAAAATGAGTCACCAAGGGAAACTATATTAAAGTGAAAGTAGGTAGGAAACTCAAGCCTGGAAGCACAGACAAGCAGCAGCTCCTGTGAAGTTTGTTTGTGCATTCGTTAGCCGGAGCCTTGTGGGACTAGTTAGTTCTTGAGTGAATTTCCATTTCCTAGAGCTCTTTGAAACTTTGTGTAGTTGCACTCATCCCTGAAAATCCAGGCTAGACTTAGTATTTAAAATGCGTTTATCATTTTTGAAGTGCAGAATATGGGAAGAGGGTGCTGACACCAACAGGGTACAGACAGAAAACAAAGCAAAATGATAATTTTCTAAACATATGCTTTCATTAAGAATGAATTACCAGATGGTTCTGGCTGCTTTAGTTATGGCCAGTGGTACAATGCACTCACAAATTCAAAGGGGAGCTGCTATCTGTTGTGAATAGGAGAACAGCTTAGTAGAGGAAATAGTCTCAGAATAAATACCACCAGTACAAAAGAAAAAAAGGCTGCCCATTAGCTCCTAATAAAACTAGAAAATAGGTGATTGTTTTAAGGAAAATAGAGTGGCCCTTGGAATTTGGCTGTTCCTATTTACATTTTGAAATAGATATGCACATAGATAAGTACATAGATATGCAACAGATAAGCACAAATACACACTGGGTGGAGGGATGGATTGAGAGCAGCCCTGAGGAGAAGGACTTGGAGGTGTTGGTTGATAAGACGCTCAACATGACACAGCAATGTGCATTTGCAGCCCAGAAAGCCAGCCGTATCCTGGGCTGCATCAAAAGAAGCGTGACCAGCAGGTCAAGGGAGGCAATTCTCCCCCTCTACTCCGCTCTCCTGAGACTCCACCTGGAGTACTGCATTCAGCTCTGGGGCCCCCAACATAAGAAGGACATGGACCTGTTGGAGCGAGTCCAGAGGAGGGCCACGAAGATGCTCAGAGGGCTGGAGCACCTCTCCTATGAAGACAGGCTGAGAGAGTTGGGGCTGTTCAGCCTGGAGAAGAGAAGGCTCTGGGGAGACCTTATAGCAGCCTTCCATACTAAAGGGGGCCTACAAGGAAGCTGGAGAGGGACTTTTTACAAGGGCATGTAGTGATAGGACAAGGGGTAATGGCTTTAAATTGAAAGAGGGTAGATTTAGATTAGATGTAAGGAAGAAGTTCTTCACTGTGAGGGTGGTGAGGCACTGGAACAGGTTGCCCAGAGAAGTTGTGGATGCCCCTCCCTGGAAGAGTTCAAGGCCAGGTTGGATGGGGCTTTGAGCAACCTGATCTAGTGGAAGGTGTCCCTGCCCGTGGCAGGGGGGTTGGAACTAGGTGATCTTTAAGGTCCCTTCCAACCCAAACCATTCTATGATTCTATGATATGGGCATACAAATGTTAATGGGCTTTGAATATCTGGACATTGAGAAGTTGCCTCTTCCTGATTCAGGAGAGGTGCCCATCAAGCAACTGCTGGGATCTGTCGGCTTTTCGGAAGGGCACGGGAAGGCAGAGCTATGCGCACAGGCAAGCAATGTCTTCCGGCTGTTTTTGGGAGCTCAGGACCCTTCAGCTGTGCCTGCCAGCACACAGGAACATTATGCAGCTGTCCCCATTTCCCACTGCTCTATCGGTCCCCTTCAGATGGTCTCAGTGTTCAGTGAAGGAGCCAACTGTCTACCTGGTATTATGGATAGCTGGGGTTTTTAAGGGGTCTAGATGAATCATGTTGCTAATCAGAACTATAAATGAGCCCTTTCCCCAGTCATGCCTGGGATGGCTTTTCATGGAAACATAGGTAATTTATTAACTAGTGTTCATTAGGATCTATAAAATAGTATGTGCAACAACGGTACTGAGATGGTGTGTGTGAAAATGGCATTTGTAACCTGCTTCACCCCTATAATGTCACTCACCACTGTCGGAAGCAAGCTGTTACTAGAAAGCCTCAGCAGATGTTATTGCACTCTCTGGGGTAAGGGATGCCATCAGGCATTTCGGCTGGAGGGAAAGGCCATTATGCTTCAGAACTCCTTTCCAATCCCACAGAGGTTAGTAATTCCTGATGATTATTTAGTTGACCTTGATCTAAGGATTACAAGACACTGCTAGGCTAAGAAACTCTCCCAGGATCACAGGACAAATCATTGATAGACAATTGCAATGGAAAGAATGCAGACTCACAGATCGGTAAAGATGAGTATGTTTTATTTACAGAGCACTTGTGCCTGCCTATAAAAATGGATCTTTATGGAAAAGGTTAGCTGAAGAGTCCAGGATTGGATGGTTAGATTCTCTAGAAAAAAGAAAATTCCTCATTAGCTTTGGATAAAATATTTTTTTGATGTATAAATTTTTCTACAAATAACATCAAATAAATTATCAGAGACTGTGAGGGCAGCATGTAGCTGTAGTACCAGCATTTTTCTACAGAGAAATTCTTAGGGAAAGCTCTTCAACTGATACATACTGAGGTAGCTCCAGTGACTCCAATTGCATTAGGAGACTTACACCTGCCCAGTATGTATGTATATGTCTGTAATCTAGAAATAGACTTAAAATTGCTACTGAAAGTAACTGAAAAAAAAACCCCAATACAAGTATAATGTTTTACTAATAAGGTTAATCATATCAAATTGTGATGATCTTATAAGAAAGGTTATGTAGTTATTTCATCTGGGCACTTCTCAGTTTCCTGATCCTGGTTTGAGAGAGTCACCGCGAGTGTGGAGTGATTTCCACTGCTGTATTTAGCAGCATGTGGCAGTCATGTTAGTGCAATTAAACACACATTCACTCATGCATGCCCAGTGTAGGCACTAATAGCCACTTAACTAAAGTCACTTTTAGCCATAATTTATATGCAGCCCTAGGGTAGCTCATTAGTTCTCTCTCATTGCTATTTATATACACACGAGCCTTGTCAAAGAGCTGGGGATTGTTTATAGCTACCTTTGAAGCAGAAGGCAAGCCGCTGGAGTGAAAGCCAGAGCAAGCCCGTCAGCCTCCTGGTGGCAGCATCCTCTCAGTTACCACCTCAGCCTGCAGCGACGACAGAGTCACTCACCCTCCGCTGCCACTAGCAGAGAAGTGGCAGCAGTTATCGGGGGGAGGAGAAGGAAAAGAGAGAAAAAAAAGAGGGGGAAAAAAAAAGAAAAAAGAGAAGAGAGAAAAGAGAAAAAAAGAAGGAAAAAAAAGAAAAAAGAAAAAGAAGGGAAAAAAAGGCTTGTTATACCAACACGCTGGGGTTTGGAAATGTTATTAAACAGAGCAGGTTAGGTGACATTTCTCTAGGAAAATAAAAATGCATTTAATTATTATTTGAAACCTTTGGAGGCCTTTAAACAATTAAAAAATATTAGACATTTGTTGGCATTTTGATGCAAATTTGACCACACACAATGTAAGGAGGAAAATATTTGTATGGTTTATGCACTCTGTATTTGAATATACTCATTTATTTCCCCTGTATGTAAGTTCCTTTAGTAAACAGGATTTAACTCATACCTTACACTGAACAAGAATGCTTCGGTATTTTTAACCATGCAAAGGAATAATACACAAGAAAATACACAACTGCTGGTCAGATTTTGCCTCCCAGTTACCTATTTCAGTGCCTAGTAGATGATTTTTCAAAGGAAAGAAAAGCCTTCATTTGCACAAATGAACTCATAGTACTGAAAATTTAGGTTTGCCAACCCAGCATGGCATCTGCAACATGGAACAGCAGTCCTGTTCACCGCACAAGAATCTGAGAAACAGATTTCTGGAAAATCGATCACCGAAATAGGTGCTGTTGTCCCAGGGAGTCCTTTCTTGATATCTGTGTACTGGAAGCAAATTTGCAACAAGGAGAAGCTGCCCTGGTGCAGTGTACTCATGGAGTTTCCATCCATTCCTCCTGTGGATCCTCATACCAAGAATAAAAAAATAGGCAAAATTTAACAAAGAGAAAATAAAGAGTGAAATCCTGAACATTTCAGTCAACTTTAAACTTTTTTTTTAGATTTACCTTCTTCCTTTTCCAAACGTTAGCCCACCGAATCCACCCCACCAAAGAGAAAAAGGCATTACCCCATAGGTTTTTTAAAAATACATTTTTTTTTTTCAGGTGGGCCACTCTGAGTTTCATTCAGTACAGCTGAGCAGGAGAAGGAGGGTAAAGGAGAAGCTGTCAGGGAGCTTATAGAAATTCCTTGAGTTTCATTCACTTAATGCTGTTAGAAACTCACATTCAGAGACAGTGTCCTGGTTTCAGCAGGGACAGAGTTAATTTTCTTCTTAGTAGCTGGTACAGTGCTGTGGTTTGGATTTAGTGTGAGAATAATGATGTTGATAACACGCTGATGTTTTAGTTGTGGCTAAGTAGCAATTATCCTAAGTCAAGGATTTTTCAGTTTCCCATGCTCTGCCAGCAAGCAGGTGTGCAAGAAGCTGGGAGGGAGCAAAGCCGGACAGCTGACCCGAACTAGCCAAAGGGGTATTCCACACCATATAGTCCCCTGACCAGGAACTTAACTCAGGCCACAGCAGTGGGGTTAAACCACAACAGACAGGCATGTCCCGTCTTGTCCTGTTGAAGCGAGGTCTGTCTGGACCTCCCATCGGTGGAAAACCAAAGTTGGGAAGTGCCAGTTTGCCATGTCCAGCTACTCTGAGTACCTGGTAAGCTCCTTCCTCGACCCCAACAGGCCCATTTCCCCCTCTTCAGCCAGGAGAGCCCAGATGCAGACAGAAAAGCAGTGGCTTTCACCAGCTGGATCTCAATGAAGGCTGATTTTACAGAGAGGGGGAGAACTTCCAGCATGGAGAGCCACCAAGTTAAAGTAATGGCAGATGAACTTCTATAGGAACTTTCCTTTAGCAACAGATAAGGAAGCAGGACTATGCAATAACGTTTGGGGGGTTTTGCTCAAGTTTGCTTTCAAATGCAAAAACTGAGTTCTGATGATGAGTCCCATGTGCTGGATAACATGCTTTTGTGTTGAGAGTGGCGCTTAGAGGCTGTGTTCACTACATGTTTTCAGTTTAACATATTTTCCTCTCTCTCTGTCTGCAAGGGGCACTACTTTTTTCTCCAGAAAATAATAATCCAAAATGAAGGTTATCCTTATCCAGCATTCCCATCTTTGCCAAACACTTAAGTAGAAGCAGTTGCCTTAACAGAAGAAATGGGATCCCTATAGGACCCTATGGGGTCCACTATGGGACTCCATTTTGCTGTGAAAGTAATCTCCCCAAGTTCTGTGTGCTGAAGTAAAGTAACGGGATTCAAAGTGTTTGCCTTTATATTTTACAGTCTTCTTCCTCTACTCTCAGCCACGCGAAGAAGTGCATTCTCTCTGTTTTCACTGTGACAGACTGGTACTTAATCTGACTCACCAGACTTCAAATCCATTTGTAAATAAAAGGAATTCAGACAGGATGCAACCATTACGCAGGAGTGATTCAGATGTTTGATTTTGCCTAGAAGGGAAATGATGTCTCATGGGCTATAAAAATAGAGGAAAGTTAGTGGTGCTCACGTGTCCTATGTTGTCTCTAGGAGCCTGGCAAGGCTCCCCTCTAGTACAATACAAAGCAGAGATGATATATTGACGTGATTCTGCTTTGAGTGTAGAAATAAGAGATCCTTCTGTACTTAACTGGATGGGAAAATATTTGTTGTTACACATTTTGCACCTTCACACTAGAAAGACAAGATCCATTATTCCGATCATCCGAGTGTAAAGTTTTGAAGATTTGCCTAGGTTTGAGAATGAAGTATTTATTCTTCACTTTGTCACTGTTTTGTTTTTTTTTTAAATTCTGTCTAAGCAAGTAACTGTTAGTTTACAATTACTGGAGAGACAATCTAAGCCCAGGACACTGACTGTTGAACAGGCAGGCTTTCCCCTCAGGTTACCTATACTCTCAGAAACTTTTGTGGGCAGAGCTCTTGCTACCATTGCTATACTGAAAAATGGTATTTTTTCATGATGAAAAAACAGATTCCAGATTTCCAGGAAAGGACTGGTATTGCTAATTTCATTGTTTACACTGTAACTTTCAGCAGATGGAAGCCTTTTGGTTTGGAGTCACACGTACTTGTACTCTTGACTACTATGAGTTGAGTTTGAAGTAAGTCGAGTTAGCCTTACCATACCCATTCTTCTCCACCTGGCAGATGCAGTCCAGGATGTCGGTGGCAGCCTGGCCGCAGCCCTGAATGGTTGTTTGCCAGCTGACTTGTCTGTTGGCGTTAGTGCGCAGCCTTGCGTGAAGGCTGTTACTGGAAATGCATTTACCAAGCTCTGTCGTTGCAAAGGAATGTAACAGGATAACAGGTTATCGCTATATATTTCTTCTGTCATCTTTGTCAGGGAGAGGGTTGTACTACGTTTGCTGACAGACTATTGCAAAATGGCATATGTTATTAATCTAAGTATATTAATATGGTAACATATATTAGACACTACATCATTCCTGAGGAAGGCTTCCTACAAAGCTAGAATTTTGTGGCAACGGCTTTTGCATCCCGTTTCTGTTCTCTCCATCACCAGAAGTGAGATATGCCACCTCTGATAAGATCTGTTCTGGACTCTGTGAGTACTTATATAAGTGTACCAGCACTTATAGTATGTCTTTGACTGCTGAGAGTGAGAGAAGTTTCAGCTAAAACCTAAGCGATACATGAAATAATACATTATTGGAATGAACACTTTTACAATCTAAATACAAGAGAATTCAAGATCCAAGATATACAGCACTGCATGTTCTGGAGAGTTTGGTCCAGTTGCTCAGAGTTTGCTAGATCTCTCTCATTTATTTGTAACAGTGTAAACCCAGGTAAACAATAGGTTTTTTGGATTTACAGTAAAGCAAGATGGAGCGACATCTGGCTAAGTAACTATTTCATTAATAGTAGTAGTAGTATAAATGTTAAAATGTAATTCAGAAGTTATACAGCTCCTCAGAGAGAAAAGCATTATAAAAGCACATTCCTTGCCTACAAATGGGACGTTCTGCTTCCATTCTGCAAGACACTTGGAGTGTGTTTATACTCCTGCTCTTCAGAGCCCTACATAATATAATAGATTTTCAAAATGACTAGTTTCTTTTCAAAACTTGCATAGACACATAGGTCAAGCCCTCATATCTAGGCAGAGAGATATAAACTGGAATAAAACTTACTATGTATAAACTTCAGATTCCTGTATTTCGCAGGGTTTATTATTTTTTCTAAGTATGCTGTATTTTTTTTAAATACACACACATACATATGTATACATAAATATATGCGCGCATTGTTCTTATTCCTTAGGAGGGATTTTTATTCCTCATAGAGAAGCTGGGAGACAGACAAAACAATTTCTGGAGTCACCTCTTTTGGAGTTAATGATTGTTATATTTTGAGTGCAAGTCTGCTGCATGCTAGACTGATGTCCAGTCGAGTATGTGCCTCTGAGTATGGATTGTACTTTCTTATTGAGTTAGAAAACCTGGGACACATGGTTTTCTCTGGAAAACACCAATGTCTTCAGGCCAAATGAGAACAGCAAGAAGCCACATACCACACTAGCCTGAAGAGGCTCATGATTAAACTGCACGGTATGAAATATCAAACAGAAATGAAATTGGCTGGCCACAGCTCTAACCCTCATGTTCCAAAGACCGTACAATCTGAAGATGTTATATTTTTCCTTACCTACGGCATCATCTACACAAGACTTCATGACATATGTGATATGAGCCAGATCATCAAAAATCAGAGCACAGGTCCCCATTCAATCAGTGCATCTCAAACCTAGTACCTGAAATCACACCTGAAAAGTGATCTAGAAGACCTAAATGATGAGCAGGAAGCTGTCTAAGCTTAACCAGTGGAAAACACAAGACAGAAAAGCCTAACCCCCCTACTTGCCTCTTTAGCTAAGGCATATTTCATATGCTTGTATATACTTATATTTCAATACTTCACATACGCTTGTTCAAGAACTGAGCAGGTTTCAAGTCTTCCTCTGAGTTTGTGTTACATAAATTCATGATTTAATGCACACAGTGTTTCCTTGATTTCACCCACTGCTCAAAATAATTTGCGACTTCATAACATTTTATTTATACAATAATTACTTTGATTCTCATTAAGCTTGATTCATAACTGGATTGTTTCATTGTAGTTAGTTTTCCTAAAGTTAGAATAGTTTGGTTCAGATATCAATTAACTTTGAATTGCTGGTTTCATAATTTTTCAATAAAAAGCTTAAAATCCTGCAGAGCTGTTGTCTTCTTTCAAGGCTGCAACATATGTTCACCAATTGTGGGTGGTATGAAGTAACCTCAGATGATAAACTTGAAAGTTGCTTTGTTCTCCTTCTGATCTGATAGTCTCTGGTCACTTTGCTCATATTGCAGTGGGGAAAAAGGTACCTACTGTCCTGGATCGCTGAGTATGTCCTCACTGACAGATGGAGGAAGTTTGTTTTTAAGTACCCAAGTCAAATTAAAAAATGGAATTCAAAAATTCAAAATGGAACAGAGCCCTAAGTCAGGGAAGAAGTTTTGAAGATGTTACTTTGATTTCACTCAGTATTGACAAAATTTAAGCTCATAATTCATGCAGACATGCATACTCCTGCACTAGAGTTGCATTTCCATCCAGCATGGTGGTCTAGCAGAGCCTCACCTTCTTGACTATAATTTTGGTGGCCTTGTTCTTGAGGTGACTTGCCAGCGGTGCTGCTACTGGAAAGTGCCAGGTTCAGCCAGGTAAGGCTTCTCCATGCAAAGCTTTGAGCTATACCAAAGTCTGGGACATTACATTATAATACATGAGTTCAATAAGCTTTCCTTCCCTACTCAAGAACACTGAATTCAAAGTTTTAAAACACAGAGAACCTTTTTTTTTCATAATAATTTAAGAATAATGATTAATATTTAAAGGATTATTATGTTTTATGATGTTTTAATGATTAAATGAAATGTTAAACCACTAACTTTTGAAAATGGAGGATGAGCACTGAATACTTCTGCGAGAGGCAGCAAATAGTAAAGTCAGTAATATTAACCCTCTTTGGGTGCCTTGGCAATTACCTTGGTTTCCCATCTTTCTCTAGCAGTCACGAGAGAGAGGTCAGTGAAGCAATTTGTCTCTTTGCTTTTCATGGCCTCCTCTTCCATTGTACAGCCTGGGCTTGCTGTCCAGGCCTGAGAGGTCTGGAAATGCGGACACGCTCATCAGTTAGAATGGAATGGAATGGAATGGAATGGAATGGAATTAGAATAGAATAGAATAGAATAGAATAGAATAGAATAGAATATTTCAGTTGGAAGGGACCTACACCAACCTGACCACTTCAGGGCTGACCAAAAGTTAAAGCATGTTATTAAGAGCATTGTCCAAATGCTTCTTAAACACTGACAGGCTTGGGGCACCGACCACCTCTCTAGGAAGCCTGTTCCAGTGTTTGACCACCCCCTCGGTAAATAAATGCTTCCTTATGTCCAGTCTGAACCTCCCTTGGTGCAGCTTTGAACCATTCCCACGCGTCCTATCACTGGATACCAGGGAGAAGAGATCAGCACCTCCCTCTCCACTTCCCCTCCTCAGGAAGCTGTGGAGAACAATGAGGTCACCCCTCAGCCTCCTTTTCCCCAAGCTAAAGAAACCCAGAGTCCTCAGCCGCTCCTCACAGGACATGCCTTCCAGCCCTTGCACCAGCTGTCCTGCCCTCCTCTGGACACATTCAAGAACCTTCACATCCTTCTTAAATTGTAGGGCCCAGAACTGCACACAGTACTCGAGGTGAGGCCACACCATCGCTGAATACAGCGGGATAATCACCTCTTTTGACCGGCTGGTTATGCTGTGTTTGATGCACCCCAGGATGCGGTTTGCCCTCTTGGCTGCCAGGGCACGCTGCTGACTCACGTTGAGCCTGCTGTCGATCAGCACCCCCAGATCCCTTTCTGCAGGGCTGCTCTCCAGCCACTCCTCTCCCAATTTATACTTGTGCCTGGTGTTACTCTGTCCTAGGTGCAGGATCTTGTATTTGGACTTGTTAAATTTCATCCCATTAATCACTGCCCAATGCTCCAGTCTATCTAGATCCCTGCGCAAGGCCTCTTGTCCCTCAAGACAGTCAACAGCACCTCCCATTTTGGTATCATCAGCAAACTTGCTAATGGTACATTCAACTCCTGCATCCAGATTTTTGATAAATATATTGAACAGAACTGTCCCTAGAATTGAACCCTGAGGAACACCGCTGGTGACCAGCCAGATGTAGCCCCATTCACTACAACTTTGAGCTCTGCCCTTCAGCCAGTTCTTCACCCAGTGCACTGTGAACCTGCTCATTCCACAGCTGGACAAGTTGTCCAGAAGGATGCTGTGAGGGACAGTATCAAAAGCCTTACTAAAATCCACCACCTTCCCTTCATCCACTAGGTGGGTGACCTTATCATAGAAGGATATCAAATTAGTTAAACAGGACTTCCCCTTTGTGAACCCATGTTGACTGTGCCTGATGATGGCATTGTCCTTTAAATGCCTTTCAACAGTACCCAGTATAATCTTCTCCATAATTTTTCCAGGAGCTGAGGTTAGACTAACAACTAAAGTTGGCTTTAGAAACACAACTGCTATGGGCTGTTTTCGTCCTGGACAGGGAAGTCTCCACCGGAGTTCCCTGGCGAGACAACCACGGTTTTGTGCAGTTTCTGCTGCCACCTCTGGACGTTGGGCCAGCCCAGCTCAGCGTCTCCTGCCATCTCCCTGGCCAACTCAGGGAAAGCTCAGCAGCGTGCAAGTATCTACACAAAGTCCCCCAGAAGAGGACTTGTTCTCCATCAACCCATCAACCTTTAATTCCTCAGAAGGAAAAAGCCAATGTTTTAGACAACCTGTTTGCAACTGTCCTATGGCAGAAAAGGAGGAAATGCTGCTCCATTATTTTCATTTGCTCACCAAGAGAAGAGACCAGCCCTCCTGTCCCTCTGAGGTCTCCAGGCAGGTGGGGGCCATTCTTCACTCCCATCACCTGCAAGCACATAATGGTGAATGCCAGGTCAGAATGATGTCAGGCATCTACACATGGGGAATCTTCTTTTTTTCAAAGTAAAAATAATTTTTTATCTTTGTCAAATTAAATATAATTACTAACTTTACCAATATTTCTTTTGCTTAATTTTTTTGTTTTCCGTTTCAGGCACCATGTATCTGTGTGGGGCCTTATTTCAAAGGGACAATACACACTCCTCATAGAGTAGCTGCTCCTTGAAGTATATTTTTGTAAAGTATTTTGCTCTCAGTCAATCATTAAAAGAGAAAGTAACCTCTGCCCAATGAAAAATGTTCTTTTAGAAATGCCTTTTTGCCACTTTCAGAAAGCTTACTGAATCACTATTTATATCTACATTTTAATTCTTCTAACAATACAAAGTGGAGACAATAATAAAAACTCCTTATCTACAAATAATGTTTAATATAGGGCTATTTCAAATGTAGTGTTAAGCAGTTCTGGGCTTACAAACGTATGCCTATGAAAAGAAGTTAAATAATTATTAAATAGGCTGTTGAATTGCTGATCCCTGGTGTTCCTAAATATCTGTATTTATTCCTTTGCTTTAATTAGGGCTTTCATTAGCACATCCTACTTCATTGTTTCATATTAAAATGAATGTTAGAGTCACAAAGTCTCAGGCCCCACACTGATTCATAATTTAGCATGAGTTATCAATTAACTTCATTAGTCAGATGAAACATTATTTGCACAAATAAGCATTTCAGGGCTAAAGTAAAAGTGAGAAATCTCATTCACTTCCCAATAAAATTGTTGATCTGCCAGTACTGGAATCTCAGCCACTGAATGAATAAACTGTTTGCTTCTCATATGCAAATATTCTCTTACTGTGATCTGATAGATTAGAGAGGTTTTCTTACACATAGGTTTTTCAAGGTCTAAGATTAACGAGAAGTTCTGATGACTATTATTGGCTAGATATGACATTTAACACACATTAATGTAATTAATCATTTAGGGCATGTAGGTAAATTGTGGTGTTTATAATACAAGGATGCATTGCAAAGTTATTTCATACATGGGGGATTTTCAAAGTCCCGCATGATGACATTGATATAGTGCTACTACTCTGTTATAATCTTTGTATATTATTTAAGTGTAACAAATACTTCATTCATTGCCTGCCCTAAACTTTGCATTTGGTGACATTCTTGCTGCTGTGTTAATATCGGGTCTATTAAGCTGGACCTCATGGTCCATTACCCTTTCTTTAGGCCTGACCCCATGAAGTTTAAGGGTCTTGAGCACAGTGTGAAAAAGCAAAGGGTTTCACTCTCACCCAAGGAGCTCATTAGGACTTTATAGAAACACAAAAAATACTCACACAGTACCAACATTTGCACTGAGGGATACTCACCAGACAAACAGCCTGGTGTCAGGAGGTGTTCATTGTTCTCTTTTTCCAGGCCTGCACACCAATTTAGCAGGCTAACTAAAGGGATCGCTCATTTGTAATCCCCCATTTCAGCCTTTGTAGCAGAGATTCATTTGCCAGCATCTTTTAACTTTGCTTCCTTGAAATTCCCGTTTCACTTAGGACAGCGTATTTGAAATGAACTGAAATACGCTGGGTAGGATTACACTTGCCAATTGCTATAGTGGGATTTGGAGGTTGTCTTTGTTTGCTGCCTTAAGGCAAGTAAACAGTCATTCACAGTACGTTTTTAAAAGACCTTTCTGCAAATCACTTATTGACTGAGGGCCAGGTTCTGCTGTTTACCTGTCTTGAATAATGCTCCTTTTCTCCTGGATTGCAGCTGAGTTACTGAAGGAGTAATGCACGATAAAAGCTGCAGAAGGCTGTCAGAGTCTGACTCTAACCAAGATAAGACTAAAGAACTGCTCTTCTGCCATTAACAAAACAAGCTTGCTCTTCTTGGGCCGTAGTCTGCCTGTCTACCTGTCTCTACAAAGTGTCAGCATCTTTGGTAAATATCCTGTGTGCCATTAGTGGACGATAACACCACTATGGCTTTGGGTTCAGTATAAAACATCTCCCTATATAAGACACTGGATTGTTAAGGCTTTTGCAGCATTCAGCCTCTGAGCACAATGATGTAGGCAGTCTCAACCATATTTTAAACTGGGTTTTTTTGTATTTAAGACTGTGACACGAAAACCCCAAGTACTGATGTTTAAATCATTTTTCTTTCTTTGAAAGTTGGTGCTCATTGCCTGGGGCAGCAGCAGGCAGCTTGCCGGACGGCAGCCTTCGGTATCATTTTCAGAATTTCCACACTTTCTGTAAAGACAGTAACAACAGATTTGCAAACCAAAGGGACCCACTTTACATCAAACCCTAAGAGCTTTTTATTCTTCAGGGAACAGGAAAATTGTGTAGATAATTTTGTCTGGCAAAGATTCCTTTCAATATTTCACAATAAGGTATCTTTCCATCAGGAGAATCTATTTAGATTCCTGGCCATTTCCCACATTCACTGTGTGAGGTTTTGCTCTAAGAAAGGGCAACTGACATTAAAATAACTACAGCTTTGGGTTTGGCCAGGTGTGGGAAACTGAAGTAAGAAAATTGTTGTTTGCACATAAATGGCATCTAGGTGGGGTATTCCTCTTATTCCCTTATGTTGATATACATTATGATATGCTATGAAATCATCGGAGAAACATATGGCAAGCATTTGTTATTCTGTTTTAATACATCAGCAACACAAAAGTGGCACTGCATGACACCTGTGTATCTTCACTGTGAGCAAAACTAGTTTTGTTAGTCGATGTGGAATTTTCTACTTTAAAAAGAGCTACCGTGTAAGTCAATTTAGTGCTGTCAGTGGATACAATGTAAGATAAATACCAACGAAACAGTCTGCTAAGGAAATGCCATATCCCTTCAGACTCACCAGAATGGATTTGGGTCACTGGCACAGTGCAGGAATGCTGTACATTTGCTGACAAATAAGTTCATAGTCAATTCTTGGGCAATGAACCCTGCCTGGCAAATCAGGTGTGATTTATTCACGATCACTGCCTAACATAGAAAAGCCTGTGCCCTGCTTGTTTAAGAGCCATTACAAAGCAAAATCCTGGGATTTCCACAACCACAGTTTGTTTATTTTTTAGTTACTATGCCATCTCTGTATAATTGCCTTGACTCATAAGATTACAACTCTCGGAGTTCCTTAGCTCCAGCCCCCAACTGTTTCATCTCAGCTTACCTTTAACTACGTCAAAATAGTTAATGTAATTTTGAAAGGAATTACAAGGGGGAGGAAGAGGCCAATGGAAAATTCTGTGCCTCATTCAAAGGCAATTAAAAGAGTGAAGGGAGATGCCAAGAACGGTGCAATTAGGTGAGGGGGTAGACCCACTGGTCATCTGGGTCACACACAGTATGAATGGGGAATTTTTAAAGATAGCAGCCACCTACAACTTCACAGTACCTTCGACAAGTGGGAGGGCCAAAGGACAAAACATGAAACCAGTTAACAGCAATTTCAACAGAGCCTTAAACAGCAGCGTGTCCAAAATGGCTCATGTGAGGACGCATACTGTCTTCATTGCAAAGTCACTGAGTTTATCCTAAACAGCTTTTCACAGCCGATTAAATGTATCTGATATTGCTGATATTTGGATTCAGGAAGATGCAGAGCCACTTACACAATCTATTTTGGCATCTCTGCTTTGGGGATGCAGAGAAAGAGGGCACAGGGGGGCAGCGGCATTTAAACAAGCACCATCATTTCTGCAGTGAATGTCTAATTGTGGCCTAGGATTTTGGCCTTTGGCCTCCAAATATATTTAATCTGAGACATGGTCAAGACACTGTAAACAGGAAGGCTCCTGAAGCTATCACATCAATAATCTGGGATTTTCACTTTGTTCTCTCAGAAGCAGCGCAAACAAACAAATGCAGAAACTGTTCTTCCAGCTGCTGTTGTTTTTAATTACAACGCAGAGGAAAAGTTAAGTCAGCAGTTAATTGAACTGAGTCCACTAAAAGTCATTGCTCTTTAACAGCAAAATTATATGGCTTGAAGGCTTGTTAGATAAATTGTAGCATAAAAATCACCAGTAGGTCATTGACGATTTTAATGTTTCCTGTATGGATTTATTGGCATTCTTAAACAGGCAGAGGCTCTGTGTAAAATTATTCTTTCAATGTTTTTCAGGATAGTATTTTTATATTAGATGAAATTGTTACTTGGAATAAGCTGCATCTTTACTCTGGGTTCTGTTGTGTTCACCAGAATTTCACTCCCAGGTGCCGAGGGACATGTCCTTGGCGACATGGGAGAAGCTAAAAACGAGTGTCTGCTGCACACCGCCACAGGTGCCAGAAATAAAGTAATAATGTATTAAATCCTACAAACAGCATGGGACCCTCACTGCTGTGTTTCAAGGGTCCGTGCTCTATTGGACAGTACTGTTCAACTTCAAAGTTTTCTTCAGACTTACTTGAAATAGAAATTGAGGTTTCTAAGTGCTATCAGTGAACAGTCATAATGTACCTATGGCTAAATAAAACTCATACCGATTTTTGTATCTGTATATACAGCTTTTCGCACAATGGACCATGAATAGCTGATCTCCAGACTTTTCAACTATATTACCACTAATAATGTAAAAATAATATAGTAAGTATAATATAACAGTAATTAGGGTAACTAATAGTACAACTAGAATAGGTGTAAAATAAATTGACGCTTTCCAGTGTTACCTTTATAAAAAATAAACCAGACATACAGCACCTGTAAAGGATCATACATGAAATTCAACAGAACCCCGTACAATGGTATGATCCCGTACAATGATATAAGAGTAGCAGGCCTTCTAAAGTGGTATCAAACGGCAAAAAAATCATAAAGGTGGGTTTAACTAAGACCAAAGAAAGAGGTGATTGCATGAGATCTCAAGAGAGATATTTATTCTATGAGGTGCAAAGGTTGGGCAGGGGTCTAATAACGGCAGATGATGCTAGGATATTACAAAGGTGTCTTCAAGCAGAGTTATGAAACTATACTAAAGTACAGCTATGGGTTTGATATCTAGGAAAAAACCAAAGAGGTAACTGGACTTCGAATCAAAACAGAGTAACATTTTTGTAAGAAGTTAGACACAATAGTAAGAAAAACCCCACATTGTCAGCAGCTGATAAAGTACTGCCTCTAAGTGTCAAAGAGAAGATCCTGTAGTGGTGACTGGCAATATATTTCACATAGCTTGAGAATAAAAAACGGCCCTCCCATTGAGGCTGGCATGAGGACAGTCAGAAAACCACATAGCCATAAACCCTGCAAGTAATCTATTTCATGACCACTTCTGACCTTTTGAAATTGCACTCCCAACTGGAATAGTAAGTTGGGACATTATAATGTCCTACAAAGGGAAATTTCAGGGAAGTGTTGCCCTTGAAACATGCAGATGATTTTACCGCTTCATTTTGATGAGAGTGATTACTCGGTATTTTAGCATCAAAACCAAGTGCTGATAGTAACAAAATATAAGTTTTCAGTTTTGTTAATGAACTTCTAGACAAAAATGATTGTGGTATTTTCAAATGAGTGTTTTCCAACCAAAAACATTTTGTCAGCAAGTGTTTGACTAGCTGTAATGACTTTAATAATGAAAAGTGAGTGGTTCTTACATGGTACCATTGAGATGTTATTCATTCTTCTGCAGAGTAAAAAAATAAGACATTTAAATTACGTGAGTGTGGGGAAGAAAGAAGAGAAGAAGTAATTGTATACAAGGGAGTAGGTGCTATGCAAATACCTGGCTAGATTACAATCTACCTTCATTGAGTAATTGATCACATCCTTTTGACTTCTGTCTCAATGAGCTGAGAAGAGGGGTTAAATAGGGGTTATGGTGCAGTAATGTGCTTATAGATGGCTCATGCAGAATCAAAGTTTATGTACATAGGACAGACAGACTGACAAACAGTGATAGGTTAAATAACACATGGTAAACATGTCAGAGGGCCATTCCCTGGCAATTACATCTCTTTGTAACATTAGGATATCTCCTAAATAATTTCTCCCTGTTGGCCCACTGTCTCAGTTAACTGATCTCCTCCCAAATACATGCTACCTAGGTATGACTTGTTATATTAAAAAAAACCAAAACACAAAAATTGTTTCAGTAATTATTTGGAAAGATAACTGGGAAACATATGAACAGATATGCACTAGTCAGCATGGATATATAAAGGGAAAATTGTGTTTAACTAACGTGATTAACTTCTTCATGGGAAAGACAATGAAAACTGACAGGTGTGAAGTAGGAGACATCCGAAGTGGACTACAAAGAGGCTTTTTGATTTAGCATCACATAAAAGATTGATATGTAACATCATCAAATGTGGTATTGATGGTGACATTTTACACTGGGGAAAAATGGTTCCTTAAATGAAATAAGAGAGCTATATTAAATGGATATAAATTGAGGGACATCATAAGAATTGTAATTAGGTATAGCAATTTTTTCCAGTAAGATATAAACACTTTTAACAGAGGTGCATTTGTGCAAAGCAGAAAAAAATTGTAAGGCTGAATTTTAGTGAAGAGAAAGAAAATGAATGGTTGAAAGTATTGGAAAAGATACATATTTTAAAGTAATGAATCTTAGATCACATTTATTGTCAAAATTTATTCTCATATTTCTGTGAAAATAATCAGAAAAAGGTTTTTAGAGTAGTAAGAGAAATTCAAATACATCGCTTGATACTTGTAAAAATTTGGGAAAGGAAATAGCTTCTTTGCTATTTGTTTGCTTGGAAAGCAAAATGTAAATGAACATCCACAGCTTGGTATGCTAATTTGGCCTCACAGTACAAGCAGACAAGTGTAGACTGCAAAAGACACCGAGTGCAGGTAATAACAGAGCGTATCTCACATCTGAGCAGCTTCTAATCTACAGAAACAATTCTTTCCATGCCAACCTGTAAGGTATGAAAAGAAAAAGAGGATTTCTTATGTGCTATCCTGTATTTTCACCACAGCACAGTTTTATGCATACAGCCTTGCACCCCATGATACTCTGAATCCTATCATTCTTAAAATACTTAAGATATAACCTTAATCTTAAGTGAAAGCTTAACAGTATTAACACATGCTTGAAAGAGCGTTCCATGTCAGGAAAAAGCCATCATAACACCAAGACAATGAACACTAGTCTAATTTGAAAGGAAGTAATCCTAAAATAGATAATGATCTTCTTACTAATTTTGACTTAGGAATTTTCTAAGTCAAATGCCCAAATTCGGTAAGACCCAAAACAAAGATGAGACAGAACTTTCATTTTTATATTTGACTGCATAAAACTTGTTTAACTCTATGGTTAAGACAAAGAATACTAGTGCTGGTTCATACTGCTTATAAAATAGTTAATTTCCAAAGATGTGAGTACCATCCCACTGACTATAATCATTCTAGCTACGATTAGCTCCAGCAGAAACTCTTGGAAATTTTAATCATACGGTTTCAACTAGATCCTTATCAGACATAACCTTTGAAGTATGATTACAGGCCTCTGTGTCTACGGCATTGACCCAACCAGACTTCTCACCAGCTTTTGGGCAACTACAAAACCTGTATTTTCAACAGTTAAAACACCCCATGGGCTCCAAGTTCTCCCATGGCCCATGGGAATCAGTCACCCCCCAAAGTAGAGGTCAGCACCCCAATGTCGGCACCATGCCTAAGCCTTCACTGGAGCCCACACATAGGTTTGGTTTTGCCAACGTCTCTGGAAGGGCCTGTTTTGTTCAGCAGAATCCAGGTGTGTATAATGGATGGAAAACCTTAAGATTAAATACAGTAGCTAGGGCCTCTTTTAGCCAAAATACATTCAGTGACAAAGCCAATACCCATTTTTTATGCTTTAGTGAGGTGTACAGCTAGGCAGCCTCGGGCCAGCTGATGCAAAACCTACAAGCAATCCCGCAGCAGAACGTGAGGACTCGTCCCCAGGTTGCAGAATGGGGCTTTTCTTAATGCCTTCTCTCCTGCCCCACAGACCTCCTAGTCCTCAATGTGCTCAGCTTAACTGCCATGGCCTGTGACATATGAAATTAAAAAACCCAGTATTTTGGTCTAAAAAAGGGTATCTGCAAAAATAGGAGCTTACAATCTTTACCCAGAAGAGGCCTAAATACAGAAGGACTTGAGGTTTTGTGGATCCTAGTCTTATCCCAGTATAAGGACCCATAAGCGCGGGCTGTAGAGGCTCTCCAGAAAGATCTAGGAATATTCTTTCTTCACCACCTTTTCTCAGCTCAGGCAGCTCTCCCTCGAGGTCCAATATACATTGTAAAGCCTATTACATGGAAAATTCCCAATTACAACATTATTAAAAATTGGTTTGACGTTGCAGTGTAGTTTACACAGACCTGTCATCAGGAACTTCATTCCTGTATACAAGAATTGGCTCATAGGATAAGTCAGGCTGGAAAGACCTCAGGAGGTCCAACCTGCTGCTCAAAGTAGGGTCACTTCTGAGCTCAGATCAGGTTGCTCAGGGCTTTATCCAATTGAGTCTTGAAAACCTCCACGGATGGAGACTGCACAGCCTCTCTGGGCAGCCTCTTCCACTGCCCAACTGTCCTCATGGGAAAAAAGTTCTTTCTTCTATCCAGTCTGAATTCCTTGTTTCAATTTATGCTCGTTGCCTCTTGTTGTCTCTCCATGCTCTGCTGTGAAGAGCCTGACTCTATCTTCTTGCCAGCCTCCCCACAGGTACTGGGAGGCTGTTGGTTGCCCCCTGAAGCTGTGTCTGTTTCAGGCTGAACAAGCCCAGTTCCTTCAGTTTCTCCTCACTGGGCAAGTGCTCCAGTCCCGAACCAGCTTGGGGGCCTCTGCTGAACTTACTCCAGTTTGTCAACCTCTTTCTCGCATTGGTGGGCTCAAAATTGGATGCAGTATCTAGATGTGGTCTAACAAGTGCTGAGAAATGGGGAATGATCCCTTCCCACAGTCCAAAGGCTGCATCCCTGTTCATACATGAGACAGCTGGCTGTCCTTGCTGCCAGAGCACACAGCTGCCCACCGGGCCCCCAGGGTGGGCCATTCCTGTAGAGCTGCTCCCCAGCCTGTCCCTCCCCAGCCTGGGCCGCTGCAGGGGTGCTTCCCTCCTGGGGACAGCACTTTGCATTTGTCCTTGCTGCATCTCACAAGGTCCCCTTAGTTCTTGTAGTTCCCCAGCTTGTCCTTTTGGGGATGAGTGCAACATTTGCCTTTCTCCAGTTGTTAGGGACCTCTAAGTCTCTAGGACCTTTCAAAGACGACAGATAATAGAGAATCATGTTTTATACATGAGGACATAGTTAAATACAATTTGCTCCTATTTGTTACGGGAAAAAAATGTTTTAACAATGTTAGGGAGACATCATTTTGTTCACAGATCTCAAACACAGTGGGTGATATCTTGGCTCCCTAGAAGCCTCTGGCAAAGCTCCCGTTGCATCCAGAGGGAAATGTAATGGCATTTATAGCTCAGTTAGGACTTGGGTTTCCTTGCTCTGAAGCTGCATTTGTCAAAGTAATCAAAAGCAACTTTTATTTTTTGAAATGTACCTGTTTGCTCTAAGCATGAGTCACAGCCCCTTGACAATGGAAAGACTAATTTTTTAGTGAACATTAGATCAGATATTTAACATGAAAATTTCTGTAATTAATTAACCTTGTTAATCAAGGGAAAAATAAAAAATCTGCAGGGAGCTTCCAGCTGCAGTACAAAGTAAGGGGGGGGTTAGTAATGCTCTACTGTGCTCTATATATCTCTACTATTTTGCATTATTTTAATTGCAAGAACAGAGGAAATTTTCAGAAGAGATTAAATTGATGCAATGGGTCATTTTTTCTAATTAATCTTAGGAAACTCTGCAGATCTTATTGCTGGGGGAACACTTGGGCTAAGCGTATTTATTTTATTTTGTCTAAAAGTTACTTTATCTGAAATTGTCTTTCTACCTGACAATCAAAGAAATCATTGGTTCCTGTAGGGATTAAGTCAGGAAGCAGTTTTTAACAACAACAAATTGAAACGTTTACACAAGGAAGTGTTGCTTTTATAAGTGATGGGAAACTTCAAATTTGATTACAAGCAACCTTTGGCTTCCTATCTGTTCAACAATAGGCCATGTTGTTAAGGGCAATTTCCATGCACAGCATGTGGGTCCCATTTTTTCATCCTTAGACATGGTTGTTTACTGTTCAGAACTGTTTATGCATTTTAATCAGGCTTATTCAGCAGCCCTTAATAAATCACCACTAAGTGAATGTACCAAAACAAGAACTATTATACAGGATTTGTTCCCCTTATGCAGTATTTGCTGCCCTCAGGTTCCACTGGATATAAAAATAAAGAGTAAATGGGTAATTGAGTCAAAAGAATAATTATGAGACATATGATTTTAATGCCTTTTGCTGAGCCGTTGCCTCCAGCAACTTCCGCTAGCTACAGGAGCCTGCCTTTAAATTCAGCCCGGGCCAGAATGACTTAACAATTGGAACCTGCCTTCAGCTCATGGCACTGGAAGGCTTTTTGATGGGATGAAGCTGACAGCCCAGTTCCTGCCTGGCAGACGTTCACATGAGACAAGGCTGAAGTCATATAGATAAGCGCTTAAACATTCAGGTATCTTGGGCTCTGGAAACAACGGAGGAGAGCACTGTTGGTAAGAAACTGGTACGCAGAAGTAAATACATCTTTTTGGTTATTCATATCAGAAACAACCAGAAAAATATTTTTTTTGTGTAGTCTGGTGAGCAAAAAATTTCCAGAGGAATTTTAATAAATACTAATGGTTTTCTGTGATAGCTCTAGTTCATACATAGAAAGAATTTCCAGAACTGAAGTTACTTAATTTTCAATAAAGGAGTATTTAATCTTGAAAGATTTTTCCAGTCTGCTTTTACTGGATTACTCTCCCTTCCTGTGCAAACCAGGGGAATTTTACAGACCTATAGATCATGTACAGGAAAGATGTGACACACATGGCATGATGCCCGACACATGTCAAAGAGTTACGTCTGGGAAAACCAAAATAAAACACAACAACAAAAAAGGCTTGTACCACGTAGGGCAGACTTTCACAGAAACTACTACTGAAATGCAAAATATCATTCTGGAGATTATTTAGCAGGATCCTTGCCTCAGTCTGTCAGTTTGCCCCACTGAAGCCACTAGGAGAAATTAGAGTGCGTAGATTTGAGCTCTATTCTCTTTGCTTGCAGAAATCCTGCTTTCCTTTGGGTCAGCGTGCTCGGTCAGGCTGCCCAGTCCCTATGTTGCTCGTAGCACTAAAAGCTTTGTCTGGCAGTCAGCAGCCATGCAAGATTCCCCACCTACTCTCCTGCTGGACCATAACCCCTACTGCAGCTTCGCAGACCTTTTCTTCTCTCCCTCCGCCCCCAAAATTGTTTGTGAAGCATTTATGCTTGTTTCCTAAGAAGCAGGATATTTGGGGTTTTTGCTTCAATCCATTATTGTTTACCATGATAATGAAAGGTTCCTTTGTGAGCAGAAAAATTGCCACAACATAGCAAAACTCTGATAGCTAAATAGTGAGATTTCCTTTGGGAAATTATACAGCCCGGTTCTCCAAAAGCCTAACTAATATAAATGGTCATCTTGACTTTAGTGGTGCTCAGCTACCGTGATCAGCATGGCATGTAACCTTTCAGCTAGCTGGATCAGGTAGGCTTGAACCAGAATACCACGCTGAAATACTACTATTTTCTTCAGTAACACCTTGGTTAGACCTACACAAAAGATGGTCCATGAATTGTGCAGGCAAAGTGCTCAATTACTAATATCAAACTGGCAATTGCACCATTCTTCCTTTGAAAATAGATTACAGTCATTCCACCTGCAGAAAGAGAAAAGATATTGTTCTTGGATAAATGAATGGCTATATTCAACAACAATGCTGTTTTATTTAATTGTTTGTTATTAAGCAAAATGTGGCCAAACCTCTGTTTCTTGTGCACCATTTGCAAAGCATGTCCAGCTCAGACCACATTGTCCTCTTTGCTCTGAATTTAGATTTCTTTTTTGTTATTGTGGTAACAGCCTTGCTTCTCTCCGTAAAAAAAAATAAAATCTCCATGATGTTATGATGGCGTGCAGTGAAGAGAAACTGCCACAGGAAACCAGTCCAGTACTTTCTATGCAGTGTTACCTGAGCGGGACTTTTGCTTGACTAATGGACCACATAATTGTATTGTAAATGTTGGGTTGAGACCTAGCTGTCAAGATCTTACTTCTTTCGCAACTGCAGAAGCTATTTGTGTCTTTCTTTGCCTTGAAATTTCATCATTCTACCTAACACTTCAGTTAAGAAGTGCCAGAGTCATCCAAGTCAGCCATTTGGGACCTAACCAAATTGTGAACCTTCACCTCTTAAGGGTAAAATGCTTCTCAATGCAGTAACCCACCTCATGTGCTCCCCTGCATTGCGTTACAAAGTTTAAAAGAAATTAATGATGTCAGTAAGTGGGCAAATATTCTCTTTTTCATATACTCCCCCCCCACTTGATCTTCTGCTATTTTTGGGGAAACAATTACTTCTAATGTTTAAGGAACAACGTTTAAAAATATAACTGAAGTTGTTCTTTTCAAAGGAAGCATGAAGAGGGTACGCGCCCTCTGATAACATGATGGTGACTGATTTCTCTTTTAATAGCATTATCTGCATCTGTCTTATTGTAAGGCCCTTCTAGGTACAGTAAAGAACCTAGTACAGTAATCGAAACGTATGTAGGGAATAGAAAAAGACTGTCCATCTGTCCCAGTTATTTTGAGACAGACTCACCTGTGCTGGAGCAATGCAGCACCATGCTGCACCCTCTGACCTGAAGATGTTAAAGCTCTGGAAACTGTGGCAGCAGCCATAAAATAGGAAACAGGGGGAAGATGGAGAGAGAATGGACAGAGGAAGCCTCCTGGAAAGGGAGGGGGAATAAAGAAAACTGTGACCCTCTCACCTTCTTTAAACTACTTAAATCTATAAATTGTTAGAAGGACATTTAATAATTTAGTCTTTTGCTAAAAATACAGCCTGAAACTATGATCTGTGAGAGGATCACAGTGCTATGACCATAGAAATAGCCGGTACTTTTGAGCACTACATGGATTTCAGCTGGTTAATCCAATATTGAAAAACATTCCTTAAAACAATTACACAAGTCTCTAACACCATCACCTTCCCAAGAGGACAAAGGTACACAATAGAAGTTGTGTGAAATACCCAAGACATTCAGAAAACACCTTGCTCTGTTTTTAATATCACCAGATGCCTGAAGTATCAACACTGCTGTAAATCATACCAAGGTATAGAAGACGATGCTGGACAGGCTATTGGATAAGCTCTGTATTTCACATCAGCAGAGTTGTAAATATGATTTATTCTTAGGAATATAAGTCATCTTCTGAGAAATCACTTTATGCTTTATATACTGCTTTCTGAATCCTTTGTATCAGAGTGGGAGCAGTAGATCCTGCTACTGTCTAATTAAATGTGAATTACAAGTTCCATTATATAAGCTCTCTTTCACATGCTCCGCTTTATTCCTGATGCCACAGAGGTGAAAAAAAATCCAAACTATGAAAATGAAATTTCCAAGTAAAATCCTGTAGGACCGAAGTTTTCCATGTGTGGTTTCTGCAGGGAGAAGCATAGTTTTAGAAGTTTGAGTTACATCCACATAGCTAGCTTTCAACATGTGTTAAAATGATGCACGGAAGTCAGGGTGCATGCTGCAGTAAGATTTTGTTCACATCTGCAACATAACTTGATAGGGAATCAATTTCTTTTCACACTTCAACATTTCACTTTGGTGTATTTTTTTGCAACTTGCTGAGATCTAATGCCAAGCCAGATTTGACAGAAATGACTTCAGTCATTTGAAACTGAGCTCTTGAAGCTTTTTATGGAACTGGATTGAAAGAATGCTAATTCCATCTGTGTTTGTTCAGAATGATGGTGATTCCTAAGCACAGCAGAGTTTCCTGGTGAATGCTTAAGTTCAGCCCAAGTGCTGTGAAATGCTTTAGCTAAATCTAGACTTCTCAAAAGCCTGACTAACCTGGCAAAGTTTATATTGCTTTCAGGATGTCAGGACTGTAAAAAAAAACCAGCAGGAGGTAGGAAGAGAAGTTAAGTGTCAAGGCGAACTGCCTCCTCACAAATTAAAATGGCAACAACAGGGTGCCCCAAATCTTCTAATGCTGTGGGCTGGATGCCAGTTTTGCTTCTCCCTTGTAAGGCAGCTGTGGCTTCCAAGGTTTGGGAGGCTTGCAAGTGGCTTGTGTGGGCAGCTACAGCGGAAGCCCATATCCAACACGAGCCCACCCAGGCTCTCCTTGAGGCTGCCCCTTGCTGCTGCACACAGAGCAAGACAGCAGCTTAGTTTCCTACTCTGTTTTCTGAACACTGCCTATGTCTCCCAATGCACAGAAAATATTTCCAGGCCAAATGGAGAAAATACCGAGCTGTGACAGGACCCCAGCCTGGCCAGAGTGCACAAGTCTAATTTTTCTCTCCTTCCACACCCTGCCCTTTCCTGGAAAGAGATACCAAAGGCTTCCCCAGGCTGCCTGTGGGAGACCCAACCATAAAGTGGTGCAGGTAACACTCGCCCAGCAAAAGACTGCACAGTGCAAGTCACCGCAACATTTTTTGGTGTAAGCTATGCTTAAGAAGTCAGCTTGTAACAGGTTCATGCCTCACATCATGCAGGTGCCATACTTTTTATTTGAACTGTGTCCTAAGCTTCATGGTACACAAAGCAGTAGGTGTAAGCCAGAATAGTTTGGGGATGGTACAAGAACATAGAAATAAACTTATGGTCAAAACTTAAGTCCCTCCTGCAGAGCTGGAGCTTTGCTCCTAGTTTGCTGGCTACCTGTGCTACTTCTATCACTGCTGTTCTGTGGTGTCTCTGGGTTGGAGCTAACCAGAGTGGTTTGCACCCAGGTTAGCATAACCTGACAGTGAATTGCTTTCTCAGACCAGGACACTCAGCCTCCCCATATATGATCATCATCAAAATGTCAAGGGAGCGATTTTTGAGTGGGGAGGGGAAATTTAGAGCAAAATCTGCCTGAAAGTCTACAGCAGCTCTGCAGTGATGACACTGCCCAGTCTGAGCTTGCCAAGCTTGGTATTATTTTGAAGAATATACTTTTGCAGACTGTTCTCTACCATGCTCAGGTTAGATGAACAGTGTGAGACACCTATCTCCAAGAGTGTGGAAAATGCATCTAACTTAAAAAATGGCAGAAAATTATGTTATTAGAAGTGCATTTTGATGCCAAAGTCCAGGGCATTTTTTGCCAGAGAACTTCAGGATCAATCTCAAGAAGTGCATGTACACTCTCGCAGGATTTGTGTATTAGTCCTTTGGCTAGAATATGTCACTCCAAAGCTTACAAGTAGAAAAGTAGAGAAAGTATGGCATTATTTTTGCTGGAAAAGCAAAGTTGGAAATAATTAATAAGTGAGTTCAAATAGATGTCTCTGAAGTGTCATACACAGAATCCAGTAAAATTATGACTGGGTAGAGCTGCATTTAGCACGCCTAAGCCAAGAGAGCATTAGCAAAGACCTGTATTCAATTACCTCATCTCTGTCTCCTGCAAGCGTGCGTCTGTTTCTATATCAAGATCCTCATTCTTGGCTACATGGAATAAAATGGCAGTAATACAGTTTGAGCATCTCAGGCTGCCAAAGAGGAACATTGTTTGGAAGCATGGAGGCAGACGGCTCACACCATGTGAGGTCTTCACACCCAGAAATGGCAGGTGTGCTGAAGTTTTTGCATATCTGATTTTAATAGAATGGAAAGAGCATTTAAATGACTAATTTCTCTTCTTAAATCAATTTTAGGCATTTTATCCATGCTGATTGGAGGTGCCTTTGGGAAAACTCGTAGTCAGGAACAGCACAGTGTGAATTTGCCCTGGGCTAGGTAGGACTTTTCCCATATTTACATGCTTCTTTTGAATTACAAGGCTTTTCAGCTGCTGCTGTCACAGTCCTGGAAAATACGTCCTCTCCTGAGATACCTATGCTACCGGTTTCCAACATAGCCTATACAGTAAAATAAAGGAGCCTCCCCATTATCCTTTGGATACCTTGGAGTAATTTACTGGAGTGCAGACCTAAACCTTATCTGCTTAAACCTTAAGCAGCTGTCTTAGCCAGGGAGGGTCTCCTTGTCAAAAAGGCCTTGCAGAAAAATTACATGTATGTAAATCTGGCAAATAATGTAGATGCTGATTGAATCTGGTAGAGTGTAAAATATGGAAACGAATGAAGAATTGTTTCTGTTATTTGGATTTTGTGGTTGACTGCTGCAGCTTATGACTAGCCATATATTTGGCAGCTTTAGAAGAAAGTAAGTGAAATGTCAACAAGTTAGTGAGAAATTACTGGAAAGAAAGTTAAGAGGAACATCTGACAGCTCATATACATGCTTCCCGTTAAGGAACGGGAAGGTTTGTAAGAAAAGTTTGAACTAACGGCAGGATTCAGCTTAACGTGAATTGCTACAGTGAAGGAGCTGCAAGGGAGAGATCCCCCAGCTCAAGGATGGAAATGCCATTTGAGAACGGGCAGAGCTGATGTAGAAGAGGCATCATTAGGGAGACTTTGATTTAGTTGCACAGATCTTGTGCTTGGTATGTTAAAAAACTTGTCTGCCTTGGCAGTAAGACTGTACCCAGGACTCCCAGCGGAGAACGCATAACAGAGAGTGCCGAGAATTTCATCTATGTTCCACGTACCCCATTTTTTAAGCTCTGCAACCCGAGAAGTGTATCTTCATGTTTTCCAATCACTCGATGCAAGCCAAGATATCCAGTTAAGGCAAACTTTCTTCTCCTTTAGTCTGGTTAAGGTAAAAGTAAATTAAATTACTAAATGATTTATTAATTAATAAATTGGCAAAATCCAAATACAGAGTAAATACCTTCCAAGTTTGCAGAACCAAATGAAAAGAAATGAGAGCTATTCACCATGTGAATACCATCTCTACTTACTGTATGTATCCAGATAATATACATGCAATGACTTTCCAGGTCCTTGGCTGAGGATGTGTTTGTCACACATTTCCAGGCTGCACTCACTGGAAAGGATCTGGGTTTAGGGATGCCACTTGTTTTTACACTCAAATCAGTTCATGCTCCAGGTCTGAACGAGGAACCTACACTTTCTTGTACTGCACTCTTCAGCTTTTGACAGGTAACATCTCTTGGGCCTGACTGTACCCGATTATCGCATGCCCAGAGGATAAACAGAACTTGCTAGCTACTGCTCAGCAGGACTACGGACATGTGTCCCAGAGACAAAGTGCTCAGAGGCATCCAATTTTAACTTTCTGCATGTGTGTTTGAACTGGAAAATGAGACATCTTTGCCACATTACATGGTTTGTAAAAAAGTAAATAAGAATACACACCAGGAAGTGGAAATGGACAGAGCCCCCCCGCTAAAGGATGTTTATGCCCACGGAAAGCATCGTCCCACATTTCGAGGAAAACATGATTAACAGCACCATGCTGATCTTAATCAGATTTATTAAGACAAATGTTGAAAATCCAGCGTGTGTGTGTGTGTGTAACTAAACGGGAAAAAAAAAAAAGGCCAGATAAAAATGCCCAAAGGGAGTGAGCTAATGACTATCTTCCCATTACCTCATGGTATCATTAGGTCGACATGATCTCGCCGCGGCCAGCACCGGAGTCACCTCCCCGCCGGGACGGAGGCCAGAGGCCTTTCCCTTCCCCTCCACACAGGTGCAGCCCCGCAGCGGGAGGCGCTGGCCCGCCGCCATGTCGGGAGGCCGGGGGCGCCCCCTGAGGGGGCGCCCCCGGCCTCCCGACATGGCGGCGGGCCCGGGGGAACGGGCGGGTAAAGCGGGACAGCCACCCCCGCGCCAGGACGCGGCCGGGGCCGCTCAGCTCCCCGCCCTACCCCCCCCTTCCCCCGGGGGGGGCTGCCGGGCAAGGCGGCATTGTTGGCCGCGTCCATCACTCCCCGTCCCCGGCTGACATAATGAATGCGCTTGGACACACCTTCCAGCCCGGCGAAGAGGCGCGCCGCGTCTCCACGGACAGCCCCAGCGAGCTCTCCGCTCCGTTCCCCTCAGCCCTCGGGGAGGCGCCCCGCAAGCCCGCCCGGCCCCATAGCCCGGCGCCCCGTCCCAGCCCAGTGAGGGGCCGCGGCGGCCGGGCTGGGCTGGGCTGGGCCGGGCCGGGCAGGGCGAGGGGGGGTAAAAGCCCTCGCTATGCTGCCCAGCGCCCTGTACTGGGACCTGGTGGGCTCCTCGGCTCTCCTCAACCTGCCGGCGGCGCCGGGCTTCGGCAACCTGGGCAAAAGTTTCCTCATCGAGAACTTGCTGCGGGCCGGGGCGCCGCCGAGCCCTGCCCAGCTCCGTCCCCTCCCCGCCAGCCCCGTCCCCCTCAAGCTGTGCCCCGCGGCGGAACAAATCAGCCCCTCAGGGGGTCCCTACCCGACAAGATGGGCTTTTCAAGTGCTTAACCCCTCCGCGGCGGACGGCGGCCGCCTGCCAGCGCGGGCTCCGGCGGCGGAGAGAGGCGGCGTCTTCCCGCCGGCAGCCACAGGTGAGCGCCGGCCCCTTCCCGCGTCCCGCCGCCGGGGAGACGGGACAGAAGGGGCTTCGTGAGGGCTCGGCCCCGCGCCTCCGCACGACGGGGGCGGCGGCAGGGAGAGACGCGACCGCTCCCCTCCTGCCAGCCGCTCCGGCGAGCCCGGAGGCGGCGGCGGGACGCCGTGCCCCGCTGGGTGCCGTACCGCCGGCGCGCCCTCCCCGCGGCGGAGTGCTGCCGGCGGGGCTCCGGCGGAGGGTCTCGCCCTGCCGCTGGCGACGGTACCCCGAGGAGCGGGCGAGGGGCCGGTCGTGAGGGCAGCCGGATGGCGGCTCCAAACTGCGCGGGCCGGCGCACCTGTGAGTGTTGTGAGTGCGGCAGAGCCTTGTGCTGGTAGTGACGAGTGCTTTTAACTGCCCTTAATTGCAGTTCTTTCAGGTCTACTAGTTCTTCACAGCCTGAAGGGATGGTAAAAGAGCTTCACCGCCAACAGGCGCTCCGGGAAGGTCTGAAATTCCTAGCTTTGGGAGAAAGGCGAGCGGCCCCGTCCCCCTCGGTAGCGATAGCTCGGGAGGCAGGAGGCGGCAGCCCCCTCCGGAGGTGCCCCGTCCCTGGGGGATAGCGAGGGGTGAAGGACTAGGCTCTCCCGACCGAAAAGAAAATGAATTCAAGCAAAGCAGGCAATTTTCTGGAAGTTTTGACAACACCGGGGGCGGGGAGCTTTAAAGCTGCGTAAAAGGTCTGTAATTAGCCGTTCGGTCCGGTGTTAAAGTAAAAGCCAGCGCTTTACCGGGTGGTGAGAGATGTGTCACTTGTGCCGGTTTGAGCAGTTCTCCGCGACCCGGCCTGCCCACGGTGTTGCTGTCGCGGGGGGTGGCTGCGGCTTTCGGTCGAACAGGCCCGCAGTAAGCTGTATCATTGAATTGGAAACACGTAGTTCTGCAAAACAGGTTTTGTTTCTTGAATGTGCCGATTTTCATATAAATATATTTTGTCTGGGCATGAACAACGTTTCAAGTATTTTTAGGAATGCGCGCTTCTGTCAGTCATAGAACTGATTGAAGTTGAATTCAAAGTTAATTCATAAAAGCTGGTATTAGACTCACCATCTATATTGTATTTTGCCTTTCCGTTATATCAATTTATTTCAGTCTTGTGTGGTGTTTTCAGAATTTTTATTTATGATCATGCAGTTTTAAATGTACTTAAAATGAAAATCAGACAAGCAGAATCATATTTATTGAAGTAAGGCTTTAAGGTGTGAAACCAAACGGCTCGTTTTAGAAACAGAATTAATAACAGTTGTTTTCAAGCATAATTTTACTTAAATCCTACAAACTGTTCTGCAAAATCCAAACCAATTTTTGATTCTTTAGCATGATGTACTTTAAAAGTAAGCAGGAGAGAGCCAAAGAAGTGTGCATTAACATTTCTGAATATTCCAGACCTAAGCTGCCATGTTATTTTAAGTGTATCAGTTATTTAAACCTATTTATTTTAACCAACTATAGGCCAGGCCAGGAAAGAGGACAAGTATCATCTTTCTGGAACTAGGTGCATATTCTCCCCCCCCCCCCCCCAAAAAAAAAAGCTCTAGAGAAAATGCTACATTTAGTGTAGAGAGCACATGTAAAAGGGGAGATAGCAGATGCCCCAGCACTCATCGCTATAGGTAAACTTTTTCTAAGTATTACAGAAGTTCCTGAATGCCAAGTTTTTCAAATGCTTGCTTTCAGGATTAGTTCTTTCTTTGATCGGCCTACAGTGGTACTTGTGAACTGCGCAAAGTGTGGCAGGTCTGCCTAGTGATTCCAAGTCTGATCCTACGTTTCTTCCGATCCCACAGCTCCCAGGGATTTCGGAGGGACCTTTGGGCAAAAGCACCAGGCTCTTAAATTTGAGCAGTGAGAAATACTAGGTTTCCTCATGCATTATGCACTCAGAAAAAAAGTCTCCTGCAAATGTAGATGTACAACAAAGATGTGTATATTCGAACGAGGATCTATTGATTCTGATCTGACTTACATGTCTTAAAGTGATGAGGACTCTTAGGTGTCTGAACTTTCATAAATGTAAATTAGATTGGAACTGTCCTGCTGAGCCAGATTTTGTGGTTTCTAAGGAGTCTCTCTAGTGTAGGCGTATGCTGGGGGAACCGTTCAGAATGGACACTTGCATTTGTGAGTAAGGCTGGGGTGGTCAGGCTGTGTGTTATGTTTCTTGTTTATGCAGTGATAGGGCAAAAGAGTGTTTTGTCTGAATAAGAATTTTAGCCTTCAGGGACTAATGAAGGTATTGTAACTAAGGAATTCGTACTAAGTAGGGTTTTTTAATTTACTGATTTTTGTGAGTATTCACTGATTTTTGTGAGTTTTTTGAGGAATAAACTCTTTCCTTTTTGAGCCCCCAAATCACATGGCATTTTGGAAAATCTTGGTCTAAGTCTTTAATAAGATTATTGAACATGATAAAGCAAAACGTTGTTTCAATCTTTATCAACTAGCAAGTGTTTTATAGATCATGCAGGGACTAAAAGCACTCTAACAAACTAGCTTGGCATAATCCAGGGGTTTTAAAATAAAATAAAAAAATGCTATAGAAAAGAGAATTGAAAAATGTCAGACTTTTTGGAATCAGTAATCTGTATTGCTCATTTAGTCCCAAATTCTGGTGAGGTCACCAAAAGTTCTCAGGAAGGAATATAAAATCACACCAGGGACTGAACTGAATAAGCTGAACCTTTTTACAGTTCCAAAAACAACATGTATCCACAGCACCTACCAAGGAAAGACATGAAGAAAGCACTCCATTTTAGGGTACCTTTTAACACTCCATAAAAGTGCTAAAGAATGAAAATCCTGTATGCTTTCTGTAAACTGGAAAACTCATATCCATGGCGGCAAAGGAGACCGGGTGGGATGGCCCTCTTGATCTGGTCCATCTGGTCATGGTAGCTTTTCCCTTTGTAACTCCTCAGCAGCAGAGTCTTATCAGCAAGTTTCCATTCCCATAATTTACAGGTTTCAAAGGATTTAGTTTGACTATTTCAAGTGCTTATCTGCATGTGTATTTTGAGTTCTCCTCCAAAATTATCCTAAATGAAAAACTGAACAAGTAGTCAGAAAGTGTCACATTCTAGATACATCATCTAATGAGTGGGCTTGAAATAAATATCTTTATGTTGTCTGTAAAATATTAAAATCATCACTTTCCATCATTACACTGATTTTTAAAAATGAAATGTAATCAAATCATAGGTTTTCAAAATTAGTTTAGTTTATTTTGACTTAAGAGTACAACTGCATGAACAAGCAGCATGTTACATAAAACTGAAGAAGGAAAGGCAGAAGGAGCATTATGGCTGTATGATAAACTCACTTGCCTTCTGCAATGGTATGCCAGTTTATACCAGCTTGGGATTCCTGCAGGCTTTCTTGCACCTTGCTCTGAAGCCCCAGTGCTGATGATGGAACACTGAACTGGGCCCACCATCTTCAGCAGGCATGGTAAGCGCTGTGTTTCTGTCTAGCTGAACTGAATTTCTCCTAACCTGTGTGCTATGGGCCTGATTCTTCTCTTTTAAGACCTTTTGCCTTGATAAAACAAATGCATAATGCCATCTTCCGCTTTGTGAGAACTTTGCATACGATGTGTATTTGTAGCCTTGACTAGGTAAAGCAGTGCAGAATCTGGTTCTGCTTTTTAAACACTGGGTGCCCAGACTGTGTTCTTCCTGACTAAAAACTTTTAAAAATGCATTGTTGTAAAGCAGCGTTTCCCAGTGAAACGTATTACAGCTATGCAGCTGGTACTTGCACTGCCTCTTAAAGGATGAGGGAAGCTCAAGATAAAAGTTCTGAGCAAACTGATGGACTCTTAAGCACGGAGGAAGTCTTCAATTTCTGCTTGCTAACCTGGGATTTGGTCCCTCTCCTTGTACTCCAGTCCTATCATTATCTTCTGGATAAATTAGAAGACTTGACAGTTTTCCTCAGTGTTTTCTGACATAGGAAAATTATCCGGAGGATGGTGAGATGCAGTCTGTTGTAGCACAGGTGCTTTAAAGAGGTCCACTCCACATCTTTCCTCATGACTTGGTTTCCAGAAGTATTGGCTGACACCAGCTCAGAGTGACCTACTTGAGAAATGCAAAATTACTCTGCTACCTGAAATTATTTTCTGAAAATCTCTGCTCTTCTCAAGTAATTTGCCCTGAAGGAGGATTACAGTAAGTGCTTGACAGCCTGAATATGGGCATTAGTGGTATGACCATATTCATGGTCATATTTGGCAAGAATCTGGCTTTCTGCTTTAATCTTGGCATTTTGATAGATTAACAGAGAAAGGAAACTGAAAAGCGCAGTGAAACAAACATAACAGTGAGATGCTTCCGTTGCAAAACTTGCTGAAAAATTGAGTTTATGGGATTTTTGCCTAAAGCATCAGAATACAATAGAGCAGAATAAAGTACAGTACATATAACACAAAAGAAAGCAATTAGAACAAGTATATCATCAGCATAAATTGAATTTATAATAATAAACATTCATTCTGTGATACAGATTTAGCTTTTCTTTCTGTAACATTTGAGTACTTTACATTTTAATGTATTTATCATCACAGTGTGCCAGTGAGATAGGAGAGATTTCTACTGCGTAGAGCAGGAGCTGGAGCAAAAAGAAATGAGGTGACTTGCCTAAGGTAATACAGAAAACTGGTAGCATTGCAGGGAAATAAAACCAAGCCTTCCTCTGCAGGCTAACTCTTTGGACCAGTGTCAGTTTTTTCCCCCTCCGGTGATGACAGCAATTCTATCCTGCAACACTCTTATTTGAATCAATATACCTTATTGCCCATTTTTAGCTAAATCTCTTGTGTTTCTTTATGACAACCAGGAGATACTTGAATTACTGAAATTAAGTGATTTTTTTTTTTCCTTCATTTTGGACCCCCTCTTAGTGAATAAATGCTTATTAATTATTGATTTCAAACCAACTGGCAGCCAAAGTGTGTCCTCAGGCGACATGTAACACTAACTTTCAGTAAAATAAAAGGCAGGAAAGAGCTGAGTGTTTTCTCTCAGCTCCCTCTAGGCTTGCACTAGCCTCTGGAAAGTGCTACCCTCACTCAGGCAACAAGTTGACTAACAAGTCTCAGGATTTTCCTGTTTTGTTGGTGTTTTCTGGGGATAGAAAGTTTCTTTAGGGTAGGGAGATCTATTTGGCATCTTTTCTTATGCCCTGATTGCCAGGAGCACTGAGACACCTTCATTGTTTTAAAAGTTTGTCTTTGGAGGCAGAGAAGTTTCTGTAAATATCAGAAATCACAGACTGTGTGCAGCATCTTTTCCTGCTTCTAGTTAACTTTGTGAGCCATTTAATAGCATCAGTTTGGGGTGCCCAGCATACCTTAAGAATGGCTGCAAAATGGCTTTTAAAGGACAAATGTTTGTCCTCATTGTAAGGTTGCCAGAGCTAGACTAGTGCCAGCTACTCTCCCACCCAGCCCAGTCTGGCAGTCTGGGCTCAATAGGGAATATGAGCATTGGCTGGGCAGTGCCCTTGCCTCTGATGACTCTTGCTGTGCCGTCTCCGAGAAAGGAAGAGGATCCCGAGTTTGGTCCTTAGTAAGATTTAAGCACTGCCAGAGGATCTCAGAGCTGCGCTAGGAAGACGAGTGGTAGGGTTTGTAGAAAAGCAATTCACTGAGGGGAAACCATGGAATCAATCATGCCTACAGTTAGCAAATTAACTTCTGTAAAATGTATTTTGTATTGCAGAATGAGCTGGTATTCTGAAATCTTGTAGTATATTTTTCATGTTTTTAGAAAACACGTAAATGTCATAAGGATTAATCTCATCAGGTGAGTTCTCTACTTGAGTGCAGATTTCAGGTTTCCTTGTACTGTGATTTTTTTGCATCAACAAATTCCCCTGAATTTTGGAAGGCAAGTTCTCTGCCTCCATTGCCCACCGAAGGTGTTATGCATTCTTGTATAATGCAGCTCTGCAAAATAACTCTCACTCTAATTTTTCTAAATGGTACTTTTGTGGTCAATCATGACCCATAGTAGAATTGGGAAGGTAATTTTTCAAAATGAAAACCAGTGCAGGTATATAAAGCAGTAGGAGGCTGTTTCAAATGTCAAATAAGTAGGCCCTGATCCTTATAAAGTTAGGCACCTAAATATTTTCAGTAACCTGGGCTGTGTTTCTTTGAGGTGAGTCATCATGTTGGAGAAGTGGCCTTTGCTTTGTGCTGAAAAGCTTATGAAAATTTCCCTTGAGAGGCTGTCTTTTTCTGAAGTTACAGCACATAATTCTCTTGAGATATTTTGTATGTATGTTGAGGATTTTACCTCCTCCTCTTGGACAATTTGGTGGTGTTCGTTAAAGTCCCCTCCCCTGGAATCTTGTGACTATGTGAATACCTCAGATTTCAACTTGAAAAAGTATTTCCTGTACAAATGTAAAAAGAATAAAAACCTCATGTGTTTAAAAAAAAAAAGGAAAAAGAATTCACTGTTTGTTATTTTTTCATTCTAACAATGTTTAGCTGATCTCGAGACTTTTGTCTGGTGGGAGCTGGCAATACTGCAACAAGTAAAGACTGGTCCAGGTAGGAAATTTTAGCTAGTCAGTGCATACCACTGGAATAAATGGTGCATTTTGGCCTATTGTAAGATTTCGAATTAGGGCTGCAACAATGAAAAACCAGTGAATTGCCTTCTTGCAGCATATGACCCTGATTTTGCCTTGCTTGAGGAAATTATTTCTAAACAAATTGTAATATGTTGAAAATCAAAGAAAATAATTTTAGTGCCTTTATGGCTGAATTTTATCATTTTTTACAGAGTCTTTATGGCTGTACAGAGGTTTGTATTCTTTTGACATTACCTATGAAGGATAAGAAGAATGTCATAGTAATTCAGCTGTTTAATAGAAAATAGATGTCTTGTCTAGCTAGTTGTCTAAACACCTTGTCTAATCCATAGTCAATAGAGAGATGCCTCCAGAGGATGACACAACTTATCTTCTTAGACGTCTATTTTAAGGTGATGAATCATTATATAGAGCTACTTATCTCTTCTCATTGACTGTAAAGGAGGCCCAGACAAGGAGCTTAGACAACGCACTAAACTTTTAGACAGAGAAGTGACAGTAATGCTCCTTTTGACAAGAACTGGTAAGCAGAAAGTGCTGGGACGCACTCGCGCATGGGCATCTTGAAGAAGAGGGACAAAGCTGGTAAATCCACAGCTTTCCAGATCCCCATCTTTCTGCTCAATAGCAAGGCTATGTACAAGGCATGGATAGGGTGGAAGCCACCTTTACTGCTGACACCGGGAAACCTGTGGAGTCTTTGGCAAATGATGTGGGGTTTGGTTGTTGCTTTGGGTTGTCACAGAGGTGAAATCTGACCATGCATTGTCACCAGCCTGAGGCACCTGTGTTTCCCCAGGCAGAAAAAAACATGTACAGCAGATCATGCCCTTATAATAAGGCATGTGAACGATGCCTCTGAAAATTGACAGTGATTCACGTGATCTCAGCTAATCTGCAGCATGACTCTGTCAGCCCCTACATTGCTATAGGTGTAAGGAAACGATGATCATGCTGTTAGCACATTTCAAGCCCTTTTTAGTATGGCTATGCTAATTTTTGAAAGCCCCACCGAGACCCAACATAAAAATGCAAGCCCACTTCTCGCATCCACCTTTTGTGTAGGATTTAAAAATACGTATTTAGAACTTCAAAACCCTTTCTATGAACGTTTGCCAGTATTTTAAAACTGATCTATGTATGCCACTCTGGTCTGCCCTTTTGGCTGGACTTCCTTTGAGCATTCATGCGGTTGTGTTTTACAGGAATGAACGGGAAGCGAATAGACAGTGACTTTGGGAGTGCAGGAAAGCCAGCTCTGAGGGATGCTGTACCACAGGGTCTTGCCAGGTCCATGTGGTGGTGACTGCCTTTGGTGGGATATGGCAGCGGCTGTTGCTTCCTTCTCATGGCTGGGGGCTCCCCTTCAGCTGGCTGAAATGCTTTGGGAGTGCACAACTGCTGCTGGAACATTGCACTCTAAACACAGTAACTGCTGGGGACAGAGCCATAGTTCATTGTGAGGTCCAGGGCTTGTGGTTCAGGAGCAGAAATGGTGCTATGTGGCTCAGCTGGACCACTAACCTGGCAGAGCTGCTGCTGGACTATTTGCAGGGAGCTCTTCATGACACAAAACTTTCCTGCAGCTTTGCAAAAGCCTGCTTTAATCATTGCCAAGAATGGATGTAGGTAGGAAATTGCAGTTTATTTGTGCCCACTTCATGGGCACAAACCATCCAAGGTTCTCACGTGAAATGGGATCATTTTACTGATAACATTTTTCATTTGCCTGCCAGGGCTGGAGCCTGGACATCACTGTGGAAAGCAGTTCATGTGGGCTTAGCAATCCTTGGAGAATGAAAGTGTTCATGCAGCTTGAGGTCTGTCTGTTCCTGTGCTTACTGTTTCTTGTTGGCTGACTCTAGGCAGCTTTCTGAATCATTCTTTGGAGGTGTTTCAGCTCTCTTCACAGGTTTATACCACATTTTTATCAGTTAGCTTTAAAAAAACCCAACAAACTAACAGCATGTGCAGTGAAGGAGCCCTGTATGGGTAATAACAGCAGTTTACCATCAGTTCACTTTTCCTCAATAGCCATTTTTCCTTCACCCCTTCCCCCTTTCCTGCTGGCTAATGGCCTACACTATTTCCTGAGTCATTTCACAACACTAGGATTAGGAAAAGCAAACAGTATCTTGAATAATAAGCCATTTTAAAATTACATATCCACTTGAACTGAATTGTGCTTAGGAACCTTACTCTCAAAATGGTGGATAGTTGGAAGGAAAACTTCTGGTCCCACTGTCAGCATGAGTTTTTAATATGGGAGGGCTTTTGAATTTAGAGTATCTTCAGAGCTGGCAGTATATTTTAAAATATCAGTATCTGAACTAATCTCTGAGTTTTAGCACTAGATGAGCTTGAGGTCTGTTTGCATGTGTAGTATCATTTTATTGTCTGTTTGTAAAATGCTTTTTATTTACAAAGCTGAATGTAAATGAGCATTATTACTAAAATTTTGCATGCAGCAAAAGTGTCAAAAGAATTTATCTTTTGTGGAAAAAAGCAAATAAATTATTTATTTATTTTTAGATATTTCATCCTTTTATATTTATGACCCAATAAATTTTCTTTTAAAGCATATAGTACAATTTTTGGAGTGCCAAAAGGCACTTATAGTGTACTCTGATACTTCATTTTCATACATCTGTGAAGCTAAACCTGTGAAGTCTGACTCTTGTGGAACGCTTAGCTCCGCACAATCTCTGTTGTTATGAAATGGGAATGCAAAGCAGGAAAATAATTAATTATCTTGAATATGAATTATTAGGATTTGGCCCCTGGTTAGTGTGTACTCCACATGGCTGGAAGCAACAGCTACCTTTTAGTTACTGTGTACTTCATTCTGGCCAATGAAATATTCTGAGATTTCAGCAATTTTCAGCCTTATGTGAACAGCAAACAATGTTTGCTTCAGATCACTTGACCAACAAATACCGGTAGAGCAGCCATGATATGTGTAAACAGAAAATAAAAGTGTAGGCAATGCTTTCTGTATATTGTCCTTAGCACTGATAGGTATTCTGTTGTTCCTACAGGTACAATCACAGTATAATTCTGAAATACATATATGTTAAATGTATAATTTTTCTCTGAGCAATTTGCATTCTCTTAATGCAGTTTCACACAGACAGTGGAAGCCATTTAATGCGATGAATGTTCTCTGTTGTTTCTATCAAAGATAAACAATACACTTGGATGTGTTAGGTTGAAGCATTAACATTTTTCTCTGTGTAGAGCTCCCAAGGTAGAGTTGAGTATCTCTGTATTATGCCAGATTTTTTTGCTGATGTAACTCTGTGTAACTGCTACACATTGGTTTGAGTGCAACGGCTTCCGTAGATGTGACCTGGGGATGCGGTTTGATATACTTTACCTAGAATTCACTTGTGCATCACTGTAGTTGGAGCACATTAAAGAAGTTTATAAACTAGACATATGTGTTGGCTATAGGCTTAGGGAGACAAAACGCCATTGTTTATTCCACAGGATCTAGAATAGATCAGTCTTGAGAAATGGTCTCAGGAACCACTTCATTCAGAGTTATTTGAGGATATCACCTGCATCTTCTTAAGCAAATGTTCTGCCTTAAAGGGATATGCGCCATGCAGGCAGAAAAGACAGCAGTTGGTTGAGGGAATTGAGTAAAATGCCCAAAAAAGCCAGAAGCATGATTTCCATTGACTTGAGCAGAATTAGTGCTGAGATCTCTGCTGTTTGCATCATGGTGCTGTGCTAGTGCATTAAATCGTTGCCAGCAACATCCATGGAAATATGTGGCTTGTTTAGAGTTTCCCTAAGCAAAATTTCTCAAGTTTTGACCCTGATCCATCTCCTGACCTTTATGCTTGCGGCTTGCTTGTTGAGAGATTTAGTGAATGGAGAAAACCTATCCTTTCCTATTCCTCTATCTTTATTTGCAGGAGCATGCTATCTATCTGAAGCGATAGCTTATTCAGTTCTGATTTATGCAGATATCCCCTGGCTGTATCACATATCATTATGAGCACCACATTATCAAAAAAGAGCAAGGAACTGGAGAGAGTTAAGAAACTGTAACAGGGAATATCAAGGACAGGCCAACCTGTCTGACAAAAATGGTATGGCATGAGCAAGGTGCTGGAGCAATGATTAAAGGGGATAGGGTATTATGGCAGCCAAGGAATATTTAGGACGTGTGAAAAGGAAGCAAAGGAATTGAGTGTGGCACCTTCTGTATACTAAGATGTATTTTTAGCAGTAGAAAGTTTTACCTGACTGTAAGGGAAACTTGATAATGGCATGAGGAAAGTGGCTCCCAACGAAGGGAGGAAAAGCTCTTCACCTCAGAGTATGGGAACTGCAGCAGATAAAACATTAGCAGCAGATAAAAGATATTGTCAAGAACAAGTTCTCATGTTCAGGAGGATGGCTGAGATTATCTGGCAGGTAAAGACCTTCTCTATCTCCTGTGTTTCTTCAGTTAGTCAAATTCTTTCCAACTTATACGCCCCACCAGTTGCATTGAAGCCCCTTGGATACACAAGACAGGTAACATTTGGCTGCACGTTCTTGACTGTTTTAAGCTCCTTAGGACACAGTTCTACATTTGATGGTCTCATGTGGAAGAGAAGCTTTAGAATACTAATGCCTGATGTAAATCATTCCTTTTTGTAAATGTTTTGCAAGCATACACCTCAAATATAGGCAGTAGCGGCTCTTGGAGTATATTTATATTTCATTAGAAACAGCAAAGTGTCAATGAAAAGCTCTAGCAGTAAAACGCTTATCAACTTGTAATTACAGTTGAAGAAATTTTCACCTAAGCTTATATGAATTCAGATAAAAGATAAATATTTTTAAAATGTTTAGAGTTAGGCTTCTACAGCAATAGTTCATTGCTTTAGAAGATCAGCAGATTTAACTGTCAGAAAACTTATTATGATGCCCTAATATGTACTTGGGAACATAATTTTGGGTGATCTTCATTTTTAATTCTAGTTGAAAAACCTTCAAAAATTAATACCATGGCGTAGCTACATTTATCTATTTATCTGTCTTTCTTCCTGATTATTAATTTCTTAATTTTTTTATCTAAGTGTGCAGTTACTTCTTTTTTTAATAGGTTATTTCTAGAGATTTGTACAAACTACAGTACAGAGTCTAGAGCTGTTTCTTTTCTGCCTAAACCAAAACAGGAAAGTGACATAAATGTTTTGATGCTGATCACGTTTTACAAGCATACAGTTCTAGCAAGCATGATGTATCTATTTTCAAAGGAAAAAAATATTCCAAGTTTCATAGTTGACTAGTACAAGCAGAAATTAAAAAGTAATTAAGATTAATGGAAAAGCCCATGAGCTTTATAGAAAAAAAGTAAGGGATTATCGGATAATGAAGACCTTCCCAAGATTTGGAAGCACTTTTTAGACATAACAGAGACTTTCGATTCATTGGTTCAAAAAATTCTGTAGAAATTTCACCAAATATTACCTAATTCTGTGGGTTGATTTTGCAATTTTTTATTGCATTAAGCAGAGCCTTCTTCAGCAAGTGGCTATTTAAATTTAGAGCACTTTCGCAGCAAGAATGAGTTTACCCTCAGGATAGCAGAATGAGGCCCTGTAGTTTGTGCCTGTAGAGCTCAGCTGGATCATCTCATTGCATTTTAAAGAATTTATTCATAAAGACTTATTTATTGAAGACCTTATTGGTTTGAGTACTAATAACAGCATTGGAGTACAAGCAGAAGAGACAGGATGCACTTTTAGATTCTGTTTTTCTAGGATATCATGCTTACTCAAGTTATTTAAAATAACCTTTTCAGATGCATTATACTCATTATTTCAACAATATATTATTGAAACAACACATTCGATCCCGATATTCAGGGAAAAAAACCCATAATTATACCAATTACAGAAATAAATTTCAAATCTGCAGTTTCATTCTTATGATAAATATTTTGAGAGTTTTGCATATTATAGTTAAGCTACACATGTAAAATAACCTTGCTAAATTAAAGAGCAATTACTTGGTTTATCATTGTTTGCCTTAAAAATATCACCATCTTGAAAAAAGAAAAAAGAACTTGTGGGGCAGGACTTTACACACTGACTTTTTGGAGGACTGTTGTTATGAATATCACCTAAGCTCAATGGATAATCAATTAGATCTATGCTTTCTTTGCAGCTCTTTCCAAACACTTTTTTCTCCGAGCCCCGCCATTCTACTCAGCATGCTGCGGTGGGTCCTGTCAGCACCCTGCATCCCCCACTGCTTTTCCAAGTAAGTTTTTATGCTTCATCAGTAATGCTTGAGTTATTCTGTAAACCAAAGCAGCAGGATTTAATGTGTTCTGGAAAACTAATTGGTGATGCAATGGCAGCAGCTAATTCCTTGGTAAAATCACAGCAATCCTATTCAGAGGGTTTCCAAAGATTTATCAAACTTAAGTACACTGAGCAATTGTGAGAGGTTTCTAATGGCATTGAGACACCCAGACAGAGCTAACCTAGGAAAGCTCCTTGTTTTCAGTTTGCTAGAAAAGATTCTTTAAAATCAGTAACTCTTTTAAAAATCTATGTCAATAAACATGTGCAAATAAGAAACGAAAAGAGCTGAAAGATCTTAAAATGGATGCTGCATTTTAATGTCTGTTAGGGATAAATTATGATTCAGGAAGCCCTAGCATTATTTAAATAAAACAGTCATTCCTTTTGTAGCAGTCAAATGCACGCACATGTTTAATTTGTTTTTCTTTTTTAATTATAATGTAAAAAATCGAAGAAGTAAGTTGAAGGAATTTTGGCCTATATACACTGTACGTTCAGGATTAAGACCTGGAACACACTTCCATTTAATCCAAATCTAAATTTAACCTTGATTGGGAAGTTTGTGTGCCATAGTGCAAGAATGGATATTCATGATTTTACGTGTTTATGGCTCAGGAATACAAACAGAAGTGTTTCCTTGTCCTTCAAAACAGAGAAAAAGCACAAATCACATGTCAAATCCAAATGAAAATTGGAGCTTATGCATGCTCTAGCATATACTTTTTTATCACAGTTGCATTCAAACCCTTCCTGACTACGTGCATGCGTTTTATGAATGTTTCAGAAAGGCAGTTGCTAAGTTGAATGATTCTTGACAAGTGAGGCAGCAAATGCTGGCAGTTTAATGAGCTGCAAGTTTCTGAGCACCTCTTTAGGGGGCTGACACTTTCCCACAGAGCGTTTTACATGGCCCCAGCTCTCCCACAATGGCTGACAGCACCATGACCAATCACCACTTTCACTTTACTCATCCACACGCGACCTCACCACAATTTTTCACTGTGCAGATGAACTTTAGGAACCATTTCACATTGAAAAGGCCTGGGCAAGGGTCAGTTGCCCTTTTGTATGGCCATAAAGCAATACTCTATGTGCCAGTCTTTTCTCCTGTCTCACATTCCAAGAGGATTTTCTGGACACCATTTAAAGCACTTGACTGAAAAATAAAGCAGTGAATGAAACTGACTTTTATAGACTCATTCTAGCTCATCTTCCCATATAACCCTGTCTACCTGAAAAGGGATTTAGTGGATGAGCTGAGTGTATACAGGGACTTGCTGAATACATAGGCCCATTATCAACTGTGGGGATTGTTTATTAACCAGGACTGATACACTACTATTTTGGAAGTGACCTATTAATTGTCCATTTAACTAGAATGTATTGAATTCAAATGAAAAAATGGAAACCATGACTAAAGCTTTTACTTGCTCCTTCAAGGTGGTCTCTGCCATGAAGGCAAACGAAGATTGTTCCACAGATTAAGAGGACATTTATCACTATATATTAGGATACAAAGGAAAGACTTAAAAAAACCAAAGCAAAACAAAAATCAAACCAGCAACATAGGAAATAGTTGGTAACAGATTCACATTTATGTCAGCAGAACACTAAACCTTTTGATGCGTGTTCAGAGCGACAGGCTGCAAACTGACTTATTTCATTTTGATGGAATTGTTGAAAAGTATGAACGACTGCCTATCCCGCCGTACTGAAAAATCCTTTAATCCACGAACCGAAATTTAGTTTTTTGTGTGAGCAGTCGGAATGCATTTTGGAATATGCGGTATTCTTAAAAAAATTCTCTAGGCTAGTCAATGGAGGGTGAGTATTCATTATCCCAAACGCAAGTTTCAACTTTTTTGACTGTGGCTGTTTGCTAATGTTTGTGAGCGTTCTGCTCATCATTACATTTTGTTCAGTTAATCTTTTAAAATCAGTCACATACTGTGCCTTAGAGTGTGTAGATTCTTCACTATTACGTTAGTCTAATACAGGTGTTAAGCTGTACCCTACATACTGCCTGTATAGGAATTAATTGGCGCCTCGGGGCTCTGGCAGGAGGTTGCTTCTTTGCTGATTGACTGTTAACAACCAGCCAGGCAAGACAAATTTTAAGGGGTCACATAATCTGGCGTCCTCTGTCCTTGGCTGACAACTCCATTGTGGAATGGAGGCCAGGAGGCAAGGGCCAGCCCTGTTAGGCCTCTTCTTTCGCTGGTGTCTCTCGTCCCGCAGTGGGGATGAGAGAAGGTACCAGCTCTTCTGCTGTCGGACTGTACTTTCCAGTAAACTTGAGAATGGCTGATGATTCATCAGAAACTACTCGGAGGCTACCTGGAAAAAGGTACCTAAATTCACCAAATCTGAGCAAGAAGGAGAGAAAACATGCTTGAGGAAGAAGAGCCAGTGTTTGCCTCCAGCTTCGTGGGCAGGATGGGAGCTTGGGGCGGGGGTCGTGAGGGGGCTGTGCAGTCCTCAGAGAAATATGAACCTGGCTTGCCCTTTGCAGAAACCTCCATTGTGGCATTTTGACTTTTGTTCTGCAAATAGTTTATTCTGGTTTGGATGGAGTCTGACTGTGTCTCAGTGTGTAATAAATATCAGGACAGTAACCAGTAGGTTATGATTTTCCTATCTGGTCTCAGATATAATTTTGAAAATTGAAATACATCTGTATAAATTTAGACTTATTTATACTGTAACATTTTAAATCATAATAATTAATTTTTGTCACAGGCTGTTATGAGGGGCAAATATAAAGATGGGCTCTTTAAGTGCCCTTTCTAGTCTTAAACTGTAGAAAAATTCAAGAAAAAGATGTCTAGCAGAATGCAATGATCCCTAAATCAGTAATGTTTCACAGTGGCAGTGTATTTTAGGGAACTTGTACACTTGCTCAGCTTCTGATATTCTTCCTCTGCTGGTCACAGCTGGAGGCAGGATACAGGGGTAATGTATGTAATATCAAACCAATCACACATGCACCACAAAAGTATTTAGTCAACTTTGCAAGACACACATATACACTTTAGTTTCTCATCATTATACATACACAGTTCTACAATATCCTCAGTATATCTGTGTTTGTTTCTCTGTGGGTGTTTAAAGATATACATACCCATATGTATATATGTATAATATACAGAAGTTGAAATGTGGTGTAGGCCCAAGAAACAGTTTGTAGAAGCTGCATCTGGATTTAATTAGTATTTTCAAGAGCACTATATCTATTGAACAAATATATTTAATCCCCGCCCCCTCCCCCCGTTACAGCTGACTAGAATAGATAGACGTTGTCACGAAAAAATGTGCAATCTTTTAGAGAATCTGCTTTACAGGGAGAATTTGCCATTGGCTTTGATATGAAAATGATCAGATCCTTGATAGAAATTGAACAGCAGCACACCTTTGCAGCTGCTGTAGCTACAAACTGGGACGGCAGTCTTGGCCCATGTGCGTGGGAAGGTGGACAACAGGAGGACAGCTTGCACCTTTAGAGTCTGAATTGTGCGCGATACAAACTAAAGCCACCTTCGTGGCTGCCCTCCTACAGAAAGATCATAGGTGTCACTGGCTAATATAGCCATGGCACAGGTTTCTGAGTCAAAGTGCAGCTCTTTCCTGGCCTGCTTGCAACTGCCCTGTGCAATTATCACGTCCAGTGCTTGGTGACAGGCCCTATTCAACTGGCCTCTGGTAATGCTCCCTGGGCAAGCATTTGGGGAAGCTGGGAGTGCTGGAGGCATACCAAGCCTTGCCAGGGACTGCTCCCCATACACCACATCCTTTTAGGGGAGAGGGAGCATGGGAAAGCACTATGGCTTTAGGCTTTATTGGGTGTGAGGGAGGCGAGAGATTTATCTGGATTTGGGGTTTCTGTGCTCTTTGTGAGGCCAATGAAGGGACAATGCGAACACTTCTACTTATCCACTGCAGCTCTGTCCCCCAACTTTGAGGCTGTTTCCAGGGTAGGGTTCTCTCTAGGCATGGATCAACGGGATGTGATTGGATTCATTGAAAACTGCCCTCCCAGGATTTGCTATGAGATGTCAAAGGATTAGAAACCAGGCTGAAAGGAGTAAGTCCAAGTACTCCCCAGATCCTCTAATAAAGAAATTGCTGCTGTTTCCAGAATAAGTAAGTGAATGGCCAGGGATTTTCTGAGAAATAGTTCACTCTGAAAGCCTTTCGTTAGTAAACAAAACTAAAGAAAGCCTATTTAGTTTCTTTGAATCAGTATTACAGAGCACTTTTATCTGGTTCTACATTTCGCACAAGGAGAAAATAAACTCCTAGGAAAACTTACTGCAGTTTACTCAGTGATGATGACAGGCAAAGAAAAGTGGAGAAGTTTCTCCTTGACTGTATTTGAATTTTGCAGTAGCGTGGGCCCTGTGTTAATGTTCCTCTATGAACTCATCTGATTTACTTTTTACCATGTCAAGAGGAGACTCTTGACCACTGACAACACCTCTAGATCCAAGTGAGGATTTAGTCCTTAATGAACATGACTGAAGCATTACGACACACTTACAACATCAACAAATCAAAAGTGGGACAGTATTCTGCTAGCATTATAATGAACAGCACTTAATATTTCTCTGATATGTGTTAGATATTATGTGAAACTCTCATCCATTTCCACTAGGAGAGGAAAGTGTGCTGCCTCTTCTGACCCAGGAGTCTAACTCCAAAGCCCGGAGAGGTATATTAAGAAGAGCTGTCTTTTCCGAAGACCAGAGGAAAGCTTTGGAGAAAATGTTTCAGAAGCAGAAGTATATTAGTAAAACAGACAGGAAGAAACTGGCCATTAACCTGGGTCTAAAGGAGTCTCAGGTAAGGAATGACAGAACATCTGTGACTTTCTGTCTTTTTTGAGGAAAAATCTTTAAAATGGCTTTGAAGGAGGACAATTGAACAGCACAGGGGCAGCCCTGAGCTCCTTCACTGAGCAAAGACCTTAGTAAATCAATGGCAGTTTTAACCAAGGAGTGCTTGAACAGCTTCCTGGTTTATTTCCTGAAGGTGTACATTCAAAAGTTGATTGCTCCATTTTCACATAAAGTGGGAGAAACATGACCTCTGCATTTCATTTCCAACTCCATTGTGCTGTCTGACAGAGCTCCCTCAGGAACTTTGGGGTAGGGAACTGTGCTCCATCCCACTGCCTGATAGGCAGTGATCTGGGCAGAAAACAGCAGATCACAGAGCCCTCCTGCATTCCTCTGAGCACCCTTTGCACTTGCAGATGAACAGCTAGTGACAATGCAATCAACAGCACTTGCTCTGAAACCATTCTGCCCTGAGAGACAGGCAACCATCCCTACAGAAAGAAACTTAGCTGCACAAGGAAAGAGGTCCTTGGAGCTGAGAGAAAGTGTAGAAGCAAAAATTTTGCAGGGTGACCTTCTAAGATGCTCACACTTTACTTACCAATTCACATTTCATGGGTTTTTTCACATGTGTCTGAGTTGACCTGCTGCAGGACTTCAGAGTTTAGCTGAGGGTGTAACACCTCCAGTGAGCTGTTCTAACTGAACGAGTACATTAATGGTGGTGCTGAGCGGCAGTAGCCCAACCTGGCATCTCAGGGGCCTGACCTAGCTGCAGATAAAAACAAAGGAAAAGTGCCTGGCTTGAAGAGCAAAAACCTGAAAGAAACTGCAAAAAATGTTTGTGAGGGCATGTAACAGTGGAAAATGAACATGGTAGCTGCTGGCAAGTGGGATTCTGAAGGTGCTGGAGTAGACGCACATCTCTAGAGTACAGCTGAAAGAGAGTGAGAGAGTGACAGTACAGTTTTATTTCTTTGCATGCAGCAGGAGTGAAAGTGCTTAAGATATGTATGGCAGAAACTGTCTGGGGGGCAGAAACGCCTGGGAATGGCGATGGGAGCTCTCATCATCTTTATCTGGGAGATTTTCAGAACTTGACAAGGCCCTCAACAATTTGATCTAACTTTGCAGTTGGCTCCACTTTGCGCAGGAGGTTAGATCTTGTGGTCTGGAGTGGTTCCTTGCAACCTGAATGACTCTGGCTCCATTGCAAGCACTGCAACTATAAACAAAAACAAGAAGCAGAGTGTGGTGCTTCTCAGTGTGATGAACAGAGCTGTAATCTCTGCAGGATAAACTATTTCAATGAAAATGTGCAATTGCTCTCACCAGTGTTCTGCCTAAAAATTTCCCAATAAGTAGTCAAAGTCCTAATATTACAATTATTTCCTTGAGTTTTTCTTCTGTGCTCTTGATATTCAAGAGAGCCTGGGGGAGTAAAAAATAATAGAATGACACATAGATAACAACAACCACTACAGGAGAATAATTTCATGATAATGATAGACCAGATGATATCTGTGTCTTCCCCCCCCCCCCCCCCCCCCCCCCTCATGAAAGGAAGAGCGTTGCTGTGAAGCTTGCTTCCTCAATTTTCTGACCATTTGTGCTGGAGGAACAGTACCTGCCATCTAAGGCAATGATTCTCAAACCTTTGAAAGCATAGCCCCTTTGTCTTCATATCAAGTATCTGAATACTAGAACTAAATGCAAATATTTAAGGGAAAATAGAACACAATCTGAATAATTTGATTGATTTCCCCCCACCATTTCTTCTTTTTATGTAAAACCAGTTCCTAGATGTATATTTCCCCAAGCTTTTCCCAGCATTTCATAAATGCCTTTGAACGCTCGTGATCAAGCTTTGCAACTCGAAGTTTTTGAAAAATAGATTTTATCTCAAAAGCACGTGGGTTCTAGGCAACTCCTGGAAAACTGTAGTCAGGTAGACAAAATGTCTTTAAATCCTCAGTGCTGTGTCATATGTCATAACACACATCTTGAAGCTATATGGCCAAGCTGTTTTTAGCTGTGCTTGTGAATGGGACAGTCACAGTTCTCAGAGCCTCTTTTAAATAGTGGTCTTCACATTGCCAGTAATATCACTTAGTTTTGTTAATGACTATGCTAATTTACTCTGAGAATCTTTTTCTGTCTAGAAGGATGTTGCTATAGGAAATTGCTCTATCCCTAGCCACTAGGCTGTCCTTTTTCCAGTCTAAGCCAAATAATCACCTGTTTGAGGTGGTGAAAGTCAAGGAGAGTATTTGGCCCAGCTGTAGTAAATAGTGATGGGAAAATCCTCAGATAATGTCAATCAGCTTCACTGGATCTACTGTAACAATGAATAAGGAAGGAACATGAAACTAAGGGGATGGAAAGAAAAAAAATCTTGTTACGGCAAAGTTGTTTAAAGAAAAGAATGATAATAAACTCTCATTAACTTGCAAACAGGTGAAGATTTGGTTTCAGAATCGAAGGATGAAATGGCGAAACTCCAAAGAAAAAGAAGTGCTTTCAAACAGGTGCCTCCAAGAAGAAGGTCTTCAGGAGAACTACCTCTCACGATCCACCATGAATTTTACCTCCCCATGCCCATCTGTGTGGGAAGTGTCTCAGGAGCAGGCAAGTCCAAGGTGGAGGGAGAATTCTCCAGGAAATTCTGAAAGACTGACTAGTACACAGCCACCTCCAAGAGCAAATTCATCACAGAGCCCACTGTATTTGTATCCTGACCAAGACACTGCAAATAAGGCAGTTACATCATCAGCCTAAGGAAGTAGGAGCAGTTTGTAAATTGAGTGGAGAGCACAGGCTTCAAATGAGCGGTCTTCTAAGACTAACAATATTTGGACATTGTAAAGCTAACTAGTTTATGCCTCATAAATTTGCTAAAGTCTAACACCATTAAAATGACAAACAACTAATGATTTAAGAAGTATTCTTCAATACTCAGTCTTTTCTTTTGTCTTTTCCAGTCTTGTACTGACCTTAAAAGTGAAATAGGAACTGATGGTAAGTAAAATGAAGTAAAGAGCATGAAGCTGAAGTGGTGCTCTGATTTATACATCTGCGCTGTATACGATATTAATTAAAAACACACTGATAGAGAATCACTTTTATCTCTCATTCCAGTCAGACCAATTAATTTTTTTTGTGCACAAGATAAGAATAACCCTATTTCCCTCAAGATAGTAAGTTGCTTTGAGTTCTTTTTGAAATTCATTAAATGACACAATAGGTTCATATTACACAAACGTAAGCATTTTTAGTATGTTTTCTCCATCTGTCCTCACCTATATCAGTATTCAATTAGTTTTAAATAGCATGGTCACAGGTCAGCTGATAACCCTGGTAAAGTATGCAATACTAAAAGACAACCAACCAACCCTATAAAATATTCCATGTTTAAATCACTTTGATGTGAATGCATACCAGGAAATGCAATTCACAAACTCCTGTCTTTTCTCCTGTGGATGAACCTTCCAGCATTCTTAACTCTGAATTTCAGTGGCTTTTGTCAGACTGTTAGTGCAATCTCCTGTAATCTCTTCTGTATTTCAAAACTGTAATGGTGATATGGAGAATTGTAGCCCAAATGCACTAAGCAACAGAACTGTAATTGGAAAAACTGCCACTACAGCCATCTCGGAGAAGTACTTAAGGAGATGGCATACCGTAGTAGCCTTATTCCTGACTTATTCCTATTTAAACTGGTGCCAATAAATACACATTAGCATATATCTGTATCAAAGACAGGACAGTATTCTGTGTAATGCAAGTAGCCTCAAATAATATCATTAAAACTGCTTTACTTAAAATGATTTGCTTGCTTCATCCACTTTAAGGAAATCACTCTATGAATTTAAGTATCATTTTTTGTTTATTTGCAAGGCTTTATAGCTCAAAACAGGAGCAGAACTTTTTTTGCTTTATCATACATTTATGAATGCATTTGTTGAGAAGAAAGACTAAAGGTATTTTTTGTTAGAGGCAAAACCTTTTGGAGAACATTATGGGTTTATAGGGACTAATTCATTTCTGGCAGATTCATATATTTTATAGTCAAAAAAGATGATTATGATAATCTAGTCTGGCTTTCCTCATCATGCATGCCATGAATATTTCTAATTATTCCTGCCTTGAGCTCCAAAGCTTTTTGAACTGTATTGTACGTCTTTCAAAAAGCCATACAATTGTTATTTAACATTTTGCCTTTTTGGTGGATGATCTACTATTCCCCTTGTTATGTTGTATTATCTGGGAGATGAAGTTTAGATACATTTGCAGCTAAAAAACTTGAGATTGAAGCTTGTATCACAAACTTTATGCATGATCAGGTGAGTTTTGTATCCCGCCTTGTGCATGTCCTGCCTTCTAAGTGGGCAGCTGTGCAGTTCTAGTCTTGCACTGTATGTCATTCTGTGCATGTGATTTCCTACGCTTCTTTTAAAGAAAAAAGAAATTACAGAAAAATTAAGAAGTCATCTCTTCCTGTGGTTAAAAACCCTCATTAGCGTAAGCTGCTTAGATACCTACCCTCAGAAGGCACTTAAACACATTTAGTATGCCATGTGTTACATGCTATTCAGTAACTGAGAAGTTTATTCCTATCTCACAATTGAAATCCCAGAACCAACTCATATTTTGCCTAAAGCCTTTAAGGATGGACAGACAGATTGCGTACACATGGGGATGAATTTACTGTCCAGTTGTCCTGTTGAAGTCATAGCCCTGCCCTGTTTGACTAACTCCTACTTGAAGGACCAGCAAGCGCTGGTGGCCCAGATTCTTGTGAAATGGCATTTGCTAGTGTCTGCCTACAATGAAAGGCATGCAGGTATTTCCAGGTTACCATCAAATGATCAAGTGGAGGTACATGTGTGTCGGGGTATTCATCAGTGCTTCCCATTTTGGAGGAAATCAGTGTATGGTGGGGAAAGGGAGTCTTCGCAGCTGCTCATATTCTTTTACTGCAAGTCAATTGAGCATCGGTGTTAGAAGCAACACTTCTGGAGAGGGGAGATAGGATTCAGAAGGCTCCCTGGGAAATTCTTTCAGTTGATGGTGTTGCAAGCACCGAATGTGAACTGCTGTCAAAACTCTGAGCTGATGTGCTAAACAGACTACATCTGAAGGATGTCTCACTGAGGCAAAGATCAGGCAAGGCTCATGCAGAATTGGTTTCACAGTTATAATGTTATACGTGTTTTAAATTGAGCAAGTTCTGGTTTCACTGTAGCCTATTAAAACTTACACCATTTCACGGCCGTCCAAATCTCTTAACACCTCCTACCAGTATTCTTATTCCACAGCTAGAATAAAGTTTCAGTATGCCAGGTAAAACATTCTTTACTTGAAAATGCTGATCAAGCTTTCTTAAAAACCCTAAAGGTATACATGTGAATTTTGAATTATACCTAAAATAGTCTGATTCAATTAGTCAAAATGGATTTAGGCCCATGACACATACGACCTTGATTCCTCTCATTTTGAACTATTTAAAGGAGAAGTTTCCCTTCAGTCCATACTGTGACAACTTGGTAAATGAGAAACAACACGCAGTATGAATACAAAAATATGATATATTTACAGTGCCAGTCTTTTCTGTGTGAAGGATCAAGTGGTAACTACTTGGTTTTTTCAAATAATGTATGCACACTAGTTATAAAAGAACAAAAAGAGCACAAATTTTACACAAAATCCCCAGCAGATGTTTGAAATGCTTCGTAACAGGCACATTGCAGAGGTGTAAGGCATAGAATGCATCTGGTATTATGGAGTGACATGATAGATACCGATGGCACCTCACAGTTAAAACCAGCAACGTACTACGTGGGCCTGAAAGATACGACCTAGTGGATGACCTTGCAGCATGGTTGTAGGGTATCTGAGGTATTTCCTATGTGCGGCATTTTGAGACTGTAGTTCCAGGCTTTAGAGTATTATGAAGGACATCTGTTGGGATCCTGGGGCTGAGGAGAGTTCAGGTACCTCAAATTGCAAACCGCAGTTAAAAAACCCAGCTCTTCAGAGGCCACAAACAAAGCAGATACTTATACTCGGCTGGGCACCTCTCTGTTTAGTCTGGCAACTTATCAATGCTAATGTAATACAGAATACAACAGGGAAAGGGAGAAAGGGCTGAGACTCAGTACTCGCTTTGTTACCCGAGCTGCAGGCTCCCATGCCCTCAGGCTGTGCTGCTGACATAGGGATCTTGCTGCCCAACCGAGCAGCCTCAGGAGCAGGAGAAGCTTTTCTCACCCCACCTATTGGAGATCCTCCAGACGAGTCTGAATGCGGATCTTGAAAGTCTATTCTTAAGGTCAGGCACTCAAAGGAGCTTCTCTGATACCTAACAAGACAGTGCCAATTTCCTTTTCTAGGTGTGGCTCTTGGTCTTTTAAAAGGTATCACAAATGATGCAGATTATGCCAGTCTACATCAAGCACAGCCACAGTCATGTTTTATTGCGTGTAAACAACTGTGAGACTGTGAACAGGAGAGGCCAGCTAGCTCCTCCATGGACCTCATACATCATTGCTGAGAGCTGGATTTGCTGACCACACCTGTGTCAGCACTTACACTTTGGTTGTACAGATTTATAGTATGAAATGATTTTCTAAAAGTTCTCTTGTTTTTATTGATTCTTTGCCAAACAGGAATTAATTGTTATGAACTGCTGAGGAGAACAGGACTGCTTTAAGGCACAAAACTGCATTACTAACTTCAGTGTCAGAACAATAGTACAACGGTCAAATGTCACTCCTGAGCTGCAGTAATACATCAGATTTTTTTTATCCGCTGTGATTTACTAGCACTGGGTTTTAAATACCAGTTGCCATCACTGTAGCCACACAGCTCCTCTGACGAATATATGTTCCACAGTCAAAAGACTGACATAAATTAAGTTCATTCACATGCTTCAGCACCCTCTACCAATAAGACTGTTACTGATTTCCACAAGCTGGAAGGAAAGACAAACCAATTTCAAGCAAGTTAGCTCTAAATTCAGTGCCTTAAGAAAGGACCGGAGAGGAATTAGGGTCCAATTAACTTGAGACTTAGCTTTGGACCACAGGGAGACCAAAAAGCCCCTGCAGAGAAAGGTTCACAGTGGATGGAATTGCCATTGACTGTAGAAGTCTTCAATGACCATGCTTCCAAGTTTTGTGCATGACAACTGCTGCTGTATAAGATAAACCGAGGTATGGAAACCTGGACCTGAGATGCTCCCCATGCGGCCCGCACTTAAATTAATGGCCAGAAAATGGCAACTCGCACTCCTTGGTTTACTATAGACACTGGTTGTAGTTCTAAGCAATGAAGCTGGGCATGTCACAAGGCAACATCTCAACAGTGATCCTCCAGAACTCCCCCAGACACACAGAAATCTCGCCTTCTATAAACATCTGACCCTTGAGGAATTCTTAAGTTTTTCCAAATCATTTTTTCTTTGCATGTCAACATTTGAATGTAATATGAGGTAGCTGAACATTAATGCATATCATTCAAAGGCGGCTGTTGCCATTTGTTTCTGCTTTGCTATCATATGGTTTTAGATAAGAGTTAAACTGCAAGTGACATCTGTCACAATCTATCATGCAAACATCCGCACATATCAGATTCAGTCTAAATTTAAGACACACTATCAAAACCATTTAGCACATTATGAAAGGAACAAAATGAATTTTCAGTCATTGAGAGTGTCTGTCATATCCTTCATCATTCTGAAAAAATGGAAAAGTTATGACGAGGAAATCTCTAACATACAAAAGCAACTTCTAATAACTGAAAAAATGAATTGGACTATACAAAAATGTCAATATTCTGGGGTTATCCTGCAACGTTTCATGGAATAATGTCTGAAGAACAATGGAGGTATTTTTAATTCTTAAATTTATTTGGCTGACAAGGCAAGTTAATGGAAACAGGTTGTTCCACAAACGGAAATTACACCGTGACTTACCTATAACATACATTGTTACAGGTTGTTGTACGAGCCCAGCGCTTAACTGAAAGCCAATCCTGATTTTCTGATTTTCCATTAACTTGCAAAGTTGTTTCTCCTAAGTTAATATTCTCAGATGCAAATGATGCATTCTCAAACTCCAAAGCATTTGATTGTAGCGCAGAGTTTTACATTTTCAAATATTCCTAACTAGTTTTGCTGCTGTCTTGGAGAGAGATCATGCAGGAGATGAAGTATTCCCATGTAAAAAGCAACCATCACTGGTATTTCTGTTTGAGGCATCGGTGGCCACAGAGAAAAACGTGCCCTTTTCAGCCCACCGCTCAGTTCTTTTCTCGATCAAAAGAGGAAGCAAGGCCATGTTGGCAGTATAGGAAGGCTTTTGTTTTACCAACACGCCTCGCTTCAGCCAAAGGCAAATCTTGAAATACAACACTCATGAGTATGAATGACTATGGATAATACTTCAGTGCATTGTTGTTCCTCCTGTGGCACCCGCTTCCTCCTTTTCTCTATTTTCGCATTTCTCTACAACAAAACGTTCCCAGGGTTTTGCTCTTTGAAGGAGATGAGAATTATTTTTATGATCTGCTCCATGCAACATGTTTTCCACCTGACCCTCAGCCGCAACCCCTGGGGTGTCTTCCCAGCTGCAAGTTCCTAGTAGCCATTATGGTTGATTTCCGAGTCACCTTGCAACTTGCTCTGAGAGCCACCAAGCGCCCCGCCCGTGGGGACACGGCCACCGCCCGCGGGGACAAGGCCACCGCCCATGGGGACACGGCCACCTCCTGCCCGCAGGGACATGGCCACCACCCGCGGGGACACGGGCACCACCAGTCTGCGGGGACATGGCCACCTCCCGCCCACGGGGACAAGGCCACCACCCGCGGGGACACGTCCACCGCCCGCGGGGACAAGGCCACCACCCGCGGGGACACGGCCACCTCCCGCCCGCGGGGACAAGGCCACCATCCGCGGGACACGGCCACCACCCGCCCGCGGGACATGGCCACCTCCCGCCCGCGGGCACACGGCCACCACCCGCGGGACACGTCCACCGCCCGCGGGGACAAGGCCACCACCCGCGGGACACGGCCACCTCCCGCCCGCGGGGACAAGGCCACCATCCGCGGGGACACGGCCACCACCCGCCCGCGGGACACGGCCACCTCCCGCCCGCGGGCACACGGCCACCACCCGCGGGGACACGGCCACCGCCCGCCCGCGGCGCCCCCTGTGGCAGCGCGGGGCGCAGCGCGTCAGCGCCGGCCGCGGGGCCCCGAGGAGCGGGACGGGGCGGGACACTGCCGGTGGCGGAGGGAGGTTCCTTCCGTCAGCCGCGTTTGGCCCAGGAACCCCTCCCGTGTCTGTCACCTTTCGCTTCTGAGGCAGGCTACCTGTTGCGGCTCTGCTGTGCGCAGCGCCGTCTTCGCCGGGACGTAGAGGGATTACACCCTGACACCGTTTTTCACCGTAATGAGTGCACGCTTGCCCAGCGTCAGCATTTCGGAGACAGCACTAGTCCCTTGCTGGCACAGGAGACACACACCACCAGCATGCTGCTGTACTCCGGGGCTGTGGCTACCCTAGGTGACGGGATAAATGCTATAACTATTAATTGCTACTACATCTTCTGTGATTGCGGATAGATGCAGGCAGAGTGGGCATCCCTCTCTGGTTCTGTTTGCCCAGAGGAGCCTTCCTTTACTCTCTTCGGAGCTGTGTTTCGTTTCCAGAATTTCTTCAAAATTTGCACATGAATGCTGCTATTTCATTATGTGTTTGTAGTATCTTACTGCTTAAGGAATTGCAGGTAGTAGCTTCTTCAGGGCAGGCACTATATAACCCCTTGCATTTCTACTGTACCTGGCACAACAGGGACCAGATGTGAATTGTGAACACTCACAGCTTCTAGCTGAGAAAGTACATCAGCTGTCTACTAGGTAGTAGATATCTCAGGATATCAGCAGTTATGGAGATGTAACTGAAAAGGTTGTTCCTCTGTTCTGCATAAATGTTTCTTTGAAACGTTTTCCTGCTGAGTTTCTCAAGCCCAAATCCGGTATCATTATTAAATAATCATCAGCATTTTATTCTCCATTCTTGGCAGCCTGAGCTCCAGCTACTGTCAACAACCATCAAGATCAGGGGAGGCCAGAAAAGAGCATTCAGGGATGAAATAGTCAAGAATATTAAATATAAATCCATGTTGATTATAAGTGCCTGTTCAAATGGCTCCTTTAGGATCTGAATGCAAAGATGTTTTGTTCTATAAACAGCCATCAGCATCACCCCACTGCTAGGAAAATGTGATTGCTATAACATATCTGACAGCTTTCAGATTTTTATTTGCTATGGAGTTTGTCATCATTACTGTAAGACCCAAGCCCTGTGTCAGCGCGTATTATGGGAAAGAGACTTACTGCTACATCAGCCATGCTCAGCCCTCGGACTGAAATGGTATTTGGACCAGAGTTCTGACTTTTACCTGAATTCTGACTTACCAGAATTCTGACACAGAAACTTTTTCTTTAGGAGTCTCCACTGAGATCAGTGAAGCCATTACAGGTATAAAAGAGCATTCAAAATTAATAAAAGTGCTAGGAACTAGATCTTATGGCACACGTGAAGGCCCATAGAAATTAGTAAGAAGTATGATGTGAACATAAAAGTCTGCCGTGGGCCCTGCAGTTACATGAACTGACTGACAGCAATACCACTCTTCAGTGTTAAGCAATATTCTGCAGGTATGTATGTATGTAGAAATGGGGGGGGAACTTTTTTTTTTACATAAAAATATAGTTTATTGATAGTATGTAGAGGTATTTGTACCAAGGTTTAACAAAATGAGTTTCACTTTCAACTACGTATGTATCTAAACTGTGTGAATCAGCCATAATATAGTCTGTCACAGTGTAATGTGCAAGGACATTTATTTATCTACTGCTAAAGTACTCCTTATCTGGTGCATTAACCCACATACACACGTGATGCTTTATTTAATATTTCGTCTGCATAGGTCAACTGTGTCAAGTAGCTGCCAAAGAATTTCAAAACCACTTTCCTATTAAAATTACTGTAAAAGTGATAATTTATAAATTCTATTTTTTCATCTTTATAAACAACATGCTGAAGACTACTTGTCGAGACATTACAACTCAACAACTATTTGCTGGCATAATCCTACATTTAAGAATTTTTAAGTAGCTTTGTACTTTATTGGAGTCTCTCCTGAAACAGTGAATAAAGTCAGAGTCACTCATCATATTTGCTTCATTACTAATTGATAAACCAGCGGCTTCAGATGATGCCATTCCATTTAATGAATTGCTGATGATCCCCATTGACTGCATCTGTATTGAAAACAGGAAAAGAAGTACAACTTGTAACTACACATACAACAAATCTTTAAAATAGTAGTGCAGAAGTCAACCGAGTCATCACGATGTTGTGCTGTTCCGACTCCAGACCGTTCACATACTTATTGAAGATAATGTAAAGCTCCTTACATAGAATAACATTGTCTTTTTATCTTAACGGTATCTATACAACCTTTAGACTAGCCTGAAATGATCTGATATACTAGTAATGCAAGAATACTGGGGTATAACTCCGTCTGAGTTTAAGTAGTGGAACCCCTGTTTGGTAATTGTTATTTCCTCGTGAAGTAATATAGCAAATCAGTCTTGAGATTTTTTTAGCCATTTAATGAGTTTTATGAAGGGAAGCTTCTAACGTGAGCGTTCACCAGTGCTGTTTAACCTGGTGAACTCTTATCGCCTCTTGGAGTAGGAGCTTCACAACAGAACCAAGCTTAGAATTAGTGTCTTACAGAAAAATACAGCTGTAAAATATTGGGACGCATTTGCATTATTTGCTTAATTTTTAAAATTATATATCTACCTTGTGGTATGTCCATAGTACAGAGAGGTCAAAACTTCAAAGCTTTCCTTCTTAGTAATTCTTTCAAAGGTGTTTCAGAAAAATAAAATCAGGTAAATATAGCAGAAGTGTGTAGCTAGTTTAGAGTTTGATGGCTTGCCTCAGTTACAGAATGAAGCAAACAAAGGTCAAGCTTTGAGGCTGAATACCTCTGAACTTTAAGGCCTTTTTAACCCAGAACCATGGCTGCACTTGGAAGATGGACTTTCCATTTGTAACTCTGAGTCACCCTAATAAGGGCTGCATTTTAGAGCAGGGTCCAATTCCTCCTATTCTAGTGATGAGCTGCTTATCATGTCACAACTTGTATTCCCCACCTGTGTTCATAAAGCTGAAAGGTCATCTACTAGTGTAAGATATTAGTTTATTATTCACTTTTTAGTGAAACAGACACCTTGGCAGTGTAGCCATTTCAGAGAATGGACACACAGCTCTCATTTGTTTAGCCAAAACTACAAATAAATTTATGTATGAATGCACAAGAAATACCAAGATCAGGACTTCTAGCTAGTAACGAGAAGACAGAAATGGAAATAACAAAAAATTACGTCCAATAATTTATATATCATCTGCCAGAATTTGGAATGGAGTTTTGAAATTGTTTTGTGACTGGCAGCTGACTTAAGCAATGCCACTGTTGTCTTGAAGAACTTATCCCAGCAAAAAATTGTTGCCTTAGGAAGGAGCTCTTTGCAGCAGACAGCAGTGATACTTGAATTACTTAGAATCTAAATCCAAATAAAACTGAAAACAATAATTAAGTATTTGTCATGGTCTACCCACATCTCCTCTACTGCCCTAGAAAAGTCAAGTCATCACTGGCTCATATATGAAGCTGTAAATGGCTCTAGTCTTTGTACTTGTGTCTTTCATATATTTCATATTAATAAAATATTGCTTTACACATACGGACATAGATGATGTCATCTACATATCTGCCAACCCATAAGCTAAGTCGCATCCTTTGACTGAAAAATTCCAGTATCTGTAACAAAGTCCAGCGTTGCTGGATCAGAGCCTCTGGTGGCATTAAGGCTATGCTATAGCCCAAGTGAGAGCAGACATTGCCCCCCCCCCCCCCCCGCTCCCCCCAGGTCACTCACTCCACATGAGTGGTATAAATAAAAGCTACATCGAAAATCTTGCCTTTTCTGTTACTTTCTCAACTCCAGTCTTCAGCTCGTGTACCATATTGCTTATTTGCTTAGCTTTGCTAAGGCTGTCATCAGGTAGCTCTTGATGGTGCTCAATATGCTGGTTAAAGTGGGAAAGTGGTTCTTTCCAGGCTTGCAAAAGTTTCAGTATCAAGTGAGTTAGTTCTTCTCTCTTATAAATTAAAACAGTAAAGAATTTCTCTGTTGGTTTGCAGCAGGTCATATGAACATGTTAGACAGTCTCACTGTGAAATCTCAGCAGGATTAAGATTTACATCTGCAATTCAGTAGTTTTCAAATACTCAGAACTTAAGGGACACTCTGTCTCTGGTTATTTGCTTATATATAAGCAACACCCAAAAGTTGTATTTGTCTTGCTTTCAGCTTTCTTAGACTCCTAAGCTCTGTAATACCTAAAATGGTGAATACAGCATTAGCAAAATGGTGGCGTTCCTGTCAAATTTACTTGGTACTGAAAAAGTTTTCAGGAACTCCTAGATGTCTCAAGAGCCCAAGAAGCCTCATCTGCACATCTCTGTTTGCTGGTATGGAAGTGCAGGTGTTTCCTCACAGCTGCCATGGTTATAGCTGTGCCAGTTAGAGGTTTGCTGCAGAGACACTTCCCAGAAGGTGCCTGGTGGTCAGGACGGTTGCTTCTCTAACAGAAACTCAATGGCCGTAAGACCTCTCTTGCAATGTAAGTTCAGAAGTAAGGTTGACTGGTTAACGCTTTCTAAAGCAGGCAGGGCCTCATTTCCCACTGCCCCTCCAGAGGAGCTTCTAAACATCTTGGGGGAAGCTCCTCACTCCATCACAACCAAAAAGCAAAATGTCAACATTCGTCTCCCTCTGTCTCCTCCTAGAGGCAAAAGTTTCTCCCGCTGCTGTATCCTCGACTTTACAATCTGCTTTTTCTCTGTCTAAAGAAACTCTTCCTGCTCTTCTCTAAACTAATAACGATTTTTTTCTCTTTGCCATTACATCTGTCTAAAACAATTTGCTGTTCTTTTCCCCTTACCTAACTGCCGATTCAGAGATAATGACTGTTATTTCTTTCTCTTGATTGCTTTTGGTACTTTGCAGTGACACTAATTAATTTAACTTACCTGTCACATGCACAGTTTTCTAAGTTTCTGTTCCACAGAGACTGCCACAACAAAATCAAAGGGATGCCTGTCTGTCAGTCATTTGGACGAAGTACTACTTCAATACCCTTACTATAACTAACAAATACAAATATGATCTGAGCATATGTAACCATATACAGCTTTTAAAATACAACAAACTAATGATTCCTATGCAATACCTCTGTGATGTGCACCTGCTTGGGGTCAAAACTTATCAGCTTCTTCAATCCAAACTGTTGATGAAGCACCGGAGGCATAAAAACCTCTCTGCCTATCTCCAGCCCGACCGGGTGAGGGACCACCGCAGCGTGATGGGTGAGACATTTAGGGGCTCTGACGGGACGGGGGGTATTTTCCCCTTTCTTCAGGGGGGGAGAAAGGAGGCGGTGTGACCCGCGGGGTCCCGCGGTGCCCCCCGCCCGCCGCCGCCGTCCCCCCTTACCGGGATTTTTTGGGCGTATTCTTTGCCGTTGGGGGTCAGCATCCCCGACGTGTGGCACCTCCGAGCGGGCTTCCCCAGCTCGTTGTCACGGGGAGGAAAGTGTTTTTCCTGTGGGGGAAGAAAACCTAAAGAGACACCGAGAGCACCCCCCCGCCCCGCCCCGCCGGCAGCCGCTCCCAGGGCGGCGGGAGCCCGGTCCGCGGCGGCGGGGCCGGCCCGGGACTCACCAGCTCGGCGTAGAGCGCCGTGGAGAGGCTGTGGATCCTGCCCGAGTGCCGGATCACCCGGTCGAAGAGATCGGCCACGGTCAGGAAGCGGCAGTCGGCGTCCCCCGGGGCGCAGACCAGCAGCCACAGCAGAGCCAGCGCCGCGGCGGCACCTGCGGAGAGCCCGGCGGCGTCGGGGGGCGCGGGGCGTCGGGGGCGGCCGCCGGCCCCGGCCCGCTTCGCTCCGCTCCGCCCGGCTCCGCTCCGCTCCGCTCCGCCGCCGCCCTCACCTGCTCGCCCCGCCGCCCGGGCCAGGGCCATGGCGCCGCGGAGCCCGCTGCCCGGCGCGGAGCGGCTGGGATCGGCCGGCGCCGGCGTTGCCTCCGCGTCCCCTATATATGCCGGGTGGGGATGTGCGTGGCGTGGGGGGGGGAATCTCCCGGTCACGACGGGTCTCTCCCTGACGTGCGCAGCCCGCGGCCACCGTGAGCAAGCCGCCCGCAGCGGGGCTCCCGGCTCGGCGGGCGGGCGGGCGGGCGGGAGCGTCCCTCGCACCGACGGGACCAGCCCTCCCCTACCCCCCCGGCAACCCACAGGACCCCGCAGAACTGGGTCTTCTGGGCGCTGTGGTGGGGCTGCTACTGACCCCCGCAGCGCCCGCCCGCCGTGGGGCCCGGGCTGCCCTGGTGTCGGTGTCACGGCCCCCGCCGTGGGCAGAGGGGGGGCGGCTCCTGTGCCCGCACAGAAGTGGCGTGGCCAGGTCTATACCAGCATGTCCGGTGCCGTCAGAAGGGGTAAGGCTGTGAGAACTGAGACCAGGTAAATAAACTGCTCTTGTCAGTGATAACGGGGGGTTTATACAAGGACAGTAATGGGCAACATGAGGTGTAGGAGAGAAGCCTGGCCTGATGACATCCATCTCTTAATCATCTCTTCTAATCACACGGTTAAGGTCAGGTCTGCTTTCCCTGCTCCCTTGCAGGTGGTCAGAGGTAAGACAGACCACTGAAGGTGTGATAGCTGGTGCCTGCACGCTTGGTGGTGCAAGCGTGCCTGAAGATGGTTGGTGATGTCCCATGTGGCTAAAAGGTTAAGGGAGTAAACACAGCAAAGCACTCAGATCAGGATCCCCAATGGGGTGCAAGTCCTATGGACTCGGTTGCTGTCCTCAGTTTCTGGGTGTGAGATCCTGAGCAACCCTGCAAGATACACGAGGAAAGTTGAGATGTTTGTCGTGAGGCTCATGACTGCTGACATGTCAAACTGGGAGCTGCTTCAAGCTGACCAGCAGGGAAACCTGAGCACAGGGTCTTACTGCTGTGTTTTCTGGGTTTTGGCACCCTACCCCTTTGAAATCCAATGGGAACACCTCAGGGTCCAGTAGAGCTGGAATCAGGCACCTTCTCTGCCTGTGGGTATTCAAGCTGAGGTTGGCCAGGTGACTGCCGTAACTGGTGGCTCTTAAGACATGGAGAATGAGTCAGCTCTGCCCTTCTTGTTGAAGGTTTTCACTGCCAAGGGAGCAGCCTGCTTAGAAATGAGGATACGTCTGACATGAAATTGTCATCTTTCCTCTGTGACTACCCCAGCCGCTATGCTAGAGGCATGTATCTGTTTTCTAGCCCCTGAATTCCAATTTCCTTTATGGAAAATGGAAGGACCATACCTCCACCAGAATGATGAAGACCATCGCTCTCCCCCACCTTTTAAGGACAGCTGGGTGCCTAGGACCCCTTCTGGAGGTGGAAGACGTGAGTCTGACTAGCTCTCGGCCGAGGAGGAAGTGACCTTGGTCACCTACGCTCTGTGTGGATACTAACAAATTGGTAGAAAACAAGTAGAGGCAGATACTTCTCTAGCCAAATCTTAAAAGTAATTGCCATCTGCCACTGCATTCTGCATGAAGTCAAGTGGCATTTCCAAAGGATTCACATTTTGAAAATAAGAGCTGCTCCAAGGAGTCAGGTGTCAGTTTCTAGGCTCTGAGTAGGTGTCTGCATGGCTATCCACTCCAAAGCCTGTCAAAGCTGACACATTTTGGGATGTGCACAGATTCAAAACATCGAGAGGTGAAGAACTTTAGTGCTGAAAAGGCCAGCAGAAGTCACTGCTAAGTAGGGTCCCCCATTTGCATGCTTGTGCTCTCTGCCTGGGTTCTGTTTTCCTTGTTTGCATCTGTTTAAGGATTTGGCTCTTTGTTAACAAGGCAGATTTTTAAGTAGGAAAAAAGAGAGATTTTCATTTCCTTTTGCCCAAAGGAATATTGAAAAGATAGCACGAGAAGGACTATTGAGATGTCTTTCCCACACAATCTACGTTGCCTTCATTCATACAGACATCTCAAAGGAAGGTTATTTCTCTCTGAGAGCTACCCACAAATAGCGTGTCCTTCCAGGGAACTTGTCTTGCTATGATGTGCGCTGAGCTAGCTAGATTTGATGTAGTTAGGTGACTGCAATCTCTGAAAACAATTCATGTTTTTCTTGACAGAGTTGGATCAATATAAGCAAATACTAGAAATCTCACTACCGGACTAGTCCACATGCTCCTCAGCCTCTACCAGCAATGCAGCTTAGCCAGCCCTTCAAACTGATACATCTCTGAACACAACAGACCAAACTCACTTCTCTAAAATTCCCCGAAGTCCCTTCTAAAGGTCGATAGTGCAATGGGTCCATAAGATACTTTTTATCCCTCATTTTTTGGAATTTCTAAAATCAGTTTTAAAAGCAGTTCATTAAGATGTGCTTAATGATCTACACTATTCAGCAGAGGTTGTTCTCATTCTCTTGCCTCTGCTTTATCTCTAATGAATAAAACAATGCAGTTAATTTCAGCGGTTAGAGCTGCTGAGCCAGTTCTTAATGGAGATCATACAGTAAGCCTTGGCAATAGCTCTGAGCTCTTTGGTAGCTGATAAAATACTTCTGGCTTGTGGTCCAACTGAAGGCTTGGAATATTAGTATTATTTCTGATAATGATCAGAAAATGAGCAATCATGCATATGAGAGGATCTGAAAAACATTGTTAGTGTGCATATGGGAAGCACGTGGATCAATGACTTATTTTTATTGGCCAATAGCCATTTTCTTTTGGTTTTCATGTGTCTTGGAGAAATCCTGACATATGCAAATCTTATCCTAGAAAAGGTTCCTTAAAATGTTAAGGCAGTTTTTGAGCTTTGAAGGAGCTGTGAACTTGCGCTGTGGAAAATGTAAATGACTTGCACAGCAAAAAATGCAATACAGCTTAGAGGAAAGAATCCACAGTAAATTGTGAAGTTTTTTTTAAGGTTCCAGTTTCTAAAATGAATGATGTTTTCTTAACGAAAGATATATCAATGTTTAAGAATTGTTTTTCCTGGCTCTTCACTGATATTTTAAGTTTGTAGATGACACCAAACTGGAAGAAGTCACTTGCATTTTAGAATTCAACATGATCTTGAAAGTTAGAGAAATGGCCTGAAGAAAGCAGGGTACAGTTCAGTAAAGAAAAATGCAAAGTACTATGCTTAGACAGGAGCTTAGACTGCCCAAATACAGAACGAGGCAGCAGTCGAACAGGAGGGGATCATCGCTTGTAGGAAATAACAAGCTGAACCTAAGTCAGTAGTATCTTACTATTGCTTTGTGTTGTTTATTTATTCATTTGTTTTGCAATCTGGGGTATGTCCTTTGAAATGCTGTCTGTGAGATATGCAAAGGAGTTCTTCTGCCATACCTTGCGTTCGTAAGGCCTCCAACTAGAATACTGTGTTCAGTGGTCGACATCCATTTCAAGAGAGATATGAGCCAGATGGAAAGAGCCTGGAGGAGAAAAGCAAGAATGATCACAGGTTAAAAAACCCCATGGCCTACAAGGAAAGACTGAAGGAACTGGGTTTGTTTACTCTCTAGCAGGGAAAGACGAGGCAAGGATACAGTTTTCAGATGTACAGAAGGTAGCAGCAAAGAGGAAGGGACTCGATTATGCACCACATTCATTATGGACACAAGATATAACGGGATTAAACTGCAATAAGGGAGATTTAAATTAGACATTAGAAAGAACTTCTTAATGGTTAGGAGAGTTAAGGACTGGAACAGATTGCTCAGGGACACCATGAAAGCTCCGTCATTATCTAACCTTTCTTACAAACTTTCGAACACTTTTCAGACAGTCAGCAGTGGTGTTCATCCTGCCGTGGGCAGGAGGGTGAGTGGGCAACATCAGACCTCTCCCCCTTCTAGCCTGCCAAAGTTTTATAGTGCAAGACCAACTGGAGTTCATTATGTATTCAAAATCACCTGTAAATTTACATCATGAAGGATTAAAAGGTGAAATGAAAAGGTTTGTTTCAACCAAATGCTGTCCACTATAGATTTGCCCTCTTATAACATAGCAACAGGCACATTTTACAGCTCAAGAAGGGACAAGTCACACACTTTTGCTCTGAAAGTTGGTAATACGAGCTCTCGAATAAACCAATATGGAAATTATGTAACCTGGATCTTACAAGTGAGATGAAAAAAGAGCTGACTACCCACTTAAAGGAGTCAACCATTTTCTGAAGGCTGGATCTCAGATCTATGGTTTTTCTTAGTTCTGGAAACAAAAAGGCATACTTCTGCTTTTACCACTTCATGTAGAAGTGTTTGGCTTTTCTCTTACTTCTAACTTCTCTGCTCTTCTCTCTCTCTTCTCATGAAAAGAGCTGTGTCCAATTCAGTGTCTCCCACTCTGCATTCATATACTAATCACTTTATGGTTTCGTCTTGATTTGGATTGCTCTTGGTTGTTGCAGTCTTGAAAATACAAAGACATAGACAATAGAAGGTAAGTAAGAACAGATAGTATTTTCCATTGGATCAGTTGATACAGCTGGAAAAAGTGGAAACAAGCTTTCAGGCAAACATGAACTTTTTCAGAGTGAATCTGAAAAATTGTCTGTTTGCCCAACTATCCATTTTTTAAAAATGAATTGTAAGCAAACCTCGTCTTGCTCTTGGTTGTATATTTCTCACCTTTATATCTTTCTTCTCCTTCCTCTCACTCTTCACAGTGTAAATATTCTTTAGTCCCCTCATCTTAAAACAACAGTCCTTCACTCCATTTGTCTCTCTGGGCAAAATCCTTCCTCACCCTCTATCTCTTTTAATAACTCTTCACTCACTGAAAAGTTGTTTACATTCATCAGATAGATTTCTCTCCCTTTTATGCTCTTTTCAGTCATGTTTCTCTGTTTTGATCTTCACTGACTCTGCTTTTGTTTATATCTATAATGACTTACACAGAGAACCCTCCCCATCTCTTCTCCAGTTTTATGTGAAGGCTTTACAGGAGTCTGTCTCGCATTTTACAATCTCATCAGCAAAAGCAAAAATTGAGCTACTGCTTCTTACTGCCACTTGGAGGCCTGCCTTGCTGCTCCATATTGGTCTCCTTATGTCCAAACAGAAATCGCAGATTGCTTCTTCAACACGTGCTTTTGGGTGCTTGGCTTTCAGCTCAAATGTAAAAGAGCTAAAGGAAACCACAGCTCCCCCCCCCCCCCCCCCCCCCCCCCCCAAGCATTTTCTTTTCATTCTCTGTGCACCTCAGAGAGCTTGAACTGGAGATGTGCGTGTGTTTGGTATGTATGCTGGTGAGTGCTTGCTTCAGATCCATGGCATTCCAGAAACGGAGTTGGGTTGAAGACGGGCCTAGGCTGCTGGAGCTGCTTTCTGCATTCATCGTGTTAATTTGCAGAAGATGGTTCAACAGAATAAACTGTAGCACCCTCAGCTCTCCTACCACAGTCCCGCCTTGTTCTCTCCTGCATGCTCTTGCTTATGCCCTTACTCTGACCCAAGGAATAACGTCCATGAAAGATCCGATCCTCTTTTCAGCACTCTGGAAAACCAGGTATTGAAATAGGAATTTTTCCTGAGGAGGGCCAGGTCTTTATGGGACAAATTTCTAAAGGGAACGATCTTGTCATCCTTTATTTGCAAAATACTAAAGAGAAATGGGTGTTCAGAGCACGCAATGTGATTCTCTTCCAGTCATGCAGGATAGGATTTCTCTCCTCCAATTTTAGGCATCTAGAGTTTAGAAACGGGCACCTTCTGAGGTTGATCTGGAGATAGGTGCCCATCACTAATCTCTGGTGGTGCCTGGTTTTGCCTGTTTACTGTCAGGGGAGTTTAGGCTGATGAGTACAGACTAAGTTAGGGCAGAGGAATCTCATTTTCTGTTTGCAAATGTAGTCCAGGAGCTGGTGGATCATGTGCTTGACACATCAAGTGGAGCAGGAGTGCTGCTTCTTCTGCTACTCCTCTTCTGGACAGCCTGTTACAGATTTTGCGTGTTTGCCTCCTCTGGGGCTACAAAGATTGTCCATAGGAGCCAGCAAAACATCCTCCTTACTATTTGTGACAGTGATGGTAGCAAACAAGTAGAGGGAAACATGTTTTTGAAATATCTGCTCTATTCCAACCCTCTGGAGAAGATTAATTCTTAGCTGATCTGCTGACTACTCATCAGAATGAAATGCTGTGCTATTTTAGGGAAGACCTGTATGCACATAAAGTAAAACTGAAGATAAAAATGCAGTTAGAAATTCAGATACTTTAAGTTTTGGAGCCCTTCATTATACATCCTGCTAAACAGGTAGAATCAACTGTGTAAGGATGGATTGGGGTCTATGTGGAGTGTCTGAGCAAAAAATTGCCACGTTATAGAGATATTACTGTAAATCAATGATTTCCACCATACTAAGCATCACACAAGTCAAGTGGAAAAATCAGTGTCTCAATGTTTTATTTATGAAGTGATGTTTCTTTTGGATATTGTTTCAATTTATTTTTTAAGAGGAGAACATTTCTATTCTCATCTCTGTTGACTTTAGTGGGTTTGCTTATATGTGTGAATTTAGTTCTACCTGATAGAAGATTTGTTTAATATTAATGATTTGGAGGGACTGATCCAATCACAGGAAAAGGTAGTTTCTATGAAAACTCTGATCTTCACTGAAACTTGAAAGGGTAATATGCCCTATGAAATCTTAACTTTGAATTTTAGATCCTTTTCTACACAAATTTTTGTTTGTGAAATTTAATTATTTCAAATTTCAGTTATATATTTTATATTAGATTTTGTATATTTCAATTTTACAACACTTCAATGTGGCCTGGAGAAACAAACTACTGAATTTGAACATGAAAGGTAGAATCTGTAACTAAAATACTTAATATTATTTAGACAATGAAACCTTAGGAGAAAATAAGCTCTGCACTCTGGGATGTACAATTCCATTGAAGAAGGCACTTACTTATAAATGTAAAATATTTCTAAAATATAAAAATAAAAGAATATAAAAGTACATTTAAAAAAGAGAAAGGCGTGATTGAATCCTACTATTTGAATATTTACAAATGATCTTATTGCCTAAAAAAGACAGAGAGATGAGGTGTCATATTTTACTAGCTACAGATTTTGTGAAATGTTTCAATGGAACTTCATTTTCCTTTAAACCGCTATAAAAGAAGCCAGTCTTCTCAAAAGAAGCGCATTCTAACTATAAAGGTGCATCACCATCCTTCCTACTCCTTACAGTGTCCATATTGGATAGTCTGTATAGTACCTCTGATATGCTATGACAATACTAAATATTTCAAGCTTAGCCATGTTTCTCCTGATATGAAAAGGGTCACTGCTGTGTCAGCAGGATCAGTAGTGGCATGGTTAAGAGATGTGTTAAATTTTAAAGGAGATGGACTTGTATTTGGAGCAACCTTTTTTGAACATAAAGATAAAATTATACATTTAATGTTTGTAGGTGCATCAAGCAAAAATGCATTCTTTAGCTCATGATCAGAAATTATTTGGTGATAAGTTTCAGGCAAAGTCATTACCCGAGTTCTGAGAATTTTAAGGAAATAAAGATATCTCCATCACACACTGGAGGCAATCTCAAGGCGATGCCCTATTGCCCACTGAAATCTCTAATCGGCTTTGGCTGACTTTAATAAACACTGGATTAGACCATCATGCTGGTATAGCTCCACTAACTTTGATGAATTTACTTTTGGTTCACACTGGTGTCACAGAGACGGGGTTCAGGTCCTGAGTCTGTGTTACTGATAAGCGTGCACAGTTGAAAATGAACTGTAACCCTTGGGGTTACTTCTGTAATACCCATCTGGAAAAAATAGATGGTATGTCCTCTGTTGAGGAAATCAAATTATTTAGAGCATTTAGTGAACTAGGGAAGGAGACACTAGCATTACCCTATGCCCATTTTGGTTTTTTTCAGGACTGTCCACAGATTTGAAGTGATGCTTCATTTAAATTGTGACTTCCCATCTGCCACCATATTGAAATCGCCATTGTAGAAGAGAAGCATGTCAGAGGTACCAAAGGTCCAAGTTTTTCATGAGTGTAGTATGGACATAAGTTAAGTGCAGTTCATTTAACATCTGGCTAGTGCCAGGTGTTGCCAGGCTGTGTCTTCCCCACTGGCATAATATTTTACAGCATAGAGTAGCTGGCAAGATCTCAAGCTTTGCTTTTTTATAGCAGGACTCATGGGCAAAATGACATAAATATAGGAGTCCTCCATTTTGACAAATACTTTGTAATTTTTGCTACATTCTTTACATATTCTCAAATATTATAAAGAAATTTGTGAGTATAAAATGCTCCTTACTGCAGCTGAAAATACTAAGTATGCTATGGAATCTTCCTTCGTGCTCCTCGTGCATAGAAGCATAATAGCCTTTAATGACATGACTGAATGGTATTTTTTTCACATGATTTCTGCTTGGTTTAGTATACTGTATTCAGCTGAATAAGCAGCTATTGAGTTTTGTTTTTCTCTTGTTCACTGTGTGCTCCCATGCCTTATTTACTGCATACTGTTCAAACCCATTCTGAATACACAATCATTTTCCTCGTGGATTCTTTCTATTGCTCTTGAATATCTGTCTGTTCACAAGCATTAATTAATTTGTTATCCCAGCATATTCCTGAGGTGAGGGATGCTATCATACCCATTTTACAGAGAAGTGAAGAGGCACAGTGAAATTATGTACTCTTTTGGATAGTCAATTTGTGATGCAAAGGACATGAATAGTACTTGAGGAATAGCCTCACATCAGATTATGAAAAACTTCATATATAAGTACTACCTTTACTGAATGCAGATGTAAAAATCTTTTGTTTAGGTCCCAGTTCTGCTGTTCTCAAGATCCATTTCTGCCCCCCCCCCCCCCCCCCCCCCGGGAAAAAAATACATAGTTTCATCCAGCTCTGCTCGGAACCTCGCGGTCTGTTTTCAGACTTTTTTCTTTTAAGGTAAGAAATTGATAGCAGTGGTAAGTTGTCATTCATTTGTGGGGAAGGGTAAAGATATTTGCTGACACTAAGGTGGCGCTAAGTGAGACCTCGGAACATTTTGTTCCATCTCAAGTTGTAAAGGGGCTGTGCTGTAGTCGGATACAACTGATCTCCATTTCAGTCTTGTCTGTTTGGTACTGAGACACTGACACACGGTAAGTATTCCCTTCACCAAATATGCCTAGTATCTGGATATTTTCCCCAGTTCTCCCCTGCCTTCTTGTTTTGAGATACGTGTTCAACTTGTTGCATCCTTTCTTCCTACCTCTTCTAGCAGTCTTTCTCCTCAAACTTAGCTTCTAGTTATCCCATCTGCCCCATAACCTGTCTTCATTAATCCCTAATCTTCATTCCCTTCCTTGCACCAGACTGTTTGCCCCATTCTATTTGCCTTCTCCCTAGTCAGGCCTGAAGCTTGATAGGACATACCTGAAGCTTGGTAGGACATACCTGAAGCTTGGTAGGACAAATTCAGGTCCTGCTTTCCTCCACCTGTGCTTCCCAAACTGCTCTACATGGGACTGGTCGATATCCTCTCTGTATTTGAATTGGGCAAATTCCTCTTCCAGGGTTTCAGAGCACAGCATGGAAGCAGACGCAATGCAGATGAGATGTTGCATACTTTGAATTCAGGTGTCATGGCCAAGGTCTTTAATCCCATAGCAGCTTAGAGCTGCAACGTCTCTGTGATGGAGGATGCTGAGTGGAGGTGGGATTGCTTGGAAAATTTGCAGCTAATACCAAGAAGGTTATATTGCATGTAAACAGAGTGTTTTCTTTTTCCAAAGGGTTACAATTTGACCATATGAGGGTGGATTTGCATGAGAATAAAAAATACCTATCCCAGATATGAAAACAACTCCTGATACCACGTGTCCAGTCTCCACTTTGAAAGAGAAGAGTGAAAGGAGAGTCCTGGAATTTTATAAAGCAAATGTTGCCTGATGTTTTTGGAACATAAACAAAACAACCTTTTTTTTCCTCCTCCTTTTATTTGGAAACAGCGCCAATGATTCAGGCTGAAGTCTTTCAGAAAATCAATAGATCCTGAATTTTTGGTCATTTCAATCTAAAAAAGCAAGGCTTGGCAAATTATAAGGAATCAGGAACCAGGAAAGTATGGAACCTCCTTTGTGACAGGCACTGTTATCTGCCTGGATTACAATAAAAAATAACAGAAAAAGATGAGAAGTCATTTTTAATACGCAGTTCCCTAATCATTTTTGAAGGCTGTGTATCCAAGATGCTCTTCAGTCATGACACCTTCCCTGCTTTTCCTTTGTTTAAGGGAGGGTGGCTGAGGATTTTGTGAGCTGCTTCCATGGGTGGTATTTTCTTATTTAGCCCCACTAAGATGCCAGTATGTGGGCCAGTGAGCATGGGTGGAGTAGAAACAAGGTGTGGAAACTATTTCCTCTCTCCACTTCTCCAATTCTTTCATTCCAAGGAGGAATACAAGCTAGCTAGCAGCAGCTGGCCCCATTATACCTGCAGAATGAAAACCAAGGAGAAAATAGACTTTTTTTTTTTTTTAACTTTTCCTCAACATGGGTAGACTAGCCAGGAGTTCATACCTCCATTTGTGACAGGAACAGTCGTTCCTGTTTTCCTTGACAAATGTTTTTCCTGGATTTGCACTACTGCTGAGATTCCCTGCCCTGAAGCTTACAGGACACCTGTGTAGGACAGCTTATAGCTTATAGCTGTCCTGTACATGACTTCTGCTGAACAAATTCTGTTCCCTTAACTCAAAGGCTTTTCTAGTCCCTGCTCACCATACCAGCAGTACTCAGGGGTCGGGGGAGGCAGAGAACCAGATCTCTTTGTCATAGGAAGTACTAACAGTATGCACTATGCCACTTAGGGGTTAGGAGGTGTTTTTTGATTATTTACATATGGTGGAAACACTGAGTGGAAAAATGACTTATCCAAGGTGGTGCAAGGAGTTTTCCTGGCTAGGAGTAAAACCCCTGCCTTTTGGTTCCTGTGCTCTAACCTCAGGAATCCTTCCCTGAACAGACTGGGTGCTCCTTGCTGAGGCAGAACGGATGCATATGCTTCTGACATTTATGTTCTGTAGGAAGGTCCAAATTATACTCCTGTAGCTTTTTAATAAATATTGTATAAAGTGACAAATTATTCAGAATCAGAAAAGAAAAATTGCTCCCTCTTAATGTTGTTTTTCTAGAGGTTTTTTTGTGTGTTTCCAAATCACTGACTTGTACTTCCATTTATATTCACATGCTTATGGGCTTTATTCTTCTGTCATTCCCTGACTGCAGCCACGTGACAGCATAATGATAGTGAGGAAGCCTGCAGGTTTTCTTACCAAACTGCTGCAAACCATTTAATAGATTGGAATAAGTGGCTAACCTTCCACTTTCTTATGTAACATGATGAACATAGATTATTTATAGAGGCTGCTGTCTCTAAATTTGTTTACTGTCACATGGAATGTGAGTCTCTCTTTCACGTGTCTCTGTCAAAACTCCTTGGAAAAAATCAACCTACCACCAAATGCTAAGAACTCACTGGTCCTGTTGTGTTGTAGTTGACAAGGATGAAAAATGACATACTTATAATAAAACAACTTGGAATGAGTAATTGTGTATATATATATAATTATCATGCTCTTATGTTTACATCTAACTCATGCCAAAGGAAATCATTAAATACCAAATTACTGTAATGTAAGTTAAGGCTTCATTTCAGTGTTTCCTAATAATCCTTTGCGTTCCCAGGACAGGAGTTATTTAAAATGGGTGGCCAGAATATCCTTCCAAAAGGGAGAAGCAGTCATGCAAGGTAAAATTTGCTTTCCCCTGTGTATCTGCTGTAACTGACCTTTGTGTGAAAGAAGTGCGGAGAAGTAAAAATCCTCCTACCCTGAACCAAGCATAACCAGACAGGAGTACAAGATCCTTCCAGTCTGCTCTCCTCATCTTCTCGTATTTCTTAGAGAAGGAGTAATCATCTTTACTACAGTCCATACTGGAACCATAGGATCTGTGCAACTGCAGGGTTCTTCTGGACTGTGCTGCAGGGACCAGTGTGTCACTTGCCAAGATCTCCACAGCTCTTGGGAGCAGTCCTTCTTGCTCCAGCCAAGCCCAGGACGCAATGGGAACAGGAGGCCAAGCACTGCTCTTTCTTGTGCACTGGTCCTCATCTGGTGCTCCTTATGCTCCATCGGTGCTATGGCCCTGTGCATATCGGTGTGCCCGGTCCTGTCAGGACCCAGTGCTATTTGAATGACAGAGTTTAAATCACAAGTGATGGGAAGAGGTCTTACCCAGAAAATGTTTCTGAAAATGCCTGCTGACATCCCTGATTTATATAGCACAGACGCTGTCACCTCTTAGTTCATATCTGCTGCCAGGGATGAGTTGTTCCAGCTGCAAGTAGGCACAGTAGAGACTGTTGGAAGAAAGGGGAATTGCAGCTTCAAGCAGTCCACAGCCAAGTGCTACACTGGTGCAGAGGAGACTTTTCCTCCTCCTGACTCCTCTCTGATATCCCTGGCCACAAGACAGAATAGAAAGAAGAACGATGTGAGCAGAGACAATGTGACCAAGGGAAGGCCTGCTACGGAGCGTAATGGTTTGTGTTTCTGATTGATTAACTCCATGATGTTGTAAGACTCCAAGCCTAACCAGTCTTGTGGTGTTGTGTGGTATGCAGTCTGAGCACCCCATTCAGCTGCATCCCTTTCTGAGGGGTTCGTAAGTCTGTCTAAGGTGTAGGTGGCTGGCTGTTCAGTAGCCTTAAGGCATATCCGAGTAACACCCAGCTCTTATTGGATGTCCAACATGGTAAAGAATATGGTGTTGAAAGAAGGAAAAAAGTGGAAAAAATGGTATGGAATAAATTCGCTTGGGCTAAGAGAAAAATCTGGGAAGGAAAAAGTAAACAGTGTTAGAAAAAATGTAAGCCCAGCTGGAAGGAACTAATGGACTTTCCTGCAAAAATGGCTCTAATTGCTTTTCCCTGCAATGACAAAGAAAAATGTGAAGCCTGGAAGGAATGGGACAAATAGGAAGGGAAGCAATTCTGAGGGCTAGCTACCCTGGTGAAAGGAAGGGGATCCCGGGGGGGCCAAAATATTCAGCATTTCAAGCTCTCTGCACAGACTGGTCTGTCACTCAGCAAGTGAGAAGAGTGAGCAAAGTTTTCCTGAGCTCCGAGACAGGGCAGAGAAAGCTCTGTGTTCCCATCCCTTCTGATTTACGTTTCCCATTTACTTGACAAGTAGACTGTTAATAGTGTTGATTTTTTTTTTTTTAATGTCAGCTGAAAAGATTTCTGTAGGAAGAAAAAAGAGAAGAAAAACCGAGACTATGTTTTTCTCAGCGTTGTCCAATGGATGCGTTGTGGGAGTGTCAGTTGTTCTTAGGTATACAGGTATTTTAGTTCATGTTTGCACAAAAATGAGTGAACCATCACATGATCACATGGAAAACTGTATGTGGCATTAAGAAATAAGTTATAATTTTGTGTCACCAGCTATCAATGGTCTTTAAGAACTGACAATTCCTATCAGTGAAAAATTGTCCTAGACTTTGTAGTGGAACATGTGAACCCTGAAGGAACCGTTACAGGCAGACTCATTAGCAAATGCTCATTTCTTTAAACTACAGACAGAATATGTTGACAGTGAAACTTAATTGCCAAGAATGTATTTGGTTTAGAATTACTGAACCAAATACTGAGAGACTTTTACAGGGAAGTACATTGTCACACCATCTTTCTTATTTAAATGGGGCCATTAATCATCATACTACAAATTCAAAGCTTAGCAAGAACAGTTCTGTTTTATTTAAATGTGTATAGATTTTGAACTATAGCTATTTCATCATTCTTCTCTCCTAACGTGTCATTAATATTTTCCTCTCTGTCTCCCACTGTCAGGTCTATCATGTAAGTGTATGTAAATGTACAAGGCACTAAGTGTGTGATTAAGTAGCCGTACTGAGTTATAGTAACTATTTTCTTGAAGCAGTATAGGTAAACCTGGAATAATGTAATTAAAATGGTGTGATTGTCTGTTTCTTTGTCAGTGGCAGAGTATGTCTTTAGAAGGGAAAAACTGTCAAAGAAAACAAATATAAAGACATCAGCTCCTCAGAATATGAAAGCCTATGTGTGTCTATGAATGTGTGCTAGTTGGACTGATCAGTCTGGCAGCTGTAGGATTGCTCAAAGTTACACTTGAATACCTTTTTGAACTGAAGCCTGAAATCTTAAGGGGTAGATTCAGATAAGACCTTCTGCAGCTGTGGAGAATCCAGGCCCAATATGGTGGTGTGAAGGACCGATAGCACCAAGGAAAGTCTGCAGAACCACCATATTTTAGGAAATGGCAGTGGAAATTAAATACTCACAGCTGCAATTTTCCTTTTACTTGGGATTTTCATTCACATCCAGAGCTAATATAAAACTAACTCCAGGTGAGATTTTAAAGGAGTTCTTGATTTGAAGTAATGACTATTTATAATACTAGAGATGTGACAAATAATATTAACTAGCATGAGTATTATTAAAATCTACAGTGCTAGTGAATAGGAGGATTTGCTATTTTCTCTGTAGGTTGCATTGCATGTCCTTTAATGGGAGAGATTTGTGTTTTGGAGTCACATTGTTGCCTAAGTAGTCTGACATTTAATGGATGATTTTTCAAAGGGACAGAAAAACAGAATAGCAAAGAGATGGGAAAGTCAGTGGGAGCTGGAGTCAAGGTCTTTGAAAATGTTCTTTTTTAATTGTTTTTTAGGTAATGTGTAAACACTGTTCGAGAAGTTCAGTATATTGTTTAAGAAGCTAATATTTTGTCTTTGCCCATTAGCAAATATTTGACTCATACAATTCAAATCATTAAAAGCGTGCTTCAAGCATGAACATGTGTGGAACTAATTTTTGACTGGTGTCCTTATCATGTGATAGATTTTCAATTATTAGGAGGCATCGAATGAGTCACTTCATAATGCAAGGTTAAATAAGGATGACCTTTACTAGGGTTTATTCTGTCTTGAAGGGAAGGAGGTCACAGCACGGGTTTTTCTCCATTGCTCTGTATTTGCACCTTAGTTTTGACCTGCAGCAGTAGCCTCTAGTTAGGCAATAGGGAATTTTAGTTTTACACTTCATTAGTTTTTAGTCATCCTTTGACGTTGGATGCTGGCCTTACTGCTTTTGTTGTAATTTGTGGTATTTGTCAGTTACATGACAAAGTGAAGTTGATTTGAATTAAAGGCTACCGAAGGCCACCACACTCAAGTCAATTATAAGCAATAAAACCAAAGACGGTATAGTATTAGTGGTTTATCTTGTCGTAACTAGATTTTTTTTTCTAAAAGCAAACATGCTTCATATCTATTGCACATGGTATGTGTTGCCTTTACTGTTAGTTCAGTTTTTTATCATAGTTATTTGACACAGCATCACTGACCTCCGTGGGGCTGTGTTTGCTTATAGCAGCCCATCTTCCAACTCTAACAGGGAAGTTTGATACTTTTGCCTTGCAGATTAGAGTTTCTTTCTCTCTTCTGCACATAAATATTCCATAACAGTTCTGAAAAGAGAAAATCAAGGAGAGGATCAATGAACTGACCAGAGGTGGGTGTTGGACAGCAGGAGCAGTACTTCCACAGAGCTATGGCTAGGTATTAGATAGCAGCTAAATAGCAGCCTCCTGTTATCCACACCCCAGTCAGCCCTTGCCTATGGGGGCAAAAAGTGGTGGCATAGCATTTTACACTCAATTGGAAGAGCTTAAGGAGAATCAAGGACCAGAATGGCAAGGCTGAAGGTGATGTCAAAGTGTCTCTGATGAATCTGGCATTAGTACTGAGCAACTTAATGGAAACAGTGACACTGAAGCTGATGAAAAGCAGCATCAGGAAGAACAATAACAAAGACATGCAAAAAACTGTAGTGGGAATGGGAAGGGAGGATGACAAAGTATAACCAGCCCTTAGGAACAGTTGTGACTGTCTGCCCTGTGGCACTGTTTAGCAATCAGGATGCCCTGACACAGGACAGGAGTACAGGCAGATCCCCTCCGCGTTGTCTCTGGGAAGCGGAGGGAGGGGACGTGATTCAACGGAAACCCAAGGGGGAAAGATGGGGCCATTCAGTCAATTTGTGAGGATATTTGTGGACTGGGTTGGAGAAAAGAGCACTATTAAGAGAGAGCAAACGGAGAAGACAAGTGCAGGGCTGCCTCACGAGCAGAGTGGGTCACTGAGGGTGGCAGATTTATTAGATATGGACAGATAATGTTTGTTTTGGCTTGCTGAAGTCAGTAGGCCATCCGCTTTGACAAAAGTTGCATGACATTTTAATACAAGTGTAAAGCTAACTGAAATTACATGGAATTCAACAGCTGAAAGCAAAATCATTTTTCAGTCCTTCTAGGAGGAATAAATCAAACCCAAATAAATGTGGCAGTTTCCTGATGCAAAGAAAAGAATAGGTCAGTATGATTTCTAAACATCAAAAGATTCATCTGGCCAAAGCAAAAAGCCATTCAAACAATGAGTCTTCAATTGAATGTAAACATGCCAAGCCTCCATGATATTTGGAGAAGATGTTTTAGTTTAATGTGTATATATATTCCCTTTTTTTCCATAGAAATGTAAAAGGTACACAGGTGAAGAATTACTTCAAAATAAACGTTTTTATTGTTAGAAGACTTTAGCATTTATTAAATTATGAAAAATAATTAAAATTATATTTACAGTCACAAGGCAGTTACTGAAGAAAATATTTTGCAGCTTCCTAAAAACTTCACAAAACTCCACACCTTCTTCCCTTATCGATTCTATAATCAGTCATTCGCTGGAAAATGTCAGGTTTTGGGGGACAGCTTTTCTAGCAGCATGTGTAATAGAGAAAATAACCTGAAATACATTAAAACATTTGTAGATATTATTATCACAAGCTGTAAACGGTGTGAAATGTTTCTAGAGGAAAAAATTCTTAAACAGTTCAGTGCTCTTGTTTCTCTTCAGCTGAATGGCAAAAGAAACAGCATTTTGATATCTAACTCTGCATTGTGGTCACAGGCAACACTTGTGTTTGCAATCAAGGAGCTAAATGTCAGCACTCTGCTTTTTATTCAGATATGAACGCAGAGGTCCTGGTGAGGGCTCTTCAGAGATGTGACCTACATGTCTAGCGTGTTACTGATAATACATTTTTAAAGACAGAAAGGTAAAGGAGAAATTGAGATTCAAATGTAGCTATAGCAGTTAAAGCAAAATGGCTGCTGGGAAAAGGGTCAGGGCTTCAGGAGTTGCTTCACTGCAAATTTATGCCTCCTGCCTGTAAAGACGTATGTAGATGGTTAACAGAGGATTGGTAAAATTACAATATATCCCAGAGTAAAGAAAAAAACCAACCTCCCAAACAAGCAAACCCTTTTTTCTTTAATGTTGAGGCTTTTTTCTTTGCCAAGGTGAACATTGAAGAGTGCTGCATTTCATTCCTCTTTTCTCTCCTTCTTCCTCTAAAACAAATGAAAAGAAAAGGAGACAGGTTATTTTTTCAATTGGAAAAAAACTCCAGAAAATTTAGAACAGAACTTTTTTTCCCTCAAAAAGCTGTATTTCCATTAAGACATTCAGTTTTATTTACTTTGGTCTGATAGTTGTCTCCTTGAATCATGCAAAGTGTTAGGGATATACATAAACATTTGAAGGGCTGGAGCTTTGCTCATTGTCTTTGATTTCTGTTGGACCAACTGGATATCAGACCGTGAGTCTTCAGACCACTGTTGGTTATGAGAAAATTTATACTGAAAGAAAGCTCCCCAGGAGAGACTCTCAGCTTTGTTATTACCTTGTTTATCCACCGATTCTTTTCCCAAATTTCAGTTTTACTCTGTTTTTTTTTTTTTTAGACATGTTTTGTCATTAACAGGCTGTCCGGATTGCTGATCTTTTAATTCTGACTCAAGGCTTTCATTAATACAAATGTGCTTCTATTCCATGACCAGATGATATACCCTACGTCTCCCAATTCAATGGTTCTAACTGTTGTAAAGTATCAGCAATTTTATCCTCTTGCCCAATCCGTGTTAGTCTGGTCCTGCAATGTTACACTTAGTTTTCACATTTTCCACATTTTCTACCTCTGTTTTCTTTCTTTTCTGTTTCCTCTTTTCCTTTACATTATCAGGTACTGCAAGTACCTCTGCCTCTAGCACATGTTCATCACACATGCCGTCCTCTTTCATTAAATACCTGTAAGAGGAACTAAGACTGATATAAACAAATAACATATTGTGTAATGCTTTTTATCTGGTTGTGAGCATGCTGGAATTAGATCTGACAGGAATTAAATATTCTCAGATTATCACACGTGTGAGTTGAACCTGATCTGCTCCGCATACTTTGTCTCTGCCTTCGAAAATTGATTGTTAGCGACTGTAATGGGCTGGGCCGTTCTCGCTGGTTGGAACACTCAAAAAAAGCACAATGTCTCCAGCTACCTGAATAATAGCCACTGAATATGTAAAGAAAATATATAATCCTTTAAAACAAAAGATTCAACAATTTAATGTTTTTTCCACATTATGCATCAGAACTAATAGTCTGCAAACGAATAAATGAATTTTGTTTTCTTTCTCTCTCATTGGGACTGACTCTTGTTGAGAATATCTGCAGAATGATGACTACTTTATCAAAACACTGATACAACACACCAGCATATACGAGATTTTCTAGCCCGTTATGATTAGGTATGGGAACACATGCTAGGGGAGCTCAGCAGGGATTTCCAGAGCCTGAATCTATTCATGAGAGGGATGGGAGGGCCTCTAAACTAAAGATTCGCAGAGAAAGGTTTCCAGATTTCTTCCTAGTGCCAGGATAGGTTCAAGTGGTAGCTATTGTAGCAGTATTTCTGAAACAGATGAAATCCTTATTCAGCAAAAGTAAAAACTCTTACTAGCAGGAAATCTTTCAATGCAACTACAATATAATAGTCAATTTTTCATGGTTCTTCGCATAACATTCTGTGCAAGCAACTCTATGAGATGTACATTATGGAAATATCACAGAGCTTAAGCATATCATCAACGTAACCTACCTAAACCAATGCATATATCTGCATCTGTGTGAGAGAAAGAGATGTGGAAATGCTGGGGCTAAGACATGAAGACAGGCTAGTGTCAGGATCATCACACAAAAAAAGATGCTGAGGAGTTTCTGGGCTGGTGTCAGGGACAGGTATCAGCTGTTGGACACATATGGGGTTGCTTATGGGGCTCTGAAAGAAGCCAGGCTTTCTGAGGGTGCCGTGGATGCCAAAAGCACCCAGAAGAGGTGAAGTTGGGACTGTTGGTTTAGGGGATGGTACCTAAAGCTACCGATATTGTCAAGAAGTTTGTGTGTTTCCATTGCTTAAAGTATTGAAGATCTTTCATTGGTGGGTTTGACATCACAGCTCAGTGGAAGTAGCTCTTGCCAAGAAGAGACCACCTCTAAGCACTCGGGAAACCCTTAGCAGAAATGTGATGAAGAGTGGAGAGAATTATTGCCTTCTACCCCTTTTTAGAAAACCTCTAGCATAGGATAGTTATTCCTTAAATCAGCTCCTCTGTTTAATTTTTAAGGCTTTTTATTTCATTTCCCTCAGCCACAAACGGTACCCAATGGCAATGTTAAACGGACTTTTCTGCCACACGATGGCACTGCAATCCTTCAGATAACGACAAGGGACGGTGGCAAACTTTTCTCTTTCTAGACACAAACTTTCAGAACATCCGCACAAAACAACGCTTTGAAGAGACTGTTTCCAACGGCTTTTAGAGTTTAAGGAAAAAGGGCATGATAGTTGTCTTAACTCTTATTATTCACAATTATGGCCAAAATAATTCACCCTATGCCTGAACACGCACAATTGCTGTTTAATTATTGGGCACATAAAACTAGTTCCATTAAATAGATTTGTACAGCAAATAGGGGATTCTGTGGTGACACACTTTATATGCATCCCAGATGGCTGCAATATATGGATGGCTTATTTTAGTACATTTCTTTTGCGTGTACCTAAATGCAATCTCCTGCTGCCTGGAAGAAAGCTGGATCTCAGAGTGTGCCTAAGTGCTTTGCGGAAACAAGATCCTAGACCACTTTCTAGCCTGATGTCTGGCACTTCCTTGGCTTCCCCAACCTCCCTGCCGCAGTGTAAAATTAACTGCAAGAGAGTTGTTGGGTTTTATTTTTCTTTTGTCAATGGCCCAGAAGTTCCATCTAGGTGCCAGCTGGGATAAATTCTGTGAAGAAATGAAGAATCCCAGCTCAGAGAATGAATCAGAGGTGGCAAGGTAAGAAAAGAAGATGAGCCAAGGACTACAGTTCACTCCTCCAAATGCTTCCTTCATAGAGCTGTGGTAAGCAGTATGATTTGGAAAGTTCCTTGAAGGAGTTTTCATTCTTTTTACATACAGCCAAAGTCACTCAAAGATAGTTTGAAAAGGTTAACTTAAAAACCTGCTTTGTTGTTAAAGATTTAAAACACAATGCCTGCCATCGTTATGTAATCAGCACATAATAAAGGCAATTAAGAAGACACAAATTTGTCTAATTAAGTATAATAAGATATGCCAAAATGTCTCATTTTTGCTGTTGCATTGACTTGCAAAAACTGCTTTAGGTAGGACATGGTTAAAGTCTGGGCTTGGCACTCAAAAGCAGCTGAATGCAATTCTGCTCACTGCCATGCTTCTGTGTGACCTTGGAGTCAAGGAGATGCAGAGAACAGGGAGAGTAGTTTTTCTCTCGGTGTCTCAGCCCTCATATCTGAAAGTAGAATTACAATTCAACCATACTTTCTCATCTGGATATCCCACCTATTTTGAACACAAGTGCTTTAAATGCTTCTGTTTCTGTACATTTGCAGAATTTATTCGACTAAATTGTATCTTCCAGCTACTAGTGTGATACTGCTAACACTGTAATTAAATGCACTATCATTGTAAGAATTAAACTTGGATGTGACTGGGAAATCTTGTGTTAGATAAGACATTTTCTCATGGATTTATTACACCAGTTCAGTGTTATACACTGTCCTTATTTAGTGCTTGCTAATATGGGCATTTTTTTTTTCCTCTCAGAATACTTCAGCTTGCCATTTTGCTCTAACAACAGCACTTTTCTCTGGCAGTATAAAGTGTTACAAACAGGCTTTTTATTTAGCTGAATTAGTATCAACAGTCAGGACAGGTGTAAATGAGGTTAACAGGAGTTACGGTGACATGTGCATGGAGGATTGCAGTCTACTATATGCTCTATAATTGATAAAACAGTTCAGCTTTTGGGGAATCGCTTTCATAAAGTTTATCTTTGTTCATAAAAATAACGCACTGTTGATGCATGACAGCCACAATTTTTTCTAGTTTAAACCTTTCCAGGCAAGCAGGCCACAAAGATTTCTTTAGTGGCTGGCAAGGGCCAGATGCTGCAGTCCCTGCCCCATGGTCTGCCTCCATCTCCTCGACATATGCCCTACAGCTGCCCGGTGCAGCGTTCACTGCTTCTGGATCCGCTGTGGGTATGTGCAGGTAAACCCTAGCTGCTGCCACGAGACCGACCCCAGCAAAGGAGGCAGGCAGCGGTGACCTGTTAGTGGCAGAATAATCATAGGGTTCCTTCGCACCTTTCCCCAGTCCACCAGTTTGGGCAGGTCGGAGGCTGTGGGCTGGATGACTTGGTTCAGCTGTGCCTTCCTGGGGACCCCATGCCACAACAGCAGATGGACAGGACATGGGACAGCCAAGCCTCAGGAGAGGCAGCGACTCAGTGCCGCCTCCAGAACAAGGTGTTTGCTCTGGGACAGCTGCTGGGGAGCATCCAAGGAGGGTCTGGAAGGAGGAGGGATGTAGGTGCTGGACATGCTGTGTTGGTTGGTTGGTTGCAGGCTGACCACCTCCACCGTAAGGAAATTGCCAAGTTGGGAATGGTTTGTAAATAGAAACTAAAAATTCTCAGGCTTACAAGTAATGATGCCCCTTTTTTCTTAACAGTCACCTTGTCCCCCCGTTTTGCACTGTATGAGGAAGAGCATGAATGCATGAGACCTGGTTGAAAAGAGCTGAGTTAGTGTCAAGAACACCTACACTTGTTAATGAAGCATGAAATAAAACTGTGTATTGTAGCAAAAGAAAATTAATATTGGCCATGAAACTTTCTGTTTTATAGATTGGAATAAGTGTATCCGGTGCAGTATATCACTTCTAATGGATTACTTTGCTTCAGTAACCTTAGAGAACTGACTCTTCAGTATATCTGGGGCCTGTAGCACTACGTACCACTAAGCCTGCCTGATTATAAAAGACCATTTTAACCAATTTTTATGATCAAGCTAAAGTCTGTTTTGTTTTAAATTCTCCATATTGAGATTATAGCCTCTCAGCAAAATTATTTTAACAGTTTTGGCTAAAGCAGCCCAGCCATTCATTGAGAAAGAGATTGTTTTGCCTAGCAGCCTAGGGAAGGAGGCCAGAGACTGGGGAGGAAGCAAGGACATGATTGAAAAGTTTGCATGACTCTAATGTGAAGACTGAGACTGGGTATTACTCGGCAGGAAGAGGCAGACTGGAGAGAAATTGAAGGGAGGAAAGGACTCTTCTGGAAGGAGAATTAGCACTGAGGTAAGAAACTTGAGATGTGGAAATACAGATTTTCTATAAAAGAAAACACAATTGTACTGAATGGAGAGGAAAGAGACTGACAAAGAATCTTGAGAGCAAATTAGAAAGAGCTACAGAAATAGCAAAAGCATTTGCACTTGTTAGTGAAGAGCTGGAGAAGAAATAGTCTGAGGATAAGGATAGTAAAGCAACTGCTCAGAAGCAAGCTTGTAGGAAATGGTCAATGAAGGTCACATATCCCTCTGTGCTGGAAAGGGAACCCTAAGATTAACAGCAAACATCTTTAGACTATGTGCATATGTCACCTGAAACTTGTTACCAATTTTATAATACACAGAATTTTGTTGCACAATATTAATTTCCCTCTTCTGCTTTTTTTTAAAAACAAGAACATAAATACCATACTCCAAAAGAGAGGTTTCTCAGATTAGGGAAGGAATTATTAATCAGGGAGGGAGAAATACATACATGCAGATGAGGTCTAATGCCTGATTTCCTGCACACTCTGAACCCTTCTTCGACAACAATTATTCATTTCCATCTTGGCTTTTATTATCACATCAGAACATCCCATATATGCAAAGCGATCTTCACAAAAGTCCCATGAGATGTGTGTATGTGGGGTAATCAGGATCCTCTTCCTCAGATGAAGACTTTAAACCTGAAACCTTAAAGACAAAAGTACCCACTGGTTCTGAGAAGTTTAGGAAATGGTTTTCAGAGCACAAGCTCTTGTCATAGCACTCTGTCTGGCAGTTTCCACTGCAGAATCTGCCTTATGTTTTGGATGGGGCATCAAGAAGTTCCCCAATGACCCCAATTTTTATCCAGCTCACTTCAGAAAACACAGTCCTGCCCCTACCAGAACTAGAAACCTAGCTCTTTGGTGAGCCCACACATCATCATACCTGGCAGAAAAGGAAAAATTTGGATCCAAGCTCCAGGAGTCTGGCCCAAAGGTATGAGGTTGTTCATGTTGTTTCCTCCCTTCATCTTTGTAGCTCTCTCCGTGGTTTCCTCACTCTCTGCAGATACTCTGAATTTTCTGTTCCTGAAGTATTAGTTGCTACAAAACACTGCAAGATGGTGTTACCTGTGTTTTCTGAGACTTGTTCCCCCTTTCTGACATTTTCTTCTACAGGATTTGTCGGATGCACAGAGCAGTGCATGCTGCATATGAACTGCCTATGGATGCTTGGAAGCACCTCACGCCCCCTCAACCAACCCAAAGTTCCTTGTCAGGCACTTGACTAAACACTCAGGCATCCCAAATACACCTCTCCTCAGACTGCTCTGCGATTTTCTCAAAAATCTCCTGTGTATACACATTATATGCAGAGGATTGAGTCTAAGCAGGTATAAAGAACTGTCATATTCTGAAACTTACTGAGCTTTGAAAATATCTGTTTACTGTGCATGAAAACACTCGCAGAGAAGAGCACTGGATTTAAATAATGTGCATTTGTTTTCACTAATGACTTTTCTTCCCTTACGCTTCTACTAAATAAGCAATAAGAATAAGTTCACCAGGCCCAGACCACCCCCATGCATGTGATATGATGATCCTTACTAGTTACTGGGCTTTTGTCTTCTCCTCCTTTACTGGCCAGCCCAGGCTGTAGGCTGTGATGCCACCCATCAGACATTGTCCTCTTGCAACAAGGCTCTGTGCCACTGGAGCCACACGGATTAAGAGGCACCTGAAAAGCTCTTGTTCCATTTTGTTTCTTGTCAATCTCTGCTTAAAGGAAACATAGTTCCTATAGCCCTAAACCTACATTAAACAAGGTTATTATGACTGGAGGCTGAAAATTCACATTCAGTGACCTGAGTCAGGTTGTTATTGCTTCTCTCACCTGTGAGCGCCTTCCGTGCTAGCAGATGAACTTTTTACCAGGAGCTTCTGGTATTATCATATAAACGTGCAGAGACAGTGAGTAAATGTTTCTAAAATTGCAAAAGTGTTTTATAGTGCGTCCAGTCATAAAATGGCTTCAGCAATTAATGGCTGTGTTTGCATCATTTGGAGAGATTTTGCAGGAAATGGATAGTTCTTGCTTTAATTTTTCTTTGCATTGTTTCTGATTAGGTCCAGGAAGGTCATTAATTCAGCTTAGCCAATTAAATTCTGGGGAACTGCATCTTTCCTCCCTGTACCAGCGTAATTACGCTGCTGCAGCACCGGCTGTGGTCACCCCTGCTAATAAAAGCCTGGAAAACACAGCCACAAAATCCTTGTTGATTATACAATACGTGGGAATCCAAGAATTTATGCACACAGCTTTTTTTAAATAGGAGAGAGTTGTAAAGAAGGGCGTATTCACTAGCATAATGGAGAAACACATACTGACTTCTACTTTGGTTTTGCTGAAGTTAGTTTAAAACAAAAGCAAAACCCAAATCTACCAGCCCTCCCCTTGCATCAGGGCAGCAGAACAAAACTAGGCTCATGGTTAACCATCAGAATGATTTAAGACAAAAGCCAAAAGCTGGAGAAAACACATCTGACCACTTCACTTTTCCTTTTCTGCACCACTTCATTGTTTCTTTTCTTCAACTACTCCCTTCCCCAGTCTCCATTTGGGATACATTGGGAAAAGCATAAAAACCAAAATGACTGAAATGAGCACAAATATAGAAAGAAAAGGCAGCTGCAAGAGGACAAATCAGTCAAAGTAAATACACCAGAAGGAAAAGAATTCAAAGAGCATATTAGAAATTATGACATGAATTCAGCTGACATGATTTATCATTTGGGGCATTTCACCATTGCAGCTGAGAGTCCTTCACTGAATGAATTATAAGTGTTTGGGTACAGTATCTGTTACCATTTCTATGGGAAAGGAGATCTTCTGAAAATGGACCTAGTTAGTTTGCAGATGATATTTTCAGTGGAATAAAAATAGCTGATGTGGGGGAAGGGATCATTGGAGAGTGGCAAAAAACAGGGACTTGTGGGTGTAAGCCTGAAGGACTGGTGGAGAAGCTGCTCTCTCTGCTGCAGCAACCTCCTTCCAAGGTGAACATATGCTGTGCAGCCCCCAAAAAAGCAAACAGTTTGTGGGAGGTGGTTTTTAAGTCAGATTAAAAGAAGCTTTAGGAAACCTTCCCCGTCAGCAGTATGGTGCGCAACCTCCCCGTTGGTCTATGGCCCAAAAGGCTCCTCAGTGAATCGCAAGCCAGGGCTAAAAGAGAAGCTGCAGGCTCTGGCTGAGGCTTTAGCAGGTTGGATTAGAAGAAAGTGAGGTCTCCAAACGACTGCTCTTTAAAATGCAGTGTGAATGTGCTTGAGTTTCTCACCTTCTTTGCTGAGCCTTGCTTCTATTGGTGCTCTCTGTAGCCAGGTTAATGTTGCCTTGGGTTCAACTAAATGTCCTGCCATTTCATCTCTGACACACCGTGGACATACCCTTTGCCAGCTATGGTTTCTTATTTATTTCTAAGAGGACTTCTTTGGGAAAAGTTGAGCTTTTGGAGATTCATCAGTGTCTAGTAAGAGAAATCTAGTTTCACTTTATCTTCTCTAGGGCTTCAGCAACTTTAATCCTTTAGTTTGCCTGAAAAACTTTGGAGATTTCATAGTAAGAAAGACAGAGAAAATGGTTTCACAAAGGTAACTGGGCTGCAGAAGTGACTGTCCAGATCATGGGGCAAAAGTGAACAGAATAAGCTCTCATACAGGATCTTTTTGAACTATCACCTGTTACCCAAACTCCAGAGAGAGAACAGAAGCTGATACTTGGAAATGGAACTTAGTACTATACTGCTTGTTGACCTCAGTTTAAGAAAATACTATTTCTTAAGACAATTCAGTGTGCTTGATAAAAGCTCCATTTAAGCCCTTTAACACAACTAAGTCTTTCAGAACAGACCCATACCTCTCTGGCAAGTACAGATGTCCCATTGCATAAGGCAAAGCTGGTGGTAGAACTTGGATCAATTTTCTAACTTGCTTTATGCTGTGAAAAACTTGCTCTGCCTGTTGATGAATTGGTATGCATCTAGGTCTGAGCTGGTCATCTAGACTTCCGTTATAGAGACAAATGGGGTCTTTTATGCTATTCTTATCTCACCCTGAAGCCGACATCTAAAACGGGTCAGATGAATCAACACCTAGAAGTGTCTCCTTCAGATGAAGGGAATTTAGTGCGATGAGCTCAGATGGAAGCATTTGTATTGCAAATGTCTCGAATGAGGTGAAATGAATCTACCTATCCACCTTTCTTTCCTGGACTGTCCTTTAGAAGACTGAGAAGCTTTCTCAAGAAGAATTCAATCCCTACCTCACTTCTGATTTCTTTAGTTCTATTGGACCATGTTTCCTGGACTATCTGTTTGAGATCATTGATTGTCAAAGCAATAAGATCTTAATTCTCTAGAGTGCTCAAATCTCAGATATCTTGAATTATTTTCTGCAAGGAGCATGATACAGTTTATCTTGGACAACACCTTGTTGAATTGTTAATGGTGGTCCATAATAACAAAAAATTATTCACTTTATCAGCTCTTCTGTGACAAGAGAAGTACTGAAGAAAAATTTGATGTTTTCCTCCATAGGAAGATAAAGCCACAATCCAATCAAGTGCAGGCAGGAAGGTTGTGTTATGTCACAAGAGCTTATGTCCTGGGATGAGGGAAATATGTGCTGTAGTAGGTCATGCTGATGGTGAAGTAGGGTGGTTACAGCCTCTCTGAACTTTCCCTGCTCTCCATCCAGTAAATCCACACCTGCTTTACTCTCATCAATGGGAAATCAATCTGAATGAGAGCTGATATCAAAATACAGTGTGCTATTCATCAATTGCAATGCGGGAAATACTCCTTCTTTTGGGGAAGGAATAATGTCTGTCACCCACTTGTCTTTATATGTAACCTATTGTGCTGGTTTTGGCTGGGATAGAGTTAATTTTCTTCATAGTAGCTAGTACGGGGCTGTGTTTTGGATTTGTGCTGGAAACAGTGTTGATGATAACACAGGGATGTTTTCCTTATTGCTGAGCAGCGCTTACACAGAGTGAAGGCCCTTTCTGCTTCTCACACCACCCCACCAGTGAGTAGGCTGGGGGTGCACAAGAAGTTGGGAGGGGACACAGCCGGGACAGCTGACCCCAACTGACCAAAGGGATATCCCAGACCATATGACACTGTGCTCAGCATATAAAGCTGGGGGAAGAAGAAGGAAGAGGGGGACATTCGGAGTGATGGCATTTGTCTTCCCAAGTGACCGTTACACGTGACGAAGCCCTGCTTTCCTGGAGATGGCTGAACACCTGCCTGCCCATGGGAAGTGGTGAATGCATTCCTTGTTTTGCTTTGCTTGTGCGTGCAGCTTTTGCTTTACTTGTTAAACTGTCTTTATCTGAACTCACGAGTTTTCTCACTTTTACTCTTCTGATTCTCTCCCCCATCCTACTGAGGGGGGACTGAGTGAGCAGCTGTGTGGTGCTTAGTTGCCCGCTGGCGTTAAACCACAACACCTATTCACCCCATACTCGTACAAATGAAGTGTCAGTCTACCTGTTTCAACTTCCAAGATGTACCACTGTGGCACTCCAGTACCTATCACCCCATTGCATGCAGTGATTATAATCTGATATGAAACATTATAATCTTCCACAAAAATACTAACTTTTCCCCCAGGTTTTTAATCAGTTCTGTGTCATTTTCCAAGGCACATACTTACTCTCTTTTCTCACAAGCAGCATTTGTATGACACAGAAGTCTAAGCAGGTAGAAAGCTGGCACAAACAATGGATAATTGTAGAGACACTTAGCTGTCAGACAGAAGAGCTAAGATGCAAAACTCTGGACATTCAGTTGATACTGTGATGTGGTTTTCTTAATATTTTTAGAAACACGTGTACAGCGTGTAGAATATATACGAGAAGATGAAACAGAGCTCTGTCTTCCTGAAGAAAATAGAAGTCGTGTGGAATGTTAACTAAATTGTTCTTGCTTTCTTTTTGCTCTTCTGCAAAGGTAAAAAGAGCTTTTTTCCTGCTCTCCTAAAAATAAAAGATTGATGAAAATGATGCATGACATGCACATCAGGAAAATGCACCCTGACATTTTTGCACAGAATATGCCTTGCATGTTGACAGATTTTTGCTATAAAACTGACAGTTTTGGTGCAAGCTGTTCCTGCCATGACTATAGGGAATAGATAGCAAAAGGGAAAAGTATAATTTACACCATGCACACTTGAAATGAACGTGACAGGCTACAAGGTGGCTCAGTTGTTCCATGTAAAGGTACCATAAGGTATCTAAAACTAGTTCCCATGCCCTTTATAGAACAACATCCCTAAACATTATACTTGTAATGTGGTGTACTGATTACAGGAAAATCACAGGTTTCTTTACAGATTTTCACATGTATTTTAAAAGTATTGATGTGGACCAGTGAATTGAGGACTTTGTGAGATTCTATCTCTTGCCCCAAACATTCATAGTGCAAGACCAAATTTCCTTTAGAAATTTACATGAAACAAGACTGCTTACTTATGAAAAGATTAACAAAGGTGACCATGCTATGTCTGCATAGTTCTAAAGACTTTTTACAAGAAATAAAAAAGGTAGCAGTACTTGTAGCAAATTAAACATTTGGCTGCACAGAATGTATATCTATTAATTTTAAATGATAGTACATCCAAAAAAATCTTCCTTGTTGTATAAAGGTTATCATCAAAGCTATAATATATTCAAATTCAATACAAAATGTCATTTTACTAATAAATTCCTTATGCTTTGAAATTTCAAAGAAGTGGAAAGATCTTTAAAAAGCAATGATTAAATATGCAAATGCAATCCTTGCAGCCTTTTTTTTTAGAGAAATGTACCTTTTAGAAACCTATCTGCAGAGAAATCTTACTTTTTTCTCATCTTATTTTTCTTCTCCGCCTCTTCTATTTTTAATGATGGATTGCTGTACAGTAGGCTGAACACTACACAGCTTCAGTCTTCCCTATTTAGATTAATCTAGGGAGAACATTAGATTTCTAATCTTGGGTAGTCTCACTTCCATTCTCCCATTGCTTGAGGGTTTACCTGCTGTCACCTCAAGCTAAATCCTTCTCATTTATTCACATGAACCATCAACTTTCATGAAACTGCCAAAATAAATAAGACCAGCAGGGTATGGCCCCATATTTATTTCAGTAACAGCTTTCTTCAGTGTAACTGCTACACAGAATGACAGTAGGGCTCTGCTCTTCACACCCACTAGTTTCTGGGAGAACTTGATTTCTGTTTTCTTACAGTGTGAGCTATTTAGTAAAGTTGTAAGAAATGGGTAAGTTAGGCATATCCTCCAAACCCAACTCAATTTTGAGGTATTTTTGTTTTCCTTGGCATAATAGTCTGCTGCTATTCTGCTCGGTACCTCTTGAGGCTCTCTGTTTTTTGACTTTTATATGCCTGTTCTAGGTTTGGCTCCTTTCTAGAGCTCTCTCAATGGGCCATGTTTGGAAAGACACATGATTGATAGAGCTAGTCTGATGAAGTACTGGGGAATCAAGGCCGAAATTATAAAGCTTACCCAGAAGGTGAATGAACATGATCTTTCATATGAAGAAGAAGAAGAAGATGAAGAAGATGAAGAAAAAGACAAAGATGAAGAGGAAGAGGAGGAAGAGGAAGAAGGAGAATAATAAGAAGAAGGAGGAGAAGGAGGAGGAGGAGAAGAAGAAGGAGGAAGAGGAGAAGAAGAAAGAGAAGGAGAAGAAGAAGGAGAAGGAGAAGAAGAAGAAGAAGAAGGAGAAGAAGAAGAAGGAGAAGAAGAAGAATCCTTCATATTCAGAGAAGCTGCTGCACACCGGCTAGTGTCAGAGACGCATAAAACAGCTGGAGCTCAGCTGCATCCTTTGGTGCTCATCCCACCTGAGTGCAGGAAACGAGTCCCGGAGTTAGACAGGAGAAAGCTGAGATTAGAGCCATAAAATAATTTAAATGCCCCTGTAACAGCTTGGGATCCTCAAGATCTCACCTTTTGGGGTCTTTTTATTGGAAATTAACACTTCTCTGGACCCTGAACTGTATGTGTACTCTACTAATCCAGACGTCCTCCTGCACCTAGGTGGCCCAGCAGGCTACTGTGATCAAGACATGTGATTGTGACCAGCAGCATTGAAAGAAGTGATGTGGCTGGCATTACATCCGGCCACCTTTCACTTTCCGCCTTTAAAGACCCTAAGTCTAAATAGTAAAGGCAGCTACTGCCCAGGGCATGAGGGAAGGCTGAAATGGGGCAGAAAGGTATTCTGTATCAAGCAATAGCAGAGAGTCGGGGCATCCCATCTGGTTGCTTTGTTTAATCCTAGAGCAGCGGTTCTCTGGTTTCTTTAAACAGCCCATACGGGGTCTGCCGCCTTCTCCTTGCTGACAGGGACACAGTGCATAATCAGTGTCCCTGTGCTCTCTCTCTCTCCCCTTCACACTTTACTGGAGCTGCTGTGCTAAGTCTCCCAGTATTGATGCTGCCTCTCTGTAACTCCCTTGCAATCAGCAGTGGAGCAACTGGACCCGGGCTGCGAGGCAGTGACACAGCAGAGGAGGGAGGAGGTGGGGGAGACAGCGCAGCTGGTCCAGAGTGTGCAAGAAGAGACTTACGCTGAGCAAAATGCATCCCTGGCTTTTGCCTTTTCCTTATGCATTTGGTCAATATGCAGTGCTGTGTCTTGTTAACAAGGCAGAAGTAGGGCTAGAAAAGCTGCTGTTGCTGCCCATCCCCATTTCTACATTCAGTGTCAGGGTGTCTCACTGCTAGGGGACACCCTTTGCCAAGGAAGCTGCTGCTAGCTTCGTACAAGCAAGAGAAGTGGCAATGCAAATTCTCTCCCAGTCTATCCCTCTCCCACAGGAGATGATACAATTTGGAGGCAGCTGAAACTTTAGATCTGCCATCTGCCTCTGCAGAGCTGTAAGAAAGAGACTACTGCTGGTCAAAACCACTGATGACAGATCAGTACAAGACAGAAATGTGCTGAGCAATCCAAAAGAAGACAAGTTTCTCTCCTAAAACCAGAATGCAATAATGATTCTGGAGAAAGCAAGGCTGTGTAGTAAGCTGTTCAAAAATGGTATTCTGAATGATGTTGAAGTATGGGATAATTAAGAGCTGGAGAGCTAGAAGTTCATTCCCCACTTTTCTGAGCTCAACTGTTACAGTAGTTTCATCTTGGCTAACTTCTCCAAGAGGACTAAAGATCCTTCATGGTCGCCTACCTCCCCCCCAGCATGTCACCCGGAAAGCAGAGTTTTCGTGTCTCATAAGCTAGTATCCAAAAGCATCTTCAATGTGCTACTGATTCGTTGCAGAGCAATCTATCATGAATCCAAGCCAGGAGGAGGTAGGAAGAAGTAGGAGTGGAGGGGAGAGAAAGGAGTGATGCTTATTGTCATGGAAACATTTCCCCACTGTATTGTTGGCCAGCACTTACAGATGTGGCTTACCAAACAGCGGGGCAGACCTACAGAATCCACCAGCAGTGGTACATGTGACTCAGTGTGTGGTGGACAGGGTATTTGCAGTTTTGCTACCATTGCATAGCTACTTGTACATTGCAATCAATAAACTACTTGAGCCCAGTACTCCAAGACACTTGCAGTAACCTGGATACTCCTCTACTGATGAAGACAAATGTAGGATATCTGCAGACAGCAAAATCTGCTATGGGGCTGTTCTGCATTCTAATGGTTGATTCTAAGTAATGTATTTTCTGACCTTGAGCTCTGCATTTATTTTTGAAGAAGCTTGAGAATCAGTTTCAAATTATTGGAGGGATAGTTGTAATCTCCATTTTCTTCCAAGTGCATTGCTTTCAATTCCCATCTGTCCTTTCCGACACCTCCTCTATTAAATGGTCACAGAAGATGAATAACAGTGGTGTGAATTCTTCAAAATTGCATTACATGTTATTCTGCTCCTTATTAATGTTCTATGTTGTTCTATTTACGATAACCTTGTGAACAGTAAGATGAGATGGCATCCACATGGTCTCTACATCCAGCTGAAAAATGACACAAGTGTATGATTAACATCCAAGGATGGGAAAAACAATAAAAAGCAGGAACAAAGGAGAGAAAGTACATTTTCAAAATGAGGTCAGAAATTAAAGGAAGGCTGTTACTGCTATGTGTTTGGATGAGCTCTTTCTTAGTTGCCAAGGTTTTAAAGATCTATTTGTGTAATTCATTTAATTGTCAGAAGTTCACATGCTTCTCTTGTAACACCTACTGTATGCTAATGTGTCTTTTTCTAACGGATTTTATTCAGAGTTATTTAATACACACAAAAATGAACACTGTAAATTTTGTATCACCTTTACTGGCTCTAAATACAGTGTATCACAGAGAGCTTTGAGATCAAGGGAAGAAAGGTTTTCCTTATACTATGTATTTGCTTCATAGATTGGACTATTCCAACATTTTCACTATTAGGATGACATGGTCCATGTTGCTTATTCAAAGTATCTTAACAGTATGGTAAACATTCCCTAGATAAGGAGCATATAGTAGTTGATTAAACCATTTTCTACATCATTGCATCTGTAATAGAATATCTTTAAGTCTATTACTATGAAACTATGTTCTGTACCATTTTCCTGGCTGTTTGAGAAGACTTTCAGGTTATGAAATCTGCTTCACCTCGTGCTTCCTGGTGGCAATGATAGAAGGACATTTGCAATTTTAATACAAGAATTGTGATTCTTCAGGTCCGTTCTGTGCACGGGTTCCCCTTTCCTTTTCCACAGCGCACACAGGCATGGAGCCAGCTCCAGTTGTCTCTCCGTCCGTTTAGCACGGTATTGTCACCAAGTTCAATGCTTAAAAAACACGGCTCAGACTGCAAAACTCTTGACATTGCTTACATTGGGTTTTTTTTAAAAATTCATTTCAGGTATCTCCTCATTTCCTTTTTTGCTTCAGAGTGTTTAGGTGCATCTGAGTCATATTTTCAAGCTTTTATCTACGAACATGAGTGACGAATGCTTTTCTTTTTTCTTTTTTTTTTTCTTTAATGAAAGCTGATAGTCTCATGCAATTGCTTGCTGCTAGCTGTGGCCTTCAGAAAAACAGCAAAGATCCCAGGAGTCAAAGTAAAATATGAGTGCTGCTGAGATAACCATCAAAACTTCTCTGCTTTTTAGACTATAGGGAAACTGCATAATCATGAAGGGCAAGAAAAGGTGTTAGTAAGTCATGCAGGGCTTTATGGTGGGAATAAGAGGTACAGGAACAGAAGCTTTCTGATGAACAGAAGGCACAGAGTAGAAAATATGTTTCTGTCAGAGCCATCTGTTGTGGATCTCCCCAGGCTCAGCTGTGGATACGGGTGGAGATCTCTGTAAGACGATGGAAGAATTATCTGTTGGTAGGAGATTTTAACTTGTATATATAGATTGGAAAGTTATGCTACCAGTAATTGTAAAGTCCTGGTATTCTTGGATGAGAAGGTCTGCATGTTCTGCTATAGGGTCACTATGTCAACCAGGGATGATCCTGCTTTAAACTCAGATCCTTACAGAGTTACAAAGGAACTGGCTGTCAAAAATCATCTTTGATCAGGTGATTATAAATCAGTTAAAACAGGTCTGTAACTAAGGTTTTGGATTCAGAATGGCAATTTTTTGTATGTGTGAAATAAGGCTCAGTGGGGTGAGGAGCTCAAGAATTTTAATGTGAAGGAGGTTTGGAGTTAATTTAAGTCAGAAGTGTGTATTATTTAAGAGTTTTCTTGTGTATTGCAGGCATAAGGGGAAAATGGTAGGAAAGGAAACTTGACCTGCCTGGCAAAAATAAGCACCCACAGAAAGTGTTTAAGAGTGAGAAGAAACCTGCCTCTAATGCAAAAGGAACTGACAGTTAGGAGAGCTAGGTCTCAAAGGTCAGAAAATGCAGAGATAAACCGAAAATGTTCAAAAGCCTTGCTGAGCTGCACCTCATGAAGAAAACTAAAATAAATAGCAGGAGATACTATATCCTCTGAAATAAAAAGAGAACAAGAAGGCAAGAAGTGCAGGAACTGCTGACTGACAGATTGTCCTGGTTTCAGCTGGGATAGAGTTAATTTTCTTCTTAGTAGCTGATACAGTGCTGTGTTTTGGATTTAGTGTGAGAATAATGTTGATTGATAACATGCTGATGTTTTAGTTGTTGCTAAGTAGCACTTATCCTAAGTTAAGGACTTTCCAGTTTCCCATGCTCTGCCAGCAAGCAGGTGTGCAAGAAGCTGGGAGGGAGCAGAGCCAGGACAGTGGCCCGAACTAGCCAAAGGGATATTCCATACCATAGAACATCATGCCCAGTATACAAACTGGGGGGAATTGGCCGGGAGGGGCGGATCACTGCTCTGGCATCGGTCAGCGGGTGGTGAGCAATTGCACTGTGCATCACTTGTCTTTTCTTGGGTTTTATTTCTCTCTCTTTTTGTTATATTCCTTTTCATTACAATTATTATTATATTCTATTTTACTTTAGTTATTAAACTGTTCTTATCTCAACCCACGAGTTTTCCTTTTTTTCTGATTCTCCTCCTCATCCCACTGGGAGTGGGGAGGAGCGAGGGAGCGGCTGCGTGGTGCTTAGTTGCTGGCTGGGGTTAAACCACGACACAGATAGAAATGAAAGGTTAATCCAGGTATAGCCAAACGGTAAATGAATCCTGTTCCCAGGATCTGGGAAGGGGATAGTGCTGGGATGTGAATGAGGATGGCAGGGTGATGGAAGTCATCCTTTCCCAAGGCAAAAGCAAAATGGAGGGCACATTTGCACAGTATGTTGTGGTCAGATGTGAAGCAGCTCTGCCGCTGCGGTGGCCTGGCCAGGTGGGAGCCAGCTCCGGAGCAGGCACTGCCGAGCTGCATCAGTGCAGCGTTGGCAGCGAGCTAACACGCCGCGCTGCCAAGGCTTATGACTGTGGAAAAGCAAACATAGCTCTCATGCCGCCCTTCCAGCCAGCACTGATTGGCAGCTTGAAAGGCCTCATCCAGTTTTGAGCCATCTTTAGTAAAAATGCGAAGTAAGACTGGCTTCATCGCCCACTCGGAAATGTGGGAAACTCGGTTCCAGTCTGGGCAAGCAGCAAGTGACACTTCTCCACTCCCAAACTGCGAGTTAGGCAGATGGCCTTAAGCAAACAGAAATTTTATTGTAGGGTTTAAACATATTGAGAGGGGAAACCTGAGCAATCTGCCACGAGCAGGGCAAACACTTCAAATAATTTACTGGCAATAATCCTGACCACATCTTCTCCTCCACTGCCGAGTATTGGGTGAGGTGAGAAGTGCTCGCTGGCTGCCAGGCTGATACATAAAATGGAGTAGTGAGGGGCCCGGAGAGCTGATGCTTCCCTGCTCTATAGAAACTAAGGCAGCTGCATATATATTAAAAACTCCACAAGTCCTGAGCTGTCAGAGCCCTGCATGTGTATTTGAAAGGCAACTCGGTTGACTCCCTCGTCCAGCTGAGAAGCCGATGGATGTGGGAGCTGGTCCCTTTGAGCTGCTTCTGCTCATTTTTTGGTGGATGAGCATATCTGTTGTCATTGCTCAGCAGTCCTGCCCTCTCTGCTCTCTAAGTCTGTCCTCAGGCTGCAGTTTTACCCTGCTTCTAGCATGGCCTGGCCTTCAGCCCTACCTTTCCCAAGAACCCTCGCCTCCGAAACAAACCCTCCCCTCCAAAACAAAGCATTCATTTGTTTTGGAAAAGCTGCAAGGACAGGCAGGATCTATATGGAGTCCTTGCCAGTCCAGGGAGATTTTTCTGAACACTCTTTCCCTTCATTAAGAGTCTCTCAGGTTCTTTGAAAGAAATGCCCCCAATACTATTGAACCTGCGCGTTTGTTAAACCTATTAAAGATTTAGTGAAAAAAAAAACCAAAACAAAGGTAGGACTGGGTGATGTCCCAAACATTACTTCTCTCTATCCTGACACTTCACCTGCTCCCCAGGAGATGCTGGCAGAGTGCTTGTCTTCTGCTGGCAGCTCTCCTCCTGCCACCTCCAGGGAGAAACATGCTGCTTCATGGCATGAGCAAAAGAAAAAAACAAGGAGTGGAGGAGGGAGATATAGATAATCACAACTTAGTTGGATTTTGTCCTATATGAACCCCAGAAAAGATTTTAGGGAATAAATAAGGATGAAAAAGCAAATAAAAAATGGACTGAATCTATCCAGATTTAAGGAAAGTGTTGAGAGAGGGTGTGCCTCACAGGAACTAATATTTGAGTGAGAGATGACAGAGAATTAATTCTGACATTGTAGAACAGAGGACGTTGCTGGATTACAGCAGTAGAGAGCAATAGTTACGTTCCTTGTGAGGGCAGCCTTGGGCCCAGTCTGGTTTGATGTTTTCCTTCGTGACCTTGGTGCAAGAACTAGACGTGCACTTACAAAATCTGCAGATGACACAAAGCTGGTACGTACAGCTAATACAGACCAGAGGAAGACTTGATTATTATGCAGGAAAAATTAGATGACCTTGTGGAACAGCAGAATAGAAACAGCATGAAATTTAATAATCCAAAGTGCAAAATCATGCCCTTGAAGACTAATCACCAGAACTTTTGCTGTAGGAAAGGGGTTCATGAACCGGAGGAAGGAGAGATGAACAAACTGATTGACCATAGGATGGCCATGAGCCCCTCTGTGCTATATGGCTGTGAAAACAGCTAATGATGCTCCAAAATGTACCTGGCAAGAATTTGCAGCAGAGTTGGGAAGGAATTAGTAGCAGGGTAAAAGGTATTGGGCTCGGAAGATCATATGTGTTTCTGCTCATCTGTGTTTAAAAGATACTTTAAACTGTAACAAATGCAGAGAAAGGCAGGTATGTACAAGTAGGAATGGTCAGACGGGGTAGCAGTGATTACCATTTCTGTGTTGTCTGCCCTTTATTCTCCTCCCTCCCCCCAAGCTTTCATACAAGATTCGCTGCTCTGTATTTATGTTGTCGTTATTGAGTTATTCCCATCCCCTAAGGGATATTCCAGTCACCTGAACAGGTGAAGAAGTGAATTCCCCTTTCCACTGATGTATAACTTCATTACGGGGGAAGGGGAAATGTTTACCTTCCTTTCATTCATTAGAGGTTGGCTACGGTAGGATATTAAGGCAAGCATGTAGAGTCTTCTCGTAGTCCTGGGAAGTCAGCCCGTGCCGGTCAGCTGTATCCTCTTCACCTGCTCAGGGCTGAACTGAGCCACAGGGCTGAGCAGGAGTGATGGAGATGCCAGCAGCGTCCACATTGTGGGGCTGGGTACCAGCAATGACAGCTCGGTACCCAAGTGCTGATCCATCCACATGCTGCTTGCTCTCGCAGCCCTATTGCCGAGGCGTCTCTTTGCTGGTCTTTGCTACCCCACATTCACATCAGTGCAAGGAAAAAAAGAGGCTCAAGCCCAGCGTAAGGTTTTCAGTGCACCCCTGGCACTTTCCTCCTCTTCCTTCTGCCTTTCATGTCTTCTGGACCCATTTGGGGTCAGAAGGAGGAAAGGAGATGCTTTGGTGGATTGGCCAACAGGAGCTTTCAGCAAACCCTCTCCCATCAGCACTGTAATCTGTGAAAAATATCTTGCAATAAGGACAGGCTGTTAATTTTCCTCTGTGCACAGTTTGGCTCGCCCTGTGTAAGCAGAGGCTATCTTTAGCATGTCGTCGGTCTTTTTTATGAAGAGATATAAAAGCTCCCGCAGCAGGAGTTCTCTGACTCTGAGACTGGGTGAAGGAATGAGGCTATGACAGACTGCTTAGCTGGCCCCACCGTTCAGAGCCATCTGCTTGCCAAGATTTCTCAGCTATGAAGAGAGAGGCAGACACTGCCCTTCTCAGCGGTGGTATGTCACTGTATGTATTGAGCACTACTCAGAGATTAGGAAGGGTTCAGATAAAATGAAACCCAAACAATTTAAATAGACAAGCAGAAAAAACTTTGTACTATCTGCTATTTTAAAATAATCCCTCTAGTTGCAATTAAGCAACAAAATGTAGTAGTTCTCCTCTCCCAAATGCAGATCAGCAAGGCTCTCCCATAATTTGTTCAGACTGCATTAATGACTATAAGCAGTTTAAGCAGTTTGTTTTATGGCCATATCTCTGCAGTTGCTTATGCTGAACATCATTTCCTTTCCTGTTGCTAGCTTTGCAACAAGTCCCAGGAGTTATTTACAGACACCTTAGTTTTATCTAATTTAACAGCTTTGTGTTGTCAGCAGTTTTGCCAGCTCATTGTATTACCTCTCTTCCTGGTCATTAATAAATAGATGGGGCCGGAGAAAGAGTGGAATTAATCCTAGCAGTGATCCTCTGGTACAGTCCCTGTGGCATCACACTCTTACCACCTTTTCATCCCAACCATCTGCCATTCATCCCCATCCTTTTCTCTCTCTTTAACCCGTAACAAAGACCTTATCTGCTACCCCAGGGTTACTGAGTTTCCTTAAAAGCCTCGTGTGAATGATATTATCAAATGTCTCTGTAAATGCATATCCCGTGATTCTCTTTTAGTCAATATTTTGCTAACTTTTTATAACATTTGACCAGGTTAGGAAAGCACAATATATCCTCACTGATAAGTATATCAATTTATCTCTGCTGATCTGTGCTGACTTGCAATTTATTCATCCTGATTTTTTCTCTCTCTCCTACATATCACCTGTAGGTGTTTTATAACTATTTTAAACGATTTTCTCAACTGTTTTCCCCGTTAATGAATTAAGATTCTCTAGATTTCAGTTCCGAGGGTCAGTCTTAAGAGCTGTTTTAAAGATTGCTACAGTGTTGGCCATTTTCCAGTTATCCAGCAGAGTGGCTGTTTTAATGATGAATTACGTATCTTTAATGACAAATTATGGTAGGCTGAAATTGTGCTTCATTCTTAGGATTTCCTCAGAATCTCGGATGAATTCCATTTGGTACCATGAATTATTGGAACATATATTTCTGGAGTTGTTACACCACTGATATTTTTAATATCTTTTCTCCAACAGGGCTTTCACATCATTACATGTAACTTCAGAGCAAAGATTCACCCCCAGCCCTTCTTTTCTGACACCTAAATAAATCATTTACCTTCACTGCAATCTTTTCTCTCCCTGTGCTTTCCTCCTTTACACTTAGCAGTCTAGTAAGCCTACGTATAATAGTCAGCTTTCCATATGTGATTTACTCGCATCACTTATTTGTCGTCATGCGTTTGTTTTTGTATACTTTCTGAACTTCGTCTTACTGTATGAGTTGTATCTTGCCTGCCAAATCTTCCATTTTATTTGCATTGCTTTAACTGGGTATCCATTCCTGAAAGATGTTTCGAGGATCAGAATTAATCCTTGAATTTTACCATTTAGTTATCCTGTGCCTTCCTTTGTTTCTTTGTTCTGAACTCTGGAGATCTGCTAAAGTACAGGTTATAAATAGCTTCCACTCTAAAGTTATGAATCACATTTTTAAAAAATAATTATTTCTCTGGAAGAAAAAGCCCTGTTTTAAATGCTGATATTTTATTTAAAAAATGCTGATATTTTGCTTAAATTGTTTTGCCTGAATATGATTCCATTCACCCATACTTGTAATTCTATCAGCTGCAAGGGAAATACTCATGTAAATAGGGATATCATAATTATTCTCATCGTAATTGTTGTACTTGGGACCATAGTCTCTGCACCAAACCCTGTTGTTACTAAGCTAATGAACTCCATTGCACATAGTATTTCTTCGTGCTTAATCATTTTGATCGACAGGTATGTGGTGTGTTTACAGCACTGGATTTGTTTTTCGAGGATCTAGAATTTGTGTGCTAACAGTCAGTTTCTCCTACATACCCTGAGTTCCCCTCAATGGTTTAGGTGGCACACTTTAACTCCTACCTTTATCCTCCTCTAAAAAACCTGATCATCATTGAACATCTTTTGTTATTCCCTTCTAATAAAAGTTATTCACAGTTGTTTCATTTCTTCCCAACTTGGTACTGGTTTCTCAACCATCAGTAACACTCCTCTCCTGTATCTCTGTACCTTTCTGTTACTTACACACCTGTGATGTAGCATGCCTGGCTCCTGAATCCTCCTCCCCATCCAAGAAGAAACCGCTGATGTTATTTTAGACGTTTAATTTATTTCTCAAGGTTACACTGTTGTTAGAATTCAAAACCAGGAATGCAAGGAATTCCTAGCTTCTAAAATTGTTTTTCCATCAGTGGTTAGGTACTGAAGCTATTGGCTGCCATCTGTGCCCATTAACAGTCTAACTCCCATAGCCAAGCAGGTACGTTAAAATACAGGATCTCTAGCTTTACATGTGCTTGAACAAGTAAGGAGTAGAACTGCAAGTGATGTCCATGAGAAATGTCTAGTGCTCAGACTTTTGAAAAACAGACCACTTTTATGTTAGGACTAATCAAGCATTTTATGGTGAAATAATTTTCTGCTAGAAATAACTCAAGAGTTGGGTGCTCACTAGCAATAGAGATAAGCCAGGATGAGGCATATGTTGTAATCAGACGAAGCAGGTACTTGAACCTCGTCCTCCTAGCCCTACATGCGTTTTTGCTATTAAGGGGACAAGGAGTGGGATCTAAAATATGTGTCAGAATTTGTCTATGGATGCTAGTTTTTAAGAAAACATGGGCCCAAATCTTTCTCTTCCTTTTGTTTGTTCAAAAAAGGGAATAATGGAATTTATTTAGTATCATGTCCTGTAATGATTACATTAATTAACAGAGAATTTTCATACAAATTTTAAAATGCATGGTGTACATTTACTCTCTGGAATTGCTGATCAAATTTATTACCAGACTGTTGGTTCTAGCTCTTTGGAATTGTTTGGGTTTTTTTTTTTTTTTTTATTACATCTGTAGCACTAACCCAATGAAGTGTGACCAAGGCGCAGCGTGCATTTCTTCTTCCTGATGATGCAAGTGAGGTCTCCCTTCAGCTGCAGGAAGATTTGGTAAGACTGGCACTGGGCATGTTTAGTCTCTGCAGTAAAGCAGGGTTCAGAAATCCCCAGACTTTGCCATGCCAGAGTGCAGCGCTGTTCAAACTTGCTTCCTTGGGCCCAGAAGCCACCCACCATGTCCCAGCACCACAGCATCTGAGCTAACAAGTCTTTACAGATCTCCCAGCAGAAGAGGCTGATACGGGTTAGGTGTCTGCACCAAAGTGTAGACAGGCTCCTCACCACCCAGGTTGCTGCCTTTCTTCTACATTTTTCTCTCGAGGCAGTAGAAATCCAAGATCTTTTAAGAACTGGAGTTTGATGATGTGTTAATGTTACTACACAATACTACACGACTTGAAGGCCTTCTTAATTATCTGATAGACTGATAGAATCATTGAAGCTATTCCAGTTTGCCCAGTAAATACGCCTTTGGGTATGAAAACTGTACAGATCAAGTTTGAAAAGCCTATTATTTGTCAGGCAGTGTAAGAGATCCTGTGACACTTTCTCTCCAGATATTGCAGAAGTAATTAGGCTATACTAGGAACTGTTAAATTTATACCTTTGAGGTCACAAGCACATTTTAAACTACTTTTTTTCTCTCTCTACAATGCAAAAGCCAAAATCTGGCTTTGCTCAACTGAAGGCTAAATGGATGTATGACAGGTATTAATCTTCTGTTCCACTGCAGTCCCACTCATGACACACCAGACTGGATTTCTTTGAAAATATCTGTGCTGGATTTGGGGAATTTGTTGATATGGCAGTTTGTGCCCACGAGAAGGAAAGAAGAGCCCAGTACCACAAGTGTCTGCCGTTCTTTCCGAGTGGGCGAGGTCTGGGGACGGGGTCTGGATCTGGTCCCTGATCCAAAGTTGCCTGGAATCTCTCCGCTGACTCTGACCACCACAGCAAGCTGTAAATGTCATCCCCTAATGTCTGTGTCAAACCGGTAAGAACAGCATGTTCTCTACAATGGCATCTGCTTTTAATGAAAATAAAGCCTAGAGAATTCATCGAGCCTCTTGTGGTCATTAACAAATGCTGCTGTCAAGTATGGATTTGTTCTGATTTGATTCTCAGCTACTGGATTTTGTTTTCCCTTTGTTTTCTACAGTAGGGAGTCTTCTAGTATGAGAAATCCTCTCTCCACTTTGGTACTCGCAGATGGAATCACATTAGGCGGTGGAAGAAGAAAAAAATTGCACCCACCTTCTTTCAGGGACTCATACTCAGGCCAGTGTCTGGCTCCAGCGAGGGCTGCGTAGACTTTTTTCTTCATTACAAGAGTAAAACATACCAGATTAAAGTCTTTCCATGCCAGCTTTGTTATCACAAATATTTGTGATGGATATGCTGATCCATTTTTTTAATAGGGGATAATACTTCAGATGGCAAAATTATCAAAACACAGAGCACACTTAGGTCAAGGTAATTTAACTCTAATCTTGCCTAATTGTTATTGCGGTCTGGACTGACAGAACTGAGATAATTAAATCCTGATCATGAACTATCCTCTTCTTACTTCGTATGGTTCCACGCGCCAAATACAACGCCAGCACTCCTACCTGACATTTTCTGTGAAAAGACATTTTTAGGCATCATAATGTGTGAAGGCTGCCAGCAGGGCAGTCTATCACTTCCGTCTTACATCAAAAGGATATGTACCCTCTTGGAGGAAGAAAATAAAGCTAGTATAAAAAACAAGACTCTAGCAAGGAAGGTTAACGTGGGCACCTTGCAACTCTGAAGATTCTAAGTTCAAATTTGGGAAAAAGAGAGCACAGCCTGCACTTCCAGCCTTTCTTCCTTGCCCTTGAATCAAACAAGAATCTTTGGGAAAACTTCTGAAAAATACTTTCATCTCTACCTCTCATTAATGTAATTGCCTCCATTTCTCTCTGCACTTAGAAGAATGCGGCCGTAATAACCACCTTGTGATTTCCACAACTCCTGGTGCTGCTTCTCCACTGCTGACTGCACCAGTCCACTTGCCAAAGCTGCAACCTCAGGCGCAAGATGTGAAGTATCCTCAAGTGAAGATGGTATAAAAACCCAGGAAGACATGAAACTTTAAGAGATATAAAGTGTGTTCCTTAAATAGCTAGAGCCTTTGTTTCACAGCTCTATTTTCTGATGGTAAGTATTTTTTGCAATTACAAGTGGGGCAATATCAAATCTGTATGAAACATTCATAACTGTAACTAAAATGGGCGACGTCTCCTCAGCTGATGCGTGCTTGAGAGGAACGCCTTTGATGCCAAGGCTTTTTAACGGGGCTGGTACTGTCGTGGTTGGGTGTGTAGCTTAGTCAGTTTGACGGTCTCTGCTGGGTGTTTGCCAAGTGCTGTATTTAAATCCCAGGTTCTCCGAGGCTTTCCTGGTCAGAAAAGCAGAGTGCATTTCTGAGACAGGAAACCTGCAACATGCAGGATGCTAATACAGATACCAGCTCTCACCTAGGGGAGGCTGCAAGACCGACAAATTGCAAAGAGAAGATGAGCAAAGGAATGGGCGTGCATGCACGTTTGTGTGTGAGAAAGGGGGAAAGAGAGAGAGCACCTGTGTGAGAGAAAGCTGCTAAAGGGCAGAAAGCATTTGGGGAATCGGGAAGAGCAGACTATGCAAGGGGGAAGCTGTGAGGAGGCTAACGAAGCAGCAGAAGTAAATCACCTGCTTTATAGAAACAAATAGAGGTGCGTATGTGTCGGAGGGAGAGGGTGCCACAGGAGAAGTTCCCAGATCTGGTCAGGAAGCTGGCAAGAAAAAACTATCTAATAAACACCTGAGGTTTATTCAAGAACAGTATCTGAGCTTTGTTCCTCGCTGTTGAAGCCATCATTTAGAAAACAAGTGAAAATTAGTTTGGTGGTCTCACCTTAGTCCCACATGGCATTTTACACATAACACAACAACTGTACGGTTTTTACACACGACTGTCTTCGTAGACAGAAAATCTGGATCATAATGATATAATGGTGCAGACAGAAGTCCACATTGAAGGGTATTAACAGAAACTGCTGCAGCATAATTTGCCTGCATTTTTCCTGACTGTAACTAATAAAAGCCCTCATCCCCAGCAGTATCAAATTTACTCAAATTAAAAAGCTGTTTCTCTATGACAACAGACTATTCTCCTTGTTCCACTTCAAAAAGTATTAATTATGGAACATCATGTTTTACAAATATTTTTCTGCATAAATGCTGCATTAAAGCACTATAATGTTGAGTAAAAAACTATGTGTGTTTTGCAATATAAGGAAGACTGTTTTCTATACTCTCAGAAAAAAAGTTGCATCAGTGTTTTGTAAGTAGGTCAGTGACAATTCCTTATGTATTTCTTAAATTCACATGGACTCTCCAGGTTCCGGCATAGGAATACATGGGTAAAACTACTGTGAATAAAATATTCATGTTTTTCTTTAAAAATAAATAGACCCAGATAAGCTGCAGTAAGAGACGTAATGCTTTCCCAGTGCAGGATTGTCATCTGCATGCTTTAAGAGCTTTACTCAGTTCTGTTTATTAGCATGTAATTAATATAAGCATAATTAATATGAGATTCCCTTTGCAATAAAATCATTCATGAATTTGGGGCTCGTAACACATCCCTTGACTCTTCATTTGGCATGAAAGTTGTTGTGAATATTAGTCATTATTCAGAAGACCTACTTATTTTTTAGGATCTAGTAGGGGTTTTGGTGGGGGGGATGTCAATATCATGACACCTATTTAATCAAAAAATCTCATTCAAATTGAAACACTGATGACCAGAATACTGTTTATAAGTCAGTTGTATTACAGAACATCAAAGTTGTGTTACACAGTGTGCTCCTGCTAGTGTGACTACACAGCAGGCTCACCTGCCCATCAGGCAGGGACATCACCACCAGGGCCATTCCCCCTTCCAGATTTGGTGGCCAAGTCCAAGGTCAGCTCCTCAGAAAGCCTTTTCACTCATAATTGGACAAACTCTACGTGTGGTACTGTTGACATGTCCATTGCTGTGGAATTACAGGATGTCATTTCATCCTAGAGGTTTTGTAAAGAGAAGGTTGTTTCACTGTAGATGTGGCAATACCTATGACCAGGTGGTGGTATTCTAAAGAAAGTCACAGGATGAAGTCCCATAGCCAGTGCAAAAGATTAGCCTTGTCTCCTACAGATGTTTCCTTGGGTAATCCCACCTCTAGCACTTGTAGGGATCAGAACTATCTTAGCTCACAATAAAAAAAACCCCAAACAAAACAGAAGATACCTCTGAGACATCTAGACTCTGGAGAGCCTTGAAAATTGCTGAGAGATGTAAAGGTTAAGATCTGAAATGGGCTTCTTTAGACAGAGACCTTGCTTAATATAGAAAGCACTGGAATATTGTGCTTTCACCAATGCACGGTTATTATAGATATATATACACTGTACCATTTTCTTAGGTCTGTCACCCTTTGCCATGCATCGAGTAGATTATGGTGAGCCTCAGTATGAAGTGTATGTAGATCTCTTGGCTAAAAGACATGGTTTCCATCAAAGGGAAGAGCATTCCAGCCAGCTGAAGTTGTAAAAAAAGCATCTTCTTTTAGATATTTTCATAATGTCCAGATTTAAGAAGGGACATGCCCAGAAAGACTGTGAAACTGTATGTTTGTAGAGCGATTCCATGGGTAGAAATAGCCAGCTACTTGAAAGATCTAATCATCAATATCATATTCCTTGTATTGGTAGAAATTCTCATTTTGCTGTTCACTTACTTCTTGGTTAGCTGAATTAGGTGAATTATGTCACTGTTGACATCTCACACAGCCGAAACACAGCTCTGTGTAATGTGTATAATGTCTGCCCTGGGCTCCACATGGGTAAGAGGGAATAGATAAAGCAGGTTGGATGGCATTTTGAGTGATTTTTCATGTATGTGACATGAAGATGAGTGGCCACTCCCCGGAGATCTATTGCAAGAGAAATGGATTATCAAAGGGGTGGACTCCACCTGATTTACGCGCTTACTCCGCTCTGGCACTCCCAGCTAATGGAAAATGTCAGTGGCTGCTGGCAGACGCAAAGAATTCAGGGCAGATATTTGCCTCTTTTGGTTTGTTCACTTGTGGGCCTAACTCATCTGGCGGTGGGGCTCATTATGCACCGTTATTGCTCTAGGTTTTGAACCTATTTCTTCTCAAATTAATTGCTTCTGGTTCAGTTATCTGTAACGAATTTGATTGAAATAGCATGAAAACAATCACCGACGTGTGGCTGTTGTCCATTTACTCCCCCAAGGAAACACATCATTTGTTAGACTGCTCTGGCAGCCAGCGGATTTCATGAGTTCGGAAGCACAGTTCCGTGTCAGCAACAGGCTAGAGACAAAGCTTTGGTGCAGAAGAGCTGCTAGGCTGATGAGGATGGGGGGTGGGATGTCACTATCTCCTCTGCCTATGCAAGATACAACATCAGGGACACTGCGTGACCAGTTACACAACTGGTACCAGCAGCAGGATTCCTTTTTTGGTTTTCAGACCAGTTGCAATGGGAAGTGGCTGTAGAAGCACCTCTCCTGGGGCTGTACAGGCTCCACCACCTGGAGAAGAAGCACGTAGCTCTTCCGAGGTTGACAGTGGTGGCAGGGCACACTGGAATTGCGTTGTCACGGCTGTGCTGTGGATTTGGGTTGGGGGATGGATTGCATTTTCCCGCTTTCATCTTTAGACACTCCTTTGTCCTTTTTTTCTTATAGGAAAGAAGGTGTTTGCTTTGTACGTTGCTTAGGATCTCAGTTGGTTAATCTGGCCTGGAAAGGAGATTTACCATTGACTCCCATGGTCGTCTTTGAAAAAAAAAAAAAGGGAAAAAAACCTCTTCCTTTTAGCCTTTGGAATTATTATTGGGAAAGATTTGTAAAGGTTACTTGTAAAGATTGTATTATTTGTAAAGATCACAGAGGATGAATTTGGGGGAGGTCAATAAACAATACTGGAATCACCAGCTGACATCAGGGTCTTACTGACATGCATGTGAAACTAGCAAAAAAAAAAAAATTTAAAAACCCAATCCTTTATTCCGCAGAATTTGACAAACTGGCAACAAGACATTTCTGCCTCGCACATTGGGAGTCTATGAAAGGGAAGGGAAGAATAAGGCTATTCTTAGCCCCCTTTATAGGCACACAAATGTCACTTGCTGGGGGGGAGGAGGGTTTGTTAAGGAACCGAGGACGGGACCGCTGTGCAAAACCGTCCTTCACGACAGGGCAAACAGGAACCTGCGGCTGACAGCCCCGCGCTAGCTCCGCACGCTCCCATCTTAGTCAACTACTGGAAACGTCCTGGTTTCTTCCCCCCCCCCCGAATAATTTTTATTCGTGCTCAAAGACCAGGCTGAGGTTTCGCCAGAGCCTGGACGGCATCACCTCGGGACGGGAATTCAAGCGGTGACTTCAACACGGGCGGACGACAACAAAGCGCAGAGGCCGCCCGCCCGCCCGCCCGCCCGCCCGGCAGGCAGGGGAGCGCCCCGAGGGCTCACGGCAAGCGCCGCCCGGCCGCTGCCCGCCGCTGCCTCCCGCGGGGCAGCCCGGCCCTCCCGCCGCCGCCGGCCCTCCCCGCCGCCGCCGGCCCCGGCGAACCTCCCCGGCGGCTCCCCTCAAACTTCCCAGCGGCGCTCCCGGCTGTACGGGCCGGCACCGCCCGGAGCCCCTCGACGGCGGGCCCCTCTCCCCTCCGCGCCCGGCGATTCCCCCGGCGGACGGGGCGGCGAGGCGGCACCTCCCCCCGGCCCGGCCCTGCCCGGCCCGGCCCGGCGGAGGCGGTGGGCGGCTCCTGCGGCCGCGGCATAAACCGGCGGCCCCTCCCGCCACCCCCGCTGTTCCCGCTGGACGGCGGGGAGGAGACCGGCGGTCCCGCGGGAGCCGGGCGGAGGCTGAGGCGGCGGCTCTCCAGCCGAGGGGCTGCGCCTGGTGGTGGCGGCGGGGCGGGGAGCTGCGGGGCACGGGTGCGCCGCCTCCGCCTCCCGGCTGCCGCGGCCTCGCTCGCACGGCGGCGGCGGCAGGCTCCGGCGGGCTCCCCCCATTGTCTGCCCGCGGGCGGAGGGCTGCGCTGCCCGCCCGCCCCCCGCCCTCGCCTTTGTGTGCTCCGGCCGGCGGCGGGGCGGCGCGGCGCCCGCCGTGATGCGCGCTGCGGGGCGGTGGGGGGTCCGCTCCTCCCGGTGAGAGGCGGGGAGGCACCCAGCCTCGGCCCCGGAGGTTTTTCACCCGCAGCAGCCGGAGGAGGGGGACTATGGACTGAGCGCATCGGTGTACCATGGAGTCCGGCATTCGCTTGAGCACGCTCTGCCTTCTCCTCTGCCTGGGGCCAGGTAGGCGGATGCCGGACCCGCCGGGAGGGTACCCGGGAGCGGGGCCGGGGGAGCTTCGCGGCGGCGATGCCCTGGCCGCACCTGACCCCCCTGGGGGGTGTGGGGCTGTGTGTGTGTGCTCGGAAAGTTGCAGTGTCGGCGGGTGGGGTAACGGCACTTTCTGGGTCAGTTGCAGGCTTTGGCGTGGACCCCTCGCTGCAGATCGACGTGCTGTCCGAGCTACAGCTAGGAGGCTCCGCGGAGGGCGTGCGCCAGGTGCCGGGGCTGCACAACGGGAGCAAAGCCTTCCTCTTCCCAGGTACGGCGGCCCCCGGCCGCCCCCAGCCCCCCTGGCCCCGCTCAACTTCGGCCGTCGCCGTCGGGCCCCTGCGCCGCGCACGGGGGGTCGTCCGCCCCCCACAGCGAGGGGTTTGCCCGCTCCTGAAGCACCCGGGGTCTTTTCCCTTCCTGCCTGCTTTTCTTCCACTCTTCTTCTTCCCCCCACCCCCGCCTTTTTTGTCCCTCGCCCGCCCCCCCCCCCCCTTTTTTTTTTCTTTGACTGGTAGACGCTTAATTAAAGTACAGCAGGAACGGGGATGGCAGATGGCTTATTTTGTGAGTCGTGGGGTGCGGTGATGAATAATAGCACCACCCACTCTTCTGCTTTACTTGGGAAATGCTAAACATACCCCAGTTCCAGCTAAGGAAATGCTCGCTGAAAGTTTCATGTGAATCGAGCAAAATGCTGAAATGAAGTGCCCCGGAGGAGTGAGGCAGATGGCTGAAAATAAGAATACCTTCTTTTACCACGGGAAAGTGGCCCTTGTGAGCTTCTATGTCATACTCCTCATGAGAAACAAAGAATGAGTTTTAGTCTCTTTTAGTGCTTGTGATTGGTTTTTTTGTTCATATTGGGAGTAGAAATCAAATATAGTAGTCTTGTTCCATCTTTCAAAAATAGGTTTAGGAGGTTTATTAAAAAATAATTACACTTCCTTATATTGTAATTCATAAAGGGCTGTAAAATAACTCTCAATGGCTAGTTGAATTTATTGGTGTAGGTTACGTTGCCTACACTTGCTCATTATCAGTATATTTTTGAATTACACTTTAGTAACATACTGATACGTTAAATGAAGCCAGAGTCAAGAACACTTTCAGGAAAAAACCCTCTATCTTAATTTAAAAAAAAAAAAGCCTAAAAATGGCCTTTAGAAGCAAATCTCTTCTCTGAAAGATGGTGAAATGCTCCTTGGAAACTTGACTAAACAAGAGCAAGGAATATGGCTCAACATCTGGTGAAGCCAGAGCAAATCTCCGCATCAGCCTGTAGTTTTAAAATAGGGGGACTTGATTGCTGGCTTCTTGTGTCATGCCAGGAGTTTCAACTCGGATCTGAAAGCATTTCTACTGCAACAGGCAAGAGTCTGTGTTTCCCATACAGAAGAGTTGTAATTCAAGGGAGATAAGATCTGGAAAGGGAATTTCTTTTTCATGTTTGCATTAATGAGATAATTTATCAGAAGCTAATAGTTGCCAAAGGCTTTTTTTTTTTAAGGTGATCTCTCTAGCGGTGTTCTTCCCTGGTACAGCCAGCATGTGTCACTATGGACATTAATGTGGAGACGCATGGGCATATGCATTCAGAAACACCGACACATGCTGGTTTTTAACATCCGTGATGGGCTTGTGGCTGCAGAGCAGAGTCCTCTGTGAAGGGGGTGACTGCTTAGAATGGCAACATGTTTGTGTGGCCGTGGGGTTCGTGTCCTAAAATAGCAGTAATTTTTAGGGTATGGTTCTGAGTTGAGGCCTCATTGTGCTATAATGGGGTGAGGGAAGTCAAAACTCCCTTTGACTTCAGTGGTAACAGGATTAGAGGTTTGTAAGAATAAGTCTTTTTATTGTATATTTTCCCAATGTCAGGACAAAAAAATTACTGGGTAAAAGAATTTTTTTTCAAGTTGTTCCCTCTTTCTTTGTAATTACGGGTGTACGTAGTTCCTAAATGGGTTACCAGTTTAGTCATAGCAAAAAGAGAGAAGAGTTTAAATTTTCACACCAACCTTTTTATTTTGTTGAGATGAATCCGGGGAATAACAAGGACGGAAACACTTGGGTTTAAATGGTGGTTGAAGTCACTCAGTATCCCTTGGGAAGTCTTCAGCGCCCTGCAGGACTGGAGATACTTTTCCTGCTACTACATAAGACGACTGTTGATTTTCTTATAGTAAATGGGGTCCTTACTGAGCAAACAGATTTTCATTTCCTAACTTGCATTTGGAAATAGAGAAATTTCCTTCCTTGATCAGACCACTGGGTCCAGTTAGTCATTTTTGTTCTGCTCTTAGAGCTCACACCATGGGAACATTGCTGCAATGTATGCCTCTTAATGTATGTATTTGCAGTGTGTGAATTTCAAATATATGTGCGTGCTGACTTTAAATTTGTTTTTTGCCTATGTGTTTTTTCCTTATCCCAGCTAAAGCCTTAGTCATAGACCCAAATGATTTTGTGAAAAGGACACAAATGACTTTAAATGATCTGTGAACTTACTCTGGAAGCTTTGTGATCCTTTGCCTTTTGGTTTCTTCAGATATTGAATCTTTTCTTGTACTGTATACATATTTATGACATTTTAGTATGTTGCCTTTTTTGATAGACTACATTCTCAACTGGTGTAAAGCCTTACTTTACATATGCTTAAAACATACAGACAGCCTAAATGCTGTTCTTTATTTTAGGAAGAAATTATGAAAGTGGCAGATTGAACTGCCAACAGGTAACAGACAATTAAAGATATATGATGGGAAAATTGTACATGCAGCTAAAGCAGAATAGTCTCTTTCTTTCTGTTTCTAGGCAAAAAGTCGGTTTTGAGTGCTTAATTAGATGTAGCATCAATTTTCAATACAAGGGTTTTAGCATCTAATTGGCTGTTCTGACAAATTCTTCTTTGTGTAATTAATTTTCAAAGGTACTTATATTTCTAGGCCATATAACACAGTAAGCAGTTACTCTCTGAAGGTAGTTTTAGTCTGTTATAGTCCATTCAAAGGCATTTAGATTGCTCCTTTTACAGTTCCTGATTTAGAAATAGCTATAGCCATTTGAAATTTGCGGTCACTTGGACTTTCTTGTGTACCAATCTGCTCTGTCACTGTACAAATCTTAGGGAGAGTATAAGATTTGGGAAAGAGAACCCTTCCCACTGATTTCAGCAGGATTAGATGCCGTGGTCTTGAACTGTAAAGCTTTTTAGGTGCCAGTTGCTCCTTGGTTGTAGTGGATAGTAACACCTGAATGCCACTGTAATCTGGCTCTAGTTAGCTGCAGGGACTTCTCTTTGTGGAGAAATGTGATTTGCAAAGTAATTGTAAAATGTTCCAGTGTAGTTTGTGGGAAGATACAATTATGAATAGAAAACAGGAGGAAGTCTTCCAAAACGTTAGTGTTGCTATATGTGAACATCTGCCAGCACTTCCTAGCCAACAGCAGATATTATTATGTCAAAATATGTTGAGAGAAAAATTATTCCTCTTCTGGTCAGAGCAGTAGAACAGAAGTCAGAATATCTACACCACAAATTTCTCTCTGTTGGTGACTTTACGTAAGTCAGTGAAATTTTCAATACCTTCATTTTCCGTTTGCAAAACAGGGATGACCGTAAAGGTAAAGCCCAAATCAGGTGGGTGGATTGAAGTGTAATTTATGTATTTGAAGAAGGCTTTTGGAGAAATACCAATTGTCATTCTTATAATTCTGTCTTTGTAAATATACTGCATTAATACAATTTGAGGAGGTCGGTGGAGATTAAAGTCAATGTAGCCATTTTCCTATGCAAACATGAACATGATATTCCTGCAAGAGCACTTGTTGCATATGTAACTGCAGGGAAATTTGAAAAGGCAGACAAAACCACAACAGCAGAGGCTGGAGGGTGCTGAGGGTTTTGGATGGGTCAGACACATCTGCCTTAAGTAAGTCTCCTGAGCGTAGACTTAATGTTAAGCACATGCAAGGTCCCAGTGAAGCCAGGTATTTCAACTTGCAGTAGGAAATTATGTTTTGAGCTGTGAGAATTTAAATAAAGGCTGCAAGAGTAACTTAGTTTCCTCTGGTGCTCCTCTAGGCAGTAACGTTTTGTCACCTTCCCTCCTCCCTTTAGACTCTGTATTATTATATATATTTTATAGATATAATATTTTGATAGTGTTTCTGGGTCTTACTTGCTGTTGAGAGTAAATACTACGCATCAGACTATCTTTGTCCAAAGAGTGTACATGTGGTAATGGAGACACCTTCTAACCACCTCCAGCAGCAGTGGAGAGTGGTGGAAGGTACAGTGTACATCAAGAGATGAGAGGCACCAAAAATGCAAGTGATGTGTAAGGAAAGTATATGCCCATCAAAAGGTGTTTAGCCTCCTCTTTGAGGAGTACATAGGGTGGACAGGAGAGTGCAGTCAGATGGTTACAAGCACAGGAGCATGTATTTAAGGAAAAGATGAAAAGGGCATGACAGTCACAAAAATGTGGGAGCTTGTGTGTCTGAATGCAGGACTTGGAACTCATTCAGAGGATAAGCTTTTTCTCTGCCAGTTAGGATGTGTAACTCTTAATATGGTTATAAACACTATTTAGATATCTCTGAGGAGGGACAGTTCTAGAGGCAAGATATGGTATATTCTGATGGGGAACAAGATGTGCTATAAAACACCAAAGAAATGATCTAGTCTGTCAGTGTGATGCATGAAAGAACTCAGCACTACTGTTCTTAGAGTTGGGGTTTGCTGGCACAAACTGCTGGCAGAAAAAAACCCCTAAAATAGGCCTCTTGGTGTAAATAATTTGTTATCTATTGCTGCATGACTGCATCATTAGCCCATTTTTAAAAAATGCTAGCAAGACAATATTACTATTTATATAATATATCCTATATCCCTTTGGATAGATCACTGGTTTTTGGCCTATGACATCATCTCTGGACATTACTAAGTTAAGGAGCTAAAAATAAAGCTTTAGAACTAGATGCGACTAAACGTCGTTTCATTATAGGAATAGGATTTACGTTGTCTATGCACTTCACACACACTTTTTTCCTTGCCACCTGTTATTGAAACTATGGACAGATGCTTTCTCCAGGTTCCAGCTGAGCCTGCTGAAAATAGTACTGTTCCGAGCTGCTTGTCACCACCCGGGAGCTAGAGGTTACTGTCCCCACAACTTTTCCGAAGCAAGAGATCATGTGAGTGTTTCCATGTCTGCTGATGGCAAAGTCAGCCAGCGTCAGGAGCGAACCTGGCTGACTGCAGTGACAGGGATTAGAGAGTCCTGTAAACCCCTTTCTCCAGCTGTACTCCTCTCCCAGAGGAGCGGTAACAGACAGCTGCGGGAGAGGATGCTAATGTTGCCAACTGGTATGGCTGACTGCAGAGTGAATACCTATCTGCAGCTTTTTTTGTCTTGGAAGCAAGCTGGTTTCTCTCAGAATCACTGAATCCTCAAAATGTGGGACCTCCAGCATAGAGATCATCTGTAGATAATAAAAATTCCCAGAATTTTTCGGAGAGACAAAGAAAACGCCTCACCCCTTAGTTTTCAGGAAGACTGAAATAATTGAGTTTAGTTTCAGTAAGTACTGGAGTGTTTGTCAATGTTAGAAATGCCTAGTGTAAGCAATTACTCTATGACAACACGGTAGCCAGAGAGATCCAGATTTTGGCGTATCTGGAACAACAGCCTATGCTTTCCCCCTGCTGCCCCCATCCTCTTCAACCTCTGGCACCTTCCAAAGTCACCTCTGCACCCGTGCAAACAGTAACCATCGTGGTACAGCACTGCCAGGGTTGTGATTGATGCTGCTGGGGAGCCGGGCTGGATGTTGAAGGAGAGCCCTGAAGAGCTGGGCTGCTTCTGCTAGGGCCTGCAAGAGCAGAGACTGCTGCCGTGAGGCATCCCCTTGCTCCGGAAGAGCTGAATATTCAGCATCCTCCTGCTCCTGTTAGCAGTGGTAGCAAGAGGAGGTGCTTGGGAAGCGTCTGCTGCTTGAAGAGCCTGCCCAAAAAAGGAGGAGGTAGTATGTGAGAATCCTGCATCCAGTTCCCATCCCAAACCATGCTGAGTTACCGTGCATGGAGAACTAGGATGCACTTACTCATTGCATAACCATACACTGCTGAATAATCATGAATATACCTAGTACTGGAGACTGTTGCTTGCTAACTACTGCCTTGCTGGCTTATCTGTAAAACAGAAGGGGAAAAAGTTATGGGAAGAAAAAAACTTAAATGTTGCGGACTTGTGATTGATACTTGTAATGGTACAGCAGAGGGTAGGACTGAGAAATGGAAAGTGAATGGGGACCTAAAATGGCAGATACTAAGGAAACTCAGGCTTCCAGAGAAGAAAAGTTTGTAATCCCTGTATGGAGTCATTAGTGCGTAGTTGATACACAATAATGTTAAGGAATGACAGAAAACTTGGCCTGTAGCATTTGGGGATTGCAACTATCTTAATGCTGAAAGTTTCAAATAAATAATGTTGCTGAGAGTGTGTATTAGGCATATAAAGCATCACAAAGGTATAAGTGTAGAGCAATAAAGTTGTTCTAAGTACGGCTCTAAAAATTATGTCATTGTTCATTGCAAGAAAAGGTATTTTACACAAAATTTTCTTTTTTGTCTTGGTTATTTTTTGTTTTTCTACAGTGGGCTTTTTGGAGGGAGGGAAAGGAACTAAGCAGAAATTAAATATTTCCTCCATAGCCTTTGGGTTTTGATTTTTTTTTTTTTTTTTTTTTTTTTTTGTACTCACATCTCTTGCTATGTGTCTTGATATGGGCTCTTGTCACCTTTCAGTCTGTTAAATTCTTAAGAGCATGGATTCTGGAAGAAGCTACAGCGTGGGGAGAGAAATGATACTTGCTTGTTGGTGTAGGCACCGTACCTTACCTGCCCAGATCCCCTTGGGAGATGGTGCCAAGCAGCATGACTTCTGTGGCTTTGCCTGGGCTTGGTGGGACAGCTGACATCTCCAGCCTCTGCTACTTCAACCTTTGGAGTGAATTAGTACCTGCATTTATTAATGAGCAAGGATGTGACTCCATTTAGAGGAATGTCGTATTTTATTGTGTTCCCGTGGACTTGACCCGGTGCTTTTCACAGCCAGGTTGCATCTAATATCTGCAATAAATTGAAGTCCCTGGGGGGTCTGTTTTCTATTGGGACAATGCTGATTCTCTAAAACTTTTTTTTTTAAATGAGCATTGGGTTGTTCGGATTAATTCAAATAACCATGTTCTGTTTATACATTCAGTATTGCCGAAAACCATTCATACTGATTAATAACAGAGACTTGCATTTGCTTGTTCCTACCTTTACAATGAGGCCTCTTCTAAAACATTGTAAGAACAAAACCCTTGTTGAGGCTAGTGTTATCTCAGGGCTCAACCTGGCATATTTGTTGGAAAGCTGAAGATGAGTATGATGTGCAGCTCTGGGGCATGTATGGAAGGAAAATACATGAAGACAATGTCAGTGTAGTGATGTGGGGCAGAGCCCTGGTTGGTGCCGTGAGAAGGGGCAGGATGGTTGGAGGAGCGGAGGCCAAGGAGACCTCTCTCCATGTCGATGTCCCCATCAGGAGCAGCCAAGCGCAGGTGGCGGCTCACCAGGCAGCCTCTCCTGGCAGCGTAGCACGGGGTAGTGGTCTCGGCTGAAGTTAAAGATGTGATGTTGACAGCAGGACAGCATCTGTCCTGCATGCCAGAGAGAACCCAGCACCTGCAGCACGTGTGCCCTGAGAGCGGGGCAGTGACTCTTCTGGGTAGCTGTCAAGCTCGTCTTTCCATATTGCTGGGGGAGGATTGCATTAGCAAGGGGTAGTGACGTGGGAAAACGAGGTCTTGCTACCCTTATGTAATTGCTTTTGCTGTGACATAGTTCTGTAGTCATGAAGCATGGCTGAGACTAGCTAGGTTGATGGTTTTTTTTATGGTTTCTCCCCCCATTGCAGCACAGTTCATTCTCCAGTGAGGTTTCACAGAGGACACCAGCATTTCCTATACATCCCTTCTAGATCAGTTGCAATGTCTGTTTTTCCCCTACTGTTTGCTTCTAAGATGTGAGAAATAGGCTTCCTACTCTCCCTCCCTTGCTTATGTTCTTCTAGTCTGTATCCTCCAGGGCATATAGGTGCCAGCTTGGAAAAATAACTTCAAGAATGGTTAACTTCACTGCTTCCACTGAGTCTTAAGGGAGGTACAGAACTGAGCTCGTAAGTTATTTAAAACCAGTGGATAAGAGCTGGAGATTATATATAGCTGTCACGGGAAACTGTACTTCCATGTAGTGACTCTTCAGTTCCCTGTATTTTGTCCTGCTTGGTCGTGTGCCAAGGTGCAGATCCACAGATCAGCTGTATTCTCCTACCTGCACTGCTAAGGTACAGCTGAATAAGGGGTGAAAAATGATTTTTCACTGAATTTTTTCTGTTCATCTGTTTTGACTAAATTCCTCTAGATTTTGTCTCAATGTTTAAGAAATGCTAATTTTTCCATCTTGGTGTTGTCCAAAAGATTTCTTCTCAGGAAAATCTGAGAAGAAATATGATAAAATGTACTTTAGTTTTTCATTTTTTTGCCTGGTCATGTTTTCCATGATAAATACCCATTATGAATGTTCACTCAGATATTTCAGGTAGCTGTTACTGAACTTTAAAAACTTAACATATTTGCTACGAGTTTGTTTTATTTAAGTTACGGTCCCATTTAGGGAGTAAATTTTTTTTTCTTTTTTTCCCCCTTTTCTTTAAACCATGTTTGGGTGGAAAAAAAATACTGTAGCCATTTTCAACATGGAAGAATTTTACAGCAAAAATTTCTCATTATTTGTTATGGTAAACAACATTTTGTTTGCTTTTCTTTTTTTGGGGGGTGTGTGATCCTGATTATTTCAGAGAGAAACGCAAGCTTAGAAAACTTGACTTTTGTCTTGAGCCATCTTGGGAGATGCTACTCACAACTCTGTGCTGTTGCAAGGTGCTAAAGCAATGGGTATGGTCTAAAAGGACGAGTAGACTAAAACAGACTTCTGAAGACAGTGTTCAAAAGGCTTTTAGCAGATTAACATATTTGCAGCAGCAACAACATTGCTACAATAGACTGTAATGTTTCCAAAGGAGCCATTACAATCAATATTGCTAGCGATCCATAACTGAGAATTCTTTTAGTGGAATTTGAGTGGCAATTTCCCTCTCTGAAAACATAGAGGGAGTATAATAAGAAAAAGACCTCCAGTTGTAGAGTTGTTCTGTCTGTTAGGGCAACATTTATACAGTTTCCCCAGCATAAATGCATATTTAAGTATAATTAGATGGTAGTAACATCTGTACTGTTTATCCTATCAAGAGAAGAAGACGTGCCAGCCTTGACTCCGTGGCTGGAAGTCTACCAGTCTCTAAATACAGCTGTGTCATGATCCAGAAGGGTTCCAAAGGAGCTTTTGTGGTTTTGAGGTCAATAATCTGTGTTTTAATAACTCCCTAAGCATGCATTTGCGTGTTGGGCCGTAGCTGTTCCAAAGGCACTCTTAAGATTTCCTGTAACTTTGGCTAATATCCCTTGAACTTGAAACAGTCCCCAGATTTGCTCAGCACCCATTCAAAGAGTTGAGGTAGCCTTGAGGAAAACCTTGTGTACCCTGTTCAGTGATGCTCTTTTTAAGAATCCCTGCATACACCGTCAGCATTTGAAGCATAAGGAAAGCATACTGTAGTAAGAGATCTGGGAGCTTGAATTTTTTTTAAACTGAGATTGCATCTGGATTATTGCATTCACTCTGGGTTTCTCCATTTCAGAAAAATATCAATGAATTTCAGAGAGTGAAGAGAACAACAGCAAACCTGATTATACAGTAAAAAGGACTGGCTTACTAAGAAAGCTTTTGAAAGAACTTGAGTATGTACAGCTTGTCCAAGCAATGACAAAAGTGTTGTATGATAAGTGTCTAGTATTAGAAGATTCTTAGAGGTTTAAAATGAAGGAATTATTTCGTATTCAAAGAGCTAGAGGTAACAGTAATGTAATGGTATTATAAATGGAGAGGATGCAAGATAAAAGGAGACTTTCACAGTGAACTAGTTTAGATTGTAGAATAGCTACCGAAAGGAAGTGGTGGAAATCTCCAGACTTGATTTTTTAGAAGATAGCATGAAATAAAAAATCTAGGAAACATTAGCTATGTTGTAGTCATTGTGTGACATGCAGTTAATATGCTGAGGATGGCGTGGATGACCCTGTAAGTCTTTCTATACTCTGGAGATCTGGGGTGTTGGTGGAATTGCTCTAGTATAGGGAGAGATTTTCAAAGGCACAAAGGGGCATCGAACACTTACAACTCAGTAATCAAACTGGTGCCTTTGCATTCTCCCTAAAACTGTTCTTTGGTGCACCTAAGTATATGTTAATGGTACTCGGTTAAAACAAGCCTACAAGAGCAAAGAAATCAGGATTTGGAAGCATTTCTAATTTTAACTCATCCAAGCTTATAAATTGGGTATGTGTTTAAAACCTGTAGCTGATTCACCAGGGCTAGCAGACACATTCATGGAAGCATGGACTCCACTAATACCTGATTTAAAAGAAAACTTCTTGCAGGAGAATCTGAACTCTGGTCCTCCCCAGCTTCCTTGGGACCTCTGGCAATGGTAGCTTGTGTCCCCCATGTACTTTCTGTCTGTCTGCCCTGCTCGTAGCTGAGCTGTGTGTATGGTCTTTCTTGGTATCCCTACTCTTTGATGTTCCTGCTTCAAAATCCTTCTAACCTTTCCTTTTCCTGGCATCAAAACAGATATCAGGCGAGTAGAGATTTTTCCGAGAATGCCAGTACGGCTGGTGGCTTAGATATCCCTCGTCTCCCCTCAGGTGTGGTCTCTCTGCCACTTCCCCCTCATTTCTGCTAGTACCTGAATTCTCTTTATGGTTCAGTCTCCTGCCTTCTCCTCCCATCTGCTGCTGTTTGCTCAGTCCGCTGCCAGAGACCTGTGGCTAGCAACAGAGTTGTTTGATGTGTCTGGCATGCTTCAGATGTAATTTTTTTCCAGTGGTGGCCTCCCTCCCCCTGCCTTGCTGTGCTGTTTTTGCTGTTGGGATAAAGGTTTGGGTTTTCTGGAGCTCTCTGAGTTGGTGACTGTTGACCATTCTCTTGTGTCAGAAGTTAATCTTTCATGCAGACCACATCATTGTGGTCCTCTGGGAAATTAGGATGGATCTCATATTAATGCTTTCTTAAGCTCACCATTGTGTTGTATGAAAATAAATAAGCCATAACACTTAGAAGTTTGGCGAGCTGAAGGCAATTAACCCTAATGTGGGTAAAACCCAATTATACCCCAGAAAGCCAGAGGTGAAGGAAAACTAGGATGAGAGATCCAAACCATTGCAAAGAGCGAGAAGTGGATTCTTAATGGGGAAAAAAGCTAAACCCTCCAGGGCATCTACAAATGATTGGGGTTGGGCTAGATGATCTCAAGAGGTACCTTCCAGCTTAAATGATTCTGTGAAACACAGGCTGCAGGTGGTAGGTCCTCAGGAGCAGCATACTGGTCACAGGGAAAGGAGGTTTTGAGAGAAAATGACCGAGCAGAGACCATGAATAGGTCTTACTGACACTTGCACAGTGAGAACCAAGTGAGGGAGAGATGTGGTGTGTTGCTCAGAGGGTATAGGAGTTTCTACACCCAGCATGATCATAATCCAGAGGTGCCCTGGCGGGTGCTGGTCTTCTACAGTCTGTCATTGTATGACCCAGTTCCCCGCTGGAATACATATTTGAGAAGCCTGAATTGTGTTGTATCTTTTGGGAGAAGGGTAGTTCACGTAATCCAGCTTGATCTACACCTAGCATAACCTGCTTGTGCGGTTTGTTATTGCCATTAAGCTTGTACTTTATTGTTTTTAATTGATTAGGGTTTGTTTACCTTCGGTAGCCTGCTTTTTCGTTTGGAAAAGGCTGACAACACTGCTTCCTCCTCCTGTCCTCCCCCTCGACGTGACTTGCATAACTTTTAAAATCCTGACTGTGCTATACAACTAGGGACTGGAAATAAGTTCAGTCTTTTAGCAGTTCTCATGTGTGTCATGCCCTTATTACAGTACCAGTAGGGCTGGAAGGCGATGCATTATTTTTCTTGTGCTCTTCAGTCTGTGTCCCAGTGTTAACAGCATTTCGTGGTGTGATATTTTTGTTTGTTGTTAGGTCAGTTTGACACAAAGTGCTCATATGACAATATGCAGCCAAGCATAACTAGGTGCATATGCCACAGATGGCAGCAGCAAGGAAAACAAGACAGGCTTGATTTTCTCCACAGGTTTCAAGGTGTTCTCAAAGCAGCTTCTAGAAAACTGCTTTGTGCCTAAAGGGGTGTGAGTGCGTGCATGTATATATACGCATATATATTGATAAAGCTATAGTAGCTGCAACCTTTTAAATGTAGCTGGAACCTGTCTTGAAGAAGCAGACAGAAATCCCACTCTACGCTACCTCTTGTGTCCTTGTTCAAACATAATAGGTTTTATAGTGGTATTGGCCATGAAAAACCTAAACAACATCGTAAGTAGCAGTACTTGATACTACCTATGAGGGAGCACATACAAAGCATCTTCAGAATTTAAAGAGGAGTTGAGAATAGTGTTGGAATATAGACTAGGGAAAACTGGTAATCAAAAAAGCTATTGCATCGTATAATTGATAACCCGGAACCTATAAATCACCAGAAAGCATTACAGTAATAAATACCTGGGGCAGAGCATACCATACAGCACACATTTTAATTTCCTAGGAGTGGAATTTCTGGAACAAGAACAGAAGTCATCTTTTATCTTCATCACTTTGTTATCATGTAATAGGTCCCCACTGAGTAGCACCCTCTCTCCTGGTGATAGTATCTAGCATGATGACATAGTTACAGTGAAAGGGATAGTATTTCTTGTGGGGAAGGAACAGTGGTTTTCTGTATCATGTATGCCTTTAAAAATTCCTGATAGTACTTTTGTGTGGTGCTTCCCCCTGCGTTGATGTGCAAATTCCTTATATTCCTTTCAGAAATGTTCAGGAGCGCACATTTACATTTTCTTTGGCAGTTGGGGGGAGTTGTTTTAGTGGTAGGAAATCATCTAGCGTGGTAGGATCTGTATTGCTTGTTAAGTAAATCAGCTGCTTCAGCATCCTGTGCTAAGAATACAGACTTCTAATCTGGAGCCCTACACATTTAAAGTTCAGGTTTTCCTACAGTTAGGTTTCTTATCCTTTCATTTGCAAAAGGTTTGAAAAATTGTCAGAAATATGCTATTGTAAATAGAGTCACTAGAACCTTTACTGTATTTATTTACCTCTTACTTTTTGCCTACTGAGTCCAAAAGTCATGAAACCGTTGGTGATGGACCCTACATATTTTTGGAAGAGTGCACCTGACTTGTTGCGGTGTAGCTGGGCTGCTTTACCTTACAGTAAACAGTTCCCACTTGTAATCCTGGTGCAAATTTCTTCTTTGCTGAAGGGACCACAGCCAAAGGGAGGATGAGAGAAGTGTCTTAGCATTGTGCTCTGGCAAATTAAGCCTGAGATTGAGAGCTGTGATACCTAGTCCTGATGCTCAAATGGGTGTTTATAGTGGTGTAAATCTGCCGCTTGTTCTCTCGGCATCTATTTCCCTGTGTTGTACGGATCTACTAACCAAGCAAAGGTGCTGTCTATGGCTATTTGTATTGTGCTGCTGACACACTGAGATGCACCACCATTGAAAGGACGTTTCCCTGATCTGTAATCCAGGTGGGGAATCATGCCGAGCAGCTGCATCATTCATTTGACAGCTTCACCGAAGCAGTTGGATTCTGCTTGTGTAGTAGGTGGCAGGAAAGATCCGCCTTCTCCATTCCACGCAGCGTGGTCTAGTTAAGTACGTGTGTGCCACAAAAAATGATTTCATAGCTCCAAGTCTCAAGATCATCTCAGGGCTTGGCCATATTTTGAAAGAGCTTGGTTGTATTTTAGTGGCTAGCACCTGAACAACTGTTTTGTAGACTCACAGGGATGCAAAGGAGGCTGTTTCAGCAGGGAGAGTCAGTAGTCGGGCTATAGGAAGGTAAGCTTAGTATTACAGAAAGATTCAACTTGATATGACTTTCCTTGGTTTCTAGAAGCAGCCAGTACATAAGCTGAGAGGCTTAACCCAGCCACTAGTATAATCACTCTCAAACTAGCATTGTATCATCTTTTTTGCAGAATGTTTCTAGACAGATTTCAGTGGTATTATTGTCAATTTACAGTGAATGCATATTATATTACAGCCATAGTTTGCCCCAGCCAGCCTTGGATTTGCAAACTCTTTCCTAAAGAGTCATCCAAGTCAGTGCCAGGAGCTGGCAGAAATGGTTGAGGGCTTGCTACCGCTCAATTATCTCATTCTATTATATCGGATAGAAGGTTTTCCCCCTATTAAATACGTTCTATTTTAATTTCATTTGCATAGTTGACAATTTTTAATGTTCCTTTAGCTTAAAAAAAAACCAAACCAAACAAGCTTAACAAACCAAGCAAAAATTCCACAGGGACTTTGACCATGGAGAAGAAAACATTACAAACAAAGCACTTTGAATGAAATCATGATTACTTATGCAAATGCACAAACTACTCCCGATTATACAAGTAAATTAGGTCCTTAATAATGGTTTGGTTATTTCAGATCAGAAACATTGCAGCTGTATTCAAGCATATGTGTCCAGGCTTTCAGTACCTTTTCCCCCTCTTGTACCACAGTGGATTTGTGTTCTCAGCTGTGCCAAAATGACTTTAAACACACATGTACGTAGCTTGTAGCTATGTAGTATGTAGCTTGTAGGTGAGCCAGAGTTTTGGCCAGAAGTGATATGATTAACATTTTTTGAGGTAAGTATGAACAGTCAATATAATTGGGGGGCGGGGAGAGAGAGTGTGAGTGTGGTTTTTTTCAGAGACAGGTCCTTCTTCTAGTCTCCTGTGTCATTCCGTTGTGACTTGCTGGACTTTGCATATGGTTTGAGCTGGAGGAAAGCCCTTGCTGGATGACACACCAAAGCTGTAGCTGACATTCAGAACAGAGAAAGCTACAAAGCAAAGGCAATTGGAACCTCCCCAAATCCTGCAAGAACAAACTGTGACATTTTCCCCCTTGTTTTTATTTGATTTAATGATTTGGCTTCGAGTCAGTTTTTGTTTCGATTGTTTAGTTTCAGCTGAAGTGTGTTTTGTCCTCCCCCTTTTCTCCTTCCCATCCATTGCAGTTCTTTCTGCACACATCCTTGTTGAGCTATTTCTTTAATAGAAATAAGAAGGGAAGCACACAGAATTGGTGGTCACTGTGGTGCTGTCTAAACTACAAGCACAGTTTGTGGGGTATCCCCCCTAAACAGTCTGTAGGGTATCCCAAAGTCCTCATGATTCAACTTGGGAGATTTACCAGAATCCTTGCTCCCGGCATTCGTGAGGTTTTTGTTCTGGTGAGACCAGGCTGTACCCAGTTTATAAGGAGCACTTGGGTGCATAAAGGTCTAGATGTACCTGGTTGGATCTTGATAGACAATTAGATCGTAGTCCCAGTGTTCACCCAGACTTGGGAACTGGGCAGTGCTCCTGGGCCCTGCAGGCCATGCACACCCTTTGGGAATAGCCCCAGTGGGAGTCTTACAGGGTCAGTGTTTACCCCGTATCTTGTAGTCTTTTAAACTTGAGGTGGAACTGCAACACCTTCCCCCAGACTCTCACAGAGCTCCTTGCAACAGCCTTGGAGAAACCAAGTCAGGTTCTGTGGGTTTGGAAAACTGTAGCTGCTCCTGTTTTGCTATTCTCTCTGAAACAATTGGGAATCTATGAGAAGGGAATGAACAAATGTATAGGAAAAGTAGCTCAAAATGTTTTATCAACCAGTATCTTATGTATCAGTTCAAATAAAGAGTCAGGTATTTTTAAAAAAAAAAAAAAGGCAAACCAATCAGCCTTCCCACTGAAGTATCTAAAACATAACACGTCTAGCAGGGTTTTGGTCTAATAAAGGTTGTTTTACTTCTTTCTATCTTCAGTTTTCATTACAGGAATGCAACTCCTGAATTTGAATGCACCATGCTCCACTTAAAAACCTGCTGTACCCTTTCAACCTTGTAAAGATTCTGCTTTTGGATTGGCTTTGCATGCTGCCCCATTGGCTGCGAGCAGCTTAGCCCACGTTGGTTACTTAAATAAAAGAACAATATAAAGTAAACAGTCTCGGATATTGTTGCCCTTTGTAGGCTGTGTGAAATCTCTAGTTAAGAAAAAGATTAGCCAAAAATTTTAATATGGGGAAGTGACATGATGTGAATATATGCTTCTGACACTGATCCCAACAAATGTAGGAAAATGAAACAAAATTGAGCTAGCCTTACTGTATTTTTCAGACTCTTTTTAGCCTGCAGTCCTTCTCCTTTTTCTCACAAACCACTAGAATTTAATTTGGATAGCTCAGCAAACCTACAGTCAGATGCAGAATTGATTTATAGATGCTGCTATTAAAAGCTGATTATGTGCACACGAAACAAACTGTGGAGCTCAATTAATTAGAATGCTTTCTTCAAAGACTCTTCTGCAGGAGTTTGTTTTATAATTCAGTTCATACTGTATGTTTAGCTTTAGATGCACTTCAGAAACTCAAGAACACACCCTTTTCTAAGACAAGTTATGCATTCCATTTAATAACAGTTTGTTTTTATTGTGGACTGGAAAACATCTGTAATGAATAGCTTGTCCTAAACTGTATTTGCATGTAGTCTTTCCACTGTACGATTTAGTACGCTGCTGGTGCTGTGTATGGAAATTTTCCTGCTTGCCTCCAGTAACTTGCTCATGGCTGCTTCCAACACCTTTTTTGGGGGGGGGAGGGTGGGGTGGGGCTAGGCTAGTTAAAGCTGGATCGGTTGCCTGATACGGTTCCTTGTTTGCATGAATGCAGTTGTCACCGTAGGGATGAGGAGAAGGAATTAAAGGCTGGTGGCAGAGCAAAGGGTAGAACCGCCTCTTTCTGCAGCACCAGTTTAGACTGGTGGAAGTGCCTTTGGACCTGTGGAGTGAGTCCTGTTGAAAGTTAGACTTGCTCTCTTGGTTATAGTGCAGTAATTATCATCTCATGAGCATGGCTCAAATGACAATGTCTGCACTTGACACCTCAAGGAAACACTTGTGTGGCGTTGGTGTTTGCTGCAAAGCTCTGACTGCAGATTGTCTCTGAGAGGGGAAAATGTGTCCTAGTTGTGAGGGCTGTTGCAAGCACAGGGTAGAGGCAGCAGCAGCCACTAAGGGCTGAGTTCGTGCAGGTCTCATGGTCAGTGGTTTTCTTCACTGGGTTTTCAGATTGCTTTGCAATGTTAGATCTTAAAAGACTTGGTTTTCTGTGCCTGTGGGCAGCTGATCACCTCATAACCAGATGTTGCAGCTGAAGGTTGACCACCACCTACTGTTTGTCTGTGTCCTTGTAAATTGTTACCATTGCCAACCACAGTATGAGTTAATTCTCCCTTCCTCCAGCCTCCTTCCCCCAGTCTGTTGTGTTGTTTTCAATACTTTCGCTAACTTGCTTGTCTCAAACCAGCTGCATTTGTTACCACGTGAGCGTTACTATTCCTTCTAAAGGCGTTTCCATGCTATAGCCTTTGACTTGAACAAGGAGTGCGACATGCTTTGAGTTTGGATTTTTGTTTCTTTCATTGTCCCTTTGAACTTCATTCTTCTATAAATTAAAGGTGGAGTGTTGACACTATAGGTTTGTGAGTTGTCATGGTGTGGTCAATCCAAACACATGCAATATTCTAGGAAAGCAAACCTAATGTATAGGTATCATGGCTAGAGACAAATTTCTCATTCAAACTAATAGTTGTCTCCTTATTTTTGCACTCTAATATCAAAAGATTTATGCCTTTGGTTTTGTATATTAGGAATGTTCACAGTATGAGGTTTTTATGTAACTGTTGAGAAACCACAAATTATTATCTGAGATATACCAGTTTGATTTTCCAAGCTATTATGGAAGAAGTCCAGTTCCAGTAAAGTATTTTCCTCGGGTCTTAAAATGATTACTAGAAGCCAAATGTCAAGAACAAGCCTGAATCAGTATTTATTGAGCACAGCTGGTGATCTATCAAGCACCTACCGCTAGTGTTGAAAGGCAATTGGAATGAGGGATTTGCACTGTTGTGTTAGTGTAAAAAGAATGGATCTAATGGATCAAGGACCTTTCAGTGGTCTTTCTTTAAGAAATCCACCTGGCGCCTGCCCTGAGCAAAGGGTGCTGTGCTTCATCAGAGTAGTTATAATTCAAAAGGCTGTGTAGCTCTTTGGTACAGCAAGTATGAACTGACCTATTTGCAATACCAAAACCGAATGGCCATGTGTGTTGGCAATTTAATACTCTAGCAGTTAATGTGACGATAATCTTAATATATGGGCTTCCAGCGTGATCTAATCAGGTCTTGATACTTTTGTCTGTATTCAAGAAGATATTCTAAGGCCATGATGAATGATTATAAGATTTTATAGAGAAAAGGATGGAAAATTCTCGTCCAGCCTAGTGATTGGGTAATGATTCACAGGGGTGACACGAGTAGACCTCAAAAAAGATTCCTCTTTTGTGGGCATAGAGGCAGCTCTGTGTTTCCCCCGCCTGTCAGCGCAGCAATGAGGACTGGGAGGGCTCTGGAGAGCTCCACATGAGGGTTTGTTTCCTTGCTAAAGCACAGGCCATCTGTAGTGCTGTGTTCGCGTCCCAATAGCTCCAGTTAGAATAAAAGTACGTGTAGGAGGGGGAGATAATTATTTATGTGTGATTGGAACTGGCCTTGTATAATGGTAGGGGTGTTATGCATATACTTTCTTTCATCAGTTGCTAATGAGAATATCATAGGAATTTGGTAGAAATTAATATTTCTTTCTAATTGAAAAGTTGTGGATTTTATTTTTGTTAAGTAAGCATAGTCTCTGTGGACTGTTTTCCACTTCCAGCATAAAGCATTTATGACTTCCACTGGTGGGGTGTGATAGTAGTTAAAACTAGGCACAATGTAGAGGGATAAACCAGAGGGTAACTGGGACAGAGAGGCACCCTAGCATCTTCCAGGGTTCAGAGCTGCTCAGGGAAAATCTGGATTCTTGGAAAAAGGTAGTTGTTCTGCATTTCTCATCTTCCTTCTTACTACCATGTCATTGCCTTGAGGGAAACCTGAAAGAAATCCATTGGAGACAATGGGAACAGAACAAGAACAGCCAGGGAATTTTCTGCAATTCTGCTATTTCCCATAATTCTGACATGACTTTCTCTTTTTTGTCTTGCTTGACTTTTTTCCCCTCCAACCCTCTTCCTATCTCCTGTCTTCCCATGGAATTCACATTTAATATGTGCACCTCCTATCTTTTCCTGCTGCCATATTAAACCGTAAATATTGTGTGTCCGACTCCAATATACATCCATGGAAATTGATAGTATCTATTTAGTACCTTAATGCCTCTATTGATTCCCGTGTGCTCACTCTCTAAATCGGAGTGAGACTGAAGTGACCAGACACAGAAGCTGTTGGATGAAGGACCTATGCAGCTGCTTCACTATCACGTTCACGTGGGTGTGTGCTTTATCAGCCCTGTATAAATGGCAGGGAGCTGAGAGATGATGATGTGGAAATCATCTTCATAGCCCTCTTTCTCCACCCTTCCCTTTCCTCCTAGAAACTCCTGCAATGTTTCAGGTGAGGGGGAATCAGCCTGAATTCACGTGCCTGAAAAAGCATGGGGTGTTCATGGTGTACACTCTATAGCCTTGGTTTCTATAATTGCATCATCTGCTGAAGTCAAAGTGAAATATCTCTACCAAGAAAGTTTAAAAGAAGTATAAAAGGTTTTTGGAGGGACAAGAGTGTTGTTACAAAGTAGTAACAATTATTAATATGTAAGCAAGATGACTTCCCACATTCCGGTGGTCTCAGCTTGCTCTGGGTTTTGTTCTGCCACTTTTATTTAGTTTAAGTTGCACTGCTCATCCTGACTGAGGCTTCTGAGGCTGCAAGCCCTTCAGGCAGGGAAGCTCTGCCCCTCCGGGCAGACACTCTTGACTACGCAAACAAGCACACAAATAGTTTGATGATACCTCATCAGATCTTCTGTCATTAATCAAAATGAGATTTCAGTGTAAACATGTAATGTGTTTGTGGGCCCAAAACCAGACTCTGTAAACGCTCTAATGATAATGAACCTGCGGTAGAAAAGCATGTTGGCTGGGCTTTCTAAGCTGAGAAACCCAGCTCCCCTGCACTGCAAACAGGGTTGGAGGATGTGCTTTGCATCTTGGAATCGGATTCTATAGGCTTTTAAGTGGGTTCCACATCTGTATTTTCCTGTGTTCTTCTGTATCTCGGTAGGAAAGCTGCTGCTGAGAACTGCAGTGCATGAGGATCCTGTGATCATGATTAGAGAATATGTTCCTTGTGTGTCCTTCCTCTGCTTGGTCTCTTGGGAGTAGATTGTTTATATTGCTAGAAATTGTTAATGCAGTTAAACTATCTTCCAGCATGCAAACCTATGTCTTTCCACTCTGTTAGTGTCCCTTGGCTAAAAATGAATGCTTTGATGTAATTGTATTTGAGTTGCTTTATGATTTATTAACAATTCCATTAAAATGCCATGGATGTCTGCTACAGTGAGGGAATTATGCAATCCACAGTAGAAAAGACGTGAAATTTCACAAAAAAAAAAGCTCTAAATGATCTTTTCTTTCTTTTTATTTCCTTTTTTTTTTTTTTTTTTGTCTTTTGGATTCCCCTTTGTAAAAAATGAATCAAATTCAGCCTGGTGTGACACTGTGCAGGAGCTCGGTTAGGACTTCAGGGTTGTATAGGTTGTTGCATTTCTTAAACACATATTAAAAAAATTCCTGGTCTATAAACCACAATAAACTGTTTGCTGTTAATGCAGAGTAGCACCTTCATAGGTACAGCTTAAAGAATAAACCTGTTTTTAAGAACAGCGGTGTAAGCGTACTTGACAGCTCAGCTCCAGCGCTGCCAAAAGAAAATCACCATTTCTGTTGCAGTTAGCTCTCTGCTGCTGTTGCTGTCCCTGAATTAGTGTCCCTGAGTTAGAGCAGGATGGTCAAATTGCAATGACAAGAAGCTTGTGAATTGATTTAGTTCTTACACAGTTGATTACACATGCTAATGAATTGATTTTGTGCATTAAAAATGTATATTAATTTTTTTTCTAGTACAATGTGTTATGGAAAACCTTGGGAATTGTTTTTCTAGCATTTGACATCTTATTTTGTAAATTACCTCTCTAGAGGGCTTAAGGTTGGGCCTTTTTATTTTCTATGCATGTTCCGTGCAAATTCAGTGGAAACATTGCTTCAGTCTTGGTTGTGTGTGGGTTTTTAAAAGCAAAATCTTTATTGTGTGTGTACAATTACTCTAACAAATGTTCGTGACATCCTGTGCAAGAAGCAGCAGCAACATACTGCACAACTGGAGTATATAGTGATTAATTAGCGACAATATATTTTGAAAGATGGTGAGTTTTTAAGTTATTTTATAACTGTTACTTAAAGCTGAGTAAATTGTCCCTAAAGAGATGCTGCTCTTTGGTTTTTGTTTTTGTTTTTTTAAATTAATTGTGCATAGCTATTAAGCATAACATTTTTGTAGAAGTCATTAAAAAGTTGCTCGGGTCGCGCTTCACAGCTTAGGCTCATATCCAGTGTTGTCATTCTGTGCTTCACTGCTAGTGAGTCCACATTTTGGATGAGATATTAAAGGTGCCATCTGGCCATCCATGGAGAAAGTAAGAGAGTTATGACCCTGTATTAAAAACAAAACACGGCCCCCCCCCCCCCCCCCCCCCCCCCCCCCCCCGAATAGAATAAGTGTCCTAGAAAATGTGTTCTCTTTCACTGAAAAGGCTCCCATTGCATGTAAAAGCCGGTGTTTAAAATACTTTGATCCCTGCTTTTGCCTGTCTGTTCCATTGTGCTCCTCAGAAGTAGCTTGTTATTTTGTAAGCTCTTTGAGTTGAGGATGTAACGTAAAATAAGATTTTATACTGAGTGTTTTTTCTGTTATGTTTTTTTTTTTTTAGATACTTCAAGAAGTGTCAAGGCATCTCCAGAAACAGCTGAAATCTTTTTTCAGAAGTTAAGAAATAAATATGAATTCACAATCCTGGTGACCTTAAAACAAGCCCATTTGAATTCAGGGGTTATTCTCTCTATTCATCACTTAGATCACAGGTAAGTACTGCTACCTGTATGCTAGTTAATGAAAGTGGATGTATTTATGCAGTCAAAAATTGAACATAAATTAGGGCAAAATTGTTGTGTAGCAGGTCATTTGCAAATATTTATAGTGTTTGGGTAGGCATATCATGCAGATTCATAAAAATTCACAAGTCCAAATCAGCCAAGGGAAAGTGGAACAGCTGTTACTCTTTAAATGTCTCTTGCCACAAAGGGCATGAAAAGCCAGTTCTCTTGTCGTTCATAACCGTAAGGACCAGATGCTCAGCTGGTGTAAAACTGTCACATCAATATAGCTACACTGATTCGCAAAGCCTGGCCCTGTACGTCCACCTCTTCACCAGCTGGTTTTTAACACTGCAAGCAGTTTAAAAAAAGCAAAAAAAAATCCTCCAGTTATGAGCTTACACCTCCCATGAATGGCAGAGCACTTTACTCAAAATGTTGTCAGCCTTGAAAAACTAAAGTGAATGACACGGAGCATTTAAGGATTATCCCTTTGATAGGATAACGACTGCTAGAGAACTAAGATACTCTTTATATATCTGTCTGAGTAATAGCTATTAAAGATAACCACCCTATGATTCTGTGACAGAATAAAAAGGAGTTTTAAAATGTGCACTTTCTAAGCAGTCGTTAGCACAAGCAACAGATGATCTCTGCTTTAGGTTCATAGTCCTTTTTATTTTCCTGTGTACAATCCCATAACTCTTTCTTGACGGTCTCACTACAAAACAGAAGAAAAAAAAGGTAAAGACAGATGTTCAAGCAAAGCAAAATGTCTGTTTCTTTTACATGAGTGTACAAATTTTCATTAGCAGGCATGGCGACAATTATTTTCTGCTGGAAGATGGTCCAATTCTACTTCTACTCTATTTCCCAGAGGCCCCATCTTCTGCAATTCACCTATTTAAAAAAAAACAAACCACAAAACAAACAAGAAGAAGAAGAAAAAAAGGAAAAACATTCCCAAGGATCATTATGCCAAGTTTATAAAAGTATCTTTAAACGTTGCAAGGGAGTGGTTGAATGCCTCCTGGATGATGTTTACAGATGTTATATCATAGAAGAGCCAAGGGGCTTCTCTGTTAACTGTTACCTACTCCTCATCTGCAGGAGTGAGCAATTTGCAAGGGACAGAACTGGGCAGCTGTGATTACTGAGTTTCAAACTCAGACTGTACCACCATATGTACAAATCATCCCAGATGGAAAAGTTTATTCTGTCTCAAATGAGAGAGTAGGTCTGCAGAGCCAGCTGTGCCCTGACAAAGCTTGTTCCTACATTTGTAGGAAGAACATGGATTGGTTGGGCTACTGATAGGGCTAATGCAACTATATTTGAAATTTCAAAATTAGAGATGAAACCTTCATGTGCCAAAATAGCTGCAGAGGTGAGCAAAGAGGTCACCCATGTGAAACTCTTAGAGTCTGGAAAAGAGAATAACCATAGCCTTTCTGAACGGAGGCAATGTTTGCTACAAAACCTTTCCTGGCCTCAGGAATGTCATGAAGAAAGAGACATGCCATGGAAGATCAAAAAAATGTGTAGTGTATAACTGAGCAAAACTCAACAAACATTAACTTGCAGAGTGGCCAACTGGGAGAAAACACTGCCACTTAGTGAACATAAAGAGTGGTAAAAGCACAAAAAATAACGTGCAATGAACTTTCATTGAAGGGTTGCAGAAGAATTTGAGATATTGTCTGGGAAAATAATTAATTCTTGAAGTGAGTAAAGCTGGCCAAGTAGACCTGCTGTTGGTCTTATGCGAACAAGACTGCATTAAATTGGTTCTATCCAGCCATAGCAAAGAAAAGGAAAGGTTAGAGCAGTGCCTGGTGTCCAGGTTGCGTGGCTGTAGAAACATAATGCTACTTATCTCATTTGAATCTGGGTCATCCATGTCATCTGCCTGTGCCCATATAAAACACAGTTGTAAGAGGGTGACAAACAGGACTCTGAAAAACCTATTATTTTATATTGGTGTATTTTTAGGGATGGGTGATTAGATTTTTAACAATATATTGATAACATTTATACTTTTTCAAGAAGTTTCTCTCATACCTTAAATATTTGCAGGTTTTATTGTTACATTTTCACCATCTTCTGTTTATCTGCATATGGGAATCTGAACTGTCTGACTGCCATGGAAAGCATTTGTCAAGGTTTCTAGCTGAAATCAGAAGGTCTGCATTATGTGTGTAGGTATTTTAACTGTGGATGCATAACTTAGTGGCATTGCTGAGCATTTTTGAGGCCCTTTTTCTCTTAACTGTGAAACTTTTAGTACTCTTGTTCTAATGTTATAATGTTAGAGGTATGAAAAATGAAGATAATACCCTATTCACACCTTGTTGAAAAAAAACTCCTACCACCATTTTAGACAGTGTGACCTCTTTATCTTACTATGTCCTCATAAGTCATGCCTAGTGTTTACAATTTTTCTATAGGGATGTATGCTTTTGAAGTCTCCTTGTAAGCCTTTGGATAATCAAAGAGGAACAAAAAAAGCCTTCTAGGTTATTTAGGCAAATAGTCACTCATCAGATCAGCTTTGGATGAGGCAGCTAAAGAACAATCTACTTGTGAATATTTAATTGCTTTCTTTGGGAGAATATTAGGTAATCTATTTAAAAAGAAAGTTGAAGAATTTGTTTTAAAAATGTTAGGCCTAATCTGATCCCCTTACAGTCAGGGAAAATCTTCGTTATCTTCAGCAGGTGTAAAATCAGTCTCAACAAAAGTATGGCCAGAAAGAACTTGTGGCTATTAAATTAGATGTGCCCTTAAGCTTTTAATAAACACATTCTGGTCTATTCTGTGCTAGGATGTACAGAAAGATGTCTGTGTGCCATAGTAGTGTTTGTTCAATTTAATTGTGCTAAAATGAGGGCTTAGGTGTGGATAATACTGGAATTAGGCTAGCATCTCTGAGTCTCCTATAGCATCTCTTACAGTTTTCATTTTCTTTTATGATGAATGACAATAAAGACAAGAGAATGTAGAAGTTAAAAGGAAGCATTTGGATAGGTTACATTAAATAACTGCTGCTTCAGTGCTGGATTTCTCTCTCTCTGACCTTGCCCACTTCTGACTAGGGACTTGTCTGTAACAGTCCTTTAGTTCTTAAACAACTTCTTGAGAACTCTCTGTCACAGCAGTCATCATAATTGGTAGGAGAAGTAGCAACGCCAGACCTGACTCCACTCCTTTGCACCAGCTTTAGCCTTGTATAGCTCCTCTGATGTCAAAAAAGTTGCGCTAGTATTGAACTGCTGCCTTGTGGGATAGAATCACACCTGGCTATATTCTTAATTTACAGAAGTCAGTACTAGCTCTTATTTTTCTGCAGTGAGGAGTGGAATGGTGGTGAGGAAGGCTGGAGGTGGCAGTAACTGAAGGATATAATCAGTTATCACACAAGTAATTTTTCATATGTCTTATTTTACAGAGGTTTCATAACAACTAATAGTTCTAGGGTAAAAGAATTTCTAGGGTACAAGAAAATCAAAACGTTTGTTTAAGAAGTGGAAAAAGGTATGTTCATTTATTCAGTGGCTTGGGAAATATTTTATGTATTCTTGAAAATAGAGTAAAAACTCATCCTCTCTTTGCATGGGTCTAGGGACTTTGGTGCAAATATGCTAATTTACAACAATTGAGGACATTTCCTAAATTGCAGTTACTTTTTAAATTTTATAATTTACTTTAGAAGTATATACTTAAAATAGTCTACGTGATTCAGAGTTTACTGATTCGGTCTATGTTGTCTAGTTTTATGGTTTGGGGTTTTTTTGTTCTTTTTTGCTGGTTCCCTTTTGACGAACATCAAAAATGAATACTTCCACTGTCATACGGTCATGCAACTACTTAAGGCTTTGAGTCTTAAGAAGTTGACAGGACTGCTCTCCCAAAGTTTGCCCTCTAACGTTGTGTGGTGAATGCTGTCCCTGGGCTATCAGATAGATGCAGAAGTTCTCCATGTAAATCTGAGGCTTGGGCATTTGCTGAGATTGGGCTGTTGCTGTCACCACAAAAAGTAGCTCCCGAAAGGATTTTCTGCAGATATAGTCATCTTTTTCTACCCTATTAAATGCTTTTATTTTTCTTTTCCTACTTGAGTATCAAAGCTGTCTTCCCCTTTTGTAATTATTATGCTTTTCTCTAGTATTTAATATATTCAAATCTTTTAAAACTGATCTTAAAGTGAAAGAATCTGAAATGATACCTGTAACTATCCCTTTGTAATTTGCTCATATTCTTCCACAGAAATTGTTTTTTTTTTCCCCACTGACTAGAGCAGCCAAGGAGTTCAGGCAGTGGTAGTTTTTGGGTACAGCTTGGAGGTGATACTTTCAAGAAAACTCTTGTGGTGTCAGGGAATCCAAATTGCACATTAGTAATCGTTCAGATGAGTTTCCGGCAGCTGAATGCATACTTCTGGGCAAATTTATGTATGGCATACATCTGAAAGACAGAAGTTACAAATGTTTTCTTAACTTGAGAGCATCACCTTGACCACGTAGAGTGCCTTGCCTAAAATGCATTGTACTTTACAATAACAAGGTAAATATTTTGAATGACGTTAATGAAGTGATGCCTTAAGTCCGAGTGGAAGCACTGTTAAACACTGATTGCTGTGTGCTTGCTCTCGGCCTTCAGTTTAAGCTGTATTATCCTCCTCATTTCACTTCTGAATTTGTCTCAGCTTCTTCTTGATGGAATAATCAGCAGAGAGATGATTTTAATCTGCCATGGGGTTGTAATATATGTTAAGTCTCACTATTCCATCATATATTTTCATTTAATTGGTAACAGTGGAGAGATGTAATAAAGCTTTTTCCTCCCTTCATGGTTAGATGGCTTTATGCAACTAATGTTATATTCGTATCTCTTGAGATGCTGTGTATTAGGGCCCTTAAAGGATGAAATCACTGGATTGTAGTTTAACCACTTTCCTTCAGTTAATGCTTTTTATATCCTGAAACAGAGCACTGAAATCAATAGAATATTATGGACAGGCATTCCCTACACTTAATTGTGTATCTCTACTAATTTATTAAATTTCTGCCTTACTTAGCATTTGTTTTCACAGCTGTTGGTGTCTTGTGATTATCTGCTGTCAAATGGGCTGTACTATACAGCAGTTTCAGACCTCTTTCAGTATCTAGGAGGAAATTATCTGTGACAATTTCTCTCTTACTGATTTAGGCGTACAAGGAGAGAAGTTACCAGAGGTGAACTCCCGATGCATGAATTTCGTGCTATCGTTTGACCATTGTATTAAAATAGAGGTGGAACTGTATGTTCCCTGCTTCTGATGTATGAGTGTCTGTATTTCTGGACTGCAGTGTGAAGTCTCCTCTCTGACACCACAAAATCTGCTGCAAACACATTACACTGAGAAAAACTTTCAATATTTACCACTTAAGCCAATACTGTAGAGTTACGTTGGTTTTGTTTGAGGGGTGCTCTCCCCCTCCCCATCAATAACTTGCAGAGCAGACGTTAGGTAAGAATAACATGGCAGTCATTTTCAAATGTTAAAGCTGTACGTGGCTGTTCCTTGTGCCAAAAGAAGTAGTAGCTTATTTCTGCTTTTTAAACCACTCCGTGCTGTTCTTTGCTGGAAGAGTGGAGGGTTGTAATGTTCTGTATTTTGGTTTTTTGTTACTAAATCTTAGTTGCTGTTTCTCACTGGTCTGACAATTTTGAACCCTCTTAAATTTGTTCATAACAATCGCTTTTGAATTGACTACGGCTAGCAATTTAAAACTCCTCTGGTGTCAGCCTTCTTTTCTTTTGATGCAGTTTGCATGTTTCATCAAAGGTGTCAAAAAAAAAGGTATTTTCTTTCATTCATTCACTGCTTTTCTAGTGCGTGGGAAGATTCTGTGGGACAAAGGATTCTCTGTAGACACTGGCAGCTTGGCTGGGCTTTTTCCTCTATCTCAAAAGAGAAAAGTTCCTTGTTTCTGTTAGTTTGGGAGATTAACTTCTATCCCTGAGTGTGTGGTTGGATGGAAATATTTGTAACACAGCAGTTTTGTGTTAGTCATAATGTTGGGAATGACCTGTTTCTTTAAATGCTGGTTATAAGGGATGTTATTAAATTGATTGATGCCTTGTCACTATTGCCTGGGTTTTTTTGCTTTTGGTTTAGTTTACACTTCGTGACCAAAAAAAAAGAAAAAAAAATTGCCAATAGGATGTAAATTCTTGTAATGCACCCACCTTAAAAACACCTTCCTGTAACTTTTGTTAAATCAAGTGAGGTCAGCCTGTCTGCTGATGTAAGTCGTCGCAGTGCCGACTAATACAGGGTGATTTGGTTGAGAACTTGTTACAAAATGCTCATATGAGCCTAGATCCTGTAGTTTGAATTGAGACTAGTGACGGACCTACTTGAATAAGAGAGAAAAGATTTGTCCCTGCCTGACACTGAAAACCACCACTGAAATAGCTGAAACGTGAATTTTGACAGATATTGTTATTCTTCCACTGTTGTTTGAAAGAGTTTCTGTTAACAAATAAATAACAAAGAAATCTGTATTCTGTCAGGGTAGGAAATGGGAAGAGTTAGGTTGAAACTGGCTTTTGCTTTTACTAATATATATATCGGAAGGTTGTTTATTGTATTTGCAGTTCTCTTGCTCTCTGTGGAGAAACTTTGTCAAGAAAGGGAGTGAGAGGGATGGTTTATGCCATTTGTTTTTAGAGTGTTTGATCTGAGAAAGTTCTCCCCTCCTTGATTTTTAGTAGAAGAGGAAGCTTCAGATAGGCAAGATTGATATTAGTGGGACTGTGTGATAGTGAGAACAAAATGGAAATAAATATTTTGATAAATGGGGTTAGTGAGAGAGATGGGAGGAATGAGAGCAATTACTCAAAGGCAAGAATTGTGTTTCAAAAAGTATTTCCTGGTTTGGGAATTTGATTTCATATTCACAGCTCAAACAGGGATGGCATGGACAATGTGCTGTAATACCAGGTTTGAATTTTTCCAAGACCAAGCCAGCACCTTTTGGGAGAATAGCTCTTCTGAGTGCTTCGAGGAGCTCGGTGGGACCTCAGCTCCTGCTTCTAGCTCCTGCTGAGCTCCCACAAGTGCTGCGGGAAGGCTGGCTGGGAGCCTTAGCTTCTCATCAGCAGTAACATCAGAGATTCTGGGGTATCTTGCTCCTGTGATGACCAGGGGCTCTTGGATCATAGCGCTAAACTCAGCAGAAGCTATGCAGACTCTGCAGGTGGGGAAGGCAAGATTTTGCCTCCCTGATTTAGGGGCATAGTTGAGCTCAAATTTTGGGAGGTAAGTGGAGAGATCTCTCAGGTGAGAGGCAAGTTCTTGCCTTCAAAGGCAGCAAAGGCTTCCAGATCACAGCAGCCCTACTGAAGTCAGATGAGAGGCTGCAAGATGTTGATAGAAATAATGTCTTATTGACATACATTTTTGTCCCGCATGCTTTATTAGTTTGAATCGGGTACAGACACTGAGGGGGACAGGGATGAAAAGGATTTGAACAGCCTCACTTGCATTTGCTTCCTAGCCTCCTCCTCCTCCACATCAGGGCATTGCAGCCTCACTATCCTAGCTGTTACCTTGTGCTGTGGCTTCTTTCTGGCTGGAGAGAAGCTGCAGTGCTGTGTGGTAGCTGTGCAGTAGTAGTTTGTGCAGGTGAATGTGTGTGGATGGTGTCGCTCTGCCCTTCCAGTCATCAGTCGCCTGGCCGTTCTCTCCTGTGAACATCCCAATGTGGAAGGTGTTCCTTGATGCATGTCCCAGCATGGGGCTCTGTCTCCTGTGCACATCAGGAATGCACCTTCCTCCTCCCCAGCTGTCCTCCATAGCTATCCGGTGCGATGAGCAATGTCATGCTGGAACAAAGCTGAAGTGGTTGACCTTTTTAGTGGTGGAAGAAAATAAACAGCAGAAGAGATGTAAATGCCAGAATGATCAGTAGCTTGCTGGCTGGGGTGCTTCAGAGGCATTTTTCTTGCACCGTTAATCTCTGCTCTGCCTGATTTGGAGCAGCGACTTGAACTTGGTTCTTCTCCGAGACGAGTGTCCTGAGGAGTGTCATCCTTTTTTTTTTTTTTTTTTTTTTTTTTTTTTTTTTCCCCACTAGATGCGGTAAAAGACTTTGTTTGCAGTGCCTGTCCAGGGCTATGCTAGTAAACCAAACAGCGCCCAGGCCCAGGCTGGAGCACTGGCCTGCTGTTGTCCATTCTGTGTAATTGTTAGCATCTTCCTTGGCATGCTTTTGTCTCCTGCAATTAGCGCTCTTGCAGAAGATGTCAGGGCGTAGCTTGTGGAGTAGCATTGGCCAGGGACTGCTCCCAACAGACAATGTGGAAAAAAACACCCATTTCAGGGAAAAAGTGGGAGAGAGCACCCATATGGGTGTGAGTTGTAGTAGAGCACCACTGTTACTATTTGTCTTCAGGGCCAGGGAATTGGCCTTGCTGGCTTTATTTAGTAATATAGGCATAGGACTGGAGATCAGCTTCCTGAATTTAGGTTGCTCTTGTACCTGACTTACTCTTTTTGATTGATGAATTCTATGTAATGGAGGAGCCTCATCAGGTCGACCGGAGAGACTGGTTTTACTGTCCTGTTGTTTGTTCACTCTGTTTTGATATGGGAAATACCCTCTTCTGATTTCGACCTCTCTTCACTTGGGATTTCTGCTTTCAAATAGGTAATAACTGTGGCATTAAAGAGTATTTGAGAAAGTCTTTCAGAGAGTCTTAGATTTGCTCTCTCTGTCTCTCATTTTAACAAGCATTTCATCCTGGACCCCACAAGCCTTGCTGCAAGAATGTTTGTTTCTATCGAAAGATTTGGTTTTAATGAATGGATCGGCATTTTTGAACAAAAATATCCTATGTCAGAAAATTCTTGTCTGGCTCTAAAACTGTATTCAGCAAAAGAAAGGGACAGAGACTGAATTGGTGGCTTTCCTGCCCACTGTGCACTTGCACAAAGTGCTACCAACTTATCCAGAAAAGTAAAGACCATTTTTTTTATTTATCACTCCCTGGCAAAACTGCCAGTCATCTCTTGCCTAGGTAGAGCTCTAGATAGTCAGGGAAAAGGGCAAAGCCAGTAAGGCCAAGCAGTAGTGTGAGAGGGAGGTGGGGACTAGGTTTTTACAGGTATAGTGCAGTTGCCACTTGGCATTTAGAATCCATCTGGGGCTATTTTGATGCCATATTGTTCTAGGGGATGCACCGAGCAGTAAAAACTCCCACTTAATGTTTCAGAACACTTTAAGTGTTACTTCCAAATAGAAAAATAAGGCTCACACTCCTGACTGCCCAGTCATCCTACCATGGTGTCCTGGTTTCGGCTGGGACAGAGTTAATGCTCTTCTTAGTAGCTGGTACAGTGCTGTGTTTTGGATTTAGTGTGAGAATGATGTTGATAACACACTGATGTTTTAGTTGTTGCTAAGTAGCACTTATCTTAAGCCAAGGACTTTTCAGTTTCCCATGCTGTGCCAGCAAGCAGGTGTGCAAGAAGCTGGGAGGGAGCAGAGCCGGGGCAGCTGACCTGAACTAGCCAAAGGGGTATTCCATACCATGGAACATCATGCCCAGTATATAAACAGGGGGGAGTTGGCCAGGTGGCGCGGATCGTGGCTGTGGCATCGGTCAGCTGGTGGTGAGCAATTGCATTGTGCATCACTTCCCCCCCCCCCCCCCCCCCCCCTTCCTTTTTTTTGTTGTATTCCTTTTCATTACTATTATTATTATTATATTTCATTATTATTATTGTTAGTATTATATTTTACTTTAGTTATTAAACTGTTCTTATCTCAACCCACGAATTTTACTTTTTTTTTTTTTTTCCCTTTCCTCCTCCTCACCCCACTGGGAGGGGGGAAGGGGAAGCAGCTGCGTGGTGCTTAGTTGCTGACTGGGGTTAAACCACAACACACGGAAAACAGCAAATAATGCATTGCTGAATGTGGTGGCTGTGCGGCGTGAATTGCTTTTACATCTTCATAATCTACACCCAGCAGAACTGCTTACTGCTATTGTAGCCATAGTTTGTACTGAATAGGGTCTACTGAGTAGGATCTCTTTTTTTATGTTTTATGTAATTATACCTAACAAAAAAGCCAGAACTTTTGTATCAAAAATCTTCAGATAAGGATTTTTGTAAGTAATGGAGAAAAGGATTTTAATTTTTTTCTTAAGTACATACTCCTTTTTAATTTTATTGGTTTTCCTTTTCTTCTTAGTGTAGATCAAAGAGCTGTGAAGAACTCTTTTAACCCTATACCTATAAAAGTGAATAGTAAAAGCTTAAAAAAACCCCTACCCTGTAATAAATTCATAAGCAGCAGACATGATATCTTGCCTTTAGCTTCTAAAATATTTGTCCACATACTGTAAATTGAAATTGAAATTATTAGTTGCCTGGACTAAGAGTGGGCAGCTACAGTGTGTGTTTGCAATGTGAGCAGGGTTGCCGAATGAACGAGTGAGCCATCAAAGACTTGGCGTTACCAACACTGGCTGTTAGCTGGAAGGGCTATACCTCCATCTTCTCGAAGACTGCTACTACGTACACCAGGACCACCTGATGTTTCACCTCCTAAATCTCTAGCTTTTTGCTGTACATCCTGACTTTTACTTCCACAGTCTCCTTCTGCCCTGGTCTGTCACAGCCTGAAGAGCAGGTCCTGCGCAGGCTTGTACAGACCACGTGCCCTTCGCTGGGACGGTCAGTAGCAGCTCTACAGTTGAGCAGATCTGCTGACTCTCAGCTCTTATCCAGCAGTTAGAATAGATCAGTGCTGGGCAGCAGAGAAAACATCGCTGTTTTCTGTCTCAAATTCCTCTGGGGCATTTGAGACAAATACCTTCCTCTTAGGAAGATAGGCTGAGCCTTAGTCAGTACATAAGAGATCGCTGTCTGGCTGGTTTCCAAGCAGAGCGGCTGATCTTACAGTGGCCTTGGCTGTTGTCTTTGCAATGATTGTGCATGCACAGAGTGATCTACGGAGACGTAACAACCTTTTTTTTCAGGCTGGCATTTTCTTCTCTGTATGTCAAACATAGTAAGCCTAAGCGCGTGTCATCTCCCTGCGAAGTTAAATCCGTTTGACCCAAAGCATGTGTGGTTTTTGGGGGGTTAAAATCAAGTAGGCTGGTATTGATTAAACAACCACAGAGATCATGGACGTTAGTAAAGGGGGAAGCAGGTTCTGCTGTTGTACTGTGTGTCTCATTGCGGTTTATTTTTCCCTCCAAGAGCCGTTTGCCTTTTGCAGAATAGAAGAGTGCATTGGAGCTGTTGGGAGAAGCAGCGGTGAAGTTAGTAATGGGACTTCTTTGGCTGCTGCTCTCCCTGCGATGGATGGGCTGGGCTGGTGTGGACAAGAAATCAGTAATTCAGCTGATGAGGTTCCCCTGAAACTTTTCAGTAATGAGATTCTTAGTTAGGAGAAGACTACAGTATGATGCAGTTATTGTTTCCTTTGGGAGTAAGTCCTTTAGGAACCAAGATCACCCTCTTTTCTCTCTCAAAAGATTAGTAATCCTGAGTGTACAGAGAAATGGAGAGTATTTTTGTCACTATAAATGAATTTTTAAAATCCAGGTGTATTTGTTAATGCTTAGCTTACTTTCTCAAAGGCTCTTCCAAACCTTTGGGAAGCACGTACCCAAGTGTTACAGCCTCACAGACGGTGCAAGAAGCCTCACTGCAGGCAGACTTTGCATTTCCACCTGTATCTGTTTGTCAGCGCTGAGGCTTGTCCCATCTTCTGAAACTCACGAGACTGAGCCAGAGCCGTTTAAGTCCAGGCAGTTAAACAAATCTAGAAAAGTGGAATAGCAAGTGCAATATTTTGGCAAAAATGAACTGAAAATGATTCACTTTCACTTCCCTGTGTTTCAGTGTCATGGTGTTAGTTCAAGCTGAAGGCAATATTGTTCCGACTGTCATTCCATTTGCTCTTCTAATTGCGTTTTGCTGCTGCCTCTACAGAGTATTAGTAAACCATAAATTATTCTTCTAATAATTCTCCTAATGGCTATTATTTTCTTTGTCATTTTGATGCACATTTTCTCTAACAATCATCAAGCCTTTAGAAGGTAGATGTATTTGTTAGTTTACCAAATGAAAGAACAAAAGAGATTGCCTGTGCATCTCAAAACAGTGCATTAATCACGGTTAAAACAAAACCCCAAGTGTCCACAATTTTCGCACAGCTTCATGTAGGAAGATTTCCTTGTTTATTGCAGCATCATCAAATGTCAGCATCTTCTCTCAGCAGTTCTTAATTCCTGAAATTTTTACAGCGATATCTTCTTTTTATTGAGAAATCCATGTTTCATTCTCAGAGATTTCATTATCTCACCTGCATAAGGGGCAACATGAGTGTTCATTTTATACCTTCTGTACTGACTGTATGTCTACTGGTGTAGTTTGTTCCCTGCCTGCCTGCATCTCTGTGTGCTGGCATCAGTTCTGCCATTGACTTCGAAGAGAGTAGGAGCTAGCCATTGGTTCTACCAGGAGGTAATGTTTCAACATATCCATGCCTTTCTTTTTCCAGATTGTATCTGCAGCTGGGTGGAGGCACCTAAAAGTTGCTGGAGGAGTCCAGTTCCATAATGTTCCCCTTCTCTGTTAGGTTGAGAGTGACCTTATTTTTATCCTTGAAGCTTGAATTATGAAGAAAGTTATTAAGTTGACTGATGTCCTGCCACTATTGCTCAATTTTTTTCCAGCCAGGCCTTCAATTAGTTTACACTTCTTGCCAATGCAAGAATTATTTTTGGGCCATGAGGAGGTAAATTATCTCAGATTATAAAATTTATTGCTGACTGTAGTTAACTGCTTTGTTAATAATGGGGAGGAAGAAGAAATCGCCCTTTGCCAGTTTTACAGAAGGATAGTTGTTTTTATGCTGTTCCTAGGCATGTTCCACTGTGAAACACCCTGAAGGAAGGTGAGATGTGCAGTGAGCCCAACCTCCTCCTCTAGGGATAATTATTGTACAAGATGGTTTTGATTTGGTCTCATCTTCACTCTTGAAAACTGCAGTCATTGTCTTGTCTGTTCTTTAATGTAGATAGCCTGTTAAAGTAAACAATGTCACCCTAAAACACGTGTGCACTCAGATTAAAAACCACTGTCAAGCCTGATGGCAGATGTAGCAGCAAAAATAGACAAAAATGAACTGTCCATTCTCCCAGTTGTTGTGCATCTCACCATATACTATGTTATTTTCCTTGCTCTTTAGCTGTAGGTTGCATATGATTATTAGAGAATCTCCATTTCTTTTCTTCTTTCCTGTTTTAAAAGCATTTGGCGGGGGGGACTTTAAAATGAGAAACTTGGAAGACAAATGGTTTGAATCACAGAATCATAGAATGCTTTGGGTTGGAAGGGACCTTAAAGATCATCTACTTCCAATCCCCCTGCCATGGGCAGGGACACCTTCTACTAGATCAGGTTGCTCAAAGCCCCATCCAACCTGGCCTTGAACACTTCCAGGGATGGAGCAGCCACAACTTCTCTGGGCAACCTGTTCCAGTGTCTCACCACCCTCACAGTAAAGAATTTCTTCCTAATATCTAATCTAAATCTACCCTCTTTTAGTTTAAAACCGTTACCCCTTGTCCTATCACTACACTCCCTGATAAAGAGTCCCTCTCCATCTTTCCTGTAGGCCCCCTTTAAGTACTGGAAGGCTGCAATGAGGTCTCCCCGGAGCCTTCTCTTCTCCATGCTGAACAGCCCCAACTCTCTCAGCCTGTGCTCATAGGAGAGGTGCTCTAGCCCCCTGATCATCTTCGTGGCCCTCCTCTGGGCGCGCTTGAGCAGGTCCATGTCTTTCTTATGCTGGGGGCTCCAGAGCTGAACACAGTACTCCGGGTGGGGTCTCATGAGAGCAGAGTAGAGGGGGAGAATCACCTCCCTCAACCTGCTAGCCACACTTCTTTTGATGCAGCCCAGGATGCGATTGGCTTTCTGGGCTGCGGACACAGATTGCTGGCTCATATTCAGTTTTTCATCCACTAATACCCCCAAGTCCTTCTCCTCAGGGCTGCTCTCAATCCAGTCATCGCCCAGCATGTATTTGTGCTTGGAATTGCCCCAACCCATGTGCAGGACCTTGCACTTGGCCTTGTTGAACATCATGAGGTTCACGCAGGCCCACTTCTCAAGCCTGTCAAGGTCCCTCTGGATGGCATCCCTTCCCTCCAGTGTGTCGACTGTACCACACAGCTTGGTGTCATTGGCAGACTTGCTGAGGGTGCACTCAATCCCACTGTCCATGTCGCCAACAAAGATGTTAAACAGCACCGGTCCCAATACTGACCCCTGAGGAATGCCACTCGTCGCTGGTCTCCACTTGGACATCGAGCCATTGATTGCAACTCTTTGAGTGCAACCATCCAGCCAATTCCTTATCCACAAAGTGGTCCATCCGTCAAATCCATGTCTCTCCAATTTAGAGACAAGGATGTCAGGCAGGACAGTGTCAAATGCTTTCCACAAGTCCAGGTAGATGACGTCAGTTGCTCTTCCCTTATCCACCAATGCTGTAACCCAATTGTAGAAGGCCACCAAATTTGTCAGGCATGATTTGCCCTTAGTGAAGCCATGCTGGCTGTCCCCAATCACTTCCTTATTTTCCGTGTGCCTTAGCATAGTTTCCAGGAGGATCTGCTCCATGATCTTGCCGGGCACAGAGGTGAGACTGACTGGCTTGTAGTTCCCCGGGTCTTCCTTTTTTCCCTTTTTAAAAATGGGGGTTATGTTTCCCCTTTTCCAGGCAGTGGGAACTTCACTGGACTGCCATGACTTCTCAAATATGATGGATAGTGGCTTAGCCACTTCATCCGCCAGTTCCCTCAGGACCTGTGGATGCATCTCATCAGGTGCCATGGACTTGTGCACCTTCAGGTTCCTTAGATGATCTCGAACCTGATCTTCTCCTACAGTGGGCAGTTCTTCATTCTCCCAGTCCCTGCCTTTGCCTTCTGTGACTTGGGTGGTGTGGCTGGAGCACTTGCCAGTGAAGACTGAGGCAAAAAAATTGTTGGGTGCCTGAGCCTTCTCCACATCCAGGGTAACCAGGTCTTCCGTTTCCTTCTGGAGAGGGCCCACATTTTCCCTAGTCTTCCTTTTATCACTGACGTACCTATAGAAGCTTTTCTTGTTGCCCTTGATGTCCCTGGCCAGTTTTGATTCTCTCAGGGCTTTGGCTTTCCTAACCTGATCCCTGGCTGTGCGGACAACTTCTCTGTATTCCTCCCAGGCTACCTGTCCTTGCTTCCACCCTCTGTAGGCTTCCTTTTTGTGTTTGAGTTTGTCCAGGAGCTCCTTGTTCATCCATGCAGGCCTCCTGGCTTTTTTGCCTGACTTCCTCTTTGTTGGGATGCATCGCTCCTGAGCTTGGAGGAGGTGATCCTTGAATATTAACCAGCTTTCTTGGGCCCCTCTTCCCTCCAGGGCTTTATCCCATGGTACTCTATCAAGCAGATCCCTGAAGAGGCCAAAGTCTGCTCTCCTGAAGTCCAGGGTAGTGAGCTTGCTGTGCGCCCTCCTCGCTGCCCTAACGAGGGCTGTAATCTTGAACTCCACCATTTCATGGTCACTGCAGCCAAGGCTGCCCGTGAGCTTCACATTCGCCACCAGCCCCTCCTTGTTGGTGAGAACAAGGTCCAGCATAGCAGCTCTCCTCGTTGGCTCCTTTATCACTTGGAGAAGGAAGTTATCATCAACGCATTCCAGGAACCTTCTGGATTGCTTATGCCCTGCTGTGTTGTTCCTCCAACAGATATTGGAGTGGTTGAAGTCCCCCATGAGGACCAAGGCTTGTGAACATGAGGCTGCTCCTATCTGTCTATAGAGGGCCTCATCCACTTGGTCTTCCTGGTCAGGTGGCCTGTAACAGACCCCCACTATAATGTCACCTGTCCCTGCCCTCCCTGTAATCCTGACCCATAGGTTCTCAGTCGGCTCCTCATCCATCCCCAGGCGGAGCTCCATGCACTCCAGCTGGTCATTGACATAGAAGGTGACACCCCCTCCTCGTCTCCCCTGCCTGTCCTTCCTAAAGAGCCTGTATCCTTCCATTCCAACACTCCAGTCATAGGAGCCATCCCACCACGTCTCCTTGATGCCAATAAGATCATAGACCTGCAAGCGTGCGCCAGTCTAACTCCTCTTGTTTGTTCTCCATGCTACGTGCATTTGCATAGAGGCATTTAAGTTGGGCCCCCAATGAAGCTGACTTACTGGCTGGAGTGGCTGGAATTCCTTTGTGCTGCTCTTCAGGTGCTCTCCTGCTGACCTGTTATCCTTCTCCAGGCTCTGGGCATCTGTTGCTGGCACTGACATCAAACTGGTAGGAGTGGGATGGATTGATGTTCCCCTCCCCCGGCAACTTCAGTTTAAAGCCCTTTTCACCCGCTTGGCAAGCCTCTGACCGAAGATGCTCTTGCCCTTCTCTGACAGATGGACCCTATCAGCCCCTAGTAGACCAGTTTGTCAAGCTTGTTCACAGAAGAGGTCCGATACGCAAGAAATGGGCCCCTCTGACTAAGCACCAAGTTTGGTTATGGAGTGCTTTTTAAATTGATCTGCTGAAATTCCACCAGCAAAGCTTGTGTTTGCAATCTGCAAATCTGGTGTATGGTGCACTTATCTTAGTACAGCTGCAATGCTGTTTTTTTACCATGTATAGACATAAATACATATATGTGCATACATACACATACGTGTGTATATATATACACACACACCCCAAAATACACATGCTTATTTAATAAAGCAAATATGTACACACATATAAATTGTTCTGAGGTGTTAGCACTTCTTGATTTTGTATTTCTTTGGAGAAATTTCATTACGAAAAATGAAAGGAGATGTTAACAGTACATCCAAAAGCAAACAAAGCAGTGTTCAGTCTCAGTTCTTGCGTACTTCCCTGGTTGGTAATGGCTAATGATGTCCCTATCACAAAACTTGGTGTTGTCTTTTGTGCATTCATGCCTTCAGAGTATCCTTACTGTGCTTTCAGGATATGAGGCAATTATTCATAATAGGATAATTATATTTCTAATCAGATCATGTTATGGAAAATAGTGTTGCTAGAGGAAAAAAAATATTTGGCTTGGGATGTGTACTTACATGAAAGTTGGAACCTGCTATTATGTGTTATTGAGAAGAAGGATGCAGTGCAAATCTGAAAAGTGTCTACTTTCATCTTTGTATTTCCTTGCTTGTCTTTCCTCCTCTTTTAAATAGTTCCTGCATGATAATGAGAAGTTGTGTTATGTAAAATGTTGCCGTGCTGATAAGAATGGTTCATGACATGATGATGCATTTATGGTACAGGTACCTGGAGCTGGAAAGCAGCGGTCATCGAAATGAAATCAGATTGCATTATCGTTCAGGCAGTCATCGCTCCCACACAGAAGTATTCCCATACATTTTGGCAGATGATAAATGGCACAGGCTTTCCTTAGCAATCAGTGCCTCTCACTTGATTTTACATGTGGACTGCAATAAGTAAGTAAAGAGTATTGTTTTATAAGAAGTTGTCACATTTGGAACATTCCAGCTCTGAGTAAATGAAATTATAACAATGTGGGACTATATTTTTCCCTTCCTTTTCAGAATTTATGAAAGAGTTGTGGAGAAGCCCTTCATGGACTTACCTTTGGGTACAACATTTTGGCTGGGACAGAGGAATAATGCACATGGTTATTTTAAGGTATGCATTCCCTGAAAGGAAAAGAGTGAACTTAAATAAAAATGATGAAGGGATTGGAGCGACTTTCATATGAGGAGAGGCTGAGAGCTGGGATTGTTCAGCCTAGAGAAGAGAAGGCTCAAGGGGGATCTCATCAATGTGTATGAAGACCTGAATGTGTGGGGGGAATGAAGAAGAGGGATCCAGACTCTTCTCAGTAGTGCCCACTGACAGGCCAAGAAGCAATAGGCAAAAACTGAAACAGCTGAAATTCTATCTGAGCATAAGAGAGCAGTTCTATTGTGAGGTTGGTCAGAGTAAGACTACTATGGAGATATTCAAAAGCCATTTGGACGCAGTCCTGGGCAACTTGCTGTGGCTGATCCTGCTTGAGCAGGGGAGTTGGAGTAGATGATCTCAGGAGGTGCCTCCCAACCTCAACCAGTCTGTGCTTCTGTAATCATAACACAGTTCTTAGGGCCGCGGTGTGTTGTGGATCAGCATATCTGATGCAGTGAGCTGTGTTTCCATCAAACTGGTCTTCACTAAATAAAGTTGCAGAGCCAGATGCCTAGGGCTCAGTGTCACCAAATGACAGAGCCAACAGCAGCCTAAGACAGGGAAAGGTAAATGGCTGAGTGCAACAGAATTCCAGGAAATAAATAGTCAGATTGTTGTCTGTTTCATAGCTAGATGCAATTTTTTGTGTGTCACAGAACACTACAGTCTAAGGAACTCCAATTTTATTGCCTCTGTAGGGTTTAGATTTCATCACAGTATCTTCTCGGCTCAGAAATGAATGAGATGACTAGCATCAATGAAGAGAATGCTTTTGCCCCCAGCGGAAGAATATTTGTATATGCTTTTTCCTTACTGCTTCTGCTTTAACATGTATATATAGCAAGCACCTGGTCTATAGCAAGATTGAAGAAGTGAATGCTATGTTGAACTGGAGTGTAAATTTTTATTCCTGAGAGTCCATTAGGTAGCACTCATTGGTCACAGCTGCTATCTGTGGTTTGGCCTCAGTATTCTCTGGAGCTGCTTTAACAAATGATGACATCCCCGTAGATGCCTTCCACACTGCAGTCCCATTTTCCTCCCAGTAGGCATCTTTTTACTTGAGCTGCAAAATAGAATTGATGATGTTGATCACAGACCCAATCACTTTTTAAAATATGGCCTGCTAAATCTTTTTTCAGCGTAAAACACTTTGACTATGGTTTTCGCAGCAAGTTCTGTGCTTTTGTGCTAAAATCAGTTTTTGGGTGTTGAAATACTGTTTGCTATACTTAAATGCTAATTTATATCCTTGTTGTGTATGAAGTACAAAGGTCCAGTGGGGCACTCAGATTTGAAAACTGAAGCATGACTTTGTTTTTATTTTTCAATTCAATATGTGTTTCCTTTTCCTCCAAAAGACTAAGAGGATGTCTGCTAAAAAAGCTGCAAAATTGTATTTCTGGCTTAAACAATTGACTCCAAGAATAAAATCAGAAAATATTAATGCATTACTTAAACTGATCGCAGATACACTTCATTTATTCTACGTGCTTATAATTAATACTTTTTAAAATATTCCTTTTATTTTTTTGTGCCTTGTCAATTTTTGACTTGATTATATTCTTCTTTTTGCCAAATCATAGTCACTGCTAAGAAGCTTATTAGGTGTAGAAAAATAAATACTCCAGTAGTGGACTATACTTTTTTGTTTGTTTGTTTCTTTCTTTTCAAGAAAGATAAAATTAAACAAAATACATGGAGAATTTTGCTTCAATTACAAATATAAACCAGCTTTAACAGAAATACAGAAATGGATAGCTGTTAAAAGAGCATTGATACAGCCAAAATATACTGTGCTAAGTGATTTCTTCAGCATAATATAGTACCAATGGTCAAACTGCATCTGAAAATGTGACACTGTTGTACAGGAGATTCATCAGTTTAGAAGGTGAGGACTTTCAACGCTTCTTAGTGTTTTGGAGAGCCTATATTTTTAGACACTCACTGTGGGACAACTCCTACTGATCTGATTTTGAGAGGTCCAGGTGCTTAGCTATTTCCAAAAATCAGGCTGCTTTGAGTGGATTAAATGGATTGTCCAGAGGGGTCAAGGTACTCAAAATCATTACTCACTCTGAAAAAGATTTTATTTGGCTGTATTTGATTTTGAACCTAATATTACTGCACTAAACCAATGTGCCAGTAGGCACATTCACACTGGGATATATTTATACCTGTTTCACTTTAAGGTCTGAAGTCCGAGAAAGCAATTCTGGCTATCTGATTTCTGGTACCGTGTAACTTCTCTCTGTACCTAGCATCCAGCAGTGTGTTGATTTGAACCACTAGGTTCTTTAGGAGCCTGTCCAAAGCCTCTCATGTACTGTCAGGAGGTCCTGATTTGGGAGCCCAGGTGGGCTAGGTGTCACAGCTCCCTCTTGTTACTTTGGGAGAATGAGAAGGAACCGGAATTCTTGGCGAGTGGCGGAGTCCAGCTCACATCACAGCTGAGCTATGATGAATAAAGCTCCTCGAACAGCTGGAGGAGCTTTACTGTTGGTTAATAGCTAAATTATTTGAATACTTGCCTGTGTGTTCAGTGAAGAGTGTTTTAAACTTGAATGGGATGGAACCCTGCCGTTCCTCCTTTTCATGAAAATGCCATAACTTGGGCTGACATGAGTTTGAACTTGATGACACCGAGGAAGGAAAGGAGGAGAAATTAATACAGTGAGCTTCTTGGTGTGCTCTTCAAAGAGGTCTTTGCTCCTGACTTCCAGAACATGTGCTGTGGGAGGTCCTGACATGGAGCCCTGTCTCAGGCACACCTATTTTTTTCACTGTTAGCTAATCACTGCAGCTCCTTGCGCAGCATAGGGGAGCATTCAGTTGCCCTAGATTGTAGCTTTGTGGTTAAGGGAGAAAGGTAGGCATGGTCCTTAAGTACCCTCTTAGTTGCCCTCCAGTGACACCTGCTCTTCTCTGTAGGTCAGTTAGGTTGCTAAGTCACCCCGAGTCATTCACTTGAGGTCAAAATTCTGATTCTTTGACTTTGCAAGTTCTGTATTGAATGCCCTGTGTATGTGGATGCAGTGTGGACTTTTGCATTTAGTTTGCATTGTGTTCTTAGTGTCGTGAAACATTCTCTTTATAAGCACGCTGAAGCATGTTGTAATTATTTTGCTTTTCCACCTAAGAAGGAGTTTTGGAGATGCAGGGAGGGAGTCATGGATGAAAGGGACATCTGGAGTGAATATAATAGGATGGCTCACTTTGAAATTGCTATTTGGCCTTTGCTTTTGGAGAGCAGCAAAGTGGCTACTAATTATATCTTAATGACTAAGGATGCATGTAAATTCTGCCTGCAAGTATGGGACCTATTCTTCTGGGTGAAACTGGCCCTTTCCAGATGGCACAGTTGAATTTCGTGCTAAACTTCCCCCGAGTTCTTGCCAACATATGACTCTGCAGCCATGTAACAGACATGTTGTTTCTCAGCATTCTGCATGCTTTATGGAAAAATCCCTATCGAAATCGTAAAGGGTTTGCATGAATGTGTTTTTCCTGACTCGGGTTTCTTTAATCTTCACTTCTGTTTGACAGTTATAGCTTAGTAAAAAATTTGCATTTTATTTAAGAGTGTTTCAAAGTAACTAAAACTGCAACTGTTTTTCAAATTACTTTTAAAGGTCATTTTCAAGCCTTTGTGCAATGGCTAACTAAAAATAACATTGAATTCAAAACAACCAAACTCTTGCTGCATAATTACATCTTGACATTTAATCTTATGTCTTCAAAAATGATTCGATATGTCTGTATTTGTACATCTATCTATTTTACTTTCTGTTTATTCTTCTGTTACTACATTGTGTCCACACAAGAAGCTGTGTATTCATAAGTATTGTTTTTATCAGGCAGTTTTTCTGTGTAGGCTTTCATGTTTTACATGGTGAATGGACAGGAATTTTGACAGGTAAAAATAATGTATCCTTTTTTTTCTTTCCACTTACACCTAGGGCATAATGCAAGATGTGCAATTACTTGTCATGCCTCAAGGATTTATTTCTCAATGCCCAGATCTTAATCGCAGTAAGTCTATTAATTCTTATAGCATAAAATGAAAGGTGTGCTTTGTACCTACTTTCTGTCCTACAAGCTTTCTTAAAACCTTGACTTTCAGTGTATTGGTTGTCAACTTTAACATGATTGAACCTATTGTGAATACATGTGGGGTTTTTTTTAATTAATATACATATTTTGTTATTCTAGCGTGCCCGACTTGTAATGACTTCCATGGACTTGTGCAGAAAATTATGGAACTGCAAGACATTTTAGCCAAAACATCAGCTAAGGTAATGTTTACTAGGAGTCGTGGCGTGGGAGAAATGAGGACTCTAAGGCTTTAATTGCTGTCTTTTGAGATTATTTGTGCATATGTGGAGTGTGCACGTGGGTGTGTGCGGAACATCCCTGCATGGTGTGTTTATATGTTTGTATTTATATATCTGTGCCTAGTGTCTGTACATACAAATTCCCAGTTCAGAGAGCTGTCTTGTGCTTTAATATTTTTATAGAATCATATCTTTTAATAGTAAACAGAATCCAAATCCCTTAGCAAGGAAAGGGCTCATAGATACTCAAGCTCTATCTGTTGGGCTAACAAGTCAATAAACCTAGAATGAAATAGATTACTGTGCTTATAGTGCTTATTGCAGCAAGACTTATTGGTCCAAGACTTTTCTAGACCTGAGCTGTCGAAGGCATGTTCAGCCAAAAATCTGTGCAAGACAAGGAATTAAGAATCCAAAACAGCATTTTCTTCTTTTTTTTTTTTTTTTTCCCTAGAATATCACACCAAAAGCATTCACGTCTGCTGGTGAAAATAGACTAGTCTACTGCTTTTAAATGTCAGTTCTTTAGATGTCTGCAGGAATGCTGTTACCTGGCTGATTTGATGCCTTGACTGAAGTGGAGAAACAGTTGCTAACATGTTGGTTTTGAGCTTTACCTCCAGTTTTGTGCCTCTACTCAGATTCAGGTCTTTTGCACATAACCTAATATCTGCAAGCAATTTATGTAGAGCAAGATTCTTGGTCAGTTCACACATATAAAGATGAGAAATCAGAGGCCATTCCCATCTTGATGTACTCTGTTTCTTGATGTCCCTGATGTTAGAGAAAGATGAAATGCGTTGCATCTTGCTTCTGAATTTCCATCTCTGAATGACTGATGGTTTAATCATATTGTATTTGACAATAATTGTTTTATTATCTTTGACTGCATTTTCCTACATGTATTCTCTCATCTGCATGCTTGACAATAAGGGGGACAGTTTCAATCATGTTTATACTAATGTGGAAACCACTTACAAATTCAAAACTTTTGTTGTGAACTGTAAATACAGTTGTCCCAAGCTGAGCAGAGGATGAACAAGTTGGATCAGTGCTACTGTGAAAGGACCTGCACAATGAAAGGCACGACTTACAGAGAGTTTGAATCCTGGACAGATGGCTGTAAGAACTGCACTTGCATGGTATGGCTACAGTTTGAGTGGAGACTCAGGAACTCTAGTGTTTCCTCTGATTACAGTTTTTATTGAGGCAAATAATGAGAAAACTTCCAGGTGTATGCTAGGTAGTAACAACAAAGTGCTAGAAAACCTGTTCTAAATCTAAGGAATAGTATTAATAAATACATTTTTGTATTATTTCAGCAGTGCCAGCATGTGTAGCTCTCCTATATTTCCTGTCACCGTATGCAGATGCTATGCAATATACTTAGCTATCATGTTATTCCAATGCAGTGAGTTGCAAATGGTTTCTCTGGATAATTAATTCCCTGCTTTTTGTCACTATAAACACAGCCTTTTTCTTAGCAAATGATTTAATAGATCCCTTGTGTCTGATTCCCTTTGGTTGCCTTTGGTTACATCTCAATAAGTAAGAAAGAGTAAAATGTCAGGGTCATATGCATGCTCTATTATATCACAAATGAAAAAGATTTGTTAGGTGGAAGGAAGATTCCCAAACGTATCACAACTCCAGAAGTGATTGCAAATATCCTTTCAGGTACCAAACCGTGGCATGTTTGTTATTGTCCATTCATGTAACACTCATTAATTCCGTTTGAACTCATTAAATGCCTAATCCAAAGGCCATTAGAAATTGGTGAAAATGCTGTTGTTGTCTATACTACACCTTAGACTGATTTGCTGCTATCTGTAATTTGCTAAATGGTTCTCCTTAAGCTTAGTATGATTTTGATCTTTATATTTCTGGAGGGATATTAGTTTTGCTTTTAGTGTTTTGTGGTTGACGAGAAGAAGACTTAGTCCATGGTATCAAATCTGGCTGATAGCTATTTAAAATTCTTTGAATTTAGTGTTAAATGCATTATGTATTTTTGTCTCAGATTTTTCTTGCAGCTATGATATTATTACCTTTTAGGAATGTATTGTCTCTTGTAAAAATCAGAAGGCAGAGTATTGTTCTGTGAGGTTGTTATTTCGCACTAATCTGTCAATTTGCTGCTGATTGGCAGAATGTTTTACCTCCAAATAGATTTGCCTCTAAAAAAAAAAAAAAATTGCTCATTATCATCTCAAAGAACACATCATACATGTCTAAAAGATTGTATGCATGATATTCTATAGGTATAGTTTCTGTTCTTGTAGTTATTAAAACAACCATTTTAAAATGTCTTTTTCGGTGGTGTTAGAGAGTTCATTGCATTTAAAAATAGATTTTTAAGTTCCTGTGTTTGAGAACATCTCTGCTTTTGCTAAATATAACTACCAGTTAAGCACCTTTTATTCTTCTAGAACGGTACTGTGCAGTGCGAGGCTTTGATTTGCCCCCTTTCTGACTGCCCGCTTAACTCTGCCCTGGCGTATGTGGATGGCAAGTGCTGCAAAGAATGTCAATGTAAGTTTTACTGTGGTGCTTCCTTCTAATGAATATTTTGAAATCTGTAAAGAAAGTGAACCTTTCTGTGAACATGTCAGTGAAAGAACTGGTCAGGGAATGAAATATTTGGGTTGAGGAATCAGAGAACTTAGACTTCTCTGAAATATTTTGGGAAATTGATAACCAGAAGGTATTAATTCTTCAGGCGTGGGTATTTTGTTTTATTTTAGTGATGCTTTTTTTTTTTTTAAGCATAGATATTTCTTATCAATGTTTAACAAGAAAAAAAGTTATCTATAAAACTTTCTGCAGACTTCCATAGTCTATCTTCTAGATCAAACTGCTAGAAATTCAAGAACGATTGCCTGGTGTTTGTTTTGACCAGTGTTTCTAACACCTCTATCGCAAGAAGAATGTACTTTCAACCTTATGTTGTGGTGCTAGAAATGGAGGTTCAGATTTATGATTCTTCTTCTGTAATTAAGGGAAGAGAAAACTCATACTAGACCCAAGAGACCAGCAAAAAGCAGACACCTAGAAATGTTCTTTCACAAAAGGTCAGACAGAATTATACAGGAAACTGGATAGAGGTAATTTAATATTGTCATTTAAGATGGGTGATTACCTTTTGGTTTTATAGCATGTTGGTTTTGTTGCACATAGGGCCAGAAAAGGGGAATTTTAGGTTAATCACTATCTAGATGGACTATATATAATATTTCAGGTTGATTATGGATGTGTACTGCATATGTGATGGTTATTTATTTTAGGCTACGGTGGAATCCATTCTTGAAATTGAGCATGAGATGCGCACGATTCTTTATTCTGTAAATGTTGAGATTTTTCTGTGTGGTTTCATCACTCTTCTACTGCTGTATAAAACTTCTTCCAGAGTATAGAGAAATATATAACTGGTTAAGATGACATGTTGTAAGATAAAATTCAGGAAGACGTTTTGTACTCCATTGATCTTGCTCCCACAGGAGTTTATTAATATTTAATAGTGTTAGAAGTTACACAAACCATCCCATTTTATGAAACCTTATTAACTTACTCAAGTAGATTAATTCTAATTGAGAGGAAATGAGAATTCAAATACTTTTTTTTTTTTTTTAACCAGCTACACAGAATTTCCATGCATATTAGATGGCTCAGGGAATTGGTAATTCAGGGATGTGAGATGTCTGGAGTTCAAGCCTCTGTTTGAATTTTTGACCATTTTGGCAGAGTTTGAAAACCTGATCTCTGAAGTATGTTTTTGTAATGTACCACCTGTGAATTGAGTTGGGAATTCTCCATCCAAAAGTTCATGGGGAAGTGCTCACATCATATGACTTCTTAAAAAGTTGTTTTTATTTGGAGTCTTGACAAAGGTCAAGAAATGTGAATGAGCATATGGGCAGTGACCTTGTCATACAGCATTGCTACTTCTCCTTCCAATTAAGATACAGTTCTGGTACAGCACACTGTGAAGTTTACTCTGATATTGCCTTTTTGATATTCTTGATATTATCAAAAGCCTTTTAGCTTCCAGTGTTGTTAATTTGATGCCAGTACATAATTCAATCTATGACTAACATGCACACATATAACTCTTGACAAACTACAAGAACAATGCTTAGATAAAAAAATATGAATAAAAATTGCCTTTGAAAAATTATTCCTAATTTTATCTAGGTTATTTGAAGTGCCTTTTAAAAAAAAAATCAAACAACTTTTAAAGTGGCCAAATCCCTGGAACTAAAGGATGGAGAGTGTGAACTGGAGTCCCATTGAGAAGGTAGTTAAATTCCAGTGAAAGAGTGTAAAGAGTGGAAGTTAGAGGCAATGGAGACTGCAGGACCCTCACTTATTCTCTGGGCCAGTTCAGTGGAAATGCTGAGTTGTCACTGAGTTCATATATATGTGCCAGCTGTATCCTGTCTTCTTGGTGTCTTCAGCTCAAGGTCTGAGCTTATTGAGGTCACTGTGCTCAGTGACCACGGTTCTTGCTCAAGGGGTCAAAGCTGAGTTCCTCCATTTGGCTAGGTTCTGAGAATAACTTTTTTGTTTTCAATTCTTAGAACAATATCAGGGGATGTAGCATCTGACTAGATTATGTAGAGTGAACACAGATGGCTTATAATTGGGAAAACAGCTAATTAGGATGTGTTGCTCAAGGAGCCACTATCCTTAGTATTGGACAATCAATCGTAAATGCTGAGAAAAAGTGATGCCTAATACACTGTTCTTTATCTGGATTTAGTATTTGTTTCAAGACAGAACATGTATGGATATCTCTGTTTCCTTCCTGTTATTTGTGGTACCTCGTACCAGATGATGGGTTGTTTCTGCCGAACTGTCATGTGAGTACAACTACCCAGGCAGTGGTAGCTGTGGCAGCCTTGTTGCTGTGTCTCACCCAGGGCTGAGTGCTTCCCTCCACACTTCTTCCTTTCTTCTGCTAGTGTTCAAACAAAGCCACCAAAAATGAGAAGAGCGGGGCCTGATTTAATGACAGCTAGCATAGAAGAGTAAAAGTGTACAGCACTTAAGGCTTTTACAATGACCAGCAAGCAGGCTTCCCAGGTTTTTGGTTTTCTTTTGTTTGTTCTTCCCCCCCCCCTCCCCCCCGAGTGATTGAGGGTGGATTAATTCTGCGTGGTTTAGGCATGTAGAATTTGGGAATATAATCTGAAGTGCCTTCACTTATACTAGTAAATAAAATAGGGTAGGCAGTCCTGTGGCCCTGGGGCTAGGTGGCACTTGTGGCTTATATATGCATGGCTAAACTCTCTCCCCCTTACCCCCCCAACAGAGTATCTGCATCCAGATGGCTGACTTGGAATGGCCTCTGATCAGCGCTGTCCCCCCAGCCATGCCTGATGTTGCTTCAGAGCATGTTGGCTGGTACAGGCCAAAATGGTGCCATGATGTGTGCTAACACTCAAACTGCATGGAGGATTACAGACTGTAATCAAGCATTTTCAAGCCTGTTGTCATTTACTGTTTCATTTACCTGTCGTGTTTCATTTACTAGTTATGGACATCACCAGTTAGGCTCTCTTGATAGCCAGTGAAAGAGACTGGCACCTCCAGCGGGCACTTGGTGCTGAGAGGGGACTGGAAGGGATGGGATGAATTGCCTTCTGGAGGTGGACATCTCTTTCCGTGGACTGTATAGGGACTTTTATACAGCTCAAGTTGTGAGGTTAATCTTTCCATCAGTTACTGTAATGAATCTCAGCTGTGTCAGGAATAGAAAGTGCTGGATTTTTAAGCCTGGTTCTGACATTAAGCAGTTATGCTAAGAGACTTATGGGAGCCTACCACACTGCCAAGCCCTAGGAATTGAACTTCAGCCCAGCCCAGCATTTACATGTTGAACAGTGCAGCTTTGTTGTATCTTGTTTGATGACATTTTCAACACTTTAGAAATTTCAGCGCAACTGACTCTTCATACTTTTCTTAAATGTTTCATTCAGGGAAGAACACTTAGTAAGGAATGTTGTAGTTGTGTTGTGTTTTTTGTTTTTTTTTTTTTTTACCAGTATTGCTTTGACTTTGGTTCTTCTTGTGAGCCAAGAGGAAAAAAAAACCAACCCAAACACTGACCTTCTCCCCTAACTCCGTACCTTTGTTTGAGGACATTCAGACAACTTGTTCTGTTTTTTCTTGTGTGAAGGTCGATGCTGGTAGCATAAGGAATGGTAATGCATGCAAATTATCATGGTATTTTCTATTAGCCATAATGGGCTAAAAGAAGCAACGATCTTCCAGGGCACATAAATTGGCCAGTGCGTTGGATATATGTTTCAGCTGCAGACAAGCTATTCAACGCAAAATTCAGTCCAGCTACCAGAGCATACATCTTAGGTCAGTGGGAGCTTCCTGTGGAGAATTGTTTGGAGCTGGAAAGCAGAGACTACTTTCTTTTCTATTCCCAATGCAATTTTAAACCTATCTGAGAAAGTATGTGCAAGAGATCATTAAATTCTTTTCTCCTCTGCAGAGGCAAATGCATTGTGTGGTGATAGGCACTGATACCCTATAAAATATTGCTTTAGACCACGGACTTGACTTAAGAAGTACAAGGACGAGTTCATTTATTTTAAGTGAATTGTGGAAGGACTGCCAATGTCTTAGTAGCTGAGACAATTGGTACTTGGTCAGCAAATCTTTTTATGGTAACGTTTTTATTAGTCGGTGTATTAACACTAAGGTATCACTTCCATTAGCTATGTGATATATGTATTTTTTTTTTTAAATGGAGCCAGTGTATTTTTAACAAACTAGCTGATTTTCATTTTTTTAAGGCCAGAAGTGATATTTGTACCGGTATCTGGTGCAGTAATAATTCCCATCACCAAAGACTGATCTCCAGGAAGAAATTGCTCTCTTCTCATCACTGTCCTCCTCCCAGTGACACTGCAGATATTTATAGACCTAATCCCAAAACTATTTAAATCTATCCCAACAGATTTCAGTAGAGGTTAAAGTCTGAGCCATTATGTTCAAATCTGCAGGCTGTGATTTTTCCATGCACTTGTTTTTTTTCTGAAACAGGACATTTGATGGTTTTCTGGTGCATTGTAGCCAAATCCACACTCTTAACACAAGTATTTTAAAGCATATGTGAGAAGCATAGGGCTGTACTGGATCAGCTCACACTTCTGTTGCTAGCAGGCATGGAGAGAGAGTGTGTAAAGGGGTTATATAACTCAGACAGGATTTTTGAACAAAATAATTAAAACACAAATATGGACATGGTAGCTCTTATAACATGCATGGGTTTCTGATGCAGTGATCTGTCTTGCTAGCTTACAGAAACTTTTAATTTTATAATTAAAATTAAGGGGATTTCCCCTCTTGCTCTTCCTGATGCACTGATTTTTCCCCCAAAGCTGCACGCTCTTCTGCAGGCTCCAGTACTTGTAGCCTACTCACGCAGAGAGAAGGAGCTGTAAAAGCCCGTCTGCTTCTTGTTTGCACAGCAATTGACCATCAGCAAGAATGCAGAATTTTTTCTAGAAACTTAGGGAATATTGATTAAACTTCCTCTGAAATTCATCATTTATCCAGGTTGATTGAAGCATTATGGACTTAAGCCTGTGCTGCTCACTAAGTTTCATCTTTTCACAAAATTGCCACCTCTTTTCCGGGCTGAAGGAGTGGCACCGTCTTGCCTTAGGTGACGTCCATCAGTGGCAAGGTGGCACGCCAGCCCCTGCCTTGTTTGCCCAAGTGCCAGAGGAGCTTCTCCTGCATTCAGTGTGGCACAGAGAAGAGACTGCAGCTCAAAGAAATGATTAAACGACAGGATTAGTGAGCGCTGACTGAACAGGCCATCTTATCCTTGCAGTAAGTCAGAAGAAGGGGCAGTCTTCTGGAAACCGAAGAGCAGCTCCAGCAGGCCGGGGTGGACACGGCATGGGTCTGAGGGCTGCAGGGCAGCCAGCAGGCTCAGGGCGACAGAGCAGGCATCAGGACTGGAGGAAGAAGAGGCAGTTTTTAGCAGTGAAGCAATGATTAGTCATTTATCATAGCTTTTTTAAAAAATGCACACTTTGGAATATAAAGGAGAAGCAACATTCTGGCTAATGCAAAAGATTAGTTGCTTTTTGGTTATAAATATTTATATGTGGCTTTTTAAAGATACAAGTGCAAACAGAGCATAAATTCTGTTATTTTGAGATTTTTTTTTTAACATGAAAAATCAGATAAATTAGCCTACTTCAGAATAGTACTAAAAGATATCTGGAATATAGCCAGCACTGGATTATTTCCTAAAGCCATGTTATTTATTACAACCTCCTGTAGTCAGCATGCAGAACTTCTGAATGTTATTTAGCATTTAGCAGAACAGTGTCCGTTCAGCCTCTGCTTTCTGAATTTTCTATGCTGAAATGATTCACATCCACCTTATTTCTCAGGCTTTTGAATCACATACAATGATAGTATCTCATTGTAATGACAGATAAAAAGCATTATATACACACTTGTACCACTGAGATGAATTACACTGTACTTTACTGCCCGTTTATACCATTTTATTACTTCAGCAACTCTGTGTCTTCAAAAGAAAGGCAGTATTTATATTCATTTAGAAATAGGACACAAATAATTTTTCTAAAGAAATATTTTTGAAGGGAAAAAAATGTATCCTTGAACTCATGTAGGTCAATAAAATCAGTGGAGCTATTTCAGATTTACAAAGCTGTAGTGGAAAAGCATAATTGATGCATGTATCATTTGTGAATCCAGCATAGCTCCTACAATCTCAGAGTCTCACAGAATGGTTGAGGTTGGAAGGGACCTCTGGAGGTCATCTGGTCCAACCCTCCGACTCAAGCAGGGCCGCCTAGAGCAGGTTGCCCAGGACTGTGTCCAGACAGCTTTTGAATATCTACACAGATGGAGACTCCACAACCTCTCTGGGCAACCTGTGCCAGTGCTCGGTCACCCTCACAGTAAAAAAGTGCTTTCTTGTGTCCAAATGGATTTTCATGTGTTTTAATTCGTGCCCATTGCATCTTGTCCTGTCACTGGGCACCACTGAGAACAGTCTGACTCCCTGTTCTTCATTCCCTTCCATCAGGCGTTTGCACACATTGGGAAGATCTCCTCAGAGCCTTCTCTTCTCCAGGAAGTATAACATCTCAGGAAGCTGAGCACTGAGACACACTAAGAACGTTTTGGGGCCTTTCCTGTGCTGAACTCAAAGCCAGCTGAAGACGCTGGAAAGACTCCCCTTGGCTTTGGTAGGCAGGGCCAATCTCACCCTTGATCCTAGCTGCTCAGTCTCTGCTATATTTTCCATGATAAAGCTATAGAAATTTTCAAACTCCTCTTATACCATAGCAATACATTTGGTTTATGTCTGTTATATATCCAATGGCAGAATTGTTGGGGGCTTTTTGGTGCAGAGCCTGTAGTGTCCGATGACCTTTGTTCTTTGTAAACTGAGCAGTATACCTCCATCAGAAGGGAAACGCTGAGTCTTTTCACTCGCAGTTCCCTTCTGAGCAGGAAACTCACTCCTTGTATGTCTGTTGTTCTGTGTAAATTAAAATACAGCTTACAGTAATTGGACTTCTCAAAATATTTTGCTCCTATGTTTCCTTTCCTCCTCCCCTATGTCCTTTGAATTTCATTGTTCTGCGTTAGCAGAGGAGGATTGAGAAAGTCGGTGCACTGTGCCTCAGTCAGATTTTTCATGCATCAGAGTGCAGCTCCTTCCTAGGCGAGTGGCTTTTTAGCTATTCTGGACCCCATGCATTATGGAAGTCCACTGGAAGACTCTAGATCTGGAGGCAATGTATCAGTATATGAGGAGAATTCCAGTTAATGGTGAAGTCATCCAGGTTTAGTCTTACTGTATGCCTGAGGAATGAATTATAAAATAAAGTATCTTTAAGAAAATCCTTACTCATTAAAATACATTACACTGTGTGTATAATAATGTGCACTAAAGAAGAAATTGGAAACATAATATTGGTAATTTTATCGATGGAGAATTAAAAATATTTACATGGGAAATTTTGCTGTAGGCCGTGCTCTGCTCTCCCCTGCTCTTCTTATAACCTATTTTGTCGATGCTGTCTGGGAAAAGAACCTGTTCTTTTCCATTCCTTTTTCATTATGTTCTTACCAGGGAGTTCACAAAATGTAAAATACCTGCAATGTATTATTATTTTATTTGCAGTGCAAATAAAACATTAATGTATGTTAGATCTGAATATTTTGGCTTTCAGACAGCTGGGAGTGGACAGATTGGCAGTGTTCCAGTCTCTAATAAGTAACTACCCTGACTTTAGTAATGCTGATTTCTCCAGAATTTGCTTAGTCAGATGGTAATGAAATAATAATAATTAAAAGAATCTGTTCTATTTATAATTACAAAAATCACCTAGGATATGTGGGTGTTCATGTGGCTATGCGTTGATTTCAATGTTTGTTCTCACCACTAATGTGCGAATGTCACTCTGCACCTGCATCATTGGATTGTGGGGTTTTTTGGTTGTTTGGTTGGTTGTTTTTTTTGTTTGGTTGGTTTTGTTTGGGTTTGTTTGTTTGTTTGTTTGGGGGGGTGGGGGTTGTTGGTCCCATATCCAGGAGCACATTGCCAAATCAGCAGCTTGTAGCTGATGTTCTGGTTTCTGCCTGGAGCTTTTCCTCTGCAGATTTTGCACATTTCTGTAGTACCTGTAACAATGATCTTTAATGGGCATGTGTTCTGAAAAGAGCGGAATTTGGCTTTAGCTAAAACCACCAAAATGGCAGGTTTTGGACAAGGTCACAGAAAAGTAACAAGTTGGAGGCAGAGAGCACTTCATGGAGCTGAATAGAGCAAAATATCAAAACTCAGCCAACCAAACAAGAGATTCATGGCTTGTTGAGACCTGTACAGTTTTGCAAGAACCAGTTTGCACCTGACATACTCTTATTCATAACAGGATTGCCACATTGACAAAGGTCATCCGGGTGGAAAGTTGGCCTAGGGGAGACACTGCTAGGAGTGTAAAAGAAGGCACACGTACAGTTTTCTGACAGTGCCTATGTCATGTGAAATCAAAAAAATTGGAAGGTAGTGAAGGCTGAAACTCAATAAATAAAATACTGAAAAAAACCCCCACCACAAAACAGTCAATAACGTGATCTTATTTCCCTGGCAGTGTAAGGAAGGGATGGTAAAATATGAGTGAAGTTGATTCAGTGAGATTAATATAAAATGATGTATACTGTTATCCTTTATTTGTCTTTTTGTAAAGATAATGATTTAAACCAGTGGCTTTCAATCTTTTGGACTGCAGAAGTTTGAAAATTTTTCAGTGGACACATGTAGTGAATAAAGTCTTCTACTGCTTGGTTTACTTCTCTTAGACATCACTTGCAGATACCTGAAGTGTGATGTATAGACCTCCAGGCTGTTATTGATCACTGTTGCTACATCTGTCTGCTCATAAAATATATTCGGCTTCAAATAATGGCCACTTTGTCCCACGTGAGACACAACTTTAAAATTGAAATCTCAGCAGATATGGTATGACAGTCCTTTCTCATACTTTCCTCATCTGTTCCTTTCAAAACAGTCATTGCAGTCGTCTTTATTTGAAGAGTTTCTGCTATTTGCTTTCTTCGCTGTACTGGGCACAGCACTGTATCTACAGTGATTCTCATGTTTTTGTATCACTGTTCTGCATCTTTGCCAATATAGAGAGTGTTTTTACTAATTTTTGCCTTTTTTGGGGGGGTTTATTTGGTACCAGTTTCCACTAAGAAGAAAGCTCTGGCTGTTTGTTTGGGAGGGTAGTTCACCATCCTAAACCTTCCTGTGCAGAGTAGCTGACTAGTATTTTTTTCCTACTACTTGTTGAAATGATTTCTGTAACTTTCTGCATGGAAATGAAAATTCTGATACTCCCCTAGTTGCTCTTGGAAAAGGTTTATGTGAATTTTTTCAAGTATAATTTTGACTGATTTCCCAGATTTCATTTTATTTATAATTGATGACATTTGGTTAAAATCCCTTCAAATTACTTAACATTTAGATTTTTTTCCCCAACAGGTGAATGAAATTTGAAGATATTATTAGGTTTGTTTGCATTGTCATAAGCTATTATGGTGAAGAAGAGCTTTTTTACCGTGCTTATTTTTGATGGCCAGTATATACTTATATATAGTAGTGTTAGAATGTTACTACAGTGACATCTTTGTTTGATGTAATAAATTGGGGCAGAAAATGCCTGGTTTCAATCATCAGATTTTTTTTTTTTTTTTTTTTTTTTTTTTTTTTGCTATCCTGAAAGGAAAGCAAGAAAATATGCTTAACTCACTTGGAAAATAGGCACATACCTATTATTTCTAGTGAGGGAGTGCTTCAAATACTTTGAAGGTAGGGAAGATGAACTGGAATGATTCTGGCTATATCATTATTACTTTGACAGAGATGTAAATTCGGGTATTATTTCCTTAAGATGTTTCTTCAGGTTATATTCATATTCACCAAAATGCAGCATCCTCTCTAGGCACATTTTACAGGCTTGTGAAGAGGGAGTTTGTTTTATAGATGTTTCCATCATGCCATATCCAGAAGCTTTGTTAGATCCTTAAGGCACCTAAATGAGAAATCAAATCTGAGTATAGCATAGAAGAGATAACAATCTTGCATATGGTTGTTGTGAAGTTCTCAGACAGGCTTCTTAATAGTAGTAGAAGATGACTTCAGAATGCTTAAGTCTTGTCCATGGTCTTCTGTGGCTTTGGATGTATAGAGTTGGTAGTATGGTTTAAGCACCTAACCACAAATTTTTCATTTTACTAATTTTGCAGTATTTTATTGCAGATTTGCTATGAAGAAATGTGAGAATAAGTGAATACATTTTAAAAAATAGAAAATTAAAATAGACATATAAATAAATAAAGGAATCGCATCCTCATTTTCACGCATCAATTCAACCATCTTGATTCACACATTTGCACCTTTGCTCCTGTTCCCAGTGTGACATCTTGACTCCTGTGAAAACTCAATGGAATTAACAGGTTGATTCTTACAGTGTGGGCAAACAGATTAAAAATCCTCACCTCGGCTTCTGCTGTATTCTGAAAACTAGTCTGTATGTACCTTGCAACAGTCTTTCATCATCTAGGAGGCTATTTACCAGCACTGTTTAAAGCAAGTCCCAGTCGTTCTTCTTTCGTGCTGACAATGGATAATGGACAGCAAGAGCCCTGTCCTTTGTTCTTTCCAATAAAATTCCATGTTTTGAATTCTAACCTCTTCTAAACATATGTGGACAGACACTAGGGTCTGTTAAATAAAATCCTGAGGTGGTTGTTGAAATAAAATATTTTGTGGAACAGAAGAAACACTCTCCCTTGGAGAATGACAGCCCTTCGCATTTTTTCCCCCACCAAAAGCTTGAAGGTCATATTTGAAAACAAACTGGATGCTGCCTTTTAGAGTGCAGTTCTTAGCAGACCATGGTTGACTTGGAAGTAGGCAGATGCAGTGAGCAAATTTATTGAAGTAGCTGTCCTTGTTACTGCTATTAATTATTTCTATTAAGGTACCTTTAAAACCCTGCTGTTATGAAGAGCCATCAGTCCAGTTACTGTACACACAAAAGACAGTCCTCCGTTCTGCAGGATTTGACAATTTAAGTGTAAGAGAAGAGATAAGACACTGGATATAGAGACAAAGACGTGGGGAGAGTAAAAGAAATAAAATAAATGAGTCATTGTCCTGTCAGGCTTCCCTCTCAGGGGTGTGTTTGTACTTCTGGCTAGAGGTTCATGAGCTCTGACCTGGAGCTGTTGGCTCTGTGGGCTATGCCTTGTTTTCATAGTCAGGATTGTGTCCTGCAGGATATGCACATACTGAGTTACTGATACTTATTCAAGATTTGAGGGCAAAATCTTTCTTTTTTCTTTCTCTCAAGATATTTATTCCCATTGTTTTAGCTCTTAGAACAACAGAATTTAGAGGGAGGGGGAAGGAGAAGCTAATTTGACTTTTCAATATAATTCAGTATGATAATAAAGTTATCTTACGTCTTCAAAGCACATTTCTAGCATTATGGTTATTTGCTCCTCACATTTATCGTGGAAATACTGAAGTATTCCCCATGTGTTGAGGTGATGTGATCACAGGTAGATTCATTTTCTCAGTTCCAATAAAGTTCCCTCTAACAAAACTAGATTGTTCCACAGGAACAGGAAAGATAGTACTTGTTCTTGCCAGGACAGCACTCCAAATTTCTTATCTGTCAAGTCTGATCATCATAAGTCCCCTGTTCCTTTATAATTCTACTAAATATCTATACTACATCTTTGCAGCTAACGAAAACAAGGTCTTTGCTAATAATACATTGAAAACAATTCAAGAATTTGTCAATGCAAACTGCTGTTTTTCTCTCAGGTTTTCAAGAGCTTGAAAAAAAAGAAAACCACTGAGAACAGGTTTCATAAAATTCATTAAGCATTTTGTCTTAATGCTATTTAACCCATTCCAGTCATTTCTGAGATTCTTGGTAATGAAATGAATTACATTTAAAGATGTACCTATTTCTTTTCTGTGCCACTGAAATTGCAGAATTGTACTTTGCCTTATGCAGGTTTGTTGCGAATAGACAATAAGTGAAAATGAAATCTTTTTTTTAACTGTGCTTTCTGATTCTTGGTTTCCATACAAAGGCAGTGGTAGACAAAGGAAAAGGAAAAAAAGTGAGTTGGCTGACATATCAGTAAGATGAAAGTATTGCAGCTCTCCTAGAGACTGGCATACACTACAGTCCCATATAGACAAACACACCTGGTTGCACAAGGTTGCGAAATCTGAGCCTAATGTCTGGAAAGGTCCCCCTGAAGACAATAGGAGTGTTAACATAGATATATGATTTTTTTTTGTATTATCAGTGACTCTAAGGCTTTCCCTCATTGATGTAGTTCCCAAACAAAAAAGGAATAGTCCCATTAGCAGTTGCTATGAACTCCAGCTTACTGTTTTTCTCTGACTGGGTTGGAGCATCAACAGATGTACTCTGGAGAAATTAGCTATGACAAAGCAGAATCTGTGAACATCTGCTCCAGCTACTTTTACATTTTTAATTATTTCAAATCCTGAACTGACTTTAGACATGAAGTATTGTATTGTTTGGGAATGCACAATGGATAATAGTAACTTCTGGCAGCCTTGAGAAACAGGGGCGTGATGTTAGGTGTACATAGTTTTCTATTTAAAGTTGTCTTTTGAAACTTTCCAACTCTATTGGTAGCACCTGATTTTTTTTAGATTAGTTTTTGATTAAATGCTATTTGATAATGAACATTGAGAGTGAGTATATAACACATTTGGAAAGCCAATTTGCATAACTGACTTTAATCAAGGTTTCCAAAAATGTGTTTTCCTTGCTGTCTGTGTTAAAAACCTTTTGCTGAACTAATGCTAAGGACTTAGCTTAAGAACATTAAGTAGAGTTCTCTGGAGTGTTTGTGATTATGCCAACTAATCCTGTCATTCCGGCTGAAGTGAGGGAGGAAGATGATGGGTCTCAGAAGAGGGATGGGAGGATGGGCAGATTCCTTATGCAGGAGCAAAAATGGGTGGAGGAAGAGTTGAGAGTGTGAAACCCTGCTCAATTCCTGTATGGACCTAGGTGCAGGTGCTTTGAAAGAACTGAGATCTAACAGCAGCAATAGATGTGGTGCTCCATCTGTGCACTAATCCACTCCTGGGAACATCTAAACACATTAGACTGGCCTGTGCCATAATGCAAATAAGGCATGCATGATTACTACTGTTATGCATGATTATCCAAGTTAACAAGCGGCTGCCATTTGTAGGGGAAGTGAAAGCACTTGGATTTGGGAGGAAAGTAAATACAGTAAAATGGAGCTACATGATGCCAGGTCACAAGAAGTCGTGCCTTCGCCATGGAGGCTCGTGCAGCAAAGTCACGGTGCAGAATTTCTAGCTAAAGTGTCTGTGGAAATTGTTCTGGGCCAAGGAGAGTCTGGTAGAGAATTGGGAGCATCAGCAGGTCCCTGATAGTCACTCAGATACGGGTGTATTCTGTGGGTGCTTAAATAACATGGCCAATTTTTGGAGCAGAAACTGTTTGGAACCTCTGTGGCTTGGGAGCATGGCAATGTTGCTTCCAAGTTATTTTCACCCAAATAAATACCAGATTTACTATTTTGTGGTGAACTGAGTAGTTTTGCTGTTTGCATAGGATGTTTTTTAACGCTGTCAAATGAAACACTGTCAAAATCTCTGAAGGTGCTGCCATTCGGAAGTACTTGCCTTTTACTGAATACGCTCACATGATCTGTGTCCACAAAGCTGCAGAAAGCAACCATCTCACTAGTCATGTGCAAAAATGTGTCTTTGAAAGTTATGCATAATTGGTGCACACTATTTTTTCATGGCAAATCTGGGCAAAAATACGGGTAGTATCCCAAAATGCTTTATTTCTTCCCCCCACCCTATTTGAAGTCTCTGTGGAGCAGAGTAACAGTTACCCTATGTAAGGGCTGTTGCAGGAGTAGGTGTCTCTCCCTTGTCATGTCCATGGGTGGTCTTGACTTATGACATGGCAATGGAAAATGCAACCTGCTTTTTAGATAGTAAATTAATGCTGATGGGTGATAACTGTTTACCTCTCATAGATTTAAAATCATGACTCAAAAGTGTGCAGGTCTTTAGCAGTTCTTCATTACTTTCAGGAATTCCCAACACTCAGTCCTAATCAGTTAATCGGATTTCATCTTGCATATGGATCCCTGTGACTTGAGGCTTTCTGACGGGTGTGTGTGCAAATTTAAGCATGTCATGAAGTATAAGGTATTTTAGGGAGGTGTCTGTTTATTTTTCTACACTGCACCATTTTTCTCTTAACAAAGTTTTCAGAAAAGCACCTTTTACAGTTAGCCCAGCAGTCCAGCTGAGAGGAGGTGGAACTGAAGCAGAAATTTCCCTGTCATTAGTAGCTGTCAGCATTTGATAAAATATTTATTTGCACCTTTACTAAGATACAACTATGTCACTACTATTGTGAATAGCTTACATAAGGAGTCCATCAGATAATGTCTAATCCCACTTTCATGAGGATTAAGTGGGCATGTAATGTTTGCATTGGAGTTCTTTTGGTCTTCCAGACTGTTGTGCTATTTATAAACTTTTAATATAATTGTTCAACAGTGGTCATATAATTTATATTAACCTTGATTGCTTTTCTTCTCTTGACACTCTCTAAGGCTTTTGTCTTGGCATTTGATTTTATTATTTGACATTTTGCTGCGAAAGTTGTTTGAGTATCCGATGGCCAACATAGTTAATTCGGCATAAAATGGATGGGCATTTTGATCGCATTAGTCATGCCCAAGTTTTCAAAACCCTATGTTTAGAGTCCAAAATATTCCAGTTCTGTTTGACAAGCAGAATATGGTCCATTGCTCTAAAGCCAAAGTTGTGCATATCTGTCAGTAGAAATATTTTGGCTGCCATATTTGACGAAGCTAAAGTTGCAGTGTGGGTAGCAATAATACCATTTTTAAGAGAAGCTGACATCAAACACATTGTCCAGATTGGATCTTTGCTTAGCTGGAGACAGCTTCCTTTGTGCAATGTGATGTCTATTGGCTTTGATTAGTTGCAAGCTCTTTCCCAGACTCCCTGTCCGGCAGCCTACTTTAAAAGTTTTACTTCATCTGTCAGGTCTATTTGCCTCAGCTGAACGGCTATCAGCAGAGTTTTTAGTCACATTTTGATATGCTTTTTCAGTGTTCAGGTTGCTTTTTTAGTCTTTAAGGATGCCTCAAGGAGCCCTCATTCTAGGGCTCAGATGAATTCTACAGAAGACTTCCCAGCAAGAGCACATGGGATAGATGAATTATGTCATTGCTCCATAGTAGTTGATGGAAATATAGGAAACATGAGAGGTAGGTGAAAGTATTTATAATTTTAGATTGACTCCTTGCCAATGTGACTAAGCAGCCCGTTAGTGTTGTTGGAGGTGGCTCACACTGCAGATGCTCTTAAACGATCCTAGAAGTACTGTAGAACAACAACTTCGTGTTTTCAGTGTAATAGAGACATTTAGCATTTCTGGCTAACAAGAAATAAGATACAAATAGTAATTGATTCCTTATCATTAGGAAATTTCAAATGGGATTTTCTTTTTTCAGCTGAGAAAGCAGAAGCACATATATGCAGCTTTTCAGCAGTGATTGACTGGAAAAATTAACAATATATTTTCCAGCTTGAAATCTGGAATAATTTTGAATTGTCGAGGGAGACGGCATGAAATGAAGCAAGTCTCCAGTCTCACTGACTGCAGTAACAGAAGAACTTGTGCTCTCCAGAAAACGAGCAAAGAAGAAATAATGCCCGAGTCCCTGCAAAGATAAATGAGAAAGGGATGAGAGCAATGCCTAGTAATGGTGTGGCAGTCGAGAGAGAGAAATTCATGAAAGGTGACCATTATCTCTGTGTGTATTTCTAAGGATAAAGCCACACAGAGGTTTTGCACTATGTAAGCTTGCAAAGTAGGATTAATGGGACTTACACAATGCCTAAGCCTTGATCTCTGAACAGTGGAAAATGTAATCAAGGAGATTCCAAGGAGGAAGTTGGAAAATTAAATGAACGAGATGGGGGGGGGGGGTGTATGCTAATTTTTGGTGTTTTTTTTTTTCTCCCCCCTACAAACCAGCATATGTAAACAAAGAATGCAGCGACAGACTTAATTACCAGATTTAAATTGTATATCCATAATTGCTGACAAATTTCACAAAACTTCAAGTCACATCTGCCACTCATAGGGCAACTATGAATACAAGAAAATAAAGTAGTTTGAGGAGTTCACCAATGTCCTAAATTTTCTGCTTTCCCTTGGTGATAAGTCTGAATCAAAATCAGCTTAGATATCACAGGCAAGTGTACATACATTTCTCAGAGGACGGCATACACAATCTAGACAGCAAAGGTGGTAAATACAGAAGTGAGAAAATGTACTAAATGACATCCTGTGAACTCCGTGAACAGAAGGCGAGAGTTAGCTGGATCATGGATTTTGCGTGGACGTTTTAAGAAATGCAAAAGGAAAGTGCCATTTGGAGGCCAGTGGGAAGAAGAAAGGGTTGTGAAAGAGAAGTGATGGTTTGACAAACTGTTGATAATTCACTGAGCGAACACAACAGCCAGTGGGCTCCTGAAAGATTCCTTTCGCTGGGTGAATATGGAGATGATGCCATGTTATCACAACGTGTTAAATGGTACTACAGGGAATAGTTGTATTATCACTACACCTGTGTAAATTAGTAGTGGGGATATAAGCAGACCTTGCTAATAATTTTTTAGACCCTGTAATATCATTGTAATATTTGATCACCTTCTGTATACAAATATATCAAGAGTAATCAAACTTCCTAGTAGAAGGAAGTTTCATCTTCCTGTTTCATCTTCTTAGAAAAACCATGCTTTGAATAATATATATTGTTTTAGGTACTGGGGGGATGTGGAAATTTAATGGCAAGACGAGATGGTTGATGTAATTCAGCTGTAGGTGAAATCCTACATAGGCAGTAACTATTAAGTTCTGGAACAACTAATCATCAGGTAATTTCTTGACTGTGACTCAGTCTGTCGAATGAAAGGACTTAGGAAGATGAAAGATGATATGTTTCCCCAGAGAGATACCAATCACAAACTAATCACAGTACCCTGGGAAGCATCTAGCCAAGCAGAAATTAAATCTCCACCGGACTTTCCAATTACACAGTTCTAGTCCAGATGTTCATGTTGTTGAAATATCTTTATTTCTGAAGGAAAATAAAGACATGAAACACTGCCATCACGGGATGTGTACTGGCTGTGACAGTTGCTGTCAGGAGGCAGGCGAAACGTTCTGTTCCACACTGCCTGGGACATGGGTCCTGCTGTCTTAGGAGGAAAGTGGGGCAGAATAAAGTTAGTAGCTTTGTCTTTCTAGAAGTCTTTCCAAGTGTGCTCAATGCTCACCTAAGCAGACAACCTTAGAGTAAGGTTTTTAGAAGCCTTCAGGTAGCTTGATGAAAATCTGCCCTTTGCTGTCTGGCAGGGTGCCTCCTCTGTGGGCAGCGGAAGAAGAGCGGGCTGGCAAGAGAACAGGGAAGAGACAAAGGCATTTATGGAGTATTGGAGAAGAAAAGACAGTGTGCACTGGCAAACTTAGACCATCACTAAACCCACTGGTATCTACCTTGTTAAATAAACACAGGGCCAGTGGTACTGGTGTCGATGAAGCACCTGTGTGGTTTTTGTAAGCTCATTTGGCTAGCTTAGCATAGGTGAGAAGAGAAAACCCAAGTGATAGTGCTCTGAATTAGAGCTTCAGAGTGTACCTTAGTTCTTGCTGCTTTTTAATGGAAGAAATTGCCCAAATATGGTGGAATCCTTCATGTTTTAGAGAACACTAGTAGGAAAGAAATAATCCAGGTATTGTTGATTTTTATGATCTTGAGAAGAAATGTCCCTTTTGAATGTAGTCAGTGAGAGCAGCAGTCCCTAAGAAGACAGTCTTGGGCTTGTGTTCAGATTGTTCAGGTTAACAGGTTTTCAATTTAGTTTTTCGATTGGGCATTTATTATTTGTTGGGTTTTCTCTCCTTTCTTAAACATAGTTTGGTCACTCTGTATAGGCAGGTCCCTGATACCTGGGGGCTTTATAACCTTGCTGACAAAGCCACAGCAAAATCCAGTAGTTGGAAATGTTTATTTAGGGGTATTCAATGAATGAGATGTAATTTTCTTAGCTGCATGATGGCCAAGTGTTGTGGTTGTGGAGGTGGGGATGTGAGCACTGCTTGAAATTTCTGGGACCCACACAAGCAATCTGAAACGTGCACTCTGCTGCCACTTTCTAGCCTTTGAGAAACAATCTTCAAATCTACGAAGACACATGGGAAAGGGGCAAGGGCTGTCTGGGCAGAGCCATCTCTCACAGTCCCAAAATTTGTAAGTTTTTCTTTTTTCCAAGGCTTTATGGAGAAGAGTTGATTTTCTTGCTAAAAGCAAGTGTGTGCAATACTGCATCACTGCATTACGATGATTTCATATGCCAAGACTTCCGAAGGCTGTTGGTGGAGTCAAGAAATAACTTCATGATTTCACACTAGGCTGGATGTGTTCTTTTGATGGTTTTTCTGTGTACATTATTTTATAAGTTTCTCTGAAGAATCAGAGGTTTGTCGCCATTGATAAGGAGACTGGATTCAGTGGACTACGCTTTGAAGTAGTATGTTTTTGTTTTTGTTTTTTTTTTTTCCCCAAGATTCCTGGGTGATCTTATTCATATGTTGCGAGTGTTTTGGCTTCAGGACAGTGTTTTCTTCCAAGACAGAATGACAGTGATTTTGATGTCTTTTGCCTTTCCTGTGAACAGGCATAGTCTGCCTGTTGGAAACATAAGGATGTGTTAAGTTATTGGTCCATTGCCATTGTGTGGTCCTCAGGCATTGCTATACTTCTTTTTTTCCTGTCATATGTAGTTGTTCTTAGAAGCTTGAAATGTATGGGGCAAGGGAAAGGGCTTAATATATGAGTATTTTAGTTTAGTGTCATGGCCTGTAATACATAGGAGGTGATATATATGACTGGATGATTGCCTTGTCCTGTCTGGATTCAAGATCTGCTAGTCCCCAGTAAAGATTTATATAGATTTTTTTTCACATACTTCCTTCTAGAAGAGCTTGTTTTCTGGGAGAGGAAAGAGGCACTGTATTGAGCTTTTTTGACTCTTCGTGACCTTTCTTTGTGGATGTTTTACAAACTTTCTCCTTCTTTTAGCCCTAGGACTCTCCCCTGGACTCTCTCCTGTGGCTTTTTTCTGTACTTTCTTTATTAAGTCTGACTGCAAACTCTGCCGTTCATGGGATTTGGAGTGTTGCAACGTCCTGTGATATTACTTCTTGAAAGTGCTGTGCAGGCTTATATCACACAAGATACTTTGTATTTTATAAGATATTATAACTCATATTTTGGAATTTGAAAAAAACTTTTTTTTCACTATGCCCATCACGTCTTTTTCAACATCAGTTCCAAGAGCTGACTTTTTACATGCCGACAAAGTAATAAATTTGTAAAATCAAGGACCTGCAAGTTAAAAAAAAAAAGTAAAGGAGAACTGAAAATACCAGCAGTAATGGTAATTAATATAAGTCATGCAATAAAAACTCTTGTACTTCTAGGTATTTTAAAATTGTCTACAAATAGTAGTCTATTTAAACAGAATAGATAAATCTCTCTGTGAATGAGTTGTAGTATAATTGATTTACATCTCCAAATCAATGATTAGCAAATTAGACCTCTAACATGTAATCTAGAACTTGAAAGTGGTAACCTACTCCTGTTATTTTATGATTATGCTTACTTGATGAGCCTTGACTGTGTCCTAAGCAACAGACAGACATCTGATTTTCTATACCTGGCAGTTACATTACTTAGCCTTTATACTTTGCATAATGTAATTGCAGTAATGGACCCATTAAAAAAAAAAAAAAGTGAGACAGTTTGCTGTGAAGGTATTTTATGTAACCCTTAAATACTGAATAGGAACTTTAGTGAGCAATCCAGTATGAGCTGTGTCAGCATGCTGCTGTAAAACCCAGTACTGCCAGGGCACAGGAGTGGCACCAGGCCAGGTCGTGGTATAACAAACACTGATCCTAGGGGGGTCATTTTGTCATTTGATCATTGGAGACTTGATCCTGTTCTATTGGGGCGAAAAAAAAAGGCAGTCGCTGAAGGTCAATTCCTGTACAATAAAATTCATATACTCTAATATACTTCAGCAGTAATGGTAAATAACTGGGATACTCAAGATACAAATACGTAATGTTTAAATAACTGTGTGGGGTGATGAAACATCAAAGGGCTGTGATAACAAATAAATATGTGGCTTCAGTGATCACCCTTCGTCATGCAACATTCCTCTTCAAGAAACTGATTATCTATTAATGCCACTTGCACTGCTGTCACGGCTCCATTTTCCTTTTCGCCCCTGAGCTGTGTTGCAGGCAGTCATAGCTCCCTTGGCGTGACCTGAGGCACGTCTCTTCTGTCCTCTCAGTAGCTATCTGTACTCCATATTGCTTCAACATCCTTCACCTTCTACTTATGTGTGCTTTTCCGGTTCTTTCGTGTTTTTTTTTCCTCTGATTTTTTTTTTCTTGCGATACCCAGAGTCCTACAGGTGGGTTTAGAATATTCTTGCAGCTGATTCAATCTTTTCATTTTGAAATGCAGTTATCTTTAAGAAAATATATCAGTTCTATAAGCAGAGTACTAACACTTTTTTACAAAATCACTGTGGTGTTTTTTTTTTTTTTATTTTCTCCTGAAGCGGTGTGCGTATTTGAAGGCAGAACCTACTTTGAAGGACAAAGAGAAACTGTGTATTCAAGCTCAGGGGACTGTGTTCTGTTTGAGTGCAAGGTAAGAATACTATTGATGGAAAAAAAAATTCTTGCATGTTAGAAATATCAAAGTCCTACTAAAAGAGACTGTTGAAATACAGACAGGTCTGCTTTAGGAAGTGGCAACAGAAAAGGAATCCTGTGTTTATTTTGTCTTACTGAGTTCCACATCAAATTTTGCAAATAAATTTACTTTGCATAGCTACAAGCTTTGATTACGCAGCTTGACAATCAAGCTGCATTCTTTCTCCCTTAGGTATCGTCTCCATCATCAGTAATAAAAAAACAGCGGACTGCCTTATGTTTCCATTGACACATGTGCAATGTTATTGTTCAAAATTATGTGCTCAGGTACGAGAGATGCACGAACGTGATGGGGGCATAATTTGGAATTCAGGATAATTCTTAGAGGAAAAGCTAGATGAAAAAGAAGGAAAAGAGCTGGCACACCAGGTGTCTGGTGTTTCTAGTGATGGAAATAGGGTAGGGTCGTTGTTTTATTTTTAAACAGAACACGCCTGATGCTGAGTCAGTCTTGTCCTGCTGCATGAACAGAGTTGCTCTTCAGGGCACAAATGCACTTTGAGGGCAAAATATACCCCAGGGACGGCTGCGAGTTGAGAATTACACGAAGTGCTGCAGTGGGTCCCGCGTTGCCTCTCGGGGTGGGGGGGGGGATGGGGATGGGGAGGAATTCTCTCTGGTTAGAGAGCTGCATGCTGCGGGGTGGAGTTGAAAACCTGAACACACATTTGCAACTCCGCTGGCCATGCTGCAGCTATCTATCGGACCAGTTTCTGGAAATCTCAAACCATTTTCCTACAGTTGTGAAGAAGTATGTTTTACAAAGTAGAACTGGAGACCATTGTTGTACTGTTGTTGATTTTTGTGAGCTTAATTCCTGGAGTAGGTGCTTTGAAACCCTTTTGAGAAAGGAAAGGAGAAGCTGACCAGAAAAAATTCTGGATTCAGTTGTATGCTTTTCAGGACTGTGAGGTCGTATTTTCAACATCACACCTGGTACATGAATTCTGTGATTAGTCAATGGATATAATTAACAACCATCAAAAGTTATGTGATGTTGCCGCGTGTTTCTTGCAGCTGGCAAGTGCGATGCTGTATGAACAAAATGCCTCTGTTGGCTGTGCTAGTCTGTATTTTGTTGATCATACTTGTTTGCTGGTGGACTGCCTGACTGTCCTGGTAGAAATACTGAGCAGCAACTTTGGCTGATTCAAATGCTGCTTTTTCAAGGACTGGAGTACATACAGTTTCTGCTGAACAGCCTTGTGAATGATAATTCAGAGCAGAAAATCCACATACTGTAAACTGTGTTGGTCAGTTAGAAGGTCATAGGTGGACACTGTTTTGTTACTACCAGAGTTCTCATAAAAGGATACAATTAATGACTCCAGCTCAAGAGAGACTTAATAGGAATGGTACAAGTATTGATTTCATGCTTGAAGGCTTATAATGATGTTATCAAGGCAATGTAGGGAATTTCTTCTTTTTGTCTGCATGTAATTCTAAACATCATTTTTTGTTTTGTTTTGTTTGGCTGCTGCGGTTGTACCTGCTACAGGCACGCACTTCTTTGTTGGAATATTATAGAGCAAGTGAATGAAAAATTCTCTTCCAAATTAGAATTTGTAAAAGGATTAAATGCAATCTAGACTACTCTAATTGATATTATTTCTATCAAAGGGGTTTTTTTTCTTTATTTTGTGGGATTGCTGGGTTTTGCTTGTCCTGGCGTACAACACATCTGTGGCTGGTTTGCTTTACTGTATTATCAGGTTAGGGTTGGTTTCTCTGTCAAGATTGTATAAGGTAAAGTTTGAGCAGTAATTTTTATATATTTCATGCTTAAAGAGGATTTAAAATTAAATGCTAGACCCATAACAATAATACATGCAATGGCATATGCATGATTTTAGGCACTTTTCTTGCATGCAGAAATACAGGGTCCTGAGTTCAGTGAGCTCATATTTTAACCAGGTTGCTGATTTTAAGGCAGATGCCTCTGAGGAACATGTTGTTGTTTGCCTTGTTTTCTGTCTTGGCCCTATCATGACTAGAGCACTGCAAGACACGTTAATTAGGGCCCGAGGGAGCCTAAAGGTGGTACATCTGCGGTAGCTGGATTGCTAAGGCAGGCATTTCGTGTGGTCAAACTGCAATGATTGCGTGTGACCTGCACTAAGTGCCTGAAGATATTCAGATACCGTCTTGTGGCATTGGACATTTCCAGACGCCTGATCCAAACTTAGCTGAGAAACTCTCTTTCCTAATAGGGAATCAGTGCCGGGTTCCTTCCGTGTTACTACCACAGCGTTGAGATCAGAGATGTTCAAGTTTGATTTTACTTGCTGTATAAATAACAAGCTGCTTTAGAGTATTCATTATGAGGAGCCTTGATTCTGGAATCTGCTGCCTCAGTTTTTGAGAAATAATTGTTACTCTTTCAGGCATAATTTTAAGAGAAACTTCTGAGGCAAGTCGCTTGACAGCTAAGATAAGAGAACAACGAGAGCTGTTGCCACACGTTTGCTTGCTTGAAAAGGTTTGAGTATAGAGGAGTTTCTGATGCTTTTATTGGGCTACCTTGTCCTTTCAAATGGTTTTGGAGGGTACCTGGAGTTTGGCATAGGCAGTTTTTTGTTTGTACTTTATAATGCTGAAACTCCACTAAAGTTACATTTATCTTTATTTCTTATCCCACAATATTAATCAATTACCTCAATTTAACAGGACCACAAAATGCAGCGTATTCCAAAAGACAGTTGTACAGCTTTGAACTGCCCAGAATCTCAACAGATCCCCTTATCTCACAGTTGCTGCAAAATCTGTAAAGGTAAGGTAATAGCGGGATATATATAAGCTCAGTGTAATTTTCCATTCTTATAGATTATATAGACTTTTTTCTGATCTTTTTGAATAGGACACTCCTATGCATGATAATCACTGTAGATCTTGGGAAGCTGAATAGATAACATCTGCATTGTGACATCTGAAAATTGTTTGTAAAATGTCTAATAGTTTAAATTCTGTGAAACATGTTTATACGTTTCATTCTAGCCAAAAATGAAAAGTCAAAGAAATTACATACATAATTAGTGGTTTTCTACCCTTCACCCACTCCAGTGTCCAAACAAAATGAGATTGGGGAAATGTCCATGTTCACCAGCACCTTTCTGAGATGCTTTGAGATGTCTCTTTCAGAGAACTGTTCGTGCTATGCAGTTGTTCGAAGACCGGAGTAACTTGTTTACCTGTTTGGGGTTGTGGTCTGCATCTAGAAGCAGAAGCTTTGGGGAATGTTTTTGTATGCTGCGTACCTTTGTGTGTTACACCCAGTCTGATCCTTACCAAAGAACAGAGGTGCAGGAAGTGCTCTGTGTCTCGAGCCCACTCTTTTGATCTGGACTAATACCGGTATCTTCAAAGCTATGAGCAATTGCATCTTCAAGTGGCTACATCTGTTTCTTCTATAGCTAAATAAGATAAATTGATACCTGGCATGAAAGAAGATGTTAGACTCTTGGGCTGATTTTAGGTGTACTTCAGTGAAGAGTGCAGCTATAGTTGTTTCGATGCTACTCAGCACAAACATGAAGGATATGATTAATGACATCAAGCAGAGAGATAAGAAAGTAGAAGAAAAGAACTTAAGAGAAGTTGATAGGTCTTGAAGTCTATCACAATCAAAAAGGATTTTTTTAATGATAATTTTCTATAAAATCTTCAGGGGCTTAGAGAAAAAATTCTGTGTTTCTTGTGTCTGATATAGCTAGAAAATTTTAATATATGTTGGATGAGTGCTTTCTGAACATTTTCAATCCTCCCTGAAGCATGCTAGCTTGGCCTCTCATGATCTATGGAGCTTATTCTTTAAATAAGAAGCTGCTGTACGCTATTATTCAGCAGCAAGTATTTTGTTTATTAATACAGCTGATACATAAGCATTGAGAATCTTAAGAATAACAAGAAAATCAATAAAAAAGCCCTCACCCTTTCTGGATGACATGTATGTTCTTAGTTATTTAATGCCAAAATCTGATACAAACCAATCCAGGCCAGGAAATCCAAAAGTAAGACTATTGCTTTGTCATTAACTCAGACTTCAATGAGGAGACAACAAAAAGGCAAAGAGTAGATGTCGCCATGGCCAGAGGTTGCTCTTGACACACACACTCCTGCTGTCATCAATGAGTATTGAAGACCCTCTAATGCTAGTAAAAGTGTAGAGCTTTTTGCTTCTTAATGTCCTATGTTAGATAACATCATTGTGGTAGCTACGGTGAATTATCATAATTAAGTAACATTACCTAAGCGTATCCCTAGGTTACAGGGAGACAATCCACAGCAAGGAAGAAAGAGAGAAAGAAAAACATCAGCCTGTCATATCATGATAGGTCTGTGATGTTTGCATCATGACCATGTCACTGGGTCTCAGTACTAAAACATTCTGCCTTTACTGGCTCTTCTGTTTCTCTTGTCTTGTTTTGCTTGGTTTGTGTTGCTTCACACTGTTCATGAGCTGCCCAAGTGCAAAACACCTCTCTGACCTGACTTCCAAGCAGACTATGCCATTGTCCGGCTTGAAGTGCTCATTTAACGTAGCTTCTGTGAAGTTAGGGGTAAAAGCTCTTTCATAGCAAAATATGAAGCAGAAGCCAGGCGGAGTGATAAAAATAATCATCTTTACTGCTAACAAATACTTGTTTGTTGTTTTGTAAGAGGCCTGTGTTGCATGCAGCCTGATTCCGGCTTGCATTCTGTAGCTGTTGCTGTTACGCCAGTCCCGGTCCCCTGAGCCTGACCCACATTCCCCAGTTCTCCTGTGGGAGGTTTTGAGAGAAGAAAATAGTTATTGGAAAACAACAGTGAAGTACTGCTGCTTGATCAATTCTAATGCTTCAGTTAAAGAAGAAAACTTTAAACAAATGAAATAATTGAGAAAACAATGGAGGAGACAAGCTCCACACCTTTATAGACAGATGTGGAAATTGTGGAAGCTTCAAGTCAGTTACTACAACCAGCTTGAATTTACTATAATAAAGGATGATTTAATGGTGTTCAGCAACATAGCAGCATTAGATTTCATGAGAGCAAACAGAAGGAATTTAAAGAAAACCTACTGAGTTAAAAGATTCAATCTAAATCTTCCAGCCTGGAAAAGAACTTCAGAATCTTAAAAATTTGTAATTAAGGAGCAATGGAAAACAGTCACACTCAGGAAAAATGGAAGGGAAAAAATAGGAAAACAGGAAATAGGGATGGCTAAAAGGTGGGATTTTAAAAATAAATTTCTCTGAAAGGGAAAGGATGATGCAATCGGGGAAGAGTATTCAGTCAGTGGAGCTTGCAAGGAAGAGATAAAGGGAAGAGAAAAGCAAAACAAGTCAATGTTAATCAAAGACTTTCGGTTAAATGTGGAATGATTTTATAAATACACCTGGGAACAAAAAATGCTAGGAAAAAAAAATACCACTAGTAAACGAGCTACTGAGTGACTAAGCTATTGAGCTCTTTTATAAATGTTCAAACAAACAAACAAAAAAAGAAAATGAAGAAAAATATATAATGAAGAAGTGTCCTGTAAAAGTACTTAACAATGACAAGGAGACAGTAAGGGGATTTAAGCAAGCCTCCTATCCAGCTGCCTTAGATCAATGCCATAACCTGAAATTGAATCGAAGACCTAGAGACAGTCTGTTCTTGTGGCCTTTACTACTCCTTTCATCTGTTTCATGCTTGGTACAATTTATTTTTCTATAGCTCACGGACAATAGAAAGATATTCTTTGACCTAACTGAGAAAAAGATTGGACTATCTTTGACAGGGATGTTTTATAATCCCTGGATTCTTTTTAACCCTCAATCATATTTGTTTCTGTACAGGCCATGACTTTTGCACTGAAGGACATAACTGTATGGAGCATTCTGTCTGCCGAAACCTAGATGACAGAGCTGTCTGCAGCTGCCGAGACGGCTTCCGAGCCCTTCGAGAGGACAATGCCTACTGTGAAGGTAATACCTTGTATAGATGCTTAGCTCCACTGTAGAAATTACTGTGGGATGAATGTATTGATTCATAAGTTGTCAAAGGGATAGGCCTATTAAATGCCATGGATGAGATATGCAGCATATTAATCAACTAAAATAATTATCTCTCCAATTAAGTTCTTTAAAAAAAATTTAAAAAAATCTGTTCAGTGTCAAAGTGGCAAGTTAGTATGGCTGAGGTCTTGAATTAGAAACATGCTTCCATAGGAAAGTTTTCCTTTTTTTTTTCTCCATGGTATTCAGGCAACCTAAAAGTCAACCATTTGAATAGCATATTAGTATAACATTTAGTTTCTCTTTTCACTGCTGCCTGTTCCCATTCTCTCTCCCCAGGAAGTAAGTAAATGCTATAGACTAGATACTAGTATTGTTAATCATACTGAGTAATGATTTATGATTTGAGCTGCTCTTTTGGTATCAGGGAGCAACAAGCTACTTAATCAGAAGAGAAGCCTCTATAATTTGTGTCTTTACAATCTAGCATAATCCTGTAAAAAAAAAAAACATGCCCACTCCAGCAGTGAGAGCCAAAGTCCTCTGCACAATCTCTTAGCTTTTGTGCTAACTGTTGCTCTTCCTCGTGAAAACTCTGACTCTGCAAACACATAATACTAATGTACTATCAGGCCATTCTTACCATAAAACTTAAGAGTTGGCAGCAGGATGGCCTTTGACTAATAAGCAGTTCAGTTCAGATTTAGCCTGCTAAATTGAAATTCAAGCATCTGTAAGTAGAGTCTAAGGTACTCTGCAGTCCCACCTAATACCTGGATTGTTCTCTGGCAAAGCACAATTAAATAGGATGAGTCAAGGCCTTTTAAGACTGTTCATTTGGCTGAACTCTGTAAAAGTTAATGCCTGCAGCTTACTTGAGTTAGTAGCTGCATTAACGCCAGTGGGAATGCTCATCTGTAGATTTAGATTTGAGAATTCATGACTGTTTTCAGGAAAGGAGCATATAATTAATTCAGCTTTGCATACCTCTGCTTCATGTTTATGGTAAGCCTTCTGATGGAAGCCTATTTTGAGAAGTAGAACGAAAAATCATGCAGAAACAAATCCCTTGCCCGTCATCATGTCCCAGCAGGCATCTGACATCAGGACCTGCTGTATAGCTTGTTCTGTGTTGCAGCATCAGTTACTTTTTATCCCATAGTCCCTGGAGACTATGCCAAGGCTTAGGCTGTGGATCTGCATTTCTGGGAACACATCAGCCATTTCCTCTTTGAGGGGGTCACTGGAGCAATGGAGTTATGGTGAAATCAGGTCCTTTAAGAAGTTTTTTTCTGTGGCTCTATTGTTACTCTGCTGAATGAAAGCAGAAAAACAAGTTATGCTCTCTTAGTGATCTCCACATCACTCAAATTAGAGTCTGTTGCTAAGTGTGGACCTTGCTAGGCATGTCATAAGCAAAAAACAAGAGAAGCTTTTTGATCAGCATTGGTGGTGAAATGTTTAGATGAGGACACAGCAGATTATCATATGTGAGACTGCTGCATTCGTATTATAACTGGATTTGCCAGTTTGTGCAGTATCTGAATGCAATATGATGATTTTTTGAGAAGATTGCTTGGCCTGATTGCTTCTATATGGGTAAATGACATTGTTTCTGAGTGGTAATTGTCGATCTGCTTAAGTGCTTTCAGAAAACTTGCATAAGTGAATAAAAGGTTGGGACACATTATTTACATAAAAGTAATAATTTTACATATTACTATGTTTAGATGCATTAAATTCTCTCTTAAAAATGTGTGTGATTTAGGGCCTGATCCAGGAACACTTGCTCACATTGAAAATAGCGGGAGTAAGTCCCATTAGGAAGATGTTCCCACGTGAGCAAAGCTCATGAGATTGGGTCACTGCCAGATGAGGTTCTCCCAGCCAAGGGCGAAGCTAACTCAGCAGGCAAAACAGCCCAGCTTTTATGCTAGCTATGTACCGTAGCTGCAGTGTAGGCAGCACACTTGAACTATGCACACTTGGTACACAGGTCCAGACCCGGCCTTGGCTGGCCATCCCTGACTGAGAGAGAAGGTCATATGCTGGAAGGAGGGGAAACAAGCTTACAGATTGAAACTTTAGGATTGTTTTTGGGGAAGAGGAGGGGCAGGGGACTGAAATACCCATGTTTCTTCAGAGTTGTGCTTTTAGTATTGTATCCCTTTTTCCAGCCCAAATGTCTCTTTGAGCGCTGCGTTTTTTATTTCTGGAAAGAGACTTTTACCTTAATATTAAAAAATGTAATGGCAAAGGGCACAATAGCGATAGTGTAACACCAAGTCTTTTCAGAGTCCCGTTCCTTATCTTGAAAGGCTGAAATGGTCCCAACCTCCGTTTCTCAGCACATACCCTTTCTTCACTGTGCTGTTATTGTAGCTTTAATTACGAGCAATGCCAAGTGTAGAAATGTTGAGTTAACACAAAGCCTTTCGGAGAAGGCTTTTTGTAATGGCTGGAGCCCATGGGTATGATAGCTGTTTCTATGTTCGCACTTCACAATCTTCAAATATACTGCAAAATTGGATGTCATTGATTCTCTGTTAGAGCCAAACTTCACTAAATACAATCCTGATTTGTGCCTCAGCACTGTCAAAATTGAAAGAATAAACAGAAGTAATGATGCTCCCATTGGCAGAACTTCTCCTTAAGGTAGAAGAACAAAAATAAAAATATTCAAAGCTGATTTCAGTGTGGGTCTGGAAAAGCTGCATAAATTTAATCTGAATGATGGAAGAGTTTGGCTTCTGTCCTAGAAAGAACTGGTGCTTTTCCAAAGCTGTGTGATGTCTCTAGACACTGTTACGGTGGATACCTTTCTGTTTTGTAATAATAATATTTGTTAATATTTATGTCACATTTAGCTTTCCCTTGGAGGACTGTTTAAAGCAATACTTAAAGAGTTGGGATTTCTTCATTTATGTGCTGTAAGCCTTATTCCAAGTACTCTGAAATCTATTTTCTGCCTCAGGTTATTATGCAGTTTGAGATACCTTGTGGGCAGGTTGGGTATGGATTATGCTGTGCTGCCCAGGTGTAGGTGCTTTTGAATATAGCATCCTTGGTGTATAGCCTACCTAACATCAATGTTTTACAAAAATGGATGTTCTGATGAAGTGCAATTAGTTTTTCCCAAAGCAATACCTGCAGTGCTCTCAAACTGATGATTGCCCTCCGGGATGTATTTCAAATAGTGTTCAATGGCCACTACATTTGTGGTGGTGGAGTTATGCTGAAAAAGTTTTTAAGGATAAAGTTTGTGACTTTTGGCTATCAAGATATTATGATGCATCTAGAGGAGTGAAATATACCCATATTTCAGATAAGACAGGTTTGCAAATAGTCTGCTGGTGGCAGCTTTAGGTGTTCTTCTCAGATCCTTGAACCTAAGCTGTTTTCATGCACCGTGTCATGCACTGTTGGCAGTCCTCAAAAGATGTGTTTGGGGAGGAGGTGTTACTTGTACCCTTTGGAGACTGCACTTGGAAGGATTGCTTGAAGTCTGATTTTCTGATTTAATAATAGCGTTCAACTATCTCTGTGCAAAATCTGATTTCACTTCGGAAGTGTTGCCAAGGATTGCTGATTAAATAGAAAGGAGAGTAGGCTCAAGAAAGAAGACAGGAGAAGGCAGTAATCTTTTGTAAGCATCAGGACTGAACATGATCTGAGAAAAACAGGTTATTTCCTTCTTTATCAAGAGGATTTTGCCTGATGCAGAGGCCGTTTTACATCATGTACTGATTTTGGCTGGGATGGAGTTAATTTTCTTCATAGCAGCCTGTATGGTGCTGTGTTTTAAATTTGTGACTAGAACAGTGTTGATAACACATGGATGTTTTAGCTATTGCTGAACAGTGCTTGCACAGTGTTAAGGCCATCTCTGTTTCTCACTTCCCCCACAGCGAGTAGGCTGGGGATGGGCAAGAGATTGGGAGGGGACAGAGCTGGGACAGCTGAGCCCAACTGACCAAGGGGATATCCCAGACCATACGACGTCGTGCTCAGCAGTAATAACGGGGGTACTCTTTCTAAGGTGGCTGTTGCTCAAAGTCTGGCTGGGCATCAGTCTACTGGTGGGAGCTGGAGAGTGATTCCCTTTGAATCACTTTTTTTCCCCTTTTTCCCCTTCACTTATTAAACAGTTTTTGTCTCAACCCATGAGGTTTTTCTCACTTTCGGTCTTTTGATTCTCTCCTCCATCCCACTGGAGGGTGGAGTGAGCAGCTGGTGGGTGCTGAATTGCTGAGCAGGGTCAGCTGTCCACACATCACAAATTTACCTTATGGGTGTATGGACCATAATGTTTATTTTCTGATATTTGAGAATTTAGTTGTACTAGTTGCACAGTGCACAACCTAGCTAACTTATCTTAACAATTTGGGATGATTTAATATTATTAAACAAACTTCTGTGAAACCATTTTCTATTTTTATTCTAATTTATCCTTTTTCCTCAGTAACTCTCCTAGTTTCTCTGCTGTTGCCATGTTTGTCCCAGTTTCAAGTGTAGGAGCTGAAATGAGACCAAAGACTGGGTAACTATCTACATTTGAGAATTGCATCAGCTTCACTGATGATTGTCCCTCGAGGGGAGAAGGTCTTCGGTTTAGAAATCTGCTTTTGAATAAGCTAGCTTGATTTGAGTCATCATCAGTGAAGTAGGCAGTCTTAGAGGATGAATTGTCTCTTTCCAGAGTAGATATCTGAAGCACCACTTGGTTGGACCTCATCAGGTTTCCCTTAGCTCAGAGTTGTATGTTCTCATCCTGCTTGGAAAGATCCCTGTGTTTGGGTAAAAATACTAATGCATTATTCAACCCTCTCCCCCAACAACAAAAACATTAAATTTCTTCACTTACCTAATTAGTACAGTCTGTTGTTAATCTTACTGTTAATCTTGTTGGTTTTAACTACTGGATTACAAAAATAAAGTACATTTTCAGAATGAGCCTGATTTCTACAGATTGCAGTGAAGAGAAGAAATCTTACAAAAGATAAAAAGTAATAATCAAATGGCAGTAGGATATGTGTTGCATCATATTGGCCAAGTACAGTAATCAACAACGCATTTTTCTTCAAGCAAGTGTAGTATTAAGAAGAGCGTAAGTAAGATAGAAACCTCTGTAATGGAGATAAACCCCAGAGTATTAAAATATATTCTGTTAAGTCCTCTGGGTCTTTAATAACCAGTACTGGGTTGCTAGCTTTTCTGTCTTCATGGTATGCACGATATTTTTTCGGGTGAGAGTCCTACTTAGGAGGTCTGCAGTACTGTCAGTTTTGTGAAACTGGGAAGGTTACCCAAGCTTCTCTCTTCATACATAAATTCTTTTTTGTAAGTGAGATGTGGCAATAATATCACATATAGCTAAGAAATAAAGATTTCCATCTCCATCATCTGGCAGTGTTTGAGTCATTACTGTGTCATTTGGGGTTGGGTTGGAAGACTAATCAAGCAGAAAGAAAAACTTTCACTCCAGGAGGGCAGAATGTTATTTCCGAATCTCTATTATAAAGTAATTAAACATTATTAATATTAAAATTAACGTTAATATTAAACAGTATTAATATATTATCAATTATTAATATTTTTTCTCAGCAAAGGCAGTAAGTGCCATCTTATTTCCATCATTATATTACTAAGAAATCTAAATATGAAGAATTATCAGGCCAGTTCTAATGTGTCAGTGTGTCAGAGTGGGCCAAATCCTTCTTGTCTGCCATGGCTCTTATTCAGGAAGATAATAAAGCATATTCCTAACTTAAAGTGTACAAGTAGTATCCCTGACACCAGTGGTGCATACTGGGGTACAGGTAGTCCCACCGCCTGTAGCAGTGGGATAGTTTGTACATGTACAAATTGCAGGATGTGATTCAGTGTTATTTGATTTTAATTACTGCTACAGGAAGTGTGTTCAGACTGATTCTATCATCCGCCCATAGCCAGGACTGACTGTTGATGTTACTACAATAAAAAAAAGCTGAAACTAGTCATACAAAGGGAGCCTCTTGGAAACTCTTTTAAACTCCTCTGTGCTACCAGTGCCTGGCAAGGAGATGCTTTATTGTACTGAGAGCAGCCCTTTTCCACCAGCAATAAAAGCATATGTTGCATTTTGTTTTTAAATGAGGAATTAAGGTGAAAGTTTTCATACAAATTGCTTAAATCTGCAACCTCAAAGCAAAAGAGAAAAGAAACCAAAGCCTTACTTCTGTTCTTGTTTTCCTTTCTCTCCAGTTTTTACTAGTAGCTGGAGGTGAATACTGAAAGAATTAGATGCTGTTGCTGTGCTGAAAAGTAGCCACAGCCAGCTGGTTGGTTTTCTTTCGTAACTTTTAAAACCTCAGTCTACAAGTGCGATGCGTCTTAACGATACGTAGAGGCTGGATCCCCAAGAGCTGTAACAAAGACACAGAAATGCCTGGCATGAAACCAAACTGAATTTAAAATAAAGATTCTTTTATGAGCAATAGCAGCCACAGTGATTGTATCTGTTATGGTACTCTAACTAGTGTGGGATCGTTTGAGAGACAGCTGAGTTGTGATATCCCCACTTGTTTCTGTAGAACAGGCAGTAATCTACTGGATAGCTTGCAGGAAAGTGCTGCATGCTTTAGACCCTACCCAAACCCCAAATACAGTCTAACCCACCAACAGGGGCCTTACCACAGCTTATAGGTACTATCCTGTTATGCATGCATCTGTCTTCTGACAAGGAGTTTTAAAATACACACGTGCAGTACAACCTGTACTGTCTCTTCCTGAAAAGACTGATACGTATTTGTAGTTTCTGTATAAAAATATTAATGCTCCTTATTCCCCTTTTAAAATAGGGGAAAACAAAAACACTAACAGTGGCAAGTATTTCTAAATTCTTGACATTCACAGTTCAAAATGATGAGAAGCTGTCATACTTGAAAAAAAAAGAAAAAGATTATTTTGCAGTTCAAATATAAAGACCTATTTCTAACCAAGTGCAGTGCTTAAGGGGGATGGATCATAAACTGGAGTCTCAGTAAGTTGTTCTGATTTTTGGAATTCACTAATTAATCACATACAACATCCTTTTTATTCTCAGTATGCAGCTACATCAGATTAGTTATTTGGTGCCTAAGGAAAGGTCCCCCGGGATGCTTTCATGTCTGACAGATAACTATATATAATTACTTGTTTTATCATGTATACACTACCATATGAATTAATTATAAGATATTAAATAGTAAGAAGATGCAGTTTGCCAAGTAAAACATTACATGATGGCAGATAATATTTGTTTTCAAAAATGTCCTGTGATATATATTTTTAAAACTACATAATGTATGTGGAGTCCAGTGATATTTTCATGAGACTGAGATGAAGATTTCATTTTCTTCCAAGAGTCTCACTGGCACAGGTAGCTGTTGAACAGTATCTCCTACTGCATGTTTAACAAGGACAGTTTTATCTCAACAGTCTGTCTTCCTTTCCAAAAACTGGGGCAAGTTGAAATAAAAACAACTCTTTGTACTGTTAAAAATGATATTTCTGAAATGCTGTGATGTATTGTGTCCTTTCAAAGCTATGTAGAGCTTCTGTCAAGGAATGTAGACCTTGAGCGACTTTGCTTTTATTTTAGGAGTATTTTCTGTCCTAATAGCCCCCTCTCAGGCTTCAGGAGATGGACAGAGAAATCATGAACTTAAGCAAAAATCAGAGATTTAAAACAATGTGAAGGGAAAAGCACCAAGATGTGTACAATGTGTCTATGTGTTATCTACGCACTTTAGTTATGGGCGAGGAAAGGACACACCTTGTGTGAAGATCCAATAATTAGAATTTATCTTTAGTCTAATTGATGCTTTAACAGTCTAGTCAAGATATAATGACCTCTTATTAGTTCAGTCACAACAGTGCTAACCCTTGCAATCCAACTCACCCAGTTTCTCTTAAGGTCTATTAATAATTCAATAAAAATCAATAGACAGAAGTAGCTGCCTATTTCCTCTTACCCTCCCTATGCACTGCTACAGTGAGTTGTTAGTGGCCCAAGTTCTTTGCGGGGAGCAGCATGGTGGGGATGGTGGAAGGTTATTTTATTTTTTCTCCTTGGTCTTTGTGTATGCTTGAGGTTATTTTTGTATATTTTAACTCAATACATGAGGTATATTCTTGTAGTTGGTTCACAAGGTTAGTTATATTGTGATTCGTTAGGTTTTAGTGCTTTTCTCTTTTGGGGGAGGAGAGACACACAACTGCAGGAAGGTAGGCAAAAATAAAAATAATAAAAAAACCCAACAACAAAAAAACAGTTTCAGAGGCAGATCGTATACGCGTGACCACTTGGTAATTTTGCTGTTGGAGCCTTTTACTGGCTGTTGGTAACACCAAAGGCACAGGGCTATATATATATAAGGAGAAGAAAAAGTCAAGGATTATCTATAGAGGGTATGAGTGATGACAACTATGGTGGTGCAGTCAGCTGGAATAAATAACGTGGGAGATTGTGAGAACATACACAATTTTGATTGAAGTTGGTGTTAACATCCTTTGTGGAATATGTCAGTTGGAAAAACTGCTGCACTGGATTTGACAGAGCAAAGCAAAACAAAAGTGCAGCGATTGGTTTGTGACTGACTGGAGTAACAGTAGTAGTTAAACCATAGGCTTGCCTGGTGATGGAGAGCCTAGAAATAGTAGTGGGAGGAGGAGGCACAAGGGCTGTGCCAGAGCCCAGAGATATTTTGTCCTCTTAGACAGAGAGTGAGAAAGGTATACGCAGGAGGAGACACATAGGAGGATAGCGTTGTGGAAGCCAACGCACACGAGATACTGAAACTAGGTTGTAGCTGAAAATGAAGGGAGCCTGGAGAGAACAGGAGCTTGGAAATATGGTTGGGGAAGTGGCAGAGACCCTACTAAGAGGATTTTTATTGGAGCAATGGACTGGGAAGTTTTAATGTACTAAGCACTTGAGCAATTGGGAAGGAAGAGTTGGAGGACGAGTTAATGTGTTTGGTGGTGAAAGGAAAAAAACCAATACTTTCACAGATGAGTAAGCTGGTGGGGGCTTGCTTCAAAGTTATGGCAGTTGTGGTCTATCCTTTTTCTTTTAAGGAGGAGGAGCTGGTGAGGGAATGGGTTGAAGACAGGAGGAGAGACAAGGTAAGCAAGATCTGGAGACAGGACCAAACTTACTCAGGTAGAAAGTGGGTCAGGGAGGAAAACAGCAGAGAAGCTTGATGTCAGAGGTAGAAGGTGAGAAAAGAAGGGCTATTGTTGGTGGAGGCAAGATAAAGAGAAAGAAAAAGGACAGAACTTTTTTCCCTTTGTGACCCTGTCCAGGATGCAGGACAGGTTGTGTTGGTTTTAAATCCATGTTTACCTTTTTCAGTGGTATTGGTTGCTGTGATCGGTTACTGTTTGTTCTCCTCTTTCATAGTCCTTTAATTGGTAAGTAACATCTGCTGATCTTGTGATGCCCTTTTTCTAGGTCAGGGGCGAGATGAGAAAGTCTCAACCTTTCCCAGCTTGTCTATTTCTGTATGAGTCAGGGCAGTAGTGATCAAAAATAAGGGCCTGAAGGCCCTTTATGGTGACCATCATTACTGCCATCCATCCTTGGGATTCTCAGCAGAGAGGTCCAAGATTTGGAGGAATGGTGGGTACATGATGCCCTTGCTCTTAGCAGTGGAGTCCTAAGGTCAGGATGGAGGTTTGCTGATGAAGTCGATGTGGGAGAGGTGGAAAAGCATTATCCTCTTCAGCAGGTAAATGTGGGGCTTTATATTTATGGGCTGTGAAGACAGAACCTTTCATTAACAAAAAAAATGTGGTTTTTTTGTTCGTTTTGTTTTTAAATTGTAGGTCTAATCTAGTCTACTCTTGTGTTCAGGGTAATTTTTGATGCGCTTATGAAATAAATTTTTATAAATAAAGCTTTTTATGCTCCTGTTTGCTCTCTTCCTAGGTACTTCATATTATTTGTTGCAAAAATCCTGCAAGAGCATCTCCCTGCCCACCATATGCCTCTGTAAGTGTGATCAGGGAGATCACTGATGCTAGATACCATTGAGTTTTAAAGGAAATGGCTGGAGGCAGGACACTATCCATAAAGGATCCTCTGTTCTGGAAATAGCCTCCTCTCTTTACAGCCCAGATTTACTGACTTAGTACGAGACTCATTTGTTCTGGTAGGCTTTTGTGGTGGATAAAGGCAATGATGGATAGTGAGGCCTAAGGAGAGGCTTTGTTTGTTAGCATGAGGCTTTGGTCAACAATGATTTATAGATTGCAGGTCAAGTTCTCTTCTTATTCATGGGATTGTAAAACATAACTGGGAATTTCACTCTGGGGAAGCAAACTCATTAGGGTGCAGGAGGAAGGGATACAGGGAAACTTTTCCTGGGTTATGTATTTTGCATAAATTCTGTTTGAGTGCTTGGGGGGATAAAGAAAGGCATTTTTTTTTCGGTTTTGATGTTTTTGCAAGTATAAATAAATCATTGAAGTGCAGATTCCAAACACTTTTGCACTAACCAATTTTCCCAGAGATGCCTCTTTTATCTGTTCCACTGGGAAAAGAGCAGGTTGATGATCTCCATGACTACATTGTTGTCAGTACATCACAGCTGGTGGCTCAGTATCACATCACAGACTTCAAGCACACAAGTCTTTATTGTTGAATGTGTAGAGCCATTGGAGTGATGCATTCATCCTATTGAACTGACTTGAGCATCTTACTGGCTAAACAGTAAGACATTAATGTGCATTAATATGCTAACTAGGCTTTTTGGCAGGGGAAAATTAAGATAAATGTTGTAGGCTTTCTTAGATATTGAAATGCATCAGGTTTTCTGTTGTACTTGGTGCATTTGTATCTAAAGGTGAATAAAAGGCTACACCAGTGTTTCAACCAGTAAGCAGGATGAAAAGGCTTTTATTGTGGTAGCTTTGAAAGAGAACAGATGTTGGGCTCTTTCCCTGCCCCAGTTCAGTCTTCCTTGATCTGTAATACCTTAACCTAATGTATACGAAGCTTGCATATGGAGTGCTGAAGGGGGAATGGAATCGCATGTTTTTAGTGTGGTCAATCGCTGTGTGACTAGTTGTCATTTGAGTGTTACTTTACCCTTTTTGTATTAATTATCTTTTGTGTCCAGTGGTGATGTAATTTAGTGCCAAAGTTGCAAACTGTTTGTAAAAGCAGCTTCTTATCAGCTGTGTGTCCATGGTGTAGAGCAATGGAGTTTTGACACTTGATTAGGGTCTTTAGGTGCCAATGTGATATAATAATTTGATAGTAGCAATAATAATCACTTTATTTCCTTTGCATTCCCTATAGGTTTTCTAGAGAGCTGGGTAGGAAAGAGTTTTGTTTTCCAGCAAGCGTTTAAAAAAATGTGGACAGTATCTTTGCAAATCAGTTTGGGAAAAGAAAAATCAGATTTGTTCAAATGAAACACTTCAAAGTTAGCTTGATCAGTTGTGGTTTGGGTTTTTTTTTTTTGTAACAATTGAACAAGCAAGGTTTTGAAATAAAGGCAATTATAAATAAAACATTTTGCAAAACCTCAATATGTGGTATGTTGGCAAAATGAAAGCTTTTATTTAGAACACTTCTAAATTAGGAGGTTTGAATCAAAGTAGCTCTGGCTTTAAGTTTTTCAGTACAAAATGAAAACCATTAGCGTTTTGGGTCTCCTGTGGCTATTTACCTGCCAAAGCAATCATTAATATAGTTTTCAGAAAGTTCTATTAATGCTTTTGAGGCTTTGGATCTTTAAGTAGAATTTTCTGAGGGTGCCAAAACCAGCTCCTAGGCAGTCTGTTGATGCCAAGAACATAAGGCCTCTAATTACTCAAAGACTGATGTTGTCACTTAAATACAAATCAACACCATTAATTTAATATGGAGTTGTGAACTGGAATTATGAAAGACACAAGTTGCATCATTTGTGGTGGTAGCTGAGGCATATGTTGTACTGCTGGCTGGTTTTGTGAACTGCACATTTACGTTTCTGCAGAACATCTGTACATCCGGAGATCTGTGCCATTTTCCACTTCCCGTGCAAAACCAGCTGCCTCTGTGGTAGTCTTGTGATAGCTTCACCTTTTTTTTGCTTTCTTAGATGGCTTTCACAAAGTGTGTTTTGAGCCTTAGTATAATCACTGTGCTCACTGTAAATACACATTTATTTGTGTGTGTATGTATGTACATGAAAATTACAAAATTAGCTTTTCCAAATCAACGCCCTAATAGAGCTATGATTCTTCCATGCCTGCAGAGCTTACAGGGAAAGGAAGGGAAGGAAACCAGCTGAAGTATATTGGCTGTGAAACTCTTAGGAACTGAATTTGTGCAAAGCAGGCTGGGCTCACCACCCTGAGCATTTGCAGTGGACACCTTCATGGTTTGTAGCCAGCTACCCCCAGCTTCTCCAGCAGAATCCAGCAGAACAGTTGCACTGCAGAGAAACTGGGGAAAACAGAAGTTTTTTTCAAAACTGAATGAAATTAGAAAATGACTACAGGATTGCTAATATTCAGTGTGTCGCATTGTTTTGTACTGGAAGGCAAATTTTCTTCTGGGAATGTAAAGAGGGAAAAAAAAGCAGGCAATGAGTGCAGTTGGTAAGTAGCTATTGATTGAAAGATGCTGGGAAGAGAGGAAGAATTGGGAGATAAGCATACGACCTAAACAGGAGTAAAGTACAGGAGTTAACACTGTTGACATGTAGCATCACAGCATTAAGAAGTCAACCCTGATTTGAGTTTATGTATCCAGTCTATTGTTTTGAACTATCATCAGACTCTGGAACACAACACTGTTTTCCAACCAGAGATTTTATTTTCAACTCTGAAAGCTGTAAACATTATTGAAAACAGGGAGGACATAAAAACTGATGAGCAGGAAAAAAACAAGCCAACAATCCACCCTTTTGATTTTTAACATACTTTTGTAGCAAGGTTCAGTGGCACATTGCATGACAATATAACTAGATGTACGGAGCATCTCAGTAATGCTGTCTTTATCATTAGTATTACAGGAACAGCATGCTACTAAGCACTTCCAAATTAATATAGCTTTTCTTCTTTGTGGCATAATAATAGTGTGCAGAAGTTTTTTTGTTATTTGTGGTGCTTTCTCTGTTTTACCATTGAAGTATAACCTGCTACAAGAAATACGTCTAATTTTGCAGCCCAAGGGAGTACCAAAACCAATCAGGTTTTGAAGTCCATGCCTACGGTGATTTATGTCTGGAGTTTGCTCTAGGACTTTATACTGCAGCAGGTATTCCACCCCAACAAGTATTTTATCAAGTTGCAATTTTTTCTGTCAGACCAGATCTTTATATAACTTGGATCCTTTCAGGTTCCTTTCAGATATGACGTGTGTATATGTATCTATATACATATGTATGTAGATATGTATAGATATAGATATATGTGTTTATATATATTAAAATTACCGATTGGCTACATTGTAGTTCTAAGAGAAACTTATAATAAGTTGTGGTGTCTTTTCAGATCTTAGCATGTTCCTTACAGTTTCTTCCCAAAGAACAATACCTGTTAGATCAAAGGCATGTAGTATGCGTATTGTAGTGTGTTTGTATACTGATGACTGCAGTGACTATACGGGTACAGTGATGGATGACATTGCAGTGCTGAGGCAGTTGGTCTGCTGTTTGGGACTGCAGTTTTTTTTTTTGTTCTTATTTAAATCATAGGAATAACATCATAGGCACTTCAAAAGGAAAGATGTAAGCCAATGTAATCTTCTTTGTAACTCTACTAACAGCTGTTCACAGAAAGTTCATGCTGCTTCTCTTGTTTGAACACTTCAAGCAGTTTTTTTAAAGGAGAAAGCAAAAAAACTTCCCAAAATGCATTGCTGTTCAAGTAACTTTTTAGTCTAACCCACTACTGATGGAAGTGAATAGCAGTGTATCGAGAGATTGCAAAGAACGCCGCCGAATTTGACTCGTGTTCCTCTTTGCCTTATTCACAGATATTGATGAGTGTGCTGAAGGACGGCACTACTGTCGTGAGAATACCATGTGCGTAAATACACCAGGATCCTTTATGTGCATCTGCAAAACAGGATATATACGCATTGATGATTATTCGTGTACAGGTAAGAGCTGTGTATTTGTGAAAGGAAATAACAGGATGATGGTATTTAGGAGCACTGATATGATTCTGCTAAAGTTAATCTTTGTTAGAGTCACAGACTGTCTACATGAAATGTTAAACAGAATAAACACCAAAATAATTACAAGGATACAGTGCAGAAAAGCTAATGCATTTTACATATCATGTGTATGTTGTATCCTTTGCCTGAAATTGTAAGGCAGTCTAGATTGTCTCATAGGTCTGCATGGTTTTGGGTGCTGATCAAAAAGGTGAAGGGAGGAGGCTGAAGGGGAAAATAAGAGAGCAAAAATAGTGCTGTGGATTACTTGGTTTCCATGTGGCATAGCAGTACAACTTCACTTGGAGTATAATGACTCTTCTGCAAACTTTTGATGGAGTTAAATTTGCTGCATATTAGAAGTGGCTGTTTCCTCATTTTGAATTCTCCTGCATCGGGCAGGTTCCCCAGCTGAATCCTGAGTTCAGAGCGCAGGAGCTCTGCCTGCCTTGAACCACTGGACAACATGGTTGGTCTTATCTCTGTACCTTCCCTTTTGCTCTACTGCCAGTGGATGCTCTAGAGGAGGTGTTGGATTCATACTGACTTTCTGTCTTCTAGTCTTCTTTTATTGCAAGGTATTTTAGGATTATGGAATGAACACTGAACATTTAAAAGAGCCTTCCATATGAGAGCCAGGCTGACTGTAAGTGTTCCTGGGAGGAATGTGTTTTTTTCTACTAGACAGATAAAGCAAATATGATTCAAAGATGTGGCACATTCTCTCAGTGAAGAGAAACGTGTGTGAACAAAATAGTACCACTATTTTGTGTGCACAGGGGAACGCATTAGCTCTTTCTATAAGAGGATATATTTGTTCAGTAAAACTTTCTTGGAGTTCATATTATCTAACAGTAAAGCTGACTATAAATGGATGAAAGTACTCAGAATGTGGAGACAGCACTGTGAAGTTCATTTCTAAATTTATTTAATTCTGTCCATTATGTCTTGGCATTTTTAAGCATCAATGATATGCCTTGGTACAGAAACAGCTTCTTCATAAACTGGCATAATTCGCTTGCCCAAACATGCACAGCACTCAGGGACATGGATTTGAAACCACATACGTGTGATTTTTGTGCGTACTGTCTTACCTGTACTTGACATTCCTCTCACATACTCTGGCAAGCACTATTTTACTGCAGTAAGCCCAGTTCTTGAAGGACCAAGTTATAGGCTGCTTGTAACAGGTCCTTTCTGAAGCAACCAGTATGTTTCTGATCACTCTCTCATGTTTCCCACGCTCTCAGCTGAGTAAAGCAATTGTTTCACTACCTACCGAGTGTGAATGTTGGGATTATTTTAGGATTGACTTTATCTAAATCACTGTGATACTTTTTCCTCTTTGCTTCCCTTAACTTGCTGTTCTGATTGAACTCTGCAAATGGTAAACCATCACAAACAACTTCACAGGGGCATTCGGTGCCTATAAATATAATAAAGGTATTTCTCGGTACTCCACACATTGCATTCCTCATATTTGCTGAAACGTACTGTTGTGAAATTCAGTGTAGTTCAAGAGCTCTGGACGGTCAAACTGGTGTAAAACTTGCTGGAAATCCAGTACAGATCTCACATTCCAAACTGAGTTTGGCTCCACATTTGTAAGTAATAGTTTCCTCTGAAATCAGCCTGGTGGGTGACAAAATGAATGATTTCTTTTCCACCTTTCCCTTGATCAAGCTGGGAAAAGTTAATGCAAAAGGAAGTGAAGTAGATGAAGTAGTTTTGTAAGATTTCAAATCTTAAGACTCGCTAGGCCAGATGAACTGTAAGTGACACAGTGACTTTCTGTATGTCTGAGCAATGCCACTCCCTGTCATTTGGGACCTGGAGTTTTTCTGGAGTTAAATTATAGTGAATTTTGGATACTGAGAGGCAACCACGAGGATGCAGTGCCTGTTGGGTGGTAGAATTGCCACGAATGGCAACCTAACATCATTAAGTGTATATGTCACAAAATGACTGCATTTTTTTTTTCTGGTTCCACAACTAGTGTGAGCACCTCCGGTGGAGGCACTGGTCAGTTACTGAAGTATGTAGACTTACGAGACTCTTGCATGACATTTCCACCAAACAACTAGTGAGTGAAAGGTTAATTATGTTTTAAAAATTGAAGGAAACACAGGATACATTTAAAGTCACGTGCTTTGATCAGTAAATGGCATTTTGTGCTTGTTTTAGTCTATATGAGTGACATTGAGAACATTTACATTATAGCACTGTATTAAAGCAGGTGGCAAGTGTCTATATTTGTACATGAGACTGCTATAGGTTTTTCACCCCTCAGCATATTCTTTGCTCTTTGTTGGTTTTGCCATCTATTGAAGCTCCTGATTTCGGAGACTTTCATGTGCACCCATTTGCCCAGATATAAATCTAAGAGGTAAAGTGAACACAAGCAGGGAGGGTATGTTGCTGTGGCTTTAACAGAGAGTCTATGGAAGTTTTAAACTACTAGATTGCTTAGCATTGTCTCTCCCAAAGAAACTTCCTCTGTTCTGAGAACCAGCAAAAGCTCGGTGTAGTAGAAACACTGACCATATTTACAGGACATTGCTGAAAGATGTGTATGTTAATAAATCAGTGCAAAAATAACAGTGGGAAGGAGTTTATGATGCTAATGACAGTACTTTGCTGTCCTGCAGACAGACCATCAGGTTCATTCTAGGCTTTTATGCTTGGGTATAGCTGACTTTTCATAAGCATGATTTTCTCTTACAGCATACTGCAGTAGTTTAAAGCAAGTAGTTTACAAGAAAAACTCGTTGTACTTCCCTTTATTGTCTTTTTTTGGTTTGTTTGTTTGTGTTTAATTTAAGTGGAGCCTCAATGACATTCAGTGAAACAAATGATATCTAGGACTTGAGAAGGAAAAGTATTTTCCAAATATGTTTTGTTTAGAGAATCAAGGCAGTAAAGTGTGTTAGGGATCTCAACCTGTCTCAGCCAACCTTGCATTTGCTCTATTTAAGTCTATCAATTTAATCTGCCTTTTATGATTGTAGAAAGCAGTAAGTAGAAATCTTTGCACTTTGAGAATCGAGATAGATACCAACTTGTCTGTGCCCAGCACACCTCACTGTGCATCACAAACTCACAGCCCGTTCACTGCAGCTGGGCATTATTTTGGTTAAGCTCAATTTTCTTGTCATGACGGTGCTAGTTCTTGAAGTTAAGGGCATAAACTGAGCCTTTTTATCTGGCAGAAAAGCAGGACAGTAAGGAGAAAACCAATCATGATAGACCAAAGAGACAGAGTTCTGCAAATTAAGGAGATATTTTTGAAAGGTTTTGTGAAGAATACCCTGTTTAACTTGGCATATCTGTGAAAGTAAGGCTGTGCACTGTCCTTAACAGAATTTTCTGGGTTTTCCATATTTCTTTTTCGTTCTAATAATCAGATTTATTGTAGAAGCTGCACAGAATAGTTGATGTATTCCATAGTCCGTACAAAAACCTGGTGTTTACATCTGGCAAAAATGAAAAGTGGGAAAGATGTCTGTAAAACAAATGGTATTTTAAAACTAATTCAAACACTGGTATGCAAAATATGTTTACATTCATACCATTGGATAGTCTCTGTGTTATGTAATTCATGCAAAAAGTGGATATTGTAGGACATAACTTCTGCATTGCTCTTTTCTATTTTCTTTGAGATAGCTGGAAGCACCAGCTTTGATAGCATCAGTTCTCAGCTGCTGCAGAAGGGTATTATAAAGATGCCTCTTGCCAACTACTTGTGAGAACCATGCTGCAGAAGCCTCACACAGACACCTCTTGTGCGCAAAGGCAATCCTGAGTGTTTTAGGGGCACCTTGGTACTGCAGGCATGCTACAAAAACTACCAAAGGCTCCGGGACTTACGTTGGTGTGGTTGTACGGAATGCAATTCTGTTCAAATCTCTCAGTACTCGTGTGCAGAGAGTCCGATGCACTTTGGTTTTTACCAATGTTTGCAACTAAATTTAGTCATTCAACCCTCTTTTGCCTTCCATAGAGTTTAAAGTTCTTGGCAAGTCTCTATTTACCTCATTGGCAATTCTGGGTTTAACTTGCTGGCTGAAATATCAATGAAACTGAAGAGGAGGTAGATTTTTAGTCCAGTTCAGGAATAACAAGAATAGAGCAAACAAGCGACAACTGACCCTGTGTGTTACTAAATGTTAAATTTTTAAAATATATTTCAGGTCACACTGTTCCTTGTAACGCTGTGTAATTGAATCCAGTTATGGAACCATAGCTGTGCATAAAATAGCTGACTTACTGTAAGCTGGACCAGAAGCTCTGGTAGCACATCCTTGGGAATGTTACTAAGCAGGAAGAAAATGTTCTGTAGCTTGGCATTAATATGTCGTTGTTTGCACAGGATAGCTGAAGCACAGGAAGGAGATGTTGAAAAATTATACCTGAACCTTGATTAGGCAGGTTATGATGTGAGTGATGTCCACACAGCTTGCCAGCAGACTAACGTAAAATGCCTTATTGTTCCATTCTATGCACACATATATAATTTAGCAGTCATTGATCAAAATAGGAAAGAGACATAAAATCAGTGACATTGAAGGGTTTTTCTCCTGTATGAGACACTTGAAAAGAAATCTGTGCTATCTATCTCTGTCAGAGTCCTGGGCACAAAAGACTGATTTAGACAGCATATAGCTGCCTCCAAAACAGCTCCAGTCTCTTTCTTCCTGGCATGTTTATTGCAAGTTTTACAATAGATCTGAATTACATTTTGATTTTCACAACAAAGGATGTAATGAAGACATCAGTTTCAGATTTTGTTATTTGTATTCATCTTGGAAGCAAGATTCACAGGGTTAGATTGAGTTAGTCACAACCATATTTACACAGAAGTCTGTTGTTCGTGACTGATTTTATGTTCAGAAATCAATCATAGCTATGAGAAGGGGAGATGAGTCCTAAGCTGCACCCATATGCCAAATGGGTGCACAAACTGCAAATTAAAGGCATAAAAAATATGCCCTGGGCTACCATGCTTTCCCTACGTTGGTATTGTCTCATTCCCCTTCCACTTTGCTTCACAGAACCTGAAATGTAATGGTGTTGCGCTGGGGGAAGGAAGGCAGAAAATGGCATGAGTCTCTGCTGGGCTAGTTTTATATGCGTAGCAGTATGCTGCACCATCACTGTTAGATATGATTAAATCTGAATGCCTTAGTATTTTTCTGGAATAGTAACACTTACATCCTTACTCTGCCTGGGATTGCAGAAAGGCATGGGCTGTTTTCTTGGCTGGAAAAAAGAAAGTTTTCCTTCTAGAAACAAGGATGCAGCCAGTGTCACCTCCAGTCTTTCAGGCTGCTGTGTAATCTGCAGCTGGTAGCAGTGCTCTGAACAGTGCAATACATATCCTTTCCTGTACCATTCTTTTTTTTTTTTTTTAATGAAAAGGGAGAAGTTAGGAAATGAGAGATGAGAGCTCTCTCTTTTTCACACTTGGTTCTAACCGTGGGGATTTCTGACTAGCCACAGTGGATGGTTAATCACGTTTAGTCTGAACAGATGTCTTTACTTTCCTGCCTTGGGACCACTCACCTATCTAAGTAACCCATCAAAAATGAAACAGAAGAAAGAAGACCCTGTGAGATTTAGTGCATCCTTCCTAGATTGTATTAAGGCAGAGGAAGATGCATGCCATGGCCTGGAGAAGCCATGGATTTTCTGAGCCCCAGATGATTTTTAAGGCTCTGTTTCTGTTCAGTCTCATGGGCCACCTTCTCTTATTTTTTTTGCTTTCCAGCCAGCATAAAAGGGAGAAGTGACTGTGATGGAAGTGCTGGTGGTGTGCTCAGCCTCTCCTGTGGGTGGGAGTCCCCGAGGTGATGTGGGGAAGTTAACACAGCTGACGTTACCCTCCCAGAGAATTCCTCCCAGGGGCTGTTTTGTGTTTCACACTTAGTGGTACTGGAGAGGGAGGCATTGGGGCTCTCCATGAGTACCCTAGGACGGTATCTTCAGTTGACTCTCCCTGTACGTGTGGTCTGGGTAAGATGATAAATGACCGAATGTAAGACAGACATATGAAGTATGGACTGTGTTCGTATATAAACCAGACTCTTTGAATTAATGTTTGTACATGCTGTCATCTGTGGGGTTTAGTAAATTATCTATTACATGTTTCTTTTTTTTTTTTTTTTCTTTTTTCTGTTTTTTTTTTTTTGAGAGAGAAGTGAGTGATCTACAACTTTGTACCCTGACACCAGTGAGGTTTTACAATTGCGCTGTACTTTGGCAGGAAATACATGTGAATTCTTAACTGATTAATTATTAAAAGCATATCAGACATGTTGCAAATCGTGGCCTACTTCTTCCAAGCATGGTCTGGCCACGTGAGCAGTCATGTCCATCCCCGCAGCAGTGCTGAGCTGTGTGGGACTGCTCCTGCATGCGAAGTTAGGCGGTCATGTACACGTTTTAAATGCGTGCAGACCTTGTAACTTTTTTTCATAACCATTTTGCTAAATCCATTCCAGATGATTTTGTCTTTCATTTTCATTTTCACTTAAGCCAAGTCATGCTGATTTTTTGCTATTGCTTGCTTTTAGAAAGAAATAGCTTAGAAGCCAAAGGAGATGGCAAAATAAGTGGAGATTCTAAGTCTGTGAGGCCGTTATTGTGCATTACAGCCTGGTACCATTACATTTGTGCTCCTGCGTTTGTTTTCTGACTTCTAAAGAAAATTGTTAAGGATTTTTATGTAACATACCATGACTGTGGTGGGAACATTTGCAGGGTTTGTTCTTCAGAGTCTAAATAGATGGAAGGGATGAAGTACTGCTTTAGAAATAAAAAGACTGAGTGGAATAGATGAATGGCTTTGGTCTTTGGGCTTTTTGACTTGGCCATACGGAAGGCCTACTCAAAGCAAAGAAAGATGTGTTGAACTCACTGGGCTTTAACTAGGTGTATCCAGCTGGACCTTGCTAGGCCTCCCTCCTCCTCCGCCCCAGCCTATCTAAGTCTTTATGAGTCTCAGCGATTTTTCTAACAACATTTTTCCGAAAATGGTGTCAGTGCCTTCAGCAGCATTTTAATTTTTTTTTCTGCAATAGCCTCTCACAGTAAACTGAGGTCTAGTAATTGTTTCCACATAAATTACCAAGAAGCATGGCGGTTGCAAGTTGAGTGACACCTGGAATTTTAATTATTTGGAATATTGGCAGCTCTGCATATTTTTCAAATCAAATTAAATCACAAATCTGTTGCAAATTGGAAGGAATTCCAAGACCAACATTAAAATAATTAAGGGTCTGGGGAGATTGACTTGACATATGGGAAAGATTTAAGGAGAAAACTACACATTTAGCTGCATAATGATGATGAATGTGCAAAAATTAGGAATTATGATAATAATACTAATTAATAGTTACTTGGGAGGGTTTCAGTAGTAAAGGGGAAAATGTAGGGGAAAGGCCTATGCCACTGCAGATCAGTGGCCAGTACTTTTTCACATTAGTTTTTCACGTCTGACCCATATTCTTTGCTCTTTAATGATACTGTGGGATGACTGAAACAAATTCACCTTGACATAATGCATAGAAAACAGATTGTCACATTTAGCCCGTTCAGTGCTCATGCATCTGATACTCTCTCACCTATCTTTGTGCTTTTTTTTCCCCATGCAGCCATTAATGGTTTCTCACTTCGGTTTTCCGACAGGCCACATCATTGTGATTTATTTTATGTTTGCTTTGCCCACAGCAATCAAAGTTCTGTCCTTCCTAAGCCCTCCTGTTTCATTCCATTCTTGTAGATAGCTGTGGCTTATAAACAACCTTCACGTCTGCTTGGATTTCAGCTAATGCCACTCGCGATGTCCCCACTTAAGAAAGATACCTGTTGGTTTGCTATTTTGGTAAGCATTGATGCATGGTGGGGTTTTTGAGTGTGTGTTTGTGTGTGTGTACACGAAGAAGGATTTTAAAGAAACATCTCTGGAATACTTCTATCTCCATGCTGGCGCTGGGTCAGGAGATGACAGGCTAATGATGTTCTCCAGAGAGTGGGAGACTCTTTTCTTTTAGAACTGCCAAACTTCCTCCACTGCTTTTGAACATGAAGAATTAAAAGTACAGTTACAGTCCTCAGTAGAAATTGAAGTTCCCTTTAGAGGCTTCTTTCTCTTCTCTTCTCTCCCCATCTTTGGAAGTCTCAGTATTAGTTGTGTACATCTGATAAAGAAAATCTGCTTTGTATGTGCCAGTGCCCAGTTTTCACTATCCTATCAGCCAGGAGATAAACTCACATCTGGTTTTTTTTTGGTATAGTGTATAGCCAAAGGTTGGATCTTACCTCCTTTTCCTTCATTAATGCTTTATTTCCAATGTAAGTCTTCTGAGGATGCTTATGAGGAAACAGAGGCAGTGTCTTTGCAATGCTAATGCAGCCCATCCTTATCCCCCGAGTGCAGATGCCCCCACTGTGGGAATCACCAGTCTGGTATCTGGATGAATTTGAAATGCCAGTAACAGAGACCTGCGATTTTGTTGAAATAACACAGCTCATACACTGTTTATGATTCAGATCCCCAGATTATCAGAGGTTTTGCTGGCTGCCCAGTTGTTACCCTCTGCTTCTGGCAAGATACAGCTATTTTTGAGGGGGGAATACACTCCCTGTCACATGTCTTTTTTTTTATTAACATAGTACTCTGACACACTTTGGATGAATGATTCTTCCTGGCATCTAGAAACTCAGGTTCATAAAAGTGCATCTGCCTGTGAGCTTCTGTGCAGATTTCACTGGTTTATTTTTGACTTGTAAATCCATCAATTGTTTGGGACATCAACGGTCTGAGAAATCTCCTCTTTTTCCTATACTGTGCAGCAGAAGTGATGTTTAATGGTAGGGATACTTGAGAAAAAGTTTGGCTGAATTGCTTGTGAGGATGCTGAAGGTAAAATCCGTCTTTAGTCCCTAGGGTGCAGGCCAGGGGATTCCCGTAAAATTCCAGACTTGCAATACATTCCTTTCAGATATTCAGGAAAAGTTCATTGATGGGTTCTGACATGGGGCAGGAAATGGGTTTGCACCAGTCTACATGGGTAGGATTCCAGCTAGCTGTGAAGTGTGGGTATTTTACAATATCATGTATTACTAGTTATTTTTGTTCCAACTGTATATTTCAGTTCCCACAAATGAGTTTTGAGAACTGAAGGGGAATGCCTCTCCTTATTTAAAATGAAGAATAAAAGCTAGCTTACGTGCGAGGAATGTGAGCTATATTTTAGCACCTGCACTGACCTCTTTGAAGAGTGGTATAGTTGCCTGGGTTTCCATGCAGGAAAGCTGCTGTAAAACTAATGTAATCCAGAGTTGAATGAAGTAATCCAGCTTCTGTGTTTAAAGCTGCACACTTGTCCTCAGTTAATTAGCAGTATAAAATTGGCCTGCTTTTTCAGACACACAAGAGCATCCACAAGTTATCCTGAAGATAATAAGACCTGATAGTGCTTAGTACATTGGTAAACGAGGCCACATTTTAATAAGTGACTAAATATGGCCACAGGATGCAACTTTATTCAGCACTGCTGTATACCCTTTACCTGTCACTGCTGGAAAGAAGTTAAAAAAAAGTCTGTGACCTCAGATTAGTCACATGCTTATAGTATACCAGCTTTGTTACTTGAAAATACAGTAATGTGAGACATGATGACAGTAAAAAAGCTAATTTCTTCCTGTTTATTTCCCTTGAGTTACTTTGATGAATTCAGCAACATTTCAAGTTTTCCTCAAGTTCTGCAGCTTGTACAACAGCTGAGCTCATTGACTGTGCTTAAATAAAGACAGAATAATTGTGCAGTATGGAGCAAGGGACAGAGCAATAAACAAGCATACTGGCAGGGACTTGTAACATCACTGGAGTGACATACTATGGCTTGAGTAAGGAAATGTTGTAGTCAGCAAAGCACCAGCAAAAACATGCAGTTCTGGATTTGTAACGATGTGGGCAAGATGAACCATCTGTCTTTCCCATCTCTGATTTTGGTGATTTCCCCTCCCCACCCCCCAATTATATTAGAAGTAATGTGCATGCACATGCATTATCACACAGTGTAATCCAAACTCCACTGAGGCAATGGTGTCCAGCTATACTGTCAGGGTTGCTGTTAGTAATAAATACTGTAGAAGTCAGCTTGTATGCACAGAGCATTTTTGACTCAAACCCTATTTGATTCTGATTTCCATTACTTGGCCCAGTTTCCATTCTGCTTTATAGTGTGTCAGCCTACATGAAGCTCTCAATCCTCTTTCAGGATAAATTCTCTCCAATATCCTCTTTCTAGCTGTAAGATAATTCACAAAGCTAATAAAGGAATGATCATTCAGACTGAGCTTGTTGCTATGCGACCACATTACTAAGATAACAACACAAGTCATTTTTATATATCTGCTATATCTTATACAACGGAACTCATTTATGCTTCATTTGGATTGAATCAGGTTATCATTGACAACTTAGTTTGGAGGCTGTTCTAACTTGGAATGAGACCTTTATTTTTCCTTCCTAGAGGATACTTTTTAGGTCCGATTTCCTCCTTGGTTACTGACCCAGTTCATAACAACTGTTCATCTGGCTATGGAATTATAGCAGGATTGATTTCTCAGCTGATCAAAATCCAATGCATTTTTAAAGGGTCTTTGGTAGAATATGATTTGTGTTGATAAACAGAAAATGTATTCCCTTGACAAAGATACGAATGTATGATCTTCAGTACTGGATGCTTAACTCTTTTACAGAAATCATTCTTTTACCAAATATATGTATATTTGGTATATATGTGTGTGTGTATATCTCTATGTTATCTATCAAAGCATTATAGAGCTGGATTCCCTATTGGCCTTAGGAATAGAGAGTGGTAAAAGGTATTATATCAAAAGCAAGTCTCTAACTATTTTGCATTTCTACAGTTTCTGTATACTGTTTAAAATCTGTCTTTCTGCAGAAGCAGACATCAGAATTGATTGGTTTGTTTTACAAGGAATATATTTTGCATTCTTAGGGTGATGAGGAATTTTTCAATATATAAAAGGAGGTACAGGTATCAACTTGAGAATATACTCAGTTTGAAACAGTAACTCAGAAAAGAATGAATAGAATAGAATAATTTAGTTGGAAGGGACCTACAACGATCATCTAGTCCAACTGCCTGACCACTTCAGGGCCAAAAGCTAAAGCATGTTGTTAAGGGCATTGTCCAAATGCCTCTTAAACACTGACAGGCTTGGGGCATCGACCACCTCTCCAGGAAGCCTGTTCCAGTGTTTGACCATCCTCTCAGTAAAGAAATGCTTCCTAATGTCCAGTCTGAACCTCCCGTGGCGCAGCTTTGAACCATTCCCATGCATCCGATCACTGGATACCAGGGAGAAGAGATCAGCACCTCCCTCTCCACATCGCCTCCTGTGAGATCTTTCTTTCATGTAAAAATTCTGAAATTACAATATTTTCAAACATTAACGTTGCTTAATATTTATCTCACAGTATTACGACAGACATCCAGTGTACCTGCCATTTCTCAGTGTTCTGAACTCCTCTGCAGCTTCCAAGCACCCAGCGTCCCTTGACAGCTTCTGCAATGCAGTTATGTGCTGTGTCAGTACAATATGACTGGAAATTAGAGATGTAGGGGTACAGCAAAATTAACACAGTATATTGCAAAAATAGACAATCTAACAAACCATACAGCAGTGAATGTATTATTCATTTCTGTAGCTAATTACATTGACTCTTCATGTTAGTATTTTACTGAAGTTGACACAGGAGGGGGAATTCAGTTTGCAATTAAGACACCCAAATGTAGATGTCTTCGTTGAAGCTCACACTGTAATCAACAGAGGTCAGGGATTCAGCTGGACCCAGCTCCGCTGTCTATGTACAGGTTCTAGGCAGTCATCATCATGGGATTAGCAGATCCGACACAAGACCTACCTTGTAGGTCTTCTGCTTTTGAGTGACAGCTGGATGCAAGCAGAGTAAGTTACCTCTTCCCATGGGTTTGAGCCCATTATCTGTGGGCAACTCAATCCCATGTTAGGTATCTATTTTACACTTGTTGAGTTCTGTAGGTTACACTGACTGAAATGGGAACTCAGATGTCTATAGCAAGATCTGGTTGCCCAATTACAGGTCTAGTGCCTTTTTAGATGCTGTGGTGTGTCCTGCTTGCTCTCCAACTGGTGTTACAGTCTTCCCGTAGAGCCTCGTGTTACAACCTTTGCTGATGTCTTGGATACCCGTGAGGTGCCAGGCTAGATGTGACTTTTTAGCTAGGTGTGTGTTTATGCAGTAGAATCCTGCCCAGTAACGCACACGTAGACACCTGAATTTAAATACCTTAATCTGGAGCTGAATTGCACCCAGAATTACCAGCAACCAAACAGCTGTAGTTTTTCTTTAGAAGAGTTTAAGTACAAGAGACTGAAGAGTGTATGGGGTATTGTCTGGTTGAAACTTCTTCATCTGTTCATCCCAGTACTGGATGGTAATTGTGGACTGTGGGAATTAGGATGATGGTAGTGAGAGGATGGCTGGTATTAATTAACTGCAACATGACATCCTTTCACAGCTAGACCTCTCCTGGCCCACCCTTCTGTGGATGATCACAGACTGTGAAAGATAGACTCCAAAAATCAGGAAACACAGTAGGTAGCCTTGAGGACAGTTTCTTTGAAGTTGTAAGGATCTTTCTGGCTGAGGAGATGGGAATCTGCCGCTGTCTCACTGAACGAGCCAGAAGTGAAGGAAGTTGGATAGCTCACATCTATCATGTCTGAGCCAGGTGGTGATTGCCTCATGCTGGGGAGCGCAGCCTGTTCTCAGAGGGACTCCAGCCAAGGTCAGTGACAGACTGGAGCTACTGTATGAAGCAAGACAGTTTTTAAAAAAGGAACAGTGGAGTTATTTAAGGTTATGTGGTTATGCTGTATTGAAGTCAGCAGTTTTCTACACATTCACAGTAAAATCAAGGTGACTATAGCCGTGATATAAATTAGCCGGGTTTTGAGGGTAGTAGCTACAGCTGGCAGTATATGGATATAATATCTGTCAGTCTGCTGGCATTCTACTGTTGAAAAACATTTCCAATCTTAGGATAACACAGTTGTAAGAAAAGGCAGAGGGTAAGAAAAATAACTGTCTGTCAAGACTCATCAGAGGAGACATAACATTTTTTGATTTTGTCCAAGGCTTCAGAAGCCTTTTCTTTAAATATTGTAGCTGCAAGTTTTTTCTTTGAATGAATATGGAAGTTTCCTGTTTGGACAGATATGAATCCCTTAATTATTTCTCTTCAGACAACCTGTGAGCACGGGAAGTTTTAATTCTTTGTCATTTGATTCCCATTGCATGCTACGTGGCATGTCCAGTAATCATTGATTCCTGAAACAACTTAGAAGTGCCCTTTGTTTTTCAGGAAATGTTTATAAGAGATTAACCTGCTTTATGCTAAATGGCAGACTGTTTCCTTAACTCATATTTTATACTGTCAGTCACTGTAATTTAGTATTTGTCATCTTCTTTGACAAATTCTTCCTAGGTTTGTCTCTGTGATAGATCTTTATCAATGTTACTCCCTTTTGTCAGTCTTTTGGACTGATGATTTTTGACTTACAAAACCAGATGTACTTTACTGCATCAAACTGCTTCTTCAAATTAGAAATTCATTTCTACAGCCAGAACAATTCAGAAATAGCGTTTTGGGTTGCAACCCTCTCTTCCAGCCACGTGCTTGAGTAGCGGCCTTACTTGTGGTACAGACCCCTTGGCCACAGCAGGAGTTGCGTCCTTGCTAGTCCTCCTTTGCACGTAGAATTATGCTGAAATCTACCCTGAAATGTGTTGGTGCGCAAAGTAAACATATTGGGCTTATCCACTTCACTGACTCATCTAGTGTCTGTGTTCCTATGCATAATCCCAAAGAAAGCTTATATTTTTAGTTCTGCATGTAACTTCTGATTCACACTGAAATGTACTGATGATTCTGCAGCCAGGCTGTGGCTGGTCCTGCACGAACGCATAGAGTGGAAGCTAAACTCACGTTTTTTCTGCCCTTCTGTTTCTGTCTAAAACTAGTTTCAGTTCCAGAATTTGCTCTGTCTGTGTTTGCCAGTTCATCTAAATGAATAAAGAAGACAGAGAGATTGGCAGGACCTCTCTGCAGCAGTCAGAAAGAGTGGGCCAACAAGAAGGAGCAAATACCACCTACTGAGAAAATATATTGGAACCCATCCTTTGGGTTTTGTTCTGCTGATGCCCCAAGGAAGACTGGCCAAATCATCGTTAATTTGAAAAGTCACGTTGATACAAAGGGAAGCATCTCTGTCTATGCTGTGCTCCTGTACAACAGAATCCTAAGGTTCTTGGGTGAAATTTCACTTTTGCTAGTGAAGATACATATTGTGAGGCAGTGTTTCTGAAAGTACCGTGTCTGTAAAGATACTTGATATTTTTCCTGAGGATATTCTCAATATACAGAACTGTTCTGTCTTTTTTTTTTTTTTCTTTTTTTAAGAAAACACTAGAGGTTTTGAGGCATCCTCAAGACTGAACTAGAAAACTGAAACCAGAAATTATTTCAGAAATGGTAATCGACTTTCTTGAAATCAGTCCCCTTACAATTTATGTACTCAGATGTGCAAAAATTGAGGTCCTCCCCATCAAATAACAAAGAAGTTTGAAAATCTCGATGTTTCTCTTGAGAACCAAGAGCTCTGTCAACAAGCTTAGCAGTAAAATAGGAGGCTGCTCTACCTAAAAGGTTTGTAGGAGTTCTTGTAGGAGTGTTTTTTTCTTTCTGACAAGCTTCCAAATAATCTTAAAAAGACTGTATCTGTTTCCTGCTCTCATTATATGCTGCAATCTTTTCACATCATCTTAAGTATATTCTTATGAGAAATGGTGCAAGCAATTGTATCTATTCTATATTTTAAAAGTGAAAGACATTCCAGGGAAACGCTTGCAGTCAGCTAGCTTGATTAGCCTGTAACTCACATTGCTCTAAATCAAAAGTCACTGTTGTCTTCTGTAGGCGTTCTTTAAAATTGTCACAAGAAGGCAATGAGAATTAAGTATCTTAATGTTTTATCACTTTTTTTTTACCTCGTGTTTTGCTTTAGGAATGAGCATTTTGTGAAAATGTCAATGTACTTATTTATTTGCATTTTATTGCTTCGTTTTATTTACCTGGTTCAGTGTGTTTCCCTTCCAATATATTAATAAAAGAAATGAGCATTTAATTTAAATGGGGAACAGGATTTCATCGTGAATACTTATTTTCTAATGCAAAATAATATTAGAGTGGTAGACTGTTTAATCATGCAATAAAAGATGAGTTTATAATATCCCAAATATCTGTCTTGGCAGATATCGGAAATAATTTGTAAATACTTCCTAAGTTAATGTCCAAGTCACATGGAAATGGAGATTTGGACTGGACTGACAAAGATAGGCAGCTCTGAGTCACACAGACCAATCAACAGGGAAAATATATTGTCAGCAAAAGTAATTACAGCAGGTAATTGTGTCATTTACACTGTTACAGACCAGTAAATGTGATGAGTTTGGAACATACCACCTGTCACGCAGTGTTAACTTTGATGTTCAGGGTTTGGAAACCTGTAGTAGAATCTTTTAATGACAGTGCATTTAAAAAAAAGAAGATGAAGATTTCACACTGTTCAAAGCAGGCATAAATGGCCAGTTCTTTTCAAGATAAGACGACTGATTTCTGGAAAGGTGGGGGTCCATCAAGAGTCATCTGTTTTAATTTTTTCCTGTGTTTTTAATAAGCTTGAAATGTGCACATGCTTGGTAAGAAGAATTTATTAACTTGTTCCTAGCTCTTCAGAAGGTGGAAATGGATGTAGAATTCAACTGAACTTCCGTCTACATCATTTTAATGTTTGGGAGGTAAATAGAGGTTGTGGTTGGTGGTAGCCTGAATGGATATTCCAATCTGCTTTGAATACCCTGTGTTTATTCACTTAGTACACCTTCCACAGAGTGGGCTTCATCTTAGTTTGAAGTCCTTCAAAGTTGTTCACAGCATCTCAGCTTAAATCCTAACTTTTCCAAAGAGGAGACATGTAAAGGAAGCAGGATTACAAAGGTGAAGTCATCCTGGGATGATAATAGTATTAGGAAAATGGAATAGCTGGTCAAGGTTTGCTTTTTTCTTGGTTTCTTGCAATCCGTGGTTTGATTCTAAATTCCTATTTTGAGTATTTGAGACCTGAACAATACTGAAGACTTAATGTCATCTGTGGTTCTGCTTATTAGAGCAATTCATGGTGTTCTTAAATAGGACAGCAAATTTGATGGCAGAATTTTTCAGGTATGTAAAGTTTGCTAAGATGTACTTATGCAAATACTTATTTATCAATATAAAATGCACATAAGCATCCATATATGTAAGTACAGAAGTAATTATTTGTAAGCTTGATTGGCACTAGCAGTTGAACTGTGGCAACAAAAGCGTGGTGTAGGCTAGAAAATCTACCCGTGAAACAAGTAAGTTAGCCAGTGTCAAGCTTCATACCATTGCAGGAGGGGAAAGGAAGATGAAAGCTAGTTTCATTGCATCTCCGTTACTATGCTGTGATGTTTTTTGTTAGAAGCAGTGCAGACGGCTCTGCAGGTTATCTCCTGGCGTCAAGGGCTATGTCTGAACTGCAGAAGCCAGGAGCACTTCCTGGCTTCCAAGGCTGACTATATGTGTTAGCTCTTCCCTGACACTATGCTATGTTGAGAACTGGCTATACCATTCTCCCCAAGTGCTTTTGTTCCCAGGGAAGGCAGCTTAGGTGCAGTGTTTGTGAAGGATACATTTGCTGTGCTGTTTTGGTGCGCCTCTGTAAACTATCAGGGACGATGCGCCCTAGGGAAAATTGGGAGCTTCAGTAGAGATGGTATCAAGGCTGACCTAAGGGCAAAGGATCAATATTGTTCTGCTTTACCATCACTGAAGCATATCTTTGCCCCGTTTTCAAGTAGAGAACCCTCTTCAAAATCAGGTGAGCAACACTGAAGGAAGGCCTCTTCTCCCCATAGAGCTCAAGCACTACAGTTGTCTTATCAAAAATAGTACTATCCTACCTGATATCCAGTGAGTCATCTGAATGCCTGCGTCACAGTACCACCAGGGAAATAAGAGGAACCATCTCATGCATTAAGAAATCTCTCTGCTGCGTAAGAGGACAGAAAAACCATTTGTTTCCTAATATTTATGGTTAGGTAAGTTGCTCCAGATTCCTGCAGACAAGAGCAGGATCAAAGCAACAGCAGCATTTTAATCTACCGCTGTGGTGCCTCTCATTTTCTTCACCTGACAAGCACTGTCCTTGATAATGGTGCCGTATTTTGTAACTGTGATTTTCTCAGGAGCCCCTGTAACAAGTTGGCAAACCCTGGTCACGATGCTATCCCAAAAAGAATAGAAGAGGGGCACTAGCTGTCTGTAGAGAGCTTTGAGTACGTCTATATTTTATCAAACCAACTTTGGCCAGTACGTGATTGCTGAGACATCTTTCTCCTGTCCCGTTGTATATCCATCCTTCTGTTAACTCTGTGCTGAAAAAGTGTTGTTCAGAGGTGTTTTTGTGGAGCCGTCTGGTTATGTGGGTGGTCTGTAAGTTGTTACTAGTGAAATATGAGAACAGGCAGCAAGTTAGGAGCCTCAGCAGCAGTCAGAGAGCCACTTTCCTGCTTTCTTTGTATAACAGGAATATGTGTAGGATGGAGGCCAAATATCCAACACGTATCTGTTGCTGATGGCGGACTTGTATAACATGGAGCCTTTTAGTAAGGAAACAGTAAATTAAAAGGGTTGGCATTAGGAGAAGTAGTAAAATAAACATTTTTCAGTTGGCTGAGGAAATTGGAGTAGCATATTTACAGCTCTAGTCTGGCTATTCTACTAGCAATAAAGTAGGGAGCACTACTGTAGAAGTAGAATTTGCTATCATTGTCACTTTTGACAACATAATAGAAGATTTTGAAAGCATCAGTTTATCATAAGTGCCTGGGACGTTTCATGCACAATACAAGTGGGAATTTTAAAAGATTTACCTAGGAACAAATAATGCATCTGGCTAGATATAAACAAAGGAAAAAAAAAAGAATTTATGGAGAAAGTCTACATGATGAAATACCTTTTAAAAGATGGAAACCTTATTTTAAAATGTCAATGGTAAAAGAGATATTAAGAGATCAGTTTGAATTAAGGCAAGAAAGAAGTGGGTGACAAGGTCACAGACCTTATGTCTAGACTGAAATCCCTTAAAGTGGGATTTTCAAAATCATTTTGCATTTGTATTACAGTCCTGCCATTGAAATCAGTGGGAGTTACAGATTTTCCTTTAGGGGAAACAGTTAGGCCTATGCTAAGTGCTATAGAAAATCCTTCCCTTAAACTTTTCTGTTTGAGAAGGAATATAGAAAATGGCAGACATGAAGGAAAGTGGAGATAAATTAAGCTTTTTTAACTTTAGCTGTCATACTAAATATTCTTCAATATATTTCCTCTGCCTAACTGGTTGAAAAGTGTAAAAATTCACAGGATGTTACATGAAGTAACACTAATTAATATTACAATAGCAGCCTCCATGAGAGGAGTGTGACTATTTTGCAAAAATATGTCTTGTTCCATGAAATTGGAAATCACAGTTACAACACACATTTTGAAGATGATGAAACTTAGGTGGGTTTAAGAAAATTTAAATTATTTGCTGAAGAGGAAGATGGAGGGAGTAATGGTAGGCCTGCCTTGAAATATGTATTTTACCCATCAACTTGTCTGTTGTGGCTGAGACCGGGAATATCTTTGTCTTCCCTGAGTTCCAGGAGATCTTGGCATGGACTTCTTGGTGTGCAGATACCACGGGAAGGGTGGACTGGTCAGCATTCAAGTCGTCTGTTAGGCTTTTCAAGTTGAGTCCTAGGGAAGAGTATACCCTGCTTAGAGCCATGAAATCCATTATTAGAGCTACAGAATTTGGAATTACTAGTGGACAATTCAAAGGGACTTACAGCTAAGAGTTATGTATTCCTTCAGTCTAGGAGGAAAACCCAGAACAGGAATAACCAAAAAGTAAAGAAAAGAGATTTTGTGCAAAGAAAAAAGTCTTTAAGTCAGAGTAAAAGGGTAGGAAAAATATACACCTCTTGTGGGCTTTGGTGCGTGAAGTAGTTTTCTTTCGATGAAAGTCTGTTGTGAAAAAAACCTTAAAATCGAAAATCTCATTAGAATAAGTTTTCGAAAACCTGGTGTTTACTAGGATTAGAATGTCCCATATTTTTGGAAGTTACATTTGCATATAAATATGCAGTGTTTCTGTAGGGATTTTTGGTCCCAGGATCTTTCTTGTGTTCTCCACATTGGTAAAGAACAGCACACGTGTTAAAAGTTTTGGTTCTCCTAGAGAGAAAAGAACTTCATGATTGGAAATGGGAGGTGTTTTAGGGATGGATTTCATCATCACATTCAGTGTCAGGATTTGTCTTTTTGTGAAACAAATTATACCAATTCCAAAAGTCCTGCTCAGTCCATGCCTGTATCGAGTCTCGTCAGAGCTACAGCCACCTTGGAGCTTTCTCTAAAGCCCTCCTAGCCTCACAGGCAGATGCAAGGAGAGTGAGTGCTTGTTCCTTCTCTTGGTTAAGTGTTTTTTCAGCTGCTTTTAATCCTGCATCAGTAGTTGCCAGTAATATAGATTCCCTGTTACGTCTTCCTAGTAGAACAACTAAGGTGCAATCCTGGAGCTTTCTCCTAAGGTTTCGTTACAGTTTTTTTGTTTTCCCTTTTTTATCATCTTAACACCAAATATAGAATAAGTAAATAAGCTAATAGATAAAAGAGAGAAGTAGACATCTGGATGAGACGATGGCAGCTGTTCTCCCTGAAGAACAACAATGGACTAAGTAATTACAGACAGAAACAGCATTTCAGAAAGCAGGATGGTCTCTAAACAGACCTTGAAAATAGAACATGCGCATGCCAGAAGTATTTTTATTATCAATGTAATTAAGAGAGAAAAGTAGGAAAATTCTGGACATAGATCTACAGAAATTGTTGTTTATGGCTGCACTGAAGAAAGAATTAGAAAATGAGGACCAAGAGCAGCATGAATCTATGGGAGTGGATGAAGGTGAAAATCAATCAAGTAACAGGATTAGCAGTGAATTATAGGGGGACCTGGCTTTTCATATCCCCAGCTTTGAACTGAGGACAGCTGCTGGTGGTCATTAATTAATGATTAATGATTCAGCGTTAACTAAGGGTAAACTGTGTGATAGTAACTCTATGAGTAATTAAAGCATGGGTTCCATTTTGCATTTGAATTAAGGAATATCTATAGAAAAATTAATTGGGGCATACTTGAATTGGGGAATATCAATCTAAAAATTTAACATAAATATATATAAAACATAGAATCATAGAATCATTTTGGTTGGAAAAGACCTTTAAGATCATTGAGTTGAACCGTTAACCTAACGCTGCCAAGTCCACCACTAAACCATGTCCCTAAGCACCACATCTACACGTCTTTTAAATACCTCCAGGGATGGTGACTCAACCACTTCCCTGGGCAGCCTGTTCCAATGCTTGACAATCCTTTCAGTGAAGAAGTTTTTCCTCATATCCAATCCAAACCTCCCCTGGCACAACTTGAGGCCATTTCCTCTTGTCCTATCGCTTGTTACTTGGGAGAAGAGACCGACACCCACCTGGCTACAACCTCCTTTCAGGTAGTTGTAGAAAGTGATAAGGTCTCCCCTCAGCCTCTTTTCTCCAGACTAAACAACCCCAGTTCCCTCAGCCGCTCCTCATAGGACTTGTTCTCTAGACCCTTCACCAGCTTCGTTGCCCTTCTTTGGACACGCTCCAGCAAATAGCATAATTCAATAAATTTACAGCATTTGGTCTTTGAAAATAGTGTGCATATACTGAGACTTTAAGTAACCCTGCCAATTAGAGTTTAAACTAGTTAATATGAAGTCTTAAAGAAATTAACCATCTGTGATTTCCCAAATGATCTTAATGGAATAAGTCTTCCAAACTACCCATATAATTACTACTAATTTTTGTCATGTACATGAACTATATGAGGGAAAAAAAGCTTGTAATTAAGATAAACTGTAAGTGGGCATTTAAGTGTGTCGGCTATTGATAATTCAAGTAACTCTTATCTGTTGTCACTGCCATGTCAGATGGCCAGCTGGTCACCATGGTTCTATAGATCTATACCAAATCAATAGGAAGGAGACAGGAGGCTGAAAGTAATTTGAGTTCAAGAATGCAGAGGCATTGAAAGGAGAAAATACCTAATATATTCTCTTCACTTAAATTATTTTAATTTAATCCTGGTCCAGAAGTTCCTCACTCAGAAATGAATATCTGTTGCATTGTTTTACAAGATTACAATTAGAGGGGTGTATTTTATTTATATTTTTGGGAACTTTTATGCATTTCTGTGCCTTAAATGTGATCTCAGCTCTTATTTTCCAATGTTGGTAATGGATGGTTCAGGAAAACTGCCAGCATAATATTCTTTACCCATAAGTGATGCAACTCAGTCATCATTCCTTTTTGTTGTTGGATTGGATTCTGTTTGTTGTTTATTTTTTCTTAGACATTTGCAGAATTTGGATGTGCAAGGCAAATATTGGGAAGGCTTGCAGTATGCAAGTAGGAAATGCTGTACAGACTTTTGTTTATTTTTAATCATGAAATACACAGTAGGAAGGATAGGGGCTGATGTTGCATAGTGCTAGGATAATGAGGAGGAGGCAGGTGACACACCTTGTGGACAGCATGTTAAATTTTACTAAGTTCTGCAAGAATCTCTGCACAGATAATAAACCTGGTAAGACAGATCCCCAGCTGTCATTGCATTGACGTACATCCCAGGATCTAGTGGGTCTTGATCAGTTTATGCCAGCAGTCTCTCTCCCTAGGATGCAGTACTTCACCCTAGATATCTTTCTGAAGCAACAACATTGTTGTCTAGCAAACCGTATGGAATATTCTGGAGTAGTATTTCAAAATCAACCAAAGTAAAATAAAGTACATCACTCTTACTGTATGTGCATATATATATGTACATATGTGTATATATATATATTTGTATGTGTGTATATAATCTATTTGCTGCACACCCAAATGTGTGTAAATGAAGTGCATCGTCACATAATTTTTTGCATCTCTGAGTCATCTGTGTCATAAGAACTTTTAAATGGAACATTCATACGCACTTACTGTTACTATTGTTATTACCATGGAGCAATAGCAAATTTTGGAGTTGAAAATTTTTTTCTATCTAGAAAGACCTCATTCCAGAGATAATTTAGTCAGTATAAATACTGTATTTAAAACTTCGGTTGATTCCCAGAACAGAGATTTTATGAGTTTTAACACTGTTGAGCATAGAGTCCTGAACAGTGCAAAATGGGATTTAGATATATTAGATAATAAAGCTTTAGAAGTAATCATTGAAACCAGTGCATTTGGTCTTTATAGAAGATGTTTATGCAAATTCAGGTTTGTTAATCATTAAAATCTCTCTGCAAAAGTAATTCTTATTTCTTTGCCTCTGCAATACTATTGTACCTGGCCTGTCCCCATCTTCATTATGGTGTGCAGTGAAATAAGTATAGAACTTTCGTTAAATCTGTCACATGATTTCAAAAGATGCTTGAAATAAATGGCCTCAGTGTTGCTTCTTGCAGCATCAGAAATATATTTGTGCAGTACTGACATTTCTAAATAATGCAAATAATGTTTCTATACTGGTTTTTGAAATTAAAAACCATATTAATGGTTCTCTTTAAGTTATTCTTTTATAAATTGCTTTTTTGCTTCTTTGTAATGCATGGTCCTCTCTGCTTCTACAGTTCCTGGTTTGATATTTAAGACTGCTGAACTTAGTCTCTGCAATGTCCTCCTTATTTAAGGTGACTTTCCAAGTGTTTGATTAAAAAAAGAAACCAAAGCGATAAGCATGAATTAATGAAGAATTATCAACAGAGCACCACCCTTTTTATTACAAATAAGTATTTCTATCTTTAATAAAGCCGGACAGTCTACCTTGTTATTAATAGAGAATTCTGGAAGAAGCTGTTTCTGATGGTCTCTTTAAATTGGTGTGGATAGTGTGCCATGTGCTGGAAGAGTGAATGTAGTAAGGTGCTTTATGTGCAGGATTTTTCTGGGTGTAGTGTAACCATTTGTAATCAGTCCATAAAGGAGCCAGTCCTGAAGTACAGGCTGACTGCTCTCTTAGGTGCCTTGAGAAGGAATATAAAGAAATACTATGTTTAAATGGTTTTAAGTGTGTTATTGAAGCTAAGCTCAGATGATACAGAGCAACAAATCTAGATGGATTGTAAAACATCCTGATTCTTTTTTTGCTGATTTTTTGCATTCCTATTGTTTTAAAATCTCTGCTCCTTTAATTGAATCACAGAGTTTTCTCTTACTCTGAGACGTTTTCCTCCTAAAAAATGACATGTAAACTTCAATCCAAGAATCATTTATCAGACCCATGAAGTTTTCATGAGTTGCTAATTTTTGATTTAAATAAAAATAGACCTGACGTTTGAGCAGATAACCGCAGAAGTAGAAGTGCTGGCTGTTTTGATACGGTTTGGGTTATGTGCTGGACCCTCTTCCTGAAATGTTAGCAGCATCCTCCATGAACTTTCTTACAGGCGGATAAGAAACACTGAAGTTTCTTACATAGAGTAGGAAACCAGGCATATTATCTTTGAATCCAAGCCCCATTACTTAGCTGACAGAAAGTTAATTTTATTGATACTGTATGCTTTAAGAAAAATCTATCTTAAAAGACTCAGTAGTTTTTCTTAGCCCAGAGAGTAAATGTTAGGAAGGCACGCTCAAGTGTGACAGTCATCTTTTTATATGAAGGAAATACATCTGTGCAAATGATCTTCAAGGCCCTGATCTTGAAGGGGGCAGCAGCACAGGGACTATATACGGCAACTGAGGTGATGGATAACACAACTCTAAGAGCAAACACCACAACTCTAAGAGCCAATAAATCAACATTGTGACCAGCGACTACTAAACTAATACAATGAATACTTATAACAAATTCTTTTTAACACATACGGGTCAGATCTGTTGTTATCTCAACCCTTCAGGCCCCACATTGGGTGCCAAAAAGGACTGTTGTGGTTTAACCACAGTCAGCAGCCAAGCACCACACAGCTGCTCCCTCACTCCCCTCCTCGGCCCCGCTCCCAGTGGGATGGGGATGAGAATCGGGAAAGAAGGTAGAACTCGTGGGTTGAGATAAGAACAGTTTAATAACTAAAGTAAAATATAATACTAACAATAATAATAATGAAATATAATAATAATAATAGTAATGAAAAGGAATATAACGAAAAAAAAGGGGGAAAAAAAAGGAAAAAAAAACCAGTGATGCACAATGCAGTTGTTCACCACCCGCTGACCAATGCTGGAGCCGCGATCCGTGCCTCCCAGCGAACTCCCCCCTGTTTATATACTGGGCATGATGTTCCATGGTATGGAATATCCCTTTGGCTAGTTCAGGTCAGCTGCCCCGGCTCTGCTCCCTCCCAGCTTCTTGCACACCTGCTTGCTGGCAGAGCATGGGAAACTGGAAAGTCCTTGACTTAAGATAAGCGCTACTTAGCCACAACTAAAACATCAGAGTGTTATCAACATTATTCTCATACTAAATCCAAAACACAGCACTGTACCAGCTACTAAGAAGAGAGTTAACTCTGTCCCAGCTGAAACCAGGACAGTACTGCAAGTTGTTATAAATATGGTTAATACCTTGTTGTACTGGAATACCAATAGCAAGTTTGCTTGGCATAGAGGCCAGAGCACTTGCCCTGCCTGTGGGTGCCTTGAGGGGCTTTCAGAGCTGCTCCAGCCACACACGTAGAGCCGTTCCTCTTAGTGTGACAGTCTGTGATCACTTGCTTTCCTCTAATATATTCTTATCCCTAGTAAAGAGCTGCCATACGTGCCAGGGATGCTTTTGCATTCCTAAGGTGTGGAGTGGATGGGTACACTTCCTTATTGAGGATGATACTTAATTTGTCAAATTCAGTGATTTGAGCTGAGTTTACCAGTGTGATGTGTTGTTATATAGACCCTACCTCCTGAGATACCAAGATAATGGCTTTGCAAGATACTTTGGCCTGCTGACTGCATAACGTTTCACACATTTCCATAGTTATTTTCCTGTTGCATGTTATACAGAACCTTTAAAAATGAGAAAATAATATATATTTAATATTTAAATAGCATACCACATTTAAATAATATCATAGTATTAACAGAAACTAAGCAAGACAGGATATTATTACAGTTCATATAACACTTTTTACCTAATTTGCATGGTCATTACTTTATTTTTCTTTTATTTTATGGACTGATTTAGCATAAATACTGTCTCAGCCAGCACGAGAGATTTCACAATGTTAGAAGGTCGGAGTCAAATATTGTAACTGGATTTTAGAGGGACTGGATCATTTGGTGAACAGTAACAATTTTAGTTGTTCATGCTGAGAGCAAAGTAATTAAATCTCATGCTTCAGGGCAGAGGCCTGCAGCCCGTGCTCTGTTGCATCCAACAAGGGATTCGGCTCAGTAAGTGCTGGTGCCTTGGTGCTGAGGGTTGAGGAGAGTGTTGTTGGTGATATAAGACACACATAAGTCCTTTTTTAGAAGAGGGATATTAGGTTAGTGTTATTAAAAACCAAACAAATAAACACTCAGCAATAACAACAACAAACCCATAAAAAAAAAAAATCTAAACCTGTGTAGTGTTTAAAATTGATTAGTTACATTGTGGTGAATTTTTTCCCCCTTTTAAACAACAGGTACTTGCCATTACTAGAGGACAATTTACATCTACTGATGGATTAGAGATGTGCCATTCTGCCAGTTTTATAATCCTACAGTTTATGGCCAGTATTGAAATAGCAAGTTGAACATTTCCATAGGGATTTGCAAATGTTAAGAAATTAATTTTCTGGACAACTCTGTGGGGTGTGTGCAGACTTCAGCTCTTTATAAATAAAGGGGAAGATTCAGAGCAGGGTGACGTACCCAAAACTGGGGAAGAAAGAGCATCTGATTCCAGATTTAAGACTTGTGTCAGATAGCCAGAACTGGCATAAGCTGCACTAATAAAATTTGCTAAAACCTGGGCAGAATGATGGCTATGAAAACCTATCATGCAGGTTAGTCCATGTGTGCTGATTGAAATTAGGTGCCTTTATGTTCCCCAAACAGTTGGTTTTCCTGAAATTAATATTTCAGGGGTCTGAAATTATTTATGGATAGATGAATACTGTTGATTTAAAGAAAATGCAAGGAATATTTCCAGAACATGGAAACATTTCATTTTGATGCCTACAGACTAACATATTGCATGTTGAAAATAGTAGTGTTTCATGTACCATTTTGAAATGATGCTTCAGAGCATCTTATGTTGAAATTGCATTTTCCATTTCTTAAAAATCACAAACTAAACCAGTAAAATGTTCAGTAACCTAAACACTTATACAATACTTTTTTGTTTCAGATGAAACAGCGCATTGCAAGTTAACAAAAAATCATGTTGTTCAGACTTTTCGTTTATTCCCAGAAGGGGTATTTCCCAGTATGTCTAAGTCTAGTCACCAGACTGAGGAGTCTGATCCATTGCACTCCGGTGAGAGGACCTGCCATGCCAAAAGTCCCTTGAACAGCAGGCAGACCTTTGTTTTCAGGTTATTTAGTCCATGTAAATAAAGTGCTGTGTACGCACTGAAGGAAGGGAAAACACGGGCTACGTTTTGAAGTCCTGCCTTCTGCTAACCGTATCTTTTGCAGTTTGGACTGTGTGTCTCGCACCATTAGTCAGCTTTCTGAAGGAAACCCTGTGAAGCCCGCATAAGATAAACTTGCATGAATAAATTATACAGTAGAACTAGCATATGGATTTTCAGTATGCTAGCCGGCTCTTTGGCAAATGTTTATGAGAACGCTGTAGCCCACATAGAAAGTGTAATGATGGTGGCTCCCTGTTAATGAAAGTGGAATTATGCTGCAGCACAGTTATCACATACTAGTATGTGCTAAAAATATATACCCTGGCTATCCCATGGTTACATGTTCACGTAGCCCTATTGTCAGTAACTACTACTGTGTTTATCTCTTTTTAACGTGGAAACCTACACAAAGCTTTTATTTTGTTGTGTTTTAAATATTCTGGACCGTCCCATTCTTGTTTCCCTTTTCAGAGCATGACGAATGTATAACAAACCAGCACAACTGTGATGAAAACGCGCTCTGTTTCAACACCGTGGGTGGGCACAACTGTGTCTGCAAGCCAGGTTACACGGGAAATGGTACCATCTGCAAAGGTAAGCCACTGAAAACCCCCGGGGTTCGGCAGTCTTTGAACTGGATGAGATGCTTTGTCATAGTTGATGCAAATCTGGTCACGTGCCTTGAAGACGACAGACAAAATGCTAGGCTAGGCATTTAGGTCCTGCACCTATAAGAAGATCTTCATAGGCAGATATACACCGACTTTGCTTTTGGCAGAGTTCACAGTAATTTGAGGATTATGCATACATAGATAGTATGCTCTAAAATTTGAAGTAATTATGTTCATTTCTGTGTCAAGTTAGTGGTTTCTGTACGTGCTACACCATTGAAGGAAGCCCACAGTTACCAACAAAGTTACAGCTGTGAAAACATTGTCAGATCTACATTGTCCGCGGTCAATCACTTGCTGTTTTGCTTGGATGAACTGAAAGTTGTTTGGTATGCTGTGTCTTTTTATTGTAAATGAGAAAAGCAGTAGATATGCATGCAGAAACCTTTGCTACACATGAGGTGGTGCCTTGTGTTCTAACGTTCTCGTTCACTGGTAAACATTAGAAGTTATACTTCTAGTCTTAGAAAGATACTTTCCCAGAGATACAATGCTGCTTTTATTTCTGTTGCATTTCACATCAGAGGAGATGATACTTGGTACTTGGGCCCAAATCCTCGGAAGTCCTCAGGCTCCGAGCATAGGATTTAGAGGATGCTGGAAAATCAAAGTAGTATAGCTGTAGGGGAACTGGCTCAGACACGAGAAGTGGTCCAGCTGCAGCAATAGCATACCCAGAGTTCCTTGAAATTGTGCCTCAGTCCTCTTGATCTGTTAGGTGTCAGAATCTCAGGGGCCGGAGTTAACATTGGTAATATCCCATAGATACCTTCTGCTGCTGTGTATTATCAAGGCTAAGCAACCCAGAATTTCTTTAATTGCTAAGCCTGATTAAGATCTTAGCACTAGTTATTGCTTCACCTGAGTCACGGTACGATTTTTCTAAATACTCCTAACGTAAACGAGCTCTTTGTAAAACATGGCAGCCTAGTCCACTTCCAATCAAACACATGGGTACAGGGAGAGATGTCAGCAAATACACCCTTTTATGCTGGGCTCCCTCCTCTGGGGAATGGGAAAAAAGTCCTAGCCTGAGGAGGTTCAAACCCAGAGCCGCTCCTCTCAGAAGAGAGCTCTGTCTGCGCAGCTCACTCCTGTGCTGTGCTTGGGAGTATTCCCCAATCCTTCTGCTGGAGGTGTGTCAGCTTACAAAAAGGTAACTGAGATTTCTTTGGGTCAAAGAGAAGGTGCATAGCCCTAGAGCACCGCGTTCGGCTCTTCTCTTCCCTGAATAAGAGCTCTGACTGCAGGTCTGACATTTCAGAGGGCGCCTGGCCCCACTGTGAAAGAAAAGTGCATCCCTCCCTCCCTCCCTTTTCGAGACTGAAAAGACAGTATGCAGGAGAAGGCTCTGAGCCTGTGTATCCCGGTCAGGGAAACGTACTTCTCTGCAGCCCTGGCTTGGATGGCAGTGTCCTTCAGAGAGACCTGGATGTGCCTCTTGTCCCCATGCCTTTGGCAGCTTTTCATGCACTGTGCTGCCAGCTGTGCTCCCGTGCACCATGTTGTCCTGCACCGGAAGCTTAGGTGTCTCACTCAGTGCCAGGGGTCTCATGCCACAAGGCTGGTGCTGGGAAACTGAGAGCTGGAAAGCTCAAATCGATAACGCTCATGTTCTCTCTCAGATGAACCTTAAGACCTCATCAGTGGTGCTGTTACACAGAGCAGGTGCAAACTGAAGCCTGGCTTCTCCGGTGGCTGGTTACAAGTGCAGGGCTAGACCAGTGCCCCGCAGCAACTTTTTATGTTGGTGATAATCTCCATCTGCCTAGTTTCACCTACAGTTTCTTGTGACCAGAGCATTTCTGATTCCATATTGCGGATGCAATCAGAGCAATTAACAGCTGCCGTGTTTTTTATCAGAGCTGGTTGCATTTCTGTGGCTGCAGAACGGACTCTCTAAAGTGTACACATATGCACAACTGTATCTGGAGAATGCTGCACCAAAATATGTAAGCACAGCTTCTCAGATTGCAGTGTGCCAAAGAACAAATCCAGAGATTGACTTCAAACTATAAATGGTAAAAGTTTCTAAGTTCTTCAGAATCCCTTGAGACAAAATTACTATTTTTATTGTTTCGATCTAATTGCTTAATCAAGGAATAAGCTAGCCAGACAATTTAGTGTTCAGTTGTGCCTATTATGCCCAGGCCTTTCTTTGGGCAGCAGAGAAGACCAGCACTGCCCTAGGAAGAGTCTGTTCCTAGGGAAGGTGCTGCCTTTCACTGCTTCCCAGTGCATGCGAAGGAGCACATATGTGAGCTGTTGTCTTCGGATGATTTACACTAATCTCCTTCTGTAGCGTGTCAGCCCATCTGGCCAGTGAGGCAGGGGGGCCATAAACCATCTCTTCGTGACCTCTATCCTTAGGAGAAGGCAGTCTCTGCACTCAGTGCCGCAGGGACCGTGTTTCGTGTCAGCCTGCCAGCAGCCCGTGGCCACCTGCGTGGTTGCTGAGTGTAGTTCTGTTACCCATATATTGTGATTTTGCATTTTGCAGCATTTTGCAAAGACGGGTGTAGGAACGGAGGAGCCTGTATTGCTTCCAATGTGTGTGCCTGCCCACAAGGCTTCACTGGGCCCAGCTGTGAAACTGGTAAGATTATAACTGAATTTACAATGAAGGTAATCCAAGAAGGATGTTTGAGGTAATCCAAGAATAAAGGATTATTTAAGTGTGTGCCCTGAAAGAGGAAGCTGCTAGTAAAAAGTTACTTTTCCTATATGCCTCCCAAGAGAATATATTACAGCAGTTCTAATTAGAAGCACATGCACTGCAAAAATGAGAACATGAATTAAGACATCTTGGGTTTCGATGTTTCGTAATTAATAAGGTTATTATAGACTTGCTTTTCACCTTAAATGGCCTTTGGTATCACCTATAAATCGCAGATAATCTGACATCTAGAAATAAATTCCAATAATTGATTACTTCTGTGCTGTAAATGTGTGACTGGTTCAGTAGCCCACCTTCCCTTGCAACCTTATTTGAAAACTTCTGATTAACTCAGCTTTCTTTACTCAGTGTTAAGGCAGGTTTCAGTGTTCCTACTGCTTTTACCTCCTTTTGCAGGCATTCCTGTCTCTTCCTACTACCCCTGAGGATGGCAGTACCACAAAGCCTTGTTTTAGAACTTTAAGTCTTGGATCTAGTCAAATTATATTGCCCAGCAGAGTATGTAGGATGTTAATACTTAGCATCTCAAGTGACTGTAAATAATTTCTCAAAGTTCAAATGAATAGTTTCAGCACCTTTATTTATTGCTGCAGAATTTTTAAATGCATTCTAACCGTGCATGCCTCCAGGAGGTAAAGGGAGAAAGCTCGCTTAGATTAATTGGCTTCAGTATGCCTAATAAAAGGGCAGTCTGCCACCTATGATTGACTATTGTTGCTGTTCTATATTGCCTTCAATAAATCTTCCAAACAGAGGAAAGGAGGTCATTTGAGCAAGTATTGCTTTAATCTGACTTGTAAACATGTCCAGTTTAATGAAAAACACAGACTGATGTGAATTCTGTATTATCTAGTCCATTTGAGAGGTGAGAAATGTGATTGTTTTCACTCTCCTGTATTTGAGCAGGTATTACCACAGTGCACAAGAGGGATGCTGTGTGAAAAACAGTATCCTCATTGTTCATCTATTTCTGGAAAAATGTCAAAAGAGCAAGTTTTCAAGTATTCCTCACTGTTTCACAGACTGCAAATAACGTGGTACAGGATACCAAGGTCTCTTCAATGTAACACTGTTGTGGTTTTGCTTGGATGAAATTGTGTGCTAAGATAATGCTCAAGTATAGAAACAGTTACTTTGTTTTGGTAATATTTGTCTTATATGCCCCTTGCAGCATTCTGCTGTTATCAACTAAATCTAACAAGTATAGTTTCAAGGCCCACATTCATCTTTTCCAGCTCTATACTCCTATCTGAAGTGTGTAGACTAGAAGCGTATTTGCTTTAGTCTCCTTGTGTAGTCAATATTAATAGCCACTATCAAAGAGAGATCTTACTGGCTTTTCTGAATTGCCCCTGGAAGTCTGTCTCTGCTCCCTGCTTTAGAGGAGAACCCAGGGACACTGTGTTCCCAATTCAGAAAGTTCAGGCACCTTAAGCTAAGTTAAGTTAGCTTAAGTACATTCAGCCTCAAATGTCCTTCGAAAGCAGCCGGACTGCTGGCCTAACTGCCTGTCCTTCCTGCCCTTCAGGAAACATATAGGAGGACAGGCAGAGACTTGGACCAGATCGGGTGCCTTTCTGAATATCTGATCTCAATATTTAACATAAGGTTAGTATGGTAGTGACCCAGTATCTCATAGCTAGTGATACTGTTGTTATGATTTGGAACCAGTTTGCCAGCCTCAAACCAGTTTCATAGGTCAGCTTTGCAAGGAAAAGCCCCTCTGTCCTGGTGGACCTCCACTGGACATCATATTTTTTCTTACTGTTGAAATAAGTAATGCTAGAGATCAGCCACAGGGGTACAGGTCTGGTCACCTCATTTGGATATTAATGTGCAAGAGCAGGATTGTAGTCTACTTGCACATGGCTTTGAAACATACAGTCTGAAATACTGTCAGAGTGGCAAATGGAAGAGCTCTCCTGTCCATAAAGAGCAAAAGCTGGTTCATTCTGAGACTGCGTTGTCAGAAAAATGGTGCTGTATACAGCCATAAAAGAAAACCTGAGCTTCAGACAGTACATATTCACTCCCAGTGAATGCAACAGAGTTTCCTGAAGGTACTTCTCGTTAGGCTTGAAGTGATTCAAGACATTCATACTACAAATAATTTATGCTGGAAGCTTCCCTTTTTGAACAGTCACTTTATCTACAAAGGTGATGTAATCTTTTCTAGGCAGACATCTTTAGTTGCGATCACATACAAGGAAGGAGGAGGATTGATGTAAAGACGCCAAATCTATTTTTAAATTGCATGTTACTTATTTCTGTTTATGCTATGTATATTTAAAAACTGCTTATTGAAGACTATTGGCATTTTTAACTTAAAATAAAACATATATAGAAATTGTCAGCAGCTGCTGAACCTATGAATTAATTAACAGGAGATTGAATCCACACCCCAGCAATAACCTAGAAAATACAATCACCTGTTCTTACTGTTTCCTTCTGTAAAAAGTGGTTCAATAGCTCTGTTTAAATAATTTCTCAGAATCATAGAAAGGATGAGGTTGGAAGGGACCTCTGGAGATCATCTTGTCAAATCCCCCTGCTCAGAGTGGGGTCGAATAGAGCTGGTTTCTTAGGACTGTGCCCAGTTGGATTTGGAGTGTTTTCAGGGTTGGAGACTCCAGAAGCTCTCTGGGCAACCAATTCCAGTGTTCAGTCACCCTCACAATAAAACAAAAAAGTCTTTTTGTTATGTTCAGATGCAATTTTCCATCCCCCTAGTCCCTTTCCTGGACATGACTGAGAAGTGTCTGGCTTCCCCAACACGGTCAGGTATTTATACACATTGATAAGATCTCCCTCAGCCTTTTCATTTCCAGGCTGAACATCTCAGCTCTATCAGCCTCTCCTCATATGACAGGTGCTCTGGTCCCTTAATTATCTTCACAGCACTGTGCTGCATTTGCTCCATGTCTCTCTTGTACTGGGGAGCCCAGCACTGGACCCAGCACCCCAGATGTGATCTCAACAGCATGAAATAGAGGGGAAGGATCACCTCCCTTGACCTGCTGGCAATGCTCTTCCTAACGCAGCCCAGGAAGCTGTTGGCCTTCTTTGCTGCAAGGGCACATTGCTGGCTCATGTTCAACTTGGTGTCCACCGGGACCTGTGGATCCTTTTCTGCCAAGCTGCTTTCCCGCTGGCTGGTCCCCAACCTGTACTTGTGCCTGGGGTTGTTCCTTAATAGCTGTAGGACTTGGCATTTCCCTCTGAACTTGATGACATTCCTGTTGGCCCATTTCTCCAGCCTGTTGAGGTCCCTCTGAATGGCAGCACAACTACCTGGTGTAGCAACCCCTCCTCCAAATTTTGTATCATCTGCAAACGTGCTGAGGGTGCACTCTGCCTTATTGTCCAGATGTTAAACAGTACTGGCCCAGTACCCAGTATTTACCCAGGCGTACAATGCTAAGTGACTAGCCTCCAACTGGACGTTGTACAGCTGATGACAGCCCTCTGAGCCCGGCTGTTCAGCAAGTTTTCAATCCACCTCACTGTTAATTTATTTAGTCTGCACTTTTTAGCTTGTCTGAGGATGTTATGAGAGCATCAAAAGCCTTACTAAAGTCAAGATAAACAACATCCACTGCTCTCCTTCCATTCACCAACCTAGTCATTTTAGAAGGCTATCAGGTTGGTCAGGCATGATTTCCTCTTCATAAATCAATGCTGACTATTCCCAATCACCTTCTTGTCCTTAATATGTTTGGAAATGGTATCTAGGAGGATACCATCAACTTCCCAGGGTTGGAGGTGAGGCTGACTGATCTGTAGTTCCCTGGATCCTTGCCCTTCTCAAAGATAAGAGGGACATTTGCTTTCTTCCAGTTCTCAGGAGCTCCTCTCAGTCACCATGACCTTTCAAAGATAATTGAGGTTGGCCTCACAATGACATCAGCCAGCTCCCTCAGCACTCCTGGGTGCATCCCATCAGGTTTGATTGACCTGTGTTTTTTCCAATTTATTTAGATATTGATCCTCCTCCACCAAGGGTAAATTTTTCTTGCTCCAGACTTTCCCACTGGTCTTGGCGACCTGGGACTCCTGAAGGCAAATCCTACCAGTAAAGACCAAGGTGAAGAAGGCATTGAGTACCTCATCATTTTCCACATCCTTTCCAAAACCCATCCCTGCACACTCCATCAGTGTCTCTATATTCCTCCTAAAGCCTGAGAGGGATGATGCTGTCCATGTTTAGGTCCTGCCTATGGAGCCAGGCTCATGTTGTAGAACAGGCCGTTGACCAAGAACAAGAATAAACCAGAGCTGAAATAGCTGGGATTGTTGGTGTCCAGAGCAACCCCCTAAATTTTTGATGAGGCTGTCTACTGTGTGGCAAAGACCTGGCCTGTTTCCTTGGTGCCCATGTTGGCTGGGGAGGTGTACTGTTCCACATGATGGGACTAACAGCTCCTCCAAGCCTTCCAACGGAGCTGAGAGGAGCGGAGGCAGTGACTGATAGGGCACTGCTGAGTAGGAAGCAGACAGCCTGCTTCTGATGGGAGAGGTCAGAAGTCTTCTGATAAAATTATCCTGAGATTGAAACATGGTTTCAGGTCAAACCCATTCACCCAGAACTCAAAGCAGCTTTCCCAGTTCTGGTGGATTAGCACCAGAAGCTTGCTTGCGTTTACAGGCACAGCTGTAACTCTTTTCACCTGTCAGCTGCCATGGAAAGGCTATGTCAGATTCCTAAACTCAATGCAGCTTTTGCAGAGAGAAGTGAAGCCCTGTGTAATTAAGCGTGGTAATGGGTTTCATAAAATTTTTTGCTTCCAGATGGGTACTTCTGGGGTGTCAGTAGGAGCCACATCTCTCTCAGAAACATAAGGAGGAGAATCAACTACTACTGCTAGTCAGGTATTTCCCTGAGAAGAGGTATTCACTGTAGATTGGTTTGCAGTTAACAGAGCTATTGCAACACCATAGAATGATCTGTTGGAAGCCTTTTAGACTAATCATGGCCCCTGCCCTGTGGAAATGGATCAGTGGAATGAGGAAGCAGATGTAAGAATCATGTGCAGATATATCAACCTCTAGCACCTTTTTTTTTAATTGGTAATAGGACATAAAAATAAGACGTGGGAGAATTCCTATTTCTCTTCCCGAAGGATGTGGGTTGAGGCATTGTTAATGTTGGGGATGCATTCGTTGGCTTAGGGGGGTGGAGTTTATGTGTTAAAAGATTTTCAAGTCTTACAAGGCACAGTAGTAGTTAACGCAGTAGAGCAGCCTTCTGCAGTGTAGAGAGCTGAGACTACCAAGGGAATCTAAAAATATTTGTGCCTGCTAAACTTTTTCAAAATATCTGACTTAATACTGTCTTGTTTGATTGCAAAATTATGAATTTTTTAATGGGCATTTTTAAATGCTATCTTAAATTGTATTTGAAAAGTGGTTTATTTTAGAATCCAGCACAGGATGACTTTGTTAGATCTGCCTGATGTTACTGTAGCTCCCCTTTAGTTTGATGACAGAGCTTTAAGAGTGGATTTGTTCTCCTACTATATATGCGTATCTGCTAGTGCATCGATACAAGATTACTGCATTTTTGCTGCTTGTCAGCTTCTTTTTTGAGTTCCCACACTCATTTTGTGCTTTGAGTATTCCCCTGGACCGCTTTTAATTATGCATGAGATCAAATAACAGAGTTTTGCTACTAGTAGTGTTTTGATGTAGTTTTTGTTAACAGGTTGGCTGGAAGCGTATGGCTTTTTTATGGATGATTGGCTGTAACTTGCATTTCCTGATGATGAACTTGCCTTGGATATCACGGGAATCATGTCCACCGGTTATTAAACAATCCATGGCAAACTGCTGAAAATAAACTGGCACATAAAGCTGTTACCTTTGAAAGGAACTGTTGAGAAAATGTTTAACTTACAGATTCTACGTTCATTCAGCCATACATTATTACTAATAGTTGGCTTAATTAAATGTGTAACTGAATTTATGAAAAAAATGGTGAGCATCAGGTATGTGAGATCACCCTCTCTTATCTGATCTCTTATCAGAAATAGCTAAATCCAAGGAAAATGTATTATTTGGCCCCTTCTCTGGATTTTTTTCCCTTTTTTTTCCCACGTATGGAAAGCTCAAACGAAAATAGCATGTTGCGAGTAGTTCATGGAGAAGGAAAAAAATTTTGATGTCGCCAAACCAAATTTTTGCATCTTTGTGCTTAACATCTGTAGTTCAAAATACTGAAATACAACTCAGACAAGTGATTTGGGTAAATAAGTGTTATAGACCAGATCTCTTCAGAATTTTCTGCCGCTTTCTATATAAGCTAAATAATTAACATGTGTGACTGTTGCTCTTTTCATCAAATCCAAATTAATTTGTTCATGTGCACTGACCATAATAATAGCAGCTTCAGATTATTGAAGATTATTATTATTCCTGTTCCAAAGGAAGCTTGTGAAAATCTTTTAATTCTGATATCCCAGTTATTAAGAAAATAATTTTACTAGTATTGGACTAGAAGGCTTTGTCAAAGTAACCAGAAAGCTTGTTAACTTTGTAGATTTTGCAAAAATGAAGTATTTTAGTACTTTTAGCATCACAAAAGAACTGCTTCCATTTAAGCCCTTGATCCCTTGTATTCAGCTAAAACAACCACAATCAGCTTGTGGCCAGGTAGGCTCTGAAGCTAAAACTGTGACACAAACGGCATTTGAAGCTCATAGAGCATTGAACCAATTCTGTAAGAACTGGAATTACTTTTGGCAGAATTCTTAAAAATTCTTGGCGCCAGCCTAATGAAAACTCTCTGTAAGCTATGAAAGTATCACAGTCAAAACTTTCCCAACAACTCTGGAGTCTTCCATTTGCTCAGTTTTATTTTTACAATGAAGATTTAAATTACTGATAGTTGGATTGGGATTTAGAACAATACTAAAAGGCTCAAATTTGTGGTACAAGTGTGCAAGGTCCTGCACAAACCTAGAGTAAGAGGAGTGCCTTCAACAGTTCATGGTCTAATCAGGGGAAGTTGGTTGCATGCTGGGATAAATGAGTATAACATACAAACTCCTTGACCAGAAAGCATGTTAGGGTTAATAATTTTATTCTCTGAAATCCTTAAGGGGTTGCTGGGCTTTTTAGTGAAGGAGGAAACAAAAGAAGGGAGCAAGAAGAAAGTGGAGTGAACATGAAGGCAGCACAGGCATGGACTGTCCAGAGCAATAGCCGTAGGAAGAAGGGATGCCTTCCATAGTTCATTAGTTTTCATAGCCCACCTGGCTTGTTTGGATCCCGGTGTCCTGAGAATTCAGGCTTCCATTTTTGGGGAGGCTCCCAAGTTTGAGACTTAGAGGATACTTTCAGCAGGAAATGTTTTAATTACATTAAAGGGCTGACTTCAATTCACAGAAATAAGAAAATGTTGAGTTAATCTATAGAGCCTGGATAAAATTTTTACAAACAAATAGTACATGAGCATGATTTGCAGGGTAAAACATTTTAATAGATCCAGTGTGCAGTAGGAATTCATCATATTCTGAAAGTCAGGCCTTTTGGAGTCACTCGAGTCTGGCATTTCAACGTCAGTAGTTTTCAAAGTTTGTAGGCTATTCAAAACTTCTCCCTTGGTGCAAGCAAAAAAAAGATCACCCAGGTCAAAACCCAAAGAAGCTAGGTTGTGGCTTGCAAGCAGTTGAGATCCAGCTTGCATTCTGGGCTGCATGCTGCTATAGCCCTGCAGCAGTGCTGAGGCTGTGGTGTCAGGTCCCTGTGTAACCCAGAGCCCGGCTATGGGAGGAGGTGAGCGAGGAGAGATGCTGGAGCTGACATGCCCAGCTCGTCGCTGGACTTAGCTGCCCTAGCTTTGGGGAACTACTGCCATTTCTCCTCGAGTCCTTCCAAGTACTCTCCATTTCCGTGGCAAGTCTCCTAGCTTCCTGCCCTATGGAGATTTGGGTATGTGGCCTGTTGGGTTGGTAAGTTTGGCCTTTCCAGCCATAGCTCAAATGTAGACGGAGACACAGAGTTCTCAGTATCCTGTTTAAGCTGGTTTAACTTAAACTTTTAACAGTAAATATCTAACTGTACTTTCTATTCTCAGGAGCTGAATCTCTGAAATGAAAACACTTCTGAATTACTGCATGCACCTGCATTTAATTAATATTTTCTGTGGTTTCCATTTCAGCAGAAAGAGACAGGACCCAGCTGCTAAAAATAATGTAATGATTTTGCTGAGGATGCTGAAACATCTTGCTTTATAACTTGCATCTTTGCTATATAAAGTCACTACCCAGCTTGTGCAGGCGGGTAATGAGTGGTCTGCGTTATGGTCTTGGCCTTCTCAAAGATGGCTATTTTGCATGTCAGTTACTGATTTCAGAGGCAAGAACAGTGTTGTTTGAGCTAGCCTTGGTTTATTGAGGTAATGCATATAACTAATGTGTTTAGTGATGCCACATCTTACTCTATATTAGTCCATTTTAAATGCTGTCTTACTGTAGGAAAAGCAGACGGTAGAATCATGGGCAAACTTGTGGGAAGCATCCTATAACATCAACCTCTATGTCTTCTTTAAACATAATAGCTAACTCTACTTAAAAAGACTAATATGTCACTATGATAATTTTTCAATAAATTGATACAGAACATTAATAATGATTTTTGAAATATGTAATTTGTGTTTTGCAGTCCTATCACTGAACTACAATTATGCAATGTGAAATAAGCATCTTCACGTAGAATTTTTTTGGTGACTTGAAGAGAAGTTAGCAGGAAATGACTATATGAGTTATTTCCTTACAAAGCCATACCAGTATATCAGTCATCTGATTGACAACATTTCTGCTCTTCTTGTGATGGCAAAATTTTTTAATGTTTTCAAAATATAAGGTGCCTTCTGAGACTGAACAAGCACTAGTAAGGAGTAGGCTAAAATCGACACAGTAATTTGCATGGTCAACTTAATGTAATTTTCCTGTTGCCAGGGTGAAAGCTATTAAATTTTACCTTCTGAGCTACTGTAGGCAAATAGTGCCTAAGAGCAATGATTCAAATACTGAACTGTGCCCAAGTGAACCATCTAATCCAGTACCTTGGTGGTGTCCCCAAGTCCTTTCTGTACTTGGAAACTGTATCCATTCTTTTTTTTTTTCTTTTGGCTTGCCTCGATTTCAAATAAATAGGTTTTGAGAACAGTAATTCTAGGAACTTGGACCTCCGCACTGCTTACATGCTTCTGCATTGTTTTGTTTGGTTAATATAGTTTTCTGATGTACTGCTTAGGGCACAATATATTGTGTCTACTTCTGACTGGTGATTAATAGGGAGAAATATCCTCAGTAATAGAGGGTGACTGTTCCAGGCAGACAGGCCTAATTTGTACTGTCAAATCTGAAATTCCTAGAAAGTCTCTGAAAAACATCTTGTTTGGCTGCTCTAGGGCAGAGAGTGCAAAAGAACTTTTGGTTCCTGTATTTTTGTTCCTGCACTCTTGTTGATATGCTTTACTAAAGTCATGAGGTTAGGAGCCATCATCCTCACAGCTTCTGTTCTGGTCAGGAGCTTTGTTCATATGATACATCTGATGAAACAGAGGAGGAAAAGAAAGCAAGCAAATTATGGCCTTGATATTTATGCATTTTCAGCTCCCCAAGACTGAGTGGGGCAAGGGGGGATTTTTTGTGTACCTCACAGCTTGAAGCTGTATGGGTATTACTGAAAAGCTGGTACTGAAAGTCCTGTAGAGTTCTGCTGATGAAATGGTTTATTTTCCTTAGTTATGGTCTTCTGTAGTCAGCCAAAGGTATTTTATTAAAAGTATAGAGTATTATCTTTTACCATCTTCCAGTAGTTCAAAATTAGTGATTATTTTGTCTTTATTTTTTGCCATACTCCTCATCTGTTTTGGTTTCTAGACAAACCTGATAAAAATAACTGTTTTCCTAACTGATCTCCTTCTCATGCTTTCATTTCACAAAAACTGGGCCTTGTATTCAACTGACACAAATTGATACCATTCTCGTGGCATACACAACTATGTGCTTTTAATGAGCTGCCTTTGCGTATGATCCAGTTTCTCTTGTTTATTTCTACTAAGGAACAATAATAACAAGTTGTAATGAGTCATTCTAAAATGTCCGTTTGTGCTGATGCAAAAATGACTCTCTGCCATTGATGGTCAAGACCGTTTTGGTATCTCTGACCAACCCTAAGGAAAACAAGGACCATGAAGCATGCTGTTGTAATGCTCACTCTTTAATATATTCCTGAAGTCAGACCTTGGGTGAGCAGGAATCCTATTAAGTTAGAGTCTAGCTGAAGGAACTATAACATGCAGTGTGTTCGTAGCTTTATTCATAAATCATCCTCCTCCCCCACAACTAATTAGTATTCTAGGTGAATAGCTGCACAGTCCAACATACGTAAAAATAAAACAAGTTGCTACTAATGCTTGTACCTTTAGAAGTAACAGGCGTACCATGGTTTGAAAAAAGTCAAGATAGGGTTGATTTCAAGAGAGGCTTTACCCCCAGAAGGATCTGAAGTGTGATGCATATTTTGAAGCTATTTAAATGAGTTCATGAAAAATATGTTGACTTTGGCTAAGTCTAAAGTCACTGCAAAGCATTTGATATATTACATCTTAAGGAACACTGAGCACTAAAGAGGCAAATACTGCAATCTCCACTTTTTTAATTGGGCTTCAGTTGCTCTTATGAACATAAGCAGACAGACAAGAGCAAACACTGGCAGAAGCTAAGTAGAGGCAAAGGTTTTAACTCTCTCCTGACTGTACCTCTCTTTTTAACTGGCATCTCCTTTAATGCTGAAGTCCCACGGAGGCAGGGGAGAGAGCAATGTGTGGAATGCATGATGCAGTTGCAGCTTCACTCCCAGGGACTGTAGGTGGCAAAGGGCATGTCTCTCACTCTGTCCGAAACAAATATGCTCGAACGAAGAGGTGAAGATTGAAGGAAGGGGATAATTCATCCAGACGCAAGATGAAAGCTCATGAATGATTACATTCAGCAGGAGAAACAACCCAGATTTGATGAAGATCTTAATCAGTTGGGAAAGTGGTAAACTACAAACCCTATGTAGAGTCTGAGCAATAATCTGGTAGGAATTAGGTTACAAATGCAGGTTGTCCAGGCTGCCATCACATCTGTGGTGGGTTGACCCCGGCTGGACGCCAAGTGCCCACCAAAGCTGCTCTATCACTCCCCTTCCTCAGCTGGACAGGGGACAGAAAATATAACTAAAAGCTCGTGGGTCGAAATAAGAGCAGGGAGAGATCATTCGCCAATTACCGTCACGGGCAAAACAGACTCGATTTGAGGAAATTAGTTTAATTTATTTCCAATCAAATCAGAGTGGGGTAATGAGAAATAAAAACTAAATCTTAAAACACCTTCCCCCCATCCCTTCCTTCTTCCTGGGCTCATCTTTACTCCGATTTTCTCTACCTCCTTCCCCCACAGCAGCACAGGGGGACGGGGAATGGGGGTTTGGGTCAGTTCATCACACATTGTCTCTGCCGCTCCTTCCTCCTCAGGGGGAGGACTCCTCACACTCTTCCCCTGCTCCGCCGTGGGTCCCTCCCACGGGAGACAGTCCTCCATGCACTTCTCCAACGTGAGTCCTTCCCACGGGCTGCAGTTCTTCACAAACTGCTCCAGCATGGGTCCTCCATGGGGTCACAAATCCTGCCAGCAAACCTGCTCCAGCATGGCCTCCTCTCTCCGTGGGTCCACAGGTCCTGCCAGGAGCCTGCTCCAGTGCAGACTTCCCACGGGGCCACAGCCTCCTTCGAGCATCCACCTGCTCTGGCGTGGGGTCCTCCACGGGCTGCAGGTGGATATCTGCTCCACCGTGGACCTCCATGGGCTGCAGGGGGACAGCCTGCCTCACCACGGTCTTCACCACAGGCTGCAGGGGAATCTCTGCTCTGGCGCCTGGAGCACCTCCTCCCCCTCCTTCTTCACTGACCTTGGTGTCTGCGGAGTTGTTTCTCTCACATATTCTCACTTCTCTCTCCGGCTGCAATTGCTGTTGTGCAGCAACTTTTCCCCCGTCTTAAGTATGTTATCCCAGAGGCGCTACCACCATTGCTGATGGGCTCGGCCTTGGCCAGCGGTGAGTCTGTCTTGGAGTCGGCTGGCATTGGCTCTATCAGAGATAGGGGAAGCTTCTAGCAGCTTTTTACATAAGCCACCCTTGTAGTGCCCCCACTACCAAAACCTTGCCACGCAAACTCAATACAACATCTCTGTCCCCTTTGTCTTGTCTGAGATTTCTCCATTCATTTGTATAAAGGGTGTAAAGTGGCTAAAGTTTATTTGTCCTCCCTCAGCCCAAAAGAATTTGGAAGATCCTTTTCAGAGAGAACAAGAAACTCTAGCACAGCATTTCTGCTGAAACTCTTCTCCAAGAACCTCTGCATGAGGTTTTTTTCCTCAGGAAAAAATTAACGGATTTGAAGGATGTTAGTCATAAATAAGCTTAGGAAACTTGAGCGTGTGATGTTTACAGTCCAAGAGTAACTTTAGATTCAGAAAGGACTGTTGCTGAGAGGAGAAATAATACTCCATATTCCATAATACCAATAAAAATTAGCGAAGAATTAATGATTGTCATTTGAATTGTTATTATAATTAATAATTCCAGCAAACTTCAGCTATGTGCCAGTAAAAGCCAAGTCTTCGTATTTACTGTTACAAGGAAGTTCAAAACAGAAGAAGAAAACATGATTGACAGTCTCAGAAACTGTAGTAGAGAGGTGTTCAGCTAACCCCTGGAGATCGAGCCTTTCCTGCAAGGAATGCTCTATTTTAACAATGCTCCAAGTGCTAATTCAGGCTACAGAAAAATAGACATATGCAGCCAGCAGATGGGTTGCAAACATGGCATATATGATATAGATAAGCTGTTTGTAAGTGAGATTCTGAAATTCAACGTGCTGGTGTACAAAATAGCTTCCTGCTCCTCCCTTTCTCCAAATATTTTCCCTGAACATGTGTAATAATATGAAGTTAATTACATGTCTGGTGCTATATCCAACTAGTCTTTCAAATAACCATAAAATTTAAAGATCCTTAGAGTGCAGCAGAACTGTACAGGAGACTTATATTTTTGCAAAAAGCAACACTTGTGGTCTACCTTGTGAGATCTGTTTGAAACAAATAATGCAAGACTTAAATTACTATCAGTGAGTGTCCTTGTGACTTCTGTGATCTGTCTGTGCTACCAAATAAAGTAGGCAGGGGAGAAAGGGCAAGGGGTGCAGCATCCACAGCTCAGTGCTCTTCCTCTCACCTCTCCCCAAAACATGTTGGCCTCTTCTGTAGTTCCTGTTTCCCAGAGTGTTGCTGTTCCCCAAACCATGCCTTGGCATTGTCACATATGGTATTTACTGAATCAGCAGTGTTACTTAAAATTTTTCACCCAGAGTTGTTTATGTAAAAAAAAAAGAGAGCTAGTAGAAGCACTTTCTCCCCATTTTACAGATGTGGAAATCAAGACACATGGGCAAAGTTGAGTAGGTGACAAGGTTTGCATAAGAAGGCAGCGGCAAAAGTTCAGATAAGATATATGTCATCTCATTTCTGCTCCCCTTACTCCTCTGTTCAAATACGTCAATAGCTGAGAGAAGACGTGGTAGGGTTTATGCCATATTTTTTCTGAGTGGGAAGTGCAGCCAATTCATAAAACTTAAGAAAATACTTTTCCTTTGGCTTTCAAAAAGGACATACTCTAGCTCATTAAATTGCAGAAAAAGGTTTAAAAGTTGTCTATGAGAGTAAACAAATCAGATCTGCAGCAAGCCAAGAGGAAAGCCGGGGTTCTGCGGATGAGATGCTTTTTGCTTGGCTGCAGTCTGGAAGGGAGGTCACCCTAATCCCCATTATCACCTGAATTTTTCTCAGATATGAAAAATAAGCTCAAAAATTAGCAGTGAGACAAGGGCTGGTGACTTCAGAAGCTTGGAATGTTTTACTTTTCTTTACATTTTTACTTATATTTATTCACAAAGTAAATCTTTGACAGAAATTAAGCAAAAAATGTCCATATTGAGTTTGGTGAGCACTCTGGATTTAGGCATGAACACTACTTACCTCATCTTTTCTGTTTTGTAGCTTAAGATGCTTTGCTGCTTCATCTTTCTGTGTCTTTTTCTCCCTTCATTCTCCTTGCCTGACAGTTTCTTGGGTGCCTATTATTTATTTCCTCCCTCAGAGTCCTTGTCAGTTTTAAATAACAAAAGATTTTTTTCTCTGCTGAAGAGCCACATACTAGTACTTATCTTTTTCTCTTTATATTTTCTTTAGCTTGTTGCAACACTACAATCCTACATGTAGCAGCTTAAAAAAAAAAAAGAGAAACCAGGGAAGAGAGAGTGCTACAAAAGAGCTTTGAGGAGACAGGATTTTTTTTTGTTATTTGTTAAAAACATCAAAATGCATCCACTACTTAGCTATTATTTGCTATGGGAAAGAACCTCCTTTACTAAACATGAAAACTAAAATTTCAATTAGGTTCTTAAAATACAGTGGGCTATAAATAGAATGTGAATAGTGCAGCTGGGCAGCATTATAATAGAATTTCCTTCTGTTATGTAAGGGAGATAGGGATGACCTTCATCACTCACTGTAAGCTCTCTCTTTTATGAATTACGAGCCGTTCAACTATTAGTGGAATTAAAATCTATAACACTGCCAATCATTGCCCTGTATCCCTATGGAGCCCTTCCTCTTGCTGTCAACATGAGGGAGTCTGCAGTCTCTGCAGATATATGCCAATGATATGTTTATAGCCCAAGCAAAGGAATAGTGTGGGTTTTACTTTTCTGTGCTTCAGCAATTTTGTACAATCTCTACATGATTTTACACTTCAGGAGTAGCAATGTAAATTAATGGTCACTGGTCTGTGGACTGAGAGTCATGGTAACAAGTCACTGGTAAGAAAATGTAGGTAACAATGTTTTAAACTTAAGCACACATATAATACCAAAGGGTAGAAGACCATAGTAGAAGACCAAGTTCAAATCAGAGTGTCAAATCAATTCCTAGCCAAAACTTTGTTTGAGTTTCTTTGTGGGTTCTTTTGTTTGTTTTCCTTAAATGGCCTCTGAACTTGGAAATTTACTGTAATTCATACCAGAGCTCATCTGAAACAACTTTTTGCAAAGCTGAACCCAAACTAAGCTGAGAATGTGCTGGTTGCATTGTTGGTTCGTATATATATAAAAGTCATAACTCATGGTTATGACTGACTTGACTCCTTACTTGAGGAGACTCAAGATGTTTGGTCAGTACACTGTGCAAGTAAAGCCTTCCTTCCCACCCATTAGAAAAGGGATAACAGCTGGCCGAACTAGCTCTTCTCTTTTCAGACAAATTAGTTCTCTTTTGTTTAGGACTCGGCTACTCTTACCCAGCAACTGACACCTTTAGTGAGTAGTGCTAGTGTGTTAGTCCTGTTTCTAACGTGTAAATGGAGCTACGCAACTTTCAAACACTAGCAGGTATCTAAAATGGGTTTGTCAGTGTATTTCAAGGTATAAAAGTGCTTTTGTTATCTATCTTGAAGAAAATAATTACTTTTCTTTTTCAAGATAGGGCTAATGAGGAAACAGAAGCACGTGTTACAGTTAAGATGAGGTACTGTACTGAGAATGATGGACAAAGTGAAAGCAAAACGACATCTTCATCAACAACTAGAAATAGAGGCCCAATACCTCTCAATTAGTCTTTCTAATGGGGATTGGCACAATTGGTTTCAAAGAATCTTGTTGAAAAATATATTCTTTTTTTTACACTATTCATGGATGCACCTAGTTCATCATGGCTAATTAGGTGTTCTGAATTATCATCTTCAATTGTTACAAATATCACATCCTTTGATGATATTGGGTGTGTAATGAGAGACTGTCATAGTTTCAGTTATCGGTGGGGTCTGTGATTGATCAAATTTTGACAACACAGAATTGTTAACAGGACTGCCTGGTGAGGCAGTCAGTGGAAAATTCCCTTTCATAATGTTTCTATCTGATTTTGGAGCGCCGCCACTGCCACACATGAAATAACAACACGATTGAATTTCTTTTTGCTGGCATTTAGCAGGACCTATGGGGGTGTGCAGAAATCAATGGGGGATCAGGAGTCTGGAAAATTACATACTTGAAGAATTAATGAACTATAATTCCGTATTACATCCTCAATCACATTTTGCTTCCTTTTCATTAATGGAACTAAATTAGTTTTCCATGGACAGGGTACTTTAAAAAATGCAATCATGCTCTTGCTAGGATTTAAAAAAAAAAAAAAAAAGACCTGTTTTAACAATAGTTATTTTTTCATGCAACATGACAGTTGGAAATTTTTAGTGAAGAACATATCTGCAGCACTGACTCAACCCGTTGAAGCAATTTCTAACATGACATTTGTAGCCCCAGCTCTAGTTTCCTGCCCTTTGAGGCAGATTATGGTTTTAAGGTGACTCAGCCAGAATTTCTAGTAGATCTGGGAGGTGTAGAGATAGAAGCAGCAACTCCAAAGGCATTCAAAATGCATTTTTTCCAACATGGGCCTAATTCATTATCTAGGGGAGCAAGGAGAGGAAAGGCCATGGTCTTCACTCTTCTCTGAAGGCTGTATCTGAGATAACTGATGTTTCTAATGCTGTGTAGAGAAGGTCCTTTTGCTCATGGAACTATGTTATGCTAGGATAAAATTATGGGTGACTCTTCTCTTTGCTGTGTCCCACAGGCCAGCTGTAATCTGGCCCTTCATGATTTAAACTTGTAACTGAATGGAATGCTGGGATGCAAATGCAGTTAAAATCAAGAATATTCTATGGTTTAATGGGGACTTTGATGTGAGAGCCCATACAGTGAAAAGCATGTCCTAGTACTCATGATATGATATCATATCTTTAAAGGGTTACTGGAAGCTGAACAAACGGGAGTGAGATTGTAAACAGAATCAGGCTCTAGGACTTTTATTGACTAAGGAGGAAAATTCCTTTGGGAATCAGCAGCAGTGTTAGAAAAAAGGAGCTGATTAGACTTTACAAAACAGATTTGAAAGGCATTCCGAACAACTTCGGTTTTCTGGCATAACTGATATCTTACTGGATTATTTCAGCAGTCTCAGCTTCTGTATTCTTGGGTTTTTTTATTCGTCTGTATGATATTTATATGCATGTGGTATATGGGAATGTAGTGGGATGGAAATCCCAAAAGCTGATATTTTGTTTTAATAACAAGATGGCTCCATTATATTGAACCAGTTTCAGGCTCTTGTATTTCTCCACTGGGACCTGTTTTTTGCATAAGATCTCAAATCAAAGGTCTGATTGAACAGCAGAGTCTTCTCAAGTATCATCGTATTAGAAATCTGCTGTCACATGAAAACCAACACAAACAGTTTTCTCTTCTTAAATGCAAGAGATAGGACTCTAGAACTTGCTTTAGAGATAATGAACCCTTTTCAAAGCTACTCCAGAAAATTGAGTTTTGACAGCAGATATGTTATGCAGTACAGTGAACTATCATTTTGTCCTACTGAATAAGGCCTTTTCCCCCTTGCATACATATTTACTAAAATCGGATAACCCAGACATCATCTTAATCCTACTGGGCATTCTGTTATCTGAGCATAAATCTGAATAGTTGGGACATGGTCTTTTATGTCCAAGCCAGACATAACATCTTTGAAAATGTATTGACATATGCAAAGACATAAGAGTCTGACTGTTCCAAATATACCCATGAAAAAAACTATAGAAGATTTATCTTTTTAAACAGTTTCATAGTCCCTAAACCACTTCTTCAGTGATCTGTTTCTGAAATTATTTTTCTTTCAGTGTTTGCACTTTATTTATACTGTATATGGGGCTTGGATGTGGCTGGCTCTGGAGGTTAGCATTAGGCTGGAAAGGCTGTTGCCTTTGAAATGAGATCTCAAATTTAGCCTAAGTCAGTAGTGACTGAACATTATGGAAGTTGCTGGCTGCTAATTAAGCTTTATAAATATATCCAGTGATAATAACCCAATTAGCACTGGGACAGATTATTGCAATTGGGAGTCTCTATTAATTGGCAGTCTTAGCTGAGTGTTGTCTATTGTACTGTCCCTGAAAAACCTCCAAGATGGAAATAACGAAATTCTAAGTATTCACAGCTGCCAGTCAGTGGTGTTGCCTTCTTGACAGGAGAGGGCTACTGGGGCTTTGGTTTGTATTGACCTGGATAAAGCAGTTTATGAAAGAAAGGCTTTTTGGACTAAGTTGTGCTCTGTGTCTCTGTAACTTTGTGCTTGATGGTGGCATACAGGCTTTTCTGAGAGGAGGATTTGATGATTAATATTTCAGTCTTGAAGTGAGTAATGTAAAGTGATAGAACCTCCCCTTCTCTTCCCCCACGCCATGGTTCTTTGTTGAGTGCAGCTTGACCACATTAGAGAGCTTGGTCCTATTGCTGGATGAAAGAGCACTGCTATCTTTCAAATTGGCAATTTTATACCACTTTCAATCTTCAAAAGCTCTTATTATACAGAAATTCTCTAATAATATTCATCAGACAGCTGGCTTTCCTTTTTTCTTGCTCTACCAGTGGATAATTTGCTTATGATCTTATTTTACTCTTCAGGGAGCAGAGTTTTCTCAGTCTCCCCAAGAGCAAGGGGTATAATAGCTAAAACTGTTGCCACAGTTCAGGAAATGAGTGATTCTGAGGTATAAAGAAGGTGATTTGGAAAAGCAAGTTTTTTTCCTGTCAAGGAGAGCTAGGTGTATACAGTACTTACTTTCAAAATGCCTGTCACTGTGTGTCTACTTTATTAGAGTGGGGCTTCAGTTAGCAAAAAAAAAAAAGTTTTTTTCCAGTTGAAAATGGGTAACAAAATATGGAAATAAGCAGGCTGACTGATTTCAGTTTAAGAAAAAAGCTCAGGAGGAAACCTGAATATTTGAAAACCAAATCATGTGCAACGTAAGTGCGTAATAATCAGTTATCCTGTTTTGTGGCAATAGGGTATGTACAGTATTGCCATGAGTGCGTCCATGAATTACACAGGGTAGAGAGAGTCCCCATGTTCCTGGTGTTTTGTGGGCTCAGCAGTCTCACAGGCGTGTGTGTGGTCTCCAGCCACAGTGTTTCAAGAGCCAAAATCACGAATCTTCTGCCATGCAAATGCCATAGGGTGGAAGCACAGCCAGAGCAGGCTGAAGTGCTACGGTACAGCTGCGCAGCTGCTCTCCAGCTTGGGGTGAAGGTTACTTCCAGCGACTGTCTCAGTATTACATTCTGTTCCAAACCTGGCCACTCGTATCGGTGGGGTGGCAGATTTGGTATGTGCACTTGTGCTCTTTATTTGAAAAGGAGAGAGAAAAATAGAGAAAATGACACCTCCGTGATGGTCTATGAGAGTTCTACCATAAATTGGAGCACGGCCAAGATGAGACTGTTTGCTCTGGCCTGTCACACATATGAGACTCTATTTTACTTCCTGGATGGGAATGCTTTCCTTTTTTTTTTTCCCCTCCTTCTGCCCCCTCACTTTGCCACAGCTTCTTATAGCCAGTTAAAGAGCGAAACTTGCATACTCAGAATGTCTGTTTTGTCTATTTGCTTAAAAATGTCATCACCTGCTATTGAAAAAAATTCATCCCTCCTTTTCTTGTACTTAAATGTTTTATTTAACTTTTTTCGTAAGTGAAAATATAAAGCCTTTCAGTAACTTCCTTCTATAGAGTAATATTTCGTTTTTCATGGCTTTCTAGTACAGCATCAAACAGGACTTCATTAGTGCTGTTAATGTTTCATATAGCCCACTGATATACCATAGCCACTGGCCAAGCAAAACTTCAATCAGTTTTTCTTCTCTTGTCAGCTCACACCTCTGACTGAGCAGCTGCAAGATGATTCATCGGAGAATGTTTCAACATAGGACCATAGAGAAAAATTATTTCTGGCTGCTTTTCCCATACTAATAAGATAATTTCAGTTGTAGATACTTTTGCAGCACTTCCTGAGCCGTGCTATGCCCATTTGAAAATAGAAATCCTTTTATCCAAATGTCAAGAAAATTTTCCATGAAGTCAGTGCTTTGACTCTGCAAAACGCATTTCTGCTGTGTTCCCTTGTTTAACAAAGTTGTGACAGTTATATTTTGTCCCATTACAGAGCAAGTCTCTACTAGAATTAATGATAAGTATTAGCTGGGAGATTTAGAACAAAATTCTGTGCATAAGGAACATCTATATTCTAAAACCCACTGGCACGTGCTGTAAAATGTTGTTTGCCTAAAAAGTTAGTGGTGAGGAGAATTATTTTTGATTTCTTTTGTTTGCTGCAAAACCATGTAAGGAGTAATGGCTTATTCAGCATCGATACAGCATTGGTTCCAATGCAATGGTTTCAGACAAACAAGCTGTCAAGAATAGGACATTTCTTAAAGACCAGCAGTGTGCTTCCATCCACACTTGTTATGGTAGGCTTTCTTACATAACTCCACTCAACTTTGCATCAGCCATAGCAAAACCAGAAGAATGTATTTCTTTGTTTATTGGCATCTGTAAAAGCATTTCATCCCAAGTAATATTTCTTGAGATATAGGTTTGTCAGCTAGTTTGCAAATAAATACAGAAAAGCTGCTTTTGTTGTCAGTTTACCAATACTGATGTGACATTCAAGGCTTGTTTTTCCTGAATAATCAGTGAGTTCATCAGAATGCATTCAGCCTCTGCCTGCAATACTGTGCTTATAATTATAAGGCTTACAGATACACAAATAAATTGTTCTGAAGAGAGGAACACAGGCTTTCTTTAATTTGTATCTGTTACTTTGACCTAAATAACACTCTTTTCTCCACCTCATCACCAATAAATACATTGCACTTTCCCAAAGAAGGAATATATGCCATCCAGTGTGTTAATGCATGTTATTAAGTAGCCAGTATGAAGATTCGTACTGAGTCTGAACAACAGCTCTTCTCTTTCAGCCTCTGAGTTTACATGCTTCATTGATTCTCTGGGCCTTGTAGCTTTGGCCAACCCCAACAAGTTATCTTGTACTGACCACATGATCCCAAGCATTTAGCACGGTCACATAGATTCTATTCCGCCAGGCAAGCTGTCTCCCAGGCCACATATTCCCCAGTGGTAAGGGAACTTCTAGGTTGTAGTCCTTTCTTCTTTTCCTTTCCTTTTTCTTAAGTAATCTGAGGGTATGTGAGCGAATAGCAGTGGATAAGGCACAGACTGCAAACCAACCTTTTCTCACTACGGAAACATAATTTTCATTGATCTTCCTCTGATCTCTCAAACACCTCTGAGGTCCCACTGGCTCCTGGCTGCTCACAAGAAAAAGGCCAGAGTTTATACTGATTTAGAGAGAGATGCACTGAACAGCGGAAGGTTGAAAAGGTTTGGCATTTCTCAGTCCTGCAGCAGGACTACTTAGATGATTATCCTGGAATTCATAGTGGAGTTGAAAATTCTGTGTTTTAAACCGATAGAAACTTATGACTTAATTTGTGGTACACAAAGCGGCAAAATATATGCTTGGTGCAATATTCCAGCAGGAGTACTGCTAATTTTCATCATCATAAATACTGGCAATGTACACCAGGCACGCCTGGTTAGAGAGACTGTTGACAGAAAATCAGACTGAGACGTAATGAAAGTTTCTAATGAAATTTCGTCAAGTATCTGTAAAGCTTTTAAAAACCAATACACCCATGATATGGTTGTACGATTATTCCAAAGAGATTCCAAAGAGATGTTATTTAGCATGTAAATAAAATACCCAGAGCACATCCCACCTACTCCCTGGCATGTATAAGAAAAATGCAACTCAAAAACAAATGTGGGTGACTGAGTGATACCTTATAGTTTATGCAGGTGTCCCCCACGTACTTAATAATTTTCTTACCTTCAAATGTGGAACAAAGTGTTTTTGATGGATAAGAAAGCCTTGGGCTTTTTTAAAGTTTGTGTTTGAATAGATTTCATAAGAGGCTAGAGTGAGTATCTCTTTATCTATGCACACATTAGTATTCTCAGAAAAGAGATTTGTTACCTTATTGCAGCTCACAATTGATTTTCTTAGCCAGTTTACACTAACAGGTGACCTAAATGGGAGCTAACAGGGACGTGGGCAGAATTTTGACATATTTTACATATATCTCAGTGGTCATATCATACCTCTCCTTCATATCCTCATCCCGGAGGATACTAGATCAACTGCTGAGGTACTGTTAAGAGTTTGAATCTTAATTTGTTATTTTAGTTCTTAATTTTAAAGATTCAACCTTTTAAAGAAAAGTTGAATCCTTGCTTTGGCCAGAATAGCCAGTACATTGAGGGTTTATTCATTATTTGAACTCACGGTGGAGGGGTTTAGAGCTTTTGTTTCTGAAGGCAGTTTGCACCTGTTGTGTCTCCCTTTGTGCCAGTTCTACAGGCACCTCTCGGTCAGCTTGCTGCTCAAGTAGGTATACTGTCTCTGGTATAAAACACAATGATAATGCAATGAATCTGATAAGGAAGGACACATTTTTATCCCTGTTTGACTCCATACTCCTGGTATTCCCTAACTGTTAACAACACTCACACTCTGGGACCTATTCTATAATAGGGCTTACTGCGTAACTGAAGGCACTGGAAATTAACATGTCACAAAGTTCTCTGCATCTCTGCTAAGTCCATGACTTCAGCTGTCTGCAGGACGTGCTTTGGGTGATTTTGGATCTAGCGAGTGTGTCCAGAAATCCTTTCTATGGTGAGTTGTTACTGTAAAGTTTAGTCAGTGGAAGTTGATCTTTTAAGAAACACCCATCCCAAAGGAATTATCAGGAGGAGGAGAATGTGTTGTATTTCATCTTCAGGGTCTAAGCATTTGTTTGGAATCCCAGCTGTTCTCTTTGATGGTGAGAGAGGAGACTGCAGTTAGTTATGTTGAGAGTCAGAGGCACTGGTGTAGGTCAACAGGAACTCCACAAGATGGGGAAGCCTTACTAACCTAAAATCGGTGTCACCAAGAGCATAAGCAAGGACCAGAGTGAGTAATGTTTTGATATGCCCCTAGAAACAATCTTTGTTTATCAGGCAGCCTGCACTACTCAAAGGGTTAACATCTTACTATTTGAACTGGGATCCAATTCCTTTCTTCATACTGTAGGCAACTTACACAGATGTCAGATTACCTATCATGTATTGTGACAAAATGAGTTGCTAATATGTAATCAGTAAATTGGGATTAGCAGAACCTCCACTGTTGGCAGGACAAACACCGTTAGCCAAGTCCTTTTATGGAAATGATTCAAAACTTTACTGCAAATAATTCTGGAAATTCAAGTGTCAGTAATGAAGATAATTCTGTGAAACCCAGAAATACCAGAGACATTGATCTTCCATCAGATGAATATAGCAATTTCCTCTGTGTGAATTTTCTCCTTCTTTTTTGTTGTTCTTACTAAACAGACATTGATGAATGCTCAGATGGCTTTGTTCAGTGCGACAGCCGTGCTAACTGCATTAACCTGCCTGGTTGGTACCACTGCGAATGCAGGGACGGCTACCATGACAATGGGATGTTTTCACCAAGTGGAGAATCCTGTGAAGGTCAGTATCTAAAAAAGGTGGGGTAGTGTTCTGACTCGCATTGCAGTAATGTCTAGTATCTCTGACTGTACTGGTCAAGTATTGTCTTGGACACTGTATCAGTGAAATTTAAACCTTGACTCAAAGCAATTGTAGTCTAAATAAGCATCATAAACAAAAGGCAAAAGAATATAAAGTATGAATATTTCTAACATATAGGTGGAGCATTAGTGGCCATTTCTATGATTTGCTAAGATAATACGTGAAGTCGGGCATGGTGCTTAAAACACAGTTTCTCTGGCCCTACATCTGCTTCTCTGCATTGTCCTTGCATAAGTGATTTCCCATGGGCTGATAGCATGCACTGTAATCTGTCACTCCACAGTAATCTGTTTATATGTCACATTCTTTATATGTAGAAATGGGCCTCAGTCCAGACCTCAGTTCCTCCACTTCATTCCTCATACACTGAAATAGTCTGTGATGAAAATATTTCCCATTGCAAAGAATGATTATGCAGCCCTGACACCTTTACGCATACCTGGGTTAATACTGTGGTGCTTCTCCTGTGCATAGGCTAACTGCTTGTAGAAAGTTGCCATTTGAAGAACAACCTTACAAACTGGGAAGCTCAGTGGACTTAGGGCTGGGGCAAGGTGCAGGGGACAAAGGAGTGACAGGGAGGATAAGGAGATGAGAAGTTTTCTTTGTTTATGAATGATGTTAGAGAGAACAGCAGGTTAGTAAGAAAACAGTTATTTTCAGATGCAGATCTCTTAGTATGGAACGTTATTCACCTCTTAAGATACTGTGTGCTGCTGCTCTTAAATAAGAGAACAACCAGTCTGTTTTGCCATGGACTACTTAGGGCAAAATTAGGAGCCTTTCTCCCTTCTGTCTCTGAGTGCTGAAATATTCAGTGCTTACACAGTGTGAGCTTTCCTACCTTGCTGTTTAAACTCACATTGGTGGGCTGCATCGGTCCCAAAGGGAAGCAGTTGAATTAATTTCACTAAGGCAGACACACAGACAGTTCTCCAGGAGCGAGAATGACCTTTTCAGTATCCCCATCATCAATACTTTATTTCAACACATTTTCACCACAGCTGAAAGCCTGTATTCCCAGGAGGAACCAGCGATTTGAGTTAGCCACTGCTTTCATAAGCTGAGCTTTCTTTGTCAAGAACTAACTAAATGTCAGTGTTAGCTGGCCAGGCGTTAGGACAAGAAGGTGCAAAGAAGAAGTTGTGATCCCTCTGATTATAACGTTGCCCTTCTGTCACTCGGGGCACAGGTAATACTCTAGCCAGGCATTTATGGAAATATTCTCAATACCCCAAGTTTCATCTTCAATGTCAATATAACATTTGTCTCGTGTGTTGAAGACAGTGGTTTGGCACATGCTATCTCAAGAGATATACATGATACAAAGTGACTCTGTTAAGATGTGTGCAAACAAGCAACAATTAAGCAGCAATTTCTAAGCAAATGAAAAGCCGAGGAAAAAAAAATATGGGGATTGCTACATGTATGCAGAAGTGGCAATTATTAGAATGTTTTGACCTTTTCTACAAAGCACCAACAGCTCTTTATTAAACATACACAGAGGATAACAAGTAATTAGAATTAAATCACAGATGCCAGGAAACTATCTTCATTGCTGATAACCGTAGTCACTAACAGTGGAACACTTTCAGTTTGATTGATTGCAGCTCCAAATTTTGGAATGCGTAGCAACTTGAGATGGGGAGGAAGGTTAGATATTTTATTAGTCTTACTACATCACTTGTTATTGGATTGAAGCCTGTGACATTGTGTCTCAGACAGAAAATAAAACCTGAAAAGGCATGAAGAGACTGCCTAAAATCCATTGCAGTGTGGAAAGTTGAACTTCCAGAAGCAGGGCACAGTAGCACAAAAGCAATTGGCTTCTCTGCTGTCAGATCTTTCCACTGTGAGAGATTCCCCTACTGGGTTTAAAGACATAAGAAAATGGATTTCTTTTGTCATTTCTTCAGTATCCCCTAGTTAGACGTGATTGGATTGAGCTGTTGGTGGATGGTCTTTGAGATACTCACTGTAATGGGGAACAGCATCCAGGCTGTACTAATCTCAGATTTCAAATCTCAGTTCTCCACTTCTCACCTTCAGCTGTATGAGCTTCTTGCTGTATCCAGGACCAGTGTCCTCTGAAGCTTTCTGGCTTGTGCAAGTGCTACAGCTTGCAGAGCTGTAGAAGGAGCAGTGCAGAATTGCATAGAAGAAAAACTGGTCCTGCCTTGATTTCTTGGTGGAACAAAGAATTTAAACCTCATGGGGATTAGGTAATGTTCTTCGAGGGCTTGTCTGTTTTGCTTTCTAAGAGGACTACTTCAAAGTAGTGTTTTATATAGAGTGCCTAATAGGCTTGTCTTGGGTTCATCTTTTGTAAGTTTTAGTTGCTTTGAAGAAAGTTCCCTCTTTTAGTGGGGAAAACCTTTAGAAGCCGAGGAAGTGTGGGTTCAAATCTTTTCTTTCTTGATTGTTCTATATGGTCTGCCTCAAGTCTGGGTCTGTTTGTGTCCCCTGGACATGTGCTGATAGTACTACAGAGAGCAATTCTGTGATCAGTGTCAGTCAGCTCCTTGTTTCCTTCAGCAAAGCCTCCAATTTTAAAAATTCCGGTGGAAACACCTCTGTTAAGATCACAGAGGCGCAGGAGCATTTCCTTAAAAACCTTATTTTTACAGAATACCAAAACTGCACCTACCCCTTTTGCAGGAAATGGTCCCGTTAGGACATAGTACTAAATATTCCTAGCTAGAGGTGGACTCCTTGGTAGCATTAGACTTTGTCAGTGCTTGATAATGAAATAATAATTGCTGAATTGCCTGTTCTACACATATATTGACCTTGGCTACTGCTGCTTCTTTGGCATGACTGAGAATATTGAGTATTTTGACTAATGTACTTGAATGCAGAAATTCATAATCCCATTTTATTGTACCTACAGGCAATGGAAGACCTAGAGATTCCTTTGCTATTAGTTTTGCTTCACATTATACTCCTGGGTAGACCTGTGGTCTCTATAACAATTACCGAGAGAAATGATGGGAAATGCAGCTGTAGGGCTTCAACCTCTTACCAGCACTTGCTGCTTTTCCCTTGGAAATAGAATTATGTTATGCATCATCGTATTTCCAGAAAAGTGGTGAAAGATCAGCTGCTTAGTCTTTGAGAACTGCATGGCTTTAGGAAGTCTTAAATTTTATATATATGTAAATATAGCATTCAGCATGGTATATTACCTGGTACCTTCCTCTTTGCCCCCCTACAGCTTTTCTTTATAGTTTCTTTACACAGTCTTATTGGTGCTCTGAAGGTTGTCTCTCAGGTATCATTCTGTAAAAGAGAGCTAGGCTAAGATAGTAGATATTGCAACCTCAGGCTTGATTGCATTAAAAAACTGCAACCACTGAGGGCAAAATCCTAAAATAAGGAAGTTCAGGCCCAGTTAATATTTGCTCTGCATTTCTGTGTAAGATCCTGATTCCTTTGAATTTGTCCCCTGCAATGTCTAAAAGCTTCCAAAATCAGCTGAAGAGAGAGGCTGTATTGGTTTGTACCAGAATAGAGCAGGTTATACCTCATCAGTTGTTGGACATTTTGCATACTTCCACGTCCAAAGAATAGCTCGCCTAATTAATGCAGCCCCTTAGGACTTACCAAGAGTATCTGGCAGGTACCAGCTGGTGTTGATACAGAATATGAGATCAACGTACTTTCACTCTCAGCAGGTACCACATTCTTTAAATGAGACAGGTGCAAATGAAAGGATTGGAAAGCATCAATCCAGAATGCCCAATTCAAAAAGGAATCTTTTTTGGTTGTAAGGGTTTATCTGTATGTGAAATCACAGTTTAGGATTTCTGTTCTGAAATGTCTTGTTATGTTTTTCTTCTGCCGTTCTGCTTCCAGAAGTAGAATCACTTCCTTCTCTGTGTGATAGATCAGGCTGCCTGACAACACAGAGGGCTGGGTCTCTACTTGAACAATATTTTCCACAATCCAGGATAACGTGGGATGGAGGCATATTACAAGTCTCAGGATGCTCCCCAGCCTTAATGAATGAACAAATTCCAAAATGGTCACTTCAGCATCCGTGTCTCTGGATCTGGAAGGCAGAGTAATTGCTGACTGTCAGGACGTCTGAATTTATCTCACAGTACATCCAGTATTTTAACTAGTACATGAAATTTCTTGTAGTTGAAAAACCGCTGTCAGTTTGGAGTCCTACACTTAGATCTTTCTACAGTGCTGGTAATGTTTAACAGAAGCTTTGTTATTGATAGCACTTAAGGAGACAGGAAATAAAGATTCACTACTCTTCAGCAGGAAATCTTACTAGCACTCGCAAAGCTCCATCAAAATCCTTTTGCCTTTATTCATGATCATAAAAGGTCAACGAATAAAGTGACTTTTTTTCCATCCATCCCAAGCAGAACTATAGGCATTAAGACTTCATTATTGAGTTTGGGAACCCAACTTAAGCATCACCAAACAGAAGGCAGATAGAGATACACATTAGTATTTAAATATTCTGGAGCGTGGGCAGAGTACAAAATTGGCAGAGTTTCTCATCTTTTATAAAAGGACTAATAAAACAGAAACTTGACCACTACATTTTATAAGACAGTAATTTGAACACATTTACTGTATCAGGAAACAACATTTCTGTGAAGCTGGTGTTACCAGCATCTGAAGTCTCAGCTCTTCATCCTCCACATCTGCTAAGCACTGACAGCTGGCTTGCATGAAGTCACAAATAAATTATTCACAATTCACCTGCTCTTTGAAGAATGATTACATCAGTCAATAAATTTACTTAGGACAGAGAACAGAAGCCAAACTTTCTGCTCAGACAAGCTTGGGCTCCCTATCAAATGCACTCCTTCCTTTTTTGCCTTAAGCAAAAAGTACTCAGGTATCCTGATGTTGTCACCTTGCTGAGCTAATGCTACTCCTCAGAGCGAAGGTAACTGAGAAGCTTCAGTTGCTTCAGAGCAGCGGAACTGTCCACCCTCCCAACCCATCTCTTCCAACAGCGTATTTCTCAGTGATACAAGTGTTCATCTTTTCTTTACATAGATGACACTCTAACTGATATCAGAGTGATTCTGGTAGGAAACCATGTCTGAGGGAGACCTTTTGGGGATTTATGTGAACGTCCTGCACGTAAGTCTAGATAGCTCATCAGAGGAGGGGAAGTTGCAACTTTCCATCAGCTATATCAGAGTGGGTCTCTGAGCCCTTTGTCACTTCCTAGCAAGGTGTACATGGGTTGTTTTTTTTTTTAATTGTGCCGTGTTTATGTTCCTTGTGAGTTTTCTCATCTGTCGTTATCAATATTGTATTTGTGGGGTTTTTGTCCAAAATATTACTGAGCTGTCATTTTTTTAGAGTTATCCACAGTAGCTCCAAGATCTCTTTCCAGAATAGATCTAAAAGACTGATTTGATTTCTGAACGGGTATTTCCCCATGCACCTTACAATTGAGTCTCATCTGACATATTATTGTTTACTCAGTCAATATCATGAAATACTTCTATATTTCACTGTCAATTTTTTGGTTTTAATACTTTCTTATCAACAGTCTTTTTCATCTCACTGTTCATCCATTCCTTGAGATGACTAAGTATATTGAGCAGCACACATTCTGGCACAGATTCTTGGGGAACTTCCGTGGGACAACTCTCCGCTGTGACAACCTGACCATTTGTTGCTGCCTTTTGTTACTTACTAATTAACCCGCTATTAATCTGTGAGTCAACAACCTCTTTTATTCCATGGCACATAGTTCCTTTAAGAGCGTGTATTATGCAAGGGAGCTCATGAAGTTTTCGAATAAAAGTATTACAGTATATGAAATGTATCCCCGCTTTAAAGTCTTTAATTAGTATAGTATATGTTTACTCTGAATCTATAATATAGTATCTTTAAACAATCTTCTTTCTATCTGAAAACATGTTATCCTTTTGGTTGCTAGTTTTAATTCATCTTTAAAACTTGATCATTTTAACATAATTCCCTCTTTGAAACTAAGCACTACCACAGAGATTTTTGCAGTCTTTTAAATTCCTTTAAGGATATTGAACTTGCATATATTGTGGTCACTGTTGGTCACCAATACAGAGTAGTTGCTCAGTTGAGACATTTTGAATCAGAACCTGCACACTGCTCAGGGCCAAGTCAAATGGTGCTTTGTCCCTTTGGGATTCTTTGACTATCTGTTCCAAGAAACAGTCAGTAAATCTGTTATATACAGCCTTGGGTCACAACCTGGTGGGGCCATTGAAATTCCCATTTTTATGGAGTTTTCTGCCTTTGCAGTCTCTCAGACATTACAAATGGAGTTTAGTCATTCCAGGTACTGTCACCATTTTGTATGGCTTTAGTCCAGGGTTTTTCCTGTGTAGGCATGAAATTACTTGTGATACAATTAACTCCTAGCTTTCTGTAACGTGTATCACTACTTCGTCGTCCATAGTACTCTTTTGTCATTGCAACATTAAGTTGTACCCAGGGATGACGGTAAGAAAAGGGAAATCCTTAAAAGTGTGCCAGATCAAAGCTGCTGTAGTTTTTAGTGTAGGTTAGATAAATAAGAACTGGTCCTCAATTTAGCACTAGATAACTAGTTACATTTTGTTTCTGCTTTTTTCTGAGGCAAACCTCCAAGTCTTTTGAGACTTAATGTTCTAATGTCATAACGTTCAAGCTGCTTGATTCCTAAGCAGTGTGTTGTAAATAGCCTGAAGTGAATGATTTGTTGTTTGTTTTGTTGTGTTTTTTTTAAAAAAACCAATATGAGAGCGATAATATTATGCCTCTGTGGCTGGATATACTGGAAATATGCAACCTGTAATCCTCCCCTCTCCCTTTTTCAGACACAAAAGATCCAGGGGCCAGTGCACCCCGTCCATATGGTTATGGAAATTGGAGAGCTGGTTGTGGCTGTAAACAAAATGTCAGAAACATAATTCACCATCCATTATAAATCCAAAGTAAAAAAGCTGAACAAAGTTTTGCTTGGTGTGAATGATTTGTGTGCAAATTCTTTGCAGATAATGCCTGAAGTTTGATGTGGATGAATAATGCAAATGAGAATTCAGGCATGCAAAGTTTGTGTTTCTCTTGCTGCATTATAAACACACTGCTGTTTCTGATTAGGTTAGAATCAAAACGTAAATAGCTCCTGCTTTGACCAGGGATATTTAAATTGCCCTATCCAGAACATTTATTTTCATGAATTAAACAACTGAAAAAAACAAGGTCGGGATTTTTTGTAAGTTCTCCATATTGGATAACCTCGACTCAATACCAGAGTCAATGATGAAACCTCAATTTTCAGTTAATTTTCAATTTTCAGTAACACTGCACTAACCGTTACCGTGTTGAAAAACAAACCCCAGAAGCCTTTTTCTCATGGGAAAATTGTGAAATACACTTGTACGTAAGTGCCAAATGCAGACTGAGTGTTTATAGGGTCACCATTTGTTGTTTAAAGGAAACTGTTCTTATTTACACGACAGCTGAACTTGGTCCAAGTATCTCATTAAATATGGCTGCTTTCAGTTAAGTGGCCAGGTTGTTGAGAAGTGATATTATTCATTTATGACACTAGCTGTGACTGAAAGCTTTGTACAAAAGAGTGTTTTAAACAAATGAACACAAGAGTCGGAAAGTAATTTATTAAAAATGACTTCAATGATAAAGAGAATCCTGCTGTTAATCTGAATCATGAAACAGGATTTGTGTTTGTTCTCTTTATTGCATAACTTAAAACCAGTTAGACTGAGTATATGGAGATCTTAATTTTAAATTGCCAGATTGTATAACTTCCAGTATGAATTTAAGAGAAAACAGAGGAAGGAGAGAGCAGCTCTTCCATCCCTCTGCTCTGCTCAGACCAGCATCACTCAAACCATTCCTGTTAGCTACTTGTCTAAAAACTTTCAAGGCTGGAGATTGGCCAGCCTCCGCAGGGCTGTCTGTTCCACTGATGATGTATCCTTATTGTTCGGGTGGGTTTCCCTGTCTCATGTGCCTGTGACATTTCAGCTGCTCAGGGCCATGTGAACAGCCACACTGAATTAGGTTCATGATCTCAGTTATCTTCTGCCCTATTGCAACTGTGGCCGACTCCAGGTGTTTCAGAAGATAGCGAGGTAGAAGATGTGGAGACCTGAGATGATTTGCCTTTTCTGGATTGTCTGATACCTAAATAAGGGCACCATAGACCCTAATGCATAAAATGTAATCTCTCTTCCAAAGTCTGTTAGCATTGCAAATTGAATATTCTTGCTAGCTTTATATACTTTTGGCTATGCAATTTTTTTTCCCCCCTAACATTCTGTGGCAGTGAGTGTCATAGTTTCTTCATGCATTGTATGAAAAGTTATTTCCTTTTATCAGGCTTGAGTTTGTTGTCTTTGAGTTTCATTCACTGTCCCCCCTCTTGTGTGTGAGGAAATATGGAGAACAAAATCTTTCAATGTGTCTTCTCTGGAGTATTCATTATTTTTTTAGTTATATCCCTTCTTGCTGATGTTCTTTTAGAGATGAACAATCCATTTCTTCTCAGTTCTTCTCAAATGACATTTTCCTCAGCCTTCCCATAAGCCCTAGTAATTTTGCAATACTTTTTTTTGAGATGGTGCCACTGTTATTGCACACAGTATTTGAAGGAAACCCACAATGCTGCTTATTTATACAATGGAATTCTAATAATTTCCCTGCTGTTTTTCATCCCGATTCATATTCATGTTAGCAACTTGCTTATTTTTTTTTTGACTGCAGCCACACCTGGAATTGAAATGATAATTGAGTTATTTTGCTTTAAACTGAATATGCTTGAGGTGAATTGGAGGTTTCATTTCCGTTATTGAACCCAAAGCTGAGTGTTTTATTAAGTTTTTATGCTGATGGTGAAAGATACGTGCATGACCATATTGCTTATTTTGTCTTGTACTGGTCTGTTGGACAGTTAAATACCACAACGCTACTTTTTAATGAACTCTAATTAAGAGCTTGGGCCAGACTGTTGTGAAATTGTATTTAGAGTTGAACTCAGTGTATCGATATTTACAGTCGCCATAGATCTAGTCTTTACTCTTCTAGTGTTTTCCACGTTTTATCACATGTAGCTGTTTTCTTCATGCCCTGTCAAAGTTTTTTTCCCAGATAACTTTCCTCTGTGTGGACAGCTGAAAGTGCTAAATAAAGACTATTCAAGTAGAAGTCAGTGTGTGCTGCTAGTTTGCCCTTGCAAAATAATTTTGTGTACCTTGATGAAGTAGGCCGTTAAAGGTACTCTTGAATTCTTTGAGATAAGATTGTTTTGAAGTCATTTACCTTTATTCACTGGAGACATTAATTTTTTTTCTTTATTTTCTATGCTAGACACAAGGGGTATAGATGTCACTGCAACTTGAATAATTAAAATATTCTAGTTTGCACACCCTAATAAATGATGCACCTTATGCATGGTGTGCTTGCTTAAATGAGCTTACAGGTCAGATGTCACCTTTTGCATTAACTTCTCAGCAAGTGAACTCAAATGTGCTAGACAGAGCCAGCAAAAGGTTTTGAAAACAACATTCTGCAGCTTTTCTTGTTCAATTGCACATGTGTCATGAACAGTTGCCACAAACTAGTGCTCTTTAGGGAGCTGAGAATTATTTTTGTTCTGTTTCCTGTGATTTCTTCATTCTAACTACCTTAATAGCATTCATTTAGAAAGATGTATAGAAAACCTCAAAATACCATGTTTTAAAAGTTGATGTGACTTGCAAAATATTTTTTGTGAACTTGTAAGTTATTTTTCCCCATTCTGGTGAAGAGCAAATTAATTTTCAGCTGAAGGCTTTAATGGCCAAGAATCATTTATATTGACTGCCAGAAGAACATTTTTGTTAATTGAATGTGGTCTAAGAGCCTTACATGGCATGTTTTTGCAGACATTGATGAATGTGGAACTGGAAGGCATAGCTGTGCCAATGACACTGTTTGCTTTAACTTGGATGGTGGGTACGACTGTCGATGTCCCCATGGCAAGAACTGCACAGGAGACTGTATCCATGAAGACAAAATCAAGCACAACGGTCAGATTTGGGTGCTGGAGAATGACAGATGCTCTGTCTGCTCGTGCCAGGTCAGTAGAAATAGAACTAGCTGCTTCTGCAAGATGGTGGTAGGGATGAAGGGAAGTGTCGTGATTCAAGTGAAACTCCTGTTTTAGCTGCCTTCTCAGGTGTGTTTGTGGTGCTACAGAAAAATGGAATTATATATTATATACGGTTTTGGGGAGAGCTTCTCTCTCTCCAATCTGCATGAGCAGAACTTCCACAGGAGGTTTATTATACGATACTGGGAGAAGGATAATAGGACTATTTTTTTAGCAGAGATGCCACCTGTGTTTTCTGGGTGGGAGTAACAGCATTTTCATGCAAAGAAACTGTCTGTCTAGACACATATTGGCGTTGGTGACTGACGCCAGTATCTCTAGCAGACGGCTATAAATAGAAGTAGGTTCTATATCTGCAGAGTAATTCAGCTTAGCTTTCTCAAATGTTAGCTGCGGGAGCCTTGATCCCCAGCTAAATGCTGATGGAGAATGAAGGCCTGATACACTGCTGACAAAGTCCTGAGCATTTCAGCAGCTCAAGTTTCATGGGCATGAACTTAATTTCAGACTACCTATCATCTTCCTTATGTGAATAATTAGAGAAGAGAGGGACTGATCTGGAAGCTTAAAACAAGACTTGACTAGCATCCGTATGAGAATGACATAAACTTAGTGCAATCCATTGAAATTTGACCGTTGGGAAAGACACCTTTGGGTTTCATCAACTTAGGTGAGAGCTGTCTGAAGATTGGTTGTATGAAGGATGTATACAAGACAACAGGGGAACTTTTTGGTAGTTACTGAGTGTGTATTGTGGTTTCTGCCTCCGTTTGAATTGTATTTTGACAAAGATATCGTATAGTGGAAAAACTCATGAGCTGCTAGTGGCTTAGAATCATGCCAAAAAATCAAATTTTGGTACAAGTACTGCTGGAGTTGGTCACATTTCTGCCATCGCTCTATGCCTGTCTTCCAACAACAGAGTGGATATGTGATGTGCCGGCGAATGGTCTGTGACTGTGAAAATCCCACCGTTGACCTATTTTGTTGTCCTGAATGTGACCCAAGGCTCAGCAGTCAATGTTTACATCAGAGCGGGGAGCTTTCCTACAACAGCGGTGATTCCTGGATACAGAACTGTCAGCAGTGTCGCTGTTTGGTAAGGCTCCTGATTACAGCAGCAGAGACGGGAGGGAAAAAGGATATGAGATATTCTGATCTGTGAATAGTTAGTTTTCATGCATTAGCATCCATTTAATTTCCTCTGGAGTATATGTATAATCGAAATCTGGTTTTCATGGATATTTGTCAGTATTGTCTAGTTCCAGTCAAAAATGCATTTTGACACAATAGACGTAATAGAAATTATTTAATAATGAAGATTGTTTTAGCAAAGAGTGGAGGTCGTTTGGTATGGCGCCTACACAGCAACACTCGTGTTCACTCATTCAAAGACTGATGAAGCTGTATAAGGAAATTCTAAATATGTATTTATTATCATAGTTGATAATTTTAAAGATGCCGATAGACTAAAAATTGTTTATTCATTCAGACATTCCGAGTAACAGAAAAAATAATAAGACTTGGTGCATTTTTCAAAATAGTGAAAGGGGGTTTGAAAAGAAAAATCTGTTAAAGCTTGTGATCTTTTTCCTAGGCATGTATTTCAGAGTCTGAGAAAAAACTATTCTGCATAATGCCGCTCAGGAAATTTCTGTGACAGAAAAAATCCCAAGATAAAAACATCTAGCTTTTATCACAGGTTATCTCCAAATGTAAAGCCTAGTCCATCTAGCAGCTTTCCCTTGTCAGAGTATCATGAATAACAGCCAGAAACCAATTTCTGTAGACACTGTGCTTTCAGTGTTACCAGTGCTAAAATCCAGTGAAATGGATTCCCAGGTGCTTCATTAAATGTCTTCAAAACCAAACAAAACAACCTACAGTTTGGGATCTCAATAGATGTCTCTTTTTTCAAGATGCTACTTCTGTAACTAAAGCCTGCTTTCTTTCAGTTGTCAGCGATTTTTTGGGGTGACAATGTATTGTCTACTCCTTGTACTGTCCATCACTACAAAAAATAAATTGAAATGTCAAGATCAGTGACTGGTTTTAAGACTGCTTTCATTCTTACCATCATGTGATTCAAAAAGACGAAAATTGACCCAGATGAGAATTTTGTAAAAGAGTAACTTCACAATACTTTCTGTAAGAGAAGTCAATTTTCAGCTATGGCAAATCCCTGGGAATTTTTTTTCAGCTTTTGCTCTGGAGATACTGAACTCATCATTCTCAAAGCCTTAGATACAGTTTTTGTGAGTAAACTTCTTTTCTAGGGCCAAATGCTATTCTCTTTGCCCCCCTTAAATCCAGACTTCTCAGTCTGTGCTCCAATGAGCTGAATAAGTTGGAGGTCAGAGATGGACCTGCTCCAAAAGAAATAGGCGTTAATGACTTCTGTGAAGTCTTTTCTTTGACCGATAGATCTGAAACTTTGGCCCTTGTCCAGAGTTGAAGGGAAGCTGACCTCAGCTTCTAGTAACTGACGTGAGTAATTAGACATCTTTAGATTTGTGTACAGGCGTACAGTAACTTCCCCTAAGAATATTCTGGCCTAACACAAGTCTCCCTTGACCTTTCCATACCCTGACTGTACTGAACCCATCATGCAGAAAGTGTGATTAAGTTTGGACGTTCAGGTATTCTGATCGTAACATCCTAAATGGATGGTAAGTGGGTGGAGGTCCTCTCACTGAAAACGCGCTGGTGTTCCCTGCATTGGGCTGCTGGTATCTTGACACCCTTAGTCCAGCCAATGCATTTGTAACCGTGCCAAAGATAAACTCTAGCCCATCCAGAGCTGAATTTGAGGGCTTTCTATGGCGAACCAACAGTCCAAATAGAACTCCAGTGAAACCGGAGATTTCGAAGCACTTTTGCAGTACAGCCCTGTTATGGCTTCTGTCACTTGCAGAAGCAGGACTTCACAAGGACATATCCATATTCTGTATTGCATGACGTTTATGGAGAATTTTGAGCTGCAGCTCGATGCAGAGTGTGTTGAAATAAGTTAAATCTAATACACTTCCTGAATAGCATGCAGAAAAAAGCACGCAACTTGCTGTGTCTCCCACAGGCATTGAATAGCAGTGTTCTCTGCACTGACGTCTAAATAGGACCAGATGGATAAAACTAGCCAGCTAAGAAACATACTGCTGAGTCAGAGGAATGGGTAATGAAAGAAGATAAGAGCTAATAATCTCTTCTTATTTGTAAACAGCAAGGTGAAGTTGACTGCTGGCCCTTGCCATGCCCGGAGGTGGATTGTGAATTCAGCGTCCTCCCCGAGAATGAGTGCTGCCCGCGCTGTGTCACTGACCCCTGCCAAGCGGACACCATTCGCAATGACATCACTAAAACCTGTCTGGATGAAACTAATGTTGTTCGCTTCACTGGATCTTCTTGGATTAAGCACGGCACAGAGTGCACCCTCTGCCAGTGCAAGGTAAAGAGCATAAAAATTAAGCTGAGACGGTTCTTTCCCAGCTTGTTCTGTGGCGTATAAATATTAATGTACTGAGTCTGGTCAGTGGATAGTTGGTGTCTACACTTGTTTTAAAGCAGCAGAGATAACAGTAGAAGTGTTCAGCTTAGTTAACTTTACTCTTGCATGTGCTAGAAGGATGGTTTAATGTGCTAGCAGGTCAGAAGCAGGACAACAGCCCGTGCTGCAGTGTGCTGTGGACACAGTAGTGGGCTTCGCTTTTCCACCAGGATAGCTCAGTTCAAGTTTGATCACAGTTCTTACTATATAGCTCCATGCTATCTTGAAAACATACGCAGTAACAAATAGGTATGTGAGACTAGACTTCACACAAGAAATTTGTTCTGTGTGATACTATAGTGTTATCAGAACTGATTGAATTGCTTTTTGAGAATAATTGTTTTGAGAATTAAAGGACTAGTTACATGGTTACATAGCTTTCTTGCTTTAAAACTAATAGTAGAATCAACATAATGTTTAGAACATTTAATAGTTTTTGTGGTTGAAGGAATTCATTGTCTGAGGAGAAAAATTAATGGCTATGGGCTTATGTGAATTCTGGCATCTCTTTTTAAAGATGCAGAAGAAAAGGAGATTAAAATAAGTTTTTCCATTCAAAATAAGCTTGTATGGTGAATTGTATTTTCCATAATCCAGTACTGAAGAATGACAAAGTGTTTCTGCAGTAGCCAAGGAGAGAGAGACAGCAGGATTAATCCAGAGATCTTTAGTTACTACTGAAATTCACAGTTGATTTTGATCTTTATCCTGTGTCCTTCCCAAGGAAGATACTTCCCAAACTCTAGTACATGGTACAATTAACTACTTTGAAAAGGTGCTCACAAAAAAATAATCTAACTTCAACACCTCCTTCTGGGAGAGATGGGGAGTAATAGATCACGTAGCAGAAGCTGTCAAGCATCACCTTCTTCCTCCGCTTTGCCTGATGCAATGCTGTGTGCAACAGCAGTTGCTGCTGTTGAGGCATAGTCCTTTCACGAGGGAAGTGGTATGTGCCAAGTCAGCATAGGCATTTGTCTTGATGTCAGAACAGGTTGGTGGTTGGAAGAAAATGACGTGACCTGACAGAGTGGCTAATGGTTAGAAAGCCAGCTGCTGCCCAAAGGATGTTGAAACAGGCTTACATGCAGAAACTCATACTTTTGGGGTCCATAGCTGGTGGCATACACCAGTTCCAATGCTAGAAGTTACTTTTTGCTTCGGCAAGTTACTGAGGTTGATGTGCCTCGGTTTCCCCATCTGTAAAACTAATAGTTACGTGTGATTCTTCTCTAAAGCACTTTTGAGGTTCGGTGATGGGAAATGTGTTTTCATTGTTGTACTGCTAATCAATGGCGGTGCAGAAACCAGGTATCAGTTCTGCTGATGGCCACCTGTGTGCTGCTCCCATCTGCCCTTTTCTCTTAAGCAAAGACTGAACCTTAAGCATCGGCTAATTTGTATTCAGTGTAAACACATACACAGACTAATAAAATCCATTGCTGCTTTGTGAACGTATATAAGATTAAAACAGATACTCTGCCATACCCCATAGATTTAATACGGCTCAGGAGTGAGTCTGCATAACAGTGAAGATGTACCGTTTTGTCCCTCAGCAAGGCAAATCTTACTCAACTCTCTTTACAGAGCAGTTTTCTTTTTCAAATACACTATCTGCTCATATTTGCAGCATTTTAATATTGTAGTTCTGCATGCAAGCAGCCCGCTCCCTCCAGATCAGGTTAATGCTGCGCCCAATTTGTATAGTTCTCCATCTCATTTGTCCTGTGTCACCCCATTCTTTTCCTGCAGAGCATCACATGGAAGGTCAAAGCCCCAGTCTAAGCCTCTCTAAGCAAGCTATAGCAAAATAGGTTTACACAAATCCTTTAAGAATTCAGAAACCTGGGCATCAACTAAAGCTGACTTAGCCACAAAACCATTTCAAATCACAAGTAAAGAAGGTGGGCAGTAGGATTGTCTAACCTCCTGTAACAGAAGGAGTGAAAGAAAACGTTTGAATGATTCAGACCTTGGTCTTTAATCAGTCCTGGGAGTTTAGTTAACTGAGTGTACTTGGAGTAATTTAAAAATAATACACACTTTTTTTATTTACATTGTAAGAATCAGACTTAAGAAGTAGTAGAGATGCAGAAAACAATTTCTCCAGTAGTTTAATGATGTCCATAGGCAATCTGTTCCCTTAATTGCTGATATTCTCAGAAGAATGTCTGGACTGTCAGGAAAAACTTTATGGATTAATGTTTGCTGGTGTTAGAGCCAGGATGTATTAACTTGAAGCATTCAGGGCTAAATAAAACCCAGAGTCCCTTCTGCCTGATCTAAATAAAACTCCCAAGCGCCCTGTCTTGTTCAACAGCTTTGTGTACTTGAGCAGATGCCTGATACCTTTGTGTTGGGAGCATTTCTTCCACTGATCCCAGCTTCTTTCAGTTTGACTGTTGTAGCTCTGAGACACAGACCACAGCAAACCAAGCAAGCAGAGGAATCATAATAGCCCGTTCCCTTGGGCAAGGGAAGGACATGACGACAATGTCATGAATCCGATCAACACCTGTAGGTGTCTTGTATTTTACAAATCTGTGCGCTCAGACCTGATGGGTGTTTGCAAGTGGCTGAGCTTGTTAAGTTGACTTGGTTTGTACAAAATGCTAATTGTTTCAATTCTTTGTTCTGTTTTACCTTCCTTTAGAATGGCCACGTCTGTTGCTCAGTGGACCCACAGTGCCTTCAGGAACTGTGACACCAACAACCATCTCTCACAAGCAGTTTCTGGTTAAAGAATTTTCCTTCACAAAAAAGACCTTTAGACCAAAAATTGTACAAAATTAAAACTAAAATTAGATTGGTTTTGTCCATCTAAAGTGCAGATATGTGATGAACTCAGTTACCTGAATCCGAGTGAAATTTATGGGACTCAAGACAAGCTTAGATGTGTAAACCTTTGTATGAGGTTAGGCCCAAATCTTCTGGCTATTTGTCTGTCTGACATCATTATGCAGAATATTTAGTTTAGTGTGAAGTGACACATTGTAATGCTGTACATAACGATGTCAAGATCTAAAATCAACTAGGAGCTCTTACAGGGTCTTCCGAAGCTTTGAGAGTCCAACACTTGACCAGATGCAGAGATTTTTACTTAATCGTATTTGGATCTGCACAAATGTGTTTGATTGCTCACTGCAGAATTTAGCAGATGTTTGAGTAAAAGGATGAAGCCTTCAGGAATAAAGAACCTAGCAGCTAAGATGTGATATGTACAGTATGTGCGCTGAAAAAGAAAAAAAAGATAGAAGTTATTGTAAAAACAAAAAAAAACTAAAAAAAAAAAAACCAAAAAAAAAACCGTGATGCACAGGCATGGCTTCTTAATGTTTTCTGATGGGAAAAGTCATCAATATTTCCTTGTTTTACTGCACTTACTATTATTTCTTGATTGAATTTGTTCAGTATAAGCTCGTTATCGTGCAAATTTAAATAAATATTTCTCTTACCTTAAGTTTCTGTTTGTACTGTCTTTCCTTTTCAGGGATGTCATTCTCATGCGTGTTGTTACTGTTCCTTCTTTGCCAGCATGCCTAGGCAACTATGCCATACAGGTGGAGTATCACTGGTGTAGCTCCTCGACGTATGGGAGCTTCTTCCCAGCACAACCTTATGCCTATGATGTCTTATCTTTATTATTCTTCTGAGAACACATAAATAACTTCATGCATCTGAGTCATTACAGTGGATTGAACAGAAAATTCATGTGCCTAAAGACCAGATCCTACGTGCCAGCGGGATGCTGTCACCCAGAGTGGGTACAGACCATTTGTGTGTGACTTGCATCTGTTCAGATTTACAGGGGATCTTCTCCAGATTCCTCCTCTCTCCAGCTGCCCCGGGTTGGTTTGTCTTTCTATAAGCTCCACAGCTGTTTTTGTTGTTTGTGTAAAGTATCTTAATGCATGGGGATCACTTCAATATGCAAACCCTATTTTCACTACTGTACTGTTGGGACAATAAATAAAAGAGGCTACGTGACCAAAGCTGTGTTATTGTGGAAGAAAAATAAAGCATAAAGCAGTGCTTACAAATTAGGGGCTGGAAAGCCTCAATTTGTAAGGAATGCATCACGAACAGTGGAGGCAAAACAGGAGAGGAGGAAACTGCCCAAGATGACAGCATCCTTTAAATACTGCTTTAGTAGTCATGTTCTTTTCAAAGTGCCTTGCTGCTCTTCAGCTTCTCTCTTACCAGTTCAGTAGATTGTCATGCAACCTGGACAGGCAAAACTTCCATTAATATTACCCCTGTGTATTATTAAGTTACAAGGGAAGTCCATGTATATGTTTTTAAAAAAAAAAATTATTTTCCCACAACAGATGCTACTTCACAGTGTTTCATGTACAGCAGATCAAAGGAATGCCATGCAACTGCATGTATCTGGTAGGTGAGCCCTAGTGTCTGCTGAATATGGGTGTTTATGGAGCAGGGAATACAAGAGATGCCAGGCCACTGAATGCAAATAATACAAACAAAACCAAGACATGAAAAATCTGAAAAAAATGCAGCACCCCCCTCCCCCCCCCCCCCCGAACTGATAGTCTACATTGGACCGTTAAAGCTATGAAGATTTTCAGACCAAATAAACCTTTTTCCTCACCTAGTCCATAAATAACAGGTACTCAAGGGTTTTACTGTATTGTCCCGTTCCTGGCAAGCTGCAATCAAAGTTTTTAAAGAAAAGAGTGTTAGCTCCTTGAAAAAGAAGCTGCTTTCTGTACAGTGTTTTCTTGCTTGCTAGTAATTGTCAGGAGGTCATGTTTTCCCCTCGGACGCAGAGGCACGTCTCCAGTGGATTTCAGTGGCAGCTACATGCCTATTTCTGAGAGAAGGTTTAGCAGAAGGTGTTACTGTTTAAGAATTGCACTTCAATTTCATTCAAGAATAGGTATAAGATAGACATAGGAAATGCATGAAGACTTCTTTTTTTGAAAAGAGCGAACATTCTTCAAGGGCAGAATCCTTGGACTCTGGCAGAGGCTGTAGAAAGCTCTGAAGGAAAGCAGTGGAGCTGGTAGAGAGAAGGGCAGATATCCACAGAACAGTTGTAAGCGTCCCTATTTTGGGTCCATGGATAGAGAAGTTACAGGTGAGGAAAGTGTCCCTGCCCTTAATCTGGTTCAGTGCATCCACTGACATCAGATTTAGACCTATAACAAATATGAGAACTGGAAGGAAAGCTATCTATCTCCAAATTTTTTCTCAATCCTTTCTCAAATGCAGAGTAATACTGGTGTTTAATCCCAGCTTTTAATCAAAACTAAAATGGTGTATAGATGGAAAACAAACATCTCTCCTTTTGTTGCCTACCCTGACCTGGGTCTTGTAGGATCTTTCTGCTGTTGTAGGTTTGTGAAGCACAATGCAATACACTAAGAAGCAGGCTAAAAAGCCAAGAATTGAGATACAACGTAATAGCTAAAACTTGAATCAAATCCTCGGAGAGACAATCAGTGTTACATGTATGTAAAGAGCAGAAGTCATGCTGCTGAACAAAGCTGGAAGTCTCTGCTAAATAAAAAATGAGAATGGGCTGTGTGAATATTATCTAATTTATCAATGTTCAAGGTTACTAATCAGTTGGGAGTTGTTCTAAAGGTCAGCAAACTCCAATAAGACATCTCGGTGACCCTTGTTTTCATTCTCTTTCACCCCCTCTTCCCCATCTCCCTCCTGTTCAGTCAAGCCAGTAATTAGTAGCTCATGTTTTTAATTTTCCTTGAAAAGTAAATTTAAATATTATTAAAAATTGATGTCTAATTTCCAGGCCTAAATTATCTGTCAGATGATATAGTCCATAAAAAAAAATTATATTTCTGAACGATGCAGGTACGTTGTGCTCTCTTACTGGCCTTTCATTATTGATGCACTGTTCACGGTGTTTGCAGTACCAGAATTCAATAACTTCCATAAAGGGATTGTCACCTCTCTGCAGAGTAATTGCCCTAAGTTAATAGACCTACAGATATAAAGGCAGAGATGTCTTCAGTTACAATGCTGACTTCAATGCTATGGTGAAACAAGTTGGCAAAAAGCAGCAGCATTGTAAACTGTTGAAAAGGGAGCTAACTGTGCAGCTGCAAATTTCTGGTACTCACAAATTTACTAGGGGCAAGAACAGGGGGCTGGCTGCCTCAGTCCTCCTTATGGCTAGGGACGTCTTTGCCTTCTGTGAGAGCTCCACCTTTAACAGCACAACTGGTGAAGTATGGTCATTAAGTCATAGCTGAAATACTAGCCATTGCTTTTTTCTAGGATGCCTAAAAGTGGATATTTATGCAGGGAGTGCTGTAAAACTGCCCTCCTTCAGTGCCAGCATAGGGTCTTGCCATTAGCTGCGTTGGGCTACAGCAGATTCACCCTGGGGCACCCCAGGGAAGCACAACCTCGTGAGCCACAGAGCCCAGATCTCGGATCCTGCTGGCTTCAAATGCAGGATGTGTATGGGGTGGCATCTCCTCCTCCACGGACATGGTGAGTCTCACCTTGAATGGGTCACCTGTGTCCCTGCTGTGGGGAAGTGCTCAGCTGTGGGGTAGGTTGCGTGGGCCAGACAGCACTTGTGGGTCTCCTCCAAAGTGGAGGAGACTCCCACTGCAGCACAGTGACGGTGCTTAGCTCACATGGCCTCTCAACAGGCGGGGACTCCCTTGATTTCTCAGATAAAAATAGCAGTAGCTTTAAAGTAGGGCTCAGCTAGTTATTTTTTAATAGTGAAAGTTACTTACTTACAGGCAAATGCAGTTTAACTTGTCCCTGAACCAGTTAATAATTTAAGTTAAAAATCACCAGATAGATAGCTTTTGCCAACTATATAAAGAAAATGTTCAGAGTAATACGAATGAGAAGACTAAAGCAGCTCTGGCATCTCCGGAGTGGGTGACCCATGGAGAAGCGTCTCTTCTTCAGTGCACCGGTAAAGCCCACGGCAGTTGTGTCTTCTGCCCAAGTCACAGCGTATTCACCAAGTCACAATCCTGGCCATCTCTTCTGTCGCTATTTTAATTTCTAATTAAAAATTTAAAACATCTTGTTGCTTTAGCATGGTAGCCAAATCTCTGTCCCGAGAGAAAAGACAAAGTGTACCGCTGGATTTTTGAGTAAGAAGCAGCATTCTAGAGAGGGCCTGAAAAGAAAAAGACAATGTTGCAAATCCCATTTCTCAGATCTTTGTGCCCTGGCTGTTCATCAGCCATGTGAACGGCCACTAGCGTGTAAGTGTATTTCACTTTTTTGTTTTTGTCAGTATGGTGCTAATGCAAGATCATAAAAATAAAAAATCAATTGTTAAAATCAATTACTCATCTAGGTCTGCACTAATCAGTATTTTCTTATTGCCAGAGTTTACACAGTCTGTAAAATGCCAAATAGGCATTGTTTACTATAACAGGAGATTTGCAACCCTATATTCTACTAATCTGTTCATAGATTATTTCTATAACATGCAACTTTAACTACTACAAACCATAATAATCTATTGATCACATCATATTTCATCCATAAGAGAGCCAAACTCAATTACTATGCTTCATCTTAAAATCTGTTTTTATCAATAATCTCATTTTACCATTTTAGACTTCAGATGTAACTCCCAGGATGTCATTTATGTATCAGCAGTATTGCTTGGAACCATAAAGTAAAATTGTCTAAGGGCTTATTTTAGGACTGAGTCACATTTGAAAACCAAAATAACTAGAACTGCATCACCACGGCTAGAGCATCCGTCTAAATAGAACAGTAGAAACAAAGTACTGACTCAAGTGCAATTTCATGGCAGGGAGAGAGGGCAATTTCATTGAGGGGAGAGGGGAACAAAACAGAAAAACAACCAGCAATCCCACCGATGCTAACTCAGTCCCGTCCCTCTTTTAATGACTGCTGATCTGAACAAGAAGAGGGATGCAGCCTTTCGCATGGCTACCTTAGTTCTTACAAGAAGCTCCTCAGCTGATGCTGCTTTTGAATATTTCATCTGACTCAGAGGTCACAGCCCTTTTCATGTTTATTTTCTTAGTGCCTTTGGTAAAAATGTAAAAAATGCTTAGGACCATCACAATGCAAATGTTTTTTTCCCAAGGTTGGGACCAGCCCACTTCGAAGCCAGGCACTGCAGGGCAGCTGGAGCATCCTGCCCCAAGGCAAGCTGCAGGCACCAGTCCGGAGGGTGGGGGGAGCAGCACTCTAGCTAAAGGTGTCTTTGTGCAGTTCTGCTATTTTATTAGCTATGTCTATTTTGGTCCTCCATAAGCTGTGACCAGAATGACTCAGCTTAAACTGGTTTCTGCTGCAACCTTGCAAGGCAAAACCTCCCCTTTCGGCTGCAGTGCATGGATTTTGCAATTCAAGTAGTTTGTCAGTGCAGAGGGATGCAGGGGTAGGACTGGGACTGTCCCAGGAGCTCCCATATCACCCCAACACGTGCAGCCCACAGCCCAGGAAAGGTAAGGTCTGCCTTCAAGTCAGGAACAAAACGTTCTTATTGTCTGAAAAATATTTTTCCCTGGGAAGAAGCCAGGCCCTTTATTTGCTTTCCAAGGCAAAAATCCTGTGTTCGCCTCATTCACACATGGACAAAATGGGAGTGCTCACAAACACCCCTCAAAGTGCAGTCCTCTCACTGCTTTGGTGTTTCGTGGTCATATGGCTCTGCAGAAGTTACCCCAGTCAACTGAGAGCGAGCCCCCTCCCACAGCCAGCTTTCCCTCCGCAGGACCTTTTTGGGGAGATGCCCGTGGATGCTGCTTTGCAGCTGGTGCCTGCATGGCCTGGACTAGGCAGCCCTGCTTCCCCTGCCCAGCTGGGTCGGGCTGGTGACAAATGGATGTCAAAGCCCAGCTAATGCAGATGGTGTGAAAATTTGGCCTTGCAGACATTGCCGGTGGCAAGGTGAGAGGATAATATTGATACTGCTTAAATGATCTTTTTTTAATTAGTCTGTTTTGCCATTTTAAGTTTCCATTGGGTAATAATTATGTTTGATGGGCCATGACGCTCCTGTGAAGAACACAGCAGGCAAGAAAGAAGCAATTCTTTCCTCACTTGGTAAACTTGAGAGGCTGCTCAGCTGCTGCTGCCTTCAAAGGAAGGAGAGATGCAACCCACAGAGCCTGTGATCCCACTGAAACCAGCACAACTCAGCAGAAACATGCATCGCACCTAGACCAGTCCCTGCCTGCTCCGGGCAGCGCGTACCCTCCAGCCTCAGCAGCAAGAGCACTTGCTTTTAACATCCCTGTCACAACCAATTAACTTCTTCACCACCAAGCTATTGGGTTAGCTTCCTCTGGCTGGAAATAATAGATTGGGGAAAGGGCAACATAGTGGGTTTTGCAACTACATTACCCTCTGCTTGGTATTTTATTCAGAAAATGATGTGCTGCTCCCACCTACGTCTCCTCTATGGGCACCAGTATCAGTACCTGGCAGATCACTTTCAGTGCTGGCCTATCTCAGCACAGCACTGATGGTTCCCATAACAGATCATTTTATTCTGCCATGTCTTCAAACTTTCTTACATGGAATCTGTCACTCCTTGGGCTAGAGATCACTCATGTTGCTTTAGAGGTTTCAGCCAGTGTTAACCATCCCTTTACAAAAACTAAAATATATACATTCCCAGTGTGCATTTTATATGTTCCTAAGCAGCTGTACAATTAGCGTCACTGAATTTGAATAGATTTGGAGTCAAATACTTACCTTAGTCCCAATTTTCACAGTTCAGACTCATCTGTATTTCCTATTGCTCTGGGACTTGAACCAGACTGAGAAAGTGGTTGCTGAAATCCTAATTATCTTTGTTTTTCTTCTGAATGAGGATTAAAGCAAACAAAGGATCCAGGTTGGTTTTTTTTTTTTTAACAGAAGCATCTTCCAAAATCTGCAGCCCAGAAGGCCAGTTTGCACACCCATGCTCATAGGTCTAAATTCTTGAATCACCTTACACCAAAATTTAAAATGCTTCATCAATTCCCAGCAAAGCTATAGATACTCAGACATTTATACAGCCCATTTAAGTGATCTTTTTATTTCTTATACATCAAGTTTTTGTCATTTGTGTAGCTTTCAAATGATTTTTGCATGCTTCATGTATTTGAATTGCTTCTTGTGGGTAATATCCATTTGCACATAAAGCGTCTCAGCTGTTGCATTTAACTTTCTTGAGCTATTAGAATTTGAGATTCATATATGAAATACATCCTTGTGTACACCTGGTCAGCAGAAACAAATCCTACAGAGAGCTGAATTTGGCCCAGTACACATAATAGTGAAGGCAAACTTGTGTTTGATTTAGTATTTGAAATAGTTTCTGTGTTTTATTGTGTTCTTCAGCTGTGTTCCAGCAGTTTTGCATTAATCTAGTTTATAAGTATAAACCTGGATTTCTGAGCAATCAATCAGTCCAAGGTCAACTGCAGCCATTGCCTGCGTGGTGGGAATCAAAACTTAAGACACATGGACATTTGTAACAATATAGAGAAGCAGAGATTTCACTGTAACCAAAATACTTTTCATGTACAAAAATAAATATACAGAATGGTTTCAAGTGAATTAGGTAATAAATTTTTCCCCAGGTTTAGTGAGGGCAAGACCAGAGGAAAGCTTCGATGCGAATTTATAGTGTATTTACTGAGTGCTGTACTGCTCTATACCAGAAAATCCTGAGACGACACCGACCAAATAGTACAGATATTGGTCAGCTGTTAAAAAACTTCCTCAGGATGAAAAAGTGTCCTGGACTGAAAAACTTATGGTGCTGAGCTTTAGACACGTTGCACAACCACTTAAAGGCACCTGAACGCATGGTCAGACGATGATGGAGGAGCAGTTTAGGGATGCTGCTGTCACCTCCTCTCTGCTGTGGTACAGCTGACTCCTCCGTAGCTCTCCTTACAGTGGGTTAGGAGCAGGCACACGACAGCTACTGTGCTGTGGTTGAAGGTCTTCAGGAGGTGGTCAGCCCATATTACTGTCACTGCTTGTGGCTGTCTAGCCATACCCTTAGTACCGGTTCAGGTTAAATGCATCTAGTTTTGAAAGCAATCTCCTGTCATGGATACCTCGCAGCAGTAGGAGAGCTGGCAAAGAGGCTGCCAACCGTTAGCTCGCTGTCTTGAGGGGAGATGACCTCTGGCCAAGGAGACACCAAACAGACATCAGGGAGTGGATCCAAGGCCCAGGGAAGGCAGCAGAGATTTTCCCTCATCTTAGGACCTGGGCCCTGAAATATTTATGCACATGCTAAATGAAAGAGTGCTATTAACCCGTGGTTTTTGGTAGGGTTGGAGCACGTACACATTATATCTGGCACAGTGCAGACGTGCTCTTCCATCACTTTCTCCGCAGGGATGAAGTTCAAAGAGGCTATAAATATATATAAAGCTGAAAATTACGTCGACTAGAAATAAAGTTAGTCTATTTTGTTTGACCAAGGCAAAAAGAAAAAAAGTCAAATCTGTTTTAAAGCTACTCTGGTTTCTGAGAGGGAGCTTGGGTTGGTAACATCAGGAAGGCCCTGGCTGTGTCCCTTGAAGTGTCGCAAAGGAAAGGATCCATTCGATACAGGGCAGCTTTTCAAAGGGTGCACAATTAGGGGCAGTGATGCAAAAAATTACAGACACAAAGAACAAGAAAGACTTGCAGACATGTGACTGAAACACCACAGCTGTGAAAAAAAGGGGTCCAGTCTGTCCAATTGTACTCCTTGGTCCCCCCAATTACAGATGCAACCTGTTGGCGTGTCTTCAATAGCTTAGCAAGAAGATTACTTTCACAGTGGTTCCCTGATAAATGTCTGCTTGCTCATTAGCATAGCTGACATTTCCTAACTCTGCTCAGATTTGCAGCCTGAGCAGATCCTTAGCAGGATAGCTAATCCTATTTAGTTCATAGGCTAAAGTTCAAATGGAACAAATTTTTGATCCTATTTGTGCGACTGCGTATAATTTCCCTCCCTCCTTTATGGTCAGAATAATAGCTTCAAATCCAGAACAAAACCCAAAACCCCTAAAGCAGCAGAAAGCTCATTTATATTTATTCTGGGACAAAACTGCTTTTTAACTCTGAATACAATTTTGTCTTCTTAATCACTTTCACCTTTAGTTCTGCACAGTAGCAGTTCCTCAAATCTGTATTTCTTTCATACTTGGCCTATGCTATAGTTTTACATATGTACCCCATTAGAGCAACAAACATTTTTTCAACGTATTTAAAGAAAATAGATACAGAAGCTCACTGGATAATGTGTATTGTTAGAACTGGCAATGTTTTTGGCGTGGGATGATGACATAATATGTCAAACAAAAGCCTGTCTTTAAAGAATGCCATTTATCATGGCCTGAATTTGTAAGGTATATATCAGAAAATGTTTAGTCTGAAGAAATGAATAGAACTTGAGAATTTTTTTTGCTGAAATGTTTGCTTCAACATTGTAAATTTTCAGAGAGCAGTAATGAATCAGGTGAATGTTTGATTTCAAGGGCTCCTTGGGACAAGCTAGAATTACTTGCCTAAATAAAAACTGTACTCAGCCAAGCTGCGTTGCAGTGGCACCTCTCGGTGCTCTTCTGGGATGGAGGAGCCTGGAGCATGAGACCCTTCTCTGCTTCCTTCTTCACTTGCCCAGGAAGCAAGTGCCCAGCCATTACTCCCTGCACCCTTCTGGTCCCATCCCCAACTTTTCCCTATGTTTCTTTTTTAATCTGATTAAAAAAGCCATCTATCCTCCTAGCTGAGTGCCGTAGCCTTGAGCCTAGACATGCTGTCTTTAGTTCAGTCTCTTTTTTGCCCAGGACACTTGCATTCCTGGATGTCCAGTTACCACAAGGCATGGGGTGGGCGAGAGGAAGGACCCACCACCAGCGTGCCCCCCAAGACCTGCGGCTGGGGCTTTCAAACGTCCTTTACTGAGTGCCTCTTAGGAGACAGAAAGCTGAATGCTACAGACCAAGGGCCCAGTGATAACAGGTTGTCAGCACTCACAAACCACACAGATTTAGGGCTAATCAAATAACAGAATGACAGCTGATCATGAACTTGCCCATTTCATTTATGGACTGCTAAATCTTTTTAGAAATATTGTCTTACAGGAAAATAACAAGCATTTAATGAATGATTTTTAATAAAAAAAAATTATCCACATGGGATATAATCTCAGTGTCATTTTTAACTTACTAAATAGCTTTTATTCACTGGACCACACAGTCTTTTGTTGACATCCATGAAAATTCAAAAATGTCACATTAGTCACTGGAGAGCTCCCATTTTATTCCCCATCTACACTGGAAACCAATACAGAATTACAAGGGAAGTATTAATAAAAAATTGACACTAAGGGCTGCAAGGACTAATGCAAAGTGCATTTCCTCATATGCATCAAGAGCTAACAATATAAAAAATTCCGTACAATTCATGCTTAATATACTGTCGTTTGATTTTTCAAAAAGAACAACATATTTTACACTAGATCTAAAATTGCCTCCATAAATAATAAACCGTTTGAAAGCATTACATCAGTGCAGATGAGCAGAAACAGTGGCATCGTAGTGGCTTGTATCATGGTACAGTAGAGTCCCTCCCATGTTTAGGTGACAACAGATAGGTAAGGAACCTGCCCTCCCGTTCTGATCACAAGTGATTTACATTGACATGGAAGAACTAAAGCCAGTGAACCCCGCAAAGGGCATGAACTCACGCAGGCAGCACAAGTGACCAAGAAGGGAGCTGATTTTGCACCACATTTAAACCAAAGGAACTTACTCCCTTCACTTCTGTGTGAAGGACTTCTCGCCTTTTGTTGAGGGCCATTAGTGGGACAGAAAAACAAACCAAAGGCTCAGCTTGGACATTTTTCCTCCTCCCTTTTCCTTTCCCTGCTCTTGCTTTTCTGTGTTCCTGGGGTTTATCTGCTGAGGTTCTTAGCACTGTATGCACAATGATTTCACTCATTAGGCTTGCATTGCTTTCGTATTGTCTGACCACTAAAACCAAACCTAACCAAACCAGACACTGAGGAATACCCAGCATGTCTGGAAAAGCCAACAGGGCTCTTAAAAGATCAATATATAGACTATGCATTGCATGAATGAAAGGCAATTTAGAAGAACAACTTCATGTCTTCATAAGCAAAAGTGGCTCGTTTTCCATGTACTGGCATGCTTTTGAGCCTCTTTCTTGTCTCCCAATTATATGCTTGTCAAAGATAGAGCCAGAAGGTCACAACCACTTTACTCTCCTCACTATATAAATCAGCCAACCAAAACTACCACTTCTTAGTGCATTTCAATTATTTATGACCCCAAACCTAGTTGAACAAATACACTTATAGGCCTGAATCTGAAAGCTGAAAGAGAGAAAAATGGCATCACAAATCAATAGAAGTGGGCAACACCAGACTGGGGAATACAGGCTCCCTTAAATAGCGAGAAATCTTCCTGGCATGCCTTTGTTGGACCACAAGTCATGGGGGCTGTAAGGCATTTGGCTTTCTTTACATTGTTTGAAGTGTTCATTTGAAACTGTGCCATCCTGATATATTTTTTAATATGCTGTTTGGATGTACAGCTGAGACACATGCAGACACATGCATACCTCCCAGACAAATAGACTGGGTTTAACTTGTGTCAGACTACATGTGCTAGACAGCTCAGCACCTAGCTCCTGCTGAAGCCTTGATGGGAGCCAAAACAAACATCCCATCAGTTATGTCTGACCTGATCTATATGCTTGGAAAATGTCTTTGCCCAGCCCTCAAAAGCAAGGGCTGGAGTCAGTCCTCCCTGTTAGGGAGTGCTGAATCTGGCAGCCCCAGAGGGGAGAGCCTGCCACAGCTCCCTGCCCCCGCACCATGCATCCAGGAGCCCCATTCCCAGAGATATGCCCCCCCTTGGCCCCCAGGCCACGTGACCCACTTGCCAGCTGGGCTAGCTTGGTGCTGGCCAGGGCCACGCACTGACAGCACACCCTCATCGTGCCCCGTGCTGGCACCATGGGCACACAGGACTCCCACCCCTGGTCTACCCCTGGCACTCAGCCCCCCCATACACACATGCACACAGCCCAGAGAGCCCTGCACCCAGGAAAATCGCTAGACATGGGGTTTAGTCAGAAGCCAGGACTGACTGCATCCTGGCCAGTGCCTCTTCGCACAGGACCAGCTCCCCACTTGTTCCTCCCCAAACCACCGTGATCTCTCCCTTCCCTTACCTCCCCTAAACATCCCACAGTAAGTCCTGTGCAGTCCCAAAATGCTCTTCCCAGCACCCCACAGCAAGCCCTACACCCCTGGGCAGTGCCCCCAGACTGTGGGGTGACCCAGAGAGCCTCCCCACTGACTCCTGGTGCTGCGTGTCCCCCAGACTGTGGGGCTGGGGCTGGGGCTGCCCTGGGACAGCCCTGGGGGCAGAGCAGGAGGTCCTGTCTCTGACTGGGGCTTTGGGGTCCTCCCTGCCATTATGCGTTTGGGTCTGTGGGGATGAGCCTTTTATGGTTGGTGGCCCCTGTGAGGTCCCAGGAGGAGCTGGGCAGGGGGGTATTGGGGTTCCCCCAGCTGTGGTGTTCTTTGAGGATGTGTGTGCAGCTTTTGTCATGTAACCCAACACTCCCTACCTTCCCCTATCCAAGAGCATGCTAGGCGACTGTTGGCTCAGAGGGACTTCCAGTTGGATCTCACACGGTTATTGTGGCTATAGGCCGTAGGGGATTCTGGAGCAAAGAGCTCTCATTGGAAGTCAGTTGTAATGAACTCTATATTGACAAGGAATGGCACTGAAAATTACCCGGAGAAGACATTCTTATGTACCTTTCATTGATGTAATGAATATTTAAAGCTGAATGGAAATGCTTCAGTAGAAGGAAGAGGGTGTCAGGTCCTGTGAAGCTTTCCAGGACAGAACAGGTTGTAGCTAAACAGTCAGACTCTCCTGAACAGCAAAACAGGGTAGAAGGGCTATTCATCAATGCAGCGAGTGTTTTGGACATGGTATTTCAGGTAAAAAATGGAGCAGCTCTACTCCCCCTTTTCCTGGGAAAGTCCTCACTCTTCCTTGGCTTTGGCAGGAGGACCTACCTCCAAAAAAGAAAACCCAACTGTGCAATCCAGCTAAGAAGAGGTACCTCAGCCCCCACACCTGCCTGCGAACCGCTCCTGAGATGAGTGGATATTCCCAGGGCGGTATGGGCATGGGAGTCCCCATCTGCCTTCACGGGGCACCGACCAAGTCTGGACCTGTGGGGTCCAGCATGAAAAGGCACAGGGTTTGAAGGGACGGTGGACTTTCTGACGACATCGCAGGAGGGATGTTTTTTGCATAATGTGCCCAGGAGGTACCCACAGACCCCGGTTAGGCAGCATAGGCCTCAGGATGGGGTACACAGCCCTGACCGAAAACCTCTGGGGCACGGAGAAGGGGGTTGAACACACTCCACAGGCTCAGCTTAGTGCTGGTCAAGGGTTGGACTCTGTCTTTTACATTTTCCTCACATTAGATACCTCTATAGACGATCAGGCTTGTTTCTTGTGCTTTTGTTATGAGGGTTGTTTATGTTAATTGCTGGGCTTGGGTTTTGCTTGTTATATCTCCTCTCATTATGATTGCAGAGTCAGGTTCACTCTGTGTTTCTGTTTGCTTTTTTAGGGGAATATTGAGGAACGTTCCCACTTCTGAACTGGCTTGCTTTGAAACAAACCCCAGAAAGCCGCTCATCAGGAACAGCACCACGTTCTCCTCTGTGCTCCTAACAAAGCGCTCACAGCCTGCAGCCCGTGAGATGAACAAGGTCTGTGGGTCTGGGGCATGCAACTCCTCCTGGGCTCGTGCCTTTCACTGTGGCCGTCCCGCTGGTGTTTTGTCCATCTCACTGGTAACACATTCTGAAATTGAAATAGGCCTATTTATCCCCTTGCTTATTTAAATGCAGACAGGCTAATGCAGTGGCTATTTAAAGTAATGGCAGTCAGCAGAACAGATGCTTAGGATGTGAGTGCTGGTCTATCATTAAAAGATGTCCTATGGGAAACCGCAGCCCTCTGGGACTTTTTGGCTTATTAAGAAAGTTTTGAACTACTGTGTCTCTCTAGCAGGGATAAATAATGCAAACTTGCTACTGATGCCAAATATTGTAGCCAGCAGCATGTCTTTCTCATTCCTATTAATGTTTCTGCATCTTCAGACTTCTCTATTTTGGCTCTTGTAGGTAAGTGACTTTGAGTAGAAAGAATGAAATATCTTCTGTTGTTGTATATTGAGATCTTAATTTCTTGCAAGTACCTACAGGTACTCTTGACTTCACCTTGTAATTTCTTATTTTATATATATATTATAATATATATAGAATATATGAAATTTTCCACTCTGATTTGCTCTTGTATACTGTTTTCTAGATAAGAGATCATTTTGGGTGCCTAGATCCATAATTTCAAGGATACAGAATGAATCTGGATGCAAACATTTCCTTGAAATGAGCAGCAACCATGTTTCTAGTTTAATGGAGTGATTCTGAAAAACTGAAGACTTACAGCTTATTTTTAACAAAGGAATTATTTCCTTTTAGTGAACAAATCATCTGTAACATAGAAAGCTGCAGCATGTAAGCCAGTTCCTAGTTACATCAGTTCTTACCAGAAGAAAATCTAGCAGTGTGTGTTCTATATTTCTTTGATTACTAATGTGAATTAAGTTGCATTTGGTAAATAGACAGACGTGTGTTGCAAAAGTTTTCCAACATCTCACTTAGAGTGTAATAAACTGTGTGCTGTTTGCTTGCTTTGTGGCTCCTCTAAGTTTCTGATTGTATGGTATAAGAAAAATCGATATCTCATTTCTCACATCAGCCAGATGGATAGGCAAGGCAAGGGCTTCAGCCAAGACTTTGTGCCATTCTGACAGGGAAAAAACATGTTTTCCCTATTTCAAGCTCTACTGTTTACAAGCAGCTATTGACAGCTTTGCAGTACTTTCTCCAGGTAAGATCTATCATGGTAGAGCTTTAAAGTCTTGCTGGCTCGGCTGTATTTCTTACCCCCCTCACTTGCCAAGTACAGTTATAAATTCTTAAAGCGGTTCTTACTTTTGCATGTGCTTACTATATGTTGAGATTAGCCAAGGAATACAGAAGATGTTCTGAATTTACGGTCAGCCTGACTTATGCTGATCCTCACAAAAAAGTGTGTCATGAGATTTTGGCTTACAAAAGCCTGGCAACTACACTTCTGTGCCCTCTGATGAAACTAGTTTCCCTGTATGGCTGTATGGCACAGCTCTTTATATCTGTTGCAGAACAAGTTGGTGGAGGACCAACTGGCAGTAGAAACGGTGTGTTTTTCTGCTCTGTGGATGTCATGGAACACATTAAAATAACAGGTAATTTTTAATACCAGCATTAGGGAGAATACTAATATAGGTATAAAAAAATATCTTCAAAGTTAGAGGAGAGCTGAAAAAAGTTATATTTTGCAATGCACTCACTAATGAAATTAAAAACATTATTAGTGAAAGCATTGATTTTCTACTTGTATGCACAATATATCATAATCACATCCCAAAAAGAGTATTAAAAGATAATTGGACCTTGTGATTGCCAAGTGAATCACTCATTGTATGGGAATGCCAAATAAGAATTATCCATTTAGCTCTGGTTGGCCATCCCACTCACAGTGCTTATTACACATTATTTTTTCCATAGAGAGACGCTGCCTGGCAAAAAGAAACTGCATTCATTTGCCTGATTCATACTCTCTTGTGAAACCTCTGTATTAACAGAGGCTGAGTGTATGAAGAGTCCTCCACGACAGTTTCTTCATAGCTATATCACTGCCTATGAGCTGGTTTTGAAGTTGGCTTCAAGAAAGCTAGTGCTAGCATTTAGTGCATCTAAAGCACTATCAGTACGGCCTAATTCCCCTGTAATACAAGAAATTTAAAATTCAAATGCGGGTACTCCATTTTCCACATGTCACCATCAAGAGAGCTACAGAGGCAGCTCAACTCACAAAGGGAATTTGTGTGCAAATGCAGGCCCTTCATATACTGGTGGAAAGTGGCAGAATACAAACGAGATCTGTGCAACATTTTTATATTAAATCCTCTTAAAGTGCAGACCAGTCCAAGTTCTACGAGGAACCCAAAAGCTCGGCCTGGGCCTTCCCTCTGCTTTGCCACATTCCGTTCCTTCAGACCTCGAGGTCTCTGGGGAATCCACTCCTTGTGCAGACCCAGAGTGAACAACGGCCCTCCCTGGGCTGAGTTTGGTTACTCCGGGGCCTCATCAACACAACCCTACACTAATGGGTTTTATCACAGTGCAACTCTGTAAGCTCAAGGGCTTGGCCCTTCATTTCCCCTTGAGTTTTTAGGTTCAAAATTTTAAACTGAGACCAGGAGGCTCAAACCTAAGGCATGATGTTCATGTGAGTCTCAGAGAATGAAACCAGGAGCAAACAATGACACAGTCTTCCCTGATGCCTGCACAAAACTATGAAACATAGTGGGACTGCATAAAGCTTCTTAAATGACTGAGAGGAAGCTATGGAAGCCAGGTTTTGGTTTGCAAAATTAAATATAGCGAGATATGGATCCATTTTCCTTTAATTTGTAACTTTTGAAGTGTAGCTGATTCAGATGAAAGGTTCTGTTTTGGCTGATATCAATTGAAAGCTCAAAATCAATGACACCACACATCAACATAGGCAAAGACAGAATATAATGTTCCCTACTGTACTTTTTGAAGCTTACTTTTGTTAAAAGTATACTGTACTGTTCTTCTGGAAATGCAATTTAAAGATGATTTTGTCAGAGACGTCACAAAGTGCAAAGAAACAACATTTGCACAGCCCATTTTTAGCTGGTCTAACTTCAAGACAGAAATTGGAGTTGTTAAGGATGGAGCACAAACCATGGCATAAAAGCAATGCTTTCTCCTTTTCTGGATGATAGCATTGTTAGATTGCACTTAAAATTCTCAGTGGATGTACAGGTTGAGATGAAATATTGGTTTGGTGTAATGGCAGCATGGACATCATAGCTATAAGCTATTTTTGTAAAGCATAAATCAGCACCTGAGCACCAAACCATGGGAGTCTAGCATTCAAATCATATATTATCACTAATTATAATTTTTTACTTGATGATATATCATCATTCATGCAAGTAGCTATAAGCTATTTTTTCCACCCATAAGGACACAACTTATGCACAAGGCGATGACTGCTGAAAACTGCCAAGCATAAATAAGAAAAAAGATATTTATTTTTGTTATTGATAATTCTGTGCCCAGTTGAGAAACTGTTCCTTGTCACTACAACCCAGGGCACTGAACAGTTCTTTTCCCAAAGAGTTTATTTTTTAACAAGGCAAGGCAAGCAGAGACTCAGAGAACGAGATGCAGCAGCCAAGAATCGAGACTGAGTGACAGTTTGCAGTCAGCATGTTAATTCAGTGCTTTTTTTCCCTTAAAAAAGAAACATCTGAAAACACTGTAAGCAAGGATGGGGTACAGAGGCTGTGAGGGAGAATCTTGACAGCCTTGGAACAAGTGACTAATTACTACGGAGGAGGAAAGTCTTAAAGTTCAACGTGCTGCTGTGACTTGTTTCCTAAACTGTTGGCCATCTTGATCAGTTAATTTTCAGCATTTCTCAGCATGTGCCCTCATCCTCAACCTGCAGCTGAGAACATTGCCTCTGGAATTGCGTTCTGCAGAGCAGGTGCCAGCGCTTTCATTCTGGGCTCACAACTCATCAGTGGCTCACAGATGTCTGCTGGCATCAGCCGCAGGTGTGATCCTTACTGCAGCCCTTGCTGTAGCTGTCTTCATCCCTGCTTCCCTGGCTAAAGATGTCTTTCTGATCTCCCATGCTGCATCCTTTTTCTTCCTTTCCCACATCTGTGCAGGTCAGAGCATGGCACACCCATTTGGTCCCAGTGTCCAACAGCATTTGAGGTCTATCTCAGATCAGCCTTACAGTGTTTTGGGTTTTGGTTTTTTTTTGGAAGGGATATGTCTTTCGCCTCAATGTTATGATCGAGTTGCAGCAGCTCGAGCTAGCTGGAATTGCTCTGATATGACAAAGAGCTCAGGAGACAAAATGGGCTGAGCTTCATTTCAGTCCCTTGCCTTTAGCCATGTTCACCAAAGCCTCCTACATCACAATAAAATCTTGCCAATCATCCTGCATTGGTGAACGAGACCCTGCTGGCTTCAGCCGGACCTGCAGGACCTCGCTGCCCAGAGGGGTGGGGTGGTGGCCACTCGTCTGCCCTGCTGTCCTCAGATCTCACTGGCACTTGCTGTAGTCTTCTGGCCACTGCTTATGCTGGCAATATCAGCCACATCTACCACCATTAGTAGTTTGCTAGGGGGGATTTGCACAGCTCCCTCTTGGTAACATGCCCAGATAACAATGGCTAAAGTGATAGTGAGGTGAGTGTGCACAGCAGGTGTGAACACAATACACAAACCTGTGCATTCTGGAAAGGTGGTTGCCCAAAACTGGTAACACCATGAGGAAAGTAGGAATGGTGAAGTTTACTTGAGACAACCATCAGCTGAATTAACAGTAGACAGAGAATTACCAGGAGATTTATGAGAGTAGAAAGAGTCAGCCTGGAAAGAAATCTCGAGGAAATGTGAGAAGTTGTGACCAGGGACAAGACCTGGGAGTGGGACGGGGAAACGGCAGCCACCAAAGCCAGGGCTGGCACTGCCAGCAGCAGCCCGCCGCTGCTGGATGGTGCGAGCAGCCTGCATGCAGCCAGCATGCTGACTTTGATGGGGTGCAGCGCTGTGGGGTGTAGGGGGGGCTTGTGGGGTGTATTCTCACCAGTGTGGTGGATTACTGGGTAGGTGCATGGAGAGGTGCATTAGTTGGTGAACCAGCAGCCCAGAGAAGTGGGGTGCACCTAACCATGCATGTGTGTGTGTGTGCATGTTTAGAAGTTGGGGATTAGTCACGGAAGGGTGCTTAGAAATTTCTAGGCATTTATCAACATTTGCTAAGTGTCTTGAATTGTGGTTTATCCACTGTGTTGCCAACACTGATCCTAAATGTGTAGTTGAATGCTTGCCAGTTAGTTAGGTGCTGGTAATAATCAGATAAATGTCTCCTATCCCCTCTGGCATAGCTTGGAGAGCTGAGAGCGCTCTCTGTGGGGCACCCTGTGCCCGTCCCCCATGCTGTGACCTCACAAACCCTGGAGTCATGGGGTGGGGTTGGAGAAGACGACCTCACTATCCAACCTTCAGACCCCAGCAGCACCCAGCTCCTGCTCTTCCCTCATGTCGACTGTGAGAGCAATTAACCTGGTGCTGCCTGAGATTGAGGTGCATTTCGCTGGCTCCAGCATAGACGGCCAACTGGTTCTGAACCTCAGGAGTACCTTGGTGGACCCTGTCGTGAAGGTGGAGTTCGTGGGAAGAGGCTTCCTGAGGTGGCTTGAGGAGGATAATCCTGAACTGGACTATGTCAAGAGTACGGCTTACACCAACCAGGCTGTCTACTTCTCCAAAGCTAAGAATTTCCACATAGAGGGTAAAACACTGGAATGAGGCACTGGTTAACTGAACAGCATCTTAGCGTTCGGCTAGGGAACGTGGGGTCAGACCTTTTCCAGTGGGGAGGAAGTCTTCCTTTTGCCAATGTCCATGTACTCTGTTTCTATCTCATGGCATACTCCTTTTCACTACGTCATACAGGAACCGGGGCTTCACGATGATCAGTAGTGTTGTACAGAAAGCAGTATCTGAGAGTGTGAGCAGTCCCCATGAGTTGGTGGCTGTATCTGTGAAGTGAACATTTGTTGCACAGAAATCACAACCTGTCTAGCAGCAGGTAGGAAACTTTTAGTTACAAGCACATCATTGAAGCATTCTTTGGTCATTTAAAATGCTTGCCTTCAGTGTTCTTGTTGACTTATGTGTCAGCAAGTATCCACTGGGTATACAGGCTTTGTTGTATTTGCAACTATAGTAAAGGCATTATTACTACATTACAGTTACTGCTGTATCTTTACTGAGAGACAAGAAAAATGTGAGACACACACTGAAAACACCTGCAAAAGTGTGATTATTTCACTGAATCACAGAATGATTGAGGTTGGAAGGGAACTCTGGAGGTCCTCTAGCAGGGCCACCTAGAGCCAGTTGCCCAGGACCATAACCAGATGGCTTTTCAATTTCTCAAAGGAAGGAGACTGCATAACCTCCTTGGGCAACCTGTTTCACAGTGAAAAAGTGTTTCCTGATGTTCAGAGGGAACCTCCTGTGTTTCAGTTTGTGCCTGTTGCCTCTTGTCTTGTCACTGAAAAGAGCCTGGCTCTATCTTCTTTTCACCTTCCCTTCAGACGTTATACACCCCGACATGCACACACGTAAATGCAGAGTTAACTATTAAAACATAGAGATTTATTAGAAGGAGTAAAGTCAGTGGGATGTAATGACCACCTAATGCAGTGAATTATTCCAGAGGATGCTTAAAGTAAATGGAAGCCTCCTAAGAGGTGCACTCCCCTTTCTCAGCTCCTCTTTCTTAGGATCTGTTGGGAACCCTGAAAATGTAGTCTACACAGCATAGGTGGTCGCTGCCCTAGATTAGTTTAGTACTGAAGTTAGACTGTGACACTGTGTGGAAATTGTGCTTTTGAGCTACAACCTGCAGCGGTCAGGCTTCATTTCCTCTCAGACTTGAAGGCTCTACCTCACCCAAAGGTCATTTTCCCCTTACACATGCATTAGAGTCTTAGCCTTGATGTACTGCAGCATGCTGACTCTTCCTGTAGGCTACCAGATGTTACAGCCCTGACAGAGAAGAGGGAGAAAGGCTGAGTGTTGGAAAAATTATTTTTGCTATGATAAGAACAAGTATCTGTAAAGTACCTCAGTTCTGGATCTGTTCAGCTAAAGTTCAAATTAGTGTTGCTTAAAGACACACTTGAATCCGTGTTCTGCCACCTACACGTATATTCCTGTTTTCAAAAGAGTTGAGCACCCACATTCATCAAGACTTGCCAATACAGTACAGTTTAATAACCGATTTTTACTACTGTAACTCAGCCTTTTTCCTCCTTTTCCAGTGTTGATTACATCTCTGTAGAAGTGCTCGAACAAGTCAAGAAAGACATTTTAAAACATGAAAGAAGATACGGACCTGACCCTTCTTACCCCAAATGCTCTGTACCCCCCACTGCCGTTGGCATACAAGGAATGTATGTTTGAAAAGATTGCTGCCTGTGTCAGCTTTTGACACTCAGCTGCTAATATGCTCTTGATAGCACGTTACTGTCTGGTATTTCATCTTACCACATGCCCTACTTGGGTCACATCTCATGTCTCTGTATGAAGTGTGTATATATGGATCCAGGTGCCTGCTGACCTATTTCTTTTTAAACCTGGTAGGCCCTGCCACTGCACAAGAAACTCAGTATTGTCTCTCTGTGAGATAAAGACTGCTGGAGGAACTGAATGCTGGCAGTCATTGAGTATCACTGGTAACAGCTCTAGGATAATTAGATCCAGAAAAGAAGAAGATGAGTTTCAGTGCTACCGGGGATAACCATCCTCATCACCAGCAGAAACCCCCCAGTTAGAGCAAACCAGAGGCAGGAGCTCACACCACTATGGGCAGTTTGCAACTCTTCAAGCACTGCTGTGCACCGCCAGTCACACCCCAGGAAATCCCTTGTGTCCTTCATGGAAAGGTCACCCCTGAAGTCACTCCTACCAGCAGCCTCTTTGCACTTTCCCCACAGCTGCAGCCATCATCTCCCTTGCTGGGAAATACAAGATGGAACACTTTTTGAATTAGGTAACGCAATAAATTATCTGGAATTGACTTAAATTTTCCGGTCTGACCGAAGTTCCCAGGTTCTGCTGAAAACCAAGCGCGTGGTATCCCTGGGTGCCTCCGGGGAGCTAACTCTTGGGACCACCCTCCCACCCCTGCAGCTGCTGGGGAACTTTCTACAGTGGAATTAATTCTGTTGCATGGTTTCAGGGGAATAAGGTTTTTGGAGCCCATGTAGAGGGCAGGTGCTCCTGTGCAATGGGGCTCACGTCCAGCAGCCATGGGGTGCCAGGGAAAGCGAGTGCACCTTTGCTTCCAGGGTGAATTCAGGGACATTTGTTTAAGGCCACCATCCTTTTGAGTCCGAGGGCCTGTGCGGAAAGTTAAGCACAGCTTAGCAAGCGGGCACAATTTAAAGAAGTCTCTTTAGAAGTGATGCAAAACAAGCCAGAGAAAGTGGGATTAAAGCTGTACATAGAATAAGTATCTGCAAGCCTTTTTGCACCACAGGGCCTACTTCAGCCCTGCACACAAAACCAGGCTCTCAGACCATACCTGCGGCAGGGATTGAGAAATTTGAACTCTTTCAGTAAATCCCCACACTCTGCTGGGGCTGCAAAACAGACCATTCACACCAGTGCCCATCTGCAGATTATTCCAGGAGGGGAATACTGATTTCTTTCAAGATTAAATTGCAGATCAGCTCACAGTTCAAAGTCCTTCCTTCTACCAAAACAAGAACATCGCCAAAATAACTTAAAGACAATATGTCGTGTGAGATAAGGCCCTGGGAATATCAGATTTCTACAAACTGTCAGAATAGAGAACATGACTTTCTTATATTGCAGTTATCTAAAGAAGAGGCTGATGAATTTTAGTTTTCTCCCTTTCAGGTTGTTTTAGGCATTTTTTTTCTTCAGAGTTACAACTCTGATTGAAAATGCTGTTATGGCATCTGGTAAATCTCCCATGCTGTGAGGAAACAATATCCAGGCTCTTCTGCCAACAAGAATATCCAGTTTAGATTATTAAAACTCAAGGCATCGTTGAATTCATCTGCAAAAGGATGCAGTCAGCAAGACAAAATTCTAGCAGTCTCACATCCCCTAATATTGCTGTTCAAAGTGAAGTTTTGGCACAAGCTACTAGGAGGAAGGAAAGCTTAAGTCTGGATGATAAAGCTGCCAGCAGATACATGTGTTTAAAAGAAATAGCTCTTGGATGAAGAAAAGAGTCACGAGCTGGTCTTATCTGGCCAGAAGGGGCCGAACTTATCCTTGCATAGGTGGGACAGTCTTTCATTACAGTCAGTGGGACCTCACCCACACAAAACTGAATTTGATTAAGAGGAAGTGGCACAGAAGCAAAGACATTAGAAAGAACAGGTTGTAATTTTCCTGTCTCGCAGTTGTGCAGAGAAGGTGTCAAATATGATTTTTATTGTGAGTGGGGTCTTTTGCACAGGTGAAACAAAAGTTTCAGATCATATGCCCAGGTGGTGTAGACAACGATAAAAGAAGAGTGAGAGTTATTATACTGCTTTACTCCCTAAAAGTCTATTAGTGCTTATTTGCAAAGTTAAAAGTCTGTAGCACTCCGTTTTGATAAGTGAAAATCCTGAACAGTTTGCAAGGAGCTGCAGGTTTGCTGACCTTGTGTTAAAATGAGGCAAATTAGCAGTTCTGAAGTCTGCCAGCTTGTAGGAGTCCATACATCCAGCAGCTGATCTGCAGAGGTGATGCACAGTCCACCCCATATCATACCTTTATGGTACTTTGGGTGCAATACCAGATGGTAAGGACACCTTGGATTCTGGGAGAAACATCAAGGTTTCTGTAAGGTACAAACATCCTAAATGTTTAAAAGGCTTCTGATAGCAGCATGTTGTTTGGCTTTCAGATGGCTGGCTGGATTCTGGGGTCCACACCTTTGACTTCCACTTCAGCTTTCCTCCACGTATTCCCTCCACATTCACCAGCAAAATTGGCTGCATCTCCTACTTTGTTCAAGGGACTTGCTGCAGCCGCCAAATTGTCTTAGCTAAAGAGGAGAGATGTTTACTGTTGCAAGGAACTGCTGGTGACCACAGAAGACACGTGAAGGACAAGGTAAGGGGAACAAGCTATCTGAGTTGGAGACACATAGACCTACCCTGTTCTGATCCAGAGCTGTAACTGCTTACTACTGAGTGTCCACGAACTTGTAGCTCTGAGCTTTCTCTTTTTAGCATTCAAATGACACTTCAATATCTTCTGCCATCTTTGTGCTAGGGCTTGCACCAAGATGTTTCTTTTCTAGCATACAAGGTGCATTGTAAGACTTCAAGAGTGACATGTAGGGAGCGCTTTGAGATCCAGGATGAGGGAAAAGGGAGATTATTCTCTTGCTTTGAAGTCTAAGCCTTGGGCAAGCATGACCAAATAGGAGGTGCCTTTTTTACTGAACTCTACCTAAACTGGGACAGTCAGTCAAAGGTCATCAAGACAGCTAGAACATGATGATTCTAATAATTTTGTAGCCTCTCTCTAAATTTGGGTGTGGATAGCTAAAGGTGACAATTTTTACATGTGCACACATAAATTCTTTGCACAGATGCTCAGGAGGACTGTGATAATTCAGCCACGTCACATTTGGTGCAGCAAGGAAGACTGTCCTCTGGGTTAATGGTGGGGCTTGTGGGGAGGGTTAAGCAGCCTCAGCTGTTGCGTTAGGAGTTTGCGCATGCGGTGTTTGGGAATCACCCCGTATCCAGCAACAAGAACTCACCATGCTTTGCCTTTCCGCTCACCCTCTCCATGCAGGCCTCACTGGTGGTGGAAGCTAGGAAGGATGCAGTTTATTTCTGCTGCTTCAGTCATGGCTCTGTGATCCTTCGGATTTCCCTGGAGAAAAGCATATTTTGCCCTGGAGAAACCATTGTCTTCATGACAGATATTGCCAACAGGACATGCAAGTATGTTAGAAAGGTCGTTTTTGCTGTACACTGCATTGTCCTGTATAGTGGCTTCAGCAGCAGGGGAGAACAACGCTCCTTGGAAGACCGAAGCGAAGTGACGAGGTTGGAGTTCCGGACAGACACAGCTCCCTTTGAGGCCATGAGAGTTACCAGTGCTCTGGTTCTGCCAAAACCCATGCCTGTCACCAGCACTCTCATGGAAAATAAAATCATGGCATTCAGGTACGAGCTGGTAGGCACCTCTGACCTTCCTTGTACCACATCCACCATTGTGGGCAGGGTACCCATCGTCATAGCAGCCACATCGGAGCATTCCTCTGTGGAGCAGAACACCATGACTGTGCATGAAAATGAAGGTGACACCTCAAAGGGGGTGAGCCTTCACAGAGACATTTCTGAGATGATTGACCCAGGAGCAATTGCCAGCAGATCCACAGAATAAAAGATTTTTCTGCAAAATCCACGCACACTAGCTGTATGCTTTCACAGGAGGAGCCTGCTTTTGCAGCGATGTACCAGTGATTCCCAAAAGAAGAGGGGTAAAGCTAGCCAAAGCCCAAGGTCAGGAAGGCACATAAAGGGGGACCCATAATTCTGTTAAACTGACTCCTGATAACTGGATAAGGAAGAGCAGGAGACTCAGCAGTGGCCGAGGCAGAGAGGGGACACTTTGCAGGCCCAGAGGATGGCTGTGCTCCTGTACATGGGAAAACAGCTCCACGCAGAGCACACCCTCAGATAGCTGGCAGGAGGTGCGGTGCTGGGGGGAGGCTGAGACAGCAGGTAATCATCCTGCCATGCAGAGGGACCGGGGCAGGCTGGAGAAGCAGCCGGTCCAGGGGACATGATGTGCATGTAGCCCATGCTGGAAACCACCGGCACATGTGTGTCAGTGTGGATGACCAGAAGGTTTTGGGGTTAGAAGGTTGTTTAGGATTTTATTGGTGTTTATTAATGTTTGGTGAGTGTCTAGTAATGCAGTTTATCTGCTGTATTGCTGGTATCAAACCTGAATGTACAGTCCACTGAGTGCTGGTTAGTTAGGTGCTGTTAATCGACTAAATCACTCTGATCCTGATGTGATTTAAGCCATGTGAGCTGAGCGGCTTTGCCCTGCGGCAGGCTGCTGCTGTAGTTTGCCCCGGTGGGTGCCACCCAGGGAGGGCTGCCCTGCCCGTGCACCCTGCGGGCTCCTGCTGTGTCCCCAGGCTCTCCGGGGGGTACGGGCAGGGCAGCTGGCCTCCGTCGCCCCTTGGCACAACCTCAGTCCCACAGCAGGGCTGTTGCGGCAGTCATCTGGTGGGACTCACCTACCTGCAGAGCTGTGGCCTCGACTAACTCTTGCATGCAAGCAGCACCTCCCGTCCCACACCCCTGCGTCTCCACATTTTGTTCCTCAGCAAGGGTGGTAAGGAGTGGGGAAGATAAGCTGAAGACCAGTGGGTGCCCCTGGGCCACCTTCCTTACACCTGTTCCTGTACCCAGCGGCCTTTATAGGACCAAGAAACCACCATTCACCTCTGACCCTTGGCCCCACTAAACACCTGCGTGCATCTCAGTGCCCCCCACCTCCAGCCAAGCCCCTGTGCTTTTGCACCGTTACCTTCTGACATGCCATTTTTGCCAAGAGCCTTTCCTGGTCTCCAGACCAAAACAGCCATCGCCAGACAGGCTGGGAGCAAAGGATCCGTGCTAGCATCCCACTCCTGCAGCACCGAGGGCCCCATGCTGGGGGATGCTGCATCTCACCCATGCTGAAATACGCTGACACCGGCATGAGACAGAGGTTTCACAGATGAAATGCACAGGCAAAAGAAACTTTTCTGTCTGTGCCTCATAAAGTAATGGCATAGAAGACGCAGGGTGCGGCCCCAGTCCATCTTCTTGCCCCATCACCAGACTAGGGCAGAGGCATGGGATGATGCCATGTCTCCCGGTGCCAGGCGCTCACTGTTAGGAGAGACACCTCACTGCTCTGTGACCAGACCCCCCTGCTCGCAGAGAGCCCTGGCTTTCTCTTCCCACCCGTGGAGACTGCTTAGAAATGAGATTACACTGATGAACTTTAATTTACAGCAGCAGCAGGTCTGTTAGCGTCTACTTCCCACATGCTTTCGGCAGCAAATTGCCAGGCAGCCCCAGCCCAGGGTTTTGCATGTCCTCAGCTATCTCCATAGCTGCCCAGGTGCATGGCCAGTGCTGTGCGGCACGACGCATTGAGGGAGCGCAGCGTTTCTCCCACCGCCTGCCTTTCACCATTCCCTCTGTGTGCACAGATTGACCTTGATTGACAAAACACCCCAGCCTGGCTGCGTGCAGGCTGAGACATAGCACAGCGCTTGTCACATTCTGCTGCTCACACACGCTCTCCCTGGGCTGATGTTTCCCCTAATCTTGTCCCTAAAAATAGTATTTATCACACTGACACTGGCAGGGCCCTTTCACATCTCAGACAAGACTGTATATCAGGATGCTACATGCAGAATCCCATTACAAATAGATTGTTGTTTTACAGGTCTCCCTGTTTCATCATTCAAACAAAAATTAATGCACTCACAGCGTACATGACAGGAACATGTTAGAAGAATATTTTTCACTGCTTGTCTTTTGAACTTCCAGCATTGCTTCTCAGTGGCATTTGATACAGCTGAAGGAAAAACACATCCCAGTGTAAATTCTGAAGTTGCCATCACATAAACACTGGCAGTCCTTGCATTTGCTATGAAAAGGAATTTAACTAATTTTTGCAAAATATCATTTGCAAAGAAACAATAGGATGTCAACATTTGGGGGGATAAAAGAGCAGCTTTGTAACTTCTTTGCATGTTACTTGCTGTGAATTGAAGCACTGTTGAAGTCTGTTTTCCAGATCTACAATGTCTGAACCCAGGCTGAGATCAGCAAACTCTGGAAGGCAGTTGAGGAAGAAGTGAGGTATTTCCACTTCTCATTACGGTCAGCCTGCAGGCATTTTCATGGCAGGAAACAACGGGCATCTGATGCTAGCAAAACTGCCTTCTGATTTCAAAACCTTCATTTCTCCAGATGGAATATATGCCAGGGTGAAATATGCCTAATCCTGTTCCTGAGATGTTTCATGCTGTGTGTGTGTGTGAGTGAATCTGATGAAGCAAATAAAACATTTGACAGCATCAAACTAGGAAGGCTGAAGTCCTAATAAAATAGACAAGCAGTGGGATACCTGACTTCTGGGAACTTGAGCAAGTGATTTCATGTCTTTAGCATTTTAATTTTCCTTTCTACCTTTGCATGTCTTTTGTATTGCAAATTCTTCAGTTCCTTTCCAATCTTTAAAGACTTATTTGTCTAAGGCACTTACATGCTACTGTGGTATAAATAGTAACAAGAGCAATACGATGAGTGGGTAGTTTGAGTAAAGTACGTTCTTCCAGCAGACCACAGAAGATGGAGCAGAGAGGTCTCTCGGAAAGGTCTTGTCAACTGCCTGGTTCACTTCTCCAAAGAGATGGTGGATATTTTTGTGGTGTAAACTTGGAGCCATCAAAACAACAGGAGGGACATGTGGGCTATTCCTGTTTATTCCTTCATGTGCCTTTTGCAAGGCACTAAAATACACCCAAATGAACTAGATGCCTTTGAAGTGTAGTCAGACCAGTATGACACTCTGTCTTTGTAACACTCTTTAGAGCAACAGGGCTAACTGTTCAGGTGCAGTGACCCAAAATAGCCATATAGCTCACATGGACCTGAGCTTGTACCTTTGGATGGCCCTGCATGAATTTCAAGAACCTGTTAGCACAGATTGGTTGCTAACTAAGGACCCGTCACTGTGCTCTCTTACGTGATATAGGTATCACCTGGGCTTGAAAACTGAAAACCCCTCCCACTCTTTTAAGTGCAACAACATACATTTCCATGGAGGCTTCATTAAATACTACACACTAAGCCCACCCATAGTAGATAGGTTCATGTTGTGGTTTAACAATAGCCAGCAACTAAGCACCACACAGCCGCTCGCTCACTCCCCCCCAGTGGGATGGGAGAGAGAATCGGAAGAGTAAAAGTGAGAAAACTCGTGGGTTCAGATAAAGACAGTTTAATAGGTAAAGCAAAAGCTGCACGCACAAGCAAAGCAAAACAAGGAATGCATTCACTGCTACCCATCAGCAGGCAGGCGTTCAGCCATCTCCAGGAAAGCAGGGCTCCATCACGCATAACAGTTACTTGGGAAGACAAATGCCATCACTCCAAACATCCCCCTCTTCCTTCTTGTTCCCCCAGCTTTATATGCTGAGCATGATGTCGTATGGTATGGAATATCCCTTTGGTCAGTTGGGGTCAGCTGTCCCAGCTGTGTCCCCTCCCAACTTCTTGTGCACCCCCAGCCTACTCGCTGGTGGGGTGGGGTGAGAGGCAGAAAAGGCCTTGACGCTGTGTAAGCGCTGCTCAGCAATAAGGAAAATATTCCTGTATTATCATCAACACTGTTTTCAGCACAAATCCAAAATGTAGCCCCATACTAGCTACTATGAAGAAAATTAACTCTATCCCAGCCAAAACCAGCACACACAGTTCAACAAATAATTATATTGGCCCTCGTAGGCAGACTTGTGAAAATGGAGCAGGAGGTTACTGTCAATTTCTGCCGCATGTGCTCTAGCTGCTTTTATATAAATAACAAACTCTTTAGACCTTGGAATCAATATTCTTTTTTCTTTTTTCCTTTTTGAATGAACGATGCCTGAAGTCTCTCCAGGACCCCATAAGAAAGAATTTGATCTCTGCCCCCTTTGGGATTATTTCTGAGGAGTAGTTTTGCTGTGGAGCCGGTGGGATTTGTGCAGCTCAGAAGTGATGGAAAGAGTGGAAAGAGAGTAAAGAGGTGGCACACATGAAGGGAAAATGGCTATATTGTCTGCTCACAATTTAATTTTAACCTTGCAAAACGTTCCTTTTTTGTATAGTTTCATGAAGCAAAAATAGAAATTTTTCTCTTTCCAGTAACGATGGAAACATAGAAACAATGATTACTGGAAATTATCTGTACTTGTGGGATCAGGTTTGTGTTATTCGCCGGATGACACAGACGTTAAGCCACACATGCATCCTCAGCAGTGTGACCTGGCAAGGCTGCCACAGCTGACAGGGAATGAACCTCACAAAGGTCCTCAAATATCTGGAGCAGCTGGAGCCACTGCAGTTCTGGAATATATTAACTCTAGCTCCTGTTGGCTCAAGCTATACCTGCTTTCAGCAAATGATTTTATGAACAATTAAATACTGAAACTGTGACCATGTCTGAGTATGTGTTTTGTAGTCCAAAAGACTTAGTAGCCACCAGGACATTAAATCCCTTTATGTCCCCTTAAATCTCTCAAAGGAAAGGTCAGCAAGGCATGCAGTGTCTCAGAAGCTGTCACCATCAACATTTATCTCTATTTAAAGGGAAGGAGAGTCCTTCAATACTTTTTTTAAAAGCTGGTTTTGAATAAGATAGTCTTTTATTACCTAGTTCCTTTGCCATTGTCTTTCTATCCTTTAAAATTACACAGGCTCTTCAGATAAGCTACTGCTTTAAGACACAAATGTGGATTAAATGGTATTGATTTGTTTGATCTTTGTACCTTCATCCTTTCCTTTACTGCTTAAACCTCCTGCTTTTCTGCAAATTTGTCAGTCTCCCTTTCACATTTCTTTAAGTCATCTGCCACCTTCCCAGACAAGAACTTGAACGGGGCCAGCGTCCTTCTGATTGCCTCTGCTAGACTTGCTGGGAGGGAAGGGCTCCTTCGTTGCCCTAGTGTGCTGGTTTTGGCTGGGATAGAGTTAATTTTCTTCATAGGAGCTAGTATGGGGCTGTGTTTTGGATTTGTGCTGAAAACAGTGTTGATAACACAGGGATGTTTTCCTTATTGCTGAGCAGTGCTTACACAGAGCCAAGGCCTTTTCTGCTTCTCTCACCCCACCCCACCAGCGAGTAGGCTGGGGGTGCACAAGAAGTTGGGAGAGGACACAGCCGGGACAGCTGACCCCAACTGACCAAAGGGATATTCCATACCATACGACATCATGCTCAGCATATAAAGCTGGGGGAACAAGAAGGAAGAGGGGGATGTTCGGAGTGATGGCATTTGTCTTCCCAAGTAACCGTTACACGTGATGGAGCCCTGCTTTCCTGGAGGTGGCTGAACGCCTGCCTGCTGATGGGAAGTGGTGAATGCATTCCTTGTTTTGCTTTGCTTGTGCGTGCAGCTTTTGCTTTACCTATTAAACTGTCTTTATCTCAGCTCACGATTTTTCTCACTTTTACTCTTCCGATTCTCTCTCCCATCCCGCTGGGGGGGGCGGAGTGAGAGAGTGGCTGTGTGGTGCTTAGTTGCCGGCTGGGGTTAAACCACGACAACTAGGTAAACCTTAATTAAAACAAAACAATCCCCTGACCAGCCTAGCCTTCATCCACATTACATGCAAGCATTGGTTTATAGTCTGTTTTTCCTTTTGGAGACCAGTTCTAACACTCTTGTGTGCACAGACATACACGAGGCCAGTAATGGAAAGTCAATATGAATGGAAGTCCGAGAAGAAAGAAGTCTTTTTTTCAGTTAATTTAAATGATTTTTCAGTTAATAAAGATCACAGTATGGTTGTATAGATTAATGACTCAGGCAATGCATAAATTCAGCTATTCAATTTGTTTCCTACTGACCACTCCAAACAAGTTTTCCAAAAATGTAATAATCCATTCTATTAATGGGTGCTATGGGCTCTTCTAGATGAAATATAATAAAGTATGACTCTTTCATGAGTAATTTTAAACATTCACTCAGGGTGATTGATTACATGAGCCAAGGATTGCAAATTGAAGAGATAATTGACTTCTTCAATATGCAAATACAGTACCAGGCAATAAACAGATACCAGTTACATCAGTATGAAATATAATTACAATTAACTTCAGCATCACAAAGAAACTGTCTTGATTTTCTTCAATGCTTGCATGCCATTTTCTGCTTTCAGTTATGCCTGTGTAGCATCTAGTCAGAGCTGGTGTGGTTTCACTCCCACAGGGCAGAGTGTACCTGAACAGAGCCGTGCTCACATCTTGATAGCTTTGGCTTCACACTGTGTCACTTGTCATGGTTTGCACATAGTTTGATCATTCCCACTTATTACTACTGGGAATCTCTTTTGGAGATTTCTACCAGTGGCAACATTTATACAGCAATACTGAGAAGGCTTTGGAACAAGTTGCTCAGGGAGGTTGTGCAGTCTCCATCCTTGGATATTTTCAGGACCTGCAAAGATAAAGCCCTGAGCAACCTGGTTTGAGCTCAGAGCTGACCCAGATTTGTGCAAGAGCTTGGCTAGAAACCCCTTCCAACCTGAATTATCCTATGAACCTATGAAAGTGAAGGGGAGCTAAGCAGAGAGGAAAGGAAGAGCCCGAATGGAAACTGCAGAATGATTTTGAAGAATCAAAAAGAGATTTAAATAGTGGGAAAAGGGAGGCAAGGATCCCATGGGAAAAAGAAACAATGAAAAAAAATAGTTAATAGCTAGGAAAATATTCTGATCCATCTCAGACTGCCGCTCTGAAAGATGGCAAAAAGGAGGGAGCAAACAAGCAGACAGTATTGACTTTTTAGAAACAAATATTGCATTTCGATTTTGACTACTATGACTGCTTTCTGCTTGTCTTTCTCATTTCCCTGACAATAGGTAGGAATTACACCACAGCTAGCCACACCAACAGTACTCGTCTGTCTGAAGAGAAGAAAGGAGCCCGCTCTTTTTTAAAATCCCCAGCCTTGAAGCTATGCCAAGCAGGACACGTTGGAACTCTGTGCATAAGCAGGCTGAAAGCCCCTTTTCCTCAGGAACTGAAGAGCTAGAATGAGGGCAGACTTGAGAAAAAACATCTATTATGTTCCCGTGGCTCAGGTCTCCTTTGAATGTAGCTAAGAGCAAGGCAGGTTACTTGCAACAGGAGAGACAGGGCTCTGGTTGTTTTAAAGGTTACACACTTATGCGTCTTCTTGAATAAATACATCGAGTCATAAAAATAACTCTGTCTGTAAACATTCCTTTATAATGCTCCATGGAGGGACCTGGTTAGAAGGACCCAAAACCTTTCTGGATGTACCATACAGTATTGGAATGAACCATGTTTGCACTAGATCTGTCCCTAGATTGCGACAGAGCCTTAGGAAAGGTACTTCTTGCTGCTTTGGCAGAATCTTCTTGGCTGGGCAGAGCCCGTGTACAGATGGTAGTGCATCAGTAACAGCAATTATGGGCCTTTGGTGGGTGATTTGCGGTTTAGGTCACTAACAATAAAAATTTATTGGAAATAAAAACAGAAGAATGAAACAGACTTTAGGGGGGGGGGAAAAAAAGAAACAAGGAAGAGAAGAAGGAATTCGATGTGCAGAGAAGTGCTCCAGATGTCACAAAGCAGCATGAGACCCAGGTCTATAACCGCCTGCAGGAATCAGATAAGCTGCTCTTCCGCAGACCCCAACTGCTGCACATCAAAGGAAAATCTCTGTGACTGTGCTGCTGCTGTAATATCTATTTCTGAAAGAATTTGATGCTACTTCACTCCTCTTTGCAAAGCAGCTGGATTCATGCTTTTCCTCTCTCCAATAAGGAGTTTGCTGTGGAGAGTACCAGCCTCATGGGGTTTCTCCTTCATAAGTTTCTTCCCTACTTCCCATTCAGAAAACTACCCCTTTTCCCCAAACAATGAGAAGCTGCTGACATCCCCTGTGCAGAGGAAGTGTTAGGAGCGAAATACGATGGTGTTAAAACCTAGTCACCCAGAAGAGCTACTCACCCAGAAATCATCTGGAAGCTGAGAATTGTTTGTGAGCATTTGGGAACAGGGACTTGCTGCTTCTGTTTGAGTATCTGAAGGGGATGGAAAGGATTTCTAGTGATTTGTTGTCTCTCCATTTGTTCCCTCATGTTTCTATGAAACAGGACTTCCATTTATATTGATTTGCCTCTGAATTTGTCCCATAAGCCATTCTTCACCTCAAGGCTGTGAAACTCTCAGACCAGCCTTCCTCCTTTTGCCTGTCCTTGGTTGTCCTACTTGGAGTTTGTATATTACGCATCGCAATGACATGCCACATCACATTCAGGGGGCCCAGGCTCCCCACAGGACAGTTTTGAGTACACAGGGAAATGAACAACACCCTTTGTCATTTGCGACTTAGAATGGTTGGACAGGAGAGAGACCGTATGGTAGAAGAGCTGGTCTGTCTGGTGTTTGCAGTGGCATCTCTGTTGATAAAGGGACTGCAACTGTTTGTTAATAAATACAGTTTGAATCTTTGCATGTCACTGTCCATAATCCCAAGCACAGGGTCATTCTAACATCTGAAAAATGTGTGTTTTGTCTATATCCTGCACTGGGCAGCTACAAGTGACTCAACTGTATGTTCTTATTCACAGTTTGGTCTGTCTAATTTTTATGGTTCTTGTAATCTGCTCAAAGTTTAAGCTGGTTGCTTTTAAATGCAACCTAAAAAGCTGAAACACTCTGCTTGCAGGACTGTAACTACTTCAGCTTTATGGCCTGAGATAAAAAAGTCCTCTCCCACTGAGCCCCTCTTAGGAGGCTGTTAAAATTAAGGGCAGTGTATTAAAAATCTGTTATGTCTTTTACTAGTGAGTCATAACCTGTTCACTTGTGGGAAAATGAGCTTGCCAGTCTAATAAGTCTCTGAATTGCTGCCTTTCCAGTCTTTGAGAGGTGCCTGCTCTTTGTTTCCAGGTGGTTGTCATGATGGAGGCTATTCACCACAGGAAAAGCGGTCATTTAACACATACTGTAATACAGTGCAGTAGCCCAGAGCATGATGATACTAGATGGAGAGGACAGAGATCTTTTAAAACAGAACAAATTTACTTTCTGCATAAATTAGACAAAAACGTAATTTGGGGAAGCAGATAGTGCAATTAAATGCTCTTTTTTCTAGGCAATAGAAGTGGAGGCAGAGGAGATGAAGCAACCTGGAGTAGCTAACTCATGGAGCAATGTAGAATAAAGATGGAGCAATGTAGAATAAAGAGGGCAGTAGTAAATCATCTGCTTGAGAGACTCAGCAGTTTCACCCGACAGAATCAACTAATCCCTAGGCTCCTAACATGCATACACATACATATCTTATACAATTGGATTTTGGACATACATATACACTTTCATAAGCATGAATATTATATTTAAGGTACTTTCTACAAACATTCTTGCCTTCTGTTTGCTCCATGTCATTTCCATCTCAGCAAAGGTAATTGTTGAGGATGCTAAGGCAATTTATGGGCACCTGTGGGCTCATAAATCTTATGTGCTTATCCTAGAGATGTCTCTTCTATGTATGCTATTTTAGGTGGTATCTATCATCCATCACTGTACAGTGTATCTATGGTAAAAAAAGAACTATTGTACCAAATCTGATCTCTGACAAAGCAGACACAGGCCAGCCCTGTAGTGATGGCAGCTGCTAGATGGTTTATTATAAAGGGCAGAATGCAGACTTGTGCAGTGTGTGAAAAGATTGACACTTCCTCAAGTTGCTTCCCTTCTGTGGATTCTTCAATTTCTTCAGGAAAAGAAGAAAATACTAAAAAATTTGTGTAATAGTCAGGCTTTCAGGAAAAGGTCAACCATCCATATCAAGGTCCCAGTGATGGGTACTAGACTAGAAAGCATTTCAGAGTGTTTTGAGTTAGTGAAACATTTCAGAATATTAGTAATGAACAACAATTGAAAACAATGAATGTGCTTGGAGGAGGAATATTTCCTTTTGGGTAACCAATTTTAGTCCTCCTACTTAGCCACCCAGTCTCCCGTGGACCTTTCTACAGTCCACGGAGGAAGACAAGTTGCTTCAGGAGACGACCAAGGATGACTCTGCATTAGTAGCTCAGCTCAGGAATGCAGTATAGATTGTGCCCCCTTAGTCTCCCCTAATTCAAATTGCACGGTCTCTGCACATGAAAGAGATTTGTCCGAAACATACTGCAGCCACGATTGTGCATTCAGTTTATAAGGACCAGACAAGAGCTAAACTGAAGTAAAACCCTGAAATGCACAAACTGTGAGCACTGGGTCTTGAGCACCAACGGTTTCACTCCACAAACCCATTCCTGCTGAGTTGCGCTACTTACTAATGCTGAGATAAATGATGAAGTTAGGTACTGAATCACCTTTAGGGTGTTCAGCTCCCAAGTCTCTGCCTGCTTCAGAAGGAGCTTAGGGTAAGCCTAGCCACCTAACTCAGGCTTCTCAAACTTAACACTGGAAGTGGAGAGTGGAAATACTCCTCTCTTCTCCCATCTGTGTCCGTGTTTACAAATGAGACTCCCACACAATTGAGGAGTCCTTCCTCCTTTAATTAAATTGATGAGTTGACCATGGTGAGTGGCTACACTGAATCTTTTAACTTCTTTCAAATTCATTATATAAGCAGTTTCTCTGCTTGACCATTAATTTAAATACTCATGCAAAATCTAGGATTACTTGATGCTTTTCTCTCTTTCATGCAGGCTTATAATGACCTTAAAAGCATTAACTCAATGTGAGGTCACAGAATTATTTTAGCTGCGGATCAGTTGCTTAATAACAGTTTTCTCAGAGTCATGTAATCATGCAGGCTGTAAAGCTCAAGTAATTCTTTCATTTTCTGCCTACATATTAATGGATTTAACCACTCCTATGCACAAAAAGGAGAAATGAGTTTTCAGTACTTGGGTTTACAGTGTCCAAAACATACAGAGAAGCATGTATCTGCAAAATTAATCAGCTGTTTCTGTAACTACTTAAGAAATCAAATGCTGTTTGAAAGTCAAACATCAATATAGTCACCTCTTATATAGCACAAGCAGGATCTCACAGTGTTTTCCCATTAGTAATTAATGGTTTGTCTTTGACTATATCTTAAGTCAATTAAATAAGTTTATAGGCTGCAGTAGGCAAAAGCTAATAGATTTATTTTTAGTCATAATTTTTAATGGATAAAAATTTAATCTGATTATAAAGTGAACTTTCTCCTGATGAAATATTAAATGTTCCATAAGCAAAATATTTGATTTTGACATTACTGTGATACTGCCTGACTTTTTTAGTGTCAGAAATATTTATGATTTTAAATAGGACAATGCATGGGTAAAATGTTTAAAAAAATTGCAAAACTAACAGAATATGTTCCTGCCTCATAATAAACAATTGTTGAATGATGTTTATTAAAATTGGCTCTCAAGTGACAGTTAATAAATGCATAGTGCTATTATACATGCTAAATTCAGCATTCCGAAAACTTAAAAGCAGATAGATCAAAACAACGGAGATAAAAAAGTCACAAAGACAAAATACAGCAACACCAGTAAATGACAGGGAAATAATTCAGACTTAAAAATGACTTATTATTTAGTAACTTGTAACAACAATTTATAGAACTAAATTAGAGGCAAATCAGAGTCTTTCTGATGTTTTAGATATGCAATTTCTCTAGTGCATATAGTTTGATCATACAGCAGAGGAATTCACATTACAAAGTCCCCTTCAAAAAAGCAAAAAAACCCAGTTTCTATGTTTCTGCTTCCGGGTTACACTTATTCACGGATAATGAATGAAGGAAAAAAAGGGTACAATAAAATTCAATTATTAATCTGTTTTAATTAAAACTCCTAAACATTTCTTCAGTATTTATTTGGAGAAGTTAGACTGTCTATATGTGGTGTGTTTCTATGTATGTTTCACGTATGCCCAGACCATATCTGCACTGAACCGCACAAATACTGGATTTAATGGGCTTTGTGTCCTTTACTGTAATCACTCCACTGGCTCTTTGATGTTGCACAGGTTTGGTGTGATGATGGAAAGACTTGCTTCAACCATGTATTTTCACCTCTGTTTCTAAAAAGTGAAGGGCAAAACTTTTCATCAAGGAGCAGTTTATCTTTAATTAGGAAAAATATAATTAGGCATTATCACCACATTGCTATTACTGATGGAGAAAGTCATATTTTCACAAGTAGTGACCCATGCTGTATTATCACTCTGCTGTTTACCGCACAATGAATCTGTGTTTGTGTTTGGCAGCTAGCCAGCAAAAATTAAAAGGTAATCAACATGCTTCTCTGCAGTCCGGTCGTCAAAGTCACTGGCTTCACAGATGAGTAAATAACAAAGTCAAGTTGTGATGTCCTAACAGAAACCCTTCTTTAGGAATAACTATATTTATCTCCTCTGTCAAGACATCAAATGATACTTGAAATAACCATATACAAAAAGCTTTGCAAAATAGATTAGAAGAACTGTGCTATACATCTGGTGTTGAGTTAAAAAACAGTTTAATGTCTCAAGGCACCACCACGGTAGAATTTTATACCTGCAAGTAATCATCTAATACACTATTATACAGTTAAGGTAATGTATTAATAAATAGCTTGTGCAATTTTGGGAAGCAATCTATAAAGGAATGTTAGATATACAGTAGGCACGTACTAAATACAAATAAAAAACAAAATTCCTAGAAAAAGCATGCTGAGCACCTTTTGGTATAGGTTGAGTTTCTTATTCTAAACACTATGTAAATCTTAACTTACAAAAGGTAAAACTGAAATCTTATAGTAACTGCTTATTTAAACTGATTTTCCTGGGTATTTGCCTCTATGTCACAGGATTACTCTTAGGGACAGAAGACTCTGGTACTGGCTGTAAAGGACTATCTTGTTCATTCAGTTGTGCATTCAAGTTTTCAGAAGTTAGAAGAGAAGAATTAAAAACTATTTCACTTAAGTCTGATTTTATGGATACAAGATGTGGTTCTTGAAAACTTAATGGTTCTTCTACTAACACCTGTGTATTTTCTCGTGTCATTCCCATATCTGACGGTGACTTTCGTTTCATTCTTGTGTATGATTTGTCTAAATTCTCCATGCCTTGGTCAGTTTTCTGAAATCGCCCAAAGAACCAGATGAAGAAACCAAACAAAGCAAAAGCCAGCAAACTTGGAATAAAAGCCAGGCATTTGACATCAAGGCTAGAGCCTGTGAATCTGCTGTGCAAGAACATGTCTCCTTCGGCATAGGTCCGGTTGGTCAATGGGTTAGTGTTATTGGATCTCCACTCCCAAGATAACTTAGTTCTATTAAGGTCTTTCAAGCTTTCTGAGTCCTTCACTGTGTAGATCTTCTGTCCAGGACCGATGTATTGACCATATTCATGAGGTTTGTAAAATATTTGGTTCTTCCACATATTCAGATCCAAGATTAAAACAAGGAAGATAATTCCATAGTTAAACCATTTGCCTGTTTGGAAAAAGAAAGTTCTGTCATCTGATATATCCATTTTAGAAGCAGTACAAATGCAGTCATATGTAAAAGCTACATATGAGAAAAAAAATCCTTTTTTTATTAATCTCTAAAGCAAAGTTGTAATAAAATTTCCACCATAGTCAGATTTATGCTGAATATCTCCTAGTATTTCACAATTAGGTCTGGGCACATAATAATAAAATAATTTTGTAACACAAGCACAGCAGTATATCAATTGAATTCACATTGCAGTTTGTAGGTGACCTGTTGATTAGACCACTAGATGATGTGGTATAGATCAATAAACCTAAAAAAGCATTAATTCCAGGGCTTAAAAAATATTCACATGGAAATTTTCCATGAAAAGTCTGTATTTGATAGAACTGTTTATAAGCCAGCAGTGACTGAAGTGACTGAAGTTTTTGGGGTTGGTAATTATGTAAATTTTAAGAGTATATACATATATTGTTTGATATACCAACCATGGTGTGCAGACATATTCAGGTGGGGGCAATTGGATAAACTGTGATTTAGAGATAGTACACCTTTGAGAAATAGCAAGGGCTGACTGTAGTCTTGGGAGGCTAGTCAGCTTAGCTTTTCCTATAGTCCCTGTAGTGAGAAACTCCTCCAAGGAGTGACTCATAGTCTAACATTAAGCTCCTGCAATACTGGAGGAGGAAACCTTTCTCCTTTTATTATTTAAAATTGCTCTTTTGCATGCTTCCTCCAGGCATCCAAAAGACATTAAAGATAACTTTATGCAATTGCAAAATTGGGCCTGCTTTGAGTAGGTTGTTGGAACAGATGAACTCCAGGTGTCCCTTCCAACCTAAATTATTCTATGAATACACACAAAAAATTATACTAGTTTCATAGTTAAAGCATCTCTTACATTCTAGCTGGACATACGTTAAGATCTTACCTGTGCAGTGATGACTGGCACCACCCAAGAACCCAGCAAATCTACACGTCAGCATTATGTGAAAGGACATTCATGAAGGAACGTTCCTGCTGGTGATGAATTATATTGGTCTATGCCGGAATCATATTTAAGTATGTTTCAAGTGAAAAAGAAAATGAACGTATCAGACTATCCATCAAATGACTTACATCATTGGCTTGTAAAGAATAAATGGATTCCAGTTCCTGAAAGTCTGTGTGTTCAAATTGTATGACCAGTATGCTCCAGGAGGGTAAGGAGGGTAACTCCTTGTGTTTCAGTCATTGTGTTTAATACTCCTCTTCAGTCGAGATTATACTTAGACTGAAAATGAACAAGAATGTTCATTCTCTTGTGTTATTGTCACTATCCAGAAATCAAACTGCACTGAAAAGACCTTGCAGCCAATCCCGTTCACATAGTTCCTGAATAACTCCTCTATCTTTTTTTCTGGGTTTTCATCAATATTATAATTGATCTGTTAAATTATGGGTTTAGAAGATTATCACCACACTTTATAATATTTAAGTTTCTTAAATCAACACCAAGACACTGAAAATGATGCTAAAATATGAAATACAATAACAAACAATACAACATAACTTGGTGCTGTTTCCTGCAGATTTTTGCCCTGTATTTTGTGTGTTTCTCTCCATCAGAATAACCCTAGCTTCCCCATCACGTATGACCTTTCAACAGACAGAGACAGAATATATCTTGCATAGTGTGTGTTGATGGGCTGGCTGGGACACACATATTCACTGATCAATTGGCTGCTGTCAAGCAGAATATAATGGCTGACTTCTCCCTGCTTTTTCCTCAGCTGGGCACTAACTTAGATGATTCTTCTTTACCTAACCATCATTTCTTAGGACACAATGATAATGTCACTATTTTTCAGATTCCCACCCTCTGAAAAATGTTTTTGAAACTGGCTGTGGGTTCAAAAGTTATTTGATGCTGTGTTGGATGAGAGAGAGTGAGACCAACCCACACAGAGATCATGATCACATAATTCTCATTTCCTTAGGAATATAGGCTAAACACAAATTACAATGAAGCAAATATTAGAACCATTATCTGTTTATCTATGGCCAATTTGAAAGAAAACATTATTTACTGCATTTTAAACTTTCTTTCTCTGTTATGGTTGTTCACTTGGCCACTTTTTGAAACAATAATTTGTTATCAGATGTTACTCTGTGTTTCAACCAGAAAGACGTTTCAACCAGAAAACAACCCCTTGCTGTATTGCCCCAAAGTTAATTCCTTAAGCCATATTCTTTTCCCAGGAAAACACATCATAAGCCCATCCAAGAAAACCTTCCACTTCTTTTGTTATTGGCTTCATCAAAATATTATCTGTGGTACTTTGTGTTTCTGCAGAGCCAAGACAGGTGACTTTCCAAAGAGATCTGCTAGACCCTAGGGATCTGATGGTAGGAAGGGGAAAAACTCGTGTAGGACCAGTATTGCTCTTTCCCTTCAGCTAGACATGGCAAAAGTGAAGATGTCTAGGAAGAAAACAGATAATTGAGAGATCAAAATACGCAGCATAATGAAATGGGGATATTATTGAGATGGCCTTTGTAAAGGCCAAAATACACTGTTACGGTTTTCTTGATTGTAGGTTTCAGGTATGACTGACAAAGGAGACTTAGACATTGCAATGCTGAGCTATATGACCTTCCTCCTCTTTAGGCACGATGGCACCCAGAGGATTTCACAGCAATCACCTGTGCGACCACATTGTCCTAAATGTGACATGTGTAGAGCAAGCCACCTAAGGAGTAAGACTTGAGATGGCAGCCTGCTGCTGGTGAAGGAGTTGACTAAGAAGCTGGCAGAAAACACCAAAAATGCTGAATAGAGGTAGCCAGGTGCTTGATTTCAGGCTTCATGTAGCATCTATCCTAAAAGGCTCCACCCCTCTTATGTTAAGAATTTGAGTGCTCACCTGATCTAAGAGACGTATGCATTTCAATTATTCCTGTTTCATAAAAAGCATGAACTTGAAACTCCCTCACTCAGCTCCTAGACAGAGTTAGGCAGGCAGGAGCACAGCCCTAAGTTCTGCTGTTGGGATCGTTGGGTCAGTGTGGACTATAAAGCGTGCTTAGACAAACAAACAGCTTCGACGCAGACACCCCATTTAACTAAGATGAATTGCAACCTGTATGGCTAAGTGGCAGCTAGTTGCCTCTGTTCTATAGTGGATCTTCTCAAAACTCCTTAAATTTCTCATTTCTAGCCAATTTTTCCATCTTCTGCATCACTTTCATGCTCGACGAGCTCTATGATTTTTCCTTTTCTTTTGAAAACTGTTCTTACCAGAACCAAACACTGTATTTGAGTAACTATCTCACTCTAACCACACATGAACACAATGACATCTTCCTACTCCTACTCAGTATTCCTTGTAGCCAAGGGCTGCATTAATCTCCTTAGACACAAAATGACTGGGAGTTAGTGCTGTCTTGGTTACTTAGAGAAAGTATTTGCCTCTTTCTAGAATACAGTGTCTTCTGCTGTCTATCCCTCTTCCAAAACATGTACTTTACTGCTGTACTAGCAGGCGTGATGATAGCCAAATAAGTCGAGTTTACCAAGCAATCCTTCTAGATCAGTGATAAATGTGTTGAAGCAGACTGAACCAAGAGGCCTGACAGTCTCCACTCACATTTATTTGATGATAATTCCCCATGACAAGTAATTTTTGAGACTTATTATACTGACCAACTTTTAACACTATACATGTGTGTAATCTATGTATATGAAATGATTGTGTATTGCAACTTAATTTTGGTATAATGCTTTTTATAGCAAACTTTAAGTCATATATCAAGCTTATGTAGGAAATAAGCTTGGTAAATTAGAACTCACTCCTGACCTCTCACCTTGCGCATAAACAAGCTCAAGTTTATAGTTTTGCAAAGGGTCAGAATAAATATAATATGAAGATATAGATATTAATTTTCTTTAAAAATATATTTATAATTTCTTTTAAAAGTGCTTCAGCTTTCATTCCAGATGAAAAGTGGTAAGGGAAAACGGAGCCCCACACTATGAAGTAATTTAATTTGTCTCAACCAATTTCTGCAGGATCAGTACCACTGTTGATCTAGGGTTGGCCCTACTCCAGTGAGGTCTGTGTGACCAAGAATACTGGCATATGCCTGGCACCATTTAGTCCTTCTTGGAGCGGGCGGATTTTTCATAGACACAATTTGAAATGGAAGGACGTCGGAAGATCAGCTCTCAAGACTGGAAGGCTAGTCAATCATTTCAGCAAACTGCAAAGAATTATGTCAAGACTCTTCAATGAAGTTACAATGAAGAAAATCAGGTGGTAAAATAGGCTGTGTCACTCAGCCATGCACTACCTAAAAAAAGACCTGGTTAACAGCTGCCTTTCACAGTGTTGACGTCCTTACATGCTACACATGACACTTGGAGAGTCAAGAATCTGTTTTGGTGTATTTGGAAACGTAGTGCAATATTGAAATTTGGTGCAATAAAGATCCCCCAAAAGAAAAATTGGAGGTATGTAGCTAGTCAAGAGCATGCACTGGGTGTCCTTGTGAGGCTGCGATGCAAAATGTGAAACCTTTTTCTAGGCGTTGTAGCCTACAATGACTATTTGGGGATGAAAACTCGATCCCTGTTTTCTGAGAAAGCATGGCTGTTGAGGAGGATTGTATCCTCATGGCTAGGGCACTCACCAGAAGGGAAATCTTGACCCTGGAACAATCTCCACTTATGGCAGTTTGGACCTGCTCTGAACACCAGCCTATACGGGACTCTGCTTAGAAACACTCTCCCCTCCCTGCTGAAGCTGAACAACTCGTCACTGCACATGAATGCCAGGGGCCTTCTCACGGTGAAAGAGGTATGGATTTTTCTTTTTCCTTTTTCCAGAAAGGCACCTATTTTCACCAGCTGAACAAGATGTCTGGGCAGTGGTCATTTTTAAAGAGGCTGATAAGGTTCAGCAACCAGTACACAGTACCACATGCAACTGATTTACTGGGCAATTGAGGCAGATCCTGCAGGTCCAAATAGTCCAAACCAGGTGCTGGTTCTGGAGCATTTTTATTTTTGTATGTCCACTCTGTAACAGAACAGTCACATCCTAAAAATGAGATCTCGTGTAGAAGCCAGTCCTCAGCATCCCTCCTGAGGTCAAGAAGAAATGTGAAAATTCCACTTGTTAAGGCTAGACTCAAGTGGCCTCATGCTGTGCAACCACAGCCAGAGGCTAGTGTAGGAAATATTGACTTTAGACTCTTATCTCAATTGCAATTTGTGTCTAAAAACATTCAGACACCTCTGTAAAACATTCAGGTATATCTTCAAAACGTTCTTCTTTTATCTTCTGTCATGTTAGTGTTATTAGCTAGATACATGCATACAGACCACTCACAGCTGAAACAAGCTGCAAATCCTCTGAGGTTTTTTCACATCTGTGCGCACAGACAGCTTTGTTTTTACCTCTAACCTTTCTATTTTTGCCCACAGGCTCCCTCAGGCTTCTCTGTGTAGGCGATGCTTGGCCTGAATCTAGACACACTTTTGGTTTAACTCCACAAGCCAGCCATCGTAGGCACTCGCCAGCCATGAAGGTGATGATTTCTCCTTTGGGTGGAAGGGCACTCTGGCTAGATCAGCACTCAGAAACACGTTTATAAACAGCCAGAAAAATCTCCCATCTGTTTTGATACCCAAACCTTAACATTCCCTATTTGAAACTTATTCACATACTTGACAGCAGATGCTCTTGGATCTCCAGTGCTGCTATTAAAGGGTACCAGCCAGGCCCCCTAGTGCCTTTTAACCATGAAAGAATCTGAAGTAACAAAATTTGCTTTTAAGTTTTACAGATTTCCCTGGTGTCCTGGTTTCAGCTAGGACAGAGTTAATTTTCTTCCTAGTAGCTGGTATAGTGCTGTGTTTTGGATTTAGTAGGAAAATAATGTTTTTAGTTGTTGCTAAGTAGTGTTTATACTAAGTCAAGGATTTTTCAGCTTCTCATGCCCAGCCAGCAAGAAGGCTGGAGGGGGCACAAGAAGCTGGGAGGGGACACCGCCAGGACAGCTGACCCAAGCTGGCCAAAGAGCTATTCCATACCATATGACATCATGCCCAGTATATAAACTGGGGGAGCTGGCTGGGAGGGGGGATTGCAGCTTGGGAACTAACTGGGCATCGGTCAACGAGTGGTGAGCAATTGCATTGTGCACCACTTGCTTTGTATAGTTTAATTCTTTTAGTATTGCTATTGTCATATTATTATTATAATTATCATTGTTTTTCATTCCTTTCTGTCCTATTAAACTGTCTTTATCTCAACTCACGAGGTTTTTTTCCTGATTCTCTTCCCCATCCCGGGGCGGGGCGGGGAGTGAGCGAGCGGCTGCGTGGTGCTTAGTTGCCGGCTGGGGTTAAATCACGACACCTGGGTATTATGGAAACTAGGATAGACTATATATTTTCATAAACAGCAGCCCAAGAAGGAAAATACACACTTTGCAACAAACCATCTGTCAAGAGAAATCCAGATGAGTTAAGCAGACGCAGGAATTCAAGTTAATTTTGATGTTCATAGATAAAAGCAGCTATCAAAACAGGATAGAAATATTTAATACTGAGTAGGTGCTTGCTAGGAGTTCCTAGATGCAAAGAAATTTCAGCAAAATGAGGTACTCAGTTACCAGTAAAAATAAGATATGCTTTTGGTAGTATATTTAAAATCACACTGAAGTATATCAGCTACAGGCTGCAGATGTTAATTCAATATTACTGCCAACTTACAACATTCAGAAATCACGTCAGGCCTAAGAAAGTATGTTATTAGTTTAAAGCAGCAAGATGGGTTAAAAATAATACACTTAGTACTGTTTTATTTTTCTGCTTTTTTAGACATGGAGTTATGCAGAAGCAAAATTTCATTTTTTTCTCTGCAATCATGAGCTTTATTTTATGAAAGCTGAAATTCACATGTAGTCACTGAATTCAGGAGCTAAGACTTTAACACAAAATAGCAAAAAAAGAAAAGCAACTGTCTTAAGACTTGTGATAAAATCAGGAGAGTTGGCAACACACAGCACGTAACTGTGAAATCCTTCATCTGTACAAAACTTGCATGAAGCCATTAAGCACACACCACAGAAAGGTGGTTTAAAGTCCTTTACTCCTTTGAATGTCCCTTTTTACTTAGAGCTGCTTCTTTGTGGGACCGTTGCTCATTAGAGCAACCCAGCAGCAAATAGGGTTGCTCAGGGGAGTCTTAGGGCTGCGGTTATTTATATCAATCAACAGTGACCAAAATAGACTGTAAAAGAACTTATGAAGAATAAAATTTACCAGGAAAAAGATGATAAATGTTATTTCAGCCATGCTTTCTTTCTCCTTGCTATTTGGGAGAAAAGGGTTTCCAATTTCTACAAATCAGAGCACAGGTCATGGGTTTACAGCCTGACTTTATCCCTATAGCAAGTAGTCTCAGCAGGTTTGCTGATGACACCAAGCTGTGTGGTGCGGTCGACACGCTGGAGGGAAGGGATGCCATCCAGAGGGACCTTGACAGGCTTGAGAGGTGGGCCTGTGTGAACCTCATGAAGTTCAACAAGGCCAAATGCAAGATCCTGCACACGGGTTGGGGCAATCCCAAGCACAAATACAGGCTGAGTGGAGAATGGATTGAGAGCAGCCCTGAGGAGAAGGACTTGGGGGTGTTGGTTGATAACAAGCTCAACATGACCCAGCAATGTGCGTTTGCAGAGCAGAAAGCCAACCGTATCCTGTGCTACATCAAAAGAAGCGTGACCAGCAGGTCGAGGGAGGTGATTCTCCCCCTCTACTCTGCTCTCCTGAGATCCCACCTGGAGTACTGTGTTCAGCTCTGGGCCCCCAACATAAGAAGGACATGGACCTGTTGGAGCGAGTCCAGAGGAGGGCCACAAAGATGATCAGAGGGCTGGAGCACCTCTCCTATGAAGACAGGCTGAGAGAGTTGGGGCTGTTCAGCCTGGAGAAGAGAAGGCTCCGGGGAGACCTTATTGCAGCCTTCCCATACCTAAAGGGGGCCTACAAGAAAGCTGGAGAGGGACTTTTTACGAGGGCATGTAGTGATAGGACAAGGGGAAATGGCTTTAAACTGAAAGAGGGTAGATTTAGATTAGATGTAAGGAAGAATTTCTTCACTATGAGGGTGGTGAGGCTCTGGAAAGTTGCCCAGAGAAGTTGTGGATGCCCCCTCCCTGGAAGTGTTCAAGGCCAGGTTGGATGGGGCTTTGAGCAAGCTGGTCTAGTGGAAGGTGTCCCTGCCCGTGGCAGGGGGGTTGGAACTAGATGATCTTTAAGGTCCCTTCCAACCCAAACCATTCTATGATTCTATGATTCTATGATTCTATGATTCTACTAACATAAACGATATTCAGGCCTTAGTCTTCTTTTCCTGCTTGTTACTAAAAAGAAGTCCTATGGTTAAATTTAACATTCTGAATCCCATGTATTAAACAGGGCTTAAATACAGCAGGCTTCCTGCCATCATCAGTGTCCTACCCCCATGTCATCTGCTGCAGTTGCATTCATGTGCATCGCTCTCTACCCTCATTTTAGATTGGATTACATTCATCTTGGTACATATATATTGAACCAGTTCTTTCTTTCTTTTATTAGCTCCTTGATTTGAGTAGAAAATTACAAGTATCTACACATCCACACAATAACTAGAGCTTGAAAATGATCCAAGATGATACCCTAACCTAAGATAAGAACTGATGGTAAGAACAGATGGTTCAAGCAAAACTTACCCAAAGGGAGGTTCTTGTGCCATGTGTTATGGCTGTTTATTAGATCTTCTAAACGGTGGTGTAGCACCGAGATAAAACAGGCACTCAGTAGACAGAGTACGTGACGTGCAGTCAAATGGATTGATTTGTCTAGTGAATCTAATAAATGGATCTTGTTAATGCTGAGCAGGGAAAAATATTCCTCAGCCCCTATTCATTAGCTCACCCTCATTAAAAGAATGCCTTCTCGCCAGAAAATCAGAAAGGCCTCCAGCCCTCTCTGCAGAAGACTCTACAATGCATAAATATTGGTTTCTCTCGGTTGGTCTGTTTTCAAACAGCAGCACTGCTAGCAGTTGTATTTCTGATCCCTAATTTATGTTATTTGCTGTTGTTTATTCTTTGCTCTTCCCTGATTATCATCAATATTCTTGTCTCTTCTACAATGCAAAACTGTTCTTTGCTCTTCAGCCCCTCTTCTACCACCCATTGTTTTTCATCTACATTAATTATATCCTGAGTTTCTGTATCTGATGGCGCAGCCCACCCTACCATGCCTCAGTCATTGTTTGTGCTCCTCTGTGTGCCCATTCCACTACTTCTCCTTATACAATGGAATAACTGCAGGGCATCTGGGAGCCTTGTGGGACTGAGCCCCTCCAAATTTATGCTCTAGTCTTGAGAATTAGAAAATAAATATTTTTCACTATCCCTGAATACTATGCCTATAATTCACATCAAATATTTGATGCTTATACTCTTTTTTCCCCCTCTCCTTTCCCTTTTGCTCACTTGGGAGAGGAAAATGTGTTCATCATGTACACATCCCATCTTCTCTCACCTTACACCTTCTAGTCACTGACCATGAGATCATTTACTTCATCCTGTTCCATAAACCACTCGTGGCTCAAACGGTCTCACTCAGACATGCCCCAGCCCTTCTTTCTTCTTCCTGGCTGGCTGTTCTCTCTCAGTATTCCAGCAGGGCACCTACATCCAATTTTGAAAAACTTCCTATCCCTCCATCTGTACTTCCTACTGGCCCACTTGCCTTCCCTCATTCAATAGCCAGCAGGTAACTTTTGCACTCATTTTCTCTTCTTTTCTGGTTTTTAATCTGATCGCTCAGATTTCTACCTTCTCTGCTGAAAATGCCTTTTCTGAGGCCTCATTCAGCCTATCTCGACTGAATCCTGGGTTCATCATTCTTTCCTTCTTGGCACATTTTCTTCCTTTGGCTTTTGCTGCCTGGTGAGCTTGTGACTCACCTGCTAGCTCTTGGCCTTATCTTTTTATCATCTCTGAATGCTCCTTTTGTCCCTGTTCTGCAGGAGTTTCATATGGCTGTGTCACTGGATGCCCTCGTCTATCTTATTCCTGTACAGTATCATGTGCTGTGATTGTTTATATTATCAGTTAAAGACCCCTGTCATTTCACACCTGCATTCTTTTGCTATCCATTATTATCCAACTCTTCCCAATGTTGAGAGAGGAGCTATGCTCCTTCTGCATACCTTGAAGGTAAAACCAAAATATTTATCCCTATTTAACCTTCTTCTTTTTTTTTTCATTCCCTACTGTTATTAAAATACTGTCTCACAGTATGTAAGGATCAGGTACTTTTTATCTATGTGTACCATCCATTTGAATAACTGCAATTCTATTTTATTTGAGGTTATTTAACTGTCTGCTACTGGTTAGATGACTGATGGAAGTATGGTTATGAGCGGCCTTTGCCAGATGAGAATGACCGAAGTTATGAAAAGATATTAGCATAAATCATAGCAAAGGCATCTGAAAGCATAAGAGATTTGAAAATGAAATAAGCTGCTAATTCCCCTGGAGAGTAATTTTAGATAAAAGATCTCTGAAGCTATATTAGGTATTACTTAGTGTCACAAGAAGTTGCTGAAATCCATGAAAAAGAGCAGGTCTCTCTGATTCATAAGATACAGGTTCCTCATTTCCCTGAGATGTTTATATATGGATGATATGGATATGGACAGATAAACTGATAGAAAAATAGTAATCTGGGACGCACACACACAAAAAGTATGTGGTTAAGAACATGTTAGCATACATTTATTACACAGAAGCAGTTCACCGTGTGACTGTGTCACAATCTGTAAGATTACATACCTGTTATATGTATGTGATATTCCTCTTTAAAGATCTTTTGGAAATAAGGTACTTTGAACTGCATGTGTGCAGATGGCAAGCCTGGAAGATTCACTTCAACATCACCCATAAAATGTGGAAACTCCCAGTCCTGTTAAAAAAAGAAAAGTAAGAGCCTCAATATAAGCTTTCACGGTATATTTTTGCCCTTTAAAATGGCTTAAATTAATAAAAGGGAAAGGTTCTATTTTTAAGCCTCCCATTATTGGATTTTCTTACTTTAAGTTTGACTGAACCACTTGAAATAGAATACCTTGTTTATATTAGATATTACAATATGATTTTTACTTCAGCTCCATGTAATTATGTGTTTAAAAGTTCACTTCAGAATGACAATATTGAACCCACTGTACCAGCTGATAGTACAAAATAGTCTAAGCATATGGATACCTATATAGCAACCTTGCAATACTAGTTACAACTTCTGTTACTAATTTGGCAAACAGTTTACACGTAAGAAATTGGCAAAGAAGGCCCGACCCTTTCAAACTTTTCATATATCTGTATTCTACTTGTTCAACTTATATGGTGTTTTCTGTAGTTGGCCTTAATACATCTAAATAAACACTCCCTGCAAGTGCAGGCCCTTCAGCATAATCTGCCTGAATCAATCCAAGCACAGTTTTCCCCACTGCTTTATTTCAGCTGACAAGGTAATGCTGGAAATGTGGAAGCTCTTACCCATCATTATGCATATTTTGGTAGCACGTGGTAACCCAGCTGAGGAGGAGCTGCATTTAAAGGAATTTTTCGCTCGGTTATCTGCACCCATCATCAGTCACTTGAAAATGGGTATAATAGCATGGCTCATTAGAGCCAAAACTGAAAGTCTAGCAATAGTGCTAGAATCAGTACGATTACTGCCAGAGTGGTTACTTTGTGCGCTGCAGACTGTTGGTGATCTGCTATTAAAAACATACTGGCCCTGTTCCCATGCAAACTCCTGGATTTGTATCCCACAAGTTAGTGCAATAAGCACCTGAATTACTAAAAGTAAGATAAAGGAATCTGAAATGTGAGGAGCTCTGTGAGTGACTTGTGCTTTCTTCACATGAAAACCATTCCAGCGCAGCCATCTCCCCAAGAGAACCAGTTCCTTTTTTTTTTTTCAGTTTTATAAGGCTGGAAAGTTTCCTACCAGGGTAATGAAAAAGAATTATTCAAAACTAAGAATCATCTCTGAAAGATAAATCACTGTATATAACTTAACTTCCAAGATATTGCTAAGTGCTCCAACATTTTCTACAGTGGAAGGGAAATGGAAGAGTTTTATCAGCAGGGAATAGCATGGCCCAAACACTAACAGCAGCTGATTTGTGCTAACTCTTTGTGATACTGAGTTAAATGGATTAACAGGAGTACAAGCAAGGAAAAAACCTGACCCTCTGTACCTGGTTCTCAATGTTCACAGCAATACAGAAAGTGCCAATTTACAGATGCAGAAGATAAGACAAATAAGGATGCTCTCCTTCTACCTTATCACGAATGCAATGCATGTGCTCCTGGTCACGAGGTATGGTAATAACTGCCCAGCTGCACAATCCCTTACACTGCATCTGCAACCATCCCCTTGCAGGCGGTAGACATTCAAAAAGTGCCCAAAGATAAAAATTTTATGGGTGTATGCTCTCAATTCACAGTATCTAGTATACATCTCTGGACTGGTGTCTCATGTTAAGTCATACATACTCTTACCCAGGAATAAATAGGAAGAAACACATTACATATTCCTGAAGATAAACAAATGGAGAGCTGTGGACTCTGCCTTAGAAATAACTAAACATGGGACTATAAATCTAGCCTCCTGCTCTTGCCTTGCCCCAATGCTCCTACTGTGCCTTTTGCTGATTTACAGATAAAATTCCACCGTACAGAATTTTGTATTGGACTGTGTCTTTGCATCTGAGTTTTGTAAAAAAGTTCAGTATTTTTTCTGATCTGCATGAATATTACCTGATAATGAGTAACTAGAATGCCAGCTCTGTCAGATGTGCAATTTACTGTATTATTTGTCTCAGCAAACAACTACTGAGACTGGAAAATATTTCATAAAACAAAAGCAAAACAGAGAGGTCCAACCCCAACAGTGTGCTACTGCTTACCTTATAACAGACAGGTGAGTGGAGAGCCCATTAGAAAAATACATATTTGACACTCCAAACTACGGCTACCTTTCACGTGTACATTATTTCACATTTTCTACACATATACCCCATGCTGTATGAAGCATGCCTGAATTGTATCATGACCTCTGTTACCCTGTAGCCCCGTAATATGGTATTGCCATTGCTAGAGAGATGGGCACAGGCTGGCACTGGAGACCTCACAGCTATAAACAACTCACCAGTGCTCAGCTAAAGAAATGCAGATCTGGGGCTGGGCAAAACTGCTTTTAGGGGTAACAAGGAGAACGAAGAAGTATCTAACATACGTAAAAGGCACTGTGTATAGTAAACCTGGCGGTAACGTGGAGCTTCGGATCAGTGAAGAAACAGCAAAGTCTAAAAGCGTGTTAGCAAACATAAAAATGCCCCTAAGTAGATCCTAGAGTGAGGAAAAATAAACCATCACGATGAACATCATAACCTTCCCAGCAAAGGACTCCAGGTGCCAGTGGCATGCTGTAATGCCCCCACCGACCCCCACCAGACTGAAACTGCCCAGTTCAGGACCCACAGGAGCAGGGGCAGGGTGGACGAAACACCAGGAAAAGTGGTAGAAGCTAAGAAGTGTGTGTATAACAATTTTGACATTATTATTATTACTGAAACTTTTTTCTGCACAGAAGTATTATTTTCTGTAATAATTAGAACTCAACTAATAATGATTCTTGGATTACACTGTTAAAATTTAAACGATACTAATAATAAATTCTTGGCTTTATCTATAAGGTGTTTCTTCTTCACCCATAAATAACATTTTGAATGTAACACCTTTATCAGTATGATTACAAAATCTGTTATTTAAGAACAGTCCCACAAGAAATACAGAAATAAAACAAAAATCAACAACAAAATAAAACAAAACACAATAAAATGTATTTGAAAGCAATACTAAGAAAAGGAAACTAAAACAATGAGTTAAACCTACTAACTTCCATGAAAGTCACTGCAGCCACAGCACTTAGGAAAAAGAAGCTTCAATTTAGGTGACTAAATAGCCTTTGGGGCTTCATTTGGCTCACAGCTTTGGTAGGTGTGAGTATTTACTGTCCACGTAGTGACATTATCACCTGCGGACACATAGCTGTAGTATTATTATTTTGCAGGAGAAGAGCAGATGACTATTAGCTTTTCAGGCTAATGCCAATATCAGGTTGTCAAATCCAAACCCAACGAAGTGGCCATTTTGCTATCTAGGTTCTAAGAAAGCGTTGTCCAAAATCTTTTGACTGTTATCGTTCTCTTCCTTACTGACAAGTAAAAGACAACTTAATTTCAGCAATATCCAGAAAACCATTTTTCCAAGAAATTCAAGGTGCCTAGTAGGAATAATCTACGTCATTTGTTAATAGGTACACTAATAGCGCAAATGTACAAGCCCATAAATCTAACCGCTTCCCTCTCTGGAACACAGCTCAGGTCTGCATCATGCTTTCATACACAGTATTTTCTCCCCATGGCCTCTGATATCAGTCTGTGCTATCAGTCTGTGCTCACCTCTGGGACATGAGTGACTTATGCTATGTTCTTTAAGTTCTCAGCTCATAATTAAGCAAAGTTCACTTGATCAGCTTCAGTCTTTATTGCTGAGATGCCTGTACTCTGGCATCTCATTAGGAACTGGGCCCATCTCATTAGGATCTGGGATCTCATTAGGAACTGGGCCCAAAATACCATATTTAGAATGTATCTCTACTTGCAGAGTTTGAAAAATAAAGCTATACAACCATACTGTTAGCTCATATTTGTATCTCTCATGCTGCATGAACAGACTGTTTCTTCTTTAAATCCATCAGCATCGAATTTCTAATATTCACCTACTTCAGTGGTTTCCAACCTGGGAGGTCTGCAGCATACCTCTACGCAGTTCATGAAGAAGAAACCAACCCAGAACCAGCAGGCTTAAATCAGCTGCACAGAGGTCTCTAACCTCACCGGCAAGTTTTGTGGGATGTGCAAATCAAATGAGGTTATTGCCTCATTGCACTCTAGTCATGAGGAAAGGGCAGCCAGAGGATGAATTTAAGATCACTGAGGGGTTCATCCTAGTGTTGCAATGGGCAAAGGGAGCACCTCTGATTTCCATCAGCTACCTCTTAAACCCAGAAGCACAGATGAAATTGCATGCTGCAAAAGGGGAGATCATGGTATTTTGATTTTCTTCCCTTTGCTTCTAGTTCCCCACATCAAACAAATGCACACACCCTCTGCTGCAATGCCAGGTATTGGTTTAAGACCCAACAGTGGAGCTGGCAGCACTCATTTGGTATCTCTTTAAGTAAAGATATTTTTAGTAATGGTAACTGAGCATCAAAGCCACACTTTCTGTTATGATCTGGCCCTTCTCTGCATCCCTGAGGAAAAGAGAAGGCGTTGCCCGGGAAGCCCTGTCCTGACCCCGAGCCAGGACACGCAGCTGCCCTGGGGCTCCTGGCCGGCTGCCGGTGAGGCAGCCCAGGGGCCTGTTGGCAACACCCAGCACCCTGGCTGGCTGCAGGATTGCTCCTTGCTGCTCGGTGTTTTTTATTGCAGGCTCTGGGCCATGTCTCCCAACCCCAGAGGACCAGGACCAGGTGCCGGCAGGATTCAGCAAGGATCATAAGCTGTCTGGGAGGGCGACGCCAGCCCTCAGCAGACCACATCCCAGGCTTCATGCACACACGACCCCATGTCCCTCAGCCACCAGCTCCTTTCCACCCAGGGAAAACTGCCACAGAGAAGGTGGGACCAGGATTAAAAACCAGTAACAATGGTAAACAAATGTGTCATGCTTTCATCTCTCCTGTCTGAATGTAGCTCATAGGGTGTTTGTAAATATGAAATAACACTAAAAATAATATAAACACTGTTCAGATATAATCATGAAAGAGCACAAATGCACACTGAATATTTCTGCTTTAAGTAGTGATGATATATGCTATATTTAATGGTAGGAACACATTTGTACTTTAAACCCCTCAGAATAACAAATAAACAAAAACAGAGGGAAGGAACTGAGAAAATGCATATGTGAATGTGTATATGTGTGCTTGTTCCAGAAACTGCCTATAGCAATTTTTATTTAATTTATTAAAATCCTTTAAACTGATGAGGTAGAAGACTGCGCATTTTCAGGTATCTTTGCATCTCTTAGCTTTGTTTCAACTCTCAGAACATGGCAGACAGGCAGACAGCTAGAGGAAATTTAATGAGAGGCAATGGCTACATATTTTTGCAAGTGTTTGAAGTAAGAAGTGAACAGCTGGAATTCAGAGACAAAGGCCCAACTCCTCTGTGGTTATCTCTAACTTCCTTGCAGTGCTGCAACTTGCAGTGATCTCTGCAGCTGAGATCTCTGCAGCTGTGAGCTGATAAAGTACAAACATCATTTTAATATTTCATTCAAACATACATAAGAAGGGAAGTCAGCAGCCATGACTAGAACTCACTTTCATGCTTGTGAGATCAAATCTACTGCTCAGTTTCTGGCCTTCTGTTGTTTGCCAATACCTTATTTAAATAGGAAGAAAGTTTGATAGACGTCATGGGTTTTAGCCCCCACTAAATGAAAAATATACATCTACTCTTAATGTTACCACCTGTATACTTGTATGGCTTCAGTGGGGCTACTTAGGTCCCACAGTGAAAGATGACACATTATTCTTCAAAAGACCTCCTGCTTGATGTTGGTACTATCAGTGCTAATCTATTCATAACTTGCAAGTCCAGAAAGTTTTATTTGATCTGCTCATCTGTTTTGGCTTCACCTGCTTAGATTGTTATTGGCAATAACAATCACAAAACCCCATCAGGAACTGTGGCACGAAGTCCCTAATTGCAGACACAATGGTACCTTTTATCTCTTAGTCTTGATTTAAAGAATTCAAAATACGGAAAATCCACTGTAACAGTGGAGTAACTGCTTCAGTTGAGCTCCAAGCTGCTGAGACAGAAGACTGAAGACAGCTTGCAGGACCAGACACAGGTATAGAAAGGCTATCCCTGCACTATATGGCAACGTAAGGCATGGACATACCCACAACCTTGCTGTCGTTCTCCAACATCTTTGTGCTCTTCTCCTCAGTCTTTGCTTAGCTTCTTCAAGCTCCTGGCCTTTCTCTAGAACCACCACTGCAAGTCTTGCTCATTTTCTCCCTTATTTGAGAAAATGACAATAAGACAGCAATAACTCCCTCCTTGAGAGTTAAAGCAGCAATACGGCCTCTTTTTATGTGTGTGCTTGGCCTTGAATGAACCCTTCCATTAAAAAATCATTACAGAATCCTTTAGTCTGTTATCCATTTCTGCTTATTTAAAGGCAACAATTCCGAGGCCACCCAGGTCCCAAACAAGCCCTGGGTCTCTGCACTTTGAATTTACACATTAATGCATTTTGAGCCTAGACAAAGCTGTGTATGCACATGTCCTCAAAACAGTGACCTTTGTTACTGAAATGTCCTAATTGGTATTTAGCTTTTCTGCAGCAAGCTCAAAGTAGTCTCAAAATTTCAGACCCCCTAAAATAAGAAATGCTTGCATTTCACTGAAAGACCCGTATCCATGCCTGTAGTCACTGGCAGATGACTGATTCATGATAGATGGCACTCCCTCTTTCTCCCCTGTGACTATATCTTGGGTATCATCTTCTATTCACTCCTCACAACCTGGTAGTGCCTTGATACTGCAGATCTGTTCTGCATAACATATCACAGATATGACAATTCCTATCAAACCCCACAGCTAAAAATTTTATTGAGGCTCTCATCATCTGCTGTTCAGTTACATTGGCATGTTTCCCTCTGGCCTTCACAAGTGCAGTTGTTCTCCACTGACACAGAAACGCTGCTGCAAAGACCATTCTCTTAGTCTGTTTCTTTGACCATGTCACTCTTTTCTTTGATCAAATAAAATACAGGCCACTTCCTTTCGTATCCAAATCCCTTCAGATGTTTCACTACCCTAGGTACAGACTGTCTATATGACAGCTGCTCCCTCAATCATTCTATAAATTCAGGCTATGAATCTTTTCTCTATTTAAAGAAACTTTCCCCTGTGCAGTTCCCTATCAGCTGCAGAGCTTTCTCCTTTCTCCTTTATAATTCTTCTTTGCTATGAGAAAAGATGAGGATGTCTTGCATTGGGTATCCTGGATTACCTGTCATCCTGACCAATGAAGTCACTATGGCTTACACCCGCCTGTCTGACCAGCCGTAACTCTTGGCTTTTCTTTAACAATGGAATGCTCTAGGACTGGAGTTGTATTTTGGTTGTCTTTGAGCATCATCTAGCACAATACTGCCCCAGCCCTTAGTGACCATTGCTAGTTCCTTGATAGGACAAATATTGCTAGTAGTGTGAAGAATTAATGGCTGTCCATTCTTTTTGTTACATTAGGAACAAATTGTGTTTGAAAACAAGCCAGCGCACAAGGAAGGACGGACAGTAGGAGGTCTCACATCTTGAGATGTGTAGTGACCAGGAACAACAGTAATCACCATTTCCCGCTGCGGGCAAGGACTGTTCTTTCTTACAGCTACCCTTTAAGTTTTAGCTACTCATGAGAGTCAAAAAGCAGCAAGGTGAAACAACTTTATCCATGCCAGAGGTGCAGCAGACATTGCTAAGCACAGCCTCTGTGCACACTCAGGATGTCCTAGGAGCAAGGCCACCAGTTTTTCCATCAGGCAAATGTAAGGTCTCATATATCTCAGTGACACTGTGAGGTTCCTCTTCTTTGTAACTCACTCTCACCTGCTGATTGGCTGTTCACAACTGCTGAAAATGCTGACTGAAAGAAACCTGCTCAAAAGTAAATGTTCTTCTATTTTGTCTCTGAGTTTCCCCAATTTTTGTAAGCTTTTACTCTTGCTTTACTGTCTCACTCATGTCTGACCTTGGTTGAGCTAAATAGCTATCAGGTAATTCATCTGGATGAGAAACACCAGTGTGAGCTTTTCCAGTTAATTCTTGAGTCTGGTAAGCTGCTAAATAAAGTGGTAATGTCACAATAACCTGTACCTGTAAGAGACAAAGAAATCAGTTCCTGCAAAGCAACTGTGTCATCGTAATGGTTTTTCTGACTGCCTCAGTGACACACTTTATGAAAGCCATTTCTGTGGTGAATAGGAGAAATGAACATTCACTAATAATATGCAATACTTATATTTACAGATTTACTGAGACTACAGCTTGCTGTCAAGGGAAATCATGACAGAGCAGTCAATCTTTCTGGTACCCTAGAAGACCAAATATCTGACTATGATGTGGAGAATAAAAATAAATTTTAAATACATTGCTATGTTATCGTCTTCAACAATATGAGTACATATGCACTAATACACATACCATTGCATTGTGGAAAATATACCCACATCGCAGCTGAACAGTAATATGAAATCTGGAGCATTTCAGGATTTGTAAAGACTGGTAATGCCATTTGTACCTATTTGAGAACAGTAAGCTCTACTTAGAGTTCTGAAGTCATTTTGCATTAAGGCAACTGTCTCCAGCTAATTTTAGCTGCATTAAAAAGCATATTGTCCCTATCTCTTTCCAAATACCCACATACATGAATTTCCTTGTCGACTGATATTCAAATCTTAATGGTGTTTTTTACTGTTGCCTAAACCCAAGAAGACAGATTTGCAGTAAAATACCTGAGCAGATATTTTCCTCACTATGAGCTTTGCAACATAATAAAAATGGTGTTATAGAAATGAAGAGTATCTGGAGCAAGGGGATTACTGTATGTTGCTCACTGTAGATGGAAAGTAGATGGAAAGTAGCCTCGATGTTAGAAATGGATGACTGAGGAGCCGTTCTGTTCTGGACAAAATTCCTTCAGATCATACATGCTCTGAAGAGTTTTACCATCACCTGTTCTGAGAAAATTTGGGGTCGGTTACAAATAAAACTATAAACTTGCCCTTTGGCATCAAGCACGATCTGAAGTGGCAGGTTTGGACTAATGGTCTCAGTTTGAAACTTTCATCCAACTTGTTTTGGTTTAGCTGTAACTGTAAATTACACATGTGCTTGTGCAGGGTTCAACTTGCTGCGATTAAGGTAGTGAAACAGTAATATTAATTTTCTATTGAAGAAAAAACGAGGATTATATGCTGCATTTGACTGATACTGAGAAAATTAATAGAGCTTAAGAAGATGACGGAAAGTAAAAACACTGGATGCCTATGGAACGCAGGGAGAAATGTGTCTCATAAATTTAAATGTGGGGTTTGCAAACAAGGCAGTGCAAATTCCCTTTCCTTTAAAAAAATCAGTAATAACTCTTTTCCAAAATTATTTTCCTCCTCATAGCTTGTGCTAATTAATATACTGGTTTTAATATATAAGGAAAGAAAAAGGAAACTGTGTGCAAATGTTGAAAGAAAGAAGGCTGACCAGAAAACATGGTGTCCTGGTTTCGGGTGGGATAGAGTTAACTTTCTTCTTAGTAGCTGGTACAGTGCTGTGTTTTGGATTTAGTCTGAGAATAATGTTTATAACACGCTGATGTTTTAGTTGTTTCTAAGTAGCGCTTATCTTAAGTTAAGGATTTTTCAGTTTCCCATGCTCTGCCAGCAAGCAGGTGCACAAGAAGCTGGGAGGGAGCAGAGCCAGGACAGCTGTCCTGAAGGGTCAATATACCAAAGGGATATTCCATACCATAGAATGTCATGCCCAGTACATAAATGGGGCAGGGGAGTTGGCCAGGAGGGGCTGATCGCAGCTGGGGCATCGGTCAGTGGGTGGTGAGCAATTGCATTGTGCATCACTGGGGTTTTTTTTCCCCTCTTCTCTTTTTTTGTTATATTCCTTTTCATTATAATTATTATTATTATTGTATTTCATTATTATTACTGTTGGTATTATATTTTACTTTAGTTATTAAACCGTTCTTATCTCAACCAATGAGTTTTACCTTCTTTCCCGATTCTCCTCCCCATCCCACTGGGAGCGGGGAGGAGGGGAGTGAGGGAGCGGCTGCGTGGTGCTTGGCTGCTGGCTGGGGTTAAACCACAACACATGGCTATCAGCAGTTAAATTTTTGTTTCAGGGACAACAGTAATACGGAATATATTTGGTCTTCTCAGCTCTCTGTCTTGTTTTTTAGTTGAAAGTAAGATAATTTTCTGTGTCCTGAGTTTCAGCCTGCTAATAGGATTAGCAGCGGCAGCATACTGTACTTGTGAATGAGTTGCCTTCGTTTCCTGAAGGCAACTTATCCCATTCCTGAACTCCTCCTCCACGCTCTCCCTCTACCCCCAGTTTTATCTTCAAAAGCTGTGGTGTGGCCATTAGGCACATCTATTCCAGAAGTAACAGCGGCTTGTTTGGTATCAGTTGGGGTGGCAGTAGGAAATGCTTACATTATGTTTGCATCTGGCTAGCAAAAAAGGATATAAGGAAACACATAAAGCTTAGGAGGTGTGCATGTAAAAATAAAATCAGATTTGCTTGCATATCAGTATCTCTGGAATGTGTTTTCAAACTGTCATCAACAATCTAGAATACAAGTGAAAATGGATTTATGCTATATGGCCGTTTATTTTGTCCGTTCTTATTTGCATTATACATGCTGCCAAATCAGTCTCTAACATTTATTGTGTGGATTAGATTGTCATCCACCAGGATGGGAACTAGCATACAGATAGGTCCCTTGTAGCCATCTACATTTAGGGGTCCTGAGCTTCAAGCTGAATCACACTCGGGGTGTTTCAGCTGAGTCCCACTCCAGAAGCCTGGTGAGCCACCCACAGCTTGTCAGTACATGCTACAAAGCAGCTGTCCTTTCTCACACTGAAGTTCTTCAGAATACATAAGCCCTAACTGGCAACGATGGCTGGTCTAATGACCTCTGAATACCTTTTCTGTATTTGTCATGATCTACCTACTTTTTTCCGTGAATCATAAAAATTTTAATAATCATATGAGACAGTTCCTCTTGACTCCCTCACCGGGTCAGGAAGCTAAACAGCAGAACGCTCACCGAGCTGCTCTGGTGAGGTGCATCCTCATGAAATGGGAGCATCTCCCTTCGCCCGCTGAAATTAAAATTCAGTACAAACCATTACCTATTTCAACAGAATTTGAATGGAATGGCCCACTCTTCTGATAGAAATGGACTGGAAAAGTTCCTGGAAAGTACAAATCAATGAAAACCAAAGGAAAGAGCCTTCTTAACGGTGCTGGTGTGAAATACAGACTCAGTCCAGTGCATGAGATAGAGACTGCCAAATTCAGTAACAACGGACCCAGGAAACTATGTTTGACCACAGAACTAAAACTGCCAGCTCAGAGTCCTCAGCAGCTTGTGGTGCCCAGAGGGTTTTCTGCCTTACAGTGTCCCCTCAGAGACCGAGATGCTGAACAGCAACTGGGTCTTCACCAACCATCTAGATAAGGAAAAAGAGATATGAACACAAAGGTGCTCCCCCCCAGTTTAACACAAGAGACTGTGAAAGATAAAATGAGAGGTTCTTACACTGGTAGTGGTCCCATGTCAGACGATTTCTGGCGAGTACAGAACTCAGCACTGGATCAAGGCCTCAAAGTGATGTGCAGTGTGTTTTTATAAGTGTATTAAATTCTAACTGTATTATTCTATTATACTAAATAGTTTCCCAATTTCTAAAAGAAGACATTCTTTAATTACAAAACAATTTACCGAATCAGACACCAAACATACTTATCTTCATCAACACATGGAAGCAAAATTATAGGAAAATCCAGTTGCTAAGAACCACTATAAGATCTTTGTCATAAGATACCCTTATTTCATTGTATGATACATCATTTGACTAAAGGGACTTTGAGAAAAATAAGAAAACAATAGTCTCCCTACGTAAGTACAGGTCTACTAGTTTTATTATTTTCAGTAATAATAACAGGCTACATAAAACTAGTGTGCTGCTCGGATTATTATGCTGTATCTTCCATATAGACCACAGCATTACATTAGTCATTCACTGCAGTTCAGTGACATGAAATATCCTCTTATTACAGAGTGTATGTCACTTAATAGTTGCAGAAATTATTTACTTAAGCTCTCCCCTTCCCATCTGCCCTCCCCTCTCCAAAAATCCATTCATTTTCTTATGCCCTGGGGAAATGCTGCCAGTACTCTCTGTATGTTATGCATACATAAATTACATGCCTTAAAGAACGAACAAAATCATAAACCCAAAAATATAGCCTCCAATGTGAATAAAAATTAGGGAAGATAACTCTTCTCTACAGCCTCCTCTCTGACCCCAATGCAAAAGCTCACTTCCTGAGTGTGAGAGAGGAAAAATGCAATTTCAGCTTTTTATACAAGAGCAATATATCTGCCTTTGCCAAGCGCATGCAGAAAACATGAACTTCATCCTAAAAGGTTTTCAATGTTTAGCAACCTCCTGGGAGAACTTGTCAAAAACACAGTGAACCAAGTTCTAATTGCACAAACTCACCCTGGTCTTGACAAACACAGCAGTTTGGTTTGAATTTCAAAACTGTTCCCATCAAAATCCTTGGGAGCAGAGAGAATGTTCTTAAGGTGTCTTTTTGAATCTCAAAGACAAAATCAGAGGCTGGTGGTGTGCAATGAATTAAAGTGTTCTTCTAGTGAGATTTGAATCCAAATATAGCAACTATGCTGATCACAAGGAAAGGCTGAATTACAATTTTTAAAAAAAGACAGATGAGACAGGGTGGACAACCTCAAAAGGTTTGGAAATTCAGTGTAGATGAGAAACCATATATATAGCACTTGGCAGAAGCTTATCCAAACTAACAGACCCTTCTGAAGGATGCCCTCCTGCAACCCTTCTATTCAGTCTTTACTTTTGATCTACAAGAAATCCCTTTTCCCCCTCACTGCCAATGCTACTTTCGGAAGACAACTTGCTAATTTCCTTCCACAGACAATTTTCTTTGGGGTCAATTATAAGTGCCCCATGAGCCCCTCTTTTTGGAGGGGAAGATGGTCTCTTCCACTATCTGTTGTTTCAGAAATTTGTCTCTTTCACCTACCCACATAACCTTACATCTCCGTAATCTTTGCCACTAACAATAGTACTTATGTGCTTTTCCCTTTACTGTATTTTCTTCCATAACTTTCTCCTTAACATCTACAAGTGGTAGACTTAATTCAGTAGTTCATATTTTTAATTTTAAGAACTTTCCTGACAAAAGTTTTGGGAACTGACATGTTGCCTGCTCTCATAGACGCTGTTACAAGGGCAGTAAGCAGATGCAGTATGCTGCCTGTAGATAAATGCGTGGCTTCCAGACTTCCAAGTATGACTCCAAAACTTTTAATTACTGGCATCAATGAATCAAGGGAGCTACATTACAGCAGCTGAGTGATTACTCTCTCAGTGTGATTAATAGACCAGGTGGGGTTTTAAAGCAAGGTTTTGCATGTGTATATGCATGTGGAGGAGAGGTAGATGCATGTGTTTTGGGGGGAGTTCCAATTTAACTAGTCAAAACCATATAATGCAGTCAGTTACTGAAACTTTCTGGACAGGAAAACATAGAATTCAAGCATTATTTTCAATTGTTTAAAGAAATGCTAAATCAATTTTCTCATCAGAGGAGCTGTTTTAGAGCAATTCACCAAGTCAAGATAATGAATGAACTGTTCTTTCACAGCATTCCTCAAGGAGGAATTATCCCAAATGATATGGTTACTTAATACGAACATTTATAAAGGGACAGTCATTATGCGAATTATGTATTTTACATAATTTATTTCAACTTCCAGTTTATAGCAGCACTTTTATCTTTTTTCATTCAGTGATAAAAAAGGCATCAATTATAATTCTCCTAGCATGTCTACAGAACAAATGTCTGCTAGTGAAGTTGCTGTGCTCATTCAAACATATAATTATACATCGGAGGGTCCTGGGCAATCTACATTTACCAAAATAATGAATAGATAAAAACCGCACACTTAAATCTAGCAGTTTAGGTGTATGAGAAATGCACTACAAAATATATTGAGGGGCGTGCTGGTCTGTAGCAGTGCTACCTACCATGTGATGACTATTGGCCAAGCATTTCTGCTGTTAAATATGTAAATCCATTTAGAGCCCAGAGAGCAATATGCTTGCTGCCACGTTTTTAAAAGAAAACAGAGACTATTGCTTTCATGTCTTCTCAGACTCAGTACATTTTTACTGAGGTTTATCCAGTTTGCATGTACAAAGCATGGCTGCAAAGCATGCAAGTATGAAAGAAATATGAGCAAACCAGATTATAACAAGTATTACTGCAATTTCAAAGACTCTATAATCAGAGGTGGAGAGGTATAATGCAGGAAAGCAATTTAGAACCACACAACAGGTTATTATTACAGCAATGTACTATTTAGGAATTAAAGACTACTGGGCTATTGGTCTGCATCAGCATGCCTGACAGCAGAGGTTGGCCAAATGTTTTGGTCTGGCCTAAAAGCAATTTCACTCACTTCTACAAGCAAAAATTCAAAAGCTGAGTTATTAATAAAATAACATTTGCTAATGTATTTTGGCAAACACCCTGCTAGATCTTGCAGATGCTGAAAGGATCTGAGCGCTCCATCTCATAGTCTTTCCACTGCAAATCAGAGATATTCATAAAAGACAGACTCCTCTGATCTGGGCTACAAAAAGCACTGACCAGAACAGAATTTTTTTAAATTATGGCTCAGGTGAGCGTTGTGGAAGATTAGAAGCTCCTATAGTAACACAGTACGGAGGATCCATGAGGCTTGAGGACACAAAGCTCATCGTAACATTTCCCTATCTTCTTGTAATCTTGACCAATATAAAGGTTGATCAAAGTATCGACTACTTAACAATTACTTAGAATAAACCAAACTTTTCATAAGAAACTCAAATTAACAAGTTCATGAAACAGGTAGGAATTAACTGTTCCTTCCTAAAATGTTCATGACTTTTCCCCCTCTCATTTTATCTGCATTTCCCAACTTCTCCTTTGAGTTTTCCTGCAGTTACCTACCAAACTTCTTGCTTTACATGCTGAGTCAAAATACAAGGATAATATCACTCATGTCACTCGTATATTTTGTAGCAACCATTTAAGAAGCAAGCAGTACTATTTCCTTCTTGATAAACATATACAGTTCCAGTATATACTGTCTCACACCTAACGCTAAAGACTGAATTGTTTTCTATGAATCCTTACTAGATAGTTGGAAATCCTTATGTTAATAAAAAAAAGCAAAGCCCCATGAAACAATTTCTTTGACAGAAAACAGAGTTATTCAAGGCTCGCTACTTAATTGGCACTAATGACAACATTCTACTTTCCTGAAAACAACACCAAAAGCTTTCACTGATTTTCGTGATGTAAAGTCAATTACCAAACACATGTCTGATCTCTGAAATTCTCTTTGTATGAGTATGATTCTGCACAAGGATTTCTACCAGAATGTGTTACCTTTTAGAACTAGACCACTAAGGAAAACTGAGTTCATGTTCTCATTCTGACTTTAATGTTATACAAATCTATAATTTCCCCATAATATATATTAATAATTTTATTTAATTTTCCCATACAACCTGGAGGCCCATCTAGCCTGTATGCCAGTATGGTTCTGTGTGACTATACAGACATGGTTATCCCATCCCCAAGGGAATATGTAGTTTAACTATATCTTTTAAGACTCTCACTACTTTTCTGCATTTCCAGTAGCAATCTGTGTCTTATAAACTAAGAATACTGGTAATTGATAGAGTAAATAATTGCATTTGATGGATAATATTGTCCTGACAGGTAGTTCCTTCAGCAGTACTCACTGAGGCATTCTTTACAGAAGAAACATCATAACTGTGCATATTTGCATTGGGACACACTGTGGAAATTTATTGGCCAGCTCTGTATGGGGAACGAAAACTTTATTTTTCAGATCTTTTCAGTGCTGAAAGTTGCTTATACTTACAAGTGCTACGTAAAGGGAAAGCAAGAGTATTATTGCTATAAAAATGCATACGAAAATGAGGTTGAGAAATGATTACATGGAAGTGGCTATCTAACAACTCTGCTGAGACTCTGAGCATCACCAGTATGAATTAGGCATTTTGCCTGCAAATTAATACAGTTGTGTCAAGTTGAAGCCACTGTCTGAGTGAAGGCTAAAAACGGAGCCAGGATGCTGGAGCACAGTCCTGTAGAGCTGGGAAGAGCCTCACCTCTATCGATCTGAAATTCAGCGGGTGAAGGGGGCAGAGGCTGTCCTTCCTTCTGGACCCCTCCCAACCACAGAGCGACAGAGTGAGAAAACTCTGTATGGGAAACCCTGGTGATTTTCACCCTTCTCAATCCTTAGGTGTAGTTTTATAAGTGCAAAAGAAAGAAATGCAACAAACTGTTTGCACTATGAGAAGAGAGCCTTTGGGGGTTTATTTTGCTATTGAAATGGCACTAGAGGAATCCATACAACCCATACCACAAGGGCATCCAGTTACCACTGTGGCAGGTGCCATATAGAACAGACAGAAATCACAGCACTGCTGCTTACCGTTCATGTGTGCCTGTGCACAATATACTGATTTCCTTTGCTTATAACTTTTCCAAATTTAACTGCTTGGGTTGAACACAGCCCATGCCAGGTGTCTGCCTCAGGCTGGTTTTTTTTCTGTTTGGTTCTATGTTTCTGTTTTAGGGTTTTGACATTTTCAAATAGCACCATTCAAACACTTCAAGACCAAAGAGAAAATAAGCTACTTGGCTTTGTAGAAATGCCTCATGCTTTGAAGTAGAGACATACAGTTTAGCAAGGGAGTAACTTTGTGTCAGAGATGTGCCTTTTGCTTCCCTGTGAATATCTGCCCCAAACTGGAAGAGTTTAAGGTACCTTTGAAAAGTCAATAATTTTCATACTTGCAAGAATTTAGCTAAAGGTTCAGAAACGAGTATCTTCACAAACTGTGCATCACTCAGCATGCCAAAGTGTCTCTCAGCTCCTAGAGCTCATCAGACTATGAAACTGCCACTCTCAGAAGAGAGACAGAGCATCCTCCATTCCCCCTTTGCCTCCCACCCCCATTGCTGCTGCTAGCAGGACTCTGAGCTGCTCTCAAACAGGGACTGAGCTGGCCCCACACAGCAGCTGAGGGACAGAGAGCCAGCTTTCCTGTAATTACTGATCCCAAGTACTCTGCGTGCAGATGGAGCCAGGCACCTGGAGCTGAGGGAAGATGGGGGCAGGAGGGCTGCTGGCTCTGGGTCTGAGTCTAGCAGGGATGCAGTGGCCCAAGCCCTGTCCTCCCTCCCCACCAGCCCTCTCTAAGAGGCCAAGCAGAAGGCTTGGCATATCCATGTGCAGCCACATGGTTAAATGAAGGCTGTGTCCACCTGGGCCATGATGTGAAGGGGAATGAGAGCAGAGAGAGAAAGGTTTGACAGGAAAATCGGAATAGGCTACACAAAAGGAGTGGGACGAGGGGAGAGACTTGAATCAGGGCAAGAGGGTGGAGTGTTAGAAAGGACGGTGGGGATGGGAGCAGGCGGTTGGGACTGGCTGGCTAAGGAAAAGGGACTGACCTGGGGAGAGAGGGAAGTGAGAAAAGGAGGGATTTTGATTTGGACAGCAGGCTTGGGGTGGATGATTAGTATTCACTGGATGTGGAGGCTAGGAATGAGAGACTCAAAGACTGAAAACTGGAATTGGCTAAAAGTAATGGGATATGTCACAGAACCAGTAATGAGGAGGACCCAGGATGGGGGCAGAGAGGGAGACAGGGAGAGAGGGTTTGGAAGTGACAGGAAGGAAAAAGCCAAGTTTGGGGAAATGGCCAGAAGGTGTCAGTGCTTCTTTGGCTCTGGAGTTTGAAGTGGTCACCATGACTCCAATTATCACCACTCTCTGCTGTTAACAAGCAGATGTGAAGCCCAGAGGCAAAGTACGTGTCTCCTCTTCCTTCTGAAGTGGCTCATCAGAAGAAATAACACATGCTGCTATTAGCAGGTAGCTCACATGGCAAACATCCGTGCAGGGGAGCTAACAGTTCCAGTACCCTGATAAGACACATCGGATTCATATGGCAGACTTTTGATTTTGAGGTTGTTGTCTTTTTGTAAAAACTAAAGGATATATGCACACAGAAAGTCCTGCCTTAAGGGAACTGTCTAGAGGTTTCAATGGTGAAGACTCATGAACTAGGAGATGTCAGGCTAAGGTTATCTGTACCATGTGTGCATGCATGGTACAATCCTTACTTAGTTACATGATCACACACTGTTTGTTCCAGAGGACACGGCGTTTTTTCATTAAAGAGGATCTAACTTGTGATTCTGAGGTGGGAATATATAGTGACAGAGACCCCTGTAGTTCTGCACTCTGCATCTGCTGCACAAGCTGGAAGGCATGTGGGAAGAAAAGTGTAAATGCAAGAGACAGCAGAAGATGTGAAAACATTTACCTCTTGCTACGGGGATCACTGCTGCTAGGAGGAACTGAATTCGGCCAGCTCTGCCATGACACATCTGTGAGATAGTAAGTGAATTTCTAAACCCAAACTATTCCCAAGCAGTTATCAATTGTTTGCCTTTTTTTTTTTTTTCTGTGTGCTTGCTTCCACATTCCACCTAAGCTTAGATTTGTTTAAGTGACAAGTGCCCATGGCTGGTATTGAAACCAATGAGAGCTGGACCTGAATATATCACCACTGGGGAGAAGAGGAAGGGCTAACAAAATATCCGTAGGGATAGCAAGAGTCCTGTAGTGCATAGCACTACCTAGATAGGACTGCCCTGTACTCCTTTAAGATCAGTGTAAAAAGTAAACAGTCTTTTTTATGGAGCTAAATATATGACACAGTTATAGCCATCACTCAAAACAAGGAAAGAAACTGCTTTTACAACTGTTTGAATTCTACAAGGGAAATAGGGCTGTCAGTATAATAATATGTAAGATTATATCAATATGTGTCTCTGTCTGCTCCTAATGAAATAATATGCTAGACCCTCCTCCCCCAGTTAGGTAACCGCTCAGCTAAAAGATGGGTAATAATATAAATTTTCATAATAATGTCCTCAGACATCTCAAATTAGGGAATCTTTGACTTTAATTTCTTTGTGTCTCAGTATAAAATGTGGACAATAATGGACAATAATACTCCTATTGTGAAGGCTATTGTGAAGATAAATACATTAATGCTTGAAAAGCCCTTAGGAAGTACAGTGATAAGTGTCACAAAAAAGCCCACAAGGAAATGGATGATTTCATCTTCATATCAAGGTTTCAATAGTGTGTAGTAAGTAAGGCCTGGGGCCACACGCTGCACAGAAAGGGTAAACCAAAATATTGAATAGCTTCTCGTTAAGTGAACACCATTCATCCAGTGCAGCAAGTGAGACAGAGGTCCTGTGGAAAAATGGGATGTGAATAGATAATTAAAGATTGTATCATAATGCATACACACAATAGGGGTGAAAAGTTTACACTGGTGACCTTAATTCTGGCATCTCCTAACTTCTGAATGCACGACTCTGCAGCCTCAGTAGTGTTGTCTCATCTTTAACACCATTTTTTGTATGTAACTGTATTTTTGTTGCTTAAATCATCATCTGCTCATTTCTGATATTAGGCTTGTTTGCGTGATGCTTTTCTTTCTCTCATTCCCTGTATTTGGAACACTTCGTCCAGATATGCAAATCTTTGCAGTCTGACCTTGAGGAATAGTAGGAGTTTGTATAATTTAGATTAGTGCAGTAATTGTTTGGCCCAGATGCCAGAAACATCCCCAAGGGTATTTAACATTCATTCAGAAGATGTAGCTGTTGCTTCGCAACTTAAGGTCAGGACAAAAGTACCAACTTGCAGCCAAGAGAATGCACTGCAGCTCTCGCCTGGGAGGCGGCAGCCTCGGGTGGCTGGTGTAGCACCAAGCAGGCTGCCTTCAGAAATGCTACGGGGCACAGTCTGGACACTCTGAGCAGCCTTCTCTGACACACAGTCTGCAGAAACCAGGCCGAATCAGGGCCATCAAAAAGTAGACTTGCGGACTCGAGATGGGATAACAGTCCCTTTGGCTTCCTCTAACTCTGGCTGCCTGATAAAGCAGATCACTTAATCACTTCTTTTGTGCCACCTACTCCTAAATAGATCGTGTGCTGTATATGGGATCACTGCTGCTGTTGAGGACTGTTTGTTTCTCCACCTTGGGCACACAGTTCTGAAGTGGAATGAAATTTCATTATAAACCTAATGCATGCTGCACTTTGTATATACTCAAGCCCAAAGACCACCTGAGAGAAACTAAAAGCAAAGAGCCATCCAAGAAGGATTACAGGATTATGTCCTTAAATCCATAGCGAGATACATTAGAAAGAGATGTACACTGTTTTCTCATTTTCATCTACAGGCGATAAAATGGATTACCTAGCCACAAATTTCCATCATTTAATTCCTCGTGTGGTATCTGATGTGGGAAACAACATCATAGCAGAGCTCACTGAGAACTGATGGAGAGTAAAATTGAAGCTGGTTTTGTATGAAGGGAAGAGCTACAATGTCTCTCCTGAAAGATGAAATAAAATCACAGCCCAAAATGACCAGTACCAGCCAGAACAGCTACAGTGCAGTCTTCTGGATTACTGTATCACGTAATTAATGCTGGCAGGGGTGGAAGCCATAAATGCACTGGGAAATGCAGTGCTCCATAGGCTTCTATGGGTGTTGAAGAAGAGATAGAAACAGAGCTGGCCAGGACAGAATACAAGTTTCTTGAAGCTGCAAGCCAAATTTGGCTGGCCGCAGCAGAAAAGCAGCTCTGCCAGGTTTGGGTCACTGAAACCACGTGAGTACTTCATCCTGGGAGTGGAGCTCCACCACCAGCATCTGCCTTTGCTCTGTGCCTACCTCTGTGCCACTGATGCACCATATAGCGTTGCTGGATGGAGGGAGAGGATTTCAGGGGATCAAGCCAGTTTCAAGTCCTTCTCCCTGCTGCCATGCTACCCTGCACAGCAGGACCAGTCAGCTACCACCATAGTCGTTCTTCAGAGACAGGGAACTGCTTGCAAACGGCTGCTTCAAGCTGTGGCCAGGCATGGAGCTGCAGCTGCGGCTGCAGGGCCCGGGCCCCTCTCTCCCTTACAGCTCTTGGAGTGCTTCAAACTGCCCCCAGCAACCTGCTGCCTTAGGACACGGACTGCCTTGCTCAGAGCCAGTCCTGAAAGTGGCTCTTTAATTCGCCTATCTTCATCCAGGGAGAAATGCATTCAGTGCCTGGTGTGACCAAGTTCAGAGGCCCTGACAGCTCCACCTTGCATTGGTTGATAATGGATAGTCCCCTCCACGCCTGTGGCTGCCCTCCCTGCTAACAAAGTGGGAGATGAAGGCATATGGAGCCAGCTGTACTCATCACATACTATCTGAGGCTGTGTCGTTCTGGCATCGGGGGTATCAAGAGAAGTTCAGCATTACTGGCTACTGCAGCAATTGAACAAGTGTTGGGGGAGGGAGGTGAAAAATATAGCTCTTTCCCAGTTTGATTAACATCATTTTTTGTCTCTGTTCGTACCATTTCAACAATAGCGACAATGTGTTAATGCACCTACAGCACCCGTTGGCTCATGCAGGGCTCTAAGGAATCTTAATGAAAAATAATATTGCAAATACTGTCTAGCTACTAGGAAGAGATAGAGAAGAGGTTAATTATTTGGGGACCAGCTGAGACATTGTGCAGTCCAAAGTCAGCTGCAGTGCACTACTGAGACTATTTGGGAGGCTCTATAGGCATGTTGATTTAGTTGCTTTGCTGCTCCAGTGGGAAACACAGATTCACACTGTGTCATGCAATGCTGGTCTCCAATCTATCTGTCAGATCTGGTAAGTGTTATGCTGGGGAACCTCCTCTCCCTAATGAGCATTGCAGGACAGGCAGGCAAACATGGTCAGATTCCAGAAAAGATAAACTTTTTAGCTTCTAACCTGTAGGAGACTAGAAGCCTGGTTGACTTAAGGCCACACTTACACACCACCTATGACCCACAGAGACATGACGCTAAACACAATACAGCTGAGTAATTAAAGGTTAGTTCAAAATCAGAAACCATTGCAACTAGAATTTCAAATCACTAAAAGCACTACGGAATACTCCCCCTCCTCTATACATATGAGAATGAATTACTTATTGATGGGTTCAATAAAGTTCTATTCTAACAGATGCAAAAATATATCTAATGTACTCAGTATCTCAAGACACTCGGTGATTAACTACATACGTCCCTTTTGTTATACAAAGAAAAGTAGCAGCTTTATAGCACGTTTATAGAAGAACTCAAAGGCAATAAAAGTAAGCATGTCTTTTTGTTAATGTCTCATATAACAGGCTTCAAACTTTCCAAAGAAGTATAAACAACTGTCATTCAATCGGCTTTGCAGAAATAATGCAGTTAGTTAGACCAACAATATCAGGCATATTCTTGTTTCTGTTCCCCTCTAAGGTTTGATTAAGAGCAACCAAGCTGGTTTTGCTCCTTCACCTTACTTGAACTCAGTATTGTTGCTAGGTGGATCTGTATGCCCAGGTATAACCTGTCACTAAGTCCTGTATATTCAGTGTGCCATGTAGCTAAATGTAAGATATGGATAGGCATAAAACTTGTCTTAAGGCAACACTCTATCTAGTGATTGCAAACCGCGGTTTATCTTTCTTTTTTTAACTCACATGGTTGCATTTACAAATTGCATGCAATTCTGTCACTTAGAAAACAGCTGAACCAGTTCAATCTTATCTCAGATTTTTCATTTTTAGATAAAAACCTGTGTAATAATGCTCATTACAAAGCAGATTTCTACAATCAAATAATATATTCCAGAGCATTGCTGTGGAGAGTTGAAATTATCTGAATGTCACCGTTACTGTTATATCAACATATATCACTGCAATACAATCTTAAGCAATGCAACACTCATCAGACATACGTCCCGCAACAACAAAGCCTATCACGCACTGATTATGGCAGATCTGTGAAAAGACTCTCCTTGCAACTAAAGATGAAAATAGTCCTGTGAAAGACTTGCAAACAATTTCCAGCTTTTCTTGTTCCTAGAACTCCATGGTTTTTGTGCATTTGGGCTGGATATGGTGGTTTCAGGGGGCAGTGTGTGAAAATGCTAGGTCTGCTTTTGGAGAACTGCTTCATTATGTCAGGCAAATACCTGCACTGCAAAAGAAGGGCCTCAGTGTCACATGTATGGCACGTACCCATTGTCAGGGTAAAAGGGAAAGACTGTGACAAATGAGGAGCTTTTTCAGCTAATTCATTTTGTGTGTAGTCATTTCAGAGCCAAGAGGCTCCAGCTGGGACTGGTGCCTGATTATGCTAGAAGCTGTACCAAGTCAGACAGCATCCTTCCCTGAGCACCTTAGGGGCTAAGCAGACAATCAGACAACTAGTGAAAGAAAAGAACTACAGTTGTTCCTTTTCAGCAAATGAGGAACTGAGTCACAGAGCTAAAAAAAGGCCCAGCCCTCAGCCAGTATAAATTGGCACAATAGGATTCAGGTCAGCACAAATACACCAAGTTACAGCAGCTGAAGCAAACCCTGGAGTTGAATCTATAATGCCTGAGACAAATATAATGCATCCAAGTAAGATTTAACCATCCGCAACCAGTGTAAAGGACGAAATGTACTTAAAAATACTGTACTTCACATGTCTTGTTTGACAAAATCCACAGCATAAAATGATGGTGCCGGTTATCAAACTAGACAAGCACAGAATGAAAACACTGCAATATAAACCAGACAGCTCACTTAAAAGGTAGGGTATATAATGTGCAATAAGGGACAAGATACATCCACCTTTTCTCAGGGGAAAATGATTTTGCTTATCATTTTCTTAGTCCCAAAGTAACTGAAAGAGTTGAAGAAATAAACTGTACTTTATAGTGCGTTCTGGCAAGGGGGCGAAGGAATGTTTCAGGGATTTTCAAAAGGAATGTATACGTCCAGCTGGATCTTGAAAATATTCCAGCAGAAACTTCTGGGTAAGCACTGCTCAGCAATAACAAAAACATCTCCGAATTATCAACACTGTTTCCAGCGCAAATCACCTTGAGGTATACATTGGACTCCCCTATCCTTCTGCATTACCCACCAAGTGCTGTTTCCAGCACAAATCCAAAACATAGCCCCATACTAGCTACTGTGAAGAAAATTAACTCTACCCCAGCCAAACCCAGCACAATTACACATAACAATGCTGTACTTTTCCCCCCTTATCACCCTTTTACATAAACACTACATACACTTCCATCAAACTCAAAAGGTGTTTCCCTTCAAAATAAAAGCAGTGGATTTCAAATGCATTATTTTATTCGCTGATCTATTAGTACATTTCCATTCTCTTTGCCTTGTCCACAGAAAACAACAATGTGAAGGAGGTGTGGAGGGTCCATGCACTGGTTCCTCAGAGCCTCACTTCCCTGCCAGGAGAGGGACAGGGACATTTCACTCTGGGATGCTGAGTCCATTTCTAGCTGCCTGTTCCTGAGCTGTCAAACGGGCCATTTCTGGGACCACACTAACTTGTTCCTCTCATTCCACGATAGCCAGGAAATAACCCACTCCCTTGATACCAGTCACAGACAGAAGATATAGGAAAGCTAACAGAAAACAGATGTCTGATGGGATGGATGAAAGTGGAGCTCAGGAGAGCTACTATTCTGTGTTCAAAATAGAAAGGAGAAAGACTTGATACCCCTCAAACCAGTGACTCCCAGGGAAGTAAAACAAAGCACTTTGGGACTGAGAAATTCAATGCAGATATAAATCCATGAGAAGCAGCTGTGGAGGCAGATTCAAGAAAAGGACCAATTCTAGGATAGGCAAGAAAGACCTGTGTCTGACCCACTAGAAAGAAATGCCATGGTGCCAATAATGGCATGAGAAACATTAACATTTTGTTGGTTAAACGGTGTTTAGGAATGCACTCACGTCTGTCACTTGAATTCATAGTAAGTACAAATAAAGTGAAGCTGTAGATCTAGTCCTTCTAATTCACTTTTATTTTTCAGGATTATTTTTGAATGTTTTACATCAGTGCTAATAAGGAACATTTCTACTATCCATAGAAAGATGAGGGTGTGCAAAGGACAAAAGAAGAGGGGAAAGTCTTTCCTACGTGAGAGACTTTGCAGGAAGGAAAATCTATTACTTGCTACAGAAAGGTTTCTCCCAAAGTTACCTCACTTGAACTTGTCCCCTTCTCCTTCAGAGATCTGCAGGCCATGGGAGGTACAGTACCGCAGAGCCAACCCTCACAGCAGGGTTCTTCAGCAAACATTGCACAATCAGCTGAGTACAAGCGTGTGTTCAAAATACTTACCCATTTTCGTAATGCTGTCTGACAGGCATGTCTAAAATCTGCTAGTGAAGAGCAATGTACTCTGAGTGGAATGAAACACTCCACATACATAATTTCTGAAAAAAGTAGTCCAGGGCATACGGCTCCTCCCTGTAAAACCTTGCCATATGGTAATGGCTGGGGACACCAGTAATGGAGCTGGATCTGCCATCAGTTTTATTAAAGGTGAATTCCCATCTATCCTGACTCCTCTGAAAAACCTGTCACTGGTCACCTGCCCTTATGGCTAGGTTTCTATCTTGAAAGGGCAAATAGTACATGAATAAAAAAACATAGTAAGCCCTCACATACAGAAATCCTGAGTGTCAGAGATGATGCAAAAGTTGTTTGCTAACTTCACTAACACAGATGTTTCTCACGGGTTTTGACTTGTATTATATTATTGTGTTTTCAAATGTTACAAAACCCAGCAAAGGTATGATGGAAAGTACCCTGACATTCAAGTGCTCGCTTCTTCAGAAGTTGTTGTGCTGAATGGGAGGTTTTTAGCAGGACATTTTCATTCAAAGTTCGATAAGTTCCTTGGGAACAAACTATATATCAGTACTTTTTGCTGTTGCTTGTTAGGAAACAAAAAAATTTATATACCACTCTTGAATCAAATGTACAGCTGAGAGGATCTACTCTAACAGGAATGACAAATTGTTTTGTATATCCTGCTTTGTCTATGAACACAAAATAATTTCTTGCTTATCTGTTTCAAAGGAAAACTACTATACCTGTGTATTCTGCTTGAAGTGTAAATCAGGATTCTTCTCTCGTTTGTATATGTGTAAATTAATTCTAGCAAATCACTGAGTGTAAATCCAGTTAAAAGTCACAATCAAATTACGCTTGCAAAGTTAAATAGATTTTCTAAAAAAAACAACCCACCTCTAAAAATTAAGTCTTCACTCACTTTGTGTGGACAAGACCGTGTTTCTACTCTATCTTTAACTATTCAAGCAAATTATATCTTCTTCTACACACTTGATGTTGTGGGTGGTGTTTTTTAATGTGCTCACTCATCATACTAGATTTTAATCAAAACAGCCTCTCCATCAGTGTAAAACTGAAAATAAATGGAACTGTCCCCGCTTTATGTATTTGATAACAAGACCAGAGTCTGTTCCACTTTGCTGATAAAATTTCTGTGTTACTGTTTAACAATGACATATACAAAACATAATTAGCATTACAAGGTAGTTAAATTAACCACTTTTTTTCAGGGAAATACGAAGAACTAGAAGAAAAAATGCAGGAGAGCCTAAATACAGATTTTCTTCAATCTCTTAACCTTCTAATTCTCTTATTAAAACTCTACCAAAGACAAAAGACCAGACATTCTGCAGAAAACAAAACAAGGAAGTGACAGGCCACCCATTAAATATGTTGATTTTCAACTGCAGTAGCAAGGAGTGATCTACAGTTACATGTTAAAGCAATTTACATACAAAAATATTATGAAAAATAGATTTGAAAAATGGTTATTATTAAAAAAAATCTGCCTGCTGATATCCTAATACCTACATAACCAGAGATCCAGCACTAGTCATAAGGAATGTTGTTAATTATCTAACTCTCTTTGACCTTCATTTCTTTCAAGTTACCCAGAAGGACAAAATTCTGTTCTCGTTATTTACAAGAGTATTCCCATTTGATATTAATGGGATTATTTTGCTAGTTTGGTTAAAAATTCACATACAAGAGCTTTCTCAAAGAATCTTAGACATAAGCGCTGCCTGGCTTCTGTTTATTCCACTCAGCCGCTACAGAATTTCTTCAGATTATTGAAGAATAAATTCTCCTTTTGGAATCAAATAGTATTTTCAGGTAGCTTTTAAATCACTTCGGCATTGTATGTGATTGTACTGTCAGATAAAAAGTTGCAGTAAGTCATAAGAGTTGCAAGAATTTACACCATGGGACTTGCAAAGTGCTCAGCAAGGTAGCTACAGCGTGTAACTCCACAGTGATGCTCAAATACTCCATGGTCTTTCAGAAGTCTGGAGAAACCTGTAAACGCTGACAAAAGACACTACAGAGATGAAACAATTAATCTCGCCTGGACACACGAGGTTTAATAATCCAGCCACCACAAGCTCCTACTCATTAGCAAAGTCACTAAGAACATGACACCAAAAAAAAAAAAAAAAAAAAGCAGTATATAAGCTAATGCATGAGTTACTGTCTACTTGCTCAAATAGAGGTATTTGGAACGTGGGATTATAGTTTTATTTTTCATATTTACTCCTTTAATTAACAGTTTTTCCATTACATCTTTGAGAAAGAGAACCAAATATTTGAATTTTTCATTAAAATAGTAAAAAGTTCTATTACATGATAATAGCATTGCTACACATCCAGCTTTAATATGTGTGGTCTTGCACTCAGTCTGAAACTAAGGCTAAAAACATAATGATGCCCATGTACAGCAGTGAATGCTATGGGTGCCAGAAATATACATATTGGCATCTTGCCATCTCAATTATCAGAGCAGGCATAATTAAACACATTGTGAAAATGACTAACTTAATCACTGCCATACTGTGGAAAAAATAAACTTGTAAGGTCTTTACTTTCTTACTATAAGCAAGCACATGTCCTTTAAAATGAACTAATGCTCACCTGCATTGGACTGAATTTGATCTGCTGTTTTTCAGAGAGAAAATATTCAATCTCTATATTTAAAAAAATCAGTGTTTGTATTTACATTGGATAAAATGTCGTGACAACCAGGACTGGAATAGAGGCCTCTGTGCTGCCTCTCAAACAGCCTAAAATGGGTGTCATCTCTGATACTCTGTCCTAGACGCAGTGAAACTTAAATTCCTTTCAAACCGTGGCCAGGCAACAGAGGGAGAAGTGGAGCTCACCCTGCCTGCAAGAGTCAGACATGCTCTGAAGAAGTCTCCATGATAAAACACTAGCAGAGAAATGCTACTTTGGCTCTTTTACCAGCTGTGGAAATAGTTGAGCAGGATCCTTGCAGAGCTGCAGCTCTGGACTCAAGCCATGCCACCTTCATAACCCTTTTTCTGGGTCTGGCTTAAGGGATGGTTCCTCTCAGCTCATCATGTTGGGTCTGTTTATTCTCAGTGGAGAGAAATGTGCACTTCTAGGGCCTGCTGCATCTCATCCTACTATAGATGTTTAAGAGCACCCCAACTATACCTTGCTCTCTCCATTAACTATAAAGATACAGCGATTAAAATCAGATGGAGATGTATACACAGCAGCCATCTAAAACAGGCACTCCGGGTCCCTTTTCTTCACTCCAGGGAGGGCAGATGTGAAGCGATGTGTCACAGCAAGGCTGGCAGAAGAGGCAGGAACACAGTCTGAGCCAGAAGCCAGCCACTCTATCCATGAGGTCCTGTTGTAGTCCTGCAACCTTCTCCATGATCTGTTTTCTTGGATTGTCTTAATATTTTTGTGGTCATAACTTTCACATTTACATTTCAGTCATATGTCTCTGTCTTCTACTCTGTCTCTCATCTGTGCTTGTCTCCCTGACCCGTCCCCTGAATATCCAGTGAATCGCTTAGACTGGAGGAGCCTTTGCACACTAGAAGGAGAGTGGGGCTGGGAGGCAGCCAGAGTTTGTTGCAGGGTGGAAACCAAAGGTAAAAAGTGCATGTACCCTTAAGTATCACTCACGAATAACTGTCTGTATAAGGTTCAGCTGTCTGTGATCTCCTCTTCACATGTCTGCCTGGGTTATATCTAATTGAAAAAAGGTAGCTCTTCCAGGCAGGGACTGCTCAGGCCTTTCTTTCTTTCTTATGCTTTACATAGGGCTTAGATAAATATTAAATCATAATAATACTAAGAAGGCAAAGCTGACCTTTACAATTATGTGATTATTTTTCACAGCATTGAGAATGGATTTCCAAACTCAATTGGTTTTCTCTTGTTGCTAAACACAGTCACATTTGCAGTATTAATACTACCATTCAAGAGGGACAGAAAATGCCTGTACTCAAAAATTAAATGAGACTTCATCTGTGCTTTTAGTTAACATCAGCCTCAAACTGAAATTGCTTAATACAGAATCACAGAATCACAGAATCACAGAATCACAGGATGGTTTGGCTTGGAAGGGACCTTCAAAGATCATCTAGTCCCCTGCCATGGGCAGGGACATCTTTCAGGTTGCTCAGAATCCCGTCCAACCTGGCCTTGAACACTTCCAGGGAGGGGGCATCCACAATTTCTCTGGGCAACCTGTTCCAGTGTCTCACCACCCTCATCGTAAATAATTTCTTCCATATGTGCAATCTAAATCTATCCTCTTTCAGTTTAAAACCATTGCCCCTCGTCCTGTCACTACAGGCCTTAGTAAAAAATCTCTCTCCATCTTTCTTATAAGCCTCCTTTACATTGAAAGGCTGCAATAAGGTCTCCTTGGAGCCTTCTCTTCTCCAGGTTGAACAACCCCAACTTGCTCAGCCTGTCTTCATAGGAGAGGTGTCCCAGCCTTCTGACCATTTTTGTGGCCCTCCTCTGGACCCGCTCCAACAGGTCCATGTCTCTCCTGTACTGAGGGCTCCAGAGCTGGATGCAGTACTCCAGGTGGGGTCTCGCCAGGGCAGAGCAGAGGGGCAGAATCACCTCCCTCGACCTGCTGGTCACGCTTGTTTTGATGCAGCCCAGGGTACGATTGGCTTTCTGGGCTGCAAGCGCACATTGCTGGCTCACATCTAATTTTTCATCTACATATCTGATTTTTCATCCCTCCCTTTCCTCATGCCTCCTGTTCTCTTCTCCCCTACCATACTATTCTTCCTCTTCCTCCACTGGCTATTCCCATTTTTCCAGAACTTCTTCAGCACCCTTAACATGACCTACCAATAAAACACACACACAGAGTGAAACAACCAGAACCACGTTAAAAGTTAAAAATGCTTGTGAACAGGGAACAAGCATGGTAGCGTTAAACCACACAATGTGGGAAACTGAGGGAAAACAGGAATAATAATCCAAATTTAAAAAGTAAAGCAAAAATCAGGCTGAACATAAGGAATATTTTAAGAATAGATGTAATATCCATTTAACGCGTACAAGCATTAAGCACAAAACAAAAGCTATCAAGACAGATTAAATACAGAAAATTGAAGCAGCAGGAAGCAAGAAGCTCAAAATAAATATGGGGTCCATCACTCTTGATTTTAGGTATCCGACTCCCTCTTTAAGCAACTCATCCCATCCTAAGACAGATGTCTCTGGCAAGTGGGATGAAGCACTTTCTTGAGCTGCCTGTCTCTGCACTGACTACAGAAGATGCTCAGTGAACAGCTTTGATGTCCGTGTTTAAACAGCTTCGATTAGATGAGACAAAGTCCATCGAACACACTGGATGGCAGAAAGAGTACAATACTAAGCGTTTTTAGTTGGTTTTTTTCCTAATTTTACCAGTTTGTTGCTAAAGCTTGTTAAGTTAGAAAAAAATCTGTGAAACAGACAACGCTCTTAGAAAGCATTGTAATTCTAAAGCATACTTCAGTCAAAGGATCATGATCCTGATGGTCTTCACTTGTGATTTAATACTTTGCTGTTTTGACTTTATTGCAGTAGCAATGCAATGATGCTAGAACTACACTGTAAATAAAACATGCCAACTTAGTTCCACAGTCCAAATAAATAACTTTAAATAAATAAATAACTCCATCACACAAACATCAGTCAAAAATGCATTTAAAAAGAGCCTCTTTCTGTGTGTTGTAAAAATATGAAATAGTACTCAGGACAGGCTGTTTCACATAAAATTCTTCCCTATATTCAGCAACTCCAAGGTCAAAGTACTGGAACTTCATTTTTCAAAGTCGAAAGGATGATTTAATAATTATTTGGTATGAAGACAACTCTGTTTCTCTACTCTGCATACAATATCAAATTCAGTATAGCTTGATACATCATGTATTTTCATTCATGCTTTCATTACAGCCCTGTGAGGTACAATCATTTATTATACATTCTCTTGAATCTTTTTGAAACAGCAAACAAAATGCAAAATGCAAAGGGAGAGAAAAGAAAGCACCAGAAATCTTACTAGAAAAACAGTATTCCCTGTCTTATCCTCCTTGTTCTAACCATGAACCGCAGTGAGCACTGAACAGTGGTGGACATCATTGGAAAATAAAACTGAACTATAGGACTTTATGCAGCTTTAATGTCCTAGTACAGCAGTGATAAATTCTGAGTGCCACCACAGTGTCACCTCTATGATAATTACTCAAGCAATAGATATCTCATTAAAGAGAACTAAGTGTCTCAGAAACGGTCTTTGCAAGCAGAGTTAGTTAGTAATATATTGGAGAGAAAGGACCTATCAGTTCTTCTCTAATTCTTTGCTAAACTTCATTCAACAATCTAACATGTCTAGGACTAATAGCAAAAGTCACTCAGGCCTTCGATGCTCCTTTTCCTTGCCTCAGCCCAAATGGCCTAATTTTTCACAGAGCATTGGGTGAGTTATTCACACAAGGCTCAAACCACAGACAAATGCAAAGGGTAGAGCGCAGCATCACATGAGGGAGGTTTTTGGCCACATACTTGTGACCCAGATTCCTTTCGTAACAGCTAGATTCAAAGGAGCAGACATCAGGCAGACTACAGGGAATCATCTCCCCAGTTAACCTCACTGGCAGAAGACATTGCAGTACAAGGACCTGTCATCAAAGTAAAGAATTCTTCATGTGAAAGTGGCAAGTGGAATCTTAATAGCAAATACTAATTTTCATCTATTAAAATGCTGTACTGTGTGTATACCTAATATTGTAAATGCTTGAAATATGGAAGTATTTCTTTCTTGTTTGGCTGAATTTCTCTCATCTTCCTAACAGAAGCTTGGAATTTACAAAACAACTAGATTCCGTTTCTTTTTCTGATGTCATTGTTGCAGAAAACACCTGCTAATTTGGAAAGTCATGCAGTTCTTACGTGGTAGTCTAAGAAGAGAAATCAGCAAGGTTTTCACAATAAAAGGCCAGCGGGCTTTTTGCAAAGTCACTGAGAATGGTATTATAAAATGCCCCTACTAAGAGCGATTGCAAACTAAACATTTATTTACCTTTATGTAGACTTAGCTGAACACCATTTGCTCTAGAGGAAATAGAGTGACTAGGCAGCCTTAGCAGCTTGAATGAAACATTAGGAGAGTGTACCTGCATGACAATAAGAAGGTCAAACACCAAGATGAAAGAAGCCAAGAAGGCTCTTGAGACCTCATCACTTGGCAGAAATCCACGATTCAGCTTGTCCCAGCTGATCCAGTCAGTAGTGATGACAAGCACAACTACGGAGGTCAGAGTAAACAGAACCGTCCTGCAAGGGAAAAAAAAATAGTTCAGAGAGAATACGATAGTAATGAAGATGCATCATTCTATTTTATCTGTCTTCTAATGGTCAACTAGTGCTTTATCAGTACTTTTCTGCTGATGAAAAGAGATTGAAGAAAATTAAGTGTACAAACAAATCACTTAATTCAAAATAGGAAAGCAGTCAGCTGTATCCTTAGTAAAAAGAAATTTAGCAGCTAGTACTAAGCATATTGCAAAATTAGGCTGGAGTGTATCACTCTTGTTCTTTATTCCATATTTTTCACTGAAGACGCAAACCAGTTAAGTAAAATAAGAAAGAAGTAAACTATAATAATGTACCAAGAACTGTATGATCTAGGCCAAATTCAAATGAACAATTTGAGAGAACATTTTCTAAGGCACCAAAGACATTAGAACCTTTGAAAAGTCTTTTCTCAGCTGTAGGAGCTATAGGACACTAACTGTGAAGTCTAATTTTTATATAGACTTAAATTTCTTAAAAGAAATTTTTATATAGACTTAAATTTCTTAAAAGAAGTTTTCATTGCACTAAATTAATTTCAGTAAATTCTGGGGGTTGTAGAAAGATTTTGCTTTGTGTCTCCTAAGATGTCCTTTGTACAAGTTTTCAACACATCTTACGGCATTTCTGAGAAGTCAGTGAAGAGTGAATTACAAAAGTAATAAAGCCTCCATATGAATGCTATGAGAATTCCAGAAGACACATTTGGCTAATTCATACATTTGCAATATGGTATTTAAGAAAATGTCTTTCTAAGCTATCCCCCCAAAATAGCTCTGCATCATTTCCAGCAGCACGTTGGTGATATCCTTCAGAGTTGTCAGCGATGACTGATTGAATTCCTGGTTCTGTGGAAGCAGGCAAATTTAGCCGGTAATTTGAGGGGGAGCAAGGCTTCTCCCAGTAGCCATAGCTGTCAGTAAATCTGTGCTATAATAGGTGCATATCAGCATCTGAATGCACGCACGCAGCTAAATAATTGTGGCAGGGTGGAGTTTTTTTCTACAGCAATAAAGTCTCATTTTCTTCAGCTACCGAGGGCTGTAAAACAATGTGAAGAATATTTCCCATGACGCTTCCAAACAGGACAAATACTCAGCAGAGTAAAAGAAAAATCTGTACACCAGTAGTCACAGGCTACCAGTCTGTACGCATTTCTTTTTATACATCAGCCCTGGCTATGTCTGTGTAGGAAGGGAAAACAAATATGCACAGAAGCAGTAGTGTACACATTTGGACTCCTAAACATCGTTCTGTGGCATGATGGGCTGCACTTCTTCACAATACAATGAGACACAAAATCACTTGATTACTACCACCTTTACCTTCGAACATTTATTTTTATTCTTAATAAATAAATTCAGTTACACTCAACATTGTGGCTGGCACCATAACAGTATCCCTTGAGTGTATTACCAGCATCTAGGCAAGAAAAAAAATGAATGAGACATGTTAGACTTAATTAGATCTAAGCAATATTCAAGCCTGCTTATCCCCAAAATATTTGCTTAGCTACCATCTCACCTGTCAGTACCTGAATCTGACTGACTTTTCTACAAGCTCCACTTTGGCACATACCTAGAATGGTTTACTTCGGAAAGGCAATTCATTACGGTGCATTGAGACCCACAAAGGTGGGTTTTCCCACCTATTTCACCTTCATATCTGAAATTCACATGGAGGTAAATGTTGTCACTTTAGCTGAGAAGTTCTCCCGAAAGAACACAGTCCTCAGCGCTTGTCTACCAGCCAGTGCAGACTGCCCTGGCTGCTGGGCGCACTGATTTTCCTCGTCCTCTTTCTGAGGAACCCACATCTCCTGGTGCACAGGCAGTTTAGAACCGTAATTCAAGTCTGCGTAGTTTGCTATGGAAACCATGTACCCAGAAGTTATGCTCAACGCTATTCTGCTTCAGTCCTCTTGAATTATGCATTTGCATTTTGGAGCAAGAGTTCAAAGCATGGAAGGTCAGACTTTGGCATGTATGCAAGCAAAGGCAAACAAATTTTTATGCATGCTTCATGGACATGCATGCAAAGACCAATGTGTTTGCTCAAGCCCTGATTTCCTTGAGGAAATGCATATGCACTTCTGCAAAACGGCTTCGTTATTCATTCTGAAATGTCAAATAGGCAGGGAAGGGAGCAGAAAACGAGCTGCTAATAGAATAAGAAAATGTGAAACCAAGAAAAAAGGTTAGAAATAGACTTTTGAAAGGGTTGCATTAAACAGCATAATTAGCACTCAGTTGTATTTTTGACCTATGATACTGGAACACAGCACGATATTCAATACATGTTTTTGGAGTTATTATAAACTGAGTTTGTCTGGGTTAGAGTTCAGTTCACTTCTTGTGAAAGTACAGCATTGCCCCAGTGTCCCGGGGATTAAGAGAAGCAGCTGAGGATTTCATTTAACTTGACATAACTTGTATCAGATCAACCAATGTGAGCTACCCTGCAATATTTAGGCCAGTGTAGTTTGTCCTTTATTCTGCAATGCACATTACTGAGAAAGAGCTACACCATCAAACTATTCACAGCATTGCTGGCAGGACCTCTCTGTCTTCTGCTTACAGAAGGGCTATGAAGGGAAAGGCAAGAGAGAATTGACTCTTCTCTGTACCAGACATTAAGAAATGCAACTTATTTCTCTACTTCACAGAGGAAATACACTTTTATATTTCACTTCTAATTCTAGCTTGCTGTATTGAATGATTATGTGCCCTGGGCACCTATTCAGCTACAATAACACACATTTTACAACCTAGCCCATACTCTTCAAGATACAAGGTTGCTATGAAGAATAAAAGTAAAAAAAAAATGTCTGCAAAGAACCACTGTCCAGGCCAATTGCATACTGAGAAGTTAAAATTATTAGGTAGGTCCAGAAAAGTCAGTACTGTGCTTATCACTGCCAGTGATGATCTAAAATCCCCAGTTCTACACTAAACTGAGGGAACGCTTGAAGAGAGGAACTTTTTACCGCCAGGAACCTCTCAAGAAACAGGTAATTTTTTAGACTGTATCTCTATAATCTGTGATAGCCAGGACTGAGTTTGGTCTTGAATTTGTCAAACCAAGTCACTCATGCCAAACTGAATCCACACTGCTGGCCCTCATTTGCCAACAGAATATTAATTTTGTCCTCACAGTCTTAGCAAGGGCCAAACCAGATGTCTTTGGCTTCTGCACCTTCCCACAACAGCACTTTCTTGGACCATAAGCTTTGACCAAGCTGACCAACCATCTATAACCCAGCATATTATACAGTACGAGAGGTTATCCACAACATGGGCCAGAAGCTTGAGCACGTTTTTGTCATTGGCGGTGGCTGCAGACAATCCCTCATGGCAGACAGGGTCATAACCTCAACCTTGCAGTCTCTGTCATGCAGAAATGCCATTTCTGGAGGAGAAAGGCAGTGACACCTCATTTTCCTCTACACTACTACAATCAGTAGTAAGTACAGAACATCCACATGCAATGGGCCATCTTCCACAAACTATGCCAAGTACCTGGCATTAATTTACCTGCAATGTCTCCACACTGCCGTCCTAGTGTTCAAGAACGTAGCAATCATTCTCTGAAGTCTGGACAAGCCAACCCTAAACAAGTTGTTTGGAAAGCACTTAGAGGTGGGGAAATTCAGAGCTGGTGTGTTATGTCACCAGTCACACGCTCCCATTGCAGGTGTCATCCACAGCTTTGCTCTGTGTGATCTCTTGAACTTTGCAAAAGACTGAGGTGCTGGTCAAATATGAATCTTTGTCATAGTTATGTGAATAGAAAAAGGATGTCACTGCAGCGTAACGCAGACCCTGGTGGATAACAGGTTTGCATGAAATGTTTAGAAAACAGGGCATCTTTGATTTGGGGCAGTCCAGTATACAGGTACTGACCCGCACTGTAGGCAGTGCTGCATATTCCCTGCTGTCTCTGGGGAATATCAGTCCATACATTTTTTTTATATGCCCATAAATTTCACAGCACGCTCACGGAGCTTGCACTGGGCTGCTTTGCTATGAGATCACAGACTTCATTTGTTCACCTAGATACAAGCTTCCTAAACCCTGTGCACATTAAGCCGGCATGCAGTGCACTGCACAGCTTCTGCTAAAGAAGAAACTCTGCTAACAGGACCGTCACTGGAAACAGTGGGCTTCATTTCGCTGTGAGAGTCCATACATATCTACACTGCCCACACATGCAATGGCCATCATGCATATTATCTCAGCCCTATTTCTGCCTGTTGGGCTGAAAATACCACACTCTTCTCTTAAACACCTCTTGCTCTTCCAAAGCTCACAAAAAAATTCTCCCCAGACTTTCCGTCTCTCTTCCCCTTGTATACGTTGCCTGAGCTGTCACTTGGCACATGATGACCAGAGATTAGGCTGGACTTTCCTACTGATTCTTCAAATAAAAATCCTGTTGTAAAGGAAAGTAGCTCTTTTTCATCCCTCCCTTGCTAGTGCTCTTCCCTCACCCGCTGAGAAAACCTCTCCTCATGGGGCTTTCTGAGAAATTTCTCTGCTGGTGTCCCAGTGCCCAGATGCCCTGCATGCCACACTCTGGCACAGCTGCGGCCAAAGGGTGAACAAGAACTGAGAAAACTTAAATCAGAAACACAGGTACACTGAATAAACAAGACATACTTACAAAGTGTAATGAAAAAAATAACCTGGACACAAACACCAAGGACACAAAGCCAATGCAACATCACAGCAAGGAAAAGTAACAGAAGCAAAATAGGGCCAGTTGAGGCCAACACATTCCCTAGAAAATAAAATGAGAATAGTGCGTATTTGGGTGAGCAGAGCTGTGCCCTTCTTCAGCAGGCAATACTCTAAAGTTAAAGTGCCAGGGCTACCTGCCTTCATCCACTCCAAAATACTGAGGATAGGGTCGGATTTCCTAAAAAGCTCTTCCAGAAGTCTAAGATAAATCCTAAATGTTCAGTGAAAGAAAGCAAAAACCACAAAATGCAGTGGAGTGAGTAATCCATCCAGTGCTGTGAGGACCTAAATTTTTTTGTAGGATTCTTTGCTGGAATCTTTCCCCAGTAGATGTTTCCATTCCTACACTCTGGGCTACTTCATGGGTGACATCACTCAACAGTTGCAAAAGTAAAGATTAGTTTTCCCATTGCCTCCAAGCAAGCCTGGCCTGTTTCCATTCCCAAGTGGTAGGGACAACCTGAGATACTCAACTTCCTGGAGTATGAGGAGCAGGAGCTGCCATACTGCATGCTGGACATAACTGTGTTAACAAGTTAATTCCCAAAGGAGTTTTATAAGCTCAGTCTGGCACTGAAGACTCTCAAGACTCTGCAGACTCCCTTACAGTGCTGTTTTGCCAGTGTCCTCATCTTACTGCAGACATTGTCCTTGCCCTGGCTGACCGGTCCGTAACTCTTCTGCCTTTGTCTTGCACCTGCACAATCCCGAGCTTATGAACTGCAAGTTCTTTATGAATGGGATGAGCCCAAATTTGTCTGTGGAGAAAAGAAAAGCCACTTATTCCTGGGATCTGCAATGCAGTAGTTGTTCTCTGGATGTGTAACTGCATTCAGATACATCAATAATTCTCTAGATCTGTAAGCAGCAAGAAATAAAGACCTTCTCCCATCAGAAGCCAGCAATTTGGAAACTCCTTTTCGAAGAGTGTGGCAGGGAATGTCACAGTTGAGTCTGTGCAGCTTAGTGTGCAGACTGCCTGCCATACGGGGGTTTGCAGCCTGTCTGCCCAAAGGGAAATCCCACCACTGCCATCTGAAATGCCACTAGCGCCATCCCATGCCTGTGCAGTCCTTGCCTTGAGAGAGCACTGTGTGCCAGAGCAGCAGATGGACTTCTCTGAAACACAAAGTTGGGCTCTGGAGGAAGAGCTGTGAGAGACTAAGCCAGGAAGGGAGAGGAAGGGAATACCCATGCTTTGCAATCTACTACAACCAATGTCAAGTGTTGATGCAAACTTAAGGCTTTCCAACTTTATTTCAGGGGGAGGGAGGGCCACATCATTTACTTTTAATTCCAAAATAACAGCACTGCCACCAGCCCTCCTGGTAAAAGTTTTTCCTGGCTATATCTGTAAACCACCCATGCAAGTGCACGTATTCTAATCGCTCAGTAATATTATGGGCCATGATAAAGGCAGTTCAAACTGGAAGGCCGGCTTGCCTGTGCCACTTCATTAAGTCAGGATGCCAAGCATGAAGTTACTGACATTCTCAGAAGTCTTGGCTGAGAGAAGACACAATGTACTGCAGTGATCTTAGGTCCTGGCTGCTTGGAGACACCCTCTTCTGCTGTTTTGCGTGTCCTACCTCCCACATCAGGAATTCCCTAGGCAGAGTCCATGAGGTCCTGACTCATCCTCTTGCAGCCCCAATGCTGTACCACAAAACCATTCATAGCACATCCCCTCCAGACCTACGCCAGAAGTACCTTTGACTCCATCCAGCCACATCTTCAGGAAACACTCTGTGTTATTTGTCTGTACTGAGTTGAAAACTGAACAAAACAGAATTTGTCCCTGGAAAGATAAGGACAAGCTAAGAAACGTATACAAGTTCACAAAACATTTAATGTTGGAAACAAGAACTGTTTCCAATCTGAGTCTCCTGATTCTTCATGTCTAAATCAGCAGGGCAAAGTGTACCAAAAACAAATTTTGGTCTGCGACGGGACCTCATTTCTCAAACTGTCGCTTAGTGAAAGTGAAGTTTTTCACTGCTCAAATATCAAATACAATTCTTTGCACAACCATACATAAGGGGAAGATACTGCTACCTACAATTTACCAGCAACTTTGAGCTGCTCGTTGTTAGAGCTATTTAGAATTTTCTGGTCTTGCATGACCCTCTGCCAAATCTTTCATGAAGCTACAGCTTTGATGATCAGATAGCAAGAGTTCTGCTAAGATCAACTGAAGAGATGAAAGACAAACTTTGGCTGTTTTCCTCATCTTCTTTTGCAAGAGCGAAAAAGCAGTATCTTGCCCTTTGACTACACTTTTTCCAGAAAAAAAAATCTGTGCTTAGTCAAAAGTAGCTGTGGTGGTTTTGGCTGGGATAGAGTTAATTTTCTTCATAGTAGCTACTATGAGGCTACATTTTGGTTTTATGCTGGAAACAGTGTTGACAATACAGGGATGTTTCAGTTATTGCTGAGCAGTGCTTACACAGAGTCAAGGCATTTTCTGCTTCTCACACCACCCCACCAGCGAGTAGGCTGAGGTTGCACAAGAAGTTGGGAGGGGACACAGCCGGGACAGCTGACCCCAACTGACCAAAGGGATATTCCATACCATATGATGTCATGCTCAGCACATAAAGCTGGGGGAAGAAGAAGGAAGGAGTAGACATTTGGAGTGATGGCATTTGTCTTCCCAAGTAACTGTTATGCGTGATGGAGCCCTGCTTTCCTGGAGATGGCTGAACACCTGCCTGCCGATGGGAAGCGGTGAATGAATTCCTTGTTTTGCTTTACTCTGCGTGTGGCTTCTGCTTTACCTATTAAACTGTCTTTATCTCAGCCCACAAGTTTTCTCACTTTTACTCTTCCGATTCTCTCCCGCATCCCAGCAGGGTGGAGTGAGCGAGCGGCTGTGTGGTGCTCAGTTGCTGGCTGGGGTTAAACCACAACAGTAGGTCTTAGATTTGTATGACAGCATTTTGAGAACTTTTCATCACACTTTCACACAGAATTGCCACTTAGCCAGGTTATTTAAAAACTGTTAAACATCGCTAATAAGCATTCCAGGTATTGCTTAATACTATGTAAATTTGAGACAGAAGGATACATTAATAAAGAAACGAGTTCATAAATTCTGTATTCCTATTATTGTTCATTAAGGAAATGAGCATATATACTTAATAAAATATATAATATATATATATGAACTTAATAAATAAAGAAAATTAACTAGCATACAGTCTAGGTATATTTAAACTCTAAATAAAACCATCTAGCAGTTAATCAGCATTCATCAAAACTTTCAGCTTCAGATGGTTCTGTAGGAAACAGAAATGCAATTCTAATCAATGTTTTATAAATTACTATTTATATTTTCATAGAATGATAGAATCATAGAATGGTTTGCGTTGGAACGGACCTTAAAGATGATCTAGTTCCAACCCCCCTGCCACGGGCAGGGACACCTTCCACTAGACCAGCTTGCTCAAAGCCCCATCCAACCTGGCCTTGAACACTTCCAGGGAGGGGGCATCCACAACTTCTCTGGGCAACCGGTTCCAGTGCCTCACCACCCTCACAGTGAAGAATTTCCTCCTTACATTTAATCTAAATCTACCCCCTTTCAGTTTAAAGCCATTACCCCTTGTCCTATCACTACATGCCCTTGCAAAAAGTCTCTCTCCAGCTTTCTTGTAGGCCCCCTTTAGGTATGGGAAGGCTGCAATAAGGTCTCCCCGGAGCCTTCTCTTCTCCAGGCTGAACAGCCCCAACTCTCTCAGCCTGTCTTCATAGGAGAGGTGCTCCAGCCCTCTGATCATCTTCATGGCCCTCCTCTGGACTCGCTCCAACAGGTCCATGTCCTTCTTATGTTGGGGGCCCCAGAGCTGAACGCAGTACTCCAGGTGGGATCTCAGGAGAGCAGAGTAGAGGGGGAGAATCACCTCCCTTGACCTGCTGGTCACAATTCTCTTCATGCTGCCCGGGATACAGTTGGCTTTCTGGGCTGCAAACTCACATTGCCGGGTCATGTTGAGCTTCTTGTCAACCAGCACCCCCAAGTCCTTCTCCTCAGGGCTGCTCTCAATCCACTCATCGCGCACCCTGTATTTGTGCTTGGGATTGCCTCAACCCATGTGCAGGACCTTGCACTTGGCCTCATAGAACTTCATGAGGTTCGCACGGGCCCACCTCCCAAGCCTGTCAAGGTCCCTCTGGATGGCATCCCTTCCCTCCAGCGTGTCGACTGCACCACACAGCTTGGTGTCGTTGGCAAGGGTGATTGAGGGTGCACTCAGTCCCACTGTCCATGTCGCCGACAAAGATGTTAAACAGCGCCGGTCCCAATTCCGACCCCTGCGGAACGCCAGTCGTCACTGGTCTCCACTGGTCTTTGAACTGCTGCACGACCTGTCGCACCACGCCCTGGTCGCCCGCGCTCCCCAGGGCTGCCTTTTGCGCGAGTGGGGGGTGGCCGCTGTTACTCCTGGCCCCCCCGTGCCTCGTCAGCCACTCTCTCTCGTGCGAGCTGCCGGCTCCTGACGGGCCTCTGCGCTCCCCTGGGGTCTCCCGGGCTCAGGAAACCCCCCCTGTACGCCACAAACCCCCGTTCCGCTGCGGAACGCGCCTGCGCCAGAGCTGATCGCCTCGGCGATCAGTTGCAGTGGTTTATAATGTCAATTTTTCATGAATGTGCCAAAATAGTTTAAAACACCCTGTGAAAACAGATACAGAAAGGGAGGAACAAATTTTACTGCTCTTGATATTTAAAAATGCTTTCCAGTCCTCAGGAAAGAAAGATCATCCATCAAGTTAAATACTCTCCATAATTTTTAATCCCAGAATCAGCACTGGCCAAACATACCGTCCCACAGTGTACAATAACTATAAAGAACAACGCTACTGCAGATGTTCATATGCAAATGCCAACACTTTTTATTTCACTTGTTTTAATTAAGAAGGGTTCTGTTATTAAATCTGTCAAAAATAGCAACTCTAAAACCATTTAAAATAAAATATTTAGTCTGCCTGTTGCTTGGTGTCAGCACCACTTCTGCAATTAAGCAAGCGTAAGGGACAGATGCTCTGCTGGTGAAAAGCATCTGGGTTCTCTGGAGCAGCATGGATTCAAGCCTCCAGCTGGCCACTGCTCTTCTGCCCCGGCGGGACAGTGCTCTGAAAGGAGACAGAGCAGGGACTCGAGAGCTCTGCCTTTATCAGCAGCTACTGCAGTGCAACAGGGTAGTGCAGTGCCGTAGAGCAGCACAGTTGGTGCTGAGGACCCCATATTCACAGTGTTTGCATCTTGTGGGCTGAACTGAGCACCCATCCGTAACTGCAGCTCACTAGGTGAGATCCCAGAGAGCAGCTTCCACTTCAGTTGCACCCAGAAGAAATCCCACTGTGCACCCCAAGATCAATCCATGCCGCGAACCAAAGGACAGGTGGAGAGATGACTGGGAGATCCACTTCAGAAGTGAGCTACTGAAGTGAACTGCTAATACAGACATACCCTAGAAGAAGTCACATGCAACAAATATCTAGGAATATTTGGAAAATTAATTACACTGGATCTCTTTTGTTAAAATACGGTGCTTGTTCCCCTGATGGGGACAAATATGTGGTAGAGATATGGAATAATACTACTGCCAGATTGCAGAGCACCACAGGCCCCATGGCATGCTCCACAGGCATAAATAAGTGGGAGAAAGTATATTAATGCAGATTACCATCAAAAAGACTAAATTATCTGAAGTTAAATACCAATTAGAAGAAAATGGTTTTAAATTCAAACTTTGAATTGCATTATCGTGTTAAAAAACTTGCCATCACAATAGTGTATTTCTGACTTCTATCCTACAGTAGGAAGTAATGGGTAAGTAATTCAGTATTTGCCAGTAACTGCCAGTTCCGAAATATCTGTTCTGAAATACTCTGTTTCAAATAGGGAATAGCAAAGGGAACTCTATGTTGGGACTGGCTCACAAATCAATAGCAGATACTGCACGTTTCGAGAACCTTGCATTCCCAGTTAAGTCTTCTAGTCTATGCTTGTCGTCGTTCTGCCTGGTGAGCTGAAGAAACTGGACACCGCAGAGTATAAAGGATGCTCTGAGTTTGGCAAAACTGGAATTGTTTATTCTGCATTTTTATACATTCATTTTACTTAGAAAAATGAAAAACATTTTTGTGAATGTAAACAGCACTAGTTTGGTTTTTTGAAGTTATATCAGTTTGTCAAAGAAAGGATATTACCTCTCCCACAAACCTTGCTTTACTTCTATCTTTTGATTGCGACAGTTGGAATTTTATTAGAGTGTATAAATATGATTCCAGAGCTATTTAGGATTTTTGCACAAAGACTTGTATAATGTTTGAAATTGCATTTATGTTAATGCACAGAGAAAACATTTTACTATGTTTCATGTAATAAAATGAATAAGATTAGGTAATGTAATCACATGGTGAAATATTAGAATTCTAGAGAGCATAATTTTTTTATTATAGGTAGAAGCATCTTTGAGTTTCCTTTTGCCACACCATTAATTTACTAAAATGGAAGTGTTATCTATTTCAAACAGCAGCTCATTTAAATTAAACTCATCAGCCATAAGCTTTAAGTTTCAAATGCCATTTCCTATCTGTGACACAGAAAAGGAAAAACAGTTTAAGAAGGTTCGTGGTCTTGCTTGTAAAAAACATTTTCAATCAACACTTATCATATGCAAGGTAGTATAGGACTCACATGAGTTATATCCAAGGAACTCTACTCCATGTTCAACTTCCAAAGTTAGAAGCTAATTGGCTAACTCCAGTAGAAAGCATTTTTAAAAAACGCATTTTTGAAAAAATTCTATATAAAGTAAAGGGAAGCCATTTTTCTGCTTTACTTTCAGGTGGTTACATCACTTTACTCTATCAACAAAATGGGGTGTAGAAGACAGCTGGCTCAAGAAACAACAGAAATAAGATTTTCAAAAATGTTTTCAGAGCATTGAATGTGCCTTAGGATAGACCTGCCTGGCAATTTTTCAGTGAAAATGGTTTATATTTAGACAAGGGCAGTTCATCAATACATGGAAAGGGCTGATTTCTGTAACATGAGGGAAGCTGTGTCAGAACTGGGCGTGATCCCCGCACCTCGCTGTGGTCGAGGAGCCAGGAGTTAGGGCAGCATCTCTGCTGCACGAGGTGAGGCAAACAGACCAGGGGCCAATACCTGTTCTGTGTGACTCAGACCAGGTATTTGAATATCAGTCTTAAAGAGACCAGCTGAATGCCATAATAACCAGGCTTTTGGATGCTACACGGTACTATTTGTTCAGACTCTCTAGTTGGAGCTCCTCTACTTTGAATAAACAAGTCAACATTAGTAGAACTCTCTGGACACAGATTTCCCACACCCAACTGAGTGTCTTAGTGGCTACTTATTAAGTCTTTATGTTATTCTCAGTCCCTGGTAAGAGTGACGTGAAGGCTTGCTGTTCACCACAGCGGGAAGACACGGGATCATATGCAAAACATACATAACAGAGACTTTGGCTTTCCATGTTTCCAGCATCCCCAGTAACTGTCACAGAAACTAGTTATGTGAAGAAAACATTCTTGGCCTCCTTTTCTCAGTTATCATGAAGTACTCAGTAAAGTCTTAAATTCATTACAATGTAGAACGGGAAAAAGCTTTTGAAATGGAAAAACCGTATGTCTTTACATTTTGAAACTTACATTTCAAATGCACTTAGATGGTAATTGAAATGCTACTCTAAGAGCCTAAAATTAGGCTCTTCAGATCTATAGCAGGAGCTAGAGGTATGTCCCAGCACCCCCTTGATTTTCCTGAGTTGAAACATGTTATTAAATTCTAGTTTTAGAAACAAGCAAGAGCATAAGTGTGGATTTAACACCACATTTTCCAGACTATCTACGACCTGGGTTATTTGGATTTCTACATAGTTGATTTAAGACAAACTGATTGATTTTCAGAAGACTCAATTAACAACATAGAAAGGTGGTAAAAATCAATGAATTAATAAACCAATTCTTTCATTAATAAATAACTTTATTCATTATTTACCAATTATTGAATTTACTAGCATTGTTTGTATTCACAATTTATTTCATAATTAATGAAGCTTTAGCCCTGATCAAAGTTTTACTACATAGACAACTCTCTGAATGTTTTCTTCAGGATATTATAGACTCATATTTCTTTTCTGCATTTAAATTATTCAAATTTTTTCCCAAATCACATGTGAAGTCTGCTACATTTTGGCTAGAGCCAAGTGAACAACTAATCATTTATTTTTTTAACACAGAGTATTTTTACATATGGTTTCATTCAGTACAATTAAAACATTTTATAAGGAATTCAGATTCAGCCAGAAACTTAACCATGGATTCTTTTTTGTAGAAATGTACATGGAGCTAACAAGTCTAATCTCTCCTTACAGTCGAGATGTAGTGTGAGATTTGGTTGCCTAGACATACATGTTTAGTGTGATTGGGGTCACTGTGGAGTACCTTGGTTGGCCTCCAGACCCTGCGTATTGGGTCTGGCTGAGATGGAGCTGATTTTCCCCATAGCAGCCCTCATAGTGCTGTGCTTTGTATTGGTAGCTAGAAAGATGTTGATAACACACCAGTGTTTTGGCTACTGCTGAGCAGTGCTCCCACAGCATCAAGGCTGTCTCTCCAACATCTCCCCCCTCACCAGTAGGCTGGGGGTGGGCAAGATCTTGGGAGGGGACATAGCCAGGACAGTTGACCCTACTGACCAAAGGGATATTCCATACCATATGATGTCTGCTCAGCAATAAAAGCTAGGAGAAGGAGGAGGAAGGGGGGGCATTTGTTATTTACATTTGTCTTCCAGAGCAACCGCTACGTGTACTGAAGCCCTGCTTCCCAGGAAGCGGCCGGACATCGCCTGCTGATGGGAAGTAGAGAATACAGTCTTTTGTTTTCCTTTGCTTTTCACGCGCGACCTTTGCTTTTGCTTTATTAAACTATACTTATCTTGACCCATGAGCATTTTGTTGTATTTTCTTTCCCCTGTCCAGTTGAGGAGAGGGAGTGATAGAGCGGCTTTGGTGGGCACCTGGCATCCAGCCAGGGTCAACCCACCACACCCTGCAACAGAAGGTCTCCTCTGAGTCCTGTGTCATGTCTACCAGGCCTGTGCACCTTTTCAGTACCCTAAAGCCTTTCAAATTGTAGTCAATGCCTCTGTTTAGGCACCTGAATCCCGCCTTTATTCAGTCGGTGGAGTCTGGAAAGTTATTCAGGCGACTAAATACAAGTTTCTACTCGACGCGATCTGAATGACCATCACCTGCATTGGTCAAAGCTCCATCGGCTGTAGTAGGAGCTGGCATGTCGATAGCCATAATCAAGATGTAAATACGAGGCACCTGAATCCAGAGCTGAATCTCAAAACTGAAGTCAGTTTTCAATGTTTTAATTTCTTTCAAGAAAATAATGAAAAGCCTGCTTGAATTGGAAAACAAATACATTTTATATAGGAACTGTCAAAACTCAACTTTGAATGAAACAATGGAGAAGTTCTATTTAGAAACTGTCAAATGAAAAATGCCACTAAAAAGTTGGGGTTCGTTTGCTTTCTAAAACACATTTTAGAAAACTGAAATGACTTTGCAAAGCATTTTTTCTTAAAATTATCCTTGCAAGTTTTTGGAAAAAACAAGAACAAACCCCATAAAATTTCCCGCTGTCTTTGTGATCGTGAGTTACAAAGCATTAAAGATAAAAAGAGAGTCTGATTTTATCTATGTAGAACGTATGGAACACATTGTTCTTGCCCAGATGCTGTCATGTTGCTGCTCTTAAACAAAGCTTTTGATAAGAGTAGGTGGGAGGGCTGTATAGTATACACTTATATTCTCACAGCTTTTCAGACAACATATTGTATCCACAACCAAAATTAAAAAATACAGTTCAAATTTAGAATAAGCTAATCATAACAGTTTAATAGCTTTCTATGTTCTGGACTAGATTAGCTGTATATTTTAGCTATATAGCAGTTTGATGGAATAAGAAATTTCTCATTATTTTAGGTTTCATACACCATGGTATCTATAGGATATAACTTCCCATTCATCAAGATGTTGTGCCTTTTATAATTACATTTGTGCAAACCCTATCAAAGTAAAATATAATTACAATTGTTTTGAACTGCTCTTTAATGTTTTTTTCCAAAGCATTTTGAATAAATGCAGGCTCTTTCATCTAACATGTTGATTATAATTTGATTAAATGTATTTCCGAAACAACTCCAACACAAAAAAAAAATATCCAAAAAGCTTTAATCTTGCCTCCTGAGCAATGCATTTTTATGTCAAAAAGCTTCCAAAGAATATCAATCTTACCTTAGTAAGAAAAGGACATTAGTAGACAGCAAGCTGAGCATGAGCTGGGCATGTGCGGTGGCAGCAAAGAGGTCCCAACAGTGTCCAGGGCTGTACTAACAGAAGCATGGCCAGTAGATCAAGGAAAATTATTATTTCCCTCTACTCCACACTTGTTAGACCATATCCAGAATATGACATCCAGTTTTTGGCCCCCCAGTACATAAAAACCACCAATAAACTAAAGAGGAGGTCCCCAAGCTTGTTGGGGGCTTAAGCACTTGTCCTGTGAGGAGAGGGTGAGGGACGTGGGCAAGTTCAACATGGAGAGAGGGTGGCTTTGGGAGCACCTAACAGCTGCCCCTCAGTACCTCTGGGGAGGTTAGCAAGAAGATGGAGCCAACCTCTTCACAGCAGTGAACGACAGAAGGACAAGAGACAATGCATATGTTGAAAGAAGAGAGATTCAGACTGGATATAAAGAAAAACTATTTCTGATGAGTCCCATCAGGCAGTGGAAGAGGCTGCCCAGAGGGGCTATGCAGTCTCCATCCCTACAGGTTTTTGAGACCCAACTGGATAAAGCTCTGAGCAACCTAGTCTCAGCTCAGAGCTGACCCTGCTTTGAGTAGGAGACTAGAGACCTCCTGAGATCCTGAATTCCGGCCTGAATTATCTGGTGATCCTAGGCTCCTATGGTATTTTCCCTCCAATAAAAGAATCCTAGTAGCCAAGCATGTGAGTTACACATCATTAACATTTATGAAAGAAACATGATCTTACCATCCAACAAGCAATCCTATTTGCCTCTACAAAAAATGTGAACAGCAATGACACTAGCCTCACACCAAAAAAAGTATTACAATTCCTCCTGAAAAAAATCTATGCAATCAAAACAGAAGGGATTTTTTTGTGCATAGGACTTCTGAATTTCAGCTGACATTGTTGCTCCAACTAAGACTTTACAAATGTAAGCACTCAAAACTTCACTTGACATTTACAGTAATTGCAACATATAATACTTTTTGCAGATGATTCAAGAAGAATTGATACCAACTCAAAAGTCGCTCAGGAAATGAAAGTTAATATGTGTGTTTTTCCACAAGTTGAGCCAGTTCCAGTATAAGGCTGACACGTCTTCTTAGAAGACAAAGGAAAAACACATCCGAATTACTGTGATTTTGATCTCCTGGAGAGTTAACCTTTCTATGAACAGAACAGGGTTAGAAAGAAGAATGAGCAAAAAGAAGCTAATAAAGAGACTCACCAGAATACATGCTGAAGGCCGGTGCTACTCTGATAATTATACACCCAGTTCTGTGACAATATGAATATTCCCCTTTTTCAGTGATAGATGAAGATGAGGAACTTCCGAGAACCGAGAAGCACAAGAGAATTTGAGAATTGTTATGGCTGAATTTACTAAGATGCCCAGATACATATTTGGTTAAACTTTGAGCTTGTCAGGAAATGGTTATCCCCCTCAAACGGGAACTTTTCAGTATTTCAGAAAAAGCCCTGTGTTCTATCCTGAGACTAATCTGCACTCTTTTCCAGCTTGTTATGGTAAACAGAAATCAGAAAACAGATAAATCCTGGAAGAAACAGCAGTATTCAAGGAACTCAGCAAAGGTGCAGTAAACCCAGACTGAGGCTTCTCTCCCTGTCTCACTAGTTTTGATCAGAAATTCCTTCCCACAGATGAGAAACATCTCTCACTGAAGGTTTAATCAGAAGTGATGCATTTCTGAATGTTTCAGTTTTCTCAAAAAAATAATAATAATAATAATAAAAAAGTTTTGTTGCAGGATTCCCAACAAGGTGCAAGCAAAGGTCCCTCTCCTCCTGAAATAATTTGTCATCCTTTACTTTCCAGCCTCAGTCTCTTCAAAATCTAATGTCCTAACAAGTAAGACTCAGATGTGAAGATGCTCAGAATTTGCCAGCTCAGTCCCATGTAATTTTGATTAAAAAACCCAACTCTCCTCCCATTTGCTTTTAGCTGATGTGCTTACCTGGTAGTTAGTACTCTTGTGGTTTGCTGTCACCTTCTGTCTCTTCCCTGTTTGATCTTAGATCTGCTTCTTCCTCCTGACCTGTCCATTTGACCTGACTTTGATGGTGTTTTGGTGATCTAAGATTCATGCAAACGGCTAAGGACACCTTAGCAGGATTGAAAGCAGGGGCACAGCCCAGTACTGGATGACACTGCAGAGTTCAGGCAGTAGGGACTGACAGCAAGTGGAAAAAGGCATTAGTTTTCATTTCTTCTGCGGTATATTCAGTGACATTTGTTGCTTCTCCCATGGTCTTCTCTTCTTGTGGATCTCCTTTAGGGTTATAGCCATCTTGCAGAAAGTATTAAGGAGTAGATAATCAACACCCCACCTCTCATGCCTATCCAGCAAGGTAGTTCTTTCATCAGAGCCAGGCTACAAGTTAGAGACAGCCCTTTTCTCTTGCCCAAGGAATAGGTGGGCTGTCAGAAGAAGGGGCCACATTTAGGTCAGGTTAGGTATCCACCCAGTTTACCTTCCAGAGACCCACATACCACACCAACTTTTGCTTTGCCTCCGTGGTTATACCAAGCTCAAAATAGTTCAGGCAGTGCTAAAGAGATCCTGAGTTTAATAGATATTGTGCTGACCTAAATTTTATTAAATATATATTCTGTGTTTAATATTCTGTTAAATGCTTTACCCAATGCTGATTGAGTGCCCTCCAGTTTTACAGCTATATTCCTTTTCTTCCTGTGAAATACTTCAACATATGTGTTTGACAAGCATAAAAGCCTACAGGCTGCCTCCCCATCACTTACATGATTGCTCAATCAGTCTCCAGCAAGCACCTACAGAGAGCAGCTAGAGGAATACCTTTGGAAGGGCTATATTTTGCAGTGCCTCACTTTCTCTCAAAACAGGGAACCTTTGTATTGTTGATGAGATTTTGAAACAAATCAGCATTTGGAGTAGATGGATGCACTTGGATTCTTTGATCAACAACCACTGGAGAGACTAGAATCAGCCAAATTTTTAGACCTCTGCAGAGCAAATAACTACACCCATTTCACAAAGGCTGTAAAATGGAGGACTGCAGCTTTTGGGACTGGATATAGTCTCTCAGAAAGCTTTGTTTAGTTGCTTTGATTAACTTTGTTAGTATTGTCTTCAGTTTTCTCCTGGGTCATTCAGTCATTTTACAGAGATAACATTAAATTAATTTGGCCAGTTCTTCACTGAGATTTTTGGCTTTATGTTTTTCCTGGGAGCCTTGAAAATAACTGTCATCTCTAGCTAGGAGGCCTTGAAAGATGAATCTGACTTACACTCATTCCTGGGCCTTTCCAACCATTACTGGCAATCTATCACAGAGATTTCTGGTTGATAACTCCATCAATGTCTACTAAAAAAAGGAAATGTATTTCATCTGAGGCAGTGGCTACCTTCACTAAGTTAAAGCAGGTCTTCACTTTGCAGTGGGGGTATTTTAATCCTGTATTTAGGGAGGAGTGGACTCCCCAATATAGTAAAATACTATACTAGACCAGCTGGTTTTTGAGTTTGAAAAGTGTTCACAAACCCTACGACAGATGACTGCTTATATATGCATATGTCATTTGACATGTAAAGGTGGCTTTAGGGATGGGTTATACAGGACTGGAGTAATCACCAGTTGTGCTATGAACAGTAATTGCAGAATGCCACAACATCTCCTCTGCAGCCAGCTGCCCTCAAAGCAAGATGTCCATAGCTGCAATCAGTGTGGGATCTTCTATAGCCCATAAGAAAATGCCGCATCATAGAATAAATCTAAACAATGCTTCCACTGACTAATGCTGTTACCGATTTCTCTGTCAATCAAATGATAGTTTCCCTGAATTTGCATAAATCTAAATGCTGGGACAAAACATGTTTAATTCTATTTAGATTTCTGGAATTACATTTGCATCAAATTGGTTTAAAAGACAGGACGTGTGGCTCTGTAATGAATGACACTAGCAAAGGCTCTGTTGCTTTATTCAGATGGGAAGAACTAAGCATATGAAGGTTTTTGCTTAGAAGGCAGAATTCAAAGACAGTGTGTAGATCACCTGTTTCTTAAGGGAAAAAAAAAAGGTTTTCATCATTCCGTTTGAAGTATCAAGATTATTTTCTAGCTGGACTTACCATGTGGACAAATGTCCTCAAATCTCTTTTAGAAAGATGATAACAGAACAGCTTACAATATCAAGAAGTTTGGAATGAACTATTACCTTATCACAGGAGAAAGCTGCTTAAAAATCTCAGCTCCTGCTTAACATACTATGCTGGCGATGTGTGCCTGCTGCGTTGATAGATTGTCCCACCTTGGACCTTGCCATCAATTTCATTCAAAATAGCTCTGCCCTAGGAGCTCTTTAAAAATGAAATGTTTAAAAACATCTCCAAGAGCTTTCTACTTATGTTATCACACTTTGTATTACAGAGCAATGATTTGTTAAGCCTGTTCTTTTTGTAACCCAAGGCCTCGCTAATGATTGTTTAATTTTAGTTCATTTATTACTGAAAAATCTAATAAAATGTAGCAAATTGAAATGCTGCTTTAATTTTTGGGTTGTTTTATAATATAGTCACACCTGCTGCCAAAGCAGAGTCTTATTAATGCTCATCCAGTTTGCTCATGTTGCAGAGAATGATAAAACTGAGCCCTAACAGGCAGTGGATGTCCTAATGAGCACAACTGTGTCATAAAGCCAAAAGGTTCCTGAAACAATCCAAAGCCCAGACCTTAGATGGTATCATCTATACCACGTCCATACAATCAGAATTTGCAAATGGGATAATAGTATCTCCTTTCTCTTTCTGCTCATTCAGGGAGAGACGTGGAAGTTGAATCCTGCCTCTCTGAGTTCAAGGAGCTCTGGTTTTGTCCTTGTGCTGGGAATTACCTCAATCACAGCAAGTCACCTCATTGCAGATATCCAAAGAGCATGAATGATCTTTTAAAAACTAAAATGATAAAACTGAGGAGGTAAATTGAATAATGGCATTACAAAGTAGTGGTTCATGTCTCCTAAAATTGTTTAACCCATCTCTACTTCCAAGCTGATCAGAAAACACAAAAACGAACATACTAAAATGGCTCGACAAGATGGACAGATAGTTAAAATTCGTGAAATTTTCATATGGTCCAGGGAAAGACCTTATGACACAACTTTATCTTGTGTCTTAAGCTAGGATCCTAAATCCATAGCCAGGGAATTCTATTTAAATGTTCTGATTTTCTGAAGTACTGCAAGCCCCACAAATCTCTTGTAGGTCAAATTCAAGGGACATTTTTACATATTTAGATGCTTAAAATATAAAAATAGGACAGCAAATTCAGATGGTTAAGGTATGAATATTTTGGCTATGACTCATTTTCCTGGAAGGGTAAAGCATTTTTCATGTGCATCGCTTACTTAGTACACACACCTAGATCTTAGTGTCAGCTTCCTTTATTAATCTGATCTTGCTGTTGTGACACAGAACCTGCTGTCACAGTAGACATTACAGTTTAGAATGCTGTTCTGGTTTCAGCTGGGATAGAGTTAATTTTCTTTCTAGTAGCTGGTACAGTGCTGTGTTTTGGATTTAGGGTGAGAATAATGTCGATAACACTCTGATGTTTTAGCTGTTGCTAAGTAGCGGTTATCCTAAGTTAAGGATTTTTCAGTTTCCCATGCTCTGCCAGCAAGCAGGTGTGCAAGAAGCTGGGAGGGAGCAGAGCCAGGACAGCTGACCTGAACTAGCCAAAGGGGTATTCCATACCATAGAACATCATGCTCAGTATATAAACTGGGGGGAGTTGGCCAGGAGGGGCGGATCGCTGCTCAGGCATTGGTCAGTGGGTGGTGAGCAACTGCATTGTGCATCACTCATCTTTTCTTGGGTTTTATTTCTCTCTTTTTTTTTGTTTGTTATATTCCTTTTCATTACAATTATTATTGTTACTATTATATTTTATTTTACTTTAGTTATTAAACTGTTCTTAACTCAACCCACAAGTTTTACTTCTTTTTTCCCGATTCTCCTCCCCATCCCACTGGGAGGGGGGAGAAGTGAGTGAGCAGCTGCGTGGTGCTTAGTTGCTGGCTGGGGTTAAACCACGACAAATGCCATGCTACACAAGGTAAGCATGCAACTTCTTCTGACACTCATAAAGCCAGATTATTTGCCCACCTATCATACGAAATAACCCAGTCAGGTTTCTGATACAAAAATCATAAGGTTATAAATCTTAAGAATATTATTATTACTCAAAATCAGAAAAACAAGCCTTTAGGAAAAACAACAAGCCAACAGCAAAACTCAATAAATGGATAGAAAAAGGAGCCTGATGAAGTGGAAACAAAAAGAACCACAGAGAAAAACATACACCCAGCACCAGAATTTTGCTTATTGAATAATGGGAAGATACGAATCAACACTGTAAAGAAAGAAATATAAAAGTTGCAAGGGGAAAATATTATCAAAGGTGAGGAAAGAAAGTGTTTAAGACTTAACTAATCAAACAGCATACCTGTCATTGTATGCTTCAGAAATCTATTTGCATGGATGCCCTGGAGCTGCAGTGAAAAATGTTCCCTACAACTCACTGAAAAAAAGCTGCCAATATCTAAAACAGTATTAGAGTTTCATTGAAGACTACTGGGCTTTTACCATTGATTTCAAAAAGATGAAGGTCAGGTGCTTATTTCAATATACTTAACGCAGATGTTCTTTTTCACTAGGAAAAGTCAATCATCTTGATTGTTAAAGTGGATATCAAAAGCCATCAACCACAACTGTTCACAAGCACTGAGGTTTCCTGAATTTTGCAACATCACCAAGATTGCTTACCCTATGCCTGAATTGAAGGTCCTAAATTAATTCTACTTCTCTAGAAAATGATATGATTTGGGGGCACTCCTATGACATATCACTGGCATCTCCAGTAATAGGGGTCATATTAACACCACATATTTTTCGTAAGCATTGTTGATATTATTAGCAGTTATAGATTTAACTATGGATATAAATAGGGATTTTTCTCCAGACCAGAAGAAAATCTATTGGGACCTCTGAGGCCTCACAACTCCATTCCTTTTAATAAAATAATTACAGTGTCACTAGAAAGTAATCTTTGTTTCAATAACAGCCTTGAAACTAGTTAAAGAAACAAAAGTACATTTCTGGCTTTAGCTCAGTGTTTACACAAATGCTTTTGCTTTACCATGCCATTATCCACCACTAGTGTATGCCATTACTGGAACACAAGCTCTCACTCCACTAATGTTATTGCTTAAAGAACATATTAAGATGCTGGTGTTTTCATATGGGAGATAACCATACATCTTCCACAAGTAATTACATTACCAGTAATCCTTTTAAAAGGCTGTCTTTGCTCAGTTGCTTTGCCAATAGCTATAAGCTTGGTTATATGACAATCCCACTTACTCACAGTGTATGAATCAGTAACAGATGAACCAACCAATATGCTGATGCTCTCTGATCAGTGACAAATCATAGAACCGAGACCCATCAAAAGACACAAAATCTCTTTACAAAGCCCCAAATAGTTTGGTTTTATTTATTACTGAAAATAGTAGAGAGAGCAAAGAATTACTGACCCTGAAAATAGCATGTATTCTCTTATACATTTTGCAAAGAACGATAATTATCAGGAAATATAACCACTAACTTTTTAAAGAGCTCTGGCATTCATGATGATATAAAAAAGCAGCCTCTAGCTATAGTACAAGCATCTCTTTCATGAAGGATAAATGCAGTGATATGAAGATATGGAATACAGGCCATATCATGCAACACTCTGATTTGAAGACTTAATAATGCCAGCACATTGAGGCTACGAAGTTTTGCTAAATACTCAAACACTGTCTGAATTAATTCTGAAGACTACTTCCCCCACCATGAATGATGTCAAATCTATTAATGAATAAAAATTGTTAACCTGAATACTAACACTGTACTTTTCTACTACAGAGTCCACTCCTTGCTCCTGAGATGGTGATTAAAAATAGCAACTGTCACTGTATCTGTCAGTCAGTGGATACATAAACGATGCAGGAGGCAGTGTGCAGAAGTGTTTTTGGACCATCAAGCAGCAGTACACAGAAAGGCTGTGAATAAATTAAACCAAAAATATAAGCCTCAGGCTGATGTGTTTAAACTTCACTGCAAACATTCTTCATACATATTTAATTGCTCCATTGAGACTGTGACTGTTCTGGAGATGTTCCAGGCATTATTTCCATTCCATTAGTACGCTTGCAGTATGTGTACTCCTTAACCCAAAATGATTGATTCCATAAATGTCTTCCCACTTACTGACCTGAACACTAATTGAGGTTGCGTATAGATTAAAAGAGAGTGTATGCTTTTTGAAATCAGCCAAAATATATTGTAGTCACTGAAATATCTTGTGGCACAAGAAGAAAGTGGTACTTCCAACTGAAGACACCAAAATACTGCTTCACAGAAACATTTCAGTTAGGAAGAGCTGGAAATTATACAATGGGTTGAAAAACTCTGCTAAACAACACTTTAAACAGAAGTTTAATTCTAAGTACAAAGCCCTACCTTTCTAAAACATAACACAATCTTTCTTTGAAATATTATTATCACATACCAGATGCTTTCGTCTGTGCTTGCATGCTGTAAATTTGCTTTGGGAGAAAGTATACATTTTTTACATTCCATAAAAATAAAACTAAAGAAGTTCAGATAATTTTATCAGTTCAGCTGCACACAAGGGGAAAAGCTAAATGTTTTTAAGGTCTTATTCAAATCAAGATAATGTTGTAAAGTGTAAATTATTCTACTATGAACCAAAACTCTTCCTGTTCAAGTTATTAAAGATAAGTATGATTAAATTGCGGTAGCTCAAATCTTAAGTAAGCCACCCTGAGGAAACAATCCTGAAGATGTCCATAAGCACTGCCTGGCTTCTGGGTTAACCTGAAAACTACAGACAGTCTTAAACCCTTAGTACTTAAGACATTAAAACTAAAATCAGTTGTATCACAGTTTGAATGAAAAATGGCTACATTCAAAATACACTTCCTTATAACAGAGGTATGTTCATGCAGCTTGGTCAAGCTTGTATCAGACACTGGAAGAATCCCTGGGAAACACTTACATTCATATTATACTTTATTTATAAAGTTTAGAACCATGAGTATGTCAGACTTCATGTGACAGAATACTGCAGAGAAGCTTAGACAAGACATCTGGGCCTGCCTTTGAGAGAAGTTTCATCCTGAGAACTAATGCACTAAAAATGACATTGCCATTGCACGTGCTGTCTTCCTCTAGACTCTCCATATGAAATTTATTCAATTTAAAGATGATTGTTTCCCACCTAAATTCCAACTCTTTCAACTCAATATATCATTTAAAAGTCAAAGATATTTCCAGCTTGTTTACTGTCATTGAAAACATGCCTCACTCTGTTTCCTTGCCCAAGAACTATGCTTCCTGTGCTATGTCAATGGCCCTTGAATATTCAATAAATGAGGTCAGGTCAAAGCATGCAAATAACTGGAAGCTGAGCATGTGTCACGGGCCATTTTTTTACTGACATGCTACTTCTGTGAGCAGCAAATATGCATTTGTAGATGAGAGATTTAGCACATCTCTGTGCCATGTTTCTTTTTAAAGCAGGAGTTCCAGAGAGTAACCTCTCTGGGGCAGAGATTTCACTTGCACTTGGGCTGCACAATGCCGGCAAAATGGAGGGCCCAAATGACTGCATTTTTAATAGCTGTTTGTTTTGAAACAATGGCCATGGGTGGTTGTTTAAAGGAAATTAATTTACTAAAAGTTTTAAATTTATTATCTGTTTCAGTTTATAGTAGAGATGCCTTAGGGCACTTCATTATTCAAAGTTCCAACAATTATGTATAAATTCACATAAAAATTACAACCAACCCATCTAAATGAAACGTAACTAACCAACCAGAACAAGAAAGAAAAGAAAAAGAGAAAAATATCCTGTGCATTTTACACGTCATGCAGTTCCCCAATGTATGAAAAAGCAGAAAGGCCCGGGAGCTTGCACCGGAGCTAAAACAGTTACACAACCTCAAAGAGAACATTTGTTCAGCACTGGGAGAAAGCTGTATGTAGTATCTTTAAAATAAGAAATACCTTCTTTTTATTTTCAGCATATCTTTGAATAAACTAAAACTGCCATAGCAAGTCATGAAACTGAAATGAAAAGCTCCTCCATTTTAATGTAATATTTTGACAATTTCTTGGACTTTGTCCTCTACCTTCCCAATAGTAAGATACTCTTTACTTAATGAAATTAAATTCAAATTACTTTGTGGCAGAACTAGTGGATTCTGGTAGGGTGTCTAAAAAAGAAATGAGGAAGCAGTGAACTAGAGTATGAAGAATAAAGCTTCCAAAAATACAGGCCTTTCTCAAAGCTGAATAGATTTTTTTCCAACTGTTGTCACTGGCTTTGCCTTACCCCGTTAGCCATCACAGACAAGAACAGCTGATGCCCTTTCCATTGAAATCCAGAAAAATTTACTCTTTGTCTGCATGAGGAGCAGCACTGTGCTCACCAATGTACCAACACAATCAGTAATAGAAAGCAAACAACAGTAAACTGCAGTCAAGGTGTTTTCTCTTCAAGGAAAAGATCATTCATTTCAGTAGGTAAAGAATCTGAAAAGATGGAAAATGTTTAGTACTGTATTAATAGTATCTTTGTTTACACACTGTTTACTGAAGCTCTTGACTTTGATTAATCAGTATGACAAATTCACTATGTTCATCAGGATAACTTCCTGCTAGACAAAGTACCTCAAATATGCATGGTCTGAAATTTAACTGGTATCTGTTATTGTAAGGACTTAACTGCTAACATGATTTTTTTGTGTTGTTAAAAAAAAATTCCAGAATAGATGCTAAAGTATCAAAACATACATTATGAAACCAACAGCCCTGCAGGGCACCTTTTGTTAACAACCTTTTGTTGTGATTTTATTGACAATTTAATCTACCCTTTGTTTTAGGCGTTGCTTTTTCTACTGTCACAATTACAGACAGACAACATGCAATTATTTGGAATAAAAATATAGCCACAATATTCTCACTAAGCTATCCAGCCTAAAAAAGATATTTTAAAGTTGAACGTCTTGATTAAGATAACTGTCAGCAAATTCCTTTAGTTTTACAACCCTACTGATTTTTTAAAAGTAGAAAAGCAAGTAAGAAACAAAATAAATGCTCCAACTAAATGGAGGTTTTATACAAGGACTAATTAATCATATGTATGTTCATATTTATAGTTGTGTTAAGCACATCTTGAAACATTAGTTTCAATTAAGTTTTCATTTTTATTGAAATGGCTCTATTCTGATAGTGGCCATGGGGTATAAGAATCTGAAGGGGACAGAATGGAATAGGGCAGCATTTAAATGCCTGGCAGCATTTAAATAATAATTTCCTGCTCCACCTTTAAGTCCAGTCTTTGCAAAAGACAGTCTCATCATTTTTCTGTTAGCCCTAAATCACTAGGATGTATCAAGCTATTTTTTTTCCTTCTTTTAAAGCATCACCAGTTAGAAAATAACTCAGCATCAGTACAGCCACATTCTAGTCCCGTGCAGCACTTTGGATCTCAAGCTGTAATTTCACTGGAACCATCGTTACTCTATGGCTGTTTGTTTGCCTGTTTGCACCAGCAGAATGGGTTGATATGGTGGAGAGTTTTGCTAAATTCTATTTGCAAAATTCTGCTGATGCCCAAGACACAGCAGAAGTCATGTCATCAAGGACTATCAGGAAATCAAGAGGAATGAAACTTTTTAAATCAGACGCTCAATGGATGACAACTGCTATATCCTCCTGAAACCAGTGGAAGACTAATAATCTCATACAGTGTCCCCAGGGAGAGCGTTCTCAGTCCCCAATGTTAAACAATCCTGTTAATGTCGGTGGAACAGTTTCACTGTGTTAGTGCTTCCAGTTACACATGAAATCCACAGGCCCTAAAACCAGAGAGTTTCCAAACTGATTTTCACTGGGCACAAATCAGTTTCAGAATGGCTTCTTCATGTGGATCTGAAAGCCAAAGAACACTTGATATGATCCGCATTTCTTGCAGTCTTTGCCATGATAAAAAAAGTGTGTAGTTTTGTGTATTCCTGTGGGCTTTCCAGTCCAGAATGTGTAAACACTCAATATTTACGGGCAATATGGGAATATGAGAAAGATGATGAGTCAGGAGTTCAGCTAAGTACATCAGCAAATTCTAGGGCACAAATTTAAACATGCCATTATGGAGAAATAAAATTTAAAAAAAGTACTCCAGCATTCCAGGAAGGGAAATAATTTAATTGCTTTAATCATCACATTTATTTTACAAAACTGAATTGATTTTTGGAATCCAGCCATAACAAAGTCTATAAACTCTGGCTGTGAGCACAAGCAGCTGAAGCACTCATTTTCTGATCTCCATTGAACTCTGTGGGCTTTCAGAGTGCAGGTCTTGCACAAAACCACTGGCTGAGGCTGCGTCTTCTCCATGCAGCACGTCTTTGTGTGATGGATTCTTTAAAGCTTCCCCAAAGAGACCTGAGTTCAAGTCGAACTGACAACGTTTTGGCCTATGATTTTGCCAGGCCTCTGCACACTGAAGCAAGGATGCAAGACAGTGAATTTCTACCTTGATAATCTGAAATGTATCCTTCTACCGTACGAATAATAGTCCACAGTGTGCATGCTGATCTAATTGCAATACTTGGAACTTCTGTCTTGGGGTGGCTGTCACAATTATCCGATTATATATTGTTATAATTTAACTTTCAGCATTTTTTTCTGCCTACATAATCACATAATGCACATTATCTGACAACTATATTCATCCTACTTTTAGAGTGGACCTAGAATGAGACCTAGGCTAGCTATAAATGCTAAAGATAGAAAAAGATTTTTTTGCTAAGAACAAATGGATTTATACTGTGGGAGAGGAAGGAAGGGAAAGCACTTAAGCAGAAAGAGGGCACTGACAGAATAAGCAACCACTTCAGTGATTCTGCCTTTCTCCTGGAAAATCTTCCACGGGGCCTGAGTGGAGGCAGAGGTGTCTCCTGCTCAGCAAAAACTCTGTGGAGAGCGGAGAGAAGGTGCTAAAAGAGGACTTGCTGCAACATCCCTTCTACGCTGGCCCTGTGCCTGAACTGAGGATTGCAGCTGCCTATTTCAAAGAAAAGAGCTTTTGAAACCTGTTAAGGAAAATTTTCATCTAAGAATTAGAGCTTTTCAGTTTTTGGCATAGAATGTGATTCTGTGAAAGCATTTTCATTTGGAAGTACCTTTATTACTGAAACATTGCAGACACTGCACTTTAAGAAGTTTTATTAAAGCTACACATTGGATAAGATATTTTTAGTAATTGTTCATGATATACCTCTTGCTCACTAACAGGGATAGACTAAAATGTACTTTTTAAAAGAGGTGAAGATGTGTTGCCATATCCATCCAATTCCGTAGGCTATACTTAGGGATCTAGCAATTATGTAGGAATAAAACCAGCCTTTTTTTCTAACAGGCTATCAGCTATTGAATTGCAAGTAGACACCAAATATAACTCAAAAAGCTTAAACAGGCTGAGGAACTGAAAATATATGCTATAAAATACATATGTACTACAGCAGTTCAAAGAATTTAAAGCCAAATGAAAGGTGAAACTCAAGTCTATGGCCCAATCCAAAACCCCACTGTAGCTAATGGATGATCCTTTTCTCTCTTCCATATAACTGTCATTCAGCCAGATTGGTCTATGAATCTTTTTTTACACCCCAGGACATGAAATGCTTCCACGCTAGAACTTACCAGGGGAATGGTGTTTGTGCAGGGGTGTTAGGAGCTCCCTTCCTCCCCTCTATTGCTGTCTCAAGCGTGTGGTTGTGTGTGTGGATGTGGATGTGCACGCATGTGTCCTACTTCACATGAGAGGAAAGCTGCCATGCTACACTCACTCTCCCTCTCTGCCAACTCTTCTCTTATTCATGCAAATACAAGTAAGAAACAACATATGTTTTTGTTTGATCTGTAGGAGTCTCCATCAGAAAAAAATACATAGGATGAGACCACTTTATGTAACTTGAAAAAGACAAATAACAAACCTAATCTTCATGCTAAAGTGATCTCACAATTATAGTATTTTTTTTTAATCTGAGATCTCAGAGCTCCCTAAACTTGATTTTGTCTCCCTCGAATGCTTTTCCTTCTGAGAAGAAAAGTGAGATGAGGAATGATTTGTCTCACTATTCTTCCTATCACAAATAGAGTGGGGGAAAATGCATGATACAGCCTTTCCAAATATAGACTGGCATAGGCAAGATACAAATTTCTTCCTTGATAGGTGAGACAGATGGGAGACTTTCACACGCGCTCCCTCACATATGGATACATTCTCTCTGCTCATATATAAGTAATGATGTCATGCAAAGCATCTACCTCTCATGCAGTGCATTACTAGTCCATGAATAACATGATCCATGTGGTCACATAGGCGGCCTGTGGACTGACTGCATTTCCCAAGATGCTCCTATCTCCTTAGCTTTTCCTAGAAAAGCCAGGGAAAGATGAGACAGGCCATGGTGTTAGAGCAGCAAATGCTGTCTTGGAAGCCAACCACGCCACAGCTGGCTTAGAGCCCCAGGTCTACCTTGCCCTTTCCCTCTTGCTTCTGCACACAGTGGCAGCGTTTTGGGCTATTGCTGTGTTGGAGGGAGGGAGGAAGGGAAGAAGGAAAAGGACAGACATGTTCTGCCAGGGACTGGAGTGATTGCTTGTACTGGAAATCAGTGGGGAGGCGAGAGCATCTTAGAGGAGGACTGACTAAGGCTTCCAGCTGAAAACAGTGCTCACTGGGGAGAGCAGATTGATGGGAGAACGCTGAATTACTGACACTGTGGTCTTCATGCACCGAGGAGTGGGGGGAAGGCATCAGAGAATGAGGTCCCAAAAATGGGTCTGACTCATGTGGTTGTCAAGCTTCAATCATTCTGGTGAGTCTTGACCACTGTTACTTTTCCATACTAGACACTGTAAAAGCACTTTGTGATCAAAATAGAAAAGTATTCCTTAGGACATGAACCAGAGAGTTTGTACAGGATCAAACATAGGTTTGAACAAAAAACTTTTGTGTGAATATTTTAGATAATACAATATTTTCATATATATACAATATTTTAAAATATAGTATAGGATGGTTAGATGAAAACTAAAAATAGGTAGAAACCTTAAACAACTACCATTTGTATGAAAAAAAATCCAGTGGTCTGGATTATGATGATTTATTTTCAACATTTTTTCATGTTAACCAATTGTAATCTTACAGTATAGTTTACCAATAATACCCTGCACAGAAATTAAATAAATGCTATCAAAAACATTTTAGTCATCTCTTGACAAATGGTAATCATACTTCTTGACTGCCAGACTAAATGTAACAATTACTATTCATGACAGTTTTATCCTCTCAGAATATATTTAACAATACCTGCTCAGATTAGCAGTGAGATTACTCAATATAAATCCTCTATGGAGGACCTTAGTGAATATTTTGTATTGAGACAAAAAGGAAATAGTAAGGAACTTATTTATTGTCTTGCTTATCCAAATTGAAGTTATTCACTTTGGTTATAGCATAAGAATAAAAGATTTACTGGGAGCAATAATATTGTCAAATATTTATAAGTTCTTTTATACTATTTATACTATTTACCAGGAAATCTGCCTCACCTTCTAGATGATTCCAGGTTTCCATTCAGTAGTCAGTATCTTATCACAAGATAAATTACTTAAATATGAAAGAATGAACAGATGAACTTAAAAACCTCCAAAACAGGGAAAGAATAATGTATGTGTATCTATATGCATGTATATTATAGATATAATTATTTTGCTGTTTCATGTAGTTGTATTTGTGGGACTGCATCACAAAAACCTTTACTCAAACTTAGTGAAAGGTTTGTTTTGTTTGGGTTAGTATATAATTTAGGCTGACAAAGCTATAATGTCTAATTAGTTTTTCTCAATTCAGCCTGTAATGAAAAGAATGGATGTTTTAAGAAGCTGTCTTTTGAAACAAATGTATGAACTACATTCATATATGTGAAAAGAACATAGTTGTCCAGTATGCATTTATCATCTTGACTATGAAAGCATAGAATATGGAAATATAGCTTATCAAACCAAACACTCAAATAGGTGCATAATAGAAAATCTCTCAAATAAACTGTGTTTTATTTCTGTGTGTGACTATCTATCTCATAAGGAAGCTTCCTCTACTTTCAGGGTACAAAATATTGTCCAATTAAGAATCCTACACAAACCAATGTTTAACACAATCCTCTATAAACATAACATAGGTACATGAATTAGTACTCTGTAGCAATTCTGAACAATTAATTTGAATAAAAGCTTTTAAATCTATATTACTAACTTGCTGAATCAAAGTACTGTGATTACTAACATATATTTCTGAGCATGTGTAGTTTTATTTTTTATTAAAGAAAGCTAGAGAGAGCTTATGGAAATACATACTAAGAGAAGATTATTCAGTTTGCAAAGTCAAACACGGCAAACATAGGGAATCTCAAATTTACAATTCTCCGTATTACTTTATTTCTTCTCCATGTTGGTATGTGCTTTGTGTTATTTCAGACAAGAGTCCTATGTCAAAGACACATTATTGCACCAAGGAAGACTGATCATTGTGTACACGTACAATGAATGTCTAGCCAGGGACACCACGGAAATGGATTCCAGTCTGCTACTTGCATATTCAAACGTTCAGCTTGTATATATTATTCTGTCACCCTGCCTGCAATCAATATTCAGCTGCACAATCCACTGTTATCTCTACACTCCCCCATTTTGATAATCTACCTTTGAATACAAATTTTCTCTTCCCTGGTTACACAGACCTCAGCAGCTCTTTTCCTCTCTTCCAGTAAACTCGTTTCTTTCTGTTGGTGTTCTGTTTTTCCCTATAGTTAAAAGTTCACATGAAGAACTCTTTTATGTCTTGCTCATTATAATCCCCCCCAACCTCTGTTAGGAAAGTTTTGAGGACAATTAATATTGGAACAGTTTGTCAAGAGAGAGTATTCGGGTCTTGCCTCTATTAACCAAACCGCACACACGGCCCAGAGATGTCCTGGTGATTTTATTCTAACTACTACACTTGATTCTTCACAGGATGTGGCAGGCCACTGCGGAAGACATTGTACTGAGGAGACAGGAATTTCAGGTGCAAACTAGGCAGAGGTTAACCACAGGCCTTGGTGGCAGAGACGTGCATGTTAACGTGGGCGACCACTATATAACCTGAGCGCATACTGTGGCATTAGTGTGTGCTGCCTTTAACAACGCCACCTGTATGTACTGCTTGTGAGAGCTTGCTCCGGTGCAGATGTGTAAGAGCATAATGCTCTCAGCAAACCTCGGTGTACCATCTAGAAAGCTCAATATTGCACAGGTTTGTTCACTTGGAAAAATACTATAAATACTATAAAAACAGACATCCCATCACTATTTACTAAATTAGTTTTAAGTAACTTTCATGAACTCTCTTAACATTGTCTTCCATTTGTAGTTCATTTTTAATGTATTTATTTCTTTCCTCTGTCTTAATAAGTGGCTTCCTTACTAAAAAATCCTTATAAAAAGAGACCTTTAGTGTAGGTTGGACTTATTCCGTGTTCCAGGGGAATAAAAAAATTATTTGCAAAATAATCAGTTTTCTCACATTGTACTTCTCTTTCTGCTTCCTCTAATAGCTAACATTAAAAATAACTACTGTTCTATATTGTCCTATTTATTTAACATATCACTAGCTACTGCTGTTGGCTTGTCGTCAGTCCTGTCCAAGACCTTTATTTGGCTTAATTTAACAACCTTTTTTTCTTGTTGCTTCTTTCAAACGGCAGTCCTCTCATGTCATACATAATTTGTCTCTCCTAAAAGAGCCAAATTATCAACGTATCAAAAAAGTATAAATCAGCCTATTTCAATTCATGCTTGTAACTTTGCAATAGTGACGGCAACCACAGAGCACTGGAGACAGTTGTCTCTCTACCGCAGGCTCATCTGACTGCCAGGTAGTGTGGATATTTAACTCCCTGCGGGTATCTTTCTTTTTGTAACCCACAAACACGTCTGCACCATCCCAGCAATTCCACCAGGGTTCCAGATACTTCATTGCTTTCTAAAAGCCATCTTGACAATACGCTTTCTTAAATCTATAAGAAAGTGTGTTTGTATTTGCATTGTACCACTATGCAATATAACACAGACCGTAACAGCGTTACACAAAGGTGCCTCTGGATGGTGGAATTAGCCATGAGCAGAGCTGGAAATGACAAAAATGGAGACCTTTTTATAAAAAAAAAGACAACCCCTCACTGTAAAAAAAGTAGAAGGCACTTCTATGAACTCCTTAGTGATGGGCTAGACAAAGGCAAATAGCAAATGGACATTTTTGAGCTAGCTGAGCTGTTTGTGGAAGAATTATATTGTGAAGACATTCAAAAGGCAGCCAGAATCCTCAGGAGCAACCAACAACCAGTTGCTGACAATGTTTCCAGGGAATGATTTAAAACAGGAGATGATAAGCTAAATCACAATCTTTGCTAATTAGTTGCATAGGAGAGCTGAAAACATTTCTAAATGAGAAACACAAAGCAGTCACATGATCAACTGTTATAAACAAGTGGATGGTGCCTTCATCCCCCTGACAATCCATCTTTGGTACGTTTATAGACGTTTTCTAGTTTTACAAAGTAAACCTGAAAATAAAAGTGACATTAACAGAAAAACAAGTCCAGTGTGTATCTAAAATTTTTGTTTCATCAACCACTTTCAACCATGCGTATAATTAAAATACAGTGCACTGTATTACACTATCTCTGCTAAACAGGTGTGCCACTAGGAAATGTCCTGAATAAATGGATTTTGGCATACCAGTATCTGTGTAGGACATATTATTGAGGATGCTTCATTTAGGACATTTCAGAAATGAGGCTGCTCACATCACACTGCTTAAGCAACAATAAATGAAATACAAATACCCCACATTATCATGCATAACATTATCAACAATTAACTCCTCCCTCCATTTTTCCTACTTATTAGGGAAAAAAAAAGTCTACTTCTACTGATGTCTATCGTGCACTATCTAAATAATGCCTCTACAGAATGTAGACTGTTGCCCAGGGCTATTTTATTTCACTGCTTAAAGCTAAAAATAAAAGCATTTATGCCACCGTTTAGGTTTTGAAATCCCCATTAAGCATACTCTTTAGTATGAGAATCATGCATGAAAAGAACCATCATTTTTTACTTTATCTCCACTTTAAACTTTTGGTAGGACTTGTTAATGTGAATATTATTTGAAAGAAAATATGGATTTATAACACTTCAGACTGCAAGAAGTCAAAACATCTCTCACAACAATATATTTAAGTACTTTTAATAGTGTTTTATTGTTCTCCCTGTCTGGCATGTAAATTTGAAATCTCCCTATCATGTCACCTTGCTTTTAACCCTTTTTTCCATTCTTCCAGTTTTTTGTGTAATTAAGTTTTTTCTTGACTCTTAACTAATCTCCTTTCCAGTCTTTCAGACAAGGCTATTCTTCAGACAAGGGTAAAAAAAATCAATGATGTTCTAGACTGAGCTTTTCGCTGACTTAACCAAATGACACTGTAATCATTGCTAGCCCACTTGGTACCTATCTGAGCATTTTTTTATTCATCTGCTTTACGTTTTTGCCCACCCTGGCACACTGAGACAGAATCTTCCTCTGCATGTCCCGCAATGATGACAAGGAGCTGTTTGAGCCCCACCTCCACCCCCTCCACAACTCACACTTTTCAGACATGTTATTTTTTTCACCTAGCTTTCTAAGATCCTTCTTCCATGCTAGCATTTGTCAAATTATTCACTTCATCTTTAAATTCTGTCATGTCACTAATATATATGATGTATACAAATAATGAATACTACTTCTAACATTAAATAATGGGACTCCCCTGTCTTATCAACATAGCAGAAAATTATTATTTTATTTATACCTTTCATTGCACATTTCTGAGATAATTCATAAATGTTCAGCACACTCCATGGGGCTTACTGGTTTTTTTAATTGCCTTCAGTAAAGAACTTTGTCAAAAGCCTTTTGAAAGTCCAAATAAATTAGATCAAGCATTTCTTCCTCATCCATTATTTTGGTAACATGTTCAAAGAGTTCTAACAGATCAGAGAAAGTTTTCTTTCAGCAAAGAACCCTGGCTTTTTTTAGCAAAATTTAATCTAGAGTTTTGCTCATAATTTTATTATTGATGATGTATTCAATCCATTTAGCTAATACTGAACTCAGACTTACAGGCCAGTAGGATAATTCTAGTTTGTTGGAAAAAAGCAACAAAACCAAAACAGTAGCCAAATTTTAACATTCAGTTTTTCAATAGGAAATTAAGTGCTAGTAAAATTTGCATCAGCTCAGCCACTTCAGTTCCTTATAAACCTTGCTTGTAGCCAATCAGCCATCTGATTCTGCTTTCTTTTTAGTCTTTAAATTTCTCTTATTATTTCCTTTAATTGCCTCAGTTTAATATAATAACTCATTTTTACTACTTTAAAAGTATAGATATTTCATGGCATTTTCTGTAGCAGAATCCATGTAAATAAATCTTTCAGCTTCTCTGTAACAATTCCTTCTAAATCTACACTTTAAAAAACAGCAGGTCTGTTGATATTTTCATGAGGTTTTCTGCTTCTGATGTTGAAAAAAATCTTTGCAGTTTCTTTCATCTTCAGCTATAAGGTCTTCAGACCGCCTCTTAGACTATACATTTTCCATCTTCCATTTTTCCTGACACAATTTGTTTTCTGTTTTAAGTTACAATATACCTGGAAGAGGCTACATTTGCGGTCAAATAAACACTTTATCCCTCGCACTTTTTCCCATTGATTTTTAAATATTTTTCTTAATAATCTGAGGCTGACTCACCATTTGAAATCCCATTTATGTGTTAATTCAAAGAAGTGCTGTAATTAATTTCAAGGTCACAAAAGGACACTCACATGTCTACTTACCTTAATTACAAGGACTGACAATGGGACATCTAAATATTATCACATACAGCAAAAATTTTGCAACTCGGTTATAAACAGTGTCAAAGATATAATAAAAGAAACAGTATAAATCAATTTTAAAATTACATTTTTACACCTACTATTTTGATGAGGAATTGTTCACTCATGTACAGCTTTTGTAATGTTTAATTTTTTGTTAGACCAATTTTCGGTTTTTTCCAACCATATATTCCGTTTGTATTTCTTACTGCCACAGACAATTAGAAGATATATTTTGGATCTTCTATAAAAGGTTCATTTACAATAATTTGATTTTACTATTTTCCTACCAGAATAAAATGATCCTAATGTTTCCTTTCTTCCAGAAAGCTCTGGCAGACTTTCCCCAGTCTGGGTAGGGTTTGTCCTGAAGCATCATATCAGTGACCTACAGCAAAAGAAGAAATAATACACAGTTAAACTGGTGTCACCAAAAAAAGTACTAACACAGACTTATGAACACTTTCTTTCATGTATGACACCCCTACTTCAGTTCTGATAATTTTAATAGTTAGATAGCAGAAAAATAGTATCTCTAGTGTTATTTGCAATCAAGATAAAGTATATTGGCCTATATATGCTGCCCCTAGAAGTGCACACAACTCCTTGAGAAACAAGGAAAACTGTGGAGATCCAAAGATAAGAAGAGAAGAGGAACTAGTCTAAAAGTTACAGCAACCTACAGTACATAAGCTACGTTCCCCTATGGCTACGAAGCTTTCCAGTCCAACCTGGGAGAGGGGACTCACTTCCCTGAGAGCAGCATCAGCAGAATTTCCACTCTTGCAATCAGAACTGCAGCCAGGGAGTGCACACCTGTGAATTAAGCACTATATGCCATTTATAATGTCCTCTCGCTTCCTGGTATCAGTAAGAAAAGCACACTTGGGACTAGAGACACGAAAATCCCTTAAAACTTGCACAAAATTTAAAAAGTATGAAATATTTATTCTCATTTTCATAATTCCTATCTAAAGAGACCATCTGTTTCTCTGTCCAGAGACTCATATGCATGCACTACTTCTGGGTGGAACACAAAAATATTAAAAATTACTTTCGGCTAAATGAGGGAGGTGAATACCCCTCAGGCACTTGCACCTTTGGGAAGCTGTGTTTTCGTATCCATTTACTTCAAGTTAACTGTACTAAAAAGCACTAAAAGTTACATTACAGTAAACTCATCAATTCCGTTGTGCAAATGATCCAGAAGTGTGGAAAACCTACCCATACGTAAAGATTAAGAAATAATTGAACAGATAAAGGAAATAGGGGTGCACACCTGCTTCAAAATACAGATAAGTAAAACAAATTCTTACTATCTGTCATTGGTATCAGTACACAGTGGAAACTTACTGTTTTGATTAGTCTGAAAATAACTCTAAATAAGATTTCAGAAGGAAATAACTTCAAATTGAAGTCAAGATTTCTTGGTTTTATTTTCCACTACATTTATTTTGATATACAGAGTTTTTAAAATCCAGTTTACTATCCAGAGTGTGAGCTACCACTTTCAATCAACGACATTAACAGTGTTTATTGAAAGGAACACATGGCCCATGATTAAATTAAAACTACATATAAACTACATTCAAGTTCTAAATTTTGGTTCCAAGTCCATTTGGGGTTAAAAGTGCCAGCATATGAGCCTGAAGGGCTGGGTCCAAATGATAATGAATATGTTAAATAAATAGAAAAACACATTCCAGGATTTTATGATTCCATTAAGCCTAGCCTGAAGAAAGAACAGATTATATCCCAAAATACCATCTTTACTAATTGTTTTACGTAGGTAAATCTTTTCTCAGATCAGCATGCTATGATACTTTTTTAGAAGATCCCTATTGTCTAAATAAATATTTCAATAACTATTTAATGCTGAGCAAGACCTCTGTAAAGATTTAATCCACTACTTTAGTAATACCTTTTTCTCTTAGGAAGAGTTTACATAGTAATGAATATTTGCAAAGAACAACAGATATTTCGAGAGGTTTTATTCAATTTTCAAAATATTTTCTCCAGACACTTTCTGGGAAATACTTATTATATTTGGTAGAAGGATGCAATCTGCTGCTCTATGACCAATTATTAGAGTAGCATGTTTCATAAGAACAACATTCAAGAAGGAGACATTTTCTGAGGAAAATGGCAAGATGAGGAAGGAAATGTTCTTTCAAATATCAGACAGTTGGTCTTTCATCTCCCAGCTTTGGCATTTATTTAAAGTCATATCACCAGATCAACGTCAGGTCGGTTGCAGCTAAATTGGCTGAAGCAGAGACAGTCATTAAAGGGATGCATTCCATAAAGAGAAATCCAATTACCTTTTGCATTAGAGAAATCAAATTCATTTTCTGGTTTGGTCAAGGACAGTCACTGTGGAAAACAGCTCACGGGAGAAAAGCACTCAACACTGTCATAGTGCAAATAAGTTTTAGATAGGAACATCAAAAACTCATTGCTGCTGTTAGAATGATGTTTTTAGAGGAAAAAAAATTAATTTAATTTGCACAACTTAGTATAAAGAGATGCGTGAGTGTATTTTTTTCTCTCTCTTTGTCTTTCACAATACAATTACTGGCAAGCAAACATCTCTCTTTTTTACTGGACTATATTTGAAAACACTGTGGATATTCAGGAATAAAAAATAATTGATCACTTCAGTAATTCTATGTATGCATGCATCCTACATAATCAAGATAAAACAGGGAAAGCCACTTACGAAGTAATGTTTTTTTTCTTGAACTAGGCGATGTGATATACTTTAATCAATTAATTACACTGCTTCAATTCAGAAAGGAATGGCCCCTACCTATAATGACTACATACTCTTTCATTTTATTTAGTGTCTCATGAGAGAAATGGTTACACTGTATTAAAGTTCACAAACAAAACTACATAATACACATTGTCTGATTTTTTAAGTTACACATGTGCAAAATATTTTCATAAAAAATTAGTATGCCTTGTCTATACTACAGAATCTTAAATTTCATTTTGCTAAATAAAAATATTACTTTATTGATTATTCATACTATTCACTTCACATTAACTATGAAGATAACTTATAATGCTTTTAAAAAGGAATATTACTATCATTAAATTAATAACAAAATGTTACAATTCACAATTTTTGTTACAGAAAATTAAATCGTTCCTTTTGATCTGATATACTACAATAATTTGAAAAGTGATGTTGTATCACATAGAAGAACAAACCCGGAATTCAAAGTCGTGTTCAGAGCAAGTAACTTACACAAACAACAAGTGCAGAAAGCAAAATTATAAAAACTCAAAAACCCACAACAAACCAGTAAGATACCTAAGATACATGAGATATAATAAGTGGAACAGTAAGACACCTTAAGGATCCTTTACTCCTTACGTGTAGTTGCTCTTTGAGTGTATTGCTCAGGATGCTCAGCACATACTTTAGATCTCTCCTCCCTAGACAGTCATGTCAAATGATGCTACATTGTAAGTCACAGGATCCTTCCCAGCAGAGGCAACGTCTGCAGCGGGAGTTTCAGGTAAGGCTAAGATTCTTTTCTATTAATAAGCTAACTGCAAGTGAAACTTTTGTTAAAAAAAAGAAGAAAATGACTTAATACTTTGGTCATGCCTTCGAAGTATCTTCCAAATTCTTCACTAGTAGGAACTATGCTGCCATCTTCAGAGCACAAATGGATGATTCCTGGAAAACTAATGTGGCATGGCCTGCTGGCCAAGCTGTTTTCATCTGCCAAATTGCATTTTAGAAACCTAGAAGTAGAAAAGTACATCTAATAGTTTCACAGTAGCACTTCTCCACATAAGAAACTGCAGAAACTGTATCTTGAAAGAGAAATGGACTCTGGACAAGCTCTCTAGGATGTGATGTATTCCATGCTGTAACATTTATTAAGTAGAGACCAACCCTCAGTGGAGGATTTTCATTGCTTTATTCACACTTCGATAAATCATCAAAACAGGGTAAGAGCAGCCCTCCAGAATTTAACAGAATGTAGAAGAAGCTAAGATCCACAAGAAAAGCCTGGAAATACAAACCAAACGTTGAAGTCTGAAATCTTTTTTATTATTTTGATACAGTAACGAGCAGTGAAAGGTCTAATGGACAGTAGCACCAACATCTTACATCAGTAAAGAAGTTGTTCATACGCAACTATGCAGCCAGGAGGACAAGACATCGTGGTGCTATTGCTGGAAAATGGAGTAGCCTGAGTAACTCTGCATTTGGCAAAATACATACATCTACCACTGTCAAGTACACGACTCAAGTATTATAAGTGTTAATTTTTTCTATTTTTATCATTTTACAATTTCAAAATATCTTATTTTAAATCATAAACCTCTCCATAAGTAGCACTAAATTAATTTAATTTGAAACTCAGCCTTCAAATAGTTCATAAGTAGCACTTTTCCACTCTCCCCAAACTCTTTACACAAGAAATGCTATTTTCAGTCCTGCAACTGTGGAATTTAATTGATAAGAATGAGTATCATAAATTCTAAAAGTTTTCAGAAATTGTAAGGATACTATAGTGTCAGGCCAGGTCTGAGGGCAGTTTCCCAGGGCAGGTGCATGCATGTTGCTTGGTTTTGTGCAGCACAACGTTCCTCATCAAAAGAACCCATTGATAACTTTTGCAAAGATTCAGCACCGCTTATATGTTTCTGAAAAGTACGCATTTTTTTCCTAGAGAGTGGGGCTAAATCAGGTTAAAGTAATTACATTTCCTGAAGTCAGTGTGAAGTCAATGAGAGCTAATGTATACCGCTGAGTGCATACGCTCCCTTTGCTTTGCTGTTATGTACTTTTAGGTAAGAGCTATATATAGGTGTCCCACTAACTGCACATCAATTCTTTCTCATATCTCAGTCTTCAAGTACTATACTACATCATGCTAATCATATACCAAACCAGGGAAACATTTAGTATTCAGTCATTAAAATCTTCTATCCATCATTTTTGTCTTCATCTTCTTTGAGATATTTAAAAACTGCAGAGCTGTTCACTTGATGTACAAAAGTATGGAATATGGAAAATGTTTTTATGCTTCTTTCATCTGGATGTTAGGGAGAAAACTGTCTTCTGTGGATCATACCTCAGCACTTCCATGGCTTACACAATGATAATGTGAAATGCCTCCTTTAATTATGAAATTGTTTTGGCAGTTGAGCAGAAGCGTTGAAAACTTTGTTACACATCCTTCAGACATAATTTATTTTAATCTACTCTGCTGCATTTTGGAATATACAAAATGTGTAAATGTTTGAAAACAAATGTAACAAATATTTGTATTTAGGCTTACTGATCTATAAGGGGGATGAAATTTTTCAAGCTAAATATTAATAGTCAGCTCTAAATACACTGCTGGATTTTAAAGTAGTTTTATCTGCTTTCTACATTTTCAAACATTCCTAAAGTAGTTTCATTCCTACCCTGAAAACAATCAAGCTCGTGTTAGGTTATTTCTCCTTCAATTTAATTGTAAGAAATACTTTTTACATTTGCATTTTCAAAGCAACAGCAATGACAGAGACAAAACATGGCACCTTCAATCTACTCTGTGTTTTCTCATTTTAATCAGAGCCAGCACATTGTTCTTGTCTTATCAGCATGTATTGTTTTAACAATAGGTAAATCCTGAAAAACAACATTAATTTGCTGTCACAATTCAGTGATCAATATGAGTGATAGATAATATTATGGTTCACTTTTGTTGCTTCCGCAACAGCCCCCAGTATTATCTTGTGCATTTGCACATTTCCCACCAATAAAATGTTTCCAGAGTGTTGCTCTTAGGAGCTATTATTCTGATCCACAGCATGTGCACACATGTACTGTCTTACATCTGAATTTCCACCAAAACCAGTTAAAGAACTTCTTTTGTACAAACACTGAGGGGGCTTATATTAATTATTGCCATCTTTACTGATCCATGCAAATTTATTTCTCCACCCCTTGAGGAAGCAGAAAGCCTCTTCTTTTTTAGCCAGCAGATCTTGATTTGTTTTTTTAATATTATCATAGAGTTTCTGCCATAGTCACAATCCATGCAGGGATAACAACACAACAAGAAGACAAGAACAACTAAAAATATATACACTTTAGGCTCAACTTTAGAGAAGTCGCCCATGCCAGCATTTCCTTTCAGTTTCCTAATCGAGTTAGGACAGAATGCTCCATAAAGCCAGTGTCTAGCCCACAATCAATTTGTGGTGAAAAAAGTCCTTAGATATCAAAAGGTGAGTGAAGGAGAAATTTGGTCTGCAATTACTTCAGGTCTGTTCAAGTTATTCTGGAAATTATACTTTGTATTTCAATACCAGCCAAAATAATTCCTGAATAAATTTTGGTTTTTTTAAAAAAAACATCTAAAACAAACAAAAAAGAATAATAATTTTCTTTTAACTGGAAATTCCTTGACACTTCATGAATATAAATAACTGTTTAGGAACAATTGTACAATTGAAGTAGGGCTTCTGTAAAAAAATTCTAAGCTGCGCCATCTCATTTCCTACCATGTTTCAAGTCCCTACCGTGCACACAAATCACTGTGTATGTGCAACAAAATATACTGGCTGCCATGTGGCAAGCACTTGCTGTTTATATAACCATTGAGATCATGTTTCAGAAGACTTTTTTTCTTGCTTTACTGCTTCCTTATTAGTGTTACGAATGCAGAAGCAGAGGTCTGGGTAATATCACCTATTACAGACAAAGTGTGAGACATAAAGCCACACCATGATTTTTATTTAAGGCATTCAGCTCAGTTCCATCTTAGGCTGACATAGCAGGAGAGCTTGCTTTACTCATTTAGGGAGCCTGGCAGTTTTGGTAAAAGGCCAGAGACAGAAATCATGCCATGTTTGGTGCACATATGCCATACGCATCTAGACTAATGTGGATTCTTTTTGTAGTCAGTGAAAAGAAAAAGGCATTTCTGGGGTGCAATTCATTTCAAAATAGGTTCTCTTGCAAAGATACACCTATTTCTCTTCACTCTAAAACAGGACCTGCTCAAATGTTCACACTGCTAACACTGGAAGTCTGGTAACATGAATCCCAACCTAGTTTCCACATTTCTTAGTGTTTCTCAACAAAGTGTCGTCAACTCAGTTAACGAAATACGTGATGGCTCATAAGGGATGAGGGTTCATCATAGGCAAACGGCCATATTCACACATCCTATGCCTAAAAATTAGGCTTTTGCCCTCAGCGGGCTGATTCAGACAAACAAACTTAGAGAATCCAAGTTCCTTGGGCAGGTCCTGGAGGGAGCAAGCAAAGGATTGTAGAGAATGGACAAGTTGTATCACAAAAGGGTGATCCAATCTGGTGAGCATAGTCAGCCAATGCAAATACCAGACACAGAATTACTTGCCTAGGTGCTTGACCCAGGTTTCCACAGGATGTGTTTCTGTATTTTTTAGATTAAAAATGCAGAGCTCTCTAGGGAACGATGCCAAAGATGCACTGTTTTACTTTTGCACAGTAGACCATTGCTTAAAGTAATCAAATTGAAGTGCCCATTTTTAGTCTCAGATCTACCAGTACTTTAAGTTTAACCAGTGTTATAGGCTTTATCCATCGACTTTAATGCAAAAGGCACACCAAGTGCCTAGGCTAAGAATCAGCCTTCAGGACTCCCCATCTCCTGTAGCAACAGAATCAGAGTCTTTCGCAATTTATCCTTTCTTTCAGCCTATGAATCTTGTACACCCAGCTACAAAGCAAAGCACTGAAGAAAGAATTGAGCCAGCATGTGATTAGCATATAGGTAGCCTCCACTACCTCGATGGAAAGGACAGAAGGTTCAAAATGTGTTCACGCTGAAAGGGAATTTTTATGCAAAATGCAAATAGTAGTTTTTAAGTTAGGGTGGGATCCATAATATCTTGGAATATTGCAAGAATACAAACATTTCCCCATTTACCTCCAAACTACAGCAACGTACAGGTTCCAGGCTCCCAGCTGTATAGTCACACCACATAAACATAGGAGTCTTTGTTTTAGCATATATGAAACTATACACCAAACAGTGGCACATAGTAATTAAGGTGTGAGTCATTCTCTGAGATTGTCTTAACCTAAGCACAATTCTGATGTCTGAATGTGCCTGCAAGTCACAGACAACAAGTTCAACTGACTGATCTCATAAAGGACACAGAGCTCAGGAAGGTCACTATCAGCAGCAATGAAAAACTGGGAACAAATCTGGTTTGATTTGGCTTAATACAACACAGACGCTGAGCTGTTCTGGCTAGATTGCCAACAGTTCTGAATATATCGACAAGGAGTACTTATGTCTCTAAAGACAGTTCTTCTGGACTTTGCAAACAGGAAGCTTACCAGAATACCTGCTGTGCAGCATGCTACCAGCTTAGGCAGGTATTTAAAGAAAGTCAAATGTCAATTCCCAAGACACAAAGGAGTCCCATGCAAGACATGTTCACAAGACAAAGGTTTCTACTGATTGAATTTAATTTCAGGCCTGTCTTCTTTCAACATCTCCATCTAACAATTTTCTCGGTAAGACTTGCATGTATTGATGTGCTATAACAGATGCAGACAGCTTTCTGCATGGGCCATTAACTATTACTCTTGGGCAGCAGCATAATTTTTATTTGTATCATGATGCCCTCAGAGACTCACAGTCAGACTTGTAAACTGTCAATGCAACTTCTGTGTAGTCTGTTTGATGTGCCAGAAGGTCATAATTTGCTGTTCCGACAATTGTAGTTTTGAAGTTCTTGCTCTTCAGAAAAAAGTTGGTGTCCATAAACGACAACAAATAGGCCACTTGGTGCCTTTTCACCTGCCTTTCCCTTTCCCACTAACACTTTTTAATTATATTTGGTGAGCTAATGGATGACAGAAGCCCAAAAAATGCATAGGCAACACTTGCAGTGAGGACATAGTGTTAGGGTGATTCTAAGGCAGGTGAGGGAGTGAAAGAAGAAACATTTGTGACAATAATTTGTAACAATAGCATATTACTAATGAATAATTTGGGAGGTTGCTGTTTTCTTCTCTATTTAACTTCCACTTAGTGACTATTGAGGAAGTATGTTCTTGTGGAGAAAGCTGAGTGAATGTGAGATTTAATGGGTGTGGTTTGCCACTTGATTGTTGAGAATTGTTTTCACTTTACATGATGTGTTCTAGATCAACAGCAAATGTTAACTAGAGTAAATATAAGTAGCATAAGCATACCTTTCAAAAATCTCTGTAGGTGTCTACATCATGCAGAACCTGGTAAAAATGAATTAATCAATTCAAATAAAAATGAAGGATATGATTTCAAGCTCTGATGTTTACCCTCTGTCTTCCACCACTCTCACACTTAGGCACATAAGCCACAGGAGAACCATCTGAACACTGGGAGGTCCCCAGTGACGTGCGGGAGGCACACAGGCCACTCTGCTGAGACACCCGCCTGCCTCCTTTTGCCCGAACAAACAGCCTAATTAAACGCAAATCCATCTCCAAGCTGCTGACACCGTGCTGCTTTTCCAGTTGATTCAGAGCTGTGATGTACTGACAGATGAGAGTGGTTTCAATCCATTTCACTTCTTTACGATGACTGGCACAGAGAAGCCGTAGCTTCAGAATAAGTAAACGGGAACCTGAAACTTCCTTTACATGGCCTTTTCTGTTCTGCACTCATAGCAAACACAGCTACTATATGACTATATTTTCACTCAAAGTAGAGAATGAGAACAATTCTGCACAAAACAAGTTTCTCATAGTTTCTAGAAACACTAACTTGAAAATGAAAACTGTTAACAGACAACAAACTGCAAAAATTCATGAAGCACTTCCGAAAAACCTTCTCATGGCTCTTTACCATATTTTCTTTATCATACTACAGGGGATTATACAACTAAAAAATTCTCTGCTCAGCTCCTGGTCCTTTGCCAGATTTATGGGCAACATCACTAATTGTTTTTAATTACCCTTTTATACTGAAGCTACAACCACATTGAGAACACAATCCATCAACAATTTAGAAATCCTTCTATTTGTCCACATTTCCTGTGCAATTCTGCACTTGAGGTGCAAGCATGGTCACAGTTTTGTCCAATCCCCTCTAAAAAAAAACTACTTTGGTCTTACTTCCAGAATAAAGAGTGTACATGGAAGGTACTCAGTGGAAGGTGGTTAGTACCAATTCCACTTCAACAGAGGAAAATCTCCAGACTCTGTTGCAAAGTCTCTTGCTATTCCGAATAACAAATATTTCGCTTTGAAAAAGTCAGCCAACTATTTTTCTGTCAGATTGTGTTCTTTAAGAACATTCAGACAGTCAATTTTTCAACACCTCAAATTATAATTAAAATTTAAAAATACCCATCAAAAAATGCACAAAAGGAATGTAGTATCTTTTCAGAAAGCAGAGAAATAATGATTACTCTTAAACTGTATTGGGATTGTTCAAGGTATTCTCAGTGCTGAAAGAACACAAAATGAAGTATGTCCCTATTCCCTGAATAGGGAACTTTTGGGATTAATTATTCAGAAAATTGAGATTATCACTTAAGTTGTCTCTATTAAAGAATTATAATATTGGAGGCCTTTAGGGTTTCAAGCATAGTGATATTGCTGTTCCCTTAAGATGGTGTGATTGGCTCAGCTCAGGTATACCAAATCAAGAAAGATAGTATCATTAAGTTCCCTTTTGTTTGCATTCAGGTTTTAAGGTTTGTGATTTCAAAGACTTCCCACCAAATATGATGCCTTTAAATGAAGTGGAAGATAAGACACTCTTATAGCCACACAAAACTCCAAACTTTGGCTTTCAGATAAAATTCCTGCTACTGCAGAGTCAAGACAAAATATTACCATTTTTAACAACTAAGAATATTGATATCTTTTTGTATAATACACACCAAAGGGGAAAACTAGTTATTAAACACTAATGGATACAACTGAAAATGTTTCATACTGATCCTTGTTTGGGAAGAATATTGAAGACACACAGGGGATAATGGTTTGTGAAGAATTCTTAAGTACTAGTTGGGTTGCTAAAGGGTATTTTGGAAAAGGAGGTACAGCAAGGTGAGAGCTAAGAGAAATTGCTGTAACTCTAGGGACAGGATTTTACACTTCCTTCTGGACTTGTGCTGAAAGATGTTCCGCAGCCAATTTGACAGTAAGTAGATACCAGGTTTTGCAGGCTGGGAAGTGAAGGATGGCTAGAAATGGTCGGTACTGACATTGCTTTCTCACACCCCCTTGGCTATAGAATATAGCAGTCTTTAACCAAAATGTTTTGTTACCCGAGCACAGGCAGAACTTTGTCTTTTTGTTGCTTCAGTTCAATAGGAGTGAAAAAATGCCAGGACCTCTGGGCAAATAGAACATTCAAAGAGAATGGAAGGAAATTTGTTCCACTTTTAAGTACACTTGAGAACACAATCCTTAATATACAGTTGTTATTCAGCCTTCTACATTATAAAGTCTGTGTCCATGCTATACTTTCATTTGAAATTGAGTCTCTCTTATATAAACAAAGAATCGAGATTTTTTCAGGTTTTCTTTCCTAGCTTCATATGCATCACTATCCGTCTGCAAACATTCATCCCACGGGGAAGCAGGATTGATATCATTTAGAAGAAAGCAAATAACATTAGATCATGGTTGCACAGTTATTTGCCATATGTTTGACATGTTTATTCTTTATCTACTGTCTACACACAAAGCCATATGAAGTCAGCTAATGGTCACTCATTAAAATGTACTTTTACCTTATACATATTCATAAGACACACTGTAGAGAAAATCAATATATTCTTTAAAAAAGAACAAAGGAGAAAAATCTCAAGACGACTTTACATGAAAGAGAAAGTTGCTTTTCTTAGAAGTTCAGATGTTACAAATTAAAAAATGCTGCTTTATCAACATGGTGTAAAGCAGATTTTTTTATCAGATTCTCTTTTGAACAACAATTTTTGGTCAATTATTACTTCCTGTGTGGACATTTCTCAAGGCTGAGCCATACTGTGTGCACAGCTGATATGGTACAATCTTTGCTCTACAGCTGGTCTTGTTTGTCATCTCGGCTTACTTGATTAAGCATTTTAATCAGTGTTTTGCATAAGATTGTGCACCTTCTGTTGAAAATTGTCTGGCTGGTATTTAGTTGAAAACCAGTTGACTTCTCAACATCTTACTTAGGCTTTGGCCGTTTCTCATTCCATAACTTTTGAAGGGTTTATAATCAGTATAATCAGTATCTTGAATTCCTTCTTTCTTTACAAAGCAATGATGAACGTTCTGCAATAACTGCAAAATTCTGTACTAATAGTGTTGGTAAGCAGCTTCCAATGAAGCTGGTAAGCTGCTTTACATTTACCATAATGCCATGGAGAATATATAACTGTGCTGGTTTTGGCTGGGATAGAGTTAATTTTCTTCATAGTAGCTGGTATGGGGCTGTGTTTTGGATTTGTGCTGGAAACTGTTGATAATACAGGGATGTTTTCCTTATTGCTGAGCAGTGCTTACACAGAGTGAAGGCCTTTTCTGCTTCTCACCCCACCCCACCAGCGAGTAGGCTGGGGGTGCACAAGAAGTTGGGAGGGGACACAGCTGGGACAGCTGACCCCAACTGACCAAAGGGATATTCCATACCATATGACATCATGCTCAGCATATAAAGTTGGGGGAAGGAGAAGGAAGGGGGGATGTTTGGACTTACGGTGTTTGTCTTCCCATGTAACTGTTATGCGTGACGGAGCCCTGTTTTCCTAGAGATGGCTGAACACCTGCCTGCTGATGGGAAGTGGTGAATGCATTCCTTCTTTTGCTTTGCTTGTGCGCGTGGCTTTTGCTTTACTTACTAAACTGTCTTTATCTCAACCCATGAATTTTCTCACTTCTACCCTTCTGATTCTCTCCCCCATCCCACTGGAGGGGGAGTGGGCGAGCGGCTGTGTGGTGCTTAGTTGCCAGCTGCAGTTAAACCATGACAATAACAAGACTGCCTTATTTTGCCTTAAGCTTCGACCTTTTTGCCTCTAAAAAAAAAAATAGTAGTTTTTGCCTTGCTCTCTCAGCACAAGGAGGGAAGTATCATATTTTGGGAAAATATAAGTCCCCCCTCCAAAGCCCAGATCATACTGTCTTAATACCTTCTAGAAATTTTAATTGATAAATGAGAAACAAAAAGCTCTCCAATGACTAAGCATAAACAGAAGGACTTAAAAAACAATACCTTTGCCTTTTAACTGTAAAGAGAAGGCAAATATTCAGTTAGATTATTAGTGTTCTCAAATGGTAACCGCATATTCTCAAGGGGTATGACATAACAAAATTCACTTTATCTGGGAAAAGATAAAGATACTGTATTTACTGCATATCCACTATTGCAATAGGAAAAGTAAATACATATTTACAGTTAATTTACTTTATATTTAAGTTATATCACCTCTATATCAAATATATACTTTCTGCTTTACTAAAGTCTCATCCCCCCTGCCTTGACTACAATAGGTCATCTTTGAAACAGTCCCTAGACTCCAGTTTCAATACCTCTGAATTCTCATTGTTAATCATAAGTCCTTGCTCAGAAAAATGTATTTTAAAATTACGCAGCCCAGGACTGAGTAGCCTGATATTGTATGAGAACACTGTGACATTGTACCTGACAACTCCATTCCACCTCCAGTTTGAAAGACAGTTCGTGGAAAACTAAGCTAGTGCTGATGCACTTGCATTTTAACCTAGGTACATATTAACCTAGCAGGCATAACGCTCGCTTAACTACTATCTAGCAGAGTTAATGTCGTAAAACTTCAAGCATAAATGACAAATATAAGTGGTGATGCTCGGTACACATATACTGCATAAAGCTGGACTATTGATTCCCTGATTTATCTTGTCACATAAATAGGAATCTCAAGAAAATGTCCATGTCAGTTGGCTGAAAAACTGGAACAGAATTTTTAAAGTTTATTTATATAAGCATATAAACATAAAACTACATATGCTTGAAAACCAGTAATATCTGTAAACACTTTTATTAAAATTGCAGCTCCTCTGTGTGTATTGGCAAAAACGTTTTATAACTGATGATAACAGCTCTAGATTAGCTAAAATTGGTATGACCTTAGGTCTAGTATGAAGTATTTCTCATGTAAAAATAAAGTATATACAGGCATTTTTAGTTTGTAATAGGACCTCCTGAATCCTGTGCACAGAAAACCAAAGTTTAATAAAGACCCTTATCAGCTTTGAAAAATCTGATCATTTTTGATGGGAAAATGAAACAAGAAAATAGACAGTCAAAGATGACTGAAACAAGTTCTAGAAAGAGAGTAACCTTGATGGAAGACAGGGAGACAGAAGTGTGGAAAAGATAAAATACTAAAAATGAGATCATGAGGCTGAAATAAGCTCAGTAAATGGACATACTAATGTACAGTTGCAAAATAATGGAGATCCAGTTCAGAGCTTAAAAGTACTTGTTTACACCTCCTTCAACAGAAATGAAGGTTGACACTGACAGGTAGATTATCCCTAGATTAGAGAAAGCTAACGCTTTAAACTAGGTATTAGAATACTTCCTAGGACATCTCAGATGATTGATCATTCACTCCTGAAGTGTTCAAAAGAGAATCCAAACAGCTGTTCAAGTAATACAGGAGATCAACCCACAGGACAAGAACCAAGCCAAGACAGACTAAAGACACAACTTCTGGGAGCAGAAAGTTCGGGTTTAAGACCCCAGTGTTATCATGTGCTTGAGAGACAGGCAGAAAATAGATACTACCTAAAGTTCTTAATTATGAAAGTACTCCTAATTACAGTAGCCTCTTTATTTTTTACTTTTATGAGTAATTGAGATATCTTAAAAATACACAGAATCCAAATCTGTCATGAATCTCTGATGTCCGCTAGAGAAACAATGGCATAATTGCTTAGTAATTTATAACCTTTACTATCTCATTTGATAAATATGTGAAGAGACTTTATGTGAGTCTTTGAGCACCTTTGGTGGACAATGCAGCAGTGTTGGAATGCAGCAAAGAAATCTCTAAACTGGCATCAATACAAGCCAGCTTGTCTTCTCAGTAGACCACAATGCCATCTGCATGTATTTAGCTTCGGTTCACAGGCAGCTGACCTAAAATGCCTTGGCCTCCTGAGAGGCAGGCATATTAACTTTGATGTAGTACCACAAAACACAGCTTCTGTTCTTACGACCCAGGCCTGACATCTATCCATTGCACATCCTTGTGCTTCTTATGCTGGGGTTTGCACATATGGATCTGGAATTCGGCTGGACACTTGTTATTTTTTTCCAATTGACAAATGAAATGTAATGAAGTTAAACTGATTCATGATGCAAATTTTTCAGTACAGCTAATAGGCTAACAGGTTAAACTATGTTGTAATCCTGTATTCAGCAGACAGCAATTAAATTTAGTTTAGCATGAGAAGAATCTTGAGCTTTCTCTTTGCTCTGATTGATGATCTATCAAATGTTGATTCGTTGGGGCTTCTTCTGTAGTAGGAGTACAAATGGGAAGGTGATTAGCACTGTTGAATATAGGTTTTTTCTGCCACATACCTCTGACACTGTATCTTCACCAAGCCCAGACCCATCCCAGCAACCATGAAATTTTTGGATTCCAATAATGTAGGACATAAATTTGAACAGCTCTTGAATCCTGTGTTGTAAAGCTATCTATCTCTGGTTTTCCACACAAATGTGTCTACTGTCAGTTGTTTCCACTACAAAAATAAGGCTGTGAAAGATCTGGGACAATCCTGCAAACAATTTACACACACAATTTGCAGGCAAGTTAGTGATCAGGCAATGGAAGGACTGACTGCAGCATCACATTCTTCAGTCTCAGTTCTTTAACCACAGCACAACACTCACAGTCAGTATTGGAAAGTAATACTTCTGCCATTTTTAGTAAAATTGTTTTTTCCATTTCTGACTACACAATTACCAAAAATATGCTGGCAATTACCAGTGATGGTAAACAGGATATATTTGGAGCTGTTAGTTGCAATCTGTTGCATACAATTGATGAAAATGATCAGAAAAATGACAATTTGCTCGCTGTTTCAGTATAACAACCAATGTAGCATAAAAACAGCAAATGAGTGATTTCCTGCGTCACGGAGATACTTACATTAAGCCCTCTTACAAGTAGAAACAGGGGGATGTAGGCTTTTGGAAAAATAAATGATTTGAGGGATGAAAATTTGTAAAATTACATTAGTGATTAGTTTATTTTTAATGGTGAATTTTTTAACAGAGCACTAAAAAGTGATAGTCGCAAGTCTCATGCTAGTACAAGAAAATAAGTTTATACATAAATGACAGGTGCGTTTGCATTTTTTGTTTTGCATTTTTTCATGCTTTTTTGTCTATGCATGTATCCTATGCATAAACATAGGATTAAATATTTCATACGCATACGCCTTTCTGGCCTGAACAGAGTGCTCTTAAGATCAGACTGGCAGAGACTAACAGCCTGAAAAATGAACTTAGGTCCCAGTTCCACAAAGACTTTTGTACGAGCAGCATTTTACAGACTGCAAGGTCAAATGGAGTCAACAATGCCAGGCTCAAGCTCTTGCCCCAGTCTCTAAGGCAGGAAAGTCTATTACATTGGACTATGTACCACTCTCTTACTGAATGACCCTCCTGCTTGCCACCTGCTTCCCAATAGCATGCCATCCTCAAACTAGTCTCACTGGGTATCTTCCCATTCCTATCATGAAATAATATTATCTAATAAACAAACAAATGATCTCAAGGGTCAACACTTTTTTTGTACAAAGCTCAGGGATTAATTTTGTCCTCCATCACTCCAGAGGGATTTTCTCCGTTGATTCTTCTGGTTACACAAAATGATCTAAAAGTGTTCTTTGGGAGTCAACGAGAAAGCTCAAAGTATGCCAACTTTCTGGCAATCTGCATTGCCTTTACACTGTCACAACTCCACTGCAATTATTAGTAACAAAATAATTTCAAAATCCTAGGAAAGAAATATGGGCAGTGAGAAAGTGCTTCTAGAATGGAGAATGAAGCAGAGCTGAAGATGCTATGTTGCTACAGAAGTGTTACAAAAGCAAAGAATTAACTACTTCAAATGGAAGAATTAATACCAGGTTTAAGTGCACACCCAAGCGAAACAAGTAAGGCGTATTTACATACGTGGTTTTAGCTATAGCATCACAAAAGTTCTCATTTGAGCACTGAAAAGGATATTTCTGAAGGGTGCTATTTATGAAGGGCATTTATGTGCCAAAATTCTTATATGACATCCTAAATATATGGTATGTACACATCCATACTATTTTACAGCAGAATGCGCAGTCAGCACAGACAGCATATGTATGGTTGCTCTTACTAAATTCTTTTACAATATTCATTCGGCTGTGGGAAGCTACTGAAATGGAGTTAAAATACATTTTGCCTCTGCTTATTCTTGTTTTTGTAACTGCCGCTTAACTATTTGATTAGTTTGAATGTGAGGTTTTTTAATCTAAATTTTTGAGTGAGAAATCCTGATTTGCTATAAATGAATCTCCAAATTACCTTTTTTTTGGCTTCTGTCTTCTTTCACATTCTAGATTCTTTATATTTTTCCAATCCAAGAAGTTTCTGGCTTTTTAATTTTTGCAGTATTTTTATTAGCATACATTGTACAAATGTGTTCCACTTCAGAGAAAATCCATTAATGATAATTATTTTAGCAGATTTTTAGAAGTTTTATAGATAAGTAGCTTGCAAAGATTTTTTAATTTCTTGTTAGTAGTGTGATAGCAACAAAATTCCAGCTTGAAAATAAGTCCTGTAGTTTCTGACTACACTCCTTTCTCATTAATTGCACTATAAATTAGAAATCCACCAATAAATATTATGGCACAATGATTAGGAATAGATTAAGTTGTCAATTGGAACATGACTAGCAACAGATTCCTATGACTTATGTTGTTTTGTGACCTTTTCCACTTATGACTAAAATTGGGGAGTTTAAAATCTGTAGGTAGCTTTCTCAAATCAAAATAAGGAAGCTTTTGGCAGCATTTTAAGCCCGCTGACTTTGCACTGAAGTGCATGGAGAGGGTTCATGTGAGCCATTCTGCTGGCTCGTGTGTGTGGTCGTAATATCCAGCTGAAGGATGGTAGAAAAAGACTGAAGAGGCCACTTAAGAAAGTTCTGCATGCCCATGGCCATCTTCATTTCCACACTTTTGTTTGACCCCAACATCGTCATGGCAATAAGAGTATGCTGCTTTGTAGCTCCTGTAGGATACAAAAAAATAACCAGACGAGTGGTACCAACCACACAGAAATGTTAAGGAAGGCAAATGAACAAAAACCCATTTAACTTTAGCTATTTGAGTTCAAATGAACTTGCTCAGACAGATGTGCCTGTTTGCTATACTGGAGATTTCAGCATTTTTTCGTCACAGTACATATCAAGTTGTGGGCACATTTTGGACATGCTTTATTTTTTCTGGAGTTGTCTGTGCAGACACATGACATTTGTCTTCCATGTGAAAAACAGTCTAATGTGACCATGTGCATTTTAAATAAGTTTCTAAGATAACAGTCCTTCTTGGGCCAGATCCCTAGTCTGAGACATGGGCATTAGAGGACAGTAAAAGCTTCACACCACGTTTGTACCTTTCTGCTCCTAAAGCTCTTCAAGCTGTGACTCAGCTCTTAGCGTTCAGACTGTTAAACATCAATGTTGTTTGCCCACCTCAAGGCATCATGATCATACCAATTCCCCATCAATCAGCCAGGCAAAGGGTGTGACCTGTTACACCTGTAGCTCCAGCTATAAACATGCATACTTCATTGTAGATACCTCCCTCCTCTAGAAACAGTGAGGTTCACACACCTGGATCGATGAGGTGCAGTTATGACTTGCCAAGGACTTCTTCTCTTTGTTGGGATGTTAATAACAAGATGCTGCAAATACAGTACATAATGGAAGTATGGCTTGGGACCATCCAGATACCTACTGGAGGGTGAGCTGGTGTGAGACACTTCCCACAAAAATCCAAGAGGCTGCCCATGCATGAAAAGTATAATATATTTCTGTAGAACTGCCCTTTGCAAAGTTAACCTTGTGATGTTTGACGTGGAAGAAAAACCTGAGCTGTTTGACACATGGCAACAGAAATGGGTTTGCCAAACCAAAACAAAGATGGAGGAGTTTATGATTCACAAGGGATCCCAAAATACCTTCTGCTCTTTTCTGAAGGTTAACAGCAGTTCTGACTCAGGATCTTTGTCTTGCCAAAATCAGTGGAAAGTTACTATGAAAAAGGATGAAAGGGCTAAATTCTGCTCTCCATTACACAGCTGTCAACTTTAGGACAAGCCCATCAATGTGAACGTATGGCAAGAAGGATCATTATTTTATACTCACCTAAGAGAGAACAGAGTTTAGCCTAAAGACTTTCCTGTTCTTCTTGCATTCTGGTGCTTCACAAGGCAGTCAGACTTTCCTGTCACAGTTTATTACACTTTCACCAGAACTGTTACAGATCTGACACTCTTGGTGTCTGTCACTTGTTCCTCATGAACAATATGGAATGCATATAGCACAATTAGCATCAGTGTGGATGGCATGGTCTATTTAGGAACAGGTATGCTATGAAGTTGCTGGAAAGTACATATGAAATACAGAACTTAAAATGACAAAAATTCTGCATTCACTGAACAAAATTAAGAAAATAAATCAATTCTAATTATGGCACACAGTTTAAGAAATTAAATAAACAGTTTTAGAAATGATACCAACTGCAAAATGGTTTCTAAATATTAATTAAGGGTTCTATTTAGAAATATTTCACACATGATTTCCTTACCATCTGTATTTGTAAAACCTGAGAAGAAGAAAAATGTAACAACATCTGGTTAAAACTATTTGAAGGTACTAATGCTACACTGCTTGAATCTAAATTTAATAAAAGTGTTCACCCTCTCTTAAAAACATATTCTTTTATAGCTGAAAAGAATACCAATATATTCTTTGTGTAGACTTGTCATGTGTCTACAAGTGTCAAACTATATTTTTAGCTATGGAGTTTACTTAATCCCACAAGACTTTATCATGCCTTTATGTTGACAAATGAACAAGGCTGAAATATACAGGATCTGAGCTTCTGTCAAGATACGCTCTGTTTCAAAAGTCATTGTTCTTGCACAGCTGTTTCCTTTAAGCTATTGACTTAAGCACAGTTTTATTATTCTTCTGGGCTTATTACTGAACTCCTCAGTAGTTGTAGTTAATTGTCTCCAAGCTTTACTTTTCTAGACAAGCCAAGAGAATGCAGCAGAAATATAACATGATACCAAGATGCGATGAGGTGACTTTGATAACTCTCATTCAACATACACAGCTGTGTTCTGGCTAGGTTTCCTTACTTCCATGTTCCTGTTTTTCAAAATATACTTGTGGTGTATTACCAGATTAAAGGGAAAAATGCTACCTGCATTACTTGTAACACCTTTTAGTTAGTAACACAGGCAGTAATTATTATTGGTATTAAAATAACGTTTTGGTTCACATCTCAGACTTCATTTTATCTTTAATGTGTCTATATTGAATGATGAAAAAAGACTCTACCAGCTGTCTGTTTCTTCTATACTAATAAACAGTACATCTCAACAGTTTCTAAATAAATATTAATAATTTCTAGCAGATTAAACATGAACTTTTCATTTTAGGTTTTATAATAGCTTTTTTTTTCCCCCCCAAACTGTTACATTCTTGGACTAAATTAAGCCTGGGAGCAGCCCTAGAAGCTTCCCTGTCAGACTAACAATTTTTCCAGACATTTTTAATACAACCAAAAATACTGTGCATTTGTCTACTTTAAGACCAACATAGACAACCTCTGCTAGACCTCATCTAGAAATACTTTTTTCTGAGAAGGTTAACTGCACAGATCTGTAAATTCAGTGAAATTATATGTACAGCAATTATGTTCATCTTATCAACACAAGCCAAATCTTGGACTCCTTTCTAAGTTTCCATTTATGTTAAAATAAAAACCTATAATTGAACTTAGAGACTGGAAAATAAAAATGCCCAGTACTGTTCTGTACCACCAGAGAACTAACAGAAATTGTTTCACTGTTGGAAGACTTGCTCTGGATGACCCCATTGCACAATGAGGACAACAGGCTTTCCTTCTGTCATGGTTTAACCCCAGTGGGCAGCCAAGCACCACACAGCCGCTCCCTCACTCCCCTCCTCCCCACTCCCAGTGGGACAGGGAGGAGAATTGGGAAAGAAGGTACATCTCGTGGGTTGAGATAAGAACAGGTTAATAACTAAAGTAAAATATAATACTGCTAATAATGAAATATAATAATAATAATGTTGATGATGATGAAAAGGAATATAACAAAAAAAAGAAGAGGGAAAAAAAAGGGAAAAAACCAGTGATGCACAATGCAATTGCTCACCACCCACTGACTGATGCCAGAGCTGCGATCCGCCCCTCCCGGCCAACTCCCCCCTGTTTATATACTGGGCATGACGTTCCATGGTACGGAATACCCCTTTGGCTAGTTCAGGTCAGCTGCCCTGGCTCTGCTCCCTCCCAGCTTCTTGCACACCTGCTTGCTGGCAGAGCATGGGAAACTGGAAAGTCCTTAACTTAGGATAACTGCTACTTAGCAACAACTAAAACATCAGTGTGTTATCAACATTATTCTCATGCTAAATCCAAAACACAGCACTGTACCAGCTACTAAGAAAGAGAGTTAACTCTGTCCCAGCCGAAACCAGGACACCTTCATCTTACGGAAAGAATTGATCGTGGACCCAGTTTGCCAGTCTGATAGCCCCTGTGGAACCAGAGCAATCCCCTCTGCTTTTCATTACTTCTGGTAGTCGGTTGCCCATTCCAGTCCTCAGTAGGCTATGGGACTACTATGGGACTCTGACTTGCTTAGAGCTACCTTGCTACTGGTGAAGGGACAAGTAGCCAATGTGATTCCTTGTACTAGCTCTGGAAGAAGGGAGGAAAGGAGGGAGGAAGATAGGCACCTACTACTGTAACAGACATGTATCTACTCTCAAACAGTCAGGGTTTTCCTTAGTCACCTGAAGGCAAATTACTAAACTAGAATTGCCCTAGTATAACAAAAAAGATTATAACTCTGGGAGGGATGACAACATTGTTTCCACTCAGTAGAAAGGATGAAAGACCTATCTGGATCAATGAGAAAAGATTTTTAAGTTGGGTCTAGCTAGTGTAGAAAATCAGCCTGTGAAAACTGAACGTTCCTTAATTCTACCAACACATGGAGATGTCCTAATAAACTGCAACATCTGTACAGCACAAAGGAGATTTAAGCTCTCAAATAATTTAATAACAACCAGGATAAGCACAAGGAACGTATGATGTGAAAAAGAATAACATTTCTCTTCAGTACATGTATTTAAATTACTTAGCTTCTGACAGATTAACCTCAGAAGCCAAACAGAATGCAATGACTGAGATTAACGTCAGAAGAAAAGAAAAAAGTACAAACCATCTATTTCTCTTTCTGGGTTCAGCTCTGTCCTGTAGTACCTAGCATCCCTGGCAGACAGTGTGAGGGCATATGCATGCTAATTCTTCTCTTGGGCATGCTCAGCATTCTCTTGTTTTAGAAAGAAAATGATAGACTTTGGTATGTCTTGAACATTTTCTTACTTACCAATAATGCATACAAGAGCCTTGATTTCCCTCACATAACTTTAGAAGTTTAACAACTGCTGTGTTTGATGACTGTATAACCAAGACGAAAAGGCAGACACCTTCAGAGGACACTCAGCTCTTAGAAAGACTGAACTGCCCTCTGAACAGAGACTGGTAGCAGTCTCTCTCCACTGTCTAAAGAGAGGCACAAAGGTGGTGACGCTTTGCACATAGGTGCTGCTGTTAAGTGCTTAAGTTAGCAAGGTCGCTTGCTGTACACAGCAGCAGAAAACAGATTCCTTGCTTCCAATTTCCAAGCCCTTTCTGACCGGCATTCTTCACAAAAAGTTCTCTCTCATGTTTTTTAATATGTATGAGGAATGAAGGGTTGCTAGGCTGCCTATAAAAGTCAGTAAGGTGCACAAATACTTAAAAAAAAGTTATTTTCTTATTGCCACCAACATAAGCCAGTGCAGGAACAAAATGCTACAGTAACATTAGTGGTGACAGTAGTGGGTTTTCTTCCTTTTTTTTTTTTTCAGTGCCTGTGTGTGGCAATACATGCTCAACAGAAACATGATTTTGAGTAATCCTTCAAGGTCTTGTTAGCTGCTCTATGTAAAAATATTTCAAGAGTATGACACGAAAACTGTTTGTACAGAGTAGTTAGTCTAGCTGTCAGACACGCTTGTGAGCACCAAGTCTCCTCTTTTTACATTTAGGAAAGGGATATGCACATTTTTTTCTTAAAGGACCAATTAGTTCAAAGGAAATAATACTTTTTCGTTGTTATTTTCAAGCAAATTAAAAGCTAAAGAACACACTGGAGAAGCAAGGAAAGCAATCAGACTACAGATGGGCTGTTGTTCCTTAGTTGCGCAGACATGAATATAGAACTAAATTTGAACTGTAGTTCTTAACAGGACATTCTTAATCATCTAGTCAACAACTGCCACCCTATGAGCAAACTGGGGAACAGATAAACCTCAATCTGTGTGCCTGGAGACTGTGTATCCTGAGGATGTACAGGATGCAGAGGGTGCAAGAACTACTCCTACGTCCTGTCAAACCACTACTTCTTCATTTTGTTGGATGAAGTAATGAAAAACACACTTCTCTCCAGCATCTATCAGACACAGACTTGGCAGCAAGGATCCACATGTGTATGACCTCCAGGCTTGATTACTGCATCTCATTGTATCCAAGAATGAAAAACATATATCGTGAAAAAACTCCCACTGCTACAAAAAGCAGCTGCCAGTTGGCTTAGCAACACAAGCCACTATGAACACATCGTCCTGGCACGCTGGCCTCCATGCAAACTCCCCCATGATTTCAGAGTCCAGATGAAGGTCATTGCCACGGTCCTCAAAACTCTCTGTGGGACTGGCCTTCGGTACTTGAGAGATTGCTATCCCCTCTGCAGTGATGACCTTCTCTGACAGCTATGTTCCCTTGGAACAATGAAACTGTCGGCCACGGGAAGAAGTTCAGCAATGCAGAAGACCTAACTTTACAGAAGCTAAATCTCGGTGAAAGCACTACCACTCAGAAGACAGGGAAATGACTAAATCTTACCAGCTGCAACTCTCAGACCTTTAGCTTACCTTCCCCAATAAGCTTCCTCCCTGCCCAACCAAACCCTGCAAAACGGATGGATGCATTGGATACCAGCCATCAGCGTAAAATAATTGCTGACGTAAATACAAAATAGACATCAATAGTAAGATGAGTAATATACTTTCATAATTGCTCTTATTGTGTTGCTCCTAGACTAGAAAAAAAGGCTAGTATCGCAAATGTATTTTATATTGAGATCAATGAAAATCATTGAAAACTGAGTTTCAAGTCATTCTTCCAAATTCCCTGTTCACTGAATTAGAATTATTGGTAATTACAATTTAAGTTCTTTCCCTAGAAAGACAATGGTCCTTACCACCAGCAAAGATGCTTCTCTCTCCTTCTCCCATAAAGTGCTTTTTCTTTTACTTTGGGGAACTGCTCAACAGCGATAGGAAATTCAAAGCAATCTGCTTAAAAGTGCTGTATTTTAAACAGCATAGTGCTTGAGATGGACAGAAAAATTTCCTCTTGAGTATTTTTGAAAAAGAACAGGAGGATTCAGTCTCAGAAAAATTATACCTGCTTTTACAAGAGTTGTTAGCATCTGAAAGAAAAAGGGCAGAGGTTGTCATAAACATTTACAAGGATCAAATGGAATGGGCTTGAACTTTTAACACTCTTCTCATACTACCATGACATCACGCTTAAGGCCTGGGACTTTACCCTTACCTGAGATATGGGTGCTACTGAAGAAAAGTGCTGCCCAGACTTTAAAAACCTGTCAGCTGCTGGAAGCAACCAGACTGTCTATAAACCTTAGGGTAATAAGATGACCTGGCATGAATACAAATATACATAATTTACTCAAGGGATTACACTTCTGACATCATAAACTACAAGAACATTGCCTGAATGCTTTATGGACAGCAGCAGAGTCCCAAGAGCAAAATCAACATTGCTCTCTGAAGTCATTCAGTATTTTATATAGAATAGACTGTGAACTCTTCAACATCTGAAGTTCAAAAACTTTTAAAAACACAATGAATAATTCAATTTTTCTCTCAAGTGACCTCAGTGAAATGATGCTGGGGGCTGGATTCAGCGTTTATAAGTGAACTGAAACTGGAGCGGCAGCTAGTAGTGCTACAGCCTAGGAGTGGGAGCTCTCTTTAAAACTTTTAAGGCGCTCCTCCTCTTTCCCTGGTGTGTGGGCTTGACCTATACACTGCTTTTTATACCAATACAACTGTATCAGTTAGGGGATGATCATTCTCATGTAGTCAAACCAATTTTGATAAGGGTACAGTTGTATTAGTATAAATGTGTGTGTTAATTCAGCCTTCTCTTTTCTTTTAAAAATATCTTGGCTCTAACTTCATCACTATTTTTAACCTGTGGCTACAATAAAAGGGTTTTTCTGACTTTATCAGTACTACTGCTGATAGTTAGGACACTTCACACAGATATCACAAGCTATAGCCACATGGATGGCACACTGAGTGCTTCTGTAAGGGAGCCATGTTGTTTCGCTGCCTGGTAACATCATTTGTGAATTGTACACAAGTTAATGCAGTGAAGTGAGTACACTTCTCCTGTGCTACTACTATGGTTTAGAATTTGTTTTTATTTAAATACAAGTGATCCAATCTGCTCCTCTTCCAGAAATGAACTAATCATTTGCAGCAATTGTACACTTAATTCTGAAATGCATATTTTTAGCAATTAATTTTATTTCATGCATCACAATATCTAATGCCAATCTGAGTTTTCTCTGACAAGTCTGCCCCGCATTAGACTGTTACAGTCAATGTATTTCAGTCAGCATCTGCGCATCATTACTAATAGCAGGTGTAAAGATGTAGTTTAATTGCAGAGAAAAGACCACATTCACCAAGTCCCACCTCGTGCAATTCTGTAAAAGACAACAGTACAGCTAGGGTTAATTCAGCCCACTGTGTCTTCTGTAATTTCCTTTAATAGTGTTGTGAAATTATAGCCATTAGAACTGGCTAGTGCATTGCTGTGGTCATGCCCTTGCTGTATTCCTGTCAATCTCCCAATTTCAGTTACTTTCATACAGTCTTGTGGGCCACTTTAATCAAAACCTCAGTAAAAGGTATTCAACCATTTACATTTTATTGACACATTTGACAGAGAGGTCTCTCCTGCGCTGAAGACGAGCACATAGATATCAGAGAATACGTATCAGTACTGCACAGCAAGCATGGACCTCAGTGCCAGTGAGAGCTGTAAGCTTGTACACTGTCCCCTCTGAACATCAAAACAAAATACATCATTGCAACAGAGACAACAACATGCACGGGCGTGCAGGACTTACTCCATTGCCCATGACACAAGAGGAGAGCAAAGCAATCATGCCAATGCTAAAAAATTCAACCAGCACTAATGTTTATAATTATTATTACAGCATACCCTTAGCATTGTACAGCTTGCAAAAAAAAAAAAACCAACTAGCCAGTGAAAGACACAGTCAGTGCCCTTTTTACAGCATAGCGGTGTCAGAGAAAATGAAACACAGAAGATAGAAGTACAATAGATGAAGTCATCATAAATTAAATAGGCAGATTTTTAATTCCATGTGAAAGAATTGGAGTTCAATTTGTACTGAGAGGCTGTTCAGTCTAAAAATACTGGGTAAGATATTTGGAATGAACAAATGACAAAGGGAGAAAGAAATCTGAAGAGTTTAAGATATCGCTGTGTGGTACACAGAAAGGAGGATAGCAGGAAGGGAGACAGGCAGAACTTGAAATAAAAGAAATTCGGTAACCACTAGGAATATCCCAGAATACTGACACACAGAAATAAGAGTAGAAAAAGACAATGTTTTTTGCAGCTACTGTTTGAAATGAATGACAAGGGATGAATTAAAAAAAAACAACCTAAGAAGAAAAAGCTAATTTCTGAGGTAACAGATTATGACAGCATCATTCAATGGCTAGATTTCAGAGCTTTTAATACAAACCCCACATTACAGCTAACTTCTCAGCACCCTCCTTGTTATCCTTTCTTGTCAAATAACTGGAATTTTGTAATACTTGTTAGTAATTCGGGTTTCATTCTAGCAATACAAGGCTTCATTCTACTGAGTACCAAACAAACCTTCAATAACCTAATAGAGCAGCAGCACTTAACCTGCAACGTTGGAGTGGCATGCAGCTCTCACCATACCAGATCTTCAGCTCCCAAATCTCTATGCCTTTCCAAAGGTGAAAGAAGATGTACAGTTGACCTGACAAGAAGCCAGAGGTATGCCCTCACAGAGGAATAACAAACCAGTGTTGGCATCTGTTCTGAAGTCATTCCCAAATATCTGGCTTGGAACATCATGTGGCTGACTCAGGCCTTTCATGCTACCTCAACTCATTTAATAGCCCTCAGTCTACTAAATAGCATAAGATAACCTTGGAAATAGGTTAAATCAATATAAATAGTAGGTTAGCAAAGCATGACTAAACATTGTAGATGGTATAGGCCCAGTCTGGCTTTGGTCATGCCAATAAGAAGATGCCTGGAAATCACCACAGGATAGGAGATTCAGGAGAAATCAATGAGCAGAAGCTTTCTGTGGTCACAGGTCAGCTTAGTAATAAATAAGGTGTATTTGTTTGCCTCATATAGATTAGTACACTTTGGTATTAGTAATATTCAGTTGCCTCATAAAGATTAAGGTTGTTTTGTATTAGTAATGAAAGAACACAAAAAAAGGCTGTCTCTCAGGCGCAGTGCTGAATCTGTGCACACACACACATGCACACATGTTTTTATCTATAAACACCCAGAGACCTTCTTTGAAATGAGTCTTGGAATTTAGATAACTTAAATAACATTTCTTCTTAACAGTTTTGCTAACTTCAAGGTAAAATTTGAAGTTCTGGAGGATACAGAGTCATGCTTGTTCTCATTACTGTCCATACAATCCTTGATTTCACACTGCTGTTGTATGTGAATTCTTTGTTTTATTCGCGTTATGGTTTAATTTATTCACTGCTCCATGAGCCTCAGACTTCACATGAAGTTCTTTTAATGTTTCACCAGGAAAGCCTTGCCACTCCAGAAGTATTCCTTTACCTTCCTTAGTTCCCAAGGGATGTTTGACAGTGAACATTGCCATACTTTAACTCTGCTAGTCTGTGGGATAACTTCTGGCATTTCTGTATCCCCTGTATCCAGACACATAACTTTAATACCTTGAATGTAAACATCTAAATCTGAGTCACCCTACAATTCCTTTATTACCGGTGGAGAGAAATAAGTGGTTTTACAATGTGATCCATTTGCATCATTTCAGATGTCAACTATACTCCAGTGACTTACCAGGCCTTCTTCTCGCCATTGATTATTAAGACAGCCCAGAAAATCAGCTCATATTAAAAGGTCAAAATCTGTAGCCATCTGAATGTAAATCATACCACTTCTATGACCAAACCACCATTTGATCACACAAATCCTACCTTCATTCTCTGGGTCAAGTATTAACCCAAGCAAAACACAAATATTCCCACTTCCCACTTCTCCTATAGTGAAGACCATGTGGCAAATGGATAACTTGGGACTTTATTGCTAGGCGGTGTAAAGCCATACAGGTATAAAGCCTGTTCCTTGTCTCCTGTGGATATTCTGGAGGTCTACGAGAGATAAAAAGAAGTGTGCACAAAATGTGTCTGCAATCTGAAATATTGCAGACATTGCAATATTAGGACGTTGTTGTAATATTGCTGTATTAGGGCCTGCCTAATACAACACTTAAGTGACGTAACTTGAGCTGTACCTTGCACTAGTGCTGGACCTTTGCCAGTGGTACACTGATGTAGTCATACCTACATGATTTGTCCTCATTCTGATAATCCTTCTGACAGCGTTCTGTCCGTTATGAAGTAGATTATGTTGTCTAATAACTCTACTTAGGTTGTTTCTTTACTATCAAATTGGGGTATTGGGCAGTAAAACTAATTTTTGTGGCATCATATGATGAACCAAAAATTTAAGCAAAGATCCACCTAATTTCAAGTTAAGAGAACTGGAATATGTGCCCTGATTCTCCACAATCAGACATTAGTATAAACTCCATCACTTTGGTAGAGTTACACAAGCAGAAAAGGAACGCAAAGCAGAAGAAAAGACAGGCCAGAGGTCTCCAGAAATGGGCACAGAACAAATCTTCATAGAAAACCCCACGTATTCGGCGGTTCATACACAGCTGAAGCCAGAGAAGGGGAAGCACAGTCCAGGGCATCCACCACTTGGAAGCATCCCTTTATCTACAAACAGGTGAGGAGAAACCTTACAATATGCTTTAATCACCAGCTAGAATAAAAACCCAGAGCAACTCCTTACCTTTATGTATACCCAGTGCACATACATGCCATTTCAATTTTCCATAAAAGAAATTATTCAGTATCTTTGCAGAGACAGATACCTTTCAGACACATTGGAACGCTGCCATCAATGGAGACAGAGAAAACAACTTCACTTAAAGATTTGAGGAAAACAGTGATAGGATGAATACAAAGCTGAGAGCAGGATCTTGTCTCAGCTCCATCACCAATTCCCTACATGACCCAGACAAGCACCAAAGCATTTTCAACTGCAAGATATAAGGACTGAGAACCTGCTGCCCAAAATAAATCTTTTTGTCATCATTTACACTAATATAAAGGTCAGTGTAACTTTATTGGAAGCTGTGGGTAATGCCTGATTAATTTGGCCTCAAAAAGCTTAATCTCTTCCCTTTTCCTTTGCTTCAGTTCTCTATTGTAAAACAAGGGCATATTAGCATACCTATCTCCACGAGTTGCTATAAAGATCAATCCCTAATGTCTGCAAAATGCAAAACCTTTTTTATTACTGCCAGTGTAGGAGGCAGTGATTTCTTTTGTGATTTGGAGAAGCGTAGTACTGTAAGAAATTACAAAAATAGCTTTTTAATGGAGGTTTTAAAGGTACTTACAAAAGTTTAAGTGAAACTCGACAATCTTTCTATCTGTTTAAAAAAGTACTTCAAGTCCCCATTTCAAGTAATGTAAAATAACAATAAAAAGAGACCAAGACAAGATTAGACTCATCTTACTGAGTGCCTTTTATTAAATGAAGTTTTATAATTAATTTTAATTCAAATCCATTTAAACTTTTTAGTTTAATATCTCAGTTTATAAGAAGCAATTGTGTATTTTAAGTCTGCTGCAGTCAGCAGAATTGCACTAGTTAGACTTGGGTTTTGGCAACAAAGAGCTTTTGGAAGCCGACCTATCTGATTTTTTTCTGTAGAAACTGTGTTTGAACATGTTGAATTTTCAGTGTTTCTTGAGCACAATCACAAGTATGGATATTGAAAAACTGACCTTCTGGCTGGAGTATCGTAAGTCTAAGTTTGACATTTCCTAAGATTTCTCCATTTTAGGCTCAGCTTTACTGTCATCTTCCGTACATACAGGGTGGAGTTAGTGATTTCACTTACAAGTCAGGAATCCCCACTCAATTTGATGCACGGTTCTTAGCTGTGTGGATTAAGAGAAGACTTCTCACACCATATTACAACAAATTCATATATTATGCAGTACCACACAGGAAAAGTAATTCTGTATTTACACAAGCACTAGCTTAATTGCTCTTCTGATATATTGTATTGATCTTCAGAATGTGTGGGTTGAGTTGACCTATGGCAACACGGGATACCATTTTTAAGGTACTGTAGCTGTTGTGAGAATAACCTTCTTTTATTTTTAGGCATAATTCAACACAAAATGAATGGTATTCTGGTAACCTGGGCATTTAAACCATTTCATCCTGGCCACAGTCTAAATACATTTTCTCTACAAAACAAACAGATCAGAGATGAAATCCAGACAATAGGAAACTATCATTGATTTCAGTTATGATGATTACACTGTAGGGAATGTGAAATGAAAAGCGTAAAAAGAGAAGACATAAGTCTATACAGAAGGGAAACAGACACCAGATGCATCTGCAGCTTCTTCCAACCTCGTAATAGAGTTTCTCAACTGGACATCCATCCCTCAAAATAACGCAGTTTAAGACTGGCAATAGTCTCTTCTTTCTTAGTTTGCCAGTTTCAACCATGCTCTCCCTTGTAAAGAAGTACAGATTTTATACATCATTTTGTTAGGCAAGAGTGCTGTGATATGCTTTTTCATAATAAAACGTCCTTCTTTCCTCTTTTCCCTTTACAGAGTTTCTAATAGTTCATCCTACAGACCCTGAAGGAATTCAGAATTAAAGAAATGCTTTGCTGTATACCACTGCCATCTGCTGCTAGTCTCTCCCTGTGGATACAGGTGGTCTTATTTCACCATATATTTAATCCACTAAAGATCCTCATCTGAACTTGGTCAGTTCAATATTCCTTTCATAATACTTATCAAACAACCTCTTCCCATTCCGTTATAGAGCACATTTGCACATCTTGGCAGATTTATTGAGGTAATGGCTTCAGTTTCAGTTCCAGCAAGAAAATTCTTTTCTTCTGCCAGTCAGTGAAAAAGGTTTGTGCTTGCAATCTCATACAGAACCAGACTGTTCCAGAGAGGAAGTGTCCATCTTAGAGACTCCAACAGTTTACACATTTGCCATCTGTACTCAAAGATCTTCAGTAAGAACATGTTATTTCTAGAGTCCCACTTCTGTAGCACTTTTGACACCCACTCATTCACACCATTTCTAAGGAGTACATCTTGTCAGAATGCAGAATTGCTGCATAGCTACTTTAATTTATATGGTACTCTGACTTGAGTTTCTAAATACATGTAGCCAGGATATATCAAGATCTGCTGCATAAATGCCATCAATAAGCAAATACAGCTCTACATGAAAAAGAGCAAAGGAGAGTATGATAAAGAGGAAAAAAAATATAGGACACTGAGTCTCACTGATTTATAACTGTATGGCTAATTGAAGCTACAAAACAAATCAATTGGACAAGATTTGGGTTGCAGGAAAACATATCTTCTCCCTTACACCTTGTCTTTTGAAAAAGATGGAGCCATATCTTTCATCTACAACATTTGGAGAACAGAATAGCTCCCATTAATATTTGACATGATACTTCATGCATTTTTAAAGCATCTCAGAACACTGGAGATTTCAGAACAGATATCATCACTGTTCTGGAACTAAAAGAAACCTTATTGTCAGAATAAAAGGCACAGATAAGTCTGCAATAAAAAGGAAGCAAGAATTAGGCCTCAGTTTCGTGTTCATCACAGTCAGAAGAGTCACCTTAACTTCTAAGCACACCGCTATACCATTGTGCAGGTGGATAGTTCTTGACTTGCTAGCTCGCATGCCCCCTCTGTCTGGAATAGGCCAGTTCCTCACGCCCTACACACAGGCATACATGTAACACGGAAAACGCCATCACAGAACCGTCACTGGCTAGCGAAATCAGTGAGGCATGCTGTGCAGACACAGGCTCCCTGGGCAAGGTGCCATGGATTTTTTGACCACTTTTGCAGAATTCTCATTTGCCTGATTGTCGTGGTTTAACCCCAGCCAGCAACTGAGCACCACGCAGCCGCTTCCCCCTTCCCCCTCCCAGTGGGGTGAGGAGGAGGAAAGAGGGGGGGGGGGGAAAAGTAAAACTCGTGGGTTGAGATAAGAACAGTTTAATAACTAAAGTAAAATATAATACTAACAATAGTAATAATGAAATACAATAATAATAATAATAGTAATGAAAAGGAATATAACAAAAAGGAGGGGAGGAAGGAAAAAAAAACCAACCAAACAACAACAAAAGAAAAAAAAAAAACACCAGTGATGCACAATGCACAATGCAATTGCTCACCACCCGCTGACCGATGCCCAGTTAGCTCCCGAGCCACGATCCGCCCCCCAGTTAACTCTCCCCAGTTTATATACTGGGCATGATGTCATATGGTATGGAATATCCCTTTGGCCAGTTTGGGTCAGCTGTCTTGATGGTGTCCCCTCCCAGCTTCTTGTGCCCCTCCAGCCTTCTTGCTGGCTGGGCACGAGAAGCTGAGAAATCCTTGACTTAGTATAAACACTACTTAGCAACAACTGAAAACATCAGTGTGTTATCAACATTCTTTTCCTACTAAATCCAAAACACAGCACTATACCAGCTACTAGGAAGAAAATTAACTCTGTCCTAGCCGAAACCAGGACACCGATTAATCTACTTTTTGCATTATTCAGTTTTTAAGGGTTTTTGGAGGGCATAAGGGAGCACTATGACAATTAAGTAAGAAATAGGCTTTCTGTGTTTTAATAGTGAAATGAACTACAATGCATTAACAAACACAGAATCTTATCATGCACTAAGAGTTATCCAAGACGTCCTCACAAGAAATAGCACTGGTTTCAATTTTATAATATCAGAAAATCACACAATAAATGTCATCAAAAAAGAAAAGAGACTTCACTTCACTTTTCCAATCAGACAGAGTTCCAAATTCTCAGGAGGAATGTAGTGTGTGTCAGGGCATTCAATACACAACCTGTAGCATCTAACCAGTAAACATCTGTTTCACTTTCTTGCACCTCCTGAGCCTCCTCCATTCTGCCTGTGCTCCACTTACTTACTTCACCCCAGTGAAGAACAGATACACCTTGCTCCTACCCAGTTTACTTTTTGCCTCTGTCCCTTCCCAGGAGGAAACTTTTTCCTTGCTTTGATCACGAAAAGCTCAGCTAGGCAGCTGGAGCAAACAAGCTCTGCTTGCCCCATTGACAGTAGCTGGGGCTCTAGTTGTTGAAGGCTTCATGGAAAATGTACCCCTCCATGCTCTTTTACTTCCTGGCTTTTTCACCCTCCCAGAGTCTACGAGGGCACCGCATTAACTTTCATTGTGAGCATCTCACACTGACCAGTGCAGGATGCAGGACAACAGATAGGATGAATGAGTGGTATTCTCCAATACTGAATTCCTGAATTAATTTGAACAGTATACTTAGCTGGATTTTTTCCATGACCCTACACCCACAACTATGGGAGAATAGTGTGCATACAGATAACATGTATATGTTGTCTTTAACTTAGGCTAATTAGAAAACTAACGCTAAAAATGTATCATCTCTTCCTCTTTTCCAACAACCAGGACACTCATGGAAAATTATTTCCCTTTCTGGAGGATAACTACAGTCCTCTCTACTTACTAACATTTCTGGCCTTCTATTAAGTCCTCTTTAGAACAAGTAAATCTTGTTGGACTAAGTGTTGTCTTTATATAAACATCTGCAGCTTCTAAAGAGTAAAAATAGGTTAATAACCAGCCACATGACTATTCAAAACATTCATTTCATATGTGAACTTAAACTATTGCTACATGAGCATGGTAGTCCAAAAGAGCAGATACTTCTGAAGAGGCACACTGCTGTTCGGTACAGCTCCATTTACTTCTCTTTGCCTGCAGGACACCAAAAATAGGTATTGTTTAAATAACATCTACATCATCTGCAAACACAAGATGAAACAGTTCTAGGAGAGGTAGGAATAAGTGTGGAAAATGAATGAACACAAGGCCCACGCATCTGAAAGACTTCCAATTACCAGAAAATCTCTTTTTACCCTCAAAACCTTGTTTGTTTACTTGGACTGTGGTTGAGGCTGGGCAGTAGAGTAGCACATACAGAAACAGTGAGACTACCCAATTAACTATCACATCAATTATGGGCACCTGTATATGGCATACAGCTTTATGAAAGAGTAACAATAGCTCTTCATGGTCATTCGGCCAATGCTAGGAGCAGAGGCAACTTCCAGCTGGAATGTAGCTTGAGCTGTAATTGAAATGTGCTTCAATGATGGAAAGAAGCTCCACAGCAATCTGGTAAGAGGCAGCTTGCTGTCACCATGGTCAGTTACCACGGTCAGTCTCAGCAAGCAGGGTCTAACTTTTTGGATTTGTCAACTCTTCAAAAACATTGTGGGGATTTCTGGTGTTGTCAACTTAAAAAAAAAAAAAGAGACATCCATCTTGATGTCTCAGCCCGAAGATATGAGATGAAGGGGGGAATAACAAGTATGTTAATTTCTTTGACTGTGGTAGAAGTTGGAAACTGGAAGTGCAAAGAATTTAAGATTGTTGTCTAGAGGTATCATATCCAGGAAGAATACCCCTACTGGAGAAGAGAAACATCCATGTATACTGGTATCTCATATACTTTGCTGAAGAAGTATCCAAGAAAGATACTTCCATCAAAAGTTGCAGCAGTGAACAAGTCACAAGGCTGAAACACTGGGCCCACAGGAGACTTCAGCACCCAGTTCAAGTCACCCTGAGAGCTAGATCCTTCTAATGGAGAGGATTTTAATTAGTTCCACCAGAACACTAAGTACAGTAGGGTAGAAGAAACTCATTGCTCACCCACTAAAGATTATTGGGTCGAGACTGCTACCAGGTGAACATTTACTGACCATCTGCAGACTTTTGGCTCCAGCAGAAAACCCCACATCATCAGGACTGAGATCTGAAAATGGGGTGAAGAACTTGACTGAGAACAGAGCTGAGAACCTGGGCCGCTTTTCTGACAATGAACAGAATCTCTCTAGCTAGCATGAAACAGCTCTGTTCTTGTGGTAAGACCATTCATCATCAACCACACTGCCTGGTCCAGAAGCAGAAGATGTGACATTACTTTTTGAGATAGGGATCCAGATAGTACAGAAGTGTGTGTACAAGGTCACAAAAATGTGTGTATGAGTTCACAATCCTTAAAAAAAAAAAATTAGTGGGGGAAATGTCCCACCTACTTGAAAGAACTCCTAGAACTATTTGTGCTTGTCATGGAAAGCTGTCAGCAGCTGCTTTGGAGAAACTCTAGGATAAATTTTGGGGCCCAACTTTGGGGCTTCCAATTCTTACTCTTGAGCTCTGAGGTAGAGCTTGCTGTAGCCTTCTTCAGAAGAAAATCCTGAGGCTTTTACTGCTAGATATACCAAACACATGTTTTAAAGCCTAGAAAATGGTTATCAACAAAGATACCTGCTGTGATGATGAGCTGAAGGAACTCACTGGCTGAGAAACAGACAGGGATGAAGTAACACCTCTGGCAATGCCTGGTCAGAATTCAAATGACAAGGTAACAGGGGAATACAAAAAAAGATCAAGCCTGAAAAGGCAGATAATTATAATCTAAAGCATATGAACAGATGGCTACACCATCAATCAATGAATAAATAATAGTGCAATCTGACTTGATGGGATGATTGGATGAACTCAGATGACACCAGGCACACTCCACTTTATATAACTAAGTACCAGCCATGAAGCAGAGCAGGATGTGAGCACATCCGTGCCCTACAAAACTGAAAATACAAAATTAGCAGATCTCGTACGACTGGATGTCTGAATAGCCATTGTGTCGATGAATTTACATGTGGGTTATCACCTGGAGATAGAACCACTAGCTACAGAATGGCTCTGCAACTGGACTGGCCCTTAAGAAGAGGAAAGAAAAACAAAACAAGAAACACAGATGAATGAAAAGGGCAACTGGCATTGTGCCTGCTTCTCTGAATGGAAAGAAACATGTTGCCACCAATGATGTTATTAGTCACATTCCTGTGCAATCCTGGCAAGTGAATTTAGTAACGTGTCATCCACTTTGCTCCTTCCACTTCATGCTTCACAGTTTAATTTCATTTCCACTACTGAAGTACAGCAGAGTTGTTAGCTATACAGTATTTCAGATGCCACTGCAAATTCAATTACAGTCTTATTTTGTCATTTGATATGTCAGTGGAATAGAAACAATCAAGAAGATTGACACTGATCATAACCTGAATTGTCACACCCAATCCTTGACAGAGGCATGAGTTAGAAAAGGTGTCAGTCAGTCAAGACTCCTGACTCTCCAAACTACCTTGGAATGTGCATCAAAATGGTGGATTCTTCACTGCTTGCAAATAAACCAATATACTATGCTTTGCTGAATAGAATTTCCTGGACAGAAGAATTACTTTTTAAGACTCACATAAATTTAGGAGTGAATGTTTGTGGCTATTCTTTTAGTTAAAAAGTTACACTCAAAATCCCAGAAACTTTATTATTTTTAATGATGATGTTACATTTTCTTTCAGTGTATTTTTTATACTGGTGTCCTTCCCTGTACTAAAGAAGATTTCATTTTTTAGTCACATTAGTATTTTATTTTCTGTTTGCACTGCAATAGTTCAGTGTGCCTGCTGTTTTCAGCAACATGATAGTATTTGCAGCATCAAGGTTGCTCACTTTGTTTGAACATGCCCTAACAACACATACACACTATGTGATGAAATAAAAATAAAGAGGTAAATCAACCTAGTTTTTGCACAGTGGCAATGAACCCTTCATTCCTCTAGGATGTCAACATAGATAGTTATGTCTCAGAGCAAATGAGGACAATAATCTTCTTTCTTAATGGGCACAAGGGAAGCACTTCAAAATCATTCAATAGCTTGTTCTCCTATTCTACAAATAAATGCCTTTTTTCAGGATCACAATGGCAACAGTCAAAAGTAAGTATCTCCAAATACTGTTAAAACTCTTGCCAATAGCTTGCAAGCCATCAAAAGTGTTTTAATGGCAATAAGTAAACATCTATTCTTATTACAAAAATGAATAAGGAAGAAAGCAGACAGAGCATAATCTACAGGTACCAGGTATCTACCACAAGATAACATCAAGTGATGGGTTTATTAAAGTGTAATGCATGTGCTACATTACTTCACCCTACACTGTAAAGTATATTAGACCATTATGCTTCAAATTTATAGAGAAAGACCACACCAGCATTTACAAGGTCAAAATGAAGAGCTAAGCAAGTATACATGTGGGGCAGTTGAACACTTCTATCCCAAACTACAGCAATTAGATTTTGTCCACTGCCTGTACAGCAGGGTAGGAAAAAAAAAGGTGTTTCTCAGCAAGAAGGTCAAGAGGGGCCCAGATTCAAAGAATGACTTTAGCAGACACAGGCTCCTGTGTCCAAAATTATGATTCAAAAATTCCACCTAACCAAGAAAATAACAAGAACTTGTTAAGACCGTCGCTGTTCAGCCTAAGAGATCCATAGACTATGTAAGTTTTCAGGAAAGAGAGGTTATGTATCTATGGTTGATGTTCTCTGAAACATGTAATCCATGCACGTATTCAGAATATAGGTCTTACCACAAGCAGAGACGTTTCTGTCTTCAGGATAACATTAACAGCCATGTTCAGACGCTGTTGACCCTTCTGCTATGTGCAAGAACATACAAAACAAACTATTCCCACCTTAATTTTTGTTCACCTGCAAAATGGCACCCAGGCCATAAGTCAAAGGGGTGTTGAAGAAAAAGGACAGAGAAAATTAATGAAAATGAGGTAAAATGAACATACAAAGTTTAACTGCTAGGAAATAAGCTCACTGTCTTTTACTGATAAGCCGCATGAAGATGGCTCCATACTGTTCCACACAATCATAGCTCCTGAGCTGGGACTTTTTGTCTTTCATACAAACAGCACTTTCAGGGCCACCCAACATTGTCTGAATACCTCTTTAATGGCAGCAGGAAACACTGAGGCTGTGAAAGGAGTGCTAAGTGGCTGGCTCTGTAAATATCAGGAATGGGGATATTTCAGAACAGGATTACTGAATGAGGTCAACAAAGCACATGGATAAAGGAGATGTGGTTGAAATAGCCTAACCTGAATTTTCTAAAAGGCTTTTGAAAAATCCCTTATCAAAGGCTTCTATGGAAACTCAACAGTCAGAGCTTTAGGGAAGGTCTTTATGTTGATAAATAACTGGTTAAAAGACAGGGAACAGAAGGTAAGTAGGTTAGCCAGACAGCTCTTGCAATGGAGGGAGGTCATTAGCGGAGTTCCACAGGGATTTGTGCAGAGGATGCAGTCGTTTATCATATTCCTAAGCAACGTAGTAAAATGGGTGAGCAGCGAGGTGAGAAGGCTTTATAATGATATTAAGTTATGCACAGTAATAAGGATGATGGCTTGCTGACTGTGAAGAATTGAGAAAGGTCCTTATGGAAGTAAGTCCCTAGGCAATAAAATGGCAGATGAAATTCTTTGTAGATGAATGCAAAGTGATGCACAGGGGGGAAAACAATTCTAGGATCATTTATGAAACAATTGGCTCTCAGCTGACCATTACAACTCAGGAGCAAGATCTTGAGGTTATGATAATATAGTACCGTGAAAACAAAAACATGCTCTTAGTGCCCCATATTGTCAACACCCCCTCGCCACAAATGTTAGGAACTATTAGGAAAGGAATAGAAAATAAGGGAACATCATTATATCACTGTAAAACCCATAGTTCATTCACACCTTGAATACTGTGGGCAGTTGTGATCTCCCTATGAAGAAGGACACAGCAAAACTGAAGCAATTGCAAAGAATGGCAATAAAGATAATCAAATACATGGAACAGCTTGTGTATGAGAAACAACTTACAAGGCTAGAGATCATCAGCCTGAAGAAGGGATCAATTAGAGTAACTATGATATATGTCTACAAAATCATAAACATTAAGGAGAAAGCATACAGGGATGAAGTGTTTGTTGTCTCTTCAGTAAAGAACTAAAGGTGTCAAATTAGGTTACTAGGAAACAAGTTAAAACAAACAAAAGGAGGTGATTCCTTATACAGTGACCTCTGGAACTTGTTGCCAAATAATTCTGTGGATGCTAAAAAAAGTACTTGGGCTAAAGGTGAGATTGGGCAAGAACAGGGAAGAGACATCCATCAAGAGTTATTATATATACAAAACTGCATGCAGTTGGAGAGAGTATTAGAGGACGCTACCACATATGATTGGCTTGTTCTTACTCTCCTGGTAGGCTTCTGCTCATAGTCACAGTTAGAGGCAGGATACTAGGTTGGATGGATTTTTGGCCTGACCGGGTACAACTGTCATGTTCTCACAGATGTAGCCTGAGTTCTAACATGGTGCACATGACAGAAAGAAGTTCTGGTTTAGGAGTCTACAGATTTACTCTGTGCTTGCATTGCAGTAACCACTCACTTAAACCTGTCAGCTATTGATGTTAATAGCATCAAGGACCATGTGGACAGGCTTCATCCCTCTAGTGTTCTTTATGAATCAGCCACAGGCCCCTCTACTAGCTGCACTGTGACCAGCCATGTAAGACATGTTAGTCTCATAAAATGGGAAAATACAGAAGCCTCCTTCACCAGAGGATGAAAATAAAAAATGCCTAATAGAGAAATGTGAAGGAAAAGAACAGAACAAAATCTATTTCTTTCACAACTAGCAAAGCCAGAACACATAATGGTGTGAGATCTGTCCTCTGGAATTATAAGACTGAAAACCTGGTCCATTTGGCCAGCTAAGTACATTTCCTGGAGCTCCTTCAGCTAGTACTGAAAATCTCAGAGAACAGAAAATCCTTCTCGCAGAAGAACAGATAAGCTTTATCAAAGGGAGCAGCATTCCACCACAATTTATATGTCATGATGTGTAGGCTTGATCATCTAACGATGCGACTCTTTTGCCTGAGAAACTTCACAGAAGCCCAGGCAACTTGTGTATATGGGGGACATTATCCAGTTCCACTAATGAGGAAAGGTAGGTGTGGATTCATCACTCAGTAATAACCTTTTGAAATTCCAATACTATGTCCTGACAAGAAGTCTTAGGTAGAAGGTCTCTACCTCCATATCCATCCATCCATCCAAGTGGATAGGATGTGTCTACGTCAGTCCTGGATAATGGGTCAGTGGAACAAGTGGTGACCTGCCACCCTGCCATCCAGACTACACTGGAAGTATTACTTCCTAACTTCCTACTAATTCCTCTGCTAAGATGATGAAAGACAGAAATGGTCCTGGGAGTCTTCATGGTCCCAAGCAAGGGAAGAGTCAAACTGAAGTCAAGTAAAGGTGTCAGAAAGAACAGCCAGGAATTGTGACAATGATTCAGCTTACACTCTAAGACATCATGCCAAGTACTGTACTAAAGCTCGGTGCTGAGAGAAGTCTTGGCTTCTCCTTGTTAAAAAGAACATGCTGGTACAGATTTGGTAAATACTAGTTTGATGAATAATAAACAACCATTCCTTCAGTTTATCATTGTTTCTGATGATGTGAGCCAGCAGAGTCTCTGCTGCTCAGCGATCTCAAACGTTCTCAGTTCCCTCTAGAAATTAATGAGGGAAAAGAGAATCTCAATTAAATTACCTTTCAGAAGGAAGGTAAATGGGAATAGGATCCCTTGTCAAGAGGGTCAGCCCCCCGATACATTCATAGAGATTAGCGCCAGCCTCTGGCTGAAGTTGATTGCTTCAGCTTCTGACAATCCTAGCAAGCTAGATCTAAGGAAGAGGTAACAAACTTCTACCGTGTAGACTCTTTCACATGTATGTAGGGCTTGTAGGCAGGCATATGTCTTTAATGTAAACGCCAATGGCAGTTTGTAAGCAAGTCTCTCAATGTGATATGAGTATCATTCATAGTGCAGGGCCAATATGTAATCTTTGGAGAGCCCAAAAAGCCATCACCCAAAGTGGAGAACAACAGTTTTAACAGTCTAAAAGCCAACAGTACCTGGAAAGAAGGAGGAAAGCAGGCTGTTCCACCTCACCAGGAGGCTGTAAAGAAGAGAGGAGGCTCTGGTAGTACTCTGCCCTCTGTGTCAATGTTCAGTGCCATCCACTCCTGTAGGTATACTCTGAGCATGCCTTACCACACATGCTCAGGACTGCGTCCCTCCCAAAAACACAGCTGCAGCAGGTTGCTCATTTTTACAGAGAGGGTCAAGAGGCCACCCGACTCTAATCATCAGAGATTCTGCCCTGGAATCAGCTCCTTCCTCAGCTGGCTCACTCTCCCAGAAGGTGGCCATAATTGCTAGTTTATAGGCTTGTCTGGGTGGAATCCAACCTTTTTTCCAAAGCTATCCTACTGTGCCAAATCCTGTGGTGTTTGCCTCAAAAGCACTCTCCATGAGAACAGAATGCACATTTTATGAGAGCAGGAGAGCATGTCAAAGCAGGTGCAGAATATACTTCCCTGGCTTCAAAGAGGAAAAAGTGCAGAGACACGGTTAGTGTATTGAACCCATTCGCCTCCGCACAGACTTATTTAGAACATCTAACACTTACTACAGATTTCAGCAAAGATGATTATTAGTAGCAGAAGTTCGTGTCCAGAGGTACAAAGGAGAAGCTCCTGTGCACCCACAGCATGGCCCCATTCTCATTACACACAATGGAAAGAATATTGCTGATTTTATTAGGAATTGAGTCAGACCCTGTGACCAAACTAGTCTGAGCTAGGAAGTGCTGAGGGGGAAGGCTCACTTCTGCCTTTTAAATCCAAACCAAACAGCAATCCAAAACATATTTTCCCATTTCAATCACCTTCCTGATTTAATAAGCCTCTCCTCGCTGTACTAAGGCAATATTATTGTTTATTGATTACTCATTTTTTAAAACGGAATCCCATCTGTTCTGCTTTATTCCTGTTTATTTACAAAGTTTCCAATTAAATAGGGAATAAGATCTTAATTCCAGTATGGTTCGAATACACTGAAGTGAAGGCTACACCTGCTTTTTCGTCTTCTCCTTTGTAGTCTAAGAATGTGTGGCTTCTTTACAGAAACTTCTTAAACATTAGAAAATATAAGCACTGCTGTGAATGGGAAGATGTGCAAAGGTTCCTTTACAGGTTTGTTTTTTCTTTCCTGTTTCCAAACAGGATTGGAGAACTTCATAGAATATAATCATCTCACAAAAGACTCATGTCACTTTGGTATCAATTCCATGCTGGGCTTGACATGCAGAAAGTCAAGCAAATTCAAATATTACAAACAACATGACAATTTCTATTCATATAGAATAAGATTGCTAAAGTTAGGCTGTGTGGGAGGTTTGCACCAATGTACATGCACATGCACCAATGTACATGTCCACTCTCCTCTGTTACTAATACTTCTCTACCTGACATTGTAGCTTTTTTTGATGTTCCTAGGCTTAGCTGCCCTTAAACACTGTAATTTCCATTGACTGATTCATACACTTTGCCTAGAGATTTGCATTGCAGAAGCAATCTCACTATTCTCTTTTGATCTGAAGATCTAAACACCAATCACCACACCTCTTAATTCCCCTCGTGTGATCAAAGCATGTCCTAAAACACACTGACCCTCCAATCCCATGCCCTCTGCTCTTCCTGAAAGTTAACAGAACCAGCCTAGTTTACAAACAGCCTCCCCTTTCCAAATTGCCTCTGCACTCTCTCCCAGTCTCTCTCCCATTCTTCAGTCATAACTCCATCCACCACTGGAATCTGCTACAGCACAATCCAATTGTGCCTCTATTGATAAAAAGACTTGAGAGGGCTTTGAATACACAGAAAAGGATCAGGATTCTCATGCCTCTTGAATCCAGCTATTTCCATGCTTTATATAGTGCTGCATGTAACAGTTTTTTTCAAGGAAATGAGAAAAGAGGGACTGAAAAAATTGAACGTTACCTGATGTAGTGCAACTTGTATGTAATCTATCACTTGAGCTCTAAGTCACATATGCATGATGAACATGACCCCTCTCAATTCAGCTTAGCTTATGCATTATCTTTCCTTCCATAGTGGGATAAAGCTGTGGAAGCCCATTAAAAAAAAGGGTCAAACTAAAGGTATTCAGAAGTAGCCATGAATTTTATTACTGATTCACAAGAGATCCACATTAATTGTCAGCATCAGTCAATGCACCAATTCTGCAATGTCCTTACTGTAATGTATGTACAGATGATTTGCTCTGTACTTGCTTTTCATGGCCACCATTTCACAGAGCATAATTTGTCTCGGACAAACCACTGACACATACTGAACAATATGCTGAAAAAATCCTTGATGCTTTTTTCTTCTTCTGTCTGTTGTACAGTATGCTCCAAATATGTGGAGGATAGAAGACAAATTGACAGAAACTCAGATGACCCTTCTAAGACTATTCCTACAGTTTTATAGACTATAGTCTTAGCATCTTACAGTCATTCCTGCTTGAAACTATTCCTCTAGTGTTTTCTCCTAACACATACCACAGTCCTAAAATTTATCCACCTTGGCTTGTTTCTTTGCTTATGTCAGAGATTATTGCAGTCACTAGCTACATACAGTGCTGAGATCTTTTCCATTCACGTTTATGTGATATGTGATAAACATTCACCATCAGGCAATGCTCCCTGTGGTAATAACTTCCTCTGAAATTATGTTGATTCTTTTGAGTAAACAAACAGCGGTATCAATGAATCATTAGGAAAAAAAAATTTAGATTCATTAAAACCAATTCTGCAAGCTGAAAAATCATGGACTTCTTTCCCCAATTTAAATGAATGTCACAGACATAATTGTTAAAATTCTTACCTACGCTACTCATAAAAACCTAATCTTACTAAAAAAAAAAAAAAAAGGAATTCACTTTTTATCACTTTGTATTTAAGAAATGCTTTTCCTGAACAATAAAAATGTGCACATGCTTCATTTTGTTCCCGGTTAGCTGTCATTTTCTGGTTCTCTTTCACTCAGCTGATCTTTGGGTTGCCCATATTTCGGGAGAGAACCTTTATAACAATTATAATCCAAGTGAAAACTTTATTCTTCTAAATCCTAAATTAGAGACAAATTTAATCTGATGATAGTTTCACATCAAACAGGCTACCTTCAAATTCTGGGATGTAACTGGCTTGCTTGCTTTCTCTCATCTCCATCGCTCTTTGTCACATCTTTCAGTTATTTTTTCTTCTTTTTTAATCCTTTTCATTAGACTTGTTTATCTCTAGCTGTTACTCACTGTTTCACCAGATAGCAAGTCATGATGTTATTTCACAGCAAAGAAGGGCCACCGTGCTGTCCTCACAGAAGTCAATGGCAAAATTCCCACTCACAGCAGAAGAAATGAAATATTGCTCTGACACATTTCAACTGAAACTCTTCTGGACTCCCAGCTAAGTAAATACCCTGCCATTATGCTACTTTGCCTTTGTTAACTTTCTACTTGTCTGGGTTGAAATACTTGAATACCTCAAGAAATTGAGTTTTCTCTCTTCTCCTCTCCTCTTTCCCTTGAAACCAACAAACATATTCCTTTTCTTTTCTTTTAAAATGTAATATTACATTTCTTACCATCCATGCTGTGACAAAATCTCCCATCCAAGTCCCAACTGCAGCTACCTTCATAAAATTTTCATTCCTGATGCCCATGAAGTCTGTTATAATGTATGCACTGTGGAAACAAGAACACAGACTGTAAGCTATACACATTTGCTTAATGCAGTTATAAAGAACTTGCTTTAGTGACAAAATTTATGATTAGCTGTGAAAGATTTCCCATTTCTTTCATAATCACTTTTTCTGCTAGATCTGAGTCTTGACATATAACTGAACCAGGAGGGGTCAATTCCAATTAGAAATGGAAATGTGAATCTGATTTTACAGACCATGTCTCTTTTGAAGGTGCTAAAATAATGATAGGCAAAGGCTTTAGGATTATGTAAGGCTTCTGGAAATATAAACTATTTTACACTTTTTACCTCTTCCTTTGTACAAATCGAATTGCAACGTTCTCAGAATTGGTGACTTTGCAAAATCTTTATGAAGAAAAATGAAAATCTTTAAGTTCTCTTTCAAAAGATAATTGAGCCACTTGACTTTTCACTCTACCAGTTATACAACCACCTTTTTTTAACACAACAGTGCAAGCAAGCTTTGCAGAATTTCAGTGAGATGTTGCTGTTTCTTGATTTATACAATGTATTTTCATAGATATATTTTACTTAAATCCAAAAGAAGCATTTCCGTTCTGCTTAAATAATGCAACAGATAGATAGGATTTAAAACCTCATGCAATAATTTGACCTCTACTTTCAAGTTCATCAGATGCTATAAGGACAATTAAGAAGGTAAAGTTACTTGTGCTGGATTAAAACCTTTGTGAAAAAATCATAGCTTTTAATATACTCACATCCTTTGCTAGAAGACTTTTATAGTGTTTAAGAAGAGATGACTCTCCTCAAGAGCTAACACATTGAATAATGATAGCAATTATATTTTAACTTCCCAAGTGGTATCTTTGTTTTCAAGATACCTGTAAACATTGCTTATGTAATGTTATGCCTATTTAAGGGTGCGCACAAGTGACCTAGTTGCATGTAACAACTTCCTTGAACATTGCATTATCCATTATTCAAATCTTATCATTATTATATACCATATGTTGTAACGTCTAGGAGCTAACGGACCATTTCCCTGCAACTGGACCAGTGCAAACTGATCCCACTTTCTGGGGCAGTCCTATTAAAATCTAAATATTTTATCAGGATAGACGGAGGACTGCAGCGCGTGGAAAGGACTCACGTTGGAGAAGCTCGTGGAGGGCTGACCCCTGTGGGAGGGACCCCATGCTGGAGCAGGGGAAGCAGAGACAATGTGTGATGAACTGACTGCAACCCCCATTCCCGCCCCTCTGCGCTGCTGGGTGGGAGGAGGTAGAGGAATGGGGAGCAAAGCTGAGCCCGGGAAGAAGGGAGGGGTGGGGGGAAGGTGTGTTTTTAAGATATGGTTCTATTTCTCATCATCCTACTCTGATTTGATTGGTAACAAATTAAATTGATTTCTTTTTCCCCAAGTCGAGTCTGTTTTGCCTGTGACCATAATTGGTGAGTGATCCCTCCCCGTCCTTGTCTTGACCCACGAGCTTTTTGTTGTATTTTCTCCTCCCCATCCCGCCGGGGGGGAGGAGTGAGTGAGCAGCCGCGTGGTGCTTTGTTGTTGGCTGGGCCTAAACCACGACAAATTACCAAGTCTACATTCCTTAAGAAGGTGTCTCATTAACAAAGAAGGCACGACAACAAATGTCAGCGGTAAAGACTGGCCCCCAAAAGCAAACTGTATCTTTATCTTTTTCATCAGTGTGAAACACATACAAAAACCCCACAGTTCTCACCTTTTTTATTCCCATTTCTCATATGCGTCATACATTCTCATATGCATTATACATGATTACAGACGTACAGAAACAAAATGAACACTTGCACAACACTCCTGAAAAACGGGCCACTTGGGTAACTCCTATAGCCCCGTCGCATATAGTGGGCCTGCCACAGCCACCCATGGCAGGCTGATGTACACAAGACGGGTTATCCAAAAAGGCTGAGAGGTCACTGATCATTGCATGTAGGTATTAACAAGCAGAAAAGATATCAAACCAGACATAAGCTATTTTTTTAATGGATATTGAAATTCTCCATGTAGTCACTTGTTTTTACGAATGTTAAAAGTACTTGAAGGCTATACGCCTAAGGTACTAATAAGGTAATAAGGTCGGATGAGCTGGATACGATACTTAAATACATAGAAAGGCTCTGAAAGCATCAGATCATCCTAAAAGTCCTTTTTGTAATTTGAAACATGAAAGCCTAGTATAAGTTGTGCATCGTAGTCTATAAGTAACTAATGCTTAAATTAAATATGCAAATTGACAGACCTTCAGTTAGAGTTAAAATAGCATATTATTATAAAGAAACTCTTAAGAACATAATCTGTGCATATTTTAAGTGCATTTACTGATTAAAATATAGCTACCACTTTTTATGGAACAGGGAAAATATTTTTAGCACTGTCATTATCTTATTAGAAATAGTAATGAAATACACTGCTATTTTATTAACGATTTTATTAACTATTAGCATTACATTCTGTGTCTTTTATGCTCCCTGCAGTATTATTTTCATTTCAAAACACAAAGAGAAATTGACTTTTTAAAAATACGGATTTTTGGCTGCTAAAAATGAGAAAACTCTCCATTTTTAATTTTCAGGTTTTAGTTTAAATATAAATAAGAGTAGTTGATATTTTCAAAAAAGCCATGCTTGCCTGATGATGTTACCAGGGTATATATTTTAACAGTACCAAAAGTAAAATTAATTCTATAGTGGAAAAATCCCCACTTTTTTTCTAGCTTTAGCTAGTGATTAGAGTGGTTTTCATTAATTGGTTACTCTGCTTCCTGGCTAGGATCCATGCCTGCACCTTGCAGGAGGGCTAATAGCTGTTGCATTCCAGTTAACTGTCATGGTCAGCCCAGATCTTCTGTAGCTTGTCAAAAGGCTTCTGTTTGCTTTGCCATACTTGTATTCTAAAGCAAGGTACATTCCTATTGCAGGAATAGCACAATCTAAGAAAACACTGAGTGGAAAAACACAGCAGTTAAAGCTCATAACAGAGTAAAAAGCTCTTCAGAAGTGGACAGGAGAAGTGTAATTAAAGGCTGAGGAGCCAATACTTGTGAATGTTATAAAGGACAAGTTTGCGATTGGGATTTGGAACAAACCCACTATTAACATTTGACAGTAAAACTGGAAGCTGCAAAGCCAGGGAAATTGCTGTTTGCAGGCCAAAGCCTATGGAAGGTAGACCACAATTTTGACAGAATAGGACAAAACAGAGGAACCAAAGGACAAAAGAGACTTGAGACACATAGTTCTAAAACAGACTCCAAAAAACCCCGTCATAAGGTGCTGCCTATATCCATGTGGTTGCAAAAGATAAGTTAATAACAGTGAGTCAGTAAAAAGATGTATGAGCTCAATGTATTTGATCACTTTTCTGGAGTTAGCAGCAGAGTGTGCACAGAACAAAGAGGGAAACAACAATACTAGCCCAGAGAAATTGTTCAAAGGAAGATATCAGCATTTTTTCAAAGAAGGATGACACTTTAGCAGCTGCCAAAATGACAAACAGTCTGAAAGCAAATAGAACATGTTTAATTTTAAGTTGGATAAAGATGTACAAGCCACTGTGGTGCTATCAACATTGTTCTAGGCACTGGAATGAAAGTCATGGCTGAAACTCGGTGCTGAGATGGTGTTTTCTTGACCATCATAGGAATCTAAAACTGCGATATAGCTTGAATTTAGACACTCAAATTTAAGTGTAAGCCAGGGATCCAAACTCTCAATGGAGCCTAGTCAGAATTAGTAAATGCAGATTATAGCATGATTCGTTCTTACGCTACTGTAGACATGCTGGGTGAAGGATTTGTTTGCCTTATGTTACTGCAGGATGGCCAGCATGTCAAAACAGCATGTTCACATATCAAAAAGCATTGCTAAACCTATGTGACTAAATAATTCCAAGTGCTGTGACATATCCTGGTCTCCAAATGATAATCCAAAGAGATCTGGATCTCTCGTAAGGCCTGTGACACATCTGACAACCCAAACGCATCTGAACTGAACCCTAGGTCTCCACGAACTGCAATGAGAGCATAGACACTTTGGGGAGGTTTTTGTTGCCTTTTAATGCCATGTTAGCAACCTTGATGCATCTCAACTACACTTCAGCTGGCTCTTTATACTCTCTAGAGTATTTAAGGCACTGGGCTGGCACATAGCACATCGGGCATATTCTGTACAGAATCTGCAAGAACTGCACCCATAGAGAGTGGTAACTTAAGGCTCTTTGAAAAGGAGGGGAGGCCTAGATATCTTTTATGTTGAGTGATAAAAAGTCTGTATATGTTCTGCAGTCTGATATGTGCTTTTCTGAGGCAATTTTATTATCTGGCATTCCCCCTAAAAAGCTGATTATCTATATGGAACTCATATTCCTTGGTGCATCTGACAAAGTGAAATGCCTTGACAATGGCCAACAAGTGACAGCATGGGAGTTCACGCAGGCTGCAAAGAAGTATGTGTTTAGACGTGGCACCACCAGCTTCCATTACTCTTAATTTAGCAGAGGCAAAGAGTGTCAGAATAACTGAAAACATACATAAAAGACTGCAGATACAGTTCCTGATCCATATTTGTCACTCTAAAATGACAGAATGGCAAATGAGACACTTGGTAGCACTTTGCTCAGCTGAAAAGATATCCCTCTACTGCTAGGAACTGAAGTCAGAGCCACAGGGAACTGGAAGATGCACAGAGTCAAGAAGTCCTGCTATCCTATAAATCAGTATATCCTATTGTCATGGTTTAAGCCCAGCCGGCAACAAAGCACCACGCAGCCACTCGCTCACTCCTTCCCCCCCGTAGGATGGGGAGCAGAAAATACAGCAAAAAACTTTATGGGTCGAGACAAGGACAGGGAGGGATCACTCACCAATTATGGTCATAGGCAAAACAGACTCGATTTTGGGGAAAAATAAAACAATTTAATTTGTTAACAACCAAATCAGAGTAGGATGATGAGAAATAGAACCATATCTTAAAAACACACCTTGCCCCACTCCCCTCCCTTCTTCCCGGGCTCAGCTTTGCTCCCCATTCCTCTACCTCCTCCCCCCCAGCAGCACAGAGGGGTGGGAATAGGGGCTGCAGTCAGTTCATCACACGTTGTCTCTGCCGCTCCTTCCACAGGGGGAGGACTCCTCACACTCTTCCCCTGCTCCACCGTGGGGTCCCTCTCACGGGGGTCAGCCCTCCATGAGCTCCTCCAACGTGAGTCCTTTCCACGCACTGCAGTCCTCCACAAACTGCTCCAGCCTGGGCTTTCCCACGGAGTCACGGCCCTCTCCGGGCCCAGCCACCTGCTCCGGCGTGGGGTCCTCCATGGGCTGCAGGGGAATCTCTGCTCCACCGTGAACCTCCATGGGCTGCAGGGGGACAGCCTGCGTCTCACCACGGGCTGCAGGGGAATCTCTGCTCCAGCACACCTCCTCCCTCTCCTTCTTCACTGACCTTGGTGTCTGCATAGTTGTTTCTCTCACATCCCACTCCTCTCCTCACTGGAGCTCCTCTTCTTCTGCCATTTTCTTCTTCCTCTCCTGCTCTCTTTACTATAGCTGCTCCTCTTCTTCTTCTTCTTCTTCTTCTTTTTTTTTTTTTTCTTCTTTTTTCTTCTTCTTCTTCTTCTTCTTCTTCTTCTTCTTCTTCTTCTTCCTCTTCTTCTTCCTCCTCCTCCTCCATCTTACTCTCACACACCGGAGTCTGTTGGTTTTTTTTCCGCTCCTTAAATATGCTATCACAGAGGCGCAACCACCATCGCTGATGGGCTCAGCCTTGGCCAGAGGCAGGTCTGGATTGAGGCCAGGGAAGCTTCTAGTAGCTTCTCACAGGAGCCAGCCCTGTAGTCCCTCCCTCACTACACAAACTCAACACACCTATAAATTGGTATATCATAATGAGAATGGCATAATGCATAGCTACCTACAAACAGCACAGAGAGCACAACAACTAGTCATACAGTCCTAACCATCCCCAGTGCACACTTTAGAGGTACAGATGAAACTTTTTCTGTGACACCAGAACAGAGAGAATTAAGAGGCACTGAACCAGGGATTTTGCTTGACAAAACATCAAAGAGGTAACAGCCACAAGAGGCTCAGCAGGCTAATCTCCAAGACACAACAAAACTAGGATGCAAAACCAGTTTGGCCATAGCGAGACAGATCCATGGCACAGTGCAGAACACCTGAGACATGGATTGATGCTGTAACTGAGCGTTGCTGGTTGGTAACTTACTTATACACGTTTTTTTGATATCAGGCAACTGAACTGTGATTCTGAAAACCTCTGCTCATCAGTCTACAGGCCTGAGGGCTGCCTAACTTACTCTGGGGACTTGGCTTTTAAAGCTCCCAAGCCATATAAAGTTCGGCTGGTAGGCATGTACAGGAGCTGCTCACTCTCCACAGGAATAAGCCATTTGGCTTCTAGCTCACATCCTATATTGACTGATATCCATAAAGTGGTTATTCCTCCACTTGGTTTGCCTGTGGAGCTCCATCTGTGAAGTGTTTTGCAAGCCTGCCTATAAGACAAGGCCCATTGAAAAATGCAGCAATTGCATTTCTGTTTGTTAATGTAGAAGAGGTGTATGCATGTAACTTAAATGGTAGGGAACACATGAGATCCAATCCCTATTCCATGGGACACTGGTTCAACGCCTTTCAAAGTCAGGGAATTCTGTTTCACTGTCACTCTCAGTAAGAAAAGAAAAGGTGATGACCAACTCCTATTAGGACAGTAGTTTTTTTGTATATGGCACTCTCCAAGAGGATGAGAAATGTGTGTTTCAGCCTCCTTTAGGTGAGGGGTAACTGAAGCTGTATATTCCATGTCTTGTACAAGTATCATCTTTCACATACAAGACAGACGTTCCCTTTCCTCCACTTTTAGAGAAGTGGAATGGATGCCACTGGTCAGGATAGGAGTTTGGATTAGATCACAAGTACAGTCCTAATTAAGGTGCTTCAAACAAGTTGGGACAGGATTTAAAATATATTCCTGTCCTTAATATAGCTTCTTTATTGCAAATTGTAGGAGTTTCTTGTTCCCTGTGTGGGTTTTTGTGGATCCTATGCCAACAACCCTCAAGCACTTGATGCCCAATAGAGTCTGGACTTCTCTTTAGGGACCAGGTGGTATTCATACAGATTAACTTTTGCCTAATGACACTAGTCTACCTAGGCTGTCTCCATAATCAATGGATTTGACAGCAATTCAGATCAGGACGTTAATTTAGATGACTTTCACCTATGGCATCACTAGGGGCCAACAGCTTACTTCTAAAGGATTTGCAAAAGGTAACTCGTAATGGCAGGGCTACTGCCAAGGGATGTGAGAGTCTGCATCTCTACTGGGAAAATCTTAGGGATCTGCAAATTCAAAAATGTTAAGGACCTCCACAATGGGAGGAACGCAGCCTCGCCAGGCTAAAGGTAAACTTCGGTGAGTGCTGGCACATACTCCCAGCAAGTTTAAATGACAGGATTTGCTACACCTACTTTTTTCTTATGTAAAACCCTAAATGACATAAATAAAATCAGAGACAACCAGTGGCTGAGTTGGAAGTTGAACCCAGATTTCTCCCTCCCAGATGAGCAACTTTCTCCATCATTATGTAAGTGCTTTGATGAAAATGCTGTACTACCCCTACAGGCTCCACTACAAAGCACTTCCTATGGACAGGATAGTCTGGGAAAAAGCATAAAAGGTGCCTGACAAAAGAATTCAACAAATTGATTTTTTAAATTTATGATATCCATGAGATATCTTTTCCAAATTTCCCAGGATTTTTGCTATTCTTGTGCAATGTGTATCATCACATGTATATTCTGTTTAGTCAGAGAAAAGAAAAACAAAGGCTGCAGAGTCCATCTACCATCTTTCTGCAGCAAACAAAGATTACACTACTCAGCCAAGGACAGGTTGCCTGAAACACTTTTAATGCTATTGTGCTAACAGATGAATGCTCACCTAAACATCCATAGCCCAGTCTTACCAGCCCCTACCACACACTCACACAGACACGAGCACTGCAGCTGTTTATATGTAGCTGTTTACGCTTCCACTTAAACTCTATAACCACCGCATAAGTTGTTTTTACTGAAGTAATGAAATAAAGGGTTGCCTCTCACATGCCTGTTTGATACTACAGGAGAGGATTAAGATATTTACTTACTGCTAAGTGAATTGTTCATTGAAAATTGTTTCAGTGGACAATCAAACAAGTTAAGAGAACTACGTCACTTTTTAGCATCACTTTTAATAGGCTAGTAAAATTCTGCAACTAACCCACAAGACTGTAGTACGAGCTGGTACATTACATGCCTTATTTGATTCACTCCATTTGCCTGTATACTATGATAGCAAAATAGTTTTACAGTAAAAAGGTCCAAAATGCTAGCACAGGTGCCCAGGGACACAAACAGGACAAGTGGCCTTGGGCATACCCATTTTGAGGGTTTAAAGAGGATCTTGACTCATCATACTGTAACACACACTGCAGACATCCAAGTTTGCAGTCTCAGCCCTTGCCGTATGCAAGGATAACGAGTGCTGATTTTCAACAAGTTGCTAAACAGCAAGCTAAATTATACACATGTACATTGAAGAAAAATGTATGCTCAGAGTTTCTAAAATTTAGAAAAATGTTGTAAACTGTTTTGGAGGGTTTTTTTGCATTTAACATTCTGTTAAATGTAAGTTTGCTTATCTGAAAATGCAGATAATTTGTTTGGCAAATGGCATTTAAAAATAGCTACTGAAATTTGAAAATAACATTAACTAAGGAATATAACAGGCAATGCGATTGGGAAGGTTATGTTAGGTTAATAATTTAGCAAGAGAGAGACACAGTAAAACATTTTCTTTTAAATAAATACTTGCTTTGTTTTCAAACTTGGCGAGATACTGGCTTTGAACGATGCTGCACTGGCTGAACTCTTCAGAATGGGACATGGCTTACACGCATCCATTCCCAGTGTTGACATTTCAGTACAGCTAAGAAGGGATAAGGACAGATGCGTAGCAATAGTCTCAGAACTGGCAATTGCAAGAAAAAAAATATTCACTTTAAAAAAAAAAAAAAAAGAGACCTGCTCATACCATTGCCAGAATATAAACAAAATTAAATGATGTAGTTTGAATTTTACTACTTCGACCAAGTGCTTTGATAACATTTAAAACTTCTGTGAATTCCAGCAAAAACTTTGTATTTTCTAACTGTTTCAGTTTTAGGGATGGCAGAGAAGTTTAAATGCATTATTATAATGCTGAATAAACTAGTAACTGCAGTACTATTGCTATTCAGAAAGGGGAAATTAGAACAATTTGCAGTTGGTACAAAAGACTGAATGGACTCTGCTTGTAAGTAGCAGCCCAACTGGGAAAGCAAAAGCAAAAACATATTTTAGCAAATTTTAGTAGAAACTTGTAAGTATTAGCAGATAATGCAACTTTAAATATTAATCATTCTTTAACTTATTAAACTTCCCTGAACCATTGACAAACAGATTTTTTTAATACATTAAAATGATGAAATGCCAGAAAACTACAAACAACATGTCGTAAGTTAATGAATTGGAACTGAGGGAACAAAGAAATGCCGGCACAGAATCTCTGCAGATTCTTGGCAATCATAACTGAAAAGAATTTGAGCTGGGTCTGAAAAAAATTGGAAGCCCATAATGCAAAATAAAATTGTGAAAATTCCTTACAAGTTTACTTTTTTTAAATAATTTATTATAAACAAAGTAGATTTTTTTCCTTATTTAATGACAATGTTTTAAGGCTTTATAAAGACTAATATTAGTTTGAATTTCAAGGGTGTACTGTAGTGATTGGGTGAAGCAAGGACCATGTGCCTTCTTTCAACACTTTATTTTCAGGAACCACTGATACCCTGCAGCTGAATGACAAGTGGCCAAAGGATTGTCTTTTCAGCATGCACAAGGGGACTTCTAGTGTTTTACTGAACACTGGAAGACATTGCAAGAACCTATATATTTGTGACTGGAACGAGGTGAGATGCTTCACTACAGCAAATGTTGGACCAGTATTTGAACCTCTTAGATGGAGATTGAATTTGAGAAATAATTGGAAATACAGATGAATGCAACCTGCATATGGATGCCCATTTTTAAAGCAGTGGAGACTGACATATGACTCACCTTAATTTGCATCAAAGTATGTAAACATGTGGTGGAGGAGTGTAATTGCTGCTAAATAGGCTAAAATGATTTTTTTTTTTTAATATATCAGTACAGTGTGGTAAGTTTTAATTTTGACATTTTTGTTTCAAGAGTTTTGCTGCAGAGACATGTCAGAGTATCTGAAGCAGAGAAGACATCCTTTATAGGCTAGAAGGTGATTTACCTGACACCAGGCTTTAAATGACAATTTCAAATCCATTCACATTACCTTTTACGTAAGATATGAAGATACTCGATTTGGCTTGTGTGCTTGTAGTGCCAGTGCTGCTGGTACCTCTGTCTCTTTCTTCAAAGTTATCAGGAGTAAAAAACGGTCAGGAGCATTTTACTATTATTATAAAATGGTAGGTCATGCAGAGTCTGCAATCACTTGAAGGAACATATTGCTTTTAATAAATTGGGGGAAAAAATTCAAAATCTGAAAATACGAACATATTTACAACATGCAAAAAACTTGCTAGTTCTTAAATTGAAAATCATCTTGTGGTTTGATTTAAAAAATTAAGTTACTTAGAAATATTTTGCTTGATTTTTTTTAACCTGTTCTATGATCATTCCAGCTTTCTTTCCAAATCTGCATATCATAAACATTTTCATTATTTTAATTTCTTTTGCTGGTTTGGGACAGGAAATCCTTCTAATCTGCAAAAATTCTTGGGAGACTGAAAAAATGTTTCATGTCCAAATCACTCTGGATTAGCATTTATTGTGCAAGTTTTTTATTTCAGAAAAATGTATTTCTACCTCGAACTACAATACAGAATAAGGTCAGATATTCCTTTAGGGAATTCAAAGTTTAACTACAGATATGAAAATGTTCGTCTTTCAACACTAAGGTAATTTAAGGCTTAATTATGCCTGAATAGTATCAGAATTGATTTACCGATTTTCCATTTTCTATTTAAATATTATTGTCTCACAAGAAACTTCTCGTGTTTTCTTATGAACCAACTCCACAGTATATAAGCAAAGTTGTGAGAGAATGGCTGTGTAGGTCCTGTAATGACTATTTTAAATTATCCAAACCGATCTGGGACTTTGTATCATGATTGTTCAAATTGTAAAAAATACTACAGAAGTGTCAAGTTGTAGAACAGGTGACTCAACTAAACTGATTTTTTTTTTTTAAATAAGTATTTCTTTGAATTATTCTCTATAAAGACAAGTAATATTTGAAATTAATGAGTCAGGAACAAGACCAGTCAGTGATAACATCTGAGACTGAATGGATGGATGGTGGGGCAGAGTCCTGCTACTTTGCTTTGCAGAAGTATAGATGTACTAAAAAAAGGAAGAGTGACTAAGTAACACCTGCATTGGAGCTTGTGGGATGTTTGCTGAATGAGTAGGAAAGGAGATTGCACTTCCTGGAAGTTTGAAGATAAGACGAAGATTTCTTAAGTATTAGATTATTGACAGATCCATCAAATAAGCAATTAGTAATAATTCAATAAAGCAGGTAAAATCACAGAAAAAAAATAGGTTGGAAGGAAACTCAAGGGATGAACTCATCCAACTCCTCATGCTAAACAGGGCTAACTGGCATTAGATCAGATCGCTCATGGCCTTATTTATGCTTAAGGATTGTTTATTTTAAGTTACTTTTATTTAAACCTAAATCCTTTATCAAAAGCAAAGCTAACATTACTTAAATGTCTGAACAAAATTTAAAAGGGCACTGGGGAATGAGTGCACTTTACAATTGACTGCTCCAGATTTCTAGTTCAAGTGGTCTCTTTCGATTATGCCAAGATCTCATCCATTTAACACAGTGCTAAAGCAGCCAAGGATTTGGCACAGAATACTTCTATGCAAACAGCCAAGATTTTCCTCTTCCTATCCTGTCATTAGAGTTCAATAAAATAAAGTACATCCTGCTATACATCACCCTGAACAGTTTGAAGAAGGAAGACAGCAATTCATTTTTAACTCCACATCATTACATAGTTTAGTATTTGTTAAATATCCTCCACAAAATAAGATAAACGTAAGTATTTTGTATTAATATAAACAATACAAAAGTTAATACAGGCATATATTGCTTATGCAGAATATGTTTATTTTTTTGACACTAAGAGACAGAACAAGTCAAACTGCTATGAGTAAAGTTAAATTAAAATATAAACTCTGTTCATATTTTAATGCCTAAAAAAAGTGTAGCAAAGGCCCTTGGAGAATCTGCTCAGTTGCTTCTTCATGAACACTAATGGCTCTCACACCTACTCCATGGATTCCACCAGTGAGTGCTGGGCTCCCTCAGCATGCCAAGTTATTGAATGCTGAATTTTACAAGGGCCACAGGGAGACCATCAATCAGCCAAAACCAGAGAAAATCATATGCAACAGGGGAAGCAGAATATTAAAAAATACTTAAAAGAAAGAAGAAGGGCAGGAGAGCTGGGAAACTGGACTGACAAAGTTGATGGAAGGGAAATGATGAGATGAGTATACACAGAAATGCAGAAATGCATTTCAAGTACAAAATATTTGAAAAGGAAGAAAGGTCAGAGCCCAGAATGGAACGGATGTGGTCACAATCCTCAAACGTTTTTAGGAAAAGTGTTTAGATTCAGCTGTATTTTGCTACTCCTTTTGTAAAGATTCAACTGTCTAGAATCTGAGCATTGTAGAGCAAGTCTCACTGCAAGAGGAAAAACAGAGAGATGCTTCCCTCCTTGAAAAGCACTCAGTTAAAATATTAATTTCAAACAAAGGAGTTGGACCAAGCTTTCTATAATGTTATTTTAGTGCTTATAACTGCTTACAGATGTTTTGCTGTATTAGGGTGTGTGCAGATAAAAGGAGACTGAAACTGCAGTTTGTTCAAGGAATTGAGAGCATATACCAGCCTGGAACATCAGTATGCAATGGCACAAATAACTGCACAGGGGTCTTAAGAAGACCGAAAATGGTATTAGCATGTCTGCCTTACTAGGCTTTTCAAAGAACCATGTCGGCAGAAACAATAATTCAGCCCAAAGAACCAAGAATTTATTCAGATGGAGAATGGATACTACAACTTGATACAGCCACAAATGAGCCCTAAATAAGAACCTTCTGAAGCAGTTCCTCTGCAAATGGTTTGTTCTAAAACATTATCCAAGTTCTACAGTCTGCATACACATAGCCAATACTCTGTTGATAATTCAGAGTACTCAGTTGTAATGAATTAGGAAACTCATATGAGAAAAAGTTATACTTTAAAGCTACTTACAGGTGCAAAAGAACAGGAAATATCTCTCTCATGTATGTTTGGTTTCGTATCTGTTGAAGATGACTGGTGTATATCAGTCTTGCTGCAGTCTATAAAACCAGACTGACATATAGAAACTGTTGGAGTTGTTAAGAAACAATGATCTACCATGCTCGCAGGTACCTTTGAGAAGAAATGGAAGGAAAATGTGGCATGACAACTCAGGAGCTGGTCTGAGGATTCGGTTGGCTTCTCTCATAATGTAGTAACAGCAGCAGATTGCAAAGCAGATGGAAAAGAACTAGACTTCAAGCAATGTACAAATTAACAACTAGAGGAGATTGCTTCTTTACTATATTACTTGAAAACGGTATATAAAGAACAACTGGTTCTAGGGCCAGTCATCTGACAAGAGCTGGCATATAATCACAGCAGAGAATTTCACATGCAAAACACAGTGAAGAAGACAGCCTGTTCTTCCACTCCTTGGCTGACAAAGCAAACACCTCTATCATGACTACTTGACCATTCAACAGCTGATATCATCTGAAAGAGTCCAACACTGGATCTGCTATAAATTTGCTCTGTATTGTACTGACTGCTATATTTTCTGGTCCTTACACTAATCAGCATTTTAAATAAAATTATTGTTGAAATAAAGGGGGAAAATTGTCAGAAGTCGTTTGAGGATTTTATCCTCAAATCAACATAACTCTATTGCAGAATACAATACAGTATTCTTTTAATGACTTGAAAATGAGTTATCAGAAGACAGACACGTCAGAACCACACATTGTAAGTGTTTGCTCAGGTACTATCACTTGTGGTACAACTTTAAGACACACAAACGGAGAAAAGACACAAATTGTGGTAGGAACTTCATCCTCAAAAAGAATATTCTCCTAATTTTTCCCAAGTAAAGGACTAGCACATCATCAAACAATGGAGAGAGATGTATGCACATGCATTTTTGATACTTAGACACTAAACTTTGATGCTTTTGGCTATATTTTTAAGGTCAGTTAGTTACAAATACTGGGTTTCATCTCAACTACAGACTTAAAAAAAAAAGTCATAATTTCAGCTAGTAACTCTAGGATCCCCTAGAAGAGTCCATTTCTCTCCACAGTCAATGGAGAAAAAGAAGCACGTTACAGATGTAATTCATCTGACTTATCTTAGACATCTGCACTGGGTCTGGCCGGGATACAGTTAATTTTCTTTATAGCAGCTCATATGGTGCTGTGTTTTAGATTTGTGACCAAAACAGTGTTGATAACACACTAATGCTGCCTACCGAGGTTAACCTGCAAGAACATCTCCGAATAAGATGAATCATCTTCTGCAGATTTCAGTTCATTTAAATGTAAAAGTAGTTGGTTAACTTTAAACTCATCTTTACTGGATTCTCAAACTATGAGATATGACAAAATATGGATTTTTATGTTTTAAGACTGGCACGGTTTAGATCTTTACACTGAAGGTCTAATGTCCATAAAATGTCCTTGCAAGTCTACACACATCCCACACTGCAACTAAAACCAGTGAGATACTAAAGATAAAATACGCAGTCTGGGAAAATACCATTCTAATTGAAAAAACTTACCTTTTATTTAGACAGAAGGTTGAAAAAGACATTTCCAAATAGTGTAAAAGATTACATGATAAAACATTGTCAGTAAGAAACCTTTACAAGAATGAGTAAACTGCAATTAAGATTTCATTAAAATAGTAAGTTAAATCTAAAGTTGAACAGATGGTTAGCAGGACAGATATAACCAGAATTAAATAACCTATGGAGTAAATATTCTATCTTTGTCTGATGCTCATTGTGGAAAACATTTCAAAGTGCTACTGTTCAATGATAATCTGATCCAGAAATAGTTTTATACTGTCTAAAAGTTATCATCCACATGTTACTAGCTGAAGCAAATAGTGTCACTAATAAGAATACCTTGAGATCTTTACATTGGATGCACGCAAAGCTTCGGGAACAATGCCAATGTATTTTACGGTAAGTATTTCCTTACTTTATTTATTGATTATGTGGGAGAATTTGTAATTAAACTGATATTCTATACTGATGAATGGAAGAACTAGAAGGCTGTTGGATGGCTCTGCAGAGCAATTATAAACCCTTCTCTTTGCTCAGGAACAGCCACTGCAAAAATTCTCCCTGCATTCTGAAACCAGTTGAGGACGTGAGAATGGTTAGAAGTGCCTGCCCTGAAGCAGACAAGACAGAATGTAATTCTTCAGTTAAAAACATACCTTTTAAGCCTTGTACAACAATATTTTTTTTTAAAGAAGATAAAGATAATAAACAGCTCATTTTCAAGCAGTGATGGACACACCACTATGAAGGTAGAAGGCAGTAAAATACTGTGAGACTTAATCAATAGAAACTACTGGCTAGAGGTAGAGTATGATTAAATTATCATATTTCAGGACTTTTAAATCCCATTTGTAATTAAAATTTAAATACATCTTTCTTTAACTTCTATTATTTTTCAAAATAAGTATTTCACTAGCTATATGTCAGATATAATGCCCACTTTGTGTTTTTTTAAATGTCTTTTTCAAATGCTCACATGTGAACAAAAAAGATCTTCCTATCTAAAGGCAGGTCACAGCATTAAATCAGACATAATACTGCACATCTCCTTTTGATATATGTATCAGGTCTGGCTGGGATGGACTCAACTTTCTTTATAGCAGCCATATAGTGCTGTGCTTTGCATTTGTAGCTACAATGGTGTTGATAACACACCAATGTTTTGGCTATTGCTGAGCAGTGCTCGCACAGCATCAGGGCTGTCTCTACAATCCACCACTCAAAAGGCCAGTAGGCTGGAGATGGGCAAGAGGTTGGAAGGGGCACAGCCAGGACACCTGGTCTAAACTGACCCAAGGGATATTCCATACTAAATGGCATCATACTCAGCAATAAAAGTGGGGGGCAAAGGAGGAGGGAGGGACATTCGTGGTTATGGCATTTGACTTCTGAAGCAACTGCTATGTGTACTGAGGCCCTGCTTCCCAGGAAGTCACTGGACATCTGCCTGCTGGTGGGAAGTAGTGATTAAATTTCCTCTTTTTTGCTTCCTTTCCACGCGTCGCTTTTGCTTTTCACATTAAACTGCCTTTACCTCAACCCACGAGCTTGTCCATCTTATTTTCTTCCCCTGTCCTGCTGCGGAGGGAGTGACAGAGTGAATGGGTGCGGGTCTGGCAGCCAGCCAGGGTCAACCCTCCACAATGTATTACGTTCATGCTGACTTTCTAGTAGCAAAAAGTAGCACAACTGATAAAGTAGTACTCTGATTTCTGTTTACTATTACTTTAACTATTACTAAAGCAACATTTCAAATATGAATCATAATGCAAAACTTCTGGTAGGATTTTCAGAGATGCCCAGCACCGACATTCATCATATTTATCTCTCAATAACATACTGTTAAAATAAATACAATTACAGATTAAAAAAAAATAAGTGATCTTCATTTGCTAACATCACTTACTTACAAAACCAATACCAACAGCTCCGTAAAATTCCGTTTTCACATTTTGTTTAGCTCACTTTAATCCAGATAGAAGTACTGCATTCCTATTTATAGATCAATCTTATATCATCCACATTCAGCCACTGTCTGGGACATTTACAAGCTTTAGGTCTTTAGTTCAAAGTTCATGAAGCATAAACCTTCACAATATCATATATTTATGAAAAATGTATATCAACTTAATGAGAAATCTCAACATTAACAGGACAATGCAGACGATCTATGAAAAACCTAAAAAAGAAGTATCCCCATGTTTGTGAATTTATCTCCTGTAATGTTTAAAGAACCTTTTCTTATCTTCATTTGAAGGCTGTTCAGTCAGTAGTCTGTCACATTTGTGAACTGAAATTCCACTTCTTGTTCTGTACTGCAAATGAAAACAAAATCCTCTGCTGGATAAGAGAAAAAAGAACGGACTGTGACCCCGTCCCTTTTGATTTACTGGTTGTACAGGCACACTGTGCATTACACTGAGTCATCTCTTTAATTTCTCCAAAGGTTGTATCTCAGAGCTGGCAGATCTGCCCCTTGCAGGAATCCAGTTCCACTTTTTCACATCCAGTTTTCATATTTCACATTATACTAGAGGGTGGTCATTTGAATAAAAAGCTGATGGCTTTTAATTCTTCTCTGTACTGACCAGAATTTGACTGTTCTACAGGTGATTCTTTATTCCAAAGAAAAAACGGGCAAGTAACAGTGCAAAAGAATTAATTTTACATATTTTCATATTTTTATACTTCTCAGAAAAACATAGAATAATTTAGGTTGGAAGGAACCTCTGGAGATCACCTAACCCAAACTCCTGCTCAAGGCAGGGCTGATTTCAACCTGATCAGATCGAGGGAAGTCGAGATCTTCCCTCAAAAGTAGAGCACAGCCCAGAGTGTTGCTGCAGTTTCGGACCTCCACAACTGCTGCAGAGTCAGAGGCGAGGAGCAGCACAAAGGATAGCTACCGCTATGCTGAAGATGCCACTGGGGAAACTGCTTAGGGTTTTATTAAGATAAGAGTATAAATATCCCTGCCCTCTTTTGCAGATTGGATGACCCATTTCAGGAAGACTGACAGCAGCAAGCACTCCAAAAGGAAAGTTTACTCTATGCTCTGCTGATTTAATTACTTTAAATACATTTCAACTGATCAGATTTGGAAAGATGAAGACAATCACTCTGCTCATCTAAATCTGAAGTGAAAGTTATCTCATTTTTTGCCAGAAATGTACCATTTTGCTTAGTTTTAAGTTTTTTTCTGATAAGCATTCTGAACTGATGAAAAAGTGCATTAAATTTTTGAAAATTTCAGATGAACTACATTCATCTTGGCAGTAATCATGTTGTTACATAAAGAAAAACACAGTGCAAAGTAAAAACAGATGGGTTATCTGGTTTTGGACTGAAAAGCCTACAAAGATTCCTTGTTAAACAAGGATTTACTAATAGAATGATAAAGAAATGGCTACACATTTGGATAGTTAAGAAGGCATCTTCACTGGGCTGGCTTTGGTCTTTAACTGGACTGCTGAAATAGAGAGTAATTAGCAATTTTTTAAATATTTCTTTTTTCTGTTTCCTTAAAGGAAAACAAGACTTAGGCATCAATTCATCACGTTGTCAGGAAGCATTTCTAAGGCTAAGAGAACTCTTTCTTACAAGCAGACCACTCAGGAATGAAAGAAACCACACCACAGATGAGGAACATACGGGTCTCCTCCACAGGACAGTTGGGTTCTTAATGTGCTGTGGATATGACACATTTCCATTACTTTTCCAACATACTGTTTCACCCTGTGTTCTCTCTAATCTGTTGCAGGCTTGACAATGTCTGGCACAGTCCCCTCTCCATACTGTAACTAGCATGGCTGGCTATAACAACAAGTACAGTGCTGCCTTGTTATGCAAAAGTACCTGTGGGAAGACAGCGCTAGCCATATGGCATTTTCCAGACAGAGAAATAAGTTAGGGTTTGGAAAATAAGTACATGAACTCTGCTGGTATCATGCCTTCAGTCTGGAAGGGAAACAGCCTTACCAACAGAAGTTTTCTGAGGGTTTTATATCACTTTTCTTATTGCCCTTTGTTTACCGCAGTCCTAACAGTCAGCTTATTGTTACATGCAACTCTCTGTATGTCTTTCAGGTAATATTTAGTTATCAGCATTTCCACTTCTCACAAAATGTTATATGACTACCATGAGACAAAACTGAAACCTCAAATGAAAATCTATTTATAGAAAAGATAGAAATGAGCCTTTTTGCCTGCAAAATAGATGTTCATTAAACTTAAGCTATATAGCAGTGTACTGTTTTACTTTTCTCTATTGCCTTTTAATTGCTGACACTTTCAGATATATAGAATCTAGTTTTAAAGCCTTTTCATCTGCTCAACATGAGGAGCAAATATTTTTTCATTGAAATCAGTGATTCAATAATTACTATTTACAGGGATGACATTAAACTAGGTAAATGAGTAGCAAGATTTTATCTAGTCACAACATAGATGATTGTTCTTTGAGTCCCTGTGGAAGTAAAGAAACCCCAAATGATTTAGCCAGACAGGCAAGACACAAAACAGCTATCCTTTGGATGCACTCTCTTATCAGGTATTTGTTTTCATTTAAAAAGATCACGTTTCCCTTACAAAAATTTTGTAGCAGAAGTGTCTCCTCATTAAACAAAAGCAAACAGTTTACTTCAAAACAATGAAGACAGAAAAGATTGCTTTTGGAATGGGACTAAGAAGTTGATCCTATTTCTCTAAAAGCTGAACGGACTGTAGACACACTCAGTGTTTTAACTCCTTCAAGGGAGAAAGTAATCAAGAGAGTACCATTTTCTTGATGCCACCAGCAGTGCCAATTTGGAACAAATATTAGCTTTCAATATTTTCAGATGACCTCCAGGGCAGAGAAAGACAAGAAAGTGGAATGGCTTTTATGTTACTGGGAGCATTTGTTCCCACAGATGGTCTGGGGATAAATTCCCCAAAAGATGAGAAAGGGAAGTAATATACGATGACACGTCTGACAGGCCAAATTTGGAATGCTGACACTTTGCATTCTTACTGTTGTAAGATAAAAACTCAATCATTTGTTAAGAATTCTTGAACAGTTTTTCCAAGACATTTTCAAATACTTATAAGCACTATGGTCAGCTTGAATAAAATATATACAAAGTATAAGGTAAAAGTAGGGTCCGTATTCAACATACTTCATCCTGAAGTTCTTCTGGCCAGGGCTGCAATAAAGCAAAAGAATTTGATCTGATACAGAGGACATGAGCAATAACAAAAAAAATGGTAATGAAAAAGTTTGTCATCAGTCTCTTCTCTTGGGCAATGGAGGCACTACAGTGAGCTTTCTTACTGGAAGGAGATTTTTGCCACAACAGAGAGGCCTTCATTATTAATAGGTAGTTCTTTCGAGAGCTGATGCCCATGGCTGCAGAAAAAAATCTATGTTTAAGGCAGGCTGAGTGAGAAAGTCACTACTGTTTACTGGGATGAGAGCCATGAAACTCTAGCACGGCAAGTGCCAAAAAGAGAAGTGATATTGAAAGAGAGGAATTCCTGTATATTTGTAATTTCAGACTTTGTGTGTCCTCTAGTCTCTCTCATCAGTCTTTTCTTAATGGAGTGAAACTACTCATAGTTGGTAAGTTTATAATTGGAGAAAAAGGAATGGTCATTCACCTTGAGTTTTGCAGTACTGTTTTCAGGCTCTGACTACTACTTCCTTGCAGATGCTGCTTACATAGTTTTGCCCTTACCTGCATGCTGTTCATTTGAGGAGAATTTCTTTTGTATTTCAACTTTTAAATTACTTGTTTACAATGTTTTGACTAGAATATTTGATTTTCAATTAAAAAATAAGGCATGTTATGGTTAACAGAGTAGTTACTTGTGAACTCACAGATTTAAAGGCTGTAAAGTGTAAAACACAATAATCCACTCTGATCTGCATAATCCAGGTCATAAAATCCTATACAGTAATTCTTAGCAGAACCTCTTTGAGCGGGTCCAGAGGAGGGCCACAAAAATGATCAGAGGGCTGGAACACCTCTCCTATGAGGACAGGCTGAGAGAGTTGGAGTTGTTCAGCCTGGAGAAGAGAAGGCTCCGGGGAGACCTTATAGCAGCCTTCCAGTCCCTAAAGAGGGCCTACAAGAAAGGTGGAGAGGGACTTTTTACAAGGGCATGTAGTGATAGGACAAGGGGTAATGGCTTTAAACTGAAAGAGGGTAGATTTAGATTAGATATAAGGCACAGACCTTTAAGAAATTCTTTCACCTTGTTCCCCAACACTTCCATTTTTCATGTTCTCAGCTTCCTGTTTAATGGGTTCATGACTGTAATTGAGGGATCCACAACTTCTCTGGGCAACCTGTTCCAGTGCCTCGCCACCCTCATAGTGAAGAACTTCTTCCTTATATGCCCCATCCCTGGAAGTGTTCAAGCTTTGAGCAACCTGGTCTAGTGGAAGGCATCCCTGCCCATGGCAGGGGGGTTGGAACTAGATGATCTTGAAGGTCCCTTCCAACCCAAACCATTTTTATGATTCTATGATTCTAAATGTACTCTTTCTAGATGAGTCCGTTAGAAAGTCTCGATTTCAGTACTCTAAGCATACATACAGAGAATGTACACATCACGAAATTTTTCCAATAGTTACTTAATCTCACTATATCTGCACTTTATTCCTACTCTGAATTTGTCCAGACTCTGCTTTCAGCTACTGCATCTTTTACACCTTTGCTAAACTAAACATTCTATTGCCAGAAACCTTATCTTTCATCTCAGTAATTAAAGGCTTCATTCAAGTTCCTCATTACCTATTCTTGTATAAACCAAATAGTCTCAAACCACAAAGCATGCTTTTTGTGCTTTGAGTTATTCTTAAGGTTTTGTGTGGGTTTTTTTTTTTAATTCTTATGAATTTTCATATGGAATCTGTATGATGTTGTATTCGTACCTCCTTATTTCAGGGAAGAAATTCCTTTCTGTATATCCAAGTTCCGACACTAACTCATCTGGACAAGGTTTAAAACAGATCATGTGAAATTCATTGTAGTGTATATCATAACATTACACTTGCCATGCACAAAACAAAAGCTAGCATTGCTCTATTAGGAGTAGTGCAGTAGCAGAAGAGTGTTTTGCTGGTACAAGTACTCATTTATGAACATGTTGATTCTGTTGAAACTATCTACAGCGTTATTCAGGTACTGTGCACATACCTGTGCAAGCACATGCACCTCTATAACACAGATGAGAGCTGAACATAAATAGAGGTTTGTGTTTGGATGGATCTCTGAGATATAAGGATTCATTGTTCTTAATGAGCAAAATTAAAGTTCTCCTTAAATTTTTGCTTTTGGATAATTCTTTTGATTAATTTCTTTCATCAGAGGTAGGAGAAAGGGGAGTTTATGTGGGTTTTGCTATTAAAATTGGCTGTTCCTTTCTTATAGGATGAAGGAAAAAGCTGTTACCTATCCCTTCATAAAACTGTGAAGAAAGTGAAGCACTTCCCTCTTTCCATTTTGTCTACTTTCCTCCTTCTTCAAAGTCAACAAAGAAAGATAAATTATTATAGCTGACCTTGATCCCACCAAAATTGTTTCTGAGGTGTGAAAAGCTTTATGGTAATTGCTGCAATTTGGATGAAAACATTAAGAGGCCACCTGACTTCCCTGAAACAATTAGTTCTACAGTCCTTGCAAACTTAGTCCCTGAACAAAATCAAACCTTACAAAGGAAACAAGTAGCAAGGACAGATCAAAGTCGTGGAATGATCTGGGATGCGACTCTTTTCCTAACACATTTACAAGTTCACCACACACATATGACTAACAAATGTTATCAAAGAATTTTTCCCCTTTTTGCATTGATTTTTAGAGACATTTTTAAGAGAGACATATTGTGGCTGTTTCTCTCCTTTCTGCAGCCAGAAACCTCAAATATCCTCATTCAGCCCAACTCTGATTTATGGTTAAAAAAATCCCTCAATTACAGTCATGAACTCATTAAACAGGAAGCTGAGAACTTGAAAAATGGAAGTTTAGGGGAATAAGGTGAAAGAATTTCTTAAAGGTCAGTGCTGGGAGAATAGACCAAAACTAGAAAAGGTTGGCATAATGGATTGGTAATTTCCCAGATCAGACTGCCATTTCAGTCAAGAAAAGGAATATGGGCTCTGCAGGTGGGGGCAACAGTTTCACCACAGTGGGCCACCAATATGCCACAGTTCTAGCCCCCATCTCAGAATTTGTGAAAAACTAAGATCCTGAAGGTAAAATTGTGAAGTAGTGAAGTGAAGCTGCCTCTGAGAATCTAGGTGGTGCAAGTTGACTTGCTTTGGTTTAAAACAGATGCTTCTTACTAAAGCAGATGAGGATTCACCTTTTGATTGGAGAAGAGCTTCCTAGAACCAAGTTCTTCTGACTGGAGAAGAAACTCACAGTGGTAACAAAACAATTAATGGAAAAGAATATTTAAAGTAGCAAAAAATAGATTCATCAGAGTCCAAATTGCAAATGCAAATACTAGTAGCAGATATCATTATCACTGGTTTTCAGAGCCTTGACTATTTACTTCATCTGTTTACAGGTTCTAGAAACAAACATGCTTAAATCTGCTGTTCATTATCTCCTCTCCTGAGGTCCAACTCTTTCTGTTTAGTTAACATTCTCAGAGTCTTGAGCAATATAAAGAAGACGACTCCCATGGTAATCTAAAGAGACTCCACACTAAGGATGGATTTATAAAGTTAAACCAAAAATGGGACAAGCACACATTTAAATACCTGAATAATGTTCACACTTAAGTTCAAACATCAGTGTGTGCGAGATATTCTAAGCCTGATTTTCTTTCAGTTCTTTCTGGAAACAAGACCAAGTCACTCATGTTCAATAGTACTGGTCCCTCCCTTCTTCCTAACATAGTTTTAACAATCTTGTTTAACAATGTTGACTACAGTGCATTTTCATTCCTTTTACAATTCTAAATATTAAATTGTATTAATAAATACAAATTAATATAGGTAGATACAGAAATGATGCACTTCTGCACAGAGGCATTTAAGTTCATTTCAGACTGGTATAATCCAAATAGGCTTTTGTTATAACATTCTTGGACAGAAAGGCTATTATGAATCAAAATCAATGTTTCTCAAAATCTCAAATCAAAACACAAGTTCCTTTAAGCCAATCTTGTACAGAACTCACACTGTTCATGTGCTAGTAGGACTGCAACCTTAGTCATATACAGCCAAGTTTATTGGAAAAGAGTTTTGCTGCTTTTCACCAAATCAATACTACTGTTAAAATGAAAGATCAAGTAACATAGTAACTGCATGGGTTACTATTTAACATCAACAACACTTAAAATGGTTTGTGCAATGAGTTCTTCAACAACTGCATTACATTGCCATAAAATAAGCCTAAAATATCAGTATGTTATTCATTAATTTATTCTGACAGGATTTCATTAATGGAATTGCAAGGCATCATGTTACTCATCTGCTAGGCTTCCCTAAAATAACGTGCTCAATGAGATTAGGGATTTATGTGTATACTCTGTCAGAGGGCTTGTATCTTGGATCCATTCCAGCCTCGAAATAGGTCCCATTGGGAATCATTTACTTTCAAACTAGTAATAGTCAATAATTCCAGAAGCTCAATTTAACAGCTTCAAATCAACATAATCATACAAATAAGTTCAAAGTTTAAGATGCTTTTTTAGAACTATCAGGTTACAGGATTCAATAATATTTAAGATTCAATTCCCTCCACAACAAAATGTAAGTTCAAGAATTAAGTATTACTGTCTCCTACAATCACAAATTGCTTAGAAGAATATCTAAAGTTTGCAGACTGGGAGTTCAAAATCTCAGATATGTTGTATAATGTTTTGAAATTCTCAGCTAACTATCTTTTTAACTGTGTTCTAACCTTTGTGTTTTAGAAACCTACACTCAATATCTTAACAAAACCATAACTTATCTGAAGAAAACAATATCCCAGGAACTACGGTATTTCCATTGGTTTATTAATTACTATTAAGAACAAGCATTGAGACAAAATGATGCAGCAGGGATCTAGCAAAATGATATGTCCAAGTACAAAATGCAGCATGCAAGGAGTGAAACACATGACTGGCCCCTACATTCATGTGTCTACCAGAGGGAGAAAGGGAGAATTTAGCTATTTTACTAGCAATTAGGTACTGAAGTATCTTTTTTGTTTTGGTAATAAATTCTGCTGCATGCTGGCTGCTGAGTCTGATACAGTAGAACGCTTACATTCAGGTATATTATTGAAGCTACTGATGTCAGAAAGTGTGCACTTAAATTAAGCATGTTGCTAAGTGGTTTGCTGAGCCAGAGTATCCTGGTAAAACCAAGTTCTTTGGAAGCAACACAGTAATTCTGGGGAAACAGTGATCTTTTCTTATCAGTCACTACACAGCAGATGTTTTTCAGCTGGTTTAGGTGATACAGTCTGCAGAGTGTCTTCAACATTCACACAGGAAAAGTGAATAAAACAAAAGGGAATATACAGACAATCAGAAAGATTTTCAAATTACTGTTATAAAACTACAAGCATTGCAGGCCTAGTTCTCCACTATTTTGTGTGATGTATGCAGTGCTTCCCATAAAGTGACTATAAAGTTACTAAGGAAAATGGTATATATTTGCTTTGGCAGGTGACTGGACTATCAGGAAATTGGATAATAATTCCTTATGCACATAGCTAAACAATACAAGGTAAGACCGATGTTAGGAACATATAAAATCAGAAATAATCTATAAGTAGACGCAATTAATTGTAACAAAGTAGAATGTAACATCACATATTCATGTCAAGATTTCCATGTAAAGACTTGCTTGAAGAAAAGACAAATGTAACTAAAAGTTACAAACACTGGATCAGATAGTCAGCTAAGGAAAGCAGCACAGTTCCTTGGATTCACAAATTTAAACAACTCATGTTTCCATCTCAGCTGGTCCTCCTTTAAGTGGATTCCCTACATTTTCAGGGACATGTAAGTTGAAAATAAACAGCAAAGCCAATTTGAACAAAAAGGGCTAAGGCTGAACATGGGCTTCTAAATTCACAAGTGCAATTCTAAAAGCTTTCACCTAATCAATCAGATACTAAACTACCTATACCTTCAGAATATCAGTGCAAGTTTATCACAAGTTTTCAGTAATTACTTTCAAAATGAATTAATGAAGTAGACCAGTAAGTAAATGCAAGAGATCACTCTGAAACAGTATCTGTTCCTGGTTGGTTCACTACTAAAAGTAGATGTCAAATAAATTACTAAATAAATAGTTAGGTATAGCTGTAGTTCTGTTTGGAACTGCCAGTTTTAAAATAATACTTCACTTTATTCATTGCTATACAAATGTATTTTGCACTTATTAATTGAACTACAGCTACATGTTAGCTTTAGGAGTCAAACTTAAGAGCAAAAAGAACATCAAGAATTTAACTGTAATTCTGAAACTCTGCACAAGGTTATGGAATGCTGTAAATAGGTGTGAGCTCATAGGTATCAATTGGACTGCACTGATTTACATTCACTGATGAGCTGACCCTACCTTTCACATTTATCTCATTTCATTAAGATACATTAATGATAGTGATTATCCAGAATGGAAAAAAGTAAGAATCTCGAGACAGATGATGGTCATTAATAGTGCATATTACCTTGTTGTCAAATTGCATAGAGATTGATTTCACCAAATACTAGCATTAACATATAATAGAAGGCTCAAATAATAACACTTAAGAAAACTGCTGTAAAATGAAGAACGAGATATCTACAAATTTCTGCCTATTACATGTTTGAATTTGCTCCGCTGCAACAGCATTACATCAGCAAAGTACTTAAGGGCACACTTAACTTACGGTAATTCCTCACAGTTCAGAATTAAACACATATACTTCTGAGCTTTTTTGACCCAGACCTAAAAACAACAGACACATTACTGCATTTTTATTTCCCTTCTTTTATAGCATTTTACAGTAATTGGCACTCTGTACAGATTTCTGTCTGTTATTAATACATAGGTGTGAGGGAAATTAACCGATTCCCTTACTCACATTCCCATTCCTGAATCTTTATCTACACCTTTTATTTACTTGCTTAGTTCTGTCATCTCAGTCTTTCGGTTTTCTATTATTTCTCCTTATGCCACCATTCATCTTGCCTGCTTAGATTGTGGATTACAGTACTAGAGTGTGAACTAGGAGATGCTGACACTGCAAATCTGCCTGGCTGAGGAGGAAATAATTCTGGTAAGAATTAATATCCCAGATACAGACCAAGGAAACCACCTGGAGCTGACAAGAGATAAATAAGATTATGCTGCTAGAATCACTTGCCTTGCTCAAGAGAATGCCAAAATCAGAAGGGTTGACATTCTCACTAACATTTCAAGGTTGCAAACATAAATAGAAATAATTTACCTTAACTCCTAGTAGACGGACATTTGCTCTTACAAAAGCACTGAATGTAGGTGAGCAATTTAACAGATGGCATTTCAAATGAATCCTAAGGCTACCGAAAAAAGAAAGAAGTTAGGTCCGTACAGATTAGCACAAAGGTGCAGTTCTAATTAAATTCTACATTGGAATGGGATGTAGAATTTGATGTGTTTATCTCAGCACAGTTCAGGTTGTTGCTTACATTTCTATCAATTCCAAACTAACTCTGATGACAGAAAAGAATTTATGAATCTTTGGGATGACGCATTTTTTAACTTCCAATAAATGACCGCCCTGGTTTTCTCCATCCAAAGAAAAAGAACAAAACTAAACCAAAGGTCAGATGTAACTGGGCATTTGGGAACACTTCAGAGAATCATAGAACCATGGAATGGTTTGGGTTGGAAGGGACCTTTAAAGATCATCTAGTCCAACCCCCCTGCCATGGGCAAGGACATCTTTCACTAGATCAGGTTGCTCAAAGCTCTGTCCAGCCTGACCTTGAACTCTTGCAATGATGGGGCATCCACAGCTTCTCTGGGCAACCTGTTCCAGTGTCTCACCACCCCCCTTACAAAAACATTCTTCCTTCTATCCAGCCTCTTTCAGTTTAAAATTGTTGACCCTTGTCCTGTCACTACAGGCCTTGGTAAAAAGTCTCTCTCCATCTTTCTTGTGAGCCCCCATCAGTACTTTGCCGATGATGCTGTTTCAGCGGAGCCAATTCAAACATGTAATAGGCACAAATATTGAAAGGCTGCAATAAGGTCTCCCCAAAGCCTTCTCTTCTCCAGGCTGAACAACCCCAACTCGCTCAGCCTGCCCTCATAGGAGAGGTGTTCCAGCCCTCTGATCATTTTGTGGCCCTCCTCTGGACCTGCTCCAACAGGTCCGTGTCTTTCCTGTGCTGAGGACTCCAGAGCTGGACGCAGGACTCCAGGTGGGGTCTCACCAGAGCGGAGCAGAGGGGCAGAATCACCTCCCTTGACCTGCTGGCCATGCTTCTTTTGATGCAACCTAGGGTATGATTGGCTTTCTGGGCTGCGAGCACACATTGCCAGCTCATGTTCAATTTTTTTGGTAACACAAAAAAGGTAACCCAGAGATCTTTCCCACATTTTTATTTACATAAATGTCTAGCTTCAGAACCACTGACAGTAAAAAACTTAATAAAGAACAAAATACAGACATGCCTCATATAAGCAACTGTGTTAATGAACTGTTTGCATTGCTTGCAGCAGGTTAAGAATATTAAGCCTTTGTTCCTGCCGAGTATGGCAGATATACTTTCTATTTGTTATCTCCCTAGGAACCTGTCATAGAGTCTCATGGCAAGGATGTTTTTATATTCTGTAGTTACTGGTTAGTAGGTAAAAATTATCCGCTTGAGATCACTGATAGATTATATATGTCACCTATATGGCAGATCTGACAGCACTTTAAAAGTCTGATTTTACAAATGGTCTATAGCTTAAAGATGACTAGTCCTCCTGCTGAAGTGTTTAAGGGACTGAACTTGACCCCAATTTCCTGCTTGTATCTACTTTTAACAAGCCAGTGTATGCCTTGCTATATCTTCCTACAGCTGCTTTGATGTTATTTTTGCCTACAAAAGGCTTGTTCTCACTATTTCAAAGGGTATAGATCCTGAATATTCTTTTGCACAACCTGAATGACTAATGGGAAGTACACCAATGTTTATAATTGTTAAACTTGAAAACCTTAAAAGAATTCAGCATCAATCATAACATCATACTGTATTTGCAATTATATATACTTGATTAATCTGAAATACCTGCTGAAAGGAGTTAAAGATTTTTCATTCCTGTATAATTATTCCTTATAATTATTCCTTTCCATATAATCTCATCGCAAACTGAATGCATTCCAACTACTAACATATAAAGCATGCATTTTGTAAAAAAGTTGTTACAGGTGCTACATCCTATTATTGTACAATTCCTAGTCCATATTATATAGGCCAAATATGTAAAATACTCTGTACTTTATTCCAAGGTTCCCAAGGATATTATTTTTTGTCTTTTATTTAAATGAAGAACAAGTAGATGGCTGAAAAAAATCCTGAATTAGTTGGAAAAGGTTAATTTTATATGCATGTTTAAGCTGACAAAAAAATGAACTTTCAATTTTTGGCTAAATTCATTGTTTCAATACTCATTTTTCTCTGAAATTGGGCTAAAAAGTTGATACAGTAAAACTTCCTGAGGGAAGATGAATTCTGAAAACTTTCCGTTCCAAAATGTAGTTTTGCAGACAGATCTCCTACACTGTCCTGCGGACTATCCCTCTACCAGAGAAGATACAGTACATCATGAGAGGTACAGTCTGGCTGTTGAGCATTGGCAACAGGGAAGTATTACGACACAAGTTATCCAAACCATACTTCCTATAATCCCATAAACCACCACAGTGATTTAGATTCATGCAAGGAGTAATGGAAAACTCTTTTAAAAGCCAACATTTTACACTGCCTTTCCTTAAAAGTGAAAAAAAAGTAAAGTAAACACTGTCCTGTTGAAAATTTTAATTTGGTAGAAAACACATTTTCTGTAGAAAATTCTGAATTAAAAGTTTTATCCAGTTGTAATACAAATTTATGAGGGTTGGTTAGGTTTTTTTCCCCCTGCTGTGTCTGTCTGTAGTGCCAGTCTCTGGTCAAGCAGCACACTTGAAGAGCCAGAGCATTTTCCACCTAAGTCTAGCTACAGTTATCTTGACAGCAGATGTCAAGAAATATGTGCCGCAGGGAAATCAGAAACATACGCAGAACAAATTTGGGGAAAGACTTCAGGAATGGCAATGTGGAAACATTTTTAATGACATACTGCAGGAGTGCTGAAAGCCAGTAGTTCAAGAGTTTCAACCCACCGATGAAACCAGTAACTTTTGTAAATACAGACATGTCACTTAAGTTCTCTGCCACATTTTCTCCAGTAGATTTAGTGGCTGATAGAAGATATAACTACATAATGAATGCAAATCTCCTTGTAGATTAAGAAATTACATAAGTGCTAAAGAGCATTACTGTTATTACAACAAAGACAGTTTATTTATTAAGGGGTTAGAATTACATTAAGACATTATAAGATCTCATTATTAAGGTATTGGTAAGAAACCATAAGCAGAGCTAACCTCGTTCTTTTTCTGCTGCAATGGTAAAAATGGAAGAAATTAAAGGCAGAAAATGAGATATTTTGTACATGGATTTCCACATGTATCTCGAAGAACATATGAGGAAGTTCTATGACATGAAACTCTATTTGGAAATATTTATACTTTGCTATTTCCATTTCTCCTCTCCTCGCTCTTGGCCTCGCCCAGTTATCACTCTCCTAGTTCTCAGTGTCTGAAGTGGCTTCTCAAGAAGCTTTCTAGTTTTACTCAAGTTTTGCAACTGCTGATGCCAAAACTGTATGTACATAAAACATGAGTAAGAGTCTCAACAATGTCCACAAATAGAAATAAACATACCTTCCCTTCTCCTGTTCTCTCTCCTGAATTCATAAACCCACAAACAGATACTGTCTCCTATCCCAACTTCACCTTGCTGTTTCTTTTCTCTTTCTCGGTGGTCCACAGGCAGGAAGATATCCTTGGAATGGCAGCATTTTCAATCAGACTGTCCCTTTCAAAGCCTTCGTTACTGAGCAGTAGATAGAATAAAGCTCTTCAAGTCACATTGCAAAACTTCTGAAGAGAGGACATACCATGCAAAATTAATGCTTTGTTATGAAACTCAGTCATCTGATGTGCTTGCACAGAGCAACCACTGATCTCAGCAGAACTCATCACCAACCTAATAAAAGATAATAGCGTATTTCTGCTCCATCACACTCTGAACTATTTCAGTTTATTTCAGTTTCAAAATGGTAACAGCAGCATAGTGTTACCTCTGAATTTGGCTGCCTTGTACTGTAGTTCAAGTCATTTATTCATCAGGGTTTCTTGTTGTCTTAACTGGTTTCACCTGCAGGCAGCAAGATCAAATTCTTTAAAATGAATGCTCTGTGATGATATAAGCAGGTGGAGAAAAGCTTTCAGTGTAGATATCTCCACTATGCAAACCGTAAGAAATAGGTTAAATTTTGGTCCCATAGCCTTAATAACATTCTTTCTATTGACAAACACAGATTGACAAAATGTTTTTTAAGTGTTTTGAAAAGAAGCAACAATCCTAAGTATATGTCTCCTTTGTATATTAAGAGTTAGAAATACCAGTATGATAGATGAAAAGCAGACAAAATATTCTTTGAAGCACTGTTTTCAATAGGAGCATTCCTTCCTGAGCCAAAAACAGCACTGCTGTCCAGCAGACAGAACAATGGCATTTTAATCATGATGAAACAAGGGCTGAATATAGGAGATATTATGCAAAAAAATCATTCTCTCTGCTCCACTTCACTACTGTCTGGGTGTAATAACAATCCTTTTTTCAATGGCAGCAAGCAGAAAGTTAGCTTTCTTTTACAAGGTGTCTGGCACCAGCTACATTGCTGCACTAATACATAAGGAGCAATAAGAAATTCTAAGGGAGTTACCTGCATGCACACGTAACAAAGGGAAGGAAAATGCAGATTGCGACAATTTAGGGAATTCATCTACCTAAAGTCTATGAATTTCCCTTTATGCTGTTTTTCTTTAATTTTTCTTTTGTATGTCTCAGAAGGTAATTTCCATTTCATCTGCATTTTCTCATGCGATTCTTCCTTCACTGTAAACTGAAATTTCCCCTGGTGATGACCCTGCATGAACAATAATGTCATCAATTCAAGATGGCCTTTGTCCTCTCCCTGGATTTTTTGTTTTTTTTTTTAAACAAATTAGTCCCCACTTCTGTTTGCTGGCTACCACTGAAGACAATGCCATTTTTGAAGCTTGAATTGGGCATTTCAGAGAAAAGAAAGTAAACAGCAGCAGAAGACATACACAGGACCCATTTACAAAAGGAGAAACAATATGAACAGAGAATATTATTCATTCTGTCCCCTAACACAAAAACTAGGAAATAGCCAATGAAATTATCAGGATCTTAAAAAAAAGCAAGTATTTTCCACAGAATGCATAATGTAAGCCTAGAGTTCTTCTTGCTGGGTACTGTAGTAGCAAAAACTGTAGGTAATTTGAAAAAGTGATACTATAAATTCATGTAAGAAAGCCCACTAAGGGCTACTACTGTACAGATACATCATCTAGGTTAGAAAACTTCTAAGCACTGCACTGGTGAAAAATGTGAGGGTACACTGGAGGAAGCATCACTGTATCCTTCTCCTATGCTCCTTTCCCAGATGTCTGACCACTGTCAGAAATAGGATGTTTCTGAAAGTTAGATGAACAGTTTGACACATTACAGCCCTTCTTATACTCTTATGAGATGATAGATATTCTCAGGTCATAAAACTAAACAAAAAGTAACTTCTATGATGTGTGTAAACAGCTATAAGAAATATGCTGGTGTGTTACTTTCAGAAGATCCTCTAAATAGGTTTAAACTGGGGTGGACAAAAAAAGTATCACCACGGAAGCTTTTTGTTGATGCTGGGTGCCAGTGAAAACAGACATACAGCAACAGTGTTTTATTTATGTATATGCTGGCAACAACACTGACAAATAATTTATTCATGTCTTAATGTTCCTCCTGGTACAAAGCAATTTCATCCAAGGACGCTTTGGAAAACTTCACAGAGCAACTAACCACTGTTTGTCTGAAGTGCAGACAGCTCCAGAACTTTTTTTTTAACACTCTGTGGTACCACTGTGCATATTTTAACCATAGCAAATCTCACCAGCAACTCTCCTTTCTAAAGAACTTTTTCTCCCCAAAAGAACAGCAGTACAAAACAGTCCCTCTGAAGTTGTAATGGCCTTTGGTATACAATACCAATAGGCAACCGTAACTTGGTGCATCTATTGAGCAAAAGACACTTTGATAAAAAATACACACTGTAAGTATACAGGAATTAAAATTTGGTTATCTCAGTTTAGCCCATACCTCTCCTTTACAGTATTGCATCCAGACAATCACTGGTTTCTGGACGTCTCATTTTAGTGACGACCAGAACTTCAGAGAAATTGCACAAAAGGAAATTATTACAACCAGCCTAGCGGCCTGGAAGCAGTGTGCTTCTCTATTTATCCTGAGACGGAACAAACTGGAGCTTTCATTGCACATGATCAGACACTGTTCCACCTTTCTCTACAAAGCATCCGTTTGTCCACAACACAAACCATTTTCAAGGCTGCTTTGCAGAATAGTGCTGGTTTGGATCCTGGACATAAGCTGCCTCCCAGTGGTGAGGAATATAGAAAGCAAAATTAAAAAATGAAACTGAAAGGGAAGGCTGCACACTACTGAGGTCCCAGCTTTCTACTCAGCTCCCATCTTCTATGCTCCTGCAGTGGCACTGGTGCTCACACCAGGACCAGACTAGAGCTAGGCTGAAGTAACTCCCTCACACCCCTCAAAATTGCATGTAGTGAGGATGCTTAGCCCTCAGCAACAGTTTTTTTGCTTTACAGATCCACTCCTGTTTTGCCACGCAACTTGCTAACATGGATGTAGGCTGCACAGGTTCCTCTTGCCTAGCTGAAAGCAAGATGAGTCTGTGTTTATCTTATCCTTTTGAGAAGGTTAGAAGTTAGTCCTATCTTAGCACAGAGCCTATTCTTGTCACTTAGATTGCATCTAACTGTGAAAGAGATTACACTCCATGTGTTTTCCTTTTCTATGCAAGGGCGAATTTTGACCTGACAAAATAAACTGGGCAAAGCTATTTTAGACTAGATGTAGGCTCTCAACAGAAAAAAGGTTTCGATATCCAAGCTCACAAAATACATACCATATCAGGAGGTAAATTTTCATAGTGGGTGTCACAATAAGAGCCAGCTCTTCAGGAGTGGTAGGGCTTACCCATGCTATGTTGAGGCCATGATGTACAAGCACAGCAGGACAGGGAACCAGCCTAAGAACTGGTCTTCTGGGAGATGCAAATAGATTTGGGGAAGCAGAAAGAGAGACTCCATCAAATAAGTAGCAATAAGGAACAAGACTAACCAGAGTACTTCTTGACTGTGTCAATTAAACTGGTCTTCTGAAGCTAACACAGGCCAGAGCACACCAATTAATTAGGTTGTTCATGTGGAAGACGTATAGATGGTAACAGATGTGAGTTTCTTTTTTGCTGCAACATTGACAACAAGGAGAAGAGACTGTAACTGGTGGCCCAGAGGTGGCTCCAGAAGAGAAGTCAGACCATGGGAAGAAAGTCCATCATTTCCATATTTACAAAATTAGCTAGATTTAATGCATGCCAAGTGAGTCATATGAAGTCCTTTACTACTTAAGTATGTAAGAAACATCTTAAATCCCCTCCTGTCTTGAGCTGGTGAGCAAATTGATCTATCTGAAGAATTTGTGCCTTGTCTGGTCCTAAGACATGCAGCCCTGTAGCCTGGCTACTTTCATTCAGCTTTCCTGCCTAACTGTTAGGAGGTGGTGGCAGAGGGCTCTGCTGCTCAGACTCTGCTCCCTCTCCTCTTTGAAGCTCTTTTTCCATTTTCCAGGCTGAAAAACTCACGTCTAGCCAGGAATGAAAGAAATGTTTCTTGAATTAACCAAGATATCAAGTAATACTCAGTGGCTAGCCTGTTCCTGCTCCTTCCCTGAATCCTCCCTCAAGCACCTGCCTCCCTGAAAGGCCGGGCAATGGCCAAACCAAATCAAATGCCCATCAGTCTGAATGAGATTTCCAAATACAAAATGGCAACTCACGCACACATGAAGTCAGACTCCAAGGAGGAGTTCACAAAGCAAAAACAGATTTAAAAAACAGGTACAGGCACATCTTTTTGTAGCAAATGGTTTACTAATGCTGCTGAAGAAAATCTGTGGCCTGGAGACTTGAACTACGCTTGTCGGTCTCCCACAGATGTTTTTACTGTCCTGCTATTTATGCTCATTGTTCCTGCGGTACTTTCATTTCTATCTAATGAATTAATTGCTTCCAATTAATGGGCAGCAGCTTCATACTGTATTACCAAAGGATTACAAATTAAATTTTAATTATGGTTCATTGTGCAGGAGAAATCAAGTATAAACGTAATCACACTCCATTATAAAGTAAGTACACTAGACGTTTTCCAGAACAGATGCACACTGTCCAAATTATAGTCAATTCTGATATATTGTAAACAAGCTAAGACTCATTTATTAAACTGAAAGTATCACACCTCCCACACATAAATGCATGAGACAAATGTTTAAAGCTTCAAATTTTCACAGATGGTAGCAAGAAGAAAACACTCTTATAAGACAAGAATTTCATGCCTGCAGTCTTCAGCAGTCAGTAGTGTTCCACTGAAAGGAAAACAAAATTCCCAATACAGTTTTTCCTGTACCACGGTAGCAGTAAGATCACTTAATTGTCACTGTGAGTTCGGCCTGACATCTTGCAGAACTTGGTCCCTAACAACGGGTTGCCAGTTGCCTAACTCCAAATCGTTAAAATACATGTCTGAAAACAAGTTTAATGGTTGTTCAGGGCAGAAAATATTCTTTGCAGTAAGGGCATCTGAGTTTGAAAAAAACAGACGGAGAGAAGAGAGATTACAGAGTGGAGCATACTGCTCAGAAAAAGGGTATCTTCATCTGTGCAGCGTCTAGGAGAGGACAGCTCCGATTTCCTCCTAATGTTCTGTGAAACTTCACCCGCTCTAGGAGAGCAAGTGGAGTATTTTTGGAGGTAGTGGGAGGAAGAAGGATAAAGCAGAGACAGAGATCTCCAGAGCAACATTTTTTTTTTTCTCAAAAGGTTGACTTCAAAACATCTGATTGTCAACCTAGCCAGTGAATTCTAAACTTATTACATAAGCTAAGCCAGATCCTTAGCTGATAAAAATTTACTTAGCTCCATTGATTTCAGTAATGGGAGAGGTGAGTTTTTGAGGAGCTGAGAAAGACAGCACCTTTCACAACTAACCTGCAAGGATACTGCCTATAGGATTTGACTCTCTTTTAAAAAGTTACTTATGCGTAAACAGCTGGGTAAACTTTTTAACAAAAGAAACAGGATCCATATTTTGAAATGGCTGACAAAGACTTTTCACTCATCATTATTTCACTCCACTGATTATCACTAACAACCTGAAAAGTACCATTTCACCATACGATAGACTTCATGTAGGTGGGTATTCTCAAAATACTTATGGAGGTGAGTCATCTCAAAAATTCTGATTTAAGAGTCCCACCAACTAGACGCCATCTTTCAAACACATACAGCATGTGTAGCAGCAACAGAATACAACCCTTCCAAACCATCATGTTGTCTGAATCCAAAAACAAACCAATTTTTCAAAACTGAGATCTAAAAGAATAGGCAGTGAATTCTTCTGCATTATAAGATGCAGTCCTGTACATATTTGTTCTGGGGTCCTACAAGATCAGTTGTCACTGATCTGAAAACACTACAAGTTTACTGTTAATGAAATTGCAGATGACACAGCTATACCGCAAATCATAGGCATAATTATGTCATCTGGATCATTTATTACATTGTGTTTGTTCAAAAAACATTTTAATATTCAATGAAATAGTGCTAATCTGTAAAACAAGAGGGATATCATCTGAGAAAGCACACTATGAGCATCACTACAGCTAACAAAACACAAAGTCCCAATGCAGTACTACAGCTAATGGATAACAACATCCCTGGGAATAAGCAGGGGAATACCTATCAAGACTGCAATGATGGTATTACTCCTAGGTATGAAAGTATTTTTGGACAGCATGAGTATTTTCAGAGTGCTGTTTCAGGTTCTGATGCTCTGAAGGAAAACACCAGAAAAAAGGAAAAATACTTATACAGGAACCACTACATAATCAGAGGACTGTAAATCCTGCCTTACAATGACAGACTTAAGAATCTGTGTCTATTTGATCAAAGCAAAGATTAAGAGGGGACTTGATTACACTATACAGGTACCTACATGGCAGATTATTGACAGTAGAGAGCTCTCTAATCCAGCCAAAAAGCGAGTAACAACATTAAATGGTTGAAAGATTAAGTTAAACAACACAAAGTAGAAACAAGGTAGAAATGTTTAACTGTTAAAATAATTAACCTTGGAAATGCCCTGACTTTAGAAGTCTATGAATTGTACATGACGTAAGCCAGTAGAATTTATGATGGTAAAGAGAAATACCCCCCATACACCTCAGTTCTAAAACCTGCGTTTTTTTAAGAAAAGTATCATGCAAAAAGCTTCCCGACTTTCTAGTATAAGTGAACAAAAATCAACAACACAGTCATTTCACCTGCACTGCTGTAATATTTTACTAATCCTCTGTGTTTACATTATACGAGCGTAGCTAAAATTTAATCTGTTGTTCTGCATCCTACTCCTGCACAGGAAATCCCTGAGACTCAGCAATGTGTTTCTGAATACACAGGTACACATTACTAGCGATACTGAAATACTGCCCTTCAAGACCATAAAGTTTTCTACATGTTCTATGGAAGAAGCAGAAGTACTGATATTATTCTCTCTGTGAACTAATATTATTTAGTTAAGTAAAAGGTTGGGCCACTAACTGGAGTTCATAATACTGGCACTGATCTTCATGGAAGATTTACACTGACATGCATACAGGCATGTCAAAAAGAAATACATGCACACATCACAATCAAATGATTGCCGGCAATTTTTCAGGCTATACTGCCGCAACTTTAAATGTATTCATTGTAAGTTCTCACATGGGACCTGCAGTCTATTACAAGATGCTGCTTTATGCACACTGCAGACACTTCACTGTCATTTAGCAGTCTGCTGACAAAAACAAAATTATACTAGTGACATGCAACAAAAATGTGTTATCGACATGATTTGTAAAAAGGAAACCATAATATGTGTACACTTGTGGTGATAAACAGTATGAAAATTGCAAATACAAGGACAGATACTGAACTAATTTAAGGGTTTGAATGTTTAATATGTTGCATGACACATGCGCCTGTGTATGTGTGGGTGTCAGAGAGACTGAGAGGAGCTGATTTATCCTGTCAAGCTTTCAAGTGTTTCCTTCTTTGGATATTTATAACAAGATGTCACTCTTTAGGGTCAGGTTACTGATGGATTATTTAGCTAATATTTTAGGACTGTAGGGAAAACATTTGATGGAATATATTCAGTCCAGTGTCTGATAGGTCCTGTAAGAAGTGAATGAATGAACTGGAGACTGACTGAACGAAATAGGCAGTTTCTCTCTAGTATACATTTGTTAACAGAAGGGTTTGGACAGAACTAGAACACACAGTGTACCCCAAGGAACTTAAATTATCGTCTCTGCTGTACCACAAAAGGCTTTCAAAATACCTTTTCATTTTCATTTTCTCATGTCCATATTTCGCACGTTTCTTTCATCCACAGTCTCTTTTAAAGGAAAAGACAAGATTTTATAATAAAAGACTAGTAAACAGTCTGATAGAAGTCAACTCATAAGCTCACTGGTAGAACATAAGTATGTTTATGTGGCATTCACCAATCTTTCATCTATTTCACACAAAACACTTTAGTGATTCATAATCTCACTTACTCTTTTGCAACATTATTAGATTTTGCATTATAGTTCTTCCTATGTGTTTAGCAGCACTGTGAGAATGAGAAAATATTCATTCTCCTACGGATACGTAAAGTTTGATACAAAGGCCCTGTACTTGCTACAACTCTTAAATAATATCTACTGAATCAAATGCTACTACTCCAAATAGAATAATACACAAACAGGATTCCAAACAGAATTAGACACAAGACCAGAATCTCAGATGGGTAAATAAACACAGACCAGCATTTCCAACCAATCTTCCCATTTGTAAGTCTATATACATGAGTCATCAAGAGGAAACTTCACTATTTTTCACTTTTCACTTTTTTTACCACTTCCTTGCTAAGTTTCCTTTCAGTACCAAAGCATCTCCAGGTTTCTAAGGTCATCACTCAGGACCTTATCAGCAGTTCATCTATCTGGAAGATAATCTTTCATGAGATTACTTAGAGGAAGCCTCAAAAAGCATGAATTTTCTGTTCAGAGAATGGTAGAATGGGCATATTGGGGATGTGATCTGTAATGCTTTTCAGTATTTATTTCATATGGCTTAATACAAACATGACACTTTTTGAAATAGCTCTTTTACTACAACCTAACATTTAAGAAACATACACAACCAGAATAGGAATGTAATAATGGCTGTACTTTGCCACATCAAATATCCATCTGTCCCAATACTTCACCTCTGACAGATGACCAAGGAAAGTATTAGAATAGGGAAGCGTTATAGGTGATACCTCCCCATCACAGACTCCCCCAGCTTTCAGCAACCTGAGGCTCAAGGGCTTTCTCAGCCAAAGGTGACATCATTATGTGTAAAACTCCAATATACTTTTGTTCCATGCGTTTATGAATCAATTTTGCATCTACACAGACATCTGCAATATTCTGTGGCAATGAGTTTCACAGCATGTGTTGTGTAAAAAGGATGTCTTTTTGTTTTCATCCTACCACTTCATATTATTTGATAATTTCTAAATTTTATAGCATGAGAAACAGTGAAAAATTGTTCTTAGTTCATTTTCTCTGTGCCACCCATGATTTTATAGACCTTTTCATAGACTCTAGTCTACTTAACAGCTTCTTATATGGAAGGTGTTCCTTTGATCATCCTTATTGCCCTTCTTTATGTATTCTTGAGTTCTTCGTATTATTTTCTGAAGGTGGAACAGAATCCTGTATATTATTCAAGATGCAGAAGTATTACAGGTATGAACAGTGGCACAATGATTTCTGTTCCTTGTTCTAAACTCAGTTTGTTGTTCTCTGCTCTTTTCCTAATAATTCCTTACATTCTCTCCTTTGCCCTCTGCTCACCTTTGCACTGACATTTTTATACAACTACATATATTAACTCCAAGCCCTGTTCCTTGAGAGGCAACAGCTTGTCATCTGCCACATTGTCATCTACTAACTTGGTGTTGTGAAATCCTTCCGTAGCTCTTTGCAGTGAGCTTTCATTTTCCTACACTGAATAATCCAGTACTGTAAAAACTCTGCCATTCCACTCCTTACCCTCCTTTCCAGTATACTTCTGCAAATACCAAGCAGTACAGACACCAGCACAGACCCCTTTAACACATTACTAATAATCTCCCTTTATTCTTAAAACTGACCATTTATTTCTACCCTTTGCCTCCTGGCTTTTAACATGCTGTTCACCTCTGAACACATCTTCACTCTAATCCTGACCAAGATTCTTGAAAGACTTAGATGATAGACATGTTGAAAGACTTCAAAATTCAAGTAAGTTATACCAGCTGGATTTATTAGTCTACATATTCAGTGATGCCTTAAGGACTCTAACAGATTTTTGTAAGGCATGACCTCCCCCTGCAGAAGGATTCTTTTGGAGTCATCTTTAATACAGCACATGTGTTTACAGGTCATTGATCCTACCAGCTTGTCCAGTAGGGATATCAGACTTCTGCATCTATGGTTTCTCAGTTTCCCCCAAGTGCGTTATAAAGGAGTACCTGCAAAAGTAGACGTTTATGTTTATGTTTACATTTATGTTTATATTGAAATTTTAAGTTAGTTTGACTTTCAAACTGTGCACCACAAAACTTTTTCAACTATAGCAACACACTCCCTCTCCAAAGCATGCTTGGTAAAATGGACAAAAATCCAGGAACTACATGGCCCAACTCTCCAGAACCCTTTCAGAAGTTTTAGAAAGCACTACTCTGCATTTTAGTATCATTTACTGTTCTTTCAAAGTACACTCCATCTGTGAATCTGCCAGCCTGTCTACTGTGATGTTAGAGATGAAATTTTACATACTTCTTCTGAAGGTGTATCTTTTGTAGTTTCCACTACCTCATCTAGAAACGAACTATATACCTTTTAAAAATTATTATCTATTTGCCAGTACCTCACTAACAGCTTTTATTAGTGACATACAAAAATGCCTAAAAACCACAGCCCTAGCTGCCCTGTTTCATGGTGGCAATGCTGTTCCATGAGATTTCAGACCAGAAGGTAAGACTACCACAGGTCATCTGAAGATACTTGGGGGAATGTCAGTAAATACTGGATATTAAAACCAATGAACTGTTAATCATAAGCACGTTTTAGGACTATCATCTGGAACCTGTCAGAATACTGAATTTTCGATGAGTTTAGTAATAGCCACTTTTATTTATTAATGCAGCAAACAGGAAAAAGTATTGTCTACTATAAACTCAGGGACACCCCACCCCCCCCAACCCAACAAACAGCTGCTATTGAACAACGAATGCTCTCAGCAGGGAACAAGGTAATCTCCCATAACTGTAAACAGCTTCAAAAGGCCTTAGGTAAACACTGTGAGAAACTCAAGGGATGAAGGAAGCACAATTATATGTGAAACAAAACATCGTAACAGGAATACTTTTAACCCAAAAGTGACTACCGCCTCTACAGTTCCTCACTAGCATGTGCAGTGCCAGTATACAGGATTCAAACATCCTCCCTGAGCTTTGCGTTACTGGCTGCACTTTCACTCAGCTCCTCCTACACAAATCTTACTGCTGTGTCCTGTCGATGCCACACAGTGTTCTTGCAAGACAGCCAGCTGCTGGGCACTGAGGGCATTTGACTTGCAATGCACTAATCTCAGTATTTGCTCTATCATATATTAAAGTGAGTCACAAGAAGCCAACTACTATGCTCTGCCTCCATGGCACTCATCTATGCAGCCTGCCAAGTTCATTATTCTCCCATTTCCCACCTCTTTCCTGAAGCTCCAGGAGTAGCTCATGCCATACCATGTACTCTAGCAGTACACAGATGACACTCATTCTCCTTCAAAACACAGGCACCTCTGTTACAGAGGCCAGAAAAGGTTTAAACTGGAAGTCCCTCTGGCCATAGAAAAAAAACAGAAGAAAAGAATGAAGTCGCACAGTGTGAGGTGTATCCTGCCATTCACCAATGCAAACTCAACTGCTGGATGAGCACTGATGGAAGCAATCAAAACACTAAGGGTTCCAGCTGCCCCAAACACCTTTTCTTTCAGTACCTCTCATGGCTCCAATACTTCTTCTCTGTGACTAGGGATAATACTAAGTGTCATATTTTCCATCTACCTCCTCATATATGTGGTGTCAAGATATCTCATTGTTTCACTCAGATTGCCCGCACAGGCTGGGGGAAGTTGTTCTGGAGCAATGTAGTTGGTTATCAATGTGGCAATTGCCTTAGATGCTGCCAACATAACCTTCAGTATAAGCTCTAAGAGGTAGGTTGTCCTGTGTATTTCCAAGTGCAGCACTGTACTCAAAAATGTCTAAAGGAGTAAACAGCAACAGGTACTAGACACCATAGGGTCAATTGCCTCTATAGGGGAAGCACTTTAGAAAAGAAACAGTGAAACGTGACCATTAGTAGCAACTGGTCTTTTTATTCAAAAATTCTGTGTAAAGCAGTATTTATCAGGGCTTTTTCCAGGGCTTTTCCAAATACCCACAGGCAGTGAGAGAAAAATCAAAGCGTATATTAGAATGGTCTAATATACTGCTTATACCAGGAGCAATGTTAGCTAATTGAGGGGTGGATGTGAATGACAGACTTCACTAGAGGAGGGATGCAGACCAAAAGATTTAGGAAAATGTGCAGCTAATTTGCATCAATAACAGAAGCACTATGCAGAAGAACAGAAATCGTTTTACCTTTATACAAAGCATTGGTAAGACTGATACCAAACTGCTGCATACAGTTCTGGAGTCCACATTTTTAAAGCATCTTTAAAAACTGTCAAAAAAAGACTGGAGAAAAGACATATAGTGAGTTCTAAAACTTACCTGTTTAACTGATTAAAATAGGACTGAGAGGTGACCTAGTCACAGAATACACATATCTTCATGGGAAAAAAAAGAAAGCACTGGGGACAGAAAGACTCTTTAATCTGTTATGGAAAGGTATAAAACCATCAGGAGTCAAGAGCTGCAAACTTTCACACCAGAAAAGCAGCACAACAGTTCTCAGAACAGCTTACCAAAGGAAGCAGCAGATTCACTGTCCATTGACATATTTAGTTCTTCAGATTGAGAAGATTTTAGAGCCGCAGATTCTCCTCCATGAGACAGCAGAGTGTATATATCCTAGTGCGTGTTACCATCAGAAGGCGGGAGCCTCTGGGGTAGCATATCTGAGCCCTGTCAAACTCATTAATGTTCAAAACTAGGTGATATTTAATGCCCCCCAATATACAGGCAGGCAGACTGGATAAAAGGTAAATAACATCTTCACAGACAAAGCTTGGAGGACTGAGAAGTAAGCTCATCCCTAAAAGCAGGTTAAGGAAGGGGTTTCACCTGAATCACAGGCTGCAATATAGTAAGAACTCTGTGTACCCACTTGTACCCACATAAATGCCAGGTACATGAGAAGCAGGGAACTGGATATACACCATCCTCTTCTAACATTTCATTAGTAAAAATATAGCCTGACACTTCATCAATCCCTATCCATCTTCATTTATCTGGAAAAGACTTTTATCGGTATAAATCAGACTTGGATCCATCCTGCCTTTCTAACCATCTATTTGACTATGACACATCAACAAGGAAAGAACAGGTGCAAGAGAAGATATTTCTCTGTGTTTGGTCTTATAATACCTGGATGTACAGTACATTGTCAACAACGACAAAGAATTATTATGGGGACCAAAACTGCTCACTGGGCTTAAAGGATTATCAACCGATCAGAATAAAAGCAGTTTTCAGGTTTCATTACATGGACAGGAAATCACAGTTTAAGTAATCACAAAACATTGGTGCAGAGCAGTACTTCTCCTGGTTTACATTAATTTACCTAAACAATAAAGGAAAACCAGTTCTCTGTGGACTTCTGGGATTATACAAAATTACACTTATAAAATAGGTGTTTTGCAGAACAAACTGCTAGGAGGACTTCTATGTAAAACATGCACTCTACTGAATCCCCGAGTTACTCTAGTTTTGATCTTTATACCACAAGATAGAAGGGACTCAAGTCTCCTGTTGGACAGAGGAAGGGAAAAGAGAGAAAAACAGTCCATTGTATGTTCTGAATCTCAATGTGAGGAATCAATTATCCTGGGTAGTTTCCCTGTAATCTAAGGATTCCAGCAGGTCAATTTGATTCTTTTCATACCTACCCCAATAAACTTTCATTTCTTTTTGGTGGTTTATCTTAGCAGTTTTCTCCTTGAAAGTAAAGAACAACCAAACTGATAAAAATCATTTGCCTTTAATTAAAAGTACTGAAGGTTAAGTTGGTAACAAATCTTACAAATCATGAATTTAATACACTTAGCACAACCATTTGTTTAAGTCAGAACAGCAGGTTCCAATTAACATTTTTAAAAGTATGCTTTGTGTAATATTCACAGAAGTAGAATAGCTATTGGTAGGGTGACAAAAATTCAGTATCTATATTTACTGTTTGCGAGCCTACCGCAAATTCAGATGTTCTACAGGATATACTTAGTGCTGCTGTAAAGGTGCTGACACATATTTTTCAATGACACTGGAAAATAACAAAGTCAAAAAGCAGGAATACGCTCAATCATAAGCATCCTGAAAAGGAAAAATCCCACTCCCTAAGGACAGAAATCATTTTATCTTTGCTTCGAGCATGCACTCAATCCACCAATAAACTAACGACTGATAACTGGCTCAGCTGTTACCTATATTGTCACCTTCCTGAATAAAACAGAGACAAAAGAGAGGAGTTGAGTCATGGTGCAGCTGCAACACGCAGCATGAAACTAATCCCAGCTGAACTGCACAATTGTGAACAGTTACCAGCACACAGGATTAATTAGGTGGGATTAATAAATGATTCCATCAAATAGATGGTGTAATTAAATAACAGCAGTTAATTGGTTATGTGATTTATGTAGATAAAAGCATTCAGACATGTCAGATGTAAACTTTGCATTAAAGAACTGTATACATAGCCATGTCGCATCCTGATGAAATATTAAGCCAAGAACTCTGGAATTGTGAAAAATAATGTAATACTTCATTTGATTATCACCATTTTTATACAGGAGACAAAAGCTAGCACTCTGAATCACTTATTTTAAATTGCATTATAGCCCTAAGTATCTCAATATACTTTTCTGTATACATTTAAAGACAGATTTTGTAAGGCCTGTTTTCTCTATTAGCTATGCATGTACCACATATCCAGCAAAGATTACCTTGTGATTTAGAGTGGGTTATCTGCCACCTGACTTACTAATTCATAGCAGTTTACTTATGGACAGACTTGGTGTACTTTGCTCACATGAGTACCACTTCACAACAGGTTGTTCTACTGATTTAAATGAGGTCGCAGGAGGGCTAAGGCATTCCTTGAGGAAACCTATACAACAAAATCTAACTTGGAATCCAACCTTGCGTGTTCAGAAGCCACCATTCTCAGTAAGTCAAAGTCTGGAATCTTTCTTCAGTAAAATTTCCATGAGATACACTTCACAGATGAAATATTGCTAGTTACGTGTGAAGGAACTGATCAGGTTACAGAAAACCATTTTTGTTTCACTCAGTTTCCCAAACATTCAGAGTAAAGACCAAACAAACTCACAAAGTAGTATTTTGTGCACTGCACTGAACCCCTGATCAGAGAAGCAACTTTTGACATATAAAGAAATATCTCATCTGTCACCTATTTACATACATAAAGATCCTAGCGCAACATATGGATAACAACTTCCCTTAACAATTATTTATTAATTAGACAAATGTGAGTAATGGATAGAAGATTTCAACATCTGAAAATGTGCAGATGGCACTATAAATATGTATATAGTTTATAGTCAATATATTCTTTTGTGGGAATTCAATAATACCCTGTTCGGTATATTTTTGGCTCTTCATTCAAAAGCTCATCAAAGACAGAAACAACACATCTTTCAGATGTTTTTTTATAGTAATTTTGATGCATTGTAGAAACCACAAAAGACATGAGGGGCAACTTTAAAGCTATTGTTAATTCTGAATTATAACTTCTATCTGGCAAGTAAATCAGGTCTAGTTAAAAGGCAGATTACAAGTGTTTAGCCACAGTGCCCTCTAGCTGCCTTAATTCCGATTTTATAATTTCAATATAGTTTTCCATACACAGAAGCAAAAAATCCCTGGATGAGCCACCATCTATATACCAGTACAAAATGAATCCACATTTCCACTAGAGAGACTATGGGCATCACTACCTATGATCCATCTACCTGTTTTTCCTTATCGTGATGACCCACCCACCCCACCGCACCCCACCTCCAAAACAGCATTCCTCTAACATCCAAAGAACAAAATGTATGTTTCTTATTGAATTTCCCAGCCTGAAAAGTAGAGATCAGGAAAGCAGTCTGAAGAAAGTAAAAACTGATTCAACATTTTTTTAGGACCCAAACAACCTCAACAGAAAGAATGGGTTTGTACCTTTCACTACTTTTTACTTTTGTGTGCAATCTACCCTGGCTGCTTTGAATCAGAAAGCACCAGTAAGCAGCAGCAATTCTGGCCTGACCTGAAAACGTAGGCTGTTAGATAAAATGTGAAGTCCAGGCTCTCTTCTCGGATGACACCAGTCAGCTGCAAACAAATACAAGCAGTTTATCACGTATTTTCCTGATCCAACTGACTTAGGGAAGTGCTGGGTCACTTCCCAAAGTCTGTGTCTTTCAGGCACACTGTCTGATGCACACTTGGTTTTCTCTTGCTCCTCCTTTCTCTTGAGACCTAGATTTTGCAGGCTTAAGACCTCTTAAACCATAGCCTCTGAAAACCTACTAAAACCTGATGGCTTCACCAAGGGCAAGTCTTGCCTGACCAACCTAGTGGCATTCTATGATGGAGTGACTACATCAGTGGACAAGCAAAGAGCTACAGATGTCATCTACCTGGACTTCTGTAAGGCCTTTGACACTGTCCCCCACAACATTCTTCGCTCTAAATTGGAGAGATATGGATTTGATGGACGGACTGTTTGGTGGCTGAGGAATTGGTTGGATGGTCGCATCCAGAGGGTAGTGGTCAACGGCTCAATGGCTGGATGGACATCAGTGACAAGTGGTGTCCCTCAGGGATCCATATTGGGACCAGTACTGTTCAGTATCTTCATCAGTGACATAGTGGGATTGAGTGCACCCTCAGCAAGTTTGCAGACAACACCAAGCTGAGTGGTGCGGTTGACATGCTGGAGGGACAGATGCCATCCAGAGGGACCTGGACAAGATCAAGAAGTGGGCCCATGTGAACCTCATGAGGTTCAACAAGACGAAGTGCAAGGTCCTGCATCTGGGTCGGGGCAATCCCAGTATCAATACAGGCTGGGGGATGAAGGGATTGAGAACAGCCCTGCGAAGAAGGACTTGGGGGTACTGGTGAATGAAAAGCTGGACATGAGCCGACAATGTGTGCTCGCAGCCCAGAAAGCCAACCGTATCCTGGGCTGCATCAAAAGAAGTGTGGCCAGCAGGTCGAGGGAGGTGATTCTGCCCTTCTACTCTGCTCTGGTGAGATCCGCCTGGAGTCCTGCGTCCAGCTCTGGAGTCCTCAGCACAGGAAAGACATGGACATGTTCGAGTGGGTCCAGAGGAGGGCCACAAAAATGATCAGAGGGCTGGAACACCTCTCCTATGAGGACAGCCTGAGAGAGTTGGGGTTGTTCAGCCTGGAGAAGAGAAGGCTCTGGGGAGACCTTACTGCGGCCTTTCGATACTTAAGGGAGGCTTATAAGAAAGATGGAGACAGACTTTTTAGTAAGGCCTGTAGCGATACACAAGTGGTAATGGTTTTAAACTAGAAGAGGGTAGATTTAGACTAGATATAAGGAAGAAATCTTTTACGATGATGGTGGTGAAACACTGGAACAGGTTGCCCAGAGAGGTGGTAGATGTCCCATCCCTAGAAACACTCAAGGTCAGGTTGGACAGGGCTCTGAGCAACCTGGTCTAGTTGAAGATGTCCCTGCTCATTGCAGAGGGTTTGGACTAGATGACCTTTAAAGACCCTTCCAACCCAAACTATTCTATGATTTTACGATTCTACTTTGTGTGTTACTTAAATGCTCCTTCACAGTTGCATTCTCTGTAACAAGATGCACTTAGCTTCTTTGTGAACCTTTAATGGACAAGATGACTTACATACAAGGAATTTTTTAACCACAGTCACTGTTGTTTCTAAAAAAAACCCAGACAATTGCAGATCTTTACAATATAAGGATCTGTTTAAACTGTTCTGCAATGAACTATCTTCAGCAGTGTGCCCTTACTCCTTCTGTAAGCCTGAAGTCTGACCAATATTTTGGACAATGCAAAGTTCCTTCCCTGCCTTTCTTTTCCCAGCCCAGTCTTCCTCTAACATTTGATAGTGGATAGCCTCTCTTCACAGCGTGTACTGTTCCTTCAAGTTCACTCAGTGTCTTCATCAAAAACACAATTGAGAAAACTCAAATCTTTGCCTCCAAATAGGCTCTCTAAAACCCCTATCTCTTGCCATGAACCAATAGACAATAGACATTCACAACTGATACAACACTGTTCTTCACCAGCTCCACAGACATTTATGTTCAACTAAATGCTAAGTTTCCATTAACAAAAAAGATGCTCACTTTATTATGATACAAGAGGGTAATGAAAAGGAAGGTTAAAATAAAGAACTGAGCAGAGAAATCAAAATTTTACTCATATAACAAGGTATAATTTGTGATTCCATGCAAATATAAATTTACCCCTTCCCCTGCCTCAGGAAGCCATGAAAGTCTCAACAAGATCCCAGAGCTCTACAGAAACCATAGAATCACAGAACGGTTTGGGTTGGAAGGCACCTTCAAAGATCATCTAGTCCAATCCCGTGCCATGGGAGGAACATCTTCACTAGATCAGGTTGCTCAAAGCCCCATCCAACATGACCTTGAACACTTCCAAGGATGGGGCCTCCACAACTTCTCTGGGCAACCTGTTCCAGTGTCTCACCACCCTCACAGTGAAGAACTTCTTCCTAATATCTAATCTAAATCTACCCTCTTTCAGTTTAAAACCGTTACTCCTCATCCTATCACTACACTCCCTGATAAAGAGTCCTCCCCATCTTGCTTGTCGGCCCTCTTTAGGACTGGAAGGCTGCTATAAGGTCTCCCCAAAGCCTTCTCTTCTCCAGGCTGAACAACCCCAACTCTCTCAGGCTGTCCTCATAGGAGAGGTGTTCCAGCCCTCTGATCATTTTTGTGGCCCTCCTTTGGACCCACTCCAACATCATGTCTCTCCTGTACTCAGGACTCCAGAGCTGGACGCAGGACTCCAGATGGGGTCTCACCAGAGCAGAGTAGAAGGGCAGAATCACCTCCCTCGACCTGCTGGCCACACTTCTTTTGATGCAGCCCAGGATACGGTTGGCTTTCTGGGCTGCGAGCACACATTGTCGGCTCATGTCCAGCTTTTCATCCACTAGTACCCCCAAGTCTTCTCCGCAGGGCTGTTCTCAATCCTTCATCCCCCAGCCTGTATTGATACTGGGGATGGCCCCAACCCAGATGCAGGACCTTGTACTTGGCCCTGTTGAACTTCATGAGGTTAATTATACCAGTAATGTAAGAGCTTTCAGTTTCTTACCTGTGTTTTCACCATACTTTTTGAATATCCTTTGAGTAATGTATGTGTTTGTGTGCAGGTATGATTTAGAAAGGAAATGGTTAATAGAAAAAGTTTTTAAAAAAATAGTTTTAAGTGAAGGTGACAGAAAACAGCTTTAAAACAAAGTCCAAATATTTGAGGAAATATACTTTGAATACACAATTATATATATAATTATACGATATTTTAAAAACCAGGAATTTACATTAGTGTGATGGTAGTGACAAAACTGAAAATTCAAAATGTCAGAAAAAGGTTAGAATAAATGTTCATTGTACTTTATGTGTACTACAGCTGCCTTGAGCTGCAAAAACATATCCTTAGTCCTGCAAGTCTATAAACATGCAGCATGTAACAGTAGGCTATCACACTTTCACAAAAGTATACGAGAAAATAAACATCCTCTCAAACAGTCTTAATCAATAGCATAGTACTTTGGAGTGAGGGGAAATACTTCTTGAGTCCCAGGTACATCTCCTAAACACTTGAAAATAAAAAAAAAAAAAAGCATACAGTATAAATCTGAACTTCAGCATGGAAATGAGCTATTAAGCACTGCATTCTGATTTTGGCTTTTCACTGGCTGATAGACAGATATACTCAATTAATGTAGAACTACACTGATGTCAATCCAGCAAAGGAGGGTGACAGGCAGTAACCCTCGATCTAGAGAGGAAGCCCGTTACTATTAAAGTTAATAGCAAAACCCTGAATGACCCTGGACAACTACACAGGTTTGCCTGTAAGTGTCACAAGGCAACAAGAAGTATCATGAATATGGGCCAACTGCCCAAAGTCTGAGCATGACTCTCGTAGTGTCTTCGTCTCAAGAAATTTTCTTTGGAAAGTGGCATACAGGTGGTATAAGCATCCTGCTGACCATCCTAAACCATGCTCTACAAAGATGGGCAAGACTGCTGCCACCAGCATTACTTATTGCCTCAACCTCCTTTTGACAAAAAGTGGTGGGATTTCCTACTCACTGTGGAGAACAAGGAGCTCTACTGAGGCACTGCTTGCTTTTTCCTGATCCTATGGTATCCTGAGACTGTTTGCAGCTCCTGCAGAGAGCCAGTAGGATGACATACTGGCAAAAATATCCAAGCCCTTAAATATAAAAAATACTCCTTTTGATTTATTTTTTGATTCTATAAATTGCATATTTTTGGATTTTACTTCCAGGACTTTTCCTTTTCCTCGATTGTTAGGGTAATTTTAAGAGACAAATCTTGATCCCTTCACTTCAGTAGAAACACTCCAGATTTATCATGGTATTAGAGACACTCATGCAGTTCTCAGATCAGTCTGTAACGTCTAGAACAGAATTTAGCTAGAAGGTGGCAACTGTAATATAGGCTGGTTCAAATGCCATGGAGTCTGCTTTAAAATGAACAACCACTCTAGTGATCTCAAGCCTCCCCACTGGGACTTAGGGATCTCCAACCACATTCTTAGACATTCCCAGGGCACCCTCAAGAGACATGAAGCCTCCCCATTCCTCAACCGCTGTGTTTTTCTTTGAAACAGTAAAAATTTACTGAGAGGAAAGGTGGAATCGGAAAACCTAGGGAAAGAATCGCAGAGGTCCTAGCAGCATTTGAAATTTTCTAACCCAGCCTACTGTAATTTTTAATGTATAAATCCTGAGCATAAGTTTGTGGTAAACAAAAAAAAATTATTTATTTACAGTCATTTTCGCTCTGTTCTCTTTTTGAAATGAAAAGCAGCTGGAACCAGTAATACCAGATGGGCACATACAATCATATGCAATGTTCATCACTACAGAATTCAAGCCATCTCTCTGACACTGTGTGCACTCTGCTTATTTACTGCCTGTGAATCACTTCATTTATGCAGCTGCAACATAAGGCAAAGCAGAACGGGGAGAACTTGGATCTTAATATCCACTGTGTGGAAATACCCCGGGGTATGGCCTGTCTCCTGGACACCGGATGCTTTCAGCAAGATTAAAAACAAGGTTTTCCTCCTCAACCCTGCCAATATGAGAACTGAGCATTCACTCTCCATTTCTTGGAGGAGGTAGACAATTCCTACTTGGAAAAAAACCCAAAACTGAAATATCTAAAAAGATGGATGTTTCTGAGTCACAAGAACTGATCATAGGTGGATTGGTTGTGCTGGTGTTATGCTCTAGCTTATAGAATTTTGGTTTCAACTTACTGGCAGGAATTTTTTGCTGCATTTTTTCCATCCTAACTTACATTCACCTTTTTGTATGCATATATGAAAACTGTTTCAGCATGCAATGCTTCTAGTGGGTAAATTTTGTGAGAAAGCCATTTTTAATTATCAACAAAATAACTCTGGAAAAGACTAAAAGATGCCTTTGCGACCTGAAGTGCTACACGTTGCTACATATGACCAGAGACTAAGAGGAATATTTTCAGCCCTGGAAACTTCCAGGCTTTTGTGACACATGTTTCTGAAGTCTATAATGTAAAGTTTCTTTTCTTCTGTCCCTGAGCCAGTCTTGCAAGCCTTGCAAGTACTAAGCCCAAGAAGCACAGCACACGCAGGTCACTAATAGCTGGTGTCACAGAACCAAAACTGCAGGTTTCTGCCACTGCTGCCACACTGCTCAGGAGTGGACCTGCTGTACAGGGAGGCATCAGGGAGTTCACACGCCACTGGCCTTCACTCCTCTAAGATAAGACCAAAAGCCCTGTGCAAGTTCCCACACTGTGCTTTATACAGAGCGGGGTGTCATCCTCCTGTTACTTCAGACAGCTACGTGCTAAAGGAATATTCCCTTTCTTAGCCTCACAAGCATTTTAAGGCTAGAAAAAGGTTCTTTTGATTCTATTATCATTTATTCATCACTGGAGAACTAATTGTAGGTGTTAAATGCTGCTGCTACCTAGTATCAACTTATGTTCTCAGCTACCATTATGTGTTAGACAAACTGGAGGTATTACAATGGGTCACCTGAAAGAAGCAGAACCTATTGTGTATCTTTACTCTACTTTTCAGAGCATGTGTCACTGAAAGCCATTTTATCACAATTCTTTTTACAAGTTGCTTCCATTTAGATAGGTTCTAATCATGTCATTTTCAATGTTTCATTATAACTTTTACAACCAGCAGTGCTCTCCATCACAGTCATGCTGATTCTTTTACAGTAAAAATGTCTCTAAAAATAAATTCCCAACCTACACTTTGCTAGGTGAGCATTGGTAAGTGGCAAAATATTTCTAACCTATCTGCACAGCACTCAAAAAATTTTGTGTAAGAAATCTTTGCATGGAAAATTTTTGCATTGGAAAATATTTGTATCCTAACTTACATCAATCTTTTTGCATGCATATATGAATACCACTTTGGCATGCAATTTTGGAATTTTGTGCTCAGCTATTTTCAAGCTCATTCATTCCTAAATTGGTGAATTGCATTAAAAGTTTTACTTAAAAAAAAAAAAAAAAAAAAAAGAAGAGAAAAAAATCTTTAAATAATAGACTCCCAGTAATGCCTTTAGGCAAAAGTGTACATCTTTAGAATAAAAAAGAGCCTTTTCATTTTTTCGGAAATAGCCATATATCACTAAAATTATTCTGTCTCTACATATATATATATATAGGTACCGATTCACAATCAAACATAACCAAGACACTCTAAAATATACTGTCCATTCGTCCTTTCACAGAATATCCCTACAGAATGGACAAGGTAAATATCTCAGTAGATGTAATTGCATTTTGTCTGAATAATACTGAAAATTTCATGTTAATTATAATGCTTTAATACTAAATTTAATTGAACAATGGTAACATGGAGAAAGCTGTGGGTACTTTCATTACAAAAAGATCTTTTCATTAATTTAGCAATTTTTTCTGCCATCTGGTACAGCCACGAGTAGTTATTTGTACATTATTCAAAACGATCTTTGAATTCTTGAAGAATTTTGGACTGATGGTTAACTTTTTACAGCAAGCATTCAATGTTTTATTCAAAATAATAACTGCATCAATTTGTTGTAACTGGTGTTTTGGCTCCTTAGTCGAGTGTGAAGTTCCTTTGGGTGCTGAAACTACATAATACACAGTTTTGGCACAAATACAAAAAAATTTAAAAATGGCAGTAAGTCCTGTCTCAAAACTTTGCATACTGTTGCTGCACAGCAAATAAAAACATTCACTTCAAAACCTGTAGATGAGTGTAGTGGGAAAAAGGCTTAAAATGTCTTTCTGTGAAGAAGGCTGAAGAAATTCTAAGACACTATTTGTTGTTTACCAGTAAAAGAAAATAGGATGTTGCAGCTATTACCAAGCAAAAATCCTGGATCATTCAGTGGGTATTCTGACTAAAGAACTCAGGATTTGGCATGAAGATTCACACAGAGAAGAAACAGCAAATGTATCTGAGTAATCAACCAAAAAAAGAAATGAAATAAAGCAAGAAAGCCTTTAACCTCCTCAGTATTTTTTGTAGACTACATTTCCTTTATCAAATCTTGAAAATTTCTCCCCCCCTCTCCCAAATTTACTGTCTTTTTTCCTGTTGGGGGACTAGAGATGAAGGTTTCCCCATATTATGAGTATTGCTTAGAGAAGACTAAGGATGACAGTCTGAGACCATAGTAAAAATACTGCTAGTTTCATTTTAGATTAACTCAGGTAAGTATCAATTAAAATAACGCAAGTAACAGGAATGAGATGCGTTATTGCTCTACCATCTTAATTTGTGCCCTTTACTGTCTGGTAAACTGAGTATTTCCAGTCTCTCCATGACATCCAAGGAGATCAAAAGGTTTGTATCAAACAAGTAGATTTTCAGCCACTTTTCTTTTACTGGAATATACCTGTTTTTTCTAAAAACTCAAAAACTGTTCACAGCTTTCATTTCACAGCCAAAATGTTAAAACTCTCTAGTTTGGGTGAAAAAATAATAATATTTTGATCAAAAATACAAAATTTCTAGATTAGAAAAAAGTAGTCAATTTTTAAATTGAATGAAACATTTAAAAGTTCACAAGTACAAGCACATCTCTTAATCTGCTGATTTGTAGAGTTACGAGCATATTAATGAATAGGTGTCACCTATGAGCCAGATACCCTGTTTTAAAAAAAATGCAGTAATCCTGCAGGTTAATCATTAAAGCACAGTTTTATTTACATCACACTTATAGATTCTCTTTAAACAGGCCTAGAACATGTGCAATTGCTGAAAAATGCAGGTAAATATTTTTTAAATGGACAACTTATTTTTGTTACAGTTGTAGTTTTAGGGTGATTGATAGTTATAACATTGGATAAAGCAATGGGGAGACATGTATTATCACTTGCTAAACTCAGACATTTCTATAAAAATGACAAATGACAACAAAATATGTTTTACAAATGCATGTACTTTCAGGGAGGACTGCAATCATAAATGCTTAAATGAACTCAAGTCATATTTTCTCTGAAAGTAAATCGGGTCTTTCATTTTCTTCCTTTTTCTCTTGTACTACTAAACGATGAAGAAAACAGATAATTTAGATTGCTCTCTCTAGCAAGAGCAGTTTAACTACCAGCATTAGTTTATGGCAACTACCTTGCCATAATCTGGCCAGGACTACCTCAAGTGCTCAATTTCATTCACACAAGTAGTCACATTCAAATGTGAGGCATTAAATGCACCCAGGGCCGTCAAAAGGGCACTACAAGAGACTATTATCCCAGGTGTTACCCTGTGGGAGCTGAAAGCACAACATGGGCCAAATTTTCTGAGTCACATCAGCTGTTGCTACTGCTGCTGCCAGAGGAAAGTGAGCACCTACAAAATTTCTTCCTGCACTTTCCAATTCTTTCTCTTCTCCGCCACGGCTTTCATGTTCAGCAGTCTCAATCACAACTGCACCCTCCACTCCAGCAGCCTAACAAAGCTGGGGAATAGGCTGCCTACCCATCTGCTGCTACCACCTCCCTCATTACTGGCAGAGATGCTAGGGACAGGTGGGCTTTCTGCTCCCCAGTTCTGTTAGGATGATAAAAAAAGAGAATACAGCAGCAGTACCTAGAGCAAGCAAATGTCTCACTAGGGTGGCAGCTGTGCTACATGTTTTTCCATTCCAGCTATTTGATATCTTCAGGGTTTTCAGCCAAAACGAAGAAGGATGAAAAGTGCCAGGAAGCATTTTCCTTCTTAAAAAACTGCTTTTTATGGAAGTGCTCATTATTAAATTTCTATTTATTAAAACTTTGTGTTTATCTCAATGTCCTCCTATGAGCTAAAAGCAAATGGGAGAAAGAAAGGCAATAATGGACCAGCTCCTCAGCTAGTGGAAACTGTCAGTAGTTCCCGTCAGACTGCCCTGCAGAAGATAAACTCCAATTCTAGTTGCATCCCTGGCAAAGGAAAAAACTCTTAGTAGCCCAGATTACAGCTCTACAGATTTCCTAGTTCGTGGTGAGAAGAGATGACCTGAGGACATGATTTCCTGTACAAGAAGACACTACACTCTACCCAGATCATCCTGACAGGCCTCAGGAGGTGTCTTTGGACTTCCAGCCTCCTACATCATGATTAGCCATAGACATATGGCCTCACATCATGAGGGGCAAATGCAGGGTAACCCACTAACTTTAGCCCAGGTTATTTTTCCCTTTGGAACTCAACAATCCGGATGAGAGAAAAGCATTTTTCAGTTTTCAGGAGACTCAGCTCGTGTGTGTCATGGGCAAGGAAAACAAGACACGTAGGCAGTAGCAATGCTATGGTTCCTGAACTGGCAAGAGGGCTGACGGAGCAGAGTATTTTCACATAATCCTAACGGACAACGCCACAGTGACAATGTCATAGTGTGATTAAGGGAAAACACTCTCAGTGTCCACATGTCAATTCAATCCAGTGTGGTATGAAATAAAAAAAGTAATGTTGTAGCCATTACCTGTGCCTTCAAAAAGGAAAAAAGATGTCAGTGAGTGCCCACAGGATGGGCAGAGGAAAAATCTGCCTTGTTATTGTACTTGTGATGTGAACAAAAACTCTTCAAAAATGGCCAACTTTACTATACCATCAAAAAATGAACATGTTCCTTCGTGAACTCTTTTATATACAGTTTCATATTAATAAAAACATATTAATTGACATTTTGAATATTTTAAATGGTGGAATTTTTTCACTTTAAACAAGCATATTATTTCAAAAAAAGAGTAAAAGCAAATACAAAATACGTAACAGCACCATAAATTAACTTTTGCATAAGGTTTAACTACATTGTGCCATGATCAATTTATCTAGCCAGTTACCCCTACCACTGGTAAGGATAAGGTCTTGTTTGAAAGGAGGAAAGGGGAATCAGTCTATACAGCCCTAAGACATTCCCAAAGTCACATCAGTGTCACCATGGCAACACCACAGGACAGCTGTGTCACAGCCACAGGGCTACTTGCTCCAGGGCTACTTGTCCAACCCAGGGCTTGAGCACGACCCCTTTGGTGCTGGACGTGCCTTTGTCCCTCGCATGCTTTTCCCACCGCAGCCTCCAGCATCCTTTGTATTTGCTGTTCTTAGCTAACAGGTCTGGCTGTGTTCAGCACTTACAGTTCTTCCCTCTGGCATCTCTGATCAGTGACAACCCTCTTAAAACCAGAGTTGTTAATTTTAGCAATAGGAAAAAATCTCTTACAGAAAGGGGGGTTTACAACAGTGCTACAACTATAGTTCTTCCCTAAACACTTACAAGTACCTGAGACTAATTCAGGCAGCACACATGACAAGTACCTAACTCCTAAGCTGGGTCCTCTGCCTATGTCTTGACAAAGAACTCCTTCCAGAACCGATTTGTGTCACTTCAATCTCTGTGGTTTGGCCTTTGCTCCTAAGCTACGTAAAAGAGTTTACAGGAAAATGGTTTGGCTTGGATAATTTTTTTTTTCCTTGCAGTTTGGTTTTCCCCACAAACTTCTCTTAATTTCAGTCATTCTATCAAAGTGATTAACATTGCTCTCAAACCGATCAACCTGTATTATGGATACTTCATGATAACAGAGCTCCAACTGTGCCACAGTTTTTCTGGCAGTCTTTGATCCTGCTGACCACAAGGTACTCCTGGGATGTCTTTACGGATAAGGGAGCTCTTTGGTATCCTGTCTACATCCATCCACCCTGGGATCTATGATGATTCTATGCCAGTTGTTCTGTGATGTGCAAGACCTACTTTGTCCTCTGTCTGCACAGAGTGTGGTTTGGGGAATGAATTTCCTAGTCTTTAAAGGGTTTGGGATTTCAGAATCATCATCTTTTAGTTACATCCAAACTAAGCATTTTCTTTGCTTTGCCGTTTCCTGGCTTAGGAGAAGGAAAAGCTTGCTAAAATCTACTTTACAGAAGACAGAAGCAGTATGGCAGATTTAGCACATGGAACCAAGAGGTACTTTTTCACCAGGTGATATGACTGAGAGTACATTTAGCTATAAAGGTTGAAAGACCTTGAACTAGCTTGGAAATCTTTTAAGTAAACTTTAATTTTCAAGTACTAATGCTGGCTCAAGAGACTTTTCAATCACAGTGACTTGGAAAACATGGTTTCTTTTGCAGATGTGATCTCACTAGACACCTGTGCCTTAGGATCCCAGCTGGGATGACAACCTGCAATAAAAAGCCTCACTTGAAGACCACTTAAAGACTGCAGCCTTCTGCATTCCTGGAGCAAAATTTTACATCTGTAATTCTTATAACTGTATTAAACTTTCTGCCTCTATATACATTTACATAGTGTAAGCCTGTCATGGCCTATGCTGTTTAGAACCTATGTGTATTCTAAGGGAATCCCTGTTTTCCACATACTGTTTGGGAAAGACTCATGATGGCCCCAAAGGATTAGTCTCTGAGAATGGCATAGAGGACTTACAGATTTGGAACCTTCCCTTCCAGCAGTTCACAAAAGCTTGAACTTTCAGAAGCTCACAGTATAACACAATTATCTTTGCCAACTGAGTAGGGACAAATATTGAGCCCTTTTTTCTAGCTGAGAGCTTGAAACAACAACAACAAAAAAACCAACAACAATTTAGGATTTGCCTTATGGCATGACTGCGGTATAAATACATAACTAAAACAGATATATACAAAGGATACATCAACATAAAGCTCATGAAACATATGGCTGGGTAGACACAGCTATGAAGGTTGTCTGGAGGGCTAATACAGATCCACTGTGGACCTTGCAGTTCTGTAGAACAGCAACAGTGATTAGGAAAACACATTCCTGTTTGTCCCTAAAACTCACTCTAAAAATTATGCTAATGATGACTAATCCTTGACTCATTAAAAAGCAATCAAACAAACTAAAACACAGAATCCTGAATGAGATGTGGTATAAAGCCTTCAGTAAATACACATTTCCAGGGACACAATAATCTGTATGTAGCTGCAATTGGGGAAAAAGGAAAAGGAACAGTAACTAATTTGGATAAAGGTAAAGTATTTAATGGAAAGCTATTATCATGGCTTTTAAAAATGTATACAGCTGTTTCCTTGTTTCAGCTTGTTAAACAACATGCAAGCCCTCTTTATATGCATTTGTCAACTGCAGATTGTAATTGGGTCCCAATTCACTAAATCACCACAGAGTCCTCTTCAAAATGAACCTTAATTAAAATTAATTAAAGGAATATTTTTTATTCCTAAGGAATTTCTGCTATTAATGTAAACTGTGTTGTAATTTCACGCTGCTTCTGTGAAAGAAATGAGCAATAAGAGAAGACAAAAGTACACCAAAAAGATGTACCTCTCCTAGTGCTTTATAAGAATAACTGAAACTCTTTGACAGCACAGGTAATAAATTCATGCCAAACCCTCTCCTGACACATTCAGCACTCAAAGACGACAATCCCGACAACTTGTATTATTGCTATAGTAATGTGACAATTAGCATCAAAAGAGAAGATGGTTTGTGTCTACAATTTTAATGACACTTTACAATGTTGAATAATGATGCACCTAAACATCCTTTGGTCAATTGAAAATCACTTCATCTAAGACAAGACAGCTGACATTTGTGAGACAAGTAGTCACAACTCTGATTTTTGGATGTCATGTGAAAAATACATCACTGTGTTGTAATTTTAAATATCAAAGCATGCTTTACTGACGTAGGCTCCCAAAGGAGAGAATGGATTTCCTTTAGGCAATATATTCTCCACTTAAAAGCAATACACTTGGAAAAACTTCAATACATATAGGTACTGACTTAGGTTATTTTAGTATGTTAAGCATACAAAAGTCACATATAAACGACAAAAATATGGGACAGTCCCTGGACAGTTCAAGACCCAGAATTCCTTTAAAGAAAGACACGATAAATTAAGGGCTGTGAATTTGCTTGTGGCACAGAAAAATCCAGAGAAAAAGTTTGATAGAAAGGATGCCGGTATACTTCCACTGGATTTAGCTTTTCTACCGTTAAAATGCACCCTTTGCTGCCACCACGTGGGCCTTGCCGCAATACACTAGGAATGAACACCAGTAACACTTTTTCCATCCCTCTGCAATCCTCTTCCTTCCAATTTGATTAAAAAAAAAGGTTTCCTCCTTTCATCTATGTTTCAAATACTGTCTTAAATAAATAAGCTCTGTTCCTTATCTGTTAGGTGTTACACAGCTCAAAATCACTGCTGAAGTTCAAGAATCGAAATGACTTTATTTAATGAATAAACACACAAGTCCCTCACTTTTTTAAAAAGTATTCAATGGTACTTTGATAAAAGACATACAACACCTGCACTTCACCCTACCTGTTCAGATACCACAAAGTTAATCGTTGCAAGAGTTCACCAGGTCAGGAGCTAGATGGGACTTCAAGCAATAGCCAGAGTTACTCGATAGCTGTCAGAACAGTACTTACGTTAGAGTACATAAGGCCTGAACTGCATGTATATAGGTAATGTTTATTATTAAAATAGATGGTACTCTGATATAAGATGGCTCCAGGCTGCTGGGCAGGTGGCACGGGCATTACAAATTAAATACATGCCCTTGATCTGAAAAGTGTTGAGAAGTGTCACAACTCTGGGCCCTGGACAGAACATAGGCACTTTTTTAACTGTGAAACCTTCCGTCCACACCTGCACAGCAGATTTATACTAAGCACATTTATATGAACTTTTAATATGCAGAAAAAAGCCTCCTTTCCTGTGAAACCACACTGGAACTGCACACCAGCATGCCTTGCAGCGTGCAGGATGCCATTGGTAATGGGGACATACCATCCTGAAACATGGAGTAGATCACGACGATGCTCATCAGTCCTCCAGCAGTGGCTATGGGCATGTGCAGGAAGAGGATGCTGGAAACATCTACAGGTTTGGTCACTCCACCACACAAGAGACAATAAAAGGTTGAGGAGGGGACTGCTCTCTTTACACTGCTTTTGGCTTTTTGACTGAGAGACCTGCATGTGCTTTGAAAGCCAAGATCATTCTAGAGTCATCATTTTCAAAAACCTAACAGCTCTCATCAGCACATTACAACCCTTAATTTTTAATGAAATCTCGATCTACTTTTTTCAGTCTTTCAACTCAAGCTCCAAAATAGCAATCAGAAATGGCCCAATATAAAAGACAAAGTGCAAGACAAGTATCTCATATGCCACTGGAGCGCCTGGAGACAAGCCTTCCAGGCATCTTCTGCAAGGGGGCAGAAAACTTGAGTGTGCTCACTGGCACTACGCAAAAGTTGCCAGACAGTTAACTTATCTACCCAAGATTTGAATACCAGTGCCGCACTGTATTTTGAAAAATGAAGGCCATGAGTCCAAAGACAAGGGCAGAAATCAGATCTCTGGCAAGGTAGCACAGAGGATCAGTTATAAGGTACTAGGGAAGGTCTTCAGATGGGAGACTACCGCGGAGCTTGGCACCTAACTGGATATGCATGCTGTGAATTGGGAACCACTGGTAAAGCCCTAAGAATTCAATAGCCCAACATTGCTCCAGTTTCCTCCAAGCAGCAGACAGAGGAGGATTCTGATGAGGTTTGTCCTTTTTTTTTTTCAACCATGCAATACCGTAAAACATTGTCATAAAATTCTATGTTATTGTCATGTGGTCCTTGTTACCATTCATTACATGAACTCCTGTTTTTAAAATGTTTTAAGAAATTCTTCAAGCTAAGCGATGCTGACCCTAGCTTTCTAGAATTTCCCTCTGCAAAACAATTTGCTTGTTTAATCCTCTGAGGGCTTTCCTTTGGCATGCTAGGCTCTGAGCTATTTTCACACATAGTAGGTTTGAGTTTGCTGCAAATGTTCAACAGCACTCCTGCTTATTAAATTTTACCGCTTCTAACAGAAACCTTGGCCTTGGCCAATGTTATTGGTCTTGTTCAATAACTAACTGTGTGTTATTAATAATGTCCAGCACAAGGTATTATAAGCATTTCAAGGACCCAATTCACGTCTTCAAAGACCATTAAGGTACTTGGAGAACGATCTCCTGCTCAGGACTGTATGAACAGGACCATACTGTTCAAGGCTGGATGGGGGGACCCCAGACATGGCCAGTGGCACACAATGTTTGCAGAGGGGTTGTGCAGTGACCTCCCTAGACGGACAGACAGACAGATGGCCACCCGGCTGCCTTGTGGTGCATTCATAGCCCTGTGTGACTGAGTGGCGCCCAAAAATTGTGCAGCCGCTGTTCGTCATCACTTCTGATCACGGTGTGCTGCCACCAGTTCACCCCCCTCAGCCTCACCCAGTGACCACTGGCAATGCTCTGGTTCAGCTTCCAAGCAAACTGTTTTCCCCTCTTCAGAGCACTGGTCAGAGAAAATGTTACGATGAAGTGACATGAGTTGAGAGACACTTCTGCAGAAGGGAAACCAGCAAAGCAGAAGCTGAGTACCACATAAGAGCAGCCACTATCTTCTTATTGTCCATAATCATAGACCTTCTATTCACTATATGCAGGCCTGTGTTGATGGAAATAGTGCTGAGTATGAATTAAGACCTCCAAACAGGCTCCCACAGCTGTTGTAAGATGGGTGAAGGAAGGAGGGATTTTTTTCAGCCATGTGAAGGCAAAGAAGAGTGTGGAGCAGGCAAAGCGACAGTGACAGATTTGACACAGAGGGCCACTTTAGATGGCAGCTAGCCTCTTCCTGAGGCTGCCTGGGCTCGCTGTGCAGAGGACCATTGTGTACTATTTGTGATGGACTGTTGTGCAGAAGCATGATGGACTGCAACATGACAGACGTCGTACTTCTGCTCGTGTGTACAAAACCACCACAAAACTTGTAGCATGAACAGCAGATCCCCGGGCCAACGTACGTTACACCGTGTTGTATCAGAGTCCCTCTCGCAATGTACCGTATCACTGGCTAACACGGACACACACCCATTGAGAAGATGTAATCGGCAGTGCCCTTCTTGCTACTTCAAAAACTTAAAATCCGAATTACAGAGGAAATTCAACGGCCTTATTCAAACTGCACAGTTCAGCCCCTAGCATCACACAAGATAGTATTTTTTCTGATCCTCTATAATTGGTTTTACTGTTCTCCAAGTATTAAAACTATTCCAAAATAAATCTCTCCTTATTTGAGCATAAAGCACTACTTAAGGTTACTCTGACTTTTGCAGGAATGGCTTTTTCTGCGTTATTCTCACAGCCGCCTTGACCAGGCCTCCTCTCTAACGGCTGCTGCTCTGTTCTGACTGACTCATCCTGCTATGCTCCCCAGGTCTCTAAACCTAAACCTGAATAACGGCTGAACCTTTCCACCTCTGGATCATTTTCACATTTAGGCTCTCTACTCCACATCTTTCTTGCAGAGAAGGACCAGCTAGACCAAACACCTTGTTCCTGAAGCCTGTGCCTCAACCCTGCTGGGCCTTCAGACGGTTACACAAACTGGGCCTGACGTGGGCCCTGTGCCCAGCTCGGCTTCTGCTTACTGTTTTCAGGAATGAGAAGCGGTAAGAAATCATAGCTGCAGACCATTCTCTGACAGCTTTTCAGACATGTTTCCTCACCAGATGTTCAGCTCTGACTACAAGACCAATGACCTAATGGACAGCAGGTCAGTGCCATAAACTGCGAAGTCCTTAAAAGGAAATGCCACTGAAAAAAGAAGAGGGACTTAAAATTTAAAAAGATACATTCCAATCTGTAACAAAATTTTCAGTTCAAATAGTCACACTTTCAGCCAGCAAACAGCTCTATAATATATATTCAAATACCAGCAACTTGTTCAGCTTTTGCTCTTCCCAGCAAACCACAGTCCCTACCGCTATCCTTTTTTAAAGGATACATTCACACTTGTTAGGTTTGCCACACTAAGACACATGTGAAGTGTCTTTAAAAAGACTTCTAAAAAACCTCCAAATCTTGGCAACTGTAAAATATACCTTCTTAGAGATGGTAACATGACAGAGCTTTAAAGCACTCCTGGCACAGGTTTCTCGAGCCCTCAACAGGATATTGCTTCTGCTGCGATCATCCACGCTGGCATGCACATGCAAGACATATGATCCTCCTATTCATGAACCACATAGGGATTTTCATCGATGAGACCAAACATCTGACATAAAGAAACTTGTCAGAATTGCTCTCTTGCCAGCGCACAGAGCAAGCTGAATCAGAGACAGGGCAAGGAGCAAACACATGCAAAAAAAAGAGTGTTTTTCACTCAGTCTTGTAGACAGTAATTGTAAGGCTTTCGTAGCCCTTGTATTGGAAAGATGTGTATTCTGGATGCTTGTGTTTCATAGGAGTTCATAGGCAGGCAGGTCAGCTTGTCTCTACAAAGACTGTAACCTCCATGCAGGCAGACTCTGACCTCTGTCCTGGAAGCCAGTCTCTCTGGTGTCAGTCATTTCAGTAAGGCACTGTGGCAAAAGGCGTAGACAGAGGTGTTCTTTTGCACAGAAGTACAAACCATGAAGCAAATAGTTTCCATAAGGATTGCATTTACTCAGGAAAAAATAATCCAGTCCTTGAAACACTTTATTATGGCAACATGAAGTAGTTGGCTTTGATGATGTTTGTTCTAGAAACCCTCTTTTCAAAAGTACTACACGTTGTCCTACCTCAACTTTGAGAGGACTGATCCAAGGGCTCTCTTTGATGGTTTACGTTGTGCATTCTGAGACTGAAACTGTTTGTTCCATACCCACTTGCTGCCTTTTTGCTGGAATGGACACCCAAAACGGCTGTAACAAGCCTTCAGTCCACTTCGAAAAAGGTAGTGTGATTCCCTGAGCACGGTCGGCTTCCCAAAACTATCACAACAAATCTAGGCCTGGGGCATAAGCTCCAGGAAAGGAGAGGCTTCAACCCGCAGAAAGCAACAGGGCAGATAGATTGACTGACACCAGCTATTTTAGTACTAGGTTGTGCCTATTTCCATGAATGCAGATGCTGATTGCCACACAATCTCTTCAGTGCAGTTAATGGAAGCTTGTAACAGATATCGGGAGCAGGAATGTTGACAAGGACAAATGAACTCTGATTTCCAGTCATGAGTCAAGCTTTCAAAATCGTTAATGCTTCGTCTAACAGCTAGTTATAGTTTATGGAGCATTAGAAATACCAAATATAAATCTTAACATAATACCCATAATAGTATCACTATTATAATAAAGTAAATAGAGAAGCGAGAAACCTACAATGCTCCCACCCTCCTCATTTCAGGGATGACTATTCTGCCTCTTATTGGGCACCTATTCATATTTACCACATCATTACCATGATCGTTTCCTAAAACACTCGCTGATTCTGCTGCTTTACCTGCCTTGCTCAAATCAATACATTTAGTCTTCATGTCACAATCTCATGATTAGCCCAGCTGGTCTGTGTTTACGTTCATTCAGTGACACCCAGTCTGCCTCCTACTCACCTTTTGTTTTATGTCAAATTGGTAACAGGACTTTATACACTGCATATTTTTGTTGACACTTAAGATCTGTAACACACCACACCAGGGCCCATTAAATAACTCTTCATCAGACTCTGTTGGTATGGCTCTGATATTCTGCTAAGAACAAGTCATTCAATTATTTGCACTGTTCTTCAACTCATATATACATTGGGTTTCTTATTCCTTGCTAGAAACTCTTCAGATGCTATCTTGCCTTTCATAAACAACATGACTCTATTTTTGTCCAATGAACTCATTTTTTATGTATTAGATCACTAATAATGTAGGCTTTCTTAGGAAAATCAACACACAAAAGTGGTGTTAATTTTGAGATAATAGGAGAAAGTAAGTCTTCTTAAGCCAGAAAATTAATATAAAAAGCTCCATTTAAAATAAATCCAGACATAATAAAAAGATAGCTGTTCAGCCCTCAGCCAACCATAACTTTGCCCTGTCAGAGCACATTATGGGAAAAAAAAATAGATTTTAAGGAATATTTTTAACAAAGTGGATCAGCAAATATTATTGGACATAACCAAAATAGCACTATACTACACATTTAATGTTTGTGTTTTCAGTGTGAGCTTCCTCAAGTTTCGATGTTTCAATTTCTTTCAACTTTAACCCTGAATTTCCTGAGTATGCACAATAGTAATGCTTATACTTTTAAACTATTCAGCTCTAACTTCAAATCAAATTTGTTGAGCTATAATGTTAAATTAAAAAAAATAGATATAATGTTCATTAGTACCCTGATGTAATAGTTACTATCATTAGTCTAGGACCCTACTTTTTACAACTGATACTTTAATCTTCTTAGCTAATTAGCCAATTAAATTACTATTGTACCTAAATTCAGAAAGCAGAGGAATTAAAAAAGATAGTGAATACTAGTATGTTTACATTTTGGTAAGCTCTTGTTCACTGCAAAGCAGCATAATATGAAAAGTTTCCAGTAGAATATATTCTAGAGAGAAAGAGACAAAAAGAAACTCTGTAACCTACCTCATATTCCCTGCCATAATGAGGAACAGATTATAAATGTGAGAAAAAATGAAGAGGAAGAGGATGGTACTGAAGAACATCGTCATCCAAGACCCGTGGTCCTCTCGAAACATTTTCAGACGGAGCAACTGACCTGTGGTATGGATATTATGAGAAAGCATAGTTTAGTCAGTAAATACATGTTTACATGTTAACAGAAACTGTTACATCCTAACACACCAAAACAAATGCCACAGCAGGGAAGATCTCATGGAATTAGTCTAGACCTCAAGGCAAGAGCCAGCCACTTTTTAGTGGCATTTGAGCAATGTTTTGAGAAACAAGTCTATTTATACATTTTGAAGTGTCTTAAGTACCTCAGGCTGTGTGAGATCCGTTATTTGCTGCCAGTTATTTCTGGATCAGTAACAAAAGAGTCATTAAATCTTGATGGTTGCCTGTCTCTTTCCACTGACTACAGACAGCATCAGGTCAAATGTCATATGACATGATAATAGTGATCTCATCATATGTGTTTGTCTAGCTTGTGAAAAACACAAACATGGAATAGAATTGAGGATTCGGGACATTTGCCTCATGACAAAAAGAGATTATTTGCTTTTCTGAGAAGGTGACAGCAGGACCAGTTGAGGATGAAAGAAATTGCCTGGACTAGAGGGAAACTCCATGTATCAGAGGAAAAGCCATCCCTTGAGTCAAAGACAACTCTTGCTTAAGTCCAAAAGTGCACAAAAATACATGGTTAGTAATAAGTAAATTATAACCCCTCCTCTCAGTAAAACTGAGATAACAATACTGTGCAATCTCATTGCTCCTCTATTTTGTGAGGTAGTACAAGGCTGCCTCATGTTCTTGTCTGCCGGTCATTTAATGTCAACATAGGAAACTCTGAAAAAGTCTTAGACTCCAATACTACTGAACTTCTCAGCTGTGATGACCTCACCCAACGGTGTGATATGCACTGGGCAAGTGCCAGGAGCCTTAGAATCAGTTTCAAATTCTACCAGAGACCTCCAGTGACATTAAGGACAAACCATTTACACTCTATGCTCAAGTCCTTGATCCACAAAGGTGAAGAATAATATTATTCTCTTTCTTACAATGTAGACTTTTGCTACATTATACCACAATAAGGCCACAAACTGAGTAAGCCTGTAAGTGGTAACACAAAAAAAATTGTATCACAAAAGAGAATAGGGATTACAGCCATACTTATAATTATTATTCATTTCCTAGTCAGATATATACATCAAATGTTTTCACTGCATCACAGAGAACTAAACATTCCCTAGAGTATTTGAGCTATGATTGTTTCTCATGGTAATGTTCTTGCCATTTCACAAATGTTATATTACAAATTTGTCAGAGCAAGATTGATTTAACTGTCCTATCCTCAAAAGTCTTACTGCAATATAACACTCTTCCCCATCCTGCTTTTTGTAGTTTATACTTGGTTTTAATGGCTCGTGCTTTTTCAAAGGCTAAATAGGAGCGGGTGAATGATGGTGGAAAGGTGTAGAAATATTTTTTCAGTGCTTGACTCCCAGCAAGAACAACACCTAACATCCCAGATGGGACTTCAAAACAGCTTTGTACCAACAGATAATATTTAACATGTTTAAGAGCAATATAGTTGCTACAGTGGTCATTTTTACTATTAAGGTAACATCAGAAAGACTGATCAACTACCAAGCAGTTTATTAAACTAAAATTTGTCAAATGCTGAGTTATAATGCCTCGCTGCAATATTACAAAAAAGCTCCTACAGTCTTAATATTTTTTCACCATTCCTACATAAGGAAAAATCTCAGTTCCTTATGCACATTTTTTCTGTATCCTATTTTCAAATGTTACACACTGAATATGAAGTCCAAGGGAAAAAAAGAATGCAACAATAACTTACTAATAATGGTATTTTTTAAGAGATGCTGAGAAAGATTACAGACCATTACAATTCATTTCAAATGCTAAAAACCAGTTACTGATTCATACATCATTTTCCTTTTCCTGTTTAAGAAAGCTTTTCTTGTGTGAAGTAGTTGAAGTATGTCCCCTGACATACATTATTTGCTTCCCAAATTTCAATAGGAAATCAAATTATGAGTCTGTGTAGAATCCTGTACTGTGTGTTTTTCTTAGACCTAAGCACTTTAATCATGCGATGTGTTATACTTTATTCTGCAGAGAATGCCTTTTTCAAATAGCGGTATTCTTTGAAATAGTGACAATTCTTCTTGTCACTTGAAAAGAAGCTCTGCTTACTCTCACCATTGGTCATAGGTGAAACTTTTGTCATGTTTTCTTCAGGAACATATTTTTCCCGGACTAGCTTTCTTTCTCTGTCTTCTCCTCTTTGTCCTTCTCCATTATCATAAACACAGGAGTTTCTCACCTCTGTTTCCTGTAGCCCTTTACCCTTTTCACCCGCCCATACAATTTCATTTTATCCAATTTCCAGATCTTCATGTCTACTCTCACCCCTCTTTTCCTCTTCTGAATCTCTCCATCTTGTCCAGCCCTCTCCTTTCCTAAAACAAACATATCTACTGGGTTTTAGCATCATAATAGCCTCTGTATTTGCTTCTGCAAGAATAATCTATCACCTTTTTGTCTTTCATCTCTAAACTCTTTAGGCATACTGTTTGTTCACTGTCTGGAGTTTTTTTCTCCTGGAGCTCTACAAGCCTGGTACAGCTCTTTGAGCCGTTCTTACTGGAATTTCTAATGACCACTTTCTTAAAGCTCAGCCATACTAGTTCTTCCTCATCTGGGTGAGTGTCACACACCTCAATCCAGATGTTCATACTCTTCTTGACGTCCTGACCTCCTTTTGTGTTCACAACTCTGTCCTCTAGCAGGTTGCCTTTTACTGCTACTGATTTTAGTAGGTAGTTTGTGTAGCTCACCGTCTCTCATACTTGCATGCCCCTATAATTAACAGAGTATCTTTATTTTATCATGGGTTACCATAGATGGTCTATCTTTTTTCCAGATAGAATTTTTCTTTTCTAAAACCAGGTGGACTTTTTAACATGTTCTTTGATTGTTTGGAGTATTGAAAACCGCACCAGTTAAAGAGATGGGAATTTGCTTTTGCAAGGCAGGGAGTGCCACAGCAGAAGCCAAGAGGGCTAAGGAAGACAATGGATAATTCAAGCAGTAAAGTGAAGGACAGCATCTAATGAGGAGATAGTGCAGTCAGGTGCTAGAAGATGTCAAAATAGGGAAAACAGAAGGAAGATGAGGATCCGGACAGGAAGTATCAAGAGAGATGATATAGCAGACTGAGAGACGGAATGGTCTGAGATGGAGGCAATCCCTGGGAGCTGTTGTTGAACTGCAAAGTCCAGTTTCAGCATGGATTAGGGCTGGACACATGGGGAAGCTATAAAGTGCAGGAAATTAGTAAAAAATGTGAGGTGTTCATTCAGGGAATGAAACAGGAAGATCGCAGGACTGGTGTGTGCTGCTGAAGACTGGAGATGCAGGTTTGGGGCAGGAAGACTGGAGGACCTGGACCAGACCTGGGCTATGGGCTGAAGTGGTAGGTAGGATTTGAGCTCTGGAGTAAGCAGAGGTGGAAGATGGGAGTTCTCTGACAGGGCTGAGATTTTGGAACAAGGTGGGAACCGTGAGGCAGAAGTGATAGGCAGGTAGGTGGGGTGAACCAAGCTCTGCGATGGGGCAAGAGCAACATAGGTCCTCAGACCAGTCCAGTAGTAGGGCAGCAATAACAAGGATTCTGGCAGTGAAGAAGGGGGAAGGAAGAGAAAGTGCAAACACACATATACATGCCCCAAGCCCCTGTACTTTTCTTTTCTTTCACTACTGGAAACAATGACAGCCCCAGGCCTAGCTAGACTGGGGATGTGCAGTAAGTCTGTCCTTCCCTAAAAAGCAAGCAGAGGCTGCTATGGCAATAGCCATTTATCCTGACTTACTGAGAGGAGGGGCTTAATGATAAAAGATATCTCCCTTGCAGTTTGATACCTGCTCTCTGAAGAGCTGCCATTGCATATGGAATATTACCGACACCTTGGATTAAAAACAGTACCCGCAAAATAGAGTTGTGACTTTAGAAGGTCCAGATTAATGGAGAGGAAAAGCACAGCCGGGCACCTAGACTTCTGTAAAATAGATAATTCCAGCCTTTCTAAAACAGGTAAGAGAAAGATTTATTAAGTATTCATTGCACCTGTATTCTCCAAAGCAATATAATTTTCCCTATTTAGCTATTACACACTGATTAATACATACACATACGTATAAATTTCGTATTTTTTAAAGTGCTTTTTCACAAATATTGTCTTTGGCAGGCAAATTCTTACACCTTAACTATCCTTCTACTGTAGCTTATGTTTGGCATACAGGACCTCATTAACTCTCAAGTAAGTACATGAACATCATTTTTTAATGAAAGAAATAGTAGTTTAATCACAATACCGACTGAGTCATTGAGAAGAAAGGAATTGGATATTAGCACAATCTACTTACCTAATTGCATACAAATACTGCTGTATATCACTTATTGTTCCCATCGTACTAGTATGTATAATAAGCTAAATGCAGTTGAACTAAAATATGTGAAATGCTCCACTTAATACTCACATTGCATTATATATCCTTTCATGTCAATTCAGTTGAATATAAAAAGGGAATGCATGAGATGATTACCTAACAGGTAAGATGTTAAAGTAAAAATTGCAAATAATGCTTGATATTTTTATAACAAAACCTAGGACTCCCTGTATAATGCTTTATTAATTTGATAAAATGAGATAAAAGGGTATGCTTTGAGAGCACATGTAACAGAAATATATTGGTGTGTGAATAGTCAGAAATTTGGAAAAGCTATCTGAAAACTGGAATAGATTTGTACTAGATTAAAATACAGTTGCAAACAGGCAAACAAAATTCTCAGAGTAATCCCAACAAATAACACAGTTCATGTAAAATTAGGGCTTCTACTATAAAGAATAGCAAGGAAAAAGGAGCAAGGGGCAAAGAGATTAGATAAGGAATAAAATTACATAAAATAAGCTCTTTAACTCAGCTTAATCTTTTCTTTACTTCAGGCCAAATTAATCGCTTATTATGAACTTGTGAAAAATGTCAAAAATCCCCACAGGTATGACAGGGAAGAATACAGAATCACAGAATCCTAGAATCATAGAATTGTTTAGGTCGGAAAAGACCTTTAAGATCATCAAGTCCAAACGTTAACCTAGCACTGCCAAGTCCACCACTAAACCATGCCCCTAAGCGTCACATCTACACGTCTTTTAAATACCTCCAGGGATGGTGACTCAACCACTTCCCTGGGCAGCCTGTTCCAATGCTTGACAACCCTTTCAGTGAAGAAATTTTTCCTAATATCCAATCTAAACCTCCCCTGGTGCAACTTGAGGCAATTTCCTCTTGTCCTATCGCTTGCTACTTGGGAGAAGAGACCGACACCCACCTTGCTACAACCTCCTTTCAGGTAGTTGTAGAGAGCGATAAGGTCTCCCCTCAGCCTCCTTTCCTCCAGACTAAACAACCCCAGTTCCCTCAGCCGCTCCTCATAGGACTTGTGCTCTAGACCCCTCACCAGCTTCGCTGCTCTACTTTGGATACACTCCAGCACCTCAATGTCTTTCTTGTAGTGAGGGGCCCAAAACTGAACACTGTGTTCAAGGTGCAGCCTCATCAGTGCCAAGTACAGGGGGAATATGGTTCCTAGGATATATTTACACATACAAAATTAGATATTTTTAAAATAAACAAAAACGCTAAACCTAATGGAACTTTGTAAATACAAGTTAAATGCCATATGAATGACTACTAGTGATAAACTGTGAATCACAATTAACTATATACATGAATCAAGATTCTTTTCAGTGACACAATGTTTCTTAGCTCCAAACAAAGTTTCCTCAAAAAGTAATTTTTTTACTGAAACAAGGTCTTCTATCTACTCCAAGACTTTGGAGGCCACATCACAGGTGCAAGGGGAACACAGGGTAGTGAGGACTTCAGGATTTAGGGCCTTGCAACAAACCAGGCAGTAAATCAGCTCATCAGCTGAAACCCGCTTGACTTTCTATAACAGTGTGCAGACGCTGACGGGGACAATGACAGAGGAGCTCGTAGATATTGTCAGAGAGTCACAGATCTAAGCCATATTTCTTTCAGGTCCAGGAGAAGAGACTCAAGAGGCAGATACAAAAGCTGAGTCAATCAAACAGGTCACTTTTTTAAAAACTAAAACTTTTCTAGCATCTTTAGATCCACAGCCCATAAGATGGTTGGATTCATTAGACTGCAGAAACAGAAACAAGAGAAGCATAAAATTCTTACCCATGAATTTAGCATGCTTTCTTGTCTTAATTATGAGTGATGGAGCCCATAAACTTCAACCCTTTCCTGGGCATATGTGTAATATTCTAATACCAAGACCTTCATTAAATCAGAGGTATTCCTTTAATTCTGGATGCCCTATCATGTGATTGCTCTTTCTGTCCATTTAATGTTCATGGCCATCTCCATCAATGGCTGAAACTGTTCAGCTGAAAAATTAATCTCAATAAATTGGAAGTATTTTTTAGCCTTGAAAATCCAATCCTACTTTCATCAAAGTCTGGCAAGTCTGTTCTTAGTCAGCACTAACAACATATGCAACTCCTCATCTGTCACAGTATAATGTCACGGTGCTGTTGCTCATTCTGCTACTGCTAAGATGTGTGTATGCGTGTTGGCTGGCTTTGTTTAAGAATACACGGACTTAGCAGTGAACACAGCAATGTTCAGAAAAAGAAAGTTTTCTTAAACCACAGATGCAAAATTCTGGTCTTGAACTGTGAAGATGATATAGTCACATGCTGTAGCTTGAGTTATTCTGTTGGTGCTAAGACAGTAAACAGAAAACTTGCCGTTGTCTGATATAAAAAAAAGTCACTTCTGAAAATCATTACAGCACATATGCAGGTCTACTGGATATCAGGGTAGCTCCAATGGCCTCAGGATATAGCAGGGCAGGCTGACTGTCTTCCCACATGCAGTGAAACTGGGTCCTGATTGTACAAGGCTTCAAATTCTTCTGATGGAAGACCAGGAGTTCTTGTTATAGCACCAAGCTGGGGTTGAACTCCTTGTGCTCTTCTCTTGCTTATTATGTTACCTCAGGAAAGGTTCTTTTTATCTCTGCGCCTGTTCCCTTGTGTCCACCCTGTAAGTCACTCACATCAATTGCAAAGCACACTGTTTCAAGAATCTAGTCTTGGTTACGGCCTCTAAGCTCTACTATAATACAAAGAATTAACAGGACACAGTAAGAATATTTCAGAAATTTCAAATATGAATCCCAAGGTAGACACACAGGAAATGCCCACACACAGACATATTTTCTAATGACTCTCCGAGCTCCAAATGCACCTTACCCAGCTGTGCAGTTCCAGCCCCTTCAGCTACATAACTAACTTCATATAGCTCAACCCTGAGTGCAGCCCAGTAAACTGAAGGTGATGAAGGGGATAGGGGATTTATTAGTTCAGGTCTGTAATTGCCCTAACACAGTTACAAGGCTACGCATCCAGGCTTTATCCAGCCAACTTACAGCAAAGTGGAGCAGGCGGCACAGCTGTCTGCCTCCCTCCATTTAGACCTACCTACAGTTCTTTTCCAGGAGCTTGATGAGATCAGGAACCTGGCATTACAATTCCCTCATGCAGCTATAGCCGTGCTGTTTGTAGATGGTTTAGGGCTTATTTATACTGCCAACACAACTTGGAATCAAGTGTTTAGTGCCCTCATTCGTAATTATTGAAAAGGAAAGCAGAGAGGTAGGAAATATAATTTAATTCAAAGCACACATGAACTCTAGCCAAGAGGATTTTAGGAAAAGATAACTTTCCTATACATATTCAAACTCCTTTCAATTGAACACGTTATAAGAAAATATTACTTAACTGTATTGTACCTATTAGGGTGGCTACATTTTAAAGAATTTACAGAGATATATTATAAAATTCAGCTGAAGAAAAAAATTACCAAAGTTTATGTAATTTTTTGTATTCACAAAGGCTAAGTAGAAGAGTAGGGAAAGAGTACAGCTACCCTAGGTTAAAGTACAGTGCTTCAATACTTAACAAAATACATTTAGAGAGCAAACATTCCCCACCTGTGAAATACACTGTGAGTAGAACAGATGGCTTTCTATCCATATTCACTTTCTGGAAAGTCATTTGACTGTTTTTGTTGCTGAGCTTCTAGAGAAACAACTTTCCTTCCTAATTTCATTGAGTACAGTCTGAACTAGGTTTTTGTCAGTTCACTGCCTGGGTGAACTATAAATTTGCAAAGCACAATAATGCAGTCTCTATTTAGCAGGTCTCCACTGTAGCTCGTGTTTGTTATATTTTGACCTGTGTCTGTGAACATACATTTGGAAAAGTCATATTGTATTAAGGTTGACATGAAAGCAAAACATGACGTTTGAAAAAAACACTACTATCAACTTAATGGTTGAAGTTGTTTGAAAATTTTCAAGTAATCAATAACATTTTGAAAAAGTCCTTTCTTCCACTCAAAATGTGGTTTGTACTGAGCAAAATTTTATCCTGTCATCCTATCAAGCACTGTAGTGGGCTCTGATCTATAAATGGCTATTTGGATGACCCTCATACGAAGCTCCTGCTTGGACAGACCTTACAGTTTGGCATCTGCTGCATCGTTTGGAGAGAGGTTCTAGAAACATAACAAACTGCAATTGGTGACAGCTCATTCTGGCAGAATATTCCAGGCTTTATTTTGTTTTTATTAGGAGTAATTGGGATTAAACATAAGACTTTACAAGCATAAAAACCTTGCTTTGAAAAATACACTGCAGATCTATATTCCAGATATTCCGTAACGGGCATTGATACAAACTGGGCCATAAAGAGTGAGACAAAATGAATTCTCTCTAACCCTACCATAAGCACAATGTTTTTGGCCTGGGACATTCATTTACAGAAGAAAGTCAAAGAAAAAGAAAGAAAAAATACTTTGTCCAGTGCGTTAGATGGAAAGGTTGCTGTGGCCTTCACCGCAAGCAGGATTTCATCCTGATTTGTTTTGATGCTGTCTTCCGGATCTCAGTCACAGCCCACTGCACAGCTGCCCACATTACACATGCCTCTAGGCCCAGTATGGCACTCAAGGCAATCAAAGCAAGGATGGAATGAGCATGGGCAACTACTGTCCTCCTGTTCTCTCCTCTGCTTCTTCCAAACATAGACACAGATACATCAGTGGGCAAGGGGACGCTGCGGTTACTGAGGGTGCGTGCTTTTTTTCTCTCATCTGTCATACAGTACACTAAATATTAGAGAGGAAAGAATATAAAGGTTTGGATAAAAGTTCATGAAGATCTGCCTGTGCTGGTGTTGTAGAGTAAGCTTTAAGTGTTACCTACTTGGAATTTACATTTTTTTCAGATAGAGGAGAGCTTGTACATCATACCATATTCTGAATTCTTCTGCCAGTTCAAACATACTGGATTTAACATAAAAGTTTTGAATTTTAAATTCAATACATCTAATTCAATTTTTATTTTAAAAGCTGTTGGTCTCTCTTTTCCCTTCAGGCATACTCCGTGGAAAGATGATGAATGGTACATGCACTATTTTAATTTGCAACAGAAATGCTAAGCTGGAGTGGTACTGTTATTTGCTGATTCTGGTTTGCCTTTTCACTTTATTAGTAGGATTTCTAGGCAACATACTTGCACTACGACATTACGTGTACTGCATGAAGACATGGACTACCAATACCATATTTCTCTTTAATTTGGCACTGTGTGACTTGACTTGGACTCTCATGGCACCTTTTTCGGTATATTATAGTCTCCAGAAGTTAGCTGTCTATTCCAGTCAAGCATTTTATCAGATCATAAGACTATTTTTTAGTATTAATATCTATGGAAGTGTCTATTTCCTGACACTCATCAGTTTTGACAGATATGTAGGGCTGTCCATCCTATTACTTCATTAACATGGTGGGACAAAGGAAAGGCCATGTTTTGTACCATCGCGTTATGGATCTTCATAGTGATTGCATCGATGCCGGAGATCTACTACACAGTTGCAGCTGGAAGACAACACGACATCATAGATTCCCTGGATGGCACTGAAGGCCCTTTACAATTTGCAGTGCCATTCACACTCTCCAAGATTGTATTGAGATTCCTAATTCCAGTCACAGTCATCTTTACATGCTATATGTTGACTCTCAAAGCATTACTACAATTCAGTAAACGTCAGCAAAGAAGGAACAGACTTGTTAGACCTCTGTTACTGATTTCAGCCGCTATGATTGTATTTGCTGTTTCTTTCATACCTTATCACGTTATGATGATGGTGATACTAATATACAGAATTAATTGTCAACCACCCTGTGGGAACATAAGCACATTAAGTGCCATTTATGAAGTCACAGAGATCATCTGCAGCTTCAACAGTTGCCTTGACCCAATCATTTTTACGGTAGCAAATAAGACATTCCATCAAAGAATTAAAAGTATAAAATGTCATCCCAAATGCCAGTGCTGCTGTTGTCTGACAGGAACGGTAAGGGACATCACTCTGTCCCCAAGAACAATGACTTAAACATCGGTCTACAAAGACATGCACCTCCCACTGCCCATTTGGCTTTGTGTCATCAGACCCGTTTAAAATTTGGTCTCCTGTATTGTACAGCAATCTCTTGAATAAGCAAGAATACACAGCAATGCAGAGTAAAACTTAATGTGAAAAAAAACCACTAGCAACTCCTGGCTTTACAGAATTGGCATTTTAAATATTCTTGTCACAAATATACCTTAATTCATTGTGAAAGAGCACTTCTTACCTGTATGTACATGCAACATGGAATGAACAATGAAGAAAAGTTCTAAGTAGCTGCTTTAACTCTTGGCCAGAAAAATACAGTAAGATTAAGAGCACACAGTGTTGAGGAGTCTTCTTATAGTTTCTGTTAATTATTCTTTCATCTCTTTGTAAGTGCTGCTGTGATTGGACTGTGCAATTAAAAACAATCATGATGCTTACAGCTGAACTTCTCGAGCATTTGCAGAGAGGCTTTCTACAAGTACTTCATTTTAATGCTGCTTGCACTAGAGTTCCACTGACACTGCCAGTGGAACCTCATTAACCTGGGTAAGTGCAGCACATTTCCAAAAACAAACAAACAAACAAACAAAAAATAGTAAGATAAAGTCCCTGAGGACAGTCAGAGCCACAGTGAATCTGCTCATGAAGCAAGCAAGCACAGATTGAAGAGCTTTGTTAAGTCTTCCCCCAGGCAGCAGAGGTTCCAAACCAACAGGCAGGGCACACTGGTGGTGTCCCCCAAACCCCGGGCAATTACAGCTGTTTCTCGTAAGTGTTCTTATGCTTCAGGGGGGTGTGTGGTTCTGCCATGAACTCTGAACTCATCAACAGGGAGAAGTGTGCACAGGAAAAGTTGTGAAATCCAGAGGTGGCTGAGCTGCAAGAAGAGTACGAGACGCTGCTACACAGGAGTGCTTCTTCTCCTGTTCATTTAGGGTCTTAGCATCACAGTTTCAGGACAGTCTAAGGTAATTAGTCTACAGTGCATTTTAATCATTAAAACAGCACAATACATAGGCATCAGAACATCCACCTTCAAGAGTCATTCAGTATGTGTTCTTTCAACACATTGTATGGGCAAAATAATCATGTTCCATGATCAACCGCCTGCTGACCTGCTTTCTTGCCAAGTCCCACACGCTACCTTGTTAATTATAAAAGCCCATGTATCAGTGAGCACATTAACTTTATTTTCAGAAGTTACTAGCGAAAAAGTACTTTCTAATATACTTTGTACAGTGTCTTAATTCTTTAATTTCCATAGTTTTAATATAATTTTGTCCTCACATGTCTCTATGTGAAAATAATTCTATTCTACATGGGTATTAAATCTCTCTCGTTGTATGTTTCAATTGTATTGAGTAAATATATATGTATATATAATATCTAGAACAATGGGTTTTTTAATTGTCTGTAACTGTGACATGAAATGAAGAACCAGGTCCTGATAATCTGAAACACTTTACGTGTGTTTGGATGTACTAGCAAACTCACAGGATCTCGTAGCAAAATTGTGTGCCTATATTCTGTGCAGGGGAGTTATGTACTCACCTCATTGTAAGTGCTGCTTTTTTCCTTTGACAATTTCTTAATCTTTCAATTTCTCCTATTTTAAAAGAAAAATATTCATCTTTTTTTCTTATGCATGAATTGTCTATTGGAAGCATGACAGGGTTATTAACAATGCATTGGCTTCCTTAAGAAAGAGAGCTTTTTAATCCATGAATGGGCACCCATCGGCAATTACCTGCTCTAATATACACTTACATCTCAGACTGATACAGAAACAATGTCAATGCCATTTAGCGACAAAGGTGCTCTCAGCATGAAAAAGGATAGAACAGGAGAGATTAGTGTGAAGCTCTGGGCTAAATGAGTTTATTGCTCCCACCGATTGCACCCAAGACTGTAAACAGTAAGCTATTTCCATAATCAAACACTTGCCATTTTTACCTTTCAATCTATCTTTAAAGGTACAGATACACTGTTTCTTTCTCCTTTCTCCACCGCAGTATTGCTTTTCAGCAAGTTAATTTGTCTGTGTTCGGGCTGGGTAAAATTCAATGTGAAATCAAAATACACTTTTCTAGACACAAAATTAAACATGAAAACTCACTGCAGTCCTGGCCAGAACAGATAACTTCACACCTCTGGAAAGCAGAGATTCTCAGGTTTTACCTGCCAGGACTTCTAACATATGAGCTTTTTCAGGAGAGACAACAATGACTTAGACCAGCAGCTTCTCTAAATTTTCTACAGATTTTCAATAGCAAAATGGTTGTTTTTCTGTTCAGACATATAATTTTATTCTCACTGCATAATATCTACTATATAAATGTTAATGTTACTATTACCTGTTAAGCAAGTATCATTAGAAAGATCTTTTGTTGTTAATGAGGAAAGAAGCATTCAACTCAGAAGAAATTGTGAAAAATATTATGAAAGTCACTTCTTGATTTTGGAAAAAAATGGAATTGTTTCTCTTGAAGTGCTGCCTTTATAACATCTATGAATGCAGCCTGTGCCCACAAGTACCCAAAGTTGGCAAGAATAAAATTTAAAATTTCAATAAAAGATTGGATTGAAAGCCTCCAGTGAGCTCAAGACGAATACAGTAATTAAAAAGCTTCACAGATAACCCTTCCACAACTCATATGCAATGCCTTTTGCAAGCTGCATTAATGTAGACTGCAGAGATTCTCAAGCAAAATCTAGGGTTTCTCTGCCTGTGTTTCAGCGTGTAAAAAGAAAAACTAAGGCAACAGTAAGGAAACGCTTTAAAGTCAATGTGAGAGTCTGACTCAAAAAAAAGCTAGGGAGAAATTTCATTCTGGTCAGGTAATCAGAACATAAAACGCATTTAACTGAACAAGAATGACCTTTATATTCTCGGTGTGACTGAACTATGCAGTATACTCACATAGAAAGATGCAAAATGAGATGCTTTTTACTTTCTGTCAGCATCACCCTACCAAAGAGCTGCACGGTCCAGGGCACACATGAAGGAGCAATGCCAGCAACTGCCATCACGGGCCTGGGAAGGTATCAAGGAGCGCTTATGGCGCTGTGCCAGTGACAAGGGAAGGGCTGGGGAAGCAAACAAGCAGGGACCTCCTTTTGCAGGGGAGAAATCAGATCTCAGCCAACTCAGAAGATAAAAATTGCCATGAAATAGTATGTGTCAAGATGATACTGTTTTCTGCTGTGTATCCTTTGATCCTCCCTGACCCCCAAGAACATGAGCAAGAGATACAGGCAGCATGGATGGAAGCCCTGCTCTAAACTCTTTGCTGGGGACAAGCAGGAGCAAGCTGGAGACTCCTCTAGTTCACTTATGTAGGACTGAGCAAGGTGGGTGTCCTAACTCCTCAGTTCACTGTTCTGGGCTCACCTGCAGAACAAGGGACAAACTGTTTGGACTCTGAAACTCTAGTAAAATCTGTTTTTCTGTGTTGCTCCTTTTTGTGTCCCACTGAAAGAAAAATATGGAATAAACTGTGTTACAAACGTAAATCCTTGCCTCCATGTCCATCTCTGTAGCTGGATGCAATCCTACATGGTCCACACAATCCTATAAAGCTTATTAATTTTCTATCAATAAAGCCATCTGTAACAGAGGTCCCAAGGTACTCACACACATAAAAGAAAAAGGGAAGGAACAGCAAAGAAACCACCTTATGCTTCTGAAAAGATTATTCCCAACCAACGCCGAATAATGAAGAACAGAAGTGAAAAAAGAAGACGGGGGCATTCCTACAAAAAGTATCTGTGTCACAGTGCCTCTGTCATCTGTTCTCCTGGCCTGGGCATCTCACACAACATGCTTTGTGCTGGGTTGAGTCTAAAGGCACTGGGTAATCCCTAAAAATCACCTTCAGGACACAAAACTCATGAAAAATCCTTCCCTCTCTCACCCTCAGCTATTCACGTTCCTCATGATACTCAGCTGTGAATACACCCTAGTAGCTGACAAGGCTTCTAGCCATTTGTTTGCCTGTTCATAAGTGATTCTATAATCAATTAAACACACTTTTTAAAAGTGTTTTTGTTCAACTAGGCTGAACTAATGCTAATGTTGTCCTGACTGAAATCAAAGGTTTTCTACAAAATAAAGAGTTAAAAGGCACAAGACATCTGTTCATATTTACTTGGTCATATTTTTATTTGGAAATACATGCTCCTAAAATGTTTTATTATAATAGTCCCCAGATAGAATGACAGAAACAAAATTAAATAAGTTTATTCCATTTTGCTACAATAAGTGAACAATAAACTAAACAGCTAAGAGCCAAAGTCAACGTCTGCTACTATGACAAGTATGTTGCAATACTGGTTTCTCACAGATCTTTGGATTAAATCTGAGGACATGGTATCCAATTAAATGCCCAACTGTTATAATGAGTTTGAACACATTATTGAATGTTGTAATAATGTATTAGCCTACAAAACTGACTGCAAGGTAAGGGTAGCTTTCATGTACCATATCTAGATTCTGAGATATTACAGTGATGGACATCTTTGTAATATACTAGATGAATACAAAATAGACCATGGCCTGAAAGATTTGACTGTTTATGTATGTGCTCAGCTGTGGTCAGAGAAACAACTTGCTCATTTACTACTTTAAATGCAGCATTGTTTTGTAAGCAAAAAGTGTTAAAACAAAAACCTCTAAGTTAAAGAGGTAAATTTTGCTACAAATGTCCCAAAGCTGCTTTCTAAGGAAAGCCATCTTTATGCATCCACTGTTCTCCATTTGTCTTTTTGTAATACCTTTATCTCACAGACAAACTACCTGACATTTTCACACTTATTAAGACATAGGCTTACCTTTTTAAAATAAAAATGTTCAAATGTTCCTGAAAGTTTGGTTTTCTCTTCAATATACATAAATGAATGTATTCTGATATCAAAGTTTTTCTTTTCCACGCCTCTGAAACACCTCACTTAGCAAAAAGCTATGACAAACAGTACCACAAGGCAGTTAAAATACTTCACCTTTGTACACTGCTTTCATCAGTGGAAGCCAAAGCTCTTCAGGCAGAAGAAAAAATATGCCTAGACTGATTCTACAGTCAGAGGCAGGTAACGGGGCTAAGTCCACCATCTGCCTTGCAGGGAAACGTAGTTTCTCTGCTCCTGCCTTAGAGAAACATCCGAGTCTCAGGGCTGCCAAGTGTCCCCGCGCTGTGCCTGGAGCCTGCAATCAGAGGTGATGGGACCTGCTGGCCCCCGTGCAGGGACCTACCACCTCTATAGTCCCCCCTCATGCTCTCTTTTCAGGCCTTCTCCCCACTTACCACTTACCAGCTCGGTCCCTTCCTCTTCACGTGACTCAGCATGGATGGGGCTTCCTCCGGCTGGGAAAGGTGAACCTTAATCAGGGAGCATTGCAGTTCTCAGCTTTTGCAGTCTAAGGTAAAATGCAGCCTAACAACGTCACAAAACGTACTAGTCAAGGTCTCAGCTACTGACTTAGCTAGAAAAGTGATGTCCTCGCAAAGTACATCGTGTGCTAGGGCAACGGGAACCTAGGATCTCCGCTTTCCCACCAGTCCAGCCAATACCGGTCAGAAGACCGACATTAGTAGCCAGATGTCTTTCCATCAGGCTTCCTGTGCAGCCTGTCTTACCTGATTTTGGTGGTCTCGAGGGCCTGGTCTGAACTAGAAACCGCAGGTGAGAAAATGCAGGTGAAATGTATAGCACTCTGCCCTCCTCTAAAATGCCACATAGCCTTTAAAGATTGTTTGCTATTTCTCAAAGAAAAAAGAATAGAAATACAAATGTTCATAAGAATGCACATTCATCTTTTAATACAAAAACAAGAACAGGAAGATGGACTTCTGCTGCTGCAAGGAAAGGGCTGACACTTTCTTTTCTTAATGGATTCCCCAAAGGCAACCGAGAGCAGGGTGGTAATGGTCAGTGCCATCTGCTGTACCGAACGTTGCAGGGGATTCATAAAGGCACCACATCTCCCTCTTTGCTTTACATTAATGTCATTACTATTACCTAGATGCAATACCTCGAGCTGCTGTTGTGAAAAAGCTGTAAAATGCAGATAATGTGGGACGACTTAAAGCTATGCCAGAATTACAGTGTGTAGGCAGGTTTAATTCTGAATTTTTCTGCCTCTGTCAATTTCCATTATACAGATTTAACACATAATTTTAATTATAGACTTTACTCTTACTGATGTTATTACTTCAGGTTTAGACAATTGTGCTGATGCAGTTAAAAGGAAACCTGTAAAAATAGATATTGATTTCCTATAATGTTTTAGAACATTTTTTAGTAGGGAAGCAACTGAAAACCCTGTGTTAGCAATAGAAAATGCTAATGTATTTGTTCTTGAGGTGTAGATTTTTTAATTCTATGTGACTGTATCCCAGGTTATAAAATGAATGTGAAAAAAATTTTCTCTCTTTAGATGTCCTCACTGCATAACAAAAGAAAAGTTGGTTAGAGGGCACGTAAGTATTAATTATATTTTTGCACTCTTTATCCTTTCAGAATTTTTAGCATTTTTTAAAAATCTGCTTTTTTTTAACTGCCAGACCTATAAAAGTAATTTCATGATCCTCCTCCTTTTTTTAATTTTAGAGCTACAATGTTTCATCATCTTATATGTAGTGCCTACAGAAACTATATTTTCCTTCTTTGAGTTCACTGGAGTCCAAATTTCACAGTAGGTAAAAGAAACATAGCAGTATTTATATCCAGTATAATGCTGATGCTGAACTCTGAAGGGCAGTGCTGTAATCTCTGTTTTTCAATACCAATTTAGCGATACTCTGCAATGACTTGTCAAAACATTTTTTTCCTATACTGTTTGTTCTTTTTTCCTGAAACTGCACTGAAACTGATTCACAAGCTTATTTTTAACAGTAAATAGAGTTGTTTACAATCTATCTACCACACAGCCTTTTAAAATAAACATTTATAAAGCACTTTTGAGTCAGAAAACAAAGGAGATTTTGTCATCATCCATCTAGGTGCATCTACAGGTTTACAAATGGTCATTCCAGTAAGTGGTCCAAAATGCAGTATTGTGGCACAGTAATTGCAAACCTGATTGTAATATAAACATATAAAAATATAAACATAGTTGAATATGTTTATATGTAAATAGTTTAATATGTTTAAATTATAGCAAATATGCATAATAAACCTTTAGCCTGATTTGAATGAGCAATGCCCCTTTCTATTAAACACATGAAGTGGAGTTTGACAGAAAATAGCCACCCACAACTAACCCCAGTGCTGAATTGGAACTCAAAAGAGATTTAGATTTGACCATAAGCTTTGCCAGAGATTTTCTACGGGACTAAGGCAAGCAATGCTGTCTCTGGGACCCAGTGCAGGGAATGTAAGGGTCACTATTAAGCACGCGTGCTGAGCCATCAAAGACTGGCAGAGAGCAAGAGAGAAAAGAGATTTCCTTGAGGCAAAAAAGTAGTCACTTGGTCCGTAAAATACAGGAGATAGCAGGTGTTCTAACAAAAAGAATTTGTGTCTCAAAGGAAGTGAAACAATGCTCATTTTAATTAAAAAAATGAGCTAGACTCTCTCCTGGTCAAGAACAGAGTACATTATTTTTTGTCTAGACCCCCTCAGCGGATGAGCACTCCCATGCAGGAGGATCCCTCTCTCTAGTTCTAATCAGAGGTGTAAAGTATGCAGAAAAAAAGAAACCCCGACCAGAGACAGTTTTCTGATTTAATCTCAGTATGTACAGATTAAGCACGGGGTTTGTTTTATTTCTTGTCTTCAATAAATATTTGCAACTATGCTATCTGTTTTGGACACCGTGACTAAATCTCACAGTGTACAAACAGGAACCCAGGGGTTACAGAGTGTGTTTGCGTTTCCAATGCACAAGACAAGTGGAGAATTGACGTTGTGGGACCAAGAGGAAGTATATTCCAGTGACAGGGAAGACGGCTCTCTAGCCTGCAATGAAATACGGGGGTATGCACTTAGACCTGAGCATTTTCAGACTTCGTGAAAACTATTGTTTCATAAGCTATATATTTCTCAACTAGCATCTGTATACGCATCCAGACAGACACCTGTCTGAGCACCAAAAAGGGATACAATCAGTTAATCAGGTCCTATATCAGTATTAGTATGTGCTGCAAGCTGCATAGATCTTACACAGGAAAGCTGATTCTTATTCTACCAGACTCAAAATAGCCTTAGGGTCAGGCAGTCGTACTTCTAACAAGTGACTGTGTGGCACTTGCAATATTTTGCAGAATATTGTGCCCACTGTACAGAAGCAGTTGACAAAACCCCAACTCCATTAACCTTGCCCCAGATTCCCAGTTGTCTTACTACCCCTTTGCCCTCCTACCATGGGATGGAGGATGCAAAAATACTAGCTATTTCAACAAATCTATTTCATGATGGCACAACCAAAACAAGTGATATGGAATGAGCTTTCACTGGTTAAAACATTTGCAAGACCTATTTCAACTTTGGGCTGAAGTTTCCAGATGCTGCAAAATTTCTTCAGGAAAAAAAGGTCAAGTTCCCTACTTTGATAACACAGGATTGTGTTTACAGAATTAAAAAGTGGAACTATAGTTACGTCTTCTTTTAACCACCTGCAAACCAGACTTTTTGTATTTGACATTTTTTCATACAGTTGCAAAATTCAGAGGAACCCCATGAAAATCTAAGTATGAATATCTGTTTCATACAGATAGCTTCCACTAATGCACAAATCTCCTGCAATGACATAACATTAAGCATTGCTCATTAATCCTAATTTGCCGTTCTAAAAATGGCACATCATTCACTTGTATTATATACGCTGTGTAATGGTGTCCAAAAAGGATTATTTACTACATACAAATTGAAAGAGTACAAATCCACAATATCAGCTAAACCACCATATCCACAGTATTTAGTAGTAACTTTGGAAAAACTGAGTTTTAAATTATTTGATACTATGTTATCTGCAAAAGTAACCATGACAAATACTATATTGAGAAATATATCTTTACTAGAAATACACTGGATGGAGAAACTGTGTTAACAATCAGTGAAACTTTGGACAAAATAACAGTTCCATAGCAAATTTCCTTTGGAGCTAAACTAGATATATAATGAACCCAAATTTTTATTACTAAAAAAAGCCAGAGGCTGGGTAGGTTCCAGAGTAGAACACATAAAAATACTATTTCACGGTAAGTGCGTAAAAAGCTAGTAAGCTAGCAGGTTGGCGGTGGAAGGGTGGGGAGTACTGTAATTGAAAAATGTTTTAATTTTTCCAAATAGATGCTTTCTCTACTCAGGTTTGGTTTTTCCTTTGTTTTTAAATGAATTATCAATTTAATCATAAAAATGGTGTACAGAAATATTCATTACTATTCTTCATCTAGCATATTTATGTCTCCTCATTTAGAGAAAATAACTCACTGTTTAAGTACCTGACATATTCATTCAATACCACTAGAAGGTGCTCCTCTGTTGAAAGATAATTATTTCTGTCTGAATTGCTTCTCAAAGCTAATTTTCCTCTGATAACTGTGGTTCTGGCCAGTTGTTTACACAGACTGTAATTGCAACAACCACCCCTGTTATACAACAGCAGGACCTCATATGCCATAACCATTACCACAGCACGAGAATAACACATCTGTTATCACTCATTTTCCTGATAAACCCAAATCCCAGCTGAGCAGGACTCCAGTTAGTTTTGCTGGAAGGTGAGGTGTGGAAATCATGGTAGAGCTGACGCATTGTAAAAAGCCACAGTTTCTATAAGGTTAGGAATCATAGAATCATTTAAGTTGGAAACGCCCTTTAAGATCATCAAGTCCAACCATAAACCTAACACTGCCAAGTCCACCAAACCCATTCCTGGAGTAACTTAGGGCAGAATGCATCCCTAGAGAGACATTTGCACACTCTGAAGTCTGATCTGAAGTCTGAAGGCAGAAGGAGAGTTGAACATAAAAAAAAGCTATAAGACAACCATACAAACAGAAGCATATGATCTACACCAATTCCACACCAACAGTATCAGGATATCAAACCGCAACTGGAAATCCAAGGATCAATAATTCATCTTTCATACACAACCTTATATGAGCCTCAACCAAGTTAAGACTTAGTTTGATACCCAGAAAGGCATTCTGATAACCTCTGGGTACACACAGACCGCCTCTGTAAGCTCTTTGCATATACAATAAAAACCTTAACTGAGAGCTGAAATAATTGCAGTTTTTCTAACAAAAAACTTCAGCCTGTGCAATGTCTGAATAGTTTTAAGTTTTGTGTCATCTGGGATTGGGTAAGATTTTGGTGAGAAATAGGAAAGAAAAGGGGAAATGAGGATGGACTGACCGGCTAAGGCGAGATTCTGACTGTTTTAGCTGTAAACTTTGGACAAAGTCTAAAAGTGACCAGTAAGGAATGCAATGTCTGGGCATACTTTGAGAGCCTGGATTTTAACAGTTCTTTTAGCTCAGACAACAGTCACTAGAAAGGACATTTTCACTGAGAGAGGGTAAAGGAAGAAAGTCACCATGCAGTTCAAACAGTTTAAACCATTAAAAACTAAGGTCAGCCCCCAAGGAGAAGCTTCCTGCTGATAAGGAGACATGCACGTGGCCTTTCCCAAATTTCACTATCACAAGGGAAGCAAGCACAGTATAATGCTCCACTGGAGCACTTTGCAGAAGCTGTTGCAAGAGACAAGCTAACTAAGCTTAGAGGCTACTCAAATAGGGTTTGATTCACCAGACAGGTCTGAATGATCAGAATTGAAATAATCAAAGGAGAAAGGTGCTAGTGAACTGTTCAGGATGAAAGCCTTTTCTACCCACCTCTATACGTTAATACGGCAAAAGGCTGTTCCCTGGGAAGTCTGATGCTACTACAGAAAAGCACTGCACCTCTAACGGTGCATCTGTCCAACTTTTAGATGGATGATAATTTATATAGTTCAAGATTTAAGAGAAAGAGAAATAATAAAGACATGTCAATGATGCAGCTTTCAGGTCCAGAATGCTTTATGTGCAGCATGACAGTGCACAGCATCTTAATCTTCAAATAGCCAAAAAAGAGCTCTCCATCTTGAGACACTAGTGTCTTAAGGAACAGCCACAAAAAACAGTACATGGCACTTGTTTCCTTGAGGTTATGCAGCACTTTCTCAGTTTTGCTGCTGAACATTTCCAGCTCTTTCAGAGGAAGATCCTTTCCCTCTCAGAGTAAGGAATGAAAACTTCTTCAATAGAGTAAAAAATGTCTTCACTCATTTTGAAGTTGCATTTATTTTAGGAATACCTTGCTAGACTACATCCAGTACATCTTATATGTATTGAAAAATAACCATAAATTTTGTCTTGAGGCATTTACAATGGTCACAAAATATCCACTGAGACTCCTTGAGAGGTCTAGTTATAAAGGAGTTCAATTTCAAATAATATGAATTATTCAGTCACAAAATGAATAGTGCCTTTCACAGTGCCAAAGACACCTAAGTGACACTGACATACCTAGGAATACACATGCTCTTCCTTCTCTGAGGAAGCAGTCTTTGAAGGACTTCACCTTTCCATAACACGTCACACCAAGGAAATGGCTAGAACGGGCTTAACTTGCTTCCTTGAACAAGACAAAAAAGCATAAGACGGCTTTATGGCATGTCTCTTGAGGGATAAGGTTTGTAACTATAAAAATGAAAAAGAGGGATTGAATATATACTTACGTTGAATATACCTCAATGTAAGTAATGTGCAAATTCCTACACTCAGTTTTGGTCTTCTAATGTAATGGTATCAGGTGTCAATCTGATTTCCAGGGCACTACCCACAGGAGAAGGTGAGTAAAGAACCTGTGTTCTGCAGCAAATGGGGTAACTGTTCCAGGGGAAAAATCTTGTCTGGAGTAGCTGATCTATGGGGAGGAACTTGTACAGTATCAGTGGAAACAGAAGTAAAAATTAATGAATTACCACTAGAGGACACAATACCAAATGAGAGTTTTGCAGCAAATGTATGACAATATCATAACATTTGAGACAAAAAGGATTTTGGCTCCCTAGAGCTCATGGGTGTTGGTAGAGTGCTGAGGGTAAGACTTTTTCAGGTACGTTGTGGACCAACCATCTGCAGGCAGCAGGGCTGCAGTGTAGCCCCTTTGACTCTGAAGAGACCACTGATGCCTGTATTCGTTCTGGTATGTGCCACTAGCACAGCAATCAGAAACACAGTCTCAAGAGAAGTTTGCTTTTTTATCTGCAGCCTAAGAGATGGAAATCTGTAGATATCCCCAAGAGAGTAGTACTCCTGTTTTACTCTTTGAATTTAGATAGGTCATACAGAAGTGACCTCTAATTTAGATAAAAATTGTTCCACTTTTGGCTGCCACAGAGAGGAGGCACATGGGATGTAAGCATGGCCCCAAACCACTTCAAAGTAATCTAAGCTGGTATGTATCAAGAAGAACATCAAGCAAAGTGGAAGGCATGGAGAAAACTATTTGCAAAGACTTTACATTTTCATTTGCTATATGAAAGTGATACAAAATTGAATGCTGCGCTAAGCCCTGAATTCCCCAGGTCAGGAACTCCACAGAAGCTCCACATAAAATACTAGTTTTCAGTTTCTCCTTCACTTTCTACACCTCCGGCACATTACACTGCCAAGAGTGAATTAAGATCTGTATTTTTTGTCACTTATGTCTACAACCACAGATTAGCAAGGGAGCTAGGATATTTGTGGGGATTTGTTAACTAAAGCTGGGATCTCTCAGTTTTTAGGCCTTGTTCCTTTTTTCTCAAGTAAACTAAAATTAAATATTGTTGCTACTGTGACTCTCTAGGAACATTTTCCTTGGTCCTTCCTCATCTCTTTACGCCCTCCCTGTCATAATTCTCATTTTCATTATTTGTTTAGCATATTTGACTTTGGCTGAATCTTGTACAGATTTAGTTTCTTCTTTGCTTTAGTATTAAAAGAAAGTGTGCTTCTTAGTAGACACACATTGCATCAGTGTCCCAGAAATAGAAAACATGATTTAGCATGTGCATAAGTCAGCCTACAAAGCCCTAAGCAGCTGTCCACTTTGAAAGATCATATCCCAGTGTTGCACATGAAAGATTAATCCAAGGCATTCTAAAAGACAGGAAGACCTCAGCAAAAGAATCTGCCTCTTTTCAACCAACAGTTTGGTTTTAGACATTCTACTTTTTCTGGACTGTAGGCAAATGGCCAAAACCAACAAATTTCCCAATATCTTAACGGAAGTAGGAGGATGAAGGAGTTGGTAAATTTGGGGGTTTATAAGTAGATGTGAAAATTTGAGAAGGATTTGCTTCTTAGTAACAGGTAGGCAGGAACAAAGACTACTGCTAACTACTACCTTTATTATTTGTCTTCAGAATGACTGTCAAAGGCATCTAAAAATAGACATATTTTTGTTTGAATTCTGAACAAATTGTTGGGGGCTGGGAAACTGTTCTGGGAGTTACCAGTACAGTCTTTCTTATTCCTATACCTTTATCTCAGCATCCACAGTGGGCTACTGTCAGATACTGAGCCAGAAGCATCACTGGTTTAACCCATAAAGTTTGTAATATTTTAACGTCTTATAAATCACAATAATAAATAGCTGATAATCACATCTGAATCAGGTACTTTGCTATAACTTATTCAATGGTCAATTTGAATATGCCAAAGATATTAATTTTTTTATCATTCCAGGTGATTAACTGATAGATGTATCTATCAATGCAGATAAGGCAATATGCAAAACATGAAAACATGGTTGTAGCTTGTCATTTTTAACTTGTGTCTTAATAAATTATTTTTCTGCCTCTTTATTTGGATACATAATCGAAGAAATCTTAAATTCCTGCTTTGCTGAGCTTAAGGGAGGACACCACTTTAAACATGTTAAATGTTTTGGGATATTTATATCAAACAGGAAAACACTCGGTGTTTTTCTAATTACCATTGTCATCATTAAAATACCATCATAACCATCATTAAATTACCAGCAGCATTTTTATTTGAAAATTTCAAGAGTCTTGCCCCCAAACACCTATGTAGTCATCTGCTCCTAGGCTGTGCTGCAGAGATTGGGCTGCTGCATAACCAGGCAAAGTGAAAGTCAGTTCTAATGAGGCCTTCATAATGGCACCAAAGAACCATAACATGCTGGTGCTTGCGCAATAACGAGTGAGGGCTATTTGTGAATGAAATATTAAAGCATTCCTAAAAGGTAGGTATGTGATACATGGTGGAATTGACTCTGCTTAGGACTAAAATGCAGCTGTCTCTGGAGTGAAAAATGGTAGATGGGTAAGAACATCTCACCTTACTTAGAAAACAAGGGAAATCATAATGCTTTATCTGAACCAAGCTTTGAGAAAATTTGGATGAAAAGTCCTTTGTTTGTAAAAGCTTCACATGATCATTGCTTCTTACAATGAGTTACTCAACATTTACTGTTCATGTCTCAGTTCACCTTGCCCTGAGGCTCTGCTGCTACCTCTACCCAGATGCCCAGTTTGCCCCTGGGAGACTCCTTTCCCAACTGGAGGCACCAGGGAGAGTGTGAATCCTCAAAGCAGAAAAGTCTCTGCTGTTCCTGCCATCCCCTGGCAGGGTCTACCCAGTGGGGAATGGGGTACTGCCCCTTCTGACAAAGAGAGAGAAAGAAGAAAGCAGAAAACTCTCTTTTCCAGCATCTGAAATGAGGTTTATGTGCCTCATCTGTCTCAGGAATCACATTTAGAGATATTTTCTTACTGCTGACCTGTCTCGTAGGGAACAATTACTGATCACTCCTCCTCAAAAGTCACTCTGGTTAGTGAGTACATTTACAATGTTTTTTTTTACTTTTGCCATATGCAAAATATCTATAAGAAATGTATAAACCACACTTACTTACTATTTGCTAAATAGTTCTTAAATCCTGAGGATGTATTCAAAGTTTTTTAAAGCCCAGAATGTTGGGTTTGTTTTTTTTTTCATTTTGGAATTTAAAAAAAAAATGAAATATATAACTTTATAAGGCAGACGCACAGGTTGACTTGGAGTCCCAGCAGAATCACACAAAAAGAAATGTCTGGTACATGAAGGACCTTCTTGCCACTCTGTCAGCCTAAGGGGACCTTTGAAAGGACACAGCATGACTAAGGAGATCACATTCTCCTTGGGGCTTTCCATCGGGCACATGGTGAGGTGATGTTCCACACTAACATCCTCTCCATCTCCTTGCTGTACGGAACAAGGATAAAGGAAAGTTGCCCCTGCACTAGGTTGCACCTGCACTATGCCCATCAGGCTGCTTCTGCTAGGAATAAGCTCACTTCTATTTCTGGAAATTGGGGAACGGAGACATATTATTCCTGTAAGTGGCAGGCATCATTCCAAATTCACTCCCAGTCTCAAATGGAAAGAAAAATCTGAAAGTCACGTCAAAAAGATCAAAACACAGAGTTGACACATCAATATGAAGTAGCAATGAACTTATTTTTAGTTTTCAGTCACTGGGTGCTAAATATTCTCTAGAGCCTTCCCATTATGGATAATCTGACACACGTAGCTCTTCTCGCAGTCTCATGCTGCTGCTTGGGGAACGGGATATGCGCCTCCAGTAGAACCAAAGCTTTCACTGAAGAGAGACTAATCTTTTTGTAACTACTGCCTGTACCTCTCCAATTAAACTCTATAATTTACTACCCAGAGGTAATATGGTATGAGACTGATTCCACCACTAACGCTAAGAGCAGACAATGGCAGTCTTCTCATGGAGCCTGAAGAGAGGAAGTGGCAAGATGTTACGGCTCTTCTAAAAATACAAGAGTAAAAGAAGAAATTAGGAGGTCACTTGCATGCTTTTCATTTATATTTGAAAGGTCACTTGTGGTCTCCCTCATGAATGATGTAAAGTTTATTTTAAACTGACATCTTAATTACTGGCAACGTGCCAGAGCTGGAATCTGATGAGCCTGCACTCATTCAGTGGCTGGCTGCGAGCTTCTCCCTTTTTATGTTTTTTGTTGAGGATTCTGGCTCTCAGAAATGCTTGCTCACAGTCATTTGTGCGTTATTATTAGCAAACTGTTAGATTGGCCCCTTGGCACACATTTTGTAGGACCAAAATAATCTTATTGTATTGCTTCAACATTTTACTGGAAACAAAAGAGGTGAATTGACTGTGAAGCAATCACAGCAGACCTTGAATGCCTTCAACAGCATTAACTTGATCATTGTTATTGAAATTCATACTGAACAGGCTCTTGAAGACAGTATTTTTTTACCAGCTATCACATTAGTTGCTTTCTATTAGGCTGAAGTCATCAATGGAAAAGAAAAAGTGGGAACAAAGTTGCTGGGTATTAAGTGACAGATCTTATTGTAATGTAAGATACAGAGCTGACAACAGAAAAGAATATGCTCTATCAATCAGGTTAGAATTTTATGCAAGTATTGCCATACACCCATCGCTTGTTCCTCTAGATGGTGGCACAACTGTTCATATAACTACTATCAAACAAGAATGGGAAGCAATCTGGCTGAAGAACAACCATGCAAAAATCTTATCTTTTTTTTTTTCCAAAACAGATCACATTTGGTTCATTAGCTATTGCACAAGCACCACTGTGAAAGTGATATGCCACAGCAATACTAGCAGCAATACCACAGCCCAGATTTTACACTAACATGACCCCTAATATATCAGGATACTAATTAATCATATAGGTACTATTGTACAAATTTATCCTACGTCTGTTAGCTGCCTAACAGATTCACTTTTCATATGCAGTGCACTATCATCCTGACTAAATCCCATTCTGCCTAATTTCCTCCTGCAATTGCTTCAGCTGATACACAGTTTAACTTTCAGCATAAAAGCATACACTGAAGAGTCTGTTTATAATAGGTTTGCAATATCTTTTAGAGCTTTCCAGATATGATGTTTGACAAAAAGAGTATTGCTTTCAGACAACAGGTCCTCAGTGGGTGTTTTGTTTGAAACTGTCTATCATGAAATTGCTCCCAGCATGGCACTGCTGTCCATTAAAAAACTTCCAACATTAGTGTGTACCCACAGCTCAGTGCAATTCCTATAATGACTGCTTTATTTATTCACTCCAGTGTCTATGAAGCTCAGATTATCATTTAATTCTAAACAAACTGCATACTGTGAACATTTGTAAAAGAGCAACCCATTAAATTCAACATTTATTCAACAGCTCTAATTTGCTTGCAGTGTTATGATTTCCCTGTTTTAAGAAATACGGCTTTAGTTCCGTATATCTTGTCTTCCATAATTTGTTGTAACACATTAAGTATTTAGTTTCCATCCACATCATTTACAAAGGAACTTAAAATATAAATCTAGGCACACTGACTAGCAACTGAATAAAATCCAGTCTCTGTAATCACAGGCTTTTAATCAGATTTTAATACGTCTCTATAATCACTTAGAATCAGAAAAATGGGCATGTAGATACATGCACGTTTTGTAGTAAGTACGTTTTTAAAAACTGATGTATCTAATATGCAGCATAAGTTAGGGATTATTACATATGGAAAACAGTCAAAGTAAAGACGCTGGACTGAAAAAATTAAGGTATTATTTTTCCAAGTATACTGCCCATTTATCCATACTGCTAAAAGTCTATTCCAATGAAAGATGATTTTAAATTTATCTGATAGATCGTATTTATATACATTGGTGCAAAATGCACAGCCCAAACTTTGGGCCAAAAAACCTCCCACTGAACTCAGAATTTGGGCCTGAGGTTGGAGTACAGAACTGCAACTGTGCATATGCTAAGAAGGTGCCGATCAAAACATACACTTTCTACACACTAAACACTGTGTTATTTTCCAGACAGTGCCCCAGAGCACTATGAAAAATGTGCAAGAGCTTATTCAGGAATTTCTTTTAAGTCAGGTTTTAAGATTTGAATGCATTTTCTGAATGCATAGTGTCATCAAATGGGGTCAGTTTGTAAGCTCTTTCTGCTTTTAATACACCAGAAAATAAATCAAGAAATCTCTAAGTAAGTGCAAAGAAGTTACCACTTTTCCCTGCCTCAAGTAACTCTCTCATGCAGAACAAAAAATAACAGGGGTATATATCTTTATTTTTTATTTCCTCAAACTTCCAATATTCATCTATGAGCTTTCATTTTCCATTGCAAAATAAAAAGCATGGCAGAACACAATACCTAACCAAATAGAAGATATGCTTAGAGATGAATCAAAAGAACATAGTGGATAACAGCCAAAAGACAATTTTAACATTCCATTTGTTCTGACCATATGCCATAAAGATATAAAGAATGTACTAGACAAAGGCTGTTTTCCTTGGAAATATTTATCACGGGAGATGTTTATCAAATCAAGTAAGTTATTTCTTGACTGAAGAGCAAGAAATGTAATTGTTTTCTAATCTTGTTTTAAGTCATGAGCAGTGTCTTGAAGGAGTCCCTGAAGAGCTTACTGTTCAAAGGTTGCAATGAATATTATCAACAGAAAACATCCCACCATGTCCTCTAGTCGAGATCTCTACTTCTCAACAATATAGTTTACCTACTCCCTTATCTCTCTACAAACTGAGAGAGATGAAGCCTAAATAATGTTTCCAGCACCCTTCTCCTTCCACTTTTAGAAACATAACATGCTTGAACTTATTTCTATTATTTTTAGAGTTAATGACAGTCATGGCTATCAGACAGTAGCTGTCACAGATAGTAAACTGTACTACGACGTAGTTCTAGCTACACTATTTTTCTAGTTCATATGCAAACTCAGCAGCAAGAAATACAGAAGACAAGGGACAAAAGAGCAGGAAGGGCACAGAGAAAGAAAATCCTTTCCACTCCTCTTCATCTACAGTGAGATGTGCAGACTAATCCTTCTCAATTTCAATTGGCAGCCTACACTGCGAGCCAAGATCTGCCAGGGGAAGACACTGACTAGTGCTATTTGGTTTCCTGACTGCAGGAAGTTATACACAGGCCACAAGAAACAACCAGTCACAATTTCCTCTACAAACAGAATTTAGTAGAGAAAAAATAAATAAATGAACAAGGATTAAAAAATAGAATGGTTCCAAGCAATTATATATAAAAAAAAGGGATTAAATAAAAAAAAAAAAATTACAGAAGCAGCAGCTACTTAAAAAGATAGACTAGGGAAATTAAAAACAATAAAGGGGTGAATTCATGAAGTGATTGATGCCAGAAGATCCAGAGGGCATACTCAACGAGGATCCCAACAAAAGGAGGGATTTCTAGGCAGTGAAGACATTCAAATAGTGGCAAATAACTGGCAGGAAAGATTTCAGCATGGGCTGTACAAATTTTCTGGAGACCCAGAGACACACTCAAGCTGTAAACCCACATCATCATCTCATCAATACGATCGCTATCCACACTAGCTAGTTTACAGCTAGCATGGCCACATCAATCAGCAATACAGTCAGCTCTTCAGTCACACAGACTGCCATCTGTTTGCAGCGTATCACAAGCAACAGCATATTTCCACTGACACACTGTGTGGGTGCAGTCCCACAGCACTCGAGCCAGCACAAGGTAGGGCTGCCGTGGCCCCCGGCTATCTTGGCTACACAGTCCTTGGCCATTGCATCAACATTGGCGCTCAAGCGATCACATCAGTTCAAGGAGCTGCTGTAGACGACAGCAGAAGCAACTGGTTTTCCACGGGATCAGCTGCCTGAGCTGGCTCGCTGCTCCATCACATTAACAGCAGTGCTGGCTCAAGGGAGGCACCAAAACGATGTGGCTGGGGTTAGGAGGGTGGGACTGTGGCAGTTCTACATTGGCTCAAATTGCCACGAAACTCAACGTGCAGCAACTAGCCTCAAATCAGATTGTACTAAAACCCATATTGGTCACCCAGACCATAACCATAAATATCCATAAGCCAGCACTGCCATCAGGGGTAGGAATCTCTTGCCTCTTAGTTTCCGCCCAATGCTGATCCCATCTTTGTGCTGCCACAAACATCGGCATGATCAGAGATATGATCCTCACAGAAATATAAGATGGGTACTGCTCATGTGGGTAAGTTCCCTATCCTGTTTCACTGAGCAACTGCACAAAAGCACAAAGCAGCAAACACTGAAGGCTAGGCAGACCTTCTCCTTTTGGCAGTAATGCTGATTCAAGCCACTTTAAAATTCATGTTAAGCTACGTCCTGTCTATGATATACAGTTACAAATCCAGAAGGAATTATCATAATAACCTACCTAGATAGAAGATAGACAATTACTCTGTAGTCAGAGTAGAACATATTCCTAAAAAGAAAAATTTCACGTCTTGAAGCCACATCCTATAACAACTTGTTCCACTGATTGTCTAGCCTTTCAGTTAAAAAAAAAAGTGCTGGCTATTTGCCACTTTCAAGCACTGGACCTTGCAATACATTTGCTGGACTGAAGGTTCTGTCCTTCAAATCAAATTTGAGCAAGTCACCCTGTAATCTTCCCTTTATCCTCTCAATCCTCTCACTATAGGGCTTATTTTCCAATTTTATCATCAGTTTCATTACTTTTCCCTAATCTTCTCCGATTTAACAAAATCATTCCTCAATTGTGGAAGCCAGAATTGAAAACATTATTGTGACAGTGCTTGTTCCAGAGCCCAGGAATTAAGGTAAAATGCCCTCTTTATGGGGACATTTCACGTTTACCATTACATTATCGTAAAATGACCACCAAATAGCCATCAAGATGCTCAACTATTTTTCAGAATAAGTGCTTCAAAAGAAGTCTGTATTAAGAGAAGTCTCTTACTGTGGCTTTGCTTGTTCATTCCTTGACATCATAACTTTACATTTGATTTATTGAAACAATAGTGGCTCTCTCTCTATCTTAATAGAATGAGACAGTCTAAGGAAATGGCCAATCGCTCATGTGCTTCGAGGTATTCCAGTAACCATCCATCCTGTGGTCCTACCAGTATAAGAATATAGGACTAGTCCATCCAGACCAGCAATGACACACCTAGAAACAGACGTTTCAAAGAACAGTGCAGCTGGCAGGAGTGAAGTAATCTTTTCCATGATTTCTGCTTATCTCTAAAACTTAGAGACAGCCTTGAGCCCTCGGATGCAACATTTTCTACATTTACTACATGACTCAGTTAAGACAATGATAGATATTTTTGCATCTCTATATATTTACATCTAAGTTCTCAGTCTCAGAATGTAATCCAGGGTCATTCCATTCCTTTCAGTCAGTCCATGTGCAGCAAGTTCCCTAGTTCTGTCACATCTTGTGTATGAAAGCATTTACTGTCATGTTTTTTTCCATTTCCTACCTTCCCATTCCACTGACTTGCTCTTGTACTAAGAGACAGACAGGTCCTGCTTCTCTAGAATTCCTGTTTTCACATGAGAGTTCTTCAGCACAGCTCTGCTAATACTAACAACAGCCTCTGCTTCCACTTACGCGACTTTTGACAAGTCATGTAGTGTTGCTGCCCCAAGGAACAATGTCTTTTCTGCAGATTGCTGAGAAGATTACATAATAAGATTTTAAAATTGGTCTGAAGATGCAAAGGAGTATTTTTATACTATTGAAAATCACTGACCTCTCAAGTATTTCAAACATGTCAGCTTTCACTATTTTTAGCCTTTTTTGACTGAAATCATTGTGAATTATGGTCACGTAAGTAGACATGGCATTAATTTCCACGATGATGTAAGCTTTGATGTACTGAGTTCTATACAGCTCTAAACAGTTGAAGCGATTAATAGCAAAGCTTACAAAATTGCAATGAGTAGAAAGCTAAAAGGAGAAGTCAGACAGCCATTATCAGGAAGTCAGTAGGTGCATCATGTAACTTACCAAACAGGCGCTGATGGAAGAGAAATTTCCCAGCTATCAGTCCTGTGACAATGGCAAGCAGCCACAGAAAAACCTTCAAAAATCTCCAGCCTCCTCCTTCAGGGTACTTATTTGTTACAAAGGAGAAACAATTACCAACTACAATAACATTGGCTTCTGTCTGACTGTGAGATACTGGGTCCTCAGCAAATATTAAGAAGTTAAAGAAGATCACTAAGTAAGCCACAACTAAGCGAGACCACGGGTGCTGGAAGTAGTAGCGGAAGTCTTTATCCATCCTCAGATACTGCAGAACTGTTCTTTGCCTGTATGTAAAGACACAAATGCACAATGTTATATATACCTAGAATTCTCAGAGCTTAGGAGATACCTGCACATTACAAAAATCAAATCACCGTAACCTTGTCATCAGTAATTTTTAACACTTCACACTTGACTAGCAATGAAAGTTTCAATCAAAAGATACTGTTAGAGCCAGGTAAAGAAAAACTGAAATTTCTGCCGATTCCAATGTAAAAACAACAAACAAACATATATACATTATAGCACAGGATATTTAGTCTCAAACATTTCTATACTATCTCTTTAAAATCACAGCTCCATAATGAGGCATGAAAATACAGCATGTAAGAACATGACAGGCTACATGAGCCACATTCCAAAAAATACAACACAGATTTCACAAACGTTCATGCTAGGCCTAACTTGAATCTTTCTCCTTAGAGGAGAAGGATGGAACAAGCCCGTAAGTCCAGAGAGGTCTTCTACTGCTTCATCTCCAGAAGCTCGGAAGCGTATACCCCAGCAACATCAGAAACTTGTGTTTATATGAAGGAATAACATGATGGAAAAGTTGCTAGAATTAATCCTTGCAGGTCAGGCAAGTCTGGGGAAATCTTTTCATTGACTTCAGGGAGTACACCTATAATTAAGCATATTTTCAAAACTGGAAAATAAGAGTGCCCTGAGCACAGACTGTTTTGTACGAATACAAAAATTGTATTTTGAAACTTGCCTACTTATGAAGTACTGCTACGGAAAAATGCAACTGAGCATGGTTAACGTTTCAGTTGTTTGCCATTTAATTTCTTTTTCTTTTATTCACAACAAATTAGTTGTTTCATCCTGTTGAACCACTTTGTATGTACAAAGATACAAGGCCTCTGTGTTGTGGAACACCACAATTATTCAAGGGACACAGAGTGTAGGAAGAAAAGAAAAAAAAAAAAAGGAGTATCTAATAATATTGCTTGTTTATTACAGCATGATCCTTGAAGGATACAGTGTACTTAACTGAACAGTACAGATTTTTGCAAATGTCATATGCCCTGCAGGAAAAAAACAACCCAAACCCAAATCGCAGCAAAAGACCTAAAAAAAAAAAATCAATTACTCATCCCTTCTTGGACTTCTGACTAAGTATCACTTTACAAACTTACAAACAGCTTGAATTACAATGTCTCCCTTAGGTAGTCCCTTCAGAATTATTTAACTCTATAATCCAATTTATGTTTGTAAAATTACAAGGAATCCTGTGCCTATTAAATCAAAAGGATAAAAGAACCCCTCAGCAGATTCAGACAATGCATTCAGTAAATAATAAAAATGAATAACGTCTCATTATGCATAAATTACATATGAAAAAGAAAAAAAAACACATTAGAGAGTTAAAAAGTTGGCACAAGGAAGTGTCAGCCCTTTGAAAACTTTATGAATAAAGTGATTTAAAGCAAGGGTCATTGGCCCAGCAGCCTAAGAAAATACCACTTTGGGGAGATTAAACTGCCTTTAGAGCCATAAGGATGCCCAAAGCTATTTTATGTTCTCCTTTCTTCCTGTTAATGGGAAGAAAAGTTTAGGTATCTCCTTATGTGTATGAACCATCTTAAAGCCCGAATGGGGCTGGAGATAAACAACTATATGTCCTGACATTTTTGGCAGCTGCCGGATACCCCAGAGTTATTAGACATCCAACTGAAGACGCAGCTTCCTAGGAAGCGTTTTATAGCATAAGAAGCCAATATTCGCAATAGCAGCAGTGCTAAATCGCTAATAAAAAGCCTGCTCTTGACTACCTGAACGCCAAAAATGCGGGTGCCAAGAAAGCCGCGCACCACACGCCCACCGCAACCTGTTAAATCGACCCATTTCCCCCTGCCCCCGGCGCAGACCTGGCGACCCGCGGCCGCGTTACCCCGCGCAGCTACGGCCGCCGCCCCGCCGGGGCACAGGGCCACGGGCCCCCGCAGCGCCGCCGGGCCGGGGCTGCCCGCCCGCTGCCCGCCGCCCGCCTCACTCACCGCGACGGGGGATCCGGCGCCGCCGGCGCGGTGCTGCTGCGGCGCGGCTCCGCGCCTGCCGCGGTGCGGCTCTCAGCAACGGGCGGCCCCGCTCCGCTCCGCTCCGCGCCGCTCCGCTGCGCGCCGGCAGCCCCCCCCCCGCCCCCCCGGCAGCTGCCCGCGGCCGGCAGGGCCCCCCCAACCCCTCGGACGCTGACAGCGGCGCTGGCGCTGCCGCGGCGTCCCGCCCCCCGGCCGCCGCGGGGAGGGAGCGGCTGCGGCGGCGGCGGCGGCGGCGGCTGTGCCCCTCCCCTCCTCTCCGCTCCGCTCCGCTCCCGGGCGCGGGCGAGCGCCGGGGGAGGGAGCGCGGCCGCGCCGGGCCGGCAGTGCCGCAGCCGCGGCGGCAGCGGGCGGCGCCGCTGCGGCAGGGTCCCGGCGCCCCCGGCTGTCCCTGCCTGTCCCTACCCGGGAGCCTGCCAGCAAGGACCCGAAACGTGCGCGTTATTCCCGCGGGTGTCTTTATTCACCCTGGAAAATGGTGGCCTGGGAGCCACGGGGGCTTATCCAGCCAGGGGAGGTGAACGAAACCCGAGCGACACTCAATTCCCACCGGTCAGACTTCAGTATTAAGTAAATTAGCTGTAGAAAATTACAAATAAGGGACATACGCGGCCAAATCTGGAGATGTATCACCCCAAAGCAAAAGCACAGGGTTGGCAATAATAGCCAGATCGCTCAGGAAGATTTAGGAAAACCCTCATGTTTGGGAGGGGAGGGAGGTCTATACCCGTTTTGCTTACGTGGGAGGGGGCTATCATGAGGCCACGGCCAGTCTCCAGGGTGCACACACAGTCGGTATTGTCACTGTGTCGGGCAAAATGCCTCTGTGCAGCCTGACAGAGTTGTTGACATTGCACTTCAGCCGAATTGTCAACCAAAGCCTTTTTATGTGGGATGTGGTCCCTAGTGCCAGTGTGCTGGTATTGCTGACATCCCAGGAAAACGTTTACAGGATGCTCTTAACGTTGCATTATGACTGGGTCTTAATGCAATATATACTAGTTCTGGTCATTGCTGAAGATAGGTAAAATGAACTTGAAGTTGCTAGACACAGCCTCAATGTATTGTGAAAAGTCAGGTAACTCCATTGGAGCAGGTATCTGAAACACGGCATCACACTTAAAACATGGATACACATTTGGCTACTTCAGGCCAAGGTACAGAGGAATGTGGCTGAGGTCCACTGAGGAATGTGGAAGGGTCTTTAAGCAAGTCGTGTTGTGAAAGACCAGCACAAGCAGAACAAGCACCAGACGAAGACTTGTGAATCCCTTCTGTACTTATGGCAATATAGTTTTATATAATTTTGTAAATAAACATATAACTGTATTGAAGGTATCTGACATAATCACCACATTATCTTCCTCAGTGCAATAACCTATGAGACCCTCAATTTTAGGTAGAAAGATGCAACATTCAATATTTAACACTACCCCCCAAGCTATCTTTACAGTAAACAGAAAATTAAAATATTCAGAGACAAAAAATCATCACGTGCAACAAGAGAATACAGAAACACAGCATACAGCACTGCCTGTTCATGCAACAGTTCTGCATGTGCTGCCACGCTTGCAGAACTCAGTCTCCTCCTGTTCAACAAATGAGAATCCAGAGAAGGAGGCAGCATCCACCACAAAAGAGATCACACTCTTCATGCACCTACACACTAAAAAAAATTCTCTTCAGCTCACATGGAAACCCATGCTACAGCTACAAAGTGTTCGTGAACATTTTTTGCGATAGTAAATCAGTGAGCAAGTTTTCGAAGCCACTGAGTCAATCAAATGAAAATCATCTACTTTTCTATTAAAGTAACCAAAAGCATAAGTGCACCATATACCTCCCCCAAATTTCATGTTGCAGTTGCTTTCTTAGAGGAAGCTAATATTTTTCCAAAAAGTATAATATTTCACTTATACATAATAAACAGCTGGACCACTCCTATTCCTTTTTTTTTAATCAAGCAATCAAGATTTAGTTGATGAAATACATACCTGAGTAGCAATAATTAACAAATAATCTCAGCAGACAAGACTAATCAGTCCCACTCACTAAAAACCAGGAACTGCCAGCAACAGAAAGAATATAAACAAACTCTTATCTACAAAATTGTCAGCAAGTGAACAGGCCACCAGTAAAACCAGTAAGTTGAACCTAAAAAGCAGGTTGAATCAGGACAATGAGTCATCTTGAAATGCTAGTTTCGATACTTGTGAATGAAACTATTTTACCAGCACTCCTACTACAAAATAGCACTTGTGTAAAGGCTATCATTTTATACTTAGTCTCTAGCAGAGAGCTGTGAGTATTGAACTAACCCTATATATATCTTACTGCAGTATCAATTTCTATAGGGTCATTTTACACTCAGATATGAGGAATCAGCCTTCTGCACATTAGTCTGTAGCTGGAAAGTTCTCTTACAAGACTCTGCTGCCTCAGACAACTCTGTCTGGTGCAGGAACATGTGCTGAGCTACAGTATGTTCCAAAATAATGATGCTGTACCAAGAGACAGGTTTCTGTGCTTTTCTATGCCAAAGCAAAAGTGTTAGTTTTGTCAGTGAAAAAGCTGCAGGTCCAAACCAAAAAGACTTGTGTAATCACTCTATTCAAAAACAAAATAAGAAGAAAATGCAAGTCATTATAAAATCCTGTGTACCCAGGACTGAAAGGTAATTCTAGAGATTGGAAAAAAAAGGTATAGCTTCATCTGAGAAAGCTCTCTGATATCCCATGTTATCTATACCGACTGTGTGCTTGGCTGCTTGATCCACAAAACTGTGGGTCACTTAATACCTATGAAATTTCACAGAATCACAACATAGCTGAGGCTGGAAGGGACCTCTGGAGATCCTCTAGTCCAGCCCTCTGCTCAGAGCAGGGTTGTGTCCAGTTGGGTTTTAAGTATATCCAAGGTTGGAGATTCCACAACCCCTCTGGGCAACCTGTTCCAATATTCAACCACCCTCACAGTAAAAAGGTTTTTTCATAAGTGAAATGGAACTTCCTGTATTTCAGTTTGTGCCCATTGCCTCTCGTCCTTTCACTGGATAGGACTGAGAAGAGTCTGGCTTCATCTTTACTCCTCCTATCAGGCTTTTAGACACATCGATAAGATCCTGTCCTTTGAGCCTCCTCTTCTCAAGGTTAAACAGTCCCAGCTCTCTCAGCCTGTTCTCCCATTCCTTTCATCTGTGGTGGCACAAATGCCTCTTCCCTGGCTTGTTCCTTGGAAAAAGTACTTCGCTCCCTCAAATCTCAAAACCCCATTACTCGGAGATTGTGCTCCTAATGTATTTTTCTTCCATCCTGCTGTTGTGGGTTGACCCCGGCCGGGAGGTAAGCACCCACACAGCTGCTAGCTCACTCCCCCCGCCTCCTCCCCCAGTGGGACAGGGGAGAGAATAGGAGAAAAAGAGAGAAAACTCGTGGTTTGAGATAAAGATGGCTTAGTAAGTGCAGAAAAAAAGTGAGAATTAGTAAAATGTAATAAGTGAGGATAAAAAAAAGTAGTGCTAAGGCAATCACTCACCAAGGGCCACAAGCAGACCGATGCCTGGTCAGTCTCTGATAGCCAGCTTTGAAGCCAACCGCCATCCCACCCTTTTCCTCTACCCAGTTTTATTGCTGGGCATGATGTCATATGGCATGGAGTATCCCTCTTGGTTAGCTGCGGTCCGCTGTCCTGGCTGTGTCCCCTCCCAACTTCTTGCCTAACCGCAGCCTACTCGCTGGGGTAGGAGTGCGGGCAGAGTGGGAAAGAGAGACAGCCTTGATCCTGCGCAAGCACTGCTCAGCAATAGCCAAAACATCGGCATGTTTTCAATGCTGTTTTAGCCACAAACCCAAAACACAGCACAATATCGCTGCTATGAAGAAAGTTAGCTTAATCCTGGGCCAGATCCAGTACACCTGCAAAAAACATCCTAGGAACAAAAGACTCCCCCCTTTGAAATTTCACAGTCACAGTTACGGCAACCCATCTCAGCTATACCACTTCAGATCTATTCATTATCTGCATCCCCAACTCATTTCTTACTGTCTAAAAGAAGAGAAAGCAGCACATTAAAACATGAAACAAATGGAGAAAAAACAAAAGCTGACAACACTTAGTGTATAACTAAAGAGTTAAATAATTTAAGAATGCAGAAGAAAGACGTCATGGTTTAACCCCAGCCAGCAACTAAGCACCACACAGCCACTCGCTCACTCCCCGCACCCAGTGGGATGGGGGAGAGAACTGGAAAAAGAACAAACCTCATGGGTTGAGATAAAGACAGTTTAATAGGACAGAAAGGAAGGAGAAATAATGATAATGATGATAATAATAATAATAATAATAATAATATCACAATAATAATACTAAAAGAATTAGAATATACAAAACAAGTGATGAACAGTCCAATTGCTCACCACTTGCCGACCGATGCCCACCTAGTTCCCGAGCAGCGATCCACCCCTCCCGGCCAACTCCCCCCAGTTTATATACTGGGCATGATGTCATAGGGTATGGAATATCCTTTGGCCAGTTTGGGTCAGCTGTCCTGGCTGTGTCCCCTCCCAACTTCTTGTGCCCCTCCAGCCTTCTTGCTGGCTGGGCATGAGAAGCTGAAAAGTCCTTGACTTAGTATAAACACTATTTAGCAGCAACTAAAAACATCAGTGTGTTATCAACATTATTCTCATACTAAATCCAAAACACCGCACTATACCAGCTACTAGGAAGAAAATTAACTCTATCCCAGCCGAAACCAGGACAAAAGAAAAGGCAAAAATATGTATCCCATGGAAAGTAGGAATGTTAAGTTAATCAGAGATAATGACATTGCAAATACTAGTACTGCTTTACTACTAGATGTGAAAAATAGATTTGTCTAAAAGAATGCGCGACAACAGAAATGTTTCTATTGCATATTTGGAAAACATAAACAGTGTTTTCACATCATGTAACATTGAAATACTTTCCATTAAATCAATAATATGAAAGGATAGTAAACAGCAGCAACTTAAATTAAGCATTTATTTTTAAATGGCAGGTCAAAGAGTTATTAGAAAAATAAATGAAAGATGTGATAGACAGCAATGTTAATCATTAAATTTGTTTCCTAACAACTTCTGAAATACTGAGGAAATTTCATAGAACTAGAAGAAAGTTAATGTTGTAAAAATATTTAAAAGGTAAATAGGATGACCTACTTAATCACAGGCTTCCCAGGCTGACGGCAAGCATTGGCAAAAATATGGGAAAGGCAGGTTCAGGTCTCAATTACTGAAAGAAGTGAAAGGGAGAAGAACTGGAATAACCAAACAGAAGACAGTGGTGCAGGCTGTGCAGCCGTGCAATCCCCCCCTCCACACACACACGCACACACTGTAAGTCAGAGTAGTCACCAGATTTAGTGGTGATTTTGGCCTAACTAGTGCCTCTGTTTCTGCAAGAACCACCAGCAATAACACGAGCTGACAGAACACACTCTTTGAAAAACTGTTCTGATGTCACTTTAGGATATAATGCATTTGTTTGGTTAGGTCAGTACCGAGATATATATACCTGAACTCCTCAAGGTATTTATGTGATCAGATACCTACTGACATTTCAATGAAAGAACGAGAATGACGCAAAATCAACATTATATGCATTACACAGATGAACTAATAGGCTTCCAAGTCATGATAAAGGGCCTTATTTCTGGTTCTATTTAACATTTCTCATCAATGAAACAAGAAAGAGATTGCAAATTACCTAAGATGAGGGAAACTAAAAATAATGGCAAAAGGACACATTTCTGACACTAAACCTCTGGACTCTTTGACTTGTTGGGTACAACCTAAAACATTTCAAATCAAATGTATATGTGAATAGGAATAAATTATACCTGCTGTTTCTATAAGGCAGAAAAAAAAAGAAAAAAAGAGCTTGGATATAGATTTTAACAAATATAAATGATGCTTTAGCTAAAAATGTTAGTGGAATCTTGGGATCTGGGTGATTAATATGTACTTTTTGATCTTTGTCAAGCAAGTTTTAGTTTACCAAGATGAAGTTAAGGGATGGTTTCATCATTGTTGATAGGCTAAATCACAAAAATAAAATTTTGAGCAGAATTTAATACATATATCTAATTTTGCAGTACCAGTGGAACTTGGGACAAAAAGCAGTAGGAGAACCAGAACTTTAAGTGACCTTTTACATACTGTGAAACAGAAGTTCAGTCCTGGAGTCAAATGATACAGGGCTTACCAAGGTTAAAGCAGAAGCTGTACTAGAAGTTTTGAAGATGATAGTCAAATGATAAACAAAACCTACACTTGAATGAAGTACTTCTGTTCATTCAGAACAAATTTACTCCAAGTAAGCATGATTCCACTTCAAATAACGTATATTGATTTCAAACAGACAGCACACACCTAGCCTAGATAAAATTACTAAAGAAGAACTGTCTAGTGAGGTGAATTTACACCACTAATTAAATACCTTTTAAGTGCATCTGCTGGCCATATGGATGCTTTCAACTAGTAGAACAATTACATGTGACTTCTGTACCAGGAAAAGAAAGGAATAATCAGCTTGCAGCTACTTTGATAGTTGCATATACAGAATTAGAGAAAACACAAATTAAGAAAAAGTGGAATCTGAGTTCAGCCTTCCACGGATAGTGCTTAACCACACTGTCCAAGTTTCTTGCAATGGTAAAAGAAGACTTCAGAAAGGTAGAATTAAAGCTGGAAGACAAAAGGTCAGAAAAATAGTAAGTGGTAACAGAAGGTCTTTGGGAAATGAAAATATGCTCTGATGTTGCTGAACTCTAGTAAGAAAAAAATAACATCGTATGTTTTGTTTAGTATGAGCTTTATATTCTTTTTATATAAGCAGACCTCATTACTATCTGACAGGAAAATAATTTAAGCTTTGTTGGTTTATTCAATACTAAAGAAAAATTTGATTAAAAATAATGAGGGGTAATTTCTTAACCTCATGAAAAAAGATAAATGTCTTGTGTTTTCAACTACTGTATCTCATTATGTTCTTCCAAAGTGCAATGAACAACTTTACTTTGTATAACTACAGTATAACAATACATTGCCTCTGTAAAAAAAAAAAAGTCTGAAGGCCTTACTGTGTTGTCATATAAATTCCCTGTGTCTTGATCCTATTTCTATTAGAACAAAAATAGGTGTAGCATGACATAAAAATTTTGCATCTTGACAGACGTACTGCTTTTAAACTCAAGCACAGTGTTATAACTCAAACAATTAAATGACTTTACTTTCAAATCTCTGCATACCTGAAATTGGAGTATGTTATCTAATACAATAAAAGGAGTCTGAGAGCTGATCATGCACTGTCCTATAGAACTGACTGGACTGGGGGAACACAAACACAGCCAGGGCAGGGAGTACTATGAGGCACTGGCTGCTTCGCTGGGTGTCTCAATAGAGGCTATGGCAAACCAGACACTGCACTAATATGATTGAGAAGCAAATCTGTCCCTGCCGAAGCAGACACATACAGGTGTCTTGTGCAAAGCATGGCTTGTCCAAGCAGTGGATCAAACCCCAGGAATACAAATGACCTACACTTGCTAACAACTTCAATGTGACGGTCCAAATGGTAGCACTTGGTGAATCAGAACTATAATCTCACTGAAAATAACCAAATGTGCCAGTATTAAACATGAGAGAGCTAATCATAGTCTGAAGATAATTAATAAGAGAATCATATATACACTGCTACGCCTAGAGAGTGGATTTTTTGCTGTCAGATTTTTAGTTCTGGACAAGTGATGAGACGACCAAGTTTTGTGACCTTTCTTTAAAGCTTCTTCTCATCGTATATAGGGATATACAGTATCTATTATGCAAACAGACATTTTTTCAATGGCCAAAGAATAGCCTGTGACAAATGCCTGTTATTTTTAGCTCACACTAATGCACTGTGAAAAAGCATAGTTACGCAAAAAAAAAATTACAATGATAAATGTAATAATTTATTTAGCAGCTGGAAATCCATTGAAAATGGACAGGCACTTTGAATAAGTGCCTGAGAGAAAAGTAAGAACGTACAGTGCAGTCAAATTGTCCTTTGTTTGTTTACTGCATTTCCTTTCATTTATAAGAAGAGCAGTGAGTGCACTGTAGAATCTTTTGGAACTAAAATGAAGTACTGGAGACCTTCAGCTTATGCTGAGACATAGCATACATCTGGGTTTGTGTGTGCCTGTGAGGGTCTTACTCTGCTGGACACTAAGTGCAAGGAGCTGAGCACTAACAGAGCAGTCTTAAATGCTAGAAGGGAATAATGCAACTACTTCAGGTTTCACTGCAAGTCTTTCTCCTACCCTTCTTCCACATTTCTGTCTATTTAAACAGTAAGCACTGCAGAGTAAGGATCTATGTCATAGTTTTATTCTGTCACATTTCAGAATGCTTTCTGCAAAGAATTAGTAATAAAATCCCTAACTGGCCTCATGGAGCCCTTTTGGGATAAAACGTTCCATGTTTTCTTGCTACTATTTTTTAATAGTAATTTATGGGTAGAAACTGGGTGTCACTTGTGAGTGACTCAGGAGAAAACCCTGTCTGACTGAATTTCTCTCCCGCAAGTGGGACCCCATGAGTAGGAGGAATCCTTTGTCCCAGGTCCTCCCATTCTTTCACCCCAGCTTCGACATCTCTCAGAAGGTCTTAGCTGTCCTCCTGATGCCTACATCAAAAAGTGGAATTATCTTACAACAGTTTGAACCTTTTCTTAATTTCTTTGGAAATTTGGATAAGACTGTAAAACAGCAATGAGAAGCATACAAGGAGCCATTAGAGGGAACCTGGTATTCAGTGGATAAGGAACTGGTTGGATTGTCACATCCAGAGGGTAGTGGTCAACGGCTCAATGTCTGGATGGAGATCAGTGACGAGTGGTGTCCCTCAGGGATCCATATTGGACCAGTACTGTTTAGTATCTTCATCAGTGACATAGACAGTGGGATCGAGTGCACCCTCAGCAAGTTTGCAGACAACACCAAGCTGAGTGGTGCGGTTGACATGCCTGAGGGACAGGAAGCCATCCAGAGGGACCTGGACAAGATCAAGAAGTGGGCCCATGTGAACCTCATGAGGTTCAACAAGACCAAGTGCAAGGTCCTGCAGCTGGGTCGGGGCAACCCCAGTATCAATACAGGCTGGGGGATGAAGGGATTGAGAACAGCCCTGCGGAGAAGGACTTGGGGGTGCTGGTGAATGAAAAGCTGGACACGAGCCAACGATGTGCATTCACAGCCCAGAAAGCCAACTGTATCCTGGGCTACATAAAAAGCAGCGTGGCCAGTAGGTCAAGGGAGGTGATTCTGCCCCTCTACTCTGCTCTGGTGAGACCCCACCTGGAGTCCTGCGTCCAGCTCTGGAGTCCTCAGTACAGGAAAGACATGGACCTGTTGGAGTGGGTCCAAAGGAGGGCCACAAAAATGATCAGAGGGATGGAACATCTCTCCTATGAGGACAGGCTGAGAGAGTTGGAGTTGTTCAACCTGGAGAAGAGAAGGGTACTTAAAAGGGACTTATAAGACAGACGGGACAGACTTTTTAGTAGGGCCTGCAGCAATACAACAAGGGATTATGGTTTTAAACTAAAAGAGGGTAGATTCAGACCAGATATAAGGAAGAAATTTTTTACAATGAGGGTGGTGAGACACTGGAACAGGTTGCCCAGAGAGGTGGTAGATGCCCCATCCCTGGAAATATTCAAGGTCAGGTTGGACAGGGCTCTGAGCAACCTGATCTAGTTGAAGATGTCCCTGCTCATTGCAGGAGGGTTGGACTAGATAACCTTTAAAGGTCCCTTCCAACCCAAACTATTCTATGATTCTATGAGTCTATTAGATCTAATATGTTCACAGCCATACATGCCATAGAGAAACAGGCAGGAACCTGGGATCTCAGGAAGGATAGGCAAAATGTCAAAGAAAATATAAGACAAAAGACTGAAATTTTCAAATATTGATACTCCTAGGCTACAAGGTAAACAGTCTTAGCAAGGCCCAGAAGCTCTGCAACACTCTAATTAAGAGAGGAAGTGACTTAGGACTTTGTGTCTTCAACAAAGAGTGCAAAACAATGCCTTGGCCAGAGTCGCATTTGCTTCATCTGGCAATAGTTTGTACTAACCGTACCTCATCAAGAGAGGAACCACCATCTCTGTAGTAACGGAAAACAAGATAAACAATTGCACGTAATCAGCGTAGTGCTGGTGTTCCAGCTGATAGTATTTCACAATGACTCAATGCACTCATCTAAAGTAAATATTAAAAGAAAGTGGAAATAGGTATGAAAGGAATGTTGCCCAGCATCTCTCTTTTGAGTTCACCAGGAAAATTACTGGATCCATGCTAGTGCTGCACCAGTTTATCATCCTAGATCATCTGCCATTAAAAGCAGTTCACATACTTCCTATTAGTAGAGTCCTGTCTGTACCAAAGTCAGTGAGAGAATTCTTAATGATTTCAGTAGGGTCGGGATATCCTCCGTGTAATGTTAGGAAAACCAGAAGTACAGTCTCTAATTTTTGTAATATGCATTTTTGCCTAATCATTGTATCTGCTTTGTTACTATTTTTAAATGTTTTTAATAACAGGAATATTTGAGGAAGGAAATCTTGAAGAAAATGACTACTTTCCAGAATACTCAAACCTACTGACCAGCTCCTTAGATCATGCAAACTTCAAATACTGCTCTATGCTCAGACATGACTACTGGCCAGACAAGCCACCCACCTGCAGGACGTAATTACCAGTCTTGGTAGATAAGGTCTACTCTAAATCTAGACAATATTGTGTTTGGTGGCTCTCTGCCAGGACTCACTAGCTTTCTAAAAGGGGTCCTTCTACAGTCACCGTGTGCTGGGCTGTCAGTATGATCATCCCAATGGGACTCAAACAGTCCCAAGAACATTTTCTTTCTTGTCAAGAAATAGGTAGCAAATCCAATGGAGTGGAAGGTAGAGTAGCCCTAATTGACATGAAAACGTGAAAGGAGAAGCTGCTGAGACATCGAATATACCCAGTCTCTTAAAAAATAAATGGATATTGGAACAATTTTTCTAGAGTGTGATCCAAAGGAAGGTTTTACATGAACACAAACAGCAGCTCATGTTTGCCTTGGAGTTTTTTCCAATACAAGATGTTCATTTTTAATATAAGTGTTATTTAAGTGGAGCTTCTTCTTGGTGGCAAGAAGACTTCATTCCTGTTGAATGAAAATAATAATATGGCTTCAGTTACTGCTTTGTTATCATCTTCGATCTGGGCTACAGCAATGCAATACATCTTGCTATAAATAATTAGCACATCTCTTTAGCCACTCACCCTACTGGAGCAGATCATGTCCTGCTTCTGTTTTCTGTGCAGTCTGCCCCTAGCATCCAGTCAAATTTAAAATCTTGGTATTTATGGTCAGGCATATGATGGTCTGGGAAGAAGGCACACATGCACTAGCTTAGTCCTGATAGCTTAAAATGGAAATTGTGACTTATAAATGTATTCCAAAGGCCTAAGGGAGCTGTCCAGGTCTTACAAAGTTTTTCTTCCTCTCTTTGACCTAAGAATCACTTTGAACATCATGTAAGATGATTCCTAAAAAGCTCGTGCGCTCTACACACAAGGAAGCTTCTTGGAACTTGTCATCAATAACTGACAAAGCAAACATAGGTTTTAAATAATTAACATAATTTTTCCCACTGGAGAGAAGAGGCAAAATTGAGAACCCCAGAGATACCAGTTGTACTGTTTAATGCACTTCAGAAATGCATTCAAATAACACAACATGGAGGCAGAACAGAAAATCTGAAAAGAGTGGCTGAAAGGGTGACTGGATCACAAATCATTTTGCACAATGATTTTGCAGTGGTATTTACACATTAGTTAATCACTACTATTAGGGTAAGTATATGAAAGAACAACATTTGAGAAATTTCGTAATTTAAAAATCACTGAAAGCATGAAGCAATTTGACCATCATATTGCCGTTACGCTGTGCATAGAGAATGTAGAGATGCCATGTCTAGTGTCTGTCTACAAATTTACCAGATCAGAATAAGTGCTAGAAATGGACAAAGATATCAACAAACCATATTCAGAATCAACTCCTTAATAACATCTGGAAGCACTTAACAGAACAGAAAGATGTAAGAAATACGGGAATTCCCACCAACTGTGCTTTGTTCAGTTTATTTCACAGGATACTTGCTTCTTATTATCAAAGCATACCACAACATGACAAGAATCAGTTGTCAACAACTTTTAGGACAGCAAAGCCTATTGCTGCAAATCTGTTTTCATCTATGACAGTGGCTAGGAAAACCCCAGTACCTCAAACTTGGCTATCTACCATATTGTAATTCAGTTTAAAATAGTTGTCTATCTAGCACGTTCCTGGCCACCCACAGACAATGCCTACTGTGTCAGCTGTTTAAGCAGCCAGAAAGAAAAGCCCCTCAGATTATGAATATGAAGAGACAGGAGTTAGATGGTTTATTTGCTCATTTACGAGAAATGAAGAGAAATACCTCAAAGCATAAAGAAATTATGAGATATATTCATACTGCTATAAAGACTTACTGATGAACGTAAAGTGAGAGCTGTCCACACTGTAATAAAAACCACTTGCTATAATGGCAAGAGAGCGATGAGTTCTTATAGCAATACTTCTTAATAGCAGACTATCCATAAGCTCTAGCCATCACAAAGAAATACCTTTTTATTTGACTTGAACATAGTGTGTTGGTTGATTAGAGCTACATACACTGAGACTTACAAACAGGTAACACTGGCATGCTCAGAAATCAAAGTCCATTTTGCTAGGAACACCTTTCACATATATCCTCAAAGTTAGAAGCAAATCTGACTCTAGGAGTGGTGTGATTCCTAATTTCTTTGTTTAGTTACCTATGGTTGTATGGGAATGGAGATTACTGGAAGCAGAGTTGAAGAAATGAAGTTTTCACATATTTCTGAAGGAAGTAGTTGATATTCATTCTTACTTTATATGGAAGAAAGTTCATCTTGCTGATGGACTAACTCTCTAATACTATAATTATCTTATGAAAATATGGTTATTTTTGAAGAACATGCTGATGGGGGAAAAGAATAATCTAAGCTGAACCTTTGAAGCGTGTCAGGATAGAGATCTACAGGCAATGGAGCTCCACACCAAGAAAATGAAGTTGTAATATTGCCCAGTAAAAAGGTTTTCACTCTTCAGCTGTTGGAAATGTGTTTAGTGTTTGAAGTGTCACCTCAAGATAGGTATGGACTGCAGTAATAAAAACTGTATGTAAAAAAATATGTGCATTTCCATTGTCAGGTGGACAATTATAGTCAAACGTGGAACAGGCCTTCCTGGCAACATCACAACAGGAGACAATGTTTGCACACCGTTATGGAACGATGAACACAATTAACTGAGGATTCCATAGAGATTACAACCACAGCATTTAATAAACTAACATAAGTGAATAGAGCATTGTTAAATCAATGAAGAAGTAAATGTATAGGGAAAGACAATAAAGACACTGAAAATGAAAACAAGACCCAGAAGTCACATAGAAAATGTTGTACCAAAGTCTATTAAAAATATTTATTTTTTTTAAACGTCATTTATTATTCAGTTAAAAGAATCTGTCCTGATTTCAGCTGGGACAGAGTTAACTCTCTTCTTAGTAGCTGGTACAGTGCTGGGTTTTGGATTTAGTGTGAGAATAATGTTGATAGCACGTTTTAGTTGTTGCTAAGTAGCGCTTATCTTAAGTTAAGGGTTTTTCAGTTTCCCATGCTCTGCCAGCAAGCAGGTGTGCAAGAAGCTGGGAGGGAGCAGAGCCGGGGCAGCCGACCTGAACTAGCCCAAGGGATATGCCATACCATGGAACGTCATGCCCAGTATGTAAACAGGGGGGAGCTGGCTGGGAGGGGTGGATCGTGGCTCTGGCATCAGTCAGTGTGTGGTGAGCTATTGCATTGTGCATCACTGGTTTGGGGTTTTTTTTTTTTCCTTTTTTTCGCGCCCTCTTTTTTTTTGTTATATTCCTTTTCATTACTATTATTATTATTATATTTCATTATTATTGTTGTTAGTATTATATTTTACTTTAGCTATTAAACTGTTCTTATCTCAACCCACGAGTTCTACCTTCTTTCCCAATTGTCCTCCCCATCCCACTGGGAGCGGTGGGGGAGTGAGGGAGCAGCTGCATGGTGCTTGGCTGCTGACTGGGGTTAAACCACGACAGAATCTTATTAAAATCTGGAAAACTGCAATATGCTGTCTCTACCAAAACAATCACAGCCTTAATTAGATACAAAACTAATGTATACTGGAAAAAAATAATTCAAGTACAGGGAAGAAAATATAACTAATAAAAAGGAAAAAGTTACTTAACGCATATGCTAACAAATAAACCTCCCTATGCTTATCCTGACACTCTTATGATTTGGATAGGAGTTCAATAATCAAAAACATTTTAGTAAGACTCTGAAGCACACTAAAATTCAGAAGTTTACGCATCTTCAATAGACATAAAATCCTTCCTTGCTTGTGCTTGTTTCTGTGCAACGCCTCTGTCAAACATCAAACACTGTAACATAGGAAAATATTTGTGATATTGACATTTTAAAAAAATACTTCAGACTTTCAGTTTGTCTTCTTGCCAAAAAGGTTGCTACGAAATGCCAATGTGTACCAGCCTTGTTTCATACGAAGCAGATGTTAAGATCCCCCTTCTGTACTTTAGAGCCCTCTGACAGATTGGTGGGAATTGATGTGATGTGACCTCAGATAGTCAAGGTGATCTCAATATGGTGACAGATGTTACAGTCTCATACCACTCTGATATTTCCAGTCTAAGCATGGGTTTCCACTGAAAGCACAGTTCCACAGTCTTAGCTACGCATCCTTGTTACCACATTGTGCCAATAGTAGTGCTCCTGGGCACACGTGACTAACTGGATCAAGGAACTGATCTGTCTTTTCAGGACATCTGCCTATCAAGGAAAACTTCCTTTTCCCTTGTAAATTTTCAGGCAAATCCATCCTTTACAAACACTAACACCAACACAGGGGAGGAACCAAGAACACAGGACCTGTGGCAGGCTTAGGCTCAAACGATTTAAAGTAACTGTGATAGCACCACATCTTTGGTTGCCACTCTGTCTGGATCTCTAGTATTCCTTTCCTCTTGGAAAAGCTCTTCTTCTTCTAACCTCTGTGCTCCTGGAGGCTTATAACAGAGCAATTAGAGCTGACCTCTGGGTACCTGGGAGGCACCTCCTCTCTCTCATTTCTTGGTTTCACATGAAGTCTTTTCCCTGTCTCTTTCAGTCTCCTTGCTAGAAGAAAGATAAACTGCAGCTTCTCTGTTTCCCCAGCTGCTGCAGTCCTCACAGTTAGTCCCAGCTCACTAGCTGGTGACGTCTCCATAGTGACTTCGTATTTGTCGGACTAGCATTACACAGCACAGCTCACATACTACAGTTACAGTGCTATTTCACGTTTCCCAAATAGGACACTAAATCCCTCACCTCTTTAAACTGGGGATCTGACAAAGCGCAGGCACCCACATCTACCAACACAGCTGACTTCAGAAATTCCTGAGCTGCAGCGCTCTGGAGGCTGGGAAGGTGAGCCAGGGAAGGGTTACCATGCGCTTGCCTTACTCTTCTATTCTTGCCTGGTCCACTGGGCTAGATATTTGGTATGCCCTGTTACTGCATTCCTTACATTGTCAGGTTGAATAGTGACCCATAAACCCCCTGCTAACTCCCAGGAATCTGAAGGAATCATCAGCATCAGGACATTACATTAAGTGCCTACAGCCCTGTTACATCTACAATTGCCTGCACATTTCGCCCGTGGAGTCTAATCCAGACCACAGCACAGATTAAAAACGTTGACTACAGGACACAGAAGCCATTTTTAAAGAAGAGATAGTGGCCATCTTTTTGTTGTCAGAGGACAGTGCTTCTCAACCTGTAGACAGATGTGCCTGTGAAAGACAGCTAGCAAAAGCAAACCTACCTTCAGAGCATGCTTAAATTCATGACGCAGGACTCTCCTTCACTGGGAACTTTAAAAGAAAAAGTTCAGGGAAACTATCAACACAGGTTGAAAAGGTGTAAAAGCCTTTGGCTGTGTGGATAGGCCACTCACTGAGAAGCGGGTACGCCCTTTCTCTGCCTGGATCCATGCCTTGCCAACGCAGACGAGCGTCCCAACCGCCAGATCCATGCTTAAAGAGAAGAAATCTTCACTATTTCTGTTGACGCAGTGCCACCAAGTAGCAAATAATGCGAGATTAACAGAGAAAGACTGCCTTGTCAGGGGCAAGGGCTTGAGCTGAAAGAGCCGTCCGTGGTTCTGGGCTCTGCCCCCTGATTTCTGGGCTCTTTATCAGGTGATTGTTTAACGCAAAATGCACAGTACACACAAGCAGCCTGGTGTCCCGCCTTGTGGCTCCTTCCCTGCTGCCCCAAGCAAGAGCGGGAGGTCTCCACGACAGACTCCGAGAGAGCAACTAAATTCACCTCAGTTATTTTTCAGTACTTCGGCCAACAAGCAGCCCTGTGGGGCACTTGTCCCTTTCTGCCGGGAAGGACGACGGCAGGCGCCGGGCCGGCTACGCCCCGCTGCAGGTCGCTCCGCACGCTGTAGGACGGCAGGTGAAGGGGGCGACAGACAGGACAGGAGAGGACAGGGCTGCACCCCGTCCCCGTTTTAAAGCACCCAGAGGAGCCCTCCGGGGGCGCCGAAGCGGGTCACAGGGGAGGCGCGGCGCCCAGCGGGCCGAGGAGCGCGGCGCAGCCCGGCGGGGGCCTCTGCCGTAGGGGGGCAGCAGCGGGGCGGCCGCTGCCCGCGGTCGGGGCGCTGGAGCCGGCCCGGGCCCGGAAGGCGCCGCGCTCCCTCCCGGCCGCTGAGTGGCGGCGGCGGGTCACGTGTGCGCGGCCGGGCCGGGCCGGGCGGGGAGGCGGCAGACTGCACTGCCCCGGGCGCGGCGCGGCGGTGCGACGCGACATGTCCCACCAGACCGGTATCCAAGGTACCCGCGCGGCTCTCCCCCGGGAGCGCTGACCGCCACCTCCGCACCGCGGTGCCCACCTGCTCCTCATGACAGCCGGGCCCCCCTGCCCTCCTTTCCCCCTGCCAGCCTGGCGGGAGGCGGGTGGAGCGGCTTTCCCCGCGGGTCGGGTCAGGGCGCGGGGGGCGGCGGCGGCCGTTGTGGCCGTTTCACGGGCCGTTCCCGGCGGAATTTTCTCCCCTGCCGCGCTCTTTGTTCGCTGCTGGAGGAGCCCGTCCTTTCCGCCGCAGGATGGCGGGGGAGGCGAGCTGAGCGGGGGGGGGAAACTGCTGCTGGCTTCGGCCCGGGCGGCCGCCGCTCCTCTGGGTCGAACCCAGAGCTTCGTCCCCAGTCAGGCGAAGGCTTGCAGGGTTTATCCGCACGGCTAACCGCGCCTGTCCGCCTTAGGGCGGCAGGGAGCCCGCCTGAGAAAACTGTTCACTGCAGAAACCCATAAATGGCGAACCCCCCCCCCCCCCTGCCTTGGCTCAGGTAACTTCCCTGAGCGCAGGTTGTCCTGCTGCGGCGGGGTGAGTGGTGAGGTGGGAGCCGGCGCCCGGGGCTGTGGGGGCTTCCCGGGCACTTCCCGCCCCTCCCGGCTTTTGGAGAAGCTGTGGCGTTCTGGGGGTCGCCGCAGCGGGTTTGGGATGGGTTGGACAGCACGGAAGATGCCGAGGGTCGCTGCCGGGGCCGTTGCAGCTGGAGCCCTGAGGAGAGCCGGGAGCCCCGGAGTAGGGAAGCCCACTAAAGAGCTCATCACTGGAGGCCACAAAGGGGAAAAGTGTGGGGGAGCCTTTTTTTCCCCGTGTTTCCAGGCCTTGGAGGGTGCGAGGAGCAATTAGAAGAAGACAACATATTGTTTCTCAGCATTACCAGGTCCCCCGAATCACAGAATTGCTAAGCAGGGATTATACTCCAGGATTATGGGGGGTCGGGTTTTACTGTCTCGATTTCTGCAATCTGCTTGTTCGGTGACTAGTATCGTGTACTTTGCCTGCTCTCCCATATTTATTGTTGAAGGTGACTTTTGTCCCAGCCACGGCAGCTCGTAACTGTTCTTCTGTTCCCTTTTTTGTCCGTTGGCTCCATTTGGTCTGCAGCCTGTCGCTTCTCTTCTTTTCCTTCTCCTGCATGCCAATCTTTGCTCTTTTTTGCTGCTGCTTGTTTTACGTTCTTCAGCCCTTCTCAGGCTAGAGGTGCATCTGGGATAGCTTTTTTCCCAGGCTGGGGAAAACTGTTATAGTGGCTCTTCATTCCCTTGTTCTCTCTCCTGGCAATGCTGGAGGGAGGAGCAGAAGAATATCCTGTTGCTTACCACAAGCAAGAAGAGTGGCTAAGCCTCTTCTGCTGCTCTCCCTCATGTCTTTGAGAATCTTTTGTCCTCTGAGGAGAACTGTAGAGAACTCGGCAGCTTTCCTGCGTGGATCCTGTCTCGGCAGACACTAATCAGGAGTCCTGTTTGCAGCAAAGCATCCGCTTCTGCAATTTGGAAGAGGAATAGCACTTGTTGTGCCATTGCTGGCTTTAGCTACAAACAGGCTACTGTCACTCATAAACAATTGCAAGACTTGGCAGCATGGGCTGCTCTTTTCTGGAAACAGAAATGAAGTCATGGGGACAGTGATATGTACCAGGCAGTTGCTAAAAGGACTGAACTTTCAAACAAGCCAGTGCAGATAAATAGTGTAGGAAGTCGCAGAATGCATTGAGCTGTGGGAAAATACACTAGAATATGTTCACAGTCATCTAAATAATTTAAAAATAATATTCCCTGTAAAATATTTCTGAAATAAACCTGAATTTTAATTCTGTAGGTCTCTGCTATGCAGAAAGTTTAAGTAGAAAATCATATCACCCTGTTGTGAATTTTAAAACCTTTATTAAAAAAAAAGCATAGATTGCTTGATAATGAAATGGTTTTTCAGACGTCTTGTCTCAAAATGTTACTTTAGGAGCTGTCACAGTTCTGGTATTGGTGCAGGGACTGCTGTATTTTGGTCTTTTTTTGGTAGGGTTGAAATGAGAGAATAAAGAACAAAAAGATAATAGACAGGAAGAGGACAAAAAAAAGTCCTGGGGGAACTGAAAGGTCTAGAAAGTGGTGCAACGTTCGCATGCTGAATGGAATGGTGAGGACCGGCCGAGACGATTAGAAAAGCTGGCAGCAAATTACAGTGAGGTGCTGCACTGGTTAGTGGGAAGATCCTAACTGGGATGAAGCTGGGGTTGGACTGGTAACTCGATGCAGTTCAGTTTGTTTAACACCCCCTTTCCCTCCCATGCCATTTTGGAATTTCAGAATGGGCCTGGGCATCCCCTTGATGGGCATAAATTTAAAATGTTTTGAGTATGGGCAGTAACGTTGCTGGATACCATCTGACCATCTGTTCAGTTGGCCTCAACCTGACTATAAATAATCCATTTTATTTGTTTCCTGGTTTGATGTTTGTTTTGCTGGTGCTGTGCTGTGGGATCACTTAAAGGACCAGTTTGCAATAAATGTTCTTCAATAAATGCTGTACAACCTGTCTATGGTATAATTAAACTGATTTGCACTTGGATTATTTAGCAGAGCAGTTGAGATAAGAATGATCTTTGCATCACTCAAGCACAGTTCTTCAGTGTGCTTAGGGAAGTGAGTCTATCATGTTTGTCGTGTAGTGTCAATGTGAATTACGGACATTTTAAAATAGTTTTAGTTACTTCTTTGTAAATTCATTATAAAGCTATCCTGTTGCACTAGGTCGGGGTTTGAACAATGTCATCAAGATACAGACAAGGAGATAAGGTGATAAGAAAGATGAGCAATGAGTAGCAGCCTTCACTGATACTCTTCAGAGAGGAGTCCTCAGGAGACACCGGCACTTTTGCCAGACAAGCTGTAACATTTTCCTGGCAGGCCTAAAGTTTCTGTCTGAAAGTTTGTACTAAGCCTGCAGACTTCATGAAGCTATTGTAATTTGAGATGCGCCATATTTTTATTGTGTTGCTGTGTTAACTCTGAAACCTGAGAGTGATGATGTGATGTCACCTTTAATTTTCACAGTGTTGTAAATCACACAGTATGCTAGAAAGCAGGGCTGTTTTGTAATGTTGCCTGTCATCTTTTTGTGGCATGCCGGTGGCTGGAAGAGTATGCAGCATAGAGGGAACATCACTCCCGTGTTCCTTTTTCAGTCCAACTTTGTAGTGAAGGGCCAGTTGTACACTTTTCCAGTGTTGTTCTTACCTTTGTGAATATTCTTTGTCCTAGGGAAGTGAAATGTGTTATTTTGGTTACTTTTATTTTCTCTTTTTCAGCTAGTGGAAGTGTTAAAGACACCTTTGTGGGAGCCAGAAATGGACAATACAGGCTTTTAAAAATAGTCATTGACAATGGTTAGTCAAATTTTAATCTTTCCTCTGATTCTTTTAGATATTTTCCTAGTTGTTTTAGTGACCTACGTGGACAATTGTTTAAAAAACAAAACTCTGCAAAACTTAATGTTACTAAGGTCTCTCATATACAGAAGGTAAGATTTAAGTTTTGGTGATGCTAAGCTTTTCAGTATGATGCTACTGTATTTTTGCATTTGAATTTTTCTTCCAAATGTCATTTCATATTTTACCAAGAACCGCTGTGTATTTCATATGGATAATATAAATGACCTTATTCTTATCTTCTTACTAAAGAAAGAGTAGAGGAAAAAACAATTCCACACCTGTGTAGTGTTTCGGCACTTTGGTTACCTTCATGAGACAGACAGATTCTTACACAGCACCTAGTCACTTTAGATGAAGTATAAGTATTATCTGCCTTGTATACTGGGATCAGCTGCATGTAGAAAGTCCTATTAAAGCAGATGTTTAAGTCGTAATTGGCTACATAGAAAATATCTTTAAAAGTCTGTAACTTTGTACAAATTTTCAAAGCTAAAACTGTTCCTTAAATCTCAAGTATATGTATAAATATAAAATTACATAATTTCTTGCAGAACTTGAGTTTGATCTTTGATCTTGGCAAGTGATCAAGGCTGCAAACACTGCAAGATAGAATGCATAATTACTTTTTATTTTTTTATAATAGCAGTGCTGGTAGACTAAATCATGAAGTGTGTTATATAGTCAATCTTTTCAAGTACGTCAAATGCCCACCTTGGGTTTTTTGTTCTTTCTAGAGTTCATTCATTTACAGTACACTGAAATACCTGTTAGCTGGAGAAAGGTACATGTATGTACATGTACATACACATACATACTTTTATTGTTAGGTAAATAACCTGCTGTTACCTTCTTTGTGTTTGCTTTTCTTAGGAAGTCTTCTGACATTTTAATATTGCTTTCCTTAAGGAAGTGGCAATAGTAATATTATAGGCAGGTCACTGTGGTAAAGTCTTACTAGCACAAGGTAGCGAATGCTGGCATACCATTGAATTTTTTTTTTTTTCCCCCATTAGGCAAGGTAAAACAATATGCTTTTGTGTGTATGCTACTTTTTAATATGAAATGAAGCCTAGAAATTAGATACAAATGGAAGACATTCCCTATTTTTTTTCCTTTTTGTGTGTATGTGTTTGTGTGTGTATATATATAAAAATATATGCATTTTGTCTCTATGTAGAAGCAGAATGCAGTCTTTGATACTATTTTCCACAGTTCAAAAAGAAACCTCTCAAACTCCCAGAATACTGGAAGAGGGATAGTTGCCTCATCATGAAAACAGGAGCTTTCAGCAACTGCCCTTAGTCAACAGATAATAGTCAAATTGAGTTCTGCTAATCTGAGTTAGTAGGAGAAGAGATTTGGTTCTGAGCAATAGTTCCTCTGATTGTATTTTTCTGTCCTAAATCCAAGTGAGTATAAAGCCACCTAGTATTCAGAATTGGCAAGTACATTCTGAATACTCTGGTCTAGGTCAACTGCAGCTACTTTGCATCTAATTCAGAGAAGGTCCAAACACCCTCTCCCTGAGCTGTTCATGTTCTGTGACTTACAGTGGTAGAGTGCCTTGCTCTGAAAGTTTTGCTGTAGGGGCATTTGTATACTGTTGTACTTTTGTCTGAAGTTTTGGAAGTTAGGTCCTAGACTCTCAAAAGAGGTTTTGTATACTAGCTACTGTGATGGTCCTCAGACTGTTGTAGGATCCCATTTAAACAAGGTATTTCTGTTTTGATTGTGTGGGCTAGTATTTATGGGGATGCTGATAAATGTTTTGAAAGACACTATACTAATACTTTCCTTTGGAAGCTGAGATGTGATTTATAAATAAGAGAAAAATCTTGTTGCTACAGCTGTTCACATAATTAAATCTCATCTGAAGTATTCTATACAGACTTAAGCCAATTATACATAATAAACAACTTCAGTCATTTAAAGAGACCATAGTGATGAAGCTGTGTTAGAAAGAGGTTTATCTACTTACATAGTCAAGTTAAAGAGATTAGCGCAAGCATATTCATTCCAAACTCTTTTCACTGTATAACTGAGTTACTGACTCCTTATAATGAGTACAAACACTAATATGTTATAGCAAGCGCATCAATAATTCTAATTCTAAAATTTAAAAGCTTACTCTCATCTTGTTTCTACTTAAGTATTCAAATTTAAAAATAAACTAACTGGCAGAAGACAGTTTTTATTTCCCTTCTGTGTACATTATGCTAAAAACACTGACATCGGTCTTACCCCTTCAGATCAAAGAACTTGATGACAACCAGCACATTACTTCTCAACTTTTGTATTTGGGTTAAAGTAAGTTAGGGTTTGAACATACACAGCTTTTGTAGGAATTCACCTGCTTTCACACTGACTGTTCTTGACTTCCATTCTTGTGGACATAATTATGAAAGATTAAGTGTCTGATTAACTCTTTATTGTAATTGCTAATTTTGAAAAACAGTATTAACTGTATTGTTGCTAACCTGTAGCTTTGGTTATTGGTTATAGAGCAGCTTGTTGTGGGATCCTCTAGGCGGCCAGTTGGATCATGGGAAAAGGATTATGATTCCTTTGTCCTTCCCCTTCTTGAAGACCAGCAACCATGTTATATATTATACAGATTAGATTCTCAGAATGCTCAAGGATATGAATGGATCTTCATTGCATGGTCACCTGATCACTCTCCTGTAAGTAACAGTCATCAGAGGCTTCATGTTGTTAGTGATTTTTCAACAATGCCATTTGATCTGAATCCTAGATAGCAAGGAAAAGGATTTGAGGAATGAAGCATTCCCCAACCTTCCCCTCACTTTCCCCCAAGAAAACTGGGAAAACATCTTTCTTGAAGCTGATTGAGGAGCAATATCAGTGGGTCTAGATGGAGTGCAGCTGATCCAATTTATTTCTAGCCTGACTGGAGGAGACAAGACAATGTTTTTGCCCTGTTTGTTCGTCTATCTTTCTGTCAGTGTTTCATGAAAATTCATGGAAGGATATAGGACAGAAATCTCAATGGGTGTTACTTAGAAGGATTATAGTGTGAGCTCAATCTGTTTATTCTCTTTGGCTTGCTGGCTGCACAGCTGGCACTTGTGGATCTGTGACCTGCCACAGAATATACTGTTTCTTAGTAGTTAGAGAACATGGGAGGGAACTGAGGTTAGAGTTAAGGATTTCTAGGAGAAACTAGAATACTGTGTACAGGTTCTGGGAATGTGAGATAAGGGAAGCCAGAAAGTAAAGCGCTCTCAATATTCCTACTACTTTCCCTAGCAGTTAGGAAATAGTAAGACACCAAGAGCTGGAGTGCATAGAAGAGATTAGGTGGAAAAGGTGACATATTGTGGTGAGGATGGCGTGACAGTGAAATAAGGTGGGAAGATGGGCCTGTTGAGAGAGGAATAAGTGACTATGTTAGACACAAGTTGATAGGGAGCAAATGTTATTAGATCTTCTACCCCCAGAAAATTTAATTTTTCCACTCTGTAGTTGAACCAAAACTATCTGTAGTCACTATCAAATCAAAAATAATAATGAATTATTTGAAGTCTGCTCTTTCTCTATCTGTTGTATCCATTAGTACACGGACCAGTGACAAAAGATTTAAACAATTGTGTTTTTTCCCGTTTAAAATTAGTAAAGATTATGTTGACTTTTTTTTTCCATTAAATAAAAGCTCATACTCTTACTACAGCTGCAATTTAGTTTTGGAATTACTTTGATAATAATGCATAGTATCACGCCCTTGAGAATTTAATAGCATGTGTTAGTATCGTGATCCAGAGCTCATTCCGTGGAGTTTGTTCTTTATTAAGAATTGCAACTTCATAATGCAGTTTCAACACTTAAAATATTTTTTTCAAGAGATATGTTTGTTAATGGACTTGGTACACCAACATGCTGGATTCTCTGTGTACACCAAAGAAAAAAAAAAAAAGAACCCAAACCAAAACAACGCTGTTTTATTATATGCTAGGTTCGTCAAAAAATGTTGTATGCAGCAACCCGAGCAACGCTTAAGAAAGAATTTGGAGGTGGTCACATTAAGGATGAAGTATTTGGAACGGTACAGGTATGTTTTTCTTTTTGAAGTCAGCACACTGACTTTAAATACTAAATATAGTAGCTGATGTTACTGGTATGGATTTGTGGTGTTTCTGCTCTTTTTTGATTAAGGAAAAAAGAGTTAAAAGCTATGTGTATTATTCCAATATTAAAATGTAATTGCTCTCATTTGAACAAGTAACTAAGTATATTTAACAGCTTCAAGCTAAGAAGTCCTTGCTTCAAATGGTTATGAAAACTAAACAATCTTAAGAATAATAGGAGCATCTCTTGATCTCACTGCATGCATGTGAATGAATCCTGTAAAAGCTGTAACACTGTAACTTTCAGGCCAATTGTATACACAAGCCATTTTGGATTTATGGGTCTGAATCAGAAGTGGGCTAGAACAGTGATCTGTAAGCTGTTAACATCTGAAAACAAATGTTTTTATCTTAAACCAAGGATATTAAGTTGTCAGTTCTTTAGAATTTGACCATAAAATGTAACTCAAGTCCATGGCTGCCATCCTAACTTATGGAAACAGAATTTTAGTAGTTACTGATTTGTTCAATGAAAATACTAATAATTGACTGTTCACTTACAGTAAGATAACTGGAAGGTATGAAATCTAACAAGCTTCTAAGGGATGTTGAAAAGCTTGCAAGTGCTGTGCATGTAAGGAGATATGAGGCTATTGTGTTACTTTGGTTTCTTTGGGGAATAAGTCTTACATGGTTGTGATGTCTGCCCGTTTGTCAGGCAGACATCAGACAGTCTTGACTTTTTAATCCATTGCCAGTTTTAAAGAAATCAAGTTAGAGTTCTCAAAGATACAGAATTCCTATAGCTTCCATGAAAACTGATGATTACTTAGAGATCCAAATTATTCCCCTTTTCCTCCTTCAGCAAAGACAGAGAGACTGCAGTAGTTATCTTCTGTTTGGCTTGTTAATTAGTTCATCATATGCACAAATCTGAACCAAAGCACCACCACTATTGACATAGGGAGCTGGTGCTGAAGGAAGGGAAGGAGTTGGAGATTTGGGGAAGAATAGAGGATATTGTAGTGGGGAAAAACCTGTGGAAGAGGCATGGGCTGTTGTGGTGGACACACAAATCCATAAGGACATGAGGCTAATAATTCTGCTGCTGACCGAGTAAATTGTTATATTCAGCATTAACCTGTGGTGGAGGCTTCATTATCCTAACAAACACACTAACAAACCTCTCTGGAGAGGCTGTATTCTAGAGAAGTAGATATGCGAGTTGCTAAAAGGGTTAACTGGTAGAGGTCATGTTATTTTTTTCTTGCCCATTCAATGAACTAATCTCTCGCCGCCACTTGTGCCAAACCATTAGCAGTCTATGTAATACGTAGAATTTGCGTCTAGCCCTACAACTCGGAGCCCAAGTCTGAGCTTCCATCTCAACTGTAAGGAAGGAGCATTGCATTTGTCTATTACTGTTATTTCAGAACGTGCTCGGGGCACTTAGAGCATGGAGTCAATGTAACTCATTTTTTCCAAGTTCATTATGTTACAGCTTAATATATCTCTAAATCGTTGGTTTCAGTGTCTTTATAAACTTCTTAATTGTAGCTGTGTCTTGATTTTGGCTGGGATAGAGTTAATTTTCTTCTTAGTAGCTGGTACAGTGCTGTGTTTTGGATTTAGTGTGAGAATAATGTTGATGATAACACGCTGATGTTTTAGTTGTTGCTAAGTAGCGCTTATCTTAAGTCAAGGATTGTTCAGTTTCCCATGCTCTGCCAGCAAGCAGGTGTGCAAGAAGCTGGGAGGGAGCAGAGCCAGGGCAGCTGACCTGAACTAGCCAAAGGGATATTCCATACCATAGAACGTCATGCCCAGTATATAAACAGGGGGGAGTTGGCCGGGAGGGGCGAGTCACTGCTCGGGCATCAGTCAGTGTGTGGTGAGCAATTGCATTGTGCATCACTGGGTTTTTTTCTTTTTTTTGGTCTTTTTTTCCCTCTTTTTTTTTTTGTTATATTCCTTTTCATTATTATTATATTTCGTTATTATTATTGTTAGTATTATATTTTACTTTAGTTATTAAACCGTTCTTATCTCAACCCACAAGTTTTACCTTTTTTCCTGATCCTCCTCCCCATCCCACTGGGAGCTGGGGGGGGAGTGAGGGAGCGGCTGCGTGGTGCTTGGCTGCCCGCTGGGGTTAAACCATGACAAGCTGGCCTCTAATGCTCATCTGTGTGAAAATCACAGCTTCTTCAAGGTATTCGAGTCACAAACCTCACTCAGAATCGTGATCGTCAGCATCCAGTGGGTTACTCTGTCTTTATTTTGTTAGGCACAAGGATGGTTTAGTTGCAACCAGCTCTGGTTATGTTGCAACCTGGTTATGGTCCCACCTGCTACTTCACATGTATTAACCTCGATACCTCTGGGCTCCAGAAACAAGGCATAATGGAATATTGGCACTGGAAATTGTATTCAGGAAGGTCTATCCCTTTCAGAAAGGGAAGAGCTAAGAAGGAGCTTTCTCTTTCTGCTCAGAACTTGAGTATAAAATCACATTCATATGATTGCATAAAATCCTGCCCTTTTCTGAGTGACCACCTTAATAATAAAACCACAACAGTATTTGCTTCTGGTATCAGCCTCTTTGGGGAGGGCCACAACTGACGCTGAGTATTAACGAATTCCCCAAAGTGGTTATCAGAATTCATCACTTCTGTGACGTTGCATCCTAAACTATTTGCAGTATCATGTGCTTACTCCCTGTGCTAAGGTAGCATTTCTGTCTCCATTTTTTAGGTAGAAAACTACCAATAAGCTACCAGTCTGAGCATGTGAATTTTATAAGAAAATAGATAATTTTTTTATTATTTATTAGAATTGTGGCAATTCTGTGAGGTTTTGTCCAAGAAGGCTGAATAACCTCATGCACAGAGTCTTCATTAATGCCAATTTTTGAATTAGCAAGGTAATTGGGGACTGATTGTGGAAATGCTGCCCATGGTACAATTGGGTACAAGAGCACCCCAGTGGACCCTGCTATACAGGAAGATGAGCTGAATTTGCAAATGCACCTATACTTGTAATCCGTTCAAATAAAGTGACCATAACTGTATGGGAGGTAATTGCCTTTTTTGTGCTGCATAGAACATCTTTGAAGAAAACTTATTATCAAAAAATGATCAATATTGATATTGTGCTTTCAGGATGATGTTTCACTGAATGGATATAAAAAATATTTGATATCACAGTCCTCCCCTGCACCTCTGACTGCAGCAGAAGAGGAACTTCGACAGATTAAAATTAATGAGGTATGTCTTCGAGCATGGGTGGGAAACTGAGTGCAGAGTTCCAAATGTATTGTAGGGAAAAAGTCTTTCTAGGCTATAAAAGGGCAGAACAGAAAATGTAAAGTTTCAGAAAGTTTCAGTGGACAAGAATATAAATTTATTTCTCAGTGAGTTGAGACTGCAGGGTGATGATGGCTGGAGTTGAAGTGGCATGATCTTGCTGAGTTTGCAAGGCCTATTGTCTGAGTCAGAGGCCTCGCAACTGCAGGCTTAATTGTTGCAACTTTGGCCCTTACCGTGCTTTTAATATCACTGGATGTACTTCATTGTGAAGGGTAACTGAGCACCGGCACAGGTTGCCCAGAGAGGTGGTGGAGTCTCCATCTTGGAGATACTCAAAAGCTGTCTGGACAGAGACCTGGGCAACTGGCTGTAGGTGGCCCTGATTGAGCAGGGTGGTTTGACAAGATGACCTCCAGAGGTGCGTTCCAACCTCAACCATTCTGTGATTGCCCACATACATTTCCCATGGTGGCAGAAATTGTAGAGAAAACACAAAATAGCAACTGTTGCAGTGAATGATTGCCAGGAGTATTTCAGCAGCCTTATTCCTAGAGGAAACGTACTTAGCTTCCAGCACCAGTGCACTTGTCTTTAAGACTGATAGGAAATGAATGGAATTACAATAAAAATAAAATAGAAATCCAAAACAAGTAGCTAGTCCTTTTAAGAGACTGATTTGCTTTTGCTACAAATGCTTTATAGAAAAACCTCTAACAAATGCCTTTAACCAAATAATTTGATGATTGCCAGGTAGCTAGTGACTGAAAAGTTTAAGGATTCTCTTCTCACATTTTTCCTTCACTTGATCACTGTTTGTGTTCAGACATTTATTAAAATAGGTCATGTGCTGATCTTATTAGTTCTTTAGGCTTGTATTTTACAGCCGTGGTACATGTATTTGAAATATGGTTTGTGTCTGCAGCTGGATACCGGCAAACCATCATGTTAAATGCAGCTCTGTATCTTCTCTTATGTTTTCACTCTGCTGTGCTTTTGCTGCAACTTTGTTGTTTATTGACTTTTTTTTTCCAGTGGTGTCTTTTGTTATTTTCCATATCTAATTTTGATTAATCCAATGCAGAAATGCATTCATCATCATCAAACACTGCATTTTACTTGAACAGCTTTAAAAAAAAAAACCCCACTAATGAATGTAAAACTTCTGTTGTATCGATGATCACTTCTGGTATTAGTATTATCTCTTATGCACTACATATGTTGTGTTTAACAGCTGATTCATGCAGACAAACTTTCTGTGCTATTATGAAACTTCAGCAGCAATAGCTGTGCTTTTCAGAGAGACATAAACTGTATATTGCTGCCATTTTGGCTTTGTTTGTAGCATCTCGCAATACATTAACTTACGTCATTTCTCTCTTCATTATTTCCACCATTATGAAGCCTGTAATTAGATGCAGAAGACTAACAGCTTTCTGATTTAAAAAAAAAATAAAAAAATTGAGTTTTCCATATGTATATTCTTTCATAATTACCCTAAGAAATATTTTACTGGGTCAGATCAAAGGATCACCTAGTCTGCTGTCAAGTCCCTGAGTGAACAACAGCAGAACTCTAGGAAGGGTGTAAGAGCAGGGCAGGAAGGCCATGATAATTCCCGTGAATACTCTTCTGTTGCCTCAATGTTTGCAGGTAGGGATCTTCCTGAGGAAGAGGTGATGTCTTACTGTATAATTGTTCTTAATGGGTTTTTCATCCATCATCTAGTCTTGTCGTTTTTCTAAATCCACATAAAGTTTTTGTTGGCCGCGGATCCTATGGCGGTGTATTCCACAGCTTGACAAAGTACTATGTAAAGAACCACTGCCTGCTATCTACTAGTTTATTCTGATATCCCTATAGATTGTGAGGGGAAGGCAGAAAAAAGTCATTAAGTCATTCCTCCGTTTCCCCCTCCCCTTTGATAAAGCCAACCGTATCCCAGAAAGCCAACCGTATCCTGGGCTACATAAAAAGAAGTGTGGCCAGTAGGTCAAGGGAGGTGATTCTGCCCCTCTACTCAGCTCTGGTGAGACCCCACCTGGAGTACTGCATCCAGCTCTGGAGTCCTCAGTACAGGAAAGACATGGACCTGTTGGAGCGGGTCCAGAGGAGGGCCACAAAAATGATCAGAGGGATGGAACACTTCCCCTATGAGGACGGGCTGAGCGAGTTGGGGTTGTTCAGCCTGGAGAAGAGAAGGCTTTGGGGAGACCTTATTGCAGCCTTTCAATACTTAAAGGGAGCTTATAAGACAGATGGGGGACAGACTTTTTAGTAGGGCCTGTAGCAGTAGGACAAGGGGTAATGGTTTTGAACGAAAAGCGGGTAGATTCAGACCAGATATAAGGAAGAAATTTTTTACGATGAGGGTGGTGAGACGCTGGAACAGGAAAAGGTTGCCCAGAGAGGTGGTAGATGCCCCATCCCTGGAAGCATTCAAGGTCAGGTTGGACAGGGCTCTGAGCAACCTGATCTAGTTGAAGATGTCCCTGCTCGTTGCAGGGTGTTTGGACTAGATGACCTTTAAAGGTCCCTTCCAACCCAAACTATTCTATGATTCTGTATCCATGGACCTCTGTTGTATTCCTTATCAGTTATCTCTTCCGGGCTGAAGAGTCCTAATCTAGGTAGTTCTTCCTCCTAAAGAATGCACTCCATACTTCTGATCCTTTTGCTTTTCTCTGCAGTTTTTCCAGTTCTGCTATGTAATTTATGAGATGGAGGGATGGGGAAGCCAGAACTGCATGTGGTATTCAAGATGCAGGCATGTTACTGATATCTACAGTGCGTAATGATGTGTTCTGTTCTCTACTCTTTTTCTAACAATTTGTAACATTTCATTCGTGGGTGGGGAGTGTTGGGTTTTTTTGGTTTTGTTTGGGATTTTTTTGCCAAGACTGGCCACTGGGCTTATATTTTCAGAGATATTCAGTGTGACCTGCAAGGTCTTGCTCCTCAGTGGTAGTAGCTAGCTCAACCCCATCACCATGCAGGTAGAAGAGAGGGTTTTTTTTCCCTCCTGCGTATGTTACTTTACGTTTATTCACAGGAAATTTCATCTGCCGTTTTATCCACCACTCAGCAGCCATCACTAACAATTCTTATGGTGTGAATTTAAATATTTTTAAGTGACTTAGGTGGTTTTGTTTTGCTTTAATGGTCTGAAATATGTTGCAGTATGGACAAGTAGATTTTGTTCATTTTCTTAAATCTGAAGTTATGCTGGGTTATTCTCTTCCCTTGCCTGTCCCCACACTTCACAGCTCATTTTTATGTTTGGGTTTTTTTCTACTTGTATTTTAATATGGTTTATGTAGTATGGTATTTTATTATGGTTTATTATTTTTGTGATGCCTACTTTATGTTTATTAATCAGGCTTTTATGCAGATATATTTTGCAAGTATTTTTTATATAGCCTTCTTCATAAATTTGTCAATCTTTATACAAAAGTAAGCTCTTCCACGTGCTTTCTTCTCCTCTTTCCTTGTTGCTGACAAGCTGTTCCTTAAAATGTGGAGTATAATTTAGTGTTGCCCCAAGTATCTTTGTTTTTTATTTTTTTTTATCAGTTTGTTTCATATTTCATTAGCATCTCTTTTGAATTAAAGCTGAACATCTTCTTGTTGATAGATCTAAGACCCACACTTTCCATTTTGTACACTTTTCTGACTTTTGCTGCTTCATCACCAATGTTAAATGTATTTGTGGAATTATAAAAGTAAGTCAATATATTCAAAAGCTAATACTTAGACAGTAAGTTCAGACTTGGGAAAACTGGAGGCCAGAGCTCGTTTTGAGAAAAACTGCATGAATGTTAAGATAAACATAAATTCTTGAAAAAGCTTTAAAATAACTGTTCTTTTCTCTCAAATAATTTGTGACTAACATAACTGGATTATGAACAATTGTCTAGCTTGAGTTACCCTGGCTTTTTTTACTTTGTGTTAGACCTTCTAGAAGTCAAAATTTAAGATTTTATTTGTTTTGTTTGCTTTATTTTTGGTATAGGCTTTTGGGGGGAGGCTGTTGAAGCAGGAGAGAGGGAAGTTGCTTTGCTTTTCCTTCAAGATTAGTTTGTCTCATAAGATACGATTTCTCTCATCCTCTGAAAATTTTGACTCCCTAGAAATGACATTTGTATGTTTTGATCTAAAATGTTTCCAGATACAACAAAGTTTATAAGCAATATTGTCAGTTCAAAAGTATAACACAGCGTATGAAAATCAAGCTCTTTTCTCCTGGCTTATTGTATCTTTATACCAGAATTTAATTTAGAGCTTCCTCATTGACACTTGAGCCAGTTTTCCCTCTGATGATTCCTTTGGCTCTGCAAAGCTAGTTGTTTCAGAGATACAAAACTGTGTTCAGGTTCGCAAGCAAACATGACCTGTAAATTAAAAAATGCAAATCTGTTGTATATGGGGATGATGTCTTAGGGTAGTTTATTCTTGGCGTAGCTACTGCTAACTCTGTGTGTAACCATGTGCAATGCATTGTCAGTTATCGTATGAAACCAAATGAATGCTTGCAAAGGTTTCTGTTTACATCTCAATTGACTTGTGTTCCAGGTACAGACGGACGTTGGTGTAGATACCAAGCATCAAACATTGCAAGGAGTAGCATTCCCCATTGCTAAAGAAGCTATTCAGGCTTTGGAGAAATTGAAAAATAAGAAACTCAATTATGTACAACTGGCAAGTATAAAATACTTTAACTGTTTTTTAATAGTGAGTATAAAATAGATTACCTGCACATTAAATAATGTGCGTTGATGATGTACACTGATAAATTACCATTCTGTATTAGATTAATTCAAATTTTTTTTCCATCCTGTCATGTTCTCTGGTTTGCTTTCTGTGTATTAACTATATTCAGGTTTGCTTTGTTAACAGCAAATTGATATGAAAAATGAAACTATTATTTTGGCCAACACACTTCATACTGAACTTAAGGACTTGCCAAAAAGAATTCCGAAGGATGCTGCGCGTTACCACTTTTTCCTGTATAAGCATGCCCATGAAGGAGACTATTTGGAATCCATAGGTATGAGAAAATTTCCCAGTATGAAATTTCATTGGCTTGTGTCAAGTACTTTAGTAACTTTGAGGCAGAGAGAAAGATGTGTCATAAAGGTAATCTGTCTGTCAGCATGATCATAAATTTCAGAGTCATTTGGTTGTGAAACTGACTTCTGAAGACTCCTTATGGTTAGAAAGTAGTGAGCTACCCCTTTTGATTATGAACACTCATAAATCAGTTGTCATGTGAAAACATAAAGATACTGGCCATTCTCTCATCCCCCATTTGAAATGAAACACTTGCTGAAGCAAAAAAGATCCAGAATAGTGTTACATTTTTCCTTTTCAGACTGCATAGTTGATTTGCAATGCCTCTCTGCTGTAAATGATTTTATGATACAGGTTTTGATGGAGTGTAGTTCTGGTCTGATTTGTGTTTTTTTTCTGCAGTTTTCATCTACTCTATGCCAGGGTATACCTGTAGTATACGAGAACGAATGCTCTACTCTAGTTGCAAAAGTCCACTGTTAGAAATTGTAGAAAGACAGCTGTGGATGCAGATAATTAGAAAGGTAAGTACACTGGATATACTGGTATTTTCTCCATCCTTCTGTTCCCTTCTTAATATCTAACTATAACTGTCTCTGCCTCCACCTTCTACCTAAACAATGAAAAGTGTTGTGTAACTATGAAAGTTTGTCCTGAACAAGAAATACTTGTTGATAAAGCTCTAGATACAAAGTGAAGTCATGGAAGCTTTTCTGTGGTTCACAATTTCTGCACTTTCATAGCTTTAACAAACATATCCTTGTGCATCAAGGGAGTGTTTGGGAGTACTTTGAAGGACTATTTAGAACTAACGTGGTTTCTTACTAAAAGACCTCTCATATTTTGGACCACAACACATTGCTGTTGTTGAACACTCAATTCCTTTAAAGCCAAGGTTATTTAAGGGTTTTCAAAATAATTTCAAGCTGCAGTTCTGCAACTTAAAACTGCTATCTTAGGAGTCCTTGATGGGGCAAACAAGGATTTGCAAGTAAGCTGATCTTTTCACATTGTATAGATTTTACTGCTATGCAATAAGTTGCTTCTTACCTCCAGACCAGAGACCATAGGAATGGTCCATTTGTGGAATATGTGACCTATGGTTACATTCTTAACACTTGTGCTGTAAATTTAGAAAAACTTTGAGGCTTGGTTTCTGTGGGGATTATATCTACCTAAAAAATAGCAGAGTTAATACTAACCATTTTTACTGAGGTGACATGAATTAAGTAGATTAGCACTACGTGTTTTTATATGTAATTATTTCTCAGAAATTTCCTTTCTACAATGAAATAAATGAACCATGTGACTCCTGAAATTCCCATAGACATATTTCTGAAGCATGTACTTGTAACAGCAATACCGTGGCTGGCAAGTCCGTCACGTACTATGGTTGGCAGGCCATGAAGTGTTGAATGCTCAGCAGAGCAGGGCAGGGCCAAAGCATTTGTCTGAATTCTAAATTCCTGCAATTCAAAACAGTGGGGTTTGGCTTGAGAAAAGTATTTTCTTTCCACTCAGGTTTATACGCTTAAATTTTTAAAAACCAAAACAATCCCCGCTTTTGTTCATTAAACTTATTTTAGCTTTTCCCTGGCTTGAATACTTGCTGAGTTGCAGTAGCCAGCTAATCATATAAGCTGTTTGTACTGCTCCCCTTCTGTCTCAAGAGACAACAATATGTATGCACATTGCTTTTACAATTAGTGTTTAAAACACATTTTAGTGAAAAATTTTAATTCTTAAAATGTGGAGATTTTGTTGGGACAATGAAAAGTTTTTATTTTAGAGGGGAGAATAAAGAAAGGAAATTGTAGTTCTGAAAGATTTGCATGCTGCTTTCTTATCTTTTATTAAGGAAGTTACTTTACAGATGAGTAAATACGCACTTGTTTCCACATGGAATGTGTACTCCTAGTTAGTATTAACATGTATACTGTACTAAAGCTTGGGACAGAGGAAGTTTCTTGGCATAGGTACTGTGTAGTTGTGCTTATATTTCAGGAAAAATAATTAAGTCAAATCACAATTAATCCTGGTAAGAGTATAGTGGATTCTCAGAAAAACTATCCAAGATTGCTCAGTGCATTAGGCACAAGTTGGAGAACATTTCATGCTAGACTCTGAACATTATTGCACATATGGTTTTAATATAGTATTTAGAGCTTCAGCAAAACTTCAAAATGTTTTTAAGTATGTCTTTAAGATGAATATGATAAATGTTGGATTTTTTCCCCAGATTGAAATAGATAATGGTGATGAGTTAACTGCTGACTTTCTTTATGAAGAGGTTCATCCAAAACAACATGCTCACAAACAAAGTTTTGCTAAACCAAAAGGTCCTGCGGGGAAGAGGGGAATACGAAGACTGATTAGAGGTCCAGCAGAGACTGAAACACCTAGTGATTAGAAACTGTTGTTTGCATTTGTTATAAAGTATTACAGTAAGAAACGAAATTCTGACTTTTGGTAATGAACTGAAATCATTCCATTCATAGATGCTAGGGAAAAAAAAAGGCTCTTTTTACTCTTCTCTCTTCTGACCTCAACACTTTTTATATTGTTACATGATTATATTTGTTGACCGTGTTTTATGACATGTGGAAGAGCTAATTATTTTAAAGTTAGAAGAGGAAAACCAAGCTAGTATCCCTTTATTTTAAATTAGAATCCATTATTTAATAGCTGTACATGTGATCATAAACTTTGCAAACATAAGACTATTAAGCCCATGTATTCTGTGGGTAAGTTGCAGCTGTACGCCTAGATAACAAACCTGTATTCTTATGAGTAGCCTATTGAAACCCATAAGACTTTCCATGTGAGAAGAGCTAGAGGGCTATATAGCACTGTCCCAGATAAATCTTTATTTTTCCTTGTAGCTCTTACAGACAATAGTACAATAGGTGGTTTTCTTCTGGTTTTGACATGATGCATTGTTGGGTTTTGTTGTTGTTTTGTTTGGTTTTGGTTTGGTTTATTTGTAATAGAGAAGATAAACTAAAATTAGTTATCCATCAATTAATGTAGGCGTTCAGGAATAGCTGGGTATTTTCCCACACAAAAGCATGGTCATTTCAAATTTATAACTAATTTCATGGAATTGTCTTTTAAAGAAATCTGGTATAAAACCACTACAGCTTTTCCAGACTTCTATACCACTCGTAAGCCTTACATACTAAGTACTGAATGACCAAGTAAAAGGTGATTAAAAGTGCAGGAGTTAGTATACTCAGTAGATTATGGAGCTGCTTTCAAAGCAATATGCTTAAAGTTTCTAATAAATAATTGATTATCTGTGCACTTGGATATAAAACTGTGTAAGTTCAGTAAAAATTGAAATAGACTTGCTTCATAATGGTGACTTATTCTTGAGATCCTAGTGTGTTTGCAGTATCAACTGCAATTTTAACTTTCAAGGTATTCTGAAAATGACTTTTCCTAAATGTTTGAACTTTAATAGCAACTTAAATCTGTAACAAAATCCAATCAGGTCTCGAATAACTGCTGGCAGCACCTGGTTAGTATTTTGTCTCTCCCGCGCGCCCCCCCCCCCCCCCCCCCCCCCCCCCCCCCGCCTTCCCTTCTCCAAAATACTAAAATCAGCCAGAATAGTCTGAACTTGATTGAACCATGAGTAATGTGTTTAATAGGAAGAGGAAAAAATAGATGATTTTAAAAAGTGGATTACAGAAGAATTAGATGTGGAAATCAAGTATTGGATGACCTTAAATATTTAAAATTGTGTAATGAGGCAAATACTAGTGGATAGATTATATTCCCCAGTGGGGACTTGCTTTTTAATGTCTTGTATGTGAGCTTTGTGATTTTTGAATATTTTTTTTTTTTTAAAGCTACATGGGAGTTGCAAGTCTTGGTTCACTGCATATTATCATAGGTGCTGGGTGTACACATTATATAGCTGAATCACGTGTTTACCTGGTGGAAGATAGATTTTAACCTAGTTTTGTAGGGAAATAATGCTTTGACACTACTAGTTCCTGATAAAATTTGTTTTATCTTATATATTATTTTGTTTGGAGACACTAGCTTGTTATTGATGTCTGAGATTGCACTATATAATGTGAAGATTGCAACAGTTGTTGGTTTTACTGTGGTTTTTTATATGCAGTAGAAATTTGACACCTCAGCTTTTTTCATTTAATCTTATACGCTACATCAACCCAATTCAATGGCTCTTGATCCTCAGCTAATCTCCCGCTTGCCCTTAGCTACTGAGTTCTTCTTCTGCCTCTTGCCTTCTCCCTCTAGGGCACGGAGCTGGCCTTGGAAGTGTTTCTTCTAGGTACTACCTGTCAGGCAAGTGTCATTGTTTTTTAAACATGGTTAATGTGTGTGCAGCTCATTGTACACTGTAATTAAATGTATTTTTAGTTGAACTCTGAATCTTTTCAGCTCACCTAATTCATTTGGGGTTTTGGGGGTTTTGTTTTGGTTTTTTTTTTTTTTAAGGAAAACCTTTGAGTGTAGCAGTTAAAAATTACTGCTAGAGGGTTGTTTGAATTTAGTATTCCTGCGCACGTGTCAGCCATATCAAGAGTGCATGTACATTGTTACACTTATTTGAGCCAGTAGAGAAGTTCAGCTTTTTAATACCAAATGTTTTAAATAATGAACAGTTTGACCTGATATGCTTATGTGCATGTTGCGTTTTGTTTGGGTTTTTTTTGCTAATCCTGCCCTAGGTAGCTGAGGATAGGAGGTAGAAAGCTTAATCTGGAGGAATGTGAGAGCTGGTTAAGTGATTATGTGAGGGCGTTTATAATGAGCTGCTTTAGAGTTCGGCCCAAACCAGACCTGGTAAGTTAGCTTACTTGAAAATATTCTATGTGGGTGTCCAAATCCCTGACCAGCCAGCAGAGAGTCATGTCCTGAGCATATTTCCCCCCCACCTTTCCCCTAAAAGAGAATTGTATGAAGTCTTGCACTGCCGACTGCCTCTCCAGGCCTCTTGTAGCTGTTCTCCTGACAAAGCAATAAGAAGCATCTGATCTTTTTGTAAGATCATTCACGTTTACATCTGCGTAGTTGCCTCACATAACACTACTACTGTTAATGAATGTTCAGAGCCAGCACAAAATGAGGGCATTAGTGAAAGTTATTCCTTTAACTGTCTCTGGTCATTTAATAATTGAAAGTGTCCATTCAAATTGTTGTTGGCCTTCATAAAGCCCAAAAGCAATGCAGCTGTTTGCAGTTAACTCACAAGCTATTAAATAGTTAATTAACATGACAGGTAATTATTTTTGAAATGTTTATGTTGCAAGGTATGGAGAATTTGATCCTTTAAAACACTCCTATCAGAGGTTTGTAAAACTAGTCAGGGTAGTAGTTGCTCTGTTACTTGGATAAACACATTGATAAAGGAAACTTGATTTACAGTGTCTATGTGTTCAGTGAAAACCACCTTCAGATGCTAAAATTAACTAAGTTTACCTTATCTATTTTGTAATTTACTTTATAAATAAAGATTGATGCTTTAGTTTGGTGTTGTGTGAATCATTTCATAATCTCTTTAACAGAGGTCTATATTCTAACACCACGATGTGTAAGTAACAGGCAGTTCCCACGGGACTAGAAAGCAGTATAGAAAAAGTGATTGCAGGGTGTAAGAAGGGAGGTGGGCAGAAGCAGAATTCCTGGCTTTTGCTATTGGAGAAGAATCAGTACGTTAGAAACAGCTACTTTCCTGTTGCCTTATGGAAGCAGCACAGAGGCCTCCATACCAGAAGCCAAGTGTGTTCATCTCTTGAGGTTTTTATGCTTTCAATAATAAGCCCCTTCAAAAAATTCTTCTGTCCTTCTAAAATGCTGAAGTAGTTGATTAGTAATTTAACAGTTCTATCTGTTGTTACTTGCTCAGCATGAGGTGGTAGTGTAATTAAACTACTCAAATGATATTGTTCCATTAATGTTTTTTTGTCTAAACTGAAAGTAGTTTGCTTGAAGTTTTCCTATTGCCCTCAAAATTCAAGCTGAAAAGAACATTAGTGGTTTGGCCTTTCTTTTAACTGTCCTGCCAACACATCCCCATGGGGAAATCACTGATACGGAAATTTTGCAGTTGAAAGAAGGAAATTTGAAGATGTGTTGAACTAGGATTTAAGAGAATAATTTTAATGCAAAATGCTATACAGGAACAAAGCTATTCATAGAATCAGAGAATGGTTTGGGTTGGAAGGGACCTTAAAGATCATCTAGTTCCAATCCCCCTGCCATGGGCAGGGACACCTTCCACTAGACCAGCTTGCTCAAAGCCCCATCCAACCTGGCCTTGAACACTTCCAGGGAGGGGGCATCCACAACTTCTCTGGGCAACCTGTTCCAGTGCCTCACCACCCTCACAGTAAAGAATTTCTTCCTCGTATCCTATCTAAATCTACCCTCTTTCAGTTTAAAACCGCTACCCCTCGTCCTATCACTACACTCCCTGATAAAGAGTCCCTCCCCATCTTTCCTGTAGGCCCCTTTTAGGGACTGGAAGGCTGCTATAAGGTCTCCCTGGAGCCTTCTCTTCTCCAGGCTGAACAGCCCCAACTCTCTCAGCCTGTCCTCATAGGAGAGGGGCTCCAGCCCCTGATCATCTTCATGGCTCCTCTTCCTATAAGAGGAGCAGGAGCAAGGTAAGAGGAGGCAATAGGCTAGGCCTCTGTGACCATGAATATCAGAAGCAGTTTTATTTGCTTTTTGGTCAGTGGGTGTTAAATAAAACTCTCAGCTGGCCAGCCCAAATATAAAGATGAGGCAATTCTTCCCATTTCAATAATACGAAGTACTATGTCTGGTAAAAGGTGTGTTGGCTCAAAAGGCAACTGGACAAACTGATCAAAAAAAGTTGGGTAGAGGCTTAATAACTAATGAAGACCTCACATCCTTTTCAAAGTTAATGAGCCGCAAACTGTACAAAGCCATCATATTCCAATGCAGTATCTCTACATATGTGTCCTGTTCTTGCATTCTTTCCTCAGCAGCCACTAATGGCTCATGTCCCGGCCCCCAGGCTGTGCAGACACCTCTGGTCTGACTCGCAACAGCCATTCTGGTACCTCCTGCTGTAGCCAAGGGGAGAGCTGTTGCCCTTCCTAAGAGGTTTCCTTAACAGCAATTTTCTTTGGCTCATTAGCATTTGCTTTTATCTTGCTGCTGCTTTCTAGAGTCTTAGGTGGAATTGCAATAAATCACTCCTGCTATTTTTTGTTTGTACTTCCTTCTGGGGGTGACCAAATTGCTTTATGTTACAGTTCTCTAGATCCTTAACATGCAAAAGGTTGGCTCTTTCACTGAGGATACTGATCCCTGGATGCCCTCCATGGCGCCTTCCCTGCTGAGACAGGGTGTAGGCCAGCCGTATTAGCCCTATCTCTATCCCAAGAACATCTCCCACACGGAGCTCTCTTCACCCACCAGGAACTGTACCAAATTTTCTCTCACCTCCAGTTCTATGGAACTAGATCATCCCTTTACTCACAAAGAACTTGAATGACTCAAGTTACCAATTTGTGTCCTGGAAAGCTTTACTATAGTGTCTTGGTTTTGGCTGGGATAGAGTTAATTTTCTTCCTGGTAGCTGGTACAGTGCAGTGTTTTGGATTTAGTATGAGAATAATGTTGGTAACACACTGATGTTTTTAGTTGCTGCTAAGTAGTGTTTATACTAAGTCAAGGACTTTTCAGCTTTTCATGCTCAGCCAGCAAGAAGGCTGGAGGGGCACAAGAAGCTGGGAGGGGACACAGCCAGGACAGCTGACCCAAACTGGCCTGACGAATATTCCATACCCTATGACATCATGCCCAGTATATAAACTGGGGGAGCTGGTTGGGAGGGGCAGATCACTACTCGGGAACTACCTGGGCATCGTTTGACGAGTGGTGAGCAATTGCATTGTGCATCACTTGTTTTGTATATTCTAATTCTTTTAGTAGTATTATTGTCATTTTATTATTATTATCATTATTATAATTTTCTTCCTTTCTGTCCTATTAAAGTGTGTTTATCTTAACCCAGGAGTTCTATTTTTTTTTTCCCCGACTTTCTCCCCCATCCCACTGGGTGGGGGGAGTGAGGGAGCGGCTGCATGGTGCTTAGTTGCCGGCTGGGGTTAAACCATGACATACAGTAATTAATACAAAGAAGTATGGATCCTAGGATAGTTTAATGTTTTTGCAGGGAATAAATGAAACAGAAGTCAGCTACTCTTATCCCCTGTTAGTGTCTGTACGTGCTGACTTTACGGTATGAAGATCTCGGAAAAAATCTTGGGGGGGGAAAGGGGAAGTTCCTTCTCCTTGCACCCTGTGTATTTAAAAAAAATAATAATAAAAAAAAAATTCCCACATAAGTTAGCTAGCTTTACCTAATTACCTAACACCTCACATTTTCATTCCTCACTAGAATAATATTAAATAAGTTCAAAAATTATTTTTTTCTTTTATGAAATTGTGGCTAACCTTCTGCTTCATTTTCAGTGAGTGAGGGAAAACTACTGCCAAAACTTAGGTACTGACAGCAGCACTGCAAATAGTCATGGTCTGCTATGACAGAAGAACAGGAACTCATGTGCTTGTAGCTCAGATTCTCCTAATACTTGGAACATCACAGCTGGTGCATAAACAAAATTGTTCTACTGCACCAGAGGTGAACAGCGCTGACTGGAGAGTTACCACAGCAAACACACTTCAGGACAACACTACAGCTGTATTCTAGCTCCAGCAAATAGTAAAAAGCAGATGTGATCTAATAAGAAACCTTCACGTAACAGCTGGAGATGTTTAAAACTGAAGAACGGCTTCAGCAGATTTTATTCTGATTTAGCTTTATAGCAGCTTTTTTCTCCACAAGCCCAGGGTCAGAGCTGTACAGCTTTATTCCGTGCACTGAGGTTAGCATGTCATTACCAGAAACGCAAGCAACGTAAAATGACTGTTGTTTCCAAGAGTCAAAGTTTTAATAGCAGAAATAATCATCTGCAATGATAATGCAGAGTTTTTATTTATGTTAACAGCTTCTAACAATTTATGCTCAATAAAACTAGAAGCTGTTTAGGTGGACACCTTTTTCTAAATTAAACTGTCAGTTTGAAAAGGCAATACAGAATGAGTTAATAGCCACAGTTCTACTGATATAAATACAAGTGTTAGAAATCACATGCTTTCTACAAAGATATATATATCCCTGAATGCAGTCAGATCATTTCTCATTGTTTGCTTTTTCTTTGATAATCATAGAATTTCAAATTTAGCTGTAAGCCAGACTATTTTGCTATCCCTAAGCTGTCAAGAAAAAGTTCATGAGGTGCAAAAAAGGCTCACATGGAAATAACCTCTTTCATTTACAATGGTGGTATTTTCATACCTACTTAGTTCAAAGTATCTGGAATCGTACTAGGCACTTTCATTCCATTTTTAGTCTGCTTTGATCTGTCAATGGTTCTATTTTAGAAAGCTTTCCATGTTGCTTTTTTAAAACCTTATTTTAATATTTAGTTATTAATATACATACATATATTTTTTAAAAAGAGCTTAATTATTTGACTAAGGAAAATGCAGAGTTGGTCTCAACAAAATTATTATTCTGGCACCTTTAAAAAAAATAAACCATCTGTATTTATAATCCATATGGAATCTTCTCCTGAAGTGTAAAAGACTCAAAGTAGATAAGAGTCTTCCTATGAACAAAAATTAAATGGTTTTTCATCATACAGAGTTCACTGGAAGAAAGCTGTATGTGTTTTTGCAGTTGCACTGCAAGATAATTATTTTGCTTGTGAATCTTTGCAACCAAAAAGCAACCTAGAATATGTCTTGCAGCATTTATTTGACTAAAACTACTCCCGAGAAGACTTTTTGAAAAAGTCACATTCGCAACCACCAGTCCATTCACACTGATATGAACTCTCAAGTTACAATGCTAAAGTTTGTTTTAAATGGGTACTACTATTGTCTTTTCCCGAAAAGACAACATAAGTGCCATTTGTATCTATTAAATGTTTTTGTCTTCAATAGAACAAGGTCTAGTACACCTGATCAAGAAAGCCATTTGCAGAAAAACCATTCTACTCTGTTACTGTCATATGCCTTTGCAGCAGACATACTTGATACTTGGAAATCAAAAGCATCAAATGGATTCTAATATGGAAATGCATTTAAAAAGCTGTGGAGAAGATGTACCAGCACCGCAATTTATTAATACAAAAAAAGTTCTCATGTTGAGGGCCCAGTGGCTAAGGATGTGTGAAAAGGCTGCTCAGTTAACAAAAACAGCACAACAGTGACAGGCCAACAGCACACCTTATATGCAGACCAGAAAGTTCTGGAAAGCAGAAAAGCTGATAATGTCGCACTAAATACTAATAAAATATTTGCTACTGGTGTCTACTCCATGACAAAAACATTTGTGTATCAGAAGAAACACGTATCAAGTTTTTATCTCTTGTAGATGCTGTTGGACCTGCAAGAGAACAGACAGAAATATAAATGATACTGTAACCACACGCATACAGACACACAGACAAAACAAGCCTTTTATCTGAAAGACTACATACCATCTTGATGTCTGGCCTTCTGTTTTTTTTCTCATTCAGACACTGATCAGCAATTGAATACATTTTATGAACTGAAGGTGCATCCCAGTCACTCATCTTTTCATCAACATAATCCTCAATAGTTGCTTCCTCATCCTCAATTTCATCTTTGATACTTAACTACAAGAGAGTTTGAACCAATGAGCAGATAACATTGTAAGCATCTGAACATTATGTATTCCACACTAACACTTTGAAAACTTGCTTTTGAGTGTTCTTTTCTCAACCACTTTTCTAGACAAAGAATGATGACAATGGTTCAGCAGCACAATTATTTATCAATATCTCCAGAAAAAAGCGTATGAGACTGTAAACGGACTATACATTTTTATTATGTATTGTTTCTAATTGAGTTAACACAAAATCTTAAAGCAATTTTCTTTACGCTGCATCATACAGCTTTAACTTTCTCCCAGTTCAAGGCTCAGTTTCCTAGTATTGTCTCTTTTTTAAGAGAAGCATCATCATCAACATAAAATATCTGTTTACTTAATAACCCACAAATATGCAAGCTTAAGTGTGAATAATTTCTTTTTTCGTCAACTTTATAAAGCCTGTTTCTGTAAACTAATGCCTTCTGTCACCAGTCTCAGTGGCTGCTATATCTGTTCTAAAGAAACTTCTAGTCTGAAATCAATTTTTAAATCTGACTGTTTTAGTCCAAAGCTCTCCAGCTTCAACACACTAGAAATGTGTTATCGGTAATCACAGATACTGTTAGAGGAATACCTAAGACAAGTCAGCATGGTAAATGAAGTAAGAAATAAAAGTCAGTGAGTAGAGGCAGGTCTTCTGCCTTCCTCTATGGGTCAGTGTGAAATTGCTGACTAACTTTCAACTACCCCAAAATTTTCAAAGCTAAGGATGCCACATTATCTTGCGCTGACCATTCTTTATATGCTCCCAAAAGTACATTACAAAAGATAAACTGTACCAGTCAAATCATACTTCATATTCTTTTTTAGATCCTATCTCTGTGTCCTGGTTTCGGCTGGGATAGAGGTAATTTTCTTCCTGGTAGCTGGTATAGCGCAGTGTTTTGGATTTAGTATGAGAATAATGTTGGTAACACACTGATGTTTTTAGTTGTTGCTAAGTAGTGTTTACACTAAGTCAAGGACTTTTCAGCTTCTCGTGCCCAGCCAGCAAGAAGGCTGGAGGGGCACAAGAAGCTGGGAGGGGACACTGCCAGGACAGCTGACCCAAACTGGCCCGAGGAATATTCCATACCCTATGACGTCATGCCCAGTATATAAACTGGGGGAGCTGGTTGGGAGGGGCAGATCACTGCTCGGGAACTAACTGGGCATCGTTTGACGAGTGGTGAGCAATTGCATTGTGCATCACTTGTTTTGTATATTCTAATTCTTTTAGTAGTAGTATTGTCATTTTATTATTATCATTATTATAATTTTCTTCCTTTCTGTCCTATTAAAGTGTGTTTATCTTAACCCAGGAGTTCTAATTTTTTTTTCCGACTTTCTCCCCCATCCCACTGGGTGGGGGGAGTGAGCAAGCAGCTGCATGGTGCTTAGTTGCTGGCTGGGGTTAAACCATGACACTCTGAAAAAGCCTGCTTCAAAAAAAACCCAAAACCTCAAGATTCAATTTGACAGGGACAGAGTCCTCCAAGGTCTTTACAGAGCTCAACAGGATTAAGTATTATGCCACTCTAGAAGATACAGCTTAGAGGGGGAAAAAAAAAAAAAAAATCTAATAATAGTACACAGGTATCCCTAAAGCTGTGGAAGAAAGCGATCTGCTATCAAACAGTATGGAACAAAACCAATCCAAACCTCAATGCTATTTCATACTTAGTAAGTAAGTCTTTATGTAAAAAGTACTCTAGGAAAACCTTGGATTAAGTAGTTCAGAATTTAATTTTAAGCTAAATGAACGGCTAAATTAAGAACAGCCTTGTAAGATTTTTAATTCATGAGACTGAGCTGAGACATTAGTTTCCTAATTAGCAGACTGAATTACTAATTGAATAGTAAAAAAGAAAACAAAATTCAACCAACCCCTCACCCTGCAAAAAAGCCCTTACATTTCAAACTTCCCTCAGGTTAAAAACACAAGGTATTTGCAAATTATTAGTAAAGTTGAAGAAGATGAAAATTGATATAGGAATTGTAAGAAGTATAAAGAACCGTAAAGAAACAACTGAGATGAATAGTTTAAAATGTTCTGGTGAATGAGGAACTATCAGGGTATCGAGGTATAACAGGAGTATGCTGATAAAGCATAATGATAAGAAGATAATATGATAATAAGAAGCAGTACCAAAACAAAGAGAATTATAGTATCAGATCAGAAGGAGATGACCTTGGGGACTGAACAATCTTCTACCAGCCAAGAGATAAAAGTTTCAGCCTCTCCTCTAAGACAAACATTGACACAAGAGCTGTTTTCATAACTACGTATATTGATGACTAATTTGACTGTCTCAGAGCCTGTCAACTGACCATGACTTCATATAAAATGATCCTGGAGCAGGGGGAGGGGAGGAGAAAGCAAAAAGAACATACCAGTAACTGTGGCTCCCGGTTTTCATCTACTGGAGGAAGACCCGTTATTATTTCTAGTAAGACCTAGGAGAAAAAAAATCAGAAGAGAAAAGGAAGCATAGAATAATCCTTAGCGTATATACCATTTGCAAAAAGGAGTATGACCCCCAGTCTTTCAAATAAATGCTCACAGGATTTGTATTTGTCCAAGATAGCTCTCTGTACAATCGATTGTTGTTGCTGTTGTTCCTACCTTTATTTTCATTAACTGTTATTAGTAGTGTGGCTTATGAATTTCAATGCAAGTTTTTCTCAGCCTACACCGTGTTGCTTCAAAGCAAGACGGAAGGATTTCGAAAGTATTCAGAAACAGTATCTGGCCTACCTCCCCATGAAACTAAATGCCATGGAGGAAGTGGTCAATGGCAATTAGGGTCTTGGATTTATTCAGAATGGATTCATTATTCTCCCAAATATTAAGCTCATGTCTTTTTTGTACTCAGCTTTAAGGCAAATCCCACAAGGACAGCTTACGTTTGGTGCTTAAAAATAGTAAAACACACTTAATTTTGGAACATTTTCTTTAAATTTTTTTTTCCCAGCCTGAGTTACATTTTTGTGCAGTACTATGCAAGAAGAAACAATGTTCCATACATTTAGCTAGAACTTGGAATGTTATTTTACTCTGGTCTTTCACATGCAAATTTACATTTTAACATAATTATTGTAATCATTAGCAAATTCAATGTTTTAATCAACATATTCAAACAATTTTAAACCAATCAAAGTTTAAAAGCACTATCTTAAGAGCACATCTATTGGGACAAGGAGAAATGATAGATCAGAGTGGATTATTTAATTTCAGATATTCTTGATTTTGTATGCTTTTATCATTTACAAAAAAAAGTCATATACTGCTTCCCACATTCTACTTACTACTCCAAAACTGAAGATATCAGACTTAGGTGTTATCTCTCCTCGCAGAGCTTCAGGCGCCATATAGGCTGCTGTTCCAACAATTCTTTCAGTCATGAGTGTTTGTGTGAATGTTACAGATGCTCTTGCAAGTCCAAAGTCAGAAATTTTGGGCATATATGTATCAGTTAATAAGATATTTGCACTGGGGGGGGCGGGGAGAAAAGAAAAAAGAGAATTTTCCAAACCAGTACAGTAATTAGGTTTTATAACAGACTAATAACTTTAATAACCAAATGCAAACTGCTATTTTGACTGTTTCTTGAAATCTAAGATATTTATTCATTATTCATATAACAAAAAAGGTAAGAGTTAATTTTGTTGGAAATTGCTCAATTTCAAAATTAATTGCTCTAATTAAATCACGAACTGGCTGCCAGGAATCCATCCATGTTTTTTCTTGTGCATGCATGCATGCACTCATTTAAAAAAAAAAAGGGGGGGGGGAGGGGCAGAAACAAAGGAAAAAACCAAACACCCCTCCTACCCCCAAATCCTACAAACATTTCTTATAAAGAGACCAATTATGTTACACCCATGTTTTGGATCTGAATACTCTTTAAGAAAGATAATAGAGAATACTTAGCTCTGATCAACTGGTACTGGACCACAGTACAATTCTTAACTGTCTAAATCTCTACGCAGAACTAAAAAAAGCAGGTTTTTATACCTATTATCTAGTATTATGTCATCCATTACACATTCACATGCCAAATGAATACTAATACTCTTATTCTTCTCCTGGAAGAGAAACAGAAAACTTACTAATGCTGGAATAATGTATGTGCTGTGTTTCCACTTGATCTCCAGCTTTTATTTCCCTTAAAAAAACCCTGAAGAACGAAGCTGATCTAAGACCTTAATGTTTTCATAAAATACTCAGTGGGATGAATTACAGCATAAATCTTCTACTGTTTTTTAAACTTGTAGCACTTGGAACCATTTTAAAATACTTAACATTTCCGTAATCCTCCTCATTTCTGACCCCCTTAATGGAACCAGAAGAAAACCACATAGCCAGATGCAACATCTAACACTTACTAGAAACTTGCATTTCTAACCTGCCCTTCTTGTTCACCAAACCTTCCCAACGACATTAACACAGCAGTAAGTTACAACAGATCACTTGGTATTAGAACTGCTGTAAATAGTGTTAAATATAAGATAACTGCAAAAGGCCAAACACTAGTCAAGGCACCATCCACCAACTGGTTTCGTATTTAAAGCTCAACTTCTAAAAGAAGGAAGAACAGGATCACAACTTCATAAATCTGAGCTTCTTAGCAACTTGAGTCAAGCCCAAAGAGTGGTCACTTTTTTGATACACCACAAAGTGCACAACAGAAGCAAGTTTCACTGCAACTGTCAAGCTTCAAGAGATAAATGAACTATTTCCTGGTCATAACCAAGCCAAAAAACTACGGACAACTCTGAGAACATCGATTCAATCATGTCCCCTCTAGCCTATAGAGAAGCTGTTCTAGTGCCTGTGTGGTTATGAATTGTCTCCACATGTCACAGCAAAATGAAGACTGAAGTAAACATTCTTAGATGTCTCTTCATCTAAGTTTTATCTGGGAGTGGTCAGCACTATTAATACCACCAACCAAATTTATTGAACTATTCACACTGCAAGTGCAAGAGGTTGCAAAATGAAATCCAAACAAAAGAAAAAACCAAACCAAACCCAACCCAATCCTGTAATATGATCAACTCACAGCAGTTAGAAGGGTAGAGTAGCATAAGGTAAAAAAATGCGTCCCTTCCAGTCATTACACTTGTCCAGAGGCTTAAGCAGGGAAGAAAGAAGAAACGTAAGTTGTCAAAGCACCAAGCACATTTTATGAGGCAGCTGAAGCAAAAGCTTGTTCCTCACAACCTGGAAGGTCACAAAACCAAAGTGACCTACATGTAGCAGAGTTGCCAGAAGCCAAAAAGCTATTGAAACATTCATCCATGACACCCAATCAGTCGGTTGCTCCTTCTTAACCCACAGAAGGAGTAAGGCATCTGGGGCTTTTCTCCAAAGATTTGGACTGCTCTGGTATTTAAAAAAACCAACACAACAAACTGTAGCAAGGAAGGGGGGGGGGGGAAAAAAAACAAACCAGAAAAAAAAACCAAACTCTACAACAAAACCCCCACCTTTTCTGAGCTCTGACATCCCTGGAAAAATTTCTAGTATAACAAACAAGTGAACATACATTATCGTTGAAGAACCCTGAACTTCAAAAACCTGACTGAAGTAATTCTATTGTCTTCATAATAAATAGCAGTAAATCAAAGGAGACACCCTGAAGAAATGTTCTAGGAAAAAGTAAAAAAAGAAAAAAGGTGGGTTTTCATCTGAAAAATTCCCCATTTAAAAGTCATTATGTTCTCTAACAGCAGCTTTTTCATTAGCAGCAGTTGTGAAAGAACAGAACTTCTGGGTGTCCTCGCAGTACTCGCATAACTATTTGATAGTAACAGATTACAATAGCCTCATAATTATCTTTAGAGGTCTGTACTGGTCATGTCCTTGTGGCACAGACAAGACTATGGTGATGGATGTCACTTGCAGAAAAGACTGTGCCCTTGACTGAAGCAATGCTTCTTGCAGTTTGTTCTCTCTAAGATGACTTTAACAGGGGGAAGAAGAAAAAGAAAAAGGAAAAAGGGAAAATGCAGACAGCGATAGTCAGCAGCTTTTACCTTTTAATATCTCTGTGAATATGATTATTTTCATGCAAAAAGTTGATGCCATTTGCTGTACCTTGAACAATTTTACATCTTGTATTCCAAGAAAGTGGTGGGGTGTCATCCTTGAATAAGAAGGGAGAAAGGCAAGTAGAAAGGTGAAAATCTAATATATATATATATGCTCACATAAAACAAAACAAAACATACAAAAACCCCACAATCCAAAACCAACTTCTTGCTATGTTTTGTGGTTTTCAAGTAAATCATTAAAAAGACCAATAGCATACATTTCTTACTCTATGTGGGCAGAAATACATGCATTTGTCACATTCAGTTCTTTCCCCTGCATTTTGCCTTAGATTAATTCACCGTTGCAAAAAGTGTTCTTGGTAATATTCGACTCTGACCCTACAAGGCCAGCTGCACTGCAAAGAACTACCTGTATCTACCACATCTTCCACTTTGTATCCACACCAATACCAGAGCCTTTTAACCCAAAGCAAATCATTCAAAGCAATCAACAGTTTTTACTAACAATGAGAAGTCAATCTTCCAGTGGTTTTGGATTTACCACTTCTCAACAGTTTAGCTCAATTCATGTTACTAACTGGACCTTAAAAGTGAGGAAACCTACATCTGAAAACCACTTCTTAATCTTGTCAGTGGCCAAGGGAAGAGGATTACACTATCTGATCATTCTACCACCTCCCTCACCTGCCCCTCAAAGCCCAGACAAGGAGGAAATGACATAAGCAAGACCTGTGCCTCAAACACATCCAGTGAAGTCACAAAATGAAGTTATCAGCAAGAACATGCATTCAGTATGTACATTCCTCATCTATTCGACTTTATCAGAAGATTCTTTCTGATTTACAGATTCTGATTTAGATTCTTTATGCTTTATATCAAAAGTTTGCCTCTTCCTTGCAAAGGCCTCAGTTATTTCTACTTTAGCTTTCAATTACCACCAATCTTTTAAGGTCACTTGATGATAATGGCCAAAGTTACATGGATGAACATTTTCATATACATCCTTGTCAAGCATTGTTCATTTCTACAGATAAACTTGCACTGCCTTAAGTAAAACTTAGTCTCTCTTCTGCACTGACTCAGTTTAAAAAAAAAAAAAAAAAATTGCAAATGTAGAAGTGTGTGCAAGCAAATCAACCAAACCAACCCAAGACAGCAGTGCTACCAAACATACCTAGTCCTTTCCCCAACCACTGCTACTCATTCTCATCCTAACACCACTTCTTTCCTGTCGGGGCAGAAGTGCTTCCTCTGGAAGGCTGCAAATGTCTCCAGGTGAAAATTAAAGATTTTTTTCACTGAGTATTTTTTCAGCCTGATCAGTTCCCTAATCCAGCTCTTTCTCCAACTGCTAAATGCTTGAGCCAGTACAACAGGAAGATCAGTGCAGAAAAAAGCAAAATGACATTTTTTAGGTCTGGGGGCATGGGGGTTGAAGTAGCACCAGTTTAAAATGTTCACCAGATTACAACCTCAGAAGCTGCATTTGCTTAGTATAAAGCAGATTTTTGAACTCCTTCAACAAACTAACATGGACACTCATCTACTAGGTTAAGTCTGGCTTACTGTTGGTATCACTCTAACAAGCAACTGTTTGTCCTTCATACACAGAGTTGCCTCACCAAAAACAAAGCAACTTATTTATTACAGGCCAAGGCTACAAGAGAGATCATTTGATTAAATCAGCAGAAAGCATTGCATTTAAACAAAATACTAATTAAAAAAAAAAAAGTATTTCCCATTTATTTAGGCACTTCAGAAAGAGACACGCAGACTATGAACATTGTGTTATAACCACTATCACAAGGACAACGAACAAAGGGCAATTTCACAATGCAGAATCTCAAGAACTAGCAGAGAACATGCCAATGTCAGAACCAGAAACAATACTGCAGCACCCTCTGCTCCGCTCCATGCAGGCATAGCAAGGCCAAGCTCCTGTGCCACTTCAGGTACTGGTACATGACATTGTATTGTCAGCCTGCCTTGACTTTAATGTGTCTAAAACATTTGTATAAAACATTATTGGAAGAATACTTGTTATCATATTTGTTTTCTAGAACACAGAAGTAAGTAGTAAAACATCGTTTGGCCATTACAGTTCAGTACTGTTTCAAAGATATTTCATAGATATCTGTACTTCAGCAAAGTAAGACAACTGGAAGCTAGAAAAGATTTTACTTACCAGACAAGCAAGTCTGTCAAGCAATGAACCGTTGGGCATGTATTCGTACACCAGACATGGCTGAGCACCATCACTTGAGAAACCAAGTAATTCTACTAGATTCTCATGCTGACACCTACAGCAAAAAAATTCTATTCGTATATGCTCTGAAAGACTCCCAACATTTGAGGAAAATACAAGGCAGGGAGAACTTGATCCCCAATTACTTGTTTCAGCCCTACTGCACATAGCCAGGTTTCTGCAGTGATGCTTTAAAATGAACAAAACACAGTCATGTTGTATATGAAACATTCTCACTTAACATGAAAATAGTTAAGTTATGCTAGAAGGACAACAATAAGGGATCACACTAGCTCATGTGTTATCTGCCAACTTAGATTCCCATAAAAAGGCTATAATGACATCGTACAACACTGTACTCACTTTGCCATCATTTTTATTTCTTGATCAAATTGCTGTTTCAAGTCCTGAACACTAACATCAACCATCTACAAAAGGAAGTATTTGATGTTAATATTGCTGGCCATATTAAAATGCACTGTTGTTCATTAAAAAAATTGGAACTGTAAGCCTTCCTTTATATTAGTTACATGTAACAACTACTTCACTGTTTACAATATTTTTTTTACTCAACTCAAAGTATCAGAACATGATTTTTAATTCCTTGGAACACAATATTATTGGACAAATGGATCCAGTTTCAGCACAGTCACCAACTTACCCATTTTATTTCACTGCAGCTACGCACTAATAGCACTTACTTGTTACAAAATTAATTATTCACACAAACCATTGGTTATGAAGACTAAAATTCTGTGGCAATACCTATTTAGCTTGTGAATCACTCATCTGATTCTGAAAGGGAAACCTCCCTAGCACCCCTTCCCTTCTGCCACTTCTTGTGTGCAGGGGAGAGAGGGGAACTGGGGGAGCACTCTCCTCTTCCAGACAACTTGCCTGAGCCACTCAAAGCAGAGCTACAGAAAGGGCAAGATTTCATCTCTGGTGACTGTGCCGACTCACACCACTCATGGCACTACAGGATAAGGTTCTCAACCCAACTAATGTTTAACATGGTGACACTTTTTGAAGTGTATCATTCAACACTTTCCACAGATAAACAAGTCTATACTACAAAGTACACAGTCATTAAAAAGAAAAATGCCCAGGACAACTCACAGCAACGAGCTTCTTGACAGCCACATTTCTGCCATTGATGTAACCTTTGAACACAATGCCAAAGCCACCTTCTCCCAGTTTATTACCTCCAGCTGATTCTGGTCGTGCATCAAAATTATTTGTAACACTTTCCAAGTCATGAAACCAAAAATTATGGAAATCTGAAAGACATATTTGCCATTTAGCACAACTATGTTTTCACTTAAGAACAAGTGTATTGAATAGATTCTCTACTTCAGTTCTATTAAACCAAAAACTTCCTACCATGCAAATCCTGACATAGAGGAGCCTTACTTCCAACTTTGTGATGAAGATACCAGGGAAAAAAAAATGAAATGCAGATAAATATATATAATTAGCCATGCATGATTTTCTTCACAACTAGCACTGTAGCAGCCTTCTGATTGTATTTTTTGTTACTACTCGTAATACAGGTAATAGGAATTAAATGTGCAGCAGATCACAGAAAGCACCACACTGCGTCAGATGTAAAAATATATCTAGATCACATCATGTTTCTAACAGCAACCCAAAAATGGACCTTTAGGAAGGAACAGACCAACCATATACTTTCCTAGAATGCTTTCTTTAGTCATCTTTTCCCCAACATTCTTAGTCACTTGTGACATGTAAAATCCAGCTTTAAAACACAAGATGCTAAACAATCTACAAAATCAGTATTGAAAAAGGGCAACAGGATTATGTGTAGCACAAAATAAACTGCAATTTAATTAACAGTCAAGTTCTCCATCACAGTAGCCGGCTTATCGGCAAGGTGCACCTCCTATTCAGACATCTTGTTACCCAAGCTAAATTCACAGCCACACAGAACAACAGCAAAAGCAAGATGCCGTTTCCCATAGAAGCACAATGACAGGAACATAGGTTATTACTCTAATGCATTGCTAGGATTTATTTCACGTGGGGTGAAGAACAGATCAGCAAAAAAGATTGTACTTAATTCTACCAAACTAAGTGCCTACCTGTGTTACTGGACTGTGAGCTGCTATTTTCTTGACTTAAGTACGGAGGAGCTGAATGTTGCTTCTCAACACTCTGAACTAAAACAGGCTTTACAGATGCCACTTCTTTTTCCTGTATAGGCAGTTGTTTCTCATGTACAGGCAACGTTTCCTGTGAAGAAAGAGGTAATGTAACTTCTTGTGCCATCCTTACAGCTTCTGAAAATGGAATTTAGAAAAAGTGTTAACGACATCAGGAATCAGAAAAACCAAGTAACATTAATGCCAGTATTTACTAAGATTAGGAGACATGTAAGTGTCATGAGAAGGTTATATTCTGCCACCATGTGTAAGCTGCAGGACTCTTATTTAAACTTGAAACTCTTATTTAAACTGTTATTACAAATAATGGAAAATGGAAAATATATCCACTTTTGGTTACTTTGACCTAATCCTTTCTGATTTTCAAGTTACCACGAAGCTCTTCAGCATCTTAGGAAACTGAGAGCACAGTACAAAATGTACAAGAGTAACAGTTACCTGGAAGTAAAAGGCTTGCTGGTGCTAGGAATTGATTCCTAATCAGCAGATCCACAAGATCACCAACTGTACAGTTTGTCGTTCCCCAGTCATAAAGTAATTCACATGTGGGGCTCTTTCCCATTTGTACAAATGCCTCAAATCTCCTTAAAAGATAAATTAAGACCAACATTAAAAAAAAAAAGTAACCTCAAGAACCATGAAGAAGGGAAAAAGATTAAAGGTAAATGACAAAAAAAAAAATTTAAAAAATTCTGAATATACTGAACTGAACTGTACAATTATTCGCAAATCTTTAAGTGTTTTCCATCCATTTGGCATTCACACTTCATTTTGAATATTTTGAGATGGGCATTAAGCAGAAATGGAGATCCATTGTTCTGACTGATTTATTATTATTATAGAAAGACAAACGAAGATTTAATGCTAACATCACTAGAAAGACTGGAAACCCAAGATGATACTTAGGGTATTTAAAATCTCATAACCTTTGAAATAGCTTAAGGATTCAACAAGCCCTTCAAGCAACAAGGTGTTCATAAAATACTGACGACATTACTTCTAAATTAAACTTGTTATTTTTAGGCCTTGGGCTCCCACATTTATTGGACATTTTCTTGGGAACAGTGAATTAGGAGTTACAGTCCAGTTGCCTCTTGGGCTGTTCTTGTGCAAAGATGCACGATGAAGTCAATGTTTACTAGTCTCTAGGGTACAGGAAGTTACACGGCCAATGCTGTATTGCTAAAAATACATATGTCCATAGCTCTAATTAATTCTAGTTTCCTTAGTCAATTTTATTTGGCTATAGCTTATCTGAAAACTGAACTACAGAACAATTAAGAGTAATTACCTTCAGTTCCCTAAGGAAATGATACTGTAAGATGAGTTCTTAAGTACCTGTCAGCACACAAACTGCAACGTTACAGTAATGGGATGGACAACGGTATGGGACGGACAATGGTATGGGACGGACAACGGTATATATGTTAAACAGTTAATAAACAAGATTAAGTTACATGACTTCTATATAGGACCTTATATGCATTTGGTTGTATCTGCTTTCACCAGAGGGATTGGTTATATCAATTGCTAATTTCTTCCACCCTTCTTGCGGATCGATGAAATCTGCCAGCTGCCTCATGAGCCCGTAGCTAATGCAGCGGACATACGTTGACGTCGTGATGGGCTTGCTCATCTTCAGCTCCTAAGGAACACAAACGGCGCCGTTACCGAGGAGGCTCGCCAGGGTTGTGGCAAGCCAGTAAGGCGTCAGACCCGACATCGCAGCTGCTTCGCGCCCTGCCCGACAGCAGCAGCCCCCGTCCCCGTCCTCACGGCTCCGCCAGCCCAGAGAGGCCCGGACCGCCCCGCCCGGGGCCGCCCCCCGCGACGCAGCTCCCACCGCCCCCGGTAGGCGAGCGCCCCCTCCCCCGCCCCCAACCGGCGGCGGGAGCCACCTCACCTCACCTCACCTCACCTCACCTCACCTCACCTCACCTCACCGGCAGCCCCCGTCGCTTCCTGGCGGCGGCGCCCACGACTCGCCCCGCCCCGCGCGCGTTGCTTCACGTCAGGCGTTCCCACTGCATCACTTCCCCTTTAAGAGGGAGTGACTCAATCCCTGACGGCGCTGGCGTCACCGGGACGGAGACGGCGTCTCGGTGAGGAGAAAGCGGAAGCGCTCTCCTCCCACGCGGCCTTCCCATAGGCTGCCCGGGAGATGCCCCGCCCCCTCCGGCGCGCCCCATGACTGGCCGGGGAGGGGCGGGGGTCGCTTGCTCTTTTTCCCCGCGTGCCTGGAGAAGTTGGTACCGTCCTTGGGCTCCGTCTCCCGTGGGGACAGGGTGGGTCGTGGCGCCCCCTGGCGGCCCTGCCGAGGCGCCTGGCGGCGGCTCGCGAGGGCTGGGGGCGCGCGCGCGCGCGTGGCCGTGCCATTGAACCGGCCCGTAACGGCCGATCGGGACCGGACCGGAGCGGTGCCGGCGGCCCTTCCTTCCTTCCTTCTTTCTGTCCTTCCTCCTTTCTGTCCGTCCTTCCTTCCTTCCTTCTTTCTTTCTTTCCTCCCTGCCTCCCTCTCTCCCTCCCTCCCTGCCTTTCAGCAGCCTTTTCTGTAGTAGTTAATATTTTATTTTCTCCACCACCACCACCACCCCCTTTTTTTATTTTCTCCTCTTGCAGGTGTAGTGGTTTCTGGCTGGGAGCAGGGGAAGGCAGGGGAGCCATGCTTCGTTCCTTCAGTTACGTGACTGATCACACTGGCTTCTGTGGTACTATCAAAAACTCAGCGAGCGACTTCGTAGTGACAGAAATCGAGGTGCCTGAGCACTTACTTAGGGATACCCGGGCTGAATCGCTTCAGAAAACCAGCGAAGCGCAGCTAGAACCAAGTAGCCTGTGCCTGCAGCAACCCAAAAAGCAGAGAACGGAGCCTCCCAGTCCATGCGCTGAGGGCTGTCATGGCGGTGCGCCTAGTCCTTCCGAGCGTGACCCAAGCTGCGCAGGAGGTGACTGTTCTGCATCCCCTAACAAAAAACAGCCTGAGGGTGAACCTGAACTGAGATCTGGCCTCGAGGAAGCCAGTATGTTGGATTCCTTACTAGGCAAACCCATGAGTGAACTGCTTAATAAATTTGCTTGTGATCTGAAGGATGCGTGGGACTTGGAAAACAATGCCGATGCTGCCACTAGGGAGTTCTCGCTGGGACCTATACTGGACAAGAAAGATCGAGCTGATTTACACAGTGCTGTTAGGCAGAAATTCCCCTTTCTAGTCACTGTTACAAAAGACAACGAAATGATTGTAAAAGGAAATGCTGATTACAGAGAACTTTGTCAGTTAGTGACTGAAAAGGAAACAAGTGATTTCTTTAAATTTTTAGATGCAAAGATAGAAAATTCTACATTTTCTTTTGCGCCTGATGGAAATAAAGAGCACAGAAAAGTAGTTCACCACTTTATCAACAGAAAATTTGGAAGACTATTAGAAACAAAGTCTTTTACTGTGACAGATGTCAATGATCAGCCAAATATGTCAATAATGGTACGATTTCGAGAAAAAAGTTGGTCCAGAAAAAGGTCTGCTGGTGGTTTCCAGGAAAAACAAGATCTTTATACAGGTAAATATTACATTTTTAGTGAAAGCGTCAGGTATTATGGTGTTCTTTAGTAAGACTGAAACTCAGAATCATTTTTATATGATATATAGGCCTGGTTAACCCATTGTTTATGCTGAAATAAATCATTAATGCAGTGTACTTACATCACTGGAAAATCAGATAGATGAATCAAGTTACTGCAGTGATTTTACATAAACTGTTCAGTGATAACGGTTACAGTTCTTTCGGTTGTAGCACTAACGCTGTGTTATTCCCTGTGTGCTAGCTTTCCCTTGAAAGTAATTGGGGGATTTTAGAAGATGCATCTAGATGTTGGACAAGTTAGTAATGTCAAATTTGATTTATGATCTCATTCCTTAAAGCAGTTGTTTTCTGATATAGAGAATGTTTCTAGCAATAAGTCAATACATGTTCATTGAATTGTGTTGCATTTTATCAGGCACTATTTTTAAAGGCAGCAGGAGTTCTAAGATTTGTGTGTACTGTGTCTTTATTTTTCTCTTTCAATACTGAAAAAGTCCCATTTCCTTTAGTTTTGTGTTGGTGGGAGGACTGTTTCTTTGCAGTTTCCATGCTATTATAGTTTGAAGGGAAGAACCTGCCCATCTGTCATGGCAGAACACCTGTATGACTTAGAAGTGGAAATTCCTAATAATTCTGAGATGATTGTTTCAGCTTTCACCCTTCAGAAAGAAAATCTAGAAACACTAGAAGCAATCGGCTTCTTGGCTGCTGAACTTGGTGTTCTTCCTTCAGACTTCAGTTACACTGGCATCAAAGACAAGAAGGCTATTACTTACCAACCTATGGTTGTGAAGAAGGTGACTCCTGAGAGGTACTTACAATCTGGGTGCATTCAGTTTAGCACATATTTTTATATGTTAGTAAGTATCAACGTGGTATGATCTTCTGAAATGTTCTTACTGATGTGTCCTCCCTTCTGTATTAGAGCACAGTGGAAATGGCTTTAATATTTTGTGGCTTTAGGGAATATACAGCTTAGCGCTGAAGTCCCCCGGTGTTGGAATTTAAAAGGTCTTGCCTTCCTCTGTATTTTCCATAATACAAATATACTATATCATCTTGGACAGTATCCTTCCAATTCATGCTCATGGGATCCACTTTACAATTTCTTAAATACCATCCACTAGCTGGAACCGAGAAGAAGCCTATATTACATGACGCAACAGGTTTCCACGTACTATCAAAGTATTGTCTTGTGGTCCATAGGCAAGAACTTAATAGCTTTATACAGCTACAAAACTAAAGTAAACCATTACAAATATACTTTGGACAGATGCTGTCTTTGAGTGTTAAGTATCAACTTCTATAGTATTGTCCAGTTTAGAAACATGAGACTAAATAAAGAATATATCACCAAACCTGAAGGCAGAAAATACATTCTGAATAACGTGTCAATAATACAAGATGTGCCTTTCCATTCCTCATTTTTGTTACTCTCTGTAGCCAATTCAGTGGGTAAAAAATGTGTATTAAGATCTGCCCTAGTAACAGTAAAAAATTGCTGGAGTCAAAACCATAACTTATTTCTTCCTCAGCTTTAACTTTCTAGTGGGTTTTGGGCTTAGCAACAAAGTACACTTTACAAATAAAGGAAAGTAGGATTTATGGTTTTAGGATTTATTACTAACATAAATATATATAAATAGTAAAATTCCTCTGCAAACTGGGCTGTAAGGCCAGTTGTTCAAGAGATAATTGGCAAAACTTTGCATTAATTTTAAATGATTAAGCAAAATTGTTAAATGTTTCCAAGCTACTAGTATAACAGGGAAAATAAATAATTTTTATAAATACATAATTTATAAAGTTATTAAAATATTGCTTAGAATGTAAGCTCTTATGCTGAAAGCTTCCTTTGATTTGAATGACTATTACTTACACATAAGAACAAAGAGATTGAGTGGATACTTTAAAGGGCAAATACTTGAACTGTCAGCTGTGTTTCCAATTACAAGCATGTGCAAGCATACTCAGAGAATCAGTGTGCTGAGTTTGTTTTTGTTAAGGCTGACCAAGAAAGAGCAATTGTGTTTTGGAGTCTGCTAGAGCACATTACTTTTTCTTTTTCTTTTCTTTTTTTTTTTTATAATGAAAAGCAGATTTTCAGGACTGAAGAGTAAATTACTTGTTTTTCAATAAAAAATGCAAAATTCAGTGCAGTTGCCTTGAGAAATTTCAATAAATTGCTTCATTCCAGTATCTGTTGAGCTACAGAATATAAGTACAAATGAAGCAAACATTTAAAAAGTATTTCTGGACTATAACTAAATTTTAAGACTTCTACCTCGGCATTTGATTTGGTTTTCTCATAATAATCTGTTTTAAAACCCTTTTTATTTTTTTTTTTTTAAGTAGAGGATGGTTCATAATTTCTCCCAATTATTTATGCAGGTTGAAAGAAATTGGAAGCAAAATGGAAAAAAAGGGCATGAGAATACACAACATACATTCAGCATGCCAGCACCTTAGACTTGGTCAGCTGAAGGGCAATCACTTTGATATAGTTGTGAGAGATCTCAAACACCACAGTCATGACTCTTCTGCGGATTTGAAAGAGAGAATATCTGAAGCAATGGAAAACGTTGAGGTAAAAAAGCCTCATGGTTGCCAATAATGAACAGAGTTTTAATTCTGTGCTGTAAAAAAAAAAAGTACTTTTAAAGAAAATGCTTGTAATAGCACAATAATGGCACTATTTCCCAGTTTTGATGCTTTTTGCTATTTTATGTCTTTCCTACATTACTTAAGGAATCAGGAGTAAAGCTGCCTTCCAAGGAGGGACCATAAGTGAATTCATTCTGTGTTACAGGCTGCAGACCCCAGAGTGGTGCGGCAAGACAGATGGGAAATTTGGTAGCAAATGAGTATGGATATATGAGCTATTGCTGCACAGACCTAAGGCCAGCTGAAGTGATGTGTTTCACTGTGGCAGTTGACAGGGTGAAAGAATATAGTTACACGTGTCAACTGGTTGCCTTGCATGGTCAGCTCGGGTGAAAAACTTTCATGGCATAAATACATGTGAAATGTCCATAGCAGAGAAAGAAGATCCCCTGAAATTCAGTGGGTTTTGATTGCTGTTATCCTTAGGCCCTGAAGAAAACCCCATCATCAGACATTCTTAAACCACTGAGAAAAGTAAAAGCAAATCATGGAAAGGAAAAACTTTAGGTGTTTTGTACAGCAGTAATTTTCTTGCCCTATTTTTCTAAGTAATAACCATAATACAAATTACTTTAAGAAGATTAATCCAGGAATAAAGAATTAAATGAAAACTACCCAGTGTGCAAAAGCAAAATATATTACATGTATTTTGGAAATTAATTTTATTATTGAAAAAAGCGTTCAACTGGTACTTTAATGCTTTTCTGTCTCTCTCTGCACCATCTGGCTTTTCTTTGTTTTGCTGTTTGGAAAATGAACACAAATTCCTATGATTGTGTGTCTTGCTTTATTAGATTTAGCTTACTGGTTGGATGATGAATGACAAAACCAGCATGTATGTTAATCCAAAATAACGGATTTTTCATCTTCCATGAAAACAAAATCGCGTATGGGACCTATGGATGTCCAAAGCAAGGTTATATAATTTGAACTGAATAACCATTTCCAAAACAAATACTGTAGGTTTTTTGCTTGTCTACTCCATGCATACTTATTATTTTCTGGAAGAGGATGTTCTCATTGGGTCACATGGCTGTGATTTTACTGCCCACATGTGACCTAGAACACATCAGGAGACTTAAAAGATGAATTAGCAGACGTGCTCACACGTCAGGAGACTTGAAATCCGAATTAGCAGACGTGCTTACTCTTGGTCTTTACTATTGTAATAGTAATACAATGATCTCATGTGAAAAAAGATTAGTATTTTTAAGAAAAATTGTCCAACAGTGGTTACTGTTCATTACCTGTGCTATGCCACATTTGCTTGAGTAGAGTTTTCGTAATTTGGCGCATATAAAAAACTCGATTATTTTGACTTGACCTGTAGTTGTATTTATAATAATTAACTATATAGAAATAATTTTGTTTCATTTACCTATTTTTTTAATGAAAGTGAAGACAGTGATAGAACTTGGTTGTCTTTTCAGATGTTTCTAAATTAGGTGCTAAAATATTATAATGAATCATGAGTTACGATTTTGTTATGTATTACTTCTGATTAAAAAAACGGTTTGTGTGCATTTTGGATGTAAATGTAGACGTGTATGTGTTGTATGCTTAGTGTTACTAATTGTACCTGGTACTTTCATGCTTTTAACATATTTATTCTTTATCATTCCAGACAAAAGGTTTTGTAAATTACTACGGACCTCAGCGATTTGGACAAGGACAAAATGTTCAGACAGATCAAATAGGATTGGCTTTACTGAATGAAAAAATGGTATTTTCATTTGGTAATTTGTTACTGTCATGTTAATTTCACATTACTGTTGCAATGTCTAGCGCTGGAGTTGACCCTCCCAGTGAACGATCTCATTTGTGAGATAAACCCATATGTGTGCTGGAAGTAATTGCCAGATCAGTTTTGACAACAACATAAGCGTGAAGATCTTCATACTGAAAAAAAAAATCTTTTTTAAACAGCAGGTGCAGCTTTAAAGAGTTCAGGAAGTGATTTTTCTGTCTATGATTGGTATGTGATTGTGATCGTCATCATACCACTTGGCAGGAAAGTGTCTGCATTCCATACAAGGTTTGAACACTAAAATGAAGCAATCTTTATACAATGTTCATTCATGGTCCTGATTGCCTCCTCTTTATCCTGCTGCGGGTCTATATACTTAAAAATGTCACAAGGTATTACATAGGATCATATGAAAGGATTTGCTTTTTCAATACCACAGTAATTTATCTGCTATATAGAAGAGATTGCTGCTTTCCATTATTCCTTGGCTACTTTCCCAAACTCTTAGTTGTGAGTGATTGCTGCTATGTAAGCTAAGGAGAGCTTATTTCTTAAGTAATAATTCGTAAGAGTCATATACTTTTCAATGTGTATGGTATAGTACTTGGCACAGGTCTAAAACAGAATCAGACACTACAAAGTCAAATTAATATTTGAGTATCCTTTTCTTCTAATCTTGTTTTGATTCTGAGAAAAGTCAGGAAAACTTATCCTCCAAATCTAAGAAGAATTAAGATTTGAGGGCAGCCCATAAAAGTTACTGTTGATGTATCTGACATTTGGAATTCCGGTATGCTAGCAGTTGGTACCAGGTGCCAGTCCCTGAAGAGTAATGATATAAATCTCTAGTCTTAACTCAGTTACTTTTTAATTTAAAACATGTAGGAACTACTATTTATATTAAAAATGTGCCAGTATGTGCTTGCACAGTCCAGTACAGAGGACAAGAACCAGATGTCACAGGTTGGTATAAGTGCTAGCAAATTGTGTGGCTCCACTGATGTTGCAAGTAGCAGAGGTTAGGGTAGTGTTTTCCCTGTCACAGTGTCATCTAGCCTAATTCAGAGCAGTATAAAAAAGAGAAAGATTGTTGTCCCTCTGTGTGAGACTGTGGAAAGTGTTCAGTCTAAATTTTGCATGAAACATGCAGGAGGGAAAGAAGGAACCTTCCTGTTCAGGATAGAATGATGGCATTACAAAGTGGGGGAGTTCTAACTGGATGTTCAAGCAGAGTGACTGATTTCTCATAGCGCTTTGAAAGTTGTCTTCTGTCTTCTGTGTGACTAAAACCTTTCTTTAATCTGAGAAGGAACACAACCACATTGGTTTGCTGTTCATGGCATCTTCTGTGAAAGGGAGAATTTGACTTTGACCATAAAGAACTGATATAATTTTGAGAGCTTGCAGAATATGTTAGCACAGAATTGGATGCATGATTATCTGTTTAGTTGACAAATAGTTACATTTAAATGCAAAAAAATACAAATGATTAATATTGTTCTTTAAAGGTGAAAGCTGTGAAGTTATTCTTCACACCTGAAGATACTGATGACCCTGTAAACAACGCAAAAAGATATTTTCTTCAAACTGGTATGTCCAGTTAAATTGTCTATATATTTATTCAGGGTCACTGTTGTCAAGGAATAAGGTGTTGCTGCACAGAGAAATACTTTTTATTTTGCTGCTGCTTTATACCACTTATAGCTTATTCCGTGGAACTCAGTAGAGTTGCACAGTTAAAAATTAGATGAGGATGAGGCCCTAAATGTGCAAAGTAGTGGAAAACTAATGTACTTCGGGTGCAAGACAGTATAGAAACAAACAGTGTAGCATAATGCTGGAAAAGACTAAGATAATTTTATCAAAGCAGTTTTAGCCTCCTTCCATCTGTCTGCTTTTGGAATATAAACTTCTCTCTAATAAAGGAAGTATACAGGAATGAGGCACCCAACTCATATTCAGCACTTAACACGTGTGGGCATCTAATTTTCTGAGATTTCTTTAACAATCTTAGCTCTTGTTTTTGCACCTTTGGACTTTGCTTTTACACATCTAATTATGTATCTCTTCGTGATCTACCTTCTTTCTGTCTTGAACTAAAACCAACAAAATATGTCAAAGGCAGAATTGTGCTGAGTAAAATGCTCTGTTTGTCATATTTATTGTTTTTATCATTCAGCTTAACTTTCTCCTCAAAACTAAAAATTCAGAGTTGCAATCGACTTCAAATATATTTTTTCTTTTCAAATATTCCACATCTATTAGCCTGCTTATCACTGTAGATTGACAGAACAACGATGAGATATAGCTTCAAGAGACACAGATATGTTTCATTTCACAAAAACCATAAGATGAATCATTCCGTGCTGTACATTGCTGTATGATGCATGGAAAGACATTGATGTAGACCCTGAAAACAGGTGCTTGCCTTTTCCTGAAAGCAAAAGGTAAAAGGCTACGCAAAAGGCTTCATCAGATAATCACTTGTAATGAGAAAATATGTAAACCATAGAATTTTAAGTATGCAACATTTATATAATGTAGTACAAACCTGATTAAATGTATTTTCATCTTGGTTGAGGCTTAGACTTCCCAGTGGCCAATGTAATTTGTACCTTTAAAATAAAGACATGTTTTTTACCCCCTATGAAGTACATGTTCTCAAATGATGTGAAGTAGAGGTTTTATGTTCTTTTATAGCTTGGTTTTTACTTTCAGTTACCTGATCTAAAAAAACCTTTGGAGTGATGAAGTAAGTTTCTAAAAAAAAATAATGCAAACTAGTCTGAAAAACTGAATGACAGCTAGTTTAGCTTATACTGCATGAAATAGAATAGAATTCATGGGACTGTGTTGATAGGCATATAAGATGAAATTTGTCTAACATGACACATTGAAGGAAAGGGAATAATGACCTACAAGTCATCATAAAGAGGTTAGACTGACACCATTTTCCTCTACCTGATTATTTCATCTTTTTAAGTGTATTTTTTCCTGACAGGTAATATTTGAAAAATCAGGGATTACTTATATGGTTATTTTTGTTTATATCAGAAGATGCAAAGGGCACACTTGTGATGCTGCCAGAATTTAAAGTGAGAGAGAAGATGTTGCTACGAGCTTTAAATCGCTATGGTGTAAATCATGAAGGTTGTACCAAAGGATGGCTCAATATTCCTCATTCCATGCGCATATTCTATATCCATGCTTATTGCAGTAAAATTTGGAATGAAGCAGCATCATATAGGCTGAAGATTTATGGTTCAAAAGTTGTTGAGGGTGATCTTGTCTTCTCAGAAGAAAATGATGAAAGTGTTTCCCTGAATGACAAGGTAAGGCTTCACAAAACAGTTCTTGTTTAAAAAAAAACAAAAAAAACCCACAAAACTTAATGCACTTGAATACATACTCAGACATACTCTAACGCTTTTATTTTGGTTCATTCATTAAAATATTTAATATTAGTGACAAAGGTGAAAAAAGTGATGTAGCTTTTTTTGATTTACCACAAATAGGCGTATAAGCTAGATGTGTATTAGCAGCTTTTATCTGTTCTGACTGTTCATTTTCTTCAAGTGAGAAGAAGGAACAGCATGTCAGAACTGATAGATGTAAGAATTTAGGCTGCATGGTATATAATGCTCTTAGGATCTGACTGGGGAAAACCTTCAGAGTGGACTTTGGGTGTGCTTATATTATCAGTCAGTGCAGATCTGAGTCTCTTGCTCTCCAGGTCAGACCTTCCCATTATACATATTAATGAATGTAAGCCCATGGCGAAAGGTGGCCTCAGACTGAACTGGTAATCTTGTTGCAGCTACACACTCATAGCATGTTTAGCACAATTTCACTTACTCAGGCAATTAAAACAGATTGGTGGTGGGTCTAAACTGTTAGCAGCTGTTCAAAAAATGCAGCAGTCTTCTTCAGAAAGTAGTAAAAGGCAAGGGAGTGCTGCTTCTTGCCCACAGCACAGTGTGAGTGCTATGCGTGGAGCCATGGGTGAACCAATGAGCAGAAGCCAGCCGCGGAGTGTCTGGTCCCAGGTCTTGGCATGCTGAAGTCCATTCTGAAGCCATCTTTTCTTTCAGGGTTAGCATACCTTTTTCTTATTGTGGAAGCAGTTGGGTCTCTTCTCCCAAGTAGCAAGCGATAGGACAAGAGGAAAGGGCCTCAAGTTGTGCCAGGGGAGGTTTAGATTGGATATTAGGAAAAACTTGTTCACTGAAAGAGTTATCAAGCACTGGAACAGGCTGCCCAGGGAAGTGGTTGAGTCACCATCCCTGGAGGTATTAGGGCTTAGGGACATGGTTTAGTGGTGGATTTGGCAGTGTTAGGTTTACGGCTGGACTCAATGATCTTAACGGTCTTTTCTCACCTAAATGATTCTATGATTCTATCTTTCTCCTGATCATCAGATAAAGCATAGAAATTTGCAGTGTTTTACTGGATAATAAACAGTTGTGTGCATAGGCAGAATGTATCTCATTTCTTTTGAGTGAAATTCTTACAAATTTGAAAGCAAGAGCGCTTGAAAGGTTACGGAATAACCTCCAGTCCCTCTAGAGTGGCTTCTGTTTCCATTGTGATTTTTCTTCAACAATATTTTTGAGAGTGAATGTGAATAAAACAAGTAGATCAAATAAAATGAAAAGCAGAGGTATCAAATTCAGTATTGAGTTGAGTTTAATATAGATACATTCCTATTTAATATAAAACATTTTTCTTAGTATTTTTGCTTTTGCTGATGTAGCACAAGATTGCATTGGCACAGTTAACCTCAAACTCAAAGAATATGAGTTTGGAGTGATAGTTTGCTAATTAGTGGTAGCTAGCATCAATACATATTTAATGCAACACCATTTACCAGTAAACAGATTACTTTATATTAAGCATCGCTACTATTTTTCATACCTGAAATAGATTATTGTCCTTGTAGTAGTCAAATAACCTTAGAATCCTTTATGAGTTTGGGAGTACAGTGCATAAGTTGTAAAATAAAGTGTATGTTTTATTTTTTAAAAAGTCTTTTTTTCTTAACTTCTCAAATGTCTCGTCAGGTTCATGTAGTCACTGCTCCAGAAGAGTCAGCTAACAAATACTCTATAAAACAAGTAAGTCTGTATGAAAAATTCTGAGTTGTTGATCTCTTTATTTGATTAAAATGTTTTGTTTTAAAAATAATGTGATTAAGTTAACTGGTGCAGTCTTCTTCCTTGCCAGAATGCACATTAAAGAAAACACATGTGAACTAATCTCCACTCTCATAACAAACAGGAGGAAAGAATATTTACTTTGTAATGGAATAAGTACAGTCTCATTTGCAGTATGGCAGTATTTATCTTGAAGCTGAATGTAAATACTTTGAAAATGTTTTCAGTCTACTGGGAAAAACATTCAAGAGCAGTTGACATTCTAATTTTTGAAGGTTCAGAGTGCGTAGTTGTGAAGTCTTACATAGGCAACTTAATGTCCTTATTGCTGTATCTTTCCTGACAAGCAAGGAAATTCATGTTAGTATATTTCTGGTTTGTTTTAGGAATCCTGATACATTGATTATTTTTTCTGCTTTAATTACATCCAAGGTACCTGCCTTGCACAGCTTTATTTCACAAGAGAAGCTGCTGTTTTACTATTTCAGGCCCCAAACCACAAGACTTAGACACATTTAAAATTGTAATCACATTTACTTAAAGGGGAATTGGTGGGCTTTATTTCAAATATGTTTGTTGTTTTGTTTTTTTCTTTGAAGGTTGTTCTTCCAATGGTGGGACATAGTATCAAGTATCCCAGTAATAAAGTTGGGCAATGGTACCATGAAAGGCTTTCTAAGGATGAGCTGCAGATGTGCAAATTCAGAGTGTCTCCATTACAGCTGAATATACCTGGATGCTACAGACCCATTTTGAAAAATGTTCAGAATCTGTCATATTTTTTGGAAGGTAGTGAAAAAGGAATCGAAATTGAAGACAACCATCTGAATGCACCAAAAGTCTCTCTTCATGTATCATTTGACCTTGATCCTTCATGTTATGCAACAGTCTGTCTGAGAGAAATAATGAAATGTGACTTTTAAGGTTCCAGTTAATGAAAGATTGCAGAAATATTATATAATGGTGATATTTTATGTATAATGCCAAGAAAATAAGGGAGAATAACAGGTTGAAGCCAGGAACAGGAAAAATTTGTAGATTGAGTTTCATACTGATTAGGGAAAAAACCCACCAAAATCCTTTGGAATGTTCCAAAAACATTCCAAACCCTAAATGCAAACCCTTGGATGCATTGGAGTAAAACTATGTGTTATGCCAGGCAGGTCTAACAGAAATTAAAGAAACCATGGGCTGCAAGCATGAATTTCGTATTTGCAGACATCTGACTTGCAAAGTTAAATCCTGGAAAAATGTTTGCAGCAAACAAATGTATCTTTTATTTCATAATCATTTTTTAAAAAATGGTTTATACTAAATGCTGTTTAAGCAATAATGTTACAAGTTTGCAGCCTACAGGTATCTAACTGAAAAGTTGCGGTACTGAGGTTCACTAAATATATTGTGTTTTCATTGTGTTCAGGCCCTAAGTGTTAAAAGGTAAAAGTCCTGAGTCAACAGTGACAAGTCATCTGATACCTTATCAGACATTTGATGAATCCCCCAACTTAAGTTAATGCTAAGGATTCCAGGATTAAGTAATGCATAGCTGTTATTTAGTGCCTATTCAAGTAAGCTCATCAAGATGAGGTGAGTAATTCACATAACTGCAAAACCATTTATAATAAAACCAAAAACCTGTTTTATTGTTTACAGGATGCAGACTCTATTCCTGTTACTGTGAAGCCTTATGGTAGCAAAAAAATGTTAATGGAACCATCCCTGGAAAAAAGCTTTTATATTTTTTTTCTTAATTAAAAAAAAACAGTTAACTGTGATAAAATGAGTGGATTTGTGGAAAAGAGGAGAGCAGAAAATGTAATTTACCTTGACTTTAGCAAGGCGTTTGACACTGAATATACTTGAAACCAAGTTAGGACATTATGGTCTGGATGGGTGGACAACCAGATGGGTAAAAAAGTGATTGGATGACGAGGCTCGGAGAGTAGTGGTTAATGGGTCATACCCTACCTGGCGTGAGTACACTGGGGTCTCTCCTGGGCCCCAGCCTGTTTAATGTCTTTGTCAGTGACCTGGAGGAGGGGATGGAGCTCACCCTCATCGAATCTGCAGATGACACCAAATTAAGGGAACAAATGGATACTCTGGAGGATCAGGCTGCCATTCAGGGCAACCTAGACATGCTGGAGGAACAGGCCAACAGGAACCTTATGACATTCAGCAAGGACAAATGCAAAGTGCTACCCCTGGGAAGGAAGCACCCCTGCAGCAGCCCAGGTTGGGGAGGGACAGGCTGGGGAGCAGCTCTGCGGGAATGGCCCTGGGGGCCCAGTGGGCAGCTGAACATGGGCCAGCCATGTGCCTTGGCAGCAAGGATGGCCAGCAGCCTCCTGGGAAGTGTCAGCAGGGACACAGCCGGTAAATTCAAGGGAAGGGATTATGTCTCATTTTTCAGCACTTGTTGGACCATGTTTAACTTCTACATCCAGTTTTGATCCCCAGCACAAGAAACACATCAAAAAACTGGAGGAAGTTCAGCGAAGGGCCTCCGGGCTGTTTGGGGACTGGAGCACTTGCCATTTGAGGAGAGGCTGAAGGAACTGGGCTTCTTCAACCTGGAGAAGAGACGGCTTGGGGGGGAACAAACAGTACCTCCCCAGTACCTATGGGGAGGTTAGCAAGAAGATGGAGCCAGGCTCTTCATAGTGCTGCACAGCAGGAGAACAAGAGACAATGAGCATAAATTGAAATGAGAGATTCAGATTGGTTAAAAGGAAATACTTTTCCCCCGTGAGGACAGTCGGGCAGTGGAACAGGCTGCCCAGAGGCTGTGCAGTCTCCATCTGAGGAGGTTTCCAAGACCCAACGGGATAAAGCTCTGAGCAACCTGGTCTGAGCTCAGAGGCAACCCTGTTTCGTGGAGGCAGTTGGACTACAGTCCAGAGACCTCTTCCAACCTGCATTACCCTGTTATGCTAAGGAGAATATTGCAAGTGTTTATTCAGTCTGTAGATGGCAGTATGACTTAAAACTAAAATGGAAAAGCCTACTCATTTTTACTGAGCAAGAATTAATAATATAAATTGAATTCTGTTTATGGCATCAGTCCTTCAGTTGTTGCTAACAGCTGAATAAGATAAATCTCCCAAGGCTGATAAATAGACCTAGAATTATAGGAATAGGAAAAATGGAAATATAGAAATATAATTCACATGATTTCAATGCTTGTATAAAACTGTGTAGCAATGAAATATCCAGATAATTCACTGCCTTAAATAAGAGGATTACTCTGTAAGTCTGTATAAGTAATTCAAAATTTGACCCTTAGCTTTTATATGGGAAAACAGACTGTCATGCAAACAATAGCTACAGAGCCACTGTAGGCGACTTACAATGCTTGCTCTATCACAGTGCTTACTCTACAGCTCAAGTTTATGGTATACAGCCAAACTGATTGAAAAATCCATTTCCCTGCCACGACCCATCTGAGACAGCTTTGTTCCTGTCTTTGCTTTTTCAGTATCACCTCTTCTGTCTTCCACCTGCCCTTAAAAATACCCCTCTTCTGGAAAATTATTTTTAACTCAAGTCGTTTTGGTACAGCACAGCTCAAAAAGAGTTGTCCTGTCACCACTGACCTGGTAAAGTGCTCCAGTGCAGACAGGAAGCTGCATGCAGTTACAATGACCAGAAGAAATAATTTAGCACAGAAGTTCTATTTAAAGAGACTATTGTGGTTGTCTTCGATGTGGCTCTAAACAGCCTTGAAAACCATCTCATCACATACAAGATTTGAATACAGAAAGTATTAAAAGTTGAGCCGTAATTTGGAAAAACACAAAAGGTCAGATTAAAAGGTTTTTGACTGAAAGGCATGCTATTTTAAAATAAAAGATCAGAAGATGGTGTTAAAAGAGTTCCCCTGTAATCATTTTAGGCTCATTTGTCAGTACTGCTATTGAACACTAAAAGAACTAATCTTCTTAAGCAAATCATTCTTTCAGCAACTTTAAGGTGAAAGAGCTAATTATGTGTGTCCATCGGTTAAATTCCTATAGTAGAAATGGTCTACTAGGGAAAAGTCAGGTTAGCTATTAGAGTGTTTATATGGTAAACATCCTTCTTATTTCAGTGGGTATTTATGTGTAATTCATTCTCTTAATCCTAGCAGCTATTTTGCAGGATTGTGTACATGAACAGTGGAATTCAGAGAGTTTTGTATGAGTGCAATACTCAGCTCCCCAAGCATAATCTGTATAAGCAAAACATCTGTGCCCCTGCATTTAGAAAAGATTATCATTGTGCACTGATCTGAGTTTAAGGAAAAGATTGATGTGTTAGTCATCGCTCATCTTTCTAAGCACTTCTATTGCTACCATCCTTTCCTGATAAGACTTAAAGCTAGAAAGTCTTTGCTAATACTAATGAAGACAGGTCTCTGATTCTGTTTCTAACAAAAGGGGTTTTAAGTTCAATGGCCAGTTGATTTTTTCAGCACAGATGATAGATAATTGGGCATGTGAATGGGAAAAATGCAAATGTTCTTAATCTGTGAAATCCTGTTACGTTTAATTCATTACAAATTTGACAACTAGTATTATCCTCAATGAGAATGTACAAATTTTCAGATCTTTCAGAATGAGATGGCTTAAAATTACATTCCTATCATAAAGGCAGTTCAGAAGCCAGGTAGATGTGTGATTGGTCCAGCTCACTCATTAAAACTCCGTCAAGTCCTCTCTTAGTGCCAATGCCTGTCAGCTGGTGATTTGACCTCTTACACACAGCTGATGAGCACAAACCTTTCCTTTCTCTCGCAGAACTTCTGCCCATAATAAAAGCTCAAGGGAACAAGCTGGGAAACTTATCACTTTTCTATCGTTCAGTCTGCAGTCAAGCCTTGCAGCCCACTGGTTCAGATCTAGATTCCTTTTAGAGGAAATGAAACCAGAAAGTGAGCTCCAGCTGCATGCCAAGCACACTCTTTGTCCAAATGGAGGAACAGGGATCCAAACAAGAGGTTGGTCATTTGGAAAGCTTCAAACTCTATAGATGGGTGTGTTCTGTTGTGGAGCCTAGACAACGTTTAGCCCAAAGTAAAACCACTGAACTGCATGTTGTGTAAGTACAGGGACTTCAATACTCCAGCATGTTTCTGTCACACCAAAAAGCTTGCTCATGTAGGCATTGTCTGAGAATGTTGTGTTTGCAAAGAAGGCAGAATCAATGAAGTCAGATATTTGCACCATCTAAAGTTACTTCATTCTGCTTAGCAGAAGTCAGAATCTTATATTACAGCAGTTTAAATGCGTTTTCAGCTTATATGCAAATGATCCTACCTCCTTAGAACAGTAAGGTTTTTAATTAGCTTTAGAAATGACTGATTTAAAAAATTGATTCTATCTTTCAGGATGTTCCTGCACTTAAAAACCCAGGACAGCCTCTCCCACCCCCAGCAAAAGGCAGTTTGTCTTTTTACCTTTCCATCTCTATTCACATCTCTACTGAAATCATTAATATCTGTGCTGAGCTTATAAGCCAAATTTCAGAACTCTGCATAAAAACAACTGTAATAATACGTGGCCAGACCATTCACTTGTGAAAGCACAACAGGAATCATTTAGTGATTTTTGTATTGATATTATATAGAAACAAATACACAGAATTAAACTGGATTTGGATTTAGCGCTCTACAACTCCAATGGTTTGGATCAAGGCTCAGTCTTGTACCTTATCTTGTCTGCAACAGTTCCTGTAAGTGGACATGTAGGAAAGAGTAAAGCAAGGGAAGCATATATGATATTTATTCTCCAACTATTTTCAGTTCAGGCCATTTCCTGAGCCTGAGCGGGTTTGCTATTTAATAACTCTCAATGGATTTCTTTCCCAAGTATTTCCATCTTTCCTTGAATATATTCGACCTCCTCCCAGAGTTCCATGTTTTCTACCTGTTGTATGAAGATCCACCTTTTGGTTTTTTTAAACTGCCTCCTTCTGACTTCATTTGATGATCCTTGGCTCTTATATTTCAATACAAGGGATAGTACAGACTTCATCCCTATCCATCCTCTTGGTACCAGCCATTTGTGTGCTTCCCGTACGTATGCCCTAAATCATTTGCTTAGCACAACTGAGCAGCTATGCAGTTTCTGCTCCTATGGAAGCTATTCCATACTTATCATGTTGTCCTTGGGTTTTTAATATACCCTTTTGGAGATGAGGGATCTAGAACTGCACACAGTTCCATATTTATACCATGGATTTCTCCGCTGACAGTGATGTTTGTTTTGTCCTGTACCTCTCCTAATATGTGATTTCCTTTTTGACAAACCCTTCTTCCCCCAGCATTGAAGCAACGTATTCTTGGAACTAGGTATTGTAACCCCAAGATTCCACCCCAGAGTGGCGATTTCACCCTGGAGTCAGGTGAAAGCTCATTATATTTTATGTGTGAAGTTGGGATTTGTTTTGTCTGTGAGTCACTTTGCATGTGTCTACGCTCCAAATTTCATCTGCAGTTGTATTCCCCTGTCATTAGCATCATAAGGATTTTCTGCAGTTCTTCACACTCTACCCTTATCTTTGTTACCCTGAGTAACTCAGTATCATCATCAGTCTCAGTCACCTCTGTGCTCCAGCCCTTAATGCACACACTGACCTGCATACCAGGGCCCTCCAGCTTATGCAGTGACTGCTTAAAGGTGCTTGGTGACGGACTTTGTCAAGTGCCTTCTGGGAGCTCAAGTGCACCATCTCCACTGCAGCAGGCATTTCCATGCAGCTCTTAACCTCTCCACAGAACTCCAAGGAGGCTGTAAGGCAGTGCTTTACAGAAGCCACGTCAGCTCTTCCCCAGCAGATCATAATTCTTCAAGTGTCCACTACTTCTATCCTGTAATAGATTTGCCCATTACAGTTCTCTGGCTTATGGCTTGCACCTCCTCTCATTTTTTCATCCCCTTTATACAGTATATAATTTACAGTTATATAATTAAATAGCTTAGATATCTACTATATCATAGAATAACTGCAGAAAATGCATACTGTTGTTATCAGTAATCTGAAGTTGAGTTGAAGGTATGAGAAATATACTGAAGAAGGCATGCCAGCTTAGAGTATTTTTTAGCCTCGTTAAATGCTCATGGCTTTTGAAAGATCTTGGTTTGGATTTGTACTCTGCTCAGTTCAAAGCGGAAATTTGAATCCATATTTCATCATAGCCTGTTAACCTCAGTTATAGCCTGTAAAAGTAACTGTTAACAAAGGTAGTGTCAAAGTATGACATTTTTGACTGAAAGTAAGAGAAAGACTTTCTTGAAATTTGAATATGAGAGACAAAAGGTCAAGTTCTAATTCAGGTGGAAAAGACTTTGAATTTGTGTGCTGTAGTCACCAGGTTATTCTGCAACAAGAGACTGATACAGCTGCATGCCCATGCTCAGTGTTTCAGGTCTTAGTGGTGAGATATGGGAAAGATTGTCCTTAATGAGAATCTTGCTTCTGAGCATCAGAGGTTTGGGATGGGAAAACAAGGAAATATTTAGTTCAGTTCCTATGTGCCCAGCAGCAGAAATGAGCTAGTGAAGGAATTCAGACTCCTCAAGGATTTGCATGTGCTAAGCAGGACATTTGGGAATGTCATTAATACCTAACCACTGCTGAGAACCCAAGCCTTAGAGGCAGCATCTCGTAGAAAATCAAGTTAAGCACCTAAATCAACATGTCACTTTTCAAAGTTTGGCCAATAAGTTTGGGCTTAACTATATCAGTTAAGGATGCTTTTTTTTTTTAATCCTAACTTTATACCTAAAGGTCTGATACAACATGCCAAAACATGTGGAATTGCCCCCCTGGAGCAATGCACACGCCCCCCCTTCCTTCCTCAGCACAGGTTAAAATGACTGGGGAAGGCGATACCTACCTCCACCCTAACCTGCCAGTGGATACATCAGATGCTGCATAAAGCCAGGCATTTCTGGTCAAGTCATCTAGCTTCTTCCCTGGGATACACACACCAGCTGACAACCATCCCACGAAGGCAGCTAAAAAGGTATGATTTTTTTCCCGTGGGAAAGGAGTTTCAGGAAGGAGGCATGGAGCCCTTCTGTTAGGAATCAGAATGTGCTTCAGATTCAGTGCTGAATCTCTCTGGGCCCTGAGGGCACCCACAACCCTGACTGGCCCTGATCCTCCCCACACCAGGACTCGCCCTTCCCTGCCCACGGCCATCCCCAAGGAAGTGCTGGATGCCTGGGGCTGGGGCTGCCCCAGTGCCCCCGGCTGCCCTGCTCCTGGCTGGGGTGGTGGAACGGGCTCTGGCTGTGGCATGGCTGCCTGACAGCACCTCTCACCCAAAAAATTTTCTCCCTCATAAAACTCTGGTTGCAGCGTGTATCATATAAATGATGCATGCTGCAGCCAGACCATATAATTAATCCCAATACTTCCTTTGTAAAGCCACTTTCTTTTACACCTTGCAAATAATGCTTGTTAGCTAAGTGGTTGACAAATTATTAAACTGTGTTACTCAAAAAAATCCTGGAAAACTACAGGGCAGAGTTCACAATCTCACACTGCCCATAAACCCTAATTCTTGGCTAGACACCTGATACAGATAGTGCTTATCTCCTACCAGCGTGTCCAAGGCAAAGAGTAGTTTTCTGTTTCACAACATTTTCACATAAACACACACTCAGGTGTTTTAGCAATGCCTCAAGCAGCCCATCAGTTACTTATTCTCCTAGATATGATATATTTTATAATGTTACTGTAAATGAACTCTCATCTATTTGTTTTTCCCAAGGGGAAAAAACCAATATACTCCATCAAATTAAAAAGCTCTCTTAAAGATTGAGAGTCCTCCACCTCTCTTTTACTCAGACAGCCTCTCACAGCCAAGCTGGGGAAGTACAGCTCAGGATGTGTAAAACAGCATAAGATCATTTTCTAGATGAAAAAGAACTTTTGGGGTAGATGCTTTCAACAACTGGTTTAAGAGAAGTGTGAAGAAGAGATGATTTTGGAGGCTGGGATAACTGCTATATCAAAAGGGGTTATTGATAAGATTGATACTCTGTGGAGTGGCGTTGGGAAAGGCGGGAATAGAGAGAGAGAGAGAGGGTCTGAGAACAAAGCAGTGCTTGTAAAAGAATGATATTGGGAAGTGAATAGTATGGGAGGAGAAAGTAAGACAGTAAGAGATAAACAATTAGATCTGCTTGTGGAAATTGATGTAGCCCCATTTAACTCAATATTTCTCAGTATATGTACATCAGTTCAGAGTGTGACTTGTACTGACCCACTATTGCCTTTGCTTGAAAGAACGAAACCAGTTTCTGAAATAGCAGTTCTGTCAAAAGCTGGGGTAGAGTGGAGTAATGAAATGAACAGTACTTAGAAAAATATACTTATGGGCTTGATCTTATGCTGCCTTGCACTTTATGGAAGCACCTCTCCTATGAAGACAGGCTGAGAGAGCTGGGGTTGTCCAGCCTGGAGAAGAGAAGGCTCCGGGGAGACCTTATTGTAGCCTTCCAGTACCTAAAGGGGGCCTACAGGAGAGACGGGGAGGGACTCTTTATCAGGGAGTATAGTGATAGGACGAGGGGTAACGGTTTTAAACTGAAATAGGGTAGATTTAGATTAGATGTAGGGAAGAAATTCTTTACTGTGAGGGTGGTGAGGCACTGGAACAGGTTGCCCAGAGAAGTTGTGGATGCCCCATCCCTGGAAGTGTTCAAGGTCAGGTTGGATGGGGCTTTGAGCAAGCTGGTCTAGTGGAAGGTGTCCCTGCCCATGGCAGGGGGGTTGGAACTAGATCATCTTTAAGGTCCCTTCCAACCCAAACCATTCTATGATTCTATGAATCACCCCTTTTCCAAAACAGACGAGATCAGAGATAGTTTTGCAACTGTGGCACAGAAGGGTGAGTGACTATGCAAGTCTGGAAGTACGCTCTTGTGGGCACAGGAGTGACTGGCTGCAATCAGGACCTGGGGTCAGATCCTTGTCAGCTTGACTGACAGGAGCCAGTTGAGATACTGCAGGGAATATATAGTACAGTGGGGTGTGGGTTGTTAAGGAACACACTGATTAAAGGGCAGTTTAAAATAAAAGACAATCTAATGGAGAAAAAGCATGATTTTGGTCTATCTCACTGCAAGTGCAGCCCCAGTGTCGTCATAGTATTCCCAGTTTCAAATGGACTCTAAGGTTTTATTTTATGCCACTTGTTTTCAAAAGAAGCCAAAGGTTGTGTCCTCCTGTTAATTTATAGCTGCTTTTTTAGTACTTTTTAATCAGTAAATAGGAGAAAAACATTGTATCACAACCTTCCCCCTTCTGTCCTCCCCACATCGTGTATTTTTGCGGTATTTTACTCTTTTATTTAACCCTGACTTCTTAATTTCCCCTTCCATGTAAAGCCTTTCCTGCCTCTTACATGCTGAGAAGCGTCTTCATCATAGGAGCAGCAAATAACGTGTGCCCTACTAAGCTAAAAATGTGACCTTTTAATGTTAACCATTCCAGTCAGAGAACCTGCCACGCTCCTTCAGCGTCCATCCCTGCCTACCCCTGCCCTAAGGACTGCCATTCAGCTTTGCGTAGCTGTGCTGGTATTTCTTTCCCATCTCGCTGGTATGGAAAGAGCTGTGTAAAGTAAAACTGCAGGACAGAGGTTCAATTTCACAGTAGGGGCATAGGTTCAGAACGTCAGTGCCTCATTTTCTTACTGAGCTCAGCCCTTCAGCCCTTGAGAGCTCTCCAGTATGGGCTCGAGGGTGTCAGACAGAGCAAGGGGAGACCCAGCAGCGCCCAGAGCTTGTCCAACTTGAATTTACACAACAAAGACCTTAACAAACATAAGAAAAAAAGCTTGCAGAAGGCTGGTATATTGGCTTTGGCAAAGCAGCTGGCCCACAGCTGATGCTTTTTCTCTGAGGACCTTTTTGATACTGTGAAGTGATTTGTCATCTTCAAAGGACAGGTTTGTCTTTAGTGCTTTTAAGGCTTAGTTGAGCAAACGGATGAAGTGCTATTCCTAAAATGCAGTAAAAAGTGGCACTCCGTTCAGAATATAAAATATTCTAATGAATTGAAAAATGAGAATCAGGTGAATGTGAAAACTTTTCATCCTTGAAAACTTCTCCCTCCTGCCCCATATATTAAAGCAATGCAGATGTGGAAGGTAAATCCCTTGCTGTGTGGGACAACTATGTTTTATGCTGTGGTCTCTTAGGCTAACATCAGGAAATAATTGTAAAAAATATTATATCAAAGATATTTCTTTTGTCACATGCAATCTTTACTTTTTAACATAATTTTCTTCCAATGTTATAATGCTGAGAAAGGATACATGAAAAGAACTGATTAGCATTTCTACTGTCAGAACTTCAGCTGTCTTCTGAAACACTGGTATTTACTAGCCCCTTTTATGTTCTCCATTGTAATATACAAGCAATTTGCTGTGTCTTCTAACATTCCTGTTTTCAGACAGACAAATTGTGCAGGTGAAACAATTCATAATTCAGTTTATTATCAGCATAATTGTCCATCCGAGGTAGAAACATCACAAGAAATTTGATTCTAGGATTTAAACTGCTTTTAGGCATTAAACAGGAGATTTCCAACCTGCCATATTTTTAACGAGTGAGTAAAGAATAAAACAGCATATTGTGCTGAGGTTCTTGATGAAAGACCATCATGTGGCTGTGTAGGAATGCTGAGGTAAAATCAGAGCCAGACAAATTCACCAGAAGTATGTGTGTGGGAAGGGCATTTGATTTTACTTGCCACGGAGTCCAACCACAAAAGTTACAAGAGACCCACGTAGGCACGAAGTGCACTGAAGCAAGGTGTTCAGTCAAAAGAATTCCTGCTTTCCAGAGACATGCGTATGGAGGAGAGACTGTGAAAATAGTGAAGTGTCACATTCCTCGTGTTCTGTGTTTTAAAAAGCACATGGACACATGCTTGCTATAAAATAATTCGATATGCATTCCTTATTTCTAGAACATCAGATTGATACAATTCATATGAATCAGATTCCAGTAGAGACTGCACATACAGATGCACATGCACACTTCAGAGAATCTCTCTGCCCCATTTCTGGTTCCCCGGAACATCTGAGGCAGCAGGGCTTTTCCAGGGCTCTTTGCTGGCTCTTCATGGCAGGATCTCTGCATTGGATCCCCACGTTCATGTGGAGCTGCTTATCTCAACTACATACAGATTATTCTTCTACTGGAGTATAACAATTTGCATGACAGTGCCTAATAGGAATCAGAACGTGGGCACGATTTACTGCAGTTTTCCCCTTCTTATGGCTTAACTACCTATTTAAAAACAGAGATATAGAGTTAAAAATAAAAACAAATCTGTATTAATAGACTGTGAAATGAATATGCTGCTTTGTGGGGTTCACAATTAGCACATCATACAAGTTCATTCTGTAGATGTTTCTTTTGTATCAGCATGCACAATAGATTAAATAGTTTACTAGAATTTACTAGATTATTGTGGCACATTTTAGTATAGAGACTGGCAGAAAATGTGCAAAAGACTATTTTACAGGGCCTTGGATATGATATAATTTAAAGGATAAAGGGTTAGTTCCCAGGGCAAAAACCTGGGAGGAACAGAGAGCAATTCAAGACAAAATAGTGAATACTTTCCTTTAAAAGCTGAGGTGTTCCCGGTATTTCAGAACTGCCTCTGCAAATCAGGCCTGCCTGGAAGCCTTACATGAAGCTGGCTGCAGAGACCTCCCAAAGGAGAAGGTTTGGATGTTCTAGATGTTTTAGAGTGGAGCCAAGCTCTCTTTTACCCAGTTCATGTGAGTCAGCAATATTCTGATCCAAGCACACTTACAGCCCCATCCACTAGCAGATACCCTGAGGCTGTGGCTGGCTTTTTCTAAGCAATTTTGATGTTCTCAGCCAAGCTACAACAGAGTCCACAGTCAATAATGTGGGCAGAGCAGGCGTGGCTTTCCCAGCCTTGAGCCTGCTCTTAACCTTGCTGTGTATGCAGGGAGGTTATGTGTAGACATAATTTGCAATTCCACATTAAAGAATTTTTGGGGTCTGTGCATGCTTTTCTTAAAAGCCTAGGAAATTACTGGCTAGAAAGTGCATTAAAGGAATATTATGGTAGCAAGAAGAAAAATACTGAAAGTGAGATTCCCTGTGCAACCTCAATTCAATCATCTTCTGTGTCTCTGTTATTATACAGCCCTTTATTAATTATTTTTCCCACAGGAAAATGTGAAGGATGGATAGAGTTCTGAGGAAGACTAAGAATTGTGTAGTGAAAGAGGCTTTGTCTTGTGATCTGTACTTATGATGGAGGGGTCTATAGAGAAAGGAAAAATGGTCTTTTGTTTCAGGCAGTTGAATACAGAATTGTAAAATGTAGAATTGCGGCAGCTGAGTGTTGTGGGACTAGATTCTGTTCTTGCCTCCAGCACAGAATTCCTGTGTCATATTTGTCAAGGCATTTACCCACAGACTTTTTACAAATGTGTCCTCACTTTTAAGGAAAGCTTTTCTGAGACCATAGGATCTGAGCTGCAAAGTGCTGAGCCGTGAACTGAAAGTATTGATACCGTGGCTTTCCTTTTTGTGAAAATTCAACTGTAAGGATCAGATTTGGCACCTATAGTCAATGGAGAATATTTCCTTTAATTTCTGCTCCTCCACCTGGAGATAAATGATTCTTTCATTTTCTGAAGTTTTTGAGAAAAATTGCTTATTGTTTGTGAGGCATGGATGGTACTAGAATATAACGAAATGCCCATGAGGAAATCAATACATCTCTTCAGAGCAGAGTTTGAACTCTTGCATGGAGCCTAGAGCTGTGCGCTGAATGCTGAATGTCAAAGGACACTTTCCATAGCTGCCTGTCTGGTGTTTATGGCTATTCTATCCCTCGGGTAAGACTGCAGACCCATGGAAACACAGGATAGAACAATATTATTAAAGTTATTTCCTAACACATTGTCATGATGGCATTTAGTGGCATTCTTGACCTTAACATTTCTGATGCAGCTTCTTCTGTACAAGATTGTTATATGCTGGCATTGATAGTCACATAGCCTTAACAAACAAATAAAACAGATCCTGAGGCAACTGGATACTACAACTCTTTTGTATATATGATCTCTTTTCAGAAGCAGCCCCAAAGGAGTAATCTATTTCCTTTGAACAAACATTTGTTATTCGGAGATAGTCTGAGAACCTGATCTGATCATCGCTGACATCAGCATAAGTATCACATTTGTTCACAAAAGGTGATAGAGCTGACTGCCATGATGTGGCCCTCAGTTCAGTTTAATTTGTCTGAATGTATATAGTCATTATCTCAGACAAAGAAATATGCAGTCATAAGATGGCGACTTTTGTTTGCTGCCAATTTGGGCACAAATTCAAACAAATACTCTGAAATTTCTGTATTTTTCCATTGGTCGGTAATTTTGTAGCCACCTGCAGTATCTGTTTAGATGAGCTTTTAATTACGAGACATAATTGAATGAAAGTGACTGACAGGAGCAATTGGAGCTAAATGCAGAATTCTGAAGGTGAAAATACTCTGCCTTTGCTCTTTTGATCCAAATTGTGGCTTTGTCAAGCAGAAGGTGATTCAAGAAAATAAGAACACCTGATTTAACTGAATTATGAGATAAAATGAAACAGCAGGTGAGGAAACCCCCATTATGAAAACAATGCCATCCCTTGTATTTACACTACAGCTGTCTAAATCTCCAAATGAAGGTATTAACTGAGATCAAAGATATTCATACAAATGGAAAGTGAAGGCTAAAACTCAAAGTAATAAACCAGGTAACTATACACACTGACAGCACAATGATTTTCATTTAAATCAGCAATAGCACTGGTATCTTATTTCTGGGGGCTATAGCACCTTTCATTCAAAAGAATTTTCTGAAGTATCCAGAAAGGAATAATTTCAAGTGGTTGAACCACTGGAAGGCTGATGCCAGGTTATAACCCAGCCTGCAGCAGGGTGTCAGGTTGCCCTGGTGTAGCCTTCTTTGAAACTCATCCTATTCTCCTGTGAGAAACAGAAAGGATGAACTGCAGTGAAGGCTTTGGACTGGGACTTAGCAGATGCAGGTTCCCAAGCATTACTGCTGTGACCTTTGGCAGCTCTCCTAAATACCTCTCAGTGCCCAGCATTTAATCTTTTAGTGCCTGTGTTTCCTTCTCATGTTTTGGAGGTAATAGAAAGCCTGTTCTCTTCACACGGAGGAAAAGATGGGATATAGAATCAACATGAAGCCTTAATCCATTTAGCGTTAAGAAGAGCTCAAACCACAAACTCTCTGGTTTGCATAAGGTGGTCATTTTGAAGAGGAAAGTCAAAATAACAGTAGTCACCAGTGAAAAGAAAGAAAAAGGAAAGACAGACAAACTATTGAATACCAGCCTGACAGTCGATGATTATTTTAGTCAGTTCTCTGGTTTGTATGCAGTTAGATCTGCAGACAACACTCTGCAACTTTTTGAAGGAGAAGGAAATGGTGGCCAACTGACCACGACCCTGATTCAAAAGTGGGTGATACAGTAAGCTGTATATCTTAATATACGGGGCTCAGAAGATAAGGAACAGACTTGACTTGTGCTTGACAAAATAGTTTGTTAATGCAAAGTATTTTTTATGGGATGGACAGCCTTGCATTAATTTGATAAGTTGATACTATTTTCCATTTTTTAATTATTAAAAGTAATACAGACAGTGAGCAATGCTGGACTGCACAACATGACTCTTCTTACACTTGAATGTGTTTCAATAAAATAAATTTCCGTATGATCAAACTCGAGTAAATCTAAACAGTTAAGGCCTGCCTTCATAACTAACATAGCCAATGTGATGTTCACCTAGGAATATCTAATGCTAAGACGTGTGGTGCTCAGCATGGAGGCCACGTGCCTGAGCAAGCCCTTGGAGCACCCTAGGCACTGCCTGAGGAGAACTGAGCACCTCAAAATGAGGTCCATGAAAGGCAAAAACTAGAGGTGTTTTGAAGATCCATGTCCTTTGGTACCTGATTTGAGGCTGTAGAGTGACACGTGCTGAGCTGGAATTTATTGTCTATACTCTGTGTAACTTCTGCCATCAGGTGCCTACATGGTTTCTTTGAAACTTGCGGATCAGCCGTTCCTTTCTTTAAAAACGCAATTGCAGAAGACAAACAAATGACCTGGTATATTTGTCCTCCTCGACTTGAGAGCATTCAATCCCAGATCTCCCATTTCCTAGTTATTCTGGGGTGGATTTGTCCTCCAGATCTCTTTATCAAGCAGTGCCACTCTGCTAATAAAGGATTCGTGATTCATTGTAGTAATAGATGGCAGCAAGAGTGAGCACAGTCCTGTAGTTTAATGACAAGATATTCCTCTGGAAGAGAGGATACCTGCTAAAAAGATTGCTTATGGATTTCACTGAGGGATTATTTAATTACAAACAAAATTTATTATCTTATGGTTAGTGTGGGAAAAAAAGCAAGGGGATGGGAACTATCAGAATAAGGACAGGTCACTGGTTTGATGACTTGGTTAGCTGCAATGATGGGAACGGACTATTTTATCATCAGAGAGGATTAAAAAGAGACAAAATAATGCAAAAGAAAACTTAGGAAGTAAACTTAGGAATAAAAAATAAATCATCGTCTGGTCAGAAAGATGTTAGAAGTCAGTTTTCTTTGGCATTTACTTAATGTGAACCCATTATTATGTGGAGGGAGTAGGCGTAGGTTAAAGGCTAGTAAGCTCTATTCCCATGTAAACTTAAAATGAGATAATAGGAATGGCATATTAAGATTTTTTTACTAGCACAAAACCCTCCTTATTTTTATGACAATGACAATGGTGCTGCATTATTGGAGGAATTATTATTTTTAAGTAAAGCAGTGGGCTTCCAGTACCTGGCAGTCAGCTAATACCAGGCTGCCAGGGCACCCTGCCAAAGCATCAGCACACTTTGAGCCTGGGCTAAGCCCAAATCAAAGACATGCTTCAACAGAAGCTCTTTTGACACTGTCTTCCTGCCAGTGTTGCAGTAGGTAGCTGACAAAAGGTCTTGCTTTGTAGCTAAGGTCAGCCTTTGGCTTTGGTTTCAGCCCACTGCATCCATTATCAGGGCAATATGTTAGCAAAACCAGTAAGAAGTCCTCGCATCCTAGCATCCATCAAGGAAATGAGTATGAACCCAGCAGTCTGAGAACCTGGGCACAACAAAGATAAGTATGTCCTCTTATGTCTGAATTTGAATTCTAGGATCTGGCTCTGAAAGGCTACATTTGCATCTGAGCTTGTGCAATTTACAGTACAGAGGTTCCTAGAGAAGATACTGAAACCAGAAATTGCAGGAAAAACATATTGTAGGAGTACATAGCATAGGACTGATATTGCTGAAATTATAAAGGGATACAGGGCTATTTATTACACTGCTGCTGAGGACATGGAATAAGATTTCTAGATTGCAAGATACAGCAACTACATACTTCAAACAGCCACCCACAGAGCTACGATGTACATGTGGAAAGTGACCTGCTTGTGGAGCAATTTCTTGTAACAGTTTTGGATTTAATTATGGATGCAAAAGAACAGCCTTGAAAAACTGCTGCAAGATGTGCACACACAAACTCTTCCAGCAGAAACAGAATGGGAAATAGAATAAAAATAGAGTTCTTTTAGAGAGAACCATGAAAATCTCAGAAAGATTAAAACTATCAGATGGCAGAGATGATGAGCAAATATTGCAGGCAGCTGTGAAGAAAAGGGATTTCTAAATCAGAACCTAGGAAAATACATTCAAACTCTGCAGAGAGCTGGAGAGAGTTTCAGTCAGTTTACGTTCATGATGTCAAAGATTAATATATTTTGTATCCTTAAGACCTCACAAAAACTACCCATTTTGGTAGCTCAGATGCTACGTGGACTCCACCATTACAACTCCATCTCCTTCGATCCTTGTCATTAATTCCCAGTTCAGCCTTTTGCACTGCCTTTGCTGTATTCTGATGCTGGAGCAGAGCAAAGCATTGCTCCCTTTCACTTAATGTATCACATTGGTTTAGATGGAGCCCAGCCTGATCTGCAAGGAGGAGGTAAGTTGGCACTCCATTTTGCTAGGCTACAAAATCTTGGTTTTGAATGTTTCAAAGACTGATGTCTGCACTGGGGCAGAAAGTTCTGCTTGCCCTTTATCTCTAATTGAGAGTGTTGTTCTTAGCTTAAGCCTTGATTTTGCTCTCATGTTGGTGATCTGGAAGTCATTGGGGACTTAGACCATGTTTTCCTCTCCAAAATCCTCCCTTTGAATGAATTTCCTTTGTCACAAACTTCAGAAAGTTAAATATAACGATCTTTCTTCTGCATCTGTTTACTTATAGTAACCCTACACTATTTTTGCCCCATTATTATTTCTTTTTATTGTCCTTGGATCCTTGGTCTGTAAATGTCAATGGATTAAGAATGCTGAAAGGAGACAGTTTTATGCCTTCAGAAAGTAGCTTTTTATCTACTGTGAAAGCACACAATTGCCTTCCTCACCACTATATGAAAGAAGATAATGAATTTTCAGAATATTTATATGTTCTCATAGCATAGGTTCTTCAGATTATATGTGTAATGTCTTTTCAGAGACTATGGGGTTGTCCCTAATCAGCATCTCTAATTTGCAAAATCTTTTTTGTGTAACTTAGAGGATAAGGGCAAACTCCTGTGAACATGATCAGCCTTGGATGCCAAAGTGTGCCCTGAACTCCTGCTGCAGGTATTTGCCTGCATCATACCTATGATTGCTTTTCTCTTCCAGGCCTCCCACCTGGGAATGTGCTCTGCCTTCTTCCAGTTCTTCAAGCTGCAGCAGGAATGTTGTCGCATGAGATGTGCTGCCACGTAGTTTAGTTAAGAAATACCCAACTGGTAGCAAAAGCATCAGAGACACTGCCTATGTACCCATGCTACCACAGGCAATGAAAACTGGTGGCAGCTCCTGTTTCAGAAGAAAGAAGTCTTTTTTTTCTCAGGCAGAATGACTTTGAATGAGTTCACTGGAGTTAGTTTTCTTTTACATATAACGGTCTTCCAATAGACTACATTTTTTTCTGCAGCTCTCTCTAAAATTTCAAGAACTTTAATGCTCTTTAAAACTTTTCATTGGGTTTTGAATTTTGCTAAAGCAGTATGGAAAGCAGATTATATCAGAAGAGAAATCAAAATTCCAGAAGCTGGTCATATAGAGTTCTTGATAAAAACATTTCATAATTGTATATCAGAAGCTTTATGAAAAATAGATTAATTTTTTAAATGACCAGCATAGTCAAGATGCCAAAATCAGTGGAAGAATGTTTTCAGTCATTTTGATGATAAACGAAACTAGTATGTCTATGTTTTCTCTAGTGTTACTTATTACGTTAGTGACTGAAACGGTTAATATTCATGATGAAATTATATTAAATGATCTTATGGGAACTACATTTGCAGCTGTAATATAGTTCTTACAAAACCATTTTTTATCAAATTGTGACTTTGGAATATTAAGCCTTAGAAAATCTATTGATTCTATTGAATCAGTTCTTAGAGTGCCTTTCTAGCAGATGATAGGGTTAATTCACTGTCACTAAAAGTTCTTTCCAATTTAGGAATGAGGTTCTCTAGAAATGTTGCATTTATCTTAAACACTGTTTAGCAAGACACTTAAAGATCTGACATGAGCAAGATATTTTTAAAAATCTGCATTCTTTTCTATATGTGGAATTAGATGCTTAAAGATAGTCACTCATCTATGATCTTTGCTTACTCAAGATGTCAGGACCATAACTCAATATACATTTGAGACCAGGAAGAGTGACCGAGGTTCCGCACTTAGTATCTAAGACATTCGTAGGGCAGTAAAGGAGATCTAGATTCTGTTCTTATTGCCAAGAACAATTTACAGCTTTCATCCACAAAAACACAGGAACAATGCCAAGTTAGACCACAGGCTCATCTGGCCCGATAGCCTACCTCCAACAGTAGCAGATGCCCAAGGACGTTAGAAACAAGCTAAAGATGCAGTAATAACTCCCCAGAATATTTTGCTGGCCCCCAACAATTTGTGGCTCAGGGACATCCCTTGCCAAAGATACTTTTTTCTTCATTTGTCTCAATTGAGATGCGTTTCATTTGTTCACTTTCCCTGGAGCAGTTGGAGACTTTTATCAGCAACAACATCTTGTGGCACCAAGTCCTACAGCTTTGCACAGCTATAAGCGATGTGAAGAATGACCTCCTTGTTTGCTGTGAGCCTCCCTCCCTCATTTGAGGCCCCATAGTTCTGTACTAGAAAAAGCAGTAAACAGTAATTCCCTATTCACCTTATCCAGGCCACTTAGGGTTTTGTAGTACACTTTGATATCAATCCTTGGTCATGTTGAGTCTGAAAGTTTTTGTCTGCTTAGTTGTTTCCCATAGGAAAGTTGTTCAACATCTTTGAAGATCCTTGTTATTCTTCTCTGACCCTTTTTCATTTCAGTCTAGTCTGAGCAGAGCTAATTGTCTTTGATTGCTGACTTTCATCAGGAAAACGAAAATTAGCTGTTATTATTTGCTGCACATCTAAATATCTAAGAAGAAAGGAGTTCTACTCCCTTTTCCTGCCTTTCCGCAAAGGCATTCAGATGCAGTTGTTGTTATAAAAAATAATTAGTTGCTTTCTAACCAGTATAAAGAAATTTCCAATCGGTATTTACAACTGCTTCTCAGTCATCTGTTCCAGAGGAAGTGAGCTGTTGCCAGTAATAAAACATCATAATTTACTTTTACTGTGTTTTAAGTTACATATTTTACTTTATTGCAATTAAATGTTGTAATCAATGTTAAAATAAAAAATTAATACAGTAAACCAATACACAATAAAAGAAAAATTATTAAATCCTTAATATTTTTTTTCTGTAGTTCAGCAGAAATTGAATTAAGTTTTCCAATGCCCTTCTTGAAAGGCTGTAACACATAAGTTTAAAGATTCTGCATCAGGACACCATACAAAAGAAGGCCATGAACACCCCCACTCATGGCTTTTTTTCTAAATTCTTAAGAAAAGACTAACTCCCCTACCCTACCTTAGGAACATATAGAATATCTGCATCAGAAACACCAGAGCGGTGGCTCTAGCGTGTCCATCACGCAGCCGGGGCTAAGGGCCAGGGAGCCAGGTAGCAGTGGGACTGGGGCACCGCGTTGGGTCTTTTGATGTTCCTCTGCGCTGCCTCCGAGAGGGCCAAGGGCCTAACTCACCGCCCTGGATTCCACTCTGGGGACCAGATGCTGAAAGCTAGTGATGGTGAAGTTAGCAACTGAGAAGTTTTAACATATTTCAGTGCCCAAGTTCCTTTTTGGATCTAGCTCTCTCTTAGCATGTACAGTGCGGGGTAACAGTTACCACATTCATCGACAGAAGCTTTGATGTATCTCATGCCGCCTGCTTAGCAAAGGATGGGGAGGGGGAGGCTGGCTGGCCTTAAAGCCTTTTGAACTATTTCCATGTTTAACTCTTTTCTGTAAATGTTCCAGATATGAAGCATCACAAAAAAATACAAAGGACTGCATTATCTTAAGAGCAAAAAAAAATTTAACAATTTATTATTTCAACAAATGATAGATGTTGGAAATCAAAGAACAGACTCGGTTTTGAATAATGTTAATATTCTCTCCCTCCGCTATTGCCTTTAAATGTTGATATATCACGTCTCTGAGGAAAAGGTGGTATTACAGCCGCTGGTAGTGATTATTAGATAAAGGTTGCAATTGTGTGCTTAATTCCCCCTCCCTCCCTGAAAAGGGTCTGATTGTTAAAACATTCTCTGAAGAAGCTGTTTCAAGCTTTTCTGCTATGCTAGACTTCATCCTTGGTGATTAGCAGCCTCTTTGCTTTGAAGATTTAGTGCAAGCAAACTATACTTCTGTGACCTTTCATTTATGTTCTGAACTCTCTGAAAATTCTTGCTTGGCACAAAAGAAGCAACGCATATGCCAGCCTGACAAAAGGAAAGCAGCTTTCTGAAATGGAAAGATATAAATCAGGAAGCAATTCCTCATCTTTGCCTATTTAGATATTCACTTTTTCTTTCTCTAGCCCAGCGAATATAATTTATTTTTATAAATTGCCATTCAGAGATTGCCCTCGCAGTTGAGGCTTTGGCTTCACACAACAGAAATCTGTTTTCAGTTTGTGGCTCTGATTTAGACTTGCTGTACAGCCTGTCAAGTGACCAGGGACAAGAGTAATTGGCCCTAACAGGCATCAAAAGATAGACTTTTAAATCTGAGTGAGTCACTGACAGACTGCTAATCCGAACTGGGGTCTCTTTATAGGTACAGATTCATTTTCTCCTAACATAGACAGTTAGAATAGGCCAGATGAACTGCCTTGTGATGGTGCTTATTTATCTCCATTAGCTGTGGAGGGACTCCAAGGTGACACGGTTCTACTTAGCATTGGACTTTTGAAAATAAGACGTCTGGTGAAAAGACTTCTACTTAAAATCTCTTTATTTTCCATCTGTAAAATGTAATTATGATAGTACTTTTCTATTATTTGTTTGCCTCTTCTCTTCAAATAGGAGATTTCTGGGGGAAAATCGATGTTTTATCATGTGAATTTCTGGTGCCTACCCTGGATGGGGGTGGAGGGGAGTCACAGGTTCAGGCAGGGCTCTTGCTTCTTGAAAAATACAAAAAATAAGCCATAGCCACAAACTTTAACAGAAATAACATTCTGAAATATGATGCATCTCCAAGATACTTGCAGGATTGTTAAAGTGTCCCAGGAAAGATTGCAATGCTCCAGAAAACATCTCTGATGTCTGAAAAGAACTCTATGTTCTGAATCTTTGGAAACCTTAAAATTCCATCAGTAAAATTTTCGTCCATTTGATTTACTGAGGTCAGAAACTTGACCTAACACCAGTGATGTACTGTAGAGTGGTTGCTGAAATTAGATTCTTAATTTCCAGTACCCAATTGCTGAAAAGGTGGGAATGAATTACCTGGCTGGAATGAGCTTACCTCTTGCCACAGGTAATCCATGTCTAGCTTTCTGAGAACGCACTACCACCTCTGATGGATAAGCAAAGTCATTCTATAATTATCTTCCTTTTAGCAGAGCTTTGTTCATGGCAAAATATTTACAAATAATTCCTTTGCATTTCTAAAATCTTGCTCAAAAGAAGCCATAAGATGACACATACATTGAATGCCTTTCTGGTGCTTTTGTACAGTTGTAATGATTCTTCCCATTAAAATGCGTAAGTCTTGTTTCCAATCTCCAGCATTGGACTGGATTTAATTTTTCACAGGTTCTTGTCAAAATAGGTTTATTTTCTTTCCTCTCTGGTGGTTTCTAAATAGTTCACAACTGCCTGGGTGATATGCTTTTTGCTATCTAGATTTTCCCTTACAGACAACCAGCGGAATACTATAGTTAATGAGTTTTCTTTGACATTATTCATAAATGGATAAATCAAATCAATTAATTCCATCTGACTTTCTCTCATCTAACTGCAATAACTGGCATAAGGCTAACTCAAAGTGTTTCTAAACAATGAAGAGAGTGAAGTTACTGAAGTTCACACACATCTGCTGTTTGCCTCCATTATAGAACTGGGTTTAACCGGCCCAGACCAATCCTGGTAGAACCAGTGCCTGAGAACATGCTGGGTGGCTGGTTAGTGTGGTTTGACAGATAATATGCCTTCCTCTCAACTAGCAGATGTTGTCCTTTCTCTCCTCAAACTTCACTCTCACAAAATAAAATGCTGTGGCATGATAATTCTGGTCCAGGAGGAAATGCTTGCTTCTGATGTTGCAACTGATGCGGAAACAGTCATTTTGACAAAAGAAAAGCTCTGGGGAAAAGCATTTCACCTGGTAAGGTGAAAAAAGATTTTTAAAAAAGCAAAAAAACAAACCCAAGAGATTGAACTAGGAGAAAGAGAGGATGGGGAAAAAATGAACACCGATGTTCAGGAATGGAGTGACATGGAAAGGAAATGAACTAAGAGAATGAGCTAAAGGGAGAGCAGGACATGAAAATTACTGTGCAAGTATCTGGAAGACTTCTCAGAAGGAAGACACGGAAAATAAAAATACAAATGAATAAAGGAGATTAAGCCACGTGTTCTGAGGTAATTAGAGATCATAGTTTCATGCAACGTGATGAAAGCTTTTATTTATAACGACACTCTGCCATCACTTAAATAAGTCTGAACTGATTCCATTGACATCATTAGCTTTCCATGTAACAATTTTGAAACAAAAAAAAAAGTCAGAAAAGCCAGATGACTCCCTTGGAATTCATGAGATATGCAGCCATGTAAACTGAGAGCAGAATTTAGCAAAGAAAGTTCAGTCAGTGCCAGTAGTAATCATTTTCTGTGCTATGTTATTTTGCGATTAGTCTCATAAAGATATGAGGTTTGTTCAGAGCAAGTATTCAAACCTTTCTTTGTGGTGTTACTTTCATCATCCTAAGAGGTATATTTTCTTGAAAAAAACCCATAAAAATATAAAAAAATAAGCCCAAGTCTGACAATTTTTATTAATTATGGTAGTAAAGCAATATAATATACACTTAGTAAATACATATTTATAAATCAATTATCACTCAGCTAGTTATATACACTCAAGATATAAGCTACTTTTTTCTTCATGTTTTTTAAAAATATTATTCATAAAAGATTTTCATGTGTGCTTTTCCCATGTTTTTCTTTTGGGATCAATAGTGCCCTGAGGGTTACTATGCTCAATTTGTCTTTCTTGCTGGAGGTTACTGCAGGTCCTAGAGACCGTCTCTCTGAAGTGGGAACAAAGGCAATACTTGAGCATATCCTTTCTAATTGAAACAAAACAGTGGGAAAGAAAATTCCAGACTCTGGGACTGGGGTGAGAGGTTGGAGTGTAGGAAGAGTGTAAACTTCTCTTTATACTTTTTGATACATGGAACAGAGATAAATAAAGAGCAGCTATTGTCCAACAGATGTACTCTGAGCTAAGCCTTTATCAATCCAATCATCGTTGCATTAATGAAGTGGGATAAAGAGTTTGCCCTGCAAAAAGTGACGTAAGTCCTACCCTTTTCCCAGCTCCCTAATAATTTCCTTCCTTGATTTTCTTTTATTGCACCGTCCCTATTATTAGATGCCAAAAGTTCAGAGGATTTGGCAGACTGCTGCTATCATGTGGCAACCCCCTTTGGTGCGCAGTAGATATGTTGTGGGTTTACATTGTGTATCTCCTTTCCACATGCTTGAATCAGACGACTCTTTTTATCCTGTACAATGCTGAAACATTGCCACAAAACTGCAGCTGGAGTTGTAAAGAACACCATAGGCTTGAAGGCCAGGCCTCAGAGCAACTTTATTGGACAACAAGGCAAAATTTTTAAAAGAAATGAAGAAAAAAAGGCAACAAGCACAGCAGGCTTTTTTCTTCTATTTAGCAAAAGTGGAGTTTCCAAGTAGGGCTGCAGATTTCACTTAGTAGTGAGTTGTAATAGTTTGCCAACCGCAAGCACCTTTAATACCACGAATGTGCCTATTAAAAGTTTTATTCAGAATATGTCAGAGTCTATTATTGTAAGAGAAGATGAAATCAGCTGTTCTCCAGACCCTGCATGGAGGGATGATTCGACTATTTGCAGCAAAGTGACAAATCACATCCATTAACTCTAAAATCTTCAAGTGAGGGATCTTCCATCTTACGCTATATCTATTTTAAAAAAAGAAAGTAATATAGGAAAGCATTAGGAAAATGGTAAAAACAATTCTTATATTTAGTAACAGAAGTACTTAAAAAGTTCAGGGCAGCAAGAGTGTTTAAATCCTTTTCTGAAGGACAAGGAATGTATTTGTACTTTAAATGAGGTTGGTAGACAAATACAGCTGTGGGCATGGATAGATTCTCATTTATTCTACTATCGTGGAGAACAAGATATTTTGTGTCAGAAGTAATTTCATATATGACTGGAATCCTCTATTTTCCTCTCAATAGCTATTACGAATTTAATTTTTTCTCAAGATTAAAAATAAATCTGTTTGCAGCCTTCTTATACTGGAAGAGGATTTTTGGAAAAGTGATTTTAACTAAATGAAAGAGTTGCTAGTCCTTACTGTATGCATCTCTTCACTCTCATTCTCATTGTACCTGAGTAAATTCAGTTTCCTATAGGCATGTAATCTATTGATGAGTAGGTTGTAACCCATCTGGCAATTGCACTCAGCCTTTCTCCTCAGTTTCACTCTTTCTAGAGGAAACAGCTAATTAAAGAGAGACTACAAACTTGAATACAGGCTGAAGGTGTACGAAGTCAGATTTTTAAGAAGAAAAGCCTAAATTAAAATATAATGCTATAATAAAAAATATAATACAATGTTAAAAATTGCTTCTGAGCTCTCCCAGTGATTGAATCAGCTTGACTCAGCAAAATCTTAAGTGTCATGTGCATTTGACGCTGGCAAATATTCCTGCAATGGAAATTAGTATGTCAGATCTATTTTTGAGATGTTCGTGTCATAGAACTCAATTGTACCGCTACCCATAAAGAAAAGACCTGGGTAGGTAATACTGAACAGGCTTAATTCTTCCTGATTTTTTCTGAATCGTTTTTATGCTGGGGATACACAGAACTTCCCGCTGTACAAACTTTTACAAAATATTCACTTCTAAACTTCTGTCACAGCTAAAAGATGGTTAAATTTCAGCAGTAAATGTTTCTCTCTTTTTCCTTTAAATAGAAATTTGTTTGAGCACCCATGCCTGCAATGTGCTGGTAGCCTTCAACTCTGAAGTTGAGGGAAGTGTCACTTTGGAGGACTGCAGTCAGAATAGCTGAACATAAACTCTGGAAGGACAGTCTAAGAAGATGGTGGGGCAGACTTTAACCTTCATTAAATGAGCATTGTCCTTTACAATGTCATGACTGAGATCAGAATCTGGCCTGCAGACTAAGGAAAACATGGTATCTTATGTTGGGAGCTCCTAGCCCAGGGTGAAGTTGTTAACACAGTGTCCTGGTTTCGGCTGGGACAGAGTTAACTCTCTTCTTAGTAGCTGGTACAGTGCTGTGTTTTGGATTTAGTGTGAGAATAATGTTGATAACATACTGATGTTTTAGTTGTTGCTAAGTAGTGCTTATCCTAAGCCAAGGACTTTTCAGTTTCCCATGCTCTGCCAGCAAGCAGGTATGCAAGAAGCTGGGAGGGAGCAGAGCCGGGGCAGCTGACCTGAACTAGCCAAAGGGGTATTCCATGCCATAGAATGTCATGCCCAGTATATAAATGGGGGGGGAGTTGGCCAGGAGGGGCGGATCGTGGCTCTGGCATCGGTCAGCGGGTGGTGAGCAATTGCATTGTGCATCACTGGTTTTTTTTCCTCTTTTTTCCCCTCTTCTTTTTTTTTTTTTTTGTTAGATTCCTTTTCATTACTATTATTATTATATTTCATTATTATTATTATTGTTAGTATTATATTTTACTTTCGTTATTAAACTGTTCTTATCTCAACCCACGAGTTCTACCTTCTTTCCCGATTCTCCTCCCCGTCCCCCTGGGAGCCGGGGGGGGAGCGAGGGAGCGGCTGCGTGGTGCTTGGCTGCCCACTGGGGTTAAACCATGACACACAGGCAATAGAAGGGAAGAATCCAAGATAAAATGTAGCTGCTGGGATTAAAAAGATTTAAGAAAGGGCTAGAAGAGTCTGTAGGGTAGAGAGATGTCAAGATAAAGCCAAAATGTGCCCCAGTGCTCCCTCCTATAATATGAGGTGACTGGGCAATGGATGGGGGTCTAGAGTCTGATTGAAGGTGTGCCTGAAGAAGCTGGACCTGAAACACTTATTTTCACAGCAGAAGAGGATCCTATCCAAGAAGGAAAACCCTATGGACCTTACTTCATTCTCCTTAGTTACTAGAACAGAGATTCAAAGATGATATGACCCTTCTCCTCACACCTAGCGGTGCCTTGTTTTTGTGGTTGAAATATAATTATGGAAAGGGATTTTCTTCTCTCTCTCCCTAGAGAGATCTGGAGAGTAGCTTCCAAGCTGATGAAAGAAATGCAGATAGATTGCTATTCACAAAAGAGCTGAAGAACATCAGGGTACCACCTGCAGCATACTGAACCAGCAGAATGCTGTAAAAAAAAAAACACTGAAGGAGATGCGGAGGCACTTTCCAAAGGGAAGTGACCATCTTTTCTTTTTCTCCTGCTTTAGGAAAAGAAGGAGCTTAAAACTCTGCATTCCCTCCCTTCAAGTCACACCAAGGCTCCTAGTCTTGTGGTTAACCTAGGCACCCTGTAGGTAGTAAGGACCAGGCCGGTAGGGTAGCCAAAACCAGTAGGATGTATTTAACAATTATGGATCATGCTGGAAAAAAATAGGAGAATTAGTTAAAATGTGATGGAGTCTTAAGGAGACCAGTAAGAACTATGAGCGCATGACCCAATGAGCTCCTTGCCCTGGCCTGAGCTACCAGCAGAACAGCACAATTTATATTTTCAGCTGCTGACAGGGGCCAGTTGAGATATTCTGCCCGTTATGCTAGAGAAAGCAACCTACCACATAAACCTGCTGAAATTACAGCAGACAAAGTGAAGTTCACTATCCTGATGCGCCATGCCTGCGTTTACAGCCTTTCTCAGATCCACTGGGTAGTGGGGCTGCGGGAGGGTTTAATTCCCGAGTAAGAGCCAAAAGCCAGCATCTAACTCCGGGCTTTAAAGCAGGTTTCTCAGACCCGCTGGGACAGGCGGACCACAAACCTCGCGCCCGGGAAGCGTGGCTGGGAGGGAGGTGTGAGTGTGGCATGGCCCCTCACACTGCAGGTGTACAGCTCGGAGGGAGAGGGAAAAGAGAGACGCAGGGCCCGCGGGTCACACCAGGAGTGTGAAATCTGGGCATCATGGCTGCAAATCTCATCCTGCAGGCCTCTCTTAGGTGGAGTGAGAAAAATAAGCATCGGGAAGGAATAAATACCTTTTCAATTGACATGCCCTAGCTGGAGAGGAGGCACGTATTGTGTATGCAGGGCAGGCTCATGATGGGTCGTTAGCCTTAATGAGGGAATACTGACCACTGCCCAGCTGCGTGGCTTTGACCTCATGGGGAAACACAGGCCTGCCGGGGCAGTTTGATTTCTGGGTTACGCAAACCCGATGGACCCCAGGGGCAGGCCATGTTACAGCGGCCAACGGAGCTGTTCCTCCTGCCTCCCGGGCAGGACGTGGCCGGTGTTAATGAGCTGGTCACAGTCCTGTGGGGAGAATCTACAGGCCCTGAAAGTCGTATGTAAGCCATTGCCAGAGGCAGGTTTGCTTTTGGAAAGAAAGAGATACGATAATATTGGTGTAAAGTAAAAAATTACTTTTTTCTTTGCCATAGACTAGCTTTTACTAAAATATAAGAATTCTTAAAAATGTTTTTAAAGTTGACTGTGCAAGCAGTTACTGCTCACTGGGTGAAAATGTCAAGCAAAACACAAAGTTAGTGGGATAAATAGGACTATTCCTTATTGGAAATAGTTCAGGATCAGGTCTTGCACTGTTGCTGTAAGAAGATACTAAACAGTGGAATCAGAGGTTGTTATAAATGCTGAATTTCAGAGTGATCCTTCAGAACAGCTAACGTGCAATGACATAGGTTAAAGATGTAGATTCAACCCTTGATCCACTAGGTATTACAAAGGCTATTGGTTTCAGGCTAGGAAAATACTAAATACTGAGGCTTTAGCCTAACAACAGGAGTTTGCATTCTTTTAAATTACATTAGATGGAGTTGTGAACAGATTCCGAGGCACTGAATTTGCAAAGACAGAAACTAAGAAGGGGAAGATTTAAAAACCAGCCACCCTCGGAGCACCAATAGCTGCCTGTAGTGCCCGTGAAAGGCAGCTGAAGGGTCTCAGCATCACAGTTGTAGATGCAATTTAGAGTTTGAACTCAGTTAACTGCATCTTCAGAAGATGAAGGTTGGAGGCCCATCAAAAGTGAAAGCTATCAGTGTAGGAATTGATACGTTCATGTTTTGCTCTACATACATTATAGATATTTTTCAAGACAAAAAATAGAAATTTTTAAAAGAGAAATGAAACCAATGGTGTTTTCCAAATTAATTAAATGAAACTTGAAAATCTTTAGCTTTCAAGAGTAAAAACAAAAAGTTGTAAGTTAGAAAAACAAAGTAAAAAATGCCAAGATAAAGTTTCTTTCTGAATCAGCAAACCCCAAATATTGTTACTCAAGAGTCTGTATTCTCTGCTTGTCAAAAGTTGCTTCTTGAGCATGTTTTGCACCGCCATGTGTCTGTATAAACAACTTTGTCCTTAGAAGAGAAGCCATGAGTCTACTAGTGGAATGAGTTGTTTTACTGGATTTATTACATGAAATGTAGCCCTTTAGAGTAAAAAGAGCTAAGTTTTATATTGTGGCTTTATAATAACTGTTAAGAAACATAATACAGGTCACTGTAGAAATACTAATGAAAAGAATAATTCAGTGACTTTTGGTTTTTCACTAAGTCATATCTGTTTGTTATTTAAATTCCCTGGCAGGATGAGACACCAAGAAAAAACACTTAGTTTTCAGAAGAAAATTTATTCTATCAGTGCACAACAGTAAAGAGATCCATGGAGCGAGGATGTCTAGATATCACAGTAAATCCATGGAGATTTCAATAAATAAATTAAATATCGGAGCTGAAAGACTCATGCAAAGCTTGTGTTGTAAAATTTTCAATAAAATTGAAGAATTTCTCTTAGAAAAATTTTAGTTCACCTTGATAAAAAGTTAAACATAGAGAACTGCATTATGAAAGTCAGGAAAAACACAACAAAATTATAGAATTGGTTGCTCCGTGAAGTGTGCTGTAACAGATAAATAGTGATGTCAGTGCCTATCTGAGTATTTATCAAAACCCTTCAAAGACCCCAGAATAACGAGCCAGCCTAAACAATTTCCAGAAATTGAAATTCTCTTGTATAATGATCTGACTTGCCATCAGACTCTACAGAAGCTGAGCCAAAAAAAAAGTAGATTCTGATGTTTATATTGCACAGTATCTCTTTGACTTCACTATGAATTAGTTCTCATTTTTTACTTTCAGAGCAAGCTCAGCTATGCTCAGACAGTAATGTGAAACATATTGAGGGCAAAACCTGCATGAATTTAACAAGCGTAGGAGCTATCTAGGCAGCTTGGAGCCCTGACTTAAAATCAAGTTCAGTACATCATATATAATTTCCTTGATTTATTTGAACTGTATTATTGTTATTGTTAGTATTGCTCCTTTGAAAGGTTAACTGCTTGCTTGCTAATGCAGAAAATGTAAATTGAATATTAGTGAGAGATGTGACACTAATAACACACTTCCTAATTATTTCCCTATGTGATGTTGTTTCAGTATTTGAAATATTCACTATTTATATGTCTTTGAAAAGGGCATACCTTAGCAATACTACAGGTATTGAACTAACGTTGTGTTTTGCTGGCAGTAACCATAAAATTTTCCAAGGATGCTCGCTGGTAATTGCAACATTACTTATTCTGGCATCTCGTTCACCAAGCTGCTGTTTTAAAAATGCTATCTGCTGAATTACAGCAATGTGGAGGCAAAAGATCCACTAGTCACCCATTTATAGAAACAGTAACAGAGAATTAATTGGAAGCAGGGATTTTCTGAACCTGAATGGTAGAAGGAAGAGTCTGGAGTCTCATGTGCTGGAGTACAGGAGTTTGGCAACAACCTGTGGGAGACAGAAACAGCAGCTGAGGATGAAATGAAGGACATGGAGGAGAGACAGAAGGACTGGAGAAGGAATTTCTCAGAGCAAAGCCAGAAGGAAGGTGCTCAGGATAGTAGGAAATGACTGGGAGACTCGGCGTCGTTCTTCAATCAGCCCTTCTACAACAAGATGGTCCCAATAAAGCCCCTCCTGAAGGTCACCAAGAGGTAGGCCCAGGAGATTTCCAGCCAAACCAAATCTCCCTCAAACAGTTGACCTGGAAGGTGGCTGTAGGTCACAGGTGTGTTCCACAGTGATGCTTTCAGTATGGGTCCTTCTGGTTCATTTTTTGTCAAAATCCAGTCTGGTCCCTTTGAAATCACCGGGACATTTCTGCCTTTGGGCTTTGAAGACACAGAGTGAGAACAGCAATTGCTTCAGATTTGTTTCCTTTCCTCAGACACTGTTGGGCACAGAGCTATGCAAAAGGAGATGTTTTTGTTTTGTGATCTTGTCAGAGCTGCTTCCTCAGGTCTGTCTCACCCTTCCCCACACAGTTAGCCCCGATTGCCCTTCTAGGAGGGGAGGACTCGTGGGGTATGGCGACCAAATGCACATAGAACACAACATATGCAAATCCGCATCATTCGTCAGTGTAACCTCCCTGACAAAACAGGATCATCTGTGTACCAGTAGACATTTTAGGTCAAATCCTGGCCTTGCTGAAATGACAAAATCCCTGGTGAATCAATGGAGCCAGAATTTTTTATCCGTGTGTTCTCTTATGGGAGCATTATATAAGGAGAATTAATTACTGCCACAGAGGTCAGAGCAGGTCTTAGTGTAATACAAGTTAAAATTAATGAATAAAAGGGATAGGAAATCTTCCTTTTTTTTTTTCTTATGTTTTTAAGCTGATCTGGCAATTTAATAAACCAACTCATTTTGATTTAAGAAAATAATCTGTTCTAAATAACAGCTCATCTCTTTTTTTTAATAATAGGGTAATTTACTGTCAGAAGACAGTAAAAATACACTGCAAACACTGTCAAATAGAATGACCCAAACCTCCAGGAGTCTGGAAACTGTTGTTAGCATACAAAGCTGTGTTCATTAAAGTATTTTTTTATACTTGCCTGGAGTACTAGTATATATAATACTTATCCATGGATCAATAAAGAATTTAGTTAACAACTTTTGTTAAATTGAAACAATGTGCATATAAAGCTCACTCAGTCAAAGAAATACAAACAACCACTTCCAGAAACTGGCATTTCAGTCATACTTGGAGTTTAAAGCTTGGAAACTGTTCTAGGCATCTTTATCTGCAATGCTATTCTTTGCTAATAGTTTGGCTCTGGTTTACATTAGCAGATCTGCTCAGGGTGAAGAACTGATTGGCACTGATTTTCATTACCTATAGTATACGGGAAGCAAGGGAGTACTGAATGTGAACAGCTTCAGTAGAATTGAATTGGTATCTGAAAACAGACTACAGCAAAAAGTATGCAAGCTTTTGTCACTGCATTCAGCATATTTTGCCATTTCATTGTAGTCAGCTGTATATCCTTTTTTCATTTTTCTCTGAAAAATTTGGTAAAAATACAAATAAAGAATATGGAAAAAATCCTTTCTTGTCTATCTCCCATTAAAATAACAAGCCCTTGAAAAACAATAATTAAAAGAAGCCTGAGAGTGTAAAAAAGTTAAAAGGGAAGTTTCGTCAGGGTAGATCAAACATTGTTGTATCTTGCTTCATGTAAAAGATCTGTAGCCTGTTCAGTGAGAGCTGCTGTCTTTCAAGTTACAGCCCTCTGTTATCCTATCCCTCACGCAGGCTTTGGTTCATAACCAAACTCCTAGGACACTGTTTGGCAAACATTAATACTATGTAATCTCCTGCTATTAATAGCAATTGCTAGCTTGCTGTCATCTCATTGATTCTAGCCTGTAATGATACTTACATGTATTTCTTCGCAATATGTAAGTGAATATCAAATCACTGAAAAGAGTGCACACCTCAAGAAAAGCTGCACGTCCGACTTGCAAGAGGCAACCAATTGTTTCTGCCAAGCCATCGCCTCCCATGCTTTTAAATCCATTCCAGAAGGGTTGTTGCTTCCACAAAAATGCAATGGTTACATTGACAGCTGACATCAAGAAACAGAAATTCTAGTGATATCCTCTCGGCTCGCCTATTCCATGTCTTCTGAAGACAATAAACTCTTGCAGGAAAAGCACAAACAGTGTTCGAGCCTTCTCTGAATATGCTGTTAATTCAGCATAATAAGCTTAATAATTTCAGACAAGAACAGAGGAGAATTTTAATCTGTCAGAGGGATGAAAGATCAAGCTGGCAAAACTGAATGACACAAAAGTTGTGAAGTTCAGCAATCCCCATGAAAATAAACAGCTCTCAGGAAGTACTGTTTCCAGAAATTAGTACTGTTAGACTACACCAACATAACAGCAATCTAAGTTCCTTTAGGTCAGCAATAAACAGAGAACAGACTCTAGAATAAATCAAAATAATGCTAGCAGAACAGAAACTGATGTCAACAGAAGCAAGGCTGCATGCATTTCTTTGAAACTGCAGAGATCCGTGAGGCCTGGGGATAAGAAAGACAATTTCTTGGAAATGGCAACAATAAAGAGAGCTACAGCCAAGAGTGGGTAGATTTTGTAACCTATCAGAAATGGGACTCTGCTCTGTCCCCTGATTTTCTTTGCAAACTGCATTACAGTCTAATGGATCAAAGTCTCTGCTGCACTGTAGCTTCACTCACCCAGAAATATGAGGGTCACTTCTATGCCAGTGCAAGTCCCAACTACTGCAGAGCCAAGAGCTGCTCTAAAGCCTGACAGCTTCCAAAAGCTTTTCAGGAGCAAGGCTGGCTGCAGCAAAACATGCCTCCTCCTCTGTGGAACAACGTGGATCCAGCTATGTGATTGAGCTCAGTTTGAAATTCAGTAACCTAAATACAGTTTGGAAAGGGTATTGGTCTTTCTGAGCATCCAGACTGCTCAAAAAGATGCGTCTCTACTACACTAAAACACTGCTTCAGTGAATGAGTGATCCCAGAGGAAAAAGGGAGGGAAACAACGCTGCCTTCTGCACACACATGCCTCTCCCATCAAAAAAGACAAACCCATTTTTGTTCACTTCTGCAGAGCTTAAGTTTCTGCACTTTTTTCACTATGCCTTCAAATATTTACTACCCGTTAAGCACTTTCAGCTAAAGAGTTAAAAAAATGTTTTCACTCTTCTGCTGTAACTTAATTAGCATATAAATATTGCCTTGACAGCCCTGAAGAATGAAGTCTGCTCATCCCCACAACAGGTACAATGCAGTCAGAAATGCTGCGTTTTTTCCACATTGCCATACCAGTAATTCTCAGCTGTTGCTCAAACAGAGTACTTCTAGGAGCGAAAGGACAGTTTAATCTCCATGTCCATTCAATTTTTGGCCTCTGTAAAGAGACTGCCAAAAAAGTTGCCAATTAGTGCTAATTGTAGAGAAGGTTTTTGTGATGTGCACCCTTGTCCACTGAAAATTGGATTACAACCATCAAACTCATTTCCTATGCTGCTGATATATTTTATTCAGGTCACCAGCACTTCTGCAGTTAGCCTTTTTTAAAATAGTGTCTGATCATACACGAAGAGAACAGAGGTTGAAGACTCATTGTTATATTTCACTTTCTTTTCTCTCAATGTGTTAGATTTATTTGGGGGGGTTATGTTAGTTGAATTTTCTCAACCACAATACACAAAAACAAAATAAGACTTCAAGAGTCTTTTGGTTCTCATGTGGTTATGTAATAATACATTAATATAAAGGATTTCCATTTTTAGACATCAAACCCCTGACAGATGTTTTTGGATCTAGTTGCATTTAGTTAGTCTCCATTATTATGGCACACTTTGATCTGGAGAATTCCTTGTCTGTGATCAAATGTAAAATGAATTCAGATTCATTCCCTTTCATCTCATGCGAGCAAGACGTGTGAACCATTTACTTAGCCCTGTGACTCTGTATGATGAGTATTGTCTTTTTCACTGGTTCCTGGTGGGATTTTTTTCTTTTTCTGGTAGATGAACCAGCTCCTTTATATGATCTTACAAAAGACACCGGCAGAATGTCACTTCACATTTGTCAAGAGCAAGCCCCGCAATCTCTTTAACAAGTGATGTTTTACAATGTCTTGCAGGAGATTTTTGCAAACTGATGTTAATTAGCCCAGAAAAAAAAGATAGCAATTAAGGCATCAAAACTGTCTTCAGAAAATCTGAAAGGTTTTACTCAACCCCGGAGAGGTAGATATTATGAAGGCTAACACTACAAAAGACTCCTTAACTCATCTCCTTATAACTAAGCATTGTAGTAGACCAGAAAGATTACCCTTGTTTCGGAGTCTTTGCTGTCACTATTAAGGCTCAACAGAGTGTGCTGAAAGAGATTTTCAGTAATATTAGTTTCTTTGTTTTCACAGGTTTACACCATATCATTATCGTAGCTGTATGCATTTCCTATACCTATATGTTGTTACTACAAGGAATATGGAAAAGGCAAATAGGTAAAACAAAAATACTCTTCCCCTCACACTTTTACCATCAGTAGTTTGAAATAAAGCATTACTATATGTGTTGAACATCATATGTCACCCATTTAAATTCTGAACTCTCAATTTGCCCACAATCTTTTCTTTAACCTATGAGAACAACTAATGTTCATACAAGCTTTGAAGAACAGGTTCTTACATACTTATTTTGTACATATGTTTTTCTTTACCCATTCATTTGCAAACTATTTTATATCTGACTCTTATGCCTTACGCCAACATATTTAAAAGTGAGATACTATCATGGACTACAATCCCACAAGCATATAAGTGTGCATGTAACTTCAGCAATTTAAATAGCCCCTTCCACAACATAAGGGATGTCTGCACAGTGCTCGCAGGGGAGACATCTTTAGACAGAACAGGTTAGTTTTAAATTTGTGGTCCTAGGTGCTGCTAGCAGTTCAGCTGCAGCAGAGATTCATCTCAATAACCAAAACTGAGCCTGGCACTGTGCAACACCTCTGTCATTGTGGACTTCCCTGGGGGCTCAGTTGCGTCCTTTCCGGATTTGTCTCACTTACAAGGTTTTCAGCCTCCTTCAGCACGGGGTGTCAGTCTGGTCCCCAGTTCCTCAGTGCTGCTTTGAAACGGGCGTGCTCTGCCAAACCTGCCGAGCATCGATGGCATGGGTGAAGGCCCCCATGCCTGCCCCTCCCCGGGCACCCTCATGCCCCCGGGTCATGCTCACAGGGTGGATGACTCCCCATTTGAGCTGGAACTCTTAAACTGAGGTTTAGATGACCCTAAGTTGTTGGATTTGTATTTTGCACTTCTAGGATTGAGATATGGCAATATGGCAAATATCAGTACCAAAATGGAGTCTAATTTCAACTTTAAGATCCATTTTTTGTCCAAATTATTAACCCATAACTTAGAAGTGTCAAATAAAAATGCTGACCTTCTTGCTAACAGCAGCAGTTATTTACTTGAACATCTGTGCAAAGTTTTAGCTTTAATTTAACTCCCAAACCATGTTTATGATATTGTTGGTTGTTTTTATTGTCAGTTTAGTGCATTTGAACCACTCCTTCAGAGAAAGCTACTTTAATGCCATATTATATTGTAGGTTAGAAAGGAGAAGCAAAGTTTATGAAATTCTGTGGAAGGGTCAGTGAAATAAATAATTGCTGAATTGACCCAGTACAAAAAGCCTGTGTAAGGCTAACTTCATCTTTTCAGCCTTGCTTATGTCCATGTGGGGGCTGCTTCTGGAAGGACGGAGAAATTTCTGGTCAGTCTTTTAGAGTGAAAAGATTTAAAAAGCAAGTGTCGCAGCTGGCTGGACCGCACAAGCAGAGGCCAGGGGTGCACTGTGCGGGTGAAGAAGCAGTTTCTGTAAATACATTACTAAATAGTAAATGCTGAGTTTAGTTTCACAACCAGAAACATAAAAATATTATAAGCTATCTATTGCTTTCCTTTTGGTTGCTTGGAAAGATGTATGCTTGGAAAGCATGAACAAATTAAACTTCCAGTGTAAGTGGGAAGAGACAATAAGTATGGAGGATTAAGTAAAGTTTTGAAAATTTGCTGGTTTTCAAAATAGATGGTTAAACATACAATGTGAAAGAGCTGATAAAATCACCTTTTTTATCTGCCATGGTCCAAGAAAGCACCCACAGTGCATCATTGTTGCTCAGCTGACGTGGAAATTTATCAAGCCGTGGTAGCTGAGTCCCTTGCAAATGCATAGGCTTCCAGCATATGTCCAAGGCAAAACTGTATTTTCACTTTCTTACTACTTTATAAAACTTGCTTCTGTTTTGGCAGGAATTCAACTCAGTGGATTTTTCTCCCCAAGCTAAGCTTTCGGAGGGGACACTGAACAACACACATTATATTGTAGGGTAGTATGCAGACACTACTGATGGCAATACTTAAAGGCAAAGGAATAAAATGATCCATGTGGTATGACCTGAAGCTCTTATCGGCACATGATTGAAATACCTTTCATAATCCCTTTTTTGCTTCAGTCGTGTGAGCTGGTTTAAATCCCAAATTCATGCTGGTAAAATCTTAATATCACACAACCTTTAATCTTATTTCAAACTTATCATTGCCTTTTTAGCCATTTTCTGCTGGAATGCAAATTCTGTATGTGCAACACCTTCCATCATTTCTTCTTGCTTTCTGATTGGCTGAAAGTCCTTGGCTGATTTTATTGTTCAAACTTTTTCTGTCTCAAGGGTGGTGTTTACAAGTAATTATTATCAATATTGGTTCTATACTGCCTCTGGATGGCAGTAAAGAGGCTGATGTTAGAGGGGTTTTTTCACACGGGATATTTGTATGCCACATTGTGTTGTACGCTATGTCAGGCACTTTGAATTCCCAAATGTTACAGTTCTGGGATAACAGGAAGGCAGGGAATCTCAGTCTCAAACTGAAGTGTTCCAGTCTTCAAGAAACATTTGTGACCTCAATTTTCTCTCAACAAATCACAACCTTTCTGGCTTGCACACAATTCTACAGGTTATGGCCAAATAATTTAACGCCATTTGAAGTCATTTAAATGTCATGCATGCTTTCTACAGCAGTACACATACAGAATAAATTGAAACAATCTGAAAATTATCCCCTGAAAAGGTGCATAAGCCTGTTACTTCTTATTGCTTAGGTAACCAATGGGATATTTCAACAGTCAAATTAATGGTCCAAAAGATACAATCATTTAAATTAAAAATGAATTCTGCATTTTGAATAGCATTACATCCTGGAGAAATGAATACACAAAGGCTACTTTGCAGCTGTGGAAAAGATTGCAAATAGTTTTGTTCTGCCAACAACTGCCAGCCAGAAAGGGCACGCAACGTTACGGTTTGCTGTTCTGTACGGCCATAGTTATATTTTCTGTACATAACAGTAAAGTGTTATGCCCTTGTAGACAAATTTCATTCAAAATAGTAGGGCCCACAGAGGGCCCATAGTTTCATCGCATAAAGGGTGATAATAAGAACTGTGAGTCAGGCGGACAAGGGGCCTTTTGGTGCTCATGAGCATATCGGAATTGGTTTGCTATTTTCTTTCAGTTGCAGGATGTTGGGATTTCCCCTTCCTCGTGTTTAGGGGGAAGAAAGAAGTTCAGTAATTGTCGAACGTTACCAGCGCAACCAAGGAGACCTCCAGAGACTGGCAGGGCTGTTGTGTTGAGCCTACAAACAGTGATGCGCACAGCTTCTTTGGAGATGCTCTCAAGAGGCAGTGCCAAAAGGCCTCCCCACGGGGCCTCTCGGGGATCCTCCTAAGCCTGTGGTGCGCTTGAAGAGGTCGCTGTAGCAGACAAGCATCTTATATTTCTATATTATAAATCTCTAACAGCAAACCTCTGTTCCTAAAGGCGTCAGTTACTGCCGGTGAGTAATTGTCCAACAGCATAAGCCATCCATGCATCCACTGCGCTGCACAGTGTAGTGATCCCAAAGGCAGTTTGGGATCTTGCTCAGTGTTGGTGTTGAAGTCATTTCTACCCAGGACCATTTGTCACCTTCCTGGAGAGTTTGAATTCATCCAAAGAGCACATCGCAGAGAAACTTCACATTTGGTACAAATAGTATCCAGAACTAGACCTGTCTGCTACTTAGAATTACTGCTAGGTGACCCTTCATTTCTTCTGTCTGTTGACTTTGTGAGAGCTTGCCCTTTGGAAGAAATTCAAATCTGCAGTGACCAGACTAGGGAGAAATACATGTAAACTAAAGAAATTCTCTGACACTCATTTTTGCAACTCCGTTTATGTTACTGTGTAATCCCCAGCAGCCACTTTTCAGAATCTTGGTAAGGAAGTCCTATGGAAGCAGGATATTGTCCCCATCTTCTTTAGGTCTGGACTGGCTTCACCTAAAATCTTTTCCTCTGTGGACGGTGGCACTATTATAACTGCCTATTAGTGTGCCATGTCCACCAAGAAATTTGGAGCCCTTCATTTTGCGTTGCAGTGGAATTAAGTATTAATCTTTTGACTCTGGTACTCAAACATAAAACTGTTTTTCCAGTTGGGATATTTTTAATGGGATATAGTAAGCAGGTTCTCTATAGTCACCTGTGAAGATTTGTTCATTAGTTGTCAGTGCATGCATGTAGGAAAAATTTAGGAAATGGTTTTGTCTCTCTACTCAATGATGTGCAAATCTATCAATAACAGCTTCTGACACAATTTCCAGAATTGCTTTTTTACATAAAAGTTGAGAGTGAATCAAACACATGCAATTGTTATCAGTTACTCAATGTTCTGAGTTTATTTGCTGTTACTGGTTCCTGCTGCAAACCTTGCCAGGACAAGATCTCTTTTAAGTGCTGTTGGAGTGGGATCATTAACTTACATTCAATATAATATACTTTGGCTATTCCATTTTATTTTTCTGCTGCTACAATGTGGGCAGCAGGATGTCTTTTATATTGATGCCTCACGATAAGAAGGGGGAAAATGAACATACCCCAGTGTCTTCTTGTTAGTCACTTGAAATAATGGTACAGGAAGGGTGTGACAAGATATCTCGTGTTTATATAGGCAAGTTTGTTTTTACCATTGCTGTTATAAAAAGGTAGAAGTTCTATCAGAGTTCCATTGTTTGTCTATTTTCCCAGCGTTTTAGTCTCCTGCATTTCAGTCCTCAGCATTTCAGAGTCTCTTAACGTTTTCCCTTTCCTTATGGAAGCAGTTACTGTAGTAACAGAATTCAGACAATGAGCTTCCAGGACTGGAAAATCAAATTTGTTCTGAAAGTCACTAAATAAAGCACAACATCTCAGGGTCTGATAACTCAAGAATACTGCTTTTACATATGCCTATTTCTAGGCAAACAGAAGTGCACTGTTATTCAGGAAAGAAAAAAAGTAGCACACTATGATTCCTCCGTGTGTCTAGCAAGCATGACAATTAGACTAGTCTCGGGTATTTTTCGACAGAAACACTTCAGGATTAAAAGAGCTGTCTTGCTCCAGTTTGTATCTTCCACATTTGGAAGGGATGTGGAACACATAACTAACTCTGTACCCGTCATACTGGAGCACAGAATTACAACCATTAAAGTCACGGTTTTGGATCTCGCTGAAGCACATTCCTTCTCATAGCGCATGCCTCACATAACCTCTGGCACATTCAATGAGGGGTGTGAAAGTGGTCTCGCTCAGGTTGGAAGTACAAACTAATATAGCTCTCTAAAGAATGTAAAGCCACATACTTCACTCGCTCTTCATTTTAACACCATTTCTGAGATCCATGCATACTGTGGTAAGTGCTATAATAACAAGGTGTTGATGATTTAGCTGAAGACATTTGTGGGAAAGGTATGTTCATCTTATGTTCAGACAAAGTCTCCAACTATGTTAACAGCGTTTTCTTGTGGGCCACATAGCATACAAATGGTAAGACTTTAAACTGAGAGTTTAAATTAAGTTTGAAGTTCTGGACAAAGATCAAATACAAAAGCACATTGCATTTAAAGTGTAAGACTTTAGACTGACAGTTTAAAATGTGAAGTCCTCATATATGGACATGTTTCATGGTTCTGCTATGGATTTCTTGAGTGAATCTAAGCAAGTCATTTAAATCATGACGTGTTACAGTGTTTTGATCTCTGAAATGAGGATAATGACAACTGTTCATTAGGAAGGTTGTGATGATTAACATTTCATTGAAGCATTTTGAAATCTCTGGATGGAACTTGATACACAAATATGCAGTATTATTACTGTTGTAACTGGGTAATCTATTTACTCTCAGGGGATGCTACAGTTATAGTTTAGATACCACTTTATATCTTAAGTCTTTTTTTGCAGTGGCTTTTCTTGATTATCTTGGGCTGCAAACTTACATATCTACCTTAACCCAGAAGTTTGAAGGAAAGCCATTCAGCTGCTATCAGAATATTTTAAAGAATTATTTCTTTCAGCTGTTAGAGAAATTGAGCAGGAGTATTTGACACTTGGCTTCTAGTATGCATGTGCAGTAATCACCACCATGAACTGCTGCTTTGTTAAAAATAGTTTAAGATCCAAATTCAGTTATCTATTTCATAAAGAAGGAGTGTATTCTCCTTACCTAAGGGGATGGAAAATATAACACACACATACATTTGGATAACTAAAAGTACATGTGCACCTGCTATGGGAATATATCAAAAACTTAAGGGTAACAGTGAAATAAATAAGGTACAAATAAGACATACTAAATCTTTTATACAGTGGATTCCAAACTACAGCTGTTGTGAGAGCCAGCAGTCCTAAATCTTGATCCTCTGGCTACTTTGCCCCAGCCCATCCATACGGTGTGCTTCCCTTAGGATTTTCCATAGAGGGTGAGTATCTCTCAGTCTATGGATGTCTTGGCACTATATTATTTTTGCTCCGACCTTCTAGCAGTGGAAAGAAAGCATGGTTAGAGCAGGGCTGTGATTTGGCATCCTTAACTGATGCCTTTGCAGGCACCGACAGCTTTGCCCAACACACAACAGTTCTAAGTCTTTTCCAGGTTGTATTCGGGATCAAGCGTTCCCCGACTCAGCCTCAGCCTTGTGGAGCTCAAAGATGAGCATCTAATTACTTTGGCTCTCATGCCCTTGTCTTTTCTCCAGAGTAGCTTAGCTGCACCAGAGAGTCTTGTTTCCACAAACTGTTGTCTAGAACTGTAGTAAGGATAATATTCTCTGTGGATCCAGTCCTAAATTATGGAGAATTGTATCTGTATGCCACTGACACAGGTGACCCATAGTTTTTCCCCACTTCAGTCAGTAAGATTATACCATTTTATCCAGCTGGAATCTGAGCAAGTGAGTTGAAAAAAATTCTTCACCCCTGTTGCTGATCTTACATATTCAATTTCTTTTTAGTAATCAAAGAAGACATCCAGACTAACTTTTGTGTAAATGAAATCAGAATGTGATTATAGATCATAATTTTTGTGTTAAAAAGTTACTACAGAAAAATTCAGTATGTTTACTGCCCAAGTATTGCTGAATGTGGCTGCTGTAAACCAGAGGAGATGTACATACTGACGGGTGAAATTTGGGCCGCAAATTCTAAAATTGAATTTGGCCAGAAGTCTAATTCCCAATTGTATAGACAAGGATAAATGTGCTCCTGTAGCTTGCTTGTTTTAAGGGCTGGATATTTTCAAATAAGGGTATTTTTACCATGAAAAAACCTTTTTTTTTTTTTTTTTTTTTGGCTTGTATTCACAAGTTGTTTCCACATCACAAGCTATAACAACGTAAGTTTGCTCACTAGCATAGTCTTTTGTTCATACATCCTACATCTACTCTGTTGCTTTGGTAAGGCCTTAGCAGAGGCAGGTCAATCTCAGCAGTCAGACTGAGTACTGACACTGATGTACGCAGCTTTTCAGTGTCTTGATCTTGATAGATCATGTCAGTCTCTTGGTTTGTAGAGATAAAAAAGAGACAGGTCTGGCTTTTATGTCCTCTCGTAAGAAGTGGGAAAGAACCAGCTAGTACACGTTTAAGAAAACAATACAGACAGACATGTCTTTTTTTTTTCCTAAAGCATCTGTTAGTATAAAGTTCCAAAGTATCGAATACTTATTACTTACTTTCCAGTAATGTAAGTAGCTATGGTAGGTAGGACTTCTATGATTGCTTAGAATTGAGACTGTACAAGGCAACCTTTGCAGGATCCTGTTGTCATTGTTCATAACTTTACCAGACTTTGGGTTGATTATATTTGAAAAATTTCAGATAAAACATTGTAGCCATCCCTGATAATTAGATTATACAAATAGTAAGTTGTTTTGTACCTGCTGAAAAAATGCTGCTCACCTAAAAGAAAGTTTTTTGGAGCAAAGATATGGTATATATTATAGTGGATTGGCCCTTGCATTCTCCCAGATTTTGGCAAATTATAAACCTCTGAAAATTCAGACTGCACTAGAGACTTCCACAATTTACAAGCTAGATCCTCTATAGGTTTTCTCCAAATGGAATTTGTTTTATTCCCTTGCAGCTTCTGTGCTGATCAGATTGCATATACACCATCCTCACTTTTCCTAAAAGGATACCAGATGACTCTGTCTGGCACTTGGTTTATTACAGTACAAAATAATAAATAAGTTGGAAAAAACTATCTTTTTTTTTAAACAGAAAAAAGATCATATCTGTTAGGAGTTATCAATTTAAATTGCAATATCTGTAAGGAATTCTCTCCTCACTGTGGGGAGATTTTTTCCCAGTCCTGGTTTATCCTACACTCAGCTGTTCAAACCCCAGGCAGGCTGGTGTGGGGTGATGCCGTTTGGGTCTGCTCCTTGCAGCAAGCAGCAACTGGCTCATTATTTATCCAGCAAACTGGACTCAATCAAATTAAATAGTTATATCCTCTGTCACAGAGATCAGCAGCCTCTCTTTAGCATATAGGCTTCTTGCATGAGCACACGGATGGGGAATACTGGTTGATCCCTGCTTCCACCCTCTCTCTCTTATGATTCAAAGGCCTTACAAGTCAACAGCAGGTTTTTTACAGCCATTCATAAACCTCAGCATCCAGTGTAGACCTCCTACAGACTCAGTTGAAGATACTGACAAAGGTGCCTAAGGCCACTGTCCTGGTTTTGGCTAGGACAGAGTTAATTTTCTTCCTAGTAGCTGGTATAGTGCTGTGTTTTGGATTTAGTAGGAAAATAATGTTGATAACACAATGATGTTTTTAGTTCTTGCTAAGTAGTGTTTATACTAAGTCAAGGATTTTTCAGCTTCTCGTGCCCAGGCAGCAAGAAGGCTGGAGGGGCACAAGAAGCTGGGAGGGGACACCATCAGGACAGCTGACCCAAACTGGCCAAAGAGCTATTCCATACCATATGACATCATGCCCAGTATATAAACTGGGGGAGTTAACTGGGAGGGGGGATCGCGGCTCGGGAACTAACTGGGCATCGGTCAACGAGTGGTGAGCAATTGCATTGTGCACCACTTACTTTGTATAGTTTAATTCTTTTAGTATTGCTATTGTCATATTATTATTATTATCATTATCATTGTTTTTCATTCCTTTCTGTCCTATTAAACTGTCTTTATCTCAACTCACGAGTTTTTTTTCCTGATTCTCTCCCCCATCCCAGGGGTGGGGGGCAGTGAGCAAGCGGCTGCGTGGTGCTTAGCTGTCGGCTGGGGTTAAACCACGACAGCCACACACTGCCAGGGATAACAAAAGCAATGATATACACCCTGCCTATGTTAGGGAGTCTGAAACCAGGCATCGGAGCACAGGAGACAGCAGCTATGAGGCGACAAAGGAGCAGTCCCCAACGGCAGTGCGGTTCCCTGTTCGCCACTGGCAGTGCCTGATGCAGGAACCCTGGCTCTCTGGAGCTCTTCCTCTGGCTCTCCTCTGAAATTCTTCCTCCTTTCTCTTCCCTCCTTTGCCTTTTGCCGAGACACAAGCGAGCTTTCTCCTGACTTTTCAGGCAGCAAAATTCAATTTTGCTTTGGAATGCTAGGAAGCTTTGCGCTGTCTTTGACTTTGTTCCAGGAGAACCAGGAAAATAAACAAACAAATAAGATCAGAATAAAGCACATTCCACTAATTAAATACTTAGTCACACTTAAAAAAGCAGAATACTTGTAATGAATGCTGTTGTGCATTAATATATTTTAACACTACTAGTTCATGAAAACTAGCTTTAGTATATTTGGTGGTCATAAGTAAAAAAATAGGTTGTATAATTTCATCTTTCCTACAGCACTGCAAGTAATTTTGTGTCTTACATAAGCTTTTATTGTCAATCAAAATGACAACAAATAGCTCTTTTTAAATAAGAGATGTGCTTTAATAATTAACTTTTAGCAGCTTTGGAAGCACGTTTTAAGCAAGTGTAAAGTTATGTTCTGGCATTTCTTTAGGACACTTCATTTCTTCTTGACAGTGTTTTATTTTACAGAAGTGTAAAAGAAGTGACAGGTTATTGTGTATGTAATCATGGCTAATTTTTAACTTCAAAAACTCCTCTGTGATCTTAAAAGCTTTTAATTTGTTCATAGGTACAGGTTTGTACAAGCTCTGGGCAACATCTGTACGCCGTTTTAACAAACAGCTATAGTGGTAGCTCTCCCTCCCAAAAAGTTTAATTAGATTTGAAAAGTGGCTTAAGCTCTTATATGACTTTGACATGTATGAGCACCATCACAAATGTTCACACTTTGAACCTGGTACTGCAAGGTGTGATGGCTTTCATGGAAAAATGTTGCACCCCCAAATCCTGCTGAGATTGGTGGGTTTCAAGGTGAGCAGCAGCTCAGAAGACATGGTCAGTGCTTTGCTGAACTGGGAATATCTGGGAACCTGGAATTCTGTGGAAAATCTCTCATGCGCTTTGGTGCACTAGGAATTTTGAGTCACAGTGCTCAAATACTTAGCTGATACTTCAATGATATTAGAGATCAAGAAAATAGAAAAACATAATTGTGTAGGCCCTTGTTCCCCAACACACACTCTCCATTACCCCAACATGCACTATATCACAGATACTCCTCTTCAGGAGGTATTTTTCATTAAAAAGACCTGAACTCTGTTACTGAGAACATCATACACATCATCGCAGTTGAAATATATTGTAATGTTTATATATTGTCATGTGTACCAAGTAATTTACATTTCATTCAACACAGATAACTAAAATTAATCATATTCGTCAGTAATATTTTTAACTTTGTAGTCAGTTTAATGGCATTTGAGGAAGCCATATATCTATTCCAAAGTAGTTTAAAATTTATTAAAATATGTTATTTTTAAAATATATTAAAATACTAATTTTTAGAAATTGGTATCAATTTATATTCCTTCAAAAAAATCTTGAAGTAATAAAACTTATCCTCTGTATTTAATATTTAAGCCAGTAGAATGTCTTTAAATAGTTCTTCATGCACAATTTTAAGAACTACATTTAATTCCTAATAACCGATTTAACATCGTTGTAAGAGCCTGAAACACTTCTAATTTTAAAATTTATAATAGAAGTAAATTTAGGATAGTTAGCAAGACTAGAGTTAATTTTTAAAGAATGATCGAGATTTACTGCTTCGGTGAAACTATACCTACTTATGTTAACAGGTAAATTTGATACTATTTGTGTTCAAGCAAAAATACATTATTACTCTGAAAAACATGTGAGTGCTTTTAGGATTCTTTCACACTTAATTCAATCCTGTGGTCCTTGATGTTAGTTGCAGAACTGCCGCCGATGTCACCAGGAGCAGCACTGAGCCCATAGAGTTTCTTCTTGTGCGGCTGGATCTGTCCCACTGCCCAAAGTCCAGAGCAAGGGGTGAGGCTTACAGTAACACTTATTTATAGTTCCTGCTTGCTCTGGGAAGCACAAGCAGAGAGTGAAATGGGATATGTCTGTCCAGTTAGGTGACTGGGAACCCTTAGAGGAGACAAAAAGCGAGCATTGCCTGGGATGTCGAGAGAGGGCCGCAGTGCCTGAGTCTCTAGCAGGCCACCCAAAATGAGGTGGGGGCTCCTTGCAGTCCTCCCCCACTGCCCACTCTCATAGGAGTCACTTGCAGTTTCACATTTAATCAGTCTTGCTTTTGGATTGTTTAGTGTATGGCAGGTTTTGATAAAAAGTTTAATTTCTGACATTCATCGTTCATCTCCTCTTGTTAAAGCGCTTTTTGGCATATCTTAACAGGAGCAGACTTGACCTGCAGGTGAGATTTTGATACAGCCAAGCCACTACCAAAGCTATAGCAATCAAGATAATCTCCCTCCCTGCACTAAAAAAAGGCTAGATAAAAGCAGATATTAATAAAGCAGCTGTTTAATGTCAACATTCAGAAATAATGAGCTGTTTCCTCTGCATTTCTATTTTATATGGTGTAGTTCTCTTTAGTGATTGAAAGTCTACAATTTAAAAAACCTAGCAGTGGTGTAGGAAAAGATATTTATTCACACCACATGAAGATCATCTCCTCAATATTTCTGCTATAGGATGCCGAGAAGAGTCTGTCGTCATTGCTGTACGAGTCCTGCAGAGTACCTAAGGGAAACGTAACGCATGTTCTTTAATCGTGCTGTGAGTCATGACTCTACACGCCACCTAAAACAGACTCAATTAAACAACATATCCTCTTCTGGCTGGATCCCAAAGCTGTTGCTCACTGTCACTGCTTTTAATTGGCCCTACAGCTTAATGTCCGTAGTGCCCTTCCATCCGCTGAGAGGAATATGCCATACTGCATTCGTTCTGGTTGCTGCTTTCTTTGGTGATACCAGTCTGGAGGTCCCCCAACATGAGTGTTTGCCCCCTCCATTTCTGGGCATACAGAAGAATATATGAGGGGAGAACAGAGAGTCCTTGGGTTTGGCATGACTGTTGGAATCAGCTGCTCCCAGTACAAACAGTTGCATGTCACTCCTCTATCTTGATATCTAAGGACAGAGAGCTTTTAAAATGCCAGGAGGAGTTTTTCAGGGCAAAACCACCTCTGGGTATTTTCTTAGATGAGCGCTCATAGCTCCTTCACTTTGCACAAAGGATTTCACCACACGAAGCTTACCTTTCTGCATATTTGCCAGCAGCAAATCAAATAAGTTCCAAATAAGAAGAAAGTGCATGCATCAATTTCAAGTATCTGAAAATTTGGAAAGAAATGTTTGCTGCATTTAGCCCACTCTGCTTTCAAACAAGGACAAGGAAAGTATCCTGTGGTCCTGCCTGGCCTCCTGCCCTCTTGTCTCTGACGTTGATGGCCAGTGGCTCTGTGCCTGTTTTTCACCTCCACCTTGATGTCAATCGACCTTACCGGGCTTCTGTCAGGTCACTGGGCTAACCACTGCGAGAAGGTGATCTTCCCTCTAATCTCCTGCCAGGCTATTTTCTTGGCAAGAACACTCGCTGGATACATGACATTTGGTCTACTTTTAATTTTAAACCTTTTGTAAGAGGACACCATTTTCTAATTCTCTAAGTTTAGGACCTTTCCATTTCATTCAAATTTGAAGCTTTCTGCTGCTACCTCCATTTTTATGACATCCACTTATAGGACAAGTAAAAAAACCGAAGTCCAGAGTATTTAACACAATAATGCTACCTAGCAGATATTCTAGTTTAAAAAGAAATCTAACATCATTTAATTTTTTCATAAAAGTTTTATGTTTTATTTTATATTTTGATGCATTACACGAATCTAAAAACATTATGATACAAAAATAGATATACTGTCTGTGGTGAATGTAACTTGTAAGTGTATAGGCAGAAGCATTTTCAGAAACCGGAAGATTTTATAACAGAAAATGGAAAGCTAGAGGGAATAAGTTGAACAAAGCTGAAGCAACATGATCCATAATACTATACTGATAGGACTGTCTTCTATATGTGTGATGAACAGTTCTTATTGTTAATTACTAGACAATAAGAGGTTTTCCTAATATATTCAGATTTAGTACGTCAAGCAAGGAATGTACTGTTGCCCTGTAGGCTTTTTCCTGTGGTTATAGAGATCAAGTTCTAGCTATTTTATCACTTATTTGAAGGAATGACCCAAGTAAGGTAGATTTCTGATTGTCTAACAGTCCATCACAGTCAGTCTTTGCAGCTAATAGTTTTCATCTCTAAGACACTGTAGTAAAGTTACAGATAATTATATTTAAGCGTCCCTCTGCAAGGTATTACGTGTCTGCCTGTAAGTGACAATGAAGAGATATCAGACAAAGCTGGCTGAGTTCACTAGGCACGTCCGGTGCAATTCACAGAAAAGTTTGGTCCTGGGTGTTCTCTAAATGTGGAAGGAGACAATTATTTTCCAAAGAGGAATAAGATACAGTAATAATAGTAAATAATAATAGTAATAATAGTGTTGTGCAAGCAACACAGGTTAATTTCTACTTCCAGATAGATAATGTGCTTGCCATATTTCTGAGTGAGACTTTTACTACGCCTGAAGTATTATATAATGCATTACTGAGTGCAGACAAGAGCATATTGTTAGGGCATTCACTAATGCAAGCTATGTGTGTCCAAGTAGACTGCTAAAATCTGTAGGAAAAGTTTCCATGTATTATCAAAAATTATCTTTTAGCAACTAGAGAACATAATTTTCCCTAGCGTGCTTTTGAGAAAATTGGATGCAAAATGTTTCAAAATCAGACAGACTGTATCTAATGGCCACGATTTATGAGTTAAAAAAAAATCTAATACTAAACATAGTGTACAGCCTTGAGTCAGCTATGAGAACAATGTGTGTGTGTATACTTGTTAAAAAAAGAGTACATTTATCAGCAAAATCCTTTAGAAACAGAAGTTTAAAGGAACTTCATTATTGAAAACAAAGTTATATTTTTTAGAAAATGCATTATACATAAAGAACTCTTACAGGTATATCTACTGCATTTTAAAAATCTGTTTCTTTGTAGGAATATGTACTGAATATGTGTCTTAGCAAATGAACTGCAAGAAAGGAAAAAAAAAATCATAAACTCTATGAATGAAAATATTGTTTAGAAAAGGGGAATAACAGAGCACATGACATTACTTCATCAAAGAAATATGATTGCATATTTTAAAGTAACATTTTCTTATGGCAATGCATGGAGAGCAACGCATGTAGGAAGAGAGTAACCAGCATGGTCATTCGTGGCAATCTGAGAGCAGAGAAATTTGCAGGCACAGACAGTGTGCATACATAGATCCACAGAGTCTAATGAGAGAAGGATCAAGGGGTAATGGACATTTGACAGTAATTTTATGCTCATTTTAAAGAGCGAATTATAGACTGAGTACTAAAAAAAACCCTAAGGAAAGTAAGCAAACACCACTGATATGTATAGTGACTTAACCTTATAAATTAAGATGGCTCCCTCACTTATATACTTTTGAGTCACCATAACTAGTTAAATTATTTGTGAAATGACTCACTAAAAAGCATGTTAAGGAAGAATGGTGTTTTTTTTCTACTTAGCGTTAATCCTTCTGATGAGGCTGATTTGCTTTTTATGAAAAGCCTGACTGATGCCACCACCTGCTAACTTGGGATCATTGTATCAGATTATTTCCTTCTACCACCTGCTGTACGGAATAGAGCTGGAATTCAGCTGATGTTTTTACATACTGGTGACAAGATTGTAACTGTTTCTGTAACCTGTATTTTAATCTAGGGACTTCCCTGGGAATATTCTGCTAATTTTAGCTAGTTCAAAATGCTGCAATTACAAATTTAAAAATTCAGAACCTGATGACTCAGGTTTTAAGAATTATGCTTTCCTTACTCATAATTTAGTTTGGTTCCCTACCAAATCCAAATACTGAATTTACTTTAGATCTTTTACTTTTTTTTACTCAATTTGTACTTATTTTATATAGGGTTAATTGGCAGTAAGATGCCAAGCCATGGAGGATGGCATAATATCTGTAATAATAAAATCTCATTATTTATAAATTAGGATGTAGACTTTCTATGTCTTCTAGAAAAAGAAACAGGCAGCCATTCAGAAATTACTGTAACTGCTCTTTTTGCCTGAACAGTTTCAAAGGAATGCAAACATGAGAGAGCCACCTGTAATTTCTCCCTGTGAGCACGGATTTGCTGTGGCCAGTCTTAAAGAGTGGCTAATTTCCAGGTAACTCACTAGATACACTTATCTGTAGTTCCATGCTTTGTAGCAGCAGTTGCATGTGAGCAAAGTGCATTCCCCCGTAAGAGGACTGCGTGCCACTTAAGTCCCTTTCAGGCCTCTAGGTAATTCTGTGAGTAGGGAACAGTCTTACAGTTTTATTAAGTATTGAATAAAAGTGCTCATTATTGTCTCAAAAAGTGTAATGAAAGAACTTATCGTTATGCATGTGTGGGAGACTAATGTTAAAATTACAGTGGAACTGAGGGTTTCTCATTCTTTAGTAACAAATGCATTACTGAGTACAGAAGCTTAATACTTCTCTGGTTTTAGAAATGAAGATGTTTAAAAGAAGAGGGAACTAGTCTTAGGAAGAAAAAAGAGGGAATGAAAGTCTCTTGTTGGCTCAAATTCAAAGTACTTTTATTCAAAGTACTATTATTCAAATATTGTCCATTTTGTGACTCTCCAAGGTCTCAAATCAAATGACCTGATGATTTTGCTTCAGGTCTTAGCAAACAGGGTCTACAACACAACACCCTTTGCTTGGCAGGAAAGTCTTAGGATTGTCAACAATAGTTATTTGGTTTTTGCTAGTAACATTAAAGTTTGTGTCCTAGGTTACAGAAAACACAAACACTCTCTCAATCCTGGTTTTAGCCAAATGCCTCAGTTTTGTACCTCTCACTTGCTGGAAGTGACTGTATAAGTCTTACTGGAAGTGGAACAGTGCCATCTCAGGAAAACATTGTAAGCTCTTATTAAATCAGTTTTTGATGCACTGAGGGAAGTATCCTTGTACTTCTATACCAAACTCCCACAACTTACAAATTTAGTACACTTGGTGACCTGTTAATTCAGCAGTCTTATCTTCACATCTGTTCAGGCCCATAAATATTCAAGGCATATATTTTGGGTCCTGCTTGGCGCTATATAAAGGTATTACCTTTTTGTTCAGTGGCTGAACCAATTTTTTATTTTAGTTCCTTTGTTCAGACCTAATCTAAAATTCTTGATCAAAGAATGTAAAAGAGAGAACTGGAAAAGCTTCCATCTTGATGCCATTTGTTTCCAGCTGCCAAAAGCAAAGCAGAGGAAATGACTCCAGCAACAAGGAAAGAAGTTCTGCCCAGTAACCCCAACTTAGAGACCTCAACAAGAACGACGCAGGATCCTTGAGTTTATTTTCTGTTGCTGCCTTAATGAGATATGAAACCATGCAACAGAAAGCTGATCTAACTGCTATACTGCAACAGATTTTCCGCTAGGGAAATGGAAACTAGGTAATATATAGTGGAACATCATCAAGAAAATGGGTTACAAGCATGCCCAGCTTACTCTGCTGAACAGCTACTGGAAACACAAGATCAAATCTCCTTTGGAAGAAACATGATTAAACATGAATTTTCCCCTGGATGAATTCTGTAACTGCTGGCTGGGATAAAACAACTCTCCTCCTTCATTAGTTTTGTAAATCTAAAACTAAATTCAGCCAAAATCATCTACTGAATTTGGATTTATTTATCAAAATAACAATTTCTCTGTATTCTCCTTAAAGATGTAATCGATTAGTCCAGTTAGGGCATCACTACTTTCTGCAAAGTCAGCATGTACAATCCGGCTATCAGGAGATAATCTTTCAGATTTAGTAAAGATGGAGATACAACATTTCCAAGCCTTACAGAATAATGGATTCCAAAACAGGTTGAAAATATAACTGAAATTAATTAATTTTGGCAAGTTACTTAGAATTAGATAAACTGGATCAAAAAAATTATCAAAATTATATATGATTTATCAGAGAAAAAAACACTAAAAAAAAGAAGCTCAGGGTTCCTCCACCCATAACTTTGAATGTTGAGCTTATATACGCCTGGTACAATCAACACAGCTTTTTACATACAGCTTTGTATTGCTTTGCCATGGAAGCCCTCACCCAGCCTTTGGCTTGGTGGTCAGTTTGGTATTTTTCTTGTGAGTCTCCCAGCTGGGAAAAGCAGTGTATGAAGGAAGATTAAAAAATCATGTATTTGAAAACACAGAATGAAGATAGTATCTTCTGGTGTGCTAATTCAGTGACTGTCAGCTGGCAGAGAGCTGACAACTCTTCTCCTAGAAGTTTCTTGCAAGTCATGAAGCACATACATACTTTCTCCAGGAATAGCCTGTTAATGCTATACACGATTTCACTCTGCTTTTGTCTTCAGCAGTTGCATAGTCAGAGTTATGAATTCTAATATATGAATGGTATTCTAATAATGAATGGGAATATCTTGCCCAGTGAGATACTACAAAGATCCATGAATTTGTGATGTTCCCGCATTTGTATAATATGACTATAATGTCAGAACAGTGATATTAGTGCAAAACAAGCTCACACCTCCTCTGAAACACAACACTGTGATATGAGGATGTCTCATGATGCCAGTGTTGTGCTCTAAGTAATCTTTTTTATCATGCTATAGATCCACACCTAGCACAGTGAATGAAGTTCAGATGCCTCTGGATCCTTGTAATGTTTGTGCCGCTCGCTTGTCTGCGCATACACTTGAATACAAATTTCTGGTTTTGAGGAGTTTAATTTCTGCTAAAGCTAGCACTTCTAAATGGCACAGGATACCACTGGGTAAACACAGATTTGTGTTAGCACAGTTAGGAACCATTTCACTTGCTATTAACAATTTGATGCTCACATTTTATGACTGCTGTTTATGTCTTGGAATGTTAAATTTATATTCTCTTGTGGACTAATTTTAGGATACTACCCAGAGTGGGACTCTGGAAAAGGCTGGTAGCTAGGAGAGTGCTATGTGAGCCAAATTATCCCTGGCATAACTAACAGGGTTGATATAAGAGATGAATTGGGCCCTATGTCTCTCTACTGTAGGGAATACTTTCTCTCGAGCCAAAGTAACAGCTGCAGTGTGCTTGTGACTTAAAAAAAAAAAAGCTTGCTTTTTTGGCAGAGTGAGTGCACATGCCTTTGTCTTCACAGTACAGTAATTCTTATTTTTCTGAATGATTTGTATGGAGTCACTTGTACATCTCAGGTTAGAGGGTTTTTTCTTGTGCACTCTTCTCTAAGAGTATGCGGTGACCTCCCCTTGAAAGCTGAAATTCCCCTGGGTGATACAACAGGTGCACTGTGCTGATGGAGCACAAAGACAGGGTGAAGTTCAGAGGGGGATTCCTGCCCCAGGGTTAGCAGAAAGCACAGAGTGGTCTGCCAGCTCCTGTCCTGGCACACTGAGCCCCGGTACGTTCACAGTGCTTGCACAACGCTGGGCGTAATACCTTGTAGCTGGCATATGCCTCTTTGCTTTCCTTCCCAGGGGATTTGTAATGATATCAAAGTGCCTGTCTTCACCTATAACACAAATAAATCATTTTAATCAATCATAAGCTTCTTAAATTAGTAGCTATGACTGCCTGGCATATCTTTAATTGTTTGCAAATAATACTTTTTGCCAGTAAGTTAGTATTTCATAGGCAACACTGCAAAATTATTCATACCGAAAATAATGCAAGACCTCAATAAAAACTAAGGGAAGCAAGTTCCAATTACATGGTATGGTATGCTGTGCCTTTCAGTCTCTATGTAAGCCTATATTTCACAGGATAAAACTTGGCAAAAGACTTCATGTTAAATAATATAAAAGTAACGAACTTTCAGTTACCTTTGATTAAGGGAAGAGTAAATGTGTAGACATTAACCTTCGAGTAAGTCACCATTGTTCAAAAACTATTATAGTGTGAATGCAGATAGTAGCAGATAATAGCATAAATGTATACATACTGTAGGAAAAAAACCCCACATTTTTTTCAGAAGAGCTTTTGAATCAGCCTAAGAATGAAAAAGAGTATTATATCAAACTGTTGAATCCATTTATAATATGGTTCAAAACGCCTACAGATTTCTACTGGTTTCTATAAAATTTCATTGATTTTGCTCCCTTTAAATTCTGTGGGTTCATGGGTTCACCTACAAGGTCACCCTGAATTGCTCCCCTGTGTGCTGGTCTCCTCAGTATCCACACTGCGCGCACACTCCGGCATGCTCCTGGGCTCCCTCTGGAGTGACCAGGCTGGTTAAAGGGACGCTCCACCCAGCCAGGGTGGATGACACCATGCCAGGGTTAGCTTCCTGGCTCACCCGAGAGCATCTCCCACAGCATCTCTGCTGTCCTCACACCTTCACCCTTCTTTATACACTACTCCAATGCTTACAGACCTTCCCGTCCTGCTCTCAAGACTAGAGAAGACCTTAGAACTGTGCTATCCAGTGTGGGTTGGTTTTTTTTACTTCATACTTGACCAGTGATAATTTTATTTTAAATGTCCTTTATTTGGACCCTATGGTCATTTAGCCTCTATTTTACTCATGTCAGTGACAATACATTTACATTTCATTGCAACATATATGCTGTCCTTGTGTACTGTGGGGGTTTCATGGCTAGATCTTCCCCTCCCCGACCAGCCCCTGGAGCTGCAGCTGGGCTGGCGGGTGGACAGGCACTGAGAGGGAAGCTGAGGACCGGGCAGGATGGTATGGGGTAAGGCGAAGGAGGAGAGAGCAGGGTGGAGGATGAGGCAAAACAGCATCAGACCTACATCGGCTTTAAATTATTTGGAGTATGCCCAGAGTCCTTGCTGAAGGGCAGTCTCCAATAGCATTTTGATGGATGATGCTGCTGGCCCCGAGTTTCACGAGAAAAGCCAAAGCTGCCTGCAGCGGCAGCGGCGGGGCACGCAGGAACAGCCCAGCTGCCACCGCACACAGAGTACCGACTGACCTGCACACAGCGATCCAGCCAGCCATCTCCCTCCAACAGCCCCAGCCTCAGCAGCTGACCGCAGACGGAGTTGTGCAGGAGGCACGGCGGGGCGCAGATGGGAAGGGCCATGGGATAGGCATCGAGCCAGGCCCGCTGCAAGGCTCAGCGTCTGGGCAAGGCCAGCCTGCTCCAGACAACAGTAGCCTTGATCAACGGGCACTCAAGCCACTCTTGACCTGGTGCCAGGGGTCAGGTGGCTTCATGGTGTATATATATATATATGGTATAAATATAACCTCTGGGACTTCTCAGGATAAGCATCAGATGAGGTGATGAGTAAGAGAAGTGACTGCAAACCAGGCAGATTTGTGCAATGGGTTTAGTATCCTGACAAGAACAGTAAATAAAGAGCCTGAAGGATTGATTTACATCATTGTATTCCACAAGACAGAAAAATGCCAAAATATAATAATAAGGAAGTAAAATATATACTTCATATAGTCTCCTTTTCTATATAAAATTAATTCATAAGTCTTACTTTTTATAACAATTTCACTTACTTAAATGTTGCCTTTACCTTTTCTGAACAACTGACTTTTATACTGCTACTGTTTTCCACTTCGAGATTTTCAGTCAAAAACCACTTACAAAAGACCACTTTAAAAAAATGCAGGCAAAACCAAGTTAAAGGATTTAATAGCTAATCTGTGGTAGGTTGTACTGGACCCAAGGAAGAAATTCATTAACTACTCAATGTGCATTTTTACAAATCCTACTCTTCTATCTGGTAAGCCTTACCTACTGCAGCATGTTAAATGTACAATGCAAATATTTGAATAATCATGACATAATTGCGATTCAGTTTGTCCATGCAATCCTAGTGAAACCCCGAGGAAGGCAAGTGGTTTCACTGAGCACAGAATATCCTTGTATTTCATTCACTTGCAAAGTAATTGGCACAACATACTTCATTCCAAACATATCCGCTGAAAGAGATAAGTGAAAGGAATAAACAGTGTAAATAGATGGATTTATTTCACTAATGTAGGAGGCATTTTAAAGGCAACTGTTCAATAGCAAGCTTTAATGTCAATGCAGATTTAATGAAGTCAGAATACATTACATCACTGAGGACTGCATTTGCAGATGTAAACCAGCATAGTTCCACTGCCTTAGCTGGAGCTTTACCAGTCTATAACTTCTAGCCTTGAAAAACCTTATCAAATATTCTCAGTTGCTTCTCCTTTCTTCCTCTTCTGTTTCTTTCCAGCCTAAGACTATTTCCTCCTGATTTTTTTTGCCCTACATCTCTGTTCTTTTAGTAGGTCTAATGATTCTCTTCTTCCTCTCCACTTTGGTCTCTGCAGCTTTCTCCAGAAACCTCTTTTTTCTTTGTTTCATAGAATCACAGAATAATCTGGGCTGGAAGGAACCTCTGGAGGTCATCTAGGCCAACCTCCTGCTCAAAGCAGGGCTAATTTCATTGTCAGTTCAGGTTGCTCAGGGCTTCCTTCTCCAGTTGAGTTCTGAGTATCTACAAGGATGGAGACTGCACAATCTCTCTGTGTCCTTGTTCCAGTGCTCAACCTCTCATTTGAATTTTTATTTTTAATATTTTTTATGTATTTTTGCAGTTCTGCTCCTTTAAACAGCTTCCATAATTCTCCAACTTTTTTTCATCCTCGTGGCTGTCTCTACCCTTCTACCTCTTAAAGTTGTAGCAAACATACTATTTCCATGCTTTCTGAATTTTCTGATGTACTTATATTTCTTCATAATAAAAATACATCCCCTCCTTTGATATACAGGGTTATATTTACTCCTCACAAGATTCAAACTGGTGCCATATGGGTAGAGGTCAGGTTGAATCACTGCAGCTTATTGCCCAAAGCCATTCAGGTAACATGAATACTACTAGAGCTGCCTAAAAAAAACCCCTCTTATTCTCCTTTGCTCCTGCACAGCTAACCCATCTTGCATTTGAAAATCAGACTTGTGCCTAATACCTGTAGAGCTTCAGTGGCTTCTGAAAGCGTAGTGGCTGCTAAGCATAAAAAGGTGTTCAATTTGAATGCCTGACATTGCCTGAATCACCAGATTCACGTTTGGAAGTTTACTTTTTGTTTAGGATGAAAATTTGAAAAAATGATTGAGAAAATTGGCTCAGTTGGCACTGGATTTTGAGCAGTAGTCCCATGGCACTGCCAGGAGCTACTGGAACAACACTGGCAATCTAAATAAATGCTGTCAATTTTAAATTGCTCTAAACAGTCAATATTTAGACAGAGATGGACCTTCAATGTTTACTATAGAAGAGCTGGTGTTCCATTCTAATGGAGAATACAGGGAAAGTTAAGCACACTAAAATGAGATTTAAGAAAAGTAATCTTACTGTTCTTAAAATAGTCACATTTTGAAGTAAACATTGCTTTTTCTAAAATATTGGAAATACATACATAAATGCATAAATAAATTGTTAAAAAATTGAGTCATCTGCTTATATTTGCTTTGAAGTGGGCTACAACGAAGCTTCGTGCTTGAAGTGAGAACATTGAACTTTGACTTCCCTGATGCTTAATGCTTCTGTTCATTTTTAGAAAAAATAATTTTGCAAATCATAAACGAGTGAAACATCACATCTTAATCAGTGGGTATTTGCTTACGCTTAATGAAATAGCGCCGATTTACTTCATCACTGACAACCGTTTAAGTTGACTAAGGAAGGAGAGAACTTGCTGCACTCTGATTACTGTTTCAACAAGTGAGATTCAAAAAAGGGGCAAATTCTCATTTGCGGGAGAAGTCTCAGGCATGTGCAACAATTGCTCCTCTCCATTTAATTTCTTCCCATTGTTCATGCATTTTACAACAGTCAGTAAAATTGAAGCATTCATCCTTAAACTTTGCTCTACTACTATGTGAGCACCCCATGTGTTAGTTTTCTGCAACGGCACATCTTGGGGTACTGAAACGAGCCTTGTATCTTCATGCTTCTGTGACGGTGAGGATGGAGCTCTCTCCACCCACCTGCTATTCCTTCTCACCACCCAATGCTCAGAACTGGAGTTTTGTTTACATGTCATGATCAGTCTTCTCCAGTGTATGCAGTTTAAAAGAAATAGTTTGGAATTCTTGCTTCTTGTTGGATTACTTTGATATTCGTGGCATTTGGAGACATAGGCTTTCTGTTTCTCACTTTGCAGAAGTCTTCAGATTTCATATTTGTTTCTTGTCATATGGCAGTGCTTATCTGTGATCCACATAGAGAAAACAGTTTAATATGCATCTGAGAGCTGCCATCTTCAGAGTATTCAAGAAGACAACTCAGTATTCCCAACAAGACTCAATATTCTCGAGATTATGCTGGATACCAATATACTTTGGAACAATCCAGACATCCCTTCTACAGTCCTGGACTCTGACAGGCGATACCTGACTTTACTCTAGCAGTGAAGGTTCTTCCAGTACTACTCACCTTCATTGAAAGCCTGATCAGCTCATTCCCTCATTTCAGCAGAAGAAAACATGTCCTCCAACTCTGTTTCTACCTTACAAGATTCCTAAAACAACAGGTGAGTCAGATCACAAAACAGCCTTAGGACATAAAAGGCACTTCAAGCTCACAGGCCATCCTTGAGGCCATTTTGCCTTTGACAGAGCGGTCACTGACTCCTCTTGTACCCCGGCAAGAACAGAGGAAGAGGCTGGATGAGCTCAGTTCCACCTCTGCACTGTGTTCCCTCCAGCCATACAATAAGCAGGTTATCACTTCTGAAGTCATTCATGCTACCTTGGCCACCAGTGCACCAATGAACAAACGCACTGAACACAGTACTTGCTGAGATTATAAACATCTCTGTTTAAACTCTTTATCTGATTTACTTTGTGTTGAAGCAGACAAGAAAAGATTGAGGCAAAGCACTTAATAAAGAGGAGACAAAATTTAAAAAAAGTTGTATGTACATTGCATGTTTTCTGGAGAGCATTGGTGGCTGAATAGACAGATCTCACTGCCTGTATTGACTAGACCCCCATCCGGCTTAGAAACCTGGCTCACCATAGGTATCTGCATTGTAGATATTTTCATTTAGATGGATGACGCCGAAAATTATTCCCCCATCTTTAACAGTGATTAGTCATCAACTAAATGGATTCTCCAACTTGGGGAACTTTTAGTTCAAGGCTAGATTCCCACCTCACCACCCTCCCCCCGAAGATGTAGGTTTAATCAGAGCTATAAGAACTAGATTTGAGGACCAAACAACTAAAAATTACATTTCAATAAAACAAATTCCAGAACTGACTACTTTTCCTGAAAAGGAACCATTGTACTCGTACAGCGATTGCCAGAGTATGGCCTCCAAACAACCGGTTTTCAGTAAGGCTGATAATCCACAGGCTCCACGTAAGGGATGCAGGGCTCCCTGAATGCTGGTACAAGCAGTTTTATGAAGACTTTGCCCGGACAGAATAATCTAAGCGGGGGACCCAGTGTTAAAACAAAACAAGCCCAGTCTGTTGACACCATGGTGTCGGGCTCTGCCTTGAGACCTCCTTCCTTCGAAGCTGCGTGTGGAAACGTCTTCACCCTGGAGCTGACGTGCAGGGGAAGGTGATCGGCGGGGTGCATGTCGGCGACACCGAACCTGAGGGGACACCCTCGAAATTCACAGCGCTGCCTTTGCCCTTTTCGGGGCGAATTCGGCATTGCCAGGCTTCTCAAAAGTCCATTTTTTTTCTTAAATGACACCTCTCTCGGGCTCTAATGCCAGCTGCACCAGGCGACGTGGGCAAAGGGGGTGGCAGGCGGCGGGACGGGGCGCCGGCGCCCCCGGGGCCACCCCTGCCCACCCCGGGGCTGCCGAGGGCCCGGCCCGGGCGGGCGGCGCGTGAGGGGGAGGCGCCGCGCGACGGCCGCGCGCGGGGGCCGCCCTCCGCCATTGGGCAGCTCCTGCCCGGGGGCGGGCCGGGCCCCGGGGTCCGCTTTGAAGTGCGGGTGCGGGGATGGCCACCGCCTGAAGGCGGCTGGGCATCTCCTCGCCTCCCCGCCGGCGGCGGGGGCAGGGGCAAGGGGGGAGGAGGAGGAGGAAGGGCCGGGAAGGGCCGCCCTCGCCCACCCCGGCGGCGGAGAGCGAGCTGGGGGAGCGGAGGCGAGGGGCTGGGAGGAGAGGGAGCGCGGGCGCGGGCGGCTTCCCGCGGCAGCGGGCGTGTGAGGGGAGCGCGGAGGCAGCGGGGCAGCGAGGAGGGGCGCGGGGAGCATGGAGGAGCCGCGCGGTGCGGGGTCGGCCCAGGCGGCCGGCGGCTGCTGAAGCAGCGGCCCGGGGGGCGCTGCGGGCACGCCCGCCGCGGAGCGAGCCATGCGGGTGGCGAGGTGGCTGGCGGGTCTGCTGTGCCCCCTCTCCCTGCTCGTCACCGAGTTGTGGGGAGTCCGCTTCCACCCGGGACAAGGTAAACAAGCGGCAACAAAGGCGGCGACTGCCCCGGGGGTCCTGGCCCTGCGGCAGGCGCTGTGCCCTGCGGGGCAGCCGCCGCTCCCCCGGCCACGGGCGGGGAGGAAGGAGCGTTTCCTCACGGGGGTGGGGGCGGGCGGGCAGCGGGGCGGCCGTTTGAGGGTGCGTCCGTTGGGGCGCCCAACGGCCGCCGCGCGGGACGGCGGGCGCGGGGCGCCCCGCGGCGGCGGGCGGTGGGGCCGGAGCGGGGTCTCGCCGGGCGTGCTGGAGGCAGCGCCCCCCGCCCCCCTCGTGTCACTGGCCCCCTGGCTAGCGCAACGAGTGCCGTGCCAGGAGCCGTTTGGGTGCGAGTGAAGGTTGCTTCTGTGCTGCTGCGTCAGGCTGAGTCTCTTGCTTTCTGTTGCAGAGACCTTAGTGAAGCAGCTCTCCTCCTATGAAATCATCACACCTGTCCGAGTGAATGAATTTGGAGAAGCTTTCCCTCACACGCATCACTTCAGCAGGAGGAAAAGGAGCTTGGAGGCACCACTGGAGCCCACTGCTTTCCGAACACATTACCAGCTCAGTGCATACGGGCAGGTCTTCCAGCTCAATCTGAGTGCTGATGCAGGCTTCATCGCTGCTCAGTACACTGTGGTGCACGTAGGGGCCCCGCAGAAGCAGTCCTCCTCTGATTTGCGCCACTGTTTCTACCGTGGGCATGTCAATGCACAGGAGATGCACATGGCTGTCTTCAGCATCTGTGGTGGCTTGGTAAGCATGTTGGTTACTGCCTCCTGTCTCCATTCATATTATTCTCCTCCCTGAAAGAAATGTAGTAGGATGCCTTTGCCGCAGAGCTGAGCTGGAAATTCTTGGGCATTATTCCAAGTAGCTGGTCATGCAATGTCTTGGCATTGGCAGTTTGCAGTCATGATGATACTTTTTTGGTGGGATATACAAATGCTGCTTTCAAAGGATCTATTGCTGGCCTGTAATGGAATTGGTTGATGTAACTCCTGACACCAAGAGCTTTATAACGGAGGAAAAAACATGCTTCAGAAACACAGTAAGCTATTGTTTTGATAAAATGATGCTGTTAGTTGGCATCAGTTATGTGTTTGTAGCTTTATAGATACTGTGTCGTTATGAGTGAGGAATAATGGTGCTTGAGATGATGAGAGAAGAACTAGTGTTGATATTTTTCTTCCTCTGCTTTCAGCAATGCTGTAGAGGTGTGTCATGTTCTAATAGGTGTGCAGCAGTGCTCTCTAATCATGTTTCTGTTAAAAGTGAATGGCAACCTTGCTACTAACTTCAGTGGGAGTGTGCCTGTAAAAAGCTTCTTAAGAACTGAATTGAGCAAACAAATCAAAATTCCATTGATGTGCATTCTTTACTTGTCCCTTAATAGCATTCCTTATGTCATCCAAAGTGATAATGAAGAAATAGTGTCACACAACTGTCTATCAAAACAGTTGTACTGTGTTGCTAAATTTTACAGTTTTGTGTCTAGAAACAAGAAGACTGATACCTAGTGCTTTACCACATCACTGTTTATAGAAATGCTGAGGACAAGTATGAGTGACATGCACACTGTAAAAAATATGATGTTGTAAATATTACTGTGAATTTAAGTTGAGGTTGTTACATGTTTTTTGCAGTCACTCAGGAAAGTAAAGGTTGCAAGACTTTTATTTTTGGGAACTTTAAAAATCCAGCTTTGTATTCTACTCTCTTTCTAGTGGCCTATAGAAAATAGAATGGAGTTGGCTGGATGCGTGCAGGAGGGTGTAATGTGTATTAAAAGAAAGTGATCCACATGATGGAAAAGAGGGTCAGAAATAACTGGCACTTGAGAGACACCTCTGTCTCGTGCTTATTCTTGGATATTTGGATATATGCCACCTTGTCTTTGGGTTGAGGTCTGTAGGCTTGGGCTAGTCCTTGGAAATTACTGGAGAAGCAAGCATTCCGAAACAGTAATTCTGTATTCATCAAAGTTTTGCCTAAATATCTTGCTTTACAAACAGCTGTCATCATTGGTTCTTGTCTGCATTATTCAAAACCTGACTCAAACCTATACCAAACGCCCCAATATGTTGCACTAACTCACAGAGGAAGTAGGAAAGAGGAGGAATCACAAATATGGGTTTTTTTTTTCATGTTTCGTGTTCTAGTAGATGCTCATATACCATGGCATTGAGAATAGTTTCATACTCTATACAGAATAAATGTGAGAAGTTTTAAAACCTTCTCTTTTCATAACTTTTGTTGCCTGTTTTAATTCTGTCCCTGCAAACCATCACTTTTCATGACTTGAAGGGACCACGTGCGCTGAAAATAATTTTTCTGAAAAACATGGACCTACTGCACTTAAAAGTTGTCTCAACTACCTATTATTTAGCAGTCTCAAACTCTTCAGCACAAGACCCTCTTCTCTGTAATAATTTGAATGTCTCGCTTCTCTTGTGTGTGTGTGTCTCTCTCTCCCGTTTACTGGTACATTACAGTCTGCGTCATGTATGCTTCCACTCAGAAATCCCTGAGTGCCTTTAAACTGAGCCTTTGCCTCTTCTAGATGAGCCTTGTGAACTTTCACTGCAGCTTCCGGCTGGACTTCATGTCCTCAGTCATTGCCTGGCTGACAGAGTGCCTAGTTGGAGCCACCAGCAAAGGCCTTGCTGTCCTGGTGCTCTCAGGACTTTCTCTCACTGCTCATTTCACCTTCTGCCCAGGCAGACGCAGCCTTGCAGAGGGTATGTAGCATACCCAGCATTGTGGCTGCTTTCTCCTCACTAATGAAGCTGGTGACGTTTTCAAAAGAGGAAGCAGAGCCCTGCATGGGTGCTGGTGTACTTTTTGTGGGACATGCCTACAGTTCCCCAGGGAGGGATTGTGTGGAGACAGAGGTGGTCATAGCCAGCTGGTTGCCTGTATCTGCAGAGAGTATCCTCCAACCTGACTCAGAGCCTTTAGCCTAATGTTCTTCCTCCATCCTCATGGATTCAAAGTAAATGTTACACTCTCCATGTGACTGCCAGGGGAGACAACTTTTTTGGAATTGAGAGAAGAATGGATGTGAAAGGAGGGAGATAGAGGCCAGGTGGAATTTTCCTGTGAGATCTTGTCCTCCCTGAATGCATCCCCTACTCCCAGGTGGGGCTACCCTCAAAAGTTAGTAAAAAGATAATTTTTTCTCAAGGTTTTTAAAGGTTCATAGTTTTGTGCATTCAGCAAATGTACCTGCGAAAATAAGCTAGTCAGTTATTGCTCTTTTATTCAACAGTACCATGCTTCATGAATACATGGAAAGATTTAAGTGGGACTGCTGCCGAGGTAAGATACTATTTATTGTGAGACAGTAGAAACCAGACTAGTGACTCGGTAGCCCTGTATTATATTTATCTAAGCAAAATCCCTTCTCTTTGTAGGATCCATTTTCCTCAATGCTGAACTTGAGCTTGGTGTATGGAAATTAAAATAGAAGAGATTGCTTCGAACTATTAGGTATAATTTTATCTTCCAGCTTTGCATATATAAGGCAATTGCTGCAGACCAAAGCTGTAAAAGCTAGGGAGGAAAAAAGGACTTGGGCTTAGACAAAAAGGTACAGGAAACTTAACAATGGAATTTTAAAAATTGCTCTGAAGATGTGCCTGAGTGATCTGAAGTTAAACCAGGTACTTGTGTTCACTTTATCCTGTAGGCATCTATCCCAAGCTCTGCGCTGCCTTTATTCACAACTTCACTCCTGCTTCCCAAGTTCCTTCTTTTCTTTTTTGCACTCTCAGGTTGAGTGTGTTCTCCCCCTCAAGCTCTGCTTTCCCTTTTCACCCTCAGTTAAGCCTTTTTCTGAGTGTGCCAAGAGCATGTACAACCCAGAGTACCCATGGAGCATTGCTTAATGGCTCCTGACACCCTGTATGCAGTTTTGTTGTGTTACATTTCAGAGCGTGCCCTGGGTTCAGGGATGCAAATGGCAAAGGGAGGTTAGAAGGTCAGCAGGGAGTCTGTAGTAATTGCAAGGAGGGAGTGTGTAATTAGGGAAGTTTGGGATGCCATCAAAGGCAGAAGGTCATTTGGAGTGATGGCCTGGGTGCCTAGTTGAACATCTGATCACAGGCATATTTCTTGCATCTTTAGAGTAATTTTTGAAGTTTCACACTTTCTTTCACTTTATTTTCTGAAGTTCTATATCTTTTTTACTTTTACTGCATTAGTCAATTATAGCTTTCTACAAACATGGGAAACAAGATCTGCTGAGCATGTCCCTGGATGCATGTAGACTAAAGAGACCTCTCAAATGTTGTCCAGACCGCAAAATCAGAGGTTAAAAAAAAAAAAATTAAAAAAAAATCATTTAACTTTTGAGGAAAATATGGCTTACAAGTTTATTGACAAATACAAGCAAATACCAGTGAATAACGTATCTTAAAATGAGGGAGCTATCACCATTTATAACTAGAACGAGCCTTCAATTCCTAGCAGACACCTGTCTGAAGAAAGGAGCTTTATTTTTTTTTTTTTTTTCAATCCTGAGTGATTGCTATAAAAACAGTTTGTTTAGTCCTTTGAGAAGCCTGGTATTCTTTCTTGGAGGTCAGGAATGTGTTGACTGATGCTGAGGATAGTTAAAATCAGTTTTTGTGAGCTGGGAGAATGCCTAAGTGCCAAAGGTGTTTTATGTGACTCTACTGTGAGAGAGGGAAAGGTAAGAAAGGAGGAAACATACATCTTTTTGGGTGTACAGTCTCTGGTGTATGGAGCAACTTTACATGCTCACTGACTAGCAAAAGTTAGGAGTAGGAAAGTACATGTGAATCTCTTCTTGCATGGATTTGCTAGCTATCAGCTTTCTGCAGTCCAGGAAGGCAGGACTGCTTTGTTCTAATGTAGCTTCTGGAGTGTAACAAGGTCTGCGTGACAAATTCCTTCCTCAGGAGCTCAAGGAAGCCCCTTGGTAACACTCCTTTACTGCACATCAAGCTTACTTTTGTCTGGAGAATGGCAGGAATATGAACCTAAGTGTGGATCTTCAGAATTTCCTCAGTACAAGAGGTTGTGTTTATTTTTTTATTAATATGGGTCAGCGGATCACCTTTCTGAGAGATTTTGAAAACAATTCTCTCTGCGACTATGGATGAGTGCAGTGGTTCCTTTTAAGGAAAAGTAGGCAGTCCTGGAATTTATCTTAATGAAATGTAATTTTTAATTGTTTGATTAAAAACAAAACACGGCAAACTTGCTAGAAGCTAGTACTAGCATAGCCAGCATCTACTTTCTTGTGGAGATCTAGTGCAGGTAACAGACTCCAGATATTTCCTCCCCAGTTTTGTGCTGCTTGGTACTAGTAACTTCAAAGAGTTAAACTACATTGGTTTTCCAAAGAAAGCTTTAACACTTGTAACTGGAAGATATGCTTACCTTGACATAACTTAATGCTTTAACTTACAGGCTGTCACTTCAGAAAAGTTACCTTCTAAATCTGAAAGGTGGATTAGTTTTCAGCATTCAGGTCACGTTTACAAACCTATGAACATCCATAAGCTGCATACTAGTTTTTATAGATTTTTATGTTATTGTAGAGATTCCATCATAAGCTAGGAAAAAATCATATTAAAATGTCAACTCAAGACAATAAATTCTTGTTTGGACAAACTAAGTCTTATTGCTGCTGACTGGCCGATGTGATGACTTCCACTTAATAGTCCTGGTTTCACTTGTCATATACATATACAAGGTGAGACTCCAGCCCTGAATCTATGCAATACAAGTCAAAAATTTCAGTGCTTCCATTATCACCCTGTGCACTTGTTCTATCTCTCACCAGCACAAAATGGTTTCAAGTACAAGGACTGAATTTGCAAGTAAAAGATAAAATGTTCTTTCTTTTTGGCTGTTGTTTTTATAGCTAAACAGAACAAAAAAGGATCAGGAAGTAGACCAAACTCTACCTTCTCTACATTGAAAAGGTCTAGATAAAGATTTTTGTACTTGATTGCTTTGTTTGAATTTTTCATTTATTTTTTCTTTTTGCAGCTTTCTTCTCTGATTATTTATTCTTTTGCTCTTCATTTAATTTACAATTTTTCTCTCATTTAGTTTGGCTTGTTTTCATATTAGCTTTTCCTTAATATGTATTCTCACAAGCAGGACGAATTTTTAAATATTTCTACTTCTGTGACACTTGATCTAGCATTTTTCAACAAGAGTCTATTTTAATGACTGCAGTTGCCTGAAGTCTTCCAGTCTTGCTCTGCTGGTCACAGAATGAATGGCACACATCTTTTACTATTGCTATCTAGTCTCTTTTTAGCTTTGTTTCCCACATATAGACACTAGATGTCTTTTTCACATACATCTGAGAGTGGACCATAACATTTGAATTTACTTGAATATGATCCTGTATCCTAAAGTCAATTTCTGCCTGCCTACCTTGGCAAAATCACTATTCATCACACAATTTGTTATAAAGTAGTAAGACAGCTTAAGCTTAGGTCCCCCCTGCAGCTGTTACAAAAAACCTGAAACATCCCCAGTACATTTTCCCCAAGCTCTTTACACCTCTGCTTTTCCTGAAAATATTTCCAGAGATGCTATGCTTTTACGCATGGACCAGCACAGATCAGCAGATAGAGGTGGTAACTGCGATTGTAAACTGAGAAAATACATGGGGTTGCGAATTGTGCAGCTGAAGGTCTGTCACAGAAAATGTCTGTTGGAAGCAGTAGGATCTGAGTATGTGTCTACATTTCCACCAGCAATTCTGCGTGAATTGTCCTTTAAACGGACTGGGACATGCCTATGTAATGTTTTATGTCAAGGGTGCTCAGCCATCGCTGGCCTGCCTTTTGCCCACATCCTGTGTCTGGTAGTCTTCTCTGGCAGCTGCTTGAGCACATTCTGTTTGCCAGATAAATTGTTCTGATGGCTGCAGCCTGTTCTTAACTGCTGCCTTTGTAGGAGATCCACAATCTTTTTCGTCATTTTGGGTTTGTGACACAGGTGAATTTGCTGGAAAGCTGTGGGCAGCCACAGGAGGTTGGATTTACTTTTTATATATCTATATCTATATATATCTATATCTATATATATATCAGCATGTTCGTTAAACTTTCAGGAAGTACACAGAAGGTACTGTGCATGAACGTGGGTGATAGGAGTGTCAGGGGAGGGGACACAACATATGGCCCTTTGCTGTCACTAGGTGAGCTAAATTACTGAAATGATGTGCAAAACAGCTTTTTTTTTTTTTTTTTTTTTTTTTGTCTGAAGTTAATGCTTCCAGCCCCAGGTGGCAGTCAACAGTTAGCAGTCATGGATTTCGGGAAACTTTGTACTCTTGGGGAATAGATAGGCTTCCCACATGAGATAACGTATCTGCAATAGTCTCAGTTGTCATTCTGTTTCAGACGTACCCTCACATAGAAAATGGCAAGATCATAGTAGCAAAGTCAAACACTGTGAGAAGAGGTCATACCTTCTGGGTATACACATATTGACAAAAGTACTCAAGGTAACTTACTGTGTGGTTGACTAAAACAGGTGAAAATCTAGCCATACCTTGCGTGTACTTGAGTGATAACTGCCTGATGGCGCATATGAGGTTGAAAGGACTTTATGGAGCTATTCATCTCCCAGTGAGAGAAAAAGGTGGTTCTGCATGTACTTAAAAACATCAAAGCTAGGAAGTTCTCTTTAAACAGAGATAAGTTGGAAATGTAAATTTGCTTGACATTTACTGAGACAGACAAGATTAATGATGGAGTTTCCTACAAGATTAAGCGTATGGATCCCCTAGGTCTATGTTCTATGGCAATACTTAGCTTGATGATAGTTTACTTATGTATTAAACACAATCCCCCTAAAAACCAAAAATCAAAGCCAACAATGCCCTCCCTCTGGAAAAAAACCCAACCAAACAAAAAAGCCCCTTTATGTATATATATATTTTGTTTCACCAATTTCAACAGGCATTGCAGAATAGGTGCTTTTCCATAATGAAATCTCCATGTATATATCTGAAAAAAGCTGTTACGCATAATTTTTAATTGACTTGTCTAGCTTGTTCACTGTGAATTGTATATAAAGGTAAAAATAAATAAATCGCCCCTCTCTCTTCCTTCCACTCCAATGAATCTTGTTAATTGCCATGAACCCTGCTCTTTCTAGCTGTCTTTGAGATTGTTATTGTAACATTCTCTCAAGTTCTCTGGTATTTAGCCAGTCTGTTGTTACAAATTGTATTTAGAAACTCCTGGAATACTGTTTTTACCAAGTTTCAGCCAGACTTGCCTAGAATAGCCTTACAAAGTGATGTTCAGGGTACCTAGCGCCAGATTTCACACTTCCTGCAAGAATATTCTTTCCCCTATGCATTATGCAAAAGGGAAATACCTTGTGTGTGTGTGTGTGTGTGTTTTGAGTGAAAGTAACTTGGCAGTAAGGACACTGGATCCAGTGCTACAGTTACCATATGGTTAGATCAGGTGTGATCTAAACATACAAATAGGTCAGATCCCTTTAGGACTTTACATGGAATTTAAATTCCAATCTGGAATTATGCAATTTTACTTAACCAGTGATTAGGTGCCTTTCCAGGCTGGGACACTTCTGAGCATAGGTGAATGCCTCATCAGTTCTGTTCAAGGTGTGATTACTATCTGCTCATGAAATCTTAACTTCACAGAATTTGTAAGGAGATGTAGCTAGATCATAGTTAAACTTACGATGAAAGATTTTTTTCCCTATAATAAGCTTCTAGCATTTTATTCTATTTCTCTCTAAGAACTTCAAAATAATGTTGCTTTCATTCACTTCTAAAAAGGTGTTCCACCAGAAAACACTTATTCATTGCTAGATATTTCTTCCCTGCTGCTTAGCTGGTGTATTATTTATTATTTTATTACTGTTTTCTTATTTCTATTATATTAGCTCTAGTTTTAATTAAATACATTAGCTTGCAACCACTACCTCTTGCTGTGTTTCTAGCTGAATTATCTTCTAGTAGAAATATTTTTTCCAGATGTTGGCAGTGTACCATGATCAGATAACCTCTAATACTTTTTTTCTTCAGTGAACTGATTAAACTATGCTTCTTAAGTCTTTCATTAGAAAACATTGTAACAGTGGAGCAGGAAGAAAAAGGTGAAGGGCTTCTCACATGATTCAGAAGAGCTTTGAATTAACACAAGGGGGAGGGTGGGGAGGGGGGAAGAAATAATATAAAAGGAAGTGATTTTGTAGTTTACTTTGACCATGAAAGTACTCTTGCTATAAACTGCTTGCAGGTTTTTGAGTTTGAGTTAGAAGCCATACCATGAGGGCGTGAAAAATACTTGAGCACAGGAGTGGAGCTTACCTGGGAGGGAGTCTGCCAGTTTAGAGTTGTGTTTTCCAGAACTTCAGTTGTTCTTTTAGCATTTTTCTGAAACCTTTCCAGTTTTGCTGTTGGACATATTAATTCCACGTTTCTGAAACCTGCTATATATCCCTTATGTTTTCCATGTGTTCTACGAAGTTGCCATTATACACAAGGATGTAATTTGTATATGGGCATGGTACATACTTTAACCATAACTTCAGCAATATTTATTTCTACTACTCTTGGAATAGAGCAAATACATTGATTAAGACTATACAGTTTTAAGCCACTTTAAACCACTAAGACATACCATATATAGTGAATAGTTGTGTTGATCCATTGAACCTTGATTTAATGTAAAGTGTCTAACTCATCCAGTGTATTTTAAATCCAAGAAATAAATTATCTTTCTCATGTGGGTTTTCTCATAAATTTCCTCAAATCTATGCATATGCATAGTCCTGGGTAGCACTCCCTCTTTGGACCACTTATTTATGATGTGCAAGAGAGTGTTTTCAATTTTGTACTCCACTTCTACTGAAGAGATCTTTTAAATGTACTTTTACATCTTTATCTGAGAACAGAAATAGAATGTTTCAGGCAGATTTCTTGTTGTATGATTTGAGAGGCATCTGTAGATGATAAGTAAATCCAGTTCATTTCTGATTTCATTTCCTGCAAATGCTTGGGCTCCTGTTTCAGCAACCTGTCTCTACATCTAAGTGACTTTGCTTTATTTGGTTTTACCAAAAGTATTTTTCATTTGGATCTCACAGCCCTTTTGCTTGTGCGCCTAACTCGCAGGAATAGCTCCATTTGTATCAGCAGAGTCTGTCACCAGATTAAGTATCACTTTCATCAATGAAGGTCTATAAAACAGACAGTGTAGCTGGTGACTGAATTTTTGTAGACCTGTGTGTTGGGAAAATGAAGATATAACTGTGTAGCTAATCAAAACCCATCTTTAGTCTTCATAGAGAATTTAAAGGATTGGAATTGGTGACTTCAAGCTCAATGTCTGCTTGGGTTTTAAAAGACAAATATCATATACCCTTCTTAAGATAGAGCACTGTTTACATCTCTTATCCTTTGCTCTTTCTCACATACAATATAAAGTGTTCTTCTCAACTTGGATAGGGGATGTGCAAAAAATTTATCATAGGCTACTGGTGGAGGTCTTCCTAGCTAGTCAGTGGTAGTAATTACTTATTGAAGAGGAGAGAATTCATTGAAGAAAGAATGAAAGTTTGTTGCATTATCGATTTTTTTTTTTTTTTTTTTTTTTTTTTTTTTTTTTTTTTTTTTGTCAGCTATTTCTTCCATATCTAAACAGACAGTTGATCCTGGGATACTGTGCAAGAATCAGTGGGCCAGAGAGCGAGCGAGTGAGAGGAAGCCTGGCTCCATTTTTCTAAAATAGTTAGCCCAAGTATCTGGAAAGGTGGAGTCTCCAGTCTTAGCGACACTATTGTACCTTCTTGTGTTAATCTTTTGATTTAAAACAAAAAGCTAAGAATAATTCCTAGGTCATGAAACATAATATAAGATTCTTCCCTTCCAGCTGTGTGTCCTAACTTTTTGGGCTATAAGTTTATGGTGTGTTTTGTATTTTCTTGGGTATGACGAAGGAGACTTCATTCTTTTGCTTTCTAGGCAATTTCTCTAATCATTTACTGTGAAGAAGAGCACAGTTAGTGCTACTTCTGAGTATCTTTTAAAAGAGGGAGAATTGCCTGCTTTCTTTTTTTTTTTCCTCCCTAGATGACTTCAGTGTGTCTTTTTTCAGCACAGGATTCTGGATTTCAGTTAAGATACATGTATCGGTTCTGATTGAGATACTTAGACTATAGAGTAATGAGAATTGAGCCACAGGTGTTGCCAGGCATTTTATATTGTGTGTTCATTATTAGGCTCAGCTTGATGTGCAGGCTTTGGAGCATCATTCTGAGTTGCTTGATGGGCTGGTTTTACAGTAAGCTCTTGCTGATATGAAGTTGCTTTTTTGCCAGGAAAAATGGTTCTCTGTTCCAGGTGACCCTTACTATTTCAGCTGAAGAATGTCTTTCGTTGGTAGAAGGCAGAGATTTTTAACTGCACAGGGGAGTTGGTACACAGTGTACGTGGTTTCCATTACTAGTGCTTAAACAAAGAAGTGTGGGAGTACACAGCTAGAGGAGGGGCAAGGCAGGACTACATCTTTTGGGGTATCCACGGTCCTAGATTGACTTAGATAAGTCATGATGCCTCATGTTGACTCTACCCAATCCACTGGATAGGATAATGTGTGCATAAATACGGTTTTGAATTCCTAGATAGGATTTGTCCTGTGGTAGCATTTGGTTGTCAGAGTATGGGGTCAGGAGTCTGACTGGAATTTTCAGAGTGATGAGACTCACTGAAAAACATATGTCGTAGTGATTTTTTTTTTTTTTGTGTGTGTGACATGGTAGAAAAATATAGCCTTGTTCTTGCAGTTCATCTTTTCCAGTGGAAGTCTGGTATTCTGGAAGATGAGTTTAGTTTAAAATGCAGCACAAACGCTTTCCTTATTAGTTCTGTGCTATTATTCTCATAATTGGTATGTTTGTAGCTGAAACCATTTCTTTGTAAAATCTGAAAGCCTGCTAGTTGGAAAAGCCATTGAATAAACAAATACAGAATATCTGCTCTAGCTATTAGAAGAAGTAGGACGGAAGTATGTGTGGAATAAAGCAGTGGCAATAAAGGTTTTGCTTGAATCTAAAACAACACTTTAAATGTCTCTTATCTAGAAATAGGGTTTATTGTATGTCAGGAGAAAATAATTAATTAGCATGTTAGTGTTCACAAATAGTATGGGGTCAAATTTATCATGTTTTGGTAATTGGGACTTTAATAATTTATATAATAAACATCAGTGTGAATCTTAGCATCAGTTCTTGCTGCTTTGTCCCTGAGTGACACGCTCTTCTTGTCTATCCCTGTCATTTTGCCCAGCAGATTGCACCTACTTAGGACTAACTGACAAGCTGTGGCATATCTGTTTTCATGAGGCCCTTTCCAGGGAGGCACATAGCGTTCTCAGTACGCTCTATCTGCCGTCCTCTACAAATCACATGCCCTGGAAACACTGGATGTGAGAAGGCTGAACTGAAAATATAAAGGATCCAGCATGAAGACTACTTGCAAAGAATTTAAATGAAACTGAGGGGGGAAAAGTGTTTCTGTGAGTTAGATTTAAACAGTCTTGAAAGGAAAATACTATTTAGCTGGATCTTTTTTCATTCTGCAGCAAAGGTGATGCAGAGGATCCAACCACAGTGGGTTTACAATAACTGTAACTTTGGATGATATGTATGCTATGTATCAGGCAAGACTACAGATAGTCTGACGTATGCCTGAAGCCTAACAGAGTTTTAAACATAGAAAACTGATAACTGCTAGAAGGATCCCAGATTCAAGGGGATATTATAATTCCAGTACAATACCCTGGACACTAAGGTAGTTTGCAGCAGATTTTAAAAGACCATTTGTAGGTTGCTTGAAAAAAAACCTATTCTCTCTTCTCGTGTGTCTTGCTCTGCCACTCTCTCTAACCCTGAGTTTCAAGGTTGACATGAACACTTAATCTCTTAAACCATATTATGTAGATTATCACTATTCTCTTATTGGTAAACATGCCTCACTAATATGGCAAAACAGCTAACAGGATGCAGTGCACCTGCTCACTCTAGGTGCTTAACTGGCTGAAGTGAGGAGGTTGCCAAAAAGTCTGAAAATAATTTGATGAAATTCTTACATGTTTTTTCTTCCTCATAGTCTCCTGAAATAAGGTACTTAAGCCGTAGGGAACTATGAATTTGGTTAGAAGTGCAGTGAGAAAGAGATTCTGTTTTAGGATTTTATAATTGAATGGATTATGGGGTGGGGGAAAGGAGCTTAATTTTTGTTCTTTTTCTTTGTATATGTGCCAATGCTTTTGTTAGTAATCAAGTTCCTTTGGTTCCCATTACAGTTACCCATGTGTGTCTGCTATGGGGGGGGGGGGAATTGAGGAGAAAAATGCATTAATGAAACTGTCAACTTTGAATTCCTGGAACTCATTTCGAAGTCTTTAAAAACACTGTCAGGTTAACACTGTTTCTAATCTATGGGCAAAATGCAATTTTAGAAGAAAAATATTATATAAATTATGTAAAGGACAGAAGGCAACAAATCAGTCTAGAATTTGGACAACACTCAAATCCTGAATTTCTTGATGACCTCTGCTCCCCTTTGCACAGTTCCCAGCTGGTCGTGCTTGGTTATACCTAGATTCTCTTTACTTTTGTGATCTCCTTTCTTTCATTAACTCTGTATAGTGATTACCTATGATACATTGTTAATACGCAAGGTAGTCTGTTATGAGTTATTCTGGTGGGATAAGTCTCTGAAAGCAAATTTCTTTTTGCCTTACCTTCAAGCTTCCATCTCCAGCTTCCACTGAAGTTTCCTCTGTCTCATGTACAAATTTACTTCCATTAATTTCAAAATATTATCATAAATAGTTTATTATTTCAATGAAAATTATTTTTATATCAGTATTTTTAGTGGAAAATAAATCAATTACTTCTCTTACTTTCAGATGGGCACCTTTAAGGCACATGATGGTGAATATTTTTTAGAACCTCTGATGAAAGCGGATGGAGGTGAACATGAAGATGAGCATAACAAACCACATCTTATATACAGGCATGAAGAAATTAAAAAAAAGTATCAGAAATCCCATAAACCTTGTGAAGTTTCAGGTATAGTCATACTTAAAATTTCAATGTGACTTTTTCAAATGTCAGATCTTTTAAAAAAAAGACAAGATTAATTTTCATAAATAATATTTATCTCCAGATTGTTCCATTAGAACCTACACATTTCTTTCACATAGTCTTGGCAGCAATTTCTTTTTTTCTGTCAGTTGCTAATTCAAACGTAGGACAAAATGTGCATGTAAAAAAAAAATCATGATATTGCAAGAACTTCTCTGTGGGTTTATTTTTTTTTACACCTGTGTTGTCACATATGTAAACATTTAAAGAGTAGATCCACAGGAGTTGTTGTTGCTTACATTCACAAAAGATGATGAACTTATTGCAAGTCTAACAGATAATACAGGAAATCTGTCTTCCTTAATAATGGAAGTATCTAGTATTACCCATTAATGTAGATTTTTGTCCTAATGAGTATTTTAATAATTTATTCATACTACATATTTGTAATAGTTTTATTTTAAATAAAAGGGAAGTGGAGTAATTTACAAGCATAGCATTAGGATGTGTGACAAGTGAATGGTTGTACTTTCATAGCTTCACAGTATGTAGGTTAATCATTAAGCAAAGTAACTTGAGTGAGAACGTATGCAGTGAAAGTGACTATGAAAACCAAAAAAGCTTTATTAATACCATGAAGCAGTGAGTAGAAAGCACTGTGCTTTAAACTGATATGTTTTTTAGTGGGACAAAAAACTTTCAGTAGTTGTTTTTCATAGTTATGCACACATCTTCGTAGTCTGAAAATAGTATGATGCGAGAGAGGCACCTGCAGCTGCCATCAAAGTAAAAAAAAAAACTAGACAGAAGAGTGGGATTAGAAAGGATTTATTTGAAATTGTAGGTGTCCATAGACTCATTCTAAACACTGAGATACCATCTGCTTTGGGATATAATGATGTAGAAGCCTTTGAAGATCCTGCCTGAGCAATGCACTTCTTAACCTTTACTATTATACTAGTGCTATTTTAAATATTTTTCATTGTGTTGGAAACATAATTTTTTTTAAGCCTAGTGACATAAAAGCTTTTCTTTTGATTTTGATAGAAGCATATGGGCTTTGTTTATTGGACTTCAAAGAAAACAAAAATGGGTGGAGATTCACAATAGGAGAAAGCAGCTTATATTTGGTTCAGCTTGGCATTTAGAAACATCGTGTCTAATTAAAATTCTACGCATTTCCTGATATTGAAATCTGCATTATGCATTTGAATGTACTTGCACTTCAGGAATGTTTAAACAAGGCTGAGTGCCTAAAAATGACTATTTGAAGAAAAGGAAAAAAATAAAATTTCAACTTTATTTTCTTAAGAAATATCTGTCCAGGTGTTTGAAAATATAAATTGCAAAAATAACAGTGTAGCTTGGGTGGCTAGTATTTTTAATTTTAGAAAATTCTTAAAGCATATTTTATACTCAGAAACAATATATTGAGAATTCTGCTTTTCCGTAGATACTAAGGCCAGAAAGCAACCATTATGATCATCTTGCACTCAACAAATTCTAGTGAAAGGTATTTCTTTTCTTTAGCTCTATTTTTAGGAAGCTGATGCTATCTATTCATTGATTGTCACTGCAGAACAAGGAGTTAGTACTTTGTTTGAAAATCAAGCAAGTGTTGTTTTTCCTGATTCTTTTTTAATGATGAATAGTATGTACTGAACCAAAGTAGAGGTCTTTCAGTTTGTGTTGTTTGTGGTTTTTTTTTTCTATGTTGCATATGAGAATTCTATTAATATAAGCAACCTAGTGTGAGAAAAAGGCTCCAAGCGTTAAGAATCTGGTCATTTTCCCCCTTTTCATTTATTGGAGCAACTACAAAAGATTGAGCCAGGGATTACTGTCATTTTTGGGGGAGCGAAGTTGCAGAAATATTCATGGAGCAAAACCTTGTGTTATATTTCTATCCTTCTAAAGAAGAGATTTGTCTCCATTAATGCTAGTCTTGCCTGGTTATTCACATCCTCCCTTCAAGGAGGAACAGAGTATATCTAGCAATACTTGTGATCATGAGTTTCTCTTTCTCTGGTAAGTGAACCTTGACAGAGGATATGGAGAGACATAGCATTCAGTACATCTTTTTAGTTTGAAATTGGACCATGATAATTGCTTCTAAAATTGTCTAACTAATCTTTTCCTCACTTTGTACTGGTTTCTTCTAAACTAACTTGCTGATGAAAAATTAATTGGAAACCCTGGTACAAGCCTTACTCAAGTCACGATAGGACATCTGCTGCCTTTCCTCTATCCATAAATCCTGTTTCCTTAATACAGGGAAGCTCATCTGAATTTTCCATAATATGTTTTTGATAAATACGATAGCTATTACTCATCCACTTGTTGATTTCTGGTGTTTATAAACAAAATTATATTTGTTCTGCTATTGAATTTGTCTTGGCTGGTCCATAAATTTAGGTCGTCTTTAAACTCTCACTTTAAATATAGATGCTGTTTCCTATTTTGCCAGTACTCTGAAGTCTCAGACACCTTCTGTGACCTAGTAAAGATAATGTGCATATGAAATTGCTTCAGCCAGTTCTCTTCAGTGCATCAAACTCAGTCAGTCTGAACACATCTAATATACGTAGGTACTCACAAACAAGTTCCTTTTCAAAGCCAGTCCCCAAATTCTCCCCTTGTTGTTGCTAGTGCTAACAGTTTTTGCAATTATTATAGCTATATTTTGTGACTGACTTTTAGACAATTACTCAGCCAACTTTAAGGTGCTTGCTGTTGTCCCTCTACTGTTTTCTGGCTGTATTGTGCCCTAACTTTAAAGCGGACAGACTATTGATCTGTCAAAAGTAGCTTAAAGTTTATAGATGAAGGCTCTTCCCTTGAAATATGGAATACATAGATTTAAATCCTCTCAAGTTAGGGGTAACAGAGTTGGGATCTCTGAATTCTTGAGTCAGTGCTGTAGTCATTAGAATAAAAGGATTAGGAGGCATATCCTTTGGCAGCTACTTTTTAACAGGAAATCTAGCTTCCAGAAAGATAGTGGAGTTTTGTTCTGAGGGGGCTGAAGTGCCTGGTTAGGTGCTTAAGTTCTGGAGGGTAGTGAGAATTCAGATATGCTTCTCACTTAAGTATTTTTATGTGGGCTATTGCTAAGGTGACTCCCTGATCACTGCATGGATTTTATGTATCAGGTATCACAAGCCTTTGGTGGCTAGGCTATACAGCATGACTGGAAGTATTACAGTATTTAGTTTGGAGGTATCTGAGTAGGTTCTGTATTTCCTTTAGAACCTGATCCTACATAATGAATATTAACAAAGCTGTCAAGGAAGTCACTGAAGGCTTTTGATGCGTACTTTGTTATGAAGTAAACTCCATGTTTATACAGATGTAAAGTTATATAAATGAAAAAATAAATAGGGACTTGAATTCAGGATTCAGGCATAGTCTTTGTTATGGTTTGTTTTGGTTGGTTCTGTTGGTGTCAAAGGTTTGTGTGTAAAAAATAATGTATTTTGTTTAATTAACTTGCTTCCTTTGTTGGACTGCTTAAGCTCCAGTGTTTATCTCCTTCCAGCCTGCCTGTCTGGATTATGCTGCATTCTAGGAACTGTATAATACTGCTATCTCTTAACTAATTTTTAACAATGAATCTATATATGATAGAACTATATGATAATATATAAGGCATCTAATTTTGATGTTCCTATTACAGCCTTTCATGTTTAATATATTTTTTTTAATTCTTGCACTGGTTCTCTTGGAAATAAGATCATAAGTACAAGTTCGCTTTGTCTATTTTGGGCAGCCTTTTGGCTGTTTCTCTTTTTAAATTTAGAAACTGCATTCAACAGTAAATCTCTTTATACTTTACAGAAAAAGAGTTGAAGAGCACTTTACTACATCCAACCTTCAGCAGTTTAAATGAAGAGAGCAATGTTTTACAGAAGTCTCTCAGTTTAGAGTATGCTTTAAATAACCTATCTATAGAGGATGGTGGCAATCCACATTCCAGGAAAAGACGTTTTCTTTCCTATCCAAGATATGTAGAAGTGATGGTTACAGCTGACACCAAAATGGTTCGTCACCATGGGCAGAACTTACAGCACTACATACTAACATTGATGTCAATAGTAAGTAAACTTAAGTTCATAAGTATTAGCAATTTCAGTTATTTCTGTTCTGTTTTCTGTTCTGCAACTTCCCTGTCTTCTGGTTTGACAAAGTAGGGCCAAAACTTCAGATTATGGATCTTTTCAGTTTAATGCAGTAAGGTGTGTAGGTGAAATGCTGTGACCTATTCCTGATTTGCTGTTGCTTTAGAAGAATTCTTAAGCTTCAGTGAGTTGAACATATCGATTAATTACAGCAGACAGAGGTTAAAAGGCATTGTAAAAAAATGCTTGGTTATAGTAATCCTAGTTTTTCAAGTAATTTCAAATTAATATGGGTCAGACTTTGAGTTGGCATCATTTAGTTGAGCTCTTTCTGTGGTGAATTCTTTCTTGAACCAAAAGTCAATTCTTGTGTTGATTCAGGATCTAGTACAATAAGCTCTGTAAAATCAAAAGGTTTACTGTGACATCTCTTGAATCATTTTTTTAGGAAAAGACATGCTAAAATATTCTACATAGTAATTATTTCTAGATTTCTGTCCTTCCATCTATTGAAGAAGCTTAATTTATATGAAACTGCATCTAACTTTGGGCTTGCAAATTAAGACACCTACATATAGGTGTCTATGGAGATATTCTGCTTTAAATGAGAGGTATTCACTTGACCAGTTATTGACATCTATCTTGACCAGTAGTTGACATCTACTTTTGGATGAACAGAATAGCTCTCTAGTTTCCACTGGGATCAATTAGTTTGCTTCATAGAAGTGTCTAGTACCATTTAAGATGCCATAGGACATCTGACTTGGCCTCAGCTGCTGCTTGACAAAGGTGTGCAAGTCTCCTGTAGATCATGTGTCATATCTGCCAGTTCTGTATAGATGTCTGATAACCTATAGCATCTGAAGTGACACTAGATAATGTGTAGTTAGGCAACTGAACTGAGTTCTGCTCACTCTAATGTCTAGATCTCCAGCTGATGGCAGCAGAGGTGCTGTCACCTATTACACAGATGTAGGTACCTAAACTTAGAAAATGGAGTTTTCTTTAATTGGTTTATAAGAAGAATAATGACATTTTAAGGGAGATTAGCATACTTTAATTTGATAGTCTTCTGAATTTTTGTACTGGCAGTGGTGTGAAGGTCTGAAAGTTCATGTATTACAAAGAAAAAATCAGTATCAAAAGGTGGATTTTTTCTTTAACTTATAGTACAGACTCAATTTGGAATTCTTTTAGAAACGACTGAAACGAAAGATCACATTGTTTATAGAGTTACTTTTTTAATACAGAGGTATACTAAGAATCAAAATGAAGTGGTCAAAACATTGTTTTAAAATGGAAGATGTTTTTTACAAAACTGTACAATAGGATGAAATGGAACATTTATTGTATAATTTTCATAAGGTGCTGTTGTGATTATAGCTAATGTAATTCCTGATCTTCTTTTTTACGAACAAACATTGTTCCTGCATCTGTAGATGTTGTACATTCAACCACTGTTCCTTATAGTGCAACGTTTCTTGTGTCTTTTTACTTACATAATTGGACTTCTGCTAGGTAAATAGGATATGCATTGTATAATTGCTGCTAAAGAGAGTCTATATGAACTGTTTAAGATCTAGCATTTAACATATACACATATGAGTGAAAGAATACCAGCTCTTTGCTAAAAAGCTTGTGACTTCATTCCTGTGCTTACCTATCTATACTGTAAAACTAAGGCTTAGGGCAGTTATTGCTGGCTTTGAGGTAATGGCATACAATAAAACACTGTATCTTTAATGTGAATTTAATATCTTTGAATACTACAGTAGATAGTAAGATGTATAACTGGCATCTTCTGGCAGCTCTTATTCCACATGTACATCTGCTACTTCTGAAGGTAATCTTGAAACAGAAGTTTGTTAAAACATTATTTCTAGAAATGTTTAGCTTTTATAAATGCAGATTTTTTTTTTTTAAATATAAAATCAGATCTTAATTCTGAAAGATTTTCTTCACAGTCCAGTTAATTTTCTCCCCACCCCCTGCAAGAATACATATTCCAGCTTATATCCCTTCTCCTTGAAGCATTTCAACGATGTCATAGAATCACACAATAGTTCAAGTTGTAAGGGACCTTTGGAAGTCATCTGGTCCAACCCTCTACTCGCATTTATATCGCTTTGTCAAACAAATCAAATAATGCATATGAAGATACAGTCTTCAGTCTCTTCTCTTCTTTCTCCTTTCCCATAATAGTTATTTTTCAGTAAGCTAGTAATAAATGTGAAGAATAGGAAAACAAATGACTACCACTCTTTGCTATGTAATCTGTATTAGAATTCATCAGTATGCAGGTGGGTCATTTCTTGACCCACAGCCTATTAGTGTTTGAACCAGAACCATTATTAGTCTTGTTTCATTACCCATAAAGGGAAGAAATGAAACTATTAAATTTTATCCTTTCTGCCATTATACAGATAGCTTTGATTATTAAATTTAACTGGTACTTGTGTACCCAGGACTGGCTGGGGTTAAACCACCACACTGGTCAAGCAGCTTCTCCTGTTATGGGAAATCGTCAGGTTGCTGGCATTTTAAATGAATCAAGCATTATACTCTACTCTTATAATCATTCTGAAACTTTTAAGGATATTCAGTTTTGGCTTGGATTTTAAAGAAACCTAAAAAGTTTAAGCATATAAATCCCATTAAATTTTAATGAAACTCATCTAGCTCCAAGAAGAACTTTTGAAATCCTGGCCCATTTTTATTTTCTTTTCTTCCTTTTTTTTTAGCATCATCAAAACCACCAAAGTAAACTTACTGCTATAGGATACTGTTTTATGAGTGGAAAATAAGAACTGAAATATACTGCTAAATATTTTTAGGGTTTTAAGTGTCTTGTCACTCATCCAATTCAACCTGAAAAGGCTTAACTCTCAGCATGCAAGTAATCCCATTGAACTGGAACTGGAATGCATTTTCTCATTTCTTTAAAATTGCAAAAATCTTGGCAAGATTAATATTCATAGTATTTACACTATGTCTTGGAAATACTTGTTCTGATTGAAATATGTATTAAAAGTACAAGGAATACCTTTGCCATAGGACTTTATCAAAACTTTTGTATTGAAATACAATAAAGAGTGGCATTATTTAATGTGAAATGATAAATAAAATAATAAAGAAATCTGTGATTGCTTAACTCGCAATGTTCTTTCTTGTTCCTCCAAGCGTTGCATCAGCAGAGTAGGCAGTAGGTACTGCCTTAATAGATTTAGTAGCTGGAGGACTCTGTCTTAAGCACATTATATTGTGACAGTTCGAAGTCCCTAACATGAAGGCTTGATCTTAGCAACTGAAATAATTCATTAAGACACTGGAGTTTACTGTAAAAGCACCAAAACCTCATCAAATCTGGTTCCATGATACATTTTGAGGTACTATTCTCATTTTCTGAATCAGGTACCTGATTATTGACATCTTTTTAAGAAATCTACTGCTTAGATAGCTTGGTAGTAAAAAAACTTCTTGGTCTGTTCTTAGTCTGCTTGCAGCAAGAACTTCAGTCTTGTGTTTCTGTAGAGAAAACTTGACATGTAAAACTACCTGTGGTAGGGCTATGTTGGCCAGCTCAGATCGTGAACTTGGCTGACTGCTTAGTCATGTGAGTGCTAGAGTTGGAGCATGGGAGGGGGGCAGCCATGCATTCAAGGAGAGGATTGAGACAGCATCAGTTTAGATCATTTAACTTGCAGTGAGACTGTGTAATCATAAAATGGCATTATATAATGGTAAAATAGTACCATTATAACATAGTATTAAAAGCTGGTATTTTTAATTTTCATCAAGACAGGTTCTTAACTTGGACTGCACATAAATGGCTTTGACTATCCATTGTTTTGTTCTTTGTGTAGTCTTTCAGATCTGTGCAAATCAAGCTGCCATCAAAGTACCTTGAAATAGTTACTGTCGTTTTAGTAATGTTTTTGTGGCTACCATAATTTACTGAGATGTAAAATGTAAGGCAGTAAGAGATCTTAGCAGCAAAAAATTTTTCTAGTTGTAGTCTTTTTTTTTTTTACTTTTTTGCCATTCTGACAGCTAATCATCAGCAATGATCGTGAAATATTTTCAATGTAGAAAGATCCCATGCACCAGTGTGCTGCCCCTGTCATTCAAAAATAGCCAAATGATTTTGTCCTAATATATATGGGATGAATTTAAAGAATGTTTTTATATTTTCTTTGCAGTTCATACCACACAACTGTTAACAGTTCATATTTCCATAACACTCTGGGAAAACATAGATGCATACTGGCATTTAAGAATATTTGACATTATTGATTCTGCCATATAGTCATCATTTAAAAATAGAGAGTAGACTTGAATAATTTGTAGGTTAATCACTTCATTTGTATGACTAGCATCTGAAAGGCAATAAATATTTTTAAATTCAAAATTTAGTGATTAGTATATTGTTCCTTGCATCTACTACTTAGACTACGAAGTTTGTGCTTTACGTCTTTTTTTTTACTCAGATCAGTGTATTACTACTAATGCTGCAGGAATGTTCAGTGCTTTTTATCTCTCATTCAGTGAAATCTAGAGAGCCAGCACAAAGGCATTTGTTTCTTGCTTAAGCTCTATACCTTATCGTGTTTCTTCTGTATATATAAAACCACAGGATCTTGAGCACTTTGATGTGGTTAAAATGAAAATGGGTATTTGATTATACACCAATGAATATACATAGCTGGAAACAATTATTTGCAAAGTATCGTTCATACAAAATTCTGAGATAGACTTGTTGCTTATCTTGACATATGGATATCTATATGGGTATTAAAAAACCCTACTATTTTTTTAAATTGTGACTGTTCTTGTATTCCAGCTCCAGGGTGCCTGTATATTAAATGTCATAATGCCTCATACTTTACTACATCTTGAGGTCCACTAGCTAATACAGAGGTATTAGAGCCAGCAGCGTGGCCACGTGGCCAGCGGGACTAGGGAAGTGATCATCCCCCTGTACTTGGCACTGGTGAGGCCGCACCTCGAATACTGTGTTCAGTTTTGGGCCCCTCACTACAAGAAAGACATTGAGGTGCTGGAGCATGTCCAAAGAAGGGCAACGAAGCTGGTGAAGGGTCTAGAGCACAAGTCCTATGAGGAGCATCTGAGGGAACTGGGGTTGTTTAGTCTGGAGAAGAGGAGGCTGAGGGAAGACCTTATCACTCTCTACAGCTACCTGAAAGGAGGTTGTAGCGAGGTGGGTGTTGGTTTCTTCTCCCAAGTCGCAAGCGATAGGACAAGAGGAAATTGCCTCCAGTTGTGCCAGGGGAGGTTTAGATTGGATATGAGGAAAAATTTCTTCACCGAAAGGGTTGTCAAGCATTGGAACAGGCTGCCCAGGGAAGTGGTTGAGTCACCATCCCTGGAGGTATTTAAAAAGTGTGTAGATGTGGCGCTTAGGAACATGGTTTATTGGTGGACTTGGCAGTGCTAGGTTAACGGTTGGACTTGATGTTCTTAAAGGTCTTTTCCAACTTAAATGATTCCATGAAATTTTGCAGTATGTAGGCAGGCACATACTTGCCCATCTTTACACCTCACTCCTGTTAGTGCTGTTTACTGCTATTGTTACCTAGGTGATGGTGGTGGTTGTTGTTAACTAGATATTTAATGATTAGACTAGTACTTGTCTCTATGACTTTCTCCTCAGTAGTACAGGGTTCAAGGTCTGTCCCTATGGTGAAGCCTCAGTACTGTTTAATTATGACAAAGGTCTTGCTCTAAGCTTATCTGGGACTCGTCTCGTGTATAAGAAGGAGACAGTTTGCCAAGCAACACTCATATGTCTTTATCTGAATAGCTTCTCATGGCTAAAGAAACCTGGCTATGGTTGTGCCCTGTGAAGTGATCTTTTCAGGTAGTTTCTTTCAGATACTGAAAGGAGGATGCTTTGACATCTGAGCTGTACATGATGGCATTTAATGTGATCCAGTTATAGTCTTGGTGCATATTTTCATCAAAAGGCTGTAGATGATGATGACTAAGTCACCATTTACTGAGTTGTTGCAATATTAAAGGGATATCTTTGCAACCATCTTGGTCCCAAGTTAGAGATAAGACAGAGCACAGGCATTCCAGACAAGGTGACTCAGCCTTTAAAAGGGATGTATTCTTTCTTTTTGCCTCCACTAGAGCAAAACAGGGAGTCATCTGGAACCTCTGCTTGGTTAACTCGGGGGATGGTAGATTGAAGAGAACTTGGATGCGGGGACAGGAGATGACCTAAAACTCACAGGGGAAAAAAATGGTAACTCTGTGGTGTGTAGGTATACTTGTGCAAGTCTGCATGAGAAGTCTCTGCTGGCACTAGGTTCCACTGGTGAAAGCACAGGTTTGTACAGAAATATGGATGGAACAGAACAGGAGTAACACCAGCAGAAGTAACACAGCTCTTTCTCATTCTCTTAGTGAAGCAATAAATGCTGCGATGACTTCTTTATCTCATGACTTCAGACAATTCTGGGGTCTTACGAAATATATGACAGAATCAGGATATGGCAGTGGAAGAGGTGAAGGAGAAATCTCCCAGATCCTGGATATCTTACATCCTTTCAGCACTACAGTGATAAATAAGAGATTGTTGGAGCCTGCAAAAGACATGTGATCTAAGAAGTGATATCGTGTTTCTTTCAAGGGATATGAATGTTTGTATTCTCCTGGTACCATGGTTGTGTGTAACAGACAAGAGGAAAGAAAAAGAGGTCTTGTGATGCAACATTTAGGAAGAAAGAGCTGAAGAAGTCCAGTTTGATTTGGATATATCACTTACTTATCTTCCAGCCTCTAGATGTACTTGCTTGTTTACTAGCCCCTTTTCTAAATAGGGCATTTTGCCACAATTCACAGTCCCAGTTTAATGGACAGTTACAACAGGGATATTAAGAGAAACTAAACTTTGTTGTGACCAAATTGCTTCCAGTCACTTGGCAGCCACAGCTGGGGTGATAAGATCTGACATAATCTTTGAGCATTTCATGAAAATGAAAGTTGTGATCCTTCCACTGGAGGGTAACTAGCTTCATTTTTTTTATTCCCCCCCCCCCCCCCCCCCCCCCCCCCCCCCCCCCCCCCCCCCCCCCGTCTTTGTTGCTGTCTGGTCTGAATTGTTCTGTGGTGTGGATGCTGGGTTTAAAAGTCTGAAAAATCTCTTGAAACTAATTTCCCTTTGTCTTGGCTATTACCTCCTACTTCTGTGAAGCGTGGATTTAGATCACTGTAAAGCAAGTAGATCTGGAAATTGTAAAGAAATGGTGTATTCTATCAAATTCCTGTCCCATTTCATCATCCTTTTTCATGAATGCTTCCAATAAGAGAGCATTGAAAGAAGTATCCTTAGAATACAGGAGCAGGGAGTACTTATTGCTTTATTTCTTTTCCACTAAAAATAAGAATCTCATATTCCAGATCTTTGATACCTCCCTGCATTGATCTATCATTTCAAGTCTCAGTTGATGATTTTAGCCTGTACAGTTCCCTAGGTAAATCTTCAAGTTTGGTTTGTGGTTTTCAGCTCTCAGGATTTTTCTCTTCAGACATGTGTTCAGCCAGCCTGCAGAATGTACCTTACTTCACTTGTAAGGGCATCTCATTATCAGCACAGAGTCTTGCTCTTTGATCTTTTGAAAGCAGTGGTAATAACTAAATGTTTGGACGTCATGAAAGTGCCCATGAAACAAAGGATCCATACTTTGACTCAGTCATAGGGTTAATGAGAGTAGTGTTACTTTTATGTTTAGCACGAGCTAACCTGTCTCCAGTATGAGGGAAAGTATGCTTCAGATTCTGGCAAGAACTGCTGGCCTCTGGCATCTAAGTGACATTGTTTCAGGCCTCAGCTGTTCTCCAGACTGAGACAGCCAGTAGATAATTCAGATGGTGCATGGATATGGTGTTGAAGGTCCTGCAACGGATTCTCTTCAGGTGTGCAATGAGATATTCTTCTCTCTTCTTATGCAGTCTAATGCATCTCCTCTGAGGTATGAGTAATTTGTAATGGGTTTTGAAGAAGTACTTTTGCTCAAATATTTTCAATGGACATTGTGTCAACAGGCAGGAAGGAGGACACCTGACTCTGGGTTTTGTGTTGGTTTCTTTGCCTCCTCTATGTTTTCAGATTTTGTTAGCAGATAATCTCAACAGGCAGCACTTGCACAACAGTAACAGATTTTTTTTCAAGGGACTGTTAATATATATGAGGGAACATCCATCAACTACAGTAATAACTATAAACAAGAACAAGAAATACTAAGTTTTAATCCCAGGAAGGCTCCAGCTTGGACTCCTTGCCCAGATCATTCTAATCACTCAGGATCAGAAATGAGTCTTCCTCTCACATACTATGGTACAGGAGACCGTTAAGAAACTGAGGGGTAATGTTGCAGTGAAGGTTGATAGTCGCAGTTTAGGCACTCGTGGTATTATTTGGTGTTAGCTGAACCTAGTTAACCCCCCAACCAGTTCTCAATCCCTTTGCCTGTTCTACCCTTGTATACTGGACATATACCCTGATAGAACTGGACAAATCCTGTATTGTTTTTTGTCTACTGTGTCAAGTGTCACTACCTCAGATGACCTGCATGGTCTTTACTTGACAGCCAGTGAAAAGCAGCTGTTCCCTGAATTTCAGAGCTTTCTGTTCCAAAGCAAGACATTAACTAGACTGGTTTACAAGTTAATAGAAAGATGTTTCTGAGTAATCTGGTGGCCTTCTATGATGGAGTGACTGCATCAGTGGACAAGGGAAGAGCTACAGATGTCATCTACCTGGACTTCTGTAAGGCCTTTGATATGGTCACCCACAACATTCTGGCTGCTAGATGGGAGAGATACGGGTTTGATGGGCGGACTGTTAGATGGATAAGGAATTAGCTGGATGGCCATGTCCTAAGAGTCAATGGCTCAATGTCCAAGTGGAAACCAGTAATGAGTGGTGTCCCTCAAGGGTCCGTATTGGGACCAATACTATTTAATATCTTCATCAATGACATAGACAGTGGGTTTGAGAGCACCCTCAGCAAGTTTACAAATGACACCAAGCTGAGTGATTCAGTTGGTTTGCTTGAGGGAAGGGATGCCACCCAGAGGGACCTTGACAGGCTTGAGGAGTGGGCCCATGTGAACCTCATGAAGATCAACGGGGCCAAGTGCAAGGTCTTGCAGCTGGGCTGGGGCAATGCCCAGTATTGATACGGACTGGGAGATGAATTAATTCGAGAGCAGCCCTGCAGAGAAGGACTTGGGGATGCTGGTGGATGAAAAATTGGACAGGAGCTGGCAATGTGCACTTGCAGCCCAGAAAGCCAATGATATCCTGGGTTGCATAAAAAGAAGCATAGCTAGCAGGTTGAGGGAGATGATTTTCCCCTTCTACTCTGCTCTCGTGAGGCCCCACCTGGAGTACTGTGTCCAGCTCTTGGGGCCCCCAGTAAAGAAGGACATGGACCTGTTGGAGCAGGACCAGAGGAGGGCCACAAAAATGATCAGAGGGCTGGAATACCTCTCCTGTGAGGACAGGCTGAGCGAGTTGGGGTTGTTCAGCCTGGAGAAGAGAAGGCTCTGGGGAGACCGTATTGCAGCCTTTGAATATATAAAGAGGACTCATAAGATCGAGAGAGACTTTTTACTACTTTTGCCTGTAGTTGACAGGACCATGGGTAACAGTTTTAAACTGGAAAGAGGGTAGGTTTAGATTGGATATAAGGAAGACATTTTTTATGATGAGGGTGGTGATACACTGGAACAGATTGTCCAGAGAAGTTGTGGATGTGCCCCGTCCTTGGAAGAGTTGAAGGTCAGGTTGGACGGGGCTTTGAGCAACCTCATCTAGTGAAAGATGTCCCTGCCTGTGGCTGGGGGGGTTGGACGAGATGATCTTTAAGGGTCCCTTCCAACCCAAATCGTTCTAGGATTCTGTTTACTGTATTTCTATAGCAGTGCCTGTTTCAGCATTATAATCTAGACATGAAACAGTCTGGCTTTGTTACCTGTTCTATAAAAGATCTTTCTGTTAACACTATGTGCATGTCATCTTCTTGTATAGGTTTATGCTGTAACAAATTCTCTGTTGTAAGTGGCTCTTCTATCAGTTTAAGTGGTAGGAGAGTCAATCCTTGGGATAAGTGTATTCACATTATAAGCCAAAGATCCTCGCAGATCTCATTTCAGATTCCTCTCTGACATGATTTTGGAATGCCACATAAACCCGTCTTCTGTTTCTTCTTTGCTAAAGAGAAATAAAACTTGAAATAGTTGGGCTGGAATTAATCTCTCCTAGCCTCATACATCTGAAAATTAGACATCTCGTCTCCCTCCATAGTAAAGGGATGAAAAAATGAAATAATTTATCTTACTGTTTTGTATGAAAATACATATATCTAAATATGTATCTTCAGATAGGCATGTCTACACAACAGTTCATCCTTTCTCCTTCTCCATTGACTGTTGAAGGAATTTAGACAGCTCGCTTACTGTTATATGAGCTGAGACGAACGTGATAATTGTGTTATGTTATTCTAAGACGACAATTCATTGAGGAACATACCTTGACTGTTTGTGATATTTCATGGAGAGAATAAATATCCAGAAATATCCTTTCTAGGTTTATCAAAGTGCATCTCAAACTGTAAGAACGCATTATGAGCTTGATAGTTTGTGGTAGTTTAAAAGTAGTTTTGATAGTAGCAAAATGGTAGTTTACTCTATTCAAGTTCAGATAACCCCTTCTGCTTAAATAGTGCTTGAGCCTTTACAGGCACCTTTTCTTTGATAAAGGTATTCTGAATGTATCTATGCCTAACTGAACTCTTCAATGAGTGCTTGAGAGATGCTCCTTATTCCCACCTCAGAATAATTGGACACTTGCTAGTTAGTAACCAAGAATGGAGTCCATATGGAAGGAAGCAGACAATAGCTGTGCTGCTGTCATGGTTTAACCCCAGTCAGCAACTAAGCACCACGCAGCCACTTCCCCCTCCACCCTCCCAGTGGAGTGAGGAGGAGGAAAGGGAAAAAAAAGTAAAACTTGTGGGTTGAGAGAAGAACAGTTTAATAACTAAAGTAAAATATAATACTAACAATAGTAACAATGAAATATAATAATAGTAATGAAAAGGAATATAACAAAAAAAGGAAGGGGGGGGAAGGAAAAAAAAAACCAGTGATGCACAATGCAAGTGCTCGCCACCCGCTGACTGATGCCAGAGCCGCGATCCACGCCACCTGGCCAACTCCCCCCTGTTTATATACTGGGCGTGACGTTCCATGGTATGGAATATCCCTTTGGCTAGTTCAGGTCAGCTGTCCTGGCTCTGCTCCCTCCCAGCTTCTTGCACACCTGCTTGCTGGCAGATCATGGGAGACTGGAAAGTCCTTGGCTTAAGATAAGCACTACTTAGCAACAACTAAAACATCAGTGTGTTATCATCAACATTATTCTCACACTAAATCCAAAACACAGTGCTGTACCAGCTACTAAGAAGAGAGTTAACTCTGTCCCAGCTGAAACCAGGACAGCTGCTCTGAAATGTCTTCTCCACATGGATTCCAAAACTCAGGCTCCTTCTCTGCCCTTATCAAATTCTTTATTTCCAGCTTGTGTATCAACAAAAGAATGAAGGACAACGCTGCACATTGTGCTCTCTCCAGTTTAGAGAGAGGGAGGGTATGAGTCACGAGCCAGTGCTCTGTCAGTTCCAACGTTTAGCAGAATTACTTGGTCTCAGGTACATAGGGTTCATACGCAGCAAGGCTGTGGTTTCACAAGCAATTTGAGCCAGTTCAAGTGCAGGCTACTTCTGAAAGAAGTCTGTTCTTCTGCACCTTTCCCTCTGTCAGCGCCTGTGTTGGAGGGGCTGTACCAGGAATGAGATCATGTTGATCAATATAACATGATAAAAAAAAAAAAAAAAAATATTGTTTTGCAGCTGAATCAGTTCCTTGATCCTGTTACTTTTGTAGTCTTGCAGCCTTAGCACAAGCCAGAAGGGAGGAAAGCCAGTACTTCTGTCTTTGGTGGCAACTCTTGTTTAGATAAGGCTGTCATTCAACAACTGCTTTAAGCCAAATTGTACAATCCGTATGGATGGAATGTCTGAAGCTGTTATTGAGAATGAATAAACTTTTTTACTGCTTTTATGAAGAATAACTTTCAAAAGTGGTTCACTTTGGTATATGGAATTGACTCATGATTTTTACTATCTGGCCACAAGTTTATATATAAAAATGTCTGTTGGGTATGTAAATATGAATTTTATGAATGAGGAAAGAAACCTTTGTATGTGTCATTTATATTTTCAATGCAGGCTTACAATTCAGTCCAGCTTCCATTAAAAGCAAGGGCAAAACTTATGGTTCAAAGTTACTTTCTACACTCCAATATTTTAGGTGTTGATTCTACAAACCACCCGCATAAACCAGCTTATGTCTATGACAGTCGCAGTAACATTACTTTTGTTCTTTCTTTGACATTTTATCAATAAACTACTGGTTTTACAATGTATAGTAAGTATACTTTTTACACTAGGATTTCAACATGGTGCCTAAGTGTTTGGAAATGAATATAAAATTATAGCTATTTGGATATTAAAAACTGAGCAACTATTTTGTGTTTGTCACCATATTCTTGGGTAGAAAGGGACAGATGGATGCATGAGATGTCTGTTGTGTAGCAACTTGTTTTTCTTTGATAACTTGTTTGCATGACAAAAAAAGATATGGTTTATCAGATGAGTTTAATATTCTAATGTTCTGACTTTTTTGTCTTTAGGTTGCAGCAATCTATAAAGATTCAAGTATTGGAAATCTTATAAATATAGTTATTGTAAAATTAATTGTAATTCACAATGAACAGGTAGGAAAAATAAATATTAAAAAGATTTCTTTCTAATAGAAGAAACAAAATACATGAATTTGCATTGTAATTCCAAAGTTTGAAATTCTTTAGTTTTAAATACAAAATATTTTCTTTAACTATAAAATTTTGTTTTAAAATAGGAGACTAAATGTCAAATGTGAGGTTAACTGCAGAGCCTTTATTTAATGCCTGTATTTCCCCATCTCTCTATTAGCACCTCCTCTTGACCTAAATGGACATAAATCAGATACTATATGAAAACTTACAGCATAACTACCTAAAGTGTGGTTATACACATGGAAACATGACAGGGAAATGACAGCTTTTATAGAGGGTTTTGATGGAGGGTTTTCAGCCCTAACAGCTGTAATATTTTAATATTGTAAGAAGTATACACTTTTCAAATACATGTTTTAATATCTATTTTTCATAAATGTCTTGTCACTCTATTTTTTTAAATATTTAACACATGATGCATGCTCACATACATTGATTAAAATAATGGGTTCTCATGACCGATGACTTGTAGCTAAATTAAGATCTGATCCTACAAACAAATCTGTGTGAGTGAACTCTTATGTGGAGTCCTGCTGACTTCCTTTCCATGCACAGTCATTGTTTTGCAGATTAGGGGCACAAATGACAAAGTAGTAAGTGCAAGTGCATGAATATTAAAACCCTGATTTGGTTTTTTTGGCCATTTCTTGCTTAGGAAGGACCAGCTATCACTTTTAATGCAGCTACCACTCTTCGTAATTTTTGCTTATGGCAGCAAGCACAAAACACTTTGGATGATGCTCACCCTTCTCATCATGATACTGCTGTTCTTATCACTAGGTACAGTATCTGAAATAGCCATAATTACTTAGCTAGGTGAGACAAATGCTTCAGTTTCTTTTTTACAGCATCGTTTTTTAACCATTCCACTGATGTTGTTCATATATAATTGAAGTGAATAAAGACTATCTTGCACTTCCCAAACCACTGATTATCAATACATGAGCAATTACTCTGACAGTGCTATGTTCGTAGCTAACCATGTGATGAACCTTTCGTTAAAGACAATGGAAATTACTTAGACCTGAAATTGTTACAAGGAAACGAAGTCTTTAGCCATTGTACACATATGTGATAGAGACGGAGTGTTGTACATAATGGAATCAGCTGAACGATGCAGTGACGGTCAGCTCCTGATAGCCCAGGCATAATTAGAACTACTAAAAGCTTACAAATGGAAAACATTTAAATATTAGTATATGTTCTTCCTGTGCACCGATCGCCTCAGTGAAGGTTCTGATGTTCATTCACTGAAATATATTCTCTCTTATGCTGTTCTTTTTCATTATTTTTTTCCCCTAGTGTTCAAGTTGGACACACTCCAGCGCTTCAAACTATTTGATATTTGTCCTGAATTTTATATTGTTATTTTGGCAGATGGTCCACTACATAAGGTAGTTTCAAGTATACTGCAATCTGCACGTTTTTCAGCAGCATTTCAGGCTTGATCTACCTTCTGCATTGTAGAGAAATAACATAGTATTTGAATTTTTATTCTTCGCAAGCTAGATAGAAAGCAATACTGTGAGCTTAGTTTGGTGAATTTAAATTACTTCTTTCACTAGAATGCAAATTGTTTGAATGGACTGTAAGATTAAAAATTGAGAATCAGATTTGCAATTGCTGTAATTAATATAGCAACAGTGAAATACTTTAAAAATGTTCTTTTATTTGCTGCAATAATTTCAAATAAAATATTTATTAAATAAATTTTTTCCTTCAAGGGAAGATATCTGCAGAGCTAGAGAGAAGTGTGATACTCTTGGTGAGTTATTCTTTCTTAATCAGTATGATTTTATAACAGAAAATGTATGAGAATTTCACTGTAGGGAGAAAAATCAGTTAGGAATAAATCAGAAAATAGATGTAAAATTTAAGTCACACAGACAAAAAAAATCAGCTTTTCAATGCTGTTGTGCCCTGGCATGTGCTTTGGTGCCAGGTGGTTGTTTGTTTTGTGTAAATTTGCTGCGTAGTTGAGGCATGACTTTCAACTTGGGTGCCATAGTATTAATTTATAGAGTCACTCCTTCTACATGAAAATTCATTCTGTTAAGCTTTTATATAAGGATTCAATTTTGCAGGTTTAGCAGAGCTAGGTACAATGTGTGACCCACTACGCAGCTGTTCTATAAGCGAAGAAAATGGATTGAGTGCTGCTTTTACTATAGCGCATGAGCTTGGACATGTGTAAGTACCTATTTCCCAGCAGGTAAATTTTTTTAATTTCCTTTTGAATCTGACCAATTTCCAGTGATGGGCTCTACGTTTCTAAGAGGGGGCAGTCTGCTATGTCCTTTTAGAAGAGTCATTATTTTTGCCCCTTGCAGTGAGCCAGCTCTGCCCACCACCTAGAGTTAGAGAAATTGTGAATTTTATAACCTGGTTGGTATCCTGAATTATGGGAAATACTGGCCATACCGCTGTATTCTGTCCTTTTGTCATATGAACTGGTTGGGACACTGGGACAGATATCTTACATGTGCAACATAGTCCTGTTAACTCCAACTGCATTCTAGCCCTGATAGGAATTTACCTTTAAGAAAAGAAAATTGTTAATATAACACAGAAATATTCTTCCTTGTGTTTGATCCTTTCAGAATACAATAGAGTAACACAAAGAGATATACTTTACACAGAAAAATAAGAGGAGATGACAGCATTTTATTTTATGAAGCATACCTCATCAGTGATGGCAGAAAGGTGCTATACTCTAGCTCCATGAGGCATGCCACAGTGTAGGTAACAACGACGTTACAGAGCTCAGTAGCTAGCTTGTTGATTTTCATGTGCCCAGAAGTTCATTTAGATACATGCCATTTGTCATGGTACTTACACTGAGATATAAAATAAGATGATGTGTTAGTTGCATAAATACGATGTTGATGTGCTCTGTAGTTTGTTTTTGTTACTGAATAGTCAGAGTTACGATGTGAATATTGGGGTAATATGTTATGGGCAGTCTAGCAGTGGCCTGTATATTCAGTTGAGGAGATGGGTTGTTCATTTAAAGTGGCTTACTCCCAAAACACTGGAATCTTTCTGGTGAGCTAAAGAACTATGTAATTGTAAAATTCTTCCTGTGCCTAGCATTATAAAATTAGGAGCGTTTTGGATGAGGAGATAATTTTGTAAGGCATTTTTAAGATACCTGTTGCTGTAATGTCAGAATGTCATATTAAGTGAGTCCCATTAAATTTTAAGGCGTTTTCAAACTCAAAACTCAAGCATTTCCTGCAACAACAAAGAGAGTTTCAATTAATTATTGCTGAATTTGTTTTGGAGTTTGTCTGTTTTGCTTTTTAGATTTAATGTGCCTCATGATGACAGTTTTAAATGTAAGGAAGCTGGAATTAAAAATCAGTACCATGTGATGGCTCCAACTTTGAATTACCATACAAGTCCATGGACCTGGTCAAAATGCAGCCAAAAATATATCACTGAATTTCTTGAGTAAGTACCAATATAATGCTATGGTTTTGGGTTTGGATTTTTTTTCCAGTTTCATGTCTTTCTGAGAAGTATTTTAAAGCTATTGCTTAAATACCAGTTTTGTGTTGTTCTTAGGTTTAACCACTGAGTTGTAGGGCCTCAGTCTTCCAGAAAAATACATGTATTTAACTCCTTGGATGATTCATGGCTTTGTTAAAGTTGCACTCAACATGTAAAGCTAAGAAGATTATTTTTTTTTTTTAATATAGTGGCATTGGTTATTGAAAATACCTTTAGTATGATTTTAGTAGGTCAGAACAGACACACTTTATTTTCAGAAGTTTTTATTTAAAAAATAAGTGGTAGGTATAATTTAGGCAGTACTATCTTTTTTTCCTGTAAGAATGTGAAAATGAGAAATGACAGCCAGAAAGCAAAAAAACTTAAGCTTTGTTTGGTGGATCTAATGCAAAATCCAATGAAGGAAAATCAAGTGACCTGGTTTATTTTATTAATTTTAATTAAAGTCATTATATAGGCAGGTAGGCATGTAAGCCCATAACTCCACTGAGATATGCATGTGTAAGTGTTATGTGAGTAGGCTTCCAATGAATTAAGAGCGATTTATTCACATTTTGTTCCTGTTTTTACAACAGTACTGGTTATGGTGAATGCCTCCTAGACAAACCTAGTGGAAGAATATATGATCTTTCCTCTCAGCTGCCTGGGTCAATGTATGATGTCAACAAGCAGTGTGAACTTATGTTTGGTCTTGGGTCACAAGTGTGCCCGTATCTGGTGAGTGAACAACACACAAAGTCATGCTCAATCTATACTAAAAAATTACTGAAAGGTAGGTTTAGAAATGAAATTTCAGGACTTCTGGTTGTGGAAGAATTTTATCCTGAAATGTGTCAAAGTTCAGGTTGTATTCTGTGAAGGGGAAAGAGTTCAGTGGAGAGCATTGCAGCTCCATATGCTAGAAATATATAGAATTAAAAAGTAGGATGCATTCATTTTGATTTGCACATCTGTGAATGTGATTATAATTCCTTTAAAAGATTTAAAGCTGCATAAATTAAGGCTTCCTGTAACTACTGAAAGGGAATTATTTCAACATTTTCTACAAATGTTTTCATGCTATAGCTCCTGTCCTACATTAACAGGTTTTTCTTATCTGCTTCTTTTAGTGCTTTTTAAAAATTTGTAACTTGAAAGTGTATGTATTAATTCAAATATTTTTTCTAAATGTTTGGTCCAAAGTGTAGATTCCCTCTATTTTGTCCAAGAGTCAAACAATATTTTCATGCCTGTTAGAGTTTACATTTTGTATACTTAACCAAAAATTTCTTTAAAGCAAAATTGGGATCTGGAAAGAAAACTTGAGTAGATTAATATTGAAACTTAAGTTGATTTTGAAAACTTAATGTTGCCAGTGCAACATAAAAATAAATACAAATACAACATTATGACTTCATTCATTACTGTCAAGATGTCATGTAGAGTTAGATTTTGGACCAACTTGTCAAATACCTCTACTAGTATTGCATGGCTTGTTGGAGCTGTTTAAAGGAGAGAATTTAAGATCAAATTCAGACTGAATTAAGTGGAGCTTTTGATGAGGTAAAATGTTGTTTAGGAGGAGTCAGGCTTTATGGGAATATTATAGAAAAAGTAAAGGGGGATTCAAAGACCTGAGGACGGTGTTACTGAAGACTGCTTTGTAAATTTTGTAATCCATAAAGGTTATTTGTCCATTAAGAGTCTTTGAACAATTTGAAAAGGAGGCTTTCTTCTTAATTTTCTAGTCAGTGTATTTTTAAGAAGAATTCCAGTTAAAGTCTTTTTCTGGGGATTATACGCAAACTGTGCTGCATAGTGTCAACCGTAACCTCTTACATACTTTTTTATTAGATTTTCTACTGAATTAGAAAATGAAGTTATCTATTACTTCTAATGGGATCAGTTTCAAATATTTCACATTCCTGTCTGGCCTTAAGCGAAATCCATTTTGTTTTTGTGGGGTTTTATCTGTGAGAAATAATAGTACTAATAGCAAACACTAAGCCCACATAGTATGAGAAAACAATACAAATATGCCAACTGATGTCTAAAATGGTGTTACAGGTACAACAAAAGTAATCTTGTTTTCTTTTTAGAAACAGTGCAAACGCTTATGGTGCACAAGCACAGAAGGTGTTCACAAGGGTTGTCGTACTCAGCACATGCCTTTGGCCGATGGAACAGTTTGTGGTGTGGGAATGGTAAGCCTTCATTTGTTTCTCAGTACTTGCATATGGCAAAATTGTTAATGTAGGTAAGAAAGATCAGTGCTTGCTGTGTGGCAGTACTACGCCTGTAGCATACTGATTGCGTGAACGGTATCTACCTGACTTTACCTGCAGTTTCTCTTAGTCCTGTAATGTTGTGACATAAGTAACATAGGTTGTCTGTTCAGAATACTTATAAAAGTTTACAGATGCCACATTGGTTAAAAATAGGTGGAAGACCCCAGGGGAAAGTTGCCATCTTTCCTTCTGTTTGAAAAGTTCAGGTCATTCATAACAAGTTGTTTTTTTTCCTCACCGGTAGTGCTCCAAAGTTGAATTTCCTGGAAACAAGACATCCCAAAAGCATGTTTCCCCCAGTTTGTCTTGTTGAGGCTGTTTCACTGCACCAGAACGAATTAAGTATGAGTGACTTAGGTACAGGAGTACACTTTTTTGGAAAGAGGGAGTCTTTGGATTAGAATCCTGGTTTCAGTACATATTTGCGCATTGTATCTGTTTCAGACAAAATATGAAAGCATGTATCAGTACCTCTTCACCTACTCCAGTAAGTGCCTTAACCACATGTAACTCGCATTCATGTACTGTCTTGCCTATTGTAACATAATTCAGGGTACTTGGATCTGTTCAGTGCTAAAACCCAGGAGCTCTCTTCTCACTTATACCCTAATGCGTAGGACTGCCTGGCTGTATGAGGTATGGATTGAAGGCTTTGACACATAAAAAAAGAAGAAATGGAAGCTGGATTTCCTATACCCTGCTCGTTGGTTTATTTGGTAAAGAGTGTTTGGGTGATGAGAGTGCAGCTCACTACTTCCTCATCCGGCAGGTTGTTTTTGAATGCAGATCTTGATCTGTGTCCTTGGACGATATAACCTTTCTTGGGCTGTCCGTAAGGGTCATGAATATCCAATTAGTAGATATAGTCAAGGCACTTACAGAACCTTGATAGAAACAGAAGTAGTGGTGGAGGCTAATTGAATCCAGAGTTATCAGTGAAGATTTGATGGTTTTAGTTTTGGATTTGTATGTAGTTTGGGAAGTGAACAGAAATTAGGTGCTTGAGTTCTGTGCTGATCTAGTCTTTGGCTTCTCTGTGTCTTAGTTCACCACCAGCAAATAGAAATATTTTCTTACCTGTCAGGGGTTTGTGAGAATAAATATTTCAGAGATTTTTTTACATGCTCAGATATGACAGTGATTATCTTAAGTATGGCTGGTTTATTATGTTGAGCTGCTTTTAATAGTAGTGTGCTTTGGCAGCTTCAGGGGCTGTGGCAGCAATGTTAAATTTTTATCTTTTGGTAGTTTTATAGGTTCAAAGATGATTAAAAAATATCTAGTCTGATTTCTATGTATAATAGGCTGCTACGTTTCACTCAGTTATTACTAAATTTACCCCAATAACTTTTAATCTTTACAGATATTTTTTTTCTTTTTCTGTATTTGGTAAGACAGTAGTAGTGAGGATTTTGAAAATACTGTCTTAATGGATAACAATTGAGTGGGTAAACTGTCTCAAACCATTTCTTTCTCTCTTGCAAGATTAGGAAAAATTATTTGAAGGTTGCAGTGGAAGCTTTGTTTGATTAAATCCTATGCATGCAGCTGGTGTTATAAAGTTTAACCCATTTTTCAGTCAGTCACTGATCAGAAAGGAAGTTCATCTTTTATATAAACTTCATGTGTAATCTTTAGTTCAATTGACTTGACTCTAATTTGCCAACATCAGAGGACTTCTTTTATATAAGAATACAAAAACTTATTTTATGCAATTACTGCAGTGAAACCAGTTTTCTCCAGGAAGTGAAGAGCTAATTACAGTCATTACCTCTGAAAGATGTAAGAAAGAACAGCAATTAATCTGACAAATTGTCATCTGTTCCTGTCTAAGGGGCAGCTCCTTTCAAGCTCAGTCAGCAAGTTTCTGTTGATGTTAATGGGAATAAGACATGGCGACTAGCAATTGTAATTAATATTTGCCGGCAAGCTAAATAAATTTGTATTTGGCATTTGCAGTGTTATTGCTGTGATGAATACAGAAAAGATCCATGTAAGGCATTTGTAATTTTAGTATCAACTTTTTAAGCTTAGATTTGACATGTGAGTTTATTTTCACAGTAATCCTTAGTTTTTCTTCAGACTGTGTGTCTGATTAGTGGATCTTGCTCATGGACTGCTCTAACAGTCCTTGCATCTTTCCTTCCCCCAAAATACAAGAAGATATAAATTTAATAGTATCCGAGACTCTCAAGTGAATGAGCAAACAGCTTTTCCTGAGTGCCTGCACTTCCTAATGGAATATCTTCTTGCCATATGCAATCTATCAGCGTGCATGCATTTTGAAAGAGGATTGTGTTTTGTATGTGTCATGGTGCACACACTTGTAGTGCTCAGTGACTTCTTAATATATATATATATATAATATTAGTAGTAGGTACAGGGTAGCATTTTCTTAAAACATTAAAGGGAAAATGCAGCCTAACATTTCAGTGTCTTATAGAGAATAAAGAAAATATTTCCTTGGGAATTTGAACATTTCCTGTGTTAATTCTATAGAGTTAATATTATTAATTATCTAGAATTAATATTACTAAGATAGAAAACTTTCACTTTTACTTCAATTTTCTGTCTAGTCAAATTTCTTTGAGCCAATCAACTGTACTTTGTTCATCCTAGAGTTACCTGCAAAAATGAATTTTATTTGCTTGTTGGGCTTCTGCTGAAGTATCTGAAAATTTCTCATCTCCTCCTTTTATACATTCTGAGTGCTTAGCTCTGACAGTAGCCTATAAGTAGCAGTTCTGCTGTGTCTGAGAACAGTTTCTCACTCCAATGATATTCATGTTGTGTCTCATCACTTCAGATGCTTTTTGTTTGCCTGTTTGGGTTCACAAAGATTCACAGGAAGTCTAAGCTTCTGCCAGCTCTTCTAACATCACACAGACCTTCCCTGAAGCAGAGGATGCAGCCTTAAAATTCTTTGGCCTAATTGGTACTTCAGAGACAAAATGATAGTAAATATATCTAGACATGCCATATGTAAACATTTACTAGTTTTGCAGTGGTGAATTTCTACACACCATAGGACTACATTAGTCATTGCTTGAAAGTGTTCCTGGTGTTCTTTTGTGAGAGATATTATTAAATAGAAAGGCATACATTCCTGAATTGTCTTTCTAAATACAATTATATGATATAACCACAATATAAAGTTTTTATTAAAATGTTATTTTTATTGTGTAATGAGGCACAATGACATGAAAAATATTAAATAGTTAGTGCTTTTTTGTGTCTTGTCTCTGTAATCAGAGCTACCATGGGCGTGTCTTCAGCATTAAGAACTGTGCTGTATGATTAGTTGGAGTTAGCTTGCTCACTGGATGCCACAATGAATTTCATATATACAGTTGTAATTTTTGTTATGATGGGATAAACTATATGTTCAAATTAAAAATGTAATAGATCACAGTAAGAACAGTATTTATATGCTACATTGAGGACCAAGATACCAGAGGAGGCCCCTATGTATTACAAGACATATGAGAGAGTTATTTTCCATTAGGACGGAAACTGGAATGCTTTAATTGGCCCAGTTTCCTTCTCTTAACCATCATAATTCTAGTTGCCATCGTGTTCCAGGTAGGAGCTAATTTGATGGATATTTAGGAAATGTGAATGACTTAGAGCAGATCTTTTAGCCTTGCTTCATCTTAGGTTTTCTTGTTGCACTCTAGTCAGAAATTTCTTTGTGCTTTGAAATTTCTGCAGACCAGCAGGCTCTCGGTATTATCTGTTTGGATTATGTTTTCAATTGCTTTCTTTTCTTTTACCATCTGTTTCTTCTATTTTTTGGGAGACTACTCTATTCAAGGGTTTCTGTAGTGAGGAATTTACTTGCATTTATACTCTGGGATAGTACAAAAGATTTCTCCTCACCTTGAGCATAGGAAGTTTTGGATTTTTTCTCCTTTCTTTCTGAAATTCCAAAGAAGTGAGTTTGGAGAGTGATTCAGGTTTTGGTATGTGGAATATCTTTGTTCAGATTTAAAAAAAAAAAAAACAAACGACAAAAAAACCCCCACAAAATAATTTTAGTAGGTAGAATCCCTGGATTCACTGGATTTGTTCATAACTCTAAATCTGCAGGGTACCAGTTTTCACAGCGTGGTTGATGTAATTCAGAGAAAATACTTAATCCCATTTTCTGGAGGACCTAATTAAAAGGAGTAGTAAGCTAGTAATATTATGGAAAAGAAATATCTACACTATTATGTGTAACCGAATTGGTTACAAGCCAACTGATACACAAACTCTCCTTATACATATCCATCTCCAGCTTACACCTGGCTCAGAATCATGACTTCTGTATAATGAAGTGGTGCAGTTTTTAGCAGTGTAGTTCACATGATATTCCAGTAATAGTAACTCATCTGTTGGAGCTGGTGATGCACATCTGAGCCAAAAAAAAAAACTTCCAAAGAAGAATAGTTGGTGAAACCATCTTATCTTCTAGGAGTAGCATTCTCAGAACAAGTCTTTTTTTGCTATGAAAATAACAGCAAAAATACCCAATAAAGTGTCTTTTTTTAATAATTATTTTTTGAGACACTCAAAAGGGTTGCACTCTAATCTTTCCTGGATTCCTGAGCAATATACAAATATACCCATATTCCATTGATTCCTTGGACATTGGAAGGGAGGGGTAGGAGGTAGCTATGTGATTCTGACCCAAACGTTTCCATGTACTGGAGCTGTTCCAGTGTTCTACATAATGGCAGTTTGCTACTTAAACACTGAAAAACCAAATGTTGGAGGAGTCTAGAAAAAGCTATTTAACAGCAAGAAGGAATCCAGATGATACAAATAACTGGTTGGAAAGCATGTGCCTTTGTGTGTTTGAGAGAAATGTTTATTACTTCTGTTCACTGTATATATAGATTGTATATTGAGCTAGTGTCTCTAAAAATATCTAGAATAGCTATCAAGTGAATTAAGATTTCATCCTCGTCCCTTTATAGCCACATAAAGAGAGAGATACAGGGACAATTGAGAATGGGGATGCAGACCAACAAAGAATTGCTTTGATCAGTAAAAGAAGTACCAGTCTCTGATTCTGAAGTATGTTTGCTGTTCTTCAGTTGTAGGTTACTACCCATGTATTGATTTCTTTTAAAAATCATTGCATTGCTTGACTACCTCATGAACGTAATCATGAAGATAGTTAATCTGAAAGAGTAATTCATTATATGTATATATATATGTAAAGTAAGTATAAAAAATTCAGATGGATTTTAACAGAGTTGGGTGATAGGGGGATATGTTAACCATCTGGGAAGCAGCAGCAGATCTTTTGAACTGTAAAAACAGAGTAAAGTGTATTTAAGGGCTCAAACAAAGAATTTTTGCTATAAACTGGTGTTCTGGTTTCGGCTGGGACAGAGTTAACTTTCTTTTTAGTAGCTGGTACAGTGCTGGGTTTTGGATTTAGTACGAGAATGATGTTGATAACACTCTGATGTTTTAGTTGTTGCTAAGTAGCGCTTATCTTAAGCCAAGGACTTTTCAGTTTCCCATGCTGTGCCAGCAAGCAGGTGTGCAAGAAGCTGGGAGGGAGCAGAGCCGGGGCAGCTGACCTGAACTAGCCAAAGGGGTATTCCATACCATGGAACGTCATGCCCAGTATATAAACAGGGGGGAGTTGGCAGGGAGGGGTGGATCGCGGCTCGGGAACTAACTGGGCATCGGTCAGCGGGTGGTGAGAAATTGCATTGTGCATCACTGGTTTTTTTCCTCCCCCCCCGCTTCCTTTTTTTGTTATATTCCTTTTCATTACTATTATTATTATATTTCATTAATACTATTGTTAGTATTATATTTTACTTTAGTTATTAAACTGTTCTTATCTCAACCCATGAGTTTTACTTCTTTTTCCTTTGCTTTCCTCCTGCTCACCCCACTGGGAGGGGGAGGGGGAAACGGCTGCGTGGTGCTTAGTTGCTGACTGGGGTTAAACCACGACAACTGGGATTTTTGTGAAATACTTTTCTGATGAGATATGATTTCAGAAAAATTAAAAATTTTCTGTGGGAATATTTGAAAGGAGAAATTACATAGAATTTTTGCAGGAAAAAATTGAAAATGTTGAAAAAAATTGTTAAAATATTGTGGGTTTTGTAGATAATGTCATCTGAGTAATAAGTGTAGGCTTGTCTGAGACTCCATGCTACAGAGATAGAGACCTGAGATGCCATAGTTACAAATTCAGTTAGACATTTCTCCAAGCTCCATTTCTTCTGTCTTGTATACTCATATTACTAACCACTCTATTTTTGCTGCTGTTGTATGCGCTGGGCCCCACTTCTTGTCTTGGTTCTTTGAGCAGTGTGCTTTCTTGACAATGTGTATTATAAGAAGAAGATGGAGAGCAGGCATAGGTCTAATGTGCAGCAAAATGTTTCCTTACATCCACTTGCAGCAAACAAGGCAGAGAGAGGTCTGTAGCAGTACATTCATTCGAGGGAATGAATGGGAACACCCCATAGACATAAATACAGCCAGAAACAACAGCTCTGAGATTTGGGGACTTTGGCATTCATCTGAGTGGGTGTTCTTATTTTTACTCCCTGCTCTCATGGGGTTATGTGCTGAATCTATGTAACTTCTAAGATTCATACTCCTTTCCCAGCTCTATGTGATTGGAATCTACTTTGAAACAGTTTATGCTCAGACCTCAGCTACAGGCTAGGTGCTTTATAGTGAACTGGTCTTGTGCTGCAGCACTGCATTTACTGTTTATCTGTTTTGTGGCACCAGCTATGCCCATTTTCCTTTCCCGCATTCAATCCACTACAACTTTCTCTTCCTGTGCTATTCACCGGCTCATAGTCATTCTCAAGGCCCTGTCTGGATATCAGGAGTGAAGAAATTGTGTTTTATAAGGCAAAAAGAAATGTGAACAATAAAATTGGATATTTGGAAGGCAAAATACAGACCATCATGTCCACTTCTGCAATGCTTTGTCCTTTTCATTTTCTCCTCATACTTGTCTTCAGTGTTCAATCATCTTCTTTCCTTTTAGAAACACCAGCAGCTATCAGTAGTATCCGTGGAAAAATGTTGGTGTCTGGAAATAGATGAATAGTTTTTCCTGAGCCTCATTTTCTGCAAGGCTACACGGGGCTCCAACGCATGAAACTGTGTCCTCATACACTGAGCATCAGTGTTTCAATCTTTGCCCCAAGATCTTCAAAAACCATGTGTGTCTCTGGGAGTGGTCTGGAAAATATAGGCAGTAAGAGTGGACGTGGAGTCCTTTTCCTGCTGACAGTCATGCCAGGCTGTGTATGAAGTACTTGATTTCAGAAGAGCTCTGGTCCTGTTCTGCGTGCATCTATCACTCTCCTTGATTCTGTTGAAATCAAGCATAGCCTGGCAATTAAAGCTTTAATAATTTCTTTCAAAATTGCTTTCCTGGAAATTTAGCACGTTCAATAAGCTATGAGATAAGTTGGAAGTACCTGAAATCAGTTTATCAAATCATAGTTTAATCCACAGGCAAGAGTCAAACTGCTTATTGTAAGCAGGTGATTAATAAATACAAATCTGGGTACCTGTAGGTTCATTGATGCCAAATTTGAACCATTAACCCTCCCTCTCATCTCTGAAGATATAATAATTACATGTGGATTTGGGTCAGAATTTTTGCCTTTTTGACAGAAAACCAACTGTTGACCTTGGCTAGAGCAGAGTTGCCACTTGCTGCAATCAGTATGTTTGGAATTACAAGTGATACCCCTTTACGTGATGCATACATTATATTTGCCATAACAAATGTAGGAAAAAAATTGTTAGCGATTATATTTAAGTTTATGAAAGTTCTGTATATCAAAGTATTTTCAGTGAAGCAATGATTCAAGCAAGCACAGAGGAACATCTGGAATGCGTCTGGTGCCAGTGTTTTCTACTGTGACTTCATCATGTTGCTTCTGTAGGAATGCAGCAGAATAATAGCTGAGACAAGTTTGTTGAATAAGCTATTAAAATCCCAGATGTCAACATGTGTTTTGCATTTTTATGGATCAAAATAATGCTGTTGTGGGTATAAAATTTCATTTTACAACTCTGTCTTCCTGAAATCTCCCTTCAAGTTATTGTAAATGTTTTTGTGGATGGAAGAAGAACCTAAACTCTAGGTCACTGTCCCATATTTGGATGCAGTATTCATTTTGTGAAGGGGGATTTAGAATCTTCAGCCTATAGTAGTAAAAAATTATTTCCTAAGATGCTAATGACAGTTCTTGGAAAGGCAAGTTCTTAATGTTTCCTCGTATTTACCTTATGGCTGCACTATGTAAAAGTCTATCTTTTATTGCGAGGTACTAGATGCTAGGTACTAGAAGGTTTGGGTGCAAAGGTACCCTAAGGGCATCTTGAAAAAAGTAATAAAAACTAAAAGTAAGCACTGCAGTGAGAAATCATATACAGATATGCAGTGAAATAATGGTGTCTTTTTGGTGTTAAGTTAAAGCATTAGTCTTAGCATCAAGCAAGTGATGATCTGGCCAGTTTGCTGGATCATTTAAATGGTTGTATGACAAGATAGAGCTAGGTTTTGTTCTGTGTTTGCTTTGGGCTTGAAAATCACCTTGATTGGTCATATTCTTAGAGGAAGGCATTCAGGGCTTAAAAGATATGGCCCATGTGCAAGAGTCAGTGTGACGAAGAATTACACAGGCAGGCAATTTTATCGCCAAGTTGGATTAGCAACTCAGGCAGAACTCAGAAAGGACAATCTGATACTGTGACAAATTCCTATTTTGAGAGCAAAATGATAGTTAGCATATGAGCATACGTATCAATATAATAAAAGCATATACTAATGAGGGAAAAATTGCTTCTAGGAATTACTTTACGCAGTGATAAAGCCCCTGAACAACATTGGAGTTTTGTGTCATTCAGGTATATTCAGAAACATTGCACACATCATTTCTGTGTGTTCAGCAAAATATGTGTTAATTGATAGTTCCTGCAATAAATATGTAACATCGTAATAACTCTTGAGAAATTCTATGTAACATTTAAATTAGTTTTAAAAAGGGGTGGAATCCTTGAATTATTTTATCTTCTGTGTATCAGACGTTCTTGATTTGTTTTATGTGCCAGAGACTTTAGTTACCAAAGCCCTTGTAGACTTTAAGGTAATTTGAAGCTGTTTTGTGTCACCGAGAGCAGAGAGGCAAAGCCTAAGCTTCAGAAGTAACAAGCAGTTGAGTTGATATAATCTGTTCTGATGATTCTAGTGACTGATCCATGTATGTACTGCAGGGAAAGATGGAATAAGCCACTCCTTGTCAATATGACCAGGAGAATCCCACCTGACAACAACCTAATGATCAGTCTAATCCTGAGTTTGCGAACAATCATCTAAAATAAAGAATTCTCTCTATTGTGTATGAGCACTGACCCCATGCAGTCCATCATGCCCAGTGTCTTGTCTCCAGATGTGGGCAGTCTTTGATGCTTCAGAGGGTGTTTGGAATTAAGGACAAAGTTGAGGACACATTATCCACATAGAAGTCAGCAGGAGACATAGTGCTGACATTATAGTATCTTGTAAATATTCTATTTTAGTATGTAAACTATTCCACTATGTTGTGATCAAATATACCACTTGGGATTTTCTAAAGCATACAACTGAATTAGAATTCCAACTGCCATAAGTCATCAATAGGATTAGTGCTGGTAATTCCTGCAGGTTCTTTGGAAAAAGTCACACATGCACCAATCATAAGATTCTCATTTAGACTTTTTAGTCATGTACTTTTTGAGTAACCACTGAAGTGAATAAATATTTGCAGAGTCAGTGACTTCAATAGTAAATACTTAGAAGCAAGAAATTGATCACTTGATTCTTCTGAAAAAAAAAATAGCTAGTAATTACAACTTTCTATAAATAATAACAGTTTACAGATATGGGGTGATGAAGTCTCATAACTGACATGACCACAAAGAATAGTCTTGCAATCTTTGTCTTCTTAATAATGTAAATCCCAGCAGATGAAATGAAAATTGCACCTTTATGTAAATTTTTGGTTGGAAATAGGTAGTTCTTCAGCAGGAATAAAATCTGAAGTAACACAATAGACATTGCAATGTAGTATCTTGCTCTAAGAATTATTATTTCTTTAACTATTAATTCAGTTTTAATGGTAGTAGTAAATTTGTTAAATTAGTAGTAAATATAAAATTATTGTAAAATATAAATAAATAAAAATATAAAATATTTTACACCTATTGTTATAGGTGTGAAAGTCTGAGTTTAAGCATGAATCTATAGCATTATCTTGCTTTAGCATAAACAAGGTCTTAAATGCTTGTCTGCTTTTCCCAAACAATCCCACTACATATTTAGCTTTCAGGATGCTCAAAACACCCTGAATTTCTTGGTGGTTTATTATTGTACCTTTTTACTTTTTGTATCAACATGAATTTCCAAATTAAACTGGTAGAATCTCATACATAAAAGATGACTGTAAATCTATTTTTGAAGTTTGTGCATGAAGACATATCAGGAATTCAAGATCAGGATTTTGAGATTCTTATATAGGCATTTGAATAAAGTGACAAGACCTAAAGATATATTCAACATCCAGTAGCTTTCATAGAGAGCAAAGAACTCGAGATAGCATTTTTGAAAATATGACTACTGGGTAAGATATCTTAAAGGAATTTGAACATTTGAGAGAATGTCCAGACCCAGATTAAGAGCAGTGAGCTCTTAAATTTTGTTCTTTCTGTGCCTAAAATATAGAGTAACCTTTTGCTTGGCTTACAAATTTTATTTTGTTTGTCAACTGTGCAGCACTGCCGCCATGGAATTTGTGTGAGCAGAGAAATGGAGACGCGTCCTGTAGATGGAGAATGGGGACCATGGGGACCTTATAGCTCATGTTCAAGAACTTGTGGAGGTGGAATCAAGAGCACTATCAGGCTGTGTAATAGACCAGAGTATGTTTTTTATTGTGTTTTACGTTAATGCATAATGAAGATATTACGACATAACAAAATATTACGACATTTTGTTTTGGTTCAAAACAAAATGAAGGCATTGTGGGTAGCGCAAATTAGTTCGAAGCAACAATAAAAAAAAATGCTTGTTTCAGCCATGTTTGAAAAGAGAGGTAAGTCCACAGACTATAATATGCTGAAAACTTTTAGATTACTCTTGTCTCTCAACTATATCATTCATATTTATAGATATTTCTAAAGAGTTATTTTGGCAGGGTCTTTTTTTCTAGCTTTACTCTAAATGCTGAGGGTTTCTTTAAACATTGAGATGCTTTCTTTGGAGTAAAAGCTGCAAAAAGAAATAGATGTATTCCCTGGTAATCTTTTTAGTGAAACACTTGATTTGCTTTGATTTAAGGCTTTTTCACAACATCACCACCAGTAATGCCCACCAGGAACACTGGTTACAGCAGAGTCGTTTACAACTTACCTTTATAATGAGAAACTTCCATTGACTGAATAATTCAATGTGGGTTTCATTCTCTGTAATTAAAGTCAAAGAGAACTTTACCCTTAACTTCTCCAGAAGCAGAACCATAGCTGCAGCCTGGGCAGTTTCAGGGTTTTTCTAGAAGTCATGTCATCTTGATATTATCAGTGGGATAAATGAACCTCAATCAAACGACCCCAGGTTATTTAATTTTCTCTGATGAGTAAGAGGCGGTAGACTAGATTCCCATTGGATATGCCTCTGTCAGTCTGTAGTAACTGTTAGTATCAATATGCTATTGATTTATTCTTTTTTTCCTCCCCAAGAACCTACTAATACTAAATTATTGTGTAGCAGGGTTTATAACAGTTAGGAAATGTATTTTAGACTTTACAGTAAATGGGGTGTTTTCCACAATTTTCCCTTTTTAGTTCTTTTGATCCTCAAACTGAAACCGATTTTAGGACTACAGAAAAGAGCATCTCAGCTCCTAACTCTGTCTTCTTTCTTTGTCACTCTGTAAAATTATAGTTTCAGATTACTGAGGGAGGTGCTGCTTCTGTAAAAATAGAGCTGTACTCTCAGCTAAATTGATAAAAGCATTAAAGTTAATGCTTTTTCCCAGGCCAAATAATTATGACTGTAAGAGAAATAAAAATTTGATAGACATTAATAAACATCAGTAGCTTGATTACCACCTACCTCAGCAGCAGTATTTTACACGGACTTCTTATTTTCTTCACTTGGGTATAAATGTATGCACAGTGCAATAGAAGGTAAGAGTGTGTGTGGGGAAAGTCAGTAACAGATGGCAGGATGCTGTGTGAGATTTTCCCCTTTAGATCAGTGGCTCAAGCCACTTCTCATGGAAAACAGCAATTTTCGAAACTGAGTGTGTTTTACCTATTTTTGTTAGACCAAGAAATGGAGGAAAGTACTGTATTGGCCGCAGGATGAAATTTCGATCATGTAATACTGATTCATGTCCAAAAGGCAAAAAAGATTTCCGGGAACAACAGTGCTCTGAATTTGATGGCAAACACTTTAATATCAACGGTCTTACGTCTACTGTTCGCTGGCTTCCAAAATACAGTGGTAGTAAGTAATTATAATTTTTTTCAATTAATGAAATAAAAATGTTACTTTTAATTAAAGTTTTAAAACAGACAAGAAACCTGTTGGATTTTCTTTCCAGTTTCTATGAAAGATCGCTGTAAACTTTTTTGCCGAGTTTCTGGAACAACTTCCTACTATCAGCTGAAGGACAGAGTTGCTGATGGTACTCCCTGTGGAGCAGAAACCAATGACCTTTGTGTTCAAGGCTTATGCAGGGTATTTAAATCTAAACTTATTAATTATTAAAATCACTTTTAGCAGATGGTAAAGTAGATATTAAATATTCATCCAAATAACCATTACTGAAAACATGTAAAGCAAGATGTTTTGAATTTACTTAAGTTAATTTTAATCCCTACCAAATTAAAGATCTGGAAATGGAGGCAATTAAATGAAGAACATACAATTGAATCTGAAGACCCACAGTCTTTCCTCATTAAGCCTCATATGTGAGAGAGTTCATGTTGTCCAAGTGAGCAGAGAGAAACTGATCCAAAATTTGGATTAAGGGCAGAAAGAAGCATGCTGTGTGCTTATTGCTGTCATATTTCTGCTATCAAAGAAGTAAAAAAGTAGAAAATCCAAGGGTAGATAGAGTACATATTTATTATTTCATTGCAAAATCGGGAGGAACTGACCCTTGAAAGGGATCATTTCAGCATTCTTTGCTTAATGGCAGTTATGGAAGTGCCACAAGATTTTGTTGGGAGAAGCAAGGTGCTATGTTATAACAACTCAAGACTTTTTTGTCAAGCCCAGGTTGTTTTGCTAATTGCAGTGAAACTAAGTAAATTCAGGATGAGGAGAAAATGTAGCCTTTTTTATAGTGTTGAATCAAGAGGAAAGAGGAAATGCCAGAGAATTGTCCTGTTTATCATAATTTGAAAAAAATGAAGTTTAAGTAAAGATACATAAACAAAAATTGTGCTTATGCTAGTTTAACCAGCATAGTCTACATGTATTCCTTTGCTTCTTTTGCAGTAATGACAGACTTTAAAAGAATTGATGACCTTATACATATACATACTACTTTTAGGATTCCAAGACTTTTAATGTAAATATAACTTAAAATTTATACACTATGTTGATTTTTTTATACAAGATCTTTACATACTGTTACGTATTCTTATACAGTTCTTGGCATATTAAGTGTATTTGAATTGTACATTCTTAGTACAACAGCACTATTGTGCTTTGCCCTTACATCACACCCAAAAACATAAAAGGCTTTTCACGAATTGCCAAGGAAGACCAGATATATACAGTGAATAAGAATATTTTTGGGGAGTGGGAAGCTTACATTGTTTGTTTTCATTGTTTTCCATTGGGCTGAGTGACACAGGCCTATTGTAATTTTTTTTTTTTTTTTTTTTTTTTTTTTTGTAGCAAGCAGGCTGTGATCACGTTTTGAATTCCAAGGCAAGGAGAGACAAATGTGGAATCTGTGGTGGTGATAATTCTTCATGTAAGACTCTTGCAGGTACTTTCAACAGTGCTCGTTATGGTATGTTTGTTTGGTTTTTTTTTTAAATCTTAATGCACATTTCAGTATGGCTTAGAAACTATGTTTTACATTTGAGGAAGTGGGATTTCAGTGTATGTTCTTTAGGGCCTCTGTCAACAAAAAATATCTCTGATTTTCAGTCACATGTGCCCTCTCAAGGATGCAGAGGCAAACACTGTGACACACAAACCCATTCAAGGGCGGGGGGAATCAATCTGCTCTAAGGTCAAAACAAAAGACACGAATAAAAGATGTGATGAGGATAAAAGTACTTTAAAAGGAAGAATGCTTCTTGCTTTGCATTTCGCATTCTCTCATCTGAAACTATGCAGCTGAAGGACTTATTCCAATGTCTCCTTCTGGTTGTGTAAAGAGATAGCAAGAAGTCTGTGGTGTGAGCAGCTGATGAGGTTCCTTTTTTCCTATAGTGAAAAAGATAGCTTGTGAAATGTGAGCCTTCTCTTTCCAGAGAACATGGACAGCAACGTTTATGTTCTTTTTTCTTCATTGGCATATAGTGAATGAGAAACTTCTGAATAACCTTGGTAATTCCTATTTCTTTGATTTAGTTTCTCTAATAGAGCTACTGATAGTTTTTCTATATATAGTCCTTTCTGGGAAGTATGGAGAGACTATTGTATGTGTGTAGCCGTGCAGTTAAGTAGTTAAGAGCGTAGAACGTAAGGACAGAAGTCTCTAGGTTAATATCAGATTCCTAAAGGCTTCTTCATGCCGCTTCACTGGTTGAAAGAGACCACAGGCGAAGTGAAAATGATACCTGGAGAGCTGCCAAAGAGGATCTTCATAGAACAAAGGAATTGCTGGTCAAAGAGGAAAGTATGCCCAGTATCCTGTTGGATATTTTTTTTTTTTTTTTATCCTGGCAGAGGGCTTGCACCAAGCAAAAAGTACCAAAAAACTTAAAGGTGGGATACAGCTTTCCTTCCCATACAAATACATGTAACTTTTCTTGTGTCTGTCCTGAGAAGTTGGAAGACAACACAATCAGCTATTAGAGACTGGATTTCTGAACATGTGGTCAAAACACTGAAGGAAAAGAATATATTATTTTGATAATTCTGAGTAAAGGACTGTCAGTGTTTTTGTTTTCCACCTCTATGAAAGATCTTTTTGCTTATAGGCAGCACATGAATTCTGTCACAAATACATTTGATACAAGTGACCGTTACACGAAACTGCCATTTATACAAATATGGTTGAGACTGTCACTCTCTGCTGTTTATCAGCTTTGCATTGTCACAGACTTATTTGCTTCTAACTCAAGTTGGAGGGAAAAAAAACCCCATGTTTTGGGATGAGGAAAACCTTGATTTATTATTTTGGTTTTATACTTAGTTGAATGTTTTAAATTATGTTCGAATTCTTGGAATTATAGCATATAAAAGATGATACTGAATTATACTACTGGATAGTATGCTAAACATTTGGGATTATCACTCAAGTGTGCTCAAGTAGGAGTGCAGCAGTGCAAACAAGAGGTTGTAGCTAGCTGATCACTAAAACTTCAGTGTCCATGGGAGGCCTATGACATCCCTAGGCTAATGACTGAAAACATTGTCTGAGGAAATGTTCTTTTCCAAAAAAGTTCTGAGTGAGGATCACAAGATAAGTATGCCAAAGTCTGTGCACTTCGTCTTTTTCTTTTAACTTCACCTGGTCGCCTTCCATACTGACATGAGTCATTTTACTAAGGCACAATTTGGAATTAGAGAGTAGCAGCCTGTGGTGCATGCTTGTATTCATACAGTTATAATGTTGTCATTAAGTGTTTAAAGAGTAGCGAAACAATCATCAGAAATTCATTACACTGGAATACTAATTTACTTAGCTCCCAATTTAGAAAATTGTAATCTAATTATGTACACATAATTATTATGTTGGCTATTATTAAATTAGAGTAATTAATTATCAAATTAGAGTATCTGAGGATTTCCTGGAAAATGGTCATTCTCAGTGCCTTAGTATGTGATCTATTCTCCTGTGTATCCTTGACAACATGCTATGCAGTTTTGTTTATAGTTTCCTCCCATATTTTGTCTTCTGTCGTTCTATTACCACAAGGTTTTCAGCGTGTGAGATGAGGGGCTTTTTTGAGTGTGTTTTGGTTTTCTTCCCAGTATGTTGGAAGATTGACCAAACGCTGTGTATTTATCCAGAGCATACAGCGTGTCAATTTGCAATTGCAGTGCTGCCCCCAGCTGGTGAATATATTGGACTTGTGATTAGATTAAATGTCCATTTAAATACATGGCATAGTTTTAATAGATTAAAAGCACTGGGAAGTTAATGAATTATGAAATTTAAAAGGATGTTGCCATTTAAATTTTCACCCACAGAGGTGAGTCAACTAACTAAAGTTAAATCAGGGCAAGACTGTTAAACACAGCAAAATAAGTGGAAAAATCAGCAAAGATTATATCAATGCTTCAGATTACATGTTTCTGTTTATTATTTGTTTCCAATGTTTGCCATACTCAGTTTTTCTTAGACATAAGAATCCTTTTGAATTTTTGATCAGCATCTGTGAGAAACGGGGGTTTTTTTTAACCTATGCTTATGTGCAGAGCAACAGTTCTAAAAAGTAGATCTTGATGCACCTTATTTTGTTACCTTACGACAAGGCTACCATAATAGTAGTTGGAGATATTACAGGAAACGATGACTCATTTGTGAAGCATTTGTATTTTGAAGGGAGCACACTAGGGTAACATTTTAAGTAGCAGAATGTGGATCAAGCATGGCTAGTTTATCTGATATATCTGCCTATGTGTATGGCCTGCAACACTGCAATATTTGAGTACTTAGGACTCATTCTTTAGAGTACTGTCATGCAGTACTCTTGTGAGCTAGAGAAAGGCTAACCCGATTGTATAAACAGGGAGTGGAGATATTTCATGTTAAGTGACTTATTCAGACTTGTATAAAAGTTTTGAGGTTAAATTGTGAGGAGCCACAATGCTTCCTGAGTCCCACTGGATGTACTTGACTGCTTTCTAGACTACTGCTGCTCTCTAGAGATTTTTCTGAGTAGGTTGAACTCATGTTATTGGTAAAGAATTGAATTCACATTTCTGAACACAGGAATGAATTTTAATGAGTTATGAAAATAAAAGTTCAGTTCAACTGATTAAAAACCGAAAAAACCCAAAAACCAACAACAAAGTTTTATATGCATGAAGATATTCACATTTCCTTCCTAAATCATGAGGGCATTCAGCAGTGGTTGTCACTGGTGCACTGTAGGGTTTTGTGAATAAAACTAGTTAAATGTATGTTCATATTTACTAGTATTTGACTATTTTTGTATATAATTAATTTGTGAATAATTACATTACAGGTTACAATGTTGTAGTAAATATCCCCAAAGGAGCAACAAACATTGATATTCGGCAGCATAGCTACTCAGGGAAACCAGAAGATGACAACTACCTTGGTAAAAGCCTCCTGCGTATAACATTGATGGATAGTTTTTGTGCTCTTGCCAGAGGTCTGCTGTAGACATGTATTATCAGAAGTCTGATAAAGTCTTTACAGCAAACATCTAATTACATTGTATCATCATTTGCCTGAGTCTCTCTGTAGATATTAGTTTTCAGAAAAATGAGTGAGATGTTGTTAGGTTTCTAATTCTTAATTGTGTGTGTGTGTGTGTGTGTTCATTTGTCAGAGAATAGGAATTATAGCACATTTCATCATTTTGTCAATTTTTTACTTTGTTGTGGCAATGTTAATTAAAACTCCACAAGTGAACTCAGGAATAATGCAGGTGTTTGTGGTTTTAAATCTTGGAAGCATACACTTTGTTTATAAATGAAGCAGTCTGACCTTCAGCAAACTTATCAGTTGTCTCACATTTCTCTTTTCTGTCATGTCTGAGTATAAAGATCATATGTTGATAATTTGCAAGTGTGTGAGAGGAACAAAGAATTCATAAGCACATTATACCAAAAATCTTGGTTGTTCTATTTCACAGTAGTTATGTTATATCTGAAGTGCCTGAGAGAATATTGGTGCATATTTTCCTTCTGTCTCTTCTTCCATTACCATCCTACTCAACAAACTTCAGAGTTTTCAAAATGCTTTCCTTGCCACCTGTTGCCCTGTTGCTGCACATGCATCTGGCAGGACACAGAAACAGCCCTCACCCCCTGACGCTAGCTACCATTTCAAATGTAGTAATGCCTGAATAGCATGCCTTTACTAAAAATTTTACTTTATTTTTAAATTTAATTTTTAACTTGTTATTCATATTTATTATTATAAATTGGTCATTATATTAAATTATTACTATAAATGTTTAGTAATTTATTTATACTTTAAAATTTACCTTTAAAAGCCACTTCACTAAAAGTAGCTCTAGCAAATACAAGAATGTGGGCTGTAAAATAGGCCAGAAATACAGATAATTATTGTTTCCTTCTACAGTAGCGGAACCTAACCAAATTTAAAAGCGATGACTGCAGTCAACTCTTCAGCAGAACAAATATTATTAAAGTTGTGTTGTTAACACAGAGAAAATCCATGACAGCTGCTCAGGTGAAAGTTACTGATGGTTAGGGTTGAATTCATGCATTAGAAACTGTTTGATACAACTTTAAAGTATTACACATGGACTAAAATAAAGCTAAGTGTTGATGAGAAGATATATTATTAAGAGTTTTTATTGATAGAACCTTTTAATTAAATAGATGCTTTATTTCCAATATTTTATTTTACTTATAGCTTTATCTGATATTCATGGAAATTTTATCTTGAATGGAAATTTTGTTGTAAGCATGTCAAAAAGAGAAATCAATATACAAGGAGCCATTTTTGAGTACAGTGGTTCAAACAATACGATAGAACGAATTAACAGCACTGATAGAATCGAAGAAGAGCTAACCTTACAGGTGCATGTTTACTTTTTTCATAAGTTTGAAAATTTGCTACATGATCATTATGTTCATAATTTTATGTTCAAATTCACTGAAAAACAGCTCTCATTTTATCTCAATTAAGGTTTTGTGTGTAGGGAATTTATACAACCCTGATGTGCGTTATTCATTCAATATCCCAATAGAAGACAGAGGCGATCTGTTTATGTGGGACCCTTACGGACCCTGGCAAGACTGCAGCAGGATGTGCCAAGGTACTGTGAATTCTTTTGTCACCAGAACCAAAGACCTGATGGCATTTAGGAAGGGACTAGTCTTAAGTACTCAGATTTTTCACCCCTACTTGTCAGGAAGACACTCAGCACTCTCAGTAAACTTTTGGTGCACAGAGCCTTTAAGGACAGAATGGCTTCTGATTTTGTTTTGCTGTTTTCAGTATTTATGCAATGCAATTCTATATTCAAAACTACATGTGTGTTCCTTTCTTTGTAGCCATAGGAGTGGTTTATAAAAAAAAAAAGTTGAATCAAGTCTAATGCATCCTTAGAAAGCGGTATTGTATATCTACTAATATGTATTAGGCTTCCATTATCCTGTTTTCAGATGGTCACTGATTTGTCTAGTATCTTTCATATATATTTATTTGTCTTTTTTGGTTATCTGCTACATTGGGTGAAGCTATTTAAGGATATGTTTTACAATTTTTTAACTGTTATTCTATAGGCCATTCCAGTGTAAAAATAAAACCGCAATATGTATGAAGTGTATATATAAAGTGTACGTACACAGATTTTTGATAGATACTCCTATTAGCAGGTGCTAGAAATGCCTGTAGATATGTGATGGTGAGTTTCTTCTGGTTTTCAGTCAGGCTGTAGACATGCTTATGTGCTAGAGAAGCAGAGCATCTGTCAACTGTGGTACTTCTCCCAGCACTCCAGATCAAATTTTCTGTTTCCTTAAAGAAAAGGATCACAACCTCTAAGTTAACATGGTGGTTTGAAAATTTGGTAATTAGCAAAGGACAGACGTGTTGCATTCAGAATACTTAACCTGATGAGTAAATGGACTGTTGTACTTTTGCAGTTTTCTGGAAGTTGATGTCCTTGTAAGACCACTGTAATACAGCTGGGAGATGGCAGGGGTGACTGGGACAAGGTTGTTCTCCATCTGGAATGTAGTCAGCTGCACAAAGCAGCACGTTTGTGCAGAATCTGCTGTATACAACAATTAGTGTTGATAGGATATCTCAGTTAAATTCCTAAATGATGAATGGAATCCATTAGTGTAAAAAGGCATTCTTATTTTAGCCCTTTATTCGCTTTTTTGCTTCCTTTTCAAGGTATTCGAAGAAGAAAAATGACATGCATACGTAAAAGTGATCATGTGGTAGTGTCTGATCAAAGATGTGAACTTACACCCGCCATACCAGATGTCTTTGAGGAGTGTAATACAGAGTGTGAATTAAGGTAAAAAGAGGTTCCTAACTGATGGAGCTATTGTGGTCTTACATATTTTTGTTGATAGAGATTGAAACAAAGTAATTCAGATTGCTTTATACTTTGTCCCTCTGCCCCTCTCTACCTCCCTCATCCCTCCTGTCTCTCCTTCCTTTCCTCAAATCTATTGGTATAATGGGTTTATACATTATGTTTACACCTCTGAATCTAAGTAGAACTAGTGTAATTTTCTAATTTTTATTGGTAAAGTACAAAGTCTTTTGTTAGGATTGTGGATCTGTTCTATATATCCTGGCACAAAACCTTATATTGCTGGGCAGAATACATTTTTCACCAGAATTGTACCCACAACTGGAGCTAATTTGAAACAGACTTGTTTTTTTGCACTCCAAGAAAGCCTACGCTGAAGTGTTCAGAGGATGAACAGTTAGAATTATAGCTTACATTTTTCAAAGTCACCTAGGAGATTAAGACAAAAGATTGTCTTTAAAAAGATGTTTTTAAGCCTTTGAGTCAAATTCTTTTATATTGTTTTGAAAATTCCAGTCATGAGACAGATTTTACAGTTTTATCTGTTCCCTAAAATGCGTATCTATATTTACATGACAATTCCTAGTACATTCTCTGAGTGCTTTATTCACCGTGGTCTTATTTTTTAAAACATAGTTAGCTTTCTATAACAGTTTATCCTTGTAGGTGGCATAATGTTGGCAAAAGTGACTGCACATCAAAGTGTGGCCCAGGGTATCGGTCTATAGAGATCCACTGCATGAAGTACTCTATTTCAAAAGGACTCAGTGCTCCAGTGGATGATAAGTACTGTGCTCATCAGCAGAAACCACCAACCAGAGAGCCCTGCCATGGTGACTGTATGTTAACAAGTTGGCACTACACAGAATGGTCAGAGGTACAAATTCAAAACTTTGTAATTGTACCATTATAGTTCTGGTTAGCGTTCATATCAAATTTTTATTTCTATATCAATTTTTTTAGTTTAAGGAACTACAAGAAAATAATGTTTGACAAATGCAGAGTTGTAGGAGGAGCTAATACCAACTTTATATTTCAGCAACTTCCTCATATTTTTGTAAGAAACTGTAGCTGAATTGTTTGCGGCTTGGTTTTGGAAGTCAGCAGAGAAGATCTGGTGGTTAAAGGTGTATATTTTGTTTACAGTCTTAATAATTTAGTTCTGAGAGTATTTTGGAGAAAAGGAATAAGTACAATTTCAGCTTTAATCTTCATTAAAGAGTTTTATCTTGGAACTACTAAACAAAGTGCCAAATTTCTCTCACGTGAATGTATTAGCAGTCCGTGGATTAAATGTAGGATACATTTGTTTAACACAATCATTAATGTCTTTCACCTTTAAGACTGATAATGTATTTTGACTTGCTTTTGTCATGTTGTGTTTCCTGTTTCATAATATTGTCTATACACTGTAGTGTTCCAGGAGCTGTGAAAGAGGTGTCAGAACCAGAGAAGCTTTTTGTATGAACAGTTTGGGTCGTCATCTTCCTGACAGAGAATGCCAAGAACTTCCAAGAGTTATAACACAGAGTTGCAATGAATTCTTATGTCCAAGCTGGTCTGTTAGTGAGTGGAGTGAGGTAATGAACCATGTAAAACTTAAGATGCCTTTGATCCTGGTCATCGATATTAAAATAAGCTGCTTTTAAGGGTTTGGGTTTTTTGTTCTGACTATTTTGGGGCACACTATAATAAAAATTCTGAAGCCCTAGGATTTGGCTGATATACATCACAGATGTACAAATGGCATGAGAACTTCTGAAAAACACACCTAGAATTTATTTTTCTCTGAAATTTTGTTACATTAAAATGAGGTAGTGAAGCTACTTAAAGTAAATCTATCTACAGTAATACACATACCTTCCTTTTTTATGAAGGAATGAGGACCATCCAGCCAACTGAAGAACAGAATTTTATCCATTTTATTATAGATTATATGGGTATAAAAGAATCATAGATAGTTTAAACATTTTTCCTGTGAAAGCTGTGATATGGGCACTCATATTTTAAACAAGTATTCTTTATTCTAATGGAAATAAATGATCTGTACATTGTTCTCATATTTTTGTAGCATTAGGAACTTAATAGTGATTCCTTTGTATTAGCATTTGGGTTGATGTTTACAGGAAATGGAGAGTTCATAAAAGAACTAGTTTTGTTGGACTACTTACATTCATGGAATATTTTTGTTATTTACGTGATCTTTAAAATCCAACAGATTACGAAAGGAAAGTGAAGCCATTAATGCAGGCTTATGTCTTTACAAACTGATGACTCTAATAATTTTACAGTGTTCTGTGACATGTGGCAAAGGAATGAAACATCGTCCAGTATGGTGCCAACTTACTGATGAACAACTGAGAGATGATTTCTGTAATCCAAAGGATAGACCAGAATCAGTAACACCATGTGAACTTCATGAATGTGCATCTTGGCAAGTAGGGCCTTGGGGATCAGTGAGTACATAAGGATTCCTGGCTTCTTGTTTTCTAGTTCAGACCATGAGTGATCGCAAAACAATACCTTTTAAACATTTTAATTGGATCTTAAGCAGTTACTTTAGTTGAATTGATTCACATGTTTGTTTGCTCCTATTGGCTATCTAACCTGTAATTTAGGACACCCACGTATAAGTTAAATGCCTAAAATAGTCATTGACCCTGAGCCTTAATATCAAAGATGCTTTTACACATGAGTGTATTACATCTCTAGAATAATGACAATGTAGATAGGAAACCGTTCAGATGAATGAGACAGCTAAAAGACCAAATATTTATAGGTGTGTGGGCATATTTAAGTGGTAGCTTTAATTAAGATCGTAGAAGTGTATATGCTAATAATAGCAGGCAAAAAGACTTAGTATTTTGTTGTTATGTTTTGTTTTGACCTTCAGTGATAAAAGATCTGCTCTCTCTTTATGTGAAAGTGCTGTTGAAAAATATATTCCTGTGTGTAATGATGCTCATCTACTGTATACCAGAGTGGCTTCAAAATTCTGGAAAAAAGTGAATTAATTTCCGAAGGAAACTTTTGTCACCAAATAGATGAGAATTAATTAAAAAATAGTAAGGTACTCAACTTCATGGAGCTTTCATGAGGTCAGGTTACTCAAACCAACAGAAGTGTTGGATTATTCAGTGTTTCTTGGATGTTAGTGAGAATTCGTAACTGAATAGCAGCTCATATTTATTTTTTTTTACATATAATCTGTTAGTAAAATACAGAATAAATATACCTTTGGAATTTAAGTATATTTTCAACTTAAACATTTCTTTTGTATAGAACTTTTCTCACATAGTATTTTTTCACGTTAGAGATAACCACATTGTTGTCTAACGTAATGTTGAATTCCTTTTGAGTAATCTTTTGATCACAAGGTGCTGGCTTTCCATTGCTACAAGCTTAATGCAAAAAATAAATAAAAAATTAATTCAGTCCCATGATATAATTCTTCTGAATAAAAAAATCACTGCGTATGGCCTTGCAGGAATAGCATGTACAAGCAATTTACCAATCCATGTCATTGGAGCAGAGTTTTCTATTGCAGTTTTTCCACCGTACCATCTGGTAATAGCTGTTCACAACCTGGGTTTTTACCAGTATTTGTGCTTGAACCACAACATTTATAGAACGGGATTTATGTCATAATATTTTCAGCCATGTAATGTTTTAGATGCCTTCTTAGAGTTTGACAAGAGTACGCCCAATAGTGATGGGAAAGACATTTAACAGCTGCAGCTAGTGATTCATTTGGAAGCCACCCCTTACTTCCTCCCCCGCCACTTCCTCTACCTCAGTTTTTATTGCTGAGCATGACATTATATAGCATGGATTGTCCCTTTGATCAGTTCAGGTCAGCTGTCCTGGCTGTGTTCCCTCCCAGTCTCCTGCCCACCTCCAGCCTACTCACTGCAGGAGGTAGAAGGGGAAAAAGAGAAAGCCTTTATACTGCACAAGCACTGTTCAGCAATAGCCAAAATATTGATGTGTTATGGACACTGTTTAAGCACTATATGGTCTGCCATGAAGAAAGTTAACACCATCCCAGCAGTCATTCCTATTCATTCTAGGAAGAGTTTTAAAATAGAAAATGTAATTAAAAATTAAATTTTATTATAAATAGTGCTATTTCAAGTGCGTGAAATTATTGACTTTAACAGTGTGCTGTAACGTGTGGACGTGGATACCAGATGCGTGCAGTCAAGTGTGTTACTGGGACTTACAGAGTCATTTTGGATGATGACAGGGAATGTAATGCTGCTACTCGTCCTAGAGATAAACAAGTAAGTTAAAAAATACCTTTCAGTTGATTGTACTTTTTAGTTAAAAGCATCTAAATACAAGTGTTGTCTACTGACTCTTTGAGGGAACTTGCGGGAAATGAGTTCTAAAATGAGGAAAAAATACTGAAACTATCTGCTTTTTCCTGCACTTCAAATTTGGCCTAGGGAATTAAGTAAAAGAAGAGTAATTTGGAGATTGGAGATTTGAAAATTTGGTATATGATTGAAGGGGTCCAAAGGCCTTTGATTATTTGGGGGCAGGGGGAAGCTCCAACATGTAGGATATCATAAGGAGACTGCTTGCCATGATGCTTAATAATAGCGCCTAACTGGCTTGGTGTTCTCTGAAATTCTGCTTATATATAGTTCTTAAAAGAACGACATGGTTACTTGAAGAAAGCTTCAGTTGTTGGAACAATATTAATTCAAAACTGTGTAGACATGAATTATGATTCAGTATGGTATTAATATGGTTCTTTACCTTTTCTTCTTGTCTCAGTTTACTGACTTCATCACTTCCCTTAATTTAAATATATCATTTTTCAGAAGAAATGTTTTTAATACAGTCAGTGGGTTTACCTTTAACTGAAAGCAATTGGTGTCTTAGGTGCTATGTATTAATATGTTGATCTGGCCACCAGATTGATACATCTCATTTGTATTCAGCTAAGCTGGTACCTCCTTGAGGGCATACTCTGCTTCTTGTCTGAAGAAGAAGAAAAAAAAGGATTCTATGGTCCAGAGTAAACCAGTCAAAAGTTACCAGCCCTCTGATGGCTTCTTGAATAAGATTTCAAAATATAAAGGCAAAGTAATTGGTATACGTTTATTTTCACTTACATGTGAAAACACTGGGTTTGAGTATGCTTTGTATTTTGAATTGTGGTACCTGTTCAGCTGTTGACTGAAACTGGGCAATTTTGTGTTCTCAGTAGCTGAAGGTATAAAGGACAGGACAGCACAGCCACTGTCTTCACTCAGTTCTGTACTGCATGTGGCTATGAAACAGGACCCAGTAATGTCTATGCCCCTTGTCTCCAGCAAGTTGTCCAACACGCTTCTTTCTCAAAGTGCAAATATTATTAGTTATTACAGTTTTAACATCAAATAAATTTTCTTTGCCTCTCGATTTGAAACAAAGCAATTCAATGAAAAGCCTTTGAATAATACCAGGGAAAAGTTAGAAGATGGTATTTACTTGTTAATTAATGCTGGCTTATTCTAATGGTAGGATCTATCTCTCTGGGAGCCATTTGCTTTACGTTTGGCTCTTCCAAAATGTATATTTTGAGAGCTTCTTTTCTCTCACCCCCACAGGAATGTGAATTGCCCTCTTGTCCAGAAAATATGAAATTATGGACTACATCGCTTCCTCTAGTTCATGTGGGGAAGGTGACCCAATGGAGATATGGATCATGGACCCCAGTATGTAATGTAATAGTGATCACATCTTGCAGAGCAGTCCTTCTTTCCTTCACTCATTTTTCCATAAAGCTCTCATTAATATATTTTTCAAACTGAAATCTGCTTGGGATAAATTTTAAAGGAATTCTAATATTTTTTTTAAGAACCTGTTTCTTAAGGAGGAGATAGACACTCCCAGCAAATTCTGTGTGCTTCAAATCTGGCCAGGGAAAATAAGGAGGGGAAAAAAATAGAATTCTTGGAGCTGGGGTTCTGAGCAAAATAGCTTTCATGTGATTGAGAGTGTGCAAGGAAGTGTTTTTTTAAATAATTGATCAGTTTCTGAGTATGGAGAACATCTTTCATTCTAAAATATGATTTAAATCTTTTATGTGAATAGCGATATTAAACAGTTTGGGTCTTTAAAGGTCTAATTTTACATAATTTGTAAAATAAGCATAAAAAATGGTTTCTACACAAACTGTTTAACGGAAGAGTTTTTGATTTTGATAGTGTTGAAAATCAGTTTTACTTTACAGTGATGTGAAAATTTAAAATTATCTGTAAAAATGTGGGTGTGTCTATTAATCCCTTGAGATTCTCATATAAGACAATTATATCTTTGCACAACAATTTTAACTAAATAGCAGTAAAGACTGCATAGACTGAGGCTACTGAGAAACTCTTCACTATATCCACCTTGAACTTCTCAGCTATAAAGGCATCAGAAGGGGCTCAATGGAATATGCTAATATAAACTAGAATGGCAAATGGATTGTGAATATCAGTTTTTATTTTACCAGTTGATGTAAATATTGCATCAAATTACACATATTGTGTAATAACTAAAATGTTCTGGAAGTTACTCGCTAATGTTTCTATTATCTATTAAATAAAAAAATTGCCTTTGTATAATGATTCCATGTTATGGGTGAAATGCTGCCTGTTCAGATACGCTGAGTTGCTTCAACAGAATCAAGGCCATGCAATTCAGTTCCAAGCCAGCGGGAATTCTTAAGGCCTAAACCATCCAGCAATATTTCACTTTCCTTCCTGAATGCGTGGCTCTATCAGTGCGAGATGGAAATCTGGTTCTCAGTGTTTAATTCTAAAGTCAAGCTGATACTAAGCTATGTTAGTATTTTAGATGCTTGCATGATCTTGTTTTGGTCTCCTAAAGTGCGATGAGCTTGGATTGTTCTCTGACAGTGCTCTGCATCCTGTGGGAAGGGTGATCGTGCTCGCTATGTGAGTTGTAGAGATGCTCATGGAGGAATAGCAGATGAATCTTTCTGTGCTCATTTACCACGACCAGCTGAAATTTCAAGCTGCTTTAGCCCATGTGGAGAGTGGCAAGTTGGAAATTGGTCCCCTGTAAGTATTAATGGTAATTTTTTTTTTTAAATGTGTCTATTTAGATTATTGGCCAAAGTGCCTGGTTAGAAATTGGGACTTCATATTCTGTGCAAGTGTGATTGAAATTGCATCCCTTGAAAAAACAAAGTGTACGTTTCTTATTGTCAAAAGTAAATATGAATATCTTTGGTTATTAATTATCAATGTTCTGTCACAAACGTTGGGTTAATTTTTGGTCAGTGCACAGTTACGTGTGATAGTGGAATAGTAACAAGACAAGTTATCTGTGTCAACTATCATCAACAAATCAACGAGAATTACTGTGATCCTCAAGGCCAACCTTCCAAAGAACAAGAATGTAACATGCCACCATGTCCACCAGTTTATCATCATATTCCGAAAATACATGACCGACCAAGCCATTTTCCAGAAATAGGTTACCTTCCAATACACCATCCACAAGACAATATAAACCAGTGGAACCGTCCCTCTGTGGGAGGATATCAATGGAGAACTGGACCGTGGGGAGCAGTAAGAATTTTTTTTTAAAGATATGAATTTGTTCTTTCACATGTGTGTTTACATTTCTAGAAACGTTATTGCAGTACAGATTTGGTCAGAAGAAAAGCACATTTATTTTAAAAAATGTTGTTATTATTAGTAGTATGAAGAATATATTAAATTCAAAACATAATTTTTCTGCCATTTCAACTTTAAAATACTTGTACACGGTAGTAATTTTTATTTTCAAATTTCAGTTTTGAAAGTTAACATTAAAAGATAATAATTTTATGTTATTTTAACCAATATATTTTACATTTTTCTGATTATGCAATGGTGATACATATGTTTACATGTTTTGGTAGTGCTCTAGTACTTGTGCAGGTGGATTTCACCGTCGAGTTGTAGTATGTCAAGATGAGGAAGGAAGAAGTGCTAGTTATTGTGATGAGGCAACAAAACCTCCAGAGTCAAGACACTGTGATTCTGGACCCTGCCCACGATGGAACTATGGGAATTGGGGAGAAGTAAGATCATTTCATTTTCAGAGAAACATTATTTACCACATAAGCTTAGAAATAGTAACATAATTATTTGACTGTGAATGGAACCAAATACTGGTTTTTTTACTTATTTAAAAAGAATGACTTTCAACCTGTTTATGTAAACTTTGTTCTTTGATCAAATCCAGAACTGTAGTGTAAATATGAGTAAATATACATCCAAAAGAAGTAAGTATTGTATGAGGCTACAACATAAAATTGAGTGTTGCAGTAGCGTCTTGAATCTTAAGACATACAAAATTGTTTTCTGTTACAAAAAGATGGATAGTATACAGAAAAACCTCAGTGTAATAGCTAGTCTAAGAAAAAAAATGAGCACAAGAAGCTATAAAGAAACTTTATTACATCAAATTTCATAGGTACTGACTAGAATAACTGCAAGTAGTAGTATCTAGCGGGTTGTAGTTACACATTAGAAGTATGAAGATAGGATCATGCATCTAAAAGGTGTGCCTGGGTTAGAATGTTTTGATGAAACATTATACATTATTGGACAAAGAACGGTTTCTCCATGCCATGTAATGTCATATCTTGACCACGCATTCTTGCTCAAACACTACAGAAAGAGTTAAAACTGGTTAGTTTGGCATTCATTCTAATCTAACCTCTTGTGATTCCTGCACTGTTTTCTTGTTCTTGATACATCAATATCTAGAGTTGGAAAAAGAAGAAAAATTGAGTGACTTCTTTATTTTTCTTTGTTTTTCCCCCTCATTTTGGCCAGATCTAGCCATTTAGTTCTCAAGACCACTCTGAGTGTCATGTTTTTTCTATCCATAGCTGCAGACTTGGGATCCAGTTAATGCAGATGCTGCAGTTTTTGTCTAATTTAGAATTCTCTGAAATACAGTAAAAAGCTATAAACTATTGGAACATACTCACTTTTGATCAGATTGTTTTTAATAGCTCGTTAGAAATGAGAATTAGTATTTTTGTCTGGTATTGCAGAATTATGGGAAAACTGAAACCCAGAAAACACATCCTATAAGTATTTTACACTTAGTCTGTATAAGTTAGACTATAAGAAAGTGTGCCCAGTGTGTGAGTTCTCTCTTTTCTGGCAGGGAAAACTAGTTTTAGGACCTATTTCCATCTTTTCCTCCTATCAAAGAGACATATATATGCACATTTATTCTCACAAATGGTTACTTCTCCTTGACAGAGTAGATTCTCTGTAACTGAGACTTTTTGTAGAAAATCACCTGATAAACTTTAAGAATGTAGTTCGGTAAAAATTTTGGCAAGATAATTTTTTTTTCATTATATGAGATTAGACTGTAGGTCCTTATTCTTGAATTGAGCATCCAGGGAATATGAAAATAGACATAGTAAATAATAGCATGTACTGATTATTGCTATATCTTTTTGGTTTAATGGTATGTGATGACTCTTAACAAAAATATTGCATATAAAATTCTGTATTTCAGTGTACTCAAACTTGTGGAGATGGAATAAAGACAAGACTGGTAATTTGTCAGCTTCCTACTGGCCAAATGTTGGGTGATCAAAACTGTGAAATTCTAGACAAGCCACCTAATATGGCACAATGTAATGTGCATTCTTGCCCTGGTGATGTTTCATGGCATCGGGGACCATGGAAATCGGTACGATAGCATTCACTAATATTTTTCACTTTCTTGTTCTTTCCGTCACTCTATTTCCCCTTGCCTTTTAAAAATTATATTATTATTTTATTTGATAACAGTGAAATAATAATGCATGTGGAATATAGTCTATGTAGTTTTATTAAGCAATTGTTCCTGCAGTTATTGAATTAAATGGGAAACAGCCACTTACTTCAGTGGGAACACTATCATGCTCTATAAAACATCATAGGGAATATTGTGAAAATTACCAGAAATCATCATAGCCAACAGCAATACCTAATAGGTTGTTCTATTTTGAAGGGTTATGATTTCATCTGTGTTTAAATTTAAAAGTGTATGCTGTAATTTATAATGTAGTATTATCTACATATTTATATTTGTAAAAAAAAAAAAGCTTTTAATTGCATAACTTTTTTCTAATATTATATTTAAGTATAAAATAACTAACATGTATATTACACTCTGTCATCAAACATTTTACTCCGTATTATGTGTACATTTGTGTATAAAAATTTATATTTGTGGTTTTAAAACAGTGACTAATTAAAGCTGTCTATGTATAATTATGTATGTAACTATAATATGTTATTGTCTACATGTCACTGTCTATTAATGTGTAAAAATGCCTACAGTAATCACCATTAATCTTTAAAATTGCCACTAGCAGATTATTAACATACTGAAGTAATCATAGCAAGCTTTGCAATATAGAGTACATTATATTTCCCAAGCTGTGAATTTGACAACAATATTTATTATTGTGCTCAATTCTAAGGAGAATAATGGCAATCAAAGGAGGTTGGATCCAGTTCTGGTTCCATCAAAATCAGTTAAAAAAGTGTCATTAACATCCCTGGGAGATGGGCTAGGACAACAGTTCTATTTTTTTTTTTAATTAACAAAATTCTGTAATTTGGTTCTTTCAATTAACATGGAAACGTTTTTAAAAATATTGTCCAATTTCAACTTTAAATAATTTATTAGCGTTTATATAATCTATTCTAATTTATTGCAAATAGGCTTTTAAATGAAAATTGGAATTAATATTTTACCACAGTTATCTCTTTCTTCCACTGTGCAAAACAGAGTTTTGGGTTTGTGTTTAACAGACACCACAGTATCTTATTTAGCCATTAGCCAAATAATTAGTGGTGACTTGCTAATGCTTAATTAACGTATGTACTTTAGGTGCTGAGAAGACAAGCAGGGCATTCAGCACACAGTTGGCTGTGAGCTCAATGTTTGTTTTCCTTTTAGATAGAAAGTTATTCACAGCCTGTTCGTTCCCTGAGTGATGCAGTTTGTCCTGCATTAATAGGTTACCTGTAAGCTATTGTAATGTATTGTAAATGTTACATATGGCTTAGTTTTGCAAAGATTTTCTTGTTGGTTTATATGTCAGTTGACATAAAAAGCCATTTTAATCCTTCAAAAACTAAGTTTAGAATGGAATCTAGTTATCAGAGAGAGTTTGTGGCCTCTGTTTTATAGATGATTGCAAGCTCTATGGTTATTCAGTAATAGTTTTAATTTCATCACACTGTCACATGGTGTTGTGGAGAAACAAATGTAGCAGATTCAGGAAATAAAAGCAGGCTCACATATTTAATATGTTGTCGCTTTTTAGTCATTTAGCTAGTTTGAATGCTGCCAACACACAAACTTCAGTTAATTTTTGTTGCTGTTTAAACAGAACAAAATTTATTCATTGAGGACGACTATTATGAAAGAGCAGTAAAAGCTGTAGTCACAGAAACACTGTTGTAGCCTAGCACAAACAGCTTTGTTTAGCCTTAACCTATGGGTGGTTGACTAGTGATGTGATAGTTTGGCAATAGATCATGGCTCTGCCTATCTTATGCCTTTCTGGCATACAATATGCTCTAATAGAGGGGACTGTTAATGACTGGAAGCTCTCTGGAGGCTGGAGTCATCAAGCATGTCACATCTACACTTTTTTCCTTCTCTATAAAGACAGCAAGACCCAGATAAAACACTATATTTATATTTATATTTTTGGTAAAAGTATTGAGTAATACTTATGTGTCTGGACAGCAATGCATTACACTTTTATATCTACTAGTGAGATTCCAATGTCAAAACTTCAGTAGAAACTAAAATGTGAGACTTCCCACATGTAGTGTAATTTGCCGTCTTTTACTTCTGGCATGCGTGGCACAAACGTAATACATGGAGAGGGTGAGTAGAAGGAAGGGAATTTCTGAGCAATTGCTTTACCCGGAACAACTCCTTGACCTCCTTGAATATTGGCCCTGTCTCTGGCCCCGCCAGTTCAGAAATGGGTATCAAAATTGCTTAAAAACCTTTTCCTCATTCTGATGTAGCTTTGTCTAAACCAAGTCCGAACTGAAAGCTTCGCTCACGGATTATTCCAGCTTTTACATGGTCAGATAGTTTCCTCTTGGATTTTGGATTCCATCAGAAATAGTTTCAGAAAAAGTCAAATTAGCTGAGACTAATTCAGAATACTGAGTCAAGAACATGATCTACCATGTAGAAGGATTGTTCTAGTTTATCAGTTGTCAGTGTCTTTTATGCTCTCTTCTATATTGGGGCATTCTAACTTCTTGCACTAGCTATCACTATATATTTGAGGATAGAAGACTTAGCAATATGCCTTGTAAGTACATTTCTTTGAGTTTTTGATTCATTTTACACAACGTAATTAAAATAAAACATATCTTGTAAATGCACAATAGGGCAGTTGCAAGGAAGGCTCTGTTTATGATTTGAAGCCAGAATTCTGGTTGATGCTTTCTGCAGTTTAGCAGCTATGGGCTTCACAGTGTCTGTCTATGGCTACCAGAGCTGACCGTTAGAAAGCTTAAAGGCTATGTACTCCTCTGTTGCTGGTTTCTGCAGTTGTCCAAAGGGATGTGAGGCAAGTAAATCTCAAATTCTAAAGGCTTTTACCACTCCAGGACACTTTCTCAGAAATATTATGCATATTCAGAAACTTTGATTCTTTGAATCTTTGAAACTTTAATTCAGTCCAGAATTTTCATATCATGATATCCAAGCCAGAAAGAAGCTCTGAAGTTTTACAGGGAGGATGGCTAGGAAACACATCCTTTTGCCTGTAACTTGAATTCTTTTGATCTGGAGGTCATTGGGGGACTCTGACAATGATCTTTTCAGAATATAGCTTATGTCTTCCACCCTCTCAGTTTTGTGCAAGTTTCTAAGGGGATTTTCTTTAGTAAGAACTGAATCATGCTCATCTTTTTTTTTTTTTTTTTTTTTTTTTTTCTGCCTTTTTATCAAAACCCAAAGGAAATGGAATGGATTTACACCCAGTCCATGCATCTTGAGGGACTCTGCCTTGTTTTCAAAGAATATTGGTGTCAATTCTTAATGTAAATGAGATTGATAAATATTACACAAACATTCCTAAATTCAAGTGTTTCAAAATTTGAAACATTTGATTTCAAGATTTCATTGCCTAATTGGCATGTATCTAAGTACACTACCTCTTTTTTGATATACAAAAATTGCAATACGGATGTATATATTTTGATATTTATATAATTATAATGTATTTATAAGTTAAATAATACTTGAGGTAAATATAGCTGCTTATTTTAATGAAGTTGCACCACCAGTAAATTTGGCCCATGTATCTTGGATATTTTTCTTTTAGACTACTCTAGTTTCATTGGTGAAGGGATTGAGGCAATGATCCAAAACTTCATGAAAGAATTAATAAAGTACAAGCTAAAAAGTATGGAAACCATATGTCACATTATATAATGTCAAGAAAAATTCCATAGCATTCTGACAGCTGGCTAAGAGTACTTTGTTCTAGTATAGATTTTTTTTGTATCCCTTCTTTCCACAGTGCATTATTGGGTTTTTGTGTTTAGTCCATGCAATAAGACTTCTGGTTTATTGTATTAATTTTCATCAGAGTGGTTCAGGTTTTCTGACCCTAATGACAAGAAGTTGTTTTTTACTTAAAGCATGAAAAGAGAGAGTATTACAAATTCGCGAACATACCATAAGGTTTTAAAACTGGACTGTAATGACTAGATTTAACAATTTTGTGCTAGAAGAGTTATAGAATATTCTATCTTAATTGAGTTCAAGAATGCTGCTTTTTTACTTTCAATACTAAGCTTTTTTCCTTTGAACAGCATTTCCCATATCTACATGCTTTAGTATTCTTAGCCAAACAATCGTCTGTTACCTGACAAAAAGTTATGTGGGAATATAATAAAATCAACTGTTAGTTGGATCAGTGGTTATGTTTAGATACAACAAATATTCAGATATGTAGTGCAGATATGTATACAATCTTGCAAAGCTTTCATGTATAGCACCAAAGTAAAGTAGCTATACTAGAGAATAAAATATTATTTTTAGCAGTACTTGGCTGGGAAATAATTTGACACACAGTAGCAAGTTAGGAGATTTCCAGTGCCAAAGCCCTGGCCCAGTAGCTGGGTAAAATGGGTAATGTGAATATACATTTTGTTTTACTCTTCCTTCTGCTGTTTAACAGGTGATAACTCTTTTACTCATCTAGTATGCTTTTCTTAATGGAGGTTTTTTATGGTGCCTTCACTTCAAGGATTGTATTTGACTACTAACTGAAGCTTCCCCTTTTTATCTCAGTTTCTTTAAAGATTTTGGTATTTATCTCATCGTTAAATGGTCATATCTTCCTTTCTAGTCTCTTTTTCTATGCCTCCTAGGTTGTTGCTGCACAATAAAAAACAAGTGTAAGTTCCTCAAAATTCCTGATACATATATGCTTTTACTCTGCTGTGTACCCTTCATTTTATATATTTTCTTAAAGTTTTTATGGAGTATGAGGAGGAATTACACTGGAGGAATAAAATAGACTATTCATATATGGGAAGACAATACCTTCCAGCTTCACATAGTGAGGAAAGTTTGTTTGCATTTTTGGATGACAAGAATTTTGATATATTTAGGAGTTTGGTTCTATTTTTGGTCCCCCATAGTTTTTCAGTGCTTACCACAACCCTTGGAGAGCCAGGCAGCCAAACGGCAAGGTTCCTGCTTAGGCAGTTGGTGGTAGCAATTGATATTACCTTGGAAGCTTTATATTTCATTAGGGCTTTCATTCTCGTATGACTGCGGATAGCAACCTAAATTTTATCAGAGGCGTTTTAACCAGGTATATCACAGCTTGAAATACATGTTTGCTTCTCATCCTTTCTTGTTCCTTTAGAAAGAATACATAGCTCGATTACTGGATCCAGATTGTAACTGAGTGTTACCTGAAGGTTGTTGCAGTAGTGTCTTATCAGTATATCTTCACGGCACATTTGAAACCAGATAGTTTACTGTGTGCATGTCGTATCTGAGCAGCTGCAGCACAGGAAGCTGCTGTAACTTGAAGGTAACAAGTATTGCTGCAAAAGTGAATATTTATGCCTTTGCTCTGTACCATCCTCAGTTTTACCTCAAACAATCAGTCTTTTTGAGGTGTTCTAGTTTCCTCATCTGAGCAGTTTCACATATAGTCATTGTACAGCTTTGTTGCCAAGCACTACCAGTTACGGTTCAGAGCATAGCAAAGTTAAGGTCCATCTTGAGGTTTTTATTTTCTGTTAGATTTTCTTGAAAACACCTAGATTTGAAATTTTATTTGAATACTTAATGGAAGAGGATTTATACTCTCTAGTGTGAGTTAATTGTGCAGTCATTAGCACTTTGTTTTCTTACATTTGTTTTCTTAGCATGTTGGGCTTAATGCTCTTTTACTTCACATTTATGTTGTGAGTTGAGATACATCCAGTTCTTTTCAAAGTTAAGACTTATGAAGAGTTTGTCCTAAAATTTTACCATATACCAGTTGAGAAGCCAGATAATAACTGTAAAATTCTTTTCTTAATTACTTTAAAGTTTTTAAAGATACTTTCTGTAATTAAAGGGACCTTAGATTGAAAGTGGACAGACACAACTTTCCCAAGAGTAGTACTTGTGTAGAGTGCTTTTACGCTGTTCTAACACTATTAAAAGAACAAAACACTGACAACAAACTAATCATATCAATTGTACTTTGTTGTTAGTCAAGAAATTGAGTATTACAGACAAGTGTTTCACTAACTGTTCAAATTGTATTAAAAAAGTCCCACAAAACTACAGTTTAAGAATGTTAGTTTTTCTGAGTTCTTTGGGAACAGTCTAAATCTGATTGTGCTCAGGTGTCTTTATGGTCAGTGATACAGGCAAGATTTGACACTTACAGAAGATAATTATATTTTGTTTGTCTGAAAAGTTGATAAAATAAAGATTTTTATTTTTTTCTTTTCCTCACTCTGAGGATTTTTATGTAATTTCATAAGTATTACTTGTGTTTGCAGAGAAAATAGGCATGGAAAGAGTGGATCAGCTCATCTTCTAAGTTACATTTAAGTGTCAGAAATATCTTCCTGCTATTACTGCCCTTCAGACACATAATGTAATATTCTTTAAAGTGGCTGTTTTTCTAGTTCTTCAGTTTTCTTTTTAGTTGCTCCAGAATAATTTCAGTGTAATTCTGTCTTTGCACTAGTGGAAGAAATCTGTTATTACTTTTAATGAATATAAATTTATTTTTTAAGAATTGACATCCCAGTCCCCTTCCAGTGTTGTTACTGCCAGGCATCCCCTTGACTTCTGCAGGAGCAGAAGCAGCCCAAACTTGCATAACGAAGATATTTATTTGTTTTCATTTTAATGCAAAAAATCTTGCTATGTATAAGTGCCTTCATTCACTTTTTCTAATGTGTAAAAAGTATTTATATCTTTAAAGATAATCTTTTATATTAAAAGGGAATTCAGAATCAGTGAACTTGGTTTTCAAAACCAGCTTCAGTCTTTTACCTCTACTTCTGCTGCTGCCTTAATGTTGAACTTCAGAATACCTCATTACCAATACAGCACATTTATTTAATATCCCACTGGCTGAAATCTTAATGGTAGCATATGCTATTCATTTTTTAAAACTTTGGAAATGGGAGGTGCCTTTTCAGAGATAACTGGTAACATATGTCACTACCCAAATAATGTCATAAAACAGACTTGGGATAGTGGATTTCATTTAGGTTAATTCTGATAAAAATGAAAGAAAATACTTGTTTCCAAAATTCAAAAACAAATACTTGTGTACTGTTCATCAAGTTTAGAGGAAATTTCTCCATTTTGGTGCTATGTTGCCTGTATAGCTTGAAATAATAAATAAGTTATAATGTATGTGTGATAATTTAATTTAATGACTGTGACTTGTGTCTGTGAAATACAGTTGCATTTTAACCCTTCTTTTTTATGCATGTTGTGTGGCTTTGTGTTTATATTTAATGTGTCCTTTATTAAGGAATGCTAATGTTTAAAGTCCTTAAAAAAAAAAAAATTAAAAGGGGTGGGAGGGGGGATGGGAACTAACCACTTTTGCTGAAAGTGAGGGTTTTTTACCACTGAGTAATCTTTGTGTTGCAATGAGCTTCATCTGATACTTTAGTGACATTGTTTTCATGGGGGAAGCTCTTATACTTGAACAGAAAAAAATATATAAACGTTGTTACTGATAAAAGCAGCAATTGATGCCGTTGGACAACTGGACTGGAATAGGTAGTTGGCACATGATCCTTGATGATAAACTTAAAGATACTAGCTGTTGAACCTTTTGCTGGAGCTGTAATTTCATGGCCCAGTCCTGCTCCCACTTAGTCAGTGACAAAAGAAAACTGAGGACCATAACATAATGCTCAACTCTTAATCTCAAAGACATAATTTTTTACATTCCTAAAACACTTTTGCATGAGGAGGTTTGCAGAACTTTCAGACCCTCCATTTAGAAAGAGGACAAGTAAGAAGGGAACATAGTCAAAGTAAAAAAAAACAACCAACCAACCAACCAAACCATGGAAGGGGAAAAAAAATAGGTGGTCCTTAATACCATTCCTAAATACATACAGCCATTTAATGAGAATGAAAGGAATGTGAAGCTACTGGTGTGTTTATTTCTTTTTTGCAGAGTTAGAACTTTCAGAAAAGCTGAAGGGTTCTGGGTGGTCAGATCTGTGTGAAAATCATTCTGAGCTGCCTGTATATATGTGGCAGTTTTGAAAACCCCAGTCACAACTCATAAATATTGGTTCACAGTGGTTTTGAGACCCAAATTTAAAAGTTATTAAACATATACTAAAGTATTAGCATTTCCTAACATTTATGAAGGTTAATACATGGATATTTTGGTTACCTGGCATGGGTTAGGAAATGAACAAAATGTTCCGTAGTTCTCTATTATGGGAGTTCCTAGTCCTTTCTTTGAAAACTGGTAATTGTGGGAGACTGGTGACTCCACTAAGGTAGACTGCTATATTGATCAGTATATGTTCTAGCATGCATCTATCTATGGCCCTTTCACTTCAGTGGGAGCAGGATCGGGCACTTAGATTTCCTACTGAATCAGTCCTTCAGAAGCTTGCATGCATGCCCACATTTATGCACATGACTGTAACGTTGGAAAGATTGATCTGTAAGTAAATTGAAAATATACAGAAGAGTGGCTTAGGTTGAAAACAAGCTGGAATTCAACATGTGAAGGTAGGTAAACTGTTGTATTTCTTATTATCTAAAATATAAAATATAAACATATTTTCATGCCCAATTAGTATTTAAAATAATTTGTGTTATTTTTCTTAATTCTTTAGTTGATATTTAGTTAAGTGCCATAGAGTTGTATTTTTGTATGCTTCTAAAAAGTTTGAAAAATTTGACAATACCGTATCGTTCCAGTATATATTGCTTTGTATTTCCAGTTTTCTTTAAAGTTCAAATACAAAACCTTAGTTTTTAATCAAATGAAAAAAGTGAAGTGATACTTTTTATAGAGCAGACAGACACATAGAGCTCATGTATTTGTTACTCCTTTAATTTCTGAGCTACAGTTTTGCTGCTGCTAACATGATTAGAAATAATAAATTGGAGATTGCAGTTGCTGGGATCCAGTGTTTCTTCTGCTCATGTTTAGGTTTTTGCAAACTCAGCTAAAACTAATTGGTCTACTGTTGTAAGACTGTTCTCTAGTTACTTTTGTAATTGGTTAATTGAAAGGACCCTATCTCTTAAGATAAAAAAAGAAGAATCCATAAAATGAAGTTTTAAATTGTGAAAAGAATATAAACGCTTTTTTCTGTGCAACCCCTTTGATTGTGCAAATGTAGCATCCACACCAGAGATCCTCCATCATGTTAAAAATATGGTCCAATTTTTATTGTGAAGACCTGTGAATAAAATGTCAGTCTCAAGGGGCAAACGTTACTTTTCAGTGAGAATGCAGATTATGTCATTCCCATGCATTTGTTCAGTTTTCCCAAGCTTCACAAGAGGCAGGAGGCTATCCTTCCTGTGATGCAGTCTGTTAAGCTGTGTCTGGTTGTTGGAAGCAACAATGGATTCACTTTGGGCTGCTGTTTGGTTTTCATGGAGGTTTGTGAACACAACTGCTGGATGGACACAGATACATCTGTTGTTCTCTGTTTGGAAAATGTGTCCAGAAATTTATCCATTTATTGGAAACAGAGGAAAAAAACCCCTGCATTTCTTTTGCTCACACTGGATTTCCCTGAGGTCTCCTATCTCCGTTTCTGCCGCCCTTCTTTCTTAATGCTTGCAGTTTACTCACTGTTTGTCTCCAGTGCTGCTGCTTTCCTGTAATTGCTTAAAGGTGTTACTAGTGTTACATGACTGTGGAATAAAGAAAGATGAAACTTGCTGAAGTCTGGCCAAGTCAGCAGTTTGACATCTGCAATGGTGTAATGGTAAAAGCGCCTGTGTACCAAATACTTTCTAGGAGGTATCAAAGGCAAAGGGCAGGATTGCTGTTCAGTCTTGTAAATTTGACACAAATTTATACTTGTAGATTAAGATTTTCAGAAAGACCTAGTGAGGGTCTAGCTCTGTTCCTGTTTGCCACTGATTTCAGAAGGAAAGGTAAGGCAGAATTGTCTGTTGGGGTTTGTTTTTTGGGGTTTTTTTATTATTTACCACTGTTCCTGTATTTTTAATTGTGATTTGCCTCAGCCATCTGTCTGTTGTATTTATCATTCAACTGAAAGATGGTAAAAGTTAGGTACACATACTAGATATGTTGTTGCAGGAATGCTGGCTGGGCAATGTGGTTTATCTGTTCCCTCCCTCCCAGCAATTAATAAGCTGATCATACTTCTCATTGTTTTAATATATACTGTCATTAATTACAGTGATAATGCTGCTTGAATGAGGGCTGATGGTGACGTTCGTAGCAGAGGTACATGCAGACCCTTCAGTGACACTTAAGACTTGCACATGAGGTAGCAGAGCCTGCCAAATGGCTGCTGAAAGGAGGTAGAAATACCTGTTGTTTTTGTGATTCTCAGGTGGTAACCAGATGCAACGGATTCAAATCAAGAGCAAGTAAGGCAGGAAGAATAACCATACAATTCAATTTTTACTGTAATTGAGAGATGAAATGGAACCTGTGAAGAAGTGTTGAATGAGATACCATATGTGATATGTCATTACTGTTGAAGGAGAACATATTAATCATCAACTCATGAAATTGTGATGATGATTTTTAAATTTTAAAAAATATCAAGCAGATATTAACAAGCACAAAAGATCTTCAATTAGCACAAGGCTTGGTTTTGCATCTCACTGGTGCTGTCATGTAGCAGTGTTAGCATGCCTGCCACTGGTAGATGGTTCTCTGTTAGGTTACGGTTGTGTCTAATAGTGAGCTCTTCTTCCAGGGAAGCTGAAACCTGAAAGAAAGTAATATCTGGGGGACAGGTCATGACAACTGAGTCTGATTGGACTTTGACTCAACTATTCATGTTCGAGTCCAATAAAATATGATATTCATTTTCTGTGAAGAATTTTCCTCTTTTTCTAGCCTTTCTTGTATTTTTGCCACTATTCTGTTCATCTTGTTTTATTTTCCTCCTTTTCCACTGTGCCACATGACCTTCCATCAACACCCACACTAATATCTCCATGGTCCGTGTGAAACGGCTTTGCCACAACATGGAATAAAACATAATTGTTCTCTAAGGCCTTGGATTATACTCTTATGGAAAATGGGAAGATGGTAGTCTCCTCCCTGTATGCCATGTTGACTTATTCTTGTCCAAAATTTGAGTCAAATTTGGTTCCTTGTTATGAAACTTAGACTTGAATATTGCTTGGGCCCAGATTTTCCTTTCTGAATTATGTGATTAGTATTTTTTAGGCTTTACAGTGAACTTTTATGAAGGGCTTTTATTTTATTTATCAGTTCTCAGTCCCCCTAAAGCTTGAGATTTTTACCTGGCATCAGGAATTTTCACCCTTTATAGCACTGGAGTCACCTCCAAACAAGTCAGACAACACTTTTCTTTTGAAAGAAAAAGGATAGAACTTTGTCTAGAAACAAAATCTTGTCCCTTTTAAGTTGTAAATTAATTTATTTCTTAAAATGAAGAATGATAAGACTTTTAAATTTTTAGGAAAAAAAGTAGAAAATGCAGGAAGAGTAGTTATATGTAGAGTATGATCAGTCATTTACAGAAAAATGTTTCTGGAAGTTTCTTTTTCTTTAATGAGGACACCTGAAGTAGCACCTGTGAAATACAGTTCTTTGGGCACTGAATTATTATCTGAGTGTGCCCTTGAAAAGGACTTGGATATAACTGACTGTCCACCAGGATCTGAAGATATAGGTAGTATAAAAGCCAAATCCTACAATTGCTAAAATAATGTTGCAGCTGTTTTGGCAGTTCTGTTGTTCTTGTGTTATTGTAATAGCTAAAATCTTGTTTGAAGATTTAATTGTGCTATGTGTATTATGTAGGTAAAACAGAACAGGTTGCTGACTGGAAAAGCTTACAGTCTCATTATGAGATGTATGTAGACAGGTTGGGAATACACGGCACAGTGAAGCCTTGCTGAGTATCACGGTCGGTGGGGAGCTGCACATGGTAACAGCCTGTTTTTCAGATGCTCTGTAGTTGGCATCAAAAAGGATGCCAGGCTTTAAGCAGTGATGGGCAGAACGGTGGTGTTCATCATGAGAGGGAAAGATATGACAGGGCTTTCAGAAAAGGACCTGGTCATCTGTTTTATTTGTGCTGAGCTTGACGTAACGGGTAGTGCTTTGAGATGTCAGAGATAGGCCAAATTAAAAGACTTATTCACAAATCTAACTAGAATTAATAAAGGAAATTCTGTGGATGACCATTAAGTGGAATTTCAAGAGTTCTGTTTTTTATTTTTCCAACAACGGCAAGGATTATGGTTGTTCATCTGCCATCCAGGCAGATTGCTGTTTTGCTGAGAGGTCTCCCTCATTAAGGCTACTGCCAGCTGCACGGGACAAAAAATTTCAGACCATGTGGTGGCAACTTTAAATATTGTCTGAAATTCCTCTGTGGCGTCATCAGTAGAGTTTTACTTCTGCAAACATGAAATCAACTTACCTTCAAGATCTGTCCTGATGGTTCTGACTTTAATATAATGGAAGGGTTTGTTTAGGTTATTTGTTTTAATCAGGATGTCTTTATTTTTAAGAGGAATACATTAAGGCTTTCCTAGTAGATGCCATATATATCCTCTCATAGCAGTTTTACCCTCCTGTTACCCACATCAATCCTAAAATTTGTCTTTAATCCTCTTTATTCCTTCTTCATTCCTACTTTTTCTATGTATGTATGTGTACGTATGTATATATACGTAGTTTCTCATTTATGTCCACCTATTAAATAGATATGTTTCAGCATGCTTGGAAAATAATTATTCAGGAGTTTTCTGTTATCCTTCAGATGAAAGTTGAAACAACATTATTATCTTAAAAAGAATCCAACAAAGGCTGCCTTTTTATAGAGCGTAGAGCACTCAATCCTGTCAGAAAAGGCATGTCTATGGACAGTGGACAGGTTAGTTGACCTCAAAAGAGTCGCTGCTGTCTCTGTTCTCAGCTGCCACATGCAGACTGTTAGGTCATACTGCAGTGTACTCCAGAGTCTCCTACATCCACTCTGGGATCGGTTTGGAGAGCACTGGTGTTCACATCCACGCTATGTACCTGGAAGCCCTGGAAACCAACATATGGATGGTGGAAACTTGGTGTGTGCCTGCTTCTCACCCTGTTATGCAGCCAGAGTACGTAGCCAAACCAAAAAAAAAAAAAAAAAGTAGAAGTGCTTCTTGGGCTGACTTAGAGAAAATGATTTCTGCCTCCTTTTGTTGTTGAAAGGAGTGAAGTTAAGAAATTCCAATATTAGATGATGGTACTGGCTGTAGATGATGATACTTGGAGCAGATTGTTCTCTGGTTTCCATTCCACTGAGAGCACTAGGTAATGGCAGTTACTTTGCAGGAGGGCCATCCTTCCTGAGCTTCTGTGTTGAAGAGAATGGCTTCTGAAAGGCAAATCTACCGTCATGAAAAATAATGAGGGAACTGACCTTTAACACAAGTTTTCTTTATAAAAATCTATTATGCATTCTACTTCAAATTTACCATTTTTTTATTAATTAGAAGTAGTTGAGGTGAAGTTGTTGGGGAGGAAAAATGGTCTTCAAATTGAAGATTTTAAAGTAACGCTGTAAATAAGTTTAACTCAGAACAGTACTTTTACTTGAAAATTATCTGAATATAGAAGAGGTGTTCTCATAAATACAGTAATTTTGATGAAAACTGATTTATGTATAAAAATAATATCAAATGATACGTTCTGGATGAAGTTTAGCTCGATGTTAACTAGAAAAACATGATTGTTATCTGCAGAATCTAGCTATAAATAACTCAGCGGTTAAGTATTGCAGTTGAAATACTAGGGTATTTTTGGAGGATCCGGGCACAGAGGAAGGAGGATGGCTTTCTTCATGTGTTGGAATAAAGAGGCTCTGAGACGCTCGAGCCTACCTACATGTCTACTCATAAAAATATCCCTACAAGTCACAGCAGTATTGTTGCTTAGATTGGATGGAGAAGAGTTTGGGGATAAAACTTAATTTCAGAAGCTATAACAAATTTTCTCAATAATTTAGGTGAGGGAAGGTGGTTGTGGAATCGTGGGCCATCCAGGCTTAGCAAGGAATCAGAAAGGACTTCAGGCAGCTCTAACAAGTTCATGGAGGATTCAGTCTTGGACAGCTAATCCAAACTTGTGTTTTTGTAGGCGGTGGTAGTTGCAACAGCTAAAAATTGTGGCTTTTTTCGTGGCATAGAACTGGCAACCTGCGCTGTGAAGTCTCACTGTAGAGCTTGAACAGAAGAATATCCATATTTTTGACCTCTCTCTGCCTAAAGCCTGGGAAAGAATAACAGTTAAACATCATGATTACCTGTTTGGCTTAGAGAGGTGTGATTGGACATGTATTGCTGGGTTGTCTATACCTGGTTTGGTTTTCAGATGTGCTACAGTACCTCATGGCACGCTTTGCAAATGGTTTTGACAAGTCCAGCAGTAGGAATATGGAGATTTACCCTCTGTCACTGACCTCGGGGACCATTTGTCAGTGTCATGGGAGCCAAAGCTGTGCTGTGGACTGAACTTTGCAAAGTGTTCTCAGGATGGGGTTTGTGTTGCGTCTTACTGAAACATGGGGAGTGCTAGTTTCTCACCTTTCACATTTTGATACACAAGAGGTCAAACAAATTTAAGGGGTGCTATATTTCCTCACGCAAAGGCAACAGATGGAGGAATTTGCAGTAACTGTGGAGGCTATTTGGAGCTTTCTACAAGTAGACATCAGCAGTAATTCATCAGCTTGAGAGAAAGGGACCTGTTGGAAGTCACGGCTCAGCTGGCTGTGCATTTGGTCATTAGAAATACAGTCTTACTTGATTTAAAAATAAAAAAAATGTTACTGAGCTTAGAGTTCCAGTCAAATTGTGTTGTAAGAATGTCATCTAGGTAGTGTTTAGGTCAGAGGGTAGTATTGCAGCTCTAGTGGGAATATGGTTCACACTTACAGGAGGGAAGTGTGTTTATTATTAATTTACGTCAAAGATCCTGTGACGTTTGCAGTATGATTGCAAATATTACTGCAGAAAGTAGTTTTCACTCTAGATCTTATCTTCCAAATGTCACCTAGAACTCTGCAAAGTGGGAAGGCCACAGAGAACTTGAACAAAGAATAATACTGTGTATATGCTTGTTGGGTATATGCTTTTTGTCATGGCATATTTTAACTCTAGTGCTTCAGTTGATACACAGCGTACAGTCTTGGATACCTCCTTGTAAAAAACATGCAGAGAGTTGGAGTGTTCATAGCACAGCAACATGAATGGTAAGAACTTGGATAAAGTGACAAATGAGGAAAGGCTGGGGTAGGTGTGTTTTTCAAGACCGAGTCTATAGAAGAATGGACTGAATGAGGTATTCTTCCAACACATAATCAGTGGTTATAAAGAGGTGAGCGTTTCTGAGTCTGCTAAGGGTAGAATGAGAAGTAACCATCTTAAACAGTAAGAGAGACTGTCATTAAATCCTAAGATACTTTTTCTAACTATAAGGATAGTTATATAGTGGAAAAATGCATGCAAGGGAGGCTGTAGCATCCCTGTCATTGAAGACAAGACTGACAAACTGCTGTCAGGAATGGTCCGGGTATAGCTGATCCAAACTCTGAGCAGCATGATGGATTGGATGAAGTCTTTGAGTCCTTCTTAGCCTAAGTCTTCCTCCCTTCCATTGCTATAGCTGCAAAAGCACATTTAGAAAAGTAGCAAAGCAGACTTACAGACTGCAGCTGCAAGGAGGACTTAATCAAATCAAGACATTTTCTGAATGCTAGAGGAATGTGATATAACACTGAACTTTTGAAAAGAAGCTATACTCTATGAAGTGACTTAAAAATATCTTCAGTGTAACTTCTGTAGTTAACATAGGTGTAACTTAGACGTAACAGTAAATCATACACATACCTCTTGGAGTTCAATCCGCTCTTTCTCAGGAGTAATGCAATGTTTGGTCTTTTGTAACCGTGGTCCTTTCCAAGTGCTTGAGTTAATGGCACAAGTGTTTGTACTTGTTTTAGTGAAGAATTACTGACTCTGAATCAAAGAATTCAGTAGGACCTAATTAAAGAGTCTGTGTTGCTTCTTGATAGTCTACGTACTTAAAGAACAACTTTTTGAATACTTTTAGCTGAAAAATGCCTATTTCATGCTCAAGCATTGCAAGGACCCCTGGTGAGATGCAGCTAACAGGGAGGAGGCAGGCACAAGAAGAGCTAGTTCTAATATGGCAAATGAAAAGTTGAAGTAACTCTCAACTAAGTAATGCTCAAAGTAATGTTTTATTAAGTGTCTTGTGCAGGTCCCAGTCTACTTCTAGCATAGTTTTAAAAGAGCCTGAACAGACTTTTGAGCCAACCAGAGATCATCAAAATGCAGTTCATCAGAACACTCAAGCAACTACTGTGTTTAACCCTGTTGGGTTTGTAATTATTCTGATCCATTATATAAATTTGTCTTTTTTTTTTTTAAACTAATCTTCCTGTCCAGTCACAGAAGTGCCTGACACAAAAAAAGAGAGGAAGAAAATACCTTTTAACATTTGTAATACGTTTATCCTTTTTCAGTGCTACTGTTGTGGCTTAACCCTGGTAGGCAGTTAAGCCCCACACAGCCACTCACTCACTCGCCCCCGGTGGGATGGGGGAGAGAATCGGAAGGATAAAAGTTAGAAAACTCAAGGGTTAAGATAAAGTCATTTTAATAGGTAAAGCAAAAGCTGTGCCAACAAGCAAAGCAAAATAAGGAATTCATTCATTACCTTCCATCGTAGGCAGGTGTTTATCCATCTCCAGGAAAACAGGACTCCATCACGTGTAACAGTTACTTGGGAAGACGAACACCATAACTCCGAATGCCCTCCCTTCCTCCTTCTTCCCCCTCAGCTTTTACTGCTGAACACAGCCTCACATGGTCTGGGATATCCCTTCGGTCAGTTGGGGTCAGCTGTCCCAGCTGCGTCCCCTCCAAACCGCTTGTGCACCCCCAGACTGCTCGCTGGTGGGGCAGCATGAGAAGCAGAAAAGGCCTTGGTGTAAGCACTGTTCAAAAATAAATATCCACGTGTTAGCAACACTGTTTTAGTCACAAATCCAAAACCTTGCACTGTACTAGCTACTATGAAGAAAATTAACTCTATCCCAACCAAAACCAGTACAGTTACAGTACTGCTTTTAGTCACAGTCATTTATATTTTAAGTTCCTGTATATTTAATATGAATACAAAGAGAAACTGTTATATGCTTTCCATTTACTGGTCTGTTTTTCAGTATCCAGAAGCCCACTGAGCTGCCAGCTAAGCTATACAAAATGCTCCCTTGAAAGAAAAGGTTAAGAAAATTTAGAACAAAATCCACCAAATAATCCAGGGTCTTCAAATTTTCAATAAAATAATAACAATAGCAAAAGAATCAAAAGGCTTTTAGTGAAACTCTGCATGTCAGCTGCAGAAAGAGCCTTAATTTGGTAAGAACTGATGATGGCATGCCTGTCTCAGAGTCCGTCTGTGCCACAGAAAGCACTAGGAGTTCTGTCAGGCTGATCCTCACAGAACTTTATTACTATGAACAAAACCCAAACAGATGAATCCTAGTTACCAGCGTTATGGAATGACTTTGAACAATAGTAATCAAGTCCAGCTTTTTACTGTAGTTTTATGTTTTTAAAAGAACCTGACATATGGGAAATATTACTTTAGCCAATGTTGAGACAAGTGCTAGAATTTCTGTGTAAAATGGTTACAGGATGGTTTTTTCAACTTGCATTTTTTAAAGAAATGTTCATATTTCTTTTGAGATTTAAAGTTCTTATGGATTTTTTTTTTCCCCTACACATGCAATCTGCAGAAAATATATGGAAAATGGACTCTCCATAAGCCTCCAATTGTGTGGAATGTCATACAAGTGAAGCCACATTATAGACATATTGAGCTATAAGGACTATGTTGTTCTTGACCATGTTCAAGTTTGAATGGAAGGAGGTCAAGCAGCAAGAGAGTTAAGTGCAGTTGTACTTTCCTGAATCAGGAGAGTTAAGCCTTGGGAAGTTCACTACCAGAGCATCTCACAGAACAGAGTGGGCAGTGAGAGGACCATATTCCACAGATAGTGTGTAATAATGCCTTAGGAGCTCCAAGAAGGCACACAAGCTTATGAAGGGCAAAATTCAGCCTTGTAAGAAATGTGCTATAGGCTAGATGCACTAAAAGAACACAAGTGGCTTCCAGAGCACAGAACAAGGCCTCGCTCCTGTACAAGTGAGAATTTGACGCCTCTCACTGATGGTACAGAGCTGAAAGGAAACTAGTCAGGCAGGTGTCTTAGGTCAGTGTGTGCAATATGCAGCTCTCTAAGGAAAACACTGATGGTGGGGATAAAGGGTAATGCAAGATGCCTCCCTGTAAGCTGTATTTAGATTCCTTTAGCCACTTGCGAATCCCGCTCAGGGATCTTCTATGGAACCTATATTTTTCACTCAAAGAACTAAGCAGGAGCTATGCTCTGCCCTTACAGAAAAGTTAAGAGGCATCCCCCACTTTGTATTGATTAAAGCTTTTGATTCAGCATTTGAGAGACTTGGTTTCCTTTCTTTGGTATTCATTCTCTGTGCTGGAGGACAGGCAACCCTTATCTACTTGTCAGGAGTCTCCAATGAGAAGCTGTATTGGACAGGAGTAGTCTTCATTTCTCTTGCTGAAGGTGGGTCACTATCCAGTAAAGAACACAGCTGAGCCTGCCTGCATCTGATGCCAAGGCATTCGGGGAGGAAACGGTCCCTTTAAGAACTATTTTTATATATTATCTAAGGAATGAAGCCAGAATATGTCCAATTTCAGGAGAATACTGTACCTATAGAGTAATTTACCCTCTTGAACTTTCTGTTGATGATCCTGGATCATCTATATCCAGGGTGAGTGCATTAGCTTTTTCATGTGTTAAAGAAAAAAGAAAAAAAACTAGGAGTATTTCTCTTTCTTTGGTTGCACTAAGTATCATCTATCACTGTGTTTTGTAATGTGCCTCGTTCACCTGCTGTGCGCTCAGTGTACTCTTAGAGCAATTGCTTTCTTTTTTTAAGTTGTTAGTGGAAATAGAGGAAAATCTGTTTTCAGGATGCTGATCATCCTTATGGGCATGTAAAGCGCTGAGCTGGTCAGTCTGTTAAAAAGATTGTGCATGCTTGTAGAATTAGACTGTTCAGCACCAAAGGAACTTTTTAAGGTCTTTGACTGTGGCTCAGGGCAGCCTAGGTGCTTCTGTAACTGATACATATGCAAGGCTTTAAGAATAACAATCCTGGAATGAGTGCCTAAATTTTATCAAGGTCCCATTGAAATTGTAAAGGATCTGATCCTCAGAGATATTTAGGTTTCTATTCCTCACGCTGACGTTGGTGGGAGATGATCACTGCAGCAGATAAAAGAATCTGGCCCTGTGGAACCGCAGTGAAGCAGGCAGGAGCTGCTCCACAAAATTCCAGGAGATGCAGTACCCCAAGCACCTGATTCTAGCAAAGCTGCTTGGAGGCACTTCTTTGTTTGGTGGTTTGCTTGTTTTTAAGTTTGGGCAATCAAATTTAAGCAGAAGTTTACAGCTGCTTAATGTCTGGGGTTTCTTTAGCTTTTAAAAATATCAGGATCTTTCATTCCTTCAGTGAAACAACAAACACACGTTAACCTAATGAATTAAACTTCAATGTTCTTTTGAGACTTAAGTAAAAAAACCAAAAAAACCTAACAACAACAACAAAACCCAACAACTTTAAAAGCTCATAAGTTGAAACCTGTAATATTAGGACACTAGTGAATTAACTCTTGCACGATGAAGTTTCTTTTTCAGTGTAAGATCTATTCAACAGGAGGTTTGGATACATGGAAACACAGGATCAGATCTGTAACTTGATGAATATGTGAAAGAATGAGATAGCAAATCTATATACAGAAATGCTCTCTCTGTATTTCTGGAAAACTTACAGTTTGTAAGGATTTAATGCAGTAAAGATTTTTCAACATAATCCCAACCTGTTGAACATGTCTTTTTAAGTTGTTAAAGATACCATTAAATTAACACGGAGTGAAAAAACTCCCTGGAAAAAGTTATTTAAATGTGGATATTTTCTTGGTATGAGTTGGCAACAATCTGTAACTTATTGTCTCTTACAGCAAGAAAAAAAAATTCAGATGACTTATCCAAAGTTCCATTACTGGAAAGCTAAATTAAATTTCTTATAATTAAATGAATTTTTTTTAAATACAAAAATACTTTTAAAATAATTGAAAATAATTTCTACCTACAGATTTTCAGTATCCTTCACTTGTGTTTCTGCATTTAACATTAAGATAACAACAGGTTTCAGCTGGCTTGAGCCAAAGCTAAACAGTATTTGAGTGAAAGTTTAAGTAGTATTTGAAATAACTGTTTAGCAAGCCTCTGTTATTCTTAACATCCAAACTGGTATTTTCCTTTCTGAACTCCCTCTTCAGCTTCCTATCTAATATGATTGAAAACAAATATGGATTCTCTTAATTCCTGTATAATTGTACTCAACTTACAAAATTCAGTAGAGCATATTTATGAAAGAGAACTGCAAATAATCTCTTTATACAGGCATTGCTCTGTAACTACTAAAAATATAATAGGCTAACTTAACACAAAAATCCTCAATTTCTTTCTTTAGAAGAAAGAATGGCACAGACTATAAAGATTAAATTAGGCCATTTAAATATAAAAGAGTTGTAACTCAGTTGTTTGGACCAATGAAGATTAAAAAAAAAACCCAACAAAAAAAACCCCAGACCCGATTCCTAACCTGTGTAGAAGTAAACATGTAATGTTGTATCTAGTGGGTAGAGATATTATCAGAAGATCTTTACAAGACTGAGATGCAGGGTAAAAGATTTCTTTGAATATTTTATTGCTATTAGCAGCCATTAGCCCTGTACAATAAATCTCATTTTTGTTGAATAAAAGATATCCACACAAGCTGTATAAACAGATACGTATATATACTGAAAAGTCTTGCCTTCATACTTGAGGGCAATGAGAAATTAAAGAGGGAGATTATCCTATGCTGTGGTAGCTTCACCTCCTGAAGTGGGGACTTCTTCAGACACCTTCTTTGGTTGCAGTTCTCAGTCTGGAATGCCATCCCGCAAGGAGCAGCAGGGCTCTGTCCCATAGCCCTCTGGAGCCTAATTTATGCTTCACAGGTGAAAGCCATAGAGGAAGGAGAGGCATGTGGTGTTTTCCTAACACAGCATAGGAGGAGGTTAAGGAACTCCGTGCTGCCCTTCACCTACGTACTACTGAAGTAGAAAGAGGAAGAATCTTCAGAGTTTAGGGGTCCTTTATGTCTACATTTTATGATCGAAATTCTGGGGGGAAAAAAAGCTTTAAGGAGGGTAAAATCAGTTGTCAAGATCATATCAGTATTTTAGCTTTCATGCATACATGTTATCTTGCCTGCTTTGATAATTAAATTCTCTGAATTCAGAGCTGAGTTTTCTGAAAGCCCTTTATAATTATGTGATTTGCAGAGTTTTAAGTTTTCTGACCTACATTATTCATAGATAAAAGGAAAGAAAGAATTTAGTTTGGGGTAATTTCTGTTCTAGGAAGTATTTTCCTATCTTAAAGTAGTTTCTAAATTAATGAAGCTTAAATTGTAAAACTACATGAACAGTATTTTAAAATGACAGATTTAAAGATTTTGCTGAGAGCAAAATGATTTAATTTAGAAACAAAAATTGATATTTACTGGAATTGTATAGCAGACATATAAAAGGCAAGTTGTGACCAAATCAGTACTCGTATCTTTTTGCAAATACAGTTATAGCTGCTTAAAAGAAGCATGCTATTCGTTGCATTGTGTGATAAATTAAATTTATTGCTTTATTCTGCCAAGATTTAATTTTAAACACATTGGCAGTTTCAATTAAACCTTTAAGATTACACATATAAACCTTTAAGGACACATAGGAATACCTGTAGTATTTGAGGACAAGTCAGTCAACCGAGATTGTTTAATGAAGTATAGTTATTGTGAAAAATGTTTCTTTCCTAGCAGGTTAATTTATTATAGTTGCTTGTTCTCTATTTTAAAAACTTTTCTCCAGCTGTTGTTCTCAGGGAAATATTTGCCAGGTTTTGTACTGTAAGCTGGATGTTCTGAACTTCATTTCCTGAAAATAGAAGAGACATGTTTTTAAAAGTGCTTGATTACATGTTTGTGTAATGTTAGTGACATAGATGACAATGTAAGATAAAAGGAAGAGAAATATCTTAGCTGCTTTGGAAGAAAGTCTATATATCTCCTTTCACATCCACTTAGAAATTAAATTTTGATTTGAGTATTAATTCCCTACCTGATTGTGTAGGAAATGTTTGTCCAGGTGTAAAATGAAGTACAGAGGAAATCCTAGAACAAATTAAGCATGTTCTTTTTCCAGACAGAAAAGGAATTAACTTCATTGATCAAAACTTTTTGATAGGATGACATAAAATAGGAAGATTTATGACAAGATTAAAATAATAATAATACTTAAGTGCTTACATTCGGAATGCTCATGATCCAAGATAAGTCAGCTGAGTAGCCACCTAATTTGAAAGTGCTTCATATGTTCCTCGTTTGACTGGAAGTTCCCTAGGACCTGCAGCTCTGCTCTGCAGGTGAATAGGACAGCCGTGGTTTGAAAAATTGAATTAAAACCTCACGAAAGTCTCGTGGCAGTCCAGGAATATAGCAGAGGAGTGGCCTTTTCTCCAGAAGAGACCGATCTGCCAGGCGTGCTCTAATCATGGCTACTGCATGCTGCCAGGGTGGGTTTCACAAAAGGTATCTGCAGCCCCATTGGTTTTACATTGGAGGGAGGGAGGGAGGGAGATCCTAGAGCCAGTCGTGTATATCATAGCAACTTTCTGGAGGAAACAGAATACTGGGGCGGCAGGGCAAGGCCATGCCTCCAGGGACTGCACCATAACCTATAGTTACTGCACCATATACCTATGGTATACTTTATACCTCTTCTCTTGCCTCTGTCACATACAGCAAGATATCCAAAGCTCATGGAAGGGAGGTGCCAGAGCAAAAATGAGTTCGTAGCCTAATAGCTGGAAACATGCATACCCATGATTTTGCATTTTTTCTTTCTTTAATGCTTATGAGAGCATAATGCTTACATGAAAATAGCACTATATGTACTGGAAACAGGCTGCTAGAGCGTGTTCTTGTGAGATCATAGTATCAAGCTGTCTCCTGCATGGATACGGATGGCTGAGCTCAGGTATTTGTCAATGATGACATGAATGAATGAAGAAGACGTGAGAGATGTTTGACATCTGATCAGAAATGGTCAGTATGAGGGACCGTACACAGAAATTTCAGATAAGTACAGTAGATATTATGTCATAATACAGAAACTTATTCCTATAATCACAGAGTCCCTTTTGGGCAAGGCCATAGCTTCTTTTGGTTTTCTTATTACTTTAAGATTTTTAGTAAAGTGATGAAATACACTTCTCTTTTCAGTGTTCTGTTTCCTGTGGAAAAGGTTTGAAGTTTCGTGATGTGCATTGTTTTAATAGCTTCCAAGCTAAAATAGAGGAAGGAAACTGCAGACATTTAAAAAAACCACGGATGCACAAAATATGTAGAGCTGGAAGATGCCCTGCTTGGAAGGCCAGCAGATGGAAAGAGGTATGTAAAATCTGCTATAATTACGTTCTCTCTGAGAGTACAAGACAAGATCATATTCATGACACCCTGCTTCAATGGAAGTAATTGTCAGGAAGCTTTTTTAATATGCACATCACAGTTACATCTACAAATTAGTAAGTAGTTCATTGTATTTTCTTTTTCTTTCTTTTAAAAGTAATTGTTGTAGTTTAACCCCAGCTGGCAACTAAGCACCACGCAGCCGCTTGCTCACTCCCCCTCACCCAATGGGATGGGGGAGAGAATCGAAAAAAGTAAAACTCGTGGATTGAGATAAAGACAGTTTAATAGGACAGAAAGGAAGAAAATAATAATAATAATAATAAAAGAATTAGAATATACAAAATAAGTGATGCACAATGCAATTGCTCACCACCCGCTGACCAATGCCTGAGCAGCGATTCGCCCCTCCCAGCCAGCTACCCCAGTTTATATACTGGGCATGACGTCATATAGTATGGAATATCCCTTTGGCCAGTTTGGGTCAGCTGTCCTGGCTGTGTCCCCTCCCAGCTTCTTGTACCCCTCCAGCCTTCTTGCTGGCTGGCCATGAGAAGCTGAAAAGTCCTTGACTTAGTATAAACACTACTTAGCAACAGCTAAAAACATCAGTGTTATCAACATTATTCTCATACTAAATCCAAAACATAACACTATACCAGCTACTAGGAAGAAAATTAACTCTATCCCAGCTGAAATCAGGACAGTAATTAAAAGTAAATATCTGTGAAAACTGAAAGTATTTGGTGATCTGAACCTTGGACTGGATAGGTACTTAGGACTTTCCTTACCTTGTAAATTCAAAACAACTGTAACTTTTTAAAGTTTACTTCTTACCTTTCAATGATGAATTCAGTATTATCACTGTAATTGTTATCATAGTCTGAATACTGAAGTGAAGCCAGGTTTGTGGGGGAAGGAGAAGAAAAAGGGTTTGTAGGCACAAATACTGGCCTTTTCCCTGGCTTGGTCTTGTAAAAGATCTCTCACCTTGTTGTGAAATTGTGTGTAACTGAGCGCATGGTAATATTTTGCATTTCACTCACTCTTTCAAAATATAATTCCCCACATTGATAAAAACACGTTACCACTCTCCACAATTTGGCCTCACTTGATAGAGCAATATCTACTTTATGACTAAGCTTGAGTCTTTAGGTAGGCTTTGGGACCTAATCGTGCTTCTGACTGGGGTAAAAGGGGGCTGTCTATCTCAGCAAGCCTTAGCGTTGCAGTGAAATAACTTTGGCCAGGAAGGAGGAAAAGAGGCACGTGGCAGGAAGGATTTGAACCTTTTTAAGCTCCTCAGGATTCAAAGTCCTTAGTACTACCTGCAAAAAGAAAGAGAAGCATCCTCAAAATACTGCACCATTTGCAAGATTTTTCTAACCTGAAATACTGAGATTTTTTTCTTTCATTTTAATATTTGCATTTTAAAACAGCAGACAAGACTGCCAGTCTCTAATAAAGGAATGATGTAAACTCAGAACTTAAACTGTTTGATCTTGCAAAAATGTAAACTTTTGCTTTGCGTATGCCTATAGTGATAGTTCCTACTGTGAATTAAGATAAGCAGAAAGATCAGTCCAGGTAATTCGGATGTATTTATTTCCATATTTCTTACAAATTTTGATTTTAATTGTAGTTTTACATTTTCAATATAATTTTTTTCAGATACAATAAAACACTAGTATGGTAGGGGCTGTGAAGTATATTTTAAATAATATCCTAAGAACTTGTAAGAATCGCAACTGTACCACCTTTCTGGGGACTGTCTCATTTCACACTGACGTAACTAATTTTGATTAATTTTAGTGTTCTGTATCCTGTGGAGTGGGGATTCAGCAAAGGGACATCTACTGTCAGCTGAAGGGCCTGGGTCAAGTGAGTGAAGCAATGTGCAATCGTGACACCCGGCCCGCTAGCAAGAGGCATTGCTGGCTGCCTGCCTGCGTGCAGTACCAGTGGTTGGCAGATGAATGGGAAGATGTAAGTAAGGCTTTCAACTTGTATGAAGTAACTGAGTGATGTCATAAGTTTTCTTCTCTCTTCCCCCCCCCACATTTGGATACATTTCTAATAGCTGTTATGTTGCAGAATAACAAGTGACCATGCTGGATATTTTGAAGGTCAAGCTTGCAAAACTAAAAAGAGTGACAAAAACTGTTAAAGGCTTTGTTTACTCTCTTCTACAGGATTTGCTTGTCTACTGTTGTAGACAAAAGCTCTGGTGGAGCTCTGAGCAGGTCCCTATTGATAGAACTGTGTAATTTGAATACAAAGTTCTTTACATAGTGCATAAAATGTTTAAGAAAACCTCGTTATGAAATATCATTTTAAAAAATCACTTTTTAAGAATAGAAAGACAAATGAAATGTCAGCTGGAAGTAAAAACTTCGGAGTTAAAACCTTTGGAGAACAGTTTTTTCATTAAGATCTCTGTGGAAGACTTACTAGAAAAGATAAGAAGCAAAATAAAACTCAGCATTCTCCTACCAAATATGTATTTTCGTATTTAAGAAAATCTAAAGATACCTCCAGGAGAGAGCTGTCATTTTTAAAGATGTGATGGCTATTTTCTACATGCTAAAAATTTAATAACTTTTGTATCCATGTATGCAAACATACAAACATATATATAAAGAGAGAGGGAGAGAGAAAACCAAAAATTGTGTATAATACCTGAAATGATGTACAGAAGAGCCTGTCTCTTACAGTAACATTAAACAAAAACCCAGTTTGTGCAGTTGTGGCATCTTAATAATCTGCACTGTTAAATTTCCTAGGGCAAACCCCCTGAAATTTTGAATATGAAGACCCAAAAGTCTCAGGGACACAATGCTGTAGAAGTGAATACTGTTAATATATAAATCATTTGTTGGTGCTCTGCAAAACCTGGATTATATTCATTCAGTTCAGACATATATATTCCTCTCTTAAGCTACATTGAGGGAAAGCTGACAATATATGTTTCTTCCAAGTGTTCTCTTCTCATATGAAGCTGTTAAAATCAGGAATTAGTGGAAGTGGCTCAGAATGTCCTTTTAGCACAAATATATACTTTCAGAGAATGAGGGTGAATTTTCCTTTCCTGTCAAACGTTTGTATATTCCAGTTGGGTATTTGGAGCTCTCCACTACAAATGCATTGTGTTTCACTACATCTTTCAGCTAGTTCATAACTTCTTCCACATAGATATTGCTGTCTGCTTGAAATTTCTGTGTTCAGTTCTCTTCTCTCGCCAGATTCATGTATGGCCCTGTACATCTAGTATTAATAGTAGTTCAAGTGTTTATCCGTCTGTATTCCACTCCTGGTGCAGTACGTCCTCCCCCAAACTCACAATATTTTGCCCAGCTGTCTCAGCTCTGAGCGTTCGTGTGTCGTTTCCTCACCTCAGCAGTCACAGCATAGCAGTAAAATTTCCAGATCTAGCATTTCTCCAGCTTGCAGCTGGGAGACTGGCTGATAGCAGCAGCCAGCATTCTCCTACCAAGTATGCATTTTCATACTAGAGAGAAGAATGTCTACAAGACTAATGTATAAAGCATAATAAAAAAGATTCTTCTGCCTGTCCACATTACCACATGACTGGGTTATTCCTTATGTGCCTGATGTTCTGAGCTGCTCCATGCCATTAAAAGATCAGGTGTTTCTGTAAGTTACACCAGCCAACTGTATCCGCATTGCATCCCCTGATACGAGTCCACACAACATTTTCGTTCTCCGAGTCATTAGGTTTCTTAAAGGCTTAATGCAGGTATAGCTTCCATTGCTGGGCCACAGTCTCTTGTGGATCTTCTGAACGGGTAGTTAAGCCTCTCACTGATTTACTTTCATTGCACTCTCTCTGATTTCTTGCCATCCTCTTTGTCACCTCACCTTTTCAAGGAAGAAGGCAATCACTCAGCAAGACTGGGGGATTATAAGCACTTAATACCCTAATCATGAGTCAATGCTTAAATTTCTCCATCTGGTCTTGGGACCTTACTTCTACCTAATGCAAGTGAATTTTTGTTAATTTTTTTTTTCCCCCTCAAAAAAAAACCCCATTACAAAAAGTGATGACAGGCTGTTCCTCAGATGCAATAAGACTGCTGTTTTTCCACATCAATAAGGTGATATTATTGATTGTTTTGCCTATTAATTTGTTGCTTATATGAAGAGAATAAAAAGCTAAAGCTTTTCATCTGAATGATTGTTTATCTGGGTCTCTGCATGTTCAGAGCTTTCAGGTCAAATGAAGTTTGTAAGCACAGGTGTATATTTTGCAGCTTCTTTCTACAGTGTACTTAAGTCAGTGAAATTTGTAGAGCTGTTCCTTGGGGCTCAGTGCTTGCTCAAGTTTGCAGATGACACCGAACTGGGGAGACTGTTTAGTATGCTGGAGGGCAGGGCTGCCAACCAGGGGACCTGGACATGCTGTAGGAATGGGCCCACAGGAACTTCATGAGACGTGACGAGGACAAACGCAAAGTGCTACCCCTGGGAAGGAAGCACTCCTGCAGCAGCCCAGGCTGGGGATGAATGGCCCTGCGATCCTGGTAGGCAGCTGAGCGTGGGCCAGCTGTGCGTCCTGGTGGCAAGGACGGCCAGCAGCCTCCTGGGCTGTACAAACAGGGATGCAGCCAGTAGATCAAGGGAAGTGATCATTGTCTTCTGTTTCTCAGCACTTGTTAGATCATGTCTAGCTTCTACATCCAATTTTGGTTCCCCAGTGCAAGACAGAGATTGACAAACTAGAGCATATTCAGCAAAGGACCCCCAAGCGGGTTGGGGGCTGAAGCACTTGCCCTGTGAGGAGAGGCTGAAGGAACTGGGTTTGTTCAGCCTGGAGAAGAGACAGCTTTGGGCAGATCTAGCAGCAGCCTTCCAGTATCAACAAGGAAGTTACCAAGAAGATGGAGCCAGGCTCTCCATAGTGTCGTATGGTGGGAAGGTAAGAGGCAACAGGAGTAAGGTGAAGCCAGAGAGGTTCAAACTGGATATTATGAAAAACTTTTTCTCCATGAAGACAATTCAGGCAGTGAAACAGGCTGCCCAGGGAATTTGTGCAGTCTCCATCCTCTGAGGTTTTCAAGATCCAACTAGATAAAGTTAGAGGTTTTCTCTGGCAGAGCTCTTTTACTGTACAGCACCTGGTTTTTGTACTTCAAGTTGCTTCTTTGAGTCACTAATAATAAAATTTGAACAACAGACTTGATCTATGCGTCAGACCCTGATGAGTCTTCTAATCGACTGTTATTGGGTCCAAACTACTATTAAGTTAGGTTCAGGTCTGACTATAGTAGGTGATGTTATTGATTATTGCCTCTGCTGAGACTGGAGTTTGTGTATTTGAGCCTTCCTTCTTTATCACAGCAAGTTCAAACAGGTTAGTTGAGGCACCCATAGCTGGGGACGTGCTGTTGACATGTATTACTTAGCCTGTACCTCCACTTTTCTGGATTCTGGTGGCAGCAAGGTTCTCATCCTGTCCTGGAAGAACTGTGACGACTCTCCATCCCACCAGCTTGCCATGGGGAGAGGCCTGAGGACACTCAGGGCAAAGGCACAGGCTCAACAGATACTGCTGCCCAAAGCTGCCACTAGCTTCATTAATAGGCAGTTTTGTTTTCTATTCTTATCAGTGCAATATCACGTACATGCTTCCAGGGATTCTTTTTGTTTTGTTTTCGAGACCAACTTATTCCTTTCATATTTCACTGAAATCCTTTTTTGGCTCTTCCCTTTTCATACAGAAGAGCTTTTACACTCAACCTATCATCTTCGCCTGACGTCATTTTCTCCTCTGTCTCACCCAACAGTTACAGTGTCATGTCATTATACACTATTGTTTTTTCAGCTGATTTAGAGGTACCTGAACTTTGAAAATGAAGTAAAGGATTTTGATTCAGTGAGTATTTCAGTCTGACACTGATAGCAGATGTCATAGAAGGTGTTGCTGTCTGGGTTTTGCTGGTGTGTGGCAATCAGCAAATAACTTTGTTCTGTAAATGGTTGGTGTAAGTACAAAAACTGTGACTGTTTTTCTCACTCTCAGTGCTCAGCATCATATAGAAAAAAGGAAATATACCGGAAGGTTAAGTGTGTGGATGAAAACCAGCTCCAAGTGGATGAAAGCTTCTGTGATCCTGCCACAAAGCCTCCATCAACCAAAAACTGCAGGATAGCTCCCTCTAAATATGTTGTTCTTACGGGAGAACTGTCACAGGTAAACTAATTATACTGCTTGCGCATCTTTTATATAACTTTACATTTGAGAAAGTTATATTGCTGTAAAACATATATTACGTGTGCAGAGCAAAAAAACCAAAGCATATTTTCATCTGAACGTGGGTGCCTAAACTTTTTGCACATTGAACCTTCCAGTCAGCCATGATTTATTGTAGTGACTGTTATCAGTCTTCTGGTAGCCCCCCTAGGACCTAGGAACACCAGCTAGAGGACAGCTGCCCCTACCACAGGATTCCTTTGCTGGTTCCCAGGAAACTCTCTTGCAAGCTGATCTCACTGAAGTAAACAAAAATCTTTTCCTTGATTTCAGTGCAGTGATGGATCAGTGCCTTGTTTCCCTTGCACATCTGCGCTACCTATGTGTGCATGTCTGTGTGTGTGCTGCAGCTGAGAGAACTGCTCTGCAGCCTCTGTGAGCTCTGAGAAAAGGGCAGCATGGGACTTCCCATCTCCTCACATGCATAACTATTGTGGACCTTCCCTTCCGCACACTGATGTACCAGCCCTGAGGTGGCACGCATCGGATTACAGGCTTTTGCCAAAGCGAGGATCAGAGCTGATTTATCTCTAATTGCAATGCTGCAGAAAGGTTGTTTCACAGAAATAATGCCTGTGCTTGGGGATTTTATTTTAGTGCTCAGCCAGCTGTGGCTTTGGTTACCAGCAGAGGATCACGTACTGTGTTGGAATCCATTCTGTTCAAAATCAGCATGCCCATGGCCTTCGAACTGTAGCGTACCGAGAATGCCCGGTAGAGCCATCCCCACACATTTATAAATGTAATATCAAAGGATGTTCGCAAGCAGCTACCTGGAGAGTGGGGAAGTGGACCAAAGTGAGTACAGATGTGCAAGCTCATTTTTGATAGCTGCCTCAAACATAAATGAATGCCAAGACTAATTTGCTGACAGAATTATGTTAATTAATTACTACCTTCTAAACTAACTCTTGATGGCTATCCACAACTAGTGCTCAGTGTCTTGTGGAGTGGGTGTAAAGGAGAGAACCGTAGAATGTATGACTGAAAATGGCTTATCCAGTGACTCGTGCCTGCCACGTTTAAAACCAGATGCCAGAAAGATCTGCCATGAGGAAGAATGTAAGTGACAGCTGTAAGTTTCAGCTGAAGTTAAAGTTTTCCTAGGTTACTTATATAAAAGCTATAAATATATTTGGAACACAATTATGCAAAAGTCCTAAAACTAAGCTCTATTCATGAAATTATTAATATGATTTAATCATTCATTTTGAAGGTGAAATTCTTACCACCTGCAAAGATATCCAGATTAAAAAAGGGATTAGAAAGGATGGTGAATACCTACTTAACGTTAAGGGAAGGATGATAAAGGTACTCTTAATATTTATGAGTTTTTATGAGCACATATTTTTATGAAATAATACTTTTCTAATAAAGATTTTGCTAAAGGGTTGTATTTTCTCTTCCAGATTTATTGCTCAGGCATGCACTTAGAGAATCCCAAAGAATATTTGACATTGGTAAAAGGTGAAGCAGACAACTTTTCTGAAGTGTATGGATTCAGGTATGTCGTGGTTTAACCCCAGCTGGCAACTAAGCACCACGCAGCCGCTTGCTCACTCCCCTCACCCAATGGGATGGGGGAGAGAATCGAAAAAAACCCAAAAACAAAAAAAAAAACCTTGTGGGTTGAGATAAAGACAGTTTAATAGGACAGAAAGGAAGGAAAATAATGATAATGATAATAATAATAATAATAATAAAATGACAATAATACTACTAAAAGAATTAGAATATACAAAACAAGTGATGCACAATCCAATTGCTCACCACTCGCTGACCGATGCTCAGTTAGTTCCTGAGCAGCGATCCGCCCCTCCCAGCCAACTCCCCCAGTTTATATACTGGGCATGACGTCATATGGTATGGAATATCCCTTTGGCCAGTTTGGGTCAGCTGTCCTGGCTGTGTCCCCTCCCAGCTTCTTGTGCCCCTCCAGCCTTCTTGCTGGCTGGGCATGAGAAGCTGAAAAGTCCTTGACTTAGTATAAACACTACTTAGCAACAACAAAAAACATCAGTGTGTTATCAACATCATTATTCTCATACTAAATCCAAAACATAACACTATACCAGCTACTAGGAAGAAAATTAACTCTATCCCAGCCGAAACCAGGACAAGGCACAAAAGTGGTTTTGTAACTTTATGAAATGCATTTATTCCTTCCAAAATAAAAGAATAAAATAATACTTAGCTTTTGTGAGAACAGATAAGTACAATTTTTTTCCTTGATTTTCTGTTTTGAATATCCAGGCATATGGACACACATGCAGAAATGTGGATGCTTCCAGGCTGAAATTGTGTTAATTGCGCTAAATGATTATAAACATTTTCTGTCTTGACTTTAGTAGAAATGGCTTCAATCCACATTAGTGTTTCAGCTGAGCCAAGATTAATAGCTGAGCTTCTTGTTCGGTAACTGTTGTTTAGTATTTTTTATGTGGCATAGTGCAATGCAATTATTTTTCACTATGATGTTTTGTTATGGAAAAATGTCAAAAGGAAAACTAAATCTTTGCTATTCTCTAGGCTGCAGAATCCGTACGAATGTCCTTTCAATGGAAGCAGAAGGCAAGACTGTGTCTGTCGAAATGATTACCTTGCAGCTGGCTTCACGGTTTTTAGCAAAATAAGATTTGATGTAGCTTCCATGCAGATTAAAAGTAAGCATTTTGGCAGTTTTAGCCAGTGTGAGCGTTCTATTGAAATTTCACATGGTCATGATTACCAAATTACCATTTTGACCCACTTATAGATCCAGCTGTGCCATTTTCGGGCAAACAAAATCCTTATTTCCTTTAGGAATTCAATGGGAATTTCAAAGAAAAAAAAATTTAGAAACCACCACTACTTCCCTTCTTAGTTTGTGCCAAGTGGTCAAGTGGCATGAATCTTACAGATTCATGTTTTATATGTGACTTAGCTTCAGTTTCTAAAGTTTTGTTCCCATTATTCCATTTCTTTTTATTCCCTGGCATATTTTTCTTGGGAAAGTCTTCCTATGCTGTAGTTAGTCCTTTCCCAGACCTTTGCAGACATACTAAATGGACAGGGAATCTTGCAGCGCTTTCAAGCCCTTGCCTGAAGGTGGCAAGGTGGCCCACAATCAGCTCACTTGGAGCAGTGGCCAAGTGCACAACCGTCCCCCTCCTAGCCCCCTCCTATCTCAAAAAGAAAACTGGGCTTGTAGGTTGGACCGATGTTGCATTAACCAAAATGGACTATTTAAAACATAGTTTCTAAAAAACCAAACCAAAACACACAAAAAACCTCTCCAAACAAACAACAAACAAAAAAAACCCTACCCAAAACAAACCAAAAAACCCCCATGTTAATGCCTTTTCTCACTGTTTTCACCTGAACTTCTAATGCAGCAGTTTCAGTGTTGAGTAATTTTCTGTTTTCTAGCCACAGATTTTCTTTTTGCTCAGACTATACTTGGGAGAGCAGTTCCGTTTGCTACAGCTGGAGATTGCTACAGTGCTGCCAGATGTCCACAGGTATTTATGATTTCTTATCCCCTTGAAATGTGCACGTAAGAGGGAGGAAAAAAGAAAAAGTGTGTGACTGGTTTAGAGCTGTAAGTTTCTAAACCAATCTCCTATTCTGTCTAGTCTGTGTACTACATTAGTAAGTATTTCTTTCTTACTCTTTTCTCTCTTGTGCCACCACCTCCCTCTCCCCCCCCCCCCCCCCATTTCTCTCTCAGATTGTTTATTCCATACTTTCCCTCTAGGCTCCATGTATGTATATCCAGCTTTCTACGTATTTCGTGTATTGCTCTCCCTCCCTCTGGACATGATGTATCCTTTATTTCCCCTAATCCCTTCTCAGTCTTTCTTCTCCTCTAGTGACTTTCATTTTCTATAATCCTGCAGAATTTTTCTTATCATTTCTCTGCTTCTCTCCTGATGCTTCATATCTTTGAAGACTGCCAGAGGAAATCAGTCCTGTTTAGCAGTATAATTTAAAATTTATACATCCATTGTTGTGTTTACATTAGTGTTTTAGTTTGGATTGGATGGTGCTTTTTAAGTTAATCTCTATGTTTTCCCAGCTTACTGTTTGTTGGTTCACATCACAGGCTGGTCTTGAAAGACATGAACAGGATGCCTTCTGGATGAAACTAAATCAAACAGTGAGCTCCAGAAGAAGGACCTTAATGCACCCTAACTGCTAATGAGGACTCAGTCTATGGGACTAGGTGACAGTTAGTCCAAAGTAAAACCCTGATCTATGCACTGTATACAGACATTGGGTTCTCTGACCCAACATTTTCACTTTACAGAACTGCTCGTACTGCAGTGTCCTCCTTGCTAATGCAGACGTAGCCCTAGTCTGAACTAGTCAACCTAGGCTGCCTTTGGAGTCCACTGGCAGAAATGGGATTCCCTAGAAAACAGTTTAGCTAATCTTACCCTATTAGACACCTTAGGATGAGGTCAATCGTCCTCTGGAAGTGCATATTTCTTTTCACTGCTTATAAAGGGAATTAAAATCGACTAGCTCAGACTTGAACGGAGGTGAATACCTGTTTTCCGTCTATCCTAGGTGCTTAAACTTAGGACTGGCTATGTGGGTGGATGCATTCAAGGGCAGCAAGAGACAATTTATGTACAATTTAGGTGCAAATGAAGTGCCTAAGTTAGGCAGACTTAACCCCTGACAAGAAAACAGTTAGAGTTCATTACAGCGTTGGATACCTTCAACCTGCAAACTCTTTGGGCTTAGTATAATACAAATCTATTTGCAATCTGTAACTTCTGTTGGGAAGTCATTCTGCTTACATGGTTTTGCACTGACGCATTTCCATCTATAAGATCTGACCTGAAACTAACACTTTTAATGCAGTAAAAAGGCCTCCATTCCTGCACTCTCAGTCCTTGAAATCTGTTCCTGGCCTTGAGTGTGCTGCATGACATGTCAGACAGCTGTTAAGCTGTCATTATAATTGTACATAGCACTTCTCATTTATTTTTGCAAAATGATATCACTGTGAATGAAGTTACTTTGGGCCTGTTAATTGTGGAAAGCATTCCACACCGTTTGTATGAATTTCCTCCAGATGCTTTATTCATTAAATGGAAATCTTCCACTTTTGGGCACTTGAAGAAGAACAACCTACTCTGTCCATATGAGCTTTTTTAGCTCATCCTGAGTCTATGAGTGCTATAAACACAGCAACTTTACATAGAAGTGCTCTCAAAACAAATCTGCCATACTGAACAATGTAAGACTGAATTTTTATGAAGGAATTTCAGTGAATCACAAGAATAAAGGCTGAATGCTGTGTTTTTGTACATGCATACATACGTATACCCACACAAATATTTATATATATATATAAAAATATATCTGACTATGACGATATTAAGCAATAAAATGCAGAAGCTACCATACGTAATAGAAATGTTATCTTTGCTGAAGCTTTGATCTCAGGATTTAGGCAATTTTAACTAGGTCTGAATACAGAAATTCAGGCCTTCAGTGAATTGTATGGAGGTGTGCAGGAGTTTTCTGATTGTAGTGCTGCCTAAACTGACCATTAGGCTCTTTGTGGAGGTAGTACTTCTTTCCAACATATTGCACTTCTGTATGAATGCAATTTAATAGTTTTCTGTACCCCAGTTTGTTTACCAAGGCAGTGCAGTTTGTTGCTTTTAATATATTTCTTATTTACATATGAACTGACTCTGTTTTAAAGCTAGTTTTCAGAGTATGTAGTTGCATAGGCAAATATTTTAGAATCAATAAACTGTTTTGAGCGGTTTGTATTGCAAAACATTCCATTTAGCAATGAATTTATTTACTTTAACCTCCACTTATGTTCATGTTCAATTATGTTATGTTATACTGAAAAAGAAACGGAAGATGATAAGATGATGATGCTTGGACAGTGTGCTTGCAAAATTTTGAGAACTAGATGGCTGAGAATGATTTGTCTGTAATTTCTAGATAGCAGTAGGTCCTGACCATATTATTTCCAAAAAGTTCAGGCACTTTAAAAACAAAAAAAGTCTTTGAAGAAAGCCAGCCTCATTCTTGCATGATGCAAGTCCGTACTTCTTGTAAATTAAAATATAATATGTAGAAAGGAGGCTAAAATAATTTGAATAGTCTGATGCTAGTTCTGTATTCAGACTCAGCAGACAGATGCTGCAGATCAGCTGATGCACAGGTGCTACTTACTGCAGAATAACTTGTTCGTGTGTCTATGTCCTGAGTGTCCAAAAAAAGGTATAATGCAGTGTAACTAACCCAGGTTAAGTACACACCATTGAGTACTTAATGTCTAGATATACCCTAAGTGATACGTGCAGATATGCCAATGTAAAGTCTTTTAGTGTTTTGAACTCTGTTTATCAGCTCTGTATTTTACCTTTTGGGTTTTTTTTTCTTTTTTTCTTTTTTTTTTTGTTAGGGACAGTTCAGCATTAATTTGGCTGGTACAGGTCTGACAGTATCCGTACAGTTAGGTGGATTGCTCAGGGCAACTATGCAACTGCTGACATACACAAATCCCACGTAAGTCAACATTGTTTTTCTTTACCTGCTTTTATGGCTTGGAATATTATGCCTCCAGAGGTGCGAGTGATGACTTTCTAGTGAAAGCTAGCTGTGAATCAACAATAGTGCTCCAGGTCTCTGACCCATCTAAGTCTTCTTCCAGATGTAATGCGAAAACTATGTTTAATCACACCGCCCAGAATCTAACCCAGATCAACACTGCCTGCCTACTCTTCTCTTACTGATTTTAGGAGCCTACTGTTATATTAATCAGGTTTATTAAAAGTTTTGAAGATGCCTAATAATACTTTAAAAAAAAAATAAACACAACACGCCAAAAAACCATTTTATTAAAGATACCCTACTACAGAGAATCCTTACAGACTGCTTACCTACAACTTGATTCGTGTGGGAAACCAAAAGACCAGTTGAACAAGAACAGTAAGACTGCACAGTTTAAGACAACATTGCGTGGTAAGCTGGGAAAGAAGGTATACAGCGATACTGATAAAGGATCTCTGTGCCCATTTTGCTGATTTGATGCTGTGTCTGGATTTAGTATTTGTAGGTACGATTTGCCAAAAGGTCTATTGTGGGCAAACCTCAAGGAGCTTTTTGTACACCTGTAACTTCAATCGCTTTTCTTGATTGAGTGTTCTCTTTGTCTAATTCTCAGGATGGTACTAAAATATATGGAAGATGTGGAGGATTTTGTGGAAAATGTATCCCTAACACGATTGTTGGTCTCCAGCTTCAAATACAGTGAGAACTCTGATGTGGTAGGAGCATCAAAGCAGGGACATCTGCCATTTAGGTGCAAATTGTAGGTGCTGTGTATATACATATTCTAATTCTTTCGTCTCCGTAATGCTCATTACTGTAATGCTCCCTACTAAGAATTCCTGTTTTATTCAGTGTTTATTCAGGGATGTATTATCTGTTTGTGGGCTGGCAAGTGCATAAATCACAGTCATAAACCTTCAGGTTTTAATGGAGAGGCATTCATTCAATGTACAGTATGTATTAGCAAGTAAATTGCACTGAGGTTACTACCATGGGTAACACTCTAAATTGTACCATAATTGTAATACTTTACTTGCAACTAATCAGTGCAATTCTTTATGCAGTATTTGGTAAAATTTATACTCTACTGGTTTTCTTGATCAACTGTACTAAAATATAGAAAAGAAAGAGGTATTGCTATATAGAGAAGACAGGTAATAATTTCAAATACTTCCAATTTTGTGAAACCTTTTAGGAATTATCTGTCAACAACTTACAGCAGAAAAGTATATAACCAACATACTTGAGATAGTTTCTATAGATCTGTGTGTTTCTCTGTCAGTAAAAGCATTTTTCCCCATCCTTTTCATTATATTCTTTGTGGTGCTCAAATACTAGCAGTAATCCTGAGAAGTGTGGTTTAACCTCTACAGTCTCTGTAGCACGTGTTAAACATCTAGGCTTAGTTTTGTTGTGGTTACAGGAAAAGAAAATAAGGAAACAAGTTGCTTGGAAATCTGATTTTAAATCCCTGCCTCTCATCCAAGTATACTGTAAAAGCAGTGTATTCTGTTTACCGTAGCATCTTGTATGTGATTGTATGAATACGCATTTACTTAAACTCTTCCCGTATACACCTTACTCCTTTATACTGGCCAATGGCATTATTAGTAAAAGCTGTAGTGTGTGTCCCTCTTATATTCCAATTCAACATAATTTTCAATAATCTTAGTGAAAACCCTGGGCAGAGGCAGCATCAAGCCCCACAGTGGTTTTGGTGTCCATCTTTGACTCAGTTTAATTTTTCAATGTTTGTAAATACAGTTCTAACATCTGCTAGTTAAAATTATTTCTTCCAGAAAAGTAAGTGTATGAAAGAGTTAAAAGGTTTAAAAAACAATCTATCTCTTTGATTTGTTGTTTTGTATTACTTTGCAGTCCAGAACTAGAAATATATACATATAAAGATAATGTGTTTCAGGGCCAACTCTCAGGTATTCAGAATAAAATTTTCTACATGCATAACAACATACATTATGTACCAGTTAACTATACATGTTTTTTCTGACAATATGCATTCTGTAAACCAAATATTTGTTTTGCATGCCAGTACAATTGGTAGATCAAATGGCAGCTATATCATATTTTTACCCACAAAGAGTTAGCCATGAATTAGCAATATGTATTAATTAAAAACAATACTGTACCACAGAAGTGTAAGCAGCTACTTTTTAGATAACACATGTAGGTAATTATTTTGTGATCTCTGCATCAGAAATCTATTTTTGCACTATGTGCCTTGTATTAGTTGTAAACATTAATAAGAATATAAAACATTATTTTCCTAGAAATGTTTACATTTATAATTAAAATCCTGTAATTTATAAAATATTTATAATAAATATGCTTGTGTGAATGGTACCAGTGTACTTTTGCTTTTTTTTTAATTGAATGCTTAGTACAAAATGTTGCAAAAACATTTCAACTTGCTTATGCACAGAATAACTACATTCTTAATACCTCTTCACAGTAATATACATTGACTTATACTGGAATAACTGCCACACAAGCAGGTTATAGGAATATTTTCCATGGAAGCAAATCCTACTTCAGAGGGTACAAACTCTGTGTTTGTGTGCTCTTTCCAGTCATCCCCCCATATTCACATAATACCTTTCTTGGGGGATTGCCCTGTAAATCGTTCACTGAAATAATGTAGAAATCTGAAATAATCTTCCTCCTCCTTGTGCTAAACTTGGATCAATTCCTTTATAGCATGGTCCCTCAACAACTGCTTTGGCAGAAGGGGAACTGCAGTCTGCCTCCATCCCCAGGAGGACCGTTTTCTTTTCAGCCCTGAAACTCCAGTTAAGGGCTAGGAAGCGCTCAGCTCTGCTGCCCCAGAATCACTCTGAAAATCCACTACCAAACAAAGTGACTTTTAACCCAATATTCAACACAGCATGTTTTTATTGGGTAATAGTAGTGATTTTTGAGTAAAAATGCATTTTCTATAATTAGAGGAAACCCTGTGGCCCAACATCAACTTCTGCATAAAACAGCACTGTATTGTATTGTAGTTTTTTTGCATCTTTTCTTTCTTTTATCCTTACTTTGGAGTTTCGGCCCGAATGTAGGGAGAAGGTTCTTGTGTGTTCTGGCATTTTGTGAATTCCTTGCGTTAGGATTTTGATTTTGTTGAGAAAAAGGGCTTAATCGGTCACCCCATTTCAACTTAGTAACTTTTCATCCCGAGGGCAATTTAAGGCAAACGCGAGCCTGATGATCAGCTCTGAAGAATTTGGAGACTTAATGATGCTGACTTGTTAGAAGGTCCATGCAATAAAATGAGAATCATGGGTTGTACTTGCAGGATGGTGTTTCTGCCTCCTTTAATTGCTGTGGAGTTCCATTGCCCTGGGCAGCGGAGATGCCTGCCGGAGTAGCGGGGTGCTCTGTGAGAGCGCTGCGAGCTCCACCTCGTGGGTCTGCGTGTGCCGAGCTGCCCACGGCTAGTCACAGTCACACAGCTCTCCACCTTTGGTTGATGCTTAGGAAATGAAATGCTGAACTGTCCCGTCACTATTCCGTACAGAAAAAAAATAATAATTAAGGAATGGTAATAGTTAAAGATGATTGTAACAACACTTTGTTAGATGTCTTCTAGGACATTTTCAATGCCATCAATGACAGCTTCAAATATTAGGTGACACAACTGCACTTACTCGCTTGTGTGTATGCACACACACACACATTTAGTGCTTATCTGAATATTGAATGCCAAAGATTTGCTCACATTGCTCACACTTGTTGCTCACATTTATCTAACAAAATGTCACTTGGTGTGCTATGAAATGTTGTACTGCCATGTGGCAGTACCTGTGACATCTCTTGATGAAGACATCATCTAGGTGTCTTCTACCTGTATTTCCCCAAAGGTTGTATCTGGGAGGTAGCAGAGGAGCTGGAAACCCTCGCTCTGGGTCCACTAACAGGTCTCCATCCTAGCTGAATTCACCCTGGCATGGTCTGTTGTGCTACTCTCCCTGTAGAGAGGAGCAGAATACGCCCAGGCATTTGATCCGGGACACGCGTAAGTGTGTTGTACAATCAGCCAATCCCACGTTCATGGGAAGAGTTGTGACTGTGTGATTTCAGCACATATATGTGTCTATGCAGGTTTCTAATGGATGGTAGTGTATTTTTCTTATCTAACTGAAAGGCTATAATATCCAAGACATACTCAAAAATATGAGGGAAGCTTTGGGGTTTTTCTTCCACTCTTGTAACCTGAAATATGTTTAGCATAACTTCTCAGTTTTGTTGACTGAAATAAAAGTTACATGTAACAAGGAATGGGTTTCTGTCTTTGCAGTTTTATTGTAGTAACACATGAGATCCCTGAGAAATTCAGAATCTGAATAAAATATTACTATCTGGCAAGTGCTTTCTATATCTTGCAGGGCTTTAAGTAAGATTAGCGAGGAGTGTGAGGGGTTGTTTTTTATTGTTTCCATAAAGAAACAAATAGATTCCTGAAAACTGATGTTCTGTGGCTATCAAAACTGAACTCGAATTAGAAGTGGAACAGAAATATGCTGTAATATTTTAACCTTAACTTAAAAAATAGAGAACAGGAAAACTATGTACAAAAATAGTTTTGAAGCAAGATAATTGAATATTTAAATAGGAAATTAATATTAAAATGAGCATTATATATAAACATTGCAGTTGAGATTTCATAGTAATCCATGTTGGCTTTACTTATAAGTTAAATCAATTTCCAACTGCACTCCAAAGAAGCCCACCAGAACCTTTTCCAAAAATTAACTTTCATGACACAATACACTTCCATATTTCTAGTTTTGTAGATGTGGTACTTGAGCCATGAAATGCCAGAGGCTGCACTTAAATGCCTTTATACTTACTCATGTATTGAACAGTTACATGGTATCTTACTTAAAGCAGATAAAAGTAGGACTGAAGGTCAGTGTGGCAGAACCAGTATGGGATAACGTCCTCCAGGCTAGAGAGCAGCAACCCTGGGGAAGCATTTGTATCCTCTGGACCAGCTCATGGTCTCTCTTGTAAGGCCTGCTTTGCTCTCCTGTAGTACTTAGCGATCTTTTCCTGAGCATTTATGATTTTTCAAGATGGGCTCATTGTATCTATGCATTAAAAAGAACTTTGAAGAGGGCCTCATCAGCCTCTCTCTCTCTCTCTCTGGTGTGCTTTGGAAATAGGCTGAATAGATCATCAAAAAAGTAAGGTGTTGCTTTTAAAGTGCATTCCTGCTTCACCATACTGGCTTTCCTTCTGACAGAGCAGTACCTGTGATGATAGCAGGGGAAAATTACCTGTATTTTATTCAAACAGGAGAACAAGCTATCTGACTTGGAGTTGAATCTGACATTTAATCTTCTCATCCACAGAAGGTGGCTTTCTTTTGCACAATTAAGTTTATTTTGCAATACCATCTCTTGAGAGGCTTTTCTGGGCTTTGTTTATCCTGGCTTTAGAGAAGCAATCTGTGCTCTGTTTCTGATAAATTTCTCCGTGTGTTCAGTTATGACAGATATTCCTTTGAATTGACTGTATAAAAATACTGTAGCAGCAGAGCAGAGCAAAGATCTAACTGTATTTATGTCTATATTCTGCCTTTAAACATGAACAGCTGTGCATACATTCATCTGTCTCATGTCTGACTCTGTGCTGCCATCCAGAACCTTTTCCTTTTTCGTAAACAAATGTTTCCTTCTTTAATCTGTGTGTGTGTTTTATCTCTGTTCCTGCAACAAAATTTTCTTGTCCACATATGTTTTTCAAATCTTATTTGTATAATTAAACAAAGCATGCAACAGGGACAACCCGCGCTGTAAATGGTAGAGAATTACTCTCTCTCTGAGTAGCTGAAATAAAACAAGCTATTTCTGTCTTGCACACCATTACTGTTTTGTTTTGGAAAGCAAAACCCCGCATTTATGAATACTGAAAGACTCTCTTTGAAATTACTGTATGGTCTTATTTTACAGTCTGACTTACAGAAGCAAGGAACATTCAAGGAGAGCTCATGAATTTTCTATATGCAAAAGGCTAGAGTGATTCATAGCAGCTGCATATATTTATGCCTGGTGGGATGAAATCCTTTTCTGCACTTTAGCTGTCTCTGGCAGTCATTCATTGATCGTGGTAATGACATTCATGGTCAGTTCATCATTCTCCATGAGTTTTTTGATGTTCCTCTGGAAGCCGGGATAATTAAAAATGTAGTTGCACAGAACACAAATTGAAATTTGTGCTTGTAAAATCAGAGGGCAGAAAGTTTCTTTTTAATGCTTTGTATTTAAAATGTCTTGCAGAAAGGGCTTGTTGTAAAAACATTTATTTAACACCTCAGTAAAGAAAACAGCAACCCTGCTAGTATTTGTGTTCCTGGAAGGTCTGTAACTCAGACAGGGCTAAGCTACCACCAGTAGCCCCTTTCATCAGGGTTTACAAGGTATTTAGCTAAGAATTCTTTTGCCCTTCAATTGTTGTTTTCTGTCTTAAGTTTATTACTACTCTTGCCAGAAAAGTAACGGTCCCCAGTTCCTCAACTAAATTCCTGCTTGCAACAGAGAGAAGGGAAGAAAAGGAATAAATTCGTAGTTGTTACCTCAAAGGGAAAACACACAACCTGTGTGCTAACATAAAAGCCGTATTAGAAAGTGCACAGTAAAAAAGAGATTATTTTACTTCTAAAGTCCTCTTTTCCATGCCAGGATTAGAGATTCGTTGCTGCTCTTTCTTACGTGGCCAGGTATATTTTTCATATTATGCTGCCAAATATTTACTCAGAGGGATTATTTTGAGACGGATCTATGGAGAATGCAGATAGGCAGGCATAAAAGAGGGAGATTTTCTTTGGATTGGAAGTACACCCTCCTGCAATGTGTTTGCCTGGCCAGCTGTCGACAGCATTGCTTCATATGAAATTCAACAATCAGAATATTTTCAAAGCAGCGAAGGAAGTGAACTCTGGAGCACTGTTTCCAGCAGTAACTTACACCCTGTTTAAGCAGAGGGACAGGGAAGGCTTTATCTCTAAAATGGAGATACTGGTAGCTTCTGGCTACCTGAAAAGCTTTACCTAGCCCATAATCAAACAAAAACCCCACCATTGTTATCAGCGCTGTGTTGTTACTGCCATAATAAATTATATACAAACTGTAAGAATCATAACATTTTAATAAAAATATAAATCTGCAGGCGATTCCGTGCTGTGCGGTGTCTTTTTCTCTCTGCATCACAAACATTGTTTCATATCTTTTGGATGAGCCTGACTTTTCTAACCAAAAGAACCTTCTTTTGGAGAAATTAGTTCTTCAGAATTTTTTCTTTCTGCTTTACTCGCTAAAGAAGTGAGGTAGTATATTTTAATGTTATTGCCCTAGAAACACACATTCAAACAACTGTGTATTTAAATATTTCTACCCGCCCTCCCACATACACACTCCTCATCAAGCCTGTGGCATTTTCTATGTCAGAAGGCAGAAGTCGGCACAAGCATAAGAAGCAACTTGGTAAAGTTTTTTGGTTTTTTTGTAATGTGGTACATTACAAAACATTTTATGTGAATTGGTGTGACCACTGTTCAGTACAATAAAAGACTTCTGGCTCTGATCCCACAAGTCGCCATACCAGGGTGTATTTCTAGCCCTTCACTGAATCCCAGTAATACGCGTGTAATTCTACGCTGGTGCATGGATCTAGTGTGGGGATCCAGTTCCCCACGTCTGAGACCTCAGGCTGTGGGGTTTTTTGACATTTGTTCCTGGCCACGTGTCTTCCTCTAGTGTTTTGTCCAGGACAAAGCACGTGGTTATTTTTCAAAATATGCTATTGCTAATAGGAAAACAGGAGAAATGGTGTAACACAGTAACTCTTCTGGGTTTTTTAATCGGGAGTTGCTATTTAAAATTTCTGTCTAATTAGAAATGTTGCCAGTTAAATTCCCCATTGCTACACAAGAATTACTCTGAAAGCAGAAATTTCATGCACATCTGAGGGCATATTTTGCTTTAAAGGTCTATCTAGTTGTATACTGTGCTGCTAATTCAAACTGCCTTTACCATATGAACCAAAGCTAAACGATGTGATCAACACCGTGCCAAGTATGAGCTAAAAATATCAGAATATTAGATATGAGGACATTAAAATGATCTCTTCACATGCAGGAGACAGGCTGTCATCCCTACACAGCTGCAACTAGCAGATGAGAGTCTCAAACCTAGGTCTTCTTCCTACAAAGAGCGTGCTCCTAATTGCTGTATTACAGAGCATGTCAAAGAATCTCCCTTGCATATATAAAACCCCTGCTTGTTCGGCTGGGAAGTGATTTAGTTTTCTGCACTGACCTGGTTGACCCAGTCCTTGCTCCAGTGATACTGCATTGATCCTTTGTCATCAGGAAAGGGCTCATCCAAGAGCCGTAAAGGAGGGAGCTGCTTCCATCCAGCATGGACTTCAGTGGTCAGTGTAGAGCTCATGCCTTAGCATCACCTAGAGGCAACGTGGAAGCTGGTTCCCCAGAAGTGCCCTCTGTCAATCTCATAACTGAGCCCTATTTCTTTCTGCAGGCACTGTCAAGGCACCTGGGTGTCCTGTGTGCAGCTGTGGCTCACACGACATGGCAGGGCACCTCCGAGGCTCAGCACTGGGGTATCTGCTGTGTCCTGCTCAGGACAGATCTCCTTCTGTCCTGCTGAAGTTCAGGAGCACCTGTCTTTCACCCTATTGGAAATAGCAAGACAAATCAAATACGAAGGATGTCTTCTTCAAATCTCCGATTGTCTGGTTTAGGGTTCTTGACTGTTCTTAGCATTTATTACCTGTAACAAATTTTGCAAGTTCGTTACCATAATAACAAGAGGCTCCAGCTGACATCAGTGGACTATTTGGTAATGTCCTGTACAGTGGGAGGCCTCAGGGCAGGAGGACTGTAACACACTGAACAATGACAGACGTAAGGTGACATATGCTTTTAAAAACTGGGAAATAATCTGTTTGATGATTTCCCATCCAGCTCCCTATGTACCTGCATTAGAGTCAAAGGTACTTGTTAACAAGAAAATGTGACTATCAATCCAGACAAGAAATATTAAACAGGTCTTGCCAGGCATCAAATAAAATCTTGCCCTCATGGCTACATCTACCCTACTAAGTAGTGGCACAACATAGTTCATCTCCATACGTCTATAGGTATAAATCCCCCCTCCGAGGCAGGAGTCCCTGCTTGCTGCAGAGAGCCTCTGGTGCGTGCTGCTCTGAAACACGCTGTCTGGAGAGTGGTACAGGCCAAAACAGCACCAAGAAACATGGCGACAATTTAATGCCACAGCCAGCAAGGCAAAAGTTATCCCATGCCCCAGCCCTGTTTAATTTACTGGCCCCGGAGCAGCCCTGAGGCTGAGAGTGGAGAGACCCTCCTCATCCCTCTCGCACACAACTTACGCTCTTCACCTCGGCTGCAGAGCATCATTCCTATTGACATTTGCTGCAAAAAACTTTAACATCGTCACGCAGGGGAGATGCAGAGATGAAATACTTGCCAATGTATTTCCATGCATGGGGCTGTCGTGCTGGTTCACTATCACCCTTCCCTCTCCTCATTAACAGCAATGCTAAATGGGATCACTAATTTTCCCTCAGTGCATTTTGAAGGAGGGGGATGCTCACTTGAGGAAAACATCTTGAATTTTTAAGAAGTTGCAAAAGAGTCTGTAACTCTGGCAGATTGAGAGGGAGAGGAAATTTGTGGTTTTGAGTAACATAAAGTGGCGCCAGCTCCTCTACTTTTATTCCAGGGGAAATTTTATTAACAGTTGGGAAATACAATCTGACTCCAGATTTCGCTGTCACAGACCTCTCAGATACGACGTCCTCAGCTACCACAGCAGCAGCAGGAGGGCTGGCTGCAAGGCATCCACGGGCAGAGCTGGCACGGAGGGATTGCCGTAATGAGCCCGTGCAGGCTTGGCACCTCTCTTAGAAACCTGCAACGCGGCGTGTTTGATCGCTACAAATCTGTTTTGCTGTGCTGGGTGCTGTACAGTGGCCCTGGAGAGAGCCTGCTCTGTATTTTGGTGGTCATGGGCAGCAAAGGAGGAGCGCTGTGACAGCTCAGCGAACGGGGGTCTGGAGCAGCGCGCTTACCCAGACAGACCCTTGCCGCCGTGCAGCTCTCCGACCGACTCGCACTGGCTCAAGGTAGAAGCCCGGGACAGAAGTTCACAAGTCAGGACTGGGGAACATCTGGTTCACATTTACCCAGAAGAGTTTGCATCAGACAGCAACTGCCTGGGCCGATGGAGGGAGGGAGTGTATTTCTCAAGCATCTTCAGACTAGGCACAGTTTCTGAACTTGAAGTAATAAATTAGGGCTTAAGGAAACCATTTGAAATCAGATGGCTGAAACAGAGACAAAACTGTTTATGTTAGCAATCTGATTTCTCTTCCCGCTTTGTTGTGCCAACTTTTATAAGAATCTGCATACAGCCTTTGGGAGAAATATTTGGCCTGCAAACAGGAAAGTTTGCTCAGCAGCACCGTAAAACTGCAGGAGCTCTAAAATCCTCATTTTACAGTATCGTGTGCACTGACACCAGTGTAATATTTAGAGCAATCACTTCCTAACCATTTTCTTCAGCACATAGTGAACTCAAGCTGAAATCAGGAGCATGCCAGATGTTACCCTAATGTCCCACAAGATGGTGACAAAATAATTCTAATTACACAACACTTTGATTTGTGGTACATACAGACTTAGCGACTCCAAATACTTTCTTACCATCAGTTGCATTAAACTCTGCTTATATAACATACTTTGGGCATATTTTAATGGCTTACTCATTTGGCAGAGGTTCATTCTTTTAAGTACTTTGTTGATTATATTTTAAATTAACTTCAGGACTACATAGCGAGTTTCAGTCCTCCCACATTAAGAGTCATGAGTTCCCTAGATGATGGAGAAAGAAAAGCACTTTTATTGCTTCTGATCCATCCCTTTGCCAGACTGCTTCCCCTCCCTCCCTCCCTCTGTGATTTTTTTGTGTGAGGTCTTATGGTCCAAAAATTCTTTCCTTTCTGAATTAAGCATGAAAAAAATGGCTTGGTAAATTAGGCATAAGAAAGGTGGCCACTGCAGAGCAGGTACATAATCTCCAGAGGCAAGGCCGGGAACAAACACGGTGGGGAAGAATGGAGGCTCCAGAAGCACAGGATGGCTGGAAATGACCTCCCCTACCCTTAGCCCCCAGATAGTTTATTAGACTTTTTAAAAAAAAAAAAAAAACCAACTATGAACAGTTTTGGCTATTTGTTTTTTTCGGCAACCAAGTTGAGAAACTTGAAAGAGGCCTGAACTGCAGAACTCACCTCTTGAAAATCATGCCCTCAAACTGGGCACTGGAGACAGAGCAGGCATCCCACTTTACAAACTGCTTGTCTTTTGGGGGTAAATGTATTGTCCAATATTAGAAACAGTTGCTTCCCTGGGTCCTATTGTTTTAGAAACAATAAAGGAGGCAAAGCCTTTTTTTAGCCTGTCAAGGGAGAATAGAGATACACTGTAAACGCTAGCTGTTCGTTTCAGTGAAGGCAGGAGCTGATTTTCATAGACTGAATGACTCCAGCCGTTCAGGTGCCTGAAAAAGATTGTAAAGAAAATACATTCCCAGCTGTAGCCATGGGTTTCTATCAATAGATGGCAAGATCAGACTAGTCCTTTGGCTAGGACTTACTGGTGCATTTCAGTGACATGGAAGCCATAGGACCAGATTTTCAAAGGTGTTTAGACACCTAATTCCCAGTCATTTAAATATGAATTTGGTGTCTAAATATGTTCCATTTCTGGCCAGAAATACCACTTAAAAATGACTTATGCATTCAGGAACCAATGTTAAATGCAAAGCTTGTGTGATAAAGCAGGGCTGTGCAGAGACGCCCAGCTTGTTCTGAACAAGCTTGTTTGGCTATCAGACGTGGTGTGCCCACATGAGCACGGCAGCCGGCCCAGGAAAATCAGCCCTGCTGAGGCATGTACTTAGATCATCTTCAAAATCTCACCTCCCGCCCTCAGCACTGCAAAGACATTTGCTGTGAATTTCTTTCCTATGGATTTTGGCCAGGACCAACACAGGCTGATTGCAATGCACTTGTAATTTTTGATACTACGTATGAGATTCAGTTGGATGTGTTGTGGCAATGTTTAGGTCCTGCCCTGGGAGATAGGATGTAGCCAGTTGGAAAAGCACGCTTTGATGGCAGTGTAAGTGGCAGCAAGTGAGATGGTTTGAACTCAGGGACAGCCCTGTCCTCAGCAGCGGTAGCTTAGTAGGGCTTGGCGGGATTTATAATTTTCCCACTTTAAATCTAACTTTAAGGGTTATTCTCCTTCTCTCCGTCTCTCCCTCTCCCTCCCTCTCTGTATTTCTTCCTTCAAATGCCATGTAATCTCCATCCCAGACCTGCTCCGTGGCAAATTCCCACGCAGGTGCATCTTCATCTTGTACGTTGTTCCACACCTCCGCTATTGTCTGATGCTGCATTTGACACCTGGCAGTGGAGGCAACCCTGCCCTCCCCTGCCGGCACGGCCACGCTGAACGAGTTCCTGCTGTCTACACCCACTTTTAGCAGGTTTTTACATATAAGCAAAGCGAATGATCACAAGCACAACCATGCTTGTCTGGAAGTGAGCTGTTCACACTTGTATAATTTTCAAATAAGAAGCTAGTTGCCTAAACCCATGTTCAACATATAAATAAACATGACCTAATTTTAAGCATCTGCCATTCCCATGGCCTTTGCAGACATTATTTAAATGTGCTATCTTTGGCACCCAACTGGGAAAGTTTTGGCTTATGTTTCCAGAGGTCTGTAAGAAAGCTCATTTGTGCGCCATTATTTTAAAGGCATAAATACAGTGATCTGAAAGTAGGCTTCTGGGCTTACCATGAATCCAGGGCAAAACATCAGAGTTACTGATAAAGAGTTCTCTTTGTGGGAGAATGCTATTAGCAATGCCAGTTGATATGTTTTTATGGAAAACAGCTCGTCAGACTCACCTGGTATCATTTTTCAAGCTATTTTAACAGGGATGTTTTAACAAAGTAAGGTTGGTTGATAAAAGTTTTAAGACTGATAAAATTTATTTAGGCTTCTGCAGGGCATTTAATACAATCATTGTGTTTTTTTCATTAGCAGAAGCAACAAAATTGTAACTGTAGCAGAGAAAACATCCTCAAATGGCTGTTTTTCTAGTCAGGCCCCACAGGCACTGATTCTTGGCCCTATACAGCAATGAGGGGGAAAAATCATTAAGCTATGAATGAAAGATGCCACAGAAAATGCAGAGCCCTAGCCCTCCATTCTTAGTTTGCTTTCCAACTAGAAGGCCAACTAGATCAGGTTGCTCAGGATCTCCTCGTATAGTTGAGTTTTGAACATCTCCAACAATGGACAATCCACAGTCTCTGGGCACCGTCCTCCGGTGTTTGACTACCCTCATAGCAGGGAAAAAAAATTATGTCTTACTATCTAATTGGAATTTTCTGTGTTGCGAGTTGTGTCTGCTGCCTCATGCACTTCCAAAAAGAGTATGGTTTCTTCTTCTCTATACCCCCATTAAATTTTTGTAGACAGCAGTGAGGTCCCCCCAAAGCCACCTCTTCTCTGGACTGAACAAGCCCAGCTCTCCCAGCCTCTCCTTATACGCCTTGTGCTCCAGCCCCTGACCAGCTCCTGGTGGCCCTCTCCTGCACTTGCTCCACTTTGTCAATGTCTTTCTTGTACTGGAGAGGACCAAAACTGGACAAAGTATGCCAAACCTGGTTTCACAAGTGCTGAAAATAAGGGAATTTGATATCTGCAAAACCACTGAGAGTGCACCTCATCCTGTTGCCCAGATTTCTAATAAAGATGTTGAACTGTACTGGCTTCGGTATTGATCCCTGAGGATGCCACTATTAACCAGACACCGGATGGACTTTGCCCTGCTGCTCATCATCCTTAGTCTTGCTGGTCACCATCCATCTAGCCAATTTCCACCTATCCTGTAGTCCAAGTCTCTTGCCCATATCTCACCAGTTTGGCTATAAAGATACTGTAGAAAGTCTCGTTAACGTCAAAGTAAACAATATGTCCTGCTCTCCCCTTGTCCGACTGTCAGCCATCTCATTACGGAGGGCTATCAGGTTGGTCATCACCTCTGGCAAACCCACTCTGGCTGTTCCCAAGCACTTTCCCATCTTTTACGTCCTTGGAAATGGCTTCCTGGAGGATCTGCTCCATAAACTTCCTGAGGGACTGAGGCAAAATGGTCTCTTTAGCCTCAGAATAAAATGAAAGTCTGAATATTTCTCTACATTGGAGACAACTCCTAATACTCCTGTTCAATCTCTTCCTAAATGATCTGGGGTGATGGGATTGAAAGCACTCTCATCAAGTTTGCTGACGACACTAAACTGGGTGGTGAGGTGAACATGTCAGAAGGGAGGACCATCTTACAGACAGACCTGGACAGTCTGGAAGAGTGGGCTAGCAAGAACAGTATGAAGTTTAACAAAGACAGACAAGTACAAGGTCCTGCACCTGGGACAAAATAACCAAAGAGTCCAGTACAGGCTAGGGTCTTTGTGGCTGGGGAGCAGCCTTGCTGAAAAGCACCTGGGGGTCCTGGTGAACAACAAGCAGTGTTGGATCCTGGGCTGCATCCACAGGGGCGTTATTATCAGAGATAGAGACATGATCACCCCACTCTACTTAGCGCTTATCAGGCCACATCTGGAGTACTGTGTCCAGTTCTGGTCCCCACAATTCAAAAAAGATGCATACAGACTGGACAGCGCCCAAAGAAGGGCCACAAAGATGATCAAAGGGCTGTAGAACCTGCCCTTTGAGGAAAGACTGAAGGAGTTAAGTCTCTTCTCCTTTAAGAAGAGAACACTGTGATGAGGTCCCCCCTGAGCCGTCTCTTCTCAAGTGAGAAGGCTCAGGGGGGACCTCATCACAGTATTCTAGTACTTAAAGGGCACCTACAAAGAAGATGGAGGTGCTCTCTTCACAAGGAGCCACATAGAGAAGACAAGAGACAACGGGTACAAGTTGCACCAGGAGAGGTTTCATCTTGACATAAGGAAGAAATTTTTTACAGTGAGAACAATCATTCACTGGAATAACCTTCCCAGGGATGTGGCAGAGTCCCCGTCACTGGAGGTTTTCAGGATGCAATTGGACAGGGTGCTAGATAATCTCATCTATGCTCCCTTTCCCACAAAAGGTTGGACGAGATGATCTTTCATGGTCCCTTCCAACCTGGGCTGTCCTATGATTCTATGATTCTAATTCACAGGCACTAAGAGAGTGTGTGATTTGTAATTACTCAATTTATGAGTTTTTAAGAGAACTATAGGGTAAAATTGGACCAGAATCAGGAAAAGGCATGAATGTCCTGAGTTCTGTGTCACTGCTTTTTCAAAACTGTGGCCAAATATTTTTTGACCATTATTCCTTTCCCCCTTGTGGACAGCATCATACATAGTCCGTTCACTTCCAGCGGATGTTATTCCTGATATCAGTTTCTATCCGCACAGGTCTGCTCAAGCTGGAAATTGCGAATTAGAGCAGAAGTGGAGGACAGCTACAGTCTGGGGGGGGCATATGAGCCACTTTTGCAAGCCAACACGTAACTGCAGCGCCCAGGCCCAGGGGAGCGATGGTGAGGGGAGCAGGCACAGGCTGAGGAACGGCACATCTCTCCAGACCCCACGGCCTCTCGGGGAGATGTGGCAGCGGGGAAAGTGGTTCACATCCTTCCACTGCGCTTCACAGCCCAGTGAAGAGACCATTCTCCTCCTCACCGGCTGGCAGGCTGGGTGTGAAATGCAGCCCCCTCTACTCCGTGGCACCCCGTACTGGGATGGGGACCTCCGGCAGAGGAAGGGAAGGTCAGGGACAGAAAGAGGGGAAGCTGTGTCCTCTCTAACTGCCTCAGCAGGACCTGGCAGAGCTCCGCTGCTGGAGCCCTTCGGCACGGCACAGGGCCCAGCGCGGTGCAGCAGTGCCATTCCCTCCACGTCATCAAAACTGAGCTCTGTCATCATTTCTGCTGCCTCCCTCACCTCTCTTCTAAGGAAAAAAGGCTGCTTTCTGAAATTTCCGGAGCAAGATGTTCTCTGAAAGCTGCCTTTTGCTGATCCCACCCTGGAAACACAAAACATTGCAGCATTTGGGAACATGCATGAAGAAGAAAAGCTCAGTGCTGAATTAAAGCCGCTTTTGGCAAAAGATAAAAGACGATCTCTCTCGCGCACACACACACACAGACAAACAGGAAGAAAAGCTCGCAGGGGCACAATCAATTACAGTTCATATCTCTTTTGGGCTGTCAGAGATAGTCACTGGCACGGGCCCTGCTGGAGTGCAAACCCAAAAGGGATTTATAAAAACAAATCCTCAGCTGGTGTATACCCTGTATACCAGCATAGCCCACAGCAATTTGTAGAACAGGAGGAAGAAGACTAGTATATGATGATACACAAGCATGATGAATATTTTTCTCTTAATTGAATTTCCTCTGGCCTTCTGTAGTGAAATGACTGAAACAAAGGCTCTGCTGTTTCATGCTGTTCATGAAAAGTTCAAGATTTTTGGAAATTTGACTCAGGCCCAACCAGGACAGACATAATCTTTACACATAGCTGTATATATAAATGCAGATACGAATAGGAAATTCTAAAAATATTTAACTTGGAAAACTGAATATCTGATATGAAATGCAGACCTACTGATTGTGTATGGTCCTGTCCATTCTGCTGCTGCTGGAAGTGGCTGTAAAACTAGCCACTAGTATGGATAGCAAACTCAGAGAGAAATCCCACTGGAAGGTAACCTGAAAAAGTCACCAGACCTTCCTTGACAGAAATGACAGCATGCATTTTATGAGTTACAACGAAGAAACACAGGTCAAGTGCAAATATTTGCAACAAACCCAGAATTAAATATTTGTTCTGTTATCAGGTGATCAGTGCTAGGTCTTCGTGACAGCCGTGTAAATCCAGACTAACATGGCTGCTGTGAACAATGGGGAGCTGCACCGCGGTAGTGTAGGAAAATGCCGCGTTGACTTGATTTGGTTGTACAAAACACTGGGACAAGTAGTGGGAATTTTTCTGCAGGAATACGTGTGTTTAATGTGGGAGAAGGACTGAAAACAAGCTGGGCTGAAAAGCAATGACTTGAGAGCCGTCCTCATCCAGCACATGCTTTGGGTTTGTTAGGAGCTGAGCTGTGCCTGTAAAAGCCCCGTCCCTCAGGCTCCCACCACCAACCTCAGCCTCCTCTGGCAACAACAGATCAAAAGGACTATAAATACTTAAGAGATGACCTGGGTCCACGGGGCAAGCTGAGAAATGTTGTAGGCCATCGTCAGGGGGATGTGGGTCTCGGCATCCCCAGTGTGCTGCCCTACTGGGAGGCAGCAGCATGTGCTCCTGGCCGGTGTCACCTCTTGGTGGTGCTAGCAGGGGCGTGCAAGCGGGCTGGGGTCAGGGATGCGACCTGGGCAGGGCGTTGCTTAGACCAGACCTGCCACCGACAGAAACATCTGAGCAGCCCCAGCCACAAATGCACCTCAGAGAAAGGCACATGGCAGATGCGTCCTCAGCGCATGGTTTTGAAATTGTTTCCTCCTGCATTACAGCTTACTCCTTCCGCTAAGCGCTGGCAAGAGCTTTGAGTAAGCAGAAATCACAGTTTACTCACAAATGTGTCAGGAGAGGGAGACTAAGAGTAGCCAGTGATTCATCATGAATTAACTGATGTGAGACACAATCCAGTGTTTGTAAGGTACAGAGGAACTGACGTTTCAAAGCAACATAAAAAACCAGTTGAAATCGTCTGGATAAACATTACCATCAATTACTCCACTTCAGCTTTTGGGCCAAAATCCGAGGGCAGGCACAGTATTTCAGTCACTTCTCTGAATGTTTGCACCAGAGAAATCACAAAGACTGTGCAAGTTATACAAAATTCTTAGACCATCATACCATAGTCCCCAAATGGCCGTGCAACCGCTTGTGAAGGTGCTTGTAAAGGATGCTCTTCGGGTGTCTTTGGGGCCCCTGTGGCTGCAGGGCTGGTGCAGTCTGCTGATGCTAAATTCAGCTGGGGCGTACATGCCTGAGCAGACCTGGAAAGCACTAACGTGCCACTCATGGCTCCGTTTGCCCACCATACCCAAACCTCCGAGGCTTTCCCGGTGCTTCGAGCTGTAGCCAGCAGGTACTGCAGGGCTGTGCGATATCACTCCCCATCTCCAGCCAGTTCCCTCCCCCTCCCTGCCCACCCCCTTCTCAAGCCTGATGCAAATGCGTTGCTTATTTATTTTGATGCTACATTCAGTTTATCTCACACCCTTCTTAAATTTTCATTTCTGGCCTCGTTGCAGATTTTTGCGATCCAAGTGCAGAGGTGCTGTGCATGGGTGCATGGAGGGAACTGGCAGAAATTGAGAGCCCGGCTCGGGGGGCAGCAGGGACCCATCTCACCCAGGGGGCTGGGGGAGCTGCTTTGGATATTAGGAGCCCAGGAGGCCCTGACCCAGGTGGTAGAATCGCAGTAATAAATAAAAAATTCAGTTTAAAGCTGCAACGAAGACAAGCTACGAGTGTAAATTAGAAGCCTAAATCCTACTCGACAGCTCTTAAGATCTTGGGCAATGATTTGAGCCACATGTCTGATTATAGTAATGGCATATTTCAACGTTGCTTGTAACTAAGCTTAATCTTCACCGTACTCAGTACCGTAGTGTCTACAAAGGGCAATCTCTGCATTACAAGCCTGGGCAGCTGGCGTGGGCAGAGGAGCCCGAGGGCAGCGTTGGTCCAGGGAATGCGGGCAGGATCAGACCTTCCGGTTCCGAGCAAGGGCTGAAGGTTTCTGCGGTTATAAGGGAAGAGAGAGCTGCTAGAGCAATTAACAGCCTGGTTTCTGGTGAGCAGACCTTTCTAAGGGCCAGGAAGACATGCCTGAGCAGCCATTTCGAAAGCAGCCCGAGCTGTGCCATGCTTGGTGGGTCCTGTCACCCACATCGCCCCTGCTCTGCAGGGCAAGACCGATTTACTCAGCCCGAACCGGGATGCTGGGACTCTGTCAGTGGTTTCGGACACACCTCCATCCCAAGGAAGAGCTTGCAAAACTTCATTCATTCAAATTTTCACTAATTGTTACTGATGGTTAGTATACGCATGCTTCAAACTCTGCTGGACATGGCACCTTTGTGCACTGCTTTTCATGTGATCACCACAGAGCATGGCAGGAGTTGTTGAATTCAGAGAGGTTATTGAAAAAATAATCGGCTGAGGAATACAGAGAAGAGGAATTGGGGAGGGGGCGCTCAGTTTTGCCTTTTATTTTTTTACTGTTTTTCTAAATATTGTGGGGCATGTTGTGGAAAAATTTTAGCCATCTGTCTAACGGATATTAGTAAAGTGGAGACTGTGTTAAAAATAAAGTGCCAGGTTGTCCTCTGCAGAAAGTTAATAAAAAGAAGGAAGTGAAAGACTGCTCATTATTTTTAATGACTTTGCTTTCCAGCAGAGTGCCTGTATCTCCCTGCTTTTACATTCTGCCTTATTTCAGTTCATTACGGCACATTCAACTGCTCTGGAGAATGATGGCTTTGTTCTAAAGCACTGAATTTATCAAGAGGCCCCTGGCTCAGCCTGGCCAGGCTGTTAATCACAGCCCCGCTGCCAGGAGGAGGATGCCGAGAAGAGCCTGATGCACGGCGAGTCCAGCCCGGACGGCTGGGAGCTCTTTGGTGGGGAGAGCCGCGCTGGGCGCTAGCACTGCTGAATGCCATGCGCAAAGCCATCATCGGAGTCAATTAAGTGGTGCTTGGTGACTGCCTGAATGTTTTCTGCATGCACATCTCTACATTTGTCTCTCTTACTGGCTCCACCTGACATGAACCTCTCATTCCCTGTCGACAGATATTTGCTTTATTAACTTTAAAATATAGGACACGTTTTGCAGTTCAGAAGATGAAGATTCATGAGTGTGCAATTCAGAGCACGGTACCAAGCAAAGCACCCAGAGCATTCAGCTAAATCTGCAGGCTCCTTGCAGGCAGCAGACAGCAGGTAGACAAGCTAAAAGCAGAAGCTGCATTTCCAGATTTGAGAACCTATAGATTTTCTCAACAGCCTTGCATGCAAAAATCCATGCTGTGGTTCTCTAAACTCTATCTAAAACTCTTCTGCTATGCTCTTTGCATAAATCGAGGCCCACATTACACCCAGGTTTTCATAGCACTACAGTTACAGTGATTTGTTTGGAAACAAGATGCGCATTTTCTAGGGCTCAGAGGAATCTCCTAAAAGGGGTCCACAGCCAGGCCCCAGGGTCTTTCCAGGATTTTTTCTTACAGCTCCTCACAAACTCATTTGCCAGCAGATTTTGTTGTCATGCTCTGCCTCCTCTTCTTGCTTATTGATGGTTGTGGCCCTGCAGCAAAACCTGCATCATGCATCTCATATGTAACGTGAGTGCAGAAGTCCTAAATGCCATGGAGAAGCCACTGCATGGCTTGGGGCAGCAGCAGAGGATGCAGGGAGACCTCACACAGCTGTGCTCACAGCTGGAGTGCCTCCCTGGCTCTTTCCATGCCTTTCCTGTAGCTGCTGCTCCTGGTCTCAGCTGCCGCTCCTGGGGGTACAGAGGCTCGTGGGAAACTGAATTTGAGCGATTCATAACCCCAAGGGCCTTCCAGCACAAATGATGCTCCATTGGGACAACGGCCCTCAAGACCAGCCTGGCTGACGGGAGGAGGATTTGGTTTTCCTGGGGCTGGGGTGAGGGTTGGATGGGATGGCAAGGAGCTGGTGCTGATCTGTTAAATTCTAGGCACAGCAGGCTGGCTGATATTTTGAATTTGCTTACCTTTTAACACAGAACAAGGCCCAAACTCATTTATACTGGCAAACCACATTTTTGCCTGTCTTAATCCAGGAAATTAAAACCGTGACCAGAAGTGTAGTCCCCTTGTCTAAACACTGGTGTGCCGGTGTTTAGAAAAAAGGACTCCACCATGATTCTTCCCAATTGCCTGCAGAGTAAAACGAGAGCTTCAGCCAGGGAGGAAAATGAGCCCGTTCCTATGTGGAAACTCAGCACAGAGTCAGGCAGAGATTTTTTTGGGGGTAGGGGGAGTTGTTTGTTTGCTTTCCAGCCCTACCAGGCACCAAACTTGGCTGTACCCTGACAAGATGCTACAAAGAGCTCTTCTGGCGGTAAGTTAACGAGAGAAGCATTTGATAGATGCCTACTGGCAAGCTAATTAGAAGAGAAGGGATTCGCTGGATTGCAGGAAAAACAAAGGAAGGAAATCAAAATGTTCAGGCAGATCATTTAAGGTCCTCATCCTGGGAGAGGAGGAGTAACTGGTTTCATTTCCCAGAGGCTAATCCTGCTCTAATTGACTTATTGTTGGAGTCTGAAGGAAAACAATCCGTGTGGCCATGGGGAAGGCGTGATTGCGGCTGCTGGCGGGGGGGAACACGGGGAGACAATAGGTTGCAGTGTGTGAAGTGACACGGGGTAACATTGGTCATGTGCAATCTCAGCAGCGTAAGAGCCCTAACTGGGCACAGTGGTTAGCGTTACGCTATGGACAGGGAGCATTGAGAACAGGCTCATAATTCATTTTGACTCAGTGGTTTCAAACGCATTAGTCTTCCGTGAGAAAAAGCTCAACCTCTTTCTAAACACAGACCAGATGACCAGGGATCACACGTTACAACATGGTAGCTATAGCTTACTCATGAGCTACAAAAAACAAACTACATATTTACAAATCAAACTCAGGACAGCGAGATCCTGGTTTTGTGAGAGGCGATGCTATGCATGCTGTACGACAGAGCTTCAAGGACAAACATGCATCAAAATACAGTAAGTCTGGGAGCCGAGCAAAGGTTGAGGAGATTTGCATTTTTCAACATTGGGAAAATCTGTTGTGCTTTCCTTTAACAGTGGAAAATTGTTTTGAGTCCCTAGTTTGCATAATTAAAATACATAGCTAGAAAGGAATTCAAATTTGGGCTAAATTACACTGAGGAAACTACGTTCAGTTTTGATCATTTTGCTTGACAAGGCCTTTTTGGTATTAGAAATGCACTGAAGATATACTATTACTAAAATAAGAACTATTATGGAATGCTTAAGGGATACAATTCATTATCCAGATAAACTTTCAAATAAGCAGACATAAATGCATGCTAAATTACAATAAAATTCCTGTGGAATTACATATTTCTTCCATAACAGGCCAGATGATCTCATATCATGAATGTTATTACTGTGACTACCACAGTTCTCCAGGGAAGTTCAGAAGACACAGGGAGCTTCACGTATGGTTAGATAGTATGAGTATATGGTAAATTAAAGAAACCAGACTCAGAAGAGGAAAATCCAGCAAACAGAACAACTGTGTAGAAAAATACTTTCCGCCTCTTCAGATAAACTTTAATCTAAGACGTATTTGCCTGCCTGAAATTGGTGGAAATGCCTTTTCTCCAGAAGGACTTGAAGGGAATGAGCAAGTGTTGAAACAGGTGACTACGTGAAGATCCTGTCAGATATTTGATTAATAGCTGTGGTTTGGCAAAGAAGGCGTAAAAATCTGGTACCTTCTGTTGGACCAGCTTTTCTGAGGTTTTGGGCCAGGCTGTTCAAGTAGGGGTTTTGTGTGAGTGTTTCCAAGGGGAAACTGGTAAAAAAAGAATAGCCTAAAATTAGCAGACCAGAAGTATTTTACATTGCTGGAGTACGTCTATGTGCAGGCAATGGGCATTGATAAGTAAGGGAAGAGCTCATTGGAAAGCAAGGAGCCAAGCCACACCACTCAAGCTTGCAGATTCACCTGGCATACAGCTACGGGGAGACAAAAAATTAGAAATGCTCCTCTCTGAATACAGCACGTTGCAGATGGAAAATGAGACATGTCATCCAGCTGAGTGCAGGGACTCATTTCACTCCACTGGTTCAAGGTGGGAACACTTCTGCCAGTGCTTGGGGCTCTGCTTGGTGACTGGATGAAATGTTCGATCTGTAGTTTGTCAGGGAACAATTCTAACATCTGCTCCAGAACCATGTTTTCTTGTTGTACAGACAGAGAAGTACACCTACACATTTTACTAAAGTGGTCTGAAGTTAGAAAATTTCAGAAATTCTAAAAATCCTTTAAAACTTTGGCCTTACTGTAAACTTTTTCGTGTGGAAGAACCAGCTGTTGTACCACATAGTAAAATAAAAAACAAAAATAAACACAGGTGGTAAAAGCAGGGGGAAAAGCTCTCAGAGAAATTGGTGCATTTCTCACTTATTAGGACATTTCCTTGATTTTAAGCATAATTTATTCTGTTTCAGCCGCATGGTTTCTGCACATTTCCTTTGAAACCTCTGTAATTCTTTCTGGCAGAGATCCGAGGCAATACAGTGTAGTCTCATCTGGGAACAGTATCCTAGGAAAGCAAAAATATCCTGAAGCTGTAACGAAAATAAAAATAATAAGTTAGCATTGAAGGGCTTGAATGAAAAAGCGGACTAGATCAGAGGTAAGTGAATCTCCTCACCCGGTGACTTGGGCAACAGGGAGGAGGAGGAGGGGCTGGTGTCAGCCCGCCCAGCGCGCCAGCAGGCCTGGGAGAGACGTCTCTTCTCCAGCCTCTGGGACTCATCAAGCCCCATTTCTGGTGGACTCGTGTTTCGTGGCTGACTGACTTTTTAACTGAATTATAATAGGAGCGAAGCATGAACTCTCTCCTCAGTGGAATCCGCCCAGGAGAGAGAAACTGCGACCGAGGAGTCAATTATTTGGAGTTTAATAAGGCAAAGCCCTGAAACGTGCTTTCCACAGAGCAGGGCCCACCAGTTGCCACAGGATCATTTGTTTCCCCAGGAGAGGACTCCAGCACGAACAAAGCACACAACCTCCCCAGTCATTGACCAACTCTGGGGGTTCAGCAAGGGCTGAACACTGAACAAACACCACGAGTACACCTACCACGTCCCGCACAGCGCGGGGTGGGATCTCAAACCCCAGCAAGCTGACAGGTCCATGCCGCGCAGTGCCGTGCCCTGCAGAGACACTCGCCGAGGTCCCAAAGCACCGTGGCCACATAGGCATAGCATCCTGCCTGGCCTAATTAAAGAAATGGAGCTAATTAGGCCAGGCACAGTGCCATATTGATTAGATGGTAGAGACACAGCCCTGACATCTAGACGTGCTAGCAGGATAACATAGCACTTGGCTTGCACGTTACCCAGATAAATCAGAGCCTTTATTCTCTGTAACTGTCAGCGTGGCGCTGCTCGCAAGCACTGCCTTCACACGGACTTTAATGCTGCATTGTGTTTTGTTTTTCTTTAATATTACCCAGAACTCAACAGTCATCTCCCTGTTCTGTGGGCACAGTTCCTGAAATAAGATTAACTTTGTCTCCAGGGGTCACTTTCCAGCCAGCAAACCAAAAGCTGTGCAGGAGAACAAAAACAAGGCAAAGAGAGAAAAAAAATCAGGCTGTGTTGCAGACCTTCAATTTAAGATATGAAAACCTTTCAGAGCTTTTTATGGGGAAATACGTAAACCCACAGATTAGGATTTTCATGTTCAAGCCCTCCATGTTCATCTAACTGCGAGGAGCTGATGGTTTCCCAGCCGAGGGCTGTCCCTGAACATAGAGATCATTGCATGGATCCACTTCCCAATGGATCCTACCCCGCAGCCTTCTCTGTCCCGACCCACCCTGCAGCACAGCACCCTGACAGCAGCCCTGCTAGCTCTGCAGACGTCCTGAAGATGACAGCACAGCTACAGTAACCGCGGGTGGATCCGTCCTCCTGGTAGTTCTTTTGTGTGGCCTCCATTTGCCGCTTCCATTCTTATCACCTAGGACGTTTCAAAAGGATAGACATATTTTCTTTTCCTAAATTATTCTAGAGGGGCTGTGAGAGTGTTAATATTTATGGGTCTGACTAGCTGGGAAATCAGACTTCTTCATATCATGGCATAACCATTTTGAAGATCCTGTTTCAAGGAAAACCGAATCCCAAGGTTCAAGCAGGGCTGAGAAAAAAGAGAATATTTTATTATCTATGATCTCTCTGATCAAAGCAATACCAAAAGCTTTTCTCTGTCTGCAGAGAAAACAATGAAGACTGTGGAGTAGGCAGAAAACCTAACACTCATTCAATAATATGTGTGCCTGTACTTCTGAACCCCCTCTCCACCAAAAAAAGAACAGCACAGCCTTTCAGTCTGCAAGCATGTGCACACATCTACATTTATCAGGCTGTGAACGTCTCTATTTTATTCCATTTCAGTCTGTAAAGAAATGCAAATGGACTGAGTAAGCAAAATTACTTTATTCTACTCTCTCTCCATGGAAAAGGTGATGGAGCTGTTTTACTTGAGAGCAGACAAGAGGGGGCACTCATGCATTTCCTACATGAGGGCTTTTGATTTACGCTCTTGGTTGGTAGGAAATGTATCTGAGAGAGTCCTTGTTGAAAAGGGTTGCAGGAAAAATACCAAATTAACATAACACCATAAAGAAGCAGAAAATTTGTCAGAAAGGGAAAGAAGAAAAATGGAGGTGCGTGGGTAATGTTAGAAGACATCCTGGTGCCCCACGCTGGGAGGCCTGACTGCAAATCTGCTTAGGCAGGAGGATGAGGTGTTGCAGAAGCAGAGGTGGAAGCGAAGCTCCTATGGGGGTGAAAGAAAGGCTGGGTCTAAAGTGTAGTCCCCAGCAGTAAGCTAAAGCTGGCCTCAGGCCCCTTGCAAGCTTTTAAATTTTCAGAGTAATGAAAAAGGGCAGGATAGGGGCTGAGAATAGCTCTAAGAGATACAGCTTCAAGGGCAGTCCTCATTTTACTAATGAAACAGTTGGGCTGCCTACACAGGGTCACTCAGGAAAGTTAAATAAATCAATCAGCTAAAGGTGTGAAGTCAATTTATATAAGTTATAGCATATTAAAGCTCCATGTGAATAGTTTCATTCAGGGTAAATAGCCTTAGATTATTACAGCTTAATTTTCTAGATTAGCAGAAACAAAATCTGTTTTGATAGCAAAGTAAAACAAGATGGAGGGAGAATAAACATCCATTTAGTAAATCAGTCCTGCATCTATGGTCTTCATTTTTAGCAGCAGAAAATCCAAAGCTACTCAGATAGAAAAATAAAGTTTATCATGCATTACAAATATCACCTAACAACCTTAGCTGCAAAAGGCTGTAAGGAGCACGAAGAGTGTTACGGCAACTAAGTACAAACCTCACAGTGTTTGCTGTGCCGCTGCAAGTCCCTTTTGCTGCCCACGTTTCTCTGCAGGCACCCCAACTGGAACTGAACCATATTCGTGCTGCAAACAGCAGAGTCAATTAACTATGAATTAACTTTTAACTGACACAATTTAACTACATTACCGGACAGTGATATTATCAGAAACATAACTAATTCTTTTATTAAAAACTACATTCATTTGTTCAGTTAAGCGAAACATCAGTCAATCAAAAACTCTGCCTTGCTCAGTAAGCTTCCCCTCTCTTCCCTTAGCTCGCCATCAGGCTGTCCTCAACTTTTTCTTTTTGTACCAGTGAAATGAGCAATGCCTGTGTCTTTTTTATCTTTTGTAGGCTTCCCCTGTTGGTCCCATCATCATCCCAGCCTCTTCAAGAGGTTTACTCTGCTGTACAAATGAAGAACTTCTGATGCTACAACTACATAAGTGAAACAAAAATAAGGTAACTGACTGAGGTCAGTACGTGCTTGTGGACACTAGTTTGTGAAGTGTGCTTTCTTCACAAGGAAACCTGAATTGTAAGCGACTTCTGAAAATCATCAGTTCCCCACTACAACTTTGTAGACTGCTCATTAAAACCAAGACTGGGATTTTCTAAGCAAGTGAGTTTCACTAGTCACTTCAGACGCCTTGTACCAAATCACTACCTGAGGATGAAATTAGATTAGAAAAGGAACTATTGTGCAGCATAGATGTGATAGCATTATAGGTCTGATTTTTTTAAATTAATGGCCATATGTAAATGGATTTTTCATTGAACTACTCTATTGTTGAAAATAAAGTCCTACCACAGACTTTTCCCTAGAACATCCTAGCCGCAAATGCGTTAACTTCCTCAAGGGTCACATTTTCCCTTTGGAAAAGGGAAAATATCAGGCTTGCTTTAGCAAATTTCTGACCTATTTTAACAAGATGGGTTTGGAAATGTAACTGTAAATTGAGTATTACTCAGTTTCCACGACTCTTAGCGGAAACTCCACAGGAATGTGAAAGTGGGAGGAGCAAGCCAATGAGAAAATGAAAGCATTGCAGTAACACTGAGATGTTCAGGGCATTCACTTTTAAAAAGAGGTTAACTCCTGTTTGAGGAGTTTGAGGAGAAGAGGCAGACTGAAATTAGATTACTGAAAGTTACAAACCCCAAATGTGGCCTAAAATGTTACAGAACCTCAAGCTCCATGATCCTATCCTCTAGTTTAGAGGCAATGTGTATTCTCTGTATAACACATTCTCTGTGTAAGACTGATTAGATACCCTGTATAAAACTAACTACATGGATCACTTAAGGAAACCATAAACAGTATATAAAACAAGAATCTTGTGATGATTCTGCATAGCCTTTTCAGCAATCTAAGAAGAAAACTGTTCTCTCCTTAATTCACCCTTTTCCCCAATAAGCTGGTAGAAGTGTTATGCAATATACAGCATTTATACAGCAGAAGACAACTGAGTTGAGGCCTGTAGGGTCCATCACACCACATAATTAATAATTAGGCTATTTCTCCAACCTTTTTCTCTAACAGTTTCGTACTAAATTCATATTCATTGTTGTAAACTCCCATTGCCCCAAAAGCAGAGTAAACAATAGCAGAAATATTGTTTACTTATTACAAGGAAACAACATTTGAAATTTGTTGGTGAATGAATTCTTCAGCCATTTTAACAGTGAACTTCCTCCTGAATTCAGAAAAAATTCACCCAGTCCAGGAGCCAGCTAGCTTTCAAACCATCTTCTCAAGGTCTGGGCAGAATGCTTCAAAAGGCTTTATGGGATGGCTAACTCTGATGCGTTTGTCTCATCTGCAAAAGATGCCGAGAACAAGGCCGCACCATACTAAGCAATCAGGAGGCTTTTTCTGGAGAAAAGAAATTACATTTGCTGAAACAAATCTAAGGGATGAGGTTAAGAAACCAAAACAGAAGTCTTAAGTCTATCAGACTGAAATGACTTTCCTTATCCCGATAGTTACCTGCAGGAAATCAACAAAATAACTACATATTTATTTCTTTTTTTAGGACAGTTAGTTGCCATTTAAAGCAAAGAGGCTTTAAAAATGCTCATAGCCTACAGAGAGGACTCATCTAGGATTTACGTCCCTGCTTCCAGGCAACCAGCTTTGCTAAGAATCTCTCTTCAACACTTGCAAAGATTTTCCTTTTACATTTTCACTCAGCCACAGCCCTCCTGGTCTCCAAGGCACCATCCTCTGCTTTTCTAACCCTGTAACACTGGAACTATGTTCTCGGTGTCATAAACCCTCTGGTTTGCCCAGAGTCTATCAGTGTATGCTTGAAAATCTACCAGAAGTGCAGATGCAGCACAGCATTCACCAGCCTCCCTCGGGAGCTGGTGACCCAACGCAGCCGTACTCTCATCCCCTCGTGGCTCTCTGCCTCTCCCTGTGTCTTGTCCTTCTTCCTGCCACTCAATCCCTTTGCTTCAAGAATAAGAGAAGGAGGTTTGCAGAACATCGTGAACATGCCCATGCTCAAGCCCCGGGAGGTGGTAGCCGTGCGACCAGGAGTCCTCAGACTTGGTTTCAACCACAACAACAGCAACTTCCAAAAAGAGGGAGATCAAAACCGTTCAGCAGGGAAGTAACACAAAAAGGTGTCTGAAATCCTTTACAGGATAGCTAAATGACAATTTGGGAAAGAAGACACCCTTTTCCCTAAGAACTGTTTCATGCTAAATCCCTGAAAACTCACAGGCGACCAGTTGGGGAAGAACCATGGAAAGTCCTGCCAGGTACTGTAAATGACCTACTTTCAGGCAGAGCTTAGCATTACTCAACCCCTTCCAGCATCAGGCTACATAACAGTCTCCTCAGAGCTTAAATTTACTCCGACGCATTTTTGTACTATCCTACAAATTAGACACATTTTAAGAAATTAGAAGATGGGGAAGAAGAAAGAAACAATTAAGCCCCTGAGAATAAGACAAATGCCTCCAATAGAGAGAAATTTATGCATATATTTGCCCATAAACAACAGAAGGAAATCCATAATACTTCACAAAATGTTTTAAAAGCTATTGGGAAAGCAGACTAAGAAGAGTGAGGGCAAAATGTTCAATCTCCTTAAGCAGCAGCTGAAACAGGCTCTAAATTAATCAGGATTCTTAGAAACTCTAATAAGAAGGGACTGATGAAAAACAGCTGCACCCAGTCCCTATAAAAACCTTCAAAAAGAAGGGAATTAAGTGATAATGTTGGTGGAAGGGCATATCATCACAGGATGGTCTCCTGCTGCTACAAAATGCCAGAGCAAAACCAAGTACTTTTCCAAGGGGAGATAATTATGATGAGTCTCAGCCCTGTTTCAGTTCCTGGACTTGATTTCCACTCTACGGTGTGGTGATACAGCTCTCATTTGGGCAGACTTTAAATTGTACTGAGCACTAAGAGCAAGAGTATCCAGTTCTAATGTTTATTAAAAGTGGTATTCAAAACATCTCCTCTGCCCCCACCATAGAGATTTGCATGACAAGAAGGTTGTGTATCCAAAGTATGGCTTTGTAAAAGAGGGGAATAGAAGGGAAAAATAACATATATGCTCACCATTAAGTGTTGAAGGTCTTCAGTACTGTAGACTCAATAAAGTTAACTTACAAACCAGTATTGGTGAAGGAGAAAGTATCCCACAGAGAGGCAGGATGTAAGTCGATGTCTCTCAGGAAACCAGTTGTCTGCACAAAGAATCATTTGTGGAATAGCGAGAGATGATACTAACAGGTTTTAGCAGTATTTCAGCAAAAAACAATGTAAAAGTTTGGTGAGATTAATGGTGCAACAAGGTGATGTTGTACAAAACCAGTAGTTTATGGAAAGAAGGAAAAATAACTTTTTGTGTAATTCTCCCAAAAACGTGCATTGATTTTTTTGACAGAAAAGCAGTTGGCTCTCAGTAACTCCCCTTGCTCTGAGTGTCCCCCAGGACAGATGGACACACAGCCCACAGTGGAGCTGCAGTCCCCACACACACAGTTCCTGGCCTCCATGGGTTTACAGCAGCTTTTCCCCAAAACTCTGTATGATTTGAGCAACACTGACGGCCTGCAACTGCGAAATCGCCCTTACTTGAAAAGATACTTATAACATCAACTCTACAGATTTAAGCACCCGGATACCGAGGTCTGTGTTTTGCCTCCAGAAGGACTTCTGGTGACTGTATGAAAATGTTTGTGTGTGGGACTTTTCATCTCATTTTTTGCCCTGGAACAAACTGCTTAATTTTTGTCATCTTCAGTTTCTGTAGTTTTAAGATTGTCTTAATGTTCATAGTTACGCTGGAGACTCTGTGAATGAAGATTTCAGGACTCCCATGTGGAAACGCACTATTGCATCAGAGTTGCTGCTTCTCCTCTAACCCAAGTCATCACGATAGGAAATGACTCTTGGGTAGGAGACATTACATGTAAACTATAGACACCGATCTAACATTTCTACAGAAGCTCAGTTATTTCTTTCTGAGCGAATTATATGACAAAGGTCGATCTTGCAATCAGTTATCTGCACAACAAAAGCAGGCTAAAGCAGTAAGACTTTTGCTTGCATCGACAGTGCGGAGAGGCAAACAGAGGTACAAGCACTACAGAGGGGCCATCAAGCAGGTACTCACCCCCACGGGGAGCTATTATAACTGCCTCAGAGTAAGGCCTTGGCTCCCTCTGCTCCCTAACAATCCCTCCCTCCCACAATCCCTAGGGACTAGTGCAATCCCTAAGCCTGTCATTTCCCAGCATAGCTCAGTGTCGAACCCTGAAAAAAAATGTTTGATAATGCAAACGTATTTAGTAATGACGAGCCATTCTGAGGACCCTGTAAGAGTCATAAACATGTTTGTTTTAATCGAGGTAGGGTAGGGTTTGTAGTGCGATAGAACGATGAAAACAGCCCCGATTAACAACTCCTCTCATCTCCTGCTCTGACAGCCCCTTTCTCAAAGCACCGATATTACCCACTTAGAAAATGGATTCATGCCAACATTTAAAGCACTTCTTCTTCTTTCAGCACACCAGATGGTACTAAAAATTCAAAATATTTCCTACAACAGCTGTATCTTTGACAACAAAATTAATACAAGCCAAAATACCACTGTTGTGTGTAGGCCATAATGACCAGACTCCTCAGTTTTATGTTTAATGTAACGAGATATTTTATAGTTAAAAAATAGATCTGATCAACTCAGTATTGCGTCAATCATGTGACTCTGTCTGGGTTTTCAAAACCAGATGCAAAATTTAGTGCCTTTATAGTTTAACAGCTGGTCTGATAAGAATGTAAAATACACCTTTCCCTAGAGCTATAATAAATGTGTTAACACTTTCTTACAACCAACCCTTTCCTACAACTCATCATTTTCTTGCCCCAAGCTCCGTCTTTATGTATTTGATGACATAAATCTTTTAAGCAAGTTTTGACCAGAAGCTAACTTCCCTTACCCTCTGATATCTGGACAATAATACGTGTTTTTTTCTTTGGTGTTTAAAGAGGAGGAGGGAGGAGGGGGAATACTTTCAATTCAGACAAAACAAAAAATGCAAATGATCGTGCTTGCAATTTCCATCTCCTTAACACAAATGCGTACAGTAGGGTTTTTTAATGATCTATTTGTTAGATCATTAGCTAGATCATTAGATATAAAGCATGCAGCTCTCAAAGTTTTAGTATTTTAAACAGTGTGGTAGCTTTGGCATGCTGTGAACAGTGAGCAATAAGGGCAGGAAACATGAAAACAAAACTCAAGCCAAATAATTTGCCCATCAAAAGGGTGTAATATCCAAGCAATGTAATGAACACAATTCTGTTATCTGTATATGTTTCTACATGTACATGAACATTCTTGATGCTAGCATGTGAACATCTGCTAAAAAATTCAATTACTTAACAGTGCTGTGAAGCAAGAAATGACTGTTAGCTCTTGTAGAGAGGGAGGATTGTCCGGTGGTTATTGACACTGGACTCAGCCTAGGGTGGGACAATTTCATGTCCCTCCCCTGTCACAGACTTCTGAGACACTGAGCCACCTCGACAGGGAGCTTTACATCCTGAAGTTGTCTAAGGCCTGAGGCACATGCGGGATCTATCATGGGAACAGACACTAAAAACCCAGCACCTCAGCTCTGGCCGTCCTGTTCCCAGTCAGACCTTACCTGTAGTAGGTGAACATTGCCTTCCCCACCTCTGCGTGTCTGTCTTTGCTCTCTGCCAAACACAGATCTCTGCTTTCCCACTGGCACCTTCCCTGCACAAATCACTCCTCTCATTCTCCCGCAGTGCAATTCCCACCCTCATCTGCGGGATTCCCTTTCCTCTGGGACTCGATTCCTCATTCAGCACAAGCATGAGCTCGCAGAAGGCATCTGGCATTGAAATGATGCGGTCGGCCTGGCGCTGTCATGCTGGACGTGGAGGTGATGAGCAAATGGTTGTTATTTGCGGATGTAGTGCTAGAGCTATTTTTAACCATCTTGCTTTTGCACAGCTGCAATGCTGTCATATTAGTTCAGCATACTTGAAAATCAACATTCATGAAGCAAAGAATGAAAGGTTATGGATTTTTGAAGTATTGATAGAGTTTGTTAATATTTTCAAAAATGAGACAAAAATTATTTCGGAATGCACTTCATTTAAAAATTTGCAGTCCCTGCTCTCAGCTGCATTAAAGACACAACACAGGCTGGAAGTGGAATGAAGGACTATAAATCAGATAGATAGAGGTGGAGAAATAAGACAGCTCACGTTACTCAGGGCTCCCTGCAGGTACCTCCCCAAGCCTATATACTGCCCTGTGACCTTGCAGGAACAAGACCACAATAGCAAGATGGGCAATGGCTGTGCTCAATGACTTGTGAAGGCATTTCATTGAAACCGTGTGAAGGTAGAACTGATGCTAGTTTTGATTTTGTTTTACTTAATATAAGTGCTCCCATTTAAAATGTTTAAGTAATTCATTCATTCTTAGATTAACTGTGGCTAGTTCTAAATGAAATTGTTAGTGTTCCCCTTCAAAACAAATATACTGTCCAAGCTGATGATCAGAGAGGAGTCAGGCAAATATGTGTGACATTAGCAGACATGAACATATGATTTTACTCCAGATAAATCTCTAGATTATTTTATCTAGAAATCTAAATTATTTATCTAGACATCTAAATTTATCTAGAGGGGTCTAAATATCACAAAGATGATGGCTTTCTGCCTCTCCTCAAATACAGTGCATCACGACAGCCAGCTCAGTTTCAAGATGAAAAATATGGGTGACTTCTATGCCCTTCTATGCCCTTCTATGCCTTCTATGACCTGAGCAGGATCAGGAGAAGAACAGGCTCCTCTGTTTTATAATGAAGTTTGAGATGATCTGGAGGCTTAGAGTCATCCTTGTTTTCCTTTCCTTTCCTGCCTCTCCAGAGCCACACAGCCCAATGACAGGCAGCCAGGCAAGAGCTGAACCCCTGCGAAGGCAGGGACCCCTTTTGATTCAGGTAAAGTAATTTTAAAGCTAAATTTGGGAAAAAATTCTCTAAAGAACCCGTTGCATCTCCTTTAATTTTTGAGGGGAGGAAATAAATGATCTCTAAGCAGGGTTTTCTGAGCACTGTTGTGTTATTTTGCATTTGGCCAAGATTTACTTACAGTTGTTTATTTCCATTTCCATTTGCAAGAGCCCAGCTAGCTCTCACACAAATCCCTGTTAATGACACGCGTCCATAGCTCACTGGAAACTAAAGAGATGGTCACACTGTCGGTTAAGCCCCAGCTTAGCTGCTTATTTGGAGCCAAATAAACTCCTCAACCTCTGAACCCTGGCTCTGCCACCCCCTTTCATGGTGCCTGCTAAGCAAGCAGGAGCCGAGCATCAGCAGAGGACCAGCCTGTCCACGAGAGCTTCCCGTCTGCAGTGTGGACAGCAAGCTGTGCTAAACTTCAGCCAATAACAGCTATGGGGCAGAAATTTCCCCTGAAACCACTTTTCAGTTGTATCTATTTCATTCCATTGCAAAGCCAAAGAGGTTAAAAAGGAAAGTGCCAGTGCTTTAAGCTAATCCATTTGGTTTTGCACAAGAATGAATGACAGCTGAAAGAGGTTAAAAGAAACATTTTAAAGTTATTTTTTGCCATCCTTCTTGGTAAGACTCCATTCCCAGCTGTGTACTCACTTGGACAAAACCAGAGTAAATCAGGTGATGGACTGGGCCAAGGCTCTGGACTCACTATTGGATCACATTCTTGGAAGCCAAAGCCTTCATTAAAATGACTTCCTTCTTCAGTGCTAGCTCTGCTAGCCGAAACGAAATGCTGTGCATTTGAGTAATTCCTAGAAGACCATCTGCGCTTCCCAAAGTCTGTCCCTGTAAGTCCCTTTCCCAGCCGCAGCACATACATAATCACTATGGCAAACTGATTATTCTGGGAGCGTGTGTGATTCCGAACCTGTCAGATTTTCGTGGTTTGAGATGTTGACATACAGCTCCAAGCTGAACACTTTCAGCTGTAGGATAAAGCACATAAAGGAAAACAGAGTGAGTTTAGTACACCTGTTCTCCATCCATCCACCAAGAACACAGTCTTTAAAGACTCGAGACAAATTCACCGTAGACTCCCAGAGGTAAAACGCAATGAATGAAGTCACTCTGCAATATTTTATTTGCTGCTAAAATACTGTAATGTTGAAGGAAAGCTGACACCAGGGAAGGTTACACAGGCATCCCGGGAAAGAGCTCAGGAAGCAGTGAACACCGCCCATACACTTTTAGTGCATTACTGGCTAAGCTCCGCACATTTAATAGCTTGCCCTTCATCAAAAAGATTTACGATGCTTGATAACAGAATGGTATTGCAAAGAGACTGTGCTGCAGGAACGCTATCCTTGTGGTGGCATGCAATGACATCGCTGGAATAAATTATCTCGCTCTCTTACTGCAATAAGCAGTTGCAATCTTTCTGAGCAATCTGTTTACTGAAAGAACTGGGCTGCCGATCAGTGCACACTGCATCTGATGAGCAGTGTGGAGACTTCTCCTTCTTCTGTGAGGTGATGGAGGCTCCAGCTTCACCCTGTCATGTACTTTCCTGATTTGTCCTGAGGAGCTCACAGTCTCCATCATTCTGCTGTCCTTGGTCTCTTAAGGTCCAGCCTTAACCTGGGACTTTCTTTTACACTCCTCAGGTGCTTTTGCATTCCTCTAAGTCTAAAATCCATTTTGTCAAAAACAGAGAGCAACTATGTGTACTTTAGATGTCTTCACACAACCACAGGAGCCATGGAGGTGTAAACTGCAGACAGCACTGTGTCTGTCCGTATCTTTACGGCTTGCTGCTGGCTGTTTGTTGCTAGTTTTTGTCTTAGTCCTGAATGTATTCTTGCTTTTACTGTTCACTCTGTCATGCTTTGTACCAATTATCTGGCACTCACTGTCTCCAAAGCCAGGATTCATTCTCAGCAGTGGCAAAGCACAAAATTTATTTCTCTCTATAACCAGAACTATGTCAAAAAAGCTCTGTTTGTAGAAAAAAACATGCGAGGTGGGACAGATGTGAGGTATATGCATGGCTAGTTAAGAACTACTCAGGGGTGAAATGTCTTTTCAAAAGTACTGAAATGAGGTAGTTGCAATGCTGTGGTCATTTGTACAGGGTGAAAGACAAGAATATTTTCCTGGCAACTGGCTGAAAAAATGCAACAGCATCACTGGCCACGTACCAGTGTCCTCCTCAGATGGGAAATCTACCTCGGAAAGCTGCTTTTGAGACACAGCACATCTTAGTCAGAGCAGCAGTTTACCTTGGACCGTGCCTCGCTTTCCCCTGTAGCAGGTTAAGTCATTGTGACAGAGGTGCACGCTCTCCAGCGCATTTGTTCCATATTCTTCTATTTGTTTCTTGTGCTAATGCACTACAGTCCACTCTTGTTTTAATCACATGTTTATCCTGGGATCTCCTTTTTCATGGCAATCCCTGAAAAAATCCCTGAGCCTTGTGCCTCAATAGTCACACTACTATCTTTCAAGTCACCTTTAGTTCACTGCAGCGAACCTGAGGTGTCCTTAGCCTTGCTAAGGTGATTGCACAAGTGATGGATATTTGCAGGTCAGTCTGTGTGAGGATTTGGGAGTCTATTCTTACCTCTGTTGCTTTGCTTAGTGGGTCACCTTGGAGGAGTCCGTTCCCTGTTCTTTGCTTCAGTCTCCGCATATGTAGGAAGAGATATTTAATATTTCTTGATGAAAAGCAATTAGCTAAGCCGTAATACAATTTCCTTTCCTAGTTATCTGTCAGACTGCTGTCTGCTGAGGGAATGCTCAATCTATGTGCTCTCATGCTTGGAGATACACTGAGGCACTGTTTTCTTTTTTCTTAGCCTCTCTCTTATACTTCTTAGGCACAATCTTTGTGTCTCTCCTCATAAAAATGGGCTGTAATACTCTGTCCATCCTAAGTCCCATCATAGCATCCTTGGTAGGCAGACACACTCTTTGCCAAAAAAATTAGCATTAGATTTTTAATTTATACTTTAGCTTCTAATAGATGATTGATTTTTGAAGCCATATGATATTTGAAGCAATTTGAAGTAAGTGAGTGATGGCACCCAGGCTCTGCGAAGAACTCTGGCACAATTCTACTTGACTGTAGACTGTACAGGAGAAACAGATCTCAACAGAACAACACCTGGGATTCTGCACCTTTCTGGAGCATCCTTTGGAAGAGCCTCCAAACATCTGCCAGGACAACGCACATGATGCCTCCACACTCTGGAGCATGAGTTGTGCTGGTGGTGAGTCCATGTTCAGAGTAATCGTACAGGGCCTATTTAAAAGTCCAATGTGTCTGGAATACCCCAACATCATGTTTTATGTGCTGCATAGTCAATCTGCCATGTGCGATGGCCATGTGTCTGGGACTTCTGGAAATCTGGCAACTCCATTAGCATTATTTCTCTTTCTCCTTCTCTTTGCATGGCCAGATATCTTTAAAAGGCCAAAAAGCTCTTTCTTTCTCCTGACAAAGTTTCTAGGTAGAGAAGAAAAGTGAGCATGTCTGGGAAAATCCAGAGATGTTTTGGTTGAAAACCAACAGTAAGTCCAGTAACCCTCATCTCCCTTTACCTACCCCTTCTCCCCGTCCTTCACATGATTTTTTCCCTGAAGCACATAGACACTCTCCTCCTGCCCTCTCCATGGAGTCTTCTCCCCTCCAGCCAGTTTTCTGTTTCTTTGGCTGATGTTGCAGAGGAGAAAAGCCCTCTCCATGAAGGCATGTGCCTTTGTTCCTCCTTTTTGCCCAAAGCCACCTCGCTCTTCAAACTGCTGCTCTATCACCTCTGCCCCTTTGTTCCCCTGCTTAGGGATTTTCCACTCCTCACCTTCCTGCTGATAAAGTTAATCAAACTAATTTTCCCACTCAGTCTCCTCCCTTATCACAGTCACTGTTTGGCCAGAGCCCAATGGATATGGTTTATGAGCTCTGCTGTTTGTTCTGCAGCTTTTTCTGGCCAGGGTGAACGATGTGTCTTAGGGTCTGTGTCAGCTCCTGGCTGAGGCACAATACCTTGAGACAAATAACAAATACATTTTTGAACCATTTTGTGAAATAACTGGAATTCATAAATTGAAATAATTTTATCATTAGGAAAAGATCCAGGATCTTTTTGTTTTGCTTTGAAAGTCTCTATCTTTATGTAGTGCTTAGCTGCCCTTGCCCAAGTGATGACCGTAACTTTGTTCAGCTTCTGTGTCAATGATCGTAAAAGGAAGAAAACATAGTTTGTTCTGCCTTATCCTTGCTTGCGTTGCAGTGTAGATGTTGTGAACATGCAGAATGGGAAGGCATGTGAGAATCAGCTGGAAATGGTCTCTGGCACCTCTGGCAGATATCTAGTCTGATCAGCCCCCCAGGCCCCCTCGGCAGTTACTGGAAGAGCCCATGGCCCTGCAGCGCCCCGTGGCTGGGGGAAGCTGAGATAATGGGCGCAGACCAGGCACTGAACCCCAGATGGGCTCAAATTAGGGGTGGCGAGTCCTACCCAGCAAGTCAGAAAGATTTGCGGTCACTCTTCTTATTGCTGTTACTGCTCCAGCACCGCTTGTATTAGTAACACCAAGGACAGCAGATAAGAGGGCCAACGACAGCATTGTGAGCAATTTGTCATTTGATTTCATGCCACTGAGTTTGTCTAAGCCTTCCCAGTGAGGCTTTGCTCTCCACAACTTGGCTGTCAGTGTTAAAGACCTCTGAGGAGATCCTCACAGCTCAGTGGCAGGAAAATCCCTGAGTACCTAAGGCTTGCATGGGGTACGAAGCACTCCAAAGGGATTCCTCTATGCACATCGCTCCTGGTGCAGGGTAACATCCCAGGATTTCACAGGTTATCCTGCTGAGGCAAAAAAATAACACAAGTTTTTTTCTGCTACTCTAGCAACAATTTTAAAAAGCCTACTAGATTTGGAAAACAGGTGCAAAGAATCAAAGGGCAGATCCTGCTTTGACCTCACATACCCCATCCCCATGCCTGCCCCTGGCCACTCATCTGTGCATCCCTTGCACCAGCTCTGGACCTTGCTGAAGCCTTTCATGAGCTGATTTAACTCACTGAAACACCAGAAAACTAATCCCAGAAGGAGGAAAGGGAGGTAAACAGTTGTCTGAGGTTTCAGTGAGGTCATTTGGCTCGGCAGGACGTCCGGCAGGTACCATGGCTGGGGAAGGGAGCGGGGAGGGTAGCGAAGGCTGCCTTCCCCCTGTGCAGCAAGCTGTGTCCCAGCCCAGAGGCACGTGCAACTGCGCTCCCAAACAGCCTAATCCCTCAAACGTCAAGGTCCTGTACTTGGGGCAAAGTCCTGTGAACCCACCCTCTCCCTGGGAATTCGACTGAGTGTAAATGCCACACTGGGGATTTTCTGTAGCACAAAGACTTGATAATTAGTTTAATTAGGCTATCAATTTATGATCTTCTTGCTAGTGAAAAGCTGCTTGATACAATGCTAGCTTTTGATATGCAAAAATGCTTTTGAAACTCTACCTCACCCTGGGTGGCCCAAAAAGTGTTATCATTTCACTGTCAATAGATAATTCATTCATAATACACACATGTATCCCTGCTTGACAAATGCCGATGGAAAGTGTTGAATAATCTCTGAGGCTATGGATTCATATGAAGTTTTCTCTGGCGACAGTGCAGGAGTGGTATGTTTTTCAGACTCCCCTCAACCCAGAACCATCAGATCACTTCACTGACCTCCTTGTGGACCCACAAACATTTCATTCAGCCTAGTGAGGGTGCATGAAGACAGGGGCAGGACAGGGACAGGAGCAGGGGCGGGACAGGGACGGGGCAGGGACAGGGACAGGGACAGGGAGGGAATACTCTCCTCGCACTAGCACTAGTATTGGGAAAAACATAACATGAAACTAAACCTTGAGTTTAAATACATGAGTCTGAACGACTAAACTTTCTATGACATATAACCACAGAAATACCTAATAAACAGGCATTATGGCAGTAGAAAGATACAACTTACCTGCAGTTTTACATTGGTGCTAAATATCATCGCTAGCAAGATGAACTGGAAGATTCTCAATTCACAGGTATGGAAGATACCAGCATAGCAAAAAAGGGAAGGCTGCCTACACCAAGGCACAATGTGGTGTTGTCAGCATCCTTCTATGTTTGAAAGGCCCCGGTATTTCCATAAATAGTATTTTACTAGTATGATAATGAGGATGACAGAATTTCAGAGGGATTTCCACTGATCTCATATCATTTTAAATAATGCTCAAACTGTCTCTTCACCATTTGTTTCAGTATTTTCAGCTATTCTGATTTAATTTAACCTGATTTTCTGCAGAGCCAAAAAAATTTCCCACTCTCATTTCTTTTGGACTGATTTGCTCATGTGGCACATTTGTTTCTGTTTCAATTATGACCCTGTTAAAATGCAAACATTTTCTAGGTTTTAAAAATCTGCTTTGGACAGTACAATGTTCTTAAATAAACGTTAGCCAGCTATGCACTTTTCATGTTATTACACCGACAATCTAGACTGCTGAGCCTGATTTCAACTCCCCTAAATTACTTGGGAAAAGTGCTATTAGTGACTACCCAAATCATTTGCCATTTTGCCAGGCAGTCAGTTCACTTCCTGTTCAAAGAGCATTTATGCCCCGATCTTTAACAAATGCATTTCTATTTCAGACTGGTTTGCTCGGCAGCTTGAAAAGTGCCCGATGTCAGCAGCGTTGGTCCGCTTCCACGGTTAACCTTGCCCTTCTGGACCAGCATCAGAAGAGACCCGACACTCACAACAGTGCGTGGCTGTGGGTGCAGGGCCCGTACCCCTGTTAGATGGTCAGTACCACACACTGATGCCCACATTAAGAAGAGGGAGGCATGGCTCAGGAGTGCTGCTCTACAGGGTTGGGGGAAGAGGAAGGGAAGTGATGCCTTGAGGGGACAGCTGCCCACTGTCTATCCCACCATAGCATCTATGCCTTCTTACCTGCCCTTGCTTTACAGACATGACCCAGGGAGGGAGAACAGCCATGAGGAACTGCCTTCAAATCCTGCCTCAGAAATATCTCTGGCCACATCAAAAATGCCTTCTTGCCCCTGGCCCCAGGGTAGCAGCAGTGTCAAGTGCTTCCAGCCCCAGGTCAGCTTCAGTGGTAGCCAGGAGCGGTATCTGGTCACGGAGGGAAGCAGCGGTTCATACATCTGGTTGCTACTCTGGGAGAAGCAAGTAGATACAGGCTTCTAAACTGCTCACTGGGACATCTCACCTGGAAACAGAAAGGTGGTTTCCAAATTATGGAAACCTCTGGGGCCAAAAGGCTGGGATGAGAGTTGGTGGGATATGCAATGCAGCATGACATAAATGTTGTGGGCCACTGCCACAGCGTGTAGTGAGGTGTTGATAGGGCACTTTGAAGGGATAGAGAAGCTTCTCTCAGGTCAGTGGTAGACCTCTTGTGTTTCTCCTAAGCCCTGCTTAGTGAGGGCCTCCTGCCCCATCCTTATCTCAGCTTTATCTGATCTAAAAACCTCCTGCAGCCTCAAACCTTTGCTTCCTGTCTTTCTGATCACAGCATTTGCAAACGATCAGGTCAGGATGAAGGTGTGGGAGCTGATACTTTTCTAGAGGTGGATATGTCTCACTGCCAGAGTAAAGTGTTGTTTCCAAACTGTCTATCACAGCTGATGGATTTATGAACTCCCTCAGAATTAAGGGCTTTCCAGGTGGCAGGTGGAGACTTATACCATGCAAGGAAGGAGAGGAGAAGGCCAGATATCTAAGCTGGCGGGAGAAAGGAAAGAAAACAAAAGGTTTCTTCTGCACTCATGCAAAACAGGCATTTTAGACAGCTGGAGACATTTCTGCATCTCAGTCTGGATGGTGGCCAGTTTAGACATGAAGCTGGTGCCAGTGAAGAATGAATTGCAGTAGCTTTCTTAATCCTCCCTGTATAGCTACTTCTGGGGAGATGCAGGCAGGCCTTCCTGCATGGTGTGACAGAGAAACTGGTCTAAATCAAAGTCTCCCTTTCTACTCACTAATCTTCAGCTGTGAACCTCCAATGTGAAAGGTGCAACAAAGCAGAACCTAAACAAGACCTAAGAAAAGGAAAAGTAGCACTTCAAAAGCAATCCAGAGGGGGAGTTACTTCAAAAGGAAACCCTGGAGTAAGAAGCACTTCAAAGGGGAAAACTTCCCTAGGGAGCTTGTTGCAAATTATCTTAAAGTAGGTCCTACCATCAAACAGATGTAATTAGTTTTATTCCTATTGCTACTGTCATGAAATCTTGTTCATTCAAAAATACCCTGAACATTTCATATGGTGAAGGAGCACTTGCTGAAGGATACACAAGACTTTAGTGTAGTTGGCATCCTACAACTGTGGGCAACAGGCTGCAAGAAGTACCTGCTCACCAAAGCTTGGCAAAGCTCAGAAAGGTCTCTCAGAGAAGGTCTGCCCAATATTATACAACTTGGGTTCATTTACTTCCCATCTTTTCACAGCTGACTTGAACACTGTAAATGAAGTTTGTTGCTGCAGCAAAAGCTGGTGTAATTTTCTGGCCTCTCATGTATTTTCAGGCACTTTGTGTAGTCTGATTTGAGCACTCCAAAACTATATATACTTTTTTCTTCATCTGCTTCATTGTCTCTAGGGATAAGCCAATCCAAATTCCATGAGCTGCATGTACTGCCAATTAATTTCACTATTATCATAGTCAGTGTAATTAAAATAATGACAACGTAGTCTGATCCTCCTGTTTTCCTTCTTTATATCTTTCTTATAATTTTCTTCCTTCTCATCGCTTTGCTCCCTTCATCTTCCATATATCCCTTTCCGTGTGCTTGTTCTCACGACAGGGAAACCTACTCCCCCCAGATCTTGTGCCTGTGGCTGCACCCTCCCTTGGCCAGCATCCATGTTGGCTGCCTGGCCCTGTCGCTAACACTAATGTTAATTTTAAAATGTCTGTTTTCTTTTAGAAGTTCAAACTCTATACTCTCTGAAGAAACTAACAGGGTGAAGAGGGTTGTGTTCGCGATGTAGGTCAAGCACGAAGAACAACTTCCAAAAAGAACCAAGGTATATCAGGATTGTTAAGTTTCAAAGTGCCCACAGCCTGGCTTCAGGCAACCTCCCTCAGTTCTCAGCGCTCTGCTTCCTCAATACCCTCCCAAGCCCCTAGAGATGAGTTAATTTCTCATTCTCTTGAGAACCAATTAGCACCTTTGGATTAATTAAAATGAGTGTCTTTTGAAACCATGCCCATGTCTATTCAATAACTACTAAGGTACATTATTCCATTATACTTAAATGGACACATGAAAAAAGAGTGAACGCATATTATAATGGTGTTAGATAAAGCACATATCACTTGGAGGCTCTCACATAGACACCTAGAAAGCTGACTCATCTTTTTCTTCTCTTTCCCATCAGACTGTGTCTCTTACTCACCATGCATCTTTTCCAATAGTTCAACTTTAGAAAGCTTGTTTGAATCTCCCTGGATAACATCTACATTGTTACCCTAACTCAGGCAAAGGTGGTTCCTTTTTCCCTACCTTGTCTTTCTTGCCCTCCAAGGTCTGGCAAGGTTGTATATGTCTTGGAAAAGGAGAAAGGGATGAAATGAGGGAGTATTGGTTTTAGATTCTTTACCAAAAACCCAACATTTAATGCCCCAGCTTGAAGTTTTAGTAGCATTTTTCTCCTTCCAGCAGACATACTCTTACACTGTATTTTCAGTGTCTAATTTCCATACTTCATGTTGAACAACCTTATTTCAGCATATCATGGATTAGTAGTGAGATTAGTCTTGTCTTTGAAGACAATGAAAACATCAAAGCAATTTTTATGTGTAAAAAAAGATATCCTTCCCTAGACCTCTCAAGTGCACCCATATTCTGGATTTCCACAGCCTATACTGCTAGACATATGGAGAAACAGCTACTGTAAGTGCAGGGATCACTCAAGCATGTGCAATAGGTACACTGTCATAGAATCATAGAATGGTTTGGGTTGGAAGGGACATTAAAGATCATCTAGTTCCAACTCTACTGCCATGGGCAGGGACACCTTCCACTCGACCAGGTTGCTCAAAGCCCCATCCAACCTGGCCTTGAACACTTCCAGGGAGGGGCATCCACAACTTCTCTGGGCAACCTGTTCCAGGGCCTCACCACCCTCATCGTGAAGAATTTTTTCCTTACATCTAATCTAAATCTGCCCTCTTTCAGTTTAAAGCCATTACCCCTTGTCCTGTCACTACATGCCCTTGTAAAAAGTCCCTCTCCAGCTTCCTTGTAGGTGCCCTTTAGGGACTGGAAGGCTGCAATAAGGTCTCCCCAGAGCCTTCTCTTCCCCAGGCTGAACAATCCCAACTCTCTCAGCCTGTCTTCATAGGAGAGGTGCTCCAGCCCTCTGATCATCTTTGTGGCCCTCCTCTGGACCTGCTTGAACAGGTCCATGTCCTTCCTATGTTGGGGGCCCCAGAGCTGAATGCAGTACTCCAGGTGGGGTCTCAGGAGAGCGGAGTTGTCGTGGTTTACCCCCCTCCCCCCTCGTAGTGGGATGGGGAGGGGGATCGGGGAAAAAAGTAAAGCTCATGGGTTGAGATAAGAACAGTTTAATAACTAAAGTAAAATATAATACTAACTAATAATAATAAAAAATCTAATAATAATAATAATTGTAATGAAAAGGAATATAACAAAGATAAATAAAACCCAAGAAAAGACAAGTGATGCACAATGCAGTTGCTCACCACCCGCTGACCGATGCCTGAGCAGTGATCTGCCCCTTCCGGCCAACTCCCCCCAGTTTATATACTGACCATGACATTCTATGGTATGGAATATCCCTTTGGCTAGTTTGGGTCAGCTGTCCTCGCTATGCTCCCTCCCAGCTTCTTGCACACCTGCTTGCTGGCAGAGCATGGGAAACTGAAAAATCCTTAACTTAAGCGCTACTTAGCAACAACCAAAACATCAGCATGTTATCAACATTATTCTCACACTAAATCCAAAACACAGCACTGTACCAGCTACTAAGCAGAAAATTAACTCTATCCCAGCTGAAACCAGGACAGGAGCAGAGGGGGAGAATCATCTCCCTTGACCTGCTGGTCACACTTCTTTTGATGCAGCCCAGGATATGGTTGGCTTTCTCGGCTGCTAATGCACATTGCTGGGTCATGTTGATCTTCTCGTCAACCAACACCCCCAAGTCCTTCTCCTCAGGGCTGCTCTCAATCCATTCTCTGCCCAGCCTGTACTTGTGCTTGGGATTGCCCTGACACATGTGCAGGACCTTGCACTTGGCCTTGTTGAACTTCATGAGGTTCACGCAGGCCCACCTCTCAAGCCTGTCAAGGTCCCTCTGGATGGCATGCCTTCCCTCCAGCGTGTCGACCGCACCACACAGCTTGGTGTCATCAGCAAACTTGCTGAGGGTGCACTCAATCCCACTGTCCATGTCGCCAACAAAGATGTTAAACAGCACCGGTCCCAATACCGAGCCCTGAGGAACGCCACTGGTCTCCACTTGGACGTCGAGCCATTGATCGCAACTCTTTCAGTGCAACCATCCAGCCAATTCCTTATCCACAAAGTGGTCCATCCGTCAAATCCATGTCTCTCCAATTTAGAGACAAGGATGTCAGGTGGGACAGTGTCAAATGCTTTCCACAAGTCCAGGTAGATGACATCAGTTGCTCTTCCCTTATCCACCAACACTGTAACCCAATTGTAGAAGGCCACCAAATTTGTCAGGCATGGTTTGCCCTTAGTGAAGCCATACTGGCTGTCACCAATCACCTCCTTATTTTCCATGTGCCCTAGCATAGTTTCCACGAGGATCTGCTCCATGATCTTGCCGGGCACAGAGGTGGGACTGACTGGCCTGTAGTTCCCCGAGTCTTCCTTTTTTCCCTTTTTAAAAATGGGGGTTATGTTTCCCCTTTTCCAGGCAGTGGGAACTTCACCGGACTGCCATGACTTCTCAAATATGATGGATAGTGGCTTAGCCACTTCATCCGTCAGTTCCCTCAGGACTCGCGGATGCATCTCATCAGGTGCCATGGACTTGTGCACCTTCAGGTTCCTTAGATGGTCTTGAACCTGATTTTCTCCTACAGTGGGCAGTTCTTCATTCTCCCAGTCCCTGCCTTTGCCTTCTGCGACTTGGGCGGTGTGGCTGGAGCACTTGCCAGTGAAGACTGAGGCAAAAAAATCGTTGGGTGCCTGAGCCTTCTCCACATCCAGGGTAACCAGGTCTCCCATTTCCTTCTGGAGAGGGCCCACATTTTCCCTAGTCTTCCTTTTATCACTGACGTACCTATAGAAGCTTTTCTTGTTGCCCTTGACATCCCTGGCCAGTTTTAATTCTATCAGGGCTTTGGCTTTCCTAACCTGATCCCTGGCTGCACAGACAACTTCTCTGTATTCCTCCCAGGCTACCTGTCCTTGTTTCCACCCTCTGTAGGCTTCCTTTTTGTGTTTGAGTTTGTCCAGGAGCTCCTTGTTCATCCATGCAGGCCTCCTGGTGTTTTTGCCTGACTTCCTCTTTGTTGGGATGCATCGCTCCTGAGCTTGGAGGAGGTGATCCTTGAATATTAACCAGCTTTCTTGGGCCCCTCTTCCCTCCAGGGCTTTATCCCATGGTACTCTACCAAGCAGATCCCTGAAGAGGCCAAAGTCTGCTCTCCTGAAGTCCAGGGTAGTGAGCTTGCTGTGCGCCCTCCTCGCTGCCCTAAGGATCTTGAACTCCACCATTTCATGGTCACTGCAGCCAAGGCTGCCCTTGAGCTTCACATTCGCCACCAGCCCCTCCTTGTTGGTGAGAACAAGGTCCAGCATAACACCTCTCCTCGTTGGCTCCTCTATCGCTTGGAGAAGGAAGTTATCATCAACACATTCCAGGAATGCTCATGCTAGAAATCTAGGTTTACTTACAGCAAGGTCTAGTAATGCAGCCCGGGAAGGACGCACATGTGGATCTCACTAGCGGGAGGAGGTGAGTTTCCTGCAAGCCTAATCAAAGGAAGAGAAATCACACGATGTGATACTTATTACACTCGTGCTCTGTGAAACAAGAAAACACATATGCTTTGTACTCAGCTTGGAGAATGATGTGTGTGAGCAGAAACAACTGTGCTGCAGCTCCTCGGTGTCTGCTCACCAGGACTCTGTTCAACACAAGATGATAACAAGCTAATAGGTATTTCCTGCTTAACAATTACATGAATAAAAAGCAGAGCAGCACATGCCAGACATCAGCAAAATGTGGCTAGCTCCCAGCCAGGGAAATACACCCTAGCAACAGATCATAAACCAAACACAGGAGCAGCAACTCTGGTGACCAGAGAGAGACAAAATCTTGTGTAAGTAACGGAGACATTTTGCATGCTTGTGTGACAGTCAGCCTTCAAGATGGCAAGTATCTCCTCTGCAGCTATCAAACCAACTGACTGAAAACGAAGCGCAGGAAAACACCCAGGTTTTTTTTTCAAGGAGAAGGACTATTATGAGATACCACAAGTCCAAATGACTACAGATGGGAGAAAACAGCTGCACCAAGAAAAACAAATAGCTTCCTCTCAGCCCGAAACCGATTGGCCCAGCGCATGCTGTAATAGCATCCCAGTTCTACCATCATGATTTATTTTTTGTATTTTCACTACATCAAAGAAGTGGTTTAAGAGGTAACACTTGCTGGAGTGATTGCTGACAGAAAATGTACTGAGTCCTCTCCCTTGGACTAACACTAACTGAAGCTGTGGCAAAACCTAAAGCAGTGTTTTTGAGAGGTATAAGTCGCCTCCCTTATGGCTGTCCAGTGAAAATATTTGGGAAGTTAAAAATCATTAACTTGTCACTGCTTAAATTCTGCAAAACGGCAGAGGGGAGATAATGGGTAGGGATGGAAGAACAATCACTGCCCTGACACTGCCACGTAGGGAGAAGGGAAAGCTCCTTTCTGGGTCTGTGAATAGCTTCAGTTGAAAAAGTTTGAACATTCTATTTCAAGAGGCTAAAAATAATATTTTGATATTTCATTTTGAAACGGCATATATCCTTTTGAAAGAAACATATATCTTATGGAAATGAAAAACATGCGGAGCACATCAGTAGGAAACCCAAGCAGTATTACAAAGTGTTTCACTTTAGGTCTGGAGAAAAAAAATTACTATGCATCTTTTCATTGACATGCCTGAAGTGATACTGGCTATTAATTTTGCTTGGGAAGAAAAGAAAAAGTCCTGAATATTTTACAAGTTAAGCTCAATTGGAAAAATTCTTTTAACCATTTCCTTCCAGTTAACTACAAGTGCATTGTTTGCCTGGTTTTAATGGAGGCCTGAACAACTGAGTGTAGTGACATGTCATCCAAGGTGTGCACATTCGGAAGAGAAATGCTGTTTTTCCCCATTTTTTTTTTGTGCCTGACCTTTGCCCAGCAAAAAAAACCCAGCAGACCTTACAGCCTGCCAGCGCAGTGCAAAAGTGTGCCAGCTCCCTGGCCAAGCCCAGAGACACGACTCAGTCTGGGTAGCTAATCTCTTCGTCCCCATCCCTCCTGCCCACTTTGCCACCTGGGGCTGGTGCCTGAGCTGGGTGGCCCCGTGCAGGGGGCCTGTGAGCAAACAAGGGAGCAGACCAAGATGGGGTCAGCCCCCAGCTTCATTTCCAGGAGCAGACAGAGTGGCAGGTCGCAGCGAGGTGGAGCAGCAGCAGCGGGGCACAGCGGGCAGCGAGACCACGGAGCCACCTTGACATGCCAGGGCTGCACCGGCCACCCTGTGTCAGGGCTCCTGGGCAGGACTGTGTTTGGAAAGTGAACTTGACGGACCACCACTATCTTTCCTCCCCCCTCAACAGCTGAAATTGCAATGTTAAAAAGGACAATGAAGAAGAAAGTAAGGAAAAAAGCAAAATAAGCAAGTAAGAGCAACCAAAAATGAGCTGATGTTCTCTGATCAGCCAGGAGGATCCCCAAACACCAGTTTTTCCTATGCTCTACATTCACACGTCCAGCTCCTCCTCTTGTGCTCTCTGGTCGGAAACACAGCCAGTGGGGACGTCCCCAGTGGGATGGTGCAAGGACACTGCTGAAGTTACCAAAACGAGACTTTGGAGACTGGAACCCGCCGTTGGCTCACTCATAAGCTTATGAGTGGCTGCAGGCAATTTCCCAGGTCTCATTTCATTAAAGTCATTCCCCAGGAGCTGAACTTAATTACTTCAGTGGGATTCACGTATGTTCTTAAGTATTTTCCTGAATCAGGACCTTAATTGCTCTGTGCCTTTGCTCCCCATCTGCAAGATAGGTTTAACATTTGCTTTCTTCCGCTCTCTGACTATTTAGATTTATGTTCTCCCAGTCAAAGCCTGTCTTGCGGTCCCTGTCTGCTCAGCACTTTGTCCGATAAGGCTGAGGTTTCACTAGAGCTATTTTTGGACCTTGTCAGATTTCACACTTACAGAAGCCGCGCTCCAAAACCTGGTGGCCTTTCTGCGACTTTTGTGTCTCTAACAGTGGCAAAATAAGTTGCTTGTTGATTTGGGAGCAAAGCAGCAAGCAGTATTTTTTACTTTAACTCCATCACAAATAGAATAATTACATGGCACTTTGAGACAATTTGCTAAAGATGCTCACACATTTCAAGAGGGTAAAATTACTTTATCCAAACCAATTACAAAATAGCTAATTAGTGAAACTGTGAGCTCTTACAGATGTGTTATGTGGAGATGTTGCTTCTAATATGTCAGACAACAAGCCTCCAGTTTATGAGTTATTTTCAGGTAATGAAGAAACTCTTCCAATGCAATAAATATGTCGTCTTCAGCTGAGACTTTCTTAGCCAAGAAGTGCATAGATCCCCAAATTAATAAGTCAGTGTTCCTGCCACGTGCCTTCCCTACACCCTTATCACAGCGTAACTTTGTCTTTGTCAGGTGAGTAGCAAGATAATTACTGGAGCAGCTGGGCAGCAGCTTCATGTGAGGGAAGGCAGCCAGGACATTAGCACACTTGTCATAAAACAGACTTTGGGTACCTCCTGGATGAACGCGCTTGCTGTGGCGCTCTCCCCAGAGGACCTTCACTGCCTACTCCAGGACCAGTGGCCACAGAAAGCAGCTTTGAAAGAGCTTTCTAATTCTGATATAAGGATTAATCGCCAATTAATTCTTTCTGTCATCTCCCTGCAAGCTGACAAAAGACCTGTGGGGAAAAAAGCAGTTATCTTGGCCCAGCTGGTTGTTAGGTGGTTTGCCGTGTGAGACAGTGGGATCTGTGAAAACAGAAGAGACTGCATTTCAGTGATTCATGTTTAGATTCCACTAGCTGATAAAAACCGAACAGATTACGGACAATATGTCTTTCGAAATTTCTGGGTTGTTGGAGTTTTCCTTTTGTTTTCAGACAAAAGGTATCCATTATGTATGAAGTAATTGTTGCAGGCTGTGAAATTAGTCTTAAACGTAAGTGATGGACGGGAGTGTCATAGCTTTACAGAGTTAATAAAACACAAACCAGAGATAAATTGAGTCCCTGGGTTTTTTTGTTGGAGAGCTGTTAAAGCAATTGCTGGCAGAACATTACACCTCAGTGTAAATCTAGGGACATTTTGCAATAAATAACTTTTATAAAAAAATCCAGACTGTGAATTTAGCATAGAATTTTAAACCATCTGTGCATTGTCACTCTAACACTGAGACCTCACTTATTTGTGTATTTTACCCATATGATCTGATGTAAGTGGGAATAGGAAGGAAACACTAAAGACTCCATTAAAATCAGAGATAACACAGATAAACGTTTCATTCTTTGTAGATATAAAATTTCTTTCATTTCATTTTAAAACCACATCCACATTTACGTTCCTCTTCATCTGTGTCATAGAAGTTAGAATTTATGTTTATAAAGACTCAATAGCTTAGATATTTTGTACATTAAACTTCACAAAGTGGAAAAATGAACAATTCTATTCCTTCTGCCCATATGACTAGGGAAAAAATTCTGCAATATACAGGTGTGTTCTTCAGGTATAACTTATGTTTTACAAGTTCACTTTTTTTTTTTGATTGATCTTTCTCTTATAAATGAATGAAACTGTAGCAAATCTGTTTCAAAACCAAATGCCTTCATTTGGCTCTCTCTTACTCTATGCAGGTCTTTGATAGCACTGTGTTAATGCCATAACTGAAATGCAAGAGCATTATGCAAATCTGATATACAGATATATAACAAACCCATGTTCTTAATAACTAAGGACTTCAAATGTGACCTCCACATTTCTGAATATCCAAATTATAAGTAGGTGATAGATCTGAGGTGAATTCAGTATACAAAAACTGAATGAGATGAACTAAAACCACGAAATGCTAAGCGTTACGTTAGCTCTTACCACTGACATCTCCCTTTGCTGGTTCAGCCATCGCTCCAAGCAGTAATATAATAATGTTGCCTCCATTAAAACATTCAGTTACCTCAGACAGACTCTGGTCTTGCTTACAGTTTGTATGTCTTAGACCAGAAGGGCATCATTTTTGCAACCTGCCTGCTGTTTTCATGAAGAAGACATCACTCTTTATTTTTAAGTGCATCAAACAACCTTTTTTTAATATTTGGCTAATCAATTTATTTAAGACTCCACAGTCATGATACATAAATAGCTACATATTTCCAGATATACTACTAACCTCTCTTTTAAAATCTTTTGCAAGGAGCTGACCTTCACATCTGTCACAATTACAGCTGCATTAAGTAGCATAGCTCATCCCTGTTGACAGCCATAGCATGATTTCCAAGCAAGACAGGTTGACTGGTGGGCATCAACAGCAAACTATGGTCTGGAGGATTTTCCTCCCCGTTTTCTCACTGTCTTGGCAGTTTTTTTAACTAGCTGTTGATAAGAAGCAATAAATCTACTCAAGTGCTGACAGGGAAAATCCAGACAATTGTTGCTCTCTGACTGAGGTGGAACAGGTTTTCTTTGGTTTGTTTATTTGTCGAACATAATCTAACACTTATCCCCTTCTGCATGTGAGAAATTTACTATGTGTTCCCCTCTGGCAGATGTTTGAGACAATGTCATCCTACACGAAAGCTGTATATTTGGAGATACAGCAGGGTCCAGACTTGATAATCACCGTTAATCTATGTGTCAGACCGTGTTTTATGTGCCTGCTCCAGCATAATAGATACTCTCTCACCCAGATGGGAGGCCCAGGAGGCATTGTGTGTCTAGGAGTCCTCTTAACCCTAGAACATCACTAAATTACAGAGGTGCTATACCTGCTAGGTCTTTCCTGTCAGTCCTGGAAAAGATACAACCTGTGCTGGTCTCACTAGGCTAGCGTTCCTGCCGCCCTCTCCATAGCCAAGGCTCTCTCTTTCCAACTCCTTTTCAGATGTCCCCATCATGAGAAGGGTAGCTGGTAGCCAGAGAGAGCATGTCCCTGTGCCTTAGCCCTGGGCAGCGGATGCACACTTTGCATGTTCCCTGCTCAACACCTGTATAAAAGCTAGGATTGACAAAACCCTCAGATTGGACGGTTTGTGTTCAATAGATACATCATTGTAATGGTATATGATCATGCAAGTACAACAAACTGTACATAACAAACTTAAAAATTACTTTAAGATTCTGGACATTTTGCGTACATCAAAGGTAAGTAAAGTTGTTCTCTGCCATTTCTAAAGGTGTACATCCATTCTTGTGCTCTTGCGGTTATTATAGTCTCTGATTTGTCGGAATTAAACGTGTTACATCGTGGCCTATTTGAGTTCATTGCCAAACCTGACCATCTTTGTGTCCTTCTGCTACTCCATCCTATTTCTGTTTCCCCCACTCACCAAAATGTGCTACCATGGGACGCAAACAGCTGAAAATATTTAAGCAATAGTCCCCAAGTTGCAGATGCCTCTGACAAGATAATTAACTACAATGACAGCTGAACGCCGAGGAAAGGCACCAAAATGAAGACGGCAGTCTTTGACTTCTGCGGGAAATAAGAAACATTTGCTGCTTTCATTTCTGAGGCTTAGAAAACATTCTCAAATATTTTTGAAAGAAAGGCTGTTACTTCTTGGAGGGTGATATTGTCTCCTCATTCTAGGAGATTGACTGTGCTAGGGGAAATCTCATGGAAGGAGAGAAAGCCTGATGGTGAGATGCCATCCAGCCGGAAACACCTCACTGTCAGTTATTTAGACAATTTTAAATTTAAAAATGGGATTTCCCCAGGTGCCCTTTTGGCTGCTAACCTCTTCTTTGGTGCCATCAAAGTGTGTAATTGTCTGAATTTTACCAGCAAAGCCCAGAGAGTCTGAATTTCCTACCACTGCACACAAAGAAATTGCCTGAAGGTGTGACAGCATTGAGAAGCCAGGTGGGTGGCCACCTCAGCCTGATGCCTATTTGAGGTATACCATGCTCATCCTCCCCGTACTGGGCAACTCAGCACCCCCTGAACCGGTCTTCCAGGATGGAAGACTGCTCCCCTTCCCCACTACATAATACCCTGCATTTGAAGGTTTAGAGCATTCACCTGAAGCATAGGAGACACAAAGATTTATTACTTCGTAATAAAGACATAAGTACTAATCGGAACAATCATTAGTATGCAGGTCTCTCGCATCTCAGATAAGAGCTGTCCTCCCAGCTACAGATTCCTATGGGCTTTGACCCAAGATAGTTCTAATGAATGTACAATTAATCCATGCAAAATGAAAGAGGGACTACAACCTGCACAGCTACAGCTCAGGAGTTAGGAGGTGGCAAAGAAGGGCAGTGGGGAAGACTGAAGGAAAAGGGAGATTTGAACTTGAGTTCTGCTAAGGAAATCTAAATTTTTGAAACAGGAGCTGATGAGAGAGAAGATCTTTTCTGGTTGCGCTTTATAAGAAGGGCTTGGCAAGAGGTCTAACCCCTAGGAGAGGCTGCACATCTGAAAACTGCAGTCTGGTGGAAGGATGTGCTTCCCTGCAGTCTGTACCCAGGGATGTGACTCTCCCAAGCCACTCTGTCCTCCACAGCACTTCCCACTGGAGTGACTAAGAAAGATGACGCCTCTCTGCTCAGCTTGCAAATGTTTGTGTATTCTCTCTTTGTTGCTAAATCCTCCAGTACACTGTAAGGAGCCTATGGGTCTAACTTAATCTGTAGATTAAGCTGCAAACAGTGTATTTCACAGCAAGGTGCTGCCATACTTCAAATAGCAAGGCTGAAGTCTTTTTGAGGAGCTAGCCCAAAATATAATTTTGCTCATTTTTTTCAGTAGGAATGTCTAGTTTTCCAATACCAGAGATTTTTAGCTGCAATGCTTTAAAGAAGAGCCTAACTTGTTTTTTGAACTAGTGATGCTGACATCATTCAATTTTCCAAATTAGTTTAAGGTGATGCCTGCAGCATGTATTCTTCCCTTTCTCTAACCATCCAAAGTACCATTGATCCAGTCCTACAAAATTGAACAGTCAGCAGCAAGGTTTAACCGATATGCAAAGGAGTAGCAAAATGTGCACAGTACTGTAATATTTGTTATCACAGACAGGTCATCTGTTCCTAAGCCAACTTTTTTCTCTGTTTTCTTCTACTGCCTTTTTTTCTCTCTCTCTTTGGGATGTGATAAATGAAGAGAGTTAGAGCAACTATTCTCTAAAAGCTTCTTCCCTTTCTAGTTTAAAACAAGAACAACTTTATTTTACTTTCTGCCTAGCTCAGAATACCAGCCTCAGGCTCCACTACTTTGTCAGACTGCTCTACAGCAGTCTAAATATCTATTAAAACACACAATTATTTTTTAATGATTTTGGAGCTTGAACTTTATTTTAATAAAGAGTATGGTTTGGCTCCTGTTTTTCACATAAATCAACTGTTACAAATTCCAAGTTTAGTTTTACTGAGTATTTTTATTTTTGCAAATACCACAGTAAAAGCAGCTCAGATATCAGAAATGGCATTCTGTTTCATCACCTTACAAATGCCAACAGCGCATATGGATGTTCCATAAGCTGCTATCACCAAGACATTCGTCTGTAATGGGTTGCCTTGTAAACACAAGTTGTGTGTATTTTACTTTCTGAAGTCAGGTGAAATTCTTTCATCACAATTCAGATGTGATTTACTGTAAATAACTCTGACGTTGCTAAGAGACAAATTTCAAAACAAGTCTCAACCACAACAGTGTTAATATTAAAAATCTTAAATAAAGATGTTCATAGTGTGCAGAACACACTTTAACATCCTCTGATAAGGCCAAGTAACTTTTTTTATTTGAGGAAGCTGACTTGCCAACACTGGCAGGTCAGAGGACAGTAGGTCTGACATGTCCCATAGTGGGACATGAGAAGTAGGCCCGTGTGAACCTCATGAAGTTCAACAAGGCCAAAGTCCTGCACATGAGTCGGGGCAATCCCAAGCACAAATACAGGCTGGGCAGAGAATGGATTGAGAGCAGCCCTGAGAAGAAGGACTTGGGGGTATTGGTGGATGAGAAGCTCAACATGACCTGGCAATGTGAGTTTGCAGCCCAGAAAGCCAACCGTATCCTGGGCTGCATCAAAAGAAGCGTGACCAGCAAGTCGAGGGAGGTGATTCTCTCCCTCAACTCCACTCTTGTGAGAACCTACCTGGAGTACTGCATTCAGCTCTGGGGCCCCCAACATAGGAAGGACATGGACCTGTTGGAGCGAGTCCAGAGGAGGGCCACAAGGATGATCAGAGGGCTGGAGCACCTCTCCTATGAAGACAGGCTGAGAGAGTTGGGGTTGTTCAACCTGGAGAAGAGGAGGCTCCAGGGAGACCTTATAGCAGCCTTCCAGTCCCTAAAGGGCACCTACAAGGAAGCTGGAGAGGGACTTTTTACAAGGGCATGTAGTGATAGGACAAGGGGTAATGGCTTTAAACTGAAAGAGGGTAGATTTAGGTTAGATGTAAGGAAAAAATTCTCCACAATGAGGGTGGTGAGGCTCTGGAACCGGTTGCCCAGAGAGGTTGTGGATGCCCCCTCCCTGGAAGTGTTCAAGGCCAGGTTGGATGGGGCTTTGAGCAACCTGGTCGAGTGGAAGGTGTCCCTGCCCATGGCAGTAGAGTTGGAACTAGATGATCTTTAAGGTCCCTTCCAACCCAAACAGTTCTACTATTCTATGAATTCTGTGATTCTATTAATTTGTCTCTGAAGGAGCCACTGTGAATAAATGAGCAGCGGCGCGGCCACTGCTGTGACTTCCACCCCATTCTGCTGCCAGTAAGAGACCTGGGCCATAGTTTCCAAAGCCACCAACAGGCTCAAATGCACCAGCGACTCCTTATTAGCCAGGATCCTCGTTTTCCCAGGACGAGGCAGCTGGCAAACTCTGAAAGCAGTCTCAACATAGGAAAGAATTATTCTTGATTGAGCTGTTTTAGCTCTGTAACAAGCACCTATAGTTACGATACTTCTTAAGGTCTGACCAAATTGACAGGTAGCTTTTTGACAGCTTTTTTTAAAAAAAAGTTTCATCCTGGTAGGTGCAATAGACCTGAAATGTGTGCCTACAAAGTACAAATGGAGCACCTAAAGTGGGGGATTGATTAGGGGCTGCAGACTTCATTGCAAGTTAACTTTTACCTGAGTTTCTTTGAAAGGTGATGTCCTGCAGGTGGTGTGGCCAGGATAGCTGATGCCTGAGAGGCTCTTCCTGACTATGTCCGGGCTGTGCATATGCACCCACACTCAATGCCACTGGGGAAATGGAGCAAGAGCAATGTGGGGGTCTGCGGAAACACAGCTCCCCCATGAACTGGGCTGTCATGGAAAGGATTTGGAGGGGAAGCTGAAACCTCAACAGCTCCATGCTTTCTACTTGGGCTTGGGATTTCTGAGATTCAACCCTTTTATTTTCATGTAATTTCAATTTTAAAAGGCCTCTGCTGAATGGTTTAGTTTTAGGGCTCCTACAGATCTTGCCTGGGGGCACTACACCCAACCCAGGAATGTGATGAGTGCACATTTGGACAGACTCTGAGAGGGGGTTGAGGAGCCTTCAGGAAAGGTGTTATGTGGGAGAGGACTGCAGCAAGGTATGCAACCTTCAGCCCTCTTCCTGCCTGCATCTCAGGAGCCCTTGAGGAGGCTGGCAGCCAGAGTGACCTCCTTGAATGTCTCTTTTGGAGAAACCATCTTGCTCCTGGCCACTTTCCCAGATGCTCCTCAAAAAAGCACGAAACAGGAGCATGAGCTGGACAGTACATAGCAGTAAGTCTGATCATTTTGAGAGTGCTCCAAAGTCCTGGCTGCAGTGAGGTGTAATATTATTCTTGTTGTCTACACATCTGCATCACAGATCATCTAGGGCTCTTTAGGTTATATCTCAAGTCCTATTTACAGGCAGCTGTGAAAGCAGTCATAATCACAGTATGGACCATGATTCAGCTGCCTTCCGCCTACAGGATACCTCATGGACAACCTACCATTTGCCTGCAGGAGATTTCTCTTGCTCCATGCCTCGGCCCCAGAAGGCTCCAGCGGTTAATACCGCAGAGCCTCTGGCAAGGGCTGCTCTCCAGGCTCCCCTGGAGTGAGCCTGGCAGACCTCTGCGAGAAGGCGGACAAGCTGCCAACCCACTGGCAACCGACTTGGTGTGATTTAAATAACTGCGTCCAAAAATCTGTGAATGAACAAAGCATTTGATGAGTAAAAGCAGAGATATCAGGGGGAGGCTGGCTGTCACCAGAAGGGATGTTTGCTGAGCTAACCTGCATGCTGGCATTTCAATGGGTTCATTTGAGAGGGAATGAATCATAGGACAGCAGGCCATTTTGTTCATGTGTTTGATTTTGACGAACAATGGAATGGGGTTAAGCACTTAATATGAAATACGAACTCTGATAATGATGACAGACTTTATAGGGGCCCATTTTGCATTACTTAAATATGTCTTTTAATACAATATAATTAGTCTTCCAATGGATGAGTGAAAGCTGGACGGTTTCCAGGTTGTTGTCATGCAATAACTGTAGTTCAGTTATGTCTAACCAGGAAGAACAAATTTGAAACACACATTTTAATTGGAAGGTAAGGTGGCAGATCTAAGCGACCAATGCTACATTAACAATCTCTTAAATAATTCTAGAGCTCGCTGGGCCTTCTGGAATTGCCCTTCTGGGATTTACTCATTAATACAGTGAGATGAACATTTGATACTTTAGGAAGGTAAGAGTTGAGATTGCAGTTTTATTGTTACAAGACACTTTTTAAGTGGTAAGGAGATGCCCTTCAGAAGGAACATATTTAAAACTATTCCAGGAAGCCAGCCAATGTACACAAGCATTTGCTGAAAGTACGTGAGAGATTTTAAAAAAATTTCGTGGATGAAACATTAACAGCACAATGTCTCAAAAGCAGAACTGCAAGAAATGCAAGAAGTTTAGGTGAGCATCCTACCGAGATACAGACAAACCATGAGAATGCAGGACACAGAGCATCAGCTGCATGGTTGCGCTTCCACTGAGAGAGCTAAAGGATGACATCAATAAGGAGACTACAATATGGAAAATAAACAGACATGTTTCTGCTTACCAGTCACTCGTTGCACATTTTGTCAGTTCATGTTAGCTGCAAGATCCTTCCATTTGCATTGCAAATGTAGCACTGCATTACTACTCCATGGTTTAGTGCCTCTGGGCATGAAAAACCTCTGTATTTTTTCGACATTTGTGCCACTGACCTTGTTTGTTGGATGTTTCTTCTCCTCAGCTTTCAGCTGCTCAGTCTCATTCACTCTGTCTACTCTGTTTCCCATTCTCCAGCACCTAATTCCCTTCTCTGCCCCTTCATAATTTTACTTGTGTAATGTCATTCATCTCTTTCCTTGCAACCACAAGGAGCCATCAAAACTCTGGCAATCCACAGATGCAAATGGGTACAATGCATGAAGCTTACCTTTATTGCTTAAATAACTTTTCCTACTCTCTGCCTTTGTCCTTTTTAAATCAAAACCACTTTGGATTAGGAATTGTGACAGTATATTTTTACAGTAGCCATCATAACAGGGTGGTGCTGCCATGTACTATATATAGAGGTATTGCCATAATAAAATAGCAAAAGAAACAAAGGAATATGTAAGAGAAATAACAACACCAAATAAGGAAAACTCAATGTCTGTTGGTGAGGTCTGGAGAAAGGTAAGAGAAAATGATTTCTTAGGTATAAAGATTTACTCTGAAGACTTAACACGAGATGCTCACCTAGCACATTAGTAAAAGAACAGTAAATATTGCTGGAAAACCGTGTTCATCAGAAATGATGCAACAGATACAACTGACAAACCAGTCATTTAGAATTCACCACACTAATGTATTTTGGAGCAGCCCTGGTCTAAACTCTGTTCCAATGTGAGCACATTGGGTATCATCCCACAAAAATTTTGCAAGCAAAGCTGGTTTGCAAGCTAGGATTTCCTTGGACAGATACGACGTATATTCTTGCCTCATTTTTAGGGGAGCTTAAGGTTTTTAGACACACTGTTCAAGTTAAAAAGTACTTTTCAAAGCAGTCCCACACCATGTTGCATGTCTTAATGCTCCATCTGGGACAGCGAAAAGCAGTGTTGCCTGTTCAAGAAATAAGAAAGAACACTTTTTTTTAAAAAGAGTAAGTTTGGAGTTTTGGAAACTACCATTTGGTAGTATAGGACACATCATTAACTTACTTAAGCATATAAAAATTTTGATTATTTGTTATCTCTGTTTCTGAACAAAATATTGCACCATGGAGCTGACTTTGATCTGACTGCTGTCTACTGCTCACTTATTCCCTAAAATACTGCTCTCATGTCAAAACTGCTTCTACATGGCTGTGTAGTGCTAGTGATTTTGCATGGAGTTTTGCAGACATGACTGGTTTTTCAGGTGGAAATAAATACCTAAGCCTTGGTATCATGTGCATCTGAAAGTATGTTCATTCCAGCAAACTTAGATAGTCACTGTCTCCTGTGATCTACCAAAGCTGTGATGCAGATGTTTAGGAGCAAGTTAATGACCATAATAGCTATTCAAGACAATGAGCTATGATCATCTGAATGATCCTCTGTGGAAAAAAGCTGCACTTGTACAGATTTTGGTGAAGAGTGAATATCCATTCCTACTGGAGCCAACCCGGCTTTGAAATATGCTGAATCAATCATTTCAAACAATGCTGAGCAAGGTCTAATTGCGGCTTTGTAGAAGCCTACTCCTGCTACGAGGCGGAGGTCTCTGAAAATCTCACTGCAGACCACCAAGAGGAACAATATTTTTTATTGGATCAAAGACTACATCAGACCTGGAAAATCTAGTCCAAATGGGAAGTCTTACAACTATCACACACTGCAAAAGTGCAATTCACACTTTACCAAAAAATTAGACAGTGTGACAAGTCCTGGGTATTTTGAAGTGAGAGTTAATGCATGTGTGGAATAACTTCTTCATTTCACAGAAGATCTCAGCAAAACTGATGCACTTTAAGCTTGTGAGATGATGCAGGTGGAAGAAAAATCTCAAAGAAAAAGATATTTAGGATTTATAACTGATGCAGATGGTTATAATTCACATTGTAATAACAAAACTGGCACCAGACACCTTCTTGAAATCTGTTATCCAGATTTCCAAAGGGTGGATAAGGATATGATTCTAGCTAGATAACATCTAGAGATTTTATTCTAGAATGAAAGAAAACTTGAAGGACCAAGTTTCTTCTTGGCAGATAGCAGAGTTCAAGAGTCCACTAGATAAAAATTCTACATTTCAAGATGTCAGAAAAGATCAGGGCTGCAGCAGATACTTCATGTCTGGAAAATGAGAGTTAATTCCATTCATTTCAGGGGGTTTCGTTTGGTGTCATATGCTGCCTATGTATCTCAACCTGCGAGAGTAAAAAATAATTATGTTTTTGGACAACTCTTTTAAGTTGCATGTCTTTTTTATATCTTTCAGAGGACTTTTTATTAACAAGTTAGAAGGCAGCCACTTTCCAACCAATGTTTAAACAGACAAATAAAATAATATACTTGTTCATTTTTTACTTGTTAGTCAACTTTTTGGAAAGATTTCATATACCTGATATAAGCAGAACCTCTTTGAAACTACATTGATTGATATGATCATGGCTTTCCTGGAGACATTACAGACATCATAAATGTTTAGGCCCAATATGAAAGGAATTTATTAAACAAATTTCAGAGAACTTATGAGAAATAACAGCATAAGGACAACCGTATTGCTTTTCAGAGTACGCTATTCTGGAAACCACATGCAGTGATTCAAACTGGATTCTTAGGAAGTTCTGTATTTGTGTCATTTGCACTGATTTGCTGCTTCAACTCGGTAAATTATTCTGCTCAGTTCATTTGAAGTTGGCCTAATCTCTACATAAAACTTCATGAGAAAATGATACAGTTCAGTTACACTGAACAAAAGCATTACAAAATCCTGTGTCTTGCCTTCTAATAAATTTCGTATTAGCTGACACTTTGTGAGTAAATCTTGCACGGACAAAAAAAATCTACGTATTGATATATCCATGTCTATATATACTCAGTCAATGTATTTTTCTTAGAATAACTCAAGAAGAATTTTTAGAAACTAAAATTAGGTCAGTTTTCTTGCAATTTATTGCAGAGGTTACTGTAGAAGGGAAATCTTTTTATCTGTAGTCAAATACAGTACTGCTGTGCTGGTGCTGAAAGCATTGGGGGTCACTTGTGATGTGCAACCAGGAACTGCTATAGCATTGCATGAGCAATCACCTAGTCAAGCTAATAGCACAGGTGACTAAATGATTCTTGTATACAACACAATATGTTTTGAATTACATTTTTGGCAAGCAATGTGTATTTGTAAATCCTTTCGAAAGCCTATACTTATTGTAAACAGGCTGCCTAAGCTTAACCGGGATATGCTTTAAAAAGTATCTAATAGAATAGCAATTAAATCAAGAGAAAGAGTTAGTAGATTTTTTGCCCAGATGAAGATTTTATTCTGCCTACATAAATTCTGCCTTTTGCTTTGTAAGCTGAAGTATTCCCATTCCCCGTAAATATTACAGTACTATCTTTCCTAACAATTATCTCATTCTGCTTTCTCATTTATTTTCCCAAAGGGTTTTTTTCCCCTTTAGCAAAGTCTAAGTTGGCTAGATCCACCTACATATGCTCAGCTTTCAAATGATTCATTTCAGATGTTCCTTCTGCTTACTTCTCGGCAGCATTTGTTTCCATCGTTCTCCATATGTCAACAGGTTATTTTGAAGCAGGCTCTCTTCCCATTTTGTCAGTAGGGTTAGCCATGTTTTCTGTGTGGGGACAGTGGGTATAGAAAAGAGTGTACAAGCTTTTTTAGAGAATAAAAAATCGCTGCAGCTTTCATCTGTCATTGGTTTGTAACTCTTGCATAAATAACAGATTAAAATCTTCCCTGTTTTTCCTGATACCTGACTGGTCATTCATTTGCACATTTTTTCTCATTAGGCAACAGGATTCCCTTTGATTTCTCATGTTAATTTTGAGTTTGATGTTGTCTCAAGTGTCAAGTCCAAGTAAAGGCACATGCTAATTATGTGGGGTTTTATTTCTGTGATTGTACAGATTTTTCCTGCAGATACTTTCCCCCTTCAGCATTATGTACTCCCTCTGCAGTAATTCATCTTTCTCCATTTTTAGGGGGCTACTGTTCAACTTTTTCTTTTTTGACAACTGAAGAAAAGCATGCAGCTCCTATTTTCCTTAGAGGTATTCCAAATATTTTTCTCTTACATATATATCATAATGAATTTAAAAGATTTGTTCTTTCCAACATACCACTCCCTCTCACTCAGCCTTTCAACGTCCTACAAGAAACACTGAGCAAGATGGGAGAAGCTAAAGGTCCACTGACCTGCTGCATTTTTCATGTGAGACTGTTGTAGCTCTTCCGCATTGGCTAGTTTGCAGGATTTCAGGAGAGCAGAGATTGTTTGTGTAATTTCTCTCTCATATAATGTATCAGTTCATTCTCAGAATGAAAACCATTTGGTGTTTTTGAACATACAGAATTTTAATTTTAATTGGCAACTACTGCACTTTGAAAAGGGCTGTAATTTGCATTGTTACAAGCCTTTCATGCAAACGCAGTGTTGTTTCCAATTCAGTCACATTTCTTATTTAAATTTTAAGGTATACTTTAAGAAGAATCTGCTTTGCAGATAGTCCAGTTGGTAACAAACAGGCTTTGAATCATGCCTAGCACAAACTTTGTGCGGACAGCCAAACAATAGAAGGCCCGTGTCCAACTTGACAAATGTTAGATGCAGATTTCCATTGTCTAGCTTGTAGTTTAGGTTGCGTTGGGGAATTTCTGTTGTGATTTTACTCACTGCAACTGATTGTTAAAAATCACATCCCAAATCCAAAGTTATTAATAATGCATCCAACAGATGGCAGATTATTTCATAAGAGCAAAATTTACCTGAGTGAGGGATACATTGAATGGGATTTTTACAAAATGGATTTTTAACTCATTATTTGGCTATAAATCCAATCTAATCTAATCAAATGTAGTTTAAATTGTAGTATAATGTAAAGGAAAATAATTTTATGCCTCATGATGCATCTCCATCTGAATCCCTGAGCCTTACCAAAAATATCTATGTTTTATGTATTTAACAAGTCTATTGGAAGATGAAAAATAGCATTATTCAGCAGGAAAATCCCATACAAGTATAAGGGTACAGATATTTACATTGAACACATGGAAAACAGAACAAGATTTTTGAGTGGGTTTTATTAATTAAGCTAGTTGGGATTTGTAAAGCTGGGATCTATATATACTGCCAACCATTCCTCTCTCTGAAAACAATCCTAAGCTGCTTTTAGAGCTCTTTGCAGCAGTCTGCGAGGATGATGAGGTGGAGCTGGACTTCTGGGATCATTTAGGGTTAAAGCAACCCCCAGAAAGAAAAACATGAAGGCGCATTGCAGTAGGAGTAGTCAAGGGAGGGAAAGGTTTCTGAGCACCGCACCTCCTTTCTCTGTGGATCTAGAGGAAGAAATACTGTTACTTGTCTGTAGCAGCAAATAGTTCTCCCCATCGCACCAGCTTTGCTGCGCTTCTTGTTTTCCTGGTGATACATCAGCAACTTTCTACCGGTTCTTGCACCTGATGACCCAACACCGCTCAGCAGTCGAGGCAACTGACTACTCCAGCATCTCTCCACAGCACAGTCTGCATATGAATAACCTGCACAGACGCTTGGATTGCATTTTTCATCCCTTTATGCCTTAATGGGAAGGAGGAAGTACCGGCTGGCTGTCAGAAGCGAAGCCCCGTGGAGCCCAACAGGGTTGCTTCTTTACGACCTGAATGTAGAATGCGGTTCCTTCCCGGTGCTGCCAGGGCAGTATCAAAGGAAACCCACATGTGATGGAAACTGTGCGCTGGTTCCACCTTCGGGTGATGTTGCAGCCCTGTAACACTAATGAAAGGCCACCTATACTGTCAAAACATAATTAAAATGTAAACTAATCTCAGTACAGAAAGGAAAGTACAGCATCTGCCTTTATCAGCCCCAGTCATGACTCACTGCTCTGTGGTGTAATAAGCCTGACTGAATATGCAGTTGGAGCTCAACCCACACAACTTCGCTCTAAATTAACAGTGACAACAGCAGGAGAGACATATCTTGCAGGAGTAACTGGGAAGTTTCATTATCAGATACTTGACAAAAACTACTTTTTCTTAAGGAAATTTCAATTATTTGCTAATTAGCAGTAAATATGCATAGCTAAAGAATTGTACATTTGTAAGTATTTACCACAAAGCCCCACAGAAAGTTTGATGTATGGTTAGCATATGCTGTATTGAATGGGAATATAGCTAAACTATGCTAAAGCTGGCATCATATTTCTTGCGTTAAGTGAATTTAGCATGTAACACTATCTTGAATAAGATTCAAACTATAATGACTTGGATTTGTGTTTTGTACCGGGTCCGTGAAATAAATGGCACTATTTCTATTGTACCAGAAGAGATCGTTTGAAGGGGAGGGAGTAGAGATAGCTTAAATGACATACGAACAGCAAACTGCGTGAGATAATTGTCCAGAGACAATTTTGATCAAAATCATCCTTATTTTTCTTTTTTTTTTTTTTCCTCCCAGCATTGTTAAAGTGCTTTTCAAGCATTACAGAGTGTTCTGGGAATACTGTCTATCTCTATTTTTATCCGTAGTTTACAAAGCCTCTCCAGCTGCAGACAAGCAGCTGAAGGAATTCAGGAGACCGTGGGTGACATGCCGAGCTGCCCTTTGTAGTTAACCCGAGTCTGTCTGCGGCACTACCTAAATGAGTTATGTGTTGCTTTCATCTTAGCTGCTTACAACATGAAAATTGCTTCTTACAAAAGGGACGGCATTGGTCCCTGCATGCGTTGCCATGCAGCTAGATTTAAAAATCTGACTGTATGTTAAGGGTATATTTATCCTTATAGAGCACGATAACTGGCTAAGGAAATTAAATCACCAGCACGTAAGCAACAAAAATAGATCTTGTTGCAAGGTGCTTCTTTATACTTTTAGTCCATAAAGCTGATGATCTGAAATAGTTATATAATGTCACCATTAATTACTGTATTTACTAGGCTCCAGTTCAGCAAGGTAGTCAAGCATGTGCCTACCTTCAGTAGAGTCACTCTTAACATAAGCTGAGCTTAAACTTAAACTTTTCCTTCAGTACCCAGGGTTTTTAGTATCCTGTGTCAGCAGGCATAGGCAAGAAAATCATGGCAGCGCTCCACATTGGGATAACTAAAACAGTAACCTCTCAAAGCAGTCTTGGGTTGATATTGTGAGAAAATGCATGTAAATATTTACTACTGAAAACAAAAAAGTAGTCAGTCATTAAGGGTGTAAGGTTGTTCCCAAAACAGACTCCTGAAAATCTGTTAACTGGATTCTTTTTGAATGAAGTTTACTTGAATAACAAAACACAGTTGCATGGTCCAGGGCATGGGTCCGAAGGAAACAATTCCCTTTCTGATCGTACACTTATTTACACAGTGAATTCTTCTAAGCACGTATGAGATTCAGGGTTAAATTCACATAGAGCCTGGGAAGATTCAGAGAAGTTCAGTCTTAAATTTCTGTTTGACTGAATAACCTCAGATATAGGAAATTCTTTAAACTTCTGAGATGAGACCCTATAATTTTAACATAACCACAAACAAACAATAATAAAAGTATCTCCCTCTTCCCAAGGCCCTTATGACTCACGCAAGAATGTGAAGAACGTTATTTGAAATAAACACAGTTTGTAAAACCCAGCAGATAATGGTGAGAAGCGGGGAGACACAATACCTGCCTTTGTAACGTGGTGCTGTCCTTTGACAGAGGCAAATATGGAGCAACAGAGAAACTTGCTGCTGAAACACAAAAAAAACCAGTCTGGAAAGAAACAGGGCATGATCGTCAGCCAGTGCCTCGGTCATATACTGTAGGTCCAGTTTACATTTCCTAGTTGCTACTCTCCATCTACTTTCCTTAAATTAGGATGCGATGAGGCGTATGGATTTTATCCACTTTCCTCCTTATCCTTTAGGGGCCTGTTGCAGAGCTGATGCTAGGGTACAAGCATTGCAGAGCCCAAGTTTGAAAAAGAACCCTAGCTTCTGTTTGCACACCCAGACTTCTGCACAAAATCAGTATATTTCTTGCTGTAATGTTTGCAGAGGGAATTGCTAATGGTTTCTGTTTCTTTATATGCAGTAGTTAGTTAATACATTATAGATAACGTAAATGCATGCATTGCAGACTGCACCAGTGCATGCCTAAAATGTGACTTTCAAGAAGATGAAATATTTCAGGAAATCTAACGCTGGATCTATGCGAGGCCAGTGAGCTGCCAAATCAAGTAAGATTCTGTCCAAAATTTTGTTCCACTGCTTATGTGCCAGATTTTCAACCTCACTTCATTCAGGTGGCAATTTTTGAACCTGAAAATTTAGAAAGCATGAATAAAACTACATGAAAAAAACCCTGTGGTCATGGTAGTTTATGCTAAAAAATATTCTACTAAATCTATAGCACTTCAGTGTTTATCTGCAAATACCCAAGAACTATCTGGACCCCAGTGAGTATATTAACAGAACATATTGTCTTTTAAAGCTGATGGTGGTATTTTGTAAGCTTTGCTTGTTTGAAACTAACCCTCCTTTGAATATGGTGAAAGTTTACAGGATACCATTAAAATTCTGTGTAGCTAATAATTATTTGTTGACTAATGAGTAAAGGCTGTTCCAAAGCACCAGGTGATAGCAATCGCATAATGAAGGGAGTGATGAACCCATGAACTGCCATTTTACAAGGCAGAAGTTAAGTTTTACTTTCAACTCTACTATTCACTCCTGACAAGTATTAATTCTGATTTTCTTCCCTGTGTTGCCACAACATACGTCATAGTGCTGCATGAAATTTTTCAAATTAAAAAGGAACTCTTTGGTATTCACTTTTTAAAAAAAAAGAATTTTGTTTTTCTAAGCGTTTCGTATTACTATGTTTTCCATCCAAAACCCCCATAAAACATTCATGTTTATAAAAAATACTTTTTTATCAGAAAACTAGTAACAAAAAAAAGATTCAGTAATTTTATATAAGTATTCCTGAAATTCACCTAATACTAAGGGTCTGTTTTGAATCTCATTAAGTAAACTCAACTTGGAAATTTTATTAATACTTATAAGAATTTGGCTGTTGAATAACCTTGGATTTCTTCTATGACTCATGTGCTGGATCCTTTGCTCTGTGAGCAATATTAAGAACTGGAGATGGACTGGGGTTTGCTTTCGGTTGTTTTTTTCAGTATATTTTCTGGATTCATTTTTGTATGAATTTGTAGATTACCTTTTTTGACATAGGCTCATGAAACTTGGGTGTTTGGGGTTTTTTTCCCTGTTTTTGGCTAGCTGTCTGGTGTACTTTTCCTAGCAGAATTTACTGTGCTTTTTATATGAGACTACTTTTCTGTGTCTGTATTCTGTTTTGAAAGTTCTCCCTTTTTTCTTTCACAAGGAGGTATTTACACACTCATGCACACACACACACGCACATGCATTCTGACCTATAAGCTGGTTTCTGCTGTGATGATCCCAGAGCTGGATTTTAGTTCTGTATGAAAATAAATGGGAATTCCAACTCTGAACATCTTCAGATTGTCAGTGTTTAACTCTGTCTCAAAGGTGTCCAAAGCCCGACAACAATTTTATGTTATACTGAGCAAGAAAACTGAAGAAGAATTTGCAGAGTCAAGGGATTAATTGTAAAGAACTGTTAAATCAGAAATATAAACTGTTAAGGATGGACTCTAGTGCAAAGTGAAAGTATGTCTCCAATAACTGCTAATTCACGTTGGCTACCAAAACTTCTTACTATTAAAAACAAACATGGATGTGCTCTGCCCAAGGCATTTTTTCAATTACTCTCGCTTTGTCCTGGAATGCTCCGTCTCATTAAGCGGCTGATCCCGATCACAGAGAATTGCATGCTACAGGATCAAAACCCACAAGAATCAACTTCCCTGACTTTCTTCCCTTACCAAAGCCGTTTTTATGCAAGCTTATAAATATGCTCCTATCTAGAATCTAAAGTAAATTTAAACCTTTTATTTCCCTATCTTGCCATCGCTGCTTAGCTAGCTCTCCAGATCCTGACAAATTTGAGGGTTTTCATTTAGATAATTTAGATAATTTTAGGTATTATAAGCTATCTTTAAAAAAATGCAGGCAAGTTCCAAAACTCCACTTGACTTAAGGTAACAGAACCTGGCTTTGTACAAAAGTGAGCTTTTAATTTTTATTAGTAGTACAAAAGTTATGGAGAAAGCATCTTACGAATTATAAGAAGATTAACTATGGGTGCTCTTTCAGTAAGAGAGTCTGAAAGTAAGTACTGTTTGAAAGAGAATATTTTTCCAGCAGACAGTAAAACATCTTCAATCCTAAGCGTTGAACTGAAAGCCAGATCCTAGTCCTTTTAATTCAATTGCGTGGATAATCCAGTTCTCTGAAAAGATTATTTCAGTATGAAAATGGAAAACGGAACAGTTAAAACCAAGGGGAAAATCTAAGGCTGAGCGAAAGTGAACCTCGCTTATTGCCGGCTTCGATCAATGCTGTCTGTAACACATTTTCATTACCACATTTCAGTAACACCAAGAAACTCCCCACAGAGAAAGACCATTTCAAACAGACAACCCAGATGTTGAAGGAGAAAGGTGGGCAAAGGGGGAGAGGCCCTCGCACGAGGCCACGAACGGGCAGCGGGAGCGAGGGGAACCTGTTGCTGCAGTGCGCTAGCGAGCCCCCTGCTCCCCCCAGCATCGCTTCTGCCTTTGGAGCTGGAGCTGCCCGGACACGGATCAGCACAGAAACCCCTGGAGGTGGTGCACCCTCACAGGCAAATATCTGGAAATAACAAATGTAATAAATATCAAGAAAACATTTAAAAACAACTGGAGTTACAGGATATCCAGGCAGGGAACAAATGCGTGATAGGAGACCATCCGTGCTTCTAAGAGGCAAAAATCCTCAGTGGTATAGTCGCTTCTTCTAGCATTTAACAAGCCCATCATCCTGGAAGGCACCTTTTGGCCAAGGTGCAAATTAGAAAACACTTGGTTAGCATCCCTCTTAGTACAGGTGCAGCTTATCAGGGTAAATTTTTTATGTCTGTGCTACATTCATCAGTCTCACAAACAAACCAAGCTATCTTGCCACTGTTTGATGTGTATTTGCCAATATGATAATGTCTGCCTTTAGGTTTTTACTTGCTTAGATAAGCAATACACTCCTATTTACCAAACACAACCCCCCAAGCCCTTCTTGATAAGCACTGCCGTGCTAGCAAAAGCTCCTTCTGGTGTCGTGTAGCATTATCTCATTTTTATCTCCCTGTGGACACCAGATACATCTCTGCATAATGTGCATCCGCAGCCACAGGATGGTGAAACAATGATGACAGTGGATGGAGTTGCACCCACGGCTAGCAGCGGCCATTTGTTCAGCTGGTCATTGCTTAGCAGACCTCTTTGGACTTGTGGCCCCAGTGAACCCCCAGACCCCTTCTGCCTATGGTCCCCTGAGAAATTTCTGTTGACACCAGCTAGCTGGGCTTCATGGCGTGCACGAGGAGCTTTAAGTAGCACAGGCTGCACTGGGCTGAACATACTTGGAAATCAGGTGTTTTATTTCTTTCTGCCATGGCTTCAGCTCACTGCACAATTGCAGACTAAAGCCGAGTAACAATTCACAGTGAACATGACAGTTGAGCCTCTGGTGTTTATAAATTTTCCGCAAGTAAAATTAAAGTTCTCCTGACTTAAATTTCTTCAACTTTATTAAAAGACGGCATTTTAGAATTTCTTGGCTGTCTCCCAGTTTCCTGGCTTGAGTTCCCAGGCAAATTTGATGTTGTCAGCTGCTGCCCACAATTTTGAGCAAAAGGAGAAAAAGGCAACTTTTTTTCTCGGTGACTTGAAGGACCCCTTCTCTTCCAAGTTGTCTGGTGCTTTTCTTAGTCCTCTCTCTTCCTATGAACAAAGCTTCTTCTAACACCTTTTAGGACAAGTTCTTCTTTTCTGTCACCAGGGTATCTTCTATTAATTTGCCACTTTCTATCAAAGTTAGCTGTTCCTGTTTTGACACCAATGTCCTTTTAGTGCGTGATTTCTGATCCAGTCAGCATGCTGCTTTGAAATTTTTGGCAACTAAGATGCCAATTAACCATTCTACTTTGGAGTCTCAAGGCTCCAGAAAATGTCGAAGCCACACACCAATAATGGAGGCTTTCATGAAGTTTGCTTGCATTTGTTTGCTTGGAACCCACAGAGTTCAGGTGAGTCCAAGCCAAAACCATATCCCTCTGCATAGCATCAGATGTGGTATGAGTCATTTTTTCCTCTACCTGCAGATGTGGGAGTGTCGAGTGCTGATTTACTGTGGGCCTGAGGAGCTTTTTCAGCTACCTCCCTTTAGTATTAGCCACCATGGTGCACATTCAGATGTCCATGCAGCAGCACCTCTTAAACCAGTGCTGCATTCGTCCATAGAGTATCCTAGTCTGAAGGTTAATGCATTTGTTCTTGGTTTTATCATGTCTCAACAAGACTCTTCAAGTCTGAGGAATTGTTGGAACCTTTGATTTCCAGTTCAGTAATCTGACCTAAATTCTTCTGTTGTGTTTCTTGGAAAAAACATGCTTTTTGTAATACTTTGGCAGATGTTCAACTCAGACCTCCTGGAGTGATTTCTATGACCTTAATCATGCTTCTTAAGTCAATATTACTGGGATGTAATATTTCATATTCATCCTTCAGTATATCTCACAACAGACCAGCACAGAGACACGTGCTTGGAGACCAGAGAACAGCACATTATGATCATGAACTGTGAACTCTCTCAAATTTGACTTCAGAAGGCAAAGAGAGATATTTGAAAGACCTCCTAATTCAAACAAATACAATCTTATTGGAGGGGCTCGGTGGGCTTATTACCATGTTATGTGCAGTATGCACACCCTGGGTCATGCAATACAGATACCTCTTGGCAGGCTTTTCATCCCCTGCACAGCCAGGAGCTGTTACTGGCTCTGAAGTCCACCCTGAGTTGCTGAGTGTGGCCACTGAAGTACAAGCTGAAATTCTACAGCTTCCACATTGGCCTTTGGCTGTGCAAGGTGTTCTACAAAGGGTGAACCCATTGCAAGGCTATTAACTGTACTGAATTTTAAGCACCTAATTTAGTTGTCTCTTAGGCTTCTCCTTTTACGAACACGGAGGATCGGGTCGAGGGCAATTCAGAATTGCTAAGTTAGGCTTCCACACTCTATAAGAGCTAACTCTCTCCCTGCTAGCTAGGGCTTAGGAAAATGAGGAGCCTATCTTATTTAAGTTAGGTGGTTTGCACATATCCTCTGATGAACATACAACCAAATGTCACAAGACAAATTTCAACCAGATGCTTTCAAACTCAGTTGGAATTTGCTTGAGAAAGGCTTCAAGACATTGTCCTCAACCAGCTGAGGAAGTTGATACCCTAGGAGATGTATTTAGAACAGAATTCCTCCATGTATTGCAGAAAAGAGCAATTAGTATAGCATTTACAAGCAAAAAAAAGTGTTATAAGCACCATGCATTCTCTTTTCATATAATTTTGTAATTATGTATTTCATCCTGGAATTGATTTTGTGTTGCAACTTCATTTTAGACTTGGAAGTGCTTTACCACTTCTTGTTGATTGGCAGGTGTTTTTCTTAATGAGAGAAGAGGCAAAATCTCAACTGAAAAATCTTTATACTTCCTTCATTTAAAAAAAAAAAAACAATAGCATCAGAAAATCATAAAGTAACCTGGATGGTCAGATACACCTCATAGGCTTCTATAAAAGCAGTCAGATCTGTGTATAAATTATATTGTTGATCTTGGGTAAAGAATTTTGTTGTGTTAGAATCTGTTACATGCTGTTGCCATGTAAATTATTTGGCTGGCACTACTGACAGTTTGTCTAACTGGATTGCAAGTTGCTTATTAATGCAGTGTTGGAAAATCATGTGAAATTATCATTCTTCTGAGACCAAGTCAATATTTATCTACATTTAGAAGATGCAGCTGCCATGGTGATGGAAGGGCTATGCAGAGGCCAGGAATGTCTAATTCCCAGGTCCTCACTGCAGGTATAGTGTGCTCATGCCTCTCTGGCAGGTATGTTCCCCATACGGCACCTTGGGAGTTTCCCTACATAGCACCTTGGTAGAACCCAAAGCTCCCCCAAGACGGCACCACTTCCAGTGCGTATGGTACCCTAAGTGTACCCTTTTGTTCCTAAACAGACTGGAAAGGTTTTTGTGCATAGTGAAGCAGGGCAAGGAGGACCATATTCCTGCCCCTCAAATCTAATCGCCCACCTTAGCCAAATGTCTCCCTAGTCTTCTTGTTCTTTTTTTTTTTTATTTTTTGTAATTTCACATCAAGACTTGACTTTGGCAATATCTCAGCTGTCTTCTTCAGGGCTCTCTCCTTCTCCCCCTGCTGACGTTAAAAGCAGATAAATTAAAAACATATAGATAAATAAGTCAGAGCTCTTCCTCTTACATCTTGCATGAAACTTCAAGTTGTCTGTGGCCAATGTGAAATACCTTTATATACCAGACACTAACGCAAGCACTAGCCTCTTTAGGAATGTAGACCTTATGCTGCCCTCCTCCACCTGCTTGTCAGTCAATGGAGAAGAAAAGGGTAGAGGTGGAAAGAAAGAGGGGGGAAAATAACCAAGTCAGCCGTGCACCAAGAGGCCAGGACTCACGCTTACACCCAAGGAAGACCACCACCACCACAGCTCACTGCAAACGGCAGTGGCACTGCGAAACAGCCCCCTGCCATGCCTGAGGGTCAGCTTGCACTGCGCATCATCCTGTTTAACAAAAAAGCAGAGTGTGTCCCAAAGATCTGACACTGATACTCTTCTCTGGGATGTTAGTGTACATCGACTAGCTCCTTCTCAGAACAATAGGAGTGCTTGAAACAAGAATAAAATCCATTTTTTGCTGGTCGTGGCAGGTGTGCCTGTAACAGGACTACAGAAAACTGCCTCAGCTGATTGACAAGACATCATGTCTGCCCCAAAGTCAAGACAGAGTTGTGAGTGTGCAGCCTTCAGGGGGCTGGCTGAGCCTGCTGGAGAGCGAGGAGTCCTTGCCTCATTATCTTCTGAGTTTTCAATCTGCCAGCCCTTTCCTGGGAACAACTGCATGGTGTTTATATAGCTGCTGGAGCCAGGAGATGGAGAACATATGGGACACCGAAACGTGACTCGGACGTCAAAGTAGCCCTGGCGGCAGCCTGCTAAACCACAGCAGCAAACTTGGAAGATATACGCGAATCCTGCACTGCTGCCATCACCCAGAGATGTTATTTCTGGAAGAGCTGGACAGTGAAGCAGGGAGCTAAGGTGAAGTTCACACTGGGGGAAAGTGGAGGAGGGAGGTACTCTGATCCTTTGGCCTATGAGGTCTGAAATGGCCACCTGAAATTATTCTCATGGGATTTTGTAGTGCAGCAAAAGAAAATGTCAGCAGTCAGGGTGCTTCTCTGACTGACCTGATGCTAAGCCATGCTGTAGATTAAGGGTGAGCAGAGATTGATGAGAGCAACCCAACAGCAGGGACTCTTCTCTAGCAGATGCCATGGGGTCCCTGCAGACAGAAATCTCAGTTCGATCTCTGACTTCAGAGCACACACTGTGCCGTGTCAATCAGCCGTGTAAATCCATCTCATGGGGCACTCGTTTGTTTTACAGTTATGGACCCACCTGTCATAACAAACTAATAGTTAAAATTCAACCCTTTTTTTTTTTTCCAATACTCTAATTGGAGCTGGAGTTTATCCTTTTAAGACCGAATTCAAGTGATTCCCACTCCCCCCCTTAAGGAATATGCTAGCATTTGCTAGTTTTAAATAACAAAGGGATCAAAGACAAAATCTGACAAATGCCACACTAATCATCCAAGTTTCAGGCTATCCACCTGCTGAAATGTCCCCAGCTAGCTGTGTATATACCCAAAGTACAGGGAGAGAGAACAAAAAGAGAGAAGACAAAGATGAGCAAATAAAGGAAAGACCTCATGGTGTGAAACTGGGTAAACACCACAGGCAAGACTGAGATACCTATACACTCAATAAAGCTTTACACCATGAGTAATCCTGTAGATATTAGTAGGCCCAATGGTGGAAAAAAACATTTGTTACTGTGTGAGTAAGAAAATCACAATTTGGCCAATACTCAAATGAGAATGAAAAGTTCTTATCAGCAAAAGAGATTAAAGATTTTTTTTAAAGGCAATCTTAGAGTACTTTGAACATTTATTTGTATCCAAAACAAAACTATCATGAGCTTTAATTTTTCCAGTGTTTTCACTGTTAAGGAAGAAAGCTTTACAGCATTCTAAAACCTGATGTATAAACCACCATGATTGTCAAGTAAGATTTTCTTACAATACATCATCTGGTTCTTCAGAAGGAAGAAGACAATGGTCTGTATACAAAATAACCTCCACATTATTATGTTCTTGATCAGAAAAAGGAAAGGGTAATTTTAGACATCTCTGTATTTGGCAGCTTTGCAGGATCTAAAGTAGACTATGAATTACCTCGTTTCAACAGATCCATATCAGATATGTAATTACACTTCCCAAGGACAAACCCACCCAAATCAAAGCAGGGATCATCAAAAGTCATGCAACAGCTAGGCTTCCCCTGAAATTAAAAACATAGCAGTACCAAGAGCATTTCAGTAAAGGAGGTTGTTAAACAACTTGACTGTCTTCTCCAGTTTCTTTCAGTTAGCTACATGATTTAGGATACATTCTTTCCAAGCCCAGAAAACACTCCAGGTACCTTCTATCTTCGAGCTAAGGAAGGATATACTGAGGTATGTTATAACTAAATGTACACAGTGTTGGCATATTGTAATTACAACAGCATTATCAGCTTTAAAAAGAAAAATTAAGGTCTCCACTTTTAACCAGGAACAGGTGGAAATAATGACATGAAAAAAAGACCCTATTCAAATTGAAATACAGCACTGGGATGTAAGACACAACTTTTTTAATCCTATCTATGCATTCAAACTGCAAACGTCTAACCTGTGATTAATCATCACGTAATCCAAACCTTTTCTCTTTAATCCCCAAGTTAATGGAGAAAAAATAATCTGGATCAATAAAACTGTAACAGCTTGACAGATGCTGTAGATACACACTAAACTAACATGGCAGATATACAGTAAATTGCAACACTTAATCTATCCATGTCATTTTCTCAGGAAGAACATAAGTTCGTGTAAATCATGTGTTCACTCCCACTCTAATGACTCCATCCTGCAAACACTTGCAGACTTTGGTTTTCTTTCTCGTGTGATCAGTGGCAATGAGTAACAGGTCTCAGCCAGCCAAGTCAAAGTGTTTACAGAGTAAAGCAGAGGATGGAATCCATTCTACCTCACCGATACTTTAGGCATGTTGTGTCAGGGTTATTGGAGGCAAGCAAAGGGCTGATTCATTGCATCTAAATTTGCTTTACGCAAGGAGAGCACTTCAGAAATCATATCCCACTATGTTCAGCTTCTTCCATTTCTCCCATCTTCAGAGTAGCTCATGAACTCTTCAAGGGAGGTCCAGTCCTTCCAAGCTTTTATCTTCATCGGAGGATATGAGGAACCACCAGCAATTTCCAGGTGTCTCTGGCTTACAAAAGCCAGTCTTCATGACCTTCTTCAAAGGACCTTGATGAGCGTGCCATAGTTGAGATGCTGCAGCACGATCCCTGCTGCAGGCTGGGGACTGGAGTCAGGCAATGCGCCCTGGGCTCTGCTTGGGCAGAGGAACCACACATGCCCACCCTCCTGGCAAATGTTCCCAACGCCAGAGCACAGGGTGCCCCAGGGGACTTCCCAGCCCTCATGCTGTCCAGCGGTGGCCAGCGGGCAGGCACAATGCCTGGGGAAAAGCCCACAGGAGCCCACTACTGCCTGAGAGATGGCCATTTTGAACTATGCCTCTATCACACACACACTGGCCAGTAGTAATGAGCTGGGAAGATCTGAAGAACATGATGGGTAAAGCATGACTGTCTCCCCGGTAAAATCTTCTGGCTCTTAGTTAGAAAGGGTCTGAGCCTGGGGATACAAGCTGGCAGGTCAAGCACTCACTCAGGAGCTGGGGTGGGTGGGAGAGGCAGACCTATGTCAAAACTGGCTGGGGTGGGGGTTATGAAGTGGTAGTCTCATCTAAAACAGAAAAACATCCCAGAGCTGGGTTTGGAGCACTAAGCAACCCCACGTATGTCCTGACTTTTGTAACTAAAATGCAACCCCTCCTCCTCCACAGGAGGCCAGCCCTGGTGACACCAGGGGAGCGCTGCGCAGCAAGGGAGAGCAAAGGCTGTAATTAACAACTGTGCTGAGCATCCGAGCAGAGAATTTTCTTTCGGTAGTGGTGTCACTCTATAGCACTCACAGCATTAATAAATTCCTCTTTGAAGAAGGCCTCTTTAAAGTCCATATTCAGGAAGAAAACCTTGGGGTTTTTTTCCCCCTATACTGTTTGTTTTCCTAGAAGTGTTAAAATCACCAAAGAGACATTCTGGCTTCTCTTGGGATGCAACTATCAAAAATCAGTGATGCTATTATTATTCCCACCATAAAGAACACACAATTTCAACAGTATCCAGTTAGATTATTTTCTCATCTCTCTTTTGCTACAGAAACTTTGTTTTGAATATTGCTGAATATTTCACTTCAGCCACTCTATAAATTAGTCTCATATGAATAAGTTTCAGCCCTTCCTAAATATATGACTTTCACTGCATTTGTATTTGTATCATAGCTATTGTTTAAGTCAGTTCAAATGTTTCGTTTCTCTTCATTTAGCCCTTGCATTTTCAGTTGCTACAGAAAGAAATTTAAGGCTGAATCAGCAAAAGTTTTTAGGAGAATGTCATTCTGTTCAGGCAAGGTCTGTGGGGAAAAAAACTGGAGGCACATTGCTTGCCCTCTGTCTTACTCGAAATAATTTCTTCTGTAGAGATAGGTATGCTGCAATGGTGGCTTTCCTACCCAAAAGGGTATGAGACCTTAAGAGCTGAGGAAGATGTGGAAAGCAAGGGAACAGCAGTGTTTTCTTCTAACAAGAAGTATCTTCAATATCGCACCTCCAGGAAGGAGCAGGCATGGGAAAGGAGGAGTGGAGTGGTTTTGGCTACCATGAGGGCATGTCTGCAACTTTGTCCTTTTGTGAAATGGAGCTAATATGCAAAAAGGGAGCCTCCTTGCTTTGCTCACTGTTGCCAGCTCTTGTGGCTTTATGTGAGACATGTGATATTAGCTGTTTTTCTTGTAGCTTCAACTCCTTGGGGCATGTGTGGGTGAGACTTTCAGCTTCTACTTGTAGAGTAAAGCTACAAGCTTTCTTGGTAGGGGAGAGAAGCGAGAAACAAGACCCAAGTGTACACTAATAGCTAAAGACTCCAGAGGCAAATAAAACATGCACAATTACTTTCATGAATATCATGATTCCTATGCCAGCTACAGGAATTTTGAACAAGACTGATGATTTTTAGCTTGCGACTTACAGTGCTCCTTATTAATGTCCTAGTTAATCACCTTTTAAAAACGTCTTTAATTTTATGGTATTTTTCTTCCAACTCTCCCCAACCCCCAAGTATATAATGTTGAACTAAGCCATGTGAGACTCTGATACTGATCTCAAAAAGCTGTTGCAGAGATTAACCAGTTCATGTCTGTAAACACCTACAAATAAAAAGTGTTATAAAAATGCCAATTATAGTGGTCACCATTAAGGTATACAAAATTTTGCTTTCTGCCGGATTAGAGTTACCATGGTATTATCTATGCTAAGGTACCATGGCAACTTTAAATACTTGCAAATGGTAATTATATACATGTTACTGTTGACCACTACATTATTAACTGAATCACCGAGGTTTGTAAGGACAGAAACAACTTCAACAAGATAAGAAACACTGTATGAGAGCTGAAGCAAGCAAAAAGAAAGCAGCAAATCTGTAAGAGTGAAAATACTAAGTGGCCAAGATATTAATCTTGGATTCTGTTTAGTTCTGTATACTGTGCATCGGAGCTACTGAAATAAGAACTAACAAACCTATCAATGTCTTTCACTAAACCACCAGTAAATAAATCTCCCCTCCTACATCCCCAGAAATGTGTCCTGTGTCTTCACTTAACACTTAAAGATATATATCTAAAGAGCGGGGTTAGAGAGGAAGGCCAAGTCTTTCCGAAGAATGTTCAAGATGAATGGCAATGAAGGTTGTTCAGAAATTTTATTCATGTTGGAGAAGTGCCAGCTGCACTCATTGTTAATATTTGAAAAATTAATTGTACTTGCCAAAAGACCCTTTCAAGACAGATGCTTCAATTCCTTTTAAAAATGCAAGATCAAAATATGTATCATCAGTTACTTTATTTTGAAACATTACGAACTCTGTCCGAGATCAAATTCATGACACAGTCGCACAAGCTGATATTTAAGATCAGGTTTTGGGCCTTTATTTATTTTAATAAGAATAGGCTGGTTCTCCATCACTAACATTTAAGAAGAAAGAAAAGAAAAATAATATGAAAAAGATGATCTGTCTTTTTTGAAGGGGGAAAAACCTTTCCTAGAAAGAGGGCAGGCCTCCAACAAATATTAGGAATCTAAAAGACCCTTTACTTCCCATGAATTCTATGTCAGATCCTGCATGGCTGCAGCATTATAATGCACTGTTGCTGTAGGTCTCACCGGAGGAAAGTAGGATCAGTGATCAGTGCTGAAAGGTGAGGGAGAGGCTAAGAAGCTGATATAGGTAAGATCTGAAGTACGTAAGGACAGCGACTGTACCTGGCCCCAGGTAGGATGTGCTGTAGTAGCAATCAAAAGAAAGCAATGAAGAACGGGGTGATCCAGTTTTGTACTACTGATCCTGTTCTGTATTGCTAAGCTTAGCATTAATATTTATTTTATTTTGTGTCTCTCTTACAAGTATAATTAAAAAAGCTTTATAAGGTTTCATGATTAGAATTTCCCCCACCCTTGGAGTTAAATAAATTCTGTTCCACTTTTTAAAGATAAAGCATGATGTATAATATATGACTGAGAATCAATGGCCATATCTTCTGTACATATAGAGCTGGACATCGGCCAGATATTCCAGACACAAGTCTGGTTCCCAGAGAGTATTTGCCTTAAGGAGTGGTATCTGAAGAAGTTTTATAACCGCCCAGTATCTTTGTTACCTCTCTCCTCAGTGTTTCTTCTCTGAGGTGTCTCTTACCACTTTTCAGATCAAATTTTCTCCAGCTATTTCCTGGTATCCACTTTGGGTACCTGATTTTTTAATTGCCATTCTTTGGACACTGAGATAAATGGTTTAATAGTCATTAAACAACACTGCAGCCAGTGTGGCACTAAAGATAGCTTGATACATGCTGCTTTAGAAACTGCCTCCCACAAAGCGCACTGTGGGCACAGCTGATGTGAGTGTAAGAGTGCAGATATGCAGAAAAGCCAATTAGTTTTGTCTCAGCTAATATAAAATACATACTGGGGACTGTTTGATTCAGGCAACTTAGGCAGCTCCTATATTTTATGATATATTCACTAACCTGAAATCAGAATGTCTTGAACCATTAGTGATAAAAGATTTGTGTGGGACAGCAAGGAGGTAAACAACAGCATCAGCATCTGGGTTACAGAAAAGTTCTAGAAAAATTAAGTTCATGTAAAAGTAGTTATGAAAAACCCATCCTTCAAGGTTGTACTTCTAGTATAGGAGGCAGGCCTTGGTGGCGAGACTCTGCAAAGAGCAGGTAAAACAGGAGCAAGCTGGTACTGCCAGAGTCCTGCAGTCTTCATGGTAGGGCTTGAAGACTAAAATTAGGTATGAGCTAAATATTGGAGCAGGCTTAATTTTAGTAATATATCCAGCAGAATCTGACAGGTGATGGGTCTTCAACTTAGCAGGAAAGAAAGCTCTAATAAGATCCAATGCCTAGAAGCTGAATGTTGACAAAATTCAGTCTAGAAATAAGACTCTGAACTTTAGCTGCCAGAGTGATTAACTACTAGAATAATGTGCACAGGGATAAGTAAATTCCTGCAGACCAAGACCATCCATTTTCCTAAATGACAGAGCTTCAAAGAGGAGTTCTGAGCACAGTGCAGAAATTAGTGAGTACGTTTTTCTGGCAAGTGTCATGTGTCATGGAAAAGGTCATACCAGCTCATCAGCACCACACCTTCAGGTCTTCAGATCCTCTTCATTTGCTCCATAATCAGGTGTACTCCAGAGGTCTGCATGGCTGCTGCAAGACCACAGGTAACACCCAGCACCACCGTTGTTCCTCAGGAGACGATCTCACTGCAAACTTGAAACTCAGGTCAGATGAACTGAAAATTTCACGTGTGTTTGAACCAGCACAGGGCTACTTTCAAACTAACCAGAGTTGCTCATCTAGATTTTAAAAATCTGTAGGTTCATCTTCTTTGACACAAAATCCTCTGGTTAAGGCTTCCTATACTTACATTTCTTTTTGGCACTGCCAAAAATGTAGTTTTTGGCAGAAATAGTCAAAATGAAACTAGCAGAAAGTAGTTTATGACAGAAATCCCCAGTACTGCTGAGTTACGAACCACAAATATTTTCTCCTTCTAATCTGCTCAGTTTATGCTTTCTCAGGAAGGCAATGTGTCTCAGGCATGTATCTAAGCATATCAGAAGACCCATTCCAATGAATGTTTAAGTCACATTTTACAGATGTTGCTGAACTGGGGACAAGAAAAGGGAAAGTTTGTGGCCACTGTTCTCCCTCCAATCTCTTATATTCTAAGACAGGCTGACTAGTCCCGTCTCTTTACAGAAATTTCAGAAAATGGCAGGAATTCGTTTGTTCTGTGTTTTCAGACCACACAGCAAAGTCCATGTCTTTTCACAGTACATCTTCCAAAGGTGCAGCAATAGCTAGAATAAGCACTTTCACTGGGTCCCGGTCTGCCCCAAACTCAGCAAGGTGTTTTCGTTTTGCCTACAGAGTATCTTCAGTGACTCATTGCCTTTTGCATTGTGCCTTTTTGAAACTACAGACTATTTGAAATTTCACCAGGTTTCACTTTGTGTATATGGATTTGGTAGGGTCCAAGATTCAAAATGAAAAGAGGCATCAGAAATTTGAGATGAACTACAACTGGCCAGCATCATAAAAAATGAAATATGAAATATGAGGTTTACAATGAAAGGAGAGAGAAAGAGCCAACAATTCTACATGAATATACATTATTTAGTACAAAACTCCATCCTTCCCCAGATTCTTGATTTTTCAGCCTGTGCATAGCATCACTTTCAAATAATTAATGAGCACAGCTCCCTGAGACCTCAAAGACTGTTTAGATTTTTTTATCTGTATCTAATCCATTTTTCTACAACAGCTTTGAGGTAGATTCCTGTAGTTTGTGCTAGGAATTTTAACCTCACCAAAAGGCTTGTATAGGCCAGAGTCAGACAAAAGATGACAAAGCTCTGTTATTGTGAAGTGATAACGCTCAAGAGATTCTATTATGTGTCTGTCTCTCCCAGTAAGCTGAAGCATCAGATTCTTGCATATATGGATTAACTTTCAGTCAGCATAGATAAAAGAATGTTAGTGGTGTTACTTTCGCTAAATCCTCTCACACTGGGGATTTTTTGTCGTTTTCTGTGGCTAAGCAGTACACACGCAGAAAGGGAAGAATGCTGATGTGGGTGAAAAAAGTACAGTGGTTACCTTCTCCTAGTTAGAGTGCAAAACCTTCTGCAGCTGTATCAGAGATCATGGCAAGGACACTGTGCCAAGCGCTGCTTATCCCTCGCTGATGGAAACCCACCACCTTCAGAGCTTTTGGAAAAAATGCGTTTCATGAAAGCCTCTGCCAAGCCTTAGCACTTATGCCAGATTTTGTCCAATGATGATGATGATTAAAAGCTTTCCCCTTTGGAAAAAGCACAGTAGTTTGGGGAATGGGGTATCTGGGGGAGAGTCTGGGTTTCTGACCTGAGGCACCAGCACCAGTGGTAATGCCTGGTCCAGGAGGCAGGTCCCACTAGCTGCAGCTGCTGGTAGCACTCAAGGATGGACATCCCTGTCCCCATGCACCTGGTGGGTCAGGGAGAGGGTTCTTTGGGGTGGGCAATGCCAGCTCTCGCCTGCCCTCTCCAAGGAGGCAGCAACATGTTCGAAGCCCTGCAGCAGAGCCCAGCAATTAGAGCAGGACAACATCTATGCCATCTTTCCAAAAGCTCTCCAAAAGCAGTGGTAAGATGCAGGAGGCTAACAGGGAAAAAAATTCACTGTCTTTTCCAGTGCAAGATCTACAGAGTGTCGAACAAAACTAAAGGACCAGGTGAAGCTAGGCGGTAAATTCAAATTGAACAAGAGGCAATAGTCCTCCTTCACTTACAACCACAGGCCATTGTAGATAATAGCAGCTTGCACAAGTTCACAAAGAAATTGGATGAATTCATGGATGAAAAATCCATCTTGCACTATTAAATAGAAAGAAACTACTGCTGGCTCAGGAAGCACCTGCACCACAAATCACTGAAGCTGCAAGACTGGGCCAGGGTAGTTTCATTATATGCTTGTCCTGCTTTTATGCTTTTTCTTAAGCATCTTCTATTTGACAGTCCTGGATACAGGCTTCGGGACCTTTGATCTGATCCAGTTTATGGTTATTCTTGTAGTCCCATAATCTTCAAAGAATCTTGGCCAAAGCTATGATGTTTGAGAAAAATTTATACTTTGTATAAGTGAGTGTGATCTACTGCAATAAATACCTAATTGAAGGCAGGCACATACTTATTTTTTGAATATTGATATGTTAAAAGTAACTGAAATCATCCTATACAAGCTGTTTCCCACTTTTCACTTGGCTACACTTAATTTCTTTTGCTAACCTGCCCACATGCTTAGCTTTCTTATTGCTGCACTGTAGTATGAAGCAGATCTGTGAAATAGCTGGTGGAACACAGCCAGGGGGTGGGAGTTTGGGTCCAAAGTTTGCAGCTTGATTCCTATCCCTTTCAGCAGAAAAAAAAAATCCTAATCTGAATTTTAATGCCTCCATTGGCTGGCTTGGTTTTGGTGAAATTATTTGCAGTGTATGTGTAAGTGTTCCTAAAACCCCAGACTGTCAGATAAAATATGAAATAATAAACCTATGCACTTTACAGCAAGGGCAGTGCCTGGGGCTCCTGAGATCTGGAGCGAGGTACCCCCAACTCTGCCACTGGTCCAGTAAGTGACCTTGCTGTGCTCCTCCTCTTCCTCACTCACACCTAGATTTCGGTATCTGATGGATGATGTGCTCATTATGTCTATATTCACTCCCCATGCAGAGCACATCTCATTACTAAACTGAACAGACTCAAGGCAGAGGCTGAGGCACAGCAGCGCAGTGATTCCCAGGAGAAGGGGCCCCAGCTGTTTTTGGCCCAAGCTGTGCCAGGAACGTGGGTAACACCAGCCAGGGACTGCACCCAGCTGGCGACACGCATGTGGACACCCCCTTTGGGAGAGGGAGAGATTGGGGTAAGAGAGTTTTCCTGTGCGGACACAAGTCCCATTTGATTTGCCCGTTTAGATTCAGACTGTAAGTCTAGATGCAGTTACTGTTTGCAAAACAGAAGATGGGCTGAGAACCCACAGAAGGCAAAAGGAGCTCCTTTTATGGAACTTTTATGTTCTTTCCTTTTATGTTGATGGGGTTTGGACCAGGCCTGCTGTGCCCAGTCAGGTTGGTGTTTGAAGCTACAGAAATCCTAAAGGAACATAAAAACTATCTATCAGTTCTGTGAGGAGCAAAGGCACTTACCTGAAGCATATAGGTATACTAGGCATTTTAACAAATAATTTGTGGGCTACTGTCTAAGAGACACCAAAAATCAATGACATTTAAGGGAAGCAACTTTTAGGATGCAAAAAGTGGGAGTTTAAAGTGATTACTCATTTCTGGATCTGTTTTCCTTATCAGGGGAATGCAGCACTGGAGTTGATAATGCAGCAGTTTAGAACACTCGAAGGCACCAACTGCACTATTCGCTGTTCCCTAATGCTCACAAGCAACAGCCCTCCAAGCTGCAGCTGACGCTAATGCCTTTCATACACCAGAACCATATGAAAGTCTTACAGCCATTGCGATTTGTCTATTGTATCTTGTTACAACAGCACTGCTGTACCAGTATTCCAGTATAATATACATGTGATGCAGATGTATTAAGCTATTACATCCCTGTTTCTACTGAAGCATATTAGCAGAAGAGACATGTAGGTAGAGTTGTACTCAGGTCTTCAAAGAATCCCTGAATGGTCCAAACACATTTAATTCCCAGAAACATTCAGCTTGTAAGCTACTGACCGAAAATGTCTAGACCATCCAAAATAATTTTTGGCAGGTGAACTGGAAAAGATCTAACTCCTTTTCTGAAGTATGCCTATATGTTATACAGACACTTAAAATGTCATGTAACAGGTAACAAATTTTTGAATGGTGAAGACCTAAATAACAGTAGGTTGCAAATAGCATTGCACCAAATATCCTAACTCCATGGCCTTCAAAAATGGTCTCCAGGCAAAATGAAAGCATAGGAAAATACTTTGTAGTGCTCTTTTCCCTCTTCTTTTCAACATATTCGCTTCTCAGTATTTAAAGTGGGTTTGCTGATATTGGGATAGAGTGTATTATCAGTTCAAGTGAGGAGGGGAGGCTTTATAACTGTATAACTGTGGGTAAGTACTATCTACTTCAGAGGGTACTATGGGGCTTAATTAATGTTTACAGTGCCTCAGGAGTCTTCCCCACATTAAAGGTATAATAAGAACTATTCCTAATTAACTTCCTACGAAAAAGCAAAGTTTTGTGAAGTTTTAAAGCAGAACAGTGGGGGAATGTGTAAACTCCATTTATTTGAATCCCTGGAGTAGGAAAAGTTAGTGGGGAAAGTGGTAAAAATCTTCAATTAATTTTCCTCAACCTGTGGGATTTAATTAAGATGTTAGCAAAAACCTGCAAGTTTCCTGTGGGTATTTCTTATTTAATTTTCAGTTTCACCAAGACAGATCTTGCAGCTTAGAACAGATTTTGTAAGCCACAAAGAGACTAATTCAAAAATAGATGTTAGTTTATTAAAATTGAACTGGGTATGGATCAAATTATCTAGACAAAATTCAACAGCTATGTGCAGCACTTTATACCTTTTATATGCTGTAGTTTCCTTGCTTTGAATTTCTTTAAAAAGGATTGCTTAGGATCTCAGAATATGTCTCACTGGCATAATTCAGCACCATGTAGAGATGCCCGAGCTACCTGTGAAAGAGCTAACTCGAGTGTTGGAAGCTACGTATCTCTGCTAGCTCAGAATTATATCTGAGTTAATTAGTCCTGGGGAGAAGAGGAATATATTAGCTTCAGCGGAGCGCAATATAACATACTGATACCCGAGCTACCTTCTCTAGGCATACCTTCTAGGAATATATTTCCAGTTGAAAAGTAGGAAACTACTAAAAGGACCTACAGCACTGCGTGCATTGCACTGCACCAAAGAGGAGCTCTTGCCTGTGCCCTCAGGGTGCATCTACACTCACAGGTAGGAGAAAACCCATTTCCATGTCCAGAACTATAGCCTGTGACCAAACGTAATCTTAACGAATCCTGGCTTTATCTCTACCCGTCAAACAAACCACTGTGGATAAAGGTGAGAGCTGCAAAAGTCCCATTTCCTTGAGGACTGGTCACCACATGGCATGTGGGGGCAAAAGGTTGTAGTTTAGAAGGCATGAGAGCTGATGAGCTCTGTCCGTGTGAGGAAACAGCAATGAAATAAGGGAAGACTGCAGACAAAAAAAGAGGAGTTAAAGAGAAAGAAATTACATCCTTCTCTTGGAAAGTGTGGGTGAGCTTTAGAAGCTAAAGTACTCTTCTCAAATCCATATTAGGACAGGCAGGGGGCTATGTGCAGTTCTGAGGGTAAGTCCTGGCTCTGGGCAGCTCTTGTGCCCTTTCTTCACTTGCCTGGCTTTCTAGCTTCTCTGCTTCTCCCATAAAGTCACTTAGTGCTCAGTGCTTGTCATCGGGCTCTGCCACCTCACTGAGCCTGAAGAGATCTTCTGCCTTCAAGGAAAATGTCAGCAGCGTCCAGCATTGCTGGCACTCCCCACAGCAAGAGGAGCCTGGTGAATGGGACTTGAAGCTACATGGTGATAAGCCTTCAAGCTCCTTGCCAGCAACCTGCTTAATTTAGACACATGAATACACCTACGGCAGTAAATGCTTAAGTCTAAGATTTTCAAAATAGGTTTGAAGGAATTAAACACCCAACTCCTATAGACTTTCTCAGTCTAAGTGCTTTTCTGGATTGGGGCCAGAGTGCTAATCAACTTGCAGTCCTGAGCTCGTAATGAGGAACTTAAATCCCAACTGCTCCAGTGTGCTGCTTGCCTTCTCATTTGACTTTGGCCAAGAGTGTGCAATAGCATCTCTGGTTTTGGAATACTAAAGCTTCACAAGTGTTATTTTACATCTTCTTGGACAAGGTTTTTGTCTGATGTGCAGCACAGCCTGCAAAAATATATCCTCTAACATGTAGAATTCCAAAAAGTGTGGTAATATCTGTCTAAAGCAACATCTGTCTAGCATTAAATCTGAAGAATTGGAACCATTTGTTTGATGAGCCATGTAACAAAGACAAAAATTCATTCTTAGAATATCAATGGGGAACTTCTTTTTTTGTTGTAATGAAATGTGAGATGATTTCAACTAAAAATTATGTCTGCCAGCACATATAAGCCTCCAGGCAGCTTATAAAATGTTTATAAAAATAAAGCATAGACTCATTAGAAGATTTTGGGGGTAAAATGCAAATAGCCTAAGATTTATATGCTGTTTAGCAATATACAGGTGCTCCCGATGAAAAGAACCAACAGAAAACTTGAGGGCATTTATGCAGACTACGTATTTCCTGCCACACAATAGGTTGTTTGTGCTCATATTTTATTCACAAATAATTTGAGACCACAAATAATGTGAGAGTTCGCTATAGAAATCACTAGGGAAGTGCAAAGTAGTCTCTCAGAGGTGCTAGACATGGATTTCCAGAGGCCCTCCTCCATAAGTGACCGAGCAACTGATAACTACTTGTAAGGACCCTCCATGCCAATGCAGCAAAACTGATCTCTGAAATCATACCAGCTTGGATGGGATTCAACGAAGTAGATGATTTGGGCAAAAAATTACTGAGAAAAAGAAGTACAACAAACAGAGGAGAAGATGCCAGTACTGCAGGCTGTTGTCAGACTTGACAGGGTTTTTACAGAGGTCAGGGCAAGCTGGCTGTGGGTAACGGTACATCTGAGGGAGACAGAGCATCCCGGAATGCATCTAGGCTGCTGGGAGATAGGAATATGACAGATGGGAACAAATGAAATTTGCCCACAGAATGGTAGTATTGACAGGTGGAAGTGTCAGTATTTTCTCCTCCAGAAAACACTTAAAACCCACCCCCACAACCTATTTGGCTTTAGATGCAAATCTTAAAGGAAATTAATGGTGCTTTTTTACCACAATCATTGCATTACACCAGTCACGGGAGGTTATTTGGCTCAATGTAAAATTTCAAAACCAAGTTCTCCTTTGAAGATTCACTGAGATTTTTCTCTGTTTTCCTGTTAGTGTCAAATATAGTATGATCTTTCTTGCTTCTCTCAGCTGGCTCAAAGCATAACTCTGTGTTCAGCTGACCAGCTGTCACATATCAATAGTTTCCATTGGAGACCCTGCTAATTTGTCATTAGTTCTTTTGTTTATTCTATTAACAAAATAAACATCATTTGAACAGTAAAGTTTAATTTTTATTAGTTGCTCAGGAAAAAAAAAGTCTTTATTTCAGACAGTAACGAACCCAGGGCTATTTGTTTCTCAGTTGTTCAGGACATGTTTAAACGCCTTGCTTATGTCTCCCATTATAACTGGGAAACTAAAACATGTCTAGAAACCAAATAATGCTTATTTATGACTCACCTCTAGGTTTTTTTGCTCCCATTGTTCTCATTTTATTTAGTACAATTAAAATACAAAGGACAATGACTATCCATAGCTTTCGGCACATTACTAGTTATTTAAAATACAAGTCCAACCCAACAGAGCTCACACAAAACAGAATTAAATTAACTTAGCCAGCTAGTAATTCAAAGCAGTAAAATATATCCTGTCCCATTCATTCCCTCAATTCTTCCCAAAAAGCCTTAGGAAATAGACAGTCTTTGTAGTATGCTTTAAAGGTCAAAAGATTGTTTGAAACTTTTCCTCTCTTTTAAACTGAGGGGACTCGTGCTTGCATCCCTCTGGTGACACCAGGATTGGTTATGTCAGCAAAATCTGAAAGAAACAGTAAGGCAGAACTTAACAATACCTTAACATCCAGCCAAGAAACCAACCAGCAGCCAAAAATCACGGGACACAGATCTTACATGCTTACAGAAAAATACTGTTACACAAGCTCAATCAGTTGATTGCTGGCTCAGCACAACTGGGCACAAAAATGATGGAGTCCGAGTGAGGCTCATTTCGTGGAAATAAATTCATATAGTGATTAGGGGTATAAGATTTTTTTTTTTCAGTTTGGCCACTGAAGCAAATGAAATTAAATACAGCCCCCCAAATTAGACAGTTCAGACTTGAGAACTAAAACAAAACTGCTCTTCAATTTGAACAGTCGACCAAAAATAAAATGTCGTAAGGCTTCATTTTGGTATAAAGTTGTTTCACATCAATTAAAAAGTATCTTAGCTTCATTTGAGGCATCTCTATGAAAAGGAAAGCCATGGACAAGACTGAAGAAGCCTACAGAGCCATGATGGAGGAGGTGAGACAGCAGCCTCCTTCTGCCTCGCCACCCAGCTCGCTGCATCCTCCCCATACGCGGGGACGGGACCTGCTGTCCCAGCAGGGCGCCCGGCTCCCAAACCAGAGGGGAACACTCATGCTGGTCCTGAAGTCACCATTTCATTTTGTATGAAACAACTTAAAAAGCCACCAGCACAAGACCTGGACTACAAACACCTTGCCTCTTCGGTGAATACCCAAAGGCCACAGGTTCTGGAGGCATCCTTTCTCAACCAGTACTTGTGAAAGGAGCCCGTAGCAAGAGCAGAGATTTGCCAGGACCCCCTTCCTCGCTGCTCCCAGAGATTTTGTTTGCGTACATAGCGCCAAACCCCTTTCTCTGGGGATGTGTTTTTGGACTAGATTTTGCTCCTGTCACTTTGAAGCAACCTGTGTGCTATGAGCGGTATGCACTGTACAAATACCTGCCCTAGAGCATGGTGGTGGAGTCAGTTACCGGGTTGGTGGGACGGATATGTTCAAATCTCCTCAGGCAGAAGATAGAGCTGAAGCTGAGTTTTGCACAGATTCGATGAAGATTCAAATTGCTGGATGACTGGGGAGGCCATCTCCATCCACAAACTCACACCTAGCCCTGAGGAAATAAATTTATATGCATCTACCTCTGAGGACAGGAAAAACAAACAGCTTAAACAGCTCTGCAGATGTGGGTTGAATTCGAGGATATTTTCAGGCCAACAAAAATCGTGTTTTTCAGTGAATAATCTATTTGTTGGAAATAAATGGCTTAACTCTAATGGAGAGCCAGCTCTTTTCCTGCTGCTGGAATAAACAATTCCCCTTTTTCCCTGGGGCAGGACTCACACCCACATGCTTCCAGGCTTCCTTCCTGAATTACCTCCTCAGACAGCATCCATCTCTGATGAGAGGGGCCACACCTGAGAGTAGTATCTGTAAATATGCCAAGCAACACCCACTCCCCCTTCCACAGAGTGCCTCTTGTTGCACTCTGATCCCTAATAAGTGACCTGCCATGGTCTGTGCCAGCTTCAGTTTACACCCCTTGCTGCCCATAATGCTTCTGGACCAAACTCACAGGGCTAAAAGAAACCATAACCTCCTGGAAGCATCTTGCAGGAGAAACATGAAACGGCTATCATGACCACTTCTGCGTGTTTATTTTTTAAGACTAGGGAAAGCAACTTCAGAGGCCCAGCCATGTTCTGCTTGCGTTCTGTGTGTCTAAAGTCTGCCTAAAGTTTCCTTACTAGGTGTCCCTTTTCTTCAGCTTCTTGCCTCACAAAATGTGCAGCTACTCCATTGCAAATAGGGATTCAGAGAATTAATAAATGTGCGTACTGTCAGACTCTCATCCTCTCATAGCAAGTGGGTGCTAACATGTCGTCCAGGACAGGTATAAGGGATTTCTGCTGCACATCACTCAGTATATAAATTTTCAGTGGGGGGAGAAAGAATTTAGCTCTTCTCTGAAGTCAGTTTACATTCGTTGCTCTCTTAATTAAAGCAGGGTGTTATTTTCCCAGACTGAAGTGGATTAGAAGTACAATGGCTTCAGTGAAAGCTGAGAATAACTTCTCTGTGATGCATTAGTAGGATGACAGAAGAATGAAAGGTTTAGTAGGCCTGCTTCTCAGAATTTGTTTACACATCCAAGAATAAAACGTTAAAACAGATTTAAAAGTCTATTGCCTGATAGAAAATTATGTTCCCGAAAGCATTTTCACCACAATGACAGTTAACCAAATATTGTATGACTTCCCACCCTTGGATGTAGAAAAGAAACAAAAATTCTGTAAGTTCTCAATGTGGACATTTACTGTAAGGGATTTTTTTGTTATTATTTTTTATTGCAACAGAAAGAATAGCATTGAAATGGTGCTCTTTTCCCACATAAACTAGCACTGTCTGGGCTTCATACTTGGTTTAATAGTATCTATAGCAGCACCTATAGCAATGTATAGCCAAAGTTAAGACAACTTAGTGTAAAAGAAAAGTCAATTAAATGTTTAATTTGGCACTTGTACCTAAATTAAATGCCATGGTTATGCTTCAGTGGAGTATATACAGGAATTGGCTCAGAATAGCTTCTGTTAAACAGCCACCTTTGCCAGGTTTAGTGACTCAGTATTACTTATTTCCTGGCTAAGATTAACTTCTGATTCTATGGATATTTTTTGTTTCTCTACTGTAATCAGCACAGATAAACAATTTCAAGGATACAATCCTTTAGACCCTCCTCAGGCAAAATGACCACTTAAGAAAACAGTCGTTTTGCTGCAGTGAGGACTGACTCCATGCTGACATAGCTCTGGCGCAAGGAATAGAAAGTAAAATAATGGATAATTGTATTCCGGAAAACAGACTGGTAATTAAAGACATCCAGCCTTTTAATATTTTATTTCTGTACTTCAACTCCATGAAATACTCAGTAAAGGATTTGGGCAACACTAGTGAGCTGCAAAAAGATTGATACTAATCAATCCTCTCTTGTGCAAACTTAGATGTGTTTCCATGCTAGTGTTTTCTGATGGCCAGGAAACAGATTCTGCAGGACAGCTTCCTTTTGCCGACCAGCAGGAAATAATAGAATATTTTTATTGCTGCCGTGTTAAAATTTGACTGAGGTACTCTAAGAAGGCGGCCAGATAAGAATGATCTTTTTTTCCCTTCTTTCCAGTGTCTTTATTGCCAACTTTACCGTGATGTGACTAAAAACTCATTTTAATAACTCGTGAAAAAGATCACTAGGGCTACAATTACAGGCGGTTTCATGCTGAACACAGATTTTTTTGACAATCAAAATTAGATCAGCTGCCTGGGGAAATTTTCCACTATATTATTCATAACAGCTTCAAGTTCTGCCTGTTAGTGCCTTCGCTTGTAAGGACCCTTATTATCCTTAGCCTGGAATGTGCACAGAAAGGCAGGCATTTATTACAAGAAGATATCTGGTTGGTTCTCATTTTAAAAAGTGAATAGTTAAATACTTAAAAAGTCTCAATCTCTGAGATTTACAGCAGACGTTGAACTGCTATTCCTACAGTGAGGAGCTATTAAACACCACTGACTTCATGACCAACAGTATAAAATAGCCACATCAGTCTTTTTTTCCCTAGTGACATGATTATGTGCATTAAAGCACATAACACAGAGAAAACTGAGTGGATGTCCACTCATTATCATTTGAGAGCAGAGTTGAATTTGCTTGTACAGATATTTCTGTCTGGCGCAAGCTCACTTTCAACATAAGGCCTTAGCTTTCCTCCTTACCCATGCTCTTCTCTCCTTGTGCAGTAGATTGCACCTCCATTCCACCTGCAATGATCACATGAGGTGGTCTAGCCTTCCCGACAAAGATAAAAAGCCTTCTTTCACATATCCATAGCTCTTCTCCCTCTCTAAACTAGGTAGACCTTTGCTCGTATAGCCCTGGGCTTTTCCTTAGCTGCGCTAAGGAAGGGATGGGATGCTGCCATACTCTTCTAGTCCTCACACAGAAGGACTCAGATTGCTAAATTGCCTCATATAGCTCAAGCCTTTTTCTTCCCTGGCTTATTCTGCACATCCAAACTCTAATCCCTTAATCCTCAAGCTCCTGACAGACCATGATCCAGACAAATGCTTACCTCTTCTGTGCCTTCCTGGTCTCCCTTAGGCCTTTCCCACAGCACCCTCCCAGACAGCTTCCTCAGCTCTGCTTGGGAAGAAGTCACATCATGTCTTCTCCAAGCCCTGCTCTGTCTCCAGCTGAGGAAGGAGCTTGTCTTAGAAAATCCTCATTGCATTTCCTAGCAGGGCTTGCCCTCCTGAGTTGCTTCTCAGGAACAACCAGCTGCTGGGTCCTTAGTGAGCGCCATTGCTACCATCGTCCTCTGCCAGGACAGCACAGCCACAAGGTGCCCTCACAACCATGAGAACCATCTCAGTAAGGAAATTTAAAAGTAGTCTATTCAAAAGCTTTTTTTAGTGCACATTTTAACTCAGTTCAATACATATTACACTTTTAGGAAAACTTGCAGTGAGGTTCATCTCTTGTAGTTGAGGAGTTTGAAAGTTAGATGAATGGTTTGGATCAGGACAAGGCTTCTAGCCCTATGCTTCCTTGATAGTCATGGAGAGAAACAGGCACCTCGTGACGGTGAACAACTGCATGTGAAGAGAGGAGTCTAAAACTGGTCTCACAAATTGCCTTCTCTCCATACACCATCTAAGGAGCCAAAGGTGACTGGTACAGATCTTGCAGAATAGCTTGGGAATATCCTTAGTTTGTTGAGATGAATTCTTTGTGATTTTCCCACATCACCACAGAAAACAGACATGGGAGTGACCAGTGTGTCAGGTTAAGGGTAGGTGTAAGTGCAGCTGTACCAGGGTGGGGTTGCATGCTACGCATTTCTGGAAGCGAGCCTGGCAGTAGCCCCAGGTGACAGGGTGGCATCCTTAGTGACTGTGGCTGGCCGAGGAAGGCTGAGCGGTGAGCCCATGTCAGCCCTCTGCAGAGCCCAACGCTGCACAGACACACAGTGAGACGAGCTGTGGCCCCTTCCTTTAATCTCTACATCTCTATGGAAATCAGACATTTAAATACAAAACTTTCTACTAGTTGAGAGTCTGGCCAGAAATGTATTTCTAGGCATTAATGTAATGAGAAGCAACACCACCTCTCTTATTAATCTATCAGTATCCCATGTCTATGGCTGCAGTGTTCACTAGCCTACCTGACATTGCTGCCAGCAGCAAATCTGTGCACATTGCATTTTTCACCTGCCTTAGCGAGGGAGAGCGCTGGTAGTTGTCCATTTGCTGAGAAGAAACCAGACTCTAGAGAAAGAGAAGATAATGGACCAAGGTTACACTGGAAATTTACACAGGCTCTGCCCACTCTTAAAATTGACTAAAATGAGGAAATGTTTAGAGAGTTGTCATTTCTAAATTGCCATCACATCCAGAATATCCATATACCAAATCCTAACATTCTGTAACAGTCTAATTTTTACATTTTCCTATTTCTGCCTCATAAAAGTCTGTACTATAAAAAATGGTGGTGTGTTCTTAACAGTAGACATAGTTTCACTCTTTGGATCTGTATTAATCCTTCAAGTTTCTCTCTCACGGTTTATTATGTCATCCAGATTTCACTCTGAACCATCTACTCTTTTCCATATGTTCTTAGCAGGAAATGTGCATGAATTTAGAAACACAGCAAGACATATGATATTCAATAATAAGAACATTTTGAAGAGACACAAAAGAAAATATCCAAATGAAAGTTCTAGCTGGCTTCCAGCCTCACTCAGTCAAACAAGATATCCAATATTCCTTAATTTGAAACTTTTAGTTATGGTAAAAAATGTTTTGCTTTTCATTTATTTAGCTACATCTGAGATTTTACTGTGGATACAGACTTAGAGGGTGTTGCTTTATGTTTACTCACATCTAAGTTTTGTATTAATATCTAGAATCATGTGAGGTTTTTCTTACGTTTTATGCAGACAAAAGTAAACAGGACTTTAAAGACAAGTCTTTGTATTTTGAGATTCAGTAAATATAAAGGTATGTGAGATGCCACAGCTTGTTTTATGAATTACATTACAGATGTTATGTATATATCAAATAACATGATGTAACTGTCTAAAAAACCTAAATGTTATACACATGTCATATCAACAAGAATACTGCAAATGATGTACAGGTAATTGTCTGAACCCAGAAAAATGATTCGCAGATATTTTTCCCATTAAGAGTGAACTAAATAAACTGCCACAGACCTTGAGCATTCCTCCCCTGTGACCCTGCATGTAGGAAGATGATGGAAGAATAAGAAAATTGCTACTACTGCAGAAAAAGGAAAAGAAACCCCAGTTTCCAGAGCCTTGTATGTCCATGAAGCAGAGGTGAAGGCAATGGAGAGGGGAATGGGAAATGCAGAAAGGACAGATCATGGGAGTTATACAAGCAAGAACTGCACCCCGAGTCAATCAGGGATGTTCTGTAAGTCTGTTTAGTCCCATAAAGCTTGGTAAAAAGACAGTTTATTTGATATCCATAAGAAAAAATGGCAATCTTTACAACAGTAAGTCACATTTTTTTAGGGGAAAAAGATTGGTTTTTCTATTTTGTTTTGTTTTTTTTTTTACTTGCATGCAATGTTTTATTTTATACCCTTCTTCTCCAGGATGACCAGTGTGTAGTATTAAACCCCTCCAAAAATATCAGTTCAGGGAGATGGTATTAGCAGTGACTTTCTGTCTTTGCTTGGTGGTGATGGGTCTCCAGGCAGGCAACCAGTTGCCCACTGAATGGGGCAATTTCCTCCAGGGTCTCCGTGGGATCCACAGTCTGGAGGGAGCAGGGAGGCTGGGGCAGGAGATAGGGATGGATCTTCTGCATTCTTCTCCACTGCTCCGAAGAAATGAGGTGGGATTGGTTTCTGTTGCATCATGTAAGGATTTATCGTGGGCATTAATGGGGCTACAGCCCTCCAGTTAGTAGAGCCTGATGTTAGACTGGATGTTGTCAGCAGTGTCATGCTGCACACCCCATGTCCACTCTCCAGTCCTGGCTCTGTCCCATCCCTGCCCTCTGCCTCACACGTTATCATCAGTATGAGATCCATAGGTCTACCTCACCACAGGATGGAAAATAGCCAAGGCTGAACACTTTTAGAGCCTGCTAGGACCACTGGAGGCAAAACTTAACTACTTCAGCTGGAGGAAGTTAAATTTAAAATTATTTACAGAAAATTATTAAAATGATTAAAACTGTTAAAATTATTCACAGAAAGGGCAAAGTTTTTGTTTCAAGACCATAGATAGACAACACTTATGATCGAGATCAGTAGTTCCCAAAGTGTCTTGTGCAGACAGTTCTTTGTGGGGCACGAGTCAGTGGCAGACAACCGATCCACAGTACCCTGTCACCATTATACTGCTACAATGCGATGAGCCATGTTCTGGGTGCTCTGTCAGAGATTTTAAAAAGGTTTTTCCATCACCTTTCTTTCCTGACTTGAAATTGGTTTGAGCCTCAGAAGGATGAGTCTGTGTTAGCAGCAAATCAGAACCATATTCACTATTCCAGTCAGCAAAATATTTCTTTTTTTTCTCTTATTAAATAAGCCTTATATTCCAGAGAAGGTGGATCTCAAGTACAAGCCTGTACAAAAACGCAATGTGAACTCAAGCTGAAAGCTCCTGCAGTGTAAAGTTTTTTGGACTGTGGTATGTGGAAAATTCTAATTTTTTCTGATGCTATTTTTTGGTATTGTAATTGTGTAGTCTATGTGTACCAGGTCTGTAATTTTAAGCTGCCCATCGGCAAAAATTGCAAGTCAGTACATGTATAAATCAATGGCTGTGACAGGTGTGGGCCACTGTAACAAATCTTCTATACTTTAAATTAGTCATAAATACATGCCTTTCACTAAGCAGTCTCTCACTCTCATAAAAAATAAGGTGACCATAGAAATCAATTGCGATTTAATTTGGTATCTTAAAATGAAAGACATATGTGGACCCAGCTTCCATTAGCAAATTCACCAAATAACCCACATTTTTTTAATTGTTATTAAAAGAAGAAAAGTTTTGTATCTCAGGGATGCAACCTCAATTGTTAAACTTTTTAGTTTGTTTGGGTTTTTTTCTTTTCCTTTGCACATGGAGAATTTAAAGTTCAAATATTGCTCTGCATATGTCCTGGCAAGGCTGCCGAACAGCAAACACCCCCAAGTTCGGCCAGTGCTCCATTCCTCCGTTCCTCAGGGAGTTCCTGTTTCATGTGTTTTTCATTTTAAGTTCTGCCTCCTTGAATGCTATTTCCTCTCTTTTGGTTTTCACCAAGGTCAAAGAAATCTTTAGCAAATAAAAAATGTGAACATCCAGTCATCTACTGGAAATGTGCCCATCCAGTGTCTAAATAATAAGTTAATAGGTTCATGGAGCAGTCCTACATACACTACGCGGAGTGCAGCAGAAACCTTCATCTGAGCACTTCATCACAGCTAAATAGAGAGTACTTATCAAATGAGGGCTCTTTTGTCTTGATTATGAACTGCAGAGAAATCAGTTTAGCAGAAATTAAAATTCGAGCAAACAGGACTCTCCCAAGCCCCTGGGGTAGGTGACAGGGCACAGACCTTCCCCATTGGCCTTCACACGTCTGTGGGCTGGAACTGCAGAGGCCCCTACGCAGAGCAAAAATAGTGGCAAGCAGTTGGAAAGCCCAGCTACTGAAAATGTCTCATATTTTGATAATACTACATGAAAATCATAGGGATTAAGATTCCATAGAACCTATTCAGCACGTTTTGGGGGATATCTGGTGAAAATTACCTACAAAAAGAAAAAATGTGATTTAATAATAACATTTACTAACTGCAGCCAGATGCGCTATTGAAGTTGCCTGAAAATCAAGAGTCACTAACTAACAGGATTTGTTACAGGTGATGACAGGGGATACATTATTAACAGGGATCATTTGCCTCTGCAGAGACAAATACGTATTTGGAGCTTGAGCTAGTCAAGTGATCAACAGCTACTGATATTTCTGACAAATTTGGGCTTACTTTTTCATCAAAAGTAGAGTTCAAGCTCAAACTAGCCTTTGGGTGATTCTACCAAGCTGAGTGTCTGAGGTCTGCGTGAGCTGTAAAGGAAGTCAGATCCAGAAGAGCTCTCCTGGACTGCTGCCTCCAGTCTCCCCCAGCTGCCTCGCTGTACCAGCTTCCATAAACTGATAAGGTTCTGTCTTAACAGCATATTTGGGCTGATGGATGGCTGTTCCAGAAACGTATGCCTCTTCTGGTTAGAAACCTCCTCATTTCCAGTTGAAGTAATCCGTGTCACAAAATGGCACTGGTACTTATCTTTGCTGGAGGTTCCCCACCTGATACATTTGAGGACCACATTTGTATTCTCCACAGGCACATCACATATTGTGTCATCCGGTGATCAAATAGTCCATTCCCAAGTCTTTTTTCAAAGCTTCCTGCTTGGGGAAAAATTATGAGTCCTAAAGTGCCTGACCTCACCTTTTAGGTTATTCAAATTCATCCCATTTCTATTATTCCAGTCCTGAAGCTTATCCAATTCTTCCTGTATACTGTCCTCCTCCACATTCACACTACATATTGCATTATCAGAAAATTTCATGAGCACAGTACTACGTTTTCCTGCCAAAGTTGTTAAAAATGTTAAATAGGATCAGTCCCTAGACGCATCTTGGAAGAACTCCACTAGTAACTTCCTTTCAGTTTGGTATTTCTCCTTTCAACATGATCGTTCCTTTCTTTCCACCACACAATTCTTCTGCTAATCCAAATTTTCTCCGGCTTAACGAGCAATTTCCTATGCAGCACTGTGTCAAAAGCTTTCCTGGTAACTGAGTTGCATCTCATTCTCTTACTAATAAAAATAATTTGTCAGGTTATTCAGACATGATCTACTCTTGCTAAAGTGAGTGACATTTCATTTCATTTCCATCTTCATGTCCTTATCTGTTTTTTCTCCAATGTGTATTTTGAAATTTCACATATTCTTGAAGCCAGACCTGTGGTTGCCCAGACTTTTCCTCTTTTTTACTTAAGTTAGATCCAATGCTTGCTTTTTCAAGGAAGAGCTATCATCTCCGATAAACATATTCAAAATCTTTGTTAGCAGACTTGCATTTTCTTAAACCAGTTCTTTCATAGTTCTTCTAGGATGTGCCTCCGCTGCAAGCTGACTCAGTCACATTAATCTCTTTAGAGTTTGGCGTCCACCTTAGATGTGGTTAATTCCATTTCCATTCTCGTATTCCCATTAGCAACACAGCCTTGTTTAACATCATCATCCCTGTTGAAAACTGAGCCAAAGTATTCATCTTGGGGCCATATCTGTATTATCCTTAACTTCACCATCTTCACTGCGCAATGGCTATAAATCATCTTTTTGTTTATGTGGCTAAAATAATCTTTATTTGATTTAGCTGTGTTTGAAAAATCCAACTTAGTTTGTCTTTTGGCAATTCTCATTTTATCCATACACTTCCTGACCTCTAAGACTTAATTGCGTTAGCTGAATGTTACTCTCTTTTTCCATCCTTCATAGGATGTCTACTCATTCTGAATAGGTTATTTTTGAGCTGGGTAATCACCCAGCTAGGTCTCAATCCCTTCCCTTGATTTCAGTAGAGGCCCCAGAGAAATGTACCTTTGTCATTCAGAAACTCCAGCTCTCTTTTACACTCAAGTCCATGAGTTTCCCAGTTCAGTGAACTGCATTTTTGAAACTGAAAATGGTAGTTTCACTTTCAACTAGAACTACCTGTTTTTATCTTTACATTTAATTTAAAATTAATCAAGTCAAGGTCTCTTGATCTGGTACAACCAGTTCTTCTCCAGTGTCCAAAGTAATAAGCCAAACTGCATCTAATTGAATGATCTGTATCTGGTTTAAAGTTTATTTGGTGAAAAAGACTGCCAGCTGTCTGGGATATTAAAAAACTCTGACAGTAGCACAATTCTTGGTAATATTTCTAACTCTAATGGAAATGCCGAGATTTCTATCCAGAATCTGAGTTGGTATACATCTGTGTTGCTCTGCTGAAACTAGTTAAGCTACACAAATTTAAGCAGACTCTATGTCATGACAAACCAGATCAGACACATGACAAGCACAGCACACTTTGGTTTAAACTACAGAGCTTGCTGAACTGCCTCATTCTCTGCAAGCTTTCGCATCCCAGAAAGACTTTTTATGGCAGCATTTATAAGTCTTATCCCCTAGAGCATCAAATGAGGACACTCCTATCACTCCTGCTGCCATTGAAAAAGCATCTCACGTAATTTATTGTCTTTCATTTGCTTGCAAAAAAAGCAAGGAAGTTTCATTAAGTAGGTGGGAGAAGCTGAAGGCCCTTTTCACACTCACGTGTTTTCTCTTTGTTGCTGTTTGTACAGGTGCAGTGAAAAAGACTCAGAGGGCGTATTCATAAAGACAGGACTTGAGAAATGCCACTTTAAATTGTTTGAAATCAAAGCTTTTGGTAGCTCATAAACAGGGAGCTATTTTTTCCTTAGGACTGCAAATCTAAATATAAGGAGCCACCCTCATGGACAAATACATTCAATGTACACATGTAACTACCATTAACGTAGCCTGCCCTTGTGGATTGTGAGAACAGGCCCTTTTCATTTATGTTCACTGAGAATTTCAATACCAAAAAAGAAAAAAAAAAAAAAAAAATTCTCATAATCAACCAGCACATTCGTATGTTGAAATAAAAGTATTCAATGAGGATGTCAGGAAGCCTGTACTCCATCCAAACTGACCAATTTAATGCTTGTTGTAAGCATACTTCCAGACTAGCATCTGGAAATCTTAAATGAACAGAGATAGACATAGACACCCTTACACTCTGGGAAATAATTAAAGTTGGAATAAGAAAACGTTTGTGGACCAGATCATCAGCTGGTATAAATCAGCACAGCTCTAGTCATTCCAAAAAAGCAATGCCAGTTTATGCTAGAGTTAAAGTGCTAGCTGGCTCCTGTAGCTTTCCTTTGTGATTAATTTCAGCACAATCATTTGCTGGAACATGCTTTTGGACCAAGCTTCCTGAAGCATTACTTTTACAAATCTCTTGTGTGCTCTTGGACTGCTGCCTGTAGCACACCCTTCTGTATTAGGTCTGCTTTTCTCCAACAGAAAGCTCAAGGTTTGGGATTTTTTTGAAATGTTATATTAAAAATAAGACAAAACCAAAATTTTTGCTGAGCAGTTACTTTATACATATCACTCTTGACTCTATTCTATGAATCGATGGCACCTGACTTTTTCATTCTTTGCCATTCTTTGCTTAGACTATCCTTAGGATGGTTAATGTCAGTATTTTCCACTCCTTGCGTATCCCAAGCTCCCACTGAACTCAAGAGTGGAAATCCAACCTCGTGGCAGTGCAGAAGCAGACACGGGGCTGCCGCGAGGTGCCTCCAGTGCTGAGGGTGTGACGGCTGCCAGCGCAGTTTCGTCCTGACTGGCACCCACTCGCACGAGGCCCTGGAAGTGCCCTGGCACCTGAGGAGCCACCACAGCACAGGCCAGCACAGCCAACACTTCTACACCCTCCTTTTTGCAAATCACCCTAGGAGGTCCCCAGAGCCGGAGTTTTTTGCCAGGAGAGGGTACACAGGTGGCCCTGTCAACTTTCCACTGATGTCTCAGACCTGCCAAACTGCTCTCCCTGAACGCAGTGATCCTAATGAGCTCCCTCCTGCTGGGACCTCAAGCACCGTACCTGGCCTCCTGCCTGCCCTGGCAAACCCAGCAGCACCCAACTTGGCGCATCACAAGATGGAGAGACAAGCCGCAGCACTGTCCTGTGGCTGGAGAAGTGTCGCCACGAGAGGCTGCGCACTCAAAGCCCCCTCGGTGGAGCATACAGCTCCACCTTGCAGCCTCATCCCCAAGCATTCTGTGGCGGGATGCAGCCAGGTCCTCTCTCAGAGAAGACAATTCCTGAGAAACCAGTCCAAGGGCATGCTTCATGGCCACCGTGCAGCTCCCCAGCCACTCCACGCAGCCATGGCTGGCACATTTTCTTTTCCATGTATTGACCACAGGAAAAAAAGGGAAAATTACTTAAAATATTGCCTGTTCCTTCATACATTGCAATTAAGCACACTTTGAAAACACACAGACACTTGTGAGCTAGCTTATCACAGTCTGTGCCGCCCTTCCCCTTCTTCCCTAGCTCTCTCCTCTCTTCCTCCCCAGTGCCCTCTAGAACCCATGAACACACGAAGAAATGTAGGGAACCTACCTATACAAGGTCATGACTTATTTCAAGGCCATGGTAGCTCTCAAAATATTCTCCAACAGTGTCCCTCAGGTGTGGATGGCATTGTTCCTGCAGGAAGGAGGGCTCACAAAAGAGTTCAGGACTACAGCCTGCTGTTAGATGGCAGCAGCTCAGTTGTCCTTGGTCACCCACAGACAGCTCATATTCTCCATTACAGGGGTAAGTACAAGACTGTACAGCCTACAGGTGTTCAAAGACACCAGGGACTTGCTAAGAGCCCTTAAGTGTCGGCAGAGACTCATTTCCTTCAAGGCACTGAACTAAACGCAGATATGTGCAGTCTTCTGCTTATGAGAAACTGAGCTGCTGCGATGTTGGGGGGCTGCGCATAAAGAAATGAGCCAAAAGGGGACTTTACCACACATCACCTCCCAGCAGCACGAGACCGCCATGATTTTCAGCACTCAGAAAGACACAGAAGACTGTCTTTTCAGTGTTATCCATGCTCCCTCTGTGGCAGCAACTTGTAGAATCATTTTTTCTGGGTGCTTTGGTTTTGGGTTTCCAGGTCCTGATTTGTAGAAGTATTATGTACTCACACAGTTTTGAAATCTCCATCCTTGGAGATACTCCAGATTTGACTAGATATGACCCTGAAAGACCTGATCTGATTTCAAAGTTGGGTATAACTTCAAAATTGGCCCTGCTTTGAGCAGGGGGGTGGATCAGATGGTGCCTTCTAACCAGAATTATTCTCAGACTGCAGCTGCCACTGCAGCTCCTAGGAGCTCTGCCTTAAACAGACATGTGCTGCAAAAAATCAGAGATTTTCTGCTCAGCACACAAAATTATTTGGAACTTTTGAAAATATTACATTTAAACACTGCATCTATAAAATGGAGCAAATAATGCCAACACATTTCACAGGCAGGGGTTAAAGATTGCTTATGAATTGCTTAGGTATTATTTTATAAGCATTAGAAAAGACTGAGGAAATCAGCTATCTACCACTCAGACCAGGGCTCAGATAATGTAAAGGGACAGAGCTCTTCACAGGATCATGATGCTTAAACGTAAGGCTGAAAACTCATTCATTAAGCACTGTCTGTTCTGTGTTGCTCCTTTGAAGCGTGGCTTCTGTGCAGAAGGTAGTATGTCTTCATGTAATTAAAAGCTATAGCAAGCTTTAATTCTCTATTTTGCACTTATTAGCATTTATCTTTTGAAAATTAAGATTCGGCAGGCCATTCCAATCAACTAGATATAATTTTACATCAATACTGAAACAGCCATTTTTTGGTATTGCCCTGTTTGGTCGAAGTTAAGCTTTAAGGTTATGAAAATGGAGGTCTGGAAGCTTAGATTTACAGCAGATGCCTTGAGTCTGAGTCAGAGTCAGTGACTAGTATTGACAGGATACCATGAAAGCAGAAGAAAATGCTATGGAGTACACACGCACACATATCTGGGTGAAATCTACTTCACTCAGCAATTAATCAGATTAAGAAGCCTATTGAAGTAACTGAGATTTCATTTAACACATTTCTCATGGGTAACTAGTAACTGTGATAGCAGAAACAAGCCTTCAAGACTAAAAATAGAAAGCATTCCTATTACGAGTTTTGCTCGAAGCTCAAAAACGAAAATGCTGTGAGAACAAGGGAATGGGAGCCTAATGAAAACATCTCTCTTTGCCTCTCTCTCTGCAATGCCATGCTGAGAAGCAGTACTGACTTTCTCCAACACACAGAAATGTTTGTGCCTGACAGATAGAACAGGAGATAAAAAGGATACAAAGCATCTGGCTTTTCAATATGTACGTGGGATGATGATTTAAATTACAAAGTTTGAAGAATTTGGCACTTAGCAAACTTGAATCTTGCCCAGGTTTTTTTTTCCCCTCAATAATAAGTTTAGAAAACATGAAAAAAGAAATATTTTCCCCTGTAACACAGCATATAAACAACATCTGCACTTTCGAATGAGTTCAAAACACCTTTGGAATGAAAGGTTTTTCCCTTTGAACAGGGAAGAAACCCTTCCAGCGTGCTCCAGTGGAGGGAAAGTCTCGCAGAGATTGAGCTGTCTGGTTCCATTGTAAGGTTGCTGGCAGAGACCCTGCGGCAGGATTGACGTTGCATTAATTACCAGGCCCACGGGCCCTCCGACCCTGCTCCACCACGAGATGTACTGGCAATGGATCTGAGGAACGCTGGCATTATCTCAGTCCTGAAGACCTGAAGGCAAATTGTCACCTGAACTGCAGGTAAAGTGAAACATTTCACTGCGCTAATAAAATACACATTTCTCCGGCATTCAGACTGTCTGGGAGATAACTGTTTAACGTATTACAAACTTCATTGCTAATATCTGATTTTAACAAACATGATTACAGAAAACACAGACTTTCTGAAGTATTTTGTTTTGCTAACATTCATAATACTAATAAAATTTTAATCATAGAGATATATTATCAGATAGGGATTTTGCTCCTTATTAGTTGACAATGGGCCTCATTCTTATTTACACCTCCTCAGTAGGAGAAAGTAGCATCAATATAAGAGTGTTATGGCATACAGTCCAAAAGAGTCCTGGGCCCACAGAGAGTTGTGCTCCACATTAATTTTCCTGGCTTCCGGGGTAAAGAGAGAACAGTGCATCACAGTTATATCAGCCGCCTTTTTTTAGCAACTAGTCCTTTCAGATGCCTTATTTCAGCTGACTTAATTTGAATTGCACTGCAGCAGCCCGCAGAAATTTGGAGGACCAGCGTGGTCAATTCCATGCAAATTCTTTAAGGCTGTCTCAGTTTGCGCACTAAAAAGTTAAGCACTCACTCATTTCACTGTGATCACTATCTAATTGATTCATTCCTGTCTTGCTTGATTGCATTGCCATTTTAGCTCAAAATCAGATGTAATAGCTAAGAAGATGGGAGCCAGCAAATGACTTTTTAACCAGCATCAGTTCCTTTGGTTATCAACCTTGACTATAAAACAGTGACAGGCAAAGTCATAGGACTGTATACTGGTCTTCTTTATGAAGAGGAAGAACTGCTGAATTCAGCATCCTTTCACTATAAGCACTAGAATAACAGATCGGATACCTGAAGTCCAAAGAAATATAATTTGCAAACAATAAGCGACAGTAAAAGGAAAACTTTTAGCTCAGCCTATATATAATCCTTTAATCCAGGTGGTGTTTAAACCAATATTTGGCCTTGACAATTATTCCCACAGAGTGATTGTGCAAGCATTAGAGATTTTAACAATGTTTATATAAACAACATGAAATGCAAGATAAAGAACTTGATAATTACACATCAGTTTTAAAGATACAAGTGAATTGTTTAAGTCTTTCAAATCAAAGTCGTAATGGATTGCAGCTTTATATGTAGTCAAAATAAAGATTTGTGGAACATGATTTTTTTATGGCTTGTAGATCTATTTTTAAATATTTTTAAAAATAAAGCATCCCATGATTAGCCCTTTCAATTACTGCATCACATAGTGTTTTTTACAGACTCTAATTATATCTTAGATTAAAATTCAAAACACCTGCTCTTGTGGATCGCACTAATTTCAGCCTCGAGTATTTTGATACAAAGAGCTATAATCAGTGAGAACCAAGTGATTTCCTATTCTCTGTACCACACCTTCTCAGCTAAGTGCAGCTAGAGATCTCCATTTCCTTCTTATTTTTTGTGATATGATTATTACAGCTTTTATTTAAAGACGTCTTTTTAAAGCTGAAAGATGCAGTATTTTTACTTTTACTTAAATCAGATGGAAGGTTTAAGGCAGATATTAGCTTTTAAAATAACGGTCATTTTGATTTTAAATAGCAGATGAATAGTGTAGCTTTCTCCTGTTAGTTTCCCTTTTCATTTCAGTGTAGCTAATATAAATACTTTGTTCCTGGCTTTTAAGAAAACTGCTCTTTAAAAACCCTGTAATTTGAGTTCAGGGATTTAAATGGGAACACATACTTACTTGAAAGATTGTTTTTGATGTGCTTGGTTCTCTGTTGTTATTCATGCACTTCTCTGCACTTTAGGGGTGTGATCCAAAGTCCATGGAGTCAATGGGAAGACACACAGATTTGACTGGACTTTGGGTCAGGCTTCAAATATTGTACGAAGAAAAAGGAAGTAGTTGAATTGTCCATGTAGATTCTATCACAGTAAAATAAGGGTTTCTTCAACAGTATTTACTTTCTGATGAGCGTAAAGATGGGATCTGACTCTTTGCACAGTCACACTGGTTTTAAGCCAATAGGACAAGACTATAGGACACAATAGGACAACAAAGAGCCATGGTAGGGCACTGAATCAGGCCCGTCACAGTCCTCCGAGGCCCTCCAGAGCAACTCGGTTACTCTGAATTTTATGCAATGATCTACTTTCAAATAACGCTGCCCGCTAAAGCTGTGGGGGTGGCCTGGCAGTTCTGCGCCAGAGCTGCTTATTTTGTTTCTCCCCCATGCTGTGCTGTAACTTGCCACTTTGCTCTGTTGCAATGGGCAGGTTTCTGAAGGCCCATGAAAAGCCACCTGGCTCTTGCTCCAGAGTATATTAATGCAATGAAAATAGATTTAATGGCATGTCACATCAGAGTTAGAACAATCTTTTTAGAAATTCAGCATTTTTATACCCTATGTTCCTCACTGTGATTAATTAGCTGTGAATGTATTTATTGATGTTTTTCTTCCCTTTTCCATGTCATGCATTAAAGAGGTAGGAAAGGTAAGTTCTTTGTGGAAAAATTCAAGCCCTCCACATGATAAAATGGCTTATGCCCCTGACATGCGCCAAACTCTTCTAGTTTTCCCTAAACACTCAGAAATTTGTGCCTGAGTGTTGTACAGTGAGCTTTCCATCACCTGTGGACAGCTGTTCTGGTTTAAGATAAATGATAACATGAGCCAGAGATATCCGCTAGCATCTCACAGACAAGCCTAGTAGCTCTGATTAACCCTATGCACTGGGCTTACTGGGTGCACTGTGCACCCTATGCACAGTGTTTCCCAGTAGTTTCTTACCCTACTTTCAGCTCTGCTCAGATGCACATAGCCAGCTCAGGTCTGTGACTGCTGTGGGAGAAGGAGACCTTCCCTGGATGGGCAAGAAGCATGTGAGAGCCATGCAGAGGCACCGAGACAGCTCTGCGGCGTTGCCCCCCGTTCCCCTGGCTCTGGGAGTGCCTCACCGCCCCACCGAGGATGCACAGCACTGTGCCCCAGTTAATAAGCTGGTCTTATTAAGGGTAAGTTTGGGTCAAGGATCAGTTTTGACTTCTGTTGTCCAGAGTTTCCAGTCTTGCAGGTATCTCAGGACAACTGAAGCTGGCTGCGTACCTCCCTGCCATCCTGTGGACTGCTGTAGAGCAGAGCCCAGCAGCCGCCAGCACCGAGAAAGCTTTGTACCCATAAGGATAAAAGCAATTAACACCAGTGGCACTAAGAACAGAACAAGTGATGCAAGTTTTGTGCATAGGAGCCAGGGCCTTAGTTCATAAAGTCTCACCTCTGCGTGGCAGACGCATGAAACTCAGTGTCTGCCTAAAGGAGCTGAAGGGCTGAGTCAACCCTGCTGAGATTTAAGCCAGTGGTTCCAGAGAGTCTAGGTGTTTCAAACGTGGTGCTTACACCACTAAACTACCTCTTCAGCTTTATTTAGCTGCTGCTACTGCTACCAAAATAAACCACATGTTGCAAATCTATTTATTATGGGGTTTTGGTGGGTTGACCCTGGCTGGACGCCAGGTGCCCACCAAAGCCACTCTATCACTCACCTCCTCAGCTGGACACGGGAGAGAAAACATAACAAAAGGCTCGTGGGTCGAGATAAGGACAGGGAGATCACTCAGCAATTACCGTCACAGGCAAAACAGACTCAACTTGGGGAAAATTGATCTAATATATTACTAATCAAATCAGAGTAGGATAATGGGAAAATAAAAACTAAATCTTAAAACACCTCCCCCCCCACCCTCCTCCTTCTCAGACTCATCTTTACTCCTGATTTTCTCTAACTCCTTCCCCCGCAGCAGCGCAGGGGGATGGGGAATGGGGGTTTGGGTCAGTTCATCACACGTTGTCTCTGCCGCTCCTTCCTCCGCAGGGGGAGGACTCCTCACACTCTTCCCCTGCTCCAGCGTGGGGTCCCTCCCACAGGAAACAGTTCTGCACGAACTTCTCCAACGTGAGTCCTTCCCACGGCCTGCAGTTCTTCACGATCTGCTCCAGCGTGGGTCCCTTCCACGGGGTCACAAGTCCTGCCAGCAAACCTGCTCCAGCGTGGGCTCCTCTCTCCACGGGTCCACAGCTCCTGCCAGGAGCCTGCTCCAGCGCGGCCCACGGGGTCACAGCCTCCTTTGGGCATCCACCTGCTCTGGCGTGGGGTCCTCCACTGGCTGCAGGTGGATATCTACTCCACCGTGGACCTCCATGGGCTGCACGGGGACAGTCTGCCTCACCATGGTCTTCACCACGGGCTGCAGGGGAATCTCTGCTCCGGCACCTGGAGCACCTCTTCCCCCTCCTTCTTCACTGACCTTGGCGTCTGCAGAGTTGTTTCTTTCACTTATTCTCACTCCTCTCTTCTGACTGCTGCTGGTGTTGCACAGGTTCTTTTCCCCTTCTTAAATACGTTACCACAGAGGCGCTACCATCGTTGCTGATGGGCTCGGCCTTGGCCAGCGGCAGGTCCATCTCAGAGCCAGCTGGCATTGGCTCTATCAGACATAGGGGAAGCTTCTAGCAGCTTCTCACAGAAGCCACCTCTGCAGCCTCCCTGCTACCAAAACCTTGCCACGCAAACCCGATACAGGGTTTATGCTTCATTTGATGTGAAAGTCTTTTTTAAAGCAAGACAAAACCTTGTGGTAGTCAAAGTGCTTTAATTTTTTAGCTACTCAGCATGTGCATTATCCGCTTTTGCTTAAAATCCCCAATTTTTTTCCGTAGTAGAAATTAAAATGCAACTGATGTTTTTAATTTGAAATTTACTGCTGCTATGAAAGTCTGCCTACCACCTAGTAAGTGGAAACATTAGTAAGTTAAAAAGATAACGACAGAGATGTTATTCAAAGGAATAAATAAATCAAAGATGTGCACAAGCAGTAAGTGTCTTCTGTCTGACAGGAGTCCTCAGAGAGCAATACTATGGCATTTTCCAGAATTAAATTGCATTATTATAAGAGCTTTAAATTAAGCTCCTAACCATGACCTTTAAACACGGTGATTGCCATTATGCCTGCTGAGGAGGTTGTGGAGGGTTTGGAAACCCTGTGCAAGATTGATGGGTTTTAATACGTAATCAAGTATAGGTTCATTTAGCACAGCTGTTGAACAGAGGACCTAACACCGGGTTATCACAGGGAGCGCCCTCTCTTCTCTTCCAGACAAATCAGTGTTAGCAGTGGGAGGGAGGGCTTGTTAGTGCTAGGGAAAACAACACGGTGTCTTCCTGATGGGGCTGGAAGAGGACGTGGAGTTTAACAGCCATGCATCTCCTTTGGACAGTGACCAGGAATAAAATGTTCCCCCAGCACTCGTGCAGAACCACATGTCGACAAAAGAAAGCAACTGATATATAGTTTTCATCTGAAAGTATTTCTATGGGTACAATCCAAAAGAAAAACCATCCCAAAGACAGTTAAAGATAATAAGCCAAAAATGCAGTGGAAGTATGTTCACAGGTAAAACCTCATACAGTGCATACTTAAAACAAAAATACATGCTAAAAAAAATCAGTAAAATCCTTAAAAAAGTGCACAGAGGTAAAAAAAAAGGTTTTCTGGCTCTCCATAGCGTTCTGTTAAAAAAACTGTAAAAAAATTCTGTTCTCAAATGTGCCTACTGACATGTATATACCTATCTTATACCTCATTTCTTATACACTGTCATATACCTATCTTATGTGTTATATAATTATTGGAGAAATAAAGCAAGGCCCTGATGTACTGTATGGTTATGAAGTGCCAGATCTGCAAATGTACTAATACAACCTATCCTGAAGCCTGCAAATTCTTATCACAGAAACCAAAGCTTTGGGTCAGTGCAGGAAACAGAGATTTGAGAAGGGCTGACTTGTCTCAAGAAAGTCCCACCTCTCCTGGCACGCCAGACAGGAAAGCCAGCATCCTGACTCAGCTGACTCTCCAAAGCAAGGTTAGAGTAAGTCAAGGCCCAAATAATCTATTTTGTACTATCCACACTGAAAACAAGCAGCATGGACTGTAGGACCTCCTTCTGGCACGCAGAGGGCTGATATTTCTCTGGAGTATCCGACTCTCCAGGGATGCTGCCACTCGTTCTCTGCAGGGACCGCAGCTGCAGGCTCAGCCCCGGGGGCTCGCGCCTGGAGACCTCCCACCTCCCAGCTCTGCCGGTGCCCCTGGTCAGCCCCAGGCTTGGAAAGACCCAGTCCCTGCTGTCAGGTCCACTCATCAAACACAAGCGTAGCCTGAGCCCACAGGTTATTAAATACACCAAAAACTCTTCTGATACCTCCCACAAATATTTGTTGTGTCAAGGCCTGTAATTTAAGCAGCTGAGATGCAGTGTGGCAGTTGATTTTGGTGGATGTGTGACAGGTTTTCAAGTGGCTTAACCAGCATAAATGTACTGTACTGATAATATTGTGCTGCACTGTGTCAATAATATTTATTCTACATTTTTTTATTAGTGCAATTTCTAACCAGTCAATCAAGTAAAGGTAGGCAAAGCCTGAAGCATCACTTTCATATTTTAACACTATATTAGGACAAAAATTCCAAGATGTTCACTGAGGTTTTGGACTAAAAAAAGTATGAGCTCCAGATTCACATGGCCTACCATCCCACGTAAGCTCTCCTTCCTACTTATCCAAGCAGCTTTGAAGGCTGAAAACCAGCCAGTAAAAAAATGTGGAATTTAGACTGTGAATCCAGACTTCTGTGAAGATTACAGAAAAGGGAACTAAAAATGTTGACAGGTTAAGTTATATTTGTCAAAGGAGTTAAACTGTCCAACCACATTGATCATTCATACTACAGGATTATCAAATTTTCAGGATTTTTTTATTTATAACCAGCACTAGCTTTTTGTAAGAGGCATCATTATTTAAATATACAACTGGCTGCACATATTTTGTCTTCTAGTTTCTCGCAATTGTGTGAAAAAGGAAGTTTTTTTCTGTAAGAAGTCACTACAGTATTGGTTACAACATGTATAATAACCCTGTCCCAGTCTCAACTGCTCTCATTCTTTTCCTCTTGTATCAGGCACGATCTGACAGAGCTCTTGGGGTCCTCTATCACTGACCGTGTCGGGTAACTTTTAGGAAACTTAGACGTACTTCTTTCTACCTATTCCACTGACCTCTTTTAGCCAGGGAAGCATGAATTTGCTTTTGTAAGGGTATTCTGCTGGAAGAGGTCTGCACAGAACTCACTTCTGCACAGATTCTTCACTTCTGCAGATCTCATTTCCGCACTTCACTTCACTTCTCATTTCCCCATCACCAACATTTTGTCACAGTATTTTTCTCCAGGCTTGTTCTTTTCTTAATGTGCCCTTTTTAATATAATGGTATATCTGCCCTTTTTCAATAGTGGTACAAATTGAGACATTAAACCCTGAAGTCTGTTTAGCTGCATATCTAAGGCAAGCTCAAAGAAGAGCACTACAGTCTTCTCCCTCCTCATTTCTGCATTTCACAACAGCTTGCTTTATGTGCAGCCAAGTGTTACTTGTCTCTCAGGTGAGGTGAAGGTGGAATACTTCATCACTGGACTCAGTTCTTAATTTCTCTGATGAACCAACGTTATCCTAGCACTAGATTTAACACTAATACAGAACTGCTTCTGTTCTTTGCATGGGATGCAAGATTTTTTCTTTTGATATCACACCCACTATGCAGTTTGCTTTCGTGATCTGATGAGGTTTGTCTTCCCTCTACATTGGGAGGAGGAAAAAAGTGCGTAAAAACGCATCACTTCCAAATCCAAAAACCTGTTCCTTTGTCCAGCTTAGGTCATAGAGAAAAAATGTTTGGTGGTTTTAGTCACCTTTCCAGAGCAAGCAAGCATGCACTTGTATAGCAGAAGTAGTACTTGATATGCATTGCTATTAGTCACGGTACAAAGCAGCTTTGCAGACACTCATATCCAAGTCGGCTATCCAAGTGTTTCTTCTTGTAGACATCTGATTAAGCTGAATGATTTATGATTATCTGCTCTGGAAATCTGCATTGTATTCTCATTGTCTGCTTTCCTCACACTCTTTTGTTGGTGCCTCTTTCTGCACTTGCCATCACAATAGTGTACTTAAATAAGTTGATGTGCAGTCTTTGCTTAGAATCCTGTCCGTCCTTATTTGGTTATCAATTATCTAACATCAAGTAATCAACAGGAAGCTGTCTGGGGAGAAAAGATATCCTCTAGATGAGACTTTCAGCTGGAAGTCATAAAGTTGATAGATCCTAAGTGTCTATAAAACTTGTAATGTCCAACAGAGAGTTATCTGAAATACAGTTTATGACTCTGCTGAGGGTAACCCCTAGGCTGGGGATCCAGCTGCTGCTTTTGCTTCAGAGGAATCAGCAGCCAGCTTTGTGGGACAGTATGTATGTGAAGCCCAACAGCTGATTATCTTCCACTGTCTTTTGGTGTAGCCACCAGCCTCTGAGACACATCCATGTGGATGGTGGGAGTGAGATTGGAGGGCTCTAGAGCACTTCGTAGATTCTTGGGCCTTATGCACCTGGTTTAGCACCTTCCAGGGTGATGCCTCCAGGCCCTCCACTTTTTCCATGTGAATAGGCAAGGACTTCTAGCTACAAGTGTCCAGAAGCGTGTCTATCTCATTGGAGACCTTAAGAAAGCATGGGAAGTCCCAGAACTGAATGCATTCTGCAGCATTTGTTGTTGGCAATCAGATGTAGGAGTTGCCAGCTCTTTGGGGCCTGCAAGAAGGGATCCAATGACCTACTGCACCACCATCCAATGTCATATGTATCATCAGTATGCCCAGATCTGCTTTGCCACATCTCACTTAAATTTGGAAGCATTAGAAGTTACTAAGCTCTTTCTTTTACTGGGAAAAAAAGACAAGAGGCACCTCCAGTTCAAGAAAGCTGTTTTAGGAAATAATTTGGGGTTTTGTACCAAATATAATGTTGAGTTTAGAGATATTTTATTACTTTCCTATGCGTTATATCCTTACGTTATTTTCATAAGACAGAAATTATCATTCTCCTATTAACAGTGAAGCTTCAAAGTGGATGGCATGAGACTTCATGTCTGAATTTTGGATGCTTGAAGCTATATAAGTGCAAAAAGTGATGAAATACATCCATGGAAGTAAAAAGTCTCAAGAGCTGTTGACACAAAACTACCGTGTCTTCCTGGGAAAGTACCAGCTAGTTGGCTGCTGGAAGATAGCAATGTAGTAGGAAAAAATATCACTTTAGACTTGCTGGGTCTGTCTACCTTTTTGTAAGCATCTGCCACTGGAAACTATCACAGATGAGACACTGTTATGGATGGACCTTTGGTCTAATCTGGTAAAACTCATCTTAAATCCCTGTGACTCTCCACTCCTTTACTCTGCTGTCATGCTGAGATACCACCACTGTACCGCTATTAATTCAGTGCATTTACAGTGTCATAAAGCTGACCTAGCAAAGTGCAGAATTAAGCCTGACAATGGCAGAACAGCAACTTTCTGAGCTGTATTTGAAGAGAGACTGAGCGTACTTTCACATGGCAAATCTACAGGCCATACCTGTATGCTACCCCTCTTTTAGGGCAATACAGCCTCTTCTTTGTAACTGCAGGAGCTCTTTAAGAATTTCCCTACAAAACAACACTCATTTCTTGGTCAATGAGTTGCAGATTATTTATTACTCACTTAAGAATAATTACACTCGTAGACAGTTAAATATTTCAAGACTAAAAAGCAAAATAAATGTACGTTGAAAGCCATTACGTACAGATACAAAAGACTTTTTGTCAGTAAACTTTTCATACAGTCATCCAAAATAAATTCTATGGGTCCAATCCAGAGACTTCGATCTGCACAAATAACCTTATTGGGCTATTGCACTCTCGGCATTTTGGTAACGAACAGCTTTGGGCAGATCTATATTAAGGAGATATTTTGATTCAAAGACACAGGCATGAAATTGTCTCCCCGCCTCCTGTCTCATGTGAAAGCACTACCTGGAGAAAAGCAACAGCACTGATTTTGAATAACCCAGCTTGGAGGGGTGCCAGGCCTCGGGCTCCTTCTTGCCAGCGGCCGGGCCCCATTGCAGCGAGGGCTTCCAAAGGCTGCCCTGCCTCCAGAAGTGCCAGAATGGATCAGCACACTGGCTCCAGCCAGAAATGGACTCAAAGTAGCTGTTGTTTCTTCTCCCCCAGGAGCGTTTTCAGAGGAATGTCTCAGAGGTAAGGGCTGAGGTTCCCAAGAACGACCAGCCTCACGCCAGGAAGGACTGGAGCATACCCATTTGCTAAATGCTCTATAAAGGGCAATATTCTTTAGCCACTTTTTGGATAAATCCCACTCCGATTCTGAGAGAATATTTACAGACAGTATCTCTTGAGCATCCTGCAAGTGACTGACACAGATACACATGGATTTTGTTTATTCTTGTTTGCCTTAGTTTTAAATTTTATACATGTCCTCTAGGCATGACTTTGATGCTGATTTTCCTAGGGAAAAAAACCTGAATACGTAAACAAAGAAGTCATACATATATAAAGTAGTAAAGCATAAATCAAAGTCAGCCCCTGATTTTTTTTTTTTTAATGCCAAATACTTTAAGAAGCAAGATTCTGTTTCAATGGCTGTCTTGCCTTAGTTCTTGTCTACTTCAATTTAAGGGGCTTTTATTTCTGCATCATGACCTCCTCAGGAATTTAGTTACATTGTGAAATTTTATAACTGTAAAGACAGAAAGCTAAGAGCTGTGAAACAGTTTCACAGCATGAATATTTCATCTTTTCCCCATGTGTGTATTAAAGTGAGAGAGAGGTCAGTTCTCTATCTGATGTGATGCTCCGGTCTCAGAGAGGTTTACTGTGTCACCTGTTAGCATGACAAATCCAGTTCTCCAGCTTTTCCTGGGTTGTGCTCGCACAGAAGATTCTGGGTGGGAAGCCACTCGCAGACATTTCTCAATGGCCATGCATATATTTTGCCTCCCTTGCTGATCTCTGCACACTAGGTGGGTGGCATTGGCTTTACAGGGTTCTTGCCAACGAGCAGCCAAAAGCACTTCCACTGTGGAAGTCTGATCCCTGAAGTGCTGCTGAGGGCAGTGACACCTGTACAGATCTCCTGAGCAAGTGCTGTTTACACCAGTGAGGTCTGCCTGGACACAACATTAGTTGCACATCCAATTTTTCCAGGAATCCAGAACGTGTTACCCATGCACACAATTCTTGTGTGTGGTCAGTTCTTGCCCCTATCCCTTCCCATAACTTCTCTGCAACCATAAAATGGCTCTGGATGGCTCCTGAAGTGCCATGGTTTGCTTGTTGACTTCTCTTTGAAAGAGGAGTGCCAGATTTCTTTGAAACAGTTGAGCACTATGAAGATGAGATACATAAAGGCAAAATTCAGCCCAAAAGGTCCACTCTGTCACTTTCTTCTTTCTTTGGCCTCACTTATGAAACCCAAGCAAATATAACTGCTAGACTTGACTGTGTTCAAACCATGTTTGCCCCAGATGCATCGAATCAGTTCAGAAACTGAGCTATAGTCTGGGATCACATGTAGCCAAGGTATTATTTTCTGCTTTTAAATGTCCAGAATTTCTTGGATTGATTATTTCCTGTGTTTGATTTCGGGTGTTCGGTAGCTAACATAAGACCTCTGACTGGGGAAACATCACACTGCAAAGGCTCAGCTGAAATAGCTCCCTGCCCACACATCTTTCTAAAGCACTTCAAAATATGCATTTCCTGCACATACTACAATTAGGTTCTTTCACTCTGCCTCCCGTTGCTATTAAAATACTCATTATCTACTACAATACTCTGGTATTATGCTATTTTTCATATCCCTCTTGTTACTTCAGGAGGCAAATAGAGACATTTTAGTGGATGTAGTTCTAACAAGAGAAATTCCAGCATTGCTTCACCATGACAATATGGGCCACAATCATCAGTGAAGCAACACCTTTACTGTGGATCACTGCAACTGCTAAAGGATTTGAGGCTGGCTTGCAGCCACAGACAACATCCACAGGATTGCCTGCACCTCACCAAGCTGCAGAGGCAGATGCTAAACTTGACTCCAGTTCAAAAGATGTTGGAAGGATTAATAGTGCTTGGTACCTCAAGCAGGGAACAAGCAGTGAAGAAGTAGGGAGGCAGGAGAAGCTTCTTTGGCTATTGATAGTTTGTTGTCTAGGTAAAAATTCCCCTCAAAACATGGCTCCTCCAGAGCAATAAGAGATTGGCTTCTGTCTCAGGATCATGCCTTACTCTCAGAGAGGGCATCTTGTATTCTCAGTCCAAAGTTTAACCCCATCCTGCCTCTCTGAGTCGGCACTTGCAGGTTAACACCTGATGAAACAAAAGGAAAGATGCAAAGTCACTGTTTGCAGCTGGCCATAAGCCAGCTGCTGGAGTTACATGGAGTACCTGAGCAGCATGTTCCAGCCACAGCTGCAAATGCCCCAAAAGGTTTAAAAATGTTTTTTGAAATATTATTTGACTCAAATAGCTTCTGAAGGGGAAAGGACTTCTCAGAGATAATATAGCTTTCAGGAGAACTTCTGAGGTGTGTTCCTGCTTATGGCTATCTTCAAATTAAAGTGTGTCCCTTCACTGGTGCTAACCTGATCTAGGAAGTGCAAACCAGGCTGCGAGAAGACTGATAGGAATATGCCCTGGAAAAAAATACTTCAGTGCAGTAATGGATAATCTGATGAAATATGTTTTGTATAGAGATATATAAAACTCAGGTATGCATTATTACTAAATATTAGAAAACATCCTGGCATGACCCAGACCTACAATAATGGGGCAGTTATAACTTCCATTTCAGCTAAGTCAAAGTATGTTAATGTACAATCTTAAATTAAAATTTTTATATATAAACTGAACTTGCTTTGACTTTTCCCAGAGGACATGTGCAATGCAGTTTAAACTTTTTATTTATCTCCAAACAGGATCAAACGTGCAAGGAATATTAACATGTTTAAAGTGCACAGTTAGGCAGAAATGCACTTCCTATTTGAGCAAAGAGTTGTATGTGGCTTCAACAAAAAGGTTTCATTATACTGGAAGCAAGGTAATATGAGGAACGTAGTTTCATCTAACTTTGAAATACTTTAATCTGAAGAAAGAGTCTGGTGGTAACAGGCCCACAAATCAAGATAAAAGTTCAAAGATGCATATGTAAGGTATCAAATCCTTAATTGCACAGTTGAATGTGCATGTAGACAGTGTTTCTTTCAAATGATTTTGCAGTTGTGTTCATTTTATACAAGTCATCTTAGATATAAGCTCCTGTAACAGTGGTTTACTGCACATATACACTGATTAAAATAACGTTGTTTACCTAGGAAGTACCACAGAGTGCACAGAATTCATTTTGAGGAAGATATTAGTGATGCACAGCAAATGAATACTCTAATTCATTACTAATTCTCTTTTCCTTTTCTTTGAACTTTGTCAGCCCTGAGATTTCTCCCCAATCATTAGGCACCTCTATCCTCATCAAGCTTTGTTTCAAACTATACAGAAAAGATTTAAATCATACGGTCTCATAGGATCACTAGCTATAGTCTCCTGCATTGCATCCTTTTCCTTCTGTGGTCTATTGACCATGGTTTGGGAAGCGCTGCCTTGTTGCTTACTTGAGTATGGTTATCCATTGCTAAAAGCATATCATTCTCCTTACCCTGAGATGTGGCAGGCCCAACCATGCTCTTAAAATAGGCTTTGAAAAATGGAAATGTCAGTGGTTGTTGGTGTGAAATGGAGCTGCTTGGAAATCAAAGAGAAAAGAATAGGAAAAAAAAATTCAAAACATATAAATAAGGAGACAAGAGGCAACTTGAGATAACACAAACATCTCCCAGAGATGGGATTCCATCCTCAGGAAAGACCTCAGGAGCCAAACTCCAACTGGCTGGGAGCTGTAAATTATTAACACATTTCTCTTAGAAGCATATCCATGCACTGTTATGACAAATCTGTGCCCGTGGTCTGTTCCTGGCATTCAGTGCTTAGTAGTTTCTATTTAGCTGTCTAACACGAATATATATGAGCAACATCAATCATATCAAATTCTAAAGCAATATCTTCCTGTATAAGAGATTTTTTTTATTTTACTCGCAAGACAATATGAAAGCATGTCTAATTAAATGTTCTCCACTTTTCCTCTCTCAGAATCCAAAGAGTTTTTTAATCGTGGGGGACATTCGTTTCTGCTGAAGACTGCACGACTTGAAACTTTGCCTAATACGCATCAAATGCTAAAACAGACGTTTTTAATTACTAGCACAAAGTCTGTAGAGATATGTTTTGTAATGAGGAATGTGGTTAAACAGCAAAGTGGTCCCATTTGCCTTTGCAACAGACTGTTAACATTTCATTTTGACCTATCCTTATACTGCAGTTCTGTTTTCTTTCTAAAAATTTAGAGTTTGTTGCTAAGTCAGGTAAATACAAATGGACAAATGCTGGCCTGCCAATGCAATGCTGAAGCCAGTGGACCTCTGCCTACTCATATCCGCCCAGGATATTTCGCAAACACATTTAAATACCATTAAGATAACGGCACATATCAACAAAACAAAACAAAACAAAAAATTATTATAGTAATGCTTTATCTTAAACATAGTGGGAAAGAGTTTTTCTGTTCCCTGGACAGTTGCACATCAGCAATTTGCATAAAATACCATGTTTTCTCTTGTAGTGGTAGTGTTTAACAATGACGGTATAAAACAAAGAACAAACATTATTTTAAAAGTTTCTTAAAAGCCTGCTTAAGGTTAGATAGTGTTATAATTATGCTGCATCAAATTCATCCCACCAAGCTTCCATCTTGTACAGAAGGCTTCGTGTGCCTCTATTTAAGTACTAATTTAGTTTTCAAGCAGAGGAAGAGAAGGAAGGCAAAGAGGACCTACACCAGCCCCTGCTGCACATTAGTGGAGGAACACATGTGATCCAGCAGCCCCCACTGGACAGAAATAGCCACCCGAAAAAAAGCTGTCGCTAATCTCACTCCAAAATATGCGTTTAAGTCAGATGCATTTCTCTGCAAAGGTTTCTTTTTCTCTCCGCTGATTATAAAAGGAGCAGAGAGTCATTAATTGTGATTTAGAAACCTAATTTTTAGACATCCGCATTTGAGTTAGATGAGCTCCTGCCTATGGGACCATGGCACAGACAGCAGTCTGTGAAAAGTGCTGCTGGCTCTGTTAGAGCCCATCTGGCAGAGGTCGCCAAGAAAGGTGATACTGAAAATATTTAGCTCTTCTAAGTGGGACATAAATTGATGTGAGCTGAGTTTTGCCTTATATTATCTAGAAAAAACATGGCAATATATAACAGAACTTTCATGTTCTCAGGATTTAATGTATTTCAGATTTAGATCACTAGCTAAGCCAACTACATGGGTTTAAGCAGAACTTTACCAAGCTGCTTTTCTTTTCTATCTTTTTTTTTTTTTCCTGGACCTATGTCTGAGAAAGAAAGACCAGACAGTGAAAATGAGAAGGATTATCTCTTTGAGTGAAAAGTCTGAAAGTAATGAAAATATGGAGGTTGGAGGAAAATACAGGAACTTCGGTTTTATTTTGCCTACTTCTTACCTTACAGTATGTTTCAAAGGGCTAATGGCTGAGGACAAAAAGATCTGAATATCATCGCAACATTTAGAGACTATTAAGTGAGGGAAAAAAAAGCTGAAACTCTGAAGAGAAAAATTCAACATAACTCAGTTCCTCAAAGCGGCAATCTTAAAAGGAATACCCTTTCTACATCTATAATCTGGCACCTACAAATACAAGATGAGACAAGGCACAAGCCATCATGAAAATCTTGTTGTTTCCAGTACAATGGGCATTTTTTTCTTGGAGTTATAAACCCTGAAGGAGGTACCAAATTGAAAACAGAGCTATTGTCAGACAACAGTGCTTCCTGCTCTATGAGAGACATGGCTGCAGATGTCTGCGAGCAACAGTTTCAAAACTCAGGAAACCTGACAGCTTCGCAAATCAGACTATTTTGTTAATGTGCTGCAGCTTTAAGTGTTTCTGAGGTATGCTCCTGATGCTCTCAGTGAATTGGGCTAGCTTTCTACAACTCCCAGCACTCATGCAACGTCAGCTAATTTTATTTTTTAAAGAAGAGAAAGAACGTAAACTACTCATATATATATTTGATATGTAAACCTGTAGTTCATGCCTAATAAATCCATACCATGATACATACTTTTTGTCTGCATATGAGAATAAAGCACACACACACGTATACATATACAATATATGTGTGTGTGTATGTATATATGTATATCCATACATATATTTGCATACCCGCCCATCTGTGAATGCACAAATATTTCCAGGTAATACCCACCAATAAGCAGATTTTTGTCCTCAGAAAGGGAAGCGGGTTAGAGTTGCCTATATTCCACATTAGGTTTGATTTTACAAGGGAGGCATGGTGCTGAGCAGCTGTATAATAGTCTGAAATACAGAAAGAAAAAGATGGACTGTTTATGTGAAGCAGCAGCAAAAGATTTCCAAAGTCGGTTTCAGTAGCGGATGGTGACCAGTTGGGATCACACCACGGCAGTGACTGAGGACAGTGGTGCTCTGGTTAGAGAGGGCAGCAGTGTTGCATGATTCCACTGTTCCCTCCATTGCCAGAGTTCCTGGGAGGGTGTCACGGGTGTGAGCACTGGTACAGGCTGTCCAGGTCCTCGCCTGGCTTCTGGTCCCACCACCACCAGCCAGTCCTCTTTCAAACCACAGTGAGAGCAGGTTTCCCCAGCTGGTCAGCAACCTGCTTGCAGGTATCCCCCAGAGCTGGTCTCCAGGGCACACTGCAATGAAGCTGCTGGGCTTTCAGCTCCAGGGGAATCCAACCTACCCCCCTTGGAAAAGCGTGACTATTGTGTCTGTGCACAGCAGCACAAAACATCCAGAGCAGAGCAGGGGTACTGGGCTTCCAGATTCAGGGAGGAAAACTGTCCCTCTTCCTTTTGTCATGGGAAGTGAGCAGCAGGTGAGGAGCCAGTGGGAACCTGTAGCTAAGCTAAAAGTCAAGAGGCTGCTGCGTGCCTGCCCTGCCTCAGCCCCACAAAGGAAACCTACTGCCTTCGTTGAGGAGCTCTTAACTGGAAACACAGACTGCAAAACATGCAGGTAGATGTTTAGTTAGGATTAGTAGCTGAACAGATTTTGACTGGTGACCTCAGATGCCAAAACAGAGACGCAAATCTTGGGGCAAGAGCCCTCAACCTGAGTGGTGAACTCCATGGAGGCCCTTGGGCTTCCCTCCAACACCCACTTCATGGCAGCTGCGTGTAAAAGCAGGTTCTTGTCTCCCCTCTGGAGACAGGCTAGTTTCAGTTTCTTTAACCTAAAGCCATAGTGCTTGCCAGTTCTGGTGAAGATGGCCTCAAGCCAGCTCTGCGTCTCTTTTCTGATATTGCTGCTAGAGAGTCTGTTAGTGATAAGACCACAGTCCTTGCAGAGGCTGACCAAGGCCCCTGTATCCTTGAGACCTCGTGGCACTGCCTTCTGTCTCCCCACTCTGGCTATTTGTCTGCCTTGTTCTGCCTTGTTCTCCAGAAACCTGCTTTCATAGTGCATGGCTGTGGTTAGGCATGTGGTGTGATCTCTTGGGACTCTTCACATCTGTATCTGACGTGATTTGGGTATGTGGAGTTCGTAGGGCCTGTGATCTGGCCTGTACTATCTTTCAGTCCACAACCAGAGGGACTGGGACAACAGCACAAAACCCTGACCACGCTCTCATGACAGTGTACATACAGTATCCAGGAGCTGGAAGGTGTTCACATATGGTTAGACACCCTGGAAATATAAAGAAGCAATTCATAGAAAATAGAGTCAGAATTTCAGACTGTGAAGTAAAAAGTTTAAGCCAATGTAAGAAGCCTGTCTGGGGATATACGTGTCTCAGTTCATCCTTCCTGATCCGCTGGCAGCTGCCCAACGTGCGTTCTTTTCATCAAGGACAACTTTGATAAAGAGAAAATAATTACTCCGTAGTATTTGATGGTCTTGTTTATTATTTTCCATTAGGAACGATGCCCTGTGCCTCACCTGGGGTCAGATTAAGGACTGTAGACCTTTGAACTATGGGCCAGCAGTGACAGGGAGCTGAGGCACAGGAAGCAGAAGGGGTAATTGCACTGCACTGAGGGGATGGCCAGCAGCACCAGCAGGAGGGCACAGCAGATCGGGCTGGGGCATTTGTAGAAAAATACAGAACCAAGTGGAAAGGAAACAGCACAGGTTCACCTGAGGGTTTGGAAAAGAGAGTCTATAATAGGGGTAGTTCTGTTAATTGTGGGTTGGGAACCCCATTAAGTTTGCATCTAATCCTGATCGTATAGATCTCATCTCTCGCTTTCTACATCCTGTGCACTATAATCTGAATTTCCTGTGTCAAGTAACACATTCTTTACAAAATGAAATAACACTGTAATTGTTCTGCTCTTAGTTAGTGGTTTTCATTTTAACACTCTGACTACCATAATAAACAAGCATAAAATGTTCGCACTCCCACTTCACACATAGCATGCCTTTGCCTGCCAAAGCAACAGCAGCCCAAGGGTTAATTTTTTTACATTCTAAACATATGCATGCAACGAAATGTATCCTAGGGCTATGATTCATTTGAGGAGTTCACAGGGATAGAAAGGCTCTTGAATTCTAGCAGTTAAGCCTTGTTTGGGGCTTGCGTATTTAACTGGTGAATCTTTGTATTAAAATGCGGTTTACGTTGCTTCTGAGTAAAGCAGGGCATCCCTGCAAGCAATACACAAACCAGATGTTTTATTTTTGAAATAACTTGTCTGGTCTCACAACTTTTATCTGGGCAAAACTTCTTGACATGCATGAGAGTGTGAATTTCCTAATGCAGTTTGCACTATTAGGGTCATTCTAACAAGGGAACGACTACATTTATTGAGGGCCAGACCCTTAAGTCCTTTCTTCAATTGCTTTCTCACAATAATCAATGGAATAAGAACTGTTTTTCTGACATTAACCATCAGCTGATATTGTTGTTAATTAATTCTGGGTTCTAAAATAATCAGAGCCTGTGGGTGATGAAGTTTAGCTTTTTTGGGACCCCTGACTGTTGCCACAGTGAAAGACGCAGTCTCTCACCAGCCCTTCTGGGTCCCACACCTGCATTTCACCTAAAATGCAGCTCTCTGCCTCCCGGCCTGCTGCAATGCATGCAGCAGGGGAGAGGCTGCCGAGGAGCGCCTGTCAGGTCAGGCTTCCTTCTGCCGAAATTCTTCCCGGTTGCCAAAGACAGAATGTCACACTGTTCTCAAGCAGTTGTGGATGTGAAAAATGTGAAAGCCAAGACTTTGCTTCAGCTCCAGCAGCAGCTTTTAGAACTGGCATAGCTTTAGTAGATTCAAAGCAAGCTTGAAGAAAAGTTTGTGTCTTACAGCGCCAGAAAGTGTCTGGGAATTTGCTTTGAGCTCTGGTAGACTTTTAAAGAAAATCGCTGGACCTGGAAAGGGCTACCTTTGCCTAATGGGCTGTCAGTGAGCTTTAGCATCTCAAAATCATTCCTTGCCCTTGGAAAAAATCCAGCCCAGCTCTGGCCCACCTACCCCTGAGCATGGGATGAAAATGATCCGGTTCCCAGCAACTCTCTGTCCTGTTGCCTCTGCAAATCCTGTCCATGTCACACCGGTGTTGGGGGTTTTGGTGAGATGAGGAAAGGAAGAACAAAAAGTGTGGGCTACAGACTCAGGGCTGCTGCACGAACTAACCCTGGTGTACAGCAGAGAGGAGCATGTACACATACTGGTCCCATTCGTCCAGGAATATGCCTGAATGATTGATAGGATGTTATGACACACATGTAGGGCCTGTGGCTCCAGGAGACCAGGAGAAAGAAATAATTGCTTCAATTATCTGGCAGTAAAGGACATCTAACTCCTCCCAGCTGCATTAAATTGCTGTTCTCAGCTCCAGTCACCCCTGGCTTTAAAGATGAAGCAGTGGAAGCTGTGGATCTCCCTTTGCGTTGGGACATCCTCTGTCCCAGTTTGCTGCAGGCCAAGGATTCTTGGATTGCTGGCCAGTCCCTGGGAGATACGTCCTTCACAGGACCGTTGTCCTTCACAGGCTGCTGCATTGCTACCCCAGTCACCAAGACTTGCCCTGAGAAACGTGCCTGTGGCTCTGGGGGCTCACAAGTGTCCCAGGACCCCAGTGTTCAGGATCGCCACATCCAGAGAAATGGAGCTGTTGGCCGGGCAGCTGGCCATTGTCTCTGACTCAAGCCAGAGGGAGATAAAAACCAGTAACAGCATGCATTTACAACATCCACAACAGACAGCATAACTGTAAAGATAGGGAAGAAGAATCACGTGACATTGATGACCCAAGAGCAAACCCAGAGGGTCCCTCTCCCTCCTGGTACCCAGCCAAGGTGCTGTGGGTGCCCACCCACCCCAGGAATCTTAATAAAAACCTGCCAGAATATAAGCAAGTGTTGAGTATAACAGCAAAAGCTCCCTGTGTCTCCGTCCACAGCCTTTATAACCTGAAGTGGGCCCAAAGCATATTTCTGCATGGAGTTGTTATTAAAATGTAATCCCTCAGCCAAAATATAGCTATATGAAATCAGGGAGTTTATAAAACCCTCTCTGGTGTTTGAAACACTTATCTGCAACTTCTTTAATTTGTACATTTTTAATTAAAGGCATTTTTCTACAGATTTCTAATGCAGAACCAGATATTCATCTTTTGACTTTAAGACCACCATCTAGAAGCTATTTTCTGTGGATCTGGAAAGAGTAACTTCTCCAAGAACACACGGCACATGAATCCCATCAGCTTTCATTCAACCTGACGAACGTGTTATAGTTGCTTTTCAGAATGGCTTCAACAGTGCCAAAATGTTTGAAACGCTTAAGTGGAAACTCTACTCCTAGTTTCCCTCTCATTATTTTGACTTGTTCAGCACGAGTTTGTTTTGAGCTCTGGTTTGTAACATGGCATTCTTTAGAAATACATCTTTTTAAAGACAAATATTTAAAATGCTCATAAGGGGTTTATGTTTCCTTGATATCCATCCATCACAGAGGAAGGTGACTTGCAAAATCAGGACACAGGCTGTTCACAAACTGTTGTCAATCCATAGATGGTGAGTAATTTGGAAAAAAAAATTCTCCTTATAATTTTCAATTGTGGTAATTTTAGATACTACTTTTAACTAAATTTGCTAGAGTTTTTTCCAGACAGGAAATGGATTTTCAGAATCAATGGCCTTCAGTGTTATTCTGTTTCACAAAAAGTGGAATATCCTCAAAAATATTTACAAAATAATGCCAAGATATCTTCTAATTTACACATTAAAGGAAAATTGTGGGAGGGAAGGAATACAGTTATTGCTTTTGTGAAGAGATCTACAGTTAGAAAACTAATTTTGTGTTGCTTTTTCTCAAGAATTTCATGTAAGGAAGTCAGATCTAGACTCTTTCTGGAAAGCAGAATCAAGCAACGTATCACAAGCACCTTAACCGATCTAGCTGTGCCTTGGAGGGCAGCTCCTTTTTTGGGAACTGCCATTTTGAGAAGGAAAACATTCTGAGAAGGTAGGTAAGCCTACGAGTAAGTAATAAAAATGAGCCAACACCTGGAAGCAATGATATGCTTGATGGAGATTATCCATCATGCTCTTTTTGCTGCCCAGTGAGAACACTCCCACATACCATTTCAGTAGCTGAATCCCATGATGGAAAGGTTGCAAATTACATTATGTATTAAAAGATTCAGCTAGAAACATTGACATAATATGCCATTGTGTTATTTCCAAAAATGAAGTAAAACCTATAAAGATTCTAAATCAAAATCTGTTTTTAATGTTGCATTACCAGCCACCTCGATCTTCTTGTCATGTCTGAAAACTCCTTTGTACGGCTGGAAATTCAAAGGAGCGTTGAAGATTTTGCTGTTGATATTGGAGAGAACAGTGTGCTCTCTTCATATAAAAGCCTCTGAGTTTGAGAAATACCTTTACATCTTAAAAGACAAATGGAGGAGAGAGTAATATAAAGCAAGAGTGAACAATCATATCATTTTGCTGTGCACAGAGGAGGGTGAGATTTTCAGAAAAGAATTTGTACCTTAATTGGTCTGATTTAAAATAAACCAGTAAGAGAAAAAAAAAAAAATCACCTACCTCTTCCAGCAGAATGGAATGGTTTATCATATGTGTACCAGGCAGTGCAATATGTTCTCACCTTTACTAACCACAGGAGACTTTCTTTGCAAAATACACATATATATGGATTTTCTTTGATTGGTATGAGCACAAGAAGTATGCATACATGCATAGAAGCATTTTTTCCCCTCACCTTTTTTTAAAGACTCTTTGTTCTATTTGACTATCTCTACTATTCCTTTCTAATTCTTGACAAAGTAAGTATGCTGGTGGCTCTTTTGGCTTCCAGATTATGTATTCAGCTGCATTGTAGTCTAATGCAGTTGGATTTAGAAGCCACCCCTCTCTCCGTACCAGACATGTTAGCTGTCACAGTAAGACCTGGCCCTGAAACTGTTTATAATCTGCACTAAGAAAACAGACTGGGGAAAAACAAAAACACAAAAGGGAGAAAGGGCTCCAGTCTCGTTGTCATGGTGTGTGGGAGAGCTGGGGTCACCTCACCTCACCCCCTTCCCAATGCCTAGTTACCAGGCAGAGGGCCTTGATGCTCAAGGATTTGCAGCACTTTACTAACCCTGAAGAATGAGAAATACCCCCTGGAGACCTATAGAGTGAGGGGTCTTCTTCCATTGAAATCACTGAGTTCCCACTGCCTTCAAGGGGAACAGGCCCTCCATCCAAAGAATATCAGATTTGGTCAGCACCCACCGCTTCCAACCTCTCTCCATTTGTGGATCTCCAAGGGACACGCTAGCTTCCTTATAAATGTGCATCAGCACTGTATACAGACCTTGCAAAACTGTTTTGCATCCTCTCCTTTTGTGGACACCTGGGAAACAGACCACGTCTCTGGGGAATCTATTGGCAACTGATGGAAAACCACTCTACTCATGGTACCAAGTGTCAATTGGCATAGCTAGGTGTCCTGGTTTCAGCTGGGATAGAGTTAATTTTCTTCTTAGTAGCTGGTACAGCGCTGTGTTTTGGATTTAGTGTGAAAATAATGTTGATAGCACACTGATGGTTTAGTTGTTGCTGAGTAGCACTTATTTTAAGTTAAGGATTTTCAGTTTCCCATGCTCTGCCAGCAAGCAGGTGTGCAAGAAGCTGGGAAGGAGCAGAGCCAGGACAGCTGACCCGAACTAGCCAAAGGGGTATTCCATACCATAGAATGTCATGCCCAGTATATAAACGGGGGGAAGTTGTCCAGGAGGGGTGGATTGCTGCTCGGGCATCAGTCAGCTGGTGGTGAGCAATTGTATCGTGCATCACTGGGTTTTTTTCGTCTTTTTTTTCCCTCTTCTTTTTTTGTTATATTCCTTTTCACTACTACTATTATTATTATTATATTCCATTATTATTATTGTTAGTATTATATTTTCCTTTAGTCATTAAACTGTCTTTATCTCAACCCACGAGTTTTACCTTCTTTCCCAATTCTCCTCCCCATCCCACTGGGAGCGGGAGGGGAGTGAGGGAGCGGCTGCGTGGTACTTTTAGCTGCTGGCTGCAGTTAAACCACAACACTAGGCTAGATACCTCAAGATCATACATTCCATCCAGCAACGTAGTATCAGCAAGTCCCTGCTCCCGACATGCCTGATAACAACAGGCTGGCTTTGTCAGGTCGTTTCCATTGTTAGAAACGTGGTGGTGCAGCTATCTCAGTGCAGGCTGCTGGCACGGCTCACACCTTCACCATGGGGCTTCCTCCTGCTCACAGGGGCTCTGCAGCACAGATAAGCACCATGAAAGAGGTAAGGTTGGATCACCAAAAAAAGCAACATACAGTGCTAGGTATTAACCATAGAGCCATGAAATGATTCCCATCTGTTATCCAGTTGCAACAGCTCGTCAGAGCATGCAGCAGTTTTTAAAAACAATGTAAGAGCTAATTACAGGCAGTGACATTATACTGTGGAAGAGAGAAGACCATTTCCCACCCAGAACCTGGGACCTGGTGGCAAGGTGAGGTGTTGTTCATTTGCTTTCTGGAGTCGGGGAGAGATGGGAGGAGGGACTGTTCCCCAGCTTAGAAATGTCACCTGCTAGGTGGTGACGGACAGCAAGGGTGAGGGAAGGGAAGAAAGGGGGTTCTTTCTCTTTCAGGAACTGTAGTGATTTTGATGTCATTTGTAATCCATTTTTGTCTGTGGCTGTCAAGAGAAAACGGGACAAATAAATCAGCAGAGGCCTGTGAGCAGTCTCTCCAGTTCTGGATGTTCTTGACACCTCAGTTGGAGACATATTTTGCTGCTCCATGTCACAAATATTCCTCATGTGCGTGGGGCCAATAAGCCACAAAACTGCTAAGAGATTTGTTCAAAATATCAATTACAAGAAGAGACACCAAACCAAAGTTCGGAGTTCATTTCCAAAAGTACAGTCTAAATGAAATCCTTCTGCAGACGTTCATGATATTTATTAGCTGCTATTTTCCAACCTATTTTGAAGGGTAATTATGTGGATAACCTGCCACACGCCTCATTTTTTTGCAAAGGTGATGTACATTGCAAGCCCTAAGCGTTCCCAAAGGCCAACTCGGAAAGTAAACTCCGCAATCAGAGCGCTGCCCTCAGCTTGACTGGACTGACAGAAACAAGCCAGGGTTGAAAAGGCCAGAAACGTCTCCAGAGGCTCCGAGAGGGAGTGTGGGGAGTGTCGGCAGCGCAGCGTTCCCCTGCAGCCCCGGGAGCCCGCGGCCGGCAAGCTGTGCCAAGTCGGTGGGAGTGAACAAAAGGGAAGTGGGATCCAGGGAGCAGACAATTTCCACAACATGTTCCCTGCCTAAACCAGTGGCGATAATTGTGCCAGAAAATAAAAAAAAAAGAAAAAGAAATCTTTGATTTCTGTTGTTTTGGAGTTGATTCCAGCAATGGAGCCAGTGGAAGGAAAATAGCTAATGAACGCACAGTTTCAATAGTGGTTTACTCCTTGTTGTGAAGGGCTTGAAACTTGTTGTTGTGACAGCCCCGTGGGTCCCCAGTCCTGAGAGATGCAGACCAGATGTTAGCGCGCCTTCCCAAGAAAACTAGTCCTTGCTGCAAACAACTGGCGGGGATGGCAGGGAGCAGGGACCAGCCGGGCCCTGCCTGCCATGGCTGGCATGGCAGGAGGATTTTCTTCAGTGACATTTTTCCATTTTAAAACACTTTCCTAACCCAAATGAGTTGTACAGAGAAATGAAGTTTCTGCAACTTCTGTATGTTATTCTAAATGTCAGAAATGTGATCCAAATGTTGTGGTGCTAATTGCCTGTAACCCCTAAGGGAAATGAGCTTTCTCATTTAAATGTGCTTTCTCCGGGGCTAACAACATGGCCTTTCAAGTCACAGGAAAATACATACCCCGCACAAGAGTCTGACCCCCTAAATGATATTCAGGCATGTCCCTGCCACAGCACCCATGAGGCACATGAGTACCCAGGAGTGGATTTGGATGACTTTAGGCCGTGTCTGGTAGGATTTCACATTCACAATATTTATTTCAACTGGGAAGAAAAAACAGTCTCCGTGTTATATCAAATTGAAGTCCCAAGTGCATTTCTTTGCCTGAGTTATTAACCCCTAGTAATGAAGGTTTGAAATTGAGATATTAACTGCTGGAGGGGCAAATGAAGTTGCTTTAATAAGGCTAATTAGCCGGCACCTGCAGGGGGCTGGATGTGGCTGCAAGCCACCGGCAGCCAGGCTCAGGGCCAGGTCCCTGGCTCCTCGCAGCTTATCAGTGTCAGGCAGCAACTCCTGCAGCGGGGCTCACCCCAGGACCACAGCCAGGTCCTCAAAGAGGTGTTTATCCCAAGGCAAAGCCATCATAGGCAGAAGAGACACAAGCACAGCCATGCGTCCTTGGCCCTGCTGAGGCTTTAGTCTTCTAGCTTTGATGGGAGGCTGCTGAAGGCCAACACGGCAGCGGCACGGCAGCGGCACGGCAGCGGCATGCTGCTTACAGCAGCCACGCTTGGTCCATGCACTGCAGCTGTTGTCTTAGCCAGACATTATCAGTCTGATTTACATATCTATTGTAGGACCATTTTTAGTCCTTTTTATCCCTCCCTCCCCTTTTTTTCCCCTGGAGCTCAGAAATATTTCAATCCTTGAATTGTCAGTTTTAAGATATCAGGAGAGAAATAGAAAGGAAAAAAGAAGCTAAGGCTTTTCATTCCAATTTTTGAGTTGACTGACGTGTTAAGAAGATTGGGAGTTTCTCTAACAAAAGCATCTGCATAAGACTTACACCCTTCCTCTGATCCTCTTGTGCTGTTTTGCTTTTTACCAACTGACAGGTTAATCCAAGCATAAACAATTGCATTATCATCCTCAAAACTATTTTCCATATACTTGATATTTTTCTTTAAGGAGTCTCGTAAAAAGTGAATCCATAAGAAGTCTTTGAATAATTAAAACAGTTTAATTGACTTAGAGGTACCAAGCCACCTCCATAAAATAGACTCAAATGGCCTAATTACTAATACACCATATGGAGGAAAAGCAGAGGTGTGGTGCAGTCTGTTGATGGATCAATTAGTACACAAGGCAGAGGATTGTGTCATCATCACTGTTACCATCAAAACAAAATCCTATTTTGCATGTGTCTGTAATATCACACAAACGATCTTGTTTTTTTCCATTTGTGTAGCACCTCCTTCAAAACTAAGGTCTCAAAACACTTTGAAAACATTGAATTAAACTACCTCTGCCTCTGCTTTGTTCCCCACAGGTTAGAAAGGTGTAAATGACAACCTGGTTTATCTGCCGTGTAAAAGCAAATAATTTCTAGAGCAGCCAGTTTCTTCATACTCCACTGAAAACTCTCAGCACTTCCACAAAGTAATGGCAAAACTGCTGAGAGTGAAGAAGCTGTCTCTGTGGGTACAAACTGGTGAAGGGCTTCTGCCTTCGCAGCATAGGAGGGAGACCCCCAGGTGTCTACTTATCTTCAGGAGTTTAGCAAGGCATTGGGAAATTGCAGTGCGGTGCAAATGTCTCCACTGTTATTATCAGTATAATACACATTGCTTTCTGGGGGGAAAGGTTAGTAGTGTGAATTCTTTCACCCCCAAATATGATGTAATGAATTAGAGCAAGCAGTTCATGCTGTTACAGTTAAAAGGAGCTACCACTGGTAGCCTCTCATCTTAGGCTTGGATTAAGCACCTATAAAATTTCTGGGAAGGGTTCCTGGGAAAAAGCATATTGCTAAAATTTAAAATTAACTGGTTGTAGTTTAAATAAGAGAGACAAAATGTCACATTTTGAGAAGAAATTTTTTAAAATGAACTTGATTTTAAATATTGAAATTTCACGACTTACCAATATGGTAAAGCGTAGAGCATGCAGGAGCACAGGATACCTCTGCATCGGGGCTGCAGTTCGTCCTCTCAACGGCTACTGCCCTAACTGGCTAATTTGATAACTGTAGGTCTGCTGCATCATTCACATAAACCTCTTCTATCAAAATTGTAGGTTTCTGGGCTTTCTGAGGCATCCTAATGCCCAAGCATTGGAGGAGTCCACCCTCCACTGTTACACTGTGATGGGGCCATTCCATCTGTGGAGCTGCCACCTTTCCTTCCGCATACATGCTTCACCGGTGCAGGAGAAGGCTTGGTTCCTGGTACAGTCTCTATGAAGGTGAACCATACCATCATACCCAAACACACTATTTTCAAGGGGCCATACCTGTGTACAGGAGTCAACTTTTGAAAAGGTCACCGTTCCTGATTTCTCTCTTTCTTCTCCTAATGGAAATGCTGCAATGCTGCATTTAATTTAATACTCTGACATCTGTTCTGTTCTTTGATCAGTCTGTTTTTTGTGTTTTCACTCATTTTCTGCTGCTATGTAATGTGGGAAAATATGCCTTGTGCACAATTACTGTTTTGCTCCTCCAGGTTTCATCTGACATGCATTTTAGCAGAGAAAGCTGCTGCTTTCCAGCTTTCTTACTCAGGGCACAATCTAAATCTTCGCTTGCACCATCGCTGCCAGTTAAGTTATCAATTCCTGAAAATTTAAACAGATATTGAAACCAACCCTATAAGGACGCTTGACCCCTGGAAGGACTTTAGACCACCGTCATTTAGCTGTTTCCACTGCTGTCTCTTCATAATAATCTTTTGTGCTTTCAAAGTCAAATCTCAGACAAAACAGCTGTTTAGTGAGTCCAAGATATTTAAATGTGACTAAGAAGTCTGGGCAACTCTATCTGTGGGGCTCCTCTAGTTGCTTGGAAGCAATACAGATTGGAAAGCCAGACTCTTTATAACTGTCTCAAAATGAGTAAAAGTTGGGCAAAACTTGAAACATTTGAAATCATACATTTCTTCTGAGAAGCTAGGTCTGGCATTTTATATTCTTCTGGAAAGACTTAGGCAGGTATCAGTATGTCTCAAGGATATGTGAGAATAAACATGGCATCAGGTTTCACCCACCGTACAAGCAAGACTTCCAGGAAGCTGCCTGATGCCAAGGCTGTGGACAGGAGCACCCTCTCTTCCTGAAGGGACAGCCCGACACATTTGTGTCGTGAAGGAAGGCTGCTTCTTTGGGTGCTTTTAGAGGTGCAATAAATGATTGCAATGGAATATAATTGCTAACTCCCAGAAAATTACTGTCATAAAGTTTAAGAGCAACCTAAAGATGACTGATAGGTTCCATTGTACCTGGGGAAATTGAGTTGTCCAAGGCTTTGAGGGTGCCTGCTACCAATGATAATCTTCCAGTGGCAAATTGTTTACTGTTGGACTGTCTCTCTTTATATGGTGGGCACAGTGTGGTAAAAGCTATCTCACTCCTGTTGGACTGGCTCCCTGCCCAACCTCCTCCTCCTCCCACCATCCATGTGCCCAGTCACATCCCCTCACAGGAACGCTGCATAATACTAAAACATTATGGGAACCATATGTCTAGAAAATGAAGTGGGCTTGCAAAATGAGATGGTCTCTAGTCAGAGTTTGGTTTTATTTAAAAATGCCTGAAGCACAGCAATACTTCTACGAATTCTACTGAGAAACTGCTGGCCAGGGTGGGAGTTGGACCTAAGGAAAAATATAATTCCTTGACTGTACATCCAGTCAAGGGGGGGAGCTGCAGTTACATGGCCCTGTTCATATAGGCCTTACAGCCATATGACAAAGGACACACACGTCATGACACATTTTACTCCTGTGCTGTGATAGTTGTCTCTCAAGTACTATTTCTCTTCTTGTCTTTTCTCATGTTGCACTTGGACAATAAGGCATCATTATTTTAACACATTGACTCTTTCCTGAATAACCTTTTTGAAAACTCAAACATCTTTATTTTCTCTGAACGGAAAAACACTGCTCACCCTACACATATGCCCAGGAGACACTCAGTAAGCCTATCTATAGACTTCCAGCACTGTGGTCAATAGCTGCCCATTAACACAGTCATTTGCGATTGGGGATCACTGGAGATGTCAGGGAGATAGGAGCCTCAGGCTCAATTCACCTTTGGTATCTCAATAATATTTTTCAGCATGCATGATTGGGTACCACTCTACCCATAGAAAGACTATCCTTCAGAAAGAGGAAAGCAAATCATCACTGAATAATTTCTTCTCTGTAGGAGAGCAGCTATAAAACTGAAACTGCAGTTCAGCAGGGAAGTACATCTACCCTTTGAAACTCCTACTACTGCATCAGAAATGCTGCAACCGTAAGACAAAACACATTATTCAGACATAATACCACCCATCCAAATCCGTCCAGAAATGCTAATGGATTATCTGTATCAAGCAGACCTCAGCTCAGACCAGGTATTGTTGGTCCACACCACTCTAACTTAAGCTGTACTGAATGTCATCCATCCTCCCCCAGCTGGTACAAAGCCAACATAAACTCCGGGAAAGCTCTGTATGGTGTGTTCTGGCTAATTTGACAGAAATGTGATCATGTGCCCGTTCTTGAGCCAGATCAAATTTGTACTTCTGGGAGATCAGTCAGCACATAGGCCTTCAACTAATGGCTGTGGAGCCGCACTGTGAGCATGAGCATTGCACAGGTGCCTGTGACCAAGGCCACTGGGGCTTGGACAGCATCCAACAAGCTCCCCAAACTCCCAGGCTCTCAAACCAGCTACTTTTGGCTTCCTTACATTTCATTTTTCTGCCACGTTCAGACCCATCTCAATCAAACAAGAGATCAACACCATCCCATACCGTGCTGCTTTCCTCCAAATATTCTTCTTTGCTATGGAGCACTTGCAATGGTCTGTGCCATTTGAACTGCCACCCCCAGCCCCCAGTCCTCTAAGTCACTGCACTCATGTATAGCAGGGGAGTCTTCATCAGTAACAGGCTGGATAAAGCCTAGAATGTGATTTATTCAACATTTGAATGCCATCACCCTCTGAACATGCCTTTTTATGGTTTGCAGCAGTAGCTCCTGCGATCTCAGCTGTGTAGATGCGTTTAGCAAGGTTAAAGCTGTGATATTTAGGAGGTATTTTTCATGTTTTGGGCTAGGATGGCATTCTAAATGAACAAAGCTGCCTTCACATGAACCTATAGCTTTATGTCCAGTTCGGTTGCAGCTGATACCAACTACCAAACAGTACCTACTTCATTATTTCAGGAAAGCAGTAATGTTTAAATCCTTGTGCCGGGTCTTGAAACTTCTTGCAGATGCTGACTTCAAAAAGGTAGAAAGAGATAATTAATAACCTTGTTGATGCCACTGAGATTTCTATACTTTATACTTTCTCACTGAAATGTTGTAAAATACATAGATTTTGCTCAAAGGCGGAAGGTTTGTAGAACATTCTCTTTTCTTTTTCTGAGTTTTCCTTTTGAGTTATACCTTCAGAGTGAAATACCATATGGCAGACACACACACACTTCTTAGCAGAGTAATGAAGTCCCACAGAAATTACATACTTTTTTCCCCAGGGAATAGTTCTGCCTGTACTTCACATAGCCAATTTTATACAGCTCTTTCCCTGGAAGACAACTTACAAATTTTAATTTAAGGGATGAATTCTACTGATACTTATACCAGAGTAAACCTAGAGCAATTTTCTTGAAGGTACTGAAGTTACTTAAAGATTTATGCTGGCATAACAAGGCTCTGAATGTGATCTATTTATTGTTAGTTGGTGCTTGTAGTAGGACACCTGAAAAACATGGTTACCAAAATGTCACTTACCCTGAATTTATTATTCATGTTTACACCATCAGCACTCACAACATCAGCAAAGAACAACAGCATTAAAGGACAACTATGTTAGACGTAATTTTTCTAAATCTAAAGTCACTATGTAGCTGAGATGATATTGGGGACAAATTCTGAGATCTTCAGCCGTTATTATATCTTTACTTTGCAAACTACTGAGGTAAATACAGGTTTTCATGGAGCAAAGCATGAAGCAAGAATTAAAAAGCATATTTCTTTTGAGAGCATTTAATTTCTAAAATGATCATAAATACATAGGTTAGGCGATCTTCTGTAATGTTACTTTATTTTTCAAATAAACAAAATTACCATTTTGTTTTTCTGCATGGAAGATGCTCTTTTAATTCCAGAGGTAGGAGACATATAAGACATGAATGCAAGCTAAATTTCAACCATAATAGACTCTGCATGTTGCCACTTCAATGACCTTTTAATCCCTTGGAGTTTAACCATTTCCTAATGTCTCCTAACAGCCATTTTCTTGTTGGGAAAGCCCTTTCTAACTGATAACATCTAAACAAGCTCATACCTTAATTAGAAAAATTCTCCCATAAATATTTATGCTGCTGTGATTAGGCCATTTACTGAATCCAGCTACCCATTATGAGTTAAAATAGAGTGCCTTGTTTTGAGAAGCCTGGGGCATGACATAGTTTATACTAGGGGACTTTAAGTTGTAATTTATCTAATCAAGTGCCTGACCCCTTGCCTCCAAAGTAGCCAGTAGTTGTTGGAGGAAAATAACCTTATGCTGAGCGTAGCATCCTTCAGTCTGCATTTTTGTACGTTGGAAATAAATGGGATACATATCCAAGCAATTATTTACATACAGTATAGCCTCATGCAGTCCCTTTTTTGCTTCAACAGCCAACATGTGAAAAATCTGAAAGAGAAAGGGGGCAATCTCTCTTTTTCAGAAGGAAATACAAAACGTTACAGAAGTACCAAAGGAAGACTTCTACCCGAAGCATATTGCTGCTACCTAATGAGGCTCCCATGCCACACCGGTGCTGGAGGGCACCGCGGTTATTGCGGGTTGCCGCCAGGCAGCCTGCCGTGCATGGAGTTAGGTACCCAGTGTGACATGTCCCGTTAAGAGGGTGATGAGAGATTTAGGCAATCTGTTCTCAGGGGCTGCTCTCTGGCTCCTGAGGTGTAGGAAGCACCGAAATGGGGCAGTACATATAGTGCTTGTTTCTCTCCGTTAGCTGAATATGGAGCCAGAAGACATACTGCCCTGGAAAGAAGACAGTCTGAATTGCTCTCTTTTAGATGCCTAAAGCCATTTGAGTGCTTGGACTGGGCTTCTGAATGTAGCCTTTGGGCAACCTGCATATGTCCATACAAGGAGATTTAACCGTGCCTGGGAGCTGGAGCACGACTGTCACACTGCTGAACCGCTAATACTCCTCCCCGGCACATTTTTGGCTGTCTCACTCTGTCACGCGATTCCCAGACGCAGTTTTGGCAACAAAATTTTCCAAGGCTGGTTCCTGGGAGGAAGCTTGTTCATGGTAGCCCCAGTTTGGTGGCTGAAGAGTCTTGCAGCACAGACACAGCCGCTCCTGGCCAGCTGGCCTACATGCGTGAGAGCACTGCTGGGCATGTTTAATTTACTAGTGTTGGTGTCATTTCTGACATCTAATGTGCTAATTCCATGTGTAGGTAAAGATCCAAGATAGCTTCAAGAGTTCCAGCTCTTTCAGCATCAAATGGGAGAAAATGTTGCTTTTTAAGAGGTTTTTAAATAAATTCTCACTTTATTCATCAAAAATGTTTTTCCTTTCAGGAAGAGTTGCCTTCACTAATTCCCAGACATTTGAGCCTAACTTGGAGTAACATGTTTAAAATGACACGACTCCTCATTTTTCTGCTTTCCACTACTTATGCTATCCTCATTTGTAAGATACAATTCTAGAGTTAATTCATCCATACTTCAAAGTCAAAATCCCTTTCATACCTTTTCCAGCTGCAGATTTCCATCTTTCCGTTTCCTTCTCTGGGATACAATTAATTCACATTTAAAGTAAGAAAAGTCTCCCTCCTCTACATGTAGCCTTTGCAGCTGCAGTTACTCAAATCAATTATTTCCATTATTTTTTACCTACTTTTTTCATTTCACTTAAGATCACACCTGCCTTATTCATTGATCTGGGCACTTTACAACAACAAATTTACTTTGAAACAGTTAACAAGTAAGGAAGTCTGAAAATACAAGAGATTCTAAACAAATGCTCTCTTCAGGTATTATCTATTGCTATTTATCTACTTCTTGGTTACTCTATTTCCTCTCTTTACACAAAAAAAGAAAGCAAGCAATGGCATTTTCTGTGGCTTCCCTGTTTATTTCTTTATTGTAAATAGAGTCCAATTTAGGTTACATATTCTTGAAAGACAGAATGTACTTACATTTTAGTAGTATAATTTATTGTCCTGTTTTGGATAACAATTTTTGTTGTAACTATGGTTAATGTTTTAGTTAGTGTCAACTCCAGACTTCCTAAATTTGTTTCATGATCACCATATCATGATACTGACCTTGAAATAATAAGATTAGAAAAATAATCATTTTAAGTCTTCTTATGTGTAGTCTGGTTTCTGAAACATTAGGGGTCACATTTTTGAGATTTTTCTTGCCAGCCACACCAGGAACTTTCTCTAAAAAAAGATAAAAACAAAGTTGAGACACTCTGCTGATTGAAAGAAGTACCACAAAGTGGTGCTTGTAGAGCAACAAAAACGATCGTGAGAGTCACATTTAAAATCACGGAGGTCGGCTGCATTGCATTTCCCGAGTTGTGATCCTTACTGCAGGCTTGCAGATCGTAAGCATGCACCAACTGAAGTTTTCTTGATTTTCAGAGATACTGAGCATCAAAAGCTCTCCTTGACAACAGTTATCTAATACATTTAAAAATAAAGCTATTTTAGGTAGATAAGCTGGGCACCATAAGCCTTGTATGAAGGCCTGTCAGGAAGGTAGAAGTGCTGTGAGTAATCTCTCTTTCACGGCAGGACTGCAAATGAGGTGAATACAAGTTATGTGAATTCTTTCTCTTCTATGGTTTTTCTTTGCACTGCACTTGGTATTGATTATTAGCACCTAAATCAGTTCCAAAATTTCTTTTCATTTCAAATAATGTTTCCTGTCCCTAGTGGGATTTGCCAAATCTATTCTGTCGTCTCCAGAAAAATTCCAAGTTCTGATCGTGAATAAATAAAATAATCTGTGCTTGAATTTGGACCATTTTGTTATTTGTTATTCTCTCCCAAACACTGTTTCTGTCTACTTAGCTCAAGTCATCTGTGGCACCACTGATGGCCGCATGAGATGCTTGGAATTATGAGGTACAAAGTGGATTTTAAAGCCTTTTACCCCTATAACATTTCAATCTCCCTCAACCAAAATTATTTTCTCTCTGCTTCTCTCAAGTTGCGTATCACTTAGCCAGCCCAGCTTTCACTTCATACTTCACAGCAGGACCATCTGCATCACCCAGCAAACCACCAGCTTCCACTGCCCCAGCTTACTCTGAGAAATGACCTGTTGCCTGTCAGTAGAGATTCCTGTGACTCACCTTTCCATCCATCAATTAGCAATGAAAATGAGTAAACTGATGTTAACCAGACAAAAACCATTTACAGTCTTATTCATGGAGACTTGTTTTTTGTAAGAGTATTGAACTCGCCAAGGGATTGAATAAGACAGAACGTCTGCCATATAGGCTGGTTGTTCAATTATTTCTAATACCAGCTGAGGCAATGAGGAGAAAACTTCACTAGCAATTTTCAGCAACAGGTCATTTCACTGAAATGGCCAGCAACTCTCTCTCTGGCTGGAAAAAAGAGAGAAACTCAGCATACTTGATCTAAGACGAGGGTATAATGGGGTCCTAAAGCAGAGACGGATGAAGAGAGTATATGTGAAAAGATCAGTTTCAGTAGGAAACTGCGGGAATGTGAGCAGAGGTTCCAGCAGTCAACTTGGCAAAGCAGATACAAGCGTGGAGGCTTGCCTGAACCTCATCTTAATTGCGACAGCCTCTGGGGCTAGTTGAAATCAACTGCAAAATCTTATAAAAACTGGTCCTTCAAAATCCAAGCATTTCAGCATTTCCAGTCAGGCCCAAAAAACACTGTCAAGATTATCAAACTTCCACGTAATATTTTAGCCCTTCTATACACATCAAAAGGAAGACGTGCAGAGGACCACAAAAATATCCTGCATGCTGTTTAAAGACTTTCAAGGCTGTTGTTTTTCAGCTCAAGGATGCTTTGGTTCAGACTCACAGACTCTGATTCAGGGTATCATCAGAGCTTGGCTTATGTCTGATTTTATCCAGCATCACCTTGCACTGAAATTATCTGCTGATGTTTTATTATGGGCAACCTGCCTGCTCAAGGGCTAAATGCATTTGTCTGATAAGTGAAACCCCAGTGTCATCCTCTTTGATGAGCCCTGATTATGAGCCTTGCTCACGGGTCTCAACAAGGCCCCAGGCAGGGCCCTATAGCCACAACTCCCTGGCTGGGCTGTAAGCCATACTGGTAGCCTAATTCAGATCCTATGTAACCCAGCAGATCAGTTTATGAGGACTTGGTCTCTTCTGAACTGGTTGTTCATGCATCATGTGCCATCTTCTTTGTGGAGCAGAAAAAGGGAATGCCACCACTGAGATCAGTGCATTGTTGAAAACACTGAATCATCTCCATGAGATTTCACATTTCCGTGCCTCTGAATCGTCACTGAATTGAAGCTCCAACTGTCCCAAACTCCTCTGGTACAAAAGCACTGCAACAGATCACATCTGTTAATCACCAGGGACTCCGACATTTTAAAAGCAAATTATCCATCCTCTCCATACATAACTTAACCAACCCTGGTGAGAATATCTTGGCTGACCATTTGAGACTACATGCACACAGGGGTGCTCTCAGAAGGTTTGGATGATGATGCTTAGCAACAAGGACTTGTTTTCCCCCTTCTTTTTTTTTTCTGGTGATAACTATGAGTTATCCCCCCTAAAGGGGCTGGCTCCTTTTCAGTGCTACAACTATAAAAAGAACCAAACAGGTGCAGAGGACCATGCTCCAGCTTTGGGAGTGACAGCCATGAAGGCTAACAGCAGGAAATGAAAAGTAATATTCCTGACGTATATTTTTTGGTTGCCAAGGCTGACATGAGAGTGTCGTTACATGGAGAAAGAGTTGAGATTTGCCACTTGGAAGGTCCTTGCCCCATTTTATTTTCATTTGTGACACACACAAAAAAGGTCAGAGTACTTTTCCTTGCAATTTCTTTTACAATCATCTATGGACCAATGTCTCTAAACTCAACTTACTTTTTGTCAACAAGGGGCATTTTTTCCTATTTCTATTGTGCTGTAGGCCTCTGTGGTTCACCATGAATGCTTTACTGCTGACATTTCTGGCTGATCTGCCTCGGTTTTCCACAGTTCTTGCCTAGTAACAGCCATGGAAATAGTCCAGCAGGCAAATTGTGTAGACATGGTGAATTCATTGTTCTTCTCTTGCTATTTAGGGCTGTTTATTCCCCTGGCCTCCTGCAGGTGAGGGACCCTTGCTAGCTATCTCAGCCATGACCAGGATCTCCTCCGCTATCACCTGAGCTTTTGCTGGATAGCAGAGGAGCAGGCACTCAGCCGTCCTCGACGAGGGACTGGACTGAGATGCTACAGTCTGACTTCCACACCAGGACCTTCTAGTCTGGTATGTGTCCTGCACAGCACTTCCAAAAGCAAGGGGGAGAAGATGGAGGAAGAACAGGAAATGAAGCCTTGCTGAAACTGCAACTGCCACCATTCCCTGCACGGCTCTCTCACTTCCCTGTGAGACTTGGAAGGAGCACACCAGGAGGGACAACTGGCAGAATATTCTCCACAAAATCTCTGCTTGTGGCTTGCTATGCAGTGAAATTGCTACTTTCCATGAAAGTAACAAATGGCCACTGTATCATCTCTTGATTCCAGTCCTGCTTTCTGCAACTTGCCCTCACCGCTGACAGCCAAGGTCCACAGTCCTCAACAGCTCTGCCCAAAGCCCAGTATTTCCTTTATTCCCCCGCTGTACCATGAGAGCTCCTTTCCTCTGGCAGCCCCTGGCAGCCCAGGCTTAAAGGAGCTAATGTAGTGTTTTCTCCAGAAACATTGGTGGAAACTTAACCTGGTGAATGAAGGAAACCTGCAAGGGGGTGGGGGGGGAAGCTGAGAATTCATCTCAGTGCTGGGAACAAGCATGTACAGCTAGTTACAGAGATTTCAGCCATGGGAACAAGGGGAGGTAGGCAGGATCGCTGTGAGGTCTCTAGGCTCAGCAGGTCTGTGCTTGGCCATAAAGTGCTTCTTGTTTCCTGCTGTCAGATCACCAGGAGGATGGCTGGAGGGCATGGAAAATGGACGCAGAGACGTCCGTGTAGCGTATAATCCAAAGAGGCTGCAAATAGCCGCTGGCTGCTCGCAGCTGCCTGTACCAATTCTCACAGTGTTCACCTCTCGTCCCTCCTGGCCTGGCCACAGAGCTGGCTGGCTTCAGGGACCCAGCGGTGCTTGGCTGCACACCATGTTTGGCTGCCTCACTCCTCCTACTCCTGCACGCTGGCAGTTTGCAGCACCTCTTTGAAAGCTGCCAGCCTCCTTTCCCTCTTCCCTGTTTATACTGGATCACTTTCACCATCCTCTTGGCTCTGGCGTGCAGTCATGTCACGGACAGTCTGGATTCACCCACAGGTGCTGCAACTCCGAGCACAGGGAAATGAAAGAGGTCTCTGTTCCCTTCACTTGCAGAGGGGCTGGAGCTTCTCTTCCTGACTTTTAAGGGTTGCCATTGTCAGCCCCTCTGTCCCAGCATGACTCCATCTTCCTGCTCACGGTGTAGAGATCTTTCTGACTCAGGAGGGGAAAGGAGACTTTGGTTTTAATTGGCATGCAAGAGAAGGACACATAGTGGGGGAGGAGCAGGTTGTGCGCTCATGGTGGTAGGAGCTGTGTCTGCAGGACCAGGGGTGTTTATGGAGGGTGAGGGGGACATAGAAGCAGATCTAAATGAAGGACTTCTGTTCAGGGGAAAGCCTCAGCTGAACCTGGGACCAGTGCTGTGCAAGAGCAGTGGCTGATTGCCCTGTTAAGGACGGCTCTGGCTTTCTCATGCTGGATGAGATGATCCTGTTCCAGCTCAGCAAAGGTGTTTCTTCACCTAAGCAAAGGGAAGTTCAGCCAAGTGGGCCTGGATGCTGGAAAAGCCAGAGCCAGTGAGGCATTGCAGGCCAGGAATAAGAGCAAGACAAAGCCAACATGTGGGACCTCCACCAGGTGTTATTGGCCACTTGGTGGGGCCACCTCGGAGCTCTTGGCCCACCATAGGTTATTGTATTTCAAATGTAAGATTTGAGGCAAGAGTGATTTGGCCCGTCAACAAAAAGTCTGAGCCCTGTGGCCCTCCAGGTGGAAGAGAAAGTGCGTGGCTAGAGGCGACTCACAGAGTAAGGGGGCAACATCTGCAGACCCTGAACCTGAGGCACTGGGAGTCTGAGGGGTCTGGTGGAAAGACCTGGGAAAGGGCGAAGGCAGGCGCAGTGTGAGAACTGTGCAGATAGCTGGGCAGAAAATGTGTTTACACGGCAGGGGTATTTTTAAATCCATCACTCAGTGCTGTAAAACCAAACCTCCCACCATGCTGCTGGTGGGGAGGGGGCACAGTGACAGCAGCAGAAAGCAGGCATTGAAGCAGCAAAGCTCTCAGGCATCTTCGCCCTGATTTTACAGACCTGGGAGCAGACACACTTCTGCTGATATGCCTGTTATCTATAGGAAAGATGAACTCTGATCTCAGCAATGCTTTCTTTCTGCAGAAGCTGAGCGAGAGATGCCATGTGCAGGAAAATCTGCTTTGGCCTCCCCTCTGGAGCAGACCGTGGGTGGAGGTCTCCCAAGCTGTCCCACTGCTTTCTTTCCCACCACGGCTCTCCACCGCTCTCTGAGGGTATGTTTAGAAGATAGCGCTTTACTTTGTGGCGCTGCTTATACTTGCTCATTCAGTGTAAATAACTGTATTAACTTTATAGGCAGCCCCGGTTTGAACTGAGAGTCATGTAGCAAACTGGAACTACGCCAGGCCCACCAGAGCAGAGTCCTGTTAGTGCGAGGTGGAGCCCGAACAGCTCTCAGGATGGGAGGTCTCTCCAAACGAATGTGATCCCTCCTTGTTCTTACAGATTAGTTTTAACACTGACACAATGGCTGCCAAATACTGAATCTGCCAGAAATGTTAACAAAAGGCACTTTGATCTCATTCACTTGTTCTTGTTAAGAACGTATTGTATTATTTTGCCTCCTTTGTGGTCAGAAGAAAAATGTTTTACCCTTGCATATCACTCATGTTCAATAATCTATGTGCTGTGTTACACAGGGCTTCTGCTTTTCACTGCTACTTGCTTTTGGGCTGCTTACTTCAGCAGTTGTTGCATGCTATACATTTGTTTAAATACTTTAAGGAGGTTTTATATTTTTTATATAAAAGACTGAGATTCGTGGATACTTCCTGATGTTCTCATCTAAGCAACTGAAGAATTTAGTTTTTATTATATGTGTAAAAACTACTTAAAAATCAGTTTAAACTTTCATGCTAGTTATTAAACTCTTGACTTTTAGTAGTTAATACAGTTCACGTATCTGTTCTTGGCACAAGGTTTACATTTTTCTAACCACATATTTACTGTAAAAAGCAGCTAATATTCACTAATAAAATGATACATTGACAATTGTCTAGCAACAGTATTTCTTGCAATGCATCAGCTTCACAATATCTACTGTAAAAAATCTAGTATATGAGTCAAACAGTGTAATTCTCATCTTCAAACACGATGGAAGTTTATGGAAAATGTAATCCCCACTAGCAAATAAAAAAAGAGGAAACTGTTGACGAGGAATTTTGGTGCCAAATCAAAGTACTACATTTGTTTACATATAAAATTGAAGAATAAGATGTAACATGTTAAACTTTTTGCCATGAGGTATTGAGTATACTGTGATAGTTTGGCATGACAATACAGTCAGCAATTATACTGGAGAAGATACAGATAAACTTGCAAAATAGAATGAATATGCATCATTATTGCTGTTCCTTGATATTCTAAAAACAGTGCTTGTATTTTTTATCTTTGAGAAACAACCACATGGAAAATCTTTCTTTTCAAAATGCAAAGAACATTCTGTTTTCAGAACAAATTGATTAGTTGTGCTGTATATCACACTGTAGTTGATCTACTCTCAATCTGATCTTTGAAGGTTAAGTTTCTGACGTGATCATGTAAAACAAAAATTTATTGTACTCTTCTTCCAAAGGCTAGAAGTCAGAAAAAATGCATACACATTTAGAAAATGCTACTCCACATTTAGAAAACTGTCCAATGGTTCTTTTTGCAAAGAGAAATTTTGTTTTGACCCCTAGATTATTGAATACTCAATGGGCACACACTTTCTTAACTTCATGATGTCATTTCTAGGTGCTCTTTTTCATTAGTAAGAGCTGGTGGGTTTCCTTTCTTGTTCTCTTCCTTAATTTGGTGGGATATTTTCATGAAGAATCATGTTTCTTCTCTTTGGAGATTTACTGTCAAAAGGAGTATGTATTGATGATAAGATTTGTTATCATGTTGAGTAAGTATCAGGACCAGCATATTACTGAGAATTACTAAGCTTGACCCCGACATGACAACAAATATATTCTTTTGGGCTCTGAACAAAATACAATACAAAACTTAGCACAATTTCAAAAAGTTTCATAATTTCAATCTGTAGAGCTGTAATGGCCACCTTCTTTCCTGTTGGTGGCCAATGTAACCTACATCAGACATTACCAAGAGCATTAGGTGAGCTCCTTGAAGTTATTGACCTGCAAAGTTGCTGCTTCAGTAAAATCATGACATGATAGGTGTTACTAAACTGGTCTCTTTTTCTGTAGATTTCAGGGTCATCAAAACACCAGCTGGCCAGGGTAAGCCCCTTTGCCTGCATACAATCCATGCAATGGCAGATGCCTCTTCAGGATTTCACGATTTTTGGCCATTTCATTCTTATTATCTAGAGCACACATTCATGCCAAAAATGTATCTGTCATCTATTGGATAGATGTGTTGCTCTCCTGCAGCTAAAAATGCACTGTTTAGCATGTTGCCACTAAAGATACCAAACTTCATGCTGATGCCAGTGATGTTGGACTTGGACAGCACAGAAGCATCTGAAAACCGGCATTTTTACCATTCAATCAATTCACTGTCTTACAGATAAAATGACAAGACTTGGGAAGACCAGCCTGTAAGAAATTCACCAGGAGAGGTTATCTGGGATTACCCAGATCACACAGACTTGAGTATGGACCTCCATAGTTCTTGGGTTTTTGGCTTGCAGGTTGTGCGACCTGCTTGTTCTCAATGATTCTCTCCAAGCACCTTTTGCAGTTCTCAGGCAGTGACTATCATTAGCAAAATGACTGTACCACTACACACTCCAGGGTGAGAGGATCAATTCTGACTAGCAGCAGTAGAGATGGAGAGATCAGGATGGTGGGGAGGAAATGGAGGGAATAGAAGGATAGAAGAGGGCACATTTTCCTTCTTACCAAAAATCCTTCACAATCCAGACAGCTTTGCACAGTAATCTATAAATTTCCAGTATGTGTCACATAGTCTCTCTGTTCATGTTGTCAAAGACTCTCTGACAGCTGATAAAATTTAAGGCAAGTGGTAGCTGCTGTGCACTACTTGTTCAAAACGACAAAGTGTGAAAATACGATCAATGCAGCAATTCATAGGAGGGAAAAAAAGCACTTTGCGGTTCTTGAAGTCTGTTAAATAAAATTGTGCAAAAAAGTGTGACTAAGCAGCATTAGTAACTAGAAACTACAGATAGATACCTCACAAGTACTTTAGTACAAACTCAGTCTGATTCAAGCATTTCTGGCAAGGCTTTATAGTAAAGCAGAGCTACTTTTGGCATTGTTCTCTCCGTTGGTGCTCTCTGATGAAGAAGTAACCCTCTCACCCATCTGCTTGGGAGAGACTCATACTGGGTAGCATTCCTGTAAATTCACATGCTGCTTGCAGTTTGTTCCTGCTTTTTGTTTTCGACCTTGATGGTGTCTTGTTAGCCAACAACTAAGGTCACCTTTGTTACATGGCAAATATTTCAGATCAATGTAATTATTAATCTTCAGATGACGGCTGAATCTACTACTCTCTTTCCTGTGCTGTCTTCCAAGAATAAAGCGGGGAATGCAGTCATATACTTCTGCAAGTTTATGCAGTTTTAAACTCTCAGCAACCTGAATAAACTATTACTTAAAATTTTCAAAGCTTCTTCAAGCATTTCCTGTTTACAGGTGTACTGGGTCTGGCTGAGATGGGTCAACCCACAGCTACAGAATGCCAAGCAGAAACATGGGAATTAGCTGTAACTCAGTAGTTGAAGGCTACTTTCAGCAGGTACTCTGAATTAACCTGCCAGGGAAAGAGTGGCTGGGAGAAAAGTTGAACACAACCCTGTAAGATGAGTAACTATGCCATTTATTGGGTAAATATCTATTGTGATTATTGTATGAGCACCCTTTTTCCTTCTTTATATCAAGAAGTTTTGACAGGATGATTATCATTCTAAAACCAAGAGCAGAAGGTGTAGCTACAAGGAATTCAGGTAAAAATACCTATAATTAAAAATGTTCAACTCTTAAAATTTTAAGATTCTGGGTTTGAAATCCTTATCACTTTGCTCAGCTTTAATTGTTAGAACAGAGCCTAAAACATTTGTCACAGGCTGAATTTTATTTGAAAGTTTCAACTGAAAGGATTCACCCATTTTTCAGAATGACATTAAGGAGATAGATAATGTTATTTTACTCATGTTAAAAATAACATTATTTATCAGAGAAGTTCCAATGTCGTACGGATTTGGGTCTGGGATCTGAAATATGTCAGGGCTGTGTGTATAAGATCCTGGCATTAAGAATTTGCCTTTAGTCATTCCTTGGGAAATTTGCCCAAATTTGGTTAAAATATAAAATTATGAAAATTCTCAGTTTGCCCCTGATAATAGATCATGTGTTAGAGGTTGGTGCCTGTATTTCCCCAAGAATCTCTGTCTGTTTAGTGTGCTCCATCATGGGGTGGAAAGGCACAAGAATTTATTCCCCTGCAGTTACTCCTGCAGGCGCTCAGGGATGTGTGACCCAGCAACTAAAACCATACGCAAGGAAACTCTCCTGTATGCTCCCACTACTTTTCCTGATGGCTTCCAGCGCCCTGAAAGAGAAGGAAGAAGCTGCCTCATATCATACCTTTAATAGCTTAGGGATACAATACCATCAGCTCCAGGTCTGAATGCCACCAACAGCCAAACAGGGAGTCAATAGTCTTCCGCTCACAGAACTGCTGCATCTTGTACTGCATGTGTTTGCACCTGTTTAGTTTCTAGTTTGCAATTACATTAAAAGAAAACTGATTTTAAATACATTGAGGTTGAGGGTTCACCTACTTAAATACATGCATTTGTATAACCCACCGTGCTAAGCCAAGTGGAGTTTCTGTTTCTCAATGTTGTTAGTTTCTCATTGCATCAGGAGAATGAAATCCAAAATTAGGGAAATACTTAGGACTTCCAATTAACTTTTGAAAGCTTGATGAGTGCTAAAAATATCATGTGGAGCAGGAAATAGACCAACAGGCCTCCGGTTCATTGATGTGTTTGTTTTAGTCCTTTGTGTATTTTCTAAAGATCCGCTGATTGCTCTGCTATATTTATTTGGAAATGCTACACACGAGAAGGAAAAAAGGATGCTACAGCAGAAAACAAAAATATAATTTCCCATAGTTTAGTGGGAAAATAAAAATTATTATCATACAGTCATAAGGAATTTATATATTCATTTTACTGTGAAAAAACTATTTAAAGAAAGCTGAAGCATAACACTTTTAAAAAATAGCTTATGCATAATTAACTGTTTCACCTAGTCTGGTATTAAGCAGTTCTTGATTATAAAAATTGTAAGACAGACAGGTTTTTTTCTTAGACATTAATAAAATTTGAAATAAGTCAGCTTTAACCTCATTTTAATGGGGTTAAAGAAATTTAGAATAATGTGAGAAATGTGTATCTGATTAAGAAGATTTTTGAGAAACCAGGGAATCGATTCCCAAACCACAGAAACTAATTTTATGCATATGTAATTCTTCTGAGTAATACAGAATTAAACCTGTTCAATGAAGCTGGCAGAGGAATCGGTAATGGCAAAACAGGTATTTAACTGCCCATTCTCCATTAAGCCTGTAGATTGAGCTACTGCATTTCTGATCCCACATAAACGGACCAAGCAGGAGTGCACAGCTGAGGCTATTGCTCCAAGAAGATTTTGTACATATAAGCTCTAAAATCATGGATTGCAATCTATTGTGCAACACCAAGAAGCACTTGGAGACTTTTTCATTTAATAGAAAATGGACTATTCCTCCTCTTGTCCCCCATCAGTGGTGATTACTATCTATGGGAGCTGCTGGATATTAGAGAACTGAGGCGCTCTGATCAACAGCTTCAGGGCAACACAACCAAATCGAACTTAAAGACTGATCGAAATCCTCACTGTGGATGCAGAAAAGGCAAGTGCAGAAGGTACAGCTTAGTTTTGAATGTCATGTCCTGGCCCCAACTCAGTGATCAAAGACATTCCAAAACAAGCACTAAGTGTTTGCAAGCTGCCAAAGAATTTGGGTGCAGTATTAGGAAGAAGATGAAGAACAGATTATACATCAGTAGCAGCTACTCCCTAGTTTGATGAGAATGGATTTAAAAATATAGCTGGGAAGATATGCAAGCCTGTTACACATCCACAAAGATCCTCAAGAATAGTGGTGTAACATATATTGCGTTGTAGTGCTTCAAGTTACTATTTAAAGAAAACACAACAAACAGGAGGTTGTAGGGTGGAGACAGCAGAGAGAATGATGAAAGAAATGGTGAACTAAAAAAGGAGAGGAGAGACTAGGAGACTAGGAGGGAACCATGATACAAGGGCAGCTTTGAAACTGGAAATCTCCTGCTCTGAAGCTAAAAACATATTGCTAGAAAGTCACATTACAAGAATTAACAACTTTTGGCACGTCTTTCCTGCAATGACTCCATGAGAGGAGGGGACACAAACATCAAAATGTGGAGAGAGCTTTCATGTTTGTCATGAACAAGAGACATCTTGTTTTTGAAGAGCAAAACACAGGACATGCCCTTATAGAGCACAGTTGCGACTTACTTTGGCCATCCCTCTCTCTGTGCCTGCCCATGGCAGGAGGATGGAAACAAGCTCTCAAAAAGAAAACGACAAGCTCTGCATGACTGGTTTACAACAGCGTCTGGTGTCTTGGAAACCGCTTCTTCAGCCAGTTCTCTTGGCTGCTTTGGAGATGCAGTGATGTTCAACTGCAATATGGTTAGGCTTGCTTCCCAGATCGTATCTACACTGGCCTGTGGAGCCTCTGCCTCCAAAGTACTGGAGGTAGATGGAGAAACTGCTCAGAACCTGTACATGGCTGGAACAGACTCACACCAGATGGCCATTCAAAATAGCAGTCAGGAGAAAAAGTGTCACACTGAGCAGATGCAAGTCTTATCCTTGAGAAAAGTCTTCCCAGCTGCCATTTTCCTCTGACTCATCTTCTAGAAGAACTGTGTTTATTTCAGTCAGAGCCAGTGTTGAGTCACAGATGCCACATGTCAGACCAGTTCACGGGGTCCCCTTCATGATTGGGGTGAGGAGAGCACTTTGTGCAACTAAACCGTTTTGCTTAGTACATGCAAAGTCTCAGCTTTCTCTTATTTTCAGTTGCATGATTGCTAAAACAGTGGCACACCTTTTGAAGCACTAACGCAAATACAGACAAAAATATATCAGATAAAGATTGCTAACAATGATAAAGAGAAACCCCTTGATTTTAAGGAACATTGGGTCAGCCTTACATTAAACCAGAACTTTGGCTTTCAGTGCTGGATATTAAAAGCTATTTTAAATGCGAAGTGTCTGAGATCTTTACAGACTTAATTATGTGAAACAAAAAGTTCATCTGAGCACCTGCACCTGTATGAAATGTTCTTTCAGGTTTTCTGCTCTTGAGAAAGCTTTTTTCCTTGATATTTCAAGACCCGCCTTTTTCAATACTTAAGCCATGATTTCTTTGTACTAAAACTGGATAATACAATACAATGTCATGAAAGGTAAAAATAGAACTGGAGGAGGTTTTTTTCATTTCCTGCTAATTTCCTCAGCAAATTCTGAAAGGTTTACAGCCATTTCATCAAACACCGGTACTGTCTGCACTAAGCATATGGTCTATTTTGATCTTCTTTCAGTTCCCAAAATAAAAAGCTAAGGGTCTTTCACGAATATCTTTCCTCCCCAGCTAAAAAACATGTCAAAGCAGCTCCATCACTCCTCTTCCTAAGCCCCAGTCAATCTGTGCCATGCAGGAACAAGTTTCAGTTCCCACCTTAGGCTAGCCTACAAAATGCTTTATGTTTCCTTGCTCCAGCAGTTGGACTCTGCCTCTATCCATTCCTGCTGCTCTTCTGCAGTTCTTCCTATCAGTTCCTACTGTTTTACTGAGGCAGGAGATTTAATTTACCATTTTCTTGTCACAAGTTTTTAACCACTTTCATTAAAAAAACCCTTTTTTGCCAAATAATATCTTTATGCTACTCAAAATTAAGGGTTTGGGCCCATACTGTTCAGTCAGTGGAGCAACTCCAACTATTTCCTTAGAATCCTTTAAACTGGGAGGAAGCTCAGAAGCATTTGCGTTTCTTCAGAGATACCAGGCTCCCAAGATTTCTCAAGTTAATTATTCACCGTATAGACTTTTCCAGGGTGCCATAAAATAAATAAACAAACAGCAGAACAAGAAAGGTAGCTTCATAAAGCCTCAACAGCACATACAAGGACAAAACTCTTTGTTCTGTTTTTATTAATTTGATGTATTTTTCCATGGCGCTGGACCAAGTTATGCAATAAGAGGAAGACTGTCAGCATTTTAATTTTTGGACTACTGCATTGCCTTTATTCTTTGGCATTGCTAAGTAAACCTGCATGATTTTCATACAAGGAGAAAACATCCTGCTTGTAGGTGGTGAAACACCTGCTCCCCAAGCTAGAAAGGCAGCAGCTGTTGTCCTTAGCATGCCTGATTTGAGGAAAGTAGGATATTGTCTACATATTTTCACAATGCCATTTATAAGGCAATGTTTGTGGCTTGCTACCATATGAGTTATTGCCTTTGACAGGAGAAATAAAATTTTAATACAAGACTTTGACAGGAATACTCAAAAGGCATTTTTTTGAAACACAGGCTGAAGAAGTCATCTGCTTTGGAAAACTGAATAAATTCTGTTCCCAGAGCTGCTTTGCTGCCCTCCAGAATATAAACTCCAGAAGCCTGTGGGCAAGTCCAGCTTCTTCCATCCTGAGGCAATGGTTCTGCCATACTTTAGGTATTCCGTATTTCTGTTGAAAAGCCAACTGTATCAGGTCTGGTTGGGATGCAGTACGGTACATCAGCATATTCAGATGTCAGGATGTTTGGATTCTGTAAGGAGGATCATCTGGAAGCAATGTATATGTTTCAGTTCTTTGTAGAAAATGCTTAATTCTAATTTTTCATGAAAGCCCTTTCTCTTGGAACAACTCATCTGCTTAAAATTAGGCATGTACTTGTTTGTCTTGCTGACTTGAGGCCATACAATAGACAGTCCTCTGATGCTGAGTAATTTATGTGCTTGCATAAATCAGTGGGCAGCCAACGGGACAGACTGGATGCAAAAGTTTCACATATGCATTCTTCTTTTATGGTCAAAAGATCATGGAAATGAGCTCATACTTCATGTCTTTGAAAGTCCTTCCTTTTTCTGTCATCTCTGGAAAATGCAATGGGTTATGATTATTTCCAAGATTTTTAGTGAATTATTTACAATCCTCAGCATAGAAAAACTGTGGACTTTGCTGTCTTCTCCAGTATTTGGAATGAAGGTTACAAAGGTGACCACAGTCTACAACAGTTCCTTCTCTCCTTTCACCCCTTTGACAGATTCAAATGTGTGAAGGCTGCGTAAAGCCTGAAGAAGTCCTAGTCCTGTAGGAGAGCCAAAGACTAACAAGAAAGCCTGCCCCAACTAGCAGAAATGATTCTGTAAAGGAAGAGTTACAGGACTGTAACTACACATTTCCAGGTCCCTCTGAGACACAAAATGGAGGATGCTGAACTAAAATGTTCTTAGAAACACCTCTTGTTGGTCTTCTTGAGTTATGGATGGGCCTTCACATTGAAAGCAGCTGAGCTAGCTTGCCCTGTTAGCATACAGAAAGAGTTTTTCATATCTGTATGGAAAGTGTAAGTACCCCCCGCATCCTTGCCAAATTGCAGAAAAGATGTTATAAATGCAGTAATACGTAATAGAACATTTGCATAGATGTGAATAATGCAATAGAGAAGAGGTAAAAAAATAAACGTGGATGAGTCCAGACTGGTAAAATCCCCATTTCCAATCCTGATCTGCTTGCGTGCTTACCATGTACCAATGCTTACGGGTTATACTCAGGGAAAGGAGAGACACTTTGCTAGGTAAAGCACATACTGAAGTATAGGTCTTTCTGAGGGTTATTTACCTGCATTCAGCAGGTTTCAACAGACCATGCTGTAGCACACCGAGAGCCGTGAAATCCCAAGGGTTGAACCCAGTGCAGCTCCCCCTGCCCAGCTCCACTGCAGGGTCTGTGGGTGGCACAGGGAACTTCTCAGAAGGACAGGGGGACTTGCAATCCTGCCATGGGGAAGACCCAAGCCCCCTCCCCAGGCAGGATGATGGGAGAGGGCAGGGGTGCCTGCCTGCGTGGGCTGCGCGGGCCCCCGCCGGGCAGCAGCGCCTGCAAGGCAAGGGCTGTCAAGCGCAGGAAAAGCAGCCACAAGCCAGCTTCTGCCTTGGCAGTTATAGCAACACCAATGCGGCAGCAAGGTGAATGAACGAGCATACTGGCAGGATTTGTTAAAAAATGAATTGCCTCAAAATGTTTGCGTGTGTTAGGCCGGACTCTGCTGATTTTAAAATCCTATTAAGCCCTTCACTTATAATTCATCGCTATTTTCCACCTTACATTCGCTAACGGTAGAGACCATTCATGTGTATTTAAAGTTCTTCCTGTAAACTGCATGTTAAACATTTAACTCTTGAATTACATCTTAAAGCCAAAGGAGTAAGAAAGAGGCAGCACCTCTCAACCTTTTTTAATTTAGAGGTGGGGATCAGAATTGTTGCTAAACCCAGAGATAACTGAAAACATCACAAGATTTATGCAAAAGATATGATTTTTTATACCAACCAGAACCAGAACTGAGCAAATTTCACTGGATTTTCCCATCTAAAGTGACAGTCAAGCATGTGAATTGAAGAAATGCAGCTAATGAACGATCCTTTCTTCCCATCTGAGCCTCTGAGTGTCCGCATACGGTGCAGACTATGTGTGATACTGATATGTTAATGCCTTGTATGTGCCTCTGGTCATGAACAGAGCCTCTAACGTGGCAGGCAGGAGAACATCTGAACTAGGCTGACATCGGACCAGACCACAATATTTGAGTTTTATGAGTCCAAGCAGAACAGACAATCCTCTCTACCCTTGCTTTAATAGTTTCCTTAAAGTCTGGGAAAGTACAGAGAAAGTAAACAGCAAGGTAATTAAAACATGTATTGCTTAATTCATCATTATGGGTGGCTGAGAGTTTTTCGGACAAAACATTTTTCCTTTAGGAAATACCTGTGCTTTGAAAAGAAAAATGTCTGTTGCAAATAGTCATTTTTCTCAAATTACTTATTCCCAAAGCTGATTTAAAAAATTATCAAAATGCCCAATTTCAACATTTTAAATATAAAAATTCATCTTTGGTTCAAATACTCTTTCAGGAGTCTACAAATATTGACATGCAATATTTTAATTTACTCAAATCAACATTTTATGTCTTATTTAATAGATTATTGGAATGACCATGTGTAAGAGTTTGATTTTTCATCCTGATTCAAGCTAAAAACTTGTATTCAAACGTCAGCCTTCCCAAGAAAAAAATACGATTTCCTCATCGGCTCTATTCCTCATGAACCTTAATTTAACAAGTGTATGATACTCTGATTTCTGTCAGCAGATCACAGTGAGAATATACTGTGGTAGAAATGAACTCCATCTTCCATTCTGAATTATCTTAAGCAGCTCTGTTAATATAATAGGCTTGTGGGCATATATTATACAATGACACGAGGCCTAACCTTTCCCTTTCAAGCAGTTTCTCATTTCCTGACTTCAACAAACATAAGAGAATATCACATGGTAAAAGAATGCTGTGAAAAGTATATTGAATCATCTGGCAGTATTTAAACCATGAGATGACATTTTATTTTGCTTATTCTACATGGAAATTCCTAACATCAGCTCTTGCTCAAATACATCAGTCCAGGCTCTGCTGTTTCTTTTCAAACATTCTTTATTCCCCTCTTCTTGTTCTTGTTATATGTTTTTATCTCTTAGCTGGAATGTGGATTTCTGTGGATGCCTAAAAGCAGATAAACATCCAAAGTCTGAGATTTTAATTTTTCCTTCTGAATACAGAATTATCTAGCAAGACTTTTTTTTCCCTCTTTTTTTTTTTTTCCTAGACCACTTCAGTCATAGCTAATCAATAGTGTGTTAATAACAAGCGCTCCATGGCTGCCCTAATACTTCAGGGATGCTCTAAGGGAACCTCCAACAGATAAGTGGCAAAATAATGCCATTATATATGTTTAAATCAACTGATTTCTGGCAAAGCGGCCACTATGCTCTGGAGGCTTCATCTAAAAACACGGTGCTTCTTAGCCCAGACTACTCGTACACCTAAAGCTGACCGTTCTCTTAAGAGCTTTCTTGGAGAAGGTCCAGAGCTCTCAACACCTTGAAGGGCTGAGCCTCAAACACAGAGTTATTTCCCAGAAGAGGCAGCACTTAGTAAAGCTATAAAAGAAACAATTCAGGAAAAAGGTATGTGACAGTATGAAAAGAAAAGAAAATTAACAAAGCACAATAATACATCAGTTGCATACCTCTAGAGACAAGTAAACAATGCATTACAGCCAGCAAGTAGCAACTGATTGCTGCCATTTGAACCAAAGGGAAAAGGCTTTGCTGTTAGCAGGGAGGGTCTTATGACACCACATATGTTTTCATGGATTTGAAACCCAGAAAGGACTATTAGATCTTCTAGTTTTACTTCCTTCATAGCACAGGCCATAAAAATTCATGCTCCTCCTTCCATTCAGTAATGACTTGTGTGCTGGCAAGAGCAGCATGCTCCCCAGGGGCACCTCCAGCCTTAGTCTGAAAACTTCAACAGGGGAAGAAGTGGGTCTCTTGGCCCTTATAGTCTTGTTACAGTCCATCCATTCCAGCAAAGGTTTACTAGCCCACATGCACTCCAACACCAACATTACGTTATCCAGTGACATATAATTATACACGACAGCCTGTGATTCATTGCTTGCTTCAAGTCTTCCCAAATGTATGTTGGTTACGTGCCACCACTGACGACAACAGCAGCTCCCAGCTGGACAGGACACTCCAGCAATTCGCTACTTCACTCTAGTGCACATACTGCAATTTGGGAAGACCCAGCCTGGCTGAACATTAGTTTGTGGCAGCTACAGTACCTTTGTCCATCATTTCTGCCTAGAGAAAGGTAGAGACATTTGAATGTCACAGAAAACTTCTGTTTATCTCAAAAAGCCTGATTTCAAATTCTCCGTAGTCACAAGGGAAATTACTTCCTACTTAGTTGACTCCCTGGAAGACACCTTATGGCTAGGCTGACTCAAGGAAAGGGGGAATATGAGATTACAGCATTAGATATGGTATTAGATAGGCCAGAGCACCATGACCTTACTGTGTTCTTTAGAGTGGTTCCCAGCGAATTCGGGGATTGCTCCAGTGCATATGAAGAAATACCTTTTTTTGAGTGTAAGAGTTATAACAGTTAATTTCCACCAGAACAGAAAGAAACAGCTCGGAGAAGAGGACATAACCATATTTATCCTATAAGAGAGCTTCACTGTAATCATGTATACAAGCTTTCTGGAAGGAATTTTCTTTCTTCTTTTTTTTGTTAATAGTAACTCCTAAACTTATAAAAGACATGAAAAGACTCTTTGTTTCTTTCTAGGCTATATAAAATAGAAGCCTCAAAACACATTTGTTCATGAGTTTATGAATAGCCTCTATATAAGGTGCATAACCATGTCCATTTTTTGTTGTAGAGGGCTTCTATTCCTTCTTTTTTAGTAATATGGGAATTGATTAAATCGCACCTGTAAATGTTCACTTTTTATGTTGGAGATGTAGAACTCCCTGCAATTGGAGAGGAAAGCTTGCTTGGTGAAACCATAGAGGGAAATAATTTTCAGAAAAACTCCTTGGACTACAACACTGGTGCCTGTTCCATACAAAACTCTTGCATGGTACAGGTACATGTACATCACCTCCCAGTCTAAGATTATGTTCCACCCATCCCATGTTTTTGCAATAGTGCAAATTCAGAGTTTGTCTCACTCTGTAATAAATGTTGATGAGATCTGTGCATGCAAAAGATGAAATTGTAAATGGCAAATGGAAACAACGGCAGCAACAAAAGAAGTCCAGGCCCCGGGGGAATTTTCCTGAAAGCTGAACAAGAGGTTTCATTGTTCCTATGCGGCACATATCAGAGTAAAGTCTAGGAAAAAGTCATTTAGCTCTCAGAGAGCAAGTGCAGGCTTTCCAAAGAGCAAAAAGAAGGAAATATGGGGAAAAAAAGAAAGTAACTTGATTAATTCAAGGCACAATTAGACATTTTGCTCACAAACAAGAACTGATCAGTCTCAAAGCCTGGTCTTCTCTAATGCTTGGCTTTTATTGAGTTACATGGGTGCTCTGCGCTTTGCAGCAGTTACATTGCCTGTTTCAGTAGTACAAAGAAAGTTGGAGGCTTAGGTAACCCTGCCTGACTTCCAGTCATCCTAGTAACAGCCCAACAACCACCATGCAGTGTCTGCGAAACATCCAGGAGATGCCAGACAAATTATCTCCAAGGTTTTTCCAAAACAAAAGAGAATCTATAAAGACATTTTATTATCCATAAACAGTTCTGAGACAGATAGCAATTTAAGGAAGACAAGCAACTTCAGAAAGAGTAGAAATTCTGAATTCATGCCCAAAATTAAAATAACTTTTTAATAGCCTTGCCCTTAAAGAGGAATTAATGAATGCTCTTTCACATCTTTACATAAAGCCAGACTCTGGCAGATGTGAGATAGATTACTACATACAACATAAACAATATTTGGTCTTTTATCCTGGCAGCGGGGAGCATACATCTCTGTACTTGAACAAAAGACCATTTCTAGCTCAGCAGAGGATGTAAACAAGCCTGGTCACCAGCCATGCTCCAGGAACCCGCAGGAATACCTGGGCAACCTTTCTACCAAACCCTGAAAGCCAAGCTAAGGGGCAGGCGGGGGGGGACATGGCAGCAAGCCTGGGCAGGATTTGGCCTGAACACCAGGATTCATCAGTGGTGTTTGCTTTTGTGCAGGCTGAGGACTGCCAGCCCCTGCCCAGCTGAGCTCTTCAAGCTGTAGCTAGGAGACTGCCTCCAACGCGCTAAAAATACATCCCCTACGCTGGTCGGTGACAGCTTGTTTGCAAGAGAGGGGGGAGACTCTGGATGCTGCCGGACCCTGGCTTCAGCAGAGCGGGCAGATGGCCACCAGCAGAGCCCAAGCACCCAGCACGGGTGCACGTGGGCACACTCGCAGCATCTCGCCTCTGCCAGGGCTGCCGAGGCTGGTCCCACTCCTGCCTCATGCATCACTGCCCTCACACAGGTGCTGCTGACCCAAATTACCGCCAGCGGATCTGTGGCACCCTGCCCCGCTGGGAGGCCATGTCTCCTGCTGACCTCCAGCCAAGCGAGGCAGAGGAGACCGTGCAGAGCAGGCCCCCACGCACCCACTCTTCAGGGGAGGAACGTGGGGCAGGACCTCAGGGCTCTTCCTTATGGGTAAAACTCACCTGGTGCCAACCAATGTTTCCCTAGAGCACCAGCTTTTGGCCCTCATGAAGCCAGTCCCCAGCTCTTTTCTGTACTCTGGGTCACCTGGGTTGAGCATCTAGAGACCAGAGGGGACATCCATCCCTGGTTTCACGGCTGCTAGCAGGCTGCAGGCAATGCAGGGCCTCTGCCCTCCACCAGTAGGCTGGAAACGGTGCCCTGGGGAGCCCTGTGGTAGCCACATGTCCCATTTCCAGACAAATATATAGATGATTGAAGCTGATTTTTTTGTCTCTGAACTAACTTGAGCAATGCAATACAGTGCTGGGAGTTGGACTGTGTGTGGTCAGGAGTGGGAGGATGGGTTCATGTGGGTCATCAACCAGTGAGATGCGCCTTGCTCACACTGAAAACACAACTCTGGAGTGAAAATCATGCTAAAATGTATGCCAGCAGAGAGAGGTCATTTATTACCAATTATTCCCTGTTAGTGCTGCCATGCACATTGTGCCAAGCTAAAGCTAAGACCTGAAGTAAACAATTATGGGGTTCTGCACAGAGATTTCACTGTCTCCAATTTCTGCAGATATCTGTGGCTATTCCTAAATTCCCGTCCACATACCAAGCACACATATTTGCAACACAGGAATATTTGTTTTCGGGAACTGTGCTTTCATAGTACAGCAGAAGCCCTGGGCAGAGGAGCTACGAGGAGCTGTGTGCGCCATAACCACAAAGGTACCTTTGATGAACTGGATCTCTTGCATTTGCACATTTATGATTAAACTTAGTTAGAAAAAAATATGATTTTCTTTAACTAGAAAAAATCTATACCTCCTGTGTAACATTAGTATCCATGGAGATACAGCACAAAAAGCTATTCTAGTGTTGGTTTATGACATCTTCATTCAAAACAGCAGAGAAGCACAAGCACTAATACCACGTTAGTTGCTTTGAAATGAATAGATTAATGTACCACACCACTCCGTGCACATGGATGCATACAGTCACAAAGTCACCTTCCTCTCCTTCTCCCTCTGTCCTCGGGACTTTCTTCTATGCTTAATTCTCGTTTGTATTAGTATCAATAATTCTTAATATATCACCTTACAGTAATCAATGGAAGTTTAACATCAATCTGTTTCAGCATTTCAGCTATTGTTACACCCTGGAATGAGCCTGGCAGCATTTGGGTGGGATCTGGGTTTGCAGGAGCACAAAAACGGGTTTGCAAAAAGGGAGTAGGTAATGGAACACCAGGTAATTATTTAAAAGATCACAGATTACATACATTTATTTGAGACACAGCACTGAAACAAGGGAGGGGCCTACTTAGTGTTGTCTCTCCCTTTGTATTTCCTATAATATCCTGATCCCTTCAAGCTGTTAGTCATAAGAAGAGCTTTATTAAAGTTACTGAAGATACCATAAAGGAAAAATAAATAGAGTGACCTGATAGAGCAGGAGCTGGCAGAAGTTTGAAAAGCCTGCCTGTTGTTTTCCCTTTGAAATCTTGGCAGGCATGCAGAGTGCTCAAACCTGCTCCCGCAGCCTAGTTGTCATTCCCCATGCCGTGGTGGCTACCTTTGTGATACATCAGGTATGGTCCAGAGATTTTTATGAGTTTCACAAAATGCGTTGCACAGCCTGGAGACAGAACATATAAAGAATACATTAGCTCTTGTAGACAGTTTTGCAGACAGCGGCTCCCCCACACAACCACATGACTGTTTACAGTAAACGGTATCGCCTGTTAATCAGGTATCCGTCTGAATCAAGACTGGAGGCCACATCCTGAGGTCCCTCAGTGGTGCAGAACCTTCTGCCTGCACCAGCTTTGCGGCTGGCTTCTCCCTAACCTATTGATAGCCAGCTGTTTTAATATTGTTTTCTAATGTACTGAAAGGCTTTGTCTACCCCAGGCAAAGCTGTGTTTGAAAACACCTTCACTTTTCTCAAAGACCGGACATGTCCTTGATCCTTCATGTCAAATTGTCCTTAAAAGGGTAGTGGAAAATATTTATTTGATTCTTTGTATTTGGGGTTAACCAAGAAGGACTCTGAAAAGCACATTTGAATTGTATCTATAAATCTAACTAGTTGGCATTTTCAGACAGATTTGCCAGGGTGACAGTAATAGCTCCTTCTACCCTTACTGTCAGTGTTCAACTCAGTAGTCCTGCTTGTGTGGTCAGGTCGACCAAGTTCAGCACCCATTATAGAAACTAGTTGTCAGCTCCTTGTTTGTACAGCTGCTCGAGGTTTGTTCTCCAGCATTTTGGGGGTCGGGTGCTTTTTGCTGATGAGCTGTGAGTGCTAGCACCTTGTCTTCATTGGGGAGTGTGGAAGGATGCTATCTGCACACTCCTACGGATGCACTTGCCCAATGGGCAGCGCGCAGCTGCCTGCTACACCGCCATTGCCATTGGTATAGTTACAGGGATCTCAGAAAACCTGCAGGATCACCTAGGCCTCTTGCACAAGTCTAACTGGGGAACACAGATGCAGAACAGCAGCTTCTCCAAATGTTCAGACAATATTTCTAGCAACACCTTCCTGTGTTCTTTTGTACACTCCATAGTCATACCTGTGTACACATGAAAGTGTACTTCAATGCATAATGTTTAACAATATTCTTGGACTAAGTATCACCAAGACACATTAATTTATGGAAAATACAGTTTTCCATATGTTGCTGACTCCTCTGCTTTCTCACTTTTAAATTATGCATATATATATATATATAAGTTTCTCACAGTCTTTTCTCTACTTTTTAATCTGAGCCCTTCCCATGCTGATGTCGCTCCTGTTTTCTGTTTCCCTTTCAGCACTGTTCTCTGGTATCCAGCTGTAACACAAATCCTCCTCTTCCCAAATCCTTTCAGAGCACTTTGTGTTGTGGGTAGGTTTGGGGTTTGGGGTTTTTTTTAACGTGGTTGTTAGGAAGCCTGAGTACTCTCTGAGCTTCCTCGGTAACAATTATGAAAATCTCTGAAGCTGGTTGAGGTGAGCCCATCCCAAGCAGCAGAAGAATTGCCTTTCCCCTCACTCTGAGCTTGAAAACTGAATATGCATTGCAAAGGTAGTGACCCTTTCGGCAGTCATCTACCCGTATGCAACATCTGCTTAAAGAAGCAAAGGCAAGGGCTGATTCAGTGCAACTCCTGAACAGACTGGGCAATGCATTTTCTGTGAGTGCAGGGTTTGCACACCCATGGTAAATCGCACTAATGTCTCCTGTGCAAACACTGTCCTTGCAACGTTAAACACGAAAACAGTTTTCCTTTGACATACAGCACATATTTTTTCAGTGCAATTCCTGAAATATATAGTCATCCATGCCTCAGAGTAAGACTAAGGAGTCTGTAGGACAAACCATTTGACAAGATAATTATTATAAATAAAGTGACTAGGATATCTTCCGCACACTCAAAAAAAACCCCAAACAAAACAAAAACCAACAAACCAAACAAAATTGAAAACAAGCAATCAAAAAAGCCCCAAACAAACCCCACACAAAAGATAAACTAAAAAAAACCCAAACCTCTTGGGATGGGCGAGTGTCCAGATGATGCTCTTTTTTACCCATACTAGATAACACAATTATAAAACAGCTGCAGCTGTCTCACCAGTCACGTTCAGGACAGCGAATAAATACCTTGCAGTGCTGGTCCCCACGGGGCCAACCGCATCTCTCCTGGCGAGAGAGGCCCCACACCTATGACTTGGGGACGTGATGGAAAGAGCGATATATTACACACTGTGACAGCCACGGTGAAGTGGTGTTGGCCATGACTGATTAGGAAAGGAATTGTGTCATTCCTTGTCTTGAATAACTTCTCTTATCTCACGTATGTTTTGTTTTATCCCCGAAAGAAAACAGTGGAGGTTGGCAGATGGGCTGGAGAGCAGTTGGCTATCCTACTTCAAGCAGCTGCAGTTTCTCGTGGTCTAATTTTAACTGAATCACAGTATGCATTTGTAATTGAAACCAGTCATTTTACTTTTAGGATATCCTATTCTGTCAGGACTGAACATCTGCTTTAATGACCCTCAAAACGGTCTTCAAGTCTATGTAAAACCACCTTTTCCTGTGCCTGTACTTCTCTTTTTACCATGTCTTTCCTGCAGAAAACACTGGTTTCAAATCCACAGTCTTACTCAAAAAAATCTCAAACAATATGTAGGTTTTTGATTCATATGGCTCTACTCATTGCCAAATATTTTTATTTCAAATCCATACCATTTCAATAAAGAAATATGACTAATACATACAGGTTATCTCCAACATCTGTCATATGAAAAATGAATTGATGAACTCACCCATATTTTTTGTGCTTTTCTATTACACAAGCCAAGTTTCAGCTTTCAAACTAAGCAGACATGTGCCAAACATCATTTAAGTCTGTTCAGCGGTATGTGTACAAAAAATTTACACACCTTTTTTTTTTCCCCAGACTCCATTCATAATGTTAAGTGATCAACTTAAAAGCCCAGTTCATCGAAGCTCAGTTTCTCACCTGCTTCTTATGAGGAGACTCCCTTTGGCTTTCGAGTTCTCAGCCTGGACCGAAGGTCGAAGATGGCTCTGTTGATGTTTGTAAAACACCAGTGCATGATTTGTATTTTCTTGGAAGTAACATGACCCAAATCATCACCAGCTTTTGCCTACACAACAAGATTTTCAAAATCAATGCTTCATTTACTTTTTATAGCAAAATCTGCAAAATCCAGAAAAAAACCTAAAATGCACAAGTTGAGACTTGCAAGCTTAGCTGGTTAGTGTATACCTTCTCCTTGACAACGTGCAATTTAGGGCAAAGCAAGGATATTTGCATACTCAGTCCATGACAGCTTATATCTTTAAAATTAGTCTTACCATTTCGGAATTATAATTTATTTTTCAGATACTGAATTTGCAAAGAGGGCTAGAAAAAAGTCCTAGAAAAGTTGCAAAAGAATAAACAGACAACTTTAGGTAATCTGAATTTCCATTCAAAATATTAAAGTTAATTAAAGTTAATTAAATATTGTGATAAAATTTCACTGGTAAAGAATATTGTGTGCTGTTGTATACTATATTTCTGTATGCTGTTCTATACTATATAGACAGAAATGTTTTCAAATAAAGCTAACAGGATTTAAATTATGAACTTGTAGAAGCAGCAGGGAGTTGAAGAAAAACAACACATTGAATCATATTTTCCATTTGCACTTTCAATCACAGATTTCAGCAGCCAGAGTCCTTGTAGTGACAGTGATGTTACCCTGAGAAATTCTTATTAGAATTCAGAAAACCAGCAATGCTTCAGTTAAAACACTGTGGAAGTACCAAAATTGAGAAGAAGTTTTATTTTGTTAACCACAGCAAGAAAGGCTTAGAAAAGCCCCAAGGAAAGTACATGTTTATTCATAAATCCAAATTATATGAACTGAAACAATTAAGCGGTAGTTTAGAAGCACTAACTTCAAGCCAAAGTGCTACAATGGTGTTGCACTGCAGATTCATTAGTTGGCACTAAGCTTCGATTAATCGTGTTCAGGGACCAGCCTTCGTCAATTAAAAATGATGTATGTCCCTTTGTCTGAATTACTGCTTGTTTTAGGGACAATCCATCCATCCAGAGGGAAACTTATCCATCTAGCTTTTGACAAGAATTTTTTTTAAATGTTGTCTAATCTGATTGGCCAACATCAGGCAGGAAGGTTCAATAATTAAATGTGTATTGATCAGTATAACCATGGCTACATGTGTTGCACTCTGCTGTGCTATGGATGGGGGTGGGAAAGCCTTCCTATTGTTCATTTGGACATCTTTCACTCCCTGGGAGAGTGCTCTACCATCCTCTGCTACCTACTCATTGCCTGATAATTGAGACAGGCAAGGACCAGCATGCTACAATTAATTCTGAGTTTTTCAGCAGATGCTGGAAAGTTGGGATTAAAATGTCTATCCAAACGTTGCTGTCTTTCCCCATGTTTATGTGAAAGGAAGGGAGGACAGACCTGCGGGTCTGGGTGTCACGGAACAGGCAGTGACACAAAAACGAATGGAGCATGAAATTAAATTTTAGAGCTTGTGCAGTGTTTTCTACCGCAGTGATAGTCAGGTAATGAAACTCCCCAGGTTCAAGGTATTAAATGATTTCTATAACCCCACATACTTAATACTGGAACTCAGCCAGGTAACGATTAAACCTGCCAAAAGAAGATCCAGGAGAATGTACTTGGATTCGACAAAGCAGTCAGGAGTTTGAAGACATTTCAGACCTTGAAATAGGCTGGAAACTTCTAGTCTCCAAGCAAAGGAGCTTCATTCTTTTCCAAAGAGACAGGAAAACTATTTGCTGATCAGGGAAAACATCTCTTTAACACCATCACTGGAGGAGCCCAAACAGGGCTTTCAGAAAAAAAGGAAAGGGCACTCATTTCAAATTTCACACAGTAACTTTGAAATTCTGGTTTGCATAAGTAAGACTGAATGAGGATTTCTTTTTTCTTTCATTTGTAAAAAACCACTTCTGTAAACTTTTACTTAGCTCTCATTTTTATGCTCTCTTCATTCTCCAGTCAGCAAGGATGGTTGCCTACCGGAGGCAGAAAGTTTTTAGGGTTTAAGTAGTCTTCCATGAGAAGATTCAATAAAGCTGGAACTTTTCTGCTTTATTCAGTTTCAGGTCAGGTAGTCTTTTGCAGGAAAAGCTTCTAGCTATGTGATCCAGTCACTTTGACATCTTTCAGTGCACACACAGCTTTCACTCTCTCTTGAACTTCTGATTTATTTTATTTACTTTTTACTAATGATAAACACAACCCTTTAATGCAACTTTATTAAATGAATTTTGAGAGAAATGTGACAAATGTAAAAGTAAGAAAATATAGCAGAGCTGATCCAGGATAGAGCATGAGTTTCTTGAAATAGCCATCTTGTTCATATAAAAGTTGCAGACTTTATTTGTTCATTTCATTTGGACCATCTTTTCCTCAAATAGCTGCAATGTTACTCCAGCAGATAATAAATCAGCGCATTTCTCTTGATTCTCTTGTCTGGTCGATCACATTCTTAGTCTGGTATTTATTCCTGCAACTATAGTGATTAAATACATTCATTGCCCAGAATCACGAAACTGAAATTTCATCCTTATTTGTCATTACTGAAAAATGCAGCAATTAGAAGTAGACTTTAAAAATAGTGACTTTTTCTCTTCCTGCAGTTTGCAAAGCATATGCAGCAAGTTTGGGGTGATGTAAAGTGATGCACAAATAACTTCTGATCTGGATTCTCTCATCTGCCATGTTTACTGTCACCAAGGGATTAGGTTCCAAAAAAAAACCCCAGTGAAATTTGTAGCATTTCAACAGCACATAGCATGCATGTCAGTGAAATGAAATGCCAGTGCATCCAGCAGTGATATGCCCCAGCTGAAAACGCCTTCTGTGACATGCATTTTACTTCTCTGAAAGCCATGCCAAATGTTATAAAATGCTGAAACTGTTTTGTCGCATGAAGCCAAGCCGTTGCTATTCAGCAGTGTTTTTGACACAGGACACTATGAAAAAGCTAAACAAAATGCAGAAGGTTTTTTACTGTATGCAAGTGGCTAACTGTTGCCGCTTGTGTTTCTTTTGTATCTTTCCTGACTTATTTCACATGCTAAATGTATTGGCACTGCCCTGGATCTCTGAATAGGTGGAATCCAGACATTGATCTGAAAAACTAAAATTTGACAAGGAAGGTCACAAAACCACAAAATGCTCCCAAGTGTTAAAGTTTGCATTTAGTCACGAGCAAGTTGAAATAGGGGTTCAATGGCATCTAGCCAAACAGCTCCTTGTTAATACTAATCTGAGGAAGCAAATGAACCATCTGAATGGTGTAAAATGCACTCACAAAATCTGCTCCCTTGATCAAGTGACACTTTTTTCACTTATCTGGGTACACGTTCGTATGTGCATTTCTGGCAGCTCTTCCCACCATGTGCTGAGAAGGGGCTGTTCATAAATGAAACATGGACTTTAGAGTCTGTGCTCTTCAGAGGAGGAACCGTGACTCCCTGAGGGTTTGCATGGTATCTTCGAGCAACAGCCTCCGACTGAAAGGACCAGGCTTCTGTAATAAAATTTTTAGAAAGCAATAAAAGAAAATTTACAGTGGTGACATGATTTAGGAGTTCATTGGGAAAGGCGTAGCTCTGCGTGCCAGGAAGTGCAGGCCAGGTCTGCATGGCACCGCACGGCGGGGCTTTGCAGCAAGGATAAGCCAGGAGAAAGGAAGGGCGGTATCTCCCGGAGGTACTTTAAAATAAGATCCTCGGAGCTGCAGATTTGTTACGGGAAGAAGGAGGTTTTGATTGTATCTCATCCAAGGCTGTTAGTGGTTTAATCCCTCACTGTCAGGACCCGGGCTCCAGCCATCCCTTCCTGGAGGAGGTGATGTTTCTTGCCACCGCCACACCACTCACAGAACAAGGGATGGGATTCAGCCTCACGCTGTAAATCACATCCCCAGGCAGCTCCCTTCACAGGCGTGCCTTGGGAGATAACAGGGCCTGGCAGCCGCGCCGGCTTCCGGGAGCTCGCCAGCCGCCGACCTCGGCCCCGCTGCTGCTGAAAGAGCGGCGTTAGCGGCGATTAGCAGGGGAAGGGCCAGGCATGGCTGGGAACGCCTGAGTCAAGGCCAACTGCAGCGCTCGTTTCAGCCTTTGCTGAAGGCTGAGAGAGCTGCGCCGACGGCAGGGAGACCCCTCAGGTGTAAAGGAGAGGAGATTTTGGTTCTTGGCAATTGCAGTAGCCTGTGTGCTCAGGGCAGGCTCTTTCTTCCACTCTGCTGCAAGTTTTGTGGCTGTTTTCCCTTTGCTTACTTAAAGGGAATGTTTCCTGTTGTGGTGTTGCTTCAGACAGGAATTCCCTCATTTCGCCTTATCTGTCTCCAAACTATACGGAGGTGGCAGAAAGGGTCAGTCTGACAGTTTTCAACATGAGACTTCTTGTTTTGATGACCTGCTCACATTCTCTGCAGATCCTTTGCCACCAGGACAATCATCCGTGCTGTGTACAGAACACGTCCCCTCTGCAGAGACTGGCGGGCTTCACAAGGGCTTCCAAATTAAGCCTCCTGACACCCTTGCTGAGCACTGTTACCCTACGTCTCCAGAGGAACTTTAAAACAGAAAGAGATTAAATAAATTCTTCAAGGTCACATAGCAAGTGTGTGACAAAGCTGGGAAAAGAACATAAATTACTGCAACTCACCATCCTTTGTCTCCATTAGCTTCCGCCTTTTGTTGTTATTGCTATTAATAAACACAGACAGTATTACAGCACCCACAGTTTCCAATGAGGAGCAGAGACCATTGCTCCAAGCATTGTAAAAATACAGATGAAAGGATGGCCTTTGTCCTGAAGAGGTTGAAATCCAAAAATAAGCCTTTCAGTCCCTCACATTGCTGGGATGATCCTGTCCAACCTTGAAATTTTCACTGGCCAGTCACTCAACATTTTACAAATGCAGCTGTCTATATGAGAAAAAACACGTAGCCCTCCTATGTAGGGGAGGCAGGATGCCAGGAACACGAGAGGCACTGAATTTCAGCTTACGCTTTTCTCTGTCTTGTATTGAAAAGCACTCAAAGCAGACAGGATTTTTGCTCATTTCCTGCGAATGGAGCTGAGAGGGAAAGTTACTGATAGCACTGACTGACCTACGAGAAGCACACACACAGCTAAGCAGGACCATGCTCGAAATTCAACTCGATAGCAATCCCTATACCAGCCAAGCCTGATCTAATGCCAATATTACAACGTGCGGTGCTGCCAGATTCAGGCCTGGCTGCCTTTACAGATTGGTCACAGGTTTCTCTTTAGTTATGAAACAGCTTCCAAACTTCAGTCGTGAGTGCAATGTGCTGACTCACTGCCAGGTATGTCATGCACAGGACAATAATGTCCAGGAAGTGCAAGAATCTGGATTTATTTTTAAACTTATTTTTATTTAACACTTGTTAAACGCAACAGCAGTAAGTTTCTGCTTTTTCAATTCCTCCTTTTTCCTGCGCTACAGACTAGGTGATCAGGCAATAAGTAACTCCAGGCACTGAATTTACAGGGAAATTGTTGCACTTTTCAGCTGGTTAAAGTCATTAACTCATACCTTATTACAGCAGCTGAGGCGTGCAATAATCAGCCCCAAAAGTACTGCTCTTTAGGTCTTAATGCTCAATTAATTTTCTGGAATCCACATCAAGAAACAAAGGAATGAAACCACAATAAGAAGAACCAGGGGAAGAGTTATTGTGTTTCCTTTATTCTTTAATTTCAGTCTTGGTTTATCAGAATTATAAATACTTCAAGAAAAACCCATGCAGGTCAAGCCTTGCTGCCAGTCCAAATTGTTCTTCTATTTCCGTTGACTCAAGTAGGATTAATTGCAGAGGGCAGCCATGCGGGTCAGACCAAAACTCCATCTACCCCAGCATGAGTCTCCAAAAGTGCCCAGCAGTGGATGCCCAGGAAACAGTATACGCATGGGGCAAGCAGAAAGTGGTGCTTTCTCAGGATATCCCCAGTGTTCAGCGTCTCTGTAAATCAGAGACGGTGTCTTTCTATCTAATATCCCTCAATGGACTTTTATTCCATGAATCCATCAAATCCTTTCTTGAACAGGTTTATAATGTTGTTGTCCGCAGCATTCTGTGACATGAAGACCTATGAATTAACCTGGCAGCATACCGAGACGTGAGTCCTTCCGTTTGTTCTGGACTTGGCAACTGCCAGTTCTCTTTGATGTCATGACTTTCCCTTCAGCTGTGTATTACTGGGGCATAGCCGAGAAAAACTGTGCAGTAGTTGTCCAGCCTCCCAAGATCAATGGTGTTCCTTTTTGAAAGGTAACAAATGCTGTTTTCAGTGTAAGAATATTACAAACACTTATTAGCAAAAGAAAAACGAATAAACCAAAGGACAAAATGCACTCATACATTTTGCACAGGCCTACAGAAGAGGTTTTATGTCTGAAACGCTTAACAGATAGATAGCCTTTACCAACAAGCTACACTTCAAAGCAGTGCAAGTGTGCAAGCTTCTGGACAGGGCTGAGGCTCCTTTACTAGGTCAGCTGCAGAGGAATGTTATCAATGCAAGCTCGGGAAACAAATATGCAACTCTATATTCATGATCCAAGTGCAGTACTTCTGAATTTTCCTACTGCTTACAAGGCCAGAGAGTGCCTTTCTGGTTCTCTAGTCTGATCATATGGCTATGAATCTTAAAACAGTACTTCTGTCATCAAGCCCACATTTTCTTTTAGAGATAAAAAATACTCATGCTAATTGGGAATTTAAGAACACTCTCTCGGGTGCCAAAAATCCACAGCTGAGAGAGACAGAGACAATGTTCTGCTTTGTTTTAAAAAAGTAATAATAACTTAGAAGGAAAATGTAATAAAGAAAGTCACAAAATTATTAAAACAAATGGAAAAGCAAGAAAGTTGACAGCATCAAATATCATGGTACAGTGGGAAGTGAATAAGGCAGGAAACAGGACACAAGATAAAATCTATAGCAAAAAAAGATTAAGGACAAAACAAAATTTAAGTATAACTAAAATAAAAGAAATCCTAACAATGGTTTTAGTACAAGAGGGCAGAAGTACTTAATAAATAATTCTGGCCTTGTGGTTGGGAAAAAGACAGATTTATCTATATGATAAAATATTTTGCTTACCAGTTATAACCATTTCTAAAGAGGATGCGAACCAGCAGATTCCAAATGAAGATTTAATATCAACAAAATCAGATAATGCCCATGTATGAATTTTAAAAGAGCCAGATGAGGATCTCTTGAATACTCGTCATCATTTCTCTTAAGTTTTGGAACACCTAGTAATTGCAGAGGATTAAAAGAAAGCTGACTTTGTGACAATACATTAGAAGTGTAAGCAGACATCCTGAGCAATCACACTCCCAGCAGCCTGCTATCAAAGGCAGTGGAACAGCTACTGTTGGTTGCTATTAATAACAGATTTTAAAAGGTAATAAAAGAAATGCCAATCAGCATGCATTTATGCAAAATACATTTTGCCAAATTATCGTGGTAACATTTTCACAGGATTACAGGTTTGGGTCATTCTTTATGCATTTATACATTGCTTAATATCAGCGCTGGAGGCAGAGACAGGACGAGGACATCTCCCCCGAGGGAAGATGGTGGGCACTGGAGGAAGAAGACACTGGGCGAGCAGGGACCAGGCACAGCATGCAGAGGGACGAGGGGCTCCTCAAACCCTGTCCTGTCAGAATCAGAGGAATGTGTAAATGGCCTGCAAAGGCCATTTAAAGGTAATTAATTAAGCAAAAGGCCACTATCAGCGTATCAGAGTTTGAGGCAGAAAAAAGGTCCATCTAGCACAGTAACAGGTCCTAGTGTGCCCGTCCCAGGCTGGGCACGCTCTTAAATACAGCTTTGTGAAGGGTATTGAGGGAAACCAATATAAAGACTATATTTGCAAATATGGTACCAGTTGCTCTAAGGTTTATTTATTGCTCCTTTTTTTATGGATTCTGTATGTGCTTTGGGTGATGAACATATAGCAATGTAGTTTGATCAGGGTTATGCTCTTTTACTAATTTAGTTCAACACATATTTTTTTACAGCTGATCTTTGCACATGGTTAACAAATACTGCATAAACCTATAAACTCTCCTTTTGACCAGCTGTGAGGACACGCTATGGTTTGTGTATCCCACAGTGAACAGAGAGGAAGACTATTTAATGAGATTCAGTCCAAGCAGTTTCTGAAAAATTAATTTAGCAGTTACATTCCCAAATAAATGTTGATTAGCACCTATTATTTCATGCACTGCCTATGTGCATGAAATGTGCATAAACTGTGTTTATGTTGCAAAATTGGAAACTTACTTTTCAGTTTCTACCCACTACCAGATGACCAGTTTTAGCAAATTAATTGCTTAATATGTTCTAAAACATTCCTTTGCTTTATTTATTCAATCCTTTGTTCATTGTTGGTTTTCTAATAAAATACAGTCTTTCAAGTCTGGTTTTAAAATAAACCTAATTCTTCTAAAATATGAAAAGCCTTTAAGATTTGCAGTGAAGTAGCCCATGGATATACCGTCACCATTTACCTTTGTCAGAAAGATTCATAATCTTTATGAAATAATTATATATAAGAGAAGGAAAATTAAACCTCAGCTGGCCAGTGCTTGTTATAAACAGGTCTGATTTGAGCGAATACTTGAATTTTCTGGATGTTACTTAGTGAAGCAAATGTTTCTCCTCTTTTAGTCCCTGGATGTTTTTACATCCCTATTATAGAGTAACCAGGATTTTCGCCTAAGACATGCAGAAGGAATGTAAGTGCAGAGTCACCAGGCAGCATTTGTCAGGTACACAGACTGGAGGTTTAAGACGCAAGAGGACACAGCCTCAGCCATTGATATCAATGGAGGAAGTATTACCCTCAAGTCAATGAATCTATCAGCTGCTTCTGACACTCAGTTCCTCCCTCCATTTCCTGCTCACTCCTGCTCCACTGACCTCCGAATCCCCTTGTTTCCTATCTTGCTGACTTCTTTTTCAGCATCTTCATCACCATTATCTTTGAGCGTTCTGTTGCTGGCCCTTCTTCCGTATTTTCTGTATGTTGTTTCTAAGAGACCGTTTCTCAGCGAGAGCCTAATACCTATTATGTAAAGTGGGAGGCAGCAAAGAGTGAACGACTATAAGCTATTAATAATAAAAAAATCAGTAAAAACATACATGTTGGACTGATTCCTGCAAATCCCCAAAGGTGAGAATAGCTTTACAACAACTTAGAATGAACTTTGGGGGAACAGTGTTTCAGCAAGGACGGAAGAAGTAAGGGAAGAAGTAAGCTGTGTTTAAAAATGCAGATGGCTGAATTAATTTCTTCAATTCTTTTAGTAGCTAAAACAGCCACTGAAAAAGTTCAGATTTTTGGCAGCTTTTATAAAGTCAGATCTTATTCCGTGGATATTTTGAATGAGTAAAAATGGAAATGGCTAAGATACTCTATATTTTAAAAATATATTTTATCTTTATATTTTAAAATTTGGCCTTTTTAAAGGATACCATTTTCAAGGCAGAAATAACTTAGAAATGAAATATCCAGTGAAATCTCCAGCCAATCATCTAAAACAAAGCTTAACCTGGACACTGCTCAGCTACAAAACACAGTATGTCCAATACATGCCTGGCACTAACTATGAATGTGCTCTGTGTTGCTGAAATACAAAAGAATTCTGCAGATTTAAAAAGGACACAATTTGAAATAGTCTCCTCTACTGCCATAGCAACTGGTACCTAAAACTAATACAAATGGAAGAGATCAGCTCAACTCCTTAGTCCTTTTCTTTTGAACAGTTGCCATCAGAATTTCCCCCATTGCAATGACTTGATTGGGGTGGGATGTTTCCCATCTTTATGCTTCTTTTATAAAGCAGCAGCACAGAGAGACACTGCTCCGAATGGAGCAAATGTGCTTATGAAGCCCGGAAATGTCGAGCAGGAGTGTGAAATGATGGTTGCTTTGCAGTATTCTGGTACTGACATTGCAAGATAGAAATATTGTTTTATTTACCTAGATGCGTTTTGATACCATTTAACAGAGAAGTTTATCCCAAGCTCTGGATAGCTCTTTATGAACTCTCAAAAATAAAAATGCATCATGTACAACACACTTCCATCCATCATCGGTGCCCATGTAGGGAAACCAATCTGTCCCCAAACCTGGGTTACAAGCACCCCATCTTCCTGCATCCTCCTTCTTCCCCCCTGCCAAAGCCTAGGGAAAAGCTTTGCAGCGTGCCCGAATTACAGATGTGGGCTCCAGGGCAAAGCACAGCCCAGACGTGATGGACTGACAGGGAGAGCTTCCCTTCAGCAGCCCCTCTGCTGGGGCATCCAGACAAATGTTGTGGCTGGGAAGTATGAGAAGAAAAGCTGTCTCCTAGGCATATGAAAAGGTGACTCAAACTTTTCTTGACCTTTCCTATAAATGGAAAGATAAAACCATTCACGGCTGAAACTGTGGCTAGAGCAATGTGGTTGGTATGTGTTTTTTCAGTCTCATAGTATCTGTAAGTATTCAATCAAACAACTGATGCACCATTTTTTGTCTTTTTTTCCCACGTATTTGTTTTGGTTAAAAGGCATAAACTTACTCTGAATTTTAGCAGACATCACCATGGGAAAATAAGACATGCCACCTTGGCACTGACTAGCAACCCAGCTAATCTGGATCCAGTCGCTGAAGGGGAAAAATAGCAAAGAACTGAGGGAGAAAAGTGCAAGAACCTTTTCTGTTTCACCAAGACCTATTTTCTCTGAAAGAATAGCATTTTAAGTCTCTCTACACATTTCCCCACTATTAAATTCTTCTAGTCCCATTTCTGTCCTTTTAGCATCTGAGCGCTAACAGCATGATGCAGCTGTGTCCACAAATTCATTCCCTCTCATGTGAAAAAGTGCAGCCTCTTCTCAGCTTTAAACTTCTTGCTGCCTCCTCATGAAGTGTCCTAATTACCTTGCCTGGTGCAGTCAGTATTTCATACGCCGCAGCCACATTCCCTGTCGTCTCCTTTCTGAGCTAAATATAGAACAAGCCATTTTGCAGCGCTAAGGGCAGCACAGCTGCACAAGCGGCAGCTCCTTGGCCGCCCGCAGAGTCCGAGGCGGCCGCTGTGCTACTGCAACATCTCTTCAAGAAGAGATGTCTCTTTAAAGTTTCCTCAAGATCCATTTTCTCAACAGGATCCAGTCCCTCTTATGCATACGTCAGCCAGAAAACAGCTAAGGCGGCCAGCAAAAAGCAGGAATTCAGTCTCTCCCCAGAAGAGAGGAAAAGGCAACTCTCTGCGGCATGTGGGACCCCAGGCCAAGCCTCCAAAACAGCCATTTCCAGGCTCTGAGTGCACTGACAGCGATTCTGGGTTCACACAGAATACTCTAGCAAGAAGTATCCGCTCGCATTGAGAAAATCATCTGATAAATGAGTATTTTCCAAAATAAAAAGTTTTGCTGAGAATTCACTGCTCATCCTTCTAAATTGTACCGGTGTAATTTTAACCTGTTTGAATGCTGGACCACATCAGGTGGGACTGGAGGCGCAGGGATTACTACTTATCTGTGGCTGAAAATCAGGAGTGTGTGAATTGCTTGCGGAATTTTTACAAGTTTTTTACTTTGGGTTTAATTAGAACTCCAAAACTGTACCTCTGTGATCAATGGCATTGGTAACTTGATTTAAATCTGTGCCATGAAGGTATATAATCTGAGGGGGTTTTTTAAACTGAATCAGATAAACTTTAAAGAGAGTTTTACCTGACTTTCACTTCCATTTTGGAAAACATTAACAGAAAAAGTTGGTTTATTCTTGTCCCCTGGCCGACTCTGCCAATTGTTCTTCTTTTAAAAAGTAAGATAATTTCCAAAACTAAGGTATTTCTCAAGCCAGTGACAACAGCAAGGAAGTGAAACAAGTTCAGCTAGCTGGCACTCGCTGCCAGCTGTTTGCTATGCATGCCGACTGGTCACATTAACATTGAGTATCAACTATCAAAAGGTTTAAACCATTTGTGGACAAATCCAGGATTTTGAACTTCAGCTTAAATGACCTCCCAAAGCCCAACTGTGTGAATTAAAACAGCCATAAAATCATACTTGAGGGGAGAGATGGTAGGAAGAAGTATATATATTCACTTTTACTTGCTTGTTTATTTTAACCTGTGATGTGTTCCTGTGCATGTGCTATAATGAGTCTAGCAGTAGTTTAAATTAGGTTTGTGTAGAAAGGAGGTAAAGCTCAATAAAAATGTTTGTACATCCTTTGTTTATCTCAGAAAAAAATTTTTTTAGATGGATTCAGAAAGAACCATCTTCACAAATCCACCAGCTCCTACTTCTGGGAAGCCACTCTTGCCTAAGTGTCAATCGTGAACTACTACCAGCACTAAGCAAGTTTCCAGAATTTTTCACAGTTTGGTCCACAACTTTATGCCCAGCTTGCCTCATGGGCTGAGATCTCCTGGATGCTACTCTCAGTCACAAAGTCCTTGTAGAAATTGTCTCTCCTCACTATGGGAAGAGCCTGAGGAACCACTATGCTAAGAATGCACTTAATACAACTCTTGGTTCTTGTGGCTGTAATTTAGTGGCTGGGAACAACAAAGAGGAGCCGTTAGCATGTGATCAGCCAGCTCTCCAGAGGCTATTGTCAAATGCTCTGGGAACCACAGCCTGGCAACCCTGTAACCCCCACTAAACCCCAAATTCACGGCTTTCCCAACAAGCCTCATTCCAGAGCACAGCAAGGAGCGATGAGCAATTTTTCTTTTTAATGTATATATTTGTTTATATTTGTATATTTATTTATCCTTTATGTTTATATAATCATGCAATACTATGGAACTGATGCTGTTTAGTTAGCAGTGCTGGCTGTGGCTGTTGATGGTCCTTAGTTGCTGAGGTCAAGGTAGTCAGTCCCTAGAGTTCTTCAGTGAGGGCCTGTCTTCTTTTTTCCCTGTCTTTCCTCACTTATCATCATTGTCTATTCTATTCTATTCTATTCTGTTCTGTTCTATTTTACTCTTAACTACGGAGTCGAGCGCACACCTGCCTGCAATGTAGTCACAGCAGGTACAGGTTTGTGAGGAGTGCCCTCACTTGTCCTAAGACTGCCCCATGTACCTCACAGGGGCTCAGGCCATCATCTGGGGGTGGGACAAGGCAGACGAATCAGCCTGAGACATCTTCCTAACTGGGTCTGAAGCGTGCAGCAGTGCCCGTGGGATGAGCCTCCTGCCAGATCTCCTCTGCCCTGAGAATGACGTGGGACTGCAGCTCCTGCGATGCTGGTGCCCTCAAGCTGGCAACGTGAGCGTATGAAGTGTGAGCTTTAAAAGTGTTTCCCTTGGCCAAGATGTCTAGAAAGCTATCTGCAGGGAGCAAAGTGAAGGAAGCTTTGAACTGTCATCCAGTCTCCTTAAGTTTGGGAGTTTCTGTTCATTAGCTGAAGACCTCAAGCAAAAGCTTGGGGTCTTTCTAGCAAAAACTGCCGGAGTCCTGGTTCCCAGGCACACATGCTGACCAGCAGGAAGGAATAATGGTACATCAGTTGAAAGCAGAAGATCCAAAGTCCCAAATCTGAAGGCTGCAGACACATAGGAGGATATTCTGGGGGAGCGATACTACACGCTTACTCTTTTTTTATACCCTTCCCAAGCATACATTTTGAGCTGATATCAGAGACAGACAAGAGGGCTAGACGGACCTCTGGTTGAACACGGTATGCCCACTCTTATGTCCCCAGGAGGGCATGCCGGCTGTGGGAAGGTGTGCTGGGGAGCCCCCCTGGCACTCCTTCTCCCTGGCTTTCCCAGAAGGTCACCCTGCAGTTCCCCATGCCGCCTCCGTGCTCGGGTTTCATTTGAAGGGCCCCCAGCTCTGGAGAGGCACGGTGTGCAGCCCCATCTCCTTCCAGCATGGAGCCAGGACACAGAGGGGGACTCTCCGGGAGCGGGTCCGTAAGGCACGTCACAAAGAAGCCATAGTATAGACACAGCCTGCGGGAGCTGCACAACTGATGTCAATAAGAGAAAGATCAGACCCTGGTGCCTAAAATTACTCGCTTTAAGTTAATGTTAAACATATTGCCAAAGCATCTTACACAATTTCAATTATGCACTAAAAGAATCTGCATTGTGGAGTTCAAGTTTAATTATATTGTCATTTACTCCGAAGAATGCTTGCGGTTTAATCACTGTTTACATTTATTATCTTTTGGTTTACATTTTTTCCCAGATTAATAGATCATAAGATACCACCGCATCAAGATTTTGCATTAAGGCAAGATACTATTTTAACATTATGTGGTAACTCTTTAAAAACCAAACAATTGTCAACCTCATCCCGCTGAAATAACTCTGTTCCAAATTCACGTCCCTGGAAGCGCTGGAATGTCCTCATGGCGAAGTGGCCTGCTAAATTGCTGAGCGAGGGCTGGGGTCAGCTCCCCTGCTGGTGTAACACTAATGACTCCATGGAGCCGTGCCAACAGGGATTTTGGCCCTCCATATAACTCCCCCCAGGACATTCGTTGCTCGATTATACGGAACATGCACATGCTGTGGACATGTAATGTCCTTCGAATAATCCACCTCGGCAAAGCGACTCTGAGAGGCTGGTTAATACACAGAAATAAAGAACCTGAACTGTACAGTAACCCCATGAACACGGTCCCAAGTGGCTGCAGAACCCTTTGGTGTAACTGGTAATTTCCATCACAAACCAGCCATGTAATTACAGACTAACCGCAGAACAAATGCTCATCTCACAGCAGCTCAGTTGTGCTCTGGGTTCTGACCGTGCCATCAGATACCAGGTGCCTTCCCAGACTACCCAAAGGTCGGCCCTGACCTATAAATGCTGGCCCGGGTACAGAAGGCGCTTGCACACACTGGCATTCGTAGGTAGGTGCATAGACAAGGGGTGGCCAGCAGGAATTGGATCACCAGGTAGGAGAGTCCAGCATTATCAGAGCAAGATTTGGTTTATACAACTTTATCAATAACATCGTTATAGTAACTTTAGAAAAAGAACTGAACTGAAGGTATCATGTAAAAAAATGTGTAGTCACAACACTTCACAACTTCCAGATGGTGAGTAAATATTGTAAAAGAGAGGAAGAGAATGGAGCCATTTCTTTCACTCTTTCCTACCTAGCTTTCTTTGGGAAAGACATTTGTCCACATTTCATTTCAGATTACCACGTAGGTAGGACAAAATATCCTCAAGATGCATTCAGACTATGCAAACTCCAGATTTCTCTTCAAGCAAATATGTGTCATTCAATGCAGTCTCAAGCAGAGAAGAAAAATGCTGTGCAGTCAGGGAAGATATATTATCATAAAATAATACACATACTATATTGGACTGGGATATACTATATAATACAATAAAGATAAATATGCATATATATTCATTAACATACATTAACACAAAAGCACATGTATCGGCCTGTTCTTATCCTTTCTCATACCAACAAAAACATACATGAAGTTTTCTTGAGCTTTAATACACACTGTGCATTTGTGAGGACTGCAGAATCTGGTCATATCAGAAGTAGTAATAATGTCAGAGTTTGTACACATTCCTCAGGTAAGTTACATACCAGAACAATGTACAGGGGCCTGTCATCTGTACTAATACCTTATTAAAATACACATGGCTTGATCAAAGCTATATACTTAATTCATATTTCCTTTTTTTTAATTAAATGACAGATGTGCCCCATATAAACCATGAATGTGTGTGGAGACTGTTAAACTACTCATTATAAATGCAGACATTTCTGCAGTCAGTGAATCACTTGCAAATAAATTCTGATTTCATTCCAATGCATTCTGCGTACTCAAGGATCCACCAAATATTTTCTGTGACAAACTTTCAGCTGATGGGTGCTACTCAACATTCACTGAGCACAGCTACTAACCCACTGTGTAGTCCTCGCCTTGATTGGATGAGAAGGAAGACTTTGTCAACAAGAAAATAAGGAAGAATGATTAATTCACTTCCCATCTGAATTTTAAGGCATTCAGAATCATTCATACTAAAATTCATGAGACTTTGGAGATTTATTCATACCAGGAAATTCATTTCAACTCATTTCTATAGAGACTGACTTAGTGAATCATAGACCAGTGACCAGCTCAATTCTTTCATGAATTTTTTCATTCACCATTTGTTCCTGGATTTTTTTGCTTGTTTGTTTTCTGTATTTGACCAGATCTAAAATATATATTCATATGTATTTATATATATATGTATTTATATATATATATAAATACAGGAAATACCGTGGTGACCACCTCCTTGGAAATCTGGTAAGGGAGGGGATGGTTTTGTGACGAAGGCTGCAGTCTTTTCAGGTACTCTGCCCCCCTGAGCTTTCCTAAATGGAAAGCTGAACTTAGAGGAGAACAAATCAGACCAAACTTTAGCCATCCAAAATGTAGGCACCAGTTAGGCTGGTCAGCTAGATGGTCCTTTGCACCCAGTGCAGAGAGGGCCCTTCCACGGTGCAAGTCACCCCAGTAGTCCCAGAAGGGGTCAAATCACCATCTGGAGATATTTTTCTCCATCTATGGGGAGATGGGACTGTGGGGACAACTTAGTCCAATAGCTTAGTGAGAAACTTAAGTTTTATGTAGTTCAACATAAGTCAGATGAATCTCACCCTTTTGTCTGAACTTGGGAAAATAACCAAGTAAAATAAGGAAGTCATAAGACATTCAGTCTTTTTTTATTACACTCTACCAAGCTTTGTATAAATGCTGGCTAAGGCATTTCTGTATCTAGAATAATAACATGAACTGACATTGCTGGCTGCAATTTTTTCTCCCTTTCATTCTGAGGAGGCTGAACACGGAAAACAAGTCACTGGGAGGGAGGGAAGCGTGAAAAATGTGTCTCTGTCTGCAACTGGAACCTTTCGCTTATTAATTCTCAAAAGACTTAAGGCAGAATCTCGTGGAAGTTTAAAATCTGACAAAGCTTAAGAAAAAAAAGGCAAGTCCTAAAACTTTTAAGGTAATAAATCATAGATTTCAGATTGCCCATTTCTTAGAATGTCAGTTAAGATGAAAGGGCCTGAGAAGGAATAAAATACCTTATCTTCTTTAATTATTCTTCTTCCAAGTCATCATTCCCGTGTTTCTTTTTATTTTACCTACAGAAGATCCATTTCTTTCTGTGTAACTTACAGTTAATTTGCAGGGGGTCAAACCTTTCCATGGCTTTTTGCAAAAAATGTAGAATAATCTCTGCGATGGACTGTCATGAAATAACATCCTAATGTACCATACTGAAAAATTATCTTGACTTTATCTCCTATTAGACGGCAGAAAGATGCATCAGATCACACATCTATTACTCAAATCAGTCAGACTATTACATATCATTCTATTACATATGCCCCTGAAATTGTAGAAAAAGACCATTGAAGTTGCAAAGTACAGTATACAGATGCTAGAAAGTCCCAAAATTAAGGATGTATTAAGTGCAATGTTGCTGGGGCTTCATTACACATCGGTACCAAAGAGCAATTTAATGTTCCCATGCTGTGTGCAGAACTACCTAGATGCAGCCAACAGAAATGCCAGGCATAGCGATGTTTCCTCTGCAGCTTATGCAATTAAGTCAAGACTGCACATAGATATTTTTGTCCACGTGGGATCTAAAATTCGGAGTTTACTCTAGACAGTAGGTACCTACCTGCGCACGGCAGGGGAGGAAGTTTTGTCACCACCACTTATGATGGGAAAACAACTCAACAGGTGAAGCACTTGAGCAGGAGGAAATATGGACCTAATTAACCCTGAAACAGCATTTGAACTGAATGCTGACCAGGAGACTCTGCTGACCACTGAGAGGGTCAGCTGGGGGTGGAGATGCAAAGTCGTACCCTCGTCTTTGGACAGCCCGCTGCATTGCTGAGCATGGAAGTACCATGCCACTAAAAAGACAAGAAGTGAGAAGCGCTGAAGGGCCCAGGTGCTTTGGGCAGGCCTGGCAGACTGGCCTCTTCAGAGAGTAGGTGACATTTAGGGACCTCTCCACTCACCAATCTGGATCATAGTGTGAGAAACCAGACAGTGCACTCATGGACAGGCAGTTGGTCTGTCCAGCCTGCTGCCCTGCCTCCAGCAGTAGGGCAGTAGCCATCATTTGATGCCTGAGGAGGATTTAGAGAAGAGGGCAAGCCATACAGCCATGCTTCCCTGGTACCTGCCCCACCTTGCGGTGTAATTGGTGATGTCTTTGTGTCTGATAGCCCTTGATGGCTTTTCCTTCTGTGGACTCCCTCTCTAACGTCATGAACAAAGCCAATCTCCTGCAGTGACGGGGATATTTGTGCCCCCACAGGGACCTGCAGGTCCAGAGCAAGGGGCCAGCCAGCAGCAGTTGGGGACAGGCTTTCTGAAGGACTCCCCAGCAGCCAGGTGCCTCAGCTCCACTCCAGCCTGCCAGAGGTGCCGAAAATAGCTAGACTCAGTCTGGTCTCAGGAGTTTAATGTTCCCTTTATTGCTGAAGCAATAGCATAAAACATCTGAACAACAGTTCCAGAATGTAATCTAACACATTGTTTTGTTTGCATCTTTTTAAAATAAAATTACTAGGGTATAAAAGGCATTCTGTGAATTATGCTGGCTTTCATGTGTGCAGGAATAGGATGTCTGAAGCCATTCAGAATAAGAGTCTGCTGTGGCAGATACCGTGTTCACACAGTAAATATAGTGCTCTCATCTTATGATCTGAGAGAGGACATTTCCAGAGCAGGTAATCCTTAGCTTTCTTTTTTTAATTAAGCTCCTTAACTCTGTGCTATGGCGTGGATATTACAGATACAGCAGGGATGTTCCTTCAGCCTGCTTTAGACATCCCCGGGGGGGCTCAGGAGAGCCCCTCCTCAGCAGCCACCTTCACAGGTTGCCGGTGCCTGACTTGGTCCCCCTCATCACCCCTCCAGGAGCATAAAGCAGACAGCGCGGCTACCCCCGGGAAAGCTGGGTTTTTCAAAAGACTTCAGCGCCTATGAGCAGGGCTGGGTTTTTAAATCCACCCGGCATCTACCAGCTCCCACGAAAGCTGAGAGCATTTAAAGTTTCATCACTTCATTTAGCTGCCTACGTGGGAACTGGTGGGTGCTGAACTCTTTGGAAACGCCTGCCCTGTGAAACTAGCCTCCAAGCGTTTTACATCACAGCTGACGGTGTCAGTGTCGACTTCTACATGTTGACTAAGTAAGGTCCTGACATAATACACTATAATGACTCCCTGTGCAGCTCTTTAAGGCTTTTATGTAAAGACACACTTAGACGTCTTAATAGCTCAGAGTTGTTACTTTTACTACTCATAGCTGTCTTACACATATGGGTTTATATGTCGATTCATGTCGGTGTAACTGCTAGGCGAACATACTCACTTAAGCCTTGGAATTTTTCTTGGAAAATGCACCAAAGCTTCCCCCCCTCCCCGTAAAACAAATTACATCCATTTGATGGGGTGCTTTCTCTGGTATTCAAAAAGGCCCTTGCTACAAGAGTTAACCAATTATCTGCCAAAAAATCAGTTGTAAAGACATGCCTGTATGTGTACCCACTAAGCTAAGTGTTTTTCAGTCTAGTAAATTAAAAACAAGTCTGCATTTAAGTCTCAGGTTTTTAAATTAATCATTCTTTGTTTTCAACTTTGGAGAGGTTTCTTCATCTAACCGCTGAATTCCTGAAAAAAGGAGTTTATGTCTGGAGCTCTACTGTAACAAGAGAAGCAAGCCTTTAGATTGCATGTATACTTTAGACTACACATGTATTTTACAAACACGCTCCATGTGGCTACGTTTAACAATCTAAAGTATATCGCAATGAATGAACATTTAAAAGTAATCATGTAAAGGATAGGGGAGATCTCTGGATTAATCGCTACAGCTTTTGGGTGGTCCAGGATATGCTTGTAAAATTTTATGCCGAGCAAATTTAATATTATGTAGAAAAATCATCTTTGCAGTATATTTCACCTCTGCATTCCTATGTCTGCCTTTCTCCCTAGCAGAGCCAACACGGGCTCAGGCCCCAACAGGGGCTCAGGCCCTGGGAGTGGAAATGCTGTGCAGACCCTTCACGACTGTAGGACCGACTGTGCAGGTACGTATTTGTTGGTAGATGATGGACTTTTCCATTGGTACTTGCCAGACTGACAAACCAGACCAGCTCCTCTTCTTTCAGATGTATTCCTGATGCTGCCGAGACTTTGAGAAGGCCTGTATATTAATGTGTTGGGCTTTATTTTTGGCAAAGCAGACTGTCTGAACTCAACTCAGGATGAATGCTTTTCTCCCCTTAGCCTCTAGCAATATGTAAATAGGTGAAATAATCTCTTACATTTAAAAAATAATTAAAAAGTTAGAATACTATCTAGCTAAATCCACTTTTTCAGATCTGGCATTTATTGCTTTCTCTGTTTATAAAAACTAGGTCACAGTGTGCGTTCATTTTAAAGAAAAGAATTTAAATACACCTTTCAAGCACAAATTAATGCGTCCCAGTTATAATTTTCTGTTGTGTTCAAAAAAAGTTATTTAAAATAACAAATTTAGCACGGAAGTAATGAAAAAAATTCTATTAAAAGAGAAAGGCTATCATAATTTACTGACTAAAGCTTTAAATTTATCAGTTCCAGTAAGGTTAAAAACAGAGCGATAGGCCTAGTAGCATCACTCAAAGGATAGATTTATTGGTTATGATTGTAATTATTACGTCATTCGCAAACAGTACTGTGTTTTTGTGACAAACATGGAGCTATTAAAGCAATAATAACTAAAAAACTGTCCAGTGAACAAAGAATGAATGAGTGGGAAAAAATAATGCTTTTCTGTAGAAGGATATGTTAGTTGTCCTTGCTACAGATGTGTCTGAAAACTATTCAAGCAAGAGAATAATCCAAAAGGAAAACTTGTCTACCATTGCTATTAAATCTTCCAGGATCTTCTTCAGCTGCAGTGGCAAGAGAGGAAAAGAGCAGAAGAAGCCAAGGTCTTTGGTTCTCTCCAGCGAGCAGGCAGGGGTGCTTCCCAGATGTCAGGAGCTGCAGGTACAGTTCAGCACTCCCCTCAAGCCAGCGCAACACCACTGGGGCAGCAGAAAACACAGTTTCCTCCAGATTATTACTATTTTTCCAGTAATGAGTCAGATCAGAGAAAAACCCTTGGTAGAGAGCAATGAAGAGCTTTGTTTCCCTTACAAAGCCTGATACAGTTTTGGTTTCCCCCAGGGCCTAAGGAAGGGAAGCTGTGCTGATAGCTACCAGCAGAAGCACAATGCAAAGTGCTCGTCGCCTTCAGGAAAATACAAGCTTATTCCCTGTTCAGTTGAGCCCTCTTGGCTGGAAGCAAACAATATGGAGAGTGGCAGCGATAGAACAAAGTGTACGCACACCTCTCTGTTTACTGTGGTCTGTGGCTAGATACGCATCAGCTCTTAGTTAACATTGGAAGTAAGGAGTGACTGAAACAAATGATCAGCTCTGGCATGCCTGCTGGTGGCCCTGCCAGAGTTAGCCTTCACCAAGGTGTGGATCCAAGGCAAAACAGTCCTGTGAGGGCCAAGGCTGTAGGGAGGCTGGAAGGAAAATTGGCCAAGAAACCAAGAGGGAAATTTGCACTGCTGCTGCCCACATTATCCTGACTGCATGGATAAAAAGCCCTTACAAGTACTCTGCAATATATTAAAGCTTCTCTCTCTCTCTCTCTAGCTTCTATCATCTCATTTTTTTATCACACACACAAAAAATACTTCAACTCATTCTTAATGTTAAAACGCTCTTCATTGCTTTGGCTAAGGAAGGTAATGAAAGAGGATAGATGCTGAAAAAACCTGTTGCTAATGTTAGCACAGAAGTAAACAGGTTTTCACACTGGTAGTTCACTTTGAGAAAACTCTCTAGCATTACCATTTTTCAGCTCACATTCAACACGGAGCAGGACTAACGACTCATCCTCTAATCCACTGGCTGCACAGGATACCTCTGCGTGTACATCCGCAGACAACCATGGATTAATATAAGTACAAACAAAGGTGGTGTTCCTGGCCCCTATTGTTTAGAACTGGCAGCAGAAATAAAGCAATAAAACTGTTAATAAATATTTTGAAATACCTACTCAGTCATAGCTAAACCAGACCTAAACCCAATCTTTTCTGGAAAGAGGGAAGAAACAGACACTTCATTTCTATGCCTCAGCTACTCATGAGCACAGCCCTTGTTTGTAAACCTGGCAGGCTCAGGCTTATTGACCTTAAAGTTACAACAGCAGTATGTGCAGAAAGCTGTTTCCATTCCTCCTTAGGAATACCTAATTGTGTATCTTTTTTTTGGCTTGGTCCACAGTAGATACAAAGAGTGCTAACACAAAAATGCAAAATGCCTGGAACATCGATGGAGAGGTGAGAACCCAGAAGTCTTTTTCCCTCTGCCTGGAAGACTTTTTCAGGAAGGTAAATTCTCTGGGAACTGCCAGAATTTAGGACCTAATCCGGCTGTAATTGCAAATTAAAGCATTTTCATCAAGTATGGGGTGAACTGGATCAGCCTTAGCTTAAGATGACCTACGTATATTTACTTGTGGCTTTGCCTCTCCTGAGCAATGGAGTCATCCCTAATAATCGCTCCGCAGAAGACCCAAGCCCCACTGATCAAGGGACTGTACACACAATAAAAAGACTGTCTAAAGGAGTGTAGTCTATCTAATGTACAGACAATCAGAGAATCAGCTGAATGCCAGCTGTATTTACTTAGCTGTTTTTTCTATCCCAAATGTGCACAATATGTGTAATCTCTTTAAAAATCAGTTGCATATTAGTTGAAAATTGACTTAATAAATAAAATTGGTAAAATATATTTAAAATACATTCATTCACTGATTTCTTACACTGGTTATTTAAAATAATAGCATATGATTAAAAATTGTTTTGGCTAAACCAAAATATCAGTTGTCCCAACCATTAAAATGTCCTGGCTGTGCTCCTAGGTGATGACAGTACTATATTTAGTCACTGAGTACCACCAGCTGTCTTGCTAACAGAAGTCTGGCATTTTCCTTAATTGAGAGATGCAGTATGTGTGAAATGATACCACTCACACTCACTCATGATAATACTAGCATGACCTAGTTGAAAGCTTTTGATTTTTTTTGCTTCTTTGTTCAGAAGAATAACAGTTGGTTCAGTACAATGTTAAAAACTGAAACCTATCCAAGGGGTTTATAAGGAATTCTCTGCAGATTATGATCTAGAAACCTCATTTTTCTGAGTCCCCCAGCAGGGAAGGGCAGGTGAGGGGGACGAAATGGAAAATGTAGCCTTCAACATTTGACAACTACCTTCCCAGTCATCCATATCTTGCAAGTTTGGGTGATGTTTTCTTAATTTTTTTTGCCTAAGTCAACACGGGTCCAGAGGTAGCTCAGGGTGTTACATTCTGGTGGACATTACTGCTTTCTATCAGCCTTCTACTTTAAAAGCAATGGTATAACTAGAGTTAAACGATGACCTTTGTTGCTGAATAGTTAGTCTGCTCCAAAATTGTAGTTTTGGATACAACAAAATTATTTGTGAATTCTGGTTTGAATTGCTAGAGCATAAATTTCAGAGGAGCCAATGGTCCCTTTCCCCACTCTCACTCCAAGGCTGTATTGCCCAGTAGGTAGGACAAACATCAGGTTGGAAACATAAGTAAGTGCACCGCTTCCCATGAGAGATCCTTGGCACTGGGGTCTGGGTGATGGGTAATGTAGCTCATTTATTCTCTCGTTAACATGCTTCCACTTATATTCATAAATAAACATTCACTGAAGCAGCAACTAAAAATCTGAAGTTCCCCGTGTCAAATGACACAATCACCAACTTAGAGAGATGTATATTATTTTTTAGCCAATAAATATTTAAGTTTTCATTGTTAAGTGGTCCAGCCATAACAAAAGAGCCATGAGACCCCTGCCTCAGCACACACAGCAGCTTAACACTTGCAATATTTTCTGAGTGGTGCAGTCTGGGGTTAAAATTCCTGCTGTGGACCAGACAAAGAGGGAATTGGACCCGAGGTTTCCCACATATGATGTGAATGTCCAGCACTGGGATCTAGGGCACAGGAGGGAGGAACAGCTTTAATACCAGTTTCTCATGATTACCTCATTCCTCTTGTGAATCTGGCCCTTGTTTGGTTTTTTTTTACAATGGTGTCCCAAAGTGAAACCAAATGATTCAAGGTGAATTAAATGTTGCAAACAGTCCAGAACTGCTTTTTCTTGATTCATTGAAAATGTTGAAAAGCCTTGGCTGGGGAAGCAGTCAACCACAACACAGTCAAAAAAAATGGAAGAATGGTTGTTGAGCAAGAAATGTCCTCGTTCACTGTGCCTGCTCCTGCAGGGCCAGCTGGAGCTGACGTGTGCAGCCAACCATCCTTACTGAGAGTGCGATGGCTTGTGAATGGACAAAATAAATATTTAATAGTATTCACAGGCACTGTGGGCAGGTGAGGAGGCTGAACCTGAGCCTGCAATTCAGAGATGTGAATTCGGTTCCCAGCTGCGCCACAGGATTTCTGTGCAACCTCAGGTGAGTTGTTTACTCCCTAGATGTGCAGATGCAAATTCTTGTAGCTCTGTGAGAGCTTTCTCTGCTTCTGTGGACCGGTTACACCAGCTGGAGATCTGGGCCCTGACACCTCATGCCCCTTGGTGTAACAGGGTGGGTAATGCTTTCCTAGATCTTGAGGACCTTGGACTAATGATAAAGTCACTAATGTCTCATGGGTGCCTATTGTGATGGGCTCATAAAGACCTAAAAAACCAGAATGAGTAAAACAAATAACATGGGAACACCTTAAGCAGCAATTTATTGTATACTGCATAGCAATTTACTGTATCACACTGCCATCATGGACTTTTAAAGTCTTTAAACACAGGATGTTTTCCTGTTCTCACACACTTGATGTTTCCTCCAAATGGGGAACTCCTGGCGCGTACAGCAGATCAGTTGTTCACGTATTCATTGTTCTGTGAAGTCACATTTTTCAGGAGTGAAGCTGTGACTTTTTGCTTCAAAGGTGATTAAGGAGACAGCTGAACCCATACTACTTCACAAAATAATGTAGCTGGTCAGAATTTCTTGCCAGGTATTAACTGTGAAATGTACTTGAAAATTGAGATTTTAATTAAAAATCAGTGTTCTTACCTGACATCACTTGAGGGTCACTGAGCAGCACAAGAATGCAAATGAATTCTGGCCTGCTTCAGTAGTGGTTAACAAGCCAAAGGAGATTATAACATCTCCCAGAAGGCCTAAAGAGCTGAATAGGAAACGTACCATGTTTCCCAGCCTGCCAGTAAGTAAAAAGATCATCAGATCTGTTTTTCTGCTTTTCTGTTCCACACTTGTACCTGCCATGGGGAAAAATCTGGAAGGGATGAGCAGGCTCTCAATCACTGTTTAAGTACCTTGCTTTTCATAAAAGCATGAAGCAGAAGTGTTTTGTTTTCCATTGCATTTCACAGCTTCTGCACATTAAATGCCTTCAGATTCCTGCAGAGAGCTAAATCTGGTGTGCGGGCTGCAGCAGGTAAACAAGGTATATCTTAATGAACTGCCAAGTAATAACACGAGGGAACTTTTTAACACAGCTTTACTTTCATTACTCATACTAAACTCCATGACTGCTCCTATAGCCTCTAAGCCCTGAAAAAAACAGTGTTTGTCCTTATGATTCCTGATGTAACATGGCCAAGAGGCATGGAGGCACAAATCTGACCCTAATTTAGTGCAGCTGAGTCACATGCCTTTACAAAAAGACTGGGTTAATTATTTTTTTAATCATTTTTTATTTTTTTAAGGGAAAAGAGAAAATGTTGAAGATCTACATTTAATTACAGATGATGTTTGGTTTCAAGAATATGCCCAGCAGGGTGGCATTTAATAACAGCACCGTCTCTTCTGGCAGTAGCTTGTCAGACTAGGGGTGCCCAGTTCTACCTGCTGTTCAAACACAATCTGAGAAATAGGCCCTTCCCAGAATATTTTAGGATCTCAAAATAAAATGTGACAAGTTGGTGCAAACAAACAAAGAGGGCTTGAAAGGGAGAAGTAGGGAAAAGGAAGGTCATATGGCAGGACAGCTTGGCTTAGTGCGACTTGGGCACATGCTCTTTTAAGAAGAGAAGCAAGAGATCAGTGGGCACCTTCCATCAGCTAGCAGTTTGGCATGGACATTGTGGTAGTAAGGGGTCTTGAAAACTGACCTGAAGGAAAGGACAGAATCCCACAATCATGGAATGATTGGGGCTGGAAAGGACTTCTGGAGGTCATCTGGTCCAACACCCCCTGCTCAGGCAGGGCCACCTAGAACCAGTTGCCCAGGACCATGTCCAGATGGCTTTTGCATATCTCCAAGGATGGAGACTCCACAACCTCCCTGGGCAACCTGTGCCAGTGCTCAGACACCCTCACAGTGAAAAAGTGTTTTCTGATGTTCAGAGGGAACCTCCTGTGTTTCAGTTTGTGCCCATTGCCTCTGGTCCTGTCACTGGGCAACCAGGAATAAGCAGGATGTTCTCTAGGAAATGGTTTTCACTCATAGATTGCAAGACTCCAGATTTCTGTGTTCACAAAGCATGAGATGGATGACTTGATAAAATTCTTACCAGGTTACTCACAAAGCCCAGCATTTAAGAAACAACAGGTCAGCTCCAGACACTGCAACTTGAAGACCTTGTTTGAAAAACAAACATACAAAAATTGGAGATACTATATGCAATATCTTACTTTGCAATAAACCAGGGGCTGCATGTTCCATTTGAAATTTCTTTACTTCTTAGGATTTCTAGCAGGGTCGCTTGTAATGGCACACTATCACTTCATATGTTTCAACATAATTGTTCTTTCTAAATGAGCCATATATTCCTGCTCCAGAAATCTAAGCTTTCATTTTGAGCATATTAAAATCATTAGCATAATTAACAGTAAAGGAAAATGTCAGGTAGCCAGTATAAGTTCTCTGATGTTGCAAACACCGTGAAAACAACAGCTTTGATATGTGACCTGCGCTTATTTATCTCAATGCAATATTAACAATGGAATATTAATTACGAGCATAATGCTACTTCTTATGTCAACATTTTAATCTATTTCACAGGTCACTTTTGTGAAAATATCACCAGCTGATGGATGCAGTAGCAGACGTTACGGAAAGATGCAACAGGCAGCTTGTTGTCACTGATGCTGTAGATCTCAAGCATTTTTTGCCAAAGTATAAATTACTTACCAGAAGGAGAATATTCTCCAGGTTTTGCACTGAAGGAATCAGCTGCCTTCTGTTCCCAAAAATCACAACCAGGTTACATAGCTCTGTGTCTCTCAACCCACTGGTTCTCCTAAGACCATTTCCACAGGGCATCCACAGTACAAAATTGAGTGATACCAGATTGACCAGCTGACCAACAACTGACTTAGCACTGATTAGATTGTTCCAAGTAATGGAACATAGTTCATTCTTATCCAGCTAATGTCACCTGGCCCTGGCTTATTTGCTGACTCAGATGATCCGTTTCTTAATAGGCAATGTAAATGGTTGCTAGCAATGTATCAGTCAAGTAGACCTACACAGCAGAACATCTGTATTATGCTTTCAACACAGGAGCCAGATGACTAACACTATATACCAGTGGAGAAAAGTGGGGTTGTGTTTTTTTTCCCTTATATGAAGACCTAACTTAAAAGAATAAGCATCTGGTGGAATTTGCAAAAGAGCCTTGTGGAGCTGACGGGCTATTATGGGCACTCCTTAGGCAATGCAAAGCCCACAAGGGTATGTCTGCAGCATCTGAAGTTGCCTAAATGGCTTTAAAGACCTGAAAACCTTTGAAGACCTGAATTTCAACACTGGAAGGTACATTTCTGAAGGGTGTATTTTGTGAGATGATTGTCGTCCAATTCAAAGGGCCACAAACTGCAAAAGATGCAATTTGATGCTCCCAAGCCTTTGGAAGCAGGGAAGGAAGTGATCAGAGGGCTGCAGGGTGAAACAGCACCTAACCAGCTTCTAGGTGTCTTCCAGCTTCAGAAGCCCTACTGTGAAGAGCCTCTGAGTAGGAAATAGGGCAGGAGCAGGAAGACTGGAAGCGAAAGAAAAATTACTGTTTGGCATAGTCCTCCATCATGTCAGAAACTGGACAGCTGATTGCAATGAACGATGCCAGAAATTGCTCTGAGCCTGCATCTTTTCCAAACACAGTGACTGTGCAAAGAGACCAGCCATGTTTCTGTGAGGTGGGGACTTACAGGGACTCAGGTGATATATCTGAATGACCAAGGCTGGCATCTGTGGAAGGGAAGCCAAGGTTGGTCTAGCTTAGAGGCTTTGTGTCAATCTGAGGATGTTAACCCCTCTCTAACCAAAACCTGGTCATGTTGTAGCTTTTACAAGTGGATTTCTCCCCTTTTTCATGTTCTGTCATGAGGGGAAAAAAGGCCAGTTCCAAGCTAAGCATTTTTTCTGGCTTTGCTCTTTCTTGACTAAAATAAGCACAAATGAGTAAGGAGAGCATGATAAATCACATGACGGATTATTCTCAATAACTGAAGCAGAAGCCACAAAAATAAACAAATAAATAAATAAATCTGAAAATGCAGAAGGATCCATTTATAAAAGTGTAAGCCTCATTTGCACTGTTCATTCCTTACTTCCGTATGTAAATTGCAGTGGGATGTTTTCTGTATTTTCCATGCCTATTTATCTTATGATATTTTCACGGATCTAACCTCTTTTTTCCTCTCTGAGACATTTCTAGCACTGTGGCTGGAGAGCCCAGCTGGGATACAGCTGTGTACTGTCCAGCTTTGATGGGCTATAAACGTTTTCCCTCGTGCTAACGTTGTGACATTGCCTACTGCTTTGGTTTCTTGAATGCTGGTGGTTAAAAGGCAGATCTGAAATCCCCAAAACTGCTCTTTTTAGTCAAGCGGTGCTCTCCTTTTGTATCTGTAGTTTCTAATTAAACAGCACCATACTAGAGGACCTAAAGATCATTAAAGGTGCACTCGGGGTGTCCAAGAATAGAAACACAATGCAGGTGTTGTTCCCTCAGTGCCTTTTCAAAACGAACCGGTCAGTCCCCTCATTGATTAGCAATTGCGCTAAATGTCTTATAAAAGTCTGACCCTAACACTGCTAATACCTTCGGTCAGCCAAATAAATTCTTTCAAACTTTCACAGTGGAAAAAGCCTTCTGTTTTATGATTTTATAACCCTGTCATTAGCAATCTTTGAAACAGCATTCCACCCCCAGGTTGCGTTCTGTGGTTATGAACTTCATTTGATCACTGCCTCATCAATTTGACATTAACTGCTACAATTTACAACTGCTCTGGCTTTCTACCTATTATTGTCGTACCTCTGCAAGTGCAAAAAACTGCTGCCCAGGGGAAGTCTGAAAGAATGCAATGTCTTGTTAAAACCTGAAAGGGCAATGGGGGTGGGGACAAGAACGTCCTAGAAGAGAAAACCAAAGGTTTGATAATGAATAATGCTTCATTCTCTGCTGTGAACACGGGTGACCTGGCATGTAGACCACAGCAAAGTAGTGAATAATTCACTGAGAGAGTCATAGACCTCCTGGTAGACCACAGCATTGCTTTGTCTCACAAATATGTTCTCCCACAGAACGGGGCTCAACAGGATGTTTCAGTCTACAAATGTTTAAACAAAAGGCGGGTGTGATGGGGTATGCAAGGGGAGTACCGTGCATGGAGCAGGCCAGCCTGCATGACTATTTTTCCATTAGCAGTTGATTGATAATTCTATAGGCACTGCACATAAGGGCAATGGAGAGAAGAATGGCTTTGATGGAGCTGAGGCAAACAGCTCATGTCCGATTTCTGACCCAGACAAGAAACCAGTTCCACCCTCAGTCAGGGACATTTAAGCAGCATTAATTGTCTGAGCTGAAGCCACAGGAGCATGGACATTTTGAGCAGCAGCTGGAATCCAGGTTAATTTCCTGACCTTTGTGCTCACAAAAGGAAAAGCATCCAAAGGAGCTATTGGGGCTGGAATATGGTCCCAGTTTCCATGTGAGTTGCTTTCTTCGCTTTTGTGGGTTTCTCAGCCTGAGAGACAAATCTGAGGCCAGGTTGTTTCTGTTTTTAGTTTGCAAAAGGAAAAAGGCTCTCAAGTCACTGAGCACTATTCAGGCTCTACCTCCTTCCGTCTCTGAGCCCAGGACTGTGAATATGGGCCTGGGTCCTGAGGGCTGTGCTGGGGACAGGAGAAGAGCAGTGCAAAACCCCCTAAATCCTAGCTCTGATCTGGATTTCAGTTATGTTTGGGAATAAAGCTAGCAGGAACTTTTTGTTAACTTGGATATCAAACTGCTTATAGAAGCTTTTTGCTGTTTCTCTTTTGCTTTTCCATCTTTGTAGTCAGAAATATTTTGAGACTAATCTCATGGTAGATCTGAAGTTTACATTGTTCAGTCTGATGGGGCTTTTGAGTAAGTCACTTCTATATCCAGATCCTCTCATGTTACCTCACTCACACTAAAAAAGATCTTTTGATTTCATTGTGGTTATTTCCAGCATATAAGATGGTTAATGTCTAGCCTATGCTTTTCTTCTCTTATCCAGACGAGCTGAGGTATACTCAGGCTCTGTAAATTGCAGAAGAATCAAGCAACTATTCCTCAGTTCTTCCTCCTGATTATCCTCCCATGTTGCACAACCTTCTGTAGATCTGTTTTTCTAACATACCAGGCAGTGCCTTGTCCTCTCACATGGTGAAGGACATGTCTGATCTGTCAGCTCACGTGCCAGGAGGAGGATGCCCAGATGCTAAGACTTTAGTTTGGGACCATGTCCTTTGGGCATGGGCCAATGAGGCAGAGGACACGAGTTCTGCCCATGACTTGGCGACTGCTGTGTCTGGCTCAGGAGGTCACGAGGCAGAAGAAAGACTGCAGGTTGGCACTGTGCTTCACAAGTGAGCAGGATACCATCCTCAGTGCATGGGAAGGGGAGGCAGGGGCCAAATGCAGGACTCCCATGCTGTGCACAGAGCCTCCAAGGGAAGGAAATCACGTCTTGAGTGAGATGTTGTCTTTCAGTTCCCTTCCCTCTTGGCACTGTTTCCTCAGCACCACTGGTACTGAGTGATGCTCAGTATGACTCAGTTCCACTCAGCATCACACCACAGAGGAAAAGAGACACTGCTGTTGTGATTCTATGTCAAAAAGCTTTTAGGCTTTTCCATTTGCAGATCATGGACTGGTAAGAGTGGGACAATTAATTCTGAAAATGGCCTTTCCAGTCCATGCAGTTCTGCACATGCTTGCAGAAGTCTCTTTACTGAAATGCTCACAGTAACCTAGTTTTACAACTAACCAGAGAATTATTTTAACTGTTTTCCAAATGGATAATGTTCTTGATTTTCACTACCTACTGCAAATTTGTCTAAAAATCTCATTTTTAAAAATGAAGCCATTTTGATGTAAGTGACTGCAGAAAGGTGACTATTCCACCTTTTTTATGGTGCTTTTAGCTCTCAGATCAGACTGGTTCTTGTCCTACTTAGTAAAGCAATAAATGCTTTATAATATCTGATATTTTTATTCCAGATTCTTGGAATGATTTAGTCATAATTTTGACTAGTTAAAGGGGATTTTTGAAGCTACACCTAATATTTACAAGCTTCCACTGTAATCTTATTATTTTTCCATCCATCAAAGTCACATGGTCTCCTGCAAATTGGCTCATGGAACACCACTTTCTCAGTATCTTTTTTATTATTTCCATCTATTACATACTACCCTCAAGCTGAGAGGAAACTTTAAAGGCACACAACTAAAGAATCTTTGTTTATTATTTGAAAAAGCTTGGATGTATTTCCTTTGGCCAGATTTTACTGACTATGACTGGAGAGCTAATTGTCCCTGTTTTTTCTAGTAAATAACCTTTAAAATACAATTTTCTAACCCATAGTAGATAATAGCAGATAACACTGCTATTGGTATCAAATGAGCCCTCATATTTTCCCGGTCAATGGATGCCTGGCAACTTGTACGAGAATTTTATCTGAGAACAGACCTACTTATTGTTCAGCTTCCAACAGCAGGACTCACAGGCGGGATCCTGCCGCTCGCTGTCTCCTGTTTTCCTGCTTTCTGGAGGGGCCTGGTTTGGCTCCCAGCTCCCACTGAAATCCAAGGGAGCCAGGAGCACTCTCAGCCTCTCAGAAGTCACTCAGGGCCTTCACAGGGATGAGTCCATTATTTTCAAGGACTGCTTTGACAACCTGAGTGCACCACAGAGGTAAGAGAGCTGCAATCCCATTTCAGGCAGACATGCTCTGAGAGTCACTGCACAACACCTCCTGCAGATTTTAATAGGTGTCCCACCTCCTTCAAGAGAGACCATTACCAACGCAGTACAACTCCAGTGGTTACTACACTGATATTTAAATCTGCTTCTTTATCAAGGTGTTGCCCCTGCTGCGTGGGCATCACTCTCTATCACTGACCTGTTAATGAGACTTTATCTACTGACAGTACAGATCAGACTCTGTTCCCATGGTGCACACTGAGAAGTGCTTTCCTTCTCCGGTTAGCCCTCGGAAACAAGACTGACAGAATCTAACCCTTTGCCCTATAAAAATTGCATGTTGTTCTGAAAGTCAAAATGCAAATAATTCATGAATTTTGTAAACATCTCTAAGGGAAGAGAAAAATGATAGGCAGAATTGGAGTTTGCTATTTTTACCCATGTGCCTAGTTGATTACATGTCATTCTTCTCACACAGAACTAAATATCTTAAATGCAAATAGCCAGAGGTTGTTGTACGTTTTTTGCCCTTTCCGCAGCTGTTCATTACAGAGCTCAATAGCAGCTGACAGCAGGTGAATATGTGGATGATGGGCCATGGATATATTCTGTTAAATAGAATGAATAAACCATTAAATGATCTTATTTCTTGATATGCCTGAATGCAAGCTGCATCTACAAGCAAAGCAACATTAAATTCTGTATAGCAAATCCCTCTTGTATTTTGCAGCACATCAGTCATGCAAATTTTATGCTATAATCTTTTAAGCAATTATAACCTCTGTTTATTTTTAATGATATCGAGTATCCTTTTGCTTTTAGTTCCAGACAATTGAAATAAGGATGCATGAACCTGGAATATTAGACTCCTTACATCTGGTTCATTTTGTAAACTATATTTGGTGTTTTATATAACTTGTTTGACCTGGGTAGGAATGAGTGACAATGTGTCTTCCCTTTTTGAGAATCAGTATCTTTGAAATTCTCTAATACACTAATTTAGCTGTCTGTATGACATTACTATCATAGGAATTGAGAATGATTTGGAGAGTGCCATTTCAGAGTGAATGCATATTTCATGTATGTAACATATAGGCATGTATACAATATAGACATAAATTGCACATTTTAGGCAAAAGGAATTAAAAGATTAAAGAAATTATAAAATTAGTCCTAAAGCATCATCTCCAAAAAATAACCACGATAATTTGTCCACTTTCCGATTTAGAAATCTGATGCTGGATTTGGAAGTGTCTCTCTTCAATTTAGAAGTTTCTATTTTCTGTAGAAAGTATTACTTCAGATGTAGCTCTGCTCTCCATTTGCTCAAAAAGGGATTTATTTCCCAGTAGCTCCAGGAATGCAGGACCTCCAACTCTTTCCACGGCACACCGTCACACAGGCATGACCCTCTGCCAGCCCAAAGGCTGTTTGACCTGGTCCACGAGAGCGTGGGTTTTTGGAAGGTCAAGCGGATCAGGGCAGCCCTCTGTATGAGGAGGAATTAAGAGGGAGAAGTGTAGGACCAGGCTGGCTTGGCAACTCCACCTGAGGGATGGTATCACTGCACAGCTATTGCTCTACCTCCAAATGTGGGGCTGGGGAAAAAGGTGACCAAAAAGCATTAAAAAGTTAACCATCCCTGCCTTCAGGGGCTCTTGTGCCTCATTGCTTACTCTCCCCATCTTGCTTACACAGCAGAGTTTTTGTCTGGACTCCAAAACCTGGGGAGAAACCTCACCACCTTCACAGAGACCAGCATGGCATTACTCACTCTGGGAACTGCAGGAGAAGACATCCGCCTTGGATTAGTAACACCTGCCTCTTTGAGACTTGCATGAGTATTGTGAAAAACAGGATGAACTGCACAAGTGAGCAATTCCAATAGCACTAAAGGCCAGGTGGAGGAGAGGGCATTTGATATAAATATGAGATTTCACATTCCTTCCTTGTGTGCAAGCAGAAAGCAGTGTGAATATTTTGTCCTTCAATTCAGTAAAGCTCAGATACAGCAAGATTTACTAAAATAAAAAATATAGGGCTTATGAATCACAAGCTCTAGTAAATCTTATCCCACTGGCCCACATGAAAGTTAGACTCCAACTCTCCATAGCCCACTGCTATTATATTTTGTGTGGAATTAGGTTGAGTCGTACAGCTGGCCTAATACTGTTTCTTTGCAGCCAACTGTGGACTAAGAGCAGGAGAGAGATTTAGTTAAGTTTAATCCTTTGTTTTCTGCCAGCTTCTGGAAAGATGTGCGCTCTATATTTGGAGTTTTCTTTCTTTAGAAAATTCTTCTGTTACCAGCTTCCAGGGAGCCCTTTTTTCCAGTCATACTGCTGCAGTTTGGCCACGATTTTGACCTAATGTGCTTTACAAGACAGCTGTGCCATTTCTTTTTAACAACTGAAATCCATGAAAAAGTGCTCTACAGTTATCTGCAGAATTGTCACAGGTTTAAAGGAGTGGGGTTTGCCATTAGCAGAATTAAAGAAGCCTGGAAGCAGAAGCATTTAAAATATGGTAATAAGAAGACCTGAACATAAAGAGCAAAAGGAAAAAGTAACATGTAGGCTACAAAAACATAAACTAGATAAGATTTATATATTAAAATATATTTTAGTAATGTACAGAGAAGTTGCATTATAATGAAACGCAGATACAAAACCATCTAGCTATATACAATACTATAGATTTGTGCATGCAAGGACTATCATAAAAAATGAATACTGAACTAAACCCAGTTGAACAGACCAGAAAACAAAGAGCAGCCCTGTCAGCATACCAAGTTTCAGTAAGATTAATCTGTGTTGCAAGTGTTGTTCCCAATGTATCTCTCTGCACTCATCCATCATCTCCCTCCATGAAGCTAACATGAGTTTGTGGCCTTTTTGCTGCCTAAGGCAAACCGGTGTATGTGCGCTTGTGTGTAAATATAGATTATTTGTCCAGTCCCCAAGCCAACAGTCCTCATGCAGTTAATAGCCAGCAGGACATTTTGCTGTCCCCTCACTGGGAACTTCCAGGCCTTCTCCTGCTCTTGTATTTGCCCCAACTTCAGCTGTTAAAAAAATGGTCTTTTAGAGTCCCACACTAAAATCGGTGGGAAAAACTGGGGACTTCCAAAGGAAGGAAGTACTTTTGACACTTATTTTAAAACTATGGAAGAGTCTATGTTAACTACAGAGCCTAAAGGTCTAGCTCGAGCTAGACACCAATTTGTACATGGTTAACATTAAGTAAGGGAATTTGGTGGTTAGAAAGATGCATCCAAATCCCACTGCACACGTGAGTAGCTGCTACAGTCCACCAGAACCTGTCCATAGCCCAAGTACTCATTGCACCAGCACTTGAAAACCACCATAGGCTCACCAGCAATTTGTTCTCTCTCTCTGGCATACACTGGCTGTGCTTTGAAATTAACTTAAATTAACTTGCTCCCTTCTTTTTCATAAGAATGGTAACTCATAGTGATACTTTTCCAAGCCCTTATATGCAGCATTAGTCTCAGCTCCCCATTCCCCCTGTCTGTGGATAGAGCCCGGAGTATGCCCCACATCCACAGCAGAGACGAGGGAGAAGTGGGAATTCTCAGAGCCCTGTCCCTGTGTGGTGCCATCTTCTTCCTCCCTCCCCAGATTTCCTCTGGTGTCATCTCTGATGCCATTACTAGCACAGAGTGGGGCTAACATATCTCACAGGAATGTTGTGGGCGTTAAATAATAAATGCTCGTAAAATGCTTGGAAACCTTCAAGCTGAAAAATGTATAAAAACTTTCCTATAAATATTGTTCTTATTTTCTGTATCCAGATACTATGTCTCCAGAGGTCTCCGCAATTTTCAAGTAGGTCAAAATTCAGCTCTTAATAAGGTGAGTTGGGAACTCTGAAATCTTCCTCCAGACACAATTCTGTACTGCTTAAATTAAGAAACATGAGGCCTGCTTCCCTGCACCCAAACGCTGCTGCGCAACAGCTGAGGACAGCAATGAAGAGACCAGAAGGTGTGCTCTGCACACCCAGGCAAGGTGCATTTGCAAGCCAACTGTTGACCTCGAAGTGTCAACCCACCCCATGCTAACACATGCCTCGGTTTCATTGGGCTTCTATGGTTTTATCATTTGGCTCCCAAACAAAAGGCATCCATACAATATATCATTTGCATTAAACTCTTCTTTTTGGAGGAGCCATGATAAGCCAAGTGGATGCACACGTTTGATTCACGCCATCTAACCAGGTAGAACATGGGCTGTTAAAATTCTCCATACGTACCAACTGGAATGGCATCAACCCCTAAAAGAAATACATGGCATTATGCTTTTCATTTCCATTTTGTAGGAGCAGACACGGCTGAGAAGTAGGGTGTTTCCTGAGGTTAATGATAACCTGAGGTTAATGGTTTCTGGCTGAACTTTAGGCCCTCAGCTCCCCCTAACCTGTCATTAATCCCCAGGAAATGCCTGAAACCAAGCGTATTATTTAAATCTGGCAGCAATTAATTTATCTCTGGACCTTACAGATGCTCATATTAAATTAAAAAGAGGATGATTTATGGAGAGCGCCAATAATGTCCAGATCTAGGCAAAGATAGATGTTATCCTTAATATTTAAAATTCAGGTTTCCTTTTTTACTGAGTTATTGGCTATCAGCTGTATTAAAGGTTTTTATTTAATTATTCTAGCAAATAGGATCTTTTCCCTAATTATTCCTTTTAAAAAACACTTTATCTTGTATATCCTGCCAGCTGCATCAAGATTTTATCTTTTTTCCTCTTTAGGAGTGTTTCAGGAACATTGTTCACTGTTGCTTCTGAATCAGAAAATAGATGTATTTTTAGCAACTTAGTTTAAAAAGAAGCAATCAGAACAAACGCAGTGGCATGTGTAAGAAATAAGAATTATCTTCTCGCTCAGCAGTAGATCTACAAGTCTCAGACAAAATAACAGCTGTGATTTTATTTCCACATATTAAGAAGATAGGCCAAAAACACAGGATAAAGTTGTCAGTTTCCGGAGAGCCAGAAGGTTAAGCTGTACATTGGTTTCTATTCTCGGTTTATCTCGGGCTTTTAGGCTGAGGCTGCCAACAGCGTGCACACTCTCTATTAAGGCTTCTGAAGCCTTACCAGAGCTCTCAGTGATGTGGTTTGGCAATAGGTACCACTAAATCAGAGACACAGGCATCAGTGAAGTTGGCTCTGTAATTGCAAACAACAGCCATAAATCCACTGAAACTAATCCGTGTACCAACTGAAATAAAATCCTTAATCTCGCCTCCTTTCTGATGTTCAGCTTTCACTTTCAAGTCTTATCACAGCATAGTGCCATTAGCTCTACAGATAAAATGGAGTCTTCCAGACTCCTTAAAATCTGAACTTCTGCTGTAAAAACAGCTTAAGAAAAATATTCTGGACCTTCTGAGTTAAAGGTGAACCGCAACAGGACAAAAATCAGAGCTGTGGATTTTTTCCTTCTTTGCAGAGAATTCATCCAGTAATATTTTTCATTATAAGATGGTTACTGAAAAAACGCACTTTATGCTTTAATATTTCTGTAAACTGATTAAACCATTTGCCTACAGAAAAATTACTGCCTGCATTGCAATATGAGCTCTACTGATACGCAGTATTGCTCCACTCTTAGAGAATAACAGGAACAATCTCACATGTGTATATGTGGTCACACATCTGGCTTTGTGCAGCATTAGCACTCCCTTTCCTGAAATCAATATCTCCTGAATATTTTTTTCCTTAACAGCCTTTTCTCACATGCTGGTTCTGCTGCCCCTCAGCAGTTTCTGGTATAACCCACCCGTGGAGAAGACGACGGGGCAGGCACAGTGGTCGTGCTATTCTGGTAAGGCTCCTCCTCACCAAGGTGGGTCTCAGCCCCAGCGCTGCCTTCTCTGAAGGCGTTTCTACCACTGGTAACACCAGTCTGTACATGTGGGGAATACACGTACACTGCTGTACACGTGTCCATGAATACTGCTATGAAAATCTCATGTGAGAACTGGAAGACAGACTTCAGCCTCCTCCACTGACACATGGCTCCTTCATGCTTGAAGAAAATGATCTTTCTCAAGATTCAGTGCAGAAAGTGTCCAGAAATGCTTTTTTAACCCACTTTTTTTTACAAGCTTAGTTTCATACAGTAGAACTGCAGCAGCTCTTTTTTGTTACAATATTTTGTCTCGTTCATTTTGAAAACATCACTATATGTGTTCCAGCCACAGGTGTTGCCTTGTTTAATAACAACTACTTAAAATACATATTCTGCAAGAAAATGTTCTAATGGCTACAAATGAGATACAGAAATATGGCTATAAAATGCTAGCCAGGGAAGGTAAGGGCAGTGTCTGCCACAGCTGTACCTTCCTCTTTCCTGCACAGTCATGTACAGTGCCCATTTCTTCCAGGATGCAATCGAGCAGCTAATGAGCTTCATCGGTGCACTGGAACCTCTTGTTCCAGCTGATATAAGCGGTTTGGGTTTTTTTTCCCTGGGAGCAGTCAAAATGTTTTAACGATGACTGAATAACTGAAGTGCCCACAAATTTTAATGAGCTAAAGAAAACATATTTCTAGTGTTCCTTTAATCACTTAGGGCCCAATCTGTATCCTACATCATTTAGGAAGGACTTTGCTATGCACTTCACTAATCCTTGGTGTGAAAGATATAGAACGTGCTATCATGCATGTTTTGTGGAGATATCTTTATGGCAAGAGTCAAATTCAATGATGTTTACATGCTGTTTGGTAAATGAATACTATTTCAAGGAAAAAGAAGCCAGCTATCAAGATACGACCACATTTCTTATGGTTTCCTGATTTTCTGCCTTCTGCTATGCCTAAATCCTCTAAATATGAGCTACTGAATCAGCATTTTGTATGCTCAGATGTGATTAAAGCTGTTCAGAGGACAAGGATTCCATTTTGCTGTAAATTTCGAGGTTTCAGAATTTGTTTTCACTATTCAGAGGAATGAAAATAAACCCCTCAAACATTTCTGCAAATGGAAATTGTTATGAAATGTCTGTTTCTGGATAGAAAACCAGATCTTTTCAGCTCAAGTTCTTTCTGCTCTGGCTGTAAGTGACAAGGGAACCCCAGGCAAAAACTTTCTCAAGAAATGTTTGTCAAAACTGATATGTTGATACAACATTTTGGCTTTGATGAAGTGACATATTTCATTTCGCTGAAAATATTCTGACCAGCTCCAGATGTGATTGACTTATTTAAGCTAAGAAAATGATTCATTGTGGGAGTCTGAATAAGCCAATAAAATAATAGAGTAATGCAATGTTCTTCAAATCAACAGCATTGGATCTGAACTCTTGTCTTTATGTATGGGATAAATTCACAAAATATAAACAAATTCACATAGTAGAAAGGATGTTTATTTCCATTCAATATAATCTCCTGGATAATATTGGCCATTTCCTTTAGAATCCTGAAGTCACAGGAAAGTAAGGTCTAAATGCAACTTTCTCCTGTGCTGAAGAACTAATATACATAGAACACAGATGAGAAAATTTTGTGTAACATGTTCTTAAAGTTTTCCAATAGAAGAGAGTCTAAAACTTCCCCAGATAGCTGTTCCTGTACTATCAGGACATGCTGATCATTGAAACTGTTTTCCTACTACCTAACCTACATTCTCTTGATGAAACCGCAGCTAAATAGTTTAAGCCAAGCTTTACTTCAGAGGACAATTGATCATTGCCCTCAATTGTACCAGTTCCAGGTATATTTCAAATATAGTGAAATTTTTCAAGGTCCCCACTCATTATACCTTTTTCTTAACTAATTAAAGCATTTCTTGAAGTGTTTTCCAACTACCTGTGTTTTCTAAACCTGTCTTTTTGAAGAGAAGAGCAAATGAATTAATTTTATGGAATGATTTCTGAATCTTATTCATATTATCTGATTAGTCATTTCAATACTTACATAACCACATACTCTAGTATTGGGGTTGTATTTTCTACATCAGGTTCAGCTACTACACCACCTTTAGTAAGGGGCCTCAACCTCCATTTCAGTAAGAGGAAGGTAGTCAAATCGTCCACCAGTTCTCCACCTCAGACTGTCATAATGATGTCTGGCGTTCAGTGGAGCTCTGGCCACCAGCATATGTCATGCAAGCCTTGACACAGCCACCAGATGCACAAAATGTAGGGTGGCTAACTTCTTGTGAACTTCACACTTATCAGGGATTGGAAATCCCTGCCTGAACTAGAGCTTTGGGTATCGGCTGTGGAATTTCCCGAGCCATCTGACAAAGTGCAGGCGTCACATCAATAGCTCCTGCCAAGCCATAGCAGTGATCCAAACGCCATTTCCTTCTTAGTGTGTCAGGAAGATTGGTGTGTTATCAGCCCAAGCTAGAATTAAACCACAGAGATGGTTTCACTGTGAACAAAGAAGAGGGGACAAATAATCATTCGTTTCGTTTTCAAAACCAGAAAAGACCAAGACTTGCCACATTGATTTTATGTCAAAATCTATAAACAGAAAATGTGGCTGGGCCTTAACAAGGCTCTACTGCAGTCAACCAAAGAAGATAACTTTCATAATTAATTTGGGATGTTTGCCTAATTAATATAATTGCAGTATCCATTTGATCCAGAACTGATGCAATTTGGGTGGGGTTCGAGCACCAACAGGAAACAAAGCCCAATTCCTAGTCATTTCTTTTGGGAACAGACTGTCCAAGCCCACATAGATCAGAAAATCTGATTCTTACTGTTTTCTCTTTAAGAAGACTCCTGGGGCCAATGGAAACATATGAAGTTTCATATCAGGTCATTAAATTGTCATGCTTTGTCCTTTGATTTAATTAAAATCTTCTTAGTTATTCAGACTTCTGTGCTGCAAGCTGAAATGTAAATGAATAATAAGATGAATGGTTTAATATAACATCCACAATTCTATATTTCTTCTTACCTGAGAAGCTAAAATTTGATAATGTATTTCTAACTCCACACAATCATCACTTCTCAGCGTTCAGAATAACTGCTTGTTTTAGAAAACTAGAAAACATAATTTATAGTTTTTATACTACAAATATTCCCTAAAACCCCCCTTTTTCTATCCACCAAATGTTGTTTAAAATGCTATGAAGTTTAAGAGACTGAACAACATTATACAGATCATTTTGATGTTTTCATATTTTGCCTAAATAAGCACAAAAGCCGATTGATATTGTTCATAATTCAATATCCTCCTTTTTTATTCCTTTGGTGAATAGGAAAACACTTAGTCCCATGGCCATAATCTACTTTTTAATATACCACTAATGATTTATTATAGATGTCTCTCAGGAAGAAGAATAAGATTCTTCTGCATTCTTCCTCTGCTGACTTCAGCAATATAATCAGACATTTTATTTTATTTCCACTGATACCACTAAGTTCTAAAATCTAAGAAAAACATGTGTATTCCTTGATATCACTGGAAACTAACATTCAACACAGATGTTTCCATGCTGCACATTTGCATTCTCCATATGTATTCTGTTTTAAAAATCTCTGCTTAGTGTAGATGGCAACCTACTCAATTACTCTCAGAGTATTTTGCTTTTCTAGACATAACATCTGCAATTCAATTAAATGTTTCATCTATTTTCTTCCTATCATTCCAGGATATAAACCTTGATTCTGTTAATCCAGTGTTGATGCTTGTTTCATTGTGAAAAGGACATTTTGAAATTCTTTAAAAAAATTCAATACTTGAGAAGTTAAAAGAAAACAGAGTATTTTGACTTAGGAAAAGCTACTATGGGATCAGATCAGTGATTGCTTCATAATCACAGCTTTTCCCTGGCAGGCAATTAGAGAAGATCATATATGCTGGATTTCTCTGAGGGCACTGAAATGCTTAGTTTCTGTTCCAGTTTTGAGTAAGAAAAAAATTAACAGTTCTACAGCTTACAATTCTGTGAACAGTCTCTGTTTTTCATCTACTTTTTATATCATTTTGTAATAATTTCTGCAAGAACAAGTCATAGCTTTCAAACAGTGGATTTGCAGAAAGAGATCTCACATGAATTGCTGTGGAGTAGTCCAACACTAGACAACCTGCAAAAATAGCCAGTATTTCTACAGATAGGCTAAGAAATGGCTACTTATCCCACATAAATGCTTTTGCAGGCTATTCTGCATTGCACTGGCTTTTATAAGACCTTGTCATTATGGTATCTGAGCATATCCAGACATGAATTAAGTGACAGCATTAATATCCGTTGCATTTTCTTTCATTCTCTGTCATTCCTCCCTTATAAGGACAGCACTGCACACAATGGAGGACATTTCTCTTTCTAGGTCCATTCGCTTAACGTGGGTCCAAGTGCTTGTATGAGTCCAGTTACTCTGGAAAGTCAACCCACCATCTCCAAGGAGGTCTCACTGCTCCAGGCGATGGTACTCATCTGTTGGACCGGGAGGTGCTGGAGAAGTATGGCTGCCACTCACAGTCCTCCCTTGGGACATCCCTTGGGGGTGTCAGCCCCAGGCTGCTGAGTGCACTCAGCGCTCACAGGAGCGAGGCAGCCAGTGCAGGGAAGAGCGGGAGCACAGGCGGCAGCCCTGGGAGCTCTCTCCTGGTGGAGGTTTCCCAGCGCTTCTCTGATCACCAGCTCCATTCTGCTGCTTGCTGCCTTCCCTGGGGACCCTCTCCCTGTCCATTCTTTGAGGTATCTCAAAGGGTGGCTGTAAAACCTGGGCTCTGTCTTATATCAAGAAGATTAAATTTCGGAACTCACTATCTGTACAGCTGCCCAGACCCAGACTCCCTCTCCAAGCTAACCTTGAACGTCGAGTGGTGTAGATACGAGTTCTGCACCCCAAAATTGTGTCTGTCCTTTGTCTGGCGTATGTGTTCCCTTCCCAGTCTTATCTTTTTTCTTCTCCTCGTTTGCATTGTGCTTTTAGCTTGCTCGACCAATGCACTTTATGCTCAGTCTACAAAGGACAAATTATTCAACCAAACAGCACACAGAGGAGACAGCTTGTGACAATAGCATCAAGTGTTGATACCGAGGGATTATTATTTTATAATAGAAGCTAGAACAAATTATTTTTTTGTGAAAGAAAGCCTGCTTTCTCAAATGCATAAAGTTTATATAATAGTCAGAAATTGGCCAGTTCAGCAGATTTTATACACATAAATGTTATATGTAATATTTTATGTATAAATGTTCCAAGTTTACTCCAGTGTAAAGCTTTCCTTTAAAGATTAATTCTCACCCCATAATTCACTTTTATGATTTTCTTAGGGCTTTAAGTGTAAAAGCTCAATCTGGTTCTGTTTTATTCTTTAAAAGGCACAGAGCAAGTTAATTTTTACATTGAATCTGCCAAAGGCATGTTGTCAGATCTGAAGTTAAACATGTCACTTTTGCAAACACATGCACACACACACGTGCACATCCAGATACACAACAGCTTTTTAAGGCTTAATGACAATAGAAATAGTTTCACGCGAGTGGAAGAAGGGAGGCCCCGACTGGAGCCGATGACTGCAGCAGGCTGTGCTCATTCTTGGGCTCCTCTCCAACCCTCCCTCGGGCCCTCCTGTTTCACATCTAGTGTAAAGATGTTTCTCTCCTCCAGATAGTTTCTTACAAATCTGAAACTTGGGCTTTCTGCCAGACACTGGATCTTAGGCTGAGTCCTTTCCCTGACCGCGACCCTTTGCGTGTCCTGTCCCTTCCCTTTGGTCTCAGAGAGCTGCAACAGACAGCAACAGGCAGGTTCTTCGTTTGTTCTTCCTCTCCTGCCCCATACGCACAGAGGAGAGTGCTGACTCCTGCTCAGCCAAACCATGTGCACACATCCTCAGGTGTTTTAATACGACCCCAAAAGGGAGGAGCTGATGAGGCTAACTGAGGAAACTACACGTGTCTGGGCTGGAATGTTATCAGACCACAAGACAAATTTTGAGCCCTCCTTGGATCCATCAAAGCCAAGGACAAGGCTGCTTCTTTAGGAGATCAGTAAGAATGACTAGCAGGGGTGTCTGCTTCTTCGGTCTCCTTCTTTCTTCGATAGCTGCCCAACTTTCAGACATACCATGCAACCAACCCCTTTTTGCCCCCCAATATTCTGTTTTAGACAGAAATTACTCCCAGTATTTTCTAGGATCGAAACTATACCTGCTCCCAGAATTGCAGAACCAAAGCCATACATGGTTTGCATTACCAGAACTGACTCTGCTAGGATCTCAAGTCCTAATACATTTTCTCCCCATGCAGACTGCGCTGTACTTGGGAGCTGCAAGGATTCCTCTTGCATTCCACTTTATATTTTAAAATGTTTTCACTCATGTACGTGCTGCAAAAGGGAAATGCTTTTACCATCAGGATGCCATATGAAAGTGTTTAAATCCCCTGCTCATCCACACAGGGGTTACAGCACAAATAATGGCAGCAGCCACTCCACTGCCACTACCTCCACAGTCACTACCATCTTACTGCTATGACAATTTCATAGTAACGATGCTTAATAAAGTAACACTTCAGGATCAGCCAGTAATGTGGTCCCAAGGTTCATGGCACAGCACAAATACAGAGTAGCTTATAGGATTCCTGCTGCTCTTGAGCAGCTTACAGTTTGTGATGTGAATATTCCTCAGTTATTTTACCATTTTTCTTGACAACCACATTTATAGAGGTGGATCTAGTTGTGTAAAAGTTAGTTTTCTAGGAAAACAGATTTTTTCAGTCAAAGGAGATATGCCCTAATCACCAGAGGCAGTCATTCAGGCTGACTATCAGAAATGAGAAATAAGCATTGGTCTCATGGGATTGCAGAGGATTCCTCAAATCACTTAGATCCACGATTATCCACGCTGCTCATATGTTGGTTCACTTTTCAAGTGAAAAAATTGGTGCTCCCTAAGGCAAAAGCCAGGTGCAGTTCTGGGGATAGTTTACTCCAGGAACTGCTGCTTACTGTGAGAGGCTTGGTTCCCAGCAAGCCACGCAGTACATGCTCACACGTAGGCATACAACTGATACCCTCAGTAACATATAAAAACACCAGTCTGCAACATTGCCTTCACACTTCAGATACCTTACACTGAAAAATCATAAGTAAAAACATGTATTTATGTATACACACATGCACACACACATACACGTCTTATGGTCACAGAGATGCCTCTGGTGCCTCTATGCACTCAGCAGCTCTGCTATAAAGAAACTGCCCCAAAGGAGTGTGAGGGAAATCACTCTATCTATACTGTTTAGGCACTGTTTGGTACCACCCTGCACTATTCTTGCTGTCCTAGAAGAGAGATCTCTCCTTGGAGCATTTCAATTGCTCATTCAGTGATTGCTGCATATCTGCTAAAGGAGGTGCGTCATCATGTAAAGAAAAACATATAAAGGGCACAGCAAAGGAAGTGAGCTAAGGTTGCACAAGCATCTTAATTTTGGCATTTCCTAGCTTATGAGTGACTTCAATGTAGATTTTGTATTTTGTTTTATTGTGAGAATTCTCATCCTCATTGTAAAGATATTTCTCAGCTACAGCTCACAGAAAGTTTGATTTGAAGTGCTCCAAAATGGAAGCACACCTTCCTTACATCTTTAGTTGCTTCTGGATCCAAACCAGAATGACTGGACAGTTTAATGTATCACCATAACAACAGCTGAGCCCTTCAGTTTAAGTATTTTTTCTCTGCTCTCTTGTTCAAAGAACCAGTAGCTGAGTCATAGATTTCACACTCTTATTCTGAAACAGGCTTAATCAGACCAAGACAACCATTTTAGTCTGTTTGTCCTTGGTACACAATAGACCACAGGCCAAACATTTCCTTGGTCCCAAGGGGTAAGTCCATTGAAGAAAATACTTTAAATGCATTATTATTATTGTGTGATCAGCAGAAATGCGTGCTTCTGACAAAATGATGGTAGCTTCTGATTTAGTTACCATTTTTTAAAGATTTCATTTCCATTCCTAGCAAATCTTGAATCAACTTAAATAAATACATCTAAGCAACAGATTTCATATATCCATACTTTCAGAGGGATTTCTTTTTCTGGTGAGCACACCCACATAGATTTTCAAATGAGCTTTTAAATCTTGGTTCCTTTACAAACAATTCCTTTACTGGAATCAAATACTGGAAAATGTTTGATAACAAAACCTTTACCTAAAAAAGCTCATAGTATTTGAAGTAACAGTCAGACACGTTTCATCTCTGAAGGGTTTAAACCAAGCAGGATTCTTAGTTTTAGAAGTATTAAAATTGTACTTAATATCTTTGATAACCAAGACTTATTCATACAAAAAAAAAAAATTAATCATAAAACTCCATCATAAATTCCCTATAGAACCCTCTTTGCATTACTTACATTTTGGGGTTGCAGACAGCAGACACTAAGAAAGACACACGTGGAGACCAAGCTTCTACTTGCTCCCACAATTCAGGTACTGAACTATACAAATAATGTTGAAACACTGTGAAGAAAAAAATCTCAAAGATACATGATGCAATGTAATTTGGAAGAGGTTTCCAGCTTTGTCAGATACAAACATTAGGATTAATTTAATGAAGGAGGCAGTTCTGCCATAGTCTATGAATAGCTGTACGCGTCAGAAGGCTGGGATGCAAGACAAAACATTGGCCAATATCAAACAAAAGCAAATGTGTATCACACCCTTGTTTATCATGCCACTCCTTTTGAGTGGCTGCATAACATGAATAGTTTTTAGTTTTCATGTTAGTGACGACCCTGGTGATATAAAAAGCCAGCATAACATCCTAAGTGCTGGAATCTTAAAGCATTGCTTATGCCTTTGAAAGCTCATTTACATTACCCCAAATATCAGGTGTAGATATCAGTCAGTGAACTTCTTAAAGATGTTCTCCAGCATATTGTGAATGGATAAGATGTAGACCAGCTCAACACAAATCCTCCTTTGGTCTCTCTATGGATGAGAACAGAGCTGAACACCTGTAGAAAAGATTATGTACAGATGTCTTCAAAGATTCAAACAAAGAAGAGCATTAAGGAAAACAAGGTGCTGTGAATTCAGGAAACTATATTTGGATCACTACAGTCACCAGAGCACTGCAAAAGTCAGACTAATTTGTCATCTAGGAAGCCACAAAAGCTAGATCTGTCAAATAAATGTGAACCTCCACCAGCTCCTATCCTGTTTCATGGCTGGAAATAACATTTGATTAAGTAGCTGAGAAGATAAACTAATTAAAAAGTAATAAAATAGCTTGTAAGAATGTAGCAGTGTTCTATCCCAAAACTGACTACATAGATCTAGAAATTATTTACACACATAGGGATCATCCACTGCCGTCTTTCAGAGGTAAGACACAGACTTTTAAACAGCACATGGCAACATATGTATTCACAAGCATTTTCTCAGACGAATTTGCTCAAAATTCTTGATTTTGGAAGAGCAGCTGGATCTCTAGAATACATTATGCTGTTTTGACGCTGGACTTAAACCTGCTTTCAATTCCAGCATTACCTTGTGCCCACACTGCTCAGACATAGGTCCCTAGTTTCTGCCACTAACATTCCATCTCCACACTTTGATATGATTATGTACTGACTCATTGAGAAGAATGCTCACAAGTTATTATTCTGAAATATTTATTGATTTAGTGGCAATTCAATTAAAAATACTTCATCTCAAATGTGGTTGTCTTGTTAAACTAGTTGAAAATATAGGACAAGCTTGTCTGGCTGAGCCAGAGATTAAATCACCAGGAACATATTGAATTATGCTCTACAGATCTTTAGAAATGTTGGTGAGATTTCCATGGAGTTAATACATTTTTGTCTTTTCTAGAACTAAAAAAGATGAGCCAATGCAGAGGAAAAGTGATCCAATTTCAAAGAAGGATGCTCCAGATATTCTTCTGTGACAACCTAACTACCAATTCCTCCTCTGCATCTGATTCCCTATTCATAAAATAGTTTCCCTTATTGCGCAGGACGTTATGAGGCTGTCCACACTGAACACTGTGAGTGACTTCAGTAGTACAATAATGGAGTCATCCAAACTCCTAAAATAAACACAACAAAAAAGATGGAGTCAGTGAACTCCATTCTTCCTCAGGAAACCCTTTTGAGGATGTCATGTGAAGACTTTCCATGGGACACATCAGCAAATCTCTCAAATGTGACTGTAGGAGACCCATCATATGGTCTCAGTTTTTACTGGTTTATGCTAGTAACTTCAACAGGACCAGCCTGAAATGCCTGCACATGATTGTCCATTCTGTTTAGCTGTTAGCAAGCTCCCTGTGATCTCTGTCCATCACAGCTCACACTGTTCTCACCTGGGTGAGAGTCCTTATGAAGGATTGTTCCTAACTGGCAACGTGGGGGGAATCACCCTGTTTTGAGAAGCAAAACACTATGGCTTGAGCTGTGCCATGTTGTTTGCCCTCAGAGTGCCAAGGGCTGCTGCTCAATGCTCTCAGAGGCCATGGTCCACTTTATTCACTAGAATAGCCGTAAACCACAATCCCAGACCAAACACCTTCCATAGCTGCTGAAAGACAAATTCAGCACCTTGGGTTTTATTGGTGATGGTTTTGGTGTTGTTAGTATGCGGAGAAGCACGAGGCATAATAGGGAAATTTTTCCTACCATGCTCTATTCCCATAACCTTCTTCACATTTTCTTTAAATCCCAGGCATGCATTTCTCTTAATTAGGGAAAATGTATGCTTCATTAAAGGCCCAAAACTGAAATGCTGCTTACAGTAATGCTTTCTTGAGCCTTATTAACTTACGAACTCTTGGTGGGTTGCCCAGCACTCAGAGCAGCTTTTCTGTTATTTTCCAGGCTATATCAAAGTGTTTGTCTCAAGGGCCTGAGGGTTTTTTTGTAATCTGCAGCAAGCAAAAGCCTCAAGAATCATTTTCTAATGTTAGTCATGTGTGCTATAACTGCATTTCTCTCTTTATGCTAAGCTTAGCAGTTCCTCTACACATAACTCCAACGCTCGACACAAGTGATGTGCAGGTTATCTGACGTATTATTCCTTCTAGAAAGCTTGGGAAGTCAGAAGAGGGCCTCAGCCATGGAATCTATACCCAAATCTGCTTCTGTTACAATGACTCAGGGTATTACACAAAGACCACAGCAGACTACAGGTGAACTTCAAGGCACTGCAGCAAGTATGACACGAGCTTTTTCTTACAATAGCCCCTATCATTCCCACATACAGTAGAACCACATCCATGAAGAGTATGTATAAATCCAAAGTTTGCTCTGTAGCTGGCAGCATTCACACCTGAAGATGAATAATGAACAATATGGATTAGTCAGGTGCGCACGCTTGGAACAGTGACAGACCTTCCTTCTTTTCCTATAAAGCCAATTTGTACGACCAGCCCTTTTCCCCCTGAACTACAGGAAGCCACAGCTGCAGAGCAAACACATTGCTGACAGGATTTGGAAGGCTTAGAGCAGCATATCTGACAGACTACAACCTTTACTTCGGCACATATTGGACAGTATTTAGGTGATTAGTATCCATACATTACCTGAACCGTGCAGGGCAAAATTCACTTAATAACAGTCACTGGCCTGCGGAGAGATTCATAAGCTTCCCCTGATGCCTGAAGAAGCGGCTGCAGTGTCACTCAGTCAGGGATGCACGAGCACCAGAAAGCCCTTCTGCCCAGATGCGGATGAAGTAGGACCACCGCAGCACACTGCAGAGCAACACAGTTGTCTGTGCTCAGATTCAGCTCTTGCTCACACCCAGAGCTAGCAGCTGGCATATATTTTGCCACTGTATTTTACCTCACCAGTTTCTGGAAAACTTGAGAGCAGGTTAGCAGATTTTAATTCTTTCTACTATTTATCCTTGTCCTGGCTGGAAGCAAAGCTCTTTTTTGTTAACCTTTTCAGATGCATTGCATGGCTACTGATACAGTGAAGACTTCAAGCAGCAGCACATAATGATGCCAGCAGTTCTGAACATTTATTGCCTCAGCAGGAGACTGCAAATCAAACACAGCGAATCAGCAGCTCTCCTTTCAGCAAACAAGTGTCCTGCCTTCACTTCCCAAGGGATCAGAGCTTCTCGGCCTCTGGCCTCTGCTTCTTACAGAAGAAAACTACTTACATCTATAAGCCCCAGAGATCTGTTTGACTAGAAGTGGTCCTTAAAAGCAATCTGGGGTGGACCTAAGTCCACAATGTGATTGCTTTATGTTGCTATATGAGATAAAGGAGTCACAGTGACCTTCTAATGCAACTCTCAGATTAAGGGCAGATTTGTGCTAGCAATAAGCACTACGGACATGGATCTGCAAACACCAGCAAGGCTTGCTCTGTAACACATGCCACAAAACAGATACAGACATACACTTGAGAGGAGTTAGGAGAGAACAATTTTATCATTTGTTGCTTGTTTTTTTTCCTGTGGAGCAAGGGAGTGTGGGGATTAATCAGTATGTGTGCAGTGTGGATGATGAGAAGACATCGGCTCCCATGGAACAGGGAGAGATTACCTGTACCTGGGGCAGCTACATGCCACTGCCCTGTGCTGCCTCAGAGACCGGCACAAGAAAATCCAGAGGTGCCATCCGGTGGGCCTCCCTCATGTACCAGGGGATGTGCTGATGGCAGGAGGAGATGAGGTTAGCTGTTCCTGATTTTCCACCGGGCTGAGCCTCCTGCGCAATGCTCCACAGGCAACACAACACCGAATCAGCCCTCTCAGCACTGACGTTACCCAGATTGGGTGAACTTTGAGTCTCAGGCTGAGCTTTGCAGCTTACAGTCAGCTCTTTTAGTATGTGCTGGGTGATTTTATGCTATGTGTAGTGTATTGTAATCCACTATATATCCCCTTTTGCATTGCAGCTTCAAAGAAACACACTTCTTACTTAAAAGTAATTCATTCACTTGGGACTACAGGCAACCTTAAGTGACCCCAAAGGCAGAAGCAGGTAACAAAGACAAGACCTAATCCTGAAGCACATTAATGCTGAGTTTTGTTGGGAATTTTGTCTGAGCTGGGATGAGAGGATCTGGCCACAAAGAGTTTGGGGAAGCACAACTCTCTCAGAAAATGTAACCTATTGAACTCTTCCCAATTAGTAATCAGGCTCCTTTCATTCTTCTGAATTACAAACACCAGCAAGAGAGGGAGGGAGAAATCCACACGGATGCTTTACATCAATTAATTCCAACAGAACGTCAGAGTTTATGTATTATTAAATCTGCTATATAATTATAGCAAAACCTCTTGCAGTGGTTTGTCAGGTATCTTAAGTAATCACTTTTTTCCTACATCACTGCTTCATTTCTTTCACAATTTTATCTGTCTTTAAATAGTTCTTTTCTTTTTTTTAAATCTCACAGTTCTTTGGTACTGATTAGACACATTTCATCACTAACGTTGCTCTAACATCAGTAGTAATACAGGACCAGATTGTGGTCCCCTTACTCACAATAGCCAAAAGTTGTGTGAACCTCTGCTGACTTCAGTGTATCCCCTTGTGTGAGCATCTGTTCACCAATGGAAGATGTTCACGATCTGGCATGTGGTGTTTTGTTGGTCACTGGCACACTGGCACTTCTGATTTCAGAGAACTTTTGAAAAGATAGTGGCTTATTGCTTATTCTGTCATTGATTTAAGTCTTGACAGTCTTGTAAATAAGCACAGGTAAAAAAAATATTTCTATTAGCCCCATTTTATTGATGAGGAAAGGTGGGCAGAGGGATGATGTACCACTTCTAAGCCTTGCTTCACAGGTATTTTAGGAATAAGATGGAAAGTGACTGCAGCACTCAGTACTGTGGCGCACGGGCCATAAGGCAGATTGTCAGGAGACTACTGTCTGCAGCTCCTGGGTTCATGCCTTCTGAGGCCAGGATGAAATCCAGACCTAAGTTGTTCCTATCTATTATTTGTGTATTTATAGGGTGTCAGTCGCTGAAGTAGTGAAAGGCCAGACTAGCCCGAGGCCACAGACTCAGCATCCAAACGCAGTTCAGATCTCAGGAATTCCTCCGTCCCATTCCCATGCTCCGTCCCCTCCTCTGTGCGACATGAAAATAAAAAAAAAAACCCTCAGGCCACCATTATCTCTAGGACTTTTTGGTTTGATGTAGTAGATACAAGTACACCATCACTGCTGCCACTAAGTATTTACCCATTTTGTCCACATTTCTACAGGAATTTTATGACACAAAAGAGCAGTACTGCAATCATATAAATCAGGAGACTTATTTCAGGATTGCCATGATAAGCTAATTGTATTCCCCTTGCCTGGAGTGGACAAGAAGGAGTAAGAGAAACAGTGGTGACAGAAAATACCTGTTAACATTCAGCCACATCTCCAACTTGCTCAGCAAAGTGCTTGTTTGTTGTCTTAATTCATTCTCATGGTCTTTTTTGTCCTGTTCAAGACAATAAAAAAGGCAGCTTGGGAAAAAAGTGAGGCAGTGGAAGAAGGGAACAGATGGATTTTTTTTGGTAGTCTTTTGTTGCCTTAAGTGATTATCTTTTTCTAATAATAAAAATCAAGTTGTGAGCAGTGAAGGTGACCTTTTATACAAGTCTTGCAAACTACAGGGACTTGGGAACTCAAATCGAAATCTGCTGAGGAATCTAGAAAAGTTAACTCCTTTATTCTCCTCTTGCCTAATCCACAGTTAGAAATGAAGAGGGCTCACCTAATGAAACATATCTGACTGTATCTGAGTTATTTATCAATGTTCCCTTTACCGTTAACAGAAAGAAACAGGTACCGGAGCTAATGAAGGCTGGGTAAATCTTACTCTTATGTTTCTTTCTCTCCAGTAGTTATGTGGGGGGTTTGTTGGCTACCTTAAACATGGTTATCTATACTAAAGTCCTACGAGACAAATCCCAATCTGAGTCACCACAGTTTAATCAGCTTTATCCTTACCGTTTCTGGAGTATGAACAGTTTAACACAAGGCATGAAGTGCATAGCCCTTTATTTTATTTGCTTGAAATAAATATCGTAGTTTATCATTTCCCTGTTCTCTCTGAATGGCTCCACCCTAAGGGCCCAACTCAGTAGGTATCGCTCAGCCACAATTTCTCTTTAATGAGTAAGAAACGAGGGCCAAAGACCTGAAGAGCTCACAGAGCTTCTCTGCCCTCTTGTCTTTTAACTTCTCTCCATATGCTTCTCTCTCACCTAAGCTCTCATCACCATCTACAGCTTTTAGCAGCTGGTGGCCATGATAAAACAGGTCAGCTGCTGAAATTCTTCAGATAACTTTTGACAGTCAATTTGGATCAACAGTCTACAGGAGTAGTGCATTTCTGAAAGCCACGCTCAGTTTATACCCCAGTGCAAATGGCTAATGTTCAAATATGTCAAACAGCTCAGGATTAACTGTACTGGAAAGTATGAATTTAATTTCCTCTGTTTAAGAATTAGAAGAGAAGCTTGTTTTTAAACTTCACAGTTGCAGAATAGTCATTTCATTTTACTTTAGGGTAGTTTTCTGCAGGGTGGGGGGGGTGGTACCACGTACAGCATTAATTCAACAACATGCTTAAGCATACACACAGTTTTAAGCAAGTAAGTAGCCCTAATGAAGTAAAGAAATGAATATTGCACTGTACTTCAGTAGGCAAGACCTGAAAGTCTGAAAAATCATTTCTATTTTTTCCCCACAGAAAAAGCAATAGAAAAACATTTATTTTTTTAAAACCTATTCATGCAGTAACTAATGGCTTGACTTTGGACTGTGGTATTGTCTTGATAAACTTTCTTTCCAAGGTACTGCTTAGTTTACTCCAGACCAGGAAGAAAGCGAGCAAGCAAGAAAGATTGACACAGGGTTGTGTTTGAGGCCAGATTACCCAGAGGCAGAAAGTGGTGGGCAGCCTTCCTTGGGACCCCGTTCCAGTGACATAGTAAGTCTTTTCATTAGAGAAAAACTGCTTTCAAAGACATCATAGCAACTCCTGAAGGACGCTCTGACTTTCAAAATGGGACAGAGAGTTACTGTTTAACACTGAAATACTATTTATTAGATAAACATTACTTTTAAATAGCAAGAAAACACATGAAACCATTGCAAAAGTTAATGTATTTTCTTTGCTGCAGCTTTGTCTTTCATGTCACTTTTCTTGAAGAAAGAGTTTCATGTTGGAGCAAAGGTTCAAAAAGCACCAGTAATATAAACTGCAATTTACTTGCTCAGCAATGCTGTGTATTCTCCACACTGTTCCATCACTGATTTCAATGTTTACTCCTGAATAATTGCTTGCTTTTTCACAACTCAAGGGTCTTGTCATTGGTGCAGGAAGAAAGTAAAAACTTCTCTGTGTGTGACATCAGTCTGCTGCCACAGCAATGCGTGTCATCTTACATGCAACCTTTTGGGCTAAATTCTGCTCTTAATTATACTTGATTCATGCTGTTGGCTTGCATACTTCTGCAGAAATTTAAGAGAGAAGAGAGATCTATTGCAAGACTATTATGGGTACAGCTCTGCTCCCATGCTAACCTTACTTCACTGGTTTCAACCAAGTTGCTCCTGATTTATATTAGTTTACTAGAGATCAGGTTCAAGCATGAAAATTATCAGGAAGTAATAGACATTTATTCAAAATAAAAATATTTTTCCTCATTAATCAGGAAAGGCTATGGAAAAAGTAAAGAAGTGACTTTACCTTTGCTGATATGTGGGAACATTTGCTCAAGTACTAAGTCCCCCTTTAAAGAAAAATAACATGTGCTAAAGCTTTAAAAGGAGTCCAAACAGAGGATTAATTGAGGAGATTGATTTCAGTTCTCCCCACCCTAGTTTAATAGGCTTTTTCCCAACTGGGTTTTGGGGAGTTTGGTCTTTTAAACCACTTGTTCTTAACAGCAGTAAGGAAGAAATCTGGGAATTGATTTATCGTGAGGATTTTCCATTGTACTCAATGGACATTCTGTACTGCCTTTTTTTGCATACTTTCTAGCTAATATGGATCTGTTAGAGTTTATACTTTGCATCTACTAGTATCATATATCTTACTTAGACATTAAACACAAAAGACCTGGAGCCTGTATTAAAAAAAAAGAACACTTCATGCCGATATTTTACTGCAACATACAGCTCTTATTGTCAGGTTGCTTGGGACCGTAAACTTGCTGATACACTACTGTGCTTTAGAACTGCCGCATATTAGCTGAGGAGCATAGAGTTAGATCGAATCTGAGAACTAAAAATCTTCCATAACAAATGTAGCATTTGACCAAAGACCAAACCCTGGTTTGGTTTTGGGTCATAAAGGTGCAAGTCCCTCATCAATCAAGCTCTTTTTGAACTGATCTAATTCCAGGACATTAACTCTTAAGAGCCCCAGGAGCCAAAACAGAGAGGAAATTACTCCTTTTAACAGAGGATGCTCTTGTAACTGCAGCACCGTGACCCACCGACAAAGACAGCTGTGTCCCACGCTGCAGGAGCAGGAGCTCAGGGCAACTCTGCCCAGGGAGCTACATCTACTCTTGGTCATGTCACAGGTGGGGACAAGCAGTCGGAGGCAGCTATTTCTCCACGTTGCTCTAACCTCCTGCTATTTAAAGCTCTGGCACAGAGCAGTCTGATCTGGCTTTACTGCAGCTCTGCTAGCGGATTTGGTCCTGTGCTGCATAAGCTGGTGTAACTCGGACCAGAGTCAGACACGCCAGGCCAGATCCTTGGCTGCGTTTGCAGACCACACACCCAGCAGGCTTAGCCTTACATCAGCTAGTAACAGCTAGAGCTGGTCAAAAACCAAAAGGGGAATACTCCTGGTTTTTTAACAGCGTAATTTTTAATTGTGAAAATGTTCTTCCAGGTTTATTTAAGCCACAAGAGATCAGAACAGCAGGCAGGGGATCAGCTCCCCAGAAGAGTATCCCAGGCACACCCCTTTCTCTCTAGGAACAGATATGCCCACACTATGGCCAGAAACTGCTGGCTCTGTGATGCGAAGCACATGATCTGGCCCCTATACTACATTTTCTGTCAAAGCTGTACCTAGAATTTATGAAACTCTGGTGATTTTTTTTCCCTCTGTTCTGTTTTAGATCAGGCTGAGAATTCATCTGAGCATTCAGAGATTTTTAATATCGTCTTTTTCTGGCTAAACAGACATAACGTTTTATTATTTTCCCACATTGCAGGCTTTCCAAAATGTACTGCTTTTATAAGTATAAATGTAAGAAGAGGGAGAGAAAATGGGTAATTATATGTCCTATCCTTTCTTATCAAAGTTGTGTGTTGGAAAAGAGGGAGAAATTGAGAAAAAATTGAGAATAAAATTTATTGTAGACATTATTTCTCATCTCAGCTGAATGTCTTCCAACTAAGCTTCCTCTCCCAAACCTTGTGATTTCAAAGACTGTGTATGATACATCTTATATGCAAGGATTTTAAATTTTTTTTGCAATGCAAGAAAATAATGTTTCCAGTCTAACTCAAATACCAGGAAAAAAAGTGTGTTCAGTGATATCTCCCAGAACTACAGCTGCATTATGATTGTACAGAGAATTTAAAATGCCTGGCTTGCCTATAGAAACCGGCTGAGGAAAAAAAAAAGAAAAAACCCTATTCCTGCAGGAACCTGAAGGAAAGCACAATTAGTGGATGTTCTTACCCTCCAAAAGCTATAGCATGTGCTCCTTTCCCCAGGACATATATTAGTGATCTCAAAGGAGCATTTGCCTGTCACATTACACCCTGGAGCTTTGAATCAATATTTGCCTACTCCTGTCAACCTCAAGCACTTAAAAGCCATGACTCCTACCCCAGGCCAGTATGTGATGAGCTCCCAAATCCTTAGATGCTTTTTTCTGGCTCTTTCATTTTTTGTTAGAAAGTTTAGATCATATTTTTAGATCATATCTTCCCATGCCAGATATCCATACGGTATTTACAGTGCTGCCAGATCCAAAATATTGAGAGTATTGGGAAATACTTTTGGAAGCTCTTTACAAGACCTCCACTTGGGAGCCCCACCTGTGGTCAGCTCACAATGGCGTTGTTTGGGCGTTATGTGTCCCTCAGTTTCACATCAATTCAGTGACGTTCATCCCCACATCTACAACTTAACTTTGCGAGCAGCTCAGCCCAGAGAGCGAAAGCAAGCACATGCTCTCCAGCTATAGATCAGTTCAGCCCCGAGCCTCACATCTGTTTCTTGACCTAGCATCACCCCTGCTGCTTCTGCAGCATTGGAGGCTCCACGTCTGACGGGGTCAGTCCAGGGAGGGTTCAGCCCACTCCCCTCCTCCTTGTCCTGAAAAGGGATGGAGGCTCCGGCAGATGCCTTCTTCTGAGACAGCAAGATGAGAAGAGCAGGGATGGGGCAGCAAGGCCCACAGTCCTTCTGAACAGCTGGGTCTTTTCCTGATCCCCTCTTCTTCTTCCCTCCTGTGGGGTTAATATGGGGTTCTCCCTCTTCCACATTCCTACAGAAAATGTTGCCAGCTCATGCACGAGAGGGAAGGAGTCCTGTGGGCTGCTCCCAGCAGCCCTGCTGGATTCCCCGTGGCTGCTGGGGACGTGGCAGAGGGAGCTAGCCAGGACTGCAAAGCATGCAAGGGCTGCGACCTCTTGCCCCACTGGGACCTCGGTGTCTGTTGGACATGCTCTTACTACCAAGAAGTCTTAAAATGGGGCGACACTATTTCTTCCCACCTGTCCTGGGTAGTCCCAGTCAGGCTGGTCATATTCAATCACCCTAGCAGGAGACACATTGTGTCTAGAGCTGCTTTCCAGTGACTTCTTTTATCTCTTCAACTTGAAATTCCCTGGCACTTCCTTTCATAAAATATCCGCTTTGTCACTGCTTCCCATTACTTTTAGTGACTAAGCCGTACTTAAACATGCAGCTATCAGTTACACTCACAGTTCAATACGCAAGTAGTAAAATCGGCTAATCAGTCATTCACACGACAGGCAAGCTTCAAGTTTGGCCTCCGTTTCTGAGGCAGATTATTGTAGTTCTTTGTATAAACTGTGATTATCCTATTTAGTTATAACCAGCTACTGGAGTTACCCCAGCACCAGTGAGAAAATGAGGAAATCTAAATGAAAACAATGCATTTTTCACCCCTGCATTTAGGCCTAGAGCATGGATCAAATCCCTTGAATGAAAATTGTACAGGATGACATGAGTGTTATGAGTTAAGACAAACCCAGAGGTTCATATGAAAGACCGTGTACCTCATGGAAATTCAGTTTTGAGGTGAATGTGTGCTTTGGGTTTGAACTTAACATGGGGTAGACTTTTCACATTTTCCAGTGCACCCAGCTCCTCTACGTCTATTTTGTGGTAATCTATTGGCTTTCTGATACTATAGTATTGCATAGATAAGAAAGAGGAAGAATGGTTACTTGTTTATGAGTATAAACTCTACCTAGCCAATGTTATGAAGCACAATGAATACTTCCACACGACAGTATCTTTAAAACTAGGTCCAGCCTATTGAGTAAGGCTGAAGAGGGAATAGCTGGGGAAGAGTGTTGCTGCATCCCAAATTGCAATGGTCTGTCCTATACTATAGTATCTGGGAAATTATGAAGAACTTCGAAGCAGTGGAGGTCCCCATAAGATTCAGAGCAAAGAATATGGAAGTCCTACATGAAATCAGGATTAAACACTCAGGAGAGTTAGGAAACCTAGCAATCTAGAGACAGCTGCCTGAAAAATGGCAGGGAGAGAAAATGGAGAAACAGGTTGTCTATCAAATAGGAGTAACAGTTAAGAAGTTTGCTGCTGCTGAGTGGAGCAGCAATAGGACAAGATAGGATGATGGTGAGAAACTCAGTAGGCTCTGGTTACCCTTTTTATCTTGGAGGTTATTCTTTATATATTTTCTTCAAGCACTTGGTCCTAGGGACTGGATTAGCAGCCTTACATCTTTCATTATTACTGTACTTGTCAAAGAAATTGTACTTAAGTTATTTACATCTGTCGTGGTTCCCAGCCGAAACCAGGAAAACATCTTTTCATCTCTGGAAGTCCTGTTGAAGGACTTCTCTGTGACTTGGATCTTGCATGCAGGGCATGAAGACTCACATGCATCTCAGAGATTCGGGGGCAGTCACAGAGAGCAGAGAGCTTTCCACCACGCTGATGTATAACCGGGAATCAGTCAAAGGAATCGAGTGAAGTGCAATACCTCCAACAATATCCCACAATGGGATTGATTTTGATGACTGTTTCAAGATTTATCTCAACTGTTTCATCTCCCCCTCCTTGAATGTATTTACCGGCACACTGTCTTCTCGCCCTCCACCACACCTTCTGCAAGCCTGCTGCATCGAAGAAGGGTCATTTTGCACACTGATAGTAACTCAGCATCTCAAAGGTACCTGTGCACAAAGTCAATTTTTTCCATTTGAATTGGGGGGGTGGGGGGGTGGGGCGGTAAAGAAAGCAAAGCCAGCAAATTTCTAGCAGTGAAGAGAGTACCATAGTTTCTACTAGATTCTGTTTTCCAGGCAAAATTCTGCTTCTAGAGTAACACAGCCAATTCTCACTGACCTCAGCAGGAGTCACGGGTCAGTATCTGAGGGCAGAGTTTGTCTCCTTGATTTTTTTGTGAATCAAGGAGACAGAAACTGGTTTTTCCAGGATTGCCAGGTCCAAACTAATGCACCAAACATACCCACTACTTCATATACATTTTGGACATACTCACATATTACCTTGCACCTCGTATTTCACTTTTGTTTGTGAAACAAAAAAAAAGGAGCATGTTTCTCTTCCATTCCATTTCTGTGAACAGTAAATCAGACTTCAGAGAGCTCATAATTTTTGCTCATAGGACTCAGATTGATAAAAACCGTTCTGGACACAGTGCTGCGCCCCTCATTTTTGGATGCCCTCTTCCTGGAATGGAATCTGTTAAACAAGCCCCCTGGTCCCAGCGGGCACCTCCTGACAGTGACACACACAGCAGCAGAGGTGCTGAGCAAGCAGGTGGTACGGGGATGGTATGTCAGGGGAGGGAACTTAATAGCAAATGTCATAGAACGAGGTAAAAATGAGATCCCACCTCTCTTCTAATCAGCTCCCAGACACATGCCTAAGCAATTTAATGAACGACAACCTGAAACCTCATCTGGATTTAGACACTTAAGTTATCCCTTTGGCTCTCAGTGGCTCACTCCTCATTATTTTAAAGATGTCTTGCAGTGATTATCCATTATTTACTTAATACCTTCTTGTTTAAAGCACTTGGCTAAGTGACAGGCCTAGGACGAAGTAATTTCCCTGAGTAGAGTAACAGCAAGGGAATAAGGGAGAGCAAAACTCTTCACTGCTGCTGTCAAAGCTGCATCACCATCCAGGAAGGAGAGTGAGACTCGTGATGCTGAGGAGAGCGAACAAAGCTACAGTGCGACTGTGCTGCCCAGGGGCACGGGCAGCTCGCAGCCAAGGGTAAGGCTTTGATCCGCATCTCAGACTTCAGGATGCTCATACAGCAGGAGTTAAAGTCACTAGTAAAATAAGAAACAGTGCTGGGAAGGCAGATAATGCCACGTGTCCAGCTGTGTTTTCTTATACCTATATTTCCTCACTCCTCCTTGATCCCGCTCCCTCTTACACCCTCCCTGGTCAGATGAATGGTTACTTTCCTGCCCAGCACCCTGTGCTCTGTTTCTCCAGCACAGTTTTCAGGTCATTCCTCTGCAAGGTAGGAGATAGGAATTTTAGCCCTTAAGCTGTGGATGGAAGAGAAACAAGGTAGCCAAGCCTCAGGTTAGTGTTCTGGTGACCAGGCTGGCGTACGAAAGATGGGAATCACGCTCTCCGCCATCAGCTATGTGGATCTGGGCCTGAACTTCTTCCAGTTGGCATGCATCCCATTGATTTTCCAAGCCAAGATCACCTTTCGGAAGTACCAATGCAGATACAAATTTTCTAAAGACAGTGCTCTCCTCCCTGTGTTGGTATTGTCTGCAATGTCTTTGACCATGTCTTAGCTTCGAAACTATATCGATTAGAAAAGAAAATGCTTTCACTTCATGAATGCCATTTCTGCCCTCTTTTCCGCCTTTTAAAATCTGTTTTCATTTTGTGTGTGTGTTAGCTACATTTGATAAATCATGAGCTAGGGGTCAGTGAGATATTGCCATGGTTTGACATAGATTTGACAAGTACTGACTAATCCTGACAAATTTCCCACTGATTACATTTCAAGATACAGTTTTGCCACTGGATGAAAGAATAGGGACTTTGTAAGATATCTTCGTGGGTGAGCAAATTTCTCAGATTCGTACAATGAGAAGAATGAAAAGGATCCCAATTAACACACTCACAAGAAAACACTGTTTTCTAAGTATGAAGGAAATGTGCTGAAAGATTTTACAAAAGGTTGTGATTCTGTAATTTTTGTACCCAATTTTAAGTGCATTGGCTCAGGTGCTTTCCTTTGATGCGATTAAAAAATGTACAGAATAAAATCATATTGTATTATAGAGAATCTCAAAACAATCTGAAGAGTACAGTCAGTCCTGAGAAATTTTCTTCCCAATTAGCTTAAACTGGCCAAATAATGCAGTGTGAGTTTGCCAAATCCTGCTTCGCTGACTCCAGTGTTTTGACTTTCTGGAGTTTCCATTATATCAGGTTTAACTACATAAAATGCAAGCAAAGAAATATGAGGCATATTTAGCTGACAAATCAGGCGACTTGACATATTTTCACATGTCAACCTTGACAGACAGATAGGCAGTGCCTGAGAAAATGACACCTCCAAAGGAACAAGGATGCCTTTTTACATCCAGTACCTCAGCTTACTTAATTGTTGACACTTCACAGAGGCAATTAATATACAATGAACCTTACAGGATGGAGAATGAAAAAGTACGAGAATTTGGCAACAGTCCCCTCTAACTAGACCTAGAACGAGACTTAGTGCTAAAAGGAGCTGTCAGGGCTATAGCAAGTTGTGTTGTGACACTCCATGGAAGAGAAGAAACCTGAAAAATAGATCAGTGCTTAATTATCAACTGTTTGGGTTGCATCTTCAGTGAAGATATTTGATATCTGAATCTGGCAAGTACTGGGGGAAAAAAGAACAATCATTCAAATTCTGTAAACATTTCTGATTTTCAGAAATGCTGCCCACTCGTTATCCCCTTTTCCTTCTGTTGGATTTCTGGCTCTTTACCATTTCCAAAAAGCATCCTTTGATTTATTTACTCGCGGCTTTTATGTTTTCGTGAACTCCCATGTTACCAAGTTTTACAACTCAAATGTTTTCTGAAAACGCATTTCAAAGTCATTTCAAACTGCTAACGGAAGCAGAATCTTAAATTTGTCTATACACACACTAGCAGCATAGTGCCTTTGCCCAATAAGAAAATAGAAACAACGTCATGCAGCCTAATACATGGGAACACAAATAATTTGAATAATGAACATCAAATACTGAAAACATGATATGCATTTAAAACACAGAAAGCAAATTTATTGCATGCTTTCAATAACATAAATCTGAATATTTTTCACTTTGGTTTGGGTCTGTTTTTTTCACATTTATTTTCCAAAATTACTTTCAACAAATATTGAAGATTATTCATTCATTGATAGTTAATATAAAGACCCAGTAAAATGTATTTTGTCTAGCAGAGAGGAGAGAGAAAAGAAATACTTCTGATGACATTACCATTTCTGCCTCACTTTAGAGGTCTAGCTAAAATGCTATTTAAATCTGATTGAATTCTGCTCCCCCTTTTCATTTTTCAAAACAACGGCTATTTAGGCAATGGAATACATTTTTCCATGTGCGTGTATGTCACTTTGCCTTCATGGCTTCTGAACTGATTGTTACAATGCACGTCATTGAGGCAAAAAGACCTAAAAAACTGTGAGACAACTCATATCTACATCATAGTCCTAATCATAACTGAAAGCATATTCCCAGTACATGAATTTCAAATCTACCTAAATATTTGTACTCTGTGTATTACCATACTCATCCTATCAGCATCAAAAAAATGTCATGTGAGGTTGTTATTTGCAACTAACAGCTGCATTCAGTTATATAGCTTGAATAGTGATTACTTCTGGAGAACAGTTCATCCCTGGTGTTAAAAAATCCCCTAACTTTATCAATCCTTCTGAAATATTTTTTGAATTTGAAAAAGAAACATGATTTGCTACATTACTGACCTTCCAGTTTACTTCTTCAGGTGGAAGACCATTTCATTCCTTTCATTTTTCGTGTGATTGATAGTCAAAAACTGCTGAATATTTCAAGACAGCATTCACACATGTTGCAGACTGCTGTCAAGATCAGACTTCACTTTTACCTGACTCCAATTGACTGAGACATTATTTAATTATTAACAGTGGTTTTGATGAACACTAATGCTGATGTTTTTATTATTTCCTAGAGATACTTTTTCTAGGTATGTTATATGACTAAAGACAAAAGGAGATTTTCCATTGATTTAAATGTCCAGCAGGTCAGGCCCTGTATTCATGGAAATAATAAATCAATTAGTAAAGTCAAAACTCCATAAGATTTACAAACCCAAATTCTTACAGCAATGTAAATTTATCCATGTTCATTGTGAATCTAGATTCTGGGTGTCACTTAGTATGAAAAAACACAAATTAGGCTAAAGACAAATCTAGCACGGGAATTAAATGTTTAATTTGTTTTTAAGAATGTGCTTTATTTTTTGTAACTGGTGCATCGGTCACATAATAATGGAGGAGACTAAAATCTATAATCATAACAGCATCCTTGCATTACACAGAAGTAATGCATGGAGGAAAATAGAAAATATTTCAGGCAGCAAATGTCATCTGTGTCCCCATACGTGAATACGCTCTAGCAGATTACACTTTTGTACAATCATTACTCAGTGCCTCAATCAGGCTACTCACATTTTAATTTCAATTTGATTTAATTGCAAGAATTGTAATTTCAAAAGAAATTATCAGTACAGAATCCATAGTGTTTTATCTTAATTACAGCTTATTCTTCATGTCATCTATTCTTCTCTGAGGATGATGAATAATTGATTACATGATTTGCCACAATTATTTGATGAATAATCAATGGTATTCAATCAATTTGTTTAGCGATTGTACTTTGCAATTTACATTTAAGTAAAAGATTAAGATCTTCTGCACAGTTAAATAACAAACTATGTTTAAATAATGTTAAAACCGTAACACAGTGAAACAAAAGCTAATCAAGTTAGGGTTGTGATTTACACTTGTGCCATTATAGAGAAGGAAAAGGACAAATGGTATGGCGTATTATCCTTAACTTTTAACACTCTGGCTTCTCAAAGTGTAATTTTTAAGTAAACTGAATTTAATAAGAACAAAAGATTCATAAAATCATCGTGGATATTTATCCAAAATAATATTTATTGCCTTCTATCAAGTTTTTTTCTGTGTAGTACTTATAAATCTGGGTTGATCTTATGAAATGGCTAATCATCAAGTGTCTCAGTGGATGTGGGATCAGACATATGCTCTCAAAGCTGTTTCATCTCTCAAAGCAGGGACAACAGAAGTTTGTTCAATCTCGGTGTCTCCTGTTCAAACAGAAACACCTCCAGGCAATGAAATGGCCACACTCTTGGGGAAAATGCTGCGAAAAATCCATGGTAACCTCACAGGCATGCAGGTAGGAGTCCAATGCCTGGTGGGACTGGGAAACAGATATGCAAAGGACCACCGGGTTTCTGAGTATTCATCTGGAACCAGAGAAACGCAGGGAGTTTTGCCATTATTTCTTGACTACAACTAGATTCATCTGAGACCACTCAGAAGGCAGAGTACAATCATCCACGTCTGGAATAGCTACAGAAACGTTGGGATGTTTTCCCAGAGCTGCTCCAAACGTCACTGCAACTAGCAGGACCGACTCCAGCTCTGGCAGGAGGGAGCAAAAGGCACAGCAGCGGATCTCAGAAACAGGACCGGGATTACTTACATGTATTGTAAACTAAATGTCGTTCTTTCCATCTCAATCAAGTCGCCCATTTTATCCTAATCCATAGGAGATAACCAGGCTAGAAGAACCAATGGAGAAGTCTGCGATCAAAGGCAGGGCATGAAGCCTTCGTATAAGGATAACATTTTAGCCCAGGAAGAGAGGACAGAGAGAGTTAAATAGCTAGGGAAGATGCCTGGGAATGAAACCCATAAGGAACTTTTTTTAGCTGGCCATGCAAGGATTCAGCTGACTTTTAAACAGAGATTAGGAAGGACCATATAGCTGAAAAAGTTATGGAGCCGTACGATAAGGCCAAAAGAAACAAAACAGACAAAAATCAGCAGGAGAGCTCTTATACAAAAATGAAGGACTATTGCAAAAATAAATCAGAAAAGGAGACCCTGTAGCCTGGAACAATACTTGAACTGGAAAACCTGAGAAGCCATCCCCTCTCCCAAATGCAAGCATGCATTCCAGCTTTGTCCTGACTCCGTATCAGGATGCAATTCCCTCCCTCCATGCATGCTACACCCAGGTTTACATGGGAAAAGAAATCAAACCTGGATGCTGAGATGGAGTCATAGTACTCCTCAGTCTATCCCTGATTTGAATGACTGGTGACCAGGTTTCCAACTACCCTGCAACACCCAGCACTCGGAGTAGGTCTGATGTAGATTGTTGAGACTCCTGAGGATACAGAGGAGGAAAGCGGTACACCTGCTAAGGTAGTGGGGAAAGCAACCCTCTTAACCAATGACATTTTGAAAACTCGCTATTAAGACGTGGTTTTTTAAGCCACATCTATACAACTGATAAAGAACATATTGTTGGGTACATGCCAAAGAAAAGAGTTGGGTTTATAAGAATCAGCATTTGAAAATTCATGCCTAATTGCTTCCGCCAGTCCGCATGACTTGATTCCAGTTGAAGTGGCCCAGGAACACCCAATGTACACCTAGAACAAGGTGCTCTTGTTGATATTAACCATTGATGTGCTTCTATACAGCTTTTTGTCTGAAAAGCTCAAGTGCTGCACAAAGATTAACTAAGCCTTACAAGACCCATGTGGTGTGAGACAGTTTCATTCTCTGCATGGAAACAGGGAAACTGAGGCATTCCTACTGCTACTTAGAAGTACAAATAGGAAAAGAATGGCCGTTGTACCCATTGTGGGCTCCCTTCCTGAAGAAAGACTAAGAAATAAAAGGAGAAAGTATAAACCCAATGTACAGTGTTGTAGAAAGTGAGCAGCAGAAATTAAAGCATTGTTCCTCCCCCAAAATCCCCAAATGAAGCTGGCCTATGCTTCACACCACAGAGAAAATCTAAACCAAAACAAAACAGTACAATCTGACCTTGCAAAAAATCAAATACTTGCCCCTAATCTAACACAAATTTTGTTTTAAATAATACACAGTAAAACTACCAAGTAGACACCTGTGGGGTGTCCTAATGTGAGTATAAAGACCGCTATGCTTCACTCAAACTCTCCATCTCCAGGCATGGCCTTTTTCCATTCCCCAATACTTAAACTGCTTTAGTAATTAGACAGCATAGTCTGACCCATATCTGCTGTACTGGCTGAATCCAACAGCTCTAGATCATAGGATCAGGGTCGGAAGGGACCTCTGGGAGCCATCTGGTCCAGCCATCTCTTCCAAGCCGGGCTAGCCTCAAAGCTACATCAGTGCTAGATTATATTTTTGCTACCTAGCTAAGGAGCTGTTTTTGTTCACCTACCTGCAGTTGCAGTTGCAACTCTGTATGTAAGGTTTCAATATGAAAACGTGGGATACTTTAAAGATAATAAGAAATATTTAAAGTATTTACTGGAAAAGGTAGGATTGGAAAAGAAGGTCTGATGGATTGCTCTAGGCATTTCCTTCCAGGGTACCTGTGTGAACCTCTACGGATGCTTTTCCCCCTACTTCAAAATCACACAAAAACGTTTCATACTTCACATTTTTAAATTTTAAGCTCCTGCAACATACACCAAAAATTGCATTCCTCACATGAAATTCATGATAACTGTCAGCACTAATTTCTAGAGAAAAATCCTAAATATAGAACGTATTTTAGAATACATTTTTCATACAATAGGTAACAGTCCCATGGAAGTTGGGGTTTTTACTATGTTAAGGTAACAAAGCTGGGACTCAAGTCCCTTTTAAACTTGTTTATCAGTAGTTGATATGTTTTTTCTTGCATAAATATTTTTAAAATATTTAATGAAAGTTTAAGATATACAAATAGATATTGTAACTCTGGGCCTTTTTTATGTGCAAGTTTTCCTTACAGACTCTCTCAACCCACTCAGGTGACAGAGTAGACCCCGTCCTCAAATTATCCAGACTTCAAATGAATGAAAAGTGCATGCAACTAAAAACTGCGAACAGTATCCAAGGACAGAATGCAACAAAATCACAGGAGAGCCAAGTAGCTCCCATGGAAAGTGCAAAAAAATTGATGGAGAATATTACAGCCCCTTCCCCAGTACTTGCATTTGCAGCTTGTATTTTTTTTATCTTATTTCCTACTGTTTGCAGGGTTATGGGTGTATTTTCTCCCTGACACAAAGTCCCGTAGGTCCAAAGACAAAACTGGCTGTGCTGTTTCATCAGGACTGCAGTTGGTAACTTGGACATGCTTTATTTCTGTCCACGTTGTGAAAAATAGAGCAGGTTGTAACACTATTAAAGCAGTTGTGCTGGATTTGCATTGCAGACATGGCTGTAGAACGGGTAAATTACATTACTGTAGCAAACTTCCCAGGCTACCCATATGGTTAAGTAGAAACTAAGAGTTTATAGCTTAATTAGAGGCATTTGTAAGTGAGGATCAGATAAACAGATATACAACTTAAAAGAGTGCATTGGCCATAAATTCTTTCATTCCAGATTCAGATCTGCTAATATATGACTGTAAACACCTTTGACAAGGTTATTTAAAAGCCAAGCAATCTTATTTCCTATGCCTTTGGAACCTCAAGTGGGAAGAAGTAAATGACGGAAATCATGCAATGCTGCCAGCACAGTCTAAACGTATTTAGATCTTAGTGATAAACGCTACAGAAATGCTTGAATAGGTGGCAAGGAAGAACACAGGACAAGGGACAAACAGCTCTATAGCAGCAGATGGCTACAAGCAGCCCTTTTGCCATCTTTGTCATCCTTTTTTTCATATTCCCTTTCGAATGTATTCATTTTTTCACACTTCTACTTCATCCTTTGTGTTTTTTCTTAAATTATACGAGAAATCCAAATTCATTCTGATGGAAAGAGTGACAGAGGCTGCCTCTTCTGACGTTTCACCTGTCTGTACAAGTGTCTTTGCTTTCTCTCTGAAAAATTCCATGCAGATGCAATCTGGAAGTGTTTATTTTCAGACTTGGTTAAGATTTAAAAGGAAGTGTTCGGCAACGCGATGGTGATACTACACCCAGGGAGCAAGGAAACAGCAGAGCAGGGCACCCAGGGTTAGAATTGCAGCTGAAACTTTTAAGGTGATAAGTAGGTTTAACACTCTTGCCTGTAATAAAGTTGTAGCCTAGGGTTGTAGTCTAAAGTTGTTTCCTGTGAGTTACATTTTTCTTTTTTCAGATACAGAGATTATTTTGACCAGATTGGATTCCAGATAACAAACTTATTCTGCTAACACAGGAAAACCAAATGTGCTTCAGAACATGAAGGGAAAATTGCCTTCTCCTAACCTCAAATAATTCCTTTTTTAGAGAATCAAGAGAGACACTGCCAGACAACAGACCAAATTTCAGCTTTATATTAGCTTTCGCGGTTCCAAACACATTTGTTTCACCAAGTGGGGAGAGTTTGTGATTGCTTAGAAGTCACTCCGGTAAAATTATCTCACCTTCCAATTTACATCTATGGAAAAAAAATATTAAGTTAAACGTCTTCATTGTTACTCATCCTTCTCTGATTTTTTCATAGAGGATTTAAACACTGTGAGACCACTGGAGATCCAGAAGCTCAATTCACGTTGCCTAAAGGGTGTGAGGTGCGAGCAACTGAAACAAGGGCTGCAAACTCCCATAGCTTGAACAGATGCCAAAAGTACCAATAACAACATAAGGGAAGGGATTTAAATGTGTACCTGGCTACCTCAGCGTCCCTTTAATGCCTACTGCATTCGTTTTGCCATCTTATTTACGTTAACACCAGCGCTGCTTTGCTTTTGGAAGTGCCCACCCCTGCCAACCCTGTCAGGGAGCTTTTCTAAGCCTGGCGGCTGCTGGCTCCACGCACCCGGGAAGGATGAGGGCCGAGGGCGACGGCCCCGCGCCCCGTTCTCTCCGGCAGTGCCCCGGGTGCAATCGGTGGGTGTGCGCAGCCCACCGACAATACCGTGGCCCGCAAATGCAAGCCGGAGTGGGCTCCATCACCCACCTCTGCACAGATCAGCGGGAAAAGTTTTTAATTAACTTTCCCTCTCCTGCTCCCTCTGCGAGAGCCGGCGGCGAGGAGCCAGCAATTGGCCTCGGAGCTCCGTCTGACCGGGGGAAACGGAAGGGGGGGGGGGGGGGAGCCTGCCCGTGCTCCGCCTGCTCCCCGGCCTTCCCAAATTGGGGGGAAAAGGGGTTTTCACAAGTTTTGCCGTGCCCCCGTGAGCGTCAAACGGCACCACACCTCCCCCGGCGCCGCCGACGGGCGCACGGGCGGCACCGCGCCGGGCTGGGCGGGGCCGGGCCCCCGCCCCTCGCGCCGCGCCCCGCCCCGCCGCGCCCCGCCCCGCCGGGTTTTCCGAGCCGCCGGCCGCCCCGGCCCGACGGCGATTGGCGGGCGGCAGCCAATGGGCGCGGCGGAACGCGCATGTCGCCGTCCCGGGCGCGGGGCGGCGGAGCCCCATTAGGGCGGGGAGCGGGCGCGGGGCTCGGCCACTCGCGGCGGGGCGGCGGAGGCTGCCGGCGGCAGAGGAGGCTTCGGGCGGGCGGACGGTCGGTCCCCTCCGCGGCGCTGCCGGAGATGCGCGTCTCCCGCCGGCGCTGACTCCGCGGGGCAGAGCCGGGTACCCGCCTTCCCCGCTGTCGATGTGACGGACCCCGCCGCCGCTAGCCGCCCGGGAATACGTCGCCGTGGTTCGGCCGCGCTGCGGGGAGGGTAAGTGGCGGCTCCCCAGGGGGGGCGAGGACTGACGGGCAGCCTGCAGCGGGTATGGCGGGGCGCCGTCCGCAGCCCGGACCGTGTCACTGGCGGCGGCGGAGCCCTTCCCGGGGCATCCCGCTCTGCGGCGGGGGTCCTGCGCCCTGCCCGGAGTTTGCATCGCCAAGGCGTGCCCGTAAGGAGCCAGCCGAACGCAGAGCCGGCACTTGTCAGCGCCGCTGGAGTAGCGCCGTCCTGCACGGAGTTGTTGGACGGGGGCTGCGGGCTCGGGAGAGCGGGGAGGGGGGGTCCCGCCGAGCCCCGCGGCGGCTGTCGGGGCGGGGAGGCGGGGTGGGATGGCGCGGCGCCGGCTCGGTGCGCCCGGCGGAGCCGGGTCCGCCGGTCTGAACGAGGGTCCAGATGCGGGAGCTCAGCTGTTGCCTGTCAGTGGGGTGACAACTGGCCTCTTCCAGGCAGCCTCCGCCTTCTCCCTTCTCCTCAGCGAAGTGTCCGCCTCTGGGCGCCCTCCTGCCCCGAGCGGGGGGACCCGTGCCGGGGGCGACCTCGGTCTGCCACCCAGGCGGCATCTTTCGGGCTCTCTGCTGCGAGCGCGTTGTATTACTGGGGGGTAAACACCCCCCCCCCCCCCAAAAAAAAAAACCCAAAAAACAGCGCCTGAGATGCAGCACGGACCTAGGCGAAGTATGTATTTATTTTTTCCTTCCTCAATGAAGAGCGCTCTGGAAGGGCGATGGACGCTCCCTGAGCCCCTTCTCCCAGAATATTTATTCCCACCGCGGGATTTCAGACTCCAGCAGCCACCGTTTATCATCCGGCTGGGCTGGGCCGAGTCCTGGGCGCCTTCGTTGTGGTCCGAGCCTGGGGCGGCCGGGTCTGGCCTTGGATAGGAATCTGTCATTGTACCCCAGCGGGGTGGCCGAGGAAAGCAAAATAAAGCACCCGCCGGTACCTGTGTTTCTAAATGCCATCAACTGGAGAGCCAGGAAACGCAGCGGGGGATATTTTACAAGCTCTCTGAGAAATGTTTATACAGAGGATTTAAAGGTTAACAATGCATATTCCCTACATGCAAACACCTAAAAGGTGGCAAAAATAAATGGCTAGCGTTACTGCCGGGCAAGTTCCCTGTTTTCGTTGTTCAGCTGGTAACTGAGGTCTGAAAACTGCATGTTCTGCATGGCAAACTCAGATTGACTAGTGAGATTTTCTAGCGGGATGTATTTTTCCCCCTTCAGCTCTAGTTATTATTATTTCTAGGAGGAATTATTGTTATTTGTATTACTTCTCTACAGCACAGGTATATCACAGTGGCCAGGTTTTCATCCCAAAATGTCAGCAGGTCAGAGTGGGCTTGGAAAGGGAATGAAGGGGAGAGGAGAGAAGGAGAGCAGTTACTCTGACTGCAGTGACAGATTCTTTCATTTCTCACTGCAGAGCCCCGGATGAGCCGGGCTGGTGCAGTTCTGCCAACAACACAGTTAATTGTGTCCTGTAAATCAAGGTCCACGGAGCTGCTCTCTTTCTGTATAACAAAAGGTTTTGTAATGAGTAAGCCCAGATCAGTCATATAAAAATTTTAACATCAACCGGGCAAGGTGTGTGTGTGTGTGGGGACCTTACAGGGTTAATAGCTAAACTATTAAGATTGGAGTCAGATGTGGGTAAAAGCAACAGGAGAGTCTGGTTTTTCCTAATATCCTGTAGTATGATAACTCTGAAGAAGGTAATTGTTTAAAAAAAGAAAAATCTGTTTCGATTTAAGATTTATTAAGCAAGAAGAACCTTACGTAAACATCAGAATCCTTTTCTTGTTTGGAAAGGCAAGAAATGGCTAGAAATGTCATCTGAACTTAAAAGTGAAGGACTACAAACTATGTGTGGATTTTCATGCATATGTGCAAGAATGTTATTAATCTCACTTTCAACTAGCTTATTCTATGTCTTAGGTGGACCGGGGTGTTTAACTCGGGCTTTTGGCAAAACAGCTTCTGTGCTTTTTTTTTTTCCCCTAGCAAACGAGTTCTTTCTAACATTTAATAAGACGTTTAGAATACAGCAGTAGGAGATAGCAAGTGTCTTCCAAAGAAGGAGAAATGGAGGGGGCAGGAGGGGGGAGCCAGGTTTTACTTACATATATAAGTTGGGTATGTAAATCTGTGTATAAGGAGGAGATCTGAAGAATTACTTGGCATGCTAATGACCTGGCTTTTCAGAACTTCAAGAGTTTGGTCTGTCTCCCCCTATGGTTATAATAAGATTAAATGCATTTGGCATATTTAATTAATTAGTATATGAAAATCAGATGGCTTTTATTTTGTCATTGTTTTCCTGTGAAACTTTTCTATGCTAATGAACATCTACATTTACAGAGTAATTTAAATGGCTTTGGTTCATATTATGTCTTTGCAGATTGCTTTGACCCTTTCTAATGCTGCAGCCTTTGTATCCTATCCCGAAAGTCCTTTCCCTTTGTAATATGGATCTTGCGTAATATATTGTCAACGGCTGCTATACACAGCTTCTAACAGAGCAGACTGAGAGTTGCACTTAAATTTAAAGCCTCTGTTTGCTTGGATGCTGTGTCTTGTGCATTCCAGAGTTAATTGTATGTGCAGTGGTGAAGTCCATTTAAAACAAACAAGCTGGGTTTTGTTTCTGTTTTCTACCACTACCTTCTCCTAAAGTAAAGAGATCCCTGCTGTTGGGGTATAAAAACATGCTGTGAAACATCACCTTTTTTTTATAATTACAAAGCATCATTTGTGTTTCTGGGAAAATTGTTGTATGATATAATATTGCATTAAGGATACTTGATTATGAGATGGGTGCATAATGACCAAGTGGCTTATATCAATATTCCGTTTACCCCCTTGAATTAAGGCTTAAGCTGCAGCTTGGCCGGCACTGTTTTCTGCTTACGCTGTTTAAACAGAGGTAAACTTGAGGTTAGCTCTAGTCATTAGTATATGCTTGGTGTAAGCCATGCATGCTTAGGTCCTGCTCCTGGAAATGTTTACAGAAATGAGTAGCTCTTACTTGTGTGCTCATATTGTTTGGATTAGGAGTTGTATAATGGGAAGAACCAGCTTGGAAGGATACAGCGCAGCTATCGCTCATCTTTCCCCCTCCCACCTTATGGCTGAAGAATGATGGGAAGAAACATGTTTTGCAAGTAATAACACACTGAAGTCGTGGCATTTCTGGCAGAAATTCCCAGATAGACTATCAGATCACAATTTGCCAAAATTACACGTTTTTTACAGAAACAGCTCTTTGGCTGCCGGTTCATTGTCAAAGGACATTTCCAGTTACTGAAGAAAATTTCACAAGTGGTCTGCTAAAACTCTTCCTCTTGGTATTTTGCTTGTTTATATTGTGCACTAAATACATTATACTTTTTTTGGCAAAACTAAATGAGCAAATGACTTCTCAGCACAAACTGACAATATTTCTCAAGCATGTTCTTGTGCAAGGAGGCTTTTTTAAATGTGCAAAATGAGTGAAGTGCTCAGATACAAGAGGTATGAGCCAATACAAACATTTTTAGTATTTTTAAAAGATCTGTAAATGACAGCTTTTAGTTTACCTTTTCTTGGAACTCTGCCTGGAAGGCTAACTCCTTAAAAGTTCTTAAATATAACCACAAGATTGGTGAGTTGCTCTTCAAGATCATTTTGAACCGATCAAGCTCAGAGTGTTTTGCTAGCTAGTAAACCTGGGGTAGACAGTCTCTCAGGCAGGCCTTTCATTTCCAGTGGATTACACATCAACAAAAGCTGGAACTGTGTTATTTCAGTTGTTCTGTACTAAAGTCATGTACTCCTGTCTAAGGTTTGTGTTTGAAACATTGATTTATAGCACCTGATAGCTCTTGCTGTTCTGCCCTGTGTGCTTCTCTCCCTCATTTTCCTTCTCTTCTCCCCCCCCACTTTCTAGTTCTACTGAGTTGGTAATAAAGTGATAAGAGTACTATGGTGTGTGCTTGTAGGTTTATATCGATAACAGTTTTGTTCAGTTGCCCCTCTTTTATCTAAGCACAGATCCCACAGCTTGCAATTATGGTCTTTGACTTTAGTAACAATTCTGGTTTTTTGAAATGTTTCCAGTTACATACAATATTAGCTTCGTGGAGCAGCTGCATGCCAAAAAAGCATTTCCAACTACCATCCAAATATTGAAATATGATTGCTTTGCTTTTATTTAAAATAAATTTTGTTTCCTGTGATGTTGTTACAACCACCTTTTTGAGCTTGTTGCCTTCTAATCTTGCATCAAGTAGCCTCAGTCTTAATATTACATGATTCCAGAACTAGGCTTCTCTGACGGCAGTGTGCCAAATCCATGTCTAATGTTTGTGTTAATGTGGTGTATATGAAAACTGACTTCTCAGTGGATTTGATCACTGATTTATGTAATTGCAACCAGCATGATTAAAAATCTGCATATCACTATCATGATGCTTATAATAAATCTTCCAGATTTTTAAGCAGGGTGATGTTAGTCCCTTAAATTTTCTTAAAGGGAGTCTTCATTGTCTAAACATCTTCATTTCTGAAGGTGTTTGAGTGTTTTAAAAAGAAAATAAGAACACAGACGCAGTTATGAATATAGCAACATAGGCTTCAGATAATGCTGCATGGTAGGACTCTTGCATCCTCTTGTTCTGTAGGAAAGCTGTCTTCTCTCACCAGTCTCAAAAAGACTGAAATGAAAAACTTACTTATTAAGAATTGTGCAATTGAATATTTAAACATATCTAGACAGATACTGCTATACTGCTCCTCAAAGCACACATCTCTTCCATATTTCCATGTTCCGCATTGGAGCAATGTAAACCACCTCTGACACAAGTGCTGTAATTGTTCAGCTTTACCTGTTTTACCCTCCCCTAATCTCTGTCACAGGAGTACTTTGTTAATGAAGAGATAGTGCTAGCTCAGCAAGAGGCTCCGCCGGGGCACCCAGGCACTCTTGCTCAACCCATTGAGCCGATGGGCTAGTCGGACACTGCCCTCCCCCATGGCTCCTTTCTATAGCAACACAAATGCACAATAACCATGGCACAAATTGAAAGCCACCTTGCACTTTCAAGTGTGGATCAACTTGTCTAACCGCAGTAAAAGCTGACTTGTTTTCAAGTATGTTAAAAATTAGTGCATGATTAGTGACGGTGTTTTTTAAAGATCTCTTTGTAATCAAGTGCTATAGTTAATCACCCAGAAGTTCAAAAGTGTTTATGTAAAGAAATTGCATGTGTTTGTGTGCATACATTAAGACTAATATATTTTTACTTTATTTCAACCTCCTTGCAGGAATTGGTATTTTCATGGAAAAATAAAAGCTTCACATGCTGAGATGACTATTCAAAGTTGTGAATATTTATGTACTTTAAAATGAATTTTAGGAAGGCATTGAAGAAATGTCTGAACCTAGTGTATTTGCATCTATATATACAGACTGCTAAATGAATTATGCTAGGTCTAGAACCTCACTGGTGAATTGCAGATGTCTTTTGTAAAACTATACATATGGCTTTCTGAGAGCTTTGAACTGTTTTCTCATGCTTTGCTCATCAGAAAGATCATATGGATAATTTCATTGTGAGAGGTTTTTTTTCAGTCTTGTTTGCAAAGCATGGTGGATCTGTGTGATAAATATTGAGTTCCCATTCATCCTAGGACTGAAATGAGTTCGTTCTGTGCATATGGAATATGAGAATAAGATACACAGAGGATATGTTTATATTTTACAAAATTAATAGTATAAAGCGAGTGCGAAGGAATTTATAAGCCTAAACAGCTTGGCAGGCCGATAGCCAACGAATATCTTAGAGTACTGCCAAACATGTAGAAAGCAGACCAGGCTCTCATCTGTACTGAGGTACCGGAAAAGTATGTAACTTCCAGCCTGGTAAGGATGTTGTTACCCAGGGTGCAGCTTTGTTCTGTCCTCTCAGCAGCTCAGCGTAGGTTTGGATTTCAACAGGTATCTACTAGGAGGTACCACTACTATTCAGGAGAAATGTGAGCTGCCTAAAAAAGCAAGCAGTTGTGTTACAGCAGCTCTTCTCTGCAGCCAGATCCCAGAGTGCGGGTCCCCTTTTGTGGGGCATTGGCCTCCCCTTAGGAGGCTCTGGGGAAGGGAGCCGTGTACTAGGGTGAGGCTGGAGAGAGTATCCGCCTGGTAAGAGGGAGCCCTACGTACTGCTTTTGTGCTCAAGTATGAGCTGCCAAAAAGCTGTGGAAGCGCTTGCAGTGAAGGATGCTGCCGAGTAGGTTAGTGAGCTGAATGGTTGATTTAGCTGTTTGTGAATCCAGTAAACGTCAAGCTTTACCCCCTGACCTTTCTGCTTGGACAATCTTTGCAGGGGATTTCAGGTGGTGTGAAGCTGTAGTTCAGTGGTCCAGGCTGATAGCCCATTTCTTTCTCAATATATGATTTTCAAGTTACATAAAACTCTTGATTTCATGCAAGAACAGCTCTTATGGTTTTAGAGTAGCTGTTAATATATTGAACTTGAGCAATGCAGGTATTTGATTGAACTGAAGTGACCACAGTGACAAGCAGGCATCTCTCTCATTGCTGCAGATTTATTGCTTTTCAGATTTCTTTGCAAAATCTCCCCTGACACTCAGAGCTGTATTGTCGAGTTCTGAATCTGCCACCTTTTAGGCTGTAATTTTGGTAAGTTAGTTTTTAATGTCTCCCTGTCTCTCATATTGTACTGTAGCTGTTTATAAACCTTTTTGACCTATTAGTTGATGTCTTATTAGCCTGGAGCTGATGCTGTAAAAGAGGTACTGATATGATGAGGACTCTTTGACTGTGGTATAGTAGCACAAAGGTATAGTTGGTGGCCTTATTTTAGGAATTGAGGTGATACCAGGCTCCTGCTCATTTAAGGCTTTTTTTTTTTTACTTTGATATGTAAGTCAGTGTTCAACATCTAAATACTAACTACAAAACACTCAAAAGTTGCATATTCAAGGGCATATGTGTTTTGTTCTTGGGTCTCGTTCCACCTTCGCCTGGCCTCTGGAAGGAGACTAATGCTTTGAAAGAACAGGTCTCACGAAAATCAGCAGGTATATCTTGAACTATGCAACATTTTTTCCGCAGGTAGAAGTCATCCTCCTTCATGCAATTCTGTGCATTTACCTTCCTGCTTTGTCGCGTACTGAATGAGTCAATATTTAATGCAATTGCAAGAAGAGAATCTAGACTTGTTTTTAAAAGGAAACTGCTGGCATGTCTTCCTTCTGGAGTGCAGGGGAAAACTTAAAGACCAGTATGTGAGCTGCGACACCGGTTGTGCACACGAGTGAAAGTGGGGGGAAAAGCATTTCCAAACAGGCAGTTACAGTAATATTCTGTCAGTATTGGACTCGGAATGAGCATGAATGACTTCAATCTTGCATGACTATGGTATATAAACGTGATAAAACAATGAAATAAGTCTGTATTCCCAGATACAATACTCAAGCTATTTCCCTTACACTGTCGCTTAGTTGTGCTGGCACAGCTTGAGCAGGGATGTAGAGATGATTTGAAAACGTTTGTGGGTTTGGGGGTTTTCTTGCTTTTTGTTTTAAGTGAGCTTTCCAAATCAGTACAGACCGGTACAATGATTGTGTTAGTGCACATTGTTGCTCACCAGGGTCGTGAAAGAGGAGCTTCCTAGCCATGTGCTGCTACCCAAAAAAATAGGCCATAAAGCTGTAGCTTCTGTTGTGCCATAGGTCCAAACCATGAAGTGGTTTTGTCACCTATAAATCATCTAGTACTTTGTCTGACTTGAGTTCCAGTCGGAAGTGTTGCTCTTTCTAACTACTGTGATATTAGTTGTCTGGATGATCCTGAAGGCTTTTGGAAGATCATCTATTTGAGTTTGGGTGTGAGTGATGGTTAGGCACCATTTCTGGTGATGCAAATAGTTCAGACCTCCCCCCACTTCCCAGTTTCTGAGAATGGAAAGTCTGTGTCCTTCACAAAGAAAATGGCCTGCTCCTCATTTCATAGAGTAACTGTAGGAAAATATAAATCAGTGATGTCAGAAAGAAAGTGCAATATTTATTTCTAAAATTTTATTTTAAAGCCAGTTTAATGACTGGGCTTCTGACTTCTTAATACCAATCCCAAGTCTTCAAAAAAAAAAAAAAAAAACCCCAAAAACCCTGGATAAGCTGCAAGTTCCCCACCACCACCCCCCAGCTAGAGCCTCTTTGCCTGCCTTTGCTTGTGTACTCTATCGGTTTCACAGTTCATATACTTGTGTTTTTTTTAAATCTCCCCCTGCACTCTGGTGGGAAACATGTCTGCTGTTTCCTTTCAAACACACAAGGCTTGATTCTCCTCTCACAATGGCATAAATTGTGAAGAACTCCACTTGAAATCAATGGAAGTAAAGACATGTAAAATGGGGTGAGAGAAGAGCCCAGCCTCTGGTTTCTATTTTTAAGTGAGTCTGGTTAACCTGAAATTGTTCAATGTGCCACTGTGACTTTAGTTTGTAGGTATCAGTTGCTATGCTTGTTTCTCTTCGTACATAATGTTTCATTTTCATATATAATACATTACAGCTAGTACCCCTAATCATGATGCATGTTTCTTTGATTTAATACCTCAGTACTACTACATCAGTTTTGGTAGTTAATAAGCAACATGCATGGTAAAGTACTTACCTTACTAGGGTCAGATCCTACAAAAAGTCTGGGGTGTAGCTGTATTCCTGTGTAAGTCCTGAAGGCAAGAAGGCTGGATTGGCTCTATCCGTACAACTTAAACTTTCTTTATGGTTTTCTATTGCTTTAGTAGTACTAATCTGTGAATCTTGTTCCTCATTATCCAGATTCAAGACACTAATTCTACATAAACAAAAATTTCTCAGTTATTGTTGTTTTTCCTGTGCTTGTAAAGTGTTTGGCTCCATTATGATGTTTTGTACGTACTTAAGAACTTTTTTTAACTTCAAATTCTCTCTGAACAGCTAAGTATTGGGCAGTAAACCTGGAATATCCACACACAATTTCTGCCATTGCCTAAGTTTTGGTGGTTGCTCACATTTGTTTATTTTTTGGCAATGGATTATGGTCCTTAATTACCATCAGTAGTCAAATAACTGAATGAGATTATACAGCAGTGCTGTAAAAACTGTTCATGCTGGCTATGATCTGTGCATGTGTGGATATCTTTGAAAACAGTCACCTCATTCATTAACCAGTGCAACAGACTCCAACTTTACCACTATTTAGTTTTTGAAATTAATGCAGCATTCTCTACTGAACTGAAATGTTGCTTTGACTGCCTCTTTTTATAGCTTAAAAAAATAACATGAAATAGTTGACTCTTGTCATATATTCTAACTTGGAGTAGATCTATTGGCTTATTTGAATTTTTGTTTTCCGCTTGAGTAGCGAATCGCAGGTGTCCACAAGGGAGTCTCTTTAAACTTGAAGAGCGTGATAGGCTTAGTATGTCACTTAAATTTTATCTCTAACTTGATTATGATGAGAGTGAAAACCCTGTGGTGTTTAGCCTCTTGTGCTGTTGAGTCCTTGAGCTTTCCCCTTCAACTTTAATCCCATGTGCCCCGCCCCCCCCCCCCCAAAAAAAAGTCAGGAGGTTGCTTAGCTAGTATGTGGTGGCCTTATGTATCAGTGAAGTATCAGGGACAGAAGATGCCACAGAAGCTTGCTGTGCTGCACAGGGTTGTAGTGTTGCAGACCTCCATCTTCAGTGGGGCTTCCCAGCCACAGAGGTGATGCACAACCAGCTTCCGACCTCTGGACTACAGCTATTAATTCCAATAGCGAGTTCTGCCTTGTCCGTGCTAGGTTTTGCATTACCTACCATGGGAAAAATCAAGCATTTTAGATAGTTAATTTATCATAGTGAATTGATTGTAGCTTTAACTGTGGCTCTTTTGAAGTATAGTTGTCCAACGGTGAGGTAGCATGATGATGGAGACTAAACCCAGGTGTGGTGTTCACTGCTGCTGTGAACTGCTGTGATTGTGTGCAGTAGTGCTTGCCTATAGCTGATGTGAGGAGTGGTGGGGGCAGAGAAGGGTGTATGATAGGGATACATATGCTTGTCAATCAAATAAGCTCTTCTCAGCTGGAGGCTGGGTGCTTCTCAGCTTTGTTCTGGTATAGCAGTCCTTGTTGTGGAGTAGGGCACTGACAGCCTTCTGAATGCAGAGATGTGCAGGCGGTCTTCCTGGTGGCAAGTTTTACTCATTTTTAATCTGATGGCTTTGAGACTCATTCTGTCATACCATTTTTGGAGCATTTTTAAGCTCTTCTGAGTTATTATTGTGGAGGCTGCAATGCATGTCTGGAAGAGAAACTACTTTTGGTAGTATTTTCAAAGCCTAAGGTCTGGTGTGCAAAATTTGTCTTTGGATACAAGAGAAGCAAAAGGGTGCTGTGGCTAGAGTATAAGAATCTCTGGGAAAATTAGTCTCTAATGCAAATTGGTATATGCAGCAAGCTTGAAGAAAGACTGAAATCTTTGCCAAGCAGTATGAAGCACCTTATCAGTTTCATGGACGGAGCAGCTTCCATTGAAAAAGCTATGGGAATAGAAGAGCATGCTTCTGGATCTTTATTAGTTGTGGTGGTTGACAACTAATCAAAGACAATATCATGTAATAAGGTTGGTGACTAGAGTCTCTGAAGAGACTTAAGTAATTTTCTGCCTGTTGTGAAACTGGTGACGTAAGACTTGACCTCAGGAAATGGAGATGTATTTGGAGATCCAGAGCTTGAATTTGTTTATAGATAGTTTTGAGGAGTTGTCACCACAAAATACAGACCTGATGGTGCAACACTTCTGCAAGACACAAATCTGTTCTGGAAGTAGCAGTAAACCCAAGGTAAATTTTAGGAAGCAGTCCTTTTAGTACATAATACCAGAGCTATTTGCTTGCAGTCTTGATTTATATGTAGGTATCCTAAAAACTATGACTACTGAATAGGTCACTATGTACCTATTCCAGGTGTCTTTAAAAGCTAGTTTTTTCTCACACAAATGCTTTCTGACAAGAGGCCTCTGATAGATGCTTGGCACCCATGTCTTCTGTGGCAGTAAGCAAAAATGTATGGGATTAGGAGTGTGAATGGATTACTCTTGAGTAATCCTTCTCTTCAGTTACAGGTCCATGTCACGGTGTACACTGTAAGAAAGTGTTTAAAATTCTTTAAGAATAGGTATGTGTTAAGGACAAAAGGGAGGGGAAGTAAAGCAACATTTTAAATAATGCCAACAGGCTCTAAGTTTTTATCTGACTGTGTCCTGTTTAAGGAAGGTAAAAATGATCAAAAATTGGTATACTGTGGAAGGGTGCATAGAAAAGATATATTTCTTGACATCCTTCCAAAATTACTATTTAAAGACAATTTAGTAACATTGATGTCTAACAGCATTCTGATAGCCTCAGTTTTCTTTCCTGTGGAACAGTTCCAGCACTCACCTACAAATTAGTTTGTTCTGCAATACTTTATGAAATAAAGTATCAGGAGGACACACTGCAAAACAACTATCTCTAAATTTCTGACCAAAGTATGCACACAGCTTGGTACGGCTATGAATTTGGCTCTTAAGAAAAACATATGGGAAGACACGTGAGCCTGTGTGCGTACGCTGCACCTGTAACACAATAGATGCACACCAAGCACACTTCTGTAAGAAAGCCCAGGATCCACATCTCCAAAACTGAAGTGTTTCTGTAGCTGTTGGGCCAGCAGTGGTGCATTACCAGCATGGAGGGGCAGAACGTACCTGCCTGAGAAGGTGTAAGTGGACCTCAAGTGAGTGCCATGCCAGCTGTCTGCAGGAGAAATTCTTGAGAATAGTCCCCTTGAAAGTGCATAGATGAAAAATATGCAGAATTAATGACAGTCCTGGACGCTTTCACTTAAATACTGAAATATGGGGCTTCAGCTCTAACTACGTTTCTGGTTTTGCAAAGAAAACCAGACTAGTGTGATTGTGCCTGCTTGGGCTCTCTTGCAGCTGGTGACTCCAGGGAAGGGCTGAGGGGCAGGGTGTTGCAACGGGGAGGGTAGCAGCCAGGTCTGGTCAGGCAAACACCACGTACAGACTCCCAAGATGGCTGAAGATGTACTAGCTGACTGGTGGGGTGTGGAAAGCTCATAGCCTGTGGTGTTAGGGCTCTGGCCGCTATTAATTTCCAGCGGGGGCCTCACGGTCCTGGTGGAAAAACGCTATGTGCTCTTCCCGCCTCACCCGGGAGAGGTGCGGCGGAGTTGCAGCCGCGGAGTCGGTGTGACTTGTGATGGCGGCGTAACTTACAGCTGAAGGAAAGGTCCGTGAATGATAGAGCGCGCGTTTCCCCGGTCACCTCAGCCTGGGAGGAAACAGGGGCGGTACGCTACCTGCGGTACCGCTCCGGGCAGGAGGGGCGGCTCGCTCCGCCTCACCGGTGGCTCGGGGCACCGGAGGCAGACACCAGCGGCTGCGGCGGGAGCAGCGCGCGGAGGCCCCGCCCCGCCCCCGCTAGATGGCGCCCGTACGCTGGCGGTGAGCCCGGCTGCCGCCGCCGCCGCCGCTCTGCCGGGAGCCGTCGGAACGCCGCAGGGCCCTGGGTCAGCCTCTCGGCAGGCGCTGTGGAAAGCTGCTCCTGCGGTCTTGCAGGAGAAGATGTTGGAAGCAATGCTGGATGCGAGGAAATGAGGCCGCTCGTGCTTTTTCAGCGCACGTTGTGGCACTCGAAGCACTTCTGCCTGACTCTGTGTCAAGACTGAAGTTTAGGATTCATTTAAAAGACGTGTTCGCTGTGACACTGAGAGCAAAATAAAACGTGTACTTTTTCATTTCCCTCACATTATTATAATTCTACTTGAAATGAGTGAAATAAACGGGTTTGAATGACAGATGGCAGCCTGCCAATGCAAAAAAACCAGCGGACTCGCTACTTTTTCCGTTCCTCTGCTTGCTGTGTCTCTGTTAATTTGCCACTGTCCAAAATTGTACTGAAACCCAAAGGAAAAGGGAACAAGCTTGAAGGTCCCAGCCCATATGCTCCAAGATATGTTTAGCTGTACATCTTTTGGGGTGACATCTCCGGCATTTTCTGTCCGGAGGAGATGGACGTGACTTTGTGGGTAGAACTGGAGAATGTGAAGTGAAACAAAGCCTTCGGCCTCGGGTTGCCCCAGCTGACCAGAGGGGTATGGCAGGAGCCTGGCACACTGTGGCGCTCCGTGCCTGGAGAGCGAGCTCTTCCTCACCAGGCTTTCGCTCCCCAGAAGACCCTCTGGCAGGACGAGGACGTGTGTTTGCCTGTTGTCGCGGTGGCGGCTCCATGAGGGTGTAAGTGGTCTGAGTGCATAGATGGAGGCAGAAGCCTCATAACAGCCGCTCCACAAACAGAGGAGACAACAGAAGAAAACCAGGCACTTTGATGTCTTTCTCTAGGCCCCTGGTAAGCTGCCCAAACTAGTTTAACCAGGCCCGGAGACAGCAGAGGGAGGAAGAAATGGGCTCTGCTGAATAGCCAAAGGAGCGCTTCCTTATCGCCCTCATTCCTGGGGAGCTTTTGCGCTGAAGTGAGCCTGTCCTGAAGGTATAGGAGTGAGATAGGCCTGCCTGAGACTGCAGGAGAAATGCATTTTGTTAATAATCATGAGGAAGCTGTTTGGGGTCAGTAACTGTTGGTCCTCCTTTTGAAGGAAGGATGGGCAGGTGCTAAATTCAGGTGTGCAGAGTAATCCTACTTGGGATGCAGGCTGTGGCTGCCACAGGTTCCCGCTAATGGCCTTGGAAGGAGAAGGGGCACCTCAGGAGGTCACTGAGACTTCAGGTGGGTTGTGCCTTCCAAGGACAGTGTCTGTCTCTTTCCACGGATGCAGGGTGGCCATCAAATAAGGGAGGGATGTGACTCACCTGGCAAACAAGAGAAAGGGTGACAGCCTGTGCAGCCTGGGGCCAGAAGATGTGTGGATCTAAAGCTGTCGAGTGCTGAACCCTGAGCTGCGTGCATGGTGAACTCCTCCACCTGGATTAAACTAGTCTAACTGCAGAAGAATTACACTCAGGTGAAATATTAAGTATTCAGAAAATCTTCTGCAGAAGAGAAATGGGGAGGAATTGCTGGCACTGCAGAACTCAAGCATCTGGCCAACTTGACCAAGATATCGTTTAAAAATAAAATGTTGGTTTTCTCAGAATTTTAGGCATATGGTTTGAGAGTATTTAGCTAAATCCTTGTAAGCATTATCCTATTAATGTGAAAAGTGTTACTAGCTTTATAGACTTTCTGATGGGGCTGTGAGACAGAGGTGCTAACAGTGAATCACCTGAGTAGCAGGTGTTGAAGCCATTCTCAAATAGACCAGAAGGCATTTTTTTTTATCTTCTACAAATACTGGTTAGTGCTACACCAAACAAGACCTGTCTCCTTTTGTACCCTTCTTCCCACAAGAGAAAGAAAACATTCTTTCAGGGGTGTTTTTTTGTTCCTTGAATTCAATCTTGGGAAAGGAAACCCTCAGTGGTAAATAATTAGGTTAGGAACTAGCAGGATGGGCTTAAATGAAAGTGCCTCCTTCAGCGATTCGTCTCCGTTCTTAATTGTACAATGGACTTTCTCAATGCTGCTTCCTGGTATTCATCCAAGTCCTCCTGCCCTGAGTACCTGTAAACAATTAACATTCTCCCACATGGCACACAAACCCTTGGTCAGTGTTTAACAGGGTATTTGTGTGTGGCAGCAGTTTAACCTCCTCGAGGAATCCTTCTGTCCTCCTTCTGCCTTTCTCTTCCATGTCCTTTCCTCCCAGTTGTTCATTGCTGATGTATTCAATTTATATGCAGACTCTAAGTACAGCTATTTCTATGTGATGCTACTGTCTCCTCTGTCCTAAGAAGTGATAATTGCACAAAAATGTCAGTTTTTAATTGTGTATCTCTAGTAGTCCCTATCTAATGTTGTTCACACCTGCTTATTGGTTTGTTATAGGAATAAGCTGGTGATGGGAACATGCTGTTCCACTCTCATATTAGAAAAAATGAAGCGATTCCTGGGCCTCCTGTAAGGTTTCTTTTATTGCTGTTGTCATCCTGTTCTGGGTTTGAACAGAAGATGTTGCTAGTTGCCTCTTGACTCGGCAAAAGCACAATATAGGGATGTGGAAGCAAGAGCTACTATGAAACGTACGTTACTTAGTATGTAGCTTGGCCGTTGGGTGACAGGGAGTTAGACCTGTGGTGCTGAGCATCTTACAAGGTGTTAAAATGGATTGAAACTCAACATGTAATGAGAGACTCTCAAAAGTATGTTTCCGAATCGCAGGACTTACTGGTGTGGAATATGTACAAATGAGCATAGTCTGGAAAGTACTTATTAGCCAGCGGCAAAGGGTAGGTAAGTAAAAACCACACCAGCCCTGACTGAAGAGTAAAAATGGTCAACTCCAAGGCACTTCTAGGAAATGGGAGGTCTCTTAAGTGACAGCTTTCTTTGAGTGAAGCATTGCTCAGCCCTGGTGCTAGTTTTATTGTGCGATCATGAGGCATCAAAATTGCCATAGAGAAGTGCTCAGTGCTGCAGTACTGCTTTTAAAAAGGAAACCAAGCCCCACATTTTTGGATATTATTCCATTAGCATTCAGTTTTCATCAGATGATGCACAGCTTCAAATACACCTGAATGATAAGTTTAAAAAAAAAAAAAGACCTTTCTTAAATGTGAGGAGGTAATAAAAACAATGTAGTTGCATCTGAGATGCCAGTCCTTTTGAACATCAGCAGCAGTTGGAGCACTTCAGGATTCAGTATGTAATGATAAAGTGTGTAATGCCTGTGATCGTCTTGGTCTCAAGCAACCTGCTCAAGAAACTGACTTCAAGGATCAAAGTTGCCCATATTTTACACCAAAAGAGTGTGAATAACAAATAGCTAGAAATAATTTTGCGCAGTAATGGGTATGACTGACAAATAGACAGAGACCTTCAGAACAAGGGAGGAATGGAACTGGCCCTTACTTTTTAAACAGTTTTTTTTCTTAATGACTAAGGTTTCTTAACAAATATGCTTTGCATTTAAAAATACAGATACTGTTATGTGGAACTTAGAATACATAAGTCTTACTGGAAGTACTAACTGAATGTTTTGTCTGACCATTTCTTATTAATTACAAAGCTAGAAGTAGATTGGATTGATAAGGCATAACCCTGAAGCTGCTTCCTGTACATGATCTTTAGTGTTTTTAAAATTCTTTTCTTATCACATTCTAATCATGTCTGGCAGCATGACACCTTTGCCTTCAGGGGATGACAGACTGTGGTCATGTGGGATTTTTTTTTTTAAGTCTTCTAGCGTAAATTTTAGGAAGCTTATATTGATTAGGTAACACTTCTTTTGCCTCCGAGTGGATAGCATGCTGTCTGTACCCCAACGTGTAAAGAATAGTACAGGAATACGAAAAACTGACAATACAGGCAACAGTCTGCAGTTGGTATTCCATAGTTCAATGTTTGTGCTGTGACCAGAGCAAGCTAAGATTTGGCAGGATTGTTGGCTCAAGGAAAGCCTAGTGATGTAAATAAAATTATTCTCATCTCAGTGTTGCTTCAATCTTAAAATGTCTCTTTAAAAGGTAGACAGCTCTCCCCCTTCACTGAAGCTTGTAGTAAATGTCAAAGATGTTTCTTGAAGTAAGACAAAATGCATTGAAAAACAAGGACAGGGTATTTTTGTTTCTTCTGGAAGCTCAAGTAAGTTCACTGGAGGGCTGACATTACATGAATGACTACTGCTGATTGCTGTCTCCACACAGCACCTCTTTGCTTCATAAAACCATTTTTTAATGAAAATGTAAAATATCTCCTGTCCCTTTCTGTAGAATGTATAGCTCTGGTGCCACTGGCTGTCTTTTTTTTTTTTTTTTTTTTTTCAGTAGGACTGAATTCATTTGATGGACCTAGTATGTGAGCTGCTTCTGTAAAGCCACCATATGGTGCATCAGGGCAGCATCTGGACAAAATGCTTCACAGAAGTATGTAGTACTGCTGGGGAACCTAGCTCATAAAACAAAACAAAGATCTAAAACACTGAAAAAGGCCATCTTCTGTAGCATGTCCAGCTCTGAAGTTCTTAACTCTTCTAAGCTGATGTTTCATGAAGGCAACTCTTGGGCAAATTCACCTTATATAAAAACAACCAGACTTAACAACTTTGGGCTACTACTGGCAATGTCTTTGGAAGCTTCTCCCTTAAGACCAAATCCATCTTTAATCAAACATCTGTACCCTAACAAAGGCAAAAAATGTCACTTTAAAAAAATCCATTGTTTTTCTTGAAGTGTTCGTACTCAATTTATAGATTATGCTTAAGCTGCATCTGTTCATCTGACTTGCCTTTGGCTTGTTTCATAAAATGTTACTGCACTATTGCTATGGAATGCCTTAAGTTATTGATATCCAGTGAATTGAATGCCAGTGACATCTGGCAAGTATTGATTACTTTGGCAGATTTACACAAGATTGTGTTTATTCCACCAAAAGCACATTTTCCCATCTGTACTTTAAAAAAAAAAAAAAAGCATCCATTAAAGAATTGAAGAATTTCAAGTGTGAATGTGCTTTCCCCTCCCCCCCCCCGTCCTTTTTTTTCCTCTCTAAATGTCAGGAGGACACTTAGAAAATTAAACTTATTACATAACTAGTCTCACTTCCATCTAAAGTATTGCATATGTTCTTTCCTGCTGCTGGTTAACTTGGTCCACACTTGCGTCTACTCTTCTCCCACTCAAGGTCTTGAGTCCTTGATGATTACAGTGGTGACTACAGAAGGAAAATGGTACTCATGGGAACACAGTAAAGATGCAAGAGGTAAAGCTCAACTAATTGAGAATCTGGAGAGACAGAGAAGGGAAAGTAATTACCTTATCTACTTTTCAAACAGTTCCTCCTTTCATTTGAATAGAAACAAGCTTATAGTGACCCAAAGCAGCTGGTAATGAAATGGCAGTATAGCTCTGACCTGAGTGGGAGTTGTACACTTCAAAGGGTAGCATAACTAGGGTGTTGTACTCATCAGGAAACAAAGTTAATGTATGAGCAGTGCTGGTACATCTGTACCACCTATAGTTTGCTTAAAAAAGCAAACAGAATGGACATCATGCTCAAAATGTTACAAATTCATTTTAATGGAGGACAACAGTTCTGTAGCGCTTCAAGCGTGTTCTCACCAAACTGAAGCAGCCACCATGCTCGATGGGGAGTTTGATCACAATTGTAAAACATCAGTCTTCACACCCATGGATCACTGGAAAACTTAGTTTTGGACCGTTAGACTTATTTTATCATTCACACTTATATGTGTCAGGTCAAACCCAATACAAATCCTGTGTGAGAGCTGGCATAGTTACTCACTGTGTTCCCCACAGGAGAAAGTACAGGTGCTTTTGTAGAATTGTTCTGGTTGGAAACAACCTCAGGAGGTCATTTGATCTAACCTTCTCTCAAAGCAGGGTTGACTGAATTCAGATCACCCTGCATCAACGCAGCATTTGGATTTCTGCAGCATGCAGCAGGTCTCTTAGTAAATAAACGAGTGTTTCTATGAAGTGTATCTTCATAAATTAGAATGTCTTTAGTAAATCATGTGTTCCCACTGGAAGAATGGGGATAATAGAAAAATCCAACTTTCCTTCCCTTGTGTGTACAGTTATTCTTCAAGGGTGCAGTACTGCATCGTGATCGGTTACAAAGAGTATGTTGACCTGTTTGTATGGCTTCCTTCATTCTTGGATGCTGGCTGCATGGTTGTCTAAGTGGCACTTGAGTAACAATATCTTCCAGCGCTGTTAGGAGGTAATTAAAATTCAGTTAGGCTCTAAGCTGGTTTTCTTTTGAAAATAGCTTCTACGATATTAATTTAGAAGCCATATTCATGAAATGTAGGCTTCGTGTTGCCGTTTAGAGATGTTCCATAAGCGATGGACAATTGAGCTCTGTCATGCTAAGGCAACTTGGCCGTTATGTGGGACAGCAGACCCTACTCATGTTCATGGCCCATGAATGGTCAGGGATGTGTTCTCAAAATGTTTACAAGAACAGGAAAGTCTTCAGAAACAACAGCTTATGAGTGCCAGTCTAGAGTATTTCCAGAGGAAAATATAAATAAAAGGCAATAAAGATTGTCATCTCCTAAATCTACATGGTATGAAATAAGGTTGAGAAACTGGTCATTCTGAATTAGTAGAAATCTTGCAGCTCAACTCATAGCTCTGAGTTTGTTTTGGTTTTATATTCAGCACATCTGCGTCATGCTCCCTTGCAAGCAGCTGAAGTTGCACGTTTGTACCCTTTCAGACAAAATTTTTATGAGTGTGGATTCCTTCCAGGTAATTTGGCAGTAAAGGGGAAGTTTGATAAGTCATAGCTACGCTTTAAAGAACAAGAACAACTCTGAAATTTCGGATGCCCAAAGATAGCTACAGCAATTTAGTGAAAATTGGATTTGGGTGGGGATTATCATGAAGGCTGACCTTTGATTCCTGTGGCTCTTCTGGGCATCTGAGGATGGTTAGAGAACTGTTCAAGGTATCTGAGCATAACAGGCCTATTGCCAGTGAGTGCTGGTGGTGCTGGTAGGTAAGTTGGCCATGCAGGGAAAACATGTCCTTTCGAACAATTCCACTGTTCCGCACTGATGCTCAAATCTAAGCTCTGAACAAAACTCGTTCTTTTTTTTGTGTTACCATCTAGCATGTGAGTCTATTACTGTTCAGTCAGTGTACATTGTTCCACATAAATAGGTAAAACTTTTTTATTCTTTCTGTAAGTTGTTAATCACTGCTTAATTCTGTTTGTATAGAGCGAGTATTCAGATACTTTGGCCATCGAAGTTTATATATTATGCTTTAAAACTCTAGTACTCTCTACTAATACAAACAGCTAATTCCTACCTACAGTAAATTTGTCTTTGTTTCTTCCTCCTCCCCTACCCCAATTTGCAAATGCAAAAGGAGAGGAAGATTCAGGGTGTCGCTCTGAATGTGAAAGTGGAATCACTTGGCATGGATACAGTGATAATGGTTTGAGAACAGCAAAGGGCAAAGTGCTCACAGAGGGCCCGGTTCTACTGGCTTAGAGCACTATTTAGATAAGTGCTGCTGTGGTCTGTCTTTCCCCTTGCAGTGGCATTACTGCTTGTCTGACCTCATGATGAACTGGTTTAAGGAATCAAATCAACAGGAAATTTCACTTTTTTCTCTTTTTGTTTTGGCAGAGTTAGCTTTCTGCTTGTTTAAATTCCTGCACGGTTCCACCATGCGATCAGCTGAGTGCCAGTGCTGGCACAAGGAGGCAGTGTGTGGTCAGCACAGAGGAAGAAGGCAGAGTCCCTGCAGCAGCCCAAATATAAATGGGTTTAAGTTGTGTCTTAGAAGTCCCCAGTTATCCAGTTCTCATGTGTTTTGCTTTGTCTTGTTCTGCAGGTATACCCTACTTCTCTCTCTCTGCTCTTTTTACTTGGCTCACTTCTATGACTTTCCTAATAGTGAAATGGTCCTCGGAGATGTTGGCATGCGCTAAAATAGTTGGGGACGCTACTACCTGTGGTAACTGCTCTTGGTGGTGCAAAGATTATTAGGGGTTGGAACGTTTTGCCTGCCTTGTCTGCATCAGCACAGCTCTCGCCCCTGGCCTCTTCGCCAAAACTTACTGCCCCTCCCCAGTGGAGAGGGTGGAGTGTAGGGTGGGTTGGGTAGGTCTCAGCCGCTTCAGGGGAGGTTTCAGTCTAAACCATGGATAAAGATGGGTCTAAACCCAAGGGGTAGGTAAAGAGTACATGCCCTGGGGAAAAAAGGCGTATCCTCAGCTCTTTTAGGTCTAGGATGGGGGAAGTAATTACTAAAGCTGAAGTCTCCTACATGACAGACTTTTTTTTTAGGTTTTTCCTGTCGATAAAATCTGAGAACTTTTGTCCCTAGTGTCTTTCTTTAATGTGTGATAGGCAGTGAGATGGAATTAATTCCAATTAAAAAAACAAAAAAACGCCCCAAAAAACCCAAAAACCCACCAAAATATTTTGTACATAGTCAATGGTGTGTTTGGTTCTTCGTTTGCCATCCAATCTTCTGAGTCTTTTTCTAGGGTACTATAACTTATTTTGATTTGTGGGTTTTTGGTTGGGTTTTGGTGTTTATTCCTTTTTTTTTTTTTTTTTTTTTTTTTTTTTTTTTTTTTTTTAGAAAGTGCTGGGAAAAGACTCCAGCACTTGAGTTTACATTTTCCAAAGGAAGAGAGTTTGGCTTTGTGTGTCTCGTTTCTGTCATATTGATCTTGATGCACATAAGGACAGTGGCAAGAGATTTAGGAATGCTTTACAATAATCATCAACCTCTAAAAATTGCTGGAACTTGGGAGATCTTGAATGCTAAAATTAGTCGCTCTTCAGTGTGATTATGCCCTATGCTTTTGTAATCATCTCCTGTGTGTTCTGTCCTTAGTTTGATCGCTTGATCTGTATTGTACCCACAAATGCAAACTCAGGTCTGGTGTTTATAAACAGCTTCTTGTATACATCAGGTGTACAAAAGTAGAAAAACAAGAAGCATTCATACTGTGTGTCCGCTACTGTGCTCTTAATGAGGATTTCAGAGGTCCCACATCTGAGGGCTTGTAGAGAAGTGCAGTGCCAAATTGTGTGTTGCTTCCTCATTCAGCTTTACTAAGTACTGGGTTTTGGTATTGACAGAGACGAGTTCCTCGAGGAAGGGAAGTGTTATAGAGTATTAAAAGTTAACTGACTTATTTAAAGGATGGTGCTCTGACATGAATTTATGTTTTTATAGATATCTACATAAAACATTTTGTTAGTAGTTCAGCTTTGTGATCTAATGGTTATCAAAAAATCATACAGTAACTTCAATGTGTTTTTAAATACTGTGAACGTGACTACATTTTTAAAATATTAGTCTGTTCTTTCAGAGAGCAAAATTCTTGATTGCAGTACGTTATTGTGAGTCCCAAAAACTGGTGATAACAAACTTGAACTAAACAGAGATTAAACTTGATCTAGGCAAGTTGTGGCTAGGAAATACTTGCCAAAAATTGTTACTTCATTATATCCTGCTCCTAGGGAAGGGAGATCCTGATTGCAGCTGTGTAATAAGTAGGCCACACCATGCTTTAGCAAAGAAGCCAAGAATATAATAGGTGTAGAAATCAGTTCATTTGAGGTGATACCTGTAGTTAAGTGATGATGAGCTGATGTAGAAATTCTGTATTGCCAGCGATCTGTGCTGTTCTTACTGTGTTTAAATTTTCCTGTGACTCTTGCAAATATAAATCTTAAGAAGAAGAAAAAAAAAAAGCACCAGATTTACTCATGCAATTAAAAAATGTGAAACGGACCATGCATCTTCACATGGCTGGTTGAACTGTTACATGATCTCTTCTAGTGTTATACTGTGTGCAGGAAGTCTGAATGTTTTTTAAAAAAAAGATTACACAAATACAGAGCAGGCAAGGACTTGAAAATAAAGTTGTCAGATTCTCCAGCTGCAGTAAAAAGCAGACTCAAACTCTAGTTGCTGAGGTTTCTACAGCGCTTGGCTAGTAATGCATTATCTTGCTGTATTCTTGACTTTGAGCAGCTATTGTGCTAAAGTGTGGGTCCCGGCTGTCGAAGTCTTTCCCACTTTCTGTGTGCAGGAATGGCTGGAGCTCTGAGAGAACAGATTGTCTGGCTCTTTCTTTTTTTTTAGCCAACCTTGTTTCCAATCTGGTCTGAATGCAATCAGTTATCTGTAGATAGCAAGCAGTGACTGGCTATGAATAATGTCTGTGTTACTTAAAAGTGACATCTGTGACTTGCCAGACTGCCTACGTGAAATGCTTCCAATGATCTAGCTGTTGCTCGTGCACCCGTGTAGGAGGGGACGGCAGCCTTAGTGCAGGACCAAAGTGCCCTGCTTTACTTGTTGACCTCGGTCACGCACGGCTCTGGCCTGAGATCCCTAAATCCTGGTATATGTGACCCGCTTTGAAATGGCGCCCAGGCTGGTGCAGGGCCACAAGCCACTCTGTTGCTAACGGCTGTGCCTGCTCCTGCCGTCGTACGAATGGTGGTACACAGGAAAACCAAGGCTTTGGAAACCCTGTGTTTTAACATTTCTTCAGAACGTTTCCTTTGCTGAAAGAGCTTATGTATCGAGGTCAACTCATCAGGATTTCACAGAGAAAGCTGAATTTTCACTTCAAGGGTCAAAACCACAAATCTTTTGAAAGTGGTGGTATGGACAGTAGATCACCCCGGTGGTGGCTGAAGAGTGTATTTTAAGAGGCTTCTGAGCCTCATAGGCCTCTAAGAAGGGAACAGAAGAATAGTTGCTCAGCTGTAGTTAAAACTAGGATCTAAAAGCCTCTAGTCCCTCTGAGGTGAGGGCTTACATAGTGCAATATAAAATAAAGTCTGATTCAAAGGGCTGCACTTGCTTACTGCTTGCACTGACAATCTGGAGAAAATAGTGATGACAGATCGCTCTCACTGCTATGGCAAGTTCTTTATTCCCCTATATTTCATGATGCTGCTAGGCTTCAGCCTAGCAATTGTGGCATCTTTCCCTACCTGTGCCAATATGTGTGTAGTGTTTGTACTGTTTATGTTTACAGGTGGGTCAATGTTTGCAACCATTCAGAAGAGACAGCAATACCTTTTTTTAGGAGGGAGGAGAACTAACAAAGACCGTTAATTGAACAAAATCCACTTATTTATCTGTAACCTCTCACATCTGTTAGCTGTCCTGAGTGTTGGTTTAACAAGGAGTCTAGAGATATGCTCAAGTACTGAAGAAGGTTTGTTTGCCATGCTCATGTCTTTCTTCCGAGTTGGTAGAAACAGGAAAATGACTCTTGCATATGGGTTGTAGATATGTTGTGCAGAGAAGTGTTTTTAGAAAGAGTTCTAATAGTGACTTCTGTCTAAGAAGCAATAGTTGCAGCTTTGAAACCTACTGAAGCAAAAGACTGAATGCTAAGGATACTATTATTTCTATGATTTTTTAAAAGCAAATCCACAACATGAGATATTTAGAAACTTAAATAGGGTTAAACTCATCATGTTAACTTAATCATATAGCCTGAACAAGATCCCCAAAACATAGCTATTACTTGTTTTTACCAATTGATCGTGAAAAGTCAAGGTAACTGAGTTTAATTATCCCTGTGTTATGCCTAAGGAAATCAGACAGGGTTGTGGGGTGGGATGCCTCATAGTACAGACCAGGTTTGCGCGTGATTTGTCTCCTGGACCCTGGATGTTCTTCTGGGACTTCTGTTAAGGACAAATGGATAAAGCTTTACTGCTGTGTCAGTGTTTCTCAAGCCAGCAGGAGAGGTTTAGGGCTTGGGGTTTTTACTCCAGAGTTGCTGTTAACTTCATGTCTATACTCTCCAAAAACCTAGTAGTAAACAGGATGGGTCATTCTCCATCATCCATGTAGTTACTAATTGATTATTTTGAGGAACTGTAGTATGCAGATATGAAGACTATCCTTTGAAACCAACCCTTGAATCTGCACAAAGAATTTCTCTTGCGATGAACAAATAGCTTGTTCACAGACATTAAGGTGTATATTTACAGAAGTTCTGTTTACTGCCTAGCCAGGAGATGGCTCTGTCTAGCCATTCCCAAAGGACATCAACATTTCTGAAGCTAGATAGTTGGTATTCCTTGGAAGAAGTGTGTTTAAAACTGGTATTTTTATGCATGTTTCATGAATTTCAGGATACCTGTAGGGAAAAGCTTGAACGGGAAGGAATTCTGAACAGAATTACAGTAAGAAAAATGAATGCATATGGACATGCTTGCCTGTAATTGGAGATCTGTTTGTGGAAGGCCAAGATAAGGCCTTACAGTAACCAGAACCTGGCTACAAAAGCCAGGTAAGCACTCATGGGGTTGTCTTGCTGCTGGAAACACGGCCTTTGGGCTGAAGCATAAGGAGCTGCGAAGCATGATTTTCTTATTTCTCTCCAAGTGTTACATCTAGTAGCTACTTCCACTGATCGTAAAATAAAATAATAATGGTATATGCTGAGTGGCCTCACGCTGTTAAGCCACTGATATTTCAGTCTGTGTCACTCACAGGAAGAGAGAAAGGAGGGCTACTGATCCACTTTTTGGTACTTAGTGGTCCAGTACAAGACTGGGGACCCAAGAGGCAGGCTGTTTTACTAAATTGAAGCAGCAAGATGAATACTTGGGAAGACCCATCTTCAAAGAGCAGTTGTTGACCACTGTCTGTTTAGTATGCTGCAAAAAGTGAGGAGAGCACGTCGAGAGTCTTATGTGCTGCACAGTGAACTATGACATGAAAGAAGTGTTAGGTATACGTAGATTTTATAGTTAAAGGACTCAGCTGAAAGAACAGATACAACCTGACCATGAATTGTAATTTTGAAGTATTAATACAGATGCTGATGATCACAATTCTTACACCACCATACTCTTGTATCATCACAAGTGAATCCTTGCTGATTAGGTCAGGTGAAGTAACTACTGGGTATCTTGTCTACAGTCGTAGCTTCTTAGGTCAAAGAAAACTGTAGTGTTTTTCTGATGGGCAGTAGGTTATTAACTGTTACATTTTTCTAAAATCAAATTAAAACCAGGTAATTGGCTAGTATAAAACTTCTTGCTGTTCTTGTGTGGTCTTCTCTGTTGCACTGCAGATGACTTGCTTAATTTAGGCCCACACGGATAGATTTTTAGAGTATTCAGCAAATACGGGTCTCTCTAAGTAGAAGATTTCTGTCTAGTCGTACTCTTTACTGGTAACAAATGTTGCTAAGACTTTGCATAAGCAAATGTTACTGAAAAAGAAGGAAACTGCAATTTCTAGCCCCTAAGGCTTCAAGTGAAGTCTTTGTCAGGATTCTTAAGTTCCAGGCACAAAAATACCACATGATGTATTTGAAAGTATTGTTGTAAGATTCTCTTAAAATGGCCAATAATTTTTTTTTTTTCAGTTCTTAATATTTGGTGAAATTTTCATCAGTGTTTAATGCTGAGAGATCAGTCTTCAATTTGTAAATGAAAACCTGTACATTTAAACTCAGGCAGATTTCTACTGAAAAGAGAAAAGCAAAATATAAGCATTTTAAATTTGCAATAAATATGGCAATGTGATGCGTAGCATCTGTTCTCTGGGGATAGGACTCAATTTAGAACTTCTGGAAGTTGCTCGGTTTTCTGCTTGTCTTTATTTGCTGCTTCCTTCATAGAGAAGATGATTTACATTTTTCTTGATACTGAGATGCCTATGTGATCTTGAGATAAGAATCTCAAATTATTCAACACTTCTGGGAAACCCTGGCTAGTAAATATGAGTAAGTTTGGCATTATTATTGTCCCAGCTTCTGAAAGGCTAAACTTCTCTGTGAGGTTTCAGTGTGATTAGTTTTGTTTTGGTTGGGAGACATGTAAATTTAGTTGGGTTCTTTTTTCCCCAAGGGTTTCGTGGAACTGAGTAGCTTTTGGGCACAGAAGGCTGACTTGTTTGGATGCTTCCCCCCATCCACACCCCCCACACCCCTGAGACTTGATACTTAAATATTTATATAATAACACTCAAGTATTTCTGACCTCTTATAAAATCTGTATTGCTGAACAGTCTTCTATAAATGTTTTGCAATGTGACAAAGTATGAAGGTCTAATCAGCAGAGGGAGCTGTGTGGAAGACCAATGTTTTCTTCCTTTCTATGGTCCAAGTTCTGTGAGGCAAGACAAGACTATTTAAAAAACTTTTGAGAACTGGCTGACTCGCTGTAAAATACCACTGGCTGTTTACTTGAGGCACTGGTGTAAACTAATCTAAATGCTTTAGGGAAGTGCATTCCTATACAAATAGGTATAACTGCAATTATCCTTTTTCAGATATTCATGAAGCCATAGGCTGATCATAGGAAAGTTAATTTTGAAATGCAGATCCCAACTTGGGCTGTACATATTTTGAGCAACAAGTTGCAAAAGAAAATGAAAAGCACCCATTTTAAAATCCCTTTAATATCCATAAGGCTCCTCAGTATGGGGCAAATCCTTGTCTTAAATTTTCAGAGCTCACTTACAACTGTACAAACACTTATCCACTAAGAAAAATGATTGTACTTTATTTTTTCCCCACCTTCTTTAATCCTTGTACTTCTTATAGCTCTGAAGTAGGACGGTTTAACAGCTGCCTCATGAGCAGCTGAGACATCCTTATTACCACTCATCTTAGAGGATGGTGGGACAGGCAGGTGGGGAGGGAACATCTACAATCATGTAAAGATAAGTTATTCTGAACTCCTGGCACATCTAAGCACAAGAGGATCTAGAAAGCAGACTTAAGCTTTTTGTGAATCTTTGATTTACTTGTTCTGAGTCTTCTAACTCTATGAGAATTAGTAAGTGTGCCCTTTAGCGCAGCACTGTGATATAGAAGGTTTGCATTAGTAAGCTCTTCACTTGAGATGCACAACAGCTGGTTGTTGAACATGTAATTTTGCCAAAGTTAAAATAAGAGATTTAAGAAAGAAGCTTTTTCTTGTAACTTGTGCATGCATATAATTAGTAGGTTTAAACTTTTCCATCTGCATGATTGTTCTTTTGCATTACATAAGTCTTCAAGAACAGGTTTAATTACCTAATTAAGGCTATGGTTATTATTTCCTGTGGAACATTGTAATTACAAATAAAATCTGAGGTGAAGTATCTAATGTTGAAGGAGAAGGTTTGTTCTGAGATTTTACAGCCATTTATGCTGGTGTAACTTAGTAAATGTTTCCATATGAAACCCTGAGGAGCAGGAACTCTTATTTACATATATCCACCCACAGGAACAATTCCTCTAAAGGTAGCCTGCAGAAGACATTTTTGAAGTTGCTCTCAAGCCACCTTTGCTTCATACCTCGAAGTAGGAGGCCTAAAAATGGTTGCAGTTAAGTGGTATATATTCTTTAAATAATTGTTTCTTGCCTTAGGTACAAAGGGTGTTGGATTAGTTACCTAGATCTTGATGGACTGGTGGTCAGGTTCTCCACAGCCTGTGTTTTTGAAGGCTTACCAAGGTACAGGACAAGAAATGGAATTTCTTCAAAATTTACATCACTGAAGTATTAAAAGGTATTAATTAGTTCTTTAATGACTAACTAAAAAGAAATTATCTTTTTAATACATTAGGTTTTTCTTCATGATGAGAAGACATTAGAGTAAGTACATACTTCTACTTTGTCCAGGTTCTGGATTCTCAGGAAAGAGGTTGATCTTTCAAATGAAATGCTGAAACCTGGAAGCAGTTTGGCTGAACTGCTTTTCTGGTTCTTCAGAATTTAGACTTTTCAAGAGAGCAGTGACATTTTATGTGGGAAGATGCTTTCTTCTCCATCCCTCAACCCTCAAGAAAATCCAAGTCAAAACCTGATTTTTTTCCAGCTGTTTTGTCGACAACAACAAAAAGCAGATAATCCTGTGTTTACGACAATGGCACAAGAACTAATGCTTGTGCAATCACCTGAGCTTTCTGTTAGACAAGACCTGAAGCTTTAGTGTGAAAATTATTTGAAAATAAGAAAAGCTTACTCAGAAAAGGACACTGTAAACGTCGAGACTGCTTTTGTGGAGGAAGCCACATTCTCCTTTTTACAGTAAAGAAAGTGAAACAGATGGACCAAGTGGTTTGGCAGAAGCAGAAAGTTTTATTGTTGGAAAGGATTAGAGTTAAGGAATTTCGGTTTAGTGGCTTGCACACACCCTTCTGACTATTTACTTATTAATTTTTTTAATAAGGATGTGGTTTGAGATGCAGGATTTCTTGAGGGGTTTTTTGGAGAGGTAGGGGAGGTAGCCTTGCTTGACAATTTAATTCATATGTGCTTAATGCTATGCACTGGAAATGCAGCACAGACAAAGCTCCAAAGATGAGCTGTCTTGCTGGGGAGAGGAATATCCATGATTTGTTTGCCCTGGTGAAGCAAAATGTGGTCACAGATACGTGCTTGCATTCAGGCTTTCCAGTGACTGGAAGAGTTGTGGTGGAAACAAAACAGATCTTCGTGCCACTCGCCAGCACAAGCGTGAGTCTGCACACTCAGTAAAGCCTGTTTCAGGGCTGGCAATGAGAGGTTAACCTTTTTCTTCTTCGTTGGTGAAGCTTTTATGAAATGTAGGTTCTGTGGATGGTTCTTGGTCCAAGTGGTAGAGGATTTGCTTCTCCTTCAACAGTCCACGTCTGGGTCAGAGCTCTGAGTACAGCAAATCAGGCAGCTGGAAGACCTGTGTCACCTGGCTACTGGGTTAGCGCTTTAAGAAAAGCAGCCATGGCTTTATGCAAACTACAACTATAGCTATTCAGGCTCTAGCCATAGAATAAAATAAAGAAAAAAACACAACAATTTAAGGCTTGTTAAGCTTGGTGGGGATTTCAAGTTAACTTTAATTATTTGTGTGGGTACAAGATGAGTTTGACCTGAAATAAGTTATCTGAAGCCTGTTTGCATGAATTATTCCGGAAACAAATTTTACTGAATACAAAATGAATTATTCCACCATAAAATAGATGGAGGTACTTTTTAGAATAAACTACTTTGCATCTTTTAGCTGTCAGCTTGCTCTTTTAAATTGTGTTATTACTTACTTGTCTCAGCCTGTCTACTGTTGTGTCCTTAAGTGCTCTGGAATAATCTTGCCTGCATATAGTCTTGCCTATGTGTGTGTGTATACATACATACACACATGTAGTGTATATCTTGTATGTATGTATAGCGAGAGCATGCAGCCAAGCCTGTCTTTGTTGTAGCTCACGGTCTGTGTGCTGTGCTTCCCTGTTCTCCTGGCTCAAGATCTTTCCCTCCCTGCACTTCTGAGTCCTGTCCTGAGAATAGTAACCAAAGTGTTGAGATTACTTCATTTTACATCTTTGCAAATGAAAGGAAGGGAGTGTGTTCGGATCAGTATTGCAGTGAAGTTGTAAAAATCGAGATGGCCTTGGGAAGAGAAAACGTAAGGCCTATATGTGTCACTTTGAATAGTAAGACTGATGATGGGGCAGGTCCTCCTTTTGCCAGGCAGGCTGCCAGCGATATTGTTGCCGTCACAAAGTAGTTGAGAGCTGAAACCCCATGAGGTCTTAAGCAGAAAGAAATCTGATGCAAAACCCAGTGGTGGTGCTGGGCATCCCTAATTCATGGCCAGAGGAGCGAGTGGGAGGTACTAGGCTGCGTGTAAAGCAGAGTACGTTCTCCATTGAGCAGCCCGTCCTCTCTAACCATGGCGTAGCACGGCTTTCTGGCTTGCTGTTGTGAAAGCTCTGCCTTTTGGGGGAAGGTGGCTCTGCCCCAGCGGTGTCTCCAGTGCAAGGGCAGCCTCTGGAAGTTCAGATGCTGTTACTGAGCCCGCTCCTGCTGTCCCTCTCCCCTGCCCTGGGATCTCCCAGTACTGCTGGAGCCTGGGGGACCAGGGTCCTCCAGACCAGCACAGCGGGGTATGGAGAGCAGAAGTGGGAGGACAAGCATGGTGGTGTTTCTCTGCCTCCTGCCCTCTGTGCTCAAAAGGAAAGCACTTCAAGTGGGCAAAACAAAGAAAATGTGGTTGTATTACTTCAATATTAACTCTTTAATATGAAAGAGGAGCGAAGGGAAGGGAAGGGAAGGCAGTCTCAAACAGCTTCCAGTGCGTGGTCAGACCTCTCTTCCCAGTACTTTTCACTCCCTGTAAGTAGTTCCAGTGATTTACGTGGCTTGATGGAAGTTGTCTTCTGTTGCCTTCCTGTTCCCTTCCCTGCTCTGTGCAGCAGTGCCTTGTGTTTTGGCCTAGGGCTACGGGCCTCCCTGAGAAGCTTTCCTCCCAATTTCTGAGTCCCAGCTCAGTCTGCTGTGTTGGTGTTGGCTTTTTCCCAACACTGCCAGCGCTGACTGTGCTGCTTATTTATCCCATTGGACATAATTAAAATAAAGCTTCAGTATAATTTTTAGGCTATTCGGTAGATCAGTGCTGTTTGCAGCTAAAACTGTCATAGTCTCACCGATATTCAAAGGTTTAACTGAAAGCAACAGTCCTTTCTGAGTTTACTCTGATTTTTGTCAAGGACTGAAGTCCTATTTGAAATTCACCCTTAAACAGCTTTGCACTTCTGACGTTTTCTTTTTTCTTTGGTGAGCATCTGTTTCCAGATCCAGACTGTCTGCATTAGCTCTCCTGTTCACCTGAATCCCCACTTCTGCTTGTTAGGGTGGGGGATGGGGAAGGAGGTTGGTTGTTAAATCTCTTCCGTCCTTTAGCTGGCAGGAAGAGGATGATTCATCCTGTCAGCTTTGACTTGGAGCATTTCTAGACCCCAGGTGTGTGTTCCCAGTGTTCCCAGATTGGCTGCACTTCCTTGGAAGCACAAGCTGGGGGGGAATGCAATAGAGACGTCCAAGTTTAGCAGCACAAGAGCTATGTAAATGCAGCTATATCATTGCTGGCCCAAGCTGAATATCCAGCTGCACTGCATCATGTGGATTTATGAGCCTGAGTCTCCACTAGCTCATGAATCTCTGCTTCTGATCTGTTGCTTGGTGTAGGCACGCACGTCTTTGCAGATGCACACGCTCAGGGGTCTGGTCTGAGACAGTTGTAACTCTTTGTATCTTACCATTTCAAGTACTGGTTCTTGAGCTATGACTGGCAAGGAGCCCAGCAGCCATATGGCAAAGGGCATGTTGCCTAATGCCTTATTGTCTTCACTGGCTCCATTTGGAGTCATAGCTAAGTTTTGAACCCTCCAAACTTTTGGATGAACTAGCCTGATCTTCCGCTTTGAAGCACTCTGCCAGGAAACAAGCGGGCAACTGTGAACCTTAAACTGCAAAGGAGGATGTAAAACTGTCTTCGTACTACACCATGAAACAAACTCTCCAGCAAGACTTTTCTTAGGGAGACGTGCTTAGAAGGTGATGAGCAACATGAGAAAACCCAAATGGGTGATGATGGAGTAACTTTAAGATAATGACATTAATGAAGCGATCAGCTCTTCTAGATCAATAGTAAGTATTTTAGAAAACCTAATCCATCAGTTTCTGATAAACCTTTACATACCGAATCTTGCTTTGTTCGGTTCCCAGGGCTATCCTGGCTTGCTTGTATGTTACACTATAAAGTTAGGCATGTGGTATTTTTAATAAATACTTATTCCTGTATCTTGGTCCAATAAAGAGATGTTTCAGGATAAGTTGAACATTGCGAAATCTTATTTCAGTGTTTTGTTTCTTTTTCCTCAAGTAAAGTTACAAAATGACAGGTTGCACTGCAGTTAAAGCAGTGTTGTCCCAGAGAGCCATCTAGATATTAACTGATGAGATCTTAACTAAGCTTTTCATGATGGAGCTGTTTTGTCAGTCAAGTCCCTGCTTACGTATGCGTTGGAAGAGTGGCGTTAAATTAACTGTTCTCCTTGAGTTAAAAATTACACATGCATCTTAGCCTGATGTCCCATAGTTTTCTACTATAAAACTTGCCAAAACTAGTGCACAATGGCATGATGATTAAATGCCCTGTAAATGACTTGTTTTAAACAGACGTGTGCAATAGAGTTGGAAACTCATGGCTCTGGAGTGCATGTACTACTTACTAAACTTGAGGTCTTAACACTAGCTTTTTTCTTCCTGTAAAGCCTACTAAAAATTGTTAGATCCCTGAGGATCAGGGATCATTTTTCAGTAATACTGGCTTAGAATTTCTTCTAAAGGGAGAAATTAATAAGTTGCATCTAATTGCTAATGGAGGGAGATTGCTGGATGGTCCCTGGCAACCGCTGGAGTGATAAACCCTTCCTTTGGCACAGGTTTAGAGCATCCTCTGGCAGAGCACTGTAGTGGGTGGCTGGGCAAGTACAGCTGATGGGGCCAAGGTACATGGCTGGGTATTGAAATGCTTTCTATTTCAAAGTGTGTACACCTAAAACAATGTGTTTAGAGGCACAAAGATTTATCTGTACAGGCTGCCTCTGACACTCAAGTGTTGAGGGCTAAAGAAACTGGGCAGCTCTAGAGGAGGGACTGCTGGTGTACATACTGGTTGTGTAAAGCATACCAGTACTCCCCTGGTAGACTTACGCACAACTGCTTGCCTTTAAGCTTTGAGAGAGTCCTTTCTGAATATATTTGATGGAAACAAGACCAGTGTTTTTATTAGGGGTTGCTAGCATAAATATTTAAAACATCTCCTACCTAATTCCTCCAATTTTGTCGTCTTTATTCTTCTTCTCTGAAAAGCAGGTTCTTTCTGGAAAGATTGCTCCTCCTAGAGAGAAGGCAAGTACTAATGTTTGTAGATAAAAGATCATCTAAGAGATCAAAGAACTGTGTGTTTTGCTGTACTCGTGTGACTAATTGAAAGATAATGCAGTAGAAGGGAGGTGGGAGGGAGAGGACAAAAGAGAGGAAGAGACACTGTGTGTGTGCAAGTCACAACCACAAGCTGTACTACTTTGCTGCCAGGGGCATGGAAGGAGAGGGTATATAAACGTACGTTAGCCGAGATGGAATAAAGCCCTAAGACAAAACTGTTTATAACTTGCATGTTATGTCCACATCAGCCTGTCAACAGTGGAGATTAGGCGTTTGTTTTGCCCTGGTCAATTTTATTAAAGCTACAATGTGCCTTGTGTTAACGGGCGCGCACTGGGGAATACTTGTGTTGCTGCCTGTTGGCTAAGGTGAGGGAACTGCAGCCTCTGCGAGGTGTCATGCGTTCACGTAAACTGCTCTTACAGCTTTGTTGCTGGGGCAGGTGGAAAGTATGTGGGGCTCTGCTGGTATGGTGTAACTTGCTGGGATGCAATAATATAATAGCTTTTGTTTGCATCCCATGCCCTTCTTAACCATGCTTGCATAAACCAAGCATGGGAGGTCCAAGTGAAAGTTTCCTTTTCCCTTCTGAAGGGAACTAGAGTAACTAGAAAAAGGGTAATTCCTTCAGTGAAGATTGCATCTAACCCCTATCTGAGTTTAAACTGCTTTCTAGAATTAAAACTTAATTTAATCATAGTCTGTTTGTGCTTTCAACAGGCATGTTTTAGAGTAGATGGCCTTGGTTTGCTGTGGGTCACATGTTTACTCCTATGTGTAAACTATGGCCTGTTGATCAGACAGGAAATGTTTTGGGTTGAAAAGCTTCCTGTCACGTCCTCATTCATGTGAAAATGAAGCTTCTTGGTGTTGCAATCTTTTCTGGCACATCGTGTTACCAGTGTCCCAAGGGTTACAAGCTAACAGGTGGAGGGAACTGCATTGCAGACTTTCGAAAGAGATTGCAGAGCTCTTTCCAGAGGATGCTGCTCCATCCAAGCAGATGGATGGCCTGAAAAAACAAGGCTGGGACTCTGGGACATTGCTCCAAAGAAAGTGGGGAGAGAGCTAAGTGAAAAGGAATTTTAAAAGATGAATGGCGTGCAAACTTCTTGCTCTCAGGGCAGGAGAGTTTTACTTAAAACACATGGTTTATGTGCGAGGAAAGGTCACAGATCAAATGCTGGGAAAGGTCTGAGGCTAGTCATCTAAGATCGAGATAAAGGTACATGCATCCAGTGCTGATGCAGACTGGCAGATGTTGGATGACCGTGTATGCACCTTAACATGTGTGATCTATATCACGTGATCCTGTGATAACTGGAGAGTGACCAGTCGGTCCATGCTGACTGTGCCCACTCTCCTCACCTTCATTCCATATAGCAAGATAACGAACAAACCCTGTGTCTCTTTAATCATATGAGGGAGTGCTGGCTCTCCTGCCTACGCAGCCAGCTTAAAATGAATCCAGGCTGGTGTGTCAGACAAGCAGCTAATTAATAGATCTGCTCTTCCAAATGTCCACTCCTGCAAGTTCTGCTCAGTAATACTACCATCCACGTGTTTTCTCCTGTGGGAAAGAGGGTTGCAGGTTTGTGGGATATATGCAAGTCCTACTGGCCCTGGCTCCCTGCTACAGTAGGTTAGTTGAACTTTATACTATGGTAGCCCCATTTCTCTCTTGGTCAGGTACGGGCTTCTCTGTACCTAGGAAAATGTGGGGACCTGCTTTGGGAGTAGAGGCACGTGGTGGATTTGCTGCATTTCACACAACTTACTACCTGCTTTTCATTTGCCTAGTGAAGACTCTGACCTCTGCATGAAAAAGTCTGGATAGTGATGGCATAGAGAACTTGGCAAAATCAAAGCATTTACAACATCTATATCTTTGAAGTGCCTGTTTAATAGTGCCATTGTCATGCCAGTTGGAGGCAACACTTCTCTTTGCAATTGAAAGGCTCAGCAGAGCAAGCTGATAAGAGCTAGTGCCCTGCTGGGAAATTGACCCTTTGAACTGGGAAGAATCCCTCCAGATAAGCAAGTAATGGAATTTTTATCAGGTCTTGCTTTTTATTGTAGCATGTTTAGAGTTGTCAGTCTTTCTATGCAGCAAAAGTGTTTTCTCTCTAGCCTAGTAGGTGCGTGGGTAATGTAATATTCACACTTTAAAGATGCTGCTTCCAGACTTGGAAGGAATAGCCATGCCGTGCTCTCACAGAACAGAAAGGAAGCAATGACAATATAACTTAAATAACAAACGTATGTTGATTTAAGAGCCAAACTTGCTGAGCATCCTAACTCCCAAGGGAAAGGAGAGGAGTTGTGAGGATATTCTTAGCATCTTCATAGGGCAGATATAAAGTTTTTTTTCACTGTTACCTTTTTTAGAAAAAAGAAAGTCAAGAAATATATTTAACGAACTTTTGTTTTCATTTCAGTATAGAAATAAATGCTCTCTTCTACATTAAACCTCATAGATACATTTGTCTCTAAAGTATAACATTTGTCTCAACAACATAACAATGTTTGCAAGCAAAGCACTGTTAAGCACTAGGCTTCTTCTGTGCGGGTGAGAATCTGCTTTCATTTAAAACAGGGATCAAACTTTTCAAGGCTTTTCATTCTAAGCCATAAAACTGAACCATTAGACTTCTTGTCTCAAATCTCAGTATGAAAAAAGCAAAGAGAAGGAAACTAAAATTCAGACTTGACCTGATTTTCAGCCTTGTTGTGTCCCTGTCCTGGACTATTGATATTTCCAGTATGACCATCCCAGGAAACCACAGCATGGGTCCTGTGGAAAGGCTGCTGTCGTCTGTGGGAGTGTTTGAGTCGGCTTTGCGTGTTCTGGACCGGCACGTTGCATATTCAGCCTGCGCAATCTGTTTGATGGTTTGAGTTGCGAAGTTTGAGACAATAACAGAGAAGATACAGCTCTATTAAATATATCGATCTGAACAGATCTATCTCGTGGACGACCTATAGAACAAAAGCAACTGTAAGGAAGGGTATTGCGAAGCCATGTGGGAAGCTGCTGCCATTGCAGTGGGGGACGGGACACGTTGCTCTTGAGTACAAATTAATCAAGTTCAGGCTGACATTCCTTCGTGTCAGGTTTCCCCTTTGGTCTCCCTAAGACATTGCTGCAGTGGAAAACCTTTCTCTCCAAGTAGTTTTATCCGACTTAATTGCTCTTTAAAATGTGCTTTATTCCTTGCTAACAATATAGCACCACTGTGTTATATTAATGAATTTGTAATTTAAAGAAGGGGGGCAGGGGCTGACATATGGCAAATACATGCTTTAGTTCTGGTAAGCACATGATTTTGAAGATAAACAAAGCTGTTTCCTTATCCTCAGCATGTACTTATTTTGTTTTGCTGATAATGAGAAAAAATTAACACTGTTAAACATGATTGAAAACAGCAGTATCTTCTGAAATTAATGTCTGTGTGAATGACATTGAAAGTCTCTTTGCTTCTTTGCATTTACTCTAAACTAGGGTTCATTTATGAGTGTAAGATGCATTCAAAAAATAATCTTAACTCCAAAAAGTAGTTTAAAATCTCTCTATTTTTGTGTTCTTTTCAGTCTTGTAACAATGATCTTTGTGCATTTGCTTTTCAAATGTGTATAGCTAAAAGCTATTTTTATTAAAAATTGGATTCTACCAAAAAGTTTCCAAATGATGGACGAGTTTCTAAAAGGATTTTATAACATAAATGTTTTGCATTGAAGTTTGTGACTACTTCCAGCACTCAGGTTGGAGTAAATCATAGTTCCAAAACTTTGTTTTATAAGGAAATTTATGTAAGCCTAAAAATTGAGGGAAGGCAGCAGTTATTCTGCTATTCCACATTTCAAATGTGTTTAATAAAGTCAGTGGAAGACTTCTCAGAAGCCCAAGACTGCCTCTGTCTGGGCAGTGTTTCGTTTAGCAGTAACTGGTCCCCTCACCCTGAGACCAGATGCCAGTCTGCCCAAATCCATGTTGCGTAGCCCTTGCCCATAGTTGCACTGTGCTGTGCGCCCCAGCACACACGTGCCCTTCGCAGAGACATTGCTCTTTGGTGGATTGTCTTTTTTTGCATTCAGCGTGTCTGAAATACTCATCAGGGAGCTGAGAGCATGTGTTGCATGCGTTGGGGTACTACATGAAAGCGTGGCCTGAGTGGTTCAAAGCCTCTTTGAGCTAGCGCTGGAGGACTGTGGAGGGAGGGTGAAGAAACCCAAGCCCAACTCTTTTTCTGGCCCACCTGGTAGGAACGGTCCATGGCCTTACCTGTATCCCACACACTGTGTCCAGCAACGCTAGCTACTCAAAACCACACCGTGGAGCATACCACCAGTGAAATGGTGTAGGTGACTGCAGGCTAGTGCTTGAGCTTGCGCCGTGGCCCTGTTTAATTTACTAGTGCAGAGACGGCTGGAGTGTCCTTCCCGTTAAAGGACGGCTGAGGTACTCTAAGTGCCTCTTGGCTGTAGCGGCTGGCTGTATTTGGCACTGCGCAGGCTGCAGCTGTGTGGAAAGCTCATGTCTCGTGTCTCGCTAGTCCTCCCAACCCATGCTCCAACGTGAGTGCTCTCCAGTGCCCCCTGGGCTGGGGGCTGAAGGCTCTCAGCACTGTCCTCTAGCAAAAGGGCTCAGTGTGACCTGCACGCTACAGATGTCCACCCAGTCTGCTCCTGGGGGCTTCCTTTCTGGTGACTGCCTGTCTCCAAGGGGACAGCGGGCCAGGAGTCCCCAGAACACCATTCTGCAACCACAACGTAAATACGCAGTTAGATTATTTTGCATATGCAGTACGTGAGGAGTTAATCTAGGTGTCCTGGTTTCGGCTGGGATAGAGTTAGTTTTCTTTCTAGTAGCTGGTACAGTGCTGTGTTTTGGATTTAGTGTGAGAATAATGTCGATAACACTCTGATGTTTTATTTGTTGCTAAGTAGCGGTTATCCTAAGTTAAGGATTTTTCAGTTTCCCATGCTCTGCCAACAAGCAGGTGTACAAGAAGTTGGGAGGGAGCAGAGCCAGGACAGCTGACCCAAACTAGCCAAAGGCATATTCCATACCATGGAACGTCATGCCCAGTATATAAACAGGGGGGAGCTGGCCGGGAGGGGCAGATCACGGCCCTGGCATCGGTCAGCTGGTGGTGAGCAATTGCATTGTGCATCACTTGTCTTTTCTTGGGTTTTATTTCTCTCTTTTTTTTGTTATATTCCTTTTCATTACAATTATTATATTATTTTTAGTTAGTATTATGTTTTATTTTACTTTAGTTATTAAACTCCTCTTATCTCAACCCACAAGTTTTACTTTTTTTCCCAATCCTCCTCCCCATCCACTGGGAGGGGAGAGGGGTGAGCAGCTGCGTGGTGCTTACTTGCTGGCTGGGGTCAAACCATGACACTAGGGTATAAAAAGAAGAGCCGGGATGAGGAGGTGCTATGATGGGTAACCCTTTCTGAGACTGAACTGAGATCAGTGGTCTGTCCAGAAGACGAGTTGGGCACCGCTGCCTTACAATACTGTTGCAGAGGTAGCATCATCTCTGACTCTTAACTGAAGCATTCTAGCAGAGAGTCTCACTGAGGTCATTGGGAGGGAGGCTGATGCTATCAAAACCAGGAACCTAGTCTATAAAGATCTCTGGCATAACCTAGGCCTGTTCTCACTTTAAAAGACAAGACCCCTTTTAATACAAAACCCAGCCTCTGAAGTGGCTTCTCTCCACCAAATCTGAAAACTGTCTTTGTGCCCTGGAGTTGTGGGAGGAGAAAAAGAAGAGAGCATGCAATTTGGAGACCTTTTGTGATTTTTTTTTTTCCTTTATCTTTTAAAATAGAGAGGTGATGTATCCCTTTTTAGCTGTGTCCATGGACTGAGCTGTAGATGTAAAATTTTTTGGCCCCTTGTTGTTGATGCTATGATGTTCTCCTACAAAGTGACCGTATTGTGAACAGCACAGAAAAAAGCAGCAGGTTGTTTCATGCTTCATCATCACCCTTCTGATTAATGATCTCTAATTTCTTCTAACTCCTCTCATACAAGGGTTCTAGCTCTGCACCTTGAAACAGATGTACAACTATGACGGTAATTAGATCAACTCCAGTGACCAAACTTGGCCCGCTCTCCCCAGAGGGATTCTCCTGTTTTGCTTACATCAGTGCCTAGGAGTAAGAGAGAGCTGTGCAGAGCAAAACATGTTATTTAGCTGGAAAAGTGGGTTCTGTTGCTGCATTGGTCTTCTAGAGAAAAGATGTGCATGCTGAAACCTTTACTAATCAAGTTCAGTCATTCAGAACAAACTAAGCTAATTGTTGTCAGTATTTCGTGGCTGCTGCTTTGCAGATGAGTTGAGGCAGCAGTGCTTTCGGCATTCTTGCATTGTTGCCCCTTATCATGAAACATGTTTTCTTGTAAAATAACTAGAGTTTCTCCATAAATATGAACGATGTGACATTAATTTGTCCACTGTTGTGAAAAGCTTTTTTTCGCTTCCATTTAATAGTGTCAAAATAGTGAAATGTTGATAGTACAATGATGCACTATTTTACAGTATTGTCAAAGTAGCGTTCAAATAAGTAATGAATCTTTGCAAGACAAGGTGGTGTCAACCCATCCTTCAGATGAGGAAAGCTGACAAAGAATGTAAAGGTTCTGCTGGAGATCTCTTAGTAGTCACAGGAAGGTGATACTAAACCTTGATCTGTATTTGAGGAGTTGAGTTTGTATCGTGCACTCTGTTTTCATAGCTGCTGTGTCTGTCTTTATGTATTCTGTATCGGTCTAATGATACAGAAGCTTCGTTCTGTCCCATAGATCAGAATTGCAAGAGTAATGTACAAGTGTCTTGCTGGAAAATATGACTAGATTTGGTTGTTTAGCAGTGAGTATGCTTGGTACTGCTTAGAATAACTAAGAAAATGTACAGCTCTGCCTCAGGTAGTCAGTGTTGTCCCAAAAAACAAATGCCCACTGTTTGAGGGATTCAGTCTTTCCCAAGACAGACCATGTGCTTAATTATTGCCTTGGTGTTCAGAGCAGAGATTGGCTTTTTAAACGATGGGATTTGCTTTGGGTTCTCATTAAATGTTTTATGCCATAGCGTGACACACGATATGCCCTGCAGTGTGTCATGTGCTATGATGCTAATCAACATTCAATACCAAAGGAGGAGAGCAGCTGCTCCACAGTCAGCATGTCTGAACAGTCCTGCACCCAGCAGGATATCGCTTAATTCACGCTAACGGATAAAGAACTGGCCTCATAACGCTTATGTAAATGAGGCTAATGATCAGGGAAAAAATGCAAACTAGTTTTCATTTATTCATAGAGGTAGATGTAATTAGAGGTAATAGCTGGATCCAAAAACTTGCTCTCCAGCATTTATGTGTCGATAGTACAAAATGTGAATGGCTTGCTCCACTGTTTGTCTCTTGTGAAGTTATTAACTTCACACAGAAGTTGAAGTATGTATGCTCTTAAATTTTCATTGAGAGAATTACAAGGCTTAATGGGAAAAAGCTACAGATAATTGCACCTCCTAAACTTACCTCAGTCATTTTCGCTGTGTGGTAGCAGATCTCTGTTGAAAATGCACTGCTGGGAGGATCAACGTATTGATTCAGTTTTTTGACCTTTTTACATTAGCTCCACTATCTTCTGTAGATTAGAGAAATCGAGAGGAGGCAACCTGTCCATTGCAGTTGTGGCAGCTAAGTAATAAGATTGTAATTAGGTATGAAGGTCTTATTTTAGCATCTAAGCTGTAGAGTACCAGCCGCCCTCTTCCGTTTCCCTGGCATTCTTCCTCTTCCTCATTCGTGAAGTCTGTTGGTCCTCTGGCAGGTGTGTCATCCCAGTGGCACAGCTGATGCCACTTGATCATTCATGTCTTGAAGAATCAATCAGTTACTGTGGTGTAGTCTAATGGTATCAAGCAGGAATTGATCTAGCTTCAATTTTAACAATTCATCATCTACTTGGGTACTTTAGGCAGTGCCAAGTGCATGCTTCTGACCCTGCACTACAAGCTGGTTTTGGCTATGCAGATTTCTCCAAGAGTAGTCTTCCCGGTGTGATGCATAGCGAAGAAGTAAATCCAGCCTTAATCTCATTTACAAGAGGAAGCTGAGTAACACTTGAGGCTCTGTGGTCCCAACACAGAGCCAGTCTGGGTTGGTATGGGCATTCCTTATTTTCTGTAGTTTAATGTGGTGCGAACTAGCTACATAAAGTTCTGCGAGAGCTGGTTTCGCCCCCGCTGAGTGGGCATCTCTCTGGACCTTTGCATGGTAACTAAGTATTGCCCAATTTTAGATATTATCTGATCAGCACACCAAGAATTGATTGAGGAAGGACTTTCTAATCCAACTGCATAATGGCACCACGTTGGTTGAGAAAGCAGTGGCAGTGCTCAAAACAAGGTCAGGAGTCTCCATTCTGTAACTGAAGTCTTCTTAATGAAATTGTAGCTAATGTACCTAGATTGTCTTTTTAAACCTTTTATCTTTTTTTTTCTTTTCCTTAATGTGCCCATTAGTAATCTGTTGAGGTCCTCTTTCTGTGAATGAAGCTTACACCAGCCTGGAGCTGTGTGTGGGATATCTGCTGATGAAAGCCAATCGTCCAAACCTAAAAAGTGATTCTTGCCCAAATCCTCACCCTGCTCTTTGTTGGAAAAAGTGTTTCTTGCTTTAAAACTTGTGCGGTGCAAGGTTTACAGTACCTTCAGAAGACTCAGATTCTTTTTATGATGTGGAAGTAAAGTCCAGGCCAGCTGTCAATCGATTGCATTTACAAAAACAATGTAATTATCACTGACTCATTACTTTTACGTATCAGGGAAGGAGAATTATGAAGGAGTACCACTGAAGAGAAAGTAGATGATGACTGAGGAGGGAGGGATGTCTGTGTAACACAAAAATCCAAAGATTACATCAAGCTGGAGAGTCATGTGTATGTGGCTGTTGTGAAACATTTATTCTCATCTTTCCTCTGCTTACTAATTGTCTGAGAGCTAATCTTGTCTCAGCAATAATTGTTGTAGACAAGAAAGCAAGTCAGGAAAATATGCAAGTTTAAAGGTACTAAATCGTCAAAAACTTAAACTAACACTAAACATACATGAATATTCTCGGGACTTTTTATAGACTCTGTATGTGACAATTGCCATTTCTCAGACCTGTAAAAATGCCATGTCTTGACAAATCACCTGTCAGACATATCTGAAGTCATATCAAGCAGCTCTGATATTCACAGGTTTTACTTAAAACCTGATTTGTCGAAATTTAGGGTTTTGCCTTGAGTTCACATTGCTATCTCAAATACTTGCTTTCAAAACCTGTTTAAAAGATACTGAAGCATTATGTAGTGGAAAGGTTGGATGTTTTTCTGCTGTCTCATCCTGAAAATGATTGATCTTTTTCCTTAGAAGTGGCAGAATTGTGGAAATTAATCTTGAACTATCTTTGTGAAAGTAGCCTGACACTTGAGCAGATTCCCTCAACCTCTGATGTTGGAACTCATAGCAACAGTGAAATGCTTCACTTCATAGTGTCTGAATGTAAATATGTTCTTAAAAATGGGGGTGGAGGTTGTCTATTCTAGAAGCATGCGTTGTCTATGGTCCTAGATTGCATTAGCACTTGTTCACTTCCATTAAATTCTGGTACTCTTTCAAAGCTAGGCATTATTACTTCAAGGCTACGCATCTGAAGGAATCCATCCTCCTGAGCAAGCTGGTAAGAAAAGCTGGGACATGCTGGCAAGCCCAGGTGGGTGTAGCTTAAAGCTCAGAGGCTGCCAGCAAAGTATCAGGTGTCAGGTATTGTCAAGCAGTTGCTGTTTCAGCAGCTGACAGTACCGTAAGGACATAAATGGATGCTTGTACAAAGGGCACTCATGTCAAGGGCACCAGTTGAGTGTTCTTAAAACAATCTTCATTTATACTGTGTGCTTCATACATTAGATTATTCATAGTAATGAAAATCCTTAAATCTTTTACTCTGAAAACATGCTTATATATTCTTAAGAGTCTGCAAACATTTCTATAAATACAGTTAAGGAAATACATATGTATTGGAGGCTCCAGACTTCTCTGTAGTAATGTCATGTTGGTGATGAGGTGAAGCTTGGTATTTAGGGGACTTAAAGTGATTTTCCCTGTTGTAGTTACAATTAAGTATCTTGCCAGTTGGTGTGGAAAGGGTAATGACTGCTAGCTAAGAAACATAATTAATTGGATTTCTATTTGAATATTTAACTGAGATCTTCACTATTATCCTACTGAAAACCAGGCATAACTCGCATCTTGAACAGACACTGCCTGCCCACTGGGCCTTGAACTTCAAGTGCAGTGGAGATGAAGAGAAGGAAAGGAGCACTTTTATGTCTCCAATCACCCGATCCTAAGCATCTAGCTCTGTGGTGAAGGGGATACTTGGAGGATAAATTTGATTCTTTGAAATGCCTTTGGATCGTGACTCCACTAGGTCTGGGGTTTTTACTGATCTAGCACTTCTTGCCTAATCTTTCTCCTCAGTTCATACCTGTGTGTCCATAATCCCAAGGGCACTTGGCAGGCAACCGAGAGAAGTGGTTTCTTCACTGCCTTTTGATGTGGTTTTGATGTAGCAGTGTAGTTATAATAGTTAGCTACTGACCAGGAGTGGGACTGTCCCCCTGGGCTTTCCTCCCATGCCCTCCCTAATACTGACAATTGCGCTCCACTCATCCTGCAATAAACCAGTTCTGGGAGCTAAACCAGCAGAGAAGAACTAATCCTACTTAAAGGGGAGGGGGAAAAAAAAAAAGTGAAGCAAAAGGAAAAAAAAAAAAGAAAGGATGTAACCTCCCAAATCAGCATTCCTCACTCTGTTAAGCGGAAAGCCTGTTTGGGTTTCCCAGAAAACGTGCTGAATCATAACCCTCCTAGGAAAAGGGACAGCAAGCTTAAACCTTGCATGTTTACCCCACATCTTATTTGATCATACACAGTTAGATTAATGTTACTAAGATGAAGTTTGTACTAAGGGCAAAACCCCCTTAATATTGATTTTTATTTGCCCAGGTATGTAAATGGGGGCTGGTTTGGTGCCCATTTGGCGGTAATGGGTTACATTACAGCACTTCCATTGGGAAACAAGACAGTGGGAATTTTTTTAGCAAGAGGCCATCTTATGGAGATTTGTAACGCATTCAAGAAAGACATGGGAGTGAGGGGGAGACCTTCATGGCTCTCATAGAAGGAACTTCAGTTAGGTGGAGGACTTTCTCTTATTCCTCTCTTTTTTTTCCTTCCCCCCCCCCCCAGGGTAGGAGAGAATAAGAAGGGGAAGGAGGAGATTTGAGTATCATTTCTGTTTTAAGGCAGTGACAAAGCATGGAAACTCATTGTAAAACTATGCATTAGTGTCTGGAGTCAGAGTGTCATTTGGGTGCTGCCTAGCCCATGACAAGCCTTCTTAAGCATGAAGAAAAAGAAACCTTATAAAAATCAAGAAACCTACAGTAACAGTAGTGGCAGAGAGCATGAGCTGGCTGGATAGAAGGGCGATGAACCTCTGTTGAGGTGGAAGCCTGCCCACCTTTGAGACAGGGTTTTTTGTTTGCTGAGCAAGAAGTGAGAGGACTGTTCACAGGCTTACCTGGCTGGGATAATTATTTCGCCATTGATCTTTCTATGCAAAAGACTGAAACACTTATCTTTTTTTGGTGATGTCTTTTGGTAGAGTTTCATGGCCTTCAGTCTTGACAGCTCGTCAATCTGGTAGTCTCTCTTTCTCTCTTGCAACTGCTGTACTAAAGAAAGCTAATAAAGGTGTAATGCATCTCATTACCCACCTGACATTTTTTACATCCTCCTTGCATCACTGTCTGCCTTGAGGATGGCCTGTGAGATTAATTTGGTAAAATAAACTAATAATTAATCTAAGCATTGTTCTCTCCTCTGTATTTGTAGTGTGCTGTGGATATGGCTTCTGGAAAACAGCAACGTAGCACTCTGCTGGGTACCTGCTTCAGTGACTGCTAGATTTCCCTCCCCCTGCAGATTTTAAGCAAGAGGAAGCTACCACAAACTTTTGCAAATCTCATCTTTGGCTTAAAACTGACTTTTGTTTTCTCTGGATATAATGCTGTAGCAGCAGTAGTAATCCTCCATGTCAAACTTTGCCTTCACTTAAACTCAATCAGTTGGGTTTTTTTCCTAAGTTTAGGCTGTTGAAAGGCATCGCCAGTGACAGGGCAGACTGAGTGTAACCAGAGCATTACTCATGCAACAAAACTGTACTCACAAAGGGTTTGAAATTTGTATTTAAATACTAGTATAAATATTTGTTTAAATACTAGTTTAAATATTAGTTTCTTTACATGGGTGCCCCGCTCATGGGGTGAGTCTCCCTTTGTGTGTGTGTATGTGTGTTGACCATAGTAGAAGAGCCACGCAGTTTGCACCATTTTCTTTTTTAATCTAAATCAATTTCCAAACCGATTTAGATAAATTGCGAGGAGTTCTTCAGAGGCAAGGCCTGAGAATGGAGCTTGACACAGATAAGAGTGACATCATTCATCATCCGCACAGGCTTTGGCACAATACTTGGCTGAAAAGTCCCTCAATAAGCAAACAGTGCATTAGCATCGGCTCTGCAACACCTTCCCGGTTGCATAATGGTGTTTGCGCTGGGGTGTTATTAAAAACCCAGGCAGTGATTCCACCCTGCGTCAGCCTCTGCTACCAGCAAAGCGTTGCAGGCACATGTTGTTGCAACGCACTTTGTTGTGCCTTGTGCAGCTTGGGAAACGGGGCGCTCATTAACCGAGGGTGTCGATGTGGGTAGGAGAGCCCTGCTCGCACCCATCAGCCGGTGGTTGCGGCGCTATCGTGGGCACCCGGGTGGTTACCTCTGTCCTGTGTGACTGTGGGCTGCGCGGAGCCAATTATGATAAAATCAAGATTACTGTCTTCAGAAAAGCCTGTGGGGTTACAAGTTTCCAGATACAGCAACAGACCTGTTGGTTCAGGAGCAAGTCTTAGCCCGATCCAACAAGGAAGGGCATTTTAATGAAACTTTAATTCTTTGCTACTGAAGCAAAGTAGGATCATGGTTTTAAAAGGTGTGTTGGTCTTCAACTCTGAAAGCATTAAGAAAAGGAAATAAAGTAAACCTCTCTTGGACATGCATTCCCAACATGCAGTAGGCTGATGCCGGCCAGTCCTCAGACCAGTGGTAGCTGGTGTAGCTCTCCATAGCAAGCTGTTCAGGCACTGTTTTCCTCGTTGATGCCTGGTTGCTGGATGCCGCGGCAGCTCCCTGTGCCATTGTTTGGTGGGTGAGAATAAAAATGAGCATTTTTTAAATTATTATTTATTTGTCTAGTACTACTTGATTGTGTCCTGATTTGTTATCTGATGTTAATATTTCCATTGGATGTTTTAACTTACTTCCTAAAGTTCTTTGGGGCATTGTCCCCGCTCTGTTGACACTGAGGCAGGCAGAGGGCAGACTGTTAGGATCACAGGGAATGCAGCAAAGAGGAGAGTGGAAACCGAGCACCCTGACTCAGTCACAAACCTGTGCTGGGCTAAAGTCATCCTTATTTTTTTAACTTGTTGCATTTCACACACATGCTTCCTTTTAATCCCCGTATCTCTCCATCTCTGTCGCATATCATCTCGTGTCTTTTACCTGCATGTCTCCTATAGAGCTGGTTTTCTCTGTATTTTTAAATGTTATTTTTAAATTGGCAAAGATTGAGACTTTGGAGCCATCAGAACTCATGAGGTCCTGCCTCCGTGCCCTTTCTTTGCAGCCTCAAAAAAGAAGATACAGGAAGACACCAGTGAGCGACACAGTCGAGAGGCCCCGATACATCAGTAACAGCACTGGTCTGCCTCTGCTCCCAGCAGTGTGTGGTGATCTGCTGTTGGTGCCAGACTCCCCCGTTTGGGTGGGCAGGAGGAAGCGATCTTGAATGGGGAGAGCACAAGGAGGTTTGACCTATGGCTGTAGGTGCTGAGTGGCACAAAGAGGGGTGGCCTTGCTCTTGTGGCTCATTAGGGTCCTTCAAGGGCATCCAGTGTGTCAGGTGTCTCCTAGTGATCATATATAGTGGTAAAATTATGCAAACTGCTCCCACTTATGAAGGCGTACTTCCACACTGATGTTCTCAACCTGTGAGAGGAGGCCTAGGGCCAGGCTTGACAAGACGTTCAAGTATCTAGAGACGCAGGTGGATGTCCACAGGGGTTTCTGAACGCACCGAAGTGAACATAGTTAAATTTCACTTGTATTTGAGCGTTATGTAAAGTGGTCTTGGAGGTCAGGCCGTTTATGCATCGGCTGGAGCAAGATCCCCTTGCCCTTGTGTTTGCAAGGCCCACGACTCCCAGTTTGCCCAGAAGAGGGAGGGAGTGAAGCTGACAACTGAGCCTGCAGCTCCACAACAGTCCGGCCTTGTAGGAGTTGGTCCTGGTTTTTCCTTGTGCTAACGCTGGCAGGTCCAAGGAGCTAAACCTGCATTTTTTCACTGGGTTGGGTTTTTCAGTAGATCAGCTCAGACCGTGGTGAAACTGCATCCCTTACTCTGGCCTCTTCACTCCCTCAGGGCATAGACCTGGGACCACTGAAGGTGGAAAGGACCTTGGTGCCATAAACACGTCCTAGAGCTCCCTGTGCTGTAGCCTGCAGGCAGGACCGTACATGGTCGAGATGCCGTCCCTAAAATTCCTGAAGGGCATACCTGCCTGCGTCAGGCTTGGGCTTTGATTTGTGCATAAACCCTTGGGGAGCAGTTGTAATTCCTGCTCCGTGGACTCCTCCTGTGCTCTCAGAAACACGCAAAACCTTTCTTGGTTTGTTTTGTTTCAAAACACGAAACCTGGTTTATTTTGAATAGTTTTCTGATTGACTTCTCTGAAAGAATTATTATTCACAGATTTTTTTTTTGTTCCAGCTTCCATTCACCTTACTGCATACTTTCACCTTTCATAGCTGACTCGTGACTTTTTATTTTAAATGAACAGGTGAGATGATGCTTAATTAAAACTCTTGGAGTGGAGGTGGTGATCATTAAAGGGTGATGATGTAGAGGGTGAACTCCTCTGTTTATCCACAGAACTAATCAGGCTTGAGAGGTGGGTGTTATGCCACTGTCCTACCCCGAGAAGCCGCCTCTGAAATACAAGAAGAGGTTAATTCGTTCTCTGCTCCTTGGTCTCTCTTCTGTGACTGGCAACAAAGGTAGCAATTACCAGTGTTATCTCAGGGGATGTTCCCTGATATGGATAATTGTGAACTGGGAAACCACACTGATACCCTTAGCGAATTTCTTACAGGCCAGAGAACACCCCTGGCCTGGTCAGTAGTACAAGAAAGGTGTTACCTAGACTAAATCTGTGCTAATACCTTAGGGTAAAAGGTTCCATATCCATTACAGGTCCCTTGAAGCATCTGATTGTTTGAAGGATCAGCTCTACCCAGCCGCAGTCAAGAATTTGTAACATGCCTTAAAGGGCAAGTTGGTTTGTGCCTGTCTTTTTCTAGCTTTTTTTTTTTTTAGGCAACTTCTGTAGCATAGTTTATGCTTCAGATAACAAGTATGTATGCTGTCGTATTTGTTGTGTAAAAATAAAAAAAAAAAAAGCATAGCAACCCATTTGTTCTTGTGGAAGCAGCCTGAATCAAAAGAGATAGTTAAGGAATGACTTTCACAATTTGCAAATGCCTAGGGGGAGTTATGATAGCTGGTTCTTTAGCCTAACGTTCAAGGGTATGGTACGATCCAGCATTGGAGCACCGAAACACAGCAATCTGAGATTTAAAAAAGAGGTTTGAAATAATTGACTACTTGAAACAATTTAACAAGGGCTGCAGTGGATTTAACAGGAGTTGTAGCAGGTTTTTCATTGCTGGTACTTTTAAATCAAAATCAAATGTTTTGTTCATGCAGACAGTAATTTTAGCAAAATCTTATGACCACGTGAGTTCACGCTAGAAGATCGCAATGGTTGTTTTTGGCCTGATAATCTTTAAGTGCATTGCCCAGAACAATATAGTACTTTGTGTGCTCAAGCCAGAAAAGTCCGGGGAAAAAAAGAGCAGTGCAGCCAACTATCTCTGTATGCCCTGAAACACTTCAGTGTCAGGGAAAGTGTTAGCAAGATCGGGGACAGTTTGACTGCCCAGTAAAGTAAGTGAATGTCTTCTTCTTTCGCTTCAGTAGGCTCCAGGTCAGGAAACTTTGCAAACTTATCTGCAGCCATTGAGTTGGTTGCGTTGCAGAAGTCCCCAAATGAGATTCTCCTTTTTGCAATGTGCTGTGCAGACGCGGTGAGCCCTCGCTGCAGGCAACTACTAAGGAAAGGTCAGGCACCCCTGGAAAAGGAGTAGACAATATATGCAAATTGTTGGTATTTAATTCAGTCGTGTAGTGGGGAAGAATAAACATTATTCCTGACATTTCCATTTTTGATTAATGATGAATGGAGTTGGCAGATGTTCAGCTGGCCACCAGATGGGGTCTGCTCCGTCCAACAAACAGAACAGAAACAGCCTGGGTCTCGTAAAGCCAGCACTGACAAAAGCTCTGACAAAATCTCTAGTTCATCCAAGTGATACGCCAACTTTGACCTCAAAACAACTTAGCAGTTTAAGAATGGAGGTAGTACAACCAGCGAAACTGCTTATGGAAGTGAAATGGGGTGTGGAAGGATTGGAGCTGGTTAATTTGCTGGAGTTTAAGCAGTTTTTTTCTGCTGCAGGAGCCACAGACTGCGGCTTTGATTTCATGGGGTTGGATCCGTGCGGGACCTCGTTCACTCACCTACGGTTGCAAGCATAACTGTAAGGTCTCTGGGCATAGCTCATGGCTCCGTCGGTTTGTGATGGGGATCGGCTGTTTTTGACGTCGTTAACCCGGGATAGGCTTTGCGACTTGAGATCAGATAGCCCGGTGTTGGTCCTGATCCATCAGCCTGCCTTTCTGTCTGGCTGCGTCTGGCGATGGTTAATCAGCACACGGGAGGGGAGGGGTGACGGCTCTTCCCGGCCCGCCGTGAAACTCGCGTGTGCCCGGCTCAGCGCCGGGGCGCAGCCCGCAGGGACGGGACGGGGACGGGGACGGGGACGTGGGGGGACCGGGATGCTTCTCTGAGCACCTCTGCCCGCGGCGGCCGCCGCGCCTTTTACCCGTCAGGGCCGGCTCCCCTTAGCACCCTGCGGGCAAAGTCATTCAAATTTAGAAGAGTGAATTTAAATTCATGCAAATTCAGTTCCTGGGGGAAGCGATAAGAGTCTGCGAAGTGCCCCGTCGCCGTCCCGCACGGCGGGCCCGGGCAGATAAGGTGCCCCCGGCCGCGGGACCTCGGGGCGGGGGGGGGCTGGGTCGCTGCTGCCCGCTGCCCCTCGCGGGGGGGGTGGGGCGGGGTGGTGTTGCCGCTTTGACCCCGCGATGCAGCGCGAATAAATTCCCTTTGATAATGACTTCCCAAGGGAGACAAAGAGCGGGAGGGAAGAGGAAAGAGGAAATTTGACCGCGGTGTTCACAGTTACACTCACGGTGCCGGAGGGGAAGCTGCCCGCCAGCCTTTGAAGCCAAACAGCCCGCCTCTCGGGGCTTTTTATGCCCACGCTGCGGGGGGCAGTAAAAGTGAGGGCTGGTAATTGTTTGCCCAGGGGCATTTAGAAAATGCCCCAGTAGCCCGGCTGTTACTTCTCCGTGCATCAGCTGGGGCTCGGACGCCTCTTTCTCACTTGCGATATGCCAAGGGAGGCAGTGATGGACATCTGCTCGCTGTGGTCCTCAGCTTCGGATTGATTTTATTTTCATTATTTTTATTTATACACAACGATCTAGAACAAATGTTTTGCCGTCCTTATCCGAGTCCTTAATTTCTCCGTGGGCTTGGATGCGCGGGGCGGCAGGACCGCGCTGGCCGGGCCGGGCAGGGTCAGCCCGGGGCGGCCCGGAGCACGGCGGAGGGTGGGGTGGGAAATCTATTTCGGGCGTAAACACGAACAAAAGCGCTGTCGCTAAACCACATGTCCGTCGTGTCCTGAGCGCAGAAATTTATTGCTTCTGCAAAAGCTTGGTTCCCCGGGTTGGGCAGGCGGCGGGGCCGGCGACCCTTCCTGCCTCGGGGTCGGTGGCGGGAGCGGCTCCCCCCTTCTCTTCCTCCCTCCCTCCCGCCCCCCCGCCTTGGGCAGCGCTCTGAAGGGAAGATCGCTGGTGGGAGAAATTCCTCCCGCTGCCTGACGGAGGAGCGGTGAGGGGCGCACGGCGTCGGGGCCGCACTCCTGCCCGCGGCGGGGGATGGCGGGGGTCGGGGGGAGCCCCCCGAGGTGGGGTGGGAGGCGCTGCCGGTGCCCGTCCGGGGTGCGTTTGGGGAGGAGCGCTCGGGAGGCTGCTCCCTCCCCGGCTTGCAGCCCCGGGGGAGGGGAGGGGAGGGGAGGGGAGGGGGGGAGGGGAGGCGGGGGGGCGGCGCAGGTAGCTCTCCCGCCGCGCTCCCAGCAGGCGGGACGAGGAGGGGAAGCGGCGGCGCCGGCCGGCAGGCACAGGGCAGGAGGAGCCCCCCCCCCTTCTCCTCCTCCTCCTCTTCTTCTTCTTCTTCCTCTTCGGCGGGGCTGTGCCTGGCGCTGGCCGCTCCTCCGGACCTGCCTAGGGAGGGGAGCCGCGCTCCGGCCCGAGGGGAGCAGCGTGCCCGTCCCGGAGCCGGGGAGCTGCGGACGCCTCGCCGGGTCTGTTGGTCTCTACAGCCCCGGGGACAGCGGGGAAAGGGGCTCGGTTTAAAACGGCGAGTGCAGCGAGGGGGCGCGGGGTCGGGTCTGCAGCGGGCATCGCCGCTCCTGCGCCTCCTCTCCCGGCTCCGCCAGCAGCCTTGCCACTATTTCGGTGCTGTGAAGAGGTAATTTGCGGTTACTTGTATCCGCTCTCCCTCGCGGCTCGTCCGCCGGAGAGGCTGGGTGGGTGCCGGTGCCTTCGCGCAGCCGGTGGGAGGCCGGAGCCGGCCCCGGAGCGGGGGGACCCGGGGGGCTGAGGGCGCCTCTGACCCGCCGTAACGTCCTTGAAACTTGGGCAGGACGGGAGAAATCCCACCTGTCCTTCAGAGAGCTCTGCCTGCTGAAGAAGGCATCGTCCCGGCTCCTCTGAGATGAACACGTATGGCTCAGCGTGTCTGTCAGAATAAACTGGGCTGTGCGCGTTTTTTTTTGTTTTTTTTTTTTTTTTACAACTCCAGTCTTGTGACTTATTGAACACTTTCTTGAAGTGTTTTCTCTGGAAACTTGTCTCAAATGAGGGCTGTGAGCCCTAACAAAGAACGGTGTTGTTCGGGAGCCAACAGGTGACGGGGTGAAACCTGAGTATATGTGTACATTGGAGTAAAGTCTGGCTGCTGTTTAAAATAGAATTAAAAAAATCAATGGGAGACTGTAAAAGGCAAGATTTCTTTCTTTCTAAATCTGTACACCCTCTTAGGGAGAGAGGGGGGAAGCATCCGTGAGAATGCCGCTTCCTCGGCTAGAGGTTTGGTTCTTGCCTAACTGCAGCGTGCGCTTGTATTTCCATCAGCGCTACACAGCGCCAAGCATAATACATCCAAATCAGATGTGTTGGCGTGGGGCGATGCTTTGTCACGGTGCTTCCTCCTTTTGTTAATGCAGGTAGCCTGTCTTTGCAGCATGGCTCGTCAAAAGAGAATACCCTGAGAAGGATCTTCAGACTTCCAGTTGGAAAAGTGATCTTTGTGCTAGGATGCTAGAGGAGGAAAGCGGTTAACTCTTCTGTCGGTCCTTGTATGCTGGCTAATGAAAGGGAAAAAAGTTCTTACTTCTAAGGTCCATCTGAAGGTCTGTTGAATGAAGAAGTATGCAGCTTCATTCCTTCCCCCACGCTGGATAGTTCATTACTCAAAGGACCCAACAGCTGAAGAAGTCGCTGTGTGCTGGTGCTGATACAAATTCTGCTCATCAACTCTGAATCCAGATTCCCCAAGTACAGAGCTGTAGAGCTGTCTATAAATACGTTACTTGTACTGTAGCTAGGGAGTGGGACTTTCTGCTCGTTTGCGTAATACATATTGGAAATAGTCTTTAAATTATTAATAGTTATTTTATGGTGGTTTATTGCTGCTGTATTACACCCTTCCTCTTCTAATGTAGTTATGCACCAGGGATTAAATAAGCAGGTGAATGGGCTGGCCATGCTAATCTTAACTCATTGAGCCTTCATTGTGAATGGATGCATGTGATATGCATCTTGTATCCCCTATAGCCTTGTTAACAAGCCTTCTAACAAAAAAGTTGTTAAACAATTTGCCCTGCAGGACAGAGTAAAACAGCAGGGGATGGGCAAGGAGATGTTTGTCTAACTGTGCTCACAAATCATGACCTCTTCTATCTGGTCAGGGGTGAACATAATCAGTGAGCTGGAAATCCTAGCACGGGGATAACCTTCATATGGGGTTCAGCAATAGCTTTGCTCTACGTTTGATATCCTAATATTTTGTGTACCAGCAGGTTTGTAATTAGGAGTGTAGTCTGTCTTTGCTTCTAAGAACTTTGTCATAATACGGTTGTTTTAATACATCAGTGGAAAAAATGTATTAATTGCTTTTCTTTTTAAATCAAATTTAGTTGTTTAATTCAATTATGTTATTCATAGTTGTCAAGCTGCCAGTGAAATGTCTCCTTGTAGGCTATGAAGCTTTTTTTGAGAGGTAGTATTTGAACAGAGCCAAAACCTCAAAATGTTCCAGAGACTTTAAGAAAGCAAAACAAAACATCCTTGCTGTGTTTTGTAGATGTCATGGCAGCAGTAGAAAGACCACCTTTCTACTCATCCCTCGGAAAGCATTTATTTTTTCAGCTGTTGTTTATGTTCATTTGAATCCTCCTTAGGATGTAATCATTTTAAACAGATCACTTTGAAGGATGAGTGCGGTTGGGGGGCGGGGAGGAAGAATCCTGTAGTTTTAAAATGCAAACCAAATTACACTTGAGCAGGAGAGGAAGGAGAACTCCTAAACAAGCAATTGCTAAAATAGTTCTGCAGATAGCCTGCTGTTAAGCTGGGCTGGTTTAGAAACCTCACTCTCAGCAACACCACAATGTTTGTGACATGGCCGTATTGATATATGGTGTACTGTCAGTCATTTTATAGCTGGCTTAACATTAGCTCTGTGGTAGCGTTTTTCTTTTAAAGTGAATGCTGCCCTTGGACTAATCTTGGTTCATTGAGATTTATGAACCTCGCTTTAAACATTTCCAATCACCTTACCTGGGGAGGAGCACCCTGACTGTAAAGTTGCGTTTAACAGTTGGAGGTGAGGTGTATTTTTCCTTTATTCTCTACCAGCCATACTTTCAGCCTGCCCTGTATCACCGGGAAATGGGCCTGTGGGTCTGTGGTTTTTTCTTGGTGGAGCTGGAGCACATGCTGTCTGAAATGGATAGGTCAAAGGTGACCCAGGCAGGATCAGCCTCCGTGGAAAAGCAGCGTGGTCTTTCTCGTACCAATGCCTTGTCTTCCTTTGGAATTAGGCAGTGCTCCTGCACTTACGTACCTTTGCTATACTTGAATTCCCAACATTATCCAGCGCTGCTTTTTGCCACGTAGAAGTAGCATGTAGCCTTAGTGTTCAAAAATCCTCAGAAAAGTTAACGAGTCGTCATGCATTCAGATTTTGGTTTGTTTCTTGTCTTTCAAGAGAAGAAAGTAAGTCAGAGAAGTTAATCTTTGATCTTACGGAGAGAGGTTTTTGAACAATCAGTAGGAACCAATTACTCAATTACCTGTGTGCCTGTGAGTGTTGGGTGTCATATGAGCGAGCCAGGGGTACACCCTGCTCGAGTGCCTGGGGACTGGCAGAGCTGAAGCTGTCTCTTTGCCTAAATGACATTTCAGATCTGCTTCCTGTGGTGTGGTTGAGGTCAGGCTGCCTAATGAAATATTGGCAAAGATGTTTCACCTAGTGACTCCTTTTATTCCTGGGTTATTGGGCAGGAGTCAGTTCTTGAAAAGTAACACTTTGAGCAACGCAAGTTCTTGTGTTGCAATGCTGTAAGAATTGGAAATACCAGCTTAGGCACAAGTGGCACATCATTGTAAACCAGATATGTACCTCTTTCTGAAGGGAAATTGTAAAACAATTCATCTGCTGCTAAGATCATCTTGGAAGGACTTGGGCTTCTCAATGACACTCACAGGGATTTTATACTTCAGAATTATTTGGGTGTGATGATGCGGGACACAAGCTGCCAACCTGAGCATCCCCATCCATCCGCAACAGTGAGCGCTGTTGCCTTTTTTTGCTACAGTGATTTCTTAACTGCATCACAGTGTTCCTCTGTCCTCCAGTTTTATACAAGCAATAACAAAAACATACCTGATGCTTGACTTCATTTCCAATAGTGTGTGGAGAGGGAAAACAGTTTTCTATCACTTGTCTTATCATTTGTTTCTGATGGAAACTAATTCAGGGGATCTAGTATGTACTGGGATGTCTGTCTTTCCATTTTAAATATATAGGATTGAGCTTTTAGGATTGAGTTTGGTTTTACTCACCTTCCTTGACAGAGATTGTAATATGGTGATGCTAAGCTCGGAAGCTGTTTTGCTAACCTTCAGTTTTTCAGCTAGAGTAAGATTTCAGAAATTTGCCTGACACCTCACAAGCTTTGTAGAAATAGCCTGCTCTCAAAGGGGAGGTTGGCAGGTTTGCTTGCCCCATCAAATATTAAATGAATCTTTTATTATAGTGCAGCTATGCAGTGTAGTAGAAGTGTGTTGGCATCTTAGCAGTGCACCAAAAATAGTGCATATGTTTTTGAACCAGAATTTTTTGGAGTAGAGTTAACAAGTGAATTTTTTTGAGCACTAGCCCAGTGGAAGAGTTAAGTAATCCCATCTCTTTTTATTGGGTGTGGGAATGTATAGACGTATTGAAAACGGGGGTAGATAGACTGTGTAATACTGAATATCGTAATTTCTCCGAGTTTGTAGCTTTGGATGCATGTGGCCACTTTTTATGGAGCAGGTTTGGGTTTACATACTGAATCAACAGAGCCTGGCACTAACCAGTGCCTCACGCTTGAAGGAGGAGAAACTACTGTTGAGTAACTAGCAGAATACTTGGGTACGCGGTCTTAAATCTTCCTTCCACCTGTGATCTAGCAGCAATTTATTTTCTCTAATATGGTGGTGATGAAATTGGAAATGTAACGTGGGACCCACCAGAAGTTTTTAGATTGCTCTCCCCTTTAGACCCCCCAGTAAGGTTATATGTCAAGGAGATTAAAATTTTCTACAGCTCAGATCTAGCACTGACAAAATTGCATCTGTGTTCAGATGAATAGGTGAAAGAATTGCCTAAAATGGGGAAGGCATAGCTCGTGTAATGTTATACTGTAAAAGCAAGCTTGTTTCTAACCCCAGTGGTTAGGAAGTCTGTCATGGTAGGATATATCCTCTCTGCTTTTGGTTATCTGTATTTCACTGAAATTTCTGGTCTGAATTTCCTAAGAACTTCTGCTAGAATTAATGTAAAATATTTATCTTAATAAGCTTTTTACTGCAGAATGCTACGGATGTTGGCGAGAGCCTTCTTTGCCAGTTGTGAGTCAAAATGATCCCACAGATATTAAGCTTTGCAGGCTTCATGAATCAACAGAAGCATCTCCCTGTAGGGTTTTAAATTAACAGAACAATCATCATGTATTTTACAGAGCCTAATCTGGCATAATTGGATTTCAGATATTTAACTGGACCGACGCCCTTCCGCTCCGATACAGCTAAAACAAAGTTCTCAGAGGAATCCAGCAGACGCTCACTGCTCTGTGCCTACCTTGTGAAAAACAGGATGCTACTTGCACAACCGTCTTTCCCCACCAATTTCTTTAGTTTTTGACAAGCGGTTGTCATGTCCTCTGTGTTACTACATTGGTGGTATTAATGACTTCAGGAAGAGCTTGTGTCGTTCCTTTTGTTAATATCTGCTCAATGAGTCTTTACTAGATATACCTACATATAACCTGTGATGTGAAACAAGCAGAAGTGTAAAAGATGACAGGTGTTAATACTGAAGTACATTGTGGATGCCAAACATGGTATTGTGTGTCTAGTTTTCTTTTTCTTGAGTAGTTTTATTTTTATAACTCTTCTAAGCACTTTTGAATTGCTTGTAGCAAGTTGTAATGATGCTTCAATCATTTATTGTTCTGGGCAACACAAGGCATACTAAACTGTTGTAAGATCATTTACAGTGATAATTAGTTGTTGCATGTTCAGATTTATTAAAGCTCTGTTAATCTCCTCCTCCAGATCAATTGCTTGATGAGCTGCAGCTGAAATATTTAACGCTTCACACTTATGCCATTGGAGATGGAGCCCAAAGCCAACAATCTCGTTTTCGGGTGTCAGCGAAGCTCAACATCTGACGATGACTCTGGCTGTGCCTTGGAAGAATATGCCTGGGTCCCCCCAGGCCTCAGGCCAGAGCAGGTACCAACTGTGCTTCTGCATTTTTAGAATAAGCCTTGTAAGGACTGTCTAAGGGAGTGATACGCTGCCTCTACAAGTCTAATTAAATTCTTATAATGTATAAAACTTAAATTCATCTAGAACTCTTCTTGTTTTGTTTCCTATTCCCATGAGGCTGTGTTTAGGGAGCTTATAATCCTTAATGCTGAGGAGTTTTATGTTCCAAAAAAAAGTTCCCAGTTAATATTTTTCAATAAATATGTGCAGCAGAGGTATGTATTGTCAAGTCTAAGAGAAATTTGCTTGCTCTTTGAAATAAGTTATTAGGTTAAATTAAAGCTCATGGCATACCTCGTGGCATTGTGCTACTTGGCCAGTACTTCACTGCACTTGTACAACTCTTTAAATAATTAGGCATTTGACATCTAGAACAGGTATGTTACTACAGTGCACATAAACGAAAGCGTTCTGTCACTGTGACAAGTAGTAATGTATTTTACGCTTGTTTAAATAGTTGTATGCCTGCCATTTGTTCATGCCAGGATTTCTCTTGTACGGTCTCTGGAGCTGACACTCGTGGGTTGGCTGGGCTGTTCCTTCCCCTCTCCCCTTTCTTCTTTATCTTTTATAACATCACGGTAATGGAAATAAAAGTGAAATTATTGATGAGCAAGTTGCTATGGGAGATCAAAATGAACTCTCATGGTATTCTTTTACTTTATGGTATTGTAACTGTGCTGAAGCTGTGTACTCGGTAATATCCAGAACTCAGACTTCAGTGTTAAATGGACAGAGTGGCTTTGTAGCGTCTGCTAACGGAGGCAGAGCAACCCTCCTTCAGCTGGCAAGCTAATACAGTCTATAGTTATAAAGGTGCAGAAGATGTCTCCTTTTTGCTATGCAGAGATTTTTTTAATCATGAATAAAGTAACAAGTCAGTAGGGATGGCAAATAATGGGCTATTTTTAGGGAAACTCTTTTTATCACTTAAGCATATATAAGAATCGTGATGAATCAGACGTTAAGGCAAACAGCAAGCTAACTTTCTACCAGAACAATTAAATGCCCTAAAATATGCTCATAATCCAGCTAGCTCAAACTCACTAAAGACTTTTTCCGAGAAGAATGACTTACTTTCAGGACAGTGCAATAAACTTGAGAAAAGGGCATAAAGTATCTTTAAAGCTTCAACTCTTACTGCATGTTTACCTTTTCCTGAAGCTTCTTGAAATACAGTCAGTGGGCTTACAGTAGACTTCTGATGTTTAAATTTTGGTTAAATGAAGACCAAGTCATGTTTCGTACAACTTTTCCCATATAATTTTGATTGCTTCCTGAGCCAAGTGACTGATTACTGCTTCTTTTTCATCTGTCTTGCACAGTAATAAGCTGTTGACCTGAGCGTTATTTAAATCTGGATGGCAAGTAATATTTTTGCCAATAGCCAGCTCTTATTTACAGCCCCAGGCCTCGTGACAAGCTGGAAGCTGCATAGGAAAAACAATAAATCTGTAGCTGTTCCACAAAAATATTTTTTGCCATTGGGCTTTGTCATAGTGTTCATTACAGCTTTCCTGTCATAATTTTCTTCTGGGGGGGGGGGGGAAAAAAGTGAAGATTGATAGGTGTGTACGCCTAATATTGATTTCTTTATCAAAAACATGCAGCCTCTGAAAATTTCATAGTTAATTTGCATCTGATTGAAATGTGGCTGGATTCAGCCTCCTCCCAAGGGAAGGATGTTTCCACCTTCTTACCAAAGCCCACATGGAAGCAATGAAAGCTGATGCTTTGGGTGAACCTGATCAGCAGGAGACTACAAAACAGCTTTTGTCTCAACAATGTGTAAAATGCAGAGAGCAAATTAAATTTGTTTATATAGTGGCTGTTTTCTGGAAAGCTTCATGCCTTGTGTGGTAAATTGCAGAGGGAAACTTGGAATTTCCACGGGGTTGTTGACCAGCCCTGAAGGGGGTGGGAATAATGAGAACATTAAATGTGCATAATTTATGATACCCCCCTAATTGTCACTGCAAATTGCATTCCAGAAAAGCAATTCAGCAGCTGGGTGCTAGTTTTATCAGAGACAATTCAGGTTTGCTGAGCTGGTTCATCTGGGTCTCGTATTTTCAGCACAAACCCTGTCACAGGTCTAATGTAGCGTAACCTTCTTCCTTCGTAAATGAGACCTGAGATAAAACAGTAGCTGAAGGACGCTTGCAGTGCTTGGGTGATGTGTCCCCCTCGGTCTGAACTCTGCGTTCCTCCTGGTCAGGTCCAGCTGTATTTCGCCTGCTTGCCAGAGGAGAAGGTTCCTTATGTTAACAGCCCTGGAGAGAAACACCGGATTAAACAACTTCTCTATCAGCTGCCACCCCACGATAATGAGGTAAATACCGAATTTAGGATGCACCATCAGGGCTTAGGTCTCCCTGGCAGCTTTTACGTGGAGAATTACCTACCTGTGTATTTATTACAAGCCTAAACCGCGGCCTGCAGTGGCATCTGACCTATAAAGCAGCACGGTGTGTACACTGAGTCCATTGTTTAGCTGTCCGGTTGGATTGTGTGCAGATAAGAGCTGTCTGGAAGGACACTGCCTTTGCTTGTTAGGGAGGCTGGTGTCACTGCAATAAACTTAACACAAGTTGGTTTTATAGTGTTTGCAGCCACCCACCAATTACCAGGAACCTACAAATTCCTGGAATTGCATTGTAGCACACAAAAAGGATGCTTTGTGATAGTAAAAGGTTTGCATCTCAGATATGCAGTGTAATTTGGAGCAGAAGTGGAAATAACAAACAAGCTCTTTGTAAGGAAAGGGGGCGGGGGTGTCAATACTTAAGATCTTGTGTATACTGCAATACTTAGTTGTGGGCACTTAACCATAAATCTAAAGGACAATGTTATGGCTGATTTAGGTTCATTCCATTATTTTAGGATAGCAGCAGGTTTTGGTTTGGCTTTTTAAAATCTTATTTCTTGCCTAGACAACTTCTTAGTTTAGTATGGTGGTTTTTTCCCCTGTAATGCAAAATCTCGCTGTGTACTACTTTTGTATTATGCCATATTAGCTAAATATTAAGATGGTAGAGAAGACGAGTTGGAAAAGTTTAATGATGATTGCCAGCACACCTGATGAATTTCTTGCATATATGCACTTACTTATTAATCTGTTACTTTAAAAGCTCAGTATCTAAAATAAGTTCTCTTGTGTTTTCACTGGAAGGTGAGATACTGCCAGTCTTTAAGTGAAGAAGAAAAGAAGGAACTGCAGATGTTCAGTTCTCAGCGCAAGAAGGAGGCACTCGGCCGAGGCACTATTAAGCTACTCTCAAGAGCAGTGATGCATGCGGTTTGTGAACAGGTAATACTACTGGTGCCACAAGCCAGCTAGCGGGCTGAATAATGTAAAACTACAGTATCTCAATATTACGTGTAAGCTTATCTCTGTCTATGTCGGAACACCAAAAAAAAAAAAGAGTATTTTTGAAACTGTAAATAGAAAGAAGGTAGTGCTTGCTTAAGTAAAACACAACCTTTGCTACTGGGAATGAACTGAATCCTTGATATATTTCTACTCCAAAAAACCTGTTGCTGACTCATACTAAAGTAATGACAAATGAAAAACAGGCATATGCTTAAAAATGTTATTATGTATAAGATAAACTTCTGTTCGCAAAAGTTTTGTTGATGCATGGAATTTGTCTAGACCAAAATTGAGAATATTTTTTTGCCTCTTGTCAGAATTTTGGAATAAAATCTGCATATTGGGTTTGGTGTTTTAACTTAGTTTAAATGCTAGAAGCTAGTAGTTTGGGACAGGAAGTGTGTTCACTTTCTGGTTTTGTTCCTAGTGTGGTACAAAAGTAAACGGCGGTGAAGTTGCAGTTTTTGCCTCGAGAGCCGGGCCTGGCGTGTGCTGGCATCCCTCGTGTTTTGTGTGCTTCACATGTAACGAGCTTCTCGTTGACCTTATCTACTTCTACCAAGATGGAAAAATTCACTGTGGCAGACACCACGCTGAACTTCTCAAACCTCGATGTTCAGCCTGCGATGAGGTAAATAATTCACATTTTACAGCCAATCTACACTCCTGTTGTTCAGTTAACAAACTGCATCACTTGGGCAATTACTAACTTCAGATGCATTCGTTTAAGGAGTCAGGACTCTGCTGCATAGATGTGTTTGAAGGCTGGAGGGTGTTTCATTTCTTGTCAAATTGGCAATATTACGAGCAGTATGATGGTATTTGGAAAGCACATGCCTGTTTGTATTTAGAATTGAATCTTGTAGATTGAATTAGAAAAAGGATCTGTACAAATATTCCAGAATATCATCCTGATAGCAGCTTCTTTAATGGTTGAGTTCTTATGTTCTCATTTATTTTTTTTTACTTTAAAAAGTACAGGGTTTTTTTTGTTTTGTTTTCTTATAGAAAAGGTCAGAATGCCACAGTTGCTATTGGACATTGTTGTTTCTGTCTTTGTATTCAAAAGGCAGCTAAATAAAAATAAATTTAGTGTGTGAACTGCACAATTAGGATATTTTGCATGCTCTAACTCCCAAGGTGACGTTTTGGCCACTTAACTAAAAGTTTACTTTTTTTATCTCTGAAAAGATCATTTTTGCTGATGAGTGTACAGAAGCTGAGGGTCGCCACTGGCACATGAAGCACTTCTGTTGCCTCGAGTGTGAAACAATCCTGGGTGGACAGAGATACATCATGAAAGATGGGCGACCATTCTGCTGTAACTGTTTTGAATCTCTCTATGCGGAATACTGTGAGACCTGCGGGGAACACATTGGTAAGTATGTCCTTTTTAAGCATTAAACTTACAAATTAAGGGAAAGCCAATTTATGAAATTATTTCACATTCCAGAAGTGTGGATTATGCAAGTACTTTTTTAGAGAAACCCAAAGCATTGCTTTTTCTCCCTTTCCAGGTGTTGACCATGCTCAGATGACCTATGATGGACAGCACTGGCATGCCACAGAGACTTGCTTTTCTTGTGCTCAGTGCAAGACCTCTTTGCTTGGTTGTCCTTTCCTTCCGAAGCAAGAGCAGATTTACTGTTCAAAAACCTGCAGCTTGGGAGAGGATGTTCATGCCTCCGACTCTTCTGATTCTGCATTTCAGTCTGCTCGATCCAGAGATTCCAGGAGGAGCGTTCGCATGGGAAAAAGCAGCCGGTCAGCCGACCAGTGCCGCCAGTCTCTCCTCCTCTCACCAGCCCTCAATTACAAATTTCCTGGCCTTTCAGGCAATGCTGATGATACTCTTTCTCGTAAGCTGGATGACTTAAGCCTTTCAAGGGAAGAGGCAAGCTTTGTTAATGAAGACTTCTGGAAAGGAAGAGTAGAGCAAGAAATGCCTGAAGACCCTGAAGAATGGGCTGAACACGAAGACTACATGACTCAACTTCTTCTGAAGTTTGGTGATAAAAGCCTCTTCCAGCAGCCCGCTGAAGTAGACATTAGATCAAGCGAACACTGGATTTCTGATAGCATGGTCAAGAGCAAGCTGGACTTGAAAAAAAATAATCCAAGCCTAGCAAGTAAGAAGTATCAGTCAGACATGTACTGGGCCCAGTCACAAGATGGTTTGGGTGACTCTGCCTATGGCAGCCACCCAGGCCCTGCCAGCAGCAGGAAAATCCAGGAGCTAGACATGGAACACGGGGCGTCAGGATACAAACATGACCAAACACCGTGGTATGGAGGTTCACTTGAATGTTTGTCTGATCTGAAACAGCAAGAACAAAGTGTTCGAGACTCAATGGATTCTTTGGCTTTGTCTAACATAACAGGTAATGGGGGCAAAAATAACTGGTTTTGATGGAGAGGTCAACCAAAGCATGCATGTTGGAGTATTTTGAACTTCTCGTATCTGTGATTTCTAAAAAGCTTTAGTAGCAAGAGATGCATGTAAAGTAGGCAATAGCTTTTATCAAGCACATATTCTTCCACAAGATACATTTTTGCTACTTAAATTCTATTTAAATTCTTCTCCTTTCCTTTTGAATTCTCTTTCCTTTGCTTATAACAAAAAAATCCATAATGTTAAACAAAGTAAGAATGGTCTTGAACTATGCATTTGTTTATACAAACCACGGCGTTAAGCAAATGAAGATACACTTTTTTTTTTTCCATACCTTAAGTACAAGAAGTTGCATTATATACTAGGATGATGTTAAAGATAATCTGCAAAACACTTTAGGTAATTTCCTGATTTGCTTGTAAAAATATGTAGAAAATGTGAAAGGATGGTAACCTTCTTAGCCTTAGGAATTGAGGTTTATAAGATTAACTTTCTCCATTGACTAAAGAGAAACTGATGATCCACTTTTGTGAACCTCCTTGTCAAACATGATTGAAATTAGCCAAAGGAATAAAAGTCAGATATGCAAGTGTCTGTGTGTGTGTGCGCGTGTGTGTGCATGTGTGTGTGTTAACCTTCCTTTCCTATTTCCCTACAAAAAAAACCAAACCTGAGAGTAAGGTATGAGAGACCCATTTTAAAAGTTGTCCTGTCCTCTCCTCCATTCCTTTCCATTTGTAAGCTGAATTATTGTAGCTACTTGTGTAGCTCAGGCCCGACCACATGCTGCATTGCCCGAACAGTAACGAAGGAACTGATGAGGGGAGCTAGGTTCAGGGAGGAGGAGGAACTAGAGATATTGCACCTGGGAAGGTCACAGGGCAGATGATGCTGCTGTTGTGGGAACGAAGGATCGTTGGACACAAACCTGGAGTAAACCAGGCCAGCTTACTGCTGATGATTTTTGGAGGGTAAGGATCCTTCTTTGCGAGGCAGTAAGCCTGGCTTTCCTGTAGCAACAGCTGGAATATTGATTTTTAGCAATATCAGAAACATGAAACATTTTAGCCTTAAAAATGGCAAGCGTGGACTGTAGAATAACTTTAAGTAATTCTTTTTTTCTTAGAGGCTTAGGTGTATGCGTGTTAGAGGTGTTTAAAAATTTTAAACTCATTAAACTTCTTCCGCTCTTGATGCCCTAATGTTAGCTAATTCTTTGGTAATCAGAGCTAATACTTAAATATTTTAGGTCAAAACAAAGCTTATTCTTCTGTGAAGCTAGTCCTTTTGGTAATAGTTCCAAAAAACACTAATAAGGTCTGCTTTACTGAAAAGAAACGTTTAATATTTTGTTACAATACTTATCTCTTTTGATAGTCCTCTCATTTTCTTTTCCTCCTTTCTCCATTCCCACCACAGGGGCTTCAATGGATGGAGAAGGCAAGCCACGGCCATCTCTCTACTCTTTGCAAACTTTCCAAGAACTGGAGGTGGAGGACTGTGAGAAAATGAGCAACATGGGAACTCTGAATTCTTCCATGCTCCACCGGAGCACAGAGTCCTTGAAGAGTCTGAGCTCAGAGTTGTGTCAGGAAAAGGTCTTGCCAGAGGAAAAGCCAGTGCATATGCCTGTACTGAGAAGATCTAAATCCCAGTCTAGACCACAGCAAGTGAAGTTTTCAGATGATGTTATTGATAATGGAAGTTACGAGAATGTTGAAATACGTCAGCCTCCAATGAGTGAAAGGACTCGTAGGCGTGTTTACCATTTTGAAGAGCGTGGAAATCGGCCTTCTCATCATCGTAGAAGAAGCAGGAAGTCTCGTTCAGATAATGCACTTAACTTGGCCACAGAAAGAAGATGCTCTCCAAGAGAGAGATTTCGTTATTACTCCCCTCAGGATCATGAAAAATTTATTCAAAATAGAAGCTCACGTGAGATTCGAGCATATATTCAAAATGCAGAGCTGTATGGACAATACGCCCATACTAGGTCTGATTATGCACTGCGGAATCAGGTGGTTGATAAATTTTTTGGATTGTATGGTGAGGAAGATGACTCCTGGTGTTCAACTTCATCCTCATCGTCCGATTCCGAAGAGGAAGGATATTTTCTAGGACAGCCAATTCCACAGCCACGATCACTGAGATATCCATACTACACAGATGACCTTTCTGGTCCAACTACTGCGTTATCTAGTTCTCAGTTTGGACAAAGGACAACCAAATCAAAGAAGAAGAGGGGACACAAAGGAAAAAATTGCATCATTTCTTAATTTGTTTTTAGCAGTTGGGAAGACCAGTCAACTCTGTAGCTACAGTTTGAACCACATCTTTTTATATTAATAATTGTACTTAGGCAAGTTGCTAAGGTTCTTAATGCTTTGCCAGTGTAAATGATAACCCTGCCAGAGTTTACATTGTACAAGTAACGTTCAGAAATGTCACCATGCCAAATCATGATCTGCTCAGATGTTGCTAGGTTTACGTAGTATGTTTCAGCTGTCAAAATACTGTTACTGCAGTTCTTGCTACAGACTTTTTGTAGACATTTTATGTTACGCTCGCTATTCACCTGTGTTGAATTATCTGAGAGAGGGATTCAACAAAGATGAATACATAAAATTGTCAGTCCTGTGCTGTAGCTATACCCACACAGGGTGATCTTTGACTTTTTCCTCTTACCACCAAGAAAAAGAAGGCTCAATACTGTGCCCATTCTTCATCGATCAAGATCACTCTTCCTCTGTCAAGTTTCCTTACAAAAACTGGAATTTTTTTTTATTTGGGAAAATGCTCCTTTTCCAAAGAGTCCACTGTTAAGGAGGCAGAAATCACGATGTGGGAGCTGAAATGCTTGAGGCCTTGGTGTATCCTAAAGCAGCAGTAAATGGTTGATACGTTTAACTTCCATGTTTTTCCCTCCGCAATTTTTTAAGAGTTCCATTCCTCTGTAAGGGGCTTTTTTGTGCCTGTTTGAAGGAAGATATTAATTCAGCTGCTGGAATTGGACTTAGCTGCCAATGAGTGATGATGTTTTTTATGCCGTGCCCCCCACCCCCCAGCAGTGAGAGAGAGGTACAACTGCTGGAGTCCTTTGCTCAGGCATGTAACCCCATTTAAGTCAATGAATCTACTTACGTAACAAATACTTTCATAAGGGCTTAAAGGATTAGGCTCCAGAATTGTGTCTTTTCAAATGCATTATCCAGGTTTTAAAATGTATTAGCTGCAATTCTAAATCAAAAAACATTGATATTTATAATGTAGTATTTCATAGGCTAAAATGTATTCATAATTTAACAGTGCAAATACTAATGTACATATTGTACAGTTAAAATTTTAAAAGCTGAATATTTTTATATCCCTGAATTTGAAGAAGTTTGTTACAATATCAGGCTAGATTTGTTAGGGGTTTAACAGCAGCATTATGGATGAAATATTGCTTGTATTTTAGTCAGGGGTTTTAAGTTGAAAAATATTGAAAAATGTTTAGTGCAAAACAGCTTAATTTTGTCTGCTAGGTATTAAAAGCTCTATATGCATGGTGGGGCTATGTAAATACTCTCTAAACTATGGCCCTCTTAATCTTGCAAGTGTTATTTATGGGTCAAGCAAAGTGTAAACTATATAAATGTAAAAACCACACAAGCCTGGAATATATCAGTATAACAAATACGCAACTCCTGTGGTTGTGGATTTTTTTTTTTATTATTGTTCCACTCCTTGCCCAAAAATAGTTTCTGAAGTTCACCTACGTAAAGGAAGAGAAATGCTGGGTGGTTCTAGAAGGCAAGCTGGCAAAAACCTATAAAGTGGTAGGTTATCTCAGAAGTTGCCTTGAACTCATATGTGGAGCAGGAGCTATTTTAAGTTATAATAAACTTCTTCCAATTTTTTAGATAAAGGGCAGAAATTTGTTACTTGAATTAACAGTGACATCCACCAACTAAGACAGTAAATGCTAAAGCCATTGGCTTTCTGACCACCTGAAGAAAGGTAATTAATGAAATAACAGATGCTGCTTACCAAAAAGGCCTGGCAAATTGAACTACGCTTGCCCTTCTTGATTACATAGAAGTTTGGAAATAAAAGCAGCTAGAAGTAAGGGAGGGAATGGACACATGAGTATTGGCTTGCTTACACCAAAGAAAATGAAGCTGTTGCTAAGGCTAAATCAAACTAGCAGTTACTTGCTTGTGTTTTTCAGGGTAAAATAAGCAAAAGATCCTTTACTCCCAGAGGTGGTATTCACCATATAAGTCACTTTTCTAGTACAAACAAGTCTTGTGTACATGAAAGCTGATCAAAGTAATATCACGCTACATCGCGTGGGCCCATGGGCGGCTCGTGGGATGCTTCCAGCTGGTGGGCTGCTGTGGTGGCTCAGGCAGCATTTGCTTTCCTAGCAGCCAAATGCCCGTTGTGCTGAAGTATATTACAACAGCCTGGCTGCCGGGACTTACAGGACTTGAGGAGAGATGCTGACTTGTTAATACTTTACCCAGGATGCTCAAACAATGATTGGGACCTTCCATTCTTACCTGCATTTCCAAATACGGGGAACCAGGATCCTCAGAAATGAAATGCTCTGTCTGCTTCCTGCTGCTGTGTCCTTTTTGGAGGAAGTAACTGTCTCATGGAGAAATGTCTCCACCAGCAGTTCTTCTGGTCTTACACCATCTCCTGAGATACAGCATATGTACTCTCCCAAAGTGCAATGTCTTACGGAGTATTAGATGATAAAAGTTCTCCATAGATTGTTAGTTGCTTCTTAATACTTTCTTCTTTAAAAGAAAAAAAACAACTATTCAACATAGATCTCTAAAGTGTGTCATTTACAAACTATCTGTCTTCAGAGTTCACTTTCATGTCACCTCCCTCTAAACCTCAAAATAAATGAGCTGAAAGATGTATCTCTTCCCTGTGCCCTTATACAAAACCCAAGGATAACTTAGGGCTAAAGGTGTCACTGCTGGGGCACTGTGCACTCTCTGCTCCTGGCAAGGGCTCTGGGTACTTCAAACTGAGTGATGTAAATCATGACACTGCCCCCACCACCACTGTTCATATTGTTATTTTTCAGCTGGAAGCTTTGGCAGTGGACAGAGGCCTTCCCTTGTCCTCAGTTTTACTCGGAAAAAATGTACAGGCACGTTTCTCTGTGGAAGCGGGTAATAAGCCTCCTGTACGTAGTGCTGCTCTCCTGCTGAACAGCAGCAATTCTTCCAGCCCAAGGCGGGCGCTCTGACCTGTTTTGCCTCAAGAGCAGACTCAGCCAAGGAAGGTACGGCTGGACAGCACGAGGCCCAGGGGAGCAGTGCTCCAGTGTTGTTGCCTTCCAGTGGTTAAGCAGCTTGTTCAGAGCTAGTTTAGATACCTCTGCTCTGAGGCACACGTACCTCCCTTAGCTATGCTGGGCTGCAGGACCACAAGTAATGAACAGCATTAGAAAACATTTAGAAAGCTTTGTTTTGCTGAGGAATGGACTGCTAAGAGACACTCTTGTCAGGGGAAGAATAACAGATACTTGTAAGCACACTTAATGAAAGGGGCTAACTTGTATTTTTATCCACTTTTTAAAAATTATACACTAAGTTTAAAGATGGCTATACAACTTCTTTAGTTTTTTCAGCTTGACATAAATGATTTCTACTTTATTTTTGACCACTTCTTACGAGAAACTTTTCTAATTGATTCTTCCACCTTAAATATAAAGTGAATGGTATGGGATATAGTGTCTGCTACCAGCGCAAGACTCAGATACAGTCACCAAAGCTGTAAATTCTGTTTTGTGTTATTAGAAGTAGCACCTATTCCAAATGGAGCTTATACCCTGGTAGGCACCTAAGCACTACACAGCTGCTCACTCACTACCCCCCAGTGGGTGGCGGAGAGAATCAGAAGGGTAAAAGTTAGAAAACTTGTGGGTTGAGATAAAGACAGTTTCATAGGGAAAAAACAAAAAACACCCAAACAAAAAACCCCGAAGTGATAAACCCCCAGTTGCTCACCACCAGCCAATACCCAGCCAGCCCCTGAACAACAGCAGCCCTGGCAAACTCCCACCCCCCACACACCCTCCCAAACCCCCCACCCCCATGCCCTGATTTTACTGCTGAGCTGCATGACATCATATGGTATGGAATATCCCTTTGGTCAGTTGGGGTCAGCTGTCCCAGCTGTGTCCCCTCCCAACTTCTTGTGCACCCCCAGCCTACTCGCTGGTGGGGTGGGGTGAGAAGCAGAAAAGGCCTTGACTCTGTGTAAGCACTGCTCAGCAACAACTAAAACATCCCTGTGTTATCAACACTGTTTTCATCACAAATCCAAAGCATAGCCCCACCGTACCAGCTACTATGAAGGAAATTTATCCCAGCCAAACCCAGTACAACCTTCACGGTAGTGAGAAATATTAGGGCAATACATTATCCTCATCCTCATCAAAAGAGGAAACCTTGCACAGACAACAGGGTCACAAAGAACCGGTCCTTCTCTGATACATGGCGTTAGCTCCTTTCATATCCGTAGTGGTTTTATTGCTGATTTTCACCCTAACTGCTTACGTTGTCACTCAAAGCTGCCAGTTCACCCAGTGAGGTTACAGATCCGTTCAGAACCGCTCCAGCCTCGGCAGGTAGCACTGAATTTCCACGCTCCTTTACTTCCTTTTCCTCTTCCCTTTTTATTCTTTTAAGGGTATCTGCACATTAATGTGCGCTAGGAGTAAGTTTTGTTTTCGGGAGCTCTTCAGGTGACAAAGAAAATAAATTCCTCCAGCACAGCATCTGGTTCCTTCCACCAATGCTCTTCCTACCCCTTTCCAAGAGCCCCGTTGAGGCTGTCCATGAGAGCAAGGACAACTTTTTAGATTGATAGGAAATAAACCCAAAGTATATGTTTGTTTCTACAGCAAACAAGACTAAAAGCCATGTTTCTTGCTTAAGTTAAGGGATTGGCATAATATTTTACTTACATCAACAGAAAACATACATCACAAAAGGTTAAATGTGGACATTCAACATAATGACAAGTATTAAACGGAAAACCAGTTACCTATCATTCAGGAATGTGAATTAAACCTTTCACAGAAATAGCACTTATAAAATAATTCAAAAGGCTCCTTAGTTCATGAGTAAAATTTAATCCATTAAAAAAAAAAAAAGTCAGATGAAGCTAAGGACAACCTAACAAACTTTTGAAAGATCTTACTGACCTATTAGCTAATCTAAAAAACCCAAGAATATTGGCTGACAGGTCGGGCTCCAAGAGTTACAGTAAATGGGGTTACATCAGGCTGGTGTCCAGTCACCGGTGGGGTTCCCCAGGGCTCAATTTTAGGGCCAGTGCTCTTTAATGTTTTTATAAATGATATAGACACACGAGTTGAATGTACATTAAGTTTGCCAACGATACTAAACTAGGAGGAGCTGTGGACTCCCTCAAGGGTAGAGAGGCCTTGCAGAGAGATCTGGATAGACTAGAGAGCTGGCAATCACCAACTGTATGAAATTTAACAAGAGCAAGTGCCAGATTCTCCACCTGAGAAGGGGTAATCGTGGTTATACGTAGAAATTGGGGGATGAGAGGCTGGAGAGCAGCCCCGTGGAAAGAGATCTGGGGGTCTGGGTTGATGGCAAGTTGAACATGAGTCAACACTGTGCCCTGGCAGCCAAAAGGGCCAACTGTGTCCTGGGGTGCATCAAGCACAGCATAGCTGGCTGATCGAGGGAGGTGATTGTCCCACCCTACGCTGCACTGGTGCGGCCCCACTTTGAGTATGATGTGCAGTTTTGGGCACCTCAGTATAAGAGGGACATCAAACTACTAGAGTGTGCCCAGAGGAGGGCAACCAAGATGGTGAAGGCCTCAAGGGCAAGACTTACAAGGAGCGGCTGAGGTCACTTGGCTTGTTCAGCTTGGAGAAGAGAAGGCTGAAGGGTGACCTCATCGCAGTCTACAACTTCCGCAAGGGGGGCAGCAGAGGGGCAGGTGCTGATCTCCTCTCTCTGGTGACCAGCGACAGGACGTGAGGAAATGGAATGAAGCTGCGTCAGGGGAAGTTCAGATTGGACAACAGGAAAAGGTTCTTCACTGGGAGGGTGGTCGGTCACTGGAACAGGCTGCCCAGGGAAGTGGTCACAGCCCCACGCATGTCAGAGTTCAAGGAGCGTCTGGATGACACTCTTAGTCCTATGGTTTCGTTTTAGATAGTCCTGCGAGGAGCAGGGAGTTGCACTCAATGATCCTTATGGGTCCCTTCCAACTTGAGATATTCTGTGATTGTAAGCTTAGGTCTTACTTTACAGAAAAGCACTTGAAAAATCAGATACTTTTATCATAGTAAATTTAATCAGGCTTCTAACAAAGGAGACTCCTAACAAACTGTACAGCAATAACGGACATTTTTAATCAAAAATATATTAAACATGATTTCAGTATTTTTTTCATTAGCATTTCTAACCCAAAGCAGAAACTCTGCTGTAACACCCTGAAGGCTCTCGGTCCTGTAGACAAGTAGTGAAGCGCTGTAGTTACGTTTCTGCCTCGGAGAAGACTTTGCCTGCGGGTTCATGACTGATCTCAGCAAACCAGGTTGTTGCCAGAAGGGGCGGGCCAGGCCTAGCTACTGTGCCACAACAGGTTGCCTCTCTTCCCCTCTCTCCCTCTCCAAATTAGCATCCTGTAGGATCTGTGAGCTGATTCCCACTCACTGTGCAGCCCACACAATCCCAGGTGCCAACAAGGTAAGTTGCAGGTCATCTCCTTTGAGCAATGTGAGCTCTTAGAAACCAACAAAAGCCAACTGCAAACCCACACCCTGCTGACATAAAAACTAATCAGGCATCTCAGGAATCTGATGTAATACATATTTAATACACCATATCAAGATTTGCATGTGTAAGACGCTGTGATACATACAGTACCTTGCACATGCAAAATCATTGCTATTTCATTTACTTTTCTGCACACCATTCTGATGAAATTTGAGAAGCTATCTTGATAAGGGGGCTGAATTCAATGACTTTAATTTAAAAATACTGTGCACTTTGGAAACGGTGAGCTTTGCTCATTAGTCCTTTTACAGCATTTCATGTGTTTCTAAATGCAAATATATACAAAACAATCGTGCTTATACTTACCTCTTTGTAATTATGACTCAAATTATCCCTTTCATAAAACGTTCATAAAACCCAGTACCTTATTAAATGTAAAGCTGTGCACAATTCAATAGTCAGGATACCGCCAATGAGTCCTAAATATTTTTCATCTCTGAAAAGTAATCACGTAGCCCTGGCAGCCTCTTGACTCTCCTCAAGCACTGTTCCCCAACTACAAGTTGCTCTATCAGGTCAAAAGTGGTGCCAGACGTTACCCAGAATCACCTAGGTTTGAAACGATGCTGAATTTGGGGCCTTAGGGTTCAACTTCACGTTACACCTAATCCAAAGCAACTTGGAGTTCCTAAAGAGGTGGTCCTGCTCTCTTTCCTTGCCCCACCTTGCCACCCCAAATTCCTGCTCCTTCTTGATGTCGGAAATAAAGATTACACACAGCCTCCTAACTGTTAAAACTGACGGATGAAAAGTGGTGAGAAGGCGTAAGGGGGGAGAGGGAGCGAGTAGGAGAAGGGACCTTTCCCTGCTCAGTGGCTGCCTGCAGTTATACTCTGTAAGGTGTAGTCAAAAACATAACAAAGGAAACGTTTAGTAGCAAATAGTAACAAAAAATGGAATTCATCCTACATAATACTGCTTACTAGTAATGACTCGTGATACAAAAACACTAAAATTTAAAAGGCATTTGCAGAACCTGCAATTAGAACAAAAATACAGCACTTCTTATATCAAGTAGGTAGAGTTGCCCTGGCAGTCAGAGACTAGAGATAACCGCTAGTGTAATTTTACAGAATGAATCTGAAGTTTAAAATTAAACTATAATAAATAATTTAAATCATAGTTGTGACCAATTTTGCAAGTCTTCCCTTCCTATAGTATATATGAAAACAAGACGTATTTCTGCGTAAGTTGAGGAATGAAGAGCTGCTTCTTGTTATTTTAATAAAAAATACAGTGTTTGAAGTTACACTTATAAACATCAAAACATAAGTGTACATACATCGGACTGAACATTTTTTCCTAGGTAACTGTGTAAAGGTTTCAAAAATAGTTTGTCACTTTACAGCATTTTTGAAAAGAACATCCTTTCAAAGGAATATATGTCAACAAGTACAGGTAGGAAGAATACAATTGTGGAGACCACAGTGAACAAGATATAGCCACCCGAGCTACTACAAAGGAGCACAGGCCTTGGGTTCAAATCTCCAACAAGATCTCCTCTTTCCCCGCAAAAAGCAGATTTATGTATTAGTGGCATACACAATGCAGAGGATCTAAAAGCATATTTTTGTCCTTAGTATGAGCCCTCTTTGAAGGATTCTGATAGATCTTGATTGGCAGCATCGTACTGAGCAATGAAATGTTTCAGTTCTTCAATGCATCGCTCACCTATTTCATGCAAATTCTGCCTCAGGGCAAACTGAATGGACTTCTCTAATGATGGATCTTTATCAATTAGCATCTTCACTACCATGCCAAAGGTTTCACAGTCTTGTCTGTAGACCTAGAAACAACACATTTTAGAAAACAATTAAATGCAAGAGACTTTACATCAGCACACCAACAGCCCTCATGAGTTCGGTGCTACTGCAGATCCAAACCAAAGAATATTGGATTTAATGCCAGTTTCAACTGTAAGACGTATTTGCCTTTTCCTCTCTTCTGACCTGCACTAATACAAATGTAACTAGTTCAGAACTATCTGGATACAAGAAGTAACTCTTATTGGAAGAAATGCCTTAAAAAGAGAGATTATTCCTCTGGCAGCAATATTTAATAAATAATGGCACAGCAAAGTACAAATGCTAAACCAGATTTTCATTGCAAATATATGTAAAATTAATTTAACTGTGGCATGCCTAGCAATCTCAATCTTTATACAAAGCATCAATAACTTAGTTTGTAATCTTTCCTAATACTTTAAATGCAAGTTGTGTTTAAATAATTTCACTAAGTTATGTTTGTTGGATATCTGTTTCTCATAGAAGTCTTTGACAAACATGACTTTAATTAGTTTGACTGCATTGGTGATTCAACCACCAAGGATAAGAGAAATCCTGGCAGTGGTTTACGTGAACCCGTCTGATCTTGTACGGCAGGGAATGAAGAGTTTGCAAGTCAGTTATGTACCGCAGTTGAGGAGAAGTAACTTCTCATTATCTCTGCAACTGTTTTTCAAACAAACATCTGACTATGCTCTCAGGCGGTTTTCAAAGTGAGTCAGTGGCCTTTCAAATATTTTTTTTTTTTTCAGATTCCAGCTAAGGTTATTAATCTAAACACCCACCAAAAAAAGAACTTGTCAAAGTCTTCCAACTGCCAGATGCAGTTCATTTTCACACCTCTTTGGCCAATTTCCATTTAGAAAATACACTGGCTTTTTGAATGAAGATAAGTAAGTTTTGTATCTCTGTACATTTTTTAGGAGGGAAAAAAAAAAGCTAAAATGTTGATATTCCTCAAAGTATGATTATCTTTTAGTATTGTGTGCTTCTGTTAGAACTTGTTTTTTACAGAGATGTGTGACCCTTTCCTCCCACATTTATCTATATTGTGGACACAAATGATACAACTGTATATAAGCAATTTCCCATTAGTAAAAGAGACAGAAAAAAACAAACAAAAACCACCCCACAACCAAACACCACCACACTGTTTTATTCATAAGGACCAGTCCAAGGGCAGCTCAAGCATATTCATGTCAGAGAAGCAGTAAAAAAAAAAAAACCAAACAAACATTCTGCACACAAATTAAACTATTCTCAGAAACAAAACGATTTAACATGATACCTTTAATACAGTTCTCAAATGTTTGATAGTATATTCTATTAAAATAGTTTAAAATGAGACCTACTTTTCAAACACTGGTTGGCAAATAAAAGAAAACGTTTTGGAAGAAACTCATTTTCAACGGAGATTAAGAAGTCAAAGAGAAAAGTGCAGCCCAAAACAAACTGGAGCTAAACATCTTAAGTGTGGAAACAGTGTGCACATGGCATTTTTTCTGAGAGGGGGTTTGTGTCCTGCTTTGTATGTTTAGTTCTTTGGTAGTAAAATAGCAGCACGAAACCCAGACTCTCTGAGTTCATGTTCCACAGCAAGTAAAACACGGTACTTGCTAAGAGAACTTCAAATAGAGTAAATTTAGGTTACTTTTTTCTGACCCTTTCCAAGGAAAAAGCTCAGGAAGAATCACTGTCTCCGATTAGCCTTATGACAGACAGATGGTATTTCACTTTGCATAACTCGTGCCTTTCAAGTACTTGCAGCATGCTTGCTAGCACCTTCACAGAATGATTTCTGAAAGGTTTTTTCTCCCCAGAGCCATTATGTTTTGGGGGAAACAGTTCAAAACTTTTTTTTTTTTTTTTTTTTTAAATTGCATGTCTATTTGTCCTATTTTATCACCTTTGAAGTGGTCAGACCAAGGATGTGTGAATGATCTTCCACAGGTAAATGAACGTGGTAACTGTCAGTCTTCAGAGGACGCTGTGCAAGACCGGCACAAGTGAAACCCTGACACTAATAGAAAACACAGACACATCGCCCCGTCTTCTGCACGGGAAGGCACCCAAAGCTACAACTGAAGGAAATGCTCTACTTTTAATTGGTCTTCAAATTAATGGCAACTAGTGCTATCTGCTATTTCTCTTACACACCACAAAGAACTAACCCAGATGAAATTCTCTGACCCTTACCATATCAATATTAGCTCAATCTAAGCACATTTTTCTTCAAAACTTTCAAAAAAGAAGACTTGGAGGAAAATCAAGAGAGCCACCGTCATCGCTGCGCCTGGAGTCAGAAGTCACTTTGCTGTCACAACAATCTGAAAACTAAACACCTTCATACACGAGATGAACGTTTTCAATACTTTGTGACAAAAGACTTTTAAAAAAATAGAATTGACCTAAAATAGGGGAAGACGGTGAAGGTGGAGCAGGAAGGCAGTTCTAACAACAGAAAACAAAGGAAACAGCTCAGCTCCTCTAACAATAATTGAGCAATTTTCCCTCAACAAGCTTTCTACCCCAGCTGCTAATTCTGATCCTCCTGGTGCAATCTGCCTGCTTCTCAATTGTGCTGATAAACCCATTTGTATAGCTGCGACGTAAATTGCATCACTGAGATGATTCCTTTTAAAATTACTTCCCCCCCAATTAATGTGATGCAGTGATTCAATTCTAAAACCAGATGCATCAGCACAACTGAAAGAACAGTCACGAAGTGGAAATAACTTCATAAACCAGTTTATATCTGAAGCCAGTGCACAACTACCAACCCTCAGAGAGAAGTTACTATGCTTTGCAGAAGGGAGTAGAGATTATCAATTACAAGAATATCAATACAGAAGATATTAATTACAGCTTAATGGTACAATCAACTATTTGAAAAAATTGTGAAAGCACTCAAAGCTCTTGAAAAAGAGGACGGTGGCATGGCGTATTAAAATCCATCTTCTCTACAGAAGAGGAGGCAGCTATTTCTGGAAAATAAGCCAATAATGTGATGCTTGAGGAAGCAAGAAAACTGCAGAAAAGACTCCAAACAAGCAAAAAAGCTCTCTGTTGGAGAAGAATACTGGAAGAACTTGTGACCCAACAAGGGTTGAAAATAACCCTATCTTTAAAATTCCAGCTGATACTGATTTTGAGCTTAGACCATGGAAAGCTCATCTGTAAACATCTGGAACTAAAACCTGAAAATGATTCCATGTGTGGGGAAAGAAGAAATAACGTTTTATTATTGAAAAACAAGAAACGGAATGATACCAATGACATGATTATTCTATCTGATATATACATCAAGTAATCCTGAAAACAGCTAAAGCCATAGGGTGATCATTTACCAAGGCCCTAGCATGCTTTCACTCTCTGACCTAAGCTACGGCACCAGCATAATGGAAAGAATGTGTAACACTTCAGTAAACAGATGAAGGAGAAGCAGAAACAGCTGTTCTATTCCCAAATATATAAATATACTTATTTTATATATATACACACACACAAAAACCCCCGCCATATAGTCTTGATTTTCCTATGAATGAGAAGTATATAAGCTGAATCCAAGTTCTCTTTGAAGAGTTTTCCAAAATCAGCACATCTGGCATCTGTGAGGTCGGAGGATCACAAATATGCCTATTTTTATATTATTCTCATGGCATTTTAGCTCTTTTTGTTCTTACATGATAATAGCATAGAAGCTCTGGCTGAGATCAACCATTCACTGTGCTAGTCTCTGTATAAGCACTTAGGCTTTGTCTAGATGCAAATCTAAAGGTGTGATGTACCTGCAACAGGTTAGTGAACACTCCTTATATATTTGAGAAAACTAAACCAAAATTTGCACTTAGAACTGTTTAAATATAGCTAAAAGACATTTACTTCCAGATCTACCTAGACCAATGGAGATGTTAGTCCCCCAGGTTGGAAGTGATCAAGCCCTAGAACTCACCAGGCAGAATGAAACTTTTGACAACTCCCTAATCTGCATCCGTGCAAAGTTTTCACAGTTAACCTCAAAGCGCCATCAACAGTGACTTAAATGACAATGTATGACACTGACATGAAAGAGATGAAGGATACCACACATTCTCTTCTTCCAGCTCAGCTCTGGGATGTTAACCTCTGATGGGGAAGAAAGAGGGGCAGAAGCAAGCACGTGGGGACTGCTCATGTCTTAGACTGCTATATCCCTCCTGCAATGATAATCTAAAAATGGTCTTGGCTTAAACCAAAGAAAACATATTGAATGGCTCAGCTGATGGGTGGAAGACACCATCACCAAAACTTTGTTGTAAATCTGAACTCTGGGCATGGATGAAATTATACCTAGCTAGGGAATACCTTGACACAATGTCTACTACTCACTAACAAAGTCCGCATCATTTCCTTTCTCTGCCTAGCACAGCCCCATGTTCTTCTCCAAAACCGTTCCAGAGCTGCCCGTGTATTTTATGCAACAGAGCTGTTGGACAACACAAATAGTAATGAGAACAAAAACTATAACTTAAGATGTCCTCCCCTGCAACTGACTACAGTCTGCAGAAGAGTCAGAAACTTTGTCGCCTTGGTCTCAAAGTCTTGCATACCTGGTCAAAAAGCAGCTTCATTTCAACAGCACGAGTAGACACAATATTCAAAGGGGATGAGGCCAGGAAAAACAGAGAAGTTAAAATGGAGATATTCTCAACCCTGATTTCAACCCATGGCTGTGGCACATTTTTTGAATGCTCTTGGCTTTATGCACATGTAAAAGCCTCTTGAATAGGAATCAAGAGACTTGCGCATGCAAGGCTCGAGCAGCTTTATGCAAAAGATGGGCAAATTCATTTCAATGCAGAAGGTGGTACTTCTGCTCACAAACATAAGCAGGACCACCAGGCATAAGAAGGACCACATCCATTAAGTGGATGTGATGATTTAGCAAGTGAAATTGATGCCCATGATTTAGTCTGTAATTTCCAATCCCTTGCTCTTTTTCATCGCAATCTTTCCTGCATTTTTGAGTATTCTTATCATTCCATACATTTACAGATTCATCTAACACTCTCTCACCTCCACCAGGACTCCTTCACAGCAACACAACGCAACTCCAGGCTCTCTGAGCAGCTCTGCACCATATGTATACAGCCCACCATCAGTGCTTGTGAGTCAGTGCTCATCTTCAGAGATGCCTGTTCTCAGCTCCTCATCCAGAAGGCCAAAGACCCTCAAGGCTCAGTTCACACGGGGGAAGAAGTTAGGGTTGTGGCTCAGAAACCATGTTAAACAGCCTGCAACCCTTAGATACTAACTCACCCTTGAGAAGACCCAACATGCCCAGCAATCACAATCTTGTATCTGTGATTCATGCAAGTATTCATTTAATATATTATCTTTCAGAAGACAGAAACTTTTCAGTTACTAAAGGCACATTTCCCACAAGTATGAAATACCCCATGCAAGGAGGAAAGCAGCAACATGCTCACTGGTAGTTGTTTGATTTCTGACAAAGGCAGAGCTTGAACTTGCAGAGCACAAGTAGAGCACAAGTTTGAAAGCTGTACCACATCCCCTCCAGACACCCCGTTAATGAAAGAGCAAACTGCCTGAAATCCGTCTTGCTTCAATGATGCCCCAGGGCTCCTCTACACCAGACAGAGGTAACAGCTTTTGTTCCCCCCTCCCCTCCCCGCTAAACCACGACAGCTAGGTTGGTATAGCCCTCTGGTGGTATAAGCAGCCTCTTATTTCCCCTCCTCAGCAGACCTAAAATAAGTCTGACAAAGCACTCTTCTGTTCACACAGCCACATCTATGCCAGGTTTTCCCGGCATGGGTAGACAGACTATGAGATATAATTTTCTTGTACTCCTAACTAAAAGCAATACTAAAAGATTTTGTAATGTAGACCTAGCTCTAAGCTGATTGCATATGCAGTAAGATTTTGCATTATAATTGTGCATGTAAGCTCTAGCAAACTGGGAAACTACTATACATTGAATGACTTCAGTATTGCTGGGATCACAGTATTTTCTTTGCCAAAGACATCTTTTAAAAGGAACTATTACCTCTCCCCAAATCACTTCTTTATAATTTATTTACATGCTATCTTGGATTCTTCTCAACCGTGCAAATTAGACTTTATTAACTTATGCAAAATTTACTCTCCTCAAGTACAATAAGCTAATCTTGTACTGAAAGAGTACAGAGAAATTTTCATTACTGCAGTGGCAATGTAATTGTACTGTTATGTTTATGAGTACAATATATAAATTTATAGCTCCACAGTGCAAAGAATGCTCGGAACTGTCATTAAACCACTTGCAGACAATTCTCATGATAAAGACATTTAAAATTGGTTTTCAACCAAGATAAACTATTTTTCATGGTTACACAAAGCTAAATTAACGTACAACAAATTTAATACTTGGTTAAAATAGTGGTATACAATTTTTAATTATAAAATATCAACAAGTCTATTCCTTTCTTAAAAACGCACTAACAATTTTGCCTTGAACCTGTGTAATAATTTCTGCACCCATTAATCAATGTGTTTATAGACCAATTAGATATTCATTGAAATGCAAATTGGGGGAAACAAGTTATTTAATCTACTATGTAATAATGAACAATTTCATGTTAATTTGCTACTTACTGAAGATATGCAAAACATTAAAGTTATTTGCACTTAAATGCAATTCTGCCTCCCTTTTCATTGAAAGTTTCAAGCTCTTGGTTTAATAGATTTAATCAGCTTTCAGAATGTAAGCCCACCATTTTTGGCATCTAAATACCTAACTGAAAGGTCTGATGGAAGTCCCTCATGTGGAATAGATGCTGATACAGCCATCATTTTAAAAGAAGCGTGAATTCCAATCTGAACTCTGCTTTGCCCTCAAGGATGGGGACCAGCAACGTGGGGGGCGGCACGTGAGCACAGTGCAGCAGGGACGGGCGCTGGGAGCCACAGCGCCTGGGAGGAGGCCCCTGGGAGAGGCAGCTGAGGCCACCCGGCTCTGAACTCCCCAGGAGACGGTCACTGCTCCCCACACAGGGCCACAGTGTTTCTGTTCAGCTGGTCTACAGCATCTTGTTTCTAGGACACAGCATCTCCTGCCTGCGTTTTTATTTATTCCTTTGATTAAACTAATTTGAAAGAGGAAGATGCAGTCTAAATGCCACTGCAAGGCTTCCTGCTTCATTTTAAAGTAGAATTCTAGCATGAAGAGAGATGAAAAGTGCTGTGTAAAATTGGGGGTGGGGTGGGACGGGATGACGACGGGTATCGATGTCTACAGTAACAAACTCTCTGCTGAGTTTACACGTACATTTTAAGGCTGAAAACCCTGAAGAGTTGGCTTGGGTCCTGAGACACAACTCTGGTCTTTTCCATGCTGTGTAATACACTGGGAAGAAAACATGCAGGCCAAATTATTTACTTGCATGAAACCATTATCTCCAGTTTAAGCTCAAGACGTCATCTGGATACTCCTTTGCTTCATATCATGCCCCTGGTGACACCTCTGCAATTACAGTGAAGTCATGGGGTTTGCACAGGGTGGAGTCCATTGCAGCTCAGGAGAAGCCTGTGACTGGCTCAGGTATGCAATGACTGCAGGAGCGCCCGAGGAAAGCTACGCTGCCTTGTCTTCGGCACGTCAGCCTCATCTTCCTATGACTTCTGTTGTGCAGGGCTCTGCCCCTCAGCAATAATACATCTAATTATCATCTCTGTAGAGAAGCACCATCCCTCCTCAACTCCTTTCTTCTTCCCTTCACCATCCAAACAAAAAATTACACGTTTTTGTGCATTTACTCAATGCTTATAAAGCAATCTAAAGATGGAACGTACAGCTTTTGTACGACACTGTTGAGCAGAGCCAAAAAATAATAAAAATAAAAAGCAATTAAAAAGACAAGTCCTCAACAATGGTAGTGTTTACAGCTCCAGTTACGCAACAAGGACAAATCTGTAGAGCAAGGCTATATAGTTCTGAACAATCATAGCAAAAGCCAACCAAGTTGGTACTATTTAGAAAACTGTTCATATGAACTATTGAACTGTCTCAGCATTCTTTTAAGTCAAAGTGAACAGGGAAAGTATCACACACAAAGTATTCAGCACAGTGCAAGATAAACCTTAAAATGCTATGACTTGTACTGCCTGGCAATTAAATTAATATCTGGAAAGTTCAGCAACAGAGTTTTCATTTATGAAAACCTGAATTTTCCATATAGTTCCCCATTGCTTTAAAATTACTACAAACAAGTTTTCAATAAGAAGCAAGAAGTTTACTTTAAATATATTGCTAGGAAATCCATATATTTACTTTAATAATTTTTAATACTACAGTGGAGGACTTTAAGCAAATGTTTAAATGAACAAGAATTGATACACAACAAAAATGTACATGACTATACACTTCATTTACTGTTACATTTTGGCAAGAGCAAGTGCATTATTACTTCTTCAAGAAATGTCTTGCTCAGTCAAGCAGAAGTAGCTCCCATGTGGGAGAGCAAGGACTATTATGTTACATAGTTTTACTGGAGATAATTCTTTACTAAACCAATCAGACCACATAATAACAGCATTCTAACACCAACTACAGGCCCTTGGAGACCAGTTTGTGTGTGGCCTAGATTTCATAGGCTTCTTTACAACAGATGCGTTGGATGAGGGTAGTGTTACTTCATATATTAACTTGTGTGTTCCTTAGGTAAAACAGCAGTATTAGTTTAAGTTCTACCTCCTACATATTCTTCTTATAGAAAATGTGTGCCTTCTGCAAGCAGATGATACATCTGAATTCAAATAATCCATAGCAATTACAATTCATCAGTTTCTAAACCTCACTAGAAGTACTGATAACCTCTTAAAGATATATCAATGACACCTTTTCAGCTCACGTATAAGAATACCCAGTTATATGTTTAAGAATGTCCAGCTACAAACAACTGCACGGCTAAGTCCAAAAATTGTCTGAAAGAGCAACAATTTATATATCTATTAATTTCCCTTTGTTCTATAATGATCTTCAAGTCTAGAAACTGCATTTTCATAGGACCATAAATGAAAACAAAATCCTAAAAGCTCTCCTGTCTGACAGATGCTAAAAAAAAAAATCCCATTACTTGAAATGCACCAGTTCAGGATTAAACAGGAAATAATCAGCTTTATGCCAAAGGAAGGACCTCGCCCTGCAACTTTTTATTTATAAAATACTGAATTGATGGAAAGCTATTTCCTAAATCTGCTCCATGGTAAACTTATTGCTCCATCCAAAACAGGAAGGGTGAAGTTTATCTACAAAAGACTCTATGTTAATTCTCTTGTTAAAAATGCTTTAATAGCTTTCAGTTATGTCCACTGACCATAAAGGAAAGCGATATTCATTTAAGCTTCATCAGAATGGGCTGTATATTAACAGCAACAATTACATGACAAACCAATCTTCCTTGTCATAAAAACACACAAATACTTTTGTACGGAAAGTACAGTAGCTTAAAATCCACATATATAGACTGTGCTGCAGTACAGATCAGCAATGATGCACGAGCTTTTACCAAAAAGTGACTTGTGGTGATGTAGTTTTCCCTCAACACAAGTCTTCACACTTTCAATTTCAACAAATATCCTCAGCTACAAATATTCTCAGATTCAACATTCTGCATTAACAGGGCTCATTTTTGTTAGTGGGCAAGACAGAATTTTATCCTGAGGTGTGGATCACCTATATTTTCTTCAATAGCACAATGTAACCGAGCAGCAAGAGAAGAAAATAAAAAAATAAATCTTCCTTTTCCAATTAAGAGCAACTCCCAGCAGATCAGTTGCACGATTAACTGGCAGCAGCATTGTTATTGTAAACTCAAAGCTAGTGGATCGATGAGTTTAAGAACCAGCCCTTAAATGATAAGGCTTTCTCACCATCACTGTCTAAAAACCAACTTCATTTTTTTTTCTTCTTTAATGGTTAAAAAAAATGCTAAAGCAGGTTTGGATACACATGCCAAAGGCTAGGTTTTTTGATCACATGTGCAGCATAAAGAAAATACTACACAAAATAAGTCAAGTACTGTATGTAATGGACAACTTTGCAGAAAGGAAAAGCAACAGCTGCAAGAAGAAAAACAATTACTTAGATTACCAACATTTTATTACTTAGTTTATGTTAAACCTCAAGGTTTCTGAAAGTTTAGAATTACTTCACACATTATATTGGCCTCACAAATCAGTTTTATTAGTGCCTCAATAACAGATCAAATTTTTTTCATGTCCAAGTCATGGTCCTGTCTCTACCCTCTATATAGTCACTCTCATCATTTACTTTAAGTACTCATTTCAAATATAAAAATCAAATAAAGTAAAAATAAATTAAGGCCATGTTTTTGAAGACTTCTGTAAGCTTTCCCTAGCTTGTGGATGGATATCTTTTTCCATATGCAGCTGTGACGGCTGAAAAGACTGTTCTCCCTCCCCAGCTGTCACCATCCCCATGCCAGAAACCATCACCCCACTTGTTTGTGTGAGCCAGTAATATGCAGGACTACTCCTGAAATTAATTTTTAGGCAAAATCAGCCTGATTAGGTCACACGCTAGCACATCAGTTGGGCTGCGGGAAGGAATCACCTATTGTGGGTGAGAAGGTGACAAGCAGCTGCAGATGACATCTAAAGAGGACATTTGTCTATAGCCTTACTAGTGTGTCCAGTCTCTCTGAGCTCATCTGGGACTGCTCACAGAACTGCTACCTAACCCAGACAGACAAAGCACACAGGATCTGTGTTTAAATGTTTGCGTATCTTAGCATGTATCTTCAGTCAAATACAAAATATATAAAGAAACAGAACATAAAGCTAGCACAATGGCCGGGGGTGGAACAGGTCAGAAAAGCTGTATGATGAAGCCTCATTTCTTATTGCAAATACATTCATTCCTTCTGTATTTTTAGCATTCAACACCCAAACTATCTCTCCTTCTGAATCTGTTCCCACAATTCTAGCTATTTCCACTTCAATTTGGAAGCAGAAATCTGATCCAAAAATTGGTAAAAATAGACAGCATGTCTCTCCCCAAAGAGACAGCCACAAGGAGTAGAGATTGTCTTTTATGGTTAGTAAATCATGTCTTAGGGCAGTGATTACCAACTGTGGTTCCAAGGGAACGTAGTAGGAGTTCTGCATTTACTCAGTGGATACACCACTGACTGTATCCCACAGTACTTGGAATTAATTATTTGATAAGTTTGGGTTACAGCTCGTAATATTGAAAAATCACAGCGATTAGCTGGTTCACTGGTTCAAAAAAGCTTGGGGATCACTGTTTTTTTTCATTGTGAACTATTTTTCCATGTGAAAAACAAGCCTATTTTGTATTTAAAAAGATCTTCTGAGACTAAGAACATTGGCTTTCTACTTCCTTGTTAAAAGCCTTTATTAATGAGATAGTTAAGCAATGCTGCAGCATTTCAGCACAAGAACTGTTACCTATCAAACTCATTAAAGGAATGTCTGCCCTGTTCAATCCAGTGTCACTGAACATTTTCCAGAAGTTGTCTGATGGGGTGAACTGACAGAGGACAGATCTGGAACAAACTTGGCAAGATATGTGAACCACTCATGACTTTTTGAAGTGTTCGCTTGTCTTCAGATTCTGGCATCCACTGAAAAGCTTTGATTCTTTTTGAGTCTGGCTTCAGTCAGTCCTTATAAAAAGTATTATGACCAATAGAAGAAAACTGGGATTATGAAATACTGCTTTGTGTTGGGGTTTTTTGAGACAGAGTTTTTGAGAGCTTTAGCTCTGTATTCCTCAGATAGCTTAGAGCAGGTTTCTGTGATCCCTGACATCTACAAATTGTGATAACAGCATGATGCAACAAATCCACTAAGTCAAAAAGTAACAGAGATATTTCTAGTAGTCAAGAGACAAAACTTAGAATCACAGAATCATTTAGGTTCGAAAAGACCTTTAAGATCATCGAGTCCAACCGTTAACCTAACACAGCCAAGTCCACCACTAAACCATGTCCCTAAGCGCCACATCTACGCATCTTTTAAATACCTCCAGGGATGGTGACTCCACCACTTCCCTGGGCAGCCTGTTACAATGCTTGACAACCCTTTCGGTGAAGACATTTTTCCTCATATCCAATCTAAACCTCGCCTGGCACAACCTGAGGCCCTTTCCTCTTGTCCTATCGCTTGTTACTTGGGAGAAGAGACCGACACCCACCTCACTACAACCTCCTTTCAGGTAGCTGTAGAGAGCGATAAGGTCTTCCCTCAGCCTCCTTTTCTCCAGACTAAACAACCCCAGTTCCCTCAGATGCTCCTCATAGGACTTGTGCTCCAGACCCTTCACCAGCTTCGTTGCCCTTCTTTGGACACGCTCCAGCACCTCAATGTCTTTCTTGTAGTGAGGGGCCCAAAACTGAACACAGTATTCGAGGTGCGGCCTCACCAGTGCTGAGTACAGCGGGACAGTCACTTCCCTATCCTGCTGGCCACACTATTTCTGATACAAGGATACCAGAGGTCTAGACTCAGTCCTCTTGGATTTACTTCATGAAATATCTTATTTACCCTAACTGTAAAACAAGGAGGCCGATTATGGTACCAGTATTTGTTTACTAGTAACAATAGTAAAGCCTCATGTAAATTAACAATCAATTAAAAAAAAAAATATAGCTAGAACAAATTAGCGGCTGCCCAGCAACTCTGTCAACTTCCTGCAGGTTAAAGATTTGTTGAGTATCACCAGCAGCATTATGAATTGTGGTCACTTCAGAGATACAGCAAGTTCTGCCTCTGGCCAACACTCCAATGCGTAGAACTTCACTCTCACAAATCACACAGACAACTAAAGGTATGGGGGAGTTGACCCTTCAACTAAACACTTCATAAAATTTCAAATTACCACCAACACCTTGATGATTTGAAGATATCCTCAAATAATTAGGAAATCTGTTCATATCTGCAAACATACTTACTTTGCCATATTAATCTTATCTTTAGAGATACATAGGCTATTGTTTGAATAGTCTAAAATAATTCACTTTAGGGGAGACACCAAAACAAATAATTTCAAGTCAAACAGCTAAAATCCAGGGAAAGAGTAAGCTAATAAGGAGGCAATACAAAGGAAGATCTAAACTAGATAATGAAACTGGAAACCACAGAACTATATATGAAAGTATTGAATAAAATGTACTATTACAATATAAATAAACTTTTTTATGCTGTATCTCTAAGCAGAATAATAGCTGATGCTGATAAAGTCTACTGATGCTGGATTGATACAGCGTGTTTTGGATAAGAACAGCATGGAAAGAGAGCAGTGAAGTCTCTTTTGATAAGCAGAACTAAACAGTTTACTGCCCAAGATAAAAATAGGTTGCTAAAGGTCAAACACTTTAATGCAATAGCCAAAAGAAACAGTACCATGCCATTTACCTTTTAACCTTACTTCATACAAGATTACCATGTGCTCTCAAAGATACAGAATAGACAGGGGTTATTCGTACAAACATATCCTGAAAAATAAGGCATTCCTCCCTTCATGCAGCCTTCCAGAACTTTTTTTTTTTTTTTAAACAAAACAGTTCATGCTAATAAGGATCTGGCTGAACTACACTGTCTGGAAACAGAATTAAATGAGGAAAAAAGATTTAATTATTTAGACTAGAGCAAGCCAAGTTAAATAAAAAACCCCAATGAAGATGAATGACATTTTCTCATTTCATTTAGAAATTCCAGTGGGCTTTTTGTTTTTCTAAAATCACATGAGGGTAGAAACATTGCAAACTTTCTATTTTCAAATCAGCAGGTAAGACATTTTGCTATTTCAAGGATTAATATCCACAAAGCATTGATTTACATGCTAAACAAAGGATTATTTCATTTATTTATTTATTTAAGAATACCATGGACTGTGTAGAATAATAACAGTAACTGTTTCATAAAAAAAAAAAGTTGCCTTCTACAGGGTAAGTCAGTAGCTTACACTCTTAATGAAGAAAATACGACTAACACTTTCCATTTGTTGCCTGCAATGCACTGAAACCAGATCTTAGAACTGGTTAGTTTTAATATGATCCATTGACTCACTTCATCTTACCTCAACTTAGTGTTAACCTCTCTTTCACTTGTTCACCTCTTCTCTTTGTTCTCCTTAGTTCTCCATTGCTCAGCAAACTACACTGTGAACAAAGCCAAACCAACTCTTCCTGCTCCAAAGACCCTGCAGTTGGCCAATACATACATAATAAAGGAACCACTACTGCCTCTGACTACCTTCACTTCTGCCACCACAGTTTTATCCGAGTCCTCCCTGTTCCCTTGGCAAGTCTTCACTCAAGCTCTCATATAACCTAGCTCTCTGAAAAATCAGAAATTCATTGAAAAATATTTCATGTCAATTGAATTATCTGAGCATCTTTGTATTACCTTGTGACATAAATGCATTTACATTTCATGCATTTCTATCAAACATGAAAACATAAACAAAAGCTATGTTTCATAACTAAATGGAAACATTATTTAAAGAACAGAAACAAACACTGCCCACTGTATACATTACGTACATATGCACACATGTTCTTTCAGAGCTTTAATATAATATATGATACAGCAGCTTTAAGGAATACAATAAAAAGCTACTTGCTTACCAGTTACACATACATGCTGAGCAATTAATATTGAAATGAACTGCAAGCATACCAATGAAATTTTGCATCCTTATATGCATAAAACCTTACCTGACACAAGATGTTGGGTATTCATACTCAGTTAACATGTTAAATGACCTTGCCTCTTAAAATCTTAGTTGATCCACAATGGACAAAAACAAGCTCAGCACTTTATCCCTAACAGACCTCTGCATATCTTAATATAACTCTTCAGCAATATGCACATATATTTTTCAAGAATACTTAGTCTTATTGTACAGAAACACTTAGTCAAACAGCAACAGACTGAAGAGAAACTGAAGCCCGCGATAAAGAAATAAGACACAAGCCACGTTACTATAAAGGCACTAGACTTTCAAAAATACCCAGTATAATTTTTAACAAAAGGGTTGTAACTGATCGAATCTTGCTTTTCCTAAAGTAGAAAGGATCATTTTTATGATAAATGTAATGATTCAAAAAAGTTAACAAACTGGTCCATACGCAGAGTAAAGAAACAAGATTGTGCTGCAAAGCAGAGGTTACATTCTTGGAAGTTCCCAATGTATAGCACAGGACTATGACAAGTAAGGAGTTACCTTACATTTTCACTGCAGTGTTAGAAATACATACATGCAAAAATTATGTTTCTCCCATCAATAAAAAAATGTATTTGGATCAATATAAATGAACAAGGAGGGAATAAACTTTACAGTAGATGAGATACTTCTCTACAGAATCACTGCTCTGGCTGCTTACCGTGACATGAGTAACATCTACACAAATTAAAAGGCTCCAGAGCCAACTCATTATAATGATACATGTTTTTCTTGGTAGCAAAAAGCCCATCCTGCTTAAAATAGAAAGGAACACTCCTAAAACAGACTTTCTTTGGTAACTTATCTGGGTCATGACAGACCATTACTTTAAACTCAAGATTTTTTTTACCATCCCCCATTCCCCAAATACTGGCTAACAAATGATGTAGAAAATTCACACACCAAGAATGCATGCTGTATTTAACTAATTTTTTAGAAGTCTGTCTTATCAAATCACATATAAATTCACAACTTTAGATTAATCACATCTGGATTAGGTATTTAATGACCCAATACTACAACCATTTTACTGTATATTTACTAGTGTAACAGATGATAATTGTCACATTTGGAATGCACATGTAATTCCCAATCCAAAAGGAGATTGCAAGAATAACAAGACCAATAATTTTGTTGCATGTATTATGAAACATTTCACTCTGTTATTAAAAGCACCAATCACTTATACACAGGCTTAAGAAACCAATAGCCTAAACCAAATCAAGGGTGAGTCAGAGAGCTTTCCAGAGCTCAGTTAAACATTTAGGTATCCTGTTACTAGAAAATCAAAGGGAAAAAAAGCATTAACTGACCTCAGCGAAACAGGAAACAGAATCTTAGAGTTTATCTTTGCTCCTGATTTTAGCGAAAACATAGTTGCAAGAAAACATCCTTCAATAGCAACGTAAGAAAAAGGAAAATTGTACAGTGAGCTGTAGTTATGCCTAATTGTAAATTTGAGAAAAACTACGAAAAGTATTTAAAAATTAATCAGGGCATTTTTGAGTTACGGCTAGACCTACACTTGGGTAAGCAGATTAATAATTTCATTAAAAACTCATTTTTACATTAAGAAATTATTTGTAGTTGATGAGAAATACAGTAAATGGAACCAAATGGACAACAGAATGATCAGCAGTTACTGACAAGTTTCTCAAATTCTTCAGTAAGCGATTTCAGGTACTCGATGCAGGAACGCTGCATTTCCTGCCTTACGATTGTAGCTTCCTGCAGACGCCTCGAGGGCATCCAGAGGGGAAGACATCAAGCTGGAAGCACCTGACTGCTCCCCACTTGTTTCTGGCACCAGAAATAGCAACGAGTTTTCTTGCATGATGTAGCGTCTCCACCCTCCAGCCAGGGAGAAACTCCACTGCATTTGCCCATGGGCTTTAGAGCTTCTGTGGAATTAATTCCCATCTCCACCCATGTTCCTCTTGTTCCCCATCTCATTCTTTTCCCCACCCTCTTGGCTGCAATTCCTGATCTTGGCACAAATCTTTTTTTTTTTTTTTCAACTGCAAGTCCAGTCCCACCCTCATTCATTGCTTCCCACACTCCCAATTCCCAACCCTACCTCTCCTGTCACCACAAATCCTTTCATCTCCTCCAGATTTCCTCCACCCTCTAATTCAGAGGTCACCTCATTCCTCAGCTAGACATAGTTCCACTCCGGCTCTTCCTCAGAAACTCTTGCATCCTTTTGCCCCTGCCTTCTGGATGCTCTCCTGCATCCAGTCTTCCTCCTATCTTCCCTTTGGCATGGTCCACCTCTCTCCATAGAGAAGGAACTTTGAGAGGAAGATTCCTAACTTGACATTCACATACCTTCCTACACTGGTTTCTCTCCTTCCAACTGTGTGAAAAAACCTGAACTTTTGTTGGGGGTGGAAGGGTACACCAGTCATTGCCAAGAGCTGGTGAAGGTTCAATTTCCATCCCCTTGCTGGGAGAGCTATGGGCGAGACTGCCCCACCAGTAGAAGTCATCTAATTACAGGTTTCAAGGAGGCTGCATCCAGCTCACAGGTCCCCCCAAAGGAACAGAGAGACATCTTTATCTTATACCGTAACAGTCTTTGTTGCAACTTCCCTGTTCAGTGGCAGGTAACAGATGCATTCAAAAAGGCATTCAGCTTTACTTCACAGTGAGTTGTGCCTTGGTGTGGGAACATGTCTCTATATAATTGCACACTTCCAGTTCTTCATCACATTAGCTGACAGGCAATAAATACATAAAACATTCAGAAATCTTTTGATCTTCATTTTCCTAAAGTGCAAATACTTTAATGAACTGTAAGCGGTTAGAGTTTGAATTAAAAGGGACCATTTAGTTTACAAAACCAAGCTATCTCACTATCAAAAACACTGGTTATCGTGACTGCTCTTTCCTCGCAAAGAGAGGATCTCAAAGATCTACTCAAGAACTTTAGGGGCTGGAGCAGCTTGGGTACTAGCTTCGTTCACGACTAGATCAAAGTTTGGCTCCAACAGGCCAGCTGGAAGAAGCTGTTATGAGGGTGTCTAGTGATGCACTAGTGCTCCCAAATGAGTAAATTCTCCAAAATACGTAGAACCAAGGCTATTGAAGTTAGAAGACGGTGAGGTGTCCTAAAGGAAGAAGAGAGTTCTGGTCATGGCAACTTTAGATAGAAATTAAACGGAAATATTTTTAAAAGTTTTGTCTTCCCCATGATGAAAATAAACAGTTACTATGCAAATACCACCAAAGACTATAGCTTTCTATAGATTTCTGCCTGATGACTGAATAACTTTGAGTGTCTAAGGCAGTGCTTTCAAGATACTCAACGTTCAGAGACGGTAGTGGCTCGACACACAACACAGCATGGGTACTCACTTGTGGCAGCAGGCACATTTAAGGAACCACACTGTGAATAAGAGAACTGGTTAAAGTAATATCTGCAAACTTTTCATTCTTCTTCCTGATCTGATTCATAGCCAGGCCCCACAAAGACTACTGTGCCAGCACAGGGCACAGTACAGCACAGAGCCGTAATTTCTTAAACTATGGTTATCACCAAACTCTTTGTAATGTGCAGCTGATGTCTGCAATGGTACAAGTTGGGTATTTTTTGTTTTGCTTTTTAAAACAACTGCAGCACTTGCTTACGGGGACTTTCTGATGTCTAATGAGATGCAATCATATTATGGTCTTTCTCCACTGGAACTCGTACAGTTTCTGCTACTGCCTATTTTCATAAAGCTTGTAACAACTAATCATCTTGGTTTATGCCTAAATTGAATTTAGTTGAAACCTGACAATAGCGTCAAAAGATACACAGCGCAGATACTCTGCAATTGCATAAGCTAGTTTCTCCAGGAAGCCAATTTTAAAAAAATGTAATAAAATGGGCAAATTTCCAGTTGAAGATGATCACTGAAAAGCTTGTGTCAGCATACCCTAATCTATTTCTGATTTTGTGTTTAAAAATGCTTATGTGGAGATTTTTTTATTTAGGCAGAACACAACCAAAAAAGTTAATATATAAATTATCTAGTATGCTAAGGTGGTGAACTGCTTATGGGGAGTAATTATGGTCAAGTAAGTACACACAGTACGCACATAAGTACAACATTTCATGTTGTAATGAAACCAAGTATTTAAGCTATCTGGGGGGCAGGAGAGGGGGAAAGATTGCTAGCAAGCCAATTAAACCATGGAGAAACAGTATCAAACCCATCTATTAAAGGTTATTAGTGTCATTCAGAGCAATACTCAAAGTTCAGTAATTCAGAAAATTAATGTATAAACAGTCCTTCTCAAGAAGCATGAGAAGCTAAAGAACCATGAACAACATGACCCACTTGATTTTGTCAGTATTCAACTTCTGTGATTTTGTAAGTCAGGTTGACTCTATTAGCCTGTCAAACTACCAAGGTAAAACAGGCACACTATAACCTTTGTCCTGTGGGGAATCTTGGCCCTTGTTTTTCTGCTGTATTTTGTGCAGCACACCATTGTGATATCCATACTAGTGTATGGCCAGACAACCACTGAGGACTGAAAGTCACAACATCAGTGCAAATAAGAGTCAAACAAAACAGGAAAGTGATCCTTGTGGGTCAGTGATAAATGATGATGTGCATTAGTCATTTACACCCCAAGATAACAATCTAATGTTTTTATAATCTTAACTTACAGAAGCAGCACATGCATAAGCAACCTATGCAACAAAAGATTTTTTCCCATATCATTTAGGAAAGTAAGTTCCCAATGCTGATGTCTTTTGGAATTCTTTTTCTAAAAATAAAAAAAACTATGAAAAAGAACTATAAGATTACCTTGTATTTTAAAGGTCAGAGCAAATGAATACTTTCTATGCCAAGCTTTTAAGATACAAACCTATATGAGTACTATATGCACTCAAAATAATTTGAACAAAAACCATATAACAGTCCTCTATAAATTGTAGCTTTTTCATTTTAAATAATTTGCTTGCTTTCCAAATGCCACCCAATTAATGGCTGTCAAATCACTAATGTTCACAGAAAAGAACAAGGTATTAAAAAAAGTGTAGCCTACCCATCTTTAAAACATACTGAGTTTAACCTGCTCAGTGAAACAACTGCCAGAGAAAGAAGACATCAGGCTAGGCACTGAGATACAGAATATAAAAAGAAATAGAAACTTAAGAACTAGGTGACAAATACAACCTGTGACCAAAGTGTCCTTGGTAACAGATGATCCTATATTTATACACGAATCAGTGTTGTATACAAATCAGATTACAAATGGATTAGAGGATTAAACTACATGCACCAGCAAAACTGTCATCTACAAAACAAGTTTCTGTTATATTAAGATCAGCCCTACAGTCTGTAAAAGACACACGAAAACCCATAAAACTGTAGATTCACACTTCAACAGATTTTCCCTACCTACAGGTTGTTTGTGTGATACTCTTCTGTCGCTGTCTACTCCAGCCTCCTGAGGCCTGAAAGCTCTTGTCAGTGCAGGAGAAATGGAAACCAGCTTCCATGCCAAACATCACGTCCCTCCTGTCACCTACCTTCCTGCCACTACATTTCATTTGCCACTTACCAGGGGTTTTTGCATGTTCACTCAGTTACCCCCTTCCCATCATCACATATGGTTTTATGAAACCTTTGCTTTATGACACTGTTCTCCGTTTGCCCTAAAGCACCACTTGGATTCCTGTTTCATCTCTTTCAGAAGATCAATGCTCAGACTGTATCGGGAATACTGATAGAGCTGATGTGAAATCAGTGTTGGGAGTGGGAACAGATGCTAGACAGTAGTTCTTTGAGCTAGGGCTATTTCTGAGGCAATTTAAATTTCTGGATCTAATTATTAGGTATATGGGACTGATCCTATTCTCATTCTGTTTCAACCCAGGAAGCAGCAGGTTTCCCCAGTAGCAATGCTGAAATATTCCTCCAAAATTTGAAAGATGCCTTGTTCAAGAGACAGTAGGTTATAAGAAAGAAAAATACTAAAAAGTTAAAACTTTAAGCCTCAGTGCATTGAGCCAACTAAGAGAGAATTTTATCTTCCACCCTTAAAACAGTTCAAAAATAAAATCAATCACCAGTGCTAAAACCACCTCTCAAATCCACCAATGTCCTTCTGATAAAGCAGGAATAAGCTGGAGAGGAGGCTCTCTCTATCCTCTAAATTAAGTTCAAGTTATTAAGACCACCACCAACAAAACCTCACCACTAACAACCCCCCCCCCCCCCCACACACACACACAAAAACCAATAACCCTCACTCCCACAGAAACTACTGCCTTTATCAAGGCTCAGACTATTCATCACTTCTGGTTTTGTCCTTCAGCTTTCTCAGGAGGTTCGCCCGTGTCAGTTCTGCTTATCCTTCCAAGCATCTTAACTTCTGACAGTTTTTTCAGTAGGCAATTTCTCATAATTAGTTCCTAATTATATATCAAGGCCCACACATTGTTAGGGAGTTTCTTCTTTTCCTAACGCCTTTTCCAATCCTGTTTACGCTCATCAGGTCTTGAAACTAATCTTTCTTCTTCCTAGTCCATTCAGTATTATAGTTTCCAAGTCTTCTTTCATCCTGTTGTTCAGTTCTTCTGGTTTCTCATGACAGAACAAGAAATTTAAATCAAACAATCACTGCTAGCTGTTGATTGAAAAAATACTATTTAATGGACAACTCCTTAGATTTTCACTTTATCTGACCAAGAAGTGGATCTTGTCTTTCAGATTTGAACAGCTGGGCACTGAGTGAAACAGGTACAACCTTCTTTCACATTTTCTTCAGTTTCAACTAAGTCCAGCAATTTTATCGAGTAACTAACTACTAACTCTCTCTCATTTAAGTCTTCCAGAGATCTGCCATCAAATTATAACATCTGTAAACAACCCCCTTTAAGACTGTCTGTAAGCAAACAGTCCTCTTGCAATCTGCAGTACTGCTTGATCACATAAATGAAGTGTCACTACATCAAAAACTGTATCAATGAATACATTTGTCAATGAGTTGAGTCCCCCGCATTCACCAACTTCCAAATAATGTGCTCAGCACAGGCCAAAAATTGTTTACATTAAAAAACGTAAGGCAAATAAACTGTCAAACACAAAATCTTCCATAGATAGGTAGTGATAGAAAGCTAAAGGTGAGTTCTAATGCATTCAAGTCTTTCTATGAAATACCCTACTGTTACTGGATACATGCGTACATTTCTGGTGTTAAGTTCTCTTAAAAGTATTGCCCTATGAGCGTTGCATGTTAAATAACACTCACTTTTTATCAGCTTTCCAATGAAAAAAGCTGCTGGCAAAAAGCTGAAATGTGGTAATACACTTCCTTATTAAACTATACCTTCAGGTGCTGAAGTAAAATGAGTTGCACTGATTTTGCATATGCAGCAGTTTGTAATTACGAACACTGCAGTGCATACCAAATAACCCATTAATGTCCATGGAAAGGGAAGAGAACATAGCTAAACAAATGGAAAGTGAAGGACTGCAACTTCTAAAGGATGGTGACCCAAACACAAGAAAAGGAAAGTAGCTAAAGTTTTCATATCCTTTTACAAGTATCCTGCTTTAAATCAATGTATTTGTAAGGAGAATCAGTGATACTTTGAAGATACTGACCAAAAGCTTTTATGGTCTCCATCTTGCAGCTTCACAAACATGAAAATGCAGATGTCTAACAAACAGCTCAGATTTAGAAAACTGAAAGATCCCAGCACAAAAAAGACTTAAGGCAAGTGTGAACTATAAAGATGCAAATAACCATAACAACTTAATTGATTTGATTTTGCAATGGCAAAAATTAAGGAGGTCTAGAATAAATATTAAAAGATAGTAGAAAAATCAGCAAGTCAGAATTAATATGGAAGAAAAAGGGCCTACGAATGTGTGTGGTGGTTTAACCCCAGCCAGCAACTAAGCACCACGCAGGTGCTTGCTTACTCCTCCCCCCTACCAGTGGGACGGGGAGGAGAATCAGAAAAAAAAGTAAAACTTGTGGGTTGAGATAAGAACAGTTTAATAACTAAAATAAAATATAACAACAATAATAAAATATAACAACAATAATAATAATTGTAATGAAAAGGAATATAACAAAAAAAGAGAGAAATTAGATCCAAGAAAAGACAAGTGATGCACAATGCAGTTGCTTACCACCCACTGACCGATGCCTGAGCAGTGATCCACACCTCCCAGCCAACTCGCCCCAGTTTATATACTGAGCATGATGCTCTATGGTATGGAATATCCCTTTGGCTAGTTTGGGTCAGCTGTCCTGGCTCTGCTCCCTCCCAGCTTCTTGCACACCTGCTTGCTGGCAGAGCATAGGAAACTGAAAAATCCTTAACTTAGGATAAGCGCTACTTAGCAACAACTGAACCATCAGCGTGTTATCAACATTATTCTCACACTAAATCCAAAACACAGCACTGTACCAGCTACTAGAAGTTAACTCTGTCCCAGCCAAAACCAGGACAATGTGTAAAAAGTAATAAATTATTTGCCTTTGTATATGTATATAAGGAGAGGGGTACTGATAGAAGGAAACTAATAAACCACAAAAGGATGAAATAAGATCATAGGCAGATGATACCATTAAGTAAAGGAATTGTCATCAATTTTTCTGAGAAGCCTAAGGCAAAATACCAAAACCTGAGACAAACGTTTTCTTGATTAGGAAAAAATAAATTAACACACTTAATTACATCTTACATTTAAATAAAATAAACATAAGCTCAGAGGAGGCATGATACATACTATAATACCAACCAAATTAGACCGATGATGATGAGTCCATCATTAAGGCCTTGCTACTGTGGACTAAGTACACAGCATTTGAAGGACAACAGAAAAGCTAGGAGGGAACCAAAATCTACAGCTTCCCAATCTTTTACTCTCATCTGGCCTGTTACTCTTGTCTGGTCTACTCCCGTCAGAAACAAAGCATGTCTGACCTCATCCATAATAAGAAATAATCCTTTAATGTGTTTTCTAGCTACTGTTCCAGTTCCTTCAGCTTCACTTAACTTACCTACCTCTTAACTCATATTTTAATTACAGGATTTTTTCTAACCTAGATAATTTTGCCTGAAATGAGCAACAGCACAAGCAGACCAACAAGCTAATCTAAGGAAACGGTAACCTGTTTCCCTGGCTCAGCTGAAGTCAAAAGAAAAGGTACATCCAAGGCCAGCTTTGACAGCCTCCTTCATTCCTTCCTGGATTCCCATTAGTCCAATTTATTCATTTATTTGTTTTACTACAACTGCTAAAACTTAAATGTTTAATCTAACGTATCCAGAACTTATAAAACTTTTCTGATATACTTACCACGGTTTCTCATTAGCTTATTCGTAGCTAAGATGCGGAAGCTACCTCATATTTACACCCTCTTTCACCTTTACGCTGTTGAAGCACTGTAAAACAGTTTCGTTTGAAGCAAAAGAAAACTAGCAATGGACACAGGAGGGGTTGGGGGTGGGGAGGAAGGCATGCAGTATACTTCCATACATTACAGAAATTGTAATTATTTTATCATGACAGAAATGCCTGTATTTTTTTTTTTATGGTCTGATATTAAAACAAAAACTTTCTTAACTAAGTCCTTGCAATGTAAAGGTTCACTTTGTGAGCTGTCAGTGTTCTCTCAGAGCAGCACCTCCAGAGAACAGTCCCATTAAAAAGTGTTAAATACACACAAAGACAATTCAGTTATTGCTATATAGATCTTACCAGAACAAGAGATCTGACAAAGCAGGAGAACCAGAAACAGTTCTTCTGAAACTACACACACTACAACTGCTAAAACTTAACTGTTTTTCTTAACTGCAACTTCTAGGCCAGAGTTTTAAGTAATTTAGGTAAATTACTTAAAAGAAAAGCAGTTAGACGGCAGATCTGGAAACAGAATCTGGACAGCCTGTTGACCCAGCCACATACCCATTTTTCCTTCTTTCTATGTACCGTATCTATGAAGTTTCAAATCCAAGCTTTAGAAAAATCTGTGATTTTCAGCATCTTCCAGCAAGAAGGCTGTCCAATTAGGGTAACAGTTCATTAATACTACTGAGGGCTGTTAACAAGTAATATTAATTTAGAAAGTCAGGCAAACAAATGACTAATCCAAATGTTTGAACATTTAAAATATTATTCTGCTGAACATTTAAAAATATTGTTGAACTGAAAACATCCAGTCAGGCAGTAATTCCATTAAGAAAAAAAGCATTCATGAATGTATTAATTCCTATGCTTCCTTCTTAGATGCCAGAACTCTGTGGTAATAGACAAACTGAGGTCTGAGTGTCAAATCTCATTCAGAAACTTAGAGGTTTGATTTTTTGCCAAAATCAAGGAAGGTACTTGGCTCATTTGGTAAAATTTGTCTTCAGAAAATAATAGATTTTCAGGGGTAACCCATGTCACTTCAACCTGCATATGCAACATTTAAGAAACTGGACACATAATAATGGACTAATTAACACAGTGTTGCAGACTTGATGTCTAGACAAGATAAGACATTTCAAGAATCCCTGCTACTCATGCTCATAAAGGAACAACAAAGAGATAGCCTTCTGTGTAACACTGACGCTGAATCGCTCCAATTGTGAATTTAACACCAGGGACATATTTGTCATCACTTCCGAAAAAAACCCATACTTCAGCACATTACATGCTAAAAGCGTAAGCTGATCCTTAACTATATAAAAACAGAAACTAAACAACTCCAAAACAATACTTTAATGTATATTGTATGTTATTAAATGCAAAACTATAAAAAAGTGCATGAAATTGTTACATCAGCAACCTATGGGCATTCACTGACCTTGAAACGCCAATACAAAATTCTCTGCTACACTGTTTTCAAGTACCCAGACCAATCTTTTACACACCTATTTAATGGGCTTCTACCCACCGTGCTCAGACAACATATAACACCAAATTTCAAAATTGTAATTGTGGAGAAAAGAGGGAAAGGCATGTTCAAAGGCATAAGGAAACACCCAGCTTCAAAATTAAAAAAAAAAAAAAAAAACAAAAAAACAAAAAAAAAACCCCACCAACAACCACCCAGGAAGCTAATTACCTCACTGTTTTTATTTTTTAAAACTCTCCAAAGTTTCTGATTGCTTACAAACAGAACATCAAAAGCTACATCATGGATCTAGACCCTGCTTCACGGGATATATTAAAACATGAGAGACACATTAATGCTGCAGAATTTTCATTTAGTGCAAAGAGGCACAAAGATGGAAAAGAAGATGCACCAGGAGGGAAGGGATCAGTTTTCCCAGTGCCTGCCTTGCGGAAGTGCCAGGAAAGATCCTGTTCTACCAGCCACAAAGTGGCAGAGCCAGAGGGTCCCGGGAACTCAACCCTTCCCTGAGAGCAGCTGAGCCCACTCTGGGCAGAGCAGGTCCCGACAGGCAGGGGAGGCCAGCCAAAAGCAGAGGACCACAGCAAGGAGCTGGGACTCTGCAGTTCATGGATGGGGACAGGAAACTGCCAAGAGGAGCAGAGAGCAGAAACACTGTCCTTGGTGGAAAGCAAGCACATTCTGTAGAACAGCATGCAGGACTGCGATGGCAGTGGAGTTCAGAGAGAGAGCAGTGAAACACTGGAATAGGCTGTCCAGAGAAACACTGGAGTCTCCCTCACTGGAAATACTCGGGACTCAACTTGACAGAGCCCTGAATGACCTGATCTAAGGCCCTGTTTCAAGAGAAGACTGGCCCAGGTGAGGCCAACCTGGATGTTTCCATGATACTGTCACTATGCCTGTCATTTCAAAGATGAGACCAGAGACTTCCAGGATCTGCGGACTCAGTTCAGCAATGTTCTCAAGCGCCTGTTCATCTTCAACCATGTTCTTCCTTCCCAAGTACTATTGGCAGACTTCAGATCAAACATATGCTTTGGAGTTTTTCTAGTTTGGGAGTCACACAGATAATTCTTGGCTCTGTTCAAACAGCGTCTGGATTTTTCCAAGCCTTTATCCATGAGCACAACTTCTATTCTCTCTTTACATCAGCTTCAGTTAATACTTGCAAAGCAACTGCAGACTCTTAAAAGATAGTCACTAAACAGCAAACAGCAACTAGCACTTGTTTGACAATTTTTGACCTGTCATAGTCAGCACACAAAGAACTTTTCTTCAAATTACATGATTTTACATGAATGCTTGCAGTAAGTCCCCTATCAAACAAATAATATACAAGTATTTTCTTGATGAGCCAGAGCAACCATTTACAATCATGTTCCATTCAAAATTCTGAATTTGGTGATTGTGTTATTGTAACTTAGAGGAAAGGTAGAGGGAACTTTACAAAAGAGTGATATGAGCGATACGTGAGATACAGAGATGGACTTATTTAAACAGAACACCTGTATGAATATTTCATTCAATTGCTTAAGGGATTTTTTTGTTGTTTTTTCTTAAGAGAAATAACAGACTATATCACAAGCTGCCACACCCTCCCCCGGCCCAGGGCATCAGGCTGCCTGTTTCTCTGCTGTACAGCAATGAATTTACTCATTGCAACACTATACGTGTTCTGTCAGCACAGTTTTTTGCCTCTGGGTTTACCTGAAATAGTACAATACTATGAAGGAAAAGTACATATTTGGAAAATTTTGCTCTTTTTCCTGGTTGGAGCTTTGGAGACAAATGGATACGGAGAGGACAAAGCAAAGAAGGCTTTATCAGGAGTTTGGAACAGCAAGAACATCTGGGAATCAGGATGAGAATATGAACTGAAAAGCAAACATCATTAGATCTGATGTTCCAAGAGAAAGCAGAAAAACTTGGGAGACAGAAGCAGAAGAGGTCTGATGGGTCAAGCCTTCTAATCAAGCCTCACTTTCTCAAACACTAGCTTGGACCCTCACCAATTCTTTGACACATACTCAGTGGCACAAGAAGTTATTTCTACCCCGTTTGATTTATTTATTTATTTATTTTTAATACTTTAATAGCTGTCCAGTGAAGACTGAAAACCAATCTTTCGGGAATCTTGCTTTGCAGGAGGATTACAGCTTCACCATTTTTGCAGCATAAGTCTATGCAATAGGTATTTTATTTTAGTAATCCTTCCACAAAATTACATTCCAGAAATAATACATTAAAACTAGGTATTCAGAAGCTATTTTAAACGCCTGTATGAAATTCAACTGGAAAACAGTCCATAGAACAAAAATTTTTTCTGCTGTTATTTGAGTCTTCAAGACAAATAATCAGAAACAAATTATGAAAAACATTTCTTATAAATGTATTCTATATTTCATTATCAAGTCAGTCCTCCTATTCCTAAAGTGTATCATAGCTTACAGTTCACTTTTAAGATTTAAATGTTATATCTATATAAACAATACAGCATGACTAGCAATAGTATTAAATTTGCATGTTAAGGACTAATTTTACTGTGCAAAAACCAGAAACATACTTTCAGTTAAATAGTAGTAAAACCACTATAAATTATATTGAGAAGTTCCTCCACAGAACCGTTAGTAAGCAGTTCACCACAGGACTGCAAATTTAGTTTCCATTCCACTCTTTGCTCCCTCTCTCATTCCTTGTCAAAGGCAGAGAACTCAAGCCACACAGAATTAAACTGAATTTACTTTTAGATGCTGACAACTCAAAGTCAACGGAACAGTGTGTAAATATCTACAGAGAGACTGCTTCCATATACAGTAGGAAGATTCACAGTATTTCACAATTATGAAAATCATCAGGACTATCATAACAATAAATTTTCTGGATTTTTTTTTTTTTTAATTGCTGAAGCAGAAGTTAGTTTTAAACATTTATCTGAAAAACATATAGGTCATTTTACAGTCTTAAGTTTAAATTATTAAATACATATCTTGTCTAGCTTTCAACAAATTCACAGTACCTGATTTTATAAAAAAACATGAATCTTGTTCAGTTGAATAAAATTTATTGAAGATGCTTCCAGTATCATTCTAAAATCTTATTTTAATTCTGCGGAAGATGATACCTTCAATATTCAAATCAACAGGAGAAACTGGTTCTATGAAATCCAAACCTTTTTAAGTTATTCCTCAGGCTTTTGTGAGCTAAGTTCCTAAAAGTATTCTGTTTTACAGAACATAATCTAAATTTCCTTAGAGATAAGTGCAAACTCTACCAAACATAACATCAGATCATACTGAAAACAACATTTGGGTTTTATGCCCAAATTTTCATCTGTTTTCACTATAAGCCTGTCCTTAGGACCTCAGGAAAATAAACCAATCACAGATTCACCAGCATCAGGCTAAATAATCACAATCGCTATTTTTTAAAAATCTGCTCCTAGTCTTTATTTTCTTCAGTCTGTCATTTTTAAATAATCATAAGTTTATGTATTTGGTAGTAGCTGATTTAGGCCATGTACGACATGGTGATCAGACACACAGGGATAAACAAACAGCATCATGACCCTCATAGTTACAGCATGCTCTGGTTAACTCCATCCCAGCCAGACCCAGCACACATGCAAAGCCATGCTCACCAGGAACATGATTATGCAAAGTCAACATTAAAAAAAAAAAGAAAAAGAAACAAAAACAATTGAGTAGAAAGTTGTTTTTCAAGTGTCAAGAAAAAAGGAACAACAGTGTTACAGCACAGGAAATGGGCTCACAGGCAACAGAACAAAGTCCACTAGAATTAAGATGGAAAACTAAGACCTAGAATAAGCTTATCTCGAACAAGACCAGAGACCTATTTTCTTGAAGATGTTATTATGAGATAATCATGAGAGGGAAGTGATCTATATTTCCCTTCCACCCATCCCAGGCATACACTGAAAACACTGTAAATCAGAGCAAGTTTGAAGAAAGTAATTTCTTTCTCCCACCCAAATTATAAACTTTAAATGCAATTTCCAGAGTTGGGCATAGTTGCGTTTATGTCAGAAAGATCAAGTCAGAAAAATCTCCAAACTCTCCATTTAAAGTAACAAAAATATGGAAACAAAACACTTCAATTGTTTATGACAAAGGAAATTGAAGGTTATTGTAGATAATTTCCTTACTGTGAGGTGACATGATATTAAAGACTAAGACATGACTAAAATTCCATTGAATCTCCTCAAAAACTCAATGTTACAAAAGTAATAGAAACCTTGTTTTGTATTAAATCAATCCCCAAGTACTTAACACAAAAGAAAAGAGAATACAAATTTTGAACACAATATCCCTCCCTCATCTAGATATAAAACACTGTAGTCAAAGCAAAACTTAAAGGTTCTTAATCTTCAGAGAATGACAAAGGCACTGAGATTCAAAGCTAATTTAAAAAAAACAAACACAAAAACCCAACAAAACAAATCATCCCCCAAAAAACCACCACCACCACAACAAAAAAAAACAACAGGCAGCTTCTAGTGTTCAATCCCAAACTGTATATATTTAAGTTAAGGAAATTACAGTGTAAAAGTAATTTTTGATAATTTGATCTCACATAAAGCCTTACTTTTTAATTACATTTGAAATTATTTGTATTATATTTGATTTTAAAACAACTATTCAAAGGAGCAGTCATTTTCTTGGCTTGCAAAATAGCAGGTGTTGCATGTAAGCTACAGAAAGCTACCACTAATTCCCAGATAAATGCCACGCTTCTTCAGAATTAAATAGATGGAGATGTTATCATCACATCATACCAAGAAATCAGATTACATTCATATTACGCTCCAAGAACGAGGAAAAAATAAATCAACATATTTCTAGCAGATCAAGCCATTACACAGGTACTGTATCAGTGACAAAATGCCAAGAGGACTCACCTGTTCAATCTCCTTTGTCTTAGTTGCAATTGCTTTTGAGCGACCAAGAAGCTGGCCATCCTCATATAATTCCGTACCATCCGTTATATTCGTTTCTGCTTCCTCTGTTTGTTCGATGTATAATGGAGCTGAAGATCCAGCCTTAAAAAAAAAAAAACCAAAACAAACAAACAAACAAAAAAAACCAAACAGTTTTAAGAGCAAAATAAAAACCTGAAAGTGTGAGAGCAAAATAAAAACCCAAATACAGTCATTCAGTTAGAAATGAGTTTGCTTATCAAGACTATTAGTGAAGTATTATTGCTACAATCTAACAGATACAGAAATATAGATTTTAAACATGTAGAAAACATGACATCATAAAAAACCTGTGACTCAGTCTTAACTGTGTAAAGATAATGATGTCAGATAACCTTTACTTGCCCTTCTGCTGAGAAGGAACTTGTATATGCGGTATTTATAACACCAGCTAGCAAGAAAAATCCACAATGAAAGTGAGATTAGTTTTCTGGGAAAGGATAAAAGTAACAAAAATCAAAGGTAAACAGGCATCGACAAAATCAAAATGCTGTCAGAAAGAACTCTTGCAGCATTCAGGGCCAGAGGTTTAATATTAAAGGAACAGAGATACCTACTGTATAGCAAAAGCAAACACACACTTAGAAGATTCCTGACAATATGGGAAATCTTACTGAAGTACCAAAATGGTATAAGCTTCCCTCTAAAACAGAAATTAAGACAGTATCCCTGTCCCAAAGAAAACAGACTCCCACTCCAAGGAGTCTATATAGAAGATATAAAAAGAGAAGAAATTACTGCAGCATATTTAAATCCAATATTATGAACAGATTTGTAGAGTAGTAAATTTTTTTTTTTTAAATAAGATTTGAGAATTGAAGATGATGCATAAAAATAGTTTCTACTATTCAAAAATAAAGAGGTGGAGAATCTTAAGACTTAACTAATATGAAAGAGAAAAGCATTAGACAAACCAAAAACCTAAAACCCTTAAGTGGTCCTACGAGCATCTGCTCAAAACTTAGCAGCAATATAAACCATTAAGATTGCACCCCAAATCTTGTTACTGCAGTAAATCATTAAATGCCTGAGAGTGAGTAACGGCTGCTGAAAAGGTTCAGTGCAACACAAAGTTCAACTATTAAGCACTATGTAAGATAAACTGGAAAAAGTTAAAAACTGTTGCAATTCATACATGACAGCCTACTAATCAAGGTGAGAAGTATCCTTTCTTCTAGGACTCAGAATGAGATGCCTCACCTCCTTCATTAGCATTCCTGTAGCACACTTTCTTAGTCAATAAATCATCTCAGACTCTGCCATAATCAACTGCAATTGTTTCATTTTGAATCTTTCTTTATTTTGAGTCTTTTTGCCACTGCAATTTCCTCTGAGGCACAGAGGAAGCTCTAAACAACTCTTCTCCGTATGGCCCACTCTGTTCTTTCCTCCCTTGCATTACGTTCCCCTCATGAAGAACACGAGTGACATTTCCCTTCACTGTTACTCTCCTGAACCTCTCAGAAATGTCCATGCATATGTTCTCCTCCGTATGGCATTCATGCTTGGATCAGTTCACTGCTTCTTCCTCACTCCAACCCCTCCTCCTTTTTTTTTTTTTTTAAATTTCTTTTTCCTGAAGGGAAATGAACAGTTTATTTATCCAACTGGATCTTCCTGTCCAGTATCAAGATGCTGTTGATGCACTCAGCTATTACATCAATGGACAGGACTTAAAAGTTCAGATAAATATGGATCCAGTGAGTTTACTTCTCTAATCTAGCCCTTAGGTTCCCCAAGGAGGAAATCTGATGCTTCCCAAGATGCTTTTATTTTCCCTCAAATTACTTACAAACAAATATAAAATACAAACCCATTAATTATAACGTTTAAGACACGTGACTTTGTAAAGTAAGTACTACTTTGTTTTTGTAAGAGTGCCTCTGAAGTTGAAGCAGTGGAAGTTGAAGACAAAATGATCACAGAATTAAAACAGACTATTTTACAAAAAGACATTACATGACATCTGGTTTGCTTTAAACGACAAATACATATTCCACTAACATAGCAGAAGCCAAAACAGACATCCTATCCAAGAGCACCATAACAAAACAAAGACTGAAAATGGCTATAATCACACTTCAATATAGCAAGGGGTAGAAGACAAGGATGCGCAAGAACAGATGGGTGTAAACTGGTAATTAATTAATGTTATTAATGAAATAAAGGTTCTGGTGGGGAAAAAAAAAATCTACCCACTGCAGTACCAAGGCAAAAGCTTAATTCTTAATATAGAGGAGGACTGCTTTCTCAAGAAGAATACATGACATGGCAGGCTGACATGGCATGGAACTGAACTCAATAAAGCAGAGTTTCTCTTCTAGTCTTATGTTTTACGTATACACTCGTATTTTGGCTCAGAAGTCCCATGCTAGTTTTAAGGAGTTCAGCAGGCATACAGACTTACACTAGTGCAAGAGTTCCTTGGAGAATCCCTGGAAGAGCTGGAGCCTTATTTTGTCAATTGTAGCTCAACATGAATTCATATTATACTAACAAAACCTACTCTGTTTTTGTGGGTTTTTTAAAAAACAAATAAATAAATAAATAAGTCACAAGGCTTTAGTCTCCCTCTCACTCCTTTTCAACAAACATTTAATAGCATACACAGAGAAATTCAGGGGTAAGTCACAAAACGTGCCTTTCAGGAGAGTACAGAAAAACAAGAGTCTATTGTTGTAACACTTTAAAATAAATCGATTAATAATCCTGTCTTACCTCATACTCTGTTATTTCAGGTAAATTGCTTTCATCAGCCTTCTCTGACTTTTCAGCTGCCCACTTGCTTGCAGCTTCTGCAAGTTCCTTTTCCGATAGTCTGTTGCTCTTATCCAAGGCCTGTACAAAAACATTATAGTCAAGGTTTAACATGAAATATATTCACACATGGCAAAAAAAATCTTCAAAACTAAAACAAACAGTTATTCAGATCCCCAAAACATTTTAAAATAGGAAATAAGGAAGCTGAAGCTATTTCATTTGCTGACTGATTTCTTTAAAAAGAAAAGAGAGTGGGGAGAGAGCAGAGAAAAAAAATTTAAAAAAAAGAGGGGAAAAAAAAGATAAATCAACGAAGTTCAATAAAATGTTAAAAAAAGCACCATACTTTCAGAATCAGTTTTATTAAATTCACAGGACAGAGATAACAGAAAAATTATGTGAGACCAGTTGAGTTTAAAGAGACATGGATCAAATGGGCACTAAGAAGTCAGATACAAGTGTGATCTAATAATTCAATGTGATTTTCAGGCATAAAAGGTTGTAACTAATTTAAACTAAACTATTAAATACTGTGTAGGGTATAAAACCTCAGCTAATTAGGGACAAAGAGTATTTTATACATACTTCAAATGATCAGAGCTGCTTCCATTAAAATTCATAATTTTTTATTTGGGGGGAATGTTGATCGTTTATAATAGAGTCAGTCATGGCTTTATGGCCTTTTAATCTACCTTTTCACATGGAAATACTCATATAAATAATATTTTAAAATTTATTTCTCTCTAAGAATTCAATTTGGCTTTTACTAACAGAGCAACAAACAGACCATGACAAATACTCACGTACCAAAACCAGTTTAGGAATAGCTAGCTTTATAAATCTAGACCACTATGTGGGTATTTCATTTGAATCAACTGTATGTATAGAAGCATCCATCCAAGAATCTACACAAGTCTAGTATTAAAAACTGCAACACTAAGATGGATATCTAAAAAAGATACAGAAATCCTACTGCCTGAAAAAGGTTGTCACAATTTCTACCCAATGCCTGTTCCATCTTAGCAAACAGGTGGACAAAAAAAGGCAAACCAAAAACCAAATGAAAAAAACAACACATCCCTCTCTTATCATTAGTTCATTCTAAATTACATAAATGGCCAGTGGAAGCAAATACTGTGACCTGTAATAAGACTGCTTCATCTTCAGACCTTTTGTGCTTACCTCAACTAAAATACTATCCAAACATCTCTTTGTGCTGTAGTATGGCATAAGTATAAAATTCACAGAACCCTTCCAGGATTCTTTGTCATAAAGACACCACCTTTATCTGAATCCAGAAGAGAAGTGCAACACAATGTTCAAATAGGAATCCCTCTTTTCTATAACTGTAAATTAAAGAATTATAACCAGCAAAGTCAGGAGGTGATAAAGTTCAATATGTAGGGGTACGAAGAGGGTTCTTAAAAGAAAGGGGTAATATAATTCACAGAATCCAGCTCACCTTTCCAAACTATATAATTATTCTTACACTAGTCTCACTACAAACTATCTGCTGCCAAGTTTTTTTTCCCAGATGTTTTCATTCCCCATAGTATCCCTGACTTTTATCTTTAACCTGAATTTTCCCTAGCTGCCAAAATCTTGTACTGTGGTTCTCTTATGAATCTCTCCCTTTCCTCAAATATAGCTCTGCCCAATACTAACCAAAAGAAAAGACCAGTATCTTTGTCACCGACAGTCAGCTTTGCATGAAATAAAGATAAATAAAATCTCACACGACCTACAATATTTCCACAAGCCATAAACGGAAACTAACCACTCTAGCATCTACTGGAATACAGCAAAAAATCTGTTTAATTTAATCTCACTAAATTTAATTCTATAGGTCATATGTCAATAAATACATATTAAAAAAATCCTAAGTGCATTTTATGTAATAAAGTAATGGTATTTCCACAGGTACACTCCAACTGAAGAGAAAGAACAGGAACATATTTCTCAGAGGAAAAATGTCTGCAGCTACTTAGGCTGCAAACTTGCAAGAAATGAACAACCTAGCATATCTTGTAAAACACAACCAAACTTCTCCCCTTGCCTCAAAACAGAGGTGTCTTTTTTTACCTTATGCATAACATAAGAACAGCAAAAACCTGTCAGTTTTCTGCTATCTTTGCTGGGAAGCCTTCCCTGTCTCACACATCTACCTTTTGCTCTAATTATGTTGGATACAGCCTCCAAGGCTTGCAGTCCAGACAGCTATTAAAGAAAAACACAAAAGATTTCATGCCATAGTCAATTAAACAGGTGGTTAAGATCAGATAACACCAACATGTATTAATTCACATGCATGAATATGTAAAAAATTAATTATAAGACAGATAAGAATACCTTTTCACATTTGCATATAGTTACTACAGTGAAAAGAGATATTGCTGTGGAAGCATATACCTTTGTAAGTATTTCAAAGCTAAATTATAACTTAGAGCATTGAAAATTATCTCCTTTAATCTATAAAATATATATAACTCATTTCTCAAGTCTAAGTAGATTGTAAGACCCTGGCCCTAGAGATGGTCACCATGTTTTGCCAAGACTTTTTCTGTTGATATTTCTATGTCAGTGAAGCACTTATATAACTTAACTGGTCAGTGTAATCCAGCCATCACCCCAAGAGGCTCCACTGACACAGTACAGTACATTACAAGCAGATTTTGGGACTTCAAGAGAAAAGCAATAAAAGGTCACTGTAGTACTTCCATTTCTGCAGCTGATGCCTACCCAATAAATATTTGTGTTGTCTGGGGAAATGATTTCCATCAAACAGAAAGTTTCATTTTGTGTAGCTTACATCAAGCGGATATCCACTGCCAGCAGATACATGCAAACTGCTCGCAAAAAAACCAATACAGCATAGATCAGACCTGACTGAAGAAGAAAGTAAAACATTTAAAGGATACTTCATAGTTCAAGCTCATGCTGCATATTAATACAAGAGCAAGAGATTTTGCAATGCCTCCTTGTTCTCAAAGGTTTCTATTAAGCAAGGATTTGGTATTAAGCTGTAGTATGCTGAGTCTGTAAGCAAAATAGGTGAACTAATTATAAAGTTTATTTTATAATCCAAATCAGTGTAACTTGTGCGTAACAGCTTTTATCTTACTTTCCTTATTTACATCACTGAAAATATATCGCTTGCCTCCCCCCTTAAGGACATTGGCAATTAGCTAATGCCTAGCACAGCAATTCTAAAAGAGCTGCATAAGGGATAAGTACTTAGAATGACATAGCACAACCAAAGCCTGATTTTTTCCCCACCTAATTATTTCCTTCAGTCTCACCTTCTTACAACAAAAAGTACCTTTCTTTCTTCCAACTTTTTTTTTGTTTAAGCATTCCACTGCTTTTATTAAAAAGACCTCAAGAACCAGGCTAGTACACCATGCTACTTAAGGCAAATGCTACTTTTTATTAGGGCCTTATTCACTTAGAACAACATAATGCATTGTTTCTTTATTTCTCATTAAAGTATTTCTCAACAATTTAGAGAAAATACTCCTGTGGAAGTGTTCATTCTAACCTCAAATATAATTTACAGGCAAGCAGTCTGTGATGCGAAAACGTTTTTGCTGCCACAGGACAGCCAGAACAATATTGAATGCTGATTGTTCATTAGTGTTTATTAGCCTGTCCGTTTAACTAATTAGCAAGATTATGTAGTTGGTGCTCAGCCCACAAGATGTGATAGGAAATTAAACAGCATCATTTAGAACATAAAATGACATTTACCAAGCTATCTTGCAACGTGGCTCCCTTCCCAAGTAAATGCTATCATTCTTGCCACATCCTCAAGCAGCCCTGCTTCCAAGCCAAATGTGCTATTCACATTATCTTCCCAGTCAGTCAGACACTTCACCACACTGTTTCCAAATCCAGTCACATCTTAGGAATCACTGAAGGATGGAGTTCAGTGCAAGTACAGGCTTGTCCAATTGATCTGTTGCTCCTAAAAACTGCTTCCCCATTTTTCTCCTTGCCATTCCTTTTCTAGCACACTCCAGACTTTGGAAAATGACAATTTTAAACACATACAAAACTCCCTTTCTCCCAAAATGAGATAGTGAATACAGAGTAAAAAGTTTTGTTGGTGTCATCATTAGATACACAGCATTATGAGCACCTTCCTGCCAGATAAGGGAAACCTATCCTCTGCTGGATTGCAGAGTAATTCAAGATGCTCCTTTCCTTAACAGCTGCATATAGTATCTCCTTCCAACTCAGGAAAAAAATCCACCAACAATGAGCAATCTGAAACCATGGTGAGAAGCACTCGAAAATTCACCTTTGATGACGGTACTGCTGTGGAGCCTGAAGGTGATGCATCTCTTGATGTTTTCAGTGATTGAACTGACATCCTCTCTTTACCTACAATTAAGAAAAAATTAACAACTGTAAAATTATATTAAAGATACACGTTGCAAATATACTTATTGGCTTAGAAAAATTGCAGTGAAATTCGCTCAAGCAAGACATGAAATCTACACGCTCCACCATCTGATAAATATTTGTAACACTTTCTTCTCCTTACAAAGAGAAGAGATAGAACATTATTATTTTACATGTTTAGGAAAACCTACTGTCCTTTTTTTCAACATTAACTGAAAGGGCATATCAATATGATTGGCAAGATGATGTGGTTTTACTTTTTAATATTCCTGTGAAAATATAAATGGCTGAAATATTAGACACCAGCCAATCACTCCAGGAAACCAGGCAGTGAAGGAACTGGTTTAGCAGGCCACAGTATGTTGAAAAGCCCTGCCATGAGAAACACTCCTATACTGTACCAACCACAGGCTAGATGCTCTTTGTGTTATCAGTGTTTTTCTTATAAGAGTTAAAATCGGCAAAATGACAATTCAAGTTCACTGTGCTAATCACAGGCTGTGCATAGCCTTGCCACAGACTGGTTACAGGCAGCCCACAGCAGCAGAACGGGTTGCAGTGTAAACTACTAGTTTTCAACCTGTGGTCCATGGATTACATCTAAGGGATCTGCAAAAGTTAAATACAAAAAGCAAATGTGTTGTCAGTAGGCCTAGATTAACTAGACTATTCACACTCCCTGGGAAATGGTTGACTGTTCACAAATGGAAAACAACATAGACTTACCTTGGCTTCCATTACATTGTATCAATACAATAAAGAAAGGGATGAATTAAAACGTCTATCAAATACTTCTGAAAATTGGGATATAAATTATTTTAGTAGAACTATAAACAAATATGGCTTTAATTTAATGAGTCGAAGCAATAAAGAGCAAACATGGCATCTCACTCCTAATAGCTGTGCTATTTTATTTTTTTACTCAATGCCATAAAATAAGACTGCATTGTGTTGTGTATTTTAAAATACCACTACCTACACAAAAAATGTAAGGTAAAGTCTATGCAAAATGCATACTTTTAACAATAGGAAATGTTTAAGAGGTATTTGAAAAGTTGGTCTTCTACTCTTTCTCCACATTTTCATACCATATGTATAGCGTAGACTTAATACAAAGCAATGATCAAACACCTGCTCATCTCTGCACATTGTTAGAGGCACGTGAGTTACTGCTATGATGTTGAAGGCCTACTAATCCATGCAAAAATCTTCACAGCTACTGATGGGTCTTTCGAAAATGCTGCTGAAAATAGTTGGGGAAGTTACTCTGGCAAAAGCAAACGTTCCAAATTGCACTTTAACCCTCAATTTGAAGATGATGTTAAACGGAGAGCATACTTAAAAACATAGCAAGCAGCCTTATTTAAGAATTGCTAGTAGCCATAAAACAAAAGATGAATTATGAATTACCTTTAACTAAAAAAGCTTTTTAACAATGAAAAGAAATAGCAAAAAGAAAAACTGTGAAAAATTAAAAGTTCCTATAAATACAAATTATATGACAAAACCAAAAACATAAAGACAAAAATAATCATGTATTTAATCTGTCACACTCCCCAAAGCACAGAATGTCTCCCTTGACACCACCAAGTAACACAGAAGTTTTACTCCTGTGATACCTGCTTTTCAGCCCCATGGATAAGCCACCTCCTTTTAAATTTACAGACTACTTTAACTCTGCCTCCTACATGCCTCCTACATCACACTGGATTCTTTAAAGATTATCTCAGTTGAGTGGATTATATGTTTGCGTTTGAATAGATGAAATAAGCTGATACAAGTCGCAGTAAATATTCAAAGTTAAGCAGAGAGAGAAACCACCATTTAATTTGGAGATATTATTAGGCCATTTTTTCTGAATGCATGTGGCTATTTTGAACCCACAAGCCCTACCTGTACAATCGAACATGATGCTTCCCAAGCACCACTACTTGCCTTCTTGCATCTCCTCGGCATACCACTCTACAGACCCCTTACCAACTGGCCCGATGAAGGAATACCACCCTGCTTCTCGCCACACTCTCCCACCACGGCTGAATACCTGTCCTTTCCCATCACCCCTTTCCCTCCCTTTACCAAGCTTCTTTATGTGCCCCCAGTTTCTTTGTTCAAATCCTGTATTTATCTTAATTTATGAAGGGCTGGAGAGCATGGGATATTCCTCCTTCAGTGGAATTCATGAGGCCAAACTGATTCAGACTGCGTGATTTTAAACAGTATTACGATATTTAAGACAACGCCGTATTATAAGTTCTGCATGAAATAGCATATACTTCGCATGTTGTAAATCTGTTGAAGTACAGACTAAAATGTACTGCTGACACATATGAGATATGTCCCACTTTATGTTACTTTTAAATATGTAATACATGAGCTTACCTAAGACAAATCATATTCAAACACGATTCTGAAAGTATTATTTAAGCCATGTATACCTTGCAAATAGGCCATTTTAATTCAGTCATCTAGAGGAACAGTTTAGTAGTACTATTTTCCAGGGAACAGGCAGTTATAAAGAAATAGTCCAGTGTACAAGCCATCTGGTCTCTTAAAAATGATTTAAAGATGATGGGGAGAGGTGTTTAGCCATGCAATTGGAAAAAAATCCTAAAAGCCACAGACCTAAATGTAACCTCGTCTCTTGACCAGCATCTTTTCTGGTTTGTGAAGATGTCTGCTTTTACTTCGCTACCTCCACTAGTGTTTGAATAATTCTGCCACTATACTACAAATGCGATACAAGTCAGCTCAAAATTTTAGGAAAACCTTGAAACATTCCAAAATTTTAGGAAAACCTTGAAACATTCCAAAATTTTATATAGTTTCTCACAACAATTTTTTCCTGTTCCTGGTAATTATGATCTGCACATCTACGACACTTCTACAAATTTAGTTGAATATCATATTTTTCTCTTCCTCTCCTACACTTAGAGGAATTCACATTCACTGAGTATTGCTACAAAATGTTAAACGAATTGCAATGATGAGCTAGAAAGATAATTTGTATTCTACAAAGAGTGAAATGATTACTCAATATTTAAACAAGGTTAACTAAACTCCACAAAATCTTTTTTGGCAAGAAGTGCTACATAATGGTCCAGTGTGGCACTCTGGAAACACACAACATGCCTATCAATGAATAAAAAAATATCTAATTAATTTTTAAAAAGCTGCCAAAATGAACAGTAGGTTTGTATAGTTCACTAGAAAGCACTTGCAGAAAGGGAAATCAAATCAGATTAATTTACATAAGCTGCACAAACAGCAGTGGCTAAGATTGTAGTATACTAAAAAAAGCAATTCTGCCTTTTTTTTTTGCAAATTATTTAAATAGGAAAACCTTAAATATTTTCAAAACATGATTCATTAGATTTCTCAGAAAGATTAACAGCCAAGCTTTTAAAAGGCAGAACATACATAGTATAGACTTAACTGAGGTATGTTTCACATTTCTTTGAGGAAAGCAAGATTTGAGAGAATCTGATGATGAGATGAAACTGCTAAAAAAACGCCAGCTTCAAAACCCTAATAATACAGTTCTAAGAACATTTTCAGAAAATGTAACAAGTAGCAGTATGTACTTTAGTTTCTCCATTTTTTTAAATCCCTCTTTTCCCCTGGTTGCAGGAAGAAAAGTCTTCATCTGCTGTAGAGGACAGCAAAGTTTCTTGTAAGGGAATCCAATGAAGCACATAAAGAAGTAACAGAAGCAGTTGATGCTAAAAGGAAAACAACATGCGATACTAGAAAAAGCTGTGCAGCTGAAACTCCTACAGTCAGTCTAGAGCTGCTACTGAAATAACACCTACAATCTCCCACATGAAATACATAAGGGAACAGAGAGTACAATGAAACAACCACAGAGCAGACAACACATAATTGGTACAAAATGTCTAGTTTTCTCATTGAAAAAGACAGCATGTAAAGAAAAAGGACTTATACAGTGAGCCGCAGTTTCACCTCACTAACCAGTTCTCATCATTAATCCAGCATTACCTTGCTGAGAAGAAATATTTCTTTTATGTAAAGATGACATACTTCTGCTATGCTGGGACTGGTGGAAAGGATAGGCTTTGCTTCTTTCAGGAGAGTAGCTCCTGCTGCTGACACTAGAGCCAGATCTGCTGTGCGGAGAATCCCTTCGGCTCCCTGGCGATTCCCTGAAGAAAGGAGAGTCCCTCTTATGAGGGGACCGCTCTCTCATATAATGAGAAGGATAGAAGCTTTTTCTTCTGAAGCCATCTCTGATGTCCCTTTGAAGACAACAGAAAAATAAAAGTTACTTGCTTATCCTTCCAATGTTTGTGGAACAGCACTAGATAATACAATGGCAACATTTTATGTCTGGTAAATACAAATAGGTTAGCTGTCATCTGCAGAACACATCTGAAATCTTCAGCGTTGTTAGAGTACTAGCCAATGAATGAAAAACAAGTAGGAAAGTAGAAAAAAATATGTATATGTATGTAATTTTTTTCAGATTTTATTCAACTACTTCATCACTAGAAGCCAATTTGTTTCTATTTCTCGATAATACAGCTAAAATATAAGAGAAAGAGACATTCAAGAAATTGGGACTCTCACATTTTATTTCTTCAGATTCACTCCATGCTCTACTTCACCTGGAAATAAAGCCTTAATTTACAATAGCTAAAAATGCATATGCAAATATTGCTCACACTATTTGGCTGTTTTTCAACTCTATTTTTCTCTTAGCCTTATTTTCAAGGGACTATGTCCCTCATTTGATTTCACACACCTTGCTATGGGAAATATCACTGAGGGATTTCAGTTTATATCCAGCAAGGACAAAAAGAAAACTGCAGAATATCTATTCTCATGCCTACGTATCCACCCAAGGTCAAACCCTGAACTTTACTGTAAAATGCCACAGACACACTCAGTGTTACATGAAACCCAACTGATTTGAAACCATGATCTAGTAAACACCAAAACTTTCTACTGAATTTATATATTGTTACTCCAGACCATACCCCAAATGTCCTGGTTACCTGCAAATTATATTAATATACATATATATGTAAAGGTCAAAAAAACAGTATAAAATTGAACTTTTCCTAAAGAATCTCAAAGCTAAGAAACATGCAAGCGAACATCTGCTGAATCTAGACTTGTGACATTTGCCTTGGTCAGAAGACACATTGCTAAGAGAAGCAAGTACTTCTCAGCTCCTCCACAGCATTGCTAAATAAAAATAAAGACTTCATAGCATTTATAGTAAGCCAGAATGTACCTTATTTCACTTCTCTTCTTTCCTATTTCTTATCATAGTCCAATATTTTAAATAAGGGAATGTCTCACAAAGGCGAGCAAAGATCTGGTGGTCTCATTTAGCACAATGTAGCTGTAGCTAATTTTACGTTGGTGGATAAAAGAAAAAAGCCCTCTAGTGTACAATTCCTATAGCGTGTTACAGGCCCACATTTGTTCCGGGTAACAAAGGACTTCAGTGTGCTAAAGGTGTTTTGGACTACTGAAACTACACAGGTAGCACCACAGTAATATAAACCCTATTACACCGATGTGTTTTATACAGTGCTGATTTACTTTTTGCATGGAAAGCACATCTGCATGAGTGGTTCTGCTTCAGAGCGCAAACATCCTACAAGCAACACTGAGGTTACTCTGCAACAGAAAAATCATCAGGACGGGGGCATAGCCAGTAAAAATACAGACAATCCTTCCGCTTATTTCTCCAATTCCAGATGGAATAAAGTATCAGGAAAATAAAACAAATCTTTATTTTGAAAATTTTCATACAAAATTAAAGTATGAATCAATAACTCTCAGCCACCCTGGTTTTCAGTAAAACACCAGTGAAGCAACGCCAAGTTTTACAGTTAAATAATTGTTTCACTGTTAACAGACCACAGGCCTTTTATAGGTACCTTATCTTACAGAAAAGCATATTTTACAGGTCTGCATACCAAAACTGATACAAGACAATGTTGCACAGATTTATATCTAACAGGTGTGTTAAAAATCAATATTCATTTCCTTTCTAAACATCTTTTCTTCTTCTGTTTATTGCGACACTTTCTTCTCCCCAAGCGAGCCAGCAAAAGAAACAATTAAGGAATTGTTAAATAGTACTCTATTTAATAGCCTCTATACAGTAGCAATTGCATAGATACTTACATCAAAGAATGAATCACCCCAGAATACACAGAAGGATAATCCTCCTGCTTTCTTCAAAGGCCTGAGAGCAATGTGCCCACCTTTGGACACTACTCTCTCAAAAAATGTGTAGATTAACAGGAGACTTTCCAGAAGGAAATAATTGAAATTATCAGAGACTGAGAAAACACGTTTAATGAAGAAACACTCAAACCCCTTTGTCCACTTAAATTTAGCAAAAAGAAATCTAAAGAAGCCAGGCAAGTTCTCAAACCCATGAGATGTAGCTGAAAACAGGGAACTAACGCTTTATCTACATTACACGTATGAACATTTCATGTAGCAATAGACTTAAAGTGAAAGTTCACATTTTAAGAATACTAGAAAGATTAGCTCAACACTGAACTAGTTTGTCTAGTTAAATATGGGGGGTTTTATTTATTAAAGAGCATATTGATCAAATATTTATCAGGAATGAGTTAGGTACAGCACACTTTTTCTTCAGTTTCCCTCTAAATCTCTCTCTTTAAATAATCTTATTTATTTGTAAAGCACAAACTTTCTGGCAGACCAGTACACCACTTTTATGCCCAAAGCACATTTTTATGAGGAAGTTATTAAGCCCTAGTATACAGAGAAGTTTATTATGGAAATGTTTACAGAGCCCCAGCTATTGCACACTCTAAATGCTCTAATATCCACGTAAGAATTTACAAAATATCATTGAAACACACTTTTAAACAGGAAAACATTTAAAAGCCTCATTCTACAATAATATTATCCACAAAAAAGTAGAATCTCCCTTTCATTTTTTAAATTTTCATTTCATCACTTCATGTTAATTCTTAACTGGACCCTATCTCATACTGAACACTCAAGCCATTAACTATATTAAATCTGTTTCGGACAGCATAGGAACAGCACAGCATTTCTGATGTTTTCCATTAATGTAACAAACTACACTGAATAGAACAAAATAAGCATTGTTTTACTTTTTTTTTTTCCTTAAATACTTAAACTAACATACACCTGCAATTTGGTAATGAAGGCCCCAATTCAGCAAAGCAGTTAAGCACATGCTTCAGATTCCAACACATACTCAAAAGGTTTATTGAGCAGGGACAATATTTAATAGAGATGCAATATTTTGTGCTCGGCTGTAACTTTAAAATAGAACTACTGCCCTTAATAACAAATACAGGATTAATCCCTTTTATATAGGATCCTTCTTATCTTTATTCTTTGTATTCATATCTCACACTTAGTCCAGAAAGCACAAGTTAGTTCTCTCAGCAGGACTGCAACAGGAAGCATTAGCATTTTTAACCTCCACGAAACTTGACCATTAAATTCTCACTAAAGCTGATAATCTTGGATGAGTTCCTGAAATTTTATAAGTAAACAGCAATACCCTGATATACCATCCACCAAGGGCAGCTGAGGGAAGAGCACAAGCCCGAGAGTTATTTCAGTTAACCATCAGTTCCAGTTTCCTGGAGGAAAAACACAAATACAGAATAGGCAAAGGTACGACTTTCTGCATAGCAGGAGACCAAGAGAATACCACACAGGGGAGCTTTTCAGTTGCCAAAGGATCAGAGACACCACCTCTCCTAAGCTACCACTACCACACTGAGTACTTCTGGTCTCATCCCTCCCTGCCATTTTAAGCCCTGCAAACCATTCAGCAGCAATGTTGTGGGAAACTGAGGGCTGCAGGAAGCCTTCTAGTTTACAAAAGGGAGTGGTACAGATTAAGCTATGTGAAACAGAGACTAACACGAACTGGTGTGTCAGTTTTATAATTTAAGAGTACATAAAGGCAAAATTCAATCACTTGCCAGATGTGACATGCCTGGAATGGAGGTGTACTTGGGTACATGAAAGCACATCACATGCAATATGAACAATTTTGCAATTGGTTTTTTTGCAAGCACTTTACAAGCAAAAAGTTTTGTTTGTAAAAGGAATCTTAGTTCACCCTCATTGAATTCATGCTACTGGACAACTGTGTACAATACTTCATGCTTACTATTCTCTTGGACTTCTACATCCCAATACAGACATCCATCTTTTCAACTAAAACATTAATCTACGATGTGGTCCAGCCATAGAGGACATATCTCACACTTGACACTGCACTGAAGAGATTGGCAACTCAACGGCACATCGCTGTGGAGCAGAAACTGTAGGTTCTTCCAGTAACTCACAGGTGAGTGCAGTCTATCACCTAGATAAAAAGTCAACAGAGAAGTTTATGTGACCCCTTCCATCTGAGAAAGATTATTGTTATTGTCAAAGGGGGTAGACATTCCATTTATAGGCTTGGGCTTGATTACTAACCTTCCCTAAAAGTAACTCACACAATTTCATAAATAAATAGAGGAAATTATACATATCTCCTAAGACACCAGACTTCAGTGCAAAAAGATAAAACAGACAAGACTTGAACCATGCTTCTTAATTCAATACACTTTCCCTGTCTCATAATAAACAGGCAAGGGGAAGAGGGAGGAAGAGTGAAACAAAAATAAAAAAATCCTCTTGCCTTCCTTGTCAGGACACTGCAGGGGCTAACAGAGCTACCAACGTGATTGAGATGATGTGGAAAACATTTAATAGAATATACCACGCCCCTGACCTCTACGTTTCTCAAAAGATTTGCTGTGTTAAACATCCAAAAAGCAAACACAAAGAGTCAAGAACATCTCTTCTTTTAACATCTCCAAAGTAAATGTAGGTGGTGGAAGATTCCACCCACCATCCTCTCTCCCAGAACTCACTCCCTTTCTTTCCAAAGTACACAGTACATGTTTGTGCAACTAACCAACAATTTACTTTAGTTCTGCTTTAGAGACTTACTATAATCCTTTGTTATTGTCCAAAGATCTTCATGATGATTTTTTATAAGCTAAAACAATACAGTGAATTACACCATTGTAGATACAAGTAATTGAATCTGGTTCCATTGCCTTTCATTTGAACATTTGAAATGATGACAGATTTCTTATGACAACTGGTTTTCAACATTTTATGACTAAGCAAGTAACTGCAGTACTTGTACATGATATTTGCATTTGCTTTAAATGAAATTAACGTAATTAGGTCTAGTCAATGTAATCTTACTAACAGCTTTTCACATTAAGGCAAAAGAAAACAGGCATTGCAGAACAGTAGCAAATCTCATGAAGAGAAGAATAACTAGACATACCAAATGTACAACAAAAAATTAAAAATATATAAATGCTTCATGATTTTTATGCTGCATGTGGTACTACAGAAGTCCTCATATGCAAACACCAAAACTCGACACTGATGCCACTTGTCCACCTCACTCAATACAAAAGCTACTAAACTCATCTCCCCTCCCACCTCGGGACGTCATGACAGATCAGGGAATAAAAATTAAGACAACTTGAATATTATAGCAACATTAGAGAGAAATGCCTGCTATGTCCTTTAATTGAATAGTAAAGCTATGCACTTCAACTGAAACTGGAAATCAGATCACACTCCTCTTTATCCTTAGTAAAGAGTACCCTCTTTTCTACTGTCATCGATAACGTACTTTATTAAACTTGCTGGAAGATAAGCCCACACAATAAAAGTATATTTAAACTCAAACTCTCTTTCTATTATCTGACAGAGAGAAACTGGTCAAGCATACAGATCAGGACACAGGACCAAGAAAGAAAGACAGAAAAGAATCAATTTCTAAACAGCCTTAATTCAAAATGGAAATCATTCAAATCTTGTATCTGAGTATACAAGCTTAAAATTAGAAGGAAGACAGGAAGCAAGATACGGTATCTTCACAAACTCTTATTTTTTTTCCTGATACCATAACAGACCAGAGAAACTGGTCATCATTATTGCTTCTAGAGAAAGTTCTAATGGGACAGACCTTCCTAAGCAGGTGCTCGCACATCTACTGCCATCCTGCCTCAGGAACTAAGACCAGCACATGGGAAAGAACTTTAAAAAGCTTCCCTGTGGTACCAAAGAGCGCGGGGTTGATGGGGTGGGAGATGGAAAAAATTCCCAAGTACTACCCAAAGCAAGCATAAAGGTATTGAGAACAAGCATTTGTGAACAGTAATGGACTATGAAACACAAGTAAATAGCTCTATGGAAATTTTAAAATAATTTTACTGTTTAAAGATCTTCTAAATCAGTGTGGGAAATGACATGAGACTGCAGAGAAAAATACATGCTGTTTAGAGTCATGCAACTTTATACTGCCAAATTTCTAAACAAAGCAAGTTTTGGGGGGGTTGGTGGGGTTTTTTGTTTTGTTGTTTGGGGGGGTGGTTGTTTTGGTATTTTGTGGGGGTCTTTGTTTGAGATTTTCTTTGGGTTTTTTGGTTTTGTTTTGTTTTTCACTTCAGGTCAGTGCTTGCCAAGCAATTCAATGTAGGCAAAGATTTATCTAATAATATGCACACTAAGCACCTGAAAAAAAGAAGGAAATATTTTTGCGCTGTATTTTTAGGGGCATAAGTGAATTTTATGTTCAGCGAGCTATTATTCTTTTTCCCAAAGGCTATCTTTAAAATTCTTAAATAGAAGAACCCAGAAACCATAAACTATCTGCTAAAGGAGCTCCTAAGGCTCTTCATCGGTATGCTGCAGAACACCATTGATACTTAAGAGAAAGCAACAAGTAGTGTGCTGTAGTAGTATATACTGATTTGATCAACCCTTGTGGTTGACTTTCTAACACTATCAATAAAAAGCTGCAAAAGGAAAGAGCAAGTCGTGGAACAGGTTTGTAAGCAGTAATACTTTATGTCAGTAATACTGACACACAATACCCTTACTATACTTAGTTTTCTTCTCTTTCCAAATGTCTTAATGAGATCTATAAAACAGAAAAACACCCTATTTTTCTCTATACCAGAAAAGTGCTCCACAAATTGCTGTTTTTATTCTTAAATTAAAGTGAAATTTGAAGCAATCAGGTCAAATCAGTTTCATTTGCTTATGCCCCAAAAGTTTTGTAATACTGGTACAGACTTCTGCATAGCAATTTTAAATAAAATTTAGCAAACTACCTCTACTTTTGGATTTCTCGAGATAAAAGACATTATATATATATATGAAGAAAAATTTTATTGTACATAATGTTTTTTTCTTTATTTGATCTCATTCCTTCCTGTCAAGTATGTAGTTTGTTCAAAATCAGAAAGCCAAGTTAAGACAGACATTTCCTCTTATAAATTATTCAGCCATGTAGCTTTATCTTTTTTTCCAGTTTGCTTTTTCCTTTCATTTTGATTACAGTTTACAATCACTATAATACACATTAATATCTCTTGCTTTTTTTTTTTTTAGGCCATTTCCTATATATTACAAATAGCACTTCCTTGAACATATTTAACAAGCTATTCTACTTGGGTAAATAGCTTATTAAAAATCCTTTTGTAACTACTGTATGCCTTCAGTTATTTCACTAATTTAATAACAGTTTAACTTCAGAGTGCACCTCCATGACAAGTCATACTGATTCAAAGTGGTGCTGCTACAATCCTAATCTTCTCAACCTTCCTTGAATCCATATTCCCACTCCATGCCTACCCTGCCATTGATATTTTCTCTCAGGCAACCAAACTGGCAGATAATTATTTAATTGATTGTGGTGGGTTAGCATGCAGGACCAGCTCATTGAAGAGTACAGACACCTGAAACAGTACCAGGAGAGGGAAGGACTGGAATGGCACCAGCTTAGATCGGTTTAAACTGCTGTGGCAATAGATTTTTACTGTAGAAAGATCAGTCTCCTTACTGCACTCATGACTTTTATTTATTTATGATAAATAAAATCGGTCCCTTGGCAGAATTTTAGAGTAGTTGAAGTTAGCATCAGTAAGACTCAAAGAAGTAATACCTTTTTTTTCTAAAAATAATAGACATACATATCTAAGCAACACTGAAAACACAATATTCTGGCTGTAATAAATGTAGATTCAAAGATAAATTTTTAAACAGAATACTGTTTAACACAGTTTTAGTAAGTTTTAGTAAGGGATAAAATTAACAGTAGCTGAAGAGAGTTTTTCAAGAAGATAATTCACTGCTTGTCACTTCAATCTCCTCTGTTAACATAGTCCTTTGCCTTACTTAGATAATCCTTGTACAAAATTCTTCCAAAAAATGCATCTAGTAAGATAAAAATTGTAGAACATATACTGAGTTTACTACCTCATCAAACCTGAACTGGTTTGCCCCTCTCCTCTGCTCTGGTGAGACCCCACCTGGAGTACTGCGTCCAGCTCTGGACTCCTCAGTACAGGAAAGACATGGACCTGTTGGAGTGGGTCCAGAGGAGGGCCACAAAAATGATCAGAGGGATGGAACACCTCCCCTATGAGGGCAGGCTGAGAGAGTTGGGGTTGTTCAGCCTGGAGAAGAGAAGGCTTTGGGGAGACCTTATTGCGGCCTTTCCATACTTAAAGGGGGCTTATAAGACAGATGGGGACAGACTTTTTAATAGAGCCTGTAGTGATAGGACAAGGGGTAATGGTTTTAAACTAGAAGAGGGTAGATTCAGACCAGATATAAGGAGGAAATTTTTTACGATGAGGGTGGTGAAACACTGGAACAGGTTGCCCAGAGAGGTGGTAGGTGCCCCATCCCTGGAAACATTCAAGATCAGGTTGGACAGGGCTCTGAGCAACCTGATCTAGTTGAAGATGTCCCTGCTCATTGCAGGAAGGTTGGAGTAGATGGCCTTTAAAGGTCCCTTCCAACCGAAACCATTCTATGATTCTCTAAGTCACATTAAAATACCTTTTCCATTCTACTTCCAAATTGCATAAACACACTCTCAAACATAATTTCCAAAAATAATTAGGCATACTAGACTAGGTAAGGTAGGACTTCATTTAACACAATGCAACTGTTATAAGTCAGATTTCAGAAGAGAGATTCCCACAGCTGGCTGACACAACACTGTTGCATGTCACAGCGTCAATATTCAGTTCCACTTAGACAAAAGCATTTGTTATCAACTCACAAACTAATACTACAAAGCTTCATATACAAGGGAAAGAACCTTGCATGGTTATGCAAATATATATCACAAATAAATGTCAAGACTACCACTAAGAATAATTTGTTAGCATGCAAAAATATGCAACCTTTTAAAAATAATACCAACAGCATGAAATCATGGAATTGCTTTATTGATGAACTCTTCCTCAGATGGAGATCTTAACACACTCAAACGTAGCAGTAGGTGGAAATGGCATATCAAAAATCTTCTCTTTGCAGCAAAATGTTTAACAAAAGGATGCCTATACTGTCAATAACACCAAACTTTTTCCTTTCCTCTACTGAAATTTACAGCACATCTCATTTCGTCAATTAGGGGGTGGGAAAAAAGCAACTCGCATTCATGTGAAGAAACAACATTTAAGCAGAGCTCATCCTAGTATTCCCACCCTCTCTCAACGGGAATTAAATTCCCTGAAATGTTTAGTATAGTCAAAATACAAGAAACAAGTCCTTGGAACCTAACAAATGAAGAATTTATCTTCCTAGGGGAAATTATGTACAAGTCCTCTGTGACAATGCTCCCCATCCTGAGAAAGCCATGACTACATTCATTAAGCCAATTCATTGGCTGGTCGCTGAGATGATTTAGTTAGATGCCCATCTTAACAGTAGTTGTCTGGACTCGAAAGAAGACTCCCTTCTCTTTCCCTCCTCACTGTCTCTCAGTACCTAGCTGTTTTTCAACATCTTAGGAAACCTTTCCAGAATAATCAAGTGCTACCCATGGGAGTTTGCCTCATTATTTCCCAAGACAGCATTAACTTGCTAGTTTGATACCATCTACTACCCGATTATAATGCTAGCTATAAAACTGGACCAGATGAGCTTGTTTTTTAAAGTCTTCTTTAAAGTGAGGTGTTAGTAAAGATCTTACAGTGTAGAGGTACATAATCTTATCTTTAGGCATGTTGCCCTATCCTACATTGTAAACAGAGGATCTCCTTACAGTTTATTAGCATTATGTAAACATCATTGATAAGAAGAAAATAATCATTTTCCCAAAACACAACTTAGTTTTAAGCAACAAATCAATGTTATTACAAAATTTAACTGAGTTTGCACACGCTACCGAATTTTTCCTTACATGTATATCATAACATACTAATAGCTGTAGTAAATAGTTCTCATGCAATAACCACTGTTAAAAAATATAATGATGACACCAATTTCATATGACAATTTACAACGTTACAAAACTGCTGTGGGAAACAGTTGTACACACAAAAAGCCATAGATCCTTAAAACATAATATAGCTTCGCATCAAAAGCAAGTTAAATAAACACGATAGCAATTGAGAACCGTCATGATGAAAACTTCTAGGTTTTTTGTTACCAAATTTGGTGTGTTTACTGTAATTATTGTTAAATAAATACTTACAAGTCAATTTACTACCTAGCTGTTCTTTATTCAACAATAATTCAGGCTGGGTTTTTAAGAATATCAAAATGTTCTTTGAGAAGATTATAACAACATGTCTTTAGTCCAAAGAATACTTTGTCAATCCTTTAGAGTCATAACATAGAGACCACATTTAAATGTAACTGAAACATTTCAAAGGACCAAAGTATAAGAAATACCATACACACAGAATCAGATTGAAATTACCTATTTGTAATAATGCTTTTCAAAAACAAGCTTACCCAGTTTTCTCTTACAGCTCTCAGCACAGTTAAAACCAAGATTTAGAACCATTTTACATTTCATATAAAGGGTAAGCTCTACTGCATGAGGTTGTATATTTACAAGCTCAGCAGGAAAAAAAAAAATAATCAGGTAGTGGGAAGTTCTGTTAATTTGACAATTCCCATATATGAGAAACTTTGAAATGTTTTGATTAGAAAAACAAAGCTTCCATGACATCATTCCAAAATGAAACAGAACAGCCAGACCCCTCTGTTATCAACAACAGTCAAAGGAGTCTCCCACCAGCCAGGAGGAAAAAAAATCACAGGTCAGACTCCTGTGGGAGGTTCCAGGGTCCTGGTTGAATGGCAGGAATACTGGCACTGACCTCAGAAGCTCATCAGGAGAAATGGTTAAGAGAAAAAGAAATTAAATTATCAATACAGCTTATATTATGATTTTAAAGTTTAAACTCCTTCTCCTCAACCAGAGATGGAAATTGCATAAGCAATTAAATCAGAGTTCCGCAAGATCCCCTAAAAGAAGCAAATTTATCAGTAAGCAATTTTTGAAAGCAAACATGTTTTTTAGAATTGGAATGAGAAATTCTGCAAAGAAATAAAAGAAAATAGGCCTTCCATAATGATCACGGTCAGTAGTTACTAAAAAAAAAAAAAATTTTTAAATTAAAAGCAATCACTCAACAACTACAAGTAGCTGCCAGTGAAAGCAACATTCACCTTACAGAATAACCCCACAATTAGCTGAAACATGCAAAAAAATCCAGTAAAAAATAAGAGAATTCTACAATTGAAACCCTGTCCACCAGTCTCTCCTTTTCTCCCCATTCTCTCAAGTGACAAACATTTCAGAAGCGGAGTGACAGCAGTCTTGCTTTGAATGACATTTCTAGTATAATTCTAGATATAAACGAAGCAGGTCCCACCAACATAAATAACAGCAGAAACTCAGTTTGACATAATAGTCTTAGTAAGAAAACAGCCAGTGTTCACATATATAGTTTTAAGTCTCTGGGTTCTAAGTTAAATGGAGGGAAGAGATTCATCACAGCAACAAAACCAGACCTGTCTGAATTGAAACTTTTTTACTTTCAATTGCATTGACCTGCAATAGTGGACAGTCCTGAACTGTTCTTAATTATACATAGCCTTCAGTACAGGGCAGTTTTAAAATGCTAAGTGATATCTGCATGAGAAGATTCAAGTTCTTAAAATCCCTTCAAAATAAGAACCCGTGGTCCAAAGGAACCCAAAGCATTAGTAATACAATTAGACATATATAATTTTGGCCAAGTAATAAAAATCAAATTACAAAACATGAATCTCAGTTTGCAAACAAACTGGTTGTCCCAAGCACAAAAGAGCTAAAGAGGCAGTGGAGCAGAAAACAGCCCTCAAAGAAAGTGTTGCAACTACTGAATCAATAAGACTGCTGCATAAGACATGAAGTGTAATATGAAGTCATCAAATATTTAGTGTAAACCAGAATCTACTTTTAAGTTACCTGTTACCTATTATCTTGTTCCAAAAAGTTCTAACTCCCCCTCTCCACCCCCCCAAAATATCATAAGCCAAGGTAAACTAATTTAGCTAGCAGCCTAATACAATGGGTCTTCTCAACTAAAGATTTCACAGACAAGTCCTTGCCTGGAGTTGTAGACAGGTATAACGAATCTACCACAATGACCTATTATAAGGAAACTGTAATTTTGTATATGAATAAACAAGTTGCTTTAGTAGTTCATGTGAATACCTGAGAGGCTCAATGTTCTGGCAGAAATTTTATTTATTTATTTATTAAAAGAAAAAGGCATGTGCTAATGAATATGATTAGAACTCTGCTTATCAATCTCTGTGAAAAACAAGACCATTTTCTTTGGGTGACTGCCATATTTATTTCCCTCCACACATGTTTTTTAATGAAGAATGAGGTTCTTGTATGCTGTCCCTTAAGACCTGTCAAATATTGCACCAGAACAGCACACTTATGTACATTTTTAGCACCATCTCATAAATCCCTTTGGCTAAGTTTCTCTTCTATGAGCAAGACAAAGATCAGTTTACATTACAAGAAAGTTTAAATCGAAAGCGTAAAGACCTTCCACAATATAATGCGCTGTTTTAAATGAGTATAAAATATTTAAACAGGTTCACTGTTTCATTCTTTAAAGAATACATACGGAGTAGTGGGGAACAAGAAACAAGCTACCCCCTGTAATTCAAAGGTGATTGCACAGTGATTATGTAAAGGTAACTGCCTTGGCCTATGACACATCTGAACCCTCAATATTAAATCCTGCTTTATTGAGAGAAGAGCCAGTAACCCTTAACTTCTATCTGGAGACTCTCTCATCAATGGTTTTGGTTTAAAATAACCATTCTTGCCAAAGAACAATTTTCTTTTTAATGTACAATCTTCAGACCACTCCTCCAGAGCATCCTGCCATGACATACTGCACTTGCAAGGGGTGAATCACCAAATGGAAGAGTAGTTCAAGCAGAGATCAGAAAGCCACGATTGCTGGGCTTCTATCCCCCAGTTTGCTACCAATTTTCTCCATGGCCTTCAGTAAGCACAATCTCACTGTGAAGGCTTATGCATCTACAAAAATTGGAAGTATATCATTCTTTACTACCCTAAAGAGGTAACTAAGTTTAATGTTCAGAAAGCCACATAAAATTTTCAGAGGAAAGGCAATGTGCCATTGATTTAAAAGATTTCCAAAACAAAATACAGAACTGACTGATGAATCTTAGTTGTTCACAGATCACTAATTGTTTAAAATTAAGTTTCAACATTTTGCCAGTTTTCTTTCATTTCTAGCATCAAAATTACTTTTTTATTATTTCTATTTATTACAAAATATTTCCTGTGCACTCCACAGATAAGCAGATCTGTTTTACATACACAAATGTATTAGTATTAAAGACTGGACTAAGACTACTTCCTAATTTCACCTAGCACATAGGAGAAAACAACCAACAACCAATAAACAAAAGAACACACATAGCAGCAGCAAGTTTCCTTCATTAACAAAGGAAAATTTATTCATATCAACAACTTGAGAAGAGATATTCAAAATCTCCTATGTGAGCCACTTCTCAGGAGTCTGTATTATATGAACCAACATTACTACTGATGCAGAGTACTTTGTCTACAAATATGGCAATCCTCATTTTACAAAAATCTAGACCTTGGATAATTTTAAGGATCAAATTTAATGAATGTATAGCTGGGATTTACAAGTGCGTCATTTTGTAATTTCTCTTTGAAGATGAGTCTTACCCATCTTAAGTTGCCAAGTTTTGCATATTTCACATCTTATGAACTCAGTTTGGCTGGAAAAAAAAGAATGAAGTAATGCTCTGTGCACTCAAAAGGATTAAAATTTGGTATGACTAAAGTGAACAGCAGCTAAAAATCTTCTAAAGAATTACACACTGAAAAGTTCATCTGACTTTGTAAAAATGAACTTGTATGCAAAATCCATTGCTATGAGAGCCCATACAGAAGTACTGTAAAATCTGAGTTCTTCAACATCTAACAGCATAGTTCCCTGCAACTTTTCAAAAAATCTGACATGCATAAAATAATTTGAGTGCTTTGAATAAATGAGTTTGATATATCACTAAAGACAAGTAGTAACACAGCCCCAGAAGTGATCAACATCAGTAAAAGACAAATGTACAAAGAAGTCATGTGTTATTTGATCTCTACTCCTCTCATAATTTCCAAGTTTCACAATTCTCATAGCATCAGCGACCAAGATATTAAAACTGTCATCATGTGTGCAGAAAATTCTCTGTTCTCCAAACTAAAAGATTCTGCTTTGATGTACAGTTCTTTACACATGCCAACTAGGCTTGAACCAAGGAGCACTTCAAACCAAACTATGACTGCAAGGTTACACAGTTCACATCAGTTCCTGGAGTTCAGAATCCAGTAAGAATCCCTTAGGTCAGAACAGGAGAAAAAGGGCTGGGAACTCATTTTGAAATCTATGCCCAGCACATCCTCTGAATTACTTTGTTTTTTACTTATAAAAAAATTCTATTACCATAAAGAAGTCATGGTCAGGATGAGAGCTGTTCACCGAGCATAGTATAGAACACGGCTAACAACTCTCAAGAACTGAGTGATCCAGGTAAGAGCAGAAGGATCAGTAATGCTCCGCTCAATGGTAGACTATTGGCAAATGACAGCTGCTTGGAAACTGGAGCATAAGTCCGTAAGAAGAAAGAAGGCAAGAAAAAAGACAGCTAAGCCAAGTGGTAGAACCTCAACAATCCTCTCGTCACTCATGGAGAACTGCTGCTGGCCAGCGGACACATCACAGCTCGAGCCACTGCTATGCAACTGCAAAGTAAGCATGCACTTCCTGTTCTTAAGGAAAAGGTAAGAAGCTTAAAAAAAAGCCACAGAAGAAACAACAACAGCACCAAAAAAAACCCACTCCAAAAAAAACCTAACAGCTGGTTTCTTCAACATAAGAAACTTTCAGCCCCCAAAATTCTGCATCATTTAAGGATTTTTGATATTCCAGATAAGCAGCTTCTTTTACTTTGGGAGAATCTCGAGTAATGTTTTTCAGCACTCCAAAGACAGACAGGGGGAACAAAAATGGAAAGAGTAAGAGATCAGAAACTACTTTTTGACAGTTAAGTTGCCAAAAATCAAAGCAGGAAAATGTGAATGATTAATGCTTAAGAGGAAATGCTAAACATAATACTGACAACAACTTCTTACAGCACATTTTTAGCTGCTGAATGAGTTTTTAAAAAAACTCAAGAAAACTGATTACTTACGTCAATAAAAGAGCTATTCTTTTTAGAATTTATAGTCACTGTACTGACTACGAAAACCCATTAACCTTACAAGTCTCCTGAGTCTTTAGCTTCACAAACCTAACTTTGTACTATGTTTTAGCCATGTTTCATGCAATTTTTTAAAAAGTACTTCTGGTTGAAGTAATCTTACATCTCCTTCTACTACCTCAAAGAAAAAAAAACCTATTTATATGTACTCCAGAAGAACTTACCCAAAATAACTTTCATCATATCCAAAAAGAAAGCATTTTTGCATATAATCATTTTTTAATCTCATGTTTTATAGTGCAAATGTCTTTGAAATAGAAAGTAATTAGCGTTTTCACCACAAGAGACAACATATACCAAGTACTGTACTTCGATTTCCTCCGTTGAGATCCACTACATAGCTCAATAGTGAGCAATAAGCAAAAAATCGTAATTAAGTTTATTACAAAGCATGTAATGCTGCAAGTGTTTAGCAGTCTGATCACAGGATTTTACATCCAAGGTTATTTACTATTCCTGTCCTCTTCTGTACAATCAGAATTCTGACATGCTAATGCATACTTATATAATAAATCTGTAGGGCTTCATTCAATTGCAAATACATTCCCATACCCTCAACTGAACCAAGTATCTTTATGAAGTTCTTCCACAGTGTTACTGCAGTTGTATAACAGTTACATATTCTGATATATATAATAAAGACTCAGATGGGACTATCACCTATCACGCAACACATTTTTAAAGCCTTCAACAAAACAAGCTGACATTTTATCCTCACATTTTAAATGGAAGAAATCAGGATGCATTTAAGACAATCTTTTTGACCACTGGGTGCCACTCTTGTTCTGTGTAAAATAAACTGCCTGGCACTAACGCAGCCTTCTCAGTCTTTTTTTTCTTTTTTCCCTTTAAACAATTCTGATTCTTTTACTACTTTTCCAAACCCTTTACTGTTGCTTCTAGCCCCAAGAATGGAATTTTGAGAAAAGTCTAGTGCACACAGACCCTTATAGTATATGAAGTATTTTTTATGGTGAAGTTATGTAATAACCTAGTTATGCTATGTCTAAATCGTCACATTCAAAGGAACAGGTATCTACTGCAACTGTGTAGCACTGTATTGCCATTGCTACTAACAGCTTCATATTGAGTTTGCAAGGCCTCAAGACTGAGGCTTTGAGCAAGTTTGTCAGGCTTGCTCTGAGCTTTTCCTGACCTGCCTGAAGTCTTTTTTTTTTTTTAACTTGGTGCAGGTTTAACAGCAATTTTTGTAACTGAGCAGGTGTCTATAGCTAACTTGGTTTACTTTTGTTGATCTTTGTATGGTACAACCATAGTTTTATATAGATAGCAGCAAGAAGGAGCTATTCTATGTAGAATGAGATATTTATGACTAACACCATGATGCAGTATATAGAAATACAGGCCTGGTGTAATAGCAGACACCTTGAGAAGTGGAAACACAGGATCTGGCATATAAAAGTACAGCCATGAGATGACATTCTTAGATTAGACTGTTAATATTTCAGTTATATGAACAACTAATTCTTGTCTGAATATTTAAGGTGAGTTTCATCCTTGTCCATAAATTTTGAGTGTAACTCCTGTGCACTTTATTTATCATATCAAATAATCCCATATCAAACATCATGGCAGGCATATGTATGTTACAGCCCTACTGTTTAATACTATTGCTTACATTTCATAGATGGAAACCTGAGGTACAGACTAAGAAGTGCTCACAGAAATGAATATAATGTATGATGGAAATATCTACTCATCAGTCCAGCTGAGAAAACAGGGAGGTCAGAACAAGGCTATGGTGAACTTCATAATCCCACTATCCACTCCACCAACCTTTAAAATGGCGCAGGTATCTTTCCACTGTATTGTGGCCCCAAGGTACTGCAGTCACAGAAGCAAATATTAGACCAAAGAATTCTCTGAAGTCACGTAAAAAGTGTGACTGATCAGGGAGATGCACTAAATTACTTACAGTCCCAGGCTAATATCCTAAAGATGGTATCGTTATGCCTCTATCATTACTAAACAAAAACTAAAATAGAGACTTTCACGTCATACCATTTATTTAATTTGTATTTCAAACAATACAACTAGAAACCACTTTTCCACTATCATCTTTTACTTCAACAGATGTCCTTTCCCACATCCCTGCCATTTCACTACTCTGCTCTACAAAGTGTTCTGATAACAAAGAAAAATGCCATAAATAGTCCCAGCCTATGCATGGCACTACTGTAAAGTCTTATAAAATACCTGTATTCAGGCTGCCGACTTATAGGATGATCATCCCTTGGCCATCTGTATCCCGATTCATCCTGCAAAACATACATGTCACACAATTGTTTTGCATGTATCTCAACATCAAATGTCAGGTACAGTTAGTTGCCAAATGGTACTCTTTTACTGCAAAACCAAAGCATTTAATGAGCTAAAAGAAAGTATTAATCATTCACAGCAAGGTTCCTCTCAGTTTATTCACTCTACCCCATTCCTCTTATTTTCTTCCTCTATCAATACTAAAGAGAGCAACTTTGCAATGCTGTACAAAACACAAAAACTACAAAAATTTCCAAACTATATACATAGGGCCTGACCTAAAAAAAAGAAAATTTTCTTCATTGAAATGTAAATTATCATCAATAGCTTGAAATTACAGAATTTCAAACAGCTGGGTTGGAGGAGGCAACAATAATGACCTTTCAAAGGGACCATAAATTTTGTACTTAAGTGTAGCTACTGGGAAAAAACCCCATGCATTCAACATCATGACAGAATTTAAGTGAACAACTGTGCAAATTAGAAGGATAGGTAGACAATATTCAACAAGTTGTGTGTGCAAGGATTTGTTAAATAGAAAGATTTTGCAATCATTCTTCTATTCATCCAGATAACTTTGTGCTGCATTACAGAGAGGACTCCTGGCCACTTTGTTTTCCCAGTTCAGACTCTGAGCTTTCCACAGTGCTGGATAAGGGCTCTTTTCTAAGTCAACAGAGTAGCTAGGAACCATAAGAAGCAGCAAACAGGTATTACCATATAATCACAAAAGCCTTAGAAGCATAGTAACTGCAAAAAAGCACCAAGTATCAAAACCTGGATGTTTTTTCTATTAATTCTATTTCAGTTTATGAGAACAGCAGTAACATCAATGCTCTGTCTGAAATAATATTTTAATTGTTCAGTATTCAAGCATTAATGAGAAAATAAACTTCATAAACATGTGAGAAGAATCACCTTATGTACACCTCGGTGTGGAGGGCCACTTCTTCGGTCATGGGCAAAACTGCGACCCTCTTCATAGTCTCTGTACTCAGCGTGACTGTAATCATCATACCGACTGTAATTGCCATCCCCAGGTCTTTCGAGCAGTGGTGGTTTCTTCGGCACAATGTTTACTACTCTATGGTAATCATCCTAAACCACAAAACAAACAAAATCATATTGCTTTTAACAGCTGGAAATCTATAGTGAGTACACAAAAGTAAAAACAACAAGTTATTTCTAAATATGGGACTATAATAATCTTAAAGCTGAAATAGCGCAGGGGAATGACAAACATTAAAAATCATGCCAGTCTGATGGTGGAATAACTTATTAAATCTAATTGGACACCATTCAGATGCAATCCTTAGGCGTTACAAGTTTACTTATAGAGGCAAAATTTTCAACATGGTTTAAGTTTCTTTTGAAAGTTTGAAGCAGTAGCATTAGCTACTTTCTAAGCATCAGCTACTTTCTTTTTTTAAGCATTAGCTACATATATTTCTCAGAGACTTTTACGTTAACTTAGAAATGCAATAAAGAAAGTTACACCTGTAATGCCTATAAAGCAGAGTCCATTTGAAAATACTATCAATTTTTTTAATGTCAATAGCAGCCTCCACACTATGGAGATTATAGTGAAGACAGTCCTTGCCTCATAATCTGAATAGATAAGCACCTTCTCAATACAATGCAGTAGGTGATCTGAGGATTCAAGTGACAGAGTTTTAACACTCTCAGTTTTTCTTTTAACGCAAGCTTCAGATAGCTTTTTGCTAGAATGCAAAATTAATTTATTGTATTTCCTTCAAATAAAATGTCATAGACCATTTACCAATTAAAGAAATCCTGTGTTTATTAAGTGCAAACTGCACAGTTGCAAAAGATACAAATTCAATTTTCTAGAACCAAGTATTATATAAGCCAACTGCAAATAAAAAGCAAACAAAAACATGAATGCAAGACCTTGTATTTTAAGTCTTCTTCCTTTAGCAAGGTATTTTTTCTACGGGCCTTAAAAACACAAGCTATAAATGCAGAGACCTGAGTTAGCATGTGCAATTTGGAGGGCGGGAAAGATACTCAAACTAGTTTTTTTAACAGTAGTAGAAGACACAATCTAATGCACCAACAGTTTTTGTAGAAAAACACATTAAATTCACAAACTGCTAAATATTGTCATGCAAAAAAAAATTAGTTCTGATTTCAGAGACCACCCAACAAATTCACTAGAGGGCAATCCAAAGCCAGCCTAGAGCCATACTGATGCAAAGTAGAGACTACATACACATTCATACACAGCCACAATGCTTGACCTACCCTTACCTCACTGAACATCCTCCACATGTTTGGTTTTTTTTTTTTTTAGTTTGGTGTCTTGCAAAGAAGATGTGCTCGGAAGCTAAAATAAAACTGCTCCATGTTTTAACCTCACCCAGAAGTCCCCATCACATAACTATACTGACGTACAGAAGGATAGTTACATGAAAGCTCAAGGTGTACCCACTTACGGTTAATTGTGCCAAGCGCTTGCAACTTTATGTTGTTTACCAGGATCTGAAAACATGTGTTTCTACTACAATCTGTACTTGATATATAATTAGCACCTGGCTTAGATTAGGACAAGTCTCTTGCTCTCTCAAACAAGAGATACTTCATTCTGTATCGCTAGCATGTCTCAGTTCCAACATACTAACCTATCAGCAAATGCTAAGCACATTCATAGCTTGAATAAATTAATTCCATTTCACTTGTCTAGTCAAAATTAAGTCAGACCTCTATACGTGGACACAGATACAACGGCACAGGCTTACACGGACAGAAACTGCCTGCCAACTGTCTTGAATCAGCAGAGCTGTATGAGAAGGAGCTTCATACCCATCTTTCAGTAAGGCAGAGAGACACCAGATCCTGGTTTGCCCAGCTACTGGGGGTGTTGTTTTGGTGCAGATGGATAGTATTGATCATGATAAATGAGTGTATTCTGCTAGTCCCTTCTTCCCCCGTTCCAAATACATGTAATATAAAGCTAGCATTGAACTATCTAGTTAATTTTTGCATCAAAATGAGTGCATCACATCTTTTAAATTGTAAAGTAAATTTTCATAATGCATATGCCATGCATTGTTCCCTAGACAGCTTGAAAGACTAAAAGAATTTAGGAATGCCACTGTTGCAATGGTTAAATTAAATTAGCAGTGTGTTAGTCAAGTTAAACGATTTAAAAAAATAAGAATCTGTGAAAATACATTCTGCCTTTCCTCGTGTCCTACTGCTGATAAATATTTTGGAGAAGCAGCTGACTAAATACCCTGTGCAAACTTATCTGATTTCCAGTTTGCTGAAAATGCAGAAATTTTGCTGTTGCCTGTAAAGAAAGTTAAAAATGTCACAGAGCAGCCAAACATTAATACACTACGCAACAGAGAAGACTACGTAACTAGTTACCAAGTTACCAACACTGGTATGCTTCCAAAACGACAAGCTGAAAATATGGTAGAGGGAACCCAGAAAGTATGCTAAATCAGCTATGCTATTATTCCAACATTTAGAAGAATTAAAAGAAAAACCAGATAACAGGCACAGGTACCTGAAATTTTATTTTGCCAAATGTACATTGCACAGCATGTAAATAGAAATATCAAAAAGTATTCTTAAAGTTCTGTTTAAGGTGTAATAGCTCAAAAGACAAAGCTACAACCTGTTTTCTTTCTTCTTCAGACACAGGAGAAAAAAAAAATTTACTCAACTATTTGGCACAGAGATTTTCTAAAAGCATTCTAAAGTTATTCTACAGCAGAGTAAGCATAGCTTCTGTGTTTGCTTTTACAATCATAACATACAGTAGAAGTCTCCATGCCTACAAAGCAGATTTCCATCGACACTCCTCTCGATAAGCGTTTCCCTTAAAAGGCTCCAAAACACAATTTCTTTAGCAAAGATGTATTTTCAACATTTGTTATAAACATTTCCTTCTATACTTTAAGCATCATAATAAAAAACTGCATTGGTGACAAGAACAATATTGAAAGTAGTCATTTTACCACCTCAAATCACTTCAAAGATGTATTAACATTAAAAAAAAAAATAGTCTGGAAAAAATACAACATAGTATGGCCTTTGGTTTTCCAGAATTTATTAAAAATCCTGTGTTTAATAACACAAAGAATTACACAAAAAAAAATCAATTTATCAAAATATAAATATTCCAAAACACTTTCAATAGATTTGGGGGAAAAAAAAACACCAAGATTTAATTTTGTAGGCATCCTATTATCTCTGTGCAGATGCATTTGCTAGATTGTTGGCTTAAATGAATGAGAAAAGAACGGAACTTGAGGTATACTAGGAACTTAAATATGTACATAAATCCAGCCCTTATGGCACAAGTCGTGGTATAAAGGTATAGTATAATGGTACAACACTAAAGAAACATACTATACACTTACATCAGGATGAATCCTTGGAGGGAGACGTTCTCTTGGAACTCTTTCATAGTCGTATCGCCCTTCAGACCACATTTCATCTCTTCGATATGCCACTAAAGACAATAACAATCCAATTAGCCAAAACCACGCTCATTATGAATAGACAAAAGGATAGTGAGCATAGAAATAAAGGTTCCCAGACTCCTCCCAATATAATGTATTATGCACAAGCCCTGTACATACACATTTTTTTTTAAATTAGCCCTTTTAAAAGTAAGTCTATCTAGTTATAGGAAGTAATTAATGAACTTTAAGCAAAAATAACTCACAGCATGTGCAAGAACAACTGAACAACTGGAAATTAGTGCAATATAATCAGTATAATTACAGGGCTTAAGAATACTATAAACAGCTCTATTGAAATATATGCATATTGCAAATACCAGCTGTACATATAAATTCATACACACATACCTTATAGCACTTTTGATATTGCTCTGCTAAAAAGAGGGGACTTTTTTTTAAAAAGAGTTCAACTCCTATTTATTAGATTGAAGAATTTCTACTTTTTTATATAATATTATAACTTTGATTCAATTATTTCATCATCTCAACCATCTGGAAAGAGGTTAAAACACAACATATCATTCAGTTAGTACAAAGCTCTGCGTTTTGAATACACGAATGAAATGCATTCTTCACATGCAGATTTTTCCTGTTTTAAATGGGAGCCAGCAGAACACAAAAATTCCTCCTTCCAGAGAAAGGTGACTTTCAAAGTCAAAATTAGTAACTAAATACAAGTGGAAATAAACCATCACCATAAGAGATTCTAGTCATGCTATGTTAGACAACACAAACTTGAGGAGTTGAAACCTTTCTGATCATTATAAAGGTGACAAATTATATACTATACATCATTGAAAATAGATAAGAAATTGCTAGAATTATATTTTTCAAAGTTTCCATTGACAATGGTAGCTCTAGCTATTAAAAATAATCAATAAGAAAAAGAAACAGCAAGACATATTCAGAAGGAGAAATACATAACATTATCTACTTTCACAAAATAAAACCACGTAACTGGAAATAGACTTATGAGGCTATATAAAAATATTGATTATTACAGATGTTAAGAATCAACATGACAAAAGGGTTTATTAACTGTAAACAGAGGTAGCACTAAGTCAGATATATATTTTTGTGAAAAACGACGAACACTTGCATACTTACTTTTCTGTCAGTTTTAGCAACTCCGCTTCTGGAGACCCATTCAATTACCTATAAAAAAAAAAACAAACGCTCAAGTCAGCAAAAAATGCATATATATTCATAAGTACATTTTTTTCTTTTAAGTAAAGAGACATTTAAAATCTAAGTCTTTCAACCGCCCATCCCCCATGATCTGTCTGAATTAGTACAGAGTAATTCACTACACTCAATTAAGAAAGAATATGAACTACTCAGCTGAATTCACAGTATCAAAAAACTTTCCATGACAAATTATTACAGACACAACACTTTCTTAATAAATTCCAGAGTTTTCTTTCCCTTCTATCATCTTTTACTCACTATCTCAAGTCTCAGTTTTTCTTTCATTTGTTGGCAAAAGCTTTTGGAAACTACTGTAACTGCTTTCTTAAAAACACTCAGAAAAATATTAAATATATTCACTTAACTTATATTTATTTAAGTGTCTTTCAATATCATTAACTAGAGAAAAATAAGACTCCATTGCATGTGATGAGAGGTTAATGAAAAGTTTGATTTAACAAATGCTTTTCCTTTGGTAATAGATAGTAAATCCTGATGAAGTAGCTCTTTCCTCAACTGTTAATAAGCCTTTATGTTCAGAGATTTTGACCCTACCATCGGTACAAACGAACCAGAGTATCTTCTGAAAACTTTGTTCCATTTATAACAGACTTGACCTTAAGTACTTTCCATAACCAAGACACAGGACTAGTCTGGTGTAGCCAGTTTATACATCAAAAGCTGACTAAACCAACAGAGTTTGGTTGGTCCTGGTTTTGGTAAGGGTAAGAGCTAGAGGGTCTGCTGTCCCAGCCCTTGCCAGTGCGCTCCACGTAACAGTTACTAATTCTGAAACCATTGCTCATATTGCTGTATTTGTTGGTCAGGCATATCCATCAGAAGCACCTTCCTGCTACTTTCACAGTAACTGCCTCAACTTTTCTTCATTCTCTACTTCAGGGACTTTTGCTAAAGCCTTAAAAACTCATACCAGGGGCTACACGTGCATTAACTGTTCTTAGGCCGACCCTGTGCCCTCTGCTTCCCACGTCAGCGGGAGGGTGCTCTATCTGCTCTTACACTGTCCCCACAATCCTCTTTTCTTTGTACCTAGAACAGTACCTGAATACTCCTGTGTTTTACATGTACCAGGAGGGACAGAATTAGCCGAGGCAAGACAAAATCATTACGCTGGAACAGCGTCATGCGCTCTTTCTCAAAACACTTTGCCACCGGTCCCCCATGCCCAGCCCTTGCCCCAAGGTGGACCATTCCTTCTGTCCGTACCTGCTCACGGCTGGAGAGTGCCTGAGCCTCCCACAGCGTCTGCTCCCACCCCTGCTCGTCCACAGCCCACCCACCTCTCACATGCGCATAGACTTTGGTACCTGATGGCGAGCCTCACTCTGTTTCTAGACCAACAGCAGATATCAGAAGCTGGATTCAGATAAGGTTTTCAAGTGGGGTTTTTTGCATTTTGACAAATACAGCAGTGTCCACACCCTGCTGCCTGCAGCAGTTACTGAAATGGTTAACTGAACACAACGTTCAAAAAGCAACACATTTCAGGTAAGTGCCGCTGAAGCTAAGTGCAAGCTCACACATCATGCTGCTCTGTCAGTCAAGCCACCTCCAACATCTCAACACACATCACTGGCAGCAGGCACCAACATTCACATACATGCTCTGTTATATTATCAGGCAGCAAGGCTGATAAAAACAGCTCCATTTTTATCACTGTTGATGGACCCCACTGAAACTAGCAAGAATTATTGCCAGTATTCTGACAAAAGTCAACAGACTGAAGAAAAAAAACAAAAACAAAAAAACCCACAATTATATCAGACAAGAAGTATGGAGGGGGAAGAAACATCTCAGAAGTGAGAATATTTTGTATTTAGAGGAATGAAATGAAGAAAATTAATCAGATAGAATCAACCATGAAGTACATTGCTCAAAATGCTGGTAAGGAAAAAAACTAGGAGAAGACCAATTTTATATAGAAGACTAAAAAGACAAATTTTAGCTGGGACCAATGAGATAAAGTAAGGATGCATTTGAAAATACCAGAAGAAACACAAAATGTTTAAAGGGAGCAAAATGCATTTCCCAGCATCTTGAGCACATTTCACCTGTTTCTACAGAAAAAAAAAAATCCATTTCTTAAATGATGTGACCTAACACAGCTTTAATAACAACCACGAAGAGACTAAACTCTTAGGATCAATATGAGAAGATTCCATTAACAAGGATTCAAGAGATCAAACCTCAAGTTTACTACGCTGTATTCAGATTTATCTGTTCTCTCAGTACAAAGTTGCTCTAAAACAAATATTAAAAAAAAAAATCTACTTTTGTTTCACACCTAACACCATTGTCACTCATATTGACTATTTTCTAGTAGCATATACAGCAAAGGTCGTTGATATTTCTTTAATATCATGACATATAACCATTTACTACATTAATTTAAAAAACCTCTTCCTATTTTTGATCAGAGGTGACTGTTTTCCCTAAAGCAAGGTCTTTATTTTCTCAAATAAAGACACTCCAGCGTATGCAGAAGCCATTCTATCAACGCAGCACAAGCTGCTCCACTGTGGCCACCTGCCAAGGATGGCTTTGCTCCGATTATCACAGCACTATGTCTTGCTCTATGCTAGTATAACTGATGTAATACAAAAAGGGTTTCTTCATCAAGCAGATTACTTAATGGGTCACTTAAACTCTAGATTTTTTGCACAACTGGGTTTTCTTTATCAATCAATCATGAATTTTTTATTCCTTATTCTTTTGTATTCTAAATAATACGTGCTAAAAAAACCCCTGACACATTTGCAAAAGCACTCCAGTATTCTGCAATATTTTGTACACAATTCCTATCTGTTTACACTTACTTGAGACATCTAATTTTCATCACAGCTAGAAACATCTACTTCTCCAGGATTCATAATTTTCCAGTGTGTGCTATGAACCTTCTGCAGAATCTACATTTTTGTTTCAAAAACATACAGCTTTCTAATCCAGGTGGCTACATCTTGCCATATGTGAACAAAGCATAAAACCAATGCTGCGCTGTAAATGCAGAGGCAGGCAGCTGCAGTATCTCTGATGCTACTGAGATATATCTGGTTTTATACTGTTACTCTGACAAACAGCAGAGAGTGACAAATGTGGGCCAGTTCTGTCTCTCCTCCGCTTTGGAAAGCTCTCAAAAAAAGCTTAGATGCTTTTGTGTGAGTAAGACCTAGGAGAGATGCTTAGAGAGTTGTAACTTCTTAGAAACATCATGGCCAATTTTGCAACAATTGCTGCTTTGAGGACAAAGACAGACAGAAAACATCACTTTTTCTTCCAACAATTAGAATCTGTATTTGCTGGTGCTTCAAAGATATCCCAGTATCTCTTACCTAGACAGGTGGCAAGATAGATAAAACTGAGTTTGGGGGAAAAAAAAGTAACTTTCTCCTCCTCTCCCCATACTTGGGACAGGCAGAAAACACTGAATAGACGTAGTCCTCTATTGGTAAGATGAAAAAGCAGAAGTGTAAGAGCAGAGGGCAAAATCCACTACAACAGTACATAAAATACTGTGAGGGAGGCATCGAGAAAAAACAGGGATACAAAGAGAATCCACCTCTTCCTAATAACAAATATTAGGCTATAAGATTTTCAAAAGCAATTAGAAGTATGACTTCAACAAGTCTAGGCATATGCAACCTAGATACCAAATAACCTGAAGGAACAGGCTTTCTTCCAATCTTTCCTGACCTGTTTGCAATAATTTTGACGTAAAGTAAGAGAAAGAAAAAAAAGGGAAAAAAAGGAAAAAAAAAAAAAATTTAAAAAAGCACTGACCACAAAAGTCAAATTAACTCCCACCTCAAAAGGGAAAAAAGCCAGAAATGGGTAAGCTGAATAAAATTATTAACAGCAGCAGCATTCTGATGAGGATTTACAAACCCACTGGTTCACTTTTCTTACCACATCATTCTAATATATCACTGGGAGCAAGAGAAATGGAGGCAATGCATTGGGGGGTTATATTAATACAACGACTGATGTATTAGTGCTTATCTTCGTCTGAACACCTGCAGTTACCAACGTCTCATCCTTCATCAGTGTCAATGCTACAAAAACAATATTCTACCAGGCTGCAATGGGGCTGTTACGCTAGCAACGTCAATGCAAACAACTGTATGGATCGCTGCCTCCACCGTGACTTTCCGTCTTGCAGCACAAACATTTTGACAACAAAATATGTCAGCTCACCATACTCTTGTCGTAACAGGTCAAAACTGCAATGCTTTCAACACTTACACTTCAAAGTACCAATCAACTCTGAATATTTCACCCAGGGCAAATCACTGTATCAAACTCTACTCATTGCTTGCACAGATCCTGTGGGTTTCCACATCTTTTTGTGTCTTTCTGACAGAATCTTTGTTCCCTTGATGTCCCAGACACATCAGATAAAGAATTATTATAAGACTATCCATGAATACTCTAATGCATGGTAAAGAGCCTACTTAAGGAGTATGAGTGAGAACAAAGAACCATGGAAAGCAGACTTTAAGTGTTTAAATACTAATAAAGACTCTAAATATATTACAGGACGCCCTATTGTTAAGCTAAGCATAAAGATTTATTCTAGTACTTCTAAGGAAATCAGCTAAGTGACACAGTCATGTCTTATTTATCCCTCTAGAAACATAAGGATACTGATGCTGCACCATCATACCCACAAGACGCCTCACTGAAAGTGTTTACAACGGGATTTATACAGCCTCCAAACATTCATTACTAGTTATTAAAGTTTAAAATAACTCTCAGAAGTATACACAAGTAGTAACATCCCTCCCTTCAAAGCAAAAACACAAATTAACTGAAAATCAAAATCTTCTGTCAAACACGGGTTTTAAAAAGGATTAAAAGATAAGGTTTACAAAAGTCACCCTCGGTGCTGACACAGCAGCCGCCTGCCCAGAGGAGGCGATCCTTCCCGCCCCTCCCGTCCCGCCCCTTCCATTCACCCCAACTTCTGAGAAACCCGGGGAAACAAAGGATCCCGTCCCACGACACGGGCTCCCCGCAGGTGCAGAAAGAGGGACCTCTTCCCGGGACCGGCCCCCTCCCAAAGCCCCCCGGGGCTGCCGTCTCCCAGGAGGGGCCTCACAGACGCTTCGAGCGACCACCCGAGCACGTGCTCGCGGCGCCCCAGCAGCGCGGGGCGCAGCCGGGAGGGAGGGAGGGAAGGCAGGCCCCTTCCTGCCACCCGCAACGCCAGCCGCCTCACAAGGGACCCGAACGGCAAACCGCCGCCGCCGCCAGAGCCCGCGGGCCGAAGCTGCGGGCCACGCGATCGGTTCTGACACGATGAAGTGTCACGTTCACTCCGCGGAAGAGGGAGGCCAGACAACCGGCTCCGCACCAGCCCCCGCCGGCACAGACCGCTGCCCGCGCCCCGGCCCGAGCCCGGCCCGGGCCCGGGCCCGGGCCCGCCGCTGCCGCTCACCCGCCTCCCCCTCTCGCTCCCGCGGCGCGGCAGGCAGCTCCCCCGGCTCGCGCCGCACCTCCTCCCGCCGCTTCCGGCGCTCCCTAGACGTTGACGGAAACACCCGCCTTCCTTCCACCATCGCCACCGTCTATTGGGCACGAACCGTGCTGCTCGCCGGAAGAGCGCCGCCGTGCCGGGAGGGAGGTTGGAGCGGCGGCGGCGGTGGCGGTGCGGGAGGGGCGTGTCCCGCCGGGGCCTGCGCGTTGTCCGGTGTCGTGTCGCACTATGGGCGTCCGCGCGGGCTGAGCCCCCGCCGTGACGGGTAGGCCGGGGCGGCTGAGTAGGCCGCTGCGGGGCCGGGGGCCGCGTCCCCTTGAGGGGAATAGGCGCGGGAGCAGGTGCGCGGGTGAGCCCCGGCCCGGCCCGCCCGCCCCCACCCTGGTTCGGTGGCGGCTGGAGCGAGGGCACCGCGGGTGGCTGGAGCGCTTGTTTACGGCCGGGGAGGCTGTTCGCCTCGCTTCTGGCTTTCGTGGTTGCAGGGAGGGAGTTCTGTGCCGGGGAAGCAGCGGCTTGGCTTCGCGCGGCAGCTGGGCCAGGCGAAACACGCAGCTGGTCGGGGCCGCGCTGTGGTAGGGAGCGGCAGGCTGGCGTTACTTACAGTGAAACGCTTTAATACAACGTGTGGAAGTTTCTGAGGAGTCTGTAGTTCTCTTGCCTTAATGTTGGTTTGCACGTACTGAGCTCTGAAATGGAATCGCTTGTCCCAGCTGGGGTTTTTAGGAGGAAGGGCCGTCACCAAGTGAGTTACCTGGATCTGCCCCGCCTGGGTGAAGTTCTGGGTGAGACTAGATGCGATTGAACCAAGCAGCTCTTCTCACATCTTGACTATGCTGGAAATCCCTTTAAAAAGAAACTGTTGTTAAAGCTCTTAATGTAGTCTCTGTTGGTGGTCTGGTTGCCCAGTCTTACTGTCCCAAAGTTTTTATAGTTAGATTAGTACATAAGAGTAGTTTGATTCAACCCATGGATCCTTTTCGTGTATATCTTTGCCTTGGGCAGATTGAAAGACCCTTATACTCTTTCTGCTGATAGCATCAACTTTATTTACCAAATTCTGATCCTGTTTAATGTTTGCCTTGTACTATTTAAGTGACTATGTAAAGATAAAACAGATTATGCTCTGATAGCTTATTACATGACCCTTGTGTAGGACAGAATTGTAGCAAGTGGTTAATACCCTTGTCTGGGACCAAGGAGAACATGGGTTCGATTTCCTCCTTTACCACAGACTTTTCATCATAAGCTTGAGCCAAGCTCCTGCCACAACTAATGGTTTGTTGATTTGGGTCTAAACTCTGTTGATACTCTTAAATAAAAAATAAAATTGGTGTTTTAAGGATCAAGATAGAAGAACTCAAATGAGTTGGCCTGAGTGAGTGTGTCTTGAGTAACTTACCCACAAATCATTTATACATACTTTAATTGATTAAATCACAAATCTGACCTTGCTGCTGTGTACTTAAAAACAAACACTAAAGTTTGTGCTTAAGTTGAAATGTTGATATTAAGTCATGAAAATATCAGTAAATTCAGACTCCACTTGATGCTTCAGAGGCATCTGAACTATTTTGGTGGTGTCCTTTGTGTGTTCTGGGACAGAGTAGAAAAGCCAGTTACTGAAATTAATCATTGTCTTCTCTTGTGGTGTTCTCAACATGAGTGACAGATGCTGCATTAAGCATATTGGATTCAAGCAAAACATACTCGTGTACCCGATATATTTTGCAGGAGACTTAATCATTACTGACAGATGGCTCTTGTCGAAGTGTGGCTTCTTTTAGTTCGAGTTGTTGGAAAAGACAAAAAAGATTGAATTCAAGAAGTCATAGTAATGAGAGACAACTCCATCCTGAAAGTTAATATGTGAAGATGATAAATGAAGAAGGCATTAATATTACAGAGAGGCCATTACATTAATGAGAGTTGTGCTCAACCCCATGGAGATAATGTACTGGCTTCCAGCTGATGCTTTAAAGTTAAATAACCAGGTAATACCCTGAAGATCAGGGAAGCCCCATAAAAGCATTCAGTATAAAACAGAAATGTTTTTGATTTGTTCAGGAGATCTAGCAGGATATAGAAGGCAGGTTGTACGTGATTCTCAAGTGAGTCCCCTGCAGCAAGTAGAAAGCTCAGATGGTTTGGGGAGGTTTTTGGTTTTTTGTCAGCCTGTGAAGTGAAAAGCTATAAAGCAGAGATACTGGTGATCAAAGAGAAAGAATGTGATGAAAATATTAAACTTACATTGGACAGTTCTGTGATGTTAGAAAGTTCCTGAAGTAAAAGGACTCTAAGCCTTGTAATGATGAGCCTCCAGATGAGATGTGTCTTATGTAGAGAGTTAGCTTAAAGCTGTAATTGACTTTTTTTACCACCACTCCCCCCCCAGCTAGAAAACATCAGACCAATAAATGTGAAGCTGGTATGGCAAGGTTGGCATCCATAAATGAAGGGAGGGGGGAAAAAAAGCTACTGTTTATATGGTGTTGGCACTTGGTATCCCCACAAGGGGCTTCATGGTGGCTTTTAAAAAAAAAAAAAAAAATAATGGATTGGTTATAGCAGAGTTAAAATTGACACATGATGTTTTGTTAAGGTTTATCAGGGTGGGAAGAATTGTGCCAGTAGTTGGATCTAAAACTGCATTTATACCACTGTATTCACAACAGATAACCAGAAATCTGCATTTTAACATGCTCAAGCTTTTTGAGAGACTGCTTTTGGTAGAATATTATTTTTTAATGTTCTGCAGAAGACTGAGTAAGGACAATGAGGCTTTTAAGTAGATACATGAATGGCCCAAATGTTGCCGTTATGCAAACCTGTCAGTGTATCTGCTGGCTTAAATAAGATATTTATAAACCATCCCAATGACCCCTTAGTATTTAGAAGAGGAAATCCTCCTGCAGATCTGGGGAAATACTCTTTCCTGGAGTGGTAAATTTGAACGTTTGCCATCTTGAACATGAGCATGGTGATAGCCTTACAGTTACTGTACTTCCTCTTTTATTAAAATTGTGTCTGTCTGGCAGGTCAGACATTAAAAGTAAGAAATCCTGGCACGATAGTCCTAAACAGTACAAATTGCTAAGAATATTTGGGCAGTCAGAGCAGCAAGACTGTTTCACTTAAATTTGTCCAGGGGACTAGAAACAAAGCTCAACCTCAGCTGTCTGGCAGCCAGCACTCCAGGGAGCAACTCTTTCAGCTTGCTTCTGGAAAAAGTAGCGTACAGCTGAAAATGGCAGTTCTGTAGCTTGCAGTCATTAATAATTTCCTATCAACTGAGCTATTAGGCCTACAGTAATCTTCACATGACATATCACCTTCTCTTTGGAGGCTTGCACTGCGGTGTTGCGGAATACGCAAGCTGACTGCTCTCCAGTCATGCCATCCTCACTGGCATCTGTTCATTAATATGGGGCCTGCTTGGTCTCCTGTTACAAGGTGCTCTAGCTTCTCTTGCCTTTCAGGCAGTTAAATTGCTATCTGCACCCACGTGAGGGTCACCTCTGCTGTTTTCTCCTCCCCTGTTGCAATAAATTTAGTATTGGCAACATACTATAATGCAGCACTAAGGTAGCTCTTACCGAATCCTTTGTATCCACTGTACATCTGGATAACTGCACTTCGGGCCATCTATTCGCGTGGCATGTTGCCAAGTCAGTCTGGTTAGGCTTGTCAAGGATATTAATGCCAAGCAGCAAGGAATTTCGGATAATGAATCCAGTCTGCTTAACACCAGATGCAATGTGTGGCCTTTATTGCAAATTTATTCTGTTTTCATTTGCTTAACCTTTATGTTGCCATTTCTGCTCATGCCAAAAACCAGTCTCTGAACATGGAAAACCTCAAAATTCAATCACTTGGAAACTGCCACTCAAATGAATTGTGATACAGTAAGCATGTCAGGAAAGAGAAACAAAACACTTGGATAATCAGTGTCTACTGGGAATATCAGGTCTTCAGATGACTGAATCATGAAATGCCAGAAAATAACCACAGCCAGATTAGAGTGTGATATTAGTTACTTTGTTGGCACTTGGCCAAGCAATCTGCTCAGACTCACTACCCAAAAAGTCCCCTAAGAAACTGTGTACTACGCCGGATGTTGATACTTTAGTTTCTTTTATCCCTTCATGAGCTTTTGTCTGCATTTTTGAAATGGATTGGTCTTGCTGAAGAAATGACTTGATCCTCAGTTAGGAATCGGTTAGAGGTGCCAAGAAGCAGGAATAAGGCTGCAGGAAACTGGATAAGGAGGCAATAATTGGACTGTGTAGGGAACAGTTTTGCTGTACTATTTGGTGTGCCCTCTCATAAGGGCTGTGCTTTATTCTGATCTTAAAGTTTACTTGCTTAGCTCTTGGACCGTGCCATGGCTACAGAATGGATCAAAGGGAAGAAGTGTGTTGCACAGACTTTAGCACCACTTAAAATTTTGGGAAATGTCCAAACATGAGGAAAACCATAGGCTGTTCTTTTTCAAGTGAGTTCGCACACCTAGTGTTAGATGATGTGTATGCAGTTATAACAGTGTTTTTTAATTGATTCATTGTTTCCAGACATACTTAGTTTCAAGACCTTAAAGGAGATTGGAAATGAAAATGGCTTTGGGATTTCCCTGGTTCCTGCCAGTATAGAGCTGCTTAATGAGGAGGAGGAGGGGGAGTGCCTCTAGGGGAGATGCTGTGTATGATCAGCTCTGGACACTTGCAGTTCCAGAGCAGTGTAGAAGCCTGAGCAATAGGTACAAGAGGAAATACTTGCTGCTTTAGCATCTTAGATACATTTTAAAGTCAATGTAGTATCTTTTTACCCACCCAATAATTAGGACTCTGCTTTAGGGAAGGTTCTTTTTCCCCCTTAACCAATTGTGGTTTATTCTATGTTGAATGCAGCTGAACTGAAGCTTGTGTAAAGAATCAGATCATGCAGGTACTTGAACAAAGGTCAATCATTTCACATATTGGCCATAATGTTTAATAAATGGAGATTATTTGCTTCTTTTTGGACCTAAACCTTTCTTTACTGCACAAATCAGCAAAGGTTTCTTTTAAGTACACTAACTTGTCTGTTTTTTCATGACTTATAAATTGACTCGCATGCAGCAAAAATATGCTTTGGATCCAGGGGAGGAGGAAGGAATGTATGTCTTCTGTAGCACATGAAGGCAAACACTAATTTCATGTAAAACAATGAAAGGGAAATGAAAGCTATGCTTCCCTGCAGCTTTATCATGACTGTCTGGGCTAGGTTTGAAAAACAACTTAGTCTTGCAACTGTTTTTTAATTGATTTCTCTGTTGAATACAGTTTAACTCTTCTCTCTTTCTCCTTTCATCAGAAAAATGAGTGGTGGGTTGGCACCAAGCAAAAGCACAGTGTATGTGTCCAATTTACCCTTTGCTTTGACAAACAACGATCTATACAGGGTAAGTTTTTAACAGCTGCATTGTTCAGATTAAATTTGTTGACAACAATTTTGAGTGTAAATACAATACTGATACATATCTTTTACTTAGAAAAGTTTGTCTTGATAAATTTATTACTAATGAAATGCAATTGTCTATTGTTAAATCTTTTTATTTTGTTTTATATTTCAGATATTTTCAAAGTATGGGAAAGTTGTCAAGTAAGTGACCCGATATGGCCTGCTATTTTTGTAGCTTTCATTTTAAATATTTAATGTCTTTGCTTCACTTGAAAGTCTTGTGCTTTTTATAATTTAAGTATGAATATGGAACTGTATTGAAGTCCTGTTCGTTTTTAATAAAGTATAAATTTAATTTAACAACTGGAAGTTCTTGCAGTTAAACACATGATGTAAGAATATTTGTGCTGGGGGCAGGTTTTGCTAACCACTTCTTAAGAGCAAGTAAAATGTTGTTATATACCAATGGTCTTTTCTCTGAAATAGTTGAAACAATAGTCTTCTAGTAAGTGTTGTTCCCCTTCCCCTGAACACCACCTGGGACACAAATGGGTAAGTGTAAAAGTGGGAGCTTCTAGTTATGTGAACTAGATGTCACAGTTCCCACAATTGCAATGTACAATTCCTCTATTTGTGGTTCTAGCAGGACTTGTGATTGTGACTGCTTAGTATTATATTTAAGATTAGATGTAAGGCTGCATAGTAACAGCTTTTAATTTGTGGGGTATTCATGAACAATACTTGTGAATACCTGCCTCTATGTTCAAATGATGGAAATAAATGCCACAGTAAGGAACTTGCTGTTTTGTTTCATTTCTTTATTTTTTTAACTGGTCAGGATAACAAGACCTAAGACTTCAGTTTTTAACCCTACACCAGCAAATATCTACTCTAACTTCTAGTAGCTGCTGTAATAACCTGTGAGATACAGAGCTAAATTCAAACTTTTTGAAGTCTCAGGAGTGTGTTTCAGGTGACAAATAGCAGGAAAAGCCAAACTACAACTTTAGAGAAACATATTTTTTAGATTGACTGAGAGGAAAACCCTTATGTAGGGCTCTGGCAGACATGCAGTGACCAATACAACTGGGCACCTACAGTCTCTGTTGTTTCCAGAGTGGGATGTCTGACCTGTTCTAGTCGATTGCTGAACTACCGATTTAGAAAAATCCTGAGCAAAGGTTGTACTAATGCTAGTGTTTATCCATTGAGGGGCCTGTTCTCCATAAGTTTGACACTTCTGACCTCTCTGCTATCATTTGGTAATATACCTATACTTTGTGTGTTTGGAGGTAGGGGTCTCCTACTGTCTTGGCTTTTGAACTTGTTTGATAGGAGGATGAGAATTGTATGAAGTGTTGGCTGTATGATGCACTGGTTATTTTAAAGGTGTCATAGAAGCATTCTCTCTTTTTTTTTTTTTCCCCTTTTTTAATAGTTTCTAGTGGTTTATGTGCTTTTTTGGTTTTTTTACTGTCATTGACAACAGAAATGGTGTTTTCAGATGCCTGTGCAGAAGAAATCCTGCACTGCATCCTGTGTGAAAGTAGCTAATTTAGAACTTGCAATTCTATCTGCGCAGTTACTGTTTTCCGCCACCTATATATTGTTTTGCAAAAAATTCACTTACTGATACCTAATTTTTCCTGACATTTTGTCTAGTCACTGCCAAAAGTTAAACCAAATGCAAAGAGTCACAGAATACCATGTGTGAAATACTACCATGATTTTTTTTTTTTTGTATCTAGCAAAATTTGTTTCCTGTTCGCCCCTTTGCAAGCTGACCTGACTATAAACAGTGCAGATACTGTGGGATTATACTGGTATTCCCATTTCGCTGTGAAACTGAGGCTAACAAGGATCAGTTTTCCTATTTGTAACTAGTCATTAATTCCCAAGAAAAATCTTTTCAAATATTAGCTTGATTTCTGTAGAGTCTTTGTTCAGGGACCTTAAAACACTTTGCAGAAAGCTTTGCGATGCCATCTAGGTCAGCTTTAACTTAATTAAATAAGCATTAATAGACTTTTTTTTGAGGTGTGTCTTGACTCAGCAAAATCATGCTGACTTTTCTTCTGTACTGCATTTCTCACCCCAATATATCCTGACTATTATGATTTCAGCTCAGTTTGTTCAGTGAGAAATCAGACTTTCTAGGGCTCCAAGAAGTTGCTGACTTGTTAAAGATTTGTCACACTTGTTTCTTTCTATGCTTGTGTTATTAACTGGTATGTTCAATATCCCAACTAGAAGCCTGACAGTCATATTAGGGTTCTGTTGGAACTCTTTCAAGAGTAAGTTGGCAAAACAATTAATAGAATTGTTCTAAAGTGAGTTTTATTGACACTTCAACTCAATGCATTCAGTTGGACACATCCTTGTCCGAGAGGCTTTGGAAGAAAAACTGTTCTAAGCTCTATCTTTCTGTGCATGTATTTGGGGGAAAATTGAGCTTTTTTTACTAAGCTTTTATTTTATACACTTTTTACTATGCAGGTCACCTGTTACTTATACAGGTTCTTTGGTAGGCCTTTTGCATTGAAGCGGGGTTTGTTTGGGGTGGTTTTTCTTTAAAAATGTCCTATTACTTCTTACAATTTTGGCTTGCCATATGGCTGAACCTTGTTCTGCCCGTGGTGGGAGGAGTTTATTCCCTACTTCTTAACATGTACTTTTATTTTTATGTACATGCAGACTGGCATCCTGTTTCCCACTGTTGTTTGTTTTTAGGGCTAAATACAATTGACGTTAAGACTGAAAGAATTGAGGTTGTGTGGGTTCCCCGCCCCCGCCTTCACCTCTTGTCATTCTTTTTCTTTGTCTGTTTTTTTTTTTTACTAGGTCTAAATCTTTCTTGAATTTCTTGATGTGCTATTGGAGCTGTTGATTTCTAGTGTTAGACTGAAGATTTAACTTTGTATGTCATGAAAAATAACACGTGTCCATGACCTGCTTGGATTCCAGTTGGCAATATTTGTAGAACAATACTGCATATACTTATCATTTCCTATCATGAACCTGTTTAGCTGGTTAGTCCTACACGAACATAGATTTCTGAGTTTGGATGCAGTTCAATACACTGTTTTTCAGCAATGATAGCAATGGTCAAGATTACTCATGAATTTTAATTTCACCTCCAGTATGTGTAGTTCCCTCCAGTTATTTTGTCTGCAAATCTGAAGAGTATGTTCTCTGTTCTTCAAGTCATCCAAGGGAATAAAGAATGACACTGGACCCAGAAAGACCCCCACATACTTTTTTTTTAAATCATCTCCACTCTACCTGTAAGCACATGGCCAGGTTAGCTGTTCCTTTCAATTTCTGTTTAGTGAGCCTTTCTATTGTTAAATATACTTTTTCCTTTTTGCTATGTAACAAAGCTAAGGTGCCACTGAGATCTTTAAGGAAAAAATGTCTCTGAAGTAATTTTAGTGTATCAATAATGTGGTTATATGTTTTCAGAGTTACTATTATGAAAGACAAAGACACCAGGAAGAGCAAAGGAGTTGCCTTTATTTTGTTTTTGGATAAAGAATCTGCACAAAACTGTTCTCGGTCACTTAATAACAAACAGGTAAATTGTGGAAAGTTGTTATGGCAGGAGGGTTGGGTTTGCAGTCCCAAAATATTTACCTTTTTTTTCCAATTTGCTGTAGTTGTTTGGAAGAGTAATAAAAGCAAGTATTGCCATTGATAATGGAAGAGCAGCAGAATTCATTCGCAGGCGTAACTACTTTGATAAGTCTAAGTGTTATGAATGTGGGGTGAGTAAAACCAAAAATGAACTAATATATTCCATCTTTTGACTCTGTTGTGGTTTAACCCCAGCCGGCAACTAAGCACCACACAGCCACTCGCTCACTCCCCCCCCCAGCAGAATGGGGGGAACAGAATTGGAAGGGTAAAAGTGAGAAAACTCGTGGGTTGAGATAAGAACAGTTTAATAATTGAAATAAAATAATAATAAATTGTAATGAAAAGGAAAATAACAGAGAGAAATAAAATCCAAGAAAGACAAGTGATGTAAATGAAAACAATTGCTCACTGTCAACCGACTGATGCCGAGCCAATCCCTGAGCAGTGGCCCCCCAGCCAACCTTCTCCCTAGTTTTATTGCTGAGCATGACATCATATGGCATGGAATATCCCTTTGGTCAGTTGGGGTCAGCTGTCCCAGCTGTGTCCCCTCCCAACTTCTTGTGCACCCCCAGCCTACTCGCTGGTGGGGTGGTGTGAGAGGCAGAAAAGACCTTGACTCTGTGTAAGCACTGCTCAGTAGTAACTAAAACATCCCTGTGTTATCATCAACACTGTTTCCAGCACAAATCCAAAACGTAGCCCCATACTAGCTACTATGAAGAAAATTAACTCTACCCCAGCCAAAACCAGCACAGACTTTTAGTTGTTTCTTCAGTTTGGCCATTGCTAATCCTGCCCATGCTGTTAAATTAATTTTTTTCTGTTGATATTATCAACTTGCATAGCAGTTGTACCATTTTCAAGAATGATAGTACCCCTTGTGTCTTTTCCCCCACCCCCAAAATCCCAAATAAAATATGTACATATAATTGCTGCTTAACATGCTAATGAGCAGACAGATCTGAGTATCAGTATAATGCTGTTTGAGAAGGAAAACCTCCTAATCTTTGCTCCAAAATACTGCTTTTGCTATATCTTTGGAAGTTCATGATATAGTTGGCAGTAAAATAAATATTGGAAACAACTGATTTTATACAGAAGATGTGTGTTTTAAGTTTTAGGCAATTCCTCACTTTTCCTGAACATAATAACATAGGAGATTGAGATTTGGATAGTGTTTAATGTCAAATGCAAAGTTGTTTTATACTCATAACATGTTTTAGAGCAAAAATGTTGACTCACTCCTGTTTCTTAAACTGTTAATGCTGAGGTTTATGTCTTGTCTTGAGCATAAACTGTGCTGTAGTGTATTCAGCTATTGCAGCAGCCAGAGAAAATCTACTTTGCTCATAGCTTGTGCTCAATTTGCAGTTAAACCTGCATATCACCACCAATCTCTTCGTTTCCATGGCAAGCTTATAGAGAAGAGTTTGTCTTCTGTGTGCTAATTCAGCATTCCATTTATCTTACTAATTGCTTCTGGTTTTTTCCCTGTGAACTGTGTTACATTAACTTTCCTCATGATATGTTTTAACATATAGTTGTTTGTAATGGTTTCTGTTAAGCAATATTTCTTTTTCTCCAAGGAAGCAGGACACTTAAGTTATGCTTGTCCTAAAAATATGCTAGGAGAGCGGGAGCCACCAAAAAAAAAAGAAAAGAAGAAGAGAAAGAAAATAGTTGAGCCAGAAGAAATGTATGTATATTTATTTACATGTTACTACTTCTTTTAGGAAGCTTTTTCATACTGAACACTTAAAATAAAGATCTATATATTTTTCCTCTCTCTCTGCGCAATGAAGTGAGGAGGAAGAAGAAAGTGAAGAGGAAGGAGAAGACCCTGCTCTAGATAGCCTCAGCCAAGCCATAGCTTTTCAGGTACAAAATTAAAGCATTGAATATTTATTATTTATTATTATTTAAATGCAACTCTACTTCCTTTTTTTAGCTGCTTTTCAAAAGCTCTGATATATACCTGTAGGTCTGTCCACTCTGTAGCACTCAGGGCACTCTTGCCTGGCAGTAGTTCGTGACTATAGTTGGTTTCTTCATATTGCAGGCATGTTCAGTCATCTTTTTTCCTCTTTTTTTTTTGTTTCACTATTGCTGTGTTTGGGCATTGCAATTTTTTTCTTTCTTTCAAGCTCCTTTGCTGCTTAGTTTCCTATCATCTCTGCTGTGATGCTCGATTAGGTTTTTGGTCCACAAATCCATCTTTACTCTGTTAACTGAGCCAGAAAAACAGTCATGTGTAAATGACCGGGTACATCCTCTGCCCTCACTCACTAGAATATCCTTGAACAACGTCTATTTCTGGAGCACTTCCTTTGCCTAATGCAGTCCATTGCGGTCTCTAATAGACCTCTTCTCTCAAAACATATTTAGTGCATTTTTTGTTATGTAGAGAGATAGTCTGACAGCTGTATCACTGTCTTCTTTAATACTTCTTTACGGGCTTTTACTTCACTACACAGAGCAAGCCTGACCTGATGTTCAAATTTCTTGGCTCTCTAGTCCTCAGCTGTCCCCTGTGTGCCCCCGTCCCGCCCAAAAAACCCTCAAGAGTTTTTAAGATAACTTTGTTCTGAATATGACTGTAATGAGTGCAAAACTTCTACATGATGTAGTCCAAAAAAATGATGCAATTTCCCCAATTGATACAGTGATCCCCAAATGATACAATTATCCCCCCCCACTCCCAGAAAACTCCATAATTGGAAGTAAAACCTATAAATGTAAACAAGCCAGGAAACATTCCCCTTTCTCTCACCATCCGAAGATTTTAACTGGGATAGCATATTTCCCAGTAAAAATAGGAATCATCTATTTAAACCTTTAGTTGAATAACCTTTACATCCCTGAAGACATTCATTCCCTGAATGAATGACTGCAAAAGACAACAGATAGAAGACTTGTTAGTGGAACAAAGCTGATTCAATAATGTCAATTTAAAATGCAGTGCATTCTTTGCTTCAGATTTCAGCTGCTCTATAGTTCTGTAAGTTTGCCATGGGCAAAGTTCCTCCCTTTGAAAATAGAGGGTACTCCATGTGGCCTGCATTGGTGCAGAAGACTTGCTGTTTGCATGTGAGAACTACTTCCAGAAATGTTTTCTAGTGCATTCATCGCACAGTTTATCTGGAAATGGAGATAAACCCTTTGAATTCTTTAACTTATTAAATAATTCAATGCATATTAATAATTAGCATTATAATTTGTAATGCATCTTAATCTTTCTTAATCCTAGCTAATACTTTTCCTTCTTTCATTGTAGCAAGCCAAAATTGAGGAAGAACAACAAAGATGGACGCAGACTGCAGGGGAATCTTCAATTTCAGATGATTCAAAACGTCCACGGATTAAGAAAAGTGCTTATTTCAGTGATGAGGAAGAACTTAGTGATTGAAATAATCCTGGTTTATGTGCATATATAATATACATAGTGTACATTTTGTAAAGTGCTACAAAGTTATCTGTAATACAGGTTTGTCTTGGTGTTGAAGACACTGAAAATCATGTTGTAGTTCTACCCTGCCCCCCGAACCTCCCATCTTTTGATATCTCTCTCTCTCTCAAAACTTCACCTTTCAAGGCTGCTTCTTAAGAAAACGATGTGTTTCTACACTTAAATCCAGAAAAATATCTGGGAGAATGCTTCTTGCAGTTAGTATCTAGACCCAAACCCTGGGAGTGAACTCTTTCATAAGAGAATTTCCCAGGATTTTTTTCCTAAGACAAGTTCCTCTTAGGATCACTGTTGGCACCACTGATGCTTTATGTATTGGTCTGTTTATTGCTTGTTTGGAAACAGTGCTTTAGTAGTACTTTAGTATATGAATCTTGCACTAGTTCCTCTGCATAGGGTTAAATTTCAGCCTTAAGCATTGTACTAGTCTTTTAACTCTTCATTCAGTAATATAATAAATTACTGTCACATCAGCTTGGTCTGTGAAATCATTTTAGACTAAACAATACATCTGTCTGTTTTCCAAAAGGATATAAAGATGTTGATCTTCTGTCCTATGCACAGTTTTAGTAACTTGCTGTACACTTCATAGTATTATATGGCCTGTATACAATATAGGCTTCATAGGAGATGCAAGTTAAGTGATGTGGTGATTAGTTCAGTCTTGAAACATACTTAATATTTTTTTAAGAGTGATAGTTCTGTTGCTCTTGCATCAAAAATGAGAATGGCCGTATGTTCTAAAAATTGGAACATGCATATGTTTTAATATGCTCTAATCTGATATTGAAGGTCTCTTGCTGTGATAAGGGCTTATATTGCACTGTTTCTCCTGACCGCAGTTTGGGTGCCTAACATGGTAATTACGGTTATGCATGGGGTTTTAAATATTCTTATATCTAACATGGATCACAGGCCTATGTTCTCAGGCATCCGAACCTGCTGGCAAAATCCAAAAGGCAGAAAGTTTCCTACATGCTTAAAAATCAGTTTTCGTGTATACTTGGAACTGTCATGGTCTCTAAGCAAAGTGTGTTGGCGCCTATTTTGCAGCTAAAGCTGTTCAGATCTTTTAAATAGGGTCTCCATCCTTAAATCTCTGTAGGGTTCTAGTCATGTTCTCCTAAAAAGCCTCATAGACACATTAGGAGAACAGTACAAAGCCCTGCAGCAGTCATCACTCCCAAAACCACAGACACATGGTGATGGCAGTAACTCTTTTATATTGGCTACTTTGTGTAGTCAAACTTTTCATTTTTAGGAGGCACAATATAAAACACATTCACACTTTCACACTTGGAAGAAGAGACCAGCTGGCCTGTTTCTATTTTCAGCTCTTCCTGTTGCTCATCAGGACTTGGTTTTCTTCCAAATATAGAAAATGTAAATCCAAATATACCATTATGTATTCTTAATTAATACCAATTTAGATTCAAATATATAACTAGGTGCAAAGCAAAGACACACACACCCCCTCTAAGCTAATATAAAGCAGTCACATTCAGAAGGTCATTCTGGGGTCTTTTGTTGCTACTTTCACAAGAATTCAGAAACAAGAATAAAGTAATAAAGTAAAAGATTTTTCTGTACAAACTACTCCAGCCACAGAATGGGGAGAAATACTGGGCCTTATGCATAGGAAAGTCTTGGACTCAGTAATCCAAATAATGTTTTTAAGACTTACTTTGTGACTTTCTGCTAAGAGTACTATATATTAAATCTGAAGCTTTCTTTACTGAATTTCAGAAAGATCTCTTGATGCTGAATAGCCTAGTGCTAAAGTGTCAGATGTAATTAGTATTAATAAATGCAAATCACTGTACATCATGTGTGTAATAATGAAGACTGAGGAGTTCTAAACTCTGCTAAGGAAGAAAATCTTGCTGCCAGCATGCTTCTCTGTAAATGCTAGGTTAGGGCTCAGTGGCAGTTAAAAAAAAAATAAAATAAAAAAAATGGAGAGCAAAACAAACAAGCAAACAAAAATATTATGCCGCTACTTAAAATCGGGGTTTGTTGTCTTCTCCAATACCATGTTCAATGCTGTTTTTAAAAAAAGATAGAAAACTAAAATGTGATAGAGGACCAGTTTGATATTGTCCATGACTTTGATTTGGGAATGTTTGATAGCTTATAAGAATTAAGATTTCAATTAAGTGATCAGGCAGCAAGTTTCAAACTTTTGTTTCATTACACTGTGTAATGTAGTAGTGGAACTCACTGCTGTGAGACTTTTTTCAGGGTCATAAGGTCAAAAGGATTAGACTTACGTGTGGAACGTGATATTTAACAATGTTAGTTTAAATACAGTCTCCACTTAGAAATTACTGACTACCTCTTAACTGTAAAATATACAGAGATATTAACACTCTAGGAATGTTTTATTCTTATACACTTTACTGTTCCATATTTGCTACTGGTGTCTTGTCAGAAAGAATAAAAACAAAACTGACCTTTGTTCTGACCTAACACAGTACTTTACTTTTTCAAGAGTTCCAGTAGCTGAAGCATGTTGATATATCTTTCTACTCTGCTGCTTCTGCCTCACTGCTTTCCCCGTAGGATTTGCTTTTGTCAGCATGAAGCAGTACCTCAGTCCAGACTATTACAACTGACCCAGTGGTGTTCCTCCATGCTCTTTTGTTCCAAGCGTAAAGTCACTTGAGGCAGGTGACATTGAAAAAGAAACAGATAAAAATGAGCCTGCTTCTGTGCAGAATTGGCATCTAGAATTCCTTACCTTAAATCATCTTCCTTTAGCAGTTTTCTTAACTCTGAACTTCTATTGATTAGCAGTGCTTATAGTTTTTGGCGTAGAGTCAGGGTAAAGAAGAAAGCACGTAGTGCCTAAAACAGGACCTAGAGGGACTTTGGGGGAGTAGGATTTTTGCACTTTGGTCTCCTGAATTATTTTAAGTTTCTATTCTTTGTTGGCAAGATAATGAAGCATCTCTAGGTGAGAAATTCAGAACGCTAGCATTAGATAACCATTAAGTTAGATAGCATGAGTACCTGTTCTGCTTGCTTAAATCCAAAATTGTTGTCTGCAGCACCCCCTGATGCAGCTGCCTCGTTCTGGAAAAAGGCCCAAACTTGTCAACTAAGTCCCTTTTTGATCTTTGAACGCCAAGGGATTTGCTCTTGTTCGTGCCCAACCTCACCTACTCCAAGCAGCATGGCTTCAGGTTTCCATCTGAGTCCGATCAGTGCTGAGAAGCTAGGTGGAGTGTTAACTAGGCTCCTAATTTAAATCAGGCCGATAGGATGCAATTAGTTTTCAAAACTTGAGCAACAGAGCGGTGCTTTTGTCAGAGTTTGGTATCTTAAAAGCACCAGCTCAGGAAGCAGAAAACAGCTTTGGTGGCTGCATGGCTCCGGGCCAAACAGATGAGGCTATGTAGCCAAGTTCTCAAAAGAGAGAAGAATAAAAAACGCCTTGTAGAACACCTTCCTGTTATTGTTAGAAAAACCACAGGGGTTTGTGGGTGGGGTTTTTTGTGTTGGTTTGGGGTTTTTTTTAGTACTTTGAGGACCTAGCTTAGGCTAGCAAGCTGAATGCTAATTTTAGAGTACATATAATGTGGCTCTGATTATAGAGAATGACATTAAGTGGCAGACAGTTTCTTTTTTTTAAAATAATGTCCAAAACGTAGATCTTTCTGCAAACATCCACTTATTAGATTTTTACTTTCGTATTTTCAAAACAGCTTGAAAATTGTCAAAATAATGCTCTCTGGGTCATGGGACCTCTTGTCTATTGAAATGGCTAACCAAGTAGTGTCTCAGAAACAGATCACTTTTGTCTGTCCTTGGGGAAGAAGGGGCTGTGGAAGGGGGATAAGGATGATTAGCTTAACTGATTATAAATGGTATTACTCACTGTGCCTGTGCAGCACTTGTTAAACCATTGCAGCTATGAGACACTGGAGTAAATTTAGTCCATGTTTAGCAGGCTCCCACTATGTTCTTGGCATATTCAGGTTACTACTCTCAGCAGAGCAATAGAATGGGCTGTAAATATAAAGAACTATGTGTAGCTTAATAGGTGATGTCTGGAACAAATTGTAAACACTTTATCTTTGGCTTCTGGGTCACCATGTTCTCTAGAATAGCCCTTTTTTAATCTGCAGAGATGACTTATTGTAGCATGGGAAGGTGAGCTGTGCATGCTGTTTGGCTGTAGTCTTCTGAGGCACAAAATATTAAATTGGTTGGAAAAGCTATATTTAAAACATGATATTTAAAAATGGGATTTATTAAGTGCTACTATGAATGTTTAGAAGTAACTAGTGTAGAGACCTCTTTGTTTCTGCTTTCTATTCTATTCGGCGTCTGCAGTGTCAATGTGATAATATATACCATCACTATTCCATCATTGCTCTTCTATAAAAATATTTCAAATAACACTCTTCCAGATGTGTTATCTTAAAATAACTGGTATTGCATAGCTGATTGCTTCTTTGCAGTATAGATTACAAAACTGATTTTAGGTGTCCTTAAAATGGTCGTACTAAACAGCTTTGTTTATCTTACGGATCTTAACAGGGTGAGTTTTTTCTGTTGCTGTTGACGGCAATATTAAAAATTACTACCCTGTTTCTTCTTTAGAGAAAAATGTGTAAAGTGGAGGGTTTAGTCACTCTCAATGTAGATGACCTTGTGTCTGTAAAACATGTCCTAGAAGGGATAAGCTGAGGAGATTCTGTATGTAAAAGAAAGCAATATTTTTTAAGTTGAAGAATTGTACAGGTTTGTGAAATAATGTTTCGTCAGTGCCAGGCTAACCCTGACCCTGCTGAGCATTCAGACAGATGAGATGTGTGCTTATACAAGTATTTAATGGATGTGATAGGTAACGCAGCAAGTAAAGAGTTACAGAAATTGTGGCAGTAAAATGTGATAAAAGCATGTGTGAAAAATCTAACCAACCCTGTGAGGCAATGTAGGTCACAGTGGCTTGAAGAAATACCACAGTTACTAATATGAGAACTTTCCTGTCTGATTAATGGGATGCTCCAGAGAATCAAATGCAGCTTTGAGATTATGAGTCCATCAAAGGCAACAGCCACTAGCCTACATTAAGATTAACTGATCCATGAAAATTCAGTTTTATCAATATGCAGTTAAAGAAAATTAGAAGGCATCCAAATTTAGATACTGCATCAAGCTTGGTGCAGTACAGCAAAAACTGTCACTTGGTTGCAGGAGTAAAGATGCGTTATTATAACTGCGTATGTGGTGGCAGAGGACGTAGACACATTCTGCCCAATGAACAGATGTGGCTATGGAAGAAGGAAAGACCCAAAAAAGAACCAAAAGGGATATTAAGGACTGTGTGGGTATGCTGTGAAGTTCCAAGGCACTGAATTGTATTTTTGGAGTGAATGGGATAGAACTGCTTGTACTATGTTGTGCTTAATTGAAGAATGAGTGTCTTATATGTGAAAATTATGAACCTTTTGGTAGTACAAGTTTGTACTGATGTGCAAATGTTCAGGAAAGGGGGAGGAACTAAAGGAGCATGCAGTTCTACAAAGGACCTCACTTGGGATGCCCTTGATGTGTGAATTTGATTAGGTGGCAAAGAGCCATCTGCCCATGAAGCCTGGAGCCATGAGGGTGCATATAAAATGAAATGACTTAGTAGCATATGGCAGTTAGGAAAGATGAGAACTTGCAGTACTTGGACGTGATGGTTTTGAGTTCATGAACCATGTATCTGGAATGAGTGATTGTAGTCCTTGAAATTATGTTCTTTCAAAGAAAGTTTTTGAAAATTCAACAGCTAGATTTATTTTCATCTGCTGCAGCATAACGTTTTTAAGAAGTGTTTTTACTGTGGGAGGCTTTCACAGGAAAAGCTTAACAGAGGAAACTCAGTTAATTAAAATCTGGAACACAGTTCTGCAGCAAGGGTGGATTCTCTGTGAGTCCCATGCCTGTGGCATCCCAGAGAATGCAGGGCCCCAGGGCATTATTCATGTTCATATTTAATTTAGCTGAAGCTGCTGGAGAATGTCCAGAATCTTCTTCATTTGCTGCACAGTTTAGGTCAAGCCCATGATGGAGTACTTGAGTTCAGGACAAAGAAGCCCTTGCAAAACTTTTACCTTTTTTTCACTCTTCTGTTATTTGTGCTAGGATGGCAGATTTTGTACTATATTGCACACGTTGTATGCCCGCTAAATATCAAAAGAGTACAAGCTACAATATGTTATTATTATTCCTGCAAACTTGCTGCAAATTTGGTGTGGTGTTCTTCCTTAGGATTTCATATGAGTGCAATCATTACTTAAACCTTTGAAATGGCAAACTGGTTGATGGGAAGGCACCGAGCTCCCTTGGTCCGAATGTGGTAGGAGCACTGCACACAGATTACTCTGCTCCTTTGAGGATGGGGCAATCAGTAATTATTATGACAGCATTCTCTGGATGCAACTTCACTGCTCCTAGGAACTGAGAGGCAGAGGAGGAGGGAAGGAGGCAGGTAGGGCAAAAAATGAGTAGGCCAAGTGTCCATCCAGAATAAGTGTGTATCCATTATGCTAAACATTTTCAGGTTTCTCTGTACAGATTCCCCTCTTAACAGTACTTTAGATCAGAATTTATGAGGATTAAATTTATGTGGCTGTCTGGAGTACATAGGTGTAAATTCTAACTGCAAAGATTTGATTTTAGTCATGTAGAAGTGTAACATGGATTATATTAATGCAAATGGGACTCGCTACATCTTCACGTTAAGTTATCTTCATGCTTTAACTGGCTTCTCCTGGGGAACAATGACACCTGTCTGTTAGTAGAACTATTTATTATAAACTATTTTTTACATAGGTGTTATATTTAAATAGATTCTGACATGAGAGGCTTGAATGCAGACAGCATCAGTGGCTTTGTGGAAATTAAGAGGATGTATTATACTTGGGAGGAGAGGAAGGAGAGCTTCAGAAGTGAAGGAAAAAAAAAAAAAGAAAATTGGCAGAATTAGCAGGTGAGACTGAGAATATTGGTAGAGCAGAGACCAGCATCAGAATAAGGGGCAAAAGGGAGCAAAAAAGGTCAACTAAAAACCAACACACACAATCGTCTGTAACATTAATTCCCCTCTATTTAAAGAATGCTTTTACAGGAAATAAGTGATTTTGCATATTGCAGTGAAGGTTTGTTTTTCACATTCAACTCTGAACTCAGTTACCTGATTTTCTAGGTGCTAAACTTCACAGCAATATGGCAAAGGTGGATGCAGCTCAGCTTTTTTTGAAAAATAAAGCCACGAATGACTTCCCAATCTATCCTTTGTGTCACCTGTTATTGTTCAAGAGCTCTTTAGCCAATAAATAACTTCTAAGACCTAATGATGCTTCTGAAAACCAGTGTCTCTTAAACTCAATTCCTTGCTCTCCTGTCCCTCCTTCCCCCATGGGATTGTTATTGTTCAGAGCTTTCTCCAGTTTTTCCAACTGTCTGGATGACAAAGTCCTCCTGTCTCTATTCACTTCACCATTGATATGATTTATGCTGAGGGTTTTTTCCTCATTCATAACTTGCTGTTTGTTCTTCTGCCTATGATGAAGGTTTCCTCCCTAGATTTCTGACTCTCTCAGATGGAGAGATTTCTGTTCTGTGCTTTTTTATGTGTTGATATCCAGTCTGCAGACCAGCTTCAGGGTGTCTCATTGTAACTGTACTTTACCTGCAAGATGCTTTTTTTTAAAAAAACCCATTGCTTTCCAGCTATGCCATTCATTTAGTTATTCTATCCAATTGATTTTCCACTTTTATTATCATTGACTAAATTTAATACCTAAATAAAGGCCTAGGTTTACAACTGAAGGAGACCTCACTCATTCAGGCTCTTTTTCCTTCGGAAAACTGCTAATAATGTGAGGGGTTCAGTTATCTTCTGTCACATTTAGCCCATCTATTTTTTAATTTTTAATTAACCAGAAAAATATAAAGTGTTTAAAAACGGACACAACCCTAGCAAGCTGAAGTGAGCAACTAATAATAAAAGTTCATCCTATGTTTTGTTCTAAAATTACTTGTATTAATAATGAATAAGGAACAAGAAATTAATTCCAAAATTTGCTGCCTGGAAACTTTCCTCTGTCATCTCTGTTTCTCTCTTTTCTTGCAATGTAATTGTTACAGTTCCTTGACATAATATGAATGAGTTAAATTGAATTCACTGAGATGATTAAAATATATATGGTCATCATTAACTGAATTATAGCAAAACCAGCAATGAATCACACAGGCTAATGTTTGCTGCCATGTTTGATGACAGATGTATCATACTTAGGCTTCAGCTGATGAGAGAGGCCAACAAACTATATTTCAAATGTCTAGACATATTCCTTTGGAGAATACTCAAGTATGAGTTTCATACACGCCTCCAGTCTGAGTGATAAGTGCATTATTCACTGATAACTGGTTTTAAAAGATGTATTCTGTGCCACAGCATTATGATAGGCAGTATTTTTTGCTGTTGCTATCTTAAAAGGTTTATTAGCTGTTCCATTATTTTTTTTCTTTCTTCTTTCCCCCCTCCCTTTCAAGGGTTTAAGAGTTCACTGTGGAAATATGCTGATGTTTGGCAGAAAATACTCACTTTAGAATCGTATCTTTATTTCTAAAACAGAAAACTGTAGTAGGGAATCTCTGTAATATTTTTATAAGATTTCAAAGATACTGTCTTAAGGTTATTCAGTTCATTTATTGTACTTTAATTCACTTAGAAATAAAAATTAGCTGATTGGCCCTTTTAATAAGAATAAGCCAACCAGCAGATGGGTATTCCATATTTTAATTTATATTTCTATAGATCCATACTCAGGCTGTTCCCAAATGTTCATATTTCTTACTAGTACCACTACAGCTGAATACTGGTTTAGGGAAGCTTCATTTCAACTCAAATTTCAGTCACAGGAGGGAACTGAGAGACTGGGAGGAGCCTCAGTAGGCTGCTATCATTTACATGGCATGAGGAGTTTGTTAAGAAACAGGAAAGTCATAGGAAGTAAAGAAGCCACCTTGCTGAGGAGAAATCCCACATGACTGATCATTCACTCTTACTGGTTTCCCAACCTATTTTTCTCATAGGAACTCATTCTAAGTTTCACTTAGTAAAAGTATCATTGATGCTATTAATTTTCAAATAGTGTCACAACAGAACTGAAGCAGTAAGAGATGAGAATTCAGAGCTCATGGGAAGTAGGCAAAAGCAAAAAATGCAATTCCTTAAAGAAACTGTGCTAAAGGCATTATTGCAAACTATCCCAAAGCGGAATAAAATAAGGAGTGAGATAAGAGCTCAACTTAACTAAACCATGAAATCCTCAACAGTGTTAAAACAAAAAAAGAAAAGGGGAACCTAGATCAGTTTGCTAAATGTAATTAGCACAAGGATACAGAGGCAAAATCAAAAGATCAGCCAATCAAACAAGAAACAGTAATGAGTGTTGTACGAATAACAAGAAAGGAGGAGTATGTTCGCAGGAAGGGTAAAACTGAGGAGCGAGTTGATCCACCCTTCAACAGGGAGGAGTCCTCTGCAGCAGCTGAAAAGGCAGAGGTGTTTCAGCCCTGGTGGAATCAGCCCTCACTAATACAGTCAACTGTCATGCTAGCAACTATCTATCGAAGTGCATGCTGCAACTGGGAAAGAAAGGGGTAGGGGATGCTTAGGTTAGTTAGATGTTAAAATGGCTGGGCCTCCCAGAGTACCTAGAGACCCTAGGCAATTTTAGGAGTTGTCTTTGAGAATTTGCATTTACAAGTGTACACTCAAATTCTGGTTTTAAAAATGGGAGCTGAGGAATTTTAGACCTGTGGTTTAAAAAAATCCTGGAACAAAATTATCGAGCAAAGGGGTGAGAAAAATCAATATGGACTGTAATCAATCTGATGTCTTTCTGTACAAGGGTACAGATTTTACATGTAAAAGAGAGGTGGTAGATACCATTTATCTTGACTTCGTTAAGATTTGTGATATTGTGACATAGTAACAACACGGTCTAAATGCTACTACTGTAACCTGAATGAAAATTTTTGGGGAAAACTCTCAGTAGTTCACAGACAAACTGATGAGATGTACTGAGTGGGGTTCTGCAGGGATCTGTCACAAATGCGATACTGTTCAATACTCTCTTTAAAACCTTGGATGGTGGGATGGAAAATATGCTTGTAAAACTTGTGAATAACGAGCATCACGTAGGACACCAGCTGTCTTGGCTTTTCATCTGATGCTGCTGAATATTGAATGGGCATAAGAATAGCTCTTCCTTTCCTGGCTGTTCCTGAGCTAATCAGTTACCTCCAGTGACCTCTGCGAGCACCTTCTGCTCAGCCCTTGCTTCTCCCCGTGGTTCTTCCACGCTGGCATGGGCTTCTGCCCTCTGCTCATCACAGCAATTTCACCAGCCGAACTGACCTGTGCTCAAGGCTTATGTGTCTTTGTCCTATGGGGACAATGGCAAGATGATCGGTAACTAAGCGCATCTCCAAGGCAGAATATTTTAATAAAAGCTTTCCAGATAAAAATGGGACTGAAACCCCTAAATCTGGTTTCAGACACCTGAGCATTTTTTCGTGGCTGATCTAAGCTTTCAGTAGATTCTGTATCTCTTTCCCAGAGAATGGTAGGTCTGGTAATGTTTGGTTCACAGGCACTTTAATGTTTCAGGAAGAGATCCTTTAAAGCTGGGTGGGGTGAGTTTTTTTGTTTTGGGGAGGGGGGCTTGCTTTGGTTTTTTTTTTTCTTCAAAGTCCCTGTCTAGCAAAGCAAGACTCTTTTTTCCTTGGAGGCAAGTTATAAGATCTTCAAAGCTAATAACTTTCCTCTGTCTTTCAAGGCTGTGTAGAAGCCTGGGGCCATAGACTGTGTTTCCCACAGCCCCCAACAAGCTCCATTATGCCTCTAGCTGTGGTGCTCCTTTAAGTATCAATAACCTCCCGTCACTAACAAGGTCAAACACCACATTTATAAAACACTTCAGTGTTCTTAGATTGAGGGCAATCCTATCTTTGCCTGGGTTTATACTCCGTTACAGCAGGAGGCTGGTGCTATGGTGAAGTGGTAGGGGGAGACATCCATTGCCAACGTAGTAAATGCCAAAGCTGAAATACAGATTTTCAGGGCTCATTTGAGTTCAACCCCTTCAGTCTGTCAGCATGGAATTTATCAGCATGTGGGGGAAAGAACGAGAAACAGACTCTTGAGCACAAATAAGTGACAAAACTGAAAAAAGGGCTCTTTAAATGTGTTCTTACACTTCAAGATTTTTTGTTAATTGGAAAGAGAGCCTTGTGTGGGATCATCATTTAAAGAGGAGGCAAGTGCAAACAATTTCCATTAGACACCAAGAGACAGTAAACCTGGGTGAGGTGTTGGTCATGTTCATTACATTTCACATCTAATTGTGTGATACTATCAAGCCCTACTCACTGGAAACCCAGCCACTCTCATTATGTATAGAATCATGGTGCTAAATAACAATGTGGTTAGATGAGAAGAGTCAACGCTTGAACAATTTTGCAGCCTTCCCCGTATGTTTGCAGGGCAATAAGATGAAAATTTCCAGGTCTTGCTTTGATAGATCACAGCTTATAATTATAGTCACGTTGCATGGGAACGTGGGCACACTGCTGGCTAGATTAGAGAAAGAGACAGACAAGATCGAAGCCTCCCTGTTATTTTTTTCCCTCTCTGAGTGTGCTAACATGTGCCTATTTTAGGAATTTTGATGAGAATTTTTTCATACTTTTTCTCCTTTCCTCATTTTTATAGCTCTGAAGGTTTCGGTGGTTCTGCTTTGTTTCACTTGACCTTTATCTATATCCACCGTATTCCTTTGACTGTACTGTATTCCTTTTCTCCCTTCGCCACAATCTAAGCTCTCCACCCCCTCCAATGCTGTCTCCACCTCCCTCCCTGGAGGCAGCCCCTGTCATTATCACCTCTCCTTCACTCCTCTCTTCCCTGACATAAGCGAGAAGCTCGATGACACACAGTTTCCTGCTTAAGAGGAGGTTGTTCATCGCCAGCTTTTATTTATTTAATAACCCCCTTTCACAACGGTGCTTTACAGTTTATTGTAGAAGATACAGGAAAGAAAATCGAACAGTGGTTTACAGAGCGGCGAAGTAGAGCTGTGGGTCCGCCCGCCGTCCCTGGGTCCCGCACTGTACTAGCAGATGTGACAGCACTGTGGGCTGAAGGGCTGTGGGTCATGGCCTGGCAAAGCACTAAGCCTGGCTTTTGAACGCCTTGCACCCCATTAGCAGCTACATAATACAGAATACTGATCAGGTATAAAGTCACTCCAAAAGGTGAAGTGTTCCCAAAAGGGGTTAAGTGTTTGCTGATGGGTCTTATGACAGATCACACATTTTCTTTTCTCACCAGGGCTTTACTGGACATCCCGTATCTCTCCTCAAGTCTTTTCTTGGTCAGTTCTTTGCCCAGTTACAACTGTTTTGCCCAAGAGCAAAGGTGATTCCTCAAAGCACCTATTCTCAGCCCTGCCCATCCTTTTCTTGCAGGTACTGCAGCTGGATCTCTATAGACTTTACCTTGGACCTTTACCTGCCACAGGTCTCCATTGCCATAGTAGCCAGAAATGGCACTATCACCCATGTAGAACCCATCAAAGGCCATAGAAATGTCATTTGTTTTCAGTCTTACCAGCTGTGATCCAAAGTGGATCTGGGAAGAGACCTGCTGAGGCTCTGGAGAGGAGCTGCTGTGCAGCAGTCCCTCACTGGCAAAATGGCCAGGGATAAGGAATACAGTGCCAGTGCCTTGTCCATGCTTAAGGAGAGGCATCAAAAGGACTTGGACTAGTGGAGCATCTAATAAAGGCTTTGAAGAGGGCCTATTAAAAGTCTAATACTAATATATGGTCCAGTGCTAGGGGATGTCTTGTTTGTAGCAGAATGAACTTGACTGCAGTTGGTGCGGGAGCAGGGATGCAGTTCCCAAGCACAGCAGGGATTTGGTGGTACAGCCCCAAGCCTCCCTTCTGTACGAGCCGCTTCCCCTCCTCTGAAGATGGGCATCCATCTACACTGATCGGAGTATTGTGAGAGCAGCGACGGGGGGGACAGTAGGTAAACAAGACTTCCTCAGTTGCCAGGTACCCTTGAGAAGGTCCCAAGCTAACAGGGGCACAAAATGGGAGGGACAACCCCCTTTGCAGGTGCTTTGCCTCCTTTTCATGGCAAGTCTTATTTTCTGGGCACACTGCCAAGCAGCAGGGTTTTCCAGCAGGGCTGTCCAGTCTTCTCAGTTATCCCGCACCCTGACCTTTCCCGAGCAGAGATGCTCCCTTCTCTGGCCCATCCCACCTCAGAAGCTTTGATCAAGACCGTGTCATATCCCCATCCCTTGGTGGTTGGGAGACTACTTCTAAGCATTTAGTTTTTCCTTGCTCCCTCTCCCAAAACCTTTCCCACTGAACAGGCATAGACACAATTTTTAAAGTGATGGCAGACACATTCACACATTTCATGCAAACCCAGAGCTGTTTATTACAATCAGAAAGTGTTTTCACAATGGATGGACATAGAAGCAGCCTAGCTGCCCATCCTTTGCCAGTTTTCAATGATCGTATATATTTGACTTAAGTGATACAGGAAATTAGGTGACTGTCCTTTGGTGAAAACTAGGCATACTGAGGCACCTTTGTGACCAAGATGTTTTCTTTTGAATTACTTCTTTTAGTTATGTGTTTAATTCCACCCAGAACATAGTTTAGTTACCTAATAGGTTTGATTATTTAGGTTTAGGTCTGATTATTAACTCAAAAGTAAGAACTGCACAGTTTACATCTTACAGAGCTACCGAGCTCCTTACAGAGCTACCAGTTCCTTTTAATTTCATAGTAGAAAACATTTTCCTTTCCAAATATTGACCTCAGTTTAGAATCAGCCAGGCCTTTTCAAGATGCTAAGGAAATGCACCTAGACAATGCAGATACAATAATTGCCCACAGGAAGACCAACTGAAATGCTGCCTCCCAAGTCATGTTGCTCTTATCCCTAACCTCCTAGGAGAGAGGGAGAGAGATGAAGAGATACTGCAATTTCACCTAGTATCCTACTCCATACCTGATATTACCCACGACAACAAGAAATACAAGGGGGAAAACGCTGAATATGCACTTCTAAGAGATGGATGCCCTGGAGCAACAGAAACACAAAGCAGCTCCCACAGGAGAAGAATAGGATTAACGATCTTGATTGTTTTATAATGGCCTCTGGTATGTTTTCCCTGTTATGAGGCAAAAAAAGCTGTTTGGTACACAAAAAAAAAAAATGTAGAGCCTACCTGGTGCTAAAAGGCAAGGGCGTGAAGTATAAATAACTTTGAAAGTGAGAGAATGAGTATGGAAAGAGTCCTGCGTGGATTCATCCAGGCATACGTTAGTGATAGTTTAAGAAAAAAACTTAGTTTGAAGGAATTTTTACATGTATCTCACTTCTGAAGTGCATAAACTGTGACTCCAGCTCCAGCGAGGGGCAAGCCAATGAAAGCCAAACTAAAAAAGCCAAAAGAAGTGGGAAGTAGCTTATGTTACCTTGTAATATTGTATTTTCCCCAGTAGAGAGATTGTGGTCAACATGTTTTTCTCCAAGAGTGGTTCACGCTGCACTTAATCTGGTACAACTGTGGGCTGCCACCAAAGATGGCAGTCTTTCTGTCTTCATGTCCCCACTCCCACGTGTGTCCCTGTTCTCTTCCTTGCATCACATCGAGGGATTATGCAACTTCAGGGTGAATCAGCTCCCCTGATCCAACAGAAAATGAACAGGTTTTTGGTGGGATAGTTTGCTTTGGGTTGACCCAAGAGAACTGAGCTGGAGGTAGATGGGGAGGATGGGGAAGAAACTGATGAGTGTGTGGGGCAGTGACCTCTTTACCTCCATCAGCTTTAGGCAGAGCAATGTTTCTGACTGCAGTCTTGGGCAGCTTCAAAACTGGAAAAGCACAGAGGGAGAGCTGTTCTCTATCAATATGCTGCTGGACCAACAGCAAAGATCCGGGGGAGGAGGAGGTGACAATAAATGTGATGGAAGAGGCAGAATTCTGAGGGGTTTGAATGCTAAAGCATATGGGATATTTGGAGAATGGGAAACCACCATCTCAGCTCTTTTTGGAGAACAGAAGAAGCCAGACTCGTGCATCTTCCATAACCTAGTGACTGAGGAGAGTTTTTACTGAGGAAATTAAAATCTCACTCAGCTTCAACCAAGAAATATTGTTTTCTCATTTGCTGCTGTTCAGATATTTGCTGCTGATCACAATCTAGCAGATGATGTGCTATGAAAGGTGAAGGCAGCATAAAATGCCTTGCTGAATAATTGATCACCACCCCTCCAGGCTATGTCCATGGATGAATGCATATGCCAGTTAGGATGACTGTGTCCCCAGTTAATGCTCTTAATTGACAAACACTTGATCTGAATTAAAACAGTATCTTTAAAGACATCTTATTTATGTCAGAAAGGTTTTCATATTTTACAATGTTTCTTTTTTGTGTTTTTTCTGATTAAATGCAGGCACCTTTTGGCACTTTTATTGTATGGACATTTAGAAATGGATGTATTTTTAAAAAACAGTGGTGTAAATCTTGATCACACCAAATCAATGGGAAACCTCCTGTTCACCTTCCTGCTGTACTTTTTCATCCAATGTGTGTTGCTACCAACATGTTATAATTCCCCCATTTTCTTAATAGGAATTAGGGGACCAAATAAAAGCCAATGTATCACGTCCCTGTATCTCATCCACAAAGGCAACACAAAGCAGTAAAGGGCCAGAAGGCTAGACAACAGGGCTGCTGAACTCAGTAAACGACAGAGATTTCCCACCTTTAAGCCCATTCTACAGATTTCTTGGCCTTTTACAAGAACCACAGGAGGATAAGAAATTTTACCTGAAAATAGCTCTGATTCCTAAACATCTGAAATTTTTAATATGTGGCTGATGTTATGCACGTATTGTCTTCTGGAATTTACTTCAGACTCTGGAAGGAGCAAAAAAAGAAAGGAAAACAAAAAAAAAAACCCTGAAGAAATTAAGAGAGTTGGAAAAAAGGCAGCATTAACACCAAATGGTGCCACTGTACGTGAGCTCTCCTCTCAGCTTCCTGCCTCATCCCAGCTTCCTCAGTGTTGCTTCTCCTGAAATGCACTGGGTCTGGCTCTTTTGAGGCCCTAGGCCATTCTCTTGTCTGTTCGCCTTTGAGAGGATTAATGGTTATTTGGAGGCAGCTGCCTGGATTTTCTCCCCATGTGACTGTTCACACGGTCACATCCACTCGGTCATATTTGTTTTACATTTGCTATGATAAGCTGATTTACTATTTCCTTTATAAGTTGTTTAACATGACCTTGTAAGTCCAAAATTAACATGAATTGTAAAAGGAGATAAAATCAAATCTCATCCTTAATAATTTTATTTTTCAGTCTTTTTCAAGACATTTTTACTTTTCTTTCAGGTGAGAACTTGGTCCAAAGTATATACAGGTGTGTCTACACACATCATGCATACTGCATGTAACCCTCTACATTACAGGAATATTAATTGGGATATAAGGTCCAAGGTGAAGCTTTTGAACGTTAGAAAGTGGCAAGTTTAAGATCCCCTTATCACTCCTTTTTCATCTGTATTCTGCACTGAACCAGACAGAGATCCCATGGAGGAACAATACGTGCTGATACTGCATAACGCACTTTGTGCAGGGGACCAAGTCAAGGTCGTATAGTCAGCTGGCATCTTCTAACTTTTGGGTAGCTGACTTTGCTACCCACATAACGTTCTTTTTAAGTAGCTTCCTTGCTTCTTTTTTACAAAAAAAATTTTGAGTTCATTTTAAAGAAGAAGATACAACCACGTTATACGTGTCCCAGGCTATGGACAGATGCCCTTTTCCAGATCCAGCTGTGCTGGAGTGAAGAGTTATCCTCCCTGCAGTTCATAGTCACCCACCCCTTCCCCAGGAAAAACTCCTGTGCCCCGGTAGCCGCTGGCTGAGCCTGCCATCTGCCTCCGAGTTCGGAATGAAGTCACTCCAGGTTAAACAGGGTGAGCAGGAGGCTTCACTCACGTGCCTCATTTGGACTGAAACAGTTAGGGGAAAGTCAAGGGACCCAGGGTGGGAGTTTGTAACTCTCTCAGCGGACCGTAAGAAAAGGTACCTAAGAACTGGTGCCTCCCTACAGAGAAGGCTATGAGTGTGCCAGTGCGCTGGTTGCACGGAGGCATTTGCAGAGTGCTCTTCTGCCTGCACCTGAGCAGCCCAGACAGAAGGACAGTGGTCATTTTTTATAGTTTTGTTCTCTGCTAAAGCTACATAGATGTTTTCGTGACAGAGGAAAGGCATTTCCCCTGGAAAATATCACAAACTTTATATAAACTGTGCAACTTCTCAAATAAAGAGAATGATTTTTCAAGGCAAGAAAGGACAAAGCCCTGAGCAACCTGGTCTGACTTCAAAGCTGAGCCTGCTTTGAGCAGGAGATTGGACTAGAGACCTCCTGAGGTCCCTTCCAACCTGAATTATCCTGTGATCCTATGATTTTTTAAAGTGAAAAATAACCAGCTACAGGTTTGCTGTCACTAGTGCTATAAACCGAATGCAAATAATTAGCGCTTTGGAGAACTGTTGGGAGGGTTCCCATTACAGCTGAGACAATCTGATGCCTGGCTGCCTGCAGAAGGATGGTTTCCGCTCTGCCAATCTTTCTGCTTTCTTGTTACTGCTCACATGGCCCCACAGTTTGTTGGATCTGCTGGCTGAGCTGGCAGAAAGCTAGTTTAGTGAGCTGACCTGGCTCACCCATGGGTCAGACAGTGCCAGACAGTGCCAGAGGCAAGAAAATGGGAAAAGGTGGGGCCACATGGCCAGGATTAACCCTTGGAAAGCAGGGCCTTAGCTTCTTACGTCAGCAAGCTGTGAGATAGTACAGTTTTATTCTTGTAAGTTAGTGTAGATGTATCTAGTCATAGTCTGGGTCAGTTCTCCCACTATCATGTTTAATTATTTCATATAGGACCTGATCCTTCAGGACTGCAACCCCGTGATGTAGGCTGGTCTCTGTGCTTCCATCTTGCAATGTACAGGGCAAGCGTTTAGACTGTTAGAGTGCCAGGAATCAAGTCCTGTATCTGTGAAGCACTACTTACGTGTCTGCTATTAAATAAGTGACAATCTACAAAGAGCTTTTTGCTTCCCAGTAAGTTGCCTGTTTGGAGGCTTTTCTGTCTTTTGATCATAGGTCAGATTCATGTTCTTTTTGACGTTAGGACAATTTCTTTTTTTGAGTGATTTTGCAGTGCAACCTCCAATGCTGTCTTATTGCTCAGGTTACCTATTTTTATATTGCTGATTTGTGATGTGTGCAATGAAGCCTGACTCGCCGCAGCCTAGAAAGAACGGTCCAGCTCTCTCCTCCTTGCCTCTGGTTACAAGCTCCTGCTGCTTCCAATCAAACAGCTGTGGGCTGAGCCGGACTAACTCACAGATCAGAGCAGAGAAAATGAACTCTGCAGAAAACCCAGCAGAGCGGTTACAGTCAGCCTGGCAAGCTGATCCAGCTCACCATGCCCTGCTCTGTCCCTATGGCAGCCAAGGCAGGGAGGAGGCAGGGACAGACCCCTGGGTAGAGAAGGGGAGCGCTCCCTGGGGGTGCAGCCTACAATTAGCTTGTATAAAGTGATCGTGAAACTGCAAGATCAGTCATCTTTTGCTCTTCAGAAGTACTTGCATTAAAATTTTTCTTCAGGTGATTTTACATGTAAAAAAGTTCCAGGAGAAATTCCCTGTGAAGCTGCAGAATCAGTAAAAGACACACTACCTTTTTTTTTTTTCCTCAAACAAACGTAGCAGAAAAGAATGATTATTTAAAAATTATTATTTCTTCTGGCATAGAACAAGAGCAAGCCAGAGAATATTTAATACTTCATCAGTTAAATATTTACAATAGCAAAGTGAAGTGGTGGTTTTCTTTTTAGCTTTCGGCAACAAATGCAAAACCGTGCAATGATTAGCTTTACATGAAGTCAGTGTGAAAGAACAACAGTATTTTTAAGAAGCTGTCAGTGGCTTATCTCACAGCTGGCACCTATTAATACAGTGAGTAATTTCTGCAAACCCAGATAGGCTCCAAAATTAACACTATCCATTAAGAAAGACCATGGAGTGCTATAATTATGTCAGAATACTTTGGCTGGCAATAAACAAACCATTCTTAATGTTGTACTCACATCTATTAACACAGGTTTCTAACCAGAAAAGCTGTAAGTTTATTTATTTTTAATACAACTTAATCCATACATAGTTTAAGAACATCCAGAAAAATAACAATTTTTGTATTATTTCCACATCAGCAATTTTGGGGTGAACTAGCCAGTTTGACATCACACTTTTTTCTAGTAATGTTCCCATGTAAATGTGTGCTTTCACCCAGCCTCCTCAGACTGCTCAGAAGTGGCACAATTACTTCAGACTCAGCAGTGCAGCAATAAATTACAAATTGTCCTCTAGCTTGTTTTTGCACACCCACGGAAAACTTCTTCCCTGCGGTTGTTCTCAAAAGACTTGAGATTCCATCTGCTTATTTTATTCCCCAGGCGGAAAAGAAAGGGAAAAAACCCAAACAAGATAAAACTGAAAAGTCTGCATCCATTTAAACCTCTTCAAAATCCAGAGTGAATGCTTGGATTTCAGCAGAGTCACTGAAGATTTACAGTGACAGACAGACAACAACTCAAAATCTTAGTCCAAGACTGAGTTAGGAACACATGTAAACAACCTGGAAGCAGGTTTAAACAAGAAAGAACTTGTGCCCACTGTTTATTTCAGTGTGAACACATAATGCTATCTTGAAATAAAGTCTGTGAATCAATTCAGGCAGTAAGTTTGACCCTGTTAACTACCAAAAGAAGGTTCCTCAGCTGGGACACTGGAGGAGTATTGAATACTAAGCTCCAGTGCTCAGCTGCTAGTTAAGTTGGAAGCCAAGCTGGAGTAAAGGAGAATATTGCCATGATTCTGAGGCTTTATGTGTTGCAAGGGCAGCCTCCAAAAAACAAACAAACAAACAAACAAAAGCTCTAAGAATTTATCTAACTTAGCTCATTTGCTGAAAGCACCAAGAGGCTACAACAACTGCAAGTTACTGGACATATAAAAGCTAGTAGCCATAACTTTTTCTGAAAATGTCATTTAATCTTTCTATGGGGACCTCAATGCAAACATTGCAGAGGTTACTGGTACCCGGGATTAATGTATCTGGGCTTTCCAGCTGAAGAATGTTTTTTCCCCCCAATACAGTAATGCAGTTATCCTAATACAGCTGAAAAACATGGTGTATCACTAGTTTTTTACAAATGCTCTGACTCTTCCCATCTCTATTTGATTTCAAACACAAAGTACTCTGCAGTCACATTTGCCTGTGCAAAATATTTCACGTGCAATAGAAAAAAACCCCCAGCTATTACATAGTTTGTTACCCTCTGTATAATGTTCAGTTGCTTCTTAAAATAAATGTGTATCTAATAAAGCAACTTAGTAGCGGATAGTTTTTCCAAGAAAATAAAAAACTACACTGACTTACTTTGTATATGACATTTCTTGACTTTTGGAAGGCTCCTGGTATCAGAATATGACCCTTCTTCCTCGCCAATTAAAAATGAAATAGAACAGCAGACAATAAAAGAAAAATTTCACCCAGACCATCTTCTGGAGCTGACTGACTCTTTCTTTTTAACTCCCTGGCTTTCCCACTGTCCAGGTACAGCTGCAGCACACTCACATTATTACTGACGTTCTTGCTGTTCATCTTTATAAGGGTAACATTAGCTTTACAATACTTCCCATCTTTGACAGCACTGGAAACAGACATTTCAAGGTTGCTTCTGAACTTGGAGGTTTTGTATAGCAACACCATTCATCAGCACATCTAAGACACTATGATTGGACTGGCCAGAAATAATTCTTCCAAGCTCTTTACTGAGGACTTCAAACTGAAGTGGCAGCATGCTGTGAGCGATCATCCTGACTATGCCTACGACGCCAACAGTTTCTACACCTTCTGAACATCAGAGAAAGCTTATATAATCTGTAATATCATCACCATAGGTGATTTTTTTTTTTGGTCGCATTTCCAGACCTTGAATGTACTGTAAGGAACATAGAGTACTGGCGTGTTTGTGGTACGTGTCTTCTTATAGAGATCTGAGTGAATGGTTCAATACTCAAAACTTCTTTGCTTTGTACGCATCAAAGGTTCGAGATCCTTTCAAATGGATGGTAGGATGCATCACCTAGGATATGGATTTCATAGGATGCATTACCTGTGCTTTGGGTACAGCACTTTTTGTGACAATTTACAGATAAAATGTTTCAATTCATTTTTAACTCAAAAATTAAAACAAACAAACAAAAGACCCCAGTCACTTTAGAAATTTGCCATTTGCCAGTCTTTTATCCCACATCTCTGTGCAATAATGTGGAAACATAGGAGCATTCAAACTTTCCATAGAGTTAAAGCCCTGAAATCTCACATGTAGGCTTCAGCTGGAGGACATACATTGACAGTGTGTTATTAATGACTGGTATAGAAAGTGCTGTAAGCGATAAGCAGGTGCAGATCTATACCTCGATGTCTGACACCGGAGATAACAAAGCCAAGCGTCATCCTTCCTCACTCACTGATTTGCATGATTCAGTTTAATTGGGCACAATCAGTCAGGGACACCGGCCTCATCTGTTAATAGCTCTCCCTGACAGTGCCGCACAATTACCACCCAGTCCCCAATGCCACTCTTGTAGAGGATCTCTGTGCCTGACTGCTAGTCAATTAATGATCAGGCTTATAAGGTCTCTTTGGCTGGTGTTAGCTCCCCCAGTAATGCAAAGCAGCTGTAGACCTGGCCTAGCTTATGACTACGTTTTGTTTGCTTTGCATTGCCGAATAGCAGCACAAAGCAAACAGTGCCTACTGATGAATGTCTCAAAACTTCAGATACGTTTCCAGCTGAGCCAAGATTCCTCATATATATCTTTAGGTTTTGGTGGATATTATGCTACTGTTCTTGTGTCTTCTTATTGGGTTTCTTCCTGGGTTTTCTTCTTAAATATTCACATGTAAAAACCTTTTAAAGGAATTCTCAGACAAAGATCAATGTTAAATTGGAGTTGATATTGAGAATGTATATCACTAATTTAACTGAAAGTACTCCCAGAAAAGATACGAACTGCATCTAGTGATGGCTACTCATATCAAAATCTAGACCGCCTTTTTTACAGATGTGGTCATATCTGCAACTGATGAATTGAATGTCAGGTCCTGAATGCACACTACCAAAGAGACTAAAAGTAAATATGTATTCTTGCATTGAAGTCTGCTAGCTATTTTACTTTTGTGAGTTGATATCTCAAATGTAAGAATGCTTTGAATTATAAATTGAATAGTCTGTTTTATTTCTATACTATTTTACCCTTTGATCTATGGATTAAAACGCTTGTTAAGAGATACAAATCTGCTGCATATCTAGGCAGAGAGGGAAAACTTCTTAGATTGCATTAGTCTTTTTTATTGGAGTTGATAAAGCAGGCAGTTTGCTGTCAATTACAAAGTGTTTAGTTTACCTAACCCTATATTCAGTCTACCAATTAGTCATGCATATCAAGTTAATCTGATGATTGAAGACTTGTGTATGCCCATCCCTTGTCCCAGTCAAGCCAACTAAAAAATCCCAGTGGTTGGTCCGTTACCAGCATGATACAATGAACTTCAAACTACGTTGTATTACTCTTTGAAGCTGTATCATCCTTTGATTGCTACAGCGTCTAAAATGAAAATTGGAAGGATGATACTTACTGTGGTACCCAACCAATTCTATAGCTTCAAAGATTATAGATTAAGTAGATTTGTTTTGGAAGATTAGCCTATCAATAATGCTAGCATTAATGAAAATAATACCCTTCTACCCTGTAACGGGCTTTCTTCCAGGTCTAGTCTGCCTGCCTTCTTCCCCATATCTAAGAAAAAGGTTTCAAACATCAAGAATTCCATATTCCAAATTCCATTTAAATCATTTATTATCAATGCTATTTTGAATGCTTGTTTTTGAAGCATTCCACATTTTCCCTGCCTTGTAAGAGTGTTATGATGCCCTTTATTCTTTTAAACTAATCCAAAGAGCTCGCTTGATATACTTGAGTGTTCTGCTCTGTCAGAGTGATATCTTATCCTGGCAAATGTCCAGCTGGTATTTCATTTAAATGTAAACAACAGAAACCATTATGATTTTGAAATCCCTTCACTCGATTCTCATCACACAAACCCATGTTGCTACCCCAGTGCAAATACACAACCTTCCCACAACACTGTTTGAAATTAAGGGTTAGTTAGCTTTTGGACATGCCATCAAATTATGAACTGTAATCTATCTTAAAGCTACAACTTGAATGAAGCTCAGTTTGGCAGACCAGAGAGATTATGATTCATGCTTTAATTTTATCTGTCAGGTGCTATTGCAGTGCTATTCTGGCTAGCGTCCCAGGCAAACTCCTAAGAAGACAGAACACAGCTCTTAGAATACATGCACATTTTAGACTTTGAAGCTCAACGACCTCTCTTGTATTTGACCTCCTGAGGTTACCAAACGAACACAAAGTCAATCAATGATTTCCTGCCACTGTCTTGTTGAGGTGCTTTTTTCCTATGTCTACTATACAGTTTGTTATCTTCTGGTTACACAGGGACAGATTCTTATGTGGAGTTAAGTGTACAGGTCAAACAGCTTGCATAAAGGTGTGATGGTTAACCCAAGCAGAGTATATCTAGCTCATTTTACTGCACATTAATGAGAGACGTGGCTAAAGATTTTCTGCTACATGTCTCCCTTCTTAACTGTGAAATAGCTTTTTTTCAACAAATAAATCCAATTACAGGATTTTTTTTCTTTCAAAGAATTGAACTACAGATAGAACTACTGAATTTATCTGAAATCTCCTCACATGTGCAGCTAACAAATATTCTGTTGTTACTATATAAGCTAGTAACTCACATATTAATTACTTTATCTGCTTAAGTACTTCCCCAAGGATAAGGGAAATGGTAAAGCCTTTACTGTATGTTCTACTGGTATCATAAAAAAGACATTCAACACTTCATTCTTAGCAATATTTTTCAATGTTTATATGAAAATGGTAGTATTTAAATAGACTTAGTGAGGACAAATTTGGTCATTAAAGTTGTCTAGAATGCTACAGAATTTGCAATTAATTAAAAACAGAAGCTTCTAGATAGTCTTTTCATAAATCCAGTCTTCAGGAAAATGTAATTCTTCTCCAAACCATCTAATTTAATAGAGTATGTATAAAGATTTTATTCTTCTGGGAGAGGTATATTAAGGCACTGCATGTCCTTATGTATTTTGCAAGTGGTAACTAACAAACTGAGGCAGAGATCTGTCGGTACGTTTGAAAGCATAAATCAGAAGCTGTCATGCAAAGCTGACTTAAAGCTTGTGCTTACACTGCCCTGATCCCAGGGTTTCTTTGAAGATTTCTTTGTAAGGCTGTAAGAGAGCATTCTGAGGGTTAGTCAAATGTACGTAATGGCTACAGATGATGATAACTCCAATGCAGAATTAAGTAGCAAAATTTGTCATTTTTCAAACTCCCTTTTGTGTAACTACATTTCCTTTTCCTTTTTAGCAGCCAGAGAGCAGCAGTTTAGCTTGAGAGCAGAGCTTTTGCATCAGTGGTGTGCCTTTGCAGCATTAGCCGTGCAGCCTCCCCGGTCATTTGCAGGCTAGACAGCACCAGTCAGACCGTGCGGTGCAGCTGCTTCGTAAAGAAGTCGTCTGACCTCCATGTTCAACTTCCAGTGATGGTGATCTGTGATGATCATCTTGATAATTGCAGTATTTTTTTCCACGGCACTTTCTTTTGAGGTTTAAATCATCTCAAAAGTAGCAGCGCTGCAAGATTAGGTAGTCTTTTATTTGAACAGTTCTTCTTGAATCCTGAACAATTTGGAGAATCTTCTACTTGAGCAATTACCTAACAGGAGGAATCAACACCGATCCATGTCGACTGACAGGTTCCTCTGGGAGATTTCTGCTTCTCCCAGCCCCAGACCACCTGTCAGTGCAACGGGCTTGCTACAGACAGTGCTCTGAACCTACAGGCAAAGCCTGAGGGTACGTTCCACGTTAATTAAACAACTTCGTTACTCTTTCTCTCTCTTATTTCTATATTTATTTGTTTTGAAAAAGAAGCTCTGTAAAGAGCTTCTACCAAGTATTGAGTCTCTACACAGTCCAGCCCTACACTTGGCAGCAATACAAGTCCAGCAAAAAGGACGGGGAGAGATGCAGGGGTGGTAAGACGCAGTGCGTGGTTATTTAGGGATGCTGGCATTGCAATAACCTTAGCACAGTGGCAAGGAAATAGTCTTCTCCTCAGGGGAGAGACTTCCTTGCCCAGCCTTGATTCTGAACGCACACAGTGATCTGTTCTATTAGCTGGATCTCATCCCTGTGCTTTTTTTGTTCCTTTTTGTTAGATGCTATATTTTATATTCATTTAATTAAAAAGAGGGAAAAAAAAGGAAAAATGGAAAGTGTAACACTGGGGCTGGAAGCAGAAGATACTGACATGGATTATGTCATGAAGGATATAATCTTTTGCCAAACTGAGACAAAGCCAGTGATTCCAAGCCAAAAAAAAAAAAGTGAGATTGCTTACCAGCACTCCTGCGTGCTGCACCTTTATTAAATCCATCTTTCTCTTCCTTACCTAGAATAGTGTGGGAATTGGGAAAAGGGGACTCGAAAGGTTTCTCATGGATATCTCTTACCTCAGAGTATTTCATAATGAAAATGTAATGACCTGATATGCAATACCTTTTAAGATAAATTTGCAACTGTTTTGAATATTTATATACCCGTGTCTCTGTGTGTGTATGTATGCATAGAGCTATGAGCAGTGAAATATGCTTTTTATTATACACAGAGAAGGCATTCTTCTTAAGGAGTCATCATCTTTGGTTTTTTCTGACAGAAGGTTGGTTTGTTCATTCACTACTCCCATTATATCTGAAAAAAGCAGTACATCTGCAATACCCTTTTTTCCTCCTGATGCCACAGTGCTACACATTCACCCTTTCCCCTTCGTTTGTCAGAGATAATGCCTGTAAGTCAAATTCTGATCTCAAAGTAAATCTGGAGGAATGTATAAAAGAGATTTACAGTGAGAAAAATTGAATGGCACTTTTGATCCAAAGGTGGCTTATGGCACTTGTGAATCCAGCCGTTGCAGTAGGTGTTTGCGTGCTGACTGACACTACGCCGGAGTACTGAACTGAAGCCGGAACTTGCTTAGGGGCTTTAGTTCCAGTATTTCATTTTTTGCTCTGACAGCTTTTAAAAAATGCCGTGTAGGACCAGAAAGCTATGTGACTTTCAGCCATATCCCCTAATCAGATTCAGAATGCTTTAAATATTGCTGTAAAGTGTGAAATCTCCTCTGGGTTGCTGTTCTTCCTTTGGCACTATTTCCACTGGAAGCCTGCCACCTGCACGGCACAAAAATAGGAAACTCAACCTCTGGCCAGATTTTAACGCTTTAAAACAACTCCTAAAAGAGAGAGCATCAGTGAAGGTGAAAAGCAAGCAAGAGAAGAGTGAGACATGACAGAAAGGGAACTTGGAGGATGGAGCAGACAGAATTAGCAGTACAGCAGACCAGCTAGAAAGACAAATCTCAGACGTAAAGACAAGGAGGAAAAGAAAACAGGAAGGAGGATGAAGGAACACATAAAGAGGAGAAGGAAAAGGGAAAAAAAAAAACACCAGGAAGATGACAAATAGCAGAGAGGGAAAGAGGGAGCAAAGTAGGAGGGATAAAGGCAGATGATGAAATCAGGGAGCAGACCTGAACAGATAGCATTGAGAGTGGGCTATTTTTTTTCTCTCCTATAGCCCCGAGGGAGCTTGGCTTGCTAATCAAGGTATGTATGTGTTCACCCCTGTAACCAGCCAGATCTTATGCTGATGTCAGCAAGAACTGGCAGCTGAAGACAGAGATTGTTTCTGTTTAAAGGAGCCTCTGCAATGCATACCCATTCCTCCTTGGGGAGCTCTGGCTTTGCCCAAATGAATCCCCCTTGGCAGAGGACGTACTGGAGACTACCTCAATTCACCCTGATGGGAGCAGCCAGGGAAAGATTTACCCACAAATTTAAATAGCTGATAATGGCAGCTTCACTCCAGTTCCTTTAACTCCAGAGATCCAAATTCACAGAGGCTAGTGAGCCTTGTCTCCCTCCGTTCCCTTTATAGATGGTTCAAAGCAAGACGCCGGCACTACCACTTTGAACCATTTGCCCTGGAGAAGCCAATCTTTCACCATTTGTTAGGAGGGAAACTTCCACTGGCTCTTTAAGTCCAGACATAGGGTGCGTGAACACCTTTCCAGTGTCTGAAACCATCGCCTGGCATACCTTCAAGCTAGCATTCGCAGGCAGTTTTTAGCACATCTCTCCTGTGAGAGGTATGATAGAAGAATTAAGTGTTGGTATTATTTATTAACAATCTTTAGTGACCTATCTGAAATGAATTATCGTCCTCAGTCTAAAAGACTGTCATGTGCACCACCACGCCTGGGAATCTCAGCAAAAGGACCAGAAATACTTAATAAGTGTTGAGAATGTTCAATGTTGAGAATGTGAATCCTTCACACCTCGGATTACCTCCAAGAGAGGCTGAATGGAAAAAGTAGGGAAACTTCCACTGTGAGAGTTTTCTGTGACGACGTAGAGGACTTACAGAGACTGTAGAGCTGAAAAGCTTCATTACAAAATCTGCAAAGATAAAGGCTGGGCCCAAACCAGGAGAGTAGGCAGTAACTGAAATAATTATTTGATAATTACCAAGCATCTGAAATTAAGTGGTTTGATAACTTCATTCCAGTCCATAGAGGACAAATATAAAAAATGACCGCTATGGTCGAATTTTTCTTGATCTAATGATCACCTACGCAGACAACTATATACTGCTGCTGCACTATAACCTGCAAGCATTCTGTGTACATACTCTTTGTCTTACGCGTTTGGAGCCAAATTCTCACAAACATATTATACAGTTAAATTATGGCCCTAGAAAGATTCCTGGACTTATTCACCACTGTGTTACTCCAGGTTCATGACACCATATCCCTGCTGATCTCAGGGCCATTCTAACTGTGTGAAACCTGAAGGATATGGTGGTGAACCAAGTCTCACGAATGCCGTAGTTCCCTAAAAATTATATGATGTGTTTAGGTCAGGCTTGTACACACAAGGAAGTGCAAACTACTTTAAAACATATTTTAGACTCTCTGATGTTATGACATACTCTAGATGTGGTCCCTCTCTGCCCCAGCCCTTTCTAAAGCAGAATTTTCCTCTCCTGCCTCCACACACTAATAAGAGAAGTGTGGACTGCCAGGAGCCACTGATGCTTTTTTAATAGCTTGGGCTGACCCCAAGGCTGAGCAAACACATGCTGGGTTAACATGGAAGGGCAGTTCTCACTGTCACCAATTTTACTGTCTTTATTATAGGGTCTGCAAGTATCTTTCACTTTTCAAAAGCTCTGAAATATGGGGGTTTTTTTGCAGTGCAGTAGCATATAGAAGCCCAGACAGGATTCAGGCCTCATTATACCAAGCATGTTAAAAAACCTCACCAGACAAATTCCCATGAATTGATTTAATTGTGTTGATTTTACTATATCAGTGCAACCCAAGCAAAACAAATATACTGTGCTGGAATGATGTGGCATTTGTTCCAGTGCAATTTTATACTTACGTAGTTTTCCTTTCTATAAATAGAGATTAAAAGGTGGTTTATCTACAATATAATGATAATCGTCTTCATGGAGAGTTTTGTTAAACTCAAGCAGTGACGAAGTGATTACTTAATTGCTCAAGATGCTGGTAATGCAGCAACTGGCATAGGTTTGATGTGCACAACAATGGTTCAAGTATTGACTAAATGGCAAGTCTTCATATGGATTTACACAGCAACAGCCTATTCTTAAATAACCTCATATGTGAACACTTTTTTTTTTTCAGGAACAACTGTAATTTTCTCTGCAGCAAGAATTTTCACACAAAAAGATACTTAGAAATTGCTACCATCCCTTTTCACATCCTCTTTAATATGAATAAACTTTTAACTGAGAAGTCATGCATGCCAGAACACTTACACCATAACATACTGAAAATATTATTAGATCTTTAACTTCCACAAAGCTATCAGCGTAATATCATATTCAATATCATAATCATACAGTGAGCGTTTCCCTAGTACAATGCTATAAAAGAGTCAATTTCGAGATAAGAGACCAAACACTAGCTAAAGAGTGAATGCCTGATGTACAGAAAGACATATATTGCCCATCCCTTCTGTCTTAAAGATGTGTTTAGTTTAGCTCAGCTGAATTAAAATAGGGTGCAAATAACTATTCCAGAACAATTGTACTTCTAGATGAAACCAAACTTAAAACTAAGGGAATTCGAAATGAAGGTTCGGTCATCCCCTTTCTTTCCCTGAAACATTTTTTTAAAGACTGCTAATACCGACACCATCAATTTTGTCATTCAGACTACCCAGGTAATGTGCCATACAAATATTTAGCAGAAGACAGATGAGTTTTCTGGGTTCACAGGGGTATCACTGGATGACAAAATGTCTGGCTATGGAATTCTCAACTTGTCAGTTTGTAGCAAAGTCCTCCTAAATCTCTTGATTAAGCATTTGACTATTACACACACCTCTTCCATGTGCTTTCCTGCATTGCTGCTAAAAGATGCTTTCCACCACCGTTTCAGTTGCAGAGATGACATGGGACGGCTCGGTGCTTTCACTGGTGTTCTCTTGTGCTCCTATCTGAGGACGGAACAAGGTGTGAGGAAAATGGCCTTTCTTTCCTCTTCAGTGTTAAGAATGAGACCCATCCTTGCACAGACCCACGGGCACCATGGGTGGCACCATGTGGAGGGCACCATGACCTGAACTTTTGAACGCACCATCCCAATCACCTTTCAGCTCCCAAAATAAGGATTAGTTAGGAGTTCAGTGGGGAACAGGCCCAACGCTGCTGGGAAAACATCGTGATCTTTAAGCGCAGTGGTTTGGGTGATGGCCATGCAGCAGAAGGTCTGGAACACGACAACCAGAAAGATTACTCGGCTGTTAGGGATAACATTTGTGGCTGGCAGTTGTGATTCCCCCTGCTGATTAGAAACAGTTCTCTCCAAGAATGGTTCCTGCGGGATTACAACATATCCCAGCATTTTGTAACCAGCAGTGGAAGTTCTGTTTTGTGTCTCACAATCGGTATGGAAAAAGTAGGCTGCGACAGAGGAAAGGTCAAGAGAAAGAGATGTTTCAAAATAATTGCTTTCTGAAAGTGGGGAAATAATATGTCATTTATACAGTAGAGAGAGTGCAGTGTGGAAAAGGGCACAAGGAGACAGGTTTCTCCACTGCTTCCTGTCTAGAGATTTCTACATAGCATGATGCTCAAGCACAGGTGAGTCACCTCATATAATTCTGTAATTTTAAAGGGTAGATGCCCAGTTCTGGACTACTGGTGCAAATCTCTCTTTATAGTCAATGGAGAGAAATGGTCCCCATAGGTGAGAAAATCGTATGCTTGTCTTAGGATCAGATCAATCGTGTTCAGCAGGAGCTTGTTTCTCCCCACGGGGGGTTGGGTCTGGGCACCTAGTTCATGCAGATGTCTAACTAGATACAAACCAACCCAGACCAGCTGTCTGTGCCTGGCGTGGCCTGTCCTCATACCTGCAATCCATACATTTTATTCATAATTTACAGAAGGCTCTATGAGAAACATAAAAACAGAAGAAAGAAATTGCAACAGAGGAAGAAAGGAAAAGGCAAGGCAAATACGGAAAAAACCAGAAGGCAAGGAAAATTACAATACTGGAAGCAGGATGTGGATGCAGAAGGAAATTAGGATAAATGGCCAACCACAAGTAGGAAATACTACACAGGATTCCAATTGCTGGTGTACAGGATTGCTAGAGACACAGAAAACTGAGAATCTTTTAAAAGTATTAGTATTTTTACATAAATGTAAATGTCTCAACTAATGGGTCTTTTCTTGCTTCCCTAAGATGACCTCAAGCACTTCACCTACATTTTCCTTTTCTTTGCCATACCCCAGTATTTCTAGCTGAAACTCTTTTTGACAACTTGGCCTTCAGAATCAGAAAGTTTCTCCATTGTTCACTTGCTAAATTTTCAAAGACGTCTACATCTTCAGTTATGCTTTTTCACACACTTGGGTAAACCTCCCCTTGGGCATATTTTGTTTTCGAAATCTTGTTGTTTCTTCACAAAGACAATGCAGCAAAAACAGCTTTGAGCACTACGATGCTGACCAGTATCATCTCATTGTCTGCTTGCGCTCTGCCATCTACCTGTGTCTAACAACTGCTGTCTTTTGTTACGGACTTAGGACATGTGCTCTTTGTTCTGTTTGTACAGCATCTTGCAAAATGGCATCCTAGTCTGTGACTGGGGCTGCTGTGCACTAAGATAATACAGGTAATAAACACCAGTGTTTTGTTTAATGTTGCTATGCTGCATGTGAACCACGTTGTACTTGTAAGCTTTGAAGTGCAAAAGCACCGCACTGCACACGGGTACTAGGTAACGCCACTCTCCCCTGGTTTTGTATCGGTACCCATCATGTTCTCCACCCGCCTCAGGCTAACGGGCTGGTTTAGACCAACGTTTCTAAGCAGAACCTCGTGCTTAGTTTTTTCCCGTTTCTTTCTTACTGTGAAGCGCGGCCTGGAGCAATTCCTTTGGGAAGGAGAACAAGGCAACCTAGACGCTATTGCAAGCAATACCCGGTAATATAGAAAAGCAGTTTTCCAGGGGAGAGCCGTGCAGGCCACTTTAAATCACTCGTGCTCTCGGTCAGCCCGTTTTGCCCAGCATCGCCTCACGCCTCCCCGCCGGGGACAGCCCCTCCGCCGGTTCCGCGGCTCTACCCTCGCCGCCCGGCGCGCCCCCCCGGCCCCCACCGCCCCGGCTGCGGGCTGCGCAGCGGGGCCGCCGGCTCCCCGCGGCCTTCCCTCGGCCGCGGCCTCGGAGACGGGTCCCGGCCGCCGGCTCCGCCCGGGCGGGGAGCCGCGGGGCAGCTCCTCCCCGCCGGGCCCTGCGCGGCCCCCCACCCCCCTCCGGCCGCTCAGCCCACCCGGCCGCCGCGGCCCGCCCGGCCTACCCCGGCGCCGCCGCGGCGGGCGGATAGGCCGCCATGCCCCCCGGGGCGGCCCGTCCCCGCTCCCCGCCGCGACAATGGCCGCGGGGCGCCCGCAACGCCAACCGCCGCCGGGGCCGCCCCTCGGCGCCGGACCCCTCCCGCCACCGCTACCGCCGCCCCCCCTCAGCGCCGGGCCCGCCGCTCCGTCACGGCTCGCCCCGCCCCTCCCCGCCCCTCCCGCCGCCCCCAGCAGCCCCCGCGGCGCCCCGGCCCCGCCGCCGCCCGGCTCGCAGCGCCCGAGCCGCCGGCGGTTGCGAACCTGCCGCCGTGCGCGGCCCGCCGGGCGCCGCGGCCTGCGGGCGGCCGCTGGTTGGCGGCGGGGGGACACGTGAGGGGGGAGGGGGCAGCGGCGGCGGCAGCAGGAGTTTCCCCGACAGCTGGAGGTTGCGGCGGCGGCTCCTCCTCCCCGGGTCCCCGTTAGAGCCGAGAGACCCCCCGCGCTCCTCCTTATTGACAAACACACAAAGGGCCGCGCCGGGGCCGGGCCGGGGACGCGTCTGGAGCCGGCATGGGAGACAAGAAGAGCCCGACCAGGTAGGGGCAGCGGCGGCGGCGCCTCCTCCTTTCCCCGGGCCCTTTCCGCGGCGGCCGGGTGCGTGGAGCCGGCGGCGATGGCGGCCGGCGGGGCGCCCCCCGGGGGGGGAGGCGGCGGCGGCGGCGTGAGGGCGTCGCGCCCGGTGTTGCCCCTGGCGCGCGTGTGTCTCCGCAGGCCGAAGCGGCAGCCGAAACCCTCCTCGGACGAGGGCTACTGGGACTGCAGCGTCTGCACCTTCCGCAACAGCGCCGAGGCCTTCAAGTGCATGATGTGCGACGTGAGGAAGGGCACCTCCACACGGTGGGTCGCCGGCGGCGGCTGTGGGGGAAGCGGGGGCGGAGGGGGAGCCGTTGGGCGGCCTCCCGCCGCCCCGGGGTCTGAGGGAGGGCGGTTGTGACAGGAATCCGGTCCGGGGGGAGCCGTTGGGCGGCCTCCCGCCGCCCCGGCGTGTGAGGGAGGGCGGCTGTGACAGGAATCAGGTCACGTTTACGGGGGAGCCCCGGGCCGGGGCGGACACCCCCCCCTCGGCCCGGGGCTCCCCCGTAAACGTGACCCAAGCCAGGGAGCGGTGCGCTGGCGTGTGTAGAAACAGAAATAATAAATGCCAGGAAGGGCATAATTGCATGCACAGCCTAACCCCGGAGAGGCCGTGCCCCTCACACGAAGAAGAGCCATCCCCTGGGGCGTGCCTGCTAAGACACTCACCCTTTAATGTTGGGGTTTTTTTTCCTTTAAACTCATTTTTTCTATGAGTTTAACTTTGCCTCATACATACCAGCCTTTTTTTTATTAATATTATTTTTTTAATTCGCTTTTCATCACAGAGCATCACTGTGCAGGTTTGTGGGGGCTGTAAGGGTGGATAATAACCCTTCACTGTTTAGGGAGGAATTGTTGATTAGCTGAATTGCGCCGTATGGAAGTGCCACCCTGCGTATCCGTGACTTCCCAGGAGGATCTTTTCTCTGTGCACCCGTCGGAAAGCTTGCGGTGGATTACCTGGTTTCTGCGTCTGCCGGTGTTTTTCAGTATTGTGGCCTAAATGTGCAGGCTTGGGGAATGGAGGCTTTTTATAAAACCAACGGGAGTACACTTGTAGCCGTTGCATGCTAACTGAAGAGAATATTGCTAAAGAATCCTTTGTTACAGTTATCATACCTATGGGTTAATCTGGTCAGGAAGAGAAGTTTAAGTGGCAATAAAAGTTGCAATCCTATCAAAAGCAGCAATTACATTCTAGATATTGGTAAAAGCAGTGCTGAATATGACTTGCAACAAATGTTTGAAATTGTAAGTGCAAGGTTGGGTCCAATTACTTGACAAAAAAGGTTAATCTTTTATTTCTAGAGTGGATTTCCTAGACTTCTGAAAACCGTAATGAATGTTGAAAGGACTTCTCATAACTTCAGTTTTGAATACTAGTTGATTTTTTTTTTTTTTTTTTAAACCAAGGAAATCAGTGAGGTAAATGTGCTGAGAGGAATTGCATCTGTCATGTATAGTGTGGTTTCCAGTTATAGCAATGGCATTGTGTTTGTATCACAGATAGATGTGTACAGATCGGTAATATTCAGCAAAATAATACTACTGTAGTAATGAAGGCAAAATCTTTAAAATAGCACGAATAAAGCCTCTTTAACCTCCAGTCAGTTTGATAGGCAAAGTCAGTTTAAAATTGTGTTTTGTTGCATTGGAAGCTCAGTTGGATAAAAGCACTAAAACTTAAAAAAAAACAAAAAACCAAACCAAAACAAAGTGTGGAAAAAATAAACAGTCCTGAGAAAGCGATATTATCATTGGTTTCTTTTTTCCCCCGCTTGAATATTTCATGATTTTTTAATATTTTAGCAACAAAATGTCTTTTTTTTTTGTTTTTTTTTCGTTTCCACTTTCTCCCCCACAGTGATCCAGTATGCAGAGCTTTAGTTGATACATTGATTTTTGTTTCTGTACTTAAAGTCTGAAACAATGTGTAGCTGAGTAGGTTTATGGGTTTCTTTTTCCCATAAGGTTTAGATGGGTTGCATTTTCACATGTTTGCAAAGTCTGGGATTTACACATCGCATGTGATAAATACAGGTTGAGGTTTTAGGCCAGGCAGTTTTAGGCTCCAATTCTGAAATTAGATTTGAGCTAGTAAGTAGACCTTTGTGTCTATGGAGAGAATCATTAGGGTGCCAAGGAGACACAAAAGGCCATTTGGGTGGATTTTTTTTTTTTTTTTTTTTTAAGGAGCTGGAGTCCAAGAGACCAAATTGGGGCCTTGTACTATTTGCTGGTACTGCCTATACAACAAAATGTTTTTCATCAGTGTTGGTCAGAATAACAATACTATGGTGTTTTGATGACACCGTGAATGCATTATTTATTTATTTATTTTTAATCTTCCATTTTGAAGCTTAATGTTAGATGAAGTTGGTGCCTCAGCATGGTGCTTAGTGTGCAGTGGTTCTTACTTCAAAATTTTTGCTGCGTTTTTTTACTGATGAGAGCTTTGTCTATAAGACACTGTAAAGCACTGGTGTTTTAGTTCAGAGAAATCTGTTTCTTTGTGGTGGACAGTTTAAAGTCTGCTTCTGCGTGTTAAAATTGACTAAATGTGACCAGATTTGCAGATGGAGAAACAGGCAATCATAGTCAAGTTTAGTGGTTTTGAAGGCCACTGGAAATTAGGTGCAAAGTTGATTAAAACAGTTGTATTTTTTTTTTTACTAATCATGGACAATTAACTTTACAGAAATATTTTCAGGTGTGGGGTAGGGTTTGTGGGTGTTTTCACTGTTGAATAATTTCTTCTCTCTGAAAGAATTATCTTTCATGCCAGAGGCTAGACACGGATTATGATCTTTAACAACTGGTGGAATCGCTAAGATCAGTGGAAATAATTCTTAAGACTTCTTGATTATATTTTAATATACTTCTAGACTGAATTTTCAAAGCAGATTGGATCATGGAGTTAAATTAACTTTGTCCATGGCAGTATCACCTTGAATGGTTAAACTGGGATGTGTTTGGATGGGAGACGTCCAAGAGAAATCCTGGATGCTGCAGGAAGTGGTGTACCTGATTCCCAAGGTGGCACTCTTTTCTTTGGGTTAGTACTAAAGGAGTACCCCAGCGTGGTGCCAGTTAGATGTGCCATGAGTCAGACGTAAAACTAAGATCCTATCTGCCAGTTGGAAATCCCTGTACCTTTTAATGTGGACCCGTTGCCAGACTTGAATTTGGTAATGTCACTGAGGATCTAAGTTTTCCCTGTAGACATGGCTTTCTTATTTACTTTCTAACCTAAATTGTTCTGTATTGTTGCTCGGGTACTGAGAAATTACTATGTTCATCTTGATAGGAGACTGTACTGAATATAGTAATTTTCTGTATGTGACCTTTAAAACATTTTGAAGTCTTTCTAGATGAAAGATGTTGTATAAATGTAAGGAACCTAGGGCTGTAATAATCATTCCTTACTTGGACAAATCTGCTGAAGTTCATTAGAAGCATGAGTAAGGAATGCTGAATAGAACCCTAACGTACTGTGTTATAGAGGGAACTGGTAATAAACTCTATATTTAGGTTGCCTAATAGTTTCCATTATAAAGAAATTGTATGATCTCTTTGAGAAGCTCTATTGTTTGCAAAAGCCATTGAAGTTTGGCAAGAGGAAGAGTCCTTAGGCTAAGTGGTTTGATTTCCTTGCCCCATGAAATTGTTTAAGTTTTGCTGAGATGTAAACACTTGAAAATCATCATTCCCCCTCTGTCACTTGTGTTGTACAGAAAAGTAAAGTAATTGCCAGAACACTGAAAAAGCCCAGACCGGCATCACTGTAAAACCAACAGTGGCAATGATGATATGCTGAAAACCCGGAAGGGAATTATTTGGCTCCTGGGGAGGTTATAGTGGGGTTGCTGAATTTGGTCTGACTCTTACAATTACTGCTTTGCCAAAAGAAAGTTGCCTTCATGGGCACACTACCATTTCTTTTCTTTCTTTCCTTCTGCTCTTCATGGTGCTATCTGAATCAGGAGTACACCAATACTGGTTGACCTTCAAGAACTGGGCTGGATCCTTGGACAGACCTTACTGCAGCAAGTATTTGCTCCCAGTTTGTCTGTCCTTCAGTAGGTGTTTGGTTTTTGGTTTTTTTTTTTTCTTGCCAGCTAACACGGTTAGTCATTGTAATTTAGACACGTTGTAAAGCTGAAGATTTAAGAGTTCCAGTGTTGCTGGGAAGAAGTACGCAAGCGGACTAGCATTCTCTCTAAAGGGATGTACGTTTGCTACTCTCCTGTCTTCTAAGAGGCTGCGTTGCTGCTCCATCACCTCTCTACTCCATCTTCCTCAGATCATATTAACGCTCTTGTTATTCAGTTAGTGACGGCATCCAGATTTAAAATTACCTGCCACTTTGCTTTTCTTAATGTGGTTTTTATGCATGCGTATTGTGGTCTGGTGTCTAGTTGCCAGGATCCCATTCTTTTTTCCATGCTATGACAAACTGATCCTCCGTTCAGTGTGAAGGATAAGCATTCAAGGGAGTGTAGTGAGAGCTACAGGAGGAACTGCAAATCTGGCTTTTTAAACTTTGAAATGCTTGGCATGATACTCTGCTGTGTAAATAAAGGAAAAAAGGGGAGCAGGGATACATGATCAATTTCCCCTTTCCAGAGCTGATAGCATTCTGTGATTTTTAAATTAGGAAAACGGACAGGATTTCAAAGGATATTTCCACTAATAGTATTCTCTTAGCTAATAATAGAAGTTTTGTTGTACAAAGATGTAACTACTTTATGTTTGTTATGATTTTATTTCATTTTATTTTTTAGAACTACTTTTATTGCTTGCTTTGAATTCAGTAAAAACTTAATCTTACGTATGAATCTATGAGACTTAGTGCACACTATTCAAGCCCAAAGTATTCTTCTTTTGGCAGGGGGAAAGAAGGAGGGAGAATAAGGAGATGAAACAGGTACAAGTGACTTGTGTGAAGGTTTTTTTTTTAATTAGATGTTCGTCTCTGATACACATGTTGGGTGAGCTGCTATATGCAATATCATTTACATAAAATAGCCCCTGATATTTGTAGCCAGAATGAGAAAGTCATCTCAGGTCAGGATGAATTTCTGTGGATTTGGGATCTGTACCTCTTAACATGCTGTACTGCTGAAGTAAAGACATATATAACCAGCTGAATGGGGGCATGGCTTCTGTGTCCTATGCTGTATTGATCTCCATTACTGAATCATTCCTTTTCTCCCAGCCTAAGGTATGAAAAGCCAACTTTAAATCATACCAGACAGAAGAGTCTGAGGTATAAGGAACTGGGATGCCATCTTTGTACGTTTGCTTGATATTTGCTCTGTGCTCCTTGATTGTGCTGGAGAGCGTGGCCATTCAGTGTGTGCATGTATTTTATAAGCATGTCTGACAGTCTCCTAAATATGAGATACGGGTCTCTACTTGAAGCTGTCATGAGTTTGTTTTATGCTTTGAGAAGCATAAATAAAATGTTTAATTTTTTAACTTGGATATCAAGGTCATTTTTCTTCAGAAAATATGTGCAATTTGTTTAGTCATGTACCATCTGGATGTTTATAAGCACAAATCAGTTACATTTAACCAAATCTGGTATTTGTATTTCTGTTGAAATGCAGTACTGGTCAGGACAGAGTTGGTACTTATCTTGTGTATCTGGTTTAACATGTCTGTTTTACAACAGCTTGTTAAGGACTCTCTCTTCTGCCTTCCAGTATGCAGCCTCTGTGTGCGCACATGCGCATGCGTGTGTCAGGGGGAAGGTTGTGAAGGAGAAAAAGAGGAAGAACTGCCTGTCATGCTGATTTTACAAATACATGACTGAATCAAGCTTAACAGACTGAAGAGCTGTTCGTTACTTGTGGTAGTTTGGAGAAGGAAATATTTGCAGGAATGAAGTGAGTGGAAAAGTCACATATAATCCATATTTTACCAAGCTCTGTAATACAAGTTTTATGTTTTAGTTTAAATATTAAATTATGAAGAGGAGCATGAATAAATAGTTCTCTTTTGCTCTGTAGATAGCCATCAGGTAATCTAGTCATTCTGGACTTCCCGTCCTATTTTTAAAAAGAGTTTTTAAAAGTAACCTTTGGAATTATTTAGGAATTTATTTAGGAATTATTTTCCCTGAAAAATATAGTGAAACTTAAGAATTTTACACGCATCAACTTGAATGAGGTTTTGTTTTTCCATATAAAACAATGAAGTAATTTTTATTGATTGGGGTGGCTCTGTTAGATGCTGATAGGCATAGCTTGTATGGGCAATAGAGAATGCAATGGACAGCCAATCAAAAGAAGGTAAAGCTTATATTTTAGAAAGACTACATAAGTAGTTGGTTTGGGTTTCTGTTTTTTTTTGTTTTTTAAGGTTAATTCTGTTGTTAAATCTTTGTAGTTTTGAACCTGACAGATATTTTAATCCATTACTCTAAACAGCTCATGAAAAAATGTGCTTTTCTTTTTTGTAAGCATGAGCTGGGTATTTTTGGTTTGATGTTTGTTTGGATTTTTTTCTGTAATTCTTTCCTGATGTCTGTTATAGCTTGGGTTTTGGTTTTTTTCTTCTTCCCTTTTTTAATGCAATCTCCCCAGAACAAAACAAACAGTATTTCATTTGATATTGGGCTAAGACCCGGTAGGGCCTGTTTGATCCAACTTTGATAGTTGATTTAAACCTAGTTTAGTTGTTTCTTTTTGCATCATATTGAAAATAGTAGTTATATCAGCGGTCATCTTTGGCCAGAAATTTAGGTAGCTGTCATTGTGACTTGGCCTTCTATATGTATATACATCATGTAATTAAAGAAACAAACATGGAGCAGAAAGAAACCTATCACTTTCTATAAACTTTTTCTCTTCCCCTCCTATGATAACTAACGCTGTCAGAGCCGCTGAACAGGAAGAAAAACTTCTTAGCCCTCTGTTTCCAAGATGTCGGATCTGATCATGAATTTAGGAGATATGCTCTCTAGAAGGCCAACTTCGTTAATGGGCACTGCAGGGTCAGAGGTAGGTTCTGCCAGTTAATAATGGCGTGTTCAGCTGAATTGTACCAAAGCCAAGCAAAACAGATTAGCATTTGTTTTCCGCAGCTACTAAAGCAGTAAAAGCTTTGAACACATTTGGGTTCGTTATAGGCATGGTTCTAAAGAGGCTAACATGTCTCATTTGGCTTTTCCATGTTGCCCTAGGAACTCAGGATGGAAAAGATCTTCCAGTGAGTTAGACCTTCTCCCATACTGAAAGAGGATCAGTAAACCTGGGGAACGTAATCTTTGTTCTAACAAGTCTCCAGTGAAGGAGACTGTAACCCCTTTAGACAGCTTATTTATAGTGCCTTTTACCCTTGATTTTTTTCCAGATATCTAACCTTTCTGTTCAGTAAGATAAGTTGATTTATACTCCCCCTTTCCCCAGTGAATTACCCACTATATTTGTAGTTCTTTGGTTATTGGGTTATGGTTTCCATGTTCACCCATTTTCTCTCTCTAAGTCTTTCTTACAGAAACAAAATTTCAGCAGCCCTTTCTTATAGGTGACAGTTTTCTTCAGTTTGTATCATGATTCTTTATTCTTGACTCTTCAGGTGACATACCTGTTTCTCACAGTAGTAGCCCAGAATGAAGACATACCTTCAGCTGAGTCACTTCTAGTGTAAGGTTTAGTGGGATTGTGCCTTTCCAAAATCCTGCTAAATTATGATGTCTGATGTTGGTACTTCCCTGAATGAGGATTTTCCTTTTGTGCAATAGTATCATGATGTTGGCTTCTCCGTGCCTTGCGATCTACTTGATCCAGTACAGTCTGGTGTCCTTTTGTGTCCCATTGTTACTTAAGTAGGGCTTTTTTAATGCAATCGTGGGGCCTGTGGTGCTTTATGCTGTCTTTCTTGGATTTCATTGTTTTGATTTTTGAGTCATCTTAACTCAGGATGGTCTTGACAGATAGTTCTCACGACCTTTCAGCTTGGTGCTATTTGCTTGTTCTATTCCTTATTCTTTTGTCCAAAGCATGATTAAGAATATTAAATAGTATACCTGTAGAACCTCACTATAAATGCTATCCTACATCTACAGCTGGTCGTTGAGAACTCTTAAAAACAAACAAACCAACCCTAATTTTGAACTTCATTCTGAACAAGTTTGTCCCAATCATAGTCTAGCTTGAGTGGGAGAATGTATTTTTGGTTGTCAAGACTTGGGACATATATTGCTTTTCTCCTAGTCACTAGGACAGTTAGTCCATTAAAGAGAGCAACTAGACTGCGTCAAGCCAATTGCCTTTATCCTTTAATGCTCCCAATTGTTAAATAATTTCATTCTAGTATCTGTCTGAAAATTGAGTTAGGCTGAGTAATCTACTACTACCTGCATTTTTATTTACCCATCTTGTGATTTCTCTTTTACTTTTCTTTTTTTTTCTTTTTCTCTTCTGCAGTACTTGATGACTTCTTCCATCTTCCTGTAGTTCTCTAAACAAATTGTTTCCGAGAGTGAATTTCATTAGATGCTGTTGACGGCCATACATAACATTCAGTAGCCCGGTCTGTTTCTTATTCTAACTTGTACTTATATCCCCTTGTTTAATTTGGTTATATAGAATTAAACTTTTGTGTGGAGACTGAAGCAAAGAAGCCTTTATGCCATCTGGTATTCGCTTTCTTTCCATGTTTGATAATGGATATACTTCTTTCTTTCTATTTCCATGATTAAGTACTTTCCTTTGGGGCATAAGTAGTGCATGTTTCGATTTGTTTAGCTTTTTCTTTTTCGTGTTTTTTTTTTTTTTTAAGTGGAAATGTCATCTTTGTTTTTAGTGCCACCAGTGGTATTCTTGCTCACTGCGTCTTTTCTAGGGAAAATTATTAGCTGTCCTGGACTAAAAGCTACTGGGATTTGAATAAACACCTACAATAAGATTAAGTATGTTAAGAGAGAAGTCTAGCTGGTAAGAAGAAAGCTGTTGTATCACCTGTAGAGTGAAGAGAAGTTGCATTTTCTGCCCCATGACTTTTTATAACGATTTTTCCTTTACTGTTGTGACAGCCCACTATGCCTGTTCCTGTTTAAAACTTGATAGAAGTGTCTGTACTTTTCATCTTCAAAGTCAGGTTAGGACAGTATGCTTTACAAAAAATTTTCTCAGAGTATCAAATGATGTCTTGTCTTGTTGGCTGATACAGTCAGCTACAAAATACTTTCAAAGTAGGCTAGTGGAACAAAATATTAAGTGTTCATTTTTTGTGCTTTCATGCAGTAGCTTATCCCAGTTTAAGTAGGACAGAGAGATCCTGAGGATTGTCTGTTCTCTCTGAAGTGCATTCCACTGGTATGTGGTACGTTGATGTAGAGCAGGCTTGAACTTGGAGAGTTCAGCTGCAGAATGTTGTTGGTAGGCTTTCGGCTGGCAAACTTTCCATCAGAAGTCAGATTGAAGACTACAAGATATGACCTTGACGTCTGCTACAAGTTTTTTCTTGTTTTCTTAGGAGTTGGGGGGTGGGGAGGAAATGAACAATTGAAAATTTTCCCATTCTAACTTACTGGAAGTTTGGGACTTATCTTTAAACTTTTCTGTAACGCTTGAATATACTTTATCTGAACTGCACAGTTCAAGTGACAGTGCTTGGTAGAAAAAAATGTGTGAATGAGTGGGGGTTTTAAAATTTACTTTAAAAATAGAGTTCCTAACTCTAAAAGCTGAAAAAAGTTGGTTTGACACATTCAGTGAAAGGAAAGTTGTTTCTTCCAGATATCATTGACTTCTGTGATTAGGGTCATGAGCTAGAAGTTCTGTAATTGAGTAAGAAGGGAAAAAGAAGAGGTGAGGGCTGATGATTATGTGGCATCTTTTTCTATTAATATACGTCTTTTCTGAAGAGCATTATGGAGACTTGATTTTTTAGGGAAAGTGTGTAGTCTTTTCTCCTGCTTAAGGTGGACATCTTTGTGGGGCTGGCTCTGAATGGAAGAAGTTCCTAGAATGCTGCAGCCTCCTGGGAAGATCAGACCCACAGTGCAGAACAAATAAGATAGGTCAGAAGCAAGCCTCTTCCTGTTTGGTCACACAACTACCTGTGCCAAGTATTCACCCTGTTTTGTGCAACAATAACTGTGCTGCTGCATCAGTATGAACCTCATGTTTTGCGTGTGTTTTTTTGTGTAGGTGCAAGAAGCATCACAGTTTCTACAGGAAGGGGACAGAGGAGCAGCCTGGAGGATCCAATCCTTTGTGGGATTGGAAGTTGGGAGAGGTCACTTCCCCATGAATCCCAAGGATCTTGGGGTCTAAAAGACTGTAACCACTGCCTTCTCTGCAGACTCCCAAATACTATCTCCTCAGGGGATGTTGTTAAGGAAATTGAGCTTCCTGACCCCTGCTTATATGTAGCACATTGTCATCTAGGAAACATAAATTGGTTGATACCCATATGTTTCCCAAACAGGGTATTTTCAATATAGCTGTCACTTATGCTGAGCGTTGGTGAACCACAGTTTGTGGCGTATGGGGAAGAATTTCTAACAACAGTGTGCGAGAGGTTGAAGCCTTAAAACTGGTTGTTGGAAAAGTAACATTTGATGGCTGCTTTAAAAACTATCTGTGAAGATGAATTTGGGCTTTCTAAAGGTCCTCATACGGATATTTCTTCTTAGGGCAGACTGTTGTGCAGTGTACCAGTTGTCTTCAGGAGACTTGCTGGCCTCATCTGTTAAATGTCATCTGGAAAACAGGGCATTCCTTTAAGGGAATGATTAAATAGGGACACTGCCTCAAGGGGTAGTTTTCTGTGCATTTATATGGTGACTGATAAAACTATATGGGTCTTGTAAGTCTATTCTAATTGAATCAGCTTTTATTGAGAGACAGAATTGCTAGAAATGCACTGAATGGATGAATTCCAAGTAAATGATTCACACTGTAAAACAGCTAGGAATATGAAAGCACTGGAAATCAGAGCTGGCTGAAAGTTAGAATTCAAGTATACATAGAATGTGTAGAAATTGCATTGTTACTCTGCAATATGCATATGGATCTATATTATGTTTTCCCATACAGACCACTAGCTCCATTGTTTGCACTGTCATAATTATTCAGTTGTATGATTTGCAGAGGCAGTGTAATGTACTGTTAACACTCTAGGATATGACAGAAGTGATGGTAATGAGAAGAAATAATTTTGGATAACAACGTAAATTATCGATGTTGAAGATGCATTTAATCATGAACTGCTTCAATGTAGAAATAAAGACTAGTTTCTCACAAGATGGCTTTGTGTGGTGATTAGCGTGAGCATATTCATGTGACACGGCAAGCTAAACGTAGTTTAATCTGATAGTTTTTATTCTATGAATAGCTTAAGAGTACTGATGACTGAGGGAGGGTGAGCTGATCTATGTCAGAATCCAAAGACTGCTTCTCCTGCTAGTGATTTAACTTAATTGCTAGTAACTATTGTACTTGCATTACAAGAACTGGTAATAGGAAATATTTTTTGCTTTTCATAATGTGACTTCAACTGCTAAAAATCAGGAGTGGCATCGTTACATCAAGTCCTAGCTTCTGTGTAGACCACAGTTTGCAAGATCTAATTGGCCACAGTGTTTGCAATACTACTTAGTATACACGGTGTTCCTGATGATTTCCCATTTGTTTTAAATAATGCCACTGACGTGCTTATGCAGAAACGAATTTTTTTTTTCTTTCTTTCTTTGGTATTAGGAGGTAGGTTGTGGTCTGGTTGCACTTGATCACAAAAATCAGCAATGGTAATGGAACAAATGTTTGTGGTGGGTTTTTAGTGAAGTTGAAAAAGCAGTTTCCTTTGTTCTGGAATATTGTTTCCTCAGTATTTTGGCAGAACCTAGAAGCTCTTGTTGCACAAGGTGCTGCATAAAGAGCTTGTGGAGTAGATGTGATAGTCCATTAAATGATAAATGTGACTAAAAGTAAATTTTGCTTGTGTATCAAATCTAGAAAAAATGAAATGTTAAGTTAGTTGAAAAATTGCCTGTTGGAAGAAAAAGTCTCAAAACATTGTAGCTACTAATCTGCAAATACGTGGAAGAATATATTAAAAGCTGTTGTGCGTTTTGTGTATAGAAACACGTGACAATTCTCTAATTATTTGGGAGTGTTTTGCATTTGACAAAAATAGTCCTGCACTATTGAAGTTTGAAAAATATTTCATGCTTTAAATGTTTAGTGTCAAACTAGCACTTGAAAAATTCATTGTCTTCTTGAGACATGAAGAAAGATCAGTAAAAAAGATAGGGAAATTGATACGGTAAAGATAGGAAATTTTTTTCTTGGCTTCTGTACGGCCAGAATGCACGTACTTACACCTTAACGATATGGATTTGTGCATAAACTGGAATGAATGGCCTAAAATGTAAGACTTAAACTTTTGCCTTCTCACTTGAAGTTTAATAAGATTGTGCCATTCACTATGTGTCAAATTGGCTGTTGACTGGCTGCATTATTACATGAGGACAGTTACTGCAATGACTTAATGCATGTATGTGTGTCTCGGTTCTATTGATTTCTTTCTATATTATAAAGAACTTAAGTAACAATTTCTTGACTCTTAGGAAATTCTTCACCTGTGCATTTGTAAGCCATAACAACAAGATTATGATGCTAAATTAAATTTGGTTCCATTTATTTTGTTTAAAGCTGTCAACACCATTGCAATGTCTGTATAAATATAGGCCTCGGCCTTCCAATATTTTTCAGGGATTCCTAGTCTTTAAAAAAAAAAAAAAAAAGGCAATCTCTTTGAAGTTAAGCTCTTTGCAGGCAGAGGTCAGCTCAAAACAAGGAGGACTGGGATAGCTGTGTATATGTTTAATTTTTCCCTCTGTTTAGGTGAAGTTGCTTACATTTGCTATTATTAAAGCCAGTTACAGTGGGAGGGAAAAGAGACTCTGGAAGGGGCATAGATGCAAAAATCACTAGTGTCATTGTAACCTGTTTTGCAGAAAGACCTCTGAAAAAAAAGAGAAAACATGCCTGAGGAAGTGGGAATGTTAATTACTTGGTATTTGTAAAGTAACTTGTTATCAGTGTGTGAGGGTGGGGGGAAGGATATAACTGTATTAAAAAGGATTGACTAGTGGGTAGGAGGAAAGTTTATTTACTTCTTAGTAACTTCTACTTCAAGGTACTGTGTTACTTGTTACACAAACTCAATTTGAAATATATACATATTTTTCATTCTGGAGCCATTTAGACTTTCTGGCATCTAAATCTACATCATCAGTCCATCATGGAAAAGTCACATTCCAAAGCTGCTGGTTGTAACCTGTCCTGTGATCTTCAGAGTAAAAAGCTGTCTAAGCTCTATTACAAAGTTACAGTTAGAACTTTGCATAATTAATGTCTCTTTGAAAACACACAGGAAGTGTATCATACTATACTATTGCTACAATATTTAACTATAGCTGTACCCTGTAAAAGTTACTGAAATAAATGCTGTAAGAATGGCTCAAAACATTCATACCTAAGTGAAGATACTCTCCTAACAATGTGTTACAGGAGTAGTCTTTCACTTAGAAAATCTTCTACCTAAAACCACTTTTTCATGTCCTTCTTTCTGTCTGCTTAAAAAGCTGTTTACTGTAAAATCACTCATCTTTCCAGCTGACTCCCTGTATACATTTACTTGCTTTGGAGATTAGGAACAACTTTTTATTTTTAAATTAATTGCTCTAATTACTGTGTTAAGATATATTTGAGAACGTGGACCTTGGTAGTTAGAGAAATGAGGACGTGGTGAAGGAGATTTGAGTAGGGACTAGCAAGAATATGATGATGAAGTAGGAAGTATGCAAAGATAAGCTTTTCTTGAGATTTCGGTAATGACTGTGAACTAGAAAAATGGAGATTAGAGTATTACTGTGGATATCAGATTTCTATTAGCTTCTTGAGACATTAATATTTAGGATAGACATGAGTGGAAAATGATCTTCAAATAAATTATAAGATATTTAAAGCCTGTACATTTGTATTGGGAAATGATCCCGTCTAGTAATGAAAGAACAGAGTAGGATTTGGATGATTTGACTTTGTTCTCAACAAGATTTTAATGCACTTAACTGTATTCTGTTTAGACTTTTAAGACATCTGTGGTATAAACATCAGCAAAATAAGACTTTTATTAGGGTTTGGTTAAACCTAACCTTATTTCTTCCAATAGTTTTGTTTAGTTCACAATGGCATATTGTTAACTGAGTTACTTAAAGTGGAATTATTTAAGAAAAAATGAACAAGTACTTACTCTAATATTAGCTGTACAGGAGTTTGTCTTTTTGGTTTTGGTGACAGTTCCGAGGAGCGTTGAGCAGGGTGGTCTGTAGCCTTATTAGATGCATGGCTCTCTGGAATGAGCATGTGTGGTTTTTCTTGGTGAGCTAATACATCAGGTCTCATACTGTCTTGCAAATGCATTCTGAAAACACTCGTGGAAGTGTTTTAAACTGTTTCAATTGTTTTTAATGTAGTTTTGCAGAATTTTAGACTAGCCAATGTATGAGAGTCTTTTATCAGCTTTGTGAAATTATACAGCCAAGTGATGTATATGAAGGGATATTTACAAAACTATTTGATTAGATATCTAATGGTAAGATTTGATGTGATTTAGATGAAGAGACAGTCACAATCATCATGAAGATGGCTTTGTTTGTGTTGTCTGGAGGTGAGGAATATATGATAAGATATAAAGAAGCAAAGGAGCGATACAGAATATTAAGCATCCCAACAGTGTGCATTTCTAAGTACAGATATCTGAAATATAGCCCTGTATTCAAGATGCAGTACTAAAATTATGCTATGAATTTTCCAAGAACGTATTGACTTGTCTGAAGTAAAATACATGTTTGCTGTTAGCAAATGGGTAGCACTTTTTAAAAAATGGTCATTGGAAGTGGCACCCATCCTGTTATTTTCTACATAAAGGCTGAAGCTATAAAAAGGAGGTGACTAAATTTAATTAATTCCAAGGTCTGTCCCCCTTTATCAGAGATTACTCTTATTTCCAGTGGCAATGCACTACAAAATACAGACAACTAAAGACTTTCAGTCCACCCCCTGTCATAAGAATTAAATTTGCTACCAAATTCTAATAGAATTGAAGGTTGGAAAAACTCAGGCATGTTAACAAGGCATTTCTGAAATCCTCGGTAGATGAGGGAATAGCAAAAGCTGGTGGAGAAATACTAGTACATGATTGAAATTACAATTTCATTTGAAAAAAATACTGAGTATCTTAACTCAGCAGCTCAGTCAGAAACACACAGAAGCCCCACCGTAGCAGATGGAAAGGAGATAGGCCAGTCTGCAGGACACTAGAGAGAGAAGAATACCTTTTTTTTTTTTCATAATGATGTAAATCTGTGGTAACTTCTAGGTGAACAAAATACAACTTTTGTGGGTTTGCTATGAAGTGAGAAATTTGGTGCAGAGTAAGCTTAGAAGAGTTTGATAGCGGCTTCTAAAAGCTTGCATTTCAAAAAGAAGACAGACCACCCAAAAAAGAGGGGGTTGGAGGGAGGACAATAAGGTACAATTATAACATGTTATATATTACTGTAAGTTGTATGCTGTTGTCAGGTATCCAACAGTTTTATCAGTCTTGTTGGCAGTGTAAACCTCTATTTGATGTGTCTGAACCTTCTAGCATGGTTGAATACTTTAATAATCAGATGTTGTCATACTGGGGATAGTATAGAAGAGTGTATAGTTTTGGGCAAAACCAGGAAGACTTCAAGTATGAATACTAGTGGACATGGTGAGTTTGTGAAAAACATAGGAAGAGTGATTAATCTTTGAAGTATCATATAATTACTTGACTAGAAGGTCAACCTGTGGGGAAGGTACTAGTTTTGAATTTGAGAAGAATGCGTTAAATGCTTTCCTTGTATTTGGCAGTAATTTTGAAAAGTGTCTTAAAATTTGAATGCTGTTTGAATTGTTACAGTAATATAACATGTTCCTGTGCATCACCTTGTTGTCAGAACTGCCTGCAGGAAGGCTCCACAGTAAAGTTGTTTTCCGTCCAAAGTTGCTGAGCATTTGCAGTGGCTTAAGAATGCACGTAGCTGGTTACTGCATATCAGCTTATCCATGATACTTTATTTGTATTTCTATAGATCCATGGGACACATTTTATATGGAAGTCAGGGGACAACAGAGCTGTCAAAAGAAGCAAGCAGTGTAATTATAGGTAAATGAAAGAAAAGCTTCTGTAATTAAAGTAAGGATGAGTGCTTGAACAAAAATTTCTAGCTATCTAAATAGAAACCAGCTGAATTTCAGCATGACTTAAAGTAGAAGTTGCATAAGCTTGTATATATAGGATAAGATAGAAGGAAAAATCAAAGGGGTATTAATCAGAAAGTGGGGGCATTGTCATGATGATACTCTAGTAGTCATATTTCTTTGTGACTGTCAGAAGTGCGTGATTTTGGGAAGTTTGCTTTTTAAGCTGTTGTCCTTCGTAAATAGTAAATGAAGAATAAGGTGGAATACAGGAAAACTTGTAGTGGTTTGAGGAGCTGACTGACTTTCTCTGATGCCTAGTGATTAGTTCTAGGTATTTTTTCCTAGAAGGTGACTGAGCTTGTTCTCTTATGCTTTGCCTGAAGATACTTAATTGGGAATGCCTGACTTTGATTTTAGAGTTTCTACTGCCTTAGAACTGTGACAAGCGTTCTGGGTTTAATCCATAGTGCATCAGGATATTCTGTGTTTATGCAGCTTTTGGAATAAACTCCAAGACTTTCCCAAGGAGACATCATAAAAAAAAAAACTGTGTGGAGTTTGTAAAGGCCAAAGCATTTCTTTTTTTGTTGTACCGATCCTATTCTTTAGCAATCAGCTTCGCAAGTTTGACCAAAGATGACTTGTATAAATGGATTAGTTACTGCTTGTAAGGCCTTTTGGCAATAGTGATTTTGATAATTCTTGAAAAACCCTGGAGAGTGAAATTCGGGGCACTGACTGACTAGATTACTGGTTTCCAAAGAATGAGTTCTGCCATGCCTTGCTGGTGGGACAGAATAGATTGCAGAAGTGTGAATGAAGCTGATGTTCAAAAACATGCTGGACTCATTACTTGAGTCCTGTGCAGTGAGGGCCTTAAAGCAACAAGGAGTAGAAGATTTGAGAACTTCCATTAACTTGGAAGCATTTATTCTGTCCTCCTGAATCACCTGAAAGGGAAGAATGCTTTGTATTTAAAGAATAATGTGGATTTTTCATTTTTGAGGAAAGGATTCCGTGACCAAGGGCAAGACCAAATCAGTTGAGGTTTCTGTTCCAGATATTTCTAACCTCTCTTTCTTGAGGGATGAATCTGCTGTCTTGAACAAAAGGTCAGTGTCTCCCTGCAGGGAAGAGAAGTTTAGATAAATGGTACTGCTTAAGGATTAGGAGTGCCTTTGAATAAAACCTCTTTAAGTCTCTGAAACTTGTGGTTTTTTTTTTTTTTAAGAAGTGATGATCTTTTACAGTGGAGGAAAGGAGAAAATTCGTGTGCAAAGTTGAAATTATGGAATGTATGGGATACCGTGTAGAGATTCTGCGTAAAAGGAGGTGAAGAATTTTGAAGAAATACCACAGGCTTTGTTTTGCTCAGGAGCTGGTCTTTTCTGGGAATAAAAATACAATAGGGCATAAGATATTGCTGATCAGCCTGAAAACTTGAACTGTTCTGATGAATAAATGATTCCTGGTATATAATAGTTACCTGTTCTGTTTGATAGTATGAACATCTTATCTGTTTCATTGAATCCTTCTGTCATTCAAAAGGTAGCTTCTTGGTGTGTGGCAGAGAAACTTGAGTCCATGAACCAAAAATAGATCAATACCATATTGGGCAGCTACGACATAACATCCCTCTGGAGGAATAGTGTTTCACAGGCAATTTCTTCCTGATTTCTAGGATGGGGCAAGATGTGTATAATTTCATAGGAAACCAGGGAGTAAGAGGAATTTGAAAACAGAATTGTATCAGCTCATTGATAGGTAAGTAAAACTGGACTAGAATATTGCTTTAGTTATTGGAGGAAAAGCGTGGCAAGTAAAGTGACCAGAGCTCAATAGCAGACTTAAATATCTGGCTTAGCATGTGGTATTCTGAAAGTTTTTAAATATGTTGCATGTGGCACTTGCTTTACAAAATAGATAATTTGCCACTCCAGACAGGATAAGCCTCCAGCAAGGGCTTTTTGTCTGAGTTGAAGCCAGGAGGTGGATGGACTTGAGAAGAGGAAACGGAAGGAAAGGATCGTATTAGAATGGAAGCTCTGCTTGGCAGATATTATTCTGGATCCAGGTTATCTGTTGAAGAACATCTTTCAGCTTGATTGAAAGGTGAGGTGACAGCATTTCCTTAATTTAGACCCATTCTGTTAAGATTGGGAAATCGTAATTTTCATACTTCTGCAGTAGTAAAATATACAAAGCAGAGGAGATTTAGCTTCAAGAAAGAGCGTGCCTTTGAGTATGTCTCCTATTCTTCAGAATATCTGAACTCTGTAAACTGCGCATTATAGATGATAATACACTTTTCCCACAACAGGTTGAAAAGGTGTATGTATTCAGCACTGAGATTTAATTATAGCATCTAGCTTTCCATATAGAAAAGCATAGGTTATGTTCTGTGATGATACTGGGAGGATATGGGTGCTGGTTCTGTGTGGACCAGTCCAAGTCCAGCATGGCTCACAATGAATCAAAGCTAAGGTGTTGGCTGCTCTGTTGGACTGTTGATGTCTGCGCTGTGCTTCTCAGCAGTCTTATTTGCCTGGCTGCACTGTGTGCTGCTTGGCAGTCTTACTTGGTTGGATCTGCGTGTTCAGGATATGCAGCACCAAATGGATGAATCTTCTCCGAACCCTGCACACAGGGGTGCATCATGCTGACGCAGGACTCACTTGAGATGTAGGTAGATTTGGGTTTGGTTCATGGAAAAACTGTCACAGTTGTCCACATCATGCTCTTTGTTTTTGGACTGTAGCAGATGGACCCTAGAGCTGATTTGACAGATAAGTAGCTCAGGTCTGTCAGAATTTGAGCTTATACTCTGAGTAGTGCAGGAGACATTAGACTGCTTTATGGACTCGTGATGGCTGTAGAAGCAGCACTGTGCAAATGTAGTTGTGCTCTGTATAAACTAAATAAATTCAGCCAGACCTCAAGATGCCTCAGCATTAAGCCAGTTTGGTTATCTGCATGTTTGATGCAAAACTCAGATGACTGAGAGTTTACTGTACCTCTGTTGCATATGTTGATTATTAGTATTGTACATAGATTTTTTTTTTATTTCCATTTTCAAAACTGACCCGCTTTGTTGTAATGAGACCAAGTTATTCACCGTATCAAATTGGTCAAAATTCTTTTTACATAGAGTATTGGTGAATACCAGGTGAGGGAAATTAAGGAGGCATGTACCGCTGTGAGATGTCCAAAATGACTTATGAGCAGAAAGGTATTGTGTTGAGCTCTAGGAGAGGGAAATGACTTAGGGCAAAAGTTCCAGATATCATTTGGTCTAGTGCACTGTGTGTATTCTTGAATGAGTATTTTTCATCTCCAGGCATGTAAAATAAGGCTTTTTTAAAAGAATGCCAACAATGAAAACTAGTCCATCCTTCTCAGTGTTAAATATTTGCTCCCTTTGAGACCATCAGTGTTGAATGAGTTTCTGCACACAAAACCTAAATAGACAAGTCTCTGCAGCCTCTGTAAATATACCCTCTAAAACAGCAGCTAGATCAAATCCTGTAAGATAAAATGTAGTCACATCCTGCAACAAGAAGAATAGAATTAAAATGATGACATCTTTGTTGTTTAGCATTAATGGGAATTGTAGGGAAGACAAAAACTGTATCTTTGAATGTTTGTATTACTGTCTGTTGGCTTTTTAAAAACAAAAAATGTTAGTTTTCCTTATTTTCTAAAGGAGATTATGAACTGTGTGAGTATTTGTATGCAGGACCTTGAAAGCAACATTGGAATCAGATAATTAATAAAACCATAGTGGATGAGGTTGGAATAGAAATGTAGGTAGAATTATTGCTGATGTTAACTTAGAAAAAAGATAACACTGGCTGAAAAGGAAAACTAAGTGATAGAGAAGGAGAGGCATAATATTTGGAGCTGTGATGTTTAGTGATCTCTTGGAAGCTCATTAAATCAGTCTGTTGGTACGGCTGCAGTGCTTAGGGCCTAAACCATAAAGTTCACCTCTGTTGGAAAGAATTGATAGCTCTTATCTTTTGTGTATATAGTGTATGCCTCTCTCGATTAGTGTTCCACTTAAAATGACTGAAGTGAAATTATTAGATAAAAATGCAAAGTTTTGAGGGGCTGACTAAGCAATATGTGTTGTATTTATGAACATTTCTGCCTGTAGTTCTGGTTTGTTCAGTTGTAAAGTCACTCCCAGTGGTAGAGGCAAAAATGCTTGTAATCATAATGCAGAAGCTTATAGAGCTTCTTTCTAAACACCAGTTAGCTCAGGTGCTCTTGAATATGTTCAAAAAGCAAATTACCATAAAAATATTGATGAAATAAAAGGTGGTGTTAACATCGTCTGTATCTACTTATCTGTAGCAGCCTATTACAAGGAGTCTAACTAACTGGTTTTGAAAACCAGTAATTTAAAACGTCATATTTTGGCACATCATCAAAATCAATTTCCTGTTACAGGGATAGTTTTTCTTACATTTATCTTCTCTGCGAGAAAGCCTTCTCTGTATGAATTCCTTCATGCTTGAATGACGATTCAGCTACCGCTAAATCATGAACAATTCTATCAGGTTAAAGCTTCATGAGTGGTAAAGTTATGTCCTGAAGCCTGCGTGGCTTGCAAAGTGCTTGGTTGCAGTTCAGTAGCCCCTTTTGAGTACCTGGAAAAAAAGCCCATTGAACGCTTGAAAGACACTCTCAGTGTTGAGAGATGTGAATTTATTTTTTTCTCAAATTTTTAATATAAAAACATTGAATGCCTCATTTAAGAAATCTGGCAGTGACAAAGCAGGTAATAAATTTTAGAACATAGATATAACTGATAGACAGCTATAGAAATAATTGACAACAAAAAGATGGATGTTTAATTCGGAGGAATAAAGTAACTGAGTGGAATTCCTTGTCACAGCAAAACCACATAGAACCTCTTGATTAATTTTTAGTGCAGCTTCCCAAACATGATTTCTCTGTGGTTTTGTTTGTCTTAACTGACTTCTGTTCCTTGTGGCAAAGATCTTTTTTGTCAGTCTCATTTGTTTTATGGTACTAGAAAAAGAAGTTCTAATCCTAGGACTTAGTTCTAAGCTTAATTTCCCAAATTAATAGGAATTATCTAGTTTGTCCTCAGGAATTTAAATTGTTGCAAATTGAGAACTCCTAACATAGTTGGCTAAGAATTTTTTTTCCCCCTCTACCCCTTTTTAACAAGTTTCCATGATCATGGTGGTGTCCACAGCCCTGGGCAATAATTAATTCTGTGTCAAGAAGTTCGCTACTGTCTTACTTCATAAGTAACATGTCAGATTATTCTGTGGGGTCACTATGTAGTAATAACGGGATTGTCACTTGGCCGTCACTAGAAACATTAACTTCCTGTATCCCTATCTCACGGAGCAATCATCAATTCAAGACAGATTATTGGGTTTTTTTACATATCACAAGTGTTTTCCACCTGAAATGATAAGCTTGTGCATCAATTACACCTTGGTTCTTCTCTATGGCAAAAGGTCAAAACAGTTCTGGGACAAGTTTTCTTAAAAATATCCTACGTACTCTGTTAATGTAAACAATTGTAGTCCATCGACTCATTTTAGTGATTTTGGACTCTATATACTATGTGTTTTCCAAGGTTGTAGTTGCAATGCTCTTCTGAAAAGCATGTAGTCATATATTTGCCAGTTGATAGAAGCTGGGTAGTTTTCACTAAGTGATCCGTTGCTGATCTTCGTCTCTCTGAGTTAGTGTGGGCTTAGCTCATGAGCGGGTATGCGGTAGCCTAGTTTTTACACCAAAGTTCTATTGTGTTGACATTTTTAATGGTCTTTATTTTTACTTTAATTCATTAAGAACTTGCTGTGAAGACTCATGAAATCTCAGCTGGTTTATATTAACTGCCTTTCCCACACTTTATGGATTCTTGTAACTTGGCTTTCACTGTGTAACATGAACTATTGCAATCATTACTGAAAATATAACTTGCTAATGGGAACTGCCATTGATTTTCTGCTTTTGTTATTTTACTCGTCACTTCACCTAAGCAAGAAGTGCTGGTAGCGTGATCCTGTGGGTTGGGCTAAATAAATATGCATAAGAGCTGATAGCTTCTATTGCTTTAATAACTGCTTTGTATTTTCAGAGTATCACAGTGCATATAATTTGTGCTTTTTCTATTTAAAAAACCCCACAACACAACTAACAAAACCCAAGAGCTTGGCAAGGTAAACATTCTTTTGGAGAAGAAACTTGCATCTTCAAGGTGTTAATAGAATCGCAGAACCTTCCTTTTTATATGTCATGACTTGAAATTTCTTAATTCCAAAATCTCAAAATAAAGAAATACACTTGCATTGGAAAGAGTAAAATGTTTCATTTCAAATTAGAATCACTGTATTCCAATACAAAATAAAATAAAAATGAAGCAATTTCAAAATAATATTTCAGAAAAATGTAAAAATAATAAACAGTTGAAATTCTTTTGCCTGCTGTTCCTCTTCTCATATTTGTTTTTCATTTGGATCAAAACTTGGAAATTAAACCTATGCTGTGTATACCGATGGAATGTGGTCAGAAGTTTCTGTTGCCAGCTTTTAAAGTGTATATATATGTTCTGACAGCTATATCCTACTAATATTAGTGCAGTATATTTTTTTCCAGTGAGCAACTTGATAAAAATGATACACAACAGGATTTGTCATTGCTTTCAGTGAATTTGAGCTGAAAACACTTAAGTTTTACTCTATAAGGCCAACAGTGGCTTTAGCTCTGATACCTGAAAGGTCAGCTTTTTCCTTTTTGTGATATGGATTGCATACTTCTGTATTGGAGTACACTCAAAACAGACCCCTTCATCATTTGAGGGGGCTGGGAGTGGGTGGTAAAGTATTCCCTCTGGAAGCTTCATCGTTTGGTGTCCGCTCTGTGTAAGCCTCTGTCTGGATATGACAACTGGGAGAAAAGGGCACATTGCAAAGTCTTGTCCCTAAATCCTTAAAAAAAACCCCAAACCAAAACTCATTTGTTGATAATGCGAGTAAGTGAAACAAAAGGCTGTAATGGGTTTAAATTTGATATGCTATTTTAATGAAGTATTAGCAGCAAGATAAGTTTTAGCAATATTTCTTTTTATAGTGATTGTTAATGTTAATAACTGAAGTGTAGAGAGTTTGAGACTTGTAAAGTCTAAGCATTATGCGTGTCTATATATATGTGCACACAGGAAACCTCGACCTGTCTCTCAGCTGGTTGCACAACAGGTTCCTCAGCAATTCGTGCCCCCTACACAATCAAAGAAAGAGAAAAAAGACAAAGTAGAAAAGGAAAAAAGTGAAAAGGAAACAACAAGCAAAAAGAACAGTCATAAGAAAACCAGGTAAAAATTTTAGAAACTTTTGCAGTATTGGTAAAACCTAATTTAGAAAAGAAAATAAGAAAATGTTCTGCGACTTTACTGCTTTGTAAGTGCTGTGGCAAACTTTTTCAACAATAAGGCTAAATATTTGTGTGTGAAGTTTCATTCATTTAGGATGTGAAGAAAACCTGCAGTTTGTAATTTTGACCAGAAGATGGAGACCAGCTGAATATAGAGAGAAAGACTTAGGTATTTTTGTTAAGGGTTACAGATGTATTTCTCACACCATACAAAACTGTAGGTAGGCAAACGGATGATACTAATCTCTGGAAGAGAGAGGGGACAGGAGTGACTAGTTTTCATGCAAAATAATAGGAGAGAGAGAGAACCAGTACCAGACTGCAGAAGAATGGGAAACTAACATGGTTATTGCTATCCTTGCAGAACTGGAATAAACTTTGAAGGGCTGAACTAGGGTATAAATTAATGTGACAGGATAAGGCATGTATATTACCTAGTGATAAAAAATCTCTGTGCTACATCTGGGATGCTGAAGGAAACCTTGGACTCTTAGAACTGAGAACATGAAATATTACAGTACAGACAAGCAGTTGTAAAAGCCTTGATCTTGCTGTAAGACCAGGTGGAAGGAGGGTGCAAACTGCAAAACAAAAGCAGCAAGTTTAACCCCTAAATCATCACAATCTAAGCATAAAGTTATTGTGGCAAGAATGCTGTGCCAAAAAAGCTGAGAAGTATACAGGACATAGTCTAATCAAATGTGGGAGGAACTATTGGGTTTTTTTTTTTTTGGAAGCACTCCAAAGTAGTCCAGCCAAGGAAGATCCTTTGGGATTAGTTATGCAGAGAAGTAGCAGATGCTTTTCTTGTGCCTGAAATAGGATCATCAGGATCAGAACCAGGGAGAGACTGAGAGTCAAGAGAGAACAGTCATTAAGCAAGTCATGGTTAGGATTATGAGGTGTTCCTTCCTTTTCTTTTTTTCTTTTTTTTCTTTTTTAATACTCAAATTTACTAGCTTACCTCATGCAGCTGAAGTACTTCAGTTATGAAGTATTTGAAGTTAACAGTTTTAATTACGCCAATTAAATATTATAAATTGAAATATTGGTGGTTGAATTGCTATAGTACATTAAAAATGCAAAAGCGAGGTAGGGAAAGAGGGAGAACATTTAAAAAATAACTAAAATAAAAAGCTTGGACTGAAATACCAGTATTGAGATTTGCATTAAGAATTGCTATTTGAAATAACTAGGCTACTTTTTTTTTTTAAATGCTTCAAACAGTTCAATTTTTCGCAGAATTGATTCACTAGGTAGAATAGCAAGTTAAGAATGCTTGATTAGTTTAAGCAGATTTCTTCAGTATCCTTTGGGAAAAGGATATCCTTTTCTCTTTGCCTTAAAACTTGTACATTATTGCTGGAAATGACCATAAAAATCTGCATGCACACTCAATATGATTAATAAGCTTCAGGCATGGCACTTATGCAGGCTGATAATGCTGAATTTTTTTTCTCCATTCCCATGTTACAGAGCAGATTTTCAGTTTTCTCTTAAATTCTTCAGTCGTGCTACTTCAGCCTCAGGGGAACAAGATGTCAAAGCCTGTCTCTAGTCTAGTGGAGGGAAGGCATGAGGTGTTTCAGCTAAGTAACTGGGAACGAATTATACTTCAAACAAAGTCAGATGATAGGGTAAAGGTTAGGGCTTTGCTGTTAGCACACCTGCTAACATGCGATGTCATTATTTTATTGCAACTTGAGCTAGCGAACACTGTGGAGTCAGTTAAATGCATAAAGCTATACTATTCATAACCGCTTGTATAAATTCAGCTGTCTGGTGACAGTTTTTCATGGTAGTCAAAGGGAAGTAGTAAATTGAAAGTACTTTATGCTTGTCACTAGCAAAAATATGATGGCAAAATATAAGTCAAAGTGTTCTTTGGTTCTTTTTGTTGTGAAAATCAAACAATTGAAAGATTAGATGAAGAGACTTACCCTATTAACACTATGTGTAATACTCAGCTCTGTGCATAATTTAAATCACAGCATATGCCAGGAATACCAGAGTTATACCGAACACAAAGTCCAGTTCAAATAGTATACTAGCAGTCCTAGTGAGGTTTTGAAATGAAGTAATACCTGCTGCAAGTTAACACTATCTGTGCTGTTGAATTGAAAAGACAAACACCAACATCTTCATTATTGAACATCATTCTCTACTTAGAATTGTTGCTTAAGGCTGCTGCAGAGATGGATGCTTCTCTGGATCAAATTTATAACTTTCTATAGCCACAATAAAGACAGACTTGATTTTTAAAAGTAAAAACCTTCACATGTGCAACAAATCCATATTGCTGCACAGTTACATTATTCATAAGGTCAACTTTTAAATAATCTTAGGAGAAGGTAATGTGTTATGTTCAGCTATTTTAATGTAAAACATACTAGGAAACACTCCTCCATAAATACTTGTGATACGTTGTTTTCCTATGTATAACATGTTGCACACAGCAGTCTTATGTACACATGTATGTTCTCCAGAGCTCCTAAAAAGTAGGAGGAAGACAAGATAATAAGATGGTGTGTGTGCTTTTAATATGATTATTTGCTTTATTTAGGCCAAGATTGAAAAATGTGGATCGAAGTAGCGCTCAGCATTTGGAAGTTACCGTTGGAGATCTGACAGTCATAATTACAGACTTTAAGGAGAAAACTAAGTCACCACCTGCTTCCAGTGCTGCTTCTGCAGATCAACACAGTCAGAGTGGTTCTAGCTCTGACAACACAGAGAGGGGAATGTCCAGGTCATCTTCACCCAGAGGAGAAGCGTCATCACTGAATGGGGAATCTCATTAAAGTTTATTTCCTCCAGTTTCTTTAGTCTCTTCTTTTCAAAACATGCAAATACATAACTTCTGTCACCTGTTACCACATTTTCATGATGGATTATTCATGCACAATTGGTATGTTGACTGGAACATAATTTATGCAGTTTTAAAAAAAGAAAAAAAGTGCAGTGGTAGAAACAATAATTTAAATGCAATCTACAAATGCTTACAAAGCATTTTCAGACCAACTTTTTAATCTTCATGTGTAAAGGTGCCATGAAAATGTGGTTTGAATGTTCATTATGCAGTGTTATTGGTAAGTCCATTTTCACTTTTAGTTTAGTGAATTCTAACACAACTCTTGGAGTCTCTACTATTGGCATGTACTGAATTTAAATTTTTATAACATAGTTCAAGCTGCCTAAATATGTATTATTTGAGAATTGTGAAACATAGTTATATGTATGCAAGTCAAAGATCAACTTAAGCAACTATTGCTGCAACAGAATTTTCATAATAATTATCTTCTTAAAAACACCTGCTGGTACTTGGTGTGGTTAAATAGGAAAAATGTTATTAAATAAAACATTTGTATGAATTTTTGCCAATGTTTGACACATTTTACTAGATTACTGTTACTGAATTATGTTGATGGTTTTACCAATATTTTTTCACACTTAAAACACTTATTGTAATGTTTACAAGCAAAATAGAAAACACATTCTAAGCGTTGATTGGTTAAACTTACAATTCAGGTAAAGTAGTACATTGTCACTGTACACTGGTATTCTATGTTGTGTAACAAATATTGAACCTCAGATGACGACGCATTTGGCAAAAACTAACATTTGGAAACATGAAAGTTTGGAAAAGCTTTAAAAACAGAAGTGCAGTTCTTATTTCTGCTTAGTGCTGTTTCCTTGCCCCAAATTTATCTCGTGTCATATAGTCACTTATCATTTCATTACAGGAATATCAGGTGTTGCACAAGAATAAGGAAATAAAAATACTATTAATTTTTTGTTCCTGAATCAATTTCTTTAATATTGATTTGGCCTATTAGAATATATTATGTCATAAGTCATATGAAAAAACTCAGTACCCTACTTAATGGCATAAACTGTCAACATTTACACACTTAGCAATATACTGATACAGAGCAGAACTATTTACAATCCCATCTAGTATGATGTAAAATTACCAATAAAATATTTTTGTGAATACAGATTTTGCATTTTTGTTTACAACCAATAAGTGTTTTGATACACACATACAATCCATGTATAGATTTTAAATTATAGATTCAGGTTCAGTACAAAAGTCCATTTAGCTCCTTTTAGTGAGGTAGTCCACTTACACTCCTGTGATTCTTTTCTTTTTCATTCAAAGTATATATATTTTTAAGCCCATGTAAAAGTTGGATGGACCTTCTTGGTAGTGAATCCAGCCCCAAATTATTACCAACGTACGATATGTCTTCTTAACAGCTAAAACAATGGATTTTTGTAGCCCCTGACAATTGTGATGTTTGGTGGTTTCTTGTAGTAATGTATTTTTCTGTTTTTAATGCAGTACTTCTACAGGCACAATGGTACTGTTCTATTTTGTAAGATGCTAGTTGTGAAATACAGTTAGTTGCATAAAATGAAAGTCTGATGTGATATCTGAGAACATACATACCTCATTCCTTGGTGTTGCTGTTTAAACTTTTTAGACATCAAATGTTAATTATAGGCTATTTCAGATGGATAACTACTGACCTGTTTATTATGTATTCTGCTTTATCTTACTAAATAGGATGTCTGTTCATTGCCATTACCTGGCCAAATCTTAGTATCTGTAAAACAATGCATTTTAAGGTTCCTAAATATTTTTGGGGCTGGGCTGGTGTTCAGAATAACATACACTAGTTTTTAAAAGAAAAATACATGCTTCTCAACTTTATTTTTTTATATTTTATTTTTAGGTGGAACTATTTGCAGAATATACTGATGTAATGGATTACAAGAGAACTGAAACTGTTTAAAGTAAGCAGTTTAATGATAGCAAATCTCATCGCAAGATGTTTTATGGAATGTGTTTCTAATTTAAAATGTAATGAATGCTAACACATTTCAGAATTCCTTGCAAACAAATAATAATCTATTACCAGTAGTTCACTAAATGGGAAGCGTATTTTCATTTAACTTTATGTGAATAAACCACCCAGCACTGCCAACAAGAGGTCTCTTTGTATCTTCGGAAATAAGTAGCCATTTGGTTTGGAAGGAAGGGAGGATGGAGTGGATTTTACTATGATTCAACTGTCTCTAGAGAATAATCTCAAAAATGTGGTACAAGTATGGTTATACTCAAAGAGAATGCAGGAAAGTCTCACTGTTCTTTATGGAATAAGACATAGAAAAGCAATTTCTAACCACAGATACAACACAAGTCAGCTAGGATCTAAAAACTGAGCTGTGGTGGTTTTAACTGAACTATTACGTTGCCAGTGTTTACATTGCAATGATGCCTGTTTTGGCATTAAACAAAGTTAAGATAATTTTTGCCTGTTTGTGATTAAAGGGATGTGACAATACTGACAGCGGAGTAGACAAATTCTAAGTAGAATATGGCATTTGACTCTGTTCATAATGTTATAATTTAAATGAACTTCACTTTCATAACTTCTAAATAATTTTGACTTGTAGTAATCCTAAGTCCTTTTTCTAACTGTAAATATATTTAAAAGCATCTTTACTCCATTTATAAAAAGTGAAAATTTAATGTTGTAATGTGTTTTGATTAGCTATTTTTCTCTGTGACTGCTCTCTGCATAAGAACTGTTATTTGTTAAACCTATATATGCACCAGTCTTCAACAGCCATACATCCTGGGTTGTTCATGAAATGGTGACCCAACAAAGACAAGTGTGATAGTGTTCCATGTAAATGAGTTCCTTTATGTGCTGATCAGTTGTCTGGTTTCAGAAAGGAAAAGCAGGGAGAAATGGGGGAAAATGAAGTATAAATAGTTCATTCATAAAGTGTATAATAATTCAGTCTCTTATCTTCCTAACTTTGCCACTAATCATAGGTGGTATAAGGAAAAGAACAAATACACAGTTGTAGACTATGATCCTCTTTTTTTCCTGAATTTAAGTCTACATACTGGAGATAAACAAAAGTTGTACATAGTAGCAGGTTAACTTATGCCATATAAAATCTTGATTCTAACAGAAGTAGCAGTAAAAAAAATAAATTACATTAAAAATTTTAAAATTCTTGGTGTTAAAAGTCTTGAGATTAAGACTATGACTGAAGTTTTAACCTATTATATGTTTCTCTAGATATTTGATGTTTTGGGGCATAGATTGTAAAATCTCAAAAATCATTTGATTTTATAATTTGTGCACTTTACTTTTTTTAATATTACGGATAGCACATTTTTAGGTAGCCGTGCAAGATAGAATAGTTTTTATAATTTGCTTCCACCAGTTCACTGTAGTGTTCAGGCAGGTCTTCTAAACTTGACACAAGTGTATGGCTCTGCTTCTTAGATTCTTTAATTTTTCTCTTTCCTGTCTCAAAAGCCTGACAGTTTCCCACATTATGCCGATTGATTATACTTTTGTTATACAGGATGGATTTGGCATGGAACTGTCTATTGTGTACTTTTTATGTACAGCCAGGGTTCTTTAACTGTATCTGCTTGGTTTTTTTCTGTCACATGCCTTTATTTGACTCTGCTCCCTACTAGGGAGTGTGGGTATACTTCCTTTCAAATATCAGAAACTATATGGAAATAGAAATGCAATTTAATTTAATTTCTCCAAAGGCAGCAGCAAGTGCTATACTTGTAGTAAATTTGGCCTGTTCTTACTCAGGAATAAGATAGGTAAGATAAAAAGTTAATGCTGGTTTTGGCTAGTGGACCAGTCAAATATGATACTTTGCAAATGCGTACATCTATCTTAATGTTAAGATTTGGGTGTGCTGGAAGTACAGTTTGAGCTTTCAAAGGTTTTTCTTACCTGAAATTATGCCCCGACTTATGTCAAAGCAGCCTCAATTTGAAAGGGTGTAACTTCACAAACTAGCAAAAACCGTACAGTAAAATCAGTCAAACTGAGAAAACTCAGTTGGTTTTCTTTTGTACTGTCAAAGTTTTAACAAGAGGAGGAAACTGTTAAAAGAGACTTAAGAGATTTGTCTAAGACAACAATCAGATATTGAGCTTAGTTTGACATCTAAAGAAGAACCCATGTTTTAATAAGAATTAACAGGTTTTAAATACTAATTAAAATCAGAAAAGTACTTCACAAGTTAATTACAAATCAATGCTTTACAGAAATTACTGTAACTTCCTGTCTAGAATGGAGCAAATAGTGCAACAGCAATGGATAGCTGCACACTTGCTAGTAAATGGTATTATCCAACAGCAAGTGATGTTTAAGTGACTTACCTAAGACATTAGGCCAGAAGATTGTGATATGTCTATGAACAAGGCCTAGGAGTTCAGATGTCCCCGTCATCCCCCCCCGCCTAAATTATACCATTGGATTCAAACAGTGAAAGAAAATGCAGCGAACAAATACATTAGCTTCAGATCCTAGAGTCTTAGTAATGCAGAAGCTGTTTACAGCTTCTGTTTAACTGTATCGGTGAAAATTAATTAAAATGAACCACCACTGTATAATACTTAATCCCTCAGGAGATGTTTTTGATCCTAATCTTGCCCCTTTTATTATGGGAAACAGACAAAAGTCATCTGAAAGAACTTGCTCTGTCCACTGACACAGGGGATTTTAAGAGCAGGCAGTTTAATGGGCACAGGAAGTTTTAGCTGTACTTCTAAGGAGTTAAACGTGGAAGATGAAGGGCAAAAGCATATTCCATAGCTCAAATGAGTATTGCTACCAATGATTACAAGAGATTGCTGTACCATTTGGGGTTTGTAAAAGACAAAATGGTAACATTATCTAATCATGCCTTGTGTTTTAAAAAGAAAACTGCCACCAGAAAAAATACTGTTCCAGTAACAGTAATTTAAAGAATAATTCCCAAATGTTAATTATTTTGTGGAAAGTATGGCATATCTTGACAGAGGTAGGAATATCTGAGCAAGAAGCCCTTCAAGGCTACATTTTCAGGATCTAGGCCACTTGGAAAAGTGTAATCTTTAATTACTGTTCTCTGTGTATATATACTGATCTTAGTCAAAGTGCTTGCAAAGTGAACAAGCTCTCTTAAACTTTAAGATTTTAAGAAATGTGGCTTTAGACCAATGGAGCTCTAATTTACAATGGGGTTGTTGAGAAGACAAGTGAGGAAAAGAGAGTATTAATCTATTTTTTGATAACCTGCTAACCATGTGCTCATAATTTTCCTCTTCGGTACAAAGAAGCAAAAGTATACAGAAGAAGGACATAGATGTAGCCAGGGCTAATGAAATTTGGCTCTTTACCCCCTTCCCAAGCTCACTAGATTCTACAAACTACAAATTCTGTTTGGTTCAAAGGCAGTCGCAGGTACTTTGTCACTAGAAAAGGATGGAGTTGTTCAATCACTTAGCATTTGTTAGTTAAGATGAGTGAGTGGTCAGGCCGATTCTACTTTCTGAATACCCACTTTGGGAATACAGAGATCTGATTTGCTATTTATATGCATCTAATATATAACTACCATCCATGAATAATCTATTTCAAGCTGATCCTTCTTTACACAGAATAAATCAAAATGCTTCAATGCCAAGCCCAGTTCCTGACGGCACAGATCTCTGAGCAAGAAAATCTGCCATCTGACTGATCATCTCTTACTGTAACAGCCTTCAGCTATGAATTAATCTCAGCAAGGGAAATCTCTTAAGGTTACATGTATTTATTGAGTATCACTACTCCCACCTCTGAAGGAAACACATTCTGATTCCTTCTCTCTTTTCTTTATTTTTTTTAAAGTACATCTATAGTATAAGTGGATGCAGTGAGTTTGAAATGATTTATTATGCCTGCTTTTGTAAGTGGGGAATTTCACTGCTGTTCCCAGTTCTTCAACTATGTCTTGGTTTCTGTAAGACCAACAATGGTATGTGGAGCTTAGAGGTCATTATCAATTTTGTCACCATTGTCCTTGTTTCTATATAATTGACTTACTGAACAGATTCTTGCTGAGCAAATTTACACTGATCCTGTACCATTCAGGCATTCTGGCTGAGGTAGCTGGCATTCTGGGATGCCAATTACTGGTCTTCATATCTGTATTTCTGCAACTGGTCTGATTCCATTGCTGGGAGGCTTCCAAACATGGAAAAATAAGCAAAATGCTTTCCAACTGATGGAGGCATAATGTTGCCAAGTAACTTGCAGTACCTGGAGGCTTTTTGAAAGGTGCAAGAAAACGCTCTCTGTGCCAGCTGGAGAAGGAGATCTGAGGAGCATGCACAGATACTGAGCGCTTTCTCAGCTTTCCTACAGAAATTCCGAGTAGGCAGCTTCTGTTTCTAAAATGTCAAACACCTTCAAAAACCCTCAGTCCAACAAAAAGACAGAGGATAAGGGGGGGAAAGAACAAAGAAAATGTATTTTCAGAATAATACCTAGAAAAGCCACTATATAATGGCTTTGTTGTGTGTTTAGTATTCCTTTCTCTGTGTACTGTATTGGAAGTAGGCAGCATCTCACACTTCTTACAGGTGTGTGTTGCTTTATAATTCTTGATACCTGTTGGTTCAGTGACTTTGGCCTAAAGATAGATGTAGGGTTTTATGAATTTAATAGTAAATACCATGAACATTTCACTCTTGGATACAGGTCATTCATTGAAAGGGTAGAAGTTTTGATTAAAGAGCTAGTCAGGAACAAAATAAATTCCTGTTGTACATTTAGACAGTACCCAATTTTAAAGGGTCTAATTCCTGGACTACCAGAAAAAGGATAACTTTATGTTGAAAGGGTAGTAAGAACCCAGACTAGAATGGATGTGGCTTCTGAAGAGTTTTGTGGCCAGTAGTTCATACAGCTGTTTTCAGTGATTATTCCACACCTTAGCCCGTTAATCTTGAAGTATTGGTAGAGCATCCTCACAAACAAATCAAAACTACCAACAGCACTGTCAGATGCTCTTAAAATTTACTAAGTGCCTTATACAGAGCATCACTGAGGCAATGGTTCAATTGAAAGGAAGTCTGATAAAAGATTTACTCCTCTGGATGGAGTCACAGGTTATCAGTTGTAACCAAGGTGATGTTCCTGGTTATAACACTAGAATCTTCTATTTTATTGCTGATACAAGTACCTAATAAGAAACAGTCCAGAAATTTCTGAGGCTTTCAGTTTGTAAAACATACATTCTTTGGAGGAGCTTTTTTCTTCTAGTCACCTGTGATAGCCTACTGGAATATCACAGAAGTGAATAAAACTTCTGAGTATTTCTGGATGCTTTCACACTTCTCGGTTTCTCAATCAAGGACAGTATTACCTTTCTTGGGAAGGGGTATGTAAGTTGGTTTTATTCATAGTGTTTATGTTTATCCAACAGTGGTTTTTAAGGATTTTATTGTCAGAAAAAGGGCTTGTTATTTTGAAAATAAAAATCTTACCTGCCAGGTGTCTTCCCCAAAATGAGTAAGTGCCTTTTCTGTTCTGACTCTTAGAAGTATTTACTTTGTCAGATTGAATCTGAATGTCCTGGATAAACCAACTATTAAGTACTGAGTGTTACCAATGGCTTGAAATCCTTTCACTGAAAGAACAAGAGACAGAATGTAAGCCACTTGAATTATTTTGAGACCTGATGTTATCAGAAGTTTTATAACTGCTATGAGTAGTATACTTCTAAGAACAATGTAACTTTTCAGGAACTTGATATTGATAGGAAATAAATATTTATTAAAAGAAGTATATTAAATAAATATTTATTTACCAATTTAAGTAAGAGAAAATGTTAGACCATGGGGGCAACAGTCTTGCTGTTAGCAGTCCTGACTACTTAATGGAAAGTAAAACTGAGGCCCTGAACTCTAACTGTAAAAGAATGCGTGGTATTTGGTGAGAGATTGGGACTGTGAATCTTAGGTCCACATTCTAATAAAGTAATTCTTCCTACCTAAGTTTTTACCTATTCTCAAGCAGAAAAGAAAGCATGAGCAGATATCAGTAAGAGGCCCTCTGGTTTTATTGGTGCTGCTTCCTATCTCTAGAGGATTTTTTTTTTATTTTTTTTTTAAACTTTGCTCAGGACTGGTACAGCTGAAAGTATATTTTCCCTTCATTCTTAAGCCTAGACTTTGAATGGAGTTTCTCTGAGACACTTTTGTAGTGAAATCGTATTCCCTACAAACATTGAAGACAAAAATAAACATCTCCGTGAACAAAAGATTGTGTGTGGTTGTAATTTTTTAATACATACAAATTTATTATAAAAATTCTAAAGGTACTCTAAGAAAAACATAACCAGTATATTGGTCTATACTTAAAAGGTCTCTGTGTAGCAGTCAGAAAATACAGTTTGCATCACGAGATGCCTCAAATTTTCTGTCTGATAAACTATGTTCAATTCCAATTAAGCACTCCTTTAAATAAACATGACAATACATTGCATTTAGCCAAGTGTATAGTAACTTAGGACACTGCCTTAAACTGACCTCTTCCTGACCTCAATTCAAAGACATTATTAAACAACTTAAAATTCTAAAAGCTTGGCAGAAAAGCTGAGGGGAAGTGTCTGGAAAGAAAGAAACAGTAGGAATCACAGTGCAAAGATTTTTTTTCCCAGAATAAATGCTACACAATTAATGATAATGTAATTGTTTAAAAATGAACAGCTCTGTAGTTATTTCACATTGTTTGATAACATACAGTTGGTTTCAGATGAGCATAAATAGTTGTGTTTGAAGCCCAGAATAGTGACACATATTGAAATGCCTTCCCCAGGAATAAATTAATACTTCTTGCCTGTGAACAATCCAACAAGAAAGTACTTTTGGTGGAAACTATTGTGGGTGCACTATATTCAACCTTGACTGGCAGTGGTGATGCTTAGGGTGTGTTATGATAAATAAGATGGTAAATAAAATTATTAAATTGTTCAGAACCCTTCTCTGAATGTGTTATTTGTACTGTCTAGGAAAAAGTGCAAGAAATACAAGTGGGCAATTTGGGGATAAACAGCAGTTAGGGAATTTGATCTCAAAATGCCCAGAGGCCTCTGCTAATTTATTGGCACAGCTGATTCATTACCCCTTTTGGCTATGATGGAAGTTGAGATACTCCTGGGAGTACTGCTTCTGAGGCAAGAAACTATGAAAGCATCTATGCTTGCAAATTAAAGTAACAACTGAGGCGAGAAGCTTGAGAAGAAGGCTTTGTCAAAGGCTTCATCTCATTGTATATACAAATACTCTTTGTTACTAAAACAGGTTCTAAAAAAATGGTCTGTGTGGGTTGTCTCAAGTTATCTTCAAGCCATACACAGTTCCAGTGTTCAATTTCTGAATTGTTTGTCATTTGTGTTGCTTTGCAGTGTGAGGCTAAGATCCTACAAGGCATTCTTGAAAGAAGCTGGTTCCCTTGTAAAGACCGTCGGAGTTTCCCATTTGTGTAGCAGGTGACTGAAGTGTTGGCCATGAGTATGAAAACTCATCCTCACTCCAAGGAGGCAAGGTGTGAGGCTGATACATCCTCAGGTGCAGAATGCTTTAGTGCCACCCTTTAAGTGTTGGGCAGAGATCCCAAAGTGCAGGCAGTGAGTGGTAGCAAACTGTTGACATAACTACCAAGTTTGGTACTAGCAGAAATACTGACTTGTACGAGACTAAATTGGCATCAGATACCAGAATGGGGCTATTGTCACTAATTAAGGGAGTCTAATTTAGTCTACTTACTCGTCTATTTTAGAAGAACAGAAGGAATTCAAAAGAGGAGAGCAAGCTGTAAAGCCCTTCTATCACCCTTCTATTCATTTCTTTCCTCTGTTGACTGTTCGGTAAGTCTGCTACACAATTACGGGTCTGAAGATCAAAACAAATGTCTTAAATTCCACACAAATGTTTTGGCAGCCATGGGAGATCACAGCATTCCACTATGGGCCTGGTGCCTGGAGATAGCTTAGGACAGTGTCCAATTTTATTTTACCCTTTCTTGACCTGAAAAAAAATAAAAGAGTAAAAAAAAAAGAATCTTTCTAAAGTTACAGATAAAAGATGGGTGAAGGAAGGCTCAGTAATGTGTAAGTGCAGTCATGAGTCAGCAGCATTAATCTAAGTTATCTTAGATGTTTCAGGCTCGAAGTTCGGTGCAACACAATATCCCAACTACTCACCGACTCTGCTGCCACTCATGCAGTGGAATAGTTTGAGAACACAATTCTAAGGACACCTTAGATAAATCACTATAATGTCTGCACACTCCAGGGAGTGGCACAGGACTGTGCAAGGTAAGCTGACTGCTCACCGTAGTTACTTCTGTGAAGTTCACACGTGACAAAGACTGTTGACCAAGTATAAGGATACGAGGTACCTAAGCCTGTTACGTACCTTAGGCGTTTGTCTGTTATCTGGCCGTTCTATTCAGTTTTAAAAGGAGCATTCAGTACAAAAGAAAATATTGATGTCTTATCTCTTCTTCCTGATAATTCAAGCACTAAATGCTTTAAACAGCTAGCACATTTGACCGCTCTAATCTGGTGTTTGAATTAGTAATTACGGAAATAAAGCAACCCTTAGAGAAAAAGATGTGGAGAGACAAACATTAAGACTTCATTTCTCTATCCTTGACGTGTCTCTACATCAGTTTACAATGTTAAACCCTACTTGAAGTGGACCAGGGAGCAATAGCAGAGTACAGACAAACAAAATAAAACAGTAAAATAGCAAGTGGGCTTGCTAGAAATTGACAAAGTAAATCAACTCTTCACCTGGTTTGACTGACTGACTGCTTTCCAAAACCTCTCCTTATTGAACGGCCATCTCATCTTTTCCATTCCAGGCTATGCTGCTGTTTCGAAATAGGGGCAACTAGCTACCTGGCTCACTGCCTCCAGTGTATCATCTGGCTTGCATCGCCGAATGGCTCTCAGTGTCCCTGACAACTCTCCTAAACCTCTGTTTCCTCTTATGAAGGCAGCTGGCAGTTGTCATCTAACTTTTTTTTTTTCCCCATTTTAGCTGTTTGCTAGATGCAGTTTCACTCTCTTAGCCATGCAGGCTTTTTGCACTTGGAAATAATAAATACATAAAATGCATGAAGTTTTTGCATCAAATATGAAAAAATAAACTAAAAAAAAGCAGTGGTTTTCAGCCTGTGGTCTGAGGATCTCATGAGCTAATGCATTCTTTCTAAGGGTCTTCAAAAAAGTGAGTAGGATGAGCATACTTACTACAAGTAGCATTAAATTCACTGCCTAGAGTCAGCACTGTTACTGTGAAATGGAAAAGGTAGAAAATACCTTACAGGATTACTTTCAGATCAGCTGATGTCCTTCATCTTAAAAATCAAACTTTCAAGCCATAATGCAAAGTTGCTATTGTGTATGATTACTGTTAGTAAATATTTATTCCATTACAAGAAAAACATGATGATGTATTGTAGAAATTTAAAGACCCTGATCCTGGGTGTCAGGGGACTCAAAGCACTTGATGCTGTAGCAAACAACAGCAGGACAAGGTAAGGACTTTTAAACTTGAGTTTGGTTATATATGAAGAAACAAACAAACAAACAAAAGCCAGGCCTGCTTGCCTTATTTCTATATTTTTGTACATGGTACATGTTTGGATAAGTAGATAAGCTTGCTTTGACCCATTCCAGGAGTACTTTAAACACAAATACCCATGCCAGGTATGGTCCCTGGAGAATTTTAGATAAGGCAAAAAAACAAAAGCCCAACACTGAGAATCTCCTTTGAACTGATGTTTTGGAGCTCCATATTTAGAAATCTTTACAGAAAAAAAAAAAAATTACAAATAAAGAAAAAGAGATAAAAAAAATTCTCTTTATGCTCCTAGAAATTACTCTTTCTGCTTTTTTAATGTAGTAGAGGCAAAAATTGCAAAAATTGTGCAAGTCTACATATGTAGATGCATATTTATTTATTTAGGACACAGAAGTTGAACTTTCTTAAGAGGAATGATACAAATATTTTGACTCTCTACTGTTTAATAACTTACAACTGTTGCCAGAGGATCCATTAAATAAATTTTGAAGTAAATTGTACTATTGATGAAGAAATAGTTGATTCAAATTAGAAGAAACTAGGAATTTTGCAAAGTATCACACCCCTTCCCAAACTGCTTACAATGCAGCTTACTTAATTTTGTGTACTATTGTCCTTAGGTGTGTATATTGGTGATACAAAGAGTAATTGCAAAATACTGTAAGCTCCTGCTTATAGTCTAAATAGGTTAAACACACACTACAATGCAAAACATTGAAAGCTAAAAAGGGAAGGAATGGGGGAAGGCAATAATATTTTGCTCATCGATAAAAATTGACTTTGAGAATTTTTATTAACATTTTTATACATTGGGTGCAGATGTAGGGAAATTTGAAGAGTAGGTAGAGTAAGAGTGGAAGGCAGTTGTACCAAACTAAGTCCTTGTCTTAAAAATTAGAAGGAAAGAAAAATGATGTCTGGCAGCAACAGAAAAGGGACATTGCACCGAGAAGTCTGATGATACCATATGCACAACACATGGTAGTAAAGCAGTTTCCCCTTGCTTACCCAACCTTGCAATCTATCATAGCAAAGTGTTGACACTGCAGGTTGTACGAAAGGGCACGTGAACATCAAGGAAAATGTCTTTGCCTTTGAAAAACCCTTAACTGGTCTGCACACGAGGCAGCATTGACACAAATCTGTCAGCACAAAATCTTATTGCTTGGCCAACTTAACTAATGGTTCAACTTCCTGAAAGAACAAAACCAGAGGGAATGATACAAATGCATCTGATTAGGACTTTTTTTTTAAATTAGCAGAAAGTTGGAGTGGAAATTGATTTCTCTCTTTGTTCTCTCTGTTGCATCAGATAATCCCCTTCCATAATTGTGAATAATTCTTTTTTTTAAAGTTGATCTGATTTATGTCTTGATCTAACGAGTTGTTAGAATTTTGGTTTCATTTTCTGGCACACAGTAACCACTGTTATGACCCTTGAACACACTTGCAGAAGTATAAGATGCTGATTCTTTTAACAAATCAATTGTCCTAACTACTTATTTAACATCTGTAGTTCACTAAGATTACTGTTTTCTGGATTTCAGCTATTTTCTGGACATAGTAAATGGAACTGAATCCTAAAGATACAAAAGTTACCATGGCTAAGTAACTAAATTCCAGCCAAGAAAAGGATTTCAAGATTTAAAATTGGTAATAAATGGAGAGAACCTTGCATCTGCTTGTACCTCTTCATGTTTTAAGTTTATTAAAGACTAGCAAATGTTATAGCATAAAATGTTATATATTGTTCATTAACTGTTTATGGTGAGTAATAAAGACACATAATTATTTCTCTTTAAAGGATTTTAAAAGCTGAATTAGCTAATTGGATACCATCTGATGGTGTTTTTTCTCAGTGATACAACCTAGGTATGACATTTCAGTCTCACTTTTGCTTATCTTTGTTATTCACCAGGCCGAGTTTGTAGTGAGAAGCATTTTATCTTTTATCAGACCAACTGACAGATCGATTAAATGGACAAATATTGCAGTGTGAAAAAAGGCTTGTGTGTGTGTAAATTTATCTGTTTTTTTCTCCCCCATAGCATCAGATACCTTAACAAAAGATACTAACTTTCTCTCTGACCTTGCCTCAGTTATATTTTTAGAGCACTGCAGATACATTTTCACTCATTAATTATTCAGGCATTATTGGACAGCACTGAATGAAGAGAATCCTGTAAATTCCTACTTGGGAAATGGTATGACTGATAATTCAAAAATTTTTTTTTTATCCGTATGTCATCTCTCTTTAGCACTCCTTATTTCTTCTTTTCTCATCTAAGAATATACTTTCTTCTTCTGAAGCATGACAGCATTATTGCTGCCCAGCTGCCACATTCATTCTTGGTCCCTCAATAACACTCTTCAGACCTCATTTTCCCTGACTGGAACACTCTTCAATATAAAAGGCAAGTGTCACACCTCAGTAGGGACTAACTGGTCTTCACTTTTATGCTCCCTGTCAGTAAATACTCCATTGTATCTCTCTATTCTGACTCTCATATTGCTATGCTACTTATTCCCTGCCATATGGACTTGATAGTATATGTAAGCGGTTGTGAAATGGGACAGTGAGCAAATTCATGACACAGGTCGGCAGGCAGATATGCAATGAGAGCAATGAGCCAGGTTTTGAGCGCAAACACAAATTCAGGAAAGCTGAACGGGGGTTTCATCCGTTGTGGCAGAAAGCATGGAGGAACAGAAAACAGAGGGGCAGAAAGCCCAGCGAAGACTTTGAGCGGCACTTTCGGAGCTGGTTCTTTCTGTGATGCACGCCAGCACATGGATCTCACTAACATAAATTTCCCTTACTTCTTTAAGCAAATTCTTTCTAGAGAGTCCTTTTTACAAATGCTCCCCCATTTCATCTATGACTCTCCCATCATCACCCTGCCATCTTTGACCCTGAATTCTCATCATTGCTCCTTATCCTCCCTGGTTCCTTCTCTTGGATTCTACTTCTTCTTTTCTCAGTCTCAATTTCCCTGCTTGTATCTCTTAGTAATCATCCTGGTATCTGCACTGCAAACATGGCTGAGTATCCAGTATTTTTTGAGAGCCACCTTTTTTCCTCATTTCTACTTTTGTTTTGAGGAAGAGGTGATGAACAATTTTGGCATTACTTCTCTTCCAGCTACTAGAGTTGCCAGCTGGCATTCTGCTTTCCCCCTTCTTTTGAACACAGCCAAGAGCAGCAGTATGCTACGGTTCAGGTTTTATGGGCATTCACGTATGATATACACCCTCAGGCCCCAGAATCTACAACAGAACTATTTTTTTAAGCTTTATTGTAAATCATATTGGCATTTTTCTTAAAATGCAGGGTCCTGAATTCATGTGATTAAGTGGGGATATCATTGCTTATTTTAAAAAAGGATGTTTCCAGTCCGTAGAGAAAATGTGAGCCAAATGCACTGCAAGGACAAAAAAGAAAGCAGAATTATTTCAAATTTGTCCTTTTTTTTAAACCAACGTCAGGAGCTGAGAGAGGAGCACTGACTGATGACTTTAAAACACTTACCTTGGCAATAGCAGGTTAGGCCGTTAGGCCTTTGCTCAGCAGACTGGGCCAGAGAGAGGGGATGCGATACTGTATTGGATTCAGCTGAAACCCGACCGATATTCCCCCTGTCTAGCAGGATGCACACCTATTATTTCTTCTTCCCCAGTGCGCCGCTTCCCAGACCTACTTCTTGTTCTCCAGAAGCATGACTTGGTGAGTCAAGATAACCCTCTCTTTGTTAGTGACCACAAATGAATCCTTCAGGTCCAGCTCGCCAGGCTTCTCCGGCCCCACATCCACCCGGCCCAACACCCAGCTGGGATCGGCTCCCCGGGCGAGGGTGCTGTGCAGTCGCCTGTGTGCCAAGGCCGGAGGAGGGAAGGGGGCCGGAGTCCAAAACGATTTGCACGCTCAGATTGTGTCTCTACAAGGAGAACGGACGCCTGCGTAACCCCAGCTGCCTAACGAACGCGAGGGAGTATCCTGGTGAAGAGGCAGTTGTGAAACTTTTGCACGGGAAAGTCAAAGATACCACAACAGAAACCTTGAGCGTGGGGGAAAAAAGTGTCGTTTTCAGGGGGCTTTGGCCTCACTTTTGCCCGTAATGAAGACAAGGCAAGACACAAGCCTGCGTGCTGAGCCTGCAGACTTCTAGTTTGTCAAGACTGGTCCCTGCCTCTCCCTGGGACATTCCTTCTCTCGATTTCTTCCTAGGGATGCATCTTCCGGAGGTCTGAGCGGGCGGCGAGAGCAGGCTGACCACAGGGGCCCCGGTGGAGGCAAGCAGCTTCTCCCGGGCCCTCCCCAGGGGACCAGGCCCAGGCGGCACCCCTGAGGGGAGCAGGGCAGCGGCGCCCCCGGGGCTCCCTGCCCGCCCCCGGGCTATCTGCAGCGGTGAAAGGGGACTTCCAGATTTTTTCACGTTTGAGACAATTCAACGCCGATCTGTAGCCGCCACTACGACACCGCCCCGCCCCCTGAGGCCCGCCCCGCCCCGCCCCGCCGCGCCGGCGGCACCTGGCTCCCTCCGGGCGCCTCAGGGCTCGCCCCGCCCCCGCCCGCTCGGCCCTGCCCCCCGCTCGGCCCCGCCCCTCGCATGCCGGGGCTCGCGCCGCCGCCGCCGCGTCCGTTGGGGTTCGCGCTGCCGGTTGGGCCCCGGCCGCCGCCTGGCGCCGCTGCCGGGGCCGGCGCGGGAGGATGCGGCGGTTCGCGCGGGTGGCGCTGCTGTGCCTGGGCTGCGGCGTCTGCTCGCTGCTCTACGGCTTCAGCCAGCTGGCCCTCTCGCTGGAGCAGGAGCCCGGCGGCGGCCGGGAGCGGCAGGCCCGAGACCCCGCCGCGCCCGGCGCCCGGCGGCAGGCAGGCGGCGGCTGGGCGGCGGCGGGGAGCGCGGGCCGAGGCGAGGCGGGGGCCGGCAGGTACGGGGCGCGGGGGCCGGGCGGGGGAGGCGGGGGCGCGGGCGGGCGGTGGTTCGCTCCGCATTCCTGCGGGGAGGGCCGGGGAGGCGCGGGAGCGCGCTGGCCGCCCTCCCTCGCCCCCCGCGGGGGCCGCGGGCGCCCCCGGCTGCTCGGTGCCGGCCGGCAGCGCTCTCGCGGCTGCTCCGCTTGGCCGGCGGGGCGGAGGCGAGGCCGCCGCCGCGGCGCGGGGCCGGGAAAGCGCTTTGGGAGGGAGCGGGGGTGGTGGTGGTGTCGCTGTGTGCTCCCTCCCGAGCAGCTCCGGCATCCCGCGGGCCGGTTGCCGTGGGACAGAAGTCGAAAAACCCTTAAAAGCAAACAATAAAAGAAAACTTTAGAAAGTGGTGTCGCAGGCCAGCCGGTGGCCGAAGCCGGCCCCCCCGTGCACGTCCCCGCCGCGGGAGAGGCTGTGCTGCCCGCAGGCCGTGCTCCGTCTGCATGCGCGTACGCTGCAAGGCAGGGTGACATCAAAACTGGAGGAAGCTGGCGTGCTGCTTCGGGAGCTGGCCTGCGACTTTACGGTCGTCCCGGGTTAACATCAGACTGCTTCCTAGTTGCAACAGGGTAGACGAAGTGAGGAGGCTGCATTTTCCTTCTTCCAAGCTAAGATATTTTCAGGGTGTTACTCAGTTCTGAAACTTGATAACTTCATGATTATCAAATATAACTTTATTTAGGCAAAAATAGTTATTATGGGATACTGTGATAAAGCCAGTCTTCTCACAGGGAACTGTGAGTTCAGTTCCGCAGTTAGAGTGGTGTAAATCTGAGGAAGCAGCTCACACTGTGCATAGCTGCGTATTTCTGTTGCCTGCCTCCTGTCAGCAGAAATTTTTATGTGGTCAAGTGGCGAGTGAGATTATGGAATGAAAAAGTACTAGTTTTCCTTTAGATTATCATTTCATGATCTTGTTTACCTGTGGCTACCAGAATGCAAATGCCAGGAACAGAGGAGTGACGAGCAATCTGTTACTACAGCTGGAGGAGAAATTAGGACCAGGCCTTTCTGGGCTAGCCTACCTCTAACTCTGCTTAGATTCCACAGCAGTTTAAAGCAACATAAGTTTGATGGTTTGGTGACTGTCCCTCCTTCCCAATGCTGCACACGCTCTGGCACCCCCCACTCCTTACACTGCTTGTGCTCCTCCGGTCACACAAGTGGGTTGATCTGGCATGCTGACCTGCCTGAAAACTACCTGGTTTTTGGCCAGCTCAGCGCTCTGAATTGGCTCATTGTGTAATTATGAAAGTGCTGGTGCAAAGGAGTTATGGAGGATGGCATGATGAGAGAAGCTCTGACTTAATCATCTTAAAATACCATGAAACAGCATTCTGAGTTGCTAGGGGTGGAGTCAGCCGAAATGTGAAACCCAGCTTTTGACTGGTGTAACTACTTCAGAGAATGGTTTTTTTTTTTTTTCCCACCTATGCTTTTGCTTTAGTTCAGATTAATACAGATTATGACTCGAAAAAAATGTGGGGATGCTTGTTCCTCACTTCTAGTTCACGATTAAAAACTCATTGTGAGAAGTTGAAATCTAGTTCTAAAGAACATGATAACTGGAATAAAAGAGTTAACTTTAACAGTTTTATGTAAGTTTTCATTGGTTTAATAAATCAGTTTTAAATAGAAGTGTGAGGACAAAATCATATGTATGATATTTGTTTTACTAAAGAAAATATGCAATTTACATGAAGAAAATTTTGTTGGGTAAAAGGTGATAATCTAAATAATTTGTATTAGTAAACATTGAAATTAATTTCAGGTGCATCATGCTCCTGGTTAGCAAAAGAAGAACCAAGTTTATTTTAAAAGATGTACTTTTTTCTTTTTTAGTATTTGTACTAAAGTGTAGCTTTTAAGTCAAAGATGCTGGTGGGGGAGAATCCCAACAAGGTGCAAGAAGCTTCTTGCTTGCTGGAGTGAGGTGGAATGAGATATAAATCTGCCTTGTTTTGCAATGTGGAAAAGTGTTACAAACAGAGAAAGTTATTTTCCAAAGGTCTGAAGTGCTGTAAATAATTCCTTGTGCATACAGTTGCATGGGGGCATATCTCCTTGCAAAATCAGTGTCTGTTTAACACCTGTGTGGGAATTCTTTACCTACAAACTGCTGTCAAACTGAAGGCTCAGGATGAACATCATCCTGTTATAAATTATTGAAGTTTTATATGCTGTTTGTACAAACAGTGTGTGCAAAACCCAGGTGCGAGTCAGTCCCTTAGAACAGTCCCTAAAAGGCTTCCTTTGCTTAAGGAAAAAATCTGTCCTGTGGCAGTTAAGAAATGCCCCACTGAATGTTCCTTTAGATGCATGTTTCAATTATTCTCAAGTATTAAATCGTGTTACATTCACTTGTGTAACTGCTGCACACATCTTGGTGAATGTATTGGTGTTTTTCAGGTTTTTATACTTCAGCTGTTTCTTTAGTGGAGACTGAGCATGACAGCCACCCACTTCTGACTATCTTGTGATTGTGTAATATCCTAAAGGGTTCATAACCTTATAGAGTAAATTGTGTTCAGATAACCTTCTAGTCCTTCTTGAAGTTTAACATTTCATATGCACCAATAGTAACTTTTAGTAATGGGTTGCTTCAGCTGTTTTCACTGGTAGCTTTAAAATACAGTTTGGCAAAGCAAATGTAACTGCCATCTGAAGGCATTTAACACACTCAGCAGTGATTTCCCCTTCTCTTTAGCCAAGAAGGGTTTTCTTTGCCTGAATAATCTAGTTTAGTATATGACATAGGGGCAGAAAGAGCTCAATCATACTCTGTGATGGAGGGGAGGGAAGTCGAGATTTCTGGTAGTTTTCAGAAGCATGCAAACATGAAAACTGCAAACTTTGAATAAAGCTTAAGCATAAAACACCTGGAAGAATTTTGCAATCGTGATGATGCTTTTAAGTAGAAATCTTTAATTAAAAAGGAAGTACCATATTGAAACTAGAATTACAGGTTGAGGCAAGATCCTCCAATAAACATAATAATTCAGGGGAGCTTGTTGGGTAATCACTTCAGTAAGGAGTTGTTTGTGTCAAAGGCTACAGTAGCCTGAGGAACAAGATGACTAGAAACTGAAGGCTTGTATCTTGAAACTTGAATTAAATAGCTGAAAAACATTTCAAGAATTTATTAGCTAAATCCTAAGGTTGGGTTTTAGCTGTGAAGAAAGTTTAACATTGAAGGTAAATTGTCCTCCTGATCATTCATTCCAGTGAGAAAAGTAGAAATGAATAGTCAGTACTGTCAATAGCTAAATGAACAATAGATCTGAGCTTGAAAAAAAGAAAATATTGAAGTGTCTACTTCCAGAAGATACAAAGTCAGTCAAAAGCCAGTATATGTAGTCAGCATTTTTTCTTTTGCTAGTATGATTTATGGATGAAGAAGGCTGTGAAAAAATGAAAAAAACATAGAGTGAATAAATGCATATTTGCTACATGTATGTCACTTAATAGTGGTATAATCTTCTGTCTGTGGCATATCCTTTCAAGTCAGTCTTTTTCCACATGCTTTCAGATCAGTTAATTAGCAGACTGTGCTTATGAGAAGTGACTCTTCAGTTAATTTTATCAATATTGCCACTTCAGTTAGATAATGTTCATCTTTCTATTCAGGTCCAAAAAAAGCGCTGTCCTAATGGCAAGTTTGAGAAGTAGAGCAGGAATCAGTCTGTCGTCAGTTCCGTGAATTCAGTGAGGTCAATGAATTTGACCCTATTAAAATGAAACACTTTTCCATTATGCTGTAGTTTAGCATTTTCGTGCAGCCAGCCATACTGTTTTGTTAGGTGTGACACTGATATCTGACTGTATCTGTCTCTTGCTCTCTAACTATCCTGGCAAAGGGAGAGTTAAGTGGATTATAGCGTGTGGAAAAGTGTAGGAAGTACACCCACAAGCTTAGACAGCAGAGGAGGGTGGCTGTAATAGGTAGTTTGTTCTTTCCTTGCACTGTATGCAGCTGTTTTCGTCTGTGTCAGAACTTAACCAGCAGTTTCACCAGTATGCTTCTCAGCTACTCTTGTGCCTTAAGAAATTGGTCTAGAAGCTGTCTAAGCATTTCAAATTATGAGTAAAACTTTTAAAAGGATAAAACATTGAACAATTTGAAGTTGAAGCTTCATTTTAAAAAAATCTACTGAATTTGTCAAGTAGTTAAGTTGACTAGCAAATGTTATTTTACATACAAATGTTGTAAATTAATGAAACATTATCAAGATTTTTCCAGGTAAAAAGTTTGTCCTGTGTCAGACATTTAACATTACATCTGCTGTCTCCTATCTAATAAAGCCATTGCTTCTCTGACAAAATACATCGTAACAAATTTGTGCTATTGCTGCAAATGTTCAGGAAAAGCTGTTCAGAAGAATCAGAAATTCGCAGTGCATTTGGGAGTTGAATTGAGCATCTCTTATCTTCCCAAATTTTTACTCCTGTGATCGTGAGCAGGAAGGAACTAAAAAATGCATCCTTCCTGTTTTGCTGCACGTTGTGGGTTATGCTGTAGGAGAGACACCAGTCTGTCTCTGTTAGTTGATTCTTGCAGTTGATTAGACTTAGGTTGTTAATGCAATACTGACAGGAAGGCAATAGTCATGACTGCAACCCTCACCATTTAGACATACTGCTAAATTTGCTGTGAAGTTACAGTAGTATAAAAGATGCCACATGGACTGAAAAGTATACTTGAAAACTGTGATCTCCATTAATAGTAAGCCCATCAGTGCACTTAACAAAAGGACTTTTTTTTTTTTTTTACAACTGATTGTTGGGGGATTCCTTACGGTTAAAACTTACCTTGCCTGAGCACAGGGCCTCAGTCTTCATGAATGCGACTTGTGCATTGCTATGTATTTTGCACACAAATTTAAAATTGTCCTCTAATTCTGAAAAGTATTCTTCTTTTCAGGTCATAATATAGACACCTTTGCTGTGTCTGCAAGACTAAAATTTTTACTATCCACTGGTGTTGAAGCTAAATTACCTGATAAAGGTAATTATTAAATGACTGGTTGCCTAAGGGAGAGATACCTGGAACTGGCAAACAGATCTTTGAGAATGCTTGTCTATGATACCAATGATTTTTAAAACTTTATATTTCTTTTTTTTTATATTTTTGACAGTGGTTGGTGTTAGTTCTCGTCCAACCCAGTAGTGTGATGGAGGTGAGGCTGCTGCAGCTCTGTGTCCCTGGGTCCAGCCAGCAGCAAAGCTGAGCATTTATTCCCAATGGGCACATATGCCCACGCTGCATACATACGTGGCTGGCCACAGAGATTAACGCAGAGAAAACAGCACTTGCACAACCGCAAACAACACAAGCGGCCTGATCCTGTTGCCTTCTCTGTCTGATCAGGGTGAAAGGCTTGTAGTGAAAAATATGTTAATGTATACAGTGTGGATCCCTCCAGTAGCTGGTCTGAGACACTCAGTCTATCCAGGAACTGGCTCCTGATCCTCTGGTCTCCCCCGTTGCTGGCTTGCGTGTGCAAACCCACGAGGCTTGCAGCCCCAATTCAGTTGCTGGTACTCGGACCCTCTTGGACATGCACACACGTGCACAGATGAATACACTATGGATCCTTCCAGTTACTGGCCTTAGCCTTGTGGCAGCTGGCCATGGGATTGCCTCGTGCAAATGGGTCCTTTGGATAGCTGGTCCAGACCTATGGCATTAACATTAGTCAGCCCTCAAACCCCAGGGCCTCTCTGGTGGCTGGCTTAGACCTTCTGGTCCTTCCAGTAGCCATCCCTCAGACCCTAGTCTCTTGTGGCTAGGTTGAGAGAGAGGTTCTTTCAGTAGCTCAGACCATCTGATCTCTGCAGAGTCTGGCCCAGCCTTATGGCCTGTCCGATATCTGGCTCCCAAGCCTCTTGATCTACTTGCGGGCTAGTCTGGCTTGATACCGGCTAGTGATTATGTGCACCAACATGCACACCCACACACTATGGGCACACACACCTCTCCAGTTTCTGGCACTGCAGGCTCATGGGCCCCTATGGTCTGCAGCCACCTTTTCATTTGCTGGCACTTTGACCTGTGTACATGCATGTGGAATGGAGCCTCCCGTCACCCAGGAAAACAGAAATTGAATTTCATAAGGAAACTGGTGATCAGGCACACAACATGGCCAATCGTACTGACTGGCAACCTGTTTACATGTGACTGGACCCTCTTATCTTCTCTCTGGTTTTGCATTCTCATTCCTCTCCAGTCCACCTTGATCCCACAGTGAGCCCCACGCCCCTGCAGGTAGTAACCCCTGTAGGCAGTCAGTAAGGTGGTCTGGAGAGCCTCTCCTGTTGTCTCATCTGGTGGATCTTCTGCCTGGCCCGTGGGCTGACTGCTCTCCTGCATTGGGGCTGGGTCAGAGTGCTCCATGTGCCTGGGTTAGATTGCTGAATTTCCTTCACCTGACATTATTTTCCGCATTCTAGTTGTGGAGGCTGGACTTTAATCACGTAACCTATAATAGATGTGAACAAAATATCCCTCCCTAATGCTGAAGGTGACTATTCCTGTCTGACTAGTAACCTTGCTCAGGTAACAATGACTGTGCCTGTTTGATGAACAGATACAGTGCATCTGCCTAGCTTTGTAAAGCACTTGTGGCACTTACTTGTAGTTTAAGCTTTCCTCAAGTTTTATTTCAAGTAAAAAAAAAAAAATCTTCATGAGTGGCATTTTGAATGATCTTATTGTGAATAACAAAAGAAAATGCTGTCCAGTGATTCCAGTCTCTTAATCCTTTGTATGCAAAAGCTTTATGCAATATGGTAGCATATGGTCAGTTGAGAGAGACTTCTGTTGGCAGGGAAAAAGTCTTAGTCTCACATTAGGTAAATTACATACATATGTATCCTAGTAACATTTTTTTCTCAAACGTGAAATTTATGAATCAAATCCAAGGCTGACAATCTTGTCATCATGCTAAATGTGATATTGGAAAGGCCTAATGTGTTAGAGAAATGACTTGGGCATTAATTCAAGCTTGCCTCTTGCCTTGGTAGTCTGGATAGGATAGTAGCTGAAGGCAGCTAAGAAAACACGGCTCTTGACAGCTGGAAGAGGAATCCCCTGTAATAATAATAATATAATAATCTTCCGAACCAGGAAACTGTTTTTGAGAGATAGTCTATTAATTTATCCTGAAAGTAATGAGAGACAGTTACTTCAAAAGGGTACACAGTGGAGATCATAAAGATTGTTCTTCAGATAAGCACAAGGTCTTAATGTGCCTTGAAGTTTTTAAGAAACTTCAAAAGCCACAAAGATTAATGTAAGAAAGAATCTGGCAGAGAGAACTTGTGGTTTTATACCATTTACTTTCCCCAGAGGAGTGCAAATATCGCAGTCACAATGTACAATATCCTTTTTTGTATCTGGATATTTATTTGTGGAGACCATTCTTAAGTCATGAGATAGAATTACTTAACTAATTCTTGCGAACACATGTATCTACAGGATACAAGGATTTCCTGCGATCTGTACCAAAGAACTGCTCCACCCCCCCAACACTTAATGAGGCTTTGTGAAACACTGTGTGTTCATCAGGTCATTTTTCTCAAGTGTTGAAAAAAGAAGAAATTATACAGCTTGCCATTTTTGATGCTACATTAATCTATTAAATCTGGTATTTGCAAAACACTGGCCTTTACAGATACCAGATAACCCTACCAAGATGATGCTGATTCATTTCGAACTTGCAAAGTCAACTTCCAGTAGCTTCTGAGCTGTAGTCCTTAAATACCTTTTCATCAACAAGCTTTTGTGTGGATTTGCTTCTTGCACATGTCTTTCATTCACAGATACCAACTCTCAAAGGAGGATAAACACTATTGGCATTGTGTCACCAGGGCAGGAAGAGAGAGCAGAGGTCGCTCAAGGGTATACCCCTTGCTTTGCAATATTCTACTTGCTCATTTAAGATTTTAAATCTTGATGTTGATTTCCTCCCCAGAACCTTTGAAAAATGCACTTCTGTTGCTCTCTCTAAGTATTTCCTATATTACTGTTGCGTAAAATGTAGTGGTGGACTAGTAAAACCTGCTTTTTTAGTTGGTAGTGTAGCACAAGTCAATAAATTACTAGTCTTGTCATTAGTATGGAGAAGGAGAAAACTTGCCAGATGTGATTATTCCTGTATTGCATTAACCTTTTGTTGTGAAACGATGGAATTCGTTGGTGCTGCAAAGCCCTGTTTTTTGTTAAAAATCAGCTTTGCAGGTTTGCACCAAATACAGTCATGGATGAATAGGGATTGTGTTTAAATGGACAATGTGACTTTGAAAATGAAATGTTCTGCTTGCTCCTCTGCTTGAAATAGACAAAGGTATTGCAAAGGTGAAGGAGTTCTTTCCAGCAGTAAGTGTTGCCATTCACTCTATTACCTATGGATTTATACTAAGCCAAGAACACAGAATGACCCTCAAAAATCCCGGCCCCTCTATTTTTCTCACTCTGAAAATATATGGAGAGGAAGGGCTAAAGGATGGGGACCATTCTTCCTTAAAAGAATCCTCCTCGTTGGCACCTAATACCTCCTCTTTTGTATTATCCAAGTTCCATTATATAGCTAGTCTTCTGCCAGGTAATCAATTATTCAAGTTATGTTTGAGCTAGAAAATAATCCGTTTAACTTTGCCATAAAATCAGTAACATTTATATAGGTTATTTTTGTCTTATCCTGTTAGGTGTAAGAATTTATCTGTATCTTTCTGGAATTCCTATTGGATGCTGCCCTCTGATGTTTGTGGAATGAACTGCTTTTGGGAAGCTGCTTTTAGGTAGGATCTGTTATTAAATAGTACTTTATTATTTGATTGCAGACAAGTGTAGCTGATAAGTATTTTTGGCTATTTAGCAAGGTGACAAAGCAAAATATTTTGATTGCTTCTCATGCATTTCACCTGCTTATATTATGGTTGCCTTTAGCTGGGCTTTCTCCTGTTCTGTTGTGTTTTTAAAATTGTAGACTCAAGTGTTATTACAAAGTAGATTTTTTCAGTTATATTGCTTCATTAAATAGAGACTTGCTAACATTGGTAAAAACTCTATCTGAATATAGTCTGCAAAGTTACTGATGAATTAATTATTTTTGATAAATAAAACTTGCTGCACAGTAATACTCATGATGTAACTTGCAATAAAAACTGGCAGATATGCTTCGTAGTTAAGTTTGGAGTTTTTTTTATTCAAGTTACATGTTTTATAGAATTCGAGGAGGGTACTTCATCCAAAAGCACTGAAACAACCGTTTTAGAATGTGCTTTAAGATACAGTATGTTAAAGCATAGACTGTGTCCTTAAAGTTGCATCTTTAACAATAAGTTTAAATGTTTTGATGTGGTTGTTCAGATGCTTTAGGCTGTCAGATTATGGGATGTAGCTTGAAAAGAAATGGAAGAAGTCTTAAGCTACTTGACAGATACCTTCTCTAACCTGCATAGTTCTCTTCAGTATATAAGTAGAGTTGTAAGTCAATTTTTCTTATATTTAAAATTTTACTGATCATCCTTTGATATGGTTATCTCTTCCTCTTAGTCTGAAGCTTGAATATTTCTAGGGAAGCAAAGGAAAAAAAAGTTTAGCTTCACAAGACTTAATGTATTTTTGAAAATTATGATTATGGGAAAGACTTTAGATCTGTCCCTTATTCCTCTCTGCTTGTGTGCTGTCAGTGCTTTTTAAGCTCATCAGTTGCCAAGAAGTTACTTAAAGAGATGGCTTAGATTGATTTTTAGTCTGTTAGTGAACTGCACCTGTAATTTGGGACTGCTGAGTCTTTCTCGCTGCCCTTGGTAGCCAGTGTGTCAGTCCACAGGGATTCATCTGACTTCCCGTTTGATAGATTTAGCAGTCTGAATGGACTCAATTCACTTTTTTTTTTTTCCTTAAAGATTAGCTTTTAGGAGTTTAGCTTTATGAAGTTTAACACAGAGGAGTAAACCAAATGTCAGGGCTGTTGTGGTGGAGGGCGTAGGGGCTTAGCCTGTGCTTAGTGGAGGGACAGGATGTGATTGTAAGCTTCATTCATCCATGGACATCTGAGCCAGTCTAACAGTTGTGTAGTGCTGAGAGAGGAGAGGGTCTCCCTTTCTTCTGACCCCATTGGCTGTGATGATGTCCATGAACTCTCCACAATACAATGTAGTGCACTAAAATAGCAGAAAACTTCTGTTCTGGATTTTCTGCCAGGCTTAAGGCAAGTGGGACCTTGGAACCAGAAACGGAGAAACCCCATGCAGTTCCTTTGCACATACCTTAAGCTGTAACTTGTATTATTCTGTTAAGAATGCTGTATGTGGCTGTGAAGACAAGTCTGTTGAAGTATGCATTGATTATGACATTACTGGGCGAGTGCAGTTTCTTTCATGGTGAAACAATTGTCATGGTGAACCCCTAATATTTGCAAAATTTCATGGTTATACATTTTGAAACTGAAAGTAAAAAAGCTGCTTAAATGTGTAAAGGGGATGTGGTGTTCAGATTAATCATTTCAGATTGAGTTTGATTATTTTATCAATATATTACTATTAATCTTCATATGTTGTGCTGACTCTGGTGCTTGTTGAATTCCTCAGTGAGATGCTCTAACTTCAGAGGGGGTCCCCTTGCCTCCTCCAAACTTTATTTATTGCTTACTCTGTTTAGTAAGTTCAGTTGGTTTCAGAGAGGTCCAGTGAGTTTAAGAGAAGAGGTGGGGAAGATGGCAGAGAGGAGGAAAAAGTGCTCCCTCTTTGGATAGCAGCAAGCAATTACAATGGCTCAGCATCTGAACCTGCTGCCTGAGCCTCATTTCCTTGTATGTGCTGGAATAACACAGAAGATAGTTGCAGTTCGGTTTCAGCTTTGGATATGAGTTATAATTTTGTTTAACTCTCAAACAAAATATGTGCATTGTACTAGGTGCACTGAGAAGCTGAAGGGTTTAGACTTTTGATATCATCTTATGCTTCGAATGTGATACTTAGTAGTTGTTCTCAAGTTTGCAGTCAGATTTTTGGAGGAAGAGGAATGAACTTAATTCCATGCAAGTTTATTAACCACAGCAAATGAAGTCTAGCTTTCTTGTTTTCTGAGATTGTATGTGTAGGGCCACTTCAAGATTCTTCATGAAGATAAAGCCTCTTGAAAGCTTTTTCTGTAAAGAGGCAATACTGTCATTCTAAATTGGGTATCTTTTGAAATAGAAAGGAGTGAGAGTTCTACCATAGTGTCTTATTCCAAATAATTTCATCCTGGCTTGACTAAGCCTTTGTGTTCTTGTTAAGTGCAGTTGTAGTAAGGTGCAGAATAAAGCTGGACTCCGAAGAGACTGGGATAGGGAGAGGGATGTGAGAAAAACCTAAGAGTTACATATCTGATTGAAATCTTAGGATAGCTAACTCCACTGCATATAGATGTGCCAACAAAATAATGGGAATTCCAATGAGTTTGCTTTTAATAGAAATGGCAGAGTCTGGTCATTGAACTGCACTAACACTTACCTTGAATCTTCTGTTTGGCCTGGTTTAATCCACAGAAAGAGAACACCACTATCCAGATCATAAATCAGTTTGTGAATGGAGATTCTGGTGTTCTGTTCTTCCTCTTTCAATAAACTAACCAAATGAGTTTTTTCAGAGGAGCAGATCATATAGCCAGATTTTCTTTGCCAATAGTAGATTCATAGAATTTATTTCAATGTTAGAATGTCTCCTTTCCCTTTACCAGTGAAGTTTTTCAGACATTGGTAGGTAGTTCTTCAGCTTTTGGATTTTTAAGTCTTTTCTTTGAAAAAACTTAGCTTGTTTTCTCTCTGTTTCTAACTTGAAATTCCAGTTGGCTTTTTTCTCCTGGGTATCAGAACCACAGGGATTTGTTTATCCACAAGAGAAAGAACTTGGCATAGACATTTTTGAAATACAGCTTGCTATGCCATTTCCTCTGAGTAGCTGTAAGTGTATAAAGCGTGAAGTGCCAGCTAATGTTCTGTGGATTTGTAAGACTCAAGTTAGTATAATAGAAGTGTTGGAGACCTATAGAGGAGTCTGGAAATTTTTTTAGGAGGGAGGTGTATATATACACTTCTGTATGACTCATGCTATAGCTAATTCAACATAATTTGAAATTGGTGGGCTCTGAGCAGTTGCTGATTCTAATAATGGATAATAAGGATCTTCTCTCTGTAAGTTAATCAGTGTAAGAGCTATTGCCTGTACTGTATGTGGGAAGGATTTTGGAGCTATTCTGCCCCCACATTTTTTATCATCATTCTGATTATCAACACTATTGAGACAGAATGTCTTGTGTTGTGCTTTTGGTACAGAATATTTGTTAGCTTTTGCATTGATAGAGGAAGCATGAGATCACTTTTATATACAGTGGTATAGATTTTATCAAAAATTTAAAAAATGCTGATAAAGATAACACGAGGCTCAGGTTTTGCATGATCTAGATGATGTGTATCTTTTCTAAGTACACCTTTCAAGGTGCTCAGTGTCATCTAGCTGGTATGGCTGCTTATTTCCTACTGAGACTGATTAAGAAGAAATTGTTAGGGATCATTACTACGCTATCTGACCTGCCTGATTTCAGTTGTTGGGTGTTGCTTCTAAGTGGGTTTTAACTTGCGTTGCCTATTAAAAAAAAAAGTTTTACTATTTTTTGAGTATATTGAGGTCCTGGTGGTATGGATATATTGAGATGAATTTTGACAGTCCTGAAAAACAGGACTTCTCCTCTAAACTAGCTAGCTCATTGGAGGATGGGGCTTTGGACTTTTGTAGTCAATTTTTAAATGACTAATATATTGTAACTTCAAACCTAATCTACAGTTGAGTTTGTAATTGAATAGATGACATTTGGGCATCATATGCACTGGTATCATCATCATACTTTTACAAAATAAGCTCTGATTATGAGCTGTTTTTAATTCAGTGCAGTAGTAGAAAGTTAAGAAGCTGAGTAAAAACTAGAATTTTCATCACTTTCAAATCTGGATAATTTCTGTAGTTACCTTGATCGTACTTCTAGGAAGTGTGGGAATGATTTAACGGTTGCATTTTAATCCATGTAGGCTTTGTTGCCTTGTCACTCTGCCTATTTGCTCTTCTTTTTCGGGTGACTAAAGGCTGCTGGGTTAGGCTCCTTAATGATCAATTGATTTAGATCAAACACAAAGCATTAAAAGAAAAAAGGATGTGATAAGTAAACCATCTGTATTGTATTTACATATCTACCATTTGGTTTTCTGAGGCACATCGTGGTGCCAGGTTTGAAATAGTACAGGTTGATTATATGAAAATATTTTCCCTGCATATTCTAACAAATATAATTTGCATTTTCCATGCTAATTGTCAAAAAACTTGTATGGGTAAAATATTTGCACTGATAATGTGGTTAGCTTTTTATACTGAAGAAGAAAACACATTTGCAGTAGGCTTCTGTTTGTTCTTTTTGTAAGTGTAAACAACTTTAACACAGCTGAGCCTGGCAACCTAGTGCATTTGGTTATAATATCAAGAAAAGTTAGTTTAATGATGTTGTGGAAGGACTGAGAGACTTTATTAAGCAACCTTGTTTAGGAAGCTGAATATTGCACGCCTCATGTGCGTTGCAGACCATATGGAGAAAAGATAAAAGAAAAGCAAGGCTGTAGCTCTATCACAACCAGTGTAGGAAAACTTGTTTTGATGTAGAATAATTTTTAAAATGTTTTTGGTAACCTACAAAATAATTCCTACATCCTTGTATTACCGTTATGTAGTACGGTGGTGGTTGTACATAAAAAGTAGTGGTGCAAATTAGGATGACAGCAGTTTTCTCAGAAAATGACAAATATTTTTACATTGTTCAAACCTCATGCAATTATGTTAAAAATGGTAACTCCTCAGTGGGCCAGAGTAAAATTTGAAAGGACAACTGAGGTCAATTTATTGCTTCAGTTACTCATACCACTCTTAGTACGTGGATGCTAATCGTTCCTTCCTTGGCTTCCCCAGCCATTTTAAGGCAATAGGAGAGGACAGCTTGATTGCCAGTGAAGTTGGGCAGGGAGCTTCCTGTTGATCCCTAGACATGTTCTTAGTAGTACATCAACGGATGGGAGAAAGGAGCTCTGGTGCGCAAAGTTTGTAACACAGAATTAAGGCTGACTGTGGTTCCTTTGTGGCTTTCCATAATAACAGTGCCACTATACTTGAATGTGGCTTAAAAAAAAGGAGAAAAATAAAATTGCCCTTGGTCACACTGACAACTCTTTGAACAGTACCCAGGTCACACTAGATGCTGTAACACTGTGGCTTCTCTGGAAGGTTTGGAGCTTGGAAGGCAGCAATATGTGCATGTGACAGAAGAAGCTGTTGTACTGTGACCTCAATAAAGCAGGCTAGGATTGCGACAGGCTGAATGATCACAAATGAGATGGAGTTGTATACAGGATTCCTTATGTCTGTCTGGGTGTTGCTGAGGGTTTGGTACCCTCTCACCTGTGCTCTTAATGTGTTATGTAAGAATAAGAATAAGAGAACCCTACCTTAAACGTATGCAGGAGACCCCCCGCTGCAGTACCTTGTGCCAAGTCTAGAGGGCAGAGCTAAGATTTTCGTGGAGCTGATGAGTATTGTAGCGATGATACCGTTTGGGTTTTGGGTTTTTTCCAAGAAATTCAGCTGGGATGCAGTGAAGGTTCTAGAACAGTACAACTCGTCAAAGCATACCTCTGTAGCTTACTACCAAATTATTACTTCATCATTTTAATTGACCTAGAAATGTTAATTTAATATACAGTGTGTCATGGTATACATCTTTAAACAGAAGGCAGTGTCTTGACAGACAGGCTCTGGAAAATCTTGTTGTAGCAGATTCATTGAGCATATCCAGCTATGTTCCTCTGTTAGAGGTTATTAACCTCACAGCAGAATTAATCTGTACAGAATGAAGGTTTGCACTTCAACACAGAAATACTTCAGGGCAAGGTTTGTACCTGGCCTGCTGCTGCTGCTGAGCAGCATGTTTTAAAGTATATGTTTTTGCTCTCACATTGTCAAAGCGGATTGTTTTAAATGTGTTTTCTAAACTCATGGGAGTATGTGTGGTGCTCTCTCTAAAGTGTTTTATTTCATTTGTTTTTGCTGTCCCTACCACTCATGTTTAATTAGTATCCTCAGACAAATGAAGTTCTCTTATTTGTCCCTAAACATTCACATCCTGTCATGGCTTCCTGCTCAGTATCTTCTATTGGATTACAGGTACATTCTTGGCTCTTCCATTTTAATTACCAGAGGGTTTTTTCCCTGCAGGAGCTAGGACTCCCACATTATTGGAGATTTTTTTTTCTTTAGAAATTAGAGCTGTCAAGTTTTCCTTGTCAGTCTATCCAAAAGCCTTACTAAAATACAGTTTGTATTTTGCTCTATTGTTGCTTTTTCCAGCTTCTCCACTAAGTTCTCCCACACGAAAACATCAGGCTACTAGTAATTAGAAATGTGCATGTAAAAATCTGCATTTGTATTTTTGTGTTTTCCGTGTTGCCTCTGAACATTGTTTTGAAAGTATCTCCTCACTTTTGAAAGTGTCTTAACACTTTCAGAACCTGGATGTGAGGTTCAATAAGGGTATTGCTCTGATACCAGAGCTGTGATACTCTCATACCAAACTTGCTCAGGTTCAGACAACTTACAGTTCTTATAAAATACATGTTATTTCGCTCATGGTCAACTCAGCTACTGAACTGCTAAAAAAAAAAAAAAAAATCTGTGCTGCTGAAAAATCTTGTGTCATTAGGTCATACCAGACCCAGGGCTGTCTAAATGAACAAGGTTTTCCTTTCCCTGTCTTCTGGTGAGGTAGTTGCATGACTAACTGCAGTGGAAGGAAGATGGGGAAAAGGGTTACAGAGGCTGGAAAATTCAGGAAGAAGTAGAGAAGGTGGCAGTTGAGGGCGGATAATTTTGAAAGGAATTAAGGGAAGGACCAAAGTCATGTAGACATAATATTGAAGAAGGGAGTGAGACAAGTCATGGCATAGATAACTGGCTCTGCGGGTGGGGCACGTTAATATGGAAGGTGAGGCTGCAGAGCTCAAGCTGATAAGCTCTGCTGGACAACCTAAACTTTATGCTGCTTCTAGTGAGAGGAGGAGGAAAAAGTGATGAAAGATGCTGGCAGTGGAGGATTGGCACATGAGGTAAGTAGTTAGTGTCCCTGGATGAAGATGGGGCAGTGATTTCCCTCTGGGAGTGGAGAGAGATGTATATGTAGGGAGAGGAGCAGCACTGAGGCCTGATTAGTAAGAAGGACACTGTGATTGCCAGTGGTCTGTATGCAGGGAAGTCAAATGCAGCTTATAATCGCTAAAAGATGTCTCTTAATGGAGCCTGGAGTAAGAACCACAATTCTGGAGTCTCATAACTTCTCCTGCCGTAATATGTCTCCGAGACCTAATATGTCTCATTCCCTTCTTAGTGGATGGTCCCCAGAGGGAATGATGGCCTGTTCTTTCCAATGGCTTCTTGCTCCATCTGCTGCAGGGGTAAAGCTTTGTGTTGTGGATTACGGATCTGAGTCCAGCTGTTCCTCATATTGTGCAAGCTGAAATTCAGTTGTTACTAGCTTTTTCTAAATATTTTTTTGCCTTTTCAAAAAATTATTTTTAAGCACAGATTTAAAAAATTGAACTCCTGAAGTCAGAAACTCATAGAACAGAGACTGTGTGAACAAAGTGACTGTAAAAGCATTATAGTATGATCAGTCTGGTTTTTGTTGTGTGGCTTGAAATGTTCTTTTATTCACAGATGTCACTAGATGTAGAAATAATAAAATACAATCTTTGAATCTCAATGCATTTTAGAGTTGCTTTGGCATAATTTTCATCATACCTTATTCATGGAAAGCCATGTGTTACATGTGGTTCAGGAATTTGGCTTTCAGCTATGCAGTTTGTGTAGGTTGTGCCCTTATTTGTCACATGACCTTGCAATATCACTGTAGGCTCTCATGACTTCAGGGCTTAATTACTGTAATTCCCTTTTCAGTGGATTAGTGATGAGGCTAATCTGCTGCTAGCAGCTTGTTCAGACTGCAGCAGTGTACTTATTTGTGGGTTTCAGCTACCCTCATCACATTCAGCTTGCTTTGTGTTTTTTACATTAGCTACTTACTGCATGGTGTAATGTTTAATTTAGCTTTATGTATGAAGGTCTGAATGGACATGCCTTGGTTACGTTTAAAGATTCTATTTTATATTTTTTTTTCCTGTTAACCTGAACTAATCTTTCAGGTTTTGCTGCAAGACTTATAAAAGTTTTCAGTCTGTGGATTAAATCATCTGAATATAGATGTCTGCATATAGATGTCTATGTCAAGTAGGTCTTAAGCGGTCATTAAAATTGAAAGAGCGTAGAGAATGATCCAGGTGACTAGCCATTAAGTTGCTGAGAAGTAAATGGCTGGTGTTAACTGAGAAGCACTTGGGTATCCTAGACATCTCCTTAGGACTAGTAGATACAACATGATCTTTGAGACACTCAGTCCTTTTGGACTGGCACCTGGAGGTCAGGTGGGATATTCTAGAGCTTATTAAATGGCATTATACCTATGTTAAAAAATTGAATCAAGCCCTAGGTATTTACTTTGAAATAAGATGAATTGCTGTCTGCGCTCCATATCCTGCTCCCTAGATCTCCATTGGCCTTAATGAGACTTTGGACACAATCTCATATGTCAGCATCTTCATTTAAGTGTCCTATTTTTGATCTGAATCCTACCTATGAGGTCTTTCATCCATGTGATTTTTAATAATGCCCCAAACCTTGACTTAAGACTGACTGCATGTTCTAATTAAAATTTCATTAATCTTAAATCGCTGGGATGCTGGAGTTTTTTAGTTCCAGGGCATTAAACTCTTCCAAAACTCAGAATGTTTTTTGAATGCAGCCATTATTTATGGCATTAAACTTCAGCAGTTTTACAGTGATATCTTTACTTATATTTTGCCTTGTGGAACTCAAAATAATGTGTGTTGCTCTTCCATGCCCTAAAGAAAAAAAGGCATATTTGCATAGTATCTTTTGTCAATTGAAAGGAAAACTGGTATGCATCTAAATGTTTTAGTTACATAAATTGGGTGAAGACCATGTGCTAAGAATCACATCTGTTAATTTCTGTTTTGAAGTGTCTCTCTCTTTGGCAAGTTTCTAAGAATGGGTAGTATGTTTGCCAAGCATTTCTCTACTGTTACTAGTTCGGGAAAGTCTTTTCTAACTTCAGAATTTTTTTTGTCTGCATAACTTGGAATTAAACTTGTCATTTAAACCTTCAGATACGCTTAGTTCTCTTAGCCCCTCTCCTCCCATAGACCATGCGAGTAGCTCAAGCACAGAATATTGTTTTGAAGATAGGCTTTGAGTTGACATATGTTTAAAACCTTTGAAAGCTTTTCTGACTAATTAAATACATGAAATCCAGGAGAACGCGGTTTTAGGTTTAGTATGCCCACTGTGTTTACCACCAAGCTGATGGTATTTACCGAATGATAATTTTAGCCTACTGTATTAAAATAATGAAATAACTTTTAAGTGTACCCTGTATAATACATACCAGGCACTTCTCACCATAACTGTTGGACAGCTGTCTCCACGAAGAAAGAACTTCCCAATCCCCACACCTTGCAATGGTTTAGCCCCAAGGACATGGGCAGTGCATGTGGTCAGTGTACCTGAGGGATTTTCCAGAACTACTGGGAGCACCAGGACATCCCACAACGCTGTTTGAGCTGTTAGTTTCCCCGCCTTCCAACCCAAGTTGTAGTCCTGCAGGATGGAAGGAGAGGAGAAAGCTTTTTGCATTTTGCCAGTGCTTAGGAGAATCCCTGAACCATGGGTTTGGCAGAAGGACTTACTGGAGCAGAAAATGGACAAAACGTTTCGATCACTCAAAAACGTTCTTAACAGAACTTCTTAAAAGTAGAGGTTATCTCGCTTTTGTTGTTGAGTTTAACTCTGCTGTACTTATCATGTTTACCTATCTCTGTACCGAGTCCAGGGAAAGAGGAGAAAATGAACTCATGCATAGACTTAATATGCTCTCAGCCTTTCACATTTCGATGTAACTTCATATGATCTTTCTTTTAACGTAACTATTTTGATGGAATTCCTTGCTAGTAGTGGATAGTAAGATTACTAGGAAAATAAATGTTTGTTTGTTTAGTTTCCGTATAGCTCTTCTATACCTTGTTTTTCCCTCATAGGCTGGGATGGTGGGAGTGAATATGAGAACAGTTCAGGTTAAACGTAAGCATATGTATGAGGTGTAATGCTGTAGTTTGTATGTTCTATTTGAGTCATCCTTCGCTGGTTTAAATATGATAAAGGATATTTTGTTAAATTACGTGCTGCAGTAAACAGTAGAGCTTTTCTTTAAGCTTGTGCTAGAAATAATGTCAAATGAAAAAATATTTTTGTATCAGATATGATTATATGAAAACACGTCCTTCTGAGAAAATGCATCTAGCAGTGGTTGCCTGTGGTGAAAGACTGGAGGAGACTGTTACTATGTTGAGATCAGCCATTATTTTCAGCATCAAACCTCTCCAGTTTCATATTTTTGCTGAGGACCAATTGCATGAGAGTTTCAAAGATATAGTAAGTACCCAAATAATTTATTTAGTCAATTTGTAGTACAATTTGAGTAATATATAGCAATTAATCTGCTTCTTAGGTAGTAGTTGTTGAATATAGTGGCAGAAATGCAGGGGTCTAAAAATAAGGTAATATGCAAGTCTTTCATAACGTTGGATGGGGATTTTTGAATTTTTTTTCCTGTGGAAAAATGCCAGTTGCTAATATCAAAGCTTTTCACAGAGACAGACCAAAACTTCCTGATTTGTCACCTTGAATCTGTTAAATACAAACCTGATGTTCTGAACACAAACCACTTACCTTGTGTGAGCTTATTTAAAGTTGGTTTTACAAGAGAAAATAGAGAACTATCCTTTTTTGTCCCTGTGCTTACAGTAGGAGTCAGCCTTACATTGTCTAAACAAAGTGAAACATCAGTCTTTGAAAATGGTAGATATGGTTATGTCTAATTTTAGTAAATTCCAGTTAATGAATATAACATTATGACTGGAGTAGCAGTATTAGAAGTATATAGTATACTGACTAGTATATAGATGTGGAGGGTTTTACTATTTTTGTGCTTAAAATGTCATACTAATTATGACTTTAGTATGTTACACATACTAATATATATACACTAATGTTGTGAACAGTAACTGTGGCAAAAATTGGGTAAGGTTATTTTAAATTGAGAAAGGCTTCATTGGTATTTTTCCTGTGGAAACTAGTTAAGAGGGGAAAAAGTTTTATTTGATATATTTACTTTTTGTAAATACTTATTTATTGTACTTGCTCTTACTTTTGTATATGATCTGATAGGATGTGTTTTCTTCATAGTGGCCTGCAGGTGCCACTTTTTGTTCAAGTATTTTGAAGAATTGGCAGATTCTTGTACTTCAGGAAGCATTTCTGTTATGGAAGAGAGGTGTTGCAGTTGTGTTCGATTATCAGTTTGAATGGGGGATTGATTTCTTTTTTGTAATAGAATTGAACTGAAGTCATTTTTGTGATCTCTTCTTTTCACGTAGCTTGATGACTTCCCCTATGAAGGAAAAGTTAATTACACATTATATCCAATAACATTTCCAACTGAGAGTGCAGCAGAATGGAAGAAATTGTTTAAACCATGTGCTTCACAAAGGCTGTTCTTGCCAGTAAGTTATTGTGTAATAGGACAATACAGAAGTCTGTTTATGAAGCATCAAGCTGTCCTTGTTAATCTAATTTCTGCTTAGTTTTAAATTAAGAACTACTACTACTCCTAAAAGTTACTTTTATGACATCCTAAAAAAACCTCTGAATTTAACCTTCTGTGGCACTAATACACTATGGAATAAAAGTCCTTTTCTCACTTGCTGCATTATGGCACAGTATCCTCAGTGAGAGGTACAGGTCATGTCATCCTCTCAGAGGTAAGAAGGATGTATCATACCTCATCTCCTGATTTACTTGGAAAGTTTCCTGCATGCATTGGTCTGAGAAGCGTTAGAGAAAATGAAACAAGAAATGGGCTATTGTTGCCAGAGTGTTTTGTGCAGCCTTTTCTTTGCTCATCTAAGACATTTCAGAAATCATACTTCAGGCTAGGTGAATTATAGCAGTGGCAGCTATCTCCCAAATAATGTCTCTTCTGGGACTCCCTTACACCTCTCCCTTGTTTGATTAGATGCATAGGAAAGCAAGGGAATGGGAGCGAGATAGGAGCTCCTGTTATGGTAATGTTTCACCTGGCCTGCAACCTACTCCTGAGGAGCCCCGGGATATAAAATGTACACTCATTGCCTTTGCGTTATTATTATTCTGTATAAAACCTCTGTTTCACTCTACAAAAATTCTCCAAAATGAGAGGAGAGGGAATGATGGCAAATTTATTGACTGCAAACTGTCAGTCTAAAGTGAATTTATTTGCATATGACAAAAATCTATTAAACTTTATTGTGTAATGGCAGCAACTTCTGTTTTATGAAGAGAAGCTCAATAAAACTTAGAAGTTTCATTTTAAATTTCTTTCCCTCACAGTTAATCCTCAAAAATGTGGATTCGCTACTGTATGTTGATACTGACATCCTGTTTTTGAGACCTGTTGATGATATTTGGTCTTTTCTGGGGAAGTTCAACTCCACACAAATTGCTGCAATGGCACCAGAACATGAAGAGCCTCGTATCGGGTGGTATAATCGCTTTGCTAGACATCCCTATTATGGAGTAACTGGAATAAATTCTGGAGTAATGTTAATGAATATGACACGTATCAGAAGAAAGTATTTCAAGGTATGTGTGTTGCCTTTATTGCATTTTCCGTGGGTTTACATCTTTTCATTCTAATCCTGTTTCAAATTCATGTGGGACAGTATTTTTCAAAATATTTTTCTTATAATTGGAATTGTGCTCTAAAAATATGCTGTGTTTAAAATAGTGTGTTAACTTGTGTTTTTTTAAATGTCATTCACTGTAAGACTTGGAATTCCTGAATTTGAAGTGTGCTTGATTGTTTTAATTTTTCTTAGTTCTGAGAGATCCTGTGACTTGATACAGTCTGCTGTAAATTACATTTGTCAGTAGATATTCTGATATTTTTTCTTCACTGTAGAGATCCCAGAAAACAGTTAATGTATACTGTAAACTAACTTCAAAAATGTCTGTAGTAGTATGACCAGGAGGTGGTGCTAAAACATTTAGTAAGTTATTTTTAACTCTGCGGTTTCCAAATTTTGATCTTTTACATTGTAACCAGGTGATTATCACCTTAAGTATCTTTTGTTTTACTTTGAAGTCATAGTTTTTGTAGAGAAATAAGTTCATCATGAAAGTACTTAGTAAAGCAGTGTGTGCAGCAACAGAAATGGTCATTGTTTCACAGATGGGAAGTTTTTTCTTACATAGTTGAAACACAAATACAAAAGCAACGCTGTGTGATTATGCGAGGGGAAAAAGTACTTCTCTGTTTAAGAGAAGTTTGATTAGGGAGAAATAATCATGCAGTCAAAAACTTTTGGAAGGTGCACCCATAAGAGGGGCAATATAAACTTGTGGTACATATCACTTCTTCTCCCCCATTTCCAATTTAAGAAAGATTTACCTTTCATCTTAACATTCTTGCTATGTATTTTTGTTATGGAAATACACAGAATTTAAGAAAAATGGAGAATGGATTATCTCGGTTGTAGTTGAAGTAGAAAGTTATAGTAGCTATAGTATACAGCTGTAGTTTTCCCAAGAAGACAACTTCTCTGTATGTATAATCAGTGGAATCTTGCATTGTCTACTTTGTTATTTGTTTGTTTTCCTGATTATAGCATCTGGAGAAGTGAAAATATTGAAAAGTATAACAAGAAAAATATGGGACTGAAAACTGCATGTATCTTAACCTCTGACAATGCATTTCTGTGTAGTGAATTATTTTTAGTGTGGTAAATTCTGAGATAAGGTTGGTCTTTTATTCATACTGTGCCAGAATTCTGGTTGGGCTTCTCAGTACAACTTAGGTTATCAATTTATTGGAAACTTTATGCATTTTTACTAAAATCGGAGTTAAAATTTTCAAAAGTATGCAGATTATGTAGGATACTAAAATTGTCTTCCAAATCAACTGCAGTTTTCTAGAGGACAATGTAAAGTCCTTTCTCCTTAACACCTAAAACCGGTGGCTTCTTAAAATTTAAGTCTATATATACAGATTTAAGTAGGTGAAATAATTAATGAATACTTTGAAATTCAAAATGGAATATTGCCGCTTTCCCTTGGTACTAGAGGGCTGGAATATTTTCTGGGTCCTGAAAGTATCTGCTACATATTCCTGTTGTTGCCATGTTGTATATTTATTATGCAATGAAACATGTCCGATAGCTAAACTAAAACCAGCCTTGGAGGAAGTGATTTTTTTATAATTTCTCTTTATTATAGGAGTGAATAGCTGTGATTTATAAGACCTCAGCTGTAAGGCAAGGCACAAATCCATACGCTTTTCTCATGATCCTGCTGGTAAACTTCAGTATACCTAACATGATGTACAGTTGCTGGCTAAGTGCGCCACTGAACTTCTTTCTGTAGTGAGGAAGATTGTGTCATAACTGGTATGGGGAATCAGAACCAAAAAAAGTCTTGAATTGTCCTGAAAACATTCATCTTCATGCTCTTTCTCAAATTGTTCAGTACGTGCTGTACTAAGCAAGTCTGCTTGATGAGTTGCAGGCTTAGCATTCATACAATTAAGGGAAAGGAACTGAGATTGGAATGAGCTACCCAGTGCTGTACAAGTATACTAAATATTCAGAATTATGAAAGGGCACTTGAGAAAGGGAGGCAGAAACAGAACAAAACTTCCCAATAGCAAAGCACGTGATTCAAAGCCCTTTTTGATGGCTTTAGTTAACAAAAATTTAAAAAAGGCAATTAACCCATTCCCCTGCTCCACTTCGGTTGTTTTAAATGTTAGAAATACAGCATTTTCTGCCTTTAATCGTTACTCATCGTTCTTTGGCATCCTTCCCAGGGCTTTACTGTCACTTCAAACTTAGACTTTTCCTTCCATGTCTGATGCATATATACTTCTGGCCCTTGCTTTCACATGTCTTCTGAACTTCATAATTGTCCAGGAATGCTTGTGTGTGCATTGTGGCTATTCCTCAAACATTTGAGACTAGTGGTGCACATAAAGCAATATTCTTTCACTCTTGCTTGATAGTAAGAAGTAAAAAAGAAATAAAAAAGATGGTGTGCTCTGTATACCTGGGTTTTTTTGGGGGGGGGGTTGTTTTTTGGGGTGTTTTTGTGTGTGTGCAGCTTTTAACATGGTTGCTGAGAACTTATTTCTTGCATGAATTACATCTTTTTCTTTCCATTCCTATACCTTTTTTCCCCCCTGCTTCATCATCCTGTACATCTTTCATGGAGTCTTAGTCTGATTATCTTGAGCAAGAAACACAGATAACAATGTTTGGATGCATGGTGTTTTGACATATATGGATTTTCTGGTTCAGCTGAAGCATTTTGAAATGCCCTCTTTGGATACCCTTCTTGATTTAAAACCTTGCCCCAGTATCTTTCAGGCCTTTGTATAACAAATGCTGAGCATCTAGCTGAGCATCTGAGTGTTTTGCCTCTGTCTTTGTATGTTTCTGGCAAGTGTAATGTTTGTTATTTGTTCAAGCTTTGAATTTGTAGAGATAGATTCTTTCTCCAGTGTGACTGGCTTGCTAAGACTCTGCGTTAGACCTTATTGCCAGTGACCAACATACTTATCAGTGGAGACTTTTTGGTATTGTTTCTGACGGGAGACTACCTCATGGTTTCTAACCCATGCTGCTGACGTAGTCCTTCCACCTATTGGACATGCTGGAGAAGTCTCCTGTAGTATCAGGCTTGTGGTAGCATGCTCAGCCCAGTCAGAACAGTTTGAGGATGTCTAATCAGAGAGCTACTAGGTTACCTGAAACTTAGCAATGACAGTGCTTGATCGTTCTCCTCTCATATCATAGCTAGTAGTGCAGCCTGGGTAATGACTAAGCAGGAAATTAGTTTCTGTTATACAATATTGATTATTGAGATCTTGGCTTAGAGAGCACTCAGCAGGGGAACCATTTAGTTCATGCTCCCCTAGTACCTAGAGTGTGGTCCCACAAGCTTGCAGAGCATCACAGGGCCCTAAGATGCACAAGCTTTATTACAAAAAATCTGCTGTTTGTGAGGACTTGCAGAGACTTTGTTTTCATCTCCAGGTTCCTTCAATGTCTTAAAAGGAGGATTGGTCAATATGAAAAATTGCAAGCCTCACAGCAAAACTTTGAAAAGGGTTTAGTGTAGTTGAGGCTATACATGGTAGGCCTGAGAGTGTATGGCTTCCCTTGTGACTGATAGCAAAGGAGCTACTAGTCTCAAGCCTTTAGAAGAGAGGTAAACCAAATTCAGGGGTAGGAACTATCCTAATACCCCTTGCCAGCAACACCGCTTTTGGACCTTACAGATACTGTTGCATGTCGTGTCCCATTAACTATTCCAGTCAAATACAGTAGAACTAGAAAATGCTTCATTGTCTTATAGGAAGGTCTGAATTTGTTTATATTCATTCAGGAGACTCAACAAATTCCTCAAGGAGTATATAAGTTCTGGGAATTTTTGTATCTTTAAAAAGCTGCCTGTAGACCTTTTCGTATGACTGTCTACTGGCTAGAGCACTTGTTTAAACAGTGGAAGTTTTGGATCAGGATATTCCTCCAATATGATGGATTTAAAATTGTGGGTTCTTTGTCTACTGTAGTTTCTTCAGCCCAAAATTACAGGCTGAGCTGCTTGATGCCTTTAAGCATCTATCTTCTGTTGTCACATTGATTTGTAAGAGTCAGGAGGAACCAGAAGATGAATAAATAAAAAGGAGAACCGGAGACTTTAACCAATGATTATAGTGCTCACACGGGTAGCAGAAAACCTGTAGTTCCATGTATTGCTCCAGGATTAAGTCGTCTTTTATCCACGTATTTATTCAAGCCTCATCTTCTCAGGACTGTCAGGTCTATTCATTTCAAACAAGCATCCTAACTACTTGGCTATCTATGGTGCCTAATGGAAGTTGTCACTCCTAGTCCTAACTATCTTATTTGTCTTGTGAGTTTTGAGACTTTGTGTATATATACAGTACAAGCATATGCACTGTATATATACACATATATGCACACATGTGTATACATATATATAGATAGATATGCATGCACACATATATGTTGTTGAATATAGTGTGGTCATTAAACAGTGCATAACTGGACATAAGACTAGAATCGGTAATGAAGCTTCTGGAGGTTAGTGCCCGCCTGTTGTCTTTGCTAAGCAGCAATTAGAAAATGGGAATGTAAAACATGAAAGAGTATTTAGGAGATGGAAGAGGTAATAGTAGGTGACTTTTTTTATATTTGTATACATATAGATGTAGATACTTTTAAACTGGAAGAGATGTAGCAAATACCACAGAAAAGGTGTTTTAACAAAAAGTCCTAGACCAGTGAGGCTTTGTGAATAGAGAGCAATGACTTTTATCAAATTTATTAAGAAACTTGTTGTGATGCCCGAGACATGGGCAGTCGTGGAAAGGAATGCGTCTTAGAAAATCAAACAAGCCCCAAACAAAGTAACTCCAGATAGTGTGTGCAAAGGAGAGCTTCATGGATATGCTTTAGACAAAAAAAGTCAAAGTTGAGAGAGTTTCTATGAGCTAAGCCATTATACACTTTTTTTTTTACCATTCAGTATTGAAGGCTATAGTTCCAAGAAATAGGGTGAGCCTGTGCAAAAGCTAATTGCTTCTAAAAGGAAGGTTCCCATCTCTTACCTGCTGCTTTTCCCTGCTTTTCTTATTTACTTTGTCCTAGCCTCTGGTGTTTTTTGGTCCCTTCTATGATTCAATTAAATTTGGTAACAGTAGAAAAAAGAAATCCTTCTGCTGGGTTAGCAAAGTAAATCAGCTCACAAAAACATCTAGCAAGTGTTAGCACTATACTGTTAATGCAAGAACAGGATAGAGTCGTGTAACCGGAAGGAAGAGGGCTTGCTCTCATTTGGCATTAAGGAAATTTAAATTGGGCAACTGTTTGTGGGACACAACTGCAGTTTGTTTAGATATTGCTGTATGATTTGAGTATTTTTCCTGAACTTTATATTTTCTTACTAGAATTAAAAGAAAGGTAGTACTAGGTTGCTACAGACTAAATGTGACAGCTCTTGTAAGTCTGACTTCAGCCTTGGCCAGGCAGAAGTCTTCTGGAACAGAAATCAGTAATGACCAAACTAATTAAAGTACAGCATCTAAACAAAAAAAAAAACATGTAGGAGAATACCTTAATGTCCTTATGTATATTTTGTTCTTACACATTTTCTTCCACTCAAAAAACCTAGAATTTTGAGGATTCATAAGAGCCTGTCTGTATCAACTTGATGGCATCACAGGAATGCCCACTACCATTGTGGGTTTTTTTCTTAAACCTCTTTAACCTTCTTTGCAACTTGTTGAATATTGGAGAGGAAGTTTATATTCTGGAAATCCTTAAGTTATCATAGAGTTATTTTTTTCATATTTATTTGAGTAAATTTTGAAAAACAATTCTATCGTCAATTTTGATTGAACTTGAGCATTCTACTTCTCATGCTGTTTGACCTCGGTACAAGTTACAGTAGAATTTTAAAGAAGGGTATATAACTATTCAGATAGTTTCTCTTGCTCTGTGATTCCTACACTGGTTTCATTATACATCAGTGTTAATAAATTAATTTATAACTCTTCTATTTATGCAAAGGTTATTGAAATATTACAATTTCCAATTCTTAAATCTAATAGCACTATTTGTCAAGTAGTGCCACTTCTAGGCATCTGGCAATGTGATGTATGCTGTTACCTGCTTTGCGTCTCCTTGGGATATACTCTGGATTTCACTGCTATTAAAACTATACAACTTAAATTAAAATTACATTAAATAATGACTTCAACAACTTAAAGCCTCAGTCTTCACTGGCAAGTGCTCCAGCCACACCACCCAAGTTGCAGAAGGCAAAGGCAGGGACTGGGAGAATGAAGAACTGCCCACTGCAGGAGAAGATGAGGTTCGAGACCAGCTGAGGAACCCGAAGGTGCACAGCTCCATGGGACCTGATGAGATGCATCCGCGAGTCCTGAGGGAACTGGTGGATGAAGTGGCTAAGCCACTATCCATCACATTTGAGAAGTCGTGGCAGTCTGGTGAAGTTCTCACTGCCTGAAAAAGGGGAAACATAACCCCCATTTTTAAAAAGGGAAAAAGGAAGAGGCGGGGAACTACAGGCCAGTCAGTCCCACCTCTGTGCCTGGCAAGATCATGGAGCAGATCCTCCTAGAAACTATGCTAAGGCACATGGAAAATAAGGAAGTGATTGGGGACAGCCAGCATGGCTTCACTAAGGGCAAATCATGCCTGATGAATTTGGTGGCCTTCTACAATTGGGCTACAGCATTGGTGGATAAGGGAAGAGCAACTGACATCATCTACCTGGACTTGTGGAAAGCATTTGACACTGTCCTGCCTGACATCCTTGTCTCTAAATTGGAGAGACATGGATTTGACGGATGGACCACTTAGTGGATAAGGAATTGGCTGGGTGGTCGCACTGAAAGAGTTGTGCTCAATGGCTCGATATCCAAGTGGAGACCAATGATGAGTGGCGTTCCTCAGGGCTCGGTATTGGGACTGGTGCTGTGTAACGTCTTTGTCAGCGACATGGACAGTGGGATTGAGTGCACCCTCAGCAAGTTTGCTGATGACACCAAGCTGAGTGGTGTGGTCGACACGCTGGAGGGAAGGTTGCCATCCAGAGGGACCTTGACAGGCTTGAGAGGTGGGCCTGTGTGAACCTCATGAAGTTCAACAAGGCCAAGTGCAAGGTCCTGCACATGTGTCAAGGCAATCCCAAGTACAAATACAGGCTGGGCAGAGAATGGATTGAGAGCAGCCCTGAGGAGAAGGACTTGGGGGTGTTGGTTGATAACAAGCTCAACGTGACCCAGCAATGTGCGTTTGCAGAGCAGAAAGCCAACCGTATCCTGGGCTACATCAAAAGAACCGTGACCAGCAGGTCAAGGGAGGTGATTCTCCCCCTCTACTCCGCTCTGGTGAGACCCCACCTGGAGTACTGTGTTCAGCTCTGGGGCCCCCAACATAAGAAGGACATGGACCTATTGGAGTGAGTCCAGAGGGGGGCCATGAAGATGATCAGAGGGCTGGAGCACCTCTCCTATGAAGACAGGCTGAGAGAGTTGGGGCTGTTCAGCCTGGAGAAGAGAAGGCTCCGGGGAGACCTTATAGCAGCCTTCTAGTACCTAAAGGGGGCCTACAAGGAAGCTGGAGAGGGACTTTTTACAAGGGCACGTAGTGATAGGACAAGGGGAAATGGCTTTAAACTGGAAGAGGGTAGATTTAGGTTAGATGTAAGGAAGAAGTTCTTCACTGTGAGGGTGGTGAGGCACTGGAACAGGTTGCCCAGAGAAGTTGTGGATGCCCCCTCCCTGGAAGTGTTCAAGGCCAGGTTGGATGGGGCTTTGAGCAAGCTGGTCTAGTGGAAGGTGTCCCTGCCCATGGCAGGGGGGTTGGAACTAGATGATCTTTAAGGTCCCTTCCAACCCAAACCATTCTATGAAAGTAATATTTCTATGGGTTGCTCTAAAACTTTATTTACTACTGTATATTCTCTTATCATGATTATCCTGGTATCAGTGAGCTAATTTAATTCTGGTTTTGATACTTAGCATTGAGTCTAAATTTAATCCTTAGGTCAATATTCTATGGACGGCAAAGTTCAGGTGAGGGAGTAATCTTTACCCACTGTGATTCAGTCTGATTTGCTTTTTGGAAGGTTTTAGGTTGGTGTTAAGCCTGTGTTTTCTTTTGTTTAATCACATTGCACTGAGCCTAATGATAATTCTTGCTAGAGAAGAATTCTCTTGTGCATTTCTTATGCCTGCTCTCATTGAATACTTGCAAGCAATCATAGTCATAAATTTTTTAGGACAGAAGGGACTGTAATATTCAGTTTGGCTTCCTACATCATATAAGCTATAGATCTTTTTTGTATTAATTCTTGTCTGAAATCTGATAGTATTTCTTTTTTTAGTCTTCAGTTCTGAAAGCCCTTCATATTTGATGGCTGAAATGATTTGAGGAAAGACTAAAAACTGAACTGCTATTTTTTGCACTTTCTAGTTTGTCAGTGGAAAGCTCAGAGAAGAAAGTCTTTGGTACTATAATTCTAAAACTGAATGTTTTGCTCCTGGTAGTCTTTACTGTTTCTTAACATGATGTTTCTGTATACAGATCCCAAACCATATTGGAGTTCTAATTTAGGGTTTTTTTTTGGCAGCTTGGTTAAAAAGAATCAAGGGTACAATCCTGTGCTTATGCAGGAATTTTCTCTCTGGGACTTACTGTTATTCCATCCTCACTCTCCCAGCTGAAGTCAAAGGTACAGAGTGAGCAGCCTTGTTCCTTTTCTGTTCTAGTTGAGCTTAAATGTGGTGTAAAGATAAGAAATTAGCTTTAGAGTATGGAACCTGTTACACTACAGATGGTAACCCCTTTGGTAACATGGCGTTCAGTGCAGGCCAGCTTACTCCAGGTAGCACCTCCTCAGCCAAAACCTTAGAAGAACTCCTCCTTTTCCTTTGAAGTGATTTTGCTAAATCAAGAATTTGGGAATTAAGTAAAAGCTGTTGGTTTAGAGTTTTACTGCCTTTTGCTAGCGAAAAGTTCTGCCTTTGCTGTGGAAGTTCAAGTTCAGTAACTAAAAAAATGAATTCAACTCAATGAAAATTCTTTTGAAAACCTTTGAAGGATTTCCGTATTTTTGTACGCTGCTTTATAGCCACTATTTTTAGCTGTTTGTGTTTGGAATGATTTAATAATTAATTTTATATTGATCTGTTTTGAATTTTTGAAGTTAACTTTAAAGCCTGTGTATATTATCACTCTGATAAAGACAGAGAAATTGCATGAAGTGTGGATATTTAAATAGTGCCCATCTACTTGCATGCATCACTTAAATGCAGTTTTTGTGTTAGATCCTACTGCTGTATAAAAAAAACCTTTCTATTTCTTAGAACTCTTGGTGTGAGATGTTTGAGGGAAATCTTGAAGACAAAAATTTAATGTGTCAGTTAAATAGAAGTAGGAGATGCATATAATTTTCCTTATAAGATAATAATTGAGAAATAAAGCATATTGGAAATGTCCATAACTATTTTCCTTAGATGTGCTCATTTGTTTAAAAGGAAGAAATCATCTATATATTTGAGATTTGTAACTTTGAAAAGCAAATTACTGCGATTCTGTAGGGCATTTCCTTCTGGTATAATAGGTATAATTGTCCTGAATGTGTGTTGTTTTGCTTTTTGTTTAATAGAATGATATGACACCAGTCCGGTTACAGTGGGGAGAAATTCTTATGCCACTGCTGAAGAAGTACAAGTTGAACATAACATGGGGTGATCAGGATCTGTTGAACATTATGTTTTTTCACAATCCAGGTAAATCCACATTGTTTCTAAGTCTAACATGACAAAGTTGATCTTTTCTATGATGTTCAAAAATCCCGGAAAATACTCTTTTAGCAGACTTTTCAGTGAAAGTATGCAAGGGACTTTTCACTTCTTTCGTTTCGTCAGAGTGTTTACTTTGAGAGACAGCATTGGAGCTTGCTAGAGTGTAATTAGCTGTTAGGTTTCAGAACAACGGTACAGAAATTTATGAAGCAACCTTAAGAAAAAAAGAGAAAATTAGTGTATTTCCTGAAATGATTTAAATACTTAATCCGGAGTTCTCGTTTTTCTGCGCAGAAAGCCTTTATGTCTTTCCTTGCCAATGGAATTATCGCCCTGACCACTGCATCTATGGAAGCAATTGTAAGGAAGCTGAAGAAGAAGGTATATTTATTCTTCATGGAAACAGAGGTGTTTACCATGATGATAAACAACCGACTTTTAGGGCTGTCTATGAAGCAATAAAAAATGTAAGTGTTTTCAGCATTGTACTTGTGTAAAGTTTTTTTTAATGTATTTTTATCTACAGTGCTGCATGTATTTTGTAGGTTTTGTTGATACTTACCTTGATTGCAACAGAGTAATTTTTTCTCTTTTAAGTGATGCTAAGTGTTTCACCATTTTTTTGTTTACTGCTTGGATAGAATTCCAGTGTATTCCTTTTGTGATGAGCATCTTTTGAAACATAGTTTAGACTGTGTCTAGGTTAGGATTCTAAAACATTGCCTGTAGTTATCAATGTCTGTTTAAAAGGCTTTATTCCCATTCCTTTAATAAATACATCTAGTAAACTGTTTGTATGAGCATTTGGAGATCACCAGAAGTTTAATTTTTCTGGAGATTTTAAAATGCAGAAAAAAACCCCTCCTTCTTCCCAAAGTTTGTGTGTATTTACTCCAACATTTTAATGTTTAATTATAGCTAGATTTGGATTATAGAAAATTTTTTTTATACTGTGTTTTGACCTTTTCTAGAGATTCAGTGTATTAATATGTTGCTGTTCCTTTAAATACTAAGCACAGTGACTTCTTTTCATTCTGCAAATAAGTCATCTAATAAACTATTTATCACTACATCAGTATACTCACTGAAGAGCTGTAAAATTTAGCACTGATGCACATTTTAATGTAGCAGGCTATTGTGTGTGTATAACCTTCAAAAATCAATAGTATATTTTAATGGTGCTTTATTACATGTTGTCATATGGATATAAAAATGAAGAAAAGTACTTTTGGGGGTCTGAGACTACATTGCAGGGAAAGTGAATGTGTTTCCATAAAAATACGATTTCTTTGTTTCCTTTGAGCATTGTCAAAAACAGAAGAAAAAAATATTTCTTTTTATTTATGATCCCATTTGGTTTATGAATATGTCAGACAAAGTATGTAAAACACTGCTGATTCGGTGGTAATAAGATGAACAAAATTATGTTACTTTGAAATGCTGTTTTAGCTTATCATTTGTTTATAAAAAATATTGCACTGTTGAATTAATGACTTCTTTATTTCATGTCCATGTTAAACATAGTATGTGTTTGACCATCATTCAGTTTAATGAAACTTCAGTAGTATCACTTTTCATACTGTTGTTTCATTATAATTTAATAAGAATTGTATTCCTTAAAAGTTATGTGTCATTCAAGAAAGTTCAACAAACAACCAGAAATCATTTTAGATCTGTAAATTTTTAATTTAATAAGGTAATTTTAAATTTCCTCCTTGCCTGTCTGGATATGTTCATTTGCTTACTTTTTTTTTTTTTTTTTTTTTTTAAATCTCACTTGTTAGGCTTACTGAAAGCGTTAGAGAATATTTCTCTAATTTAGAGGTGTTTTTCAAATATTGCATTCAGAAGCTGAGTTCTTGAAAACCTGTAGAAAGCAAATAGGATGTTCAAAGGTATTTTTATAAAACTCTTAATAATGACACTCTTCCGTATTGACCTTAAATCTTCTTTTCTTAACCTCTTTACAGTATTCATTTGGCGATGATCTGGTGCATTCCCTGTTGCAGCCTCTAGAACTGGAATTACAGAAAACCATGCATACATACTGTGGAAGAGTATATGAAGTGTTCGTAAAGCAGCTAACAAAAAGCATAAGAGACTTGTATGCCAGAAGATCAAAGGGAAGGTGATTTTTACTCCAAGCTGTTCAATCAAGAGACTGAATTAACATACTGGTCAAAAGGTGCAAAAATTCTAATATGGCTTGAATGGGCTCTTAATGTGCCCAGGTAGAAGTTAACTAGCATACATAAAAATGAAGAAAATATTCATGTAATGAAGAACAGGAACTTTCGTCTGCAAAAGTGACTTTTTGCTCTTTTGAAGTTTAATCACTGCTAATGTTTATCTTGGATCCAGTGATTTGGGTGTTACTGCCTTCTATGGTCAGTATTCTGCATAATTCAGTTATCTAAGGATCAAATGAACAAGGAAGAAATGAAGATGGCTCTATTTGGGAGTGTACCTCATATATTGTCTAAAGTTCTTGTAAACTGTGAATGTAGCAATAACTGAGTCAGCAGCACTAACCTCACTTTAAAGGTGTGAGCCCTTATGTAAACAAAGTTGTTTACAAGTGCAGAAAATACTCTGTTTTCAAAGAAATATGATACAATAATTGACAATCTGTATGTGCCTTTATATGTTCATCTCTTACATGTTGAAGTACTGTTTTGACAATCTTGTTTTGCTTATCTTAGGTGTAAACTGCACGCTATAAATACAATTTTCTGAGAAATTAATAACTAGTATGTGATACTAGTTTTCTCTGTTGGTAGATACAGAGACTTTTTAACATACAGCATTTGTTTCAACATCGTTGAGCCATCATGGCCAAAAGATAAGAGCAGAGTTGAGGGGTTTTTAAGCAAAAATTTAGTTTGAAGTTGTCTGTCTTACAATACTTTTTTAAAAATTACATGGTTTTGCAGCTTTATAGGGCATTTTGGAAGTAGGAAAAAAAAAAACCAGTGTAAAGCTGTTGCTGTTGTATTTTCCTTACTAAGAATTATTACCTGATGGTTATTATAGAGTATTGAGTACCTAACAGTGAAGAGCTGTAATACGAGTTCTGATGGTTCATCAGACTGTATACTAGATGGGTTTCTTAGAGATTATATCCTGTTACCATATTTTTTTAATAACATGGCTTTAAAATAGTTTTGGGGCAGACCCTCAGCTACATGAATGCATTACTGTCAATAGGGTGATAGTGATTTACAACTAAGGATTAGGCTTTCTTTAGTTATCTTAGTGAAAAAAAAGTTCTGTTTATGTAGTACAAACTTTTTTTCCGAGAAAAACATGAAGAAAAAGGCTGAGTTCTAGTGTTACAGTAAAATATTATTTAAACTTGCATGGTATGAAATGTATTTGTAAAGTATATTTGAACTTGGATAACCTGTCTGACTGAGATGAAGCCTTCATAAAGTGAGTTTTTGGAATCCAGAAATGTTCCTGTGTGTAGAACATGGAGGATCCACTCGCTGACTTGCACCTTCATCCCAACCCCATTTTAGAAGCTTAGTTTTTGTGGCTGTTTCTTTGTCAAAGGCAGGCTGGCTCTGACTCCCAGATCCATGTGAGCTGGACGAATGCTTTAGCAGTACAAAAACACGCTCCATTGTAAGCAGAGTTTATATTCTGCTCCTAATCTCCCTGCTGGCTCAGGGTGTAAATTTCTGGGATGGAAACTAGGAAGCAGTCTGCCTCGCATGTAGTTACGGTCTCTTTTCCTTCTATGTAACTTCTTGAAGTCTGAAAATCTAGAAATCTGTGTGAAGGTGAATACTGTTGTTGACTGATTTTACAATACGCAATGCATTATTTTTTTACATAAATACTGATTTTTATATCAATTTGTCTTCAGCTTTTTTTTTTACTTGTACTGTGTGTTTGTATTAAATTCTTTCGGCCTGTTTTTTGTGTTTGTCTTTGCAGAAACTTTCAGTTGTGAATTTATTTTTAGTATGTTATATGCATGTGAAGATATCGCTTAAAACCCAATGAGCCATTTTAGGAAAAAAGTGGAATGTGAACATCAGCAGCAACCTTTCCACTCAAGTTTCAGTTTTTGTGGGGGATTCGAACAAAAAGGGTTAATATTGAAACTTATCATAGGATAAAAATTCTTACTTTGTGCTTATTTCAAGAGGTGTTTACTTAGCATATTACAAATAGCAGAATATACTGCCTTATACCATGGTTTTTGTTTAATTTTTATTAATATAAACTTAAACTGCTCACCTCAACTATCCATTCCCAAGTAACACTCATGAACACTTTAGAAAACTTAAAAAACAGTAAGTGCTTAGTAGCTTCCATTAAGTAACTCTCCAGAGTATTTGTCTGTTTCAAATACATTTTTAGTTCTGTAATCCCTATGTCTTAAATTTGGAAGGATGACCTACCTTTAAAAACAAATCTGACTGACAGAGAAAACATTTGGAGACAGTAAGAAGACTGGAAAACCAAGTAGTGTGATAGAAACCAGTTATACTCCCGAACATTTCAATACCTGATTTGTAAGATTATACGTGTAGAAATGTAGAAACTTACGTCTAGCCTGCAAATCTTTATTGCTGTCTAGTTTTAGAAACTTTTTCTGGAGACATAGTAAGTAACCAACAAATAGGACCTGACAAATTATAGAACTTTAGAAATCCCATTTTTACTGATTTATTTATTATAACATTATTTAATGCTAGTAGAAGTGTAAAGTTTCATAGAAAAATGTGAACATCAGGAAATGCACATTCGGGTTGAATTAAGATAAATCTGTCTTCATCATGCCTGATTTGTCTCTATATCACAGTACCATTATTCTGTCTCTGTTTAAAGGGATCACAGTCTCATGGTAAAGAGATCTATTTGAAGATGTTATCTCATTTGTATGAAATTCTCTCTCTCTCTGTAGGTAGTGTGAAAGACCAGCTGTCCCTTAATGATACTGAAACATCCTTATGTGTGGTACTTGTACCTCTGCCTGTTAATAAGGCTGTATAGGCCTATGAAAATGTCTTTCCAGTTATTTGTAGTTTTGCCAAAATTTAGACTGAAGGTGACCTTTACTGCCAGTTGAATTGGTTTTGGTAAGCTTTTGATTTGAATTTAGAAAGGTTAAGAAAAGAGATTTAGAAGAAAAAAATATTTTTTTTTCCTTATTCTGATGTTAAACAGATTTTAAAGCAATATGGAGTTGCCTTTTGCTGGTTTTGACCTAAATTTGGTCAAGCTGTAAACATCTGGCAAAATGTTGTTTGGAAAACTGAACTGTCAACATTTTTGTTGATTTGTAGCAGGTTTCTGTCCATACTAGACATACTTCAGCCACACAGGCTTTCCACACTTCTGTCTGTGCACTTTCCATAACAGGATGGCTGAGAAGCCAGTCTTCTTACTTTTCCTCCTCCCAAATTATACTTCCCATCAAAAAGGAAGTATCACTTCCCATGGAAAAGGAAATCGCTCCAATGTAGTGGTGGGAGGAGGGAAGGGTCTAGGTCTGCTTGGAAGGTTTAAAAGCAGAACATGTAAGAGGCAAAGCTGAAGATGTAATGAATTATCTGGACGTGCATTACTGCGCTCTCTAATTTAGAGTGAAAATAGGAATGAAGCACCACTGCTTATTTACTCATATTTATGGATGTGATGGTATTTGTGGTGGATTAAATGGGGTGAAACTCAGGGGTAAAACCAGTCTTCTACTTTTTTAGCTTATCTGTAGGAAAACACCTGACTTCTGGTTTCTCCTACCTGGTTTATAAAGGTGTCTCCAAAGGCGTGGACATATCTAGAATTTCCATTTCTTAGAAGTCTTAAGTTCTTTTTTATTGTCTAGTTTCTGTTTCAATTTAAAGGATTTTCAACTATCAAGCAGGTTTAACAATGTCCATTTACTGACTATACAATTTTTTTTTTTTTTTGACCTGGTTAAGTGGAATGCTCCTGTATAATTTAAACGAATGTGTAGGCTGTTTGTGTCTCCATTTATTTTTTTTTTTAATAAATTATCCATTTTGAATAGTTACTATTTTTATGTTCTCTGCTGGGGTATCTAATGTGATTACCATAATTATCATAGCTTCTCTGCCCACTTCACTACTTTGTGGGCATTTGCAATAGCTCCAGTAATTTTGTGTATTAAAATAAGTTGCAGAGAACTATGATGTGAGGGTATGGCTTTTTCTTTATTAGCAGGAAGTGGATTCTTTTGTAGCATAGAACGTAGAAGTATGAAGTAATGCAAAGGTAATTCTCATCACCGTGGATCTTGGAACAGTTCATAGATGTGTCTTATGTGGCTGTTGCTGTCAGTCTGAGCACTTCTGTGCACAGAAACACTCAGAAGTGGTGTCATAACTTGTATTGTTCAAAAGGAACCTTGAGTATTTTTCTGTCATGTTTCTAATCTCTTTGGATATCTTCTGTTCTGTTTCTTTTTTGGCACTTCAGTTCTGTCCAGCTGAATTTATCTGTATATTTGAGAAGAATAACTTAAATTCGCACAAAGTTTTGCACAAATAATGGCCAAGTTATTTGTTCAGGTTGCCCAAGCGGCCAAAGCATGAACCCAGCAAGTCAAATTTAAAAAAATTAAACACTAGTGTATGCACTTTAGTTTCCCTTAGAAAAAAGAAAAATGTTGTTTGATCCAAATTTAGCTCTACAGAGAAACACCACTTGCTTTCTGTATTTAACTGCCAAATCTTAAATAACGCAGGATAATTTTCTATAGAAAGGCAGGTTGCCTCACAGTTGCTCTGTAGTCCTAGTAGACTACTAGAAACTATTACTCAGGTTTAAAAACAGAAGATGTTTGCAGAGGTAATAGTGAATTTTCCACTTCAGGAAGTAAGGAGAAAATCTCATTTTAAAGTAGTTCTCAAAATCTCTCTCTTGTAACCACTTAGTGGATCTATATAAGAACAGCTCGTCCTCCAAAGCTGTCATAAAATTTAAGATTTGTGGTTCTCCAATGCATTTTTAAGCCTTTGTGGGCCTATTAAAATTTTAATTTTCTTGAAGGAATATTAAGTAATCGGAAATTCTGGCATTGAAGAAGTTCAGTTGTGACTCTTCAGTTTTGCTGTTGCTTTATGCACAGCTGCATTCAATTCTTTAGAGAGTCCTTATTTAAACTTGCGAATGTGCATCTTCCTGTATATTTGCTAGCAAATTTCTACAAGGCTTCTTTCTTCTCCCCTCCCCCTTTTCCCTGCACTGCTTTTAAAAGATAATCACTAAGCTCTTCTTTCGTTTGAATGCTTATAAAAATTATGGGAGATTATTACAGGTCTCTGCAAAATTAAAGGAGGACCTATAGTCCTACTCTGGTTGGATTCCCCCCCCCCCCCCCCCCCCCCCCCCCCCCCCCCCCCCCCCCCCCCCCCCTTTGGATTGCTGTTTGAGGATGTTTGGGTAGGAGGAATTTTGAGCATTTAGTAAAGTCATGTTTCTTGAGTGATCATCTGGTAGTTTCTTCCCTGAATCAATTAATATTATCCCTGTCCTCTTTTATGATAGATGCTTGGCTGCTGCCTGCCTACTTGATCTATATGATTGCAGGTTCCTTTAATCAAAGCAGTGACTGTCACTTCTTCTAGATCTGGATTTTAAAAACTCATCCCATATCTGGGTGCCACCTTAGTTGCACAAACCAGGGACCTAGTCTGTTTCCACTTTTAGATGTCCATCTTTGATTTCATTTCCCTGTTTCAGTTTCCAGCTGGACCTGTAGGGATAAAATACTGAGATAATAAGGAATGCAGAATTTTTTACAACAGCTTAGAAAACGACAGATTTCTGAAAAATAATTAACCATTTTGAAATAGTATTCTATCCTTGAGCCTAATTTCTGATTTGGTCGATGTAAGGGTTAGTGTCCTTGGTTCAGTCAAATCATTTGACTTCTCCTGTGTCAGCCACTTACGTTGAGGGCTGGCCAGGTATCTCTTAAAAGACTTGATTCCTTGTTTCCTTTGAACTCCAAGGAAACGAACAGCAGCTCTTTTAACTGCAACTCATTGCTGTAGATCCTCTCTATCCCCCTATCTAAACTCTTTGAAACCAGTAATAACTGTCCCCTTGCTGCCATTTAGTGATACTGGTTTTAGTGTTTTTTCTAATGGTCATGCTGAAAGGGGGGAGGGAAAAAGATGCCATTATTCATATCTCCTTGTTAGTTCCTGCCCTGCTGTCTTTAGAATTCCACATGATGCTTAAAAAAAAAAAAAAAAAACAAACCAGCACCAAAACCCAACTTTCTGCATCTGAGTCAAAGCCAGAGAATAAACTTGATGGCTTCTCCTAACACATTAACACTTTCATTTAGGAACACGCGTTCACTGGTCATGGGCCTTACTCATAGATTAAAAGTCAAGACAGTTTCCTTGCACTGTTTATCAAAACAGGTCTGCAAGAGCAGGACTTGTCAGGTTTGATCCAGTTTATTGGTGTTTTAAGAGTGCCAAACTTGTGAGATACAGGCATATTATGTTCCCAAAGTAAGTCTGTTAGAAGCCTGTAATGATATAATCAATCTTAAGTCTACAGTCTTTAAGACTTGTGACTCCTTTTCAAGGTACCTGTTAAACTAATACTCAAATTCCCCTTTCTTCCCTCTGTGCTATTTTCCACAGATAATGTATTGATTTGTCTTTTTAGAGCAAAGAAAAAATTTGGGAGTTTGCTTTAATGAATGTCCCCTTGAAATCAAACAGAATTTTGCTAGGGAAGGAAAGGGACTGCCAAATTTGTTTGCTAGTGATCATTTCTGCGCTTCAGACTTCTATAAGGTCATGGAGTGCAAACGTGGAACTTACCTGTGGCTTCCTCACTGCTTGGCGAAGTGCTGCTAGATTGCGCTATCTTTCATTTCCTCACTATTTCTAGCTTCGAACACTGATTTCTAAAAATGCTTTTTGTGTATTCTTAAAGGGCCTTTCAATTTTATCTAGTTTGTGTTAAATTATTAAACAGAGATGAACAATTTATTAGAATAGCCTAATACATTTTCTACTACCTTCATATTCTGGGAGGTCACTTTCTCTCCTATTCTTCCTTTGAGTCATTTAATATAATATCCTCATTCTCAGAATTATCATCTGGGTACAACAGGTTCATTTTTTCATTTCTGTCTATGTCTTATGAATCTTAATGTTCTGCCAGTCATTTGTGTACACATTTTACTAGAGCAATTCACATTAAATCAGTCTGTAATATTCATATGAATTGCTTTGAAATATAAAAGTAGATGTAGAAGTTATCCTAAACTGCAAATCTTTGTGGTTGAATTAATGAATATTTAGGGTATGGTTTTTTTAGGCTTCCAAGAAAATGAAAGCAATATAATCGGTTTTAACTCCTGATTTAAGACTAGGAATTTAAATTTAATTAAAGCTGATGTTTTAGCCTTATAATGCTAACCTACTGTGTCTCACTGAGCAGCTGGTGCGTAGGAGACGCTCCGCTTGCCTGGTAGATATTGTGGAACTTCAGAAGTATGATGTCATGCAGTTTCTGACTAGTCACTGGTACTCCTATTTTTTAATTTTAAAATATTCTGCTATGTTTTATTTTATTGTTTTGCTTTACATTTTTATGCCATGGTTAGTGTTATCCAAGGTGAATCGGGATTGCCGATCTAAACCCAAGAACTAAAAACCACTTTTGGTACCCAGGGTGTGTTATATACTATATTTGTCTTTTGATTTGATATTTTTCACTAGTCTAGGGGGTAAACTTGATGTATTGGGGGTTTACTGCCCATCATGGGCACTCGTCTTTCCTGCTTGCTGTTCCTGGCTTGCCTCCTTTCTCCACTACCCCTCCAGTCTCCTTGCTAATGTCTCTTCCAGGAGTTGGTGTCACTCCATCTGTTCTTATGATGCTTTTTCTGGATCTCGGTGGCTGGTACGCCCATTAGCCGGTATTGCTTCTGCCACCAGGTACGTGCTTTCAGAACCAGGCTGTTTGCTGTGATAAGCTAAGTGTACCATTTCAAGCCAAAAAGGTACCCTGGAGTGGGCATGCAGCTTTCTCCACAGTGCACATCTGGGCACGTAAGCATGTTCTTGACCCAAAGTAGGTCCTAAGCAGTGCCGTGTGTTTCGTGGCTGTAGCTCGCGGAATAAACTTAGTTTTCCTTTCAGCTTTGTGTAGACTATTACAAAATTTTAATCATCTTTATTTTTCTGTAGAGAGAAAAGCTTTTTGCTAGAGGTGCGCTTTCAGGAAGAAATCTTGGCCGATGAAGCTGTTACAATTAAACAGAGGTGATCTGAGCCATTCTGCTTGCCTGAGGCAGACAGGCTCAGCAGGGCTTTGGAGAACAGCGTGAACAAACGACGAGTGCCAGGGTACCTGGTGTGCAGTGAGGGGCTTGGTCTCTGCCCTGTTCCTGTAGGTGCTGGACAATCTCTGAGGGAAAAGCGATCTTCAGTCGACTCTTCTTTCTGTGCATGTACAAAGAGAGAAAATTGATTTCTGACTTCAAAATCCCAAACAAACTTTTAAAGGGATTAGATTTAGAATGCAAGAGAGAGTGCACAGTATGTAAAATTGTTCTAGCTGAAAAATTAACAGCTGCAAATAGCCCATTGAAACACGCAGGGTTTTGAGAAGTACCTTCTTCACTGGTCCATAAAAACAATGAATAAAACTGAGCAAAAAGAAGTAATGGTAGGATATTGCTTAAAAACTAGATCAATATCTTATTTTTGCAGTAATCCTGTTTGCCTACCTTGATCTTTCTTTGGCCAGAAGGATAGGGTGTAATTAATGAAAATTGATTTAGCTTGAAGAATAAAGCATTAACAACTTGCTATTGTAAGAAAAATGAAACATCTAGAAAATTTGCTCTATTCTTGGTGTGTTAGACCTCAAGCAGTCTCTAAATTAATTAGAAGTTGCTTTGTTAATGTACATTTGTCAAATAGTATATTGGGAAGAACTTTTGTACAAAAAATACTTCTGTATTTTTATCATTTTTAGAGTCTAAGGTTGAATTAATACCTTTTTCCAAAATACATGTATTTTGAGGACACCACATCCTATAGCATAAGTCTATAATAACTGTTAGATGTAAAAATACAATTGCTTTGGAGTGAGAATTGTTGTAGAACAGACATGTTATCCTCTTAGAGTGGTATCTTGTCTCTGAAAATAGGTAATTTTTAAGGAATAGATGATATGGTGCATTGGGCCTACTGCCACTCTTCCTTTGCATCTAAATTATGACTCTCTGAGGATGCAAACATTTTTTCTTGGTATCAGCAAAGAAAGTGTCCATTACCCTAAACAACGCTGGAAAGCGGAGCTCTGAGACAGTTCTGTTGTGATACCCACTGGCACATTTGCAAGTGTTAGAGGAGACAAACATAACTGTTTATTAAACAGAACCGTTTAGCAGTACTGTGCCTGACTGAAATCGCTAGCTCACTGCTTCCAAATACTATATAAGCACAAAGGAAATACGGTAATATACAGTCTGTAACAAGCAGGATAAATACAGACCTTCTGACCTCCTCTAGAAAACCTCAAAATTCGTCCCCTAATTAGTTTTACTCCTAAAAGCAAAAGTTCCAGAAGCTCCTTGAAGTCCACGAGGGATTTCACTATTGCTATTGATTTAATATGAAAGTGCTCAGATACCGTAGCAATGGCTGGCAGCATAAAGCACCAATAAATCAATTAATAGAGTTTAGCCTTGGGGTGTGTGTTAGTTCATCTAGTCTCATCTGTCATATATCAGAAGCCATTAAATTTCTCCCTGTTACCTCTGTACTGAACCCAATAATTTGACTAAAGCATAGCTTGTGTCCAGCTAAATCATACCTTTCAGAGAAATGTCCAGTCCTGGTTTGAAGGCATGAAGAGGGAAGATACTTCCCTTTGCCAGTTTGTTGCAATGGTTCATCGTTCTCACGGTGGTGAGTGTGTGCCTCGCGTCTCATTTGAATTTTTCTGGCATTAGCTTTCAGCCGTTGATTCTTTTAATGCCCCTTTCCACTAGGGTAAAGAGCTCCTTAATATCCTGCAGTTCCTCCTTGTGGAGGTACTTAGATGTTGTAATCAAATCACTTCTCAGTTTCCTTTTGGATAAGCCAAACAAATTGAGCTCACGAACTCTTTCTCACTAATTACGTGTCATTTAAGTTTTGTGGCTCTTTTTTTCTAACTTCATCAATTTTCCAGAGTCCCCCTTAAAATGTGAGCACTGGGACGGTATACAGGATTTCAGTATAGTTACGGACTTGGTAATTTTAATACATAGGTAAAATTTTCCTAGTCATTTCTAAATTTATACATTGAATGCTTGTGTTAGCTTACTTTCCATTGTTGGGAGAAGATCTACATTCCTCGATGCGGGGGCATGTCTTTGTTAAAATGAGCTCAGCCTGGTGCCGTTTCACTACAGTAATGCAGATTCATCTGCGAAACTGATGTCGTTATCACTGTTGATCATCTTGCCAGGTATTGTCGTCTGCAAACTTCATCAGCCATGATTTTATATTTACTTCCAAATTACCAATGAAAGCTTTTAGTAATGTTATGTCTTTTATAACATCACTGGAAACAGCTCTTTGATAACACTTTTCTGTGAAAGCTTATTTGTTGAGAGTGGCCAGTTAATCTTGCAAGATTTTGATATTTCTGTTTTTTCTCTGCATTGCATAATTTCAGCTTCATGGAACAAAAAAATATATTCAGGAATAAATATCAGATTTGTTTGACAAGCTTCATTTTCCTGGAAACCACATTGATTACTTCTGATTGTAGTATTTTCTTTTAATTCTTTTCCAGTTAATTGTGTTGCAACTTTTGTAATAATTTTTATATGGGAATAGTCTCGTAGTAGTCTGACTACAAGTAACTTAGTATTTTGAATAATACTAAAATTATTTAGGGTGTCTTCTGGAATTTTCTGGGAATGCTAAGATTTATTGGAACTATTAACAGCAGCATTCTTCAGGAAATTCTTTCATGGTTTCCTACTGTAAATTGTCTAGATCTGCTGATTTTGAAATATTTATACCTGGTCAATGTTTGTTTAACTTTCTTCTGGTTTGCTGATGGACAAGAAAGTATTTCAACATCCTCATGTGATGCAAACATATTTTATTTCTGAATGCAGAAGACTTAATTGAATGCTTTTGCCTTATCAACAACATTATCATTAGTAGGGAAACCAGTTTTACTCTTTTGTTCTTAATTTATTCCAAAAATTACAGCATTGTATTCTTAGTCCTTCATTCTGTCAGCTGCAGGGATTTTTTTTTTTTCCCCAGATGTAATACTTCTCAATTTTGCAATATGAATATTATGGTAATTCCTACATAATATAGTCATTTCTAATTTTAACCTTTTGTTATTTTTATCTTGCTGAAACTTCGCTTGGTACCATCTTCTTTGTGTCACTCTGTAAGATGCTTGTCTGCCAGATGGAGCACTGGACAAAGTTGGCTTATCTGCAGTTACTCTCTGCGTCTTTTCACCTCCAGGTTTGGTGAAACTTTCATGAACTGTTTCAGAAGATAATGCCTTTGCTTCCAGTCTTGGATGTCGTGTGTTCACACACAGAATATGAAGCAGGCTAACCAACTTGGTGTAGGAGATTTCACCCAGGAGAATCAACAGATTTCAAGTCTGCTATAGTCGGTGCGCAGGAGGAAGGGAGATGTGAAGGCGGGGCGGGAAGGGGGTGAAGAAGTGTTGCTTTTCAAGTCAGCTCATATTGGTAAGTGCAACTGCTATAATATCATCTTAGAGCTAATGTCTTGGAGATGTGTTGGAGTCTGACATTTGTCAAAAAGAGGACATACCTCAGTCCTTTATTCCCCTTGGGGTCATGCTACAAGGTTCAGAGAGGCTGTGATATGGTATTAAATCAAACAAAAAATGAATGCCCCCTACCCGTATCGATTTCGTTTTGTGCAAAAAGTTGCCTGTACATGTGTTAGGATGATCAATACAAAGACACAAGGAAGAAGAACACTCCCTTCCCCAGCTTCTAATGTTTTAATATCCTGATTGAACATAGGCATGACAGAGAAAAAGTAACTTCTGAGACTTGAATGACTGACGTTGGCAAATGCTGCACCCACTTTTCATGGATGTCAAATAGCTGGTAAACTGAGTAAGAAGAAATATATCTTGGAGCCTAAGCAGCAGAGATCAAATGCAGGTTAGGAATAGTAACAAGCAAAGTAGCTCCTAGAACTTCTAACAAATCACAGAATGGTTGAGGTTGGAAGCAACCTCTGGAGGTCATCTGGTCCAACCCCTTTGCTCAGGCAGGGCCACCTAGAGCTGGTTGCCCACGACCATGTCCAGATGGCTTCTGATTATCTCCAAGGATGGAGATTCCACAACCTCCATGGGCAAACTGTGCCAGTGCTCGGTCACCCTCGCAGTAAAAAAAGTGTTTCCTGATGTTCAGAGGGAACCTTCTGTGTTTCAGTTTGTGCCCGTTGTCCCTTGTTAAAATTGTTGGAAACCAAACCCTTCAGAGAGCATACATGACACCCATTCCCTTCAGGCTGCAACAAGGAGAAACCTTGCTGGCCGGGCTAGTACCTGCTTCAGAACTGGTTTAACCCCAGTCAGCAACTCAGCACCACGCAGCCGTTTCCCCCTCCCCCTCCCAGTGGGGTGAGGAGGAGGAAAGGAAAGAAAAAAAAGTAAAACTCGTGGGTTGAGATAAGAACAGTTTAATAACTAAAGTAAAATATAATACTAACAATAGTAATAATGAAATATAATAATAATAGGAATGAAAAGGAATGCAACAAAAAGAAGGGGGGGGGGGGGAGGAAAAAAAACCCAGTGATGCACAATGCAATTGCTCACCACCCGCTGACCAATGCCCAGTTAGTTCCTGAGCCGCGATCCGCCCCTCCCGGCCAGCTCCCCCCTGTTTATATACTGGGCATGATGTTCTATGGTATGGAATACCCCTTTGGCTAGTTCAGGTCAGCTGCCCCGGCTCTGCTCCCTCCCAGCTTCTTGCACACCTGCTTGCTGGCAGAGCATGGGAAACTGAAAAGTCCTTGGCTTAAGATAAGCGCTACTTAGCAACAACTAAAACCTCAGAGTGTTATCAGCATCATTCTCACACTAAATCCAAAACACAGCACTGTACCAGCTACTAAAAAGAAAGTTAACTCTGTCCCAGCCGAAACCAGGACAGTCTTGCAAATTATTTTCTCCTTAAAGTTAACAGTCTAATTATGATATCTCAGCAAATTCCTAGGAAATAATCAGATGATGAACTTTGGAGGAACGGAGATGTTCTTTCCATGCAAACGTTTCTGCTGCAGTGAAGAAAAAAATCCTAATAATGGTACAGTCAGAGTTATTTCCATCACAGTGCCCTAGCTTTTGTCTGCAGTGTCCTTGAACTGGCCTGTAGAAGATTACTTTTTACATGGCAATCCGTTAAGTTGCAACCTTGTATTGATACAGAAATATGTAATTATTCCTAATGTACAGTTATATTGGATAACCTGTTCTGAGGTAGCCTATAGTTATTTCTGTTCCTTCCATGTAAAATTTAGCTAATACTCAATTCTTTAGTCTCACTTCAATAATACTGACACTCATAGCTTTGTAATGGAAAAGAAGTTTTTTTGGCTGTTATTCCTACAACATGCCAGGTGCTGCTTTTCAAATATTCTTTGGTGCAACATAATGGAGGCGGCCATGCATGAGGAAATGTTATAGTTCCTTTACTGAAGACTTATGTTGGATTCATAGCATCAAACTTCTCTGAACCAATGATGGTAGACCACCATTTAAATGAATGGAGGAAAATAGCGATTTCAAGATTCTGCAACATGATTCATCTCATCCTAAGGTAGACATATAATGTAAATCAAATAATTTGTACTCTAAAAGTAGATGTTTTTTCCCTACTGATAGAGACTAGGAAGCTAGCTCAGAAGCAAGTGCCACAATACAGACTCCTAGTGTGAGCTAAGGTGAATCCAAGCCAAAGCTGGATCCATTTAAGATTTATTCCTTGCCATTCCAACTACTTGTGAATATGTCCAGGAAAGAATGTTTGTTTTTCTGAAACATATTTATTTGAAATTATTGCTTGAATAATTTAATCGCTAAGTGTTGGTCTGTGGTTAGTCTAAGAGAAATCACTAGATAGTAAGTGATACATGTTCTGTTTCCTTACTGAGCAGGAAAACATCCTGTAATAGGGTTTCTGATGCAAATACAAATGTAATTCTAATTTTTTTTTTCCTAGCTAATATATCTTAAAAATCCAGTCTGTGTTAGTTAGTCTTGTTAGTAACCTCTAAGGTGATCTAACAACGATCAAAGAAGTTCAGACTGGACATTAGGAAAAGGTTCTTCACTGAGAGAGTAGTCGGTCACTGGAACAGGCTCTCCAGGGATGTGGTCACTCCACTAAGCCTGTCAGAGTTCAAGGAATGTCTGAACGATGCTCCTAGTCATAGATTTAGTTTTAGGTAGTCCTGTGAGGAGCAGGGAGTTGGACTCGATGATCCTTATGGGTCCCTTACAACTTGAGATATTCTATGATTCTAAAGCAAATTGACTTCAATCAACTGACTTTTATAGCATCTGCACATTGCATGTGTAGGGTATTGTCGATTTGAAAGTTTTGGCTGATATGTGAATTATGGTTACCTCTACTTCTGCTCCTCAGTCAGCATTTCTAATTCTGGCTGCCAGTTTCAGTTTGCCAATATCATTTTGATGAGAAAAGAAGGCCTTTCTGTAGGTATTGCATGATTAAAATAAAAAAGTTTGAACTTCAGAGACTGGTATAAGGCCCTTCTGTCTTTCATTTCTGGGAAGGAATCCATCTAGCCCAACAAAATCGATTAGGAAGTTTCCAAAAGTTACTTTCTTTTCACTTGTGCTCTGTATGTGCTCGTAAATACTGGCAGACAGCAGCTTGAACAACTCTCTGCCAAATTGTCATATTCAAGATCTGCATTCATTTTCAGCATTGTGGAAACAGTATTCACTACTTGCCACCTACTGTCTTGTGATCCAGGGCTGAATAGAGGCTTGTATCAAATAAGCTGTGGAAATAAACGTCGTCTCTCTTTTTCAGCTTGTTGAAAGAGAGTAAACGTCAAGGTCATATAAGGGATTTATTGAGTAAGTAGTTGAAAGAACTTTAAATGAAAAACAAGACAACAACAATGAAGTTAATGACTTGAAGTCATCCTTATCCTGAAAAATTCTTGATGATGCAAAAATCAGTAAAAATAGTGCCATTTGACTTATTAGTCATGCTCTTCTGGTCCACTGAGCTGTTTAAAATTAGCCCCCTTCAGTTGCCTAAAAGCCCAGCATGTTTGATTGCCCATACATCAATGTTTGCATATAAATGTCCTCAAAATACAAGCAGAGTGGAAGGCTCTCCCTGACACTTAAGGCAAATCCAACTCAGCAGTGACTCGGGGGTATTTTCTTTGAGACAGTGAATCTCTGGACGCCACGTGGCTGGATCCAAGCCTTCCTGTCAGTCATTACCTTCTGGGCAGCCTTATGTTTTATACTGCCAGATCATCAATGGGTAATGACACAATATTCTAAAGATGATTTTCCACATGGGGATAGCCTCATAGCAGTTTCTCTGTAAGCTGGGAGGTTAAGGTCTTTTTGCCTGTGCTTGTCTTTGAGACCTCTCAGACACTTTCCTGATTCCAGGGTGAGGCTATCTGACACAAGCCTCCACCCAGTCCCTCAGCCTGAGGGCATTACAGAAGGTGAGGAATTAAGTATCCTAATTACCCTGTGTGCCCACTGACATTCTCTTTTCTCTACCTTCTCCTTTCTTGTATGCAATCACCACAATTTCTACCTTTTCATAGCAATGTCTAAGGTCTTGTCCCTGAAACCCAAGCATCTTCGTATGGTGGAAAGGCAACAGGATGGTCCAGGTAATTAGAGTGCGTTTGTTCACTCACAGTGAGAAGTTATCTGTATCAATAGCAAGACAGACACTGTTTGGCGCACATAGATAAAACGTGATCTAAGTTTTGGGCTTAGTGTGTGGGCAGGGATCTGTTGTCCCCAGGGAAACCTTCACCATGTCAATTTAGGATATATGGAAAATCTAAAAAATTGGAACCTTTCCATTAACTTAGTAAAAGTTACTTTGGCAGTCATTTTTGTCTTTATGCCTGCTTGTAGAAACAGTTTCGGTTTTCTTCCGTGCTACTGTAGTACATTTGCTTAAAGGCATCTGCTCTTGCATCTAGAAATCCTGTACCACTGTGAAATCTGAATTCAGGGTTTGAGTTAAAAAGCTTAAAGGCACTTTTGTGGCTAATCTCTTGTATGCCGGATTTTTCTAAGATAAGGTTTCAGGATAAAGTCTCCACCCATGGTTGTATGAGTACTATTTGTCCTGAAGAATGGTCTGTCTGTGTTTCTTCCCAAACCCTATTCATCCCCAGCAGAGGACGTTACATGCACTGAATATTAAAAGTTCCTTGGTTAGGACTCCTCCCTACTGTAAAGTGAGTTGTCATTGCTTCTGCCACAGCAAGGGCTTTGATTTTTAGCAGGTTCTGTCTAAGGCCATCCTCCTGAATCACTCGTGGCATGAAGACTTGCAATGATACAGCAAAGGTGGAACCTGCTTGTGTAGTTCATTTTTATAACTTGGTACAGGCTCTGTACATAAAATTACTTCCAGATTTGTTAAGTTGTTAGATGGAGTGCTGTTTGGGCACAGTCAGCTGAAATTTTTTAGACAGGACGTTGGTCCAATCTTGCTTTCCCCGGTTTTCTGGATGAGGGCTCTGATGACCATGGGACCACTGTTCTCAGCATGAACCTGCATGTGGACAGTCGATGGAGGATGAGGGGAAGGTTCCTTAGAAGTAACTGTATAATCTTCATAGTGCACTTTGCATAATTACCTTCAACATCTGCCCACTCCCCTCTCTGACCTTGCTTTTGGCTTTGTTTATGTGTGGGCCAATGTTGGCAGGTTCTCCCACCAGTTTATACCGTGTGGGAGACAATTATGCCATATGCAGGGAGAATGAGATGTTTAAAGGTCTCTGAGTTTAAGCATGGCTGTACTCTTGGCACAGTGTGAATGTGAATATAAACAGCAAACAGACTATGAAGAACATCCATTTAGGGATAAATTATCTTCCTTTTCTATCATTTAAAGGACACTACTGAAAGAGGTGGAAATGCTTGTGAGGTTGCTGTATTTGAAGGAAAGGCACTTTTTGACAAGAGATTACCACTCTACCACAGGCTCCTTTTCTTCTGGTCATTTTTCTTCTCATCACAGATTCCCTTTGCAGCTGAAATCTAGAACTTCTTGCTGACATCAGAATGTGCCTAAAAAAGGAAAATGTTGACAAAAGCAAGACTCATTAAAACTGAACAAGCAGATGCCTATGTTAAAGGATAACACAAGGTCTAGTTACGGTAGCCCTCCCTCACTATTTCCAGTCCTGAGTTTCATAAGGAGATTGTGGAAGTAGTTTATGTGTGGATTAAACATTGTTTTTCCTTCGGTACCGTCAGGTGTTTTGTCTTCCTCAGGGCCGGCTCCAGTGAGCACCGAGCTGTGTGCCGGCACCCAGCGCCTGCCCCAACAGAGTCGCTGCCTGCTGGCAGTCCCCTGCTGCGTGGCCACATGTCCCCGTGCAGCTCTGCACACCCAACGTGCCTTGTGCCCCCGCTCCTCTCCCCATTACGTGTGGGACGGACCCCGCAGCATCACCCAGCCAGCCTGGCTCTGTCGGCACCGTCCAGTGTGGGCCACCTGGCCATGCCGGTGTGAGGCAGAGGACCAGCACCAGCCCTGGATTTAGGGGGTTGGTGTGGAACCCCAGCAAATCATGGGTGTTGGTAGTGAGGGTCTCCGGCTCCTAGCAACTTCAGGAGGAGGCAGTGGTACCCACCAGACTGCAGCCCCACGGTCCTATTTATCTGGTTGATCGTACGCTTGAAGACATCCTTGTGGGGATCTCGCACCACAACACAGTTTTATTCTGTGCCATTCCTTTTTCATCTGGAGATTACAATAAAACACTGTGGGGATTTTTTACATTGGAAGATGTAGCGTTTATATTGTATCACTAAAACAGTTGCCAGCAATGCCTGTTTGGGTCTCTTTCTATTGGTCTGTTGTATGTCAAACACAACATGTGCATTGGTATCTTGATGCTTTGAATAGCAGGGTTTATTTGCTTTGCGTTTTTCAATAACAAAGTAGCTGAAAGTCACCTTTAGTACTTTCCTTAAAAGTAACTAATCTTTTGATACCCTAGGGCTTTGAATCAATGGTTTTAAATCAATATTTTCTATATAAAGTTATTGTTTATCTTCACCCTGCGCTCTGCGGACTGAAAATCAATGGGGGACGTTTGTGAATTGTACAGAACGTGGGATAGGCAAAGAATTAGATGTTACGCCCTTTGGGGAAATGCACGAAATTAAGGAAATTAAGTGGCACTCTTCTCAATAAAACCTCGAGTAACTATCACTGTTTTCATGCAGTTTTGTTCTTAAATATCTCTTGGGCACTAATTGAAAAGGAAACAGAATTTTATTTTTCAGGATGCAGTGAAATCTTGAACAGCAATTAAAATACAGAATGTTTTGGCAGTCTTTAATAATGTAATTGGTTCCGCGGACAGGAAGAGTTCACGAACTGCTTTGCATTTCTTTCACATTTGGTCTTAATTTTAAGAGACCATTACTGCTTACAGTCATCTAGGAGGCCTAGATTCAACAGAATCTCAGGGGAAAGAGAGTGCAACAGTACAACTTTAATAGCATCAGATGTGTGTTTATCTCAGGCTTTTTGTTTTGCTTTCTAAATTTGTTATATTAAGAGTACTACTACAAGCTGTGTTCTTTGAGCTCCTTTTTCATCTATATTTTTAAGAGAGGTTACTTGGTCCGAAACTGAGTTTTCTAAGAAAACACGTATTAATTTTACATAACATTAGTTTCTGTTATTTCATGAAATTAACACATTCCTGTGGTCTGGAGTAAAACAGAAGGAGCACGGGCATGCTTTTGATGCCCAAAGCCTTCATTTTGTTAAAGAAGGTTTTCAGAGTGGTTTTTTTCTGAAAACATTTGGTAAAATGGTGTACAGTTTCAACTGGTCAGTCACTCCAGTGAAGTGACACAAACTAAGAAAAATGAAAACAACGGCAATTCAACAGCTATGAGAAGTAAGAAGTTTCTAGCCCTGTCTAGCCTCTGTAGCTGCAGAATGAACTGAATGATAATATTGTGATTTGGTTACCTGAACAAAAGAAAAAAAAGTTTTCATCCAGATGTTTTCATCCCAGACTGGTGTGAAAGGTCACAATGCTGCATTTCCCTGAGGAAGGAGACTGGCTTTTCCTGTATTCCCTCTCGGATTTAATGAACCCTGTAAAGGCACCCTATGAAGGGGGAGAGACAGAAGGGTGCTGAAATGTTCTGCTTCCTTCATATGTTGGGGTCTCCGTTTTAGGGTGAAATCTGCCTGCTTTTGGTGGTTTTCTTTTTTTCTAGTTATCTTCGCTACAACCAATGACAGCTTAACTGTTAAAGTAAAATCCAGCTGTTAGTCTCCCCTTGCCCGTGTATCTTAGGCTGCCGTTCTTTTTAATCTCCTCTCTGGATTTAACTGCGTATTCCGTTGTCCCCTCTGACCAACGTGGGGTTCTGCTCACCGAGCCACTTCCACGGTGGGCTGCTCCTTGTGGGACTTTCAGAGGTGGTCCATCCCCTACCAGCGTCCTCAGTGCTCTCTGCCTGCCTGACCCCTTCAGCCTACACCTGTGGCTTCCCCAGTGTGGTCTGTGCGTGGCTGCAGCCCCAGCACGACCCCCAGACCTGTTGTCCTGTTCCTCGGGTCGCCCTGATGGGAACGTTTCCGCTGTGACCCAACCTGCTCGCTCAGAGGGTGGGAGGCTGCAAACCCGCCTGGTTGCTGCCATCCCCTCTGCTCCTCATTTGTTTCAGCCTCTCCTCGTGCGTTGCCGTCAACCTAGCTTGCCAGTTCTTCATGGCAAAAGACAACTCTTTACTGCTTTATACAATTTCAGCTGCTGGGCATCAATTCTGAGTAAAACCAACCATCATGTAAATAGTATGTTGACACAGCAGCAGCCCATGAAGTCCAAATGAAGTGGTAATGACACAAAAGCAGCTCCATCCAAATGAGGATGATGATCACACCTCCATCCTGTGAAGGGTTCCCTCCAGACCAGATTGTGACTACCTTTTCATTCTGGGGTCTTATCCAGATGCTTTTGTAAACTGGACCAAACTGTGGGTTGCAGATCTCTTTGGGCTATTATTAGAGCTGCCTGACTTGGTAATGATTAATATGAAATAAGTTATGGGAGGAACTCTAATTTCTTATTTACAAAGGCCTGTAGAAGGACACAGACAGTGACAAAGTACAGCTTTTTCCTCTGAGAGTAGGAGTCAGAAATGCCTTATGTTTCTTCTGGCTGGTCAATGCCATAAACTACCCTTATCCATCAAGGACGTGAATTAGTGCTCAGTGAAAACAATCAAAACATTTCTACCGCTCTTAAGAGTAGGGAAAGGTTGAATCAGCCTTTCTCATAGGATCACTGAAGCCATGCTAAGTGAGCTGCAGTGCTGAAGTGAGCAGAACATCGCCTGCCTTTTCCATCAGGTCACAGAGATGTGAAAGAAGCGGAGCAGCGTTGCTACGAAACTTGTATATGAGCTTGTATATTGGCTTGTATAGAAAAGCTCCCATGTTCACTGATTCTGCAACACTGGTGACTTGTGGGGTGAAAATGGGCAGCACATCTGGCTGCCCGCTGCCGGCAGCATGTCTGCATGTTTGTTGCAGCTCTGAGATGCAGAGGGCTGAAAATTCCCCCTGCTGTGAAATTAAGTACAAGGCAGAATGTTTGCAATGGATTTCTTCAGCTTTTCACAGACAATTTCATTTTCTTAATCCTAACAGTAAAATAGTAATAGTTAAGCAAATTGGCTCGGTGTAGGCTGTCTTTTCAGGGAGGTTCTGCATCTGCCCTTGGAGTCACACTTTTGCTCTGCCAGATGATGAAGTCAGGCAAGCATAGAGCCGGATGATGCCAGGGGTGCTGGACATCAGTCCAGATGTATTGTACATCGGCTTGTTGTGCAAGGTGGGTGGACAAATGGCATTCCATGATCAAGTCTGCAGTTCTGGTTCTGGAGCTTTCCTCACTCAAATTGATGGATTACTGATTGCTCAGAGCTAATACTCTAGATGCATGTTTGAGTAGTCTGTGCATTTATGATTTATCTCTGGATTTATCTGCTAATAAAGGACCTATAACTTTTGGTCTTACTGTTTCTTAATCTCTCTAAAAGTGTAACACTCTTCTGGCTCATTTTTTGAAAGCATGACCTGCCTGGGCCAGCCACAAGCTGTGAGTACCACTACTGCGGTGTTGCTCTTCTAGCCTGAAGGTCCTGAGCTGCTGCCAGCGAGTAAGAGCCACCTGAAGTTCCCTGGCGAGGCTAAGAAGTTCCTGCCTGTGCACTAATAATGAGTCCTTCCCCTGCTTCAGGCAGAAGAACTGAACCACTGCTGACTACTCTCCTCTTCCCAACACTTCATAAGCCTCCTCCCATGATTCCCAAGGGAATTTCAGCTCAATGTTTTAGGAGCTCTGACAACGTGCTCTGATAATTTTGCATGCATCTGTGCTAATGTTAGCCTTAACCAGTATCACTGGTACTGTCGTGTATGCTTTTTTTGGTGGACCAGCACTAAATTAAAGAGCAGTTAGACAAGCGCACATGAGAGACTGAGATTCACAGTATTAATTCCCCAGGAAATCAGAATTTAAAATCTGATCTCAGGCTGTAAAAGTCTTGGACTGAAGTCCGTGCCCATCTGGCTGCAGCTGTACTGACTGTATGTCTACACAAATTAAAGAGGATTTGATTAGCAAGCTTGTGAACACCCGCAGAGCGTCCCCCTGCTTGGTTTGAGCCTGCTCCCACAGCACTTCCCTGGGTGGCAAGCAGCGGAGCTGGCTTCGCCTGTGACATTTCAGTTACTTCCAGGAACAGAGGAAGGGTCTGGTCCCTTTTATTTTTTAGAATCGCTGTAACTTCTGATGGAATTACTACTGACTTGCTGGCATTAAGATTTCACTTAAGGCCAGGATCCCAAAGGTTCAGTCAAATAAAAGGCAAAATGGTAAAATGATGAGTCATTAAGAAAAGACAGAACATTTTGTGCCATGTTCTTAGTACTGGTTATTTACAGTTTTACATTCTTCTTTACAAGTAGAGTTTTCTTGGCTTATGCTGGGATAAACCAAAAGAATCTGGTCTCTTGTATCTGTTAGAGCACCAGGAGAGTCAGTTCACTAACCTGGACTGAGGGACAGCTGTGCAGACACACATTATCGCACCCCATGCACATTCCCAATAACCTTTGACATGGTGAGAGAGAAAAGGGTTTTCTTTCTTTTGTTTAAAACCAGAAAGATCATGTTTAGCTGCCCTGGTACAGTTTTGAGCCTTAATTGTGTCTGGGTAAGTTGGCTGCGAGTTTGGCAGCTGAACCCGACTTGCAAGCTTTTTGGCACTAGTGTTAATTGTGTCACCTGGGTGACCTTTAAGTGAAGACTGAAACAAAAAGAAGTGTTAGATATTTAATCTTTCTCAGCACCACTCATTAGCCTTTCTTCTTCCCTTCTGGCTGAGGTATTTCCACAGACAGCTTCCTTGTTGTTTATAATCCTTCTTGTTTTGTGACTTTATCCTTTTCTGATTTAGTAGTTACATTTTTGTTGTTTTCTTTTACATTCTGTTATCCCTAATAATTTGACCTGGTTTCCAGTGTTTGTACACTTATTTGTATTTGAGATCATTGAGGAAGGCGTGATTGGACCAAACTGACTCTTATTATGCTTCATGTCTTTAATTTACATTAGGATATTTTGTACTTGTGTGTAATATCCTGACCTTCTGCAATTTATTTCCCAAGGGATCTTCCTGATCAGTTACTGAGTTTTTTCTGTGCCTTCTCAAAATTCACTCATTTTATTGTGGGCTGGCTGACACAGAACTGTGGAGAAAAAAGTCCATTTCCCCTTTTGCTGTCTGGAGAGAGTGTCCAGAGCGGAAGGGAGAGCATGTGTGGGGCAATCAGGATGTATGGTCGCTTTGCTTCCAGCTTCTGCTTACGCTACTTATTTAATTCGTTGGTATCCGTCCACCTTAGAGGCTCCTCAGATTGTCCATCCTGTTGTGATGCTATAATGACTAATTAGCCTCTCTTTATTTGTATCACACTGACAGGTTGGGGTTTTTTTGTGCAGGTCTTTGCAACAGCCCCTGATAATCCCAGTCCTGTTCCCTAAGCAAGCCTTTGTTCATGGAATCATAGAATCATTTAGTTTGGAAAAGACTCTTAAGATCATCGAGTCCAACAATTAACCTAATCCTACCAAGTTCATCACTAAACCATGTCCCTAAGCGCCACTTCTATGCATCTTTTAAATGCCTCCAGCGATGGTGACTCCACCACTTCCCTGGGCAGCCTGTTCCAATGCTTGACAACCCTTTCGGTGAAGACATTTTTCCTCATATCCAATCTAAACCTCCCCTGGCACAACTTGAGGCCATTTCCTCTTGTCCTATCGCTTGTTACTTGGGAGAAGAGACCGACACCCACCTTGCTACAACCTCCTTTCAGGTAGTTGTAGAGAGCGATAAGGTCTCCCCTCAGCCTCCTTTCCTCCAGACTAAACAACCCCAGTTCCCTCAGCCGCTCCTCACAGGACTTGTGCTCCAGACCCTTCACCAGCTTCGTTGCCCTTCTTTGGACATGCTCCAGCACCTCAATGTCTTTCTTGTAGTGAGGGGCCCAAAACTGAACACAGTATTTGAGGTGCGGCCTCACCAGTGCCGAGCACAGGGGGATGATCACATCCCTAGTCCTGCTGGACACACTATTTCTGACACAAGCCAGGATGCTATTGGCCTTCTTGGCCACCTGGGCACACTGCTGGCTCATATTCAGGAGCCTCAGGTCCTTTTCCACTGGGCAGCTTTCCAGCCACTCTTCCCCAAGCCGGTAGCATTGCATGGGGTTGTTGTGACCCAAGTGCAGGACCGTGCACTTAGCCTTGTTGAACCTCATACACTTGGCCTTGGCCCATCGATCCAGCCTGTCCAGATCCCTCTGTAGAGCCTTTCTACCCACAAGCAGATCAACACTCCCACCCAGCTTGGTGTCGTCTGCAAACTTACTGAGGGTGCACTTGACCCCCTCATCCAGATCATTGGTAAAGATATTAAACAGAACTGGCCCCAATACTGAGCCCTGGGGAACACCACTTGTGACCAGCCGCCAGCTGGATTTGACTCCATTCACCACAACTCTTTGGGCTTGGCCATCCAGCCAGTTTTTTGCCCAGCGAAGGGTATGTCCGTCCAAGCCATGAGCAGCCAGTTTCTCCAGGAGAATGCTGTGGGAAATGGTGTCAAAGGCTTTACTAAAGTCTAGGTAGACAACATCCACAGCCTTTCCCTCAGCCACTAAGCGGGTTACCTTGTCATAGAAGGAGATCAGGTTAGTCAAGCAGGACCTACCTTTCATAAACCCATGCTGACTGGGCTTGATTGCCTGGTTGTCCTGTACGTGCCATGTGATGGCCCTCAAGATGATCTGCTCCATAACCTTCCCCAGCACCGAGGTCAGACTGACAGGTCGGTAGTTCCCTGGATCCTCCTTCTGGCCCTTCTTGTAGATGGGTGTCACATTTGCTAACCTCCTGTCAACTGGGACCTCCCCAGTTAGTCAGGACTGCTGATAAACGATTGAAAGTGGCTTGGTGAGCACTTCTGCCAGCTCCCTCAATACCCTTGGGTGGATCCCATCCGGCCCCATAGGCTTGTGTGTGTCTAAGTGGTGTAGCAGGTTGTTAACCATTTCCCCTTGGATTATAGGGGCTTCATTCTGCTTCTTGTCCCTGTATTCCAGCTCAGGGAAGATGCCTCATCTTTGTAATAGTCTTCTCCTCCCATAACAAAGAACTAAAGCCTCTTTGGTAATACTGTGTGCACAATCATGTGCTAATCCCCAGGATGCTCCCTGTTCCCATCAGGGCCTTTTCTTGCAAATGTGAGAGCTGCAACACCTGCTAAGCTTGTGACTCAGTTCCACTACCAGTTCTTGGTCTTAGAGCTGTTGTGGATAGCATCATTAGTGCTCATTTGGATTGCCCAATATTTAGTGAATGAGCCTCAGTGACTCTTCTGAGCAACAGATAAAGGCAGATGGTGCATGTCTTGGGATGTCAGGCTTATGGACAGTCCCTCATCCTCTTCAGGACTGAGAAGGGGCCACTCCACTCCTTGTTTGCTCTTTGGGTTGGTGGCTTTGAACTCTATACTCCTTAGAAGAAGTAGCTTTTCCTCATCTACTAGGAGTGATGGTCTTGATTTTGATTTGGGCAGCTGGTAGTCTGAAAAGTGAATTTTCTTTTCTATTCATAGGACAGAAATCAATCACTTTCCATCACTCTTGTACTCATCAGTGGCTCATGTTGGATGTGTTGGGTGGCAGGTTACCCTCAGGCTTGCTGGGTGTTTCTGGAGTCACTGGCATCTCTTTTCCTAACTCTTGCATCCTCTGCAGAGTGTGACGGGCATGCCCAAGCCTGATCTGCTTTTTGAGATCCCGGCAAAGAACTTAAACTTTCCCAAATAAAAGCCCCGTGAAAGGCTCATCTTCAGCTGGCTACCAGCCCCTTATAAATGATGAGGAATTGCACAAAGATGCTGACAGTGGCCCCTGAGCACAATCATTTTCCTTTTTCCTGAGGTGTAGGCATACTAACACAACTGCTGGGCATTTTTTCACAACAGTGCTTTAGCCCAAGCTAGCGAGTCTGCCAAACAGGATGTCAATATAGTAGCATATATATATCTAGGCAGTAAAATTATGCACTTTTAAAAATCACAGCAATGCCTATCCCTCTAAAGAAACAACACTCCTTACTTTGTTTCCTCCCTGTAGCTTTTGATGGCTAACTCTGAACCCTGGCTCTTAATGTCTCTCTCTAATTTTAGTCTGTGTCCATCTCAAGCTCATGGTCATGGAATGTTGGATGACAATGGCCTTCCATACATCCTAACTATTTGGAAAGCTTAAGGTAGGGTTGGTTTTTTTGCAGTTTTTGTTCTGAAACATTTGCATGGCTGTACAGCAGATGGTGCTCTGCTTCCCTTTCTTCTCACACAGACTACTGTCATTAGCTAAACTTTTCAAACCATGACTGAGGATTATTAATAATCTTTTCTGCACTGGCTGAGCAATTGGAGCTACATATTTTCAGAGATGGTTTACTTAGCCATGCACTGATTTTGTTTTAAGGAGCAAGAAAGCATGAAGTCTGTTTGTGGGTTAATTTACAACACTAATCTATCTTCCCTGTGCAGTTAGAGCAGAACACTGACTTACATTTATTAAGGGATTCTTTTCATGTGTGCAAAACCAGTATTTGTTTCAAATGGGTAATTCTTTACTAAAAGGAATGAATCATGAAAGAAAATACAGGTTGATTTTAAGCAATGAACTCAGTGAAACTATCAGAACCTCTAAATCAAGGAAACAGTTTCACAACTTAATTAACTGAATTGTTTATCCAGCTAACTGAAATTGGATGAAATAAAAAAGTATTCTCTGTTTTTATGCTGAATAGTTGAATTCCTGCTTTAGCTCTTTCGGCAGATTAAATGCTGTTTTCTGACACTTCGCACAGTTAGCCCAGGCTTTCAGGGGCTTGTTTCACAAGTGATAGCTCTTAGACAACTAGAAGTGGTGTTGAAAAAGTCAAATCCATTTCAAGGATTTGGTGAGAAACAGTGCTCTAAGCTTTGAAATATTGCAGACTGCAGTAATACCATAGTAATCTTCAACAGTATTAACAGCTTAAACAGACAAGCCTATATAAATTGGCTTAAAACCAATCAGGTAGGAGAACTTCACTAATTCAAACTAATAACTCTGTGGGCTGTATTGTGGATTATCGGATGTTGCAAATTAGGAAGTAAAAGCATGATGCAAAGCTCATGGAAATCAAAGTAAAGACTTCCATTGACGTTACTGTGTTTGCATTATCCCCTTGCATGGATTTCCATAACAAAGATACCCAGGATACTGAAGCACAATAGGTAACTTACTTATTTTGACAATTTTGCTCTATATGCTGTCATTTATGATACTACCTATTTCACTCTGTGGCATTGTACTTGATAAAAATGTATTGCTATTTATGTGATAGTGGATCTAAGAACATCAACCACTGATCTGAGCCCATGGTAGATGCTGTACAAACACAAACCAAAAGGACAGTCCCTGACCTTAGTGCTCAGCATTTTGCCAGTGTGAGGTTGTCTTATGAACAGTCTGTTGATAGTAAATTTTTCTCTGAAGTTCTGTGAGTCTATGTATAGTATTTTAGATAGGTATCTCCACATTTGTAATTCAAACTGAAAAAAACCCTACTAAACTAATTAATGTTTTTCTTCATTCAGAATCATGGAGTCACTCTACCTATGAAAAGGTAAAGCAAAATTCTATTTCTGCGAGTTGATATCCACTCTGTAGCAGAGTATATATATATTTTAAATAGATCCAAAGTGACTATTTCCCATAGAATATTTTCTTTTCTAAAAAAAAATGGATGCTTTTTGGTTTTTTAAAGTGGGGTGAAGGGTGGTATGAAGATCATCAACGAGAAAGGGATCAAAATCTATTTTTGTCTTTTCAAGACTATAAAAAAATTAATAAATTTGTTTTTCTGGCCTGGAAAGCATTTTTCCCAAGCTATTACCTAAGAAATGTATCTTTGGATTGATGGAAAGTGAACTATTAAATATATACATATTTGCACCATGTGTTTTATCCCTGAATTAGAGCTACAAGGAGCAAACCATATGGAACAAAAAAAAAGGGGGGGAGATAAATTACTTCCCTATTTTCACATGGTTTCATGCGTAGACTTATAATGATGAGGTGATGTGTTACACCAGTGTATAATTTTCACACTCTGGGAAGCCTGGACAGCTGATTTAGGCAACTCAGGTTAAGGTAAGATCAATATCTGGATTGGCAACAGATTTCTTGGGAAAGAAACGTGGCTTTTCAGAGTGAGGGAGGTGGCAGAAATTAATTGGGCATTGAGTTCACTGCATGGGGTTCGAAACTGGGACTGAAGGGGCCGGGGCTTTCCCTGCGGCTTGGCCTTCAGTGAAACCAGCTGAAATTCAGTAAATGTTACATATCGCATATACAAGCTGTACCGTTGCCCTCAAAGAAAATGCTAAATGGATGGATTGCCTCTGTCACCCACAAAAGAAATTTTGTGGACACAGAGAAGAGAAATCTGACTTCCTTTGAGGCCCCACTGAATTCAGTGCCAATATGTTTTAATGCAGTGCAAAGTGCTGATAACTCTATTCCTCCTTCCTCAGTTGATTTGATGAAAATTAACTTTCAACATTCACATCTGATCAAATCACAAGCTAGAATTATGTGCAAGCATGAAAAAGATGACACCTTATTCTATAAATACACACTTGGTAGTAACTTTCAAATTATGTAACAGAGTTCACACAGTATTAGTCAAATCCCTGTCATTAAGAAATGGTATTTCATAAGAAAGCTGATAATAGGATACAAAGATCCTAATATGATTAGATGATGACTTGTTAATGGGAATTCTTTTTTGTCATAACCAGTGATTTTCAGTTTACTCTAACAAAGATGATCTCTCTGATGGGAGATGGTAATATAATAAAAATCTGGGAATGGTGTAAAAAAATGAAACGGAAGATTCAACAGCACAGTCAATAATTTTGTAGATCCAGGATGATTAAATTTTAAAGACATTGTTGGGGAAAATAAGGCAACTCTAAGGCAGAGCCAATACCACTGCGTACCGCCTATCTGTCAAAGCCCCACTCCCATGCTTTGCTCCTATGGGCATATGATGTCTCTCAAAGCACAGCTAAAATCAAAACAGGGCTTTATACGGGAAGCTTTCTGCCCCCCGGTACAAGAGCTGTGGCTGGCAGTCACACTTCATGCAACGGTAAAGTTCTCAGAGCCTTAACCAGAGGGAGTTTTACAATTGATGAGAAAAATACTGAACCCTTAAGATTTTTTTCCAGGGATTGGAAGACCATTTTTCACCAAGTCCAATTATTTGAGCTGACCGAATACCCCTCTCATCAACTTTTTCACCTTAGCTTTGTAAGAATAGCTCAAAATTTCTGAGTCTTGCCTATCTTTGTTTTGGGTATACTAAATCAAGTAAATATCGAACGGCCAGGTTTTGTTAGCAATTTTCATGTATATTTGTGCACTAGTAGCATAACATGTTTGTGAGAGCGAAAGAAATGGGCCTTCAACTTGCCATAGGAATGCTTGCCAGTCTCTCTCATGTCCCATTGCAGCACCAACTGGGGCTCAAGCTGCGGGTTAAGAAAGGACTTTTTCTTTACAGACTGCATACACAAATGATGTTGGTACATCAGTCTTCATCAATGGAAGTTAGCTGCACTAAGGATACTCCTTTCATTAATTGGCTTTAATGTAGGAGAAGGAATGTCATCTAAATGATTTGGGCTCCTGAGTGAAGACCTATATGATTTTTAAAAGAAAAACACTGTAGTCACTGAATGTCAAAGCTGTGATTAAAAAGCAAAAAGCTGACATGGATACCACTGTAATAGGGTATGTCTCAGTGGGAACCCACTGCCACCATCAGCTTTTTATGATTTTTGTATTGCTAATATGATATGAAATGCACCACTAGGAATACTGTTGCATATCAGACTCTCTTATTTCATAAATTATTACTGTATTACCCTCTAAATGTCCCAATGAGTATAACAGCATCAAAATACGATGTAAAAACAATAAAACCATGCAAACAGCAATTATTGAACAGTTAGATGTGTACAACATTTTTTTTCTTCCTTTTTCCTTATTTTTATCCTGAATAAATAAACAGTTTGCAACTGATAGGGTCATTCAACCACCTCTGAGATACTGTTGCTTCTGAACTGGAACAGGGTAGCTAATTACTCCTGGGAATGTGATGTGACAGGTTTTAAGAGTGGGTAAACCGGAGAATGACTTTTGATATTCAAATTTGCTCTCATCTTGCTTCCATATTCTGCTGCTGGCACTAACGAAGGAAGATGTGAAATGTGTCTCATGACGCACTTGGAAGGGCTGAGAACTCACACATCTCCTTCCTTCTCAGCGCTCCATCTACGAGCCAGTCGGAGCAAACAGAACTTTGCCCAAGAAAGATGAAAAAAATATATAGGGAAGGTCATATTCTCTCACGTTTTCAGGAAATTGTGGAGGACAGGACTGCAGAAGCCGTCACCTCTGTGGGAGGGAGAATGTTCATCAGTCAGTGCTTGTGTCCTTAGCCTGACTGAGCCTGTGGCCTCATAAAAAGTGCCTCTTCTATTTCATGGGAAACTCTGCAATTTAAAACAAATTCCTATTCTGAGCAAATATATCAAAAAGTGTTTTCAGATTTCATTAATGTGAAATGAAATTAAAATAAAAAGTCTGGATAATGTATTTTGGAATTGTTTCTCCCATAATTTTCCTTCATGTTGTGTTAATAATTCACTTTCAATATTTTGAAAGAAGTTCTTTTTAAAAAGAAAAATTAAATAATCCCCTTTAAAAAAATCTAAAATGTTCTGTTGTTCCTTATCAGAAAATACTTTTCAAGAGAAATTAGAGTGAGGTATTGTTGAAAGAAGCAATTTCACCACTGGCCAGCCAGCATTTTCCAATGGAGAAATACTTTATCATAAGATTTATGACTGTATCATTCATTCAGAATAGTTTTAATAAAAACAGGAATGTTAAGATTTATATGATTTGTCTGAAGGTGAGAAGTTCTATTTAAAACTGTGTCAAAGTTCATTTGGGAGATACTGACTCATCTTTACAGATAGCCCAGAATATAAATAATGTCCTGGCAAACAGTATTAATAATGTCTTTCACAGAGATATCATTAATAATTATAGTTTATATGGCTACAACTCCAAAAAAAGGTTCTCATGGTGCAATAAACCAAAGGAGTAAGCTCAATTAGTTTATGACTTCATTAAAATGGTGAGCTATAATTGCAACCTTGCAATCAGCAAATGTGAATGCTCTATTTGTAGTACTGCCAGTTTTATTTTACGTGTAACTTTCTCTTCAGAGAAGGGGAGCTTATCCTATTTTTCTTGGATTTCAGTGCACTGAAAGTTTATTCTTTGGAAATACACTAATAGCACAGAAATGGAATTGGGATTATGAAGTATCTGATGCCCTTTTTGCACATTTATGATGTGCCTTAAGCAATAGCACTGGTTGTAAAATACAAAAGGGCTAAAAAGACTGTAGTTGTCATGACAGTATATGTGTCCAGATTGCAAGCCAGAAAACTGTCACTGATAGTTGGGGTATAATTGACCACAGTGTATGATAAGCACATTATTGATTGATTAATGTGACCTAGTTGTATTTGAAATGTCAAAGAGGAAAATTGACTTGTCATTTTATATCATGTTCTTTTTCGAGTAACAGATAAATATTATAATGAATGACTTTTCACTAAGGTTATCTAAAAAATTTAGGGAATATTAAACATCACATTATTCACAGTCATCATAGATTAATAGATTATTGATGAATATTGATAAATCTTTGCTTATATGAAACAGGCCCCAAAAGAAGTTCGTATACTTAAATAATGCTTTTTAATAAGAAATCTCTTCTGATGATATTTTTTATCATTTAACTTAGTGAATTGACTAAATTCACTGAATTCCTTTTACAATTTAGTAAGGTTTTATTTGTACTTAGTCCATGGCAAACTGGGATATTGATTTAGAAGGTTTAAGTTTGCTTTTATTGAAGTCAATTGTAAAACTCCTGTTGACTAGAAAAGGTTTGAGAATTGACCCTTGCAATGCCTTGCTACCATTTTCCACTATTGACACAAAAGCACCTTGAATTTTCTCAGGTAGTTGAAAAAATGTGCTTTAGCAAATGAATTTCCAAAAAATGTTCTCAGCCTTGAAGTAAATCTTAAAGAATCCTCCAAACTATTACGAATAAAACAAAGCCAAAAAGCATCTGCTGCAAGATACTGAAATGTTATCACTCACCGTTTGTCTGATGTATACCTGTGAAGGGGGCTGCCTGTCAGTAGGAGACTTTTCCATCAGAAAATGCAGTCTCATCTAAGTCTCTAGCATTTTGTAGGAAAAGGAAAAATTTTCAATAGAAAAAAGTTTAACTGAATTTTTTCAACCTTTATATTTAATGTTGGCAAATTCTGAATTTGTGTCATATCTCTCCAATCAGATATTGTTTGGACTTCATAGTAATATAACGAATTAAGTTGATGGTGATATCTTACGATGTCCTACGAAGTCCTTGACTGTTCAAAGTTATTTCAGTGTTTTGACTTCTTGATATCAATTCAGCTGCATAAATGCAGGATTTTCATGCTACTTGAAGTACCTCAGGCTTGGTCATGGGGCTACAGTTGTGATACTTGAACCCTGGGAGATACGCACCCTCCAGGATCAACACCCAAAAGCCAGCTGGGATCCCCCAGGGCTGCTCGGGTAGCACCGAACGCCTACATTCAGGTACAGGGCTAAGTCCTAAAGTGTCTATATTAGAGTGGGCTGAATCTTCCTTATGCTCATTTGAGTGTATTGACTAGAACTGCAGAGATATGATGGAAGCTTGGCCACCTAGTTCGTGTGTAGATATGTATATGTAGGCATCCAAATTCTCATGCTTTCATCTGGGGCTGAATCCCACCCTTTGTTACATGAGCAAACATTTTTCAGAGTTGTATGAATCAGTGGAAGAGTATTCTGTTTTATCTGTGATAATTTTAAAAATATATTTGGATTTTTAGCATAAGCCTTTTTTTTAAAAAACTACGCATATGATGCCTTTTCTGAAGAGAGAAATACCCCAGAAGAATGCTGTGGAGGGCCTGAATGGCTGGGAAAAAACCACAAAAAATGCTGGCAATCCACCGGCTCTCTCAAGTGCTGAATTAGAGTGGAAGGCAAAACCTGCACGTGACATGTATCCGTTTTTTATGGAAAGCGGTTCCAATAACAGAGCAGAATGTTACTGGGAGCAAATGTCTTCCTGAAAGCCAAGAAAGGACAGAGCAAATGGTGAGATCAGAAGCTCTCACCGTTTTGCCTTTAATTTAGTCCAGGAAAAATATTGCTATTTCAAGCAACCTCACTTGTGCTGAAGCTAACCAGCTCCCGCTTTCCCAGCAAAGCCGGTAATAACAACTAACTTTCACCACTGGGGCTCGTCTCCCTCGCACTAGCCTTTGGAGAGGGGTGGGCTTCTTCAGAAGGGTGGGTGATTCAGAGAATGAGGCAAATTTACCACAATACATTTTAAATTTTCTTAGATTATCCATTTTCCAAAGCAAAAAATACCAACTTGCTAACTTGTTCTCTAAAAATCAAAGCCCAAGCAGTCTGCCTTCTCAAATCCTTCCTGAGTTTTCACATGCTAGGTCACACTCCATCCTCAAGTCCAATATTATACAATTAACATAGTCTTGATTCTTGTGTCTGGGAGAAGCTTCATTTTTTACCTGAGACTAAATGAGGAAGGACTGAGCAAAACTTCAGCCTCTCTCAACCAGTTAGTACAGCAAACATAGCATGCAAGGGCTAGTCAGTAGGCAGGAATCAGTGGTCAATTGATTAATTGCTGTTCTTATCCCCTATCCCTCACTGCGCCAGGAGATAAGTAGGTAAGGCATCATTATGGTCCAGCAGTTATGTCATCTGGTAGGATAAGGCAACACACCTTTCCTTAATCAAAGTGATGCCTAAAATACAGCCTAGCCTACAGGGTATGGTGAAGATTGTGAGGATCACAGATACTGCTGCACCGGAGTGGTGGTGCCACCGACAGAAAACAGGGAAAGCACAAAGGCCAGGTCTGTTACTCTCAGCCCTGAATCACCTCATCATCACCCCTCAATCATCTGCAGCAAAGTCAAAGAAACTACCCCAGCATATTCTCCGAAATATCTGACTGCATTTTTACTTCTCTGTTTTTCCCGCTGGTGGGATGTTTGCACGCAAGCACGCTTGTGCAGGGGTGGTCAGCAAATGGAGCATAGGATCCCTTGGGTGGGAGGGGGCGTCAGGAGGACACCTCATGCAGCCTCCTCCCGCTCGGGCTGGTGAAATAACCGGTGGGAGCAAACAGATGCTGACCCTGCCTCTGAACTCTGTCATCAGGAGCCCACCTACCATAAAGCTTCTTGATCTTCCAAAGAGCTGGGAAACAAAATCATATCTTTCTAAATAAAGGGCAACCAGTTGTCTGACACAGTTGTGCACTCTGGGTAATGTTTTGAACAAATGTTTAATTACAAAAGGATGGTGCCTAAATTGTCATAATTAATCTGAACCTGTGCTAGAGTTCACAGCAGCCAAGACTTTTTACACTGGTGAATCACTCTCATTGAAATACTCTGTGCTTAAATAGCAGGAAAAGCTGCCATTAGAAATCTCTGTAATAGCTTTTATGAAAGCTCTGGCTAATTTAGAGCCCAATTAAACCCAGAAATCCAATTATTTCTGAATAACATAATTGCAAGAAAGTAACTAGTATTGTAAGTATGCACTAGCTATTATGGAAGATGCTTTAATAAAAGAAAATCAGTTCTGAGCCGCTGAAAAGATGTGTTCTTAGTTATCATAAGGATGGTCTGCAAATTTCAGAATTCTTCTACTTGCACTGCTCTGCATCAGGGGCAAATAAACCCTCTTGGTGCTCTGTAACTGTTATTACACGTATTTCATGGGTCCAACTGGAGAGCAGATAAAAGATGCTAGAGCAGAGCCATTTATACAGGCGCTTGAATAATCTCTGTTGAATGAGACCCCTACCAGTCAGTAAAACCAAAACCCCTCCAATCTCTCCTTTCCTTCCCACCACCACAAAACCAAAGTAAGATTGCTGTGATTTTAGCATTAAAAAAGATTATGATAGAAAACTGACCTGATAATTTTGGATGTAAGCTAACAATAAGGATGATGCTGGAAATGGAAAGCCTCAATGTAAATAAGAAGCAGTTTGATAATATGGGCTTGGACAGACAGGGATGGGGAACCACATCCAGCTGGTAGCTACCAAAACTGATGTTCAGTAATTATTAATTAACTATGGGTGTAATTGTGAGCTTGGCAACCTACACACATAAAAAGGTTAGAGAAAATAAGGCAGACCAAGCTCCTACCACAGACTGATAATTTTGCTACCGGTGAGAAAAGGAATCGCTTATAGGCTGCCCGTGGCTTTGCTGCTGTCCTGGTGGGCAGTGGTGGAAACCCACCACTGAACTGCTGCCCCTGGGGCTCTGTGGCTGCAGTCAGTGAACTCATGGGACCGCTAACCTCGTAGCACGTGTGCCTAAGCTCTGCAGTGCCTTAGCGAGGGCAGCACTGTAACATCCCGCTGCTGGAAATCTGTCCTCAAAAGCCCTGACAGTAAGGCAGAATGGAGAATTTCTGCTCATCTTGCTCAACACTGCAGGAGACACTACCTACAATTTTGTGCATTAGGGACTTCGCATGGCTATATGTACGGCTGAGTGAGGAGGAATTATGATGGCGTTGTAAAATACTTCATAAACCCAGGGGCAGACCCTGGCTTCGACATTTCCACAGAACTAAGTGAAGCAGAGGTAGAAACTTCACCTAACCTAGCTATTTGCAGTAACTGTACATTTTTTTACCCCAAAAGCCACAGTTCAACTTTCAGTTCCTATTTAGGAGAAACTTCCCCCTTGAATCAACAGGAGTTTTGCTTGAGTGAAGATTTGCCATGTTAAAATTTAGCTTACTGATTTCATCACAATCTGTGTCCTGAAAGACGACATGAATAAAGTGCTGACCCTAAGGGAAGGTGGGAGCAGGAGAAAGAATGGCCTGCTGAAGGAGTAAAGATTTTCAATTTGTTATATGTTAGTCATCTCATCTGCTCATCTGTATGCAAACAAAAAAATATTTCATGAAATAGTTGGGTTCCATTACACAAATACTTGCTAAACAAACAAATCCCTTCAAAGAGGTAGAGGGCTGGTGCAACAAGGTTATCAGCTCAACACATCTCTACTGTATATAAAGCTTTGCGCACAGTATGTCCCAATTTGATGAAGGCCAAGGTCATTCAAGCTAAAAGACTTTGTTTTTTTAAAGATATCTGAATTATGAGCACTTAAAAAACTATCTGTACAGAGTTGACAGAAGGAATTTATGATTTCAATTCTGGAAACATGATAAAAGAAATGAAATAAAGTCTAACTCCAAAGTGTAAATTCAGAAAAGAAAGCACTCATCTTCCAGTAGCATATAAGCTCCTGTCTACTTGGCATGCTTAGACACAGTAAATTTCTTTAATATGTGTTGGGAAATAATTGCCCTGAAGGGAATCAGATATATAAAATGTAAGGCACTAGTTTTACATTTTGATTTTAGAAGGTTAGTAGACCTTTAGGATTTACAAGAACAGCTTATTATGTGCTGTTTAGGAACAGAGCTCACGATCCCAATTCAAGACCATTTCAGTGCTAGAAAAATATTTTTTTGTTAATGATGCTTTTAGCAGGAGGGAATCTTTGAAAACTGCATCTGCAGATATCAAGGCTAGATGATGGATTTCTCCAAGAATGATCAAATCAATGATCAGGAAAAAGGTTACACAAATAGAGTGCATTAGCATTGTCTCCTCGGTAAAACAAACTAAAGAAATCATCTCAGAGAAATCGAATGATTTTACTAGTGCAAAGCATAATGCTTTGTGTGGTTGGAGGAACTCAGCCAGAATCCAGTTTCAGTGAATTATAGGTCTTCATAACCAAGTACTTTGTTGAATTTTTTTTTTTTTATTTGGTGTTGGCATCATGTCAAATTTACATGTTTGAGGTATAATTAGCCAGTCTGATTACAAAAAAAATTGACTATAATTTAGAAATATAAATTAACATAAAATGACAAGCATTAAAAGTTAATATCAACTCAATGTTCATTCTTTTGCATTCAAACGAGTCTTATTAAGTTATTAAGTCCATCTAAATATCGGTATAATTTTCAACTAATACACAATGAGTTCCATAATCTGCCTCTCTCCCTAACCCTCCATTAGCTCTATTGTTTCTCTACAGTTTGTTACTCCAATAAACCCTTTTAGAATTACATTATTTCATTTTTCATGTAAAGCGCATAGCTTGAGTTTGGAAATACGATTTTGATGCAAGCTAGACCTTTGGTGACCATGTGCTATGTTGATTCTAAATACATTGTTACAGCCCATGGCCTTTCTTTGAAATGCACAGAAAGAAGCAATATCTGAATTTAAACAAGCAAATCAAGCCAATTGGCTTAGAATTATGATGCTTGGTTTTCTAATGCATATTCAGAGTGGTAGAAAAGAAAGTATGAAATTTAATTGTACCATAAAACTGTCAGGAGAAAATATATACTGAATACCAAGCAGGATTACATTTCTTCAGTAGTGATAATCTGTGGAAAACTTTTTATTTAAAGAACTGCTACATTTTTTAATGCTGTATTTCTGGACAGAAAGCAATTCTAAGAACCTTGTCACTGAAAAAAAAGTGACAAAATATGATGCATTTTGTTCATTCTCTAGAGTAGGACACAGATTGTTTCGGCACACACTCTGTGTTACTAATGTCTGTTTAGTACAAAAGACAAAATAGCGAAAAGGGTAAAGCAGCTCATGTAGTGTTTTCTGTTTTTACAACAGTAGCACAAAACCAATAGCAGTCTGCAAGCTACAAAATCAGAGAAGTATCAGCTAATATCTGCAAGGGCCCTTTGGAGAATTTGTATTATTTATGTACCAGGGAGCATAATCATAAAATTTATACTATACCCCATTACATGTGGAAACACACCTTATCATAATTTCTATTACACTGCCAGCAATTCGTTTTATGCACACACATGAACTCAGCCATTGAAACTATTTTTTATCTTCATACCTCTTTAAGAAAGTAAAATTAATGGCTGATACATACAAAATATAATTCTTGTATATACACTGTGGCATGTGTGCACATATGTATCCACCAAGACATCTCTGAGAAATGAGTTTTCATTTTTTTAGTACAACGTTTTTACATCTGTAAATGGACATGCTGCATGGATCTGACTTAAATTTCCTGGAGACCAAGGAAAAAATCCCGAGCTGACTTGGATGGGCTTTAAACTGAGTCCTGCCTGTTACTACTGATTTCACCAAGCTGAAGACATAAATGAACCCATTAGGGAATCAGTAAGTGAAATTTACTGATCATGCTTCCAGTCACATACATTTAAGTGCATAGCTAGTTACTGTAATCAACTATGATGACAACTAATGATCCAAAACCATTAAAGGGAAATAATATTAATGATATTGTATCTTGTCACTGCACCAGCACTAAGAAAGAAGATACTGTACCACTCACTGCTTCTCTAGTGATTTTTTTACCAAACAAGAGACTCTATTGTGGAGTCAGTATTTCTAGGTTACTTGCATTTTTTTTTCTTAAGAGACAGGTATCATTCCTGTACCATTTTTGTGTATGGCAGTATTGAGAAGAGGTTCTTTACTACCAGTGCCTTGATCTCTAAAGCACAGGATTCAGTTTGAAAATCTGCCCATATTTATCTCAGCTGTCATTATGTGATACATTCCTCCTCTTCTCGATACAGAGAGATGACAGTGGAGAAGTTGTGTTCCTTATGTTCATGTCTGCTTCCAGGGCTGATTGAAAATGGGAGGTGCAGGGGTGCATGAAAGCGGCCTCTGTGATGTGGTCACAAAGAAAAAAAAAATCTGAGTGGAAGTCTTTGGTTCAGGTGGTGCTGACGTGGTGCAGTTTTCCTCAAGTGTAAACAAAAATCCCTCATGCAAAACTCGGTGCCTGAATTTGGAGGAAGAGACTTATGAGGAACTCTGGCTTCTGTCTCCAGCTGCCTTCCTCCTAGCTGAGAAGTCTTCCCATCACCTGTCGGTGACCCTGTGGATGACCTCTGTGAGCTGTGGGAGATGTAGTGAATATACCTGAAGAAGCAAAACCTGCTGACAAAAAAAAAGAAAAATATAATCAGTGATGATCTGGAACTCTCTGACAGAGATCAGTGTCTTCATCATAAGGGACTTACTAGTTTGCATAACTTTCTCCTTGCAATGATTTGAACTTGCTTGGAAGCCATACCTAATGAAGTGCCTTGGGTCTTTAGACCCCTGTGGGATGTATTCAAGGGTTAAACTTTTAGTGTGGTCTTTGCTTTTCAGTATGCCAGAACAGAGAGCGGTCTCCCTGTCAAATCAATGAGAAATAATACTTACTACTAGGACACACAGGTGCTTCTACCCTCAGGCCACTGGTTAAAATCCAGCACAGTATCCAGCCCTATTCCACCCCGAAGGCTGTTACTAAGTGACAGGTGTCTGGTGGCCTGGGTTTAATGAGCAAGTTGCATCGGCCCTTTTCTAGTGGGAAGGTGCTCATGTGGCTGCTGACCCCCTTCTCACAGCAGAAATACAGACTACCTACATGCCTCTGGAGAGTAAATTGCTGCTTCAACCGCAAAGCAAGTCCTTCCATAGCATGTTTTCTTTGAGGCACAGGTCTGTTTGCCTAAATCTTGGTTATTTTGCGCTTTTTCTGAAGGACAATAGGATTCTCAACTGGGCATTTCATGAGAGCACTGAATAGATTTTGAAAGAAAATATTCACATTTTTCCAACACATACTAAGGAAATAATATCTTATTACCTTTATGCAATTCACCTCTTATATTTCTGATATCTTTTTGCCAATAAGCAGTCTTAGGGTTTTTGAGAGGACCTATGGTCATATGTTTGTTCACTAAAGCCACTTGCTCCTCCAAGGAGGTGAGAATCTGAAAGAAGCAAAAGGCACCATGAGAGAGATGAGGAGAGGTGGGAGCTGAGGCAAGACAAAAGTGAAATAATCAAGTCATGGTGAGTTGTGTTTTGATCATATATCATGTTTCCTATTGTGCACATGACTTTGAGGGCTTTTCCTTAAAATACATAGACCATTATTAGCATAAGTGTCCCTCATCTGACAGGTGGAGGCTGAAGCAGGGAGATCGGGGAAAGGGCTATAGAGAAAAAAGGCTGCCATTACATTGTGTGATGTAGGAACACACAGAGCATTTGTGCTAATGGAGGAGTTTAAGAACCTGCTTAGTACCTCCCCAAAGAAATCCATTCTTGCACACTATTTCCAGACAATCCTCCGCTCCCCACATCTATGAGAGAGGATACACACAAATACTCGTTTTTCTTCCCATAGTTGGAGCTGGATGCCTTTTTTCAGAGTTAATCTGCCCCATGAGTTTCAGCAGACTCAGTACAATGTGGTACCCTAGTGAACCAACATACTTGTTAGCTGGGAAAAGACTCCCCTTAGCTTCTTTAAGAGCAAACCACAGATCATTCCCAGCACAATAGAGATATAGAAGCTGCCTTATTTATTAAAAGTGTGGTAGCGTGCTTGATTACATTTACATTCATAGTTAATTCCTGGCACTGCTGAACATATGAAAAGATAATTATGACAATGGTGCCAGTTATTTTTAAATGGCTATATGAATATACATTTTTTAAATGACAACATTAAGTGCATGTCTTTTTATCAAATGAAAAATGTATGTCTGCTATTCATTCATTAGCAAAAATTTGCATCCACAGTAAAATATTTGGCTTTGACTGAAAGAAGGTTCATTACACCTCCAAAGCAAAAGTGCAGAATGAAGTGGAAATATTCTCTGAGTTTTTGTTGGCAGTGTGCTAAAACTGTGAGTAACGCAACTGGGAGTGCTGAGGACTCTGAAGATTCCTAGTGTCTACAACCCAGATGTTGTTCATGCCTTTGCTACTCCCATTAGCAGAAGGTAAACGTGTTTGTGTAAGGAAAGGGCAAACAGACCACTCCACGTGTATTGAATTTTTAAAAATATATAATTGAAAAAATACACTGAGATCCGTTTCAAAGCATACTAGCAGGGCACTGAAAGTTATGTTCTGAGACTCTCTAGTTAAGCTTCTTACTTCTTAATCCACTGTCAGAAAGATTGCTGACCGTCCTTTTGGTGCAATGCGAGAGTTAGAAGGTTGAGTGATAAGATTTCTGACCTCTCTGTCACACATGAGGACACTTACCCAGAGGGAAAAGGCTTGTGTGTACTTAGCTTAGAAAGAGAACTTCATTGTGCAGCAAGAAGAAATGAAGAAATCTGTGTATGCACATGTTTCGAAAGAGCGTAATTGAAATTTTTGCGACTCTCAGGCAGGCAGGCAAATTAGCAAAAGAGAAGAGATGAACAGTAAGTGTGTAGGGTGGGGGAACATCATGCTGGAAGGCATGATGGAAAGGATCTCCAGCAGTGTGGTCTCTATTTGCAATGCTAGTTTCCTACACTGGAGCCTCTGAGCAGCAGTAACTTAAAAAATGTTCTTCAAAAATCTCTTTCTTCATGTACTCTGTACATGAACACTGACATGGGGCCGGGAAAGTTATAAACAGTTGCCCTAACACACTGACTGCCAGCATGCAATGCACCAGCACCATTCTCCAAGAGTACATGCCCTTCAAACCTTCAGTAATTTGTTGGTTTTGAGTAATTCTATGAAAAATTTTAATGCTGGGGGATTTTTTGGCAAATTCCAATTAAATATTTTTCTTTGCAATTTTTTTCCCCAGACAGTCCTATGGTGTACTTGGTGCTGCAGCATGTAAGGGATGAGACCCAAGTAACTGTATTGTGAGCCCAGGCAGTGCCCCGAGGGGCGGTTCCAGAAGTGGAAGGAGGAAGCCCAGGAAGGGGCCTGGTGACTGACTGGTGTCTCAACCACTCCTGGAACTGGGGCGAGAGAAGGTTCCAGAAGTCCAGGGACTGGGGCCAATAAATAGGGGCACGTCCGAGCCCCACGTTGGGTGCTCTCTACACCGAACATCCCCCTTGGCAGGGGTCCGATGCTGGATCCAGGACTGGTGATCTCTCTCCCTCTCCCCCCCCCCCAGTTGTTAAGTAACGCAAGGCCTACCTTGGTTTTTCATAAAACTGCATAGCTTAGGGAGATATAGTTGTAAGGGGGCCAATGTTCACAGAATTGTGTGATTAAATGTTTCACCAATGTTTCGTTAAAGTTGGTGTTTATGTACAGACCTTGAGTGTTATTTCACCTTAATCTGCACTGAGGGGATTCGCGAATCTGAGTCACTCTCCCCTCCTTGTAGGTAGGATGTGACACAGCAAGACCCTAACATTGAAAATGTGGGTTTAATTAGTAAGGGTGAACTTCTCCTACATGCTGTCACTAAGCTGTCTCCGTGGTGTTTTATTGGTGTAGGACCACTTTTATCACCAGAAGGATATGTGCAAAGCCCATTGAAGTCAGGGAGTATTAACAGGCACACTGAAGGCAAAAATTATGTCCCTTAAAATGGGAGCTACTAAGACACTTCTGAAGGTGTCATTCTGTGTTTTGCTGAAAGCTGGAACTTCTTCAGGCTAGGTGACAGTACAGAGAGAAGACATCTTTTTCAAAAAGTTCTACAGAATTCATTTCTCTATAGTGTAATAATAACAATAATAACCTCCCAGTGTATTCTGGCTTACAAGTCAATTGCAGTTTTGCTAGTGACGTTCGATGGCAATTGGATCAGCCTCACAGTGAAGGAAACCTTCACAATAGCAGCTAAGGGAAATGAGAGGAATGAACCATTCTGGTCCCTAAAGACTTTAAATCCTCCAAACATTTGCTTTATCCTTGTTCTCTTTTGGGGGTGAGTGGAATTCATCCTTGTACCTGGACTTGCAGTAGAGCTCAGCTGCCTGGGTGATTGCACAAGGGATTTGGAGATCAATCAGGATCCAAACCCAAGCCTCAGCATCTCAGTTCCTCTCTGCAGTAAGTGATTCTTTTATATGAAAATGCAGAAAGCTATAGAGTTGAAATAAATGACAAAACTCCTGCTGCCTTCAGAGAGGCTGAATTTCATTCTAAAAAGAGCTGGTGTGTTTAATGCTGCTGAAACGAAGAGTTTCAGTAGGAATCTCCTAGTAAACTACAATTTGACTGATCCTGGACAGCATCTTGAATAAAAACTAATTTCATGATTCAGATCACAAAGAAAATGAGATGGGCTTAAAAATTCTGGGAGCTATAAAAGTAAAGAAATACATGCCTTAAAAGCAGTCACCTTCTGGCACTGGAGCTATTCAGACTCACTTGGTTACCTGCCCAGAATACCCCCCTCACCCAAGAGCGCTATGAACTTGCTTATCCTACAGAAATAAGGAAGTCACTTTTGACCAACGGCTTGAAGAACTAAGATTTTTAAACTAGTGATAAAATCATGATGGCTGGCAGGTCATGGATCTACAGGTAAGTCACTTAACATGTGCTTTCAGTTGTGTTCCTGAGCACAGGAAGGGGAGCAGGAGCATTGCTTCTCTGCACCCAGTGCTGATGCTTGGCTCTGGGGAGGAGAAGGACTATGGGGTAGGATGGTGGGAACCCTCCCAGGTCCCTCATGAGGAGCAGGTCCTGGGGCCAGGCACCTGGAGAAGCAGGGCATGCACATGAAATCCTGAGGGGTGATTAGGAGGAAGGGCAAGGAAAACAGTGAATAAGTATAAGCTAGGCCATGTAGATGGTAGCAATGACATGCTTGTGAGGGTTTGGGGAAGCAGGGGCTGGAAGTAGATGGGGCCCAAGACCCTGCTCTGAGTATTACAGCGCAACGAACACGTAGATGCCAAACTCACCAGTTAAATGTATGCATCAGTAAATACAAGGGCTGCTGAGTGAAGAAGGAGGCAATCTAGCTGTTAAAGCAAGTACAAGTCTGGGCTGATGATAGCACATTCAAATGCACCTGAAATGTGAGAAGTAAGGTTACCGATACAAGCTGTGTTGCCCCAGTCAACACACTGCCTGTGCACACACTGGTATGTGTTGTGGGCTGACCCTGGCCAGCAGCGAAGCAGCCACACAGCTGCTCACTCACCCCACTTTCCAGCAGGGCAGGGGAGAGAATAGGAAAAGCAAAAGCAAGAAAACTCGTAGGTCAAGATAAAGACAGTTTAATAAGTGAAAAAAAGAGGCAAAGCCAAGCGATGCAAAAGCAATCATTCATCACCTCCCACCAGCAGACTGACAGCCTCTGAGCAACATCTGCCTTGGAAACCAAAGCCCCTCCACTTCCTTCTTCCTCTAAGCCAGTTTCATTGCTGAGCATGACGTTATATGGCATGGAGTATTCCTTTGGCTGGTTTGGGTCAGCTGTCCCAGCTGTGTCCCTTCCTAACTTCTTGCCCATCCCCAGCCTACTCACTGTGGGGTGATGAGAGGGCAGAGTGGGAAACAGAGAAAGCCTTGATGCTGTGCAAGCACTGCTCAGAAATAGCCAAAACATTGGTGCGTCCTGGACACTTTTTTAGCCACAAACGCAAAACTCAGCACCATACAGGCTGCTATGAAGAAAGTTAACTTCATTCAGGACAGACCTATTACAGTATGACATGATGTTTAATTGTATTATGCTGGGACTGAGCAAAGCCTTGCTGAAGCCTTATTAATTCAGAATAAATAGCAAAATTGATCTTGTTTCTTTGTGGAATAAGTAGAGTAGACAATATTGTTGTACCCCAGAGCCCAATGCTACCTTCAAACTTGGCACAGACATTGAGCCAGGGGATCTCAGGTGAGGCTGCTGTACATCTGTGGGATTTCATGGACTAAATCTGTGCATAGCTACTCTGACACTTCCAGTTCACATCATACTTACTGCATGTGCATGAACCATCTGTGTACCGCACATGTCGTTAATCTGGCAGACCCTGGGGTTGCCAGATTTCTGGCTAGTCAGATGAAGCTACTGTGTAGGTGTTCCCATAAGTTGCCATGTGTCTGGAAGTCCAACAAATGCAACAATCTCTTCACTCCCTCACATTCTTCTCAGCTAAAATTTCCAGAAAATAACCAGCATCTACAGCCGACAGTTTGATATATGGTAGCCATGCTTTCAAGAGCATTTTCAGTTTTACAGTTTACTGTTTCAGGGAAATGGGTATATAAGAGAAGGGGGAAAAAACATGTATGCTTTATACCTAGAAACAGTGGTTACTCCAGTGTTTTTTAGTTGATGTGCCCAATTTTCTCAACAGAAAATTTTGTAGCAGACTTTTGTTAATGTGTGTGCGCATGTAATGGAGGCTTGAGAGAGCAATACAATACAACATAAGAACAGTACAGATCACTCATCGCAAAGATAATACTAAGAAGATGAGACCATTTAGTTGTGTATGTTCAAAAACAGAACAAACGGCCATTACGTTGTGAATAGCCTTCCAATTTTCTCTTGTGTGCTGCTTTGCAGGTGCTCTATGGCCATCTCTGTGAGCTCAGGTAGCTAGTGAAACCTCCCCTGGCGTCTACTGCCCAGACACACAAGTGTACAACAGCTCTGTTACACATTTACTTAACTTGTTGATCAATATGAAAGATCTGCTTCATTCAGCTTTAGCGTGAAGAAGGGTGGGAGCACGCAGTTGTACAATAAATTCCCACCACTCACTTCCCCAGCACAAGCACAGGACAGCCGAGGCATTGGGACTTTCTCAATTTCTCCCATGCACTGCTTTTCCTGCCTGAGTTGCCTTGTGCCTAAGTAACTTTGGGAACAGCAGGAAAGTCCTGCCGAGGACTGATATGGAGATGCTGTGTACTTCCAGCTCCTGTGGGCTGTGGCGGGGACTGTCCCTGCTCAATGCCAGAGGGAAGCGAGGCACAGAGTTTACCAACGGTTGCAAGGCTGCGGCAGGGATAGGGATGGATGGACTCCACTATACCCACGGTAAGAAATGCCTCTGCGTAGAAAAAAAGACAAGTTAGAGCCAGCTGGTAAAACACTATATGACCTTGGTATAAAATTAACAGTGATATTTAGGGGATACATTGCAGAGTGGAAAGAGGGCTGGAACATGGATCCTGCATGTATGCATAGAAACAGGACAATGTTCTTGTTTTTTCCTGCTAGAGAGACACAGACTAGGAAAAAAATATGTTTCCCTCTTCAATTTCTTCTGCTTCTAACAGAAACATTCCACCAAACCCTTGAAAATTGGCTAACTGCTTAGGGTAACAATGACACAGTCAGAGGCAGGTTTTTTTTCCAGAGGACCCTGGGTCCATGCAGTGCCGAGAGTAATAGTGAATCAAGGCAAGAAAGAATATACAGCTTGCCTAAAAGGGATGTAGTTCATTCATTAGTCTGGTCATGCTAGACAACCTGTGATGCAGGTATGATCCTTGCCATCAGCTTCAACACCTCGTCTGCACTCACTGGTTGATTGGTCTGTAAAACCCCTTCCTCTTGGCTGCCAGAAGTTGGAGGGGTTTTGTAAAAAATCAAAGCGTGGTCTTGCGATCGAAGCTTGTGTCATGAGGCACAGGCAGGAGGAAGGAGAAACTGAGGTTTCACAGAAGTACCATAAATCTCTTATTTTCTAATTTTTACAATTATTTTATTAACATTTTTGTAATGTTTTAACACCATTAAGGGGATGGCAGAGAAAGGGAGAAATGATAGGCTAAGAGGATCCAAAAGTTTGGAAAGGCCAGTTAGGAAAACTCTTTTCCAAACAGAGTTTAACATCGTTGGGAGCAGGTTGAGGGGCAGCAGGTGACAGCATTTTTCCTTGTGGGTAGAAGTCAATAAACACTGCTCATGCAGAAAACCAGTGCTTTACTAGCTGTGCTGTACCTTCATTTGTTTGCATTTATTTTTCATACTGCTCATGAAAGTCCCATTTGAAAGTACTTTTCAAAAGGATTAAAGCTCATGGCCATGGATTACTACTGTTTCATACCCAGAAAGAGGGAGTTATTGATTCAGAAAAATAGGGCTTTTGATTTCATTGAATGTGAATGTGTGTTTATTAATATTTACACACTCCTCTGGAGGTGCATGGTGCTGTGCACACCACTGAGATGACAAGCTCCCTGCCCTAGGATGCTTACAAGACAGACAACACAATGAATTACGACATCGGCTAAGAAGGGTCACAGAGGGGGTGAAAGAGGAAAGGAAACAACAGAAAGCAAAAGAAAGGGAATTTGTTTCATGAAAGAGCCGTTATTTACAAAGCATGGCCATCAGGTAATTTGATTCCCTTTGGCTTTTATTTTGGATTTTTTTTTCACTTTGTTTTATTATGTTTAATAATCAGGCATGGGTGAGATAGTGCATAACACTAGAGCTGAGATTAATGATGAAAGGCTAAGAGAAAGCTGTGGCTCTCGAGGAGGGATTTGAGGAAGAAAAGCATTTGGTTTTTCACTCATTAGAAGCAGGCAGGCTCAGGCACAGAAGAGTTTCACACTTGCGTTAAACTTTAAATTAACCACATGTGTAAGTCTTTATGGGAATAGGGGACTAATTGGGTAGATTAGAATACAATTAACTGTGAAGTCTGGCTAGCACTAACTGACAATGTTTAAAGAGTGGAAAAGCTGATAAAATCCTGCCTAGTTAAAAAATAGCTATGAAGACATTTAGGGAGGGAAGGGACCCTTTGGCATTACAGGTTGAATGCCAGCAACAGAAGTACAGATGAACTTGGTGCTCTGTATTGTTGCTATAACCTTACCCAGTTATACAGATTTTTCTTCCAAGATCCATTTCAACTATCTCCTCTCAACTAAGTCCATTGCTGATCCAGAGAAACCCTCATCATCCTCAGACTTCACAAACAGGAAGATGCTGTGCAGCCCCAGAGCTGGCAGGGCAGGGTCAGCTGACAAGCATCTTCTCCAAATTTAGCACCGTTTCATCACAATGTCTCCTGAAAGGTCCTAAATGCTTTTAACTACTTCGGGAAATGACCACAGTTATCCAAGAATTAGAGCTTTGTGGGCATATTTCCTGAGCATTCAGCCATCTAATGAAACATAGCTAAAAGTTATGCCAGAACTTTCTAAGAGATACCAGATAGTTTATTCTATTCATACATAAAATTTAGTAATACTTTAAAAAGCAGCCTCTTTCCAAAATACATATCTTCCACCTGTCAAAGATGTAAAAAACCCTCTTCTCCATATTTTTGGAGTTGTGTCAAATTTTATGGATTTTTAAAAGAATGCTTGGCTTTCCTAAGATTTTCATCAGAGAAGGCAATTTATAAATAGAAGTTTTGTGCCTGGTATCTGCAGAAACGTGAACTTGGTGTTGTTAAGTCTTACACCATTTGCAGAACAGGTAATGGTGAAAAACATCTAACCATTTTCTCTTTTGGAGGGATAACATGGAAGAGTCAGACCCTGTGTTTGAATCTGTTTGACCTTCAGTGGTTAACTGCCTTTCACAATGCATTGTGTAAAGCCCTCTGCGTCTAAAGAAAATCCCTGACTGAAGGAGGAAAAGCATATGCTGAAATGTCTCCAATGATGGGACTGCTTCGAATAAGAAACTTGTTAATTCAATAGTGATAAAGCTTTAGGTGTTCGGTGTTGAGAGAGAATAGTGTGTGTGTAAGTTACTTTGAGCACAGTATGTAAATGACAATTTTGGGTTTTTTCCAAGATATTAAAAATAAAGTAGTGCATTTAAATGTCTGAGCAATACAACTCTCGCTTTTCTTATAGACAAATAATTATGCCTGATCTCTGTTTTGCCTTTTTTCCTAAATGTGCATTCTGCAGCGTATATGACTATACAGATAGTCACATACACAGGTGTGTATATAGGCATAATTGAAGAGCGTCATCTTCCATTCTTACATCCCGAGTTAAGGTCATAACTACCATGAATCTGAAGAGAGGACAATATTCACCTGCACAGAATATAAATAATGTTGAAAACAATAGTTACAACATGCTTTAATAAAGCACAAAAATTACATCACCTGAGTGAAAGAGTCAAAATTACTTCAGTTATCTCCTCTGCCCTCACAGACTTGCCTTATCACTGGTAAAATCACCAGTCAAACAGGCATTTGAATATTAGTCACTCAAGTTTCACAGTGATTTTAGGAAAAATAATTTGAAAAAAATAATGTATTTCCAACAGTTTCCATTGGTTTTGCAGATTTTTGATAGACTGTTAAAAAAAAGGCTTTGTCAAACTCCCCATTTGACAACATAATCTTTTGTAAAAGTGGAGCCCTGAGAGTTGTGTATTAATGGTGCTCCACACTTACCTTATTGCATATTGTCAGATGAAGGGCCAATTTCAAGAACATCTGTGCCCTGTCAAGTACTTACCCATCTAAAAAGTGTCAGTGAAACCAAGGTGTCTCCTGCTTCAGTACAGGCTGAGCAATAAAGGTGAGGGCTCCACCGCCTCCTCCTGAAGACTAGTTAATAAATGGAGAGGAAGCAAAGTCTCCAGTTACATTTTTCTTATGTATTATCTGAATTTTATGATGGTTGAAATTCTCTCACGAAGAGTCACCTCTGATTTTTATTTACAAGATATAAAGAAATCCAGCAGTATGATTCTTTGTATAGCATAATCTCAACACATTCATGAATGCAATGTCCATGAACGTAAGCTGCTATTGCAGCGAATGCTCTTATTTTAGTGTACTTGGCTTGCTGTGTGCATTGTGTTCTGTTACTCCCATTTGTGCTTGCCAGTCTCAATCCTCTATACTTTCCAAATTAACGTAACTTTTCCCTTTTGCCAGAATCTCTATTAACTAGTTTTCATTAGTCTCCTTGGTATTGTATTGCTTTAAAAAATCTGATGCAAAAGTTTAATCTGATATGATTTTGAATTATACTAATGGCAATGAAAGGCTTGATTATAACCAATTGTGTATGCTATAGAATATAAATTCCTATGTGCAAAGTGTTTCACCACTGGATTCAGCTACAGTAGGTGAAATCTTGTTATATACAACCTGGGTGTGTTCTCATTTTAAGCACAGCATTTCTGTTGCTGTCAACAAAGGACAAGACATTTATAGCTAAAGGAAGAGTACGATTCTTGTCCCTCAATTTTTCAGTGCTTTAAAGTATACTGAAATATTTTTTAAAAAGATGCCTTTTCACAACAGGCATTAAAGAAAACTCCGACCTCTGACAGTCTTGAATAGGACTCTTTTTTGCTGACATAAACATCAGTTCTTAATGTGGATTCGAGCATTTGGCTAATTTAAAATTTATTTTTGAACTGCTGAGAGGTTTATATTTGGAAACAGCTGCTGAGCATGGCCCTGTAGCTACCTTTAGCAATGTTTTATTATCTTGACTAAGCTTATAATGGTGATTCTCTGCTCTACCACTGACATCTTAATGGCTGCCTCACCAATACTGATGTTGTAGGAAGTATATGGGACTGACTTTTACATCTATAATGATATGGTAATGTGAGCCATTACAATGTCAGTGGTGGTTTATTGGCATTATGGTTTAAGATTATGAGGGTATTACAATGCCATTGCAAACAAATACTGCTGGTTTTAAAATAAGCAGATGAAACACTGAAAAGTGCCAAAATAGTTGTAATATTAAATTCACAATAGCAAGATAGTGTTTGCTTAAGGCAGCCACTACCCTAAAATTCATCTGTTATCTGCATAATTCAGCAATGCATACTGTGCAGTCATCTGCTGGAGATTCCACAGCATCAGGCAGAAATAACAAATGACTCAGGGTAAATACATTTGCCCATTTTGTGCTTTATAGGATTCAGCCTAATTTTAGACCCTATCAGCTGGAGGATCAGAGCCTGCAGTCAGAAACTGTCTGATACTGGGGAGAATATCTCTGAATTTCCAAAGCCAACAGCGTATAAAACAGAAAGGTCTTTTTTTTCCTGGTTTTCCAAGGAGGACAGTTAGAAGCAGAAATAGGAAACAGCAGAAATCAGACAACACTGTCTGGTAAGAGCTTTTGTAGATCAAAACAGCAGATCTGTGAACATGAACTCAGGCTAGACTGCAAACTGACCTGAAACTCACATATGACCTTGAGGTTTCCAGAGGAGGATTTTGAAAAGCCTTTAAGAAAAGTCTGTTCCCATGCAGTCCCTGTTTACATGCTACATCGGGCTTTCTTATCTAAACTCTTCCCAGGAAAGAAAATGAAAAAGAACAATTTTCAATTGACTTGATACTAAGTACTTTGATTAACACTTTGCAGGAAATTTGGAGCAGGCATAGTGAAGAACTTCTAAGAAAAGGCCGAAGAAATGAGTTTTACACTGATTTCATGTGTTCTGAGGGACGTGGTCATTTTTGTCTCATAAGAATATAGCAACTTCATCTACATAAGCAAGTACTGTGGCACAACAGAAATAGATCTATAAAGCAAATCAGCTGGTGCTGCAGAACCAGCATCCACACTATTCACATTTTGGACCTTTGCTGCAGATTAGTTTGGATCAGACTCTTCCAGTCTCGAGGACTGAACACTGGTTAGTGGGTGGAGAGCATCACGTGTACTTCTGGAATGCATCTTCTGGTTTAATTTCATCTGAAGGAAATCCAGTTCATGCTTGTGTGTGATAGCTCTGCACAAAGTCAAGCACATTTAAGTGGGGGCAATTGGGAGATTCACTTCAAAAATGTGTTCCTGATCTGAGCTAAACACTAACGGAGATGCACCAAGTGAGTTCCATGCTCCTGACCCAGTCCTATGAAAGCTCATTTTTTTGTGGCTCTGACTCTTCTCTCTCTCAGTGGCTTCATATCTCTGGTGGAACATAGCTGTTGTGGGAAATTAGAGGTGGTGAAACTATCATCTCAACCCTGAATTTGAGGACAGGGTTAGTTCTGCAGAGTGCTCCGAGTGCAACAGGAGTGAAGGCAGGAGGAGACAGCAATCATTATCATGTACTGTGATGTATAGAACAAGGGGCAGAGGATTCAGATGAACATTTGGTGTTGAGCCTAACCCCGTTATCACTGACCTTACGAAGCTCTGAAAAATCCTGCCGTAGAACTGATCATCGCATCTTAAAAATAGCTGAGATGTTTATTATCTCATCTCCACTACTTTTACTGAGGTGATACCAGAAATCCACTCCTCTCGTAGTTAGAAGCCTTTTAATTTCTGTATAAAGTTTATTCAGGCCAGTATATACCCACTGTCCCTGGGTCAGCCTTGTGTCTGTGGAAATAATTCTTGTTTGTCTCAGAAGGATTTACAGAGAAGAGTCATGTCACCTCTCAGCCTTTCAATAGCAGACTGCCATGGCCAGGCTTCTTCACAACCTATCAGAAGATGGGCTTTCTGTCCTTTGATCACCTTTGCACTGCTGAGCCCATCAGGATGAATTTCTCTTCCTGGAGCTTGACCCTGCTGGAAATACTGATATATCCTCAGATTCCTCTAGTGTCTTTTTATTGCTATAATATACTGGTACTTCACAGTCACCATACGTTTACCTAGTATAGCCAGGTCTTTCTCCTCTCTTATTTCTAATAGGGCTGCTCCCAGCTTTTAACAGAAACTTTTTCTGTAATAGTATATCTTTACAGGCATGACCTTTCATGTCTATTATTAAATTCCCTCTATTACTTAAGTCTTCAAGGTTACACAGTCCCTGCAGTATGGCACTGCACTCTGGACCTTTTCTGCAAAGGATACCTCAGCAAATTTCAACAGTGTGTGCTTTTTTTTTTGTGCCTTGTTCATGCAAAAAATTCCCTCTGGCCCAGGAGTTCATTTTCCTTTACAAACAGTATCATCTCTCCTTCAGCTGGTTAGGTATGCAGTATAGAAATCTCATATTAATGTCCGTCTTCTACTCTTTAATAAATAATTTTCCATTTGACATTGTAGCTTATACTTTTCTAAAGACTCTTGCTAACTGTGTTTAATCTGTCTGGAAAATAACATACAATATTTAAGAGTCTAATATGTAAACTGCTAAGCAGATGATATTAACAAGTTGAACTATTTTCAGTCAAGTGAAGTGAAGTGCCATATGGAAACATGAGGCCCATGCATGGATCACCAGCTCTAGCCATGTATCTGTTAGGAAATATACAGTCTTCCAGTTAATCAAGGCAGCAATGGACATTTTACCACTGAAATGTTTTGGGTATCCAGAAAGTTTGAAGAATCTGGAGGCCCCAAAAATCAGAAGCACTTTGTGGGTAGCCTGGTCTGAGGATGAAGGAGGTTGTGAAGAAGCTTTTTGCGTCATTCGCCTGTGCTATGAGGGTCATCTCAGGTTCTGCTTATCTTAAATTAGATACGCTTTTTCCAGTTTTTGGTTTGGGATATTGAAGGTATTTCCAAATGACTTATTACAGGGAAAGTAACATCAACAACAAAAACCCCAAAGAATACATAACATTACTTTTATATTAAGCTCCCCCTGATTATATTAAAGGTGTAACAGTTCTTCCAAGGTCCAGAGTTACAGTATGGCAAATAACCTCAGAATTTGAAGAGTTCTGTTCAGCCTGTAAAACAGAGCAGGTCAGCAGCTATTTGTTGATCGCTGTTAATGCACTCAGCTATTGACTATTTGCAGGTAACAGTCTTCACAAAGAGTTTACCGCCATCAGAGAGTTTTTGTTAGTAACAAAGAAACAGTAGGGTTCAGTGCAGGCTTTGCCCAAAGGAGAATTAACTGTGTGTACTGACTGAATCATGGTAGAGAAGACTGACCTGGGTAAAAGGATGTTCCACCCAAAGCACAAGGCCTTTTCATGGTGGCGTGAGTGAGATCTGAGGATGGTGGCTGCAGGATTGCTCTGGAGATTTTCTGCTTGGGTCTTTGCAGTCTTGTTTGAAAAGGAGTTAAATCCTAGGCGGGAGTTTGTGGGATGGCACTGAGTAGTTAATTTTCATTATTAAATCCTGGATGGACTATGATATGATTGGAAATTAATCCTGATCACAGGAGATATCAAAAATGTCTGTGAGCAGGCATCACTCTTCCCTTGTGTGTCATATTTTTCCCTTCGTCTCCTGCAGTGGTTTTCAGTTCTTCAGAGGTGCAAACTCAGTAGAAGTGTGGAACTTTGTAGACATTTCACATATACAGCTCCTTCTACAGCACGTAGAAATTACTTTTTCTCGATCACCTTTTGCAAACTCCTCAGAAACTGTGCACAGAGTCCTCGAGGGTCTTCTAATCACTGGCTGAGCTAACTGTGATTAGTAATGCAGGTCATTTAAGTTATGGGATCCTGTTTTTATGTGTAGATGGACACAATCCCATCACAGGCTGAACATTTCTGTAATACTAATAATAATGAAGATTTTGGTAGGAAAGGAAGACTCTTCCTTTGTACTTCTCTGGAGGCAAGAAAAAATTGGACCTGTGAGGCCAGGGGAACTGGACTGATACCTGCTTTCTGAGGATGGCACAAGCTTTTTTCAGACTGATGGGAGCAGAAGTGCTGTCACAATTACCATGAATCCAAGGAAGGAAAGTTCAGGACAACAGCAAATTCTGAAAAGTGGAAATTGTAGTTATTGGGAGGGATTAGGCTAAAGGAGCACTGTTGAGAGGAGCAAAAGGAGAATGTGCATCGTTGTTCAGCAACGTGGGAATCCAAAGGTCTTCTTTCTGGTCAAGAAGTGGAAAATACACATTCAACAAAATGCCCATTGCCACTTTGTAGTGTTAGATTAGCAACTGTAGCATTTCTAATGACCCATTTGTAAAAACATTTATGCAGCAAACCTCCAGGCAAGATGTATGGAAACAACAGAGGGAGATGCCAGCAAAACCGAAAAAAAGAGGCTCAGAGGTTAGAATAGGAAACCTACTGAGTGGCATAATATGCCTGGCATGTAGATACATATGCATAGCTCCTCATCAGATCTTTCTCTTTCCTTCCGTCTCAGCAAGGGGTAGCTAGTTATCTCACCCACTGACCTGTGTCTGTCAGCAGGCTGCTCGGCACAGGCAGCCAGAAAACTAATTCTTCTTTGCAATGGGAGAGGTGGAAATGCTATGAAGGACTGCATGACACAATCAAATAAACTGCATGAGCAGAGGTAAGAGCCTGTCTGCAATGCCTAGAAAAAGCTTCACTGGTTTCTTCAGTCCTTGTATCCAGCTGAGAGCAAACAGTTTGAGTTCTGTCAGCTCAGCTGGGGGCAGTGGTCAACAGAAATTGCCAAACAAAGAGCAAGGAACAAGGAGGAAGCTACCAGCGGGCTCTAACGTGGCATGTGCTTCTGGGGTGCCAGAACCCTGCCATCCTACTCATTTTTCAGTGAAACAAAGCTCTGAGCTTGGGAGCTTACAATCTCCTTTCAAAGCCCTAAGCTGTCACTAGCATGCAACCACGTTTTCACAAGCATCATTTACATTTGGAAGTGTTGCTAAGTTGCTCTGCAAACCCATTGACAAGATATTGCAGCTAGCTTTTTCAAGAAAATTAAATTTCCCTGAAAGAGCCAGCTAGCATGTCTCTTTTTCCAGAGTGAGTTGGAGAAGTTCAGTAATATCAAAACTCTACTGTTTTAGCAGGTCTGCTCAGACTGCCAAAGGCAAAGCTACTTCCAGGGCTCCACAAGCTTCACCAACAGGATCTAGCCTGGGAAACCATCAGCTCATTTCACATACCAGCAGGCCAAAGTAAAGCCATTGGACACTAACAATTTTCAATAACTACCAGATTGGATTAAATTCCAACTAGTGACCTAAAGGTCAAATGCCTTAGCACTCCTCAAGAGGACCCTTGTTCTTATTACTCCAGTGGAGATTGTATACATAAGCATATTCTCACATGGATAAGCACGCACAAATAAATCAAAAGCTAAAAGTACAGGGTCAGCATCCTGCTTCATCCAGGAGATGAAGCATCTCTCCATCAGAGAGCCTGCTGCCTGGGGCTGCCAGACCCTAACTCAGCTAAAGCAGAGATGCAGAGGTCAGGCTGTGATGGTAGGTGCTTTGCTTGGGCATAGCAGTTACCTCTCTCAATTGATTAAATAGGGAGCTGAGGATTTTCAGTGTGGGTCTTTCAAAGCCTTCCAGAGGGTAGGATGCCTAATTCTGTATAATTCTAATATGGAGTGACTTCCCAAATCCCTCAAGATTAGCAGTGTTGCTAATCTTCAAAGGAAAATCCCTTTATATTTGACTCCTGAAAGCCTTTGAGTATTTTGAGGTGGAGTTGTCATTACATTAAAAGTATTCAGAAATAAAATTATCAGCTTTGTTGCGATAGCTAGCAATTTGTCTTATGTTTTGCATACTCTTCTACTCATCAGCTGCAGTCTACTTCATAGGATGATTAGGGACCTTCATTTGGGACTTTGGATATTTCTTGTATCAGTGATCTTTCCTTGTATTTACCTTTGGTGCATTCAGACACCTCTGGTCTTTTAGTCTTTAGTTTGATACAGAGTGCTGAGAAATAATTTGTTGTCACTGGTGAGCAGGGCTTTGTGAGACAAATGTTCCAGGAACAGCAGAGCTAGAAGGACCCAAGCTTTCTATAGTCCTATACATTTTTTACAGACTAAACAGTTATTCCATATTGTCTTTGATTGCTGGGGACTTGACCCAATAATCTGTGTGATCTCTTGCAGACCTATGCTCCAATATTCCCAGAAACACACGATGCTTTTAAACATCTGCTTCATGCCTGAAACAGCAAGAGCTTCCTGTCTCTCTCATTTTAACCTATTAATTATGAGTTTATCAAATCCACCAGTCCCATAAGTCAAATGGCTAAAAATTCAAGTTCCACATTTCAGTAACAATATTAGCTGTGAAGCTGGTGGTTAGTCTGGATAATGGCTGGCTAGTGAGAGCATTAACAGGCTGTGGCAAATCTTGTTAGCTCTAAATACCTTGAGAAAAGACACTAGACAGCTGATAATGACTGCTTTGTCAAGAATTATTGATAAAAGGATTTTTAAGGAATAAGAAAATCACTCATGTGAAGGAAGAGGGTTTTTTCGTCGGTAGAGCTTTCAGGATCATTGGAGATGATACTGAAAACTTAGGAAGTGGGAAGCTGACGCTGACAATCATTTAGTTTTAGGGATACTGAGTAGGGCAGCTGGTGTGTAATTGGGATGGAAGGTGGTCTGTGCTGTGTCAAAACTTGTAGCTACACGATCCTTATCCTTTCTTTCCTCTTTTTTTCTAAGAGAAAAGTAAGTACAACAAATTCTTGAAATGAGAAGTTCAAATATTGAATATGTTGAATTGCTTGAAGGGTTATGTTTCTCTTCGTTGTGGCTACATATATCAAGAAGACAAGTTACCAGAGAACATCTATGCTGACACACAGAGAAGTCTGGCTGCTGATACACAACAGTGTTTTTGCTCCCCAGCACTTTCAGGAAGAATAATTAACCCAGAAAGGCTCAGAATATAAAAGCTGTGTCTAGAATGCAGCTGAAGGGAGCAGAATAGGCAGCAGACCCAGATCTTTATCTTATAGAAGTTTTCCAACACTTTCTACATATTTTACTCTTCTAGAAAACTGTGATCAGGTGGTTTTTACATAGAAACAAATAAGATGCTGTCATGAACAACATCAGACTGCACTCCAGAACCCAGACAAATCCTTTATTCTTCAAGCTGGAGGTGGTGGGAGCTTTTGACAGAAACTTTTTGCAGAGGGAAGAGGAGAAGAAGAGCAAAGCTCCTCTGTCTGAAAGCTGCTTTTGATGACCCAGGGATTACAGGGACAGACGTTTGCAGGAAGCTGTAAGTAGCCCTCTGCTGCCAGTTCAGTGGCCCAACACACGAAAGAGCAGAGAAATGCTAGGGTTTGGCAAAATACTTTTCCCAAGGAATCAAAGCAGACTTACCTCTTCTGTTTGATCTCTGTAGTTTTTCTCCACCACTGAGTTTTCACATAGGTAGTGGGTCAGATTGCATTACAGAAAAATCAGATTATGCTACAAAAATCAAGGCTGCCTAAATCCATACTTAGGATTTGTATTCAGGTGAAATTATTAAAGATTGTTTAAATCTAGCAAAGACCCGAGAAGTGGAGTTTTGCAGCTGCTATTCACCACAGCAATTTCTTGCCATTTGAGAAATGAAGTTTGCATCCCTAATTTTATTCCTTTTTTGATGAGGCACCCTCACTGACTGGACAGCAGTACCAGTGGAGATGCTTCTGTCAAGACATTTGTTCAGGATCTGGCAGCTGTAACAAGCAAGTCCAGTGATTGAATGGGGCAGGGGAGCAGTGCTAAATGGTTAAATCTCTCTCATGTCTGAATGATACTTGGCAAACACTGCCACATTCTCTTATTGATGTGCTTACTAACTTCCTTGAATGTTATTGGAAAAGATACATGCTCACTGAGGAATGAAAGGAGACATATCTCATTTAAAGCAGATCTCTTGTTCTTGTTGCACGTGTTGTAACACATTTCTTCGTGCAGCCAAGAGCCACGGGCTGGCCCATGTCTTCTGTACTCATTAACTGTGACTGGGTTTCTCAAGTAACATGTTGCTTAAAGTTGTATCTTACCATTTTTCCTTGCTTTTTCTTTTTCTGCACCATAGTTTAAACATTACAACTTTTATTTGGCTTCAGTGCTATTTCTTTTCATGAGAAGGAGGCACGGATTTCTGTGTAATGTTCTCTAGCAATATGTAGACTGGATTGGCTGTGTATCATAGAGGAATTGGAAGGGAAATGGGAAGGCTTTCTTTGCTTTCAAAACATTTAATTGTAGCCATGCTTTTTTATATTAACTTTAATTTTGCTGCTAATGGTTTGCTATGCTGAGGCACCAGGCTACATTATAAAATGACAACTCAGTCATTGGAGGCCCATCTTTGCCCGCCATCACATAGTCCCTGTCTCCTCTGAGACAGCCTGTGAGCTCTCTCCCACTCTCAGATCTGATGAGCCAAATGGCCATGCCCATTGGTACCATGGTTTGTGGAGTATCTATGATTTGTGAGCCCAGTAGGCCCAGGTAAGTTGCAGGATCTGAAATGAGCCGCCCCTCTGGCAGCTACGGTGCCTGCTGTCCTTGGGTCTGCCTTCTCCTCTCACACAGCTGGCAGGCAGGAGGAAAGCATCCACAGCTTCAGCTCCACTGCCTGGGGTGGCGGGGGGATGCGAGACTGCGATCATTTGCTGCCATTGCCACACAGACAAGGGAGAGAGGGGTGGGGAGGTTGGGCAAGCTGGTGCCATGCCGGGCGTCACGGTGTCGCCCCAGGCAGGGCAGCTCTGGGAACCAAGGCTTGCTCCAAGCTGTGCAGAGATCTCAGTCCATCCCTGGATGTCATGTGCAATATGGGAGAGGCACACTCCGAAACTCCAAGTATCTGAATGCAAATTTTCAGCCTAGAAATGGACTCAAATGAGGCTGGTAGAAATAAATAGAATGAGCACACAGGTGAGCATGGTGTTAGACTATTGTTGGGAACCTGTGTTCCTGCAGAGCTAATTCCTCTTTCTAATATTAAGGGTCCCAAATCTTGTTCATATATTGACTTATTCATTAATAGTTTGTGTGTATGAATAATTCACCATCTACATACTATATCTCTACTTTAAATGCATTACAAAGCATATATTAGACAGAGATTGACCTCTACTGTGGTTAACATCAAGATTTATTGTGCCAGGAAGCTCCAGATATATTGACTTGAATCAAAGCCTGGAGGTTCAATTAAAGTTGATACTGTATTAACAAAAGGCCACAAGTCACATTTCTTCTGTACTCTGCTTTGTGAAGAATGTCAGTTCTCTTTCTTTAATTTTTTTTCCGCTGAGGCTGGAGTGTAACTGTAATCATAAGCCACTTGCCTAGCTCAGCCTAGCCTTCCTGTTTTATTTAGCTGCCTCTGGGATCCGTGCTAAATCATTATTAATGGGACGCCTCGCTCTAGCCTGAAAAGAATATTTGTGTTTTCATCTACACTAATAAATGTTTTTCTTTCTAAATCCATTATTTCGGTGTACTGTGGCAGATTCTTTACCTTTTTCCCTTTAACCCAGGAGCAAGCCGACTTTGAAAAAAAAAGAAGATCCTATTCCAGTGTGCTAAAATGGAATGGGATTGCTAACAGTAAGGCAGGAGTGGGGACAAAACACTTTGAATTTGCCTCCTCTTTTGTCCCTCAGTGTTGAAAGTAAATGAGGAAAGAAGATTTCATAGACAGGCTGAGGGAGTATGATCTCCACTCTAGCTGCTGTATCTGATAATGTTCCCATTTCTCTAGTGATTATTAGTGTGACCTTCTTATCCCTTTTCTTTTTCCTTTTAAAAAAAATGCTCTGGTATCTTTGCACCATCACCGTGTGTTGCACAATTTCATTGCTAAGCAACAATCAGCAGTGCACAGCCCTGGCACCACGTACGAACTTTCGCTTTCATCTCCAAAGCAGAGCAACTTCCACTCCGTATTGCTGAAGCTGATCCTTGAAGGATGTGCTCCTGAAGTTGGGGAGCGTGGGAAGCCAACACTCAGACTTGTGCGTGTGTGCACTCCAGCTCCGCAATGGCGCTTTCATGGGGAAACCTTCCTTAATTAGACACGCACACACATGCTCCCACCCATGCACCAATGTGGAAGGAATATTAAGGACTAGAGTCACATCCAAAGAACCAAGATAATCCTGATTTGAGGACGGGAACTGTCATGGAAAGAATAATTATGAAAACCAAGGAAGAGAGGAAAGTAAAGGCTGTTCCATTTCTTTCAATCCAAAGCCCTCCTAAATATACCAACTTGGAGTTTGCATGAGACCTTCCTGTACTTCCAGCAGCACACAGCTAAAACAGGGAAACCATGGCATGTTCAACAGCAAATGGACTGAGCAGGATCTTTAAATTATGGCTGGTAGCAGGGAGGTTATAATGAAATTTACAGTTGCTAAGGAAAACAGATGTTTCTTAGTGCATGAATGTAAATCTCATCAGAGAGAATTTAGTCCTAGCCACAAAACACACAAAAGCTAGGGTGAGGAGTACTATTTTCATGGCAAATAGATCTTCTTCTTCTTCTTCTTGAAGAATCTACTGAAAAAGCTCCCAAACTACAGGTCACTCAATGTCTTGGACCTTCCCAGCTTTAGTCCTGGTACAATAGTGTTTCCTCTGATTTAGATTCTGAATCTTTACATTTATTACAACACAGAGAGGTCACACAGAAGAAAATCAAACTGACTCTCCAGAGAGATTGTCACAGCCTCAGACTCTGCCACCTGATTTTGGCCAGAGACTCCAACATAAAAGGGGAGCGAGTGCTGCATCGGAGGCAATGTGGCAGACCAAAGTAAAGCAAGCATGATACAAGTATCTCTTTGACCACTCTGGTGGCTTCTTACACTGTTATGAATCCAAAGATATGCTGTTAACAATACTGTCCAGGTAAAAGGTAACCGGAAGTTAATACTAGCTAACAGAAATGGAGAGTTGCTGTAAGCAATAGTTAGTTATCCCCATGAGGTCACTCACTGTTACACTTAGCTAGAGTGCCTGAACCTATTAATAAATCTTACTCAAAGTTCAGATTCTGGTCTCTCGGCCTATGCTTATGACTCTCAGTGGGAACTGGTGTAAGATCCTTTGTATGGGACTATAGGGAAAAATTCACCTTCCTGCCCAATATAAAGCAAGCGGGAGAAATTCCAGTACCTGCAGGACAGATTCCTGATAATGAAGGGTGTCTGATATATTGCTTGTTGTAATGGATGGCTCGAAGCAAAGTATGCTCAGACTGCTTTTAAGGATCTGGTTTAATTGCTTCATCTTGCACTCAGCTTGTGGTATATGTGGCATTCCCCTGATTGTAAAGAACTAGGAGTAGATAGCTGCAAACCACAGGCCATTATCTATAGCTTTTCCTCATGATGAGACTGCTGGGCAGATGGGGACTTTCAAACCCATTCCTTCTCTTCTGGCCATGACGAGTCCTCAGGGAGCACGTGCTTGCGCTGTCTCAGCTAGGATTTAAAGGTGTGCTACGGTTCTTGCTAACGACACCAAACTTGTTCTAAAAACCTGCCCTTCAGAAGGCAATGCCCCTTAACACAGGTGAAACTGGTGCATGCTCTTGCTAATAGAAGAGGCTGCACAGTAACTGTCCTCATTCTTTAAACTGTCCTCATTCTTGGCTCATTCTTTAAAATATGGAATCACATAATTTAATTGGATGTGCCAGTACTTTAGATCTGATCATAAATATCCCAGAAAGCATGGCTTTTGAGCGGCACGATGCTGGATCTGCAAGAACAGTGTATCTGGTTTTATTTCAAAGGCAAGAGTCTATTTTACAAACCACTATTCCATTAGTAGAGCGATGGTATTGTTTCTATTCCTAGTAATAATTTGGGTTAACATTTTAGGGGAAAGCAGGAAGGTAAATGATAAAAACCTGATTAGTTCCTTCAAACAGGCAGGTGCCACAGCAGTTTCAAAGTCATCACCACAGCCGTGCCTGGCTGAACTACGCTGTGAGGCTCTTCTGTGTTCAGTTTTTAGATGAAAGTAACAGATTACTCCCACTGAAATCAGGGCACTGGTATAATCTCAGGTGCCCGTTACCTTTGGTGCATGTAGCACACACCAAAAATCATTCTTTCATCATGAACAAATAGTTGTGCTTTGCAAGTCCCGCTTCTAACAAGCCTTTGGCACAGCACACACTGGAGGCTGTCTAACGAGTAACTAACATTGCTCCACACTCGCATACAGACCTCTGGTTGGGTTGCTGACCCTGGCGCAGGGTCTGATGTGCTGGGGTGGGCCTGAGGCCGTGGTGGCTCATGCAGGGCATGTTGTTTTTATTAGAAGCAGCCAAGGACATTAACATTCACTTGCCCATGGCTGGGTGGGCTTGCCATGGTGTTGTACAACCTCAGTTTAAAATGTGGTTGATAGGGAGGTAGCTTGCTGACCTGTGAAGGCAAAATAACGTTTGTCTAGCAGGATGTGTCTAGCAGGTGTATTAACCTTTGCCAGTCCCTTTACAGAAAGTGTGAGCCATAACCTCCTACTCTAAATGTGCTGCTGTGCTTTGTGATTCCTGTATAAGAAGGGAACCCCAAGGGCAGAGATTGTAACGATGCCCCAGCTGTGCATGGGTCAAATTCACAGATGAAAAAAACATGCACTACCTCCAGAACTGCCGGCAAACTAAAAGCTTTACAAAACAGTATTACAGGCTATTTTTTTTCCAGGCTCTGGAAAAATTGGGGTTGGAAGATCTCTGAACTAAAATTGTCTGGTAACATTTTTCATCAGGCTTTTCTCTACACATTTTTTTTGCAATTCTTTACTGAGACTTTTGAAACAAGCAAGCTATTAGAGCCTTAACTTCTTTGTTTATAATGGAAATACTCACTGACCCTTGACTATAGAGGTGCTCTTGCACCATTGTAATAAATGCCAGGCACATCTAACATATGTGTGATCCAGGAATGCTCTGGCTCCTTGCCAGCACACTACTTTATGCCTGGTATCTAATCCTGCTGTGGTAAAAACAGTTGGGGAATTAGATATATTGTGAGCAGCTTTTGTTTTAGTACCTATGTGTGTATCTGAAATGCTACTTGTCTTTACATTTTAATTGTTCCAAAGAACTAAGAGTAATATGTTTACTTAGCTCTTTTTTTTTTTTTATTTGTCTTTCTAAAGCTTTTTAGTACTCCAGTTCTTCAATAGAAATTAACAGGAAATCTTGTGTAAGACGTGGTGAAGAACATCTGTGACCTCCTGTCTCCAGTGAAACAGGTGGGAATTTTGCCATTGTCTTTCACAGGGCCAGACTTCTCTGTGGGACTTTTCTGCCCTGTTTGATAAGCTTTTCAAATCATTGTAGCTTAGTACTTCTTTGCGGCTATGGGAAATGGTGTATCTCTTAGGGTGAGCCAATCTAAATGGCTGGTGTCCCTCCATCCCCATTTTCTGGTTGCAGGCTGTGCTCTCCCACTAATTCCCAAATAAACAGATAAGAAAAGAGAGAGTCCCCCCTGCCCTCCAGGTTTGTGCCAGTTTGGTGAGCTGAACGGGCTTATTGAGGTGTCAAGAAGGGGCAGGGCCACAAAGGCAGGAGGTGGAGGAAAAGCAAGTGGGGAGCGGGGCTGCTCTCTGAGAGACATCTAGCCATTACAGCAGCTCCGTTGTCACACGAAACAGCACCCTTGGACACTTCCTACAAGTCAAGGCATTTTCACCTCCCTTAACTCCTCCATTTGTGTAAGGAGTATCTGGATGCTCTTGGCTATGCACCCTTTGCATAGCACCCTTTCTGCACTGGGTGCTCGAACCCTGATCTTTGTGCTCAGGCCATCCCGCTCCTCTCAGGTCTCCTCTGATCTGCAGCATCCCATGAGGTGGGCAACCTCCAAGCTGGTGTCACCGTTGCCCCTCGGCAGCACACCAAGTCCTCATCCTTTCTCTGACGTGTGTGGCAAAGCTGTGCACCGCCAGAAATGCACAGACTGTGCAAACTAGTTATCTGTGCAGAGGCTGGGAGGTGACCTCGTATTTAGTACCATCAAGGTTCATCTGGGACTTCAAGAGGAGCTAGACCCTGGATCTGAGTGAATTTTACCCCTTTTGCTGTCTATACCCACCTCATCTTCCATCCCCCACCTCGTATCTGGGCTTATATGTGTCAGGGTCTGTGGCCCTAAGGGAGCAGTCTGGATTGATTCTCAGGGGTCTATTTTGTGAAATTTTTGGAACTACCTGCCTGATTTTGTGAATGTTTTACAAATGCTAAAAGTTTTTCCAACCTGGCTGGGAATTTTCTGATGTGTCAACATTTTCAGTCTTTTCCATTGAGATGAAGAAGAGTTGACAGTTGTTACCAGCATCTAGAGATCTGTAGTTTCTTTAGCCTATCTGTAGCTTTGATCTACAACAGTACAGATGAAATAGTGTTAAATCAACATATATAAATATACCTTCCCCCCTAGAATTCATAATAGTCATAATGACCTCAGCCTTAGACCTCTCCTGAAGTTTAATGACCTGTTGGGGTTAATGGCCCAAAGTTCCACCTCAGGCTATTAACACTCTCAGGCAGTCATTAATTCTCACAAAATGCTCAGGGTCTTTATTGCTGTTGTTCAAGTGATACTCAAATGCCTGTGAATATTTACACCCCTGCTGTGGATGTAAGAAATAGGACCCGTGCACAGTATTTCAGATGTCTCACTGTTCAAAAAGGTCTGAGTACCTGGTAGTTCACTTTCACATCTGAGGTTAATGAAGTAACTTCAACTGGCTACCAACAGTAGCAGTCTAAAATTGTTGTTACTTGTATAGATGTGCACTTTGCTTTAAAAATAATGAGTGCAGAGGCAGACTCCCTGCCCTGAGGAGCTTACTGCCTGAAGTCCTTGTAAACATATGGTTAAGTTTATCTTTATTTAGAATAGTTGCAAAGGGTAACAGGCATGTGCTTGCTTTTATACAGATACTTCTAAATATAAGCCAATGTTGCTTACAATTGTTTTTCATCATAACACCTTATGTTTAATGCTTTCTGTGAGGTGGGATGCAGGACTGAGCTGCTCAAGTCCCCTGCCACAGCATGTCCTCTTCCAAGAAGACATCATAGCATTGGTTGACAGGTTACTTAAGCAGTTACTTAAAACTCTCAGTTTTTGAAGAGACAATGTTGTTTAATTAGTAGGTATTATTATTTAGGAAAGAACATGGGACTGGGACTGGCCTTGGGGGACACTGAGTCAAGTTTCTGTTCTCTTGAACAGTGACGTGAGATCACTGTTAATAAACTGACCAATCTCAGCTTGAAGAGACTTAGGGGTTTTCATCCCAACAGCCTTCTCAGTGGCTGTTTCAGAACCTCACTGCCCTGGGGACTGGAAACCTCCTTCTAATTCCCAGAGTAAATGTATTCATGGTCAGTTTGGGTCTATTTGTACTTGTGCCAGTATTGCCTTTTAGACTAAATAGCTCTTCCTTTCCCTGGTGCTTACTTATTGGACGTGTTTACAGAAAGGCATGATATCCTCTCTCAGCTTTTATTTTCCCAGGCTTACCAGACAAGCTCTTGGCTCTGTGTTCCCCTAATTATGATCTGCACCTGCTCCTGTCTGAGAGCCCTGAAAGGGCACACAACAGGCTGGGGAGATCTTCCCAATGCTCTGGGTAGTGAAGCTCATGCTGCCTTGTCTCTACTGAGATACTCTCCTGGTCTATCTAGAATGGCATTTCCTTTCCCAACAGTATCAGCTGGTACTCATTCTCTGATAAACTTGGACTTTCTTCTGAGTTGTTCCTGGCCTGTATGTCCACGTTATTACTGTAATTCTTGTTATTAGCCATTATATACATCAGTTATATGCACTATCTTCAACTTAATGCTATGGGGCATCATCTCATTTCCTTTACCCTGCAAGGTCGTTTAATTCTTAGATCAAAACTGTGTGCTGCTTACTACAGGTGGGACGGGAGCTACTGACCATCCCCTTGGCAAAATGTGAAAAGCTGGAGAGAAGTTTAAAATGGCACCTGTTTAGGCCAGGGCCTTACTCCTGTTGTAATCCTGTGTGTTCCCTCTGCTATTCATAGGGTCCTTTGTTTGTCACTCTGCCTCCACAAGGTTATATTCAGCGTGTGGTTACGCACCGTGTTTGGAGATGACATCTGAGTGTGTATCTGTGTTCCTTAGTTCTTTCCATTTTGTTCTGGAAGCTCTTTGGGTTACATATTACCCCTTTTTTGCATATTTTTTTGAAATCATGGATGTCTACACAGCAGTGGACAGACATTCTGGAGTGTTTTCCTATAGTAACTGTTCATACTCTTTAACGATTTTTCCGTAGTACGTCAATTTCTTCTCCATTTTATTCTTTACAGATACCATTGTGTCATCAGCAATGGCATCAAGATCACTTGATTCTGGTTCTAAATCTACTACAGAAGCTTCCTTGTGACTCAGTCAAGTCACTTAAACACTAAATGTAAGAGGAAGATGATAGTGTTTCTCTACCTTCAAGGGCCATTTAGACACTAAGATCTATTAACATTTTTAACAGTTCAGACACCAAGTGACCCTAAGATGTGCCTTCATGTTGAAAAGCTTGATTAATTTTCCCAACTGTACCAGTTGGTGTAATAAAAATATTATTTCAACCTGCAAACTTGTCCTCCTGTGTCCTTAGACCACCCGAGCTACAGCAAAGTACCTGTATCTATAGTATAACTGAAATAGGTATCGATTATGGGAAATATAGAGACATACGCCAAGGAGCAAGGAGCATCCAGAAAATGCACTCTATTTTTGTCTGAGATGAGGGCGATGTAGAAAAGCATTTTGCAATGCCGTTAATGTTCTGCTAAAACACTCCAGTTGCCCTAATAAAGCCAGATCCTAAGATGTTGAGCGTAGTATAAATACTTAGGTAGAAAGAAGAGAAAGGAAAATAGAGCTTTTAATGTACTATCAAATAAAGTTTTAAAGGAAAAAAACACCCCACAATAGACAAGATAATAATAGTAGCAGAAGTAGTAATCTACTGCCAAGGGGCAGAACGAATATTACAGAAAGGGGCCTTCCCATGAAGAAGGGTCTTTTCTAGGGATTTGTTCCACCTGAATCCTTGGAGCATGACTCTCCTAGGACAAAGTCTGCCATGATAGATAGGAAGAGCTTTAAATTGCAAAAGACAGTGCATGGGAAGAAGAAGGGAAATTGGGGAGACAGCTATACTACCATCACCTTCTTTTAATACAAAGAAAGTAATATCAGTGAGGATATTTCAAAGATAAAGGAATATCAGATAGCAGAAAACACAGGGGAAAAAACACCCCCAAACCCAAATGACTGGATAGACAATAAATCAGTGCAAATACTGTACTTAACCGAGCTAGGAAACCAGGTGAAGTGAGGCGGCAATAACAGATGCAACAAAGCAACGTGCACATGAAGATGGAAGAATTAGGCTTATTGGTGCATGACATGAAACAGGATATTAGAGGGATAACAGAAACATGATAGAATGATGGAATATTAATTGCAACTGGAGTGCAAGTACTGCAGGGTGCACACTGTGAAAGGAATGCAGAAGGAATTGTTAAGATAATGTAGTAGCATTATATATTAAGAATATCGCTGGCAGTAAGGAAATGTTAATTAATAGTGTGGATAAGAGAGGATCAGTTTGTGTCAAAATGTGTTAGGAAAGGATTCTGAAAGAGACTGTAGTGGGAAAGGGATTGGGCTCTACAATGAACATTGGACTTGAGATTGCTTTAGTATCATGAGAGAGATCAGCTACCAGGTAATTGTATCATTATGGGAGACTTTAAATTTCACAGTCATAGACTGGAGAACAGATGCTACATCCACAGTAGAATCCAGTAATTTCTCAGAGTGGAAGTTGAAAGACCTCCTTTTCCAAGGAGCTGTGGAACGGCTAAGAGATTATAGTATTTTAAGTTGGTGATGGACAAGTAGCAAAGATATTATAGAGAAAGTAGTAGAGAAAATAATACACTATCAAGTGATGACAGTACTGATCAAATTTCAATTTAAATGAAATGACAGTATATACAAAGACAAGTTGGTAGTTAAGGCTTTTAACTGTAAAAGGGCAGACTATGTCATAGCAAAGCAGACTGAAGAGTAATGGCACTGAATTGGGTTAGAGCACTGGTCTGAAATTCATATTCTCAGGCAAGAGAACTCCAGACCTCACTGGACAAATAATTGTACTAAATAGGCTATTGGGATTTGCCAAAGAATCTTCAAGAATCAAACCAGAACTTGGAGGACTGAAAGTGAAAGTTTAGAATATGCATTGCGAACATTTGAGATAATTTAGACCTTGAGAAATCAGAAGAAAGGGTTAAAGATTCCTCAGCCATAAAGAATAAAGAAGTAGGAAAAAAGTAAGGATGCTATTTAAAGCTATTTTAGGGGTGGCCCTCAAACCAATTAATACTTTGCCTCTGCCTCTGAAGACAAGCAGGTGGAACACAGATGCGATAGCAGGACTGTTTATGGGGAATAGGATTATGAAAAATGGAAATGGCCCCACAAAGGTCGGATCAGAACTCATCAAGATGATATGCCCATCTGAATGGAGGCTAGTAAGTGTGACGCCTTCAGGTAAAAAAAGGTTTTAAGGGGCAAACCTAGCAACCACAGACCAGCCATTCGGATGTGCAAGATTTTAGGGAAAGTGAAAGACATGAGAAGTAATAGAAGATGTCCTAAAATACAGTATCAACTTACTAAAGGAGACCAAGTTTCAGGCTACTTCAATAACTGATTTTTTTTAGCCAAGTGTGGTGGGTTGACCCTGGCTGGATGCCAGGTGCCCACCAAAGCCGCTCTATCACTCCCCCTCCTCAGCTGGACAGGGGAGAGAAAACATAACAAAAGGCTTGCGGGTCGAGATAAGGATAGGGAGATCACTCAGCAATTACTGTCACGGGCAAAACAGACTCGACTTGGGGAAAAAATTTAATTTATTACCAGTCAAATAAGAGTAGGATAATGAGAAATAAAAACAAAATCTTAAAAACACCTTCCCCCCACCCCTCCCTTCTTCCCAGGCTTAACTTTACTCCTGAATTCTCTAGCTCCTCCCCTGCCAGTGGCACAGGGGGTCAGGGAATGGGGGTTTTGGTCAGTTCATCACATGTTGTTTCCGCTGCTCCTTCCTCCTCAGGGGGAGGACTCCTCACCAACTCTTCCCCTGCTCCAGCGTGGGGTCCCTCCCATGGGAGACTTCCATGAACTTCTCCAGTGTGAGTCCTTCCCACAGGCTGCAGTTCTTCATGAACTGCTCCAGCGTGGGTCCTTTCCATGGGATGCAGTCCTTCAGGAACAGACTGCTCCAGCATGGGTCCCCCGTGGGGTCACAAGTCCTGCCAGCAAACCTGCTCCAGCGTGGGCTCCTCTCTCTCCACGGGTCCACAGGTCCTGCCAGGAGCCTGCTCCAGCGCGGGCTTCCCACGGGGTCACAGCCTCCTTTGGGTGCAGCCACCCGCTCCTGCGTGGGTTCCTCCACGGGCTGCAGGTGGATATCTGCTCCACTGTGGACCTCCACGAGCTGCAGGGGGACAGCCTGCCTCACCATGGTCTTCACCATGGGCTGCAGGGGAATCTCTGCTCCGGTGCCTGGAGCACCTCCTCCCCCTCCTTCACTGACCTTGGTGTCTGCAGAGCTGTTTCTCTCACATATTCTCACTCCTCCCTCCCGGCTGCAATTGCTGCTATGCAGTAACCTTTTTCCCCTCTTCTTAAATATGCTATCCCAGAAGCGCTACCACTGTCGCTGATGGGCTTGGCTTGGCCAGCGGTGGGTCCATCTCGGAGCCAGCCGGCATTGGCTCTATCGGACATAGGGGAGCTTCTAGCAGCTTCTCACAGAAGCCACCCCTGTAGCCCCCCCACTACCAAAACCTTGCCATGCAAACCCAATACACCAAGGAAAACATAGTAACACAGTAGCTGAACTGCTCTTCAGTAAAATTTTTCGCGTAATTGCTAGGTATTCTGTGAGATGAGAATTAATACAAGGAACTGTCCAAAGGGCGGACAGTGATGGATTATGCTGAAAGGGAAACCAGCACTCTTGAGTGAGATTCCAAATGATGTTCCTTAAATACTTTTATTAGTGATCAAGAAGTGGATGTGCACTAATTAAATTTGTTGAAGGTACAAAATTGGGAAGCACCCACCCATATCAACAGGGCAAATTCAGTAGGCATGTGGTTAACTTGTGGCCTGCAATAATAAGATGGGATTAGATGAACTAGAACAAAATCCAAGGTCATGCTTTTAAGAACCAATAACAAGAATGATTGCTACCTGTTGAAATGGGAAGAAAAAAGGGAAAAAATAGATGGATTTGTGTTTGTCAGTCACAGGATGTCTCTGAGCAATTGGTGTGGGAAAAAAAAAAATCATATACTAGGCAGTAGCAGGAGAAGTATTTCCAGTATAGAGGGGGAAACACGGATGCACTGTAATACGTTACTTGGAATCGATATGCACATTTTTGGTCACCTACATTCAAGAAAGAAAAATTCAAACAAAGAAGTGCAGGAAAGTGCTGCATCACAATACAACAGGAAAAGAGAGCTTACCATACAGGAGTAAGGGGCTTTTGTTGGGTTTGGTTAGTCAAACAAAAAACAGACTTAGAGGAGATAGGATTACTGCCTATAAATGCATTGAGGTGGTAAAACCAAGGAGGAGAAAGCTGTTTAGCTGAAAGGACAATGTTGACACACACACACAAAAGCCCAAGAATAAATTTACACTAGAAATTAGAAGAGGGCTACTATTTACCAGTGCAGTTTGTAGTGGACAAAATCCTGCCTTTTTTAAAGATGGAGCTTGATAACTATAAGAAGGGGATTATGTAGGTGGCCAGAAGTATCAAAGGACTGGATATATGACCCAGGAAGTCCCCCGCAGCTTATCCCTGGCTTTCCTAAATTTCTAAAATGAGCAAATTCTGCACTTGGAACGTGGTCATTGGACCTGGGGAAAAAAGTTACTAAGAGCTCAGTTTAGCTGAGCTTAGTTTAAGCCACAATATATGCACACAGGACTAAAACTTGCTTATGTTGTTCTGGGGAAGCCACACACTGAAATTTCTCTGTGCAGGGTTGAAGTCAGAAGAATTACTCCATTAGAAACCACACTTTCTGGCTGCACATCCCCTCATGTGCAGATGGAGTGCAGAGCACTGTTTCCTAGCAACTAGTAAGGACCACTGGCTTTATAAATCAATCTCTGCCAGGATATCACAGAAACCACGATAAATGGGAAACATTTAGTAGTCAGAAGGCTTTCTACTTCCTCCACTTTCTGGTCTGCACAGAAAAGTCTTTTCAAGAAGTAGATAATATCAGCATTTCTTCATAAGTGAACTGAATTCAAATCTTTGTTCAGGTGGCTTGTTTTTCAGTTCCCCTGGGGTACACGTCCTCATGTCTGTGAATGGTCCTTCTTTAAGATGTCAGTTAGCAGGCTTTCTCAAAGACAAAATTATTTGAAACTTCATTTGGAAAAAAAAAAGAAGAATATTAAATGCAGATAAAGAAGGAATGAATAGCACTGGAAAAAACTCCAAAGAGCCCTGGGAAGAAGGGGAGTGATAACAGTCAGTCAAAGCTTGCAGATGCAACTCTTCCCTTTATGCAGTAAATTAGCTTTCAGTGTCATGTTCATCTATAAAATTTAAGTAATATCTGATTCACAGCAACCTTCAGTTCTTTTGATTTTGTCACTTTTAAGAATTTCTACTCATTTCTCTGTTTGTTTATCCTCCTCATTTTGCAAGCTTCCAGCATCTTCTGATGCAGCTAACAGGCTGAACTGGGATCTTCCATGTTGTTAGTGCACTGGAAAATCCCATTTTCCTTTTGTGTAAAGCACAGGAGAGATGCTCTTCCTGTCCCACAGCACTTTCATCAGGGTTTTGTTTCAGAAATACACCAGAGATTTTGTCACTCTGGTAACGCCAGGGTTACAAAATGAAAGTGCTAAGAAGCTCCCAGTAATATGTAAGGAGAGAGAAAGGCTCTCCTAGTGCATTTAACAATAAATAATACTGAAGGGCTCATTAAGTAAGCAATTAATATTTTAGTCTATAATGTGATTGTTATATGTTTCAACAGCCTGATGGGACAATCTAACTTCCATCTTTGGGAACAGTATTGATTATTTAATTTCTAGCACAGAGTGGTGTCCGTTGCGAAATCACAGCATCAGTCTGAGAATGCTCTGCGTGTCATTTTTTTCATGAACACTAGCAGAACAGGAGCAGTAGGTGAGTTAAAGGTTAGTTTCAGAAAGGGAGTACTCAGGATACTAAACTTTGTGACTGATGGTAGCATTTGACAAATCTGATGCTTAGACTGTGAGCTCTTTAAAGTGGGAAATTGCTTATATATCACAGAAAAGAAGCCATGCACATTTGTGGTGCCATATAAATAGTAAGCAGTCATTCTGCTTCTGAGCTGGAAGTAAAATTAGGAAGGGCTAACATTTTGCTTTTCAGTTTTTTCCTCTCTTTTTAGAAACATTTTAGAAGATTCTTTTTCACTGAACTAATTCTGTTTTGTTGTAATTAGTAATGCATTGTTGTAGACGCAGAAGATATTTCCTCTTTTACTTGTGTTGTTTATAACTTCAGCTGAATCGCTCTATTCAGAGATGGGTTTGTGTTACACTGCCATCTCAGATTATTCTTTGCCTTTTTTGTCGTTGAGTTCTTTTGAAGAAGATGTGTTTATGTCCACATTGTTCAATCACAAAGTATGCAATTACAAATCTTCGGTCTTCTGGTGTGTTTAGCAAATCTTTTCAGTGTATGATTTACCACCTGTGGCTTTTCTTCATCTCTGAAAAACGTTGTTATCTTAAATGGCCTATTTCTAATTGCAGTGGGTTTAATTGCTTGGATACACAAGGGTCTGTGTTGGCTACTGTTGTTTTCTGGACATGTTCAGAAAAAATGGGTATCTGTGTACAGATGTCTCTAGAAGGGGCAGGAATTTTACTGCATGTTTCTCCTTAATAGCAATGGATGTCAGCAGGTTTACGACAACATTCCTGGAATTATTGCCCTCCTGAGAAGAATTTCCATTCCAGACCATCTCTATGGGAGATCTCTATAAAGATGCTGCCCTGCCATATCTCTTGTGCTTGGTATTCTGTTTGAAATGTGTGGTGTCACTGGAAAACTATCTCGAGCCAAGGGTGCTGCTGCTAGTTTCAGAAAAGTGTTTGACAGTGGCTTATGTGACAATATTTCTTTATTTTAAGAAGGGAGATGAAAAAATCATTCAAAAGGGAGGAGGTTTCGTAAACAGAAAGCACCTGGAAGCATGCTCAGTTGAACACTGTGTCTATATATTCTAATTTTTTTTCCAGTAAATGTATGGTGTCATCATTATTTGTAGAGTCATGTTACTAATTTGCAAACATTTGGAGAACTGTCAAATATTTGTGTGAATATTTATGAGTCCTCAGTGTTTCACCGCTTTTAGCACAGGTGGTCATTTGCCCAAAAATTCCTCTAGGAAATGTACTATTTACTGTTCAACATTCATCTTTCTATTGCTTAAAAAGTTTGTCATCCAGTTAGGGAGCAAAATAAGTAGCCTGTGATGCAGGACACAGAGTAGCCCTTGCAGTGGACAGATGAAATGAATAGCTTCAAACAGGCTATGTGCAGAAAATTATTTCTCTAAGCAACAAAGCAAATATTTATCAACTGTAAGGCCTCCAGGGCACACATTATCTTTTTTTCTATTTATTCATCATCTACTACAATGGGATTGCAAACCTTGTGAAGGTCTTTAGGCATCAATATAATAAAAATATACAATAACAGAGAATAACAAAAGCGATTTAAGAAATCTGTATTGGATAGTAGACAACTCAGAAATAGAAATAAAGCTATATTAGAAAGAAATTTCCCACAAGTAGGTTTACTTCAAAATAAAAATATTGCCAAATCCTTCTTGCTTTACTCACATGAGTCCTCAAGCTGAAGAAAAGCTTCTAAGGCAGATTATAAGATTTCACTCCATAGACTGGGAACTCGTATTTTAACAAACCAGAATGGAGTCTACAGAACTGTGAGCTGTGTGAAATGAACTCCAGGAAGTATTTTTAATGATCATGAAAAAGAGAAAATACTTCAGAACACAGACCTAAAACCTTTGAAATGTGTTTTGTTTTTTTATTTTAATTCTAAGTTTTGATTTTTGTCCAGCCATTAATGTTCAATGACTATAACATTAAAGAGGAGCAGAAAACTATTTAAAAATATTTTTTTTTCTGGATAAATCTCCTAACACACAAGGGAGCCTGCTGCATAATTTGGGCTTGCATTGTAACTACTCACACACCATATGTTGACCACCAGAGATTAGGTATGCATGTATGTTACCTCCTGCGGTTACAAATGTTAATAGTTAGCAATATTTAATGAATTAGGTATCTCCTATAGTTTATGAGCTGTCATAGGTCTATTAGATTTATTCACATGTCTTTGCAGCAAGGTAAAAACTGAATTTTATTTTACAGTTTTCTAGTAAACTTCCAAGCTCTTGTTACCCCAGGTTGATTTAAAACTGTGGGGAAATTTTGTAATCAGAGATGGCAAGAGTAATCAATCAGCCTTTTATGAGCCTTCCAGAGAGCCAGAACCCCCAAAGACATTTAAATATAATCACTTAAAAGATTGTTAACTTCAACCTTTGCCTTGGCAATCCCCCACCCCTCCAAAGGAACCTATGGTATGTCAGCCTTGTCCTAACTCTATTCTGTGGAGCTAATGTTCAGAGATCTTTGTTTCCTTTCTTTCAGATGTTTGACTGGAAGACAGATAGCACCTGTGGTAGTGAACATTAAGGTCAAGATCTTGAGGCCTCCTGGGTCTGACTGATGTCTGGTTTTCAGGCTTTCCCCACTCCATCCAATTGTGAGGTGAAGTCCCAAGGGATTTCATTAAGTCACTTTTTGTAAATGAGCTGGGTTTGTGCTCTTACCACTGCTGCCCCTACAAAGACAATATTAGCTGCACAAGGTCCTTTTCTGGTATGTACCTAAGACCAGCACTGAATAAAACTCCTTATGAAATGCTGCTTATGTGTTTTTTTTCCTGGAGTTCAGTTTCTAAAATGTGAGTCCATTCAATTGCCTAATCACAGACATCTACTTGAGATGCCCTGGGGTACCACAGGTATCTGCACAGGATGGCATCTGTGACACAGTGCCTGCTGGGGACCCACACCTCTGGAGAGCAGGGATAACCCAGGGCATCTCAGACACCACCAGACATTATGTACAAGTAACTGAGAGAGTCCTGGTCAGCACAAGGAGGGGAGTTAGGGAGGCTCTGTTGGGTTGGGTTCCTATTATGTGGCCCCTGAGCCAAGCCTTGCGTGTCTGCCTTGGGGCAGACTGAATTGCTCTCTGGGCTCCCAGGCTCTGCTGGCTAGATCTCCAGGGACTTCAAAGGGAGTTTACGTGCCCAAGGCACAACCAAACTCTGCTTTGGCTCTCCCTGTGGCTTTCCCCAGAACCTGCTCTTTGCTCATTTGACCACTTGTAGGGTACTTTTCTGAGATACTTAGAAAGGGCACAGTGTTCCCTCAAAAGCATAGTATTTCTGTATTCAGTTTAGGTGTACACATCAGCCCATCAATATCTATTGGGTGTAAATGTCTTATAAAGCAATTTGTCCTGCCTTGTGGCTTCAGTTCTTCCACATCCAGTCCGGTGTATCAGTGATGTGAGACATTCTTACGAGCATTAACATCAGCAGTAACCTTACTATTATTTGAGTTGCCTAACCCTGTTCTCCTCCCTGTTCCAGGGCCCAGAAGGTGACGTCTGTCTTAGGCTGAGGACAGTTGTGAAGGCTGCAGGAGCACACTGAATGCTAGGAGTATGCACAGGGAATATGCAGGTTCTTCATGCAACAATGCTGTTGTTTAGTAAGAGAAAAGACATTGTCTAAGGGTGGGGCAGCACACTGATGGCATCCTTAGCTATGCTGATCTAACTGCTCTGTATGCTGTCAGGAGATGCACATCAGCTGTGAGAGATACTGCATGTCTCCCAGAATAGCTGCTGCTTCTGTACAGCCTGGGGGAAAATGTCACCTTTCTCACTAGCTTCCTCACACTTCAACATACAGAGCCAGCATGAGTTATTTTTGTAGGAGCTTCTAAATCCTGCTTTGGTTTCACACAGCCAGACTGAGAGTAGGACCTGTTCCCATTTTACCCACACTTCTTAACAGCTTTGGAGACATCTTTTTTACTGCATACCGCTTCCCGTTTTTGCATAGAAGTCGTAAAATTCAAATCTATCCCTTTTTTAAGGGCAGGGAGTGAAAAAGCAAAGCAAAGATCAGTGTGGAGCAGACTTCAAATCCACTTGAATGCTGCATAAAGGCGGGGTTGGAAAGAGGAAAGATGTAGGGTTTTTCTCACGTCTTCAGTGCAATCTCAATCCCACTGAAACTGATGGAAATCTGACTGGCTTCAAGACTTGTTGAACCTGGGCATACTGAAGAGCAATTAAAACTCAATATTTTTTACAGAAGATGATCCTGCCCTGAAGCCAGCAAACAAACCAAACAGAGGCTAGTAAATCCTCTCCTGGATAACAATGGCTCTCTGCTTATCAGCCCTTCAGAATTCCTGTTTATCAGCACCAGGTTGCTGCTGGACTCTTTCGATTCTGCTTGTTAGTGTCTGATCAGAGGCTGCCTTTGTCCAGCTTTAATTATGCATGAAACCTGAACAAGCAGACAATAATGGATAGAATTTCTTCCATTGTTTTAAAAAAGGGTTGTATAATTTTGCGGGAGAACAAGAGAAAGCACAATTACTGCCTTACTGTCAAACATAAGAAATACAACCAGGTTTGGCCATAAAAATAGGTCTCTCTCCATCTTTTTTTACTTTTTTTCTTGTTGCTGCAGCTTCTGTTTTTAACAATCTCCTGGTGAGGCAGATAAGCTGCTAATTCTATTAATGTTGTTATCAAAATTTGTAAGGTAACTGAAGGTTCCAATTTAGTGATTTATTATCCTGAGCAAGGTAGGTAGAGTGTGTCTTTCATGTTCCATAATCAGCACTAGAAGAGCATTAGACTCCTAAGGAGGAAACTTTCTGCTTACCATTTCTACTTGCATAAAACTCTTGATCAAACAAGCGAAGTGTCTTTTTCTTTGACTGAGATCACTTTTAAATAATAAAGAATCTAAATAACAAATTTATATAAGCATGGACTCTACTGATGTCCACTTGTTTTGATACAAGAACCTGTACATTTCAGAGAAGTCAGAAATGCATTAGATCTAGAAGATACTGCTAACTCTTAAAAATGGATCACATCACGTTGTCAGGCTCCCCAGTCTGAAGCAGGATTAGCAGAACGAAATCCAAATCTCCTTTGTACATGCTTTTTAGTTCTCTCACATCAGACATTTGCTAATATAACTCCACTGATTTTACAAATGCACATCAGTATTATCGTAGGAAACAAGGAAGTGTACATTGCTCTACTGGGCACATCCTGAGGGAAGAAACAAACTCCAGGAGCTTTGAGAATCTTTTCTTTAAATGTCAGTTATATGGAGAGAACATGCAAAAGTCTAACAATTCTGCCAGATCTTGCTATATAGGCATCATAGTCTACAAGAAAGGCCTTTGGTTTAAATATTTCAGTTATGCATGGACAGGCATGTGATCAGGTCAGAACTACTTCAGCACAGTCATGTGGAGATTAGTCAGATACAACTATTATTTGTAAAGGATATACAGTACCTGCCAGATTGCAGGAAACAAACACTGATGGCAACTGCTAAAGTAATAAATTGGATGTTATCAATGCTTGGCATTTTCTCTGGGATTGGGGAAAAGTTCAGCAATATTTGTTGAGATCCTAGTGCAATTGCAAATATAATCACTGACATCCCCTCCAGATATTGATTAGCTGCAGAATCATATTTTTTTGTGCTTTTGTTGTATGATGAAACTGCACATAATCCAGCCAAACTTGTGCTGGTACTCCCTGCACATGTTGGTACTTGTGTTGGTTGACCAATCAAGTTGCTTAAAATGCACATGGGCACACTAAATCTTTGTTTGTCAGCAAGGAGTAGATTAAAAAGTCAGATTTTATAGGGTTAATTCTCTGGATAGAAGGATGTTACTGACTGATTTTATTTATGTCTATAATTCATACAAGAGATGCCTCAGACTTTGGATATTCTGTATAAACATGAATCCAATCTATGTCAATTGGAGGAGACGTAAAATATGTTCCCCACTATTTGTGATCACTAAAGGACCACTTTTTATAAATCTACTGATGTAAGTTTCTCCTTGGCTTTACAAGTCACCTGCCTTAACATTGCTCTTCATGATCACAATTTTCTAAATTAGTTCCCAACATTCTCCTTAAAAAGACTCCATGGCAGTATTTTGCAAATATAATAATATAGTAATCAATCACAGCTGTATTTTAATAATGGTGAAATGATTCCTGTACATGTACCAGTTTGGGACCTGTCAGATGGGAGGGACTCCAATAATAGAAGGCAGTGTTTTTACTACTGGTAATGTTTTTAGTAGGGTGGTATTACCATTTCAGGAAGTTCTGATTTTTCACATGCAATACAACCACCTTCTGTTGGTATCTTGTATTAAATAAAAACACTTTCAAGTCTATAATGCATTCTCTTTTTAATGTGATCCACATCAAAACAGAAAATGAACACTTTAAGAATTGAGAGGAGGTAATAGTACAGATGAAATTGTTCTCATAATTCTTAAGGTATTTTTTTCCTGAGTCTCAGTAAGGTGAATGCAAAGATGAAATTATCTTTTACAATCAGCATTACTTAGAATCTTGAGGTCTGTGCTGTATTTATCCCACTGTACCACCAATATATGATGATTTAGACATTTGTTTTGGCTTTTAATCTTTGCTTATATATATATACACCTCCAAAATAAAAACCAGTGGAGTATGCACACCCATAAATCTGTCCAGACTTCCATTCTTCTGAGATATTTCAGAAAAGGCTTGACGCTTGTAATCAGAACTAGGTTTGGATGCTGCCTTCAATTCATTGAACAAACACCCTTCCCCCCCACCCCTCTGCATTCCCTTCTCCCTCTTTGGTTCATTTTTAAGCCTGAAGGTTGTAAGGAGAGGAGAACTCATTTGAAGGTGCCTGAGGAAGAAGCCTGGCAGCAGTAGGAGATGCATTGTTAGACTAAACGTCAGTTATTTTCTTTTGCACCAAAAGCACAGTGATTTAATACATTTAATGTACTTGTGCTGTAGCGAACATTGCATATTTTCCACTCCTCAGAGCTTTCCATCTCCAGACCCTGGGAGACACTTATTCCATCTTTTCAGCTACTGCCATCTCACAGTGCCTTCTTAGCTCTGTCCTGGGGAGGCTTTGCTGGGCTTATCAAGTCTGGTGAGAAGAGGCCTTGGAGCAACACAACAGCTGCCTGCAACTACTTAAAGTCAGTTTCAAAGATGATGGATGCAAACTATCCTCATGAAATAGCTAATGATATAATATGAGGCAGTAGCCACAAATCACAGTTCAGTCAGGTTCAGTCTGAACACTAGGAAAAACATCAGAAGAACATTGCAGCACTGAACACATTACCCAGAGAGGCTGTGAAATTTCTGCAACTCACCTCTTAATACTGTGAGAGCAGGAGAAGTACGAACCAGTACCTTAGCACAGCACCCAGCACTGTAGGCAGGAGGAGACCACCAACACCTCCTAGGCCAGCTGGAGGCATGTTACCATGCCAGGACAGCGTGGTTGGTGGTAGAAATGGTAGTGGTGGACTTATGGTGATCATTCAGATCAGGTGGGGTTTTGAAGGCTATTGGATGATTCAGAGATTTATCTGTCTAGGAAGGACGGGATCGCTTGCACAGAATTTGTCTTTTCACAGGACTCTTCCTTTCAGTCTCACTTCTCTGCATTTAACTAGCACCGAAACCAAAGAAAGGAAAAAAAATGCCTGTATGCTACACGAAGAAAGGCAGCATTTAGAACAGTATTGCAATTGGTCTGGCTAGGCAAATGCTCAGTTAAGTCAATGTTATGTGGTGCGTTCAGTATAGAGAGTTCATGCTTTGAAACACAAAGATTACCTCTGTGTAATCTATTTGTGCAGCTCCATTGGTCAATAATTCCTATTTAACCCTGAGAAAATGTCCCACTTGAAAGGAATGATTTCAGTTTAGTTACTCTGGATTTGAACAGTGTATCTGGGATCAGAACCTGGCCCAGAGGCTATAGGAATAAATGGGATTGGGAAAATATATTGTTTTGAAAAGGAAAAGGTAATTTGATATACTGGGCAGCAGGAGAACTATTGCTGTGATTGAAGACTTTTTTCCTTCTAAGTTTGTGTTTGCTGGATGTATTATTTATTGCTGGGAGATGGTGGGTTATTAGATTTTTCAAAATCATTTTGGTATTTGATTATGAAGCCAAATTGCCCTTTTGAGACTCTCCTGGATATAGTGCTTTTTTGTTCAGCACAGAAATTTCATTGGTTTGTGTTCTTTAGAAAAATAAACACATTGTTATTATTACCAATATTGAAAAATGAAAATTATATTGTATTGGGAAATGTTTTCTTCTTCTAAAATGACATGTTCTTACTCTTTGAAAGGTAAAGGTAAAAAGTAAACACAGATGCTATTTTTTCTAGTTTAGGAAATTTTGAAGCTCTAATTAAATAACTGACTAAGTATTCAGGGCTTTCTTCCTGTTCTGTGCTTTTCAAAGTTGTAATTTTCTTGCCACCTGGATATTTTTTCAGGCTGCTTATTCCGTATCTGGTATTTTTCTTTGTATTTGATCATACGGCAATAGGTTCTGCTGTAATGGCCTAATTTTAAATGACAACTTAAGAATATCAGGAGATATTATTTGCGATCACACAATAAACCTTTTAAGTTCTTGCCAGATGGAGCAAACAAATCATTAGAAGTTATCCGGCAGACACCAGTGTCAGAGTGCCATAGATTTATCTCTTTCATTTGCCTTTGGGTAAAAAAAAAAATGCAGAACATTTTCTGTCAAAGCCTGTTTTGACAGAACTGGCCAAAAACATGTTGATGAACAGTCTTCTCTCAGAGAGCAGCTTCATTTCCACTGAAACAGTCTGTGACAACCCATCCATTTCTAGTGTTTCTTTTTTGTGGGAAAATTTTGAAATGATGAAGTTTGAGTTTCCCGTTTCATTTTGTGGTGATTTTAAGTTCATGCATTTTACTTTGCAGCTGAAGTGGCCTAAGAGTGTGCATTCAGTCATATATCATTGCTCAGCGGACATGTAGCATCTGGCTAAGCCATAGGAACTTGATTACGTGTAAGGAGCTCAGAGCTTTTGTCCGTGGTTTTGGAGGACAAGGGTTCGAACTGGTGTTTTCACAGCTAGCCAGCACTGACTGTCCGTCAGCGTTCAGGACTTGAAATGTTCTCGTTTCAAAGAGATGAGAAGGGCAGGTCCTGCGTGCTTGGGGAAGGGGCCTGGCCATTTGCACTGTATTCCGTTGTACTGCTGCTTGGTGCTGGAGCCAACCTCATCCCCTTTTTGAGGTAAGTCTTACCAATGGGTGTTCCTCAGTTTTAGGTGAAATCACCAAGACGCAATTGGGAACTTGCTGCTCCATCCTTATCTGGGAGGTTACACACCAGCTAATACCATGTCTTCAGTGAAAGTCAAAGTTTTCCACAGTCAATAAGTGAAAGGGTTCCCTAACATGAGATTGCATTCAGATGAGGATCTGGAAACTTTACATTCATTTCCACATGAGAGAAAAATGGCTAAACCCCGCTGTTTGAAGGGGAGCAGTTAAAGCTGATTCTGAATTAGTTGTACTAGCCCTGAGCAGTCTGCCTGCACCGAGGGAGGCAGGAGAATGATGCTGGCAAGCTGTCCTGAGCAGCAAGACAGCAGCAGAGTGAGACCGTGGGGACAGCTGTGAACAAGTGGCCCTGAAGAGATGCCACATGTTGGACTCTGGAGAGCCCTCGTGATGCTCCTGTCACTAGATGCAATGGGCTGAGGTGCTTGTGCGGGTAGGCATGGCCCTGAACGTCAGTCCCTAAATCCCATTCAAGGCCAGGGGCTTCTAACTAGACTGTTTTCTCCCCAAAAGCAGACTTTGCAATCTGTTCCGTGTTCTGTGTGTGCGCGTTTGGAGAGCAATCATAGTGAGAATGATAAAAGAAAGCAATTAGAATGGGCTAAGGTGCTACTTGCATGCAATGTTAAAGTGTCCTGCTATCTCTTTATCCATTTCTAACCACACATGAATTCATGCAATATTTAAAGAAGAACTAACCTTTGACACTGACAATCATTTAATTTTTCAAATATATTTATAATGAAAGTTTCAACTGCCAATAAATCTTTTCCAAGAGGCAGAAGGTACAGGAGAGAAAAGGAGAGATAAAGGCATTGGAGAAAGATCACAAGGTCGATAGCAGAAAGACCTGCAGTCAAACTTGTGTGTTTGCGCACTAAAAAAAGCAGGAGTGACATTTGTTCCCAATGCTTCACAGATCTTCATCGGTTCTTTGTCATTTCAGAAAAGAAGTCTCTGCTGCTTCTCCCAAGGCACATCTGCAATCAGCCATTTCACTGCAGAACATGAAATCGCACCATCACAGAGCAAAAGAGAAAAGGGAAGGTGAAAACTTGGGAAGAAAACACGGGAGGGGTGAACTGAGAGAACAGCAGCTTCAGTCTTTTCCTGGCTCTCTGATCCACTGTTGTCTGCTCATCCAACCCCCCAAACAGGCCTAACCCCAACTTACCTATGGTGCTTAACCATTTTTTGCTTTATTTTTCCCTTTATTGCTCCCAGAAGGCTACCTTGTCGGGTGCTAATCTAGTTGCTATTGCTGATGGTGTGTCAGGGTGCTGCATGGCGGGGCAGGGCAGGGCTGTCTCTGTATCTATGTCTGTGTCTGTGTCTGTGTCTGTATCTGTATCTGTATCTGTATCTGTATCTGTATCTGTATCTGTATCTGTGTCTATCTATACCTATTCCTATACTTACACCTATATGTGTATCTAGTTTATGTCTATGTCTATGTCTAAATCTATATCTATATCTATATGAGATTAGCCCTGCTTATAAGTAAAATAACAAAAAGAGTTTTGCCAACCGATGCAGTGAACAAATGAAGAAGGCAGGACCTGCTTTTGATCGCCTGCGAGGCAGAACGTTTCCCATTTGCCTCTCTCAGTATCTGGTGGCGGTCCTGCAGTCACTACTGCTTCCCTAACCCAGGGCTCTGTTCTCTTCTGAGTGTGGCACCAGTATGGAACTAATTAGACTCGTTCCCTTTCATGGCACACAGATTAATTGCTTTGCCTTCCTCTCCCGTCCCTGCCTCCCCTAGTTATGATCCCCTGCACCACTCCTACCTTCTTATTCTGCTGATCCCACTGATACTGCCACAAATTCATTAAAGTGACTTCCCATTTAATTCCACCTTCCTGGCTGTCAAGTCAAAGCAGAGGGGTGAGTTGAGTGACCCCTTGCTGATTTTGCCATGGAGTCAGAATAATATGTGATAAAAAGATTTCTGGTAATAGATAATCTGTCTGTCTATAATGGCAACATAGTGCCTGGTTTAGGTTTGGGTGTCTGTGCGAAGAAGGCTTCTTTTGGCAGTGGATACCTCTTTTATTTGTCCTTTCTCTCAGGTGTTGACTGACTGGCTGAGTTACCACTCTGTCACTATGCAAGGACTAATGGTTTCTTACAGTTTAACTAAGAATTGCCCATTTGTTTAGATCCATGTATCTGAGGCCCACCATCACGGATATTTATTATTCCAGACAATATAAGCTGACAAACCGCTTTGTAGAAATATCCTTGCTTTCTATGGGGGACAGATGTGGGGGTCTAAAAAAATCATAGGCAGGGGAGTCCATACCAAAAACATCTTGGGAGCAACTGGGGTAGTTATGGCTACATGGTTGCAGCCCCAAAATCTACGGAACACTCATTAAAGTAAATTTTGAAAATTTCTTTCTTGTTAAAGAGAATGATGTGGAGTGATTTTCCAGAACCATATTCATTAAGAATGAGGAGCAAATTGTGAGTATGTGAGGATCAGGGGCTTCAGTTTATCTTTGCACTTGGAGTGACATGTGTCAGGTGCAATAACTATTTGCTGAGGTGGGGAGCAAACCTCCTTGCTGTGGAAGTGGCAAGCACCTCAGGCTGACGTATTAGCCAAAGGCAGGTACAGATTTATTGAACCTACGCAGAGGATGAACGAGGAGATTAGCAGGCTTTCGCAGGGTCGGTTGTGTGACCGGGAGGCTGGATAATCCACCCCATTGCAAACACAGATTGGTTTTTAGGAAAGGGAAATACAGTGCTACTCCAGACTCTGGAGAAGTAAATAGTCACCTGCTATTACCGGCAGGGTTAATGAAGCCAGGATACTGTCACTGCAGATGATTTTTTCACGTGTGTCAACACCACCACACAGAAACAGAAATGTCTGTGACACAGTGTCTGCCTCTGAGACAGGTTTTTTGCCTCTGGCAAGGCAGCCTTTGCCTTCGCCGTGCCACCAGCCGCAGAGCGGGTGTTTGCTGGCAGCAGCAGCCCTGGATGGCATGTGTTCCCCACCGCAGGAGCTCCTCTCCCCCTCTGGAGCTGGATCAGTCAGAGGTTAAAAGCATTTCCAGGGGGTGGAACTAGAGAGCAGGCACAGGTGTTCAGTTCACTGTGCCTTAAAATTATGTGTTATGTTTTCCTCCTCTAAATCTGATTATGTTTTGGGTTAAACTTCGGAGGATGACACCAGTTCTGGAGTTGCAGTCACTCTCCCTCCCAACTCCATGTGTGTCAGGGAGGGTCCAGAGCACAGTGGCTCTTCAAGTTTAATTATCCAGTATTGTTCCAGGCTTTTTGTAAATTAAATTATTGTTCTGGAAAGCTGGAGCGTGACTGAGGCATTGCAGCCAGAAACACATGGGGGGAAAAAAAATATTGCTGAATTTTCCATCTCCTCCCCAGCTCTGAGTCCTGTGCAGTGTCTAATTAAATGTTAGAGTCAAAGATGGAACACCAACACCATTTTAAATCTAGCCTTTTTCTGAAGCAAGTATAGAGTTATATGTAGCACATGTTCCAAGAGCTTCCACTGTACAGGAGAGCATTACTGTTTACCCCAGTATGTTCGAAGTCAAAACCAGCCAGCTTATGATGATATGCAATATCAGTATTCATAAACCAGGAGTCTCTGCAGAGAAACTTAGTACTAAAAGAATTCACGCTGAGATAACTTTAGTTCCATACTCATCCTTTTCAATCTCGGGACAACTGGTGTTCCCTTTGCAAACTGTTATGCCAGTTAGAGACTGCAACATCCCTCCCTTCTTATAACCACTCATTTTGGTGTTTCCACAGCTCACATGGCTCAGGTGAGGTTTCCTCACTCATTTCAAAGACAGATGGGTTAATGTGGTACACTGATGGTTTGAGCTAACGATCCTGACTGTTCTTAGGCAGATACAGAAATGCTCTGCGCTGGTACCAGATGTCTGTACGTGGGGAGGCAGTGGCTTCTTTCCGGTGGGCAGTGAGGAGATCTGGTGGTTGAGCTCTTTTTCACCACCTCAGCCAGATCTGGAAAAGGATGTGCTGGTCTGTGGAATCAGTTTTAATTTCATAATTACACAAACAAAGCTTTCTTAATTCAACTTCTCTTACCATTGCCCAAGGGCAAGAGATTCAACCCCTTCCCAAATAGCAGACATGTCAAAAGAAACTTATAGCAGAGTTAGACTGCCAACGTGTCCAGAAGAGTGAGGGGAGAATTTGTTCTGTTGACACAACATCCCATTAGGCCCTTATCTTAGGCTATATGAAAAAACATATTCCACATAGACAAGACCTTGGTTACTGACCTGCCACAGCACATTTTTATAGAATATTCCACTACACATCTCCACAGAAGCAAGAGTTTCACTTTCCCATGATTAGCCTTTTCTCCGTATTGAAAGAAGATCCACATGTTATTCTTTATTATTTTTATTTCCCATGAAATATATATGTTACAGTATTGCCCAGAAACTGCGAGCAGTATCAGTGCAGTACCAATGATTTTGTATTGAATAGTATTGACTAAACTGTGACCTGTTTTGCACTTGGTGTTCTGGAACAGGATAGGATTTGCAAATTATGTTTACCACAAAGCACTTTTCATACCCATGATAATCCGAAGTGCTTCAAAATGGTTATATCACCAATGTAGTGACTACACAGGCACTACAACAACATATGCTTTGCAGTAATCCATAGGTCCCCAGGTAGCCAAAGGAATTGAAAAATTCATTGAGACAAAGGTTAGCGGATTAGTCCCTGAGAGTACATTCACTCTTTTCCAAAAAATGCTGAGTAATTTTTAATTAAACCCTGTACATTTTAAAGATTCCTACATGACTTTTGTATTCAAGTAAGAAGCGGGAGCTTCACTGTAGAAGAGCAGTGCCTGTGTCAAAGCAGCCTCTGCTTGCTTTTGAACTGTGGGCACTGGGTGCAACCTCTCTTACATGTACGGGAGTTGTACAGGCGATCTGTACAGCAACTGCTTCTAAAGCATAAAAACCCCCTGATGAAAGACCAGGTAATGGATGAATAATCCAGGTGTACATGATGTGCAGGACTGAATACTTCTGACTAGGCTGTGAAAACTACATTTCTCATAAGTCTTATACCATTTATATGGCATTGGTAATTTCATATCTACTTTTTAGAAGGAAAATCACTTACATAAAAAGCAACTTAATTGTGCATTTTTTCCCCCATGAAAATAATTCATTCCTCTGTATACTTTCAGTTATGCAGGTGAGCACTGCAGAAAAAACTGTAGCTGTTCAGGGAAGGGAAGGGACAGTAGAAGGAACCTTCTGGAAAGCCAGAGCTCCTCTGAAATCTTGTTTCCTGCTTCAGACAAATGCTTCCTTCACTCTCCTGCCTGGGCCAGATCAAAGCAGGTTGTTTTGGGGAAAAAACACAAGTTTTGTGTTTCCCCAGTCCCTAGAGCCTGATAATATTTTTATATCTAAAATTAGCTGAATAGGAGAGGAAAAACACCCTCTTCTTCTTTTTGCCTGTCCCTGGATCTATTAACAACAAAGCACTCTGGTATAATATTACATCCTGACCCACACTGGTCTGAGAAGTGGTATGTTGCTTCATGAATCATTTGACTTATGTAAATATTAACCAACTTTATTCTATATATAAAAGAAGACTGATAACAAAGACTGTGTATTATGCAAACATTGCCCTACACTTGATCACTTTTAAACCCGATTAAAACAAGCTGTGTTTTTCCTGTATGTAGAATAACTCTCTCGGAAGACTCTATTTTATTCATTGTGTTTGGCAGTCACAGCCACATAGTAAATGATCACATTATATGCAGCATCCTAATGTTGCACAGAATGTAAATGCTGAGGAGGATAATGAATAGGGCAGTTGGAGAACAAAATTACATTTCCTACTCACGGCTCTGATCAGCCCTAGTTAGCATGCTCATAAGTAAAGAGTTAGTTATGGGAAGGTGGCTGGTGATTAAATGAGTGAAGAAACACATTCATTTTGACCAGCAGAAGACTGGTAAATAGATGGGTGCGTTAGAGTTCCCAGTAGATGGGATGCACAGGTGAACGCCGTGTAGAAAGGGAGCTGTCTTTTTATTAGAGCGTACTGGATAGTTGCAGTTCATTGAAAGGTCTTTTCTGTTGTTAGAGCAGTTTCTGCATGCCACTCAATATCTTTCTTCCCATGCATCTCCAACAGAATTCAAATCTCCCACTTAACCTCCACAGAAATTTGCTGTAAGAGTCTTCATTTGATCATATTTCCCTGAGTTATTTAACTTCTGAGCTAATGTGGAGAATCAAGAAGTGTCAGTGCTGTTCAGGGAGAGAAAACTAAACTGACTCCATGTTATTTTGGTATTGTTATCTCCAAAATTACTCCCCCACTTGTGAATAAGAAACGTCTGCTGACTTCTATCTGCAGCATCTTTTCTGTGCCTCCCCTCCCCCCCCCCCCCCCATGTTAGAGTTCAGTACATGAACTTTCCCAGTTCTCCCACACTTCTGAATTCCCCTCTTCATGTTTTTGGCCAAGAACAAGCAACTCAGACACAAGGTGAAGCTTTGAAAGGGGATGAGAGGCATGCATCATGAGCCAGCTTCACGTCTTTGTCAACAGCTACTGTACTGCTACAGCAACAAATTGCACATCCTCTCAGATGTAACGGACTTTGCACAACCAGAAGCTGCCTTTAGGTGGGTGGGGATGAGAGGAGGGAATTGAAAAAAACCTGAAAAGTACATGTCACTGTTTTTCATCCCAGCTCCAGCAACCACAGCTAGTTGTGCCACTGCAATGAGTGTGATGGCAGCTTTTTACTGCATAGTAACCTCCTGCACCAATTTATTCGTCTCAAATGCAAAAGGACTGCTTTGGAGATCCAATGAAATATGTGTTACAGATGTGTAACACTGGGGCAGCAGCCCTTAATGTGCACCACTCATCTGGAAGAGTTTTGTACTTAACCACCCTCCATAATCCTGCACTGATGGTGTTGAGTCTAAACTGTTTTCATGGCGTAGCGTTTCCTGAGAGCTCCACTGTGTGGGAAGAGCTAGAACAGTACATCTGAATGAACTGATAGTATTGGTTAAAATGGGTTTGTTTGTTAAACTGCATTGATCCCCATCATAGACATTCTTATTCACCATTCAAACAGCCCTAATTCAATTCAGTTTGATTCATTTTGGCAGTGAAGTAGAGAGAACTGACTTGCATTGGTTAAGTGCCCAGACCCTACTGAATTCAGGCACTGAGCCTGTGCAGACTTCTTAGACCATACCTGCACAGATCTCATTACCTGTCTCAGGCTGAATATCCCTTGGATCAGCTTGGGCCATTCCTATATTTGGCATAGCTACTGGGATTTTACCTGAGAATGTCTTTGTTGATTGCCTGTTTACATCAGAAAAGACTAACTGTTAAACTGCTATGGCTATGTTATTTCTCTTACAGACTGTGTTTTGCCTCATTGTCTTGTGAAATATGCAGCATTGCTAATGGACACATGCAACAAATATTTTCTTGATTATTATTAGAGTATTCCTATAGAAATTTATATTTAAAAGAATAAAAACCAAGCAGATGATTCTGGCAGAATTTGAGAAACAGACAGACATCAAGAAGGACCGTGAAGGCTTCAAATATCTTGACTCTGTTAAGCTGTTTTGGACTGCTGTGGGGTATTTCTATCCCTTTACAAACACACTACTGTGAGAGAGCTCATCTCACAGTGGAGGATGCTGTGCGAGGACATTCAGATCACCCCTCCTGGGATCACCACTTGTCCCACCACTGATTTTTCTCACCCATTTTTCTTAGACCCGTAGGTCACATGAATCGCATCTGGGTGGTAGTGCTGCTCTTCTCCCTCATGTTCTTGGAAAGGAAAATGAGTTCCCTTGGCTGGAGGAAATAACCCCAGGAAATTAGGCACAATCCACTTCCAGTCCCTTCCTTTGCCCAGCGATGGAGTGCAGAAACGTATAGGTAGCAGCATCCTTGCTATTGAAAGAGGTTCTGGGGTAGAATAAAGGCAAAGGCACAGGTGAAGTAAGGCCAAGAGAAGTGGAGTGTGATGGGTTAGGTTACAGAAAATAACGCAGGATGGGGCATGAAACTAACAGTTTTGATCCTGCAATGGTATTGATGTTTATTAGTTCAGGTATTGTCGGGATTCTAGAGATTTAGAACAGTTGCTACTATGGAAATGCTAAATAACCGTATGAATAAAAACACATAATTTCTCTTTCTGAAATATCTAAACAAAATAAATCCAACTCCAACAAGCATGAAGAGATGATATATTTTCAACTGAAACTAACAGCTCTGAAGCAAGTCACTTTTACTGCTAAATTAGTAGCCGCTAATGTAAAAATTCTTACGGTCTCCAATTCTTTTTATGTTTTGTAACAATAATTGCGCTGCAGATGACAGCTAATGCCAAGATGTTAAGCACTTGTTCCTTCTTCTGATTTCTGTAAATTAAATTAGACACATAGATTTATATTAATATTTCTGCAGAATTCTTTCCTCTTTCTAAAATGCAGAGGCTGTATTCATTTTTATTGCTGAGATCTGACAGCTACCCCTTGCATGGTGCCTTTGGATTAATGTTTCATGGAGACAAATATATTCTCTCCAATGAGTGTGGGGTGCTACCATTAGATTGTCTATGTTAATAGAAACTGCATTCACACTTCAACAGAGAATGTTCTGTATCATCATCATTTCTTGGCTAACCAAATAGGAAATGGGAGATAATCTAACGACTGCAAAAACGATCATACATTTCATACAACGTTCCCTTAAAGGAACACAAGAAGATTAAACATCACAGGCCTGATCCTGCCTCCAGGAAAATCAATGGAGAGTTCCTGGTGATTTTGAACGTAAATTGACTCAAACTCCTGATCTTTGTCTCATCTATCCTTTCTCCCTGTACCACACTGAGATGTGGGAACGCACTTGACTATAGTTATGCTACCTCTTCTGACTGGAAAGAGACATTATCAGACTTTCAAACTTCTTGTGTCTGCAACAGCTCCCTTCAGACTGAGTCCTGTCAGAGAACATCCAAAAAACCCTTTCCAGGCTTCCCTCTTAAACTTGCTCATTAGACTTTCAACCACTAAAGGGACAAGAACAAGAAAACTACTAACAATATCTTTCTTATATTTCTCTGTCTTTGTAAACACAACATTGTCCCATTTTCCAAGTAATTTTCAAGTGAGTGTGTTTGTTTTCTCTTTTACAGTTTCTTGTACTAAAGCGATGGAGCAAATAATCCTGGAAACCATTTCTGAATGTATGAAGGGCAAGAAGGTGATTGGGAATAATCAGCATGAATTTATGAGGGGGAAATCATGCCTGACCAACCTGATAGCTTTCTGTGGTGAGATGACTGGCTGGGTGGATGAGGGGAGAGCAGTAGATGTTGTTTGTCTTGACTTTAGTAAAGCACTGTCTGCCATAACATCCTCATAAACAAACTGAAGAAGTACAGACAGGGTAAGTGGACAGTGAGGTGGGCTGAAAACTGGCTGAACTGCCATGCTCAAAGAGTTCTGATCAGCTGCACATGTCCAGTTGGAGGCCAGTCACTAGTTGTGAAACCCTAGGGCAGGTATTGGGGTCAGTACTGTTTAACATCTTCATTAATGACCTGGATGATGGGGCAGAGTGCACCTTCAGCATGTTTACAGATGATACAAAGCTGAGAGGAGTGGTTGACAGACCAGATGGTTGTGCTGTCATTCAGAGGGACCTGAACAGGCTGGAGAAATGGGCCAACAGGAATCCTCTGAAGTTCAGAAAAGAGAAATGCAAAGTCCTGCACCTGGGGAGGAATAACCGCAGTCACCGGTATAGACTGGGGGCAGACCGGCTGGAAAGTAGCTTGGCTGAAGAGCACCTGGATGGTCTGGGGGACACCAAATTGAACATAAGCCAGCAGTACACTCTTGCAGCAAGGAAGGATAATGGTATTCTGGGCTGCATTAGGAGGAGTGTGGCCAACAGATCGAGGGAGGTGATACTTCCCCTCTACTCAGCACTGGTGAGGCCACATCCAGAGTGCTGGGTCCAGTTCTGGGCTCTCCAGTACAAGAGAGACATGGACTTACTGGAGAGAGTCAAGCAAAGGGCCATGAAGATGATTAAGGGACTGGAACATCTCTTCTATGAGGAAAGACTGTTCAGCCTGGAGAAGAGAAGGGTCGGGGCGATCTTATTTAGTGAATAATTAGCATGATGGGAGTGTGTAAATAGATGGAGCCAGAGTCTTCTCAGTGGTGCCCAGTTAACGGACAAGGGGCAATAGGCACAAACTGAAATACAAGGAATTACATTTCAACATAAGAAGGAGCTTTTTTACAGTGAGCGTGGTTAAACACTGGAACAGGTTGCCCAGAGAGGTTACGAAGTCTCCATCTTTGGAGATATACAAAACGAGTTAGACTAGATGATTTCCAGAGATTCCTTCCAACCTCAACTATTCTGTCATTACGTGATTCTGTAATGATGGAAATTTCTGCCTCTATCTTCAGTGTATTTCACATGAAGAAGAATTTCTTGTAATATAAATTTTTTGTGCTGTCCAGGTCTGATAATCCTAAGTTGCCAACGATAATCATACAAGACAATTTTTTTTCCCCAGACAACAATATAACCATCATTGCCTAGTCATTAGACATATGGTGAATTATTTTGAAGAAAACAGTGACTAAATGAACATATGAATCATGGTACCAAATACCTAATTTACATCATGATCAATACCATAAAACTTCATTTTCTAGTATTGCATGAGTTGTGATATAATGCAGAATGTTATACAGAAATGTGAGCTGAATATTAGGTATGCTTGTGATAGGCTGGCTGTAGAAGATAGCAGTATATTTACCAGTATTATCCCATTTTAAGTAAGTACCTCCACATATCTGAATGTTATTAGGATTCTCAGCTTTCAAGTTGGACAATCACAGATGTTGATGATTAGTCTTTCAGCTTCTCACTGTGTAACTGAATTTCTTCCTGAAGATTTACTCCATTCAGTCCAGGGAGTCTCTCTTACTCATTCGTGCTTTAGCATCCTTTTGTCTCCACATGGAGACCTTCTAGATGTGTCCAAGCCATCTTGCCTGCAGTCATCCCCTGCTGCCTCTCCTGGAATATTCTGTGACAGCTTGGAGGGAGAACTGTTTCTTAGTTCAGCATCTCTTGCTTGACTTGCTGAAGGTTGCTCTCCCTGATCAGGGAGCTCGGAAACCTGATGAGAACAACTTGCTCCACTGAGCCAAGTTACTGCATCATTAAGATTTGAATGATTATTTGCGGGGGACTCCCAAAGATGAGCTGGACAGAAGCTGTTGTGTTGGAGTTGACTAAGCTGGTACCCAGGAACGAAGGAAGGTTGAATAAATAACTGTCAGTAAAGATTCCTTCTCACTACACTAACTGAATTAAATTATATTGTCAATTTATTTGTCTGCTGGTTGCTCTTCTGATCCAATTAAAGCTCTTCTCATGAATTAAAAAGCCAGAATCACCTTATTGAATTCTGGGAGACATGTTGTTTTACCTGAGTTATTAATAACATCTTATATTATTAAACCTGGAAGAAATTTTGTAAGCTAATTCACTGTCACCACGAATGCTGCTGTTCATCAGCTTTAACAGTAAATGAAAATAACTAACTTTTCCTTGAGCTTGATTCTCTCTTGAACTGCTCTTTTGGGCCCAATCCATCTGATACAGAAATCAGGGTAAAAGTTCTATTGTTCTGAATGGGATCTAGATCAGGCCTATGGGACTACTTGAGACGATATGTAATTGCAGGATTAGGCCCTTTCTGGTTTGCACCCATTAGTGCAACACTGCTGTTTCTTCAGCAAATGCTGAAGTACATCCTAGCACCCCTATTTTCTGTGTAATTTATTTTTATTCCCAAGAGACTGAGAAAAGGTTTCATAAAAATTTATTTTTCCCCAAACTAAATTTCCAGCAGTAAATAGCTCTGTCAAAATCCTTTCAGTTGTGGTTTTAACAATATCTTTTGCCTTCTTCCAAACTATTTTTTTCCTTTTTCTGTATCTCAATTTGGTTTTAAAGCACAACACAGGTAATTTTTAAAAGATGTGTGAAATGTATATGAGCTTAAGGTTATTCAAGGAAAATCTGAAATTGAAAAAAGAACTTTAAAGCATATCTCCAATAAGCCAGACATTAATCTAAGGGAAAAAACATGAATAAGCCTTTATGAAGAATTTAGTCCTTTTGTTTCCAAGCAAAATCACAGGTCTGCCTAGTTGAGAGGTGAAGATGGCTCATCTGCTAAATAGCTATTGGAGCTAGATGATACACGATGATTAATTGTAATATGCAAAGTCTGTCCCAGGCGTACAGACCTCATAAAGCCAAAGATGACACAAGTGGGTTATTAGCTCCCATCATAGTGGTAAAATAAGCCAACTTGTGATCTAATTATAATTTTTTTTTATATATGTGATTACAATGAGTGTTCTGACAGTATGTAAAGACAGAATTTAAGTATTCTTGTTTTTATCTGTAGTCTTTCATTTGGTTTAATTTGAAAATGTAATGCTTGATTTGCCAGCAAATCTAGAAAATATGGTTCCAGACTCTGTATGATTTTTACTGTATTACATGCTGAGGCTGCCCCTGGGAAGGTATTTATTTCTCTCCTCCTTGTCAATAATGAATGACCCTACATAGCAGAAACCTTATTAGAGTCTATGTTTAATGATTGCCCTAGTGATATGAGTGGCCTGATAACAAATTGAAATGTCAGACACTCTATGACTCTCAAATAATATTGAAATCTGCCAGCCCCTATTAAAATGCCTTCAAACTATATTATCCTGTGGTAATACATCAGTTACTTACCCCAACTAATATATTTATCACGTGGGACACTGCAGCACGATCCTTTTAATCAAAGGAGTCAAAAAAGCAGTGGAACAGTGGGTAAAAATGAGGTATTGTCATAGCAAGTCATGATGAACCCACTTCATTAAGGCGGAAAACTGCCCGGGAAGAAAGACAACTGTGATTGATATTCATTCTGGTGTGTCATATTGTAAAAAGACAGAAGTAACTTTCAAATTTGAATGAACAGGATTTTCTCTCCCTCTCTCACCCTCTCCCTCCCGCTGTCTCTGTTTTAGTGGATTATCTTATTGCATAAGACATAAGCTACTTTTATAAGTTCAAGTGCCATCCAATGTGTTCTAGTGTTATCATAGGGAAAAAAACACCCAAGAAACAGACTTTTTCATCATTATTTCCAACAGCTCCTCTGGCACTTTTACAGGGAGACCATGGCAGTAATTTTTTCCTGTGTCCAAATATATACAATAAGGAGTATCAATAAAAAAAAAGTAATATTCATCATCATAATTATAACAAGGAAAACAAAAGTAACAGCAATTGTAATAATTGAAAAACCAGTATTACGTCCTTCCTTAGGACTTGTCCCTCACTGAATTATGTTAATGTGTAGAGGTCATATTTACACAGCATCAATAACTGCACTTGAATTGGAGCATTGTGCATAGATTTACCCGTAAGATTAGAATGTTAAAGAGAACTCTTGGTAATCTCAGACTGTCTCAAAGCACTTGATCTTCTTGAAGCTAATAGGAACCTGTCTTTCTGCTGTGGAAGATGCTGAATAGTGCTTGCCTGTGGGATTCTCTGTCCTATTCCTTACTATGGAAAAGAAGATGGGGTTAGATAGGGAGTCTGCCAAGTTATAACTTCCAGGTCCTCCACTTTTTAAAGGGAGGTCAGGGAAATAATGACCTTCTGAGCTAGGGTGTAGCTCTGGACTAGCACTTAGTATTTTTACATATATACACTGAGAATCCCAAGGCCAGATTTCAAAACTTATGACTTTCCAGCTGAAATACCTCTGGAACTGACTCTACAGCTACTCTGCTGAAATGCCTAGGAGCATCTAAAGGTTGTACTTCATAGGATACCCAAAGGCACACTTACTTGCCAAGTGGACTGCTCCTGGGACCTTGTGCCTTTCTCCTCCCCACTTCCAAATACCATATCAGCCCTTCTGGTAAAGGATTTGTGGCTGATGTCAGGCAAAGAAAATAGTTCAGTGTCCTTCTGTCATGGTTTAACCCCAGCCGACAACTAAGCACCACGCAGCCGCTTCCCCCTCCTCCCTCCCAGTGGGGTGAGGAGGAGGAAAAAAAAGTAAAACTCATGGGTTGAGATAAGAACAGTTTAATAACTAAAGTAAAATAAAATACACTACTAACTAAGAATAATAATAATATTATAATAATAATTGTAATGAAGAGGAATATAAGAAAAAAAAAAGCACCCAAGAAAAGACAAGTGATGCACAGTGCAATTGCTCACCACCTGCCGACCGATGCCCGAGCACCGATCCGCCCCTCCCGGCCAACTCCCCCCTGTTTATATACTGGGCATGACATTCCATGGTATGGAACACCCCTTTGGCTAGTTCAGGTCAGCTGCCCCGGCTCTGCTCCCTCCCAGCTTCTTGCACACCTGCTTGCTGGCAGCGCATGGGAAACTGAAAAGTCCTTGGCTTAAGATAAGCGCTACTTAGCAACAACTAAAACCTCAGAGTGTTATCAGCATCATTCTCACACTAAATCCAAAACACAGCACTGTACCAGCTACTAAGAAGAGAGTTAACCCTGTCCCAGCCAAAACCAGGACACCTTCCTAGGGGAGTCCTGAGCAGAGTAAGGGAGATGTGTAGGAGGTCTACGCTGAGCCTGAGTCCAGGTTTGCACACAGCTGAGTATGGGAAGCCTCTGGGCTTCAATACTGTAGGATCTGAGCTTAAAGGCTCTATACCATAAACACCTAGATGAAAAATCAGGATGGTAGTATTTATCTACTAAGGATATGTGCATTAGCATGTACTACTTGTGTGGAGAGGAACATCAGCCTGCTTCTATGCCTTCTTCCAGGCCCTGCAGCAACCTCCTCTAGCAGTGCCTTCTCCTACATGCTTTCCACCCCGCCCCAGTGCCTCATCATGTACCTCTATGCTAACGTTTTGGATGGCCCTCTAATCAAACTACTGAATCATAACTCCCAGTTATCTTTTGTCCATAAACCATTTAAAACTACATCCCAGTGCAGGAGCAGTGGGCTCTCTAAAGCTCACACGGTTATAACTGACCCCAACTCATGGCTATAACCAGAAGGATGAAAGTTACAACCTGGCTTCAGAAGGATCCTCTCCAGGACCTGAAAACTATGAGATTTTGACAGGAGTTTTCTATGAGGTGTAGTTAAATTCATTCTGTTCTGAAAAAAATGACTTCGTAAAAATAGCTCCATGTTTATTGTGTTTTTATCAAGCAGACCTAGCTTACAAATAAAAAGGTGGATATTGTATCTGCCATTCCTGCAAACTCACTGTGGGCTTTTACTGTCAGCCTTAGCTTCCCTCCATTTCACCTATCATCATCAGCAATAAAGACCTGCAGGCCAAATTAGCCCCCTTGAGATGACTGTGTAACACACTGGCTTCAAATTGTGCTCTCATTGACACCCCTGCAGACCCTTTCATGTCAGTGGTTTTCCACAGGTAAAGCCAGCTGAGCTTAGTGAATATTTCACTGAGGATGTACAAAAGGTATATCAGGCCCTGTAGCTTACAGCTCTTTGCTGCCTTACTCTGTAGAGAGAGCAGTAGGGCAAAAGAAGTAAGCTCTAGAAATCAGTTGTATCTTCATTGTCATGTATTGTATTCATATTTGATGAATTCTACAGATATTCTTTCAGTTGTTTAACAGGCCTGAATTACTTCTGACTATCTGAAAAATACACAAAAGCTTGACTTGTTTCCCCCCAGGGTCAGCTTTTGATTGTGAGCTGCGTTTGGAAGGGCCCTACCCTACAGTGAAATCTGCCCGAGGACAGAGAAAGCCAGCACGGTCTCACTGCCAGGCTGGGACCTATGCTAATCCTACAGAGATGCATTCCTCAGCTCAGTTTCACACACTGCCAGGAGCTCCAGTGAATTGCCTTTGCAACTGAAGGCAATGGGACCACTTGCCAGGCATAAAGGTAAGCACATGCATAACACAGAATCAACCTCGGGATTCCTGTATTTATTCCACTGAGTCCAGAAATGCTAATGGTTTGGATTTTCAAATTAAAATTTCAAATCTACTATCCAAGAATATTTGAGACAAAATGGTTATGATAAATTTTTCCAGCTGAGATGTTCTTAGGGACATTTTTCCATAACATGGGATATGTTTCCATGTACTTCTGATTACAGAAATAGTTAGGTAAGGCATAAATAGTGTCAGACAAATCAAGAACACACTCACTCATGGATACAATTTTTTTTACACTATTTGTCCAGCTTTACTGAAACTCTTGACCTGAGTAAACTTGAAAGTCCAGGAAAATATCTTGCTATCTTGTTGTCATGTACCTGATTAGCTTGGTTAGAAACCAAAGGATGTTAATAAATATTCTTGTCTATTTTTGTATTCAGCATCCTGTATTAACCTATGTTCTTGACCTGAACACTTACTAGGTATCCTCTAGACTTTGTCATGTAGTTCTTCATATAAGGTAAATTATACTTCCAAATGCCCCCTATTTTGGTAATTTTCCTTTGATCCCTGGTGGCCATTTTCACTCTTGCTGTATCTATTGTAAGATGGCATATGTAACCTTTGGGCATGTAGAATATTAATCCATCTTTGATCTCATTCCCCTGTGTACCCTTCCCCACAGCTTTCTGATTTTCCCCCAAAATAAACTCTGAAGCAATTCAACATCTTTATTTTTATTATTGTGATCAGTTCACTTTTTAGTTTAACTAACAACACTGGCTCTATTAGGTTTTTTTTGTTTTGTTGTTGTTTTTTTTTTTAAACATTGCTCCTGTGTTTGGATGCTGATCCTTTAGAAGTTTCTTCTTTTACTGCTTTTTGTTTTTATTTCCCTGAATCCCCATTTGCTTCACAGAAGTAAATATCAGAATACATAGCTGTAACACAGATCTTCTAAACTTAGTATGACAGATATCAAAGGAGGAAAAGGCTTTTTCCATCATCACCACCCTGTCAGTGCAGGACTGCTTCTCCTGGGTGATTTTGCCAGCCACCTCTACTCAACAAGCATCGCACAAGTAAGATCTTCCACTCTTTCAGAGGCTACAACTGCTCTACTGTAGTAAATAATAATTTTTTGTTCTTGCATCTTAGTCAAGACAACAGGACTACCTGTGATTCCTTTTGCAGGATGTGATTGCTCCTTTTCCAGGCATTTGTAGGACTTTCCTTCACTGTGTCATACTCCGTTAGCTCATGTAAGCGTCCTTTGTTTGTCACTTTCTACTATTCTTGAATCACTGTTGTTGTTCTCTGAGCTCACTCCACCTTGCCAGCCTTCGGATTCTGTATCCCAAACACCAGAGACAATTTACACACCAGAAGCTATCTGTAGAAATTGCCCCTCACAAATACATCTGAGTTAAGAGAATGTCACGTATATTGTCTTGAAGCTAAATTGGTATCCTGAATAAAACCCGATGGCTTGAATCTCTCTGTGCATGAGCCAGTGCCTCTGCGTACGCAGCTCACAATTGTGTTACCCTTTTGCACCCATCCTGTAGGGAATGCTCCTGTGTAATTTGCTGCCCACTGTCGCCTTGAGGTTTTTGCCTTCTATTGAATTTGTGGCTTCCCCCAGCCCAAGTTATTCTTCCCCTGTGGCATGCATTAGCTTGCATTTTTACAAGCTGAATCTCATTTTGCTGTTCTCAGCCTGTATTTCTCTGAGCTGCTTTATATTACATTTCTTGATCCTGACTTGTATAATATCTCCCTATTTAGCATCATCTGCAAATTTAATGAATGTGGTTTTATTCTGCCATCTTCATGATTATTAATAAAGGTGGTAAGTAAATATTGGTCCTACTATAGGGCTCTGTGGCTCTGCACATTCCCCTTCACATCTGTACCCCATTCCCCTGCACCCCAAGCTCTCTGCATTGCACTGTCTGGCAGTACTCTCTCCTTTCAGCAGCTCCAGTTCCTTTGTGTACTTCTACATAAATCTAGTTTGCATGTTAACTTGCTATATAACTGGTTTACCACAATACACATCTGTGATACAGACTGTATCTCAAACACTCAGAAGTTTAGGAAATATCACAAAATGTAGTGATGAGTTAAATCTCATAGGTCTGTTACCCAGCTCTGATGTAATGCTTGCGTTAGATCACAGTACTGCAGCTCTGGTCTTGAAATCAGTGACAGTTTAACAGTGTAACAGGTTTTGTCTCCTCATCGGTTTTGTTAAGCCTGTGATTTTTTTCCCCCTTATGTATAGAAAATAGTTTTTAGTGTGGATTCAGTTAGACTGTGTTGAAGGTACCTTACACCCTCTATACAATTATTCTTCCAGAATAAGCATCTTGACACTTCTCCACAGCAGGAGGTGAACAGGGTGGTAGAAATTCCTTGTTTGTGTGTGACTTTGCTTACATTTACAAGTTTTGCTAGCATGGCAGCACATGGCTGAAAAGTCACCTCACTAAGTGCCACAGAATCCAAGCATACATGGATCTTTACCGGCAGAATAACCTTTTTTTACAGATATTGTCTTCAGAGAGCTCCTATAGGTTATGGCAAAAGAATGTGGGGGTTTTTTTCTTTTTTTTTTTTTTGCTTAAGATATGTCTTTCCAAGAAGGCTTTATACAAGGTTAATAGGTACTTACAACTTCTTCTGTCAACAAATGTGCCACCACATATTTAGGACAATAATTGATAGGAGGAAAAGAGAGAATAATTAATGAGTATAAAGTAATATAAGTACTAGGCAGCAGTGAGAGCTGCTTCTGCTCCAGTTACCAGCATTAGGATCAGACAATTTTAAAGCTGTGGAAATCACAAAAGGAAGAAGAAAGTGGGATGGAAGCAAAAAAAATAAAGGCCAGGTGATCTGGTAGATGGATCATTAGTTTACATCTTCAGCAAAATGAATTCAGTTTTCTGTTAAGCCCCAGCCTACTCACATGCCCTCAGCAAATTACATTATCTCTCTGTAAAATGGGTCTATGTCATAAAATGTACAGAATAATTTGAGGCCTGCAGATAGTAGCATGGACAGGCAATAATTTTAACTTGAAGCTATCTGCTAGCTCTTGCAAAGTAAACATAGCTCAAGTTTTTAGTAAGTAATCTCTTCCCTTTTTTAGTAAGTGAAGTTTTTACAAAGGCAATTTACTTAGAGATTACATTCAAATCATGTTCAAGCAGATAGGCTTCTAGGTACCATCTGCAAAATATTCAATCCCACAGTCTTCCTCCAGTTGTGGTGCAGACTGCTACATCAACCAAATACTCACAACTGGTAGAAAGTATAGCACGTCTGCATAGTCTTATGCCTGTGTAGCTCTTCTATCTGTTATTCTGTTGTGAAAAATAGATTAAACCCCAACAGTATGTTTCAGTCTCTCAGGCATTTTTGTGCCTGTTTTTTTTTTAAAACATCTTTTTCTTGCTTGCTTTCTTCCTTGTTTTTTTCCTCATTGATATATTTATAAGTGTGCTTCTCTTTTCCTCTGTACCTGCAGCTGGCATTTACCCTTACTTTTTCCTTTCTCAGCTGTGGTTGAATATTCTTGCTTCATTGCCTCCTTCCTTTTTCATTTCCAGTTGACAGCATCATTGTAAAGGTGAACTAAAAAGAAAATTGGAAATTCTGTTTACTTCACCACTATGCACTGAATGCCCCACCTATGCAGTCTAACAGAGAAACTTATAATGAGAATATGCTGCACCAACAGACATGTCTTTTCTCTGCAGATCTCAACATATCTTGCAGGGATGGTTAATGTCTAGCATTGCTGTTGTGTTGCTGTGCAAAGGTGGCCTTGAGCAGATTGATATAGGACAAGATTCATTGGTGCTACTATATCACATATGCATTTCAAATCTTATTTCTTATTTATCTCTACTTATCACCCTTTTTATTCTTGAGGTAAATCTTGATCCTTTCCCATCAAATGTGTAATGCTTTTTCTGACTAAACTCAATGTATATGGTGAGGTGAAAAAGTCTTCCTGAGGCTAGACTTCAGGGTGGGTTGCAAATAGCTGTCACAGGGTTATGTCCTGTTTCCAGGGATTTGTGCATGGGAGGCAGCAAATCTAAGTGTGTGTCTGATGGAGCTCAGGCGTAAAACATCACGAAAATATCTGCTGCTTTAACGTCCCACTTCTGTTTTGGGAGTATTTCTTGAGGAGGGGGCCAGAAAGGGGGTTAATAGAAGGAATTACTTCATTTTTGCCCAAACTATAAGATCTGTATCTTTCTGAGCAGTGAGAGTTATTTTTAGTGAGTTGCATCACCGGTTCTTGGCAGCCATGACAACCAAGATCCTCTTCTACCCAGCAAAAAAAGAGAAAGGAGAGAAGCCAGATTTCACTGTTACTCTGGCCTCTCTTTGCCGGTTTCTGTCTCCCCACTGCAACAGGTTCAGGTTTAGTACAATCGCCTATGGAGCCTCACACATTTTCCCCTACATGTTCCCAGCTCCACCATAACCTGAAGGAATGAACTTGAGCAATGAGGCTCTCCCATCCTGTATTTTGTTATGCTTGCTCTATTGCTGCCTGTATTTACCCTTTATGATGATGGCGCTCTCAGTCTTGGATTAGCATATCAATGAGACATGCACAGGACCATGGAGTGAAACCATGGCCAGTCCTACGGGAAATGCGAAGAACAGATTTCTACTTACTGATCCAGAACCCATAGCTCCTTCTCGGTGATTAAGTTTCTAGGCCTGAAAACAAAGGCTTTTTAAAGTAGTTCCTTTTATAAAGCAGAAAAATGGATGCACAGGAATGGGATGAACTTTGGTATTTCCTAGCGGACAAGCAAAGAATGAAGAAATTACTCTGTGTTTTTTCCACTTCTAAATCTGTAAGTTTGTCACTGACTTTGTCTGTCAACGCTGTAGCACAAGCCACCAAACAGCTTGTCCAAGCAGGACAAGGTAATGCCCTTCGATCGCTGTTGACTTGGCAGAATTGTAACTAACGGTCTTGAAGTGAGATTCCTTGTCTTATTACCAGTCTCTTAAATCACCCTTTACCCCCGTTGTAATAATTACTGCATAGCTATACTGATCGTTATCTGTTAATTTATAAACCTCTCATAGATCATCTGATATCTATGAATGTGCTGATTTGTTTCTGTATGAAAATGCAGCTATTATCTTTGAAAAAATTTTGCTTAAAAAGGACAGCTAGAGAAGGAATCAGAAAGAGGCACACTACGATCATTGGGAATAAGGAGCAAATGGGGAGAAGCTGGGAACAGACATCTCCTGTAAGCTCTGGGTCACTGCTGTATCTTGAGGAAGAAGTGAAGCATCAAAGACTGGACACAATGAATAAAGCTGTGGATTCGCTGGCAGACATTGCTATTACCTGGGCTTCTGAGGAAGCATGAAAAGGGCCAGTAGAGACATTTGCGTTGTTTGTGTTCTATGTCAATTCTACTTCAAAAGATCCAATATACCAGTTAATTCATGCTTTTGTTTTTTTCTTGGAAAGTACATTCGTAATGCACACAAGCAGTGCTTTGGGAGGCAGATGATGCCAATTTATTGTATATTCAGTATTTGTGGAAGAGTCCACATGCATTCTCACTTTTTTGTGTGAAATTATCCACTAGGAGATGCTGAAGTGACTGAGATTACTTGACTGACTCTTCGGCAGAGTCCCACCCACGGTGCTGTTGGGTTGTGTTTGGCAGCAATTCCACCCTCAGAAATTGTCAGACCCAACACAAGAGACATCTAGTATTAAAATATTGTGGGATGGAGCCTTGATAGAAAACCTGCCCACCAGAAGACTTACTGTTCTTGACAATTCAAAATAATTGTAAAATCTGAAAGATTGCGTTGTTGTATGTCTCTAGAAACAGATGACTGTTACAAAGACTTAACTCCTGTAAATATATTGGGGAAAATGGTCATTTATAAAGACAGACTACAATTTAATGAGGGTGAGGAAATGAAGATATGAAAATATGAGAAAATCTGATATACTTTGCCATGATGCTATCTGCCTACTCCTGGGTCTGCATTCTGGACAGTGTTGGACCCTGTTCCTCTAGCCTACAATACAAGTATTGAGGCCAGGATTTTGTCTGTTGACTTTTTGATATATTTGTTGAGTCAAGGAAAGGGTTGACTGCTTAAAAGTTAGATTTCCAGTAGGGTCTTAGAGATGGGAATTCTGGAGTGTCATAAAACAGATACCATTTCCTTCCTGGCTAGCCTGATAGGATCAAAGTTAGGAAATACTGTGTCTCCTGAGGGAAAGTGATCTCTGCTTTCCAGGGGGGTAAGAGGCTCTTTATGTCTTATCTTTCTTATCTGTCTTTCCTATCTCTAGCTATATTCATGTGAAGATGATATAGACCTGGGATTATTCTCATGAAATATACATTTTTGTGTCAACTTATTTCTCCTGAGTTGTATGATTTAACCTTGTTGGGGAGATATCTGTAAAATAAATTCCAGTATTTTAATAGATATAGAGAGACAGAGTCTAAATATTAGGCTTACTCTGTGTGTAGGCACAAAAATAATATTGCCTGGACTAAACTATATCTCTTTGCCCCTCAGAAGCTCATCTGAGAGCAATTGTATGTACCTAGCTAAATCAAAAGAGAGCCACAGCCTAATGCAAGAGATGGGATTAGAGGCTATGACTGAAGTATCTCAGGACTCCCTGATAAAGGCAAGCTATAGAGCAGTCATGAGAAAAGAAAGAAGGCAGATGAGAGAAGCCATGACTGAGAATCAGCATCACAGATAGATATAATAACACAGGCAGGGGAGACCTTTTGCCGTATGCTTCATGAACAAATTCCATGCAAGATTGTGTTGTGCACTTGTAGCAATGCTTGTATTTCTGTGTGAATAGAAATAGCTCTTCATGCAGAGGCATTCCAAGGGAATGAGATTTAAAGTTAAAAGAGACCAAGCTTTTCAGAAGGTTTAAAATCTTTAAAATAGTTTATTCAAGCAATAATCCCCTTAGAATTGGTTATTACTATTATTAATGACTTGCTAGTTAAAATATTAATAGCCCATAACCAAAAACTGCTGGTAATGACTGATTTCAAAGGGTATTATTGCTTAATTAATGACACTTCACCTATCTGCAGTCACTTTTGTAGGTATCCATTTTACTGTCTGTTTCAGGATACTAAAACCAGTTATTGCATGTGAAGAAAACATCACAAAGAGAGACAAAATAGGTGCTTATTTTCTGGTTGTTCTGCATTTTGTGGCCTGTCAGCTAACTTGCATCTGAATTTACTTGTCTCCTATTAGTATATGGCTTCTTATTAGGAATTTTATGTGCATTGAAATTGCATGTTGAAGCTGTGTATTGAAAAGCAATGCATACTTTTGGGAGAGATTGGTAGATGGAAATTTAAAATACGTAATTTAAACCGTTGTTTTATAGATCACCTATTTTCGATCTCTTTGATCTGAATGACAAATTTCTTTCACAATATCCCATTTTCACGCATTGGTTTGTCATGTCCTGTTTAGGAACCTTGTTGGATGTATTGATACCATTATTGTACTAGTTTGTAATTTACACATCATGTTGATTACAAAGGGTATGTTGTAGGAATACAACTGGTGAAAATGAAGTAAGCTGAAATGCTAGGTGGCAGGATGACTACAACGTGTGGAGGGAGTGATAAAACTTTGATATACTTACTAAAAGTCTCAGACTTTGATTTCCTATGAGTTGCTGGGTGTCTACTGTTCCCTGCGCTTGCAGCTGTTACGCTCAGGAATAGGACATAATGCAAATCCTCTGTAACAGGCACTTTTAACGTCAGTAGCCTGATTCCTACTTGTCCCTGTACTGCCTCACACACTGAATAACAGAAGTGAGAAAATATTTTCATACAGGGACTTTCCATGAGTACAAAACTAACTGTGTTTGCATTGTGTGGTTTGGACATCTTCAGTTCTTCTATGACTATCGTTTCTCAGGAGCCAGTCCTACAAACCCCTACAAGATTAATATTATTCTCCCAAATGCTCCCAGGTCACAGTAGCAGAACAGTTCTGGGGACTGTAAAGACAATCATTCCCTTGACCATAAATCTGACTGTGAGCTCAAGCTTTTAGGTACTCAGTAATGCTTTCAGTAAGCCATATTCTTCTTTAAAAACTGTAGCAACTCGTGGAATTATTGCCAAAGTATTCTAGTGTATTTCTGGTTTTCATTCTTCTTTAGTGGATTATTTCAGAAAACACAAAACTTGAGTGTATACAACTTCACATTGAATAGCTTTTTAACTTTCCAGTTATTAAAATTTTCTTTTAAAGTCAATTTTGATCGGTTCTGCTGAACATCTCTCCAGCCTGTCTTATTTCTAGATGCCAAGTTGAGAGACTAAGAGCTTTGCTAAGAGCACAGGGACGAGTTCAGTGCACACACAGATGGTAAAACCTCAGATGAAATTAAAATTAAAAAAAATATTTAAATTAAAGATAATCTTTCATTGTCTAAGAAAATAGGGTAGCTATACAACAATACAGTTGTTCCTTCCACTCCTGTGGGCTTTATTGCTTTCATTTAAACAAATTTTGGGCTACCAAAAGATGATAATTTTAATTTGAGATGAAGGCCTACCATCTGTGTACATAGTGGACTCCTCTCCCTTATGTATTATCTACGCAAATAACACCCATTTTATTGTATGGGGAATGTGATGACGATAATAAAAGTGAATAGAGACAGGTGCTGATCAAACAGATGTTATTTTAGTCTGACTTCCTCTACCTGGCCCATCAGTGTTCTTCAACATAGACATACATCACTCCCAATATTGTAAGTCTGAGCTAACCCTACTGACTTGCATTGTGATTTACTGGGTGAACACAAAGGAATAAACAGACGTTATCAAAATCCAGTGTTTTTTGTTGCAGATACCCAGAGGTGAAAAGCTACCACAGACTTCCAGTGGGTCACTTCACCTTTGTCTCTTGCAACAATCAGCCTTCCATGAATCTCATCCTTTAATTTTTTGTCTGTACTGACATTTTCAAGTGAGTGAAATGAGAGGAACAGCATACAGATATTGAGGAACGTTTACTCAAGTAACTCTGCTTTATAAAACCAGCAGTACCACATAATCTATATCTGAACTTCTTCAGATATAGAATAAATTATCTCAATGTAAGCCATGTGGAATGTATACTAAAGCTGATTTTAATGCTAAACTAAACCTATTTTGAATCTATTTCAGTGAGATGGTTTAATTAACTAGACCACTTCTCCTAGCCCCGTGTACTCAATGCAAATTAACGGCACTCGGAATACACATTCTCTCAGTGTCTTGCTGCTGTTTGCTGCCTGTGAATCCTATCTCCCATCCCACACCTTGCACTTGCACAAATGATTAACTGCCTCCAGAACTCATTTCCTCCTAAGTGGCTTCACAGTATTTTTCTTCCATGGAAGGAATATATGGTGGGTGAGCCAGCACAAAACCATTTGCAAAGGTGTCAGTACTATTGTGCCAGAGTATTGTTTCTGATACCTTATGCTGTAATATAGAACACAAAAGAAATGTTATTTTACCTCTTTACTTCATACTGTATCACTTACCTAAGCACAAAGATGAGGGGTCTATTTTGTATCAAAAATACGCTGTTTGTGCTAGAAGGTGGGGGTAGGGGTTTTAGGCAGACTCAGAACCGAACGTTTTTTTAATATGCCATCTAGATAAAGACAGCCTGAGAAATGACACAGCATTCTTGCAGGGACAGCGAGCAGCCCCTCTTCTAAGCGCGAATGATGTTGAGGCCATGATATGGACTGAATCACTCTTGTGCCCTTTGTCGCCAAGAGGGAATGCAGTGTAAAAGCTGGATTTTCTGCTTCATGAGATTCCCACATGTAAACCTTTTTTTTTTTCTTGCCAGAAGGGAATAAGAAACAGAACCGTTGAAAATCCTTTCAAGTCAAGTTCTGACAACATCCAGCCTTCTCAGTTCTTACCTGAAGAGCACTGCCAAAATGTCAAGTTGAGATGAAATCCTGACAGGTCACTTTGGTGCAGGCTGTAGAGAGAGACCTTTGAAAAACTGTCTTTGTTTCCACATGAGCATCAGACACAAAATCCTATTCTTGCTCTTAAGCTCTTAGTATTCCTGGAGGCCCCTAGCAGACAGTGCAGCTCTGTCAGCTGGGTGCTCTATTAAATCCCTGTAATGGACAGTTACTGCCCAAAAGGACCTCACATTAAAAGGCTAACAGGACATAGGAGGTGATGTGGAAATATGCTGCTGTACTTACTGGGACTGAAAGAAGAGCCATCCAGATCCTTTCTTCCACCACTAGCAGCAGGCAGAGGCTCTGACATAAACACATGAGGCCTCAGCAGATCGGAAAGTGGCAAGGTCCAATGCAGATGGTCTGCAAGTGCTCAGCAAGCAGAAGGCAGTCATTGGTCTGGAAGCAGACAGTAAAGAGTCAGGAAAGCCACCGCATCGCTGCCCAGAGCAGCAGGGTGGCAGTTTCCTGCTAAAAGGAACCTCAGCCTGGCAGCCACATCAGCGTGAATGGGAAACTGCTGTTTCCATTGCCCTAAAAACAGGAGCTGCAGGTTGGTGTCCTATGCTTCACCTCTACTGTCAGATCTGAAACCTCAGAGGGGCTGATGGAGAATGGGAGATGGTTGATTACACAGGAAAGATGACGTGAAGGGAAATAAGAACCCCACTGGCCTCATTAGTGTAAGGAGCCTCCCTAAGGGGTACTGTTTTTTTGGTAGAAACTAATCCTGATTGGAATTCACTACTGGAAACAGTGACTCACTGTGGTTTGCATTTCATAACATCTGGGCTTCTCAAATGTTGATGCTGTATTAAAAAGTTATTATACAACTGAAGAATTTCTCAGAAAAGTTTGGTTGAAAATACAGGAATGCTTCTTTGTCCTACTTTGTGGCATTTTCCAGATGTGATCCTTGTGGAATTTTTTGCCAACAAATGCAATGTTTTGTCTTTAAGTTTGGAAATTTCCTTCTCACATATGTCACAAGTAGTCACTACTCCTTATATCTTTGAAGTGTTTATATGCAGTGTTATGTAAACTGTCTGTTGCAAAGAAAAACGGTGTTTCAAACGTGCAAGTGAATCTTACGCTTGCAAAAATGAGCTCCTACAGGTTTCAGCTCATTCTAGACCCAGGCCATGGCCACCTGGGAGCTTCTTCCGCCCACCTGGCTGCACTGTGGATCACAGGGCTGGCTTCAGTTCTTCTGGGAGGGGACTCAGTGCTGTTGCCCGCAAGGACGTGGTTTTGCCCAGGTAGCCCTCTTTGCACTCTTGTTCTAACACCACGTGGGGGCAAGGCTGGGGCAGCTTTGTGAGACCCTTTTGCCTCTTCTTGACTCCTCTGCCCGTTAAGCAGCACCTGCAAAAAGGAATAGCAATTTACATCATCAGAGTTGTTAAACAGGGAAAAAAATTGAGCTCTATGATGTGTTACACTGCTCTACCCATTACACAGCTGATACGCAGTCCTGCACAACATTGCTAAGCACAGAACAATCCAAGGCTCGTTTATGTGTGACATTTTGCAAGTCCCTACTGCTGTGCAGTTCACTTAAGCCAATACGGCATACGTATTATTATTACTAGTTATAGCAACAAATTCAATGGTGTTTTATATATTACCAACATAGCTGATTGGCATGAAATAAAAAACAGCCGGTGAAGACAAATAAAGCTAGTTGAACAAGGTAAAGTTTATTAATTTTTTAATGTTTTTTCTTGAATAGGAGGGTGGGTTAACTATCTGTTGGAAAGACAGTGTAAATCAATTCACATCACACCTTGTAGAAGAAGAGAAAAGATGTGTCTCTAGAAGGAAAAGCAATCAACAGAAGGGGTGGAGAAAAAGTATAAATCAGGATGGTTTATGCTTTCTTCCACCTTGTTGTAGATTGCTTTTCCTTCTGTAACCTTCCTCCCTCCTTCTCCCCCTTCCTCTGTCCTTCACTAGCAACTCAGCTTACCTCTGCATATACCTTCTTGCAACATTTGAATGTGTTATAAAAGTAAAAGCACAGTTTATAGAATGGGCTGAGCGTTGTGTTACCTCTCTTTTCATTCTAGACAGAGGAATGTCCAACTCACAGGAAGTTTTGGATCAATAACAACTCACAATGAATTTATATTTTGCTACTCAGCTATGGACTAGAGCTAGCTGAACTTTGTTTCTAAACTGTCTGAATCCCAGTGAGTCTGTACTGCTATGCAAATGCAAGGCCATCCTGATGGTGTCTTCTGAAGAACATTTGTAGTCCTTGACATGGACATCATCCTAGCCCAACCCATAACCAGTGAGAGATTGCATCGCTGATGTAACTGCCAATATGACTTGTCATGGGACTGAGACAAAAAGTGGGGTCCTACAGAAGGACAGCTTCTGCTTTTCTTGGCTGTGTTTATTTTTGTGTCCATTAGATTTAGGTGCCAAATTCCCGTTCTTCATCTTTTTACAAAGTGTTGAAACACCTGTTTTGAAGAGACCTGCCACTGTACTTGTATTCTTCCCTTTTTTGCAATCTCGGTTTGAAAGGATAATCTTAGTAGGATTCCAAGTTTTAGCTCTGTCTCTGAATGATCTTATAACAACGTGTGACAGCTGCAATCCTTCAGTTCTAGCAACTAATTCCATTTAAACTTTGAGGAGAGAAATGCAACATTCACACATGTTCCTTGTGATCAAACTATAATAAAAAACTTCAGCTCTGTCTTCATAATCCTCTTATGAAAAGTCGTGTATGATAGCGCTCATCCAGATATACCATTATCAGGCAGAAATGCATGTTGGTGTTTCTGAGAGGAAGGATCAAGAGTTGCATTACAATGCAAAGGTAAGGCACATAGTGATGGATGTACCTGTGCTAACACAGCTGATTAATAGAAACATGAGACTTGTTTCAGAGGGGTGAATGCAGTCAATGAAAATAGAAAATGCAGTCTGTGGATAATTAGGAAGATGATCTTAGCTAGACTTTTCCTTTCCTGCAATTCTTGCTTAGGTGCCTAGCTTAAAGAATGCAATCAACAAATTTCCCAAAAAATCTTATAAATTTGCAGGTATCAGCCTAACAGACACAATATATTGGACAATAAGGTCTGAAAAGGGAATCTAAGTTTCCTTAAGATTGCTTTGTTCTTTAATTCAGATAGATAGCAACTTTACTTTTCAGTCCTGTTCATTGAGAACATATTTCACAAAGCTGCTTAGGTGATATCACGGTTTTATGTTGAAATGTGAACATAGCTGCTGTAATGTGGCCTGATTTACTGAATGTCCACGAGGACAAGCAAAAACAACATCACATTTCATGGATTTTTTTTTTTCCTGCGGGGAAACAAATACTCTAAAGAAAATGATATACAGTGAAGCCACACATGGGACTGCAGAGTTTGGTTCTTTGTTATAAATCCTACAGTGGCTCCTTTACTCCAAGGCGAAGAGGTCTAGGTGGCTGATGATATTGCTCCAGAATGATGTATTCATCTGTGCTTTTAAAATAGACTTCAAGAGCTCCATCACAGGAAAATCTGTTAACTGGCTGCTATCAGTGGCAGTTATTTGTGTTTCCTTTGGAGCTCAGCTTTTGGCATTGTCATCCTAATCATATGGGATAAATCTCTGAATTTATATAAATCAAGAACATATCATTTGTGCAACTATTTCATCTCCCTCCAAGTTCTTAAAATGCTTCCAAACAAGGCTGAATTTAACTAGGAAGGAGGCAAGTGTTTTTATTCTCATTTTACAGATGGACAAATTAGGGCATGGATAAGTTTCCTGATGTATGTAATGATGGCACAAGAAGTTTTGGCAAAAACAGGGAAAGAATGCAGACAAACAGGAAAAGAACAGTTTTCCTGTTACAGACACCTGGAATATTCATTTTTTGGCTTTCTCTTACAGAAAAGAGCAAGATGATTAAGAGAAAAGATGGAGAAATGTAACACAAATGTATTTTTTCCATATGGCATCCAAAATACCCATATCATTCAATTTTTGTGTTACTTTTTAAAATGTACATTGAAAAAAAAATAACGTTACTAACATACACTAGAAGGTAATCTTTCCCATTAAGTATTTTAATTATTAAAAATAAAAAGCGTAATGATTCGTCATGTGTTTTTTTAAAATTATTTAACCCTTCCTATCACAAGAACTATGCAGCTGAGCAAAGAGAAAGAGACAATAGAGAGGAAAGGAATATTTCTTTTCTTTCTCTTTACATGCTTTCAGAGATAAGACATAAATTACAGTGAAGTTAACAAACACCGAGACCCTTTGGCATTTGACACAAGAGCCTTTCCTCTTTAATTTGGCATCCTAATAATGCTCGGAGTCCCTTCGTTCGAGCAAGTCACTGGCAGATGCTTTATTTTGTCTGTTGTTTCTCCTCTGGGGCTGAACATTAGGTTAAAATATCACAAATAGCTGCTATTAAAGTGTGAGTCACAGTAGCTATAATTTTTCATGACAGCCAAAGAAAATGTGACATGTTTAGGAAACTCTGCCATTGACGCTAACACTCAGATCTTCAGGCAAATGTTTAATGACATACTCAGCATGCTGTGCAAACTCCACTATCTACCAAACAAAGGTTACTACTAGAGAACTATAAATATTCGGAAATGTCACTAAACAATAGGAGCTCTTTTCTTCCTGATCACTGAAGGCAAGATAGAAATCGGACTGATAAGAACTGCAAAAAAGGAGATGCTTTTTAAATATGCAGTTATTTTTGTTTGGATCCTGTGAATACTCTATTTTAGCATATCTACTGTCTGTGCTTAGTGCAGAACCACGGCTTTCCTCCTTTGTTTTGATTTAAGCTTTTGTCTGGCAGTGAGCATCCAGGCTTACTACTGTTCAACTGCTTTTATTCTACTGTACAGGGAAGCAGGAGATAACTAACACACACATGCATACACCCTCTGAGACTGCACAGCACAAAGCAAGCAATCCTTTCTGCAAGCAGGTCCTGTGCTACCCGTAACATTCCTAGTGAGCTTTCATGGTCTCATGACTCACCGTTATTTACCTTCTTAAATTAGACACTATCTATTTATTCAATCCTTATGATTACTGTTAGAAATGGGGCTATCTTAGGAATACCCAAATGACAAATAATGTATTGGGAAGACCTATGACTTATGGATTTTAACACGAGTAATGCAAAGTGCTGCACTGTGATCTAAAAGTCATAAGGACCTGTGTAATACTACAATGTAAGTTTATGGTTATTTAAAGTCACTTCACATTATCAGCAACGTGAAGGAGAAAAAGGAAATTATTCTGTTTCATCCACAAAGACCAGCAAGGCTGTGAACAGCAGAACTAGAAATATAGAATAAACATGGCCAGGGAGCTGGGCTATAACGCTGTAAAATGCCATGGAAACTGCCCACTTGGCTTCCCTCTGTTTCATGTGGGGGGCAATTGATTTTGCCTTTCACTGAGCGAGAGAGAGTGTCCGGTGGTAAAGCAGAGATGGGCTTTTGAACTGTTCAAATGTATGATGAGTCTTAATCATGGTATTATGACAGGTTAAGAGTTTAAGCCTCCACAGCTTGGAGATGATGAAGCTGCCTGGGGATGGGAACTCACTGCAGCATATTAGCACCTAAATCAGGGTTATGAGATCTTGGGCAAGGAGAGAACGGAACAAAAAAAGCAAGAGCAGAATGTACAGATATCCCTGTAGATTAAAGCAAAGGAAACAGTTTCATACATTTCTCTTCTTGGAGGGCAAGGATTGCTGATTGATTTCTTCATCTCCAGAGAAAGTGACAGAGGTTTCCACATTTTAATTTAGAGGAGAGCAATATCACCCGTGCAGAATTCTCTCTTTTAGGCTGTCTCTACAGTTCCCATGACAGGGAGCATGGCAGCTGTAGGATTCATTGCAGTACTGTTATAAACCCAAGCTCGGGGGAAAGCAAGGGCCTTTGCAGCAATAAACACCAGGGCTGGTATGAAACACATGGTATTTCCACCAGCTCAAAACGGGCTGCTACCGCAGACACTACTTAGATAGTTGTCTGCTTTTCTGTGTTTCTGAAGTGCACAGCTGAGCTACCAAACCATCCAAAAAGCAACGTGAGCTGAGAACTGCGTGTGAGTTTGGGCTCTCACTCAAAGCACAGTGTGGGGTGCTCCTCGTGTTACGAGGTTCTCTGCCCTGCATGGGAGCCCTCCTGGGCTTTTGCCCTTGGTGTCAGAGCTGCTTCAGTGCAAGGGGTAACATTCACCAAAGGGCAAATTTATAACAGATGACAACTGTGATGTTTTTCGGCACAGTTTTAACAGCAGGCTCTGTGGTAGGCTGTTGGAGACTGTGGATATCTATCTCCAGATGAGTGTTTTGGGAAATTAATCCCCTGTGAGCTTTGTGTCACTCACACAGAGACATGCAAAATCCAGAGGAAGATGGGATTTAGGATTCACCTGCCTCCTCAGAATTTCCTAATTACACATTTTACATCGTGTTTTCCTGAGCACTGCAACACTGGATAACTAAATATATACTTTTCACTTTAGCCAGGGAAAGCACATCAGGCAGCCTCATCACTGGATGGGGCATTTGCTTTCAATCTGGGCAGGTACTGGCTGTAAAAGAAGCTGAGGAGAGAACAATTTCAGACTGAGTACAACTGTTTCAAGGAGCTAACAAATAACTTTTGTAGTGGTAGTGTCCTGGTTTTGGCTGGGACAGAGTTAACTCTCTTCTTAGTAGCTGGTACAGTGCTGTGTTTTGGATTTAGTGTGAGAATGATGTTGATAACACTCTCATGTTTTACTTGTTGCTAAGTAGCGCTTATCTTAAGCCAAGGATTTTTCAGTTTCCCATGCGCTGCCAGCAAGGAGGTGTGCAAGAAGCTGGGAGGGAGCAGAGCCGGGGCAGCTGACCTGAACTAGCCAAAGGCATATTCCATACCATAGAACATCATGCCCAGTATATAAACAGGGGGGAGTTGGCCGGGAGGGGCGGATCGGTGCTCGGGCATCGGTCGGCGGGTGGTAAGCAATTGCATTGTGCATCACTTGTCTTTTCTTGGGTGTTAGTTTTTTGTTGTTGTTGCATTCTTTTTCATTACAATTATTATTATTCTTAGTTATTTTTACTTTAGTTATTAAAATGTTCTTATCTCAACCCATGAGTTTTACTTTTTTTTCCTTTCCTCCTCCCCACCTCACTGGGAGGTGGGACGGGGAAGCAGCTGCGTGGTGCTTAGTTGCTGGCTGGGGTTAAACCACGACAGGTAGTTAGAAGACAGTGAAGGAAGAGCAGGGGAGGAAGAAGAAGGCATTTCTACTCTGTATTAGAAGCATGAGAACTAGGAGGAAGGATGAAGGCACAGACCATCTTCAAAGAAATGCAAAATGCAGGGCTAGGCATTTTTCCATATTCATGTGGCAGGAAAGGCATAAATGAGAAATAAGCTCAATCATGGGAATTTGCTTCTTGGCAAAAGGAGAAGCTTGAGCCTTTAGACCTGGGACTGCGTGACCACCTTTAGGTGATAAGTGGGGTTGGGACTGGCGATACATCTTCCTCAGTAATTCTATATTATCTGCATGTAGAAGTGCCATGAGGGTGCAGCCATGAGTGATATGTCCCAAGGTAGACCAGAGAGGCTGAACTCACCCTCTATTAAAGCCTGAAAAGTTCAGAAATCTAAAAGAAAAAATGGATAAGAGAGGCTGTTCAGAGCGATGGGTATGTCTTGAAGGCTGTAGCAGTTATCCAAAGCAGCCATCAGTATGCTATTTTGAATGATTTTTAGAGAATGCAAAATATCCCAAAGCCCCACCTAAAAATATTTGGTGATCCCTGATGCCAGCACGCTTGTACAGAGGTGCACTTCTGATATTACCAATGCCTTTGCAAGTGGCCAGAGAGAAGCACTGGGACCCCAGGAGGTCCTGGAGGCCTAACGTTGTGCTGCAAACAAAGTACAACAGAGGAAGATTGGCAGACATTAGAGAATTACTGTCTGAGCTAACATCAATGGAAGCTTTGATGCAAGCCTCTTTCAGGGAATTACAATAAAAGGTAGAGTGACTGAAGTTGAGGCAGGCTTAAACAAGCATTCAGATACAGTTACTGATACAGATAAGAGACTTCAGGACCTTGAAAGCAAGGACCTAAAAAATAGATAATTTGGAGAATTGAGAGAGAAGAAATAACACTGGATTGAAAGAAATCCCAGACCAGACTGACATAAAGAAGGAGGAACTCTTCAAAAAAGCGTTAAATTCCCGCAAAAGGAACTCGTGAGAGAGGGAGAGAGAATTTCCTGAGTATATGTAGGTAGGGCACCTCATACACATTGCAGCCAGCTACGGGCTTTCACTCTAGCACCCATGGCTTTTGCACTATGCTGTGTACCACACTGTACCCATGAAAAGAAAATGAGCACTTAACAGGAATCATTAAGCTGTGAAAAAGGATATATCCCACTTAGTTTCTATGAGAAATGAGCATGGAGTTCAGCTGAATAAGAGGGGAAGCACTGATCAGAGAGAAAGGATGCCCAGAAATTAAAGGAGAACCCTAAATAAGCCTAGCATTCAGCACATGGGGACTTAGGTGCCACGAAATGGCAACTCCAAAGAGCCAAGACACTGAGCTAGAAGCTTTCTGCTGAGGGTAAGGGAGCTGAGTGCCATGCTGCCATACTGGGACATGAGTTCCATACCTCTGTGCTACCTGGGGGCCCGTAGCCAGCTCTTCTTGACAGGTACCCACACATTTTTTTCAACAGCACCAAGCATGGCTCATTTCTCCCTGCAAAAGTACAACAGCTGAGAGTAGAGGAAGAGGAGGTGATCATGTCCAACCATATCTGCCCACAAAATGAGGAGACCTGAGGCATTTCAACCCCACTATTCCCAACCCAGAAGCGCTGTTCCCAGCACTGCTTTTCAGTTTTCTATTCAAAAGTCATGGTCCCAGGAGCAGTGATGAAAATGCTAGCCCCTTCACTCCTGAAGAAGTGCAGGTACTTTTAGGATACAGGTGCATTCCTTCTGTCTCCTTTTCTCTAGCTCAATAAATCCTGAGATTTGAAGGTGATCTGAATCCCCTTGGGCAGGAGGAGAAGTTGGGCAGGTTTCCCTTTTCCCGCAAGAATGTGCCAGCCTTTAGGTCAATACACACAAAGATTTCCTATTGCCATTGCTGATATAAAAGAAAGTTTGGAACATCTCTTTATTTTGTGAAACATGTAATTCTGTTGGTATGTGTTAGGCACGGTCTGAGAATATGTACGAAGTCATGTGTCTGAGGGGCTGGGCAGTGGGGCACCTGGCTTATATGCCAGCTAGTCAGTCCTGTAAAGAAGGAAGAAGCTGAATACTAATGTAAATAAGAAAAAATAGAGTTTAGTTAACCCAAGGAATACTTACACAGAGACTATTAGAATTGCAGCTTTGCAATATTTTGAGTAAGTTCTTCCTAAATCTAGGAAGAACATAGATTTTAGGAGCTTAAAATCCTTCCTTGATCCTAATGGTTCCATTACCACCATTTGTCTTCAGCAAAACAGAAGGAATCACCGTGTCCTACATTTAGGGGACTATTCTGAGGTGTGTTAAACAGGGTATACTTCGGAGGCGTAATCACAAAGTGTGTTTCATTTGCAAGTGGTTATTCCCATTTAGGCAAAACTGATAGGATGCATAAAGAAGTTTTAAAAACTCAGACTACACACCAAGATTAACAGCTGACATTGCAGTAATTCAGATCCTGGGTGAAAAACAGCTGGGAATGCTTAACAGAAATAAATGTGAAGGAATATGTGAGGAAACGGTAGAAGACTAAAAAAAGCAGGAAGAAAAGCCTTACTGAGGCATTAAATAGAGTAAGGGTTTGGCTTGCAACCCTGTTAAGTTGGTTTCCTGGAATCCCAGCAAATTTCAAAATCAATAGATCAATCTTTAATTGACTTGAAACTTAACAAAGACAAATTTGATTTTGCCTCTCATAGGCCTGTCTACTTGTTCTATATTGATGTTGAGATATTCACCAATGTGCTGGTTAATAGGTTGGACTCTGCTGCCTGATTAGTTAGCGGAAACCAGAGAAACTGTTTTCAAGGGCATTAATTAGCAGATAATATATGAAGAGATGTAAGTATATGAAAGGTATGCCATTGTCCTGTGATGCAAAGGAAGTCTTAAAAGGAGCTGAATTAAATGATTTAGAAAGGAGTCCTGGATTGCATGGATAATGGGAAAACGTCACAAGTATTAGATCAATAGGTACGGTTCCATTATAAAAACCCTTTGGCTGGAGTCAAAGTTAACCACAGCTCTTTGTATCTTCAGTGTATACTTCCTTTTTGCAATGATCCTGTCACTTTTGCAGAAAGTATCACAAAAAATCCATCTTGCAGGTATAAAATATAGGAGGTTTGGAGAATGAAGTCACGCAGAATATAAATGACATTTTAATGATGATTGCTGATCCACTTCTTGCACAGGCCATTGTAATGAAAGAAATTAAGAAAGAATTTGTGAAGTTTATAGAAGATCCAGGGCTTAGTCAATGAAACCAAACTTCTAGCATTTGTATTTCAAACGAGTCAGGCTGCTCACAAATCATTACAAGACAAATGTGAACTCAGTGAGAAAAATCTTGATCGGCTTCTGAGGAGTTTCTAGCATCTCCCTTCTGGGAAAAAGACATGATGCAAATTACATTTCTATAGCAGAAAAATGGGAAAAGATTTAATACAAAGGAACAAGCGAATAATACTGTGAACTGCTAGAATGGCAAAAGTGGATCATCTCACCGTGAGTATTACTTCAGACACTTCCACCGTCTCTCTTTATTGACTTGGAGAGGAGCTGTAGTCCTCCATTTTAGATATCATTTAAGCAGAGGAGTAAGTCATCCTCAATTCAGATATTTAATGTAGGGCAGAACTGAGGAGAAGAACAAAAGGCGTTTGGAGTGTTAATCCTCACTGACTGTGAGTGCAGCTGGACCATATTGCATCCCTTTGGAAAAGCCCCCAGTACATGAGTACGCAGCCCAGGTGATTTATACATCTGTTCCTGTATCAGCTAATGCTCCAACAGCATAAGAGTGCTAGAAGACAGTCTGAAACAAACCAATCCTTTTTTCTATTTATATAGTCGATGCCAGTAGAGTGTAATAAAGCTATGGATGTAGCTGGGCTCTAAACATCTCCCCAGTGGGTCCTGGAGGCCAGGCCAAAAAACAGAATGGAAATGTTTGGAGTATTTTGCACTTAATCAAGACAAAAAAAAAAGAAAAAAAAAAAAGCCAAATATTTAAGATTCTTAGTGCAAGCAAAAAATCTTTAGTGCTTTTATTTTGGAAACAAAGGAATGTTTTTCAAGCAGGGACATTGCAGTATCTCCAAAATGCAACATGCTCTTCTGCAATCTGCCAGGCAGACGGACACAGAGCCAAGCTGTCCATGCAGTCAGTTTACTGCCAGGATGGGGGCCAGGGAGGAGCCAGCTGTCTGTGAAATGGGGGTGACAGCCAGCCAGGGGTAGCCTATCATAAGACATCAGCCATGACTTTTCCCAGGGATTCTTGTTGCCCACCAGTCTTTTTGCTGGGAACACAATGTCCCAGGAATATGGGAGTCCACCAGCCTCCCTGGAAAGCTCCAGAGACCTGGAGGGTCTGCAACCCACTTTCAGAGCAGCCTGCCAAAACACTTGTTGAGAGGCAGTAGGTGGAAATGCCCGTGGACTCCTATACTGGTCTGTCTTTTCAGCTGAGAAGCTGGGGAGGTGACACACCAGTTTGGGTGAAATTCAGTGGCCTTAATATCCTCCCAACACAGGGGAAAAATTAACTTGAAAATGTCTAACCTGCTTTAAATTGCAAAGAGATACATGTGTTTAGAGAGCCGTGCCATTTTCATGTCTGGAAGTTGTGAAATGCTCTTCTCACCTATGGATGATATGTCTGACACATCATTTGAGGGACGTCTGATAGACAGTTGTAGTGACAGGTCTATAAAACTTCCATTTTCAAGCTAGAACCTTGTCATTGCTCTGGATCTTCGTAGTGGTACAAAAAAGCAATGAAGTCCTGCACATCCCAGTCCCACCCAGAGCCCCTGAAGTGAAGGGCAAACAGGAGAAGTGGTCGGGAACAACCCACCCTGCAGACACCAGTGAATCACAGAGGTGATATCAAAGCTGCAACTCTCATATCAAAAGCTTTTACCATCTGTACCAGAATAACCTGCACTTCACATAATAAATCAATAGTTTAATGTCTGTACCCCTGGCAATCTGCACTGCAGAATCACACTCCAGCGGCCGAATTTGTTTTCATTCAAGAAACAAATAAATGCGCTCCCTCTACCCCAGTTAAAACTGGATTCAAATATTGCTAGCAATTACCCTGTACAGGCTCTGTACAGGCACAGGTTAGGATTACAGTCAAGGTCTAAGAGATTGATCCACAAAAGGATGCCCTGAAGGCTTTTAAAGTTTCAGTCCTCAAAAATCTCAGGTGATCTGCCACCTAGTAGAAATTTTCCCCAATAAGGCAACAAACTGCCTGGAGGGGACTCAACGGCAAGGGACTCATCTCATGTCCCTTTGCCCATCTGGATCCACAAAATAAGCACGTGTGGAGGACAGCATGTCTCACGCCTGCAGTCTGACCCAGTCGGCTCATGAGCTCACCAATTAGACGGGACCCCCAAAAACAAGCAGAAAGTGAAGCAGCATTGCCTTGGATTAACAGCTCTGTAGTAGACGTTCCCTGGGCACCACTGTTCCTATTTTCAAGCAGAGCCTGGAGCCACAGCTCTCACATGGCTCCAGACACTTTTTAGTGGCGAAGGTACACAGCCTTCTGTGCTGCAGGGGTTGGTGGGCTGCGTGTGTGCCTGACCTTAGCCCTCGCCTAAATGAATCGAGTATTTATGGCGGGAAGAGGACAGCTGAAGCGCGAGAGGCATTTCATGTCATCTGGCAGCAAGGATGTTGGGCTGCCAGTTCGAGCTACAGAATTATTTGAGACAGAGGAACTCCCAGTTTCATGATGGGAGTTGGGAGCGTGTCCCCTTCGGCCACCGAGTACTGCTACACCATGCAAGGCACAGTATTTCTTCCTCCCTCCTGTCCTGGGGCTGCTGCCAGCCTGGTGACAGGAGCAGTGACTTTGGCAGAGCAGTTGAGGTGGGAACCAAAGTCCCCCAGGCAAAGGCGCTGGCTGGCCCCGGGAGTCAGGAGGCGTCTTGGCCCATCTCTGTCCTTGTGTCACTGTAAGGAGAAGGGTCAGCTTTAAGACATACCCTCTCCTCAGTTTTTCCTCTTGACTACTTGAGACACACCCTTCCATCCTAAAATTTAGGCAGTGCAACATTTAAGGTCCTTGTGTGGATCTAGCCATAAAACTGTTGCTGGCTGGATAGTGATATTCTGCCAAATGTTCTTTAGCACAGCTACAAGCAGCTCAGCACTGTTTTCCCATGTGCAGACAGACTGAAATTGCACTTCTCTCATGCCATTTAACATGTTAACCAGCTAGGCTTTTTACAAGCTTGTCTTTTAAGCAGAAACATTCACGCTGAGTTCTGAATCCTGAGTCTCAAATCATTTCCCAAGGCTTCCTTAGTGCCCCAAATCCCAAATTATCTTGTAGCCAGTGCTGCTGTCAGTTGCCCCTGATAATTTTTTGCCCTTCAGTTTTTCATTTCATGTGCATTTCGGAAGCAGAGGAGAAATGCAGGTGTAGGGTAAAACAAGTTTAATTTACTGTGACAAATAATGCAAGGAATTTCTTTCATGGATTATTCATTTTATATTGAATGCAATAATAATCTCAATTTTTAAAATTTACCTGAAGCTGCAGTATTTCCAGTTTGCTGCGTTAGAAAGTCCGAGAATCCAGGGGCACTTACTGCATAATTCAGACCTCGTTTGTCACAGATTGCACAGGGTCTTATCCATTGGAATTATGGGGAAACAGATAATTAGCAAGATCTATGGTAACTTCAAGGTGGTTACTGGATGGGAGCTGCCTTCTAGCAGACACTAAAGACAGGGGCAGTGAAAACCTAATTAGCATTCAAAAATACTTTAAACAAGGGATGTCACAGACAGTCTGGGCAAGAAGGGGGACACTTACACTTCCATCTAACTGTATAGCTACATAAAATACCCATATAAATGATAATGGGCTATATACCACACAAAAGAAGACAGGCATTGAATAAAGAAGACACTTAATTGTACATGCATCTTTCAGCATTAGCGAATATCTCTCGAACTAATCTGCATCCCACAAGCCTGGTTTGGGGACTGAAATTATGATGAGTTAATGGATCAGTTTTATTCAGTGCTGGCTATTTCCAGAAGCCAGCAGAGAATTAAATTTTATCCATACGTGGTATAGGAGAAGGCTCATGGTTAAAGTGATAATTAATGCAACGTGATAATTAATGCAATATCTAAAGATTACAAAGGTGAACGCTACTGATAGAGATGAGAGGACTTTTGAGGTTACAATGTGAAGAGAGAGCAGAAAAAATCCTGCAAGAATCAGCATTAGAGACCTGGATCACTCCCTTCTTTGCTCACGGCTACCACAAAATATCATCTTTTATTTGCTTTGGTATAATATCATTATGTGAGATAGATTTAGCTGGGGTAACAATTATAGACTATTGCTCAGTTTAAGACAATAATCTTCTGACATTTTGCCACAGGTAGAAAAGGGATGAAAGGTTTGACTCAAACAGTTTGACCATATGATTGACCTAAAGCTACTGAGATTTACAGAAATATTTTCATTAATACCATAGTATTTGGATCAGCAGCTAGTTCAAGGCGTACAAAAACCATGCCTGCTCTCCGCTTGTTGTAAGCAGGGTCCAGTATCCATGAACAGCTGCTAAAACAACAAAGGCTGAATGGTTTTTGTTTTCCTGCTCCTACAGGAATGGGATCCTGATCTCTATGCTTCCAAATGAAGCTGTATCTAACAAGAAGCAGCACTTAAAAATGCAGGACGGTATTAAAACCAATACTATAGCCAGCTGAATCTCAGTGTGGAATATTTTTTTGAGCAACGGGGCTATAGGGAAAAATGGATGGGCTATGTTCCTATGCTACCGCCAATACTGTCACGCGCTGATCTTAACTTACATTTTATAATTTGTTTATTCACCATCATCCAAATTCTGATCTAGATGACAGTAATGTAATTTTGGACTTCAAGATCATCATATTCCCCTGCTTCAGGCCAAAGACAAAGAAGAACATTGGGTTCCAAATCACTAATAGCTTTTGCTCAAAGGTCTGGTATAAAACAAATAAATATGCCAGACTGGCATTTATTTCCTGATTATATGCAACAAATAAACCCTCACCTGTTTGAAAGGAAACTTTATATTATCTTGACATTAGAAAGCCTTTTAAAGCTTTCTCGTGAAGCTACACAAAGTGACCTCAGCTAAAGGTGGACCAACCATAGATAATTGAGTTCACAGGTCTTGCAATAGATAAGGCCTCTTAATTTTTAAATGCTTTTAGGCTAAATGCATTATTTACTAATTAGGAGTGCTTGATATTTACAGACATCATCATTCTGTGTGCACACAAGCTCATGGGGAATAACAAAGCTCCCCTCCCCTCTCCCTTCCCCGACACACCTCAGAGGCGGCTCCGCACCCCACTGCTCTCTCAGGAGCAGGGCTGGGTAGGGAAAGGGGGCAGAGGAAAGGGCACTGCGTTACTGCTACCGTGGCATTGTTCATTCCTCCATCCACACCACAGGTTTGCCACAACTGTCCAAGATTAATGTAATAATCTGAATCTTACACCTGTAGGGGAATAATTTTTTTGCATAAAGACTAGATGGCGCAGCCAGGAGAACATTAAACTAAGGGAGAATAATAAGGAAGGCTGATAGATGGTAGAGACTCTTAGTGCGGGGACATGTGCTCTAAGGGCTTACTTCAGCCAGTAGTACAAGATCATTAAAGTTCTTAAAAAAATCAAAATTAAAAATATTCTAATTCAGAAGCCACTGCAAAGTGAAATTATTTTCAGCTTTGTTATGGAAGATGAAGGTGAATTAATCACTGGACTGGAAGATTGTGCTTGTATAGAGACCAAAATTGTGATGATTACATTTATTGTGGCCAAAAAGTAGGGCAGATCCAACCTGGAACATACACATTGGGTATTTTTGAAGGAGTCAAAGACAGCAGAACTAACTGGAAGAAAAAACATTGCTGTAAAATGCAATTTAGATTTCTTCAAGAAGGTTTGTTATATGGCAAGAAAGCTGCGAGTCCACAGTCAAAAGAGAAGCAACTTTGGCCCTAGATCCTTCTATTGCAGGGGTGAAGTGAAAGAAGCTATCACAAATGGGGATAATCCAACAAAATGTAACACAAGAGAAAAGAAAGAAATGGATAATAATCAATATCATTTGTGAAGTGAACATAATTGATAAGAGAGACTAATAACATGGATTTGTCTCTGGGCAACATAAAATAAGGAGCTTTTTAAAAGTATATTAGGAACAAATGAAATCCCAGCAATAATACAAGCCCATTACTAGAGATGATAATGCCATTAATAATGAGACAGGAAATGCAGGAGTGTACAATAAATAAATCCCTGTTCTGTTTTCAAAATGAAACTAGAGGAAGTGCTTCTTTCACATGAAGATGATGAAGTACTCAGTTAAGAGCTGAGAAAGATATTAAAAAACCCCAACCCTTGTACGGGGAATAAATTGTTTCAAATCAGCAGGCCTGGATAGCTTATACCTAAAAATTCCAAAGAATTACTTGAACGAGATTTCTGCCCAGAGCACCAGCAAAATCCTGGGAAGCTGGAAGCAAGCTGACCTGAAAAGAGTTGTGAGGTTGTCCAGGTGTCTCTAGCACAAATAGTCTCTAGGCAATCAGTCCCAGACAAAACCACTACTAAACCAAGATGGGGTTCAGTTAATTATGACAGCAAATATGATTCCTTAATAATCTCAATTACATGTGTGGGAATTATCAATTTGGTTGATACATCTGTTCAGGTGAAACAGGCTTTTGTAAGGCACTTGCCTTATTACTGCCAGGCACAATTAATGCCACCACACAGCATCAGTGAAGTATGCATTAAATGGATTACAATCGGGCTAGCTAATAGATCTGTGAAAGTTGGCACCAATAATGGTCTGCAAATGTAGGTGTTTCCTGAGGTGTTTTACAGAATCTCGTGGTATTCAATGGCACAGAAGTAAACAAAAATACCACCACTGATAAAATGTTGACTAACATAAAGATTGGGTTGACTCCCCAAAACAAATTGAGGTGTAATACAACAAATATGAAGTTATGAACAAAATATGCAAGGCAGATTTAGAGAGAGCTAGAGGTACCTCAATAACTGTGACTTAATTTTTGAATTTAATGTCTCCTTGGTTTTCTCACGTGCCTATCCCAAAGTCATGTCTTCTAAGGTGTCCCGGGAAAGGCGCAGGTCAAAGCAGTACTCAGAGTATGGCATCCTCCATCCTATCTCCCGAAAGCATCGAACAGGCAAATCGTAAAAATGCTTACTGTGTGCTCCCCATTCCCTTCCCAGGTTAGACACAACAAAAAATGAAACGGCAGCAGCCTTTTCTTTCTAAAGGACTTCTGATGTGGAAGGGTACAGTGCTGCTTTTTAAACCATGACCAGGATTCATCCTGGCAATGGAGATGAGAGATTCAGCTGTGCTGTCTTCCAGCTAGGGACTCACTGCCATCATTTCTCATTTAGGTTCTGAGGCACTACCTGAATGCTTATCAACAAGCTAATGTGGGTTATGTAAAAGGTATATTCAAAGTCTCTTGATGAAAATGTCCCATCATTCAGCAGAGTGCAAAAAACCCTGAGTCAGAAAGTCAGGATAGCTGCACCATGGGGAGGCCCTTCACTTACTTACTTGAGTCATGGGAAGTGCAAGCTACAACCTTGCTCCAGCCACTAGAAAAAATGAACAGGCAGAACAGACCAAGGACTGGAGCCCAGGACTGACTGGCACATAACATGTCTTGAGTCATCTTGGGTTTTTTTTTTGTCTCCCTTGCTCTCACATTTTAAAGTCTTTTTTTTACAAATGGAGAAGTTTCATAAGGACTGCAGAGCAGTTCCCTACAGACAAGGGATGTCTGTAGGTGTACAGGAGCAGGGACATGTAGGTCTAAATCAGACGCAGTAGGAAGTTTAACCCCGTCTCCCACAGCCTGGATTGTGCTGAGAGGCAGGTCCCCATGGGAAAGGGAAGATGCAGTCAGCTGTTGTGTTGTCTTTCCAGCCATGCTGGAAGAGAAAGACCAGGCTCCTTTTCATGACACCTACCTGCAGGAGACTACACTGGGTGGTGTAATGAAATGTGGTGTTTCTTCACCCATATGTGGTGTTTGAACCTCAGAGAGGGACAAAATGTAAGAGGCAGCCTGTTCTCCATGAACTAATTTGAAAGGATGTTGCCCTACCAAACTGCCCACTAATTACCAGCTGACTTGACTATGCATGGGCTCTCCATTTACCTGTGTGTGCTCTGCTGACCTGTCACAGGCAAGACATAGTAAACAGCAACTGATCGTGGATCTGAATAGTTGGGTTTATTTAAGAACCAGCAAGATTCAAGCTTTTGCCCTACCTGACTGTCTCACCCTCACTTGCTCCCCCCAGCATTATGCTCACTTGGTCTCATCTTCCCTTTCCCACAGGGCAATCACTGCTGGCCCAGGACGGCTGGGCAGAAAGTCGGGTCAGTTCCTGTTGTGCCACTGCTCATGGGCATCAGCCACCAAGGTCTCTGGGTGCCCCTGGCATTCATCTCCATCCATCTCCCTGATCTCCAGGATCTTCATGCACTTCCAGGATCTTTCCTCCAGCCAAGGTCTTCATCCCCATTCTGGGGGTTCTTCTTCTTTCCTAGAGCCAATACAGTCTGTGTGCAGAAGCACAACATGTAATCAGCCCCCTAACTGGTGGTCCTGTCTCATGTCTCTTTATGAATAGTGGTGTTCAAGACATGCCACGTCTTTTTAGTCCAGGTGTTAATAAAATGTACAACTAGCCCTTACTAGCTGCAGCTAGCAAGTAGCAGGCTTCTGCTTCAGAGTTCAGAAGTTCAGTTTTGAGCATTCACTCACACATACATATGCATGTGTTGCCTGTCCACATTCACCAGTTAAGCTTCTTTTTTGCCTACAACACTACCTAATACAAGTCAAATTCTGCCCTGCATTGCTTTCAGCATTTTCCTATGGGCTGGCTCTAGGCAGCTCTGTGGACAAAACTAACTCTTCTCAGTAATTAACCCTGACTCCACTCCATCACCTTGTGGCCTAAATCAGGGGATGTTGCTATGGGACTGTAGGAAGAAAATCCCTTCTTTAGATCTTCTGCTAAACTCAAAGAAGCAGCTCTGCAGTGAGCACAATCCGATCTAATCTTCAGATCATACATACTCACGGGGAGAGATGAAGAAGTAGGAAGTAGCCTTCCCGTTTTAGTTCTGTTATCAGCAGTTTCTTGAGGAGAAATGAACTATAATTTTCTCTTTCTCAGTGTGTTCTTGTAATCCCCTTATTTCCTTTCATTATTTGTCAGTCCATCATTCAGAACATTTTTCATGATTGTATTTTTGATTCCAGTGGGATCTTTGACTAAGCTGTATGAAACACGTGCATCTATAAAATTTAGATGAGAGGTATAATGAATACAACACTCTTGCAAGTCTCTAATATTAAAAGTATGTTGAACAAAGATATCAGAAACTCAGAAAAGTATAGGTGGTAGAATAGTGTTTCAACAAGCTTAACTACTAATAACAAAATATAGTTTATATAATAACTTAAAGAAATCATCTTCCATTAACTCTCTCTCTACTAATACATATGACTCATCAATTGCATTAAAGTTTGGAAACTGGCCAGCATGAAGAAATGTTTGCATGCGGTTACATGTATTAGAAGTTTGCACAACTTTAGTTGTCATGAACAAGCTCTAATTAAAAAGAAAATCAAGAAATGAGTAACACTTTGCCTAAATGTCTTCAGTGCAGATTAACACATGTTACTGAATCAACAGGTCTCACTAACAAATGTTAGTAAAATAACTGGTAGAATGACTCATGCCAGTGAGACAGATGAGTAAGTATCAATATCCAAATTTGGAAGAAGAGGAAACAAAATCACCCGAAGCCTAAGGATCCAATCCAGAAAAGTTCGAGTTTTCTCTAAGTTTGCAGTCATTAAAGGGAACTGAAGATGCTCATTTCTTTGCTAAAATTAATTGCCACAAAATGTAGCAGATGCCAAAATATCAAAGGGTTCTAAAAGCAATTGAAAATATTAATGAAAGAAGGACTATTAATTAACCACAGAGATGTGGTTCAGGCTCAGGAAATTCAAGAACATCAGGAAGCATCACTGTGTTCTTCCCTTGCTCTTATATTTCCCTGCTTATCCAGGATATTGGGGAATACAAACACTTGGTCTGATCCAATAGAAGCATTCTTAAGTTCTTGTTATGTTCTGTACCTCCTCAGAGAATCTATGTGATATTTCCATGAATTTTACTTCTGGGGAAAAAAAAAAAAAGATGCAGATCAAGTGTCAACTGAGTTACCACAAGCTGTTTTCTGCTTTGCAAAGAGACAGGGCTTTCTCTATAAATAATTGCACACCAAGCATGCAGCAAAGTAAGCTTCTTGGGAAGTAAATGATCCAAGAACAGTTTAACTACATCAGGATTACATACTCCAGGGATTTAGCTGAAGCAGAAGGATTTGCATGGTATGAAGCTCCTGAGAAACCTCTCAACAGAAACATGGTTTTCTTTCTTTCACATGGTGTGTGGTCTAGCAGCTGCTACTTAGTGTTTGTATTTTTTCAACAATCCAAATTATTGGAAGACACTAAGTAGTCTGAAAGCCAGCAACATTTTTAATAAGCCCTGTGTATTTTTTTTGAAGTGTGATCTCAGAGGAAATGGTTATTCAAAAGGGTTAGGCAGTGCTCCTATTCTGTTGCTGAAAAGTCAGGAGTTTGTAGTGCACAGATGAGGACAACACTTCTGTTTTCAGAAAGTGATGCAAGTATTCAGATTTGCTGCAAATCTTGATGCAGGATAACATAATGAGAGCTTTTGAAGCACACTTTCGATTCCATTTTGTTACCTGTTCTGGAAACTGTAGGCATGGCAAAGTTGGTCAACAGTGCTTGATGTATTGGCAGTTCTTTGACAGGTCTGGATAACCAGTATAATGTGGGCATCATTCACCTCCATTTGCTTTAGGTCATGCATTATTCTCCAGTTCATAGCTTCATAAAGCTGTGGAATAGCCTTTCTCTAGGAGAACTCGTGAAAAAAGAACATAGTAAAAAGGGTTAGATGTAGCCATAAATATGATAAATGGCTTGCTAGAAACTACATTAAATAGCAGCAATATCAGCCCAGAGATGAGTTCTGCAACATTCTTATTGCAAGCCTGTGTGGATGGATGATTCACTATGTGCTTGCTTTTCATGGACATCATTTAATAGAACATCCTATGTCACTAGTCATTTGCACTCCAAATACGGAAGACTTGTGTGTTGCTGTTTACCATTTCATCACACTTTCCTCATTCTCCAGACCTCTATTAAATGATGGGAGAGGAAATCAGATATGGTACAAGTTGTGCCTCCCACTCCTTTCTGTAGCACTTTATCCAGAATCTTTTGACTGCCCCAGTTGTTTGGTTTTTTTAAATTTTCTAGTATTTGTTCAATGAAGAGGTTTTTCTCACTGTGCTTCTCTGCACCGTAATCCCCCAGATAACAAGTATGGCTACTCAGCTTAGTGCTGAGTCCTTCAGCAAGATCCTGAGTACTCGAGCACAAACCATGTCTGCGTTTTGTGCAGTGGCTCTGTTTTCACAGTACTCCAGGTAGCCTCACTGAAAAGCTACCTAGCAGGTAGGCTCATGGATGAACTGCTCCCTGTCTGCATAGAGTTACACTACATGGAGTTAGTCCTTGTCACAACTTAGCCCACCACTGCATACAAAGTACATACAAATCTTAAAAAAAAATCAAGTTCCCATGAGGAATGCCTCCTGCTGTATTTTTCCAGAGGATGTGTCTTCTAAATACAAACTTCAAATATTGGTATACTATAGATTAAGAAACTCACATATATTTTTAAAGAACATTTACGTGACAGTAAAAATTGCAGAGAGGAAAGAATAAAATGGGAGAGCAAGCCTCAGTGATGAAACCAAACAAATATTACCAATTCTAAACTCTTGGGGAAAAAAGTTATAACAGGAAAGAAATAGGACTTCCTTTGACAGTGACAGCAAAGATTTGAAAATGGTAATAGAAAGTAAACTGTCAGGATGACTTTATTACCATAATTGATAAGTCTGCTCTATGAGATCATAACCTATTTGGGGATTTTTGTCTCAGAGCTGCTTGCAGCAATGCATCTCATTCAGCCCCTCAGCCTCGCTGATGCACCAAGCTTGACCCTGTGTCTTGGAAATGTACTCACTATCAGTCAAGCTTGTTCACATTAATGTAGACCGCTTTTATTTATCATAGTAATATACTTCATTTATATTTATTGCATGCTGCCTCCTTTAGTTGAGCTTTGACCTCAGATTGACCCAGATGTTTGTATACTGTACATGGAGGTACTGTTACTTTTGTGGCTAACATCAACTGAAGAGCAGACCTGAAAAGACACTTGGGGCCAGACTATGTGGAAAAAACCAGAACAGACATATCAAATTGCAGTTAAATCCAGCCACATTATTTACAACATCTCAAACAATATTTTTACACCTCAGGGCATTTATAGCAATTATTCAATACAAAATGTGCATTATTTTAACCCCTGATTGTAACAGATTTGACAGCTTGTGTTATAGCTTGGTAATCATCACTAAAGCTATCCTGGGACCTGCCTCAGTGTTTAGAGGTGACATGAGAAATCTTCAGCCGGTAATCCCAATTTGTAAAACCAGCACGTTTTATTTCGCTCCAATTACTTACCTAGCATACCTTCACTGATGTATAAGTAAATAAACGAGACATGCCTTAGTGTTCATGGTATAAAGCTACGTGAGAGCAAGCCTTGTAGGTGTTGGCTGACCTCTCCTGCTTGGTGTGTGATGCAGGCCCTTATGTGAGAGCACTGTGCTGGGAAGATGTGTCAGAATAAAGAGGAGTAAGAAATGCCCCATGCTTTGTTTTTGGGAAGGATTCATAGCATTCAGTCTATGGGAAGCCTGCCTCCTACTCCTTCCAAACTATGGATATAACAGGACAATTGCTAGCAACCAAATTACTGAGGCGTAAGGAGTTACCAGCTGGCAGATAAACTATGCTACCTAATTGCATGAATGCTCCTTGTCTGTTACAAGTGAGAAGTAAAATGTGTTAGCTGAAATTATGAAGGTGGTTTGTACTAGAAATAAATATTTTATTTTACTGAGCCTCATCTCAATGCGACTTGCACAAAATGGCAAATGTGACCTTTGCAATGATTTAAGCTAATACTTTTTTGTTCCACCTATGTATTAGGTGACATACACACATACAGCCAGCCACTGCAGCTCAATGACAAATGGCAACCTATGGAAACTAGCTATGGAAACTCAATTGCTTGTGATTATCTGCCCATATCTGGTATTTGGTTCAGCTTGTGTCAAAAACCATAAGAAAGAGGTAAGCTTTGAAATTAGAAGAATTGAAGGCTTTGGTAAGTTTTAATAGGATTTTGCATGTCCATAACCTGAATTGTGTATGGATTCAGGGACACAGGCAATATAGCAGAGGCTGGAGAACACAAACATGGTATCATTTATTGAGCTCAATCCACTCAGTGTATGGGCTACAATGTCAAGCATCAGCTTTTTTTCCTTTTTCTTCTTTTTTTGAGTTCTTTATCTTGGCCGCAGTAGAAAGTTTGCTGCTCTAGGTTGGGAGATGGCTATTAGTAGATCTAAAGTGGTTTTTCTATGTCATTTTCCACCTCTGTATATTTATAGCTTTTATTTATTGGTTTGCAAAGTCCTTGAAGAAACCAGTGCTATGCTCTGGGAAATATCTTAGTCTACTCAGGCTCGAGTCCTTTCTCCCTTTGCACAATGGCCGATGTGGTGTATGACTACAGCTTCTGCAAGGGCTTTATACTTCACAGATGGACAGGTTCTATAACAGAAGTAAAAAGAGAAAGTAAAAAAATGGAGATATTTAACTGCTACAGCACTTTCCTTAAGTGAAATCCTAGGGGCCAGACTCTATGTCACTCTGCATTGTGTGCACTTAACTTACACCAGTGGAAATTGTAAAGCAGATGTAATTGGCTTCCTGCTCTCAGTACAGCAGTACGTTACATTACCAGACACTGCTGTTAGGGGCTATTGAAGAATCGTGCAAGAGGGTTTTTCCCCCCCTTAAAGATGAGAAATGGTCTCCTGAAAGAAATGATACAAATGTCATTGTGTGGACTTTCTCTCATTAAATGAGGACTGGGAAAGGCTTGAAAATGTATAGTAGTCTGGTGACCTGGGAGTCTTCTCCAACTCTAATTTCTGTGATCAAGGAGACGAAGGATATAGACGATATTGAATTATGCCCGAGGCACAAGGATTCCTGGAGCTGATCGCCTCTCCCAGGAAAATGTCAGTCTAAAAGGTTTTCCAGTACTTCTCACTAGCAACTTTGACATGTGAAATTCAGGTGTTTCTCTGAACTCTAGCTGATGTTGTTGATAATATTTATTATCACAAATGTCAAGGTACTGTCCCAGTTGCTTTATTATTGAACTTTTCCTACATGACCTTCCACAAGATTATTAGTCTGCAGTGGTTTGTGATACTTCAGAAGGTCCAGCATGAGCTTCCTGTGGTGACAGGACAGTAAATGATTAGAAATCCTCTATCTCCACAAGCCATATGGTAGGCAATATAAGGACCCTTAATACAACTCTTTTCTGGACTTGCTTTTGCCCTGTTTTTTCTCTTTAATCTTTGACCTAAGGAGCTCAGACTGAATGCTTGGGATGCCTTTCTGATAAGTTTTTGGGAGTTATATTCAAGTGCTTGCAACCTGAGGCACTCAGGTACAAAAGGTTATAAACCTACCTCTGGTCCTATTGGACACATTCAGACGCTCCTTTCAAATCAAATGAGAAATAGGATCTCTTTCATTGCCCAGTTGACTCCAGACAATGTTACTGATTTACTGGATGATTCTGCTTTACAAAGATTCAGACACCCCTTGAACGCTTCTTTGAAATTTCTGAGCAAACAACAGGGAAGGGGGAAGGAAAATGCTTCTTTGATAACCTTGTCTTAAAATACTATTTAACAGTGTGGTGAAGAACTTGAGAATCTGCTTCCTCTCAGCTTTTCTCTGAGACGGCCATGTGTACCTCTGCAAAGCTGGTGCTGAACCCCCTGTCCACCTTGGCAGCATTTTAACTTAGGTTTGCTTCACTTCGGTTTCCATAATAAGGCAAAGCAAAAGCCTTGGAGGACAAGCGTTTGTGTGTTTTTGAAAAACAGCCTTAGTAACTGGGAAATTTTTTCATCTAGATTTGCTTTCCTCATGTCCTAGCAACAGGACAGTCTGCTCTCCTGCTGCTAACACTGACTGGCTATAACAGATGGTTTCACCTGTCTTCTATGGGGTCTTCTCAAATCCAACAAATATCTTAGAATCAGGAAAAGTACAAGAGACATCTATTATTTTATGGTACCTCCTTAATTCTAACCATTATCAAAGCTTCAGTAACTGCGGCTATATCTTTTTTGACAAGCTAATACAATCAACTCTGTTCCTTCAGCTCATCTACTATCAGTACGGGAATATCATGTTCGGCTGAAACTGTTAACCATTAATAAGCACAGTGCTGAAATATTAACTCATTTTGTCTCTCCAGGGCATTATAATCAACAGATTGAGTAGGACTTAAAATGCATGTGTGGAGATTGCTACAGTACATAGCACACCAAACTATGACTTAAAACATACTCTGAAGAGACCCATTCTTTTCATATATAATATGTAACTGGAATGAGAATTAGAGTCAGAGTGTTTAGCGATCTTTCACAGGAAGATGTAAAAAAGATATCTACTGCTGCACCATCAATTGTTTTACTCTGCTATCCTGGAAGAGATGTAAGTTATAAAGGAAATACCATAATGAACTTCCCACGTAGATGAGCTAAATTGGAAAAGAACTCCCACCAGCGTGCATTATGCAAATCTCCTTATTCACGTCTCTCCTATGCTTCTGCACAAACACCAATCTTCTTGCCCTCAGCTGTCTTGCCTTTTGCTTCCTTAGTCAGGAAGATAAATTCTAGTGGGAAGCATGAACCTTCAGTGAGCTTCCACATTTCACCAAATCATTACAGTAGCAGCTATAAAAAAAGCGCTCTTTTGTCAAGAAAACCAAAATACACCACAGCACTCTTCCACCAGCCAAAAGGTGCTAGTTATATCTCCAAGACTGTGTGTCTGCCATTAACTTTCTCTCTGGAAGACCCCCCTAAGGTATAAGCCAAAATCAGAATACCTGATGTGTTAGCTGCGTCGTTTTGTTGTTAGGTTTTGTTTTGTTTTAGAGGATAGTGGCTATTAATACATAGCTTTAGCAATCTCTGTGTACCTCTAGGCTGCTTTTTGTCTGATTCCTTGCAAAAAGTGGATGAGGTGAGCATCCTAGGGATGATAAACCAGAGATACGAAAAGATTCTATCTTACTTGCCAGCTTCCATCTGTGCAAGGTACTGGGGCAGCCAGATAATCCTGCAAAAAATGAGGTAAATCATAAGGAAGATCACAGTTTGAATGTTTTTTGTCTTTCATTTACCTGACAATGCTTTAGATGTGTTCAGATACCATTATTTCTGGAATGTCCATGACACATGGCTCTGATAATTAAAAGAGATATCTTGCCCTTAACCTCTCATTTTCACAGTGAGTGTGTTAACATGAAGCATTACCCAATTGTTAGGTCTAGGTATTGATTATTTCAAGCTGTACATGGGCTAATATTGTTTTCTTTGTGGACAGACTGATGTATTTGTCCACAACAAAGGACAAAGAGATGTACATCTTTTCTTCAGAACTCAGAGATTAATTTTCAGAAGGAAACTGGACAAAATGACTTGTACTGCTGTTAAGCAGTTTCTTTCTTCCTTTTCTTTCTTCTCCCACTGAGGGGACCAGTTATAACACAATACTTCCATTCTTGCCACACGAAAGGTAGGGAGCAGCTGCTTCCACAAAGGAGGAAACACATGCTTTGTAGAATAAAGAAAGCTTGTGCACTTTTTATTAAAAACTGCATTTTACAACTGAAACAGAATCTGCAGATGGAACAGCTGATATGGCTATTTTGCTGGTTGTTAAAGAGTTTATACTACATTAAATTGATTCCCATGGGTTTAATTTTTCAGTGCTGTTACAACCACCAACCTTTCTTATTGAGAAGGTCAATAGGCACAATGTGAAGTCTTGTAAATCATTGCCTTGCTATTTTTGTAATATATAATGTGACCCTTTTCACACACCTTAAAAATTATAAACCAGAGCACATACTGTATATCAAACAAATAAATCAGCTGCTATAAATACAGTCTTCCTTTTGGCTCTGGACAGATTAATTCTACTGCATTTCATATGTTTTAAATTGTTTTTGGCTTCACAGGCAAGATCTGCTTTTGTATTCAGAAAGCAGAGACCCTGGACTTAATCTATTTAAAAAGCTTAATAGAGCTGAAGTGACCCCGAAAGCATATTTTAAAATGATTCCACTAAAAGCCTTAATGACTATAAACATTAAATAAATTAAGTGATTATACTGAAAAAAAAATCTGGTCAGCTGATAGAAACTTTTAAAGTGAAATTTTGAAAAGGAGAAAGAACAAGTGAGAATTAAGCATAATGGTGACCTGATAGCCTATTTGGTGCTCCAGGGATGCTTTTTCCCTCAGGTATATTTACTAGCCACGTTTCACACGCAAACTGAAAGTCTTGATATGACATCTGGAGAAACTGAGTCACTGAGGAGTTTGTTTTATAATGGAAAACTGTAGTGTTATAAGGAGAAATTTGTTTTAATCATGAGACTGTTCACTCAGCTATGCAGCAAAGCAGGATATTTTTACCTCATATTTTTGCATGGTTTCCTTCATGCCTGTTACAACCTGTATTAAAGCATATCTCAGGTCATGCCTACAATCCTCTTGCATCAGTCAGTAGTGAGAAATAGATGTCCTTGGTCATGCTTAGTATCCCAGTACTTTTCCTAGTCTTCACGGTTTCTGCCTCCACTGTTGGAGGAAAAGGCATTGATCAGAGGCATTTGAAGGGGAACATATATAAGAAAGGGAAATGATCAGAATTAAGGTGACATAGCTTTTTAAAAGGAAGAGCTGCAGAAGTTCTGAGACCTGTGAGACTTTGTGTTTCTGCTGTGTCAAGTCCACCCTGAATAAGACATTTCTCAAATATCCCTCAGTCATGGTCTACAGAGAAGTGACTTTGGCCTTGGAAACTGGCAATTTGGGTGCAGGAAAGGAGGGAGTGTATTTGTGGGCATGTGCATGAGTGTGTCTGTACAGTGTCCATCTTGCAGGTGCCCTTCACAATGCTAGCAAAATCCATGTTGTGGAGCTGAACCAATGAAGAGATGTCCCTTGAATTTCAGGTGGATGAGTGTCCTATGAAGGCTTCATAACAGTGTTCCTGTGATGAGCAGATCATCCTGCTACTGATTTTGCTGAAAAAGTTTAAGGTGAGAATTTGCCTGTTTGCTATTTACATGTTTTTATCTATTTTATCATGTCTTCATGACCTTATTGTTCTGATTATTGTTTTGTTCTTCCTTCCTCTATCATCTCCCCTGTCCCAGATTTTTACAGCATGTAAAAAGGGAGCAAGTAATTTTTTTCCTTGTTAAAATAAACATTTATGGTTTACTGCATGCTTACTGCAGTTTTCAAGGACTTGGAGAGACACTACTCTGACTGAAATTCCAGCAAGAATCTGGTGCAAACAAAACCGAGATTGTTAGACCAGCAATGGTCCTATAGGGTCCAAGCCATCTGGGAAGTGCAGTTTATTGGGGAACTAGTCTTTGCCCTAGCTCAGTGAAAGAAATGAGATTTGAAGTACGGTGCTTCCTGCATTGTACTTCCATCCTTGTATGAGGCCAGCCAAAATTTGACATGACATAAAATACTTTCCCATGAGAAACATTGGATATATCTATAGATTCTGTCTAGGCTGACAGCCAAGTTGTGATATGTACAATTCCCTGATACAGACTTGCACTATTTTTTTAGAGAATACCTTTTTTTTTTGTGGTAAGTTATAACTGACACTGTCCTACAAAAAATTGTGATCAAGTTGTGATGTAACTATAATTAGGGAAAAGGGATTGCTTTTTCTTTTTTGTTCATTTGATGTAAGGGCCAAAAAGTTTGAATTCAATGATCTCATGATCAAGTCAGGTCTGCTTGCATTGGATATTCTAGTCCTTTTAATTAATGAAAATAATCTGTATGCTTACATTTACTTTTTTCAGGCAGCAAAATCCCTTTGATTTAGGCATCGAAGACTTTTTCCTCTTCCTTTTCCTCTACCTCTTCAGGGAGCTTCCCCAAAAGAGTTGTCAGATCAGCCCTTCAATTCCTAGCATTTTATCTACAGTTCTTCCAAATGTAAAGTAGACCTGGATCCCAATCTGATTTATGTCCTATATTTCATCCCAGAATGTCTTTAGAGGCTGAAGCTGTAATACAAACTGCTGGGAGTCCATGAGTTACATCGGGTAATATAGATGTGGAAAATATTTTCTTTTTTTTTTGTTACATTCTAAAATACACATTTTACAAAAAAAGAGAAATAAAACTTACTTTACTGAATGCACACAGCTGAAAAGTAAGGCATAGCACCAAATATTCCTGGTTCTCAACCTCATTTGAGAAGTTCCTGAAATTTAAATGCAGATATCATGATTTTGGGATAAAGTTCCTTTTTTTTTTTTTCCTGTGGCAGTTTCATTAGCTAGCAGCATAATACATACAACACCCAACAGCACTTGTATGAATCTACAACAAGAAGGGTTAGACACTTAAAAATAATAACACCATTGTACTTTTCATTTGACAGCGTAAGAATTTTGGTTGCATTCATGGGAGCTCAATGAACGTATTTTTACAAGAAATAGGAATTATAATGCATGCTTGAAAGAAGTAGTGAACAGTTAGGAGGTGTTAATGAACACGAGGCAGGTGGCTACGACGGACGGAAAAGGGATCGCGAGGAAACAGTGACACAATATAAACACTGCGATGGGAAATGGCCTTCCTATGTTCATACTCACCACACCTGCAAAACTGCGCTCAGCTTCATTGTCTTCTCTCTGTTTGTTTTCCTTTTTTAAGAACACCCCTTCCCCCCCCCCCCCCCCGGCAAAAGAAACCCAATCCCATAACCCTGAGACCTTTTAAGCTTTTACTCCAAAAAAGTTAGTCCCAAATATTTAAGTTTGATAGAAAAATAGTACCTCAGTCAATGACATAACCTACTAGTTTCGAAGATAAGATTAGTTGTGGGGGACTTGGACTAAAATGCATTTGTAAATATAACTATGATAGGCTACAATATAAAAAGTATTTCACATATTAGAGTTCTGTGTGAGGCTTTTTGTGAAAATTTTGACAATGTTGTATCAGTATAATATCTAACACTTTCCAGCAAGCCATAACAGTTTAATTGTCACACAAGGAATAAAAATATTAAATATGTGAACAGTTAGTACTTTAACAAAACCCCAGGGTAGCTTTTTTGGTAATATAAACAAGGAAAATCAAGACTGGATCATTTATTAATTAATTTGCCTTCATCAAATTTCCTTCAGAAATGTGTTTTATATAATGAAATATACGTGTTTTGTATGATGGAAAAATATTTTACTGACAACGAAATATCCACAATCCAGCAACAAATACAGTCATGTAAGTAGTTATACTTTTGACTGTCTTTTAACTTCAAGATTTCTGGATGTCAGCAATAATTACATGGTATATTCATTTATTGTCTTACGTTAAAGAATATGCAGTTGACTTTGAATGACATTAACAAGCCTGAAAGCTTGTTCAAGCTTTCAAAATATTTCAAAACATTAAAATACTCAGTTCTTACAGTTTTTAAAATAGAATTTCAAGAACATTGGGGTTTTCCATTGAAAATAGATGTTCTAATATATACAGTGATGTTACTAGATAATTATGTAATTTAAAATGAAGTTCAGAATCTGAACTAACCTGCCCTCTCTAATCCGTGATTCAAAGGATGTTGGATGTTAAAAGAATTTTGTTAGCTGAAGCAATGTCATATTGATTGAGCCTAATAGTCTTTTGGGAAATTTCTCAGATGTTTAATCAAAATAGGAGCTCCCAAGAGTGCAGGAAGTTCCCGTTCTGCCCTGTTGGTCATGGAGACCACGGTGAGATCTCTTCACAGATCCAGGCAATCATTCACAACATGCATTTTATGTGGTTGTCTGAAAAGGTATAGTGCTGAAAAATCCTGATTACGCATTCTTTGATTTCCACTCCAGGGTTTTACAGGTATCAACAGTGTGGGGCACAGAGCAGCTGTGGCAAGGCGTGGGGCCAAGGGCATTGCAGAGACGGGTCTCTGTCTCTTCACGCTTGTATCCCTTTTTTCCCCTCTCTCTTTCTATTGCTTGCACTCCTGAAGACGTACATTGCACACTGAAATAATGCTTGGGAAGTTTTGTCACATTGTACTTCCTCACCCTATGAGGAAATTGGCTTTTCCGTGGACATCTGTCTTCCATTTGCAGCTGGATAAACAGGAGCTTGTGGGCAGTGGAGCTGAGAGCTCCTCACTCTCCTACGGCATTTCCCATTTTTAGGGTGTCTGGTGGATCCGTCAGTCTTTCTCCAACAGAACCTTTTTCTTTATTGAGTTCTGCACTGCGTAGTCAGGACCACGTGTTACGGTGAGGTGTGATACAGCAGCAGAGTTTGCAGTGACCCTCAGTTGGGAGCATGGGGAGGAGAGCCCAGCAGACCTGTACCAGAAGCAGCCTGGTTACACCGGGCTGCAGAACGAGTGCGATGTGTTAAGACAGTCTCCCTCTCTCACCTCTGAGAAGATTCAAATCAGCGCTGCGTAACTTCATGCCAAATATTAGTTAGGCATGGATCTATGCATGGCTGGAGTTCTGATAGCCTTCTCAAAAGCAATTTTTATTTTATTTATTTTTAGATTCACTGAAGGTGCCCTATTGACTTATCTCGGTGCAATTTAATAAAATACACACAGATCTGTCTCTTTTCAAAGACAAAAGATGGAAAGATGATTGAAATGCAGATCCCCGCCAACTCCCCCTCCCCGTCTCGGAGAAAGGAAACATCCTACATCCCACCCGCTGGAAAGGCACCTGAATTCAGGTTGTCTCCAAATGCACGGGGGCCTCTTGCTGCGGAAGAGCCACTGAAATATGAGGATTGCTAGTGCCAGCACTCCACATGACCCCAGTTGCCATGGAAGATCATGAGGTGGAAGGTGGGATGCCAGACAGCCAGGCCCCAAGCTGTATTTACCTTTATCATGAATAGAGGCAACACTTCCCACAACAGCCAAGAGTAAATAGGAAGCGAAAGTGTCTGGTGAAAAATTGACTTCCTATGTTCAGCTGGATGGTGGCAGCTACCAGCAGGGCAGTGCCATTGTGATCTAGGTCACTGGAAGTCAAAGGCAGCCCCTGGGAAAATGCGTACCAAGGGACCCTTGGCACAGAGGCTGGTCTGCGTGCCCTCCGGTCAGCAGTGAAAGCAGCAGGCTTGCTGCTCCTGACTGCTTCAGCCATCCCCCCCCCGTAAATTTTAAAAGTCTAATTTAAAACAAGAGGCTTGAATTTGATTGCCTAAAGGGTGAATCAGGAAATTTTGATTTTCAGAGATGCCAAACAGCTGCAGCCTCTGCTGACTTTCAAAGGGCGGCAGCCACATGCAGAACTGCAGGAGAACATTAGCCTTGAAACCCAGCTACCCACTTACTGCACTGGGCTTGGATTTTGATGCTTCATTTAGGGAACCAGAGTTAAATCAATATGGCCTTTGACCTTGAACTCTGTGTTTCAGTTTTATCTTCCATGAGGCAATAATAAAACTTACCTACGGTATTTCAGATATAATCAGGAAACAGCTCTGAAATGCACCATGAGCTGCATCATTGCATAATTGTACATTTTTGTTGTATTTATATAATCAACAATAATATAACATGCCATTAAAGGACACTTACTTTTTTAAATCCCTATGTTACTAATTTCTTTCCTTTTTCATGGAAAAGCTATGCGTTGACAGTGTATGCACATGTTTATCAAAATGCCCTTGAGAAATAAAATAACATGTGAAACTCATTTTTTATTTTCCAGTAAACTTCATAACACTTTCTCAGATTCTATCCTTTGGATGGATTTGCAGTTTATCTTATGCGTGAGAAATGACCTTATAACCTATGTGTGACAGTTGTTTGGGTTTTATTAAGTGCCCTGCTCGCTGGTGGCATTGGGGCATTACTCACAGATACTTGTGTGCTACTACAGAAAGCCAAGGAAGATTATTATTCTATATTTAACTATGGTGTCTTCCTTTTGCCCCATGTCACTTAGAAGTATCATCTTGCACCAGGATACGTTTGCTTTTAAATTGGAAAAAGAAAATTGGTGGTTTTTTCTCTGTAGTTGGCTCTGGTGTTCAGTGCTTTGGAACAGGCAGCTTTCATTTCTGGAAGCAGTTTGCCAGCCCTTTAATTGGCTTCTGTTTAAAGGAATATTTCTATGTGGAAGCTGCCGCTTGTATGAAGAATGAGGGGGTAAATTGATTTCCATGTAGAGTTCAAGGAAAGCTGTCAGAAGAGGAGGAAACACATAGCTGGTGCTAGCCCTCCAAAGAATTCCTCTGCTGGGAATCAGGGAAAGAACTAAACCTAGATGAGTTTACTAATAAGGTTAATTTAAAAATTATTCTAAAGGATTGTTATTACTATTATTATGAGAGAGGTTTAATATAACTTTTCCTATTTTCAATCTCAAATGCCAGCAGTAATGACACCTTCCATGAGAATGATATTCATTATAGTGCCCTGGGGCTGTGCACTCTCCTCACCTTTTTTATCTCTGACTCTCTCTGCTGGTTTTAATTCAGCGTTAGGTACAATATGATTGTCCTTGCACAGGACAGAAGCCATTGCACACACGCCGGCTTTTCTGAAAGAAGTTGGGAGTCTGCATCTGAAAATGCACCTTTGGTTGAGATGAGAGTGTCCACAGCAATGAAACCACCAGACGTTTCATAAGCACCACTGATGTAAGAATATTGGAAAGAATAATGCTCCAAATCACAAATGGGAGCTTTGGCTGAAGACAAAATGAAGTAAACAATTAGTATTCCTGGCATAATGGGGTAAAACAACAAATGCTGCAATAGATGCTCCATATTATTAAAAGGTATTATGATAAGGTTTCTTCTGCAAACACAAAGGCAGAATTATGCAGAGCAGAGTTTTAATCTAATTTATTTTCCATGCCTTTTATTGACAAATAGCTAATGAAAATTACTCACATTTTCACTGTACCTTATCAAGCATTGCTAATAAAAAGCCCCACTGTTTTGCATGTATGTTGCATCATTTCATAAAATTTTAAGCAGCCTATGACTTACTAAATAAAGTTGTCACTCAAGCCTCATTTCCCATCCGACTGCAACGAATCAAAATGGACACTGAATTAATGCTGAATATTGTCTGTGTTTGATGAGGTCTCTGCAAGATCTCTGTTCTGTCACCTTTAATGCACTCTGCTTGAGGGACTTATCTGATTTCTTATTGTTTCCAGGAAAAGATGAGATATTACAAATCTGTCCCTGGCCTCATCTAATTTATGCCTTTGAAATGTTTTTTCAGGAGTGAAATTAAAAAAAGGGGAGATCCATCATTACTTTACAAGAATCCTAGTCAGAAGGGCTTGCAAAAACAGAAGAATAAGTACTGTGTTTTATTTGTTCTGTGTCAGAAATAGTATAACCGAAGTGTTATTTTACTTGGTATTATAAGTAGTTGTCATAGGCTCAGGAAACAAAATAAAATTAAACCTAAAAGCACTTAGATCTTTTCATGAGATCTATGAGTGCAGAAAGACATAGTAACTGCAGTACAGTATTTACAGCTTCGTAGATTCATACCTGCATTTCCATTTTGCATTTGTTAGAGAGCCGTATAATATAGTGAGACAGCAGTAACCCCGTATTCAGTTCCTTAAACTTTTTCTTTATAAATGATTCATGCAATTTGTATGTACAGAACCTCTCACATCTTTGCTACTAATGTTCTGAGTTTTTCTTGGTCGACAGGGAGAAATGCCCACTGTTGGTTTCGGGGCTGTTCTTTCGGTGTGGCACGCTCAACCATGCACTGATGGCAGAAGCAGAAGGGCAGCCAGATCACCTGCCTCCCACAGGCTGCTCCTCAGCCAGTGGATACAAGGTCTTGCAACGCCCTGTAAGCATTGACCTGGAGCTCAGGTGTCCTTCTGCCTCAGATGGGGTACCCTGGCCACATCTCCCACTGTAGGTGATTAGCACATGGCTTGGGAGGTGGGAAAATTTGGGCAGCAGAGAAATTGCAATCCGATCTCACACTTTGCCTCTGGATGGGTCCAAGAACTGAGCTATTGTACAAGGAAAGGTGACCACTTCCTTCGCCTGGGTTTTGTAGGACAAGGCTGGCACAGGTGCATGCTCAAGGAGAAGGCTCAGCAGACCCCAGAGGCATTTCCCTGATGTCCACTCCAAAGCACCTGCACCTCAGAGAAGGTCAGGGTTAAGAGGCACCCTGTCTTTTGCACACCTATTGGCTAAGTTAGGCAAGTCCCCACGCAGTGTTTTAGATTTGATGAATGCCAGTAAGATACAGCTGCATGTCGCTCGTCGCCTGTAGGGAGGGGAGACCTGTCAGCAGCACGTGGGAACGTACCCTGGAGGCTGGCACTCGGCATGCTGCCACTCCTAAGTCCTTTTGGGGCTGTATGCTTCTGTCTCCATTTTTTTATCTTCCTGCACCACCCAACACAGAATACCACAGGTCATTTTTAGACTATTTAATCATGTGCTACTTTTTTTTATATCTTTTTTATACCTTTCTCCTCCTCCAACTTTGTGACTTTCCTGAATAACATCTGCCCTGGGTGTTTGGGTAGGTGAATTTCTTCTCTCCTATCTCCTTCCCATTTACCACACAGAGTGATAAAACTGACTGTTACTGGGGTCTCAAAACTACCCAAAACTGAACAACAAACCATTAACATTCTTCAAGGACAAGTTATATGCAGGAAGCCAGGATGCTGTGTTCTGTTTCAGTAAAATGAGATGTCATGAATGAGATGGCTATAAACCTTAGCAGTATTTTTTTATGCTGTTGCATCCTGAAATGGCTCTGCACTATTGATGATATTTATTTATTTATTTGATGATTAGCAATGCAAGGACATTTAATAACAAATACAGTGAAACCCTTCCAGCTCATGGTGCCGTGCCATCTTTGTAGCATTGTGCCTGCTACTTACAAATTATTCCCATCTCCCCTGAACGCTCGTGATGAAGTACAAGGTCTATCCTAGGACACATCATTTTCAAACGTGGTAAAAGCATAGTGAAGTAAGCACAGAATTCATATTGCTGTGCATGACTGGGATGAGCTATAACTGTAGTATTAGATCTGTCAGGTGTATGATTTACTCTATCAAAAAGGCTGCTTTGTTTTAGGCTTTTGTTTTATTTGGAGAGCTTGCAATAGGAATCATAACTGGAGCTCTCAATTACAGCTGCATTCTAAAGTGTAGGCAATCTCAGCTAATAATAAAAATATTTGATGACACAGGTCTTCTTGTTGGATAATACACACAAGGGGGTTCGTTAACCATCCTGAGTTTTGCCTCAAGCTGTGTAAGTGCCTTGCAGAAGATATTAATTTCGTATGTTAATGTTTGTGTCATCAGATGTTCTTATTTACACATTGGGACCCTGCTAATTTGCACACTATGCTTAGAAGCAGAGTTTCTATGAGTTTCTTGCATTAAACATACAATCCTCTTACTTCCACTAGCTAAGCCATCTTCATCAGTGTTGTTTGGTCACATTTATTCAGACAAAGTTCAGAACTAGCCACTGCTTTGTTGGGTAAATCCGTCTGTGTTCAACATACCATGATGTTGATGAGTCCTGTGGCACCAGTGGAGGTGAAGTGAGCCATTTACTCACTTCAGGCAAATCTCCTCTCGGAAGAGCCTCAAGGGAACATGGCCAGGACTCTGCAGGACTCATTAGATGAGAGACTTTGAGTGGAAGGGGTGGCTGAAACAAGAGAGAAGTAGCGCTCTCCAGTCACTGTGAGGAGAGCTCAGTTGAGAAGCAGCACATTTTGGAAGCCTGGGCAAATTCTGTGTGTAGATGTGTGTCTGTGCCCATGTTGCTTTTGTCATATCTTCCTGAAGTAAAGAACTGTGAACCCGGAGTAAGTCCATATGGTCAACCTTGTTGACTCTACCGAAGGGACCAGAACCCCTTAGTTATTGCACTGCATGCCTGGAAATTAATCCACAGCCTCTGAATCAGAACAAACTACGTAGGTCTGTTGGGAGGCAAACTTGGACACAGATCAGAGGATAATGTGTGCCAGAGTCCTCACCCCAATAAGCACACACAGATGTGTGCAAATGCAAACCAATGCACAGCACTTAACTGGGGACTAATATGGACGTATTTTGGAGAGAGTTGCACTGAAGTTACTCAGTGAATGAGACAATAGACATTGATCCTGAGGGCGAAAGGTCTAGGAAGAAGCAACCAGGAACAAAATAGTGCTACAGTCCATTAAGGCATAGGGCACAGGGGATGAGGAGCTGAATTTCCTGACTGGTGAGGGAGCTCTGCCTAGGCTTCAGGTCTGCATGTGTGCGTACAATGTGAAAGGATGCCAACAATGCGGTAACACATCTTTTAAAAGGAGCCTTTTGCAAGAAGCTAAAGAAGCTTTGGACTACATGGATCTAGTGGACTGGGTCCTAACAAAGCAATCTGGGCAGCTAAACTGGAAATAACTATCTGGTGGCCTACGTAGCTGCTTAATAAAATACGCAAGGGCCAAGCATGCAGCTCTTCTGATCCATATTTGGCTATTGCCTTAAACTTTTCAAGTGGTGCTTATATATTGCTTTTAATACAACTACATGTATAAGAAACAGTGACTGGTTACACGGTTTCTTACCTTGATCTGTATTTCTTCCATCACATCCCCTTGAAGCTCTAAACGTGGTCTGGAGATGTCTGCTCTCAGTAAATAAAACAACATCCACATGTGATTTGATTTTCATGCAGTCTCTGAGGTAGAACTTGATCTGTGTTTGATGTGGTTCTCACAAAAGAGAGAATTAGTATGCAGCAAAACGCAGGCACACAGAGAGCTGGACACTGTTCAGATTTAATGTTTCCCTGTTTCTGATTTATTAACCCAGTACAGATGCACCTGTTTCTTTTCAGCAAAGTCCTATTTTCTCCCCAGTTTTCCACTTGCACTGCCAGAGGCACAACAAGAATAGCTGGCTTGCCAAAATGTACACAATATCCACTGGTTGGGGAAGGATGACAACCTAAAGCAGTCACAACCTCATTTAAACATAGGTATATTACTGTATCCTATAGCAGCAACTGAAAGCATCGCACTTTATTTCAACATAGTGTTTTGGCAGAAGAGTGGACAAAAAGTTGTGTTATTGATGGAGAGGACAAGAAATCATAAGACACTAATTCTTCACAGTTCTTCCATGGGTTTTCTGTGTAACCTCAGCGAAGTCACATGGACCATGGTTTCCAACCCTGGATTCATTAAGATCTCCCCAAACCACCACCAGATCTGCTTTATACCTACTTGACCCTACACTGGGTCTTAAGCATCCAACATGTGCAGCTCAGCACTCCCCAGCCTTACTGACTGAGTATGGATAGGCCAGCACATCTCCCCCATCCCATCACCCGCACAAACACGTCCTACTGCTGAGGGCTACTGGGAAAGAGAATTAAAAGGCTGTTTCTTCTGGCAAGGAGCAATACGACAGCTACTTACAGAGCAAGTTATTTCTCTTTGTGTAGTTACTAATCACCAGATCAGGGATCTCTCCTTTACATCTGTCCACTGTGTGCTCACTGAAAACCAACAAGCTAAAACCAAACTCTTTTGAGATTATAGTTTAATGAATCCCCTCCCCGCAGTGTGACTGATATTCAGCTGAAATTGCCAGCTTCCCTAGTTTCAAGTCTGAATAACAAGGTTTGACATGGCTTATCACCCATACACAATCAGAAAACGCTTTTCTGCTTTAAAGTGTTGCACAGCTTGTGAGGAGAGTTTCTATATCTGTCTGGAGATGGACTGTGTCCCCAGATACTGTGTCTGAGGATGAAGGAACATGCGAGGAAAGCAAATCAGAGGCACTAAACTTTTCAAGGGATTTCATTCAGTTAACATCCTTCCAATGTCTCAAATAGCAGCAAGAAGAACTTCTGTGTGCTGGCCAGGGTCTTGTGGGGCAGAGGCAATCCCATGGCCACCTTCCCTTGGAGGGGACCAGGGCCTCTGGACCCGCAGCCACCACCACCCATATAACTCCTTCCACTTTCTCAAGGTTGGCGAGCAACATCTGCCTCCTGCACCAAATAAACCTGCTTGAAGGTATCACAACCATCGCCGACAACGAGCAATGCAAGGCAACAGTGCAGAATACATGCTTTATGCTTTACCATTCGACTGATATTGCTTGTGCTAATGAAATTGCAATTCATTCTGAGTTGGGATATGATCAGTAAGCAAACTTACTGCGAAAATCAGTTTAAATATTTAGTTACTTTGGTTATTGAAATAAGAACTCTGAACAATTAGTGAACCTACCTAATATTCTTGTGGGAGAAAATACTCAGTCTCTGGAATATATGGATGTTATGGGCTATTGTGGAATAAATACAACTTTCCTCTAACATTGTAACTAAAGAGTTTCTGAAAAATAACAGAATAAACCATATTAAAAAAGCCTTTACCCCAGGCTATTATAATGAAGAAAAAGTGTTCCAAATGTGAACTAATGAAGTACAAAGTAATGAATATTTAATTTGTATAATTTACTGAAGTGCAGTTAGGAATCCAAGTGACATTCTTCATAAACACAGTGTTCATTAGGCCTTTACTGTAGCTTGCATGCAATCATTACATTTTTTTCCTGTATTACTATTACTATGGTATTACACAAAGGTGAATGAACATCTCATGAGAGTGTCTAGAAGGTTCAAGGGAAAAAAAGGAAACGAGGAAGGCAGTGGTGTCTATTAAATTTAAATAAGCTACCTGTTTACAGTGAAAAAGATAAAAGACTAAGCACAGCAGAAGAGCAACTGAGAAAAGGAATAGAAAAGGTAATTGAGTTTTACATTATGGACTTCTTCACTTGGCAGTGTGAATATTATTGAATTAGCCCTATTACTATAAAGATTACACAAAAGCAGAACAGTGTGAAGGCTTGGTATGAAACTTTAACAATATCAATGGAGGTGAGATAAGCGCTACCAAAACTGCGCACAGGAATGTATCAGATAAAGAATATCATGGGATTTTTTTTTTTTTTCAATAGAACCGAACTATGGTGTGATGTGAATTTTAATAGGAGCACACAGAAAAGCGAAAATGTGAACAGCAAAAAAAGTCCATGCACAAAGGGAAGGATTTCACAGCCACAGCCTGCACAGTAAATATCAAGAGGTGAAGTATTTGTATTAAAGGGAATGTCCTTCATACCATAGCTTTATTTAACAGACCATCCCTTGCCACATCCTCTTGGTCTCTAGCTTACCAAGCTGACTCTGGCACAAGGTCACATATTTACCTGAAATATGGATTTCACATCGTTTTATAGATTGAAAATGAGAATTAAAGGTCAGCAGATTTAAATTACCGAATGTGGATCTAAAAATTGTGCTTTTGTTTGACTGCAGAAGATTGAACCAGAGTGGTTTTGTGTTGCTTCACCCTCTTTTCCAACTCTTCCTTCCTCACACTCCGACTCAAAGTTATATCTGCTCCCTATACATTATTTACTTAGTTACTGACACAGATTTTTCTGTAAAGTGTCTCCATAGGATGTTTAAATAATCTCTAAACTCATAGCACAACACACTCAGTATTTCACACTTTTCTTCCAGAAGGTACCAGGGATATCCTGTAAAATTGGATATAACTGACTGACTTCTTAAAATCAGGCTGCTTTTTCCACTCCTCATTTAAGTGGGAGAGTGGGGCTGCTGGGCAGGAGAAGTTACCCTGGCACCAGGGGTCCCGATTAACCGTAAGAACTACTAGTGCCTCAGGCTGGCAAGGAAGCCTAATCAGGTATTAAAAAGAACATGATTTTGACAAATTATGTATTCTAGGAGTGTATATACGCAGCGTGCTGTGTTCTGCGTTTTGTCTTCCCCATCTCTGAATGAAAGAGTGAATTGCCCTTGCCACGGGTCACCCCCGTCTATTCCTAGCCTTGTTCAGCGCTGTAAGTTAGCAACGCAGCCCAACTGGAAGGAGTTTTGGACAGCTGGCAAGCACAGTCCAGGGGGATCTCCTGCCTGTTTGATGTAACTCCTGCCCACTTGAAGGCAGAGCAGGCGGGTAGTTGCACAGCCTCCCAGGAGCTCAGCCCTGGCAACTTCAGGTGTCAGCACTGGAAGAGCCTGGCAGGGTGCTGGACCCATACCCTTCCCCTGAGTGGGCTATCTGCAGAACGGAGGAATGCAGCACAGAAATGTGCAAATGATGAGCCATGAAAGACTGATGACAGAGGGTGAAGCAATTAAAAAACTGAAACGAGAGGAAAGACGCAAACTACCATCTAAACACAACCAGTGATTAGTCCTGAACATAACTGTATATGAATGGACAATTTTCAGGTTTCAGCACAGGTATTTCTCTTGCTGTCTTAGGGTAATTTAACAGAAAAATGAGTAGTTCTCATCCTTTTGTTCCTTGAAGAGACCAACAGTGATGTAACACTAAGGAAGCTGAAGTGAGGCACTAGGATATGGAAAGCAGAGGTGAGCTGAGTGCGTAGTAGCTGCTAGAGCACAGGGATATGTCAGCGACCTCACTGCTCAGGAGTGTATTAGCCTGATGCCGAAAGACCGGTTTAACTTATTACCTTAATTTGCAGCGGATTCCGTTTCCATGTGCCTTGGTTGGGCATATCAATCTCTCCCCTGTGAGGACAGTGCAGTTTTGCTTGGATGGCCAGCTGCAGAGGACGGTCCCACGTTTAGAAACGGATGCAGCACCAGAGGCATCAGTATGATTTCCTGGAAGCAAAAAACCATTTTTGTTTTATAAACTACAACATAATCCTACAAAACATTGTCCAGATTTCCTTTGTGTCATTGAAGCATTTTTGCAAAGATGGAGGCTGGAAGGTGACCTCCTTGTAACTCCATGGACCAGGTTTCCCGGAGAGTAGAGGTGCTCTGTCACCACCCACAGACGTGTCGTGCAATGGGAGGAGCGGCTGTGACACCCTACAGCCTCCCAACTGCCTTATACGCTGCACCAAACCCAACTGCAACCCTGCAATCTTCTCTTCCTCCTCCTCCATTCCTGTCTCCAGCTCTTCCCTTTCTTTTTTTTCTTCCCTGTGGTAACATCTACTCCCCTATGCAGGTTTGTCTCCATCCTATCCCAGCTTTGTGTGTGCATTGGTGAGGAAATAACAGCTCTGATCATCAGGTTAACAGTCCATGGGCTTAACTGGAGACCTGTGATGACAATTGCTTCATGCTCCTGGCCGTGTCGACAATCCAACATGCAAACACAATAAAAAGTGTTGAAACAGGGATTAGGCAGTCTCCGAATACGCCAGACAAGACCCAGCAAGACCAGGTTTTGCATGTGCTCAGGCTGTTACCTCAGAAAAGACATAACATAGGAAAGTTGGTGGGATAGAGGAGGACATGGATTTGCCCAGGCAACAGCGCTGAACAGGCATGAGCTGGGCATGGTGAAGAGGGGAGCAGTATGGCCAGGCCAGCTGGTGCCAGGGCAGAAAGCACCTCCTCCTCCTGACCATTTGCCTTCTAGTCAGCACTGAAATGCTTTTTAGCCAAAACCAACTGACAAAACTGGAGCTGAAATGTGGCCAAATGCCTATAGGTAGCCCTTTTCCTACTGAAATAATAACTGTGTGTTGATGAGTGGAACAGCAGTTGAACATTTTGGAGGAAAACAGTGCAAAATGACAAATTTCTACGCTGGCTACCGAGGGGGTTAGGTATTATCCAACCATCAGCATCTGAAATAGTGGCAAAAGAGAGGTGAATGGCTACAACATGAGCTGTGGATCCAGAATATCCAACCTCTTCTTAGAGGTTTGCTGCAGCACTCCACTAGTCATAACAATAACTGTGGACTGGATCACTTTGCAGTGAACTACATGCTTCTGGCTTCCCAAAAATGACCCAACAACAGCGACGCTGGTATTGAAACAACTGGTGACGGGTTCTGCTTGACAGGGAGTGGGATATTATTCTTTATTCTTAAACAGTGGATGAAATGTAAATCTTTTCACTGTGTCTAGTGGGTCTTTGGTGCAGCCATGCAGTGCTCCTCAGGTGAGCAATCACCTGAGAGCGGTGTTTGCTGTTTGGCCCATAGGACTGTTCAGGGTCATGCTGGCAGCATGCGGCTCTCCCTTAAAGCAGGATTTTTATAAGAAATGCTTCCCTACTATAGCTCCAGAAATATAATGAACTAGACTGGGGAGTAAGTCATTTGTATTGACGCCTTTCCAGCCACAAGGGTGGGAGAGCCCCTCATTCCCTGCCTTCTCCCCCCTGCAGAAACTGGGAGGAGGTCCCACAAAAGAAATGGGGTGAGAGTGCAGACTTGAAGGTAAGCCTGGCTCAGATGGGAAGATTAAAGGCAATTTGTTATTCACATCAAAATGACTTTGGAGAAATATTCTATAAATATTAGAAATTTCATCAGTTTATTTTTATCATATGTAAGCATATTCCTTCTCCTTCCTGAACATAAATGAACTGGCTTAATCCTACTCTTTTTCATTTAATAGAATTATTATTCCTTTTGCATCTCCCCTGCTGCTTCGTATCACTGCTGAGTATTTATTAAGAACTAGTAAAATTCATGGATTTTGCTTGCTTGCCAGGTACAGAAAAATACAGAAAGTAGGCAAATGGCAAACTTTTGTGCTTACTCAACAGGGAATGCTATGGCTATAACACACTATTAGATTATATAAAAAAGTAGTAAAATTGTTAAAATGAAGCAACAATTTTCACATCTCATGACCCAATCTTGCAAAGTGCTGATGCTGCAGTTTTCACCAAAAAACTGGGATAATAAGCATGAAGACGGTGGCAGTTTCAGTTGCACAATACCACATTATGGGAAACACTCAGGACCAGAAAATAGAATTTTTCAATCTGTTTCAATATGAGCATAAGTCTAATAAGTTTTCTCTGGAAATACAGACTTTGCATTGCAAATTGAAGCCCCTAGTCAACAGGCTCTCCTTAATCTGCCCCATGGCTGACACCAATTTCCTTTTCTCTTTTTTTTCCCATTTTTATTTTTTCCCCATTTTCTCATGATTCCTCCAAAATTTTTAGCTGGCCCCAGGGACCTACTTGTTAAAACTCTGTTCTCCAAAAGAGAAGATGGAGACCCCAGCTTCTCAAAGAGAAGTATATTTGATTCTCATTGAAAAGATGTGGGCTTATGTTAGCAAGTTTGATATTTGTAACTTCAAAATTTATATTGCAAAACTGCTCTGAAAAGGAATTATATTCATTGTACATGGAAAATTCTCAGCTCATATTACTAGTAAACATTTCTTGCAAACCAGTAAATTATTTTGATAATTTTGTTTCAGTTTTATGACCACATCTCAATTATAATAAGTAACTACCCTCTAACATACAAAAAAATCCTATTTTGATTTTTTTCCAAACATTTGATGATATGTAGGAGTCATCCAAACTGTGAAAAATGTGCAGGGAGGCCTTCCATTTCAGAAATAATTAAGCATGTTTTATTCAGATGTTAGTAACATAAGTGAGTCAAAAGATGTAAATCACTTGTTCAGCTCAGCTTGGTACTGAGATTACACTCTCAGGCCTAGTCTCTGGCTCCAGAAAAAGGCTATCTTTGTTTCTCACAAAAATGTTAAACTGCCACATCAGGAAAGATAACACCTACATAGATTACTTGAAAGATTTCTCATTGCTTCCAAAAATGTTAAGCTTCACTGTGTGCACTGTGAGTGTTTTCTAAAGAGAAAGGCACCAGGTTCCTTATTCTAACTGATTCCAGCAGAAATAAAGCTGCAAAAATGAACACAGGGTACTTCATGCTCGAGGAAAGATATTATTGTATCATTAAGAAGTGATATCCCACTGGCTCAGGAGAAAGCCTCCAAATTACAGAAATAACAAAAGCAGAGTGAAACTCTCTAATAATAGGATTTATGCCTCTATGTTTTATTTCATGTGAGTACTTTATAAGTATAAACAAGTAAACTGGCATTTTGTGCCTCAAAGTGTCACTTTGCATTCATAATACAGGATTATTTAAAGATTCCTGCAGATATTCTTGGCCTGTGTGTTTGTGTGTGTGTCTTTGTTCATGTACACATATATAAATATATATATATGCTATACATATACACTATATATATACATGCTACATATATATGCCATATGCCTATGTATATACATCCATAGATATTTAAGTTCTTCCCACCCCTAGTTTTGTGGAATGCACTGAGTATTCTCTCTGTTTCTTACAGAGCCATAAGGAGCTAGAAAGCTATGTGCAAGTCCGTCAGCCACAAAAAGGGAGAGAGTGCGTGCATGCACAAAGTGTGTCTGGAAAACTAAAACTGATTCAGTGCCCTCATTATCTCCATCAATGATATATAGAAGGCAGTAGGATTTGTGTCTGGCACTGGTAAAGACTGATTCAAGATATTTAATAACATGGAACCATTGTGTAAAATCTCTTGATCAGCCACACAAAGAAATGATAGGCACCATCATGCTGATGGCCTGGGAAGACCTGGTAGATCTGCAGGACTCACAGGACATGGGAGAATGCCCAGGAAGGGAGAGGAACAATCCACATTACAGATCGGTTTAGTTTAAGCCAACTGGTAGTACAAAAGTTTAAATGCGTCTTCAGTTAACACAGAATTCAGAATGCAGAAATATCACTGGAAGGAGGAAAGGGATAGTGAAAAGTGTTTATGAGCAACTATAAAAGGAGAAACTTTATATAGGGATTTGAAAGCAAGGATTTTGAATTTAATATACTCTTGGGACCCAAGGAAGAGACCCAGAGGTGAGGCAACAGGAAGTCGTGACAGTAACATTTTGGCTGATCTGGAAGAATAAACATCAGAGAGGCCAGTCTCCCAGAGAGGAGAGAGACAGTCTTGTCACTGGCAGTGCTGGAGGTGAGGGGAGCAGAGAGGGCTTCAGGGGCAGCCTTGAAAATTCAGTTCTGGAGATACTGAGTTTGATATGGGGGTTATGATGGCAGCCAACCCAAGGTGAAACATCAAAGAGAAGGAGATATGAGCCTGAGAGCATGCAGATGCAGCAGAGTGAGAAGTAAATTTGAGAATTGTTAATACAGCCAAATGGATTAATGCACTCAGCAATAAGGAGTAGACTAGAGGAAGATGGCAACCACAGACAAAGAACTTGCACTATTACTTACTCATATTTGGATATGTATTTACTTCCCATGTATCAACACACCATTTACCTAACATGCAGGTTCACAGGCAGTTAACAAAATGAGGAGCATCAGGGAAATTACGAAACAGAGTAGTGCATGTATGTCTTTACAGAGGAGACACGGGCAGATATAGTTGAAATGACCTTCACTATCCCAAACACCATAAAAGCTAGGCCACTCTCACTGTACGAGCTTAGAAAGCTGACTGCAAACTTTCATGCAGACAGAAGTGTGACATCTGTCCAGAAAATGCATGTGGGAGCACACTTGGCCCTGCCCAAACTTTGATGCTGAAGTAACTGCTTTCCTGATTTTCTCAGGACTGATTCTTTGAAGCACTGGCATTTTATTATACTTCTTATTTCAACCAGGCATTTAATAGTAAACAATTCACCACATGATCTCTGGTGAATATCAAGGTCTCATTTGTAATGAAATAAATTAAAACTGCCAAAAGTTAAAAAAGCAAATGTGTAAAACAAACCTTTGCCTTTGAAATTACCTAGTTTCAAAACATCTCTTACACCAAAGCAGAGCAAAGCAGGAAAGCAAAGCAAACAAGGAACCTGGAGAGACGCGAGAGGATGGAACCAGACCAAACGACAGCTCACAAACCTGGGGAATCAAGTAATATGCAAATAGTGGTAATCAACAAGGATAACAGGAAAAGCATGATCAAAGCTAAACTCTTCTGATATGAATGACTCCTATGGCATGCTAGAAGTGCATTAGCACCCTGTAACCACAATAAAAGAGCCCAACAAAGTAATTTGTATCAAAGAGTAGCGTGCAGAAAGAAAGAATACATAATAAAGCAACACATGGTAAGCAGGTTCCACCTCTTGCCTACAATTAACTCAAGAAAGTGAAAAATGGTCTCACTGAGATGCATGACATGAAAGCAAAAATTAAGGAGGAAAAAAACCAACAACCCCCACCCGCCAAACCAGCAGCCAACGTTCTGCATAAAAGAGCTGAAAACATTTGAAAAACTGAAAACATGATGAAGCATAGCAAGCCTCTCAGGAGCTGTGGAACTAATCAAGCCATGTTTCCTAGGGATTCTCTATATTCCTTATCTTCTCCGATAACAAACCCATCTCCCCAGGTTCTTATGAATCCCATCGCCAACATCTGTTATGTCCCCTTTGCAGTATTTCAAGTCCCATCCACACTGCAATCCCCATGGTACTCTTATCATCCTTCTACTTCACTTACAGCCCCACGGTACCCTAACAACCCCCTAACGACCACCTCCAACATTTTCCCAGCTACCTTCCATGTCCCTTACACCTTTCAGCAATACACTCCAGCATGTGCCACATTCCTGGCATCCCCACTTGAAGAAGTTGTGCTTGCTCCCATGTGCCCTGTGCTTCACAGAGTCACAGAACTGCAAAGATTGGAAGGACCTCTGGATGTCTCCAGTCCAACCCCCCTGCCCAAGCAGAGTCAAGTAGAAGAGGTTGCTCAGGGCCATGTCCAGTTGGGTTTTGAATGCCTCCAGGGATGGAGACTCCACAGCCTCTCTGGGCAACCTGTGTCAGTGTTTGACCAACCTCACAGTAAAAAAGTTTTTTCTTCTTTTTAAGCGGCATTAACTGTACAATACCTAGCTTTGTCCTGTGACCCCAGTACGTCCCCCAGTGTGTCCAGCTCTGAGCCATACCACATTCACCTGCTCAGAGTACCCTTAATCCCAAACCTACATGCCTTGCACCTGCACGCAGAGGCTGACATCTCCCATGTCTTCTACCAAATGTGCTTTGCTTGCTGGCCAGGCAGAGGATGGAACACACTGCGCCCCTGTCCAGGGTGTGACTGGCCATGTGCATGGACAGCTGGCAGCCTTTTGGCTGCTAGGCAGACCAAATATAACCATCAGTGCTGAACTCTCTCTGTCTTCCCTCAGTGACTGGCTTAATAAGGTCCTTTCCTCTACACAATCATCAGTTCAGATCTCTCTGGCATGTAATTGTCCCTTGACTTGGCTCAAAACTGGCAGTGGGTTCAAAAACTTGTGACAGGAGAGAACAAAGAAAGCCCAAACTTAAATGGGGGTGTTTATCCCTTCCCATTGACAATGCTTTTAAATTAGACTCTGAAGCTACTTTTATGTTTCTAAAATCAGGTGGGAGGAATTAGGCCTACAAGTAACATAAGCGTCTGGCTATAGACTGCATTGAGAATAAAGAGATGGGACTGGAGATGATCTGGTGACCCAAAGAGACATTTCAGATGTTCATGATGGATATTATAACCATCTCTCTTCAGCCAGGGAAAATACTTGAGAGCCAATAATAAGATCATTTCTGAAAAAAGGAGCATACTTCAAAAATCTTTAACCATGCAGTGTATTCCATAAAGAATACAGGTGCTATGATCCCTGGACATTGATGTGTTTAACAAAGCTTTCAGGGAGCAACGTGAGATGTGAGCAAGAGAAAAAAAGTGTGATGCCAAATTCACTTGATAAATCAGTGAATGGCACTGAACACCCCTTAAGCTCAGAGACCATTTTTCCTCCTTCCAAGGAATCTGCAGAACAAGATTCATATAAAAACAGCTCATAATAAAAACCAGGTTGCCCAGGGAAAAGAGTAAAACTGTTCTAAAATAGCATCTGAATCTATGAATGGAATGAACTAATTTAATAACACTGAAAAATATTGCAGAAACGAGCTTCCAGCTGAGACAAGTTTAGTAAAGCTCCTCCTGGCTTAGTATCTTGGCTCACCTGGTGGAAATGCCGTGAGGGTCTCAGCTGGAGCCTCAGCTGTGCTAATGTGCAGGACATACATTGGAAGTCCAGATACCAGATGGGGGATTTTGCTAACTGCTTAAATCGGCTCTCATGGCTGGCCACCAGTTGGCAAGCACAGGAGCATTTCTAGGTTTGTATAATGCTAAAAAGCACAACAGCAATGGGGGAAAATGAAGAGCGTGACAACAAAGGTAACCCTGTTCTCAAGCAAACATGGAGGTGGTTGCTTTCTGTGTGATTGTAGGAGTCTTGTATTTGCCATTGAAATCTGGCATGTAATGATTCTCATTTTAAAGACAATGTAAATAAAAATATACAGTGTACATGCTACATGCCCACAGATATATACACAGACTTTTAGCTAAAATACTAGAATGCAGGAAAAGCTATTGATATTTAAGTGGTTTGGAATCCTGACTCTGAGAAAGCTACACACTGAAGTTATGCCCTTTGCCACTTTAGCATTTTGAAGCTATTTTCAAAGCTGCCTTTCATTGATTTAGGAGTCAGACATCTATCTGTCTTTGAGAAGCTTCAATTTTTTTTAGCTTAAATTTTCTGCAAGGCTGAACACATATTTTGCAAGGATATCGCTGTACGGCCAGATGAAAACAATTGCACAGCTAAGACTATCTCCACTCCAAGATTCATTATTTCAAATACAGTCCTATGCTCACCAATCAAAACAGCTCCCAAATCTGAGCTAGAAACCTGAGCAACTCAAAATGCAAGTAGGATCAGTCCATGATATTACATATCCAAATGTCAATTCAGTTGGCTGGTAAACTGGTACTTTAGGCTACTAAGTCCAACCGCAGTGGTAGTACAGTAATTTCTATTGCACTTGGCAAAAAGGTGCAAAAAAGTGGCACAAAGCTCTCCAGTTCTTCTGCAGTCTTTGGAGGGAAGACAGAGTTTCATTATTGTGAGGGCTTCTGAATCTCCCTTGGAGGACCTCATGGACACTTTTGGTCGTGTCACCAAAATGAATCTGGTAATTTCAATCAGCTTATGCACTCCTATAGCCAGATGATGCACATTAAGTTATTGTCAAAATGTAGAAAACATGATAATATATGAGAAAAATATGCTATACTGGGAAGATACAAAAAATGAAAGCTATTTCCACATCTTCCCCTTTACTGTATCACTCCATATCACTATACTTTGCTATCTTTACTATCTTTTGCTTACTTCTACCTACTTACTACTTTACTATCACTTTACTGTATAACTATCCTTTCCAACTCAAGCCCCCCCCCAGATTCATAACGCATGTCAGGAGAATTTGGATCAGGATCCAATACAGCTGACGTCCTGCTCCCTTTGTGACCATCGGAATAAGAATGATGAATGTCAGTGCCTGAGGCTATGGTGGCATGTGGATTACAGCTGATTCCAAATCTGAACAGGAAGTTCAAGATTTTGAGAGCTATCTAGGGACATCTATCTCACTTCCAACTTTTAGCTAACAGAGACCTCTTGTATTCTTAGCACCAAGGTACCTTTCCTGACAAAGGAAGGGATTTTTAATTTTTAAATTTAAGAGGGTTTTTGTGCCTCTGAAATGGATTAAACCCTTAGCCTGTGGTAAGCAATACATAAATTGGGTAAAAAACAGCCATCTTCTATAAATTATAGAAGAAAGTTAATCAAGACCAGTGTCTCAGCACAAGAACTCAAAAGAAAACTGTCTCTTGAAGATAAATTAGTAACTTTTGCTGATAACTAGTTTTGATTGGTGAGCCAGAAGGATATAACCATGTGGAGAAGAGGCAAACAATCCTCAAGTGGAACAATTAAATTCCGATCAATTGCGACATAATGACAGAACAGTCTTCTAAAGCTCTGGAGGTGCCTAACCTTTCTCTTTATTAACTAAAGATAATCTACAATTACAGTGTTTAATTATTTGCAAAGGTTCTTTGTATTTTCTGTCTCTGTAAAAACTGCTATTCTAAACTGATTTGCTTTTAGCATGTTTTTTTTTCAATCCTCAAAAGTAAATCTTTTCATGTTTCCTCATATTTATGTGGTATTGAGCACTTCAGTTACTTTTCCCCATATCCCAGAGTTTTAGGCATGATATTGTAGCCTGGGTTGGAACACCATCATGGCCATAGCCAGTGTCTTTATGCCTGGGGAGGTGTTCGAGTTTGTCTTTCTACTCACTAAGCCACTGTGCAAAGGACAAACGCCACCACCACTGCATTTTGCCTGAACAGCGATGGGACCCATCTCCTGTGCAGGTGTCAATGCAAGGTGCTCATAGTTCCGTGTCCTGAGGACTTTATGGTGATGAGCAGGGACACGCTTTGCAAATGGAGCTGCTGGTAAGGGCACGTAGATGGGTCATGCATGGATCTGGAGCTAAAACAGGTCTTAGGTACCCTTAACTCTGATTCAAACGAACTGCATCCCATCACCTCATCTTCAGTCTGGATCTACATGGCAGTACAGATGAGCTTTGTGGTGCACCCCACAATTCACACAAGCTCTCTGGGAGTGTGGTGTAGCTCTCTTCCTTCCCGTGCATCCAAGATTTCCTCCAGAGAAAGCCAGGACTTGGAGGGAGACCATACTCATTCAGCCAGGTCTCTTCTCAGTTGCCTGTGGGGATCTAGCCCAGCTGTGCCACAAGGGACCAGGATCCCAGCATAGACCACACAGTCAATGGAGAGGACCTGATTCACCCTTGGGAGAGGCTCATCTCTCTCCACTGAGAATACAGGGACTTTTGGGTAAGCAGGTTCCTATCCTAAAACCTTACAGTTAGGAGAGATGAATTCAGACAATCTTTAACTGAAGCCAGCTGAGTACTGCTCACCACCCTTTAGTGGGGCTGATACAGAATACAATCAGGTTTAACTCAGCCTGTCAAATTCACAAAGCCTGTTTAAAAAAAATCAGAAATTCATTAAGAAAGATAGTGAGATTTTATTTAAAATGTTGATGTTTTGCAACCTTTTTACACCTCAGGTACACATCTCACACTTAGCAAAACCGCAGTGAACATTGCCTTCATGTTTAACAGGCATTAAACTGTTAGGATTTCTTTATTTATTTGTCTGTTTGTTTGTTTATTTGTACAGATTGGGAGGTTTCCCTCTGTTAACGCACACATTTTCCCTTATTTTAGTACAGATGTTTTTATTTTCAGCTACAAGATAAAAGTCAATCATATCATAAAAAAATCCTCTGTATGATGCATACGTTTCCAAGAGTGCCCAGAAATTAATTTTAATGTATAGAATATTTGCATTTCTTCTTCCACTAAAAAGGGGCAGGAGTATAATCTCAGCCTTATCCTGATTTATACTTTATGGAAACGTACGTAAAAGAACATAAATACTATTACTGCAATTTTGTATCATATTTCATGTGTATTTTTTTGCTTCTTCTTGCTAGTGCTTCCTAGTTTCATCTGCTTACTGCTCTCCTCATGAAAGAAATGAGCATGTTGATATAAAATATTACATCAAATACACCTGTGAACATGCACTCCTATTTCCTGGATTGTAGAAAATAAAGAGATGTTTCCAAGCTTCTGCTTTGCTACAGAGAGAGTGGATAAACAGCTTTGGTTAATATCTTTGGAAGTGCTGATAGACATAAAAATGTGAGCTGCACTCCTACTTCATTCATACATTAAAAAGGGGCTGAAGGGTACTCAGGAACAGAAGGAAATGGAATTAGAGGAATAGGGTTGCTTGGCAAGGTAACTAGAAAAGTCCTGGGCTTTGGGGTTGGTAATAATACTAGAATTAATGTAGCTAACCATATTGCTATAGTCTGCAACTGTGAAAAGGGTTCTGGAAAAAAGGGAAGGGTTGTATATGTTTTTTACATATAATGGCAGTTTATTTCCTAAGATTGGTGTTGGAGCAGGAACCGTATTTCACATTAATATCACTTAATATGTTATTCATTGCCCTGGGCTCCAGAAACGAGCAGTGAATTAGGTCTTGGTGAATAAATACCTATCAGTGTCCATCAAGTGACATTCCTCATCTCTTTTCCCTCTTTCTTCATTTCACGTGGTATCAAAATCTCATTCTGTTGTTTATCAGGCAGTACATGACAGAGCAAACCTTTCTGGGGGTGGCTATAAATATATACCTCCCATTACAGCTAGAGTCAACCTCAATACAAACGGTAAGGCTGATGTAAATCCCCCTCATTTTGATGAGGTATGTGCTGCATTTGGTCAAATGAGCACGTTTTAAATGACCCTGAACTAATTACCTCTCAATGACATGGCACAAGGCCAAACCAAGGGCCAGCTCAAGCTGCTGGAGCTGAGGGGTCTCCGTGCTGCACCCAGGTCCATCACTCCCCTTGCCTACAGGGTGACCAGGACTGTTTTTAGCAAATGCTGGCTTACAAACAACGGCTTCTGAAGCTGCTCATCAGCAACTTGATAGTTGCCCAATCCTTATTTTCTTTAGAAAATAATCCCATTTTCTTTTTTATCTCATGTCCTTCACCTCAGACAGTTGTTGATATATTGCTATTTTGATATACATTGACATATGGCTCCTGAAGTACTAAATAAGTGATTCAGGCTGCTGCAACAGTTAATTTATAGCCTGCAGATACAACCTTAGCTCCCGATGACGCCCAGGCTGTGTGCAGGTGACAACCTCTGTCGCGCGAGAGGCAGTTCCTCAAACCTCGGCACTACTGGATAATGGAGGCTTAGCAATCTACCTAATCAAAATCCGATCAGAGCATTAAAATTAATGGGATAGTGGAGTGTTTTAATGATAATTAGGGGCTTGTAGCATTGTCCAGGTTTTTAAATCATATTTACAGCAGTTCTTTTAATAATTACCTGTTATAGTCACTAGGGCAAGATTGGTGGCCTGCATTTAGCCCTGCAAAAGTGTTATATGGCTTTATCAACCACTGACATCTGTCCCAGGCTCACCACTGGCCCCGTGGCTGCTGTGTCGAATTCAGTGAAAGCATGGCGTGTGCCCTGCTTCGACCATCAGAAATAAAACTCATCAGGGTCTGCCGAGGAAAGAATTGAACACAGGTGTCTACAGAAAGTTTTCTGGGAAAATAGAGATTTATGCTTGCAACCTGGATTAAAAAAGAAAACTTGGCTTCTTTTCTGTGTGATAATTTCGATCAGCTGGTGAGGGGATACTGCCCTTTTGTCGCCTGGCTGGAATGACAATTAGTTTTGGCTATACAGTTTCTCAATAGGGGAAAATGCACTTTAAATATCTAGTTAGAGATCTGTTACAATTTTAGGGGAATGCCCTGAAGGCCTCCACCTTGTCCCCTCTATTTATGCATTTATACTGCTTTAGTTAAGACTGTGACAGCACTTCCGTCATAGCCACTGTATTTTCCAGAGGCCATGGGATCTTTTTTAACACTGTAATGTGGTCGTAAAAATGTGCTTTGGGCTGCAACCTGTATTACAAGATTTGAGCCAAGAAGCAGACTCATTCGACCAAATTAAGCCTTCTCATCCCAAATAGTTGGAGTTTTTTGAAGTTCTACGTATGCAAAGCATGAATGCATTTTACTGACTGGGATAAAATTTTGCTGGACTACTGTCGTGGTTTAACGCCAGTCAGCAACTCAGCACCACGCCTGTGGGGTGAGGAGGAGGAAAGGAAAGAAAAAAAAGTAAAACTCGTGGGTTGAGATAAGAACAGTTTAATAACTAAAGTAAAATATAATACTAACAATAGTAATAATGAAATATAATAATAATAGTAATGAAAAGGAATATAACAAAAAAAAGGAAGGGGGGGAGAAAGAAAAAAACCAGTGATGCACAATGCAATTGCTCACCATCCACTGACCAATGCCCAGTTAGTTCCCGAGCTGCGATCTGCGCCTCCCGGCCAACTCCCCCCTGTTTATATACTGGGCATGACGTTCCATGGTATGGAATACCCCTTTGGCTAGTTCAGGTCAGCTGCCCCGGCTCTGCTCCCTCCCAGCTTCTTGCACACCTGCTTGCTGGCAGAGCATGGGAAACTGGAAAGTCCTTGGCTTAAGATAAGCGCTACTTAGCAACAACTAAAACATGAGAGTGTTATCATCAACATCATTCTCACACTAAATCCAAAACACAGCACTGTACCAGCTACTAAGAAGAAAGTTAACTCTGTCCCAGCCGAAACCAGGACAACTACCTTGGAGCAAGAGTTCCTAGCAGTGCAGGGGAACACAGAGGAGCATGCATGCAGTCACTGAAGAAAGGTGTCCGCCTTTCTTTGGTGCCAGGAAAATAGAGATAAAAATCAGCATCATGCTGACAATATAGTGTCACTGAGCACTAGACTAAAAAGCTGAGCCATGATTAACCCAGTCCAAGGCTGATGGGAAGAACATTAATGGTTGTGATATATTTAAACACGTGGGACCATGGTCTTCCCTACATGTAGGTTTTGTGAGACAGCGGAGAGGTGGTCTGTGCTCATGGCATCTGACTTGGCTTTACTTCATTCATTTGGTGCAGACAGTTTCTAGCTGTGCTTCATGGGGTGCACTTAGAAGAATCTTCCTGCCTGAAACATAGAATAAATCTCTGTATTATTCAGGCAGGAATTTCACCTTTGCTATGGCAAGAGTTTTAATAAAGAAAGCCAAAATCCTCTTTTGCCTCAGACACAAAGGCCCTATTTTTAAAAGAACATGTGGGCAAACTGACAAGAGCGAAATGGTCAGGAAAGTTGAAGTGAATCAATGAAAGGTGTGAAGACAACATGAGTAAGCTACAGCACATTAAACCGCCATGTGGCTGCTTTCGCTCAGAAATAAAACGTCCTTAACTGGCTGTGGCTTAATCCTAGAAGATACTCAACGTATGAATGCTGACTTTACACATTTAATTTGTGCATCTAACCTCCTCTGGGTGTCCTTGTGCAGATGAGCCCTAGGGAACACAGCTAGTGACTCTTCTTTTGTAAGTTAAGCTGGATCTCTGCAGATGCTTCTGTCAAATTGACACTTCTTTTTATTTAAACTATACTTATATAAAGAGCCAAACTTTCTACCTAGGCAAAGTTTCCACTTAATTTTAAGGAAGGACTGATCCAGACTTCAGATCCTGGTCTCCAGAATGAGAGGGGTTTTTTTTGGTGGGGGGAAGGAGTCCTAGAGTCTGTGAGTCAGTGGCTGTAAGAATGATTAGAAGTAGGAAATAAGATTACAGACTTAAATAATGGGGTTGATAATGCTACCTGGTAAATAAAGTCAATAGAAAAAGCTGGAATGTTGCACTGAAAAAAAGCAAGATAAGAAGTGTTCAATGAAAGAGAAAGATTTATGTTCCCCTTCATTAAACAAATTAGGTTTATTCAGAATTTGCAGATACTGGACAAGACTTAGGGCTGTTTTGGATGAAGAAGTTTAAGTTTTGACTATGGCAGGCTAAAATAGTTGGATGTTTCTAAAGAATTCTCTCTTTCTTGAGCACAGGCAAACAGAATATTAGCCAGCAATTACAGCTCCAGGGGTGTGTGCAGGAGAGAGCCACGACACCTAAGTCACCCCTGAAAATATATAGTCATGCTTCAAGCCCATCTCCTGACTGAACAAGGGTGGACTCCACTGATACCACCCTGAAAGGCTGGAGTGGCCCAAGTTCAAAACAGGACAGGGCATAAGTGGTAAAGTTAGCCATGAAGCAGAGCAGTAAATGAAGGGCTAGTTGGTTTAGGGTTCATGTTTACTCAATACTAGTTACACTAGGTCGCACTATTTAATGTGACACACTGCATAACCACAGGGAGCCTCTCTTTTATTGCAAAAGGGATGCTGGAGATAACTACATTTATATTTACAATAATTTATGCTAGTGTGTGTCATCTCAGCAGTCTTTTCTACACAATATCTGAGGGTCTGAACAATTTTTTACTCTCCATGGAATTATCTAGGGTGCACAAAAAATACAAGGGGATGGTGATTAAAGCTGGGGTAGCTCTAGCTGACAAATACATTACAGATAAATTGGTATTACTGCCCATTGTTTAAAGCCACTGGACACTAGGTTTGGCAGACTGATTTGACTGTGTTCTTTTGTCTTTTCCATGGATAATTTTTATCTCCTCTTGCTTCAAAAGCTAACTTGCTTCCTTTGAAGGACGATAAGCTTGACAGGGTTCAAGCTAAGCTTCTTGAACTTAAATTCAGCATGGCTATCCCCTGACTGAATCAGCTTTAACTTGAATTGTGTGTCTTTAATATTTCACACCATTTCAATTACACTCCACAGCAGCTGAGGACTATGTGAATTCTAGTGCTAAATTTAATCAAGTGTTCCTCCAAGGTGGAAGAGAACGTATCTTCGAAATTAATGGAAAGAGACAAATGAAATCAATCCCTGGGATCTTGGTTCTGTCCACTCTGCACCAGAGGACGTCCCAGAGAAAAGACCTTCAGTAGCAACTGAAGCCTGAAGTCTGATAATGTGAGAACTTAAAACTGCAAGGTATGAAACCCATGAAGAATGGTACACTTCATCTGGACTGTAGAATCAACAAGAATTTAATAAGTTAATCGGATCATCACCGTTCGAGTGCACATAAATTTGAATTGTTTCCCCATTATGAAGTGCTTGTCTGTAAATTATTGCAGAGAAAGCCATTTTCAAATTAATGTTTGAGCTATTAGAAAATACAAAGGGCATTTTCATTAATTGGAGGCAGCTTTTCTTCCTCTCTCTTTATCATTACCTTTGCTACCCAGAATCAGTTTAGCGCTCAAATTTATTGATGTGTATGATTCAGTGGCGTTATTTGTTTAGAATTTGTCCTATACCTGGTGGAATAAACTCATTAAGTGTAAATGAATAGTTATGTAGTCATCATCTAAAATGAGTCACAGCAGTTCTCTGAAGTCATTACAGTGCCTTTGAACACAGCTGGAAAGAAAGCCTCTGTGAAGGTTACAGTTTCCCTCTCAGAGTTTAACCACCATTAATTTTCATCCCTTCCTTGGAATGGCTTCTTGTTTACAGACAGTGAGACTCATTCTTCAGCAGAAGACCAAGGGTCCCTCTTCTACCCAAGAACGTATTAAAAGCACTGGCAAAATGTTCCGTATTTCTGTTGCCACAATGAATTTTTTTTCACAGTATATAGAAGCTGTGATCATTTGGGAAAACAGCTGCTTTAAAATCACCATTTTTGGAGATAAATATGAGGTACAGCTTCTCCTACAGCTGACAAACTTCCTGCCACTGAAGGTCGAAGGAAGAGGAGGGCTTGCAGATTGCAGGACACACTGTATAGGATGTCTATTTCAGTAAAACTGCCCACAAGGACAGGAATTCCTCATTGCAGGTTAGAATTCCTGCAAAGGAACGTACTGTATGAAATTAAGGCTAACTTGGGCATGGGCCTCTCTTTTTGGAGAAATAAATGTCTCCATAAGCTTTGCCTACCTGCTTGGATGCTTCATAATTTGGTAAACTGAACTATTTTTTGATAATACTTATACCATCTTAAGCACCTATTTTGAGGTCCAGTATGAGCAAGACCTGTAAGGTGCTAGCAGTAATGCAATACACCACGAGGGAACAGACAAAGGATTCCTACTCACTTTTTACTGACAACTGGAATATCTCAGTGCACGAAAGGCAAATCTATATAGAATAATATAACCTGTTTCAAAGTCAAAATGCATCACACTGCATTCAGCATAAGCCATTTGAAAATCCTATTGCTTGAGAGCCGTTTCACCGAGAATGCTGCATGCTAGAAAAACCACAAGAAAAAATTTGTGCTAAAACTGACAGTATCTAATCATCTTGCTCACAGCTACGAACAGCTCAGTTACTTGAGTTTTTCATCTAAATGGCCTTAATATATTTTGTAAGCATGCTGTCTATGTTTCTTCTCCCTGCTTGCTCAAAGGCTGAGTTTGTTTGTCATGAGGCCAGAGACATCTATGAAGGGAATATCAGATGTTTATGGCATTTGTAATGTTGCCCTCAGGCCAATGCATTCCAAAATATGTTGGACTCCCTCCACCTGTTTTTACAATGCTTGTGGAGCGCAGGTATGGTCGCAACAGTGTTCATACAAGATCTGAGCCAATGCCCACTGAAATCAGCAGGAGTTTTTCTTTCAAGTTCTGGGGATTTCAAATCATGCCTACAGTCGTGGTTATTTCACTTTAGACAACTTAACAGGAATTAGTTCTAATTTCTTTTCCTCATTTTTTTTCTTTTTTTTCCCTGGCACAGGAATATAATTAAAGACTCGGGGAGACATTTGAAATGCAACCAATGAGACATTTGATATAGCGCAAGTAAAGTTTGCTTCAATTAGGAATGCAGAATTGTGTTACACAGCACATTAAATGGCACATTAGCAGATGTAAATGCTTCCATCAAATTAAAAACGGTTAGTTTGCTTGTTAGATTATTTTTTTGTTACAGTAATTGTGTAGTTTTCAACAGCACACAGAGAAGAACTGATCCAACTTTTCTTCTCTACTTGTGGGTTCTAGAAGTGGACAAATGTAGCTTTTCTGCCAGGAAATACTGGACCACTGCATGCGATACAGCACATGAAAGCAGCAGAGATAGGAAAGGTTCTTTTAAATCACACACATCATTCCCAGAAAAAATACTTAAGCGTCTAAAATTCTAATTCATTTTAGATGTATTGTGCAAACTGCTTCAAATATTACTTCCATACAGAGCATCCATATTTTAAGAATTCACCATCTCCTGGAAGTAAGAAAATGAAAAGCAGAGCAGTTGAAAAGGTATTTACAGGAGAAAGACAGCAATGCAAAATGGGTAACCTCAACTTGGTTGAAAAATGCTGAGTTATTCCCCAAAAGGTTTTCTTGGGGAAAAACATTCCTGTAGAAAGGTAGCTCTCCAGTGCAGGAGAGCAAAGCAGGAGTCAGGAAATCAATGCAGAAGGTATGGCTGGAGCAGGAAGGGCTTGTTGCTGTGCCTCCATCTGCAGAAGATTATCTCGCCACAACAGCCAGGAGATTTGTTTGTAGCAAAGCTGCACCTCAGGCAAACTGACCTCCCAGAGCCTTTTTGGCCTCCACCGGTGTCACTGGGAGAGTACGGGAAAACAAAACACAAGACGTCACTGAGTTACAGAGGTCTATTCTTTGCCCCATAATGGCACCTGGGACACACTTCCTAACCTCCCACCCCAGCTCCCCTATTGAACCTAAATCAGAGTGAACTTGGGTATTTTCCATGGGGTGGAAGCTCAAAGCCTGCCAATATGTCAGGTGATAACATTGCACCATGAGCCACCTGAGTTGATTACCTAGACTTCTTTGGCCTCTGAAGGGCGAGGGCATCCTCTTTCTGACCTGGTCCTGACAAAGCTTCCCTTGTTCTTGGAGGTGCAATGAATTATTGCAATTACTCAGAGACCCCAGCTGAGATCACGGACCTTGGCAAAAAACTGTGTACCAGGATCTCTGGAGCACTCCCAGGCCTTGGGAAGGCTCCACCACAGTTGTCACTAGTGCATCTCTTATAGCAGTGAAACTCCTTGCCCCCAGGCCAGGCTCAGCAGGGGAATGTCTCAGGTATCTCAGCACTGAGATGTGCAGAGCGTAAAAACCAAGACACAGCTCTCTGAAGCCACAGGGATGGGCCAGGCACATAAGCTCCCTCTCCATTGAATGGGGTGAGTTGGATGTTTACACAGTTCATGGTGGCCAGGACACTGGGTGACACTCAGTACATCGCTGGGAAATGCTGAGGAGGCAGCCTTTCTGCAAATCCTACCCCCCCTGAAACGTTGATGCTGTCTTGAGGACCTGAGTTAGATGTCTGAGACAGAGACTCGCAGCCCAGAGCTATCTCCTGCCACGTGAGCTCTGCCACAAAACAGTGTACAGCTCTGGCATTACAAAGCGCAAGCCCTTGTCTGTAGGATTGAGTGAGGTTCCTGCTTGCTTGCTGCTTCTCCAGCCCTTCTGCTCTTGCGCTGCCACTCACACAGCGGCCAGCCTCAAGGGGAGCCAGAGACAGGGCTGTCCTACCAGTTTGTGTGAAACAGTCCTGATTCCTCTTGGCGTTTCCATTTACTTTGCCTTCACAGTCCTCTAAGATTCCTCACATGGCTATGAAATGCTGTAATATTTTCTTTCCGAGTTACTCATTCATTCAGCTTTGAATGAACCCACTGCACAAAGCATCTCAGTAATATTCTCCCATTTTCTGGCAACTTTTATGTTCATTTGCCTTGTAGCTACGTCACTCAGAAATGAGAAATGAAGAGTAAACTAATCTTTTCAGAAGGATCATAAGAGAGTTTTCATTTCCTGATTTGAAGACTTCTGATCTTAAGCAGAGGAAAAGCCCCAGCAAAACCATACCTTTGCTTATATATCTCATTCATCTCAGTGTGCAAAATTAGATCATTACAAGCTGCAGCGGCTTAATCGAGCAGTCTTTGAAACACAAAGGCCTCTGACTCAAATGGAGTTAACGGAGTATTTTTTTTTTTTTTTTTACCACTGCTCCCATAGTGTTTAAAGTCATTCATGTTTCCATAGAGTGCTCACTGATGATTATGAGCAATGAAGCTTTGGATCCAGTTATACCTGTGCTTCCATCTGGTGCTGCAGAAACCAATTCTATCATTGTTACTTTCTTGTTAATGACCTACTTCTTGAATTCATTTAAGATACCTGTTCCCCGGCACTCTTCTTCATCGATGGTGTCAGTGGAATAGCTGCTTTTATATTCAAACGTCCTGAGCACAAAAATTGCCAGTTGAATTATGTCTGTCCTGGGGGTTGAGCTGGAGAGGAGAAAACACATTCATTTTCTACAGCTTGTAATGAACTGATTCTCCAGTTGTTGAGGCACATCATCTGACAGCAACTCCTGGTTTGGGAGGTTGTTTTTATATTCACTGGCATGTCATTAATGACAAACTTACTTATCTGTGGATATCTGGGAAAGGATCCCGTGTTCAGCCAGTTCTTGCTTCACTTGCATATTCCCAGTGAAAATTTTATTTGTTCCAACAATACAACACCCACCAGGAGTCTGTTCAATGGTATCTTTCTCCTTTTCCATGGATTTTACGAACTGCAGTTGAGGACTTTTCAGGAAGATGCTTCCTACTCTCCTACTGTTTGAAGATTATTTTTAGGTTACTTTGGACATTTTCGTGTGAGCTGTAGTGATGCTTCACACTACCCTACTGCCCAGAGCAGCACTGCATGACATTCAAAACTTAGAAACTTGTCTTTACCCATCATCAGCAAAACTCATGACCCCATCCTCTCTGAAAGTACAATTCTTTCTCTTTTTTCCCCCAACATTCTAGCTAAATTACTGATGTCTCTGTATTTTTAACCGCTTTTTCTCAGCCTCAGGGTTTGTCCCCCCTACCCTCTCTTTTCTCCTTTGTCCACAGCAGCTGAGCTTTTTTACCTTCTCCTCTCGGTGCTGCATGGCTAGACAACAGGTCCCCTGTTACATGCCCTCACCCCTCTGCGTGGAGCTTGTTTCCAAAAGGGACAGAGCCAGGCAGGCGCAGGAACCACAGCAAATATAAATCTGCAGTAGACTCTGGTGGAGAAGGTGACTTGATGACATTCCTAGTTGGTCAAAAGGGCCCATACATGTGTTAGGCAACTCCCCCACTTATGGTAGATGAACGTGGCATGGTGGAATGCAGATCTCGCTGCCCATCATTGTTTCTGCCTGGTGCTGAGCACTGCAGCTCCTGGATCACCACTCTTCATCACATCATATCACATGATCAAAGATGTAGAAAGTAGGCAGGCGTGGGAAGGAAGATCATCAGCACTCACCAACCCCTTCAAATTGAAATGCAGTCTGTTACTTTTACTTTCCCCCCACACCTTCATTAATGTCCTATTTCTACTAAAGCAGAAGGGCAACACAATGAGAGAAGAGAGCTGGTGACCTATTTTACATGGTGAGGTATATCCCAATTTACTTTTTGGACATGTTGATTTGCAGTGCCTGAGTAGACAGGAGCTGTCAATACTTTAACATCTGATGGGGAAACTGGAGTGAGCTTTGCTGACTGGAATACCGTAATTGGGTAGCTGAAGGCATTTCTCCTCTCCAGGCAATAATGACAGGAGCATTTTATGTGATCTCTCCTCTCTTTGCTTCCTTCAAAGCAAAGAAGATGGTTGAAAGAAATATGTGTGTGTGACAGATTATAGTAATGTGGCTAAGGCTTGTAATCAGTTTATATATGCAGTGATATGCTAGTTGCAGTTGGGTGGAAGTGGTGGTAATGCTGAAGTTTTTTATGGACATTTGGTAAAACGTTTTGAAATAATAAAATGAAAAAAGCTATTAATGTCTTGTTCATTTAGTACTGTCATTGTACACAAAGTAACGGCTATTACTTCAGTGTTTTTATTTTTGCATTTGAAAGCAGATTTTCAATAACAAAGCTGGAATCAGTCCAAGTCAGATCATACGTACAGTTAAAAAGCTACATAATAAAAGGCAGAGATAAGACCTTTCATTACAGATGTGCAATAGAAAGTCCTAAGGAAAAATGAAAAAATAATTTGATGTCTCTTCTGACCACCTTAATCCCCTGGTGGAGATTGTGCTTGTTTGACCTGATCTAACTAGGTTTAGCTCACTTTGTTGTTCCTGGAATGTATTACTCCAAATGCTAATACCAGTACATTCACTTTATTGATACAACCTGCACCACAGTGACAAGAATACCCAGCTCTCGCATCGTGCAGGTCATTTTTCTGTTTCTTATCCTTCTAGGTAAGCCGATTGTCTTCTGTTTTATTGTTGTACACTCGGACTTCACAAATAGTATGAGAAAAGCAATAGAGTGCATTGAAATTTCAGTATTAAGCCAATAAACACTCAATATGCGATGACTTTTTCCTTGTGTACAGCAGTGTTATTATTTCAAAGAAGCTATAGTAAATACAAATGAAAAGTGTCTTTAATCTCAGCTAGTGCTGTTCTTGTAAGTCTAAAACATACTAAAAAAGCATTGCTCACATTTAAATCAGTTCCTATTCCAAAGAAGAGTTGGGCATGTTTTTTCTACATTTCTTAGGGACTGAATGATATGGTAATAGCCTAGCAGCCAAGGTTCCTACTCCCTTGGTGGGAGCCATGGCTGCTGAGCCCGTCTGCAGAGGGTAAGTGGCAAGGCTGTGCTTTCTTTCCCAGTGGCCATCTTTTTCAAACACAGTTTGGGTAATCTGTAAAATGCATCTGCTCCTGTGGTGGGTGAGGTTGGGGCCTTTCTTGGAAAGACTCTCTGAGATGGTCTTGTCTGCCTGAAGTCAATCACTTGCTGTCTCAAAGGTACACCACTGGCCAGTAAATTCACCCTTGCTAATGCATAGGGTTCACCTGACTTTTCCCCTGGATTAGCTGCTGGATCAGCAAAAAGTGGTCCACAGGCTGCTCCAGAAATGAAGACTTGTGGGTGGGAGGTAAATCTGAACCTCTGGCATAGCCCTGGTGCTGCTCTGGCACATCAGGTTGGACACGAGGAGCCAGTGGGTCCATACAGAGTGGTCCAGCCGGGTGCGGGGTGCTCCAGCCTAGCTCTGAACTGCCTAGTTCAGCACAGCAAGTTAAAAAACCCCAACTGGTTGGAATGGGGTTTGGCCAGACAGTTTGCTCATATGATTCTCAAGGAGCTAAATTGCTTCAAGTAACTGGGTGAAAACCTTCAGATTTTGGACGGGGTAAGCACGCTGAACTGAATCAAAGGAGCAACTCACACAGACAGATATAGGCATCCACGAGCTTGCAGAAATACCCCATTTTCATCTTTGTTACTTTTCCAAGGAGAAAATTCATATCTGCATGATTCTGCACCTTTGGGCTTCAAAATTACGCTATAGAGAGAAAAAGAGTGCATGCAGAAACAGCAAGGGTCAACTCTGGATTTATATTACTTCTTGATTATGAAATGGCACAGTAGGTAGTAGTCTACTGCATCTCTGAAGTTACCAAAACCAGAAGGAGTTTTTGGAAGCTTTTTCTGCACTGAAGATGAAGATGTTTTAAAAAACTTGCCTTATACAGTTTCCCCATACTGGTATACAGGGTTTGAAAGACTTTGCTCAAGCTATCGTCCATCTTCATAATGCTAATGACTATTAAAAAGACCAAACAGCTGCATTTATTATATTTGGTCAGGTTGTAAATATGTACATCCAAGAAGGATGACAGGCAATTTAGTAAATTGATGGTGATTGGGTTAATTTTGCAGTGTTTACTTTTTTTCAGTTCATCATAATGCTGTACAGCATTATGTGTAATTCCCTGTGGAAGGTACCAATCTCTTAGTACTCCATTTCTTTACCCATTCTTAGTTGTAGACATTTAGTGAAAATAATAATAATAAAAAACCCAGCAATATCCTTCCCCACCCCAGTGAACACAAAAATTAATAATCTCAGAAAGTCTGTATTCAACCTGACACAGCGAGTAATGCAAATATGGTACAAAGTCTATCTTTACATTTATTTGCAAATGTGTATAGATATGCTTCATATAAATTAATCCTCTGTTTCATTATAAGGAAGGAATTATATCTGTGGTCAAAAGGGTGGGGTACAGTTAATCTGATTTAGCACAGCATGTGAAAAATTAATTGAAAGTCAGAACTCCATAGTGTTTATTATAAAGTAATTTCACACCAGCTCAGGATTAGCATGGTAACAGGTGACAATAGGTCATTACTATGTTAATTGAAAGACAGCATGCTTTTGTAAAAAAAAAAAAAAAAAAAAAAAAAAAGAAGAAAAAAGGGATAGAGACGAAATGAAAAGGAAAAAAATATTAAAATGCAGTATTTTATCTAGGATTGGGCTGTAGTTCTGTGGGACATGTCCTAGGGAGAAGATATCATCTGAAAAGAACTCATTGGCTTTTTGGTGATAACCGTTCACTGTGCTATGAAGCACGGCACATGTTCGTGCGTGTCCCCTGCACGAGTTAAGCTGGCCGCCTCTCCTTCCACAAGAGCAGGCTGCATCTCCAAAACAGTGGCCTGACATTTTCGACTTGCTGACCCTGCTCGCTGGCCCAGGCATGCGGAGGCAAAGGCAGGCACAAGGGAAGCGGAGCTCATGTGTTTACCTGGTTTGCCCAAAGGCAGTGTGGGCCCAAACAAAGCCACTGGGAGCCGTGAGATTTTGCAGCAGTGTTTAACAGAAGAGAAAACTCCAGTTTTGTTCCTTGACGAGAGGATTAATAAAATACAAAGACTTTCAAACCGTCAATGGAAAATAGCCTGTCACTTCGATAGCACGCTGAAGCATGAAGCTAGGGCAAGCTCATCCTTCCACTTGAGCCGCAATGCCATTATCCTGGCTCTGAATGGGGACGAGTGCCACAGTGCTCAGCTGCTCTCCTATTGTGTGGCTTGACAGACACCGATGTGTAGGCATTTCCCATTATACGCTGTGACCTGTGTAAGCAGTCCTGAGCCACCAGCTTCAGCCCATCGAAAGAAACCAGGAAACTATTTTTCCCATTTTATTTGCATAATAGTGAAAGGTGTTAAATCAATTTTGGTAGCAGAAGATCATTGTACAGGTTCTCCAGTTGACAGAATACAAAGGGCATAATATGCACTTGTGTGTAGGTGAGCAAGATGGAAAGAACTCTGTATTAACTGCAGTCACCACAAAAGGACCTTTGCTAATGGCATGTTATAATTTAAACAAGGACCCTTTCTGAAACCAAAATAATATGCCTATGTAATGAAGCTAGCTGCCTTGCTCAAAGTAAATGGAAATTCAGAGGCACAGCTGGGATGTGAAAATGGGAAACTCTGATTTTATTTCCTGGAAGAAGAATTTAACCTCTTCGGATACCCTCATGCAGCCTGATATATGAGCTGATGAGGAATGTGACCTTTCTACTCACCCTGCTTCAGAAAAGTTTGCAATCCAGCCTGACACAATCTGTTGTAATATGTTAATTTCAATGCAGTTCTGCCACAAATACTAAGGGTGATCCCTGAGACCTTTACATCCTAGAATAGAATCCTTTCAGACTTCGCTCTCGTCTCAAAACCTCCCGATTAAGGTGTCTATTTATCTAATAAAGGTCAAAAGAAAGGAAAGTGTAAATGTTCTTTGCTTACTTACTACAAAGGAAAGAGCTCAGAGAGAAGACAGTGCCCTTGCATTCAGTGCACGGTACAGTGTGATGTGGTCTGCTGAGATCAACAGCAAAAGAGAAACGCTGATCCTCATCAGATCACAGACCATCATCTGCAAATCTAAACTACTGCAGAGCTAAAGTAATAACGCAATACAAGTACCCCTGCGGGTAGATGGGATAAGAACCTGCTCACCAGCCATACAAAAAAGCAATATAATAGAAATATTTGCACATCCCCAGCAGGAAAATCTCTCAGAATAGTTAGGGCAAAACATGGCCTCAGGTCTGATAATGGCCAGGAGATATGACTGATGATAAGACAGAGTAGTGAATTGGAAGAGTAAATGATCAGGTTCACCTCTGCAAATACAACATTTTAAAAAGTATATTAGGGCTGGTGGTTTCTTTTGTGACCATGATATAATTATTGCTCTATAGCAGCAGCCAAGCTTATTTTTCATGATTTGTCACGTCTTTGCAGCTCAGTTATAGTAAGTCAAAATCCTGAGTAGCCCACTCAGGCATTTGCAATATGCACCTCTGCTCTGAAGCTGTTCCTCCACCGCAGCCAGCTCGAGTTGTAAGGACCTGCCTCAGTCCGGCTGAATCACAAGCAATAGTGCTGACCCCGCTCACCTCACCGCCCCAGCTCAGCGCCCCGAGGCTGAGTCACTGAGCCACCCACTGCATGGGTCTTCCCCTGGGGACTGCCAAAAAGGCACAACCGGCATGTCCCCTCTCCTTCGGTTTGCTGTGATGAAGGCTGCTTTCTGGCCAACACGCAGACAACACGCAATTGCTACAGGCAAGAGTAGAGCCAAGGGACTTTGAGGCAACATCAGCACTGCTGCTGCTTCAAAGTGCCACTGATTCCCTTCCTGACATGTTCTCCTTTTTGCTCTCCATTTAGTTAAAATAAAAAAAAAAAAAAGGAAAAAGAAGAAAACACTCAAACTCTCAAGCAAGAAAGACAGAGTGGCAGGAAGAGCGTATTACAAATGTGCTGGCAAAACTGATAAGACAAAATAGGGAAAACCTGCATATGAAGCTGCAGCAAATGTAATCTCAAAATGTTTCCAAAAGTAATTTTTCCCTATTCATTTGTTCTCAGCTGTCTCTGTTGTTTACTCTGCTGTTCTGTGATCTTTAGCAATAACAGTTCAATTTAAACTCTGTACAGAAAGGACTCTGTCTTCTCACCTTTCTGTACAGCTCAAGGATAGCTTACACAGCCGTGTTATGGCTTTGCCCTTTCTAGATGAGGAATATGTCGATTTGGTTTCAGCTCATTAACTCTCTAAGGAATCTCTTCCAGCTTAGCTGTCTGTGAGGCTGGAATCACCTATACTTCAGGATCAGGGCTTTTTTCCTCTTTGAATTTCTGAAAGGGTGCCCCAAAAGGCACAGACACTACAAGGAAGCCCGAGGAGCTGCAGAGTTTACTTCATGGGAAATAAGCATCCTCTCTTAGGATAATGAAATTTTGTGTGTTGCGTTTGGTGTTCTGGGATTCATAAAGGTTATCAGTCAGGCATTTATAATAAAGAAGTTCTTCCTGTTTTTCCTGGCATGCATGGGGAAGATGGGAGTGTTATCAGTCTGACATTTCTGTCAGAACTGGTATTTGAACCACTGGATGATTCTGACAAATGCCACCGCTGTCATCTGCTGCTCAGTTTTAATTATATCTGACTGAGGCTTTCAATGGCAGCAAGCAGAAAACTTAATTAGTTGGTTTAAAGGCTGATCTTCAGAGTTTGAAGAATCCAAACAGCTTTGCAGCATTTCTGCATGGAGGATGCCGTTTTCAGTCTGATGATGCAAGTCAGAAGAATTAATGGTCCCACTCACAGGAGGAAAAACAGAGAAAGACTTACAGGAATATACGTCAAGAAAAACTACCTTTTTTTTACATGACATGTCAGCGAGGCAACCTCGTGTCTAAGAAACTGCTGCGCTGACTCACAGGTGGGTCTCAGACAAATGGTAGCAGAATGCAGGCGAAAGATTGGGCGCTCATGGGAACATACAGCAAGTGAACATCTGTTACCTTAAACAGAATGTATATGTTTATTCTGCAGTGGACTGCAAGCACCGCACTATTTGGAAAGACAGAAAGGCTGGCATTTTCTCACACACCAATGCACTGTTCAAATAAGCTGCTTAAAAGAAGATTGCATTAACAATTTATACCACCTCTGTGTTTGCTTTCAGAGTGTTAATATGATTATATTTCTACACTATATCCTGGAAAAACAAGCATTAGTAAGATGCAATGTCAAACTGCTAATATGATGCAATTAGAAGTTAACATTACATTCACATACTGGTTGCAGGTTGCCTGTGGGGAAAAAAAACAACAACTGAAAATACATTGTTTTGTTCCAGAAATCCCAGGGCTGTGGGTTTGGGCACTTAATCCAACCGCCCTCGTGGAGAAGTGGACTGGTAGAAGATGGGCTTTGCTTGTTGATGAGGTCACGTGCTCTGGAACGGCGCTGCTGGTATCCTTTAGGATACTGCTGAATTTCATCATTTGAAAGGAATGGGCTGGATTTCATACATAAAATGTGCCAAGAGCTCTGTGTCTGTGAGCTGCAGTCAGGAGCCAAAGCACTTGATGAATTATACAGCCCACAGGACTGATCGGCTCTCATTGGCTTCCCCTGCACTCACAAGCTTTGTGCTTGTAATTTATCATTGATCACAGACTCATAGAATCACTGAGGCTGGAAGGCACCTCTGGAGATCACCTCGTCCAACACCCTGCTCAAAGCAGGGTCAGCTGGAGCAGGTTGCTCAGGGATGTGTTCAGTCAGGTTTTGAACATCTCTAAGGTTGGAGACTCCCCAGCCTCTCTGGGCAACCTGTGCCAGTGTTTGACCACCCACGTCATAAAAAGCTTTTTTTTCTGTTTAAACAGATTTTCCTGTATTTCAATTTTTGGTCACTGCCTGTTATTCTGTTGCTGAGCCCCACTGAGAGGGGTCTGGCTCCATCTTCTTTACTCCTCCCATCAGGTATTTATACAGATTGATTAGATCCCCCTGAGCCTTCTCTTCCCAGGCTGAATTGTCCCAGCTGTCTCAGCCTCTCCTCTTATGACAGGTGCTCCAGTCCCTTAATCGTGTTTGTGGCCCTTCACTAGACCCAGTCCAGTATGTCCATGTCTGTCTTGTATGGGAGAGCCCAGGACTGGACACAGCACTCTCCACTGTGGTCAGGGCACATTGCTGGCCTATGTTCAACTTGGTGTCCACCAGGAAACCCAGGTGCTTTTCAGCAAAGCTGTCTTCCAGCCAGTTGGCCCCCAGCATATACTGGTGCATGGGGTTATTCCTTCACAGGTGCAGGGCTTGGCATTTCCCTTTGTTGACCTTCAGGAGATGCCTGTTGGCCCATTTCTCCAGCCTGTCCAGGTCCCTCTGAATGGCAGCACAACCAGCTGGTGTGTCAACCACTCTTCCCAGTTTTGTATAATTTCAAATTTGCTGAGGGTGCACTCTGCCACATTGGCCAGGTCATGAATGAAGAGGTTAAACAGAGGATAGGAGGAAAAAAACTGTCTGAGGAAATTATATGGCTCCTATCACTGTATTTTCAGAGAGTCACAAATCCATCTCCCTGCCTGGGTGCTGACTATGCCGCTCTGTTGAATCCCAATCCACTGGACCTATACAGGTCCATACACCCATGTGGGTGTATGACTGGATGACAGAAAGTGTGCAGCTAGCTTCACTGGTCTTCCTCTGCAAGCAGAGGGGACCTTTTGTCCATCTCTCTGCTGCAGTATCAATGGGCTAATGAAAAGATCCTCCTGCTGTGAGGGCAGCCTCTTCTCTCCTCTTTCCTGGATTATTGCATCCTTGATGGCTCACCCATCAAGGTGAGTATAAAAAAATGCAATAACATCCCTCCCCATATTGTACAGGGGTTTGGTTGAAGAAGTTCATTTTGCCTTGGATAATATTTTTGCCAAGGGACGTAAAGGCAGTGTATTTATAAGATATGTGATAGGTTTTGTTTATCTTTGACATTTTATATCTTAACATTTTCTAGACCATACACAATAAGCAAGCTCACATTTTTACTTTCCATTAGTGGTTGAAAAGTCAGATTACACTACTTTTAAGTTTTTTCCTTGAGTATATTTAAGAAGGTTACAAAATTCTGTACTTGTTTAAGCACGGGTTTGGATCCACGTAGCAGGCAGCCATTTTGTCAGAAGCAAGCGGTTTGCACAGCCTGAGGGAGTGACAGCTGACAGCCCAAAACTATCAATCAGGTCCCAGAGGGTTAGGTTTGAACTGGAACAAATTCATCAATACATTGCTGTGCCTAACAAAGGCCACAACATTAGCCAGGCACAGAATATCCTATATGAATTAACAGCCTCCTCCATGCAAGTGTCATGGGGACTTCAATGTGCTGTCATATTCCCCCGCGTTTTGCTATCACCAAAAGCATTTTCTCACCAGCAGAAAACTGCACTGCAGTTACAGTAGGTCCCACTGTGGCATGGTGAGGAGCTGATGTGGTTGTGAGTCTATGCAGGGGGTTGTGAGTCTATGCTATCATTATGCTCATGATAGCAGTGCTGCTTCTATACAAGTACAACCTCTTGTAACCTGGCATTTTGATACTAAGCTGTGCAGGCCAACTTCGTGGCAGAGGATACAAGAAATCACCTTCTTCATGCGTAAGTGCTGGAATTACTGCTTCCATCCTCCAGTTGCAAGACACTGCGCCATGTTTATTCTTCAGCACCACCGTGAAGGAGAGAGGCCATCACAGCATCCACTGCCCCTCCACATCCACGTTTCTCATTCTTACTCCTCATGCCCTGACCTTAGCAGTTCGTGGAGGGCTTTGCCTGTCTTTCTGCATGGCTGTCACACATCAAAAGCTCTTAGGCCATGTTCATAAGGAGTTTCATGTTTCAATTCTGTTTCACTGCCTTGTTCACAACTGAACAGCTCTGTGCTGTGGCATCCTGCTGAAGGAGAGGAGTGGCTGGAGAGCAGCCCTGCAGAAAGGGATCTGGGGGTGCTGGTCGACAGCAGGCTCAACGTGAGCCAGCAGTGTGCCCTGGCAGCCAAGAGGACAAACCACATCCTGGGGTGCATCAAACACAGTATAACCAGCCAGTCAAGAGAAGTGATTATCCTGCTGTGTTCAGCGTTGGTGCGGCCTCATCTTGAGCACTGTGTGCAGTTCTGGGCCCCACAGTTTAAGAAGGGCGTGAAGGTCCTTGAATGCGTCCAGAGGAGGGCAACACAGCTGGTGAAAGGGCTGGAAGGCATGTCCTATGAGGAGTGGCTGAGGACTTTGGGTTTGTCTAGTTTGGAGAAAAGGAGGCTGAGGGGCGACCTCATTGCTCTCTACAGCTTCCTGAGGAGGGGAAGTGGAGAGGGAGGTGCTGATCTCTTCTCCCTGGTATCCAGTGATAGGATGCGTGGGGATGGTTCAAAGCTGTGTCAGGGAAGGATCAGACTAGATATTAGGAAGCATTTCTTTACTGAGAGGGTGGTCAAACACTGGAACAGGCTTCCTAGAGAGGTGGTCAATGCCCCAAGCCTGTCAGTGTTTAAGAGGCATTTGGACAATGATGTGCTTAACAACATGCTTTATCTTTTGGTCAGCCCTGAATTGGCTGTTGGACTAGATGATTGTTGTAGGTCCGTTCCAACAGAATTTTCTCTTCTCTTCTCTTCTCTTCTCTTCTCTTCTTCTCTTCTCTTCTCTTCTCTTCTCTTCTCTTCTCTTCTCTTCTCTTCTCTTCTCTTCTCTTCTCTTCTCTTCTCTTCTCTTCTCTTCTCTTCTCTTCTCTTCTTTTCTCTTCTCTTCTCTTCTCTTCTCTTCTCTTCTCTTCTCTCTTCTCTTCTCTTCTCTTCTCTTCTCTTCTCTTCTCTTCTCTTCTCTTCTCTTCTCTTCTCTTCTCAATTACTTCTGCCTCACAGTTCTCAAAAGCTTGTGTCCCACCACAGACCAGCTCCTTGCAAGGCCCTTCCATGGGTGCTACGAACCTGAGGGATGTCCCCAAAAATCCTGGTAGCATACATGCATATCACTGCATACAGCATGGACATAAATAATCGAGACTTGCTATGCATTATACAAAGCAACATGGGAAACAGCTTTTTGGAGAGGCTGTAAAACAGGGATTATGGACCTATCTTGAGCTTCCTAATTTGCCACATCAGAGATTACTCCCCTTGCTTGTTTGACATGATACTTGAACGCAAGATTTTGTGTTTAGACAGAAGGAGTCTTCAAGAAAACAGGGCCCTGCAGCCCCAGCCACCAGAAGCATTAATGATTTTAAAGATATACCCTAGCTTAAACACACATTCTTCAAGACCTTCAGATGCATAGCCAGTCTGTACAAAACATGAACTCTTTAGAGGCATGTGGTGAGCAACCTAGGAACACTTTGTAGAGGGGGTTATATTTTTATGGCTTTTTTACTTGAAAAAGCACATGTGCAGAACATGGTGCCCTAAGCTTCAGTGCGTCCTTGGCCTGGTCTTCAGTGGATAAGCAGAAAAGCAGGAACTGCTTCACTTGGCCTCCGTAATGCCTTCTTCTTGAGATTGCACCCCCACCCCACCCCAAATACTCTCTCTCTCCACCCCCCCACTGCCCCACCCCCTCAGGAGAGGAACCCCAGCCCTTTTGCAACTTTCCAGTTCCTTTTTTCATAAAATTTTCTGAAATCCCTCAAGAGGAGATAACAGGCTCCTACCAGATGATTTGGTAACAAGGACTACAGGTCACTTTCAGCTTATTATTTAGAGCACTTGTAGATCTCAGTGGAGGAACATTTAATTTCACAACTCATTTGAGATTTTCTGCTCACCTTTATACTACTAATCCTTAGAGTTCTTGTGGGGATGTGAAGAAAACAACAGAAAATTCAAATAAGCAATATATTCAAGCTAGGTTTTGCAGTTTTTAATAGGTGCAGGAAACTCCTCACACTGAATTCACAGATTGCCCTTAGACAAGATCCCCAACTCCTCAGGGTCTCACAAGCTTTGGTGGTTTTTCTCATAAACCTCCTGCAAGTCAAGCAGCAGCATCCTCTCTTTCTCAAGGAAGCAGAACTGGAATTCATTATGATTAACCATGATAAATCCACATCCTAAAGTGCACCAAGGCTTCCAGAGGAGCTGGGGAGTGAAATGACTGTGTGGCCCAACTGTCTTGCTGAGGATCCCAGGATGCAGTAAGTCCCCTTCCCTTCTAAACATGCTCATGTAAATGGCACCATCCTATTTCTGCAAAAGCCTCTCGTCAACCTGTCCCTTTGCTTGATGATGGCTGCAGCATTTGCCAGTGCAGAGTCAGCCTTTTGGCTGAGCTGTCATTCTCCATCGTCCAGCCAACACAGTTATTTCTGTATTATAGACCCATTATTTGACACTGAAGGTACTTGGTTAATATATTAGCTAAAGGGATGCTGAGAATAGTCTGCTGCCTTTAGCAGGGAATATTGGATGCTTTTGTCTTTGAAAAGTCCCACTGGTCTTTCCTTTGTGAATGGCTGTAAATTGCTTACTGGAACTAAAATGCCACTTTTTGTCCAATTCCTTCTTGATTTTACCCAGGAGGTACATAGCAGCGGTTGATTAAATTGCTTGGTGTTGCTCTCTGTCTAAAAGAGACACATGACTCTCTCAGCATATGCATTCAGGAGTCTTTGAGATAGGCACCCAAGCAACAACAACTACAGTAATTGCCCCAGTAGTGAAAAAGAAACAGTGGACAAGGAGAACAACGGGTCCATACCCTCGATTAGTAAGAAGGGAGGAGGAAGAAGAGGAAAGGTTTGCTCAAGAAGCCGGTCCTTCGACAAAGAAATGGGAGGAAGGAATGGGAGAACTTAGACAGGAAGCAGAAACTACCTGGTTCCTGACCTCATCAGAGCTTCGAGACATGCAGAAAGATTACAGCTGCCAGCCAGGTGAGCGGATTGCTGCCTGGCCGCTCCGATGCTGGGATAGCGGGGCCAACAGTCAGCAATTGGAAGGTAAGGAAGCTCAACAGTTGGGATCTCTTGCTAGAAACCAGGGAATTGAGAGAGGAATTGGAAAAGAGGCAGGAATTTGCAGTCTCTGGAGACGACTCCTCTCAAGTGTGAGGGCAAGATATCCATTCAAGGAAAATCTTGTGAACTCCCCAGGAAAGTGGACTACTGCAGATGAAGGCATCCAATACCTGAGAGAATTAGCAGTGCTGGAAGTAATCTACAGTGATCTAGATGATGATGAGGTCTCCAAAGATCCAGAGGATGTCCTGTGCACACGGGCCATGTGGAGGAAGGTGATTCAAAGTGCTCCAGTGTCATATTCTAACAGCTTGGCAGCAATGAATTGCCCAGATACGGATACACCAACTGTGGAGAAAGTGTCTTCTTGGCTCCAAAACTTTGAAGAAAATCTCTGTACCTCCTCATCCCTACAGAACAGCACCTTGGCTGTTAGGGGCACCCCAAGAAGTCAGTCCCCTCCTGCCCTGGTCAGAGGGAAAGGGAGCCCCGGGTGCATGCCGCGTGGTGCACTCCGGTTCTTCCTGCGTGACCAGGGGGAGGACATGAGGAAGTGGGATGGTGCACCCACCTTTAAGCCGGAAGCCCTTGTACGTGAACTGAGAGGGAAGACAGCTGTTAAGAAGGGGCCACCCAAGAAGTCTGTCAGTGTAGTTGCTGTAGAGACACAAGAAGGCAATCGGCGATCTCCCAGACATAGAAGAACTGAAATCACCTCCCTTGATTCTGGTGAGGGGACTTCTGGTCTGGCACTGAAAGGGTCAGACAGTGAATACTCTGACCAGGAACAAGAATAGAGGGTCCCTGCCTTTGGCCAGGAGGAGGAAAGGGATGACCGGGTATACTGGACTGTGTGGATTCGATGGCCTGGCACATCAGACCCACAGAAGTATAAGGCTTTGGTAGATACCGGTGCACAGTGTACGCTGGTGCTGTCAGGGTATAGGGGCACAGAACCCATCTGGATCTCTGGAGTGACAGGGGGATGCCAAGAATTGTCTGTATTGGAGGCTGAGGTGAGCTTAACAGAGGACAAGTGGGAAAAGCACCCCATTGTGACTGGCCCAGAGGCCCCTTGTATCCTTGGCATAGACTATCATCTCAGGAGAGGGTACTTCAAGGACCCAAAGGGGTACCGATGGGTTTTTGGTGTAGCTACTGTGAACACAGAGAAGATCAAACAGCTGTCTACCCTGCCTGGCTTCTCGGAAGATCCCTTTGTTGTGGGATTGCTGCGAGTTGAAGAACAGCAGGTACCAATTGCTACCAGGACAGTACACCGGCAGCAATATCGCACAAACCAAGACTCCCTGGCTCCCATCCATGAGCTGATTCATCAATTGGAGAGGCAGGGAGTCATCAGCAAGACTCACTCACCTTTCAATAGTCCCATATGGCCAGTGCAAAAGTCTGACGGAGCGTGGAGGTTAACAGTAGACTATCGTGGTCTGAACAAAGTGACACCACCACTGAGTGCTGCTGTACCAGACATGTTAGAGCTCCAATATGAACTGCAGTTGAAGGCGACCAAATGGTATGCTACAATTGACATTGCCAATGCGTTTTTTTCAACTCCTTTGGCAGCAGAGCGCAGGCCACAGTTTGCTTTCACGTGGAGAGGTGTTCAATACACCTGGAATCGACTGCCCCAGGAGTGGAAGCACAGCCCTACCATTTGTCATGGACTAATCCAAACTGCACTGGAACAGGGTGATGCCCCTGAACATCTACAATATATCGATGACATCATCGTGTGGGGCAACAAGGCAGAAGAAGTGTTTGAGAAAGGAAAAAGAGTAATTCAGATTCTTCTGAAAGCTGGTTTTGCCATAAAGAAAAGCAAGGTCAAGGGACCTGCACAGGAGATTCAGTTCTTGGGAATAAAATGGCAGGATGGACGCCGTCATGTGCCTATGGATGTGGTCAACAAGATAGCAACGATGTCTCCACCAGCTAACAAGAAGGAAACACAAGCTTTCCTAGGCCTTGTGGGGTTCTGGAGAATGCATATTCCAGGTTATTGTCAGCTTGTGAGCCCTCTCTATCAAGTAACCTGAAAGAAGAACTATTTTGAGTGGGCCCTTGAGCAACAACAAGCCTTTAAGCATATCAAACAAGAAATAGCTCGTGCGGTAGCTCTTGGGCCTGTCCGGACAGGACCAGCTGTGCAAAATGTACTCTGCACTGCAGCTGGGGAGCATGGTCTCACCTGGAGCCTCTGGCAGAAAACATCAGGAGAAAACCAAGGTCGACCATTAAGGTTTTGGAGCCGGGGGTATCAAGGACTGAAAAAGAAGAGATACTAGCAACATATGAGGGGGTTCGAGCTGCTTTAGAAGTTGTTGGTACAGAAGCATATCTCGTCTTGGCACCACGATTGCCCGTGCTACACTGGATGTTCAAAGGAAACATCCCCTCTACACACTACGCAACCAGTGCTACATGGAGTAAGTGGGTAGTGTTGATCATGCAACAAGCTCGACCCAACCACCCAGGAATCCTGGAAGAGATCATGGACTGGCCAGAAGGCAGAGATTTTGGAGCATAGCCTGAGGAGGTGGCTCGTGCCCAAGAGGCACCACCATATAATGAATTATCAGAAGATGAAAGGTGTTATGCTTTGTTTACTGATGGATCCTGTCGTGTGGTAGGAAACCACTGGAAATAGACAGCTGCTGTGTGGAGTCCCACACGACAAGTTGTTGAGGCCACTGAAGGAGAAGGTGAGTCAAGTCAGTTTGCAGAAGTGAAAGCCATCCAACTAGCCCTAGAGACTGCTGAATGAGAAAAGTGGCCAGTACTCTATCTCTATACTGAGTCCTGGATGGTGGCTAATGCCCTATGGGGGTGGCTGCAGCAGTGGAAGAAGACCAATTGGCAGCGCAGGGGTAAACCCATCTGGGCTGCTGCATTATGGCAGGACATTGCTGCCCAGGTAGAAAACATGGCTCTAAAGGTACGTCATGTAGATGCTCACATGCCCAAAAGCAGCCCCACTGAAGAACATCAAAACAATGAACAGGTAGACAAGGCTGCCAAAATTGAAGTATCATCTCAGGTAGACCTGGACTGGGAGCATAAGGGTGAGCTATTTGTAGCTTGATGGGCCCATGAAACATCGGGACGTCTAGGGAGAGATGCAACATACAGATGGGCACGTGATCGAGGGGTAGACCTGACCATGGAGGCCATCACACAGGTCACTTATGAATGTGAAACGTGCTGCAATCAAGCGAGCCACATGAGTAAAATCTCCCTAGAACAGAGGGCGATGGCTGGGTTTTCAATATGGTGAGGCCTGGCAAATTGACTATATTGGACCACTGCCATGAACATGCCAAGGCAAGCGCTACATACTCACCATGGTGGAAGCAACTACTGGCTGGCTAGAAACATACCCTGTAAACCATACCACTGCCCGAAACACCATCTTAGGCCTCGAAAGGCAAATTTTGTGGTGACATGGTATCCCAGAAAGAATTGAATCAGATAATGGGACTCATTTCCCAAATAACCTCATAAACTCCTGGGCAAAGAAACATGGCATTGAGTGGGTGTATCACATCCCCCTATCACCCACAAGCCTCTGGAAAGATTGAGAGACATAATGGACTGTTAAAGACTATGTTGAGAGCATTGGGCAATGGGGCATGGAAGCACTGGGATACAGAAGTGGCAGAAGCCACTTGGCTGGCTAACACCAGAGGATCTGCTAACCACCCTGGTCCTGCCCAAACAAAACCCTTACATACTGTGGGAGGAGATAAGGTCCCCGTAGTGCACATGGGGAAGTGGCTGGGGAAGGCGATATGGATTGCTCCTTCCATGGGAAAAGGCAAACCCATTCGTGGAATTGTCTTTGCTCAAGGACCTGGGTGTACTTGGTGGGTAATGCAGAAGGATGGGGAGACCCGGTGTGTGCCTCAAGGAGATTTAACCTTGGGGGAAAAATAATCTGTGATGTGAGTTGTATGTTGTAGGAAGTAATGCAGCAGGAATGACCTGAACTGATGAAGAGTGAGTTTCGCAAGGAACAAGACGAGTGCAGCGATGACTGAAACCAAGCCGGTGTTGGTGCTCAACAATCAAACATACTGCTTCTCCTGCCCTGAACATCCATCTTGACAGACGGGGCCCAACTCATAGCCTGTTTGTGAACATCTGGAGGAGTGCAAGAAGCCCATGGAATGGGAGAGTAATATCTCTCTGTTAAAGGACAGAAGATAGTAGTTAATGAGAATGTGTAAATCTGTATGTTGGGTATACAGATGGTTTAAGTATGTAGTTCAAGTTGTAAGTGTTGGTAAGAAGGGATTTCAGTAATGAGAATTAAATATGATGGGATGGTTAGAAGACACATATATGTGTGTGTATTAAATTATGTGGGACCTGAGCATGACACAAATGGCATGGAATAAGGGGTGGAGATTGTCTTGGGTCTAGCTGAGATGGAGTTAATTTTCCCCATAGCAGCCCTCATAGTGCTGTGCTCTGTATTGGTAACTAGAACGGTGCTGATAACACACCAGTGTTTTGGCTACTGCTGAGCAGTGCTCCCACAGCATCAAGGCTGTCTCTCCAACATTGCCCCCCCACCAGTAGGCTGGGGGTGGGCAAGATCTTGGGAGGGGACAGAGCCAGGACAGCTGACCCAAACTGACCACAGGGATATTCCATACTATATGACATCTGCTCAGTATAAAAGCTGGGGGGAGGAGGAGGAAGGGGGGGCATTTGTTTGTTTACATTTGTCTTCCAGAGCAACCACCACGCGTACTGAAACCCTGCTTCCCGGGAAGTGGCCGAACATCGCCTGCTGATGGGAAGTAGAGAATAAAACCTTTTGTTTCCATGCACGACCTTTGCTTCTGCTTTATTAAACTGCCCTTATCTCAACCTACAAGCCTTTCATTTTATTTTCTCCCCCTGTCCAGTTGAGGAGGGGGAGTGATAGAGCGGCTTTGGTGGGCACCTGGCATCCAGCCAGGGTCAACCCACCCCAGTCCTTTTTGGCACCCAATGTGGGGCTTGAACCCACAACCCTGGGATTAAGGGTGCCATGCTCTACCGACTGAGCTAGGTGGGCATTTAGGAGAAAAAAAGTGTTTTTCATACCCAGTTACCTGTTGTCCATCTCTTTTTTGAAAGGCGTTAACATACTTTAAGACAGACTTTTTTCACTCTGCTAAAGCTATGTAAAAGTTCAAGGCCCAGTCTGAATTAGCTGGACAAGTGTCCTCCACAGGACACTTTCCTAAAGAGGGAAATCAGCTGTCTTTTGCAGGTGTCTCCTCTCTGTTCCTGGAGTTAACTTAATCTCTTAACTTAGATGACTAATTTAACTAGTATCCTAACTTTGAGGTCATTACAGTTAGGTGAGGTGATGCTCACTGAAGCCTGCAAAAGCTTTCAATAATTTTCTCCCTTTAGGCAAAACCTTCTTTTAATTTTGGAGGCCAGGCAAATCCTGAGGAGCATGTTCTTGGTTTTGGAGAATCCAGAGATGATGGTAGTGCCAAAGCAAGATAAAAGAAAAGGAGAATAACTGTGATTTCATTTAGAAATTTTATCTCTTTCCCAAACCTTTCCAAGGCTCCCAGTAAACATCCACTTGTTTGGGAGTGGGAGCCACTTTGGATCCACTTCCATTCCTCAGTTAACAGGAGTGCAAAAACTAGAGTGGACATTACTCCTTTTCACACCAGCAAAAATGGTGAGGCATTCAACCTTGCACTGAAAACTGAGATGAGGTAAAATATGAGACATTCTGTAAATATAAACCCTTTAAAATAAAATGATACAGATGACATAAAAGTATAAAAATTGTTACTGACATGAATAATTCACTAACTATTGCATGGTATAAGTCACCAACTAATGTGTATTACGTGCCATTTAATAGTGGATGTATCTGAAGAAATATGGAAATTGGAATACTTTAATAACTTTCTATATGAAAGATGATGAGACTGCCTAAATGATTAAGAGGAAGATATGTTATAATGAACTAAAGCCACTCGAGTGTAAGGTAATTTTAATTCAAATCTCCATCTGCTTATGTATAATTAAGACTCATTTAACAAGTTAATGTCTAACAGAGAGAACTGATAAGTTTGGTATTAAAGAGCTTAAGAGAAGTAAATTAAACTGTCGAGTATGAGGAGCTTTCATTTGAATTCCCTGTACCTGAACCAAAACACAATCTTCCAGGTGCATTTCTTTACCCTGACCATGCAGCCAGGTGCCACATTTGGGGAGAAAAAGGAGGCGACAAAACAGAATATCCTTTTTATATTTTAATTTTTGATATCATGTCATGTCAGGAGTTTGACAGCATCTTTGCTGACATGAATATTTATACTGTTCAACCTGCTCACTATACAGTGTCTATACACCATTAAGAAGACACTTTGCATGTCATCAAAAATATTTATGCATTGCAGAGATTGCCAGTGGGGTTAAATAACCTATGAAAATAAGAGGGTTGCCTTTGATGTGCAAAAAAAGTAGTATTTTGATCTGTGGTAAATTTTATGTGATATTCACCCGCTTAACTTTCTATTTCATTCTTTCTTCAAATATCTTTCCTGCAAGGTCCAGTAGTCAAAACAGTAACTTCAACCTTTTCATCTTTCATCATGCAATTTTAATTTTCTTCTTTTGGCTTCTTATCCACTGTCAAGATGAGAGTTTCCTATATTCACTTCATACTTAAAATTCTCTGTGCTCTCAATTTTTTGTCACTGGAGCCAGACATCAGCTTTGACTTGCTCCTAGTGCTCAGCAGTAAGTTAAACACTTTCGGGAATGTATTGGAAGAACAAATACCACAGTATGTCCAATGCTTATTGCAGTGCAGACGTTTCCAAGTGAAGTAAGACAAGGAATTAAAGCTATGAGGTTTGATGACCAACGCCCGATCTCAATAAATGACTGACATAAGACATTGTTGCAATATTTGAAGCTTACCATTTTGTTCCTAGGCCAAAACAGACTTTCCTAATCTGCTTTAGCACCAGTCTAAGAGCAGAAAAATTAGGGACTGAATTGTTTAAAATATGTAAAAGAGTAGAACCAATGTCTTACTTCCCAAATTGAGTTTTGGGCAATGGAGGTCCTTAAAATTCAACAGAAAGTGAAAAGTTCCTTTGTGTATACGTCCATAGATTAACACAATTTACTGTTTGTAGCAAGCCTCTTCATTATAAAAGCATTTGGGTTAATATGCATTTGTATGTTCTGTGTGTCTCACAAACAAGGGAACATATGTTTTAAAAGGTCTTCCTTTCCTCCAAGGCTTAAAAATGCACTCTGTATAGAGACTTCGCCAAAGACATTTGCAGCACTTCAGCAGAATGAGCTTCAAGTGGCATAGGAAATGTACCAAATGAACCAAATCATCTAAAATTGACTAGAGATAGAAACCTACAGTTACGGTCAGACAAGGGTTTTCATTTGTGCCGATAAGCTGATCTGTGAGAAGAAAATTGCTTCTTTGAGTGAAATTCCCCCTCCGATATTTAAAATCCAAATGCAAAAAAGAAAAGTTAGAAGCTCATACCTACACCATGAACTAGTCTGGAGTGGGAGGAGGCCTACATTTTCTCTGTGAAACATTGCTCATGGCCCTTCCCTGGTCCCTGAGTATATCCCAGAACACATCGTGCTGGGACACCCCTAATCTCCTGGATGACACTCACTTCTCGATTTTGGGATGTCAGAGGATACTGTTTTGGGACACCTTTGTACCTTTACTGAAGAAAGCAGCTTTCAGCAGGGAATATCGGCACGAGACGGCCTAATTAGTGAGGACTCAATCCTGTGCTCTGCCCCTCCCCATGGTCTAGTGAGTGTTAAAAGCAGCACATACATCTGGATGTAACTCAACTGTCAGTTTTACTTTACAATTCATATCAGTAGTCAACATCATGCCTGTAGCTCAGCGCCACTACCCACAGCTGTCACACCAAGGATGGTATATGAGACAGTCCCTTCCTTTGAGCTACTTCATCTTGTAAAAAAACAAAAAAAAAAGTATTTCTAAATATCTGTCTAACGTGGCTCACTGGCCAAACAGTTTTTTGTTTGTCAAGTAGTCTTCACCATCTAAGCAATCTTTACAACAGAATAATTTCACTTCTTAACCTCACTGGTATCAATGTTTTGAACCCCTACACAAATGCCATTTTTTCCTGGCTCAGAACCAGATGAGTTGGGCCAGGGAAGTCAAGATCCTTAATTGCCAGGAGCAGAAAAAGCTGCACATAGCTGAAGGCTCTCGCAGCAAGAGCTGGACCCTTTCCCCAGGAGGACAGGAACCCGCTCGCTCCCGAGAAGGGCCCAGGGACTATACTTGGGCTGGCTGCCTTGCCATGTGCATCCCAAATCCCCAGGCTGCGCCTCATCTCAGAGGTGCCATCCAAAGCCAGTCAGCTGTCCATGTAGGAGTTGACATTAGGGCAAGATTAATGACATCTGAAAACCTGGGCAAAATCTATACATGATGCAGATATCTGTAACTAAAAGTGGAGCAAAGTGCTTAGCCTCACAAATGCAGCAATACCCATCCAAGGCAAATGCTCTTCTTTAAACAAAGAAACGTTCAGAGCAAAGGCATTTAAAGAAAAAAAAAAACTGCTCATGATCCCTCTGCAATATTGTTTCTCCTCCAAGAGGCAGCTAAACGGCCTCTCTCAGAGAGTAACACCACCAGGTTTATGACAGCTGCTCTGTTTTGCTTTAGCCAAATGCCAGCTCCCATCACATTCATTTTATCCTGGCTCCTCAAGAGCATTTAATGCTCTGAAAAAGCAGTAGGTCCATAAAATGGATATTAATAGAGCACTTAGCACATACATGTTTGTGATTAGCAGCTTAAAGGTTAAGAACCCAAGTAAAACAAAACCTGGAGTAATTCCAGCCTTGAGTCAGGAAGTATTTTAGCACCAAAGCCATGTCATGCACCAAGGGTGCTGTTCTATAATTTGTACCAAGAAATGAGGGTTGGAAATGAGCATTAGTTAAATGAAAAAAAAAGCAGAAAGTCAGGCATCATGATATTAATGAATAATTCAATCCCCACAAGTTCAGAAAGCATAATGCTAAAGTTGCTGTATCATCTCTGCTGAGATCCTTGTAGCCCTCTTACATGGCAATGCATCAAGCACAGACTAGATTTCATCTCTGATTGCTCTCGTTCAATTCAGATAGTTATCAGTTTCTTTCTTTTGAAAAACATAATAATCTGATGCAGTAGGTTTAGTTTATTGTCATGATTGTACCAAAAATGTAATTTTCCCTTTAAGGATACTTACATTGGAGAGGAAGATCCAGGGATCCCACAGATTTTAGCTGTACTTATGCTCCTAAATCAGCTGGCAATACAGTTGTCAAGTGACACAAGATAACTTTTTTTACAAGGCAATCTTGCTGGTTTCACAGGAAAAATTACCTCCCACTGGTCTCAGCTGGGTACCAGGGTTGGGGGAAGGATGAGTGGGACATTAACTCCTTCCCCAGCAGTGATGTGGCCATGATAACACACCTATGCAGCTCCTCTTCCCTGCCTTTTGCTCTTTATCCCAGGGCTGCAAGCAACCCTCTTAAGCAAGATGTGGTCTTGTTCCAGTTGGGAAACATTTTTATGTTCCTTCATATGAAAAAAAAAATAGTTCTCACAACAGACAAGTCTTTTTTCTTGAGAGATTTATGACAACATGAAAAGTATTTTGTTTCTCCTCTTTTAATTTGCCTTGGTGCTAAAATGTTATTTTCCTCATTAAAAATTATGACATTTGGAAAAAAGTATATGCAGGGATAAACTGCATGTGGGATGTCAGCCTATGATTTCATTGATAAAGAACTGCCAGGATGAGGGAGCACAATGCCTGCAGAGAAAACAGCCGAGAGCAGTGAGCAGTAAAACACTTGCCTGCCGTTCAGCCCCTCTGCATCACCACCCTGGGTGGCCTTGCTGCCCTGCTCTGGGGTCACATGTTTATTTTCCACGCTAGCAGGAAGGATCGAGGCATTTCATCAGGGCAAAACACAACACTTCTTCTCCCAAAGACTGCTTAGGGAAGAAAGGAAATGTCACTTAATAACTGTAGTTAAGAAAAAAGGAGAGAAAACCATGGGCTGGTGGAAACCCCCCAGATTAAGAGATTAAGGATTGGGCAGGGACGTGCCGATTCCAGCAGGTGAATGAGGAGGGAGAAGGTGGCTGGGCTCTTGCAGGCGTGTGCCGAGCTAGAAACCACATCATGGTGTGCCACCAGCAGTATTACTGTATCACCTCTCAGATTTCTCTTCGTCTCTCACTAGATTTTGACAGATCTCCTCAGATTTGGATGCATTTCCATTTACAGCCTATTAATATATCGTCACTATAAATATTGTTTATTTGTTTCTCTAATTATTCTCTATTACTTAACTCCCTCCCTCCAATCCAGTTAGGTCTTTTGTCTAATTAGACATGGATTTTCCTATTTTTATTTCTCAGTGGTGAAATAATGATATTACATTTTCTGAAGATTCATGTTGTTCTCTGAATTTGGGTGTCCTAATAGTTAGTTTGAGAGGAACTCTTGATTCATGATTTAATAACAGGAAGAAAATAGTAAGTACTGTGTCTAAAGGAAAGGCATAACAGCAGCCATTATCTGGAGCTGATGGCAGCTGAACTCTAATTAGGAATGAGACCTGTTTTTACGAGTGTGATCATTCCAGTGATCACTGGAATGCAACGAGGGAAACAGTCAAATCTCTGTGCTTTGATGTCTCCAGAAAAAGCATGTGTACCTTTCTAGATGACTTAGGTTGGTCAAAGACAACTTCCTGGCTCAGCTGGAGGGACAATCTGGTAATAGCCCCTTGAAACAATACTGTATCACCCCATGATCATTTCTGGCCTTGGATTCCACTCTTTTTCTAATTTAATGGGAAACAGTGGAAGTATTTTTCACTGCGCATGAACAGCTGTATGTTTAGTGAGGATTCAGCATGATGTTTCCCTGAGTCTGGTGGGGAGAATTTTCTGATTATTAAACTGTGACTGCCAGTGGCATAATCTTCCTAAGCACTCGGGGAGCAGTGTTCCTACAGTATTTACATGCCTGGAGATGCAGAGAACACTGCCAACGCCTACTGGTGCCAAAAGTGGTTAGAAAACAAATGACTGATTTCCAAAATTAGATAATTTGGAAATACCGTAATGTGCCTTTCTGCATCTTTAAGCATATCTTTTAAAGTCTGAAGCCAAGTGACTTCAGCACCTAATCCTGCTATCAAAAGCCCTTCCACCAGTTAGGAACTGCTGTGAGTCACACTCAGTGACAAGGAAAATGGGGCCATTAGGCAAAGTCTTTGACCCTGCTGACTGCCCAAGACTAGGCATTTCAGCTTGCCGTAACTCACTGGGCTGCCAGCAGCCAGCAGCTCAGAAGATGCCCCAGTGGCAGCCGAGGTGCCTCCGCTGCATGGAGAGACAAGGACTCCATCAGGCACCCAGACAGCAAGTTGCCCTTGCTCCTGAGCCCCAGCCAACTCCCAGTGGGGCTCTTCTAAAAGACTTGGATGCTCCTCAACAATAAAGTTAAACCCTCAACTCATTTACTTGCCTTTCATTCTCTATTTTTCCTTAACTCACCTTCTATGAAAATGTCAGTGACAGCCACCACTAGTTTTTCTTGCACGAGATTTGGCTCAAAGTTACGCATATGCTCTGTTTATGTTTTGTATGTGTAGAACAAATAGCAAGCTCAGCCACGGAAAGGACCCACAGTAGTTACCTGACAGCATACAACACAGTAATATATCAATGAATCCTTCAATCAACTAATAGTAGCAGGTAAGAAGAAGCCAGAAAGACGCACTCACTCCTATGTGTTCTGCAAAATGAAAAGCTAATTCATAAGAACTGGTTTATGGAATTGTGTTCTGTGTTCTTGAAATCTCTATATGCTGTAAATATCATGCATAGTGAAATGACTCATCCTTTAAAGGCAAATGCTCAATTTAAATCAAAGAACTCTTGACTTCTTTTTTTCCTTAAAGATAAGCAATAATTTATTTCTCTTTCATCTTCACAATTATCACATACTGCCCAGCTACATGACCAATGCCACTACATAACACAGGAGAATTGCCCACCTACACTTTACTTGGACAAATACAATTGCAATTTACAGATTAAATGTACTGTACAATGTGTAGTTGGAAAAATGTCATTCTTATCTATACGATGGGATGTGGCATATGATTTATAAACAGATGCAATCTAAGATGTAAAACTTTAAAACTTGTTAAGCCAAGAATACAGTATAAAGCATTTTGTTTTGGTATTGTATTGTTACTAAAGTAGAAAAAAGAAAACTAGAGAAATAAATCCAGATCTTAACTTACAGGATATGTATTAGGTTAAGAAATTAATTGGCTTCTCCATTTTTTTTGTTTTGCTTTTCTTTTTTTTTTTTTTCTACAAATGAATAATATGAATATATTGCAGGATAAAGAAAGACTGCCAGATAAAGAAGGTACCGTTATATGAAAAACAAATGAAAAATTACCAGGTAATTTTGCTTACAAAAAAGGTCAAACTATAAACAGTCACAAAATATATAAAAATGCCACATTGAACGAGGCAATCGTACTCTACCTAAACTGGTAGTATACTCTCTGAAAGAAGTTGTGTTCATACAGTAGTAACTGATAAAAAGGCATTGTGCACTCTTGTGCCATCTGGAGATTTAGCACCGTGTGTCATCAGTTCTTGGATTGTCATCCAGTTGTCCAAGATTTTCTTGTTTCTCTTTTTCATCATCTTTTTGTGACTCAGTTCAATAATGTTAATTTCCTTTTTGCCCTCGCTGCCACTCTGCGGACTTTCCTTAAGACACTCCAGCCTGCTCCTCATCATGAACTCCCGCCGCCTCCTCTGCTCCTTAGCTCGCACCAAATGCTGCTTCCGCTCTTCTTTGCTCCAGTAGCGACCCATCTTCATCTCACTCATTGTATCATCATCTGTCGTCATCCCACTGCGCTCCTCTTTAATTTTTAAGGCACGTTCCTTCAGGATTCTGTCTCGAACTGGTCTCTTTGTGATGTACCTCGTCCCATCACTCCTTATTTTCACTTTCCACTCCATCTTGGGCTCTGCACACTTCTGCGAGTCTTTGCACATGCTCACCAGGCTGAGCTGGCTTTGCGCGTACTCCACAGCAGACTTCTGCTGGATCAGTTGCATATAGCTTTGATAATGCTTTGCATGAGCAGGTATATTCCCGTACCTGTAAGAAGAGCTGTGATATGGAGACAGGTAGGGAATATGCTCGCTGCTCTGCTTTTCCTGGTCTGTGAATTTGCTGCTTTCTGATGCCAGCACTGCGTTCTCAGCAGCACTGTTTTGCTCAGTGGGTTTGGTTTTGGCTGAGGTTGTCTCCCTGTTGCTTTGTCCTGAGGATGACTGATTAGCCACGATTGTGCTCCTCAGGTTTTTCCTGTTGGTTATGCTGATCATCCTCTGGAGAGAGTTATCGGGGGATCGCTCCACTGTCAGCGGAGTGCTCCTGCAACTTTCAGCTGTGTTGTAGGCACTGGAGCTGTCCTTGTCAGACTTCTCAGGGTGCTCCATGATGTCATCCAGTTTGCCTCTTTGTACATCTATGCTGGTGTTATAATTCCTGAACCCTTCGTCATGTAAAGCCCAAATGTCTCCGTACTGATCCCTCACCTTTTGGAGCCGGTGAGCTTGCATAATATTCTGACATTCAAGTTCGATGTTCCTCAGTTCCTCATTGAGTAGCTGTAGCTCATGCTCCACTCCATCTTGCTCTCTTCTGTTGCACTCTATCATGCTGCTCGAGTAATACAGGTCATACTCCCCGTGGTTTCGAATCTTGCACTTCAGTTCTAACAGCTGGCGAAACCTTTCGCATTCCTCCTCCGGGTTTCCTACGAAATCAGATTCAATGTATTCCCCAGACACAAAGCTTTCATTGCACTGGAGCTCAACACTTCCTAACGTATCTTGGCTATGGCCCAGCTCCCGTTTGCTCTGCAGGGTAGCGCTGTTCTGCTCCTCGGGTGCATTTTCTTGCTCCGAGCTCTCGTCATTACGCAGACTTTCATCTGTAGGTCCCACCCCACTGTCCTTCTCATGATTGTTGGATGACGAGGTTGCAGTGTCTGTAGTGCCATCCTCCTCTTCATGTTTCTTTGGCTAAAAAAATGAGCAAACCAAAATGATTATCAAATGTGGACCATATTACATTGGAATATTTTCCAGCTCTGTTTTGCTTAAACAGCTGGGATCTGATTTAAGCCAAATTAAAACAGATCACTAAACAGCAGTCCTACTGCTCACAGCTTTTAAACATTTCTGAGAGTCATGCTGTGGTGGCCATACTGAGTGAAGTAGATGAATTACAGCACTAGTGACATATCTTCTAAAGTCCAGAAAGAAATATTTCCCTCTCTAGCTAAGCCATCTCTTTGCAGTGCTTAAAGATAATGATCACCAGATGGTGCACTGTTTTTGACTCTGGATTAAGGCCAGAGACTGGTGGAGCTGAAATCTTCTCAAACTTGGGAAAAAGCTTCAGTACTGGTATCACTTAAAAAAAATACAGCAAGCAGCCAATCAAACAATGACTAGTACAATCTAAGAGGGTGCAAAAAGACTACTGTTTTTTTTTAACCAGTGAACTCCTTGTTTGCTCCATGGAGATGGGCAGGGTTGAAGCCTGCAGAGGGCTAGCCTGTTCCACTACACCCTCCACAGCCCTCTCTTACACTTCTTGTTTTCAGTAGTCTTTTTCCAAAAGACTGTTCATTTTGAATTCTAGGATTTTGCTCAAGTAGACCTCTCTCTGTTGCATCCCTGGAGACCATTTTTGTTCCCTAGTTAGAGTTTATGTTCCTTAGAAATAAAAACAGCCTTTTACCATTAAGTGTAGAACAACGCTGAGTGCTTGCCATGGGCACAATGTCAAGCTTTTAGGCTGTTGTTTTTTAATTCACACTCCACTCATTGTACCTAACCTATTTATATTCTCAACCTATTTATATTCTCAAAGAATGTGAGATAATACCTCTGAAGAGACAGATACTTTTTATTTTTCAAACTGGATAAGCAAAGAATCATGCAGAGTGCAATTTATATGGCCTGTTCGCCAAATATCTAAGTGTACATAGTACCAACCAAATGCCGTTTCTCTTTTAGGAGGTATAATTGCATAATTATGTATAATGGTAGTAATAATCAAGGGAGAAAAAAGCTACAGTGCACCCAGTGAAAGAAAACAAACTCAGAGGCCACTGTCATCATTCCCTTTTTCTCTACTTTGACAGACAGTAAACCAGGATGAAAATGTGTCTCCTGTCTCATCCCTTCTCCTCTCTTCATGTGCACCTCATGATCACACCCCCTTCATTTGGTTTCCTCTCTTCAATTGTTGTGAAAAAATAATGGCCTAGTCTCAGAAAACCAAAAATAACCTCCACCTCCCAAATGCAACGTAATAGTGGAATAAAATAAATATTGAAAGAAACACAACACCAGGAGAATTCAGTGTCTGTGAGAGACCAGTTAAAAATTTCTGAAAAGATGTTTTAGCAATTTGTTGTCAGACAAGACCTGCAAAGAAAATCTTCTCTTTAAAATCGTAGCATACATTTTACACTCATCCTTTTGCACATACAACGCGCAGTTGATAACAAAATGCACAATAAATGTATCATTCTCATGTAGCTTTGGCAGCCACACCGGCAATGTGCCAATTACTATCTCTCACTCTCCCCAAATGGGGAGGAACTCTCCCCTTGAATTTAAATGTCATGGGAAAGAATGTATTCAGTGTTATTCAAGGGATCATGCAAAGAGTCAATATTTCTTGATGTTGTAGGGTCAGAATTTTCTAGAAGCTAGATTTCGAAACTGCAAGCGACAAAGGCAGACTTTCATGAAAATTCTGCAAGTTTTAAAAATTCAATGGTACTTATTTTCCCCATCTGAGATCCTCTCAGATCTTTCTACTTATCCACTTAAAAAACAAGGGTATCTTGTTGTCACTACAAGAGTAGTACCAATAACACTCCAAATAACTAACTATTGCAGAATTGTTCTATAATTATCATTTATCCATTCTTTCTTTCCTCAGCTTATGCATTGCTGTGAAGGTGTATAAAGTATATTGGAAGATTTTTTATTAAGGTTCTTGTTATATTTTTCCAAAGTAGCTGCAACAATTTAGTTCCATTTTCAGGAGTAGCTGGAGAAGTGGTGGGAATGCAATGTTTTTCCACATCACCTGTTTTTTAAGAGTTCCAAAATGTCGTATTTTACACAGAGAAAAAACCCAATGTCTAGACAATTCTTCCTGAAAACCAAGAGTAACCAGAAAGAAGAGCACCCCAACCAGCCAAGTGGCCAAGGCATTCACTAGGAATGCTGGAGGTTTAGGTTTAATTTTGTTTTTTTTCTAGTTTACCTCATCCAGGTGAGTGCTGCTACTTAAGCTATTCTGGTCCCTTCTCTCACCTGCTTTGGAACTGCTCCAGCTTGTATTGACCTCCTCTGCCCCCAAACCTTTCAGCAGAGAAATGACTCCAGTCTGGGTCACCCACACTGCACCCCGGCCACTACACTGTGCAACCCATGTTTCTCACTGCTCTGGAAAATAACTACTGACATGAGGGAGAACAGCTCCACCAGACACTGGGAGGGCCGTGCTGCAGAACAGCCAGGAATTTGGGTGCCTGTCCCAAATGCAGGGCTCCATTCACACTAGCAAATGAGGAGGGCCAGGATCTGCTCTCTGGCCCTGAGGGTGAGTGACATAGCACAACTTGCATCCATATGACTAAACACATCTTATCCCCCTAAAGAGGGTGGCTTATCCATAATGTGTTAGCACAGTTATACAGCTTACAGGAGCTGAGCTCCATGATGGTTCCTCTGATGTCTCCAGCACGGTGCCACTCCACCAAAAGCATATATTTGAGCACTTCTGAAAAAAATCCCTTAATGTATCTATTTGTATAGTTGGAAACAGACTTTACAGTTCAGGTCCATGCAATCAACACTTTCAGAATTAGTGGCTCCTGTTTTCCACACCACTTTTATCAACAATTTAAACTTTGCTCCTTCAACTTCCACTTGATTTAGACTGAGTGAATATAATACGCTGCCATCTACTCAAGTTACAATACGCATAATTAACACACAGACACAAAAGAAGTAAACAAAGCAAACCCCATCTTTCCATCTTTCCAGTCTAACAGAAATGAGAGGGGTGGGACTGATTTGACCAAATGTAAGTATGTATAGTACAGGCACCTGAATGTCAGGTAGTCACTTTGGGTTCCCCTCCCTGTCAGGAACAAACAAGTGCCTGTACAATCAGATTCTTCTCAACCTAAAGCAGACATCCATATCATTTTAAATCTTTCCCCAGTATGTGGATACTTGCAGCTAGTTCAATTAAGAAAATGGAAAGTAATACAGATACTTATTGTACTGCATGTTTTTGAGATAATTTTTTTAAAAATCCACTGTGACTCAAGTAAGGTAGCCTCTGGCATTTCTGTCCTGGACTTGTCATGCTTGCCATAGCTCCTAAACATGTGCAGACTGAGCATTCTTTTAAAACATGAGACAATTTTATTTTGAAAGGTAGCAAGCCTAATTCCAGGTTAAGTCCCTTCTGAAAAACAAGAGATAGTCTCCAATTGTCAGTGCGTTGCTTTTGTCAGTATTATCTATTATCTATTCCAAACAAAGTGTTTGTTTTCAAACGTACTGTTGTCAATCTCTTCTACAATTACTTCTGTTTGAAATACCAAAGGGCTCCTTAGGCTTCATCTTTGCAGTGAGAACTCAGATAATGAGAAGGCAAACCTGGCGGTGCGTACAATCAAGCAATAAATGAACCTCAAAAGATTCTGCATTTCAGCTCCAGCAAGCATTGATGCCTATAAAATGGCTAATCTTGCAGGAATTCAGGCATTGTTCTATTCTCTTTTTACAACTTATGATGTATATTGGGACTAAGAACCCAGACTGCTACTAAAGTTTGAAGGCAGTGAGGTTCAGTCGAAGTTTTTAATAAACGTAGCCACTGGGCTTTCTGGTCATTCTCTGACAGTGAGAGGGAGACTGACCACAGTGAGAAGAATCTCCAGTGGCAGGCTAACCACGAGGTACTCCAACTACAAGGGAGGACTGGGATTGATTTCAGCGGTGCACTAAAAGGGAAAATGCTCTTCTGCAAACAATGCTGTTCTTTTAAAACAGGCCTCTCTCAAAAAAGAATTTCCCCCAGATATTTTCACTGCATTTCAGCTTTGAATGAACTAGAATGAATTTTTTTATCCAATTCTTTCTCTTCTTAATAGGTTTTGATATATTCCATGATACTGATAAGAATTTCTGCATGGCAAATGTACGGTATTCTTCTGAAAGTTATCTCTGCTGCACAATGAACCGCAATGTTGTAAAGGGGAAGGAATACAATGAGTTATAAAAAATGGAGAATTACATCTTTCCTTGACGTTTATTGGACTACTCTATACAGAGAAGATACAATTCTTGATTGAATTCTACAGAGTGGCTCAAAAACATACAGAAAAGACATGACTATCATCTACGTGATTCTTCTATTACAAACCATACCAAATTTTTCTGTGACAGCTCACACTACATGTTAAAATGGCATTCTGTAAAACAGACTCCTATTTGGAAGGATATTCTGCTATAGTGTGTATTCATTCCTGCAGCTCGCAAGATTCTTGATGACAGATGATTACGAAGTCAGAGGACTGTGTTTTGGTTCACCAAAATCAAGGCTGGTGTTGGAGCGAAATCTCCATGGCCAGCCGGGGAGCTTGAAGATACTCAGCTTGGCCACTGGCAGCTGCAACGAGAGTGGTTTCATTGCTCCAAGGGATTATGTGATTCACCTCAGGAAACTTCTAGGTTTCCCAGCCTCACAAGGAGTAAAGAGCCAGTTTTCCGACTTGCCGAGTCACTACATAGAGTCTAGAGAGAAAGCAGCTGTCACAAATTACTGACGCCCCATTACACACCAAGCTGCATTTCGTTGATTCGATTACTCATCAGAAGGGCAAAGAAATGTCTGGCTGTCCTAGAATTACTTCAAGCAACCCAACGTCAGACACCGACAGAGCACAAGTTATCATAATTTCTTCAAGTGTAGCTCTCTTCTACAGTAATATAAAATCTCAATAGGGGGAAAAAAAAAAATTATCTTTAGTATAAGATCCCAATGGGCAATAAACAATCTCAATGGGTTGTGTGAAACCACTTCACAGAACACCACTGTTCAATAATTAACACTATCCGCAACCCAAATTCAGTAAAAAAGTCAAAGCTTGACAAGAACTTGGGAACAGAAGGTCACAACTCTGAAGTGATTCCAGATGTCCCAACACGTCATGTGAGGGGCTAGTAGGGGTTTGTAGACAGACCTGCTCAAGAATTTCTACCAGAAGTGGGGGTTTGTCTGAAAATGTCACTGTGCAAAGGAAATTGCTTTGCAAAGAACAAGTGTTCTTTCTGACAGGAAATCTTTTGCTATCCAAGATAAAATTTGTGGTTAAAAAAATAAACAAGATGCCAAATATCAGTTCAAAGTAGCTAGCAGTGCAGTAGTTAGCACATTTAACCTGGGAAACTGAGGCTTGGCTCACTGCCTGGAAAAGAGGGTCATAACTAAAGGGCCACTATAAATCCTGTTGCAAGGCTCCCTTCACCTCTGACCCTGGAATTATTCCACTTTGTGTAAATAACTAAATGCTTATAAGATCAAGGATTTGTAATCTGATCTATCATATTCCAGATAATTGACTTAATTATTCTGTCAGGGCCTCTGTCCCAATGAATATTTAATTTATGCACAGTGAATAGCTTTAATAGGAGCTATCACCTAGTCAATAGCCCAGTGTCAAGGCTGGAGGGGAGGTGAGGCGGAAACAGGCTACATGCACTTTCAGGACCCCAGTGTGGACCAGGCAGTGAGGTATTTGAAGCCAGGTCTCCTGTTAGCCAAATAAGCTCCCTGGTTTCCAGAAGAAGGAAGGCTCTCACAGTCTTTCTCCCTCTCTTCACTTCAAAGAAAAATGCCTCAGGCTCTGCTTTCGAGCAATTCAGAATGGGGAAAAAATTCTAAGTCACAAATTTCTGGGGGTGGAAAAACAGTTTCTCAGCAGCTGCATATATGCAGAAGCCAGGAGATGAAGCTGGATTTTATTTCTTTGGCTCCACACAGGTGTGCATGCTGACAGATCATCTGATCCAGGAGTGGATAAGGTCACTTATGCCTTCCACAATAAAGTACAACTGAGAAGACCCATCCCTTGATGAAACTGTATGGCTGGGGATGCACATGCATCTTTGCCACAGTCACAGCTTATAGCACATATATGGGCAGGTAGAAGTTGGGATAGCAGCAAGCTGAGACTATGCTAACAATATGCTTATTTGTCTCCATTAACAAAACAAATGCTGAGCTGTGTGCTGTCAGTATAAGAAAAATACACTTGCATTACCAAAACACCTGTTGTTTATTTTAAACACCTCTTCCATCTTGTTTTGCAAGCTCTCTGGTGCAAGGGCTGGCTCATACCTTGCATGCATACAACAAGAGGGGCACCTATCCCAGCTTGGAGCTCTAGGTGCTACACTGATACAATTCATTAAAAAAACCCTTGACATAAAACATAACATAAACCCCAAACACTTCAGAATTAAAGAAGGAAAGCAATATTATTCTGCGAGTTCAGAGAAAATGAGAAATCTGCACTTATCACAGCCTCCTAAATTGTTTGCTAACTTGTCATACTGGGCCTAAGCACCTGTTGTTCTCCTTTTCCTTACCTACAGCGTGTCGGAGTTCACAGCATTTTAGAGAGAGAATTCTATCAAAGCCTTTTACTCCATTTTACAGCTTATCATTTCATTCTCTATTAATAAAAAAGTATACCTAGCAAAATTTCAAACGGTATGTTTAGTAGCAGTCCTACCTGCTCCACCTCGTTGGCTGTGTACTGCATCGCTTCATTATGCTGCTCTTCCAACATTTCCAAGTTTAACTCCTCTAAGAATTCATTCCTTTCATCATCCAGCCACCCTTCCTCCAGCTGCAAAGAATACATTAGTACATTATATTATGTTAGCAAGGACACATGCTAAAACAGGGTAAACCCAAATCGCAATGCTTGACTAGTTCTTTTTATCCTAATGATTCTCTTCAGAAAGCCAGGCGGTAGGAGTTCACATCTCAAAAAGAGAAGAAGAAAAAGAAGGATAAAAAAAATGGGACTCTCATGTCTTTTATCCTTTCTTGAAACAGTATGACTGATTTTCTCTCATAATGAAGGAGACTGCACAGCACAGACATTATTTCCTTTCAAAAGGTATGAAAGGCGCAGCGCATAATCCTGAAGCTGTCATGTTCATTACCGCTGAGAGCCCCTGCGCTGAAAGAGCGGCAACGTTACTAATAGGGCCAGGAGGCAACCGGGCTCTTTCCTCTAACAACCTCCGTCCCAGCGCTGTGCCCTGCTGCCGCCACCTCAATAGAAACCTTATGTTGCATTTCTGTCACCGTTTTCCCATTGATCTTCCAGGTAAACAAACAAACAGAGGAGGGTGACAGAAAGATGCGGTGACTTGAAGGGAGGTTATTTTTGTTCTCGCAGTGTGCCTGGAAGCAAGGCTTATCTGTTTGTTTGGTTTTTTCCCCAAGTGTAAAACAATACTTTGACATTTGGTGAAGACCGTGTTGCAAAAGGACAGGAAGGGATGCTATGTTTTCTGTCAAGTGAGTATATCCTCTTCCCGCACCCACTTTGCACCCTTCACATCTTTCTAAACTGATAAAACAGGCATCCCTGGCCTAAAATCCTATTTTTCCCATTTTGTTCATTGTGCGTGTGTGCACGTGGCACACATCCACTTGTAACTGTAATCCTTTGCCAGACGGCACACTGCGTCGAAAAGGAAAATATTGGTCAGTGGCACTCCTGGCTACAACGAGATTGTAGCAGAAGGAAACACTTATGTTTTGCCGCTGGTGAAGGAACCAGAGGAAGAAGGTGACAAAAAGATGCTAAAAGGTAAAAGTCTCAGCATTAGACAATTACAAGAGTACCAACTATTCATGTCCCAAGACAGCAAGAGCAATGTGACATGGGCCAACACCTACAGCAGAGGAAGTACCACTGCCTCAAAGCCAGGAGAGCTCTGGCCATAGATGCCAATCAGAAAAGTTACACCAAACCAGCAAGTAGTAGTTCAAAGCTACACAAGGAGTGATTGATGCTGTGTGGTACTTCTAACTGAATACTGGCAGGAAACCACTGTTTCCTTCACAAACTCTGATGTGTTTTTGCCCGTGCCAATGAACTCTCCCCTCTTATAAAGAACATAAGCCTTTCACCATTTCCCTTGGCAAAGCCAGCCTCTAACAGTTTGGGATTAGAAGGAGGCTTTTTTTCTTGAGGGCATGTAATTTTTATGTTTGTCCTTAATGGGACTTTCAAACCATTCTCTGAAATATCTGGTACTGGCCACTAGTTTTGTTTACTTGTCTTGTTTGCTTTTTTCCCCCAAGTAAAGCATGAACACAGACTTCCTCTGCCATAGAGGATGCAGCTGAATTTTCCTCGTTTGAGGAAATTGCAGAGATTAACAAATCTGGAGGATGAAAGATGAATCTCACTTGGGCAAATCTGCTGCTTTGATTGTGTCAGACCCAGTACCTAACTAATGGGAATGCTTATGTTATGTTACAGCTTTTAGAATAAAAATAATATATGGCTTAGTATACATGTGCACTACATATACTGTGTGCACACACATGGATGTAAATGCACATGCTTGTGCCATTTACTTACATATTAAACAGGCTGTGCACTCCTCCGGTGCTCTGTTTCAAAACTTAATTATTCATCGGTATTCACTGTGCAATGGTCAGAGAAGGTTTTCTTCCCTGTTACCAAATGAATGTGCTCAGTAGTCACCCTTCAAGATTGCAATACTGCCATTACCGTTTTCTATCTAGAAATAAAAGCCTGCTTTATCCTGCTGTCTTTTACCAGAGTCAAAGCAACACAATTAGCAGACATCAGCATGTGGACAGCCTGATTTCTGACACACTACGGCTTTTTCTTCAGTTTTGTATGAATATGTTCTTAAAACACATAAATTAAACAAAAAAACCCAACACCAAAGCCCCAAACCTAAACCAAAACACGCTTTTATAATTTGAAAGGAGCATCCATATGGGAACCTATATTGGTCCAGCTAAGTAATTCCTTATCTCATATTGATATAACTTTTTCATGTTGACCAGTCTAAACAAATACAGAGAATGAACTTTCCCTGGGCATGTATTTTATAAGTGGATGGGTTTACCTATTGGAAAACAAAATCTTAGTGAAAAATAGTAAGAATAATATTGAAACAACTCTTTCAAAACTTCTGCAACTTCTAGTGAGGGCTACAATTTTGCAATAAAAACTGAGGCATGGCTTTTTTTTGCTGTACTATGTCACCAGTTTTATGGGAATTATTTAGATTCCTGAAGAACATAAAGGAAATGAATGCTGAAATTGTGAATCTTTCATAACTACCGTATTCAAGTAGAGATTCCAAGTGGCACTGAATTACACTTACTCAATTTAATTTATACAGAGTATGCAGCTAGTGAGACTGAGAATATCAGATCAATAGCATGAGAGACAAATGGCAACATAACCTACTCTGAATTGTTGGCAGATGGAGAGAACAGTGACAATATAATGTCTTTTTGCTTTGCAATGGCCTATAAACAGAATATAAAGGGAAGTACGAACAGTACTCTTCTTCCACTCTACCTCTCCTTTAGTCTGATGATTAACCTAACATCTGCCCCCTGCAATGATATAAAAAATTCTTGGCATGGCAAGATTTTTGGCATTGGCATAATTTTATTTTTAAAACCACAGAGATGTTTCTAAAAGCTTTTGAAATGCACCTCCCAAGATACAAGCACGTTTTTGTGACCGGGGTGCTTTGAAAACAATTAGACCCAGGTTTGCTGAATGGTATTGTAGTGAAAGTCCCATAACTGGTACATAAATGAATAGTTTACATGCCTGCTTATAAGCACATAGGATAAAAAGAGACATCACCAATGATCAACTACAGCTTTGTGTAAGTTCATATAAATGACTGAAGTAAGTATGGGAAATTTATCCCCAGAACAAATAAGAATCATCTAACGAGTAATACATAGTTTTCAAGTTCTACTTCATATTTTATTAATATCATAATGGTGCTGCCAGCTCTATTTGTGTACCTGCTTACTCTGTCTGCTGGAAAGGAATTGCTTAGCTTGGGGAAAACAAGCCCTAATAATATTATGTTATTTTCTTTGTTGGCTAAACAGGGGCAAAGCTCAGCAATTATCTGTTTCCTCCTTTTGTCAGGAACTTCGGCATTCCTATTTCTCAGCAGTTCATTACTTACAGTGACAGTGAATGTATGGTATAACCCAGGTTCTGGCTCAGTGCATCTGTTTAGTCTAACCTGCATCTCTGGTCTTGCGACAAGCAACACAATTTTCTTGCATTCTTCACTGGAGAGCAACGCCACTGCCTCTTCTCGATTCTGGACATCTTGGCCATTTATCTAGAAAACAAATGAAAGTGGCACATTAGTTTCTATTTCCACAAAGCAACACACAATAAAGGGCAGATATCAGCTCATTTGTGCTGAATATATGGACAATGAAACTCGCACAACGGGCTCATCTTCAGCCCCTCAGTCGTAAGTGCCTTCACTCAATTACGCGCTTACTGTAAGAGCCGTATCGATCGTTGAAGGATGGTGGACATCAGAGGAAGCAGTTATGTTCATAAATGTCCAGCCTGCGCCCTGGTAACATACATCTAGCAACACAATTAACCAGCCCTTGACAGGTGACGTTCATCTTTCTCCGTTCAGAGTAATGGAAGTGTCACTCTGAGATAATAGTGCTGGTGGAAGCAAGACTGGTAATGCTACAGCTGAAATCAGTCACACTGTATGCTGGTAGTGAGCCAATTAGAGAGCTACAGTATTATCTCTCACCAGGCAATACTTACAGGCCACTGCTTATTGCTGCTCCATTTAATCATTTCATATTTGTGTGGACAGCTTAGTATCCAGAACCACACAAAACATATGTAACCCCCTTACAAGGAGATAATCAAAATAAAAGTGGTTCTCCAATGAGAACATGCTTTTCTTGCTACCTTTCTCCTATTCTGTCACCTCATTAAAACAGCCAGGTCCATGACTACATGGTAACAAACACATTTTGCATTGTCCAAAAGCCTTTATTGAGGGAATCAAGCAGAAATCTTATTTTCCATATGCATTTGGTTTTGTCCAATTCACAGCACAAGAAGTGGATTATTCTCATTGTGGCAACAAAAAACCCCCCTTGGTCTATTTGAAAATGGGTGAAAACAAAACTGGAAGGCAGAAGGATCTGAATATTTGGGGGAAATAAAATCTTGTAAGGGTTTGATTTCAAAACAGCAGGAACTTCCTAGTTGAAAAGTAAAGAGAAAGTTGCACTTCTGCACGTATGTTTGGCCTGAGAGCCTTGACTCCAAACCACAGCTTTAATTCAGATCAAAGAAAACCCCAGTGTACCCTGATTATCTAACCAGCAATGAGTAAAATGCCTGAGACCCTTCAAAGCTTACATTAAGGGATAGCTGTGGTCTGTGGGAGACCAGACAACCATTTGGTAATGCAAAGATGCCCTAACCTGAAAAGCAGAGATGCAGCCACAGAGGTGCAGGAGCAGATCTCCAGCTTGTGCAAAACACCCCCAGCCGCGGTGGCTGCTCCGGCAACTCCTGTCAGCTGAGCAACCGCCTCTCGCGGACCCCGGAGGCGGCAGCGCTGCTGGCCCCACACAGCCTGGAGGTGCCCACCCCACACCAGCTGCACCATCATGGGGGACGAGCAGGGCTTCAGCCTGCCCCACAGCATCTCACTCCCATGGACAGCACTTGTCAGCCTGGAGTGTCACAGCTAAAAACAGCAGAGGTTTAGGCAAGTCTCACTAGGACTGTCCTCATAAAACCTTTCCCTTGACTTTGCAACATTTCACGTAAAATACTCAGGCTGTTCTCGGATGCTTAAGGAGACTGTGAAGGTGACGGGAGAGGTGTGAGGTTTGTAAGAACGAGAAGGGGACAGTTTCAGCCTCAAAAATGTGAGGAAATCTGCTGTAATTTGGTGAGAAATACACAAAACAGAACGTCCCTCCCAGCCTTAACCAATGCCATCCGCCACCCACAGAAAATGCCCCCATGCTCAAGCATCCAGCTCTCTCCCAGCCTCAGTGTAATCCCCCTGTAATGGCACTGTCACCTTCTATTTCTCTGAGTTATCTCATCAATAAGAGTAGATAGAGGGTCAATGTGTTTTCAGATATGAAAGTAAACCCCACATAACTCTCTGGGTGTTAACTTTAATGATCAAACTCATAGCTATATATCAGCACTGACATTAAAGTAATGCTCCAGTCTACAAAAGGATGGTAGAATTACCTATGCTTTTCTCTCACCCCCGGAGTCTTTACTCACAACTGAAATGAATTTCATTAGGAACTGGAGAACATTTGCCTGAACCTCTGTTGGCTGTCCACTTCACCCAGATATTTTAGAAAGCAAGGAAAGGAGAAGAAAATGAACCTACCCTCTACTTCCTTATTTTGAAATGCATAGAGTAGGAATGAAAGTTGTTTCTACTCGGTCAAATAAACTAGCTTTTTTTCTGATTTTTGAAAGTTAAAAATATCATTATATCCTGTTTGCTTTCTTCAGTAGTTATTCTATAGAAAGACACAGAAAGCAGTGCACTGACTTTTCTACTCCTAGCTGCACCCCATGATGTGGTCCCATCACTCCAAGTACCACCAAGGAGTTCACTGCCCTCGCACTGTGGTGTCTGTGTCTTCTGGGGGGAAGAACACCATTCGTCCTGTGAACGTTTTCACATTCCCAACCACACAGAGAATAAATCAGCAGCCCCTGAGTGAGCCCTGACATTAAAATGTAACTTATTATCTCCCCTCTAAAAGATGGGCCACTTGGTAAGCCAGCTCGTAGACCCTGTTGTGTTAGCTAGACGCCCAAAGCTGATAGCAGCGTAAGAGATACAGGTACAGGTTTCAGCAAAGACATTTCCTGCAGAAATGAAAATACTGGAGGGAAGGAACAGGCTGATCTTGCGACAACCTGAAAGCTCACGTGCCTAAATTAATGAAGGGCAATTATGGAATGGGTTACAGAAAAGCAACCTGCCATCACCAGGAACTACGTTTGGGGCTTCAGTGAAAAAAGGTCAAAATACAAGGGAAATCAACTGGGAACCAGAACTAAAATGCTACAATACAGCAAAGAGTTTCCAATCTACTGATTTTTGGTAGCTGTTTTGTGATTTTGTCACTAGGGCAAAAAATGTACTATTCACTGTCAGTTGAAAACAGAAACCCACTGCCATTCTAGCTACTTCCCTCTCTGTACAGGTACACTGCTCTTTAAATGAGCGGATCAATAGAAACGAAGGGGAAAAAAAAAAGCCAAGATGGTGGATTAGAAAAGAACTCAGAAAAGCAATGTTGTATTGGTGGAGGAAAGAAAATATTAACAAAAGCCTAATGAATCCCCTCCTCAAGTATGTTCAAAGTCATCCTTCACTAACAGCACATTTTTTGTATGAAAACTTACCATCTATGCTCAGCACAAGTGAGTTTTACCCAAATTTACGCGATCGTTGAACATAGCGGAAATGAGATTTGCTAATAAATATGGCAAAAAAAGTCACAGGACATAAGGGCATGAGCCAGAACGAGTTTGTCATTCTCATTTTTCAGTACATGCACCCTAGCTCCCGGCTATTGTGTTAAAAAACAGACATGGATTTTCTCATCGATCACAGTAACAAAGAGAGCTACCTTCCCTCATTAACAGTCCACAGAGAAGATGGCACTGTGCGTTTGTCTGAAGAAAGAGTTTAAGGAAGAGTCTATTGTCACATACTTGCAAAATGCGGTCTCCTTCACGGATCCGGCCATCTCTGGCAGCAATGCTGTTTGGATCAACCTGCACAGGACAATATCCAGTAACTGAACACGGAAAGATTTTTACTGGAAATGATAACAGCTGCACAATTGCACAGTTAGAAAAAGTACCATTTTTACTCTGTACAGAGGCAATCTGAAGTTTCCTTTAGAGTCATATAAAATCAACAGTTCTTTAAATAATCATAGAAGCTTGTTTCAGATAAAAGCCTAAAGACAGAAAGGGTTGGGAGCATATGATTTTCAGATTAATACTTTCCTATACCACCATCAGGCATTAACCTTCAGCTGTCAGAGCACTAAGAATTAATGACAGAGTCCCTGTTCTCTGGAAGTTCACTATGGACTGAGGTGCTTCTGCAGCAGTTGATACCTCTATACAAATGAGCCTGTCTTTGGGAAAAGAGCAGGTTTATTTTTCTTTCATGGAAATATTTACTATTAAATTATTATCTCCGTTATCAATCTGTTATTTCCTCTGGAATTCTGCAGCTCACAAGGAAACAGCAAAAAACCCCAAAGGATCTATATCGTATAGATCACTCACAGGTCCTGTATATCATTCCTGGTCTGAGTCAGTTAATTTTAAGTTAGTTTAACCTAAATAGATGTTTAGGGCTCCATTAACAGTTTATCAAAGTCACTGTACCTCATCCCTGAGCAATGACCTACTGTTCATTGCAGGGCAATTTGATCTATCACCTTTCACTTGATGGTTATCTTAAATCATTTATTTTGCCTCGTCATGCCATAAGCTATTTTTTCAAACCAAACATTTGAGTTAGCATTTGGTTTGCAGGTTACGTTCTCTACAGCTGTTAGATATTGTTTTCTTCCTGTGCATTGTCATAAAAAAAGAATTATTCTGAAGTGCTTAATCAAGTACAAAAGACAATATAATTACATTCACTTTAAAAGGTGTGAGAAATTTCTACCATGTAGAAAAAACAGAACATTTCAGATATAATCCTGGAGTGTATTAAGTGATTCCTGCACTTTCTTCATCCCCACAAGGTCAAACAGACTTTAACAGCAGCACTTATACAACTGGTGGAAGACTTATTCTTGGGTAGTTTTATATTAATTCCTCATTCTTGTTCCAAGGCTGGGCTCTGCAGCTTCTTTGACATTGCTGCTGGCCTGCGAATGTGCAATCTTGCCTTCATCCCCATTCACTGATACGTAGGAGAATTCTCTCTACCAATCTCTGTCCATGAGCTTCACTCAGAATTTAGAATCACAGAATCACAGAATACCTCAAGTTGGAAGGGACCCATAAGGCTCATCAAGTCTAACTCCCTGCTCCTCGCAGGACTATCTAAAACTAAAGCATATGACTAAGAGTGTCGTCCAGATGCTCCTTGAACTCTGACAGGCTTAGTGCCGTGACCACATCCCTGGAGAGCCTGTTCCAGTGACCAACCACCCTCTCAGTAAAGAACCTTTTCCTAATGTCCGAATTTGGTTCAACATGTCACAAAAACGACAAATCGGGAACACAGTTCACACAGGACAATCACCAGTGAGCTTGGACTCACCAGTGACCTTGGACTCACATGAGTTCTGCTTTATCCAGAAAAACAACCCCTTTGAGCGGCTGGAGACTCAAAGGGAGCTAGTGTTGCTGGAAGTCTTGTGGACTGACCCTGTGAAACACTAACACCCTGTGATAAGTGCTGGATACCATGTTTTCCTGGTGAAGCCAATGAAAACTTGAGGGTTCATCACATCTTAGTATCCACTATTTTTTGTTGGGGAAAAAAAAATTATTAGTCTTTCCGACATACTCCTCTCTCCCAAGCTACTCTCTCCACCCACCTGTGGTATGTCTGCGTGTACCACAACTGTAAGAAAACCACAAATAATAAAATAATAAAATAATGATTATCCACTGTTATGATTACCGAGGCTGTGGCAGGGGGAGAATGCAAGCAGGGTGTACAGAAGGCGCTTTTCTCCTTAAAAACTCTGCCTGATTTCCATCTTAAGGGCAGATTTCTTTCAAAATTCAGACCATGCTCAGACTGCTTTGTACTTCCCTAACTATGATGCTGTAGTTAAAAGCATTCACATTAAAGAAGCTCACTAGTAATAATTACACTACTTGGGCAACATAATTTAAACTGATAATCTAAATGAATTGAAAGTGACATGCGCTGGCTGATGGCCGACACTTCTGCGCTCTGGTCTCAGAGCACTTGCTCTTACATTCCCTGGCACGTTCAGCCCTCCAGCACGAGCATCTCCCATGCTCCTCCCCATTGCCATGTCCTTACCTCGCTGACATAGATCCCCGTGTCCTCTTCATCGTCGGTTCTGTAACAGACAGTCAGCCCCAGCTTCTCCTGGCTGCTAATGCGGCACAGCTCCACCTCCTACAAGAAAACACACAGGCTCGTATGGTGGCTTTTGCCAAGGATGGAAAAAATTGTGTAGCACAAGGGAGCACCAAGCCACTGACATACTCGTACTGTAGGACATGCTTATGCTGTATGATCTACTCATACTGCCCAGTCTCGAGACACAATATTTTGTGTGCATCTTTAAGGGGGAAAATATTCTGTGAATTAAGAAGGAAATCCCAGGACATTGCAGGTTCAAGCTATATAGAAACAGTTCAGTAAGACATACCAAACTTTGAGAAAAACGGCTGTGCATCGATTTTGCAGTTTTTTTGCTTTTGGATAACAGAAGCTGACTTCCAGTATATTACATAGTCATTTTAGTCCTATCACATCAACTATTGATTTATAGGATATAAGACAGACTGGCTACACATCAATCAATCCATCACACAAGTGCCACTCCCTTCTAACGGCAATCCAAGCCATAAAGCAAAAACACAGCCTTCCATTAATAGCATAATTCCTTCCCTGGCCAGTTTAGTGCCATAGCTTCATTGCAGAAGCTGTTAGGTAACAGCAGGATGCTTCAAGGAATCTCCTGTGGAGCTGAACAGCCGTGGCATCCTCCTCAATTGTGAGATGATGCAGAAAACATATTTTTAGTGCCAGATGTCCCAGCAGTGGCATCTCATGAAAAGTGGAAGTTTTAGGGCAGATGGTGCAGCAATAACTACTACATGCACCCATCTGAGTTAAGCATCTTTAGGGTTTCACGGGGGAATCATTCACAAAAATGCAAAGCTGCACTTGGTTTGAACACTGTGAAACAAATAATTGTAATAAAGCATGATGAATCCAGTAACACAGAGTATTAGCCTGGTTGCAAATGGGAAACTTTAGCTGATATACGTATTTAAAGGGAGTCTGCAGGTGACATTTGGAGCTTAACAGCTTCTGCTTCTCATGGCTGTGCGAAAAAAGGAGAGACAAACCCACGCTTCACTTCTCAGTCTGTGATACAGAGCTTGTTCCTCCCCATCTCCAGAGATGTCACGCAGATTAATCCATAAACAGGCACAGGGCGCACAGCAGTGAGGACTCACTACTGAGTCCAATCGAGTTGTGGGGACCAGGTGTCGAAATACCACAACTTACAGAAAAACCTGCAGTTCACACACATGGGTCAGCCGATGAACCCCGTGCCATTTTCATTTCAGCTGAACATCTTTCACGAAGAGCACTGCTACGGCTCCCTCCCCTGCTCCCTCACCAACATACACATCTACATGGGTTCAGTACCTGCATAAACCCTATAAACTTCTCCCTGGACTTTGGACATTCAATGTCTTAATGAAAACTAAGAAAATGCAGGAAATACCATGAAACCTGTAGTATTCTTTAGTTTTTCTTAAATATGGCAGGAGTTTTAAATAGGGTGGTAAGAAGTGGAAGTAGTCGCCAGTACATGTTATACATCAGGTTGGAAAGAAGAAACACGGGACCGTGTTTTATTAGGGAAGAGAATCGCAGTGACCTGATTTTGGCATTGGGAGCCGAAGTATGTGTACTGGAGGGAGGCCTATTCAAAACCTGTAATAATTGATGCCTCCAGAGGGAAAGAACACTTGACTAGAACTGTAATATTAGGGAGAAATTACAGTAACAAAACGGCTTCAATTACAGCAACAAGGTATACTTTTAAGGAATAAAGAAGCTTGCGGTCCCTTGGAGGCCTATAAGGAAGCCTAAATACACCATAAAGGACTGAGACTGGGACCTTTAAATCAAGGCAAATGAGGAGCTGTGCACAAGCTGAAATCCATTGACTTTCATTGTCCTGCCGGCACAACCTCCCGTCTCCCTGTGCTGAGGCTGCACAGGGGCCCCAAGGACTGCTCTGAACATAATTTCTTCGGTCGGGAATGACCTTGAAGTTCTTGTGGATCATTTGTCTCAAAATGTTACTACAAAGCTGTACAAATGTTTCAGGCTGCAAACAAACTGAATCCTTTCAGTGCGCTGGCCCAATGAGCAGAATAATTTAACCATTTAGGGCATGAAAGAGCAAAGGAAAATGAGGATGACCTTAGAGGCTCCATCCGGGGAGTCCAAGAGGTTTGCTAAAACTGTCTCTGGGAACCAGCTGATGACAAATATCAGTGACTAATAGCCTCTGACTGGGATGCACCAGCCCTGGCTGTGCATAGTGCTTGAGTTGCCACAGCTTTTGTTTCTCCACCCAGTAACAGAGCTTAGAGCTGAGATCTGTACTCGGTACTCTTGGGACTACCTCTTTCCTAAATGACTGTACGGGGCATAGTCTGATGACTGCACATGGCTGTGGCCACTTAGAAGCTGTAGATACCTACGACTGAGATACTGGTACTTAGTGTTAAAGGCCCAACAAACATTTAATGGTTTTCAGTCTAGACTCAAGTACATACTCAAGTAATATCTCATTCAGCATGAGAGAGAAGTTGGATGAAGTCTCTTGCTTTGCATTGGAAGTCATTCCAGATTACTGCCTTTTTCCCACTGCACATCTGCACTACTAACCTCACGGCATCTTCTTTTTTACAGTAAACACGATACATCCTGGTCACATTCAAACAAATCAGGGTTGACAAAACATCTTTGGAAAATTTAAAAACACTTTGCATAAAATATTAAATCATCTCTCAGAGCAAAAGCCCACAAGTCCGATCTTTAACTCTATATAACAAGCACATCTGAAACAACATCAACAGAAGAGCAGCAACTGAGACACTAGAGAACCTGGACCATCATGGTCAAATGCATTTGACATTGCATTTTGCGACAGATGCTTTTTAGTGTTTTTTTTCCCAACTGGTCTTTAACAGAAGAAACAATAAGTTTGGCAGCAGCAATGAATTTGTAGGAATGTAGTTTCCTTCTCTGAAATCCCTTTAGATACGTGCACACATGCACGCGTACATACACACACACACATATAGTTGCATTCTCTTTGGGTTTTGTGTGTGTGCATGTAGGGACTGAACTGACAGTCTTCAAAATTCAGCATTTTAAAAATCTGTGAGAAACAATATTTGGAGATTCATGAAGTGTGCTGACAGACAGATGGTGGAAGGAGAGAGACTGAGGAGAGAGCTTGGGAGATGACAGCCTCCCCCTCTTTTGGGCACTCTGGGGGCAGCCGCCTCTCAACACGAAGAGTATTCTGCTGCCAAGTGACAGAAATCAATGCCAAATTGCTAAATCTTTGACTTGCTGCTTCTTTTCTCTGTGTGGGCAGAACAATAATTCAGTGCGTTGCCACAGTGAAGACAATACTTTAAAGTGTTTTGCCATAAACTATTTGGTTAAAAGACAGACATGGAAATTAGAATAAGGACTATCCTGTCTTGAAAGGCTGGGATGCAAATTTCCAAGGTAGCTCATTTCTTCAGACATAGAAAAGACAGTGAAAATGTGCAGGCCATGCTCCTGAAGGACTGAAAACTGGTTATATTGGTCATCCTCTAAAGTGATTGAGTAGTGGCTGTAGCCTCTGGCTACCAGTTAAAGGCCGTCATTCGCTTCAATGATGGAAAACCAGTTTACAGGCTGTCAGCCTCAGGAAACATAAGACCAAACAAGGAGCTGTCACCTCTTTGGGGAGGGAAGGCTAGGTTAATACTGTCATTTCTCTCAAGTGGTAGAGAAGTAGATTATAAATGTCATCAACTGGGCTGTTGGCTTTCTAGAATTGCTGAAAAGAGGTTACGGGCTATTAGAGGAGACCTTGTAAAAGTTTGCATCAGTTTGCAGTTATAGTGGGTCCTTCTACAAAAAGCTAGATTACAAAGACTAAAGCTGATGGTCTGTTAGAAAACAGACCATGAACCCTTCAGTGACCATTCTTAAACAGTCTTTTTGGGGCAAAAAGAGCTCTGAACTCTTCACATTTTCCCTCCACACACTGGAAAACAGATTACAGCCCAAGAGGGAAGTTGGTAAAGTTTCTTCTCACCGCACCCAGAAGATGTTGACAAGAGTTATTCATCTGATGACCCTGTGCTGGAATAACTGCACACATGGAAAGCTTACTCTGCCCCATTTTTCTTTGCTGACCACTCTGCCAATGGTCTCTACTAAGGCATGCACACCTTTGAATCCTTCCTCCACTTTCTGCCAGGATTAGCTACTCCCTGTTCAACACTGTTCAACCCATTTATAGTGTGGCTAAGCTCTGCCCCTGTCTCATCACTGCCTGTCAGCCTCTCTCACCTCCATTCGAACCATCCCACCCTGGCACCCCTCTCCACCAACACAATCCTTCTGTCCTCATCTTCAAAGCACTTCTCAGTTCACTCTTTCCCCAAGTGACCCTTCACCCATATTCAGAGACAGCAGCCTCACTCACCCTTTTCTCCCATTTCCCTCCAAACACTTCCATTCTCAGTAAGTGCCCATGTCCACACAGACCCTGCATCACCTTCCTTTTACTCTCACCTTATAACCTATCCTGTTATCTCACCTATAGAAATCTGTAAAGAAATTACTGCCTGGTAAGCAGGAAGTCCCATCTACTAAAGTGACCGCTTCACTATGTATGAATCATGCATACAGCTGGGCGCTACCGAAATAACCTATTATTACTGCCACTTTGTTCTCCTTCCTCTCTCTCATCCTCCAATCCTTTGTTCGTCTTGCCTTCTCATACTTCTGTGTGATGAGAAGAAATTTTTGTATGGGTGGGAAATAAGGCAAATAAGAAAGTAGAGCTCAATACAAATTAGTTGCAATGAACAGCAAGCTACCCTCTTCCCAAGGTAGGAGACTCTCAAAGCCCGTACAAGAACTTCCAGTGTTTGGAGGCAACTGGGTGGCTTTGAAACTCAGAATAAACTTGAGATCTGATGTGTCCCTTGCCCAGGAACTGCTGAGGAGTAAATGGGTTCAGGGAATCCCTGACGCTCTCTGTGATAATATTACTTTTATTGAATTTGACCTACTATATTCACAGAATTAGCGAAGACATTGATTGAATTCTTTCCATGGAACTGTAACTCTTGGGCTGCTCTAGTGCAATGGAGGTTTAAGGAGAAAAACATTGCCCCAGCTCTAAAGGGTTTAGAGTCCAGTTGCTGGACACTATAATATTGTCTCATCTCATTCTATGTCCATTCTTCATTTTTGTCCACTCATGACTTACTGGCTGTGAAATGCAATAGGACTAGTTTACTGTGTGTACTGTAGACCAGTATAACTAACTAGAGTTAATCAATCTATTATTCAACATTATTCTATAGTATGACAAAGGTAAACTCTACACTTGGCTACCTCATGTCCAAACATGATGTCCTAGGACTAGGAGTCTCCTGAGACTATGCTGACAAGGAAACTTGTCGATCCTTTTTGCCATTTATTTGTGTATGGAAACACACTGACCCATGTCCAGAATGGAAACCTTTAATAAGGAAACCTTGAAAAAAGGTTACCATTGCAAATGGCAGAGGATGAACTTATTGATACAAGTTACTGGTTGCAAGAACAAGAAATGTACATTTTCTAAAAAATCACCGGGTGTATTTTAGATTACTGGGCATATGTTTGAGACTCTTCCCTAGACGATGCTCTATACTGAGGAAGGGAAATTTCCCTACCTTCTCAAATTCATCATAATTTTGAAAAAAATTAGTAAGATCTTGCCTCATAAGACAGTTTTTTAGGAGGTTTCCAGAAGTTTTGTGCCTTTAAGTCCCTATTCCCTGTTCAATTGTAACTGCTTCGGTGCAGTCACCTCATATAACTTTTTGTGACTTGTTTTCTTTATCTATAAGCAGAAAACAACGCAAACACCACCAAAGTAGCACGACATAAAAGAATAAATGATTACAGAGTGTTTGAAAGGCACTGTAGAAACATTATAAATATTCTACATCCTTCCAGTACTCCCTGTCTGCCTTTATAGCAATTGTTGCACACCACTAAAAGGACAAGAGAGACTATCAAAATCGTAATAGCTATTGAGTTCCCTTCACCTGTACAGTATATCAGAGTAATGGGTCCCATGAACTCTGGTAACACCATTAGAAGGGACAGCATGGAATCAAAACACAACAGTATTTTTCCTAAATGGACGGTGTGTGATCATTTCAGTTAACATTTAAGTCCTCATTACAGTGAGAAATTCATCTCACCGTCGAGACATAGTCAAATACCAAATTAATTTTAATTAGTGTTACTCTCCAGTGTAACAGAACCTGTGATTCATAGTTCAGGGTTTGTATTTTCGTGACATGGTAAGATAAAGGATCCTAAACATGTTCTGTTTATGATACAGTCAACTATTTCTTTTCTTAGCATTAACTAGGATCTACCTTGTCCCATTTAACTCCGTGATCTTTAGAGGAAAAGAATGTCAGCTTTTCATGCTGCTTACATATCAGTATAGTCCAGCCTGTAAAACCCAAACACTGTGCTTTCTTCCCTCTCCCCTTTGAACAACTCTCCTGAATGGGGAAAAAAAAAAAGACAGAAAGGAGAAGGGAAGTTTTGCTATTTACAAGTATGAAATCGCCAGGTTTTAAATTAGGAGTCAACTCAGCAGTACACGTATAGCTTTTAGAAAAGGAAGTCACTACAGTGTACTGGAGAAGGATTCCTACTTCACCAGAAGAAAGACAAAAAGCTGCCAGTCTGGAAAAGTCCTTGTGTGGTGAAACAAACAATGCAATTCAGATATGCTTTACCTTCATCCTGAAATGTATGAAAGAGCTGTATCTTGGCTCAAGTCTCTAAGGTGGCTGACAAATTCCATCTACAAAACCCACAGTAATGTAATGGGTTCTAAGGCAAAAGAATTCAGAGACAGGCAGTCTGTGGAGGTCTCTCTGGGTTCAGCAATTTTTCTGTACCATAGGATGATTATTAGTACCTCCTGGATCAAAACCAGATTACGAATTGTTACTAGTTGCTATTATTGCAACATCAAGGAAAAAAAAATACAAAAAATAAAACGTTATCTTCATAGCCACCCAGAACAACGCAGTTATCACCAATTAGTGAATTACTGCCCATCACTAAATAAGTGGCCATGTGCATACCCTGAAACAACCCCAGGTGTGAGCTGAAACACCTTTATGTTCTACCCCTTTATGGACCATTATCAGGCAGAGCTCCAAACTCTTTACACAATTTACCTCATAGCTGAGATGACCTAAGAGTTTGCAAATGCTAAAATACACCAAGGTTTAGCTGACAGGTTTTATGATTATGTCCTTGTTTTCCTCAGTTTCTTTCACAAGCACTTGTAAAGCAGTGTCTTTGTGCCAGGCTAGTTATTTTGTGTTGTAGCCTTGACTGCACTTTCGGAAGAAATCAAGGCTTATTGAATGCAATGAGTGGACCCAATATCTGATGATCCAAGGTGGAGGAGTGTAGTATTTACCATAAATTCTACGAGAAAACAAAACCAAAAGAATAAAGCAAAATAAGAAAAGAGTAGTTACTTTTTCCTTTGCTTTTCCTTTTTACCTGCAGTAATAGCTGAGAAGCTGTTTTAATGTTCATCTTGCTAATGGTATAATTGACAGAATGATTAACTGAATGAATGAAGCACAAAAGGCCAAGAACAGAGTACTTACAGAATAGCTTAATGAAGAATTAACTGAGAAAGTACATTAAGTTCTGACTTATTTTAATAAACTGGTTATACTGAAAAAAAAATCCTCATCCATCTGAGCTAGTGTCACTCTTCTGAAGCATCAAACAGAAGTGCACAGGGACTACAGGGACTACACACACCTTAAAATTAAGATTCACTCTTCAGTATTGTCTTGTTTCTGCATCTTTATAGGTGAGATAAACCTTCAGTTTATATGCACAGCTGAATTTTGGCTGCTCTTCACACTTTCTATCAATCAGGGTTACTATAAGAAGGTTGTTCTGCAAAGTCAGATCAATTTTATCAGCTTCTTGCTAGTGGTTTCTGTAAACTATGGAAACCAAGCAAAGCTCACTCTCAACCTCACAACTGTGTTTAGTAATCCCAACTTTGCAGTTCTTATCTCATCACTGGGAGTGAGGTAAGCACCTGGATCGTTATCAGGCAGAACTCCAAACAGACAAGCATCCTGGCAGCACCTCGCTAATCACATTCACTTTCTTGGTCTCTTCCTCCACATGACTGGAAGGATATACATTTTCCAGGCTGCCAAATAACTGGTCATTTACATTGCTACCTTCTATAATATTTAATCTTCATAATGCCGCACACTCGTCATCACTGGCAAGTAATTCTGCTCATGAAATAAAAATAAATAATACAAACAGAACCAGAGCTATCCCTTCACTCTTCTTACAGGAACAATTGAATCTAATGAAGTCCTAGGAGGGTAGAGAGCTAACAGTGGAGCTAATAAAAAGAAAAATTCATCTCAAATTCAGAAGTGATGAGAATGGTATTACATGTTACATAAAAGCACACATTGCAAATGAGTGTGGGTGTAAAACAGAGGAAACAACAGCCTGGGTTTGCAACAAAAAAGCATCAGCAGCAGAATAAATGGTGTTCTTTAGACTTCCTTTTAGAACACCATTTATTTCACCTCTGAATTTGTACCATGCAGCAGGAGTTGTGACTGTCATGTACAAATGATCAGAGTATGTACAATGGGTAAGACTACACACCTAAAACAGACGCTTGGTGTTTCAAACAAGTATCACATTTCACCTCACCCAGATCATGTTTCCAACTCTCTTAGCTAGGCTTTGTTTAGCAGTTATGTCTTTAACAATGACCAGAAGTAATTTGAGGAAACTCAGAAAGAAGATGTGTAAATTCTAGCGTCAGTAGAAGTCATCATAACAATCTATTTTAAATATAATGAATTATTATTTTCCTATGGGCTACCTATCTCTGTTTAGATGAAGAGAGTCTGTGGTGCCTCCACTGTACACTTAACAAAGTAATTTCATTTTAAGGTAGATAGTTTGTCTTCAGGCTTGGGGTGGGTGTTAAATATTTAATTGTTTACTTGTGTGTGCATATGTCTGTGTGTGCGGAGGGGAGGTAGTATGTGTGTGTAAATTTATGTATATGAGTATATGGGTATATACAGTGTGTATGTATCTGTGTGTAAGTGCATGCCAGGCAGGTCAGTTACACTGCAGAGAGTCTCCCCTGGCAATCACCAAACAATTCAGTTAAGAGCATGACTGCAACTCTTGAAAACACAGTGATAGGATATACACTTATAATGAGAAACCAAAGTGTCAGATGACCCCAGAATTCACAGAACCAGAGCGGTGACATTTACAGCCATCTCTGGACTCTACCTTTTAATGACAAACCATGTAGAAGACTAATTATTTATTAATAACTGCAAAAAGAGAAACGGCAAAAGGAAACAATTTTCAGTTTGCTAGAAAAGCTCCTCTGTCATAAGCTAGATCAGTCAAACATAAAACCCCCCTCTCACGTTACCTCCATGGTGACTGCGTGTTTAGGGTGGGCAACTGTAAAGAAACAGCTCACAGGAGAGACTATATAGAGGAAACGCCTATCACTGCAGCTTTCTCAAGTGTACCAATAAAAAAAGATCAAAACCGCCTGGGATGCTGGGACTGCCAGACTGAAGGCAAGTAATACCGCAGGGAAACAAAGGCTTCCTAGACCTAAGAACTATCCTAACGCCATCAAGAGTTACGCTCTCTTGTCAAAAGCATTTTCCAGGAAATATGTTAATGTCTACATAACACAGGCTAATTGTAGGCTATGTAGCAGAAGTATTTAGTGTGAAACAGAGTGCAATGAAACTGCCCTCCCCTTCACAGGTCACTACAGGGTCCTACTGCATTCTTTTCACAACGAATAAACCTATATTTAAATGTTTGTAGTGGATTTAATTTACAAACACTGGTCACTTCCACCGGAAAAAAGAGTGTTTCCATCAGAAAAGCAAAGCTCTTAATTCCTCTGGTACCTTCACTATGGAAGGTAACAAGCATCGCAGGATTTTAGCAGATTATACTTCAGTTTTAGAACCCATACTGTAAATGCCTATGGAGATTTGGTAGAGTTCAAGATTTCGCTTTTAAAGCGACTGACATTCTCGAGTTGTGAAAATAACGTAAAGAAATAAGTTCTTTTTTCCCCTTTCTAATGCTCCCAGTATGTTCTGTTATGCAGATTTTACACAGACAGGCACATCCACAATGTACTTGGGGGGGTATTTGGATGGAAATAGAAAAGCTATGGAGCAAGACAGAGCCAGCCTAGATGTAAACAAGCTGGAACTGCTGGCAGCTGTGCTGTTACAAATAAAATTGCATTCCCCACTGTCTTCTCACTTATCAATTTTGACAGAAGACTGTCCTGACTTCTCATAAACAGCAACGAAAAGGACAAATCATGTTGGGTGTCAGATTTGCCAGAATGGATTTGGTTGGTAGCTTACCACAAAGAAACAGAGGGTTATCTCCATTCCACATGGTGGGGAAAAACAATGCTCTGTCCAAGAGGTGGGGGCTCTACCTTACAGGCTGAAGTCTCATTTAATCCTCGTTTTTTAAAGTCTGGTTTAGATTTAAGAATCTCTGACACAAGATTTGTTTACATCAAAGCAGAAAGGAAAAATATCAGCAAGCATTTCTCAAATGCATAATCCAAAAGCAAATACAACACAGAATGAGAAATATTTAAAAACAAAATCACTTTCCTGCTGATCCCTGCTTTATAGCTACACTTAGAGCCATATGCTGCTTTGTGTCCAGACAAAGAATGCCCTGGGACAGCAGGATGCTGTAGACAATGATACCAGTGTTAAAAAAAAAAGGAAAAAAAAAAAGTAGTAGCAGAAAAAACCAGAATTAATATGCTGACATCTAGGCACCTATTAATAAAAATATCATCTCGCAACTGTGGGAGCAGAATTTGGCCCTGTAGCTGATGAATCCTTTGATAATAAAGAAGCTCCATTGGATATGGGAATTCACTCTCTTCCTGCAGCTCTGGAGAGAAAATTTTTGGTGTGCACTACACTTCTATGTAGGAAATCAAAGAATGGAGTAACTTAAGGCATGGCAAGGCTGCCAGTGCATATTCAGCAGTCTGATGTGTGATGATCAGTAACAGTCTGATGGCTGTGAGTGGGAGGAGGAAGACACTCAAGTGTCAGCTGAGACTCCCAATGGGTGAGGATGGGGGGCGGATAGCAGTCGCAGAGCAGATGGGGGAACGGACTGGGCTGGATGAACGATGGAGCTGGACTACGAATGTGAGAAACCTTTGATCACTGTGCTATGAACAAATTTAGTGTTGCAGTGGGTCTAAGCATATGGGGATGAGACAAACACAACTTTTAATTCTGTGTGCCTCACAGGCTTGGTGTGGCCTTTCTGACTTGCTTTTAAAGGGTACTTTAAGCCTTGAGCTTAAAGACACATGGTGGACTTCACAGTGAATGTATCTCATAAGGAAGTCACAGAGGGAAAAAAAAAATCCTTTACAGATTACAGGCTTCCTGGCTGCAAAAGGCTCAACATCTGACAGTATATCCTCCAGGAAGTCACAAACATCCACTCGAACCTGAGTTTTCCCCCTTAGCTAGCACGCATAATACCAAATCTTCAGATCCCTGTCAAAAAGATAAATTCAAAAATCAACCCTTATGGGAAGTATTAAACTTAAAGTACTCTAAATGCTATTAAAAACCTTTTTTTCTCCCTATTGTCTGGATGATCACACCTACTGGAAAGTAAAATGTCCTCAGCATACTTTGTTATTTCAAACAAGCCATGGTCTTACTTTTCTCCCTAATTCTTCCACCTCCCTAATCATTCTCTTTATTTCTGTTCTTTCCCCATGGTGCAGTATGAATGTTAATTTATTAGAAGTACTTAACTATATACATATATTTTCATAGGTTATATATGCATATATGTTTTCACCTGCTTGAGACCCAACACCCCTTCTGGTATGTTCTGCACTTGAGAAAACCATGAATTCTTGCTTTCTGAGCAGACAGATCCATGATGAACTGCCTATATATAGTATTTCTCAGCAGTCAGCTTTGGTCCTCACTTTTGGTCTTTCACTCAATATAAGTGTGAAGTTGCAAGGATGGTATGCAATGAAGGGTTTCCTTTTCACTAATCTTAGATTCTACATTCTCACTTTCTTCTCATTGAACAAAGTAGGTGGGAATAGCACAGACAAGGCAGAAAATGAACCTTATGGTAAAATGAGATAAGCAGACTGGAGTAGTAACTATTCCATTGTGCAGTGTGTGTGAATATACTAAACTGTCACATTGGCTCACAGCCTCTATATTCCAAGGGAATATTTTGCTTTTGGACAATTTTGAAAAAAAAATAAAAGAAAGAGATTTATTATTACATGTATTTGAAGAGAAAAATTCTGACTTTTCATTATGAAACTCTTTGGCTTTCAACATTGAAAAATAAGAGATACAGCAAAGGAATCACTGGTCTGAGCCATTTAAGGGGTGGGGGGAAGAAACCCCTCAAACTTTACCAGTCCAATTTTTTTGGTTTTGGAGCTTTCCAGAATTTGCTCCCCAATCTGTTTTCCAATGAAAATGGCTTTGACATAAAATGTTAGAATGGATCTTCTCTTCGTTATCAGGTAGGAATACAGCACCTCATGTCTGGCTAGAAGTCCATTAACTAATTAGGGGGCTGGAGCACATCTCCTACGAAGGGAGGCTGGGAGAACTGTGTTTGGTTAGCCTTTTGAAGAGAAGTGTCTTCTTAATTAGGAGATCTTATTGCTTCCTTCAAGTACCAAATGCAAGGGTCCAGAGAAGTCAGAACCAGACTCTTCCTGGAGGTGCACTGTGACAGCCACATGAGACAATAAACATGAGTTGCTACTCAGGAAATTCCAATTAGATATTTAGGGAAGTGCTTCTTACCACGAGGGTAGTCAAACACTGGAAGAGTTGTCCAGAGACGTTGTAGACTGTATACTATAAAACATAACCAACTATAACTATATCAGCTATATAATCAGCATCCACTTTCTTGCTCCTATACGACAGGCTCTCTCTGCAATTTCTGGACTTGCCTCAAATAGAGGTACTTGAAAGCAACTTGGAAAATTTAGTGGTGACGTCTACTGAAGGGAATGGGACAATACTAGCACATGACATCAGTGCTAACATCTTTACAGTGACTTCTACATTTCTGTTTGCCATTCATTGTGTTGGAGATAAAGGTCTGGAAGGGATCCAACACCTGCAAAAGCTCTATGTACTTGGAAACCACTCTCTGCACTTGAGACTGTCAGATATATCCTTCTCTGTTCATGAACGTCCTCTTTGCTACACCATGGACCTTCTCAGGAGAAGACCCCAATGTCTGGAGTTTTCCTGACTCTAATGGTATAAAAACTTTCAAGTCTGACACACTGCAAAGGGTAGAGGAAAACCTGTTGAAAGTAAGAATTCTGATAAGATCAGGAACTTCAAGCCCCCAGAAGATAGCTATTCTCCTTCCAAAAAACACATATGCTGCAGCTGTTTCTAAACCTGATTCCCAACTCTCCCGTTTATTAAAGAGCCCCTTCACAGCTTAGTGCTCTTTCTAAACTGTAGCAAGTGCCTTTTTCTAGCCAACAAACCTTAGACACACAAAGTCCAGAGGTTTAGGGGTTGTCATAGCTGCAGTTCAAATCAGCTGAGAATCACTTGGCATAATTAGCTTTCACTTTTTACAATAAATTTCACCTATTGCAGGTAAAATCTTACTTTATTTTTGCTGTATTTCAAAATGTTACTGCCCAGCACTTGGCTCTGTAAACATCATTATTACTGCTGCCTGCCTGCTTTGGGCCTGAAATGTGTCAGAAGATTTATCTGCCTCATCAGCACTTTCTAAACACCCAGGCAGCCAATCGAAATGGGGAGGCATAACAGATGTGCCAACATCTGCTGCAGCGAGCATTTATCTGGACAGCAGAACATGTAGCTGTAGATTCAAACTCCTAACCAGTTACAATTCCACACATTTGAACAGCCTTGATCTACAACTGTGTGAAAGCTATTTTGCAATATTAATTAAAATTAAGTTGAAAATGTAATTTTTCAGTTTTAGACAGCTGTGAGAAATATACCTTCCTGTAATTCAGTTTATGCCTTTCAGACACAGTAAAAGCAAAATACTATGAAAAAGCTAAATTTAAAGTTGAGCTTATAAAATTAGAAATTCTTAGAAAGCACTAAGCTAAAATTCTACCCCATCCATACTCTTGTTTACTTTGAGATACATATATATTAAAATATGTATAGTTAAAATATGCAAATTTTAATCACATACATGTGCCTATAAATCAAGCACATGAAGTGATATGCAATGACTTTTAAAACACATTTTTATTTTCCTGGCACCAAAATGAGGTCTACGGGCACCATATCCATGCTGAGTTTCAGCTGTTCAAACTTCTGTTGCACATGGAAATGTCCTCCACCTCCAAACATATACTTGTATAGACTGATGAAATCATGAGATGAAATACAAAGCAAACTCATCATCTGCTTTTTTGATGCACAATACAGTTTCACCTGTATTCCTGCTCACCAAACCATGCCCTCCAGGAATGACTATCACATTCTCTTTGAAGAGCTGCCTCATTAAATAAAAAAGCAAAGTTCCAGAGAAAAGACCTCTCCCGCTTTTTTTGATTTCTCCTCTGAAGGCCCAGCATGCATAATATTGAAACCTTGTTTAAAGTCCATTTTCTTGTAAAAGGTTCCCTCTTGCTAGGGGGATTCAGCCCCTGCTTCCTGTGCTCTTGAATTTCCTAGAATACTAAGCTTTAAAATAGCGACATTATAATAAGCTGGTTAACGTGATGTAGGTTATTTTTAAAAGAACATGTAAAAGAAATTATTTTCTCCCATCTTTTGTCTGTACGGCTAGATTCCATGTCTCCAAGACAGACTACATGCACTTTCAAGCAGAAGGCATGTGAAAAATAGCATTAATAAAACCCTTAGAAACATTTTCACTGTAAAGCATATATAGAGGTATGTGGTATAACAGTATAAAAACTGTCTAAACAAAGCATTTCTCCAAAACAGAAGATTTATAATCCACAGATTTCCATAAATATGAAAATATTGCCAGCACCTTTCTCTTCCTTCGCTGAGTGAAAGACACATACCATATGTTGTAATGTTGCCCAACAATAAAGTGCTGCTGAACTAAGCTCACTTTTCTTCATTTTCCTAGAAAAACACAACCTCTGACAACAAGGAAGAATTTTTATTAGCTTTCAGGTGAAGTGAGGAGTAACCCTGTGTTTGTTTTATGAAATCATGAAACAAAATGAATATCACTGACTTGATATATTTTCCTCCCGTTTTAAAACACAATAAATAGTAATAACTTTGATAAATTTGCCCATGTCAGTTTTGTGTCTTTTTCTCCCCATTCTCTCATGATCCTCTGTAGTTGTGGACACAATTCAAATCCCTAAATTGGGATATTCATTGCTTAGGGGAGGTGAGATGACAGCAACTTCATCTGCTTTGAATGTCAGAATTTTGTGATGACATACAGTGACACACTCAAAATTAACAAACAACTGTGGCAGAAACTACCTTGACATCCTCTTCCATCTAAATGATCCAATGACTAGCAAGGAAGAAGAGTGATTTAATGGCCAAAAAAGAGATGCATTACAAGTAAAGGCTCCTGGGTTTTACTGCCAGTTCTGTCACTGACTGACTTGGCAAGTCTCTCAATATGACTGTCCTTACTTCACCTGCTAGTGAATTCCTGTAGCAATACAGGACATAGTAACACTGAAGAACCTCAATGGAATGGTGTTAAGTTTAATTAATTCATACTTGAAAAGTCACTTCAATTCTTAAAAGACAGATGAAAAAGTAAAAGGAAAGGACTGCTCCTTTTACCACTCCTTTGCTCATTTACAGTGTACAATTGGCCACAGTTAGGGAGAAATTACATATTTATTATTGTCTATGTGTAAATTATGCTGACTTAAATCCCCAGGTATTTTAAAAATAAAAATGCCAGTGAAATACATAATCTTGTGCTGTAGTACGCCAAATGCATGCTAAAAGAGTCTTCTTTTAATTATTACACAGTGTTATTCAAAGAATTACAGCAAAAAAATATTCCAGTGCCACTTCTCCATTTTAACTATGACCTTTTCCATTTTTAGTCCGTAGTGACAGTCAGCTGGATCACAGGCCAGGTGTTAGCAGCTCAGAACTCCTTTTGAGTTAAAAGGAAAAAATCTCGAGGAAGGGTTCTAGAAGCCCTGATCATTTTGGTGTTTTCTCAGGTCCAGCTGAAACAACTCTAATAATCTATTTACTTGTCCAGGAGACTTCCTCACAAGCCTTTCAATTAATAGCTTTAAAATACAGTCCATTTTTTTCTCTGGATTTGTATGATATGACAGGTAGGAATGGGAAAAAAACCACCCCAAGACCCCACAAACCAGAAAGACTCTCCTAAGCAACCAAGACCACAGATCACAGGCACACACATACCTGTTCACTTCCTTCATGATACTTCTTAACAGCAGCTGCTACATAATATTAAGAATTGCCACAAAAAATCAGAATAATGGTGTCAGTAAAATGTCTCTATACCATGGGGCATCCACGATTCAGCCATAACCACTAGGCAGTTACGAACTGATGGTCAGAAAATAAACACAATACAGTAAGTCCCAGTTTATCGAAGCCCACTCTGAGCTGTCAGATCAGTCCCTCCACCACAACAGCAGCTGTATAAGGTAAGGCACGTGGTAAGAAGTATCTGCTTTTCCATTGAAAATCTACACCACACTTACCAGCAAGCCTTTTCACATTCCCTTTATCACACCAGTCAGGTCTGATGACAATGGAAAGACACAACCTTGTCCACCATTTCAGCTCTTCTACACTGCAACACCCACGTCTCTATTAGGATCCTTATTTCTTGACGCCTTCTCTTTTAAATTACATCTGGTGGTTGCTGAATTCCAAAACTGCCTTTTATTTGCTAAAGGCTCTTTTTTGATTCATCCTAAGTTTTAAGTTCAGGAAAAAAAGAATCCATTTGCAGTAGGAAATACAGAAGAAACAAGCACAACCTGACAGCAAATCACAGAGGTATTATAGTGGTTCTGCCCCTTCACATTGCTGTCACCCTACCTCAACATGGCTGGAACTTGGCTTGAGTGATCCCTGCCAAAACAAGGTTTCTCTCTCTCTCTCTCTCTCTTTCTCACCCCTTTAATACTATTAAATAAAAAACATGACTTAATAGCTGTGCGGAGAAATTCCATGTTACATGTAAGGAATTTCCAGAAAACTCTTATCTAAGAAATGTTTTCCATTTTGATGGTTACACATCCATCTTCTGGGTTAGCTTCATTGTACGGAAACACTCATCAGGTAACAAAACAAAAGAGCCTGACTGCAGCGATCGGAAGCGCTGGCAGTGTGTGCACAGAAGCTGTTTCCATAAAAACTGTTTATTCAGGTGTTAGCAATTGAAGCAGGAGCTCCAATTGCGTTGCCGCAAGCGCCTGTAATGCTCGCACAGGGGTGTTTGCAGGCTATTACAGCTCTGAAGGGAGCTGTTACAGGCTATCAGCTCAGTAATCCTCATGTTAAAAAGGCCCTAAATATGTATTTACAAGATAGACAGATCTGTTTGGTTTACTGGTTAAATAATCCATGTGTTGAAAAGGCCTTAAATACGAATTCGCAGGGCAGGCAGGTCTCTCCTGACCTATTACAGCAGTGGTGGGCCTTTCAGAAAGTCACCGGAGACCACACTTTAGTGGCCCATGAGGGCCTCAACCCACAAATGCTTACGCGTTCAAGTAACTTTATTCAGATAAACAGCCTCACTCAGACTGCTAAGCGGAACAAAATTACTCCTTCTTTTGTTCTAAGGAAAAAATACCAATAAAATTGATCACTTCAAAAGCATTATGTCACAGAAATGGGAAATTTGAATTTGCATCTGAAATACCTTCCCTTATCACGATGGGATGAGTGTTACTGGAAGAGTAAACCAATGTGTCACCACTGCATTGCATCTGCTGCAATGCTCAGATACAGTAAGAGAAACGAAGAGAACAGGATAAAATTCTCCTCTATGGGAGTTTCAAGTGTTCAGTGAGAAGAGGTCTACACAAAACCTTACTCATGGCCAATTCCCAAAGTTTCCTACCTTTTCTCTCTTCGAGGCCCATTTTTAGTTGTTTGTGAAAACAGCTGACAGCATCTGATCCAGAAATGCTCAGGTCAATAGGAAACCTTAGCCATCTCAGTAGGTTTGGATCAGGCCAGTGGTAAACTTAAAGGACTAAGCTACATTTACAGTTAACAGATTTATGAGTGCAAATACTTATCAAAACATTTAAATGAACGGCTGTGCATAACCATAAATTAGCACTGACATTCAACACGCATACATACACATTTATTTCCTTATTCTGACTGAAAATCTGTCCCTTGGGTCTACAAAGCGGAACATGAACTTACGAGTATTTATTTTTGCCCTGAGGTATTAACCAAGCCTCAGAGCACTGTGGGTTGCTCTGCTTAGGAGGAGATACTGATGATGGAGTAAAGCAACCTTCATATGAATCTTCTAATTTCCAAAAGACCTATTTTCCAGAGCATAGAAGGAATCAAAACGGCGGGTGTGTAGTTTCTAGCTCATGCTCCAAGTTTCACAGAGGCATCAGGTGGGAAAAATCTCACATGGCTTTTTCTCAAAACACTATGCTGTTTTGTGGCTGCTGTTTCTTGCAGGACCTCTGATCCTTTCATTGTCTGGACACAAAAGGCTTCATAAAAACTGACCACAGAAAGATTTCACCTGTACATGCTTCTAAGGTGTCTAAGACCTTAAGTGAAGAGCATCAGGGTACCTTGTAATTTCATATAGGGTGAACTCAACCCTTAGCAACTTCTCCCAGGTACTGGTCTTAATACTGCCCCAATCTGTCAGCACTAGCATTTGCATGCATTAAAACTGGAGTCATCAGACACAGGCAGGCTAACACAATGGCTGTCATTCTGCCTTTTTCACTCTGAAAATGCTAATCCTGGCATGGTGGACCATTGATGTGGTTTTCCAGGCTCCTGCAATCTATGTCATTGTACTGAAGCAATCACTTGTGCCTTTGCCTAAAAACAAGAACAATCAGAGCTGGAAAGTCTTTTAGGCAATAATGCTGGTCTCCTTCGCACATCCACATCAACTAACACTCAACCTCCCTCCAAAAAACCTCCCTCAATTCTGAGAGCAAAGTTCAGCCTACTCTTCCTCATATATGCAACAACAACAGTTACCTCGACCCACTGCTATTTCTTCTCAAGGATGTCCACTTTTGCTGTTTGTAAGAAGATTCAGCTAGGAATATGAATCTTTTCCTATCTCAGATATACGAGATTTTAAAAGCTGTAATTCCCCAGAGATATTGGCTCTCACAGCAGAAACCAATCACTTCCTGTTTTGCTTTTGCTCAAAAGCTACTTCAGTACATAGACGGTATGAAGGTCTCTGCCCTTGGGTAAGGACCTGTTGACTAAATGACTCTACCTGCTTGTGCCTGCTTGTAACATCTTATTTTCTTCTGCCCCTCTTATTGAAAGGCAGTCTCCTCAGACTGAATATGTAGGACCAGACATCAATGATGCTTTCTTTTGTCCAGCTTTGTCTTTACAACATTCTTTGGGGGTTTTTTACCTATTTTTTCACTGTTCCGCCATTTAAGTGACTTGGTCCCCTTAATTTCTGTATTACTGCCAATGTTCCAAACCAAGTATATGATGTTTCTCTCTCCTGGATAGTAGGTTCCGAAATGTTATTAAAGAAGTGCACATCCATTAGCTTATTTACTCCTCTCTAGCACCAGTATCCTCTGTTCTTCTTACAAGGACAAATTTTAGAGCCATGTTTAATACAGATTTACTGGAAGCTGTGATGCTTTTAGTCCTTTCACCTTATTGGCACCAGAGAGCGTGATGTATACTCTAACATCACATGATGTAATTCCAGCATCATAAGAGCCACTCACAGCCAGACTGGGTGGGTTTGTCCGGAATATCTTTGGCTCTCTTTCAGTGATACTGACTGCAAGTCCAACTGAGCATTTACAAATCGGTCAATTCCTGCTTTATCTTAAAAGTCCTCATGGGTATCTGGCTATGCCAGAATTGCAAATCTTTTGATCTCTTTCTGCCAACACTGACTGATGCTGGCTCTGACCTCTGTCTCAATATCTACCAACAATTCGGATTCCTTTTATGACAAGTTTTGCAGCAGCAACGTAAGGATGCTCAAGTTGGCTATCAATCAGCAATCCCCCAGCTTTGTCATCTTCCCAGCCATTTGTTTAAAGTATGGTACTGTATGGAGCCTAATGAGCCTCCCAGGGAGTTCATCCTTCCAAGACAACTGGCTCATACTTGAGTTTATTGCACTGCGACAATCTGAGCACAACCCACAGGGTTTTTCTAGTTTACAAATGGAGTAGAAGAGTCTTATAAGTGTCTAATCCTACCAAATCCACTGGCAAGTATAAGTCCGTATCCCCAGTGCTGGCTATCATATGTGATCCTCCTGTTTGTTTCTTATGCTGGTAACTCAGGTACTTAAACGCCAGCACATGTCTGTAAGCAAGTTCCAAGCTGATCAAAGCTTTCCAGGACATTCCCTTTCTTGGAAAGCATTCTTGTTTACAGCATCTCAGTTGCTAGTCTTCTTATTTCCTTACTTCCTAATTTGGCTGAGTATTTTGCATTTGTGTCTCAGAACTGATGCATTCTTCACTTACAAAACATTCCTAGGAAATAACAAGGTGTTGCTCTAGTTCTTTTTCTGCTCACTATCTTGTTTCAATCCCTTTCTGAAATCTCCAGGTTTGGCTTCGAATCCATTTAAAAACTATTAAGTTTGCCATGAAGACCTGTGAGCTGCTTATCTGTATCCTTTTAGTACAATGGGAATGCTAATGTGCAGTTTGGAAATGGGACCATACTCCTGACACCAGGTAGGTTTTTTGCTGTGTGTGATTAGCTAAGGTTCACACCAGAAAGTTGTCATGAAGGAAAAAACAATAATAAAATCAGGGAGCACTGATACAATCCTCCTTCTACAGAAAGCACGGTAATAACGACAAACCTCTTTCCCCTAAACACAGGAGAAATCAAGTGGTGGGGGATAGAGAATGCTCTGTGCTTCTTCCACCCAGCCTGCAGCCCTCAGGGTGGCGCGAGCAGAGCTTCTGCACCCTCTCTCCTTGCTGCTTTCACCCTTAGATAGTGGATGGACAATGCTGATTTTATAAGTAGTTGTCTTCCCAAGTGCTCGAGCATTTTTTCCTTCCCTGATGCTGCTGCCACAGCACAGCAACTTGTGGAGCTATGCTGGAAATCAGATCAGGCAGCTGGGTTAGGTTAAAAACAACCCTTCTAAAAATCTATTATTAAAAAATACTGGATTACTTCTCACATCCGTTTCACAAAAAGTAACGTTGGCATAACTGAGGGGCCAGAAAACATCAGGGCAAGGGGGGGACTGGGCCACAGCAGGGTACACCTAAGCCAATACTGTTGTAGAGACCTTGACAGCATTGGACCATAGCCTCTGTTCCACTTACTGTCCTGCTGCTTCTCCCCTGGATCCGCAACAGCAGCTAGTAAATCCCTTTTGACTCTGTCCTTTATGAGAACTCTTTTTGGACGGAGATATATATCTCTGGGGACAATGCTCTCAATTTTTCCAGCTACCTAGTTATGGCAAGGGAGCTTAATCATGTCTTATAAGGACCTGAAATAACATAAACCAATGAGTAACCTAAATCATAATATTACCATACAGGCTTAAATTTTGGGTATGTCTTTCATGTTTACAGCTCTGCTAGTTAAAGGCTCTGAGATGTTCTTGTTTCTCCTTCAAAACCTTCATATTTAGTAGAAAGCATTCTTCTCAAAGGAAGCTAGACAGTTCCTTCCCTATTTAAATTTCACATGAAACACTTTATTTCAGTCACTCAGTGAATTTGCCTTGGGCAACTGAATCACAGCTGACAGCAAATTAATGACTATGATGGTGTGATTAGTAGAGATTACAGGCAACTGAGAACCTGCCCAAGCATTTGCCGTTGTCAATACTCATGCCAGCTATTGTCAACACTTAATAGACTATTAAGTATTGAGTATTAAGTATTGATACTCTACTAAGTATTAATAAAGTAAGTTGTCAACACTTCTGCCAGCTATTATTAGGGATTAATGGTCATAATGAGGACTTGATTCCACCAGGTAGACTCTTTAAAAACTGTCAGTATTTTAATATGTCACTGATATTCTGCTTAAATGGTGAAAATTATTTTTATCTAACCATTTTTTTAATATTGTTTCTAGATGCTTATATTACTAATTTATTTAAGTATTACTAGAAAAATAGTTTCTATTACATTTAAGGAAGAAGTACCATAAACAAACACACTTGGTGGAGAAATTTAATATTATATGACACATGGGAGTCAAAACAGAACTTAAGCTCTGAGACTCTTGTGTTGTGAGATATCACACCAAAACCCAACTGGGAAGAAATAATGATTTCACTAATCCCTAGCAATGATTTTTTGAGGAGTTCAAATAAAAGTTTGCTTGTTCTGATTGAGATTCCCTAAGTAGATGTTATTTGATTTTTCTGCTTCCTGGGGGAAGAACTTCAGATTCCCCAGGCTGCTAGAAGAAAAGAACAATGGGCTGAACTTGCAATAGAGCATCTTAGCTGCTAAAGACACGATAAAAGTGAACACACTGCATATTTGCCAAAGCTTTTGCCATTCATTTCATTTCCAAATGTCAACCAGTTATATGAAACCTTTAAAAAGGTTTCTTAGGGTAGAGCAAACAGGAGGATAAGATATTTTTAATCTTGTATTCAAGATATTTAATTATTTATAATTACTCTTATTTAAAATACAGTAACTTGAACTTATGCAAAGACTCAGCACTGTTTAATAATAAAAAGAACCATCTGCTTCTTACGCCTATCCCTACAAATATTTGGTTACTGGATGATAGTGGAAAACATGAAAAGCTAATGACTGGCTGACAAGAAGACTATTTAGATATTGAAATGAAAATCTAATGAAAAGCAACATCACCAATCATGTTATCATTTTAGGAAGCCTCACATCATGATTTTTCAGTGACTCAGAAACACATCCACCATTGTCATTGGAGAGTACAATGCATTAACAGCAAAGGGAGATTTGTGGTAGAGAGCACAATTTCTTATAATTGCAATACTTATAATGTCAAATATCAAAGAGCAAGTAATAGAAATTACATTCATTTTCTAAGTTGTAGCCTGATCTTACAAACACTCAAGCACACACCCAAGTATCTGGAAGACTGACCCCTAAGGCATGAGATACAAGGCCAATTAATTCTTAAAATCGGGGGGGGAAGTAATTAAGCTTCCAGTTACCATTTTTAATTTTGGAAAGGCTTGCTTTAACGTGTTAAAACTGCAAAAGCAAAGCATCTGAGTTACAGTCTCCACTGTACAAAGAGGGAACGTGTTTAATAAGCCTCCTGGACTTGTATGTAGCCACCCACTGCAGAATTCTGCTTTCACATTTCACGTGTGTAGCCTAACCCCAGTAAAGCCTGTGACATTACACAGGTATAAAATAAAATAGCCTTTGGTGCCAATTTTTTAAGAAGCATTCCCACTCTTATTTTTCTCAGAGGAGCCTGCTATCAGCTCTGCAAATACCATATCTGTAATAACAGAAAGAGAGGCTGCAGTGTGCCAGTGATCTTACCTCATACTCAAAGTCCTCTGTTCTATCTGCATCAGCAGGCAGGCTGGAAAGATACTCATTACCTTCATAAAATTCGTGCTCCACTGGGTGAAGAGAATGGCAGCTATGTGGAACAAAGCAGTACAACAACAGTAGATGAGACAATAGGGTTTTTTAAATTAAAAAGTGATAACACCCCCCCCCCCACTTCTCTGTAGTTTTCTCATCTCTGGAATGCTACTCTGAACAGCCTGACAGCCTGAAAGGACCTGTACCAAGAAGTAGCACGGGCTGTTTTCTTTTCAAAAGCTCATACTCTGGCTGAGTTCATTTTGCTGGGTTCATCTTTTGTCAGATTTACACAGGGTAATTTCTTATAAGGGTCTGTTTTGGGCCAAACTACTTAATTGTGACAATTTGAGATTCCTTATGCTCATAAAGGTACCTAACTCCAGATTCACGTGCTGTGTCATGGCCAGGGGCAACTCACTAATTATCTGGTTATAAAGTCTTGAACGTCCACAATCTACTACCCACACCAGGCTCACAAATTGTTCAAGAACTCGCATAAAACAACTTGCATTATCCTCTTCTGTTAAAGTGATAACAGGTCAGTGAAGTGCATTTGAGTGACTGCACACTTAAAAATGTCAGTAAACTGCACTGTTAAATGGGCTTGGAGCACAAAGAATGAGGTCTTTACAATGTGCACTTAGGTACAGCCTTAGACCCAAGGCTGGATCCCAACCACGCAGCACCCAGTGTGGATCTATCTTAGCAGAGGTTGGAAACTTTTCCCCATGCTGAGGGCATGGGAACTTCAATGACAGTAGCACACGGTTGAGTAATAACCAGTAACAACTCAAAAATACACACATATCATGTTCCCAGCCGTGCAGCAGTAAGTGGTACGCTCAATCCAGCATTTGGCTGGCAAGTTCTCTCTGAGATAATCACCTACCCAGCTTACGTAGAAGTTCTACAAATGGAGCTACATCAAAGTCAAAAGTGGCATGTTCTTCATTAGCATCAATTCTGTGGAGATGCATGGCACGCCAGGAAGTCAGTGGAAAAGCTCTAGGGCTATCATAGTTTTGCTGGCTACAGACAGAGGGCAAGGGTCAACCACTAGATGATGTTACTCATGAGCCGGAGTCCAAAGAGGAAGAAGCCTACACCCTATTTTTGTATAAGCACCACCTGGTGGTGTTTGCATTCAATTCAGTTTCAAAGAATTCAACTGAGGGATAATTTAATTCATATCATTTGCCATATGACAGGTGAAATTGTACTTTTGATGTCTATATTTTTGGAATTGTTTTGCTTTTGATAAGGGGACCTTTAAATTATGTTTCCTTCATTTCTTGGTAAATAATTTGGAAGAACAGAAAGCAACAAGACAGCTCTTTCTAGGTTTGAAGAAGCCTTTTGGGTACTTTGGAACACAGAAGTGTTTTTCTTCTTCACTAGGGCTTAGCTTTGGATGAACACACACATGAACAGTAAGCAAACACGGCCAAGATTCCTTCCTGTAGCTCTAATCCATAAGCAGAGTTTAGGAAAACTGTCACTGAAACCCACTGAATGGGACAGTGGTTATCAACGACATTTATAATTTATTTAAAGTGCTCCTAAGACTTTTTCAAGAGAAGGCTACAAGCCCACCACTGCAATGCCTCAATCCCATAGGTAAACAGCAGAAGAAGATAAACCATACCTGTCTGAAAGTAGAAAAGGGCAGATATCAGGAACTGGCGGTGTGGAAGGCCTTAGTTTGGCCAGAGCTATAATGTGCTCGAAAGTGATGTCAGTCTGAGTGCTGGCATCCACAAGCCGAACATCCTGAGAGCTACCATGAGCTTTGCTAGTTGGGGCTCGTCGTAAAACTTGAACTACAATTGGCTCCTTGGCATTGCGAAAAGCTTCCACTGCCTCTTCATGAGTGGCCTTGGAGATGTCCTTCCCATTGATCTAGAAAAAAACAGAAAAATATACCAAAGGTTACTCACAAGAGAAAAGGCAGCATAAAAATATGGGTGTAAAATATAGGGGGATGAATTATTTGTGTAGTACATCAAGCCACGAGCTGACATTGACTGGACCATATTTTGGCATCCATGCAAGAGGGAAGATAAAGCTGGGAGGAGAAATAAATTCTTTACTCTTTGCTAGAAATTAGAAATGGTTTGAACTCTTCCGTAACTGTCCCAATGGAATCTGAACACAGCAAAGAAACTACAGTATTTAAAAAGGACATTTAAAATTATTTTTATCGTGCTACTTTGTTCACCTCATAAAATACAAATAAAAAAGAAGGGGTGCCTTTAATTTTCAATTTCAGCATTTTCTGTGGCATGCAACTGTTTTAAAGGATTTCTGGCACAGCATTGTTATTAATGCAGATGTCAATAAACATGTCTCTGATGTTAAAAAGAAACAAGGCCAATTTTCAATGTTTTGTCACTTATCTGCTATGGCCATTATACAATCATTAAGACCAAAGATAGGAAGATTTGACTAACACAGTCAGCTGCTGCTCTTTTAAGGAAAGAGAAATCTAAATCAAACGAACTGAAGAAATAATTTGCTACAAACAGATGAATAATAAACCAGAGAAAATTATGCTGCAAATGCAGCATAGCTTGGCAAAACTAAAAGACTGTGGTGAGGTTTCTCTCTGCTACAGGCAAAGCAGCAAATTCCTCCCAGTCTAGATGAGGCCTTAGGGTATTAAAAAAGGTGACTACAAGGCTGGATGATGCTAAATTCATATGAATTCAGGTGTTTAGGGCAAAATTCCCAAGTATCAGCCCGCTGCAAAATGTGAGGGCTAATTTGTCAATGGCAGTCAGTAGCTAAGCCCCTGGACACAGGGGCTGTGCAACATCCTTACACAGAAAATACCATTCTGCTGTTTCCAGAGCAATGGGACTGCTGCACAGGACCTAACTGTTGTGAGCTACTGTGAGGATGAGATGATCCTGTGCTGGGGTAGAAAGGCAGGGTTTTCTAGTAAGAAATGTGAATATCTGAAGGGTATCAAAACCTGATTAAAATTTATATCCCTGAGAAGATCTCTACACTGGCAGCAAATCAGAAATAGGATTCTACTGGAAGTTCATGCCCAAATTAACTTTGTTGTATAGACAATGAAGTCGTAGAACTTCTGCTTAAAGACCGAAGTCTAAACCCTCCCCAGAAATGGGACAGACCCCATAACTGACTTTTCCCCAATGCCTGCAAATATTGGTTGAAACCAAAATTTGCCACATCACTCTTTCATTCAAGAAATTCTTGGAACTTTCTTGTCAAAAAGGAAAAACACGTGAACAAGAACAATGCCAGCAAACTCAAAAGAGCCATTCAGCAGCCTTCAGTAGCATTTTTAAGCCTGTCAGGAGAAGCATTTGCAATTAAAAATGTTGTATTTGAGGCAACATGTGTAACCATAGTCTTGTCTATTTATGTGGATGGCTATGATACCGTTGATCATTAATTACATGTATATATCAACTCAATACATTTCCAGAGTACGTGCTCGAGTACAAGGTAGAACCGGCTTTCCTCTAACACAACGTCCAAAGAAGCAGCGCTTTCACAGGCACGTTACTCACAAGGACATGCAAAATAACCACACCGTAGTGTAGCCACCAATGTAAAGGTCAGTTGATCTTTCTAGCTAGCCCTGATGCTGTATGTGGTGATGAGAAGGCTAGAAATTATCTGAACAGATTTCTGTACATGAAAAAGCTCAAAACTCCCTGTGCTGAATGCCTGGGATCCCCAGAATTACCACACCACTGCAGCCTAGACTGTGATCAAGTAATATGAACAGCAGCTAGATTGGTCACCTAAGTTTAATGCATATGTATGGTTTCTCTGACGACTGAAGCCCTCCTTTGCTTTTTTTGTTATATTCCTTTTCATTACTATTATTATTACTATTATTATATTTCATTATTATTGTTGTTAGTATTATATTTTACTTTAGTTATTAAACTGTTCTTATCTCAACCCACAAGTTTTACCTTCTTTCCCGATTCTCCTCCCCATCCCAGTGGGAGTGGGGGTGGGGAGCACGGGAGCAGCTGCGTGGTGCTTAGCTGCTGGCTGGGGTTAAACCACAACAGTGGTATATAAGAGGAAGGGACAGAACAGTCAAAGAACAAGCTATATTATAAGAAAATAAAAGAAATTTCCCCAAGGAGTGAGCTTCTGCAAACCCTCTCCAATAGCACAAGCTATACTGCCAGGGTGTTCAGACTCAGCCCCGTCTAATAGAGGCAATTGGAGAAAAGGCTTCAAGCCTGAGTCTTCTGGTCACTCTTCAGTTCCAGCCTCTGCTTCATCCTTGCTTCTAACTCAGATCCTGTCAAGGACACAATTTTCCACAGTTTTTGCAGTTTTTGTAACAAAAGTGTCCTATAGGCCCTCTGAGTAACTCTCATTCCTAAGGCCCTAGGAACAGAAAAATTACTTTCCTGCCTCCCAAAACCCTTTCAATACTTTTTAAGTTTCAGATGACTATATGGTGTTTCTCCTAAAAGCAAATGCTTGGGAATAAATACCACATAGCACTGTATCAATTTTTTCCCCTGTTCAAGTGTAAAACACACAATCCTTCTGTATCCCAGCTGAACCACACGGTTTTTGGCACAAGCTGACCATTTTATCACAGATCTGCATCAGCAAAGCAAAAAGATATTTTGATAGCATACAAAATACTAGATTTTTTTGGAAAACCAGAAGCTCTGTTTATTCACATCAGTCAATACTTATCACTTATTCTGAGGAAATAAACATATATTCACAACAATGCCATTTACATGCAAATTTTATTTCTAAAGAATAATAATATTTTAAAATCACATGAGTGTGAAAAATCACAAAAGATACACATTTTCATTTATCCTGGGAACCTATGGCTGACCTCTATTTTCATTTAAATGCCTATTTAATTTAAAGACTTTAAAAATATTCCATCCTTTATGTTGGTTTCTTATGAAATACAATACTTCGGACACCCAATACTTGTTTAAATTGTCACTTGAAGTTCATCAACACACTTTGTCGATCTGCATAAAGGTCACCTAATTTATAAATGCTGCCTTTCTCAGAAGAAAATCTATAGCTGAATTACTCTATGCTGGCAGCTGTCCTGCCCACTTGGGGCTGGGAAGAGAGAATTTATTTTAAAACCTAAAGCCAATACTACAGATGGGGTTGGAAGCTCTCTTCACGTAGCTTCTTTAAGGGTTTTCTGCCTCCTGCATTATCCCCCAACTTAACACTCACATATAGTTACCCTGGGAGCCGTAGACAGCTGAGCACTTATTTACAGCAAGCCACTTACAGGTTCTTAGTGGATGATTAAATAAATTCCTTGCCTCGGAAAGGTTACTTTCAGTGGAATCCAGGGTACTATTTTAAGTGGATAGAGAAATCAGTCACTTTTAACAGTCAACACAAAGACATGGGAATACATTTGTTGTAGCAGATGGGCTAATTAATCCACAAGCAAGTTGTGAATGTTAAGTAAAGAATATATCTTTTCTCATGTAAACCATCCTCCTGTCCTGTTTGATTAAGCTTCTGTTTAATGAACACTCTCCCTCCGCTTTTGGACACACTGCAAAGCCTGGGCCACTTGTCAACATCTCCCCCAGAGTGACTGGTGGCCACTGCCTGGATCCTGGCCATCCCCTTTGGATTCTTGCTCTAAATCCAGCCACATGCAAAACTTCATCAGCGTCAGAAAATAAACAAGCAAACGGGCTTTGTCTTTCATGCACAAATCAACTGACATTGGCCAACTGCCACTTCTAATGCCAGCACCACTGTACATAGGCTTATTCCCACCCACACAGAGGTGGACAGCAGAGAAGGAAGGAGGGATAGGACTAAATGACAAAACAGTGACTAAATAACAAAACAGTGACAAATGGTTGCGAGGTTATCCTTGTGCTTTGAGTTCTAAAAAAAAAAAAAAGAAAAATCAGTCCTTCGATGAAGACTGCTTCCAGGATTTAAGTGCCTGTGACCGAGAAATGAAATAGCCTTGTCTTCTAACACTTTTCTGCTCTTGATAATTTAACACTGGCCAGAATTTTTGAATCAAGAGGGCCAGAAATGTTGATATGTTTCCTGTAGTCTTTACTTCCTCCATATTAAGAGAAGAAGGAAAAAAGGAAAAAGGGAAAAAGGGAAAAAAAGGCAAAGATGTGTAGTCATCTGATTGCAACCATCACAAAAGGTGTCACATTAGCAGCTCATGAGATAACCTCCTATCCTCAGCAAATACCCGGCATATGCAAGTTGAAATTTAAGATTAGCTCTGCTGAAGTAAAATCCTTGGAGACCCTCCGTTTAATCAGTAAAGGCAAAGGGAAGAATAACTGGAGTGTTCTGCTAGAGCAGAGATGTCCAGACATAAGGATTTCCCAGTGAAATGACAGAGATGCTGTCTGACATGATGATGGAGTTCACACAAGGCTCACTGTCCTAGGAGATTTCAATACCCATGCAGAAGATGCCTCTGGCCTGACAGGTGCTAAATCTGCTCTCATCACAGCAGTCTCTTCACCTCCAATCCCTCACCCTAAATACATCCAGGCTACCACACCCTGGCTGCATCCTTGGATGGCAAACCAGCACAAAGGATCGAACACTGTCCCTTAGTTTGACCAGTCCTTCTTTAGGACAGGAATTTGAGCCCTCCCTAACTGCAAGCCACAGAAAAAGAACAAAAACTTACCACCTTCCTCCCAGACTTACAGCTTTTGGCACATAGAGACTCCAGAAAACTTCCCCCACTGAGGGCCACCAGCTATGAAGCTCTCTGGGCAGGACAGGGGAGCACAGGACATGTGAGCTACCAGTGACGCGCGTGCTGGAGAGGACACTGCAACTCTTCTGCTAACGCCAATGTGATAGCTCATCTACAGAAAGGGCATTCCACACGCTGACCTTTTAGGTTACAGTTCAGTACTAAGCTGCATTTCTTCAGCAAGTTAATCTGAAAGGTAGCAAATTCAGCCATTACCCAATACCACTGCCTCAGTCAGGGTTCACGCAAGTTCAGTAAAGGGACAACTTTTATTATGCTGGTTAATGACATTTCCTCTTCTTTAGCCAGATGAGTTAAGCGACGCTTGTTCCCATTTGATCCTTTGTTGCCCTGACCGCGAAATCTTGTCATGCCTCCTAAAAGCTACACAAGCTGCTGAACACGCAGGCTCTGGCTGCTTCCCTCAGGCTGAACCACAGGCTTGTAACAAGAATTACATCTCCATTACCTGTAGAGCTGAGGTTTGTCCTGTTTGATAGTTTGTGTAGCTGGTTCAACAATACTGAATAGACCCAGGCAATGCCCAGTACTGCAGCCTTCTTTGCATCTTCCTATGCAAAGTAACCAGCACCACTTCCATTTCCCAGTATTTAGCAGAAATCTGCTGAGGCTGAAAAGCCTATGGCAAAGCCTTAATCTAAGCAAGACAAAATAAATCCTACAGAAAGTGGGAAAACATAGAAATATACCTATTTCCACTCTGTAAAGCTTCCTTCCAGAGGGAGACAACCCAGAGACTTCTCGGCAATTTTGATTATCTAAACAGCAGCTGTCAGAAAAAAGCACCCTTCTTTCAATTGACCTCAAGACGATGCTTCATTTTGTCAGAGTTGTCCACTGCAATCAGTGCATCCGTGGGCAGGTCTGACAGCTGCAACTCCTCTCTATGAAGGACATGACACATCCCCAAAAGACCCCAGCAAAGAGCTGGACATTGCCTGGAAGTATGGTCTAACAAGCTATCCTAGGGAATTCAAAACATTTTTAAACTGGATTGCAAAAAGTGCCCCAGCTAGATGGACAGGGAATGGAGAAATAGTTCTCATCACAACTGCAGTAAATTACAGCAAACTAGTGAGCAAGGTAACTAATACAGAAGTGCTTGTGCAACTTTGGTTCTCCAACAAATACAAACTCTAGTTTAATATCTTTTTCTCGATGATTTTGCCCTCTCTACCCAGTCACTCTAACTAAAAAAACCCCGCTACTACAAGAAGTGTCTCCCAAAACTTTGTGTGCAGAACTGTGCTCCATGTTTGGAAAGAAAAGTCAAGTCCATTGTAAGCAAAGAAATCACTGAAGATCCCCCTCCCACCTTTAGGAGGAGGTCTGGGGTTTTAAATCTCAAATTTATTGACTGCCTAATTGTATTTAAGGTACTGAGTACAGGAAAAGGATGGTGTTTTAGATGCACGCCTATAGCCTGCTTCCAGCTGGCTGGGTTAGGCACACCCATCATTCACTACAAATGCCTTTGAGCATTTCAATCTCCTCTAACAGCATATGGAAAAGTCCACCCTGGGAGACACCTGACATTTCCATGCCTAAAGTCTCTTTGTGGATCTGGGCCCTCACCTTGGGACACATTTCAGAAAAACACTTGGATGCTACAATTCACACCTCCAGGATAACTATGCCCGCTCCAACAAGTTTAAAAGCACTACTGAGTTAGCAGTTTTAATCTGTGGCCAAAATGCAACCTGAATTCCTGCGCTTCGTAACATGAGGCTTGGCAGTCTGCATAACTGGAGAATACCCCCTCCACCTCCTCATTGTGTGTTAGAGCAATGCATGTCTCACAAAGATCCTTTCAAGCCCTTTAGTGCTGATGTTGAACAACATCAGAACAGCTCAGAAAGCTCAGCTCGGAAAGCACAGTTCAGAAGGCACAGCAACAGCTCAGAAAAGATTCACTTGAGTTTTGAAAGAGAGAACGTACTATTATCTGCAATTCTCTTGGTTTGTGTTATCTGCAATTCTCTTGGTTTGTGAGTGAAATGAAAACACCAAATTAAATTTCAGAATCACTGCATTAGTGTCATAGTGAGCTGCCTGGAGACAAGTGCTGGTAGACATGCATTTGTAAGCAGCTGTTATTCTCCTTTTCTGACTCCCTCAATCTGCCCAGCAGACCTGTTACTACTTGCTGTGGCCACCTTTCTTGCATCCTCTTCCAGCTGGTATTCCCAGTCTCATTCTCCTCTCCCTTGCTTCGCTACCTCTGATCTCTCTCTTCTCTCCTGTCTCTTAGGCTGCCTGCTCTTCTCTGTCTTTTTCTTTCAGTGCGGACCCTTCTTTGCTCTGCAGGGGTCTCCTTTCTCTGATGCCTGCCGATTCCAGTGCCCTCCATCCTTCCTTTCCTGAACCCTTCTCCACGAAGACCTCCTGCTGCCCTCTCATTGAACCTGTTGCCTTCCCGTGGGGTGGGAACGCCGGCACTTGTCATCCTCCCACAGTGACAGCTGGACAGTCTGAACACTCGTGAGGTCTGTCTTCACCAGCACCTCCTGGTACCAACACGAATGCTCAGCTAACCCAGATAGTGATGTCACAAGGCTGGAATGTATTTACTATGTAAATTTTTTTTAATATTGACAAACAGTTTTTCTGATGATATCAGGATTCTGCCTGAGAGCAATAAAGACTAAACTAGCTGTGGCATGCATAAAATATGTTGAGTTACTTCTTGATATTAGACCATCATTTATTACATTAATCATTGCAAACTTTTTCTATTTGTGGATAGGACATTATATAAAGCTCTCACGAGATCTACCACATACAGCAACCTTTTGATGGTGGGGAAAAATACAATCAAAGGCCAGTGTGTGTGCTCAGAACAAATCATTTTTATCTCTAAGCCCCTGCACTGAATGCTGTATTCTCCCGTGAACTTCACAGTGTCTCTGCTCTACCACAAGCTCACTCTCCAATTTCTCTTCCAGGGTATGTATTTTTCTCAGGGAAGAGGCACTTCAAAAGGTAGTTGCCATTAAAGTTTTAGGAGATCAAATTAACGACATTCTTTAATCATCTGCAATTCCCAAAGAAGAGGCTGAATGGCAGATTTCAGGACTCTGTAAATAACGTGTAGTCACTTTTTTCCTTTTCAGGGAATCATATTCTACATTTCACTAACAAAAAAAGTCTCTCTTTCACCTCTAAAAGAACCCCCAGCCTTCCATGCACTCGGCCATGGCTGGCATCACCACATGAATGTTACACTTATCACTGTCATAACAATTCATCCATGTACAGACGCCTGAAACTCCTGGTCTCCTCCGAACGGAGTAGCTTAAAAAGATAGATGGCTGCCTTCTGGCTAATTGTGGGAGTTCTTTCATTACTATAAAAAGACTTTTTATATCTCAAGTGACTTTATAAGCAGTGAATAATGAGACTTAAAGTCTTTGGAAAAGAGTCCACTGATCAAATGCTAGGATAACTTATGGGCACGGTGACCTTTTCCTCAGTAAGATTCTCCAAACTGCTGCTGTTGGCACATTATTAAAATTCCCCATTTAAGGCGTGCAGTTAAGCACAAGGCAGATTTTATTTCTTATTTTTAAATTCAATTTAAGGTAGCACAGCAAAAGCTAGAGCTCTCCCAGGGCTGAGGACTATCTCCTGCCCGCTCCAGCTGTGCAGCAGCAGGACAGACAGCGGCGGCAGCAGTGCAGGCAGCTGGCCAGGTCCCACCACCCCGCTCCCGACCGCGGTGCCAGTGCCGGGAGCCTGCTTCCCCCATGCACAACACTCATCACCCCAGCAAGGGAGCACATTTCTGCCAGCACATCCACCAGCAAGCACCAGCGCACTGGGCTGGCTCTTACAAAGCTGCAGAGAAGAGCAGCCGACAGCACATTGCCTCCAGCGTCTCTGGTAAGTAGAGTTTTGCCGTGGCCAAGAGGGTGCTCCGTGTGCCAGCATTTCACACTGCAAACAGCAGCAATGTTAAACCCAACATCAGAGTGCTGAGCCTGGTCCCATCCCTGACTGAAACCCTGGCCAGCCCCGGGAGCTGTCACACATCTAACCCAACCTGATGTCCTGCTGGGGTGCCAACCACATGAAGTGCTAAGGTTAGAGTGCTCCCTAAAAGCACCTGAGCTTGCTTTTCTTTAATGAACGTACAACAGACTTGCTTTACTTTAACATGCGTTTCTTACTATGTTTTAATTTTCATCTTGAAGGAATAGAAAAGGTTCCTCCTCTCTTCAAATAAAACTTGGAGAGTCTCTTTCATTATTTTTCCATTCTTCTCTCATGCTGCCTTGACACTAATTTGACACTGTTGTTCTCCATTGATTTTCATGGCTTTACTCCAGAAGAAGCATATTGGCAATTTTTTTTTGGCATAATAGTACTTGCAAAAATTCCTTCCAACTTTTTACAAGACTAAACATTTAAAAAATACTTTTGACAAGCTCACATGTATTTAAATTCGCCCAGCCATGGGGACTGACACAGCAATAGATTACAATGAAGTTTAACTTCATCCTGCCTCTGGAACATGGCATATGGTAACTTCCTTGATCTCTTCTTCAAAGAAGAAGAAAATATGAATTCAGAGGAACCACTCATTTGATAAAACGAAGCAAGCGATGGGGCCTTACCTGCCATTCAAAAGTCCGTTGGATGCTTTTGTACCAGAAAGTTCCCAGTACCTCTTAGGAAAGCTTAGCAACAATTTTTATTTGAACATCAAGAAAGCAGGTAATATTAACGATAGCATGCTTGTACACATTTAGTTACACACAATGAACACAAAAGAAACTATGTGTAGATGCATAGAAAAGGGATCTGTCATAGTTTAACCCCAGCCAGCAACTAAGCACCACACAGCCGCTCCCTGCTCCCCACTCCCAGTGGGATGGGGAGGAGGAGGGGAAAAAATGTAAAACTCGTGGGTTGAGATAAGAACAGTTTAATAATGGAAATAAAATAAAATATACTACTACTACTACTACTACTATAATAATAATTGTAATAAAAAGAAATAGAACAAAAAGAGAGAGAAATAAAACTCAAGAAAAGACAAGTGATGCACAATGCAGTTGCTCACCACCCGCTGACCGATACCCAAGCAGCGATTCGCACCTCCCAGCCAACTCCCCCCCGTTTATATACTAAGCATGATGTTCTATGGTATGGAATATCCCTTTGGCTAGTTCGGGTCAGCTGCCCTGGCTCTGCTCCCTCCCAGCTTCTTGCACACCTGCTTGCTGGCAGAGCATGGGAAACTGAAAAATCCTGAACTTAGGATAAGCGCTACTTAGCAACAACTGAACCATCAGCGTGTTATCAACATTATTCTCACACTAAATCCAAAACACAGCACTGTACCAGCTACTAAGAAGAAAATTAACTCTATCCCAGCCGAAACCAGGACAGGATCTTACGAAACGTATTTATGCCTGTTTCTTCCCTTTTGCTTCTCTCTCCTACTGCGATCCTTCTTTAAAGACTATTTAGTTACGTAGGATTACTTTATTTTTCTACTGAGTGATGGCTTACTGCACTGACACAGAAATATTTTTAGTTGTTCATTTCTAAACTTTAATTGCCACATTCCTTCTCAGCAGGAAAAATGGTAAGGGATGTGAGTATTAGGACCAGCTTAATTCTATTATTTATACAGCACCATGGCTGTGTACACGTCTTCAGTAGTAAGAGCTGCAGCTCCTTCCTGGCTGAAAATCAATTACAGCTGCTATTTCTGTCCCAGTGTTTCTATGTCTGTTCTTCCTTCTGGAGCGTCTCTCTCCTTCCTCTTTCCATATCTCTGCCTTCCCTCACCACTTCCTTCCTCTGTTTTATTCCATTTGCCTCTTTGGCTTCCCTCCCTTATCTTTCTCTTGCTCCTTTGACTTCCTTTATCTTCTTGGGTTTGGTCTCTGCAGCGTCAGCAGCAGCAGCCACTCCTGTACGGCTTTAGTACGTAACACCTGCAAAGGGAACCTTCACCTGCATGAAGTCTACACGTGAAGCCCCTCCATACCAGCTTCAGGAGAGAATGAAGTAGCTGGCTCGTTTCTGCAATGGACTCTCAAAAATCAGCAAAGGGCAATTATCGAGGAAGTTCATACAACGCTCATCAGTTTCCTTTTCCCAGGCAATTCCAGGTGTATGGCAACACTCTGTCAGAGCTGCTGTTCCAGCTCTCCAAGGCACAGCAAGGCTGTTAAGGACCAAATGGCTGAAAAATACGGCAGGGAGGTTACACACGGCTGGTAGCCAAGGCTATGCAGTCGACTGGCCACTGAATATGCTGCATGAATCAGATTTGTACCATTGCCTTGCAATACTACAAATATGGCTGAAATCCAAGCAGATTTTGAAGAATCTCTGTGTTAATTATTCAGAGAAAAAACGGGCCTTTGGATACATGTGAGCAGTTCTTGCTGCTTTCAGTTGCCATGCACTGACATCAGATGGTGCAGTTTAGCATACAGAGCAGAAAAGACCTTTTAACATCAGGAACAGAGTAATTCTTTCTGTTCAGAGCAACAGAGTTATCCTTTAATATGTAATGAGATTATCTGACAGGCTTTTGATTATCTTATGTAAAAGCAGCATGAACAATTTAATTAAAACACTGAAAAAAATACTGCAATCCACACTTTATACCTCCTATACTTAGAAAAAAACACCTAGGCGCAAGGACTGTGTCTTTTTGGTTATACAGTATCAAGCACCACAAAGCCTCAAAGTAAGTAGGGCCTTCTAGATATCGCTGCAGTAAAAATAATGATTATACATCTGTGCTGAGAATTTAGACAATGAATTATAAGGGGACATGAATTAAAACAGACACGCTTGAAAATAAAGTTCATGGCCTAGACAATGAAAATACTTTAACCATGGCACACAGTGGGATATCAAGACAAAGGCAATGTCATCTTTGTTTTGTCTCAGGAATAAAGTCCTTTTAAAAACCTGTTTTTCTTTTTTTTAATTTGCATGACATTTCATAAAAGAAAAAGGTAGATACCAGTGAAAGAAGAAATAAAGGCACTGTATTTTTTACATTATATATTAAAAGAGAAGTGTTAGGTGTACATAAATTCCTGCTGGCAATATACAAATTATATACACAGGATTATTTTATGAAGGGAGATATAAGTTCTATATGTGCTTATAAAAGAATGATTGAGTAACAGCTGACTATCTAGAAATGCTTTAAATGGGCTTTAAAAACAGCATGGTGTTTGTGAAAACAAAGTTCCTGAAAAAATGAAGTCATTTTACCAAAATCAACAACACTGAAAGGTAACACTTCTCAACTGAACTTCTTAATTAAACCTCACAGACAGATTTTAAGACGTCATATTTGCCATCTTACCATAACTTCTGCCTTGTAGTGTTTATTTACACTAACTTCTGCAACCTTCTTCAGCGTGAGGCAAGAAACTGTGGCAAAACATAAAATTTCTATGCCGAGCACAAGTAGAAATTGGGAGAGGAGTGGCTGGAGAGCAGCCCTGCAGAAACGGATCTGGGGGTGCTGGTCGACAGCAGGCTCAACGTGAGCCAGCAGTGTGCCCTGGCAGCCAAGAGGACAAACCACATCCTGGGGTGCATCAAACACACCATAACCAGCCGGTCAAGAGAGGTGATTATCCCGCTGTGTTCAGCGTTGGTGCAGCCTCACCTTGAGCACTGTGTGCAGTTCTGGGCCACACAGTTTAAGAAGGGCGTGAAGGTCCTTGAATGCATCCAGAGGAGGGCAACAAAGCTGGTGAAAGGACTGGAAGGCATGTCCTATGAGGAGTGGCTGAGGACTCTGGGCTTGTCTAGTTTGGAGAAAAGGAGGCTGAGGGGCGACCTCATTGCTCTCTACAGCTTCCTGAGGAGGGGAAGTGGAGAGGGAGGTGCTGATCTCTTCTCCCTGGTATGCAGTGATAGGACACGTGGGAATGGTTCAAAGCTTCTCCAGGGGAGGTTTAGACTAGACATTAGGAACCATTTCTTTACCGAGAGGGTGGTCAAACACTAGAACAGGCTTCCTAGAGAGGCGGTCGATGCCCCAAGCCTGTCAGCGTTTAAGAGGCATTTGGACAATGCCCTTAATAACATGCTTTAACTTTTGGTCAGCCCTGAAGTGGTCAGGCAGTTGGACTAGATGGTCATTGTAGGTCCCTTCCAACTGTAAGTATTCTACTCTATTCTAAAATATTCTATTCTGTACTCACAGAAACCAAAATATGACATTGCAACATCACAGCTTGTAAACTCTTTATGTGTACTTTAAATAGGAGGCAGGCAGGGAGGAGCAGCATAGACTTGCAACTGGATGGATATATTGTAGTGAAGTGCAAATTTCAACCAAGTCCTAATTCTAGACATTCTTACAGCTCAGGTGTACCTGGATTCAAGGGTTTCTTCTCAGCTTACTTGTTGAAAATGTTATGTTTTAGAAAGGCTCAGTTGGAGAAAAGCATATTTTTCCCCTTAAATTTAAAATCAAATAAGCTCCTGTTTCAAAATCCACATCATGTAGGACTTGAGAGTAGCTTTCATGTTACTGCTGATAGATATACTCTTTAAGAATGCTAGGTTCCTTTAAACTTTCATGGTAAGCTGGCTTTACAAGCTAGTCAAGTAAAATGTCGTAGCATAAAGTTATTGGTGAAAAGAACCGCAGCTGAAAAGCAGACTTCCAATAAATTGAGAAATGTCTGAAGCCAGTTCAAAACGGCAGGGTAAAATTTAAACAAACCTTCCCCACCCAAGGAGAGGCAGACAGGCATAAATCATTCCCGGCAATCAATTCTGCTATTTGAATTCGTCCTGACACTTGTTGGGCTCGGTCGCTGACATGGAACCGTGGCAGAAAGGCCAGGCCACTGGGGAAATTTGGCCAGTTTCCACATCTCACAGTGAACCACCCGACCGCAGGTCTCCAACCCTCATAGCACCGTTCTTTGTTCCAAGTGTAAACCATTTTGTCTGCTGTGTTTCAGGTCTGCCTCCAAGACCTCAGGATAAAGAAAATTCTTTGATTACTATTCATACAAGAGACGGGAAATAGTGGGTGCGATTGCAGCCAGGAATGGCACAGGTAGCTTTTCAGGCAGACAATTTAAAAATAAACATGCCAAGTTAATAGTCGTGGTTTTGTTTCTCACTGTGACTACTTTGCAGTTAATTATTGATATTCTGTTAGACAACAAGGAAAACGTCTGAGAAAAGGGACTGCAGGTTTCGAATTCTGTGAAAATTCAATATTTACATACATAGGAGACAAATCTGCTCTTAATGGAGATTCTCAGAGAAGATGATGTTTGTGGGAAAGAATTTGCATACTGGCCTCGAGTGCCTTCATTAATACCAAATGGAAATACCATCACGCTCAATTGTCAGTGCAGAAGTCTCACCAAAACACAGTTAAGGTAGCCAGTGCTATCTTACACATATCCAGAACATGTATTTTTTTCTCCCACCTCCCCCTCCAAAACTCCGCCTTAGGAAAACCCAGAAACGGCGAGGTCAGGTACCCAGCCGTGCAATCTTAATCTCCAGCTTCCCCCTGATGCCTGCCACAGTCAGTGGAAATGAGCTGCAGGCAAGCCATCACATCCAGTACGTCACACAGCTCTATCGAGCGAGAGACGGATTACTTGGAGCAGCTTGTGATACTGTGGTCTGAGAGAGGGCAATGCTGTCCCATCTGACATCCTCATGCGTGATCAGCAGATGAGGTGCACGAGTACCAAAAGGGATTCAGTATCCTCATTTCGCTCTGTGTTGTCTGGGTAGGAGGAGGCACAGAGCCCCTCAGAGGCTGTCAGGCAGGAGATGCATGTGGTCTATGGGGCAAGCAAAGAGCCATCGTGCACAACAGGCTGGAAGCAAACTGAAAAGGCACTTCTGGAGCTGCCATTGAAGCCTTGCAGTTAAGCAGCCACTTATCCCCAACAGGTCTTCCCTTTTACTCCAGGCCCAGGATAATCAGCCAGACTTCTTCATAAGTAATGGAACACAAGACCTTCCCTTTCCCTTAAAAAATGAGGACAGTAAGGATTGAGGGCAGTAGCAGCTGCATATCGACACAGTAGCCTAACAAGTAAGTCGTTTGCCTAGAAATTGGGAAAGCTGAACTCAGCATAACTGAGTATGAAATCATGTCTTTCACTCTGCAAGGGAGTCTTTCCATCAGGTTACTGGGCATTTTGGAATGCAAGAAATTATATGCTGCTTTCTGAAGCTATAATTTGAAGTAATTAAATATCATCTAACCAGCTATTAAATAGGGCTGGAGTTAAGGAGCTGGTGTGGGTAGATGAAGGCCACTCCTCTGAAATTCTCCCTCTGTCCCAGTCAAATTGGTACAAGAGCTATGTTCAGAAATCTCCCAGTAGTGGAGCAAATGAGAGAAATAACAGGTCTAGTCTCAGTCTCTGGCCCTCTTCTTATTATTACATTCTGATTACTGTACTTTCCTAAACCATGACTCATTACAGCGTTTCTCTTTTTTTCCTCCACCTTCTTGCCCCAATATTTAGCCTTCTCCCATCCTCCTTTCCCCCCTAGGGTTCCCAGGTAAACCTCCCAGTCCTGCTGAAGCCATTGGTATTTTAGAAGACATTAGACATGTCATTAGGAATTGGCAGGTGAAGTTTGCTGATATTTCTGCAAAGGTCACTAATAAAAGTATTAAACAAGATCACTGCAAAGACAAACCCTTCTGGAGCTCCAGCAGTAACCTCTCTCCAGCCTTTCACTTTCCTTTTTAACACTACATGTAGATAGATATTCCTCCGGACTCAACTCCATATCCTCCTTACAACTGCTTATCTAACCGCTTCTGTTCCACTTTAGCTAGTATTTTCCCTTGTAATACCACATCAGATATTTAAGAGGACCAACAACATACTCTTCATCAAGATAAGGCATTTGCTAATCAATTTTGCTAGTCTGTGAGTCATTATATCCCACTTACCCTTTGCCTTCCCCTATGTGTAATCATCCTGTTCTTCAAATTGTACTTTAACACCTTCTACACTGTGTATGCTGAACTTGAAGGCCAGCAAATCCCACAATGATCCTAAGCATAGGTACACCATTTAATTTTATTCCACCATCTCCTGCATGCTAAACTAGTCTAACAAATCTCCCTATTCATCCTGGCTACTACTTCTCTCAGCACTGGTGTCCCTTGCCTCACAGTTATGCCAGTATAGCTACTTCTGGCGGCTGTGCTAAAAATTGGATCACTGAAAAACCCTGCTTCAGAAATCATCTTTATTAAAATGTTAGGGTTATTTACCCTACAGGCAATTGCCTTCTCCCTCCATGTTGCCCATGTTCCACTCAAATCCTCCCTCCTAGCCCTTCACTCTTCAGGTGCATTTCCCCTCCACTCAAAACAGGTACCTGTGCAAATCCTTCTGAGAGGTTTTTAAACTCTTCTGCTTGACACAGATTGTATTGCCCCAAAAGGAAGAAAATCTTCAAAAGGGGCAGACTGTGATAAAATGACTACTCTCCATAGGTTGTATTTCATGCAACTCCCTGGACACAAGGCACAGGCGGTGTACAGTAGAGCCAGCCAGGTCTTCAGGATGAAGAGGAAGAGAGCAATCACTCTTTACTACTAAACACTTTGCATTTGCAGTTAAACTTCTCTGATGCAGACCTACATTAGGCTTATGTTTATATTGCAAGAATAACTATTTATGCTGTTTTCAATTCTGCCACCAAGTAGTAGACATGTCCTACATAAGATGGGACAGAGAGTGGATGAAGCATACGCAACACAATCAAAACTGAGCTCTGATTCCTGAACACACATAAAAATGTAATGTGACCTTTCAGTTTTAAGAAAATTTACCTTTCTGGGGGAATACAACTCAGAAGCCTCAGGTGACCTGAGATTGGGACACTAACCCTCAGATGATCTTCTGTGAGGCACCTCAATTATCAGGAAAATTCAAACTGAATTTCAGAGTCCTTAAGAGTTTCCCATTTAACCGTGCTCAACCTTAAAAATAGAGAGACTTGTGCTTCACCATAACAAAAGCAATGAGGAATACACTTTGGACATCCTTTGGTATCACAAAGCATTGGCAGCATGAGAATAAGAAACAAATCTCCAGCATTCACTTCCATCTCAGTTTCATCTATAATACTGCCAGTAACATGCTTCAGCAGCTCACCAGATTCTACAATCAACTCTGACACAAGCTGAAGAAAAATCTATATTCCCCTTGTATCATCTAACTTTCACACAAAACCCATGGCTACCTATTCTGACCATTAATTTTCTGCATGTCCATCTGAGGACATGGACCAGCTGCTGGCCAATGGGTGAGTCACCAGTTCCACCAACCTAACAGCAGTTTTTGTAAGCTTTAGGGAAGACCAGCCTTCAGGTAACTTAGGTGGTATCACCTAGACCAAATTACAGAGCAACCAGACAAACTGCTCACCCAGCCAACTGCTGACTGTGTTGACTTTCCGTCTGGGACACAAATCTCATCCACTCACACTTAAATCCAAAACAGGTATCTAGAAGAAAAGGGAAGCAGTGGTACATCTGCCTCTTCGCAAATGCCAGAAGACATAAAAACTGGGGAGATATGGGGAAAAAAAACCCCAGACAGATATAGAAATAAGGATTTTCCATACACAGAGAGTAGGTAGGGTTATCTTGCGTGCATAGCTGCAAATACTTATCCAAGCCAAAATATACAGGTCTTGAGCTACTGCACAAGTACAATTACTCACATAATTTATGCAGGAAAAAATCTGTTAGTTTTAATTTGAAATATACAGCATGGGAGAAGATACTCAGACCACCAAATGTAGACACCTAATTTAACTGACTATTCTCCTGCTATAGTCAAAGACAAGAGATGGGAGGAGAGGGCAAGTCAGAGATGTAAACTACCTGTGAGTAAGCTGAATCACCCTCTGGAAATGGCGACCTCTGTCCAGTGACAACAGGGAGTGTAGAGAAATGAGCTGGTTATAAATTTCAGCACCTTGGATGATGTGTGAATATCCTTTTAATTTACCAAATGGCATGACCTCAGTTTTGGAGAATTTAGAGACAAAAAATCAGGCATTAAAATAAAATGGGTGAAGACAGGAAGAGAACAGATTTTTTAAATGCTGAAAAAATACAAATATATTTTATTATGGCTTTTGGTAAGCCAGGGAGAACTTCTCTATTAATAGATAGCAGTATTCAAGGGTGTTGTAAACATATTTCCCGGGATGAGGTCTGATTTATAGTCTTGGACAGAAATTATTCTTCCCATGTCTTATAAAAGCAGAAAAAAGCATTCACTCAGCATGGTTTCAAGTTACACAAGTACAACACAGCGGAGACTCCACTGCTTCTTGATGCCTCCTGTGTTGCCATAAGTTAGCTCAAAGATGGTTTTATTTTTTTAGAGTAATATTTTACAGGCTGTTAATCCAGAAAGTGGATTACCGCCTTTGGGTATTTTGTGAAAAAATAAAATAGAAAACAAGTGAGGTATTTCATTTAGTATAGCTGTTGCTGTGCATGGGCAATCATTGTCATTTATTTTTCTCCCATAACATATTAGGCTTCTCAGCACTTGGACTTCCTAAAGCAGCTTCACTAACATAGTTGGCTGTAAGCCCCTCAGAGCCCGTCTTGTCAATTATCTGTGAATTTAGAAGGATTTACACAAAAGATCGTAACAAGCTGGGTTTGAAAGAGGCTGTAAAGGTGTGAGGTATTTATCCTGAAGCCCGGAACAGCTATGATGGAGATACATATTGTGCCAGCTCTTGCATTCAGACAATGAGTGTTTTTTCATTTAAAAGTTATGTTACAAAAAATGGAAGCAGAGCTGTGAATTGGACAGCACAGGACTGAGAATGTCCAAGGTCTGCCTCAGTCACTGGCTTGGCCCTGTCATCTTTGCACAGTCACTTAACTTGACTATATTTTGACTTTTTCCCTGCCTGTTGTTACACTGAAGGTAAAACAGTAGAGTTCTACTCTGACTTAAATAATAAACTATTGAATTTTTTTTATATATATAGAACATAAGATTTTTTTTCCCCCTCCCATATATGCAGAGCACCATATCCGAGCATGATGCATGCTTGTTGCACTACACCTCAGAAACACTGTGCGGCTGAGTTCATGCTTGCAAAGCACTTCTGAACCTCAAAAAAGAGCACACTCACAAAGCAAATTGTAATAAGGACAGATGTTGAAGTTTGATAAAAGCTGCAGCAACAGCACAAAGCAATAACAGGTGAAAGTTATGACTGACATTTGACCCTTGTTCACGTATCTCCAAATGTCACCAATGTTTAAGACTGGCATTGGATGCGTTACCAAGAGGGGAATCACAGAACAGTTTTAGCAGAAATAGGGCAGTTCTTGTGCCAGAGTATCTGCATTTGCAGTCTATCTGACATCTGAAGCACTCCATTTAAGGTCTGGACACCAGTTGGCAGATACAGATGTAAATGGCTTGCAGGTACAGCTCCTGGAAAATATGACGGCTGCAAAGAACAACTCCCAGCTGGGACTGCTTCGCACAGCTCCATCCAGCTCTGCCGCCAGCACGTTCCCTCTGCAGCAGGCTGGCACACTGCTGGCACCAGAAACGGCTCTGCCCTCCGGTTTCTGACTCTCGGCTTCAGTAACACAGCGGATACGGGCAGAGTTAACCACAAAACTGGGGTCTCTGCGTACTTAATTTGCACGCTGTAGCACATGGATACAGCTGGGGTCAGGACACTACTACGTTGGTTTGCTTTTAACTTGTGACACGTAGCATATGCCTGTTTGTGCTTGGAGTCTGTTCTTTGTCACACGGCATGAGAAAGGCTTTTAAACCACCATTCACAGGACATTTGACACGTTCAGAAATTCCCTTCTGTGTCAAAAGAATGGACTGGGAAGTCCTCAGGATAAATAGAAAAAGCTAGAATATATGTTGTTGCATACACTAACTAGCCCCCTGGAACGCACATGTAAAATAAGGCTTGTGACATGTAAAATTAATCTTAGTTAAAAAAAAAAAAGTTTTGTGAAAAAAGTTAGAGGCATATTTGATGGGACACCAGAATATTGTTGCCCGAAGTAGAAAGATATTTACAGACCAAGACTGTGCAAAACTGGAACATTGTTTTTGCCAAGTACAAATTAAGCTAATGTACCATTAAAAGCTGGCGGCTCATATACATTAAAAATATGAGATTAGGACACAGACCATGCTATGACAAACTACCTGTGCAGAGACATGACAGGGATGATCCAGCATCCAGCTAGGAACTCGAACATCAACTTGCTGCTTCTCCTGTGGCATATTTAGGATGAGCTTTCTGAACACTAATATTACTCCAAACAAAGGTATGCTTTCTTTTTGGCAAAAGGAATTAACAATGGGTAAAAAAGAGCAAAAAGGTATGAAGCCTAATGAGAGGTAAGGCAGTACTTCTGGAGACAGTATATATCATTTTGTTATGATGCACAGCTCTTCCTTATGTTGGATCTTATATTCCTCACCCTGCAGCAACTTCATTGAAGCTTATTCAACATATATATATATGAACTTCATTGCATCTTATATTCCAGAATGGTGTAATTGTAAACTAAATTTCCACTGGAGGACATTGGAGATCATCTTTACACTGCTTGTCTCCACCTTCAGCTACAAAATCAAATTTTCTTCCATGCTGCCTCTACCTCCCTCCCCTGTAGTCTCTGACCTTTCTGTTAATAAATATTTTTACCATTAAAAAATCACTTGCGACTTTGCCCCCCCTTGTTCACGAGGAACCACACAGAAAACAAAGTCAAAAGACAACAAACGAGAACTAAAAAAAAAAACCAACAGAGCAACAGAACGTTACCATGCGATCACGCACCTTGTGGCAAGTGACCACACCACTTGAGGCTCACGGGTCCGTTAAAATGATAGCCTCACAGCTAAAGTGTCCACCAGGAAACAGATGATCTGAATCCAAGGCCCTCCACAGTCTGGAGGGCTCAAATCTTTATGGGACTTTTTGCTCTAACCACAGGGCCATAAGCTAGTGTGCTCTGGGTAGCTCTGCTGCCACTAGAGGAAAAGTACAAATGCAGAAGTGGCTGGTGAAGGACACAAGACGAGGCACCTCCCTGAGCAAAGTGCACTTGGACACGTGTGCTCTAATCCCCTCCTTGCTCATCGCCATGACTTGTAGGGCTGCCTTTCCAGTCTCTGGAACAACATGTGCTCCAGCCAGTGACAATGCATCCCTGACCCAACCCCAGCCTTTATTTCTTTAATTTTTCACTAGTGTGACATAAAGGGTCTGCTGCCTCCAGGCACACCCACACACACGCACAGAGCTGCCACAAATCCCAGACATTTGGGCTCCAAAAGACAAGCACCCTGTCCCCTTTAAGGAAGGTTTCACTATCTACAAACTAACTTCTCAGAGATCTCCGCTGAAAATAGTTCAGCAGTAATGAGAAAGAGAGATTTCAAGAGTACTGATGGCATGCAGAAAAACAAAACCTGTGGATTTTTGTAGGAGCTCTTCGCTTTCTTGGTCCCATTGGAAAACTCAAGCCTAACTTCATTCATAAATCATGAAGCAAAACATAGCTCTAAGCCACCTCCTAGCCACACAACAGCCAGTGCATCAAAACAGGAGTGGGATGCAAACTGCCAGACAGCATAGAGGAATTTAGGTAAGATTCCCAAACTTTGAGGACAGCTGACAAGGAGCCTGCATCTCCAGAAACAAAGACAAGCTGCACACTGAAAAGCAAACACCTCCATCTCTGTAAGCAAGTCTTTGCTGCTGCTTTTTTTACTGTGTCTGGTTGGTATGCTGTTTTCCACATTTGCTTCATCAAAACAATTATTGTCTGCGGCCTTTCGAAATTATTTTCCAAAGATAAAACAATTATGCCAAGGACTAGTAAAAGCTCTCCACTGTTCCATATCTGCACAAATTACCTTGTATTTCAGATGATTTTATGTACATTTAATCACTAGAGATTAATTAGATGGCATATAGAAACCAGCAAAACAGAAGAGCTAACTTCAGTTTAAGTGCACATGCAGCTAACTTGTGGCTTTTTAGAACAATTTTAATTAAAAGTACTAGAAAAACCATTCAGCTGAAAATATTGGGAGCTTTGGGATGGGCTTAGCATAGCTAATTAATTGTATATTTAATCAAAGCAGCCTTTGGCTGTAATTAATAATCTATTTTTCTCTGGTAATAAATATAGTAATTCTGTGAAACAGAATATATAATCTGCAGAATGTCATATGTACAGAAGATCCATGCTGAAAAGAGATCATTGCAATCCCAACCTTCAGGGAGCAGGTTGTTTTCCTTTTAAATATGTAAGACTATTTTGAAATCAGCTTTAAATGTCATGTCATAACAACAATTTCTGAAAAAGATGCCCCAAAATCTAAAGTGACGGTAGGTTTGAATGAGCCTGACTTTTCCAGTGAACCATAGAGAGAATGCAAGAAATGTCCCACCGGCTCAGACCAACCACCTCCATCTAGGCAGCCTGCTTCCAGCAATGGCAATGGGAAATGCTATTAAGAGCGAGCATGTGAGGCTAGCTACTTTTGGCAATCCATTCCCATATACCCTCCCAGGAGCTCAGAGAATTTTACAGATCATCTTTTAAAAATGTCAGTTGCACAGAGAACCTGAAAAAAAGCCTTTTTCACTTTGTTTCTAAATAGTAGAGTATAATAGCTGGCAGATTTCCAGCTCTAGCCATCCTGGCCAAATGCTGGATTTGATCCATGCAACCAGATGAAAACACTCCCATTAATGCAACATAAACCTTCCAGCTTCAGGAGTCCCAGAGACACTCATCCATCTACTCACACAGTGAAAGCAAAAAGCTGCTACAGCATCTTTTCTACTAGAGACTTCCTTTCATTTATATGACACAAATTCCCAGTTATGCTGCTTAACATGTTTTTCATGTGGTCCCGCACTGAATTATCTCCACTCCTTTACTGGGTAGATGCAAATTTAAATAAAATAACTACATTAATCTAACATGATGCATCTTCCGCTCCTAAAATATCTAATGTTCTCATATAAATAACAGCTTTGACTCTCTGCTTGTTGTGTTAGATCAGAATGCAAAGCGTTTTATCTGCATTGAAATATTTCATTCATTTGTAACAGTAAAAATACTTTACCTTTTTTTTCAGTTAACACAAGAGACTGACTAGAAAATTATCAGTCTGATGCACCCTCCTGATACAATTAAATTGGCAAACAGATTAGATATTGATGAATACCTGCTCACTGGGAATTAGTGTTGAAATGGAAATGGATGCTTCATTTATAATATATATTCTATGTATATACACACACTGCAGTCTCTGGTCATTATGATTGGACTACAGTAAATTTATAGATCCTTGCTTTTCTTTAAACACATGCAAGTACAGCTGATCTGCATAGATTTTGTAACATTACAGGGAAGACTAGCTGTAAGCACTTTTCCTGTAGGAAAACGTAACGCAGCAGTTCTTTCGCTGTCTTCTCTTCTGCTTTCTGTGCATCTATTACACATATATTCTCTCCTTTTCATATCTAGGAATCAAAACCTGCTCTTCCTGATACTCCTGCAAATACTATCTTCTTCAGCATGTTGCACAGATTTAAAGTTGTAAGTTGGCAGCGGACAGATTTCTGGAAGCCTTCCCCAAGGACCTCATTTTCATGGCCCGCTCTTTCAACAGGACACCAAAAAACTTAAGCACTCTAGTCCACGAGTTGAAACATGGCTCTGAAGTCATCTTTATGTCTCAGCTGTACCTTGTCTGGCAAAGGTATAGCATTTAAATGATTTTCTCCTTTCAGGAAAAGTGGGAAATGCATTTAACTAGAAAACTCTCTCGTTGCCTTCCAAGAGTTACAGTTAGGCCTTTCTCCATAGCAAGCAGGTCCTAATCATACTCAGCTAGTCCATCAGCTTTGTTCTTGCCCACGCAAAAATGTCTCTGGAACAGGATTCTGCAAACTACTGTAATTACAAAGGGGCTTACTCTGCGTATTTACTCTGTAACTAGCATTCCCTAATAGTAAACCATTCTCAGTATTCAGCCACATGCTCCTTCATTCTGCTGGATCTCACTGTTGCTAGTTGCACTTCATTTGGCACACTTCCCATTGCCCAACATATCATCACTATTTTTCAAGACATCCTCAAATTATATGACAGTGAATATCTTTAGAATAAAGACATAAATACATATATTGGTTATGTGCACCAAGAATATGCAGAAAAAAAGCGCAAGTCAACAATTTGTATTTGGGCTCCATTTTGTTTACAAGCTTTCCTAGTATTTTCTGCGCAACCCTCTTTTTAGAGTATGTGTTAGCCTTACTCAGGCACTTTGTTCTATAAACAGTAAAGAGAAGAAACTGCTTTGTAGTAAAGACATATGTTGGAGGACAATCAATCATACCATAGCCATGGAATTTGAGGTATAAAAACCTTCATTTCCACCTGTGAATCTTCCACAGCAAGCCACTTGCTGCCAAGGTGTAACACCTTAGGCAGCACTGATCAGAAGATAAAGGTGGTATTTTAAAGTAGTCAAAACTGGCTGTGCTGATCAACAACTGTGCATGTAAGAAGAGCAATAAAGATAGATGAGGCAGTATGTTCATCTACACATGGTATCAATAACATTTCATATTCCACATCCTGAAATGGCAGAAATCTTTATATCTATAGTATGTCCTCGAGCTTTGCCTTCTATTCTTTTACACAATTGCTTCATACTGCAGATTTCATGGGGAAGGAGACTAGAAAGCGGTGTGCTTAATAAATGGAACCATTAAAAGGTTTGGATTGCTCTTGTTTTCACAGGCTTTATCACAGCAGAAATCATTTGTCTCTTCTGCTGTGAGTAGATTCTCTATCTTAAACTTAGTGAAAATAAAAGTGCATCAAAACAGTAAAAATGGCAATCTGATTGATGAGCAAAAATGATCAAAATGCTGCTTCATATGTCCTAGTGCTGATGCATACCTTCAGGATCTGCTTTAAGAAGGTACCAGAGCAACTGTACATTAAAAAAAAAAAATCAAAACAAAACAGGTGGCTTTGAAAACATCAGAATATGTAATAAGTCTCATTTCTACTGTAAGAGATGGAGTTGGACTTGATCTCAGCTCCATTGTTTTCAATAAATGATCTAATAACAGAGCATTTCTCTGTTTCAATGACACACAACACAAAGTTAGTCATGGTGTAATTGCTACTGTTATCTAAAGACATCAGAGTAAAGTACATAGAACATGATAATATATCTCATACAAGAAAAGGTCATGCAGTGGTTCCACAATTTGCTGATCCTAAATATATGTACAGTTGTATCACCCTGCATTATAATCACATTTCTGATGTATTGCCAGAGTACATGATAGCAAGTTTATGGTACAATGCCAATTACATGACACTGTGGGAGAACAGACAACTGTTGAACCAGCATAAAGTTAGAATGGTGCAGACAGATGATATCTGATTTGGTATTAAGCATAAGCCTCCTGGTAGCAGATTAACCAATCAACATTTTTTCAACAAAACTGGAAGATGAATTCTAACCCAATCAATGATAAGTGCAATGCAATCACAGAACTTGCTCTCTTCTATTTATGAACCGTAGAGCTGCATTTACTGCATCACTGAATGACAGCCCAAGAGAGCTGGGGAATATACACGGAATTTAGCCAGGCAAGCCTTTCTTCTCATCCAAAACAGACACAGCAACTTTAAATGAAATGAGGACTGCAGCAGTTGCTCTGAATTAAACTGAGCTGTATTAATTATACAAAGGCTAACAAAAGGGTAGTTAGCACATGTAGAGCAAGAGGTGGTGTAAGCAAGGAGTAAGAACCCAGAAAGAGAGAAGAACAAGGAATCAGCAGGTTGGAACAGTGAAGGGTTACCTTAGCCAGGCGTAGATTATGAGAAAATAATATAATATGCCCAAATGTCTCTATCTAGTTCATGGTTTTGGGTATGAGTGACATTTGTCTGTCTCAGAGGCAGAGCTTCCTGTTTTGCAGGTGCAGCTATACAACAGCTTTTATTTCATTTGCAGAATAAGTTATCATAGTAAATGTTTCTTATTGATCGATGGAGATTGGATCCATCATTAAAATGGATCAAAAATTAGTTATTGTTTCTCTAAGACTCCAAAAGTGGAGTTTCTGTGAAAAAGAAATGGGGGGAAAAAAAAAAAAGAAATCAAAATCAATCTGTTGCTATTACAGAACAATACCAATTAAAGCTGGATTTAACTAATTCTAAAATACTATTGACTACATTGGCACAAGGTAATGTCAAACCACATCATCAATTAAGAATAGGGAAAATAACTGCAAGACTTGAATGAAGTATACAGAGATAATTAATCCTCTAATTAGGATGCTAAATTTAGTTCAGGAATTGAACGGTGAAATGCTTTCATCTGCACTTATCTATGCAAAAGAGTTCCATCTTTTGCTTTTTAAGAAATGATGCATCTTTTACATTCCAGTGTATCAATGCATTTTTTCCATTGGTGTATGACTGGGACTATAAATCACATGTGAAAGCCTGATTCTGAGAAATTTCCTGTCTTAGTTTCGGAATGTACCCACTCAGATAAATTGGACAAGCAGACACATCACAAAGGTGCTTTGGATCTTCTGGATTTAGCGTTAAACTGAGCTTCCTGAACTCATGAGGAATTTAAAGCTTTTTAGGATATGTTTGAAGGTCAAACCGTTTACAGATTTTCTACTCAGGAAGTGTTAGCTTTTTAGCACCAGCTATTATGCAGAAGTCTTGCACATGGAAGCTTGTGTCCCACACCCAAACGTCCTCTGCCAAAGACAGAAGCCCACTATTGAGACTACTGGGCATAATCAATCTTTTGGCACTCCTAAAAAAAATATTAAAAAATAATGAAATATGAACCCAGGCCTTGAAAGCCTCCAGAATTAATCACCAGTAGATCCAGTAATGTGAGTGAGTCGAAGCTATTAGTACCATCGTGTTGCTGGAGAAGGATGAGGGTGAAGAGAAAACAGAAAGGAAAGAGATTAAAACAACCAGAGTATCTGCTGCGACTTCATGACAGTTGTGCACCGGCGAAAGAGGTTTCAACTGGATTTTACCTGCCCCCTGTCAGGACCACAGAGAGCCCATTTTTCATTCAAGAAGAAGAGACAAGGGATTTGCTGCATCTTTTTTTAGTATGAGTCACTGTCCTGGTTTCGGTTGGGATAGAGTTAATTGTTGTCTTCTTAGTAGCTGGTACAGTGCTGTGTTCTGGATTTAGTGTGAGAATAATGTTGATAACACGCTGATGTTTTAGTTGTTGCTAAGTAGCGCTTATCTTAAGCCAAGGACTTTTCAGTTTCCCATGCTCTGCCAGCAAGCAGGTGTGCAAGAAGCTGGGAGGGAGCAGAGCCAGGGCAGCTGACCTGAACTAGCCAAAGGGATATTCCATACCATAGAACATCATGCTCAGTATATAAACTGGGGGGAGTCGGCCGGATCGCTGCTTGGGCATTGGTCAGCGGGTGGTGAGCAATCACATTGTGCATCAATTGCCTTTTCTTGGGTTTTATTTCTCTCTCTTTTTGTTATATTCCTTTTCATTACCATTATTATATTTTATTATTATTATTGTTATTATTATATTTTATTTTAGTTATTAAACTGTTCTTATCTCAACTGACAAGTTTTACTTTTTTTTTTTCCGATTCTCCTCCCCATCCCACTAGGAGTGGGGAGGAGTAAGTGAGCGGCTGCGTCGTACTTAGTTGCCGGCTGGGGTTAAACTACGACAGTCACACTTGGGAAAATCACGCTAAATATCCCAAACTTCAAACCTGCCATGACAGGGTTTTGATCAAGACAAAGGAATACTCAAAATGCAGGGCACACCACACGTTAGAGGAAGATCTACTTCCAGCCCCTGCCACCGCCCGTCCTGGTGGCAATGTCCTGGCTGGTATATTGTATTGAATCACATAGTATCCCATGGCTCAGTGTTGTAAGCCAGAAGGTTGGCTGGTGTGAACGCGTCTAGATGGTAACATTTAAATGGAAAATGGCAGGACCAGAAGCTAAAATGGAGGAAAAGTATGCATCACAGAAAAATGACAAGCTACTCGTGAGGCAGAGTGATGGAGAGCAAGGGGTAACGAACTGCTAGCCTTGCCTCTTCAAACCAAATCCAGGAATAAATGCATCTCAGCTCTTAACTCTCACAAATTTCAAGCACATCTATAGTTATTCTCTAAATTAGATAAGGCACCAGGATCAGATACAGTACATTAAAAAAGAAACCCTATAGAGAAAGGCAAAGCTTGTTCGTTCTTGTTATGGACCACTTACAAGCTCTTTTTGCTGCTCACATCACTGTTAAGAGTTTTTTTGTTGTTTTTTTTTAAAGTTGCATGACTTTTATTGGTGAGTAAAACAAGAACAGCAGGATCCAACTCCTATCTCCATAACTCTTTCATCTGCTTAGCTAACTGTATTAGCCACTTTCTCTGAATGGAGAACGGGGGAAAGTTCAACAGCAGACTGACATAATAACGAGGACACAAAATATAGATGAAAAGAATACACGTCTAAATGTCTGATGAACTGATATTAGCATATAAATGCAATATATGTACAACAGCAGCCTTTGAATTAAACCACAAAGAACACTGTCTACTTGATTAGTTGTTTATTTTTTCTTTTGAGGGGACACATCAGAGTCACAGATTGATGCTTTAATAAGGAACCCGAAAACCTTTAGTGGAGATTAAAAGGGCTAGTGGTTAGATGTCATAATTCATGGATACTGATTGCGCAGGACTTTGACAAGAACCATTAATTGTCACCATGTAGCTACCTTCTGAAGTCACATACTCAATTTAGTTCTAGTTCTTACAAGATGTGGTAGGATCATTAAAGGAAGCTTGAGGCTAAGCACTGATAATGGGAGTATTTTAATATTCTTGGTACTTTTACAAAGGAACAGCATGTCATACATCAGTTCTATATATTGCACCTAAACTCTCAAAAGAAAAAAAATGGCTTTTTGTTGCCTCCACTGTTATCTAAGAAAGTGAAATGTTGGGGTTTCTGCACTCTTTTGCAAGCCTGAGGCACAGCAGGAATCTGAAAAAACCCACAAAAAACCCAACCCACAGAGGGTTTTCGTATTTCCTTTGTTTGAGGTCTGGCTCACCTCTTGGACTAATCTTACGGATTGCCTACTGTTCCACAGTAAAAGTCACTGTTCATTTAAAATAAAAGGAGAACAATGAAAAGCAAAGGGTGCCTTCTTTCTTCCTCTGAAGACTTCAGGAGTTCTAGGAGGTAAGATCATTCTTTTGCTCCAATGACACTCAGGATGGATAAACCTCCAGGTTAATGTAATACACAACAGAAACTTTCCCTTTCTCCCTTCTTTCTTCTCTGCAGTTGCTTCAGAGCAGCAAAACAGAAACACAGCAGAATAAACAGAGGCTAAATGTGCCTGTGCAGGCAGAAAAGGAGATGAACATTTCAACACGAGGCCAGGTCTCAGTGCTCGTAATTAAGGCAATAGCAGGGTTTAGGTCAAATAAATAAGCATAGGATAGGCATGGAGGGGAAGGAGGTTCCCTCAGGCCACTGTGTCTGTTCTGCCTGGGAGGACTGGCAGGTTTATTCTACCACAGGCTTATACCACCATACAAACACGAGATAGCATCCACCTCACCTGCCTGTTAGATATCCGAAGCTATATGTCTAGTGGCTGCAGGCTTCCTTTGAAGTGAAAGTGGGGAAGACGGCAGCTTCAAGCCAATGCATCTGATCTATTTTATCTCTGTTAAGGAAGAGGTCAGCTGCTCTCTGATGGTGCCTGTTTCTTACCTTGTTTTTCCCAAGTCCAGGCACATGGCTGAAATAGGGCAGATGAATCCTACTCAAGCTTCATTCATTTCTTGACAGCTTGGCTGCTGACTGCAATGAACTAGTATTTCATCTAGTGGGTAACTGGGCATCAGCCCCCGTGGAGAGGAAAATACACAATAAAAAAATCCAGCAAGGGTGTAATAAAATAAAAATAGCTTCACTAACAAGCCACCAGAAGTTTTCATTCAGGTAGTTTTACTTTCACTTACATTTTGCTAACTAGATGCAGACATTTACTAATTCAGATCATCTTCCAGTGTTTCAATGGCTTAATTTGAATACTGTCACTGTTCACACAGGACTGCTTCCAGTCTGGCTTCAGACTGATACTAAGCTCAAGATCTAGCTTTATGTCTCTAACAGTCACAGGGTTTTTGTTTTTTCTTTTCTTTTTTTTTCCCTTTTCTTTTTTGAGAGAGAGCGTGAGCTATTTCTTATAGTGAGACAGCAAAACTGGTAATATTTCAGGAAGCTTCAAAACCAAAACTAATTCACTGTTCATAAAAAAGGAAACAAAGCTCAAGAAGAAGGTTCAGCACTACAATTTCCCCTGAGGTTGGCCAATTAATTTTGGTTGTGGTATATTTGGAAGATTCAAATCCTGCTTTGTTTACAACTCATTCTATATTATTTAACACATTATCGCTGTTGACATCACATTCATTAAATAAGCACAGAGACAGATTGTTCAGGCTCTTGAAAGCAGAGTGAATAAAAGACCCCACAAGAACAGATTTCTCTCCCTCACAGATTGCAAACACCAGATCAGAGTTAGAAGTATTTCCTGTCACAATTTCATCAGGTACCAATCTTTCAGCATCTGAGCAATTTCTGTTTTGATTACATGCAGCACATGACGAATTAAAAACTGCCAGAAGTCTCACAAAGGCGTTCCTGGAGCGGGTAACCCACTTTCTCGGTCTCTCTCTGAGATCACATGCACCACAAGGGGAATTTAGTGGACCAAGAGGTCACAGGAAACTTGTGTGTGAAGAGGGAGTTTGCTCTCCACAGCCCCTGAGCAGCACCGATTCCAGACTGGAGTCATGTCCTGCTTCCTGCGTCTTGAGGAATTGATTTAGAGCAGTAAGGGAGACTTATATCTGGGAGAAAACCACTGCTAAAGCACTTTCTAGATAGTGAAAAACATCCCATTAAATGTTTACATGTTGATACCCTGGCAGGGTCTCCTAGGACAGCTGATCTTTTAGCTACTCTTACCCATTCCATGGCTCCTCGCTCATCAATATATTCTTAATGCCACCAACGGAAACACAAGTACTTCCTTCGGTTCCTGCAGACCATGAAGGCTGCTGCTGAGAGAACAGCCTGCTTGGAAAGATTTGATCAACAGCCAAAGCGAGCACGTTGTTGGGCTACACTGTTCTTGTTCTCTCCCACCCAGCACAGTCCACCCAGAGCAGGACTGCTGATGTTGTGTCTCCTGCTGCAAAAATACAACTTCTCTCCTCATTTCTCTTAATGAAGAATTCCCCTTCCACATATTGATTCCAAGAATCAGAATAACTGCGGGTGTTTCTGTTTCACACCTTTTCCGTGTTTCCTTTTATGCACCTTTGTGTCCTAACTCAGTCTCCTTCTCCCCAGCTAACACTCCGTCTCTTGCCCAAGAAACTCCCTCCATGACCCCCGTATCTCCAGATGTTCGATCGTAACGGATGTACTATGCACAGTTCATTTATTTCATACAAATAGCCTATGGGAGCACCTTGGAATGACCACACATCTTTCAGGTGTGCTATTAATACAAAATAAACTATTTTAACACATCCTTAATCTTTCTTTAATAATCCATCCTAAGTAAATTATCTGGAAGCAGTGCTGGACTATGATTGATGGCACTCTCTATAAAATCTCACTGTTGGCTCAGTACAAAAGAAGTACCCTACTAATAATAGAAAGCTCACCCTGGATATTCAAACCGGCTTCTTGAAGAAGTAACGGGATGGAAAAGAGTACTGATATTTCTGAAACTAGTTCAGCGAGTCTCGTGTTCTGTATGAAACAAGATAGATGCCTTCCTCTACCTGCTAACAGCCCCCCCGTGTATGCATCACTGGAGTTATCGCTAAGTGCAGCATCACTGTACGTGAAGTACTAGCACTTTCATGCAAACAGCCCTTATCGGAGTTGTATTTGCACATCTATACAAGGTGATTGTTGTAAAGGCATGGACACTTACTGGAACAGCCTGTGCTGTATGCTACTTGAATTATTGATCAATTACAAACAGATTACTAACAACTATGAATTGTTAAAACCTTATAATAAATCACGTAGACAAATAAAACATGCCTAGGGTGAACAATCTTCTCTTTCTCTCTTTCTGAATTCACTACCAGAAATGTGGCACTAACTTACAGTAAGGTTACCTTCTAAAAACCAAAAGCGCAATATATTCAAAGAGCTGGTGGTCTTTTGAAGTAAAAAGAGCACCTCCTCATGCATTATTATCTCAGCTGCCAAAATAGAGACTGCTAATAAGTTTATCCTACAAAATACTTACATCTCTGAAGAAGTTCATCATAAAAAATTGGCACGTATGGTAACAGATTGCCTTTTTGTTCCTTTTAAAGTATTTTACTCCAGCAACTTTGATAAACACAGAATCCTCGAAAAATGCAGTGATGTTATCTAGTAATACACATCACAGTGCCCTAATTCAGCAAAGACACGTGAATAATAAAAAGAAATAAAATTTATTGATCAGGTAAGGTAGATCACACAGTACCTGAGAAACTAGCTTTGCTGAGCTATATTTTGACATTAATCTGCTTCTGATTTCACAAGGACTTCCTACATTTCATTGTAGCTTATTTAGCAAACAGACTCCTTATTCCTTCCCCAGAAGGAAACCACTTGGATTCTGGTTCAAAGGTTCCCATAATTCCTCACAGAAATGGAAAATGCGGAGTTTAAAAAATACTCAAGATCCTAAATAGTTTGCTGGATCTAGGCCCTATTCCTCATGCCACAGGGCATTACTTGTCCATGTATTAGAGGAGAGTTTTCTTTGCCTGCTGCTATACTTTGCTCTACTAAAGAGTAACCTAACTTTTAACCACCGAATATGCCACCAAATTTGGGGTAGACCTAGATGGTCCCTGAAGTTTTACCAGAACTGTTTTCTGTATATAGAAAAGGGAATGTGTAGGACATCAAAGAAAAAGGCTAGTACTCCAGATGAAGTAGCTGGCTTTCTAATTTCCAATTGTAAAGACAAGTCTCTAACCCGGTTGACTGGGAGTGAGTTGGTGAATACCTGAAATACAAAATTTGACTTGAACTCACAAGGACCATTCATTCTTATTCCCTCCCAAACCACATCAGGTTTCAGTCTGTGAAGACCAACATTAACCAAATCTAGCAGAAGTCACAAATCTTTTATTTCTCTAGGGCACAATGTTGATTGCTTAGAAACTCATCACAGTATTTCCATTTGCATTTTACTGTTTATTTTATTTTCTCCAGAGCATAACCCAGGCCCAGTGTGCTTCACATTCTTTCAACTCACATACCAGTCTCTTCAATGCAAGACACCCTTCTCTTTATTCTACATTACCTCTGAGTCTTCAAATAAGTGCCAGTGTGGATCCCACTACAGAGATGGAGTCCTTATTGTCACATGCATTGTTATGGAGGCTTCTACGGTTTACAGCTGAACAGCAGGATCTACACACCTCTGTCACAGAAATTGCTCTAATTTCGCTGTCTTCCTAGATGCTTCAGGGCTTTGTCATTACAGAAGTAACATGATTCCTCCTGGACTTTAAAGCATTTTTAAACTCAGAATAAACATGTATGCTGTAGTCCCAGCAAAGACTTAGGCAAGTGTGACTGTTTCACTACTTGTTCTGCTAGTGCATGTGCAAGAGCCAGACTCACTGGTGTCAGAGCTGGAGCTGTCAATACTGTGACTACCAGTGCCAAGAAAAGACCATACCAAGGCTGCTGGGAATATCAAAATACAAGAAGACTTGAAATCAAGCCTTCACCAGAACAAGTAAAACCATAACAGAAGCCTTCCCCATCACTGAGGCAGACACCCTCTCTGCTGATAAAGTCCTCCTTGCCTGATCTTTGAAGGGTTTTGAGGAAGCACTGGACAGCACTAATTCATCTCGCTTTACCCTAGTCATGATCATCATTTCTGTATCCAAGTTGAACTGCATGGGCTGGTTAAGTAGACACAGCTTGAGCTAAGTGGCCATTTTGGCTCTTGAAAGGGAAGGATTTGTACAGTAGAGCATCCTGCAGGCAGGAGCAGACCAGTCTGCTAAAAGCAGGACGAGTGGGAGGTCTGCCAACAAGGCATGCGGCTGGGCAGGCAGGCAGGGGCTCAGTAAGGAGATCCCTACCAAAAACTGTGAAATGGGTTAAAGGATGAATGAAGCATGCCTCTCTCTTGATGCTACAGATAGTAAGGTAATAGTGGGTGGCTACAACTACCTTGGTTTTTATGCTATTCTCAGAGAATGCAGCAAAACATAAGTGCCACTCAGACACTACTGCCCAAAAATATCTGCTTTCTCATACACACACAGGGACATGTGCGTGTGCAGGTAGATTTCCACTGACATGTTCAGAAAGAAACACAGATTAGCATTATTAATTATATTATCATGTTAACAGCTATAAAATGTGGCGGACTTAGCAGGAAACTGCTGTCCTGTCTTCGTATGAATGCACAACCAACAGTCTGTGCCTAGAAGAGTTTGCATATCAGTATATAAACAAAAAAACAAACAAAAAAATAAACCAAAAGACAATAAGACTGTGAAATTTGCTTAATCAGCATATTATTTATGTCATCATCTCATTTAGTAACTTACTACTGATGTTAAATCATACCTCTGTTTTTGAGACTACAATTAGTGCCCCTTTAATGAGTTACAGAAATAAGCGCAACTTCAAGGATGCAACAAAAGGCAAAAAAGCTGCTAAACACTGGAGCAAACTGGACCTTGTTTTTAAACAAATGCTCCTGACTCTTCAGCTAATGGAAAATAAACAAAGCCCAAACCACTGAGCATCTTTAAAGATGTCACCACTTTTATTCTAATTACACTGAAAGTCTGGCAAACTGAGTAGAACATACTTCAGCAATCCCCAAATGGATTCCTTCAGTTACATTTCAGTAAATCCCAAGTGGATTCCTTTAGTTACTTGAAAAAAAAGGGAAATATTTTATCATAATATATTGCTTTTTCAGAAGAACACCAATTTTAACCTTAGGATTGCTAGTTAGTCTCAAAATAGCATCAATTATACTGAAAATTCTATTTACACAGAAAAATAGGAGGTTTTGTCACTCAAAATTAGTGGCTGCTGCTAAGATTTCCGAAAGCTATGCAAGACATTGGGGAGTCCTCAGAAAGCTGTTTTAACCAAACTGAGCTGAACTAATTTGTAACTTCAGTGCTTTGTTCTACACCCAAAAGCCTGAAACTCAGACCCATCTCACAAGACAGGTTCCAACACTGTGAGAAGGCTAAGGGAGACCTTACTGATGCCACCAACAGCCTCTTGGGGAGGTACAGAGAGGATAGAGCCAGGCTCTTCCCAGCGATGCACAGCAGCAGGACGGGAGCCAGGGGACACAAGTCAAAACAAGGGAAATCTCAGTCAGACATCAGGAAAAATGCTTTCCCACATGGGTGGTGAGACACTGGGACAGGTTCCTCAGGGAGGCTGTGCAGTCTCCGTCCTCGGAGAAGGCCCTGAGCAACCTGCACAAAACTGGCCCTGCTCTGGGAGGGGGCTGGACCCGACGGCCTCCAGCTGTCCCTTCCAACCTAAGTAGTCTATGATTCTGTTCACAGCATGTCAGACGAGGGAAGAGAAATGAAGAGAAATAAACAACTTACCAGCCAGCTGAGCATTTTAAGGAAAATAAAAGGGCCCTTACCTGAAAAACATAACAGAAAGCAAAACCTTAATAATTCAGCAAAATCACCAGGGTAATGAATTGTAGTAACTCCTGGTACATAAATAACATACACAATTATGCACCGATGAAATTGTAAACATTTCCCCCAATATGCTCATACTCTGTAAAAGATAAGAGATAGCTACGCTGGAATGCATACCAGGGGTCTCTCCATGTCTGTTTCTCCTGCGGCTTACGCCCACAGCTCAGAGAAAATAAGTTTGTCATCTGTAGGCTCTGTGACCTGAACATTTTTATACTCACTTCCTTACTATTTCAATTTCATCAGACATGTGCCAACATTTCTTGTAGACAATTTCACCTTCAGTCCCTGCTGAGGATCTGTCCACTAATGACCATAATGAAACATGCTTTGTGTGAGAGCCTGTTCATTTATTTTCATTCCCATGAGTGCCTTCAGAGACCAGTGTTGCAATCACGGCTACTTACTATTTAATTCCCAGCCAAATTTATGGCCAAATTGAAAAATGGATGCAGGCTGCCTGATGCAGGATGCTTTTGTCTGAAGTGTCCTCATGGAATCATTATACTTGCATTAATCTTTAATCTGCAATTAAACAATCAGTTCTATGTAAAAGATAGCTGCAAACAGATCTCCTGAATGTGTACTAGACAATATATCTTAATGGGTGTATGCGTGCCGTGGAGGGTCTGGGGGAAGAAAAATCAGCAATTAGGACAGCATCCATCACTGGGCCCCAGGTCAGCGAAAGGTTAGGGGAGAACCGAACCTCCCCAAGGTGCTGAGCATCCATCCACTACCTGCCCTGCTCTAGGGCTGTGCCTGCAGCGGTGGGGAACACGGAGGGAAAAGCCAGGTGGGAGTGGGAAAGGAGATACAATGGATTAAGGCACGGCTTCGCTGATAAATCTGTCTTGGCAGAAAACGCAACCTGCTTTGAATCTGTTTCTTTCCAATTAAGAGCCCTGCTTCCAGCTCCGGCAGATGCTTAATTGGTGACTGAGGCTGCCAGGCAGGCACCAGCGCCACGATCATTAACAGGTAGTTTGAAGCCATTAAGGTGCTCCTGCTTGTCAATTCCCCTCTCATATACCACTGACATAAACAAATGCATCTTCTTCCTCATGGCAGCCAGCTCACCTCGTAGGGAGAGGTGCACACGTGTGCTCTGCAAACTCGCCTTTGGTTCCTGGGACTGTGAAGTTATTAAATTAGCACCCAAGGCGTCTGATTCAGCGGGGAATACAAAGGGCCTTCCTGTCTGGTGTCAGTGTAATATTAGAGTGGTACCAAATGGCTTCAACAATAGGTAAGCAGAAGGGCATCTGTTTCAGATTTGACTAAAATTGCATAATTAGATCTTGGTAAGAGATCCGTCTGCTCACGTGTGGTTTCATCAAATGCTCTTGCCTGATCCAAATAAGGAACCAGCTCTCAGACATCAGTGGACATCATTTCTGATGCAAATGTGGGCACTACCTTAAGAAACTCTACACCTGTGCAGAGCCTTTTGTATGAATAGATGCCTGCGCCAATACACCAGGTTTTTAATTACAAACATGGAGAAACAAAACTACGATGATACCAGTGAACCCTGCCTTACTACAAGACATTTCTCCCTTGCAAGTTTTAGTCTTAATAATTCACTCATTGGTTTAGCAAAAAAAAAAAAAGTCACTGGATTCATGTCAAGCGGTGAGATTTATTTTGTTTTCTCTTACAAGGGTATCCTGACAAAAGTTCACAACTGTCCCATTTAATGATGTAAAGAATTCACTACCATTTACCATCTCCAGCTTACAAATCAGCTGATCTCAACAAACATACGCTAATTAAGGGCAAGGAAGTAAAAGGCATTTATTGATTGCAAGGTCTGAAGCACCAGAAAACTGATTAAATATATGTTGTTAAGGAGTTAATAAATGATTTAACTCTGCTATGCCATGTTCTATGTACACCCAGGGCTATGGTAGCTAAATGGCAATTCAATGCTATAGTCTTCCCTTATTTCCAGTGGGCTAATAAGACAAGCAATTAGACTGTTGTCTTCCCTTCAAACCGCAGCATTAACGTACTCACTTGTGCAAAGGAATAAATGATACCCAGCAGGCGGGGACAAAACTACCATATAGAAAAGATTTTGCAAAAAGAAGACCCATTGTTTAAAATGGTTGCAAGAGAAGTCTCAGTCAGCTGCTACATAAAAATAGTATTTTACAGCTGCACAGTGATCACAGAAACTTCATAGCTATGGTGCACCGGCAGAGAAAAGAGTCCTACTTAAATGTGTGACCTTTTTAATGGATTCTATCCCTAAGGTAATACAGACCACAGACGGACTACGACGACTGTAAAATAATTAACTGAGGTCCCTCTTTTCTGCCAAACCAACTCTTCAACAACATGCTGCTTATGGTTCAATGAGTAGGATCATCCTGACACAGAAAACCTAGGGCCAGATGCCCTTAGCCAAGTTTCAGATGGGAAACGTATGGAGTTGTCTTCTGTAAGGTCACATAGATGCTAATGTGTTTGCTCCCTGCCCCAGATGGCAGGCGGGTGCTCCCAGGCAAGCGGGGAGAAGGGCAGCCATAGCACACTGCACCCACACACCCTGGGCAGGGCGGTGGTCCCTGCCTGAGGAGCCTGCTGGCACATCTGGCTGCAGCCGGACAGGAGATCACAGGGCTTCCTATGAGCCATGGGATGGGACTGTCTGGGGCTTGGTCACCGTACCTATCACTGGCTCTAGGCCACGAGCAGTTTGGTCAGACAAAAGCCAGAGTCCTCAAGTTCTTCCCTAACAGAAGAATTTGCTGCTCAGGTTGAATAAGCATAATCATATAAATGAAGCCACATATTTACTACTTTCCAATTCCCTTTCTACCTCCAAGTGATGCTATACTGCACTTTTCCTCCTCATGCTTCTACGCCGCTTTACAGAATACTAAATGAAGATATAGCTTTCACTAAAATTTAAAAAACTGTCCATTTTTTCTTTTGCTCCTATAATATATGCAATTGCAGAGAGGGATCAGAGAACAGAGGGATGTTTTGCAAGTTCCCTATGAAGTAAAAATCATCATCTTTCCTCTTCTTTTTCTCCTTCCTCACACATACGCATGAGCACAGCACACACACACGCACGATGTAAAATCATTGAAAAATAGGCCTAGACAGACCTCAGATGATCACCTAATCCACCCCCGTCTCAAGGATTTACCTGAGAGGAGTTTATTTAATCTGTTCTCAAAACCTGCTACTAACTGACGTCTACTAGCAACTCCAAGCCATCCTTCTTACTCTCGTTTTTCTTGGACTCAAATCCAAACCTATATTGTTGCAGTTTAAGCACGTTATTTATTGTCTCGCCCTTCACAGGCATAGAGAAGAGATACTCCTATATGTACCTTTAAAAAACAGACCTCTCCCGTCCCTAAGGATAACAAACCTCTTGAGCCTCACTTTCATGCCTTAGGTGTGACTTCAGCCTTATAATTCTAAGTTACTTGCATATTTATTCTCTCTTTCTCTCTCCCCTGTTTTCACCCTCACATAAATTATGAAGCTTTACACACTGAGCCATGCTGCATATCCTTAGCAATAATGGGCTTGCTCCAAGAGTACTTCACTATTTTGACAATGCCAAATTTAAAGCAGAGCATGTGCTGCTTTGCATCTGTCAGTCACACAGCACTCTCCTTCGAAGCCCATCAATAAGCACAAAGTGACGGGTGGTCATCTGAACGACGCTTTGTGCTTCCATATTCAGCTCAGCAGTCTACACAATTTTAACCAGGGAGCTGCAAGGATAAGGAGAAAAAAGATTTCTTCCCATCAGGTTAAAATGTTTCAAGTGGCCCATTTTCGCTTTCTGCACACTTCTAAAAGATGACTAGGAGTCAATGTGAGAGATTAAGCTCTGTTGGCGGTGTAGTGTATTCATAATATATTAATAAGCAAGAATGCCTCAATTTTGGTTTGACACTGGCAATAGACTAAACTACAAAAGGACATTCACACAGAGGTGAGAACGAAAACTGAAGGTAGTGACAATGGATTACCCTCCAGTAGTAGAGTACCTTCGAAAACTGTAAGAATGATGTTTTATTTGCAAAAATACTATAAACCAGTTATCGCTCAACAAATCTCCAAAATGAAAAACTGCCTCTATGCATTTAGCATTTTAAGCTCTAGGAGGGTCCCAGTAAAACCTGTAAGTTACAGCAATGGAAGGAAAGAGGTGACATGCTCTTCAGATATAATCTCACAGCTTTGTTATGTTGTTACAGTTACATTCACATTTTGGAGACAGCAGGAGGGCCTGTCAGGAATCACAGCCCCATTGCACCAAACCAGTGTACAACTGGGATTTCCTCCCTGCCAGCTTACCAGCAGGGTTAAGCCTCTTCGGGTAAATGAGTTGATCCTATCTAGCCATTAATGCTTTAAATAAATACGCTTTCCTCTTTGAGGGCAAACTTTCTACCTCTGAACATACTTTCAGAAATCATGCATAATTGTATTTATTTAATTGGAAATAAATCTACACACACTACAGGCTTTTAAAGGCAGAAAGCATACAACATGTCACAGCTCACATGAATAATGGCAACTGGAAGTCAGGCTCCTCAGACTCCAGCCAACAACCCTCTGACATTGCGATGGATTGGAAAGTCGGTATCTCAATGGGGAAAATGTTTTGTCAATTAAGAAGTTCCTTTTATTACTTCTGGAAACAGAAATTGTGAAGTCAGGTTTTTAACCGAAATGCTTCCTACTAATGAATGAACTTTTTGCTGAACTATGTCAAAGCCAAAACGTTTCTTAAAGGATTGGGATAGCTCAGATTTTTCTGGTTGCTTTGTTATTATTTCCTTACTGTGCTCCCAGTTGGGATTGGAGACTCACTGGAATAAAAATATATGTAAAATGCACTTGCAAAAATCTGAAGACATAACAGTATTCCAAAACACTGGCTTAAAGCATATTCTGCTTTCTTACAGAGGCTTCCGATTTCCTTTACAAGATACTGAAATTCTACAGCAATTACATCCTTAAAGTATTCCTGTAGGCTGATCAAACTTCAAAACTGATCTAGCTTGGATTCGGATCGTATCTTACACAGATTAACTGAACATCCAAAACATAATCTACATGCTTACTGACAAAAAAAAAGACCCCAACCAAAGAACCAAACCCAAAAACCCCCTTGCTCTTCTGTATCTTTATTTCACAACTGCAAGAGAAGTGGAGAAAATTAACTAACTTTTATAGCAGCAATAACAAAACATGATCATACAACAGTAAAATCTGAATCAGAAAATGATTATGTTGATCCTCAAGTCAGCAAAGGATTGGTCATTGCTGTAGGTTGCCCACAGTCTGATGGGGCCCTTGCTAATGCGAACCTTGGCCATTTCATCAGGCTGTGCAAGCGTTCCTGTCTTATATGCTGCTGGGAATCATCCACAATCGCTGGCTTTCTTAGGAATGATGAAACCCCCAAGTTTCTTAGGTCTGACGCTCTTAACGCTTTTTGGCTATCTTCAAATGTGATTCTCTTGTCTCTCAACTTCCATTGACTCTCTTAGTAATTTCTCAGAAGTATTCCAGCAAGGAAGTACCCCAAACAGAACAAGAGATTAAACCCCTCTTACAAGAGTTACAAAGGTGCTTTGCTAATATTTACCACCTTTCCACCTTCTGACACTTAGTGCACACATTTTCTATATTGCCACTAGCTATTATTGGCTAGTGGAAATACAGAGCATATAAACATGTATGAACCACAGACATATAAAAAGTGAACGCATGAGTTCAGGCCATTTAATGTCCAAGGAAAAATGACCCGGGAAATAAACACTAGGAAAGAAAAAGGATGCTAAAGAAGGCAGAGGTTATTTATTAAATCAAGGGTGTTCTTGGCTTCTGTGCCTGAGGATCAAGACCATGCATTGCAAATGGATGCTAATTCTGCAACTAACATTCAGATATATTGTAAAAGTCCTGTATGTCCTGTGTTTTTTTGCATTGCAAAAGCAGATGATACAGGTCAGGGATCTGGTGGTAGATCATAACTTGAGTTGAAGCTGAAGCCTGCAGTTGTCTCTGGGTCATGGATTTTTATATCCTTTGCTTGTGCTAGGCTAAAGATTGAAATACACTTTACCTGTATGATGTCTCTCTGTCATTAAAAGTAATGAATTTTTTTTCTTGGGGAATGAGGCATGACGAAACAAAACATAGCACAAAATGCACCCATTTATATTTCACTGGAAAACACTGTGAATGAAAGTAAAAACAAAACAAAAAACAGACACAAGGAAATCTATGATTGGTGCTAACATTTTATACTGTGTCTTCAACAATGTCATGAGGATTGCTCTGCTGACATGTAGATGCTGCACCTACAGGCATTACCTATGCATAGAAGCGATCACCGATTACCATGCATTTTCTTTGGCATTTGAAAAAAGTTAGTCACAAAATGTAAACAAGAAGGCATGATATATATCATGATGTCGGTTCTGTCTTGTATTTTTCCTTTACTTGTATACACTCTCCAAAACTCGAAGAAGCCTATTTTAGCAATCCTGCCATAACTTCCCTAAACCAAATAAAAGCGAGGGATGCTCAGCTCGCTATTCTCTAGGCTTCCTTTTCTTCTGCAAAATTTGAAACTTCCTAACAACCTCTCCCCCCATACAGTCTACTGTCACCCTTAGATGTCATTAAAATGATACTAATAATATTTGTAGCTGGGTATGACACTCAGCCACCAGGAGCAAAGCTATTTGGCACTGTAATGCAAATGACTGCATTCATCAAATGAGCTTTGTTAGTTATTCATTGTGTTCCTTATCGTTCCTTCCCCAAACCCTGGTGCCTCTGCAGTGCGCATGGAGGTGTGTCTGCGGCAGCATCCCCACTGTAAAACCCACCCTTATCAGGCAGAGCAGGGCGCCGCGGGAGTGACCTGCCAAGTCACCGTGTCCCTTCTCCTCTCCCTCACCCTTTTGTGCCCAGTGTCGCTCTTTGTCCTCATCCACGGGATCTGTCTCCCCCTGCTCTGCTCACCGTGCCAGACCCTCTCCCACAGCTGGAAGAATGATTTGCAATGAAAGGGAATCTCGAGAGATCTGTAATTCCCTCCTTCTTCTACCCCATCTCCTCATTTTCCTCCAAAATCAACTGCTCCGACCAACCTTCTGCAAGGTCGGGCTTTTAAAAACAACTACTGCAACAAAACAGACCAAGCCATCGTGCATATCTCAGCAGCCCAGCAGGCCTGCACAGACAGAAAACGGTATTGACAAGTTCAGAAAGGGACAGACGCCGACTCTGATGCAGGCAGGCACTCAGGGCTTTTTTTTCATTAAATCTTTCACTGCTTAACACAGTTCAACATATCATTCTGTACCTCTGGAGAAAAGCTTTTGGGGGCTGGAGCCAGAGATTAATCCCTCTGTAATTTCTACTGCTGCTGGCGGTACTAACTACCAAGGGATTTGGGGGAGAGAAAATGGCACTGTTAGCTTGTAACCTAGGTGTAAAAATGGTCTTAATAAAATCGGGATGGTTGACGCCCCATCAATAACCACCACACACCAATTTTATTGGATGTAATAGATGCAATCCATTTGATGTGATACAGGAGGCTCATCCCAATATGGTAATTAATAGAGGTTGGGAAGCTACTCAAAAAATTGTCTACCACAACAGTGAAGCATCCAGGACAATCCAGTCAGTTTAACCTCTAAAGCAAATGTAAAGATTTTAAAAGAGCTTTAGTAAGAAGACTGGTCTGGATCTTTCTTCAGTGTAAAATGCAATTAAACAGGGTATAAAAACTGTATAATTAAACCAGTTTGGAATTATTCCATCAGATATTCCATAATTAATGTTTGTATAAGAACAGATTTTCTGTTTTGCAAGAATCAGCAGATAATCAGCAGCTGATTGTTAATCTGCAAATATGCTGATCCAAGCATAATTGTTTTTACACGTGTACCTACCCTTCCATGAAAACATAAGCAAGAGACATTTTCTCTACCCAAAGAACTGCTGTAACATCATGAGGCATAATCCCCAAACAACTCCAATTGTATTTTTTCTGTTTATCTTCAGCAGAGTTGTTATTCTTTATCGGGGGGGAGGGGGGGGAAGGGTTGAATAGGGTGGAAGCCCTAATTCCATGTTCTTGGCACTCTGTGTGACCTTGAGCAAAACTTTTTTGTATACCTTTTCTTCCTTTACTTCCTTGTCTCAGATCAAGATTACTCTATTAGACTGGCAGGTGCTTTGATATTATGGTTAGGGTAATAGACCTAGAGTAGTACTATTACACACCCTGTGCAATGTACCTATAGACACTTTATGAACTAAGTGCAAGGTTCCTGTAAATCTTCTTTGGAAAAAGGAGAGTACGTAAAGATTTGTAGAAGTCAAAGGCTAAAAAAGGAACAGAATACTAGGAGTTCATCAGTGTGACAAAGAAAATAGCAGATATTTAAGACCATGAGACGGATGGTTTTCACTGGAAACTCTCATGCTTCTGGTCATCTGTTCTCTCCAATTTTCATGAGCCCTCTCACCTTCCTGAATCTTCAATTTGTTTTGCACTAATGGGGCAAGAGTGCTCATCAATGGGTAATTAAAATTATTAACATATTGATGGTTTATACTGACTTCTATTAAACTTATCTGTGAATTTTCTATACTTCAAGTGAAGATTTTGGAAATACAATAGGTCAGAAATAATGAGCTAGATTGAACGGTTTGTTATGCACCATTAGAAAGAGGTCTTCCAATGGTAACAGTCAAAGAAATTTCTCCTTGCATACAAGAATTTCCAACCGACTCAAACACTTACTTCCTTAAACCTCACTGCACATCCCATCCTGTGAGAGTGATTGGGCTGATGAGCAAGCCATGGGACTTGCATGGCCAAGATGGTAGAGAGTTCTGCTACATCAGAAAAAAAAAATCAGACACAGCTCTTCATCTCTCTTATTCTTCACAAGGTTGAATTTCAGGGGGAAACATAGTGACAAAGGATGAGGAAAAGGCTGAGGTGCTTAATGCCTTCTTTGCCTCAGTCTTTAATAGTAAGACCTGTTGTTCACGGGGTACCCAGACCCCTGAGCTGGAAGACAGGGACAAGGAGCAGAATGAAGCCCCTATAATCCAAGGGGAAATGGTTAGTGACCTGCTACACCACTTAGACACACACAAGTCTATGGGGCCGGATGGGATCCACCCAAGGGTATTGCAGGAGCTGGCGGAAGTGCTCACCAAGCCACTTTCAATCATTTATCTGCAGTCCTGGCTAACTGGGGAGGTCCCAGTTGACTGGAAGTTAGCAAATGTGACACCCATCTACAAGAAGGGCCGGAAGGAGGATCCAGGGAACTACAGGCCTGTCAGTCTGACCTCAGTGCTGGGGAAGGTCATGGAGCAGATCACGTTCAGTGCCATCACACGGCATGTACAGGACAACCAGGCAATCAAGCCCAGTCAGCATGGGTTTATGAAAGGCAGGTCCTCCTTGACTAACCTGATCTCCTTCTATGACAAGGTAACCCGCTTAGTGGATGAGGGAAAGGCTGTGGATGTTGTCTACCTAGACTTTAGGAAAGCCTTTGACACCATTTCCCACAGCATATTCCTGAAGAAACTGGCTGCTCATGGCTTGGACGGACATACTCTTCACTGGGTAAAAAACCGGCTGGATGGCCCGGCCCAAAGAGCTGTGGTGAATGGAGTTAAATCCAGTTGGCGGCCGGCCACAAGTGGTGTTCCCCAGGGCTCAGTATTGGGACCAGTTCTGTTTAATATCTTTATCAATGATCTGGATGAGGGGATCAAGTGCACCCTCAGTAAGTTTGCAGACGACACCAAGTTGGGTGGGAGTGTTGATCTGCTTGAGGGTAGGAAGGCTCTACAGAGGGATCTGGACAGGCTGGATTGATGGGCCAAGGCCAAGTGTATGAGGTTCAACAAGGCTAAGTGCACGGTCCTGCACTTGGGTCACAACAACCCCATGCAATGCTACCGGCTTGGGGAAGAGTGGCTGGAAAGCTGCCTGGCAGAAAAGGACCTGGGGGTGTTGGTTGACAGCTGGCTGAATATGAGCTGGCAATGTGTCCAGGTGGCCAAGAAGGCCAATAGCATCCTGGCTTGTATCAGAAATAGTGTGGCCAGCAGGAATAGGGAAGTGATCATCCCCCTGTACTCGGCACTAGTGATGCTGCACCTCGAATACTGTGTTCATTTTTGGGCCCCTCACTACAAGGAAGACACTGAGGTGCTGGAGTGCTTGAGTGTGTCCAAAGAAGGGCAAAGAAGCTGCTGAAGGGTCTAGAGAACAAGGCCTATGAGGAGCGGCTGAGGGAACTGGGGTTGTTTAGTCTGGAGGAAAGGAGGCTGAGGGGAGGTCTTATCGCTCTCTACAACTACCTGACAGGAGGTTGTAGCGAGGTGGGTGTTGGTCTCTTCTCCCAAGTAACAAGCGATAGGACAAAACGAAAGGGCCTCAAGTTGCGCCAGGCGAGGTTTAGATTGGATATTAGGAAACATTTCTTCACTGAAAGGGTTGTCAAGCACTGGAACAGGCTGCCCTGGGAAGTGGTGGAGTCACCATCCCTGGAGGTATTTAAAAGATGCGTAGAAGTGGTGCTTAGGGACATGGTTTAGTGGTGGACTTGGCAGTGTTAGATCTACAGTTGGACTTGATGATCTTAAAGCTCTTTTCGAACCTAAATGATTCTATGAATGGTCAATAGTAAGGAATCAGCAACCAGTTTCCAAAAGCTGCTCCTAGACTTTGATAATATCTATTGTTATTATCAAGTTTGTTCCTATTTATGATCTTATCTTATTTTGATTAGGAGAGCAGTTTTAATGTAGCAGAGAATCCAGGCGTTTACCATAACAATAAAGAAAGATAGCCCTTAAGTCATGCCTGTGTTAGCTCTGCTACGTATTTTTAGTTACCGTCATTTACAAAGTTTCTTTCCTCTCCCTCCCTCATCTTTTTCCAATCATGTAAAATTCACCACTGAGTAGAAGGCCATCCAAAGCTCAGACAGGTTTTCATGCTCTTCCTCTAGGACTGAGAGACTATTATCAGAAAAAAGTGCCAAATGCCTGCTGGCACCTTCAGTCAGCTGCCAGGAGCTGGAGATGTAACATGCTTCATCCCTGCAGGTGGTTGTGGTGCGATAGGACTGGTGGAGCATTTTGGGAAAGCTTGCTCAGGTGTACCTCAAAGATACTACTTTCCACTTAAATTTGGCTGACTCCATCTAACAGGGTTTAGGACTGAAGGGTCTATAGAACACTAAGAAAATTGCTGAAACTGCTTGAAATTCAGTTGTGACAAATATCTAACTCTCGATAGGGCCTTTGAAAATCCTGGACAAAAAACTGAAAGCAGGAAAAACAACAATACAGAGGTATAGGATCACGTTAAACTTACTCTATCCAAGACCAACAACACAATTTGCCTCTGTATAAAAAAGACTGAGTAGAACAAACTACTCATCAACCTATACAACATTCATCATGTCTGTAGCATGTCCAGTGGCCTACCTAACAGTACATTCTACGCAAAACATCACCTCTGGTGAAACATCTAGGAAAAATGAAATGTTGTTTATATCCCTGGTATGTTGAATTAGTGAATGACACAGAAAACATAACTTAGCTGCACATTTCTTACCCTTAAAAGGAGATGTAAATGTATCATAGTGCAGAAAAATCTAAAGGCGTACTTACAGAAATGGGAAATAAAAAGCTGAAGCATTAGATATTCTATTAGCAGAGGGAAAAATCTTTCAATTGGCCACAAACTCCATAGCACAGAAGATTAAATTTTAGTAGAAAATTATCAAATCAGCAGAAAATAAAATTGATCGTTCCCATGCATACTGCAAAAGCAATATTTTACTGAGAAGACTGAATCCCTCAAATACAACATAAAAGCTTGCCATAATGACAGATAGTTCTATTACAAAAGGTACTGAGTGCATAATTAACCACTGCTAATACCTATCTGAATATTTGAAAAGAAGAAAAATTTATTCAAGTGGAATATAAACTATTCATCAAAGCTGCAAAAAAATATATAAATGAAATTCCTGCAGTGAAAACATGCACTACTCAGGCTGTTTATGATCCCTTGACAGAAGATGTATAAATAGGAAAAATTTACCACTCATTCACTAGGGGCTAATGAAGCAGAACTAAGATCACATGCACACCATCACTCAAGTGCAGGACATTTGCAACTTCTCAATTTTATATGGAACTGCCTGTTCAAGTCACATATTTTGTAACAAAGGTCATTTTTTTTGGTCTCCATCTAAACAGTAAACTGTAATTGGCTCAGAAGTTTCATTTTTCTTAAGCTAATGTTAATTTAACGAGTACTCTCTCCACATTCCTGGATATAGGTGATGGAGAGCTTTGCTTCATAAGTTTCCCAGTATCAATCAGTTACATATAGCAAGGCACAAAAAGTAATATTTAATTGCAGTTTCCTGCTCTGTAAAATGATTTACACTCTTGGATAAACAGCCACAGCTCTAAACTTTGCATTTTTTTATAACAGTTCACAAAAATGAAGAAAATCTAACCCTGTTACGTCCATACTACCCAAGCTACTGCAACTGTTTATCTGCAAAAGTGGAAACAGCTAAGTATCCGTAATTTAAGAAAACGCTTCTTAGAGCTAAAACATTTGTAAAGGATAATCAGAAGTTTATACTCTGTAGACAGGTGCAAGTAAGGTCTAAATTCTCAAACAACGGCAAGTTTCCAATCTCTGAATGTTCATTTAGAGTAACGCAAGCTGCATTACTTTGTCAGCCAATAGAGGCATATGGACAATATTCCTGAATATACCCTCAGCTCTGAAAGCTGTAACATTTGCCACTCGCAAGTGTAAACATATTTATGATTTTTTAGCATCATCTTATTCTGATGACTTTATTTATCTGCGTCACGTAGTATTTTCTAGAAGCTGTTTGTGAATGAAATATAAATTAGCACTCTTCTCACAGAGAGATTTGAAGTATTTCCCATGAATTTACTTTCACAGAGGTCCTAGCAAAAATGCTGCCCTGTAATTTTAGTCAGTGGATTATCCCTAATATATTATTTTCTTCCTAATTTATTTACACAGCCTATAATGCACTTAACAGAGATCTTAGTGTGTCAGGTGCTCTGTGAATGCTAAATAGATTAAAAACTACAGGCCTGTTTCTAAGAATAGAAAACAAATAGTACCTTGTGCTTCCAGCAGCATGCTAGGAAAATACTCACCGGAGATGAATTCTGCCTCTGTTCTCCAAATGGGCCCAACGTAATGCCAATCTACAGGAAGCATGACTTTTTCCTGCTGTAAATACAAATCTCCACTACACTTAAAGTATAGAAGTGTCCTTACTGAAAGGTTTAATTCTGCATATTGTTTTCCATAAGCACACTTCTACAGATGCCTGAAATAACAAAGGAAAAAATATCTTACAGCACCTGAAACTTTGGCCATCTATCTTAACTTCACTCTGCCTACAGTTACCTACCTGGACAGGGACGACCAATACAGCCTTATTCTACAAATGCAACCATGAGACTAGCTTGCTTACGGATCATCCTTAGATCCCGTAAGAAAAACTGTGAGAGCACCCTGTCATTACTGCAACCGGTGGCACGTCCTGCTCAGCAGAGGCCAGGGCGATCCTCTCTTCATTCTGCATGGGCTGAACAAAAACGATGCCAGTATGGGGAGGCAAGGTGAACTTCCCTGGTGCAATGCTGTATTTGCTTCTTTAATAGCAAGGTAAAAGACATAACCGTCCACTAAATAAACAGCCTACCACTGGAACAATATTCACAGTATTTTAACTGCGGACAGTAAAGTTTTACTCCACATTGCTGTACATATTAGTAATGCCAGTGCAATTTGCATTATTCAAACGATGATACATGTGCTGTGGAGTGGAAAGAAAGCTAGTCGATCAGAATTCAATACTTACTAGTATTGAACACATCCATACATATAAAATCTCTCACTAGAGGAAGAAAAATAGGAACCATAAAAGACCTTCTGGTTGAAATGGCTTGAGGAGCCATCTCACAACACTTTGTACACCCGGCACATTTCATTGTGGATGAATTTGCAAATAAATCTTACAGAATGGCTCAAATCTTTCATTCTTTCCCATCTTTTAGTTGTTGCTGAGGTACAAGCAGCAACACCTATGATACTTTATAATTTTGTTTCACCAATGAACAAAGATTGATATGTTAGTCAGAGAATCAAATTAGAAGGAAGAGACAGGAGTAAATGCTCTGTCAGTGTTGTACAGTGTTCCTGTGCAATAAAAGGAAATCGAGTTTTCTCATCCCTCCTCTTGCATTCAGATTTTCCTCACTACAACAAAAAACTAAGCAATTCTCAGTGTCTTCCAAATCAAAAACATAGGAACAACAGCTTTTCTGAAAATCTGTAACCCAAGGCTTAGAGTAGCTTCCAACTAAAGTCTCCTGAGGTATGGAGAGGTGGGAGGCCGAGACCTATCCCTTCTCAAGTCACACCAGAAATTAACAGCTCTATTATTTGAATGATGACCTTTCTACACAGTGCTAAGAAGTGGTTTTCTTTGGCAACAGAATTTATTCGTTGGGACCTATTCCCAGCAGCTGCTGCAGTCATTGCAATCCAGAAGGGTAAGCCGAGATTTCTATCCCACTTCCCACCTTTTTCATATCCCACTGAAGACATATGCATGGGAAAGAATTACCATTACAGGGGTACAAATTTCAAAGCATCAGCTCTCTGTTGCATACTTTTGTCCTAAATAAAATACAGGGTGCATTCTGCCACCAGACCCTTTTCCCCAAGTCATTTTAGCACAGAGTAAAAGAGTGGCAATATACACAGCTCATAAAGTTCATGCCTCTGTCTACCCTGGGGTTGCTGGTTCAAGTGTCTCTAATGTTAAGGGTGACAATGTGCTTGAATACTCCAGAGCTGTCCTGCATAAGTAGGACCTGACTAAAGGTTCATTGTATTTTTGCCTAACTTCCACTCATTTCAGGAGCTAATTATCTGTAAGAATGTTCCTTTAAAATAATGAATCCACTCTCAGCTGGAGGTCAAGTAAGCAACTAAAGAGAGCAGGAGAGCTCATAGAGAAATTACTAAATTAAGGTTCTTAAAGTCTTATTTGCCTATTTTAATCTTAATCAAGCTCCTCTTCACAAATTAGAGATGTGAATAATTGTCTTTAAAATATGGATAAATAATAACCCAAGTGAATCCACTGCCAACATAAGAATATTATCCACTTCATAGTACATCATCTCCAGCCTGAGAAAAATGTCGGACAAAGCAACAGGCCTTGAAGCCTATCAGCAATCTCAAATAATTATAGATAACGGTGTAGGAAACAGTCTTTCAAGACTCATAGCGCTCTGCAGCATTTCCCAGCCCCCAAGCCAAACACACTTTGGGAACTTCAGACAGAGCACCAACTAAGCCTGAATTGCCAAGACAAAGCATTAACTTCAAGACAAAGTCTAAGAAACCCAAATTCCCGCCACAGAGTTTTACAAATCCAGAACATATTTGAACTTTGCATGGAGATAAACTTTAATGCATACGAGTACCACTAGGGAAGTGAACAGCTGCATTCAGCACTTGCTGAAGTCTCTACGAGAACATCAGGGAGCCTAAAGGGGCCCATTATGTTGCATTTTTGGGGCATGCAAGTGCCCATGGTCAAAGCCCAGATGTGGAAAAAAAAAAAATATGCCAGTCTCATTACTATGCACAAATGGGAAAGAATGGTTGGCTGCTGTATTGAGAAGGCTGTCATATAAGCTATAAATAATCAGACATACTGATCACTCAGGAGCCCTTCCTTTTGATTTTCCTCTGTGTTTTGTCTTTGGTTGTCCGTAAATGTGACATCTATCCTCTCCATTCAACTGGCTAATGGCCCTCGTCTAACTCTGAAACATTGGACTAGCACTTTGGGAAACCATCTGTGTCCATGAAATAAAGATAAAGCCAATACTACAAAGGCTCTTGTATTTCTAGTCTCCCATTAATTGCCCTGAAGATCTTAGCGTAAGGTGAGCAAGCACTTATCACCAAGCAGAACCTTGTGACATCCCACACAAGTGCTCTCCCAGTGCACAGGAGCTGTGGCCAAGCAAAGCCCTGTAGGTCCCTCCTCAGAGGAAAGGCCTGGGCTTGTGAAACATGCCTCCATCCTTCCCTGAGAGGGTATTCAGGCATGCTAGCAATATCTCATGGGCAAGATTACCAGAGGCAGCTGATACATCCAAAGGAGTCTGTATGTTCACTTATTGTCACAAAATTAAAGGAGCAAATATTGACACAAACTTACTGCTCTAAATATAATATCAAAATAACAAAATCAGGGATGTACTGCTAATAAGGATTAATAAAAGTAATATAGTTAAAAACAGAAATAACTGTTCAATTTACTCTAGATAGCAGTAGAGTCTCATTTGCTCTTTCAAAGGCATAATCAGTTGAAGGGCACATTTTTCTTCTCTTTGTTCTTTCCCATCAATTTTAATGGGTGCAGAACATCAGTCACATGAAATGTAATGGGACAAGAAGATGGATGAGTACATTTGAAGCTACTAGTCACAGGACAGAAAACATTCTGACAAAGTGACACCGGCAGCATAGGGTTCAACAATAGAGCCTGGACAATATTTAGTAAGTGAAACTACAGTGCTACATGATTTGGTATTCTCACTGGGCAAAATCCTTCCCCTGTCACTATTCATCATGTTCCCACAGGTCAGACTTTCAAAGACATTCTCCTACTGAACATGACCAAATGACATTTTTAATTCAAGGAAATACGTAAATCTGGGGACAGAGAGGTCATTTGGAGATAAATGGGAACAACCTCCTGTATTAAGAACTTAAAACTACTTCATCAAGAAGGTTTTAAATGGTTTAGTAAGATTCATACCTGAGATTTGAAATCTATTATGCTCATAGGAGTGAGGAGACTTTATATCTATGCTGAACTTATTGACAGCAACAAGACTCCACTACTGATGAACAAGTAGCAAAAATCCCCTATTTTTACTAGTACCTGAAGAAAGCAATATCAAAAAAGTAATATTTAGAAATTGCTCCATACTAAAGAGCCTCTAATTTGCACAATACAATAAAATATATGAATTAAAAAGCAACATGCCCCATTAGTTATCTGAGAAGAGGTTCTGGGGAAATTGCAAAGAAAATTCCTATCAAAACTGAGCTTTAGTGTACAGCGAAGGAAAAAACAGTCATCCAACAAACCGAACCAAACCCTTTCTGGACTTTGAGGAAGCGTGGGACTCCAGACCTGTTGGGAAATGCAGGCAGATCTACGCTCTACCGCAACGATCCACTTGTGTTATAACTTTACCAGTAATTGCTAAGTGGATCGATCTAGCATTTTACGATGCTTATTGCGATCACCATCATCATTATTAGACAATACAGTTCCGGTTTCTTCATTAGCCATTTGCTGAGACCTCTGCAGTTAATCTTTAAAGCTTTAAATAATACAGAACTTTACACCAGAAAGGGAAAAGAGAAACTAGGACCTCTTCAAATATACCCACGAGAGAAGGAATTAGAGCCAGACCTCCAAGTCCTGCTGCCGCACTAAATAGGCCCTCTACCTCAATACGCCACAATCACCCATCCAGTGGCGTGCAATATCCAGGAAGCAAAAAGCGAGCTTTTGGCAAATTCTCTCAAACAGGGCAACATCCCTCTCTGGCATCACAACGTACACTGTGAAGGTGATGGTGTATTCTTTTTCTAAGAAGTACCTTGTTGGAAGCTGTTTACGCAAATGCTTCTCCCTATATATACTTTCCTTCTCTCCCACAAGACACAAGACTGCTCTCTAACAATATCTCTACAAGTGTATGCTGGTAAAGAAGAGTATACACAGGGCGGAGTTTCCCACAGTAAGTCATGTATCTCAGAATGGGAATTCCAGAGAGGATGGAAATTCCACGTCAGGAGAAGGTTTGAGATTTCACAAACAGTACGCCCAACTCTGGAAAGAGCAAAACATTTTAAGATAAAAGAATACTTGACTCACTTTTGGCTTCCACATTTCATACTATATGAAATAACACACCATTGTAAAAACTACTGAATATAAGATGTTTCAAAAGTTAATCAACCTAAATATTTCACTATGATGATATATAAATAATATTCAGACATTCCTGGAAATTTCTTTCCCGTGTTTTTCCTCTAAGACCACATTTTGATGAAATATTTAATTTTTCTATGAAGCATTTTGATTTTGATGGAATTATATACCTCAGTGAAAAACAATGTAGACACTACACACAGTTTCTGGAATTCCCCACTTATAAACTTATGGGTCTGTGTCTTTCCTGACTGTAATAGTAGACTACATGACAAATTAAATTTAAAAAATGCATAAAACCATATTGCAATGAGAGATGCCACCCTCACTTTTAGTAACTCTGACCTCTGAGAAAGCATTCCAAATGCTGAACTTTAACTAATAATTGACCCTTTCCTCCATCTTTTCTTGCCATTAAAATTTGTTTTGAGCTGGCAGTTCATATGCCCATGGATATCATGAGGAATCTGAATATTTCACATTCTAGCCATGAGGAAGTCGAAGGCCTGAATAATGATTATTCCCTAAGCAGCCTTCCCTGCAAGTCCATCACGATAATATGCAAAAAGCACATTACAAATACAACTAAACTTATTAAATAGGTCAGTCAATTGTTCTGTTATATCACAGGTAACCAAAGATAATCCTTTTCTCTGATTATTTCAATTGTTCAGTCCTCATAAGGATTTAGCGAAGTTCACCCATTCCCATGCTCCTCTTGGTCCTCAGGACACGGGTCCTGGCACTGCAGTTCATTATCTTTCTGACATTAGAGAGCAACTGAACACCTAATAAGTTTGTGGATCTTTCCCAGGAGCCTCACCAGTTTGCTGCACATGGACACAGAAGCTACACGGACATTTGCAAGCACGACAGTCCCTGAAGGCATGTCTGCAGATGCAGGGGCAGAACCAGTGATCCTAGCCAGAAACCAGCTGGGATCTCAAGTGTGCCGTGATGTGCTGACACAGCTATGGCTGGCTCCTCTTGGCACTGATGTCCGTGGACAAGCTCTGAAAGTCCAGAGCCAAACCTTTTCCTCCTCCTTAGGGCTATGCACAGCTGCTAACCCCATGTGGGTGGGTCTCAGCCTCGCAAGCAATGATGCCTACCCTAGACATGCAGAAGAATACCAAACCCTCAAGAATTTAGACTGTTTCTAAACATTATCTTTCAAGTTCATCCCAATTCCTTTCAAATTTCCTAAACTGTAAACTAAACCTGATTGATATCTGCAAACTTTTCTCACTGATCATAAGTGAGGCTACTTTTAATGAAAAGTGTTTTTTTCAAAACAGTATGATTCCAGGAGCTAGGAAAAAAACCCAAACAACAACCCCCCCAAATACTAAGAGATATGAAACAAAACAGAAAAAATTCTCCAGCTGAGTGAGCACAAAAACTAAGTTGTATGTAGACAAATTAAAGACACTTGTAGACCTTTGCAGATTGAGTCCTCTCAGGTTCAACTCTGACATTAATACACATGAAGCACAGGAATTCTACATATGACGTGGTAGTTTGGAAGATTACTCATTCCACTGTGCTTATGTTGTTTCAGAGGTCAAACTTCATGGCTAAAACCTCTAGGGAATAAACTGCTACTGTACACAATCAGACTACAAAAAAAAGGAAAACGAATGTTTGTTTTGCTTCACTTTGCTGATTATCAGGGTTTGCTTCTGTTGGTTAAAAAAAAAAACAACCCCCCCCCAAAAAAAACCCAACCTTCATCCTAAAGGAAAAGGAATGAATTATTTTTTCCACCTGAGAGAAGAAGGGTATGTAGAATTTCCTAACTTCCTCAAAGTGAAACAATAAAAACCCACAACAGTGAGGGTCATGCAAGTTTACATCATCCTATTATGTAGAAATGGCCAAATAGCCATGCTGTCCTCTGCCTGTCCACACCAGTATTTCAAACTAAAATACAAAATACAAACAACTATGAGTGAAAGTTTGCAGTGCACTATATGAAGACACTGCCATTCCATTTCTAGGTTCAGTTCATGGCATACAACTATCTGTAAAATTCTTTCTGACCTGCTGTTTGTTATAAAAAAATCATAGATAACCTTTTAACAGTTACTGCTCTAATATCCTCTCTTAGCAGACTGATTTTTGTTACAATTATTGAGCAAAGTAAAAGAAATGACAAGTTTATTACACACAAAATTGCAAGTCATTATCTTCCTGCAACCACAAAGTAAGCGTATAAAGAATAATCTGCATCTACATTTTTTAATTCTTTCATGTCTTGATATTTTGAGGTGACGTTTGCAAACTAGGAAATCCTCTTGCTCTTGACAAAAAAAAGATCTACCTAACAGTATCATCAAACTACTTTACATGAACCTAGAAGATGAGAAAAGCCTTTGTGGTTGAAATTAGCCAGGGGGTTCAAAGTTATGGGGTGGACAGAAAAGCAAGTACTATTACAAAAAGCTCATGTCCTTTAAAATAACAAGTCAAACACACTCTGAAGTTTAACAGCCTTGAAGCCAAAGATCCAAGCATTTTTCAGCTTCTTTTTTAAAATTATTTTTATGAGACGTCACCAAATCCCTAGGGGTGGAAAAGCTGCTGGTTATCACCAAGCCCTGCTGTACATGTCTCCATTAAGCTCTTAGTTCTTGAGAGACAACTGGTGAAACAACCTACTGTCAATTAACTTTTAACGTATACTTGGCAGAGTGTTTGGCTGACATTTTAATGCCCCTCCCCTTCAACGAACCACAAAACAAAAATACTGAACCTCTAAAATATGCTTCTTCGGCAGTTATCAGTCTGTGAATGTTCAAGGTAACAAGATTGGCTTCATCACATCACTGATGTATAAGACACATAAGGATACATTTTGCCTTAGGCCTGAGGATTATATCCATACCAAATCACATCAGGAAGCAAGCCTCAAGAAAGGATAGCTCTGTAAAAGATGTATAAAAATATGATCATTAGAAGAATCCTTAATCCCCGTTGTTAAATTCAAGATGCAAGGAACAGCAAAATGACAGAGAAAATCATGCTATTCAGTACCTCAACCACTTTTTTTATTTTCATGGCATTGCATATCCCTGCAGATTACTGATATAATCTCAGTATTGCTTTTTATAGATGCCTCTGTTGTACCCATCCCCTGAATTCTTATCTCATATACTATTGTCTGCTTTCTTATCTCAGGACTCTTTCTTCATCCTTCCTCTTGAGGTATGCGCAGGAACTATATGCCTTTTACAAGACAGTAAACAAGGACAGAAAATGAAAGCCTGGCCCCGGTGAAGTCAATGGCAACACTTCAGAGTTTCCTGGATTTTATCAGAAAAAAAATAAGCGTTTTATCAAAGGCAGTTGGCATGAGATCCAAAACAACACTTAGGTACTTAGCGTATAATTCAGCTGTCATGTTCAAAAGAATGATCCTAAAAATCCTGCTAACGGGTTTAGGTTTTTAGGAAATCAGACGACAACTTCCTTACATGCCTACAGCCACCATCCATCCGGGTGGCCAGAGCTGGTTATTTTAAGCAGCCTGCGTGTCCCCAGACCCAAATCCCCATGGCACAGTCCTCCAGGACTCCTCAGGGAGCCTTCACACCTGAACACAGCTCTGTGATGAGAGCCTAAATCCAGACAAGAGGTGGGCTTTCAGACTTATCTTCTCTTTTAAGCAATTGACATGTTGTGACTTAAGGCACAGAGCTGAGGTGTGGGTGCCCGGGGCTTTGGGGACAGTTACTGCTGGGCAGCCAACGCTCCCTAGGTCCATGGACCAGTACCCAGCGTGGGACGGTGAGCTCCTCCACCAGGAGCAAGAGCTCAGTTCTTAGCAATGCCACAACACTGGTGCCTCTTTTTGGGTGCCTCTTTTTGAGTACAGCCTGCAGAAACGTTATGGCAATGGGATTAGTTATTTAGATGAATGCTGCTCAATTATCAGTGTAAAGTAAATAAGCAAGGAAACGGAAGAACCAGTGTCCTGGTTTCGGCTAGGACAGAGTTAATTTTCTTCCTAGTAGCTGGTATAGTGCTGTGTTTTGGATTTAGTAGGAAAAGAATGTTGATAACACACTGATGTTTTCAGTTGTTGCTAAGTAGTGTTTATACTAAGTCAAGGATTTTTCAGCTTCTCATGCCCAGCCAGCAAGAAGGCTGGAGGGGCACAAGAAGCTGGGAGGGGACACCATCAGGACAGCTGACCCAAACTGGCCAAAGAGCTATTCCATACCATATGACATCATGCCCAGTATATAAACTGGGGGGAGTTAACTGGGAGGGGGGATCGCGGCTCGGGAACTAACTGGGCATCGGTCAACGAGTGGTGAGCAATTGCATTGTGCACCACTTACTTTGTATAGTTTAATTCTTTTAGTATTGCTATTGTCATATTATTATTATTATCATTATCATTGTTTTTCATTCCTTTCTGTCCTATTAAACTGTCTTTATCTCAACTCACGAGTTTTTTTTCCTGATTCTCTCCCCCATCCCAGGGGTGGGGGGGCAGTGAGCAAGCAGCTGCGTGGTGCTTAGCTGTCGGCTGGGGTTAAACCACGACAACCAGGAAAGCTGTGCCTGCTAACCACAAAGACCATCTCTTATCTGTAGAAGTCAACTTTTATGAACTCGGTTTTTAAAGTCTTTTCAGTTCAGAAGAAGTTCTTTTGAGGAAATTCCAAGCCAAGTTTCTAGGACATGGCTAGAAATGTATGACAAGCTTTACTTGATTATATTTTTACCATAAATACATTGCTCTACTAATATGAGACAGTGCAGCTTTGAGGGGAATTACATGGAGCAGAGCTCTAAAGTTGTTCAGTTAAACTGAGAGGAAACAGTACTCCTACAAGTTTGTTGACTCCTTCAGCACCTCAAAATTTATTTTTGAACTTTTCAAACAGATAAATCAGTATTCAGAAGAGCTGCTTAGGAAAAACAAGAATCAGGGGGTTCTCAATTGTTTTGTTTAAAAATTTAGAGAGGAGCAAGAAGGAAAAGCTAGGAAATGCAGGAAGATCAAACTAGATCTACTTTTCCTACTGATTAATTCAACTCAGATAATTCAACTAATTTCCAGTCAATTACATTTAGAATTTTCTCCTTTCGTATTCTCCAGAGGTAAAAGTGTCCTGCCACAGAATTTCTATTAAGAATAGAACTTAGATATAAATGGACCCCAAAATGTGTTTGTGCTGATGCAGCACAAGATAGTACTTTCCCATTGCTGGTGAAATTCATGAGGAGCATTTAGAGGTTGCACTGATGTACAGCAAACGAAGGTGACGCAAAAGCTGCTGGCAGGTATCTCCAAAAAAGAATGAGAGCTAATGGCAAACACCACACTGAAGAGTTGTCATGTAAATACCTCACATGGCATAAGTACCAAAAGTGAATACCAGTGCCTGGAGGTTGGTTCAGAAGGAAAATAAGGATCACATCATCTAGACTATTTAATCCTCTGAATAAACGCAAACTTCATCAAGACCAGAGAAGGCAGGTCCCAGTGACAAGGAACACTGCTTGGCCCCCTGTCTTCTTTCCTTATTCCAATGTCAGCTATAAGCAGCATCTCCTGAAAAATACAGAAGTGCCTCTGCTGTTTCAGTGGGCAGCCTTGATGTCTCTCTTGCGAACACCTTTGAATTTGAAGAGATGTACCACTAAAACTCAGCACTTCAAGTAGCCCCAGGGATATCAAAATGAACATAAAATTAGAACTCTGAACTGGTGAAAATTTGAGCTTTATGCTAATTATGGAAACCAACATGAGAAGCAAACTGCATAATCAGTCTTCAGGGGATTTAAAAATGCTGCAAGCAGGCTCTACTATCATCTCAGGTCAAATGTAAAATATAAATGTGCAACCTTCTAGTTTTAATCCCAGCTCCACCACTGACTTTGTGAGCCATCCCAGATTGCCTCTGTTTACCCTTCTAGCTTTTCTCCTTTCTCCCTTTCAATTCTAAGCTCACCTGAGCCAGGACTGCTTCTTAACATCTAACTCAAAAAAGAAGTTCACACTGGTCTTTGGTTGACCTCCAAAAGTAGTGTGTTCTCTCCCCTCTTTTTCTCTGGGTTAACTGCACATTTTGAAAACAAAGCATAAAAATTCCGTCAAACAGAAACGATTTCCACGGGATATCCACAGAATTCTGTGAAAAATTTGCATTTCCTTGAGTCTCACACAAAGCTATTGAAGACCACTGCTGACGATTGATCAGATGGTGCTTCAGTTTCATTCCCTCCAATCCTTGCCATATTTCTCTTATCCTTTCCGCTAAACGGGAAGAGTCCTCATCGTGCAGCTAACAAATGTCTTAAACTCACTTCCTTAACCCCAGCAGTGCAAGAGAAAATCAGCTGAGAATGGCAGAGGTCTGCTCCTAATGAACATGAGCACGCACCAGGTCCCACCTTCTTTAAGTGACTTGACGTAGACTTCCTGGCTGCACATTCATTACCTCAATCCTGCTTATACAGCACACAGGAAATAATAATAATAAAGTGCCCCATGAAGTAGCATGCAGGGCCATAAATTTCAAACTGAGACATCTTCCGTTTCTCCACTGGGAGGCATATGGAAAAGAGGACTTGGGGCGTGCTACGCCTGATACCTTCTCACGGTGAAGTCAAGAAATAAAGCTGAGCCATCCTCATGTCCTGAGGACAGGTGAAGAGGCACTCAGAAGCGCAAGGGTCCTTCACCAATGCGTAGTGGTATCTCAAAAGCTTTCATTCTTAAAACACGACTATTTGACTTTTTGTTTTAATCCCAATCTGCATGTGCACGACACGGTTACCAAAATAAAAGTCTCCGTCATGCAAGCAAATGCTGTTTTCGGAGAGGGCCTCCATGCTCTCTGAACTGCTATCTCAGTGAAAGGCAAACGAGCCTGGAGGAAGAGGGTGGGGGGAAGAGCGAGGAATTATACATATTCTAATAATGTCTTCACTTCCCAGCAGCTATAAAACAAAAAGCTCTCCGGTGCTGAATCTGACCTCACTACAAACAGCAGCAGAAAACATACCTCACTGTAAGCACTTGCATGGTTTTCCTCTGCAAACACACTTTCCTTTGTTTACTGTATTTTTAAGTACATGAGTACACAGACCACCCACAGTATCAGGTAGCCTAGCATGGGAAAGGTGAGAGATGAGGCTAGGATTGCTTCCTTATATGAATATAAATTAATCTATCTGATCCACATATGCTAGTGAGCCACAGCTCATCCTCAGTCAGTTCATGTCCCTGACAGGCTAACTTGTCCCAAGCTCTCCAGAAATCATGCAGATGAAAGAACCAAGGCTGTGGTATAGGAATTACAGGACTGGAGAGTTAAAAAGGGATTTGCAAATCAAGTAGTAATGCCTGCCTTGGCTTAATTTAATTTATCATATTCTACTGCTGCTCCCCCCCATAGCAGGAAATCAGTATTGTACACAGAAGCAGCTATGGTGTGAGATACTACCTGATCTCTACTGTAGCATCTGGTTAAAAATATGCTCAGTATCCTTTGGGCTCTGACCTGCATACACTGAAACAAAGATAGGGATGAGTTTATAGATGAACACAGGATATGGCAGAAAGCACACTAAGTCATTTCTCTGCTCTCCTTCTGCACCTTATCAGTGACATTTCCCTAACAGCACAAGATGCAGCACCAGGCTCACTGCATTTCAACTCCCCAAGGAAACTCACTCAGATCCTCCGAGGGATTACACTTTATCTGGCAAGCACCAGAGTAAAAAGTGAAAGCATTAGTTCATTTTGCACCTTGATTGTTCACATCCACAGACACTCCAACTCAACAGCAGAATAGATACAGCTAAAGGGAAGAATTTCTCTAGAATCTCTTAAATACCCCACCTTTAGGTTTGCTGATCATTCCAATAGCATTTATTACTATGCAACATTACTGCAAGGAATATTTTGAAAATGCATTCCTCTAAACCAGGCACAGTGTCTTTTTTCCCTATACACATGCAGCCCTTTAAGAAATGTCTAATCCCCTTCATAGCACAACCTGCATTTCTTATTCCCTGGCACAGAAAAGCAGACACTGACCTACTCCACTCTCTCCATTTTACACTTTCGGATCAGTTTGGCAATCCAAAGCTGGGGAGGGGGAAAGGGAGGAGAAGGAAATGTGCTGCTGTGCTTTTCCCTGTGCTATTGCTGTAAGAAAACATGATGATGGGATTACGACTAACTATTGAACTAAAGGGAAGTGTTCCACCTAGAGACCATCTTCACCAGGCAAGGCAACGGGCAGGTTACCTGCGAACGGACACTTTTTTAGGATGGAATACGCCTGCTGGTTCTGTGGTAAAAAATGATGCAGAGGTATTGCCCCCAGTAGTAATTAACGATGTTAATCTTCTTCTTCCTCTCTATGGTGATAAAAAAGAGTCATTTTTATATTTAATTAATGCAGAGGATCATTTTGGAAACTGGCTAATGAGGCTCTGATCACATTACCATGAAAATGTGCATTAACACCGCAACTGAGGAGGCTGCTTCATGTGTAGAGAATCCACTTTGTAATTAGCCCACTGTGAAATGAATCACGTCAGGAGGAACTTGGAGGGAACCAGTCGGCAATGGGCACTTAGCTGCTGCTGTGCCAATAGACCACCAACACCGTAAGCTGTTTTTTCTCCTCCGCGCTGCCTGTCAGCAGCAGCGCAGTCCAAAACTGCAAGCATTCAGCCTCCGTCAACGGCAATGTGTCAAAGCCAGGACAAATTATAGAGAGGGAGAGAACAGATGCTGAAAGGCACTAAACTTTAGTATGCGAGGATCTGCTGTGCCAAGAGGAAAAAACAAACAAAAAGCTGCAAATCAAATACTGATTCAATAGGATCCAAGCAAAAATTATGGGCTGTTATGGTAAGTGCTTGTTTCGTCTTTTCTCATCTTATTCTGAAGGAGCTGGGAACGTGTTAGCAGCACACTGCTACACTGCTACTCACACTGCTACGATGCTGAAAGAGACACCAAAATATCTAGATGGGATTAAGATCTTTGTCTAGTAGTAAACAGAAATAACACACACACAATGAATGAACAAGCAGCATACCTCATCTATGGAAACCCTGTTGTACTCAGTACCTGTTTAAAGGTGACAAGCACGTTTCAGAATCATTTCAATTTTAATTAATTAATGTGAAAATTTAACATACTTCTTGGCCAGCACAGACATGCCATAAAAACTTTGTTCCTTAACTTAGAAATACCTGAGATCACAGACCTAACGCTTTCAGAGGCAGCAGTGCAACTTATCTGAAATCAAGTCTTGTTACCAAAGCCAAGGGCTCCCTTAAAACATCACCGATACGGTTCAGTGAGACTGCTGCTATATGACTGACATCTTGGCAGAAGATGCACAAAAATGTTAAAAGAATCCCACAGGAAGTTATCTGAAGGGGGAGTGGCAAACGAGCAGAAAACAACAGGCATCCAAAATACTAATAATTACCCCCCCCCAAACAACTTAGCAATTTTGCAAAGGAAAAAAAAGGCAAAGCAAAACAAAAGCATCTCCACTTACTCTCTGTAAAGAACACACATTTTTACTCTGGAGATGCTGGTAATATCCTCTGCACTCACCTGTGAAACTTCATAGAGCAGTTTGTAGTGCTCCTCTCTCTTCTGAAAAGTGCACAGATTGCAGCCCATCCTAATAAGCAACACAAGAGCAAAGCCTCTAATTTCCCCAGCACTGAAAGGCAAATGCACTGACAGGGAATCACCCTCCAGACTTGACTACTGTTTTTCATCAGTCACTCCAGCCCCGAAACACAGCACACCACTGTTAGCTGGAAGCACAAGGCAGGGCAGTGCGTAGCAGCATGCTCTTCTTCCCTTTCCCTAACTATCTTACACTCACGTATACACACACAGAGTTTCGACTCAGTTCATGGCAACACTCCCCCTGTCTCTGCATCAGTGCACATGACTACACAGATTCTCACTCATGAATATTAATAGCCTCTCATTGATTATTTATGACAGAACGTGTTAGCGGGGAGGGGTGTCATAGCTGCTGCTGATGACAGATGAATATTCACTAATTAAGAAGCAAATGTACTGTGGTTAAACAAAATTTACTTGTGTCAATACCATCTCTGTTTATTAAGGTTAGAAGGACTAAGCCTCATGTATTTCACCCACACTCGCCTTAATTTTTACAGTAATTGTGAGGCTATTCATGAATGGGGGTGGGAAAGGCACAAGTCAAGTCTTATGTTAGGTCTCCACCTTGTGCAACAGGGATCACGGAATACACTTAAAATATTTGCAAGCATTTTAGGAGAGTGCTTTTGAAACCTCAGCTGATGTTGCTAAAAATTTAAAGCAAAGAAGGAAGGAGAGAAAATTAACCCAGATGGCTATACTGCCAGCTTCACCTTTGACACTGCCAAATTAAGCCAAAATTCCAGTGTACTCATAAAAGGCATGAGTCTATAACAACTCGTCATACATATCCAGTATATGTGGAAATGCAGGTGTGCCTGATCTGGTGCTTTTTGCATATATACACACATTGTACTGTTTATTAAATAATCTCGCATTGATGTCTCTTCTGGCATGTAAAACAGATTAATAGTAATTATAGCCCCAATTTCTAAGAAACTCAACAGATATACCCTCTTGGACTCCTAGATATCAAAGCTTTTATTATAACACGCCATTCTATCTAATTTTACCATTTGTAAATTAGATTTTAATGGCTCCACAATTCTCAATGTGTGTATAAAGGCAAGGATGCATTTAAAATTAAACCCACATGTTAAATGTTAAGGCCAATGGAAATCACACTTAATTCCAGGCTGACGTTAATTCCTATATTGTATATCATGTAATCCATTGGTAGTTATGCAAGATAACAAGCCATGGCAAACCAAGACAGAAAATAAAAAAGTTGCTTTTATCACTCCTTTCTCAGCAACTCTGCTAATCAAGAACTAGGTCCTTGTTTCAAAGCATCTTTAATCTGGAGGGGATAGCAGGCGGGATCCAAAGCAGAAATAATTACTTGGAAACCAATGAAACCAGTTAGTTAAGATTGACACTGGGCCCTAAAGAGTTGCAATTACTAAGCGCTGATGTACACCTTTTTTTTTGGGGGGGGGGGGGCAGTTTTCTAAAAGTGCTTTGTCAAACATTTAAAATAGGTAACAGGAAATGATTCTAATGAGCACTAATTGTTAACAAATTGGCTTTGCATCTAGCAGCACCTCAAACACCACCAACACCGGATAGCAAGCAGATCAACAATCATGTGCTGCTTATCAGTCCTGCCCCTTGGGATGTAATAATCCGATTTTCTGGGCCTTAATTTTACCTAACAGCCGGGATGAAAGCCAAGCAGAGAAACCTACAGGAAAAACTGGACCATTACTGCAACTCTGCATATCAGTAAAGTTTGCTAGAACCTCTATGTAAATTACAGATAGGTTGAGACCAGATCTTATTTAAATTTCATCTCCTTTAATAAATGAGCAGAGTCAGGAGGAATCAAATAATGACCATTAACAGAGCAAGCTCTTCTCAGATCAGCTTCCAGCACTGTTCTGAAACATAACATTAAGATTAATTTTTATTTGGTGGAAGAACCTGAGCAGGCAGGTTTGGTTCTGAACTTTCCCAAAGTCCAAGGGTTTCAAAGCTGAACCACGGAGGCAGGTTCATCATTGTTAGAAAGAATCAGCCTCTGTTCTCCTCCTCCACACTCCCATGAAATGCTGTTCATGCTGAGAGGTTTAAACCCATGAAGCAAACATCAACTCAGTCTTTGAAGGTTTCTATATTGTGAGGTGCAGAAGGATTCTCAGATGTGTAAATTTTGAACTTAAGAAAGTCAGATCAAGGAACTAGACAACAGTCGTGCAAGGACAACCATGCCATCTTTCGACGAAAGTGTTCTCTCCTTCCACTGACACAACTTCTTCCTCTGACACATACACAGTCTGAAAGCTAAACTACATTCATAAAAGGAGACATGATTTACCCTGGTATATTTTTTATAGTCCCTTAAAATTAGTTCTTTAAAAAAAGGGGAAAAGGATACATTACTGCAGGAATCCAGTTGTACAGGCACAAGAAACAAACAAACAACAAAAAAACCCCAACAGACAAAATAAGCAATGGAAAACTACAGTTAATTTTTCAGCAGTTTCTTCTGACAGTCTCTTTTTTCATTGGTCTTCCTCTGGTTCTTTTGTTTCCTTCTCTGAAGCCAACATAGGCTTCTCCATTCATTTATCAAGTGCATGCCCTCTGCCCATACAGAGAGTAAAAGGGTTCTGTCTTCTGCTTCTGCGGCCACTAATGGGCACAGTCTGCAGGGCTGAATAGATTTATTTGAGAAGGAAAGGTGTACTTCCAGGTTCTTGATTTCCACCTAAATATGCCGCTTTGATTTTACATGTAGTCAAAATACCAAACTTTGTGCAGCACAGAATGACTTTCAAGGCAAAACTTGACTGAACTAATGACTAAAATGAAATATATGATGTGCTTTGGTCAAGTTGAATTTGATGTTGGGGAGAAAGCAATCTCTTTCTTTCCTTCCTTCTCTCCCTCCTTTTAATCCCCCTCCAACATCAAATTTGTAGCTAAAGGGACCAAAAAGGTACTAAAACATAATCAAGTAATTCTTATTCTACATGTAATTCAAAGATATTTGAATAATTCAATGCTTTTCTTGATTGTGGAGTTCTCCATGTTCATCACCTACAATTTAATGTTACCATAAAAACTAAAATCATAATTTATAGTCAAACCAGGAATGCAATAATGCAAAGGGATGGAGTTTAATTTCAAGAGAGTTACAGCAAAATTTCTGTTAACATTTTCAAACAAGGTGCCCTTGTTTAGGTCTCCTAATTCATTTTAAGTATCTAGGAGATGACTTACACATTTGGTATATAGTTTCCTCACTGAGGTATAGAAGCGTCTAATTATAAGCACCCATGCTTGAAAGTTTATCATTGCAAAAAATTCAAGGCAATGACAATGCAAATTAAAGGCCACTCACTCCTTTATATCTTCTTTATCACACAGCTAAAAGACATATACTAAAATGTAATATTCATTTTAAGTGAGGATAATGAAGTTGTTGGTCCAAACTCAGTGGTGAAACCCAGTGAGGCAAATGTGGAATTCCAAGTTTCCTTTGCATGCCCCTGAATTCACACTCTCCTCCTGAATTTACCAACCCCACTGCATTTACTCTATAAATTTTGAAGAATTCCCAGAAATTTAGCTCACAGAATAGATGGCAATGCAATTTATAGTCTTAGGGCTGCATACCTGTAAAACAAAAATATCATAAGAAAAAGGGAGTTGGTTATCCCCACTGTCCTAAACAAATGCTTGAACTCTTAAGGCTTGACCTCAGTCTGGCCAGATCTTTTAGTTCATCGTGATAATTAGTGTTTTTCCTAAAGCCTCAGGTGCTGGAATCAGTCAGATTGTATGCATCAGATTGTATGCATCAGTCAGTTTGCGTATTAGAAAAACAAGGAATTTTCGAGCCCTACGATTGCAGAGAAAAACTTAAAAACCTTCAGTAAATGTAACCCAAAGACTCAGAATTTGCATACAAGCTAACCAGCTTGAACTCTAAAATAACATAATGTATATTACCCAGTAGGCTAAATGAAGGTGCAACTATGGAAGTACAGAGTCATTGAGATGGGCTTAGGCTCCAATAAAAGGGATTTTTGCAAATATAAAAAACTGGAAAATTTAACCACACTCCCTACAAAAGATACATGAAAATCTAACTCAAGGCAAAAATGCACTATAAGTTTTCCACAGACATCAGAACACTTAAAAAATGCATGATTAAAATAAGTAAGAATGTGTATCTACAATAAAATGTAATATTCGCAGGAACATTAATTTATGTCCGTAGGAAAGACACTTGTTTAAACTCATCCTTTAGCACAGCCACTGAGACTTCATGCACTGCTCAAAGTCACAGCAAGAATAAGGGTGGTAGGAGAAAAGGCAGGGCGTGGAATTCCCATGTTCTGTATTTCCCAGGAGGACTGTAATTTATCTGAAGACTATCCAGGTCTACCTGACTGTAAATCAAATGGGGTCCATATGTGGAATCTTCCATTAGGCTCAGATGCCTCCTGGAAGGTAGGGAGCACCTACAACATCATACAACACAAGTCCAGTCTATTCTTTTTTTTTTTTTTTCCATTCATGGTTAAATTGACACAGATCTATGGGATTCCTCGTCCAAAATGTAAATACATGTCTAGAGAGAAATGGAAAGCAAGCACATGAGGAACCTTCTCTGCCACGATTGCTTACAACACAAAAGCTACTTGTCCCTTTTGTTCTACACAGGAAAAAAGAAAAAAAAAAAAAGAACCCCTGTTTATCTATCACTCCCATGTGAATGGGCTGGCTAGCTTTCTTTGGGAAAAGTACCACTCCTTTGCCAGGTCTACGGGCCAAACTTCAGACTGCTCACCTTTATTTGCTTTTCTTTCTCTAAGTTTCATCCAGGATATTCTTTTCTGAGGTTTTTACTCTGAGTGGCTTCCTCGTTGTTTCTTAAACTGCTGCCATAATCAATTACAGAAGTGTTGCAGAGCACCAAATGATGCCTATACTGAACTTTAAGGCCTTAGGAATACATAAAGACATCAAGTGGACGGTGTCAGTTAAATTGAGAAAATCGGTCAATGCTGGCCCTAAGAGTCTTCTCTAAACTAAGGACTCTGTTAACAAATTCTAAAAGAAACTGGACTTTCTCTTGACTTTCTCTACCTCATCAGTTAATTATAAGGAAACTATCTGACACACCTTTACTTTTTTTTAACCATGTCATCATGTGAAACCAGACTGATAGTTCTTTACTGCACTAGAGAGTTTCAACAGTATGCAGTGTACCGAGTAGAATTACTCATAAATAAGCTTGAAAGGATTTAAAGGAAACGACAAAATTTTATTCAGGATAGCCAAACCTAAAATGGCTGAACAGAGTTGTGGAAAAAAACTCTGATTATAGATAAATTGGGATACGAAGTCCCATGTCGATAAACGCTAAATAATGCACTTAGGGAACATTGCTAAAATATCCAGAGCCGTGGTCTCTAAAGTAGTTATTTCTACTCAGAAAATAGATCTGGAGTTGTGGATAGTTTCCTTGAACTACAAGTTCAATGCTTACCCACAGTAAGAAGTCAAGCAGAATGTGAGGAATTTTAGGAAAAGACTGACAACGGAGCAGAAACTATTGTCATGAAACTGCACAAACCCCAGCAATATCCACATATGAATACAGCAAGCAGTCCTGGTCTTTCCATCTCTAAATCATTTAATGGAAATGGAAGAGCTATGAAGAATAGATGAGAAACACAGATGTGTAATAGTTCGCTTTCCCTGCATCTTTCATCTTAATCTATAATTTTTTCCCTCATACGGAAGCCATTCCTTCTCACATTACACAATGAAATTATCAGACAATACATTTAAAGCAACAAAAGGAAGTCTGGAATTTTTTTCTAAGTAATTTGACTGTGGAACTCATTACCAAAACTCACTGGAAGCAAAAAGCAGAAAAGGGTTCAAAAAGGTATTAGACAGCTTTACGACAGGTAACTGTCAGTAGTCATCTGCCTGCTTAGGAAGCCCGTAATTCACCGACTCCTGGGAGCGATGAGAGAGAATACAGCAGCGAGATTTCTCTCCATGCATCCCCTTGCTGATAGCTTGCCTGTGTTTTATTGTTGGCCTCTTCAGAAATCTAATATTGGCAATATGATCCCTTTACTAATTCAATTCTAAAGCTCCAAATTTACCAGTTCTTGCACAAAAAGGTAGAATATGTACTAAACTGAAAGTTCCTTCGCTAACGTTAGCTGGTAATACACCATATAGTCCAACTGCATTACAAGGCTTTATTAATGATCGCATCATGACTTTGGACTTCAAACATGTTTATAAAAGTACATTTTATTATTGTCCTCACTGGTTTCAAAGCTTTTCAAGTTACATCTGTTAAAAAAGAAAAAAAATCAGAATTTTTCCCAACACCTGAAGATCAAATCTAAGCTTTTTTTTTACATCTGTGTGGGAAAGAAAGACCATCTGGAACTGAGATATTACACACCAAGTTCAGGCCCAGACCAAACAAAGGCAAATATCAATGAAACGCCTCAATGAGAAACTGAGCTCACAGGACAAAACTCTAATTCAAATGCTGAAGCAGCAGGAACTGGTTCAGAGGATGAGAGCAGCAGTGAGGACTCCTTGGCTCTGTTCTTTCCTCTGATACCTGCATCATTAGAAAAGCTCTTCCTTTTTACATTCTTATAAAATAAGTAAAACCTGTCTTGCAAGAGCATTAATTCAATGAACCTTTTAAGACTTTTCAGAGCTTTTCAAAGAATGTATTATGGAGGGCTGTTACACCCGTCCAAGTTCTTCCGCTGAGGCCACCCTCGCAGTCTCCAGCACTCAAATGTAATTAAAATGTCTTGTGTGGTTTCTTAATTAAAAGTTTTAAGTAATACTCATGGTGTGCTAATCAGTATAAAAGTACAAAAGAAAAATTACTCATGACTTGAGAAAGTCCCTTGCTAAAAACGACAATCACAGCAATTTGAGGGATTAGAAAAACTAAACAAGAGATGTACTTAGGCCAGGGTGATGGTTGAACATGTCTTCACCCAGAGTGGCTAAAATATACTAGCTAGAGGTAGATTGGACCATTTCCTTTTCGGTTGCCTTCCAGTTTAAGTACCACTAGTTGGATAAACCTACAAAAGTAGTTTTGGCACATCTGAGTATTTCAAAAGTGTGGTAAAGATGCTGAGAAGAGTAGCCTGTCATGAATAATGCACTACCGTTATAGAGACATATTTACCAATACAGACACTTCACTGTTCACTTTCAAAGCTCATACAATTGACAATCTGGAAGAACTGTTGAAGTATACATGCAATATAATAGATTATTCTGTCTTGCCCCGTATAAATGGCCTACTGTGCCCTAGAAAAACACCCCGGGATTAGGGAAGTTTTCATGGCCTTGAATGGATTTTCGTGGTATTGAAGCTCAAAAGGAGACTTGTACTGAATCAGGGCATAAAAGCAGCTGCTTTCCTCCTTTACCAAAGCATAAAGATGTAATATAACTGTCAGAAGCTCATGTTACTATAGTAAAAAATAATTTTGCAACATAGAAATGACCCAAGTCTTTCAAGGACTAGTGAGGCAGAGGGGAGTTGGTTGTTTTTGTGTAACTAATCATGACTTCATTTCCCTAGAATTAGTATTAGGTGGTGTATGTGATTGAATCTCAAACCTGGCTCCCAACACACACCTGATAGAATGATGGATGCAGGAGCGGCACCACACAATACTGCAGGAGGAACCATCCACACCACTCCCATGTCTGACAGCTGGCTAGTTTGATTTAAAATTACAACTTGAACTGAAATCAACTCTGTTTGTTGACAGTCATTAACTGACTACCATAAAAGCGCCATTAATTCTGTTGTAGTCAGCAAATGCTTTGTAATGATCTAAAACTAATGCGGCTCCCCCTCCTATAAAATCCCCACAGCATTAAAGGTTTACTTTGTACACTGTTTGGGCTTTCTAAAGCTTAAAATCACTGCCAGTGCACCTGCTTTCTAGAAGATCATTAGGTAAAAATCCCAACGAAGCCCAATCAACCTGGCTTTAGTTACCTTACCGTCTGCTCTAGAAGAAAATTAATGGTATTAGATGTGTCTTTCTCTGAAAATTGCTGGTGTTTGGTTACCGTGCCAGCTGTCTGGGAGGTGTGTGGGTCTGCTGGATGCTGACCCGGCTGGCTGCCTGGGCAGAGCCCGGTCCCTGCCCCTGCGCCGGCGCCGCTGGGACCCCACACCAGCTGCTCCGCCAGCATCGGGGCGCCTCGAGCCCCCGCAGCACACCAGACCTCAGCCTTGCCAGCACACCCCTCCTGGCCCACCCCACCCCCACCCCCCCCCCCAAACCCCAGCTCCCTGCAATGCTCACCCAGGCCATTGTGAAACAGCAACGCCAGGTCTGAACTCAGGTATAAGGAGTTAGGAAGAAAAACAATAGAAAGAGTGAAAAAACTCCACACAGATGGAGACAAATGAAATCCGATTAACAATGCCTCTCTTTCTTCCATTTTGATGTCCTGTGGAAAAGAAATTAGCATAGCAAATCCTGCTTTATCCCTGAACGAGATTTCAGATCCTTAGTCTGAAATCTGCTCTTTCCTCCTGGAATAAAAAGTCAAACCCAAGAGCTTGTCAGCTTCAGAGGGGAGATTTGGCACACGCCAGCGGTTTCCGGGGCTGGGTGCCCGCCTGGCCCTTGCTGCCCGACCGCAGGCACACCTCTGCCGCACAGCCTCTGCTCAGCTGCTGCCTCCCCTGTGCTCCACTTCAGCCTTACCGCAGCATGCCAGGACTTCGGGTTTGTCTGAGCCCTCTGGACAGGGGCATTAAAAACACTTTTTGAATATAGCTTCCTAAAATAGCCAAAGGACAATGTACAGTGGAGGAAAAGCATTCAATCACGTTACAGTCAAAGAATGGTGCAAATTAAAGTGAAGTGCTTAACTAGTATTTGGCACAAAAAACATCTGAAACCCTACAAAACACCAAAATCACTTAAAAGAAACCTTCAGGTGGGAAGCAGGAATCATAGAGGCATGGGTCTCATTCACTTTACCAAGACTGAAGCAGTTAAAAACCCCCAGTGTGTTCTGAAGATGAACCCCTTAGCACCCGTCTTCACCAGTAAGTATTAATAGATGAAATAGTAGCGACACCAGTGCAATTCATCTGAGATGAAAATCCTTCCCAATTAAACTTTCACACAGTGAAAACACTATCTCCCTGAAGTTTTGCATTTTGGATTTCAAAATATGCTCCTCTTGAAATACACAACCGAGCTCCCTAGTGTATTTTAGTTGTCTGTATCAGTCATAAAGATAAAGCAGAGTCTAGAACAAAGAAATACGATGAGAAATGAAACAGAAATCTCCTGCTCAAAGAATCTCTGCTTTGTAATTCTCCACCGATGTTCTCTCCAGTCTTACGGCTGGGAAAAGGGAAGTCCCCTTACATTTATCTGAATGTATTTACTTACTAGGAAATGTCCACCCTGCTTTGTCTGATAGTGCAGCGAGTGCCCTTGGTACCCTTATACTTTACGAAAAGCAAACGATGCTACTTCTTAAAAATAATAACGAAATAGAATTATATCCTTGCAGAACAGATATTTTAGGAGATGTTGTTTGGAGCTCTCTATCTCAAAAAGTTCAAGGCTACTTGCACAACCTTTGCCAGCTCCTCCAGCAAGCCAGATCATGTACTCACATTTGTAAGAGTTTAAAGATGCTCACACACAGACACACACCTTCCCTGTGCACCCGCACCTACCCATCCACTTGCCCACTCAGACCGAAGCACTCTGCTGTAATACAAAAATGGATAAACCCAATCTCATCTACTCCAGAGACAATTTCAGTACTATCGAATCATTTAACCTCAAAAGGAAAACAACAGGCTTCAGGCCAGGTAGGCATCTCCTGCGGCTAAATCTGTCCATGTTTCTACTTGTCCATAAGAAGTCAGCCCCCACGTTTTCAACTCGTCGTCTTCAGAGAGGAGAGAAAGATGTTCTCATTTACCACAGGGGAGGAAGTGACATCTGTGAAAAATGAATTTACTTATCAGGCTTCAAACTACAGGCGGTATGTATGCGAGCGTGTACACTGGAGGGAAAAGCAGCACATTTCGAAAACTCAATTGTGTTTCATTTTTACAGAATTACACTTCTCACCTTATAAAACAGAAAGATCTTTTAATAGAAGGGGAAATATTTAACCTTCTCAAAGTCATTGGTTATTCTCTTCTCTGTGATTGCTCCTGTAGAGATATGAAACAAATCATAGGGCGAAAAAAAAAGAAAAGAAAAAAAATCAAGGAGAATAACAAATTGGGGGGGGTGGGGGGTGTTTTGTCTGCAAGACTTTCACCTCTAGCCTGAATCTCTTTCATTTCTATTCAGTTCTTGTGCAGGACACTACGATTATACGTATCAACTTAATTCAGTGATAAGAAAACCCTTACTATAAATCCTACCATGTGGGACAAATCTGTCAAGATCTTGATTATCAAAACAAATGAACAGACAGTAAAATGTGACATACATAGCATACACTTTACATGATAAATTAGCCCTCACGCAACTGACAGACATACTGTAAGGGGATGTTAAGGTTGCTATGGCAAACAATGCCTTTCCTCCCCCAGCTCCTGAATCACAAGTTTTCTGAGAGAGTCATTGACTTCTAGCAAAAGACAACAAATTTTCTATGGTTAAACACTACCTGCATGTAGCAAGACATATTTCTCTGTCCCACTGTGGTCTTCTTCAAAAGTTACTGCCTTCAGGAGTGACCTCGCTGTGTCACCGGAGTGACTAGCCAGAAGCTGTAAGGTTGTTCTCTTCCCCTTCAGCAGACGCATTAGGGATTTACTGTAATGCTTCAGGGATCCAAATAGTGATGGTCAAATAAATTAGGAAATGTACTTTATCATGCAGTGAGCAACAACATTGTCAGCTCAGGAAACACAAGAGAGAGTCCTATCTCAAGCTAGAAATGTGAACTAAAAATTCAATTTTAGCTACCCAAAAGTTTGGATGCTACACATCCCTCAGAATTGGGTTATCATGTAAGAACAGAGGTTTTTTTAAGAAACATTCCCACTTTTGGTTGGAATAAAAATCGTGGGGAAAAGACCATGATTTCAGCATACTTCTCATCCAAAATGGTGTTTGAAACTCCTAAGGCAGAAATCAGTGATACATTTAAAGAAACGGAGCAAGCCTCAGTAAGAATTTAGTAAAGCATCCTTAACAGCTATTTCTGTCAACTAGACGTAAGCATGCAACCAAGAGTTCTCCTGCACAAAGACCAACACACTAGAGAGAGTAAAAGGTGTGAGTATATTCCTGACACAAAGTATTCAGAACCTAAATCAAGATGGGCTCATTCTTGCTGCAAAAAATACACGAGTCTTATAGGTAATCCTGACAACTTCACGGATTACTTCTCCTGGAAACCTGTCAGAAATTCAAATTAAATTAGCTTCTCCTGGCTTTCTTAGCAAAACTCATAAACATAGCTGTGTTCTTGTTGACCTCAAAGGGGACACCAGCTGACCACAAACTCTCATTTAGCTGTTAATTTCTCTGATTACAGAGTGCCTTCTTTCTTTTAAGTTATGAGAGATATGTATATTGATCACCAGGTGACAGGGTGCAGACACAGCTATGACCACATCAAGATCACAATGTGAAATGTTCAGGTTTCTGTACATCTAGGAAGGACTGCAGAAGGCGCTTGTGTCATCTTTCTACTTCCTACTGTAGTTCATCATATAAACATCTCACAAAAGGTCACAATTCAACTGATAAAATTAATCATTTAGGTGCTTTTCCGAACACATGCTATCCTAATAGCAAGTTAAGTGATAAAATAAGGATGAGAAGCAAAGATCTTGAAAAAAACTCTCATCCTCAGCTAGTTTGTCTAAACTCTATCTGTACTATTAGTGAACAGGAGACCAATCTATATAAAGGTCTATTTTCTGTTTGAAAATACTTTTTATTCCTTCAGGCACAAGCAGAAGAGCAAACAATTCTGAGCAAGTAAAACAGATTATTTTAAAATCCTTAAATTTAACTTGTATTAAAAACCCCTACATGTCAGTAAACTATTTACATAACAACAGAAGTCAAGTTTCATACAGAATTTTTCATACAGAGATACCAAAGTACCTCACAAACTCAGGTAGCGTTATCACCATCTTACAAATGTGTGAATAACACAGAAATCTAGCAATGCATAATATTGAAATATGACAAATAATTTTCAAAATTCAGTACCAGTGTAGAAAGCACCAAGAAGCTCCGTGGTGAGGGAGCTACCCAGCACCAAGCAAGTGACGGCAGAGCAGTAACACACCAGAGGATGGCATCTAATGAATTTCAGCAATTGCCTGGGACAAGAAAAACCTTTCAAGATCTTTGTACACCTTGCAAAGAAACAAAACCAGTATGACTTAAACCCAATTTTAAATAAAAAACTTTTTGAAGGTAGCTCTTACAATAAACTGCAGAGAACACGCATAACAAAATTCACACTAGCTTCCAGCCGGCAACACAAACCTATGCAGTTTTATCTCATTTTCTCTTCTCCTTCCTTCACTGTACAGTGAGATTTTACTTTTGCATATCCTGCTCTGTATTTTCTTGTTTCCTATGCCCAGCTTAAATTCTGTGCCCTGCCACAACTCTGTATTTATTTCCCCATTCATCCACTCATGACTCCAAACAGGCCCCTGCTGCTATGCACTGCTTTTGTCCATCACATCCTGCTCCTTCCCAGCTCTTCTCTACCTTATTTCCTTTCACCTCTGGCTTCAGAATTTCCCCAGCGTTCTCCCTCCTGTGCATCCTCCCAAGAGCTGAACTCTGAAACAACCCCTCTCGCTGGGTGGAAGGCCGTGGAGGAGACCTCCTCAGCCTGTGCCCAGCGGCTGGCAGACGGGAGAGCCTGCCAAAGCCTCCGAAGCAGGCTGGGCTCAGCCGCGCTCGCCGGGGCTGCTCCCCAGGACAGTCCCAGCTCGGGTGTTAAAGCAAGCAACAGCTGCAGGTCTGCTTTCCTGCACACAGCAAAATAAACCAGGATGCCTGGGTCACAGGTTTAATTGATTTTTTTTGTCTTTCACCCTGCTTCAGAAGTCAGTCCGATCAATGCTATTTCACACTTTCCAGTGCAAGCTTTACTGATCTAACCCCTGACTAAAAATAGATTCATCAAAGCAGCACCAGGGGAGGCAATATTTATCCCCTGCAACACACAGGCAATGTCACGTTACAACTTCCTCCTGGCTTTCCTCCTCTATTAGGAGAGGCGGCGAAGGAAGAGAGGGAAGGAAGACTGGCACGGCTGAAGCGAGCGCCAGCACTGGAAACTGATGTTGTGTATTTATCCACTCGCATTAAGTATGGAAGAGGCAGTCACAGTTCGTGCTCCCTCGGCGCTCTTGCAAATTCTCATCCTTTCCATCTTCCAGTGGGTGACAGAAAACAGCAGTTACTGACAAATGCTGGGGGAAAGCACAAGACCTAACCAATAAATAATAAATGCATCCATATCTCTACAACTCCTTCCTTCAAGTCCACACAAAGTAAATATGAGAATCCCCATAGGAAGTCATGGAAGCTGCCAATTCCATTCATAAAGGCGAATAAATGAACTTTCGTACTGCTTCCCTGCATTTCTTTAATAATCTGAGTAAAAGTTGCCAACTAGTAACACAGCAGAACATGTTCATTCGCCCACACAAGACAGCTTTTCCTTTGCCAAATGCCCCGGTGTGAAGGGAGGTAACCGGAGAGGCCGGGGGAGCATTGTTCCTGCAGTGCACACACAGGAGGTACCTAGCAGCCGTGCACATCAAGAAATAAGGCTTTGTCATTTTGTCACACAGGTGAGAAGATTACTTCCTATACAAAACTGACAGCTACAAGGATTGCTACGTGGACGTGGTGTGAGAAGTTACTTGTGCCACTTCAAGCACCTACTCGTTTCCTCTCCAGCCATCTGCTCTTATTCCTTCTTAGCTTGTTATCTTGATGTACTTTTCTCAAGGACAGCTTCTCAGTTCTCTTCAATGGTGGGTCTATTGTTAGCCCCTTTGGTGCCTTATCCAAATCGTCCAGATTGTTTTTCCATATGGAATCAAAAAATCCCCCTGAAAGGCTGAGCCACATCACAGCTTGACTATTGTCAATCCTGCCTGCTGTGGATTGAATATTTCCATTTTGAGTAGTTTTGCTGAGATAACGTATTTTTAATCACTTCCCATTCAAGGTGCACACCTTCACCACCAGAGACTCAGACATTAAAAGCTCATCTGTCACTCTTTCCTGTCATTGCCCCTGCTCCCACAGCCCTTTCTTAACACGTCCAACTTAATTCTTCTACTTGCACCTCTAGTGCTATTTACGAAGCTCTATAATTTGGGGATAACTATTCTATTTCTTCTATGCCAAACTTCTTCTGGGATCTCATTCACACATCTTCTTAAATCTATTTCCTTCAGGGAGTCCTTCTTCATCAGGTCGCTTACAATGAAATCTCGACTCCTCCTCTGCCTGAACTGAGTTCCGGGTTTCTCCACAGCTGGGCTGTGATATCTTCAACTCTGGCACCCTCCTGAACCTCTGTCTTCTTCTCTGAACCCAGGATGTTGGAGAACATCAAAAGAACAGGTTTCTTCAGGCACTTTCGAACAGATCTATTCCAGGAAATTATTTTTCCAAACCTGACATAATACAGGAATCCAAGCCACTTTAAACTTAAACTGCAAGTGGACAAATAAAATACACCCTGCTTCTGAGACTTAACTAACACAACTCAGAGCCAGGAATTAGGACCTGCAAGTAGTTCTGCTGATTTGAACAACTGAAAACATTTTATGCAGAAAGCACACATTAAGCCTGTAGTTGGATGTGCTGTAATCAAACAAGTTTTCAAAAGCTGCAGAAGCAAATGCTTACCTCAAGAAACCACAGCAGGGCATCAAATAACAAAGAGCTTGAAGTCACCACCGTGAAAGCTCTCAGTTTGACCTCTGGGTACAAAACAAGAAGGACCGTGATGCCTTCTCATTTCCCATGATAATACCTAAGGTATCACTTCACATGACTACTGACTACTATATTTGCAGCGTGAACCACAAATTTCCCTTCAAAAGGCATGTCCTCTTTGCAGAAAACCATAAAAACGGACCTGAGTATTCACCACGTTCCCCAGCACAAACAAGAAGTCTGTCTCCAAAGCTTCGGCCTGTGGCCCTGCGTGCATCTGCCCTGCGCTGTCTGCTAATTGGACCTAAAACGTGCTGAAACAGTCAGCTGGAAAAGAGCCACCTTATCTTTCTGCTCCAAAAGAATTTTTAAAAGGAAAAAGAAACTCCTGTTGTGAATTATGAGAATGAGCATCTTTCAAATACTGTTAATAGAGCAATAAGAATTACCTCTTCTTCATGTCTGTAATACCCCAATCAGCAAGGACTCCTCCTCTCTTCCCAAGTCTCAATTTAAGATGTTTTTTATTTACAGTATTACTTTCCAGAGATATATATTAGCGCATTTTTTCAAAACAGATAAACATTGCCAAAGTAATTACTAAACACATCTTTCCCTGTATAGCCAACCAGGGGCTCAGTTCTGAAAACTTGCGCTATTAATAAATGACACACTGCAGTAAACTAATTGTATGTAAAGTCAACGGGTGCATGTTTAAGAATTTTAATTACTGTTCCGTGATTGCTTTATATTCAATACATAACATGCAGGTAACACAGCCTTTATGATGATAAGCAGTTTAATTAGAAAGCCAAGATAAGAAAAAAATGCCTTTAAGTTACTGAATTTGTTCATGCTGGCCATGTGATAACTTGAGCACATAGTTTCCCTTGGTATTTTAAAATATGAAATGCTAATTCTACCCAAACCTTTGTTTCCTCACACTATAACAACTGCTTTATATGCCATTTGCTTCTCTCTCTTATGGGTGTCAACAGCACAGTTTAATTAGGTCACGAACCTCAACCTGTTTTTAATCTTTGAGCAGGTCCACGCAAGCGAGTGGTGCCCCACGCTCCATGGCCAGCGCGAGCCTCCCAGCGAGCCGAGACAAGCCCGGGCTGCGTGCGGCAGCGGCGCGCTTACCCTTTCAGCAAACTGTCTCGGAGGATGGCCATTGATTTCCTAGTTATTATGAACATGAAATTATTGAATGACAGATGATAGAGTGTTAGGTCCTACAAGTATTTTCCCAAATGGGTTATCTAGCCGGCGTTGCCATAGCAACAAGGCTGTTTGACAGCGCTTATGACAAAGAAGTCTTTGCTCAGAATTCAGCTACAAAATAGCTCCTTGCTTCCTACCTTATCCTCCCCAGCCCTATCCAGCATCTCCTCAACGCCTCCCCAGCCCGCTTCTCCAGCCGGCTGCTCCCACACCAACTAGGGTATGGCACCGCCGCCCGCCATCAGCCCTCCAGGACAGCACCCTGCCCGTGGCGGGGCATGACGCTTTTGCCCAAGATAATGTTGATCCCCATATGATAAAGTAATAGGTCTAACAGTGCCGAATCCATGGGGAATGCAAGTTCTGCATCAGGACACAAAACTGAAAGCCTAGGAGGAACCACACTCGCAAATCAGCCATCGCCTTGCACAGCTAAAGGTGAAATTATGTCTTGCCAACATGTTACTTCCGTTGCAGGGATACAGTGAACTTCTCCTTTATGACTTTTTTTTTTTTTTTAATTGCAATAAATTAGGGTTTGGTACAGAATGGTTTCTTCCTTCACAGGTAGCTTCACAGTCCAAAGCATGGTTACGCTCGCTCCTCCTTTCCCCAGAGCAGCACACATGCCCCTGTACCGTGGCGTCCTCCTTGCCAGGGAGAAATTTACAAGCAATGCTCTCCAAGGAGCACAGAACCACAACTCCACATCAAAACAACACAGCAGGGATGTTGCAAAGGCTTAGATCAAACAAAAAGCAAAGCACAGAAAAGAGTTACACCTCTGGAATACCTGTTTAAGCTTTTCTTTCAATTATAGTCCTTCTTCACCTTCAAGTCATGACTCTTGTTTTTTTTGTAAGTCCTTTTTCTACTAGCAGAACATAGCCTGAATAGCCTAAAATAAAACTCAGCTACCCACCTTCTCCAAGTGCCGTCACATTTGCTCAACTTTTCTGCTCATTCTAGAAAACAACTCTCTTTCAAGCTTCTGACTCCCACAGAAAGCTGCTTCAATCAAAAAAAGAATTACATGTGAATCCAAAATTATGGGAAATAATAGGTTGTTTCACTTAAACTGACTCGCCCACATTTTAATTCACTGGTCAGTTTTCCAGAAAGATGACGACAGGAGAGGGAATTACTGAAGGACAGCCCGAGAAGCTCTGGCTGGTTGCAGCGAGGTGCCACAACACTGCAGCCAGCAAGGCTCACGTGCTTGAGTTTTGCTGCCCAGGCTGATAACTGCTCTTCACCGTACACAGTTACCACCTTTTTTCACCCTGCGCAGGCCACGACGAATTTTGCTGTACTTTGTTCCCACGCCGAGTGGAGATGAGCAGCATCTCGGCTGCCATCATTTGAGTTGCGATATGTGGGTGGGAAAAGGGTTACGAAATGTAACTATTTTCAACAGGCATCAAGTTATCACAGCTGAAGGCGGAAAAGTACACCTGGGAAAGCCAGAAGAAGGCCCCATTGTGAAAATATAAGTTAAAAATGTGCCCAAATATTCCCTGATATCTTGACCAAACGAGAGACTTTCTCCTCCAATCTCCAATAAAAATCTATCCCAAAAGGTTTGCTTTATGTCAAGATGGAAAAGCACACCAAATAAAACCTTTTAAAGTACACAGCATTAATGGGGGCAAGTAATGACCAGATCCCCAGGAGAAATTGAGAACTAAGAATGGAGTGAGAAAATTGAGATAAGTTTCTGCAATGAAGCTTAAATGTTTGGTCTGTGCCAAGTATCTCGTTTCTGGCCAGAAATATTTTAGGTCTTAAAATATTTTTAAGTTCATTAAAAAAAAATATTCGTGGTATAGCCACATCTGCTCGTAACAGCACTTTTATAGGACAGCTTCAATTAGAGTTGGCTCTTGATGAGCCTCATCTAGGCTGTGCTGCACGAAGCAATAAACAAGGCACTGAAAGCACATCGAGAGCTGCAGCTTCACGCTGCCACCAGCCCCCACTGTCATATTTCCTCTCCACTCATCCCCTCCTTCTAGCATAGGCAAAGCTGTAAATGTTTTAGGGCTGTGCGATAGTCCCTGAGAAAAACAGGGAGCATATGTAGTGTATTTTCACATGGAAAAAAAATGGAGATCCTAATTTCTAAAGTGTGCCTTCTGTCCAAAGTATACCCTCGACACTAACTCGGCTGTGATGCAAATCACTTTACACAGATTACTCAGCCATAGATGATACCAAGGTACCATCAGAAGGGTATTAGTCAACAATTTCTCATGAAGTCCAATTACATGTTTTCTATATAATTCCCTGACTACCCACTAAAATTTTGCTGATATTAGCCCATCCAAAAGGCATTTCAGGGACCAGGAGCACAGATAATATCCATTACAAAACCATTCTGTGGTTTCTGTCAAATCTAAGTTAAATGCACAATAGGGACTGGAAAGCTGCTACAAAACTGCAGATTCAGGATCTATACGAAACAAAGACACTATGTCAATACACTCTTCTTTTTAAATGGAGAGATATTCAAATACGTGAAGACCGAGCTGAAAAGGATGCATCTAATGGCATTATACCACACCACCTCTGAGCACCACCATGACTTAACTGTGAGGACCTGCCTGGCCCATAGACATAATTGATATCATCTGGCTTTTCTCAGGTTTCTCATGCAAATACAAAACCAGTATCAAATGCGTGGAATTTTTAATTGGAAGAAAAGGCGACAAGTTTTTTGGCAAAATCCTCTCCCCTTCTCTCTTCCCAACCAGATTTTCAAAACGCATCCTTTCTGAAGACATTTAAATGGCTAGATGGTTCAAGGCACAAGTAACGGCTAGAAAGCCCTTCACCTGCAGGTCACAGGTTTGACTTCAACCCCAGCTGGTAGTGACTGAACGTTATTATGATGTGACAGCTGTTCAATGGTCTATCTGAAACAAGCTGGTAGTTTCAGTCCAGTTCCTACTGGGCAGGTGTCTGCATCATTAAAATCACACCACTTTATTCAATAACCTTGTTGGCAGTGTCAGCAAAGAGGCCAAGGACAGGGCGGATGTGGGGACTGGGTACGTTCTCCTGAACGAGAATCAAAAGAGCTTTGGCTACTTTAGGATTGATGTAGAGCAATGAGTAACAGAGAGAAACACGAGCTATCACTGACTTCACTGAACTTGTTCTAGACACAAAATAGGAGTTCTTCACCTTACCATAAGCATTTCAGCCAACTATTTCTTAAAGATTTCAATTCTTCTTAAGAATTTATTTCATATGAATTCTCATATCATGAAAAAATATCTGAAAGACTTCAAGGTGGAAGCAAGTCCCTATAAAGAGTTGAAAAGACCAATATTTGGGGGGGGGAGGGCATTTGTTTTGTTTTTCGTACTGTCTTTATACACTGTTTGCCAAAAGAAAGGGCTCAAATTGTGGTTAAAGAAAAAAAAAATTGGAAAAGAGCAAAAATTGTGAAGTCTTGGTATAAGCATATTTCTTATTTGTGGGATCTCCAGGGAAACAGTCATTGTTTTATTGATTTATGCTACAAAAATTGTCTAAGAGAGTACAGCGTTGAAACAAAACTTAATGTAATGAATTGACCTAACTACAAGCTTTAACTGCAATCAGTGCAGGCACCTCATAGTCAGTGTCCCAGGAAGCAGGGAATCAGCTCCCGTATTTTTAGCTACAATTAAACAGATCTGTGGCAAGTTGCTCATCAGGGTATCCTGATGGAAAACCCTTCAAAATATTTATAGACTCTGTGACATTTGCCCTTTGGGTTCATGTAGCAGGGAGTATACTGCTTCTGTCTTGATGAGCACTGCTGGGTCCAGCCATTCATGGGCCAAAGGAAGCATGAAGGATGTTACTGGAGCTGGCTGGATACACAGCAAGTATCCCCGCTTGGCCAAGTTTTTAGGAGTAAGATTTTCAAGGACGTGAAAGAAAATAGTAATTTGATTATGCTCGGCCAAGTTAGTAGAGAAAAAATGTATAGAGAATAGCTTTCAAAAGAGAGATTCAGTGTGTTCCTGAAGCAATAAATGGAAAAAAAATTACACTGCTATGTTGGGGAAAAGGATACTAAGGAATATCCCTTTTTCGCTTCACTGGAAGTCACTTAAAGTGATCACATTTGATGATGACACTGAACAGTGAATGAAGAAAGTGAAAGGCTACTTCCCTCAAACCCTTCCATTTTAAAATCCTGATTACAGTCTTAGTACAGTGCAATACTGTACAAACACACTTATTTAAAGATAACACTAGTTAAGCTTATTTTGCTATGGGCAATCCCAGCAAGCTTTAAAAACAAAAAGAATACATTAGCTCACCAGGCAGATTTTTCCTATAACACAAATAGCAAATTCAATCTGCTGTTAAAAAAATTACTCCATTCTAAAAGCAATTAAGAAGGGCATTTTCCCCCCAGCTTGACTTGTCAATCCTATTAGACCAAATTCTAATTAAGGGTGGAAAAGTGGCTATTTTATCTGCCAAATGAAAATAATTTAGTGCAAGTTAATGAGGACTGGCTTATAACTGATTAGTCATTTTGATTCTGGCTTGTTACAGTGGTAGAAATTACCTTCAAAAGATATAGTAGGATCAACAGTCATTTTCACACATTTGATGATAAACAAACAGCGCTTTCCTTTGTGACCAAACTAGGCATGAAAATATCTGAAAACAGGAACAAGATAGGTGCAACACCTTACAGCTAGCTTGGAAAATATAAACTACTTTGAATAATAATAATATCTAAACTATTAAGACTTGGCAATCTTTTCTCCACATCACGCTTGCAACAAGTAGACTCTGACTAACGAAGCTCAAATATCGCTGTGAGAGAGGGGAGACCAATCTCACAAATTGTTACTCGGGTGAGCAGCTTTCCCTCACCATGCTACGGTGCCACACAAGAGTGCCGACATGAAGATTTTCAAAATCAAGTTTATACCCGTCATCAGGTACATTTTTTGAAACTAAGCTCATTACAATGTGCAATGGCAAATGCTGCACAAGAGTAACAAATCCTACTAGTCCTTCACAAGCGGGTAAGGAGCCACTCAGACAGTTCAGAGGGCAGCCCAGGGCAGTTTGCATTCAGTGCGCCAGGACACGGGAGTGCACACAGCAAAAATACCTTAAAATAGGTCAGCTACATCTGTTTTTTTTCTTACATTCTGGATAACTACACAGTTGTGTAGGTGTTTGCATTTCTCAGTAATCATTTAAAAGCATTCGACACTTCTGTAACAACTGGTATGTTCTACTTCTGTGGCACCTCACCTGGCCTTGACAGCCATACAGAAATTGAGTGATGACATTTCATTTTCAACATTTTGTGTAAAGATAAAAATAATGTCAAACAGAATCCTAAAGCCAGATCATTGGATGCCTGAAAACTCAACTCATTTTCTCATATGGACACAAGCACCTAAATGATTAACTAGCTTCAGAAAAACAAATTAAAACCAATTAAGTCAAGATTGAACCGGTCATCTCACTACCTCAAGAAACCAGATTTATGATGGATTTCATTCATGTGAAGCAGATGAGTCTTTTCACATACTTGCCACCATTGCAACAAAATTATATAAAGTAGCTCTTCTACTTTGGCTGGAAAAGCCCCAAAGACAGCAGCATGGTTTATTGTTAACATCAACCACTAATGAGACATTACTTGGCTGATATTCTTTGCACTTAAATAATTTGATCTTAGTATTGTGACTTTAAGTAGATGACCTCCTCCAGAATCCAAAACAAAACCTGGAGAATAGAGGCATGAAAAAAGAATCTCCCTTTGGATACCAGAAAGCTAATCTTTGCAAGAAGTTCAGGCACTTAAAGGTTCAGAAACATACTCTAAGTTTCTTAAGTACCTGACCAGTTCCTCCTGAACTTTAAACATATCTCCAAGCGCCTAAATGACTTTGAAATCAGACCACAACAATTAGTTGCTTAAAAAATACAATGGTAACTCATTAAACAACATTCCAATACTTCTTTAAACTGACAATTTATATTCTACCTGAAACTAATTTGTGTTCGCTCTTGTCCCCTCTCTGCAATGATTTAAGGCAGCTGCTGTATCGATATTTTATAATATTAAGACTTGACATTGAAAAACACACAGTCTGCACTTATTGACACACTGTGGCATGACACCTAATTTAAAGCAAATCATATTGACAAAAGGAGTTTGTTGGGCTCTGCATCGTACATTTTTATATTCACCTACATTTCTAGTTTACAAGGGAGCCTCAGTCGTCAGTGAAAATTAATGAAGAGGAAAGAGAATTAGAAAAAACTTTGGATGTCTCCTGTAGCCTATGTACATGCAAGTTTCATGATGACCTAAAAAAAAAAAAATCTAGATCCTTACATAGGATTCTTTTAGGATTCGGGACTGTAGTTACATATAATGTTGTAACAAGCTTTTGTTATTAGATATATGTCCACAACCACCATGATAAGATGTTCATCATGTTAATTGTATCCAGTTCACTGCAATTGGAGCGAGCGGCACAAGGCCACTGTGACACTCCACTGTCCCCCAGCGCAGAGCGCTAAGCAGGGGAGTGCCGCTTGCCCTCCTACCTGTCAGAAACCTGCCACCCCATCTGCTCTAGTCCACACGCACACAAGAGAGAAATGAATTTTGCCACCTCAGTCAGGACATTTCCTAAGTACCAGCTTTCAATTTCAGCTGAAGAAACAGATATTTCTGGTTTAAAACTGCGCAGCAACTTCGTTGCTCTTTAATTTTGCATAGACCCCCTGAAGCACTTTGCTACTGAACAGCCTTTAATATGATTTGAAGCAGATACCACTCCAGGGCTTTCTCATCTTCATCACTTGTTTGTTTTGACCTTGACATTTATTCAATTAGAACTGATTTGCCAGTCATGCACAACCCTTCTTAAAGTCCATTTCCATACACCAGTGAATAGGCCCATCCAGTTAGCAATGATCTTTCCACATGCCCAAAGTAAAAAAGTACAAAACCGAGGAGCATATAAAATAGCCAAGGTGCCTGTCACAAGGCATCTGCTATTTTCTTTCCTATCATTGCTCTCAGTAAATGGAAACGAAGAGGATCCATAAAACGTCTTTTGAAAATAATCAGCTCCAACATGGCCTAACTCTGTCAGATTAATCAGTTCCTTGAAATTTGCTTCAGTGGAGGAATGCCTCAAGTTCAGGAAGGCAGGATTCATCCCCTGATTATCACGTCAGCTCCTCCACAGCTGGAGAAGAGAGGAGAGCACACAGTCCCTATCACATCTCTGTCACACGCTCAGCACTGGGAGAGGACGACTTGTTAAGATTGTCAAGTACCATTCACGAATTTATGCCTGTGGAGTTGTTCCTCCTGGAAGAGAACCAAATAACTCATACTTTTTGAAAATTGCTTATGACAGCTTTTCAGTCTGCTTCAGGCTGGCTCTCAGTGATGATTTGTATTTTCATATACTCCTCATACATTAAGAAATTTACACTTGTCAGGTCCTGACAGAGTGTCTCCATCTTCGACCTTTTCGGGGAAAATTCTTTGCTTGCAGACATTATCCAAATAAGTTTCTGTCGGAAGTCTGGGTGACATAACAGGTGGAGGTGTAAGAAATATGCAGCAGACAAGCAGAGAATTTTAATGAGAGACAGGGACTTCTGCACTAGAATAAAAGGGATGGGAATTACAATACTGATCCCTGACACTTTAAACTGCACATGATGCCCACAGGTAATTGTTGGGAGAAGACATAAATGCCCGTTACAAAACTTTCTTTACTACCCAGGTTGACATCAGAATTTTTATTTCTATTTAAGGAATCATGCTTGGGGTCAAACAAAGCATCTCAGTGAACGGGAGTCCTTGTAAACAAGCAGGAGGATGGTCGTTCCTGCTGGTATGCTTGTTGATAGCAAAACAAACGTTTGTTCCCCCCAGCCACAGTGGCCAGAAGAGAGGCTGCAACGTGTGGGGGGTCCAGGGGGACCCTCAGATGTGGGACTCCCTGTGTGTTCAGCCAAGCCCTGACCTGAAACTCCTCAGGAAAGCTAACGCTTGGAAAGATGCTTACTACTCATCACAAAAATACTACACTTTTGAGAACCTTTCAGAAAAAATGTGAGCTTTGTGGCTCAGGTTCAGCGCGATGTCAAGTAACACAGTGCTAAACCCAAGTATTTCGGTGAGAAGACACGTTAGCAGCATTGCCAGCTCAGACAACGCATGCTCACCACGTGGCCAGCAGCATCCTGGCACAGCAGCTCCAACAGGCTTACATGTCTCCGCAAATCCTTCCCTTCACCTCCCCCTTCCACCAGCCCCAGGAGGTTTCACTCTGCAACTGTGCTCCAAAACCTTCATTTTCACAAGGGAGACCAAATTTACAGGAAGGCAGGGCAACACGCTGGCAGGAGGCAGTGCGGGCAGGAGGTCACGTCATTGCTTGTGTAAGAAAGGTAGCGTGGGATGCCTGGGCAAGACAGTGCCTCCACGGCTGGGCATGCCGCATGTCAGAGGCCGACATAATTTGGGGCGGTAACGTGGGGAAGGGAAGCGAGCGTCCCTCGGGGTTTGTTTCTGACCTCCTTTGAGTGCTGGCTGAATGAAGACCCAAGGCAGGATGACCAGAGAGGGCTCCCTGCTTCCCTCGCCCCTTGGCAGCAGAGGGATGAAGGGGAGTCAGCGGTGTTGGCAGTTTTGTTATGCTCCGTTCAGCAGCAGGCAAAAGATAGAGCACCCACCTTTTTCCCATGTCCCCCCCGCACCCCTCTCTCACTGCACTGCAAAAGGATTCAGTAGGTAAAAGAAAATGAAGAAGATGCTGCAGCTGGCAAGGACCGCTGGGCAGCACCATGTCTCTCCTGGCTTCCTCCCTAGGAACGCAAACATTTGTATTCTCCCTAACGTCGTAAGGCAAGTTATTCCACACCCGTCCCTGCTGTAACTAACCATGGTAGCACTGCTGGGCACTAATACTTAATTACCGTTGCTTTTACAGTTTAATAAATGGTTGGATTACAAACGGGAAAAAGACACAATTTGTCAACTGCAAATTAATGTTATTCAAATTAACTTTGGACCATAAAGAGGGCTTTTAATGTCACTCATCCATTCAACTTTTACTGCCCCTATTTTGTAACTAACGTGCAAACTGCTGAATTATTGGATTTCTTCAATCTTTTTTAATTCTTTATTACTCAGTACCTTCTGTTGTACTTTAATGATCTATCATGCCCAGCTCTTCCAAATAAAGGGCTCTGTTAAAAGAAAAGGCCTGGTTAACCACTCAACAGATTAATTTTCCTCCTTGTGCAACTCTTACTGCAAGCCTCTCTTCTCCCTTTGATTGCAGAAGGAACCAAACCTCTGATATGTATATTAGCTCTTGAACTGCCTTCTTTTGCTTAGGCAAGATGTGCAAGATTGCTAGTTTCCAGCAAGTTTTAAAGGTAAAGGTAACTATAACATACATGCACACACTGCTGGAGCTAGAGGAGGCACTCACATACCTGCTTGAAAGTTTCTGAAAAGGTCACTTCAGTCCTAAAGGCAGTCAAATCAACCCCATTAACGGCACAGTCAGCTGCTGTTGGCATTATCTTTTCCAAAAGGCCACTTTTAGGTTCAGGCTACTGAATGCAGACTTCAGCTTCACTTCATCCAGAAATGCTTAACAAATTTAAACTTTTCTTGTGTGCAGAGATTTCCCAAGTTAATTGCCACATTTAGATAGTCTTTTTATGAAAACACTGCTTCACCTAACTGGGACAGTATTTGATCACATGCAAAAGGAAGCATTTCTTTCAGGTTTCATTTTTCTTTGAAAAACCTCATAGAAGAGCAGTTTTGTCCTTAAAAGATGGCAGTTGCCAAGTACTGATGTAAGGGGCGATACATATCTGAATGCATACACAAACAAATACGAAATTCTATCATCCTGTATCAAGTGACTGTTTGCAATTAATTTAGTTAAAAATTAACAAATATTTGTAAGTGGAGACAGGCTTTCTATTCAAAGATACAGCAGTCTGTCAGCCATGGCACAGCTGATGAACACCTGCTCTAGTTCTATATACAGCATAAAGCCTAATCGTTTTGTCATTCTTGCTTATCTAGGGGAGCCTCATCGCAGGATTTGAGGACGTGCCGACATAAAGGCTGGAAGGAAGAGGAGGAAATCATCTGCCTGGCCTGTTTGTGCTGGGCCAGGAGGAGCTGAACCCACACACACCTCCTCCACTTCTGACACTGGTGTGAAAAAACTCTGGAAAATATTTTGAAATTGGCCTGAACACCATGCAATGAAAAAACTGGATGAAGGCAAAAAGACATGAAAACAAAACAAAGCAAGCAATAGAAGAAGTGTGAGTAAGTATCGTGGGATTTTAGCCACTTTTTTTTTTAAGTGACATCTTTATTTGTATTGGGAAAAGGAATGAAACTCCCTGTTAATGTCTTAAGTAGGCAGTACTACTCCGGGGAAAGTCCCAAACACCACGAAGAGGAAAAAAACCAAACTGACAAATACGCAAGGGAACTGAGTGAAATGAAAAATATGGGCAAAATACAGAATGAGAGTAAATGCAGCTATGGTCAAATTAATTGTGGCTGAGAGAAAGAGCCAAATGAACAAAAGTGCATGAGATACTTCTGACACAGAAATTAAAAATGAGTGTTGCAAATGAAGTGACGGTGAGTGAGAGCAGCTAATTGGGCATGCTTGTTATATAGGAGTGCAGAAATCCACGTTTGTCACCATTCGTGAATGATTGGTGCATATTCACGTCATAGCAACATTAATTTCTTTTTAATAAACTAACATCTTTCTATTTCAAGCACTGAAAATTTGCCTCTGATTTTTGAATAGAGGAGATGAGCTTCCTTTCTCCTCCCAAAATATTAAAACCAAAACCCCTAGGACAGCTACAGTGCAGTAGTTTAAGAGTGATCAGTTCACCTACACAGACTGAAAGACAGTTTGTAAGCCATCAGGGTGAAAGGCAAGATATAAATATAGCTTGTATTTTTTGACTCAATCTACACAGATTTAGATCAATCAAGAGATTTAAAGTAGCTTTTTGTTTGGCTAGGACTAAATCCTCATGTCCTCCATTCAAATATCTCCACTACTTTGTTACTCATGTGCTCAACTACTTCATTACATCATGTCTGGAATGAGACTGTAAAATTCACAAGCATTAACAGTTTTTTCAGGTTACTTTTTTTTTCCCCCCAATTTACATTTCATGGTGCTTCTTAAGCTTCTGGTAGCTTAAAAAGAAATTAAGGCAGGCAGCAGTTTAGCAGTAGCCGATCATCCCAAATTATTCCTCCTGTTTCTATTCAATTGATTCCATCAACCAGTACACAGTAGCTGAAAATTATCTCAGCACAAGAAATCCGCTGCTAAAAGGGGAAATGAGAAATAATAATTTATTTCAGCATAGTTATCATTAATTACCATAAACTAATTCAAAATGTTGGGTTTTGGTTTTGGGGTTTTTTCTTAACCAGCCTACCAGACAGCTGAAGTAGGTTTGAATAGAATATTGCCCCAATGCCAAAAATCATGAACAACATCTTTCATTAGTGAGCTTATTAAGTGAATCACTGGAAGAGAAGAGCAATCCAAATCGGTGTTGTAAGCATCTCAATTTAAATCTGTTTCCCTGACAGAAAGCAACTTGCTTTCTCCCAAAGTCACAAAGGCTTTTCAGGCTGCAGACAGAATAGATGCAAGAGAGTCTGGTGGTACAGTTCCCTCCTCGGCAGCAGAGGCAGCCACGTGCCCCAGTGACTGCTTGGTCTCCAGTGCAACCCAAGTAAAGCATCTTGCCCTCACACTTCTGCGCTCTCCATTTCCTTGCTGAACTGCCTTTGACCAAGAGGCTATACTAGAGCCTTACAACTGGGTGCTTGAAATCAAGAGGTGCTGGCCTGGTAATAGGCTCTACAGTGCCTGCAAGGGGCAAACCACAAGTGATAGACACATTCCTCGAAAACACAGTGTGCCAAAGAAGCACCCTCCAGCAAGACTGGGAGTCAGCGCCGGCATTGTAGCAGAGAGCTTCCCCCATAGCCACCACCATCCCCGCAGCCTCCAAGTGAGCCTGGCCCTGAAAGAAACTGTACTGCCCTGCCCAGGCTTCCTTGCAAAGAAACGCCTTCCAGCAGCAGAAAGAAAAGTTGCCCCATGCTGTGTTCCTGTAAAACATGACACACTAGGCATCAGTGGCAAGAGGTGACTGTTCTACCGCAGCTTGAAGTACGCTTGTTAATAAACCATCAGCATACTACTTCTTCACGCGTAAGTGGTTGCTTCTCATTAACGTGCCACTGTGGTGCTACACTAACAGAAGGCAGGGGAGAAGCTGACAGTCCAGGTGCAACATGCATGAGATACATGTACTCACAGTGGATAACCTACAAAATAAGGGGGATATTTGCATGGTCAATTCATGTGTTGAAAATGAGAAGTCCAATTCACCACTTTGCAACTCCAGTGTTGTGCCAATAAGACCTACTAGGAAGTTCTCCTAGACCACACTGCCTAAACTCCACTGCAACGCTGCAGTTTCACAGGTTACAAAATTAAATGGACAGTTTTGGTGAAAGAAATAAGGACGCAATGACAACATATCTGCTTCCACCTTTTGTGATGTTTTCATCTTTTGAGTAAAATTGTCTGACACAAGTCAAGCCAAAGTTGGATGAAATGTATAAAAATGCAGGAAAGGGAAGAGAGAAAATACTATAATATGGCAGGGGAAACCAGCACAGGACTACCAGTACTACTTCAGGATTAAGTCTTTAAAGGTGAATAAATGCACAACTTGGGATATTCCACATTTATCCATGTCTAACAGCTTCATTGTCCATTGTCCTCCTCAGGTCAAAAATGCCCAGGGGATTCTTCACCTTTTTTCCTGCAGGACTGGTTGCAGCATTTTGTCTGTTCGTCATGATTTCCTCAGATAGACTTATAGCAGAACTCGCTCCCTGACAGACATAAAAGTCTTTTCATTGAAGGTGACACAGAGTTTTACCAGGAAAAAGGAACTGCTTCTGCTTTGTGAAGAGTGAAATGTCCTGGACATTCATTTGAGGGGTACACAGCCCATTTTTCTTGCTTGTGCCAAGAAGCTAAAAAAATGAAAACTAATTAGATGGTCCCCAACAAAAAGATCTCAAGCAGCTGGAACAATTCTTGAGATCCTCTCTCTCTGCCCTTCACACCAAACAGGACTACTAACACGGATCAGCCTTTATTCCCTTCCTTGAATGTCATGCCACTGACGCTGAACTGCTACACAGCTTTAACAAATGGAGAAGCAGGAGGATATATAGCAAAGGCCCTTAAAACCCCAGGGTACTCCAACTACCCATTTGCCAGAGGAGAATAGGAAGGTCTTCCTGCTGAGAGCCAGGCCATCAGTTCCTGAGGAACAGATGCCCCCAGTGACAGCAAGCCCTACTGTCATGGCTGGGTAGACAGTCTTCCCAATGCGAGCCTCTATTCACCACTGGATCTGCAGCCAGGCAAGCGTGATACCTCCGCTCCTCCTCATAACTTCTCAGAGAAGCAACAGACAGGAGTTAACAAACCAGGGAATGGCAGAAGAATTGCTCTGATTTGGGGATATCAGCCTTGCTCGATAAAACAGTGCTCAACAGGCACAGTTACTGGGGAAGGACAAATGATTTGGGGTATAATACCAGACTGTTTCTCCTCCCAGGACAGTCAAGTATTTGGAAAGCAAAATATTTGACCCTCTAGGGTTGAAGAAAGAGAGGAAGGAGAAAATAACAACATTTTCCCTCTCTCCCAGGAACCATGGTGGGGCTAACTGTCCCAAGTCTGCTGAAGTGTACAAAATCTTTAGCTATGCAGAGGAGTCCACAAACGAAAACTTAATAGAAACTCCTGCACCCATTTTATTCCTTAAAATGGAAACAAACTGTTCAGATTTGGTCTTCCTTAGCAAGCTTTTTCACTGCTCCAGTCATTAGAAACTTTATTTCTCTGCCTAGCACATGCCTAATAATTTTTTTCAAGCCTCAGGAAAGTACAAATGCCTCTGGTGGAAATCTTCACAAGGTGAGTCATATCTACTATCTTTTCAGGAGATAAGCAGAGAGGCTCTCTTCCTCATGCAGAGCGCCACACAAAGGGGTTTTACAATCACATATGCTCAGGAGAAAACAGTGTCTGAAAAATACAAATGGATAATAGTTTCCCCCTCAGAGTTTTAAGTATAGTAAAAAAAAGCCATGTATTTAAAGGTAATAAAGCAATCATGATCAAAATGTCTATGTCTTTAGCTCACACTTTTTTTTATACTTTGCCCTGATTGAAATGATAATCTTATCTTTGAGGCTGATCCCTGTTTAATATCAAATGAATCAATCTTCTATTCTTTCCATCTAAAATGGACTTGGTAATTGTTAATAGGAGATTCAAAGCAAACAGCAAGATGTCATTTGTCATTTCTCTTTTCAGCACCAAACAAGTGACTGGCAACTGAAAAAATGGATTATACAGAGCACTGGCACTGGCTTCATTTACACTTCTGGCCTTTACACAATGGTTGCTTTCCGATTACAGAATCATGGACTGCATAAAATAATTTGCCAACCACTTTTGAAATTCTTCCTCCAAAGCTACTTCCCATTTTTCTTTCTAATATATTTTGAATTAAATAAGCCAGGTTCTTAATACGATTTAAAATTATGAATCATATCTTTTTGCTGAGAAAGCTAAGAAGCACATGCCTAAAAGTTACCAATAAGCATTCTTATCCTGGCAAAAAGAAGACATACTATCTACATTAAGCTAACTACTGACAGCAGACATTTTCATGACAATATTTTCAGACAGAATTTTTTTTTTCCCCTGTGGCAAGTTTCTGTGGTCACAGAATCTTTCATTCACCAGACTAATATTTAAGCTTCTATCTTTCTTTGTCTGCTATTTCTGCTCTATCAAACCTAGTAATACCCATTTTATTGCTAAAGTCTTATAAAAAGAAACAGGTTACCCAAAAAGGAAACATTATGGTCTATCCCATTAAACACAGTAAAACTTTAAATCTCACATAAAAATAGGTCATCCAATTACATGGTAAAAGCGACATTTTTTCATTGTCCAGTACACAATATATTTACAGGAAAATTACCAGAAACCCCTCAGCTGTATCAGATCTGAACCTTATATTTAGATGCAGTCATATATTACTGCTGATAATGTGATGTCAGTGAATAGATTGGAATTTTTCACTGTTCTTTATCAAGATAGATTGTTCTGTCAATAGCAAATGGCTGGCAAGTATTAACACTCTGCACACTATATGACTTTTCATTCCAAGAAAAAATTGTATTTAATGCTTTTGCACAAAATCTATGGCCGTGACTATCCCTATTACCTATTTAACTACCTTTTAAAAGGAGGATTTATTTCTGCAAATTAGGATCTGGGTAACAAGACAGTATCATGCATCATAAACTTTAAGTCAATACAAGGCAGGACACTTGCAGTTCGAATGGGGAAATACCTTTCTCTCATCACTTGGTCATCCAATAGCATTACCAAGCTGTGGTGGGAGCAGCTGCTCAGAGCAGAACTTTATCTTGGCGTTCTTCCACCTACACCGCCATCGCGTCCCACAGTAGCAATTTGCTCATTGGCCTATTACTTTCAATAGGTATTCCAGTAATTGGCTATTTCACACTTGTAAGGCTTGAACTGGCAGAGTGCAAAGGGCAGGCAACCAGCCTGTCAGGGTCCTGCAAGCCGGTCGTCCATCAATTATCATCAGCTTTTACAAGAATGAGCAAATGCTCTGAAACCTTGTTGGCTTGGATCAGCTTTGCTATGAGCATAATTTATCCCCAAACCATGTTAAGTTCCTATCTGAAGAACGAGGAGGTTGCTATGGAGTGAGTAACATGTTTGTTGGTTGGCATGTGCTGGGATGGGAGGCGGCGGGGGGGGGGACGTTGTTGATTATCTGGAGGATTGTAGCTTCTGCTGGGTTCTGTGGCCACCTGCTGTCCTACACCCGCTCCCTGTGCCAAGAAATATTCAAAGCAGACAAATACAGTTTGTTTTATAAATTATGACTTCAAAGAAGAAAAGGTCCTGCCTACAGCAGCCTGGAAAGACTGGGCACACCTAAGCCACTGGTATTTGAGACAAATTGTTCTACATCTGCATTTATGACAGAGAGAAACACATCTGGAAGAAAACCAGGGTTAAAGCATTCAGGTAGGTTAGAAAGTTATAGAGATCGTAACACTAATCACTTTTCTGCTTTAACCCAGCAGTCTGAGAGGCTCCATTTGCAACAAAGTCAGATCTGAGCTCTCACGTTTCCTGCAGCACTTTATTCCGCATCTTTCCATACTAGGCTTTTCATTACCACTATTTAAAAAGCAAAAGGCATACAACATTTTTGCCAGTCTTATTTCCTATTCACTACATGTCCCAGTTCTAGGTAATACCATTTAGTATAAGGTGGCTGAGGCTTATTATCTACCAGCTTCTTATACAAACAACCTGGACAACTCCTTCCCAAAGGCCAATTTGATCTGTTGACCAGCTAATTGACAAAGTGGTCTCTCATCTGGCAGCTACCTGCCTTGAGTAAAGGCAGCAAACCACAGATTTTAAAAAATAAACAAACTCATCTATTATATGTGCTAATAAAATCCCAAGTACTTAAAAAAGATGAGAAAAAAATCACATACATGTTAAGAGCAAAGTGATTTAGAAAGCTGCTAAGGATGTTCGAAAATCAATTCCAAACTTCGAGAGGACATGACTAAGGCTCTTAATAAATCCACCTCCAAATGGATCTAAGAGTTACGCACCCTTACTAGTTGAATAAATGAAGTGACACTGAAGCATATCTAATTGTAATACATCACAAGATAATCTGTCAAGCCCCAAGTGTTCAGGTCCTGTCACCCTTCTTCATCCATTATTTATACACAACCTTCATTGCCAGTGAAATCCCTATGAAGTATAGCTCGGCATCCAAATGCAGCCGTTTTAGCCACTCAGCAGATACAGTCAGGAATCAAACCCGTACAAACTTTCCAAAATAGCTGTTATTCTGCTGGAGAGAGAGTTCAGAAAGGAAAAAAAACACGCAGAAGCTACAACCATTTTCTGCTTTGCTTAATGGACTGAAGAGCTACCCACCCCCGTGTCTTTGCAGTGGACACTGTGGTATGCCCTGCTGCCAAAGCTTGCTTTATATCCGTTTCAAGATGCTATCTGGGGCCCCTCTAGCCTTTATTTCTTTATCCTATTTTAGACAAGAAGGCTCGCCTAGAAACACATCTCAGTGCTCTTAACAGCATCTGCTGTGGTAATAGGCAAGCAAACTAATGGAGCAGTGCAATATTTTTTACTCCAAACTTGCCAAAGATGTGTGAAGGGCAAACAGTTGGACATATTTACATACATTCATGATCCAGAAAGTCTCAGTTCAGCAGCTGCTGCAGCAAAGGCAATCCTTCCCTGTTAGCCCGCTCAGCGAGCACAGCTCTGCTTTGCATCCTGCTGAGAGTGATGGGCGGTTTGCAGAGGAAGCCTCCAGAGCAATAGTTGGGCTGGGGGTTTTTCACCGACTCTCATTTTAGTAACTGAAGTCACAAATTCTTTATCACCGCTTTACTGCAGAAGAAACAGGGGTTCCTCCCCTTGTTCCTCTTCTTCCCCCAAGACACACACAAACACTTTTAAAATGTGAGAATAAAGATGCACATTTCACAGTACTTCAGCGGTTCAGCCAGGACCTCTGCTTAACTCACGAGGCTGCAATAACAACCCCAATCTGCTTCAGGCATGCAGCACTAGAAAATTAAAGGTCCTGTAAATTACATGGCTATATTCCTCCCACAGCCCAATTAAAGGCTTTATTATTTGTCAATAAAGTACCAAATAAAAAAGGTATCCTCCAGATAAGGCAGCTGTTGCCATTTGGCTCTGGTGAGCCTTTATTTATGTTCCATAAGTTTGCAGCATGAAAGTTGCTGATAGGCCATGTGCATTATTACCAGATGCCCCATGGAAACTGCTGGTGTCCCCAGGGCCAAGTCCTCAATAGCACACATCTTTTCCAGTAGGCAAGCAGTCTATTCACACATGGCGTGATTCGTGTTATCGCTTTCTGCCTTTGTATCTCTGAAACAGCAGACACTGCCTCCCCGTTAACACAGCATCCTCCAGCAGCCACGGACCCCTGTCCTGAGCTGGAACCTGCTCTGGCTGCATCTCGATATGATGGCTGGTACGTCCAGGGGTGGCCAGAGATATCAATAAGATTTTTTCCTTGTATACTCAAAAGGAAACAGGACCAGGCCCCTGAGCAATACCTTTATCCTGCTGAGAGTTGCTATCACTCATTCCTAGGCTAAAAAGGTTGGCTGCTGTTGTCTCCGATGCCCATATTCCCTCCCGGCTGCCCAGCAGTAACTCTGCGCAGAGCTGAAGCCTCTCTCTTCTTCCTCATCACCCATTTGCATTGACTTAATTAAAACAGGATTTCTGGTTTTTTTCAAGTAAAGAACAATGGCTTATGGGCTCTTACTACGGCTGTATGTTTTCATCCCTAGGAAATGGTAGCAGCCCTCAGGAAGTGAGGCATTAAGGCATCAACACAGCGCTCCCATGGCTTAATGTGCGTGATTCTCTCCCCTTCTCCAGCTTTTTTAATTTCAGGCACTTCCCACTTCCTATTTGGGCTTCTGAGTGATGCAAGTGTGTAATTAGTGAAAAAAGACATTAACACCTACAAGGCACTCTTCAGACATCAAAAAAATCAAGCTATGCAATTCTGCTTGCTGTTTCTTGTAATTACAACATTAATTTCTTACTTTTGGGGAAAAATAAAATTCCTGTATTTCACAGATGATGGCAGAGCTAAAAATTAATTTAAGATGATAATGCTACATGAAAATAAAAACCTCTTCTGATTGAATTTCAAGGACTCTTCTGTTTAACTAGCTTCAAGAGTCCTTTTTTTGATCATAATAAAATTATTTGCCATATGGTTCAGATGCTTGTGATCCTCTCTCAATGAGAGGATTATGCATGAGATATAATGCCTACTGTAGCTGCAGCCAAGCACACAGCTGGCTCTGATAATGCCAACAAATGGCTTCATCTATCTCAATGTCACGTAGGAGCTGGTGCGATGTGAATCAGCCCAGAGTACAATTAAAATCTACATCATCTGTGAGAAAGGTGATGGAGGTTCTGACATCAGAGCTGTGCCAGATTCATCCTCTTTCCATTGTAACAGAAGAAACATGTTGCCCCTTTCACCCTGTCACACTAATGATGTGCTTTGCACATCCTTTCCTGTGCACATTAAAGGTAGTAAATCAGGGACACTCCTATTTAAAAGCTTCACCTTTATCTGACATTCAGTAACGAGAACAATTTCTAAATTTAAGTTAAGTGTATTCCTTGTTCCCCTCTCTGTGATGAGATAATGCCATTTGAAGTCTGCGAGTGAAATATGCATAGAGGAGTTTATGATCCATATGGCCCCAAATTGTGACAGTATGCAAGAATTTCCGTGTTTTAGTTCCACAATATTTAGTCACAGTAATAAAACCAGGCTTGCGCATACATTTCTTCCACCAAACCAAATTTTATTGTAAAAAATGGCCATAATTCACAACAAACAAGCCTGATATCAAAACACTGATGAACCTCCTCTTTTAGGGTTTTAAAGCTAGTGGGGGACTTGTGCAATGATTTTGTTTTATTGTTATATTCATTAAAAGGAAAATCCACCAATATGTTTTATTAGCATTTTCAACGACTTAACGTAAATATGACATAATTACTTATGCCTAGCTCTCAAATTTTATTACAAGCCAGGGTTCTATCAAAATATTTTAAGCCTTTGGACATCAGAAATGTTAAAAGCTTGTCTGGTGGAACATGGCAAGACACTAGCTAATGCTGTTTTCTCCTTTCCGTCAATTTAGCTGCATCAGTTTGTGTGGCACATTGCAAATGGTATTGCTAATCAATGCAATGTAGGCACTGGAAAATGAAGATATGCAGTTTTACACTCATTCGTGATCTTTACTGGGTTTGAGATGTAATCAAAGTCTATTTAAAAATCTTTAATCACACAATATACATGCAGACCATTTTCAACTATCTCCTGGTTAGGACTTAAGTCAAAGTCCCAGTGCATGCCCCTTAATTACACTGATAAATGTATTTTTAAACGCTCAGGTTTTGTACTAAATAAGACAAAATACATCACATTTGACTTTCCACTGTGTTACTCCAGATTAATGCCATTTGTCATAATGGTGTTGCACTATGATAACACTGATGATATGCAAGTATTAAAGTATTACGTTATGCACCAACATCAAAAATCTAAATCCAGGAACATAACACTGAGCCCCTCTCCTTATGAAAACGAGCACCTTGTTGCTCTCTGTTAAGCAGTCAATGATAATAGAAGGCTTTGCCTACACGCCAGCCCGCACATCTGTAACAACATTGCTCTATTAAGTTGATTTAGACAAAATGACAGCAACATCCTCTTCCACAAGAGTTTACGTGGTACAAGCTTTGGAGAAATATCCAGGTGACATAAAAACCTACTGTTTAATACAGCAAAAATTAGAAAACTTAAATTTTAAAGAACTAAATCAACTCAGAGTTTCTAAGGAATACTTAAGAAAGCAGAAGTCTCTAAACTTAGCAATGCAATCCTTGCAGTTCATGTAAAATGTCATTGCTTCCAGGGCAAAAAAAAAACAAAGAAGAAAATCCAAGCAAAATCTTTACTGGACTTGCTATATCTGCCCATATCTAAACTTACTGAGCTACAGATAAATAAAACAAAAAGCTGGGTGCCAAGGCTTCATGCCTCATTGAATAAATGTTTGTTCTCTCAGCCTTTACCCGTTTTTTTTTTTTTCCTCCTCAAATAATAACAGCTGGTAACCGCGTAACAATGCACCCATTTATAATTCAGGTATGGGCTCTTCACAACTCGTACCAAAGAAACTCTGCCTTTGAAGATAAGACACCTGCAATTATATCCAAGTTCAGCTTGCCTCTTTTACCTGAGTAGATAAACAGACAGTAGCCTATGTCCAAGTTTGAAAATGAATTGCAAAAGCTTATAAAAGCAGCCACTCCAAATGACAAATTGTCATTTTCCGTGCATCTTTCAATAGCTCTGAAATAAGTAAGTCAAACCATAGAAAAGGTAAAAAACATCGTAGAGCAAGAATTCATCATATCAGTAAAGGTGACAGATAGCCTCCAAAATGCAAAAACCTCCTCCCATGAGGCGAAAATCCCATTGGAAACTATTCACACACTTCCTCTACACTCCCAAAAATTGTACTACAGCTACCTCAACTCAGCATGAGAGAGTGATCTACACACTTATTTATACACCTCTACAGAGCTCCCACAAATCCAAGAGTTTAAGAAAATCTTACATATACAGAAATTTAAAATCCTGATATACAACCTTGAAAAATAAGTATTCGGGTAATGTACTTCAAAAGACAGACACTCTTAAAATAACAGAAATAACAGTTTTAGAAAACTAAATCTGGGAGCTTTCTAATAGCAGCAGTAAATCACATTGGCTAAATGTGGCGCTTTAAAGACGACACCAAAGTTATAATGCAAATAGAAGTGCAACAGAGACACAGAAAGACAGACCACCATCGTCCCATATTAAAAATTTGAAGATTAAAAAGCCATTAATTTAATGACTCAACTAGTTTATGAAATTGCTAAAATATTAATTTGAAACCACACTGCACAATTTCTAGAAGCAAGACTTCAAAAATTTCCTTGTCTCTGGTAAAGTGGAAGTTCTTGATGGTGTGTGACTTGGCCTAAGCCATCAATATATTTTTAGTATGTAATACTTAATAGCACCCCACGGTACTATAATACTTCAAGGAAAATTAAGACAGAACTAATCTCAGCATTAGCTACAGGAAGAGAAAGAAAGAAATGAAGAAAAAAGGAGATGAGATTGACTAAAGGAATAAATGTTATGGTAATTCCATCCTTTAAGACTTGTGTGTGCTTTTACCTTGTCAACATGCACAACAAAACTGAATTCTGCAAGCTACCACACATACTGCCAGACCCCTGAACTTCTACTGTTTCGAATAAACAGGCTCAGGAAAAGCCACAGAAGTTTGCTTCTGTCCAGAAAAAAAAAAGCAAAGATAACTTTGTTAAACCCTCCCATCCCCAATACACACACATACAAAAGAACAAAGCTTAGCTTTAATTCTTGAATTATTTGGTGAAAATAGCAGAAATGAGAGTGAAAATGTATAAAGACATGCAGACAAACCAGTATCAGATGTGAAATAGCAAAAAACCTGTTCCTTAGAAAACAGACAGCGATTACTGACTCAATGAGAACCTTGCAGAGCCCTGTATCGGGTTTGCGTGGCAAGGTTTTGGTAGCGGGGGGGCTACAGGGGTGGCTTCTGTGAGAAGACACCAGAAGCTGCCCCTATGTCTGGTAGAGCCAATGCCAGCCAGCTCCAAGATGGACCTGCCGCTGGCCAAGGCCAAGTCAACCAGCGACGGTGGTAGCGCCTCTGTGGTAATGTATTTAAGAAGTGGGGGAAAAAACTGTGTAACACCAGCAGCAGTCAGAAGAGAGGAGGGAGAATAAGTGAGAGAAACAACTCTGCAGAGACCAAGGTCAGTGAAGAAGGAGGGGGAGGAGGTGCTGCAGGCACCGGAGCAGAGATTCCCCTGCAGCCCGTGGTGAAGACCATGGTGAGGCAGGCTGTCCCCCTGCAGCCCATGGAGGTCCATGGTGGAGCAGATATCCACCTGCAGCCCATGGAGGACCCCACGCTGGAGCAGGTGGATGCCCGAAGGAGGCTGTGACCCTGTGGGAAGCCCGCACTGGAGCAGGCTCCTGGCAGGACCTGTGGACCCATGGAGAGAGAGGAGCCCACACTGGAGCAGGTTTTCTGGCAGGACTTGGGAGCCCACGGGGGACCCACGCTGGAGCAGTCTGTTCCTGAAGGACTGCACCCCAGGGAAGGGACCCACGCTGGAGCAGTTCATGAAGAACTACAGCCTGTGGGAAGGACTCACACTGGAGAAGTCTGTGGAGGGCTGACCCCTGTGGGAGGGGCCCCACGCTGGAGCAGGGGAAGAGTGTGAGGAGTCCTCCTCCTGAGAAGGAAGGAGTGGCAGAAACAGCGTGTGATGAACTGACCGAAATCCCCGTTCCCCGTCCCCCTGCGCTACTCAGGGGGAGGAGGTAGAGAAAATCGGGAGTGAAGTTAAGCACGGGAAGAAGGGAGGGGTGGGGGAAGGAGTTTTAAGATTTGGTTTTATTTCTCATTACCCTTCTCTGATTTCATTGGTAATAAATTAAATTAATTTTCCCAAAGTCAAGTCTGTTTTGCCCGTGACAGTAATTGGTGAATGATCTCTCCCTGTCCTTATCTCGACCCACAAGCCTTCGTTACATTTTTCTCTCCCCTGTCCAGCTGAGGAGGGGGAGTGATGGAGCGGCTTTGGTGGGCACCTGGTGTCCAGCCAGGGTCAACCCACTGCAAGCCCAAATTCAGAATGTGGTAAAGTATCTTCAAGTCACGATAAACTAGACCACTAGTGAAGCACTGAGACTGGAGAGGAGAAAAATGGAGAATCATAAAAAGCTATCTAACATACGACGTTCTTTCTATTTTTCTCATACTTGGCAAATCTCTCCACGTGTGATGTTCTCTGAACTTACTGTTCTAAGTAATTTAGAAGCAACAAATTGCATGGAGACCGCTTCTTATCTTAGCATGCTGAGTAGTCCAATTCAGTTTCTGGTTAACTTACTTTCAAACATCCAAAATGTTTTGTTTCAAGGTTTTAACAGTGCTTGCCACTGTTGATATAATCCACTTCTGCACACCACTGAGGTCCTCACACCGGCTGAGCACCTAGACACAGACAGCAGCAAGAGCTACTACAAAAGCAAACTTTTATCCATTGAGCAAAATGTGATACTTTAGGATTTTTTGCTGTTTAAGATCAGAATACAATTCTCTTTAGGATGTGAAATATTTCTTCACAGTTATTTAAATCAAAATATCTACAGGTCTGGGTCCTTAAAAGGTGCAAGAGGTTACGATAGAAGGATGGGTATATCTGTGTTTAGGTTATTGCTCATCTCCAAACAGTATTGCTCCCTGTTTTAAAGATCATATTAGAATTTCAAAGAGCGTGAGAAAAGAGAAAGAAGATGGGAAAAAAGGAAGTTTATTTTTGAGCTAGCTCCAGTGCACCTTGGAGCTTTGATATTTCTGTTCACCTTCTTCTATTTCCATTTTTCATTTTCCTAGAACCAGCTGTCTATTCATAAAGCCAGAAAGATATTGCTTAATATAGTATCAGCATTCCTGGTATAGCACCGACAGATTAGAAAAGGTTGTTGAAAAGCAAATGCATATATGCAAATGTTTTTTTATATTAAATGGAAACATTCCAAAAACTCAAATGATCCATGTGAAATTTTAATTATAACTTAACAGCTGTTTGAGCTAATTGAAGGATATCAGAAAGGTGATTTCCTTCTCACTGTAATTAAAGAGTTAAGCCTAATTTACTGTTGTCAGAACAAGACTAAATACCAATCTGGTCTGCCTAATTACATAAAAAGGTAAACAGGAGAACTCCAAGACAGACATCAGAATACTTCCTCCCACCTCAAAAAAAACCCAAGACCCCCCCCACACACACACCCCCTCCCCCAGTAAAAGTAAACCAGACAAGTTTCACAGTGATTGCTTCTGCCCTGTATCTTTTCTGGCAAGAAGATGGGCAATGACCTTTAAAGCAAGTGAGCAACTCACTCTAATTCTGCTTTGCCACCCTTTTATTAATTTTGCCTGGAAGCTATTTTCATTTCCATTTCCTTGGCTTCACAGCCTTATTGTTTAATACTGTGGCTATGCGTAAAGGTAAACATATGTTTTGCATTCACTAATGCGGTATTATCTAGTTGTCATCAGCAAAAGAATAATGCAATACAGAAACAATGCTGAAATACTTGTTGGTCTATGACAATATAATAGGGTTTTTTCCTATAACTTTGGAGGAAAACAGAGAGAACAAAAAAATGTTTTTGATCGCTATTGTAAATATGTATTGTAATACGCATACTTTTTTAATGACGCATTAAATACAATGGTCTTCATAACAAATACTATCCTTCCAAATGCACCTCAACAAAAATTAGAAGCTATTTCTGTAACATTAAAAGTTCAAAGATTTTGTTTTCTAAGCAATCCCCTGATTAACAGACAACCTGTATAGATCATGGGAACTTTTCTTCTACACCTTTTTCCACCTCCCTTGCAACACAGATGCCATTATTGAAAAGAAGCACGGAAGATTTACCAGAGACACAAAGCCCGGCTACAAGTGTTAATAATATTCAGTGTGAAGTTAATTGCTAAAGTATGAATTATGTCAACATTTTTATATATATATAAAAAAAATTTACTGAAGTACGTTATCTCCAACGTGTTATACTAAACACGAAAGAATTCCGAAGTGATATATTCAGGCATAGGAGCAGAAGTGGTGAGAGATGAGTGAAACAGTGCAACCTGGGAATGATATTTCCCTGCAGAAAAGTGCATCTGTATATTTAATTCACATTTGCACCACACTTGAAGCTCTGTGTGGCTCACGTGTGATCAGCATCAGACCCTAGCGAAAATGAGCAGCAGGATTCCAGGAGAATAACAAGCAGCTCCACTACACAGCATGTCAGCAATAGATGAGGAAGCCAACTGAAAAATGTGAAAATGTTCATAGATGTTTGGACCACGTGGATCAAGGAAGTGCCAATGCAATATGGAAGACATTTAAAATGTCTTTAACAAAGGCCAGTGCTGGTGGGAATGAAGAGAGGCCAAGCAGTCTTAGATCTGTGCAGAACCTAGGCTAACAGCAAGGCATCTTGCGTCAAATACGATCTGTGGCCAGACAGCTATAGTTTCCAGTTCAGTTCATCAAGGTTATTTTAAACAAACACAAGCGAAATACAGAGGGGCAATCATATACTGAAAATATTAGAGACAAGTTTGCGGTAAGCACACTTTCTGCATTTTGCTGCACAAGAATCCTTACATCAACTCCAATCGCACTCTAAGCACTAAACACACTGCTTTTATGCTCAATTAATGTGACTTAATCCAGCCATAAGCAGAATATTTCAGACAACTAGATTGTGCTGAGATTCCCCTGCTTCCTTGTGCTCTAGTGCTTCTCCTGACCTTGACAAATCTCTTGCTTATCCTCCATACAACATAATTTTCTACTTCTTTCTAAATGGCAAAAAAGAGAAAACGTACAGCAAAAACTTAATGAGGAGTTATAAAAGCACACTTGAAAACCATCTCTGACTAATTAACTTCAAAACAGATAATAAAAAAATAGCAATTTTATTCTCTACATATTACAAACATAAATTGTACACACTGTTTCAGCTGTTGTGCCCTCTGTACAAAGCAGGGCTTAACTCCCACGTTAGTAGGAACAGCTAAAGATGTTCCTCCACCTTCCTTCTACTACTATCTCATTCATTCATTTGTGCTTCACCTTATGCCCAGATGTTGTGAGAAATCTTAATGCAGATTTATCTCATGAACATTTACAGAAATATTTACCTTTACAGGTATCATCCCATTGGTTTACTTCCCCAGATAAGAAGCTACTAGAATCAAATTATTTTACTACTCATCTTTCTCTGTCCTGTCAAAAGTACGTTTAATGCAATCTACATGATGAATGTGGCCTCCTGAAAAGTGGGAGGGAAAATTAATTTGGGGGGTCTGACAATGAAAAGATCGTTTGTCATTACTGTGCTGAGCTGTGCCAGCAAACGACTAGAGCCCCGCAATGTATTGTCAGACCCCAGCGGCTGCTGCCCGTTTTCTGCCCCTTCCTGTAGCAAACTCCTCCTTCCTAATGCTTCGGTTCACGCTGAATGAAGGTTATTAGCAATACTAACCAGCCAGAGTGGCGAGCTTAGATGCAGTGCAGGTGGGACGTGAATTTGTAAGAACTAATTTGTCTAATGTTCGGTAACAAAGGCAAAGCGTCTGTGCTGTGAATTAATATAGCATCAATCACTGACTAACTGCTTCAGCACATGTAATGAGAATATTCTCAGGCCAACCCCATGGTCTGCACAGACAGCTGGGGAGATAATAACCCCAATGGAATTTTTATTTTAATGCAACTCCCATCTTCAAAGCAAGAAAGAACCTAGGGAGACTATCCTTGGTGTGTATGTATGTGTGTATATATATATTTTTAACATATCTGTGTATACACACACACACACATGCATAACAGCTTTTCAGAAAAAGCTTAGAATAAAAGTATTTATTTCAAAAAGTAATGCCTGGTACTTAGAAATATGTTCAGTTGATTGTAAGGTTCCCGGTTGAATAGCCCTTTTCTTTTAATTCTCTCTGACTTGTTTTACCTTCTCTCCAGTAGGTGTTTTTAATGATGTAGTTAGCTCATCTTATTACAATTTTAGTTTGTACAAAAATAAAGAATGCTTGAAAGCAGTTTAATATCCAGAAGAGGTTTTCTCCTCCCCTTCATTTGCTGATCACATTAAGGGCAGACACAGAAACATATATTTTAATACTTTTACATTAAATGTAGTCACAATTTGAAAAACACATCCACTCGCATTTCTTTAACAAGGACATTTACTGTTTGCATAGTAACAACCTCCCATTGTTTTGAAAACAGAAAAAAAGCAAATACATTTTTTGACATTAAAAAAATGAAAAAAAAAAATCTTCACCAATCAAAAAATGCATCTAGTCTAGGATCACCTGGAACAAATAGTGGGTGCACTGGGGAACTCACTGCACTGCCACCACTGGAAAGAATGAATTCTCTGTATAAAAAGATTTATTAGGGAGAGTTTAGGAGTGCCAGAGAAGCCCAAAGAAGTACCCCAAAAAACAACACAGAATTAGGGAGAAGTAGAAGACAGATCTTTATTACAAAGGTGAAAAAGAATATGCCATTTACAATTAAAAGGTTCGCTGAACTTTGCATACTGATTGCGTGCTCCAGCACAACACGCCCAGACTACTTGATCTTCAGCGCTCCCAACCTGAGAAGGCTGCAGTGAAGCAATGAGGATATTTAATCCGGTATTGATAACGAGAATGAAGACAGTCCTTCTCAAGTCAGACATGCCAAAGAATGAGAAGTTGTTGCAGGTCATTACCAAAGCACTCTTGTCACCACTGCCAATTTATGTTATTACTCTGTTAAATATTTTGTTGCCTTCAGCAGCCTTAGAGACATCCAGAATGCCTCCTACATCAAACCGTAGGCTTTCAAGGGTGAAGGGTGCGCTGCCATCCAGTCTAAACAGCTTGGTATTTCACCCATCTTGTACTGCATACATTGTTAGGCACAGGTCTCAAATAACACCAAAAAAAAAGAAGTTAAAAACTGTGAGTTCAAGGCAAGTTTAAGACCATACTATCCTCTTTGACAGACAAGCCCTGCCCTGCCACAACCCTGTCCCTAAGCCACCATGACCCCGGGGCAACAACAGGAGGCAGTGAACCGTTGCCTAGTGTTTCTGATCAGAACAGTTTTGTGGAAGTATTATGATGGGACATTTTGGAAAAAATAGGCTATAATATAACACTAAGAGATAGTACTCAGAGTGGCCTGAAACAGAAAACAGAATTCCAGCTGCCTTTGTCAAAGCAACAGAGGAGCTGAGGGGGAGCCATCACTGCCCAAAGTAGCGTACAAAGAAAACACCTCTGTCGTGGTTTAACCTTAGCCAGCAACTGAGCACCACACAGCCACTTGCTCACTCCCCCCTCCCAGTGGGATGGGGGAGAGAATTAAAAAAAAGTAAAACTCGTGAGTTGAGATAAAGACAGTTTAATAGGTAAAGCAAAAGCCGTGCACGCAAGCAAAGCAAAACAAGGAATTCATTCACCAATTCCCATGGGCAGGCAGGTGTTCAGCCATCTCCAGGAAAGCGGGGCTTCGTCACGTGTAACAGTTAGTTGGGAAGACAAATGCCATCACTCCGAACGTCCCCCCTTCCTTCTTCTTCCCCCAGCTTTATATGCTGAGGATGACATCATATGGCATGGAATATCCCTTTGGTCAGTTGGGCTCAGCTGTCCCGGCTGTGTCCCCTCCCAACTTCTTGTGGACCCCCAGCCTACTCGCTGGTGGGGTGGTGTGAGAAGCAGAAAAGGCCTTGATGCTGTGTAAGCACTGCTCAGCAACAACAAAAACATCCATGTGTAATCAACACTGTTTCCAGCATAAATCCAAAACATAGCCCTATGCCAGCTACTATGAAGAAAATTAACTCTATCCCAGCCAAAGCCAGCACAACCTCTTTGTTTTTTAGCAAAGAAAGGATGAGCTGCAGCCATCCTCCCCCAACAGGCTTCAGTGTAACTCCTGGGAAAGGCTGAGGTGTGTGCTCCCGTGGGCGAGAGACAGTGGAACTAATTCCAAGTGCAATTTCATTTAAACTCCTTTAGATAAAATATGCATTTATCAGAACAAAAAAAAAATTATATATATATGTGTGTGTGTGTGTGTGTGTGTGTGTATAGGAATAGCCACACAGCATTCTGACCAAGCAGGACACCACTGTACCGGTTAAATTAAACACTGGTTAAATTGAACACAGAGAAGAAAAAAATTGATTTGTATTATTTAGCCGTGAAGCAATTACTTACTTGACAAGATCAATGGGGAACTATTAAACATGTACCTGAAATGCCCCTTTACCATTTGCATGTCACATAAAAAACATTTTTGATCATTTTTATACATATGAAGTATTAAGCCTTTAGTTAGATAATGTACATATACACTATTTTTATTGCTGGAGGAAGTAGGTCCTATAGCTCCAATCTGAATTAACGGAGAACATAAGCCTCTTTTACTCAAGACATACAATAAGCAGTCCATAGCATCAGTCCAGGATGAGTCCTAGGAAGGAACTGTGATTCAAATACAGAACTCTTTCTTCCATTACTGTGACGGAGGAAGGAAGCCACTTATTGCAACTAAATAGAGACTGCAGTATATTTCCCTTTTCTTCTAGTAGCTGGTAGGTTGAGGCAGGTGCAGGGAATAAAGGCTGCATATCACAAACAGCCCCTCTTCTTCTGCCCAGCTGGAATGAGAGCTACATGCAGCCTCTCTCAGACCACACTTCAATTCCCAGGACAAGAAAAAGGACTGGGAAGATTCCGTCTTCCTAGTCTTACAAAATGGTGTCCCTGGAGTTCTTTTAAAATTTGGTTCCTGATGAAAATTAAATAAATACCGATGACTCAGAGGGGAAGCTCTGAACCACATACTGAAGGACTTCCTCTCCTTACATGTCCTACATTGTTTCAATCCTTTTATAGACAAAAAAAAATATTCAAAGGGAGTATGATTTACTATTTCTTTAAAGGTATAAACAAGAAAAAGAGCCTGTCATTCATTTTAAGTGTATCTTTCATCAGTTAAGCGACAACAATTCAAAAAATTATGATGGTGATCGAATGGCAGCTATTATTGTCAGTATAACTTTCCCTGTCAGTATCCTATAAAGCATGTTGTACTGTTGACACTATCTTCAGACTATTTCTACAGGCCTACTTATGAAAAATCATAAACCATTAAATACGATGCACTATTGGCAGTGAATACATACATGTATTTTGTTAATTTACGGCACGTTTCACACATATGAAGGGAATAAAATCAGGAATAATTTTTTCATGTTAATAAAAAATAACCACTGCAAGTGCACACAGATTGAGGTTTTGTATGCTACTTGCTTGTGGGAAAATCATAGATAAGATTACATTGTCATTACTTTTATGTGGAAACAGTATGCAACAGCCTTAATCAAAAGTGGGTATGCCAGCATTCCCAATGACAATCGATGTGAAAAAGGAAGTCACACATTCAGACATCCTAAATCATCAATGATTTATCTTCTGCTGTTGTTGGATTTTTTGTTTTGTTTGGGGAGGTTGGGTGGTTTGGAGGTCAGCTGAGTGTGTGGAATTAAATCCAACTCCTAATCTGGTGAGTTATCTATGGTGTGCAAGGCAGACACCATCCATTATGTAGCATCAGTGAGTGACAGTATGAATAGCAGTCTTTGCCAGTTAAAGCCGCGATAAGACCTGGCTTCTGAGAGAAGTTCCTGCTCCAGAGCGATCTCTATTGTTCCAGCCATCAGTTTTGGCAGTAAGACTGATTCAAAGATAAGACAGCAATGATGCTGGAGTTTTACACAGAAGAATATCAGCAAATAATCAGTTCATCTGCATTTAGAAAGACATCTATCAAGTTGATTTTTATTTTAGTAAGACTCAGTGCCGTGTTTTTAAAATGAATAACTTAAATATACAGAATTTCTTAGAGTCAGAATCTGATCCAAGGCAGAATTATTCTATACTCAGTATTTGTATCCCCACGAGTGACTATTTCCATGAGTCTGGTAACAGCCTTCATCCCAACTCCACCTTGTTTGTAACTTCATTGCCGCTGATGGGCACGTTTGCTGAACTTCAAGCAGCGCTCCGCTATTACCCCAACTTTCTGCCAGCCCGAATACTAAGCGTGCGTACTTCTCTCTGGTAAGGTCGCAGGAAACGTTGAGCAGGACTGCGGAATGCTAGGCGCGCCCACAACCCGCACGCAAGTTCTCAGAACACGCAGGGGCCCGGCTTCCTCGCAGAGCGCGGGCGGAGCGCGGCCGTTCAGCACCACGGACAGCGCCGGGCGCCCCCGCAGGGGCCGGGCCGGGCCGGGGACAGCCCGGTGGCTCGGGCAAGGCCACACGCTGGCCACCAGCCCAACGGCATATACTCACACCAGCTGCGAGCTACACAAACCTGAGACTAAGATTTGTGGCACACGGTATAACCGGAGTTATTTTCAGAACGTCCTCAAAAAAAAAAAAAAAAAAAAAAAAAAAAAGATAGGCTTCCTGAGCTCTTTTAGAAACAGTTGCTAAAATAGTAGCTTAAACGACCCAAGGTACTTAATTTCCATGAGTTTTCAACGAGCTTTCCATACGTTCCCTCCACCACAGACTATTAAGGAAAAGAAATAACTGTGGGGCAAGGGACAGAGTCCTGGAATTGATTCAAAAATTGTTAAGTGATAGGAAACAATGAGTAATGGCAAATGGCTGCCCCTCAAAATGAAGAAAGCGTAAGAATAAATGCTCCTGGGGCTCCTATTGAGATGAGCACTATTTATTAATGACTTGGAAATGGAACTGCACAGCAAGTTAGGAACTGTGGTGGTGTGATTTTATTGAGTTTTTTTAAGTAAATACTGGAAAGTTTTACAATTACTATCTTCAAATAGCTGAAGAACTACAATGATACTACAAGTAGCAGAATGAAAGTTTGTTACGAAAAATGAAGCTCAATATGAGGAAACAGATCTCAGTGGACACTATGGGACGGTGAAGTAGTTTTTTCAAAGGGAAAAATGAAAGGCGGGCAAGTTTTTTGCAGATATGCTATATAACAAGCAGTCATTCCATTTGCCTCTGGATATACCAAGTATAGCAACTAGCCTTTTTTTTGTTTTCTAGTAAACATGTAAGAGAAAGCATCTGTCACAATGACTGACTAAATTTAGCTTAAACAGATACAAGGTGATGTAAATTAGAAAAAAGTCCATAAACAGTCTACATAATTCCCACAGTGTATCACATACTGATTACCAGACACAAAAGATCCGTTGAAAAGACTGAAAGACCATCAATTTCAGTTGTTTTAAATTTATAATTATTCTACACTCATTAACTTAGAAACAAAATTCTTCAGAAGACAGACTATGTATTCTTTTTCTTTTACTAAATTTCTTTGCACCATGAGGAGAAATGACAAAAGAATTTTGGCTATGATAACCAGTAGAGGGATATAAAATTAAAAAACATAGGCCTCAGATCATACAACAGGTAAATTTTAATGTCCATTAGTTTGTCCAGTTAAAAAAAAAAATCTAACAGGAAAAAAAATCACGGAAAAATAATTGATTGGTTCTAAGGCTGAACCAATAAATACAAGGGAATAAAAGAAATAACAAAGTTCAGAACTTTACAGCACCCAAAATGATATGCAACTTAAAGGGAATTTCATACATGTATTCATAATTAGGTAGGATATATTAAAATCTGATCAGGTTCCTCTCCTTTCTCTATCACATAAAATAAAAGGAGTTTTAAATGAAAGAACGGTAAACGCTGAAACAATATAAAGAAACATTTCTTTTATGTAGTCAATGGAACTGGCTGCCAGATCAGGTCATTGAGATAAAAACCACAGCTACATTTTTAAAAAGAACTGAATAATCTTATGACTGCTATGCAAGCTAATAAGGGTAATCAAATCTCATGCTTCAGGGTGTAAGACAATGAACTGCAAGGTTTAGAAAGAAATCTGCAGTGTCATACAAACGGCTAAGATGCATTAGCAATTTGGGAAGAAATTTACCTTCTTTTAAAATATCAAGAAATAGCCACTGCCAGAGGCATGGCACCAGACTACAGAGACCTGAGGTCTGATCTGCTGTGACAAATCCTTTGTTATTATGAGTTTGGCTTTGATAGACAATAGATTCTCCTGAGTTTTACAGCGTTGAATTCAAATTAAAAGCACATGCTCTATGAAAGCATAGCTTGGAGGAAGGATCTGAAGGACAGAACTGTTAGCCAGTAATTAAGAGTTCTGTACTGTGCTTTCTGGCAGCAATTATTTTAACATAATTCTTAACAGAGTCTATTAAAGAGGAAATGCCAATTAGCAATAGCTTATTGCACAACAAAACAATGACTACTGATACAATTTACTACCATAAACTATACAGAGAATTGACTGCTGAAAACAAGATTGGATGTTTAATTAAAAATGGGGGAGAGGGAGGAGAATCTATATTCACTTAACATGCACAAGTCTGACGAAACTTCAGTTCCTACACAGAAAGCTCAATTCAGAATCATGTTAAACTATCCAGGCTATGCATATTATTTGAAGACACCTTTCAAGTTAGAGTGAAAGGATGAGGTTTTGCCTAAGTTTTTTCAGATCACCTGTTCATACTTGCCAACCAGCCAGTTACCCACTTGGAAAGAGAGAAATTTGTGGGCACACTGTTATTCCCACACTTCACATCAACATGAAGGAGGCCAAAAGAAGAGGCAAGAAGGAGCCCTGATCTCAGCGAAACAAAGCGCAACTAATCTGGGTCCATATAGAGAAGACAATTTGCTGTTCTAGGGTTTTCTAGCAATGCTACAAATGACTTCCCTGAATTACTGACCTTGCTTTTCCAGTCCAGCCTGAGTCCTGTTTTGTCCTTCATCCAGTTGTTCCATCAAAATGGAATATGGGTAACACAGAAAACATGCAGCCAGTGTTGTGTAAAGAAAAACTAGTCAGGAAGGCTGCCTTGTGCAACAAAAGCCTCCAAAAGAGTATAATCGTGTGCTTTTTTTTAAGCTTCTAAAAGTGAAATAAGAACTGCATGTTTAGCATAGATCTGCTAGTTGTCTCTGCTTCTTAGTTCTGACAAATAAGCAGCAACCTCTGTATATTCTTACCTTACAGAAAGGGATGGCAGCAGGAGGAAGAGAATTACCTTTAGGCTGGAGATTTAGAGGGCCTGCACTGCAATCTATCCATTAAGCTGATAAAACATACTGTCACAGAAACCTGGTATGCAATGGCATTGATGCACTCAAAAAGATAAGACAGATGAAAAGAGAAATGTGAGGTTCACAGTCATAAGAGCTGCACTGTTCTGCAATCAAGATCTTCAGTTATGTGGAAACACAGTTTGGTGGTATTATCACCTAAAAGATTGCCGTTCCCCATAAGACGACTGAAAGGAAGGAACAAAAAGAAAAATGATGCTCCTGCTTTCCCCCTAGAGGGTGGAACAAAATTGGAATGAGATTTTTTTTTTTTTTTTCAATTTTTTTGGTAACATGAGAGTTAGAGACCATCTGCAGACAGATTTCTCCATGAACTTTTGAGTGTAAGCCTGATGATCCCCAGAATTCAGTTTTACTTTGTTATACACACTCTTGCTTTCTCAACTTCTGGTTTTAAGCCTTTTTTTGGGATGGAAACATGGAATCTAATTCTTTGCCTCCCTGTATTGAATCTGACAATTAATTATCTCTTGCCTCAATAAATTAGAGGACAATCTTTGCTTTTAAAAAGAGGATATAACTCAACTGTGCTTTGTCTGTCTACCTCAGAGTGAGCTCATGCTTCCCAAAGCCTCAGGTCACATGTAGCACTGCAGAAGATGGTATATATTTATTGATGAACCACCTGATTGATCTGTTTTCAATTTTAGATGGGTTTAGCCTTCCTCTGGAGAAAAACTGCCTTCCCCCCCCCCCCCCCCCCCCCCCCCCCCCCCCCCCCCCCCTTTAGACACATTGGCAGTGGATCTTTAGCTTAGTTAACTGCCATAAATACAAGTGAAAAATCATCAAACCTGAACTGGGAACTAAATAATGGTTATAAAGTATCTTATGTACCTGATCTGATTGCTACAGAAATCAAGTAAGTACATACTTGACCTCAGCTTCTCAGATGACGTATTCATCCCTTTCTCATAAATTATTATTGTACCTAGTAGGTTAACTAACATACTCCTGAAAAAAGCACAGCTGATTCTATAGATTTTTCACTTTTAAAATAGCACTAAAAATCTTTCTTTTATTTCAGAGTAGTTATTGGGGTTAAGCTCTGGCAATACATATAATGAATAAGTGAAAGGCCTAGGAGTTTCTTCCAAATCTAAGGTTTTCTGACATTTTTTCTTATTAGACTATGTCTCCAGATACTTAGAATTTGGTAAAACTGTTCTTTTTATCAAAACTTTCCAAAAGGGTTGTCTGACTCAGTTTCTGGTTCAAAGCCTACTATTTTTACTGAGAAGGTGCATTTCTGGAATGTAACATTATCAACATACGCAGTGTTCAGGAGATTCAGCTATTAGACTTGCTCCACAACTCTCCGTTAAACATATATATAAAGCTTATAATACTTTAGTTACTACTCAGTAGCGAGCATGTAAGGTTTTATAAAGATAGATATTAGACATCTACAAGCTTAAAACAAACATTAAGATGCTACCACTATAGTAGTATATCTGCATATCTGTGTCAAAACACACAGCACAGACACCCTGTACACTTGTGTGAACATCGTAGATTGTTAAGAACACAGGTACAGACCTTCTCTCTCTGTTTTAAATTGAAGGGTTGCTCCTAATGAGCTCTAAATTCTACTGAAATATAGACTACCACATAAACAACTAAACAGAGCAGCAAGCTTTCTCCTAAAAAGAGATGGCCTTTAAGCTAGGATTATTCAAATTATTTTATTTATGACAGTTCTTATTTACATGTTCTTGTATGTCTGTCTAGAAAAATGTTTTTAAATTTGAGTCAGCAAACCCTAACCTGGGAAATCCAGTTCTCCACAAGACAAAGATTAACGGAAATCAGACAGGTTTTTTTTCTGGCAGTTTAGTCTGAGTGCTGAAAGGATGCATCTGACTAAGCAATTAAAATAGCACTGGGCTACTCATAAAAAGGTATTCTGACCAGAGATATCACAACTCAAAAATAAACTTCTCAAAAGCATTCTTAGAGATTTATGTGCTGTATTTAAGGAAATGCTTCTTTGGAGACTTGGCTAACATAAATACATTACTCTTAGGCACCAAACCTTTCACTCCTCCTGCATGAGCCCATCCCTCTTGGACTGTAAAAAGCATCAGAAGACACTGTGCACTCAAAAGCCAGTTTTTATCTCTAAAAATCTATTGTATGCTTCCTTCTAAAAACAAGTTGCTCCTACTTCAGTGTTTTGCTTTAAATACATAGCTATGTCCATTACGTCCACAAAATATTTGAACTATTCTACCTATAGGTACAGGCTGACAAAGCTCTTTATTTCTCAAGTGTCCACCGTCCATCTTCTAATTACATATCATAGTATTTGCTTGATAGTAGCATAGGAGATGAAAGCATAGAGGTGATCTATTGAACATCTTCCATTTTATTAAACTTGACCAACAAGCTGCTTTTTGTCTATATCAAACGACTTTCCTCCTCTGCACTGTGGTATGAGAACTCACTCATCCCCTTCCTTCACTCAGACACTGGACCTTCCAAGACATGAAGATCCCAAGAATTAGGAATTTCTCAGTGGAGGGAGCCTTCAGTAGGCATTGTGTACTGGCTTGCTTACTCTGTCCAGACCTGGCAGAGCAGCCAGCTTGGAAGCAGGTATAGAAATGAGATATTTTGTGACATCCCCAGTGCAAACCAAAAACTAGACTTGAAATCAGGCAATTCAGCTCAGTTACTCTAACAAACATAATGTGTATGTTTTTATATTTTTCCTTAAAGTCAGTTCTTAGAATTGAACCTTAAAAGATACATGCTTTCATTGAAACTCCTACAGGAAAACTGTGTAAGTTACTCTTAGTTGGCAAATTTCCACTTTTTTTTTTTTTAAATACCGAATTAAATGCACATATCATCACTGCCATATCTAGGATAAAATATTTCTTTATCCTGACCAGAAGGCTGTTGTCAAGGGTTGGCAGAATGCTATGCCACCAAGTCTTGCACTTCTGCTTCAAAAATAGAAATGTAGACAGCGTTGAGTTTCACAGACTTAAGAGACAGAAGTTCTGTTCAAGCTATATCTCTATCCTTGTATATATTATGACATCATAATGGCTACATCAGCTGTAATAAAAAATGAATTCCCTTGACATATATTACCCGTAAGTGCAGCGTAGTAAATAAATGATTCATGCAAGTTCAATTACAAGGGTATGATGTCTATAAATGCTAAGTATCTGCAAGACAGCAACAGTAAAGGAAACGAACCCATTCAGCGTTAAAAATGCCTTCCAGCTAAAATTTCTGACCACACCTTTCATCTCTTTTTACATGCTTTTTACATGTGTTTTACTAAACACAGTCATGGTAACAATCCACTAAAAGGTTACATACAGAGTAGAGTTTCTGTCCTTACTATGGATAAATCTAAAAATGGAACAAGGTTGCTCTTTTGCTGCAGAAGCTGTAAGGAAATCTTTTTAAGAACTGGAACTCCCTTTGAATTTAAGACTCCACCTCTGCCCTCCTGTGAGTTAAATTACTAAGCCTTTAAAAAAATCTCTACCCATGATGAATTATATACATAGTCTAAAAATAGTATATTTTAAGTTAATGTATTTTGTTTCTTAAGTATATATAAGATGACATGACAAACACAGTTCCTTATATTTTACAACTATTTATAGGAAACTTAATGGCTTAGAGAACTAGAAAAGTCTCTAGGTAGGTAGGTGGGCATACTCAACTCTAAATCATGTATAGTTGATAATCTTTAGCAAATGAGTTTCTAAGCCTTTATACATCCTACAAGACAACCACTCATGGTAGCAATTTTGTTGACATTATTAGCAAAAGCTAATTTCTGAATGGATTTGGAGTAACGCCCTCATTGTCTTACGCAGGTGTGCAGTTGCCCATTCACCCACAAATGAAATAAGGACTGTCATGTGGAGCAACCTCATCATCCTCCTAAATTTGCTCCCTGACTCTACTAGGGGACAGCACTAGATGTTTTAAAGAGGTCTTCCAAGAGCATCAGACTATGGCTGATAAGTCATTGCCACATCTGGTCTTATCCCACTATATGTTAAAAGTTGGAGTAAAGAACATAGCGCATAGTTTAAATATACCTTCCACAAGTGCATATTGTCATTATTGGTAACAACCTTGGATATTTTGGACAGTGACTTAAATAACAAATGAAGTGTGGAATTCTGTTAAACTCTTGGTTTTCACAGTTTCCTAAGAAACAGGTTCCAGAGCTAAAATACACACTGCATGAAAAAAATTTCCTATCTTCATCTTGCATTTCCTGCCTTCTGATGTTCCGTTGCTTTTGTACTATCAGACAGGAAAACCAAAATTCCCTGGCCTACCTTCTCCAACTCGTTCATTATTCTTTTCATCTGCCTGGGTTTTAACTCATGCAAAATTCTTCAAAACACTCGCCCAGTACTGGCGGTGCAGCCATAGAGACTTTTGTGCCATGGGTGAAGGTGAATTTGTATTTTTTAGGATTCCACTTTGCAATAAACAGCATATTTTAATGTGTTCTATATTATTGTGTATAATTGCATTTTCAATGCAATCAGAAAAACTGACAATAAATTGTGAAATTCCCTGTCTTCCAGACAGGGCACTGGAGCCTCTATGTTTCATTGCAAGAGTCTTGCAAATCTATTTTTTTATAACAGATTCTTGAAATGTCTTTAGCCCAACCCAAAGGGCAGATGCCTGCGGGGTTGGATCAAAACTTTATAATGCAGCAAATGAGAAATGCAAATGTCAGTTTGCTTATTTCACTGTTATGGCCATGGAAGTAGAAAAAATAATTTCTGTATGTTGTCTAGCAGAGGATTCTCTCATTGTGATAAAATAAACGTGTGAGAACAAGAACAGACAGAGTTCAAAACGACACTCTGCAAGGAAATAATATACATATTTACATTCAGAGTATTTGAGTCCACAAGCGTGGAGACTGACATTCTGAGGCCATTTTTACCATAAGCAATAATGAGGCAAAACACCTCTTCTAGGTTTGAGGCTTATTTGATATTAAAACACTACGAGACAGCTGCTGAACATGAACAGAAAGTTGCAGTACATTTTGTTCACTTCTTTACCATATGGCTGTAAACCATTAAAACTTACAGCATCTGCTACCAAAAAAAAAAAAAAAAAAAAATCTTAGAACAACAAATCTCTAAGCCATTATAAGTGGAGGCTGCTAAACCTCTTGCCTAAAAATAATACACTTGAGTATGCAATTCTCCTATACTGTACTGAAAATTTACTGGGAAGGATTATTCATAACATATCAATGCATCATTATTTATTAATGAATTTAAAAGTGACACTATCTCCCCCAAACCCTCTTTTCACACATGCATAACTTGATTCTAACCAAAGATGCAAATAAAATATAGAGGAGGCAAATGATCTGAACTCTTCCTTATTTTACAAGCACTTCGTATACGACAGCCAAATGATCTGAACTGCATAGCAGTGAACTGTTTTTATACAAGAAACATGTATCAGGATCCCTGCCAAATTTTATGTAGTAGTAATAACAATGTTGTCTGATATGCATATTTCTCCTCAACTCTTAAATGGATTTAAAGGTTGATCCTTATACTCACCTCCCCTGAAAATTGTACCATATTGCAACATTTATCTTTACGGATTCCAGCAGCGATTTTTAATTTCAGGTTTTTTTTCCTCTCTTTTTAAAGCAGTAAACACTACTGTAGAGCTGTATTAAAAATAGATACACACTATTAACTTAGACCACATGTGTAAACAAAAGCTACCACTATCAATACTGCACACTGATGTTTTGTTGGGTTTTTTTAAAATGATAAAAAAATGTAGTAAATTTTATATGGGCTTCGCTTTTAGTTTAGTACTGTGATTAACTTGGTGTTTGTCTAAGAATATGAGGCCCCTAAATATCCTTGCAGGGATACTTGGAGGGATCACAGAACTGGCTTTTATTAATTCAGTGTTCTCCACGCAAGTTCCAGCACATGCCATCAGATCCACAGACAGAGTTAATAAATGCACAGATACAGATGTCATCCACTCCAAAAAGCACATTTACTACACACACTGATGTTCTTCACAAGTCCGCGCTTGGACTATGGTAATCAGCTCAAGACTCAGAAGTACCTTGGATCCTCCAGGAACTTCTCTGCACAAAACGTGTACATGGTACTACACAATACCTTCAACTTCGCAGTGTGCCGCAGCAGTATCTCCTGTCACTTTTTCCTCACAAGGATACAGGAGTGGGGTTACAAGAACGTTATGTGTAGTCAGAGAAGGAAAGGCAAAGCTGTTCATACACCTCTCTGTCTTGATAAAGATGCACCAAGACCGCTCAAAACTAGGTTCTCACTACCAGTTGTGGCAATATTGCAGTTCTGAATTCAAAATCTGAGTTACAGTTCTGCTCCAAAAGTCCACACTCAAATGCTATAGAAACGTAGTAAAAACAAGTCCATCCCCGAAGAACCTGTTCCCGTAACCCACTCTAGGAATAGCCATAATTTCTGAAATGGCAAATACAGCTTCCTTGTCACTCAGACCCAAACAACACTAAGCACTCACTGCTCTAATGGAGAGGGAACATGCCTCAGCAATTTTGCTTTTAGAGGATGTCCCTCCTGGGTCTCCCTAAAAAAAGGGAATGAGAAGGCGCTAAACTTAGCCGCTCTGACCCATCTTCTGGAGGATTTGCTCTTTATCTACTCACTGTAGAGAGAAACTACGATGATCAGTCTCACTTGGTGAACATCCAATGTAAATATGTAATATGAACAGATGTTACTGTAGCTTGGACAGACCGTGGAATGAGTTGGTTCAAAATATCTTAGCAGATCAAGGCCACAGAAATCTTCGTCCCCTCCATCCCCTTGTTCTGTAAGTACTGTCTGCTAGCAAGTGTAGCTTAGTCTCTCCCAGAAAAGTGTATATAACCAAATAAAAAGTTAACTTTATTTTTAAAATGTTCTATATCAGCCGGAATAGCCAATAGTCTAAATAATATCCCTTTAAGATTTTTCTTTGTCAATTCTTTTATTTCCTGATCCTTTTTTCTCACACTTGGCTAGCTCTTTCAGTCTACATTGTACTTGTGTAGATGGAGTTACGGCAGCAAGAGTAGGCCTAATAGATTTACCAGGTTTTTCTGTTGCCTTAAGATTCAATGATCAAGTTCTTCACAGAAGAATACTTTAAAATTTCTATTAAAAGCTTCTGAAATTAAGATTTACCGGACAGATTTGAAAGCCAAGTTTCCAAACAGCAAATGTCTGGCGGTATTAATGCCAGAAATACTTCAGGGGAAATAAAATGGCTCTGGACTGGATTTTTCACATGTTGGCATCAGTGTTCAGATTGCCCAACGATTCAACTAATCTTTTTAATGACACCTTGCAACAGGCAATTGTAAAGGTGATCCGGCTGTTGCTGTAATAGGCAATCTGACTCCTGTCTGATATGGTGGCTATTTTCTGAACCATCATTATATCTCTAAGGGTATCAGTTTTGAAACTAGCAGTTTATTGCTACAGATGACCTGTTTCAAATGTGATAGATATCATTCTCTCATGCCCATCAGATTTGCATCTCTATTTTCTTCTTATCCATTTTTCTTTTGCATCTCGAAGTGACCTTGTACATTAGCGCTATTCAGTATGGCAGAGCTTCACATTAAGACATCAATATTGTAAGTGTGGATTTGCCATGCAGTTCCATCTCTGAATAAAATATGCCAGTATTTTACTAAAATAAGTTCTACCACTGGAAATAAACACCAAAAGCAATACTTTTCCATACAGCATTCCTTTTATTTTTCAGAACCCTACTTCTTAAGAAAGACCAGCAATTGACTGATTACTTAGCAACCTCACCAAGTCTGATAGAGTCACGCTGTGATAATGGAACAATCAATGCAGTTATAATGTACTTACACTCTGTAGATAGCTGTTTCAAATGGAGCAACATTCCCTTCCAGCCCAATGCTTCTCTGCAAGGCTGGAAGGCCTGGTAAAGATTGAATACATACCTTTAAAAAGAGCAAGTTACAAAGAGGTTTTACTGACCACTCATCTTTTGTGCTACATTAAATATTGCCAATGCCATTTTTTTTTTTTTCCCATTTTCTTTCTTCTCATTTAACAATAACTTTCAAACTGATTTTCCATGGAGAAACACAAAGTAATAAACATCTTCCATTTATTTTCCTTCTTTATATTTGTAGTAACAATATAGCTAGTAATTAGTAAATGACCATGTTCCATGCTATTAGCATGTTACACAGGTCAAGATTTTTACACAGAGGTATTTCACACAGCAGACCAGCCAGTCTATATCATGAGGATATAATTTAGATCACAAAGGTATTTCCTTAGTTGTATAACATTGTGACAAAGGCAGCATTTACAAAAGTGCATGAACAGCAGACAGATCTAAGGCCCAACCTCACTGGCTATATCTGAAACACACTCCTAAAAAACCCACCCCAAAACAAAACCACACAAAAAAACCCCACAACAACAACAAAAAAAAAAACCCACAAAAAAACCCCCACAACCAGACCCGCTTCTCCTCCTTATTGCGAGGGGCATGGATGGCTCAGCTCAGATCCAAACAACTGTACTCTTTTCATCCCCAAAATAGTGGCTTCATTCACCATGCCTACTTGGCACAAGCCCTATTTCATGAGTGAGACGGTCTGTGAGAATGCTAGTTGGCATAGGCCAAAACTGTGCCATATAACAGTGAAGCAGTAGTCAACAAATAAATGGCATACATAATCATGGCACAGTGCTCAGGCCATGGCCCTATCTGCTTCACTAATACAGTCATAGTGGAGCTCACAGAACTCTAACAGCCAGAGTTTTAAAGTCCTTTGACACATAAAGAAATAAACAGGCATCGCAGATGCACCTACCTGCATCTTTTGGTACCAAAGTATCATGAAACGCCTGTCCTAAACACCTTCATTCCTCCAGTCTAACCTTTATCATTTAGGTGCCTAAATAAGCAACACATTCATCTAGACTTCACAGCTAGTCTGTGGAGAGAGACAGGCATCTCTGGAGATTATTTTGTGTTTACCTCAACTACAATGCTCTAGCAGAGACAGCTGTTGCCTGAGAGACTTTACAGGGAGCCTAGTTTAAACACATTTCAAAACAATAATGCCTCAATTTGGCTTGTGAAGCCATGCAAAAGGAACCATGGCTCAACAGAACTTAAACGTGTTTGAAAGCTTGATTTACAGTCAGTTTTACTTTTATCTCGGTAGCAATTCACAGTGCATCCGAGTAAAGCATCTTCAATGTAACAGTTCTAACAGACCATAATACAATCTCTTTTTAAAACACACACACACACCTCCTTCAAAATAGGAAGTAGATCACTGGCACAAAAGACGAAAAAAAACCAACATACCTGTACAGATTTTGTATTGCCATGGAGGGGGGGGGGACGGGGGGGAGGGAACAGTTAAAGAATACGTTAGTAAGTTAGACGTTCTCAGGTTGGCCAGGACTGGTGGTGGCCGCTGTACAGTATATAATGAACCAACTGAAGTTCATTGAGAATTTACGGAGAACAAAGAACTTTGAGACATGAGGGCAAACACAGCACCTGTCCTTACAAATGGAAAAAGCAGTCAGAAAGGAGTGAAAAGCAGTCACTCTACTTTCAATAACTGGAAAGATACTGAAACAAATTATTAAACAATCAATTTTTAAAGACCTTAAGGATAACAATGTGATAAGGAACAGACAACATGGATTTTCCAAGAAGAAATCAGTCAGGCCAATCTCATTTCCTTCTCTGACAGACCAACTGGTCTAGAGGATAAGGGACAGGCAGTAGATGTGATATAGTCTGACTTCACTAAAGCTGTTGATGCTGTCACACATGACATTCCCAGAAGCAGAAGAGGGAAATATGGTCAAGATTGAATTGCACACAGTTTAAAGAATAGTTATCAGTTGTTCTCCATCAAGCTGAGAAAAGATATCAAGGAGGTCTGCAAGGATTTGTCTCAGGCCCTAGAAAATCTGCCATTTTGATGAATGGCTTGGATGATAGAATAGTTTATATGTGTATAAAACCTGCAGATGTTCCTAAGTTGACAAAATTTTATGCAACTTTAAAATCAGAACTACCTTGATGAACTGGACAAATGCACATGCACACAAATATATTGGGAACAACTGGCTAGACACTAACACTACAAAAAGTCTGGGGTGATAGCATTTTACCGGAAAAAGAAGAGAGCCTTCCAGTATGGGAAATTGTTACAGACAGGTGACCATTAATTGTTTACTGTGTTCACTGATCATAGAACAAGTTGCAATCATCTTAATCTGCAATCTGTGAGAGGGGACTGGGGAAAAAAAACCCAAACCCATAGCTATAACAATAACTCTTTCCAATGCGTTTTAGTCTAGTGAGATTGGGAAAATCTCATCACAGGAGGTTTTCCAGACTGGTTAGTATCTGTCAAGGATGGTGATGTCTCTCATCCTACCGTGGAACAGAGACCTGAATGAGATAAACTCTTGAGGCATCTTCTGGGCTTTCATATCCTAATCTCTCACAAAGGAACAGTGTCATGAATCTATGGCTGCCTTTGACTGGGCTTTCGTTTATGTTGGATATGTGTCATCATCATTATCTATCTTTCTTTTTTCCCCCCGCAAGCCAGTGAAAAACAAGCAAGAGAAGTCACATTTGTGTGTACATCTTCAAATTACCACTACTTCAGTATTCCATTTTAGCTGCAGAGGGTCACTGTCTAGGCACAAGAGCATACCAGAAAGCACAGCGACAACTTGTTAAATCTAGCTGGAAGATAAAGTGAGTTGCGGGTTTGGTCTGCATTAAGAATTAATGAATAGACTTGACTGCAGGATCAAAGAAAATACACAAAAATCCTTCAACAGCGAATAAGTATAATGTCAGCAAGGAAATTAAATGAAGCTTGTAGCATTTCTCTCCTCACCTTACACTTAAACAAAAGGCTTTCATTTTATGGGTATCAGATTGGAGCTTCTAGAAGGAAATCTTCCGTAAAATTTATGTGAAAGCTTATGGTGAAATGTTCATGCATTGCACTGTTTATTTTTTTCAGATGAAAATATCTATGTTAAATTCCTGCATTCAAATAATAAATATGTTGACAATAAAATGTTAGGGTGCTTATCTGTTCTGTGATGGATAAAAATGTACTCTGCACAAACAGCTCAGAGGACTGACCTTGTGCTAGCCACATGTGAAGAGCAGCAGCTCACCTGCCAGAGTAACATTCTTCTTTACAGGGAAGGGGGGAGAGGGCTTTTCCTCATCAGGGTAGTTTTAAAATGGAATATTGATACATACTGAAGAACACGGAACTGAGGGAAAGGACTTCATGCATTTATGACAGCTGCCACAATATCCCTCTATTTTCTGACTTAGTTGAAATTGGACAATAAATCAATAAACCTCTAGCTGATTGTTACCTTCAGTGAAATATGATGAAACATATTTTAAAAGGTGATTTTTAGGGGTAATTCTCTGGAGCTTTTATGACACACATTTGAGGTTTCTTTTCTTTTTCCCCATGAAAAATGTTTCAAATCCGTGTGTAAAATTGCAAAAGTTTTCATCCAAACAACCTGCCTTTGTCCCTCTCTTCAGCTGCTTCTGTTTTCAGTCGTATCAATATTATTTTGGGGCACTGTTTTCGGATTTGAAGTCATACTGACTTTCACTGGCGAGATTATAGTACAGAAAGTAATGTTGTTCATACATGCAGCTCAGCTATGTCCTGCCTTCAACATGCTTTTTATGAGCAGATCTCTGCACCCGCATGCTTCATCCATCAAACCAGACACTTTGTATTCTGAAATTGAGGTCATAGCAAAAACCCCTGATCTCATTCCCTACAGAAATAAAAAAACCATACTGTATTTTAAAAGTGCAGTTCGTTCTCTTTCAATGTTTTAAGTGGTTTTGTCATATAATTTCATGGGTCGGCTGCTGGAGAACTAATCGGGTTAACATTTTAAACACGACTACTCAAAGTGACCCTATGCAGTTCTGCTGTCCCATCACCTCCTTTAGGGATATAAGCAGATAGGTAAATTTTAGATTTACATTTGAAATGTGTCCCATAGTATTTCAAAATTATATTCCAAGGTCAATATCGAGTAACGTTATCTTCATAAAGAGTTAAATGTAGCTTAAAAATGAGAATATAGATCAGCAGACAGACAGTTCATATACTTAAAATCCAGCTGAGTCCTCTGCCATACTCACATATACCTTTAAGTATCTGCATTTACAGTGTAATGCTGTCTTCACTTTTTTAAATTTTTTATTAAACTTTGAGTACGACTTGGCCTGATCCAACATCATAGCATACTTGATAATACCCCCAAAAGATAATCTAGATCCAGTAAAGATTCATGATTTTGCTTTGTGTATAGTTATAGTCAACAAGAGATGACCTTTCAGTCCCATACGTTCTCAAGAAGACAATTTGACTTATTAAGCAATCTCTAGATTGACTTGGTTAAGTACTTGGCAGGGTATTAGCAAAATTTGGCCTGAATTCAAGCTTCAGTTGCTTTAATCAGTACAGAGCTTGAAAGCTTTCATTCAACGTGATAGTAAGAGGAGAGCAGAAGTAGAAACCTGACAAAAACAACAATCAGCTGTCTACTGTCTTAGTAGAGAATATTAAAAGATAGTAAAAGAGTGGCAAACAACATTAACGATATAGAAAAACTCTGATTAAGAAACAAAAGTTTTCCTGTAAGTGTACTGACAGGTGCGATGCAGGTAATTCATTAACTGTAAGATATGAAGGAATAATTATATGGGTAATTTTGATCATTCTCTACAATGCACTATGGTTTTATAATATTTGAAAATCCCACACGTACACCACGACAGACAGATGTACAAAGTCAAACCCTTAAAAATTAATCCCAACCTTAAAAGAGAGCAAATTTTCTATTAAGCCACCAATCTCATTTTAGTAATCCACAGCCGCATTCCAGAGAAAGGGTGGCCAACATTTCCATGGACAGAAGTAACTTCTAAATCTCAGATTAAACAGTGAGCACAACTGAAGAAATGCAGACAGCGTATACAAGTGAAGTGACACACACAACAATGTCAAACAAGCTGATGATCTTCAGAAGGCTGCTGTGATCCTGAGACAATTTGCTTCACAAGCCCAATACTCACTGGTCGCCTTTGTTCTAGGTTACCAGACAGAATTTGCAGAGTAAAGACATGGGTCAATCCACAAGGTCAGATTTACTTTGTGAAAAAAATTCACAGGAGAGGATAATTGCACTTTTCTTCTGCGTTCTCTTCACACTTACCATCCTGATTGCTTTAATGTTTTATGAAGAAATTGTAAGAGGGTATTAACATTCTTCTGTATGTAATGTTATGTCGATTTAACCAACAGGTATAGCTTAACTGATTGTGGAGTTTTAAAACAGTTCAGTTAAACGAGGGCAAGATTTGGAGGTTATTCGTATTTTGGTTTAAACCAGGCTGATATATAGTATTTTATATACCACAGTAGTTTTACTACTAAGACAGTTTTAATACTAATAAGGAAGCACAGAAATAAATTGAAAGAACAGAATAAAGAACAGAAGAATAGAAGAACTGAAGCTGCGCTGTCTTTCCCGGTATGACAGTATGTTTGGCCCTGCAGGGGCCAGTAAGTTGCAAAGAGATCCTACTTTTCATGAAAATATGAGCAACCTCCCTTTAGTTGTGAATTTCTTGGTGCAAAAATTTGCATAGTACACAAAAGTGAAAATGTCCACCTAGCCAACCACCAGCACATAAAGGGAGAAAGAAAAGTGTCAGTTTTATCTGCTTAATGTCAGCATCAGTGAAACAAAGTATAAGCTGAAGGCACATAATCATGTAATGATTTCTCAATGCACCCAGGGACCACTTTTCAAATTAAACAGGAGCAGACGGAAAGGCAAACTCCTCCAAATATGAAGTAAAATGTTCCATTTTAGGAAGGTTTCACCTACACACAAATTTTTACCTGTTTAAACAAACTAGTTCAGCTAAACCACAGTAAATCCGTGTTCGGCATCCTGTGTTTTACCTCTCACTGTGAATATCATTGCCTTTTGGATCTTGGGGGAAAAGGGGGCATTATTTGGTCAGTAGTTTTGACAGTCAGTTGGTAGACAGTTTTCCCCATTCTGCCCACCAAATCCTGGTTGGGCAGGTACGGCCAAGAACCGCACGAACACAAAATCAGACACAATCAGCTGGCTGTAGAAGACCAGGGAGGAAAAAATGGCATTCCTTACACCTTGTCACAAGTTGTGACCATACACTTAACATGGCGAAAATGAACACAAGGCAGACAAAAAACAGTGAGAGGATGCATTACAAACACGTTAACAAATTTGATGTATTCCAGTGTGCAGGACCCTAGTCAGACGCTGCAATGGCCACGAAGAAAGAATGATCTAATCCCAAAGAAATATGAATAGTAACAATCTTAGCTGTAGCACTATGTTTTTTGCATGTGTGTGGCTTTGTCATCACTCTGTTTGCCTGATCTACAGAAATACCGATACTGAAGCAGCAGGACATAAATGCGCAAGACATCTTCACGTGGAATGTTAATACAGATGGGAGTGCTTTGCTCTCCCAGCTTTGACAGGAGGTTTCAGAACAGGAAATGTCACAACAGCCGTTTCCTTCTGAATTTCCTTTTTCCATCAGAAATAGGAAGGGAAGAAACACGTTTTCAAGGTTCATCTACTTCATGGGTGAGCAGAAAGCCAACGTTTAAAAGCAGGCACAAAATAGTCCAAATATACAGCAGTCCTTCAGGCACTTCAATGTATTAAAAATTAGTTTTCGCCAAATCTTCCCTTCTCAGTACAGAGAAGTGCAGACTGTCTGGTAACCTGCATAACTCAGCTCTCACCATTTTGAATGTTTTGTCTGGAGAAGATATTTCCATTCTTCTCTGAGACTTTCTAAGAATGGTTATGGAAGATTAGCAAGAAACAATGGTTCAAAATGGCATCAGTTTGGACAAAATCAAGTCAATAGGACTACTAATGTGGATGGTGAGGATCTGACAAAGTATCTGAGACATAACATATTCAATACAATCTTTTTAATGGCCACTAGCTGAGAAATTATAGTTATTTCTGAAAATATCTTCTGACATTAAGGTATCGGCTCATGGGGACTCTCCACAGGTTCTGGGGTTTTTTTGTTGGTTCCCCCTCCCCCATTAATTAATATGGCACCCGGCTAACGGAATCTTTCTATGGGGTCATTTTGAAAGAAATCATAGTGATCACTGTGAAAACTGGAAACCTACTGGTGTTCTTCCCAAGGCAAATGCTGCATATAACAAGGTGTGTATAATAGATTTTTTTAATTTTAATTAGAGGTTTTCTAGAGCTCCTATTCCAGTTACAGAACCATTTCGATTGTAAAACATCACTAGAAACCAATTGCTGGTTTTGGAAACTAGTGAAACAGGTCAAGTCACAATTCATTGATCTGCCTGGCATGGACACTGCCTACATGCGGCATAATTACCTAGGAAAGGTATTAGGCCAGCTAACTGTATGTATATGAAAAGGAAATTGTTCTTAAAGAGGTCAGCAGCGGGTCACAACAAACAACTCAACAATTAAAGGAAGATACACATCCAGTCATTACATCTACTAACATAATATCAACCCATTGTTCCACACAGCTTCCCCATTCAGTACATCATTAGAAACCAATACTATCTATTACACTGTGTTATTACTATCTGGAGATAGAAAATATAAATTATGCAAGATATCAATAAATAAGAGCTCCTAAATGGTCTTTAACAATAAAAACTGCTGACCTTATGCATGGTTGAGTTGCAAATCCAACAGAACAACAAATAATCAGATAAATACTGCTAATAGGTATAGTTTAAAAAAAAAAATGCCAGAGACCATGACCTTCAAAATCATGCATTCTTTTTATTCATTACATTCACAGAAATCTTCTGTGTGGTTATCTGGTTTAGCTCTTTGGAGCTGAAACTTGGGTGTGCAGAGCTTCTCTTCCCAAGATATTTCAAGACAAAGAACGTGGCCTCATCTCTGCACAGAGGAGGTGGGCACTTAAGACTCTGGCTACCTTGCAGAATTTAACCATTTGAACGGAACTGGTTGTGCTGGACCAGGCTAAGCAGAAATGTCTACGTTGGTCATGTGGCATTAGTAATAGATCCACTGAATGACTGCTCCCTGTCCATGCTGAGCACTGTCAGAAGAGATTTTTTTGTTACAGAATTAATTCTCTAACTTTGAACTCCTGCCATTATGAGTCCAACTTCAACAGCGGCAGGCCTGGCAGATACTGAAATGTCATGAGAGCTCAAATGAGCTCCTAACAGAAGAATGGATAAGAGGACGACAGGGAAGTTTAAACAGAAGAGCCAGTTGAACCCTTTCAGCAGCCTACACCCACACTGAAGCTATGACCAGATAGGACCAAATGATTTAGAATGAATGGTTCTTACACCTATAGTTAGCGCCATGGTATAGTCTTTTTTCACATGAAAATATAAAATGTACTAGAGTCTTAAGTGAAAAGGCACTTTATAAGAACAGTACATTTCTCTAATATAAACAACAATTAAGTGATATATCATGTTTTGATGGGTACAGGAAATGAAGACAAGTCTAGTCTATACTTGTCACATGTCTTAAGTGGAAAATTGTCCTTTTTGTAACAAGGCTTTCTGCCATTCTTCATTTCCAAATCTCCACACTGTGTAAACTACAAAGAATGAATCCCTTGGGCACGGAGTTGCTTAAGCTTACTTGCACAGAAATTTAGGTTAAAATACTCTGGGTTTTTAAGCCAAAGAAAGTTTATTATCAAAACACAAAATATACTTAAAACAATAATGCTCCATCGCTAAGGGTCTCACATTATGAAAAGCTTTAAGAAACTCCCATTACCCCCTACTTACACACAATACTAGCTGTGATTCTGTTGGGTCACTGTGCTTTCACAAAGGCAGTGCTGTAGGAGTTTGGAGAATTCAGAGCAAGAGAATAGAAATCAGAACTAGGAGAGAAAAGGAACAAAACAACTGGCTGCAGAAATTAATTGCAAAGCTACAAGGTAAGCTTTTTTGGTGATGTGATACATTTACACATCTTGAAATAATTCTGAAGACTTTAAAAGTGGCTTTACCAAAAGAGATGGAAGAACAGAGGTTTTTAACTCATGTATTTGAAAAGAGAACTGGGGGCAATTAATGACTCTTTACAAGAACCATTAAGCAACATGTGAAGAATGAATTATAGTTGCGAGAATATAAAGATACTGTTAATTTTTTTTTTTTTCCCAAAAAGCTCCATCTGCACAGGAATCTAGAAAACTCAAAGCCAAAATTGACTTTAATGTTTTTCCCTTCAGGTCAACCTTCTTTTACCTATCAGCCGGAAACCATCAGGTGTTGCAAGTCACTTCAGAGTGAAATCCAAATATATACTCCAGTTGTGTAGTGATTTAATTCACTTTCCTTCATAAATATACTGGATACAGTAGCGAGAAAAGAAGGAGGTGGTAAACTAACAGCAGAGTGAATATAACATTTTTTTAAAACTAATCAAGTCTGTTGTTCCTATTCAGAGTTTGAACCCAAAATATTGTAACAAAGAAGAATTTCAAGAACCATCTTGGATCTGGTGGAGCCATTTCTCTGTACCACCACCACTTGGAACAGACTCCTTGTGGGCTATAAGCTGTCAATTAGCTTGCAGATGAAAGAGGCTAAGTGTTCAAGTATTGGTATATTTGCACAGAAAAGAGGTTAAACATTTAAATAGCTATTTACAAATACCATTGAAAGAACAGCCGCAAATGGAATCTTGCAACTGTATGTGTAATTTGGGAAGTAGTCCATGGACTTCCTATTTAAGTTTTACTCTAATTATATGTTGCTATACAGAATCTTTCCCAAGCTCCTCCTGAAGATTTAGAAGCGTTCAGCGATTATGAAATATTTCTTTTACTCATATAATATATGATTCCTCTCGGTCTACTCCAGTACAAAGCAAGTGTTTATGAAAGAGCACTGTTGTGACACATTGTGCTGCATATCTACATTTCTGTGTTTGTGTTTTACAGTTTTAGGTACTTTTCCTCATGCAAATAGTCATATCAGGTGATTTGTAAGGAAAGCTTAAGCATAAAGTTTCAAGGGGGGGGGAAGAGTCATAAAACAAACAACTCTGACCAAAGGAAAATAAATAGCAGTAAGTCAGAAGTGGGGATTTGTCATTGAAAGAGCCCAGACTTAGATCAAGGCTGAGAGAAAGGTAAGTTGTGAGGCAGATTTTGTAGCATTAAAATTCTGTGTTCATCATTCTTGTTATGCTCTGAAATTATTCTGAAACCATTTTAAATAAGTCTATCTATAGACACCATTTCCATAAAATTACTCTGAAATCAAGTTTAAATAGTAAATATTTACTAAATGATAGCCATGTGGAGAAGAAACTTCTCCTAGAAGCCCAGACAGGGAGGAAGCCCTGAGGAGCGATGCCACATCACAGTGAGGAAGATGGGAAGCATTTTCATCTCCAAAAATCCAGACATGACATCAGCATCAGGGGATGATGTCAGACTGTCCTGCATCATGGGGGAATGCAGCCCTGCTGTGGCATCAGGCCACAGAGGAAAAAGGGCACACGGAGAAGCCAAATTCAGCTCTGGTGAGCTGGTACACAGGGTTGCTAACAGCAATCTTCTCATTAGAGTCAAGAAGTTTAGGCTGTGTCTTTTGAATTACTGTTAGTCTCTGAAAAAGTCAAAATTATCCACTGTTATTGCACAGGCCTCTTAACTCCTGCTCCATACCCTTCCCAATAGAGGAAGATGCTGATCCAGGGACCCTGTCTCTGCTCTGTACAGCTAGCCACTGGGGAGATTTTTTCCCCCTCTTTTCTCTCTTTCTATTTTTGCCCAAAGTAACTTTTATTGCTAAGAGCTAGTGTGTCTCATCGGCTATGGGTCCTGTGAAGAAACCTCTATGTGTGTGAACCTGCCTCAGCATCCTTTGTGCAACACTGAGCAGGAGAGTGCAGCAGCCCCAGGTGTAATGGAGCTCAGCCCAGGTCCTGCATCCCACATGTGCTCTGCACCCTCCTCAGTTCCCTCTTGTTTCTCACTACTCCTTATTGCCTTTATGTATCTGCTCCTGGTCTTCTTTCTTCGTCACTTTGACTTAAACCTGTTGTTCTCTTTCACCTTACACCATCTAATCTAGCTCCTTGTCTCCAGCCCCCTTGCCTGATGCCTCTTTCTTCTCCCCTCACCCACAAAGCATAAACAGAAGCCTTTAGTGAGTAGGATTTTAGTTATTTCTCCCATTTACATCAGACCATACACTCATAGAAGCTTGGCCTGTATTTGGATGTCTTGCTTTGAACCCCTCTCCTCAACTTCCACCACGCAGCACTTATCCTGACGCTATGATATTCCTAACTTTGAGGAGGTGTTATTTCTTCTGCTTTCAAGGGAGCTTCTGCAGGTTAATGCATCAACGCAGTTCCTGGAATCAAAAAATCTCATCAGTGACAGCAAATACACTTGATGTCTTAGGGAGACATACAGAAAGACCCTGTTTTCATTTGGGCTTATTCCTTCCCTCTCGCATTGTGTTTTATTGTGAAGACTACGTATAGCAAGCAGAGTATTTACGGTCTGACAAAGGCAAGCTGAAATGGCATACAGACGTCAGGAAAAGCCAAATGTGTCCAAGTCTCAAACTCTTCAAACACTGATCTGAAGATTCCAGGTGTTCTATTCTCCGTAATAGCTTTACAGAGTACCTGTAAGAACATTTCTGTCTATGATAAAGCTGTTCACGTGCGATAATGCTCTGCAGCTTCAGTTTTCAGCATTAAAACTTATGTTACTGGCTTCATTTTTGCAGCACTGCATTACTCTGTATGACACACAAAGTGAACAGACAGACATGAAACACTCGAGAAATGAGTTTTCAGAGGACAAATGAGATCAAAGAACAGAGTCTACATCACGTTTTGTTGAAAGCACATTCAGCCATTAGATCAAATAGTCTGTGTCACATTCTCCTGTAATTTCCAAAGCAACTTCTTTCTGGCAGGGATGAAGCATTTCTTACATTTTGTGATGTGTTATGATTAAGTCAGCCTGATTTAAAAGATCAATTCTTGTTTCACCAAAAGCCCACAGCCATAACCGAAGACTTCAAAATGTGTTAGCTATACAGAAAGCATTAAAAGGTATCCTGAAAAGGAAAATCAGAAACTGTCAAGCAAAATACTGTGGCAAAAGTTTCTAAGGAAGGGAATGAATGCTTCAGAGCCAGCTCAGTGATGCTGTGACCGTGCAGTGAAGCAGCAGGTGCAGGTAGGACCTCAGTATTGCCATCAGACATACGGGCTCTGCCAACAAGCACCTTTGCATGCTTGACTGAGCACACCCGACTGCTGCGTGGAAAAGACAGAGACTTAGCCCCAGCAGTTCTTTTAACCAACCCAAATACAGCTTTTCTTTCATCAATTCCCATTTCCAGTAACAAGGAAATTGGTATTTATTTGGACTGACGATAAATCAAAATGAAAGAGAGGATTGTTCTCTCTCCCTCAGAGAGTCTTGAGGCTTTAGGGATATTTTCCCAAGTAGAGGGAAACGATGATTGACAGTTATTGATATAATCACTAAGATTTGCAATGTGGTTTAATTTTTCTGTGCATCAGCTTCCCTTTATTTTCAGGGGGAACTCCACGCACCAAGAACTAACAAAGCTGCTTCTGCAAATTCTTCATTTCCCATTAGCAGACAAGACGGACTACAACATTTCATTGATTCCGTCAGATTCTCCTCTGAAAATTACACTGAACATTTAGAACCAAGAACTTCAGTTTAGGCACATGGCTCCTAAAAACCAAATAAAATTGCAATGTAGGACTGGGGTGAACAGCCAGCGACTGTGGGGTAAGTTGAGAAAAAACAGACGAATAAGAACACGCTGCCAGAACTGAAAAGGGTGAAAGGCAAAGTAAAAGTTACAGCACACCACTGCTTTAAAACAAACAAAAAACCCCTATTTTGTTTGCTTTTATGTAAGACAGAGTACACTGTTGTTTGTTAAATACACTAATGGAACTGCTTATTATTATTTAACTTCTAAACAAAAGACAGACCATTAGTCACAACATTGAGTAATCACATTCAAACTTCAATTTGCAAGAGAATCTTCTTAAAGATATTGCTGTTCTTTAAAGTACACAATACTTTCTACAAACAATTCCAGAGCAAAGTATCACTAAATTATTTGAAGCTGGAAGGTTTACAGATCAGCTACCATAAATATGAGACTAATTATGCCATCCAGAGTTCTGTAAGAACAGAATAATTATTCTAAAGGGATGTAACTCAAGAGCCACAAAAATCTTCTGGGGAAAACTTTAGCTGAGGACTGGGCAATGTAATTTCAGTAGACAGGCCAAAATAGAGAGCAGTGCATTCAGTTGTACCAACCCACAGAAAAAAACTGGCAGATGCTGTTCTTCATGGAGTGCAGAGCTGAGCTACTCCTACGCACTCAGTTGCACAGATCCCATATGTTGAGGAGTACACCAAGTACACAGATGCACCCTAAATCAGGGAAGCATCTGGGGTACGATGGGCAAGGCAAAAGGAATCACGAAGTCTCCATGTAAACACGGGGAGCTCCCCACCCCTCCTGCATTTCTACAGACAGCAGAAAGAGCTGATGCTCTGTGCAGCCCGTGCAGAAGCTCCCTGTTGTCTCCATTGACAACTGAGCAGTGACAGTACCCGTGTGGCACCAGACACAGGGACAAACAACCGGGCCCCCCTGAAGTGCCACTGACCACCATGCAGGTACCAGGTGCCACTGCCCCCCCAGCAGCATCCCAGGCATGCAGCAGCAGCAATGGTGTGTAAAACCATTCTTTGGGCTTGGTACCAATGTCTCCAAAACAAACGATGCAATGGAGAATCATATTCCACAAAAGAACACATCCAAGGACGAGGGAAAAATGGAACAGGCAACTCTGGAAACTCAGCACTGCCATTGCCAAAGGCACACTACAGTTTGCAGATGGAAGATCTCGCTCCCTCTCACCAAAGACAAGAAAAGGGAAAGGCGGTTGTGGTCAGAGAGTGCAATGGCAGAAGTGAGCGTCTGCAACAGCTAGTGGGCTGCTCCTTTACAATGCGAACTTTATTCGGCGTGTCTCAAGATCCTCATATGTATCAACCCCTACAAAAACACTGCAAGGTATAGCCAGAAATACAGGACTGGTCTTCTAATCACTTGGGATATTAAAGTCCATTAAAACTTTGTAAATGCAACAAAAAATAACAGTAATTTATAAAGGTTTCTTCAAGTAGGAAGCATACAAAATAAGAGGCTACAGTAACACTCCACATAATATTAGGCAGTTTAGATAAATGTAGTTTAATTTTTTTCTGATAATATCTCATAACATGCTGTATATACACTGTAGCATATTTTGTACAGATGATAAAAGTTATTAATGACATTTCACTATACTTTCTGCTGTTAAATCTTGGCTAGAAAGCGGGAAGACTCCATCTTTCTAAATCTAAATAATGAATTGTGCAAATTAGGAAAGCATGGATTAGAAAGACTCTACTATCTTTCCTAAGAACACCACAACACATAATGCTCTGAAAATTAAACTGAAATTAATGAACTTTAGATAACTCGCATATTTCAGTGAAGTTTACACAAGTAGTGTTTTCTCTAATTTTGCATAATCAACCCAGGTCTGCTTCTACCTACTCTGTGTTGCCATCATCTGGGCTTTTTGCAGCAACAATCGGCTGATATGCACGGAAGCTTAGGGAAAGGTAGCTTTTTGTAAGACTGCCTAAACCAGTGCTTAGCCGTGCAAAATGAAAACAAAAGTGTAATTGAATTCTTTGCCCCCTCCAAAAGATGCCCAAGCAGCAGAGCAGCTTGTCACTCAGCATTCTCGCACAGCTCTTCAGAGAGGCACGGAGCCATATTGCAAATAGAGACACAAAACATCAGAGAAGAGCTACAGTTCCAATTAGGATGAAATCAGCCACTCTAGGCAATAAAACAACGGGAGGCATCACAACATCAATACCTGAGAAATACTGCCACTTGTTATCTAACCATATCGCTCACTCAAAACATTACCCAGGAGATTCAGAGCCAGCCTAAACACTTCAGAAACCATCCAGAGCCGTATGGCACTGCATTCTTTCATACCTCAGGAGTAAAAGTTAGCCAGAGCCTTCTGACAAACTAAAATGATTTATTATCACAAAGCAGAACTAATGCATTCTACTTTACAACTCTCCTGGTAGTCTAGGAGAGACGTTGCATTTATTACCTACAGTACATAATGCCCGTTGCAGAGCTCTGTATTATTCATAAGACTGGCTTTTTTGTGCCATCATAATGCTGATAAATTATGAAAAAATGCATATTTTATTTCAATTTCTAACATATTTTGGTACACATATCAATCCATCACGTTGCTGTAGGAGGAATAAGCATTATTGCTGACAGCTGTTGACACGTTCACCTCAACAGAGATGAAACAAAAGGGCTGCAGAGATCGTCCTCACTCACAGCTATCATTCCATTTTCATCGCTTAATTTTTTGTGGTTTAATATTTGGAGGAGGCTATGGAAAAAGTCAGTGCTACCAGAATTGGGGAGCGCCGAGGGATGAAACAGGACAAACGACTAAAAAAGCCATCAAAGGTAGAAAGTGGTATTCACAATCTTCTCTTCAAAAGGTAGATTTCTGCTAACAGAGTGGCTCCCTAAGATGAATTTCATTTCCTAGATCAAGGTGAGGTTAATTTCTACAGGAGCTGATATAGGTGCTGCTGAGTAACACAACTACAGATGCAGGGGGGGCTGAAAGGAAATGGTGGTTATTTCAGCTTCTCTGTCTGGCCATGGTCCATTTCTTCCTCTCTCGGCTGGAGATAACATGAGCATATAGCACAGAGGGCCCCCTCCACCACTGCTTATCAGTCCTGATTAAAACCATCTTGCTAAAAATATTACAAAACCTCGAAATACAACACCCTGCCCTCAAACCCCTTCAATTATTCACAAAAGCATCATCTATATTGATAGACAGATACAAGCTGAACTATTTGCCTATTATTAAACTGTTTTACATGAGTCTTGACCTGATGTTAGCACTTCTAGTGCCTTCCACAGAACATAGTTAACAGGTATAGCCCTATAGATACTAGGGTATCATGACAGTTGTGGGGTTTTTCTACCACTATTGGTTAATACCATAAGACACAGAACAGATGAGCACAATCATCTAAACTATTACCTTTAAGAATTCCAGCTCTCACAAACCCCAAAACTCTGCAGTTCATAAACTATGCTCTCTTTTGGAAGGCTTAAATCTTACTATTCCCTATACTTTATACTATTCTGTTTTGTTTTTAACTTGAACAACTACTATCAATACAAAATGCAAGTCAGTTCTCTGCTACTTCATTTTTATTCATTAAAATGTGTTACTAATATTTACTGAAAGATCACAGCACAAGCCCAACAGAAAGTGTGCTACTTTAATCTGTGGCGTGCACATAGTGTACGTAAGGTGCCCTTTTATCTGCACACAGATATTCTGTGCGAGAGGCCTATGCCTGACATACGGCCACAGCTTTTAGATCTATGAGACCATTAACATAATTGGCTCTGGAGCAGATGAAGGGTGGTTTGCCTTAAAATCCTAGCAGCTGACTAAAATATCTAACTAATATCCACCTTTTACTCAATGGTCTTTCTAAAAATAACATGCTCTCTCCCTGTACGAAGAGGAATTTGCACCTCACACTCAGTGAGTTGCTTAAATCGTTAAAGGGGAAATTGATTTCCTTTAACGAGTGCTGCCTGCCCAGCGCTGAGCATGGATGCCGCCCTGCCACAGCCCGAGCCGCGGTATGACCTTAGTTTCTTTGAAAGTCCCAGCAGCATCTCGAGCAGCGGGATCTCTTCCATCTCACAACCATCCTGTGCGACTTGGCACAGCCGAGATGGGCCTGGCAAGCCTATTACCACCCACCTGCACAGAGGACCCTTCCTCCACCAAAGGGACCTGGGCACCATCTGCTCCCAAATGCCTCACCTCGCCCTGGTACAAAGGTTTCTGACTCAGAATATTCCCAAGTAAGGTCAATCTTCATAAAAGTTTCATAAAAGCAACACACAGGAGTACTCCATAGCCTTAAAGGTGCCTGCCCACGTTGAAAGTATACCGCATTAATCAGATAATATATCAAAAGCATAAATGCACACAAGGCAGCCTGGGCTGCACCCAATATGCGGCTGGATGGGATAGACTAGGATATCCTGCCATCTGCTGGGAACAGGCAGCTTGCTGCATTCTCTTCAACCCGTTTATCAGCACATACACAATTACGTACTTTTACAAGCCAAGGACACCAAATAAAGTTATGAAAAATGTGCAAATCATTCTGCGCATCACACAGGTCGTTTGTGAAACACATAGTATTGTATATACTTTGAAGGCATATTTGTTTGCCAGGATCTCCTCTGGTGTATGCATCATTTTATATAATACCATAATAATTTCTTCTAGTAATATCAACACTGTAAATTTAATCAGTCACGTTAATTCTTGCATAATTGAATTTGTTCGTTATTTGAATAATAAAAGAAATATTTCAATATGCCAGTAATCTAGAAAGATTTGGTGATAAACTGTCACTTCATAACTTTCAACAGTTTCCTTATTTTTAGAATCTCATACCAAGTGTTTTGGTATTTTGAGGGTTAGGGGGTGGGGTTTGTTTCCATTAAAACCCCAGCTGCTGGATTCAGGAGATTTCACAAGAATCTGAGCCTTTTCATTCTTTTCAAGCAAATTTCAAGTAAACAAGTTTGAGAAAACTTTACAGGAAAGGGGGGGGGGGGGGGGGGGGGGGCGAGCTTGGAAACAAAACTAGGAAATACCTTTATGTCTTTGAAGAGAGTAAATTTGTATCGCCTGTAGTGTCAAGAGAGAGGCAACTCCACTACAGCTACCTAACTCCATACCAGCCAGGTTGCAAAATCTTTAGCACCTCCATAATAATCTCAAATAGCTTAGTTTCTAGCTCACGACCCTCCAAAGCTGACACAGACAGCAGAGGGCCACTGTAGCATACTCCAACCAGATGTCCAGCCACAGGCGTGGAGTCCCGGATGGCTGAGGCATTCATTCAGTGCTGCACATCCGCAAGCCAATTCAGATTAGATGCTTCCAGGCTGCACTGAAGACAGCTGTAACTTTGAGCTGGCAAGATAACACACATGCCACCCTAAGATAACTGCATGGAGAAAGCTCTGGGGTATCCATGGATGTTACAGCACTGCAGTGGGGTTATATGTCCTCCTCTCTGTAGGGAAGCCCACCTTACTGCTCTGAGAAGAGCTGAGGATGAGGAGCAAGGTGGGTCACCAGAAAGGAAGGAGCACACTAATACACCAAATACTTGTCCAGGAGTATTTTGCAATCAGAAAGTTGGCTGGGTGAGGCAGAGAGGAGCACAAAGTGAAGGTAAGCACTTTTGTTTAACAAACTCTTGCTAAAACTGCAATATGGAAAAAAAGCACTATCTGTGCATGCTGATCTGTTAACAACTGTTGGCTTAGCGCTTTCCTCGTTACAAAAATTACTTTAAGATTAAAAAAACCAACAAAAACAAACACAAACTTCTCCCCATTGCAGCAGCAACAGTACAATTTATAATCAATGAAGAATGCAACATGTCATTTAAAGAACAAGGTGACACCAGAGTCCTCAGTTGACTGACTGAGCATACATAGGTTCTAACTTAATAAAAACCTCCAAAAGGCACACAAATCTTTCTGCCTACGTCAGTGAAGGCATGATGTCAAAATAGTCCTGTTATTTCTAATACTTCTTAAAACACCAGAGGCTATTCAGAAAAATGAACCATTAAATATTATGGGCCATGCCTGTAAACATGCACACTCCTATGTAATCCTACAAGAGGAAATAATATGAAAACACATAATACGTTACAAATAGCCTGACTACCAAGGAACCCCAGCCACTTAACAAATCTACTGTAAACAGATTCATTCATAGTGATTACTTCATATCCACTCAGAAAGGCTGCCAACTAAAGGAAAAAAAGTTTAGCTACACTGGGGAGTAACACAGTAACAGTGTAAAAAGCAAAGCAGACTCAAATATTGGAGCCAGTGGAAATAAGTAGCCGAGCAGAGTGCAACTGCTGGAGTTGGAATGTGGCCAGGACATGGGGGATGATGCCTCTGGTCCAGAGAAAGCTGCCGATCCAATCGCCACTGGCGTCCCCTGTTCAGTTTTACATTTAATGTGAGAAGTGACACATCTAACCATAGAGTGCTTCCCCCTCACTTGCTGGCTTAAAAGGAAACAGACTGCTTAAATGCCAAGCTTAAACATTACACAAAACTCCAAGTGCAAGACAGCAGTTTAAATGTAGTTCAAAAGGAATATGCTAAAGTTGTGCAAGTCCCAAGCTCCTGCGTTTGTGTCAGCATTAATTCAAACCACATTTCGAAGTGCCGCTAGCAAGTAGGCAACAACAGGGTACAATAAAAAAAAAAAAAAAGGCACCTACAGAAAAACACATCATAGGGAAGAAAGAGCAACTTTACAGATAAAGCTCAAAGTGATGAAGAAATGCAGTCTGCAGATATGTTCAGTATAAAAACAGACCAGGAAATAATTGTAACTTTGCTCACTTGGGTGGCCCTTGCCACTCAAGACAAACTGATCAAATTCATTCTTGAAACTAAAAAAAAAAAAGAGAGTATCATACTTCCACTGAGTGACTGATGTTAAATTACTGGATTTCCTGCCCTTTGAACTGCAAGCAGGACCCTTTGTGACAAGTAAGAAATAATCAAAACAAGAACCACTGTGCACAACATGTTTCCCACAGGGACTTCTTAATACATCGGATATACGTGAGCCTCCAGCGTACAACAAGATTCATCCAGACGGTTAACAGGCAGCAAGAGTATCTCCCCACAGGTACTGCCGGCTCCGCTTGTGTCTGGGCCCCAAGGGGTCTGACCAGCCCTGACCCCCATCCCTGGGGGGTCCCCCACCCTGCCCATGGCCCAGGACCCCGTTTCAGCCCAGCCTGGGGCATCAGTCCCAGGGCATCAGTCCCTCCCCATGGCCCTTTGGGCAGCCCCCTCTGACCCTGGCTGTTCCAGAACACCCCAAATTCATTAACCCTCTCAGCAGCAGGGATTCTGAGCGAGCAAAGCGCAGACCATCATCGCAGAAACAACTGCGGAAAACCCCAAGTCAACTATGAGAGCCGATATCATGGGTAGGAGCTGCAGCAGAGCCTCTGCAGTCTGTAAATGTCACTGCTCTTTTTCAATATGCTTTCATATTTAGATGCAATTAATGACAGCTACTGATTTAACAGGGAAAAAACCAAGAGAATGTATAAAATGTATTTCCTATGAAAATATTATTTCAGACATTAAAGAAATGCAATTTGTAGAAAAATCTCATCTGAAATTAATGTAAAGTAGAAACTTTTTTGTATCAGATGAATTTTGGATATTGAAAGTGAAATAAGTATTTCCAAGACGATGGTGCCAGAAGTCAGTGATAATTCTTGTTTTTATGAAGGACATATGCTTTCTTCTACACTTGCTCTCATTCCATGTATTATAACAGTTCCTTTATATGTTTACAGATGTGCATATGAGCGATAAGGGGATGCATAGATTTTTGCAAGTGATCTGCTTTAAGAGGCACTTAGAGCAGTGACCCCTTAAAGCAATTTCAAATAGTTGCCAAGATTTAACACTTATTTTGCTAGACAAATAGCCTATTATTGGCAAGTTAGTTATTATTCTAGTACGTCAATCAGGTCAGGCTTAAAATCAATACATGGCATTTGTCAACTGTGTTTCATGTGTCTTCAGCCTGATTACATTCATTAAGAAAGAACATACGACTAATAGCATTCATTGTAAATCAGGTTATAGCGTCAGGAAGCAAACAATCTTACTGCAAAATAATGAGCTTAAATTCTTAGCTAGAAGAGCCATACAGACAAAGCTCAGCTGTAAAAATCATAATGCATGTAGTCTTAGGTCTAAGACGACCTTCAGCCTTCAAAACCCTGGAACAATGTTGCCATAAAGTATTCCATCAATCCATGTTTAATATCAGTCACGAGAGGAAAAGTAAGCCCAGTGGAGCCCTTCTTAAAAAGAAATCAGATTATATCCCATATCCCATGGTTTTGTCCCACCATTATATACACTAACATTTGAGCAGAACTCATTTCACCTTCAACCTTCCACAGTCCCTAGCAAAAATGGAAAAACAGCTGATCAAGTTCCTAAAATAACCTTTCAAACATACTTCTATTTCTTCTTAGCAACACAAACTGATGAACATTAGTGCTTCACATACACTCATCTGATGCATTAGCCTGCAAACCTTGGCTCAGAGTGCATTTTATCTCCATTTGTTTCCAATGCAACTGGAGAAGAGACAGCGAAGCCCACCCTTCCTACCCTTCTGCACCTTCACAACCTGCATTCCAGCTGCAACCGTGAGTGTGTCAGCCCTGGTTTATGTTCATTAATCACAACAGCAAATGCAGGTGAGCACAGACCAGGGTTCCAGGCTGCTGTCTGTAAATGGGATCAATCACAGCTGAATGGCATTCAGAGTCAAACTAGGAGAATGTGAAAAAACAGATGCTGGTTCAGAAAGAGAAAAAGGAAGCAAAGGGCCAAAGGGGTAGGGCTCTAATTGCCATAGCATAAATACAAAAAAAAAAACCCACCAGGTTGAAAAGCCTTTACATTTTGAGAGAGGAGAAACCAATTACTTAGAAGCACAGTGAAGTCATTTACAATGTTCCAGCTTTTCAGTGGTGGCTGTACCCAAGAGCCAATTAAGTAAATGTTACCACAGGATTGCCAGAGTTTCCTTTTTTTTTTTTAATTGAATTATTATTGAATTGTAACCACTGGCTGAAGCAAAGGCTTAAAAGACTCAGTATAGTTTCTATTTGTTACCATGGAAGCAGGGGAGAATGACATTCAGCATATTTCAGAAAAGAGGTCTTTAATGTTATTCATTAATGGTAATTATTAACTTCTACAGACTTACATATTACAAACATTCTCTTTGGCTCTGTAAGATATCAAATATATGATCAAACAGGATGATAGAAGTACATCTGAGAAAAATGCTGACCACTCATGAATTCATTCGACTGAGAAAACTAAAACACAAGCCACAGCGTAAACTGCCTAGAAGCTTGGCAATTTTCCTACCACCACAGTTATATATTACCATCTTTTTCATATACTCTGCGCTCCACTGGCTTGATCTGTCTAAATATTGTACACTTTTCTCTGCAGCACCCAGAGGATAGGGGGACCTAGAATTTCATTGGAAATGGCAAAGTGTTAGGTAACCTCCATCAGTACTGCCGCATTACTCTTAATAATGCGGTTAATAGCTTGTGTCAGTACAGACTATAATACAAGTTTGGAATCCTTTGTTTTGATCTGCATCTTGCCATCCTTTGGATATCTGGAGGCAAAGGATATAGGAATTAACATATTGCTGTATACAGCTGAATGTTAACATGAATGAATTATTTATAAGACAAACTAATGACTAAATGATACTGACTTGAGAAACAGTAAAAAGTCAGTTTTAGGTAAGTCTTTAAGTCTTTACATCTTACCAAGCAATCAGACTTGAAACACAAGCAGATTTCTCAAAAAAAAATAAATAGAAGCTCCAAACAGTGAAACAACCAGAAACCTTTCAAGCCATTCAAGGAAAAAAAAAAAGGGGGGGGGGGCAGAGAAAAAAGGACAAAAATCTCTTACAGAATCTTGGTATTCAGTTATCTAGTCAGATATTTAGACATTTTTATGTATTTATTTCTCTGCCCTGATTAACCGTTCACCTGCAGTACATTACAATGACCAAACAACTGCCTTTTTAAAAAGATGTGCACAAGCCAGATGATGATGATGAGTAGCATTCATTCCATTCCCACACCTGCCCATATATAGGACAGTAGGGCCAATACAGACCTACAGAAACAAGAAAAAAAGCCTGAACTGAGTATGTTTCAAAACAAGAAAGAGACATTCAAGTCATTCTCTTTCTTCCTTCCGTTGGCAAAGATACAGATCCTTTCAGAACCAAAGGTTTTACGACGTGCATTACCTAGCTCTGAGGTTTCACAGGAGGAGGAGGAGACATGCACTACTGTCCTGGTTTTGGCTGGGATAGAGTTTAACTTTCTTCTTAGTAGCTGGTGCTGTGTTTTGGATTTAGTGAGAGAATAATGTTGATAACAGGCTGATGTTTTAGTTGTGAAGTAGCACTTATCTTCAGTTAAGGATTTTTTCAGTTTCCCATGCTCTGCCAGCAAGCAGGTGTACAAGAAGCTGGGAGGGAGCAGAGCCAGGGCAGCTGACCTGAACTAGCCAAAGGGGTATTCCATACTGTAGAACACCATGCCCAGTATATAAACAGGGGGGAGCTGGCCAGGAGGGGCGGATCGCTGCTCAGGCATCGGTCAGTGGGTGGTGAGCAATTGCACTGTGCATCGCTCGTCTTTTCTTGGGTTTTATTTCTCTCTCTTTTTTTGTTATGTTCCTTTTCACTACAATTATTATTATTATACTATTACTATTATTAGTAGTATTTTATTTTACTTTAGTTATTAACCTGTTCTTATCTCAACCCACGAATTTTACCTTTTTTCCCCCCTCCTCCCCATCCCACTGGGAGGGGGGAGGCGGAAGCAGCTGCGTGGTGCTTAGTTGCTGGCTAGGGTTAAACCAGGACAACTACACAGCCCAGGCTTCCCAGGGGGCATGCGGAATATCACATATGCCCGTCTAGCAGGACATGCAGCAGAAGAGAGAGCATGTTCAGGAGCACAGACTGGGCTATCCCCAAGCTACAACTGCCACCAACGCAGAATCTCTGCTGTGGGTCCTTCAAGAAGAAACCCTTTAAGTGGTACTTCCCCCCATGAAGCCATTCTCAACAGGCAAGAAGCACTTTTTTTTTTTCTTTGAATTACACTGGAAATGCTAATGAAACTTATTTGACACAGACAGAGACCACATGGACAGCACTAACATTATTAACTTCTATGGTGCTTAAATTGTACAATTTTCAGATGATCTCCAAGAGTTGGACCCCTTGATCTTGCAACTGAAATCTGTCTTGCAGAAGGCAGCACGTAGAGCAACAAAATTTGGTAGTTACAGCCTCCCTTCACTGTTGTAGGTGGTGAGTATGCAGTAGCTCTGCTTCAAACATTAATGAATTGGTTGTAACCATTTTAAAATTTAGATTAAGTAGCCACCTTACCAACATGACCACGGAGGTAAGTTTTCACATCAACAGATTACCCAAGGGGTCTAATCATCAACCAGTTAGTAGCCTGAAAACATTACCCTGAGTCATTTTAATAACCTTCAACCATCAAAAAGAAGGAAAAAAGCACACCTATGGAATTGGTGTCTCTGTAGTTACAGAAGCATAGTTTCTTCTGCCTCCTACTATATTGACAAAGTCTCTACAGCAGACTGTCATAGGTAGTGACTAATCTTTTAGCTAGATTGTCACCATTTGTTGCACACTCTATTTGTTTTATTGTAGACCAGGAATCTGAATAACTGTATCCTTCCCCATGCATATTCCAATTTTGGCATCAGTGGAGACCTCCAAGCAAAGCGATGGTGTAAACAGGGAACTCTCTATAGAAACTACTCAATTGTCAAATTCACGTTTTCCCACTCCATAATCCCCATGAGAGGGGAGGGGGTGGAAAATCAGGCTTGCTAAACTTAGCTAGCATGACAGGATTTTGCAAGAATTGCTTCCCCCCCCCCCCCCCCCCCCCCCCCGCTTAGCTGTTTCGAGGAAAAAGGGTGGGGAACAAGGGAATCATTGAATGAAAAGAAAAAAAAAAAGTGTGCTGTATGTATTACACGTTTTTCTTACTTTAAATAATAAGCTAGAGGTGTTCTCCTGTGAGAACTTGGTTGTTTCCTGTATGATGTAGCTTTGATTTTATATTTTATATTTTTTTTTCCAAGACTTGTAAGCAACAATTACCACCACAGCTATCTAAAACAATTAAACATGATAACCATCTATGCCAGTACAATCAATCCAGTCAGAGCCTGAGCCAGTCATTCACCCACAGATTTCCCCTCCCCACCCCCAGCTCCTCATCAGCTGGGAAAGTCACTTTTTCAGAAAACCATTCCCAGGGGTGGCCCCAGTAGCACACCAAGGAGGCCACCCACTTCGAACTATTTCAGACCAGAACATATGGCACAGGTAACATGATATGCAATGAATATATAGTTCCTTCTTGATATCTCACGGTATCATCACTCTCACGGAGTAATCACTAACTACCGAATTACAGTGAAACAGAGCTAATTCCAGTTTTTGGGTTACTCGCTCTACCTGTGCTTCTCTCTGATTTGTATCAGAGGAAAGTGCTGGAGCCTCACTCAAGGCAGACAGCGGTGGGATCAGCCTTGTGCTCTACCAAGTTCAATGTCACCAGCAGCCTTTAAATACTGCTCACAACTAAGTATAACCTGGGCTTATGAAAATGAGAAGGGGTCATAAAATAAATGACTGACATGTTTTACAAAGTAGATTTTTAACTTTCAGTTACTTAAACCTGGCTCATCAATCATACTAGAAACCCCTGACAGCTGACCAACAACAGCATTTTGTACCATAAAAACTGAATAGCTTATTAATGTTGTTTATCTTGTTAAGATGAGATTCTGTGCATCAAATAAAAAACAGCTAGTCACACCTTGTAAAAAGTCTCTAGGTAAATAAAAATGTAACGTAAAATTCTCTGTTATATGGATCTTTTGTGAACAGCGAACTGAACGCTCAAAACAGATTGTTCCCCCCCCGCCCCGTGCTCCATCTATTTAAAAAAAAAAAAAAAGCTGCACAAAAACCACCCTCTGCAGGGGACCCTCCACCCTGGGAATCAGAGCTCTGCTCTCCCACTTGTGCTTTGAACTCACGAGGGACCGGTCCCTCTCCCAAACCTCTAGGAAGCAAAGGCATGACACTGTCGGACACGGCAGGTCCATCTGCAGTTTAGAACACTTTGCTAGACTTTGCTGTCCACTGGGAAGCTGACAAAATCATCAGAGAAAGCACTCCTGTGCAGCAGCCCTGCAAAGGGGGGGGGGGGGGAGGAAATTAAGAAAAAAAAAAAAACCCAACCACCTTTTACCTTTCGGTGTGATATTTAGCCGTATTTACAAGACAACACGCTAGAGCTGCATGTTCCTTTCCAGAGTGTGTAGACCCTCTGGGAAACACATGCAAACATTTTCACAATAGAACCAGCACTAACCAGGGGCCACTGATAAAAATAGCACTGATGAGAAAGTGAATAGCTTCAGGACTATTTATATATGCTGACTCTGTGCAGCTCTGGAAAAAAAAAGACTCTAGGAAGGAAAAGGAGGGGGGGGGTGGGGGGTGGAAGGAAAGCCAGAGTTCCTCATCTGTGTACAATTAATAAAAGACTGGATCATTCAAGCATGGGTTTTGGATGGATGCCCTAGCTCCATTTCAGTACTTCAGAACAAAATAAAGCAGCTCTGCAGTCTCACTCCACAGGGAATAAGCACCGCTTGCTGCAGAAATGAACATATTATACTATATTTCATCTTACAGTAATATTAATCACTACTACCAGGTTTTTTTTCCTATTTGCAAAGGAAAATTTAATAATAAAAAAAAGGTTTAAATTTGTAGGCATAGTTAGATTATTTTTGCTGAATTTCCAAATGGAAAACGATGCATTTAAGCATAACATATAAACTGACTATCTTTATTCGTTTACAACATAAAAGATTTTCTTGAAATATGAAATGATACCATTATCATTGATTGGTACACCACTGTGAGTGCCATACTTTCTCCATGGCCTGCTCCATCATAATGGATGCCTTGCAAATCACTTCAAATATTCACATTCACACTTAGGAAATTTATCAACCTAAAACTTCTCCAGCACTGCCTTTGAAGTCTGGGAATCACATCTGCACTTTTGAACCCTATATAGGAACCTTCCCAATCCACTGACTTCAATGAAGTAAATCGCTTTCCTATCTGTCAAGGAACAAAAATATAGGTCCCTAATAAAATATGAAATACAAAGTTTGTTTGCCCATCTCAGCATAAGAGGCACCATATCACGTCAAACCAAAAGCTGAGCCAAGTCAGTGTTCTCTTTTCAGCAGTGGCTGCTAACACACGCTTAAGAAACAGAGAAAATATAAAGCAGTGTTTTTGCTGGCACACCTTCTCACGCTTCCAGCAGTTATCAGGAGATTGCAGAAAGATCAAGACGTATGAAGTTTACAAACCATTTCCTTCCACAGTGCACGCAGTGACACTACATCCATAGCAGTATGTTTATGGAATAATATTTTGTTTAAGTGTTAAAATTGGAAACTTCATTCTGAGGTTTTATGATTTACTACCTTTCTAAAATCTGAGAGAATAAACGTACTAAATGTCTGAGTACTTAAAAAACACATACTAAGCACTCTGATTTCAACAGAACTTTTGCCTTAAGTTACTTATTTGAAGAGAATTTACAAGCTTAGCTTTTCCTCAAAAAGGTTACAAAATTCTTGCCTGAGCAATTTGGCCATAACCAGATGGTAAGTAAACTTTAGAAGGAGGAGATGGCATTTGCTTTTCCAAATCCCTTTGCCACTTCTCTAAACTAGGCAGATTTTAAGGAGGTTCTATTATAACATGCAAATCCATCATATTTCCTCAAATGCCATAACAAGAACAATTCTTCTCCTTGTTCTACTACTAAGCTAACATACATTCTGCAATTAAAACAGCTTAATTGCACATAGAAAACTAAGTTCAACCTTATCAAACTTGCACCTGCTGTCTATCCACTGCTCCCAAGTCTCCTCATCGATGACTTCTTTCCAAACAAAGCAATATTAGATTGCCCTCTAATGGATTACCTGCACAACTGCACAATCATGTTTTTGCTGTTAAAAGTCTTTAAGAAGTAAACAAGGTTGCAGTAGAAATGGGAAAATTAATGCTGTTTTGTTTCCGCCCTTGTTTAATTATCTTGTTAGATTTGAATTAAAACTTTGCAAAATTTTAATTGTCAACCTATTCATTTTACTGTACTCAGTTGCAAAATGAGGTAACATGCTGCATGTTCAGGTTTTAAAATAGTCTCAGACTGCAAATTGAATTTGAAATCTAGAATCAGAAAGCTGCTTATAAAATACTAAAGCAGAAGCTGAGCCAGCAAAGGATGTCTCAAGAAATTTCATCGAAAGACTCCAACTCGACTTTTGTACTCCATTACCTACCCAGAACCGGACGCTAAACTTGCCGACTCCACCACTGTTCTCCTTTGTCAGCAAGATGACAGCCAGCATGACTGCCTGCCTTTCTGTCCTTTTCTTTTTTCTTCCCTGAAATGAAAGTGCTTATCTCTTCCAGATGAGAAACAACTACATTTTCCAAAAAAGACGACGTTGTTGAAGAGATCTAAATGTATCTAAACGTGACATCCAAAGTAAACACAGGACATATGGATTTACACTACATAGCTATTTGAAGATATTCTATTCTTAAAGCTTATAAAATAATTGAACTGAAGATTTCACCATTTCCAGCCTAAATACCCAATTTAAAATATCATAGCATGACTCAAAGAAAAAAAAAAAAAATCTTCATGCATTTTAATACAGAAATGCACACGCACTCCCTTAAGCCCAAGCGCAGCCTTCTTGGTTAGAAGCGAGATGGAACTGACCACGTCGGAGGCATCCCATCCTACAGAGCAGTAAGAGGCTTGTGTTACACAAATATAAACCAACGACTTCCTTCACTAAGCACTTTCCTCACTCCACATTATCCACAGATCTTATGGTGGATGTGGATGGGGCAGCCATCCTGAGCACGGGGGAGCAGCAGAGAGCTTCATGCTGTTCAGGTAAGTGAACACAGGCAATCTCTTTCCCTGGAGCTCGGCAGGTCCACATCTGTGCGGAGGAGTGATTTGGTACCTTCAGAGATACGGCCCACCCCGCAGAAGTGAGCCCTTGGAGGCTGCACAGCGGTGGCCACAAAAGGGGTATCCACACTGACCTCTCTCGGCACAGCTGCTAGCGCTTCTCTGCCAGCATCTATAATACACTTTAATAAGATATACACACAGATTGTCCAAACCCCCTCAGCTCTTTAAAATACATATGCACCGTTCGGTAAAAGGCGAGGGGGGTTTTTTGCTGTTTGTTTTTCAGACATTTTAATGGTGCTCCAGTGATAATTTTTAATTATCTTTATTCTCAAAATGCTGAATATCCATTGTGTATGTCATCAATTAAAAAAAACAAAACAACAACAGTGAATAAATTTCAATTTAACACAATATTTAACATATTAAAAGAGCAAGAGTGCACAAGTTTAAGCACAGCATCTATCATCCTGTAGTTGCCTAATTTTATGCTTAAAACCACCAGAATCAACATTTGTAAATTAAAACCATTTATCTTTAAAGTATGAGGAATAAGATCTGGTGAACATGAAGAAAATGGAGACATGAATCTCTGAACGTTACTGTACAATCAAAGCTCTTCTTCCAGGCAGCAGCAGGATAAAGAGGGTTCAAGCTAAAAAAAGAGACAAAAGGCATTTCTGGATTGCTAAATTCATTAAGTATAAGCAAAATACAGACAAGTGTCAGCATCCAACAGTGGAAGAACAAGAGACCAGCTTAGATCTACATCATGAAGCTAAAACAAGTCATAGCAAAAACAATGGATTAAAGACGTTTGAGTAATCATGTTTCATTTGCTGCAAGAGTTATTTCATTTTGATGATATCGAAGAAAATTACATTTTCTTCTTGTGTTCTTATAATGAGGTGCAAGTTAAGTCTGAAAACACATATATGTACAAACAAAACAAATGAGTCTTTCTGATAATATCCAACCAATGTACCATGGAACTGAGTTTTCTAGCTAAAGCCCTAACCACTCACTTCGGGATTTGTTCTCCAAAGCTTACAAAGGTTAAACATCTCCAGAAAAGCTATGTAATTTCAAGTAACAATTCTTGTCCTGTTCTGGTTGAAGTGAGATTTGAGCTATTATATTTAAAACAAACTAAAATGAAAGAGAAATCCACTAAACTGGCTATGACATTCTCACCCATGACACTGCGTCTAACCTATGCTCCTGAATATAATTACTTCTGGCACTTGTGCTCAGAAACAGAAGCGATTTTTACACCCAGACCACCCAGCATCTGACTACCTGATTAGGGCAGAAACAGACTAAAGTACTGAACATGCAAATATATATCTCATCAAGTGCTTAAAAATATGCTTACCCAAAGAAAAGCACATTTCAGGAAGGTTATTTCTTCCTTTATCCTTCTGTTAAAGTTGTAACTTAGACTAAAACTAATGGAACAGTTTCTAAATGACTAAGGTTTAACTAAATAAGCCGGCTGACTAACACAAAACAGATTATGTGAAAAGTATTATAAAAAAAAAGCTAAAAAAACCCCACACAAAGAAAACAGAGGTAAAAATTACTATTCTCCTTAAGAAAAATGAGGAGGATTGAAAATGAATTAATGAAGCAACAAAACTTCACTAGGCAACAGGTATCTATTTAGGAATGTTCAAAGGCTGAAAGAAAATGTTGTCAAGCACAGAAAAACAATTTGTGTGAAGAAAAGATTATGAATTGGAACAGCATTTATAAAGTTATCTTCAAAGTATGTTTGAGACTGAGAACAGCAAACTCCGTAAGAAAGAGAGAACTCTAACACACATAGAAGCACAACACTCGATCAACTTTTAAGGAAAAATTTTTGAAATCCTGACTCAAACCTCAAAAGAGACCGCTCACTATCAACTGGAAGTATAAAGGGAGAGACGCCAATATCAAACCAAGGTGTTATTTGGTACAAACTCCATAGAGGGTGGGGAAATGTAAAAAAAAAAAAAAAAAAAGGAGGCAGAAGCATAGCAATGCTAACCAATGTGACAATCCTGTGGCTGTGACACAAAAGTGCAAAACAAAGCAGGGAAGGTTCAATGACCTGCTAGAAAGGCTGTAGAAAGGTCTCTGACAACAGCTACTATAAGGTAAAAGAGAAGTTTCAAAACAATTTAGAAAAACATATAGCTCTGATTTTTTTATTTGTTACATAAGTCTCAGAATAAGTGTTATCTTTGTCTTAAAGGATTAGTAATCAAGAAGGATTCTGCAGGGGCTTCTGTTGGCTACAGCACCTTTTGTCTTTATTTCTAAGCAGCAGACTATTCTTCTCCTAATGATACTTTAAGTTTCTTTCAAACTGAAGGGAGAACTTTAGAAATCATTATGGATTACTATGGAATCTGGTTCAGGTTTGGGATGACCCAAATCCCGTGTGTGGGAGGGTTCACCTGAACAGCTGGCTCCAGCGGAACCAAACCCCAAAGGGTCATTGATTCACACTGAAGATGAAAAGTAGTACTTCACCTCCACATCTCTGTGGAGGCAATAAACACAATCAAGTGACCTGTATCCTTAAAACAACAGCTGCCACTTTCAGTAAGAGCCTACCACATCCTCACGTGTGTGTTTTATAGACCCCGCATCTATATACTACTGCTCACACAACCAGCTCTGAACGTGCTCAGTTAATCTAAAGGAACTAAGGCCACTGAAAGCTCTTGTTGCACACCAGGTACTTATTTGAAGCTACTGCATGTTTAGTGTTTGCCGACATTAGTAAAAAAAAAAAAATCCTGTAAATTTATAGTTAGTTTCAGTTTAAAGCAAGGCGAACAGATTTCCCAAGTACTAACAAGAAGAACACAGAAGGACTGGATAAACATCCAAGCACTCTAATGCTTTCAGGATGGAAACTGTAACTCAGCAAGAAAAAAACCAAAACCCTGAAGGTTAATTTGATCACATGACTAGCAATTCACACTTCTCACCAACCTGTATCAGAAAAAGCAATTACTCTGCAGAATAACTAGGTGCTCAAATAGACTACTAATTGTACCACATGTGGGTGGGAGATAGCATCTCCGAGATATTGTTCAGATTGCATTCGTTTTCTCCTGTTAGAAATGCATTCCTCCACTTCTTCCACCTCATTTCTAGATCCATATCGAATGGTGCTACTAAGGGAAAAAACCAACCAACCAGCCTGACGTCATGGATTGCTTCAGCATCCCTGTGTGTAAACCTGGTGATGACATGACATAAGAGGTTGCTTCAGAACAAAACGTTTACTCTGGTTGGGAGCAAGCCTCTGATTTGGTTTCACCTCAGCCACCACCTTCTGACTGGAGAAGGAGAGGACTATGTGTTCAATCAGACGATGAGCCTGGAGAGTCTTTAGAGGACAGGTGAATGTTAGACATCACAAATTATATTGCAGTCATGCAATTCCAAGGAGCTAAAAGAAATCATTTAAACGGATTCGAACAGGAAGGAGCAACATGGTTCTGGGAACAATTCTTGCACGTCTCAGACAGTCAAAGGTGCAAAGCTACATCATCAGGTAATGAAAGATAAATGATAGGAAAAGAAAAGACAGCCAAGAGAAGTTATATACCTGTAAAGAGTTGCCAGGTAATATAAAAAATAAAATAAAAATCTGTGCATATTTGTGAGGTGGGGAAAAGTGGTAGAAGCTGTTGGCAATAATGTAGCTTTGAAGGAAGTCTTTTCTAGGCAGATCTCCGTTTCTAAACTCTTGGTTCTGAAGCTGCAAAATTTTAAAAACGTATTACACCTTCTGTACTTTAATATTTAAATGTATAAACAAAAATCTTTTGTTGCCTCAAAGCCAGTCTGCAAGAGCACAAGCTCTTACAACTCTGGAAGTGTCAACAAGTACATGCCAAAACGAATGCAGACTCTCCTCTCCGACTTATGGGGGCTCCAGCCCCACACTCACTCTTTTCATATGAAACTGAAGGCACTCACTCTCTCACCTGCTTTCTTCCATTTACAGCACATTTACATATACTATTCCAGCCTTCCATTTACAGCACACATATACGAAGTGCCTTGACTCTTTCTCTCCTTTTCCTGCATAATTTTTTTTTTAAATAATTGTAACGAATTCTTACCTACCTTCTTCACTTTTTATTTATCATGTTCTCCTCCCTTCCCATCTCTCTGTCTCCTTTTTCTCTTTCATTCTCATTCTGCCTCTTTCAGCCAAACCCCACATCCAGTGTGTTGGGGGGGGGTGGGGGGCGGTGGTGGTGTCATGACAGAGCAGTAATTTCAGCCTTTGCCTGTTTACGTCCACTCAGAACCTGGCTGAACATTTCCCAAGCCTGTTCCATTGGCTTTGTGAACTATCATTTTTGCAAAGACTCGTTTTGCATCAAACGAGACGTTTCTAACTAACCATGGCATCAGTCTCATTTCCCTGTTTGCTGTATTTCCAGATAGGTGACATGCTTTCTCTTTTCTTTTTTCATCAGAAGAGATTCTTCAACCCCCACTGTGGTTGAGTTTTTCTTTAAATCCCTCTTTAAAACTCTCCTTTGCAACAGTAGAGCAACTTTTTTTTAAAAAACAACAGAATTTAGATATCTAGCCTATGTTGATGACCTACTTCATTGTGCTCCAACCTCTTTTCCCCTGTAATTTGGCTTATACCTGAATTGCAAGCTACAGCTAAAACCATCTTTTTGCTCTTCATACGAACACTGCCCAGCCCAGTGTTAACTATGACTTCAGTTCCAATAAATTACAATAATAAGTAGTAAGAGCTTTTCCTTTGTTTTATAGTATGTAAGGCTATTTTTTTCCCACCAATTCAGTCTTAGCTAATGAAAATCAGAAACAACCTTAATAATTAAGAAAAATATTCCTAATATCCCAAACTATTACAGCTTCTTTTTCTAGAAAGGCACAGACTACTCTGAAGTTCAGCAACTGCTGCATAGAGAAAAACATACAAAGAAGATGCAAATTCTCTTCCACCAAGTTATGCCCTATCATGAAAAACCATGACAAAGTTGCAGACAGTTCTCAGACATTTCAATAAGTAACTCAAACATGCACAGATTTCCTATGTGGGAAATCTTGTTTCAGTAGATTCATTCACATGAAGTGGACATACATGACACAACAGTGAAGAAGCTTTCAAAGTCCACTTTTTAATAGAGAGGAGTTGTTGGGTATTTTGGTAACCTTAAGTTTCCTCAAATTTTTGATAACATTTTTTTGTCTTTATGCCAATGAAATATGAAGGAAGAAAGAGAAAGACACACACATTTGATGGAAAAAACAGTGACTACCAGTGTAAGTCTCTCCACACTCAATATACTTACTTAATCCTCCAGCAAAGGCGCTCTAGGGCTCCCAGGCTGCGATGTGCCTGAGCAGGTACGTTTCGTTATCGACAATGAAGAAGTGTTAATATATTTATTATCCCTGAAAGTGCTAACATTATTCAAGGTCTGTATGCTCCAGTATTTCCTACAGTAAAAACATCAGCTTTCTATTAATGTTTTCTTCTGGTAAAAGTTAAAGTCAACATGATAGATTTAGAGTCTGTCTTTTTTGAGAAGAGGTGCTCGGTACTCTCATGAGACAAAGACATGCAGGTTTGATAATTACCTGACCAGCCACAAGCAAAAGTGATGATTTTTTTTTTTTTTTGGATGTGGGCTGCATGTTCTGAAGTGCTGCTGGAGGCATTGCAAAGAAGGGGAAAAAAAGTAGCTGCAGGCAGGTTTTGACCCTGTGGTTCAAAGAGCTAATCAGCTAGAGACTCGGGGAGAATCTGTAAAATCTCTAGTCAAAACTCTTACACCTTTACTAAAGCAGATGACAGGAAAAAAAGGCTTTCAGTTTCCCTCTGATGCAATTAACATTTTCTCAAGGTTTTGATTCAGTTATAAAGTTTATAGAAAATATTCTTCACAACAGAGAAAGGACTGCTTTTCTCAACAAAGCATTATATGGGCAACACAAATGTGAATCTTTAGCAACTTTGTGCTATCTCAGGTTAACCTTCAGCGCTGGTAGCCACAGCAGAAGATAAACTCCCTCTGTTACCCTGAGGAACACACCCTCAGCCTCCTCCAAAAGATCTGTCTACTAACATTTTCTCAGCATACGTAGAAAATTTTCAAGTTGCTGTGGACCTCTGAGCTTGAAAGCCAATGGCAGTAACTCAAGAAAATCTGTTCTGCTTAACATTGAGGAATTCACTTGATAAACCAAGCTGTTTTTTTCCAAGCTGGCAAGCATCAATGAGCATATGCTGATTAAATTAACCCAGATACTTCTACAGGCAATGGTGTTCCTGGCTATACCAGAATTACAATAATTCTGACAATATTAATAAAAATACTAATGAACAAAATTGATGCACTGAAAAAAAAAATATGCCTGCTAACATGTGCCAACAAAAGCAACCTTACACCAAGTATGTCTCATTGCTGAAGAGGAGCCAGAAGATCAGGTGGACTGTTGCTGGGTTCCAGCAGCACTGTACCATTACACATTGCAGCTTCTTAATATAGGTTATCTCCTGTTTGCAGTAATGACTTCAAATGACTTGGCTGTGAATTCCTATCATTAGCTTTTCCATGATGAAATCAGTTAGCATAACAGCAATAATTAGTCCCACCTTCAGACACTCTTGGAAATAACTCTTTCTAGACACACCCATCAAATGCAAATCCTGAGACACAGCAGTCACTTTATCATTTTGTTTTTGTCAGCACTTTTAGTACACCTTCAAATTACATATGAAAAGACTTGACAGTCTTGACTGTCGAGAGCACTTGCATTCAACAACTTTGTTTTCCTTAGCAGCTTGCCCCGAGGACACAAATTCCCAATGATGTGTCAGTTCATCAAGATTATGTGGTACAATGCAGCAAACAGTCATTTATCATCCATGTCACCAGGCTGCAAAATATTTTTCGAACGCAGTATTGACAAATACAGCAAATTATAGTGGCTTATCCTGGTTTGTGTTGCTGCTTCTTTACAAACTCTGTCAGCTTCAATTTCTGGTCATGAATATCAGCCCTTGTTCTGGCAACATATGCTATAAAGAGCAAGTGAGTTCAGATAGCAGATAAGACAACTGACAAAATGACTTATAGCCATGAGACTGAAGAGGCAGCACGTTTGTTTATGTGGGCCATGGCTTAACCCTCCAATCACTCCAGGAATTTCAGATGTGCTGTTATGTGGAATGACATGTTAGAAGTAAATTCAGAAGGGGAAAAAAGAAAAGGAAAAAAAGAAAAAGAAAAAAAAAGACCGAATCAGAAGTTCCTGAGCACAAACCATGAGTCCAGAGAGGAAGATACACATGAGTAAAAACTGTAAATGTTTATGTGGTCTGTAATACTGCAAACACAGGGAACAGATTTTTGAATCAGGAAAAAAATATATATATATTTCTGTGTATGCTTATTTTATTATATTTTTGAGCTCAGTAACTTTTAAAAAAATGCTCATGTTGAATTTTGCACCATTTTATAACTGGAAGAACCTTCTATAATATTTAAGAAAGAATTGAAAATACACAAGGAGTCTGTCATTTAAGTCTAGCCTGACAGCTAAGTCCAGTTCCTGCATCCCAACCACAGGGCCATAAGGCTTACTGCCCAAGAGGGCACCAACTTCTGGCTTCTTAAGCCACTTTGCCTGTATCTACAAAACCATAGCCATGAATGTCTAATAAAAATTAATAAAAAACAAATACCACAATTAAGGTTATAAAATAAGGTATAATTAATTCAGTATATTCTTGCAACTTCCAGTTCCAGTGAGAGAAACTCTTTCCTTTATTTGTTTTCCCGATTTAGGGAACATAAGGGAAAGCTCATCTGCTGACCTTCACTGGCATTGTGGTTACTGAATATCGGGGAAATATGCAATAGCTGTAAGAAACACTATGCCACTGAAATGACATAACCATGAATACTGATGGAAATCAAACACAGCAGATCTAAGTCAGGGGTCTGGGACTTGATTAACTGCATTTTCCTTTGAACTTCAGAGATATGAAACTATGATGACAAACAGGGCCCCTTGATCTGGGTAGAATCCCACAAGATACAAAAGACACAAGTGTGTTATTTCTTTCATACAGTTGGAAAAAAAATGCTACCATAGGCTCTAATTGCTTCTAAGAATTAAGAGCAAGTCTCATCTGAAAATGTGTAAAGAAGGAGAAAGAAAAAAAAAAAAAAAAGAAACCAAAAAACCCAACCACACATTTCAGCCAAGAAAGGATCTTGATGAATTCAGACTGCTTAACAATTCTGGACTAACAATACTGCTTAAATTGCTCATAACGCATTTGGACCACAACATTTTTCCTGCAGTAAATGCATAAAATAAGTTAATAAAAATGAATGACTAATAAGAGTAAATTGTAAGCTAACAAAGCTTAATTTATTGCTGTTTTCATAGCATACTTCTACAGTGCTCATAAAAGAGAAAACTTATCATTATGGTTTCTGAGTTAAAGCCACACAGGACGCATTTCCTCAAACTATTTAACAGGACATATCTATAACTAATTGACTGCCATTATTCTGAAAATACACAATGTAGGTAAGAGCACTGATAATAAGACAAGCTCTGGCAGCTGCCACCATGGTGTGCAGATCCTGACTTTCTGGGGCCCTACATCTAGTGAAAAAAAATTAAATTCAGGAACAAAGGCCCAGCAACAAAAAACTAACTGGGGCACACAGCTAGTGATCAGATAGACACACTTCAGCCCAGGGAAGCCTTGTAGCAGGAGCAAGCAGCATGTGAGGTTGTCTAGAAAAGCAGTTACTGAAGTCTGGGAGCATCCATAAAGCTGGTACAAAGAGTGTGGCTGACTGTTGAAGGTACATTTGCTAAATCCATTAAATTCATGCAGCATATATGTATGTATATATGCAACATATATGTATGTATATGTAGCACATACCTTGTTTACTTTGGATTACCGAATCAAAAGGTATAAAACCTTGCTACCTGCTTGACAGGAAATTATTTAGTTAGCCTTCCCATTTTGCAAATTAGTATTCTGAACTTCTGAATGTATTTTAAAGAGGAATTTTAACTTTTAACTTAGATCACTTCTCTCTTTCTTGTAAGAAAAAAAAAAAAAAGGCAAACAAAATTGATATGAAAATTGTACAACTAGTTCAGCTTAAATGCTGCAACATGAAAGAATGTGAAAGGATCACAATGAAGACTGTCAGACCGGCAAACTCAGCAAATCTGTCAGTTAAAGCAATTGACATTGCTTTATGGACCCCATGTGAGATAAAAGTTTTTATGGCCTTGATGCTCTCACTACTAGTAGCTTTTCTTATTAGCAAACTATTGATGAATGAAGGTAAGATCTCCCTGTGTTGCGTTCTAAATATGACAATGACAGAGATTCTACCATCTCATCCGGTCTTCTGGAGCAGATCACTTCTACTGGTGTCAAGTGATCAAACGAAGATTTGCCATCTGAGATGAAAATGCAAAACAGTAAAAAAAAAAAAAACCCCAACCTACAGCAAAACACCATTTTTACTTCAACATGACTTCAAACAAATGTTTCAAAACATTCACAGAAAGTGCATGAGTAAAACACATCTTTTGTATTTGAACTGTGACATACAAACACTTCCTGACCATTACCCAATGAACATCAGTATGAAATCCAGGTTAGGGGTACCTCTGACATGATATAAATCACCTCGCAGAGGATCATTTTATGCTATATTAACCACGCTACATTTCCCAAAATTCTTTTACTCTGAATAGACACACACACCTCCCTTGCAGTAACATGGTGGTCTCTGCTTTGTTTATGCTCTGCCTTTCCGTCAGAATACAGACTTTCTTCCATCTGTTGGCATCTTCAGCTAATTATTGCTTATCAAGTGTGTTATAGCTCACTTCAGTCATCAAAAGAGTCCACATTGCACTAATTAACACAACTTACCTCCATCACCTCTAAGTACTTGACAGTATAAAATAACAAATAAGAATGTCTAAAGTGGTAGTGATTAATTTAATATTGGATCTACCCTTGCTTAAGGCTATTTTAACCCCTTTTATATAAATTGCTGCACATACAAATTATATTTTCCCTGTTCCATCCTGAAGCTTTTATACAAACATATGGAACAATATTTTCAGTTTGTAAAAGTTGTCAAGTCTAGTCAAAGACTCGTTGTATCACAGTGCAACTTTCCCTACACCATGAATACAACATGATACATGCAGACGTATCGCATCTCCATCTCTGCACAAAGACTTTTGTATCATCAAAACACTATGACATCATCCAGCCTTTCTTAGCCAGCTTAAAGTTACACTTACGACAACTTTCAAAGGGTTTTAGCAAAAATTCAGCTGTATCATATGCAAACTCCAGACGTGATGATCTGCTAAACTTGAACGATAAGGTTAACTTTCAGAACGACAACCCTTCAGCCGTCCCGGAGAGGTGCAACTCACTCGCATCTTTCTTCGTTAACTGCCTGCTCCATACAGGTCATTTCCTGCTTCACACTGGCTGCCTAAAACAACAGTCCTGCCTAGCTCACATCTGTAAAATCTTTCAGCAAATGGATCAGTGCCAGCCCCTCATGTGGCTGAAATATCCAGTGACTGTACAAGCTCTCTAACCTTGTGAGCTGCAGCCTGCCTTCTGCCGTGGGTTGCAAAACAAGCACTTTCCCAGTGAGTTTCTGCTAGCACAAGAGTTACTGTTTCTCCCTCTAAAGGATCCACGCTTCTTTTCAATTTCTTTACACTGGTTATGGCACTTTTCTCCGTCATTTCACATGCACATATATAGACATCAATGCTATTAATTGCAAAATTACTTTGGATTCAAAAAACCAACAGCACAATTTAATTACAGTAAGATTAACTCTCTGAGTTAATCATGTTGAAATTACATTTTCAGTGAGCAAAACTCTTGTTACACACAGTTTTCCTTAAAAAAAAAAAAAAAAAAAAAAGTAAAGCCACAAGAGCCTCACCGTGCTGGAAATAGCCCCTGATCCTTAAAGACTTCTGTTAAATAAAGCAGTAGCAAGCATTACTTTATTCTTAATCAGGTCTTATTTGCATATCTATCCTTGTGAATTATGTCAGCAATGAGGGAAAGAACCTGAACTTCACAAAACATCCAGGTTTGAATACTTCAAAAGATACCCAGGCAGAAGCTACAGTGCTGCTAGCAAGCCAAAGGTGAGAGAGGACAAGATGGAGAAGACATGTTCCTGAACCTGCTGTTTTCCAAAGGCATTCACCAGGGCCCCGACAACCACTGTCCTGGAGTTAGTACGGGGCTGTTCTGGAGTTACTATGGGGAGCAGCATTATACCACGTATAGGACTCAGCACGTATGTGGAAGACTCAGGCACATTGCTCAATATATGATTAAAAACATATCTAGTTGTAGCAGCAAGGATAATCATTTAAGCTTTAAGATGAATGTAGCAACAGCCTCAAAGCCTCTACAAGGCCATTGATTCACACTCACAGGGGAACATAAAGTTATTAAAATTGAGCTAGAAATACTGCAACAGGGAATTAAGCTACAGATTTGGCCAGTAATGAAAGGAACGGTGATGAACAGCGATTAAAACACAGGACTGAGTTGCAGAAAACCTGAATGCTCAGCTCAGCTGTTTACTTGCCAGATGACGTGACCCAGGTTACACAAAGCCCAACACGCACCCTTACTTGTTCCAAGTACATGCGGGTTGAGTGGAGCAGCTCCTGCCTGCCTGACCCCTAAAAGCAGAGGCATTTCTGCTGTACAGCGCATCATTTTGTCTCCCTCCCCTTGTCCTGACCAGCAAGGTTCATGGAGGCCAACCAGCAGCCCTTTGCAGGTGTGGAGAAAAGGCCATTTTGGTTGGAGACATGCAACTCAACGGGGACGCTTCCCAGCCACAGCCTGGAGCTGCGGCCCCTCCACGTCCCCAGCTTGAACCAGCAATGCTCTTCAGAAGGCTGCCGGGGAAGAATGAAACTTGTGAGACAGCCTTTACTCTCATGAGCAGCCCAACAGCTTCGTTTCGCATCGCCGAAGATAGAGAGCCCCTGCATCCTGTTTGCCTGCCTCCAGACTCTGCCAGGAGAAAAACACCGAACTTGTCACGCAGAGACCTTTTGTTATTTCATTCAAGTACAATGAGATTTTCGCCTGGTAGGTGCCGAAGTCAGAGATTTATTGCTATATTGTTCTGGGGAATAATATTTGAGCAGTTCAGTAAGATCTGGGAAAAAGCAGGTCACTGTGAGTAAAGAGAACTTCTTTGTATGATCACCTCTATCATTGCAAAAGGCTTTAAAGGAAAAAAAAAAGAGAACGTCATGAGAAGAAAACTGGATAAAATTACCAGTGTGTTTAAGAAATCCTTGTTTTTTCTGAAATTCATTAAGCTGTTTGTGAGAGCATGAGAAGGAAGGTTGGTAGGGAGTAGGGTTAGCACTAAGCGATGGACAATAACGGGGGTGGGTGAGGAAACCCTCAGAAGACAGGGAACTAGTTCAAGATAAAATAACCTGAAAGGTCACTAAAGGCCATGAGAAAAATCAGAGATTTCCATGTAGGATTTCCTTCTAAAGTATCCGAGCAGTATTAGACCCCAGGACTAGTCTGAAAATCCCTATGGAGAACAGGCAGAAAGCAAGAGAAGAGGCTCCAACACTCTGCGTCTCAGGCCACTGCATGCATTTAATTACCCAAAGTGAAAACGTGCACGTACAGGCATCACCGTGCAAGGGGCAGGGGTCAGATCCTGATGGAGCACTCCTGCCACGTCCCAGTCTAGGCCGAGGGTGAGTCTCCCATCCCACAGCCATCAACACCCGAAACGCAGCCGCAGACCAGAGTGGCACGTGGGGGAGGAAAAAATTATTACATGCTCCTGCGGCCACATGAATTATTTCACAAAGAAAAGTTATTTCCAAAACTATTTTGAAGCCTGTACTGTATGGAAGCAGCTAATATTATGTGCAGAATAGAAGGGAGCATCTCCCTGAGGAACGCACGTCCCCTGCAGCCCTCCCTGCTGCTCTCCCCAGGGTTGTTCTCAAACTGCCCAAGCGCCTCCATCACGAGGAGCCTGGCTCCAGCCCCTCCCGCTCACCCGGCAGCGGCTCCACTGGCCACAGTCACAGAAGAGACCGTCCCCTCCGTGGCGTGATGCCTGCCTGATGGTCACCTTGACCTCAGTCTCACAGGGAAGGGAGCTGTCGCCATGACTGGCTCTCACGCATGCTACCAATACAGTGCCTACCCATGCCCACCTGTATAAAGGGTTTTATTAATCCCCCTTGAGGTTGCCCCTGCACACACAGCCAAATGTAGCTGAAAATGCCGGGGGGGGGGGGGGGGGAATCAAGTCTTTACCACAGGTGACATACTGTACACCAAGAGAGTCTTTCCTTTGCTGTGTCCCCCTCTGACACCAAAAATGCTGTACCTTGCCTGAACCAATTGGCATTAGTTGGGCATCTTCATGTTAAAAAAGCCCCCACACAACAAACTAACAAAAAGCAGAAAACTGCAAGAAGTGGCTGGAAGACAGGCACGTCCCAGGTCGCAGAAACAGAAGAGAAAAGGAAAAATATGATCAGATACTTTTGTGCCAGGAGGAGGGTACCATGACCAGCCATATCCCAGCTGGGATCACCTGCTGGGTTCTGCCAGCACATGCAGTCAAACTGCAGACCTTAAAGAGGGCAAGACAGTGAAACTGTTCCCACAGCTCCAGGAACTCCTCTTTCTTTGTCCACACCTTGGGGTACTCTTTCATCACTCCCATATGATGGTCAGTAAAAGTTTAGCTGTTTAATTAGTGGGTGTTTAAAAACTGCCAGGAAGATCTTGTAAGAATATAGAAAGAAAAAGGCTCCTTGCTGATGAACTGGCAGAAACACTGCTTTATGCACCTAGCCATGGAATCCTCATCATGTCGGAGGTGCTGCTGCATATCACAGCAGAAACTGAATCACAAAATCAACACAAAAGCATTACATGGACTACAGATGCTCTACAGATTTTCAAATGTTAACTTCCAATGTAAGAGTAGCAATTGTTCTTTTTAAAAAGTCAAAATATACCTATGCTACTAGCAATAAGAATAATAAGGAAGATTGATGACAGGCCGCTCAAATAGGGAGCAGTGGGAAAGAAGCCAGCACCTTTAGAAGAAGCGGTCAACAACAAGACAAAAGAGTCCAGAGGGAGTGTAAAGCAGCAGGGTTTAGCAGTCCTAAACTGCAGTGAGTTAGCAGCTGGCAGGGCATAATAATAACCAGGAGATAAATAGACTTTTCCAGTATGAGGTCAGAAAACTACATAAAATAGAGTTACAGTGCTGGCATTTTAGAAGAGAGAGTGAAGTAACAGGTATTAAATGAAGCCACAGCGGGGGGGGGGGGTGGGGGGGGTGGGTGTGCAGGGCAGGGTCAAAGCCCTGGTGGACACTCTGCTAAAGCTCCTACTGCAGCAGGCTGTTCAAGCACCTACCAGTATCTCTTAATTTTCAAAAGTAACAGCAAGTCATGGATACCAACTTTTGTCCCAAGTTGAAAAGCACTTTCTGTGGCTGTAGAGGGACAACATGCTGCTGTATTTACCTGGAAATTTTTACAGCACAGAAAAATCCAAAGCAAGAATGAAAAATAAGCAGGCTGCATTACACATCTAGCAAATTTCACTAGCAGGAGTAAGTAAGAAAAACTAAACTAGGAATTTCTGCGACAGGAACAGAGCAAACAGAAGAAAATGTACTCCCCAACCTTAAGACAGGCTTAGTACCAGAAACACTCAAGTGCTATGTCACTGCTGACTACATGGATTCCTATACACTCTCTAGTACTTTTATTACAAATTCTTTTCGTATTCAAACCTTTACTCCTCTGCACTGTGCTACCTAAAAGCTGAGCTGTAAGCTCTTTTGACCACAGTGCAGAAACTCTTTACTTTTGACTGCTACACTTCATGCTCAAGATTTTGACCTTCACCTCCCTTTTTGATCAGCAACACAGCAAGAAATTTTGTCTGAACCCCAAAAAACTCAACGAAAAGTAAGAGTGAAAAGATAAGATTATGTCTTATTTTTAATAATGGTGAAAATATTTTTCAACTCATTACTTCAGGAGTTGAAAATAAATTGATAGATTCATGACTGCATAATACTGACAGATAGGAGCATGGATAAATTCCATGTTGCAACTCACGTTGCATTATTGGTCATGTTGGAGCAGAGAGATACAGATGTGCAAGTTCCTCCCTTTCTTGATACAGAAATCTTTTGTTTGCCTCTCATCTTGTTTGTGGAAGAATATCCAGGCAATATAGGAACAACAGCACAGGAGGCTGTAGAGAACAGGATTGCTAAATCTCTACAATGCTGAAGTAAATATTGGTACATTAATTTTGTTATGTTGACAATGCTACAAAAAACCTCATATTTCTAGACAGGAGTTGGTAATAACTATGCTACTATATTATCAATGTCTTAGTGTCTTTTTGCAGCTTGTAAAGTATTTAGGCTGAATACGCACGCTCAGAGTGCTGCAACAAGGTGGAGAGGCAGGATGTGTATTAGTAGGAATTAATTGCTAGGATGCTTCTAACTTTGTCATGACTAATAAAGATAGGTATACTTGCTGTTGCAAGTAAAGAACGCTGTGTTATTAGAAATTGGCACAAGGAGTGCCTAAAACATCCTCTGGCAACTCATTAAAGAACTGGATTAGTCCTAAGGAAAAATAAGGGGTCAGCGATCAACTCCAAAAGATATAAACTCAGCCTTTTCTATGGGTGTATCAAGAAACTGATTACCCATACAAGCACAGCTGAAGAGGAATTAGCCACTGAGTTATGAAAGAGTTGCAAAAGTAGCAAAATACTTTGAAAACATCCAAATATGAAGCAAATTTATGAAAAGAGCCAAGACATAGCAGGACATCTCACCCCCTGTTACGGCAAAGGGCACACAAATACAGTCAGCAATGAGAGAACAGGAAAAGGCAGCTCACTTTCAGGCTAAGATCCCAGGATCCCTCAAATTATTGCCACAGGCATGAATTTTCTAGTAGAAAGAGGGGGTAGAGCCTATGGAGATTTTAGCGCCTCATTAGCACATTGCTTCTATGTCAAATAACCCATACCCATGCCCCCTCCCTCCCCTTGAAATCAGAAATGTATTCTCCCCAGCTCTTACTCCCACACCCAATTTATTAGTGGTGTATTTATGTAATGTTGTGCATGCCACAACAGTATCCAAGGGATTTGTCTGTTGGTTGCAATTACAGTTTGTATGCGCTGCCCAGATTAATGGAAGCTCTATGAAGGTGTCCTCTACAGCACGCTGCACCTAGGGAAGCTGCTCTCTCTTCCCGGGCACTCGCTACTCAGCATGACTATGACTGTATTATATGCACAAGGTCTCCAATTCAGCTACACCCCCAAAAAATGAAGGCTCTAGGAAGTAAAAATTGTCTGTCAACAGGGAAAGCTGTTCTTGCAAGTCTCTGGGAAATGAGAATGACAGATCTCTATGATATACCTAAGACAAAAACGGACTTCATTTCACTTTTTCTGAAAGAGTTCCTCAGACACAGCTGTAGCACTAACTGACTTAAAGATCCATGAATGCAATATCCAGGATTCCCCGACAGAGTAATCTTCATTACAAGGGCAGAGCTTCAGAAGAGGTAGTAGTGTTTCAGAAATTTAACTTCTCCTGACTTTTTCATGCTGCTAAAGCTATTGAAGTTTTATGAGTCCAGGATGCTTTTCTCCCCTCAGAGTTACCAAATGTGAAATAAATACATATTAGTAGGGACTGCAACACTACACTGTCTGAATGTTTGGCAAAGCACCCTCAGACACTGCAAGACACAGTCTCTCTCCTCTTTGAGGGCAGATCCACAGCACTAATCCACGTCAGGCTCTCAAAGGAGAGCTCTTCCAACACTGGAAAGAATAATTCAAATGCAGTCTTGCAGGACCAGAATAACATTGATGTTTTTACCTGCATCTCAGAGGAGCTCCATTTGAGCTCCTCTATTTAACAACAGAAGTCTGGCCTTCAAGATTATCATAAAAGAGGATTGTAGAAGGTGCAAGTAAGAGGGGAGAAGGGGGGGGGGGGAAGTGAGAGATTGCCATTACAACAGGCAATTAAACCTGCCAGGTAACAGTTGAAGATAAGCCTGCACTGTCCACAGCAAGCTAAAGGGCTCTAACAGCAAGCTAAAGGGCTCTAAAATAACTCATCGCTTGCACTGGATTTATTCATGCCCTTCCTCTGGTAGGCAACTACAAGCTATTGCTGCAGAGTGGCTGGTCTCACACCTGAGATGCAAAAACTGTCTGCTGGGTTGAAACATGAAGTAGAATTAGTTAATTTGGGCCATCTTTAGTCTTACTTTACAAGATTTCGGCTGAGTAGAGGTTGTATCCAGCTCAGGTGGTGGGAAATGTTTAGAGTTCAAATACCATCCATACCCTTAAACCTAAACATGTCTTTGCATGCTTGCCTTCTATCAGTGTATCCCTATGCGAGTTATTAGTTCTTTAAATTCAAAAGGTGTGGTCTCACCTGATCCTTGAAAGCCAGATACCATATCTCATTTTCATAAAAACCTCAATTTTTTGTAGTGGTTATCTCTGTTAAATGAATTTTATCACAGGTAAAGAAATGATCTTGAAAAGGGCAGTAGTTAAACATATACCAGACAGTAGCAAATCACTTCAAGGGTACATTTCCTTTACAAGCACTTCTAGCTTTTTAAGGAGTTCAGCACAGCTATGTGTTGATTGGTCTTAATATAATTTTCGCTTTCCTGACATTTTGATCCTCTGAGAGATGCATGAAATGGAAATTCTATCATGAATGAGGTTAAACAGATGCTGCTACTTACTCTTCAGTGTTCAAAAACTCTTATTTGAAACCGAACTAAAATGGATGTTGGGAGTAAATTCTACAGTTACACTGAACACCAAAAAGCAAGAAGTGGCTTATGGCATGGTAAGGATAGCGGAAAACTCATTTTAATGAGTTCAGTAGTGCTACTGCTGTCATCCATAAACACATGTTGTTAGCTTAAGCATTACTTGGCTGGATTTTTAGCCTTTTGCAAAATGTTACTGTGGGTATAAAACCAACAACTTTGCACAGGATTCAAGAGATACACTAGATATTTCTTAATAAATCTTCCAATTCAAACAGTAATGCACTCAATAGCTAGATCCTCACTTCACTGCTTTTCTAGCAGTCAAACCTTCTCACATATTTAATTTTATTCTTATAAACTGATGATGATTCATGGAAGATTACATTGCAATAAATCTTTCTGTGAAGTAACTACATTCATACAGACATGCACAAAAAACAAGAAAAAGTTTATATTCCCCTTCAGTTCCCTCACCTAAAACAGTAAATATAATACATGGCAACTGGTCCTGTATTCTGAGCATTGCTTTCAAATACATTTTTTTTCTGCCAAAAAAATGCAAAATTTTTTTCAAGCACAAGTAATGAATAGTTAATTGCTTTTTGCTTTGTTTTAACTTTCAGAATTGACCTGGGGCACTCTGTTTCTTTGACAAAAAGAGGATGGGCATTTCTTTAGGGTCTCTCACATCTATCACTGTTATCAGGACAGGAACGGAGATCTTTCATACTGCTCTGCTGATAATTCAAGAAGCTCACGATGTGAAGTGGCCTTGAGTTCAATATGTTTGTTTAGTACAGGAGATTTCGAGCTCTACAAGAAAAATAAACACATTCTTTCAGGCTAACTGTAAAGGTTCAAGACTGACAGTTGGAAAGAAAAATAAAACCCTCAAGCCCTGCCTTAAGGGGAACCATTTTTTCAGCTCATCATGAGCAAAGCTATCTATATGAAAGCCATGTAGTTCAGCCAAGACTTCTAGCTGATTTTCTCCCCTTCTTGAATCAGTAATCAATTTTAATTAAACGTGGAAGCTGTAATTTTAGGCAATGTTCATGTGCTAATTGAGATACTGTTAGCAGCAGGCAAATAAGCGCAAATGGGCAGCTGAAATACAACTGCAGGACCAAGAGAGCCTGCCTGTTGGCTGAGCCCTTTAGCACCTCTAGTCCTCAAACCAGCAGGGCAGAGGCCTGGGAGGGGACCCATTTTCCTAAATGCATGCTTATACTGGGAGGGACAGAGGATGCAGACAGGGACAGCATACAGCCACTGCATATTTTTAACATGCCAGGATAGGGAGGGAAAAAACCTTTTCCTTAGCAAGCATTTCCAGGTAGCTTAACCTCTCACCTGCTGCCAGAATCTTCTTCCTCCTTTACCAGATCTCTTTAGGCAATTTGCCTACTCCTTCTCTACAAACATAGCCATCTATTCACACAGCTCTTATACACAGGGCACGCGAGCGAACTAACTTGCTGTAATGGAAAAAGTGCAGCCAACTCTAAAGCATGGCTCCAGGAGGCTGTCCGACACCTGCTGATGGTGTACACCACACCTTCAACGCTACACCAGTGACCAGCATTCCCCAGATCCCCTGTGCTCTCCAAAGCAACACTAAACCAATTCCCCAAACTGAAGATGATGCCTGGAAGCAGACAACTTAAACTGAGAAACTGGAAAGCGAGGTTAAGATGCGATCCATCAAATAACAGCTTTGGTAATTTGATTAAGTAATGTCAACTACCCTCTTATGCTTCTCAAGATCTATTTTATGCCGTCTCAAGATGTGGTACAAACTTACAAGCAAATACTCAAAGGGACAAACACAGACCAACTGCTCAAAAAAAAAGCTCCATAGTCCCCTAATATCAAAGGAAAATGAAATCTAGCATATTCTGTCCAACTCTGCAAACCACTGCCATTTGAGAAGCGAGAAAAAAAGACAACCCCTTTCCTCCCAAATTCCACAGCTGTAGTCCTATAACTGAAGGCCAAATTATGCTGTATGTTCATGCACAAAACTTAGAAGTCTGACATTTCCTTAATTCCTGGCCACTTGAGTTTCCAACTTCCCCCCCCCCCCCCCCTTCTTTTCTCAGTATAACCAATGTATAAAATTCCTATACTAAAAGTTGAAAAAGAAACTGAAGCCCACCCAACTCCAAATTCCACCATCTGGTATCACATATTTCACAGGGACCATCAACAGTGATTTTTAGATTCGTTACACTAATCTTTTGCACTAAGTCTAACTGGGGACAATTGGAGGTTGTTGAGCTCCACAGGATTAGCAGGAAGGAAAGAAAAAACACACTCTACCAAGAGATTTCACAGATAGTTACTGACATCCATGTAATGGAAAGACTCACAATCTTCTATCTATTCCAAATACCAGAAAGGAGGGAGGTTGAGTAGATGATACAAGAACCTTTACTAACTACCCACAAGACAGTTCCCAGTACATCTCATTCAGCTCGTTCTAGATCCTGTTCTAATTCATCACTATGCTTTATCTTAGCCCAATTTCCTTGCCTAGACAGACTCAGACCCAATTCTCAATTTTGCAAGAAAAACAAAAGAACTTGCCTTGTTTGATGTACCTAACAAAACAAAAGCTCTGAGGGCTAAAAAACACTTTGCAGCAACAAACCCTAGAAAGACAGGAGTCATTGAAGCTAAAGGCTAATGCTGACAATAATGGCTATAAAATCACTTACTTTGGAAACTGGTAGACCATCTATGACTACCACACAAACAAGGTTCTGGAACAGCTTTGTAATAGGAGTATTATAGACTAGGTAATTAGTTTTAATATCCTTTTAACTATTGGAGATGGAGCTTATAACCCAACAGCCTGAGTCCAGTCCATTGCTGTCTTAACTGCCTCATGTTTCCAATAATGAGTAACATTCAGCATTTCAAAGATGCAGAATTTAATGATATATTTAATCAAGACTCTTTTTTTTCTAACCAGCTGACTGTACTTAACAGAAGCCAGAGGAAACCCTCAAAGTATATTGAAAACTCCAGCTCACGACCAAGGTCAAGCTGTAAAATGCCTCCAGAAGTAAAGACAAATTCAGATCATCTAGTTCATCCTCTGCAAGAAGCACATCTCTCCTGTCATCATGAAAAACGCCCTGCATAGGTGTCCCTGAAAGGTTTATATAGAGCTGTGCATTTATATAACCCTCTAACCTCTTTCAGCTTAGGCTGGAGAGGTCACTTACACAGACCAGTAGCTGGCTTCAAAGCTGATGGCTGAAAAAAAGTGACAGCAACGTATCCTTCCTTACCCTCTCAGCATGCCCACTCCAATTACTCTCATATTTACTGACTTCTGTGCTCACTCACATTTCATTTTTCCTCTCTTTGATGATACAGACGTCCTGGCTCCATCTGTCATAGGGTTAAATAACCATCTCTGATTTCAGTAGATTCTATGAACTGCAAAATAGAGCCCTGAACCAATCAAGATTTTTCAAGAGGTTTTGGGGTTTTTTTTGGTTGGGGTTTGTTTGGTTTTTTTTTTTTTAAACTGGTCCCTTCTGAGCTGAAGGCAAGTAGAGTTTAGCCTGAGTTTCAATGGAGGTAGAAGCATATTTATATTTATCTTCATCTTCATGACAGTTTCATATAGTAAGTGTTCTCTTCTGCTTTATAAAAACATATAATCACAAAATGTTATTTCAGGAAAAGAAAGCCAAAGAATGCTTTAACTTATGTAGACTATTATTCATTATTGCTTAGAATACGGCAATATGTTGTTTTCTAACTTCAGGAAACATCATAAATCTGATGATGTGTTTGGCTACTGAGCCATTCTGAAAGCCTACAGAAGGCAATGTTATGGTGAACATCTATCAGAGAGCAATCTGGTGAGCTAGGATATGCACCCCTAAAAACATCCACTTGCCTGTCTCTTAATTATATTTTACTGTTTCTACTTGCTATGCACTTTCCCATCAGTCCAACTTTTCATACTTTAATTGACATGACATTACAGCTCACATATCCCAGTACAGACACTTATGTTCTTAGTTCTGTAATAAAGACATCCTGCCATCCATCCAGATCTTGATACTCACATTTCACTAAAGCATATACATACCATTTTTAACCATGAACTAGGAGAACAATACACCATAAACACTTACGGGTTTTGGAATAGAGAAATAGACATTTTCAGTGAATCTGAGGGCATAATTTATAAACTGCTTTCAGGGATTTTTGTATTTAAAGATAGATTATACTCCTGCCCAAGACACTAAGTAACATCAGCCTCATTGCTAATCAGTGCCATTACTGTTTTGCTATCACTCCCCGGAAGTGAGTCAACAGGAGGCTTGCTATGCAAGCAAAATGCATTGCTTGTACAGATGCTGGGCGTTCACAAACTTTCCCAGTGCATCCTTCACAACAGCTAGTGCTGCAGGACGGCAGTCCCTTTGGCTTTTCTCCTTCCCCTGTAATTTTTGTCAATGGTATCAGTGAAACATCAGCCTTAACGAGAGTGCTGAAGTCAGCAAACGTGGAATGAAAACCATTAGGGTTCTTTCAAAGTTTGCTTCAAGACTCAATAAGCGTTATATATAATGAAATCTTTGTCACTGCTCATCATTCTCTAGCTATCACCAGGCAAAATTCCATTACATGTTGACCAAACAGTCCACTTTTTGATACCAGTATCTGCAGTCAAGATTTGAGAACTTAAAGAGCAACTACATTTTAAAACATATTGTATGGGCACATTTGGCTCAGCAGAATGTGAAGTGTAATTTCTGTGTAGCCTTCCCAACTGAAGGAAGTCACTGTGCCTGGTTTATCTGAAATAGGCTTTGGACACTACTAAAACATAACACAAAACAGACACCACACAAAACAGGAACCTCATCCAGAACAAAAACAAAACCCTCAGAAGAAGATGATATCTTCATCAGCAAGTCTTAAAAAGCAGTCTTTATCAAACATGCCAGATAAGGAAAGAACACAAAAACATTTTTTAATACTTTCAGTAATAGTCCAATAGAGAAAATGGTATTTTTTTACCCAACTTGAAACAAAAAAACCCCACCCACCTAGACATCCTGTGAGGTTAACTAGGAAAACTTAATTCTTTGGCACTGGAAACAGTGGCCTACAGAAAAACCCATTTGTTTCAAGGTTATCATAGGGTTACAAAACAAAAACAGACATTTGGGTTTGAATATGCTCACACAGTCGAGGCAGAGCTGGAGCAGGAAGCCAGGCTGTTGCAGTAGGATGTCGGGCTCTTGTGCAGATATACCCCAGGCAGCAGTGGGACTTCAACTGCTAATGAGTGTGATTTGACCAAAATCCCACCAAACACAAAGTGTTCCCATAAGAACTATGCTGACTGAAGCCAAAGGTCCATCAAGCACAAGGTCCTTTCTGCAGCTGATGAGTATCCATAGCCAAGGGTAGAAGGACAGAGCAGAGCAAATGCATACCTTCCCCAGTACACTCTCCCTGCTTCTACTGGGAAGAGGCTCACAGTAGGGTTTACAGTCTTGGAGGGTGTTTTGCTCCATTAATCTGCTGATTTGTTTTTCATTTGTATCAAGTGAAAATAAATGCACTAAGTAATTTATAATGATGGTTTTGAAAAATGCTGGAATGAAATTTTGGCTATATTCTAGTCAAAGCCTTTGGAGTTTGCATGTTAAAGTTTTACAGTTAGGTGTAGAACTTGAAAATCTTCATTGGACAACAGATTAAATGGCTCAACACAGTGATGTAGTGTGGGGAAACTGGGAAGAATTCAGCACCCAAGGGAAAAATGCAGACAAAAAATGGGTTTGGACAATATGGTGCTGTCCAAACTAGAATTTGGATCTGATTGTGACTAATCCTTATATTTATGAGTTACTTAGGTTTCATCTATAAAGGGTGATTTCCAAAACTATGCTTCCCCCACCCTAGAAGCACTAGTTTAATACTGAGTTTGAAGAAAATTTATCTTTCTAGGCTACCAAAAAAATGCTCCCCTAAATCCACTGATCAAAGGCGAAGTCAAGGAACAGAGGAAATACTGTTGCCGTTTCCAACACAAGTAGACTCTGGCAGAGAGATAAATCATTTGACTTTTAGACAGAAAATTGTAAAACGCTTTCTGTCCATTCGTGACAAAGTTGTCTTGGGACAGGCAGGAGTGTTCATAACAGCTTCCTTTCTCCAGAAATGCTGTAGGTAAAAATAGGAAATAGACAGTGACAAGGACAGAATCAGAGATTCTGATTTGCAACTTCAGGCCCAGAAAATGCCAGCTGTAGCTTCCCAGGTAATGTTTGACACTGCATACACAGCGAAAGAAAATCCAAACTGTCCACAGACTTTACTTACTAAAACCCAGTCATCCTGCTTTATTTAACAGCAGGATTACTGGGAAACATTTCCGATTACTTACTACACGGATAGAATGTTTTTTCTCAAAATACAGATGGGCACCACAGACCAAATTTTGCATTTCAAAACACAAATTCAACCACCACTGACATAAACAGGAGTAACCCACACTCTCCTTTCAGACTGGTTACAGTCACATCTGTCAATTTAAATGTAATGGTCTGGAAATTGCTGGAAGTTGTTTTTTCAAGGAAATGAATTTTCAAATAATATTTCTAGTGTGTTTTTAGATCCTTTGTCCATTCCAATATGAGAAAACGAACTCTGAGATAGCAACTCCAGTAACAATTATTTCAGTCTGAAATATGTTACTAACTACTCCAGAGGGTCACTGGATGCACAGTGAAAGAGTATTTTCTTTGAAGGACTTGAGGCTGAGGAACACTTTAAAAGAAGCAAAGTTTTTAGGCTTCCCTGCTGACCACAAAGGCTTATCCTCACAAATAAGTCACGAAATGGAAACTTTCACGTACCAGATAAAGGCAGCCTGCCCACATATTTGGATGAAAGCAAAAATATTTCAGGAGGAGAACCAAATAACTTCATTTTTGTGTTAACTAGGAACTTAACTCAAACCACATTCTTAGGTGCATGCATCTACACGATGTCATTCCAGCCTATTCCCTTCGTTGCATTATCAGAAAATTTATCAAGCGATGCAGATAATGCCATTCTGATCTTTTTTTGTGTTATCTTAGGTTTTCAAAATGTTTATAAAAAAAGCATGCAGTCAGTCAGATTTTTGACCCAACAATCTGGCACAGTTTATTAAAGTTAACCCAAAAGCAAAAGCATCAAACTATGAATTTCCTTACTGTATTGCAAGATCATTATTGTGACAAGTAAATGGCAAGATCCTGATGAATGGCTGCCACTGTTCAATAGATTGAAGAAAGCTTGAAAATGCCTTATCTATGCTCTCTGGTACAGGAAGATTAAGGAAAGGGTGGGTAATAACCTTTCGTATAACCCTAAAATACAGGATTCAGTTTGTCTGGCTCCATGCTGTATTACTGCTTCGGTCCAGGCTATTGTCTATTCTCACGACATTTATAAAAAAAGAAAACAAATTTCAGACGTATGATTTTTGGCTCATTTTACAAGGCAAAAGTGCCATTAATAGCCTTCTGAAGGGTTCACAACATTATAAATCATTTAACTAAGTTGCAATTATAAAAGTCAACAAACATGTTATGAATGGTACCTACACATAATAGGTTGATAACAACTTGTTTTTCAAGTATTTTAATAAAAATCATTTCTCTCACTATAATGGTTAATATAGAGAGGTACGGCTTAATCACAATAGGTAAAAGCTTATCAAAACTAATCACAAATGAAATTTGTAAAAATCACATTAAAGAATTGCATCTATTTTTCTTTCTTTCTGATCTGTAAAGAAGATCTGAAGAGATTTTTCTATGTACTATTATTTTCTAGGTTTCTTTACCTTAAATATAACAGCTCTTTTCTGCCCTGTTTTGCTCAATGACTTTTAGAAACAACTATGAAGATATAATGTATTCAGATTCAGTTATTGAAGAGGTGGTTTGGTTGTGGGTTTTTTTGAACTTCCAGAAATCTTTACTATTTTTATTAATATCCGCTTAGTTCAAATTCTGAGTAAGCTGACCAAGAAGAAAAGGTACAGGTTATAAAAACATATACTTCAAGTGAAAATTGAGGAAAGTCTACAAGACTTCCAATCTTCCAATACACAGGAAAAAGGATTAGATATTGCTGTTTAGATGGAAAGAACAGACATATATGCTTGCCTGTGAAAGGAAGCTTTTACTTCATTATAAATCTACTAAAAGCAACAAAACGACTAATCCTGTGTTTTTTCCTTCTTCTTAACCTTCATCTTTCTACCTTTAAGGTAGATCATTTGTAATGATGCTTGGGGCCCTGATTCTGCAAAAAAACTCATGGAAATACTTAACACTGAGATTGTTGATGTCCTAATACTGTAATTACGCTTACCTGGTTTTAAAAGCTATGCATGTGTACATACAAGATTAGAGGTATACCAACAAACAGGATACTAAGCACAGAGTGAAGTCTCAGAGCAGCTACAATCAGTGTCAAAACTCTTGTTCTCATTTACAGAACAGAATTTAACCAATAAACAATGACATGTTTTATGTTGCTTGGTTTTCACAGTGATTTTACATGAGAGATCCATGAATGTAAATATATATATACACACATTCTATAATACACTCTGTGTACATATGGACACCCTCAGGGGTCCATATTGGGACCAGTACTGTTTAATATCTTCATCAATGACATAGACAGTGGGATTGAGTGCACCCTCAGCAAGTTTGCAGATGACACCAAGCTGAGTGGTGTGATTAACACACCTGAGGGACAGGATGCCATCCAGAGGGACCTGGACAAGATCAAGAAGTGGGCCCATATGAACCTCATGAGATTCCACAAGGCCAAGTGCAAGGCCCTGCACCTGAGTTGGGGCAACCACCAGTATCAATACAGGCTGGGGGATGAAGGGATTAGAGAGCAGCCCTGAGGAGAAGGACTTGGGGGTACTGGTGGAAGAAAAGCTGGACATGAGCCGGCAATGTGCACTCACAGCCCAGGCCAACTGTATCCTGGGCTGCTTCAAAAGAAGCGTGGCCAGCAGGACGAGGGAGGTGATTCTGCCCCTCTACTCCGCTCTGGTGAGACCCCACCTGGAGTACTGCGTCCAGCTCTGGAGTCCTCAGCACAGGAAAGAAATGGACCTGTTAGAGCAGGTCCAGAGGAGGGCCACCAAAATGATCAGAGGGATGGAACACCTCTCCTATGAGGAGAGCATGAGAGAGTTGGGGTTGTTCAGCCTGGAGAAGAGAAGGCTCCAGAAAGACCTTATTACAGCCTTTCAGTACTTAAAGGGGGCTTATAAGAAAGACGGGGACAGACTTCTTAGTAGGGCCTGTAGTGATAGGACAAGGGGTAATGGTTTTAAACTAAAGGACGGTAGATTTAGACTAGATATAAGGAAGAAATTTTTTTAGAAAAGGGTGGTGAGACACTGGAACAGGTTGCCCAGAGAGGTGGTAGATGCCCCATACCTGGAAACATTCAAGGTCAGGTTAGATGGGGCTCTGAGCAACCCGATCTAGTTGAAGATGTCCCTGCTTATTGCAGGGGGGGTTGGACTAGATGACCTTTAAAAGGTCCCTTCTAACCCAAACTATTCTATGATTCTACATAACATACCCATATGCATACCCCATACATATACTGCATATATACATGTGTATTTTCCTACAGAACTAAGGACTGGAACAGTAATTTTGTCAGTATTGGCTGGTGAATCAGCAAATAATTACCCAGGCGTAAACAGGTTTTCTTTACATGCATGAGCTGTGAAAGTTGGGAAGCATATCTGTTAAGACTACCTAAGTTTCAAAGTTGGTATAAACATAAATATGCTAGCTATACTGCAAAGCATACAGGCAACACACCTGTACCCATTATAGCTAGGATAAGCAAGTCAATCTGGATGCACCCTACAGCACTCTTGGTGTATTTTGCAGCACTAGTAGTGAAAATACAGATGGACTCCAGGAGGCTTTTGGTTTGCTTTTTAAACGTGGAAAAAGAAACAAAAATCATTCAAGACATCTTCTGTTTGTGGCTAAGCACTGATGTGGATCTTGGGAATTGCTACAGCATTTGTCCAAGTCCAAAACCACTATGGGCTTCTACCACAGGCAAGGCTAAGGGCAGCAGGCAGCAGCTGACTGCACAGCCTTGGAGATGAGCACTCTACGGCCTCCTCTGAAAAACATCAACTATTTAAAGGTGAGAGAAATTGCATAGTCCCAACAACTGACAGCCCTTTCCAGGAGCAACAGATCAACCCGACAGCCAGTGGGACTCTTCTACGTTGCACAACAACCTGTAAATGAGGAGTAGTTGCAAGCAAACCATATAGGTTAGATGCTGCAGGTACTGCCCCAGGAAACCCAATGAAGGGTTCAGACATGGCAGGCTGATGGAGCAGGAGGGGAGGCAGCTGAAGTCATCAGGGAATTGGTCTTGCCTCACCAGCATTAGTTCTCCCACCCTGCTCTCCAAAAAGTTCTTTTTGTTAAAACACATTCATTAACACATTTCTTATCAACGGGTAAATCTGATTCACTGAGTGACTAAACAACATAGCTTTGCCTCCCATATTTTTGGATGTCCACACCCAGAGAAGTCAATTGTTTCACAATTTTCAAAAGGACCCCTAGGACCTGAAACTAACCCTTGTCATTGCCAATCAGTGCTGGCCTATATTAGCTTTTCAGGTAATATATGTAAATGAAAATGCTCAGCTTGATTAAGCGTTAAAACTATTATTAAGTGTTGTTATCTGGATTTCCCATGCTCTTACAATATTTTCAAAATTATAATCAGCCATGAGCCAATATTAAACAGTTGGATTAGAAATGTCTGCACCAGTCCAAGGAAACTTCCTGACAGGATCAACAAACAGTAATTAAACATCATTAAACATCACCGGCAGCTAGCATTATTGAATAAAGTGTATCGAAAAAGAGGAGGTAGGGAGGCACGTCTGCATGATGGCCAAGTCATGATCTTGATGAATTAGAGTCGTACACCATGGCCTGTACATCTGGCTGCTGAAAACTGTCTATATTAAGGACAAAATACATGGAGTGAAAGTTCTGATCTGACACGAAGATCAGCAGTACTTAATCAGTAGCACAGTCGTAGGACAGCATAAGTTATAGCACTGCCTCCCGAGCAGTTTCAGCATTTCCATGAGTAGATTTAGCAGGTGAGCTGTACCCCATGGCTGGGCACGGGAGGCCAGAGGAAAGAGCCGTCATCATTTGGTTCTCACAGCTGCTGCACAGCCCATGAAGTCAGAGTACACTATTCATGAGGTTACTACAATTTAAACAGTATTTCATTGTGCATTAACAAAGTTTCTCCGTTTTTACATCCTTTCATTAGTCTCACATCTGCTTTCAGACTAGTTTCATCATGCTGTTCCTCACCCTTCCTTTTATTGTTACATATGTAAATCCACAGTTCTGTACACTTTGATTTTCTCTCTCCATACACGCGAGTCCCTTGGGAGCAACCAGAGATTGACTCTAATGGCAACGCTGCTGATAGCACTGGGTGCTGCCCCGGAGCACGGCGGCAGCTGTTCCTGGAAGCTTTTCACACCACCACAACCACTACATGGGATATTTCCCACCTACAGGCAAATCCTACAGGTCACCTGCAACGCTCAGTACCGAGTCAGAAACCACACAGACCTCAGCAGACTTCCCACTGAGCGGGCTAGTCTACCTGAAAGTCAGGTATGAAAGACTAAGGTACATGATACAGCTTGCATGTGTATAAAAATACATGCATTCAAGTAATTATGCACACTATTTTTCTGAAGGAGAAAGTAATTGTATGGTTTTTTCCACATTTGCCATTTTCAAAACAAGTCTCTGAATTCAACAAAGCTTCTATAATAAAAAATATATAGAGAGACTTACAACTCTTATGTTTCATATTTTAATTCTAAAAAAATAAAAATCAACAGCAATGTCTGCAGAAGTATTTCCTTTGGAATTTTCTAATGGCAATAAAATTATTCATAGTATAAATACCTTCAACTGGAAAGGGCAAACTCATTAATCAATAAAGCATTTAATCACTCGGAGGAAACAGAATGAATAAAGTGTACTTCTATGGCCATTTTGCATTTTATTGCAAGCCAACTTCATGTAATAATCACTCTAGAGTTAAGTGACTTTTTTATTAGAAGTAACGAGAGGACAGTATTTTTGATTTTTAAAAGTCTTTTTTACAAGTCTTCTAGCATAGCAAAAAGTTTATATAAAATATCCTTATGCACTGTACAAGGTCACAGTGTGAAGGCACTAAACTGGAAAATTATCCAGAAGCACTCTTACCCTCCATAAAATACATCATCTCCATATTTTAATTTATTTCCTACCCCTGGACTTTAAGTTATGCACTACTAGTTCCAGACTGTGTTCTTCCAACTCTGCTGTGAGACCCATTATAATCTCCATATTGCAGAGCAGTTTCTCAGTCATTGGAACTACAAGGAAGATGACAAAAATTACACGTTAGCCTCATATTTCTCAAGCAGAATCAGTCCCACCGAACACACTCTCAAGCCTACCCCAGACAAAGGCGCTATTGGGAGCTCAAATTTTGAAGTCTCCAACCAGCCAAGAACAATTTTTATAGAATCATCTCTACCACTATTGCAAATATTTGTATAAGCATAAGCAGTAGCCCCTGAGCATACAATATATTGTTGCTTTAAGCAGCAGCGCGTGACACAGCATCAAGGAGAAACAAGGCAGAGCCTACACCTAACCAACAGTCCTTATTTTGTTGATGTCCTCTGTTTCTTAATGCATCTGTTCAGGTATAGCAAGGAGGTTGTGTGACTATTTTCAGTAACTAGCATTCTGTGGACAGAAACACTCATAAAATACCCAGCTTGTCAATGGAGAGTTGTTGTGGCTCTTCTCTACTTCAGAGTGTATATTGATCCAGCCCAGAAAGAAAATCAAGGGAAGTCTTGCTGTACGGCAAGGCTCCTACTCGGGGAGCCAGAGCAAACTACATGACTGTGGTTTGAGTTGGCCTCTAATACTGTAATAGTTTTTCCTGGCTAACAGACAAACCTAGATGGAGCAGCAAACCTTCTCTCCTTGTGTTAGAGCACACAACAGTACCTAACTTAAAACTAACAGACCTCCTAACAGCTGACAGAGACGATATGAAAACCTCTACCATGAGGGTCTGACATCCCAGAGGCCTCAAGGATGGCAGGGTGTTCAGTCCCACATACAAGAAGGCAGACATCAGGTTCACATTTCCCAGCTACTGCATGTTTGATAGCTTTTATCTCAGCTCTAGCTTATTGCATTTCAGCATTTCCCGGCTTTATAAACTGGGAGATAGCAACTCTTGCATTCACAAGGGACGTGATGACCTGAAGGCACTGTTAAGGGCCCTTGGCTGTGATTCCATCTTCACTGTTTTGCATGGGACTTTACAGATAGAGCACAAAACCAGTTTAAACCATAATACTTTGGTCCTTTTCATGTATTTTAAATTATGGTTCTAATTAGTGAGATCTTATGGATTGTCATTATGAAGATCTAGGCGTTTGCAACATTAATAAGTATTCCTTAGATTTATTTTCCTGGATAAGCTGGACATTTACTATTTCAAAGTCAGCATGGAAAAAACCCACCACCTTTTGGCTCCAACGGTTTGGGCACAGATCCCTGTCAGCTGGGCTGCCTTCAGAGGAATAATCTCTGAATTAGTTTACAGGACACAGACTCTACCAGTTGCTCTCCAACCTGCCTCTGTACTAACAGTGTGACTGAAACGTTACCAGGAATTAACCAAGACCCCTCCACCTGGCATTGCTGCGAAGCCTTTTTCACTTCTTGTGCTTCGACTTAGCTTATGAGACTGGGGAGGAAACAATAATGTAAAACATTACTAGATGTCATGTTCTCAGTGCAAAACCCTGACAGCAGTTAATACACAGTAAAACAAAGTCTTTGCCAAGCAATTAAGCTCACAGAAGATAAGCAGATGACAAGAATTAAACTCATTAATTAACTACATAAAAGCTACAGATAACAAAAGCGATTCTCCGATCTGTGCAGCACAGTCCCTGCTACCATCTCCTTCCCCGGTCTTCACACAGGAGCACGACCACCTTCCCCTTCTTACTGACCTTACTGACAGCAGCTCATGGCTTCAGTCACCTGGCCCTTGACTTTTAATATCTGCTTGAACAGCATCATCAAACAGCAGCAAAAAATACATAAAAAATAAGAGCAGAGAAGACTGATTGCTTTCACATGACTGCAGCCACCGACTCAGAGCTGAAGGCTTCTGCACCAAGCACATGAGAAAAGATGTAAGATGCATGAACAGGGTAGCGGAGAAATAGAGTTAATTTCCAGGAGATAAAGGGAGATACAATAAGAGCGTCACTACTACTTTAGTTCAACTAACTGCCATTAACATGCAGTGATCTGAGCGTTATGTGAAAAACAGAAGCGATTACAGATGTGCAAGAAGGAAGCAAAGTTTTCAAAATATTTTCAGCAGGATTTTACAGGGAAATACTGAAACCCTTTTCTCTATTCTCAAAATCAAGTAAGAAATATTTCCTAAAGTAAGATTTCAGATAAAAGTATGAAGTAAGAAGGAAAAATGTTCTGTCCAGAGTTTTAGCCTATTCACTTCAGTTCTCGTTGACTTCACTGGTTTATTGGCTTTGCCAACCGTTGTCCCAGGATACTCAGATTCTGACAAGACCTGCAGAGCCAAAGTGAATACAACCAGTTGTCTCTTTTCAGTACAACTGCAGGCAATGAACTGCGTTCCTGACAGACATTCGTTTAAAAGTTGCGTTTCACAGAAACTACTCCTTATGCAGTATACTGTGCTTGAGAGTTTTTACAACGCTTTGAGTCACTTCCCTGAAATTGAAGTTGTTGATTTCTCTCATGTATGAAATCACTTGCACCTTATGATGACAAATTGAAACAACTAAGCAAGCACATTTTTGCTGGGTTAAAATACAGACAGACAAGGAAGAAAGAACATGTACATTTGTACAACTTTTTTTATGTTGCAGTAGCCAAAAGATCTTCCAAAATCTTATCTCCTCAGCAATACCTTCCTTGTCTGACAAACAGGAAAGTCTAAATCTTTTTTTCCTCCTGCAAATTGTGAGCATGTGGAAAGGGACAAAAATATGTAGCTGCCTCTCTGCAAAGACAACTAAATGTGACCCTACAGATGGATCGTTCTATTGTTAAGGAAAAAAAAAGTAATAAAATACTTTCAGGCAAAAACATGTTTATTTAACAAAAGTTTACAACTTTATAATATCAAACAATGTGCCTTTAACTCAGGTATTAACTGTCTAACTTATGGTTGTGAAAGAAATTCACCAATGTACAGAAAGGCATCAAAACATATTTGAAAGCGAGCCTCAAAAATATGTTTAATACAGTAACTTCCAAAAAAAGTGGTCGTCAGAAGCCATTTTGATTCCTCAAATTCTTCTGCCCCAGTTTTTCCCACTCATCCTGCATTCTAAAGTTCACCCTAAAATCCATCCCCTCCAAAATACCCCAGCTTCTCCCAGTTAAAAACCGTACTTCTTCCATCACTTCTCCTCTATTGCAGGCTCCCCATACCTACTGCAATATTTCAGCACCTCAAGTTCATCCTGCTCACACCTCCCCTCCCCTCCCCTCCCAGGCCATGAGCTCCTCCAGTACCTTTCCACGAGCTGCTGAAGCCAGTGGGGTGTTTCTCTATCCAGAACTTACCCCAGGTCTTTGCTGGAGCAGGTGGCAGAAAAAGAGCCAGACATGGCCTCTAATAAATAAATACAATTCTAAGGGCAGAAAAAGTTTGTATCCTGAAAAATACGATAGTCTTGAGCTACATTTGGCATGGGAAAGATGCAGCATACTGAAACATAATTTTTGTCTGGTTTACAAGTGCTATCCCAGTGTGTAGAGCAATGATTATTGACCTGTCAGGGAGGGCAATATATTTTTGACACTTAACTGTTTGGAAAGACGATTAAATTGGGAAAAAAAATTCACTCATCTAAACTGAATTTCTTGGATAAACACCACTAAAACCACTAGGACACACAAATATTTCTTTTTTGCTTTGTTTTCTAACGACATAAGTTTTATTCTCAATTGTTATAAAATATATTTCCCAGTTGTGACTCAAGTCATACAGCTGCAGTAATATCTATCTGAATCAACACATGAGTTTATTCTTTGCATTTGCTCAAGGCTTTCAATTAGTATTGAACATTGGTGTTCAACTGAACAATGTTATTTGAGAGAAAAAAAACACTGACTGCTCTTTTTAGAAAAAAAACAAACCACAAAACAAAAGACAACTAAAACACCTTTGATCAATTATGCAAACATTTTTTCATAAACTTTAAAAATAAGTGCAAAGATTTACGCCAGACTGAACTTCACCAGTTCAAGGTGATTTTGGAAAGCTTTATATACACACACATTTGTTTTATATTCAGAGATCATTATGGATATATTAAATGAAATATTTTAAAAAATGTTAAAGTGTGTCTGATTTACCTCAAGATACACACTTGCAGCTGACTTTACTGTAGTTTGCTCCTCTATACAAGTCCCAAACACCAAAATTTACACAGACACTCCAGTGAAACTTTTCAAAGATCAATACTGACCTGTAACCTTAGAAAAATACATGTGCTCTCTGTAAGTAGGCTTGGCACAGCCCTGAAATCAACTGGCTTTTTTGTGTGCAGCTCCCAGTTGAGTAGTCAGACACAGATCTTCAGGGATTCCCTTCTTTCTTTCAACAAGGCATATTAAGAACTGCTTTGGTTTAGATGGCTCAAGCATACACTTGAGGTTTGTCTGTACTATTACTGAGCCTAATCAACAGCAGCTTCTTCAGAGAAGCCATTTATGAATACAGAACACATCACACAGATCCACACACCATGTGTGTGTGCTGACAAGCACGGTATTTACATTTTATATCAAATTTGGCTGCCCAGTTGATGACTTCTGAAGGCCAGAGGTCTTTTTGTTTCACTACAGACATAAAACCACACTGTGGTTTACCTAGTCACAGATGGCAGTGTACCATAAGATGCTGGTGCTGTGATCTGCCACACTAGTGCCCATTGTGGATGCTACCCTTTCCTTAGCAGGACACATGGGAGAAGAGGGGAGGATGGGGAACCAGGACAGAGAGAAGACACCCTTTGCTCCTGGAAGATCCTCTGGGAGCTGGCAGAATAGCCACAGCGATATCGCCATACCACGTCCTAATTGCCACAGCACACCCCAGCATTAACAAAAGCAGCAGACAACCTCAGAACCTAGGTACGGAGCTAATATTGCTATCATATCTCATCAAATTTAATACCATCAACCTTTACTGTTAGCAACTCTTCTAGATGCTGGCTGAGTCAGCTGCAAAAAAATTAAAATAAATAAAAAACAAGACACCCCTTGTGTTCACTGTTCAATCTTAATGTGGACAATAATGACTGCCCTTTCAGAACCCGTCCCTTGGTTATCCACAAAAAGAAAAGAATCAACCATCACACTATCATCTCAGTTTTGAGCAATAAAATTTTCATTTACCAGAATTCTACCAATCAGTTTAAAAAGCTCACAACTTCTTGAAGCACTGCTGCAGGAAGGAATGAGTATGTGCACGCAAGTCTGTCTTTCCTTTTTCCCCCCACCATTCCTTAACAGTATCCCTCTGAACTGCATGACACAGAAGGGAGGAAAAAACAGTCATCGTTCACTTTCTTCACCTTGATGAATGATCTTTCTTACTGCAAACATACTTTACAGTGCCTTGGTTGGAGACCAAAAGCTGTATTGTAGCATTCATAGAAGCAATCTGCATATGAAAAAAAATTCCCTCTGAAGTGATTACAGTTTCAGACCATGAGAAAAGAGACTCTAGTTTGTTACTCACAGCAGCTTTTAGAGCTTAATCACTTCCAAATCCTCACATGTAAAGCAGTAGCTTGAGAAACTATGGTAGTTGCCTTCTGAACACAGGAAGACACAGCTCACAAATCATAAAAAGAAATTTTAAGTCTCATCCCAAAAGCACAGCTTTACGGTCATGTAACAGCTGAAGTTGGAAAACTGTTGCAAGGGAAAGTTAAATGATATCCAGAATGCACAGTTCAAAAACCACATAAAAAAACAGACTGGAAAAATCTGTTTAATAGATAAAACTTCAGATGTTCCTTTTATACTACCCCTTTGCACCTTACCTCCTAGCCCATTAGTATCTTCACTGTATCAAATAAAATGTTACAAACCTTTCCACTAAAGAGTATTTTAAGAAATCCAGGATTTAAAAGGGCTTTTGAAAACCACCATACTGAACATTCAATGTTTGTCACTTTCTTTTGGTCTAACTCATTTATTTAGCTTGTTAATTCATGAAGCAAGGATTATACTTTACACTGGTGTTTGTGCATCTGCTGCAATAGTGTTCCCTGTTTTCTCTGTAGCCTCTCAATGCCAGTTCACTACTACTAGCAAGAATAACTGATTCACTACAATCCTACGTAGCAGGGATAAAGGACTATTCTATTTTCCTTTTTTAAAGTCTATATTTATATTTTCATATATAGACAATATATATATACAGTATACTTGGACAGGAGTGAGGTTTTTAGGTTTGGGGTGGGATTTGTTTTGGGTTTGGTTGTTTTTTGGGTTTTGTTTTGGTTTTTTTTTGTTTTGACAGAAGCACTTTTCTACACTCATCTGATGTAGAAAAAAGTACAACAGCATTCTAAGAGCTAGCCAACTACTTACAAAACGTTGAAAAAGTTCTCCTGTTAGCATTTAAACACCACCTCATCTCCCAAATTTCACCAAATTCAGAACCAGACACAAGCGTGCCATAGACCAATAAACACCAAATGGAGACTGAAAAACAAATCTAAAAAAACCCAAAAACAAAACAAACCCAAAACACACACAAAAAAACCCCAAACAAACTTTCAAGGTATTTCTACAGCAAACATATCCTTCCAACTGTAGCTTTTAATGCCTCCCCAGAGGCATCCTCAGAATCAATGCATCTCATATGTGTGCATCCTAAAACCTGATATGCTCATCCACTGCACAAATACGCTTGTTGAAATTGAGTGGAAACACCCAACAATGAAGCACCAGAATAAACTCATAGACATATCAATGAAGATGACCAAGAACAGGAAAAAAACATTTTGCAGGAAACAACCCCCACATCTCTTAATTTCTCAGTCCTGGTCTCAAAAAAAAAAACAAAACAAAACCAAAACTTATATTAAAGATATATATTATATCCTTCTATGCCAGATTTAATGAAAGCACCTTTTGCCCAAAAGCCTGCCCACCTTTTACAACTGTCTTAGTTTGATAAAAGACACTGCCTTCCTTCTCTTGTGTACCTTAGCTCTCCATGCAAAACACTAAACCTAACAGCAACAGAAGCGCAGATTAAAATTTCTTACTTTGAGCAATGAGATAATTCAAATTGTTCTCTTGCCAAAAGAATGTCACCAGTCTCTCAATCTTTGTACGGTCTGTTTCTCTGAACAAACTCCATCTCTCTGAAGACTGCCAAAAAATGAAGCATTGCTCCACTGCTTGGATGGCTGGCACTCTGTACCATTTCAAACACACATCTGCATCTTAACTCGCTAAAACCCATCACCAAGGTTCCACGAACAGCTACTCAGATTCCTCCCGAAACTGCCAAAATCAGAGTTTGTTGACTTCTAAAAAGGCGCAGAGAACAGTCAAAGCTGAGATCTAGGAAGTGCTCCCAGCTGACACAGCTGTTCACATCATTTCTTCCACTACTGCAGAGTCAGCTAAACCAGTGGTACACTGACCATCCTCTTAGGGGACACAGATTGCCTTCTAACACTTGGGTTTACTTTATTCCAATCCCAAAGATACAGAGATTAATGAGACTGGATATGACATGAAACTGTATGTTAAATGATTTCAAAGCTAGACTTTAAATAGGCAGGGCTTACTGGAGCATTTCAAGTTGCATCTTTTCTCATGCTAATTCCTGCCAGATTTTGAGTAACAATGTTCAAAATTTAGCAATCAAAATATCTGGAACATGGAATAAGGCTTGACCTTGTTGTTGTATGCCTATTTTGTTTTGTTTGTTTAATGAAAAATGTAACATTGAGAGAGTCATTAACACTATGGAGCTGGAGCGGGCCATCTCAAATAGCAGCACCACAGCACGGTAGGTGGATTCCAAGCCCAGTTTTGTACCTGAATTTCTCCTTTTGTACTTAAGCTGGCATTTTACATATTATGAACATGGAGACTGACTCCTTGTACATTCAAGCCCCCATTTAGATTAGTGAAATATGTAATTCCAGAAGAACGGAATATCAGACCTATGTGAAACATAACGTAAGAAGGTGAATGGACAAGTTACATTCTTTCCTCTGAAATTTTATTCATTCTTGGATGACACAAGATACAGTAAGCTTTGTTCTGCCTTTACAGTGAAGAACTCTGTACAAAGAGGCCTTTTATCCCAACAATCTAACCTCAAAAGCACTAAAAAGCAATAAAAAGAAGTTGGTTCATATGAAATTTCTGAAGAGTTTAAGATGTATCACTACCACTTTCTTCTTTGAGGGATCAGATGAATCTCATCCTAACTCAGATGTCACTAAGTTAAATATTTCAGGCTGAACTAATCACCTGTGCTAAAAATAGGTGCCTAACTCATCTTCAATACTTACAGAACGAGAAAATGTTAAGACATTTAGCGTTAGGCAAGATGAATCTCATCTCAAGTGTCCTGTGTGCTCTAGATTCTCTGACACTATTTTTAGATTGGCATTTCTTTTTTCAGGGCTTTGTACACTGTTGAACACACGATCAGCACACAAAAAAGTAAACATCAGGCAGATGGCTTGACACAAGCTGGTTAACAACACTTGTTATTGTTCTCCTACTTAATAACATGGATTCATCATGGTTTGGCCAGTCAGTTATTGATAAAATATACCATATATAAACTTGGGGAAAACTCAGCTCACTTAAAACCAGAAACAGTAACATTGATGACGGTGCATGCAATTTATAACTGGAGTCCACTATTTTGTGGTAGTCCAGCACACATTTGTCTATCCACTCCATTGGCCTCTAAGGTCTCATTTCCTCTCTAAGTGGCTGAATCAAAGGAAAAACTTAGCAACTGGGTATAGAGTTTAGGCTTCTCCTCGCAGAACATATCTTTAATAACTCAAGGTAGCATAGCCAGACAACAAGTACTTTCAGATGACAGAGAAGTACGATGCTGGTACTTGTACACTAAGCAGCAATTCTGGTTAAGAAAGCAGGAGGGGATATTTTTTGTTTTTAAAGTATATAAATGAAAATGGACAGGAAACTTCAGATGAAAAGGCATCTTGTACATAGTGACTAAAATAACTCAAATTGCCCTCTGCCTGTGCTTCTGTCCCGATTGATTAAGAGACTATGGTAACCAGATGAAGCATAGGGATTTAACATTTTTATTTGTCTAAGTTTAGAAAACAAGGGATTGAACTAACTTTTTTTCTTCTGATAAAAGATTTAACTTAAAATATACAGGAATTTCAAACTAACCTAATGGCTTACAATTCATCAACATTTAGCTCATTGAAAATACTCTCTCACATTGTCAGTTCGATTTTTCCCTCCTGTTTCTTTATACTGCAAAAGTAATTGTAAATCTCTACTGGAAGAAAACCCGAAAGCTGCCATTCTAACAACCTCATTGGGAAGGACCACAACCCCGCTGCAAAGCCAGTCAGTAGGAAATAGGGGCCCAAGGGCTCTAGGTGGAACTGAGGTCATCTGAGCTGAGCCCAACCAGTTGTCCCCAAATTTTTAAATTAAAAAGGAAACTGGTAACTATGGCCAAGCAGATTTGAGAATTCAAAGCAGAGCAGTTAAGCTAACCATGCTGACAAGTAACATGCTGGCTTTCAAATTAGTAACTTTAATGGCTAGTATAAACTGTTTCCTACAAGATACGTGCTTCAAAGTACACATGGAGGTAGCTCCTTGAACTACAGAACTTAAAAATCACAGCAAGCACAACACAAAAGAGAAAGAGACAAATGCAAAGCAATACACATAGAAAGAAGTCACTAATGTACACACACAGTTCTTCATTTTGTACTGGAACTCCCCAAAGTACTTGTTAATGACATCAGCAGAACAGCTGTAACAGACTAACACAAGACAAAGTTTAAGCGATCAGATGAAAAATTTGTTCTTAAGTTGCTCTGCTGAGACATTAACAGCACTTTCTGAACAGTTCACTCTCTGAATTGTGTTCTGAAATGTCAATGTGTTCTTTAATCTTTATAATATTGTCCATGGTTTGTGTTAATTAAAAGATAAAACCTCTGGATTAAGTGATGAATACTGATTCTTTAGATTTCCATTACCTCATAGCAGGGAGGAGGGAAAAAAAAAACATACAAAAAACCCACACTCTTAGTACAAGGGTACAGTACTTAAGTGACTCAGAAAAGAAGGCTGAAAACAGTGGTCTACATTTATTTAATCAGAAATTCTAGCAATAATAAGACTTCTTTACAAAAAAATTATATGAACCATTTTTGTTTCTTGCAGGTTCTCTTTTTATGTTGAAAAAATAGAAATGTTCTTCCTAGTCCTTCATGCTCTTCCTACTCTTTTTTCAAATAAAAATGAAAAATAGATAAATCATTAAAAATATTAGTCACTTATTTAAAAAATAAATTTTAAAGTACTTTGAATATTTGAAAACAAGGAAGAATCCCTACATTTTTAGAAAATATCATACTTCTTCTCATAAGGAAAGGTTCCTGCTCACCACTCAAAAAAAAAAAAAATTTAAAAGATATGCTAGCAAGTGCATTATGACTTTAACATCACTCCTTTGGTCACTAGAAAGTAAATTTCTGTTAAGAAACTTCTCAAAACCGTCAGTTTTCCATTTAACCACACGTCTAGAGCATGCTAAAAAACAGTTGTGCTGAGCACTTAGAGATTTCATGGAGACGTTAAGAAAGCAAGACGCAAGGGACACAAAGTGCAAGTCAGAAAGTGCTGCTACACATCTGGCACTAGCACAAGGTGCCCAATTTGGATCGGGGCTCCGAGCACTGCAGGGGAAGTGAAGGATTCAGCTTTCTGCTCCGGACTGCTGGATGTTGTACCACTCAAAAATGCAATTAATCCATTCAAGAAGGGCACCACAGCCTGAAAGCTCCTAACATTTATCTTTCAGCCCACAGTAGCAGCTACCATTCAGAGAAGGCTGCGGGGTAGGCAAAGGTATGTGCTGAAAAGCCTTGCTGACAGCAAGACGACCATATGGCTCCATGCTTGCCATGTGCCAAAGACTAGCCCAACTCAATCAGACTGTAACAGAGAAGTGTAGGGATCCAGATGTTCTAATTCATGCAAGACAGCAAATCCCTTCCGTTTAAAATAGCATGCCTTCTTCCTGCGAGCTGCTGGAAGGACTTCACATATTAACCCACTTGATCAGCATGCTTAAAGAAACAAATGCGAGATTGAAAGACTGTACTTAGAAACAGATGGGCAAGCTATGAGCCACTGGGTCCCTCAAATGTTGGATGCTCCAAATGGTCAGGAAAAGACAGATGAAGGGAAAAAAACTCATGTTCTATATCAGCCTATTTTGGACTTTCTACATTAGATGACCACTTCTAGACACACAGATTAATAATTTAACCAATTTTAAAGAAGCTAAACTATTTGATAGGTGTGTGGAAGACAGTGATGTTCAAACCAGGTTTTCATACTTAAAATCAAGTAGAAAACAGCAGGATGTCAACAGTTATAAATTGAATTTTTTCTGTAATTTCCCCCTCCCCCCCGTCTTTCCCAGTCTTGCTACTTGAAAGAGACAAACATATTCCTCAAAGAAAATATTATGTAAATCATATCCTGTAAATAACATACATAAACTTACTATGTAAATAAACATAGCAGCCATGACTTATTTTGTCAACAATATGTCATAAAGAAAATGCCTTCCAAAATTATTTGAATGAAGAACCAGTGTTGAGTCATTCTGCGCTCCTTTCCTGCAGCAGCAGCGATTCAATCAAGTTGGGTCTACATACAAAAGTTGTAAAATTACATCAGATTTGCAATTCCAAACACGACATACATTTACTAAAATGTCTGTGTATTAGTAACAAATGTACTTAGCTTAGTTATATTTGATTTTAGTTAGCATAGTCTTTGATGGTGGTTTGAAGAGACCACATCTGCTCTTGCCAATTTGAAAATTAGTTTTTCCCTTACAGTATGGTTTTAAATGCTGCAGAATTTTGCATTTTGTAGAGAAGCAGTTTCCAAACAACAACTTTTTTTACATTATCACTTCAATTTTCAAAGCATTTGGAAAGCACAATGCTGTACATGCTTCTGACTACACCTATTCACAAGTTCTAAGGAGAAGCGTTCTCCCATTCAACACACTGCTGCATTTCACAGCTTCTTAAAAATTAGGTTATTAATTTTTTAAGTGAAGCCATGAATAATGACTTCATTTTGAGCGTTTCTGCACTGGCAGACACTAATGGCTTTTTTCACTCATCCTCCAATTATAGAGAACAGTGATTAGCTACTCCTTACTAATATAATTAGCTGATTAAGAAAAAGGGCAGAAGAGATCAAAGCTCTTGGAGCATATATCCTTGGACTGCAACAATCAATTCAGTGACTTAAGAGGATAAAACACTGCATTCACACAACATATGTAAGCTGTCATCTCCTCTAACCGTGAAGTTGTCTCAACCACAATAAAGAACAACCTTCATGAAAGGCTGAAGAAGGCTCTTTTCACTTTCTGAAAATGCCAAGAGCTTCTGGGGTGCCAGCAGCATGTGCTGTGGGAGGCATGGCTTCCTCGCACATCCCTCAGTTCTAAGCAACAAACTCAGCATGGTCTCAGACTTTATCAGAGCCTTCCATAGCTGGGCTTACCATCAATTATTCCCACTAGTCTTCATCATGTGAGCCTCAAAGGGTTAGCTCCCCCTGATCCATCCTGAAGTGCTCTCTGAAGCTTCTGACTTTTTCTATTCACTATGTAGTTGACAAGGTTAAGGAAAGTCATCAGAAAATGCCTTTCCTCCTCTCAAACCTTCTAGAGTTCACCAGGTTAGGATACTTCAGTTCCATACTGACCATCAAGTCCACCATATCTATAAGATTGACTTGGTCCAAGACCAACACAACGATACACAATCATACCTACAGCCCAACTGTCATGGAGATTCGGCTTGTCAAAGGAAAAGAAAGCATTTTCTTCAGGGCTGACCCAAGATCATGCCCAGAGCAAAGACCAAAGAGCAAAGGTCTTCATCACAAAACCATGCCACCTTCAGCAACAAATATAAAGATACATTTCTATGGCCTTGTCTTCCCTAACATAAACAGACATGAACATGTAAATATTTGTCTATGTAATTATCTGAAAAATTCCTAAACAAAACACTCCCCTGCATATGCCCTTCTCTTCCTGGGAAGCAGATGAAAGCAGCAGCATTTGACAGATATTAGTCAAGTTGTTTAATGCGTTCCTGAAAGTGCTTATGAACACCTCTAAAACCTCATATAAACAAAAATTTCCTTCAAACCTACTACCCCAGCTGCATATAAAACTGCATTGCTCCTGCTGCTGGGTGAGATGGAAGTGTGCTAAAGTTCTATTGTTTTGCAAGGCTTACCTTAAAGCTTAAAAAAAAAAAAAAATCATGGGAAGGAAGAGAAAGATGACATGCAGCAAAGACAAGCTCAAACAGGGCATCTAGGAAGATGCTGAGTTTCAACTTGCCAAGCTTCTGACACGTTATCCCTCAGGGGTGAGATTAGACACTTTATGGAGATGGGTGTGATCAGGCCTTCACACGGTGCCTAGGGATCTGTGGTGCATGGTAGCAACACCGTTTATGGGCTCTTGCAGGTTCTTATGTTAGTCAGCTCTTCCACAGGTTAACCAGAATCCTTCCTACCTAACAGCACCGCTGACTTGCCAATTTGGCTACTGCCCCACTCTGCAGATGCAGTACAGTTATCATAGTTCTGCTCCAGTACTGTTCCACCTTATTTCCCTATCAGAGTTCATGGCAGTGTGTATAGATGATCCTATTGCACAATCCAGTTACCCCTACTCCTATATCCCCTCCATTTCTCCCACACTGCCTCTTTATAGGGAAGCACTAGAAAACACTCCTGTGGAAACACAAGGTTGGTGCTTTGTACTCTTTAATTGTAAAGCTCAGTTTCCCCTGTTTTTCTTCTTCCTTGCATACTCTGCTTCACTCTTCCCCTTCTGCTCCTACAGTGATCCAGCTGCTGTAGAGATCACCACAGTCAGACCAAAACAGAAATACCTCGTTGGAGAGAGGGGGTTATGCACACTCATGTGCATGCAAGATCCCAAAGCCTCTTCTATCATGCCTAACCTAAGCCACCTAGGCAAAGACCCAACATGGTAGGAGTAGCATAAAAACCCCATTGTAAAAGATTATTTTCACCACTTCCACTTAGCTTGCTCTCTTGACTCCTTTCATGCTGGGTCGCATTTCAGAAACACTCCCACACTGCTCCTTCTGCTCCATCTGCCTTGTGCTCTGTTCCAGCCACCCTAGTATCTGCTTTGCTTTGCTTACTGGGAGCCCCTTGCAGAGAAGCATCCAGGCACATACAAAGCTAGCTGCATCTCCAAAGAGCTACGTCTCGCAAGCTGAAGAGGCTTGCTGAAAAGGATGATACTGCCTTATCTCTTGAATATACCAATTCTGCAAATAAACTAGTTGGAGAGTTCGTCTGGTGGTCATATTCCAACCACATGTCTGGCATTTCCACTTTTTTTAGATAAAAGCACTGTGAGCACACATATTTCCACAAAAACGATGTAGCATTATAGCTGCACACATGCCTGGTTTGTCTGTGAGAACAAACCCAAATGAACACAGCTGGGAAACCCTCCTACAGGCTTGTGCCTCTCTAGAGCTGGGTCCACAGCAAGTTCTCAGCGGATAGAAACTTCTCAGTTTATACCTCAGATAAAAAATATCACCTCTTAAAATCCAAGGCATTTTAGAATTTTTCATGATGCTGCTTTACACAAGTATCAAAATAATATTTTGCCTTTTTATGAACATAAGACTCCCTTCAATCAACTAAGGGATCAAATACGGAATTTCTGATCACAAAACCTTAAGTCATTATTCACTATTACCCTATTGACACCAAGTTCTCCATTTCTTAAATATAATTTTGTTTTATTTCTCCCTTTTCTTTAGGATAGAAAGTATTTTGTGAAGTCTTATTAAGGTTTGCAAGAAAACTTTATATATGAAAGTGTAATTATTTCAGTAGTCCATTCTCTAACATATTTCACCACAAAAGATACAGAAATTTTAGGTCACATGTAAACAAAAGTCTCATGTTCTCTTTTTAAAACACAGACAGTAAATTGCTGGAATTTTAAGTGCTCTTTAGAAGGAACATAACCTGTTTTCCTAAACACAACATTTGCATTTTAGTTCAGTGAATAGAGAGGAACACAGGCAGCTCTGAAGACCTATAGTGAGTCCAGTCAGATTTAGGCTACTGACATTTGGGAACTCAGGCAACGAAGTACAAAATTCAGGCACTCCAGGATGCTCACAGCGAGATGTCAGCTTCTAGCACAGGCAGTACATTGAACACTAAATTCCTCCACCTACATCTGATCCAGCCTGCACAGCCATCTGAGAGTGGGCATCAGCAGCAGTAAATACCTTCTAGGTAACACAGTAGCTAGAGCAAAGACCAGGAGGAGGAAAAGCCCTGCTACTGGCATTTATTCAGTCAGGGAAGCCCATCTTTCATATCTAGGAAAATATCCTAGCTAGAAGATATCCCGCTTAACAGCATTTGCTACCTCCCCTCTCAAAGTCAAGACACTATGAAGTCAGAAATGCAAGTATCATTCAAGAAAGTGTCATATAAGACGCAAAACTGCAAGAAAGAGGGAAACTCTCATGTATTGGCACAAGCGCTTACCTAGGAAGGGGCAGGACCAGTATTTCAGATACAGCTTCCTGGAACCAGCATCTATTTCACAGCAGATTATTACTGGATAATCCCGACTCTCAAATGCCTGCTGGCACCTAGCTCAGTTTGAAGAGGATGGGGATGGGTGGAGGCTAGCCTCACACAGGATAGCCTCTGCCCTAGTAACGAGGGCAATTACCTGGATAGATAAGCTCAATCCTTTGCAGGCAGGGCAGAGACCACAACCCAGATCTCAAACTTCTCGGAGAAGCACTCTAAGACTTTCTGTTAAGTAAAGAAGTCAGTGGGGGCAGTAGCTCCTATTCAAATGAAGTTATACACAGACCTGGTCACACCTGACTTTTTTAAAGTTTCTTCACACAGATGAAAGAATTCAGGTGTCCAAAAACCTGTATCTCAACAGGTGAGGGAGAGGTGAAAAGAGGCTACAGACATTTCTAAGCCTATGGCATAACTAATTTATTATGCCAGGGATCTTTCAGACTAATTAGGAGTTATCTAATGAATGGAGGTGCCAGACCTGGTTACCTGCAACATAACTTTATGAATTTGTTAAGGATTTAAGAGAACTTAATATACCTAAGGCTACTTTGGGCATATTTAGATACACTGAAATCCACAGCACTAAAATTAGCTATATAAAAGTTTCCTCAGCCACCACCCCGATCTTACTGGCCATATCTTGTGCAGCTTTGGTTCAAAGCCATCCCAAATCTTCTAGCTCTGATCCCAGGAAGACAGTTTTTAAACTCACTACTTCTACAGACATAATCTGACAGTGGAGATTCTTAGCCAAATAAACACGACTAGTATCAAAGATTTTGCTTGAGCAACATAGTGAGTGTAATGACAGAAACATGCAGAAGATAAAACATCACAAGGCTGACACACAGCACAGTCAGCAGTCTGGCAATAGTTAAAAAAGTTTCTGTGTAGGCGCTTTGCAGATGTAAGTTACTTCTGCCAGGATAAGCCTCAAGACTTCATCTTTATTGAAACTGGCTTTGCTGACATGCGCCTGAAAGCCATTGTGTGTGTACTCTCCAAAAAAGTGAAAAGAACAAAGGGAAACATGGAATAAGGAATGAAGCCTTATTTATTATATACTTATGGAGCTCAGGCTGCATAAACAAAATACACAGTCATGACACATGCATCCATCTCATTTTTCAAAAAGACTTAAAGATCCCCTCTTCTCCATCGTGCCTGCTTCTTAGCCATCAAATTAATGACAGCCAACTGACTAAAATGCAGAATGACCAATATTCTCATTTCACTTGAGAGTAAAAGAACAGAAGCCTTTGCCTTGCAGTGCAAGGAGCAGAAAAACACTTGAGCCTTCCAGATGATGATGTGCTTACAGTTCCTCATATGAATATTTTGGTCTTCAGCCTAAGCCCCTTTTACTTGGACACAAGGTTTTTCACTGCTGTTTTGTTATTTGGCAAACCTACTACAGAAGGTTCAGCCGTGACTATAGGGCTTTGTCTCCCAGGCAATGTGGATTAACAGTAGCTCTTTTTCCTCAAATTGCTGAAATATTGCTTGGTTTGGGGTTTTTTTTGTTTGCGGTTTTTTTTTTACAGATTCAGGAATTCCATCTGGATTGCAAATTCTGTCCTGCTCATGTATTTTATGTACGATGCTGAAGTGAAAAGATAAAATCAGCATAACCCACTTTAGTAACACAATGGTGTTTTGCAAGACACTGTGACTTACAGAATGAAAGACTTAAGAAAATCAGTCACTGGTTTTTTTCTAAAGTTGGGCTCAAAACCAGAGGAGATGACATACCAAATTCCGTAAACATTAATATTGAACAAAGAAAAAAAAAACCAAAACAAGTATGAAGAAATAGTTCTGAATGGCTTGTTAACTAGGCATTAACTAGTGTACTTGGAGCTCCGGCCAATGTGCCGTTCTTATGTGAAGTTGAATTGACTGCAAACTTAGAGAGTAAAATTGTCCTCCATACAGAAAGAGCTACTTCCAGTGTTACTGCTCAGAACTATAAATATGTATTAAAAAAGCAGCAGATAAAACACTTCTGTGTATCAACAACATTGCCAAGGACCATAGCTATTTTATACTGCCTTGAGGAGGCTGTTAGCATTAGCAAAGATGAGCAGGGAACTTACTCAGTAGGAAAGATTTGCATGAAGTGAGGGGGAGATGAAATGATGCATAGCTGTGTAACTGATCCATTCTAAACATACTTTGTATTTTCTCCCAGCAGCACCCAGAATTCTTTGAACCAGAAGAAACTAACAGACAGTCCTGTGCATGGCTTGCTGCTTCTCTCCTCCTCTCGGGAGTCACAGGCAGGGTGAAAAGGAAGACAGAGATCCAAAAGTTAGAGGTCTAGTGCCTTTATACCACCGCTCATATCCAAGGCTTTCATGTTGGGAGCCACAGATATCAATGCTGCATCTAGTTTTATGAGATGCTTTTTATAGCGTGTGATCAGTGTTCAGTCCCGGAACACACTCTACACTGTTAAATTAGGGAGCTAGACTTTTGGATAAAAACTTTTGAAAGCAGCAGAAGACCGTGACATCTGGAGGAACCTGCTGCGTAGAAGTAATTCATGAGGAAGAGTTTCTCCTTGATGAACAAATAATGGTAATTTTTGGCTTGTAATAGGATTCCTGAAAGTACACATCACCAAAATGCCGCTTGTGCGCATCACCGTCCCAGGCCAGCTTTCCACTGCATAAACGAGTCTCTTCTCAGAGAGGAGTTAACCTTGAATAAAAGAGGGTAGAGCTGTGCCTCAAATCTTCTGTTCCTCAGCAGAACAGTGAAAATGATCAGTGAGGGTCCTGTGACCATTGACACAGGGTACCTGGGACTGTCGCCCTTCACCTCCCTGTCACCCTCACCCACCACCACCCTGCCAGCCCACAGGCATCTGTTTCAGCTTTCAGGTCCTCAAGCACAAAATATGCTCACCCGAGGGTAAAGCCCAAATAAACACCAACCTTTTTCCAATAAAAGTGTCAAAGAGGCTCTATGGCCCATATTCTGGGCACACTGATCTCAAAACCCTCCGGGAACTCAAGTCATTTGTGTGGCATTTTCACACGTAGAATAAATACCTTAAGAAAGAAATCTGATTTCTCCCCTTGGCACCCTTTCAAATACCATAACAATTATTTGGCAAAGTTGCTGCCATAGATAATGATGTCTATAAAGTAAAAGGCAGCACTACTTATGTCTGCCAGGCTTGGCTCACAATCCCAGCTGCCAATGCCATAGGACTGTGAAATTCATTTACTGCACTAGGTTATCCACAAGATGGTCATCTGAAATGTGCACAACTCACTGTAGTCAACCACGTGCACTTAACATTTGTTAAACATCTGATAAAGCACTGAAACAAATTACCTTCTTTATTTAGCAACACGCCTTGAGAACAGATTTTCTCCTGATTTAATGGGATAGTTCTGTCCATTATCCCATTAGCTACGCATTGCTAGAAACACCCCGGGCATCACATTGCCAAACAACTGACTGAAGCTATTAAAGGCTCTTCGAACAACATCGCTTCTTTCTGCTCTTGATTATTGAAAAATGGTCTCATAAAATATCACCCGTTAGATCAGATCACCAAATGAGTGAGAAGCAAGCAATAATAGTAAGTCCCACTTCCTATCAAATCAACTTTTCACTAAAGCTCATATTCTGTGTATCTGCCAACATTTTTGAAACAGTTACACCATCTGACTTATTTCCTCACAGCAAAAGCTTTCATATTGATCTTTCACAACGAACCGCAGCAGTGCTGGCAGGGCATCCTGCTGCAAGAAGACATCAACAGCTATGTATTGGCAAGGAAAAATTCAACTTTTTGACTCCAGCTGCGTCCTAGATCTAATATGGAGGAATAACTACTTATTTGCATTTAATTTAGAAAGTCTTAATGTTACCATTTCTCCTCCTCTTTTTCTTTTAGTCTAACAAATTTTTAAATACTGAAACGTTTAGTAGAATATTTGGCCTAACCCTGAACATTTTTAAATGCTTGCCTGAATACAAAAACTTATATACAAAGCTGTTGTATATTAATATGGTGAAAATAGTGCTCCATTCAGAGCTGTATGAATACTTATGCTAGATTGGATCTATAGTTTCACATAGAACTGAAATCTATATGTTCTTAGTAGCAATTTAAATATCAGTATGATTTTATGCAGCCAGAATTTTTCAACAAATAAAAATCAAGCATCAATTATGGTGCCATTTTGAGAAATGACCTCACGTTTAATAAATGCTGGTTTGTGACTTTATTCTTCCTTCCTGCAAAACCACTCCATTTTGTCTTAAAAATCAAGGCACTATAAAAGAACAATAAAGCAGGAAGCGTTGAGCAAATGCATAAAACTATATAGCCGGTCAGTCTGTAGAAAATACAACATGGTAAGTGAAAAAGTAATGTCAGAAGAAAATAGATTTTTTCAGCATAGGGCTGCTGTTACAAGAAAACTGGATGCGAAAGCTTTTTGTATATCTTGGGGAAATAAGAGTTATGTTGCAAGTTCAGTTCTGCTCAGCCAGCTTGGTTTATATTAGAGATGCATGTATCTGCCAGCTAAGAGCATGAGCTTTCTTTTACAAGAAAATATAATAATTTAATTTCACACACTGCTCTAGGCTCCCAACATTAAGAGCAATGCGAGCATGCAAACACTCTTGGCGTATGTTTCTAGTCCCTAACAGCGAAATAATGCAGGAAGCCAGCAGCAGCACTCTGCATTGGTCTCCCAATCCACTTGTTCCATGTGTCTTTGTTCAAAACACCATCCAACTGGCAAATTCACACCATGCTTCTAAGCCTCCCCTAAACCCAAGGCTGGAGTGATGTATCCTAAACAAACCCAGCAGCTACTGGTACGTGCTGTCATTCAGAGAGTTGTATTAGAGCTGCGATGTGAAATGTCGTCTTGACAGCAGCACCCTAAGGAGTCTATTTCAGTGACTGTTTGAAACTGTTCCTTCGAGACTCTTAGAGGCCTAATTACGGTTACACGTGTAGGCTAGGCAGCAACCTATTCTTCAGACTGAGTTATTGATATTTATTTTAAATTATAGCTATTTTATGGGAAAAAACTGCATACAACACAGGAATCAGCTTTAAAATTTCCATGCTAGCATATTACATGACTGGGAAAGAGCTATATTGGTCCTGGTGAGAACAACAGATGATCTACTTCTGATCATATAGCAGAAAGTACTTTCTCTAATTGCTTAAGAAGTTTCACAGCACTGCTTACCAGCACAGCTCCTCTGCAGTGTCCCAGAGTCACAACAGTAATACCCCCTACCCAGCACAAAATCGATTTCACTAAACCTGTGAATTGCCACAGTCATTTGCCTTCTTTCTCAAGTTAATGAAAAGAAATAGAAAATGCCTCTCTTGCTTGCTATTTCAGTGTCTACACCTTTGCCTCGCTTAAATCAGCTTAATCCCAAGACCAATACATTTATTAGTTGTTGGAAAAATCCATCATGCATCTTCATATCTGAGAAATGTTCAAGCAGTTCAGTGTACAAAAATAATGTTTAGACACAGCAAAAGAGGAAAATTACAACATACTAAGTGTAAAAACCATCAAATCCTTGATTAATCTGATAATATAACAGACTAATCCACTGGCGGGTTTGGTTTTTTTTTCCTTACCTCAATAATCTTGTCATGAATTTGCAGGCCTTCTGCTTTGTCTGCAGGTCCATTTTCCAAAATCTTTGACACATAAATTCCCTCAGCAGATTCCTCCTGATTGTTCTGTACCAGGCGATAGGGAAGTTGCAAAAATGGCCACATTAGTACAAGAAATGAGATGGTACTAAAATCAGCAGCAATAAAAAAATGCAAATCTACCTAAAATATGCAGCTCGCTTTTCTAGCTATGAATTGAGCTTCTTTGGATTTTTTTTTTTAAACTTGCTTAATGCAAACTAGTCATTAATCAAAAGGACAGAATTAATGAACTATTCCAGCATTTTCTATAAGATTATCCATTTACTTCGGGTTATTTTAGTCTAAATGAGACACAGGATGCAATGGTAATCAGATCCCAGCTAAAATATTTAAAGCAGACCTCTAACTTCACAGCAGACAGTGACTAGTACATAAATGCGCAGAGGAAGATACTCATAAAAATGGATGCACAAGAGTTTCAGGAGGGAAAGGACTCCTGCAGTACTGCTGCTTGTAAACTTTCTTTCTGCATTTGAAAATAAAGCTCCAAGGAACAAAGTGACATTAGTTAGCTGGCATGTAACAGTGATAGGATTTGGTTGGAATTGGTTAACCTCATAAATCCTATTCACATGGGAGATTGAGAACTTGCTCAACTGTGAAATCCATACAGATCAGCTGTGGACAAAAAGAGAACCCACTTCCAGTTGATCTCTATACATTGCCAAGTACAACTTGCATGAAGGTCAAATTTAAAGCAGACAAGTTATCCACCACAGCTGGAACGATATACCTGATGTTGTTGCACATGCTAAAATTACTTCATTTCATTGCATGACAGTTTAAAATAGTTTTAAATCATTATTAATAAAGAAATAATGCCAAGCAGACATTGCCTACTTTAAGTATTTTGAAGCGTTCACACAAATAACAACCTAGATAGCAATAAATGAAGGAATCTTTTTCCAGATGATTTATGCTTTGCGTAGCAGTTTATATGATGCTTATTTTCCCTCTGTGACTGGTGAATCCCTGACCAACAGCATGATTCGTATGTGTACAGGTTTCTAGGTCTAGGTCCTATACACTCTTGGGGAAAATGTTTTATAATTTTTTTCTATTAAGAAAATGATAAAGGCATAACAAAATATGGAGCCACTGTAAAACATGCTTTACAGTATGTGGCAACTGTCCTAGGGAGACTCAACCCAGGTAGATTTCAGGTTAACAAATATTTGTTCAACACAATGTTAGTCAGACCATGATTTCATAAACTCCTTTTTTTCCCCTTTTTGTCACAGAGACTCATAAGTGTTAGGTAAGAAGCAAAAGGGAAACTTATTAACAGTTCCAGCAATATTTTGAAATGATGAACAAACAGACCTCCTCTGAGTTCCCATCTAAGCAGTGAGAAATGAAACTCTGATAAAATCAGCATAATAGCCATTAATGAAAATGCAGGAGGGACACAGTTTGTTTTTTTCCTTAAGAAAACAAAAGGCTAGATTACAGTACCTTCGCCCACATAAAATTGTATTTTTTTCCATAAGAAATTTCACCGGCTTTTTCAAGAGTAATATATGACCCGGTACAAGAAAGGATATTTCAGTCTGGCTCGTGGTCCCCATTGGTAGCACATGCTGGTATCCACCAGTCCTGACACGAAAACGCAGCATGCGGCATACCGAGCTCCGGCACCTTGTCACACAGCCCACAGGCCGCGCGGCAGGGGATGGAGGGGAGCCACGGAGATGATCGGTTTACTCGACCTTTAGCTGAGTCTGTGGGTGACTGCAGGAGCCCCAAGCCATGCCCGCCGCACACACCTCCCTCCAGCCCAGCTTTGCCACGGTGTCCTCGGGGCGGGGGGACAGCCTCCACAGCCTGCTCTGCGGGACAGTCCTGCCAGCCAGCCAGAGCTGGGGCCCAGGACAAAAGTGAGGATCAAAGCAGCCTTGCTCCATTAGAATAATGAATCACCTTCCAGAAACACACGCTTATGTGAAATGAGTCCTTTCCTGACAAAATAGAAGACAAGCCTGTGATGAGTCGTTCCTTTCCTCTCCTCCTCCCTCCAGGTAGAAGGTGAACAGTGGGGAAGCCTATTATGGACTGAAATGAAACACAGCCAATGGAAAGTATTTGTGTACGTTCCTCAAGTCACCAAGAGACACCTGCTTTCCAATAGGAAAAACCTGCACTGTACTTATAAAACACCAATAGCATGTGGTGAAGAAACACATTCCCACGCAGGTGACTAATGTAACGACACCACTGCTCCGCTCTTCCGCTGCAAGAGCCAACGCTTCACCCTAGGGCGCTTTTTCCCTGAACAACCTGAACGTACAGATCGCCTTCATGAACTCTTTTTGTCTGGTTACCAAACAATTCCTGTTCCAGTATTTAAGTTTTTGAGCAGAGTTTTTTATTTTCATTATTTGAGTCAACTCAATCCTTTTTTCCTGTTATATCCTTTGGCTCCAGATATGTTGAGCGAGACCGTATATTGATATCTGGGAACTGCCAATCAAACATCTGTGGTATTCACATTTATCACAATGAGAACAAAACAAAACAGAATTTCCAAATTAAACTTCAAAGACTCAAAAACCCCTGAGACTCAGCTCTGCCTCACAGCTCCACCAACTTCTCCGTCTCCAACTATCAGTGTTCATGGAAGACCATGACCATTTCCTTCTCTCCGGTCAGCAGTTCTCTCCATGAACAGTGCTATGTATCTTCATATATTCATCATTTACTCCTTAAACTTCCAGAATATTCATTCAAAAAGCCTAACAGTTCGTAATATAAAAAACTGTTCCAGTATGCACTGTCAGCATGTAAGTACTTCAGAGAAGCTCAGCTGCCATCCCAAAAAAGCTGAACACCATGCTCCCTTTTCCCTGCAGTTTTCCTACAGCTGTAAATAACAGAAGTCACATTGCAATCCAAACTAAAGATTGTCTGGACTTTGTTACTGGTATACTCAAAATATGGATATAATCAAACCGCGTGTATTTGATCTTATAGCCACCTGTTGTCTCATCCTTCCACTAGAAAATCGAAGAAACTCTTGCTTTGGATTTACAGCACCAACATCTGATAACTGCTGGTCTTCATATTTACCCACAGGGAGCAGTAATTCTGCAGTGCAGACAGTGAACCTCTTAGGCTAATGGGAACAGACTCTTTGGCACCGCTAAATATAGCTTTAGAGCAGAAGATTGCCAAACTAATATACAGGGTCCCATTACCCTGCTCAAGAATAGTAGGAGGTTACAATTCTCCCACTTAACAAGAACCTGATCAGTGCATAATTATTACCAAGCCTTTTTAATCTACTATTAATTTTCCCGTTTAACAGGTTTCTTTACCCTTCATATGTAATGACAGTCCTGATTAATGCTTTTGGAAGGATGAAGTTAAAAAAAAAAAAAAAGCATATTCTTATGCATATTCTAGGGGGGGTTAGTGATCCTTATGCATATTCTATGGTTTCCACTGAACTTTCTAAACCTAGACTGATGAGACTAAATTGATTTAAGATACAAGATCAATGAAAACTCTTTGTTTCAGTTCACAAAGAAAGAAAAATTAAAAGCAAGCATGTGAGAGCAGGACATGTGCTTAAACTATCTGAGCTACAGAAGCAAATTTTCATCTCTCCTTTAAATGAAAAAAAAAGCAAGCTGTTTCCAAAAATTCCAATGGCTTAATCCTGCAACAATGACTCTTGTAAGTAGTCCCAGAGATTTCCATTGAACAGTTTGCATGAATACATACTACTCACATGGGAACTGAGTGCAGATCAGCCTAAAGTTTTAAAGCAAAAACAATGGGAACACCTTTCCTGAAAATGAGAATAATCCAATTCTCACAAGATTATGTCTTCAAAACAATGGCTCCAATTACACCTGATAATATACAGTTCTATCTATGGAGCTGATTCCATACCTACTGTCATCAACAGTAACTCTTTTATTACTAACAGTGTATATAGTAACAGAAAGTATGGTCAAAATGACCTACAGTTACTTTTCTTGTTACCTGATTGGGTCGTCCTCCTATAATATTGAATCCCAAAGTATCATTTTCTCGGTGTAGCATGATTGTTAATGGTTTGGGTTCTCCTCCCTAAGAAGCAAGAGGTGAAATATTGTTAAAGAATACAGTCTCAAAAAGAAGATCTTAAGTGAAAGCACTCATGTACAAAAGATCTTTAGCTGAAGAATACGTAAGATAAGGCTTAAAGGAAAATTTGGCTGAAAAGATAGCAAGACTTTGCACTGGAAAAAAAAACAAAGGAAAAGTCACGCGCCACTGAAAAGTAACAGGTAGCACCTGATTACCTTCAGTGCTGAACAAAAAAAAGTGCAGGCTTTTGCTGGGAGGAATGCTCAGCACCACTGAAAATCCCTATGTGTGTCAACATTTCAGACATTAAACATATAGGTTAAAATACAAAACATTATGATTTTCAGACCCCAAAGTCGTATCCGTACACATTTCATAGCAACTTTCAGGGAAGATACACACAGAAAATGAAATCCAACTCTTCATCCCAACCTTGCACTTCTCTCCCAAAAAGAAAGAATCCAAAACCATGCCTGTAAAAAAGTAGTTTTTTCTAAACAAGGCTTAAAATATAAAGCAAATATTCAAAACCAGTGACGGAATCAAAGTTAAAAATGAAAAAGAGAAAGAAATCTTTTCCTTCAGTGGAACAGGTAAATAATTTTCTAAAAAAAAAAAACCGAGCAAAAAAATATCTGGAGGCTTTAGCACAGCAAGTTAGCTTATTTTACCTGGTTCACATATAATAATAGTTACATTTCAGGACCCACATTCCCCACAAAAAAATCTGTATTCATCCAGCACTGTTAGGTGCTTGTGTTTGCCAGTGTCTATAAATTAGCTGCTTAATAGAAATTTGACACCTAAATAAGGTATACCTTTCTAAACATTCAAAATATAACACTTAACGCTGAAGCCCGTATTTTATTAACTGTGACAGTGAAATGTTTTATTGCCTCATGATACATTTGATTTTAATGAAGTACATTTTTACTTTATTGATAGTTTTTCTTCCAAATGCCTGTTTTATTCATTACCCTGGTCTCATCTGTAAAAGACATTTCTGAGCGGCAGTACATACAGCAACACCTACTGGCAGTGCTCAGAAATGGCAGATGCTCGGCTGCTGCCCAGGAGGAGTGATGCCTCCACGCCTATCCCCACACCTCCTGCCAGCTCCTTACTGAAAATCCAAATCTCTCTCCTCCCTTCTACAGCCACTGCTTTTCTCGCACACCTCACACTCCTTAACAGTCACTGCTGCCCCTCTTCATATGACCTTAACCCATCTGCCAAGAGATGAAGCAGATGTATGAGCACACCTCCCAGAGCCAGCAACCTAAACCTCACGGATTAGCTAGCCAAAGGAAATCACAACGAAAAGAGAAAAAGAATAAGTATACAAGTCTCCAAACACAAAGTTTCTCAATGCCACAAAGTCCCATGTTTCTAGGCATGCAGGTATCCTGCGAACAGCATCCCCTTTCCCATTTCCCATGCAGCAGTCAGATGCCCAGCACGCTACCTTGCTTCAGGAGTGAGTTTGGCTGCTCAGACCTTTTCCACTTGGGATTTTGCTTCCCAAGGGTCCGTGAACATTTGGGTAAAAAGAAAAATTCTTTGCATTAAAACACTCCTCACCACAGCTGCAACCAGCAGCGCCAGAGCCTGCACAGCGATCGTCCAGCCAGGAGTTAATGCTCAAAAAAAATCAGCTCCCTTACAGAGAGTTAAGCCAGCTCACCAGTACTCTCGGATGGTTTATTTAGCCTAAAGGAAGCAAGTCGCTATCCGAGCAATGTCATCAGACCCGAGAAGAGAGCGAAACACTGCACCGGTCTCTGCTATCAACAGTGTCAACTGTTACTCCATTCTACTAAACGAGGGAGACTTTGCTGTCCTTTCACCATCGTTTCCAGAGTTTGCAATAATTTTATGCCCCAGTTTTTTAAGACAAGTTCTCGGCTGCTCAAGTAAAAGTTAAAAGCCAGCCCCATGCCCCTGCGCTGTCCCAGCTGCAGCAAACTGAGCAGCAACAGCAGCCGGGTCCCTGCGAGGCGGGGAGGCCCGATGCGGACACCCTGCCCGGAGGAACCGGGACCCATTTGCCGGCTGCCAGCCGAAGAGCGAAACCCTCTCCCCTCCCGCCCGCTTCCCCTCCTCTCCGGCCAAGCAAGTGACGAGCCGCGCTCGGCCACCGCCGCTACCAGGCACCGCTGGTCTCACCGCCGCCCGGGTTTTCGGCCACCGAAGGGCGCCGAAACTGGGACCGACAAGAAGCGCGTCCCCGGTCGGGGCCGGTGGCTCCATCTCCCCGGGGGCGGCGAGGGACGGGCAGCAGCGGCTCGCACCGCCCGGGGGATGCGCGGGGGGGACCGGGCGCGGACTTGGGGGTGAGTGCCGGCCCCCCGGGGACACCGCTCGCACCGTCACCTCGGCCGGTCGCTCACAAGTTGGGCACGGGGAAAGGAGGTCCGGGGAGAGCACCGCTGGAGGGGAGCAGGCCAGGGCGTGCTGCCCCGCCGGTCTCTTGCGGGGGCACCCACCTTGCCGGGCTGGCTGCCCGCCAGGTCCCGGGTGATGCTGCTGATGTGGCTCATGTACTGGCCGAACTTCGCCTGGTACCGCCGCGCCGTCAGCTGCACCTCGCTCTGCAGCGCCGAGAGCTGCGCCAGCAGCGACTTCTCCCTCCTGCTCCAGCGCAGGGCCTCCCTCTTCAGCTCGGGACCCGGCTCCGGGCTGCCGCCGCCCCGCAGCGCCCGCAGGCAGCGGTGCCCCCCGCCCGCCCGCGGCCCCGGGGGCGCCCCCGGCCCGGGCCGCCGCGGCTGCTCGGCGGAGCCGCCCCCCGAGCGGCCGGGGGGGGGCCCGCCCGGCGGCTCCGGCTCGGCGGGGCCGGTCGGCGGCGGCCCGTAGCGGCACGCCGCGAGGTGGGCGGGCAGCTCCCGCAGCCGCACGGTGCGGCCGCAGCCCCGCGGGCTGTAGTCGCACTTGACCTCCAGCTTCTGGACGAGGCTGCGGAGGGGCAGGACGGGGCGCAGCTCGGCGGCCGCCAGCGGCTGGCAGCGCAGCGGGCAGCGCCGCCGCCGCGCCGCCCAGGGCAGCAGGCAGCCGGCGCAGAAGACGTGCCCGCACGGCGTGGACAGCGGCTCCTCCAGCACCCGCCCGCACAGCTTGCACTGCAGCTCCGCCGCCACCGGCGCCGCGAAGCGCGACGGGTCGAAGCCCATGGCGCGGCCGGGGACCGCGAAACTTTCGGTGCCGCGGCCCCGGCCCGGCCCCGGCGGCGCTGGAGCCGCTCCCGGCGGGCGGGCGGGCGGGCGGTGGCGAGGGGCGGGCGGAGGAGCGGGGCCGCGCCGGGGGAGGCGGGCGGCAGCGCCGAGCTGGAGTTCCCAGCGGCTCCCCCCCCACCCTCTCGCATTAACTCCCTCTCCCCGGCGCTACCGCCCCACGCCCAGCCCCGGCACCACCTCCGCCCTCCCGGGGCATCCTCGCTCCGCGGCGGGGCGAGCGGGCGAGACGCGAGGATCCTCCGCCGCCGCCGCCCGCCCCAGCCGGCGCCCACCGCCCTCCCCGGTGCGGGCACTGTCCCGGCGGCCGAGCTGTGCCCCCGGCAGGTCACTCGAGGGTGGGTTGTGGTCGTGGGGGTGGGAAGTTGACAGCCTGCAAAGCAGCGAGCCGCTTAGGCTCTTTTACTGCTGCACATATGTGCCGGTAAATAATGTACGCGTGTGAGTATGCCTATTATTTCATTTCTCTCTAAAAGGCTTGCTCCTCTTTTGCACTCCGGTTTTGGGATATCTGTCAGGGCAGAGAAAGCCGAAGTCCCCAGTACTAATGCTCTCGTTGTTGCCGGACCAAAAAAAATAGTCAGGATAACAGAATTGCTTGTTGAGCTCCCTTAAACAACATATGTATAAACAACACTTTCATTTAAGAAAAGCTAAAACCCAGCAAAATCTGGTAACGCATAGTTAGGATCAATAGCCAGCCTGGATTCTACCCCTTCATTGCTGCACAACCCACAACATACACTGAAACATGAAACCCCTAACACATTCCCCACATAACTTTACTATTGAAAACACAGGGCCAGATAGCTGCCCCCCAGCCCTGTGGAAAACCTCCCAGAGGAGAGCAGGATGTCCTTCACGTGTGGGTCAGACACCATCGCTTTTGGAAAGGATGGCAGGTTTGGCCTGTCCAGGCCCAGATCACAGGATATTTTCTGGACTGAGGACTCCTGAGGCAGAGCCGGGGTGTGTCCTCACCAGTTCTGCAATTCCTGCCTCAAACTCTGAATCCCAAGAGCATCCCTCTGGGAAAGCCATCAGGGCTTTTGAGACCCACTAATGAATGGTTCTTTTCCATGACTAAGAAGACAACATGGGGGCAATGCAGCAGAGGCAAATAGTTATCCCTTATTCCCAAAGCAAAAAGGAAAACTCTGCACATACCTGCCCCTAGAACTGTACCTGGGACCACAGATCTCAGTTACATCTACCCACAATTTGCTTAACAAAATTTTCCTAGCAATTTTAAACAATAACCATTGGCAATGCCTTGCAGAACATCTACAGACCCAAATATTAATAAGAAGCACCAGCAACCTACCATTTCTCACTTGCCGCACAGAAACCCACAATTTCAGTTGGATTACCGTGGCCATAAGATAAATAAACAAATGAACTGCACCATCAAATAGTCCCTCAGCTTGGAGAAAATGCACTATAATACATTATACAATACTTAATTGCAGATCAAAATCACATTCTCTCACACAAAAAAGGAAATCAGACACCCTGAGTAACTAATTATGCTATTCATACTGGGTTTTGATCATCTAGTATATCCATTGATTTTAATTGCTTTGCTCATAGGGTCAGAATCAGTGTCATTCTGAATGTTATAGAAAATTATTAAAAAATAGCATTATTCTCATCTGTCTTTGAATTTAACTATTCATTTGCCCTTACTATTTGCTTATACCATCTCTTCTGTCCCAATGTCCCGATGTATCTTCTTTACCTCCTTATACATGGCCCAGAATCCCAGGTCTGAACACAGGCAGTAACATCTACACTCATAAATTAAACTGGGCAAAGAACAGGCCCCAACACTGGCACACGATCTGTTAAACTGGTATTGCTTCTGTTAATCCGTTGGCGTGACGCTTGGAATGGTTTTGGTCGAGGCTTGTGAGCAGCCTCCCAAACCACGCTCGGGCACAACACAAGGGTTGCAGGGGCCAGTCCCAGGAGAGAGTTTGGGGTTGCTGCCCCGCTGCAGGAGTGACAGCTTAGGGGTGAGGCTGTGAGTCCTTCTGGGGTCCCTGGCACATTTTATTCACCAGTACAAATGCAGCCAAAGGGGTGATATAGCCAGGTTTGAGCCTCAGAGCCTTTAAGGCTTCTTTTAAATTAGGTGATTAATTAAATGAAGGTTTAGGGATCTCATGGTAGGCATACTTTTAAAAAAACCCTGTCCTTTCTGGCCCACTTTGGGCATTGGTGAAATGTCAGTGCACTGGCAAAATGGTTCCAGGCGGTTGTGCCCTTTCTCCGTTCATGCTGGAGTAAGAAACTACCTTTCTTTGCCAAGGTGTTGGCACAGATGGCAGCACAGGCGACTGGGTTTATATCAAAAGTAATTTTCCAGTGCAGGAACCTGTAATACAGACAAATGTACAAAACTCATCTAAAGGTAACAGCTGTCTGCATACCAGACCTCCACGGCAATGGGTACACATGGATAAATACATACAAACATTACCAATGTGCTTACATGGGATTATTCCTACAATTAGTCCTATTAGTTCCGATGTAATCAGGAAATGAAAAACATAATCCTCATACTTTCCTAAATTGTGCTTAAAGAGACGACATAATTATAACTTTGCTCATCCGAGGTCTCAGCCCCTACAGCTCCAGGTTTCATACAGCCACTCCAGTCACGGCTTCACTGTGACAGTCAAAGAGAGAAATGCAGATTTAGCGAGACAGGGAGAGGCTGGGGAGGACAGGAGCAGCAGTGCCCTCAGGAGCATTGCCCACAGCTGCGATAGCTCTGTACAGCTCCATCACTCACACCAGGACTGCACCCAGCCGTGGATCAAATAGATGTTCTGCCGTGGCTTGTCTCCAGGACAGTCCATATCTTTAACAGCTTCTACCACATTCCCTTTTGCTCTACCTGGTAAAGCAGAAAAAGTAATTTGAAATAGGAAAGCACTTGCTTTCTTAGTCACACGTACCTAGACACACACACACACACGCGCACGCACACTTTGAGGAAGGATTTGGTGGGGGTAACTGCTGCTGAGGGAGTTCTTTATCAGCACGGAAAGCCAGCGGCTCCTGGGCATCAGAAAGGGGAGGAAGAGCTATTTCAAGTATAAAATCAAGGGTTATTTCTGCCCGTAGCTCTTGCCTCATCCTAAAAGGATCTGCAGTTTAAAGTGTGAACTATACAGCTGTTCCCAAATCTTCTCATGAAAGAATCCCAAGATAAGAATTACTGCTCTGAAATCCTGAAGGTAACTGGAAGCCTCCTGGTTCCACTGAAGTTAATAGGGAAAATGCAATGAACTTTCAACTCGCATGTGTGGGAATAGGTATGTATTTTTGTTTTTCCCCCCTCATTTTCATAATCATTTTGCCCTATTATTCATCTGTAGGATTTCAAAGGAAGATTCTTTTCCCAGTCACACTAGTGAAACCCTGTAACTAGTTTATAGCCAGGAGGACTCAGCAACATCACTCTGAGAGCAGAATTTAGACCTGAGCATTTGCTATTAAAACCTGTTATCATCAGAAGTCTGGAAAGAACGAATGCCATTGCACTTTGGCAAAGAAAAGATTATAAGCATAAAGTTAGTCCATATAATTCATGTTTCATGGTAAAGAATCACCTCCAAAGGTATTTTTTTCCTTTATTTTCAGTTCAGCAAGCAATTTTTCTGCCCCACAGTTTATCACTGCAGCACGTTAAGAGAGTTTGAGGAAGCGTCCCTAAGATGGAGGAGTAAAACCAGGTCTGAAAGCTCACAGTGATTTGCTGAACCCTGAACAAGTACTTGCATTCATCAGTTAAGGAAATAAACTTCCCCAAAACTGTAGATATTCAGTAAAGAAGTTTACACACAGAAAACGTTTGTGATCTGTATCATTCATCGGCACAAAGACACTATACGGTCTCTGTTTAATTATGCTTGACATCAAATGTGTCAACAATCAACTTCGACCACTAGAAAAATGAGAACAAGTCTTAAAAGGCAGTAAGTGGGAGGTCTGGATTTTGGACCTGCCTCTTTTATCCACCGAATGGCCTTAAGCAAGTCCTATAACTATTTTTCACTTTTCACTTCACTTACTGCTCATGCTACCCAGCAGGATTCACAACACTCGATTGAAGTCCCTGTATAATGCCTGTCGCTAACAAAGCCGCCGCATTAAGGCACCAGACCTTAGGGCAGTCAAAAGAGAAGTCTGCACCTTCCAACACAAGAGGTGGGTAGAAGCACCTCCCAGTATGTGCTGTGAAGCCTGAGCTGGGAGGTGTACTCTGAGGTGACCCCCTGCGGACTGAGCCTTGCAGAGAGACGAGGAAAAGGTGCGATGAGATGATTGTGCGTGATCTAAGAGTCGAGCTGCCCGGTGCTATAAAAGCCAAATGCACCTGAGTGTGCCTGTGAAGCCTTTTGGGAACTTAACTGTTGGAAATTAAGGATGCCATCGACTTTGGACACCTCCAGCAGCTGAACAGTTGTTTTTTCAGTAGTACGGTTCCACTTGGAGTCCTGTGGTACAAAGTCTATAGGTAGATATGAGTACTGAAAGGTGGCTTTTCCACATCTTCTTAACAGAATATTTTAACAGTAAACAATCATGACGGAGGGAAGTGCTGTTATCCCTGTTTTACAGATGAAGAGGTAGCTAACTAAAATTCTTTAGGTTCTGAGTCAAAATGGCTCACATATACTGGAAGTGTGTGTCAAAGCAGGGAACTGGGACTGCCCTCCTCTTTCTCTTTAGGAGACTATTGACAAGGCAAGGCCTTCTGCTAAACTGGAAGCCCAGGTCTGTGTGATACATCTGCCCTTCACCAAGAAGTTTCTGATGGTCAGGAAAGCCAGTAGTGAGAGCAGGCAGTAGCTCAAATGGGGGGAGCAAAAGGAAAGCGAAGAGCGGCGTTCTGACCCCAGGAGCAGGTGGGGAAGGGGAATGCAGGTGTCTGGATTGCAAGGAGTGCATGGGAATATTCACTTCTTTAAATCTCTAACTGCAAACTGCACTAGGAAAGGCAGGAGAAGACTACACACTTGACCCATAGGATAAAAGAAACTGATACACTTGTTCTAGGGTTGAAACAGTGTTTTTTCTTAATTCTCCTTTTTTTCTTTTCCTGTTCAGTGTTAAAGGAAAGCTACTTTTTAACATGGCAAGAAAGAAGGAGCGAGAAGAGAGGAGTGAGACCCAGGCTGAGAGAAAGCAGGTCTGCCGGTGTGTTAACCTCTCACGCTTGTCAGGCCTGTACCGCATTCCCGCAGCCAGCTGGATCATCGCTCAGCTGCCTGGTATCAAGCTCACTTCAGACTGTGCTGGCTGCTGCACCCCTGTCCCGTGCTGCCCACGCTGCCTTTCACACCACAGCCAGAACCGTGGGTCCAGCTGCAGCCTAAGCAGAAGGCGCTAGCAGTGGCGATAAATGCAAAGGAACATCGGAGCCTTGCCTTGGGTGTTTCTATCCCATTTCCCTTTCCCAACCCAACTGTTGCAACCCCCAGATGTTCTAGTTTCTAAATTTGCCCTTGCAGAGCCAATCCACAGTGCACTCACCTGCTGCAGACACGTCCTCTCAGTGCAGAGCTGCTCCCTAAGGGTATGCAGATACTAAAAGTTTTCCATCTGTTTGAGCATCCATTAGCCCAAGGAAAAAAAATCTAAAAGGGGATGATTTTTCACGTTATGAAACCTCAGCAGTTTCTGTCACTGAGTAGAGCCAGCCACTGTTGCCAGGCTCAGATGAGACAACAGAGCCCAAACTGGTTCGGAAAGGGAGCACCCTCTCACTCCTGGCGACGGTCCCTCCAGAGTAGGGTTAAGTCCTCTTGCCCTTGCAGTACCTGATCAACGAGCAAACACATAGTGGCAGTTCCTAGGGCTTCCTTTTCAAGCAATAAAATGTCTCAAAATCAAAGATGGAACATCAGTCACCTTGCCCAATATCAGTAAAATCAAGTACATCGTAAGATGCTGAGATAGAAGCAGAACCTCAGTTTCTAACCTCAGCAGATCCCAGTGAAGGCTTTGATAGATGTTCAGATTAGTAGAAATGCGTCAGAATATTACCACCCTTCTGGCTTTTGCACATCTCTTGCCAGTGTTACATTGCACAGAGTTTAGAAAACTGCTTTTACCTATACATTTCATAGTATTAGCTTGCACGCCTACTGATAAGGGAGAAAAGAAAACCATGTTAAAAAAATACATGAAAAGCTTAGCGTGAAATATGACAAACTAAAAAGAAAAAATGTGGGAATTTTGTGGTAGGATTTTCAGAACTCTTATGTAAATCCATGAATTTAAGCCTTTGAAATTAAATTTAAATATCATTGCCACCAGACTGTGGCTGGCCTTAGTCTAAGCCAGGTGAGCAGCCTGAGAAATGTGTGCAGAGAATTCTGATTACTTTATGCATTTTAACATGACACAGACTGGAAAAAGCTATTAGTAAGTCAAAGAAAACAAGACAAAAGTGAAAGAAACCATTTTAAAATGGTAGCTAAAATATAATTACAGTCAGTACATGGGAATACAGGAATCCATGCACTGTTTCAGTGTTATTAGCCTCTTACCAGATGCAGTACAAAAAAACAGATTGGAAATATGCAAGCAATAGACACAAAAGGGAAATGAAAAATTAATATCTTAGTGCTCATATGGGGCTGAAGATGAGCATGTAAGAGTATGCCTCTGCTTCTTTTATGTCATCTATTTGTTTGTTACACTTACTGTCATTTATGCACTTTGGAGTGTCCTCTTCAACCCCCATGCCTGTTGTCTCCATGTACAAAACAGGTTAAACAAAAATGGCCAAGGAACAATTTACTCTGTCAGTGTTCCTCACATATGAAAGCTGCGATACTCACTCCAAATATTTAATTGACCCCAAGGCCAGTCCCTTTGAGACCCAGCTTACGTTAACACAAATAATGCACTGCTAAAAAAGAAAGAGTTCCTCATATAATGAAGTATTTTAGTGGTCTAGTAAACATGATGCCTAGATATACTTCACTTCCTCCATTAGAGACTTACAACATTAATGTCTCGTGTTTGCATTTGACAGTAGAAATAATATGGAGTAACTATTTACAGTAGTAAATCTTTAAAAATATCAGCATAGTATAGAAGCAAATATTATGAGCAGTGAGAAAGTATGCTTTCGGATTTTGTAATTTTTCCAGCTCTTGATTTGTTTAGCCTCATTTTTCCTGAGTCCTATTCTTCTAAAGCTACACTTTCACAAATTACCTATTAATGAGTCTGAATTAAAATACATACAGTTGCTTATTCCACAAGTAAACTTAAGCCATCTGAATGGCTTGTATTTTATTTTACTTATAATTAGGATTTATTTTACTTGTCTTGTGTGGAAGACCACCTTGACCAGTTATTCTAAAAACACATTTAGGGCATTATTCTTTCTATCAGCCTCTCTCGTTCACCAGCCCCACTAAAAGCAGACAGAACCTGCTCCAGTTTGTGATTTTTTCCTTGTAGGTGAATGAGATTTGCTGTTATTTCACACGGGGCCTCCCTGCCTGCCCTCGGCGAGGCTGGAAACTGTGACTTCTGCTGAGAGACGGTGGCTTTTTACAGTATTTTGGGCAACTCCTGCGAGATGACAGCACTAAAGAGACTGCAGGGAGCTGGGATCAGGCTCCGTGATTGATGCCTCTACGCTTTCTGTCCCCTTCCCTCACTCACGTCCCGAGGTGGGTGGAGGGCCGCCCTTGGGGGCTTTCAGAGGAAAGAGAGGTGGTACCCTTGTTGGTGGAGGCCATACCCACGTTGGCTAGAGGACCTTGGCAGAACTAATGAACACACTTTTCCTGGGATCTATGGATGGTGGCTGGGTTTTCTGGTGTCCAGTAACGGTGGGGTTTGCATTGCAGTGTCCTTCGGTGGAAAGGGGTCTCTCCTCCAGCAGTTTGCCAGGTTTTATTAAACTTCTAAGATCTTTCTGTCTCCTACACATTTGTCAGATTTGGTTGATAGAAACGAGGAGTTCAAATGGCATTAAGGAGGGGACCCACATAGGCACACACACACACACAGAGAAGGCTGACGCCATGTGTCCTATTCTCAGGAGACAAAACTAAGAAGTAGGTTTAATACAACTGATAAATCCATACAGGTAAAGCCACAGTAAAGATACTGGGTCTGTTTATCTTAGTACTTGAGGGAGTGCGGTTTAGCTGAACGTCTCCTGGGAGAACATTCACAAAAGATGTTGATCACTCCTGTTTCTGGAAATGTCAGGAGTGCTGAATTAGCAGTTTTCTACCTCATGGTTTAATAGTTTTCATCCTAATGAGGCCATAAATGGAAGAGAAAGGGAGAATTAACTTTCTGATGCTTGAAAACTACTTTTTTTTACATTTTGAATTTGACCAACAATTTCTACTCATTTTTTTGTGAGAGACTCAGACCTGAGGGATCAGAAATGAGACCATTAAAGCATATTTGGACAAGTTACATCGACATTGTTCCTAAGCTGCCTATCATCACGAATTCATGAACATTAATTCTGCTGTACTAGCGCAACTTTCTAATGACTACCTACTCCCGCACTGAGGATTGACATGTACAGCCTGATAGTCTTGTTATGGGGTGTTTTGTCAAAGTGCTAATACAGCTCCTACCTGCTATATTACCTCATCACCATTTTATTAACCTATGCGGGTTTTCAAGAAAGAAGCCTGAGTTTTAGAAATGCTGAGCAGCCAGATGCTTCAGTGACATCAACAGGAGATAAAAGTGGTCAAAATCAGGTGTACTTTTAGAAAGAATGAATGTACTTTTTTCTTCATACCTGTTACTACTGTCCTGTTCAGCCCACTCAGATGTATTTTATGGTGTTGCCTCCCTTCACCCTCTAGCTGTATTATAGCTGCATCAGGTTCTGCTTGTATCGCAGGAGAATCAGATCAATAACATATAATTTAGTATAAGAGTCCGCTCTTAACTTCTAAGGGTCTCCCCAGCTAAGTGAGATAAGCCAGATTTGGCCCCTGGTTATGTTTTAAAATGGATCGAGGGACAGCAAAATGTTCTATATTAATTTGATATTTTGCTATCAGGGTTTTCTCCTTTAAATAGAAACAGGGGATATGTAAGCAGAGGATTGGGAGAACTTAGCATTTCAGCTTAAATAGGAAAATCTAGATGGCAAGTGCGTTATCTGGTCTATGCAGAGGCATGGCTTCAAATTTATTACAGCTCATTTTAAAGCCAGAAAATTTGCCAAAATTAGTAATGATTCAAACTGTAATAAAAGCTGGAGTCCCTGCTAGATCATACATATTAATATACTATCAGCATAAAATGCCAATTTAAATTCACTGATGCCAGTCTCCATCCCATGAGAATCTGAAGCAGCATTAACAGCTTCTGTCAAAAGCTCTTGTGTTAAAATAAAAAAGCATGGTGGTAGGGAAGAGGAGAGACACAGAAAATACCTTGAGCTCTACCACATCAGAATTTATCCAACTGTGTGTTTGAGCAAGCAATCATTCACTGCTGACTAGGACAAGGTCCAAAAGTGGCAATCTCCTCTGAGGCAAAAGTTAGATGAACATGGTCTTTTGGCAGCCTGTATATTAAAAGCTACCCTATTCCCAAGTTCTCTGTAGAGGACATCAGTGAGATTAGTCAAAAGTCATCGGATCTGATTTTGTACTGATTGGGAACTGTGAATTTCAGTACATCACTCTTCAGGCTGGTTTTGTGAACATGACATCCCGAGATTCCTTAACAAATACTACCAACCCTTTGCAACACCCACTGCCTTCAAGCAATGTGATTCAGACAAGTAGAAGCTTTTCTTTCCATTAGTCCCACTTTCAGCTTCATTTTAGCAATGAAATGACTCCCTCCTTCCCTTTCCACACAAATAATCCTCTCCTGAAGAAGTCCAGCTTTTAGTGATTAATAGCATTTTGCAAAGTCTGGCTAACCCTCTAGCAAGAACTGTCAGAGCATCAAGGCCAGGGCGAGCAGAGCTCAGGGCTGACTGTCGTTATTCCTGATTCTGCCACTGACGTGCTTTGAGATCTTTAATAAGTTAATTAACCTCTGTGACTCAGTGTAAGCACTGGTGTAATGCACGTAGTAATGCTTAACATAGAGTCCCGCAGATGTAAGGCATGATAAAAGGGTAGAGGACTGTTATTGTTACTAATGATCATTAGTTTGAAATCATAGTCAGGCAAAACCAAAAATAACAAGGCCATTGCAATTAGTTGAAAGGTAGGGTTGTGATATTTAATTATCATTAAAAGGGTACATGATGAAAAATACATTACGTATTTTCAATGGTACTACTTAGAGAGAGAGGAGAAATGTGGGATATCGGCAGTAAAGACCATGAGTAACAGCTCTGAAAAACAAGGATCACTAAATCTTCTGATTTTTTTCTCCCATACAACTTATTTGTCCTGCTGTGTTGGGCACCGTGGCTATTAGAGTAAGTCTATTTTCGTATGTGTGATAGGCTTGTGCACTGAAAGATAACAAGCCACAAGTCTGTAAGTTTATCTCTACTTTTGTTGTTGCTGTTATTGTTCTTACTGTGCTTAATGCTAATTATATGTATTATCTAGAGAGCCGTAGGTTCGGGTCAGAACACTTTTGTCCTGTGTGCTGCACAAGTACATTAAAAGATATTTATGGTCTCAAAGAGATAGCAAAAATAAGCTGACATCTTTGCACAGCACAATTGGTTATAACTATCTTTCAATTTCTTTTAAACATTGCCCCTGGCATACAATTAGATAAAGAAAAAAAAATCTCTTCCATCAGTTAAGATATTAGTGATCAGAACTGAATATTGGCAGTCTCAAAGAAGACATTCCTTTCCAGCTATCAGGAATTTTCCTTTATTGACTTGTATCTTTCAGCCTATCAAAGAAAAGTTTTATTTGTAGCTGAAATCCTGATCCTCCGATGAATCATGTTTTCTTTTGAATGCAAAGGGCGTCTGTCTCGCAAAGTTGGCAGCCTGATCTCCATAAATATTGTTCTATTGATAAAAAGAAGAATTGCATATAAGGACTATCCAAAATAAATATTTTGCAGGGATCCTGAACGTCTGAATACAATAGAGCAAAGGAATGTTATCACATTTTAAATAATTCAGACATAAGCTGAAGTGAGTATTAGTTTTAGTTGAAAAACTGTCAAATGCAGTTTGCACCTTTTGTTTCATTTGGGAAATCAAAATGGACACCTATTTAGGGGTTGCTGTTTCCCCTTTTATCATCTGTAGGGATTTGCCATTGATCTTGTTGGGAGCAAGTCTGGGCTTCTTAGTTTCTAGGAGATTTAAAACAGGATTTCAATGAGGTATTCAGAAACATCAGCCTGACGTGCTCCTGCCCTTTGGGTGGAGGTGGATGGAAAAAGAGCCCTTTGTGCCCTCCCTGTCAGAAGTCTTCGCAGGCTCAGGGCGGCTGCCTCTGCATGCCAATAGGGCGGACGTGCAAGTGGAAAATCTGCTGTGCATTGCAGGCAGCAGGCAGGCCAGGCTGCCCCCAGGATCAAGGGAAACCTGTATGCCCCCCCTTCACGTTGGGAAAGCAGAGAGGCATGATTTCTCCCCGAAACATAATCCCTGCGGGGACTCTCTTGGCATGGTGCACCTCCCCGCTGCCCCCTGACAAGGCTGTGTCCCAAAAGATGAAAGACATGCTGCTGTATGCTGGCATACCTCCTCCTTGCTGCCCCTTTTGCTCCTACAAAAGCTACTTACATAAAGCAGAAACGGTGTGCAGGAGGAGGAGGTCTATGTGGAGGATTACTGCGTGAGAAGTCCTCAGAAGGGCTTATGAGAGGTGTCTCAGCACCGTCAAGTCATGGCAGAAAATCGTCTGACACAGAGGCGTGAGCCAGCTCGTGCTGAAGTCAACAGGACTGTACCTCTGCGTATCCAGTGTCGTCCCCCTGCTCCTCTTTCCCAAAGGGAGCAACAGAGGAATTTTTCTCCTCAGAGATTTTTTCTTCTTATCAATGAATTTTACACTATATTGCTGCTGCAATATGTAGTCTATGAATAACAGAGGATGTATATTTTTATTGGCTCATCTATTTAAGAGAAGAGAATGCCTGTCATCAGTGCTGAACTGTATACTAAAATTCAAGGATAAGATATGACCTACTATTTCTTTGTCCTGTAACTCAGCGCTGCTGTGACTGCCATGCAAGGGAACGTTTGTATAGTGTATGTGACAGATATACACCAAGACTGGCTGTTTGTCTGCTTCTCTCTTCCTATGAATCATTCTCCTTTCTGCACTGTATACCTCCTGAAAAGGGTCTCCTGTTTCAAATTGATTTAATTTTTTTAAATCCATGTTTACAATAAAATTGTAATAAAACAATACTTCTGCAATAAAAATAATGGCATTATTTAGTTGGAAATAGATTCCTCTGTACTGGAACCTCAAGCTGAACTTCTCTTTTTGCTTATATTCTGGATCACGGAGAAGCTTTGCGTCTATCAGCTTTCCTTGCTATAGGCACATTTCAGCACTTTCACCCTCTCAACGTTTTGAAAAGGATCTACTACTTTTAAAAGGGGGTCACACCAGTTACAACCTCTCTACCGTTTGTAGGAATCAATCAAAGGCCTTCTTGGCACCAACTGAATCTTAAAAGTGTGTATTAGTCACTAAAAAAATCAAAACACTGAGAGATGAAGATGGCATTCTCCCCTGTGTTCACCCAAAAGTTTTCTCTTAAAGTTCAAAGAACATTTAACAAAACCCAGAGAACGCCAAGGAATCAGCCATCCACAGGCAATTCCCCCATCATTCTGAACGCGCAGGCGCTGCTATCAGAGCACACTGAAATGCCCGTTTGAAGTCGTGCACGGCAGCGCAGGGCTCAGCGTGAGGGCTGAGGCTGGAGGAGGTCCACCCAGGAGCTCAGCCCTGGGCAGCGGTGGCTGTGCCACACACTTTGGCAGTGCTTTGGCACAACCTGGTGCCTGTGACCCCAGCCACAGCCTGCTCCATCTCTGCCTCACCAGCAAAGCTAATGGTGGCTTCCTGGCCGTGCTTCTTGCGCAAACAAACAGTGCACCTGAGGAAGAATAAAGAGCCGCTTGTAAAAGGAGTTAAGCAAAAACCCGAGACAAAGAAAATAAACAGAGGTTCATGAAAATGTCACGCAGCCAAAACCAAGGGCACAGAATTCCTCAGGCAACCTAAGAGAAATACAATTGTGTTTGTTACGGTGCCATCTGCTAGACTGCAGGTCTTGAAATCTGTCAGAGGAAGGCTGTGTACCTAATCAAAACATAGCTCCTTCTCTTGGCTCAGTGATTTAATACCATTGCTTTTGGGTACAAAACATTCTCCAAAGTATCGCTGTGCTGCAAGTTACAAGAATGCCTTTCTGGTGTATCTGTCAGAGGTCTGATTTCTAAGCACAAGCTGAAGTTACTGGGGAATTTTGCTTGAAGTCAGACAGTGTAACATGGATCTCTGCGTAACCGTTTTTGCCTTGTTCACACTCCTCTTTTTCTGCTTTTTGCTCTAATTCTTGCAACTAGAATTGCTGAAGTTGGGATTTGGGGGGTAGGCTTTTGGTAAACATCAGAAAAGTACTCTTTAAACCGGGAGAAATTTTTACTTCATTTAGGTCTACAACATTAAATTTGAGAGGTATAATAAACCATTTTTTCCCTGGGACTGCAATGGTTTTTCACTGCCAAAAGAGTTTTGCACCTGTACAAAGAGTTACACCCTGGGACAAAGTTTTAAGGCTATGCTTACTATTATAGCACAGAGCCACAGCAGACTCTACATTAGTGCATCAGAAATGCACAAAATGATGCATATTAAATGCTTTCAGTCCTATCTTAGAAGCACAGAACCCCATCCAGCTGCCTGAACATAGGCCCCTCGTGCCACTTGCACGTTCTACCATGTCCCACCTGGTACCTCGCCTGCCTCTCATGCCAGGGAGCGCAGGTACCCAAGGGCTCGCAGCCAAACCTGGCAGCCCCTTGCAAATGTCCTGAATGTATATTTTGCCTATTGGGCGATGTAATCAATCCACTGATGACTGCATGCCTAGTTTACTTCGAACCTCTTAAATACATCTCAAGATAAAAAGACCAGCTTCTTGCCTTCATGTATTTTTTAGCCCTTCTGAGCAGAGATGCAGTGCTTAGGAGTTTGCTCAGAGAGAAGCTCCCACAGCCGTCACGAATGCCACTGTATTCACTGGAAAAGCTTTGTTTAGTTTCAGTGAGCTTTGAACAAAGCTCACCAAGTCATTATTTCTCTTAAAATGACAAGTAGAGGCCTCAGCTGAGACTGACAAATACTGAATAAGAGACAAGAACTTCCCAAAAAGTTTTGAAACAAAAATAATCAAATAGATGTGATAGACAATGGGCAAATAAACTGCATTTTTAAAAATTATACTCATTTTATAGATTTAGTTTCTACAAAAAACGTATGTGGTGGAATCTGGAAAGGACCCTGCTGTCCCCAGGTCCCAGGTCAGCACTTTAACTACAAAGACATTCTTCTTCACCTATCAGTGTAAGATATGTAACAGAGATTAGGTTAAAGACCATTATTAAGAGCTCAGGAGTTAGAAAATGCATGACCTAATGCCCGCACAACTTTTAAGCAAGAAGGCAGCGCATGTGCCCTAGGATGCCAGCAGTCATCACATGCCCATGTCCTTTTTTCCTTCCCACAGGTCCTTTCTTAGTGCAAAAAGCTGACTGTACTCAACTAATGAGTAACAACACATGATTTTATTTTCTCTCCATTGTTCAGTGCATGGCCCAAGCTGTCTTTCTTCTCCACTGATGAAGCTGTGCTGTAAAAGTAGGATTATTCACATCCTCAAGAGCTCTTTGCAATGCCTTTCACGGCAGCGTGTACATGCTTCACCATCATTTGTGACCTGCTTTCACAAAGCTCCTCTGAGACACGGACTTTTTATTTTTCCCATGTTTCAGGAAATGCAGTACAGGATGACTAACGTCAAGTCGAACAGCATACACACGCTTAGGGCTGCAAGGTCCTTGGGTGTGCTCTGGGAGCTTGGAGAGGGAGAAGTCTCATCTCTGGAGACTTTTAATTGGTGAACTCCAACCACTTTCTACTGGGAGGTTTTGAACTACAGTATTTCAAAGGGATATCACTTGGCCAAAGGTGAATTTTCATAGTGACAGTGAAAGATAAGCTCCTGATATAAGGTTTATCCTTTTGTGAGACTTCATATCCCAGCTCCAAATGTTAGAAGACACTACCACATCTAAAATAAAAGATGCTGCGCAGTTTTGAGACAAGTAGAAGTATGTTCTTTATCCCATACTTCCTACTCAAAAGCAGTACAGCTTTAGCTGAAATATTCTTTGGAAAAAAAAAAGTTAGATGGAAAATTTCATTCCAAACGGACGAAGTTTGGAAGAGTTGTGAGAAGCTGAAAACAGGGTATTACAACAGGAAATGTGCAACCTCAGGAATATGCTACTGGCCTGATTGCAGACTCAGAGAGCATCCAAAGCAGAGACATAACATTAAAAGGAGTGTACTGTAAGACTGAAAAGAAAGGAAGCCACAATAAGAACACCTAAGAAAATAATGTCTGTCAAGAAATAAAGCATGTTTTACAGATAGTAATCAAAGAGAACATTGTAGTGTGCATTTCTCTGATTATTCCTACTCCAGACTTGTGGCACCATGGAAATATCCTTTTCTTGTTTTCCACTGCCAGCTTGTACGGAAAAACAGCTTGCTGGTTACATAAAATAGAGGTTATCAGCAATATTGCTAATTAACGGTGTAGTTGCCAACTAAGAAGTTAAACTCTGACAAATATGACCTAATGTTACACACATATGCTTCATCAATCAATCACAGTTAAAAAAAATACACAACAGACAGTATTTTCTTTGGACTAGTAGTAGAACCTATTGGCAGTTAGTGTAATTAAAGGCTAGCAAGCAGATTAAAATGTTTAGGGGTTTATAGCCTTCTTGTCTACAGAAAAAGAATAAAAGTGTTTTTAAAATGCCACAGCTTTGAACTGGTGGTTGTTTAAAAGGGGAAGAATTTAGTGGGAGCCCAAGGATCTACAGGCAAATCCAGGTTCACCGTGACGAGATCTCAGGTCTCTGGGCACAGTCAGGCTTTTGGATGTCCTCTGACGGACGCTTGCTGTTGCTGGCACTGATCTTGCTCACAGCAGCCAGTGGTACTGCGCTGCAGTACTGGCATCCCCCTGGGTATCTGTCTGGTGGTGTGACATACAGAGCTATTCTTTCTTTCTCCCACTGTGTCCCGTAAACTTTGAAGCTGTTGTGGAATATCGGTAACTTGGAGAAGCCTGACGGGCTATTCAGGAGAAGGGTTTGTTTGGCCTCTTCCCTTCAAACGGAGAAGAGGGAAGTACAGTTCATTTGTTTAATTTATTAAGTGCAGAATTTTTTGAATGATGGCTTGTAACAGATGGGAGCTGAAGAGCGCAAAGATGAATAGGGAGCTTCAACAGCAACCCAAAATGAGACATTCAGCAGATTATATTCTTAGGCTTAGATGCAAAGAATAAAGAAGGAAAAAAAATCTTACATGGGAGAATACACTTAACTGATTTAATGAAGTTAAATCAACATTTTTACAATTCTGTTTCAAAAAAATGAAGTCTAATGGTGAGTATGAACCAAACATTCTTAAATATTCACTGAATGCCAATGTCCCACATGCCATACAAGAGAATGGATTGACCATTTTTTTAAATGCTGTCAGAACAACGTTACTCATCTATTTTAGTACAGACTCAGTAAATCACGGATACATTTCACAGTAATATTTATTTAAGCAGCAAAACATTACTCATTGACATAGAGAATTAAAGTTCCATTTATGCTCAGCAATTTATCATTAGACTCACTGGATTCACATACCATCCCAGCAAGATAAGGAATGCTATGAAGAAAACTGTTACTTATAAAAAGGAAAATCAAAATCTGAATATTAAATAGATTGCACTGCACTGTGATGGAGGTTTTGTTTTAATATTGGCAAAAGAGAACAGCACTACAAAAGCAGAACATGCTACATGAAAAGAACATGGCTGGAAGTAGTGGCAGTGATAATTGACTCTGAACCTTTCATGAACCCATTGACTTCAGTGGCCTTTGGATGAGGCCCAGAAAAAAGCCACATTTTTATATGGCAGGCAAATTTGATAAAGGCACAGTCTGAATCAGAAACAAAGAAGTTGTGGGGAGCTATGCAGAGTAGACCATGAAGCAGAAATAAATAGTATTCGTACTGTCAAAGGAACGAGTATAGTAATTGCATTCACTCACATTAAATCCAGTTGACTGATTTCCATTTAAGGAAGATTGAGCCAGAAAAAAAATAGGAAACAGAATTGAAAAAAAATCTTCAGGATCTGGGTTATACATCTAAGATGAGCCCTGCAGGCAACAATACATCTATTATGCTTGGCATTTGGCCCATGCTTTGTATTTCAGTTGAGTTTCACTAATCACAAATCCTCAAGGGTTTATAACTTCTCCCTCCTTTCCTGGGATCACCTGGCCAGCTCCCCATTATGCTTCCAGCACAGCTAAGGCCCATGAAATGCCACGTACAAACACTTTGGCTCTTCATGTCTCCTCATGAACATGGGTAAGAGCGGCTGTTTCCATCAATGTAGGACTGGGTCTCTGGTGAAAGAGGTTTCCCTTGCTCCTGATGAAATGGTGAAAGGCTCCTGCTAAGGTGGCTACGCACCAGAAAGAAGCACACAAATGCATAGTGTGGGTTTATAAACGCAAGTGCAAAGCTGCAATGCCAAACCTCTTCATAACCCCATAGGTACTAGAGCTTTTCAGGTGCCTTGGATTTTTAGTTTTTCCCAGGATTGTTTGAATAAAATGCAATTACCCAAGTGAATGATTTAATCAGCAGAAGACAGAGTGAATCCCTCTTTTTGTTCCAGTAAGGATATGATTTTTCTGACCTTGTGTTTGGCTTCGATAGAAGGAGACATCCTGTCTGTATCCTAGAACAGCCAGCAGACGGGGAGCTAGGGCACCCTTTAAGGACCTGAGCCATACAGGTGCGAGCTGGGAGGAGAAATTTGAATAAGCCTCTTATTTTCTCATCACTGAAGTAGTGACTAGAGAGGGAGGAAGACTAATAGTATGTGATGCCTACCTGGAAGAGGCAGTTAGTGGCTGCAAATGCCAACCTAGTTGTACTAGTTGCAGCAGTAAATGCCAGATTTAAGAGACTTTTCAGTGGACAGCAATTCTTTTATCTACGTATTAGGTATTTTCCTGCTGATGGTTTGATTCCTGAGCAGGAACAGCTTATCTTGTGCTAGCTGTAGTTTTTCCCACTCCAGAGGCCTTCCCTCTTCCTTTCATGGAGATCCTGCCTGTCTTGCAGGAACAGCAGAGCAGAGACCTAGGTAGGAAAACGTGAGAGCACATCTAACACTGTGGTGTATTGGCCTACGGCGCATTCCCTCCCTTTTCTGTCCCACTGCTGATTGTTGCATTTGCTACAGGGAATCTTCCCCAGTTACTGGAAGAGATCATGGACAGAGGAGAGAGGAGAGGAGAGGAGAGGAGAGGAGAGGAGAGGAGAGGAGAGGAGAGGAGAGGAGAGGAGAGGAGAGGAGAGGAGAGGAGAGGAGAGGAGAGGAGAGGAGAGGAGAGGAAACAGACCTGCAAAAAAGTTACTGTATACCTCAGCAGATGCCCAATGCAGTTTGTACTACAGCGTCACAAACAGCTGTGCTGTCATGGTGCTTTGGCCAGCACACTGTTCCCACTGGTAATTCAGAACATAGGTGTGCTTAATTTAAGCAGCTTCTTGCTTGCTCTACTGGTTATCTTAAATTCCTTTCTGGGGTGTCTGGTTTTCCCCATGCACCACAGAGGTAACCCAGGCATGTACAGGATTTTGGATTCTGCATCAGAATCTAGCCACCTAATTTTAAGGCGATTAAGCCTCTTTGAGGATCTGGCCATTTTTAAGTGGTGAAGAGCAAATATCCTGTATTTGCACATGGATGCCAAACAAAGGCCTTATTAATGATAATACATTGCTGCTCAAGAAAGTCTCTTATTATGGGGTCAAGATTTCTTGGAACAAAGTCGTGCTGCCCAACCTACTGCCTGTGAGGAACTTTTTCTGAAGAAGAACATGAACAACGACTTATGTGTCTTTAGAAACAAACATTAATGGCTAAAATAGAACATTAGTAATATGTAAAAATGAAATTTTGTCTGTAGTCTTTCTTCTTCAGGTTTCTGCAATGATGTCTTCTTTTATGTCCCCCTCTAAAAATAGTACCTCATTTGTGATGCACAAGCAAGCTGCTTTCACAGGCTAGAAGGGAACAGTGACTATGGGCACACAGTAAAAAATTATCAAGCTAGAATGGCCAAACTGCCATAATATTCTATGTATTATACATTAACCTGCTTTAACTGAGAGGCAAACCACATGACATTAACCTAGTCTAATCAAGGCACCTAGAAATAACTGCGAAATGAAACAGGGCATGCGTGTACCAAACTTTACAGAAGTACCTATGACAAAAATTATGTTTGCAAACACAACGCATTTGCACAAACATCTAGAAACCAAATACTTTCATAATTATCAAATGTTATTCAAAGTATTGTTGATATTATAAAACTTGTAGCTGGGAAGAAAACACACATTGGGCCTTATTCCACACCTAGTTGATTATCTCAGCCCAGGAATACCATAAGTTATGTTTTAGATAAACTTTCAGTCACTTTAAGATAAACTGGTACAAAAAAATCTAAATTTAATTGCTACAGAAAAAAAATTAAGTACACTGGATCAAAGGATTTCTTTGCCCAGTCACTGATACGTAGTCTCATCTTTCATATTTAGGTATCTATGTTTTCAACCAGTGGTCAGCTCAACGCCTGTCCACAAATGTTGTTCCTATCCTTCATAATAAGTGCCTTGGGAATCCTCATGACAGGCTCTGCCTCGGCAGTAGACTAAAAGAAATACTCCAGAGATCCCAGAGGAACTGTTGCACCTTTGTCAATATGGTTCACATATGGAAGCATGTATGGAAGGTGGAAAAGAAAATCTTAGTGTTTTTCTCCCATTTAGTATGTCACATTTTGGGTGGGTTTAGATGCAGACACATTACAACATAGAGCTAGCACTACACTTTATCTTTGACAATGTTTATTAGTCCTGAATTAAATCCAGCCTGTTTTCTGTGTTGGTCAGTCATGCGTCTGACTGGCCGGATGGGTCTGGGTTTCTTGAGAACAGGGTTTGCTTTATTTTGGAAAGAAAAATGAGGCTGTGAAAGCCTTTGAGGACAAAGGTTTGCTCTGCAGATTAAAATTACTGATGGGAATATTTTTATTTGTTAGCTAAAGCTAAATTTTAAATGCCCTATTTTGTTATTCCAGACTCTTACATGCACAACGTTTCATTTAGTTTTTTTATTGGAGAAAGGACATGTTTACAGCAACATAATTATTTAGAATGAGGGTTCTAAATTTTATACGATCATTCCTGCTATTAAATCAGAAATCATTTGACCAAGGATATAATTTTAGAAATAGTTAAATAAATGCTGACTAAGCAATACAGTGTCGTCCTATTGCATTTAGCCATTGCACGAAGACACGTCACACACTTAGATGACACGTTTTCACTCTGCTACCGTGTTCTCCAATGGTTTCCACATGCAGACTGGGGACTGAGAGGGGGATGACAGACTGCTTTATCTCTTTCACTTCAGGAAAACAGAAACCAGTTGACAGTGTATTCAAAGAGAGAGAGAGAGAAAGAGGGAGAGTTGTTTTTTTTTTTTTTTAAACCACCAATGCTACTGTGAAATATCAAGTTCTAATTCACATGACTCACACTAACTACTCTCCCCAGGCTGGCCAGATGACAAAGCACATTATAATTATGTGGCTAAGATTGAAATGCTCTTAAAGTCTACATAACTAGCCTAATGGACTCCACTAAAACCCACCAAGGGCACTAGACCTCACAACCAAAGACCATAGCTAGATATTACAAATGGCAAGGCTGTAGTCCAGTGAAAACATGGTGCTACTTGCAAATTGTTTCTCCCTAAAATGATTGCTCTGCTGAATGCTCGAGGAGAGTGACATCAGTTAGTGGTCACCCATGACAGTTTTATTCCTTCAGCCGTTTCCTATTGCTTCAACTGTAACGAAAAAGGTTTTCTTTCCTTGCATAAAACTCCAATTGAAATGAATAGGCAGAGGAAAGCTTTTCTAAAACTAGAGCTCTCACTCCTTGAGTAAACAAGAAAATTCCTCGAAGGACATATTCATAGCAGGATTATTGTTCTCAGCATGGGTCTTCGGCAGAATAATTTCTGTATATGAAATAATTTGGCCAAATGAGGACAAAAGGAGAGCACAAACTGCTGGTTTCACTGGCTGGACTAGATCAGCCTTCCTGATTAGTTTGTCTGTGCTTTTGCTCCCTGTTCCATGCTAAAATGAAAATACAGCTCTACGATGTGTGTGTAAAAATGTCTTCTCCATAAACAAAGATTGGTTTTGAATAGTCAGTTCTCAATGCACTGCAAGACCACCTAGAGAGTCCTCAAAAGGCAAGGTAAAAAAGAAAAAAAACCACAACAAAACAAGAGGAAATATTTTCAATGTCCAAAAAATTAATCTACTATTTTAAATGCAGAATAGAAGCACAGATCCAGAAAATTATACCTACAAATTTCTGCTTTCCTTTACTCACTCAAACTTTTTCTATTCCTCTTCCATTTTCTCGTCCTTACTTCTTAGTTTTAATGAGTTTATTCACTTTTTCCTATAATTGTTTTGCCTTTCCCTATACCAGTCCCTGACTGTCCTTGTTCTAGTCTTCAGTATGCCCAGTTCTTCCTCTTCCCAGCTCTCTATCCCTCCCCTTTTTCATCTGTGGCTCCTCCATTTTATGTTATATTTTCCATTCCTTCTTTGCTAGTGAGGAGCTGTGAGCTAAGCTCTCCTCCCTGCCACAGAAGAAAGTAGGCACAGGAGCGCATACAAAGGCAAAGACTCTTGTGGGAAAGAGGGGAAAGTAGAAGTCCCACCCGACCATTGCCTTGTGCTGCTTCCTTTCAAGAGCTTGCTGCTTAGAAATTCTTACTTCATTCCTCCCCACCCCCACCCCCCCACAGTAGTATGTGAGGAAAAGGGAGTAAGAGATCCCTCATGGAGCTCTCAGACCACAAAGACAGCAAGAAAAAGAAACATTCCCTTCTAGCAAAAGAAGAACAGATGTGCATGCTTTCCCTTGAACCTTTAGAAAGATTATACAGTCACATCCATTGGAGAAAATCATTCATCAGTTTTCTGTCTATTTTCAAATCACTCCCTTTACCCTAATTCTTCAGCTTAGATCATCACCTGGCACAGGCAGCCACCAGGAACCCACTCTGCTGTCGCAAGTCCCAGGTTTCCCAACGAAGAACTCAGGAAAGTTACAATATCAATCTTAATTTGATTTTCATTGCTTTCATTTTTCCCCTTGCAATGATTTGAAAAAGAGCTCTTAGAGAGCTTAGATGTTTCTAGCAACTTAGTTAAAATGCCAGGCCTGCTACATCTATTGCTCTTCCCACTAGCCTACAGCTGTTTGGTCTACTTTACGAGACCTAGCAGGTAACCTAATCAACCTATGGATTTATTTTTGGCAGTGGATCAGGACTGTGTATTAAACTTGTGAGACTGATAAGGAATAGTGCCAATATAAAACTGGGTTGTTCTGTTTCCCTGAAATCACTGAGAATTTATTACCCAAATACAGTTTATACAGATTCATGACTATTGAGTAATTCTGGGTAATATTTTCTCCTTTGTTTTTAATTTTGTGGAGAATGTTTGTATTTTTGGTTCATGCTTCTTAAGTGAGGTTTCTAGGGTTTACAGTCACTGGCAATTTACCAGGATGCTGTCACAGGCTGAAGAATAAACCTTGCCTTCAAAACAATGCATCTTTTGGCTGGATTTTATTGTAATCAACATTGCAATGCCACTACTTGTTTTTTCTGAACTCATCAGTACAGAGCTGTTGAAAATAGCTTGATGCTTCTCCTTTGCCTCCTGACATTGCTCATGGTTAATTAAGTGACAATAAAGTTCGGGTTAATGCAAACAGGCATTAATTCTTGTCAGCTCCCTGTTCTCAGGAGTATTCAAGTTGGACAAGCAGAGAGAAACAACATTGAAAATATATCCTGGAAAAAAACATTCAATTAACGTCAGCATTGGAGGTCTTGTCAGAGATGTGTTATAATGTATGCCCCATTTTTTCCCAGTAACTGCATGCGGGCAAACCCCAGTGTCTGCTCAGAGTTAGATGTAGGACTGAGGTCTACTTTTACAAGCACTAGGATAAAAGCTTTTGTATCCTTGCTGCTGAATGTATGCCAGGCAGTGTCAGGCAGCAAATGTGCCAGGTTCATTTTTCTAGACACTCTTATCAGAAATACTGAAGTGTTTTCTCACACTGCTCAAATGTAGGAAACTAAATCAAATTGGGGGCTTAAGAGCAAGCAATATTTCCTGGGTGGCAAAAAATTGATTTAGAAAGAAAGATTTAAGTAAACAGTTCCTTTTTTTTTTTTTTTTGTGGGAGTTGAGGAAGAATAATAATTTAAAAATCAGCTTAGAAAGTATGAATAACTATCACTAGATGAAACTACTGCTGTTCCAACATGTGTTGGCAATAGTCCTGAAATACCTCTTTCAGCTGAGTGAGGCGGTAGCTAGCTGCTACCTGCTTATAGGTCACTCACAGCTCACTGCCTAGGCTAGGAGGATTAGCAAGTAGATCTCTTTCTCGAAGGATATGAAATATATGAGGTCTGTTACCTCTTCCAGCTAAAGCGTTCACAGCTCTGTTTCTAGATACAAGATCCACACAGTAGCTCCGTCTTTAAATATGCTCTCCATGGCTTCAGTTCAACCCAGCCATTTGCCACCACCAAACCAATGCTCTGCTGCTGCTTCATCACCTACTATCCAGCCCTGCAACACTACTGCCACTGCCACTACTCCTCTGAAGCTTGCTGCTGCTACATCCCCACCGCAGTCACCCATTGCTCCCCATCCGTGGCGTTGTCCTCCTGCGACCCTCACAGAACCCCTGCAGCACTTCTGCCTGCTGGAGAAGATTTATGGCCTGCAGGACTGGCTCCTTCCACAAGGAGAAGGCACTAGCAGTTGGGATTGGAGTTGCCTTTTTTTACAGTAAAGAAAGGCAATTTCTCCATGTGGCACTTTGGAGAGATGTCTCTTGTTCACAGGATATCAGATATCAACCCATATATTACAGTTTTGTGAACATTAAGTGAAAAGTTTATTTGTAGTAAAAAGACACACACTCAAGCCTTGAACTGTCCGTCATCTCCCCTTGCTCTCCAACAGGTCCTTGGAAAGAGTTCCTACATGTGACTTTGGTCACTTCTACTGAGAAATTTCAAGTGCTTTTTAGGTTTGATGTGGAGGCTGCAGCTATCACACCTGCCAGGTCCCCTTGGCAGCACCTTCCATCCCCTCAGTCCCCGCATGAGAGCAGGGGGCTGGCAGCACAGCCAGTGGAGCCGTGAACACCCACCCTGGGGTGCCCTCGTGGGGCTCCCTAAGGGCATGCCACCGCTTCCGCAAAGCAACATGCAATCCCCTGCACCTCAACTGCCAGATGGCCTTTCCTGGGGTCCCCACCCTGGGGGTGCATTTATTTTCTCTCCGAATAATACCAGATAACCAGGAGCAGAGTGCCAGTTAACGTCTCTTGTGTAGGCTCATGGATGACTTGGATTGGAAGAAAAGTGTCTTCAAAATTAAGTCATGGAAGGCCATTTACAACAAAGAAATGGTACCCACAGCATTTTAAGTTTCTCATAGCAATAATTTTAATAAATCTTTTCATTTGGGCACTCTTTTACATACTGTGCTGTACACATAAGTGCTGGCAGGTAGAAAAGCAGGCTTGTGTTGCAGTCACAGGAAGAGAACCTGAATTATTTACGAGGGGAAAATTTTTCAGTCTGGGAATCATAGTCAAATGAGGAAAATTAAAAAGCTCAACTACTGCACAGTGCAAAGGCTATAAACCTAAGATCTCCCATCCCGATTTTTTATGCGGCTAAAGGACATCTGTATTCAGCAGATCACAAAAATAATTCATATACAAGTGGATGCAGGTGGACTTGCTTTTCCCTGCTCTGGCTCCTTTAGCATTAATATATCCTAAATACATGATTTGACACAGAAACTTAACTTACTCTCTGAATTAGTTATCACCGTCTTATTTTTGGCGCATACTGGCTTTCATGCTTCTGCTGCTTCTGTGCAGTATTACTGCACTTTTATTATCTTCATTTTTGAGCTTGCAGCAGTACAAACCTGCTGGGTGCAATGACTCAGCTGCTTTCCTCTTATTGCTGTGTGCAGCACATATGTCTAATAGCAATGATGAAGGGTAAAAGCAATGGGGAAACCAGATAAAGAGCATGCTTCTTTGTAGATACATATGCTACTGTTGCATAATATAGATACATAGATACCTATGTTCTTCATCTATGCCCACTGGAGAAATTTGGTTTAAAGATGTATTAGTGTATCACAAGAAAGAAATAATAATGCATTCTTGTGTTGATATTACAGTGACACTTATGGAAAAGAAAGACTTCACATTCTTTCTGTAAAACATTTTGTCCTAAGGACAATTCTCCTCTATCTCCTCAGTTTATTGGTGTTCACTGCTCCAGGAAAACAGTTTTTACTAGAAAAATAGCCTTGGCCCTCACATCCTGCTCGCAGAAAGGGGGCCTGAGCTCTCCTGCACCTTTGGATATAGAAAGAGGTGTAATTGCCCCAGCTTTCAGAGCCGGATTGCACAGAGGACCCTATGTACTCACCCAGATTCATGTGCTGCAGCTTTGCTTTCTCATGGTAAGCAACTAGAAGAAATGAAATTTGTTTCCCCATTTCTAATATTGTACAGCAGCTCTGCACTTACTTTTGGTAATCTTTCCTCTAGCAGATGCACTGAGTCCTTGAAGAAATCAAAAGCTGCCAAACGTCAGCCTCTTCAATGAAGTGACATGAGTGGGAACCACTTTGCGGGGAGAAAACCACTGCAGAAGGAGAAAACACAGCTCATTCCTCTTTCGTTTTTACCTTCTGGACACTAGACCTGAGGTGGAGATCACAACACTGGCTGCACTTCTTGAAAAACTTGATTAAGTAGTGGCCAAATTATGCCAAAGAGGTCCTCCAAGAATTATTTCCATAAAGGCAACACCATCTCACCTGGTAAAAGCTATTTTTCATCTGTTAAAAGTCAAAGGAAGAATTTAAGAAAGAATTAAAATTTGCATAATTTCCTTCCTTGTGTTCTTTCATATACACATTCAGCCAAGCTCATTAGTGCTTACGAGGTAGCTTTGCTTTAAAAATATTACAAAAAAATCAATTATGACTGCTAGCTGTTAACTAAAGAGGTGACACTTGGGAGCAATCTGGATTGCATGATAAGCTGAGTTCATTTGAACAATATGCACTTGAATACAGTTAATGTAATGTCATTAACCTTGACATCAAGGATGTAGGTTACTGTTATAGAAGGGTGACTGTATTTTGGAAATCAATAACTAAGTCAAGGATTTAAGGGTCATCATTACCAGGCAACTAATCATGCATTCCTAATGTGAGGCTGATCCTGATTCTACCACTGCATTTGTGCAGAATGTGAAATTAACTCTTTAGGTTGCCAAGGTGTAATTGAGTAAGTAGAAACTCCAACTGGAAAGCAGGAATGAGCGAGAATCTTTAAAAATAATATATTGCTTTAAACCATCATCACTTTTATAGTCAACTGCCATTGCCTGGCCTCCTGGAATCATGCAATCATGTCAGAATGCAACTTGCATTAAAAGGGAAACAACCCTCCACCAGATATTGCTGTCTAGTTCTGATTGCTAGTGAAAAAAAAATCTGAAAAAATGAATCCTGTTTTTTTTTATTAAATCTCATCATGCTTAGTCCTGCCAAGCTGCCTATACACCAAATAAAGGCAATAGAACCATTTTCATTTTAGAAGGTATGACAAGATTGAGTAGCTAAAATTAAGACATTTTCAAATATGAAGATGCACAGTTTTATCACCAAAGGTATTTCAATCTTCAGTCCGAGCTGGAGAAATGAAGACTAGTGCAGGAAAGGTACGCTGAAGTGGTTTGGCTTATGTATGCAGATGGTCAGTATATTGGGAGAGTCCTAAGGCTAAAATCTATAGTTTTAAAGCTGTCCATGTTTGGTTTCTTGGCTCCAGTCAGTGGGGTAACAAAAGTTCATCATCTGTGTTAGTCGGTAATCAATCAGTATCGGCAGTTTTCAGCCATAGCTACAGTTGTGTCTCTCTCCCAACTCTTGTAACCTGAAATGTCCTGCAAAGACTCATAACACTTTTAGTCCTGGCATGGAACGGGACTTGGTCTCTGCAAAATTTACTCCTGCAGTTGCTGAAAGTTGGTGCAACCCCCCTTTCCCAATGTAAGTGTAACAGGCATTTTAACTCTGCTGATGGAAAATGTATTCCTTCAGCAGTTTTCTTTTTTTCTAAGGAAAACTCTGGGTGACCAGAGGTGGACTTTTCCCTACCAGCTTTTCTTCCTCTCCAGTTCATGGCCTTGCCGCTGGTGATGCGCGCTGGCTCTTCCTGGACATAACAGCTTCTCTCTGCAAAGTCTCCCCTGGGGGCATCATGCCGCCTTTGCACCTCTCTCCTCAAGTAACAGACAAACTCTAACCCGGTGGTGCTAAAAGAGGAATTCAGGGGGCCCAGCCCCACGCACACTATACTTTTTTCCCCAAAAGGAAGACCCTTCCTGTACTTCCTACCTCCTTCTGGTCCTCCAGGAGATCCTCCTGCCAGCTCCCAGTATTCTCCAGGTGGATAACTACAGCCTACTGCTTCCTCGTGCCTCCAAAACAATTTGTCTTTTTCTTTGGCTTTTTCACCAGAGAGAAGCCTTTGCAAGGCTTACAGCTTCCTGGCATCCGTCTGTTTTGACCGAAAGGCCTTTTTTCCCCTGGCAGTCCTTCCCAGCACTCTTCTGCCTTTAACTCTCTGCTTCTGTGCCAGGATAGCTTGCAGGAATGGGGCCTGTATGAGGATATAATCGCTTGGGAAAGGAATGTAATTAAAAGCAACATATAAAGCAATTAAAAAAAAAATCTTCTGAGGATGCTCAGCTGGCACAGTGAGAATCTTGCTGAGAATATTTAATTGTTCATGTTATTAAGTGCAGACAGGTTGGTTTTAATTCAAAACAAACATGACAATTAAATAAAAAACCTCTATCAATACAACATTATAACTACAAAGTTAAAAAAATGAAAACATGTAGGAAACATAAACATTCAGGCTTTCAAAAAATGGGAAAGACTTACCGGATTAACCAGATAATTAAAAAAAAAGTCCTAAAGTTTTATATCGACTGCAATATAAGGAACCAGATGTAACACTGATGCAGCTGCCTTGATTATTCATATTTTTTATTCCTGTTTTTCCAGTTAAATCTGCAGCAGAACATATTGCATTTGATGATATCAAGTGCGTATCATAAGAAACACTTCACAGCTGAATTTACATTTGTTACATTTTCTTTCCTACACGTCCTGTCTGCTTATCATTTCATTTTTGAAGTGTTACCACATTGACATATTAATGTAAGGTTTTAGTTTCTTTTCAGAGAGTATATGCACTTGTTTTGCTATTTGATGGAAATGTTTGATAGAAATACTGTCAAACATTAGACAGACCTGTGTGAGGTAATGCCCAAACTGATCAGAAAAAGTCAAAGGTATTTTTTTTTACAACTAACTAAGAAGAAAATCCAGACTTCTTAGGAAAGACAGTACTTAGCTTTATCTAGTACGTCTCTTCTGTGGATGTTAACCAATTAATCTATTCTTATCTGAGAGAAGTAAGAAGCATTTATCTCTGTTTGGGAAATGCGAAACCTAAGTAGGGAGATTAATTGACTACCATAAAACCAAAGAAGGAAACTCCTTCAGAGCTATTATTATATATAGGAGCTCTGGATTTCTCACCACCTGCTCAAGCCTATAGACAAAATGACTCCATCCACTCCAAAGAAAATATCTCATTCTGTGATCAGGATTATCATTATAAGGTGTATTTTTCCCAAGCTGACCAGTTCCTCTTTCAGTAGCCATTCTTGAACTCCTGTATTTATTCCCGTTATACCCTTACTGCCCAAAGCATACATTCAGACACTGCCTAAGCCAAGTCTCAGCACAAACCAATTTTTCTCCCGTGTCAAAACTATGTAGGGGAGAAGGGAATAGAGGGTGGTCGGATGACAGTGTTGACACTTGAGCTACTGTGGAGACTCACAAACACGATGCTCTAATAAATAATCACCGCTGACAGGTTAGAAATCAAAGCTCATTAGCACAGAGGAGGGAAGACGAGCATTTTAATGCCTCTGGATTCTATCCAGTGCAATTAACACCACATACAGCATATTGTTCACCTAAAGCCATAAATCACAGTAACAAGTGCCATATTATACACAGATCCTGAAACCACAAGAATGAAAATGAGGAATGGCTTAGAAAAAATTAGGGGATATCACATTTTTTCATACGACCAATTGGAAACTAAACCTAGTGTTGAAAATACTTTAAAATTCTTTCAAGATGGATGGTCCTCATAAATATGTCTGAAGGACGCCATTTACCTGAAGAAACTACATTGCTGTAATGCCTGTGGGCCCAACCCTACCAGGGCAAGTAATCAAGAGTAAGACAATGGTATTCCTGAAGTGAATATAAAAACTCATGTGCATTAGTCTGTACAGGACTTGGTATAATTTTTGGTAGGACTCTTACTGAAGTGTTTGAGGAGAAAAATAGTGACCCTCAAGTTCAAAAGATGTCAGAGCCAAATCTGAAGCTGAACATGCTACCCAGGTGCAGATTAAATAAACTAGTGATTATTTCAGAGTATTTCTGTTTCCAGGTAGGCTGGACCCCAGGAGGGGGAGTTGTTAGATTGCTGCTACTGTTTAAACTCAGTATCACATCCACTGTGTTTCATTTTTTTATTTTAACTACTTGATGCACTGCTGGAGGAGGCAGACCTCTTTCCAAGTCCTGTGCTCTCTCTGACATCTTTCCATGCAGACTGTCATCTTTCTCTAGTAAATAATGCAGAGCACTAAATACATTGCACTGATATGTTTAATTATACCTCTTTTTTTAAGGTTTCCCTTCCTGCTTAGGACATTAGTCATGCACACCAACCAGTTGAGAGAGCCACCAATCTGGGACAGAAACTCCAGATATTCAAATGTTGAACAGGGAAAACGTCGTTCTGATAAACTTTGCAGCCTAAACACCGAACCATGTCTTTTCAGATTGAATCATCAGTGAGGCGGCGCACAGCGAAGTTGCTGCAGTGCCTGTGATAGCACCAGGGAGGCACAGGGCACCCCGAAGGCCAGCACCGTGCTCAAGCGTACAAGGGACAACACTTCATCGCTTAGGAAGCATTGCAGACCTGCAGCCTCTGCCTGCTCAGCAGTGTCCCAAAGCCCCCATGCTGGCCCTGCAGCAGGTGATATTCTGCAAAAAATACCTTCTGCCACCCAGACTCATTGCTCCACACCTGCCTCTCCCTTCTGCCCCAACTAGGAGACAAGCAGGATGGCATGTGGCCCCACAAATCCCACATGAGCTACATCACTCCCCCCCCCCCCAAATGTCCAATAGCCCATCTGCAAGCAGATATCAGAAACTGTTCAGAGGTCATCCCAGGACAGCACAGTTGTTCCTTAGGGACAAAAAGGACAGCACACTCACAGCCACCCCTTATGACCCCCTCTCTTTGTCAGACTCACCTCTGTCCTGGCCTGGCCTCTCTATCAGACCCAATCCAGGTGAATCCGCTTCCCAGGAGGGATCGTGCAGCTGTGCAGGTGCTCTCTGGTTGCATGGAAAATTTCTCAATGATCTGGGCTTGGCTGGGTGTGGAGGAGAGCACAGGTCTCTCTTGGGGAGCTCCTTGATGTAGTAGGAAATAGGCTTGGCACTGGCCACGGGTGACGAGCGGCTCTTTCAGCTCTGTAATTACCATTTCGAGCCGTGGGCCAGGAGAAGTGGGCTCTTGCTGCCAGTACCCTCATGTACAGCTCCTGCAGAAAGGAGCTACGAAACCATGTCCGCTGCCAGCTGGGTGCCTACCTGCTCCTCGGCAGTGGAAGGAGATTCCTCCAAGAGGAGTCCCACTGCCTGCCCCTCGGCTGGAGGGCGGCCAAGGGACGGCAGGCTGCCCCCCGCCAGGGGCCCTAGCTATGGGATTGGTTTCCATTTCGCTTGCTCTTTTCCTGCCCCATGACTCTTGGGTTCCTGTCGGCACGGGCTGGGGTTTGACAAGAGGATGGGGACATGTCCCCTCCCCAGGCCTCCTCTTGGGAATATTTTACTGGTTGGTGTTTAGAGACAGGGATTATAATCCCTTGGGAGACAGAGATTATCCAGATGCTCCTTCTAACAGAGGCTGCAGCTCAGATCCTGTCTGAGGAAGAAGCTGGTACCACCAGCACGGAGGCAGCCTCGGCACTTCTACCTCCATAGGAGACCATTACCCCTGTCACAAACCTGAAGGTCTCCACATTCTGTGGTCAGAGGAACTGAACATAGCCCTGAAGTAGGTGCTTCAGGGCCAAAGGGTGGCAGAGATTCAGGTGTACCTCTATGCCTACCATGTCCTGATGGTTTGCTCTGTCCTGATCCCTGCTTGACATGTAAAGCTTTCTGGATAAATGTTTAAAGGCAGAAATCTTTCCTTAAGTATAAAATCTAGGTGCCTTACTTAGGTGGTCTAGATTTTCCTGCCAGATACCTCTTTCTTTAGTCACTGTCTGTTTTAGCTGTCTGCTTCGTGTGTTGCAATCTCTGTCTTGCCCTTAGGCACCAGCAAAAGTAAAATGATAATCAAGTTTTATGTCAACAACTGGTTGGAAACAAACATATTCCTAACACCATTATTTCTTGTCAGGTGGAGAAGAAAGACTATAGCAGGGCAGTAACAGTGAGCCTCACACATACCTCCCCTTTTTTTCATGTTCCACAGGTATGCATCCAGTTAGGAACAGGAAACGCATGTTCTGGTGGCAGTTTGTGCATGTTCTGAAGGGGTCTTTTCCCCACTTCTCTTGTATTTCAACATATTACCCAAAGCACTCAATTACACATCTCAATTTCCTCAACTTGTCAACAGAAATTTAAGAAATTGGCTCTTCTCCTAGAAGGGTATGGCTGTAGCTAGAGCAGAGATTCTTACCATAGTTTTCTAATCAAGTGTTCTCTGTGGGCATATATTCCCAGTCCTACCTTAAGTGTCTTTGAGAAAAGACATACCGCCGCCCCACTCTCCATAGTCATCAATTATCCAAGCCCTACAAGCAGCATTATTAAGACAGAAGAGAGCAGTTTCCCACAAATATGCTTCTCGTTTGATTCTCATGCAAAACCAGTTTTCAGTTAGCCAGGCAGGTATATACCATAGGGAATACATGAAGGCTCCTGGCCACAGGTGGTCAGTGGATTACTCTGCGTATGCGGAGGGGGCTCAGCGTGGGCCTGGTAGGGTGCTGTCAGTCGTGGCATCAGAGTCGAAGTCCAGCCCAGTCTTCACACCACTGTGATTAACGAAGCATTTTCTGAAGCCACTGGCACACTGTGAATGACATGGTTAGCCTTCAGCCACTTCTCTTTGACTCTCCAGCCTAGGCGACCACATGATTTGCTGTTGGAGATCCAATGATCGTATGATTGAGTGTGGACAGCCTGTGGCACAAGTCCGGTGCAAAGGTTTGGTTGTGCTACCACGCCACAGTGTACAGCCCTTAGAGCATCTCTTACAGCTTAAAAATCACAGGAGATCATACACCTGTCTTGGTGTTTTTCTGGAAGCTGAATGAACCTGTGGCAGTTGCAGCTGCACAAATGACTCCTTTGGATGAAGTAGAAGGTTGTGGCCAAAGTCCCTACAGTGCCCTCTGCTTCCCTCCCTCCCTTCTGCTCCTCCTCTCACTGGGAACCTGCAATCACCCTTTTGCAGTAGCCACCACTGGCAGGGTTTAAGGATTTTTTTCCTTATCTGTTACCTTTGGGTAGGCAACCTGTTCTCTCTGTCAGTCATACTAGTGTACTAGGGGTATGTCATGGTTTAACCCCAGTCAGCAGCTAAGCACCAGGCAGCCGCTCCCTCACTCCCCCCCCCGCTCCCAGTGGGATGGGGAGGAGAATCGGGAAAAAAGAAGTAAAACTCGTGGGTTGAGATAAGAACAGTTTAATAACTAAAGTAAAATACAACACTAACCATAATAATGAAGAAATATAATAATACTAGTAATAATAGTAATGAAAAGGAATATAACAAAAAAAGAAGAGGGGAAAAAAAAGAAAAAAAAAACCAGTGATGCACAATGCAATTGCTCACCATCCACTGACCAATGCCCCAGCAGCGATCCGCCCCTCCTGGCCAACTCCCCCTGTTTATATACTGGGCATGACATTCTATGGTATGGAATATCCCTTTGGCTAGTTCGGGTCAGCTGTCCTGGCTCTGCTCCCTCCCAGCTTCTTGCACACCTGCTTGCTGGCAGAGCACGGGAAACTGAAAAATCCTTGGCTTAAGATAAGCGCTACTTAGTAACAACTAAAACATCAGTGTGTTATCAACATCATTCTCACACTAAATCCAAAACCCAGCACTGTACCAGCTAGTAAGAAGAAAATTAACTCTATCCCAGCCGAAACCAGGACAGGGTAACAGATTGCCCCAAGTTTATGGAAATCCATGTGGAAGAAACCACAAAATTTCTTAGCTGATCCACATGCCTGAATCTGCTGTGACACTTCTGTGGGCACCTATAATGAAGCCAAGAGAAGAGGTCAGCCTGGCTTGACCTGTTTGCTGCCTTCAGGACTTTCTCAGCAACCCTGAAGTTTTGCCCAAAGTAACCCAAAACTGCCTCTCGCATTGTCATACTCGTTCTGTGGGGCTCACAGCAGTTATCTGGCAAAAACAAACAAACCCGAGACATTTCCAACAACAAATTAAATAAAATAAAACAAGTACCAACAATCAAAGCTGTATGGATTCTGTGGGCAAAACCCATAACAATTTATTGGCTGTTTACATTTCTTTAAAAAACTCACCACTTATTCTACAGATGTGTTTCGACGGCAGCATTTTGGGCAGCAGCCAAGCAAGGATAAACACAGAGAGTTGATGCTTATAGGGGAAACACAAGAAGGAGGAAGGAAAGAAAAAACCCGCACACACAGACACAGAAAACCCAAAGGACTTTACAACTAGCTCAGGAAATGAGGAGGGTATTTAGAAACAAGTGTGTAGTCATAGAGCATTTGGAATGACTTTTCCAAAGGGACCCACCACAGCACCAGGACATGAAAGGCATAGCCACCCAGCAGGGCGGGCAGATGTGAGCTCTGCTGTCCAAGTTGACCCAACATGAAGCCACAGGCCAGTGCTACAGGGCTGCATTAGCATGGCAGCGTGCTTATGCCGAGAGGCAGCTGCGAGGAGAGCTCTCAGCCCAAAGCTGGTTTATGTCTGGCCAACCTGGGGGGAGTGGGAAAGCTAGGTTTGTCTGCACCTGTGTATATAGGCCTGGCTAAAATAACTTGGCTATGCTGAGCCCACGTAGCTTGAACCATGGGCTCCTCAAGTGCCACATTGGTTTAGGATGAATTGGTTGATGAATGGGATGAATTGGTTAAAGATGGGGATCTCCCAAAATACAATTATTTCACTACCAGATTGTGAGAAGGTGTATTTAGACATTCAGGGTCCTGAACAATGTTAAAATTTCTCCAAAAAGGACAACTTTGCCCATGCCCTTCCCTGATGGCCATTTCCCGCTTCTCCACTACCTCAGCTTCCTCCTGTCCCACAGTATTACTGCTAAACCCCTAAACCAGGACCACAGCCTAGTGCTTCTCTCCACCCTGTCTCTCATGAACATCTCACTCCCAAAACTAGCCTCCAGGTTCTCCTCTGACAGCTGTGCTGCTTGCCTTCCAAAAAAGTTCCCTAATCCAAGCCCTTTCCCTCCCTGCCTTTCCAAAGAGCTCACTTAGAAACTTCTCCAACAGTGATGGTTGTGGAGAGGCTGCCTTGGTGCACAAGGCCCTGCAGATTGCACACTGCCAATATCAGCTTGTCTGGGCATACCACCTAGGTGCAGGACTTGCTCTGCTTGAGAAATGGGGAAAATTTGCTGAGGAAAAAAAGATTTTTGAAGACACCTGGCTAGCTAGCACCCAAACGTGTCTGAACAGGTACCCAAAATTAAGACTGGGTATCTATTTGCAGATTTGTCATCTGAAAATACCCACTAGTATCACAGAACAGCTATACATCTATCTCGTCACAGGAGATACATCTATAAGAGAAACCAAAAGCTGGGATGCTCTGCAAGTAGCCTAAATTTCAGAAGGGCCAAGCACCCAGTAAATTCCACTGAGACCAACAGCATTATTGTTTGATTGCGACTGTATATGATACAAACTCCAGTAAGAGACAGACACAGAAAAGGCAAGATTACACTGGCTTTGAATGGGAAAGCTGATTAAATGCATTTTCCTCAGTCACTATTTGATGTCACTTGTCACTGTGTCTACCCATTACTCATGCCTTCTGCATATTATGCTTGTGTTTGCCATGCTAAAGCACATAGTGTTATTCAAATAATCCAAATGCTGAACCACGAGCCGGTTGCATTTTGTTGGCAAACTGCAGAAGGAAGAGATACTAGATGCTATGTATATATAGGAAGTACTTTTTCATAGCTTATCCTTCTGTGTAGGGGAGAACAATGAACAATCTCTACCTTTTAGTAATAACTCACATGCTTTTATTCAGTTGCATTTAAGTCTTTCAGGCCCTTATCTATGAGGAGTAATAATGCTAATTCCTCACATTACTGAATTGTTGCAGGGTAAAACACGCCACACATGGTGAAGTGCTCCCATACTGTTGTAAAACGCTAATCTCAAATACTCAGATATGTAGCTGGTTACCAAATTACATAAGTTAAAAGTCACCAACCTGGCTTACAAAACCTACTTATCTGATTATTATAATCTGATGAAAATACAACTTAACCCCAAAATACTTTGCCCCAGGATATTTTAAGATCAGTGACTGATGTTACCTAGAGACCACATACAACTCCTGGTGGCTGGTAGGTTGTTCATGTGGTACAGCTATGGAGCAGATGGGGTGTACGTAATGCAGTGAAATGCTGCTGATGGAGGTTTACAGTCCCTGTAGTCTAAGCTGTAAATTCAGCTCTGGTCCCACCACTCCTGGAGTTTGCTTTCCTTAAAACTTTCTGACTCAGCAATGCCCCCACTACCACCACCTTGCCCTGCCCAGCGTACCAGTGCCTGGTATTCAGTTTGCTTGCTGGGAGTTGATTGGGAAGGCTCTGGTTAGATGCTGCAAAGGCCTTGACCATCCTCCTTTTCTTGACACCAGAACTGGAACGTACCTGTGGTTATTCACATTAGCATCGTTACAGATGAGTTTAATCCTGCTGGCTTATCCCCCCTCTAGCTACATATCAGCTCAGAGTACAACATCTAATAAAAATCCAGTATTTACATGGTCCTCACCACTGTACCTCAAGCATAAGTCGGAGGTGTGCAGGGTGTGAGGAATGTATTCAAAGCACATACATTTAAATGCCTAAATGCCTGCGTTTGCCAGCCTTGCCTCCCTGGCCTCCCTTGATAGTCAGTGCAGACAGAGCGTCTCCCCCAGCGGGCAAGTCAGAGCGTATAACCGAGGCTCCTCTCTGAGTCACCCGCAGAGAAGTTACCCTCATCCACTGACTCTGAAAGGAGGAGAGGGAGACTCATTTCCTAACATAGGCACCCCAGTTCAGTGCCTAAACCTTGGCAGTGTCGCTGTCCTCCATCTTCCCTGGATATTGTCTTCTTTCATTTCTCAAGGGAACAAAGAATAATGAAAGAATTGCAGGTATTACAAGCAATTGAACTAAAACCAGACTAGCAAAAATATACTGTTGCCACATTGGCTTAATGGAGAAACAAGCCCTGGCCAGGAATGTGTGACTACAATGTCTAAATCTGAAAGATGGACTGGGATGATACATGGTGGAACCAACCTTCCCAACTTCTAATGAATCCTACTGCATGTATAGACCCATAAGCAAATGTTCCATATATGGGAGAAAACTGGTTGTTTTCCAGGGCATCCTCAACTCTATGTAAACCAGGAGGAGAGCGACTAAAGTAAGATCCAAAATGAGATACCAGATAGTTCTTTCATCCAGTTTTAAATATATGAATACATAAATCAATGCGCATGTTTATGTGTCTGGCTCCAATTAATAAGCACCCATCCTGTGCCTCAGGCTTCCTGACAAGCATCAGAATTAATAATTTAATACATGGAAGAATGATAATCTTGTGGTTAAGTAAGTCATTTGAAAGTTGGTTTCAGTTCTTGGCTCTGCCATAGATTTCCTGTGTGACCGTGGGCAAGTCACTTAATCTTCTTGGCCGAGTACCTCAAAGGTACGTAGGTACCTGATCCCACTAGTTAGGCGCCACTGATATCTTCAAAAAAACATTGCTCAGCTGTTACTTCAGTTGGTAGGTGTCTAATTTCTGTCAGCAGGCATAAACAGGGGTTGCTGATGTCATCCCACAGGCTAATGAGCTGCTTCAAGGCCTTATTCAAGTTCAAACTCCTGGGTCCCCACCGTGTCACGGCTGGGAAAGCTGGTTTTCAGCTCAGGGGACCCCGACTGGAGGTGCAGAGGATGTACCTGCCTAGCTAGAGCGAAGCAAGCATTTTTGGCTGGGGAAAGCATTGCCTTTTTGCAAGGACTTTGGCTCCTGGCAGCGCCTTTCTCAGCTGGGAAGGTTTTTTCCCGTCCGTCACTTGTCTGGACCACTAATCCTATCCTGCACATTCAATTAGCTAGCAGGGAATTACAGATTGGGCAAAATTAGAGAAAGAACAGAGGGGAGGGAAAGGACCATGCAGGGAAGGTGACACTTTTCTTAGCCTGGGCCAGGGCAATGCACCCTCTGCGCCCCATGGGAGGGGAGCAGCCATGTCTGGGCAGTCCCAGCCTCTCCACGGCAGCCCAGCAGTGCCCAAAGGCTGCATCTCTTCACTTGCTGTCTCTTTTTTGCTGTGAGCACCCGTTGCCCTCCCTTTCCCTTTCTCCTGGTGTTGCTGACTTGCCGAGGGGGAAAGCTGACGTTCATCACTACTGAAGTCCTCGCGCCAACGGCAATGGTCCGGTCAGTGCCCTGCTGAGTCCCCCAGGGAGCTAGAGCTGTGATCTGAAACTCCCCAGAGCAGTTAAAGAAAAAAAACCCAAAACATACTTGCCCTTGTGACAGATTTGGGGGACATTTACCAACTGGGTGATAGGAAAAATAATATATTCCCCCTATCTCCAGCTATTGCATGAGGGCGGTGTGTGGGGCAGCTTGGCATTTGGTGGCCAGAGCTGTTGCTCAGAGCCCCCTGCCCATCTTCCCAGAGGGACCTGGGGACCTGAGCAGCACTGAGTAAATCCCAGCGGGCTGTGCAAAGGGGGTAGCCGTAGGGAGCTACCTCCACATTTTGCTGTTACTTTCCTGTATTTCTCTGGAGGAAGAGCGATGCTTTTAGACAGTTGGAAGTTGTAGACTTTGAGGACTGGATTTAAACAAGTCAGTCAAGTTGTTCAGGTCTTCAGCATATGTGCTAAGCTCAGCCAGTTGTACTTCATCCAAAGAAAGAATAAGGAGAGAAATTTTACATGGCAGGATAGCAGTAAACAGAAAATATAGCGTTGAAATGAATTCAGTGGCTTAAGAAATTCTTCCAGCTAAAAACTCACTTAATCTATTAGCTGATTTAAGACATTGCAAACCAATCAAAGTGGTTTAGAAAATTAGATTTTTCCATACGTGCTTTAATGCTTTCCATAACAATGTGTAGCTGCTAAATCTCATGAATCATACATGAGAAAAGCGAAGATCTCTGAGCACAACCGAAAGGCACTGAGCTACCAAGATAAGGAGATTTTGAGCTGGTGAAAGTTGTTCCCTGAGGTCAGTGTCCTTGCGGATGTGCAGAGCTGTCTCTGGTGCATGTGTTGTGGGGGTAGCGGCTTCAATGAGGAGAAAGCAGGGCCTAGTGCTTCTTTCTCCTCCTGCTGAAAGCACAGAGCTCTCTTTTTGGCTCTTTTGCTGGCACAGCCCCATGGAGGGAGCCTGCTTGCTGCTGCTGCTGCCTGCGAGTAAGAGTTCCCAGCATGGGGGATGCAGACTTTTCCCAGGAAAGCTATGCCTGTCCCTGCCTGTACAAACAGATGCCAAATCAACCCCGTTCTCTCCCAGTAGCAATAGCAACTCGACGCTTCAGTCTTGTCTTGTTCCCTGTCGTGCAGTCGTAGCCTCTCCCTTCCTACAAAACTGTAGCTAGAGAGGCACAGAAGAATTACGCAGCAAATCTTAGCTCTGCCCGGGAGGGCAAAGGCTTCCCCCAGCCCTGCAGGTCAGGCTCTGTGAGATTTCGGCTGGGATCACAACTCCCTTGACTCTTGGCTAGATTTAATCAAGCTGCAATGAAAGCCAGCTCTACTGAGTTCAGTGCAATGTTAAATAGACCAGGATTTGACAAATGAACTCCCCTAACACACATTACTGGAGCAAGTTCAGGGTATCTCCTATGCCTCCCTGTTGCTGACGAGTGCAGTGCTACAAAAATGAAAATTTAGGAACACCTTTGCGGCTTTTAAAGTTACCCAGCAAGTGCTTGGAGTGCACAGACTGGGACATTACTGTAAGGAACAAAAGAAGGCAGGAGGTACATAAAAATAGCACAGGATTTAGGAAATAAATATTTTAGAGAGGAAAGCAATTCTTCTATACCTCTGCTGTAGGCATCCTCCAGAAGCAATCTTCCCAGCCTGAGTCTGCAGTATTATCAGTCATTATAGCCAGCACCTGCCACAAATGCCTCCAGGCAGGATCAGGTTTTGTGTTGTCCTTCTGAGGAGGTTTTTTAATGGATAATATGATGAAAAGAATATAAAAATGTGCAGTTTAACTCTTTTCCCCTTCAGCCAAATCATTACAACGGTTGATGTTTTTGACAGTTGATCTAGCATATGGGCATTGACTAAGCAAATAGTGGATGGAGCCCTAGCCAAGAAATGAATCTACCTGTAGGGGGAACACTGACCACAAAATGTGGTGGAAAGGCTCCCATTATAGCTCTTAAACTACTCTGGACTGAAGTGAGGGTTTTTTCCCCTTACTGTCTGGTAGAGAGCAACTGTTTTTTACATTACGCATTATCGTTTACAAAGAGTATATAGCCATTGCTTTCCATGCTGTGGTTTACAGGCACATAAGCACAAAACACTTCGTGAGCTTAGTCATTATTATAAGCATTTAGGAATCGTTTATTAACATCTGGCAGTCATCAGCTTGTAATGAGAGGTAATTTTAATACATCCATTCAAGAAAATTAATTTTTGATGCTTAATGGACAGAAACATTAGCATCCATAATTGAAGATTTTTTTTCAAACATCTTCATTCTACATGTATTACTCATTTTCATATTTTTTTATGTGAATTACTTTTAATTTCTTGTTGAGCACACACTTTATAAGGAAATTAATGGAGGCTTCCTGTTATGAGCCGAAGGAAGTAAAAAACCCAAACGGATACTTTAATGGGTATCTTCACAAATCCACATAATGCTTTTTCATGTGCCCTTAATCAAGCGTACTGTGCATTATCCAGATTTTGCTTGCAGTTATACCACAGAGAAGCTGAGTGATTGCATGTTTGATATAGCTACTGTTTAACCCCTTTACACAGCTCTTTCAGCATGTTGGACACACAGATAACTTACAGATCCTGTCGGTATGTCTCATAGGAGATCAGGACTGGGAACTAGAGACAAGAGACTAGATACTGGGGAAGAGGGTCAGAGTGCCAGCCACAGACAATCCAGTTGCTCGTCAAGAGAAATATCCTGCATAGCCTCTTAATCATAATTACTGCCCCCGTGAGCAATGGCATGTGGCTAACCGCACTGTTGTGGAGCACAGGCTGGCTGAAGAGACCACACAGTCACCCAGTGATGGCTGCATCTTTGTGGAACAGAGCTCAGACTCAAACCTCACAGCCCTGTTTGAGAAAGAGGCATCCTCTGATAGCTGTTGGTACCAACAGTGACAGCTTTTATTCATTCATTTCTCCTAATGCTTACAAACTGTATCCAAGACCCATGAATAGTTTGGGTTTGTTCATTTAAAGTCCTCTACTCCATGACCTAGTCCATCCTTGCGGCTCACCAGTCAATCCAGGAAGATCAGGCATGCTCTCTCACTGCATGAACTTATTCTAGGATGTATTCTCACTCTGCTCTCCGCTGAATTTTTGCAGCTCTGTAATCTTCACTTCATATCACTCTTTACTAGTTTTGAGGCAGAAGGGAATAAAAGCTCTCAGAAGTACTTCTTATTGCTTTCTCATGCTGTTCCTAGCTTCACCAGTGGTAAGCAGGCAGTGGACATGATGTTCGCAGACATAAGGCACTGGAGATCTTTCTTCCTTGTTGGTGATCACAAGAGCAGCTGCACGTTTGTTGAGGCTTAGTATGGCAATCCTGTCTGCCTGCTCTCGCCCCAAGCCCTGGGACAGGGGTACCGTGCTCCTCCTGGCTTGACATCCCCAGGAGGTCCCTGGATCCCTTCCCGATCAGCTATGGCCCACTGCAAAGAAAAGTCCATTCTGGACTGGGAATGGCTCACTCTACATTTTCTCCTTTGATCCTTCGCAGTAGAGATCGGTTCAAGAAAAGAGGTGAAACCTTTAAAGGAAATAGATTAGTATGTTTGCTGAACGGGTCTGCAGAATTTTCTGAGCGATGGCTATCTTGAGATACGCTCTTCTTTCCCACTCATCGTTCTTTCAAACCCTCCCGCTCAGTTAAATCCATAAATGATAAAAAAAAGAGAAAAAAAGCGTAATTACCAGTCATTCAGACAGATCTTATTTTCATGGATCCGCTCTCAATCATCTGCCATGCTGTGTCACTGTTATACGTGAGGCACAATAACACTATTACCCAACGTACATTTTACTTGATTTCAGAACCACACAGATTTTAAGGCTCTCTGTGGCAAATCTGCCAAATTCAGCTGCTTCACTACGTTAGTTTCTTGAATACCTTGAATAGCTTCTGGCACTGATATAGGAGATATCACTGGCAATGGCAGAGCATGGCGAGGCTGGTGACTGACGGGGCATGCAGGGAGCAGGGCAGCTGGGGGCACTGGGGGCAGACCCAGCCCCAGGCATCGAACACCTCCCTGGGGATGGGGACGGGACAGGGATGGGATGGAGATGGGGATGGGATGGGATGTGGACCTGCAGGTGGGCCTGGCTCAGCAGGGCCCATGGCCAGGCAGGGCAGGGCTGTGGGGAGCTGGAGACCAGCCCTGCTGCAGCATTGTTGGGGCAGGGGCTGCCCTGGTCCTTACATCTCTCCTTTGTCGATGTGTTCATGGAGAATCTACTCATGGGATGAAGAGCTGCAAAAGGATATAACTTATTTTTTCATATTTATCCCAAGAAATCAGCAGAGAACACTAGCCTGATGAAAAATTAATAGTTAATAGACCAGGAATATGGAAATTAGAAACCACACCGCCGCTTTCTAGAAATAAACACGAAAAGGGAAATGCTTCAAATACTGATCATATACTTGTGATTTTAGAAAAGGATCTTCTAGATGCAAGATTTTATATTGCAGTTCTACAAATGTGCTTTCTCATGAGAATTTTTGCATCCTGTGTTTACTTGCATTTTTAAAGGTCATAAATGGAGTTGACTTCCTTTGAGTTTTGATTTTGTAAATTCATTCTCGATAGACATCACAGCTTCTGGCATAACATCAATATTATTGTAGTTTACAGGCAATTATTCTCACAGTAGGTTCTAGTTCATTAATTCCTGAGAAGCTAATACTGTCAACAACACTTCGGTTTTAATGATATCATTAGAAATAATCTTTTTATCTCTCTGTTTGTTATTTCTCCAGTGGCATATTTCACAGCACTAACTCCTTCACTTCGGTTGCTCTGAGTTTCATCTGTGCTAGGGTGGTACAAATTCAATTTCTCTTGAGCAGACATCCCACAGGATTTTACTTGTGGTATAATAAGGTTCAAGTATTTCACCGATGATTAATCTAAGTTTTCCAGCATTTCAAGATCTTGCTGCAAAAAAAGGTATGTTGGCCTCCTTTCTTAGGGCAGCTACCCTCCCTCAGCTTTCCTTTATACTCATAGGAGGTAACCAGCCGTCCAGGCGGATCCAACCTAGCTTCAGCAATGAGCGCAGCTCTCCTAGGTGAGCTCTGCTTGCGACGAGCAGAGGTGAGGGTGATGAGCCTGTCTCAGGGCTGAATGGCTCATTGAAAACTGCCTGGCTGGCTTCCCATACACGGTGTTGGTATTGGAGGTACCCGAGCTGGGGTGGAGTAAAGTTGGGTATGGCAAGTAAATCCTTCGACGAAAATACCCTGTCATCCAACATAAAGCCAAATTTATGTATTTTTCCCCCCATTCTGCTATGCTGTACGTTGGAATAAATGCTGGCATCCCACAATCTATCAGTTACATTATGAAATTAGATGAGAAATTGTGTGTTAGTCACCAGGTAATGCACAACACATACATTTTTGCTTAACTTTCAGAGCACATAGCTTCAAATCCTTTAAGATATCCATGAATCTGATGCCAAGTCTTTTTAAATCACTGGAATATATCCTTGATCCTCCAAATCTGATTCAGAGCTTTTGGAAGAAGCCTACGCAGGGCTTGACAGAAGTAAAAGTCACTCTGGTTTTACATCTTTCTTGTATCAAAATTGTCTGGGAAATTGAGTGCTTGCAAAATCTCTTGAATACATGGCTAGACCTTAAGGGACTTTGCTTTGCTTCAGAGGTTGACCAGGAATGACATTCTTTGCTAATGGCTTTATATTACCAATGTTCAAGTTCCTCCTAGGAAGAGAGGAAGAGAGAAAGAAAGAAAAAGAGAGAGAGAGAGAGAAAGAAAGAAAGGAAGGAAGGAAGGAAGGAAGGAAGGAAGGAAGGAAAGAAGGAAGGAAGGAAAAAAGAAACAAAGAAAGACAAAGAAAGAGAGGCTAAGTATTTTTGATCACGGAAATACCCATTTTAGTTTATGTTTGCGGGAGGGCTGAGTGCAGGGAGAGCACTGGCCAGAAGCCACCACGTTATCACATCGCAGCAAGGATATTCTGGAAGAAGCGAGGTAGGGAAATAAACCGTGTTAACTAAGTTCATGCCCTCTGTGACCCCATGTTCCTGACACAGTGAAAGCTTCTAGCTTGCTCAGTACTGATTAAAAAAAGACCAAGTCAGTGATTATGCTGTTTTTATATAAAAAAATCCTGTTTTCCTACATCCTGGAATCAATAAACGCCAAAGGAGTGGGTTATTGTGCTGTATACCAACACACAGTTACTAACAGTGAAAATTTATGCTATTTTCTAGGTCATTTGTATTAGCACATTTGGCTTAGTCGTGAGAGTTTGAGTTATTGATTCCTCCCTTGTTTAAACAGAATTATTTTCCTCTCTTTTCTCCTGTAGTGCTGTCTAAATCATCACGTCTGCAACATCACAGAAAAGTCAGTGCCGTAGGTTAACGATAGAAAACTGCTGAGCAGAACCCGGTGGAGTCATTCTGCGTGCTCCTTCTTGGCTCTGGGAGCACAAAGTTTAAACTGTCTATATAAAAGCTGCCACAAAAACTGCAGCGCTCATCTCTATTGTTTTTTTTCTCCTTAAGGTATTATTTTTTGTCAGATTCTGTTACAGTCCCAGCGCATGCTTTAACCTACTTGTACAAGGCTCACGTATATAAATACACCCACCCCCTATAGACCCTTTTGTATCGTTCCATCACGTACTTTTTACTGGAGATCAAATCAGAGACTGAAGCTGGCTGAAGGGTCGTGGGATTTGATGCCAGAAGAGACATCGTCTTGGCCTTGGCACACATTTCGTAGGCCTGTGGTGGTACTGCGGTGCTCTGACAGGGCAGGCACAGAGGAGCATCGTGGAGAACTGGCTGATTTCGACAGCTCTTCGAGCTGCAGGTCAATCCATAGGGAGTTTGCTATGCATTAGAGTATTCTGCCAGAATACAGTTAGATTAAGATTGGTAATTAACTGCTTCAGAGTGCTGTCATAGAGGAGATCTGACTGACGTATATGTCTCAACATCTATAGCTAAAAACCTCCTGGGCAGAGAAAACGATATATGATTTCATTAATATTATTGGCTAAACATGGACTCACAAGACAAATAATAGCAGTTTAATGACGAGGCATAAGAGGTGGATCAGCAAAAGCCTCGTCACACACAACCTTGCCCTAAAGCCCTGTGCACGTCCCCGTCCCACTTTGAATGGCACATACAGGTAAGTTAGTAGTAGGAACTGAGCTTTTGCAGAACCTACAGTAATCCTGAAGATTTTGAGTGGAAAACTGAAAAACTCCGTGCAGCTGGTAGTGCCAGGCCCGGGACACAAACACCTCTGCTGCCAAGTGGTTGCAAAGGGCCCCGGTGTGGTTCAGGGCCGTGCCATCTGAAAACCAATCCTGGGAGAAGCGCTGGCCGGGGACAGTGCCTAATGGGTGGTTTTTATACAACAGCCCTGGTGTGGCTAGTACGAGGTTTTAGCAGCGTGGAAACGCTGCTTCGCTCCACTGGTACAAATCAGCTGCTGCGTCCCATGAGTGCTACCGTGCTGCAGGCACTGCAGAGCGGCTGCTTACAGGGAGCTGTCTGGACAGGATAAATCCCTTGAGTTGAGTGCCTCTGGGAACTTTGTGCTTTTCTCTCTTTCTCCCTGTGAGAATCAGAAATGAACGTGCACCTAATCCAGTTACTGGCACAGGGATCCGAGCCACCGACGCTGCGTGCTCCCAAAGCCTGCTCGCTTCAGGGCTCGCCAGCGAGGGGAGCGCTGCCTGCTCAGCTCGGCTGCCGGGCGCTGAAATCCTCCCCGTTCACATGACACGGGCCTTAATCTGGGAAAATATTTGCTTCTCTCCTCCTGTTGGAGTGCGAGGAGAATTCAGTGTCTTGTGCTGAATGCATCATTTCTGAGGCCAGGGCTCCGTCCCCATGGCTAGCCAGAGGCTTGGTGCTCTGAGGACAACTGCCCCGCTTGCCTGCGTGTCCTCCACTGCCCTGGGGTCACGCCAACCGGGTATTTCCCAAAGGCTTAAACACTGGCCTGCAGCCAGGTAATGACCCCTTGGTGCCGCCCACCCCTGCTGACTGCGGCATGTGCCCACCTGGAGCTGCATGCCCACTTGGACCACCAGCGAGGATCTGAATTTGCCTGGAGCTGAGCAGCCAGTGGAGGACAGGAGGGCTGGTGCTGGACTATCTCCATGCCATAGAAACGCTTCACTATGCGCTGCTTTCAGCAGCTGTCAAATAACTCTGAAGGATGGAGGTGACACGGGTAAGTAGCTGCGCCGTGACAGCCATCTAGAGGGGATGATGCCTGGTCAATATCTTTGTATTCTCTTTTTAGATTTGCCTTTTTACCAGTAGCTGATACTGCATGTTACCATGTCTGCTGCCTGCTTTGGGAGAGAAAGAAACGATTTCATACCTTTTTGTGAAACAGACAGTCAGTGGCTGTGACAACACACTAAAGACCAAAGGCATCAGGTTTTAAAGACACTATTAGGCTCTTCAAATATTGACCAGTAATATCCACTCATCAACAGGGGGTTGCCTGTTGAAGTTACCAGCTAAATAATGAGTTTTCTAAGTAAGTGTTTTGGCAAATGAAAATTGGCATAATTTCCAGTGTCATCCATATGAATCAAGAGAATAGACCAGAGTCAAGATCAACTAAGGTGAAGGAAACACTTTTCATGTGTCTTTTCATGACATCCTTTAGAGCAGACTTGGTTTATTGGCATCCAGGTAAAAGGAAAACATTTTAGCCTGTCAGGAAAAGAAAAGATGATGAGATATGAACATTATTTTTTATTTCCCATTCATGCAGACTTTCATGCTTTCTGTCCTTTCTTCTGTTTTTGGAAATAAGAAGAATGTTAAAATGACAAAGCAAAAGGAACTGGTGGTAGAAAAGTTAAAGAAAAATGAATCATCTCCGGAAGAAATGGAGAGTGGCAATCTTCCTCTGCAAGACCCCACTGCTCTGTGCAGAAGGCAGGTGGTTCCCACGTAGTGCTGATGCCCTAACACCGTGAAAAGATTCCGCTGGACAACATGTGCAAGGATGGAGCATACAGAAGTGCTAGAAGCTACAGAAATTTATACTGCTGCCAAAGGAATATCCTTAGCCCATATTGTACTGTCATAACCTGAAAGATAGACATTTCCGTGATGTATTTAAATAAACAAAATCTCCAAACAATAGCATTTGGAACTATTTCAAGATCTGTACTGGAATGTATTTGGGTATTACCTGATGTCTGTTATTTTTATTTTAATTCCAATAGGAAGTGTAGCTTAATGCAACGCTGAGGCAGATCAAGACTGGAAGATCTGGTCTTCAGCCAGATATCCAATATTTAAAGGCATATTTTTTATCATCTTCTGTAGCTAGAGGCTCCGAAGTCTGGATACAAAGAAGTCTCACAAACAAAAACAAGTTGTTCTTTGAAGGGTGGAAATAATGAACCTTTTCTCCTGTGGGTTTACGTTCTACGCCCCATTCTTCCCCTCCTCGCTCTGTCACTGCAATGATCTCAGCTTCTGTCTCCTGCAATGCCATGTGCTCAGGCCTCCCCCCAGCCGACACTTGTTCCGTGCTGCCCAGCCCCTGGGTAGGGCAGGAGCAAGGCGAGTGGTACCTGGCTTTGAGGTGTTTGCTGGCTGGGCATCCGGCAGGCCAAAGAGAACAGGTAAGACCAGTGACCAAATTCCTAATCTAAATCTCTACCTTCTACTCAGACTATGATTTTCTTCAGTATGATAGCTGCTGAATTTGTCTGCCATCGCCCAATAGGTTCGAAATCATTAGCAGAGAACTGTCAGACAGAGACTCAAACCCTTATTTCTCTTAGAGACCAACATAAAAATACAAAACGTACCTAATCAAAGTAGTGATAATCTCTTCCTCCTCAGGTCTGAGACCTGCTCCGACTGACTAGACAGTCTTTTAGGTGCAGGGCACAAGGAACATTCTCTCATTGACTCTTCTCATTTGGTATCTCTGAAGATAAATGAAACCAAGTTCCGCAATACGACCGTCAGTTTCACCAACTACTTCTATGCCACATTTTGTGCATTTTAGGGCCTGAACGTGACCCCCTCGTCACAAAGGCAGGCAGTATCTCAGTCAGTTATACTTGATGTCACCTCTTGAAATTATTGTGATCACACAAAGCATTTAATCAGTACAAAGTTTTGCCATTTCAGCCGTCTTTCTTCATAAGATATTGTGCTGGTTTTGGCTGGGATAGAGTTAATTTTCTTCATAGTAGCTGGCATAGGGCTATGTTTTGGATTTATGCTGGAAACAGTGTTGATAATACAGGGGTGTTTTCGTTACTGCTGAGCAGTGCTTACAGAGTCAAGGCCTTTTCTGCTTCTCACCCCACCCCACCAGCGAGTAGGCTGGGGGTGCACAAGAAGCTGGGAGGGGACACAGCTGGGACAGCTGACCCCAACTGACCAAAGGGATATTCCATGCCATATGATGTCATGCTCAGCATATAAAGCTGGGGGAAGAAGGAAGGGGGGGACATTCAGAGTGATGGCATTTGTCTTCCCAACTAACTGTTACGTATGATGGAGCCCTGCTTTCCTGGAGATGGCTGAACACCTGCCTGCTGATGGGAAGTAGTGAATGAATTCCTTGTTTTGCTTTGCTTGCGTGCACGGCTTTTGCTTTACTTATTAAAGTGTCTTTATCTCAACCCACGAGTTTTTTCACTTTACCCTTCTGATTCTCTCCCCCATCCCACCGGTGGGGAGGGAGCGAGCGTCTGTGTGGTGCTTAGTTGCCGGCTGGGGTTAAACCATGACATATTATCTACTGGAGTAGAAAACGTTACCTGAAAAAATACTCTGCTCAGTTAACTCTTGCTTCCAAAAATGCTGAAAAGTTCTCAAGAGGCTCCCTGTCACTGACGTTAGGAAATCTTTCTATCTATTTCACCTATAATCAAAGCAAAACAGCCACCCTTATCCCACAAAAGCTCTTTAACTCCAGCAAAATTCACAAGAAGGCAGGGCAGGGATACACAGGACCTCATTCCATCCACACCTTTACTGTCACAGATGACCACATCACTGTTATGAAATTAGAAAGCTCCAATTCAAAAGACAGTTATTATATTTTGAGTAACATTAATACATTTATTTAATTGTAGTTTACTTTTCATTCATAAAAAGGACAAAGCACGGTCCTGCTCTACTTATTTGAAAAAAAAAAAAGATAAAAAGTAACTAAAAAAACAGTTCAATATTCATCAGTATCAAATAATAGTAATATCAATTTTCCTGAAATATAAAGAAACAACAAATATGTCTATCTATATAAACTTTAATTAAGAACCTTGCGTTTTAAAGCAGATGATACATTAGTTAGTTCTTCTTGACAATTTGAAACTGAAGGTCCCAGTCAAATTTACACAATTATGTGAAACAGAAAAACCTCCAACTATCTGATCAATATGTGAGACCTACCTCATCTGTGTTGCTGATTTAAAAAAAGAAGTGGCTTTCCTTCCCAGGTCATTTCCATGCAAAAACTAAACAGTTTTGTTTTTTACACCGTGTATTAGAAAAGTAAAAGGCAATCATGCATTTGGCAAAAGATTTAGTTGTGGTTGTAGATTATATAAAAATGAGTCATACTGCAAAAGAACCAAACCAAATGAAACACAATAAAACACATTTTTTTTGTACAGAAGGCTTACAGCGTATTAGTTTCTTACGTATGAAGACAGGTCATTTCTCTTTCAAATAATTATACAATTTATGAAACTCAGTAGTGTTTGACACTTTGACATTCCTCTATAGGGAAGTTATCACTTTCACCTATTTAAAAAATTTTCATCTCGTAACAAATAGTTAAAATTAAACTAAAACAGTATTATTGATATTTCTTAATGAAGACTCTACACTTTTACATGTAAATATATAGTACAAAATTATACAAATAAAAGAAGGGGGTGTAAATTATTAATAGACCTATTCTTGCTTCATGTAAATATTATTATTACGGACCTCTACAGTATCAGTTCTAAAAAGATAAAATCTATTTCTAAGTAGCTAGCAAGGTTGTGCTAATAAAATATGATTCAAAGCTTATAATTCTTGAAGCATCAGACATTGCACTATTACTTGAGCCAGCTGATTCAATATCACTGTGTTTCTTCAACATTCACACTCAAACTAATTCCCAGCACACCATGGAAAATGAAAGGAATGTGCATTTCTTTAACAACTTAAAAAACCCCAAATAAACCAAGAAAAAACCCAACACTGAAACACTCTAGACACAGTCAGAACAAAAACATTCTCTATCTCTAATAGAGTTCCCATTTTGCAAAGGCCATAGTAAACATTTAGCTTCGACTAACAGTTGGGATCTGACTTTCATGTACTAACACACAGTTGGATCATTCAGTACTCTATCAAATAGGGAAACGGTCTCAGAACTTTAAAACTCTTATTTACAACACTATGAACATTAGAATAATATCAAGTTCTTGAAAAAGCATATAATTCTCCCAAATGTACGCCTTCATTACAGGAAGGTAACACCTGGCATCTGCAGCATAAAAATGTAAATATAATCATTTTTTTACTGTGCTACTCTGTTTTTGCCATTTATTGTATATCTTTTTCTTTTTTTATATTTTAAATCTTTTCACTTCAAAAAATAACATACGTTTCCTACCATTTCATGGTCCACTTGGCTGATCTTAACATGGACTCCATCTCCAAACTCCTAAATGTTATATTGCTACCTTAATAATAATACTAATAGTAATAACACTAAATCAAAACCAATACATTACGCTGCTTCCCTGAAAGCTGACATTTGACTCCTAAAATCAGCAACAACGACCAGAACGGAATTTTTCAACGGAATTGTTTTAAGAAAAGAATATGGTAAATCTCATGTCAGTGAAGCACAGGTAAATTCATTTAAGCTGAGCATGCTATGCACGTCTCCGGTGTTCTGAACATATTTAAAACAAAAAAATTCCTTGTCACTGACTCTTATTTCAAGTCCTTCAAATTCTATCCAATAGCCTCAAGAAATACAGCTCTAAAAAAATGAAATGTTTTTGCTTTGACTGTCTCTCTAAAAACCAGTAATCCCAATAAATGATGATGGGGCCATTCAAAAATATGCATTACACAAAACATATAGGATAGTACAGACAGACGTAGTACTCTTACATTTATCACATACAATCAACATTTCAATCTCTATTATATTTCACAATTTGTTATTCAAGTTAAAGCACCTACGTATGGTGATTTTACTTTCACTGTACAGCCTATGTTATTGGGTTTTAACACTGTAACTTGCCCCATTGGACCGAATCATGCAACTGTCACAGATCAGCATAAGTGTTTTATAAGGCATATCGGAACAAGTTAAAAATATTTCTTAGCCTTTCAAAAGTTGATTTACTTCATGAAGGAGTTCCTGGATGCCTCAGTCCTCTTAAAGTTCATAGGAAATCGGTAGGGTAATTTACTTTAAAGTGTAATTTATTTGGCTTAGGATGGTGCCACAGGAATCAAAAAAAGTCGCGGTCCTCATCTTCAAAGGGAGTCCTTTGTGTTAGGCGGAGGACAAGGTAAACCCAGCTACATTCAGAATCCCGAGCAGGCGAGGACACCCAGGGTAGGCACCACCAGGACCAGGAGCAGAGTCGGTACTCCAGCAGTGGCACCTGCACATCGAACAGATAACAACACGGTGTTGGTCTTACTTCAGCATTACTCGTGGCAGGGGGGAACAACCCTGGATGCAAGCAAGAACGCCGGGTACAAAGGCTGGAAAACCAGCTGGCGTATCTCAGCACAGCCCCTACCTGTATGGATGGTCTGAAACAGACAAAGAGACTTGCTACAGTACAGCGGAGGACTCGCTCTTTTGTTCTGCAAGAGCTGTTTATGCAGCGTGTTTATACAAGCAGCAAGGCCATTCAGAACACATCAGTGTATTTTGATTTGTCCAGTCCAACAAGCCAGGAGGTTATACCAGGAGGTAAAAGGTCAAAATAAATATTTAAACATGTGCAAACAAAATTAATGGAGTCTTTGAAATGTGACGAAGCAAAGAGACACCTTTGGAAATGTTAATGTTCATATGATCAGCAATAATCTGAGAGATGTCAAAGAGCCTGGTCCGTTTGTTTACCTGCCAGATTACAAAGTCCAGATGGCTGACTTCTAGCAGTGTGGCGTTTACGCCTGTTAAAGTCACAAGGGTCTTTCTTAAACAAATATTTTAAGATAAAAAATACTAATTGACAGCTTACAAACTTTCCATGACTCGCTCTGCCAAACAGGCATAAGAATTGCTATTATGTTAAATGGCTTGTGTTGCCATGGTCCAGCTCCCTGTTAAGAAGCATCTCTATGAGACAACAACCCAGCCAAACTGTGCCTGGCTGTCAGTCTTGGAGATGGGCCAAAGGAGCTGGAGAACAGGCTATTCTTTCATCCCAGAGAGGGCTCGTCTAGGTCAGGATGGTAGTGTGTAGGTGGGCAGTGCGGTACCCAGCTTACTGCTCGTCTTGCTCTTGAACACAGACTAAGGACAGAAGCGCTTGCAGCTGGTGGTGACAGTCCTGAGGAGCTGCTGGAACTGTCCCACTGGAGGGCTCTCCAGCAAATATTCTTCTGAATGAGGAAAAACCATACCGAAAAGGTAACACGCGAACCAAACACCACAGATTTCAGCAGGCAGCCCTGTTTTACCTAACAACAGGCGCAGGACGACAAATTTAAAATATTCTTTCATAGCATTTAAAGTCCCAAAAGAGCATTCACATTTTCTCATCAGATATCTTGCAAGGACAAGTAAATCACATCATCTGGTCCAGCACCATGCAGGCTCCTAGAAAGACAGATCTGTAGGTTTTACACGTCTGCCTCAGAAGTTTCTGCATCTTTCAGGATAAATAGCGAGCTTAATTCATTTTGTGTCTATCTCAAACCTCCTACTAATAAGGTGCTTTATTAATTTTAAGTTAGCAAAACAAGATCCTGAGGGTGAAAAAAATGCTGGTTTGAAGTGAGAATTTGGCTAAATAAACACCTGTAAGTTACCTTCAAGTATTTATTTCTTATAGTATTTCCTACCCACAATAACAAGGAGAAAGTAAGGAAACTAGATGGAAATGAAATTGATTGATAACAAAAAACATTTTTTATAAAGTTTCTGGACTAAGTCCAAATCAGAAAACTCCAGAGTTCACCAGCTCATCAGTTAGCTATGGATATATGAAAATGATAGTATTTAGTCATTTGTGGTTCCTAGACACATAATTGCAGGGATTTTTTCTGATGAGTTTTTCACAATATGTCTCAATACACTGTGGGTTGGATGTCCTTCAGGTCAGCACCTCCTCTGATGTACCATACATGTACTACCTGCAATTCCAAGATGAAAGTTTTGTACCCCAAACAAGTCTTAACTAAGGATGATCACATACAGTCTTAGTTTTTGTACTGGGCAGAGCTTCTCATCTTTGCAGAGTCATTTAATTGAGCCTTCACCTGCAGTTCCCCATGTTCATAGCACTATCTCCTCTCCTCATTTGGCTTTAAACAGCCCCACTCCAAACAACGGCAGTTTTCAGGCAGTTGTTTGGAAAGCCAGTTGGGAGCATATCTCAGAATAGAATGCTTAGTCTTCTTTCCTCACAACTGGCTTATTACAGTATTTCCCAACTAAATCCTCAGCATTGGTACAGTGGGAACAATCATGTGCCGTCGGATATACAGTACATGTGTATCACTGGAGAGAGCTGGGTCTAAAAATACCTTTCATCCAAGAGCTCTCTCTCTAGAGAAGGTGTTAGAGGAGTGAGTGCCCTCCCCGTCCCAGGAGCAGAAGTATGCTAGTATGCTTATGAGGTGACCAAATAGCACTCGACAGGATGTGCCTACAGCTGTTCCTATGCACGTATGTACAGCTTGTCACCTAGCAAATCCTTTAACAAAAAGGGGACCATAAGCCACCAGCAAACAGAAGGCCTGACTTGTTTACAGTTGGCCTTCAGTGGTGAATTTAAGTGCTATTAGAAAGGCAGATCTGAAAGGCAGTGTCTCCTGACCCATGGATGAAGCTCTGTGCAGACCCCATCAGGGATATATTCAGAAGACAGCCTCCAAGACGGAGACAACTGTTTCCCCTCCTGTTTCTACCAAGAAGGTGGAAACAAGTATTTTTACATGATCCTGGCTTCTCCATTGTCCCACCAGGGAGAAAGTCCACAACATCTGCCACAAAGCCAGAATTTTAGAGCTTTCCCCACAGAATTTATTTTCAATTTCAGCCATATTCCTCTTATTGTCCCCCTTCTTTCTAGGTCCACCACCCTACTCCTCCTGACTCTGGTCCTCACTCAAATCAAGTCTTTCTGCTGCTCCACTCTCTTCCCTGTCCCCCATACTGAACTCCACCCTTTTCCTCTTGCTTCTGGTGCCTCAAAACCCTTCTCTGCTCCCATTCCCACCCTTTCCCCTACTGCTGTAGGGAAGTCAAGATTTCTTCCTAAGTCTTTTCTGATATCCAAGCACTTGGAAAACCAAGACAAGAGACCTACCAATCCATCTTCATCAGCTCAATTCAGCTGTAAAAAGTACATTTCTATGAATAGTACATTTTTCCAGAGGAAGCAGTACATCTACCTCAGTGAAAGATAAAATTAAGGAAAATATTGGAAGATTGCTTTTTTAAGTATCCATAAACAGAGGAATTTTATGCTTAAGATGAACATGAATGGATGTTGATATATATTCTCATACATAACAACTGCACATTTTGGCAACTGTGAAAGTACGGGGGTATATTTATCTGTACTTCTTAGTGATTTATGAGACACATTAATCTTTTCTGTAATCTTTATCCCTAAATATCAAAGTAGTGGTTCTTAATGAATGAATAATAGCCATAGAGAAAAAAAAATCCTGATTTCATATTTAAGAATATCCACAGAAAATGTATTCTGCCTTTGTCAGACCAGGATAATGCAGTTGGAAAGACACAACTAAACTCATATTTTGAATGCTTCTAATGAAGGAAAACATGAAAAAAGGTTTGCTGAGTGAAGTTGAATGATGAGCAAGTATGAGGAAATTTCTATTTGCATCTAACTATTCTACAAAGAGAAAGGAATAATAAATCTTCCCGAGATGTGCTCGCTGGCTCCAGAATTAATAGTTAGCAATTCACTCCATTACAGCAGTTCCTTACAAAGTTTAGGCGCTGTTGCAGAGATATGTATAACAGCTTTCCGCAATGAAGCAAATCCTACCCTTAGACAGCACATTAACAGAACATTAGGAGGACAAATGCACATTAAACAGATAATCTCTTCTTTTTTCTTGTTAGATTACTGACCTACATGTCAGGAACCATACTTTACTGAAAACACCATTCACCAGTGCATGACAGCCAGTACGCTCCTGCAGCTCATGAACGGAAATTAATGTAAGTTTTACCTGAGTACAGACTACAAGATTTAATTCTGCGCAGTAATGCAATTGTGATCTGTCAGTTTTAACAATCTTTAAAAACTAGAGAAATGCCAGATAAAGACTTAATGAATGTGTACAAATAAACATGTGGATGTAAATTAAAACAGAAGGATTATTAAGCACCTTCTGAGGTCTGGCCAGGTATGAGCTGGATATATTCAGCACCTAAAGATTCATTCTCTCCTCAGTGTTATAAAGTGCGATCTCTCCTCTCAACCAGCATCTGGCATATCCAGTGTGCATGCAATTGCAAACTACAGCCACCAAAGTCAAGGCCAAAACCAAATCAGTATCACACAACCTAACTACCACTCTAACACACCATGTGTGGCCTTCATATCAAGAGTCCTCATTTCTTTCAAATAAACAATGAAACACACACCTTAAATTTGGTTTTTTTGAACAACCCCAAGCAAAAGTTGCGAAATCTTGCAGTATTCCCATGGAGGCCTTACTACTGTCTGCTATAGAGTTCCTGTAGTTGATATTTTTAATCCTAAGACTAAACTATCTACAGAAACATATACTCAGAATGTAGCTTAACATCGAATACAATTTGTATGGTATGTGTGCAGTTAACCTAACTTTTTTCATGTCTCCTCAGCAGCCTTTCTCACAAGTGGTTGTTTATCTGAGTAAATGAAGAGAACAACTCCTGGATGGGTTTTGCTTCAGCAAGATCTTTACATATCACAGGAACTCCTGGAAAAGTCCCACTAATCCACAGCTTTCTGTTCGTATTTTAAATTCTGTGCTGCCATCTCAATCACATAAAGTCTAGGATGAAATCTTTTACACTTCTGAATGGAGATCCTGGATTTTACTGACATCTTGAACAGTATGCAAGAGTCTTCCAATTATATGCAAAATACATGAAATCAATTTAATGCCTAAATGAAACAGGCATTAAAACAGGTCAGACTTCGATGTATTTCCCAAGCCTTTGTAACAATTTGTTATTAAAAATACATCACTATTTTCTTTAAATGTTACTTATCTTTAAGATATGACATTTTTGGCCCTTTTCCCAACATCAGTATCTTTTTATACTGGATTATAAAAAAAAATGTAGAGGCCTGTTTAGAAATCTTATTTTCATCAGATCCGTGAACCAGGAAATTAGTTACTGGTCATCTGTGAAGCTGTCATACATGAATAACTCCTCTTTCTCAGTGGGAAAGTGTTTGCCCTGCCAACATACACAAACTACAAGCTATTCCTTGGCTAATCATGAGCTGATCCTGTTGCGGCAAAACTCCTTCTCTGCTTTTGTTGTCAGGAAAGATTGTTCAAGAATTAATTTGTATTAAATGATATCAGTTTTCTTAGTTTCCAGGTACTGAACATTGAGGGGGACATCTACATGACTGTTCCTAGTTTGAGAAGGAGTGTGTTTTTAAAGTGAGTATCATCTCAGCTGTCCCTTTTATTGGGGTTCATTTCACACTGTGGAGCTGTCTTGGATACCCTTGTGCAGGACCGGATTAGAGGTAGTGCAAAGTAAAACCAGACGTGAGCAGAGAGTGTGGAGCTGGATCCTCAATGCCGCTGTTTCCCTCTACAGATCCACTCCTCTCATGCTGCATAAATTGTTCAGGTAGATGCAGACTGGCTATCTGAATGATACAGTCACTGCAACACATTTTTCATGATGCAAGTTATCATACATTTAGTAAGAGTAAGGAAAAGAGAAATTTTTCTTACCAGGACTGGTGTTTTATATGATTCATAAAGGATTTAAGTTTGTAACGTAAATTTTGTAACTTGTTAATAAATGAGTCTGCCTTTGTGTCTGTTTTGCAAAATAGATTTGTTTTTTCTGAAAGAATGGCCAAACTCCTACCCATTTTCCTGTAAATAATATTCTCCTTTTCGTCCAGGATCCAAGGACTGATCTTCTATCAGGGCTGTCTGTTTTTATATCTCTCCTCTTTGCTTTAAGAAAGGTAAAGGCAAAGCCTTCTCATATTCTGTTTCTCCTTGCTTCTAACTAAGCTTGTCCACTTCTCTGGGAGAAAATTAGGCCACCTGCAAAAAAAAAGGGATTTTTGCCTGCTCTGTTTGTTAGTTTCTTTAGCATCTATTAGGCTTCATTAGTATCTGTTTTCTGAGTGTTTTCATATTATACCCAGGTAGAACAGAAAAGCAGGAAGGGAAGAAATGTAATTTCTTCAGGTTAAACTAAACTGCATAGAAGTGGGTGGGTTTGTAGTTCTGTCAACTGGCTTCTGAAAAGAAATTCCACTTGTTCCAGCTGGAAATACTGTCTTCATGAAAGACTACTGCAAAAGAAATAGGTACTATCAGCTGACATGATTTAAATTCTGCTATCCCTATTCATGGTAAATGGAAAATAACTGAACTAATTAGAATATGCTTATCTCGCATCACTGGCATCATCGCTAAGTCATGGGTCCAACCTTCCCTTGTCTAGGAATACCTTTGTTTGGGCACGAGGAAATTTTCCTCTTGCCTGTGCCACAAATCTTTCAAGAAAGGCGCTATGGGGTAATTCACAACTCTGTGAATTACTGTTTTGCAGCAGAGTAGATGTATAGGATGGAAATAATGCTGTCTGTGCAACTGCCCATGCTTTGTGCCGTGCTAAGGTTTGCTGTGCATCTGCAGAACAGCTTTAAAATTATTATAAGAAAAAGAAAGAGAACATTAAAAACACATTTGAAGTGCTGCTGATGGTCTGGGTGGTTTGTCCACTCCATGGTGTTTGTCTTCTCCTACTTGAAAATCCATATGCCAGAGCCAAGTAAACGTTTTGTTTTGTTCTGGCAATGGCACCTGGCATGCTGGCAGTGTCGGCAGGCAGCAGCAGGGGCTTCTTTTCCATTGACTCTGGCCCTGCTACAGACCTGGGCTGCCAAAATGAAAAGATGCCTTGGACTCTGAGGAAAATGAGATAGGTTTCAGTCAGTGGGCTATTACTTAACTATCAATAAATGTAGATTATTTCTCAGATGCCTCTTCCCCTTCACATATATTGATGTTCATTGCAGATTGTTTTGCGTGGAGAGTTAAGTAGAAACCTACAGGTAACATTTTTAAAATGTACTCTTTTAAAGCAGTATACTCAACAAATAGCAAGAACAACTGTGGAGGTCCTCCTGTGACCCAGGCAACAGTTGTAGTGGTACTTCACATGAATTTTGTTGAGTTTCAGGATCACTTATATAACTTAAAGGCTTGTCATACCTCTCAGCATCTGCCCTGTCTCTCCAGTTGTGAGCAGCCACTCCAGACAAACTGGCTCACCAGCAGCACCAGGAGTACTGCCAGGCCAAGTAAGGCTGAATCATGTGCTCAGCTAGGACAAGGTGTTCACTGCTGAAACTGCCTGCTGAAGCAGCAGAAGGAGCTTGGAGTGAGTTTCGGTCGCTCGCCCCTATAGAAAACCTTATCTGTGATGACATTGACTGTCTGGTGTGGCAAAACACTTGGCTGTGAATGTTCCCACATAAATGTATTCTGCATCACCTCAGAAATTATGGTTGATAGTCATTCAGAGGAACTCGATCATCCTCTGAGAGAGTCATTGACAGGTTTTTCATCAAAAAGGGCTAATTTTTCAGGAAAAAATGGGAGGCCAGAAGAGAAAGTTTCACTGTAACCCTGAAAAGAAGAAAAAGGACAGATCTTCTTTGGCCAGGTGGCATGTCTGGGGATTTCTGAGTGAGGAACCTACTCCTTCTTGTTCAAGAAAATAGGGATTTGTGAATATTTTTTACAAATAAATTCACCCCAAGTATACAGCAGATGTGTCACTCCTTTTCACTTGCAAATAGTCCACATTTGAACAACCACACAGTACAATGGGTGAACAGGAGAAACTCTTCAGGTGCAAAATGGTGGTGAATTAATGGGAAAAATACTACAGTTTTGGAATTTCTGTGTTCTTGGGAACAAATGCATCGCATATAAATACTGAGGTACATTAAAAGCCTGTCTTAAAAATCTTCATCTTTCAGCCTGGAAGCTGGCTCACACATCAGAAGATGAAGAAGGATGCCCTCAGCTTCTACAGGAGCAGAAGCGCCCAGTCTCAACAGGCTGGATGAGAGTGCTTGCTTCATGGCAGGGAGAGGCCACCGTCCCTCCGCAGCACGTGACAAGACTTGCACAGCATGTACAGTACAGTGCAGGGCTCATGCTCATGAAACTGGCCATGTGCTATACAGTCTTCATGTACAGGTAAGTCCCATCGCCGTGCAGCCCTCAAGAAAGAGGGAGGCAAAGTGGAAGGCAGCACAGCAAGCAAGGAACAACGGGAGCAGGAATCACCCAGGGCTGGGGAGCAACATGGCAAATATGCAGCCGATGCAACTAGTGGACTGAGAAACAGCAAAGAAAATAAGTTAGTCCAACAGGCCAGCTCAGCTTAAATTTGGCTTTGCTGTTCAGCAAGGTAGAAAAAATCTTAAATTGGGCATGAAAGTTACTGCAGAAAGGAAGAAAGCAAACAGCTGGCCTAGCATGTGCCTCCCCAGAGCAAAATAATGTAATTTTTTACTGATAAGGATATACTTTGAAGAATTGGGTACTGTTAAACCAGAAGGGTCAATACAATTTTCCAAGGTAGCTGGGTAGCAGGTTCTCTGGTAAAGAAGACAGAGAGGAATAGGCAGGATAAAGCATCTTAGAGGGCTGCATAGGCTGCATAAACCAGAGAAAAGGTACACTGGTTAACACAGAACCTTTACTGGGAATGTTCCAATTTGCCCAGTTCCAAACAAAGGTAAAATAAAAGGAGAAACAGATGAAGGTAGAAACTAGCAAGAACACACAAAAAACCAAGAGCAGGGGGTTAGTGTAGAAATTGCTCCTAGTTTGATACATTTGTTGGCAACTCCATTTGGCTTTCAACGAAGTAATTTTCGGATTGTGAGGACTTTGTAGGTACATGCAGAAAAGGCTGTGATTAGTACCGCATTCCCCTCCAGCTGAGCACATAATTTTACATTTTAGTGTCCTGATACAGAAGTACTAACAGCCATTGTAAGTGAGTGCAAACACTTCCTTTAAAGCCAGATAAAGCTTTTTACCTCCAAACTGTGTAATGTCAGAAAAAGATTTGAAACAACCATCACTGGGTTCTATTATTATAGAAAATAAAAACTTAGAAATTCATGAAATACTTGTTTTAGGGAGAGAGACAATCTTCTCATGTGGAAATAAACAAGGGAAACATTTTTTTACAGATAATATCTGAGCCAGCAGTGCCTAAATCCAGCTTTAAACAGCTGCTCATCTGTTCAGCTGAGTGACTTACTCTGCCACATTAAATTCCACATTTCACTTATTTCTGCTTAGCAGTATTAGAAAACAATGCTGTTACAGAATTTAAGCACAGAAAGGATCGTTATGTCTTTTAATGTATATCCTGTATCATCTAAATATTGCCTCACATATGATACAGTTTAAGTAGCCTTTTACTTAGTTTCTCCTGTACTGAGCCCAGGAAGATGGATTTTTCTAAAACACACCTTCTAAAATGGCTCGCAGCCTTGATTTAGAAACACCAGGAGTTGAAAAGCAAAAAATCAAGCAGATTTTCATGCTTCTGGAGAAGAAATTTTCAAATTGATCTTCTGTTAGAATTTCTCTCCTGATGAAGTTCTTACTTCAGCCACTCTATAGCTAGAGCCACAAGCACCAAATTTGATACACTGAAACATTCACATGAGCTTCGATGAAGGATCCTTCTGACATTTCCTAGTTTGACAGAAGTAATAGTCCTCCTTCCCTTCCCACTGGCTTAATATAATTGTGTTGAACAGGCACAGAAGACAGACCAGGTAGCACTCTTCCAGTGCCTACTTCTAAGAACTCTGTTGTCAACTCTCCATCTCTTGCGTCTATGAACAGGCTTTGGAATACAGTGAAAGTAAAATATATGGCACTAATCTTTAAAGGCAAGAACATTTTGACATTGAAGTCCTTCAAGTATTCTGAAAAGGGCACGGAGCATTTCGGTATGTAATAAGATGTACTGTTTAATATATCTAAATCTATCTATATAAATAAAAAGGGCAAAACTACAAGTATTTGGTATGGTCACTAGCACTTACAAGTTCAAGTTAGCAAATATGTGATTTTATCTACTCTTTATATCTGTAGTAACAAATAAATCTATTTATACATAAATACAAACCCACCAAATAATCATAGTACAAACTGTACTTCTAATGAAACATTTAATGCACTGTCAGTAGATCTGAAGTTTGGAAATTATACAGTTCGCAGGAGCACAAAATGCCTGGTTGTACCTGGCTGTACCTCTGGGGCTGTCTAGTCTGACCTCCCACTCATATCAGGACTGTCGCCAACACTTGATGCCATCAGCTGCAGCTTTGCCTAGCTGAGTCACAGAAATCTCCAAAGATGAAAACTGCACAGCCTCTCTGGGTAACCCGGTCCAGTGCTGCACTACCCTCTGGGTGAAGTTTTTCCTAATGTCCAGTCTGAACCTCCCAAATTGCAATTTCTGGCCGCTGCCCTATATTGTATTATCTGCCATTACCAAGACTTTGGATTCATCATCTTTGTAACTGCTCTTCATACAGTTATGTGCTTCTGTTAGATCACCCCTCTCCACCATGCTAAACCTTGGTGTTTATTAAAGGAACTAGACTCTGTGATACTTCCTTAATACTAATCTAAAGAGCTGTGCACCCTCCTTACTACCAAAGAGTGTTTCTGAAGTCCCTCAGACTTTGCCACTGAAGTAACTGGAAAACGATCACTGCTGCCTTTGTCAGAGAATCGCCGGGTTTTGTTCTCTTAAGAGAGAGGTTTCATCAAAAGGTGTGTTACAGCAGACGTCTAACCTAGGTCTTCTGAATCACTCTCCTCGTTAAGAAGAAAAGGAGTTTGGCTAGGTTAGGTGCATAAAACTGAGAGGTATGAGTATGCCACCACCCCAAGGCACCCATAAAAAGTAAGACAGATTGCTAACTGCTGAACTGAAAAACACCACAAGGATTTGAATAAGGCAGTTCCACTTCTTGCTACTGAAAATTAAAACATGTAAGAATTGTCACGACTAGAAAGTATTCCCTTCTTCATTCCTTCACCCCTGTGATCACGTCTGCAATCCTGTCTACATTATTAAGGGGAAAAAATTAATGAGATGAGTCTTCCAAAGATTACTTTAAATCACCCTAAACACTACTTGGCTGGCTTTGATTTCTCAAAGCAATTAAAAATACTGTATAAATATAGTTCAATAGCTAAATGTCCTACCAAGAGGTGAAAGCAGAATATGCATTTGTATTAAATTAAATCATTATGCATCAAAGGGATTACACTATTAAAGCAAAATACTAATCTTGGCATTCACTCTATGAGCTATGTGATTTTTTCTGTGATACTCTTTTTTGCTATGTTGCTACATTTAAGCATAAGAGACTTAAATAACGATCTTTTGGATTTTTTCCATCTTCTTCTAATGGTAGAGTACAATGAATATAAAATACCAAGCATTTTGTTTCATAAAAGGGAAGGAGTATAGTGTTCCTGTGTTGGTGTAATAAAAAACCTGAAAGTACCTGTATGACGTATCTCAACGACGGGACAAATTAATGGAGAAGTATAGTTCAGCCAAACTGAATTTGAATGTCAGACCTTTAATTCATTGATGAATTGATGGTCCTACTGAAACAGTGGCAATCAAAAGCTTGCTGAAGTTTTAAAGAAGGTATTTCTGACTGCACAGTGAACCAAAATTTATTTTTCTTCTTCTCCTTAAACATTTTAAAAGTCAGTCATTGTTTGGTGGGTAACATCCAAACTGCTGAAAACAGTAAAGAAAGCATTTAAGGGTTTCAGAAGAAGAACTAATCCTTTGTCCATCAACTAAATATTATTCAGGCATTTCATAGTACACTTTCCTGAAGTTGGGAGTACAGGATCAGCTTTAGTGAGTCTGACCAAAGGCCTGTCTAGCTCAGGACACTGACTCCAACAGTGGTCTGTAACAGATGCAGTGGAAAGGAAAAAAAAAATCATGGCATGCAGGATATGACTTTCCTCTTATATTCTTTCCCACTTGTATCAAAGTAGCTCCTCAGCTACTTTGTAGCTTCTGCTCAGTAGCTCCTGAGTCAAAGGCTGAATACAGGACATAGTTTTAAGTAAGGGCTGATAGATAGACCAAGCCTCTATTTATAACTTTGTCCTGCACAACATCCTGTCACAGGAAGTTCCACAATTTAATTTTGTGCCATGCAAAAGAGTATTACTTTGATAGTTTTTAATCTGCTGCGTGCTAATTTTACTCAGTACCGTCATTCTCATAATGTGAAAAGTGAATAATCTTTTCCTACTCACATCTTCCTACTGTTCATGACTACCTTACTAGCCATCCTTACTCTAGCTGAAGACTCCTTGCCTCTCTTGCATGCCTCACCCAGGATTCACTCCATGGCTGCGTTACTCTCATTGATTTTCTCTATACTTTTATAGTATCTTTCTTCAGCATCTTTTAGTATCTTCAGTATCTTTACTTTCTGAGATCCAACAAGAATATATGTTTTCCGTGACAGTCACACCTTCCTATAGCATTCTTGCAAGCTTGGGGATAGCCAGCAAAATCTCCAACATGTAACAAGTTAAAACATGTAACAAGGTGTCTGAAGTTGCCATAGATTTCTTTTTTGCTAATGTTTAAAGGCACTGCAGAGTTCTCATGCCTTCATGTGACTGTGCAATAGCCATCAGTGGGGATTTTGCAGGCAGTTCCCAAGCTCACACAGACAGGCATGTGGCAACTAAGACTGAAGATGAAAGCAGGAGGAAGTTACACAGTCCTTTTCAAGACAGTGGCCATTTTTTCTGTTTTCTGATGTATAGCAACTACGGATTCCTGTTTTGTCAGTATTCTCTGATAATGAGCAACCTATCCTGCTCTTGTTTTGTGTGTTATTGTTCTCTTAAACCTCTGTTGTGTTCTAAATCCATGTACACACACATCCAATTTCTAGCTATAAAGCCTGTCAACCACCACAGCACAGCTTAGTTACAAGCCTTACGGCCAAAAATGAAATTTTGTTGTATTCACACTTTGTGTGTATCCAGGCTTTCCCATATAAATAAACATAAATGACAAAATAAACAGTATTGGGATTATCATAGGGTAATGCAGACTAAGAAAACGCAACTAGATACGAAAATATTTCTGCAGTCTGTCCTACTGTTGAGTTTGAATACAAGAAAAAGAGAAGAAATTCAAATTAAGGAGAATATGGCTTTTCAAGAAAATGCTTGTTCTAGCACTGAATACATTGTAATGCATGGAACTGTCAAACCTTAGTTGTCCAAGTAAGGCTTGGAAGGAGGCAGTACCAATAAATTAGAACTGTGATGAACTGAAATGTGATGATGAAGGAAAATCAAGAGAAATACCAGAGAACTGAATATGTTGCTTTAGGCAGATTTATGTACCAGGTTAGAGGGTATTCTGAGTATTTTCTACTTAATTTTTGGGCCATGAGACAACAGCAAATGCATTGTGAAAATTACTGTTCTTTTAAGGGAGAGCATTTTTAGTTTAGTAGAAGCTTTTTGCTACATTCTTGCCACAGACGCATAAAAAGTTCCAGGATCAGTAACAGATGACTATCATGCCAGTCAGAGGACTGTTTTTATCAGCATTCCTTACGATTTTAAACTGTCTTCTCCTCTTTTCTTATTACTACAACCGTCTTTGAAACAGATGGACATTTTCAAATTACGATCAAAAGATTTTTATTATACCACATGAAAAGAGAATGATCACCTGATTTACTTGATACTAATATGTGCAATAAATATTAATGTCCCCTTTAACTAATAAAAAAATAAATTAAAAGATAAAATAATTAAACTGTATGAGTTACTATGGGCAAAAATTTTGCATTTTCCTTTGAAAAAGCTATTCTTCAAAGTAAATACTTTTTCAGGATCCTAAAACATGCCTCTGGCAAATGGAATTCATATGTGTATATATATGTGTGCAGTAAACACAGAGAAGCTGTAATTTTTGTTCTCTTGCTATAAGCATATACAATACCTAAATTATTCTTTGTCCATGTCACTATTTAAACTGAGACATTAACCTGATTTCATATTTGAAGGCGAAGGTGCATGGTATCTTCCTTCTTTCCCAATATTTTCCCAAATCAGAAGTTACGCTCCCCTCTCCCCCACCCTGGATGAAATTTTAAAATCTGAGAGCTTGATTCTGTTTTTCCTTACTCTGGCATAAATTAATTGCACTGAGGCCAGTGCAGTTACACAAGTGAAGTGAGAAAAGAACGAAGCGCCATATGGTTTTAGTTCCTACTGATTGCAAGATTGCTTTGATTACATTAATATTAGCATTATGACAAAGCACTGCAATCCAAAAAGCATGCAAGAGACAAAAAAAAAATCTCAGCCTTTGAGATATTTCAAAGAAAACAGATAAGCCTATTATTAGCCATTGAAACAGACTCCTTTGGTTAAACAAGTAGTTCCAACCTTCAGCTGGTTGTGGTATCTCAAGAATGAATTTTAAATTGTGTAGCTCATTAATTTACTATAATGGGCTTGAAAAATATCCCCAAACCCCTAACTGTGCAAAGGCACTGGCCAATAAAATACAACAGTTCATGACTGTATTTTACACTGATGATAGCTGTATGCTGAAATGCAGCTCAGCATATATACAGAGAGTGATTTTATGATAAGCACTTATATTTCAAGATGTTCACTAAAAATAAATGCATGTGAGATGGCTGTGTTTGGTAAACTTTCTTTATATCATTCTCAACTAAAACAGTGTATCCTGTATGAAGCTGACTGGTTATATGAGAGCAAAGCTGCTGCAAAGTTGCTGCAGGACATTTGCCTTCAGCATGTGACTGGGCTTTCTGTGAGAAGGAAGAGAATGAGGAAAACATAAAAGAAAGTTTCTCCCTTAGACAAGGGGCTGAGCTAGAAATAACATTATTTCTAGTTTCTTTTACATTTGACTTTCAAACGTAATTTTGTTAGTTAAAATGTGCTGTATTTTTAATACTGAAGTTAAGACCTCAGGGCCCGTTAGGGTTCCTGAACTAGATGTTCTTGTACTTAAAGCTAATTCAGACCTAATTCAGCAAGTGCTAAGAATTGCTCAGAGTGCATCTACAACAGGCTGACAACACGGTAGCCTAGCACAGCAACAGCAGCTACACAAATCAAGGAAATGGTTTTGGTTTGCAAAAGGGTGCAATTCATACACCTGAAACATAGGCCAAAAGATGTCTTCTGGTGTCCTGTCTGGCCTCCAGCTGCTGATCCAGAAGACCTCAGGTCCCCTGCAGATCACATCATGCCTGCCAGCATCATGTGGATGTTCCTGGTAATGTGGGGCATCTCAGATGCTACAGGCTTTGTTTAAGCTTCTGAATTACATCCTAGATGACAACTGATTATAATGGGAGCTTAGACACCTAACTCAGGTGTATTATGTAGATTACTTTGGATTTGATACCCAGTGAACAGCAGGAAAACACCAATCTGGAAGACACATAGGTTTTCTAGACATTCCTCTCTCTTCAGTGCAGCCTTCCAGTTTGCTTAAGAACTGGTCATTCCTGGTCAGCATCCAGGCTATTTTGAACCCCTGCCCTAGTTGCTTAATTCTCCCCATTCACTTATGCAGGAAATTAATTTGGTTTGCAAACTCTGGAATCAGATGCCTAAACATCAAGTAAGGCAATGATCCTCTCTGAATTTGATAAGATGCCTTATGTTTTGCCTTAGCTATTGTTTACATCTCTCTGTAAATATGTAAGTTCCATTTTGGCCAGTCGACCACCAGAACACACATTCCTATCAAACTAGATCTTCTCTTCTTTGCAAGCCTCTGAGAAAAAACATCATTACTTAAAAGCTTCTCACCACTCTATCATCCTTTTTGGGCAATTATTCTAAACCCTGTCACACTACTGGAAAATTTCCTTAAGAATAAAAATTAGCAGACATAATTTGCCATTTGTAGGTGTTAAAACTACACTTCATTCTGCTCTTTGGAAAAAGCATAGTTTAGGCCCAGAAATAACCTGAAACGCTTGCCCAATTCTCTGTATACTGTGTATTCCAAAGAGATTACCCTGCCTTTTGTCTCCTTTTCGATCTCCTTTCCTAAACTGAGTCCAGGGAATGCTGCCTTCATCTAGGCCACCAGAGGCACAGTCCCTCTCTATCTAGCTGGGGTATGGTAGAAGTTGTGGCTGAAAACTTGTCTGCAGTGTGGAAGACAGAGCACTACAAAACTCTACAAACTAGCCTTTGTAGAGTGCTAACTCTCCCAGAGGTGCTAACTCTGTACGGGCACGCTTGGGGCAGGTCTTACTGGCAAGACTGATCAGCTTGGGCTTAATGTTGTACTGACATGATGGTTCTGCTTCCAGTCTGGGAAGTAATCTATCTGCTGCTACCTAAAGGGTCTTTGCAACACACTGATGATAGATGATAATATATATATGATACAAAGATGACCTAAGACATGTCCTAAAGATTGCAGTTGCTTCAACTTTCTTGCAGCTCATAAAATATGTTAAAAGTGATTCTCCCAAAGTATGATAATATAATGCAATGTATTACAGCTTTTGTAAAGTGGTTGACTTAGTACCCCAAGACATTTTCATAGAAAATGGTACACAATTAACAGAGTGTATGCTAAATGGATTAAGAATTCAGTCACTGGCAGATTTCAAAACACAATTATTGAAGAATAGTCATTGAATTTCTAGTGTAATTCCAAAGTGAACAGTAGTAGACTGAACGCAATCCAATCATTTTCATCAAAACCAGAAGTAAACACCCAAGGAACTGTGTACATGAACCAAAATGGCAAAGTAGTAAAGAGTGATGACAGCAACACATTCATATAGAAATCCAGACAGCATGGGAACTTAAGCCATTCAAACCAACTGTGCTTTGTCATAGCCACATGCAAAATTATACACCAAGGAAAAAAAGAGACATGCCAGACAGATCAGGATGGGACACTGTATCCTGGAAAGCAAGGATTCCAGGAAGGCTTTAGAGCTGGTGTTGGACAAACAAGATGAACACCATTTTATAGCCCAGTGCAAGGAAATAAATGGCTAATGAAAGCCTTTCATGAATAATGCTGGGAGTAGTAAGTGTAGGGTGGCGAGACTATCTCCGTAGACAGCAGAGTTGAAACAACGCATATAGTTATAGTGTCTGTGGTGCTAAAGGAATTCTCAGAAGTTGGAGAGGTGAAAAGGAGAGCTGTTGAAATTATTTAAGACCTGAAGAAACTGTTGTCAAGGAGAAATTCAAGGTGCTCAGTTTGTTTAGCATTTGATCAGTCATATGACTGATATATATACATTTCTTAATGGGGAGAATGTATCAGGCACAAAAAGACTCTTTAATCTAGACAAAAACTATAAAAGGAAACAATGCCCAGACCCCAAAACCAGATAAATATAGATAAAAAATTAGGCAAAAAAAATGTCAACAGTGCAGGTGATTAATCATGAGAACATAATATCCAGCAAATGATGGATTCTCTACCTCCGGATTCCATTTGATCAAGAGTGGAATAAATGCTTCATACAAACAAAAATGGTGATACCCATGAGTTCATACTAGGTGATATAAACTGTACATGTTATTGAAAACCAGCAGATAGGAGGTCCACTCCTTAAGGAATGGGCAGCTTCTCTCACAGTACACAGATAATATAGCATAGACATTGCTTTTTTTAAAAGACACAATAATGGTTGCACTGACTATGTGACAGGAATACTGTTGATGTTTAATCCTTACTATTCCCCAAGTTAATTTTTTAATTAAAAGGACAAGAATACAATGCAAGTGTTTAAATCATAACCTTGCAAAGACACTGTCCAAGTCCTTGATGTTTATTCATATGTTCTACTTCATACACCGTGTGCTAAGGCACTACTTAAATTACAAAACTCACAGGAAAGAGATGTGCAGACCATGTCTGAGCTTGTAATTAGAGTCAACACTGAGCACAAGTTGAATCAGCCTGAGCCATGCTCCCTTCCCCTCTTTACCAATCATCCAGACCACTCTAAAGTTAAGCATGTTGCATTTCTCATTACTTATCTCTTTGTGTCACAGCTCCCCTCTTCCCTGAAAAGTGGGACTTCCCTAGCAATTGGTCTGTGGATCACTGTGGATCACTCGCTTTTCTCAGTTACTTTCCTCTTAGTAGCAGTTGACAAAGGAATGAGATACAGAGGCAACAGGTACTAGGAACTACAGGATTATTGCAAGCTGATGTCTTGAGCCTGAGGCCTGCACCATGTAGTTATACTTGTAGGACACTACTAGAAGTGGCAGCCTAACTGGGGGCACCAGTATAAACAGTCTGATATTTGGAAGATTGGCAGTGCTTCCAGGATTGAGCTGGACTGCTGCTGAAGTGTCCTGTGTGCATTATGAGTCTTCAGAAATATTTTAAGATAAACTCTAATTCTCAGTGCAGTCACCTCTCAAATTTTGGACAGGAATGGTGTGCCTTTCTCTGGATAGTGTGCAAGAGGAAAATACTCAGTCCGAGATTTCCAAGGAGTGTGGGAAAGCAGAAGGGAAGTTATCTGCTCACCTGAAATTTTTATTTGAGCTACTTCTCCATCTCCTCCTTCACTGTGTGCTCGGACCTCAACAACATATTCACCATCACTGGGGACTGGGACCTCTATTGTGTGCTTTCCAGTTGAAAACAACTTGCCTTCATGTTGTCCATCTGGTCTATAAAGTACCTAGGAAAGTCATAGTAAGTATAGTTATTGAAATGCTACATTTCCATGAAAACAGTTACATATGTACAGTGTGTCAATGAAAAAGTATTAGGTTTTTATTTACATATGAAGCCTATATATCTCAAAACTTAGTGGCTGATGCTCCTTTTTCCATTTTTACACAGGGTGAATCTAGACAGGATGTTTCCCATTGTTTTCTCTGTTATAAAATAATGCCACCTTTTGAAAAACAATTTCAGCCCTTACATTCAAAATAAGTAATTCAATGATGGAGGATAATAATGCAGGGTGGCAAAGAGCATCCAATAAAAATCTGAGAACTCAGTTGGGTTTCCTGACATAAAATTTATTACCATTTTCATAAATGAAAAAATTACCAATTTTATTATTAACTCTCAATGATGTTAAACTATTGCAAATGTCTTGAATGTTAAACTATTGCAAATGGTATATGTCTTGTGGGACCTTCAGAAAAGATCCCCACCCCTTCTGGAATTATCTCTGTGAAACATTGTCAGCAATTCCCAGGAAGCAGTTCAACTCCTCAAGCAAAATTTTTACATGTAGAACATGATACTAATTTTCTTACTGCCAAGCAAGCAGCAAAGTTAAACAGGAATTAATTTTTGAAGCTTTCTATATGTCCTATAGTTAGTATATACACTTGCTCTAGTTATACAGTAATTGCATCTAATGAGGTTAAATGTTCCTTCCCTTCCTCTGCCTTCCCAGACTTTAAAGAACTTGTGTTCCAGGAACTGTAGCTCCCATGGAGATGGGAAAGGAAAGCTGGACCAATGCATACTGGTATAAGGAAAAACTATTAAAGTGTACAATTTTTTTAAGCATTATTTTTAGCCAATAGACAATAAACGTAATCACATGGGAAATCAGGTTGCTGCAGCCACTGATCTAAACCTTCCCATAATATGGCTTACCACCCAAATGAATTTCAGTGCCCCACTGTCTTCTCATCATATTGACTAAGCCCACTGGCTTTGCCCTCAGCCTACTGGATGTCTGTGATCTCTGAGCGTGATACCTTCATCTTTAGCATGCAACTATGTTTAAGTCTGATAAGGTACAAAAATTCAACACTGTCTATAAAATGCACCTCATGTAGCATACACAAAGATAAAAAATATTTTCATAGATCATACTTTGTATCCTTCAACTGCAGACTCATTTGACATTGCCTTCACGTGATCCCAGGTGATGATGTACCTTGAACCAGATCTTACAGAACTGATAATTCTTGGACGCTGGCTTGGAGCTGAAAAGCAACATATGTATAATGTGCACATAAATGAGATTTCATAAACATTCAATGACATTTTTATTAAGACATATAAAAATGTAAAAAGGGAAATTAGGCCGATCTTTATATGTTTAAGGGATAGCCTCCTTCCTGGAATGAACTGCTACAGCTCCAGCCAGGCAATTTTGGATGGCTTGTGCAGTGGCTGCTTTGTGGGTTTGCCTTTCTGTGTTGCCAGAATGGAAGTGGCCAACACCATCCTTCACTATGTTGCTGACCATGTGTGTTTGCTGGCATGCAACTATGTTCTGAATCTCCCAGAAATGTGGCTTAAGTCATATTTATTCATTGAGATTAAATATTTAATTAACCATTTAAAGGCATTTCTACTGCATTTAACTCAGTAGAAATAGGAGTACCCCACTGCAGAAACCATTAATTAAACTTCACACAATAAGCTTATAAAATGGAGTCTTATTCAACACAAATGAACCCTGCAGGTGCAAGTTGCACAATACACTATTTACTCACAGAAATCCTCAAATTAGTTGTACATATTTTTAGCCCATGTAAGTGTGTTTTAAATACACAAGATGTATTTCTTAATTGAACATTGCTCAGCATAGGTTAGTGCTAGGTAGCATCATTAATTCAGAAGCTATATTCAGAAACCTATCTGGCATGTAAATTCAAGGGTGTGATTCAGATCACCCACTTTTCAAGGCTGCCTGATCCTGGCTCCCTCTACTGTTGATGAAAATGGCAATCGGTCACATTTTAATCGTCAGAATACAATCCTTCTCACTATTGATTAAACAGAAAGACAGCATACAGCTCCCTAAGTAATAGCTGGTCTGAACTGTTCATCATTTGGAATATCATGTCGAGCTTTGGGCCCCTCAGTACTAGAAAGACACTGGTAATCTGGAGTGAGTTCAGCAGAGGGCCACCGACCTGGTGGGGAGCTGGAGCACTTACCCTGTGAAGGGAGGGTGAGACAGCTGGGCTTGTTCACCCTGGAGAAGAGACTGCTTTGGAGGGGACCTAAGAGCCCCCTGTCTGTTCTTAGAGGGAGGTTATCAAGAAGGATCCAGGCTCTTCAAAGTGGTATGGCAGGAGGACGAGTGACAAAAGGCACAAATTTGATTAAAAGAGGCTCAGACTAGATGCTTAGAAAAAGTCAGGCAGTGGAACAGGTTTCCCAGAGACGTTGTGCAGTCTCTGTCCCTGGAGGTTTTCAAGATCCAGCTGGATAAAGCCCTGAGCAACCTGATCTGAGTTTGTAGCTGACCCTCCTATGAGCCTATAACCTTAGTCTCCTTACCACCTTTTGTAAGATACCCACATTGTACATGGCAACAAAAGAGAGGAAGGAGAGCCTTAGTAGAAATTTTCAGACAAAGAACCAATACCATATAAGGGAGAATGTTGGGTATATGAATGAGAAGCCACATTTGAAAACATGATGGACGTGATGCAACATGCAATAATGAAGGACATGACATTATACTTAACCTAATGCTCCATATACTTACGTGCTTTCCTGGTAATAATATCGATGGTTCTACTGGGAGGTCCATAGCCTGCACTATTGAAGGCAGAAACATCTACATGGTAGCGAGTATTAGGCTTCAGGTTTTCCAGTTTGGTTGAATATTCTTGATTGCTCACTTGTACCCGCTGTGCAGCTGCTTCTTTATCATGAGCAGCCCAGTAACGGATCTGTAAGCAAGCAAATCAAAGGATTAAATTTAACATATTTAGTCATAAAGTTTATAAAAAATGATGTATGCTGGGTATTTCTATACTACATACTCTGGGTAATAAGCGAGCTAAAAGAAATCTATCAGCAATATCACAGAATTCCTTCTACAGGCTGTGATTTTAACCAAGTTGTGTATACAGAAATAGAAACAAATTCAGATTTTATTATGAAACCTTTTCTCACAGTGGTTTAACTTGTTCTCAGTTAAGTCATTAGAAGTCTGGGAGATGGATAATGCCTTCAGAAAACAAGACTATTTTCTTCTTGCTGTTTTGTTTGAGCATTTTACTCTGAACTTTAATATTGTTTTCCTACACTACAGTGTAGACTAAACTCTGCTAATGTTTTCACAATATTTTGTTTAAAATGTCTTACAAATTTAATCCTTTTGCACTTCTATCTAGGGAATGAGAAGCATTCAGTCATGTTATCTGTATGTGCAAGTCTAGATACGTGTACCTAACCATTTTCTAAAGTTCTTTGACTAAATTCAATCCCATTTCATAGTACAATATGACATTTGTCAAAGTAGATGAGAAAGAACCTGAAAATGCTTAAACTATGGGAAAAACATCAATGCAAGCTTGTAACATCTTAAAATCCAAAGTCAATTAACTGTACATCGAAATTCTGTGAGTTTTTTTTCCCCAGAAATTGTTCCATTCTACTTTAATTCATTATGTATTAGAAAGCACCAGTTTAAAAGAGAGTAATTCCTATGGAGTGATGCCATTCCATAGTGTCCATCACATACACAGGGTCCTATTGTGCATGGCCTTGTGAGATGTAAACGAGAGTAAAACACTGTCAGTCTCTGAGTTTCGTCTGGTTTATAACCATTTGCATAAGACTAAATTACTGCACTAACCTGAAAGAGTGGAAAGCCGTGCCCATTATACTTTGGTTTTGAGTGTTTTCACTCTCAGTGTTTCTGCTCGGCTTCTGCCTGTCTTCATAACGATTTTTGGGTATGCTACATGAGGACCTTTTAAAATTTTTTAGGAAGAGGTTAATGTTGTTGGTAATTTCAGGCTCTAGGAAAAATCTTGCTATGTAAGATTTGACTGGTGACATCAGGTATCCTCTTATTTTATCTTCTAAATAGCAGCCGCTATAATCTTCTGTTCTGCTGACATTAGTTTTCCTTGGAAACTTCATTTAAGGAATAGGTTAGAAGAGCAGATAATTTGTCAAGGTGTTAATATCACAGTTCTCCTCTTTACAAATTATGGGTACAACCCTTGTTTGACAAGGCTTTATTTTCTCTTGTTCACATTTAAATTGTTTAATAAAACTATTTCTTTCTTTTACCTCAGAGCGCATACTGTGGCTGAATGAGGAGAGGTGCAGTAGAGGATTTCTCTTCACCTACTTCAAATGTCTTTGGACACGGTAACAGCCAATATCACTACACAGAGGTTACTCTCATTTAAATACTGAAGTCTTTTGTCAATGTTTGTTGCCTCAGTCTTGCCCACAAGTGTTAGAGGTTACTCATACTCTGATTATTATAAATGTGACAATATCTTAATGGCTCTTCTCACTCTTTCCTGGTGTAGAGAGAATCACATTGTATCTGCAGGCCAAACTGGCTCCAATTTTTAAATACAGCATGCATACCTGCCTTTCAGCAGGCACAAACAGGTAATATTTAGTTATATAAATGTATGTCCTGCACAGTGTTTTGGACGTTTAATCCACTAGCATCCTAAACATCAATTTACTGTAATTTAGGCACTCACACTCATGAAATTCCCACTTATCAAGGTGGCTATTTTACAGAGTCAACAGCCTTTGCCCCAAAAGGAGTGAGGAATGTGCACCCAATCCATCCTGCAGGCTTCTCCAGCAAGGTGGTAACCTCCACTTGATGAATGGTTTCAAACTGGCGTGGATCTGAAATCGTCACATTCATTTCAGCTGAAGGTCTGATTATGATCTTCAAGTCACAATTTTTTTTATATGATTATAATTAACAAACTGTTGTAGATAAACTGGTGTTGTTGAATGCAACTAGCCTGCAGCAAAGGGATGTCTGTGAAGTTCTAGGTGGCCAAAAGTTTATTAGCTATGACAGGACCAATGGTAGCTTTGTTGTTGATATTAACTGGCCACTGAAGACTAATTAATTCATTTTTAGTATGTTCTATTATGCTAATTAAGTACTTGCTTTCCCTAAAGATGGCAAACACACTTTATGTGAAGCTTTTGTTAATTATGGGGCATATGTTGGAAGCCTTTGCAAACCTCTGACTTGCAAAACTTTCTACAATCCTACTGTTCATTTGCACTACTGTGATGCTAAGGGCGTAATATAATAAGTAATATACAGCATCAAACAAGACAAGCGAGAACAACAAATGAAAATGTAAATTACTTCACTGAGAGCATACTGCATTTCAGGCAGAAGTAATATAATTTAAAAATTAAATTAAATTTAAATCCCAAATATTATTGTTCTTGGCTGCAATGTTGTGGACTTTACTCCTATAGTGTGTGAGCTGTGTGTCACACACTCAGAATGTTCTTCTTTACCCCTTCATTTAATATACAGTCATTTCTACATATTTGGATCATTGTAACTACTCTTGGAACAGAAAAAATTCGAAGTAAGATCAATCCCTTGAGAGCTAAGAAAAAGTACTGTCTTCTTTATGCTATTGCTTCATTTCTCTTCTCACTTATTATTTACATAATTTAAAAGTCTCTTGAAATAACTTGGAAATTTCTTTCACTCTCTTGCCTCTGTGGAAGTGATATCCAGAATTAAATGCCCCATTGCTTCAAGAAGTTGCATTTCCCCACTTTGCTCAGTAGCTCCTCTCTCTTTTTCTTAAAGAGCTTGGATAATAATCCCAGACAGTCTGCTTTTTCCTGGTGCTCTGCCTTTACCCTGTTAGGGTAATCCATAGGTAATGAATCCCCAGGGGACACAGGAGGGTATTTCACCCCAGCTCTAGAATTTATTGTAGGAGATAAGCCAACAGTGATCTGTGGGAAGGAATGCCTTAGCTATCGTGAATTAGTGCAGCCCTCCGTGCTGAAATGAGGGAAAAACACTCTCTTTCATGGTCCTCTCCTCTATTCAAATTTTAATATACTGAAATACATCCAAAGTTGTTTCTGTAGGTGTCATGAAACAACAGCTCTCATATTCATGAAAGTTTTACATAGGAGAGACATAAAAGAGATACTTTACTCATATTAAGAAAGAATGCTAATAGCATATTTCAGTAAACAAGGGACAATGGTGGTGAGTAGTGATAAATTTGTTTAATAAAATAAACATATCTATTGCATAGAAGCAGCAGGAAATGTGGATAGTGTCTTTGGTACTGCGTGCACTGAAGAGCTGTGGGTTTTAGCAGGCTATTGTAAGAACTCATAAATCTTAAATTCTCTATATGGATGAAGATAGTTTTCATACTTTATCTCTTCTTTAAGTGTGAGCTGAGGATACTCCTCTGTAATGGCAAAATGTATCAGCTCACACTCATGACCATGAGGGCAGTCATCCTGACAGTATGCATTAGTGTCAAGAAAATCTGACTCCTCCTGGTGTGAAAAGCATTGTGTCACAGGTGAAATACCTTCAGGTACTTTGCTCAGGGTACTCCCACCTCTTAAACTCTAGCATTTAAAAGGTCAATTATGCAATTTTCAGGTAATAATAAAGAACAAAATGAAACTGAGAAGGTGTTCTGGTGAATGAGGGATTTTGCTAACCTGTGTTACAGCTGAGCAGTAATTAAAAAATAAATATTGGAATATTTCTTGATGTCAATAGAGACAGAGCCTTCCAGACATATTCATTGGAATTTTATAATGTAGTTTGAGTGCTCCTTCCCCCACAACTTGTATTGTAACTTCACAAAAGCTACCTGTGGCCTTGACCTTCCAGAAAAGCCCTCTCGATTTTTGCCCTGTCCTATGGCTCCTTCAGCACTGATGGGAGATCTGATCTTCAGGAGCACAAGACCTTCTTTTTGCCCTCAGTGTAGAAGCACAGGCTTGCTCTTTGCTGCTTTCCCCTCTACTAGAATGAGGCTGGTGATTGCTCCAAAGATCTCAGAATTAACACCTTACTGAGCTCTGTGGGGCAGTAATTCATGCCTATCAGTCTGTTTATTGTGTAGCCAGATGGGAACTTTTTTCCACAGTCCTGATAACTAGAAGATCACTTTAGAAAAAGAGAAAAAAAGAGAATAAATTAATATTCTAGTGCCACTGCTCACTGTACACATTCAAGCCACCCAGTTCACACCGGATTTGTGGAAGTGTAGTACTTCTCTAGGAATGAGTGAAGTTACACTCCAGCTATCAAAATAAGGCCACACCCCGCACATCTATATTCTGTATAACAGAGCTCTCCACGCATTCCCAGGGTATCCCACCTTTCTTCAGAACAGCAGTTACTCTCTTTTCAGCCCAAAGATCCTCCATGCTTCTTTCCGACTTTTTTCCTTTTTTCTATTGACTGTTCCGTGCATCCTGTTCTTTCCTGCTGAATCCTCTCCCCTCCCTTCTTCCCCTGATGTCCCCTGACAGCAACTCAGATGGCTTTATGTAAAATAAAGTGAAATTTAAAAAAGGGCCAAAGTGGGTTGCCTATGGGAATGTTCTCACACCAGGTTCTTTACCCATTTGTCCTTACCCATCCAGCCTTCCTACCCCATTCCCTATTACAACTCTCAACATCCACTGTCATGCTCTATCGGTACTGCAATCCCAACCTCTGCCAGCACTCCTTGTTGCTGCTCTCTCCACACCCCTACAAGTCCCCCGGTGTGTGCCTGCCGAGGGTCTGTTCCGGTCATTCAGGGTGCGCAGGCTTTGTGCCCAGTTTCTGTGCAGACTGTCCGGCTCGGGAGTGCAACACTGCTACATGGCTGGCTGGCTCGAGCTCACAGATCTGGGCACTCCACCCAGCTCTCAGTTACGACCATGAATTTGTCTATCCTGTTCTAGTTGCACAGTTCCTATGAAACACCAAACCAGTGGGCTGCTTCAGTAAATTAGGAGTTAACGTCGATGTCAGTGTCTTAATTTCAAACCTCAGTCTCCTCTGCTTGTCATTTTAAAACTTTATGTGTGTATTCTGTAGAATCAAGCTTTACATGGGACACTATGCTAGCTCCTATTGAGATCTTCGCTATGATCTTATTGCAGTATCCCAAAAATATTACATAAATCTCTGTCGTGGTTTAACCCCAGTCAGCAACTCAGCACCACGCAGCCGTTTCCCCCTCCCCCTCCCAGTGGGGTGAGGAGGAGGAAAGGAAAGGAAAAAAAAGTAAAACTCGTGGGTTGAGACAAGAACAGTTTAATAACTAAAGTAAAATATAATAGTAACAATAGTAATAATGAAATAGAATAATAATAGTAATGAAAAGGAATGCAACAAAAAAAAGGAGGGGGGGGGGAGGAAAAAAACCAGTGATGCACTATGCAATTGCTCACCACCCGCTGACTGATGCCCAGTTAGTTCCCGAGCTGCGATCCGCCCCTCCCGGCCAACTCCCCCCTGTTTATATACTGGACATGACGTTCCATGGTATGGAATACCCCTTTGGCTAGTTCAGGTCAGCTGCCCCGGCTCTGCTCCCTCCCAGCTTCTTGCACACCTGCTTGCTGGCAGAGCATGGGAAACTGGAAAGTCCTTGGCTTAAGATAAGTGCTACTTAGCAACAACTAAAACATCGGAGTGTTATCAACAACATTCTCACACCAAATCCAAAACCCAGCACTGTACCAGCTACTAAAAAGAAAGTTAACTCTGTCCCAGCCGAAACCAGGACAATCTCATGGAGACAGAGACAGAGATCAGGAAATATAGAAACAAGTACTACTAATTAAAAGAACATTTATTCATAGATTTCAGTTATAAAAATACATTCTATGAGGTTACTCCACATTTGTATGTGCTCATTTTGGAACACAGAGGCTACCATCAAGCAGCCGACAACTTAAATTAGAAAGCAAGTCACTAACAAACTAAGGCCCAAATCCCTATTTTGGAGTGCAGCCAAAGTAAGCTGGCTGTACACTGCAGAGTTCGTCAGCATCCACTGTGCGTGGATGATGTTAAGACTTCCCTGCTGGAGTACTACGTGGCCACTTCTGGTTGCACCCACCCTGTGGCTGTTGTCATCTTTGTACAAGGACAAGAACAATTTTTACTGGTCGTACCACTTAGTCCTGGACCAGATGAACATACCTTGAAGCTCTTTTACATGTGGAGAATAGAAACCATGAACAAAACATCATTGTCTTGCACAATAGCACTGTCTCTGTTATACTGGATTCTGGGCATTTGTCATGTAGTCCCACTTACTATAGGATTTGTGGGTGAATTATATTAATAACTGCTGATAATTTAAATGGGCCATGAGTCAGTTACAATTTCACGTCCGTATTGACAATTACACCCAAAACTTAATTTCAGTATGTTTTGAGAAGGTAGAGATGGGCATTCAATTACGTAACATAGGCAAGATTCTTTTATGAAATAACGATGCCTTTTTTCAGTTGAATAGTGAGCACATACATTTGTTAAAGTTTTAGTAATGAAGTACATAGAACCAAAAATAATCTGTTTCTCAGGATGTGAAATCTGTACAGCAAATGACAACTAAAGAGAAGCGTGCCCTAAGAGACAGAATGCTAGAGTAGGAATTATGCTTGCATTTAACTACTGAAATTAGATGAACGAGAAGATATACAGTGTCACCTCTAAACTCACCTGATAACCTTCCACAGATTTATCAGAAACATGGTGCCAAGAAACAGACATTTCAGAAGATGATAAAACTTTTACGCTCACATCTGTAGGTATTTCAGTTGGAGCTGGAAGATGAAACACATGTTAAACATCCAATTTCATCCAGTGATATTGTTATACTCTCTTACAGGGGCTCTTCTCACTTCAATATTTTGTATTATTTTCTTGGTATCAGGGAGCCAAGTGTGTTAGTCTTTAATCTGGTTTTACTTGAGTAAACTTTAAATTAAGTGATGATCTGTATGGGAAATGACTCTATAAAAACAAAGCAATGATCCTATTACTTGGCTCAAACTATGTATTTTTATGCTTCAACAGATTCCATGCTAAAATTCGTGTAAATTAAAAACAGGCTTTGATAAATAGAATGAAGCATCCAGTGATCTTTTACTAAATTGGACAGCAGCTCACAGATTATATAAATCAGATTTTTTAAGCTAGTTACACACAAATATTCATGGCTATGTCAGTCATGATGATACAAAGTTTTTATGAGATCAGACATTAGATGTAGAGCTGGCCAGTGGCACATGTAAACTTGAACATAGGCGTGAAATAATCCAAGAGCACCCTTCTATCAGGCATACATCACACAGTTGATTTTGTTTGTGTTCTTAGTTCTGGACAGCAGCCAACACAGAATACAGACCATTATAATGTGATATGCTTTTATTCAGGGCTTAGAATATTAAGTTCTAGTTCCATTATAAGAAGCTGTTAATTTCACTGCTGCTTGCATTTTAAGTGAGGTAAGGAATTTAAAAAGGCATAAACTTAGCAATGTCTATAAAAGATAAAGTTTTCCAAGCTAAGAACAGTTTTCTGTCGCGAATCTTTTGAAACAAGTTGCAACAGACAGGCATGGCAGCCTGAGCTGAAGAAAGCTTTCATATACTTAATCTTCCAACTGGGCATCCAGTCAACTATGCATCAAAACAGCCACTGTTAAGAAAAAAATCAGTTACATCTCTCATGAAAAGTATCCTAGGTAACAAAATAATCTTATATGCAAAGTTACCTTTTGTAATTGTCTTTCAATGACTGTTAATAATGCAAATGTATAATTAAAAAATGATACATTATTGCAAAATTGTTTTCACAATGACAGGAATTTAGATAAGCAAGAGGCCTGTGCACTCATTACTAGCAATCATTACTCACTACTAGCAATGGCAGGTATGACTAGTAGTTGTCAGATATGGAACTTGGCTTAAAACATGTGGGAACACAGGAATTCCCCAGTCACTAAAGTGAATAGAGATGCCCACAGTTATAACTAGACACACATAGATATATTACAAAATACACAACTTAGTGGAAATGCTGTCATTATATATATGTATGTATGTATATTTATACATATCCGTATGGAATATTGCATGACCATATTGCTTTAAAATCTCACTAATACCTTTGAGAAGCTGTGTTGTCTGACGGTAGTAATATCACTTGCTGATTCAGAGGTACAGAAGTACAGGTGGAATAGATGTGATCATCTAATCTATTCCCAAATCACTGTCAGACTCTTCTCCATTGTATCAATTACAGAATTTGCCAAAATGTTTCATATTGAAAAGTTCCAACTGCCAGGGATTTTGCTGATACAATACTCTAAATATTTCATCTGCTTATGCTTGTTTATGAGCTCCAAATAATTTATATCCCTATTTGGCATTTATGTTCTATAAATATTTTGCAGTCTCTCCTGAGCCAGAAAGATGACAGCAGCTGCTTTTCTCCAGCCTTCTAATTCAGTAATTCTACCAATAAAAGAAACAATCACGTGAGCTTCACATTATGTTCTCTTCACTGAAAACATCGTGGTCATCACACAACTATCTTCTAAGCGTAACTATACAAAGTTAAGGCTGGGAGCCAGTAAGCATACTACAAGGTACGGAGGTCACTTTGTACAAGTCCTGATGTCAGCAGAAAACTCTGCAGAATGCTCTTTGGAATGACTTCCATTACATCTATTGGAAAAATTCCTTCTAACCTGCCCTGCAGTTCCTGGATTTGATGTGGTCAGTAGTCAGGGTCATAGCTCCACACAGGAGCTGTGAGCACTACTGGTAAGGTTTGGAGCACTGTGAATCTGACTGTTTTGGTGACTCTTGTGCTTGAAATCAAAGAAAAGAAGTAGGTTCACTGAGCTTCTATTCCTTTTGCTGCCTGCATCTGGCATCATTTAACCACAAGTGTTTCTACCAAGTGTCTGGACTTTTAAAAAGTCTATGTTAGAACATCAGCAGCCACTGACTTCTTTATCTGGAAGCTGGCACTACTGCACATTTGCTTTTCCTCACTTTTGGAGCTACTAGGCTCTGCCATGTCTCTGAACTTAGAGAGCTACACAAACACACTGCCATCCCTAATATGGTTAGTATAACCCTAACATAAACGCGTGGGAGCTTATCAGTCAGCTGTCAATAATGTCTCTGAGAAAGGATGGATACTGAAATTTTATTTGGCAGATATGGCTTTTATTACACCATAGCTATTTACTAACTCATTTATAGAATTGCAAAAACAACCGTTCTGTTGCTGCAGCAGCTGTTGAAGATGATATCCTAAGGTACGCTTTTCTGAGAAAAAGAATTAGTATTAACCTCTTCAGATAGCTAAGTGTTGCTAGCTTGAATCCTGAATTATCGTAAGAAATAAAAGGACTACTTTATCTTTTCTCTGTGTGTGGGCAATTTGTGTGCAAAGTTCCCATTAGTGCTAATGCGAATCATGAACATAAATCTCCCATAAAGTACACAGAGTAAAGAACAGAGTTGGAAGTGTGAGAATGTGGCCTTGTTATCATATTCCTCCTCTTGGCTCTTTGCTCTGGATCTGTCAGCTTTGTGAAGAAGATTCTGCTCTATGGAAAGAAAAATATGAGCAATTCTTTGGGTTTCTGGCAGAAATTAATAAACTGCATTTTTTAAAAACAGGCTTGAGTGATTATGTTGCAATTAGGATGTTGTATATATTTCTTCTGATTTAAGGTAAACCTTCTTCTAGTACTTTCTCCCGCTAAGTTTGGCAATGTCATTTAAACTTCAATCCTAAAGATCACAGCATGTGAAATAATTCCAGTAAGAATTAAGAAAAAGATTTTAGAGAAATGTCAAAGAGGTTTTCATTAAATTATTCACTTGATAGCTCTAACATCCAAACCAGAATAAAGAATGTGGCAGGGATAATTTATATTAGACTCTAAACATGCTGGAAATATAATTAGATACAACTGAACTATCATTCCTTCACAATTTTGGGCTAAACTCTGATACTGATCTAGTAGAATAATAGGCTTTAGTGTGGTCTGTTAAGAAGAAAAAAATCACACATATGTCAAATACATGTATTAAGATCACAGAGACATTGCTGGATAATGATGTAAATGTTTTAGGCAACCAATATGAAGATCAGAATTTCTTTTTTGAAATTCTTATATCTTGTAACAAGCTGCGTGAAGAATCTTGAACACTTCTGTGTATTGCTCATTGACAGCAAGTATAACCACGTGCTCTGCATCACACAGAAAGCAAAGTCTGAAGTTGTTTATTCAGAACAACTGCAAGTGTTTTGTGTGAGCAATATACACCCTCCCTGCTGAAGGTGTATGTTGCTATACAAATCAGTGTCAAGGACCAGGTTCTCTCTACTGATATTGGTAGTGCTGATATGGACCCTCAGTGTAAAACTTATCTGGAACCTTTACTCACCATCCTGTGCTGAATAAATGACAGCAGTGAGACTGAATGGTCCATCCCCTTTGTTGTTAAAAGCTTTCACTTTTACTTGATACTGGGTTGAAGGTGGCATTGATTCATCCTTGTGGACATACCGGCCAATTTCAGGATTAGTAACTGTAACTCTTCTCCATTCTTTCTCACCAAATGGCTTGAAAGCCACTATATAACCAAAGTTATTGCCATAGTGGTATTCTCTTGACAAAGGCTAAAGAGGCAAAAGATAAAACATTGATTTTTGTAGCCAACTAAACAAATGGATCTCTAAAGAAAAATAAATAATACAGAAAGCATCGATATACGCATTGTAAAAACACTGAACTAAAGTTCCATTTTCTCCTGGTTTGCTTCTACAGTTTGCTCCCACCCCCTTTAAAAATGCACCATCTTCATTATGCAGATCTGCAGTAGTAGCATATCTGCTACTAAAACATTTTAAGATCTCGTTCCTCATCCAAACTCAGTGCAAGACACGTCATGTTATCTCCTACAGAAAGAAACCAAGAATGATTGTGTACTAAAAGTGTTGTCAGCTGTAGCTAGCAAAAAAGGCTTTCTTAAGGAGTGATAGTGGATATGTAACACAGACACACTATGCAAGTATATGGGTCCATGTGCATGTGTGGAGATAGATATTCTTGCGAAACAGAGAGAAGAGAAAATTTATGTGGCTGGCCCCAATTATATTAATTTACCTAAAGTTGGTCACCTAGGCAACTGGCACAACTGATGAAGAGACGTGGACACATTCAAAGAACGATTCATCCTACCACTTTTCACTGATGATGGAGGGGGTCCAGTTGCTGGTTTAGACTATCTACCTAGCTTCTAACTGGTAAAAGTTTAAATGAAATGACTCCCACTTTCAGCATGAGCATTAAAGCTACTCATCCAAAGTATTTCTTAAAACTATAGCTGATTTCCTATACCTAGGAATACTGGAAAATATAAAACTAGGGAAGACAATCTGCTATAATGAATTTTGCTTCATTTACCGAAGCCCTACATTCAGTGATCCCTCCTCAGTCCACAGAGCATTTACCACAACTATTAAACAGTGCACCCAACGGGCCAAAATCATGTCATTCATCAGTGCATCTGAAGGCTGACCAGAAGCATCCTTTGAAAACAAACTTCCTGCATCACCTTTTCCCATACTGTAAACCTCGCAGAGAGGAACCTTATCTTGAGGCAAAGGTCCTGGAGCAATGCAACAGAGAGTAATTATTCTCCTTAGGTATTTGCCCACTACTGTAGCACTTCAGCCAACATGTGTGGATACTCTGAGCAAGGATTTATGAAATTTAGATGTTAATAGTGGAACAAGCCAAAAAAAACCCTAGCTCACAGATTTTGATGTTCGTATTTGTTTGAAGCTAGAATGAAACTCCAAAGATTCTCTGAGAAAGAAAATTCTGGTGAAAACTCACCGAATTTTTGGAACAACAGAAACATTTAAGTTTTGACTTCAGAAAACATAACACATGGGTTAGAACACTAGTATACATAATACAACAAGAAAAAAATGAAGACAAACACAGATGTTGGAACTCAAAATTTGAAAAATGTCTGATAAGGACATATGAACAATGATGGAACTTCTTTTCTGTATGACAAAGCTTCCAAGAGAAATGTACAGAATCAGACCAAAGGCTGGGACTTCTGACTTTACTCAGCTTAAGGTTAACTGACCCCGTCTCGGGTGTACCAGCTATCAGATCTCATTGTATCCGGTTTTCTCTGTTGCTGCTGTGAAGTTTCACCACTCTGCAACATCAGTGCTAAAGTCACAAGAATAATAATACAGCAATATTAAAAGCAGGCAGCCTTCAGCTGGTTGAGGACAGAAAGCTGGTTCTAGATGAAGCTCCCTAGACACCAGTGCTTCAGCATGGGAACATCATTGGATACAAAAAAAACCAGCTGTGGGAGTAAGGCCCAGAATCCAACAGGATTTACCATCTGCAGAGTTCAGTAACCAGTAGGTTTCCTCTTCCTTGAGGTTCTTTTTTCCCTGTACCTAACTGCATCTCTAGCAGAACAGTGGCTCAGTTCAATCAAAAACTGGAAAGTGGCCTCAGCACACCATGACTAGGGTTAGGGGACCCTTCTAGAACATCGGATAAGTATGGACAATCTTCCGGACTGAGTGCCTCTTGCTTCCTGGGTGGGTACTCTAACCATGACTCCATGTTGCAGAAGACAACTGACTGATGCAGCTGACTGCAGGTCTCTACATACATAACTTCTTTGGCTTTTCTAAGGAACACGGGTGAAATGCTGATGTATGTCAAATCTGGATTATAATGGAGCTTTAGACAGTGGAAAGATACCCATCTACCTACAACATGACTTCTGAGAACACATGAATGACTTAAGTATAATTGGTAATTAAGATGACTGCCAACAGATGAAATTCGAGAAACCCCTCATGCCAAAAAGGTGATGGATATTTGGTCTCTAGTTGTGACGCTAACCACAAGCCACCAGGCGAAGACTCTAACTACAAATCAGCTATGAAAAAAACCCAAACAAACTAGATAGTCTATTTTATGTGCTTAATTTTTTGTGTGTCAGGCATATTCTGAGTGTACCTATTGGATGAGGTATAACTCATGTCTTAGCTTGTTTTCTGCCTCAGGTCTGACTGGACATCAGGTGAAAATTGGATACCTAGTTTCCCAGAACAGCTAACGTACCTTCATGTACTTAAGTTTAGATTCATAGGCAACCTTACAATTCAAAAAGTAGAAGATTTCATGGACTGGGTCACCTTCAATAGCTCGTCTTCTGAATCTATCATTGTATGTAGCTGCTTAACATAAACCAGAATCATATCTCATATGCCAAAGTAAGCAGCCTGGATGCGGCCCTAGTCTCAGAATGATTTTCAGCCAGAGCAAACTTTAGAAAGCCAGGACTGGCATTTAAAAATTATATTCTGGAAGGTCTTAAAATGTTGAAAGCAGCTTGTACTCCAACAGCCGCACATAATAAGTAGGTGTAAGTAGCTGAATAGTTTGTAGTATCCACTCAAAACTTTGAAAAACAAAATGGAAGAGGGCAAGACAAATGGGGAAAAATGAGGAAGAATGGGCATGCCACTCCTAGCTCTCTTTCTCAGTTCTTCTTTCAAAACAAGACTCAGAAGAGCTTTGATTGCATCTCTGGCTGTCTCATTCAACCTGGGCTTATGAATCATAGCAAAAACTGAAAGGGGGTTGGCAGCAACATGTGAACCTGCCATACATTTTGTTCTTCTCTTCTTAATTAAGGACTATTTGAAGTAGCGTATGCAAATGTCAGCACATTTGGGGGAATCAATATACACCTTTATCTTAGCCTTACAGATAGATATATTGTTGTCTGTCAGACAGGCTCCGTAAATCTAATGCCTCTATTCAAAAACACTTGCTAGACATAGTAGTGGAAGATTCTTGGGAAGTAAATATTTGAAGCCATGCTTAATTTGTCTGACTAAATGAGCTACTCATTACAGAACAGATGTAAAAAGCATGACATTAGGTAAGAGAAATAATTGGAATATAAATCTACTTGGGCATATAGGAAAGACTGAAACTATCTTGTACTTCAGATCTTGCATTAGTCACTATTCTCCTGGTTATAATTTTCTTTTTTTAATTTGGTCACAGCCAAGTTTTCACTGTATTGAAAACGCCACGAGTATAGGTCTTTACATGCAATGCAAGAAGTAGCTCTGTAGTTTGTTGAAGTTTTTATAAGACAGCACTTGTGAAGAAATAATAAAATAATCCAGGTCTTGTGCAACTGTCCATTGCATGTGTTCTTATTTGACTTTTGCTCTTCAAAAATAAAGATCAGAATCAAACCACTTAGGATACATCTACTTCCTAACCTACTGTTAGTGGAACTAAGAAATAACCTTTTCAATATATTTTAACAGAAGTGTAGATCTTCCTTTTTCAGAAACTTAGAATTTTTTTCTTTAGGTAAATTCATTGCTAAAATAGTTAGGAAGACTGAATAAATATTCTGAACTGAATTAAAAAAACCCAAACCAAAACAGGAAGGCCCAAATGTGTTAGCACAAACATATGGCTGACTACTTCTGTGTCATACTTGAGGTCTTTTCCAAAGAGGTATGATTAACCTTAAGTACAAAAAGAAGGAAACATGCATATGGATTAAAATTTGTACATTCATAAGGAGGATCCCTATACAACAATGACAAAGTCACTGTTGGAATTATGTCATCTTTATATTACTTCCCACAAGACAAAGCACTCTTCATAGAGGTAAATAAGCTGCTACATCTGAAACAAATATTCCCCAAAAGACACAAATGGCGTAATGTGCCTTATGTGCCTCGTAGCCTTATGAAGGTAAACAGAGAGGTCATTAGCAAGATAGACTTGGTAATTTTTTCAAGCATAACATTTAATCATCTTTCTTTGCCAGAGGTAATGCTTCTGTAACTCTGTTTTTGCTGGATACTGATAGGCTCTGACATGAATCAGTTAGGCTTATTTTTGCTTTATTTCTCCTCCCTAGCTTTCCCAAATACCCTTCAGAAGACTTCAACTCTCTCTTCCATGCAACTTTTGGCTATACAACAACTTTGCTTATGAATTCTTATCCTCTCTTGTTCTGGGTTTTGCTTTCTTCCTATCTTCCCTTGTTTCCTGTTTTCAGAAGCATTTTTTTCCCCACAATATAGGTAAATTTTAAAAACCATTGCTTCAATACCAGAATGAAGACAGCATTTATATATATAGCTATATATACAATACTTTTTAAAGACAAAAGTATCAAGGACTGAATACCTACAATACATAAAAGTCCAATTAATAATTATGACAGGCTAGTTTATAGAATGGCAATGTATTTTCTTCTTTTTTTGTAAAGCCTGTAAATCTGTGCACAGCACATTAAAGTCATAATTAAGACATTATAATTTTAGTTGTAGTAATCAAATCTGCATGCTATTCAGATTGTAACTTAAAGGCTCAAAGAAAGATATGATATGCAGAATTTTCAAATGCAGTTACATCAATGCATTATCAGTCAGTATGTTTCAATCTCTTTGAAACATATTCAGAGAATGTTTTAGATCATATTTTAGAATGTCCAATACATAAACATCTAAAATATCATCTTCCTCCTTCCTTTTTACGTATTTTATGAAAAAAGTCTGAAAACCTATATATACTGTGTACAAATCCTGCTCTCACAGAAGCCAGTGACAAACCATCCATGGGTTTCAGGAGGAGCAAGATCAGACACAAGGAAGTATAGGTTTTGTGCCACCTCAGTGCAATACCTACCATCCATGTTATTGTCAGCTCTCGATTGCTTCCCCCTCCTCCTCCGACATCAGAAGGAGCCACATTAGGAGCTAGAAAAATAGAAGAGACAAGAAAAATGACTATAAACTATGCAGTCAGTAAAAATATCACTATTTACTTTTCTTTTTACCAGCAGGGCCAATGAGCACACGTGGCACACACAATTAAAATAATGATAGTCTGTAATAGCTGTGAGAGTCTGTGGTCTTGCCAAGACTAATGTATAACTACTGCTGCAGGAAACAAGCCAGTTCTAACCATAGCTAGCAATCATTCTTCTTTTCAACCATATTCTCTACAAATATTTAATTGAATATTCAGAAACGGAACACTCCTCATAGGTCTTAAGAGAAGCACTGTGTATTGTTCTTGTGCTTCCTCAGACGTTGGTATGCCAAGGGCTCAAGCACCCAGGACTGGCACATGCATTTACTTTACAGACTGTGATTAGTTCCATCTACTTCAATATATTTACTCACAATGCGCAATGTTAAACCCACGGATATATCTTTGAAGCACTGGCATCCTAATCCTATTCTAGATGAGTGGCACATGTCTTCTTGATTGGCACGTTCAGAATGGATAGATGTTCAGAAGCGAAGCTGGCATAGCACTTAGTAATTTACTATTTGCATTTTACACTGATACTCTGTGTAATGAAATAAAATCTGCTGACCTATCATTAGTGCACAGCTGAGTGGTAAAGCAGGTTACTCTCAAGGACTCCATTACAAATCAGTCCTGTATTCTCATTTCTATAAGACTCTTTGCACTAAGTGTGATGATTCTGTTGCTATCCCCTGTGGTGTTTGTGTATTTATTTGCTGTCACTCAATACTAAGGACACACAAAGTACCACTGAAAACTTAGGAAATGATGGCCTACCTATAGTGAATTAAATATGCCCCAGGTGACCATGCATTAGCTACATGCCCTATCTACAAGAACATGTTCTTTGTGTTAAAAATTCTTATATGATCAGGCATTTTCTCCACTAATCAGTGAATGTCACAAGATAGTAAGAGGATAGTTCCTAAGTGCTCTCCCACTATTTAGGTAAGATGTTTGCTGAGGCCTTCTCTGAGGGTCAGCTGAGGAGAAACACAAAACAGAGAAGAATTAATGTTTTCAGAAAGGATAAAAATGTGTAATAATAAATTTGAAATTGAAATCAGCATTCAGTGCATGGTTTGCGCTATTTATTTGTGGCCTTCCAGAAAACAAATTAGTGGAGAACAAGACTAAAGAAACATATGATGACAATTCAAGAGAAAGCTTGAACTTATTACTCGACCTTGTTATTACTGAAATACACAGTAGTTACACTATCTATTATAAGCATATAACTTTAGTGCTAAGTTAGAAGCAGAGGTTTGCTAGAATGCTTAAGTAGTCAAAGAAGATACATAGGCTGCCAGAGAAGAGAAAAAAAGACTGTCTAATGTCTTACAAATCACCCTTTTCAAGAGAATCTCCCTCATTCTCTCAACCATTAAACCCAGGTTTCTCTCTCCATTAAGACCAGGTTACTAATTCAGACAGCTATGCTTAGACAATTACTCTAATGCATCCAGAAGCTCAAATACATAAAAGCAGGCTTTGATCCATTGAATTTCAAGAAATCACTGTGAAATGTGTTATTGATGAAGCAAGCAAATTTCATTAAAAAGAAAAATCACAGCACACATAGTTAGCATGCTAATAAAAATGTTACTGAAATTACAGTTATCTTCAAGAAGAGAGACTTCAAAATTGAAAAAGACACTGATAACGTTTGAGTTTAACAGACATTATTTGTCACTCATACAGTACAACAAAGACGCAGCACTGTTTGTTGCTGTTTAACACAGAACAAATGTTAAAAATAACTACAATGTGTGGATATGGGTTGTTGTTTGTGCAATAAAATACTTACCTTCTTCAGATTTACATGAAAATGCGCACACAGTACTGGTTCTGTAGCGCCCTGGAAGCTGACAGTGCAACCCAAATCCTATTGTTGCTGCTCATAACAAATTCCAGCTCCTGGCAGAAAATGCACTTGGGCACAGAAGTTCATCTGCAAACTGTTACTGGTTTATACCCTATTTTGGCATGGCAAGAAGTGCTGACTGATGCCTAGGAACACTACATTAGCATTTTGCTTTGTTTCACCAAAAATGTCTCACGGTCTGCCAGAGATGACAATGGTGCTGTGCATGGGGAATCAGACAACAGACTAAACAGGCTACCTCTTGCAAAAGCATTGCACCCTGCTACAAAACTGGAGGATATGCCCATTTTCTGGGAGGCTGCAACAAATACCATGAACGTGGCACACTGCGAACTGCAGGACACTACCACTATTCCACCTGTGAGCATTATGTCCCCTCCCTTTCTGTCTCTTTTCTGACATTTCAAAAATGTCTATTGTGCACCAGGCACTCCAAAAAGCATGGGCAGATTTCTCATTTAGATTCCTCGGCCTTCAAATACAGCTGTTGAGTCATAAAACATATGATGCTAATAGTCAATTTTATAGGCAGTAATTTCCTTTTACTTTAGTATTAAAGTTCTGTGGCTTTTCCTTCCCTGTCCAGATTAATTTAACCAATCTGTATTTTCTTTCTCCCTAAGCAACAAAATTTTTAATGGACCAAATGTGGGTCTTTTTTAATAAATGTTTTGAAATTTGCAATGCAAATACATTTTATTTTGAAAATACTATCTAATCAAAGCAATGACCTAGCAGGTGTAATTGCAAAAATTAATATTTACACTTTGGTTTCGCATTTTTAGTTTCAAATCTCAAGCTATGGGACAACAATTGTAAATATATCTAGGTTGCACATGGGTGCTAATATGCGTTAAGGAGGATATACTGGTCTACAGGCTTTGTTGGATACAGTCTTTTTGCAGTGATACATTACCTCCTAGAGCACTGCCGTTATCTCCTTTGTACAGTCAAACCAGAATGTATTATCTTGAATAATAACATCTAATTCCTCATTTTGGAGAATTCATTTTTAAAAGGACATGCCTGAGCCTAAAGGATATCCTTAAATATGCTCTGAGATTTTAACACTGAGCAATTAGACTGATAAGGGCATATGTTGTGTTGGATAACGTCACATCTTTGACGTGGAATAAGAAGACACAAGACCAAACCTTCAATCACAGAAAAATGGCATTATCCAGTATAACACACATCCTGTCATGTATTCTTTAGTTAGAATACAAACCAAACAGCAAATGGACATTTTGTTAAACACACGCATGTTTTTCCCTAAGTCCTGTACCCTGGTCCCAAGCATGTGCATGCATTCATAGACACACAACCTGACTGATAGATACAGTGGGGGATCTCTGAAAGATACAGTATGATTCTGTTTTAGCAATGGAGGCAAATTTCCCGCTTGTATCACAATGTTTCTTTCCTGTCTGCTTTGATGCTATCACATCTGGACAGTCTGGTATTTGCTTGCTAAAATCTATAGTAGTGGGTGGCTGAAAATATATTCTCTAGACTTGCATCTTATAAAGTGCTTTTTTCAAATAAAAACCAAAATTACAGAATTGATTAATAAAAATGTGAAAATTAAGAAGCACATTAAAAACTTGACATTTTCTGTTTACGTACGAGCGCCTTCAGTTCTAATTTTCTGTGATGGCATACTAGGTTCTCCTGTCCCCAAAGTGTTTGTTGCTATTATCCGGAACTCATATTCCATCCATGGAATTAAATCAATCACTGTAGCAGATTCCATATTTCCTTCAATATCTGATGGTTCTAAAAAAAATGAGAAATTGCTTTAGAAAACAGCATTTTTACAATAAGGTCAGCCAACAATGTGGTTGATTTCGGCAAAACTACCACTATTCTGCAACCACACATAGCCAACTGAAGGAAATCTGATGATGTACATTAGGAACACCACATTTTACAAGGAGTACTCATGGCAGTGACTGGGAATTTGGAAACTATTACACTATCTTGGATAAACCCTTACAGACTTGTAAGTTTTAGCTGCGTGTGAACTAGCAAAAGAAGTACATGTGGTTATGAGGTATCCTTACTAATTACATATTGTAGTTGTAGAATTTCATTTTACCTACAGACAAATGCAATGAGAAATCTGGAATGCAAAAACACTAAAATAAAAATTCATGATATAGACAAGGGCTAGACGTGCAAATGTAGGGTTCGATCAATTGATAAAGCGTGGTTTATAAAATGTGGTCATATTTTGGTGCACCTTATTAGTGAGCATGTTACAACTTGCTATCTAGTTCTCATCCAACAAGGGTAAGTGTTCTTGTAATTTGTGCAAAAAGACCTATTATTGTCATAAGGATGAGCTTCTTTACCATAAATAAAATGTGTAACTCATGACTCTCTGTCTACAATTCACAGACAACAGGGGTTGTTTCTATAGCTGTCTGCCGTTACAGAAAGACAGAGGATTTTCATTTATTGCGTGGGCCAAGAGTTGTTTGTCAAATTAGAGTCTTGGGCTCAGAGGGAGATGAGAAATGAGATATTCTGCACTGGAAAGACAGCTGATTTGGAATTAAAATATGAATGCAATAGCTGCAAAAAACCCAGCCACGGCAGGTGACACAACTTTCCTCTACCTAATGATCATTAAATTTTTCATTCCAAAGCAAGGCCCTGAAGGAGAAGGAAAAACGCTTTCCATTTTCTTTCCATCTGCCCACCACCCTCCCTCATTCTCACTCAAATTATTTTTCTGTCCAGTCATTAGAACCATTGCAAACCTCCTATGGCACCCAAGCCATGATATAAATTTGGCATTCCTTTTCCTGGGCTACTTTCAATCTCTTCATTTCATCTTACTGTGCCAAAAATTCCCAGAATAATTATGAACACTCAACACGATGAGAATCTGATCCCCCTTAACTGGAAAGAGCAACATAAATGTAAACAACTTATTACATAACCCATTCATACATATTTCCATCCTGTGAAGTAGAATACACTTCTTTCATAAAACACACTCAATATTATGCAACCTGAGATGAATGATTTGGTTTGGGAATAATGATAGTAGCAATAATAACAACAATATTTCCAAAGTGCAATGCCAAAGTATATTTTTTTGTTCCACACACTGAAAATTAGCAGCATTAAATGATAGCCTAAACACATTGATGAAAGATCAATTTGGACTGTTCATCATGCTTCTTTCATATGAAAGAGAACAGCGAGCCAAACTGGGAGGAGCCCAGAAATTAAGTAAAAGCTTGCAGTGGTGCCAGTGATGGTTACTACCGTGATTTTACCTATTTTTTGAGGGAATCATCTATGAATCAAAATTACTCAGTGTGGTTCAAATGAAAAAGCAATGATTTTGAAAACACCGGAATAGTTCATTTCAACTTTTCAGAAATGAATAATTTATATCTTTCCTGCTAGCTTCTTAAAAAAAGAATTCAACAGTCTAGATTCCTCCTTGTCCCACTCAAGATGTGAATCCCACTCAACATGCTACAGGATAAGACTCAAGGTCTGACTGCATGTCTCAATGACTATCTCATTAATTCTGTGAAGCAGAAGAACTTCAGAGATGCAGAGAAGTGAATCCCATCATGCCTATAACACTGCAAACAGGGTATCTTCCTGAAAAGTGAGAGAGATGGGTTCAACTGTCTGCTCTGAACCGGATAAGAGCGAAGATCTGAATCCAACACTTGTATCTCCTACACACATTTCTAGTTGCAGTAACACGCAGCACAAAAGGAAGCAGTATCAGAGCTGCCACCCTCTGTTTATAAATTCTTCCTATGTCTTCCTATAACCTCATTTCTTCCCAATTCCTTTTTTTTAATTAAAAAGAAAAAAAAAAAGAATAGGAAATAAAATATAATTTACCCTGAAAAAAGTGGAGGCTGGTCTAAAAGGATCCTCTTTCCTGTGTATATTGTTACTGAAGCAAATCATCAGTTATTTGAACAGTTCTAATTTCCACATTAATTATTTTTTTAAAGTTCAAAGAAATCCATTCTACAGAAACTATTAAACAAGATATGAGATAGGAAGGGATTGGGGAACCTTCTAGTTTTATTTTCCAAGCTACTTTAACATAAGTCATATACTAGTGCTGGCTGTTGGAGGTAATTATATACAATAGAGCTACATATACTACATATTCTAGAAGAGAAATATGATTTAACGCAGTAGGCTGAGTATTTTTAACTTTTTACTCTAAAAATGTAACAGATTTTCAAGTCAATATGTCAAAGTCTATTTCTTAGACATCTATCTCTGTATTTTCAAAGGACAACTTAAATGAAAGACAACAGCTGAAACTATTAATATTCTTAGTATTTAGAAATGCTGAGTATGTGATGCCCTAATTTCACAGAAAAGCACTCAAGTTATAATTTATTATGGTGGCATAATGAATCATATTGGTAGGACAATTCTGTATAGCTTGTGGCAATGCTATCCTTCATAAAGCATTCAAAGATACTAGTAGTTTAAAAATATTTTCATAATTTATGCATTTGTGTTACATCTTGCAAAGAAACATACATTAGCATGCCCTGTGTTCAGGTAGGTGCCTCCTCAACTGCAATTATGTGGCACAATGATGACATCCAGTGGTTAGAAGGATAATCTTAGCTATGTTTTCTCTAGGGGTGCCAGTTTTAACACAACTGGAACTTAGTCGGCTCCCAGGAAAAAGCAGACAATTTTAACCAACTTTCTGCATAACAAATACAGAAATGAAGACACGCGTTTGTCATCCAAATTAACCAGCAAATAAATTTTTACGGTTCTAGTAGTTGATGTGGAATGTTTCAAGCAACAAGGAAAGAGGCAAAAACCAGGTAAAAATTCCGGCCTGTTCTTGTCCTTATTTCTTGATACTCAGTTCAGGCCCTCCAAGTGCTGGGAACAAACCTGTTGACAACACACTGACAGGACAGTACCTAATCCCAAACACTGTAGCAGACATTAATAGCATCCCTGGTTTCCTTTTATTGTGACTATTTTCTGATTAGCCAACCTTTCTAACAATCAAACACTTTAAAACCTATTGACTTTATTACTTCTGGCATTATTCTCACCTGTTTTGGCATCTTTCCACTCTTCAGATAGAAAGGTTTTTGACTGGATAGTGTACTTAGAAATAGGGCTATGATTGTCTGTTCCACGACTCCAGGTAAGTGCTACAGCAGTGTCTCTAATTTCTTCTACTCTTATACCTCCGGGAGGGCCTGGAGGACCTGAGAAAAAAAATTGGTAGTTCAATTCACAAATTAAATATTCTGAAAATGAAAGTTCACTAACTTTCCTACTTGTATTTATCAGATACAAGGCTTTTGAGTCTCACTTTCTACTTAAGAACAGATTGAAAATGTACATATACGTTTTAATACTCTACAGAGTGATTCAGTGGATAAATGCTCGTGCACCTAACAACTACCAAATGAAACTTCCATGACTCCTGCCTAAGTAGTAATATTGAGATTTTCTTAAGTGAAAAAATGATACTTTGAAATTGTTGCTGCTCTTTTTTCAAACAACAGTGAACTTCAGAGCCAGAAAAAATACACAAAATCTTCCTTCCTAAATTCCACCTAATGATGATCTTATTGGTGGCCCACTTTTAATCTACAATTCTGCTTGTGCTATATTGGCCCTGACTGCAATTTATATGGAAAATCTTGTAACTTATATTGAACAAAAATCATACCTTGAAAGACATTTATATAGACCTCTTCACATTTCTCTTGGCCTTCATATTACCTCAACGTGGTAAACCCATCATCAGATTCAAACTTCCTACAGATTAATATAACTTGAGTGAAAGCAGAACTAGACAATGTTTCTCTACAGTTCAACAAAAGCCTTCCCACAACAAGAATTTCAAAAATCGATGCCAAAATGTGGAATCCACTACACTCACTGAACTAAAAACAGTCTTGCGAACTACATGGGTGAAATCGAACAACCTCTGTGCACCAGAATAGCCCCACAAAGACCACCACCAAGGAACAGAAGCACTAAGCTGTCAAAGGGAAAACATTTTTCACCAAACAGCCATTCCACATCTGCCCTTTCAGTCTTGATCATCAAGGACCTATAAAATAATTTCTAAAGAGCATTTTCTTTTTCTTCAAAAGACAGAAACTTGCAAAGATTAATTTCAAAATTCATAGCTCTAGTGAATATAAAAAGTCATGAACTAAATACAGATGTTGACTTGATGGCACATTACTATGCTCCCAACACCCAGATAAATCATTGTAGGTAGAAGTTGTTTGTCCTAATCTAGTTCAGTCTCATCTCAATGCTTTTCAAGTATTAAATACTATTTCTGCCCAAACCAACTACTTAAAATAGCTATGTTAAAATAACAGCAATTATTCTCAATCCATATTTGGCTTTAAGTTTGTTAGTTGTACTTCAGATCTGAAGAGATAGGCCTCTGTTCCCAAAACTTGCCTGTTTTTTCCAGGTGTATCACTAAACCTAAGAAATGGTATTACATCTCTTCACCAAACCTCATCTGGTTTATTTCTGAACAATAAGAACAGACAAAAACTGCTGAAGTGAATGCTCACAGTTTTCTAAATGCATTTTTTAAATTTTAAGAATTTTCTTCTAATTACTACTACTCCCACACCTCTACTTTGTGTGGCTAACTTTTTTATTGTTGCTGTGCTGTGCCTTGGTCCCCAGAAGAGAGGCTAAAATGTGCAGATCAATGGGCACAGGTGATTTTTTCATAGACTAGAAAGCTAAGAAGAGAGTGATGCAGGCGCATACAAATGTGAGTATAGGAATCTTCATCTGCAAAAGACACCACAATGTTCAGTAAGCTGTGCTAAAAAACCTCAGACTTACAGTAATTCTGTAACCCAAAGCTTAGTACCTACTTACAAACTTGGCCTATAGATATTTTCAGATCATTCTTTTCATATTGACTGTTCTGGTTTTGTTATTATGCTTCTGTTTTATATGATACACAGTTATGTGATATATATTAACTGTTGTGTAAAACCAGAGACAATGCATTGGAACTATTGAGAAGTATTCTCTGATTCCACATTCAGAGATAATAATATGCCAACATGATTCAGGTAATTATCCAACAATCTGATTGAACAAGTCCCAGAGCATATTAAAAAAACCCAACAAGAAATAACAGGATATATTTCTCTGCAGTATTTACAGAGAAACCACAGAAAACCAAAACCAAAACAACTCAACAAAAAGAATGGAACGAGATTTCTACATCAGATCTAAATACACAGTGTGCCAAATGTATCTTCAGCTCTTGAGCTCTTTATTTTCTCCATAAATCTGAGCAAAAGGAATCAAATGAAATTAACTGAATCAAACAAATATACTACCATATATTGTTGTTTCTTGGTTTCAGTGAATTTATCCTTCTAACGAACAAGCAGTTCCATTCCCGACTCCAAAAGTATTCAAATTTAGACTGGTCCCTTAAAGAATATATATATGCCATTGTTTAAAAAGAAATAAGCGTGACCACAATCTATTGAGCTATGGCCTACGACTTTTTGACAATCAAATTCCTGATTGTTTCTTCTCCTAAGATCCAAGAACAGTTCCTATTTAGTATCCTTGAAAAAATGTACATCAGTTGACTACCGGATTGCTCATAACCAACTTCTATTAAAATGCAAATCTTGGCATTGAAAACTAATCTACTAATCAGCTGTCCTTGGGCCTCCCTTTCAAGGTAAGGACTAAATACATCACTGCACGTCGAAACAGCCTCTTACTCTTCACAGAGGATGCACAAAGTAGAAGTTGTTGCTAAGAGCTGATTTTTAAGATGAGGGTTGTTAGTCAACTCTCCACCCTGGTGACGTGCATATTTGCTAGCCCAGCTCTAAGGACTCAGGTAGGTAAGGCCTGAGAGACCCATTCTCCTGCCAGACTGTTCACTTCAGAAGCCCTCAAGCTGGTAGGTATGGAAAGGTTCATCAGTCCCAAGATCTTTCTTTCCTTCTTTCTTTAGGAGATATCTCTTGCAGCTTCTCACCTCACAATCAAAGTTTCTGAAAATGGCATGTGTCAGGAAACACCAAGGGCCTGCTGCTCCCTCAGGAAAGCTGAGCCAGGCCCACGAGTAACCCCAGGGTTGGCAGCTCCTTCAACAATGGGGCACAGTGCCGCAGGGTCTGAATATAGTGGGCAGAGCTGAGTGCTGATATGGCAGTCCTAGGTACCGCAAGCAATGAATCAGGTGCATCCAGGTGACAAACTACTGCATATATCCAAGCAGTCCATCCAGGAGACAAGCTACTTACAGCATAGGTCTGAAGCCAACTCAGGAGGCAGGGCTGGAAGCAGGTATGTCTGTAACATAGCTCCAGTCAGGGCTGAAGGTCCAGGGCTGAGCTTAATGGGGCTCCTGGGCCTATGGGCAGTTGCATGGGTGGGTGTCCTGGGTGAGGCTGGTCAGGGCCATTAAGGCCTGTTGGTGCACTCAGGGGCCTGACAGTCTTCAGTGTACTAATATCACTAGCAATTCTCCTGAACACAACAGCAATTTTAATACTCTAAGATCACATAGGACAATCCATATGAACTGTTAAATTGTTTTGTGGACAGACAAAATACCTTCATGTGCCTGCATGAACAGTGGCTATCCTTTACTGCTTCACTGATGAGACGCTCTGGAACCCAGCTCTCTGTTTTCATACTTTGCTGTTGCCTCTTCCTACCAATGTAGTTAAACTATAATGTCACCTTCGTCATATTTCATCAGATATTTAACCCTTCCCCTGTAAGATACTGAGTCTTCCACCGACAAAAATGGTAGTGAGAATTACTCAGCACTAAGCAGAACTGTGTTCATTGTATTAAAACCCAAATGTTGAGCATAAAATGAATGGTAATTTCTTCCACAACATAACCTCAGAGCAATGATTCTAATTATAATTACTGGGTTGGAAGGAGAATCAGAAGCTTGATAAGGCACCTTGTCTCTCTTTAGTTTTAAAAGGAATTGCTTACATAATACTAAGGCACATGAACAGACCCTTCTCTTTTTCTTTGCAGAAGTATTCTGCAGTTTCACCACTTATCATATTTGCTTTGACATTTCATCCAAAACTGATGACACTTCACTGGCTGTTAATACCCAGTGAAAATTAAATACAGAAATATTCAAGTCCACAGCATCCTCAGATGACAGAAATTCAGAATCAAGGCACAAGCTATACTTCAGCTGCTATACAGCTCTATAGTATAACTGGAATGTGGGGCAAAACATGACAGCAATGCGGCTCCAAGTACAAGTTATGCCTGCTTTGAATTGTCAGCATTACAGAGCATTAGCGCTTCAGAACGTGTTATACCTGGAGGCACAAAACAGAGTAAAATGCCCAAAGGACATGAATTAACTTACGCTATTGAAACCACCCATTGTAACAAATCTTGTAGGTTACTTACTGTATGAGCAAGCACAGTGTTTTGAGACCGAAGTAGCACTTAACAGACATGAATCAGTTAACAATGGAGTGATAACCTTAACCCTAAATATCCTGGTTTCTGTCATTTGAAAACTAGGAATCCTTTTAATGTAGGCCTAGCATTATACACAATAATTTAATCCATAAAGCTTTATGAGAAAACAGAAGTGGCTTCTCAAAAATGTTATACAGTGGATACATTGAAATGATACTCAAAATCTATTTTTAATAATGAACACCAAATTTACCTGTCTAAAAATTACTTTAACATAAGGAAAATACCCATAACAAAAAAATCTTTATTGCTTTTCAGGAAAACACATGCTCAGTTAGACCTCTAAATGTCTGGAATAGAATCAGTACCCTGAGTAGACTTTAAGCACTTTGCATGTTCATACACTTTTCATTTTAATTCCTGTCATTTCTTGATATGAAATAACATATTGTAAACAACCAGAAACACTCTGCTTGCCTAGGTGAAAACCAGCCACGTTTCTGTTTTACCTGGAGAACCTTACCTCTTACCACAAGGTCAGCTGAAGCTGAGGAGTTGTCCACAATCGTCTGAGCGGTGCACATGTACCTCCCCGCGTGCCGCAGCTGAACATTTTTAATCAGCAGCTCACCATTGGATTTAATCTGTCACAAAAATAGCACTTAGTGAAGCTGGTAAACATCCCTGTACAGCTATGTGATACTTGTCTACACATCCCTCCCAACTGATATACAGTGGCTGCTATTTCCAAAAAGCAAGTGCTTCCTTCGAGAACAGATCACCCTCAAAGATATATCTGATTTGTATGACAGCTGTTGAAAGTGTCCTGTGTTTCCTGAGGAGCTGCTGCTCTTTTTACCGGACATGAAAAAACCAGACGTCTTAGTAAATCTTTTTTTACAAGCCAACATCTCCCTTCTACTTTTTGAAGCTGTCGTGGTTTAACCCCAGCCAGCAACTAAGCACCACGCAGCTGCTTCCCTCTCCCTCCTCCCAGTGGGATGGGGAGGAGGAAAAAAAGTAAAACTCGTGGGTTGAGATAAGAACAGTTTAATAACTGAAGTAAAATAAAATACACTACTAACTACTACTACTACTACTATCATTATTATTACCCATATTATTATTATTACCCATGTCTGAACATTAAATTTAGTCAAGAATTTTTTCATAAACAGCAGTCAGATGACTTTTCTGCACCATTACTTGCTTTTTTATGCACATTTGTATGATAACATGTCATGGAGACCTACTAACAGAACAGGACACTGTTTGGCTCTTCCTTTACAAGCCTAAAGCAGTACAAACATTTTTATCGCAGAGAGGCTACAATCACAGCCTAAATAAAGATGCACCAAAGAGATACTAAAATGCAGCAACTGCAAAGAAACAATAACGTTCAACACGTCACAGCTCCTTCGAGGAAAGACCATCCCTGTTCTGCACAGCGGTGTTGGCAATGGACAGGACGATGACGGTAACCATAACCCCCGTGGCGGGAGGCTGGGCTGCCAGGGCTCCGGGCCGGCTCCGAGACAGCACAGTCCAGGGTGGCCCCTTCCTTTGGCGACCCGGGATGGGGTGCACACAGACAGCGCCGCAGTGAGGCCTCAGCCAGGGCCAACCCCCTGCTGTGGGAGCTGCTGTGGAGCTGAAACACTGCCTTTCGGGCCCCGCCAGAACCACAGCTCCCACCGTGGCACAGCTCAGCCTGGCCGTGGGCCCTGCCGGTCCTCACCTGCTGAGCGGCCAGCTGACTTCCCAGCCTGACCACGACCCGGCCTACTCACGATGGACCTGCCCAGCCACACCTGGGCTGTGCCCGGCCCTGGCTGCCGCCACCAGACCTGCCCTGCTCCCCTCCCTCGGGCCCCGCGGGATGGGGCCCTTGCTGGCGAGGCCCCTGCCCTGCTGACCATGCTATCCCCCCCGGCTCAGCTCTCGCTGCTCCCTGACAAACGGCATCAGGACCTCCAAGGAAGCAATTTACTATTCAACGAGGCTCATACCCTCATCATCATCATCACAGACCCTAATCTTTCTTCAACACTCTTCACCAATGCTAGACTATTGGGAAAATAAATAGCTATGGTTTCAGATGGCTATAAGGTCCACTGTCTGCTGCTACCTGTGGTTGTACAGAAGGGCAAACTGAATAAAATATTTTTGTCCTATGACACTTCTGTGAGCCCGCTGAGTAACTAGATGTGCACCTGTAAAATAAGGAGTAGAAGAGAGACTACTATATACCCCACAGCTATTCTTAATGAAAAACACATTTTATGTTAAGAAAGCTATTTATAAAAATGTTTAAAAATAACACACTTGAAATATTTTGCTTATCTATCCTGCAGTTTATTCCAGAAAAAGATTATGAGGTTAAATCACGGGGTTATACATGTGTTAGTCTTAAAAGTATTTCAGAAAAAAACCAAATGTTCTCTCCAAAATATATCTGATTGCTTTCATGGAAGTCAAAATGTTACAAAATATTAACAGATGGATTTATACCACACTAAACCAAAAGGGGCAACATTCAGATTTCCTAACTCACTGCAGATTGTTCAGAAATGCAATTTTTTTTTTGAAAAAACAAACACTGAGATAACTCACTGCAATCCTGAAACCTTCACATGCAGGAACAAAAGGAATTCAGATGCAAAATGGTACATAAAAAAAAATTTGCTGAGTATTTCGGTGTAAGAACTAGTGTCATCATCACGTAAGGTTCTAGGGAACAGCAAAGACCTTCAATACAATCTTAAATATTACAGGCTGTCATTAGTGTCTCTGCATGTAGACATTCTGAAGAAATAAAATAAAGACATGTCATCCAGTTCATGCTTCCTGATTGAAAAGGAGGGGGAAAAAAAGTAAGGTTAAATCTTTTCCAAATGTTCTGAAACTAGAATGCCAGTTTAGAGTCTATATTTAGGGGAGATTAAAATAGTCAGATAAAACTATCCTTTTCCTTTCCAAACTCCAGTGAGGATTCTGGATGCCAGCTTCAAATTCTGCTGGCATAAAATTTCAGCACAAACTGAAATCTGTTAATACCAATTTTTTTGGTCCAACATAAGGATTCACATCTTTAAGAAATTACTGAGGTAAACCATTGATTGGATAAAAGGAGAATCAAGCACACATGAAAGAAACTGCTTAATTCTGCCTAGCAATACTTCAGCTGATTGCCTCATAGGGTCAGAGAGAAATGCAGGTTACACTGTATCTTTTCAATTTTTGAGTGACACAAGTGCTGTTAGAAATGATCAAACAGATTAGTTGGATCAGTGAACAATCCAATATTCTTGATATATTTTTGACCATTTCTCTTTTAGTTATTACTAAACTATGTCCATGTATATATATTTTTTTTTTTTTTTCACCCCCCACACTTTTCACTCAAGACTAATATGACAGGGCTTCTAATTTAATTTGCCAAAGTGCATGCAGGATACGGAGATAAGGTGAGTCTGGGACAGTGGCATTTCTGTGCAGGTGCCCCCCCAGTTTATTCATAAGAACTCAAGGGGGACTGCCTTTGAGGACAGCATCCTTTGAAAATCTGTGGGGATTACTGCATAGGCGAGCACTGGCTGGCTGCCTGACTAACCACATGTAAGCCTTTTTTGTCTACAGTGGGCTAAGCAACGCTGTCAATGGCTTTCAGGAAGAAAAATCAGTGGGAGTGTCAGTACTTCCATGGGAGCAGAGAGGATGGCTACCTGCTCCTCTGACCTCCAAAAAATTACAACAAAGAAGCCGCAGAAGTTCAAACTCCTTGAGTTTTCAGTTCCTGGGTTTTTTTTGTTTTGTTCTTATTGGTTTTGGTTTCAATAAAAGAGACAAACAGTTCTCTATTTGAGTGCTGTGTATAAACCTTTAGTTTATTAACACTAAATGTCATCCTAGAAAAAACCACACTGCCTGTGAATCTCTGATCATCGCTTGCACTTTGATCTGTGAATAAACATAAGCAAAGGTTGGGCAAAGCAATAAGGTTTAGAAAAACTGCACAAACTTAGAATTCTCATAATCATATTATTACTACAATAACAAATGATTACAAATTCTTAATAGTCTTAGTACTCATTAATTCCTATGTAAGCACTTTAATTAAAATACTTTATTATATTTATTAATGATGTGCCCATATACTTTCTCTAACATTAATTTCCTGTATGGGAACGTGGTCTTAAAATCTAAATGATGAAAAACAGATGGGAAAATGTAACATAATTTAAAAATCAACAACCCATAGATATGGTATTGTATCTTGTTGGTTCAGCAGCTCTCCTGGAGCAAGGTTTTATGCAGTTGGTAATGAAGCTTTCCATACCTCAGAGCAAGCCTAAGTTCTTGGTGGTAAAAGAAGAGCTTACAAAGCAAATAAAGAGCATGGGCATCAGCAAATTCTGTCCACAAATTAGATATGAATGCACTGTATGTTTTCATTCAAAAACCTCAGCTTGGCTAAGTTTAAAAATGCCTTCCTTAACTCAGAGAAAACTGAATCACAGACTGGAAATAGTGATAGCAGTACTCAGGGATGTTCCAAGGGTATCTGTGGTTCACCACTCAGTTATTTACCAAGTTTCAAGCAAAGACTTTCATCATATGAGCCCTGTATTTATGCTTTAATAGTGATGTCAAAAATAGCACTGTATGACCTATTTCTGAGATACACTGTTCTCTTTTGACTATCACCTTTGCCAGTGCACTAAATTACTGAAAGCCATCAGAACATGTTCCTGTGTGATCAAAAATCATTTACAGGAACCTAGTCTTTTGACTGAAAGCAGTACCCACTTCTGTTGGGACCTCAGAGACAATAAAGGAACTTATGTTAGTATGAAGCCAACAAGCCCTTTGTAATAAAACTAACTTGGCAGAAATAGAAGAACATGGTAAACAGAGTCTTTTTTTTTTAATTCAGGTTCGAAAACTAGACATCTGAGCTTCAGAGGTGTTTAATACACAGTTGAGGTAAGATGATAAGAGAATCGATAAGAAGTAATGTGGAAGAGATGGGATTCTTGGTGATGAGATCAGCTTTTCCAAAGCTAGCAATAATTTAAAACATCTTTTTCTATTACCTGTACCTAAAATTGTTAACTCTGAGTTCACGTGAATTGTTTTGTTCCTGCCAGTAGAGGATCTGCTATGTGGTGGATAAAAGTAGAACAGATAATCCCAGAGCTGTTGATGAATGTTAATGTAAATGTGATTATAGCTGTTTTCCTGATATTCAGATCGGAGATGACATGGGGCCAGCACCACCAGTGCAGCTCTATTGTCTCAATCCTATTCATAATAGAGCTTATCTCACTTTGTTTTATAAGCCATGGCTGGCACAAAAGTTATGGGTAAATAAAAATCCCAGCAGGATAACGATGACAGTCATTCCCACTGAAGAATCTCTTCCTTCAGCGAACTATATTTATATGTAAAGGAAGTACAGTGCTAATTCTACCCCTGAAATGTGGACTGGGAAATATTTCCAACAAATATATTCTTCTTCCCCATTCAGCATACCGCTGAGAATGCCTGAGGACACTGTGCTTTGTACCAGCATCCCTGTGGTAATATGCCCTGTTATTTCATTTCCAACAGCAGAAAAAGCCTAGGTACTTGTTCACTTATATTCATGGCTCACAACTTTATGGCTGATGACGAAAATTCACAATCCACTGCAAACTACATTTCTCTGAGTAGTGCTCACACCTGGCTTTCTCAGCTCCTAATTAGGGATGCTACCTAATTAGGGATGGCACACGGATTTTGGTAGTTTGTGAACTCTCACAAGCACGTAAAGTTACAGTCAACTGATTTTGCAGTGTATTTTTTTAATTTTAGCACAGAAGTTGGCATATCTTGATCCTCTAAACAGACTACATTTCCTTGTGCTGGAAATAGCACTGTGGATTAATGATAGGTTTCCTCAAAGGCTGCTGTCAGAGCTAACTGCTCGTTGGCTTCACCCTCAGCACCCTCAGCAGGGACACCAAAACAAGTTATACACAGACAGCTTGGATTCAGAAGTGACTTCAAAGCAGAATAGAGCCTGAGCTATGAGCCCTGCAAGTTCTGTGCTGAACATGTTTGGTTGCCTTTGTGCCACATCTCTGAACCCATGAACACTGGAAAGCACACTGTGGATTCAGCAGGTCTTAATTCCCGTTGAGTAGCAGTCATGACACTGAGGTGTGTCAGCACCATCTTGAACAATGCTCCTCATTCTGTGAGAGCTTTTTAGTTGGGTGCAATGCTATGCAATGTCCAGCATCAGTAAAGACACCCTTCTTGTCCTGTGAACACCCCGGGAAAGATTCCCAACCAATTCTGTAAAAAAATTCCATTATTAAAGCTGCTGGTAAGGTAAATAATTCCTAAATGTTAAAATGAAATGATTTGCCAATTCTCAGAGTGTTAAAATTCCCATTTTGATGGAAATTAGAAAGAACAAAGTCTAAAGTTCCATGATACACTTTCTAAAATGACCTCATTCTTGCTGGTACCAAGCTTTGGTCCAATACCTTAACTCCTTATTTCAAACACCGGAGCTTCTGCTTGTGGTGAAAGGTGCTGATATCCCATTAGACAAATAACTGTGCACCAGCATGTAAGTGTATTGGCTGAGCAAAATACTGCTGCCATCTGCTTTCAACACTCAATACCATCTTTGATACACTTCATTTAACCATATTTTTTTACACAACTATATTAAACCATCACAGAATCACACAATAGTTGAAGTCAGAAGGGATCTCTGGATGTGTCTTGTCCAACCTCCCTGCTGAAAGTAGGGTCGACTGGAACGGGTTGCTCAGAGCCTTCTTCAGTCCAAATATTTTGAATAACTTGATGGATGGAGACTCCATAGCCTCTCCAGGCAACCTGTTCCAATGTCTGACCACCTTCACAATGAAAAAGTTTTCCTTATGTTTAACCGGAATTTCCTGTTTTTCAGTTGCTGCCCATCACCTCTTGTCCACTCACTGGGTGCTAATGAGAAGAGTCTGGCTCCATCTTCCTTAGTTCCCTCTCACCAGGTATTTATACGTGTTGACAAGATCCTCCTGAGCTTTCTCTTCTGGAGGCTACATAATCCCAGCTCCCTTGGGCTCTCCTCATATATCAGATGCTTCAAACCAGTAATTGTCTTAATCCTGTCACTGAGAAGTTCAATAGAGGGTGTGAGGGCATGCATCTTTGATTCTTCTTTTACAGTAGGAACAGAATGATTGCTTTCTACTTTTCCATATTTTTTAAATGCAAGATGTAAATTTCATAACAAAACTGAAGTACCACACAATAGAAACCAAGAATCTTTCACATGCAAAACATTTTAAAAGAATTCAAAAATTCTCACAATTTAAAAAAATATTGTTTAGCTTAAAAAAAAATAAAGCAATGAGCTGCAAGTTTCTTTTATAAATAGTCTTGGTCACTCCAATTTTGCACCTACCATTTTGGAATTCTGTTTTTTGCTGGCTTTATTTTGTTCTTGCAGAGGAGAGGGGAACTCAACATCCTGAGTGGGGCTCCATGGAATGCTTTTTTTGATAAATTATGATCACAAAGCAGCATGAATGAATGGTGTTCCTCAGGGGTTGGTATTGGGACCGGCGCTGTTTAACATCTTTGTCGGCGACATGGACAGTGGGACTGAGTGCACCCTCAATCACCCTTGCCAACGACACCAAGCTGTGTGGTGCAGTCGACACGCTGGAAGGAAGGGATGCCATCCAGAGGGACCTTGACAGGCTTGAGAGGTAGGGCCGTGCAAACCTCATGAAGTTCAACAAGGCCAGGTGCAAGGTCCTGCACCTGGGTCGGGGCAATCCCAAGCACAAATACAGGCTGTGCGATGAGTGGATTGAGAGCAGCCCTGAGGAGAAGGACTTGGGCGTGTTGGTTGACAAGAAGCTCAACATGACCCAGCAATGTGTGCTCGCAGCCCAGAAAGCCAACTGTATCCTGGGCTGCATCAAAAGAAGCGTGACCTGCAGGTCGAGGGAGGTGATTGTCCTCCTCTACTCCACTCTCCTGAGACCCCACTTGGATTACTGCTTTCAGCTCTGGGACCCCCAACATAAGAAGGACATGGACCTGTTGGAGCGAGTCCAGAGGAGGGCCACAAAGATGATCAGAGGGCTGGAGCACCTCTCCTATGAAGACAGGCTGAGAGAGTTGGGGCTGTTCAGCCTGGAGAAGAGAAGGCTCTGGGGAGACCTTATTGCAGCCTTCCCATACCTAAAGGGGGCCTACAAGAAAGCTGGAGAGGGACTTTTTGCAAGGGTGTGTAGTGATAGGACAAGGGGTAATGGCTTTAAACTGAAAGGGGGTAGATTTAGATTAGATGTAAGGAAGAAGTTCTTCACGGTGAGGGTGGTGAGGCACTGGAACAGGTTGCCCAGAGAAGTTGTGGATGCCCCCTCCCTGGAAGTGTTCAAGGCCAGGTTGGATGGGGCTTTGAGCAACCTGATCTAGTGGAAGGTGTCCCTGCGCATGGCAGTGGGGTTGGAACTAGATCATCTTTAAGGTCCCTTCCAACCCAAACCATTCTATGATTCTATGAAGCCTTGAAGCTATCTGATGTAAAAATAAGGATAGCACCTTCTGTGGGATGTGAAAAACACACCAAGAACAGAACTTACAAACCCCTTCAGTAAGGTGCTTTAAATGATCCAGATATTACATGATAGGGTGATAGAGGCCTGCATTTTGGTAGGTCTGACAGGGTCTCAGGTACCTAAATACATTTTTTCCTTATGTTCTTTTGATAATCTTACTACTAATATGAGAAAACGTGAGCAAGCAACAAGTCAATTGTCTCTATGACAAAACCTATTGTTCGGCCTTATTGTATTTTTCCATCACCAGTCCCTCTTTCTTTTAATTCTTATAAAATAAAGTTATTTGCAAGCAGGCCAAGTTCCTAAACACTTGTATGGCAATTTAATTTAATTTACTAAAGATAAAATGGTGAGAAAAATATCACGATTTCAGGTTCACTGAATTGTTTAAGACAACTAATAAACAATGTAGCAAACAGAAATATTGATGGTATGGAAAGTATTTTAAAATGTATGCATGTCTATATGTGACTAAGACTATTACAGCCTACATTTGGACTCTTCCTAAGTGTATGTACAAGTCTCTGACTTGAATCAGTTAAATTAGGGAGTTCCTCTTCCTGACTATCCATACAAATGGACTAGTGTGGCTCCAAAAGTATAAAAAAAATAGTTACACACCTTCACATATTAAAGAGAATTTTTTGTAATAAACTTAAAAGAATATACTTATTTGGATAGTGTGTATTTTTTAAATATATATTAAAAGTAAGCTTTTCAATCTTTAAATATACATGACAAAAAGCAGATCCATAAATAACAAATGACCCAACATTAGAGTTTTCCAGATTACTTGAAGTGCTATATCTCTATGGGACTTGAAAGGATGTGTTAATGTTTAGTTCCTCAATCAAATAATCAGAGGAACAACCTTACATAAAGTCAAAAGCAATCAATTTAATACTAAGATTTCAAAGACTCCATTTGACTCTTCGAAAGCTAACCAACTGATATATATATTTTTCATTTTAATTATCACTGTAATAGGAAATCAAAACAGCACTGACAAATGTTCTTTTGATAAATGAGTTTTAGTAATAATGTAATGCAAGTTAGTTTTGCCTTCAGCAAATGATGGAGATACCAAAGCTTCCATTTAAAGAAAGAAGACTTATGCAGGTATTTACATGAATTTCATTAGCATTCCATTATGTGTATGTGACAGCAATATTAGTATTATTTTGAGAACTGAAATACTGTGGCTGTATCAAGTTTCAGCATGTTGATCTGTGCTGTCACATAAATTAATAGTGATATTATCGGGAAGATCCTTCATCAACAGGAAATTACAGCACAGAGAGCATGCATCACATATCCAGTAATTTTAATATTCATGATGGAATATTTTTTTCTTTTATGTTTGTGAAGGGTTGGGTGGCAGCATGGGACTCCACTGCTTAAAGCCCAGCAGTTAGGGCTGCTGCTGTCAAATGCACAACAGCTCACCCCTTTGCAGCCGAGAAAGCCTGAGCAAACCTGCCACCCAGTGACTTGAGCTGAGAACTGCCAGAGATGGAAGCGGTAGGCAGGAGAAAATCCCTTTGCTCACATAGGAAGGGAAAAAGCCCTTAATGTAAGAATACAATAATATATGAATGAAACAGAAATACTGAAAGTGCATATTCCTCTTAATTACATCCTATATAAACCTTTGGATTGGATTAGTTGAATTTGTTAACAATTCTGCATTTGTTATTACTGAAGTGCTGAATCACCGAGTAACTACAAATCGCAGTTCCAGACTTCAAATGCAATCCTATTGTCCCCTCTGTCCTGAGTGATGAAGACTGAGCTGCCTGTGGAAGAGGAACAGAGATTATCTGCACTTGCTTTGCATTTGAAAGCCCAAAAATAAGGCTTAGGAATGCAAAACAAGAAGCTGCCCCTTCTAAAATAATTTCTACCAGTATTGATCAAGTGCAAAAGGAACACAGCAAACCAAGAAATATCCTTCAGGAAGATGGAGTTACACACTGACAAATAAATTAATTGACATTTGGATCTAACCTACTTGACTTTAACTGTCTAAGTGAATTAAGAGTTAGTCACTCGTCAGCTACCTCTGTATCCTATGGAATATCCATCTCTATAATCTATTGAAAGAGGAAATCTTCCAGCACAAGATTCAACACCCATATGAAGTGAATCACCTCTTTCTCTCTTTCTGCAGACCGTAGAAGGTCTGTAGAGACCAAGCTAGCCAGGCAAAGCTCAGCTAACTTGTTTTTAAAATCAAGCACTTCAATAAAGTGTCTAAAATATTGTGAAGTTAATCAGAATTTGGGATCAGGACATCCAGGACCACTGGCTATCTGGAAGATGAAACAGGTGGCTGGGAACCTAAATATTAAGTCAATCTTCACAGAGGATTACACCTTACACACTTGCTGAGGCCCTTACTTGGCCCCAGATTTGTTCCCTTGAAGTGCTTTGCTAGAAAGTGCCCTAAAGTTGGGGTTACATATCAGAATTAATTTCCCCTAAAAGAAAAAAAATCCAATTTCCTTCTATTTTCATTATTAAGAGGAAACCCCAAAAGTGTATATCAATGATACAAAAACTTTTGTTCAACGTATGACCAACAGATGGAGAAAGTTCAGGTTCCTTTCTCTTGCGTTAGACCGTCTTGCATTACCAAGTCCTCTGGTAAAGGCATTTTTACCTTCCTTCCACACCAAAATCACTGATTCATCAACACTTTCAGCCTGATTTTCTGTTTCATGGAACACAATTTCTTTGTGTGACTTCTGTCAGGTAGCTAAAAGCAATCAACTAAATAAAATTTGACAAAACCAGAGTGGTTTTATTTGCTTTTTTACAAGGAATACATTAATGGGGCTTTACTCTTTAAGCTCTTATTTTGACTGACACTCAGACTCATTCCAGCCTTTATGTAAGGACAAACTAATGCCATTAGGAGGCGATTCAAGCTTTTTCAAGGTACTCCTATGCACTGATTAGTATGGCAGTGTAAATATAAACCTATCAAAAGCGTGGCTTAATAGCCACACAGAGGAAATATTTTGAATGATGCTAGTGTACTAGTGTAGATCTACGTATTTTGTAATTCCTGAGGTAACACAAAATACACTGCAAACTGCTCAGTACCCTGCTACCAAGTTTGGACAGAGACTTTTGGGAGGTTTACTGCAGAAAGGGCTTTATGTCTTTGGGTTTCAATGTTTTTCAGCTGATCTTAGCATACTTCTGCTGGCTTGTTGGACAAGGACTTGTTCTCTCACTGAAAGAGAGCAGTGTGACTTCTTAGGGACGTCTACAACTCAGCAAATGAGCAGGCTGAGGCAACTCTGACTCTTCAAAGGACTGGTTTGTTCCAAATCAGACTAGAACAGTTATGCTTGAAACATCTTCTCACATGGAGATAAACAGACATTGAAAAAGAAAGAGAGAAAAAGACTCTCTTCGTCCACGGAAAATCAAATAATATTGCCAGCCTAGGAGAAAGACTCTGCAGGAGGTACTGTTACATGGTACATCATTTTGAACACGGAGCTGAAACTGAAGATGGCCCCTGGTGTTCCCGGACACTACAGGCACCATTGGCAACCTTTTCTCTCCAAGCCCACAGTTCCTCTTGGGAGCACCAAAAAAAGGTATCTAAATTTGAGGATTTTTGTATCATTTAAACCCAGAACAACAGAATAAATATATACACATGTGGGCAACCACTCTGAGGCTGTTGTTGAATATTAGGTAAATTAGCATGTGATTAGACATAACCAGAAGGGATTTCTACTCAAGGTATTAATTTTGAATAAGCCTGATAGAAGACTGTAAAAAGATAACCATACATACAAACACGAAAGAGCTATGATTCCTCTTTCTATGTGCCAAAACGAGTGTCTTTGTATTGACTTGTTTAGCCTTCACACAAACTCTTCTTGCTCAGTGTTTACAGACTGTTTGACTCCTACCCACCATCTGGCCCAGTCGTGTGCCAAATTCCAGAAATGTTGATGAGAAAAACATGGGTAAGTAAAAGTGAATGCATATGCACACTTTTTCAAGATAATTTGCACCCTGTTTACAATCAGACTACCTACTTACCAGCTATATTCACTACTAGTCAGAGTGGGATTTAACTGAGGTACCAACATACTTATATCAATTCAGATATTTGATTTCAGGTATCTACCTGCAAGTGTGTACATGTCTGTAAGGTGTCTAAATCGTAATTTTATTTTATGTTCTTAGCCTACTGCATCTTTCTAGACCTGAATCAACACAATAGAAAAAGTAAACCAGAAAAGACAGCTATTCACAATAAAGAAAACTAGGCTTTCACGTATTAAATAAGGATCTATAGTATCTTACCATAACATTCCTTTCATAATGTTCGTGCTCTTTCTCAAAATCTATTACAAAGCCATTTAGAGACCAAATAAATGTCAGGTCTAATGTGGGATCATGGGATGCAATGCATTGCATGGTAGCATTCTCTCCAACGGTGACATCAACATTCAACGGAGCTAAAGTAATCCTTGTAGCTTCTGTGAAGTTAACGGCAAACATGGAAAATTCCAATAAATAAATGTTTATCCAAATGTAAGCTCAGCTCCACAACTGTTTGATTATACATTAAACCACTCCCTCAAACTCTAGTTTATATGTTATTCATGCAGCTACATTTCAAAGGACCAAACTAATAAGAATAAAGGAAACCTTTTACAACTGAAATGCCTAACTTCTATTTAGCTGTCCTTTGAAAATGGCTATGTTTCAGTCTCTGAATCACATTACTGACTATTTAAAGCTATTTTTATTCATTGACTATATCTCAGGTAGAAAGAAGACAGATGATGAATCTTATGTGACTTGTGTTGCATTTCTTGTTTTAATTATAATATTTCTTCTGTTTTAAAACTTGTCTCTTTAATGAATGGAAAGTTCTACTCAGTTGTCAGGCTGAGTCAGATTTCCATTAGAGCATTGCAGGGATTGAGATCTTAATTTATCTACTGAGAAACAATATAATGGATGCATAACAAACTGTGCAAACAGCTACATGTGGAAAGGAAGAGAAAATAATACAACAAAAGAAAGAAAGCTGTATATCTCTCAGCAATGTCTCTTATTATTACAGAAACAAAAAAAAGGCAGAGATCTCATGATACTTGATAGAGCTCTTGGTACATGCATCAAACTCATACGGCAAATTAGCAACACTGTTCTGGAAGGGACTCACTGGATCACTGAGACCTGTTCCTTTTCTTTCAATTATTATCATAAAACAAAAAGCCACAGAGTATCTTCCTTATGCCATGACATATAATATCTTTCCCATCAATATGAGAGTGGGAGTAGGGTACCAAAACCTGGAAGACAATAGCCATAAGAAAAGAGCTATTGCTACTAGTTAAGACCTAGATTCGAGCATGCTCCAAGGAGCACACTACACCCCACCATACACAGAACAGCAAAAACTCCTCAATAAACCCAACATTTCTTGTCAATCTGCCTTGGAGAGAAACCTTCCCCCAGATCCTACTCTAGTAATCTAGAACCTGCTTAATACTGAGACTATGAGGACGGCACAACTACTGGCTTTTGCAGAATGGAGCATCTCAGAGTGCATTGGAGCAACCTGTTAACATCTGATCTCTAAAGTCTTAGCTATGGACACATGCTTAGGATACCTGCTCCATTCTAGCATTGTGCCTGTACGTTCAGCACTTGGTTCTACCATCAGTGATTTTCTAAATGTTTACACTAAGTACTCTACCAGTCTAAGAAGTTGCTGAAAGAGTGGTCCAGTGGCAGTGAACAAACAGCGTGTGGGAAAAACCATCAGACTTTGCAGTGCCTGTCAGCTTCAGATTTAACTTTTTAATTTCCTGTAGTCATGTGCAATGTCTGAGAAGTTTTATGGGCCACACAATGTGCTTGGGAATACCATTTTCAAAGCATTCTTCGTCAACCCTCATCACTGTCCACAATGTGAAAATAATTTTAAAATATGTCTTCTGACCCTTCTGTTTCTGCTGTGATGCAAGGGAGATGTCTTAGTCTTTTGGTTTTCCTTTTTAGATGAATCAGAGCAGAATTCTCCAAGATTTTAAAATTCTTTATACCTAGTTTATAAGGTTTATAAACATATGGTTTAAGTGTTTCATTGTGCGAATTTTGTATGCAAATGTTCCTCCTGACTTTAGAAGGTATGATATAACTATTAAGGGGCTGGATATTTATTTACATAACCTTTCTAAATAATTAAATGCCTGAGAGTAATATTAAGACAGATAAAACTGCAGAAGATGATAAAAAGTAACTGCAAACATTAAACAAATCTGATTAATCAAAATAAAGTCTTACACTTCATCTGGTACAATAAATTTGGTATAAATCAGCCAGAAAAATGCTTTCATATGATCCGATGATACAGATTAATTCTTACATTAGTACATCAATATTGTGGCATTGAGCTGTCATATCCAGCACGATTTCTGGAACAGACATTAAAAAATGTATTTGATAAATGACTCTTCTACTATCAGTGATACTTGATAGACATAGCTGTTCAGGAATGTCATCCTTCCTGTCTGTTCTACAGCTATTTATTTATTTGACATCAGATTTAAAATACATAATTAAGGACATCAGTACTCAATCAGTAAATATTAACACCCATAAAGGAAGGGAATTTAGTAGTGCAATCATACGGCTATACGCCCCTATCTCACAAATTTAATGCATGTTTCTTTAACTGCAATGCTCTCGCAAACTTGCCTACCCCACCAAAAAAAAAAAGGAAAAGAAAAACTAAGGAAGGTCAGTAAGAGTCCCATTTCTATGTTTGAGTCATGGCCCCAGAATCAGACCTTAGCCTGAGCATTAAGCTACCAAACTGAATGAATGCATTAAAATGTGTCAGTTTAATGGATCAGATTTAATAATGTCTTATGGAAAAATCAACTCTGAAAATTGAGATACAGTCTCAGAACTGGTGCAAACATACCTGGTTTCTACTAAGCAATATGCTTTAAAAGCATCAATCCATTGTTTAATGAGCAATTAAATTAGAAAGAAAAGATATAAAATGGCTTGCAAAAGTAGTGCAATGCAGGAACAAAAATTAGTGATTTTGAGTTAAGGGATTCTACCTGAACCAAACTAATGCAATTTAGAGACTTACCTGTCATTTCTAGAACACCAGTGCTATTAGCTTTTCCTCGGTTATTTTCTGCAAAACAAGTGTAGCGACCTTCATCCAGCTTTGTGATATTGATAATTTCCAGGCTCCCGTCATCCCAGATATGTATGCTATTGAAAGTGCAAAAAACATATCAGAGAAATTAGGTTTTATATTAGAAAGCAATACTTTCAGTAGAATTGTAGTAAGTGAAAGAACAAACCACAAACACGTCTTGGAAGCTCACATCTAACTACTGCATTTATAAACACTCCTATAGTAAAAAATATTTAATAGACTGTGGCATGATTAGATGCCTCACATTGCTGGAGCAAGAGAGCGTACTTTCATTCACTTGTAGTCATTCAAATATTTTTCTTACAGTTTTGTGATACAATTCAATTCTGAAATGTGAACAGCACCAAACAGACTGGTTAAAGTTGGATACCCTGCTAGCTATTTGGATCCACACTGCTAGTAACGTTTTGGCATATTGTTTTCCTGAAATTACACATTCTCCCGCCCCTGAAGTCTGCAAAAGTGAGAACTAGCCTACAGGATAAATAGAAATATAAGGCAGCATTTTTAAGACTCACAGTGTCCACTAACAGTCAATACTAACCGGCTCCCATTTACAAGCAATTCTGTTCCTTTGCTCCAGGAGAATTTTGGCTTAGGAGCAGCTTTAGGCTTGCATTCAATGATTACACGGCCCCCTTTAGCTGCTAGGATTTTCTTCTTCATAGGGTTCAGTTCAAAAGTAGGAGGTGAAGCTGAAAGCAAAAATTAACACAAGTATTGCTGTTAGTGATGTCTCTGCAAAATACAATTTGTTTGCAACATGAAGTAAATGACAGAACTATTGAATTGTATACAAATGTCTGTTATTCAGACAAGTGAGAAAAATATTAACGATACAGAGATGTGCTGAGAAGTAGATGGTGATCTAAAAGAAACAGGAAAAATCATTATGTAGTTCTATGCAGTGTTACACTAGAGGTTTCTTTCTGTTGACTTCTGAACTTCCATCTAGCAAGATCAAAATCCACTGAAATCAATAGAAAGTTCCTCCTTTTCAAAGGCCTTTTGATCAGTCCTAATAAAATTTAGATTCCTGGAGACCAGTTTCTGTAAGAAGTTGCTCACTCGATCATACTTTCAAAGAATAGTTGCGTTTACTTTTCAGTGCCCCCTCCAGCAACTTTAAGGTTGTGCCCTTCTTCCTCTTTGTAGTGTTCTGTTTGGCTGACTGGCCTTAGGTGCACTCTCAGATGTACAAGAGTAATGAGACATGAGTGTAGCAAGCACCACACTAATGTATCTGAGGTCAGACCTTTGCTTACTAATTTTCTCTGTATTTGTAAGCAAATAAAAAAAAAATGCTTTTAATTATTTTGCATCTTGGCGTACCATCATTGTTAATCATGCCAGCAAGTGTGTGCACAGCTTGAGGAAATAGGGCTATTAGTTAATTACAGCAGTACAGAGAAAAACTCTGATAAACATCCACATCTTATCAACACTGAATTTTGAAAATGTGCATGCAAAAAGTGCTCATTTCTGGGTAATCCAGGCTGGTAGCAAGTACATAGTAATGGAAGGACGAAGTATTGTTGTGCAATGGGTCGGGAAAGTCAAGAATAGTTTAGCTCTTGGGAAAGTCTGGAGGCAAGTGTGAGATGGAAAGAACCCAGGGCAAGTACTGCAGGGAAATCTCCTAGGAAAGCCATGTCATACAGCCCATACACCTGCTCTAATGACATCAGTAAAAACGTCAGAAATTGTTTTAAGCCTGAGCACTCTGGATCTGAAAGTCAAACTTTCAACAGGATGCTCCTTAGGAAAACACAGCAGATTAATAACAGCATCCAGCCATCAAATGGGACAACTATATTGCACACAAACATTGCAGCTGGACTAAATGGGTTGTAGAAGGCAAAAGCAAAGGGGAGAGTGAAGAAGAAGAGCTTCAAAGGCCTGCTGGCTGACAACATGGTTTCTAAATAAGCAGATTTTGCCCCACAGAGGAGTGAGCATAGGTGAGCAAAACCAAAAACACTTCTCAACCAGTTTTGCAAGCTTGAGAGGGTAGCCAGCAACTCTACGCGCTTCATATAATTTCTGAACTACCAGTTCCTCTGAGGGGTAACAGCAGCAAGCAAACATCAGAAATAATACAGCAAACATTCCCCATAAATTAGTAACTTGATTCCTCAAGTTGTTGCCAAAACCCAGCTAGGGAGCTCAGATAAACCGCACCGCACCTAGATTCAGTGAGGGTTCTTAGCTTTATCCTCACAGGAATCTGTTCCCAAACAATGCTTGCAAACACAACTGCTATCTTACTCAAACCTGAAATAGTAAATAGAGCAAATAATCCCACTGACCCACAATCTTCAGTTCAGCATTTGAATAAATAATTCCATGCTTGTTTTCTGCTATACACTGGTACATGCCGGCATCGTCAAAGCTCAGACTTTGCATTCTTAGTTCACCTTTCCGGAACTAAAACACAGAATCAATAAAACAACAGGATATTCATATAGACTACGTATGCTGAAGAATTTACACCCATCCACACTTCTTCATTTTTTTTTTAGTGACAGTGTTCAGAAGAGAGTCCCTCACACAACATGCAGGCACCAATGAGATTTTATTTTATCCATGTTACATTTCAGTCTTTGTGACAACGTGTTCACCCTCTTTTTTTAAAGAAAGATTCAGTGTCGATTGATATTTTTCTGGAAAATTCATAGCTGAGTGGCACTAGACACATCTATTCTTCAGTCCACTGTTACGATACTAATGCAAACACTACTGATTCAGAAATAAGAAACAAGAAATTAAATTCATTTTATGCACACAAGCTTTGTTTCGCCATGCTCACTGTTTAGTATGTTATATTGTATATACATTGTTTTTCAACAGTAAAAGGTCAAAGCAAGTCCCAATGAGGTAGTTTTTCAGAAGGTTCTTCTGGGAGGTAGTATAAACTATTTTGCATTACTTTGTTTTAATATAAAAAGAAAATTCAGTAAATCAAAATGAAGTATTTTATCTCTTTCTAAAAAACTGTGTATAAAAATGCACAGAAGTGTGGTGGGGTATTTTGTAAATTACAAACAGATGTCAATCGGTTTTTGAAAGATCATGTTAATAAATTCTGTTTTCTTGTGAAAATGAAGCTGTAAAGCTTTAAACTTTGTATATGAGTCAACTGGAGTGCATGGAGTACTGGAAGATTAAAAGAATACTATTTATCTGAAAAACTAATAGATTAAAGGAATCACATTTCCTGTACTGTTTTACTGACAAACATTTACATCAGATTTTCTACAAGAAATCTTTGTTTTATGCTAAGTGAAATACCTAATTAAAAATTATCCGATTTAGAAACAAGCTATATTCTCAAGGCAATTTAAATATGTTTGCTATTTTCCATTTGGAAATCACCTCATAATATTAACAGACAGCATAATCTTCTGGTGTACTACTGGAGAATTACACACCGCTTTCTGCAATCCAGTATGCAGATTTTGTCAGGGAAAGCCAAGTTCCATGGGGATCGTCAAGCAATTCACTTGCTAAATTACTTGTTTGTAATAACTACAGAAGCTAGAAAACAGGATTGTTTTTTCTGGTTTAAGCCATCTCCATATGGCAGATGGTGATATCCCTGTCCTCCCACCAACCTCCCACATTTTTCTTAAGATACACAGCCAAAACAACGCTGCCTCATTGTCTTTTTTTGTTTGCCTGCCAAGATCAGTGTCACCACAGCTCAACAGATGCAGTGTTACATTGTGCCCTCTTCTAGTCTTTTTGTTCTTTAATGGCTCATCATACAGTATAAGCAATGGATATTAAATACGTTGTTGAAATGTCTGGACAGAAAATCTACTTCATTTAAACAAAATATCCAATGCAATAAACTTAAAAGTATCAAATGGTACTCATTTAAACTTCACATCACCTAAAATAATGAAATTTTGCAATATTCTGTGGCTAGAAAAAAATGTGAAAAAGTACATGATATAGGAACACCACTGATAATTTAAAAATTACTCTTTCTTCTCCTGTCTCCTCCCACTGCATTTTGTCTTCCATTTCTAAAGACACACTCACGTATAATGCGGTAAAAAGGATTATTTTTAGGGAGAAGCTGATAGACATTTTTTATCCAGAGAGAAGAAAATAGCATTTACTTAAAAAGGCCTGGAGAAAAAGGGATATCCACCTCCCAAACATGTGGTCAAAAGACAAATTCATAACTCAGAGCTGAATATTAAATAGCCTGAAGAAATGCATTTCAAAACTGCAGAGAATATTGAGATAAAACTTTAAAAAAATAGATTTTAATGCCTAATGCAAGTGGAATCAGCAAATATTTGTATCATTATAATTCATTTTCTTTTAAGCTTTTAATAATGCATGCTTCAAAAAATCGTTTCCATCAACTAACTAATCAATCCTGCATTATCTATGGCAATATACTTACCGAGACACCATTCTTCAACCACCTAATTGTTGGAATAGGCATGCCTGTAGCTACGCAAGGCCAGTATAGGTCACTGCCTATATCCCTCTCTGTGTCATTGATATGTTCTACCCACTCGGGAGAGGCTGAAGAATAAAAAACACGATGCCTTGTAAATATAGCAGACACATATTTAGTTAGCATTATGTTCTATTAACTCCACTGCTTTTTCCATGATACTTAACAGGCAACACAAAGTAATGATGATAACTCAGCAATGCACCAGCACAAGAAAGAATGAAGTGAGGATGTTTTTGTCTTACCACATAGACTCAAAGTAACTTCAAACAATTTTTGTAAGAAGAAAATATGGAATTGAAATAATGTTTCATGAATGTTCAAAGACATAAGATGTTACCATTTACACTGACCTGTAGATTATACAATGTGGAAATTACTCAGTAATGCCATAAAAATGATAGTTAAACGACATGAAATCCTGCAAAACCATATATGTACTGAAAGGGTCTCCAAGAAAATATTGTCTTGGTCCAGAGAAGACGTTTAAGAAATTAATATTGAAAATGCCCCAGCATTTTTGCTTTTGCTAAGCAAATGAACCTATTTATTAGCTTTACCTATTGCAAGCAGTAATAACCTTCCCACACCAATTTTGAATTTATCCCACTGAAATTCAAGCACTTAATTGAGGATCTTAACTCAGGAGATGTTCTGTACAGTCAGTGAAAAGAGACAGAACTCTTCTGAAGGTAATTCAGATGTTGTGTACGACCTTTTCATGCCATAGTTTTGTGGCATAAGTCTCAATCAAGGAGTCAGGTTACTTGCGATGATTCCACTATAAGCAGTAAGATACAATTTTTTGGTTCCCTCGTTTAACCAAATGCATGAATGGAAGGGACAGAGGCTGGAGGAATAAGGAACCGAGTGTAGCTAATAAGAGCGAGAGCTAAGACAGTTAGAAAAGACAAACAAAATAAGGAAACAAGAAAGCATAACAAACCTAATGGTCTCTTTTTCTTCCTGGAAGTTCTTTCAAGTACTCTAAAGTTATTTAATTTCCATTATGCATAATTATATTAATACTAACACACATTACTGTCAAGGTGTATATACAGCTATGATAAGCAGACAAATTGAGTAGTTGTTCAATTGATACACAAATGTTATGCCTGGCATTCAATGCATAAGTTTTGATTTTGCTCTATTAACTTGAACAGCAGTGTGTCAGGATGATGCTATGAGTCAGCACTGACATCAAGTGTGAAAACACAGATATTTCCAACATAAGTAAAAGCGACATAGATTATGAAGAATAAAATTGTTCTACCCACCTTGTACATAAACTCTTGCTTGATGTTTATCTTTTCCTTTATAGTTTTCAGCTTCACACTCATAAAGTCCTTCATCTTCATATTGAATGTTGAAGATCTTAAGAACTGCACCAGACATGCTTATCTCAGCAGTGGCTGGCATGGGTTCAAGGTATTTACTCCATCTGAGTTCAGGAACCGGACTTGAAAAGGTACAGTAAAGTACAAATCAGCATGTTCAAGAACTGGCTGTTAAATTGAAGACTACAAAAAAGTGTTTGATGATGAAACATGTATTTTCATTCCCTGAATGAAAGCAAACAGTGCTCTACAATAACTTTAAAACACACTTACTTCCCAAGAGCAAAACACTCCAGCGTCACGTTTTGCCCCAGGAGAGCATACGTGTCCTTGAACTTCACCTTGATATCAGCAGGATATACTTTTGCACCTAACATGAAAAAAGAGATTCTCAAAAAAGGCATGGCAGAAAGGAATACAGCTATTGAAACTTCCCCAGTTCAAGAAAACCATTCTTAAAATTCCAGACAAAATTCTTCTTTACAGTAAATAAATAGCCTGGCCATCCATGAAGTCTGATTTAGCACTGAACTTTTAATAGTAAGGCAGAATTGTTTTACTCAGCAACTAGTTATCTTTCTCTGGCCAGTAATGCCTAATGTTTTTTACAGCACAATGCTTTAACATAAACTTATTTACTTGCATTTGAAGTCTGATGATGTACTGTGTGTGTGGGCAGACAAAAACCCGAGTCTCTCTTTTCCACTGATTCTTTTACTGGATGGAATGTTTTGAATTATTGTGAATTAAGTATTGGCCATAGAAAACTTGGACAAAGATCACTGATTTGTAATTACTCAAATTCAATCACAGTTCTTCACTGTAATATGGGAAATTTAAAAGATAAAAGGGTCGCTGAGATCTTGATGATCAGTTTATGAGACCCTAGTGACTGACAGTCTGAAGTGGCAAAAGGTTACCATTTGGAAAACATGTAGTTTTCATGAAGAAATGGCGGAGAATAATCTAGTAACACAAAGCCACATAGGTGTCTCAGGGCATTGGCTATGAGACACAAAGCCTTTAGGCCACCGTTGGATAGGAAATTTCAGCAGGTGAAAAGGATTTTCCATTTTCATGGGGGATTTCCTGGGAAAAAAATTAATTCCTGAAGCTGTTTATCAACTTCTACATAAAGTTTCTGCTTTACAGTCACACCCCTTTGAACCAATGCCAAGACCAGAAAAGATATTAGAGATTTTGGAATGAGTACAGGGGCTTATCACATAAAAGAGATGGGGACTCTGGGGATGAGAACTCTGTTCTCAATGATATGAAAGGAAATTTGTGAATGAATCTGGGGAGATTTCCTTCACAGAGCTTTCATTGTGGATGGGAATGATTTGGACCTCTGTCTCTGGAAAACTAAATAACATTGTGCAGTAGCCATTACAACTTGCCACATAATTCTCCTCACAGAGCTGAAAGTAGTTATGAATCTATGAAAGTAGATTGCATGTACATAGTATTTCCAATAAATACTTACGATCGGACTGTGGAATAAGTGGAATAAATTTACTGAATACACTCTTTGTTATTGAAGGGCTGGACACAAAACACGAATAATTGCCCTTATCTGATGCTTCTACATTTGCAATGTAGAGATTGCCGTTCGTCTGTGACACAAATCGTCGTTTGTCCAAAGCAATGAATACCGGGAACTCATTTAGGAGCCAGCGATAACTGAGATCATCTGGAGGAAAACATTTTCCAGTCAATATTAAAAACCAATCCTATCAGCTACTTAAGCCATGGAATACTGTCTGCATATAAATTACTTCACTCTGATTTCTAGCTTATAGATCTTTTATTCGGGAGAGGCAGCTATATGAGAGAGAATATACCTGTCTCAGTAGCCAGCTAATACCTGTCTACGCTGAACATCGGCATACTGCTCCCGTAAATGCAGATTACTGCATTTATGTGCACGCCTACAGTGCGCACAGCTCCCCTTGGTTGGGCACAGCCTTCCCACAGGAACCGGAGTGGGGTGGGAGGAGACAGGCAGCTGGGTCTTACCCTGACCCAACTGAGAAGCTGTGAAGCCCTTGCCAGTATTGTGACTAGAAATTTTAACTAGAAATATGTCTCAGTTCTTCAGTTCCTTGCAATACTTAGACACAGAGTATGAAAACTAAAACGTTATAGCATTTTACAAGCAATGTATGGTAAAAGAGATGCTAACAGCCAAATTCACCCCTCACGATGGAACTGCAGATGCTTGAGGTTAGGGGCATAATCCCTGTAGAGCTCTTCAGTAGCTCATGCTGAGAGAAAGGTCATGCTTCCAGAGCGTAAATCACCTCATCTCTGACCCCTCTAGGGCTGCCTGCTGCTGTTCCATGATTTTAACAGGAGCCCATGATAATTTCTGTTGTGGTGACTTCATTGGGTGGAATGAAGCTGGGCCCTGTCCAAGGTCAGCAGAAAGTCTGGGATGACACAGTGACATGTACTCAGGTCTTTCGAATGGTAGGCCAAGCCTCCCCTCCATTATCCAGATTAGTTTGAGTCATGCTATATGTATCATCAAAAACTGTTTGCAAATTCAACAAGGTCATTTACACATGTTCAACTACAAGCACATATTCAAAATGGAAACCTAACCTAAATGGTGATTCTCAAGCTACACAGAAGTTACTGTTTAAGTAAACTTAAGGGAAACTTTTAAAAATAAGTATTATTTTGTCTTGCACTCTTAAGCAGTTAAAAATGAAGCACTTGGAGCTGATTTACCTGGGTAGTGGTAAGGGGGCTCACAAAGAAGCACTGCTCCAACACCTTCTCGCACTTTAACCTCATAGCGTTCCTCAGGTGGAAAGGGATCCAGATCTAGTTTAAAAAAAGGGGGGGAGGAAAACTGGGTTTTTCACTGCAATTATTTTTTTAATTATTTTCAGCCCTGTAGAGATTAATATAGAAATACAACAATATATGGCAGATAGATACCTGTGGACCCATAATGCCAGTTTCGCTCATTTTAACTTTGTCATTATCAAATGCAATGAATTTTTTTACAATATTTTAGTCATCATAACAGTAAATGCCAGGAAAAAAAAAAAAAGTGGTGCAGATTGTATCCCTAAGAGTAGTCAGGTGAGCTACATTTGAAGAAGGAATCCCAGGAAGAGAAAGGAAAAAGATTTTTAGGTTATTTTTCAACTAGCTTCTCCAAAATGCAAGTTTAATTTTTTACTGTAACTTAAAGTGGCTTCTCTAAAATGACCTGGGTGCCCTCCCTGACAACTCCAGCAGCCAAGGACTGGTAAGCAGTTAGCTCAGACACATCTTTCGTGCCAGAGGTTTGGGACAGAAGTGACTCAGATCCCAGGAAAAACCTTAGCTGACCCTCTTTAAACCAACTTCCATGCAGCAGGGTAAAGGGACTGTTGTAAAAAGGAAACAAGTCCTTCATGGAGCTACACATCATCCCACAGACTGTGGGAGAACAGTAATGGTATCTGCAGTGATAAGACAACAGTTGCATGAGTAACTTCAGCTAGGTCAAAGAAATTGCACTTTGCTGCTTCTTTTCACTGTCATTTTGTGTATCCAGTCTGAAACTAAACTATAAACATCTTGAGGCAGGGAACATCTCTTGTGAAGCTTCTCCATGTCACCAAGCACAGTGAGATTGCAGAGATCCTGACTGGAGTCCTGCTCTAAATGCTACTGTGGTACAAACAATAAATCCGTAACAGCCAAGTGTACAGCCTCTGAATGCAATATTCTACCACAGAAATCATCTAAGCTAACTTCATTCAGATTACTTCAGCTTTCTTCAATGACAGGCAGCTATGCAGTTCTACTAAATTCCCAAGGCTGGCTCTGAGATCTAACTAAAACTTAAGTTCAAGAGCAGTCAGCCAGAAACAATAAAGAAAAAATCAGGACAGAGTTACACACAAAAAGAGATTAAGTAGAAAACAGAGACTATTCACTACTGTAAAACGCAATGTATAGTTAGATAGATCCAGTAGACACTCTTAGACACTCTGCATTATCTAAAAATAATTAATTCTTTAACTCTGTAACAACTGCTACCTTTACTAAATATGGTACAGGTAAAGGATTCCTCCAAGGCCAACCATAGCTGTCAGACCTGAATGACTACAGGAATCTAGGAAGCAAATGTCATTATGCTTTGTCAAATGCATGAAAAAAACTCTAGGAGAGTTATGTCAGTGTTCAGGGCAAGACGCCTCTCCCAGTTTCTGAAATACTAATGTTTATTCTGCTCACACCAGAAGATAACACAGATCTTTCCAGTGACTGACTGGATCTTGACTGGATCAATGCCTAAATGGTAGGCATTGTAATGGGCCACCCTAAGGAATTCTGATTATTATTTTATATAATCTTACCCTGTGCCTTAGTGCAATGAATGTATTCAGTTCTCCACAACTATCTCCCAAATAATCTGGAATATTACTCTTTGATAAAAAAGAAATTAAGTATACCAGGCTGACTTAGTAAGAATTAGCTATTTGACCAGACAGGTTTTGTAATTGAAGCCAAGGAAGCTCTCCACACAGATTGGAATACCTCTATTCATATAATATCTGCAGTAGTTTGAGTATATTCCCATTCCATTTGCCAGCATGGACCTTACTACACAACTACTTTCTATCTTCAAAATATTGACTGATCTCTCCTGAAAACATCAATTTCCTTGTTGCAGACCTTTTGATCATCTTGGAAACTTGCCACTATTATTCATTTCTGCTCTCTTTGGAACAGATTAATGTTTAAAATCTCTTGCAGAAATAGGAAAAAATTAAAAATTACAATCATTAGCAACAAATGTGTTGCTAATATGATACTGCTTTGCATATGGACAGTGTAGGGTTTGATGAAAGGAAAACCTATGATTGCTTTTAAGTTATTTTAGCTATTTTAAGTTTACATTTTAAGTGCAGACATTTTGTTTACAGTGTTCTTAAATAACATGTGAAACTTTGGGACAGCCACCACAAATTTCTAGACATGGAATAGGACAGGCAATTTGTATATGTAAAACATTATGTTAGTCCTGAAATAGAATGGTCTACATCAGGTGCAGGGAAGTCATACAATTATTGAGATGTAATTGTATACCTTCTTCCTACTTATGAAATGCTCTGTACTCTGATTGGATCTTGAGATCTTCTTTGCGTAAGCACTACTTGGCTATTACTCAAGAATTATAGTAAGTGTGATTCCATGAACTCTTAATTGGAAGACATTCATTTTTAGCTAGAATGAAAGAATTAGCACAATCACTGCACTCCTATAAGCATACAGCTAATATCTAGACAGTGTGGAAATTTCTCTTCTTTGTTGTTCTTGCAGCCTCTCTGCTATGAAATTGCTGTGTTTTACTATAGTGAAACTGTTTCCCAGCAAACAGAACAGTGTATCACCTCTGATTTTGCCCAGCACACACCAAAAAGCCACTAAATATTCCTGCAGGATAAAATTCCTTCCTTCAGGAGTATGTGTGCAACAGCTAAAAAAGATTTTAATGGGTTTTAAAGCACTGGATCTAAAAAAGATACAGTTCTACTAAACCCAGTGTTCTCAGATGGATTAATTGACATGAAGTTTATGAGAGAATGTGGCTTTTGTTCCATAATTTCAGTAAATTTGACAGTAAGACAAAAATAAAATGTCTTGCTCATGTACAGCTAGTCAAGACTTTTTTTGAACTTTTCTAAATGGTTGTTGCCATTTTTCAGTCAGTTTATGTACAAGCAAAGGAACAAAAACTTCCATTAAAGATCAGACATTTTCTATATTAATTTTAGCAACTCTATATTCAATTCTTTAGAAACTGATTGTGGAAGGAAATGTTTTTTATAGGTGATCATAAAAAGAAGAAGGGAAGAAATACAACAGTGCAAAGAAGAATGAGAGCAGCATTTTCCTAACAGGTATTTATCAGTTTCCAGCTATCTTTTCAGTTCTATTCCTCGCCTCTTTGCCCTATTATCATTTAAATATTTAAATATTATGTATTAGGGTTCTGTTCAGTGTAATTGTCCAGTACACTAACTATCAACATTCAGCTCATGCAGTTGGTGAGCTGGTACGCAGGAAAACATGCCTCAGACTGCTTTGATTCTACTTTTTTCATGTATTATGTGTATTGGTTTAATTTTAAGTAGCTACAGCTATTGTTGTAGCTTTTCTCCTACTGGTCGTTCAGGACTGGCACCATTGATGCCTGCTTTAGGTATAAATAAATATCCTGTAAACTGAATTTTGATGTCATCTCCATTAGAAGGAAATAACAACCTGGCCTTCTATTCATTCTAGAAAAAACACTGGGTAAAATACAGACTAAGACTAGATCAACTACAATGTGATCCATCAGCTCATTACAGCTTTTGAGTTTCCTTGATATAGTCCCACAGTCTTATAACCACTAGCAGAAAGCAAAACTTTTCACTTCATCTCTGATCTTATACAGTAAGGAGTGAATTCTGATCACGGAGGCTGCTGAAAGACAAGAGGGGCACTAAACACTTAATGTCAGGATTAAAGGGCACACAGGGCTTTGTGAAGGGTCACCAGTAAGAGTGGATTCCTTTTTTTGTGGATTACTTTTTTTGTCCTCTGATGAAAAAATACATCCAGGGAAAAAAGCATCTTAAGGCAAAATAAAATAAAAATCCCAAATTCTGTCTTCAGTCAGTAACATTTTACATTACTCTTCATGTAGTACATGAGTTTTTTACAATGCATGTATTTGTTGACAGTGCAGGTCTGTGCATACACGTGCATTCACAAGACTAGTTCATGATTGTCAGAAGCTGACAGAAATGTCCCCCAGCAGGGTCTTCATCGTAGCCTAGGAGTCAGGGAGCACGCTTTACTAGTGAGTGCCATGCCTTCCTCCTGCAGGCATCCCAGTTGCATTTGCACGGCAGCAGCGCCTCATCACCATATGCCCCCACTTGCGTCTTTCTTCTGTGACTATTTCCCCTCAGGTCCTACCATGATTTAAAAAGACTCTGGACATTATTATCTCAAGATCCGGTTCCATGAGTCTCTTCAATTAATAATGTAACAATAACTCACTGAGAAGGATGTCATGTCAGCTGAATGCTAAAGATTATAAAATGTTTACAAAACTTATTTTGTGTTGATCTCTGCAGACTAAGGCACTTAAGATATTGTTTTTACAGAGTAATACAGCTATAGCACATGTTAGCAGAAGACACTGCAGTGTAAAACATTGGGCATTTCAAGCTAACCATAATGTTTCTACGTTTTGACGTAAACATCGGCTTACATCCAAAACTCAGAGTGGCTTCACTGCTTCTGACAGTTCCAAAGATATTCGACACTACACAGACATATTTTCCAGCATCCCTTGATTTCTCTGGATTATTGATAACAAGTCTGCCTCCCACCATACTGTAGCGATCCTTTGTTAAATCAATATCCCAGTTGTTGAGTTTCCACCTATTAAAAAAGAAAAGCCAGATGTAAGATTTGGCCCAAAAAACCAAACCTGGTAAGAAATATGATTTCAAAAATAACTCATAAGTAGTGATAAACTAGACAGGAAGTTATTAATATGCTTCTATATATGTTTTAAGTTTTTCTTCAGCAAGAACCACAGATTTGAACTCCATAGGTCTTTTAAACATAACAGTCTCAGGCTGCTTCAGCCTTCTCAGAGATGTGACATCATAGGTTAAAATCTGATTGCTGGCCATGTAGTAAAGGATGCCTGAGCTGGCCATGCATGAGCTAGCTAGTGATCAAGCACTGGGATTATAAACCTATCCTCAAATAGTTATCTAAGGCCAAATTGGCTAAGAAAATATTCCCTCTGAACCTTTAAAGTATGGACTAATTAAATTTTTAAGAGCTTTTTGCAAACTTGCTGTAGGGGATGAAAATGTTTCATAAAGCCTAACGTGCCAGTGAAGTCAGTGCAAAAACAGCGGCACGCCTGATTTAAGACCTACTTACTACATTCAGAAAATTGCTGGACCCTCTCACCTTAATTACTGTAAAACCCCACAGCCAGTTCACTGAGACACTGTAACTTTCACTTCAGGGACTACGAGAAGAACTCGGTGGCCCAGGTCTGGCCCTTACTGATTTCTACTGATTTAAAAAAAGTTAAAATAGATGGAGTGGGAATCAGCACTCATGATTTATATCTATATTTTTATCTATTACTGTGTCCACAAGGGGGAGCCCATAACCTTCTGTGAAAGGAACTGCACGTTTCCTGAGCACAAATAGGAAAGATGCAACTTAAATATATTTAAAGATCATAAAATCCTTTCAGTGTAAATAATTTTTTGTCACAAGGTACAGAGGGGAATTAGTGTTTGAAAATGAGAGCGCATATCCTATGTGTTCCTTCCTTACTGAAGATGTACCAAAATATACAGAATACTCATTTGGAAGCTGAAATTGCAATTGTCATAGAAAGAAACAATAATAAAAGTGGTATTAACAAAAAATAAATTAAAAATAAATAATGAAATGGCAGGATTTTCAAGATGCAGTAAATAGTATTTAGGTTTTACAGGATTTTAGAAGTATCACTTCAGTCCTGCGAGGCATACTACACGTCTGTATTACAAATAATAAATCCTCTGTTCAGAAATACCTAGGAATAACTGTCATGAGGACAGCTTATGCTGCAATGAAAAAGTGACAGGAAGGACTTACCTACCTCTTAGACAGGAGAATTTTGGCTCAGGAACTGTTGGAGGGCTAAGAAATGAAGATAATATATCGAGGTAGACTAAAATAATGATGTTGGGAAATAAGGAAAGTGGCCTTATTCTGTATTGCAATTATCATCACATCAGCTATCAGCACTAATTGTCAGATCTGTTCCTAGATAGAAGAGCTCTGGATGTGTGAGGCAATTCTTCCAGAGTGACTTCACTAGTTCAGATTTTGCAGAGCCCATGACAGATAAAGAAGAATGCTAAAATTTATGTGGAGCCTGTAATCACTCTATAGATGGCATGTTTACATAGCCTTGCAGACAGGGTGGAGTCGTCTCTGGACAAACTGGACGTGATGAGGAAGTACATCAGAAGGGTATCAAATCTAAGTGTATCTGATCTCTCCACACTTCCAGTACTTTCCAAGCATGGGGAGAGCAAACAAGCGCAACAGCAAAATGCCACATAGAAAAACTTGTAAAGATACTAGAGCCAGGGATCGTATTCAAAAGGGGTATTCTAGTTTCCCCTCAAATCCTTCAATCACACGTGGTTCTGTATATGTAGACAACCTGTAAGTGTATTTAAAAAAAAGGCAATGGAGACTAGCTAAGCTGTTTTGATGGAAGAATACTACAGTTGACCACAATACTGTAACAGATTTAAAAGAATAGCCAGCAGACTCAACTGCTTTTTCTGTCCTAGAAGCCAAGAGCCTAGGAACACATGTGAGTATTGGGGGCAGATCATAGGATCATAGGATAATTTAATGAGATGGATCTCTTTTGCTGGCAAGAAATTGTGTCTGTCCCTTACTATGATGACAGCAGTTTTCTGCCCATCACTAGGTTGTAAATTAGGCATGGTCTTAATAGTGACAATCTTAAGTACATTCCTCCATATATAACAAGCAGATAATGGCCGACAAACTCATATGGATGCCCCGAGATCTCACAACGAAGCAGAACTGCTCTGCTAGTAACAACACAATTATTGTGAAAGAGGTCATATGTGAATCTCTACTAAAACGAGTTGAAACGTTTTTCCAGAATAAAGTTTTTCATGTCTTCAGTAGCATAGCAGACACATTCTTGAGCATCTCTCTACAACATGGTGGAGGCAAAAGCAACATAGGATGTAGAATATCCAGGTTCAACAGCCAGTCCTTCCTCTTTCAGAGTAAAATAGGATAAAAAAGCTGTTCTGAATCAAGAAGAACAAGGACTTGAATCTCAGTCATCCTTAGCCTAAGCTAGAAAGATAGCCTTTTAATTATTTTTTAAAGGTCACTTTTTTTTTTTGCATCTGGATCAGTATTCCTTTCAAAAGCTGAAAACATTTAACACAACAGGAATATACTGTTTTCAACACTGTCTAGACATTTTGGCAAATTGAATCAAGGTTGATTCTTACTCAAAAATTGCAAATCTCCCCATTTTTGTCTGCCTTGAAGACTTTGTATCGACCTGTTAATACAGTCAATCATTTAATACCACAACCTGAAACACTCAATGAGTAAAATACTTAAGACCTGAAAATCAAAACAAGAGAGGTTACCTGTAAGTAGGAAAAGGAATTGCTCGAGCTCTGCAGTTCATTGAAACTTGTCCATCTGAAGATTCTTCTGGATAGATGGTATCGATGGGTTGCTCCTCAAAAACGGGTCCATAACCTTTGTTTCCTTCCTCTGAAAAAATGGTAGTTTGAAATTAATCACTTTTTAATTAGTAGTCAAACTGAAGATGAATTTACATCACACCTTCCAGATTCAAAAGGCAAAGGGTAAATAGTGAGCCACCCAAAATCAAGTTCTATATGCATCAACAAAACCAGAGAAGTATGGATAATAGAAGTGCTGGCCTTCCTTCACTGACCCCTGCTTCATTCCTGTCTTCTGAGAACTGAAGTAACTCAAAACTATGTTCCTGTAGAACTACCTTCCCTGCCTTCTCCGCTGACATCATCAATTATTTGTCACAGTTTATGCCAAATGTGATGGAGATAATTATGAATTGAAGATATGCCCTTTAGGAATGCAGTGAGACCAACTTACTTCACAGAGGCCAACAAATTCTCATCAAACAGGTCCAGATCCAAAACAACTATCCAAACATTAAGTGTTTCTTATCTTATAACCTAATCAGCTCCCATGGTTTTATATATTCAGAAAGCATCTTTACTGCACCAGACAAAAAAACCCTTATGTTGGAGATCAAAGCTGAGAATTACATTGTTTCCAGAACATACTTCCTGTCTTTCCTTTCAAGCTCAGGTATATGTATATGTCAACCTTCTCCCCTCCAAAATAAAATTTTTTAAAGAAGTCCCACATTGAAAACAATTTAAGTTTGTAAAGTCAAGCACTTAAAGGTGAATAAATGTCAAACAGGTTTGACAACAAACTATTTGTTTTTAATCTTTATGCTCCATTTGCTGATGCTGTTGTAAAGGTTGCAGGCTCTGCCTGCCCCTGCTGCATTCCCTTCTCCTTCATCTCCTCCAAGCGTACAGGACTGCTCTTTGGGGTCTGTAAAAGCAAGACTAGGAGCAAAGGTGAAACGCTCTGGGAAAACTCTGCTCAGTAAATCCAGGATGTAACCGTTTTTTTCTGTGGTAACGGCAAATGTGCATTCTAGGTACAGAATGGCACTGTGAAGAGATGGTGTGTGCTCCGTACAGATAAAATTTTTAGACAACACAGCTGTCTAATTCTCACAGGTCTCTACCGAGACTGAACTAACAGTATGGACACTTGTAAGCAAACTCATGGGAAAAGCGAAGTAGTACATGATTGCTTCAAGGTTCACTTTCCATTCAAGTTCAGAGCCTTGCTCCAAATGCTAGAGATGCCAGAGATCTGGAAAATGACTGCAAGAATCTTGTAATACAAGGGAAACAAACAAAACAAACACAGTTTTCCTAATAAGATCTTCAGAGATGGCTGAATCATTTTAGCTTAAAAATTTCCAAAAGCAATGGTTAAGGATGGAAAAATCCTAACTTTTTGCAATAGTATCTGTGTTGCCTATAAAAATCTGCTATGTCTTGTAATGCTACATTTAAAAAATCTTCACAGATCGAGAGATAAATTGGCAATGTAATAGACGAATATTGTATTCGTACAAATTATGATTTTGTACTCATCCTCTTACAAGTCTTGCCTTTGGTTATAAAACATTTAGACTAAATTAGACAGTTTTTAGAAAACCTAAAAGAGAAGAAAGATCTAGCTATATAACTAAAGAATGCAAATTATGTCAGTGTTAAAATATCATATATACATAAAACTATCCTTTCGCATATATCTTTTTTATTGTTCCTAAATTCCATATTCCTAGATAGATACTGGATTACAGCACTAGCAGAAGACTGGTTACAGATAAAAAGTAAGTTCCCTTTCCAGTTCAAGTTTGGGGAAAAAATCACCATTTCCCTTGGGGATAGGAGCAGGTCCAGAAGGCACTGTTATGCTGTGACATGTATGGTCAGGCAACTTCATTTTTAAAAACTAATTCATGTAATGAGACATCTTTCAAAGAAGCAAAGAAGAGCAACTAGAAAGAAAGGCAGAGCTTTTGAAAAATGGTCTGCTTTCTTTGATATTTTAAAGCACAACACTATGTAAAAATCTACATATTGCTAGATCAAAAGAAGTAATTTCAGACTGAGAAGGCAAGAATCACATATTCACTCAGAGCCTGGAATGACTGAGCCACAAACCTGATGGCACTTTCTGTGCAGTTCTTAAATATGAATACAGAATAACAATGGCCTCTAGCAGCAGATAGTGATATCATATGCAGCTGGTTCTTTCCACCTTAGGACTCAAATGATCCTACAGACCACTTAGGCATTTCATGGCATGCATTTTTAACACTGCCAGCACTATTAATTATACTGAGTGAACGTCTGTTTCTCACACCGATCAAATATGCTTTATAAGGGCACTTCTGCTGCAATGTATTATGAATCTGGTTTCAGATGTCTGGCTGAGCAGAAAAAGATGCGCAGACTGAATGTCAGGTGTGGCAACCAATAAACCTTTCATTCTCAGATGTAAGCTGAGCGTGGACCAGTGATATAAAACAGCATGGGGGAGAAAAGAGAAGAGAAAGGGGTTGTGAAAAGATCACCAAGAAATATTCACACTTTAAGTGAAGTACCACGCCTGTGTGATGAAGTTTGGAGAGTGAGGAAGGGCAGACTAAGAGTACAAGGAAAAAGATCAGCTCACTGAAGTTGTGCCTACAAGAAAAAGGGGAGAAGTAAAAGTAGGGAAAGGAAGAAGGAAATGGATACATTAGATAAACTGAGGTTGAGAAGAAAAGCACATTTCATCTGTTCTGGTCCTGCTTTAGACAAGAGGATGGACTACCTGACCTCTCAAACACCCTTACTGCCCTATTTTCTGGGTACATTTCTTGTGATTTATATTTTAAATTGGAGAAAAAGCTATCACCTAATTCTGACTATTCGAGGCATTCTTCAGTGAATTCTGCAAACAATATTCAGATTTTTCAACAGTGCTAAAATGTATTATGAAGTCTTTGCAAAGGTCAAGAAAATCTCTACACAGCTGATGAGATCATGGTTTCTGTATAAGAGCCGTTGCTGCTGGAAGGTGGCTCTGTTATCCCTTCTCCAAGCAACGCTTTCCAGCTGGGCAGTGTCATTTTCCCTCTAGCCATTCCTGCAACACCTCTCACGCTTGTCTGACTTCTTAGGTAGCTGCTAAAGCTAAAGAGAGTGGAAATCTATTAAATTCTAGCTTTCTGGGTTAGTTTCCTGCCAGTTTAGTGAGGTCAATTTGTGCCAGTGCAAAGGGTGGAATAGGAGCAGGGGTATAGGCTTCCACCTTTTGAGTGGAAAAAAGTTGTCTTATTAACCGAACCATCTGAAAGAACCACTGCCTAAGACAGATAGATATATCTGAAAGCCTTAACACTACTTACAGAAGAGCTACAAAATTATACTAGTACACCTTTATGTCTCTGCACAAGCCTGTGAGAGATCATAATATATAATATCCAACACATTCAGAGAAAAGATACCAAAAGGGTTTCTGAAAATAACAATCAGAAACCACCTGAAGCAGTTATTTTCAAGTCATCTCAAGAAACTTCATCAGCAGAGGGAAAAGGAAGGCACAATAAAAAGGCTTATTCAGTGCATCCTAATTCTGTATATATTTAATTCAGGAAATGTCCAACTCTTCCATATAAACATATTTTTTAAAAATTAACTAGCTTTCAAATTACTTAGTTTTGCATGGTATACACTAATGTAGAACACAGAGACAAAGAGGTTTTCCAGCCCATACACACTCCTGTTGTATTACTTAGGTCATAAAAAGAACAATTAAAAACAAATCAGTAGCCAATCATCCTTGTATCAATCCTCTACGGATCTCCCTTCACCTCACATCCTTCCATGTCCTAACCATTTGCCCACTCAAATGACCTCGCAGCCTCTATGCACCCTGCTCCGGGTTCTCCCTCTCATGTCCTTCTCCTCGACAAGGAAATTATGCTTATCTGTAAATATAAAGGTAACGCAAAACTTTCAGTATAGCCACCATATAGGTCCACTTCTCATGTCTTATTTCCAAAAGCCTAATCACTGTCTGTTGTTGTTAGAGAGCATATTTCATCAGTTCAGTATTTATTTTCATAATATAATTCTATATACATTTATTAATTCTATGTATTGCTCTAATTACACTGACACTAAATTACTCATGTCAGGTACAAATTTGGCATAAATTTAACAACACAGCAGACAAATTCTGACTTGATTTTTGAAAGATGAATGACTTGAGCAAAGCTGCCCTGGATGTAAGTCACCATAACAATGGTAGGAAGAAGGGAAGGGACTGATTCGTCAAAACCAAATGCAGTTATTGTACATTAGAAATACTCTAAATTAACCGTGTAACCTTCCAGCTTAGCTTACAGGTCTTCATTTAAAAACACATTTAGGGAAATGATTATTTCAGTTCCTGATACTAGAGGGTCTCCTTATCTGTCCTTTATATGCGCTTGCTGCAGACAGGAAGAAGGTTGAGTAGGGGTGGGGAGAGTATGGTCACTTGGTCAGTTTGGGATTTGAGGATCAGGAGTCTGAGACGTGGAGAAGATATGTGGTAAGAGCATGCCAGGGATGAAGCCTGGGACACTGTGAAAAAGGGAGGATGCAGGTATTAGGTCTATGACCTAACGCAAGACATACGTACTCCTAATATTGAGGGCAACATGCCTTCCATCTTTTCACTTTTGATTTTCCCAAATACATGAATTTTAATCCTTTTAAATACAGCAAATGACCTGTTGGGTTTTTTAATTGTAAAAATCACTAAAAAAGGGTGACTGATTACCTGGTATTTCTCCCTACCTGATCTCAGCAGATCCTACCAGATCTACCGTATCGAATCATCTCAAAAGGTGTCCTTTTGACTGATTCTAAAAACCCTCCAATAAGTAAGACTTCATAATTTATTTTAGCAAATATATTCCAATGCCTAACAATGCTTACAATTAGAAGATTTTTCTTTTTAACATCTAAATTTTAGTATCTAAAGATCTTCAACTTTTGGACCTTTTTATTGAACTCTCTAATTTTACTAAGAGTTATCATATTAGATCTGAGTTTCATCTTCTCGTATTCTACCGGCCTCTTGGGTCTTTCCTCTTATTAGTAAGAAATAATGAAGAAAAAATTGCACCAAGAGTATTTGCACACAACCACTCATCTTGCTCTTCATGTTCAATGGAAGTCTTTAAATATAAATATAATATTTACATTCTACATAGTATTAAGCAACTATGCCAACCTGTTACTACCATAGACAACATAAAATATTGAACCCAAACCATCAATTTCAGTGGGTTAGAGTGCTGAGCAAAAAATTCCTCTGTCGAGAGAAAGCGGAGTTAGTTTGCTTCTTTCAACACCAGTCATCCAAATCACTTTCAGACAAGTCAATTTATTTTATTATCAGCTAATTCAATCCTTACATGCATCTAATTAATTTTGAAAATCGATTTTACTCATAGATTAAGGATAATGTCATGAAGTAAAGCTGCTTATAATTATAGGAACTGCTGTGTGTGTGAGCACAACCAGAAAGGCAAGTTAAAAATATGTAGTTTATTAAAGACTATTGCGAATTTTTTTAGTTCATAGGAGAAAACAGCAGTTCTTGGGCTTATTTTTTCCAATACAGAAAATTAAATAAAACCTAATTGTTTACTTTTGTCTTACTCATTCTCAGCTACAGATTGCACATATCGCAATGTTTTTAGGGGTTGTTTTATGTGTGGCAAATCATGGAACATAAAATGCTTTTAAAGGCTTTTCTTATAGATAATCTGGGTTTGCAGCACTCCAGTATCTCAAACCTTAATGAGATGACACAGAGGAGATAAAGTTCAATAAATGAAGTTATGACAAGAATAGTAACTCCTTCTGTCTTCTTTCTTTCTACTATGTCTACTTTCTACTATGTCTACTTCCTTGTGTACTGTAATAAATTCAAAGACTCTTGATATTAAGTGTAGGATTTATCTCACGTAATTTTAAAACTTCGGGATTTTATCCAAACTAGTCATATGGGCTTTCTTTCGAGGGCTCAGACAAGCATTTCCAGCAAGGAATTCAGATATCCCATTCTCTCTTCATCAAACACAGAGAAAGCTGAAACCTGTATCACATACCCAACCTTCAGATGGTTAAAACAAAGCACGATGAATCTTCCCATAAGGGAGGCTGGATTTACCTGACTGCATCTGTGCAACACGACCCGGAGTCTCTCAGCTGAGCCCACTAGCCAAAGCCTACTCCTGGCACTGAACCCAGAACCAAAGCCTCCTCCTGGAGCTGAACCTTCTGAGGTAGCTGTAGCACCATCACTAGCAACAACAGGAACGCTAATGGCAATTTATCTCCCATTTCTTCAAGTGTTAAGATTCAGGAGGGAGGGTACAATGATGGCACAGCCCACTCCCACAACTGATGAGGGAATTATTATTATACACTTGGTTCTACCTGTTTTGCAGCAGCATCTAGAAACATCTGTGGAAGGTCAGGGAGTACCTGGTCAGGCAGTACTAAGAAAACAGTCTTTGCCCTATAGAAATTATTATTCCATTCCAGTGCAGCACCAGAAGTGCAACTGCACTTTCTGCTTCTTACTTGTTCCGCAGGGCTCAGACACCCAAAGAACATAGAGAAGGTCAAGCACAAAGAGATACTATTGTCCTTACACCCTCACTTGTCCAAAGATAAGTGTACCTGTTCCTTCTTAGCCAAATTTGAACATCCTCTAGTGGATGTCATAGAAATACACATTTTTGTCCATGAACCTTATGCAGAAATGTATTGAAACAGCAATTTTATCAATATATAGGAACATAATTTCCACCATACCAGATAACTCATCAGTTCCTTTTCCAAACTTTCCAAATATTTTTTTTGATGCAATACGTCTACATATCACTTACTGCCAGTGCAGATACCACATTTGGATCCATAGATAATAAATCTCAAAGCATAGGTTTAATCTATGAAGTTCCTGGGGGTAAAACTACTGTCTCTTTGGGTATCTGCCTTCATGGGACTGTAAAGTCCAGAGAACTTTCCTAAATCCATTTATGAAGCAGAATTTAGTACTCAGATTAAATATGACATCAGATATGACAAATGGGTATGTGTGAAGCTGAAGACAGCTCATGAATTCAGGAATTTTCTGTTTTATAATAGATCCGAGAAAATGGTAACCCCAGGCAGCTGGCACATCGTGGCTGAAGTAAGGCATCTTACTCATGCTGTAGTACTTCGTTTAACAGAGTCAGACTCATCACCACCACCACCAATCTTTAATGACTCTTTCTAGGTTCAGTCATGATCTTCTCTTTTTTCTATCAGTTCTACACTTGGATAGCTTCAAGAGAGTTAGGAATTTCCTGGATCAGCACCGACGAGGTGAGAATTGGCCGCTGGTGCATTGTTTTGCAGGACACCAGGTTAAAGGAGCAAGCTGCAGCACAGCAAACCCAGTGCAGTACATTTCCTCTGACTTTTGTTGCCACTTTCAGCACTGGGAATCATAAGGCTGATGTGTATCATACAGGCAGGGAACGCACACTAAGAACGGAAGAGTCTTAATCAGGACTTCTTTATCATATGGCAAAAAATTTGGAAAAGGGAAAAAAAGACCACTATGTTTACTGGTAGATGCCGCTACTAATAATTACACATTACTTCACAGTTAACATTTAACAACCACCGTAATTCAAATATATCTATTTTCTTCTGCTCATGGACAGTTGCCACAAGTACACAGGGAGTTACTTTATACGTCATCTGAGACGTTATTTTGTATGGAACCCGAAATGGATCATTCCTGCAACTTAATTATTTGTACAGATTGCTGCCTGTCTTTTCACTACACTTATTCTCACATTTTGCATAATCAATTCTTTATCTAATCTGAATACAGAAAAGTAGAAGAAAACAGAAAATTCCCAAAGGGAATAGTATACTGTAATTTTACTGTTAGTCTTTTATAATGATTTGCTCAAATGTCTCTCAAAGACAGGTCACTAAACCATGTTTGGACACTTGTGCATCATTCTGTCTTCATTTGGCTAGTATGAGAATAAGCAAAAATGTTATAAATTAATATTTACTCTCACTTTCTAATTTGATATACTGAGAGATTGCAAGTACACCTTCATTTTCTACATTCTTTACAAGATATATCTTTCCATGTTGGCTTAAAGGGTAGTTATAATCTATATTTCATGGAGGAGCTGTGGAATATTCTTTACTTAAAAGTAAAAATAATCTTTTAACTTTGTCCTTATTCACGAAGTTATTAATGCCTTTTCTTTCTGGAATGTACAAAAGTGACCCACATTTGGTTTCAGAACAGAATTGTCCTGGCTGATATATAGTGTTACCACACAATTTTTTATAAAGTTATATATTTCAAGTGATTCATCAGAAATGGTGAATATATAATTATGTGGCAATTCATTGGGAAAGTAGGTTAAATAGGAAGTCAAATGTGAGATCAAGTCACTTAAATCATTCACATATTGTGAATCACGTGCAAGAGATTTTTAATGGATGTCCATTTGTATATTTCCCTTATTTGTTCTAAAGTGCCTTTAATCTCACTAAATCCCCAAATTAAACCACAAAAAAATAGAGAAGTAATTGAATCTTAATAAGGGAAATGGCTGATTAAACAAAAAGGAGCAAGCGTTCCCTTAACCAGTACTTAGGGCACTCAGGCTTCTGGAAGGGCTCCCAGAACCAGCACCATTTAAAAAGTACTTTACTCAGGAAGAACAACTTGCTTGCACGTGTCAAACAGAAAAACATCAGTGTGTAAGGTAACATATGCAAAAGAAAATAACAGAGGAAATGATGACAGATATTACTAAAATACAGTGAAGGGCTGGCAGTAAAACATGCAGGGCTATATATGCCTACGAATCCATATGTTCGGAAACCACAGTGGATGTATCCTAAGGCCCTAATCCTGCAAACACTTCTGTACATGCATTCAACTCCATAGTAAGAAAATCCAAAGCTCCAAGACCGGAAGACCAAACCTCTATATACCACAAGAGAGTGCTGAAAACTAAAGGGAGAAAAATTTGAATGCTCTTCAAGACCTACAGATTGCATACTTTAGCAAACAAATTATCATTTTGCTTTAAAAAAGGCAAAGCTGTATGAATTTTCCTTTCAGAATGTCTGCATAAAACAGTTCATTTTGAAGATAATTGTAAGGAGGTTAGCAGTATTTTTTTGATGGATAAATGCCTAATAACTCTACTGTAATGAAAATATATTTTCAATGAAAGACGGTAACAGTTTGTCATGTTTTAACCGCAGCCAGCAATTATGCACCACACAGCTGCTCCCTCACTCCTTCCCCCTCCCAGTGGGATGGGGAGACAAATGGGAAAAAAGGTAAAACCCATGGGTTGAAATAATGTTTTAATAACTAAAGTACAATATAATACTAACAATAATGATAATGAAATACAATAATAATAATAATGATAATAATAATAATAATAATAATGAAAAGGAATATAACAAAAAAAAGGGAAAAAAAAGAAAAAATAGGAAAAAAAAGAAAAAAAAAAAGAAATAAAACTAAAGGAAAAAAAACCCTAGTGATGCACAATGCAATTGCTCACCATCCACTGACCGATGCCCCAGCAGCGATCCGCCCCTCCCAGCAAACTCCCCTGTATTTATATACTGGGCATGACGTTCCATGGTATGGAATACCCCTTTGGCTAGTTCGGGTCAGCTGTCCTTGCTATGCTCCCTCCCAGCTTCTTGCACACCTGCTTGCTGGCAGAGCATGGGAAACTGAAAAGTCCTTAACTTAGGATAAGCGCTACTTAGCAACAACTAAAACATCAGCGTGTTATCAACATTATTCTCACACTAAATCCAAAACCCAGCACTGTACCAGCTGCTAAGAAGAAAATTAACTCTATCCCAGCCAAAACCAGGACAATACCCACCCTTTACTCTATACCATTTACGCCATGCTTAGGTCCCACAATTTCCAATACATTTCCAATTAATCATCACCACTTTTCCTGTCTTTTAACATACACACACAGATATCATCCCCACAGTCTATGGGCCATCTCTATCAAACATCTGTTCAGTTCATCCAGTCCATGACTTTGGGCACCATTTGTCATAACAGTCTGTCTGGGCAGGAGGGATGGTGCAAAGTCCGCTCAGTCGGCAGAGCAGGATCTGGCTTTGGTGCAGTGTAGTGGGCAGATGACATTGGGCGCAGCAGGAGGATGGTGTGTAGTGTCGGATTGTTGCATGCTGAAGTCAGTCCTGGTTCCATCACTACTGCACTTCACTCAGTTTTGTCAAAGTTCATTCTTCATTGATCTAAGTGATTCTTACTGTAATACCATCGATATAGCATATAACAATTACAATAATGATGACATACAGTGGCAGGATTACATAGCAATAAACATCATACAATTTAATCTATTGGCTATTCTCACCTAAAATCAAATCCCCTTGAGGCACACATCGGACTTCCCCATCCTTCCACATCACCCACCAAGTGCACCCAGGTCCTTGAGCAAAAGCAATCCCATGAATGGGTTTCCCTTTCCATGAGGTAGGAGTAACCCAGACTGTCTTCCCTAGCATATTTTTTATGTGCACTACAGGTACTTCATCACCTTCTACAGTATGTAAAAGTTCTAATTGGGCAGGACCAGCCTCGTTGACAGATCCTCTAGTGTTGACTAACCAGGTGGCTTTTGCTAAATCTGTATCCCAATGTTTAAAGGTCCCACCCCACATTGGTCTCAATGTAGTCTTCAACAGTCCATTGTATCGCTCAATCTTCCCGGAGGCTGGTGCACGATAAGGGATGTGATACACCCACTCAATGCCGTGCTCTTTGGCCCAGGTGTCTATGAGGTTGTTTCGGAAATGAGTCCCGTTGTCCGACTCAATTCTTTCTGGGGTGCCGTGTCGCCACAAGACTTGCTTCTCAAGGCCCAGGACAGTGTTCCGGGCGGTGGCGTGGGGCACGGGATATGTTTCCAGCCATCTGGTGGTAGCTTCCACCATTGTAAGCACATGGCACTTGCCTTGGCGGGTTTGTGGGAGTGCGACATAGTCAATCTGCCAGGCCTCCCCATATTTACATTTCAGCCATCGTCCCCCATACCAAAGAGGCTTTAACTGCTTGGCTTGCTTAATTGCAGCACATGTTTCACATTCATGGATAACCTGTGCGATAGTGTCCATGGTCAGGTCCACCCCTTGATCACAAGCCCATCTATATGTTGCATCTCTTCCTTGATGACCTGTGGTGCCATGGGCCCACTGAGCCATAAATAATTCACCCTTATGTTGCCAATCCAGATCTACCTAAGCCACTTCAATCTTAGCAGTCCAGTCTACCTGCTGGTTGTTTTGATGTTCTTCAGTGGCCCAACTCTTAGGTATGTGAGCATCTACGTGATGCACTTTCACAACCAGGTTCTCTAGCCAGGACGCAATATCTTGCCACAATGAGGCAGCCCAGATGGGTTTACCTCTGCGTTGCCAGTTACTCCGCTTCCATTGCTGCAACCACCCCCACAGAGCATTTGCCACCATCCATGAGTCAGTATAGAGATAAAGCACTGGCCACTTTTCTCGTTCAGCAATTTCTAAAGCCAGCTGGATGGCTTTCACCTCTGCAAACTGACTCGATTCACCTTCTCCTTCTGCAGTTTCTGCAACTTGTCGTATAGGACTCCATACAGCCGCCTTCCACCTCCGATGCTTTCCTATAATGACAGGACCTATCAGTAAACAGGGCATATTGCCTCTCATTTTCTGGCAGTTTATTATACAGTGGGGCCTCTTCAGCATGTGTCACCTCCTCCGGTGATATTCCAAAATCTTTGCCTTCTGGCCAGTCGGCGATCACTTGCAGAATTCCTGGGCGACTGGGGTTTCCTATTGGAGTTCGTTGTGTGATCAGTGCAATCCACTTACTCCACGTAGCATCAGTTGCATGATGTGTAGAGGGACCTTCCCTTGAACATCCAGCCAGCACGGGCAGTCGGGGTGCTAATAGAAGCTGTGTTTCAGTACCAACCTCTTCCGACGCAGCTCAAACTCCTTCATATGCTGCCAGTATCTCTTTTTCAGTTGGAGTATAGCGGGCCTCGGATCCTCTGTACCCCCGACTCCAAAACCCTAGGGGTCGACCTCGGGCCTCCCCAGGTGCGTTCTGCCAGAGACTCCAGGTAGGGCCATTCTCCCCGGCTGCAGTATAGAGCACATTGCTAACATCTGGTTCTGCCCAGACTGGCCCAAGGGCTTCTGCATGAACAACCTCCCGTTTAATTTGTTCAAAGGCTTGTTGTTGCTCAGGGCCCCATTTACAATCGTTCTTCTTCCGAGTCACCTGATAGAGAGGGCTTACAATCATACGTGATTTGGAATATGCATTCTCCAAAACCCCACAATGCCTAAGAAAGCTTGTGTTTCCTGTTTACTAGTCGGTGGAGACATAGCTGCTATTTTATTGATCACATCCATTGGGATGTGACGACGTCATCTTGCCATTTTATCCCTAAAAACTGCATGTCCTGTGCAGGTCCCTTCACCTTACTTTGTTTTATGGCAAAACCAGCTTTCAGAAGAATTTGGATTATTTTCTCCCCTTTCTCAAAAACAACTTCTGCTGTGTTGCCCCATACGATGATGTCATCAATGTATTGCAGGTGTTCTGGAGCTTCACCCTGTTCCAGTGCATTCTGGATTAGTCCATGGCAAATGGTGGGGCTGTGTTTCCACCTCTGGGGCAGTCGATTCCAGATGTACTGGATGCCCCTCCAAGTAAAAGCAAACTGTGGCCGGCACTCTGCTGCCAAAGGGACTGAGAAAAATGCATTAGCGATATCAGTTGTGGCGTACCACTTGGCTGCCTTTGACTCCAGTTCATATTGAAGTTCTAGCATGTCTGGCATGGCAGCACTCAGCGGTGGTGTGACTTCATTCAGGCCACGATAGTCTACTGTTAGTCTCCACTCTCCATTAGACTTTTGCGCTGGTCATATGGGACTGTTTAAAGGTGAGCGAATTTTGCTGATCACTCCTTGGCTCTCCAGTCGATGAATCAGCGTATGGATGGGAATCGGAGAGTCTCAGTGGGTGCGATATTGCCGTTGGTGCACCATTGTGGTAGCTATTGGCACCCGTTGTTCTTCAACCCTCACCAACCCCACAACCGAAGGGTCCTCAGAGAGACCAGGCAAGGTGGACAACTGTTCAATTTCCTCTGTCTCTAAGACAGTTATACCAAAGGTCCACCGGTACCCTTTTGGGTCCTTGAAATACCCTCTCCTGAGATAATTTATGCCAAGGATGCATGGAGCCTCTGGGCCAGTTGCAATGGGGTGTTTTTGCCACTCATTCCCAGTTAGGCTTATTTCAGCCTCCAATACAGTTAGCTTTTGGGATCCCCCTGTCACCCCAGAAATACAAATGGGTTCTACCTCTTTATAGCTTGATGGCACTAGAGTACACTGTGCACCAGTGTCTACTAGAGCCTTATACTCCTGCGGGTCTGATGTGCCAGGCCATCGGATCCACACAGTCCAATAAACCTGGTCGTCCCTCTCCTCCACCTGGCTGGAGACAGGACCCCTCTAGTCCTGGTCATAAGATTCTCCACTCACTTTTTGTAAAAATGGATTAGAATTCCTTCTCATAGGATCAGGAGTACGATCAGCCCCTCCACTCTGTCTGGAGTGTACCAGCTACTGTACAAGCTACTAAGAAGAAAATTAACTCTATCCCAGCCTAAACCAGGACATGGTTTCAGTAAGGGATGGCTACAAGAGCTTCTGCTGGAAATATTAAGATCTTTACCTTCACCTTCAGGAAGGGTAAAATGGTAACACTGTTTGCTTGACGCAAATAATAATGAGACAGCATTGCAAGTACTTATTTAAGTTCATTAAAAGCCTCTCATATTTTTTCAGGAACTTGATCCATCACAAAATTTAAGCACGTAAGTTGATACAAATCAACAAGCTTACGTATAAGTGCAATGTTAAGCACATGTTCAAGTCCTCTGCTGGATAAGAATCAACTTGATTCTAAAAACACCACAAATTGTGACGTGAATATTGATAGCAAATCACAGTGAAAAGTTTTCCAAAGGTCAATGTCAGAAAGAAGCTAAAACAGGTGGAAAACCTTAAGATCCCATCACTCCCACTGCGCACCGATATAAAATCATGTTAATTAGCATCTTTATTTTTCTAATGAGCCTTCTCCTTCTCTTTCTGTTCCGGCTTCCTGTACACCTCTCTATTTCCCTGGCACTTAACCTTGCCAAAAGTGGCTGCTCAAGACAGTCATTTGGTATCACTCTCATCAGTATTGATCTACCCGACAGTGTTGTATCCTGTTACATATTTTCACATGAGAGAGGGACAAAGATCTGTTGACACAGCGCATGGCTAGATTAACCTTGAATGCTAATGGATGCTGAACAGAAGAGCCATGGACTCATTCATTATCTTAACTATCACTAAGTCGTCAGGCCCCGTATCAGCATCGCAAGCCTAGAAACCATTTGATATTTAGAAGTAGATCTTGTACTGTTTTCTATTTGTCACAGAAATGAGGACCTACTAGTATCTGAGAAGCTCAAGCTCAGAAACAAGATGGTCTGGGAATGAGCCAAAATATCTCTACCAGGCTCACAGGAAGGTAAACAAGGCACTTGCAGGTTTCTGAGCATTATGATCACAAAACACATTATGATATTTACTTACAAATGTCAGACACTCTGCAGTAGCATTAAAGGGTCTTCTAAGATCCAAGCAGGGACATGGCAGACAAGGTAAACAGGTATTAAGTATATTCATCCACTTTGTGTTTTAGAAGAAAATGCATATCTCTCTTTAGCAATTGTGAATAATGCCATATGTTGTGGTAAAAAGCTTTAAATGTAGATTCTGGCCCTCAGTTCATAACATGTATTTTTGAACTTACTGTTCCGGAGAAAATCCAAGCTATATATAATTTAAGGTTTGGGGGTTGTATTTTTTTTTACTTCTCTCATAATCAAGTGGGAAAAGCTGCACTTGGCATTCATGGGAAGCTTATGTGCTGAAGCAGTGATGTGTTTGTGTCCACAGAACTCATGATGTAGCATTTTGTGGTCTATAAAGAAGATTCCGTCATCCTGATAGAGAAGAGGTACCAGTGTAAGCCAGCAAGACGCTGAAGGGACATCAGTTTCCTAGAACCAGTCAGCACTCAAACAGAAAAGTATCCACTCAGGCAGTCCCACTTCATATTATATGAAAAGGTTAGATCGTCTTTGGGAAGTCTGCCTCTACTTTTCTGGACTGAAAAGAGCAGGAGAATTACTCCTATCTCATATGTGCCAGTGAAGTCCTTGAAGAGCCGTGTAGTTAATTACGTAGTTCCTCCTTTACAGCAAGTTTCAGGTATGAAAAGCTCCAACCCTTGGCAGAGCAAGTTTCTCCACTTATGCCTAAGAATGACAGGGTACAGTTTGTTTGTCCTCTCAGACTGCCAAGAGGAAGGCCAGCCAATACCAATTATAGTACTTTTAAACATACTCACATTTGCCTATTAGATACTTAAATCATTTAGGTGATTCTTCCTTAAAAACATAAGTGTTACTTCAAAAGTGACTTAAGAGCCTAACAAGTTGATCTCATGGGAAAGCCAGTGCTAGGCAAATTAGGGATGAAGGTAACGTGCAGTAGTTACTCTGCACAATCTCCCCACACAAGCCTTCCAAGTGCATATGAAATACCAGCAACGTGCTCAGAAATTCAGCATGCTGTCTATAGCATCCTCATGTACACACCAAAATAACTGCCCTGCACTGAGAGGCCCCGTGCCTTACTGGCTTTCTTGCTTTACCAGCTTTCACTGAAGCTTGGGGTCCTAGTAATTTTTAAAATAAGGCATCAGGTTCCCTAAAAAGCAGAAGTGCTTTTGACATTTTTACCGCTCGAGTATTACCTCATTTTGCACGACCCAAAATAGTCACTAGAGTGACAAGCTGCCTTTTGAGGCCTGATCTGACCCAAACTCAGGTACTGCCTGGCTCTGCACTATGAAATCCCAAGGTAAAAAGTAGAACAGTTTGATCAGAAATAAAATATCGGAGGAACACAGTAACATTTTTTGCTATTGATTCCTCTTATAGCCAAATGTAATCAAGTATTCATTAAGCACAATAAAATATAGGGCATTTGCTGCTTTTAATTAGTCTTTTTGAGGAAGAAACAAAACAAGCCTGTTGCTGAAAAAGACTCTTAATCCTTTTGGTGCAAGGTTATTATCCAAAGTGAAGACATACTTTGGTTCATTGATTTATATGGGATGTACTAGATGAAAGAAAAGTTTAAAACTCAGACTTAGCAATAGCACATTAATTTAATGGGGAGTCAAAGGCAACTTAGAAGTATGTTGGAGAGAACTCAGATGTCAGGGGAAAGAGGAGAAGAGTCAAATATTACCAGTAACAGGCAGGAAATAACGTTTTTGGCAGTGGACTGACAAACATCACAATGTTCCCTGAGGAGTGATTTGCTGCTCTCATTTGCCTTGCACTGCTCAAAGTGCACTCTGAAAAGCAACCCTTATTATAACTGTCTGTTCTATCAGTAAGTGAAAGACCAAATTACTTACGGCTTTTTCATCAATTTATATCTGCAAGACTACATTTCAAGCACTAATTTACCTGGAAAATAAATATTGCTCCTGTCTCATTGCAGAAGATGATCTCTGCCTAAACTTCTGATGCACTGATTCGCGTAATATTTGCTTCCCTTCAGTCAAGTAAGTGCACATTCCCCACTGATGGGAAATGGCCAGTCATTGTAACAACTCTCAGCTTCTGCCTTTGATTGCCACAAAACAGAACTGGCTAAAAGTCACAGCAAACTCCAAGGCAAGCTCCAAATTTCTAAAAAATATGTATTTCAGTTTGGGGAAAAAAGTCTTTCTAAATTTCCTGCAGCAGGAAAAAGATCAATTTGGAAACAGGTAAAAACTCTTAGCTTAGAGTGTCAGAATACCTGTTAACCTTTCAGGCCAAATTCTGAACATCTCAAGTCAGTGTAGCTTCAGGTTTTCAGCTTCCTAGCTCCTTGTTTCCCAAATACTTGTAGCTGGTAAGTCTGAAAGCTCTCGATGCTCAATCAAATGCATGAATTCTGAATACTTCCAGTTTTTCTGGCTGATATCTTTGAACTTGGGACAGACCATATGGTGAGATATCTCAAAGGACATCATTGACCCTGGAAGCTATCAGTTTCCTGGCTCCAGAGTAGTTAATATAGTAGGCCTGTTTAGGAGCCATGGGTTGCAATAACCTTGACTAGTGGCTCCAGAGTCACGGATTGGTTTGCCCAAAGGCAACTTACAGGGTAGAATCACCTAGAACTGTGAGTCCAGCACCACAGGAGGCAAGGTAAGCCAAATATACTTCCAAAGAAACCCCATGTTTTGTTAAAAAGTGCTAAAGCAACTTTTTTTAATATTCTGCTTTCAACATCTGCTCCCAGCTAACTTGTCTCTTCACTCTGGTGCTTGGTGTGTCTTGTTATTGAAATGAGAACTCATGATCTTTACTCAAAAACTATCCCCGATTCCCACATTCTCCATTACTGTTGACATTGCCAGCATTCCCCTTCATAGTATCATGTGTGAAAGAACACCTCCTAGAACTTGACTTGATCACTCTAATTGTGCTCCTTCTTTCACTACAGTATATTTCACTTTTTAACCATACTGTGAACACTCCCAAGCAACCCTTTATATTTCATCTCGGTTACTGCAGCTACGTATTTTCTGGATACCATGACATTTTCATTGCTAAGAAATACACTGAAAAGGAAAATTTGCTAAGACTAACTGCCAGTAGCTCTAGCAATCATTTGAAATGAGAAACCCTCCAGCAAGGTTCAAGTGCTGAGGCAGAGCAAAGACTGCAACATCAGATTTATATAATCCAGACAGGTGCCATAAAACCTAGATGACAGAAGCAGACTTACTCTCAACTTAAATGGATATTTAATTATTTATGCAAAGTAGAGCAGGTCCAAGAACAGAGAGTGTGTGCGCTACTCAGCCTTGCAATAATACACTGGAAATAACAAACTCCCTCTGATTGTATAAGACTATGAATCTTCCACATTGGAGGATGGTGCCATATCTTTAGAGGTGGTGGTAGGTCTTATCTTTGGCTTTTGATGAAAAATGCAAGCAAGTATTTATTCCATACCAGAAGATAAGTTAGGAATTTTCTTTGAACTGGTAACAGCACTATTAGAACCTGCCCCCATTCAAAACTCTTCACACCAATGACTCCTGTTCTCCTTGCAGGAATCTAACACAGCCAAGTACAGTCAAGTGAGATATCAAATGAACATTGCTATGAATATATCAATGTATACTCAAACTGCATGCAATATCATCATAGCCATCTTTGTTCCTCCTATGTCACTTACTCATGACCCTCATAGCACACAATCTTCCCATGTCATTCTAAGGCACCTGACAGGAGGTGCGTTCTGCTGCCAAGATTTCTGGCTTCTGTGCACAACCGCAATGTGCATAATACACAAGTAATAGCATTAATCATCGGTCCTGCCCACCAAGAAATTAACTGAACATTTGTTCTCGGTGACTGACTCAACTTTTTTAGCAACTAATGTCCAGCACTTGCTTGGCTACTGCAGCTGATGATTTTGTTTGATGTCAACATGTCCAGAGCAAAACCACATGTGTAACATTCCTGATGATAGTTGACAGCCTTCCCTCCCCCCCCCCCCCCCAGGAAAAGCCCAGTATTGAATTAAAGTGGTGAGTTTTAAGTTTTAATTTTGGTGCTATCAGCAACCCTCATATCTCAACAAAGAAAAAGCCCTTGAAACACATAATAAATACATTGTAAGCACGAGATCACAACATTTTAAAGGTCTTGATTTTTATTAGCCATCATCAGTATATCCTCCAGCAAACTCAGATATGGAATAAAGAACTGTGTTCAAACCTTTCATAGAATAGTGTTCTCACTAAACCAGAAAGCACTCTTGTGAGCTATGGAGTAATTTCTTAAAGGCAATGAGCTTACATCACAGTATTAATCAGATTTTTTGACTCAATAATACAAACAATATGGTCTCATGGTAGTGAAATTGAGCCAATGCCTGAAATGCTAGGCCAGATTAAGCAAGACTATGAACACCTCACTTCAGTTAGGAACTCATTAATTACATAAAGAACCCCCCAAAACACAAGAATGTTTTATGAAACGCAGTAGAACTAGCTTTACGAGTAACTTTTCCCTCAAAGTAGGGAAGGATCTAAAGCCTACCTTGAAAATAACCGAAACATTAGTACACAATATTTGCACTTTTCAAACATCAATCAATATTGTGTGTATGCACAGTTTAATTATTCTGCTTTTTACATTTTCTGATCTCAGTTCATACAGTCTGTACATAAGCAAAATGTTTCCTTTCTTGAGCTCTGCTTATGCTGGCAATCCAATTCATCACAGCAACTAAAAACCAGCATTCATTTAAATTGGCATGGAAGTCTGAAACAAGCTTTATAAATCTCAAAGTTGTTTGGAACAGTTGGAACAGAAACTAGATTTTAATTCTGAATTTTAACTTTCCAAAGAGCTCCTATCTCTTAGAACTGAACCAAAATTTCAGTTGCAAACATCTCTGTAATTTCAGATGTTCGAAATATGACTCCTGAATGTTTTAGTATCTATGGCCCCATCTCTGAAATGTTTTACAATTTGTAATTTAAAATTAAAGTCAGTATATGCAGCATTGCCCCACTGTATTATGAAAACTATCACTATATCGTGCTGGTGGAATTTTGTGAATTTTAGATGGTGTCTATATTATAGAATTTTGTGTTTAGTGTCTCTTCTTATGGACATATTTCCATTCTTCTAATCATGTTGATCGTCTGTGCACAAATAGATGGTTGATACATTTTTTATAATCTAGAGAGAATTAATTCCACATACCACATTAGAATAGACAAAAACAAATTTAAAGTCCAGATTTGTCTTTTTGCAAGCTTTTAATTATGGCATCCATTCTAGTAAGTATGCTTCCTTACAGTTTCATCATTCACATTTAGTAATTCATTGTATCTGCACAAATAAATTAAAGCCATACAAACAGCATAATTGACCTTGAAATGCATAAAACTGACAACAGTTAGTTAAACGAATTAACATGGGAGGTCATCTTACCTGCCAGGCAGAAGATGAAACAGGGTGTAATTAGATGATAGATGAAGAGCCACATGGTTATCTTCTGTTCCGTGATTATCTCAAAAGGAATTGTGCCTTGCAGTACCAGCATTCAGAGAGCTAAAAATACCTGATTACAGAGAAAGAAAAAGGAGTGAATAATTCTGACATAAGGCTTTATCTCATATCACATTTCACTTGCCAGATTATCTGTCTAAACTGAATACTTAAGAGTTAATTTTTATAGAATCTTTTGAATAATAAATGCATTATCAAATTTGCTGGATCAAGTTAATGATCACTTTTATTCAGAGAGCACACTGTTTAAGAGTACTCAGATTTTCCAGTGATAGTATGTAATATGGTAAATATTAATACTGAACATCCTCTTTTAGACTCATCTTCCTAAACCAGATCCTCTCTCTGTGAACACTTCACATTATTAGAAATATTAAAATATTACATAGATTGCAATAAAATAAGGGAAGTCCAGATTCTATCCTCCTTCATCTCAGTAAATACTACATTACAATTATTTCAAAGTCTGTAAAAAGACAATTACAGTGAAACTGAAGTACATTAATCTCTTTCAGGATTCATATATTTTGTCTAGTATATCATTCCTTTTAAACTTTTAACATACAATTCATGATCCTCCGGAAAGGTGATATTAATTTTTATGAGTTTCCTTTTAAATGTTGAATATAATCATTATTGCAATGTTGTATTTGAAGTTTTCTCTTTTCCCTTTGGGAGAAACTCTGCCCATATATATACTAAAACCAAGCTAAAGAAACATGCAGCTTCTTTTGAATATCCTATGATTTTAGAAACCATTTTTCAGAATACTTTACTTCTGTAATATTGTTTACTTCTTTCAATTAGAATATTTTGCTAGCTTTTTGTTTCTGGCTGGTGGCTGTTATATATTTCTTTAGGGCAATGCGTCATCATGTTTGCAGTGTGCAATTCTCCATTTTGTTTAATGGATTTCTTGCCATGAATATATAAATGCATCCTTTACATCCATCTCATCTTGTTCATACTTCTTCTCTTGATTAGTTCTGCTGGTTAAGTTACAACCTTCACACAAAGCAAGGCTTCCAGCTTATCACTGACAGAATACTGTTGTATCTCAGGCACATGCCGGTATTATCCATTCCTCTCAGTATATTCATTTTATTACTATTTCATTATAATATATGCCTATACATACTTGAATACCCTTCAGTAACATGTATCCTAGGACGTTGTATGCTAATATGGCATTGTCACTTTTTACAAGAAGTAATCTTGATGCTACTGTTTTCCAGCTTCCCATGCCAAGTACCTATGACTCTGATAGCGGCTTCTACCTTTTACCAAGGCTCCTGCTCTTTCCAGGTCAAAATTTTTACTAAGTTGTTCTCTTTTTCCAAAATCCAAATGTTTTAGAGCTTGTTTTGAAACTGCCCTGTTTCCCATCTCCAACACCAAGAAACAAGCAGTTTTGAATTTCAAAGCACACGTACAAACGTACCTGACTCCCTAAGTATGCTTGGGATAAATGCTGCTCTGATTAACAGAGAGCCTCTGGTTTGAGCTGCTGCCGGACAGGCCTGTCTCAGCGTGCGTGTCTCATGTCTCTCCTTGAGGTGGCTAGGAACATGTCTCAGCCATTGGGACCTTACACTTGTGCCCCCCTCCTCAGAATAATGCTAAGAAGATGTTGATCTAAACATGCCTCAGATAGTGAGCTTTCCTTAGAAGAGAGTTTCATGGGGTGTTTTATTGAACTTACAGTGTAGGGAAATGGCAAGAAATACCACAAGAGAATCTTTTTGGCTCACAAATTACAGGAGCTGTTGCACTTCACATTTTTACTTTTTTTTAGCAGATGAAATCTTTAACAAACAGGTCAAAACTGTATTAGTTGCCATGACCCTAAAATCAGGGCTGTTACATGAAAACAGTGCTCAGCAAAACACATGCAAGAGCTAAACAGTGATCCCCAGAACTGAGATTTATTTAGAAATATTCCCTGGAAAAAGGCTCTTATGTTGGCAACAAATGCATATGCTTACTGTAGCTGGATCCAAGGGGAAGAATTTACTAAACATCTTTACCCTCCCGCTTCTGTTGGTACTAAAGTTTCTTCAGACTCTGTCACACAAAGGATATTCACAACTATTATTTCAGGCACCTACCTTAAACGACCAAGGTATGAACTACTGTGTCTATATGATATAAAAGACAGTGGTACAAATTACTTTGTATACTTTTCCAGCAACCATATCAAGGCTATGAAGCTGCTTGTGTTATGACACTGCCTTGCCTGGAACACTTATTTCCAAGTGACATGAGTTAAATTGCATAGTTACGCTGAAATAATGCACATAATTAAACAGCAATGAAACAGGAACTCTGTTGGGAACAATGGTAATTACACAGTAACTCATGGTGATAATAACTGTGTTCAAATGTATTGATAGATGAAACTGTTAAGAGTAAACCTGTGTTCTCTCTCTGACATTACAGGCACTGCCGCAGACCGAAGATCCCTCCTCCCTCTCTTTTGCAGAATCCAGGTTTGATTTTGGAAAGTTACCTTGTCCTCTAGCTCTCCAGAAATTCCTTTCTGTTGGCTCAGGAAAAAATGGTTTGAACACTGGTTCAAATTGCAGTAAATAAAAATTTTGTCAGCAAATGCTATAAATACCTCATTTTATTCAGATACAAAAATATCCACCCTGCCAGGATTAAAATCCTTTCCTTGCTCTCACTTCTTTCGGCTGAGCGGGTTCTGTATATATAGCACATCCATCCCTCCTGATTTATCACCGCTTGTGGACAAGAAGTGAGGCTGTTTCACTTCGCTCTGCTGAATTTTGGCAGAACAGCCTGCTATGAGATGAGACAGCATGCAGGTTATCGTCTGTATGTCTGAAGTGGTATGGCTGTACATAATGTTACAACCCAGCTGCCCAAGGAGGAGTCCAGGCGTATTTGAGGCAGTAGTACTCACGCCGGAGGCAGCACTGTGGGCTGCAGTGCTCACACGGCATTATCTACTGCCTCTTTTGCATTACAGCTCTCAACCTTTTTTCTTTGCAGAGAAAGATATTGTTGCCTAAGTAAAAATCGTTCCTGAACAAAAGAACAGTTATTAGTATGACTCACTTTTCTCCCCTGTAAAAGCAGAGTGACTGCATGCCTGGACATACTCCTTTTAGTCTGCACAGTACATTATCCTTCTTTTCTCACAGCAAAGCATCAGAATTCTAGCAAACGAGTAAGACATTTTTAAAATATGTAATAAAATGAGCAGGTATTTAACTGCAACTGTGTCAAGTTTAATTACTATCTAATGCTCATTGACTGTTCGGTTTCCCAAAAGAGCCAGTCACCACTACAGGGCGCTTGACTTTCTAGATTCAAGAAAAATCCTTCTGGTGAGCTGTCTGGAGTGCAATCCTCCCAAAGGAAGTGGGGGAAAACTGGGACATTGGCTGCTGAATAGGAAGCACGTTCAATTTTGAGCACAGGGACTTCCCAGAACGCTTCTGGAGGCTTGCAGTGTCTCGTGGTGCTTCATTAGGATGAGAGGTGTTCCCAGGACACAAGGGAAGACCTGCCTCTCTATACTACCCAATTGTAAGGATTCTTTAATCTCTCAAAACACACTTTAGGAAAATGTCTGCATTTTCTTCCACATTCTGTGTGGCTTTCTTCAGGTCTTCACCGCACACTTTGGCCTTCATTAAGGAGAAAAAGACACTTGTTTTACAGCTATGAAAATAGCCAGTGCTTTCCATCACTTCCCTACTTAATCCAAACATGTAGATGACATCATCATTTTGCAAGGACATAAAGCATTCATAATGTAGACACAAAAAGAAATTACAAACAGCAAGTAATGGAAGTCAGTTGAATAAAGATCACATAAGATCAAAAGCAGTGCAAATAGGCTACATAATCTACTAGATGTGAAATCAAGAAGGGGTGGGAATACACAAGGGAAAGCAGGGCAACAGTGGGGGATGTTAAAGGGATGAAGAAGAAGCAAAGAAACAGAACTCAGCATTACAGAGGGGAGGGATGTCATGTGGGACATTTAAGTGATGTGTGAGAGGATGGAAGCAATAAACCAACCCAAAAGGGCAGTCAGAAAGAAAGGCAGAGAGGAAAAGCGATGGAGATGGAGATGTACGTAGATGAAGGTGCATGAGGATTAGCAGTCACCTCTAGTAAATCTCAACGTTTACCATTGCAAGATCTTCCCTGAACCTCCCTTGCTGAGACTTTCAGCATGGGAGCAGCGTGATCGCTGCATCAGCCCCTGACATCTGCTCAGGGCTCCTGTCAGGAACCCCAAGTGCTGAATGGGCAGAGAGGGGGCCAAGGAAAGCGTTTAGGAGCTCTGGCTTGGTACACTTAGCTAGGAGAGGTAAATCAAGATGCTTGTTATGATTCTCATTTCCTGGTATATTATGATAATTATACACATTCAAGTTTTAGAATTGGTAGAGATTCTGTCCACATTAGACTATAAATAGATACAACGATCTAGAAGAAATCTCTGGTTCTCCACCCTTTTTCAAAACATGAATATATATAATTGCAATAATTCACTAGTAAATTAACACAGTGGCAAGTTATAATCAAAGCCTTTTAGGAGCCACACAATACTTCAACCTAATCAGTGTTTTGTATTTGTTTTTACTTCAGGCTCTTTTAGTGATTTTAGTAAGCATCTAATTGCCCATTGTCTTGATTTTCTTAAAAGACTTGGCATTTTTTGCTATGATAACTAACTCCTCATAAATCTTATTAGTTGCTCAGTATTTAGAATTACCAAGAAACTTTTGAATTTAACAAAAATAATGATGTATATTACATATTATTTATTGTATCACCCTTTGTCCTTTTCTACTATTTTGGTCCTTGCAATTTAATTTTGTGATCAATCAACAAGTTTTGGCGTTCTACGTTAGACTGTGCCATTAGAAAGGGCACTACATCTTATTTAAAAGTCTGGCTTTTCAACCATCACCCACAACCCCTTTATTTACTTCTGAAATCAATACTTTAGCCACTAGCATTTACTAGCCTTCTCTATTACCAGAAAGGTGATGACAGTCAAGTTCCTTGCCACTGCACAGATTTATCTCATTACAGTGGTCTGGGATTACTGTAAGTAAACTTCCAAACCAGCCCTGCTCTTATAGCACTGCTGCGTCTACAGAAATTTTAGATGTTAGCTGGCTATCTCTCAGAGTCCAAAAGTGGCTTTAGCTCCCTTCACAAAGGCTTGTAGAAACACTTCATTTCCTTTTGATCATCTTTGATTTCTGTAATTATACTCTTTGTTTTGCCAGATTTGTTCAAGCGGAAATGGAAGTTCAAAGCCACTGCCCCAACACTGCCCACTGGCCCAAACAGTCCGTCACCAACAGTTGTGCTTCTAGTATTTTCCACCTCATCCTATTTAAAGAATATAGCTACTCTCTCCATTTCACATGAATGAAAGCCAGCTAAGAAGCCCATCAATTTGATGGCCCATAAATAAGATACTCTTCTTGAACAGAATTTACATTTTCAAGGACAACATGCAATAACATAACAAACAACCACTAAGTTGGAGCAAAGAGCAGTCTAATTCCTCCCCCACCAACTACTCAAAAAATTTTTTTCTACAGCTTACAGGTGCTAAATAAACAAATAAAAAAAACCCCAGGATCAGTTCATTAATACATTTAGACAGGCTAAATTAATAAGTGATTCTATCACTAGAGGACAATTCAACCAGCTCTGTATTTTTGCTTAATAAACATTCACTTGGAAACACAAAGAACCAATGTCTTGGAGGTGATGAGGACTCCAGGGTTGTTGAGGGCTTGGCCCAAGTTTCAATGGGAAACCTTAACTTTGGAGTGCAACACAAAACTTCAATTTTTTTACAAATATTTATAAATTTACTCTCCATGCCTTCTTTTCCACTTAAGCTCTCATGTCGGTAGGCGTAAAAGAACTAGCATCCTGGCACACTGATGATCCGCAATATACTCTGGCTCAGAGTTACCCTTTTTCTCCCCTCCCTGCTTCCTTCTCTGGAACTGTGACTTCTCTCCAAGAATCAAGCACCAAAAAGACAATAAATTCCTTCTCTAGACGTGTTTTGAGCCATGCCTTTTGCACCTGAAAGCAACAGCGCCTATTCTACAAAGCAAAAAACATAGCATCTATAACAAGAAACAAAAACATCAAATGTATTTGCAGAAGATTGTTATAAGATACAGAAGGTACCACGGATCTGAATGGCAACCTCACTGTCACAAGATATCTGTTTTCCGTGGCAATTTTCTAATGCACCATTTTTTCAAGTAGGACAACATCCTGGTAGTTAATCACACTGTGAATTTAACTCTCCTGCTTCCTTTATATTTACACATCAAAGAATTCAGACCTCGAGAATCAGTAACTTCTTCAGTCAGTTGCTCAGTAGGCACTTTTGCTTTTTTGTTAGGCAATTAAGAAGCCCTATGGGACCTTTCTTTGCTTGCCTGCTATATCATCCTTCCCATTTTCATTTTTTCACTCCTTATTTTGGCTTTGTTATTTTGTCCTCTCAGACAGTTCATGCAACTAATAAGATGTCTTATTTTTCTTATTTGCATCCACAGATTCATTATGAATCAAGATTAATTCTTTGCCCTACAAGGGTTTTACAGCAGTCACACATCTATCTCATGTTGCAGTTAATCAACGACTCTGTAACGAAGGGTCATTTAGTATTGCTATTATAACATATTTTTTGAGGAAGGTTAGGCATCTTCTAATTTGTGGTAAGATCAACAACTCAGCTTTAATTATGAATACAGTTTGGTTACTTTTCTTGAGTCATTGAGCTGCAAAAAGGTTTTGTTTTGAAATACCTTCAGATAATGAAGTGTTGCTTAGCGGTACTTAAACACTGTCTTTAATCATCACATCGGCAGCAAAGCGTCAGGCAGCCAGTCCTCCAAGTCCCTATTCACACTGTTTGCTCTATCAGCAACTGGCTGTTCTTTCTTCTAAGGTAATAAATAAGAAAAAGATCACTTACTGCTGCTGTAACTCACAGGCATTACTCACACTTTTCTGAAAGCATGCCGTAAGGGCTTTGCTGCTTAAAGATTGCCTGGTAGAAAATTTCAGCAAACAAAAATCAATAAACCTCCTGCCAAGCACTGGGCATCATGCAGAACAGCATACTACTCTGTTCCTACACTTACAAGTAGCTTCTGTTTGTGTCTTAAAGTCTAATTAGTTTAACTTTGACTCCAAGATAACCAAACACACCCAAGGTTCTAAAACCAGCATGAAAAAAAAATCAGCCATGAATACAAATAAATATTCATTATTAAAACTGGGCATAATTTCATATGATAAAGAGGGTTTTTTGGTTACTTTGGCCAACAACTTTCAAGGGACAAAAACCATTAACTTCTCCAGTAAAATTAAGTGTATAATTGCTGTTATCTTTCGGAGTTTCAATTTTGTTAAAGTTTATAAAAGAAAAGAACGGACTACTCAGAACATTATCTTGAAATTAAATCTTAAATAGATCCGTTTCAAAGAAAAAATTCATTTGATGTTTCAGAAAAATGAAACAAGGTTATATAAAAATCTTTATAACACTCTTGGCATTTTCTATCTGATTTTCACATTTTCTTGAACTTAGTAATACCTTGTTATTCATCAGTAAATGAAGATATGGGAATGAATCATGTGTATTCAATAAGTTCATAGCAGAGGTATTTATATACATAAAAATTTATCAGTTTATCCATATAATCTGTAACTCAGGATAGCCTATAACATACTTCCTATTGTACAGCCACAGACAAGCTCAGTGGGAGATTTCATCTTCAAACTGCATGTCTCCTAGCAACTCTCTTTAAATCAGAGTAGCTTTTTTTAAATTTACATCAATCACTCAGAACTGTTGAGAATGCTTAAAAACATGTCTTTCATCCTGTGAATAAACAGTTCGAATCAGACAAGCAGCTGCAAAAAGGAGAAAAAAGGAAAATCAATTCAATGTTTACTAGAATTTGCTGGTGGATTTTCGAATAATACATTATTTGTGCCTTTTGGTTTTAAGCTTACACATTTCAGAATAGCTATTGGTGAGATCCATGGGCATTTTTTACACGTTTGAGCTGCCATCCACCTATTCAAAGATCGTCTGTGTTTTAAAGACTGCTTTTCAAGGGTACTTACTCATGAGGTAGACTTAGTTGTATTCTGAAGATTTTAAAAGACAAATGATGGTTACTATTGGTTTCATTAACTACAACTAAAGCATTGTTTCTGTAGTCTTCAGATTTTTTTGGAAAAAAACCCAAACAAACCCTTTTTTTGAAAGCTTAGTTTATTGCCTGCTAATTATCAGCTGATACTTTTCATGCATGTATTCTCTATCAACCCCAGTATATCCTCAGAGGCACACAGCATCTACAGAAATCTCTCTTAATGCTTAGTCAGCAAGGGGACACACATGGATGTGTACCATCACAACAGCCTTTAGATGAATCCCTGTGTCAAAACTGCTAGACCTGAGAGACACCAGAAATCACATCTTCCCATGCTAATCAGAAAGAGTATTGATGTCATGATTGCACTTTGATTAAATCAAGGTGGATTGGGGAGGAACAAAGGTGAGAAAATGGACGGGTAAGGGGACAAGAGGGCCCGGTTACATATCAGCAGTGGGTGGTCAGTACACTTGTCTGGCCTGATCACAAAAGTGTGTCTTGTTTTCTTATTAAATTCCATCTCTGATTAATTTCCTGGGTGAGAGGCTCCCTATTCTGTGTGCATGTGTGTGTACGGAGGTGTAAGTGCCACCACTGGGGTGGGACCACGAGCCCAAGGGGCCCAGGTGCCCGTGGTGGCAGCAACTGGAGACACCGGAGTGTGTGAGGGGTCTGACTGGTGGCAACTAGACAAGGGGCCACAGGTTGCAGAGGCCCACGTATCCAGGGTGCCAGCAACTGTGGAAACTGGAGTAGATATGTATGGTGTGGGTGCGTATGCCAGCGTGTGATCGCCAGCAGACATCAAGCCGGACTAGCCAGCAATTAGAGTGAGAGGCTTGGGAGCAGGTATTGGAGCCACTGCTGCCAGCAGCTGGGGACACCTGGGGACCCAGGGCCAGGTCTGGGACAGCCCGAGTGCCTAAGGCCAGCTGCTGGAGGGGTCCACATTTATGTATGGACACATGCTTTCCACTAACAGGCTTTCATCCTAATCAGCCAGACAGGATGAGGTTGTTGGGGCTGTTCCTGTTTGAGACTGCCATTGCTCTCTCTGCCTGTTGATCTACGTGGCCAGCCACATACAGATGTATGTATGCACTGTGGGAGCTGCTGAGCATCGCTGCTCGCTGGTCCTGGGCCCAGGGAGCTGCTGCAGCCTCGCCTCTCTCAGGTGACTGGATTTGGCAACCCCCAACAAAAACAACCAAAAAGTTCGGTGAGATGCATCTGACCCTGAATTTCTACAATGATGTGCAGTATTGGCTCCACGAGTGCATGAGTGTTTTATCTTTGCAATGTAATACATCTGAAAATGCCAGTATTTTGTCTTTGTAATACAGTAATATTTATTCGTATAGAAAGTAAAGTATGAGCATTATGTTACAAAAAGTATGACTAATCAGTTTAATGACTGAATCCAGAGAACCATTTAAGATCACTTCTAAGCAATTAATAGGTCTATAAATAAAGCCAAAAGAGAGAAGCACTTGATTTGATACATCCAAATCATTCCGCTTTGCTTTTTATTCTTAAATATCAAGGAGAAAAAAAGTTAAATAAAAAACCAAACAGGTATATGAGAGCCAAAGGCTTGATCTACTGAAGTGTCTGCAAATATTTAAGTATAGGATGAACACATACAGCAAAATCACAGGAGGCACTCATCAGTTGTGATGGGCTGATCAGTTTCTAGGACTGAAGCCTAGAAAACTGCATTTTAGAGATCTTGTTCCAAGTTTCATATTGTTGTGACAAAAAATACATTTTGATATGTAGATAAATACAGCTTAGGCAAGTCAGTCACAAAAAAACACATTTCTCTTTAGTTATCAAAGTTGCATTAGTAAGTAATTCCACTCCAATAGACTAATTTCAAATAATTACAAATGTTTTAGTTGATAACTATTCTGTTGAACGTAACATACGAGTGTATTCTTTCACAGATGGTATTTCAGTATGGTGATAAGCCAAGAAATCAAAATAATCTTCTCATTTAGAAGGTGTTGATTGCAAAGTAATGCCGTAACATCTTGCAGCAACTCCGTGTTCTTCCAAGCAATAAAACAGAGTCCCTACAGACTCCGCTAAACAACTGCCTACAGGTCCTGCACAGCTATTCTGTATTTACTGCATTTCTGATACGGACCTGGAAGCGTTCACACCAAGGAACACGTGGTCTCCAACACAGGGGTTTTCCCTGTTTAGGAGCTCCTGACAAAATGGGTATAACGAAAACTCTAGTAAAGTATATCTGAAAGAGATAATCCTTTCAAAACATGCAACCTACCTGTTTTGATTAAATCTCTAATTTGAAAGTATGAGATGTAGTATGTAGTAGCGTTGGGGTTCATGTGCTTACTACTCTGGTTTTTCAGCACTAAAGAGAGTTCAAATGTTACAATGTCCATTGTCTTTCCTTACTAAAATTTGAACAGACTTTGTGAAAACGTATTGAACTTTTAACATTTTCCTCTATTATGTCCTAAATTTTTCATACTTTGGCCAAACAGTAATACTTCCTAATTCTTGATGCCCAACTTTTGGGTAAAAGAACTATTATTATATTTTAATTTTGCAATTAATTTAGGTTTATTTAGCGGTTATATATGACTAAAAGTACTCAACAAACAAGGTTGGTCATTTAAATTGTACTGTTAAGTACTCACACAATATTAACTGTTCTGCTTTTTTATTGCCTGGCCCCACAATTGAAGGGTAATATACTCATTATGTAAGGAAAATGGAAAGCACATCATCACCTGCAGACATTGTTCTACCCAGTAAAAGCCAAGTAATCAGTATATATTCTGATATCTTAGGTGATATGTTAGTGCATCTACAAATTAGGAACATCTACACATTAATGTCTTTAAAGAAAATCAATTATAGATGCTTTAATCTATTAACTTTTACACATACTTTCTATCAAGCTTGCCTTCATCCTTCTTCCCTGACCTCTTCCCCAAAGTGCTCAACTTTTCTTAATTGCCTCAAATATTCAATTGAACTAATTTAACTGGAAAGGCATGTAAGGTACCTTTCACATTCAATTTATCTGGAAAAAAAATTGATAAAATTACCTCCCTAATATACAGCTGAAATGACAAGAGAAGAACAGACAAAATGTTACTCACAGTAACCAATATCAGAAACTGAAATAGCATCATTATCTTCATTGGCATCTCTGTGCTTTTATACTGATGGAGATATACGAGAACATAGTCCAGCATGCATTATTAGTACATTTAAAAAGGCAATGTGAAAGATGCTGCTATTTATAACTATCAAAAACTGCTGTAGATCACATTCTGTGGTCTGCTAATGCATCTGTCAAATGAATCATTATGGCAACACAAATTTGGTCATTTGGTCTTTCTATTTCTCAAAATATTACAATAAATCATTTTTAAAATGTACAACATTTGTACCGTAATATTAATTATGTTCTGAAACATTCTGAGAACTTTGGGGGTCTCTTTTTGGTAAGAAATTTTTCTAATTCTCATTACAGTACCAACAATATGAAAAAATCTTCTAATGGGGGCAATGCCTGCAAAATATTTGATATACATAATTAAACTCACCAGGCATTTTGCAATGCAGTTTTACGTATCACCTTTTCCTTCTCATTAACCCAGAGTAGCTCTAGGTCACAGCACAGATAGCTTCTGTGCTGATGGTATAACTGAAAATTCCTTTTCTAAGATACTGAAATTTGACAATAAGTCAGTATTATCTTAACTAAGAAATGGCATCTTATGTTACTGCTTGATTTGGTAGTTTATTTTAATGCTGCGATCTGGCTTTTCTTTTACAGTAATCACAGAAATGCACTGGCAATTTTGAAGAGCTAAAATTTCAGTATTTGTGAGCTGTCACAGGATCTAAAGTCCAAACTTTTGCAGATCATTCTTTGGACTCTTAAGCAGAAACAAGATGACAAAGAGAGACAGGAGCATACAGTCCTTTGTCAGTATGGCGTATGGGGACTGAAGGATTTAAGTAGAAGCATAGTGGTACAAAGGAAATAATATGATGGTTTAGGACCTCAGGACCAGGAACTCAGGAATAATTTCTGTGTGATCATTTTGATGTGTGCATCTCAAAGCTGTTACTTTTCAAATTTAACTCCAGCTTTACACTTTCTGAGAGTAGAAACAGAATTAAGATCAGATACTGGGACATAAGAAATGTTGAAAGCTAAATGTTTGAGAGGTGTGTTAGGTTTTCTATGGGAATAAAGTGTTATGTAATTTTCATGAAAAGACGAGCTTCAGAAGATGTGCACCAGCCTTCACTCCAGGAGGCACCAGCTCCCCTAATAGAGCGCGTACCAAAGACAGCTTTAAGACCTATCCTAACAATGAAGCTTCCTTCCTGCTTTTTCCTGTATTGTAGCACCGCAGTGCATATTTGCTTGGTATGAGCAGACGACTCAATCGTTTATAAACTGAACTCTATGGACATTTATCATGGATGGAAAAGAGCAAATGACAGTCCAAGCATCAGCAATAAAGTGATAAATAATGTACATTAATTTACCTCTGTTGTACATGAGAATTGAATAAATGCTAAATTTCACCCATTTGACATGGGCAAAACCCCCTTAGCCTGTAACTACTGTAACGTGGTCAAGAACGGATTTATTGATACAGACAAAAAGAAAAACTCTCTTCATCTATGCTATCATATTTGACACTTGAGATTACAGTTGAGGAGATTATTTAAGGCACACTGCTATACTCTTCCAGTAAATTATGTGGAGAATACACTTTATACTTGCCTACATGTCTTATCAGAAGAAAAGCAATTAGACTGAGGAGAAAAAACAGAGTAAGCAGATTTTCATTGCTTTGTTTACCATTGATCTTCCACTGTCTTGATGCGTGTTTTGCAGTATACAGTTTGAAGAAACCAGTTACTAATGTACAAAATTACTATTCACAAAATAATATAGTGCTATGTCTATAACATATAATGGGTTAGATGATTTCATTAATTGCTCATACTTTTTTACCACCACTATTTTATGCTTCATGACACATCTAAAGATTATTTGTTCTAATACATCATTAGTGTTTTTTAATAAAAATGCTTGCATTTAGCAAATTATATATATCCTGCAAAGAGTGTGAACCTTTGATGACAATGAAAACCAAATGCATTTGAATTACATACACAGAAATGGTCAGGTGATAGTCTTAAGTGACCAATACCAAGAGGTCTGGGTCTCCATCATGTTCTGAAATAATGTGACTCATCCTATGTCTCTGTCCTGGTTTCGGCTGGAATAGAGTTAATTTTCTTCTTACTAGCTGGTATAGTGCTGGGTTTTGGATTTAGTAGGAAAATAATGTTGATAACACTCTGATGTTTTAGTTGTTGCTAAGTAGCGCTTATCTTAAGCCAAGGACTTTCCAGTTTCCCATGCTCTGCCAGCAAGCAGGTGTGCAAGAAGCTGGGAGGGAGCAGAGCCGGGGCAGCTGACCTGAACTAGCCAAAGGGGTATTCCATACCATGGAACGTCATGCCCAGTATACAAACAGGGGGGAATTGGCCGGGAGGGGCAGATCGCTGCTTGGGCATCAGTCAGCGGGTGGTGAGCAACTGCATTGTGCATCACTTGTCTTTTCTTGGGTGTTACTTCTTTTTTTTTTTGTTATATTCCTTTTCATTACAATTATTATTATTCTATTAGTATTATTATTATTCTTAGTTAGTAGTGTATTTTATTTTACTTTAGTTATTAAACTGTTCTTATCTCAACCCATGAGTTTTACTTTTTTTTTCCTCCTCCTCACCCTTCTGGGAGGGGGGAGGGGGGAGGGGGAAGCGGCTGCGTGGTGCTTAGTTGCTGGCTGGGGTTAAACCGTGACAGTCTCACAAATTTGATTTAAACCATTTAGCTAAAATAAAAGATAAAAAACATCACAATCTACAGTTATTAATACTAAACTAAGAGCAAAGCAATATATTTGCAAATCAAAGCTACATAAACAAGCTAGTGTCAAAATTAGACTTAAAATATCAAATCAGTTAAGTCTTCACGTTGGCATGACATTATCAAGTAATCAATCCTTTTAAATTCTACGAAGGGTTATCTGGAATTGATTATCTGCTGTTGTGAAACAATTTAATGAATTTGACTAAAATCTGTATATGTTTTGAAGATATTTTGAGTAACTTTGTATTCAAAACTGAATCTGTATCCTGAAGATGGTTCTAAAGGGTTATTTAGTGTTTAAACCACAAACTTGTTGTTAACGATTTTGCAGATTTCATTTTTCATTTTCTATGTGGTATATAACCCACTGCTCTTCCTAATTCCCAACAGACACAGGATAGATCTTAAAAGAACACTCAGGTAGAAGAAGTCTGACAGCTCTTTTTAGCCTCTTACAGCAGGCATTGTAAAAGTTTCCTTCAATTCAAGAAGACACTTTAAAGAATATCTTTTTGAGACTGTATTTTAGGGTCATTTTGATGCAGGAAACTTCCTTTCTGATGTCTTCCCTTTCAGAACTTTATTGACATTCGTGCTACCAGGCAGCCACAGAACTGCATGCTACAATCAAAGCTCTGAAGTCTTTGGTATTTCCCATCTAATAACGCCAAAGGAAGGACATGGAAAAGGAAATTACATTTCACAGGAGGTTTTTGACCTGTTCAGCTTGATAATATTTGTTATTTGGAAGTAAATGTAAAATCACTCCTGCTATACTTGCAAATGAAAAAAGTCTGGTTTTAAAAAAAAACACAATTAACAATAAGAACAAAGCGGCCACAGTGTTCTTCAATGCTTAGAAAACCATGGCATTCAGTGCAGAAAGGAATAAATTACGGACGTCATAAACCAGGATGGGTGTGCTCTGGACAGCAGCAACTCTGGAAAGCATCTAGGGGGACAGAGTAGACAAGCAATTTAACTGGGGTTTCCAGGACAATGCTGTGTCTAAAAGAACTGCGTGACTCTTAGGGATTAAATGACTAATAAGTACAGTTATCATGTGAATTTGCTCGTTAGAAATAAGAAAATTTGCTTGGAACTAGCATGACTCATTGGAACACTAAATAATTATGATGCTGGATGATATTTATTAAAAGAGACTGAAAAAAAAGAGTGTGGAGAGACGTAAAATATACATATATATACAAAAGGAGTGGAGAAAATGCCTTATGGCAAGAACTTTCCTTGTTCAACCTGTCTGGCATACCAAGGAGACAACTCAGGAATATCCTGGCTACAGGACATAAGTATGGGTTGAAAATACTGGAGACAAAAGGGTCCTTTAATCTATTAGAGAAAGGTATAATAAAAACAAAAAGCTGGAAATTGATTCCGGAGTGATTTAGATGGATGTATGGTGAAATTTTAGCAAAGAATACAGTGAAATCCCCAGTTCTTGAGGTCTTCAGTAACTACTAAATACTTTCTTGCAAAGCATAAAGTACTGGACTAAGCACTAAGCCAGCTGGTTGAAAATTACTGACCTACCTTTGAGCTCTCACAGTCTTTTAAGAACTGGAGCTGCAGAAAGAAGGCAGATGATTATGTTCTGGCACAGTGCTTCCCCAGAGTGGGATCCTGTCTTTTCAGACTGGCGAGCCTTGTTACCTGTTCCCAAAGTCAGAACCTCCAGTTCTACTCCATTTTATAGCATCTCCTTTTAGTGCTTTCAGGAAAGGCCATTGTTAGACCACAAATTAAATTGCTAGGCTCCAGTGAGGTTCAAAGTAGATCATTTTTTAGTGAGCAGCAATTTTTATTGCTCCTAACAAGCAAAAAACCTCCAACCTACTTCATGTTTGAATACTACAAACAGCTGTGGAAACTGCAAACAAAGCTGTGACCAAGAGATCAAAAATACAGAAAGAATTCACTGTAAAAAAACTTCTTGATAATAGCCACATCAATAACAAAAGGTCTTGAGATGATATTGGGTTATGAATTAACTTGAAAGATGTTCCCTTCACATAGAAATAAACTACCTGCATGAAAAAGATCTTTATAACCAGAGGCCACTCAGCATTCCATCAGCAGCAAGATTAAAAATAGATCTCGATGTATTATGGGTAGATATCACTGCTTCTCTCTTAAAGAACAAGCTTCATGGTACATGTTAAGTTTATGCAACAGACCATATGTCAAAGAGCTTATTTTGAGAAATTTTCACCTTGATACTTCAAATGTTAAAGGTAAAGATTTTCAAGATTGGCTTTTAGATCTATTATAAAAATAATACTTTTCTAATTTTATTTTGGGTGCTCCCTCCTGTCCTTTTTTCTAAGTATTTTACCTGTTCCCACCAATGCATTTAGCACTGACATTTCAAACCCCATTGCTCTGCATGAAACGCTGCTCACTCTCAGAGCTTCTACACTTCCACTCCTTCCCCAAACACAACTCTCTTCTTATGTCTCATTTTTTACTTTTGGTCATTTTTGCCTATATTCAGTCACATTCAGATGAACACATGCACACCCATCCCATTTCTTGTCCAAATCTGTCTAGCACCAGGAACCAGTAGCATCAAGAACCAGCCTTGTTATATCTTTATTTACTAAACAAAAGCTTCCTCTTATAGCACTTTACCATTGCTTGTAGGTATTAGCTGAATCTTTGTAAGTTAAGTACTCTATGGTATGCACCCCTTACCATAAGGCATGCTTCCTGGTACTTTCATTATTCTCATGATTTTTCTGTGAAGCCACTCAGATATTTTAAAATCTGCCTGAAAGGCATCTGCAGTGTTTTCCTCAATCGTATTTAGTATTTCCTAGTTTATTGTAATTGAACATCAGAGAAGGCATATTTACACATAGCACTAAGATACTGATTACCTCCGAGACTCCTCATGTCTTTTTTAAAGCCATTCATCTCACAGAGAAGATAAACTAATCCACAGAAATTACTGAATTGTACAGATATCTACCTGGGGGGAGGAAGAACTGAAAACCCCAGGAACTGCTAGTCTGAATATCTTTCCATTCTGCTCTACATTGTAGCTATTCAGTATTAAGGAAGAAACTGTTCATTCCTTAAACCTGTTTTTAAAAATTGCGTGGCATGATTTTGGTTCTGTGAAATGCAGTTAATGAACTGTGCACAATGATTTTCTGTTAGATCTTGGCCTTCCCTATTTTTTAATTGGCAATTAGTTCAACATACCGCATTGCATGCAGTGCTGATGTTACCAGGTTACCAGGACAGAAAGTACTTTTTCTGAAAGGAGTAAAAGCAAAGGAAAAGGATATATGAAATTCCATCACTGGAAGGGGTGTTTGAAAATCCACGACTACCAGCACTTGGCAAAGACTAAAGAAGGCTAGCAGATCGTGAAAACACTGTCTCAATAGGGAGTATCCTGCCAAAGGTCAGTGTGATGCTGCATAAAAAGAACAGAATAAGAAAAGCTTAAAAAATGAGCACAGCATTCTTCAGATTTCTTGGCTGTAATCAACTTATAAATCTTAAAGCTTTTATTTTTATTAGTTCTCCCTCCATTTAATGAAAACTGACATACAACGCAACCATTTATATTTGCAATGTTTCTGGCTGCAATATAACAAGTGGAGGGTAAGGAAAGAAATGACCAATATGTTGGCTGCTGCTGTTTTTTCTGCATCAATAAGACCATTATGGCTTCAGACTATAACCTGAATTCTCAGCCAAGTCAGCCTAAGTGAATCTCAGATTTTGAAAGTCTCTCGAGAAGCCGCGTGATTTACCACTGTGTTACTACACCTTCTAGATAAGGTTATACAACTTAAAAATTGAAGCAATGCAGCACTGAATGAGGACTATGTCTTAGCTGTGTAATTTTCTGTTTGTTTTTAAATAATTTTTCAAGAACATTTTGTGGGATAAGAAATGTCATTTCAGGAGTTAAAAAAGACAGCAGCTGATTTTAAGCACTGTATGGACTCTTTTTTTTCAAGATAGAGAATTAAAGGCAACAATCTGTCCTAATGTCTTGAAGCAGATAAAGAGTAAGTGATGTATATAACTATTGTGCATCCCTGCTGTGATGTAGCTGCTGCTTTTGTGTTACTAATGGATTCCTCTGTTGGCAGAAAAGGAATCTCCAGTCCTTTTTCAACAGGTGACAGGCAAAAATAAATTGCACATCCTTGAGTTGGCCTGACAGGAAGCCAATTACCATTTCAGCTGACCAGCATGGCTTGAAAAGAAAAGCAAGGAAGAAGAAACATGACAGAAGATGACAGAAAGATGACAGAAAAGAACCAAAACTGGACGAAAAGGAAAAGTGGATTCAATGCTGAAAATAAGAGAAGCCTCAAAATAAAATTAGGATATCCTCCTAGTAGTTGTGCTGGTTTTCTTTCTTTTGCATTTGATGGGAGTAAACGCAAAGACCAGGCCCCTGTGGACTTGGTCTATGGATCTTTTCTGGTATCTTAACAAAACACACCTTGCCCCTGGCAAGTTATTCCAGTTCATTATTTCAGTGATTTGGGTTTTAATGGAGTGCTGCATCTTATTCAGCAGTAAGTATTGGCATGAACTTGGGAGGCAGCGTGGGTGGAAGAGGGGAGGGGACAGAGGGAAGGTTTACTGATCCCTCCAATTATAAAACCCTCCACAGCTTGCCCAGAGGAGGGAAGGGTACTGGCCTCAGGGACAAGGGTGCAAAGAAAAAAGGGATAAACACGGTGATTTGGCTTAATAATATGCTGCCTACTACATCAAACTGGATTAGATACAGTTCATTTCCTGCAAAGGTTTCCCAAGCTTTGCTTTACACTGCCTTGTGCCAAACGAGAGAGCTGTTTCCTGCTATCCCATAAACGTGGGTTTAGTAGAAGGATGCAGCTTTAGTACGAAGCTGGCTATTGCACGGTCCTGCCAGTGAGCCTCAGCACATGGCATCTCCTACTCTGGAGCTTGCTCATAAACTGCCCCCCAGTACCTCAGCTGGGTGAACAATGATGGGCAGGTGACAAAGATCTCTCCCACGGATGCAATTTTACCACATATAACAGCTTAGAGCAAACCAACTTACAGACTATATAATGAGTGGCAGTCCTAACACAATACCTACATGTTTCTTTCCTTCAGAGTTTGCAGAAAACATGCCAGTACATATGGTGTTGCTGCTTTTGTAATTCACAGCATAAGGCGTTTGATTTGATTTGATCTATATGTAAAAATGCAGTGGAGAGAAACATAATTGAAGATCAACTAATTTTCTGTCAGTTGCTTATCTTCTTGTTGGAATGGGTATAAAATCTGAGTCCTTTGGGAAAGGGAACAAGTGGTGCCACTGGAGGCTAGCCTGTGCAAGGGTCAAATGACAGGCAGCTCAGACAACATTCATCGGCTCCTCTGGATCCTGTTCTTCAACCTGCATCCCAGCGAGTTTCCTGCCGTTGCAGCTGACAGTAAATAATAGCAGATTTGGGGATTCATAACACAAATACCTTCTATCAGGAAAGAGTGGCTTGTATTACCCAGATTACACACAAGCAGATCCTCAGGCAACTTCAAATGTTTGCAATTCCCGTCATGTCTGGTATACTGCTTCCCACCACACAGAAACCTACCGGCTTTTTTCAAAATATTCCATTAGAAATAAAATAAACCGCTCTCTACCAGATCTCAAAACACTTTTTAAAAGCTTCCCCTAAAACTTAATTTCAGGTAAAAGGAGAAGTATTCGTATTCTTTAGCACAGGAAACACAGGGCGGGCACTCACTGTCACAAAACGGGGGGAAACAACAATATCCGAAGGTGTGCTTCTGTCTGCCCTCCAGAACTGTTATACAGAAAATTATTAGAGGTGAACAACAAGAGCTTGTACTGAACAAACTCACCAAAAATATAAGTAATGAAAGCAAGCGGACCCCAATTCCAAGAGCTCACGAGACCTCCTGCCAGAAGAACAAGCCAAAAAAAAAAGGGGGAGAGATAGAAAAGATTAGATTGTTAACAGACTTCTGCCTGCCAGGTACCATGAAAATGCTTCCCTTATGTATGCTTTCCATGAGGTCTTGGTACTTCCTCCTCCGCTCACCATGCCAGGTATAGTTAACGTAAAGCCCCAGTCTCCTGTGCCCTGTGCATGACGGACACGCTGAGGTTCTTGGTCAAGTTTCCTTCCCTTTTTGCCCAGTTTCACAGCTATTCTCAGCCCACAGCAAATGCTGACCCGTTACGCCAGCCTCTGGCTAGAACATCTGTCACAAAATGGATTAACCTTTGCAAAAATACTACCTTCTTTTTAGGCTCCTAAGGAAAGGAGCTGTAAGCAATCGTGTTGCTTGCACGTCTGTCTGCCTGTCGGTCTGACAGTTTCTTCTTCCTGATTAACTTTTACCTTCGCTGGCCTATTTTAACCAAATTTGACAGAAGTCTGCAGGATGTAAATAAGTTAATTTATTAAAAGTGTCGTGAAAATGTCTGCCTGGGTGCAGGAGACAGGCCTGGTAAGCACCACCCCTAACGGAACAGCAGGAATGGCATACAACCACTAACAAAGAACCTGCACAAGACAGTGGTCACTCAGGGATGTCTCAGCCATGGGAGAAGCTTGTTGGGGACCGGCAGTTCACTACAGATTGGATAATGCAAACACAGCACACAAAGCCGCAGGAAACCATGCTTAAGAAATTCTGCTGCTCACAGAACTACTTGTTTTCTAATCTCCATTTTACTTCACAGGATAACGAATTTGGTGACGAATTATTGTCCATGCTACTGTACTGGACTCTGTCCCACCCTAGGTTCATACCTGTGCACTGCAAAACCATGCAACCAGCACTTTGGGAAAAATGTCATCGTTGAGAACTACCAGGCATAAGAGGTCTCTCCGAAGTTAAGATTACAGATGTTTTCTGCTTAGTCCGATGAGGTGGTTAGAAGAACTCTAATTCCAGGAAATTTATGCAGAAATAGAAGAAATTGTTTTGAATTTATCTCACAAAAAAAATTCAATTTATTTTCTCATCAATATTAATTACATATGTATAATTTTTTTGCTCTGCATTAACAGATTAACTTTTATTTAAATCCTAATTAATGATGTAGATGTAGAACAACATTGGCCACATGGGTTTTCAGCAGAAAATTCTCTCTCTCCAAAGAATTTAGTTATTATCTAAACAAAATTACATTTCTTCCATCATTTTAGATATTCAGTGAGAACTGTATCACAGAAGAGGAATATTAAAGATTTTAAACACGTTACTTTCATGGCATTTTATATATATTTTGAAGAATGTCCTGGTTTCAGCTGGGACAGAGTTAACTTTCTTTTTAGTAGCTGGTACAGTGCTGGGTTTTGGATTTAGTGTGAGAATGATGCTGATAACACTCTGATGTTTTAGTTGTTGCTAAGTAGCGCTTATCTTAAGCCAAGGACTTTTCAGTTTCCCATGCTCTGCCAGCAAGCAGGTGTGCAAGAAGCTGGGAGGGAGCAGAGCCGGGGCAGCTGACCTGAACTAGCCAAAGGGGTCTTCCATACCATGGAACGTCATGCCCAGTATATAAACAGGGGGGAGTTGGCCAGGAGGCGTGGATCGTGGCTCGGGAACTAACTGGGCATTGGTCAGTGGGTGGTGAGCAACTGCATTGTGCATCACTGGTTTTTTTTCTCCCCCCCCGCCTTCCTTTTTTTGTTATATTCCTTTTCATTACTATTATTATTCTATTTCATTATTACTATTGTTAGTATTATATTTTACTTTAGTTATTAAACTGTTCTTATCTCAACCCACGGGTTTTACTTTTTCTTTCCTTTCCTCCTCCTCACCCCATTGGGAGGGGGGAGGGGGAAACGGCTGCGTGGTGCTGAGTTGCTGACTGGGGTTAAACCACGACAAAGAAGAAACAAATAATTATACTGCATGAAAGCCTATGAGGAACTAAGTCTAGTATAACTAGACAATAACAAAGTATCTAATTAAAAATAAATAATATAATATAAAAACTGAAGATGGTCTTAAAAGCATTAATTATGTTCTTATCATATGGCTGCAGGTTACTTGGAAAGAAGTCAACCATCTATTATTTTTATAAATGGGGCCTATACAGAATATTTGTTACTCTAAAATTCACCTGATTTCAGCTATAATATTGAGATATTTTTTTTTTAATCAATGTATCTCAAAGTTCAAAAGATTGTATTAATATTAATATCAAAGAAAACTAGAACTATACCAACTCTTAAACCTCAAAACTGATTTGACTGATAAAGTTTACATTTATAAAATATTTATTGAGGGGCTGAGGACTCAACTGACCTCATGAAATGTAGGCATCAGTAGATGACTACTGTGCCAAGTTTGCCATTAAGAAGCTTAGGACAAATTGCTCAGACACACGTGGAATTACTCCAATTCCTGCCACACTAAAAATCGATGCTTACCACAGATAGTGGGAATGCCCCATATAAAAGTTACTTTTGCTGTTCTTAACCTGTATCTCTGTATTTTGCACACATATTTGAACACAGTTCATAGGGCTCATAACCCAGTTATGAGAAAGGGCTGTGAGAAGCCTCCCTGGAGCCTCCACTCATGCATGCGCTGCTCCTTGGGTTGGAGGCTATGTTGAGCTCAGGGTCTTGCCTAAGCAATGCTGCAGGCACCTGTGCCCAGCCCTGACCTTGCCTTGCTGACTTGACCTTGTACTTGCCTCTTCACTGCGAACCTGTCTGGCAATCCGGACTCTTGCCCGACTCCTGGTTTCCATCACTGGACCTCCTCTGCTCTTCTTTTTCAGTTATAGACAGAGAGGTATATGTCTATGTACATGTACGTCTAAGCATGAGTATGGTTTAAGCAATAAGAAACAAAAGGATTCGTACATTTGCGTGCGTGTGTGTGTGTGTATGAAAGGTGAGTGGGGAAGGTTGTCATGGCAGGCTGCGTGTGTACACAGGGACTGTAACAAGTTAATGCGGGTGTGTCCAAGCTGGGGAAGTGGTCAGAACAAAGGGTGGTGGTGGTCTCATTGAGGACACTGCCCCTGTCTTGGTTCCCGGCGTGCCTTCCCCTGCCAAGCAGCCCGCTCCTCTGGGTGCTGAGAGATTGCATGGCGTCCTTCTAAAGGCAAAGAGCTCAGCTTGTACACAAGGGGAAAAAGACTCAGAATAGGTAATTTTTATAGATCATAACAATTTGCATCAGATATGATGAGGTCACAGAGAGCCATTCTGAATTTACCGCGTCCAACAGTTTAGTACGTTTAAGTTAAGATGGTTTTTTATGAACACAACTGGCTAATTTTCACATCAAGGAGACACTTCCGTTCTGTGTATGTCTTCAGGAAATGAAATGAAGAGTTTAAAACTTTGCTGTGCTCTGTGTAAGCATCCAGCCAGAGGATTATTACTGTTCATTGCCAGCCAAACTTCAAGTTCCATTTGCAGAGCCAGAGAAGAACTCCAGGACAATCACTGAGGCATTATCCATGCTTTTGTAGTCGGGTGGCAAGTTTCCTACGTCATGAAAGCAGCTGGGGACTGCTCAGTTCCAAATGCCCCAATGCCAAGCTTGTTTGTCCCAGTTTCAGTAAGTTACAGCAAAATAAATCTGACACACACACTTTATTTCCTAGCTTTCTGCAATGGGTTCATCTTTAATAGCCTGTGTTGACCTACCAACCATTTACAAGTGAAGATGATTTTCATCACAAAGGTAGCTGTTCAAAAGTTAATTTTAGAGATATCTACTACTTGATGTTGTCTACTGCTAGTATATAAGACATTCTACAATACCTCTACTGTTGAACTGTTTGTAAAAGTATATCTATAATAAGAGAGGCAAAAGTATATATACAATAAAACAGAGGCATAAAAACTATTTGCTTTGCTTATTTAATGCCAATCTTGCTTGTAAAAATCCCATCATTGTATTTGACAATGAAAGTGTTAAAAACATTCTATCTTTACTCATACCAACATGCAGAATTATAATTTTTTTACAAGTCTAAAAAAATTAAGGGAAAACAATGATGGTTAGAAAACTCTATCCTCTTTTAGGTGATGTTCTGCCAATACTTAATTGTCATTATTCTGTACACACTGATAGAAAGCGTTCCACTATCTACCAACTAATCTTATGGTTTCCACACTTGCAAACATTAGAACGATACTTGTACTTAATAAACAAATAATTTTAAAACACTTACAAATATTTGTAGTACTTAGTTCAAGAAAAAATATGTGTCCACAGTGACATTCATTCAGGTGCAGACGATTAATTTAGTGGTCCTGCCTCTTTTTGCTTCCAAAGCTAAAGTTTTCTACGTGGCTTAGGCTGACTGAAAATCGTCATACAGCTCTATGCTGTATTTTGCTCCAAAATGTTATGTCATTTTAAAAATCCTGCTACAGTCCCTGTCTTTTCAGGAATAACTAAAAATTCAGCAGCCATGGTTCTGTATCTCAAGGTTCTTTGTATTATCATCCTATGCATCACCATCAACATGATGTCCCTTCTTTGACACCAAATCAGACTGGTTAAGCCTGAAGACCTGGCCAACTGCTTTACTAGGAAAGTAACCACATTAACATGAACCTTTACTTAGTGGTAAGGTAATAAAAAGAAGAAACCTATTTCTGTATAGATAACTGGTACAAGGCCTTTTAGTTCCCTCTTGAGCCTCTATTTTTTCCTTGTCATTCAGTCTGTAGTGAAGGATTTCCCACACACGCTTCCTTTTAAATGTCTCAGAAGAGCAACTGCTTATTTTGCAAAAGCACAATAAAAAGGTCCATCTCTACAATTTAAAATAAAATGCCATCACGGGATTAAATCAGAACTCTATCCATTTCATGAAGTGTACAAGGTCACATAATTCCCCGAAGATAAATTGCCTTAGGGCGTATATATGTTTCTTCAATGCAAGGAAAGATTCACACAAACCCACAAATTGTCTCACAAAAGCAAGCTGTAATTTTTGCAGGGATAAATTAACATTCTGTTCAGGATGATCATCTGTGTTCCAAATGCCAAAACAACACCAAAACAAATAAGACAAAAAAGACACTAGTGATGGAAGCTAGATCCTACAGTCTGTTTTCTTCTGGTCTCTGGCAATAAGAGAGAAGAAATATTTCCTTAGCCCACCACCAGAACAAGCTCCAGGATGAAATAACCAGACTTACCCTGTCATAGCTGCCAAGCCCTGACTGGCCTGTGCCTGCCTCAAATACTTAACTTCCAGGAGACCAGTTCTCACTGTTCTGCCAGGAATTGATTGCGGCAGTCGTGAGCAAATGTAGGATGTTGTCATGAAAGGGCATTTTCTATAGGAAGAAAGACGAGGAGGCTGGCCATCCAAGAGGGGACAAAAAATGCCTTATACACCTGTTGCAGTATAACCTACCTTTTCCCAAGGGGGAGATAGTTGTGATGCCTTTGCAGCCCACTTCTTTTCTGTGATAATACATCAGACATGATGGTGATGGTCTTTTTGCAGGACCTTAAGGGTAAGATAATCAGGCACTCCAGAAAAGTTCACACTTCTCCAGTCTGCTGAGTTGTTCAGTGATGGCAAAAGTCTGCCCATGTCCACCTTCTGAGGTTTGGTGGACCTGCAGGCCACCTTAGCAATGCTAATTACAAGCAGATTTTGCTTTTAAACTCACTGTAAGCATGAAGAGGAAACTTATGAAATGTGCTAGACAGCACTAGAAACCAAAGTCCTCAGTGGGTTAAAAATAGTAGAGGGAACACTGATGGCAGTTCTGCCCTAATGCCCTCTTAATGTCTCCTGAAGAAGAGAAGACCATCGGCAAAGCGGGCCATCTACTGTGGTCAACAACATCAGATAAATGCAATGGTGTTTCCTAGGATGGGACTCTCTTCCATTTACATGGTATAGACTAACATACTACGGTAAATGGCATCAAATTTCACTATGTAACTAACTGAAAGCACCTCCAATCTTTCCATGCCTCAGCTTTATTCCCTTCAATTATTTATAGCTATTCACATTTGGACTTCTATTCTATTTTATTATCATTGGCACAGTTACACAAAATTGGCACCTTACAGTGATCCTTACGCATAATCATTTAGACTGAATTTGGACACTGAATCATAGCTAAATTGATCTGAATAGAGCTTTGTTCATTTAAGCTGGAGGATGAACAGTTCCAGGAGTGGAGCATGGAGTCCACTTCTTTGATTACTTTGATTTTCAGTAACTGTATTAGTGCCATTGCTCAGCAGCATCCAATAACTCATTCAGGTGTTCTTGTAAATAATTTTGGTGCAAACAGTAATTTCAGCTGAGTGTAACTGTTGGGCAATTACCTTTTTCATCGAGAAGCATTTGCAAATGTTTGAGAGAGATGAGACTGAAGATTAGCAAAAGGTATTATTTCAATAATTAACTATTATAAAATAGAAATTTCCTTATGGGTCTGCGTGGAAAAAACATAACACACTATACAAACTGTAGTGTACTGAACATTACTTAAGTGCCATAGGCTGTCTATTAAACCCCTTTTACTTCTTGCTGAAGAAGCTTAAAGGTAAAGAGGGACAAACTGCAAATCTCACGGCTTCTCCCTAAAGCTCTGGGAGAATTTGCACTCCTTACTCATGAAGACAGGCTGAATTTTTATAATGCAATATAGAATGCAATTTTTCCTGACGTTGATCAAGCCACCAGAGAGGTGCTAAACTCCTGCTATTTCTACCAAACAGCAACTTCCAGGGATGCTCGTAACCTGATGTTTCATTCCAACGGGTGTCAGTAGTAGTTACAGATGTTCAGCACCTTTTAAAATTAAGTCTTTTGTCACTGTAAATTATTTGATTGCTTTAATTTTAACATGTGTCTGGCCATAACATGAGCTTTTGATGAATGAATGAAAATACACAGTAAATGCTATAGTAAATGATACTGGTAAGGAATACATTTAACTGACCTAAGAGGTGAAAGGAAAGACAATTTTTTTAAAGAGACTACCTTTGCTGGTGAGTCTGGTGCTTTAATTTTTCCTTAGAACTAAAATTTCTGTATGCAAATTTTGTTTTTAAATTTTACATCTCTTTTTTGAGAAAAAATCTACCGTTTTCCAGAAAGAACCAATAAACTCTTAATCTCCATCATGTGTCCAGAAACCCAGCATCCTTCTTCCCCTACTCTCCTATTCGTACACAATTGCTCTTATCCTGGCAACTGTCAGACAAAACCTATTTATTGCTAATAAAGTTAAGCCAGCTTGCCTTTGTGCTGCAGAGGAGCTGCCTGCATGTAAGGTTTTAAGGCTTAGTAATTCTGTTGAAATGGACAGAAGAACGTGGGACTGAAAAGAAGACCTACAGAATTAGAAATTCTTACAGTGAACATGTAGAAGATTTTTTGCCCTTGGTGTGGAGAATGGCTGTCTTCTCTCAGTTAGACATTAGAGTGCTAATGCTTGCGATGCATTAACCTGTTAGGATTTGGAATATGCTTTAAGTAGAGGAAAACTTGGTAAGATTTCCTGACAAAACGGGCTTTGTTTTTTTTTCAATTTCATATATCTCACCTTACGTATGTTTCATATGTAATGAAACATTATAATATTTCATGTAATTGAGATAGAAATACAAACTAAGTTACATTAAATCAAAGGAATATTGGTTCTCGGGTTTGCAGTGCAGTCATACTTACTCATCAGCCACTAGTGCTGGGATCTTTTCTGCCATGTTGGAATTGGGAATATGAGAGAACTTGAGTGTTGTTACAAATTACTTATATTTCATGAATAAAGACATTTAGCTTATATTTTGCTTTGATTTTTTTTCTGTGCCAACAGATTTCTCCACTAAACTGTTACTGTTAAGACAATTGAATCTAACAGAACTAACAGAGATAACAACACTAAGAGTTTGACAAATAATTTAGAAACCTACCTACATTTCTAAAGGGTCCTAATTTGTGGGGTTTAGACCTAACGTTCGCTTAGTCAGGGAGTGTTTGTTCTGCTTCATTATAAAATATATAGGCCACTGGTTAATTGTGCTATAAACAATCTGCACAAACCCCAACATTTGCTAGAGAAGCTATGTCCTATAGTTTATAGTAGCTATTTACGTGCTCTATGGACCCAGTGGAAAAGAAAAACAAATGCTGCGCTATGTTAAAGTATTTATTCAAAAAAAGCATTCATGGTTTGAAAACGTAATTAAAAACAGCTAATGGTTTTAAACATGCTTTTTTTTTTTACAAACTAATCAAGTTAATGCTTGGGAAATCACATTTTAATGAGTTATTTTTCAAATACCGTATTTTTTATGGTTGCGTAATCTAGAAGCAAAGGCCAATACTCTGAAGCACATCCTGAAGCCCTGATATGACAAACTTAAGAGCAGAGTCGTTCAAGACACCATCTGTAATTGGAAGACAGAGATCTGCCCATCTAGACAATAGGTCAGCCTACCTAAGATCTAAACCTCTTAGTAGGTACCTGACTGTCTTCTTTCACTTGCCCCCTCCTAGAGGGGCAAAGCAGACTACACACCTAGCTCATGCACCTCAGACGTATAAAGTCAGACGTGACGAGCCTCGTCCCTAGCTCTTAACATTTTGCCGTATCACAAATGATAGGATCTGTATCTTCTACTCCTTTTAGGAGCAAACCTGCACAGAGTAAGACAAAGAGCTTATAAAAAGCATAGTTCTCAAACTACTTCTGATTTAGTGACAGGGTCTGGTTTTCAGTTTCATCTTCTATGATACTTAGCACCTCTCTAGACAGTCTCAGTTATGGTCCCCCTCAGAAAAGAAGACGGCATGCAACAAAACGATGCTGAAAAATGGGAATAAAGACATGACTTCTCACTTTGTAGAACTGGCCTCTTCATGAATATCTCAGATTGTATCTCAGGGGAAAAGTCAAATAAAACCCCATAATTTCTGTTTGAGCTGCTACTTTCAGGTTTTTTTATATGAAAAGCCCTACTAAAAACCAATATTCTCAGTTCTGCTGAAAGTACACAGACCCAACAACACTAAACTACTGAGAGAAGAATCTAGCATTTAACTGAAACAGATACTGCTCTCATTTACATCTCCAACAGGAAAGAGCAACCTCACAAACTGCTAAAACTGTTTTTGAAAATGTATGCATTTAAAAACAAGTCAGTCCTTCTAATTGATGTAATACATTTAGAGGGCAGCTGAATGCCAGACAGGTGTTATTGCCATGAAATTATCTTCTAGTAAGTGTGACAATTAACATCCTAACTGCATTTGTCTTGTGCTAACGCTGAGTACCAAGAGACAAAATTGAGCACAACCCGTTACAAACCCGAAGAGAAATTTAATATAGGAATAACAGTTTGTAACCAGCTGAGATTTAAGATTTCTATTATGTGAAGTAGAAGGATACGTGGTTTCAGCTTCTGTTGTCAACACTACAAATAAACATGAATTCATCCCTAATAAGCACTGCAGGAAGTCAACTATGCAATCTTAATGATCCTAGAGTCTTTTGCTAAAGCATACAGTTCATAATCTCAAGCAGATTCCAGAATACTACGTCAATTAGCATATCACGCAGAGCAACAAAAAAGGCAACGCCAGCTGGAGGCATTCATTGAACTTCATTGTCAATGCAGCAATAAAAGAAATCCTTTTCTACCAAAATGAAAACAATAAAACAAAGATAAGCTGAATTGGGTCAGGAAGTAAAACAATCCCGAGCTGCCAACTTTGAATGGCTGAGTATTAAAGATCTCTGGATAATCTACGAGTTGACAGATTGGGGGTTGTCTAACTGGATGCTACCGCTGGATGTCCCTGGTGCTTCAAAGAAAAGCCACTGGATATGCATTTATCAGGCTGCACAGCTTGGAAATGGCAGCGCTGGGAGTTAGAAATACTCATATGCTAACCCTTTTCTTTAGCTTGCTTTTCACTTTTACCATCTCTCCAACTTACTTCAGAAGTTGAAATTGTTCAGTAAGCCTCAATAACACTTAAAGAAGTGAAGGAAGAAAATACAATTTCACAGCTGCAACCACACCACTGCCATTTATCCTAATCCTAACATCACGTTTTGTTTTCCTTTAAATTAGGTATACCCGGCCTCCTGGAATATCATCTGTTGTATTTACTCTTGTGTCTACTCAACACAGACTTGAAAATTTCCTTATTGTATGCTAGCACCTTCATGTTTTACCACACCATGAATTTTACTGGCTGGGTAAAATGGGATACACGCTTACCACAAATCTAAGTACCAAGTTTTTGCAATAGATGTGTCCCAACAGCTAAAGCTGGAAACCATCAAAATTCATGCATCTACTGTTATCTTGCTTCAGAATTCAGTCATGATACAACCTTACTTTCACCTACATAGGCTATAGCTATAATGAAAATGGTATCTTTATACTCTTCAGAGTATTTATTTTAGTCCAGTGGCATCTAGAAAGAAGGAAAAAACCAGCCTAGTCATATAAGCATTGTATTGAAGCATCCTCCTCTGCTGACTCAGGCTCTGTGAAAACCCAGAAACTAGCAAAGCAATGGATACGAGAGACCTGCATGCAGCCTCTACCCACAGCTCACAGAGCAGTTCCCTGGCAAATATTCTCTCCTCCCAGAATCTCTTTTTGTAGATTAATAAGCATTAAAAGAAGGGAAACAAAGTGTAGGCATAATGGGTTGGTTTTGACAATGGAACAAGGCTACCAGAGGGATCTCTCAGATATTTTGCTGTTCAACAGATCCATAAAGGAGAGGGAAAGGGGCAGAACACTGAGATGATGAAGACTGCTGAAGATACAACACTTTTCAAAGGAGTAAGATCTAAGCTATCTATGAAGAACTACAGGAGATCATGATACCAAGTAACTGAAGGTACAATGGTAAAATAACAGATGAAATTCAGTTCTGATAAAGGAAAGAGATGAACATTGGGAAAAATAACTATAAATACAGAAAAATAGAGTCTAAATCAGTCATTACCACTCAACCCCCCCACATTTTAGCACGAATAAGGTCTCTAAAAATATCAATCCAGTTCTCAGCAGTGGTCAAAAAGGGAACTAGACTTGGGAATACTACTGGTCATGTTGTAGCTGTGATGACTTCTAGATAAAGGCAATGGCAGTTTCATAACCAGTGGTATCTCATATGGGTGGAAAAAACTAAAAAGCGTTCAGACTTTCCAGCTCTTCTTTGGCTCTTAGCAGTAGCAGCAGCCTTCAAAGCTTACTACAAGCTGAGAACAATAATTTTGAGTTCAACCTAACTATGTCATGCAGTTACACCATGTTGAGCAGATCGGGGGTGTTAAGCATGCTAACTTTAACGGGCAGCTTTAAATGAGCTTTCCAAATGCCATGTGAGAACCTGCTTTTTGATGGAGAAAGAAGCCTCACACTGTCATACATCCACAGATGCCACATACAGCCTTCGCAGGGAAGCTATACAGAAAAATCATTTAAGAATGATAACCCACATGGAAAAATGATCCTACCTCATGTATTTTTTTCCAGAACATCTACTCCTACTGCTCAAGCAATCCCTCAGCTTTGTTAAGCTCCTTGTTAGGAGCAGACTCTCCTCACACAAACATACGCTGCCACTGGAACCAGCTCACGCCAGGGCAGCAAACGTAAGGCTTGGTGACCATCTCCCTACAACCAGCAAACAAAAGCGTCGCTCCTACAAGAACCATCCAAATTCCTGTATCTGCATGGCTGGCGATACATTTGATGCAATGTACCAGACGACCTTATCGCATGCACCTGTGTGGTTAACACTAAACAACCATTTTGCACCAGAACAAACTCTACCCGTGATGAAGGACAGAAACGCCCCATCATCAGTGGGAAAACATATCTTACAAAACAATAGCTTCTTCTCTGACGTCTCAGTGTTGATGACCTGAGGAGATCTACCCAACGCCTTTTAAAGATAAGCCTCAGAACAAAAGCTCATATACTAAATATCTTGGACTCAATAGGGTTATTAGTTTTTTGGGCTATATTAAATTCCCAGCTAGCTTCTAGTGAACGCTGCCACTTTCTTGAGGCAATAAATTGTTTCTCTTTCTCATAACAACTAGTGATGTCATCCCTTTTCTGTAAGTACTCCCACCTTGCACCACAGGTTACAAACTTTTGTTCTCACAGCTAGTCTAACTCATTTAAACACTGAAGTTGAACTCAAAATAACTGCTCTCAGCTTGCATTTAGCCTCTAAGACTGATGTTTCTAATTCAGGAGAACAGAAAAAATCATTATGCTGCTCTGTAAGTCTGTGCTGTGCCCACCTTTTTTATCCAGCTGCCATTGTGGCCACTCACACTCAAAAGGAAAAAAGGAGAATTTGAGAAATTACAGAGATGGAGAAGAAAGAGGACTAGGCGTACGGAACATCTTCCACACAAGAACTGCATAAACCTGTACTCCTTGTTTCATAGAAGTGGTGACTGATAGCATTAGGAGGTCTATAACCTTGTGAATGAGGTAGAGAAGATGAAGAGAGTGATTATTCACTGTATCTTGCAATATAACCAGTGATATCATCAGGCACTGGATTTTAAAGAAATAGATAATTAGGGAACTTGCTGTCACTGAATGTTGAAGAAACCAAAAGTATAAATAGACATTTAGACTTTTGGTGGTTATGGAAAATGATGGTTCATATGCGACCTCTGGCTCACAATGCCTTAAAACTGTTGCTTGCGGAAAGACGCGCAGGGAGGATCCATGCTGGGTATGCACTCTGTTTCTGGCTCTCTTGCCCTAACTTCCCTTCTCAAACCAGTGGAGCTAAACCAGGATCTGTGTTCTTGCTAGTCTGCAATCTGAAAAAGAGATTTTAAAGAGGACATATACTAGCATCTTGCTATTCCCAGAAACTGGAAAGAATGTGCCATATAACAAATCCAGGCATCCTCTCCCTACATCTAGTTCACACTCTTCCGGGTGTCCATCTTTCAGATGGACAACAGGCTACAATCTAAGGCAAAGGCAGCATGCACAGATAGAGAGAGATTATTGAGACTAGAGTGACATAAGTTTCTGCTTCCTAAGTTAGAAAATGGTCAGTCCAGTTTCTGTAAGCTCCATATTCTTTTGGATTTATCCGTTTTCTACTCTCCCAAGAAGGGAACAGCTATCTTTCATTGCAGCCACGGCAAGGTCACTTGCTGCAGATTGGGAAGGGAAAACTGGCTGCAATTACTGGATGTAAGCACAAGCACTCATTCTCCTCACTTGAGAAACTGAGCTGTTGCTATCAATTACATGTATTTAGCTTTTCCCTGGCAAGCGTAAATGCTTGCATACAGTAATTACAGCTGCTCTGATGCCCCCAGAAGGAAGAAGGGGAAGAAAAATAAATGATAATAATTTGTTTTTATTGCTTTTCACTGAAGTTTTATGCTCTTAATTACAATAATATTACAATTAATAATTTAAAAGATATTTTTATTTTTTTTAAATAGTTTTCTCTAGTATTTTGTAAACTTAGGCCACAAAACACTGTAGCATTGTAAAAACTCCTCAAAACCTACTGCGTTGCTTGTGGGCTCAGAATAAATAACTTGAGACTCACGATTAAGAATATTAATTGATTGGATACATCATAGTTCATTTATATGTATTATGTCTACTAAATTTACCATGACAAATTAATACAAATGCATTAAAATATATTCTTTTATACCGTAATATGTTTAGTAGTCAAGGCACAGCTGAGACTTAGTAAGATATCTCTCTGTAACATTTCTTTGTGCACAGACTAAAAACTGCAGCATTTTTATTCTCCTTATGTATTCTATATTCATTTGCAGTCATTGATGCTACATGTTTAGTAACAGTAAATTAATTATTAGGAATTGAACACAGTATGTAATAGTATCCTTTTTTGTTAAAAATGCTAAGGAAATTAAGGTATTTATGTATGTTATGAGAAAAAGCAGTAATTATTCTTTTAAAAATGAAATCTTCTATGGAATGGTAACTCAAAACTGCATATATATTCTTGTAATTTGTTAAGTGTGATATACCAGTGAAGATTAGTTGGGCTTTTTAGTAGGAAACCATGCCTCCCAGCTCTGCTGGAGTTCTTTGAGGGAGCCAACAAGAAAGTCAACTCTTTGCTCATTAACAGTGAAAAAAAAATGTGCTAAGTGTTACCAGGAAAGAAACACAAAACAGACCAGAAAATGTCACGATGCCATTCTATAGACCCCTGATGTCCCCAGCTTAGGCACTGCAAATCATTCCGGTCTTTTCATCTCCTCCTCCCCAAAAAGCTGTAAGTGGAAGGGTACCGGTGACGGACGCTGCATTGACACCAGAAGCAGTGAGGAGGAACCGGCACAGAGGACCTAACACCCACATGACGTGCACTTTGGGTGTTTCGCTTCTGCCTAGCTCTAGCATGGTGCCAGGACTGAACCCTCATTGCTGGCAGTGCCCCCCTCAGCCCAGGGACTCAGCTGTCTGTGGGGCAAGACCCAGCTTAGCACAGCCCAGCTGCGTGACCTCCGCTCAGGTTTATTCATGAAAAGTGTTAGGAAAGTGTGAAACACTACGTGACCTAAAATTATGCGAGACAAGAGAAGGAAAAGCACAGACAGCAGTATAATTGTTGAGAAGGTAAAAGACAGCAGCTCAGTGGTTCGAGAGGAAAAGTAATGGTTTAAAACCATTAGGTTTTATAGGTTTAAAACCCCAAGGTTTAAAATCCCAAGAAAAAGAAACAGGAATCGGGAGATGGCAACTCAGCAACACAGAAGATGATGCAAGGCACACTGGAGACTCACGTGGCTGATGCCCGCTGTGGAACAGCAGGACACGTGGAACATCTTTTTGAGAGTGGTAGCTGGTAGCTTTTTAGTCCTATCTATTGAATATATTAAGCAATAAATTACACTTCGTATTCCTAAGCTGTGTATATCCTGCTTACTGAGTCTCTTGAGGAACAGGCTGCTCATGCAATGTATCCCAGAGAGAGGCTTCATTTAAAATAAAGACACATGTGGAGCACAAGTTCCACTTTAGTTTAATCAGAAGAAATTAAGTTTGTGTGCTGCCTGTAGCTCTACAGTAAAGAGGAAAATTTGGCAATCGGCATCAAAAGCTCACGCCATGGTAGCACCATGTGTACCGTGGATCTCACCGCTAATTATGTAAGGATGTCAAATTTTTTTGAATGAATTCAAAAGCAATTACACAACCATGCAATACAGAAATCTCTAAAATACGATTAAACCCAAAGATGGCAGTTGTGATTTGGGAACTCCCAAGTAACAAATTGCTGGGGACAGACAGAATATTGTAGGAGTATATTACGCAATCTTTTCCCTCTTTTTATGCTCTTTCCTCACTATATGTTATTTGAAACTCCTGGAAAGAACATACTAGGCCAGATGGACCACTTTTAAAATTTTATGTAATTTCTGTTTGCACACAGAATTTTGCTTACGTGTATTTTCAGTATTCACAAACCAGTAAATCTTATATGCATGCCCCTTTGCATACAAAAGAAATAAGCAGTAGCTTTTTGTTACCCTCTTCTTTCATCTTCCTATTACAAAATACGAGCCTTTTTGGAGGCGGCTTCTTTGATTTTACTTTGCTTGTCATGTCACACTGCCACCTTAGCCAGACAGATGACTTTGCTCAAGTACTGCATAAAAGTTAGGTACTCTTATATATATGCTATAAAAAACCTGTTTATACACAGTAAAACACTCAAACGTCAGTGTCAGGTAAAGTCAGGATAACCAGGTCTCTTGGTTTAGCCACAATCACACTGGAATACGTTTCTCCTTCCTGCCAAATCAAAGACTGTCTTCCAGAGACAATCTGCTTTCAATACAGAATATTTTCATACTCTCCCCCGGTCACTCTGTGCTAAAATCCACAGATTTTAGCTGAATCCACACTTGTGTATTTACCATAGGCTTAAACTTCTAGCATCATGACAAAACATCGGCTGTGCAGCATACTGTCAGCTCTAGAGAGCTCAGTCCTGTTAAAATACCCGTGATTACACGGGTCCTCTGGTAAAGGGAGAATCAAGCTGGGAACAACAGGGCCACTGCTCCACCCGGGAACTCTGAGCACTTCTGCATTAACATAGGAATAAGGATGGCTGCATACAGTGTCTCAAATAGTGCCATGTACTGTAAAGCCACTGTAATTATTCTTTGGCTGCATGAGGTTTATTTGAAGGTACACATATGCCCTTGAGGATGGGCATGCCTTCGGTACACATTTTACAATGAAATTAGCCCTCTATGGACAATATCTTTCTAAGACTTGTATTTTGTCTGTTGGAGGAGGGAAAAAAAAAGAATGCTGTTCACTCAGGTAATTTCAAAGCCAGTAAGTCAATCAAATGAAACTTTTTTTACCAGCACGCTGAAATTTATTTCCTCAGCTAAGAGCCCACTCCTTCAGAATTTAAAATCTATTGTTCCACCTACAGTCAGTTGTTTTACCACTCAGATTTTTGTAAGAAGAAAAAATATGATTTTTCAGTCTCATGATTATCAAAGAATGACAAACTTATTTCAGCTCTGAATGAAGACCAGAGGTAAAAACATTTGTGTTAAGAAGGAATCATTTAAGAGAATAATTAAGGAAAGGAAACATCAGGGGCTGGCAAAGCGGGAATGCCTGCACTGCCCTAACAGGAGAGCTCATATGTGATCCAGTGTCAGGTATAACTTGTAGCTCGTGTTTTTGTAAACCTGGGTTCTTAAAGGTAGGTTTAAAATTCACATACGGTCTTTTAAATAAAAATGGCTTGCATTTAAACATGTCATGCATCTACATATCCATTTGGAGTTGATCGGAACTAGCTTGTCAGCATTTTTGAAAGCTTGATCACATTTATTTAACTTAGGGAGTTCAGAGGCTAACTTTAGAGGCCCAGAAAAGTTTCTTGCTTCTTTTAGTTGCAAATGATATAAATATGATCTCGGGGACACTGCTCCAACCTCTAAAGGTCTAAAGGTGACACAGCAAATCTGTTGACATTTATCTCAGAGACACCCATCATTGCAAGGCTTCCATTTTACATTTAACACTTCTAGTCTATCAATTTTCTAATTACTAGTCTCATACTTTACTGTGTGGCTTTGGCAATGTTGTTACATTTGTGTGTAACAGAAAATGAATCTTTAACTTACAATTTTCAATAGGGATAATTTATTTAAGTTCTGTTACATTTTTTAATTCCCCAAAGTTTTAGTATCAAGAATCTGCACAGATTACTCTTAGAGCAATTTATAACCCATCCAGGCTGCAATTTTGGGAATAATATACTGATGCGCTATATAACTTGAGATCAGAGGGGAAAACGCCCTCATCTGAACATCTATTTGCATACAATCATTTGAGGCTCTGCAGTTTTGGGACGTGGCACTGCTGGACTCAAGCCTAGGGAACTTACGCAGGCTAGAGCGTGGAAGAGCGGCGAGAGCCTGAAGCGTGCTGTATGCACCAAGACAGGCACAGGGTTTGTCCACACCGCATCGCCAGCTTACTTGGGTATACTGCTGTGCCATTTTGTGATGTGTGGTGTAGACATGCCCTAAATACTTCATGTCTAAGCACCAACTAATATTTGTAGAAAACAGATGGGTTGGAGGAGGTTCCAAATGCCTGAAACTCTTTTTTGGCCTCATCCTGCTCCTGCATGGAGTATTAGGCATCTGTACTTTGATGTTTTCATTTGTTTTGAATTAAACTTCTCTTTGCTCCTGCCCTACCCATTTCTTTTTTCATATTCTGCTTGTGACTCTGCACGTGTGTAGTGTCTGTTGTATCAATGAGTCCTCACCAATAAATCTGCTTGAGTAAGGCAACCTGCATTTAGCCTGTCACAATATTTACCAATGAGTCCAGGGAGATTTTTTTAAGCAGCACTTTCAATGCTAGATTAATCTCTGTCACCTTGTTCTATACCAGGGCTTGCTACAGAAATCCTCTTAAAGGTCTTTGTTTTTTACCCATAATTTAAAATATAACAAAGGAGGTTTTTTTGTTTTAACTAAACTGAGTTTAGCTGATGCAGTTAAAAACACTTCTGTAAACTGCTTCCATTTGTGTAACAGAATAATTCAACCCCTCATTATTGTATTCCTACATCTCAAGAGAATTTTATAGCTCTTGGAACTTCTTTAAAAAAGCCTAATCAATCTGAGAACACTTCATTAAAAAGTAAGATACAAAATGAAGGCAAAGTCCCTAAATAACTCATGTATGTGTGTGTGTGTGTATGTATGTATACACACATATACACTTCAGTACCATAAATCTAGATGATGAATATAAAAATAGAGTGCTTCACCTATTCTCCAATTCTGATTCATTGCTTATTCATTATTTGAAGTCTGATAAGTATATTAGTTTGATTCACTATGATAAATGAATATTTCTGTTGTTTAATTAGGCATAAATGTTATCACAAAAAAGCCTTTCTGACCACTGCAATTTAGGCTTGCTAGAACTAGCATCAAAAAGGAAATGTTTTAAAGATAAATGCATGCCACAAAAAGTATTGAAGTTAATTTTCAACTTTTTTCCTGTGTTTTTTTAAAAACTGAAATGCAGAGTAAGTTCCATCTATATGCTGTGATTTACTCCCTAATGTCCCTTACAACCCCTTCGAGTCCTCCCAGTCCAGGTGTTTCTTTCTCTGATTCAAGAAAAAATGAAGAACCTCCTCCTCATATTCCTAATCTCTTATTCTAAGTAAATGCTAACAACAAGTAGCTCAAAGCTGAAAAGCAATTCCATTTCTTTCTCATTAGCTTTTTACAGGCTTCATCTGCTTGTACCAAATATGATGTTTGCCACTTCAGCGACGACACAGTGCTTTACTGCTGTGCTTGGTTACACCAGCAGTCCCAATAACCTGAGAAATCTTATTGAAAGGTCATGCCCATCTCAGATGACGAGCAGATTCTGCATCCCACAGAAAAACAAGCAAGAGGTCTCCTGCTGTCAGGTTTCTTGCCCCGCTCTCATTTTATGCCTGCCCAGCTAAGGAGGCCACTAGACCTGAGTTAACTCTATATAAATCTGGAACTGTTTTTTTTCTGAAGAAGGTTGAGCAGCAAAATCTGGATTTTTAGAAGAAACTGATTAGCCTCACCAAACAAACAGTTCAATCAAAGGATGACTTCCTTGAGTTTAATGACTGAACTACGGTGGTGTTTGAATAAGCCAGGCACCAGGAAAGGACACCTTTGTATTCACGTTGGACAGAAATCTTCAGAAGGTTGAGGCTAGCAAATTGAAATGGAAAAAAAAGCCAGTACTGTGCCGCTTCAGTACAAACAAGATGGCCTAACTTGCTCAGTTCTGAAGGAATGAAACAAGAGTGACTTTAAGACTGTCCTAGACTTAGAGGAATCTCTAGCCCACAGGATTTTAATTCTTCAGAGGCCAGAGGGCACTTTCCGGTGCCATCTGTTCTGGACTCCAGAACGGTGACAAAGCAAAATACCACAGAGAGGGCTCCACCAGATGAGGTTTTTGCCCATTTGTCACTAAACATGCTTGATGAGCTTTCAGAGCCATGATACACCGGGTAGGTTCACACAAGCCTCTTCATTGATACGTGCCTAACGTCACCAGTCAGGCAAACCTCAACAGAAAAGCCTTGACAAAAACTATCCTATGAGATGGTTTACTGACTTTTACTCAGATTAAACCTGACAAATACCCTAGCTGACGTCACCATCTTGAGGACATTTTTGCCAGACTGGTCCCTGCTTGTGCTTTAGAATAAATGACTCCACGAGGCCTGAGAGCTGTGAGAATGAAATGCAAGGGCAAGAAGAGGTGCTAGTTTTATACTGATACAACGCTAAGGACTTCAGCAGAGTTACTTCTGGTCTGGACAAACAAAGGTGGGACAGAAAGGTTACTTACGACTTCTCTTAACTGAAGTCTTTAAAGATGTTCTATCCCTAATAAATTCCCCTGTAGGCTCCCATGCGCCTGTAGAGGGGCAGGGATAGAAGGGCAATGAAAGGACTTAAAGAAAGTCTCAGTTGCCAAACTTGCCATGCTGCACTAAACTGCACTAAAAACAATCATCTATAAGAGCACATTCAAACTGTGCGGGTACTGCACGTGCATACGGCGAAGCCGAAGAAGAGCCTGAGGACAATGATGCTATGTCCAAGAGCCAAGGCAGAAGGAAAGACCTGGTTTGATGCCTGGGTATGCTGCCTTTTCATGTCTCTGATTTAATGTATAGTGGTAGTAAAAAAATTGAAGAGCAGCAAAATTTCCACTCCTGGGCATATGATAAAAGGCAATGAAATGTGCACAAGCACCTGATGAGAACAAGGATGGTTGCTAGAAACCAGACTTCACAGATAACTGTTCAGAAAAGTATTTGATTCAGGGGTTAGTTTTAGAAAAATAAATAGGCTTTGCCTAGAATGAAATTTATAGGCATGAAGGGAGGAGGATTCTGGAACAACCTTCCAAAGAAGGAGTGGGAGCCAACAACTATTCTTAAAAATGGAGACCTTTTTGAAAGAAGTTAAAGAACACAATGCTTTCTGACAGCAGGAGGCCTTTCCTTATTCTACAGTCCTCTATTTTTAAATATATCTATTACTAATAAAGCACTAGAAAATACCATGTTCAAAAAAATGAATTCAAAAGTAAACAAGTAATAAATTGAATACAGCAGCGTTTTATGTTTCTGGGCTTTGATTACCCTAAGCCCTTACACAGGCACCTGCTGTTTTCCAGATCACTGCATCAAACACCATCCTTACCTGCTATTCGAGTAATTACATGGAGGTGTTCAACTTTAGATTAAGATCAGCTTGTCATGCATCAAAGGTTTGAGAGGCCTAAGGAAATTATTCATGTCATAATGAAATGTAATGCCATCATTCTTCAAATAATCATAATGAAAGATTAACCATGAGAATCTGACTGTGCCTTCCCGCAGTAAAACTGGCAGGTGAGGAACAGAGGACACAGGCAAGTCTGCAAGGTTCACCTCTGGGTCTTTTTGTAGAGAATCGCGGTGTGGGAGGATCAGCCCAGGAAGCAACAAAATGGATACAGAAATGCTCTTCTACATTTCAGAGCTACGCATCAACATGGATTTCTGCTTTAAGTCCTTCCCATGGCTGGTCTCCTGCTTCTCCATCCTGGCTGCACAGCCCACATGCAGCCACAGGACACACTTTTGGCATACCTTAAGAAGGTGCAGACATAAAGAAATATTATCTCGGAATACAGCCAATCTGTTGGAACACCTTCTAAGGAACTAATCTATCGTAATTATAGCAAGCGCGGAGGACAACCTAACATAACGTCAGAAAATTTATCTAGGTGACATACTAGGCCACTGCAAAGTAGTTAAGTGATGGTTCATGAGCAGGACTTGTTAATTAATTGCTCTACAGCTATTCCTCTTCCAGAAAGTATATTTAGAGCTGAGAAAATAACAATATTTGTAGTTAACCACTTCTCAGACAAAACAACAAAAGAAATTTTTTAGTGTTTTTTTTTCTGGACCCCTTAGACAAAAGATTTCATTTTAATTTCCAGATCTTAACTTTTTTTTTAATTAAAAACAGCTAAATTTACAATCTAAATATAATTTTAAAATTAAGTGCTGGAGAAGAGAATGTCTAAGCATAGTGCATAAATCCCATCCTTCTCTCTTTTTTGGGAGAGAAGGAAGAGAATTGCTTGCTGAATATGAAATCAGCCCAAGTTCTATTAACTATATATCAAAAGAAATTAACAGAGCACAATTGTGATTCTCATGGTACAAAGCCTTAAAGATGTTCAGCATTTTGTTCTCAGCCTCATCATAAATAACTTATAAAAAACAACAGACTATATTATTTTTAAGTAGACTGATCAACATTGTATGGATGCTGCATATAGTAAGAATATTTCTACAGAAATTAGCAGGGAAAACCTTAAAACTACTCTTAAAGTTTTAAACTGAATTTACACCAAACTATCAAAGTTTATATTTTAAAATTAACCAATTATCACCTAACTTGAACCATTTTGGAATTGTCAAAGAAAAAACATTCATACATTTCTATTTTTTAGGCTGTTTTTACCCATCATAAACACATATGAACCAATAAGAAAATCTGACTGGAACACAGGGGAAGGTCTTAGATGAACCAGTTTGCCTCATATTTTCCTACAGAGTTTGCCTATAAGATACTTATTTTAAAAAATGGTAGGGACTCTACACCACACCACTCTCAACTCTCAACTATTGAGAATTTCTAGTTACGTTTTCAAGGGAACATAGATCAAACAAACACAACTTGAAGATGAATTGTGTTTTTGTTCACTCAAAAGTCATACACAAGTGTGTTATATGGTTTGATAATGAAGAGGACATTAATCCTGTCGCCCTTCAGATCCTCTGGCCGTTCCAGACCCTGGTGGCATCCCCAGAGTCCCTCGCTCCAGTGATGGAGCGCACCGCTGGGCACAGCTGTCTGCCAGCTGAGACCCCACTGCACATCGAACTGAGTTTGCAACCTGCAAAACTGGCCTGTGGCTGCTCGATGAAAATGAAGTGACTCGGTAGAATTTCTTTCAAAATCAACTACTCACTATTCATTTATGAGAGGACAGAAATTGGATCAAATCAGCAAAAATGTCCACACCCTGAAATTTAACCTTCACTTTCAAGCTTTCAATTCAGCTTCAAAATCCCTCGTCTCAGTCTGCTGCCCCAAAGACATCACCTCTTTCCCTCTTATTTTACTTATTAGTTATTTATAAGTTATTATAAATAAGCAAATAAGTTATTTACTTATTCCTTGTTCTTCTGGCTTCCATGAACAACTGCACCTTAGGCTGTGGTTTATATACTCCATCAGGTACGTTCCAGCACAGACTCTACTGCAGAAATCTCTCTGAATAATTAGGTACAGTGAGTGGGTTATATGCAGCTGTTGCCAGCTGAACTCCACGCAGCAAGAAATACTGACAAAGATATACAGAATATTCACAGAAAGACTCCTGACATCTTCCAGTGCTGGAAAAAGTCATTAAAATCAAGGATACGGTTATGATCTGTGCTACAGGAAAGTCTTAAGATTCCCAACAAAGGCTCAAAAGCTGCTGTTCTAGGTACAACAAAAATACAATCAAGTTCCCCAAGCATTTTTATTCCAAATAAACAAGATGAATAAACATGGGAAGAAGGAAGCATTGCTATTCCCACATTAAACATGATGAACTCAGGTGGAACAAGATGCTTAGCCTTTTTGATTTGTCCTTCATTGCAACCGACAGCAGAGCCAATTCCTTGTATTTACTCCCCATGATAAAGCCTCACTCAAGAAAGAGCCATCGCGCTGGACAGCCACATGGCACCTACATCAAGTTACTTGATTCACAGCATCAGGCCACTGGGCAGGCAATGGGTCTAGTTCCACAACTGATAACCTGTTGCCGTCTCATTTTGCCAGTAGTTCAAGCACCACTGCTGTTAACTACTCAAGGTATCTGCTCCCTCAGAAGTTTTGGCTGAAATTTCACTTAATGTAAGTGAAAGGTTTTGGATGTGCACAAAAATCAAGTTAAGGATAAAACGGAACTACAAATGGAAACTACTGCATTTCATTTTTCCTTTCACGCCTGAAAAAAAAATCTCTACTGTTTTTTCTAACTCCTGTCTTATCTTTCACATTTTAACAGAATTTAATACATGAATAATTAGTGCAAAATAGTAACATTTATATAGGACTCAATTGTGCATACTTCTATCAGGTTAAGAAAGAAAATAAACATGGCAAGTATAAAAATGCACAACACACATTTACTTCTCTCTTTCTTTTTCTCTGGACTCTATTATAAACAGCTGGCAGTATAAGGAAGCCTGTTATTCATGACAAGATGCACACCAGAACCAGGAAAACAAAGTCACCTGCAAAGCCTCTGCAGTCACAGCAGAGATACAATAAAAGAGAAAAACTCTTAAAAGAGTCACCTTGAAAAGTACTGAGGCACAGCATTCATCTTCACCGTGGGGAACAAAGAGGAAGCACATTACAGCATCCAAGACACACTGTGGTAGTTAAGAGAATGAAGTTTCTCTGTGAAAGCACATATTTCCATTTTTAAATTCTTTTATCCTCATACTTTCCCTGTTTGAGGAAGTTTTGACATGATTGTCTAAAATCCCATCAGGCTGAAAACGAGAACATATTATAAGCACAGAGAGGAGTGTCATGAAAACACTTTTATGAGCATTTGAAGAGACAAACCAGTTCAAAAAGAGATTAAATAAATTCCTGGTGGACAGGTTAATCAGCGACTCTTAAACACCCACCAGCTGGCTCCAGATCAGGGATTCTCTGAGCAGCTGAAGGCTGGAAGCTGGGGAGGTAGAGCAGGGGAAGCATTTGTTGTTCGTGACCATTCAAGGTAGGATGCTGGACTAGGTCTGGTCCAGTATGGCCTTCCTTATGGCCTTGCATTATGTCACCTAACAACTCTGCACTGTATCCACTTTCACCCAAACGATCACGTGTGATGGGCCAGTCGCGGGCCTCTCATAAAGGTATGGATGCTCTGTAGGAAGCATGACAGCAAAGTAACCCAATGTTACCAGTTGTCTGAATACTGCTAAATGCTTACTTGGACCCAGTCCTTGGAAAAGGTTCTTTACCAGCCTCTGGAAAATTACGGTTCTCTTTTTTCTCAACAAAAGCCCATTAAAAAAAATCTTCATGGTCTGGATGGTTACCAGGCCACCAATGGACTTCTGGTTGCTGTAGCCCAGGCAGATCTTTCTAACACAAATAACAGGTAAAGGGGGGTTATATTTTACGCCAGATGGTACTCAACTGTCTGGTATCTCCTTCTTTAATGTGTTAGCTCATTACTGATTGCATTTCAGGTGAAAATTAATGTAGTCTGTTTTATTTTTAAATGTGTCCCAAATGGAGATTCAGAGGAGCAGATGTTGAGGGGGAGGGGAGAAGGGTGTTTCCATCTTCTTAGTATGTGATGCTAGCTATAGCTTCATTATAGCTCCTCTAGTATATGTATTATACTTCCATGCACAAGTGTGTGTGTGTGTCTGTTCCAATTTGTAGTGGTTTATTTTATCTGACTCCATGTGTGAACACATGTCCATTTATTTTATAGAACATACAATGTCTAAAAGGATTTTTCATCACTTATTCTATAAGGTTATAGCAAACTGAGCATTAAAAAACCAAACCAAAAAAATCCCCAAAAGGCAAACCCCAAAATTATGAAGATGAACCTGCATTGCGATTCTACTAATAAGTGACAGAAGGTACAAATCCTCTGAAGAAACTACCACCAATGCCAGGATAGTAACCTCCTGATTTTGGGCTGTAGTCTTGGCTCGTGGCATAACCCAGAAAGTCCTGAGGGGTCTGGCTGCATCCCAGCGGCCTGTGATCACCTGCATATGGACAGCTATACTGCCCAGAGCCTCCAAAGCACCGTACACGGCAGCTTCTTCAGCTGCCAGCCACACTGCTGGCACAACCGCCACCTTAAAATCTGAGAACAACCACTCAGGTTAAGACCATGGTGCATCTGACATGCCCCTGACAGTGCCCCAGAGAATCTGTCCGGGACGCTGTAACCCTGCTACTTCCCCAAAACACCCTCTTCTTCCAGAACTTTGGGATCTGGGGACTTCCCGCATCGGAGGTGGCACCTTTCTGCCTAATAGCCTTTGCTGGATTGCTCTTCTGCAAATTTGTCTCATTGCTCAGCCCATGTGAGAACATTTTGCACCTATACGTCCTGTAGCAACAACACCAACAGTTTAACCATTCCTTACATGAAAAATACATTCTTTTGTTTATTCTGAACCTTTTCTCACTACAGAACAAGGGAGATTTGAATGAAATCATTACAAGAAACAGTGACAGTGATTCCTATTCACCTTCTGCACACCCTTCATAATATTATAGAGCTCTCCTCACTCTGCTCAGACATCTCTTTCCAAGGCTAAAGACACTTACTTTACACCTATACTATTTCATATGTTTTGAAGAGTCTGGATATTACACTGCACAATAAAATTCTTCCTGTTTCTTATTTCTTGTAATGTCACGTCAGGCTGTCTCTTCTCAGCAATACCAAAGAACTAATCAGACTAGATATCAACAACTGGAATACAGAAAATGATACACAATGAATCAAGCACACATTTCTTTTTGGTGCTTGCTGTAAGTAAGCAGATGGACACTCAAATATTCTAAAAGTAAAATGAAAATTATTTGCTCTATATGGGTAAAATTCAGGAGGAAAGTGCTACTGTGCACAAGAACCAGAAACTTATTCACCCAGACAACGCACCTACTCAAGTACACCAAAAGTCTACTAAAATTATATTTCTTTTTGTAAAATGTACATATACACATGCTCTGCTGCTATCAGTGTTAGTCCAAGTTGGGGAACCGAACAAATTTGCAGGACTTAACCAAAGTACGGCTGGAAAAGGCTGAATTCAGTGCCTTGCATTCAGCAGTGAGCTGCTATTTTTGAGGCAGATCCTGCCCTACCTCTGCAGGTACAGTTGACACCCTGCTCACAGAACTAGGGTAAGTCCCAGGCATGGAAGGAAAAGTATCCTTCTCTTGGCAGGCAGAAATGTCTAGTCATGCAGTATTCCCAGTGCAGAAGATTGTTGTGTTCTCTTGTTTTCCTAGGATCATGAGAGGACATGTGAGCCTCCCTAGAAAAACTTTCTTTACATGGATTTCCTCATAAATTAACCGGTCTCCATTTTGAAGCTGTGTTATGAGTTGCAGCCACTTGTGCCATTGCCATCAGGCTGAAGACACACGCATTTTAGAAGAGTTTGCTCTGAAGTGCTGCAGTCCTGCCTTTAGTGACAATGATATGCAACAGTATCCTTTCAGCTCCTTCCCATCAGGATGAGAACCTGTTCTCTTCTCCTGTATTTAGTGAATTAACAAATAAACTACAATTTCATATAGTACATGTGAAACCCTTGGGAGGCCAAAAATAGACTGAATGATAGATTTCTCTTTCTGGATTTTTCCATGCTTCTTACCACTAAAATCATGATGAGAAAATACACAGGAGAGTGTCATACATCATTGGTGTCAAATTATTAATTAGCTAAGTCTAACTTTTCCAATGGGAAAGCTCCCAGTAGGTTTCAGAGCAGCTCTGCAGGCTAGGAGGAAAGGAGGAGAGGAGGGGGTAACACTCTTACCGAGTGTGTTGAAGCTGCCTAGTAAGAGGATAAAGTACTCAAGCTCAAGGGTTGAAATTTCCCAGGGAAAGTGGGGATGAAGTGCTGCAGCCCCAGCACTGATGCTTGGGGTGCTTTGGGGGCTGAGGTTAGGTATCACTACATGACCCCTGGAACAGGGAAGCAGAGGAGACAGAGCAGGGAGAGCAAGCAAGCTCTAGGACTAGGACTTGAGAGAGGAGGAGGAAGGAAGGAGGAGAGAGAAACTCAGCAGGAACTGACATGCCGCTTTTTCTTGGTGACTTAGCTCTGCTGGAGCATATTTCCATGCCCACAGCAGGCTGTCCCAGCAGGTGAAATGGAATCAACGCATGCATGCCCTGCTGGAAAGCACTGAGTGCTCAGCTAGTAAAGGTGATGTAAAATGGGGGAAAAAAACAGGAGTCACACACCTCTTACTTGCATAAACACCTTGTTCCAAGGTGCTCTGGCAATGCACATATTTAGCCACAAAGATGAGTAGTAACTAGCAAGTATTTCTCTAACACTACCAGCACGCATGTCCTCTTTTCCTTCTTCAGATACTCTTCAACTGCAGGCCTCAAATTAGGTATGGGAACAGCAAGGAAAGAAAAGAAAAAACAGGTTCGGAGTTTTAAAAGGTAAATAGTAGAGCACTCCTACTTCCATTGCACCACACATTTCTGGTAAAAGACAAAGCATTTGAACCCAATCAGCAAAAGTATTATTTTCTTCTGGAACAGTAGTGGAACTACATAACTGCTTCAAGCCGAATATGAAACCAGTAATGAAACAAAGTACAGAAGTAATTCTACAATTTATTGTAGCTATAATTAATATAATGATACATTACCATCACAAATTTAGTAATAGGAATTCCTAAGCTCTTATATTGTGAAAAAATATTCAGGAACCTGAAACACAAATTTGGAACTACTTCTATGTGGACACAACTCTGTGACACTGCAAACAAATGCAGAAACGGCAGAAAGATAAAAACTGAAGTATATTTGTTATGAATATAATAATGACTCATAAGTTCAGATCATTTGTCCTTCTCCCTTTTTTTGCCATGAAGTGGTTCAGGAGAGAAAAAAAGATGTCTTAAAAAGCCAGTTGGGGATTTCTTTAGGTCCTAAGATATAAAAAGCATTTATGTATGCAAGTTAACATCAGAAATTCTCTTGCTTTCCATGAAAAAACTCCCCAAATATGGTATTACTGCAGGCAAGAAAAGAAATTAGCAGCTATTGTGTTGGCAGTAGTAGCCAATGTGAAGATGTGGACTGTAATTCACAAGCAGTTCAGGTACAGCTCCTATGCATGGCTTATGGCCTCTATGGACAATGTGGTTGCTGGGTTATCTGAAACCTTAGCTGTGGGAGGAAACAACCAACATCCTTGGTTGCTGAGGCTGCCATTGCCAGTTTATACTCAACTCCATGAATCCTAGTGCAGGGAAGCGGAGGAGTTTACATTTCTATTCTATGGTTTCTCTTCATATTGAACTTCATTTTGCAGTGTCTAATTCATGTGAGATGTAATAATCATGTAAGATATGATTGATTGGGTTGCCCAGTGAAATCACAATTTATATAAATGGGATTCTGCATAACCAAATATCTGATCAGCAGCATCGAATCCCAATCAATACTATCAGTAAACCCATGTACTCCCCATTTGTGATCTTAAATCACTATGAAAAGTTGGCAATGCTGTGACTAAACGGGCCTCACTATATCCAGATATTGCATGACAAAAAGACTCCTTATGAGAGCTTCAAATCCTATGTCAACCTAAATAATCCTCCAGACACTCCAAACAGACCACCCCCTGGTTAGATGCGAGGGAGTCTGGAGAAGCTCTTGCTTTTCTTCTCAAGGGTTCTTCTCCGTCCCAAACCCTCTTCCTCCTGCATCCCACTGCAAGTCACTGCAGAAACAATGTCAGTGGAAGTTTCTACTGGTTTCATTCCCATTAAACTATGTGTCAATGTAGCAGAAAGGACTCGAGTCACTCTAAGAAACAGATTTCCTAAAAGAAGTAAAAAAAGTAAAAATACTACTGATACCTCTGTCCCATTTGGCAGGAGGAAGCAGTCTGCCAGTTCCCAGCTCACAGCCCTTGGCTGTTTCCCGGCTGAGACTTCTCCCCAGGGCTGTCTCTGAAGTTTTCCCATCAAAGAGCGCAAGGGAACAGCGTGCTCTGCCTCAGGAGGAGGACAAAGACTGGCCAAATTTCTGACCGCTCTGCAGTCGTTCCCTGCAACTATGAAATCCTGCTCATCCCCCACTAAGAACATTTTCAAAAGGGCCCAGTCTTCCAGACCTAGAAACTTAAATAAAGAGCATGTTTAGGAAGAGTCCGGTTCCGGCTCTACCACGAAAGGCTACGTACTTTCATCCCTAAAAACAGTTGAACCTCCCTCACAGAGCGTATCAAGAATTTGGCATGGGCTGGATACAAGTTACTGAAATTTGTAAAGCACTTTGTGATGACGGTCTCTAACATGTACATTCACTCATTTACTCAAAATAACTCATTATTTTGCTGGTCTAATGAGTTAAAAAGATTCGATTTATCCAGATGTCAGTGTTTTCCTATAAGGAAATACAGCCTATGCTTTCCCAAAGTGATTGCTGGGATATCAAAGTGATCATCTATTACCATAGCCAGATATGTACACTTATTAATACAGTTCTTCATTTCTATCGGTTAATCCAATCAAATTTTGTATTTCGTTTCTAACACCATTTTCCGGTTAGTAAAAACCAGTATGAAGCCTTGTGACACAAAAATGTCAAACTGCTGGCTTTCATCTGATGTCAAGAGCACCAGTGAGACTTTCGGAGTCTGCTGGGCTTCTCCACACGGAAACAAACAAACAGCCCGAGGATAATTTCATCCCATAACAGGGTGCAACAGGAGCAGCCTTGTGTCTAATGAATAAGATCATCGTTCCCATCCCCTTTGAAGAAGGATTCAGGACGGGAGATTGGTTGCTGGGCTGAAGAAGGACGAACACTGTGGTCAGGTTGGATTCCAGCACCCAGAGGAAAAGCCTGCGTTTGAACTCCCCATCCTGAAAGGTTTGCAGATTTCTGTGCCATTATCTTAATGTAGTCTATCATCTGCTTCAAACACTAAACCTTGAGGAACAGATTTTGCTGTCTATGACTGTTTTATTTTCTGCCACTCTGTTCCACCAGTTAACGTGCCCCTTGTGCATTGGTGCTGTAGGAGACAGAAGGAATACCTGTACCGGATCCGTGCTTTAAGACACTAAACCCATTTTTAAAATAAGGAATGAGATGTAGTTCAAAAAGCTCGGCTGAAAAACTCTAAATAGTTTCACTGACCTACATTAATCAATGAATTTATAGCTTCCAGCTCAAAAGGCAGGTGAATAATTATTTTTATCAAGTAATCTTTAGTGTGCCAGTCCTTTTTTTAGTAAAAATGCTACCAGTAGAAATCCTAAGACACTGGCTCCTCTTACCAGCTTCTCCTAAGAGATTAAAGACATTGTTTCCAACATACTGCATTATTTCTGTACTGTGAATAATGTCTTCAGCAAATGGGATAAAGGAGTTTCAGTTCTCTTGCTGCTCAGATAAGTCAAATGAGTTTTTGGTGCTATCAGTGAGTGATGTTTAACAGAACTCACCTCCATGATCCCTTCAGTGTTATTTACAGAGAAATGCTAACAGAAGGAAAACGTGGCTATTCTCAGTTACTGCTGAAAAACTAGAGCTCAGGGAACAGATCTGTTGAGTAAGCAGGTATTACATACAGACACACCCATATTGACATATTTTTCTGTTAAGAAGCACTGATGAAGTATCCATAGGTTACTTGCTTAAAATGATTCTATGCAATTACCAATTTTTGACTGTCTGAAGATGTATTCAATCAGTCATAAGCAATCTGATTATTCTCAGTGATCTCTTCACCACCATAGTAGGAAATGCAAAAATAAATAAATGACTAGTAACAGTGTATAACACAGTGAGTTACAGGAAAAAACACTTTTTATCGTGTTATTAATAACTTAGAAGCATGCTCCTGTTAGCAAATATATACACCAAAGTATTTCTTTATTGCTAATCTACTGTTTTGCCACTTTTGGAACAATTCCAACTGCATGATCATTTAATATGCATTAATTCCTGTTATTAATTCCTCTTATTAATATGCATTAATTCTGCTTTCTCTTTCCAGTAACAAATGAAAGCCAATATAGACCAGAAGAACAAACCTTTCCTTTTATTTATCGTAGAGGCATAACTCAAAAGTATGACACTGCCACTTTACTGCAACAGGGAGTGAGAACCGATTAGTGTTCATTCGAGTTCACGCGATGCCTAAGCATCAGCTCTTGAAGCTTCTGATTTTCCTAAGTAGTTACCCCTTCAGTTATTAACTGTACTGAATGGGTCTGTTCTGCAGCCCAGAACAAGAACAAAATCAGTAAGATCTGGTAGCAGGCATCTATTCTCTGATTGCAAATGTATTTATTACAAAACAGTTTTCCAGAATTAAGTCCAAGTTGGTTAAAATTTGCAAAGTCGTGATTTGAGAAAACCAAGTACTGTAATTGAATCTTTGACATTATAATGAGAACAAGAAAGAGAAAATTCCAACAGGTTATTAATGGAGACTTCTGTCCACATTAAGCTGCTTTTTTTCTAACAATATCCCTTACTAATAAGATCCTTGCAAGCTCTTCCCTTCTGAACCCTTTTCTCTGTATAGTACCCTGGATTATTTCTTCATATTTTAAATTATATAATTACCCAGTTATCTGAGGAGATTAGAGATAACAACAACAACAAAAAATTCTGCTCTTCCTCTAATTACCCATATTAACAGCAAATAGTTGCTGGGCTGCCTTTGTTTTCCTTGCTTTTTATTCAAGCTGTTTTCTCTGTAGTGACTAAAATATTTATATATGCTCCTCTGAAAATCTCAGCCAAAGAGACTAAAGATCACGGTCCCTAGTGAATTTTAATGGACCCTGGATACCTCTCTCAAATGCCTTCGAAAATCCTAACCGTTATTTCTTAGAGAAGATTAGTTTTTCCACTTCTTTACCGTTTATTAGTATATCTGTTTCCTCATTAAACATAGGTAATTTAAGTACCTCAGTTTCAAGGGGGGAAAAAACAAGGATGTTGTTATAAGATTAACATTCATCCATATCACTGTGAGTGTAGCTGTGATGCTTTTTATTTATGATAGTTGAAGAACCTAAATAATGTTTATTCACTGATACATCTGGAAATAGTAGCAAAGCACTGAAACAGCTGAGCCATATTTCAGTAAACCATATATGCTCTGAATTCAGTATCTGAATGTGCAACCCTTAAGTGTATACATGTGTCATTCTCTCTCACAGAAATAGATTTCCATTATTTTACTTAGTTCCTGTAATAGACGAAGTTAGGTATTCCCTAATTAAGCAAATGAGAGGAGTTAAGGAAGTTTTTTTCTGCTGTTAGTTATTCTCTTTTTTTGTATCTGTTTTCATGGTTGAAAGCCTGCTCAATCTGCAAATTATGCATTTCAGGTGATATTTCATGGCAGAAGCAGAGAAAATACAACCAATCCTCCATGGCAAATGAAGAATGACTAGCACATTTGCAAGCGGCCAGCTATCGTATACATCTTTCTTGTTACTACTGTGTGAGCTCTTCACTGATGTCACTGCCATCCCCCCCCGGGTTCCCAGCCTGGAGTTCACGCGCCCAGAAGTGTCTTTGCACTCACCACATGCGAGATGCAGTGTTTGCCAGGGAGGATTTTTAAACACACCCCCCCCCTTTCTCTTCCCTCTAGATGCTCCTCTTCCCTATACGTGTATTTTTCTTCCCCAGGCTTCATCTCGCTGCAAGAGCTGATGTGGCTACAGCCAGGGGGCCAGCGAGCACCTCCCAGACCTGCTCCGTGACTCAGCATCCAGCAGGCCTTCAGGATCCCAGAAACCAGCACCATCTCTCCCCACCGGCTGAATATATTCCTTATCCCGGAGACAGCCAGCTTTCCCCAGTGCGGGAAGGAAGGGTGATGAAAGGACGTACCCCTGGGCAAGAGCAGGCGGGGTGCAGCTTGCCAAGGCAGCAGGGCATCGGCTAACCTGCGGGGCTGTACAACAAGGCATGCACTCCTATGCAAAACGGTGGGTTCAAAAATGCCACTTCAGCCTGATGATTGCTTGACACATTTTTAGTCGAGCAATATTAATGCCTGATCTCTGGTACAGCATTTTTCCAGCTGATTATTAGGTAATTAACAACCAAACACACACTGTTCACTGAGGCAGGGGTCCCCAAAACTGGCCCATCAGGTGTTATTAGATGTAAATGTAAAATAACAATGTAAACTCAAAATAAAAAAGTATTTACCCAAGGAATGATAGCATCCTGTTGTGACTGCCTGTAATGCTTACTGGCAATACCTTGCTCCTTCAGATCGCACAGCAAACAGCTTTCAGGCTTATTAAACCAGCTATTTCTCAATGTTCTGTGACAATATGTCTCTTTGAAAGTGTGGGTACATCTTCAAGTTACTGAACACAGAAACTAAAGCATTTGTACTGTGTTTTCCAAAATATGAAAATCTACAAATGCACAAAATATTAATGATATAGAAATTTTTAAGCATTTATTGTGGTAAATCATTTAATAGGCAAGATAATGTAATTTACTTATCTTCTTTTAAAAGGTGGTATCTTTACTGTACATCTACATTGGCTGGACAATTTTCTTGAATATATCCTAAGTTGTCAAATGTGCAAATGAAGATAATGTAGAATGCTTTTAAAATCTTTTTTTTTTTTAATTTCCAGTAAATTACATAATTAGAAATAGCTGTCTTTGTATGTAAAATCTCTGACAGTACATAGTTTTCTGAATGACAATGAGGACAGGCTTGTCTGTTTGCTGAATGACAGCCCAGACTTTTATCCAAAATGTAACAGTTTGATCAGCTTAGTTATTTACAGGACAGCCAAGCAATAGAGTCTGGGACTTGTTTTCCTGACACACATTTTACTGTAGCTTGCAAATGTTACAGAAAATGTACAGATAGAGTTAAAAAAAGTCAATGAAATTTCATTGTCATTATTCAGTTAGGACCTCTAATGAAATAGATCATGTTATTATATTGATCATCTCGGTGACTGTCCTGCCCCTCCCCACAATGCAGTCATCTGTAGCAGATAAAAATTGATCAGAAATGCACACTCTTGAACAAACTGCAGGATTCAAAAAGTATAACAGTATTTACTCTCAACAATATTTAAATAACCATTTAAAAACAATCAGACTAGTAGGATCCATGCAGCCATATCCACCTGAGAATCCTGACTCTGCATTCCAGCGCAGACATCTGAGTCAATGTAACCACACTGCATCATCATAATCCTGCCTCAGCATACTCCCTCTTCTGCACTCAAATCCACAAATAAAAAATACCCCTTTTTTACCTTAGATGGTGAATTCCTGCTTGTCCTTTTGTTCATACTAACTATTCCAAGTTTGTATCTTTGAAAAATACAAGGATGGTTGCACCGATAAACTTCACAGATCCTCTCCTGCGGCAGAAAGCAAATTAAAAAAAAAAAAAAAAAAAAGACTTCAAACTGTGACCTCAGAGCAAAGCACAGCCGTTAGCATCCCTCAGCCAACCTTCAGTAGAAAGCAGGTTAGACAGCAGGAAAACTGGCTCTGTACATGGCTGCAACGCTTTCAAATCAAGCATTCTGTGCTGTAAGCTCAGGGATTTATATCTTCTTAAATAGGCCGTCCCACTCAATGCTGCTTGTGTGCATGAAAATATGAAGCATTTCACTGCAGTCACTTTATGCAAGAAACTACTACCCCAGTCATCTTTACAATCTCTGTCACTCTGCTCTGAGACTAAAGAATGAGCACAGCATGCATAATTCATGCATTAAAATCTTCTGTGCACTTCCTGCAGCAACTGTTACATCCAGTAATGGGATATTGATCAGCTCATCACTAAAACAATCGGGGCTGGGCAATTGCTTTGCTGCAACAAACAATATTCCATCCAAAATGGGATGCAGACACAGGCTTCCCCCCTGCAGCACTCAAGCGTAACTCCAACATACATGGCGTGGCATTTACATATTGCAGAGTGTTTAATCTGGACTCTGCATTTCTTTGACCTTCGAAAAATGCTGCATTATCTGAGCCTTTTATTTGAAGTCTGTATTCCCTGCAGGCTGTTTCTCCTTTTAACTCTATGCAGCATGAGAAGCAAGTATGCTTTCCTAACCCTACGTTCAAAGCACAGTGAATCTCCAAAAGCAAAGAGCAGATATAAGAGCTTTCTACCCCACAACACATTCTTTGCCCCATATGCACCTGCACCTTGTTTGTACCAGGAGACGACTCTCACTTGAATCCTTTTATTACAATGCATATATTATATTCTATCTGAATAGAGATGCACATATGCATCATTTTTGTCTAGCAAAACTCACATAATTTGTATCTGCCAGATCAATTAAAACAAGTCCCAAAGTTTCTACTTCTTCCCGCAGATCTGAACCTCTTCCAGCCTTTTCAGCACTCCCTTTTCTCGCACCTCACATTTAAACAACCCTTATCAACAGTTTACTGACCCTGTCTTCAGCCCCTATCTCCAGCAGCCTCTGGGCAACCCCACCCTTTGACTGCCATGTGCTTCTCCCTCCATACACAGGAAAACCACGACTGCCAGCATTTCAGGAGAAAAAGATGAGACAGGGAAGACAGACAAAAGGAAAACACTAGAGCCGTGACTGAGGTGAAACTCCAAAGCAATATTTAAAAATAAAATAACAAGAATCTTTGGTTACCCTGGTGTTGACAACCAGCACAGTCACTGGAGTGTGAACCACACAGACCTGTAGTTTCCTGAAATCCATGGAATTATTCCTTACTTTTTATGGAGTTTGGGTCTGATCTTTTATCACTAAAATACATCGTCATCACTAAAATAAAGAACTGTTATTGAGGTTTATTTGAAAAGAAATTCAAGAAGCTAGTAAGACCTATAATAATTATTTCTTCCTGGGATTGAAGAAGGTGCTATTGGCAAAACAAAAAATCTTGATGGGACTGCAGCATGAACGGAGACACTCCACAACCTGAATCTGGGGTAAACTATCGACTCTCCTGCAATTATACACATTCAGAGTCCTCCCAAGTAAGTTAATGGAAAATTGTCTGGAGCAAGCAGGATTTAGCATACGGTCTGGTAACTAGAATGAAGAGAGACTTTTTCAGAGGAAAATCGGGAAGAAGTTTTGCTTGGTTTGCCTCTCACCAAAGGAATCACCTTTCAGTATATTCAGTATCTGCTGTTTTCCCTTATGCTAAGGCACGCCCATACATTTCAGTGAGCTGGCAAAGGTGTCACCAAGAACTTACCATATGCCTCTCTGGTATGTCCTTTCTCAACAGCTACCAGGGCTCTAATGTAACAGCAGTTAATCTCTGCTTTCTGATACATCAAAAACAACAGTTTAGGTTGTCAAATTCTTCACCCATTACTATACCCTGAGTGCTGGGTCACAATCACCTCTGACAAGCATTAAACTAGAAGTTACAAGCCACATTAGAAAACGTGATGTTGTGAACCTGACTGCTCAATTAATCAGATTAGGATAGGAAGAAACCTCACAGAGATGAGATTCATGCCCCAGGTCATGCAATCCCCACGAGCTCGCTCTGATCTTACTCTAATCAGTTATAAGTGGGAAGTTTACTGGGAAAAAAATGCTCATGTAGGCACTGCAGACTAGCTCATCCTACGCTTACCATTACAGTGGACATCTGCCACTTCTTGCTATGTTTGGACTGTGCTCCAGATAAAGATGGCTAAATTTGGAGAGCTAGCAGTGCATGCCTACACACGAGGAAGATGCCCATCCTCTGTCAGAAGACTGTTAGAAGCTGTTTGGCTGTCCCGTTCTTGCAGTCTGTTTAAGGGTGAGTTGAATCATTCCCATCTCCATTGACTGTATCGACTAGGTTTCTGCCAATTATGATCAGTCTGCAGACATGTGAATCACATGTAGATACCAACACGCAGACCACTCAATTTAGACATCTCAGTCTGTCACTGTATCCATCCTGCATGTGGTTTATCAGAATATTTACCTGGCACACGGCAGGAGACATGGTAATTTTGGGCACAGGTACACTTTGACATCTCCTATTCTCCCTATCCAAGCTACGTTTGGGATTCCATAAAGCCTTTGAGCAATTGCTTAAAACTGATTTCATATGTAAATGCCATGACACCAGTGCCATTTTGGACAGTTCTGTCCAGAATATGAATTTTGATCATTGACTCAGAAAGAAACTAACTTTCTACATTTTATGAAGAGCTAAAGGTAAATTACACATTGAATTCAGAGTTGATACTCCTATTTGAAATGGAAAACATCTCCATGTGAATTTCATTGGTATTGTAATACATCAGTTAAATAAATATTTTATGTAGAAAAAAACATTCTTAGAATTTCTGCAATCTTTGCCTGGTATTTTGGAATTTGTATGTAATCTGATGGGTTCCTCAAAGGAAGACTAGAAACTTTGGGGAATAAAGTAAGTCTTCCCTCCATGAAAGAACTTCATAAGAAGCACAGACAATAAAAAGAGAAACTGGTGCCACTTTCTTTGGAAGATCACAAAGATAAGAAGGGTTTTACTATTCAGATGGGCAAGGTCTAGAAACTGGGCAAATCAGTGTTTTGTTGAAGTTACTGGTGTCAGCAAGACAAATACGAGTGTTTGTTATAGGTGCATTTCATTACATTGAAGTACTGCCTATGTATTTCACTGCGTTAGACACATATCCCAAAGAAATCTGACAATCTGTGCTGATAGAACATTAGCCTTCTCTGTGCATTTATTTGTATTTTTTAGCATTCCCTGATTTGCCAGTGATGAAAAACATGTAATGAAAATGCCCTGCTCTCCTTGCTTTATTACTCTGGTTCCACACTTCTAATATAAATGATCATATCAAGCATTCACATTCTTACTACATCTAGGTAGAAATCAGAAGCTCACAGGCATAAACACAAAGATTTATCCTTCATCATGAACACCAGTTTCAGTACAATACACATAGCCTCCCAGCCCTCCTCGCACATTACCCTTTTGAAGCAGAAACTCCACACTTGGGAACCTTCTACTCAATTTGAAATGGGAAAGTGCTCATGGGTCTGGAAGGTTTTAAGGTATACTACACAGTGGACTGTCAGGTACTCTCAATCACAGGATCCCATTTCTAGCAGAGTATATTGAGAGCACAATGCCATTTAATGTAGCCATTTCTTGTAGACATTTTACAAATCTTCATTTTATTTCAGTAACTAGTTGTTCAAATCCCACTGTTTCATGCACCTCTTTCTATTATTTTGTTATTCTACCTCACTGTAGTCTAACCCCAGCCTTGGTTCATAGAATCATAGAATCACAGAATTATTTAAGTTGGAAAAGACCCTTAAGATCATCGAGTCCAACTGTTAACCTAACACTACCAAGTCCACCACTAAACCATGTCCCTAAGTGCCACCTCTCATCATCAACATCTTCCTCTTCTGCTCCTCTTCTTACACTGAGCAAAAGCTCTGTTCTTCCACAGCAAATTAATTCTGTTCTCCTTCATGTTTTCTAGGTAGAAAATTCTTATTCTACTATTTATCACATCCACAATGACTGTCACCTCCTTGACTCCAGTTCGCAAATCTTCCTGTCTCAACTTCTCTTTCCACATGCCTATTTCTCCAACATAAATCTGACAAAACAGCAACTTGATTTTTTCTTCCTTCGCTTTCCCTTCCTTTCCCTACCTCATCCTTGAAGCACAGAAAATGCTTGTGCTCTGTCCTGCTATATGTTCCACCCTCCTTAGAGCCACAGCCATCTCACATAGTTTCATGATTTTCTTCAGAAACTCTCATTTCCCCATCCCTGCCTGCTTTCATTCTCTTCCCATTCTCACTGTTTTTTCCTTTCACAAAGAAAAAAACTCCCTAGTGTTTCCCTTAGCCTCATTTGCTTCTGCAGCCAACATTACATCTTCCTGCTTTCATTCAACTCTGTATAGCTTTAAAACTACTGCATGAAGTTCCTCTCTTTCTTTCCTGCTGGCTTTTACCTTTTGCACTCAAACGCAGCAGCTCTTGAAATCTCTAGCATTTGCAGTTATCCAGACCTCAGGAACTGGGCTCATTTTTCATTCTTCCTGACATGCCAACAGTTTTTCATGGTTAGGAGTTTTTACTTCTGAAGTTTTGGTTTCCTTGACACAGTCTTATCCTGACCTCTCTAACTGTTGCTCTGGATGTCATTCAAAGGAACAACTTCATGCTTTCTTCTATGCTCTGTGGAGAATTATTTGGTCTTCTTTCCTCTTAAAACTTTACCCTGGTACAATCTCATCTATAAACATAGTGTCAGCTACCATCTCCTCTTTGGATGGTACACCTCTACTCCAATACTACCACACTCTTCAAATTGGTATCTCAGCCAATATTTCTGATACTGTATATTCAGGCATCAGCTTAAGCTCAACACAGCCAAATTAGGGCTTTTACTACCCGCCCCCACAAACTCATCCTGCCAGATCCTTCCTGAATCACTGCGTACACTGGCACCATCTAGCCCACCATCTAAGACACCTGTCTGAATGTTATCTCCAACGCAGATCATCCTTAGGTCGTCAAATCCACACCAAGTCATGCAGAATCTTTCTGCACAATATTGCTCATATACAATCTTTTAATATGCACTTAATTAATACCCTTGTCCAGATCCTCATCATCTCAGGACTAGATTAATACAAAATCTTGTCCTCTGGCCTGGACAAACACAGCACCTAATCAGAGTGCTGCTGCAAAGACCATTCTTCTGGTGCATCATTCTGACTGTGTGACCTCTCTCCTTGCATCCCTCCACTCCCTTCTTTGGGATCTCAAATACAAGCAACTTCATGTTCCCTTCCATGGACCGCTCTCATTATTATTCTCACTTGGTACTGAACAGCCAACTTACAATTACTCTGTAAGTTATTTTTCATTAGCCCCTTGTTAAAGTTTCAGTCAAGCACTTCTGTGCTTCCTCCCATTACACTTCTTGCTTTGGAAGAACTCTCTGCAACACCTGCAAAGTCACTGCATTGCCCTCCTTCAAATCCTCTCTTAAATGTTGTTTGCTATGATAATTACAAAAAAATTTACAGCATTTAAGCTGCTCAGGAAAGCTGGGACTACTATCTACCCTCATGGCTGATTTTCTTTCACTGTTTCTTTGCAATTCCCCATCTGTCTTTGCCTTTTATGTTATACTTCCACTCATAATTACTTATGAGTAATTCTCACAGGGAGAGGGACAGACTTCTTATTTTGTTTGTTCAAAGGGGTCTCTGGTTGATGACTCTGGCTTTTCAGTACTACAGTAATCAACAGTACCGGAGCGCATAGGAGATTGGGAATCTAACAGGGGTTATCTAATAGAACCTGGGGAGTCAGGAGTAGAATTTGAGCCGGCCCACAGTTCCTACGGAGGAGTCGTACAAGGCTGAACGAAATCAAGGGTGCCAGTTCAGTCATTTAAGCTGAAAACGTGATTTTGTTCCTCTATGGACCACTTCGCTACCAATACTTAAACATGTTCCCCAACAAAACAACTGCTTGTTCTGCTTTACTGTTTAAGTCAGTGTTCTGAGATACCAAAGATACTAATTAATTATATGAAAATGCTTTCTTTAATCATTGTTTTGAAACAATAAAAATATTTAATACAATTATATAAATTGTATACCAATATCATTGTCCCTACTACATGTATTATATGGTATTCTATTATATAGCACAGGTTTAAAATACCATACTATGTATTATATAGTTATAATATAAAATAAAATAATAACTATAGTTATTATTACAATAGACTACAGACTACTATACATATATCTGCCATATTTCAGGTGTAAAAGAGATTCCATATATACTGAGAAAAATGCCCCTCCGTATGTTCACATGTTCTATATGAAGTCTAAGCCTTTCTTCTCCTTCTGTGGAGAAGGTCCTCAATATGAGGCAGTTGTTACTCAAAAAGTCATTGGACTTTCAAGAGCTAGCCATATATACAGAGCTGGAGAGAGTACTACTTTCATGTTCTCCTAGGCCTTTGCTTTCAAACAGCAACAAAGGCTGTATCCAAGATAACACACAAAACTTCCCTCCAAATGCTTTCCCACACTTACAGAGTGATTTACTTCAAATCGCTGCTGCTCCAAAACTAGCATGAAGTGCAGTATGACTTGCTGCAGTATATCCCTCTACAGACTGTCTGTAATACTGATGGGAAAATTCTGTTCTTCAGGTCTTTTCTTCACCTGGTTTTCTGGTCCCAGCATTCTCCTCAGGCTGACAGCATACCAAGGAGAAACTCTGCATACATTTTGAGTGCTTGTGCTTAGCAAAAAATCTGTCTGATACGATCTTTTCCTATAATCTCATTACTGTGGGTTTTCCACTCTACTGTGCGTGCTTCCTCTATGATGTTTCTGACCTCTGGATTGATTTTTCTATCCATCATTAGTGAAGAACTCTCCTCATTTGGTTTATTGGTCCTCATTCATCATGCTAACAACTTACATCACTGGACAAACAAAGCAAGCTCTTATACTTGACCCAGTAGCAATTCCCTGTTGGGTTGCCTGGCTTTAAAGCCAGACCCTTCCAATATCCTCATCCGAAGGCCCACAAAAATTCAGGGCACACCACAGGAATCAACTGAATTATGTGTTTTGGTGAAAAGTGGAAAAAGCCGAATATCCATTACCGTGAGCAGAAATTCAAGGCCACTGTCCGTGCAGAGCATAGCAACAAGTTCAGGGCTGCCAGCTCTTTAAGTGTGCACTTCAAGCCAATGAATGTTTCCAGTTGACTGAAACGCTTTAACTACAAGCCGTTTACCATACAAACAAGAGACAAACTGCTGCATCCAAAGATCTTGCTGGCGTTGCTCTGAAAAGGGTTGGGCGGGAGGGGGCTGCCGCATGAGGGCAGGGGTGTGGGCAGCCGGGAGCCACAGGCAGCCCCTCACCCCCCGGGCACAAGCCCGTGGCCCCTGAACAAGCAGCGTGGGGCTGGGCTGACTGCAACCAGGGCAGCCGTGGATTGGGATCACCAGGCATGGTCATTGCGACGGGGCAGGTCTGAGGTCCTGCCAAGATGGGAAGGTGGCAGGGCAGGGGCAGGGGCAGGGGGCAGGGGTAGCAAGGTGCCTGGCCAGACACAAGCGCAGCTGAGACACAGGTCAGGCAAGGCCAGCCCTAAAAGCGGCTCGTAGAGGAAAGGGGTAGAAGGCTTCTCATAGCTCTCCTACAAATCTGATCCCAGGCTACACAGCTCCACTCCAGCCCAGAGTTGGGCTGAACACTGGGAGCTAACTCCTTGGAGGAGGAAGGAGCTACACAGCTTACTGGTGCTCTCAGGATCCTGACATCTGCTACGAGCAGGAATGAAAAATGATGAGATTTTCCAGGAAGACTGGCAAGGTTAGGGGGGAGCAATAAAAAGAAGTATGCAAAAGAGATGTGAGGTTTGGTCTAAAGCTATGGGAACAGAAGCTATGGAAAGAGTGTGAAATTGAAAAGCCAACCAAAAATGTCAATGACATCAGCAGAACGGTGAGACGAAGGCCACCGTGCAGGCAAGGACAAGCTGGGGAGCGCAAACATGGGGAGGCAGGTGTGATAAAACTGGGTGGAGGTGAACAACGGGAGAGACTCAATGGCAGCCTGCATGTAGCTCAATGGACTGAGAGCCAACAGGGTGGTCAAGGCTAAAGCAAGGAGCAAGAAGAATTTGAGGCAGCAGCACTGACCATCACACAGTTTATTTTCTTTTGCCTCCTGTTTTCAGGTGATCGTGGTGGTGATTTTTTCTATCTGTAAAATGCTCTTGACGTCCCCAGAGCATAGCACATGTCAGAAGGGAGAGACTAAAATCACGGACGGTGCTGGTGTGCCCACTCTGCCCCTGTGCCCGCTGCAGCAGGCTGCTCTGCTGAAGTGTAGCCAGCCAACTCCAGAAACCTGGGGAACAGCCTGGTCCCGATTCAGCAAGATCTTATGGCCACAGGTAATAACCTGCCGCCCTGAAAAAGTGTTTTAGATGCCAAACCATGAAGATACCAACTTACATTGCCTGCAGCACATTAATACTCATAACAAAGTACACAATACTCAGAAGGGTTTTTCTCCCGCTCACTCTGTAATATGCACATTTGGATTTTGACCTGTTTTCTACTCAATCTGCAAGCTACTCAGAGAGGGCATATTGCATAGCTACTTTTCAGATTGGACTGCTGTCCTTCCCATCGCACTGATGGAGAAAACGAGGGTGCCTTCTCCCATAACAACCCACTGAACGCTAGAAGAAATACATGATTTGCTTGCTTGATTTTACTCCATTCCCTGCTAGCTCTGCACGTCACACTACACTTTTGCATGAAGAAAATGTCAGTGTGTTCCCTGATACGCAGCATGGGATAGCATTTGGCTGCATGCAAATCACAGGAAAAATGAAGTGGGAGGCCAGTATTTAATCTTCATCCTCATGTCAAACATACTTGCCAGTCAGTACCACCCAGTGTTTTCAAATGCAGGTCAACTTAGATCAGTAGCTTGCCAGTAAAGAAGCAAAAGTGACATAAAATAAACAGAAAGCCTCCTACTTCCCTGCCACCAAGAGCCTGCATTGTCAGTGACAATCATCCTCTGCTACTTACCACCGGCACACAGCCCTCTCTCCTCTGTGCCAGAGCATGGCTTTTGACTTTGTTATCTCCATTTGTTCACAGTTCTTTGAATCAACAGATGCTTCACTGCACAACACACACCATTAGTCCTATCTGACCAGAGGGAAAACAAACATACAAATACAAATTGCAAAAGCGGTTCTTTTTAGCTTGTGAACAACTGTATTCCTCCAAATAAAAAACGAATCAGACATTCAGGTTCTCCCAGGAAGGATCTTCCCCTGCAGTAATATCTATTCCCAAGTCCAAGAGCGATCATGTTTTTAATCCTCCGCTCTCTCCTTGGAAATTCTCTGTGAGAAATTAGTAACTGCAAACACACAGATCATATAAGATGAGCAGCGCTAAATATGCATCATAGATTGCAGGGGGAAGAGCCTAGCAATTAATGGAAGTAGAAAACTCTGAGTTGTTAGTGAGAATTTAGTGGGAACTCAAATCTGTAAGTTCCACCACTTCGGGGGAAAATCCAAACCAGGACTGTTAGTCCCTTCAAATTTAAAATGAGAAGCACTCTTTCCTCTAACTCTTATTTTCTAACCTATACCAATGCAATCAGTTTGCACGGCTTTAAGGATTACTCCCTCCTCCCCAAACTGTAATCTGCATAAACTTTTTGGTTTTTCATGTGATCTTTTTTTCAGCAAAAGGCAGATTTCACCAACATGTAGAGACCAAGATATTTCCATTGAGTGATGCTGGAACCTGAATGAACAGACTAATGTCTGAAACTTTCTCTGAACAGATAAAGGAATAGTAGGCAGCACTTCATGAGAAATGCAACATATGACACGAACTACAAAACATGAAGGGTTGCAAACATTACACAGGGTATGCAAGCTGTTTTACTTGTTTTCAAAGAAATAAAAACAATGTTACTAAAACCAAATTCCTAACTGGGACAAAAAATAATTGTCTTTGAGGAAGTAGGAGCTCAATTTCAAGTCTCAAAGTGAAATGTTGTCATGTAAGGGACACACTGCGGGAATATTGTCTCGGAATGAGTAAATACTAAGTATGTAAATAACAAATGAAGGAAACATTTGAATGGGTGTCATCTATTTCTGAAAGAAAAATACTTTTTGGTCAAATTACTAATGTTGCACAGTTTACTTGGTTTTAGTAGTAGAAATCAAAACAAAAAAAAACAAACAGAAGAATAAATCTAAATCAGATGAAAGTATCATACATACATCTTATGTACACAGATGTAAATGTTCACCGATTTTTTTAATACACAAAAATTAAGCTAACAATTTCACAGATATATATATAAAAACCCCCAACCCTAAGCAATTTAATATAGATTAAGTATTTCTAGTCATTGGCTAATTCCTTTTTCTGCCATAGTTCCAAGACCAAACTTTTTTTTTTAGGCAGATGATGGGATGGCTGAAGGACTGCAACGTTCTCCCACTGCTTGTAGAGACATGCTGCTTCGCTGCAGTGCAGATGGTCCTATGAAGAGTAATTAAAGAAAACTTCCAGAAAGCTCTTCTTTGAATTACTGAGGTCTGCAAAAACTAACAGTAGCTTCTTGACAAATATGGGAAATATATTCCATATAAACTATAAGACAAAATACTGTGCCTTATGGGATACATCAGCTAAAAGACAGCAAAAAGTACCAGTTGCAATACTGCCTTTTGATAGCTCTCCATCTAACTAGTCAGGTAAATAATTGAAAATTAACTGTTTGGGCCTTTGGGTTTGTAAAAGTTAACCTTTATTTATTTATTTTACTGTTGAAGTATTAACAGGCAACAGAGACTAGTTCTTTGACAGAAAAACACAAAATGTGTTTCAAAGGAAAGGAAGCTGCAGTGAATAGCTTAATGGACATCTACAGTAACCCACCATAACATGTCTGTGAAGGTAAGCAGCAACATTAATAAAAAGCATAATCTGTACCCAAATACCAAATATCCAAGCCTCCTAGTTATCCCAGGTGAAGATTTTAACTTCTGAGGAATATGAGAAGATATTACACGTTAGCTTAATTGTACGCTTAGGGGCTATAATTTTTAGGGTTTACAAAAAGTAATGGACTCTGTTCTGTACACAGAGCTTTTACTTGCAAGAGCAGTACCAGCTAAGGGTACTGACAAATAATGAATCTGCGGTCAGATCCTGAAATACAATTGCAAATATACCATCTGTCACTTAAGATTTGACTAAAAGTGATGATACAGCCCACCTGTTCTGTAGCAGTTTCATTATATAGAAGTTTCACCAAATTTCACATAGAAAGTATTTATCTGTTCAAGCATGAGGATGATCTAAAATAAGAGAACTGTGGGCATACAACTTTAAAAATAAAGAACAGAATTTATCCATTACAGAATGAAACATAAATGTATTCAGTGCTCTCTAAAGAGGAAAGAATTAAGTAAGTTAATCGTGAACTTAAGAGTGGAATTGGCCATATTCCGTCTCTTCACCCTGTTTTCATGTACGTTCTGCCAAAAAGCATGTAAAAGGTTTTGTCCCTATCAGATTGAGTAATGTCTTAAGATAACCTGACAACAAAGGAGAGAAATCTTCTGGACAATTCAGTTATGATCTTACCAGGGTATTTCCAGACTACTGATATGTTATCACCTCTTAAAAAGCTGGCAATCTTTTGCAATAGGAGCACTGAATTTGCTAGCTGTCTCTTACCAGAGTCTTCCTCTCATTTCCCAATATAAAACAAAATTGCTGCTGTGCTGCACAAAATATGGAGCACAAATTAGTGACATTTAAATGACCCATGCAAGCTTATAAACCACGGTCAGGGTTTGAAAAATAATTCTTTTAACCTACAGGCTCCAATTCTGCCGTAAAGCTACAAGCAGTTTCTATCAACTTCAGCAGGACCGCAAGGTTGTTCAAGTGTGGGAAATGTTTGTTTCTTAGTAATTAGTTACGTTTATCACAAAGACATACAAAGACATCTGCTGTCTCCATAAGAACAAGCTGAGATATCAATAAACGCCACTGTTGCTTTAAAAGAAACAGTATGACTTTAATTGTGGCTACCAAATGGGACACAAAAATACTTGTCACTGACACCTATCTAAGGCTGGATGGAGACGGTGGGTGTGCACCAGCAAGCAGTAAATACTGTACTGCATCATGGGCAGTGACTATGCTGTTCTGACAAAAATCTGTGCAAGGGACACCCTGCATGAAGGACAAACACAGTCTGTCACACACAAACCCTATATAACTCTCTGACGACTGAGGTTTCACCATCTCCTCTACCTCCACCTCTAGTTCCTCAATGATGTATGTGTAACTTGAAGGACAGTATAACATTTTAATTTGTATGTTTTCAGCTAAAACAATGTGCATGGTATATTTTCTACAGGAGGGCAGGAGGGAGTTGGGTCAGTTGCCTGTCGTGCCCTGGCACGTGGAGTCTGGGACTGAAAACCTCCAGAGGGAGGGAAAGAGTGCGACTTCTCCACAGGTTTTCCTCCCTAAGCTGAGCAAGCTCATACGGTGCCCTCTGTCTTCCCAGGGGAGTCTCTCTCCCAGGATGTCATTCACCCAGCAGTGGCCTGCCATGCAGTGTGGGGTTAGTTGCTGGGGTGGGGCACAGCAAGCTGGGACCCTGTAGCTCAATGCAAGTAGGAAACCCCTGAGAGGATAAGGGACTTCCCTGTGGTAAGGAGCAGATTTGCAGCCAACCCTCAGTGGTTACAAAAACAGGGGCAACTGGAGGGGACTGCATACTGTTTGCTTCACCGTACCGGAGGAAAAAGCCAGCTCTGCAAGGACAGAGAAGGAGTGACTGGTTTTCAAAGCTTTTTATTTTAATGTGTTTTACCTACAGTTTTTTCTACTTAATGAGATACTCGTTCCAGTTTATTAGTTTGTGTCCTAATGAAACCTATCTCATAAATCCCGTTTAGTGTATTTGAGTAGGTTGTCAGATGGGAAAAAGATAAACCTCTGTTACCTCTGTTCTCCAAACAAACACAAGCTTGTCACATACATGGATTACAAAAAAAGCCTCTGACTTCTCAGTCCATCTTTTTGTTACCAAGAATGCTTCTCAAGATGTAAGTACGCTTGATGGCGTGTTTAGTTTAATATATAGTCTCATCCAAGAAAAGAAGCATGAAACTGGTATTAGAGGAAACCAATAAACAGTATCAAGTGCTCTGAGGTGTTGGACTTGTCAGAAAGATGGCACAGAACAACATTTTATTTGTCATGACAGGAAGACCAGAGAACAAAACCACCAGAGACAAACTGGAGAAAATATATGGCTTCTATGACTCTCTCTGTAGTGCTACAAGGTGTCTGGAAAGTACCTACACTGTTCATTTTAAAAGAATACTTTAAAAACCTGTCTAGACATATAGTAGTACAAATAGTTGGAACATTGCTCTGTGGTGGCCTTTGCCCTTCAACCAAACCAGGTCACTTTCCTGGGTTTTCCTTTAAAAATTCAGACTCCTACCATACTTAGGCAAAAAAATAAAAAAATAAAATCTTGTTGCATCTCCAGCTTTCGTGGTTCTCTATTCATTGCCCACTTTGGTCTATGCGTGGTACTACAACACACGCCATTTACTTTACATGTGACTCCAGTCACATTCTCCATGTCCTTTCCAGCTTCCCTTCAGCCACAGCATCAAGCTTTTCCTCTTGGACACCAATCAACTCTGCACTGGGAGCAGTGCTGGTACAGGAAGCTAAGGGGTAGGGCTTGTGATCAGACCTGTGGCACCCAAGGCAGGCACCCAAGCCTTGGGATTTATCAGAAGCTGCTGCTAGGAGAAGGGGCTTCAGCTCCATGTCACACAACTGGATGAGGAAGAGAAATGAGTTGTCGTGTCCTGGGTGCCGACATCCAGAAGTTTCACTGCAATTCTCCTGAGCTTATTAAGATAAAATTTAAAAAAGACTACCAAGTAGCATTTCATATAAACAGAATGAGACCTGTCCTGGACTGCTTCAGCATTCAAAATTGCCACTGACAGCAATGGACACCCATAAATTGAGATGCAAGAATCAATGACGCATTAAGTCACCAGGAATGATCAAGGGGCTTAGTGCTACAATTTCTCTTCAACATTCACATCTAACAGCTGTAGAAATGCTTGCAGAAAAGTAGGAAAAGCTTGTCAAAATGACCCTGCCTTGGTTTTGTCACTTACTGAAGTCATTCTTATTCTCAAATTCTCTTTTTACTGACACAAAGACCTGGATCCAAGATCCTTAGTTAGGTTCCTAACTTCTCCGTCTCTGCTACTTTTCTTCCTAGATTTGAAAGCCAAGAGATTTTACCTTTTAAAGGATAATTTTAAAAAATCAACTCAGACTGTCTTGTTTTCCTCAACAGGGGCAGTTTTGAAGATTCATCATCTAATCCCATGTGATCAAAACAGTCCACCTCCAAATCACAAAGGATGTCTCTTTACCAGAAATAGTAATAAATGTATTATCAGTAGGCAAGAAAGTAAATAAATTGCATTAAGATTGCTAAGGCACATTTATGAAATACTGGAACTGAGGCTCTAATTCCTGTATGCAGTGAGATTCACAGGGGAATTTACAGAGTAATACTATTCATTAATAATTATTGGTATAATTCCCTTATTATGATGATCAAGGAAGCTTTAAAACACTCATTTGAAAGAGGTAACAATCATCTGGGCCCTGATCCAGCAAAGCACTTAAAAATGTTAATTTCCATCATGAAAATAACCAACTGGATTTGAACAGGACTGACACGCTTAGATTAAGATAATCTTGGCTTTGTTAAGCCTATAATGGGAAAATCAAGTAGAAGCATTATAAAAATAATCCATGAAATCCTGCCAGAACTTTGCCTCAATATTACACCATTATCATACATTCTCCAAGGAGCTACTTTCTTCTGGGAGCCTACCAAGTAAAATTAAGAACTTTTATGGGAACTAATTTCCCATATAAAAATCCATTGTGGACCCAGGCACACTTAAAACCAATATATAACAAATAGCTAGATGATCACAAAATCCGTATCTGGTATGTAAGGCCAAGATTCAAGTGTCTGACCTGAACCCAAACCCTGAACCAGGTCTTCCACATCAGATTTTGAAACGCATTTTCTTCTTTACTCACATTCTCCAACAAGCAGTTGCATAAGCTCCTTCAGAGACAAAGACTTGGGCTAGGTATCTGGGTGTTCAGTTGCAATTTGTAGAAGAAAAGGAAGAAACACAGGAACACATTTTATTAAACATCCTGGTGATGTTTGCGTTTGGAGTGGGTAGGAGCTGATCACAGTAGTTAATGGACAAACAAACTGCTAAGCTTCTGTAATCTTTCCGGAAGGGATCCTGCTTGCATTCTTTTATCTTACCTGATGGAGAGAGGCTGCCTCTAAGGCTGTGAGCTTGTCACAGCTTGTCAAGACTCCCAAAAGCTATCTACCCATCTGCTTAAAAGAAGCAGTGCACCTCTTCAGAGTCCCTTATGGAAATTTGTTCTCTTTTGACCAAAGACTTTCTTCAGTACACTGAAAATTTAAAAAAATGATCATGGTATTCAGCTTGAAATGTAGACAAGGCTTTTTGGAAACATGTATCTTCCTTTTTTTCTCCACCAACCATGAAAACAATAGTGGTCAAGGAAGAGTGTCTTTGAATTTCTGTAATATAATTTAAACTGGATTTAGCTGCAGCAGAATGAATTCTGAAGAACCCAAATAAACTGATCTTCAGTAGTTTTTTGAGAACAACATGAATAATTTGCTGTCTTTTTATTCTACATCTGATCATGCTCTCCTTTTACTTTTTTATTTTTGCTCTTATTTCAGACCAATATTATTCTCTGTATAAATATTCAAAGTATTTCATTTTATGTATAGAGTCCAATAAATTCCTCACCAGTATCTGATAATAAAACCTCTGCCTACGCCTCTTGGCTGTCACTTGCCCTGTGCTAGACAGAGATTTCTCCTAAATGAATCCAGCACAATGAGGAATGAAACGTAAGAGGAGGAGTTTCACATAAAATCACATTTCAAATGCTCTGTCCATATTCCAGACACTTTTATAATGTAACCTACCAAATTCTCAGTGTGGGTTCCTACCTCTCTTCTCTTCTCCCCGAGCAGCCAGTGAACAGTAGGTTCTACTCCAGTGCACACAATATTCAGACAGATACCCATTTCCCATCTCTCCATCCACTGCCCATTTATATAACACACATTTTTAATTAGCCTTCACAACTACCTTTATGCTTAGATTATTAGTGTTCCTAAAGTAATGTCAATGGGTTTCAACATTACATACTTACAACCTTTAATCTCAAATCATGCCACCTCCCTCTGCCTACATGGAGCATGCAAAACAACCAGAACAAAAGGACATCATATTCAGGAGTCAAGAAACTAGGAAAAGATGTAAAGGCCATTTTATTGTTTACATGTTGCATGATGTTTCAACTCTATTAAATATAGCTCAGCACCAGAAAATAGGATTGCAAATATCATAAACTGTATTAAAACAGATTATATTTGAGTTACTGAAAAGACAGTACACTGCTGGTGGAACATAAATGGATTGCCTGACTCATTCAGGTTGAAGGTTAATCCTAGAGGTTTCAGAAACCAAATGGAATAAAAAGCAAAAAATCCCCACAACACCACTGAAGAACATTTCATTAATTATATGCATTTCTACATAGCCCCCAAACTTGAGGCAAACACTTTACAAAGAAAAATAGGGTGACAGTCTGGATTATAAAGTTTATCTATATGCCATGCGGTGCAGGATTGTGCAGAGATACTCAGCTAGCTCTGGAAGCAGCAGCAGTAGAGGTAGAGCTGCGCCCAGCCTGCTGGGAGAGAGCAGCACCTGATGTGGTCACTGCGCCACAATTATACGTAACAGTCCTTCCCACATCTGCGCTGGTGGCACAAACATCGGACATCTCTAACATGCCATGGCATTGCATAGGCTGGCTCGTACAATACAAACTATAACTAAACAGAGAGGGATAGCAAGAACTGAGCATGGAATGGATGTTATGAAAGACAAGTGTTGCAGCAATTAGATCAGACGTAGGATTTTCCATATTTCATGACTATGTTGACATTGTATGCCACACTCCAGCTATGTCCTGATTTGAGATGAGACCTGAATGATAACTCCTCTTTACTTCTTACCCTCTCCTCTCGAGGTGCACCAGTTTCCTTTCAAATGAAGGCTGGAAAGAAGCTGTGTTGTATTTAAGGAGATCCTCTAACATCTAAGGTTAGCAGGTGAGGACTGTTGGAGTGTGCATGCATCCCAAGATCAGGATTTTGGGGTGTACTGCAGATGGCATGCATACTGCGGGGATCCAGAGCTTAGCTTCATCTACTCCAACATCCTGTTTAAGAGCAGCAAGTAGGAGACTAAAAAGAAAAATGTTTGGATTTCCTTAGTGAACACCTTTGTCCTCAACCTTTTCTAAGCTTATGCCCTTAAACACAAAGAAATGTATCCCTCTTATCCTCTCTCAGGGAATAATCATTGACTGTTCTTTGGAATTTTATTAACCTCTTTAGATAAAATATACTGTGGTGATGACTTCAATGAATTATTTATTAAGTAAAATATGTTTCCTTTTATTAATTTTAAATTACTTTTAAAATAATTCTATTACTATGTCACTTCTTTTTTACTATTATTTGAAAGATTAAGTGGAACTTTATACACAGTTGGTCAACTTCTGTTGACCATATTGTAGTTCTCCAGTTATACCTTCCTTGGAGGTATTTCATCTGCAAAATGAACTGTCCTAATCAACTAATTACTTCGTAAAATAATTAGCCTGTGTGTCAAAACATTTCTCTAAAATGTCTACCTATTCATATTTTCGAAGATATTGTCTAACCTGTTCCTTACTTTATACGACTCAAATGTTTATTTTTTATTGTATATTGAACAAATGTTTTTCCTGAGTAGTCTAACATGATCTCTAGCTCTCTGCAATGACTGCTACTGAAAGAAAGCAACACACACTACTATTCAAATTAATCTTCCCAGTGTATCTTTCCTTCCACTTGATAATGCTCAAATTTGACTGCCTTTATGCTGCCAAATCATTTACCTTTGGTTTTGCTCCTAGGTCATCATCTTCGCTCTGTTTCTTCACATTTCATTCAAAGTATTCCTATTTTTATTAAAGCTAATTCCTGTTTAGGTGTAATATCAGTTTTTCTGTCCCCTGCACCTTACCACAAGCCATCTCCTAAGCCGTCTGGCACACCGGTGACTCGAAGAGGACAAGAGCAGGCCAGTGGCAGTCAAGTCTCCCCAACATTGGGAACCTGCATCTCTGACTGCCTGTCAGAAGCCAAATTTAACAAACTTTACAGCACTCTGAAAGGCTGTTTTGTTCACTCAGCCTGCAGAAGGTGCATTATTTGATTTTTGTTTTCCACTTCTCTTTGTTCTGGTTAGTTTGATGCCCAAGGCCATTTAAGGTTTTATAAAAGCAAGACTTCTGAACTGATTTTATGCTTTGTTTTTAGAAATTATTTATAGTACTCAAATCCTTTTGTCACAATACAGTAAGTAAATATATTGATATTAACGAAAATAAGAACACAAATTACTAGCTCTCAGAATAATACCAATAGCTAAGTATTTAAATTCACTGTGACTCCATACTGAAATCTAATTTTTTTTAAATGGTCTTCTGGAGTGACATGCTTACCATATTTCCGTGAGCACTACTGCTAATCTGTTCAAAGACCAGAGAAAAAGATTTCTGAAGCTGCAAGTCAGACTAGTGTCAGAGAACAACACCAAAAAATGGTTCATAGCTAATAATTCTAAAGATAAAGTATGAAGCAAAATAGCTTTAGCTGCATTAAGCATAATGTGCAAAGACTCTCAATTTCCCACTCATTCTCATCTCAGAGGCATCTTATCTCTAACACTGCATATTTGGTGAATTCAGTAATTACATTACTTGAAAACTGAAATATGAATGGTGAAATGAAAAAAAAAATATGTAATGAGTTGTTCTGTGACCAACAGATGTAATGAAACATGGTTTCCTACAGACTTGAGTCCTACTTCTCTCACACCCCTTAACCAAACTAATTTCAGCTTCTCTCCCACCACATGTACTTCCTGACATCTCATCTGGGCGGGAGACAGGACCTGCTGTGCTTAGCCTGGACGTATGTATATGTTGATGGCTGCCGAGGAGAATATATAACAGCTTTCCACTCAGTAGGGCGCTGACTTGGGTTTTTCCTCTTTACTGAGCCATGGCCATCGTGAAACTTGTAAGAACTTAATTATCTTCAAGACTCACAGAAGACTTCCTTCCCATGTTGCGGGAGCTAGATCAGCAGTTCAAAACCTGATGCAGAGGACTGACAGACCGAAAGTGATTGCACAATCCTTGTTTCCTTAGGAAACAGTAAAATATTACACCAAACTAAAGCTCCATTACATTAGTGGTGCTAGCAACACAAGCTCTACGAAAATTTCAGCAGCATTAATGAAAATTAAATTTATTGAGGTAGGTAACATAAATGACTGGCACAATAGAGTTAAATATACATTAAAAGTATATTTTTAAATTTAAATTTTGAATTTCATACCTACCCCCCACACTATAGTTTTTATATATAATGTGTATATGTTTATGTAACTATATATAAAGCGTGAAATAAAACCCCAACCCCAAGTCTTTGAATTGTATTGATGATTTTTTTTTTTTAACTGTAGGCCTCATCAAAGTAGAAACCAACCTAAACGGGTGATGAGATACTTCTGATCCTCGCACACTTCCAAAGCTTGGCAGTTTGAGTACGACCTGACAGCAGTTGCTACCACAGCTACATCTGAAGACAGCCCCAGGACTCTGCCTAAACCAGGCATAGCAAGGAGCTGGAGTGGTTCACAAGCCAGCTGCAAGAGCCATTCTATTAGCTACTCGGTAATGAGTCTCTTCACAGGTTTTACTTCTTTCTTAGATTTTATCATGAATATAAACAAGCTTTAGTTTTACTCCGTATTGAAAGCAAAGGCCAAACAGATTTGGGTCTCACCCACCCTACTGCTGTCTCTTCCATGCCTTCCCCAAGGGTGGACTGGCTTTGACTTGAATCGCAAGTCTCTGAAATCCTGCTCTTTAAGACCCAGAGATGCTTAAACATTTTCTTCCTAAAACCCACATGACTCTTTATTCCTTTCTTAGTTATACCCCTGAGGAATAACTAATCCAGGGTTTGGTTTGAGCACTTTGGACAACTCTCCTTGTTTGCTTCAGTTGGCTTCCAGTCAGGAAAAACCTCTGAAAAGCCCTCTGACACCCTTCTGGTCTCTGCGCTCCTCATGGGGAATTTCCACATTCCCCTTCCCAGCCCCCCTCTGAGAGGCGTCGTTCAGAGACGAGCTGCGTGTTTTACCCGTAAAGTCATCCACAGTGTGATTGCTCCTGTCACAATCTCCCAGGTGCAGTTTGGCTATTACATGCAAATGCCTCTTATGAAATGAATATACAAAGCTAAATGAAAGCCTCCTGTCAAAACAGGTTGTGATAAAGATGCTGCTCACAGAACCGACACAGACATATTCCCAGCCGGCACAAACATCACTCACTTTGAAAAGTATGGTTTTCCGTTGTTCTATAAAACAAGGGGAAGAGAGCTCAGAAATACACAGGTTGCATCCCACACCTTAAATATGATCCTCAAAATAATTTTTCTGAGAATTGGTTATCAGGAGGGAAGACAAATAAAGCTGAATCTCCTTAATCACCATAAAATGAAACACACACCATTGTTCTGGTTTTCTATTACTTTTTAATTTAAGATTAAATTCTTTATTAACTCCAATGTGTGTTGTGGCTATATAAGAGTATTTTCATTTAGAAGAATATTTTCATCTTCAAGCTCTGTCATGAAACAGAAGAAGGAACATTTTCAAGATGCAATCTGGTCTGTGGCCATAAAGCAATGTGCTGGCATCTGCTGCCATTTTCTCTTTTCCCTGTGCTGACCTGGTAGAGAGATAGAGTAGCTGGTGGGCTTGTCACCATCAGTGCTTCACGCCCATGATTTTTTACACAGGAAAATTACTCACTGCTTATAGTATTACTGCATTAGGCATTTTTTTGCTAGGGTTATGAACAGGCTGGTAAGAACCCATAAGAACTGTAAGGGGCAGATGTGGTGAAAGAGCTCATACCTTCAGTCTTCTTTGCCTTCTTTAGGCAAGCCTAAGAGAAGAGAATAACTGCTGACGGGAGGGACAAGAAAGATCCTGCCTAAAATCCTGTTTCTAATGTCAGGTTAATGAGCATTGGATTTCAGTGGAAGCAATTACTCCAGAAGGAAGAAAACAGTGAGAGAGAGAAAAATGAGCTAACAAAAATGGGGTAATATGGAAAGGAGGCGAATGAAACAGAAAATCCCAACAGAAAAATAGAGATGGGAAACACTTGTACCACCTAGATCAGTTTGTATCCCACAGCATTATACATACATCATCTTGCACAATTTGAATATCTATTTTCGACAGAGCTCTAAAAATAAATTTAAGTTACAAAATGAAGCTATCTCTAGTAAAAACAAGCTGTCCCTGCAGGCCACTGCCCCTCATGCTTCTGCAGAGAAAAGAACACTTCTAACAACATTTCTTTGGCCAAGCAGATTTCCTTTGCCACGACTCAGATGAAAAATGTGTCCAGCTCTCCAGAAATGCTCTGCATCTCTGGTGATGGCAGACTCAAATCTATCAAGAACATCAGATGATCCAGCTAACACAAGTCTCACCTACAGCTGTGGAAGCCACCTTTCTGATCCACTAGCTACCCCATAGCCGATCTCCTGGGAGAGCAAACAGCCAACCTGCCTGCTGCCAAAACAGACTCGCTGCTTTCCCATCAGCTGCCAACACAGTTCTCCTCACCAGGAGAACAGCGCAGAGTAGACAGCAGATGGCCTCTCTCCTGTCCACACCTGATGCACATCCAGAAGCTGAACTCCTAACACCATTATTCAAACCAATATTAGATTTTTCTACGTTACTTCAGCAGCAGCACAGTGATGCCTAACCTAATTTGCAGAAGTAATCACTGAAATCTTAATGTTGTTTCGGCATTTGCAGTGCTCTGCACTTAAAGGGGAGATGCTAATAAGTTTTTGAGAAACTGTCAAAGGTTAGAAGAGTAGCCAACATACACTGCATATTAGCCAAATACTTTACAGGAGATTATTGAGAATCTCTGAAGCTTATTCTGGACAGAAGAAAATAAAATCACCAAACCTACTGTATCCACTAGAGTAACTAAAATGGGTGTCATCCAGAAGAGACCAATACAATTAAAATATACCTTGCTCATGTATATGCATGAATATATGTGTGTATAGACATGTAGATGTATGCAGGTGACAGAAAAAAGAGATAAGGAACAGTTAGCAACACTGCTGTTCAAATTACAGTGATTCAGGATTAGCAGAGAACATATAACTCAGCAATCTGTTACACCACATCTGCAAAATCAGGGAGACACTAGTGAATAATTTATAATTCCTATTTGGATCAAATTTTTATCCAGCCCTCAGTTACAAAGTAAGATGTTTCTGCTATCCTTTTTCAATTTTAGAATGGTATTATTTTAAAGAATTATCATGAAATCTTATTATAAAATGGAGAGCTGTATCCCAAAAAGCTCTGAAGCAAACTCAGCAAGGCCCAAGAAACCAGCTGAACGTGCACTTCTAGTGTGAAGTTTTAGCCATCCCTGAAGAGATAAGCAGGAGAATTATATACTAATACATAATTATCCTTAGAATTAATATGTAAGTTATGCTTTTGTATTTGGTATAATTAGGACCAGTACATGATGTTAGTGAAGTCATTACTAGTATTCTGCATTTAGTCCTTGAATCAACAGCTCAAAAGGATGTTTAAAGAAAAATTTCTAGAGTTATATAGTCACATTTGTGAAACTTGCCTCAGACAAGACCTAAAGAACTTCAGCCTATCTGGTTTATCCAAAAGAAAGCTAAAATGAAATAGCACATTCCACAAATACCAGCAGACAATAACAGATTTCATAGTATCTATAATGTTTTAATGTTTAATTTATTTTAATTTTAAATGTATTTTAACACAGGGTGGGATTCATCCAGCCTGTCATGAAAAAAGTCTGTAGTGTAAACGTTGATCTCTGATCTCTTCATCTGGAGTCCCTTCATAGTTAGTGAGCATTTCTAATAGTGCTGGTATCAACAACTGGAGCATCTTACCGAGATGTCTTTAAACAAAAACCCATGCAGTTCAAATTAACGTCTGTATTGGGGAAAGGTTCTGTGGTACACATTGTCTAAGGATTGCTTTTGTGTCTTAAAATCTATGAATAACTACTGCTTTGCATAATTCTTGGAAGCTCCATTAAGCAATTTTTTGCAGAGTTAGTCTCTTGTTAATGAAAAACTTACACTGTTCTTGATGCAAGGTGAAAAGTCACATATCCAAGATGTCAGAGTCCTGCAAGGCCATTTGGTACACTCTGTTTTCATCCACATGAATCTCTTCATATTTACTTGTGAAAGCCAGCAACACATAAAAATAAGTGCCTTAATATCTTGCCTTGATTCAAATAGCTTTCAACACACTTGCAATGTAAGTGCCTGACACAGACCCTTCCTTCCTCAAGAAAAAGAGGTGATATCCATGACTCAGCCCCAGCATCAATACCAGCAGTTGGCTAAACAAATATCCAGATAATCTTCCTCCCACTGGCCCTGCCTAGGGAGTGCAGAGTGCTGACACGTGAACAAGGGAAACGTTCTGAGCATCTGCAAGGATTCCACTCCTAATCTACAATAAATTATGTTGTTTATGCAACAAGTACTTCTTCTGAGCAAAATAACAGCTTAATTGCCCTTCGCAAATGAAGGGCTATGGGTTATTTTGGGGACTTGTACACACAGTCTCTGTCACTTCAGTTACTCTCTTTCCTCCGAGGCTACTGGCTTTCGTGATGCAGTCTAGCAAAGACTTCTCTGCACACCCCTACTTCGGAAATGTCTATGCTTGACCCTCAGTATTTGCTGCTGATTTGATAATGATTCTATTTGATGCTTCGCAGTAGCTACATATATGCTTCAATATTGTCCCTAGCAAAGTCAAAGGGTTTTATAGCCAGTGGCAGTAGCACTCAGGAGGTGCCTTTCAGTACCATGCCAGTCACATTGTAACCCCAAGGGGGGCGTAATAATACTAAGGCATGTTAAGAAACTGCAGTGGTAACCGCATTAGAACATCTATGTAGCTGCAAACACAAACTTTAAAAAAAAAGATTAATTGTTGAAGGCACACAGTGCTACCTACTTCACAGTAAAATGAGCTGAAGACAGAAATACCCTTGAATCAGGCAATCTTAGTTGGACATACCTTGTCTTTTCACAGTCCCTGTTGTGTCAACCACCAGAGGAAATTACAACCTTGAACAAAATTTTCTGAACAGAAAAATGGCAAGATAAATTACCTGGGCTGTCGCAATGTATCAGTGTATCAATCAATAACGCCGTCTCTGCAAATTTGCAGCAGTTTTAATAGATACTGCTGTGCATAGTGCTATTGTTTGAAAAAAGTCTGTTGGTTTTCTTTTAAAAACAAAAATCTCAAAAGCACAATTAACTACACTGTTGGGAAAGCTGGTGCATATCCAAAACAGCTCACAGGTGAAGACCTTTCATGAAGAAGACAATGCTATACATTTACATTTCTGCCAGTTATACTGGCCGCTCCGTGAAGAGGAGCAGACCGCTCCAACAATACAGCTCAAGGATAAGAATGTGGAGCAGCAGGAGCCAAGGCAGTTGAGTAATTCATCTCTCTTGAGAGGAATAAGACACGATTGCACTCTCTGTACTGGCTGGCACAAACTCTTCAACAACAATCTACTATGTGGGAAACAGACCGGCCTTTGTACTTTGTTTATGCCTTTAGCAAGAGCATCACTCTTAAAATACTTCAGTAATTTGAAAATAATGCCTTCAATATAAAAGGCAGCTGCATAGTTACAGAAATTAATGTATAATAAGCAGAATGTATCCTATGAAGGTCTTTCCAGGAAAATGTTGATTTAAACTGTTCCTGCCCATTCAAACATATTCAAATTGAATTCTGCAAGATTGTTGAGAAGTATTTAGTCTGAAGCAACAGTTACATCCAAACACAGATCTAAGTCTCTCGTACTTCGGGGCATTGCAATGCTTAATTTTAATGGGAACAGACTGCATTGCATCACAGAAATACAACTGTATACAGAAAGCATTACTTATATACTTATATACTTGAAGCGTTAGCATGCTTCAAAGTGCTTTGTTAGATGAGATGCTACAGTTTATGCAATAATTAACACAACACAACACCATTACTCCTGCTGAATACCCACTGAATTATGAGAGTCATCATGCTTGGTCGTATCACAGAATCATGTCTCCGAGTCAGACTGTGGGAGAGGCACACAACGGGCACCTTGTGCCGCTTGCCTGCAGCCAAATGGTGTCCTTCTTAAGTGCTGAGTCCTACCAGAGAGCACTCCTCTGCTGCAGCTCAGCACGGCTCAGCATCTCTCCCAGTCCTGAACGAGACACGAACAACTGGCAGATCCTACACAAGGCTGTCTAATCCCATAAGGTCAGAGTAAAAGGGAGGCTGCAATGTTGCATTACAGCTGCGCTGCCCTCCCCCGAGCCTCTCTGTCATTTTACATGACAGGCACTGTCGAAAGATGGTGATCAGAGCTATACACTTAGCATGTGGCCTGCTCCCTCTCTGCATCCCAGGAGCTCAGAAGAGAGCCATGCAGGAGACAGGCAGCTTACTCCCAGCTGATTCCTTCCCGGGGAAAACTACTGGATGGGGAATTGCACATAAGACATTACATCTGACCTGCGGGCTTGCTGCCGCTGCACAGACCCACAGCACTACCTGATGGGCTCGCAGGCAGGTGCCCTGTCCCAGCAGGTGAATAAGCAATGCTATCTGCCACTGCAGGGAAGTGCAGACTCCTGCACTTCCACCTCCCAACTCCTCCGTGAGGACCTTTGTCCTTCATTTTGCCTTTGTTTCAGCCAAAGAATAAAAGTAATATTCATCTTTACTGATGGCAGTTATAAATTAGAAACAGCAGGAGATTGTGGCCATTTTGAATGAAGACAAAAAGCATCAGGTATTTCCAGCTGCTCCTGGGATCACAAGCTCATTCGTACAGAACAATAAGCAGGGGAATGGTCGTTCTTTAATAAGAGAGTAACAGCATGTGCCATGCCAATTATGGGCTTATTGGTAAGGAAAGTATGATGACAGGTACATGGAAAATTGAGTGTGAGGAACAGTGCAACAAAGGTGGAAAAAAAAAAATCTTTCTCAAACAGAAAAGGTGCATGAGAGCAATTTGATGGACCTCATCTCAGATACAAAACAGGTTTCAGAAATGAAAGATGTGTCTCATGAACACTTGTCCTACAGAAAAAAAAGATATAAGGTGCATTTATAAGTGCAGAGGACAGAACCACTATGAAAGTCTGCTTGCAGCAGCGTGCATTGCTACAGGTTTGAGAAGCACACTCTCCTCTCGCATCACCACACAAGATCAGTTACTAGCTCTATCAGATCTGGTTGACAAGAAGCTGCACTTACACCTGTAAATCAAAATAAGAGCCTAAGCACAGTTTCTGTAAGGACCACAACTATTACAGTCTGGTATGATGCTAAGCACAGTGCAATAGTATCCCGTACTCAGTAAGGTGTCAGTGAGCTTTATCCCATACTCGTCATCCCAATGGAAAGACACCCACCAACTTCCAGGAACTCTGATCAGGCAACTAGAATAACAGTTAATAACAAAAAACTATTAATAAGCTACACTTATGTCTTTGTTAATGTAGAAATCAGCTTTTTAGAATATAAATAAACCAGCTGAACAGAAGAGTTAGCTTTCTCCAGAGATTATGTGATAAATCAAGGTCCAAAGACTGAAATCATGCCTACAACGTGTGCCATTTCACTAGCATTGAACAATATAGTATACAAAAAGTCATGTCATTGTAATTTGGAAACAGACAAAACAGCCAGATAAATATTTGACTCTATAAGAATGAATTAAACAGTAAAAATGGAGATCTTGGGCCATTTTTCAGACAGGTTAGCTAACAAAGACTACAAAATTAAGCCTGACCTACATTAATTTGTTCATTAAATTAACTGAAGCAGTATGTAAAATAGAAATGCAAGGAGGTATTTCACAAAAAAAACCCCAACAATGCATAAGAAGAATTACTGTTATTTGCTTATATTGCACAGATCCCTGGGGTTCAGTACTACACAAATACTCAACAAAACAGTTTGTCAATGTATCAGTCAAAAACACCAAGGTTCAGACTCCCAGAAGGATTTGGGCTAGAGGTAGGTACCTACAGGATTCACTATAGCACTACTCTGAGCTGGTGCCTTCCTTGTCCAGCTGCAGAAAATTAATGAAGTTATAGAAGGTAAAAGACACAGAAGTTAAACGTGTCAATACTAAATAACTTTAAGCCAAGGAACCATGTTTTGCCGTTAGGAGCTGTGACTTCCTCTGGTGCTGTTCTACAACAGAATAGTGGATTTCACTTCAAGCATTTAAAAACACATACTGAAAACTGTTTCAAAAATTGTATTAAAATGTCTCTTGTTTATGTTCTTACTTGAATGACAGTCTTAGGAATATACACTAACTTAGTGCAATCTTTAAGTGATCTTCAGGGGGAAAAAATCATGCTTGCATACCCCTAATGAAAATCTAAGCATACTCCTACAGGCAGCTAGATGGATTAGAAATCACTATGCCCAGCTGAGATGCCACTGTTATTTCAACTGTCCATCCCACCAGACCAGCTTCATCAGAGGTATGTAATGTTGCTTATTGCAGTGTAACATGACTTTACAGGTAGCCCAAAGTTAGTCCACCTTCATATAGTGAATAGAGTCATCACTGAGCTATGGGCTTCCCATTGCCCAGCAATATGTATATACAGAGCCAAGTCAGGAAGGGCTTTAGCCTGCTCTAACCTTATTACCGGGTACCACCTTCCATGTTTCAAACATATATACATTGTAGAACCCAACAGGTAATTTCTGAATAGTCAGCGAAAATATAGATCAGGTCCTACGCTTCTATATTATATATACAAAAAGCTTATTTGGTGCGGCTTTCATGGCAGATACAGTCTCAGAAGTACAGACTACTCCAACCTTCAAATAGGAACTGACAGATACACACATCAAATATAAATTCAAACCAGAGAAGTATTTGAATCAAAAAACCTTGCCAGTAGACCTAATGCTAAAATGTTATATTTCAATATAGCTAACATTTAAAAACTAATCACGTTGATGAGGTCAAAAGCACAACACTGCTTCTGTGCATTAGTTCAGCATAAATTTCTGAATTAACAATGTTTTAATGACTTTTTCCATTGCACTGGGACTAATGATTTGCTACTAAGAAGCTCATATCTTTCACTTCATTACTTAAACATGGTAATAAATAATTATTTTAAAACTGGATATAAGAACTGAAAAAAGAAAAGTCACCAACCTCTAATAAGGTCGACTCTGTTTCAATGCAGATCCGGAGGCAGTATCTAGAATTGAATAAAGACAAGGTTCAGTTGTTTGCTCAACTCTCAATTTTTCAATTACCAGTTCTGTTAGACTTTGTTATGCTTACTTTCATAACATTCTCTTACAATCAGCTTTTCCCAGATGTTTCCTGCAATTCATAAACATGTGGGTTTCCAGTTAGACACTTTCTTGCATAAAGATAAGACATATTAATAAAATCCTACCAAAATTAAACTTTAAAAGCAGAGTGAGCTTGTGTGGTTTTATTTTTCCTGATTACTTGATATGCAAGCTATTATAGACTGCCTTTAAAAATAAGCTTGGGTGCACATCTAGCTATTTTTAAAGTCATTAATACCTTATTGGAAAAACTTGATCCTAGAGCTCCTGCAGTAAATTACACTGAGATGCCTGCTCAGATACATGCTGGTATACCATCATCAAACTCCTGCTTTCTCTAACACATTTCGTTCTTCCCTTTATAGTGTCTCTTCTGATCCCTCCTTATATTTGTCTCCACGCAGCAAATTTTGGCATGCCCTTCCAGAAAGATTCAAAAATCTTTACTCAACTTCGGCTTTGATTTCTTCTTCCCAAACCTTCTCCATTTCACAGCTGTAGATACTGTCACACTACCTCCAAATCTCCATTTCCTCTATTAGCAGTTTGGGTGTAATATCCACTATACATCTGGATCAGTGGATCCAAGGTAGGAACTACACTACACTGGCACTACTTGCAATTTTTTCAAACACTTCCAAGATCTAGTGCAACTCAAACACATCATATAATGGAGTACTCACTTCAGAAGTTGGCTACATAAACTAACAGATTCCCAGCTCACTCCCATGCCTGTATTTCCTTTTGTAACTGTAGTTCATCCCTATTATATAAAGGATTTTTAAGTTGTGTTAATAGCCAAATGGACAATGAATTAAGTATGTGAACGTGAGGTAAGGAATTTTTTAGATATATAAGGTCCAATTGCTAATTCCATGGGTGACATAAAAGACCCAAGCACTCAGGCTCCAAAGCTATACTACTTTGTAGGTAGCTTAGTCAAGGTGTGTTCGCTACTGTTTCTCTTGTACTCTGATTTACTGCAATGCAAAATCAGATCTGCCCTTCAGTGATTCGATGACTGTTTACAAGATTGGAAATGTAATAATTTCTCATAAGGCTTCATTAAGTTGTGCAATTCTTCTTTCCACACACAGCATGTCTATGTAAAGACACGCAATGTTCTTGTGGCACCTTATCTCCAGAAGTTTAATGTCACAGTCTTTTCACTGTGCTGAGAGGAGAAGAAAGATGGTGACTGTACTTCCAGGCAAATCCCTTCTCCCTCTTATAAAGTAACTAAGTGTACGTGTTAAGACATTGAGGTTAAATCCTGCTGCTGCTGCTGACCTGGACAGAATATCAGAATATTCCCCATCTATAAAGAACATTTCTGTTATTTCTACCTCCTTGTAAACTACTCCCAAGAGTCTGTGGACAAAACGAGTTTGAACTAATCTTACAGAACCACATACACAAAAGGACTCACTTTGTCATGCCTAAATTTTAGTCTCCATTCACTCCCTTGCTGAGTACATATTTGCATGGTCATAAGTCTTAGTAACTCTGAAAACTGGTTTTCAAGCAACACATTTATCTCAAGTAGGAAGTTCTTGCAGTATCAAGTTATTGAGTACATCATCAGGATAATGCAATATATTGTCATTTTTCCAACACTTAATGTGAAGTTTTACATCTTTGCTTTGTAATTTATTAGCTGGGGTGGAAAATAAACTAGAACACAGAAAAAACAACCTCAAGGTTCTGAATGGTATTCTGAAGCGGCAAGCATTTAAATGCCAATTTCTCACTGAAGTTCCCTCAGTTAACTATGTATTTTTCTGAAGTAAAGGCTTGAGAACTATTCCCTACCATATTCAGTGAAACAGCCTAACAGTACTATACAATAGTCTTTCTATAACTTTCTATATATTATTTTCCAAGATCCATTTGTGTTACACCAAACTCTGCACTTGTTAATAGCTTTACATTAATTTCTTTCAACTGAAGCTTATGACTGCTGTGCAATGTAGGAAGCTAAAAAAGGTTAAAGAAATCAACAGACATTAATTTTGTCCTCAATAGGGCAACACTTTGTTAGAGGTAAACTGTGGTAGCTGTTAACACCTTCCTTCCCCTTCATTGGCAACTCTGGATATTAGTCCATCATTTGTGAGTATTTAACTTCTGGAAGTTTTAACTTTACCTTTAGTAACCTATGTATTATGGAAAAGCCTGTCAAACCAAGACAGTTGCTAAAATAAAAAGACAGACTATGGACATTAAGGAACTAGAAATGCATTTTCCAAGCGTGAAATGCATGGGGACTACAGAAAAACTACAGGGCATAGAACTGTGTCATTTTGATTTAAAACAAAACACAGAGCATCTAGAACGGTGCTGTTATCAGGGGAAAATATGAAATACCCAAGAATAGTCTGGGAAACTGCAAATTAAATATGTTTATCCTTGCAAGTTTAAAACAGAATATAAATCTTTCTTGCTTATATAGTTAGCGTAGGACCATCATAATTTTTAAACTAATCTGCTGAAGAATACGGTACACATAGACATAGGGTGAGAAGAGGGTCCTCCTCGCTCGGTATATTGACCTGGACAATGGTGAGCACTGGATGCTTCTGGAGAGCATATAGGAAATGGGAAGAAGGACTCTTGCTCTGCTGTACTCTACATCTCGGACTTAAACGAGAAAGAAAAAAACACACCAGTAAAACCAAACGCAGATTCAGAGAGGTCTAAAAGTGAAAGAGCTCTGTAGGCCTGTAGCCCACAAATAAAAGAGAGACAGGCGTATAAACAGAGTATTTTTCTCTCTTTTATCCTCTAGAAAGAATTTGTTGACACCTATTAAAAAAACCCTCTCAACAAACCAGACAAGTACTGGCAGCTTGAATGTGCCCAGGCAATACCCAGGCCTGGAGTTCAGTGACGTCCCAGGGGATGTCCTTTCTTGCTCCTGGGTGGTAGGTCACGCTGCTCAGACGACTCACCGCTCAGCACCTCCCTGCTTGCCACAGGCACAGTGGATGGAGGGAGATGCTCCAGCAGGATTCAGTCCTGGTGACAAAAAAAGCCGTCTTCCACAGATGACTCTGGGAACCTTCACAGTATACTCCTCTTTCATATTTAAGCAATGACACTGGAAGTGTCATCATTTGTATCTGTTGGTACCTGAATTGAGCCATTGAGTTAGCTGGGAAAGCGGTGGTACTTCCACCTGATTTTTTCATTTTACGAGGACAGACAATATTGCATCACGTGTTACGAAAACGTGATTTGATTATTTCAGCTTGTAACATAATGAAGACAGGCAGAATATTTTTTTCAATTTTATCCCACTTTTCCCATTCACAGTGGGCTGTAAAAGATAATGAAGTAATTTGCTTGAATCTCCATACATGAAAATTTATAGAAAACCACACGGAATTTTAGATCATCTTCGCAGATCTAAATTCACTTCTTCAGCCTCAATCACAGCGTGAGGCAAGACAGAGAGCTGTGATGGAGAAAGATTACTGCTGAACTCAATAATGCCTAAGCCATCATGAGTAGCTCTTGAAAAAGCCACTTTCAGTCTTTGCTAATCAGAAGGACCTATCAGTTCAGCACCAGGCACTGGACGTGCACAGCAACGGCAAAAAAAGGGTCATTATAAATTAACCTCCACTCAGAGAAAAGCTTTTTTGTAATACTTATTATATATATGAATCCATTGCAGAGGACGCTATAGGAGGAGTATGTCATCTAAAACATCACCTACAGAAAAGAAACATGGGGAAAATGAGAACTTTACCAAACTGAAAGATGATTAATTTGTTTATATCAGAAAGATACTTGTATATCTATTATCTACTTAAGAATAGCTTCTGGATGAGAATACAGTATGCAGAGTCCTGCATAAATGCAAAATGCAATGCTTTTTGTGCAAGTCAAGGAGCTTAGATTTTCTAAGCTCCAAAGAGATACAAAGCTGTTATCTATCTAGGTTCAATTGAAAATCAATACGCTAGTTTGTCACACTAAAAAAATGACCTTAGTACCAACCGTTAGACGAAGCATTTCTAAAGGCATGAATTGCATTCAGATTTAAGCTCTGACTCAGAACGGTAAGGACTTCTGACATTTTTCTAGTAGCTTTTGTCAAAGATGTTAGTGATAATTTGCCTCCTTTCCATAAAGCCTTCCTCTGCATTTTCACCTAATCCTTTTAAGTATCTGTTTTCATGTTCCAACACATACGGCCTTTCCCACAAGTCCTTCACAAAAAAAACTCGCTTGAAAACTGCAAAAAAGATTATGTAGCTTAGCTCTTTCTGTAGTCTGTTTTCATAATAGCTAGAAAGTTCAACTAGCTCTTACCACTTATGATAGAAAATGAAGCTAACAAAAAGCTCAAAAATTACAGTGAATGAGAAGCTGTATTCAAAAATGTATGAAAGTTCTTTCATATCTTTCAAAAGAAGGTAAAGCAAATTCTTGCCCTGTGTAGTCATTACTAAGGAACAGAAGCCAGAATGAGTATTCCTTGACCTACACAAACAATGAGCAAGAACATAGTTTCACAGTGTCAGCAAGAATATAGCTCCACTACAATACAGAGATATGACCAACACAAAAATGGTACAAAACACTAGGTAAGAGATTCAGCTTTGTGGCTTGAAATCAGAACCGGAGCAGTATTTATGAAATCTTCCTTTTTTGTCCTCTTAAGTTACAGTTTGGGTAGTAATGTCAAAGATATACCTGAAAAATCGTAGGTGCCACAGGAGAAAGACACCAGTCAAAAGCATGCATAAATTCATCTCACATTGTTGGAAAATTATAAATTAAATGGTTGGTTTAGACGCTAATTGAATTTTACGTCAGCTGTCTAACTTTAGTTCCCATCCTTTAAGCAATTTGTAATGCAAGCTCAGAGCTTATTCCTTTTTCCTTCTTTTTCTTTTTCTTTTTTTTTTTTAATTTGGATGTCAGGAAGCTGCTTTAGCAAATGCTTTCCTCATATAAAAGAAAAAAAATTACAAAATATAGAACACACAGATTCCTACTGTCCGAGATCCTTCTGGGAATGCTACAGAGGGAGCACTGGAAAACCCAAAGTAGGTTTCCCCATCAGACCGAGAGCCTGCAAACCCATCAAGTGCACTCTCCCAGTCCAATCCCAGCTCCAGAAGCAGGACAGAGAGGCAGCAGTCTCGAAGTCCTGGGGCAGGAGATGGAACGACCCAATGAGGCACACCTTGCCTAAACCATCACCCCAAGCACTGGGCCACCTCCTCTCTCCTCCTTCCTCACCCTACCCTCCTCTGCGGGAGCTTCTCCGACTTTCCAGGGGGAGGAGGCACAGCTCCTGCACTGCAGGCAGCAGAGCCCTGGCCCCTCGGAGAACAACATTTCTATCTACTCGCTGTCACTGCATGGGCAACTGCAACGGACGGTTTCTAGCTCTGAAGTGCTTTCTGCTGCTGCCTAAACTACCTTCTTCTAACATAGTATTTCTGCACAAGTAATTTCTCACATGTTGATTTTTCCTATCTGAATTTAGTTTTTTACTGAAGGCTAGTGAATTTATAATGGTAATACACCCAACCTGTCATAAAAAGTTAAAACAACCGTTTGCAGTACTGCTCCATGGAGGCTGCATGTCTTAAAGGGTAATTTCAGAATTTGCTGAGGAACAACAGAAACAGTAACATGAAAAGAGTTTCTTGGCCCTGCCAAAGGAAATCAGCCTGCAAATGATTTCACTGATGGCAGGATTTCTTGTACAGAGGTTTTGTTTGGAACAAGCAAGCGGTGACTCTTCCAGAAAAACAGGCAAGTCAGAGAGGTCAGCAAAGTTGGAAATTTAACCAAGTCGGCTTCCAAAGACCTCATTCAGCTTTTCCAGGAAGTTCTAGAAACTTCTGTTTCTTAGAAAATCTTCTCTTCAATCTTTGAATACCCACATGATCTTCTAAAATGTCTGAAATAGCATTTTGATAATCTATTTAATATGCACACAAGTCCAACTTATGCAATCCCTTGTACTGAATCCCCCATTCATTTACAATAAATGTACGCTTGTAAACTGACTATTGTCATCAGTTAAAAAAAAGACAGAAAAAGGAAGTACTTCTTTAATTCAGAAGATTTTTCCTGAAAGTTTCAAAAATCAGTTCCTCAAAGTTAACAGTTGTTTAAGAGGCTATGGCATAATCTATGTGCTTGATTAAAGGGTGTATTATTTCAAATCAGAAATCTTGAAGCTGCTAGAAGTTATACATATATGCCTAGAAGACATACATATACGCCTAACATGCCATTCCCATACATACATATTTTTCCTGACATAGCCACAGTGCAGTCAGGGTTTCTTTACTCTGAAAATGGACAGGAGGTCCAAGAGATGCAAAATTTTTATGAAGAAAAACAATGCACACCAAGAAAAAGAAACCAGTTGGTCAACTGGTATATATAATTCTGAGAATATTGAAATTATTTCCATTTCACCAATCATCATTTCAAAAACAGTATTTCTTTAAGAAACTTTAAGTAGAGCTATAAGTATTGTTTGGTGAAGTATGCTGACCCAACTTACCTTCTTTTAATGGGTATAATTTTAAATTTTTGAGCAATTACTATTAAAGAGAGAAACTTTAGGAATCAGCACCCAGAAAGTAAAAAAAAAAAAAAAAATTTTTTTTAAAAAGAAAAACACGCAAATACTGGAAGGATGAGCTTACCAAATCTAGAAATATAACTGTCCTAGTTTCGGCTGGGACAGAGTTAACTCTCTTCTTAGTAGCTGGTACAGTGCTGGGTTTTGGATTTAGTGTGAGAATGATGTTGATAACACGGTGATGTTTTAGTTGTTGCTAAGTAGCGCTTATCCTAAGTCAAGGACTTTCCAGTTTCCCATGCTCTGCCAGCAAGCAGGTGTGCAAGAAGCTGGGAGGGAGCAGCTGACCTGAACTAGCCAAAGGGGTCTTCCATACCATGGAACATCATGCCCAGTATATAAGCAGGGGGGAGTTGGCCGGGAGGGGCGGATTGCAGCTCTGGCATTGGTCAGCGGGTGGTGAGCAACTGCATTGTGCATCACTGGGTTTTCTTCCTTCCCCCCCCCCCCCTTTTTTTTGTTATATTATTTTCATTACTATTATTATTACTATATTTCATCATTATTATTGTTAGTATTATATTTTACTGTAGTTATTAAACTGTTCTTATCTGAACACACGAGTTCTGCCTTCTTTCCTGATTCTCCTCCCCATCCCACCGGGAGCGGGGCGGGGGGGAAGGGGAGTGAGGGAGCGGCTGTGTAGTGCTTGGCTGCTGACTGGTGTTAAACCACGACAATAACCTGACACACAAAATATGATTTATTAAACCTACTGTTCATGTAAATCATCAGAGAGCTTATTTTAACAAAGACATTTTTAGAAGGGTAATCACTGAAGTTTTAATGTATACTTTATTATCTGACTGGGGAAAATTTGCATGAGCAAGGGAATAGACTGCTCGCCTCGGTAAGCATTTTCTAGCCACTATCCATATAGTATCCATCTCTAACAAGCAAGAACCGCACAATGGATATTTTGATTAAAATGATCAGCTGTAAAAGTGAACAAACGTGACATTTAAGGTGACATCTAAGTTGTCATCTTTCAACTCTGGAAACCAGGGGGACACTGTTACTCTTTACTCCAGAAAGAGCTTTACATCAGCATCACAAACCAACAAGAAAAACCCGGATGTAAGCTTAATTTCTTCCACCCAAGGTTTGTGATGCAGACACAGAGCCGAGGGTGCCCACCTCACCTTCCCCCAGGCAACCTGTGTCACTCTCAAAGCACCCATTTGATCTGAATCTATTTACCCTAGTGTGGATGGATCCTTAAGACGACAGAGAGCACTGGGTACTGGCTCCCTGTCAGCTAACGTAAAACGCAGGCCATCACCAGGAGGGACTCCTGAAACTCGTTTGGTGCATCTGCCTTTCCTGGCTCTGCAGTCTGTCACAGCTGCATGGAGCAGATGGGAGTTTGTTCAAAATCCTCTTACAAAAATTATTTTAGTATGCCTGCTGGGCAGAAGACCTCACCATCAAGTCTCGTTCAGGCTGGGCCTATTGTAAAAGTCACACCAGCTTTCCTTAAGCTGTGATGTTAACCTAACTAAGCTCAATTGCTGGAAACCAGGCTTAGATTCATTTAAAAAACAGGTGTGTTCACACGGAAGTCTGCACTGGTATAAAAAATTTCAATTAATGAGATGCAAGCTCAATATTCAGAAAGCTCTTTCATTCCAAATTCCCTTCCCATTTCCAAGGATTATGAAAAAAACCCTGAACTTTTGCATAAACTATTATTAACTGTAGAATCACAGAAAAATCACAAAACTATCTGCAATCCTAGAATAAAACCAAAGTGTAATGCAGCACAGGCACAGGAAAATACCAGAGGCATCAGCCTGCAAATACAAATCACAGTGTAAAGGAGTGAGTCAGGTAAAACCAGTTTTAGCAGTAGCAAACAGAAAAAAAAGTAAATGTGGAACTGAGAATCAATGAAGAAAGTGCAAGTAAGCTAACTGTGCTAGAAAACTTGTAAAAGTATCTCCAAGTGGATTTATGAGGAGGCAGTAAGGGACCCCCATCATTAGCATGAAACTCGTCCTAGCGCCAGTGTGCTAATGACTCATCGTAACCTCACTCGTCTGCCCTTCCATTCTCCTTGAGCAGTATCGACACCACCAGCCTGCAGACCCAGAGGATGCTGAAAGGGCGAGTGTAACACCAGAGAAGGGAACAGGTACTAGAAAGGCTGTGTTTTAACTGTATTATTAACTATAACGATGGAGCTGGACTAACGTAACAGTTGTATTTTGATTAGAAAGTTAAGACTTTAGTTAGGCTAAAAATAAACTCTTAGCTCCACATATCACTCACTACTCCCTCTCCCCCTGTAACAGGAGCACAACACCTGCAGCCCCAGGCTGCACACCAGAGCCCTGCATTGATCAAAGCTACTGCAACAGACAGAAAAAACTACACTTCCAGCTGCCACCACTGAGGTATGAGGTTAAGCAATTTTTGAAATTGCTTTGGTTGATCACATCAACACCTCATCATCTTCTACTAGCTACAGGCTGTTTCATTAGATATTGAGGTCTGCAAACAGGGGGAACTAGACCTGTGAGCAGTGGAGATCCAAGCTCTTGCCTTTCTACAGGCGAGTCCATTGCGAACCCAGGCTGTAAGCAAGGCAACTTCACAGTGCAAATGAGAATGCTATCAATGTGCTAAGAGCCTCCACAATGCTTCCTCCCCATTTATTCTGGATTTAACTCATGGCCAGAGCTGGAGTCACTGCTTTCACAAGGAATTAAAACTGAGGATTATTAGTTATGCATTCATACTGGAGGTGCATCACAAAGCAGAGAGACAGATATGGCTCCTGCCCTAGAAATTACAAAGGCTCTTATCCTGAAAAGATTTACATATAAGGCACTCTATTCACACAAGTAATCCTGCAGGACTGGGATCTTATTTAATCTTTCTTCAGAAATTGAGCCTGTACAAACAGCACATAGATAATGCCTCCACTTCCAATAGCAAGTCATTCATTTTATATCATTGTTCTACCACTAATTTAGCTGTAGTGTTGCTAAGAGGATTTCCAATATATTAAAATATTATAATTATTAAAATAATATACACAATTTGCATTTGAACAGCATATTGTCTAGTCCAAAAAATACAGCAGGAGATCCTCTCCATGTATTAGGAAATCTCTAACTTACCACTATCAGGCAATGATGTTACACAGCGGAGAGTATGAAATTCTGTTCAAAACCTCCTCCATAAACCATTCTTTATGCGAGAGAGAAATAAATTCTGGCAAGGCCAAAAAGATCTGCCTGTGGCAAGCTAAGTATACATATGAACTTCTGTTGCTATAAATATAAAAAAAGGTTAAAAAAAGGAAAAACAAAGATGCTTGCTATTTGACAAAGACACAAAGAAAAAGTTTCTTTTTGATTAAACCACCCTTTGTTCTAGAGAATCTTCAAGTTCGTTTTGTTAGTGTTGTTCCAGAAATCATGTGATAACATAAACTTTAGCTATGTAAATCACCCTCCTACCACTCACTATAGCACTAGAAAACACAAACTCTCTTTGTAACTGCCTGTGTGTGTGAGATGTAGTATTCCAGCAAATGTCTTAGCAGGGAACAGGTTAGCAGCACTCTAAACTGTAAGCCCCCTCATTTCTACCTTACTTTAATGCTGATCAAACATCAGAAAACCAAGAAAATAATCTATTTCATAGCTACCCTCACCACCCGCATACCATTTATTGACAGTTGGGCAATAAGCTTCTCTAAAAAGATGGGGATATTTAAATGGCAACCAATATTTTGAAGGAATTAGTAAATTTTATTCCACACTCAACATCAAGAAGCTCCCTCTGTGCCATTCATTGCTAAGTACTTTTTTCAAGCTCTGACTTTACTGACATTTGTGCATCTTTAAACTGCCTGTTCACTGAAGGACAAAACTAGATCATCAGTTACCGGATTTCAGTGATCCAGGGAGCATGTTTGGACAGCACATAGATTTTGCCTATACATTATACTTTGAGCATTAGATGCAGCAGACTTTGTGGGGTGTCCCTGTTCTAGCTGTATCTGGGTTTAGTCCCCACCCCAAATGACTCAGACTTGTGTGAACGAATGGATTTCATTCACATAAGCAGTAACAGCCAGAGAAGTGAGAACACCTTGTATACTAGGTTATTATAAATGTACATCAATAAAGAATTAGGTGGTATTTCAGTGAGATACCAGTATTGCAGCTCAGGGTGGCATTTCTAGTATTCATCACAAAGGATGTTCTTCACCATTGACCAGAGCGATTTCTAGCTCAGTTAAGGCTAGATATGAGAAGTGCTTTCCTATTTCAGACAAAACACGCCAGGAAGTGGAAAAAAAATCAAATTTTTACTGACTCCCTCATTCTCATGTGTTGTAGCACTACTATATTTGCTCAGAAAGATAATTTCAGTTTGAAAAAACGGCTGCAATAGAACCATTTGCCAAAACAAAAAGCATCAAATCAAAAAGGTTTGCCAGAGTGGACCAAGCTCACGCAATTTATGAAGGGCCTCCAAGTTTAGGTTTGTCAAAGACCTGTAAAATATTTCTGTTAGTAAAAGAAAGAAATCATCTTTTACCCTCGAGAATAATGTTAGCAAAGCGTATTCAACTCACTCAGGCAGAGTTATGATAAAAACCCCGTTCACCTCTGGACATGGAGACCTTCAATCTGTCACTGTAGAATTTGATAAAAATGTTCCGAGAACTGCCAAAAGGTTCAGACTTAATTATCACTGGAATCAATAGAAAGAAAGATTGCAGAAAATTATGAGTTCTACATCATTTAAGTTTTCTGATTGCTGACTTCTGGGCTTCAGAGGCAGCCTGAATCACCTTCTAAACTCTAATTCATCTGGTCTAGAAAGAGTAATTCATTTCTACTCCAGAGAACATAAAACTGTCACCACTTCAAAGTATGTTCCACAGGCCTGGATTTACTGGCGAGAGCAAGGAGTTGCATCTGCCCTTGTTTCTATCATGCAGAACACCAATTAAATGAATGATGCGATTCTTCATTACAGGATTTTCAGCTAGTCAGTGCATGCCCAAGAACTAAAAAGAGATCTGGATTTAGCTTTACTTACGAAATGAGAAAACACATTGTATCTGCTCCTTGGGAACAACCAAACAATTTTCAGCCATGCCTTGGATATAAATGGAGTAGGATTGCCTTAAACTTTCTGCCAGGTAGCAGGATGATAAATAACTTATTCAGTCTGAGAACTCAAACTGGAAGACAGAAAGAAAAATCATTAATAATTCTGCAATTCTCAAGGTACTAATTTGTTTCTCTGACAAAATCAGATGGGATATTCAAAATACCACTACCATAAGTATCAAGCCTCAGGAGTAAACGTACTACTGTTTAAATGGTATACAATAAAATAACTTAAAAAAGAAAAGAAAGTATTTGGGTATTAGTCTTTATTTATTGTGCATGGCACTGAACAGAACCTCTAAAAGCATGATACATTAAAGGCACTTCATTCTTATTTGTGAAATACTATTAAGACATTTATCATCTTTATTAAGAAAAAGTACCTGTAAAAAAAGGACAGGAAAAATGTATACTTCTAGCTGTACTAGCAAGGAAAAACCCTTTTTTATATCTGACTTGTGTTTCCACATTGCTTAACAATTCAACTGTGCAGAGTAAAACAGAAAATACTTGGCAAATTTTTCCTTGCATTTTTTTAAATGCCTGCAGAGCAACATAACTCGCTGCATGAGTAGACGACTGAAGAAGCCTTACATACGTGTGTCCTACAACTTCACCTGCCTGCGCTGCCTCAGTAAGAAGTCCAGCTCCTTCCCCTGCCCTGCAGGATCGTACACCGTCCCATGGCACCTACAACTGATCTCCACATTCTGTAAATCACCCTCTACTTAGACTGTCCCCATAACCTGCCATATATCTTGCTTAAGATCTCGACAAGGTGCAGCCAGGTCTGCAGGTGTGTGTGCTCCCCGTAGGACAGGTAACCACCGAGGTAATCCTCCTCCTTACTGTGGCCAGTTGCAGTCATTTTGGAAAATTCCAGCCCTTCATCAAGTCTGAATTAGAAATTGCACAATAGGTTCAAAAGTTACCAGAGAAACACCAGTGAGCTCACAGTACAATGGCCTAAGTCTCATTTCCTTAAAAACAGACTAAACAATATGCAGGATTTTTTTTTTTTCATTCAATATTTGTCTGGAAAACTAGATACTGATTAAACCCTTAGCATGTCATGGGCTTTCTTTGCCATGCTACTAATGTAAAGCTAACATTTATATATAGCCAGGGTAAATCAGCTTCTCTTGAGTTAATAAGGCAAATTTACCATTGTTTTTTCACTTCTCTGAAATGAATCAATTAGTGAAAATATTATTTTTTGTAAAATTAGTCCATTGAGAACTGAACTAAATCATCAATTCCTGTCACATGAACGACCTTCTCTAAATGTCAGATATTCATCCTGGTAAGACACGATCACTTGGGTTGGATTAAATCTGAATTAAAATTAAAACCATTTCTGTTCCATTACATGCTCCCTAATCACACTGCCCTTCCACAGAGGCAATTTTTGATGTTAAAACGAAACACAAACCAAAGAATATTTCCTTTAAGTTTAAAATGTCATAAATAATAAACACATCCTTTCTTTCCTTACTGCCCAATTTCTGAGATACCCGCTCATATTCCATGTTGAATGATTTAATGATTTTATCTTGGTGCCTAGTTGTCCTGGTTTCGGCTGGGACAGAGTTAACTCTCTTCTTAGTAGCTGGTACAGTGCTGGGTTTTGGATTTAGTGTGAGAATGATGTTGATAACACTCTGATGTTTTAGTTGTTGCTAAGTAGCGCTTATCTTAAGCCAAGGACTTTCCAGTTTCCCATGCTCTGCCAGCAAGCAGGTGTGCAAGAAGCTGGGAGGGAGCAGAGCCGGGGCAGCTGACCTGAACTAGCCAAAGGGGTATTCCATACCATGGAACATCATGCCCAGTATATAAGCAGGGGGGAGTTGGCCAGGAGGGGCGGATCGTGGCTCGGGAACTAACTGGGCATTGGTCAGCAGGTGGTGAGCAATTGCATTGTTCATCACTGTTTTTTTTTCTCCCCCCCCCCCCTTCCTTTTTTTGTTGTATTCCTTTTCATTACTATTATTATTATATTTCATTATTACTATTGTTAGTATTATATTTCACTTTAGTTATTAAACTGTTCTTATCTCAACCCATGAGTTTTACTTTTTTTTTCTTTCCTTTCCTCCTCCTCACCCCACTGGGAGGGGGAGGGGGAAACGGCTGCGTGGTGCTGAGTTGCTGACTGGGGTTAAACCACGACAGTAGTGAACCAAAGTCTCCTCTGTAAAACCAGTACGTATCATTTCACATGGTTTGGCAGAATCGGCATTCTAGACCCAGAAAATGTTAACACTGTTTTACCACAGCATCCCTAACAGTCCATCTCCTCATTTTTCTATTAAGTTGCCCTCCTGGGCTTAAAACCTGAAAGTTATAAGAAACCTATCCATATATTAGGCATGCAGTCAGATCAGACCTACACAGTACTCTGACTTCTTGGATCCATTAGAAGGTGTGTTATACTACCAGGGAGTCATCTCCCTTCTGAAGCAAAACAGTAAAAGCATCAAAATATGTATCTTAATGTTATGGTATATAGATGTGAACTTATGATTAGCTTCATAATAAAAATGTGAGATCTAGAATAATTCTCTGCTGAAGAGACTGACCTGCGCCCCAGGATAAACTAGATAGCACTATACACCTTTAGACCTGCCTACCTCAAAGGAAGATGATGTTTTAGTGGGTACAAACAGAAATGAAAAGTCCAAGGTAGATGGAAGGCAACTTTTCTTTTTCTGCAGTGCTCACAGCCACTGTTACAATTTCCCCAAACTGGAGGGGAGTGAGAAGGATGACAATGCAAGCATTATTAACTTAACTATAGCCCTGTAAATGTGGGAGGCTAACTGTGCTGAAGTTCTGATCATCTGTTTCACATTTCTACGACTCATAATAAACAGACTTCTCCATCAGCAAAAATAAAGCACTGAATTTTAGGATTTTGGATGACCTCAACTGACAGGGAAGAAAAGCAAGATAATGTCTGAGGGATATAAATGGGCCCATGTCATAGAAAATGAGATTAGGATTGTTAGGAAAACACTATGAGAGCCCTCCTGATTAACATTATGTATATTATGTCAAATCACAGAGAGCCCGGGGAGACCAGCCCTCCATTAAGCTACCTGTATCATGTCACACAGCACATCACGGCTCAGCTTGTGGGACGCTTCCACCCAGCCTATGGCTTTTCTTTTCCTGATCCAGAAGATGCGGAGCAGCTGTTTGAACGGCCAACACAGCTCAAACAGTCCGATGCTCCTCTTGTGCTTGCAAACGGTCCCACACTGCGCGGCTGCTGCTCACTCTGCCAGTGCATGACAGGAGGTGAGCTGTTTCCTCCTGTCCAGACGTGGACTAGTACAACTCCACCGCTGCAGCTGCCAGCGAGTCACGAAACTTGGATCCAGCACAGCCTGAGCCATTTCAAAGCGCAGGGTTCAGTCCTCCCACATTTCATAGTCAGATGAAACCAAGACAGGCAAACGATAGGTGGGAAGGAATGAAGGCGCAGAGTAGCGCAGTAGCTTGTTTGTGTGCATACAACATATAAAGTGCCTGTTATTCTGATAACAATAAATGAGTATTTTCTAGCCTATGAATCACAAAACATTAAGAAAATTCTTAGAAAGCAAATGAGAGAATAGCTGGCTTCTAGCTCACTCTCATCCCTCACAAGGGAGATATCTTCTGACTGCTTTCAGAAGCAAGTTTATGAATTATACCAACTAACCACAATTAATTACCAATCTGTTTTTGTCCTCTGTCTCATCTGTTTTACTTTGTTGACAGACATTGACAGCCATTAGTTTGCTGACAGCACCATGGGTGCCTGCATGAGGGAAGAAAGCCAGTTTAAACCCCAGAGAACTCCCTGACCATCTACCAGGTTAAGAAAACAGTATTTACCTTTGCTTTGCTTTCCATCCTTTATCCTCTTAGAAAGGATAAGGGAATACAAAATGAGAAGGAACAAGCAATAAATTACTACTGAATATTCATTTTATTTTCTGATAAAAGAAGACCTGCATCCCAGGAAAACTTACCCTTAAGTCAGAAGAAAGGAGGGAAGACTGACAAGTCTACAGCAGATTGTGGCCCCCCATTTACTAGAGGACACGTTTGCTGCTGTGGAGCATCCTCAGAACCGTCCTAGTCACTACCGCTGTGGATTGCATGGCTTCTGCAACACCTGCCAAGAAAGGAGCTCTCCCAGAGAGAGCGCCGTACCTTGGTCTGGCTGGCTCAGATCAGCAGCTCCTGTAGGACAGACTCCTCCTGGGCCAAGGACCTTCCTTCACCTGCACCTTAGGAGACCATCGGACTCAGTAAATGCATCTCCTCTTCTGCAGAGAAGATTGTTGAGGCAGTCTCTTTTACTGCACCAATTCCCTCCTACCTCTGAGGAGGTCAGATCTTACTTATTCTCTCTGACAGGGAGAAAATGAAATTCCTGGCCCCTATTCCAGTCTTTGTTACAGATATTTAAGTGCCTTTCTTCGGCTCTAACAAGTCAAAGAGTCTTCTGGTGCTTAAATCTCATCAAAAATAGGAATTAGGAAAAATAAATGTTGGTTTCATTATGTGATGCTATTTACAAGTTACAAGGTTCTCTCTTACCTGTTTAGTTATTTCTAGAAAGCTTGTGCCAATAAAGAAATCACTTCCATCTGGGCTCTGATAAGAGCTTGCAAAATAATAGCCAAATTCTGCTCTGACTGAAGTCACTGTTAAAATTTCCACCAATCAAACTGGAAACAGCATCCTGTACTAACTGTACTTCCGACCTCTGACCTCAACAGTGACCATGTCCTCCTATGTTTCCCCTTATTTTATGAACTCAGAAGGTCATTCCTCTTTCCATATCACAAAAGTACTACAAGAACAGATGCACGCTGCTTAGGAAACTCTTGCTCTCCCAAGCATGGTGCTTTGAACCTTGCCCTCCCCAGCACGGTCCCTTGAAAGCAGGGAGCGTATGTTTGTTTTGCATTGCAAAGCTGATGGATTATATGATGTGCAACATCTAGATTTGATTTATCATTTGCTTTTGTCCTCTCAGGAGCACACATACATCAGCCACATGGTTACATATTAAGACTAAGCTTCAAAACCAAAGGTTACATAAGACACAATGACTTTAATGGAAAGCTACCATTTCACTTTTAACACCACCGAAAGACAACATATCTCCCTTTACACCATTGTCAAACTCCAATTCTGTTTGCATGAAGTCTGAGTTGTGCCTCACAGCTGGCTGAACCACGCCTGGTAAACTTTCGTGCCTCCTGTAAGCTTTGGCCTGCCCTAAGTGGATGGCTTATGAAATCTGGCTATATTGCCCAAGTTAGTAGGCTAACAGCCAAAACCAGCCTTATTAAAGAAAATGATAAACAGCCCATGTGCTAGAGATTGATGGACTTTGATACATGCTTATATTTCGCAAAAATTAAGTGAATTGCTTCAATGTTTAAAGCGTCACTAAACATTATTCACACTGAAGCCCCTTTGCGCAACTGATATGCTGGAAGAAATCTTCTCCACAGCCAGGATATCAATTTTACTGCAAATGAGAACTGTTTCCTCCATTCTATTCCAGATCCCTTGTTACTAGGCTAGAAATCAATTTCTTACATTTTTTGTTTACATGGTAATTCTCCAAAATAAATCAGGTGATGAAAAAACAAAATGGCACAAATTTTGCAATGTTTTGTTTCATTGCCCTTAACAAGTCAGCACTTGCCTATGAGTTACAATGAAATTTAGCACCAAACACATTGCAAAAATATAACTTTTCCACTTGGAGAATGAGTTTCGAGATGTAACAACTTTTTGACAGCCAGTAAATTAAAGCTTTATGAAGGGAATTTATCCTGTATGCTACACATTCACTGTATCAACTACTCTATGGAGTACCCTATAGAAGTAATTTACTGTAACAAAAATGTAACCATTTGCAGTGGGGGGGGGAAGGGGGGGAATAAACCACTAATGAAGATGATGAGGATTTTACGTGGATGAGAATTTCTAGAAGATCAAAATGGTTTACAAAACATTAAGAAAGTGCCTGCTACAGGATCGACACAGCAAGATTTGTACAGACTGTTAATGTGTCTTTGCTTACTTATTTTTAGGGTGGTTAAGAAATTTTTTGGGGTTTTCTTTCCTGGTCTGCTTCCTGTAACTATGTGTTTTTTGATGAAAAAAAGAGGCTGAGTATATTTTTTAAGGGTTTATATTTCCACTCATTAACAAAGATTACAGAGAAGGCTGGTCAACTCCCCAAAAAGGCTGGTTTCCATTTGCCTGAGTGGTCCAGTCTGCTTGTTCTTTTATTTTTTATTTACTTTTTTATTAAGGAAACCTCAACAATCAAACCCAGCAGGCCATGTTTTTCTCAAATCGCATTTCTGCTGTGCTTTTTCTTTTTCAAAGCTTCGAAAATTAGGGAGGGAAATAACTCCCGAACTCCCATGACTATCCAGTATGGTTTTAAGAGAATCCTGACCAGAAACTCATTTCACTAGACCACGGTGTTCCCTAGCAAGCAAACTACATTTCTGAAATTCACATAATTAGATAATTGCCAAGAAAGCTACACTTAGCAGAAAACAAACAGGAGAAAAAACTTGCAGCAATTCAGATGGACATGGTGACAGATTCATTGCTAAAAGTAGGGCATATTCAAACTGGGAATGCTTTTAATAGATTTTTTTCCACAGTTAAGTCTATTCAAATAAGTGAAACTCTAGGACAGCTGGGAACCAGCAAAAATACAGCAAGACACTAAAATGCTACATTCAGTTTTAACTGACACATCACAAAATCTGGAGCTCAGTTCTATATACGCAATGTCATTATTTCATGAATTCTCATTCTTTTAAGGTTAGAATCCTGTTGTGGTTGGCTCTGCTGCTTCTGCATCCTTAAGATGGAAATCCTAAACTACTGATCTTCTGTGTCGTACTATAATCAACATTATTATTGCTTTGATTCCAAAAGAAGTTTCATCTTTCAAAATCAAAGCTATTTCAAAATTATGCTTTTACTTTCAGATTAGGAAATCCACTAAGCAGCCTGTTACCTGGATAGGAAACTGATATTCTAAAGTTAGATATCTTAGCTCTGTTTGATGCTTTAGACGAGCTCAAGTAGCAGACAAGGTCCAGTATTCCAGTTAGTCCACTGCCTAAAGCTGTAAAACAGAGCTGCAAAAGCACAGCTGCTTTTGCATAGTCCTACTCAACGTTTTGCATTGTCCTAGGAAAAGGGAAGCTGGAAGGAATATCAGGAAATGAAACAGGCCAAGTACATGCTGATTTCCTAAAAAGTCAAGATGTGTGTCCTACCAGCAAATCAGCATGTGCTTCCTCTGAACTGTACAGAGACATCTAAGCGGTTCTGCCAGAGTTAGCCTTATTAGTCTAGCAGGGTCAGTGGTGCCTCAAAGCCAATTAGTCCTCAAACGCCACAGCTGCCTTTGACAGTTACACTCCAGCCTGCCCATTCATTTAAAAATTATTAGGGTCTCCATTACATGGATATTTCCTTTTCCGCTCCCCTAGAAAACAATCGGTTGCCTACAATGCCATATTATTTGGCCTGAGCAACTGGCTAAGGTGCTAATTGACCCCTGAGCACATCAAAGCTAGCTGCTATTTTAAAGCCATCATCTTCCTCTTCGGCTTTCTAACCCAAAATTCATTCTGCCCCAAATCGGAATTTCTTATGCTCATCATGACTGATGCGGAATTGATAAAGGAAAATATCTAAAGACTTTTCCAAAGTCACTTTACTCTCAGAAAATCTCTCTTTTTTTTCCTCACCTCAAACACTGCTTATACCAAAGTCTGTCTTGAAAATCCCCCTTGAGAGATCAGAGTTGTAGATGGGAGTTAAACTGTACTGCATTCTTGACAGATCTAGCTAAACATTTGAAAGCATCCATAAACACTGAGGAATAATACAAAGCTTTGTAGCAGTGTCTTCTTGGATGCTCTAACTGCAGTGTTTCACTAGCTTAGCTGCCAGTTTGAAACTTCAAAAAATTGTATTTGTTTGTGTTTCAATAGAAATTTATAGAAATTGCTCTTACAGACTTCCCCAATACATGCTAAATTACTTCTCACACCTTTTAATTGTGATCTTTTGGCCATCCAAGAGATGCATAACAGTCTGCATTTTAACTCCTCCCCACGTTTAAGTATATAAAAATAGAACTCTTTCAGCTCAAAGACTTTTAATTTGGAACCTGTCCTGGTTTTGGCTAGGATAGAGTTAATTTTCTTCCTAGTAGCTAGTATAGTGCAGTGTTTTGGATTTAGTATGAGAATAATGTTGATAACACACTGATGTTTTAGTTGTTGCTATGTAGTGCTTATACTAAGTCAAAGATTTTTCAGCTTCTCATGCCCAGCCAGCAAGAAGGCTGGAGGGGCACAAGAAGCTGGGAGGGGACACAGCCAGGACAGCTGACCCAAACTGGCCAAAGGATATTCCATACCATATGATGTCATGCCCAGTCTATAAACTGGGGGGAGTTGGCTGGGAGGCGCAGATCACTGCTCGGGAACTAACAGGGCATCAGTTGGCGAGTGGTGAGCAATTGCATTGTGCATCACTTGTTTTGTATAGTCTAATACTTTTAGTATTATTATTGTCATATTATTATTATTTTTCCTTCCTTTCTGTCCTATTAAACTGTCTTTATCTCAAGCCATGAGGATGTTTGTTTTTTTTTTTTATTCTCTCCCCCATCCCACTGGGTGGGGGGAGTGAGTGAGCGGCTGCGTGGTGCTTAGTTACTGGCTGGGGTTAAACCACAACAGAACCTTAGAATTTGAATTAAATAAAAAATAAAATCTACTCTTCCTCAGTGAAAAGAGAATCAGAAGATAAGGCAGATGAGTCTTGGTTAGAAATATTTCAGTATTTATTTTCTTTTTTCATCCTGAAAAACATATTGGAAAAACATCCCTTTCAGTGATTTGTTGTTTGTTTTACTTTTGCTACTATTTACTTCGGACAGGAAACTATTGTGCCATTTTTCTCAGTTACTAATCATGGGACTTTCTCTGAATATTTTCCAGAGATACAAAGAGAAGCTATTTCTTTCCTGAGTAAAAGAAGAGACAATGCCAATATAAATTCAAAAAAAATACTTGTAACTGTAACTTCTACGTTATGGATCCTCACTTACTTTCATATCACTTTGTGGTATGTTTCGCTGTATGTTTTGCTTGTGTTTGTGCAGGCCTTTGAAATAAATTAGTTCATGCTGCATCACTGAATGCCAAGTGGAGGAAGCAGAATCTAGGAGGAAGCTCAAGGGTACTTTTCAACAGCATTTTTATTAAAGGACCAGTAATGTCTCCTGTCACCTCTTAATGTAAAGGAAAAAGCAGATGCTTACTTGTTACTAGAGACTGAGAATGCAATTTGCCCTCAGTATTTTCTACAGGAATGATTGTTCTACATCTTCTTTGACTGCTCCATCAGTTTGTAGATTGCTGAAGAAAAGCTTCCTATTTTAGACCACACATTACCTTGCAAAAAAACCCCACGAATGCTGGGAATAAATAGTAACGAGAACACAGCCAGCATAGCACAATATTGTTAAAAGGAACTGCCAATATTCTAAATAAGAATGCACTATCTCTGAATTTTGATAGACAAAAGTTAAAAACTGTGTATTTCTGATGTAGAGAAAAAATGCTCAAGTTTCATTTAGTTTCTTGTTCAACAGCTGCTTTTCCAAACCCTCCCCAGTTGAAGTACTCCCAGGACTCCGGCATAAATCACAGAGCCCAGCTTGCAGTAGACATTGACAGCATAATATCTCCCTTCACATAAAGACTTTTATTTACCTAGAAGCTCAATAATTCAATAACAACTTGAGTGTGCAGTAAATTAACTAATATGAATGAACTTAAAACATGGCAAGAACAGCTTATAAAGACCTCAGGGCAGTTACCACATTTCTAAATCCTATCTAGCACGTGGAGAGGAAGAAGGGCCCATGACACCATTTGCACGGAAGCGCAGCAGAAGCTGTACGGGACACTGTGCACTGGAGAGAGGCAGCGCAGGAACCTCCCTAGAGGAAGAATTACACTGACTTTTGCAGGCACTGCCAGCCAGCCAGCCCTATTAACAGAGAGACACACACACACACATGACACCCGAGTCCCAAATCATGCTAAACATAGACACAGTGATGCTGAATCACACTTGAGGGATTAAGGTCCTTCTTCTACCACTCTCCTTTCACATCAAAGCGAGGCCAAACTCTTTGGCGTCTGAACTATTTTTGATTGCTTTCTAGAGTAGCAAGTGCTATTCCAGCACTCCTACAGTTATCTTGTGCTTCCACAACGACAAGCTTTTTTATAGCAGGACATTTGATAACATTGCCCAAACTAGCCCTGACAAAATATACATTATGCACATGAATAGGCTGAATTGCAGGGCTGGTTCTGGCAGTTGTATGACAGTTTTATTACAGTACAACTACACCAGAGCCTACAGGAATGAAAATGTGAGCAAGAGAAGATTTACTTTTTCTCCATTGATATTAAATACTTCGAAATTACATGGTGAAAATGATGCTTGGCTCCTTGCTGTCACTGCAGACGAATGCACACGTAAAAATGAAATCCACTGGACCACGCTGTCATCTTTTCGAAGCACATCAGCAAGTTTGAGAAAGGCAAGGAGGAAAGAAAGAATCATCAGCTTGTTGCACTTTACACCATCAGTTTCTCACCTACAGTGACCTAAACGACCTGCTGGAATCCACAGGCTGCTCATGGCTCCAGGATTAACCTTCATATGCTCTTTAACAGCAAAAACAACTTAAGCAATTGGCCTGTGTACGTACTTTCATCTTGAAATGGAGGAAAATTTATTTCCACTATTTTTGTTTTTATTTTCCTCTACTAAGGTAGAGGAAGCCTACATAGCTTTAAAAAGCTAAGATACGTTTTAACGTCTGTCATTTTTTTCCATATCTTTTCATTTAAATCTCCAATGTACAGTTTATCTAAAGATGTACTTTCCTGTAATGAGATTCTACATAACAATGTGACAGTTATCAGACATTTCTGCCAAAAATACTCTAGTGGAGGGGGACGGGGGGGGAACACATCAGACCTGCATCACTTGTTATTTATTAATATGCTTTTACTTCTGATTGTTCATCAAATTAAATATTATACTTTACATTCCAACAACATAGTCTAAAAATACTACCTGTCAGTTTGGTTATAAAAGGATTTTTTAAAGAAAAAAAAAGGACAGTGAACTGAATTTATGTGAAGACTAACTGAAGGAAAATCTGACAAGGAGAAACTTAATTTTTGTTGCACTCCCACTGAAGCAGAATCTTTTTTAATTAATGCAAACTCTAAAAAATATCTGTTATAACCATCTAGTTTTCTACAAGGCTCCAGTATCTTGTGTCACTGTGTCCAGAGAACAGCATGCTACTTGTAAGAGGTAGACAGCTCAGGCAATGTAGTAGCTCCCACTCAAACCAAGATGCCTCCAAGAATGCTGCTGTTACACATTACCTGCACTAGCTATATACAACTATACACATCTGGTGGAGTCTACTGAGGCCAGAGCATTGAAAGGGGGCACAGTGTGTACTTTGTATGTTGTAAGGCGTACAAGATACTCTAAGCATCGTCAGCATTGAGGAGTGAGTAGCCACTGCCAACTGAATTTGTGGATTCTGAAAAACCATGGGAAAATGTCTGGTTTGCCCAATTTAACAAGAAATATTTTGTTTCCAGGCCTGCTCAGCATTAAAGTCCATCTGCCAGGACTGTGAAGACAGGATGGAAATCATAGCTGGTGCTTCTTGTCTTCACCGTGGCCAGAACAAGCTGCAGTGCAATTGCAGGGTAAAATTGGTTATGTGATTTCATTCCAGACAAAGATTGCTGCAGACCACTGCATGTGGTAACAAACATTTGTTTACACAAGAATATATATATTTCTAATGTATTGTGCCTAATAAACTCAGTCATTTTTAGGATACATGTTTCTGACAGAGTTGTCAGCATTCTGACTCATGGAAAATACTTACATCTTCTTGAACTTAGCAGTGTAGAAATGGTCTTTTTAAAAGGACATTGCTGAGCTATTTGACATTACCACAGGTACATAATGCAGTTGAAAGTGTCTCTATTTTATATCTTCTAGACAGACTTTTGAAATATAACCATCTCCTACCTACTTACAGACTTATTCTGATTTTTGTACTTATCTCCTATATTATCAGCTGCGTTTATTAAAAATGTATCTCTAGAAATAAGTGATTCTGGCCTTCATCAGAGGCGGTAATAACTGCATATTGATATTAGTGCACGCTTTTTAAAAATCTGTGTTTTTTTAATTCATTCTACAGAGTGCAAGCTTTAAGGACAAGTAAAATGTTGATCTGTATGTGATTAATTTTGTACTGTATTGAACAAAATAAAGTAGCAGAAAAAAGATAGGCAGCATAAATCAAGACTGCTTTTACAACTATTCCTTCTCTGCTACAAGCACCATTTTCTACATATTCCTTGGTCCTCCAGTGTCCAGTTTAATTCCCTTCCCCACAAATTTATTTTCCCTCCCTTTCTTTTTATACTTTTATGGTGCAAGTATCTAATCTCCTTCGGACACTCAGATAGTCTACAGGAAGACCTGGCATCACATTTGCCAACTCACACCCTGCTTCCACACCACAGCCCCTTCTACATCTGTTGCTACCACTCTGTTGCACCGTAAGACCAGCAGGGCAGGGATCATTTTCACATCTCTTGCCATAGTGCCTACAGCAGAGTCTACTACAACATGTAGTTCAGATGACTGATAAATCATTTAGACAGCACAGCATCCGAGCTCCTTTATCATCCTGTAACAGAAAAGCATAGTCATGCCATCCAGATTGGGTACGTACGCTAAATGGACTGCCTAACGTAGGCAGCCTAACTCAACCGTTTCTTTATATATGAACCAGGATCCAGCAGTGTCTCAAGAGTAAATTAAAATGTCAGGATGCAGCACGTTGTCCACACCGGTCCTGCTAGCTCTCCATAGGCTACTACAGCTCTGCAAGTGCCTATCTCAGTGGCACTGATACAATAGCTCAAATTGCAGACTCGGTATAGCTGGCTTGGCATGGGACCATGCCAAGCTAACCTATGTACACTGTTTCTCAAAGGGATTGATTTACTTGGACAGTATAGCTGTATATAAGTATATCACAGTGTTCCATTGAACAGTAGTTTTCACCCTCATCCTGATGGGCATCTAGTCAGTATACATGGATTACAAATATACAACGTACTATACAATCATTGTCTTAAATCCTAACTATCTTCAAGTAAGGAATAATCAGTACATACCTCGTCCATTATGTGTCTTAAACCATTATTATCCTCATTTATATACATTGGAAATGACATATTTATACATAGGAACTGAACTAAACTAAAATAACATGCCTGAAGTTAACATATCAAGACTGCAGTGCAGGAGGGAAATAGCACCATCTCTGCATTTGCAGCCTACTGCCCTCCTCACCAGATAACTCTTATGATGACACTTCTGTCACACAGTGACTAGCAATGCCCTAAGGTGCACCAGTTGTATTACAAGAATGATACTAAAATATTCTTGATTTTGGTTTTATTAAAAAAAAAAAAAAAGAGAGAAAGAAGAAAACCATATAAAACAGCAGGAAAAATATGTAAATGATGCCATGCTTAAAAGTGAAGAATCTCTCTTAGTGAGAAAGGTTATTCGTATCAAGTTAAACCTTTCAGGATTGCGACTGCTTCCATTCTCCTACCTTCTCATACGACATTGCTATGAAGTTTTTATTATTTAGTATTATCTATCATTTGCTTTGTTTTTGGTAATTTCCATTGCATTTTAGAAAAAACAGCTCATTTAAAATACCATACATGTCATGGTTTTCAGAATACCATTTATTCCTGTTATGCCTTTAAATGGACAATTTCTCTCTCACTGCATGACAGGCTATATTTTCCATCTAGAGAGTTTGGCCTATGTTTGGTGTTTCACTCTTCTTCCTGAGTGCACTGAAGAAAGGGTCAGAAGCATGAGCAACCAAAAAAAAGCACACAAACATGTTGGTGTGCATTTCTGTAAACCATCCTATTCCTTGAAAAGCAACTAGATGTCAGGTCCTTGAACAAGGCTAACACACACACACTGAAAGATTCAAAATAAGCAAGAAATACTTGGACTATGCAGCCTGCAAATATAAATGACACCATGCTATCTCGCATGGCTTTAACATGTCAAACCAAAATGAAAAGAGAAATATGAGAAGAAAAATGAGAAGAAAAAAATCAGTCAAATTATACACAGCAGCCCAGCACTGTTCAGCTGTATGAATCTTGTGACTGTAGTGCTGCACTATTTGAATTTTACGCAGCATTCACATGATATTTCTACAGTCTACAAAACACACTGAAGGCTGTGTTTTCAAAAGGAAAGAAACCCCCTACAAACTGTGTTATGATCAGTCATCACTAAGCATGCTAAACATGAAAATACATAGACACACACACACCTGCATAAAATCAAAGCCATTTCTGTGTTTCTAATGTGCTTTTTCTTTTCATATAAGGTTTTAAAAGTCATATTTGGTTATTGCCTGCCAAAAGAAAATTCAGTGAACCTTAGCTGAAGCATTCCTTAAGCTCTTTGGGAATTCACGTCTCAGACCTTCTTTTCAGTCCTGTTTCAATCTTCTCTATGTGGCTGGAGTATTTGATTATTTACTAGTCTTAGCATTCACAAAAGCCACAGTCTGGAACATGACTTGCAGCCAAACATACTCTTTGACACCTGTAAACGTAAAGCCCAAGGACTTAGTTGGCTCAAAAAAAAAAAAAAAAATCCTCTTTCATTTTAATATGGTCCAAAAGGTCTTTACAATAACCTGTACTTTGGAGACCTCAGGGAAGTGTAAATGGTAATTTATGATGAAAAGATACAATGACCAGCAACTTTTCTTTTTCTAGATAGCAAAGCCTTTCATTCAGTAGGTTTTCCTTTCTAACTGCTGGTGCAGTCATTTCTTTAGTGATAAAGAACTGAATGGCATTCAATCAATGCCAGAATTACCAGATTTTACTTAGCAGACAGTCAAACATGGGCGCTGATAGCAGGCCCTGGAGTCTGCTTCCCCCATGGCCAGAGCTGGCGCTTCTCACCTGAGAAATGACTTGGGGAAGCCAGCAGGCTTTAGAATAGACTGTTATTAAATGCAAAGCCTCTGGTATCTTATGAGCAGCATATTTAAAACATATGATCCGACATATTTCATTATTGTAAAATTATGAATTCTTCACATATTTGTACACAGGAGACAGATTACTTCCTCAGACGGCATAGATAAGGCAAACAAATACTTAGACCTAAGCACACATAAAGCCTTACCAAGGACAGCAGAGCATGCTTGAGTTTCACTCCAGAGCAACATCAGAACAGCAGATTTTAAGATATCTAAGGCAGCTTTTTCTAAATAAAAGTGGATTATCTCTGTCAGTGTTGTTTCTCTTATGAGGAAGGAAAGAACACAGGGTCTTGTGAAGTTTTCCATGGCAGCTCTTGGTCCCCATTTCCAGTGCTGCTGTCCCAGCTGGGGAAGAACTAGCTGGCGGCGAAGCCCAAGTGTTGCGCAGCCAGGAGTACTTTCACTCTCAAACACTGAATCTTACACTTTTGGGGCATCTGTTTTGTTATGATCCCAAACCAAAAACTGGCTAAATAAAAGGTAGAAATATTAAACCACGTAGCTGACTTCCAAGAATGAAATAGTGATGTCAGAGAACTCTTCCCCTTGTCTTGAAGAGACTGATCAAAACCTATAGTAAATCTGAAACTGAACCATATTTTTACTGTGCAAAGAGAATTGATCAGCAACATAAAAATAGAACAGCAAAACAGTAATTTCTTCTCCATTATGGGAATTGTATCACCCAAAATAAACAACTTCTTCATATCCACCAGCTGTGTGTAACAGTTATTGCCAAGGCTGACAACTGCCTGCACTATTTATGTAATTTAGAAGTCTGACATATTTATCCTATTAAAATCCAGCATGTGGTAGAGATCTGGCTTTGTTTGAACAGGTCCAAGACATAGGCTAGACCAAGATGTATTTTTTTTTTTTCTAACGCCAATGGAAAAATATTACTTTATTGAATTTGTAGCAAGTAATTGTTTTACTGAAAATAACAACTCAGGAAGCACTGGAAGTAACAGTTTGATAGTGAGACAAATAAATTTTAAGAGAAGTCTTTCCAAATAAATTTAAACACACTGTAAATTTCTTATTTTATCTGATCTTCCTTAGTCATCTGTCATTCTTATTATGCTTCTGTGTATTTTTTTCTGCATGTACAGTATTTATTTTCAAACCAAAACACTCCAACAAAATTAATGAAACAGCATATTCTAACTGAACTTTTTAAGGGTAGATTGGCTAAGTAAGGATATTACCAGTTTCATATTCATATTTCATACCATTTTCATACCAGGGACACATTTTTGCAACCTTCTCCATATTTTAGTCATTTTTTATTAAAAAAAAAACCAAACCAACAGAATTGCGGTGTTGCTATTTTATATAAAACAGAAGACTGAGGTTCGTATTTTGCAATGAAAGTTTAAGCTACTGTTGTGCCAGGAAATACTACAGCTTTATTATTTACTTTTCTGTATGATCCTATGAAAATTTCTGTCAAACCTCCCTGTTTCCAAATCTGACCATATCTCTAGCAACTTTGGAGGGATGGAGAGAATCAAGAGAGGTGGTAAATCTTCTCATTTCCTCATCTAGTTTGCTGTCTAATCTCACTGCATATAGAGAACTCATCCTTACTTTCTACAGTTCATGAAAAGAGGGTAAACTGTAAATCCAACACAAAACATTTGTGGTTTTGCTTACTGTCCAAAGTCAATTTTAATTCTTAACTATATGTGAGTTTTCCTGTCTGGCTTCAAGAAGCTAGGTTAAAAGATGCATCTCCAAAGGAGAGAGAGAGAGAGAGAGATGCGTGCATATATATATATATATATATATATATATATGCACATACACAGTGTACTTTCCTGCACTTCTGAAGGTGATGAGCAGTAACTGTTGAAAGCATCGGCATCTTAAATAATGCAATCTCAACTCTCAAACCATTTAGAGATACTGATACAGTATTTGGGACCAGCAGTTCTACTATTTTAGTGGGAAACACTTCTTAAGACACTCTTTCAAAACTAAAGAAACTTTGATAAACTGTAATACAAATCCCAAAGGTAACAAGTCTAGGCTCGGAAGACACAACAAAAAATTAACTACAGCATACAATTTACAAAATAAGAGGGAGCATCTCCATTGGTAAGTATGTTTGCAAAATCATGTTTAGAATCTCTGAACTCAACCATCTGCATTTTGATTCCACACGTTTAGAAGTAAAGCTTACATTTGGTTCAGTGAGAGCAGTCTTATGTCAAACTGGTGAGCCACACACTGTCCTCACTTAAATGTAAGAAAGCTCAACGTGCCTGAAATGTTTTCATGTATGCACATGCAAATTATTAAAACTTGTATAAGATTAAATGTCAATGCTTTCATGGTTAATTGACACACATTATCTAACATTTATTTCTATAATTTCATTTCCCTCTAGTCCCTGCTCATTTTGCATTCTGAAGGAGAGAAAGGCAGTTTTTCAGCCAACCTAATGAAAACACGGCCATGACAAATGAGAAACCAACCTGTGTGCAGTGGAGTCCAGCTGGAGAGAATGCTAATTCTCTGCCTCAATACTGCCTTCAAAGAGATTATTCAAGCCTCTCTCTGACATGGAACACAGTGATCAGCCAGCAAATGCTAGAGATGAAAATAACCTTTATCTGTTTTAACAAAAAGGTGAACTAAAAAAAGCAGTCAGTCATGCCCTGAATGTTTACTATTAGCAATAAACAAAGTGACTTTATTTAGTGCTTATTCAATAACTTTAATTGATAGGTTTGTTACTGTTTTTTGGAATTATTAAATCAGTATAATTTATCTATATGAGGCAAAACGAGGAATAAAATAAGCAATAGGGACCTGATGTTAAAAAAAAAAAAAAAAAAAACAAAAAACCTGTTACTGAAACCTAGCAAATGCCTGAGAAATCTGGGAAACAAGATTTAAACTACAATTTCACATACGAAAACTACACACACTGAAACTCTAAACTTACTGTCCTTCTAAAGTGAGTGGAGTGATTTACAGAATTCAGGTATCAAATATCCCAAAAGCATGAGGGTAACTCAGATGAAAAAATGTGGCTCAGCCCCAATCTATCAAAGATGTGTGAATGGACCAAAGTCAGCAAATGAATCAAAAGACTAAGCATAACGAAAACCTTGTTAAGATGACAAAATGTACCACTGGAGAAATGAGTTAAGATTTCTGAACTTTCACTTGCAGAAAAACAAAGCACCAAAGTGAGGCACAGGAAGTAACCTACACCACCATGAACGCATCTAACTCATTAACAAATCCTAACTTTTGCTCATGAACCGCAGTCCTAACGTATTTTAAACTTACAGTAATTAGTTACATAGAGAAGTCTCAGTCTAATTAAATTTAAAAAAGGTCTTAATGAAAGCAGGTTGATGTTATCTGCTGTAGAAATATTTATAAATAAAATCCTGTACTCTGAGTGAAGCAGAATATCACCCAGTAATAATCAAACCTGGCAGTGCCTTCCATGACTTATGAGTACATAATGATATTAATATTAAGCTTTCATATAGTGCTTTCTATCAGCAATATCAAAGCACTTTAGAAAAAGAGAAGCATCAGTATTTCCATTTTACATATTGGGAAGTCAGACACAAAAATGATCTGACAGGGTTAAACATCAAGAAAGGATGAATGCCATCTCCACACACTGAAAATTTTCTGTAGTTATAGGCAATTGTTCATCAAATTTTATAAGCATTTGATCTCTCATTAGAAAACAAAAAGACAAAACTAATTCAAAAACCAAGATTTTAAGTATCTAACAGCATAGGCAATCTAATGGCAAATCTAAACATGCATCAGCATCTGGAAATAGGATTTTTTAAATTATACTTGCATTTCTTTGGTTGGTCATGATAAATTAAACCATACTCAAAATTATGAAAATTGCTACCATTACGCTGAACTCTCTTGTGGGGTCCTACTGCACAGAAATGTGTTGTGCACCTAGAAACATGGGCAGATTAGGTTTCTAGTGAGATTTTTTAATTTTATCTCTAGAAGTGATGTTATTTGGAGTAGTAAAATTGTGATGCACTACTTTCAGCATAGTAATATGGGGCTGTGAATCACAGTGAGAAAAGGTCCCAATTTTGTCACGACATGGAACAGGACTGCCACTGATCACGCTGGCAAAGGTACTTATTTTTCTGCATGGGGTTCAGAAGCCATTCAAGTGATTTTTTTTTTTTCATTTTATTTCAACTTCTCTCATATCTTTCGTATTTTAGTTAAAAAATAAAAACAGGCACGTCTTATAGAAACAGAAAAGATTTTAAAGGCTTTGTACACAATCACGTAGTGTGTTCAAGAGAAATCACACCCATGAAGGGTATACCTTTGTAATTCAAGACAGTGACAGCAAAGAGTAGCCGTCATTGTAACATAAAGGTAGATCTATACGGCAGCAGTCAGAAGATGCTATTGCTGTGAACAGCGTTCAGACTATTTGGAGTATCTGGACAATGATTAATAAAATGGCAACTTATGTGCCACTGGCCTTTCATGCGGCATAACTTTTTCAGTGCTGGTTGGCTCTGACACAGTTGTCATGCAGTAACCATCGCCCCATCACAAGGGGCCTTGGAGAACTTCTGGAGGGCTTCAGCAGTTCATTCCACTTCGTAAATATTGTTGTTGCCAATGCTGGGGAAAGCAGCAATACACATGATGCAACTAAGAAGTTAGGTCAACTCAAATAATTTCTTGGGGAAATCATATTATTTTTCAGTACAGTATGCTGGAATTTTTTTATTTATACACACACACACACATATGTATTTTCTGACAGGTGCACTGCAGTGTCCTTAAGAAAAAAAAAAAAATCTCAAACTGAAAGACACAGTCTGGAAAGGAGATAGGAGAAGAAAGAAAACCAGATATAGAGCTTCATCTGATGGGTGATCTGTAAATTAACAAAAGCCAAACCCTTTCAAATGTGATTTATTAATGAGCAATGCTTAAAATTTCATTTTGACTAAAGGAAAAGACATCCACACACAAGGAATTCTAAAAAGACAATCTGTTTATGGAAAGAAGCACCAAGGAATGGTGGAGCAGAATAGAAAGCAACATGTCACCTTCCTTCAGTATCACTACCCCAACAAGATGGATCTGGAAAGGTCTCCTGAAGGTCATCAGATTTGGACTGTTTCATACGAACTGCTGTGAAAATGGAGACTGCAGAATTTGGAGACATGCCACACAGAGGTTTCCAACATGTAGTTAATGCTGGAAGTTTTCCCCCACAAGTAATTTGTTCTATTTAAACAGCTTACATCTTTTGGTCCCTTGTCCATATTTGAGAAACTTCATGTGTAATTTTTAGCTCACTATAACAAAGCAGGAAGACCACCTAGCTGTACTTTTCTCTGTAGACTACAGTGACCAGGTTTGCTAAATCCTTTTCATCGAACAGGCATTACAGATCCATTGCTGGCGCTGCAAATTTGAGCCAGTGTCTGCCCCTTCTGAGAACTGAATCTTAAAGCAGGACACTTCTGTGACAATCCTACTAGAAAGAATAGGTTTTTAGATGTCTAAAATTGCAGAAGTCATTTACATATCTGACAGGAAAAAAAAACACATTGCCAGCATTGCACAGGACACATTTCAAGGGCAGCACTAAAAACATTTATGGATTGTGCAGACACAGCAGTCCCCAAAAAAATTTTAATGAAGTCTTACTACCTATAACAAAGGACTTAGAAAACCTGCATAGTCCATCTCACTCTTAAATGTATTAAATCTAACTCCAGAAACTACACAGTTCTTCTTACAGTCTCAGAAACAAGGTGTATCAAATGGTTTAGGAGATTGCCAACCTCTCTCATCAGCCAGATACAGTTGGTGAACTCCATAGCTCAGTGGTATTAAACGTCCTTTCCTCAGGGCACAAAATTCTTGGTGCTGCTATGGGTATTAGAAAAAGGCTGAAACAATTAATCCAGCAACTGCTGTTAACTGTCCCCCAAAATGCTCCTCTGACAGAGAGAAAGGGCACAATGCTTCACCTGTGGTTCCTCAGGATAGATGCCCTGCCTCGAGGCATCCTGCCATGTCATACGGTACATGTCTGCTTCTGTACATTTCTGGAGTTTATTTCTCCAGACCATTCCTGTGCTCTGTCATCCTAAAAATGACAACCATATGTGATGGGGCTGTGGTCCAAGTTCTGATTGCACATTCTGTATTACAATGAGAAGTAGATAAAGCCTTCAAAACCCCGTAAGTGGACAACTGTTTACCGATGCATTCCCAGGAACTACTTTCCAATCCAAGACCATTATTAGCTAACAATTTCGTGCTCTGTATCTTCAGCCTCACAATCATAAATGTCAGACAGCATTGCTAGTCATTATTTATCCCTCATTATTTTTTCCCTCAGTGGTATTTGTGTCACTTAGTTCCGCCAGTTTATTGTGCACCAGTTTCAAAGGTGATAATTTTTAATCATCATTTTTAGTTTGATCCTTTTAATAGAAGGAATAGTCACAGGACTATAACTTCTATTATTCTAATAGATGGAATAGTTAGGAGAAGCAAGAGGTAAAAGCACTACCCGTTCTATTGCCACTTGTTACCTTCATAGCTTTACATTAGCATTATATCATCTCTGTCTTGCCTAAATAGTCTGAAGAGGTATTGAACCAAGTGCTTTGATATCTGCTAAATGTTCTTTTTACAGTATTCATGGGTAATTGTCAAAGCATCAATAGAGAGCTAGCAAACCTTCCTGCACCTATATGAAAAACTGAAAGCTACAAGACAGACAGCATAGTGGGAAGGTGAAAACTGTTTTCTAGGTAGAAGACTTACATTTTGGATGCGCCGAGCTGGATGTATAACATGTTTCTAGGATGATGTGGAACGCTGCCCCCAGAACTCTGCTGGCTTGCTTCCCCCCATAGCAGTTTTGGTGTTACCCATGACAGACACAGCACTGGAGGGACAGCTGAACCATCCCACGAGCTGCATGTGGCTGAAAAGCTATAGGTTGGCCAATTTTACAGTAACAGAAAGAGCAGATGCAGTGGGGCAGGGAAGCCTGTTTTCAGTTACTGGTAAAGCAACACAAAGGCACCTTGAGGAAAATGCCCTTTGGCCTTTTCGTGTCAGCAGAACTAGATTTCATCACTTGAAAAAGATCCTAAAACGTCACCCCAGTTCATTCACAAGACACACTGGAACACAGGTCATGTAAATAATCCCTCCACTTGCAACCATCTATACCTTTCAGAAATAATTAACAAAAGTAATTAGTCTAAAAGGGCCCATCCCACCCGGTTTCCTCTTCACTTACTTTCTCAGCTCTTTAGGACCAGAAGTCGCTCATTGCTTGTCTTAAGCCACAGTAAAATGGACAGTAATTCCTCCTTACTCACATATTTTATACAAGAAAATGCTACAACACCACTATGTCATGGGGAGGTCCCTTCCTCTCTGACACTTTCAGTGACTGGAAAACTCACCTGTTTCTCTTCTCATTCATAAAGACCTTGACTCTGCTGTGAACAAGCACCTTCAAACACATAACAGGATAGTACTGCTGTCCCTGTGCTCCCGAGAAGACATTTTTTCTGCATGAGGCAGCAAGGAAATTTAGTATGGGGTACAGAAACAGACCAAAATGACTTGGACCTAGTTTTAAGAAACAGTAAATAAGACTGATCATGGTAAGCAGAGGTGAGGCAAAAGCAATAGCTTTACTTTCTAATGGACACTTGGATAATTAGGCAGGAGAGAACAAAAAACAGCCAGCATATTTTGAAGAGGGAGGTAACATTCACTTGATGCAGTGGGAGAGGAAGTGTAGGAGGTGGCATGAGACAGCCAGTAAGTCCAAAGTTGCTTTGGGCAGGGCTGGCATGGGGCCCAAAGGGACCACAGGGGAGTGCTCAGTCTCACTAGAAACACTCAAAAGCAGCAATGTACTGACATCTTGTTGTCTTTATTATTGCCTGTATTATTTGCAGTATCTGACTGAAAAGCAATCCCATCAGTTATCATACCCACAGTATCAGTATGCTAATTACACATGCAGATCTTTTCCATGGTGTACATTAGCCTTCACCAGTAATTAGCACATTATCTGTTATCCCCCCAACACTTAAATATGAATGAGGCCACATGATTCCCTAGGATCTACATTATCCAACTGATGACATTTAAACTTTTGATCTAAATGCCTAAATGTAGACATCTAAGTGTCTTCATTAGGCTACAACTTCCATTTGTGCTGTAGTAGATGAAGCAGCTCCACCATACCAAACAGCAACACAGAAAATCGGTGATCCAGCTCTCTCTGTGTTGCTTTCCATCTGGCGCTCTGCTGTTGCGCATGCTTGTAATTCACTCTGTGCACAAATTTGATTCTATAGAAAACAAGAGTTAAGGGCATTTCACTGGCATCAAAAGCGCTCAGGAGTGTTCCCTGTGTTCCTGGCAAGCCTGTGAAGATGATGGCAACTTCATACAAGTTTCCTCTTTCTTTCTGTGTAATACAGGGTTTGTACTATTCTGAAAGCCTGTCACAAAGCATGAATTACTGACTGACTTCTTGACTCCTGGCTGAGAGCAAGGGCTATTTCTATTAAAACAGACTGTGATTGTAAGAAAGAGGTAAGAAATAAAACCAGGATTAAATGTTCAAAAGTCAGTCACCCTGTCATCTCTACAATTTAGGTTACAGATCTGAACCTGTTCTCAAGACAGAATTCACTTGCTTAACAGTCAGATTTTTCACACTTCATACTCCATCCTGTTTCAGTGTGAAATTTGCTATGGGAACTTCATGGTATTACCTAGAAATTCATTTGCATTGCCATGTTGCAGCTCTACATATACCCATACGAGAAATGCATACACTCATCGTCTGAGAAGACACAGCAGAGCCTCACATATTCTTTTAAAAGGACTACTTCTGACACAACGACATGTCTTCAAAACTGGGAGTCACCCCCCACACACAGACTCCCACAATTTAGCTTACACCATGGCATGTACTCCTCTGAGAGGCAGAAAAAACTCAACTCCATTGGGCTGAAAGTCAGGTCTTCCACTTCTTGGGTGAGTGCTCTACCGAAAAAGACAGGTACTCCATCCTCTGACTGTATCTTAAAAAGAAACAACAGCTGAGACCATTTTGCCACAGGTCTGCTCTTACACAGACGTATGAGACGTTCATTCTCTGAACACATGCAGGAGACTGAACTCTTCAGAGGATTTAGGTGAAGCAATACTTAAACCAAGATTCATCCCATCTAATTATAGCACTTCACAGAGAGGTCCAAGTTACAAGAACCACCACATCATGCAGGCTCATTACGTAAAGAGTGGAGAGACAGGCACCTTCAGGCTGTGATTCACATGTTAGGTACATATCTGGCTGCTAAGAATAGGAACGTTTGAAGATGGAACAAAATCAGTGTAGGAACCCAGGGAATTATTAGTCAAACAGAGAAAATGCCCACTGTATTAGAAACCTCCAATAAAAGTGGTCATTGCCACAGGTTTTCTGGGGATTTGGACCCGGGTACCTAAGGTTAGCCCAAGTCCTATTTTAGGCAAAGCCCTCATTTGGATCTGTTCTTTTGCCTATTTCTTAAGGCAATTTAAAAGAATAAGAAATAAAATAACATTAAAATTAACCAGTTTATTGCCTGGATTTGCAGATAAACATGTAGTAAGTACCCTGTGCTTGGGCTCTCTATTAACTCCTCCACTGTGCTAAGCCTTTAAAGTTTTGAGAACAAATATCAAAACTGAAACATCTTATTCTGCCTGCTCTATATCATGTCTCTTTACTGCTAAATTAATATTTACTGTTCCACAAAAACAGTTGCAAAATGCAGCCACCCATTTTAAATTGTTCTTTAGGAGTTATGAATAATGATAGGTACAAAATGCACTAATAACTTATGGTCAAAAGCCATTAAGGTGGAATCACAGTGTTTCAGAGTATAATTGTAAGAGTCAGTAAAACTTTAACAACATATCAGGTAGGATTTCAAATAATAAAATAATTGTTTTCTGGCTACCTGCATCTTCCTTGAATTGTCCTACGCCAACTTTCTTTAGACATGCTATTACATATTAAAAAATCGTAGCAAAATATGCTCTTATTCAACTATAAATAATAACTTCCTCTACACTGAACAATATATGCAACACTGACAAATGATGACCGGCTCAAAGATTCCAGAGCAGGAATCCACTAATAGCTCCTATGCATGAATTATTAATCCTTTTTTTTCCAGTTCATAAATCAATCTGATTGCATACTTGTGGACTGAAACAGCAGAATGCATACTCCACATCAGTTCATTATTTTTTTCTCAAAATCTGACATATAAGTACCTAGTACTGATATCTAGGTAGTCACTAATCAAAATATTAATTTTAATTAGCTCAGCTAGGTCATAGTTATATTCAGTGCAAGAAAACAGCACTGTTTTTACAAAATTATCTCTAGAAGAGAACGATAGCTCAATAAGCAGAACTTATCTTCTCCTCTAAACTGTTTCTCTGAGAGGTTGTTAACAAATTTCCTTTTTCTATCACTTGCTGATCAGTTGAATGAGTTATAGATTTATGAAGTAAAAATTAGAATACCTCATGAAAGTCAAGTATTAAAACTATGCAAAGATCAGGACTGAAAGGGTGAGACACAACATGGCTCTCATTGAAATGTTGCTGCCTAAAAAAGCCAGATGTCAGGTTAGTCATCCAAGTTAGTCATCTGCACTGCTGAAAATTTGGAGGAATGGTTCGCCTTTCGGGGAGCCTCCTTCTCACTGCTGACTACAGAGAAAGCACAGATCAGTAGTTTCACTGGACACACACCTTTAGATCACTAAGACTAGCTTAGACGTCTAGATGAGTCACTGGTTGCCACCAGCATCTTGGGCTTTTTCTGATCTGTTTTTCGTTTTAACTGCATCAGTTCAATGATCCAGATCATCGTGAAGGCTTCCAAATGCTGATACCAACATGAGCCAGAGGACAAGAAGACCCAGCTCAGAGCAAGGAGGATGCCAGACCTTCTCTTTTGATAGCAGAGCAGATTTATAGCAGAATAAAGAAAATTGCCTCTTAGTACAAAGGATGCCATTATTCTCTCAGTGCGTTTTTGGAGCAGAAATCCTTTTTGTCTGTGCAAGCAGAGAATCCACGGAGTAGTGTTTCCACTTAGAAGTAAAAAATTCTCCTTCTTAGAGTGATTTCTAGTCGTTAACTTTTCTGATGTTCATTTTAGCTAATTAACTAACATTATGAAAGAGTATTTCATGCCAAAATTATACTCAGCCAACTCCCATTATTTTACTTGATTGTGATCAGTGATCTATAAATACTTACACTCTCTATGACAGTACTACTTTCCAGGCAAAAAGAAGTCGTTATCTTAACTTTACAGTTGTAGAAAACAAACTTTGCAGTTCTAGAAATCACCAATATCAGATATAGGAATCACCAGTATCAGACATGGAAACATAGTTTTTGGAGCTTTAAGCAGACAAATCTATTAAAATGACACTGAAGAACGTAAGGGAGTTCGGGACACTGAAGAAATAGCCCCAATGAATACACAGCCTTATACAGTTACAGTCTATCAGCTACAACAGGTACAATGAAATTCTTCAAGGCTGTTTCTCTGTAATTTCAGAAATAAAAAGCAATGTATGATTTGAAATATTTAATGATATGCTAAAGAAATTATGAAATCTCAAACGCTCCTGAATAGCAACACTATAACTAGTGGTCCAAACAACACCTGGCACAGGACTAATACTAACCCAACAGAGGCAAAAGGTGGCAACAGTAAGATTACTCACAAACTGCAGCTGAACAGGAACTGGCAACATCCCACACGTGTATTAAACGGCTTGAAGTGCAATCCCTGTCCCTGCTCTGAGACAGGGCTTCTACCAGCATCCCAAATGTTGATGCCTCATGGGCTGAGGAGAAAGGAGAGGTGGTAGGGGAAGCTGGCAACAGGTCAAGCAGTGCTATGAAGGCTTGAAAAGAGAGCTGTGCAACTGCCATTACAAGCTTAACTGATAAATATTATGTACTTGACTAGTAAACAGGATGTCTTCAAGGCAAAGACTAAGAATTCTATAAAAGACATTGGTGTTACTGCCCAAATGTACCACTTAAAGATAGACATCCTCAACTGAAAACAGTTGCTTACATCTATATACTTACTTTATGGGAAAACTAATAAACCAGTTGAAAAAGCACAGTACCCAAGACACCAACTGGCAGGTGGTGCATGACATAGCATATAAAGAACTGATCCAAATGTACATAAAGGAGAAACATAGTTCAGATGTAGGCCGCTAGACAGCTAGGCCCCACCAAGCTGCTCTTCAGCTGTGGGGACATAGTGTTAAGCTATCAACTTGTCCCAGATAAAGAAGCTTTTGTGCCAAATCCTGTGACAAACCCAGTCACATTTCTGGCCAAAACTGAACAAGCCTAGTCCCAGGAAGACAGGGGACCGCAAAAAAAGCGTGGACCGGCTGACTGCAGCTAGTCAGGGCACAGCATACCAGAGCACCAGCAGTGGAGCATGGCCCCGGCATGGCCTGCAGCTGCCAGCAGGACAGCAGGGCCAGCTGGAAAGAAAGGCTCTGGAACACACAGCCAGGACAACAGTACTCTAAACGCTGCAAACAAGCTCATCTCCACCAACAGCCAGTGCCAAAACTAGATGCCAAACTGTAGATGGTAGATACAGCTGACTCCCTCTGAACCTATCAATTCAGGCAGACTCTGTTGTTAGTCTTTAAAATCTGGGGAAACATGGCTTCCTCCAAAGTCCACATACTCTAAGCAGTAAAATGAGGGGAGAGATGATGACGACTTTGCTGGATCTGCACAGTGAACACTTTCCTTTCTTTACACTTTGAGAAGCAGAAAAACAGAGAAAAAGGATAACAAAGCCAGCAATGGAGTCAACATCCCCAGAAAGGCTGCTGAGGCAGCTTTGCACATCTAGTTTCAGATGTTTAGCAAGCATGATGGCATCAGTTACACCTGGTTCACATTTTAAAATACTGAGATCCTACGGAACAAGCAGCATTGTGGGAATGGTAACCTACGTAATACTCCGCACAAGACGACAATTTCTTCGAGGAATTGGTCTCTCCAAAGAAGATCCAAAACAAGATACTCTAGCCTCAGTATCCTGACCTCGCTATCTTCAGCAAGAAACAGCAAGCAATAAACACAGGGTAGTTTCCTCAGCATAATAAGAAAGCTCAATAAAACACGTATAGGCGCTGCCACTGGCCTAAACCTCCAGTTTCTCAGTTATGGCACTCAATTCTCTACCTGTTCTGATCTCTACTTGATTCAAAAGCTTCCCAGGCAAGAAAGCTGAGGAAAGGAACTCCCCTCTTCCCAGGAGCGTAGCCTCCCCTCCACAGCCCTCGGTTCCTTTCATACAGAAACACAACTACCAACCTTATCCTCAGTGACCCAAAAAGTCACGTGTCAGCCCTGCCCCTAAAAACCCCATGCCACCTTCCATCATTAGAGCCTGGGCTTATCTATTCAGCTCAAAAAAAGGATTTATTACCTTCCTGCATCAACAAATTAAAGAATATATTCACCCTACTCCAAAGTGCCAAAGGGAAATCAAGAGTGCCCGGGAGCAGAGAGACATCACACCCGTATCTCCTGTCTTAGCAAGCAACCATACATCAGGGATGATCATCCTGCAGAGAAGATGCTACTTTTTATCCCCACCAGGGAATTTAACTTTCTCAATTTCATTCTGAAGCTCCCCTTAATTAATGGTTTCCTCAAATTCACAGACTCTGCTATTTTTCATGCCACCATGTGAGTGGGAAAATGTAGAGTAGCAAAGAATCTGGTTCCATATAATCTATTTGCTGGGGAGGAAGGTCATTACACCAAGCCCTTATACCACTAAAAAAACATACTTTGTTTGCTTCATTTGGTAATACTGCAAATGCATTCAATTAATAATACATGAAAAAGCATTATTTTCACAACAATTGATTAATTATAAAAATCTCTACTGTGATTGAGTATACAATCTCCACAGCATCTGCTGTACTTAAAAAATAGCAATGGAGTACATTTCCCTCACCACTAGCTGAGTGGTGCTGAGCTGGAAGTTTAATTAGTTAAATGGTAAGTTACCTAATTTTAGCATTTACTTCCACAGGAGATAAGATACATATGATTTTTCCAGTCCTGTGCATGCTACTAAAATAAAAGTGAATGCAGTTTGGGAAAGTCTCTACCCTTTTCATATCCCTTACCAAGCTCTGAGTCACACACCAAAAATAAAAAGGGTTAAAAAATTATTTTGTTTTAAAACCCATTTATTTTTCAATTGGTTATGACTTCATATTTAGTAAAGTCATAACTTAAAATTCTACTAGGCTGGTTTTAGGCAGTAATTAGTTCTAAATAAAACCTAGCAGCCTTATTGAACATAAAGTAATGACATTACCACTTCAGATCACAAATTGAATTGTGAAGATTAGCACAGCCATCTAATAATTTCTTTGAGCAGAGAGAACACATCTCAGAGAGAATGTTATTCTACCATTAACTTCTTTTTTATTATATCAGCAAAAATAGATGATAGCAGCTCACATTAAACAAAAGAACAAAAAATAGATGCTATATTTATGTTAGCACTGTATTTTAGCTTCTGTTAGTAAACAAAAATGTAAACACACTTGTACAGGGTTTTTTATGTGTTTTTTATGTACGTTTGTACATAATATTTAATCTGAAACATCTGATATTTACCTTGGTTAGGTGGGTGCCTTTTGTTCATTTGACACAAGACGCTGATGATGAGGACAAATGTATTATTCTGTTATAAGCAACTTCTAACAGCATTGCCCATTTATTATTTTTAAAAAATTCCTCCTCTTGAACAGCTTTACCAGATAGCACACAGTCTAATACTTACATTCTTAGCCAAACAAACCCTCAATCCTTGCTATTTGACCTAATTTATTTCAGATTTCAAATGGAGAATTCCAAAAAGCACACTAAGAAAAAAATTTTAGAAGAGAGAAGACTATTGCAAAAATAACATTTTAACTTTACTCTTTTCACAGTAAAACACTACTCTATATAATTAAAAACGTAAATCAAATCTCAAAGAACTTTTAATTAAATTCTCTGAATTATCTGAATTTATTTTAAAAGTGGTTCTTCAGTGGCCTGAAACTCTGGATCATCAATGTGCTAAGACAAAGAACTAGAATTTACATGCTAATAAAATCACATAAAAAGAACAGATAAAAAGCAAACAGAGTTTAAGAACTCTGAAAAGACTCAGTGTTTAATATCTAATTCTTCTTAGTTTTTCCTTTAAAATGCCAATTAATTTACTGACAAAGTATTTCTAATAAAACACTATATTTTTACGCATACTGAATTTCTTGTAAGTAGATAAGCATACTTACATATTACAAATTGTAGCACCACATTACTGCATTTTCAATATGATTTCAAAGCACTCCAGAAATAGTTTAAAAACTCTCGCATGAAAACTAGCAAAGTTTTGCCATGTGAAGAAATGACTAGAAGAATTTTACCATGTAGATCTCTGTTCACCTTATATTTAAAATAAAAAAAAGTATCAGCTACATCGAAACTTGTACCTTAAGTACAAGTATTGGCAGCCTCATATACACACAGAAAAGTGGTGAGGAAGTGTTTTAACAGGTCACACAGAAAAAATTCTGATCATCTTTTTTTGTCAAATCACATTTTAAACCTCATTAACCACACAAAGTAAAGAAAGCCAGCGAGCAAAGATCATTGGCAAAGCACGAGTATTTCTTACTGCTAACACCACTAGTCATACGTCATTTTGCATTACCTGAAACCTTCAGTCCAAAAAACAGAGAAGGAAAGCCAGTGAGAAGAGAAGGAGAGCAACAAAGCTGTGGATTGTAGTGAAAGAATGTGCCAGTCTGACAACGCCCAGACCTCCCAAACCAAGTCAGGGAATACTCCTGAAATAGCAAGGCAAGGCGATTGGAAACACCATGCAAAGCAGGACAAAAATCAAACATTTACCATGCTCAGGCTTAAAAATCAAAATTTGCATTTTCCTGCTGAGCTCTCTGCAAAGCGGGCCAAAAGCAGCTCCCATCCATGAGGTACGCTGTGTGAGCAGAAGTCTCTCCTTTACACAGTGTTGCTCTGAATCAGTGGAGTAAGTTCAGGACAAGCTACCCAGGATGACAGCATGGACTAATCAACATAAAACAAAGCCATCGCTGGCACCAGCAGCTCATCATTTACAACCATGTGACTAACATGAACATAGTAATATCTTTGTTCTCATTCTGAAGCAGTTATCAAAGAAGATTCAACATGGAAAATTGACATAAAAGCATGTGCACATAGAAAACTCTTCATGGGGTTTAGCTGAACAGAGGCTTCAAAGGCTGGAGTTTCTCATTTAGGGCCTTTGTATCAGTATCAAAAAGCATAAAGTTCAAACTGCTTCAGTGCTCTAAATTCCTGGAACAGTAGTGAACTTGCTTTGAAAGGCATAAAATGGAAATACATATTTATTTGACTGTTATAATAATATCAATTTAGGAAATAGGAAAAGCGTGACTGCACACTTACACTGTTATGATGTTAACCATTTCAGGAAGAGAACTTAAACATTGGTGTTTATCTGGGAAATAAGTTTAAAATTTGAAATGAAAAAATCAGCAGAAGCTGATTTGTGACATCACCATACCAAAATATTACATCACTCCCCTGCTTCACTGATCTCTAAGACTCATTTAGAAAGAAAACATAACCCATCTGTAGCTCAGCTCTTTATTTCAGAAGGAAGAATACTTCAGTGGTCTAGTAAAAGCTGTTCTTCACACATCCATAAGCAGAAGAGACCAGCCCAATGAACTGCACTCTCCTCCGCCAACCCCCAGGAACACGGAACATCGGATAGTTACACCCCTCGCCTACCAAAAGAGCTCTACAGTTGACTTGCTACAGTCATTCTTGTGCATGATGAAAAGTGAACCCAGGTTTGCTGCCCACCTGCTGAACTTGATTAAAAGCATTAGAGTTTATCAGAAGGTAGTATCAGGTTATACAAATCGGCATGTATTCTGGAATGCTTACCAAATAAGTACACTGCCCTAAAAGAGGATGAATAATAATGACACAAAATAGAGTGGGAAGTGTAATCTATGCAGAGATCTTTTTCCCTCCCTTACGCTCCCAGCAATTTTTAAAAATATTTCTGCCAACATATTGTTTTGTGTCAAATACAAACTGAAGACATTTGAGGATATGGTCTTTGGTGTTTATGCCTCATGGTTATAAAATTAGCTTCAGATTCATTATTCTGAATATAAAAAGATGTACATTTTTAAACCTAAAGTGAAAAGTGTGCATGTAATGCTTGGAGCGGTGTTCTACCTACAGAACATTTTGCATCCTGTTTGCACCCTAGGAATTGAATTTTATTATTTTCAACAGAATTAACATAGTTTTGATGGGAAAAAAAAGAAGATAGACTATATTAAGGTTTTAATGCTGAAATAAATCTGGTTTGCAACATCAGTATGCAAGAATCTATACTCTATTTGCATTTATTTTCAGCATACCATTGCAGAAACACTTTTTCAAATGGCCACAGTATTAATATTTGGTTTTCATTTGATACATCCATATTGAATGGTTCCTGAATGTTCAAAGTAAATTAAACACATTTATTTTTCTGTACTTACAATTGTGAATTTCATTGTGCTGCAGGAGGCATTTAAAAAAAAAAAAAATTTTTTTTTAATGGGCCAGGGAGGAATTTAGGAACAAACATAGCTGTACTTCTGCAAGTGAAAATCTACTACATTTCACTACAAAGTTAAGAGCACAACCAAATCCATCTAAAAGTTGCTTCCAGACAGGAACAATTTTGGAATGATCTTGCAAATATGTACAGACATACCCACACATCAACAAAAGCATATTTTCAGCTTTCCGAGCGTACCTTCCCTGCTGCGTGCAGTACTTAACACTGCACAACTGTCACTCCAAAGGCCTTTCTGCATACTTTCAGCCTAACAAAAAGTCCGAATAAGCTAAACAGATTAAGTAATATGTTGGAATATTTAAGCACATTTATCACCTACTATCACCAACTTATTTCCTTAAGCACCCCTCTTTTGGAGAAAGGCTGTTTCCAGTTCCGTTTCTTGTTCTAAATGACACACTGGCATAGTCCTGGTCTCTCTTTTGACAACAGTGGGGAGTGAAGAGTATCACCCAGCTAATTTTTATGGCAAACCCAGGCTAAACTGGGGTGATGTGAATATTGTTATCACACATCTCCACTTTGTGTAGTTCGAGAGAGATGATATCAAAACATAAGGGTAAAAAAAAAAGGGTTTGAATTTCCCTGACCTAGTCTTTGATGTTTATTTTTTTAAACACCTGGGTCTGACTCAGGCACTTACATTCACTTCATGTTCAGAGAGAACTAGGTTAAATGAATCACTATGTAAATATGTCTACTTCTCCTCCTGAGTGATTAACTCAGACACAAATATCTACCTTTTAGATGCCTAAATTGGGTTAGATGAATGTCAGCAAAATATTTAAGAAAGCATTCTGAGGGATCATGAAAACGTCCCAGCCTTCCCCGCACTTCCCAAGGCCTGAGCATGGAACTGCAGAGGAACAGGGCTGCCACGAGCAAGGGAAAGCTAGCAGCAATGGCTCCGTACTGTGGACACTGTCCAGATTTTCTCAGCTCCTACCAAAAAGAAAATCCTTCGCATTTGAGATTCAGCTGATGCAACTCTTTTGTCTGTTAAGAGGACAATGAAATCAGCTAAGTGAACTAATTATGGAAAGGAATCACGGTGTAATTATTGAAGTAACCTTTTCTCACTTTCCCAGTTAGACACAGTAAAAATACTTCACAACATTTCCAAGGAATTAACACAATTTGTTTCCAAACTGTTTACAGAATATTATTCTCAAGAGATTACATTTAATGAGCAAGGCTATGTCTAAAAGGAAAGGGAATACAGATAAAAGGAAAGCAAGCAAGCTCTTCTATACATTCTGAAGGTACTTGACAGTGCAGCTCTCCAGCAATCAAGCATATGAACAGATTTAATAGGCATGGAAGGCTGGAGGTCAATGAACACTGGAGAAGGCATTTTTATTCAGTCAAGTGAAATCATAACAGTGCAACATAAGAGTAACTTGACTGGGATTCATGTAGCTTATTTAGTAATTTTTACAGCACAAATGCTTTTCCTTGCTCATTAGATTACTGAATTAGGTACTTCAACTCTAAAGGAGTCTAATGTTCCTCCAAGAACTCAGGTGAAATTTATGAATTCACCTGATTCTATTTTGAAAACTTCTCAAGAGCTGCTACAACTAATTGTTAACTGTAACATCATGCCAAGAACAACACTTTAAAAAACATGGGTTAGCAGCTTTGCCTAGCTACTGTAAAATGATCTACTATTATTCTGGTATTTGCTGTGTCACACTAATTGTACTATGCTGAGGATGTTGCATACTGTCACTGTTTGTTTAACTACTGGAAAATTGCCAATAGAAAGAAAAATGGGAAATTGTTTTAATGAAGTGGCTTTCTGAACAATCTTGGAGGAAAATTCTCTTTCCATATGACTCTTGAGCAGCACCTCTATCTAACACTTCATCTGCATACTTCTGTAGTCTCTCACATCTAAGGATCTCAGAGATTTTTACCAATATTTATTACACTTCATGGCATTCTTGTAAGGAAAGAAAACAACCATATCGCTCTATGATAAACAAACAATGGAAATGTCGTAAACTAAGACAACATTATAATGGATTTAAAAATACTCCAGTCAAAAAAAAAAATCTAGGTTGTTTGGTGTTAGGGTTTTTTTTCCATATAGTATAGATTACATTAATTCTTTTATATATAGTTTTATGCTTCTGAGAAATTAAAAGTTTTCCAAACCTGATTTTCTATTTGGACTAACACTACTACTATTCTAAGTTTAGTTTTTTTGTCTGTATGTCTCAGCTACTACACAACATGCTACTACTTTCATTTTCTCTGCCAATATGCTCCCATAATACATTACGGGAAGCCACATATGCCAGGGCCAGAGAGAGAGATTTTTGGTGATACAGAATGTAGTTAACTCTTAAGGACAATAAACCACAAATTGTACTTTTAGCTTCCTGAAATAGCAAAACAAAGCAATGACAGTACAGCTAGGACATGCACTTGAAAAAGATTCTGTGACCAAAAAGGCTATAGTTCCAAACTCCATTTCTTTTTCCTTTGAATATATGTGAAAGAACTAAAACAAAATACCTGCATTATTTTCTAATAAAATTAACATTTATTATTTCATATGATAGATAAATGAATTCATAGACTTCTCATATGGGTATATGTTACAGAAGTAGCACATCAGCCAATATATACTATTCATGTTATCACAGAAAAATCTATCACCTCTATAGTAACTGCTCCTGTCTACAAGATACTCCAAAACAAATTTTGCAACTCTCATGCTTATTTAAGGGCTTGGAAAACCACAGTGCAATTACGTCTATCTCCTTCCAGTACCTTTTATATTCGTTCATTTCTGAATGAACTTTCTAATTCTTTAATTTCTGAAATTAGTCAGGAGTTGGACACAGACACAATACGTAGTATTTCAGAATTCCCCATTATGTTTTAAAGCAAAACTCAACCCAAGAGACTACCAAAAAACACAAGCAAAATTTACAGTACTTACAAGTATAACACCCATGATGTAGAAAGTGAAGCATTAACTAACCCACAATCAGTAAATATTTAGACAAGCTGTAACTTCAACAAGTGCCTATGTGAAAAATTAATTAGAAACAAAATAATCTGTCAAAATAGAAGAGACACTTGCCAGCTGATCAAAGGACATTCATATTTAAGGAGATTAAAGATTTTCATCTTAGTAAATATTCACTCAGAATACACAGGGACATCATTTTAAAATAAATTAAAAAAACAAACAAACCAACCCAAGAGATGTTAAGCAAAAGGTGGGACTTCTATTTGCCTTTTTTTTTCCCCCCAAACATTATTTTATATTAAAAAAAGCTTCCTGATGGTTGCAGGACTTTAGCAATAATTATGGCTATTACTTCTGTTGGCAATTTTTTCTAACATATACTAAAATGAATCACTACATAGAAACAAATACCAACACACTTCATGTTCTGCTTCTTGGTAATTTTTGCCATTACTGTTGCTAACACCAACCCAAACAACTCTTGACTCTGAGAAAAAAATAAAACTGCTGAGATGCAAAACACATCTCTGATTTGGGTGAGACAGGATTATCCAGTCACTAGCAGCAGGAATCAATCCCAGTAACAAGAAAAAAAAATTACTCAGGTGTGCATCGTGGGTTTTTTCTTCACCCATCTGGGTGGTATTGATATCAAGATTAGCACATTTGTTTGAGAGGCTAATTCCTATATAACTAAACTAGACAGAGAGCAATGGAAATAAAGAGGGAGTTCTTCCAATCCAGAATGTCTCACTGCTTCTACTGACCTGCAAATCTCATGTTAATAACAGTCTGCTGTCAGCTCATTAAACAACCAAGTGGAAATCCAGCCATCTGCATTAAGTGGAGCTATGCGATTCTTGTCAAAGGGGCAGGATATGCATGGAATAGTCATTCAAGAAACTTCCAGCTTCAGTCTAAATATTTTCACTTAAACTGTCTTCTCCCTGTTCTTTGTTCTAAACACTGAACAAACTTCACCTCCACTGCATAACAAATAATTGTAGGATAGCTTTAAATAGTGTTAAAACTTCCAAAGGAATGGTCTGCATACTTTAATTAAACTTGAAAAAGAACACTGATGGAATACCTTTTGAAATTACTGATCAAAGGAGCTCAAACAGTAGTATGAGTCTATGAATTATACTTACCAATGAGAGGATATACGTTCCAGGCATCTATCTGCTTAACTAGATCATCAAAATTTTCTTGTTAAGGTGAAATAATTGACTAACAAGCATGTAACTCTCTAAACCCCATCAGTATTATAGGTAGCCTGATGATTTCAAAAAGCAACCACCAACCTGTGAAAATTCTTCTCTGCTCGTGGGAATTAAGTGCCTCAGCCAACTTCCATCTTTTTTCCCCTATTTGTAAAATATACTGTGAATTATTTATCCAAGTTCTGGTCAAAAGAGAATATAACCAAGGTGCAAGGAGAATATCAAGGGACTGCTCACAGTCTCTTTCATGAGCTTGTATACACAGAATCAAAGTAGGAAAATCTAGAATCATAGAATCATTTAGGTTGGAAAAGACCCTTAAGATCATCGAGTCCAACTGTAAACCTGACACTGTTAAGTCCACCACTAAACCATGTCCCTAAGTGCCATGTCTACATGTCTTTTAAATACCTCCAGGGATGGTGATTCAACCACTTTCCTGGGCAGCCTGTTCCAATGCTTGACAACCCTTTTGGTGAAGAAATTTTTCCTAATATCCAACCTAAACCTCCCCTGGCGCAACTTGAGGCCCTTTCCTCTTGTCCTATCGCTTGTTACTTGGGAAAAGAGACTGATGCCCACCTCGCTACAACCTCCTTTCAGGTAGCTGTAGAGCACAATAAGGTCTCCCTCCTTTCCAATTTGCAAAACTCAACTTGAAGCCTTACAGGTTACTCTGCTTTCATGACTAAATCTTTTGTAAAAAACATATTTGGATTAAAGTTACACCGAATAAGTCATTTTACACACACAGAAAATCTGTGTTTTTAAATCAAATTATTTTATTATTTTTGACAACAAATATCACATTGTCCCTCTGATTTTCTTGGGCTTAACCTTCAACACCTAGTACTTACACTTAATCCAAAAAATGTCAGACAAACTCGGTGACATTTTGATTAACATCACCTGAATATATACTCCCACACATGCACACACACTCTTCCAGTTTAACAGTGCCCATTAAATGATTTAACTTTCATAATAACTTTAGGATTGCTGCTATTTAAGTAATAATTACATTTCAACACACAACACATCGTATTTCTTCTCTGTCAAGGAAATCCTAAGGCTCTTTCATTTAACAGATTTATGGAGTATTAAATGCCACTAATGGAGCTCTCTTTAGTTGAAAAAAAAGAATCACATTTCCACAGGATTAGCAAACTTTAAATTGTATTAAATCAACAAAAGCATTAGTCATGTTCATCTACCTATATCTTATTCTTTTCTAATGTTTTTTGTCATGTGATGAAATTCCTAATTCACCATTCATTTCCAAAAGAAACATGAATTACACTTTTGTAGGCACATTAAGTCATCATATTTACTTTATAAATGTTGCTTTATTAATAAGCACTTAGCTGTATGCTTGTATGAAGCCAAAATTAAATCATTTTTTGCAGCTGTCAATGTGCCACACAATTCCACAGTACCAGAAAAGTTCATAATTGCTTTGCTGATTGTCAGCAAAACTACAATGGACAGTATTATCACTGCAGGCAAACAAATGTCACAGAGTCCTCCGAGTCATGCTGTGCCATGACTGTTGCATGCAACACAGTGGCAAATCATATTTCTAAAAGGGTTAACTACTACTCCCATGCCTGTCATTCTATAAAGTATCCTACTAAAGACTGAAGGCCACATAAAAAATGAGATAATTGGCAATTAAAGTGTTGGGAGATTGTAAGTGGTTCAGTCGTTACTGGACTTGATCCAAGGCTGAAAGAAACCACTGAAAGACTCCCCCTGATGATGCAGGCTGTAAATAAAGCTCTTAAAATAAATCCTATTCAAGTATAGGCCTGAAGTTGTGTTCTGTATTTTACACATTTATAACTACTAAGAACAGTGAATTGCTACCACTTACCAGTTGTATTTTTAGCACATATCCCTCTGAAATACTTAATTAGGTAATCTAATGTTCCACTTTACTGACATTTAGCTCTGCAGAGACACCAATAAATGGTACACAAATTAAATGCATAGCAAGGCTATAGTATTTTATGACACTTCTCAATTTGAAAGACACAGTAAACATCAACCAGTTCACAAAATAATCAAATATTGACACTCCAACAATAAACCAGGGCATCTAATACAACTGGTGATGAAATTAACGGGAACTAATACACTAAAAACGTCCATCATTGCTGCCTGTGTCGTTTCTTATCCTCTTTATCTCTCCCATCCTTTTTCATTCTTCTTCCAATATCTGTTGTGAGCAAATGTCTTATTTAGGGGTCATCAGGGATTCTCCATGAGCACACCTGATGTTTTACCTGTTTTAAATGCTAGTGCTTTCACTTAGAATAAATGTTACATTCTGGAAGAATTTCCCCAGGACCAAACAGCATTTTTTTCTTTAGTACCGGTTACATTAGGCCTTCCTGAGTAGTCTTTGTTCAAACATGCGCTTCAAGGTCATTGCTTTAGAAAATCTTTTTACCCTAAGAAAGTGGAAAAGTTAGTGTGACCTACTTTATAATACCTGTATACTGACACCGCTTTCAAATGAACATCTAATTCATAAGATTAATGACACAGCTGAACTATTTAATGGGATATGGGAATTATTTACCCTGAACTGAATGGGGGGGGGGGGGGGGGGGACACGGACGGACCCACCCCACACTCCACAGATACACGAAGGAGAGGTGTGTGTTACTGGTTAAGGGAGGTGAGGCATGCATGAACTAATGACAAAAGCCTGGAACCCTGTTATTCCAAAATGTTCACTTGTAGCTTCTTCATAATTTTTCTTAGGCATAATTCTGCAGACTAACAGGATTTGCCTCCTCCTTAACATTAGCGTATGCCACCAAGATCCCTATGTGTCCCTGCCCAGGTTACTACAGTTCTTATCCTGAACTGAAGATGAAGACAAAACAAAAGCACTGGTTTATGGCAAAAACAACACCAATCTGCTTTGGCTGAAAGACATCCTTTCATAACAAACCAATGCTTTGATTTTATGGTACCACTTCTAAAACTATTTATGTGATTTATGCAAAATTATAATTGCAGCATATTTACACTATCTAGGTGCAGTGTTGACAGTTACATCAGTGTGGCAGCATGGGAGAAACTGTTGGTTAATTGCTCAAGAATTTGCCCAGAAGCCCAGGCACACTTTGCAGCTATTGTTGAGCCCCATTCTCCTAGACTGCCTTCTTAGCAATTAACCCAATTAAGTGAGTTTAAAGTTAGCTCATGCATGTTTACAAGTGCTAATAATAATGTTTCTGATGGTGGAACAGGCACCTGCTGTTATGCACCTATATTGTCCGGAGTTTCAGTGGAATTCATTTTGCTTTGAAATTTTTTCCCAAAACTAGGATGACAACTTCCTAAATCAACAGGATCGCCACCTGTAGCTCTCTAGGAGCTATACATTCCCAGGATAGTAAGCCCTAGACAATGCATGACTGACTTTGAAATAAATTACTGAATTAGAGAATGGGGGCGGGGGGGGAGAGAAGAGAACAAGAAACTGAAGTGGAATTAAATGACCAAGTGCAACCCTATTTTATCCACAAATATACGCATAAATCTTATGACCAGCATGTGGGCAATGAGTTACAGACCTTTTGAGTTGGAGAATATTAAGGATGCTTGATGCAGTCTAGGACTATGCTGAGAAAAGAGATGTGGTCCATACAGATCAGAGGGTGGCCATTCCTTTTTCCTCATAGCTTGGGATGTGCCATTTTGCCTTCATAACAAACGCAAAGTGTATGCTTGGCCATCAATCTCACTGAATCTAAACACTAAAAGTAACATGATCAGTATAGTTATATCTACCCATATATATTATGCTCCCCTGTTTGCCCCTGAATACAGTCTCTTAAATCAGCTATCAAACCTTTTTCTTATAAAGGATTGCTCTTGAAGTGTTCCCTTGTTGTACATACTGCAGTTCCCCAGGTATTGTAACTCTACCACTCATCTCGATTTCTCAACATGACCGTTTGTGTGACCTGGATTTTGACTTTGCTGCATGCTTTGATACCACACTTCATTATGTGTCATTGCTCTGTAAATCAGTTTGGCAGTGCCACTGAGTAATTAAAAAGGTGGTTAGGTCAGAAGCACAGGTACAACTCAAAAACCTTCTTCCTCTTGAATCAGAAACAGAGTTCTGCTATTCACAGGAGGATCTGCCTTGGAAAAGATGAACTGCTAGCGTAGAGTCAATCCACAGTGAGTCGCTACAACCTTCTTCAGCTTCAGGACAAAGTCCCAAAGAGAAACGTGATTAGAAGGTTGTTGACACAGATGAATCCACACACACCTGGGCTCAAGCATTTTGTCTAGAATCAGAGAAAATAATGCTCTGCCTCAACCCTTAACTTGGAGCAATCACAGGTTGCCCAATATATTCTATATGGGTTTATAAGCCAATGAACCCAAATGAATGCCTTCTGTAGAATAATATAGCGCCCAGTTACTGACAGAAGTTTTCCAGAGTAAAAGACAAGAAACACTAACATATTGTTCAGAGGGATGGTAAAGGAACATTGATAAAATAAGATTTTCCAGATCTTCAAACACGTGTCACTTTTCCTAAATCTCTGGCTAATCAATACAATACTCAGCAGCTTTTTAACCTTGGTATGTCCTTCAAGTTACTCTACATTATTATGGCTATGTCTACACTAGGAAATTAAAGATGGCCTGAACCATAGTACCTGACACAGAGGTCAACTGCTATTGAATAGCCCATATCCACCCTACTGCAATCCTTTATACAGCAGAGCCAAGCAGCCACAAACTCTCTCCTGGGAAATGGTTCAGGACCATATCAACTCCCGAAATATGCTCATGACTGTTTCTGCATGTCCCAGCAGAAAACCCTTCTAACAAGTTAGCAGGATAGGCAAGTGAGTTCCCGTGCACAAGAATATTCCCTGTCACTCTTTGATTAGCATATTATAGATACAATGCAAGTGTCCCTAAGATCAGCTCCAGCAAGAGGTATGAAGACTGAATATTACTCCTACACACTTACACACTGGGCAGAACCAGTATTTCAAAAATCATGCAATTAATAGCTTCTGATTCCAACTGAGCATTGGTAGAACCTAGAGTTTAAATATCTAGATGCTATTTGTGAAAATGACAGGTGGTTTTCCATTTAAAACCACATCTTTTTCTTTGGTTACTCAGACCTTTGTCTAATCTCATTGGTAATACTCAAATGCTCATCTCGCTGTGTTCATCAGAGGAACTGCGCACACAATTTCAGATTCACAGCAAGTGTAACCATACAGAATTCAAGATGCTCCTCTTGACCTATAAAGCCCATTATGATTTTGAACATTATCTCCCCAATGTGATCTCAGCATATAAATGCTAACTGAGTTTGTATGATATCCACCTTGCCTCAGTACAGTCAATACACTTGAAAAGGGAGATACTCTTGCTGACAGTGCTGAGATTGCCTTAAAGCTATAAGCTGCTGGAAAGAATAAGCATGCAATTTTCATACGACAAGCATACAATGGCAATATGAATTCTTAGCTCATATGAAAAAGAAGCTAACATTTGAATTACTAACTGCAATGGCTTTACAAATAAAGAACATTATCAACTAAGAACTATACATCTGGACGGCCACACTAAAGTCACTGTGCTCTGTGTACACTCCATTCTCATATGTATTGTTCTCAAGGTACAATAGAAGTCATTCTCTGGTTCCAGACTACCTTCTCTGTTGACATTAACTTCCATCCACAGTCACATCTTTACAAGAGAATAAATTTTTACCTATGAAATGTCACTTCAAACACAATGCCCTTTTGGTCTTTCCAAGGCAAATCCCAAAAATAGTATGGATGTTAGAAAGGAGAATCACTGAGAAGTATAAGAATCAAGCTATGCTTTCAGTTACCAGCAAAGCAAAATAAACTAACATTTTGAGATAATTCTTGAAGTGCGTTCCTTCAACTTTAACCTGACTTATGCACCAAACCATGAAGACTCACTCGCTACACTCTTGTTGGAGAGGAGTGCACAGGCTAATAAGAGCTGGCATGTCCAACGAAACACTGCAATCTTCAATGTAAATTCAAACAGCACTTAAATAAATAAATCCAACTATAAAACAAAACTTAGATATGACAAATAAGAATAGAGTAAGTTTGGGCTTTTTCTGTATTTTTTTCTTTTAGTGTAAGAGTACATTTACACTGCTCTTGAACAAAGTGAAAAGCCCCGTGTCAGAATGAAATAAAAACATGCTATTAGAACCTTGTTCTACATAGAAATTAATCAAACTAAAAGTATCTTTAGCAGGTAACATTTCATGTTAGTTACTCCACAGAAATGGGGAAAGACATTCAAAAGATCAGTATTATGATGCCAGTGTCACAAGGTTACACCACGTTAAAAAAAATAATTAAATTTAGTACAATACTTGCTTTTATTGAAGATAAACCAGTTGACAGTAAGTCAAGTTTAACACTGCATTTTTCCAAAAAAAGTTTAATTCTCTCTTGGATGGAGGAATATGACATTCCAACACTGCACTGTGACTCATCTACCTGACCAGAATGCACTAGAATAATTTGCCTCTGTTTATAACAAGCAGCATATTGAGGCAATTATGATCAATTTAGCTGTATCTCCTGTCTTACAGCTCCTCTGGAATGTTCTTCTTGAGGAGTCTTTTTTACTAGAAATGTCACAGGGGCAATGAGAGGGGAAAAAGTAGTAATATTCCCTGGATATTGGTCCAGTATTTGAAGCATTGATTATATGAAATTAAACTACAAAATGCACCTTATGCAACAACAACAGAAAAACAGCCTTGCCTGCTAAAACCTTGAACAGCCAGCAGAACTCTATGAAACCAAATCACATATTTAAACAGACAGCTATTTTTCTGCATTAAAGGTTTGGCCCAAATCTTAGCTATAACGGAGCTGAAAGCACTAATGGCCCAGTGGTTACAGAATCAATGTTTCTCCTAAATGATAAGGCAGAAAAGGTTGCAGAACATTTACGTGTAACTGAGATATTAATCTATATAATCACTCAGTTCTCCATTTCCATGGCAACCATTAGAGAAGAGTTTTCACCCTGAAGGAATTTTTCTTTCACAGTTATTCCTGGAAAGCTGCCATTGGAACAGCATTGGTTATTTGCTGCCCAGAGCACAGGAAATCCAAGGACAGGTATATATAACAACACTCTAACCTCAAGAGAGGCCGAGCCCACCAAGACCAGAGGGGAAAGTTAGGCAGATCCGCATAGCCTGGAGTATCTAACCCCACACCCCCTTTCACTTCCCTTCCCCCCAAAAAACCCCCAAGTGGAAATAGGTCCACACAACTTAGATTCATTTCACATGAATAAGACTATCATAATGAAGAGGCAACAACTTGAAAAAATGGAAGAGATTCCATGTAAGAAATACCTGGTATCACCTCGCAGGAGACCACAGCCCCTCAGTCAGAGCCAGTTTGTGTTGGACCCCCGAGAGGAGAGTGCTGCTGCAGGCGGCCTGCAGCTGCCCAGCCCCACGGGGAGTTCCTGACCATCGCACTGGTGCTCGGGCTGCTCGGGGAAGTCAGGTGCCACCCAACTTGCAGTCCGGGCAGTCAGCCTACGGACTGAACAGCCTGAGGGAGCCAATGTTACCCTCACAAGTAACATCATTCGCTCCACCTAGGGGAATTTTCATTCTCCCTTCCTCACATTATTCATCAACACTTTATTAGCTCCATTATTTCTGCATAATAAAAGCCTAGTTTAGCGACCTAATCTACTTCAACTGAAATACAGAGCAAAAAACTCCCACTAATTTGGGAGAGAAGATTGAAACCACGCATACCAAAGCATGTAATAATTCCAAAAAGATTATGTGTCCCAAAACTATATTTATGATATGATGAAATACAGCAGGCCATCTTTTTTTGGGTTTTTTTGTTTTTTGTTGGTTTTTTTTTTTTTTTTTTAGTAATCACTACATACAGGAGCTGACAAAAATAAGACAGCTTATGAAACAGAAAATTTATAAGGCATAAAGTTTACTTGGCACTACTTGGGAATGACTCAAACAGCATACTATTCACACATAGGGTGTTAAAAAAAAAAACAACCCACAACTGTTTTTGTAAGTATATGCTTTTGGTGCATTTGAAGGAGTTGAGTCTTACACAAATATTAAAGAACTGTACTTCCAGGATGAAAAACTGTCATTTAATATAAGATTATTTTAAAGTAGACAAGCTGTTCCTAGGAATTTTCCCAGGAATATGCCCTATGCTCTACTATAGCAAAACGTAGACCCCACAGGCATCTTCCTTAAGGACAACCCCCTCGGTGCCCCTTCTCCTGAAACACCTCCCAGATTTCATCCAATCTCTCGAAAGCTTTCCCATAGCCTCTCATAGCCTGAACTACCAGCGGGGCAAGAGGTAGGTCCGAGCTGTCTGCTGATGCCTGCCAGCAGATCACACAAGACAGGTAACTATTCTGTTTTGTTGATCTCAGGTTAAACATTTCCCAAAGAAAATATGAAAAAAAATGGTTCATCAGATACTGTACAAGAAAGGCCAGCAGACAGGGTTACTTATTAAAGCCAACTGTGAAATTTGCATGTGGCAGAGCAGTATTTAACAAACCACTGCAGAGTCTGCACTCTTCCATTTTTTGAGGCAGATCAGCAGCTTTCATTACAAAACACAAATCATAACTACAAATTGTAACTATTCCAAGACTGAAGAGGAAACGAACACATCAGTAATATGAGCTTTTAACCCATAATCCTATTATTCTATTAAAAAAGAAAGCAAATGATATTATTAAGGAACCATTTTCCACAACTATTCAAAACAGCAGGACAGCTCAAAGCAAGGCATGCTATCATGCTGACATGCTCAGTTTCATTAGGAAGCATCTGTATTTTAATCTTTTACCATTTATGTGTGGTAAAAAATACCAAATTTCTGTCCGTTAGTGTGCTGTAACCAGTACACTACTACTGCAATATGTGACTTCTAGCAACTGATATAACTTCTAGCTTAACACTATGACAAAATAATAATTTTATAACAAGCATAAAGTGATAACCCACATACACAAACTTACATTTAAACATCGTAGTGGCAGTCAATAAATACTAGCGCTACTTATTATAGGTACTTATCTACCAAATAATGCAATTCCCAGAAATCTCTTGTCACGCAGTTCACCTGGTTGTGAAGGTGAGCATCTCTGGCAGTTGCATCCACAGCAGTAAAAAAAAAAAAAAAAATTCCAAACAAATCCCAAAAAATGTAAACAAATAAAGAAAACCAACTACAAGAACACAAAACAACATTGCTTCCTCATTGCCTTAGATTGGTTTAGAACAGGTAAACTAAGTTATCTGTGCTTGTTTGCTCTCCATGCTGGAATACAGGATTAGCAGTATGCAGAAGTCTTTTTCTTTTTTTTTTAAATCTTCAAATTCGTTTTTTTTTTTTCCTACTCAAACAAGCTTCCATTACTGTCTTTTTGATTCTAAGATCACTTTGGATGATCAGATAGAAAATTAGCTGATATGACTGCGTGTTTAGTAAATTCTCTCGTTGCTAGGTGACAATACACTTTGGTGAAAATACTTCTGTTTATTTGACATGACTGCTACCTGCATCAGCAGATGGAGAATGTCAAATCAAAATACTTGGAAGTTCTCAATTATAAAAACTGGAATGACTGAAAATTTATAATCTTTAATAATATATATTCACATTTATCTAAAATGAGCAGATGTATGATTAGTATCTTTTGTTCACCTACAAATTAAGTATGTGAAAACTTATTTGTCCAATATTCTTCTACTCATCTTCTCCCTACACCTTTGTCTTACCAAATGAAAGTGAAACATTAAACTATCACTATGACAAAGATGGGAATAATTCATTATTTTTTCAGTCAACTAATTTTTATGAATGTTTTATTTGATAATTTTATGGTACTTCTTGCTAAATCCCACAGGAACCCACGAACAATGTCTATAAACAGAATTTAATTTCTCAGAGCTCAGCAGGACAGAAATATATTTCTAAGGAGCTGAAATAACGTCAAACCTATTGCCTTCCCTTTTATTAAAAAACACAGGTTGAATAAATTCCCAAATCTTCCACGCAAATACTTAAAAGGAATGTAAAATTTGAAGTAAAATATTTTAATAACCCTATTATGCATCCATTTTGATTCAATGGGAGATGTTCCGTGCCTCAGGACTTGTAGATTCTTGGTTGTTCAGATGGCTCACTGAAATTTATTTGCATCAACAAAAATAATTTAAGCATTCCGGGAGCAGTTTGTTGTTTGTTGTAAGAGATATCTAGCTGAGAAGCAAAAAGATGCTTTTGATTAAAAGATGTAATAAGTGACAGCTTTTTAAAGTGATTTCTAATGCATTCTTCCTAGAATTTACCAAGTCATTAAAAAGGTGATCTCTCTTAAAAAGTAAATTCTTCAGAGAGAAATACACAAAAATCAATTCCACATCTACACAGAAAAAAAAGTCAAGGGCAAACCCCACTTCTGTATGACTAGAATCATACACAAATTCAAATTGAAACATCATCATCACCTCTTTTCTCATGAAATCCAATCATGCAAATATTTAATCAGGGACCTGTCAAATTCCACCTCATGACAGTATCAGCACCAGCAAATGATGCCTTGAGGTTTCAATATGCATTGACTTTTCTATTACTCCATTTAGCGATAAACTCAAAACCAGAACATAAAACATGACAAACCATACAGTTTTCATTTACTGCCTCTAGTGATAACCAGAAGACTACTCTCCATGGGCCACATCAGTGTCTGAATCAGAGAGGGAAAATGAACATAATCCCCAACTCCCAACAGTCAAAGCTGAAATTCAGTCCCTGAGAAAAGAACATCCTTGCACATATTGTACAGGACAACCATCTGTCCGAATGTGTCGACAGAGAATGCTCTTGTTTGAACAGATACCAAAATCCTGAAACAGAACAAAAAACTTACTCGAAATTAAACATAATGAGTATTCTAAAACTACCAACCTATTGCATTATGCAAAAAAACCCAACCAGCATTACTTATTAATTTAAACTGAAACAGATCTTCTTGTCATCATGAAATCAATGTCATCAATGAAATTCAGTAGAGTTCTTCCTCCTTTGCATCTATGATAATTATTCAAATTTTGCTCTATTTTTTGACTGTGCTTACATCTTTCAATAGCTTAAGTACTGGAAAAAAGGAAAAAATTAGGACTAAAATACAGTACCTCAACAAAAATAGCATGCTCACAATCCTCCATCCAAACATCTAAGGGCATTACTTGGTGTATCACTCATACAAGGACCAGAAACCCGTATCAAATGGGTTCACAGGAGATAAAACACTGTGCCCAGAAAGATAACAAATACAAGCACTGTCTTTTGGGGATTATCTGGTGAGACTCTGTGCATGTCTGTGAGCTAAACTAAGCTACAGAGGCAGCTGAAAGGAGATAAATGACACTGGCAAATAGTTTAAGGGAACTTGCTTTTAAAGGACCATTGAGATTTGCACTGTTCAGACAGTAGTTGTGGGGTCAGGGTGTTCTTCCCGGTTCTCCTGAAAGTGTTTTCTTTTTTCCAGCCAAGGACTCAGAGTTCTTCCAAATTAAACGGTTCAATCAGGTACTTCCATTAAAATATGGAAAAAACATTAAACTGCAAGGAGGTTGGCATTTTGAGAAAAAGAGGTTGGCATGGTTGAGTCTGTTCACATTAAAAAAAAAAAACAAAACTATACACTCAAAAGCAGGGAAAAAATAGCCCCTTGCAGGGTGACATTTAAAAGCTATTTTTTGTCACCTTCCTCTTCGTCTACTGCTCCTTATATGAAGTATTACATTGAATAACTGATCACTACAAGAGTTTTAGAAATGCTGTCCTAACCCACTGCTATTTAAGAAAACCAAGATATTGTTAGGTGATTATTTTTACTTTTTAAGTAGGAGACAACAACTTTTAAATTTTTCAGGAGCTCATCTACTAAAAAATATATAATTACTCTCTGCTTTTTCTCAAAATGAATATATTGCCTCTGTGGCAAGCAACAGATGAAATCATCTGGGATATCATTCATTTCCTTGATCTATTAATATATTTCAGTATTCAAACTACCTCCAAAAGCCATGAAATAGGTATTCAAACCTATGTTGAAAATGCTTTACTTTTTCCACCCCAAACTTTACTCATTTCTAAACAATATATTCAATTCTATTCCAAATGAACAAATAATCTGAGTACACAATTTGAAAATACAGCACTATATCTCTTCATAAATTCAATTTCTGCATCTTTATGATAGCAAAAATCAGAAGAAAAATCTTTAGGATTAATAACTCATTTGAAAAGAGTTAGAAGAAAGCAGTATGACTACACTAAAAAGAGGAATTGCATTATCAGCAACTGAAGCTCAAAAACCACTGCAAAACTATTCAAAAATGAAATGCTACCAAGAATCCTATTCCCTCCCCGCTCCCAAATACTCAGCGCTATGTTTACATATCAATCAATAAAGTTTAGGGGAACACAGGTACTATCTAGTATCTGACAGCCACCATTTTTTTCCTTGAGTGTCATTAAGCAATAACAATATAAAAATGGTTTAAGTACTTCAAAGCTTGGTCTTTACTCACTCTATTTTAAGTCGATGTTAATTTTAACTATTTAGGGAGCCAAGAACTGTTACATATGAAGTAGCTATCACAAAATAACAATAGCCTTTTTTTTTAATTAATATCACAGTAGCCTTAGTTAAGCATTGTTTACATGCTTATAGTAGCCTATAAAATAATAAACTTAATTTTTACTTACTACAAACTGAAATATTCAAATATTTACAAACTGCAGTATTCAAATATGTATACATAACATGTCAATATTAACAGTGGTGACAAATTCAAATTGTTTAGTTACATTACCATAATCATTCAGAACAAAAATGGAAACGAAGATAGACAGAGATTAATTTCCTGCAAGAATACAGGTTTTAGTTAATTTTAATTAAAACTAACTGTCTAATTTACTTGCAGGTTCTTAGAAAATTATCTCAAGACTCAGAGTTATAAATATGCTATTTAAAAACACAGTTTAGTGATTCCTAAAGAACCTGAATTAGATTTTTTTAAGAATGAATGGAATTCACAATTCACTGTAGAGTTACAAAGTATGGAATGCCTCCATAATTACTGAGCTATTCATCACATAAAATTGACAACCCCATATAGTGAAACCATCAAGTGAACACTCTGCAGCCAATATGCTCGAAGGTACATATCACAGCCAAATGAAATGTTCACGTAATTAAGAGTCTTGAAATGAAATTAAAACATCGCTTTATACTGCAATCTATATCTAAAGGATATATGAAATGCTAAGCAGCCACAGACACCAAAAGCAGAGAAATAACCTTCCTGACTTACACAATGGTAAATCCAACTAGTTTGATGTCTAATGCCAACACTCACAAAAGATTCAATTTTTTTCAGAGGTGAAAAGCACAACCTAAATTTATCCACATTCTGAAGCATTCAAGATGCCTTTAGCAAGCATCAGAAATTAAATGTATTAGATCAGAAGCAGCATTCCTCCAATACAGTTATTTCATTTTGTCGTGGTTTAACCCCAGCTGGCAACTAAGCACCACACAGCCACTCGCTCACTCCCCCCCCACCCCTGGGATGGGGGAGAGAATCAGGAAAAAAAAACTCGTGAGTTGAGATAAAGACAGTTTAATAAGACAGAAAGGAACGAAAAACAATGATAATGATAATAATGACAATAGTAATACTAAAAGAATTAAACTATACAAAGCAAGCGGTGCACAATGCAATTGCTCACCACTCGTTGACTGATGCCCGGTTAGTTCCCAAGCCGCGATCCACACCTCCCAGCCAACTCCCCCCAGTTTATATACTGGGCATGATGTCATATGGTATGGAATAGCTCTTTGGCCAGTTTGGGTCAGCTGTCCTGGTGGTGTCCCCTCCCACCTTCTTGTGCCCCTCCAGCCTTCTTGCTGGCTGGGCATGAGAAGCTGAAAAATCCTTGACTTTTAGTATAAGCACTACTTAGCAACAACTGAAAACATCAGTGTGTTATCAACATTATTTTCCTACTAAATCCAAAACACAGCACTATACCAGCTACTAGGAAGAGAATTAACTCTCTCCTAGCTGACACCAGGACACATTTGCAGCCAAATCAACATATGAAACAGAGCTAGTGAAATGGCTTTTGCAAAGTGATAAACTTCATTTCATCCTTGTTCTGCATATCTATCCATGGAAAACAATAGGGTACTACATGAGAAAATTCAGAGATCATCTGATGGGACATGGCCATTACAAGTTCTGTATAATCTAATGCCAACATTGCCTAAAAATCTATATAGGTACCTAGAGTGACCTTCAAGCAGCTAAGACAGTAGATTATAAGGGGATCCTCTTAGGAGAGAGTTCAGATATTGTTCAGGCATGTACAAATATAATATATGAAAAGAATTTTATGCAGTAAAAGTAGTTGATAGAACAATATTGAATAGCATTCACAGAACAGTAATTGTAGTGCTCTTACATTTCCAGGTCAGATCTTTTCATCTTACTTGCAGTGAACAAATAGTACTTTGAGAGCTGTCCAATTAATAGCAGCTGAAAAGCTGAATTAGTCTACTCTTTTGTGGACAAAATAAGATGTTATGTAAATTACTTCTCATCTTCAAAGTTGTCTGCAGATAAAGCTCATTAAAATCAGTTTTATGTCAGTGCCACTCCCTTGACGTCAGCTAAATTACTCCCAATGAATACTTCCACATGTGTGATTAATGTCAGACCTAATAACCAGCTAATCACAGTGGAAATCCATAACGCTTTCTCCTATTTCTTTCTAGGAATTACAAGATCTGTAGAGGGTGCAATGTACCTTAAAGTTATGGTAAACCACTACATCTAACTTCTTTCCATTTTCAGCATCAACTGGAAAGTTTCACAGTAACACAAGCTTCAACAGCAGAATTTTGAATTATAAAAGTTTGGTAAAGTGGAACAAAAGTTATTAGTATTTGTGATTGAGAAAGGGGAAGGATAGTCTTGAAATAAAGATTACTACTTCTGCAGAAATAGTTCACTCAGTTATAATAAATACATTTGCCATTGGAATTGCATAAAAGAAGTTAGAGAAAATTGTCATGAAATGCATTTGATGTAACACATTTTTCATTACTATTTTTATAAGAATTGGAAAATGGGATTGAACTTGGTCCCAGTGGACAAATAACAAAACCTCCATAGAAGTACATTAGAATACAAAAAGAAAATTCAAAATTCAAACTGATTACAGTTCAATTCCAAATGTAAAACTAAGATCGAAAGAAAGTTGATAAATGTTTCACAGGTCAATGACTTCCCATTGCAGTTTCACACTGAAGTACCAGTTGTCCAAGTGTTGTGTTGTCATAAAAACCCCTGTCGCTGAGAGTTTCTGTAAATGCACTCTACAGGTGCGGAAGAGTAATCGTCACCAGAAAACAGCAGGCTAGAAAGAGCAAATGTTCGTGCCGAGAAGAAGGGAATAAAAGTCTACCAAACGCTAACAAGCTCTAGAGATTTGTCTTCCTGTTGCATTTTCAAGACATGAAAGAAGACCCAGAGTCTGCTGAGCATGCGTAAGGCCACCAGGCCACGCTAGCACCAACGAAGGGCTGTGCAACTCAGACCACATCCAAGGTGGCAGTGGCAGCTGTGCACCGTCAGAGGCACCAGGACTGCAGGTGCTGCTGAGGAAACCAGGGACCCCATGAGGGACTCTCTGCACACCTGCCTAGAAGCCACGGTCACACCAGTGCAGCTCTCCCCTGTGAGTAACCAGCTGGGCTGGCCTCCACCCGGGTGACTGTGACTGCCTGCCTGCGTGGCAATGTCTGTGTAATACTGTGTACCTGTGGGTGTGAGAACAGTGGGAGGGAATAAGCAAAGGTACCATGCAAATAATTATCTGCTTTTAATAATAGCTTGATTCTATTCATAATAAAAGCTTAATTAATAAAAGTTGTTCTAATAAATTTTCATTGGGATCTGTCTCTCCCTGACTCACTGCCCTATCAGGGAATGGAGAATTTACAAGCATGTTTGGAGGCTCTAAATGAGATCAGGACCCAATCTCCTACGCACTCTGACATGCATTACAATACCTGCAGAATAATGTATTTTTTTCAACATGTGGTTTTGTTCCTCATACAATTAAAGTTGTCTCTGAAAATATACTCAAAGAAATGTTTTATTAAGACTTTTATTGAGAAGAAAAGGTACTACAAACTCCAAGACATTATCAGCTCAGATCTTGTATGTGATGCATGAAGGGACTCCCCTAGGCTCACAGAATGCCAGATTTCTGTGAATTTTGTAATTCTGACTTGAAGTGCACTGCAATTTGTACCCATACACACTGCCAAAATCTTCAATAACTGCCAGAAGCAAAATACACTTTGAAATGTCTTCCAGCAGTAATATCCTGCAAAACAATTCACCGTTAACTCCACTGTTGCTCCATTTAAAAAAATAAAACAAAACAAGCAAACAAAAAACCCCAAACAAATGTAACTCATATTACATAAGCCCCATTGCTAAATCATCTGTGAAGTCTGAATTGGCAACACTCCTAAAAAAGTATTGTATTGACAAATACAATTCTTCTGTAATTAACAAGCTTCAAGTGATATTAAAATACTACTGTACTATACAAGTATATTTACATACCTAGCTATATAAAATATAAACAAAATAAGTTACATAATTGCTGTATCAATGTTTCATTGCTAAAAGGTGTGGGGGGGTTCTTCTTTCAGATGAGTAAGACTATGATTCTCTGACTCAAAGTAACAAGAGTAATATAGGCTTAAGAGGAGGGAATAAAGTATTGACACCAAAGGTGTATAAAGTTAGAACATAAGACGCATGTCAAGTCAGAGAGCATTACAAAGAGAATCTAGCATTTGCTGATACCATTTTCAAAATGACTCCTTTACAGTCAGCAACACACATAATTACATTGGTTTAAACAAAAAGTAAAGACAGAATTGTATTTTATTAGAAATTCCTAAACGGTTTCAAATATAAGTATTATATAAAGAACAGTTATTCATCTGTCCTAAGAATCATGTATTTCTTGAAAGAAAATTCCTTGTACCATGACTTTAAAGGAGGAGCTGGGGTGTTCAATGAGGAAGACACCAAGATATTCCTATGCTTTCCACACATGCCTTAATGTTTTTAACTGTATCATTTTCACTTTCCAGTCTTTCATCAGGTTTCTATACCTACTTAATGGACCTTATTATTGCTATTCATACAAAGTATGTTTGTACAGCAGCCTGATTCTGAGTGACACACAGAAGTGCTGCTTCAATGAAGATTCATTTATAAGCATACTCCTAATGAATCACCTTAACGGTAGAAATAACTTGCAATAGAATCTCAGAATAATATTTTCTCCTCTAATTTGTAGAAAGAGAACTTTTCTTCCTCATTTTCCAGTAAGCAGGAAGAAAAAAGAAGGAACAAAGAATCATTTTCAGATGCATGGTATAGAAATGTAATTTTTAATGGAGGAAAAAAAGGAGCCATTTTCTGTATAACTGCAAACTAACAACTTTTTTTTTTCCTTGTACAAAATTATCTTTTGCCACTTATTTCACACAGGTACCCCTAAAGTTTTTCCCAACTGGCATCCACTTTAACTTTCAAACATTCTTAGACTGGTTTTCAAAAATATTGGTGGGACTGAGCTGTCGACTCTTAGTTGGTTCAGCAAAACACAAGCCATTCTGAGGACAATTACTTCTTCCTCATACTGCCTACATGTATGCACTCTTTCTTTGAGAAAATTGAATAACGACTGATTTTCTCTGGAAAAGAAAAAGAACTTGTCTTAAAAAGACTGTATTATAGCATAAGAGAAGGAGGCAATTTCCTTACCCAACTTCTATGCCAATTACCAAGCTGTGCAGCTTACAACTCTCACTTATTGGAAGCTAACACCTGCCAACTGTCACTAAACCAACAGAGAAAAAAGAGACACAGTAATGTTTATATACACTTCTGCAGTCAGAATTAACAAAAAACCCCCACTATTTGCAACTGTCTGTAAAACCATAAGAGAGTATTTCTAGAAGTCTGCAATAAATATTTCTGCTTTTATATCACATTGAACTGAAAAAACATTTAAACCCAAAGCTCTGGATGAGCAATTTAAGAAACTCATCTATAAAGGATTCCTTCATTGCTTTCAGCTGTCTTCTAAGGCAGCCTTCTAGGTTTGACTAAGTGAAAAAAAAGAACACAGATGTTTCTACTTATCTACATGCAATAATGCAAAACTTTGCAACTAAAAAGCTCATCCTTGTAAGTGTCCCTATCTTCCTACAAACTAACTGAAATATAAACTAATTGGCAGACTACGATTCCTCCCTCAGAAGTGGTCCAATTACATACAGTAAGTCACAAATGCATGCAAAAACGTGTGTAGTATGCCAAATAAGAAAGATTAGCTTTATTTGGAAACATTTATATTGTAGAAGTATAGGAAGAGCAGAAAAATTGTTTAAAATATAACAGCAACAACTGAACTACAAATATTTAGAAAACATGGCATTTTGTGCATGCAAAAGTGAAAGGTTTTAACAAAAAACATAATCCATAGTTTCAGTATATTCAATCATCAAGCAGTTTCTTGAATTGCTTGGCTTGAATTAAAGTTTCAGATTGTTTTCTATTAAATCTTCACATAATGACTAAAAATAATAATCCTGCTATATTAATTTGCATCTTACATGCTCCTGTACTTAATACAGGAAAATCTGTCCTTATCTGGTATCACAGTCTTCTTCATCTTTCTTGATTTTTTTTAGGTATTTTGAGAGACGGCAGGCTTACAGTTCAAATTAAGAATTAGGTATCAGGTTTCTATATTACGTCCTGGGATCAGTTGAAGCCCATAATCTTGGCCTGGCAAGCCTTCTGAGATGTTGCTGTTCTGAAGTTATCATTCAATTAACAGCAAACACGTCCACAGATCAAGTCAGGAGCTCCAATTCTTGGGTGCCTTTCACAAGAACAAAGTCTGAAAGACAACTACCTCTAAGCAGACAGGTAATTTCACAGGTAATTATGTTCCAAATTGGAAGAATCTTGAAGGGCCTAACATGACAACTGCAGGAACATAAGAATTGGCTGCACTCCTACTACTTGTTGAAATCTGTCTCAGATTACTGTTTTTGAGACAGTGTCAGTAAACTTATGAGTGGTCCTCATCCAGACTTGGGCAAAATCAGACTATTTATTTTAAATCATTGATGTGAATTTATGCTCATGCAGACAACTTTAGACTGAAGTAGAGAACAGGCCAGGCAAATTAAAAAATGTGTGTCAGCACTTGTTATCTATTACCTCCTCTGACCCAGCTTCTCATCACTCCCTGCCCCTAGGAGTGAGATCAACTTTACCCAAGAGGTTCTCCAGGCCATCAAAAGAACTTCCAGGGAAGATGAGAGAACCACCCAGGATGAAAGCCAGGTTTACAAGTTTTAATGGGCCATGAATTCAGAGACAAGCATGACCACAAACAATACTATTATATCCATCAACAGAAAATTTTGCTATTTTCCAGGAAGATTAAATAACATTTTAAAATATTACCCAAATGCACACATTGGCATTTTTTTCACATGTACTAGACAGATTCCCATGTAAAGATCCCATAGAATGGGAATAATGAAGTGAGAATAAAAAAACCCCCGTAGATTAACAGACATAAAGCCACAAACATAAATACACTTTTTATATAAGTGCTTAGCAACATCCTGAAGGACTGTTTAGAAGAAGCACAAGTGTCTATGTTCTGTGAGGTTACTCCAAACACCTAAATACTGTTATTCTATGCTGTGGTAAACATCTTCAGCCAGAGAGTGCTCAGTCCAGCCCAAAACTTGCACCTGGATGATAATGGTTAAAGGCCTAATGCGAACAGCTAATAAAAAGTCCTCTCATTTAAATCTACCTATATTTAACTCTCAAAAGCCCTTACTGAATTTTGTGTTCTGACAAAACTTTCAGATTAATAAGACAAAGTGACAAGCAAAAAATTATTGGGAACTTGTATTTAACAACTGATTATCCCAGAATAGGCAAGAATTAGCCCCTGAACTCTCTGGAATCATGACCTGTGTTTTATGAAACTGAACTGGAATTACCCTGCTGGTAAACCAAAATTTCCAAAATTTAGTTTATTAGCTATACAGATAACAAAATAATTCAAAGGGAAATATGGTTATCTTAGATTACAATGTCTCCAAGTCAAACCGCCAAGTAACTGCTCTTTGGCTGCTTGCATGCCCCATTAAATAGTATAGTATCTAGCTAGTACCCACACAATAAGTGTTTTCTCCTTTTCTAAAAAGAAATCTGGTATCTATAAAAGAAGATTAATACCTCATTAACCATGAAAATCCTTGAAAAATAGGCCCAGAATATCCTAAATGTTTGGAGTGCTTTAGTTTAGACAGTCACAAACAAGTATCAAAATAGTTCTACCTAGAAGTGTGCTGACCTGAGCTAGGGGCCATCTAGAGACAGGTGCTAAACTGCTGAAATAAAAATTACATTTCAGGGTGCTCCACATCCTTCACTGTACTTATATTAATCCACCAGTTTTTCTTCAAGCTGGTCTGCAAAGAATGTCTGAAAGCTGATTAGTTCTGTAACATAAAATACTGTAGGTGCTTTGATAGTATTAAACAATAACACAGCAGTAAATTGTGACCTGTTCTCATTGGTTTATGTGATATATTAGAGTTTTGACAGTGGCCAAAAATGCACATATATTCCTTCCACATTTTCCTTTCTTCTCTTGTCACATCAGTACCAGTAAACATTAGCACAGATGCGGAAAAAGAGTGCTTGGTGTTCGATGTTTTGGGTTTTTTAAAGAAAAAAAAAAAGAAACAAAAAAACAAAAAAAACCACACACATGGGAAACCTTAGTGACTATTTTCAGGCTTTATCTAATCACTGTCAGTTAGCAACATTGCCAAGGATAAGGTTGGCTAAAAAATATTCAGTAGACACAAAAGCTTTCTATATGCATGTAAACAAAAGTATATGGTAATAAAGTATGGCTCTTTCAGAGTTGTCCTAGTTAAAAAAAAAAAATCCTAAACCTCTGTGCTTCCTTCTCGTATATGCATAGGCAAGGTCTGAATTATATGAAGCTGCTGTAACTTCAGATACAAACGTCACATTGGAGTGGAGTTAATCACTCTGAAGAAAAAAAGTCTTTATATCTTTTGAATGCTTCAAATAAGATCTCATGGAAATGAGACAAAACAAGTTTTATGGTTCAGCCACATTTAAGACTGGGTCAGCTGGTCTGTACAGAACCCACAGAACATATTACAATAAAAGAATGTGAGCGGAAATGGGAACAGCTGTGCTTTATTACAAACCTGGGGCTGTTTTAACTACAAAACTTTCTTTATGCCTTTAAGTTTCTGTAGGACACTCTGCCATTCTGAGCATCAGATTCAAAACTCTCATTTCCACAATAACAAAATACTTGGTTTAGTCAGATTTATCTTTTTCTGTATCTCACCTTTACAACTAAGTGTAAATTAATCTTTCTTCTCAGACATACCACTTTCCTCCATGCCCCAAAATCACATTTTGTAATCACACAGCCTAATAATAAATGAACCAACAAATTGCTGGTAATGAAAATGCAATCAAGTCTTTTTCATCCAAAACCCTTTAGTCATCTCAAGTATTCTTAGCTAATAAAACGCAGATCACCATCACATTAAAAACAAAAAGCTATTTAACATTTTTAAAACAATTATCCACTCCACTATCCCAGAGGGAGAGTTTACACTGGTTTTGCTCCTGATTCATATTCAATATGATTTTTCCAAGAAGAAACAGAGAGAAATACTTCAGTTCAAGAAAATTCCTCAAATAATGTCTCACTTTTTGCACATATTGGCAGAAGGTCCCCAGAAGAATAAAAAGCAACCATTACCACGTAAGTATACTTTAATTAATACAATGCAAGTACCTCAAAGTAGTGTTTACACTGACATTTTAATAATGCCATTAGTAACTTCTAAACTCATTTCTTAAAAATCATCCTACTTGAGATTATCTGCTTCTCTTTCCTTTCGTTATTTTGGGGTATTTATTAAAGATAACTTACTTCTTCAGTCCACTATCTTCAGACAAATAGAAGTGCATTGGGGGGAAAAAAACCCAACTATGCATATAGATATGTTTGTGTATGTATACAAATGTATGTTAATGTAATGGTGACTGGATGAGGCCAGATCAATGTGTCAGATGAGACAGTTATATATTTTTTCCATTATGCAATTTTTTTAATAGTTTTAATTAGGTTTTGCTGATGCTTTCCAGATTCTTACTTTGTAAATACCAGCTACTTAAAAGGAAATTAACTCTTCATCTAAACTGCTAATACTATGCTTACACAAATAAAACGTTTATAAAAAGACAAGAATTTTGAAATAAATTGGTTGTGATAGGAATTATTCACCATATACTGTAATTTTTCAGTTAATGCATCAGTAAATTTTGCAAAAATCTACTTTTCGATGGGGCAGATCAACATCAAGAAATGAAAGGGGCAATGAACTATGATGATGAGCCAAAGAACTGAGGATCCTATTCAGCATTTCCTTCCTAACTCTGAGGATAAGCCTTTTCTCCTACACTGACTTAAAAAAAAAAAAAAAAAAAAACAAACAAAAAACCCCCAAAAACCCCCAACAACAAAACACAAATAAAAAACCAAAGTATCCATCTGACAAGACCTAATGCAAAACTGAAATGGAAGATGTTTAAACAACAAAGTATAAATGAGCTATCACCCCAGCTGTTTAGAATAGAAGTCAGCATTGGCACTCTTCCACTAGTTATTCTTTAGTGAGGTTTTTTTGCAACAGCTGGCACAGTTCTTGTGTTATATAAAGTCAAGAAAGACATGAAAGCAATCAAAAAGAAATTCATACATAATTTTTTAAGCTCAGATAATGCTGAACTTTCACATTAATCAGTCTTTAGTTTGTGACTTTCAAAAACAACCTATTACGGTCAAGCTGTAGACTAATTTTGCAATTGTGATGGCCTGATTATGCCTTTTCCAGGGATATAATTGCCACACCTAGTCTAAGTGGCAGAACTGGATACTTTTTCAAAACATTAATGTTAAAAAACTTTGAAAAGTTACAGGGCCAGGAAAAGTCAGAGGGAAAAGGTATAACAAAAATCAAGAGCGAAGAGAGTTCAGGAAGTGACAAGAGAAGGGGAAAAAGCAGCATTTCAGAATGCCTGGCTTCCCAATATCTATTTCAACAGCAGCTGGTGTCCCTTGGAGCTCCTTTATAATGAAAATCTGAAGTGGAAACTGTTCAATATTCCAAAGCTCATTTTTATAAAAAGACCTGTAGACAGCTGATGAAAGGGGAGCTGGGCTTCTGGCAATAGTACAAGAGAGCGATGGCCTTATTCTTCACAAGAAGAAATACAAAAAACAAAAAAATGTATATTTCTAGCTGCTCTCTCTCATTTATCTTAATCCTTATTATTTTCTTTTTGCTTTGCTCAAAGTTCATAGTGAAAAAATGCAATACTTTAGCTAAAAGTACTACTAGCAACAGCAGTGAGTCTTCTAACTTCTAGAAACAGCAAGCTTTATCAATAGATAAGTTATCCTACTAGGTACTTTTAGAAGTTCACTAATAACGGTTGGTAAAGGAAAATACAGGTTTGATCTTCAACGTAGTAAGACATTTAATTTCTTTTCAACTTTATTTTAGGTGAGTAGTTGGCAAGACAACTGAATGCCTCTATCAAAACAAAGTCAGCTTTATTTCAAGTTTCAAAGAAAGCATACTAGTTGGAAATCCAATTATCTAGAAGGAAGTCTTCATTAAGAAATATTTAGGGTATAAGGCTACTTCTCTTTTCTCATGCAAGAAACAAAATAAATTATTTTATTTCTCCTAAGCTATGATTAGACTTGAACATGAAAAGCCTGAAAAACAGACATAGTGAAAAACAAAACTATACATGAAAGGTGAATTTATGATATTCATAAAATCAAGATAGCTTTCCAAAAAAAAAAAAAAAAAGATTAATTCATCACTGCATCACATATTACTTGAATTATAAGCAGGCACTCCAAAAAAGTCAGTGGGTTTACAGAACACAGAAGTTTAAAACTACATGGACTTCTTTCCCAGTTGTGGTAAAACCTAAATTCCCCATCTCACTGCAGCTGATGTGTTAGAACTAATCGCTCTTTTGTCATCCTATCCCTCTGCTTGAGACAGGGCACCAAGCTATCTCCCTCATTCAGCAAGCATTGATCACTCCCAGAAAGATTCGCACCTTAACTAGATACAACATCAAGACAACATTAACGGCCTGTTCCACTTATCAACACCCGGTGTTTGTTTTAAATATTTGCTTTCGGACTAAGTGTGTGTTATTTTGTTTGAAAAGTAAAAGTTTCATAACATAAAACAGCTATATTAATAAGAGATCCTTCCTACCGATGAAACTGAAGAGGTATCATTACTTAAGTACTACAACTTGTTACAACGCACCAATGTTAACTGACCAAGCTACTGAATCCTGTTACTCTCTCCCATAAAACAGACCTATAATATAACATCAAGCCTACCTAATGCACACAGCAAATCTAGCAGTGCATTTAAATACAATTATCAATGAAAACTAAACAGGGGATTCAGTCTGTAACATTAAATATTTCATTCAGACATTAAACATTTTGCCTGTTGGAAGAGCTATCCTTTCCCTTTCAGAAAGTACTGTTCAGACTGTATATTGATGTTTCCCCCTTACAGAGAAAGACTGGATAACATCATAGGATAATTCATGTTCTAAGGATGTCAGGACGTTTCTAGCCCAACCTCCTGCTCAAAGCAGGGTCAGCTAAGACATCAGATCAAGTTGCTGGTGGCTTTATCCATCTGAGCCTTGAAAACATCGAAGGAGGGAAACTGTACAACCTGAGTAATTTGTTCCAATGCTTGACTTAATATACCAACACCTTTCCTTGATTTTTACAAACAAATTAAATTTAGCAGTTGTTAAGCTGAAGTGCATTACTCAAATTTTATGGATAAGAAAACCATTTAATGCAGAAACTAATATAGCAGTAAATTCAAGTACATGCCTAACAACTTTGAGTACTGGCTTGAACAGTAATCAACAGCAAATTACAGTTACGCTTGTGTTCAAGTATTTTGCTAAACTGGAGAAAATTGAATTGTCTATAGTAAAGCAGAATGTTTCCAATAAAGCTATAAAAAGAACACCCATCTCATGACTAAATCATGATCTCTATGCTACAAGTTAACTCCTTTGCATGGGAACAACACATACTCTGACTGCTATGTGTCAATTATAAAAGCATTACATAAATACAATCAAAGAACTTGTCAAATACGTATATTTAGATTTCTTCATTTCAACACTGCACTGCTCGTATGAGCTCTTAAGAAGGTTCCACAGATACAAAAATGTTTTTACATATTGTTTCACATTAATTATAATATTCATTCTGTGGTGCAAACTATAACTCATCCATGCCCCCCATTTCAGACATGAGAGCTACAAAGTTATTGCAAATAGTATTTTTATCACATCAAAAGGACTACCTTATGTAAACAAAATACTATGGTGCAGTGGTAACTCCACCAGTCAGTTTTATTCAGATCTCAATTCAGTGAGAGGCTTACATCACCTTTTTGTAAATATTTAGATAAAGTAGCTGTAACAAAATCTTAACATAAAATGAAAAAAACAAGTATAAACACAAACCGACCCCAAATCATCAGTTATTTTATTTGCCAGCCCAGGAAGCCCCAAAACTTAGCAGGGTTAAGCAAAAATACAGTATATGCTCCAGTCAGAATTGCTGATGTCTCTTCATAATTAGGACTATTTGTTTAGCATTTCTAATGTTTACTATTACTTACAACTTTGGCAAAGTAAGCGTCCTGTCTGTCCTTGCTTTCTTGCGTATACAGAAACACATACTCCCATACCTCATTGAAAAATTTGTTCAGGAGTTCAATTTTTAAAAGGAACAATGGAGAAAAAACACATCATCAATTTTTTTTCTTCTTTCTTTCAGCAACAGTGTCTTTTACTTCGAAAAATGTTAGTGACTATGTTTTGAAGCCATCAACACAAGCAAGGTTTGAGTTAATGCTACACTCTTTCCTGTATCTCTAAAAATGTACCAAAACCTAACCAATTTCTAAGAAGAAAGTACTGTGTTGTTTCAGTGCAGAACAACAAAAGCCACCTTATGGTCTATGAAGAGGCGACCAATGTCTGGTAAAAGCACAGAAAAAGTGACTGGAGACTGAGAAGGGAAGGAGACTAGACTGGACTCGTGTAGCAAATCAAGAAAACGAAGGTCTGGGGAATAAAGAAAAGTAAATTGAAGGAATGCTGACAGGCAAAAAGCAAGGAGAGACAGGACTGGCTGAGAAAAGAAACTGAAGACAAATTCTGAATGGTCAAGACCAGGAGTACCTAAAAAATGAAGACTGAGACTGGCTACAGCAGGATAAAGAGACTGTCATTAGGAGACAGGTGAAAAGGACTGCGCTTGCAGAGGACTGGCAAAAGAGCCCTCATCCACCATGATACATTCTCTCTAAAGCCTAGAATAGAAAAGACTCCAGTCTTTCACCACGTTTCCACTATTAGAAATACCTGTGCTAATGTACTACAAACTATGCCATTTTGCTTTATCACTGGTGTATATAAAAGGGACTACACTCTCATAATGCTATCACTCATAATGCTGAAAGTTCAAGAGCTTTTGTAAAGGATTCAACTTTTCCAATCCTGTTGATAACCGTTGTGGGTCCAATACAGTAACACAAGAAATTTACTTTGAGAGTTGAAAATTTTCTGCGTTTTCTTGGGCTTTTCTTTTAATTCCTCTAAGTTTAATTTCCTAGGTTTTAAGAAAGCACATAGGACATGTATGTACTTTTAACCCCACAAACAACATGAAAGAATATTATTAAGGTTACTAAATCAACCACTCAAAAGTTATGACAAACACTGTTGTCTGTGCAACCATAATTCACTTCCCTTGAGTGTGTACATTTTTATGCAATATTTAAATAAACATTTACTGCTTCTTCAAAGTTATCTTGCCTCATTCAGTGCACAAGATGAACACGCACAGAAAATGATACAGAACCTAATGCAGGTAAGACTCTTGTCTTACCTACTGAAGAACAGTAATATGTGTAGTGAATGAGGCAGGGCTTGCAGAAAGAAAAAGGGACAGGGGCTCTGTAATATGCCACAAAGGCTTTAACGATTAAAGTCCTCCCTTCTGTACTTTCTCTCATTTCTCTTACTGTCATGCACACCATTTCACCCAAAATTTCCATAGTCTGTAATTAACTGTGAATTCCTCTTTTTCCCATCCACTCTGCAGATACATTCACAGGCACTCAGGACTGTTATTAAAAGCCATGGCAGTTGTAACTTGAGCAAACATATTTACAAAAATTGTAGAAATTTCAAACTGGACACCAAAAATGAGTGAATACTTTTCACCTAACCCTCTTTGTGCCTCTGTTCACCATCTGAAAAAGTCTTGTCTCGTCTTAGATAGTGTTTGATAAACTAATAATTATTTGTGAGGCATTCTGATCACGTAATGATAAGCACTTTAGCAAAGCCCATACAGATGTTATCAGTTCTGTCTTCAAAGCAGAGTTGAGTAATGTGGAGTAAATAAGTCATGGGCTCAAACAGTGATCAATGAGAATGATAAACAAAAGCAAAATACTGAATAAGTGAGCTCCATCCATCCTGTGCACTGAATGAAACAGGGTTCCTGTAGAAAAAAAATAGTATGTGATCATGTAGTTAAGACTGTATCAGAAAGACATGCTCAAAAAGGCATTTACAACCTCTTTGTTCCATAACCTTAATACTGTGGGATTTCTTTTACAGAAGGTGTTTAAGATACTTGATTTAAGATTCTATGAAATCAAGTAAGTTCTTGCATTATCATGCAGCTGTGTTGAGGTTACATTACTTTTTGGTGTCTGTCAGAAGTAAAACTGGAAATCTCTCTTCTTGGTTTAGAACAACATTGTAGATAATACAAGCATGGACAAGGACAGAAGTGTTTTGCTTAGCTTCTTATTTTTACTTTTTGCAAAATTTAGGGATGAATAAGGTATACTTTGATGCAATGTCAACTATCACTAAACACAAATACAAAAACTAAGCAACTGATGCTGATAATACACACTCAGAGGTAAGCAAACAAAAGCTCCATACCACCAACAGGCTCCTGCAGCATTAAGGAAAGATCTTATTAAAGAAATTTTGGTCAACTATTGTTATTTATACAACATGAGCCAAAGATCATTGTTACACAGGGATCTGTACAATATTACTGCAAGAAAGACATTTAAAAGTTACTAATGGTGGAAGAGAAAAAAATGGAGAATTTTTATAACTTCAGGTTATTTCAGAAAGCTTTCCCCAGCTCTTATGTAATTTCAAGTCCTGTGTTCATTGTTTTTACTGGTTTACAACTAACTTTATACAAAAGACTAAGTAAAGTATATTTGTTAACACCTCCTTTGATACAGCCACCTCTGCACAGGTAGCTGCATTTTTAGGCAATTTTTTGCCTAAGTTGTACACACCAGTAATTACATAATGGTTTATTTTTTAAAACCTTAAAGAACCCTTTAAATGTTTTTTTTAATGGGCTTTAATATAGTAAACATTGAAAACATTCTTAGCTCACAGGTCATAGTTTACTTTCATTACTAAATGGAGTATAGTTGATTAACTGCATAGATAATCTCTGGTAGGTTTTATAAGCAGAATTAAACAGTGCTTCACAGAGCAGATGGAATTCCTAAAGAGCCCCTCACTCAGTCTGCAGCTCAGGCCCAGCATCACGGGCACGCTCAGCCCCTTCAGGTGACTTTTAGCAGAGCTCAGCAATGGCAATGTCCGCAAGTGGTATTTCTGTTCTCACCAGCAGGTGTTACTACAGTCAGTCTGAATTACAGCCATTTACGGAAAAGTGATACAGAAAAGAAGCATAATTAGCATTTTACAAGGGGAAAACAAAGTGAAACACTATTCTTTTTTTTGCAAGAAGGTGCAATGAAAAAAATCCCTTTTTAGCTGATCACCATTAAATATACCCAAAACACAAACAAGTAAACGAGACGGAGCAAGGCTGCCTCTGGGCGTGCAGGCTGCTCCGAAAGACAAACCGCGCAGCAACAGCGGTGCTGAAATGATGCGCTAACTGTACGGATACATTTTTCCAGACGCTGCCAAAATCCATACGTGCGCCAGTAAGAACCAGACACAAAACCGAGAATTAGGTTTTCCCTGCGGCACCCTCCCCCGGCCCCTCCAGCGAGCCGTGCGGCAGGCGCAGCACGGATGCATGGCAGCTCGCGTCTCCCCCCGCGAAGCCCGCGATCGCGGGGGGACAGCATTCGCGAGAGGATTACCCAGGGAAGCCGTCCCACTTTCGGCAGCCCGGGGGTCCGAGTAATCCCGTCCCCAGCATCTAGGTGCCCTGGGAGGGGGCGGCTCGCCCCCCCCCCTTCCCCCGCCGTGTAACGGCCGCCGCCCCCGGCCGCCTCACAGCAGCGGGCCCCGCCGCCCAGGCCCGGGCTCCGGTACTGTCCGCGCGCCGTGGGGGAGCTCGGGGCTCTCTCGCCACCCAGCCCCGGGGCGAGGGGCCGCGGCCGCCCGCCACCCCACACCTGCCCCAGCTCCCGCGCCCCGCCGGCCGCACCGGGAAAGTTGACTCCCCGCCGCGGCAGGGCCCCCGCCCGCGCAAACTCACCCGCGGCGGCGCCCCCTCCCCGGGACCACCCGCTGCCGGGGGCTGCCCTCTCCCCTCACAGGAGGCAGCGCCGCGGCGGCGGCGGCGGCTCTCGCTCGCGTCTCTAAACCGGGACCCCGCTGCGCAAAGAGGGCGGGGGGCACACCGCCGCACCCGCTACGAAGCGAGCCGTGCCCTACCTGTGCAGTGCTGCCGCACAGCCGGGCTGTCACCCCGCGGCGTCCCGCCTCAGCTGCGCACACCTGGCACGGCACGGCACAGCCCGCCGCCCTCGCGCCCGCCTGACAGCCGCCCGCGCGCTGCCCCCCCGCCCCCCCCCTACTTCGCCGCGCGCGGGGCCGCCGAGGCCGAGCGGGGCGCGGGGAGCGGCGGCGGCTGATTGGACAGGGGTGATGTCACTCGTGCGCGCGCGCGCGAGCGAGCGCGGCGGGGAGGGGAGCCGTGGGGGGCCGTGAGGGGAGAGGTGAGGGGGAGCAGGCGAGGTGGGGTGAGGAGGGGAGAGGAGCGGGAGCAGGTGAGGGCAGAGTGCTGCGGAGAGAGCGAGGACAGCCGTGGGGAGTGGGAGGTGAGGAGTGTGGTGAAAGCAGAGCGAGGGGAGCCGTGGAGAGGAGGCGAGCCTGGCGAGGTGAGGGGCGAAGGGGCGTACCAGCCGGCAGCCCTGGCTGCGGTGGGTGCACGGTCTCGGGGGATGGGGCAGCGGGCTGAGAGGCAGCGGGAGGGTCTTCGCCCCGTCAGACCAGGAGCGGCGAGGGTGAGCAGTGCCGGGGACGCGGAGGGTTTTCAGCATCCCTCCATCCACGCCTGTCCCGCTGGCTGTGACACATGACTGCAGGTGCAACAGCACTCCGCGCTGTCCAGAGAGCATGTGCAACGCAGACTGTCTCTCACACGCACACACACGTTCACACACACTCGCAGGCACAGGCGTGCGCTCTGCACATGCCCAAAGGGAGAGTGAAGCACAAGTGAAGCTGCTGCCCATGCCCGGGCCCTGTCACTCAACTGCGCCCGCATCCACTCACAGCAGAAGAAGAGGCGGGAGACGAGACGGAGCTCAAGGGTGCAGCTGGGCAAGAGGTGTGGTGCTCAGGATCCTCGAGAGATGAGCCCAGTAATGCCAGGTTCAACCTTTCAATTAATACCCTCATCCCAAATTAGGAGAATAATTTTGAAATGACAGGATTTTTCTTCAGCCTCAGTTTATTTTCTGGACTTTGCATCTTCTATGCAGGATCATGTTTCTTAATTCTTCTTCATTACCACAAAGGCTAGATAGTTATTTTTAAAGCCTCTACCTCTCTCTTCAGCCCAAGTCCTGTGGTATTTCCCGCTTTGTAAATTGCTGCAGAAATCAAAGCTCCCAGAGGGAAAAAAAGACAAAAGGACTGTGTGAATGCACGGGCAGGAAGGTGCCCTGTCCCAAAATAAGTATGGGGCTTGGAGGAGAGCAAACAGGGCCAGAGTGGAGAAATGATCCACTGAGGAGCCACAAGCTGCCAAATTTGTGACAGCTGCTCCAGGAAGGACTCATGAGGGGTGGAACATGGAACCTGCAAAACTATGAGACATGAGCTCCCACTGTATATGAAACACAACTTTTGGGCGGAGCAGAGGCTGAAACTGTGACACTTTATATTTACAGAGAGTGATAGATAATACACAGTCACTAGCTGGCAGAGCACAAATAACACTTGACTAGGTTATGCCACCTGCACAGCAATAAGGACCAGAGAGTGGAAAACTTCAGCTAGTCCAAGGCCCTCAGCCTGACAGCCTGAGGCCCCTCATTGCTCCATGATCAATCCTTGCTGTTGGCAGTAACACCAGAGCGCATGCATTTCCCCCTGTGAGAAATGAGGTCTCTGCGGTAGAGAGGCATCTGGAGTACTTTTTTTCAGCAACTTGAGGTAAGGAAGGGCAGGAGGAAATAAGTCAGGACTGTTTCACTTGTAGCCGTCATCTCAGGTAGTTCTTGTATGTCTGAAAGGATTTGAACTCGCTCCTCTAAAACACAAGATACCACTGACCTTATGGCTTCACAGTCTGCAGATTGCAGCAGATGATACCGTTATGTCAATTACAGTGAGATCATACTCCTGTAACCATATGGGTCAGAAGCTTGTTGTTCAAGGATAAAAAAGATAGTTCATAAAAAAAACCCTAACAGATTCTCATTTAATCATTCCAGAGGTGGAGATTTAGGCTTGGGTCTTTAATTCCTGTGTCTTAATCCAATACTGAGCGTTGTATGCGTACACAAACATGCAAAAGAGGAGAAGAGCTGTCACTGTAGGTGTGCTCTCAATGCAACAGGGATGGAGGTTGCATGCCAGGGAGAAAACTGGTGGTACCAAAGGTGCAAAAAAAATGGGAAATAAAGACTGAACAGCAGAGCATGGTAGGGTAAACAGGTTAGATTATACATATTGGCAAACAGTATATAGTAATGGAACAGAAGGCATTTAAAATACTAGTGAGCTTTGAAACTCTGGCACAGACTTCATCTGCACTGCAGCTTTTAGACACCTTAACTGCTTTCTTACAGTGAGGACCATAAAACCATTTCAGCCCCTGGCAGGGTTTAGAGCAGTCTTAGGACTGCTCTGAATGGCATTCGGTTCCAAAACTGCCTCAGGCTGCACTTTGCTAGAAGCGCTAAAACACAAAAGTCTACTTTAGGATGATTTTCTGAAGGGAGTGCTAGGCTGCTTGACGTGTCCCCTCAGATGTCCAGCACAGGCAGCTATATACCGCCACAGTGTATTTAATGTTTAGGATACTCTCTGAAGTATGTTATTCCCTAATGTTCAGTAATTTCAGTTTCCAATTTCATTGCCAGAAGTTAAGATGGCTGTCATACACATTTTGAGGCAGGGTAATTTTTTGCTTAAATATACCAGTGGGTGTCTCCGCACTGCACAGAACGTCCCTGTCTCTCCCTTTGCTTGATTCAAACATCCTTCCCTAGAGCCAGGGAGTCAGCAAAGCAAATCAGGAACAGAAAACGTGCAAAAAGCAGAAACAGAGTGCATTCAGCACCCTGTGCATTTGTAATCATCAGCTGCCTGTTATTCTGTTAACACTCTCTTGCTACGATCAGTTTATATCTGGAGCTCATACACATACCTACATCCCTGGGTACTTGGTTCCTGTGAGGAATTTGCTCCCTGGAAAGAGGCACAAGTCATTTAGGGTCCAACCATAAGGATGAAAGAGGCATAGCTGCAGCCTGCAGCACTCATGGAGGAATAGCAACCGCTGACCTCACTTCGTATTTCCTACAACAAACATAGCATCCACCATGGGAGGAAGAGGGGGTGGGGGAATATGAAGCGGGGCAACAGCTTTCTGTTATTATAATAAAATGGAGACACAGGCCAGCATGAGCTTTATATACCCCTACCCAGTCTCAGCAATCTTTTAGAGGATTAATAAGATTAGAAGCCCCTACTGTTTTGCTAATGGCTGTTTATTTGAAAAATGGGTTTTCCTGTAAACATACAGAAATGACCATATGTTACTCCATACTCCAGTGCTGCCTTGGAATACTACTAAAAGCAGAGAAAGAAAATCATGTTCCAACTGCAAATTTTACAAAAAAGAAACAATTCGTTTGCCCTTCAACTCTGCTGCTGTGGAATCTTACCTGGTTGAGGGTAATGCACTAAAATGGCTGAAGAGTACTCTTTCTTTGAAAAATCTTGCTGCAGGTTATGCTGCTGTAAGAAGGCTAACAATGCTAACAATTTGTTTAAAAATCCATGGTTATTTGAATTCCAGATTCAAACAAAAATGTTCATATCTGACAAAGAACCGGAGCAGGAGAGAAATTAAGAGGATGACATGAGAGTATGTTTACACTCTATTGATCACTGACTGGTACTGTGAGCTCTACATACCAGTCCAGAGGTTGTAACTTGGGACATTAGGTTACTTTAAGTTATACTGGGGTTTGTTTAAGAAGCAGTCACATCAGATCATGGGTTGGGTGAATATAAAATTAGCTGTTCCTCTCAGTAAGCAGATCTCAACTTTCCCGTGAATCGAGTCCCACAAATTAAAATGTTTAACTTTCCCATGAAATTGTTTTCTCTATAAGCTATTACCAGGATATCAGGTTTGTACCACAAGACAGGTGACTCGAGTGTCACTTCAGAGAAGCAGAAGTAGCCCAGATTCTCTCCTGAGTCAAAAATACAATCTCTCACCAGTCCAGTCCATATTCTGTGGGTGCATATAGCCAGATGCATGTAGCTGCTTAAACTCATGTAGCTGCAGCCTTCCCATAGCAAAAACAAAGGAGAAAACCAAAATAAATAACATTTTTAGAAAGCGAATTGTGTGGTCCTTTATTGGCTGTTTCTCACACATGATAATACCTATTGATGCCCACAGTTACTCATTTGGCCCAAGTGAGAGACGATCATGTCGTGAATACAAAATTCCTCAGTTTACTGACAGTTCTACACATTGGGAAGATGTTGTAGTTTTCCTTAAGTATATATGAAAATCTGTGTAAACAATATGCAAAAAGGATACGAGTACTTACTGCAGTTGCAAGTCTTTAAATTTAGGAATTATTGTGTTACCTTAGTTTTGTCACCTTACTCTTATGCTTTATGTGAACCTTTACATGAGCTCAGTGTTTTTTTCTATGAATTCCTGTCTCATTCAGTATATTAGGTGAATATATATGTGTCCTGATTTCAGCTGGGAGAGAGTTAATTTTCTTCCTAGTAGCTGGTATAGTGCTGTGTTTTGGATTTAGTATGAGAATAATGATGTTGATAACACACTGATGTTTTTAGTTGCTGCTAAGTAGTGTTTATACTAAGTCAAGGATTTTTCAGCTTCTCATGCCCAGCCAGCAAGAAGGCTGGAGGGGCACAAGAAGCTGGGAGGGGACACAGCCAGGACAGCTGACCCAAACTGGCCAAAGGAATATTCCATACCATATGATGTCATGCCCAGTATATAAACTGGGGGGAGTTGGCCGGGAGGGGCGGATCATTGTTCGGGAACTAACAGGGCATCAGTTGGCGAGTGGTGAGCAATTGCATTGTGCATCACTTGTTTTGTATATTCTAATTCTTTTAGTATTATTATTGCCATTTTATTATTATTATTATAATTATCATTATTTTCCTTCCTTTCTGTCCTATTAAACTGTCTTTATCTCAGCTCACGAGTTGTTGTTTGTTTGTTTGTTTGTTTTCCCTGATTCTCTCCCCCATCCCACAGGGCGGGGGGGAGTGAGCGAGCGGCTGCGTGGTGCTTAGTTGCTGGCTGGGATTAAGCCACGACAATATGATACAGCATCTCTGCAATATTTCTTTATATTTTTACCAATCAATCGATTCAGGTGTAATTTACAGCTAAATGGTGCTAAATAAAAACTCATGTTCTTTTTTCATTGTGCCGATGAGTGCAGTTCCCGAGGGTTCTCCAAGGTTCCTGGCTTTGAAACTTTTCTTCCAAAAACACAGGTAGGAAAAGATTATAGTCTCTTCGTTTCAGTATGTGCAACTGAGATGATACAAAATGACATGTGGAAATTCCTAAATAAATTGCAAATATCTCAGCAACTAGATGTCCAACTAAAAATATTAATGGCCTGTTTTTTCAGAAATGCTAAACATTTTCCATATTCTTTACAGGGAAGCATGAAGATAGAAAAGAGTCCCCAAAATCAGGCCTGAGGCTGGCACTTCAAGCTGGTTGAATGGAGAATAAAGAACACTTGTCTACTGTCTTTGAAAAAAAAAAAAAGTCTGAAGTGGCTTGCACAGTAACACAGTCTGTGAAAGATATGGAGCTTAGTTCTCCTATCTTGCCAACTTGTTTTAAGCACTTTCTCCTATTTGAAATCATGCAATGTAAGGCTTTCACAAGCAAATGCACAGATTTCAAAGAAAATCACTTCATTCAAACCTCAGTAATAACGCACACATAATCTTTACTTTGGCCTTCGGATTTTGCTGTTCTTTCAGCATCATTTTTGGAGGGAAATATATAATGCATATTTGTATGTCACGTTTTATTTGCCTTTTTAAATAAAATATTCATCAGATACAAACCAAAAGTATTAATTTACTTCAAAGGAGAAGAATTGCTGTGCAGTAGGGTTCAGCATATTTGTAGAGGCTACAATATGCTCCAGATTCCTGAAGATTATTGAACTATTCTTTGATGATATCTTCAGAAGCTCTTTTTGAAGGAGCGTTTCTGATGGCAGACTCTCGATCACAGCAGGTATTTGGGTATGAGGCACTTAGCTGTCGGATACTTTCCACTAAGGTGTGACACATGCCTTGGACTTTCAGCACATTTTTTACACTCGCTAGCCTGCTCGTCATCACATATTAGCAATGTGGGATTTTTAACCTCTATTGTTTCCTAAATCTTATCTGAAATCAGCCTGACAGGACAAGGTACAGAAGCTGATACAGCCCCTGTGTGATTGTGAGAGGAAATGGGAGAAAGAGATTAGTGCTAAAAATTGTATGGCTACTGTTACCTGTGCTGTTAGTTGCCATCAAGGTCAGTAATGGGTGGTTTCCTTGTTACTGCTGTTGTCTTCAGCTGGGGAATATTGACATGCCTGTGTCGAGGCTGGAGTGCTGCAGTGCTTGCAAAGCCACTGTGAGAAGATCTCACCATTCAAACTGCTTAAACAAAACAACCACAACATCAGCTTGGTGGTAAAGGCGAGGCCAAGTTTACGGCTTGCCAGCACAACCCTAACATATTTGCCTGATGATCTTCAGTACAGGAGATAAGGTGTATCAAAATGATGTACTGGTGGTAAGGAATTTGGAACAGCATCAAAATGCATCCCTAAAGGCTACCGTCATCATCGCTTAGTTTTAATTCTTATTTTGTGAGCAGAACAACCCTGCTTAAGCATCACATTCTCTCTGTATCTTTGTTTTCTTGCTATTCTGTCTTAGGTGGCCTAACCCCAGCTTTATCAGGTTCATCAGCTGTGCTACATCTAGTACAGTTTTTCTTTCCTTCTGTCCTGATAAGATTGTACGTTGTGTGAATGCCGTGGCGAGCTTGTACGTGAGCAACGTACGTGCTCCAAAGCCTGCTCGAGTCCTACAGCTACAACGTGACGTGGGAATTTGTCACATACCTACTAGTGCTAATGACAAGGCTAAAACCCTGAAACCTCCATATCTGAAATCAGTTTGTTCACCTTGCCTTGACTGTGTGTGCATATAGGTAGATATACATATACATATACATATACATATAGATACAGGTATAGATACATACATGTGTGCATGCCATATGTACAAATGAATTTAGAACAGTTTTCATCAGGAAGAAAATAATGAAAAGGACTACGTCCTAATTTTCATCCGATACAGTCTTTTCTTTTAGAGCTCCAAAAAGTCTTTAATCTTCTCAGCAATGTATGGCTAAACTTAATTTAAGGAATTCTCATGGGACTGACACAAATTGGTTGCTCAGCAGTTGAGATCATCTAATAAAAGGCTAATCTTTAAACTACAAAGACTAGAAACTTCCACTTCAAAAGGTTATACTCTTTTCACTCTTGCTTTTTCAAGCAAGGTATTTTCCTTCTAAAAGGATATAAAAGTAAAGAAATAAAGAAAGGGGAGATGTAACAAAATGCATACTTTAAAAGGTTTATATATTTTAAAGTAATATTTTAATACATTTTACAATTAATGTTGCCAAATTTCTTTTAATGAATGTTAGCTGTGGATTAGAAGAGATTACCAATGAGAAAGATACTGAAAAAACCCATTTCTTAAACCTTCTATTATGTGAAAGTTTAATTGACATTCATAAAGTTCTTTGCAAAACTACAGTCCTAATTATTGTGGTGTACTTTGCATAATGTGTTTCAAATGTTTTAATGTTAGGAAATGCGTTAAAATATTTTCCCATTTCCAGCAGTAGAAGATGGAGCTGTCAGGATTTCCACCAGGAAACCTGACACAACTGTCAGCAGCCAGCAGCGCGCCCTTGCAGCAAAGAGGGCCAACAGCGTCCGGGGCTGCATTAGGAAGAGCGTTGCCAGCAGGTTGAGGGAGGTGATCCTTCCCCTCTCCTCAGCACTGGTGAGATACGTCTGGAGTGCTGGGCCCAGTGCAGGGCTCTCCAGTACAAGAGAGACATGGCCATACTGGAGCAAGTTTAGTGAAGGACCACAAAGATGATTAAGGGACCAAAGCATTTGACCTAAGAGAGGGCTCGCTCTCTCTAGCTCCAAGGGCTGGGATGTTTTAGCCTGGAGAAGAGAAGGCTCAGGTGAGTCTTATAAATATGTATAAATATCTGAGGGGGGCTGAGTAAGGAAGGCAGAGCCAGGCTCTTCTCGGTGGAGCCCAGTGACAGGATGAGAAGCAATGGGCACACGTTAAAATACAAGTAATTCCATTTAAGCATTAGAAAACCTTTTTTACTGTGAGGGTAGTCAAACACTGGGACAGGTTGTCCAGAGAGGCTGTGGAGGCTCCATCCTTGGAGATACTTAAAAGCTGCCAGGACATGTCCCTCAGCAACCTTCCCTAGCTGATCCTGCTTGAGCATGGTGGTTGGACCAGATGACTTCCAGAAATCCTTTCCAACCTCACGGGTTCTGTGATTCTGTGATCAGGATATTGTCCTGTATGTGTTTTTATGCAGAAAATTCCAACTTTTAAAATATAATGAATACAATTTTGCAGTCTCTACGTATTCAGGACACATGACTTTTCCATGTAATTCCAAGACGTGGTTCATAGAGTACATTCAATATAGATACACTTTAGAAGTTTTTCTTAACACAGTGACATTTTAAAATAAATATATGCATGTGTACACATATGTGTATGTATAATATAATGAAACATCAAAGACATTCCTTATTTTTCGAAAGGAACAAAGATTTGATATAGGTTAAATGCATCCATAAGTATTTGTGGAATTGAGGATTTTAATTTCTTTTAGGTATTATAATGCATTCATTATAGATACTGTAATATTTCTACAGATTGCATTACATAATCCTTCTCTGAAATACACCCTCTTTTCTGAGTGGAATATGTTATGAAAAGCAACTCTAAGCTATAAAAAGTGCACAATAAATTTCCGAAGCAAGCAGAAAAATAATATATTTATGCACACAACCACCACACGCACTATTTCAAGTGCCTAGGCATTAGTCATGTTCTTGATCTTCCCCTTTCTTTTTGCAGGGTACATGGCGCTTGAATCTTTTCATCGTTCACTGAATGTATATATTAGGAAGTGTTTTGTGGTTTGCTGCATATGGTGGCATGACTGGATGCTATATGGACCATTTCAAAGTAGACATAAACTTTCTAGTGTTCTGCCATTCAGAAGGAGTGGAGCTGATCCATGTGCTCTCTTACAGTCTCATGTTCCTTCTAGAAGTCTTTACTTTCTGCTAACATGGTACTTGCTAAATGTAAAAACTATCTGAGTCTCATCTTCTGAATGGAAGATCATTAACATGGATTAATGATCTCATAAAGTTAGGCAACATGGATTATAGGCACATCAAGTTTTCAGAGTGGTGGTTTCTTACCTCCATTCTTTAGGATTCAGAGTAAAAGTCAATATTTTTCATTTTAGACTGGTAAAATTTCTTTCCTTAAGGTAAATCCTTCCAGGGGCTGTAGGAATGACAATGTCAGCCTTGTTTATCTACCTCTCAACTTTTTAATAACTTTTGATAGAATTGATGTTTTATACTTACACTGTACATATTTCCATCACACTGTCCATGTGACCATTTGAAGAGGTCTGAACCGGTTGGCCAAATTTGAAGTACTGAAGTGTCAGAGCTAAATTCTTACACATTTAGTGAAGGCAGGGCAGAGTAGAAATACTTTGTAAATGGCTTGATTTAAGGAAAAGCGGCATTCCATTAAAGATCATAAAATCTGCATGAGACAGAGCGTCCCTATAGAAGTCCCAAATTCAACATAAACTGCTCCGAGGATAACCCGTTAAATTTATCCACAAGAAAAATCTGTCTCCAGCGCTGTAGGATTAGTGCAGTACTAATTCAAAACTGAGATTTTTCATAGAGCAAAACACAGGGAAACAGCCTAGTTTTAGACAGTCCAGTCTGCTTGGTACATAAACCATGCTGAATTAGTGTCTGAGATTTGCTCCACTACTACCTGATTTTGTGCTTACACATTGGTGTTTGCATGCTGTTCTTCTTGATTAACAGTTAACAGTGACAGACAAAAGCCAATAAACACAACAGAAATAAAAATTCTAAAAGAGAAATGCAGTATTATTCATAAAACATTTCATTTAATGTCAACAAGGCTATAAAAATAAGTGAAGTCAGAAATTACAGCTCCAGTGAGGCTAGTATTTGTTTCTTGGTGGTTTGGTGCTTTTTGTGTTTAGCAGATGCTATACCTCAGGGGGAAAAAAACCCCCAACAATTACAGTTTACAATTAATGCCTCTGTAGTTCCTAACATTTTAGTGACTAATCACAACAAGCTGCATCATTACACTGCAGTACACACAATTCCTCTGTTAAAAGGATAGTTTAGAAAGAGAAATTTAAGTTCAGCCTAATATCCGTCTGTTTTTTCATCCAGTGACACACTAATGGAAAATACAGACACTGTTCTGAACAGCAACCAGAACTTGAATGTCTCTGTCCTGGATGAATGACATAATTTCTTCTTCTTCATATCTCTCCCATTAAATCTTCATTTATCTTCCGCATAGCTTCAGTTAGAGACTCTTAATCCTGCTGGGATTTAAGAACTAAATGTTACTGTGGTGCAGACTGCATTTGGGAAAATACACACTTCCTAGAAGAAACGTAAAAGCCAGGGAATTTAGATTATTAGAAGCTATGAGTTTGGAGGATATGGGTCTTAGATATCTGAAATGACAGTTAGGTGGCACTTAAGTCCTTTTGTTAACTTACCTGTCTGCTTCTCTGCAGATATGTCACAACCAAATTCTATCAGATCAGTCTAATCTCCTCATGCAACAGCCTAACTGATCTTGTGGACAGATAAAAGGCAGTAGATGTCAAATACTAGGAATTTTTTAAGGTTTCTCATAATAGACTCTGAGCAAATTGGAGAAGATGGTTTAGATAAAAATGCTACTGCCTGGCTACAAAACCAGCTGGAAAAGCCTATTCAGGGTAATTAGCACTGACTCGGAGTCAAAATGGAGAGGTGTGCTGAGAGATGTTTGTCAAGGGCCTGTCCTGGCATGTTATTGTTTAATATTTGCATTTTTGAGAAGAGTGATAGAAGAGACTACATGGCTTACTAAATTCAAAGATGGTCTAGATGGAAGGGAGCTAGCTTGCCAGAGGACAGGTTTGAGTTCAAAATGGAGTCTTGACAAGTGGAGATTCGATCTGAAAAAAGTAGTGCACTGTAGGAAAGGATCAGTGGATTATCCAAGATGATTCCTGAGCACAGGCAAATAGCATCATACTGCTGCAAGAAAATCAAACATCAGGCTGGGACTTACAAACAGCAACGTGAAGCTGCAGAACGTGTGAGCCGGTCCTTCCACCTTACTCAGGTCTGGCAAGGTCTTACAGTACCATGTCCAGTTTTGGACGCGACAGCAAATGGATGTGGAGCAGTTGGACAGAACTGAGACATGCTGAGAAGAGTCACTGTGCCATATGGAAAAACTGGACAAAACGAGATTGTTTAGCCTAGAGAATGGGGGACTAGGTGGTGACATGACAGCAGTCTATTGAGTAAAAGGTGGAAGAGAAGGAGGTTCACCTGTTGTTCAAGCCCATAGTAGAGAAGACAAGAAGTAATGGCTGTAAATTACAACAAGGAAGCACCAGCTTAGATGCTAGTGGTTTGAAGTCTCCAACTTGGGAGCTTTGTAAAAGCAAGAATAATCTCACTAAGGATGATCTTGCCTCAGGAATTTGGCTGTACTAGGTGATCTCTTTAAAGCTCCTTCAGCCCTGTGATTGATTGTCTTATTGATGTCTAAATCTCAACTAGACTGTTTTCCTGTAGCAAAAGCCTCAAGCAATAGCAAAACTGAGTCGTGAATATCTTCAGTACCTTTTTTAGATTATCCAGGCTGTAGCAATATTGTATTCTGAAGCTGTAAAAGATTATTTTGCCCCTATTACTCTGCATTAACTGAATGATGATGGGAACACCTGCTGCTTTTCGTAAGAAGATATTGCAACACAGGCAGTGGTTACTTCATTTATTGCCCTGCCTGGGACCTGCTCAGCCGTAGCATAACCTGTCAATTATGAAACAGAGAGAACTGCTGAAAATGCCAAGGCAGTGGCCAGATTCATCTCACCTACCTTCTTACGTCTACAGTATCAATGTCTACAACTGCACCACTCATGCTAATCTCCATTCGTGGTGAACAGAGAAAACTAGGCAGTTTTAGGACGCAATTCATTTGACTTATTTTAGATGTCTATATTAGGGTGAGATGAACAGAAGTGCTTGTTTTTCTCCATTGACTAGATGCAGACTAGATGAATAGCTCAGATGGGGAAATCTGCATGGCAAATATCCTCCTTTTCTAAGACAAATTCTATCTGGTGTGTCGATTTCAGAGTCCAACAGTACCCACATAACAATATTAGATACACAACAGTGCTGACTAGCAGCTGTTTGAAAGAGAAGGTAATAGAGACAAGACCTCACTCCACCTCTCAGTTAACTCCTACAGCTGTTAACAGCAGATAGAGCTAGAAGGTAGAGATTATAAACAACGTGAAATGACTGACCCCATAAGAAAGGAGTGTGATCATGCAAATTATGTTAAAACCAGAGAATTAATACGTAAAATCAGGGCCAATATCTTTCAGCTGAAGAGTCTATTGATTAAAACTGCTGTGCACAGAACTGCAGTGCACTGGTGTTTATTTTTAATTAGAACAACCACTTATATTGAAAAGCATAGCATTTCTTCCCTTGGGCCCTCCAGATGAAGTGTTAAGGTCAGGTTCATGCTATGTCTGGAATTATATATTCATTATCAGATTATTATATTTTCAATAATTAAAAAAAAATCATTTAAAAGGGAGGAGCACTTCACCTCACTTCTAGCCCTAAGATTTTTGCTGGAAAATGGCTGCCTTTCCTATTTCAGTAAAACAGTATTTTATAATTGAGAAAAGAGCAGAATGCACTCTTTAGACTCAGTCTTTGAGTCTTTAACCCTGCCTTCCTCTACAAGATCAGATGGTTTTCTTTTCCTCTGGACTCAACAACTGTGTCAAATAAAATAAAATTGAAATCTTACCAAATATACAGGTTTTCACCAGTGCCTCCCTTGAAGGGCCAGGTATCCTGACTGGTTCCATAATCCCTGGCTCTTCCACCTCGCCCTTCTTTCCTCTTCTCAACTCCTCCCTTTTCGGCATTTTCCCCCAATATATTTCTCTCTCTTTATATTTATTATAGTGTTCTGTTCTGGGATTGCCTGTGACAGTCAGATCCCATGCTAATGGCCACAGTGTGTGTACCCAGTTAGCAGAAGCATTTAATTGCCAAGTTCCATTCTGAATATTGCTTTGCACAGTGCTGGAGTCACTCTAAGAAAGTCACTTGCAGGAGAAAAATAGAAGGAACCTTTTAGCTCTGGGGCTACTAGAGACAATGTTTTCTCAAGTGCATAGAGAATTAATTGTTGTTTGATTGCCTGAGGATCCAGAATACAGAAGCCAATCAAGATGGACAAAGACCATCGACTAGACATTTGCCCTAGAGACTCCTGAAAATATACACAGCATTGGACTGTATTTCTTTAAGCCTTCTAAAAAAATCCATCAAGCTTTGCAGGAAATAGTTTGCATATAAAACAGAATAAGTGCCTGATAGAGTAACTAGGGATTGCAAGAAGACTTCTGAGAAGTCAATGTATGTTACTCAGATACACTGGAGCCCTGAAAAATCAGGCTGAAGAACCTTTCTCTGAACAAGGGGTTATGCAGCAGTCCCTAGAGCTTCATTATAAACATGTTTTTAGATAGCTCCGTGGGACTCATGTTGAGATGGAAAAAGACTGTGTGGAGAAAGAGTTATTAACTAATTCCACTCCTTTTGTAACAGCTACAAAACTTTCTTGTTCTTGACCATGAAATTTTTAATCCCCAACAAGTTTCCATGGATCTTCCAAGGTAAAACCCCATAATCTTGCTTAAGGGGGGGGAAAAAATGAAACTACTCTGCCTTGTAAAAAATATTAAACATTTTTTTGCATTGTGGAGTGTTTGTAAATATGGCATGTGAGACTTGCATTGTGACTCGACCATTACATGCCTGTATTCACTAAACATTGACAGCTTATTTTAAACAGTAATACACTGAATGCGGCTTCGCTGAAATGCCTCACAAATAAAGCTGTTATGTTTCCCTAAAGTAAACTGCTAAGCACTGAAATTCAGACATTCCTAGAGAAATTTATTCATTTCTAAATCACTTTCATGTCACTGTCACGCACAAAGATTGAAAAGACCCTCACACACAAAGGCCTGCCATCGCTGATGAGGTCAATGAAACTACCTACATGGTGAAGTCTGCTGGATCAAGCTCTTAATTTTCTGCTTAGCATTTTAAATACCATAGGAAAAATGATTCATCAATATTTTATGTGCATATTTACTTATTTTCCAGTGACCTCCAAATAACTGGTGTGTTCCAGACTGCAGTCACTTGAAATTGCATTATAAATAAACAATATTGACATGAAAAGCCAAATGCACAGGTAGGTAAATAAGCAGATTCCAGAATGCCGCACGGTTATTGCTCTCTGGAGTTAACACTGAGAATGACGATGTATCCCCTTACTATGATTTAAATTGTCTTCTAAAAAGAAGCAGGTGCTCCAAGGTAGAGAACCCAAATATCTGTGAGATATTCCATAACGCAGTCGAAATACAAACCAAACAAATAAAGGATCAGAGAATAGATTGAGTGCAAATCAGAAGGGAATGCAAAAGGCACTGTGTCTGGCTTAGGTTAGAGCAACATGCAAATTGTTCACGTGTGGGTAAGCAAGGACCGCCTTGGAAGCAGATGCTGAAGATCGCTTCTGGCTGCGGCCAGGCTGCTCCTGGTCTGGCCTTTGGCAGCAGTACCGGTGGTGGAGAACTCTAACACACCATGCAACTGGCCCTAAAGCAGCCATAGATCAGGGCCATGGGTGACGAGTGAGATCACGTGTTGTTTTTCCATCCAGTTTCTGTTTTCAAGCAGAATCTGAAAATCAGCTGTCCAGTAAAGTCCAACTGCATTAAGGGCTTTTAAACGCATGAGGATAGGTTTCAGACGTCAGCAGTGACACCATCATGCCATTAAGTGATACTTTCCGACAGACCCAGTAATCTCTGCAAAACGCTGCAGCTGTACGCCAGAAAGGCTCCTTCCATGTACAAACCTGACATCAGTAAAGCATAAAAGATGGAATTGCCAGTAATGACTGCATAGCAAATGAGAATTTTAATGCCATGTATAAAGAAAGCAAAAAGCCAAGACCAGAAAAAGCCACTGTTAGGTAATGAAAAAAAAAAAAAAATTAAAAAAATCCGACAAGCTAGCAGTCTGGCAGCAGTCTTTTTTGAGCTCTATACTGATTTTCATCTCACAGCTGCTAAACCCCAGCTGTGCACACCTTCTGTGGCAGCCCACATGCTATTCCTGCAGCTTCCAAAGGCCACACTTGGCGAGCTGACCTTTAAGAGAGATACTGGGGAAGGAATGCAATATTTCCTGCTTGGTAGGAGGAAGGTAAAACCACTGAAAATTGTTTAAGGCTTTAATGTATCCCAAATAGAAATTACTAACCAGCAGTCTGCTGGAGAGAACAGATGGTCTGATCGCACCACAGGTTAAACATCGCTGAAGCTGATGAGCTCTATATTGCTCTGCTGATGGAACTAAGAAAAGTAAATCTGATCTCTGCAGCATTACTGCTCCTTATGCAAAGGAGCTTTTTACAGGTGTCACTAATGGAGTGACTTTATTATCAGTGTTGCCTTATACTTTGCATTAGGAAATTTTGTTCAACTTGCATATAGTTTTTCCAAACTAGTTTTTTTTCAGGCATATGACTTGACATTTTCCATGCCCAAATACCCAGAGTATAGCCTTTAGTGAATTCCTAAGATACTGATGTTTCTCCTTAGGAAACCCCAGGACTTTATCCTTTGGACAAGGACTTGGCATTTGACAGGGTGGTAGTTTTTGTACTGTTACTTCTGTAATTTTGGCTCAAACTCAAGCAAACGGACTGCTCAAGTGAGTAAAGACTGCTGCTGTTTTACAGGTTAAAGGTGTAATGAGTCAGGATGCAATAAGCATGACTGAGACTCTCAGAGTATATTCAGGTGAAAAAACTTAAATATGCCTGATCTCTGGTACAGAGACCAGCTGGCCTGGCATTGCCCATAGCATCATTATATTCTCTTTCTCCTTACAGCAGGGGGGCCTCATTGCCACCGCCTGCAGGGAAAGGTCCCTGGCTGGGCTCATTTCCAAATGGTGCCAGTGAATTGTTTGTCAGGGTGCTTGTTGGCCCCGGTCAAAACTGTGCCATCACCTCAGAGTACAGACAGGTGAGTGTCAGTGCTTGAGACTGTTTAATTTACTTTGACCTCAGAGCTCCCGATCCCATGTGTCATCCTCACATACAAACGTGCTTCATACTCTCGCTGCTCCTAAACAAGCTTGAGTAGCATGAACAACATACAGAGCATGTATGTTGGCCCAGAATTACCAGCGGCAAGCCAAACTTTCCTTGAAACTGCTTCTTTTGCCTAACCTTAGGAAACCCTTCTCTTCACTTTGGGGTCCTGGCATTGTGCTAGAAGCAGCCTGACTTGATACCCGCTAGGTTTGGTGTGCTGAGCAGGGGGGTACTGGACCAGGCAGGGCAAAGGAAGACATTGGAGAACCACCACTTAGAGCTGCTGGAGAGATTGGGAGTGCCTGGGCAGGGGAAACAGCATCAGGTGGACCCAACTGGTTGAGGCCCTGTGAGTAGCATTCCCTATTAAATAGTGCCAACGCAACCCCAGAGTAGCTCAATGATGCTACTCTGCATGCTACGTAGCATATGCTCTCTGAGACACCATCTTGGTGGAGAAAATAATCTGTGGTCATATTGTCAAGGATTACTATAATCCATGCATTAAAAGGGGAAATTAAGCTTGAGCAGAAAAGTTTGATTTTACTGCCTTGTAGCTTTTTAGTGTTTGTCTTTCCAACATCAATAATGTACTTTTAAAACAGATTTTCTGGCTCATTTGTCATTTAAGATAAAATGCATGAATATGTATTTATCCTTTCTCTGTACAGGGATGCCATGAACATCCTGGGTACTATGGCTAAGCCAAAACACTGTAGGAAATGCGATTTAGAAATTGAAAATTTAGCTAACAATATTTGCAGTTAAACAGTTTAAACACTTTTGCTTGTTTGTTTCAGATAAAATTGCCATAGACTATCCTTCAAGCAGAACTCTGGGAGGATGACACATGTACTGTTGCGTTGCTTTGTTTGTACCTGCAAATGTTACCAACTTATAGCTGTAGTAATGAGCTGCTGAACAGCATATTGCTTTAATATTGAAAAATGAGTTTAGAACAAAGACAGGCTATAGTTAATTACAAACATACCCAATGCTCACATCTGAGAGCTCTCCAGTAGGAATCAGAGCAGATATTCTATATTTGGTTCCAGACATAGTGGAGGAATTTGACAAAACAGTCTGTCTGATGGTAAAATTAAGGACTCATTGGTTCTATGGGGTACTTTGAGTTGTAATGAATTGCCTTCAGATAGGTCACTTGAACTCTTGTGTTGGCTTATGTATCAGCATCTGTGCAAATTCAAACCTGAGAAAGTCAGTGTTGGTTTTATCCACAAAGGAGGCAGTCCTCCAACAGCCTTTCCTGCTTCTTTGGTAGGGAAGCTGTGTCAAGTTAGTTCAAAACTTCACCAAGTTTTAGATATGGAAATACAAGTGATGACCTCTAATGTGCTCAGAAATACAAATGAGATTTGGACCTCTTTTAAATATTAATTAAATCAAATGTAGTATAAACTAATTAATATAATCTAGCCTTTGCTTTGCAGTAGGAACATATGAGATATTCACAGATAATAGGTCAGATGAGGAGACTTAAAAGGAGACAACCTTTTCATACAGAGCTTACCTTAAATTGTATTTATTCATCAGATCCCTTATTGCAGTTATGAGATTTGGAGGCACAATATGTACTCATTCGGTCACGATGGTATAAAACCCCCTTATTGTTTGGCATCAGTTGTAAGTGTATATTAAACAAAAAGCTAACACAAGATTAAAAACGGGGTCAAAATCAGGATGATTACATTTTTTGTCACATCTGGCATTCGGTAATTATTTCAGTGTCTTAAAATGCAAGCGACCAGTTCCATAAGAAATGCATTATCCATGCGCGTATCATGAGGCAAATCCAGATGCTTCCCTCATAATAAAAAAAGTTCCCTTATCTCCCAAGAACACACTGTAGATTCTCCAGGACTCCACATACTCGTTGGTGTACTTTAGAGTCAGATGCAGTGATGAAATCGCAGCGCCACTGTGAGGACACAGGTTTACATCACTAGCAGACAGGACCACCCTCTCCTGACCTTTATTTTCCTTGAACCTTTTGGACATGTTGGTCAGTATGTGATTGAAATAGTCAGCAGGCTAACGTGGGTTTGGCTGGCAGTCAAACACAAAGCGTGATGCTTGGGTTCGTACACTGCAAGTACTGGGCTTGGGGAAGTATGCTTGGTTCAAGGATGGAAAAAAAATGGCCACAACTGAGATTAAAATTCAAAATGAACTGTGACCACATGCTCACTAAGGAAGCAATTAGACAAACTGTGTGGTATTGCATGACTATTTGTGAGGAATGCTCCCAATAAATATCAGATATTAGTAATACAACTGATAACCATTCAAACAAATTATAGCTACCTTAAAAAGAGATTTCTTTTCAAAGTGTCAGTCCCACATTAAAAACAGAGATTTTTTTGCTCTGAAGTGTCTGTCCTTTTTTTCAGGAGATGATTGATTTTTCAACTCCACAAGGCCCTTATCCAGGTGCTGTTCACCACCTTCCTGTCCCAGCTCTCCATATCCTCTCCGATGTGGCCTGGGCCATACATACCTGTTTATGTGCATTGCTAAGCACTTCAGTGCCTCTTAAAATCTGGGCCCTAAACTCTTACGTGTCTATCCTTTTTATCAAAATGAATGTGCAAAGTCTCTGCAGGGGCAGACCGATGGGAGGTCAGAGGGTTAATACGCACTGCATGTTCAGGGTTGTACAAGGACGGGGAGAAACTGCGTCTCTGATTTCAGGTTGCCTACAAGGACAAGCTGACTGTGCATGTGGGCATCTTGGAGACAGTCCAGACTCCACGCTCTCTTGGGTCCAGATAGCTCAGCTAAACATAGGCAGGATGATGGGGTCACAGTGAATTCACAGCTTTTATGAAAGGGAACAGATATTCTCAGCAACAGGCCCTATCTCTCACCATCTGCACCATTATACAGTATTGCAATATTTTTAAGTCCAAAAAAAAGAATAAGTTTAGGCTCTAGTTTTCTTTGTTTCCACACAAAGACACAACAACAAAGAAATATCTGGAAATAGAGTGGTTCTAAACATTCTCCTTGGTTGCTTCTGAAGTTGTGTAGGAAGGTCAATAGCCATCAAGTATTCATGAACAGCTCTGCAGGTCAGTAAAGGGGAGACAAAACTGGCTCAAAGACAGGTCAAGAAAGGTGTCTGCACATAGAACTGAATCCCATGTAATTCAGGGATCTGATGAGTGTTTTTCCAGTTTTTCTTAAGAGAGAAGCCTTCTATTAGAGTAATATTTTGTCCGGCACAACACATTCCCTTTATCTAGGGAGCTGGCAGCGGGAGAGGACAGAAGCTCTTCAGGCTGTGGAAGTTGAATTTAATACGATACACAGAAGAGATTTAAGGAGCTAATCATCCTTATAGCTGCTCAAGTCCAATTTTTATTCCCCAAAGCTACTAAATTTTTTAAGCACGTATTTCTGGCAGTGCTCTCCAGCAAATATCTCCCCTTGGAGCACATTGAATTGTGTAGACGGTATTACATAAATGAGCTTCTCTGCCATCTCTGTAACCCCTAAATGCCAGTGAGACATATAACTAGGTATTCCCTTATCTCACCAGACTGACCTAGTCTTAGCTTTCCACTTAATAAAGCCAGAAGAGGACAGACATTCAACATAGGGCTTGGGACACGGTGGCACGCAGCGCTACAGCGCTTAGATGGCAGGATCCAGAGTCAGAACTGACTCTACTGCGTGCCCAAAAAGTCCAATCCAAATATGAGGAAGGCTCAGGTGTCTACACCAGGATTCAAAGCAATTGGCACTTTCACCCTCTGCCAGCCACAGGAAATGCCGTAGATGGCAGTATGTTTGATATTCCATACATATATCTGTATACATATATATTTCCATATAGAGAAAAAAGGGTGGGGAAATGCAAACCAAGCCAACAATTCATTTGCATGTTTATCCCTCCCTGGGTTGCCCCTGTCGTGGGTTCAGCTCATTTAAATGAGTGGAGTAGGAGGAATGTTGTCCACCATTTGGAAGGAGATATTTAGGCACTACGTGGGCACCCCTTATGTCCCATAGACCCCTCATTGTCATTGGCACAATGCTTGTCAAGAGGGCTGCCGAGTGCTTTTAACAGGCAGTAAAGAGGTAGGAAAGTGAAATAACTATGGGGTTTGTGGTTTTTATTAGTTTACTTTAGACGGGAGAGATAAGCAGCTCCGCTTTCCTCGAGCTTCCAAAATTCCTCTCTTTAAAGAAACACCCATCTCATACAAGTCTACTATCTATCTCCATAGCTCGTCCTCCTTAAAACATGAGGGCATTATCTTAGCTTACTAAACGCAAGGACACCTGGTTCGATTACTGTCTTTTGAGAAACTCTGAATGTCTCGCTTCACAGCAGTTCCCTTCAAAAGAAACGCGTCTTGCGCCTATATGGCAGAAGAGGTTCATTCATCGGTGGCTGGGCTCACAGCCCTGCGCTGGGAGATGGCCAAGACTCATCTGAACCCCGCAGCCTTGCTGCTCGGGGAAGGCAGGCTCATAGAGATTTTCTCGTCATTTGATATTTACTGCAGCGCACTGGAAAAAGAGTAGGGCTGAAATCAGGCAGATCTGGAAGAGTTGAGCTGCCACCACCTTTTTCACCAAGTCCAACAAAGCTGAGGGCAGCCCACATACAGATGTTAGATTCCTTCCATCTGCTCTGCTCCTATCTCCAGGGGTCCCAGAGGCAAAACTCCCCAGTGGCTCCTGGGCACAGGAGAGCACAACACGCTCTGAAAACACCTGAGAGAAAAGCAAGTCCTTCTGCTAACCTCAAGTTCCAGTCTTAGACAGCTGCATAAAAAAGTAAATAGCAGGGGTTTGACTACTTCAGTTTTCAGGATTAGTGTACAACCCATGCAACGAACCTCCCAAAGAAGTGTCACGTTCCTCAAGCCTTCCTATGGGTCCGTCCTTTTCCAGCCACCAAGTGCTTCACAACACTTTGTCAAACATTTTCTGTATTCCCTGGCTGGAAGCAGTTTGAGTCTTGTAGGGTAAGTACTGGGTCAAGGCTGTCAAGGTTGATAAGGACTATGAGGACACAGCGAAAAAGACCTGGAAGGTATTGAGATGTAATACAACATTTTGAGTGATTATGGAAAGGCCAACATTAAAGATACATCTGGAGGAAGAGAAGAGTTAATGAAGATGAGGAACCACGGCTATGTGGGTTCTCCACCTACGCAGTATCCTGTGTATAGCAACTGTGGCTGTGCTGAGTCAGGCAGCAAGAGCCAGAAATCTCATCAGATGAATAAAGATTGTGAATTAAATACCACAGAGAGTACCTGGATCTTTTCGGATGTGCCTTAATCATCTAATTAGTCCCAACACTGGAAAGTGCACAGCCATACTTCAATTATTATCTCTTTTCTGCCTAGGTAGAGTAGTCACCCCTTCACCTCAAGAAAAGCAGGTCAGTGCCAGTGTATATCGCTCACACTATCTGAAAATAAGATATATCTTGTTTCTGGGGAATCTCTCATCCTGAAACCCTTATCCTTACACTTGAAGAGAAAGACATGTAAATTGAGATCGCCAAGGTTGTCTATGGACTTGGATGATAAATTTTTACTCATTCCTATAGAATTTAGGAAATGGAATATTTCATAGCAATTTTGAATGAGATTATTGTAAAGGTTTTTGATTTATTTTCTTTGCGGTGCCATGTTGATAACATGAAAGATATGCAATATCACATACAATAACAAGAGAAAAAATAATTACACCGGTGGACTACTAAACACTTATTTCATCACATTTCTATAACATTAACATGCTAGATTAGAATATCTGCTCGTGTTTATCAGATGAATGCCAAAACCCAGTAATGACACAGTCACTGGGAGCTACTTCTGCACTCGCACAAAAGCTGCACTCATTTACTTTCGAACTTGTGGCCACGAGCCAGTGTAAATGGGCAGCCTAAAATTATTAAACAAGGAACTGCTTCTTCAGTTGTGAGAATCTCTCTGGCTACAGACCTTCGGTAGCTCCTGGTGCCATTAAATCAAAAGCCTGATCCAATTCCTAGCTTTGTGTGGGAACTTGCTCAGACTTGCTTCATTTCTTACTTGACCAGGGCTGAGCTTTCAAACCTGCACAACTTCTACAATATTTGTAAACTGCTGATAGTACAGAACTGTATTCCTCAAACGTTGTTTTGCATTCTGGTGAGAAAAGTAATTAGCATAAGCATATTTCTATAATTGCAGTAAAAAGCTTTGCTTTCTTATGGTACTGAAACACATTTTTAATTGGATTCACAAACTGAATTCATTTTATATAATCGCCTTGGATTCTGTAGTTCAGCTGTTAAAAATCATTATCCTGGCTGGCCCCTAGCATTCTTTCCCCACGTCTGACCAACCAGTCCTGCATACAGACATGCGTGAGAGGCTGCCTCGTGCTCCAGGGGATGATGGAAATACGGGAAGCTATCAATAACCGGCTCAGGCTAATGAAGGCACATCTCTGCAGGGGCTGAGCAAGCTGATGATTGGTTGTTAATTATATGGGGCAAGTTCAATTGCATTTCCCTGCAATAGGTTATGTCTGTTTGACCATGATATCTACTCGGTTTATATACCCATTTAATTACATTGCAGCCTTCGTACTTGCAAAATGCAGAAACTCTTATTAAGTGAATAATTCAGAAATAGATCGGTTATCTCATTTTTGAATGGATTTTGCCAGTCTTATCATATAAACTCATAAAGAGTTTTCGTTGTATATGTATGCAATAGAAATACCAAGGTATAAATACCATTTTGGTATCTAATTTCTCCGTTCCAAAAGAGCAGTTCTCAGCCTGTTCCGTGTATCTCCCCTTTTATCCTTACCTTTATATTTCTACCAAATGAGCCATCTACGGCTGCTACGTAGAGCTTGTCTGCCCAGCTCTTTCCTTGCTTTGGGATTGATTCAGCCTCCCTTTTGAAACTTCTCTGCACAGAGCTTTTACGGCATTTTCGGAGGAAGAAATATTGCGTCATCCAACTCAATGTCTCTTCTGCTTTCAGCACATCAGCCAACGTGTTTTTTCTTGATACCCTGTCCTATGTGAGTTTTTGTCTGACCCCTCTTTAAGAGCTCCCTCTCCTTTGTGACTCATCCGCCTTTCTCCTACTCTTCAGCTCTGTTTTCTTCCTGTGCCTACTTAGTTTACCTAGTTGGTTGGAGTCAGTCTGAGCTTCCAGCCTGACACCTTCCAGATCTAACCCCTTGCTTGTTGCCTCTCTGTTCAGACTTGTGTCTCAGCCTGTCTCTCTCACTTGTCTGGGACAGAGTTCCAGCTACAGACCTTCCAGCATCTCTATGATCTTTCCAGACTCTCCCCATGATCTCCTTTCCTTGGCACAATTCAAAACTTTACTGTACTCTCCCTATCTTTTCCATTATTTGGCAGTCATATTTGATTTTTCTTCCTATTTTTCTCTCTGTCTAAATATTAGTAGTTCTTCTGTCAAATCTTTCTGTTGGTGTCTCTCTCTTTCTGGGAAAGGAAAGTTATCTTTATTACAGTAACTGGAGTTCTTTTGAGGTGTTTTACCCATATATTTTCCACACTTGGTAATGTAGAGCCCATGAAATTGGAAAGGGAATATTTTGGACCAGTAAGGGCATTAAGGGATCCTGTGCCACTGCAGAATCCAGATTTGTTTAGTTTCCAAAGCAGAGGAAAAGAGTGCCAGTCGTGGAGTAAAGCTAATATGTACGATTTGAAGTTAGAGCCACGGGAAGCACCTTTGCCCATAAGACATGGTCTGCACCCAGCCAGTCCATAAACAGTGATAAATGGTTCAGCTGCAGGTCCGTCTTCCTAGAAATCGTTTTATATATTGTGCAAACATTCCAGTTAAGCAGTCAGACGTGTTATCATAGCACAAGCTCTGACCCGTGGGGTTATGTAGGATCTGCTCAGAACTAGAGTCTCAATAATGTTTTTTTCCTACTCTTCTCAGAACTTTGTACAGCTTCCAAATCTGAACCACAGTAGCTGTATTCAGTGCCTGGAAAAACAGTTCCTATTCATTATCATCCCTCCTCGGTCTCTCCAGTACTCCTTAGGTTGCCAAATTGCCATCAGTGCTTTTACCCTTAGTTTGTATTTATCTTCGTGTCCCACTGGCTCAGTTTCTTTTTGTGTTCTGTGTTCTTTTAGGAATGATAATTAAAAAATGTATCATGCATTTGTTTGAAATAATACCTTTTTTAAGTGGCATGTCCAGCTGCAGACTAGGGTGCTTACTTGCTCATATTCTACAGCCATTCATCAAAGTACACCACCATGAAATCGTATCACTAATAGTTATGGACCCAGTGTGGGAGAGGGCTAGGGGACCTCACCTCTTAGGGGCATCAATGCACAACAGAACTGGGCTACGAGGGAGCCAAAGGGTCAGGATTCAGCTTTTTGTTCCGCAGTTGTGTGGGCAAAACTAGAAGTTTTATGAAAAGTTATTTGCTGTCCATAATTCATTGATTTTGGATGGGACCTAGAGGTTCACAGTTGATAACTAAAATACTAGATGATGGAATATCACTATCAATATAATCTTTAACATTTTTGTATTATACCCAGGTGTGTTTGTAGCCATTTTATCTTCTTGGGTGTACTGTCAGGCTATTTTTCAGGTACATATCATGATTTATGCCCTTTCTCTTAGAGTGAAACTTATTTCACTGGAGTAATCACGGTTTCCAGTCTATCTTTTATCAATGATATCAACTCACTCACCATCCTAATGCTCCATTATACCAGGAACATCATGTTGTTGTGGTATTACCTTTCCCTGGAGGAGGCTGAATTGCTTTTATTACTTCCTGCTTGAACAACCGCTAATCTGTTTTCTGGAGTTCTTCCAACAGGATGACTATACTTCTGACACGACTGATTCAAATTGCCCTTGCCAGGATTTAACAGACTGTCTCACTTTCTTCAAGGACAGAGATTTGATTTCCTATAGAATCTGTGATTTAAAAACAAGTGTTGGTTTTTGTGCATTTTCCCATTTATCCTCCGGTTTTGATGAACTTGCCCACATTCTGAGTTTCCTGATGCCAAATTGCTAATTATTGGTACCTACAGCCAGACTCTGTGAGGGTTTACAACCTGTAAATCCCATTGATTTCTGTTCTTATTCAAAATCTAAACCACCCAGAATTTGTTGTTGAATTCCTGTTTTCCTGCATTAATTTTCTCGACTGTGACTTCTTAGTTTGCTAACCTGAGCTGCTAATTCATCTGCTTACTTTTAAATCTAATGTTCAGTATAGAATAAGTTGTGTTAAACCAGTTCCTGAACTTTATTGATGTACAAAGAAGTTAGATCTTCTAGGGCCAAGAGCTTAACAGCAGTCACAGGACAAATACATACTGTACCCAGCCTTCACCAAGTTAACACTGTGGCTGTATGCTCAAAATATACTGAAGGGGCACCCCCATTTCTAAACTAACAAATTAAATTCCCCTGAGATTAAGCAGTAAAATTGCAGCAATGAACTAGTATTCAAAAAGCTTTCAGCTTTACCATTGAATACAATGCCTACGACAGAGCTCGGCACTTCCTGGGGTTGGGGAAGAGGAGATCTGAGGATGGTGGCAGAAGAAGAAAACGAGAGCCTCTCCATGCCCGCCAAAAGCCTCCCAGGATTCCTCTTCTCCACCACCCTGCACACAGCCCCACAGACAGGTCCTGCAGTGGTAGCTATATTGCTCTGTCAGCTTGCTCAGGGGTCTATAAACAGTGTTACTGAAGCAAGTTGGGTACCTTAACTTCTGCTTTTAGCTGGAGCTGAGTATTTTTTATATAAAAGTCTGCCCCTTGAGCAACACCCTTTCAGTTCTTGGGGACATATAGAAAAAAGTAAGGCTGGTTCCTCCTGCTGACAGGGGCTGATCAGAAGAAACATCTCAGACAAGTAAGTGGATAGTTGCAAGTCACGCAGGTCCCACTGTCTCTCCGTTTCCTCTCCCAGTCTGTAATGTGCCTTTTTACTCTTGGCAGAAGGATTTAAGAGATGGGCCTGAGTCTAATGGTTGGCTGCCACTCAAGAGAATTGACAAAAATAAGGGGAACGGCTTATCAGTGTCTCTTGTGAGACAATAAAGATGAACATAAAGACAACGCCTAAGTTGGGTTTTTAAGCAACTTAAATTAGATGGGATGGGCCCTATCTCATTTTTAGTATCACTTAACACACTGGGATCTCCAAGAGCCTCCTTGTGCTGTTGTAACATAAATAACAACAACCACAACGACTGATTCCTTCTGGTGATGGATCCAATCTCACGGAAGAAAATCACAGATGTAAAAGAGTAGGAAAAAGAGACATATTTAATTATGCTGAGATCTCTTTTCCAAGTTGCCTGGATTCTGACAGTCCAGGTTTCTCATTTTAACAAAGTGTTTAGACCTGGCTATTTCAAACCAGTTTAGTCCTACTCAGCTCAGTGGGAGCAGGTTGATATGGACTAGCCGAAGATCAAGTCCATTCTCTTTCACTACTGGAAGGGTACAGGCACCACAACAAAAAGCTGAACCCACTGGAAAAAAAAATAGCAAAGTATATGGTAAGAACAGTGCAAATCTGATCTTCTTTCCATTAACTTCACTGACCCATAAATTTCAATTTACCCTTAAGATTATTAACCACAGGAAGTTACTCGTTTTGAAGCTGATAGCATACGTGTCTATAGCCTACCACCTGTAGTTTGACTATCCAAAACATAAGTAGAATTGTCTCGGCTTCTTTGGTGCTCAGAGCTGTTTTCAGAGTGGTGTGGGCCCCCGAAGGGACTGTGCTTTTAACTGTGCCCGTGTCTGGATTCAGTGACAAAACTGTGTGCTCAGATATTAGGTCCATTAACAATGACCGCATTTTTAAATGCAGAGTGTGACTTATTTGATTATCCATTTAGTCAGAACATGATTCCTGAATACCCTTTAGAATAAAGTATTTAAATCAACCCAATTCTCCCCGGATGTCTTATTAACTACTATTCAATAAAAGAGTGGCAATTACTTGGCTCTAAAATTGTTTTTTTCCCTCCAACAAAAACATTTTAAGGCATCACACAAGTGTACATGCGGCAGTGGGCAGGAAGTCTCCTTTTAGGTTTGGGCAATCAGCCATTCATCTCTGCTTTTTGTTTCCTCAAGGTTAATCCTTCTTTCATCATGTTTTAGTGGCAATAAAGTTTTTTTAGATGGATTTATTCTTGCCTATGCATAGAAACCCAATGTGAAGATCTTACAGATTCATTTCTTTCAAAGCTGTAGAAGTAAATCCATCTGTGGTAGAAGTCTTGTCTTGGTCAATTACGCTTTCCTTATCTCTGCCTTTTCTCTCCGATCTGTTGCTTACCTATTTACTCACCGTCCTCATTCCTCCTGTGCCACCTTCTTTGGTGCTTACCCCTGAATTCTGTTGAGGCGTTTGTGCTTGAATGAATGTGTACATGAAACATACCTTACGTCTGGTACACCTACATCATATAAGCCAGCCACCCTATGTGCATACGATACATTCATGTCCTCTGACCTATGCACTTTTTCCTGTTCATTGTCGCTGTTAGTTCATGTCTTTGAAAATTAAAATATTTTGTTTACCTGCAGTATCCCTTCTCAGTATGATTGCACAGATGTTCATGATCTCTTTGAAAAACACACTTTAAATATACATATTTAATAGTGGCGATTTCTTGTGTCTCAAGCAAGTAAAGGAATTCAATTGCATATTGTCTTAAGAAATAGATCATGCCATACAAGAGAGAAAGGAGAAGAAAGCAATCATCTCTGACAAGCTAACCTGAGGTAAAACTCATTGGTGATCACAAACAGAGCAAAAGCTGAGCACAGCAATAGGACACATCAGCCACATGAGATCAATTAATGCCATGAGGACCTCCCCGTATCCTGTCTTTAGCTGGGGAGAGTCTCCAACACCTCAGAGAAAAGTGGAGTATTCTCTCTGGTCACCACTTGTGATTTTATCTCACACTGGGGTGAACTCTGTGGGATGTCCCATCTCGCTTTCTGGTGGGCATGGTCACCACTCTGCTTGCAATAAGAAACATGCAGAGATGGGTTTTCTAAACTAACTCTTTTCTCAACATGGCCAGAAAATATGATTGGGTCACTTTGGGCTATTTTTTTAAAAGTAATTATTGTTTGAGGGGCCCCCTCTCTCTCTTCCTCCCTCCCTTTTCAGGGTGGCACAGTTGTCACAGACAGTCAATGAACAGGACCACGGCAGTGCAGCTATATGCATGCCCTCGAATAAAAGAGGGCATAGGATGAGTTGGTGGCCCCAAGGCCAAGGAGCACAGACCTGTTTGTGACCTCCCTGCATAGACCCCGCTCTGCAGGGGATGAGCTGCACCCGCCAAGGCTCAGCCTGACCCTTCTCCCTCCCCAGGTCTAAAGCTACGGTAGCGGTATGGGAGCCCGCTCTTCCTATGGCATGAATGTGGTGTATCCTGGCCGTTCGGCGTACGGAGCGTGCTGAGACAACACTGAAGGGAGCCAGAGCTCATGTAGTCCCATCCCTCTTGCCTTTCGGGAGCGGGTACCTCCGAGGCCCTACGGAGCCCTCGCAGAGCCCTTCAAAACAGAGCCCGGTAATGAGCTAATGGCGATGCTGTGGGGCTGGTCGGGGCTCCAGCGGTGAGCCTGGCCCAGGCATGCCTCTAATTAACAGCAGAGACAAACCCGCTGAGGCCAGGGCAGAGTCAACAACGCTCCAAATGCGTGTTTGCATTAGGACTCAACTTCAGTTGTTTGCCCAAACGCAGAATGAGGCAAACCAACACGTTTCAAAGTTACATTGAACCTTAGACAGGAACCATGGAGAGGCTTCAGCAGTTGTTTGAGCTTTCTGAGAAATTATGAGTGAAAATATCTGGGTATATGTATATTTTAGCGGAAATATATATACATTCTGGATGTGGTTTGAGCACACCTGTTGAAAAGGTAGGGTGCAATCAGTAATTACAATATCGCATTACTATCACTTGGTCACATGCAGCTAGGCTATGTGCCATTTATTTTAATCAGTTTATATTTCAATTTCGTCTGTGGTTTTATTCCAGAACACAGCTCCTTAAATATGATTTGGGCTATCACTTCAAGGTTAGGCATGTGTGCAGCTTATTAGGATCTTAGAAGGTGAAAAAAATCAGTAGTGCATAGATTAATGAAGTTGACAACCCTTCCTGAAAGGATGATGCATGGACCCATACCAAAACTGAAGCAGAATTCCTGGAGCTATTCAATCTGGACAATAACCTTTCAATGAACATATTTATCCAGCCAAACTATATAAAAAACATCTCAGTTTTAGAAGAGTTGCACCAATGCATTTTCAGTTTGTTGCCTGTTGTTGTTAGGAGCAATGAAACACGGAGAGATTTACAGATCACTCCTGAGCCGCACCGTGTGATTCACAGCACATGGCTGTGGCTAGCCTGCAGCAGCTCAGGAATATACTCGTTTTGTATGACACAAGCTTTCTCAGGATTTAGCTCTATGAGTGTTTTATGCAGTGAGGACAAAATAATCCCACGTGCTTTTTTGTTTCATATAACATTGTCGTGGTTTAACCCCAGTCAGCAGCCAAGCACCAGGCAGCCACTCCCTCACTCCTCCCCCCCGCTCCCAGTGGGATGGGGAGGAGAATCGGGAAAGAAGATAGAACTCATGGGTTGAGATAAGAACAGTTTAATAACTAAAGTAAAATATAATATTAACAATAATAATAAAGAAATATAATAATAATAATAATAGTAATGAAAAGGAATAAAAAAAAAAAAAAAGAGGAAAAAGGGAAAAAAACCCAGTGATGCACAATGCAATTGCTCACCACCTGCTGACCAATGCCCAGTTAGTTCCCGAGCCACGATCCGCCCGTCCTGGCCAACTCCCCCTGCTTATATACTGGGCATGACGTTCCATGGTATGGAATACCCCTTTGGCTAGTTCAGGTCAGCTGCCCCGGCTCTGCTCCCTCCCAGCTTCTTGCACACCTGCTTGCTGGCAGAGCATGGGAAACTGGAAAGTCCTTGGCTTAAGATAAGCGCTACTTAGCAACAACTAAAACATCAGAGTGTTATCAACATCATTCTCACACTAAATCCAAAACCAGCACTGTACCAGCTACTAAGAAGAAAGTTAACTATGTCCCAGCTGAAACCAGGACAAACATAATGGTGTACTCATTTCTGAAGGGTGTTTTGCAGGTGAAGATATACTGTAACGTTAACGTGCTTAAGAAATCCATGCTGATATCTAAATTCCTGCTCCTTCATATATGTCTCAAGTGTCTCTCTCAGAACTAAAACAGCCAAAAGTCAACAGAATAGTTTAAGTGTGCCGCTGCAGTTTAAGTGTGCTGTTGACCAGCATGTGAGGTAGCAGCACAACAACGTAACACGCTGTAAAATCTTCTGTTTATCACGAGGTCAGTAACGAGTACTAATGGATGGTGGCACAATATATTCAAGGGTTCATTTTCAGTACTTAGTTTGATTGTCTGTCCTACCAGCAGCTACCGTATCAAGCATTTATTACACACAACAACGTAAATTAACAGAAAAGTACAGTATATCTGGTGACTGACTTTTACATAAGTCGGACCTCATTTGAGGGGCCAACCACTATGGCAATGCAAAAGAGATCCTGAGAATGACACATGGCTCTACCCACCAGAGCATGTCCTGCCTAGGCAGCCATGGGGCCATGGCTGTCCCTGTCGCCCTCTTTTGTCATTAGCACAGTTCACTTGTGATCAGTCATTCCAGGCAAAGAGTAATTCAGTAGGGGTTTAGGCACCTAGCTCTAGGCAAGTCCTGCTTTGGCCATCTCCTTTTTTGCCCTGGACCAGAGTGACTGGACGCTTGCTATAGTAAAAGCTTGATTGCCAGCGCCAGCATCACACCAGCCCAGAAGGACCTGGGCACCGGGTGCCAGTGGTTCCCTCTTTTTTCTGATCAGGCAGGCTCTTCCCGTGCTGGCAAAGGAAACACATCAACTAATTCATTGGAAATAAATGCAGCACTTCCTTTGAGTGTGTGAAAGTGGCTGTGCGGGGCCGTTCCCGTGATGAGGAGCCTCATGACAGTGGGCAGACTGGTCTCTCCTAACCTTGGTAAATATTCACGTCTGTGTTGGTGCAAATCTCTGCCCTGTGTAGGGAAAGGGGGTGATCCTGCTGACTTAGGTGGGCGTCTTCACGTGTCTTTGACCTGCTATCGAGTAACACACTGGTCTATTTGTATTTGCTGGCCTGAGTAAAAGGTGTGTGGAGCCTTGGTTTACTCTCTCTTCCTTCACCTGTTTGTAGAAATAACTCCAGATGAGTCAGTTCTTTATACTCAGTTATTCAAAATGTGTAATGAAATATTTGTTAAGACAAAGTTAAATCAAGTGGCTGCAGCCGCTCTGTTTGTAGGAACCATCTCCAGTGCGTGCCTGGTTACGGTGCAAGAGGTTCACCTAGCACTTTGAAGGGGTGGAAAACCAAATGTCCTTTAAGCATTAACCTTGCTTTCGTGACCTTCCCCCCCGTAACTCTTCCTCTTTGGAGCAGTGGTGGGATCTGGCCCTGGGTGAGACCGTGCCGCTGCAGAGAGCCCTGCGGCACCGGGCAGCCACAGAGCGGAGCTGGCTCCTCAAGGCTGTGCACAAGGAAGAGGAAACATAACTCTTGATGTGAGGCCGAGACATAAATTAATGACAAAATTTTTAGCAAGGCTATCATTTCTGCTCCAATAGCTTTCACTTTACATTATCTTCAATAGAAACCAACCCCCCAGAATTTACTGTCTTTTCATTTGTCTTGAACTAGAGCAATCCGTATGTTTCACACATTAGCTTTTATTTTGTCAACTGACGTAGCTGAACTTTTCAGATTCAATATCTGCGTACTTTTACATCAATTCGAGTCTCACATGGAAAGCTTATTTGAAATTAAAATCTAAGTTACAGGGAAAGACTTTTGCTAAATGCAGGACTAGGCTGCATTGATTGTCACATTGATTTTTGACAGACATAGTCTTATGGTATACAGCAATTTTTCTGTGAACATCTTACTGAAAACATCGTCATCCAGTGATGAATGGATGTAAATCACTCTTGAAACCTATCCTACTAGATGTATTAAAAAAAATAAATGCCTGACAGGCAACCAAAACCAGAACAAAACCTGCAGAAAAGCTTGAGATGAGTGACAGGGAAATTCATCCTGTTTCTTCTGTTGTCTTTTACATGGAACATCAAATTCCAGCCATTAAAAATAGCAAATTTTATCTACAATTAAGAAGGATGTTGCAATGATTCTCCCCAAGCTTTTGTGTGTAGAACTAAAATGTACACTCTGAGAGCGAGCCTCTTAAAAACATGGACTATGCCTCTGCAATGGTCCTGTTACATTCTTTTTATTATTACAAATCTTTAGTGAACAACTGATGAGCAATAATCTCACCAAAATTAGCTACATAATTAAAGTGTTTCGCTTTTTTAATATTTGTAGTAGAATGTTTTTCAGTTGTAGTCTGAAATACATGATTTAGCAAAGAAAGATCCGCAGTTCTGCCATGTGGCTGTCTCCAGCATGTAGAATGGCTGCGGCTGTGGCTGTGATGTCCCTGCTGAAGGCTGCTGTCATTAGCGGAGAAAGCCTGACACTCTATTAGACAGTTATTCACTAAAAAAATATTCATTATGCAAACCTCTGCCTGAAGACCTGCCTCAAATGCCACAAGCAGAAGTCTCAGCTGGTGTAAATGAACGCAGCTTCAATGGCTTTGGCAGGGCGGTGACTGCCTGCTCTGTCTGAAACATCTGTCCTGGGTTCCAGTTTTCAGCATCTCTGCTCTCATCACCAGCAAAAAGAAACAATTTGCCAAATTTTCTTCATTGTTCATCGTTAACCTGTGGCTGCGTTCCCATCTCTAACCTCCAACGTCTTGTACGTATGTATTTTGTATGATGCTGACACATGATGATTTTTCTGTAGTAGTGTTTTGAAAACTTTGTTTTCTTAACCCCTTAGGCTCTCTTATTTTATTCTACTGCCTCGATCCATGCAACAAGTCTCCTGCTACAAAGCCGTGCGCACCCTGCGAATGTCTCCCCCTTCCACCCCTTGCTGCTACCGCAGGGATGATGCGATGCCAATCCCGAAGGGCAGAGCCTCTGTCCGCCTCACATGAATGGGCCCTGACGTGCTGAGATGGTTCCTGCAGGCAGAGTCGCTCTGAAGATGATGCTGTCTGACAACGCGAATCAATTCAGCGTTTCTTCATCTCATTTCAGACCAACGGGGCTTCTGGTGGTGTGATACTGAAAACGTGCTATGTGTTGCCTGTCCTGATCAAGAGGGTTAACAGTGGTCACCGTCCTGGACACGCTTTAAAAGGAGCGACTTAAAGAGTGTCAGAGCAGGGGGGCAGGCAGAGCAGGCACGGCGCCGAGCTTTGCTCCCGCTGCTGCGACACCCGCCCCGCCTGAGCGCAGTCATCTGCTGTGTGACAGCTATTCCCATCTTCATGCGTCAAGACCTTAAGCCTTTCTTCTTTGACACAGAGATTAAGGGCAATCCTGACCAATTCAAAACCAGATCAAGTACGGTCCTTCGGCGAGATGAACTACTGGCCTACAAATTACCTGGCGCAGGCTGGACTCCTGGGCTCCTCAGGGGAACCCGTCCCCGATGGTTTTGCGGGTTCAGCAGCGGGGAGCACATCTCCCTTTTCTGAAGCCATTCTGAGCGGTGGAGGCTTTACGTGAATCCCCAAAGCTGATCTAATTGGCTACAAACCAACCAGGGCAACGCTGTTTTTTTAACCTTTATTATTGTACAGCTGCCAAGCCCAGGTTGGTACCTACAAACACTGATCTGGGAACCGACAACGCAGCAAGGCATTCGGCTGGTTTCTGATTCTGCCTCTGCCTCCAGAAAGTGCTATTTCCGTGCGCCTTTGGGACAGGGCTGGCTGCTGAATTTCAGCCCAAGCATCCCTGTCCTGTAGTTCTTGCCAATTTACTTTTCAAACAGCAATTCTGCCCAAAATGTCCCTGTAATTTATGATCATGATAACAAGTGGGCGAATTAGAATAAGGCCATTAATATTATTGCTTACACAAATAGCATTATTGCTTTTTGCAAAACAAGCAAATCATTATGAACTTGTGTCTTATTCTTATTAGCCACTGTTTTATAGTGGCACTTTATATATATGTGTGTGTGTGTGTTTGCATTCACATGGGATGTGAACTTAGATGCACTGCTTTGGGTAGCAGTTTTCCCTAGGCTTCTGCTAACCAACAACTGTGACTTCCCTCTAGTGGTCAGTTGTTATTTTTAAACGCTGATGATTAAAGCCTGGGCTGCTTCTCAATTTAAAAAACAAAATCAGTTTGTTTTAGAAAAATATAAACGAGCTTCCCTTTTGATAGTTTATGGTCATTGCCTAATTTTAGTAGAACAGCAGAGGCTGGTTTCTTATTAAAGCAAAAATTGTCAATCAAGCATCTGTTGGGAAAAAGCCAGGAAGAAAAAATAATGTCAGCTAAATAAAAGTTCTTGCTGGCAAACTGGCTCACTAATTGTTCAAGTTATATAATTACACCTACAAACCGTGGCTTGTGGACCACTACAAAATTAAAGCTATAGCATTCACTTGTAGGCAGTGTAACCACTTTTCTAGTGCTTCCTCATGTACTGTTTGTGTCTAGAGACCTTCAGATGGCCTAGCAAAGGACACTTTTCCTCTCCTTACTGGAAATCAAACTATTCCAGTCCATGTCAGCTTTTTTTCCATTCATCTGTCCTCTGACTTGGCCAGAAACTGTTTCAATTAGCTGCCTTCCCCCGCCACCCCCCAATTTTTTTCCTGAAGAAACTTCAACACACATTGATTTTGGTATTCCAGGTTTGGAGTCCTCATTGTGTAGGTTCTTCATTTACCAAGCAGTTTGTATGGCTCCCTTGTATCTTCCTTATCGCAACAGCTTGGAAAACGCCCACTTTCCTCAAATTACTGGAACACCACTAGTCAAATTCCCAAGCAAAGGGAAAAGGGTCTCTTCAGCTGGCCTTGACCTATACTTGCAGAAAGCAGTTGCTTCCCAGGAGATAGTTTTAGCTTGCTTCAGAAAGTAAGGAAATTAAAGGAACTGCTTCGTGTGTTTCTTCGTCCAGCTATTTGCCCTACCCCAAACCTACAAGCTTATTGGCAATTTTCAATTAAGTTTGACAGAAGTTTCTAAGATTAGTAAGTCCTTCTAAGTCTCTTGAAACAATAGCTGGATAAATAGAAAAAAACCCCAAACATAAAATTCTCTGGAAGGAGAATGGCGTACTATTAATCTATTATATGTTGTTTGTCGACAACAGAGAGTCTGGTCCACACCCAGCGGGTTGTGCTGCACTAGGCTAGCAAGGGCTCCTGCTGCCTCTCCCATGCGGGTAAAGTAGCTTCTGGCTGCCTTTCTCCTTTTCCCCTTCAGGCCAGCTATCTTACTGGCTGTTTCTCATATCTTTACAAGAAGCCTCAAATATTATACCTTTGTTCTTTCATTTTCTCTGTCCCAACAATTTCATTTTTGCTTCTTCTTACCGTGCCGGACAGGCTAACTTTTCATGCCAGCGTGCCTGTAGGGCCTCTCTCACTACAGCACATATATTGCAGACCATCTACTTGGAATATATTCTGAATACTGCCATTTAGAAAACTTAATTTGTCCTCTTAGTCCTATGAAGTCTTGAAGCCCTCGAGATCTTTGCAAACGCAAGGCAGAGCAATGTATGGAGTGGGCTGCTATCCTCTGTCAGATAAGATGCTGGGTTTCAAGACCAAAGCATCCCTCTGATGGCCTTTGGACTGGGAAATAGGGCAGCACCCTCTGGAAGATACCTATCAAGTATAGTTTATTATCAGAGGTAAATGTAGTTCATTCCTTAACGCAGCACGAGACCTAGCAATTTTTAAGAAGTTAGGCACCAGAATTAGACTGTCTAAACTTTCCCTGTTTGAAGGCTCAGGTCTGAAACCCTGGGCACGCATATTTGTACAACATGGCAGGCTGGGCACCAGGTATTTTTCCTCCTCTTCACTTGTATCCAAGACGTAATAGAAAGCCAGGCAGAATTAAATCCAATTTACAGTAGCAGCTTAGATTTTTGACATCATGCCATGTTTTTTTTTTTTTTTCAGCTGACGGGGAAACCACATTATCTTCTAAACTTTATTTTACCTGAGCACCTCAGGGTTGAAAGGCTGGCCGGCTCCCAGTGACAGGAGCTGTCTCCTGCCCTGCCTCACTCTCCAACTCGTACCATATGCAAACCCATTACTTTCAAGCTGGCTTCAATTTTATCCCCTGGGGCTTCCCCAGGGAACAAAGCCAATGGTGCCAAATTCAGTTGGGAAAAGTTCTCCAACCCCAAATGAAGGATCCATCTTTCAGATACTGAACATGATCTGAATTTTTTATCAGCTCATCTACATGTGAGCACAGTAAGGAACTTTGTGTATATTTTCGTTGCCAAAAGTCATGAGATCACAAGGATCACAATTTTCCTGCTTGCTTACAGTCACGACGGATCACATCTACTGTCTGTCAAAGTCCTGTTGACATGTACCTATCTTGACAGTTTCGTCGAAAGTTTCCACTTCATGTGTACAAAGAGCAGCGAGAGATCCCTTCTGAGATTAAAAAATGATGGCCAGTTGGACTTATTTGTACCCCAGGGGGCATTGTTTGGGGGCAGATTCCTACAAGTAGCACATTCAGTTATTTCCATCTTCCCACGATACCACTTGCTGCTTCTGCCAGCTCCCTGAAACGTTCTTTCTTAAGGTAGTAGAAGGGAGAAGACTGAGAGAGGGAGGGGGACAGAAACACAACAAAGGACGATTACTTTTCAGAAATTACTGAAATCTCATCCCTTTCCTGCTTTTCTCCCTAATTCTTCTTTCAGAGAACACTTCCATACTGTAGACAATATTTCTTGGTATATTATTTCTATAGGTTCTGTCTTAGAATGGGCCAGGCAGCATATGAAGAGAATTTGGTTCCCAAATCTTTTGCCACTTTACCTCTGCTATGTGGAGTCACAAGGAAACTGTATTTTCCTAGGAACAATGTGAGAATAGAAGATTACAAGAAAAATTACCATTGGGGTATCCTCTTTAATTCCCTCCGGATTTATACAATCACTTCAGTGAGAATAAAACCAAAAGCAAAGGTATATCACTAAAAGGAAAATGTAGCAACTATACGTATTAGTACACTTTGGGGAACATGCACAAAGAACGTACGTGTGTCTCCAAAAATGGTTATCGTATGAAATCTTTTGTCCCAACAAAGCCTAGGGAACTCAGACCCCTCTTTTCAGGAATTATTCTTTAATCAAAACAGAAACAGTTGTATTTCATATCTCCCAGTCAATGCACATTGCTGGAAAAATCAACAGATACCTGTACAGAAAAACAGGCAGCCCAATATCTGAAGGTGCCAGAACTGAGACTATGCAGATGACAGAAGCTGGAATAGCCAGGGCTTTCCAATTACACACAGGAGGGCTGACCGAACGGCTTCTGACTCAGTGATAAAATCCCTCTTTCAAGCATCATGGCCAAACATCAACTTTCTGGTGTATCTCCTGAAGCACCTGTATCTCTTGGAATCCACGGCTCTCCTGCAGTCTTCTCTGCAGAGCGGCTGCCCTCCTGCCCAGTCTGTTTCCATTCATACACAGAATAGACAAGATAGGAAAAGAGCATTGCAATGGATTTTGTGTACTGTAAAAGATGTTATTTAGTATTTCCTCACTTCATGTACTGTTTAAAAACAAGACGCCCAGAATTTTCTATGTCAGACAATTCCTTTAGGACACAAAATCCTGATTTGGGATCCTATCTGAGGGCTCTTAATTTTGAATAAACATTCTTATTTTCTCTTACTCACTCTTGCAGGCATGGAACATGACTGTTTCGGTTTTTTTTCTTTGCAGAAATATGACTACATAAAGCATCCATGGAAGTAAAATGTAAATAGCAGAAGATTTCAATGGGAAATGGTTAGACAAATTCACATTTTTTCAAATGGTAGCATGTAAAGATATGCAACTTTCTGTAAATAATTCGACTGCAGTACATAAAGTCCTATAACATCATGGGAACAACTTCTGCCAAAGTTGTTTCACGCTTTTTTCTACTTTGAATTCTTAATTACATGGTGAATCACATGTGATTTTTACTGCTAGTGTAAACAGAACAAACAGTGAAATTTTAAAACCACATTTATTTTTAATACAAAATCTGTTGCACTATTACAGAAGTGAGCCTGTATGTTTACCCCCACATGCACAGATAATTCAGCATCTACAATTAAATAAGAGTAAAATTATATTTCTCTTTTACCAAAACCATTGGCAAATCTTATTAAGAAATGTTCTCTTTGTGCTTTGTAATCAAGTGTTTGTAGAATTCATCTCTTATTTCGGTTCCCATTAAGAAAACTGATCAATGGAAAGCTCAAAGGTGCGGAAGAAGCTTATAACAGCTAGCTTACATTTGTGATTACTTCAGTTGTGCTTTACCTACAATATATACATGAAAGCTGCGAGGCGTACTATGGTCTAATGTAATGCACTGGCAAAAGCTCTGAATGGTTCAATTAGGAATCTGCAGTAAATAGTTCACTATTTCGTTTTCACTGCAAAAAAAAAATATATTTAAGTAGATGCTTTAAAATACCATGCACACCATTGGCTATAGTACTTCTTATACAGTACAACATAAGCTTTCTTGTTTTATTTGTCTGTAACACCTAGAAGCATATAGCATCTACGCTTTAAGTGTATTTACAAATTCAACAAAGTATCTACATATAAAAAGCTTACTTAAAATTAAACTTGATGCAAGTTATGAAAAACCAATTTATTGGCAAATGAAACTGAGCATTCCTTCAACCATAGGTTGTTATAAAAATTTATATCTGGAGGTAAACATTTGATTGATATAGTATGCGAGAAAATAATTTTGTAACCGATAATGGTAATCCTTTACCACTAAACCGTATTAGCACTTGTCAGATTGAGTTCTGTGGTTCCAAGCGGTAACCCCCGCACTGCTTCAGGGTGTAGGTAATTACAAAGCTGCCACACCGATCAGGCCGGGACACAGAGGGAAACGCACTCTCGCTGGTGTAGTCGGCTGGTTTGGTGTTTTAACGATTTATTTTACAAGAGCTTACACCTTGCTGTGTTCGTAAAGAATTTAATTCTGGTTGTGTTTTGGTTTGGGGTTTTTTTTTAATCTTCTAAGGCCATGAAAACATGTTGTGCTGTAACTGCCTAGAAAGCATTTGTTTTATTTTTAAAGGAAAAGAAATCATACTCTTCTTTGTGTAATTTAAAATATTTAAAACCTTCCATTTTTAGCACAACAGTTTCATAACACTTTTTTTTCTTCACATTTTCACTTTATTTGGCAATGATAGTAGTCCGCTAATCACAGTTTACTGCACCAACTGATTTAGTAGTACAGCGCATTATGGAATGCATATTGTATAAAGGCACTGAATGTATTTTGCCCTGTGTTTTCTGGAATATTTTCTCTCATTTTTAAAGTTTTTCTTTCAGTGACTGTACAAATTCCAAAATGCATTGCAATGCGTATCTTTTATGCCCTAAAATCAATTCAATGTGTTTTGATGTAAAAATAGAACACTGTACTGCTGTAATACTTGATAGATTAAAAAGGCTATAAAGTAATAGGAGCAAAGAGCAGATAATAGGGTCTCATTAAGCATCAGCAAATGCAAGTGTCATACTTAAATCATTTAGCAATTATATACTGTACATACTGTTCCTAACTGTCTTGCAAAAAGACATATGATAGCTAGACATTAAGTCACCAATTTCACAACAATGTCCACAAAGACATTGAAGTTCTATATAATACTACTATAACACTCTGACAATGAAAACGGAATTCATATCCAGGGATTCAGCTGAGGACTGCATAACAAATTGTCAAACCATGGTTTTATAGTGTACACGAGATTATCTGTGAATTGTGTAGCATTTTTTTTCCATGCATTATACTGTATTTTCAACAGGAAACAAAATTACAAGTCGATGTTATTGTTTGTGTCAGTTCCTTTTAAAAAAAGTAAAAATACCCAAGTTTTGAACAAAATTTCATACTAACATACCACTTAATGTGTCATTATGCTGTATAACTGTATTGACCTGCATATTCTCATAGCATAAACATCTTGTGGTGAGGAGCTCCGTTACCTGCATGTTCATAGTATGAGAAGGAGGATGTACAAGTGCTTTAAACAAACTGAAGAGACAAGGGGATCGAGTTCTGTGGTTACACAAATGAATTCATGGCATTTACAGGAGAAGGAGCCTCAGAGCTTTCATTTCCTTCTGCAGGTTCTTTCTCTTTTTTACCACTATATTGTCCAATAAAGGAGCCATCCTCATTGAACTGACCGTTTACACCTTCTCCATAGTCAACTAAACTATCATCACTGTCTTCTTTTTTCACAGTTCTGTCTGAAGGTGTCCGGCTTCCTTTTTTTAGAGGTTTATGGTCCTCTGCATCACTGGAGACACAAACAAACAAACAAAAGGAATTAACTGATGTATTATATACTAAGACAAAATCAGCCATGCATGCAGAGTTTAAAAAAAGCATGTGTGCAGCCCTATAATCCTTTAGTAAACCCACATCACATTGTAGAGACAAATCAACATGATGCAGTTGACATGAATACATGGTGTAGGAATGGTTTAAACAGAGAATGTCTTCAGTGGAGGGAGGGGATTTGTGGTTTCTTTTTCTTTTTTTTTTCTTTTTTCCCCCCATCGTGCATGACTTTTCAATGATAAGACCTTTGCCCTTGGCTTGGAAGCAATTTAGATGCCACTGCAAGCATTAAAAAGTGGGTTGTAAAGTTATGGAAAAAAAAAATTTATTTGTTCTCCAAAGTAACAAGCTTATGATGTGCTGTGAAGTTAGTCTGTTAAACTTCTTAATTTCTTTGACTCCTTGAACATGAATGGAGAATGAATTTGGTTAAATGAAATATACTGATTTTCTTTACTAGTATAAAGAAAATAAAAGTGCTGCATTTCAAATAATTTGTTACATAATGCAGGCCAGACTTGCAATTTTCAACCTTACCTTTCAAGAGACCTACATATTCCATTAAAAGGGTGCAGAAGAAACAAATGAAAATAGCCTAAGAAGAAAAGCAAAGTCCATATCCTGATAGTGATCAGTATTTTATCAATAATAATTTGCTCTTAAAATTGCTAAAACATTTACTGTATACAGGTAAAGCAACAATTTAGCTTACAGTAGCTACAGTTGAGCAGTTAAGAGCATGCTTAGTTTTTTTTCATTACTTATCAGATCAATGTCCTTATCCTAATCCATAACTGATAACATGTTCTGACAGTGATGATGGTGATTTGGAGGACAACAGAAACAGGAAAGGAAAGAAAGGCAGGGAGGACAGATCCCTGTAGGAAAGCACTGTGGTCTTTCCCTTGTCAGTGGAAAAGCTGCAGCACCATCAGCATCCCCAAATAAATGTGCAGCTGTGGTAAGCTTGTATTTCATGAAATAGATGTAGTTGGGCTCTTTTCAGAATCCTTTACACTGCACTTCAGTTTCAAGATGAAGATTTCGGCAGCAGCTCTAACGCATTTCCAGTTAAAACCCACTATTGCCAGCTGCACTTTTGGGTGCAATTATTTACCTTGTCTTAAACAGAACATGTGACTTTATTTGCATATAGGGTACAAAAGAGTAAGTGGGTCTTGTTTTTTTATTTAAAGACTCCCAGCTTATGGAAAATATAAAGAAACATGTATAGAATATCAAGGAAATAAAAAATATTTACAATATCCACAATATTAGGCTGAATATATATTCAGCAAATTATTTTAACTGTGTAATTCCTAAAAATAAATACCTTAGTTCTTTCAATAATTATATTTTCTATTTTTTTTCTAATTAGTATCTTTGAACACTCAGAGAAACCATATATATAGAGCATATACAAGGTCACACAGATTATATCGTTAGCTAACAAATGCCCTGTTGAGAAACATTTCACTATTGCTAGAAAACCATTATACCAATTTTCCATCAAGCTGCTTTTCCTCATCTCATCACCTTTTTTGGCTTTGGAAGACTCTAAGTTATCACATTCTAAAACAAGTACACCTCTAATATGCATACACTTACAGAAAAAGCATACCAGAGATTTTATCCTTCTATGCATACACAAGAGAGAAGTGGTAGGAATATCTATCTTATTAACATGTAAGAAAACCTTCATGTTTAAAATACACAAAGGCAAAAACTCTAAACTTGACTGCATCAGTCTTGACTTTGTTTTTAGTTATTGCTGTGTACATGGCATGAGGATAAATATCGTATCATCGATCTTCTGTGCTCACTGATACTGCAAACATATAGGCTAGTAACATTTAAAAGAATGCTACTCCAAAACATCAAGCATCCAGCAGCAAAGCGCAAATGTTTATAACACTGCAAACACAAGCAGATTACAAAGATTTTACTGAAGAGAATTCATTTTGGAAGGACCCTGTATTCGAAAGGTTGAAGACAGAATTGAGTATTTAAAAATCACACACAATGTAGTTTCTCCATTGCCCTCATCAGAGAGCGTTAGAGTCATTAAAACAGGCTGTTCAAGCCAAATGAAGACCAGACCCTCACTTTGAAGTAGTAACCGGTCCTACTCCCAAAGGATTACCTGCAGTGGCTAATGCCTTCTGGGTAATACCATTTAGTAAAGAACACTGCGCATGTGGTTTGCTGTTTAATTTTAGGTGAATAACTTCATAATTGCTTACACCGTAATATGTAGGAATGAAAATAAATTAAAATTGCATTTGTACCATATTCCAACTGGTCAAGAAACTGTGCAAATATTCTGAAGTGTGACCCTATCCAGTGTAATTCACTAGGCTGGAATATAGAGTAAGTAAATAATACACCATCACTGTATTATTATATGCATATAAAATATCCACATTTTTGTGTTTAATCCAATAAAAAGCTCGATTTTCGTTTGTAAGTTAGATAAATCTGGGTATGGGAACTTCTGCTTTGTGTTGCGCGTAGGGTTTTCTTGTTTGTATTTTTGTAAACAAAGTTTATTTATAAGCCAAACAATGAAGAAATACTTACACAGTTGGTTGCATTGTGCCTGTGGTTTTTCTATATTTTAGTAAGGATGCGGATTCTACTGTCTGTGTAATTAAAAACAAACAAACAAAACTGCAGATTTACCCAGGAGTGTACCTGCACAGAGGTGGGCGCTGGCGTGAGAGCACAGTTACAGCAGATGCAAAAATCAAATCTGAACCTGGGGATTCCCTCCCTTTTTGCGCTATACAAGTCCAGAAAGAGGTTCTGCCAAGACTCTGGCAGTGGAAAAAACAAGTGGGATTATCCAGGGTGCTTTCCACTCCTTGTTCAGGAAAAGGAAACATATGCCATGGTACCACTTACTCTTTATCAAACTGGATTATGGCTCTTGTATTAGATGAATACAATGTTTTGGATGGAAGGGAAAGAAATCGAGGAAGAAAGAGGAAAAAAAAACCAAGCAGGAGAGAGAGGGGAAAAAAGTGAAGAAATCAATGTTTTGGAAAGCACTTTTGTTAACCTCGGGGAGCAAAAGAGAGAAGGGACCCTGGGGCTCTGGGGAAATGAATGTATTTGCTGTTTCCTGCCAAGAAACAAACTGCAAAAGCCGCTGAATTGCACTGTGAATATGGATGCCCAAAGAGCTATAGAACACTTTAGGCTGTAGAATATATAATATTATATTGCAAAAACATGCTAAAGCCATAGATTTTGGTACAGTATCTGCAAGATTTGCTAATCTTGCTTACGATTGTTCATAAAACTATTCCAAAATGCAACCAGGATATATAATAATTTCTTTTAGTTTTTATTTGTGGTTTTGCTTGCTGACTTTTATACTTAACTAGTGTAATATTGTGAAATAAAAAATAAAGTGCAAACAGAGTTGACTAAAATTACAGTGGAAAACTGAAGAAGTTTTGGAAAAGTGTCATGTATGCAATGCATACAATTAATAGTGAGACCTGGGAGGGAACAAAACAAGAGGTGAGAATGGGTATGAATTGTGTATTTAGATCAGATAGCCATGAAAGTTAAGTGTAGTGATACCTTTACTATTTGTTGTCTTATAAATCAATTCCATAGTAGTAGTTTTTTAAGGACAAAAGTTTCTCAATGAAGACTGATATGTACCAGTCATTTTGATAAGTACTGACATGTACCACACACATTTCTTGCCCTTTTAGTAAGAACAGTGTTTAATATTAAAGCATACTCTAAAAGCATGATTTAAATATTTTTCATGAATGATTGCTAATATATGAATACATGTTTCTTGTTCTTCTTAGTTTAATGAAACACATATCTAACTTGCAGCTAATGATTAAGAAGTACGGAGGTGACAATAACATGTGTAAGTGCAAAGTACAAATTTATTTTTTAAAAAAAAGTACTTCCATTTCACAAGCTCATCAGTTATCGAAAGAAATATGTACCTTGAAATCTCCTTTCTTCTTTCAACTTTTCAATTTTTCTTCCTTAGATATGGGTACATGCAGCAACCAGTCAGAATGGGGAAGACAGTTTTACGATGCCTCTGCAGTCCAGCAGGCAACTAGTTCCCACTAAACTTTGCCACATTCATGGACATGCAAAAAGACTCAATATATGGTTAGCAATGTACTACTTTTCCTCATAACACAACTGTCAGATGAAAGGCAACACAAAACAAACAAAATGGGTAAAGCATTCTGGGCTATCGGATGCAGAAGATGAAAACTGTTGGCAGTAAATTCCTTCTCCTGTGCCCTCAGGTCAACAGCCCAGAAATGTTTAAGTATAAGCAGTGACGTAAAGCCACACGAGTACCTTATACTATGGCTTCCCTGCATGCTCCAGGAAAACCTCTGCCCCAATACCTAACAGGTTTCTGCTCATGCTACTAAACTGATAGGACTGTGCAGACGAAAAATGCTTTCCCTAGACACTTACGTACCTGTATCAATCCAGACTTCAAAACATTTTACTGTCTCTTACCTAGCTAAGACATAAGCACATCTGTATTAGTTTTCTGAGTAGTTTTTCTTTAGCATCTCTGTAATACTCAATCTTCAATCCTGGCAGAAGCTGGAAAAACTGGGAGATTAAGCTCTGGCTTTAAATGGCAATGGGTTGAAAAAACTGTTGTTAGTCAAAGAACCTGACTCACTCCTTGTGAAAATTCTAAAGAAAAATCTGCTTGACAGAAATTCAACCGACTTTCCACCTTTGCTATTTCTGGTGGAAAATTATACAAAGGGAAATCAAAGCACTGATTTAAAAAGTAGTGACACATGTTCAAGAATTAAAATAAGAACCATCAAAGAAAGCACGTATGCGTAAATGAGGACACTATAAGACCACTGCCAAATCTAATCGGACTATTCAAAGACAAGAATTCTTCAGGCAGTCCACTGACATCATCTCTTGTGCTAGAAGGGACTAAGCTTAGAATTACGGTGCTGAGGCACAAATCATTGCTAGGTCCCCCTGGAAACACACCTAAGCTGCAATAAAACTTGAATAACTACAGGAGAAAAAAATACTATTATAGTTACAAACTATATTCTCATTGTTAATCAACCCAGAACAAGAAGGAAGAGTAATATATTATCTAGCAATCTCAGAACTCTCCACCAACCATTTCCAGAAAGTCTCTCATAGCATATCCAAGAATTTCTAGGAAAAATATCGTGTGTGTCAAAATGTTGAAGAAAAGAGGCAAAATAATTCAACAAAATGTGCAAACATCCTGCGTTACCACACTAGCAGTCCTACTACTGTAGTTGCCTTGTCCTGTTTGATCTTCCTAAGAACATTCTGCAGACTGCAATGAGATGCTAGACTTTCCTACTTCCTGTATAGTTAACGAAGAAATGCATGCTTGCAGTCTCTCCCTACCCATGAATCCACAGGTCTGTAGATACCATAACTTCTTAATTTCTCTTGATTTACGGCCCAGGATGGAAATTTAGGCTGATTTATACATCTACACTGACCTGAACAGGAGCTCTAGATAGTCTTTAATTTTAATTTAAATAAACATACATTTGTGATACTTCTTGTATTTCTTGCAGTTCCTTGGTGTAAGCATTGACTGTCCACAATTTACTATCTCAGTCTCCTACAACTCAGGAAACCACTGGGATTGTAGTGCAGTTTGCTAGAGAGGCACTGTTTTCCCTTATTATGTAAAAGTGCCGGTATGCCTCCAGTCACAGGAACGTAGTGTACCCAGTCATTCTGTGGTTCCTGAAACACCTGCGTTTCCTAAAGCATTACTTCCTTCCTTAGATCGATACGGCAGGAAAATCCGATGTTGGCTGGTTCTGCAGAAAGTATGCTCTTAGATGAAGTTGAAGAGTGCAAAACTTCAAACAAGTCCAAGCCATCCCAAGAATACTGGGAAGCCTAGAAGTTGAATGTGACAAAAATCTCCCCTAAAATTGAGAGCTATGACTTCTCTAGAATATCTTAATTAGTCATTAAGATTTAAGTAATTTAATAATTTAAATCTTATTTTGAACCAACTAATTTTCTAAGCATTGGGCTTACTTGTCCAGAAATATTCAAGTCTGTTCAGTATAAATTTCCAAGTCTTTCACTCTTCCTAGTTCCTGAGAAAGGAGGAAGCAAGTCTATGTTCTTAGAAAGTTCCTCTTGAAGGTCTGGTCTCTCTCTGAAAGTGTGATGTCTTTTTGTACTTGGCATGAAATGATTGAGAGACCTTATACTTTCCCTTCCCTCCTTTAAACTTCGGAGGAGAACGAAAGGAGCTCAGACACTTGTGAGGATAAGAAAATGAAGAGCTTCCAACAGAGCTCTTTTTTTTCAGCTGATGTAAGGAGTGTTTGTGTTCTGAGAAATCCTTCATGATCTGGACCAAGGATTCACCAAATAGCTTGCCACCTGTGTATGGTAAAGACAGCAGTTTACATTTTAGATCTAGCGATGAGGTCCAAGGACGTAGCCATATAGCTCTCCAGGCTACAGTGAGGCATGCTATACTTTTAACAGTGAGTCTAAGAGAATCCTCAGCTGCATCATGGATAAAATTAGCTGCAATTTTACACAGCCTGCGTTTCCTCTGCATGGCACCAGATGGGACCCATTTCTTTTTGAATCTGGCTCGTTCTTCCTCTAACCATATTAGTAATGCTCTAGAAGCATAAGTGCAGTAGATAGACACTCCAAGCTGGGCTGCAACTAGCTTGAAAGATCTTTTAATTGCTTCCTCAACCTTTCTATCAGTAGGATCTTTAGGAAGAGCATCCATCTTAGCAGGCACTGATAGTACAGAATCACCAGTAACCAATGCTCTGTCTACCTGAGGCAAGGTCCCCCACAAAGCAGCTTTATCCACTGGAAAAGGATAGAGCTTACGTAGGACTGCTGGGGCTTCATGCTTTGCCTCAGGATTACGCCAAATTCTACAGACAAGATCTTCCACTGCTGAATGGATAGGAAGTGCATTATCTACCTTGCCTTCTTCAGAGGCGGCAGGCAGTTCTTCTGAAGCACATTCAGATTTGGAAGATTTTAGCATTAACACTCTCTTTATGTGCTTGAACAGATAATTCTGATTCTCCATGTCAAACTTACGCAGAGGATCTGGTCCTTCTTGGTCTTCTGTGGGGCATTCAGATGACACCTCCCCATCTTCAGGGGATGACTCAACGTCCAAGGCCTTGTCAGCCTCAGATTTCTCCTTCTCAGAAGCTGTCTGATCTTTTAAACTGTCCATATGGTCAGGCTCAAAAGTTTGGGAACTGCTCCCAGTTGCTTCTAGAGGAACTACTGGAACTTCTGTAACTGGTACCCTGGGATGCTTTACTGAATGGGACCTAGCGTGTGCCACAGACGTTATACTTTGTCTGGCTGCTGTCAAAGCATCCTTTAAGACAGTAGCTAGCTCAGGCAAAATTACAGATTTCATTAATGAATTCTTTTCAGATTCAGAGAAGTGAGTAGCAGTAGAAGGTCTTACCTTCCTGTGGTAGGAGCTCTGAGTGTCTTCTGAATCTGAGTTGTAGTCTGGGGTCTGGCTGAACCAGTGCTGGAGAGAAGATGCTGCCTTGCCAGTGAGCCACGCATTGAGTTGCAGCTGAGGGGTTGCTGGAAAGGGGATGGCTGTCCTGCCTGAGAATCTGAGCCCTCCTCCGACCCCATTATCTGTTGCTCGGAAGCATGATGTCTAGAGCCATGCCTGTACTTCCATTCGTCTGACCTCTTTTCCTCTTGGCAGAGGGAAGCAGAGACAGAACTAACCCTTGTAAGCTCTGAAGACTGCCTAGCCCTCCTCCTGGTGTAGGAGGTCTCTGATCTGGTGCTGGAGTATTGATCCCCTGACCTTCTGAAGAAGTTGGATCTGTCAGATCTCACACACTTTGCTTTTGTAAAGACAGGGTCTGCTTCAGGAGAATTGGCACAGCTACCTTTTCTTTTCTTTTCCTTGTCCAGTTTCTTTCCTGTCCAAGCAGACATGGACCTGAAGTGATGAAAAAAGTTCAAAATACTCGAATTCCTAGATCTTTCAAAAATTACTTTTTTTTTCAGAGGAAACCCTATACCCTTTTTCCTCAAAGAAGCACTGCATCATGACCAGTGCCATGTGAGGCAGACAAACTGGGAACTGATTGACTGCAATGATGCTGGGCTGCAGAGAGGGTGCCAAGATATCTTCTGTAATCTGACTGGTTGCTGCTGCTGCCCTGTCTCTAAGGAAAAAAGAGGAAAGCCCAATATAGACTAATTACACAGAAATACATTTGAGAAAGGAGTTTTTGCATGGTAAATAGGATGAGCTCTTTCGTGTAAACAAGTCTGAAAGCTTGGCATGCATCTGTCCATATTCACCAGACATGAGGTGGATAAATGCATTATAAAATAATTTAGTAAAGCACTAGATGATTCTGTAGATTAACTCAAGCCACTTAATTATGGAGACATAAATTCAAATCTTGCTACAGGTCACACATGAAAGCAGACTTGAATAGTCTTATTCTAGGCCTGAGAAAACATGTATTGAGGTCATATCATTTGCATAATTCTGTATGAAGGTCAGTTTCTGCTGCTGAAAGTTCCAAGTAGTGAAAAACAGAGGAGCAATAAAGGAGAATGCAAACTGGACTGCCTAGGAAAACTTGTACAGTACTTATTTACCTCTGCTTCCAAACATTGCTTCACACTTCCCTTTTTATCAGCTGAATGTAATTAATCCATATGCACTTAATGCTTCAATAAAATACTATTCTGAACTCATTAACCTAAGAGCAGAATATTTTATTTTTTTTAAATCGAGGAAGAATAAACAGAAACTGCTCTTTGGCATTCAGAACTGTAAATCTATTCCAGTCAGATCAAGACGCACATTTCCCTTATATGAAGAAGCTATGGCAACAGAGTAGATCCTTCTTGAAAAAACTGATTTTTCTATGTACATTTGTAAATGTCACATCTTCAGAATAATGAAGGACTTTTACAATGCTTTTGACACAGGAATGCACTACAAAATCTTTATAACACCCATGTAAAATATAATGGTATTGACATATTTAGAAAATAATAACATTATTTCCTGTACTAATCAAAAAATGACAAATAAAATGTTGCTTATTTAATAAGCTATACTCATAATTGTTATATGAACAGACTTGCCAAGGCATGCTTTTTGTGATGCCAGGAGATTCAGCTAGCCTACATTTACAATAAAGGAATGAGAGCTGTGTTGCATGCTTTGAAGCTGCTTGCTATGTATCTTGTACTGAAATACATGAAAGGGAGATTTGTTTTTTCTTGTAGGACATTCCTTCACCTCTGTGTATAACATCACTTCCTTGTTACTGGATTAGGTGTTAGTACTGGCAGACATTTTAAATGCATTTTTTTTCCAGTCAACGTAACACAAGATTGTCTTTATTAGGCTTCAATTAGAAATGTATTTTCAAAAACCATAATGCTAAATGTGCCCTAACTGAAAGGACACTGTATCTGGTATTTTAACTATCTGAAAAATGGGTTTGTAAATAAAGATTCCTCACTTTGAAACAATTGTGTGTGAAGCTGGATTTCACCTTGCATTAGTGAATGGCTTATTCTAAGCTCGGATGTTTAATTTTTTTTCTAATGGTGTGGTTGAAATGCTATCCATAGTTCTATACAACACTGAATACAGAATCTTCATCAACATGGAAAAAAGTTGTTAGTTTTGAATTAATAAATGTGATATTATATACAGTACATGTGTGATATGAACAGTGAACATGACAAACCACATCAGTTCCTCACCTGTATTCACCAAATGTTCCATCATCTTCCTTCATAGGTTGTATTTCTGGATCAGCATGTGCATCCTCCTTTTCCTTCACTAAAATATTTGAAATAGTAATTTTTATCATGAAACTACAAGACAAGAAACCCTAAGACCTTAATTTCTCAAACTGATCACATTTGGCAGGAACGTGGTTTGAATAAAAATAATTTTTTGAACTGGGGCCTTAGGCTGTTACATTTTTTCTTTTGAAGGAAAAGATCTGTTAATTACAGAATTACAGAATTATAGAATTTTATTTTCATTCAAGTACAAAATACTGTATGTCATTCTGCATTAGTAAAACTTTTTTCCTTTCATTTCTAGCACTAAAGAGAAAGTTTGTTAAAAATCCTACTAAAATACTTTCTTTACTTATGTTATTAATAGAGGTATTGTTTATTGAAATCTGAATAATTTAGCTTTACTTTCCATGCTCTGTATTTCCTCTTGATATTCCTCTCATACTGATTGATAAAACTGAATCAGATTCACTTGTGTTCACTGTCGGTTTGCACACTTTCTGCTTTCATTTCATGCACTAAGACTCCAGGGAATTTTAAATAGTATTTTAAGAATTATTAATATTGGAAAAAATAGGCATGGTCTGTTAATTTCTTCTTTTCTATAACATGATCAAAAGCAAAGCAAAACCACCTACACTGCAACCTATATTTAACAGAATTGTATCTCTTGCACGTCTTTGTTATAGGTTTAGGCATCATTCACTGGTGGGAATAAACCCATGCATGTAACTTGTCCCTATAAAAAAACTATGTAGCACTGTGTCCTTTGACACAGAAACCCGCTAGCACCTGAGAAGACAGATGTTTATAGAAGACATATATTCCTATAAGTTAAGATTGTTGACAGAGTCAAATAATATACTGACTTCTAGAATTATCTTTATAGTTCTTCCCTTTGCCTTTTAATTTCTGTTTTTCTGGCTACTGCTCAAATCTTTCCGTTGTTAAGCAGATACAGTTATATAATCCAATATACAATCTCTTCTCTTTTACTCTGGTAATTTCCACACTTAATTTGTACATCATTAGTTTATTTGCTGTTATTTAAGATGATATGAATCATTCCTGACAGTATTTTCTAAGTCTATAATTACAATAATGCATAACACCTTGAAATGTATCTGGCTGCTATAATTTCATGCTGAAATAATTTATTACTTTTTTCAAACCATAGGCAATCTCAAGATGACATGCTAAAATGACGTCAAAAAAGAGTTAATAACTTTGTGCTTTGCATTTGTCACTATCTGTGGAACAGTACATTTGCAATGACACAAGAGATACAATTAGCTTTAGAGTCACTGCTATAAACAAGAGTACATACTGAATCTGGAAATCTTGTATACAGTCAAGGTCTACCTTTATATATATGTGTGTGTATATGCATATGTATGTGTGCATTAAAAAATTCATACATCTAGTAATTCTGCAGAAGCAGAGAAAAGAAGGGCATAGCAAGGATCTCCACAAAGTAATGACAACCTTAGCATCCAACTGCCTTCTATGCTTTTACTCAAACTGTGTTTTACCCTCTTCTAGATGGTGGCTCACTCCAAGCCCTCCCCACTCTTCGCAGTTTCATCACTTCACTTGTTTCATTCTCTTAATTTTCCTTCTCTTTTCTCAATTCTCTCCACTAAGAGTCACTCTTCCTATAACCTCTGTAATTTCATTTTCTCTTTAAAAAATCGAAATATTAGGAAAAAACCTCAGACGATGTCTTCAGCCTGTCATTCAACTCTATATAACACTGTGTTCCTTAATCATCAGTCTTTTCTTCATGGGCATAGGTGGTTGGGACAGAAGCTTCTCTTACTTAATTTTTGCTGTCACTACAAATCTTTGCTCTCTCCCTAAAACAATTAAACAGATTGGGCAGAGTAGGATTCTTGTACTTAATATGGTGATTTTATCTTCTTATAAAAATAATCTGCTATGCTAAGTTCAGCTATAAAAGATTTGCCTATGAAGAGGAAAAGTTTTTAGTTCACTGACACTAGTTTTCAGAAGTGCACTGATCAAAACAAGCGGGAGAAATTAAAACACAGTATGGAGTATTTTTTCTTTTTATACTTTTGTAAGTGCATCCATCTTTTGTCATGTCCAAATTAACAATATGAACTTCAAGAAGCTTCAGTTGACTTTAAATAAGCATTCTAGAGTCTGGATATTTATATAATTTCCAAACTTTTGGAGTCTGTAATATAGAACAGAATTTTGTCATGCAATCAAGATTTTACATGAAACTTAGCAACTGTACTTTCTATTGTACCTAGAAGAGGAAAAAGAAAAATCAAATTATCCTTTGATGCCCACTTGAAGTTCATGCACATCCAGTCATACCTCAACAGCTGCTCTGACATCCTATCAGGCAGTACTATGCAAACTGGTTGTCACTACCCTTTTCGAGAGAGCTTTAGTCTATGGACTTACTACATAAACAGAAATGTAAGACTGGGGAATATGCACACATACATACATACACACATATATGCCTTTTCTAGTATGTACACCCAGAGGAATGAGAGTTTTGAAAGAAGACGTACACTGTATAGTTCTAATTTTTAATTGCAAATTATAAAATATACTTGGCCATTCCTAGCCCTAATACTAAATAAAAAAACCCCAAAACTAAAAAGAAACACTGTTGTAAAGAAAAAACTTATAGAAGAAAAAACAGCCTAACTGAAGGATGGGAACTTCAAATTTAGCTGCAAAAATGCAGAGGCTGAAGATAACACAGATTCTGAGAAGGAGGGTAATGTATTTGAGACAAAATAACGTATGAAGGGATTTGTCCTATGAAATGCATTCCCAGTACTTTAAAGTAACATGGTGGCTATGATCTGGTATATGTTTCCACGCTTTCTGACCAGATATATTCTAACTCAGCTCATTTTAGTGGGTTAAACCCATCTGCATTAGACTTCAGAAGGTGGAGTGTGCAGTACTGGTGGGAGGACCAAGTATCTCAAACAAAGCTCAACGCTCTCTAGAGAGGTAATGTAGTAACATGACCCTCCAGGAATGAAGGAGATACTTTTCTTATGCTTAAATGGATTGAGGTTTTCTACCAATAGGCAGATTGCTCCTGACAAGCCTACCAAATGATAAGACTGATTTACCATCTACACAACGTAAATGTAAACCAGCAGCAAATGTAATTTCTCCAGTAAACCTGAGATCTGTCTTAATGGATTGCCAGTAGATTATTTTTACTCTCATTGTTATATATCATACCTGGATATTTGCCACCCTTATTCCTCCTTATGAAGCAAACAATGAGTAAAATCAAGATCAGAAGAGCAACAGCACACATAAGACCAATGAACCATCCTTGAGTAGCGATGTCTACCTGCCGACTTGCCATTGCTAGAGAATAAAAGAAAAATGAGATGTTTTGCTGCATTTAAATGCTATGCTAATTCAGATAAATAATAGCCAGTATACATTGCTCATGAATTAAGGAATAATATTCACTGTGAAAATTAGTATTAAGAAAAACAGTGATACTGTATTTTGTGAATATTTTCATTATTCAAAATGTTTCCAAGTACATGTGCATAGAACTTACTCTTGAGTATGTAAGAATTCTGCCAACATTTAAACTTAGCAACTACTTTGCAAAATCTGTGCACATACTATATTGCTTTCCACAAACCTCAAAACTATTCTCAACAATTTTACATTAATTAAACTACTGAAATGAAATTGCAAATTATAATTCACACAACACGTCGATTGCATTCTCAAAATGAATAAAAAGCCAATACTCATTAGGTAACGCACTCCCATCAGTCTGAAATGGGGAAACAGATGGGTCATTGAAGGCCCTAACATTCAATTTCAACTAAAAATCAACAATGAAGCATCCTTTAAAGCCTTATTAAGCATCATGTTTTCTTCCTCTCCTCAAACCCGTACCTCATCCTACAATTTATGATGATTGCCATGATTTAGCATTAGTGAGGACTTAACACAATGCAATTGGGAAGCCTTTCCTTGGCACTGTTTCTCTCCAAATGCTGACTCTAGCTGGAAGATAATGTAGCAAACTACACAGGAAACACTACAGTCACTAATAAGGACAGGAATTATCTGTGCGGTCTGGGGGCTGGATCCCTCCTACTGGTCTCCAACACAGTAGAAGGATTTTCCTGGTGAAGCTTATTTTCTACTCTCCTGTTTGGAAACACACTACAGGCAACTGGCCTTAGGATTTGCTGTTGGGAGAAAGTGGGAAGGGTGAGAGGAGTTAGGGATGCATGCTACAGACAGAACAAGACATGAAGTGGAGGAAGATGGACATCCATCCAAACCTATCTTGTTCATTCTTTACCTTCTCCTCCAGCCCCAAACCCCAAGAGTTTGAAACTCTATGAAGAGTTGCCCAATAGACCTCTCTCTATTTGGGAAATAGAGACAAAGATCACCTTCCCACATGAATAAGGAAAGTGACATGCAAAACAGTTCCTATGCATAACTCATATGGCATTTTGGTTCAGCATTTGTTGTTTTTTCTGGCTTCATGAGATAAGGTATCGGATTATTCACAGCCAGTACATTACCTAGGATTTTAGTAAGGATCAATAGTACTTCAGACCTCAGCTTAGTAGACACTTTGCACTAGGACCAGATTATATTTGAGACCTTCAGTCAGTCTCTTTGTTCGGATGCTGTGAGTACATCAGCTCTCACGGCACATATGTTTCATCCATATCTGCTAGGGAAGGTCCATAGACTTGCTTCCACTGAAGTGGAGGACACAATGCATTAATAGCTTTACACACAGAAATGTGAAAGTCCCAGAGCCCCATAAAGATTTCCACCTCTCCTTAGAGAAGATATGCTTTTAAGGGAAGGCTCATAAACACACATCAGAGAGAACCTGTTTTCAATGGAGCATTGACTGTTCTCTAGCTACAGTTCCAGGTGATACAGCATAAACTCTTCTCCTTATAAAACATGTTGGATGACAACTGGGAACAGCCCTGTGCTGGTGCTGTCCCTTGAACAATACCTGAGCCTTGCTTGGCAGACAGCTAGCTGACAGAGACTGGACTGGGCTGGCAAGCACACTAACAATAAAATGTAACAATATTCAGTTATAGGCCAGAATTCAAGCCCATGTCTCAATGTTATTTACTAGTTAAGACAGAGGCTGAGACAGCTAGCTTGGAAACATCAGCTATCAATGGTCCCAGATTCCTGAGGGTTTTCCATGGACTGTATGAAAACTCAAAATACCTCTGATGTCTGGAGACAGTATCTACCCTCCATTCCATACGGAAGACCGATGTGTATTCCACTTTAGAAGTACTAGGCTAAAATTAACTCTTTATTTTGCTGCCTCTTTTTGGTCTTACTGGGCAAAGTTATGACTTGATTTTCACTTAAACAGATCAATGAATTAATGTGCCTGGTTATTGTGGAGTTACGATTAGGAGATTTCTCAGCCTTTGCTTAAGAATATGCTTTCTGATAATTTAGAAACTGACTCTTTCTTATATGCACAATAATTTAAACTATTTTTGCATAAAAATGTCTATATGTTACATAAATATATAGCTTATATACATATATATTTATACCTTATATACCACATATAAATATATAAATATACATATATATAAGTGACAGTCTTAAAAAACAAAATCACAAAGGCAATCTTCCTCTGAATTATAAATCAAATTAAAATAAAATTTTGCTTCCACATTAAGGTTAATATTGAGTTTTGCACATATGCATTCATAATAAGGCATTAAAGGTTGTATAATACATACTGTGACAAAATGCAAAAGCACATTTAACATTCAAATGTAGTACGGAACAGCATCAAGCAAAACAACTCATGCATAAAAATATGCAAGACAGATGGGAAAGAGTAAAGATGAAAACTTACTTATACAGCTTCCTGTATTCTTTAACTTATTGCATATCCAGTAGGAAAGGATTTCTAGATCTCAGTGCAACTTTAAAAATGGCACAACGTTTCCTGCTTACGCGAAGCAAGTTATCTGCTTCAGGCAGAAAGACATTCACTCTTGGTGAACTGCTAATGCAGGAGTCAATGCAATACACTGTACTGGTATGCTCAAAAAGATAAACCCGCACACGATGAAGATGCTCTATAGGAATGCTTGTCAAAGAAAAAAATGTGGCAAAAGCCTCATATATGAAATATTGCAGTTTCATTCTTAATTAAGGACATATTCCATATTCCAATATTTTCCTCTTTGTCCACTTCATTTTTTGCAGTGTTTAAAAGCTTTTATCTAGGCTGAAGACAGTGTGACACAACATTTTTCTGTAAGAAATATACTATGTATATAATTTGATACTGGACACTGAACCTTTCCCTTATCAAGAAGCAGAAAAGAGTGTCTTTAAATTCCCTTCTTCCTTAACTACTCAAGGACATGAGCCAAGGTGACTGGGTATGTACAGGATTCCTTATCTACTGGGTCAGTATTTTTTGTGCAGATAGATGCTTTTGGAAAGGTTTCCATTCAGCTTGTTTTGAATTATACTATAGTCTTGATCCTTGCTTTACTGCTGCTTTAGGCTTTGGATGTGTATTTGCATAAAATTTTACAGATCTGCTTTTATACCGCTAGCTGTCTCTGGCATAAATAACCTCTGTGTTTAGCCCATACATATTTGCTTGGCACTGTTATTCAGCACCATGTTTTCAAAGCTTTCCTGCAACACGATAAACTGTGAACAGAAATGGAACAAAATAAAGCAAAAAATTATGATTTTAGAAAGGGCTCACTTTCAAACTGGCATATTGATTATTTACTTTGTTGTCTGATAATTATTACATATTGTTCAAAAATATTTTCGTATTTAAACTACTTTCTTAAATCATAACATTCTGGAGTTGGTGAGGCAACTGCTAAATAACTGCACTGACCAAAATGCTTGGAATGAGCAGAAGTGGCTAGCAAATACACTACAAATAATAACAGCTGATCAAGAACATGCTGTGATGGCAAGGACATATTCAGCATAACATCAAAAAACTTCCAATAAAGCCCTTTCTCTGAGTTAAATGAACAAGCATTACTGATTTGCTTATGAAGAATTATGACTGAAATATGTACATAAGGAACTTAAACAGCCTTACTGATTCACAGGATATAGTTGTGACATCAAAATCTATACAAAACCAGTATACAACAGGAAAAGAAACATTTACAAGTAGGAATCTCTTAACACTGGTATAAATAGATTACATGAGACATCAAATTGAATCTGCACTTCTGATTATGTAAACATTTTAGCTCAGACTTTTTGTATTAAAACTGATCATAGACAGATTGTTAGCTTTCAAAATATAAACTTGGCTCTATTAAAGTATGCATTATTTAAATACAGCCATCTAATTATATTAATTAGAAATAAATGCAATAGGTCATCTTCAGTGCAGAGCACACAGATGGAGTGTGAGCAGTGAGTATCTTGCCCCTAATACAAACATCAGACAAGTAGAGTGAACTGAAAGGATGAAAACATTCATAATCTACATAATAAATGTGCTGCCATTATTTAGGAGTTTATAAAATAATTCAACATTGCTCTAATAAAAGAACATGCAAAGATGCTAGCTACAACATCTCTTAGCTAGAAGCAGTTCAACGATTCAGCGCTTGGTCTACCACAATTCTGACTATGATACAGAACTGGTACGGTGTGCCTCACCTGGACCTGTCTCAAACACATCCTCTGAACTCCTAAAACCAGACAGGCCCTCAGCACCAACCCGGACTTTATATGCTGTTCCTGGTGTTAAACCCTTTAACACAAAGAAGCTTCGAGAACCATTTACAATTTCTTTTTTCCAATCTTCTTTGCCTACAAAAATTTTAGGAAAACAACATATTGGAATTTTAATTTTCTCTGTATTACTGAAAGTTTCTAGACAGAATACTATCAACAGTTACTTGACTAAACTATGGATTGGCTGAAAAAAACAACTATTTTCTTAAAAAAATAATAAAATCATATAAAATTATGACTTCAAATAATATATTGCATGCAATATACTGAAGAAGACATTGTACATGAATTATGAAACTATTATTTCAAACATTTGTTCCATTGTACTAGAGAAATACTAGTTTCATTTATTTTTTTAAAAGGCTTATTGAACTTGCAATTATAAAATACATTAAAATAGATTTTAATCATTTAACTAAATTACACTTCTGTAGTTTCAGTCAGTATTTACTTTAGTCGAGAAGTTCTACTTTGAAATCTGAACCTGTCTCTCTCATATCTTTTTCTAGAACAGTCTCAGCTGCTTCTTTGACCAATATCCAGAAAAATGCATTTCTATTCCAATTTTCAGATTGGTCATCTTTAGTCATAACTTTAGAAGGACAGAATATTTGAATAGAGGTATCTTGGTTTTATTAGCTACTTATGTTTTAATTATTACTGGTATTATCAAAGATTAAAACCTGTTTTTATGCCAATAAAAGTACGTAAGTTGGTTGGTATCTTATTTTAAAGTTTAATTTAACAAAGAATATTGTTTTGAGTGGCTCTCTTATTTAATTCTTTTTTTTCCCTGAACTGGGCATAATTTAGGAAAACTGTTATATCCTATTTTAATGCAAGTAATCATATTTTTACACATGCAATCACTGCATGATAAATAACTTCATGCAAACTACATTTTTAGAAGTTCACATTCAAAAGAATTTATAAAATAATACAAAGGAACAAAGGCTGATGTTCTATCTAAGCATCAAATACCTGCTACACATTGATGTTTAATGAAAATTATTTGACCTTCCCAATCAAATTAAAAAATAATTCTTCTAGACATTTAAGAGCTATCATTAACACTGGGTCAATTTAGGACCACATTTACTACAAAAATATTTGAAAATATATCTGAACACTTTAGCAAAATTTAATGAAATGACTTCTTACTGCCTGCTACACCATATTCAACATAAAAGTTCGCATGATCTGGTCCCTCATACTCCCAACTGATATTGGCATAGGTCTCAGCGGCAGCTGTTGTAACATTTCTGATCCTTGGATAAAGTGGTTGCACTGAATACACAATAGAAAAACAAAGCAGAACACAAAATTGTGACTTCATACATTAAAAAAAAATATTTTAAGAAGTTACTATGTTAATTTAGACCATATAGAGGGAAAGTATAGTACATTTGTCATTGTTTCCATTACTGGAAATTAGTGACTGAAGTAGCATATTTGGTAATTGAATCCTAGGCAGTTACTACACTATGAAATTATAAAGTAAAATCTATGTACTCTACGGAGCATGGCCTGTGTCACAAAAACTGCCGAATACTTAAAAATACCTAATTGTCAAAATTCTGGAAAACATTATTTCTATTCATCTAGAAGTAAAATGCTGACAGCTGGAAAGTGAGAACATTGTCAGGGTGATGGGAAATGGTAGGAGAGAACGGAGTTAAGAAGGTGGTACACACCTCCCCTTACACCACGTGTCACTGAATGGACTGCAAATGCCTCAACTGCAAGCCCTTATAGGATTTTGTCTCTACTGCATTGATAATGATAAAAAAGGAAGACAATACCCTTATAGAATGTTGGACGGACAGTGTGCATGACTGGGGAGGTTGCAAAAAGAGTTTCTGAATATCCTTCACCATCAGAGATAGTAGGAAAGAAAAAATAAAGAGTAAAAACACTTTGCATTGAAAAGTAGCATTTAAATAATACAGTAAAACCTTACCTGTTAAATGAATAGAACATGCACACTAAGTTCATGCAGGATTCAATTAGTTTTACTTGTTAAAATATGAAACAGCTAAGTGATACACATGTATTTGAAAACAAACTGAAGTATGTGTGCACTGACACCTTTACTTTCACAGAACATTTCTGAAATCAGCTTCATTAACATTATGGATTCACAGCACCTTTAGACATTGGAACATTAGACATCAGATATTGGAAAGCCAATATCAAAATACTCTGGTGTGAAGGACACAAATCACTGGAATGCAAGAAGCTGTTCATTTTAAGGTACTGTGTCTTCCTGCGGACGTTCTTGTTAGATAACAGTACTTTTCACAGATATGCATAATGCCCACATCTATGAAAAGAAGTGCTTCTCTCTTCAGCATCCTGTAATTAGCCACTTCTTTGCTCATACCTTAATTCTTTGTTCTCCAATTATAGTTGTTATAAATGGACATATATTTCAGTATTTTTCTTTGCCTAATATTAATGAAAAATAGATTTTAATAGTTCTAATAGTGTAATAGTGCAGACACAAAGAGGATGCTCCTCAAAGGCATGAAATTAGTTTTTAATGAAAATGCCTCAATTTGCCACTGACTTTTCTATCCTGCTAAAAATATCTTTTCTGTTAGAAACAACATCAAAAATGCTTCCCAAAGGGCCATGAAACAGCAGAGGTAAAAACCTAGTCTCAGTAAAGACAAATGGCAGAATTCCAATGGCTTCACCTACACCAGAAAATAAAATGGGCAAAAGCCTGTTCTCAAGGCAAGAGGTGCTGCACAGATTTCATCTACGTACTTAAATTATTTTCTCCTCAGAACAGGATGGCTTGTCCATATGGCTGACTGGAAGAAGTTCCAAATTAGATTCAAAGGGAAAATGGCTTACTTTGGCATAGTAAAATAAACAAACTTGTACACAAGCCCCTAGCACAGACTAAATAATATGAGTACCATGTCTAGAAAACTATAGTTTCTGAGTCTTTCTAAAAAATACCTAAATTATGCAAGTTCCATCAATTCTGAAAATGTATTCTCATGATTACAAAATTTCACAATATCAGACTTTTTATTCCCATACTTGCATCAAATTTTTCTTCTTAACTCTATTCCAGTAGTACTCATTCCACTCTTCAATCTGTACTAAACTAATTACTCCCACAGTTGATGTCTTTCTAGGTAAGTTGTGCTTATATATTTTACATATCATTTCTTTCACCAACCAAAAATAATGAGGAATATATTATTTAAATAATAAAGAATATATTTATTTCTTGGCTAAAACCATCTGAACAAAATCAAACAGAAAGCACTAGATTTTAAAAAAAGCGATCTATGTTACTAAGTCAACAACAAAACCCCTAAGAAATACCAAAGCCAGAGCTGTCTATGGGAAATCTAGCATGTAACCATATACGCTATGGTAATGCAAGGAGATTAGATTCTGCTTCTCTGTGCCACTTGAAGGTAGCAAGAGGAAAGAATAGCAGGCTCTAAATTTAGAAAGGTGCAGAGCCTGAGATTGCAGACAGGATATATAAACTTCCTTCCTCGTTTGCACATAGGAACAGGTGTTTGTTACAATCAGCTTCTAAGCATTTGTTCTGTGCCAAGAAAACAACTGGTTTGTTTTCTAAATACGACTTTGTTTTGTTTCATTAAATCGTATTTTCTCAAACCCATAATTTCCTGGATTTTGCTCTTCCACAAAAGATGTCTAATTAGCAGCACAACTGTATGACTGATATTTGTCACCAAAGTTAAAGACAGAAGAAACTATTAATAATAATCTGTTTCAAATTCTTGCAAATAGATGCCACAGAATTACACCTAACTTCTCCCTCCTCATGCCCGAGCACTTGGGGATGAAGGAAACGGTCTCATCTTGTGTGAAAGACTCCAGATGACAGACAGATTCTGTAACACTAAGCAAATTCGATAATCACCTTCCCTGTAAAACCTCCATCTTATCTTGCGTTTCAGGTTTTTTCTCCATCTCTAATTTCCAGTTTCTGCTCTGATTAAAGAGTTGCCTGCTAGATTAAAGACCTGGTATCTGGTAAATGTCTTTCTGTTCATACAATTGTATATAACAATTAAGTTGGCTCTGAAAATTACGTTCATTTCCTTGGTGTCTTAGTTTCTAAATCCTCTCAAGTGACTGATTTATGCTTACATTTCTCAGATGTACTCTTATCTGATTCTTACCAATAGCTGTTTGTATAGATTGATCCATCTGTATACTTTTGTATACATTTGTATACTAAATAACAGATTTAAGTTCTGTTTTTTTCCTATTGAATACAGTGCACGAAGAAATTTGTTCAGTAGCACATTTCTTTTCAAAATAATTATTTTTGTAATTCTTCCTCTTTTTCACTACTGCTTGATCTAATTTTCCAGCAGGCCTGGAAAGTTTTAGTTAAGTCTGTTAAATGTGCCATATTTGCAACATGAATACACACATAAGAAGATAAAAGATGGATGATGGATCCTGAGGTGATGAAAGCCTAGAGTCGAAGTGGTTACATTTAAAGCTTGTCTCCAATCTACCCAGACTCTTGTCTTCTCAATCAGCACACCTCTAATTATAATTAACCTCTTAGTTCTTCAATATGTTTCCCAGCACTGTTCACAAATGCAAAATGTGTAACTGTCAGTTGGCAGAAACGCTTAGCGTGTGCTTACGCCAGTTGGTAAAAAGGGTGGGCAGAAAGCTTTGTCTCAGGGAGCAGGAGTTTTCAGTAGCGGAACACTGTGCTCTCTTGATCTGTAACCATGCACGACGCTGTGCAGCAGCGCTGACAAAAGCGTCACTCAAAAACTGATGGGAATGGATTGTTAATAGTTACAGTTTTTATACAGACTGACTCTTATTCAGCTACCTCCAGTAAATTAAGCTCTTTTATTCACGCTATGATACAATGCAAAATTTAGCTGGCACTTCTGAGTATGGTTTCATTCCTGTAGCGAGATATGGTATAAAAGCATTTACCAACTGTTGAGAAAGAGACCTAGGCTCAAAGTAACTTTTTCTTTTCTTTTCAAATTAATTCCAGTGCTTTTTTAGTGGAATTTTTTGTAGAGTTGTATTTAATCTTCCAGCCTTTCAGGAATATAGTTCCTCCAAATAACACAGTTACACTTGGGCTGCAGATTCAATAGAATTGAATAAGACATGACATGAGATATGAACAGATTTTAACAACAGAATAGGAACTCTCTCTCAAGATTTAGTTCAGCAGAACAATAAATTAAATAATCCCCAAAGTGATTAAACTTTAGGAATTTTCATGGGATTCACCTGATCTCCAGGAAAAAATGGCAGGTAAAGTGACAAGCACACATTTGAAGATTGGTGTCAAATGGAAAAAAACCCGCAAAGCAATGTATCATAGACAAGTACTTAAAATGCATATATAAAGAGAAAAATAAATTCAAAGGAAAAAAACCCAGACCCACGCACAAGACAAGATGAAGGAAAAAGGTAATAGATCCTGCCAGAGCCTGTAAGACACAGAGAAGGGTTTTGCTTTTGTTTGCTTTTTAACTCACAATTTTTACAGTATGAAATTCAAGCCTTAGTGTAACAGCAGGAGTGAATTCCATTTCTGGCAGTGAGAGATGGGCATTAGTCACTTCTAAGATTATTTAGGCCATTGCAAGAGCATTCTTGTAGTGCAAGAAATACAGAAGACAAAGAAGAAATGCAAGAAATCGTTTCACTGATAAGCATTTAGCAGGGCATGGATTTTGTGACATCTACAAAGCAAAAGGTATTTGCAGGAATTTTTGCATTGCAATAATCATCATTTTCTCTAGGCTAGCATGCAAAGCATCATCATTGTTCCCAGTAGACTTAAGAGGACAAAACAGTGGTTCTGCGTAGCAGGCTGTACTGAAAGAATCACATAGATGTATCATGGAGAAGTCCACAGCGAGAGAGTGGCTGAAGGAGCAGTACAAAAATACTATAATCAACTTGAAAAGAAAAAGCAGCTTGAACTTGTTAGCAAAAAATATGGAGACATTATGTGAAATGATTCAAAGAGGGAGGGAAAACAGATGGTGGGCAGGCAAAATGATTTAAAGAACAGCATTTTGTACGGAACAAAGAAAACTGAGATGATCATATCTTCTACGGAGAGATCAGAGATATGAACTCAGCTGAAAATGATTTCTAGCCTACAGTGTAGAGCTACATATTGGAGATTCAGTCAGAAAAAAAGAATACTTTCAATCCCAGAGGCTAGACTACTTGTTTTTCTCCCTTGCGACAAAAATATTTCTGTCAATAATACTTGAGATGTGAAGTTCACGTGAAGAAGGCAGACCAGACTGAGTACCGCATCGACAGGAAGCGTTAGCTTCAATTAAAGGTAACTGTGATCTCACAACCGTATTTTAATTGCAGTTCAGGACTGCCAGTTACCAGTGTCTGCGTGCATGCAGACTACAAGACCTTGCTTTCAAATAAATGTTGACTAAATCAAAAAGAAACTGAAAAGTGAAACAAGAAGACTTGTGAAATGAGACTGACAGGTCATGCCGTGACTCCCTACACTTCAGCTTACAACAAACACTGTAATGAGCCCCTGTGACTGTTTATTTTAATCAGCAACCTTCATTTCTGCCACTGGTCAAATCTGTATTCTCTTCCTTCCTCTAGAGACCAGTTATTTAAAACTTCTAATGGAAAAGGGTAGAAAAGACTTGACTCCAGTGATCACCTGAAGTCACTTTCCAGCTGCTACTATAATCATTTTACATGTAATCAGGTTCTTATTCCCCGATTTTTCTCACACCTCTGTTACCTCATGCCTGTCGTTAGATGTCAATACATAAATGGCAATATCAACGCATATTGCTTATCTAATACTGGGTATAATACGTTATGTTTTACATACGCAGTTTTCAGACACATTTAGAATACAGGCTGCTAAGAAGAAAACCAATTATTTTTTCTTCGTAGTGCCATAATTTGATCAAATTTAAGTCATTCATAACTTCACAGTATTAGAAAGGAAAAAAGATAGTGCAAGTCAAGTAGGAGTATCAACTATAACAGGACAGCTTGCCCATCAAGTAAAATAATGTGTCTCATGATTTACTCATGTGGGCTTGTGAGAGAATGACATGGATCTCCTCTGTTAAGTTTCCCTCAGAGAAGAAAAACACTCTCAATTCTTGTAATTTGCCAAGATCCATTGCATTTCTGCTATTTGATGCAATGGCACTGCTTGTCTAAAGAACTTTTTTATTAGGATGGTGCCCATATTACAGGGAGACACTAATTTCCTCCTTATATTGCCCCCCATTTGAATAGAGCTTCTAAGTTCTATTCAAGCTACAGAAAAAAATGATTCCTTTATCTAAATCCCTTAGCCTCGACCTCATATTTCATGTTTTCATCTAAAACGGTTATTTTACCTTATGGGAAAAATGCACAAAACTTGCTTCTCTCCTATTGGTCTAGAATATACTGGATATCTTTACTTAATGCCAGTACAGTCATTATAATCAAACTCAGTTGAGACAAATATTAAAAGTGTCAAGTGCAGCAGTAAGCAGACTGTGGTTACTTCCATTCTTTTTAAAGTAATAAAAGACAATGAAGGGCCCACGCCTGCCTAAAAAGATGGCAAAAGACACATGGTACCAAGAGACAGGGAATGTATTTCAGAACTACAATAAAAATATTGAGACACTCTAAGATCCTTAGATTTACTGTAGCAATATTTCCCTCTGCACTTTAATATATAGTTTTACTCTGAGAAGTGAAATATGTCCCAAGTTGCACAGCTCATCCAGGTTTAGATGATTTGAATTCCTCCAGGACCTTGTGTCTAATGTTTCTGACTGGCCAAGCTGCAGGTCTTCAGGGACAGTTAGCCAGTAGAAAACACCAAGTACAGAAAATTTCAGTGCAATTTAGGCTGGCTGAATCTGGGACCTATTGTCTTCTTAACTTCCAAGATGAATGTGCTCAAATTGAAAGAGAAAGGATAATTACATTCTTCTGGTAAGTTCTGCCCTTCAAAACGAAAAACTGAGATGTTTTTGATAGATCACAAAAAAGTTGAGAATATCTACATTTCACCTTCTCCTTGGTTTGGCTTTGGGTCCACATTAGTAAGAACTGTATATACGTGTAGGCCCTCCTGCACTTAACGGAGGGCTAAAAATTCACTGCTGGGTATGGCTTCTTCTTGAGTGGGCTGAGTATTTCTATCTTCCAAATCCACCCACGCATGAGACCAAATAATTTGGCACTTGATCTTGATAATACGATCCTCCTTTTCCTTCCTCATAGTCCCTGATCAGTAGCAAAACAGTTAATCACTTTAATGTAAGTAACCACTGAGAACATTCATCTCAGACCTGCAGCAACTCAGATGTCCTAACAGATGTCATGGCTTTAGTTCCATCCTGTTTGCAGGCCCAAAGTTTTCTTTGCAATTGTAAGAGCTAGATGCTACAGGAATATGTGAAAACTTTGAAACCATAAATGGCATGGAACCAAACGAAGACATCTGCTTAGTTTTCAGAGAATCTGAGATGACAGCTCTGAAATGTGAGCTGCTCCAGCTGATCTTACAAATAAGATGCTTTCTGCTAGCCACAGACTGTGATACAGCTATAATTAGACCTCAGTTTCACACAGAGAATCCATTTTTCCTTGCATGAGTTTTTATAGTCAGCTATAAATAATGAGAACTTAATTTACATTTCTGCTGTTAATGTCCAGGACTACAAGCCAGTTTGATTGTTCCCATCTGTGCTGACTTCTCAGCTACAACTAGACTAAAAAACAGTAAGACAGACTTATCATTAAAATAAATCCACAACTCCATACACTTACCAGAAATGCATCTGATACTAGAATACACTTATATATATCTATAAAAAATATGTGCACAAATGCATGCATATATTTATAGCCTGATTTATACCAGACTGAGTGAATGAAGTTCTTTTTTATGGCTATTATCATTCAAAACATGTGATCATCAAGTGGAAAGAAAATATATGTAAAACGATTTATGCTGTCTCTTCCAAGTTTGTAAAAAATGTTGGGTATTTCATGTACAGGCTTTGATTTGGGATGTTTATCATCTGAGAATCTGAAGCACAGATGTTCATTAGTGTTAATGACACCTCTGTGATAAAATGGCACATACGTATAGAGACACCTTTCTGACTTAGAGCTACTTAACAGTCCTCAGGACAATCTTTGCTTCTGACAGTGAAGGTATCACTTCAGAATCAAAATTCATAAAAACTGTGTGCAAAAATGTGAACACCTTTTTTGACAGAAGACCTGCATCACAAAGAACTAAATATTACTGAATTCAAGAATAAGGATGATAATAGGATCCACTCACTGAAATATCCTCAAGTACTCACTCACAAGATCTCTGAACCTAAGACAGCAGGAAGCCATTTGCCTGTATATTCCATCTGATATTCGAACTGATAAGTATACAGAGGGTATTGTCAGTCATCTGTGTCCTATGCACAGTTGGCTTGCAAATGAAATAAATGTGGTCAAATGGGTAGCATTAATCAGCAGTGAGAACAAGAATGCACCTACTTTTTTAAAATAAAAAATGCATCTGGCACAGGCAGTAAAAAAAATCTTTGCAAAACTGCTGTTTTTTCTACTTCAGCTAATCAGTGCTAGTGCACCTGGATCCTGAATATTTATGACAGTGACATACATCTGTTAAATGTTCAGAAATAATTAGACTTTGCTGAAGCAAAGCTAATGAACTCCCCTGGAACTGTGTGGCAAAATAAACAGATGAAAGGTATTAATAAGCGGTCTGGATTTCTTTTCTAAAAAAAAACAAACAACAAAACCCACAAATATTTTCTTCCAGCACTGATTAATACTTTGTATAGCAATGTGTAGTCCAAGTTCTTCTGTCCTTACCACTGCAATTTCCCCATTTGCAACACTGCAAAATCCACACATTAACAAATCATGCAGTTTCATTTTACCTTTGCCTGCACCTACAGCAGGACGGAGAATACCAGCTTTAATGGAGGAAAACAAGAATAGGAACACTATATAATTAGATACAACACCAAAGGGAACATACATATATAATTTCATTATAAACCAGAAAAGCATGCAGACTAGATAAAATGTATTAATTCAAATAAATTAGAAACAATCCACTTATGCTGAGCACTGACAGACTATTACAAGACAAAAATTAATATACATGCATTTACAAAATTTTATTGCTCATGCTTGTTAAGATTCACAATTCAAAATAAATGTAGCTCATATGCAATCTTAATACACTATTAGAGAAATTGCATTGCATACCAACTCATCTACGGCAATTCCAATAAACTATAATTTTACTAAGCATAAAAATATGTGAAAAGATGGTATCAAAACAGACTTTTAATATTAAGATGTGCAAAATCAAAACAGACTTTCCCCCCAAATTTCCTCTTTGCTTTAAATTACTCTTATTTTATTAAGCTTTCATATTTAAATAAATAACATCTTCAACAAAAGGACTGCCAAAATCAGAGATCTAGAATGGCTATAAACGTAAAAATCAATAGTGACAGGATTGAACAATATACTTAAGAGTCTTTAAATATTATACAATGTCACCAGTTACTTTGGGCCACAGATGACAAATTTATTTCTGCAGCTTTTTTGAAGTTACAGTTTTTGCCAGCTCTGTGAAAAAAGTTTAGACCTCACAGAAGCTGTTGCATACTTCAAAAGAGAAATAATTTCCTCTAGCCATAAAGCTGCATCATTTCAGTACTGTTCTCTGTGACCAGAGAACAGAATAGGTGAATGGAGGAAAACCACTTAAAACATAAAGTTACATGAAATTTTGAAGCCCAGAAAAGCCAAAATCTTAGAACTTGTAAGTTTCTATCAAAAGGATGGGATTTACACCTCTTTTGGGGCTTGCACTACAGTAGAAAATCTTTGCACATCTTTTCTTACAAACTATTTAAAATCTTTTATTAGTGTATAATACAGTTAAGAAAGCTCTAGAAAAAAATTTACCAGGGGCTATTTCCTTAATGGAAGGAAGTAGTAGCAATATTTTTAATAAAATTTGTAGTGGTTTTTAAACTCAATGGGTTTTCTTTATACATACCCATCTTACCTTCATCCATAATTGTTACTGCTTCCTCAGTTATCTGACTTCCTGATCCAACTGAAGTTTGTGCGTTAAAGTAAAACTTGTACCGTGTGCTGTAATTTAAATTTTTTAATATCAAGCTGCTCTCGTTGGCAGGAATTCTTATCTCTACCAAGGGACCCAATTCATGTGTGTTGTTAACTGTTGTTACAAAAAAAAAAAAAAAAAAAAAAGAGCTAGTTAGGAAAATTGCCTACTTTATCATTGTGTTAAAACAGGCTTTTTTCGTTTGTATTTATTTGTTTTGTTTGTCTGCTGCATTGCTCATTTCAGGTTATATGAATGATAATCTACAGTTTCAAAAGAAAGTCACCTTTGTGTAAAAAGGATCTATGCAAGGGGCCAAAACTCAACAGGGAGACAGGAAACACCTACAAGTTTTTTAATTCAAGTTCCATTCTTGTAAGTATCTGAATCCAAGGCAACTGAGTCCACATCAAATCATCTGAACTTACACATATTTGAAACACCAATCATTAAAAAATTCTGAAACTCTAAACTAGCCACCTCATAATAAATTCAGTATGCTTAGGAAAAAAAATACTGAAGTGACTTGTATCTAATGCCAAGGAACAGTGGAAGCTGGTAAGTGGAAGAAAACAAACTTTCTTAATCTGTTCCATGCACATGAAACTCTTAAATTTCCAGTGTCACTGCTGACAAATTTCTGGGCAAGTAAGCAGTGGCATGGGGATCCTAAGGAAGTGATTTAAAGCTCTGATATGAGTAAATGGCACATTTATGAATTTTTCATTTTAAAATTGTAATACCATTAAAACTGAAGAAACAGACAACAATATAACTGGATGTATTTTGATCTACTTCTAATGATATTTTCTCTGCAGTCAGAATATAGGATTTGTAGGTGGTAGTATCTTGCTTCTAATGTGGCTGTCAATTATATGTAGGACTTCACCTCCATTTTTCTGTGAAGCATGGTTTGAAGAAATAAAAGTAATGGAAAAATGCTAACCTTGTACTTGAGCAAGTGAAGTTTTCCAAATAGAGTCATCTATATTGTCAAAATACATTAGCCTTTTTCAAACTTGACATCTACAATGCAATCATATCTTTTGTACATTATAAATTTAACATAATTTTTTTCTTACTAAATGGATTGCTATTTGGTAGACATGTTGTCTAAGTCAGAGTCATATATTCATAATTAACTCACTTGGCTGAAACTTCAGTATATATGATGTCAAAACACCATTTGGATGGGTAGGTGAACCCCACTCCAGAGTCAGAGAGTCCAATGTTGGGTTAGTAATCTTCAAAAAGGAGGGTGAGCTAGGAACTTTTAAGAAGAATACACAGTAAATACAAAGTAATTAACTTAAAACAGCTTGTGAATTATTAATTCTTAAGAATATTACTGTGTTAAGCCAGATTATTATTTTATGATGTTCAAGATGCAAATTCAGCAATTACACCCTTAGCGTTCTATTTCTGCATATACCACATTTAAGTTTATTCTCTAGCTTTCTCATTTCATACCTCCTTCAGGGGTCTTAAATACTTTGTCTGGGCTTGCTGGTCCTTCTCCTTTACCATTAACAACTCTAACATTCAGCTTGTAAGAACTATAGGGCTCCAGCCCCGGCAACATTCCAAAAGTCTTGTTTCCCCTGAAAGTCAAGATCTTTTTTTCTACATGCCGTCTACTCCTTCTGGATAGACTCTGCACTTTCCAGTAGTAAACCTAAAGACAAAAGAAAATCTACAGTGAGTGTTTAGGTGTTCTGATTTTACAAACTCTAAGCTTTTCCATGAGTATCCATGAATTATAGGTAGGAATAACTGCCATTTTCATAAGCTCAGGTGAGACACAGCATAGAGCTTTCCTGCTCCAGAAACAGACCTTGTCCAGAAACAGTCATGTCTACACAACAGCGTGAAGACTATCACCTGCCAGTTCTGCTAATGCTCAAAGCCAGTTTAACACAAGTTCTGGTTTGGAGCTGCATTAGTATGGGATGGTTCTCATGTTAGCAAGTCCATCTGAGAGGCAGGACTCATTCACACAATCCATTCTTCCAGTAAGATATCTACACAGCTTCCAAAGCAGACTTGCACTTTGCCACCTTGTTATGTCACACACCTGACCATGCTATTCCCTGTGATGTGGAAGCCGAGTAGATATTTTTAAATGGGAAAGAAACCAAAAGATTTGTCTGTGCTGGAAAAACACACAAGTTCTGAAAGGACTCTGAGGTTACAGTCATGGAATGATCTCCACCTAGGGACAGGAAGACTATTCCTCCATTTATGTGACAATTAGATCAGACCACAAAGCTGATTCTCGTGTCCATTTTGCTGATTGAGTTTCTAAGAAACTACAGATGAGCCTCAGAGGTAATTACCTTGACTGCACTCTCTTTACTACACAGTCTCTCTACCATGATATCTGGAAAGATATTAACAGTTGCCCCTACAAAGACTTGTGTTACTCCTAGGATTGTCACCTTCAAATGCATCATTGTTCATTTTTCACAGCATAATTTTCATGTATATATGATCACACACTAAAACTGATAAAGCAATGTAAATGGGTAAAATTCTGATTCTGTTTAGGCCAACTGCAAAACACTTCTTTAATTAAGGAAGCTGGGATTTCACATATGAATTCAAAAAAGGGAACTGTTAAGACTTACAAAGCCCAGCTAGATAGCTTGTAAAGCAATGTTACACTAACACCAGCTTTCTATTGCTAACAACATACCATTTCACTTTAATCACTGTTAAATGCCACTGTGTTTTACATGGCTTGAGTTAATGATTTTCAACACCGCCAGCTGTCATCCTGTAGCTCTCCTCCTACCAACTAGTGTAGAAAGCCATTTACAAGCTAACAAAAGCTTGAAGTGTTGGTACTATTAGTATTGAAACTCATAGGGTATAGTTTATAGTATTTTAAGAATTGTTAGCCAGTAACACTTCACAAAGCACATTATGATAGTTGGGACATCACTTGTCACTAGCCAGGCTGAAATTAAACGAGAGGTTTAATAAGCTGGGTTTGATAAGCAGTGATTTGGAAGAGGAATATGACAGTAAAAGAGACTGCATCACATTTTTCACACACTGTACTGAATAACCACTGAATTTGTAAGAACAGCAGGAAAAAATGGCAGCAGTAACAGTGAAAAGAATTCTTTTTAAAATTTCTTCTTAGGTCTGAAATGCTTTATAGTACCACAGTATATCGAGTAATAGCTAGATCAATACAAGAGCAAAATATGAGAGATGTGCTGTAGACTGCTGCTAGTTACATGTCTTCCTGCTTTGTTCACACATTTGTCTTCACGACATGACTCTTTAGAGAAATACCCCTCTCTTTATTAAGAAATGTGTCCCTAATGCAACACTGCATATTGGGCTACTGTCTGAAATAATTTTATTAATTAGGAAACCCTGAGTTTGCTAGTAGGATTTTGCTGATGTGTTTAAAAACAGACAGTCAAGTGCTTTGTAAGCTATGTCAACAACTAAGACACTTAAAGCATACTCTGCATCCATGAAAAGTTTTCAGCTTGTATTCAGCGAAAACTTTATAACAGTAACTATCTACCAGGTCTTAGGACTTGTCATGCCTTGTCTAGTTTTTAACCTATTTTAGCTTGATTTAGCTGTATCTGCAAAAATTATTTAAGAAACTTTTGCTGCATCTGCAACTTATTCAAGGATATATCATTGTCACATTTGTCCTAGCCATAACAGCAAAACTCTCAGTGGTCAGGTCTGTTGTCAATCCTTGGTCTTGAGCTTGTTTTATTTATAATTATTGACTAACTTATTTTAGCTTCAGTTTTGCTTAACTTTGTGTAATTGTGTGGTTCTCCCTACAGAAAAAAAATCATACTGTATACAGAGAAAGACTAACACACTAAACAGAAGTAATCATGGCATGACTAACCCCTTAGACCAACTGGAGAGGAAAGTGTGCAACCCATTAGTAAATACAGGACAGAAAATAACCCTCAGAGACTCCAAGTCTGAGGAAAAAGAAATCTCCATCTAAACTTGGGATGATGACAACTCACTGTAACCATGCCTTTGAAGGGTGAGAACTTAATACCTGATGTATGGGTAGACATTTGTGTCTATGGATTTTTTTGTATTATTAATGATCTTTAACAGAAATTTGGTGATTTGGATTATGAGCATTAGTGTTGCTGTAACTCGATTAATAATAAGCATTAACTTCACTAAATTCTAAGTCTTTAATCCTCACATAATGAACGTTTTCTTTTGGTTGCCCATTTGTGTGTGAAATACCAGGTTGATATGAGACTGTCATCTAACAGATAAACATTTAACAGACTAATAAGTCCTGTTTCTCAGCCAAGTTTATTATCTAGGGCAAAGCACCACAGTAACTACAAATACTTATGCTAGTTCATACAGAACTAGCTTAAGTCTCTCTGGATGGTGGTATTTTGTGCCAGGTAAGTGATATCCACATACCAGGAACTTACATTCATGTGGTAACCAGCTGTAACGCACTGAAGTTCAGTTTCAATGCTCTTGAATGCTAGTCCTTCAATTTATAAATATGATGTACATTTATTCTCCTCCAAATATTCTTTACTGTTTTCATTTTTCAAATATTTCTTTTTCCTCTTTTCATTTAAACAGAAGTAGTTCAAATTAGTCTGTCTTATGAAGTAACCTAGTTCGGGCTGTGTAACTAGTCTGTTTTGTTAGAACATATTTATTAGTATACTTGCAGAGGAGCAAAGAAGTAATTATTTTTTATTTTCATCTGTTGTCGCATAGGAAGTCAGTATATCCTCTCATTCCACTCTTCCCTCCACAATCAGTCTACCATGCTTCTGCAATTTCCACTCTTGAGTTTCTTCTGATGGGCTTCTAGTGCAACCTCTGAAGCAACTTTTGCCATCAAAGTCCTCCAGGGACACCAGTTCCCCCAGTTTCTAACTCTGAAGTTCTTCTGCCTCCAATCTCTATTAATTGCAGCCTTCTCAGTTATCATCAAAGCCAGCACATTATCTTACACTAAGCTTCCTTCAATTATATGTACACTCCAAATCTTCTGCCATTTCCTATCTCCTTAAATTGAGCTTTTAAACTGAGCTTTTTCCTGGCCTCCAAAAAGATACAGCACCCAGCATAAGCTAGCAAGTGGCCAGTTACTCAGAATTAAAGATGTGATTAATCATATTATGGCAGAAGATGAGTAATCTTAGCATTAGACCTAGAAGAGACTCCTACAGAAACTATTTCTCCTCATCCTCTAAATATCCTTTTGGAATAAGATCTGTAAAACTACTATCATTTTTTTAATCTATATAATGTGTGCAAACTTAATTGCAAACATATCCCATTTTTCTTCAAGGACAATGTCACAGGAGGCTAGTGCTACAAGGCTGGAACATTGCTGAACTTTAAATGAATTGTGTCAATGCTGTTGCTCTTGTCAGCAAAACTTGTGAGCTCCCTGAAAAGCAAGAGTCCTCTTACATGTCAGTTACTTCAATCTGGACACAATCTCATATAGGAGGAGAGATCTATTTTAATAAATGAGAAACAGAACGCTTTTGACTGTACTCACTTTGTACCCTTGAAGGTGTCCTCGGACAGTTTTTAGTGGAACTGGGTCCCAATGCACCTTTGCTAATGTGCTGTTAATAACATGAACCTGCACATTGCCTGGAGCAACCATTGGCACTGTGTGGAAAGGATGCAACAAGTACCTAGTTAGAATGAGAAACCACACGAACATACTTTTTCAGAATGAGTGCCTGCATTGCATTCAAAGAATAGGTTAAAATGTTCCTATGTTAAAAAGCTGACTTTGGGATTAATACTACAGAGTATTATGAAGCCTTATTATCTCCAAATTACTTCATTTTAATCAAAAAAATAACTACTATCCCCCTTTTTCAATATTTTAGTATTTTAAATACCCATTTAAGTTACACATTTAGTTGCTTTTAATTAGTACAATTGAGTCAAACTACGAAACTTACAGTCTTCCCCTGAATGTCCAATCACCTCTGATGGCTCTGGTGCATATCCCAGGTCATTTAAAGCTTGTACTTTTATTTCATAGGGAACAAAAGTTGGTGTACCAGACACAATATATTTAGATACATTTGCAACTATAACAGATGTCCATTCATCATCAACATCTTTCTGACGCCAGCTGACTTTGTACTGAAGCCCTGGTCCATTAGACTGAAAACCTTTTAAAGACTGAAATGAAAGGAAATATTTTTAAAAATATTCTGAAGCATCTGAAAAATCCAAAGTCACAAAGGAAATATACTGATTCTTCTTTAGAATTTTACTGAAAATTTACCACTGTGTTCTGTGACAGAGAAGCACTGCTGAAGTTTCCAAGCTATGCAATTTAGCTCTTACAGGAGGTCAGTTCAGTTGCTTTTCATTCATTAGTAAAAATCACATTGAATGGTGATCCTGGCTAATTCTCATGCAATCATACATTGTGATTTCTGTATACATATTTTGTTTTCAAGTATTTCTTAAGAAGTGGAAGAGGGAAAAAAGACTTACACCAACTCCCTATAAACAGTGTTCCCTAGACAATGTTTCTTGCCTGGAATGGGAAATTGGTTTTACATGGCTCTCCTTGAGCGCCTGTCATGACTGTAAAGGCACGACAGAGAAAACTTTTCCACGAAAGTTTTTTAGTGGAAGAGTCCACGATAGTTTAGTTTATCACAAAAGTTGAGGGTAGAATTAGGATTTACATTAGAATTCATTCTAAAAATAAGACTCTACTTGAGATAAACCTCAATTTACATATTTACGTTTTCCTAAATTGGCAGCAAAACATCCTGTATTACCAAATTAATGCCTTATCTTGAGAAATCACTCAATGAAAATATGGCACCTTAAAATTTTATTTTTTTCATAATGCATGCAGCTTTTCCCTGAAAATGAAGATGGGGAAGTGTCTGGATTTTACTCTTTTTCAAGAATGTTTTAAGCAAGCAACGCATTGGGTGCTCTCATAGTATGTTCACAGTTAGATCATTACTATTTCTCAAAAAAAATGCTACTCATAGACCTGAAAACAAATAAATGAAACCTCAAAAAACCAAACTTACCTCCCATGTTATTACCAAATTATCAGGTTCTGAGCCTATCCCTTGTACATTAGAAGGATTTTCATCAGGGTCTAAAAATAAAATATTTACACGTGAACAAGAATGACTGCTGTTTGCACTCCAAGCAAATTCAATGCCATTGATAGTATAAATCAATGACTGGTAAGCGGGAATAGTTATTTACTTGCAGATTTTGTCAGGTACTGCTCAGATGGTTCACTTGGCTGACTTCTGCCAATCTCATTGACAGCTATCACACGGAATGAGTAGTTGACGTACGGAGACAGCTTCAACTGTACTGTTGTCTGAGTTCCAGGAACTTCCGTCTGGTAATGCCATACCCCTGGTTCATGCAGCCCATCTTCATATTCAATCACAAAGTCTGTAAACAGAAATTGAATCCAACTTTATGTCAAAACTTGCACCACCTTCCTAGACCAGTGTAGGCATTTCTGAATGAGCTAATCAGAAGGGAGTGAACCAATCAACGTTTTTAAAAATCATGGAAATTGAAATATAAGTACATAAAACAGAACACAGATCTATAATGTGGATCTCAAAAGTACTGCCTACGTAGAAATATAATAGAAACACTCTTACTTTTATTATTTGGCGTTCTCACTAATGCAGCTACCTGTCAGGTAACACATTATTACAAGAGCTCTCTCTCAGGTACTGGATTTTAATGTAACAGGAACTCTTGAACTATCACAGCAAGAAAGTGGGACAAGATTGGAATTTTGATGTAAAAGTAATATTTGGCTGACAAATACATTGGTCTTAGTTACACCAAGCTGACAGTAAGTAGTACCTGTACAATATTAAAACTCTCTGAATATTCCATTTTCCCCAACAAGACTGGCTTAGTGAAGAATTATTTAAAGTCAAGAACCAATACTTGAGGAAGGTTTTTGAGAGCACTTTTCAGTATCTTCAAATTAAGTCAAGAAATGTATGTTCAGAAGCTAAATTTCTTGAGAGTTCTCTGTGTGAACATTACCATGATTACTGTTAAGACCCTACAGAGTATATAACCTCAGGGATAAATAGGTTTGTAGAACTCCAAAAAGAAAATCATATTCATTATCAAAGACAAAAGGACATTTTTTTTGAGCTGTGAAACAGCCAAAAAAGCTTCCTGCTCTTAGGTATGAGATATAAATTTTGAAACGCTTAAGAGGAATTGTTAGGATACAGTAAATAAATGGGAGAAGAATGCGTAGTCTGAGTACATTTCATGGAACCTGAAGTTTAGATATACGAAATTTACATGAGCATCAAATGTTGGTGTGTTGTGTAACAAAAATTTTCCCGTATTATCTCATATACAGGTGGGGACAAGAAGCCAGAATATGACTCAGAATACATCCTGTTTGCACTACTAAAGAAATTCTGAGGGGCATCTAGAAATTGCATTTAGAAGAATACTTACAGTACCACATAGAAATAATGCACAACAGTTTGAGGAGCCAAGATGTTCAAGAAGTAAAATAGATAGTAGTACTAATCATAGCCTTCTGGACTTAGGCTTGCAGATTTCATCCTGACCTGAGTAATAAGAGAGTGGGAGAACTGGCCCCAAATTACTGCCTGAGTTATAGCTGGTGTTCTGTGCTCAGAGATAAAGGTCTTGGGATGGGATGTTTTCTGGACCAAAGTCTTTGTTAAAAACGTGAGAATATTACATGCTAAAAAAAAAAAAAACCAAAACCAAACACCATTTTCACTACTGCTTTTTGCTTCCCTAGTAACTAGCATTCTACCTAGTAGAACAATTTATAGGAGACTTCAAGGAAAAAAATTCTATTTGAGCTTTCAGAGAGATTCTAGCATGTCAATCATATTACTTGTGTAAAGGGATCGCTCATAATTAAGTGCTATCCTTCAGTCTTGATCTGCACTTTGAAGTGATAGCAGCAGCAGCAGCAATAATAGGCTTACTTACGAAGCAAATGCCTTATTTTGCAGGCTCTCGGGGACCACACGGCAATATAAATTGTATCATAATTAAAACCAGCTTTATTTAGTCAGAAGAGTTCAATTTCCAATATCAGAGTGCATGCAATATCTCACTTCTAGAAAAACTCTGACAAGAGCCAACACCACCTAGTATCATCTCTTTTGAAACAGTGTGATCTCGTTCCTACAGAAAGTCAAGACTTGTGTCTTCTGGTCTGGAAAAAAATGAAAATACTGATACAAGAGTATATGAATAAGCCATAACTTAAATACAATTCAACTATTTACATTAAACTTCTATATATTATATTTTTAAAAGTATATTACTAGTTCCTATACATTAGACAGGTCTGACAGTGTAAAACTTAAGCAAAATCCCTTGGTGTTTCATTAAAACGCAATCGAAATCTTTGATGTGTTCTGAAATTTGTGAAATTCTGTTTTTATAAAACTTCCTTTCCAGATGCTTGATCCTTATGGTTTGTGTTCAGTGTTGATACTGACCAGCATCAGACCCTGGAGAGCAATACTCAGTAAATCACTCTAACTCATTCATTCCGAATATAACATGTGCACTGGTCTTGGTAACTTGTGGCAGTTATTAACTAAAAATACACTGCATAAATAATTAAATAATTACATTAAGTTGCTCATAATGAAAAAGTTACCCCAACAAATCTTTCTGATCCTATTATTTTTTGGAAAACAAACAGTAACATCCTTCTTCCTTTCTCTCAAATTCCCCCTCCATCCTCTCTGCTCAATATAAGCAAGAGTATCTTTCATTATGTTTTACTGGGAGGAATAACAGCATTCAAGACTAATTTCCTATCTCAAAAGTTTATAGATGTTTATTTTCTCTGTCTTATGGACATGCTTTATTCCTTCAACTGTCTGGACTAGAAAAAACCAGAAAAATTATCTGCCTTATATTTTCACGAAGAATAAGCTTCTGTATCAGTAGTGATGGATAATCCCTAAAGATATTGGTACTGATGCTAATTCAAATTCATGGGAATTACAAAAGAGTTAATGCAAGATGTTAGTAGCTCTCTCCTTCAGAAGCATGCAACTAACAAACAAGTCTACTCTCTACATATGCATAAGACTGGACCTTGTCAGACAGAGCTTGTATCAGTATCAACTTCTATGTTAACTAGCACAGGTTTTTGGATCAAAAGCCCAGCTCTTTAGGGCAGTAAATAAGTCTTTTTGCTTGGCTGTACAGTAGAGAACATTCAGTGAATTTTTGTTATGTAAATAAATAGCAACTGTAGTGAATGAATTTACCATTCTTCCATGTTGCACACAAAATTCATCTCAGAACTCTTCGGAATCTGAGAACAGCTAACGTAATGCTGTTAACGTAATGCAATAGATACAAACAAACATACTTGTAATGGGACTGTTATTTTCGTCTCCTGGTATCCATGAGAGTTCAACGCTTCTTTCTAGCTGACCTGTTAATTCCAAGTCAAAGGGTGGATTTGGCCGAGCTGTAAATCAAATGAACACAAAGTAAATAATCACACCAGAATACGTAGTTTCACCTTTGAAAAAATCCTTACATTCCAATCAAAAGAATTCCACAAATACAGCAGGGCAGATCTACTCACTTACGTAAGCATGAATTAATGACCATTAGCATGCAATTGTTACAAAACAGAGATAAAACAGAGAACTGATGTATCTGGAAACTTCTATATATTAACAAGAATCTATATTTGCTTTTATCTACATCTGATTGCACTGTGATAGAAAAATGTAATGAGATGCAAAGAATTATGAAATGCATGTTTAGTTTATCTTTGAATGATTATGGGTGGTTATCTATTGTAACTAGAAATATTTAATAAAACATGGAAAATAAAGAAGCATTCACATCAAAGAAGCTTTTCTAAAATCACTACAAATATTTTGCATGTGAATTCAAAACAAGTATAGTTCAAATAGAAACTAATTGCAAGTTACTAAGTAATTTACTTTTTGCTGTACTTTTAAAAAATCCTGAAATACCATGCAAGCTGTTGATATACATCCTTATAATGCATAAAGATGTAATTGTCCATTCCAAATTGCTGAAAATAATTCATTACATGATTTGTTACACAAAAATCAAGACTAATGAGTAGGTTAATTTAAGAATATATAAGCATTTTCACTGAATGTGATAGGTTTTACATAAAAGTGCTTAAGACGCTCATACTTAAAAGTGTTTTAGGCATATTATATTGCATTTTAAAATTCAGAAAAAATGCTACCAAATTAAAGGCCGTATACTGTCAAATTTAAGACTGTACCTGACTGACAGATTTTTTTTGGCATTTCAGCTTCAATTTTAAAATCCTTATTAGCAATTTCATCAGTCATAAACCAAACTGGTCAATATGGTCCTACCCATTTTATGAGTAAAGTAAAATGAAGATAAACTATGAAATAAAGTACACCAGGCCTACAAAGCTGTAATCAAAAGCAATGTAAAAACATACCATAATTTGGTTGGTGTAAGTTCTTTGATAGTGAATTAGCTTTCAACGAACAGCTGGATTTATCTTTTAGATCTTTCACTTATTATATAACTAATTTGCATTACAGTGTACTCTATGAGAAAAACATCACTGTAACCAACCTTAATTAAAAATAATTTATCTCTGAAAATCATTTATTCCCTAAAATACAAAGCAGCCTGCACTGTAAAATTCCAAAGTCCAGTACGCCAGTAATGAAGCAGTTGGTAAAACAGGATGAAACCACACACACACACACAGAAAGGAAAAAGGGAAAAAAAGAAAAGATGCTGCACTTTGCAATAGGCAAATGAGAAATATCTGGCAGATGATGTAGAAAGAGAACTTCATATTAGTTTACCGTAAATGATAGCTGGAGTTGGGGGAGCAGCTGAAAAGAACATTAATATAAAGGATTTAATCAGTTAGTAGCCAAAGAAACAATACTGTAGACAGTTAAAGACTATAATTATTAGAGACAAAGAAAAGTTAACTTATTTAGAGTAAATGGTTGATTTTAAATAATACATTGATAATTTTTCACTGAAAAGTTATAAAAGTATTCTTGATTATTTTATCCATTTTTTTAATAAGGATAGATCAAGAAAATAAATAAAGTAAGCAATCTCATAAAAACTTTTACATAAGTACTAGATGTTTGGCATATGTCATTCCTGGATAGGCATAAGATCACAACGCAACTTTAAAACACAAGCATACTTGTCTTTCGATCTCAGCTTGAACTCAGGTAAGAATCATTCAGGACATCTACTTAAAACTTTCTTACAAATTGGGAGAAGGGGCAAAGCAATATTTTTACAACTACCTGCAATCATAGAAACTTAACAGAGAAAACTAATTTAAAAAGAAAATCCTTGAAAAGTCACACAACCAAGCATGCTCAGTCTTTCTGAAGCATAGTTTAGCTGCAAAAGAGAATCCTGAGACAACATGCTTATGTTCAAATACTCTGCAATATGTAATCTACTGTGTTAGCTCAGATGTGATCCAAATAAAAACCTATACAGCATGAAACTGAATGTGTCCTGTAGCTACTGGACCCTTTTGTAAGTAGCTGATTCAAAGGCAAACTTTGGGGTAAGACTATATTTTTAAAAAACTGAAACACATTTACAAATAGGTGCATTTCCTTTGTCCTGTCCTAGAAACCAAAACTATGTGTGGGCTTTTCATTTTAAATCTAATGCTGTTTTCATACTTAACAGTAATTAAACACAGTTCTGCTATCATAAAGTTTGAGAGTATTCTTACCAACAACAGTAAGCACAGCACTTGCTGAAACACTGTCCAGAGTAGTATTAACTATGCAAGTGTATGTTCCATCATCTTTATCAGTTACATTCATAATGGTCAAGTTGTCTTTACCAACTAGAAACCTGTAAATACAATAGATTCAGCCACTGATTTTTCAATAACTGGTACTGTTATAAGAAACTTGCATAAGACATTACGAAATCCCATATACTTGTGTATTTCAGCAAATACCTAGACAGCAATGTAAGCTATGGGACTATGTCAGCCTTTTCTACATTGCTTTTGACCATCTTCCACAGTAACTGTCTATCCTAACATGCTTTTATTTCCAAATATACTCAAACAACTTTTAATTATCTGTGATCTAGAGCAAAATAGTCTTCCATTATCTGGTTGGCTTCTTATGCCAATTATGTTCTCCTTACAATTGATACACACAGTCAATGTGCACAATTAAAAATTTTTACATCTCATTTTATTTTGAATTCTATCTTAATATTTTCACCACACTAGGTAAGTCCTTTAGTCACCAAATATGGGATAGTGATAATATTTATCAGTCTTCTTTGGAAAATGTCAATAGGTCAATATGTTCCTTTCAAAGATCAGGAAAAGGAGCAGATAAAAGAAACTAGAAAATTAAAAACAAAGGAAAATTATTTTGTCCATACCTTTCATCATCTGGCAGTTCATCATTGTCCTTCAACCATATAACTGTTGGTAATAAGGTAGAATCATGTTTTATTATACACTCAAATGAAACTTGGCCATATCTCTGAATCACTTTGTATTCTGGCTGTTTAATTATCATTGTTGGATCTGAAATTTAAAATGACTATTAGATATTTAGAAAGTCTGAAATTCTATACTAACCTGTGATGAAAGAATGATTCATTTCTTACCTTTAACTTCCAATTGCACCTCATTTTGTATCTTTCCTAATTCATTCCTTGCTACACATGTGTATGTACCAGTACTATCCTTCTGAGCCACTGGAATTTCCAAGGTTCCATTATCATGGAAAACGTATTCACTTCCACTCAAGATGCTACCTTTCACTCCCTTAAACCTTTATATAAAAAGTAATATCATTATCCAACATCATAGTTAAACTTTGTTGTATTTTATTATCAGAAAATGCAAACTTGGGACTGCCACATTAGAAAATACAGACAGAATCACACAATGAAATTTAAACTTGACTCTGTAGTGATAACTTAACTGTTGTTACATTAAGTATATGTAATATTGTATTACTGCATTGTAATCAGCATATATTTAAAAATACGCTATTTTAAAATTGTAAATAGAGTAAAAATAGTTTTAAAGCTTTAAATTTTTGTTTCCATAGATATAACTGGCTCTTTTTACATAACTTAAGCACAACGACTATAGCTTACCATTCAATTTCAGGCTTAGGTGAACCAAAATAAGCACAGTCTAGCAATGCGGGACTATCTGCGATGACTTGATACAGTTTATTAGCAGGAGTCAGAATTCTTGGTGGCTCAGCTGAAAAGACAAAGATATCTGGACATAGATACAAAGATGCAAATACAAAATACTAAGACATCAAGAACGGCCTAAGGAAAAATCTTTCTCTGAAGTGATTTCTGGTCTCAGTCTAGGTCCAAATACGTTCTACTGCCAGTAGCCTGAGGAAACATTAATGTAAGAGAACTATCTTGTGAAAAACAAATGCTTCTTCCCTGTTTACAAGCAATAGGGATGGGCACCAAAGGCAATGATTTCAATTGGAAAATTCAAATCAGAATATACTTCAAGAAGAGAAACTCCTGGGAACAGGCTGAACTACATAATTCTGAACAAACTTGCAGGCAGAAAGAAGCTAAGATGTATTTTTGGTGAAACACCTACATTTTCTTTCATTTAAAAGACAGTGTCTCTCAATCAAAAGATCTGCCAGTTCCTGCAGAAGAGTCTTTAGAGGCCATTGTGCCTAGAATTTTGCTACTAGCTTTGTTAAATCCAGCAAGAAGAATTAGAGAGGCCACAACATCTTGTAACTAGAGACACGTTCTTGGGAAGCCTTCAAGACAAATGCATAATCATGTCCCCTTGCAAGAGCAATTTAGAGATCATCTATTTAACTGGTCCAAAACATCCACAATCAATGAAAGTGTACTGAAACATACTAACTTAAGGATATTAATTCCTGCCTTTTTTGTTATGCTTCTGTTTGCTTGATTTACATAAACAAAAAAAAGAGCTAAATTTCTTCCAAGTTTTCTCCAGCTTTCACAACTATCCTTCTTACTTAGGAATAGTGAAAGGAATATCCTACAAAAAACAAGGTATGTATACCCTTGCCTTTTACAAGGCTCAGGAAATACATCCATTCCCACTGAAGACCTCAAGCAAGGCTTGAGCATGCAATCTGTGTAGTAGCAGGAGACAACGGAACACCCAAGAAAACTGAAAAATATTAAAATCTGTTTCTTACCCAGAACATTCACAAAAGCGTTTGCTAGCAAGTATCCATATTCATTAGAAGCATTGCACTGATAGACAGCACTTGACCTTTCTTGCACATGTGAGAAAATAATGGTATCGCCATCAACCTTTCTGCTAGGATCTTCTGGGGCAACTGTTGGTATAAAGACAAAAAAAATAATTGCTTTTCCTAAAGCGCTGTTGGATGATATGTTTCATGCTTCTGAAAAGAAGAAACAATTTGAAAGACCAACATGCCCTTTCTTCTATTTTCCTAGGTGACCGTTCACTGGTTAAGAGGTGAATTTCAATATGATTAGGGAAGTTCTTCCAATTCTACAAATATTTAACTCAGGATGGTAGAGTTCCCATTTTTGGAGGGGCTTTTTTGTTTGTTTTTCGACAAAGTGAAGCTGAGATCATATTTTGCATGCAATACAGAAGAAAAATACTGATATGACAAGATTCAGGCAAATACAGACAATACCTAGAAAAATAAGGAAATATTTCTGAATGTCAAAAGAAAACGCTGTTAGAATGACAGTCCTCTGTGACTTAAAAGTTTCAGCTTTTCAAATCGATTGTTATACCATAAATAATTCTCCAAATACAAATATGGTCTTACTCAGTTGAAAACTATCTCAGAGTAAAGCATAAGCAATTCTTTCACACAAAATCACGAAACAGTCTTCACAAGAGCAGTGATAGTAATTCAGTAGGTGGCACTCTTTCCCTTATGTAAGAATTATACAGTGCCATTTCCTCAACTGTTCTGTAGCAGCCTGAGCTGTCAAAAAGCTCGTGCATCCCAGAAGAATCGAGAATATAACCAAAAACAAAATTCTAAGATATTACTGAAGAATAATAGCTGTCAGTTATGATACAACTGGATGGAATTAGAGAGGTACAATGGAGAAAAAACTTAGCTTGTAACAGTGCACTGCATAAAAATGCACAAACCATAGTTTAATATTTTAAGAAAATATTAAATAAAAAGAGATCAATATATTGTTTATATTGAAACGTAATGGTAAAATTATTGATATACTAATATGAAAAATAAATGCATATATGCATAAATAAATGCATCATAGTTTGGTTGCATCATCAAAACTGACAGCCTTATATTTTATTGGAGCTTGAGAAAATATTTGTGGAAGACATTTTCATATAAAATCATTTCTCATTTCTTTGGATTCACAGAAAAGATCAATTAACTAAATTAACATCAATTTTCTGTAAGTGACAACATTCTGATTCAGGCAATACCTCCGTACTCATCAGTAAAGAAAATGGAGACATTTCTCCTACATTTTCTCAAATCTACTGAAGTATCTATTACTGAATTCTCTGAGAGAAGAAACCAGAGGAAGGGGACCACAGTTCCGTGCCCCTGCTTAAGGGTATTTCCATCTTGGGTGAACTCTAAGGCTATTTTGCATGTAAAGTAATTACATCAATTTCCAAACAGATGCCTCAGGAATAGTTTTCAGCTCCGTTTTTAACTCTCATCTTCGATCACTCTGAGTTCAAATCAGTATCACAAATTCAAAAATTTCAGAAAGGAAGAAAAAGGTACTACTGGAATTCCTGGACTTCTGGATTGCTGGCACTTATTTTTCTCCTCTTTTGCTTTACTTCCTACTGTGTTCCATGTTTCACATTGCTTCCTATTCTATGTAAATGGCATTTTCATTAAAAGATTCATGGGCTGAAAATAGACGGAGCAGGTGAGTAGCCCAGCAGGCAGGCCAGTCAGCTGTAAGAAGTGGTCTGTTTCTGCATATAAATTACCGTTAAATGGGAAATATGCACAGCTGCCCTCCCAGGAGGTCGGAGATCTGCCCACGGCCATTCCAATCACAGCTACTTCCTGCCCTCAGCTCTGGGCTTCCCTCCACTCAGGCCCTCTGCATCCTGCAGCATTTTCTGCACACAGACAGATCTTTAATGGGTGCACAGAGTCCCCCCGCTCACACACACTCCCATACATAATACCTTATAGGCTGATGGTAGGGCCCCTTCAGAGAGATGGAAGCCATTAGTTCAATCCTTTATAACTGAAGAAGGAACTGGATCTTAAAAGAATGATCTAACCATTAAACTATCATATAAAAAGAACGGTAGCATCTTCCCTTCCCACTGCTGTATTTAAGGAAAAAAAGAGATATCCCTCTTCAGTTATTTGAAGGAAAGGAGGTAGGTGCCTGTTCTCAGAAAAGGGCTTCAAGCTGTGGGTCCCAAGAGGAAAAAAAACAAACTGAGGAAAGTGTCGGGTTAGTCAGTGCTTCCTTTTGACTGGTCTAGCCACTTGGATGCTGAAGGGCACCGATTTTAGAAAGCTCCCTGTTGAGACTGGTGTCTATTCAACAGTCTGTCTTCTGTCACGCCTCATCCTCCCATGCAACACCAACAGAACCTACACGTCTTTGCCCATGTACTACACTGTGTTTTGCAGGGCCAGGCCCTAAAAGTTAGATGCTGTATCATCCAGCTGCTTTAATGATCTTAAGCACGCACTGCTGCACTCACACACACAGAATCATTGAGCCTGGAAGGGACCTCTGGAGGTCATCTGGTCCAACCCCCTGCTCAAGCAGGACCACTTAGAGCCAGTTGCCCAGGACTGTATCCAGACGGGGGAAGGATCCCTTGCCTTGCCCTGCTGGCAATACTTTTGTCTAATGTAGCCCAGGGTAACATTAGCCTCTTTGCCAGAAGGGCACATTGCTGGCTCATGGTCAACTTGGTGTCCACCAGGATGCCCAACTCCTTTTCTGTTAAGCTACTATCCAGCTGGGTGGCCCCCAGCGTGTACTGGTACATGGGGTTGTTCCTCCCCAGGTGCAGGACTTTGCACTTCTCCTTGTTGAACTTCACAAGGTTCTTGTCAGCCCATTTCTCCCGCCTGTCAAGATCCCTCTGGATGACAGCATGACCCTCTGGTGTATCAGCCACTCCTCCCAGTTTTGCATCATCAGCAAACTTGCTAAGGGTACACTCTGCCCCATCATCCAGATCATTAATGAAGATGTTAAACAGGACTGACCCCTGGGGTACACTGCTAGTTACTGGCCTCCAACTGGACTTTGTGCCACTGATCACCACTTTCTGGGCCTGGCCGTTCAGCCATTTTTCTGTCCGCCTCACTGTCTGGTTATCCAGCCCATACGTCAACAGCTTGTCTATGAGGATCTTATGGGAGACAGTGTCAAAGGCCTCACTGAAGTCCAGGCAGACAACAACCACTACTCTTCCCCTCATCTAGCAGGCCAGTCATTTCATCATAGAAACGTATCAAGGTGGTCAAGCATGACTTCACCTTGGTGAAGCCACGCTAACTACTCCTGATGGTTTTCTTGTCCTTAATGTGCCTGGAAATGGTTTCCAGAATTAGCTGCTCCATCACCTTCCCAGGGATCAAGGTGAGGCTGACCAGCTGGTAGTTCCCTGGGTTCTCCTTCTTGCTCTCCTTAAAAATAGGAGTAATATTTGCTTACCTCTAGTCTTGGGGCACTTCTCCCAGTTACCATGATCAATCAAAGATTATCGAGAGTGGCCTTGCAATGACATCTGCCAGCTCCCTCAGCACTTGTGGGTGCATCCCATCAGGGCCCAGGACTTATGTATGTCCAGTTTGCTTAAGTATTCCCTGACCTGATCCTCTTCCACCAAGGGTACATCTCGTTCCAGCCTTTCCCCTGGTCTCTGGGACCTGGGATTCCTGAAGGTCAGTCTTGCCAGTAAAGACTGAGGCAAAGAAGGCATGCAGTACATCAGCCCTTTCCATGTCCTTTTTTTTCTTTTTCTGGGGAAAGAGTGATGGCAGGGCCACTCAAGCACTGCTTGTGTGCCGTTACGAGGACTGTGGTCACATTACAGGATAGCTGCATGAAAAGGAGAAAATGCTTTTGACGTGTTTGACAAATCTGAATTTGGCACTGATTGATTGGCAAATAGAAAAGAATTACATAATACTTAAAATGGGTTTGTACAATTGGGACAATGAATGATGAGGATTTGCTATAGGAGTTCTGCTGCTGTAACAGACAGTTGAACATGCGCCCTGTAACAGCCAACATTTACTCCCAGTAACATCGAGTCTCAGCTTATGAACATGTTTATGTCCTTTCTGGACAAAGACCTGATTGCCTGGTTTCACCTAATTTTTCCATCGCTTTGTATGATAAGACAGCTTCTTGACTCTATAGCCATGTACCGCATATTCCTGTACAGAGAAGGTATAGCCTCCATCAGATACTTTTGTCATAGTTAGTCATCAGCACCCTGAATGTCTTCTGTTCATCTGAATGCATACTTCCATCTGTTTCAAAAACTTCAGACGGCCCAAGCAATTACTTTTGTTAGTATGTTTAAATAATCACCATGGCACCATTATTACTTTTTTTCCTGGAAAAAAAAGACAGAATGAAATGTGCTCTCTGAACAGAAGCAGTTAAAATGCACTATTATGCTTAAAACTGGAAGGAAAAAATCCAGATTTTGTTGAGATGTTTTACCCTCTTCTGTTGAAATATTTTATTTTCCTGATCAATTTTAATTGCTGGTCCATGTGCATTTATGCAAATTCAGGAAGCTAAACACAATGAAGAACAGAACAACTGTCAACTGACGATGCAGTATATAATATAATGTTATCAGTCCAAATAAATGATACAAACTTCAGGCTGATCTGTAAGAAAGGCGTGTATTTTGGCCAGAAAATTATTAAGACATGAAATTGGTCTACTGACTTTAAATTCTTTAGCTCAGATCTTTAAGCTCTGTGTAAAATTGGGAAAAAAAATCCATTGCTTGGACTTCTGGGTTTTTTTAACTTAAAGTTTTTATTGTGAGGGTGGTCAGACCCTGAAACAGGATGCCCAAGGAGGTGATGGAGTCTCTGGCCTTGGAGATAACCAAAGTCTGTCTGGACACAGTCCTGACCAACCAGATGCAGGTAACACCCTGCTTCGAGCAGGCAGGTTGGACTAGATGTTCCTTTCACCCTCAACTATGCTGTGATACTGTGGTTTTAAAATAACCTAAAAAACAACGTAGATTGAAAATAATTCACTGGGAAGGACGTATATACCTTTGTTTGTGATTCTGTAATTTGCTATTGTTTAAAAAAGCTAATAATGTGAAAATCATCATTCCTGAAATCAGAGTTCCTTATATTGTTACCACATTCTGAAATACAATAAAGCGAGTATGAGATCCAGCTGACATCAGAAGTTCTCAGCTCTGCTAACTTAGACTCCAGGTCCCAGAGGGCACTGAACTAGGGTGTCTTTTGTTGCCTGAGAAGTATGATGTAACCTAAGGTAGAATATATTTTTTTCCAGAAGCACGTTGTGGATTACAATCATAGTTTGTAGGATATGTGAGTACTAACTGTTTCTATTCTATAGTGAAAATGCTGATGTCATCCTCAGACGTTGTACTAGAGATTCCTTCTGGCTGCAAACAGGCTGGAAAAGAAAGGGACAAAATGACTTGACTGCTTTTCCCTGTGTCAATGAGAACACATATATCTTCGGCATGTGTAAGAGCTAATCTTACCTAGACCAGTAAAATGTCACCAAAAAACCACAGTGAAAGCAGAGAATAATTTCTCTTTAGAAAAGAGCAGAAATATTCATTACTGTCTTTAGATGCCTGCATCTTCTTTAGCAAATCAAAGTTATGAATCAAAAGTAATCAGTCCTGCTCTGCATTCACAGTGACTATATATGATTGTTGGAAAACGAATGTAGTAACATAAAGTCTGTTGTTTAAGTGTTACAGTGCTTAGTCACTCATTTCTTTAGTAAAGCTGAGCTATCATTTTGCATTAATAGCAGAATATTAGTTTCTCAGAGAAGCTGAGGCAATTATTTGATTTAGATTTTGTGACGGATGCACTCCTCCTGTTTGAACTAACTGAACTTTGGTCCAGGCAGATGCTCAGCAAGGAGGCCTAATCAAAGTTAATCCTATTCTGTGAGGCTATCAGTGAGGACTCAGCACCAAACCCAAAAAAACGGTTTGGCTGGAGGCTGGGCTGATAAGTGGCAGAAACAGCATTAACACAGCAGAAAATCTGACTACATATCAACCACTTTACGCTATAAATATCTGCAGCCATCAGGGCCCGTTGATCTCTCCCTCCATAGCAGCTGGCTGCACGGCAGTGATCTCCCCTTGAGTAGGGATGCCTCTCAAGGTTACCCCTCGAGGCTGAGAGATCCCTTACCTGACACCAGACATCAATGGGTTGGTAAGTGACATTTTTTTGCATGCATGTAACATTTAAGATACTTACAGTATGCTTATGTGATAATCTTTGTATCCTGTACTAACTTTAATTGTAGTAAATAGTAGAGTATTGACCTCCAATCCCTCTGTACTTGTTAAATATTTTACATACCTAAGTTTACTGATTAGAACTCAATAAATTAACTACTAGATCAGATCAGATCTGAGTGATCTCTGACTCTTCTCTTGCGACAGATTTTTATACTGAACATTTGTTGTTGTAGTTTTACTGTTACTATAATTCTGTCCTTAAGTTTATGCACAAATGTCGTGGTTTAACCCCAGTCAGCACCCAAGCACCACGCAGCCGATCCCTCACTCCCCCTATGCTCCCAGTGGGATGGGGAGGAGAATCGGGAAAAAAGGTAAAACTCATGGGTTGAGATAAAGACAGTTTAATAACTAAAGTAAAATATAATACTAACTATAATAATAATGAAATATTATAATAATAGTAATGAAAAGGAATATAACAAAAAAAAGAAGGGAGGGGGGAAGGAAAAAAGCCAGTGATGCACAATGCAATTGCTCACCACCCGCTGACTGATGCCAGAGCTGTGATCCACCCCTCCCGGCCAACTCCCCCCTGTTTATATACTGGGCATGACGTTCCATGGTATGGAATACCCTTTGGCTAGTTCAGGTCAGCTGCCCCGGCTCTGCTCCCTCCCAGCTTCTTGCACACCTGCTTGCTGGCAGAGCATGGGAAACTGAAAAAATCCTTGACTTAGGAGAAGTGCTACTTAGCAACAACTAAAACATCAAAGTGTTATCAACATTATTCTCACACTAAATTGAAAACCCAGCACTGTACCAGCTACTAAGAAGAGAGTTAACTCTGTCCCAGCCAAAACCAGGACAACAAATAATAGTGAATGTAAATGGGAACATGAGATCAGTACTGGCTCTTAAGCCATAATTTTCAACAACTCTAACTTCAGAGATAGCTTTGAAGACCCTATTATTGTGGAAATACATGAAGAAAGCAAAGACAGAAGGTTAGGTGCTTTTTTTCTGATACGAATGTAGAAACATATGGTCCTTGTATAGTGATGCTCATGTATGCTTTTCAAGTTCTGACAGGATCACAGGATCACTTGCATTATAGTAACTGTTGCTAGAAGTAACCTATCCTTCTTCTTGACCTGCTTATTCTTCCAAAAACACACATTCATGAGTAATTTATGAATATAGTAACCATTTTCAAAACTAGAAAGGTCTTTCTGTGGTTAAAACTAACTACAATTGAATGACTGAAATGGGATTTTTTTAAGAATTATTTGTATAATTTTGGACATCTGTTTTCAGATAGATTAGCTACAACAACAGGAGAATGTGATAGAACCAGGACTTAACATTATCAACCAACCAGCCAAGAAAACTGGGAGGAACATTCAGTGTGTACTCATCGAGGTGGCTTGATAAAAAGATAGGTCCCTTATGGAGGGACCTCCTGGTTTTCTGTAGGTCATAAACCATACGGTCTGTGAATGAGCATCCTGTTGACATTCCTCTGGCTGTAGCTGACTTTCCTCATAACATTTGAAAGCCCAAATCAGGGGCTATTATGCAAGACAGACCTGTTCTCTCACGTCTCTGATCATATTGCCTAAATACCATATTATGTATTTAGAGAATGTTATGTGACTAGAATCTTTTTTATTTCTTTGGGGGGGAGCTGGAAGCTAAGCTTACGGAGTTGAACACAAAACTGGTAGTGAAATAGTAAGGGTGGGCAGTATAGTGCATCAGACACTTGAGAACCCGTAGGGTCAAACCACGACTGAAACTAAGCAAGAAAAAGAAGAAACTTAAGTAATCCAGTTTTGCCTTACTCTACTCCTTACAGTGAACTGACAAAAGACTTAATTCTGGAAGAGATGGGACATAGAAGAAAATGCCCTTTTCCTTTTCTTAACAATCTCACTTGCTCCCCAGCAAAGTATTTTCCTGTGATCACCGAAATCCTTGTTCCAAACTTCTGATTCTGATAGTACTATTGCCTCCAAAGGGACAACAGGTTACTACCTGCACTAGCCACAGCCGTCCTTTGACTATCTTGTCCAGAATAAAAAAAAACGATTATCAAAGGTTTTCATATCTGCTGCAGTTCCTAGGGCAGATGCACAGTTCCAACACAATGACAGCAGAAGCAGTGGATAAATGTCTGCCCTGGCAGTCCTCTCCTCTCCAAGACTGAACTCCTCGGGGCATCAGAGTCCAGTCGATTTTCCCCCACCCTCCCACGGCTGCAGTGAACAGCTTGTGTGTGTACTCACAGAGAACATGATGGGTGACGAACCTCTGAGCCAGGGATTATCAAGGCCTTTCACGAAGGAAATCTAAGGGCTAATGTTTCTCCCTTAAATTCAATGTGGTTACTAATGGAGACTAACTAAAACCTAAGATTCAATGTGAAATGTGATATAAACAAGTGAAGCACATGTTGAAAGAAGATAAACACCGCCTTTCAGTGCACTACTTTGTATAAATCTAAGTGTGTGTATTTAATATTTAATAGCTCATCATGAACTATAAACCACTGAACCAATAAATTAGTCTTTTGTGCGGTATTTGCAATGCCTTTCTGAAGTCCAATTATGAAAGTGCTTCCCCTTCCCAATTAATCTGGGTTGTTACTTTCTTGAAAGTTGAGATACTTTATGCATGGTTTCCCTTTTGTAAAACCATGCTGAATATCTAAGCAGTAAAACACAACGGATTATGCAGCGGTATAAATAATGCAGATCTTGAGTGTTAATTGAAGCACAAGGCAAGGCAGAGTCATGGCCTGAACTTTCAATTGCCTCTCGCCAAAGTAATTCTAATTGACCTCAACGGGACTGTGCATGTGAGTTCAAGTTACTCCTCTGAGTAAACGTTAGGAGGTTAGGTCCTTATCACTCCAGCATGTCTGAAGCAGCTTTCTTTTCAGACATGCTGGAGTTTTTCTTTTAAGCGTTATTGTTGAACAAAATTAATTAAAATATTTCAAATAAACCTAAAATCTTCCTTTAAAAATATCTTTTTACTCTGATTAATATAATCTGGAACAAAATTTACACCACTGCATTTTTTCTTCCATAGGTGCTTAAGACACACTACATCTTTCTTTATTCTTCCCTTTTCCCTATTGGTATTTAAGCCTCACCCTTTGACTGAGATATGGACGAATAGTTCTTTCTTCAACACTCTCCCCTTCCTTGTCTGACTCTATTATGGAAAAACAAAACCGGAAGAATTAAGCATCTCCCAGTTGTGCTTTCCAATAGAAAATTAAAGTATTGCAAACAGATTACTGGGCCACAGGAGGCACATTGTGGGATATATGATGACAGCAGGGCTTTGAAATTCAAATGTAGCTCTTTTTCTTTGAAATCCTGCCATGGGTGTAGCTCTCTCAGCACTGCCCTGAAGCCGAAACAGCTGCTTTAGTTTCCTTTTACAGTGATTTACTAATCATTCAGTTGGAAGAAGACGGGCTCAATTCTGTAATTTAGTAACAAGTGAACAAAAGGGCACACTGTACTTGGTAGTTTCCAGACCAGCTTTTGATAACTCAGAATAATACAAAATCACAAGAATCTTAAGAACTGCACTTTCTGTGATCATGATGCTTCTCTTCCTTAGATGTCCTGACAGACTCCACGAACTGGAGCATCTAATCAACTTGCACTTAAATATTTAAGGTAGATAAAACTTCAGCTTTTCTCAGCAGTGAAAGTGACCTTTAACATAAGGCTGAGCTACCCAGTTATTTATTTCCTGTGTTCTTTTTTTTTTCCCTACTGAGGTTGAGTGGGTAATTTAATTAAAGTCTCTTAATTTTTACTGAGTTCCCTTCAATAAGACTCTGTGTACTGATTCCTCAAGGCCAGCCAGCCAATATATGCTGCCCTCGTATTTGGGAAATTCGGTGGCATCCGGCAGCTGCTTCTGAAAACTCTGTTTCTTAATGGTTTACTGCTATCCTGCAAGAATGCAGAACACATCATTGCTTTTCTGGAAAATGTACTTGTCTGTCATTTGAACAGCATGTCCTACAGCTTTGACAAGAAAGCAGTGTGAGGCAAAGGTGAATCTCATAGCCCTGTGAAAAAGATTTTACTAGTCAGGAGGCCTGAAAAGAAGAGTTAAACTATCAGGACAGCAGGATAAAAATCTCCTCAAAACAAACCAAAAAAAGTTAATGGTAACTATATAGAAAATAGTAAGGAAGACGAGACCACTGAAAACCCAGAAAGGAAAGAGCAGGACAGGTACCAAACTTTGATTATGAGGCATGCATTATAATATATTTACATACAATATATACAATACAAAATTACGTTGATATTTTCCTGTTTTCCTGTAATACCACTGTTTCATGAGATGGTTAATGTCAGCTTACATAACTTACTTAAACAATGGAAACCTCTCATTTTAAATCTCAGGCTAGAGATCTCAACTTACATTTAATTAGGATTCCTGAAACAGGTTCTTTGCTAAATATTTCTCTCTGTTTCAATATATACCCTTACTTTTCCCCCCAAAGTTGCATATTTTTCCCTCCAGTTCAGTTTAATCTCTCTTTTATCCCAAATATTTTGAATATATCTAATGAGGGTTCTCATCTACCTGTTGCAATTTCCTAGATTCTCACTGTAGAGAATCCTCTTCCATGTCCCAAACTCCATGACATTTACTTCATCAACAGACTTAAAAATCTCCTGAAACTCCTGAAAGTTATACTGTCATACTTCCAATAGGTCAGCACAGACCAATATTTTAGAGCACATCATCTCTCATGAGTCAACAGGATAGATTGTCTGTTTTTATAATACCGTTTTGTGAAAGAGGAAGGACAAAGGTAGAAGAACCAAGTGTGATTTTACAGTACAGGCTATGCTGAGTGCAAACCCAACTGACAGACACTGCAGTGTCCTCCAGCAAGTCCTTCCCAAGTAAAGTTGTGCTATGTACACCAGCTATCTTGTGTCTGTCATACAGCATTGCCAGTCGTAACACTGCAACAATTAAGTGACTCAATCACCAATTCAGGGTTGCTTTTCTTACCCATGCACACAGAAACAGCTGTTTCACTGCCTTAGGGGTTCCTTTTCTTTGACACCTACTTGGCACAAGCTGTTTGCCAGGCACTTGCTGACGCATTCAGTCAGTTTTGCTGCTGCTGCTGCTTTTTAGCGCTGAAGCCTGGAATGCTCAAACATACTCTGAGCTGCAAATCCTGCAAAAGTGCTCTGTACATCCACAGATGTGAGGACTTGACTTTTTATGTCACCTTTACGATTCCTAAACAAAATTAGTATTGCAATGGGGTGGCAAAGGAGAGATCTAGCAAACACGACTGCCACAGCAACACAATGGTAAAAATTACACCCCAGCAATACCCCTGTAAAAGGGGTATGGTGTAGCTTTGTTACTACGGCCTCATCTCCACAAGGATACTACCAGCAGAACACCAGACAGAATAACCAGGAGTACGGTCACAAATTTTAGTGCTCTCAAGCACATTAGAGGCACATTTTGTTGTTCCACTTTTATGAACCACAGTATTTTTATCACCTCATTCATAATTTAGTATCACCTGTCAGGCAAAAACTACTCAAATACATGGTCTTCATGTATATTTGAAAAAAACACTCTGATATTCCTCATATTCTCTTACTCATCCTCCCGTAAGGTAATTAAGAATCTTACTTGCTATGGGAACGCCATTTGCTAACCAGCTTATATTAGGCTTTGGGTTGCCGTTAGCTCTGCAGATCAACGTCCCATCTTCTCCAGGAGATAAGACCAAGTTTCTGGGTGCTGTTATCCAGTATGGGGCAGCTGGGGTTAGGAAGAGAAACATAGCAATTGGTTTCCAAAATTATATATACAAAAAATCATAAGGCACAGTCATGGTAACCAGAAGATAATTCAAACAAGGTATGTATAGATATAGACTTACACTTACACTGTTAATTTTTTTATATATATCTATGTGATACTCAATGATTAACTGGTAGATTATACTTTGGCTAAACTGAGCTATTGGCTACCTGCTGCATTAAAATTCTGAGATAAGCAACAAGAGGTTCTTTGTTTCATTTAGGGTTGCCTGCTTTGAATCTAATTTGCCTTTCCTAAAGAAAGCAAAATTTATCTGAGTATGGCATCTGCAGAGACTAGAGTGGTCTTTTGATTAATTTCAGATATCCATGCTGACAGTAGTTAGGCTGTTAGAAATGAATTTAGGTTTGATTACATAAAAAGATTTCATGTCAAGGGTGAAATCTAGAAATGGCAACATCCTCGGTCTCACTGAATTCACTGGGTGATTGCAGTGGGGCGAGATGTTTACCTGAGACAGCTGAAAACACACAGAGATCAAAATGGATGGAACACTGTCCTTACCAAAAGATATTAATCTATGTCTCCATCTCTTTTACAATAAATAACCACAAATAGCATATGTTATCACATCTTGCAATTAAATTTCAGATTTTGGACTGATGGACAGATGCAAACAGAAAATTAAACTTCTGCTCTTAAAGAGGAGGTTGAATGTGATCATAAAATGATGCTGGTCTACAACAAAATAAATGGCTATTTAGCATGCAAAGTAAGCACTACAGTTGATTATTTCAATGACTAATTAGCTGTCATTCCAGTTTGGTTTTTTCATGGTATTCAAAACATACTTCAAATTCCTATTTGGACAAACATACTGTAAGTGTTTTTAGAACTAGTAAGACATCATCTTGGGTAAAAAACATGAAGAAGACAGAAAACCAGAAATGTCAATTAAGAGAGAAAGAGGAAGAAGAATGTAACACCATAAGACAACAGTAAAATACAGAAGAGAAGGAATCTGGGCTATATGAACGGAGAGCAGAAAAGATGGAGAAAATAAGAAGGAGATGAAAAAGAGAGACGGGAGGAAGATACAAAAACAAGGGAAAGAAGCAGTCTAATGACAGATAATCGAAGTATCTAAAATAAATGTAGCACTGGTACAAGCTAAGAAATTACTTTACTACTGTTAGTACAATCTCAATTTAGCCTGATGCTTTACAAAATAATATATTAAAAAAAGAAAAAGAGATTAGAGATAGTAAGTCCTTCCAGTGGTAGAATTCACTCGGTTTAATGATCATTTCCTCAGGGTTTTTTTTCACAATTATCATTCATCCTTTCAGCTATATTTTATCCCAGAAAGCTTACTTGAATCTTGCATTCTGGACACTGACAATATTACATTAAGGATTATTTTAGTATTACCTTTCACAGTTACTGAAATGACATGATGAGCAGAACCTAATATATTTCTTGCTATACATTTGTAGTTCCCAGAGTCAGCTTCAGAAACATCTACAATCTTGAGAGTTTTCTTAAAGTTTTCAAAAAATGTTCTGTTGGCTGGCAGTTCCCCACCCTCTTTAATCCAGCGGATTACCGGTGTGGGTCTGGAGAAGCAAAAGCACAGATCGAATTTAGGGACTGGAGAAAAGGAAGATGAGAGTTCAATGCATTAATTTTTTGAACATATATTTTACAAATAATTATTTTAAGAGCCTTTACCCAGATTCTGGGACACGTCCAGCAAATGTGCAAAATATGCCAGCATTTGTTTCTAGGAAATGACAAGCCTCACTAACACTGTCAATGGCCATCTGTTCGTAGGCTTAATAATTATAGATTACATTTGCCTGCTGATTAATCTAAAAACGCTGATGATTAATAAATGAATACAAGTGTATTTCAAATCTTATTGCACTTATACTATTAAAGTGATGCTCATGGTGCTTTAAAAGGTAGCTTCTAGATAATGACAAGTTTATAATTGTCCTTCGTGTGAGCAATATCCTAATGCTTCATGAACATCATAAATTTTACAGCCGAGCTGTAAGGAGACAGAAATATTTCCTATGAAAAATCAAGAAAAAAACATCAGTGCTGAGTCACATATAGCTACTTGTCACTGCACCATGTCTAAATCTTGGCTATGCCCCATATTGTCCACTGAAGTTGAAAGTTGTCCAAACACATGGAGATATACTTTTAAAATTACAGGAAATTACAAGGTGTTGCTTACTAAGTAGAATGTCCTCTCTCAAATAGTAATGACTCAAGGCAAATATTCCCTTAGCAGTCTAACATCACATATTTTATAACAGAGACACCCAGCAAAGTTGACTTATGGTATCAGTAATTAGGAACAGTTGTTTTAAACAAAATCTGAATCTGGCCCTTTGTGGACAACTATGTAAGCTTCCCTCATCGAATTGTTTTTTTAAAAAATTACATGACAGCTAAAGACACAAAGCCATATAATGTATAATATTCTATTTTCTTCCCTGTTTTTATCCAGTCATTTTACTGGAGTTTGGATCGCTGAATACTTTTATTGCAGGGTTGTCAAAAAGCATGTAACTATATTGCAGATGAAGATTACCTGAACTGATGCTACTCCCACTCATAGGTGTGATTTTGCTAGTGGTGTTGATGCAGATACCTGAGCAGACCACAGCTGAGACAGAAACACTGCACTGATGCTTGTATCAAGCTGTGTCAAGCTGTGCACGAGCATGCCCTATGGAGCTTACACAAGTTAACACACGTGCATGATGCTGTACTGCATCATTTGCAATTATTGGCTTTCCTCATGGTTACCTCAGAGCACTCTGCATTATATGCTTTTGTGCACTGTAAACACGTTTACAGTTCCTGAAATAGGTACTAAAAATTTTCCATTTCTGCACTAACCGATCTATTCTCAGATTTCTTCCTGAGAACGAAACTGATTTGAGATCAAACTAATTCATGAAGTTAAATTGCTCTTTAGTCACCTTCTACTTGCACAATAACCAGCAGAAGCAAACTTGCATTACATCGAAGAAACAAGTACCAATTAAACTCAATTACAATGAGAAATTGGATGTAAGGAGCTGAAGATATGTTCTAACAACTCCCACCTAGCTGATCTACTAAGTAATTATTAGCATATGTAAGCAGCTTTTTCAGATTAGACCAGCAGATTCTTATCTATTTTTATATAATTTGAGAGCCTAATGATTGTAACTTCAGGAAAAAAAACACAGAGGCTTGATTCCTGACTGCAATTCTGCAGATGTGTGCCCAAGTTTACCCTATGGCATTTCTTGCTTGTGTCCTTTAAAAAAACAATGGTACAACCTGAATCCTGTGCATAGGGTTTGGGGATATGAGAAGGCAGAGGCTATACTTACATTCATAGTCAGTTTTAAAATCTGCTGATGCCCACGTAAATGGTGGACCTCCTTCAAAGAGCTCTTTCCATTTTACATTTCTGTTTCTTTGAAACACCTAAGTTTATACAGTGGTAACATTTTAAGCATCTCTGAAATGTTTCCCTCTGTTTCTGTATTTTTATTTAGAAAAACACTAAAAAGTAACTCACAATCCTGCTGCAATGCACTCCAACAAAAGCACATTTCCTCTGAGTTCCACTTTGGTACTTGTGCTACCTGTTGGTGTTAGAAGAATTGGCTGCCTCTCTGTAACTGGCTTTGCTGGAACAAGAAAAAAAATAATTAATATCTAAATTTTATTTTAATACTGATCAAATGCATACATCCATTCTCACATTTTGGACAGAGATTTTGCTCCACATTGGCCATTTAATTAAAAATCATCGTGTTACACAACTACACAGCTCAACAAATTAGGTTTTTGACAGACATAACATATCTCAACCTGTTAAATGCTACAATTTTGAACACAGACATGAAAAATGTTATTATTAAAGATGGGAGCAATTGATACGTAGTTTTTACACAGGCAGCTCTCCAGCCTGATGGATGGATGCTGAGCCTGAATCCTAAGCAGCCCCTATTCACTTCAGCAGAACTATTACGGGGAGTAAGAGGTCACTGATGTGAGTCATAGTGCAAGACTGAAAGTTACCAAAAATTTCTAGGCTTCCATCAAAACACAAATAAAGCAAAGTTATTGTATTCAGAAATATAAACCAAGGGGATAAAAGGTACACTCCACTTTGCAATATGCTTTGTTCAATATTTTCTAGACAATGTGAGGCGTCTTTTCAAAAGTTAAGCTTTGTATTCTCCTCTTACTATATATTTAACTTTAATTCAAGCTGTTCCCCAGTCTGGTAATAAAGAACCATTGATTAACTTGCAAGAAATAACCACAGTAAACAGACAGCTATAAATATAAGCCCCATTTCTGACATTATACTCTGTTGGCTTTTGAAGTATTATGGTATTTCATGTGCCTTCATGGAAGTCAGAATAAGAGTGCTTTCTGTAATAACAGAATGCTTTCTGTAAATACTCGAATGTTCTTTTATAGCAATTTTAAAATATAGGATTAAATTGCTCTAAAGTGCAGTAGCAGTCTGAATCATTACAGTATATTATTGTATTTTTTTAAAATGTGAGCAGAAACGTAATAAACTCTTGTTTATTAGGGTACAGGATTTACTGATAGATTAATATAAATAGAACACTTAAATTTAATACAGTACGTGCTATGAATTCCTTAAAAGCTAGTACGCAAACAACTTAAAGTTGGGAGAAAAGGGCGGCCTAGAGTCAAGAATGCAGTTGACAGTCACAGGCAATAACTAATCCACCCAGTTTCGGCACTGCTAAGGACTGCTGAATCATTTTGCAAGACTATGAAAATTCAGAAGAATTACCTCTGGTATTTCTGAGTTGTGAGCCAACCGAATGGTGTTTTCCTCACTAACTGTAGCTAATATATCATCCTGTGTTCAGGTACATATTTCTTGTTTGTTCCTGAATGACATCTTAATTTTATGCAGAGAATTAAAATATTCTGTGCCCCTGTTTTATTTTAGATTCCCATAAGTTATGGTTTAATATGTACAAAGCCTCATTCGACAAGGAAGAAGACAAAAATAGAATAAATATAATGTATTTTCTATCTGTCTCACATAATATCAAGTGGAGAGTCTAAAACCTCAAGTGTTACAGTATCAGTGTTGCTCCAACGTCAGCCTCGCTAAACAGACATACACCTATTCAGGAGGACTTAATTCACAATATACAAAAGACCATTCAACATAGGTTAATATAAAGATCAGCTTAAACACCAGACAAACAAAACTCATCTTTCCCCTACAAAGTTATTTATACAGATAGTATTAAAGTGTTTAGATTTTAATTAATTCCAGTTTTACACTTATGAAATATGTTAAAAATGAATGGTATATTCAATAAGCTATTAAATGTGAAGTGCATCTGTTAAATGCTTAATTGTTGTTATTTATTATGCAGCATGTGATATTGAATAGTCCTAGTGATAATGAACATATCAAACTACTAGGTAAACTGGAGGAAAAATATAAAAAAGCAACACAGTATAGAAGCAATCAAATAGACAATTTTTAAAATCTGCCCCAGTGTGAAAGGACTCATTTATTATAAGATTTTATATTTTTTATGGAGCCATATGTTACAATAACATTGAAACAGTAAATATTTGAAAGGATCACACTGTGCAGTCCCTTTCTAAAGTATGTATTATCACCAGCACTAATAGATACCTTTATTAGAAACTGAAAAGGGAGCAAAAGGTTAAGTAGCCATGGAGGTGAAGTTAGTTAACTAAATGCTACTGTGAAACAGGGAGTATCAGTGGGGACCAGTGTAACTCACCACCATAAATATCAGTGTCACTCAAATTAGCAGCTATAGTGTCATTCAATGAATCCACTGAAATAAACAGAATATCATGAAGAATGCATACAAGAGGGATAAATCAAAGTACTGGGAATCAAAAGGTGATGATATGGCCACGGCGAGTTAATCAAATGATTGATTAATTTGTTTCAATAGTTACAATAATAACATGATATTCCTGGACATGAAAACCATCTGAAAATTATTAATTTTTACACTGTATTTTTTCAATATTTCCAATCTTACAAAACATTTTTTCAAAAGACAAAGCCTTACAAAGGGGAAAAATGACAGCTTTTAAAATGAATTATATGTCAGGAAAACAGGAGATTACATTTTAAGTTTATACAGGAATGTGTCAGAATTAAAATGACAAAATTCCCTAGCATAACACTACTTAACTTTGGCAAATAACTTTAGAATTCTGGATAAATACTATGTAAGTATGTAATCAGGTAATGCAATACCTACTTGAAAAGACTTTTACAGAAATGGGTTGTTTCTGCTGTATAGTTTGTGTATGATTAAATCTTGCATAGCAGATATAGTCCTCCCGGGTGTCTTCTGGTTGTACATTAGAAAAATAAAGGTCTCCGTTTAGACCTTGGGAAACTCTTTCACTTTGAGGCAGCCTTTGGAAAGCTAAGGGAAAACAAGAACACATTTATCTCAATTATAATACACACTCCATTATTATGATCTGCAGACTCCACATTCACTCGGTTACGCTGTTTGTGGGTTTGTAAATAGATAGACCTTTCTAAGTCTCCTCTTGAGCTCCCTTGTCTTCCCATTCTTCCCAAGTGGGTTAATCTACAACTTACATTAAGATCTCCAGCTGCTTTTGGCTTCTGCTTTTGGGCTGCATGTCTGCTTGTTTCTTCCTTTCTACAGAATTGGAAATTCTTTGAATTTTAACTTAGAGGGAAATTCCACCATCTGTGGTCTTGGTAAGCAATAATCAGCTACATAGAAAAGCTGCAAAAAGTAAACTAATTCTGCATAAAAAACAAACTCACCGTTATCCATCCAAAATATTATAGGTGGTGGTAAGCCAACAGGAGGTCTGCAGTGTAGTACCAGTGAATCACCTTCTCGAACCTGATTTGGTTCTAGTTTTTCTTTCGTCCACAAAGGGGATCCTATAGAAAGTAATTTTAACACACAAACTATGGATTGACAAAAATTCCAGAATTTAAGGAAGAAATGCACATAATATTCCAGAAAAACAGAAGAACTACATGCATCAGAATGTTAAGTCCTATCATGTTTACTAAAGATTTAATTTTTATTCTTTTTTATGTTTTCTTGGAAGAAAAGTAGGTTTTCTTTAAAACATTTTGTACAGCAATGATTTGCTGAAAGTATAATCAACTGATTCAAATTATTTTGGCTACTCACTAAAGGTTCTATAACAGTATCTTGGAAAGTTTTAACTATGATAATAAAAAAAAAAAAAAGGGATGCACTGAATTAGAAGAAAAGGTAGACCTTCCTGAAACAGTATTATACACACACAGTTTTATTGAAACATGTGAGAACAGCACATTTTAAGCTGAGAAGCTTGAAAAACTGATCTGAGATAAAAATCACATAAAAAGCTGTAGAAACAGTCTACCATTAATTAAAATTTTTTAGCTTTATCTTCTTTTTGGTCCCAATCTGTTCTGTATTAAAGCTATTATGAAAACTATGGAATACATGCATCAGAGAATAAAAATTGTCCTCATCAATGATGTGCATTAAGGATGTAAACATTTTACTCTAATTGTAGCGTCATATATACAACCCAATTTTAAACATGATAGGTGATCCAGACATATAAAAAAAAATTAGGAAAGCATTTTGGTTATTAAATTTTCTAAGGAATATTGGAGAGAACATGTAATACATTATTAAATCTGAATATCAGAAACTATACAATACCTTCTAACATGATCACTTTGATGATTAAATTTTTAAGATGGGGGAAAAAAGCAAAACATTCATAAGAAAATAAGCAAACCGAAATGTTTCACATTTTATGAATATTAAGAGCTTCACTTACTAGAAGGCCTTATAACAATATTGTTGGAAATGGCTGCTCCTCGTTCATTCCTTGCTGTACACTGGTATACTCCTTCATATGCTTCTGCCTTCCCACCATTCATAATATTTATGACAAGGGTCCCTGAATTTGGTTTCATCGTTACCTGTGCATCTTTATCTATATCAAAATGAGTTCCATTGCGTGTCCAGGAGAAGCTAAAATAATAAAAACAAAAAGAAAAGTTTCTTCTTCAGTTGCCTTTTGTAGATTGTATGGAGGGAAAGAAGAAAAAAGTAATTTTCAATAATACATTGTATTTTTTCTTTAGCAGATAAGTAAGACTTGTTCCCAAACTAAATTAACTAATAAAGTAATAAGCACTTTTTAATATAAGAAATCTAGCAATAATTTAAGATAAAAGGCTTGACTGAACTTGTTAACAGGAGCCATTTCAAAGTCAATATTTTTTAAAAAATTACATTAAAGGATTCTGAAGTTAATCGTATATGGAAAAGAACTGATTTTCTTTCTACTAAAGATGATACAGTAACATCTGCGAGAACTGATATTGCTAAAGCTGCATTAGCATTTCCATTACAAAACCTATTGTTGAAAGGGTTTATAAACCTGCCTTTAAAAACTTGCTCTGGGCTGAAATGTGTCATCTCAGGTCCCAGCAGGAGACCATTTCTTTTAATTTGTTTGGCTATTTTAAAGTTATGCAAGTGAATTAAAGACTGTGTGGTGAGTTTGACTCCTTTTCACTACTCTAACGCAAACAACCATGATTCTTTAAATGAAATTTGCAGTCTGATAGCCCATAATTAATCTAGTAAATTTATCCTGGTGTTACTCAAAGCAAGAGATGTTTTGAAAAGTAGTCACTAAAAATGAAGACTATTAGAACTTATAAAAAAAAGGTAAAAAAGCAGAGATTCACAGTCTGCGACTTACACTACCGTAAACATCAATTTCTTACTTATCCTTTGTTAATGGCCAAAAGTATAGTTGCAGAGAGCAAGACCAACGCCTGTGAAGTGCTGAGCACTCACAGGTTCAAATGTTGTGAACAGCAATTTTCGCACTTGTTACATTTCAGCTTCATAAACTTAAGCACAAACACTATATACACTTACTGTTTAGAATGCTTCCTAAAAGTATAAACATACATAGTACTAGAAAAGCTCAAATTTTAAGTGATTTAAATTGTGCTCTGACCTTCTGCAGTAGGAGGGCAAGACTGGACACGCTATTTGCACTTTGCGGTGGGGGAGAGCAGAAGAACTGGACCTGACCAGCAGCACTGCACCACACTGCAGTGTTTTTGGGAGGACTAGCATGCATAGTGAACCAATAGTCAACCTGTTTCTTACGACCTTGCAGGTGAAGCTGCAGAATGTGGGGTTTCTGTAATCCTCTGCTACCAAGAACACTGAAGGATACAGGGAACTGTAATGTAGCTTCAAAGGAGAGGTGGCAAATGCGGTACAAAACCCTGAATTTGAGATACATGAACGTCAGAATCTTTGCTGCTCAAGTTATAGGTAGCAGCACATCCATAAACTTTTATGCCAACTGCTCTCACCAATAAGAAGTTACCCTGTTTTAACAAACAATTCACACTGCGGGCTGAGGAAGTTCATCTTCAACTTCAGAGCTCTGAGGCAGCTCAAGTTCCAATATACATTTGCAGGTCATCAAGACTGATGGACCAGACTAACTACTGAAAGAAATTATTTGGATGTCGTATCTTTAAAAATAAGCAAAACTAAGCACGAGCTTACAAAACTCATTAGAAAATTCTGCACTTAAATCCTGTCACTTCCTCTGTAGCAGGGGAACAAGGTGAGACACAGGTTTGATGGGGAAGGTGAGGCTGTACAGCAGAGAGCCCTGGCACATGACTCATGGACAGTGCTCTTGTTCTCTCAGGTAAATCCAACCCAAAAAAGGCGTTCAAGGGAAACATCTGCAGAGGCAGTACAGTTGTCCCAAAGCACACAATAATCATCTGATCCTCCAGGTCAACACCCAGACTCTTGAGAATGGCATTGTGCCTGCTAAATTAAAATGCTGGTAAACACAGCAGCTTTATGGCACTCCTACCATGAACAGAACACTAGAAAGGGTGACAGAATCACAGATAATCACCACCTTCTCCATTCTGCTGCCCAGCATGATAATGACCATGATCCCAAGGCAACCAGAAGGAATAACGTAGAAAAAACCCTGGTTATTCAGAAGAAGTACATTTAATGAGCTCTGTGTGTGTCTGAATGAACAATTATAGACTGACCTTGCTAGTAAGTTGTAGCACAACACTACTGAGAGCAGAGAGACGCACATTTCTCTTCATAGTCTCTGAAATCAGAAGCAGTTACTAGCAATGCCAGAATGCATCACGACTACTGCTGTTTGCAGTGCAGGTACTCAGTATCTTGAAATGAGTAGTTTTCAAATATTTCAAGGTACTGAAACAGGGCCTTAAAATGGAAGATGATCAGGAACTGATCTATACACAGGGTTACCATTTCTGCCAAAACCAAAACTTAAGGCTATTAAATACACTTGGTAAATCAAGGCTACTGATCATTAAAACTGATACACATTACTTAACTTCCGACAAAATGCTTATGTATTTCAAGATGAGCCTCGTGAAACAGAATGATTTACAAAACATTAAATTTGAATTTATTAGTGTTGCTCTGAATTTATTCAACGGCCATTCTTCTTAGACACTATGCCTAAATCTGGAATGTGATCCAGTTCATAGTATGGCATGCCTCTTAGTGCTTTCCACGGACATTTACCTATCTGCTCTTGTAATAATTGAGTATTATTTTATTGCTAGAGCTTTGAGGAGAAAAAAAATACTACAGTTGCTTGATGACTATAGAAAAGTTTACATGTCAAGTATGAGAAGAGTCAAATTTATGCCACTATCTGGTAGCTGTTTAAATTACAAAGGCATGTTTCTGCGTGTGCAAGCACATACATATGCACATAGTTGTTAGTTTACAAAAGGTACATTATTTTCTCCTAGTTTTCCTACGCTGTTAGGCCAACAAAAGCAAAACAAAATGCTACTAACCTAGGAGGTGGCTTTCCTTTTGCTTCACACTGTATTACAATATTCTCTCGAGGGTCAACAATGTAATCTTTTGGAGATTGCTGAGTTATCGTAGGAGGTTGCGACACTTCATTATGGAATATAAGAAACAGAAAGGAATTTAACAATATTTTCAAAGTAACAGCGAGACAGTTTTGTAAGCAGAGAAAGCAGAATTGCAATTAGCAACCAAATTATCGACAGAATAGTGGGATTAAAGTATGCTTTGTATTAGGAGGCTGAAGCCCTCTACACTTGTAAATCAGTGTAGCTATACTAACTTCCAACTAAGCTATGCTGATTTACCATGGATGAAGATCTTGGCCAAAAAGTTTAATGAATATCATTTCTATATGACAGATTTCAACAGATTTTCACAAAACCAAAGGACATTTGAATTCTAAGTCCAACATATCCTGAAGGAAGAGTTGTGAGACATATACCCCCACAAAATGTTTTTACCACACAGAAGGAAAAAAAATACATTGCTTTGTATTTCTGAACATTTTATGTGTTTCCAAATTCTCTACAGGTGTAAACTTTTCACACATTTATTGTGCTCAACATATTGAATTAATCTACAAAGCATGCTTTTAGGAGCTACTTCTCAGGAGTAAAAAATGTGTTATAAGTAAAAGACTGTAAAAAATTACAAAAACTGCTGTCTCGCCAGCAATACACTTTGCTAGTACTTTGGGGACATCTAGCCATTTTAGCAAAATATTTCAATCATTAGAGTTAGCTGTGTTCTCATGCCTCACTCTAGCCAGTTAAAATTGTAAAACTGGGATTTTTATTTTAAGTCTTCCCTACCATTATACATTAAGTACTCTGTTGCGCAGAAAGAGGCAGCCATCTGTAAAGCCCTACCCACAAGAAACAGCCAGGAAAAAAATATCAGATCACGGAATCATAATGAGATATAGCAGCTAAGCAGAACAGAACAGGCCATGCTGAGCTGGGTTTTGCTCCTCTTCCTCACTGCAGAGAGAAGAGTGCTTAAAAGAGGAAGGCGACATTTCTACGTGATGACGACTTTTTGTATATTTCTTTAGAGAGGCACTTTGAAGACAGTCCTTCTCCCTCTCAGAGGCAGTTCTCGGGGTCAGTACACGTCAGATGCTTACTTGGGAAAAGCAAACACACCCTGAAAAGGACATGACATGAACACTGCCCAGCATACAGGATATTCCATCTGATGCACATCAAAGACCTGAAGTCTCCACGACTGTGCTATGCACTACACTTAAAACTTACTAAATTAACCATGACACTAGACCTGAGTTAGGAGATCCCATAAAAGACGAAGTCTACTTAAATAACTGTATCCACTGGCTTTTAAGGATATAAAAGTATCACCAACTCGGACATGTAAAATAGTATACAAGTACATATATTCCAATGAATTTATTTTTTTTCAAATATATTTACTCCTGAAAGTAGTAATACAACATTGCTCATGCTGATATTGAGTAAAGATTTTAATGTTCAGATAGCACACAATCAAAAATCACACCATTAATTTGTTCAAAATATGAGAACACTGATTTACATACAGTAGTATTTTCTGAACACTGCATGCACAAAACATCTAGCTACAGCAAATCAAATTATCAACAAAATGTCAGAATCACACATTTTTGGACTTCAAATTCAATTTGCAACAAAATCAGTACTAATTTTCAGCAGCACACAGCCTAGTTTTTGTGGACAGGAACTTACATTCTTCTAGAAGTTTTGCTTTTATTCCCCCATCAGAATCAGCAGTTGAATGGACAAATGGAGATTAAAGAGAAACATTTGTTAGTTAAAAGAAAATTAGCATTTTTGAGAGGGAAGATAAGTATCTCTGACAAGTACATTGGTCACCATTAAAAAGAAAACATTTAAAACCTTTAGCACTGTAACCCATGCAGCAATGCCTGAAATCCATTGTGTCAGATATTACTACATTTATCTCAAAGTTCATGGTATGAGAAAGTTTTCTGAAGTGTTGACTTTTTAAGGGCAACCGTGGTATGTGATTTTGGCCTTGCAAGGACACAAAACATTGATACTGAGGAGACAGCAAATCAGAATTAATGGAGTGCACTGCCCTCATGCTGCAGTCAAAATCAATCCACCCATATGATCATATGGAAGAACAAAGAGAATGCTTCAGGCTAAAATTACTCTTACAAAGACGAAAGCACCTAATTCTACTCAACAGACATGCAATCCCTTTTAGTTTGAAAAATAACTAAACAAAAAAAAAAATCATCTTAGTTGTCGCATCTTTATTGCTTACTTCAAATATTTTGCACACGTCTCCTCATCGATAATGTTTTAGAGCAAGTCAAACTGCTTTTGGTCAACTACATTCTCAGTCATCCCTTGCCTACTTTAAGACACTGATGAACATAGGAATCGCTAACCTGGATGAAACCTAAAGGTTCAACTAATCAAGTATGTTCTCACCACCAGGTCTCTGTGGTGGGTATGCAGGGAAGACCCACAGAAAATTTAAGTCCTTCCCTTGTGGTGCTCTCCCAGAGCCCATTCTAATCATCATTTATGAAAGCAATAACATCATTATAGGTGTAATTTTGGTTAATATGATTTTTGGCTAAAAAATCAAGTATATGACTTTATCAAACCTAACAAAGTTATTAAACGTTATGTAGTAGGGAACAAGTTAATTGAGAGTTAACATGATACCTCTAAAAGGGCTACTCATTTTTGTCTATTGATGCATTTCTGGTTAATTTAACCTAAAGTGTTGCTCTATACAAAAGATATTTGTATATGAGTGGTGCACAATTTATATTAGTTCCTAAACTACAAGATGGGTTTAAAACACTATTTCTAGCCTGCAAAAATATTTAGGGAGAAAAATTAAATTTAGAACATAAGACATTCATTCATCAAACTTTTAAAGGCCTCTTTAAGCCACAGTTTATTGCTCTAAAGGCATTCACAGCACAACAAGTCTGATGTCATTCAGATATATCGATCTTGTTACAGAAATACAGGTCATTGGTTTGAGAGGCTTGTAAATATGCATGGACAAAAAAACATCAAAGAACTTGCGATTTATGTCAATGATTATTAAAGAAAAACATGCATTTATGAAAGGTAGGAAGGTATCAAAAACATGGGGGTAAAGAAAGCCATGCGGATTAGAATCATAGGCAATTTACTGATGTATTAATCCATCAGTTTAACACCAGACCTAATGTTCTCTTCTCTGGTAATTAGTTTAACAAATGAATAGTCACTGTGAGGTGCAACATGGTTCACTGAATTCTGAAAATGTGATCATGCTTATCTGAAGAAGAAAATAACAACCTGAAGCATGAATAATTTCATAAAATTAGCTATTAGGGCTATAAACCGCAGCAGCTACCATTGCTTCCTTTTCAGCATGGAGTGCTACCTTTGAGGTTCCCCCCTAACACAGTCTTATATTAGACAAGAATTTCACATCTTGGGATTTCCCCTCTTCTAGATGTTTCCTTACTGGTTAATGCTAGAGTGCCCTGCTCAGCACACATGCTTTTAACTTGAAGTCAGGTACTTAACTGTTTTCAGGCACTGCTTAGGAAATCTAAGAGCCTGACTTACTCTTCTGGATCAAAAAGGAAGATGCTTCCAGTGTCTGAATTTTAGGTATTTGAATCTTTCACTAGATCTCGTATCAGCTCCTGGAAACCTCTTATATGAAGATAAGAGTGATTGTCTACAGCAACTAGGAATTGTCCTGGGGTTTTCAGCAAACTGTCAATATGATCTTAATCTCACAAATAATTAGCATTTAACTGGCCTTCTCTGCCCTTCTTCATTTTAATCAAATAAAGTGTTCAGTAAAGGCACGCTGAAGTGTCAGTATTCGTGAGAATCCTACGTTAATCCTTCTCAGGTGAACAACGTAAGTCATTTTATATGCACAGTTTTTGAAAATCTTCAGTAAACTTACTAAATTAACCATGTGTAACCATTAGTGTAAATATTCATAATCATAATGTCCTGACTGAAGTGAGCAAACACACTCCATGTTTAGCTCCATGTTGGAGTTATCTTCATCTTCCTATACAGAAATTATTTAACTCATCTTCCATTATTCTGCACTTATTTAGCAGGTTAATACTTACAGTCAAGAGGTACATCCAATGCAGAAATCATTTGGCACAGAAAGAGGACCAAGGAAGCTTTGCTTGCAGATATGCTCTTCTTTTTCATCATGATTGTAGGCTGTATTGAGTAAATCACACTTGAAGAATGAAGTTCAACTTCATCAGACTAGGTAGCTTGGAATAGTTATGTAAATATAGACAAGAAACCTGGTAAATAAAAATAAGAGAGTAACAATATGTAGATACTATGCAGAGTTGAATGATCACATCTTAATATTATGAAATACCAGCAGTCTACATACTATATCCAGGGGTAACAGTTACACCATGTGCTCCAATGAAATCCAAGCAGAGATCCAGAAGTTCTTAGGACACCTAGATCATAACACTTTCCTAAGGAAGCTAGTGAACAACTCCTATAACCTTGTTGAATGGAAATACAAATGTCTCTCCTAAGAAGGATAAAGCATCAGTCCTGCTAGTTAAAAACCAGTATATACTGAAGATAATAGTCCTCTGAAGTAGATTTAGGAGATTAAAGCTCTGAATACCCACCTAGTCTCTCTTTCAAACATCCTGCACAATTCTTGGAAAGGGTTATTTTAGGCATCTACTCCAATGAAAACATGTCTGGTCACAAGTGTGCTAAGTAAACTGTGGGATCTTCCTGCAGCTTTGAGTTAGGTATCTTAGCTTCTTCCCGCTTTGGAACTCTTTCTGGTAGACAGCTGTAGACTGAATACAGAAGACTTCATGGATTGCCACGCTGAGGTGCTAGCTTATGTACTGTACAAGAACCTAGGCTTCTATTCCCGGATTTCTGATTCCATCCAAAATACATAACATCGAAATACTTTGTCATTTCTAGCTTGAAACCAAAATCTAATTAACTGGCAGCACACTATCAAACTCTCTTCTCCTCCTTTCCTATGTGAAGAGGTGGCAGAAATGAAACTTAAGGGAAATTTGTTCTTTGAAATGTGCTAGATTTTCCCCCTCGACCAAGCATGAGAGATCATATTAGCCATGGTAGAATGATTCTGGCTCCCTCCTTATTTTTACTGCATTCAGGACCAAGCTCTAACTTAGAAGAATGGTGAAGGAGTAAAAACTAGCTGCCTGCAAGCCCTATCATCATGACCACTGACCTACAAAGAGCTATAAGAATACAGCCTTAGAAATCCAAATGGTGCTTACACAATGCATTCTCAGTAAATGGACATCAGCTGAGAAAGTACTTCCCAGATGCCAGACTGATCAGAAAGTTCACAGTGATCAGCATTAATTTACCTCGAAGAGAGCACTTCCTCAGCTATGCCTACAGATGTGAAACACAATGCTATCAAGTCCACAAGGAGTTAAAGTTGCAAAGAAGCAGCTGCCTTACAAATATTAAATAAAGAGTTATTTGTGCTTCCTGAAGTTACTTAAACCAGTCTCTGCTACGAATTTCCCTCAATCTTCAGGTTACAGAAGAAATGATGTCTCTTAATTGCTGCTGTAAATGGTCTTTTTGTATAGTCTTCTGAGCAGAGACTGGAATTGGAAACCAGAACTGAGGTGTAGAGCTCAACCTCTCATCCTAACCTAGCACATCAAACTCCCTGATTCTTACTGCCACTATCTATAACACAAATGTTTGTTTCAAAATCAAAATATCCCAGCAGGTTAAACTCCTAGAGACGTACTACTCCTTGGAGCTCTTGGGAACTGCTGACTGGGGCATCATGTGAGAGGGCAAATTGCTTATTCACATCCAAAATTATCTACAGTACTGCACACCATAACAAAACAACTAAATATTTGTCTTGGCAGATTAGAAAGATTACAAAAACTCATAAGAAGAGAGTACACTTGAGTTCTAGCCTTTGTATAATTATTTATACAAACTGGACCTGCAGAAGCAGATGAGGTGGCAAGCCTAACTCCAAAATACCCAGAAAGTGGTTAAGGCATACAGCAGGGAAGCATGACAAGTACTCAGACTTTCCTACAAAAATAAACGGAACTTTCCTACATTTTAAATGAGCACCCTAAAGTGCTGGGGCTTTAGCTGGGGAAGGGGAGAAGTGTTTCTTCCATCCCACTTTTGGCACATATAGTTTCCTATGCTCCCGCTGCAGTGAGTAAGGGGAAGGAGAACGGCTTCTCTTGAGAGTGCCTGAGAGCACTCCAGCATGTTTCCTGCGATGAAGTGCTCTCCAGAAGAGCTGATTTTGTTCCATCGACTACAGCTGTCTGCTCTTCTCCAGTTAAACTAGGTTCTCACACACTGTTCTCCTGATCTTTATGTCATCTCCTCATTACAGCATCACTGCAAATAATGAGGTGCCCTCTCTGTACAATGTGTTCGACCCAGGATTTACAGGATACTCTTTGAAGTATTCTACAAGTGAACCTTTACTTTTATTGTTTCTTCTCCAAGCAAAATTTCAGTTCTCCTTACGAAACTCTGAGAACCTCATTATCCACTTTATTGTCTTGTTCTTTCACTGTGTAAAATGAGTATTGTAGTGATTTGAGATTATTTTAAAATTAAATTGCATTCCCTTTGAGCAAGTACAAATGAATACGCAAGCAGTGGTGAATCAGGCATGTGCAATTAAAATGACTGTGAAAGTCATACCCTTGAGAAAATGCCTCGCATTGTCTACCTCTGCTACTGCAACGTTCCAGTAGGATACCTACTGAGTCTACTGCTGGGATGTTTGGATATAATATGGGAATTCAGCAGGCAGCGACAATTATAAAGCTGAGCTTGCACACTGACTTTGTCATTCTTCAGAGAGGCAATGTGCCCAAATGGTTTGTGATAGAACATATTTAACTGAAAATGATTTTAGGTTTGTCAGCACAACTGGGTGCTCTTGCTGAATATATTCAAAATTAAATATGACATAATTTAGTATGAATACAACAGCTGCGGAGTAGAACTAAACATTGCTTTGACATAATATTATTTGCCACAAAATAAGGCCAGGCCTCTAAGCGCAGATCAATGTAAAGGCTTCAATTTCAAAACTTGAAATATTTATACAGCAGATTGCCTTTTCCTCCAGATAATTTATTTAAGATCTCTCATAACTCAGACATTTTGTCCTACCCTTTTCACAGGAAAATACATATATTGTGACAGCTCATTCAGGAGTCTATTCACTGATTTGTACAAAATAAGATTCTCTATACCTACATACCTCTTATGTACATAACAAAGTATCACTTGTTATATCTTTTGTGCTTCTTGCTGAGATGCTGATTGTGAGTAAAAACATGGACTAAAGGTTGAAGCTATGGCGTAGCAAACAGGAGTCAAGGTAAATATGAATGCATAAGCAAAGTATAATAATATTTTATCACAAAGTATAATATCAGATTTCAAAGGGAGGTCTTTTATGTATGACAAAAGAACAAGAATCAAGTGAGAGACATGCACTTTTTTTCCCCACTTTTTTTTAAAAAAATATATTACTACTTTTTACAGACGAGCTACAGAAAGACATGACTGGAAGAATGAAAGCACCAGTAAGCCCGAGGTAGAATACCTGGCAGGAGCACAACACAGTTCGGTGCCAGTGATCTCTTCACTGTGACTCACATGTCTGGACACTTTTGGCCATAAACAACAAAAACAGATACTTTGAAAACACTGAAAGAGCTAGGAAAAACAGCATGCATATGGAAGGAATCATTTGGGAGGCAGAATCCAAGATTCCTTTTCATACTATAAATCAAATGGGACAGGGACCTCCTCCTTGATTTTAAGAGCTTAAGAGCAAATGAATCATAGAATCATAGAATCATTTAGGTTGGAAAAGACCCTTAAGATCATCGAGTCCAACCGTAAACCTAACACTGCCAAGTCCACCACTAAACCGTGTCCCTAAGCGCCACGTCTACATGTCTTTTAAATACCTCCAGGGATGGTGACTCAACTACTTCCCTGGGCAGCCTGTTCCAATGCTTGACAACCCTTTCAGTGAAGACATTTTTCCTAACATCCAATCTAAACCTCCCTGGAGCAACTTGAGGCCACTTCCTCTCGTCCTATCACTTGCTACTTGGGAGAAGAAACTGACACATCATGGCTTACATCCTGTCCCTCTGAAGGAAGTCTCCATACTACCTATGCACTGTGCTGCTCCCTGAATCATGTCCAGGCATCATCTGGGAGAATTATGGTTGGCTCAGGTCAAAATCTGCCAGTGATAGTGTTAAAAATTGAACAGCATACATGATTTTGGAATGCACACAGTATGGTATATTTTACTATACTATACTAGTACTGAGTATTACTGATTCCTAATGGGATATTAATACAGACAGACACACTCTCAATGGACATTTCAAAGTTTAATCAATTAAGGCTCCAGTTGACAGAGGGAATACGCTTTTCCTTTAGCTATCTTCAACATAAGCACACGGCATCTTTGATTTCCTTGTAAGTGCAGCTGCAATATTTCTTTAATAGGATGTAAGAGGTGTAAGGGAGTGTATTTACTGAAATTCAGCCTAGTGCCAAGTTAAAGAAAGTATTTTCTAAACGTAATATTGTTCCACAGAGTTTTGATGCATCAACTGATTATGCATTTCTACTCAATTACATTATTTTAAGACAAAAAGATCTCTATGAATGTGAACTGAAATCAAGGTCAATGTTAGAAAAGAGAAAGGGTTATAAAACTGCAAGAAAGAACAACTGGAATATTTCATGCACATTAGGAAAAAAAAGCATTCTCTTCTGTATAGTCATGATTAAATTAATGGAGAACAAGTCAGACACTGCAAATGAGAGGAAAATTACTACTGAGCAAAAAACTTCCTCTGCTTCATTTGTCTAATACCTGTATTTTTTCTCACAGCGAAAGACAGATGTAATTAGAATATAGGAAAAATAAACAGTTTTCAAGGAAATCTGTTTCAAAGCAGCCTTATATAAAGCTCCATAGAAACATGAAAAGCAATTTCAAATGAGGTAAATGGATTTAATGTCGTGTACATAAAAAAGAGTGTTGATAATACACATATTTTATTTTATATTTTTAACAGATAAAAAGCACAAAGTGCTTGCTTTTGAGGACAACTGCAATACCCTTATCACTTAATGACAGATCTTTATAGGGCTTATGTATTTTATACAACTATGCTAACTACGCAAGTATCAATAAGATGATTTAAAATATTTTTGAACAACTGGTTTCAAATTTCACACTTCTTTTTTAGCTTATCTAGCATTTACAGTAATAGGTAACATTAAAAACTCCGATTGGAAACAATTATTTCATTTAAAATCTTTCAAATAGAAACAGGTAACAATGCACTTAGTGTTATACTACCTAAGTGGCATGGACACTATACTAATAGAAACAATAATGCTACTTAGATATTGCCTTTATTCTAGCTATTTTTATGGAGGTAGCATGACTTAATAGACTAAACACCCATGTACGTGTCAACAGACCTGAGTCCTATTCAAAATTCTGCTCTTGAATAATCATGTAGTCAATTCAACCTCCACTGGTTTGCTTTCCCCATCCATCTCTTACCTATTAGATGTAAATTGTGCAAGGTATGGTCTGGTTACAGGTAGGTGGTCTTAATCTACTTACCACAGGACACATAGCTCTGGGATGGCTGAATACAGGTGTACACAAAAAGAAATTATTTTTAAAACTTTCCAAAATACACCAAATTAGAACTATTTCTAATCCTCTAGAACTCTGGAAAACACCACACTGCTTTCCTCCAAATTATTAATTTGTCACAGTCTACTATAGACACATCATTTAAAGTGATCAGGGAATACTAAATTGCCTTCTCTGACCTCCTGTTTATGAAGCTGAAGCCCATTGCTTTGTTTTTGGCTACATCATATGTGCTATGGGGACATCCATGTAAAGAAGACTGGATCAAGAATAAACTATGCAGACAGAACTCCTGAACTTAACAAAGAACTCCTCAGCACTAATTCAGATGCTGCAGGTACTTATTAGTGTTAGATGGTTATATGTACTTCAGCCATTTTTAAGCTTTTTTGACAAAGGCAGACAGCAAAGCTGTGCGCCACGCTCTAAACATTCTTAGCAGTTCTATATACAGTGAAAAATCATCAGCCTGGTCACGCTCCTGGACTCCCCCTACACATGGCATTACTCTTTTGGCTCCAAGACCGTACTTCAGCATTCACACTGGTCTCCTTCCTTCCCACCACCCAGACACAATTTCCAGTCTCTCCACTCTCATCCTCTATTTTCCACTATGGGAAAACCACTTAGTCCTTGAAACTCCTTTATTGATAATCCTATATTAAGACCTGCTAGCTGGTTTGTTATTCATTAAAGTCTGGTCTGTTTCATTATATAGTTCAATTTATATTTTTATTAATCAGTTTCACATGGCAATAAGTCAAATGCTTTTCAAAGTCTATTACATTGACAGCATCATTTTATCAAACTTGTAATTTTATCAAATATTAAAAGATTAAAATCAAGTTTTTGTCAATCATTTTTTTTTACAAGCCCTACTTTCCATAAAACTATGTTGAGTAGAATTAATTTTACTCATGGCCTTTAATTCCCTATCAGCTGAATCCCCAATCAGCTTTTTCCATATGTTCACTGTGATTTATATCAGCTATATTTACCCTGCTCAATCTGCTTGTCTACTGTGAATCTGGGCAGAACACCAGCTTTCTTCCAGCCTTAAGGAATGTACTAAAAATGAAAACCTGTGAACCAGAAATCTCTCCCACCGGCTCCTCTAGAACTCACAGGTAGACCCATTGCACCTAGACCTGCTGACTAAACATATGTATCTTCAACACATGTTATTCACTATCTATTAATGGTTACCATGACTAAAAAAGCTCTCCATCCTAACACGATGCATCACACTTTTTCTTCCAATTCATCATGTTACTTGCAATAATAAATCAACAGCAAGAGAAAAAAATGATTGTGAAGTAGCTCACAAAACAGTGCTAATCCTGTTTCTGTTCTTAAGACTTGGTCCTATAAAAATAAACCAAATATTTGTCTGCTTGTCTCCTCCATGGCAATGGCCAACACATCTGTCATGAGAACAGAAGCTCTTTCACACAAGTATCAGTACTGACTGCGCATCTGCACAGCCCCAGCACAACGAGATCTAACCGCTTCTAGTGTAACTTCAGTATCAACTACTCAACTAGCAACGTAAACCAGCTTCAGTATCCACCCATTTTTCATCGCTACTGAACGGCACTTGTACCAGGTCATCTGACACCCACCCAGCTGATGCAGCCTTGCATGAGGTTGACTCCTCTGGCCCAGCCAGGACTGAGCAGGGTCCTCCAAGGGCATGAATGCTCAGGGTCTACCTAAGCACGGTCAACACCAGATCAGTCCTTCATCAGTGTTTTACTAGGGCAGGTGGGGCTATAAATGAAGGTATGTCTGTTCGGGTAGTTCTGTAAGACATCCTCCCTCCAGCAGCCACTTGCCCATTGAATGGGAGACATTGAGGAGGAAAACCCTGGGTTGCAGGTCAGCTTTGATCTTTCCACGTTGATAAGGCATAGGCAATCTGGATCTTGTCTTGTTGACTTGTTTCTGTTTTTTTGAAAAAACTTTCTTCTCTCCAAATATTTTTCCCTTTTTCTTTTGTTAGTCTTTAGTGTTATTCTTCCCTGAACACTAAAAAATTTTATAGCTGCTAACTGCACCTCATTGGTAAATCACTATGAGCACTGGGATACAGCTAAAAAAGCAGGGATACAGGTCCTTAAAAATTCCACTCAGCAAAGTCTTATTTCAACTGTCTGCTCTGTAAGTACAAGTGCCACATGCTAGGAGCGCCCAAAAATGCAGGGTAAAAAAAAAAACCAACTAAGCACGGAGTTCAAATGTCTAATTAAGGGCTGCAGGTAAGCCTGTAAACTCAGTCATGATCCACAGACTTGAATCTTCTCTTGAGAGCAGCCACTTAAGAGTTGATTTTTAAAAGACTGGAGCAGGGCTGATCGGTCCTTTTACAGTTGTCTTACATATTCCCTGAGGACCTATACTGGATTTGGCCCTTCTGAGGATTTAAACAGAAGAGCACTTACTTTCTAGATCCTGCTCAGATTAAATTATAAACCGCTTTGGCTGGGGCGATTACATACGTGGCAGAGCAAAGCTGTGGATAGCCCTCAAACAGGGAGGTAAGCCTAGTAAGCCTGGCAAGTTTAGATGCCTCCAGAGTCAAATCAGCAGCTCAACAGCATTTTTGGGTTGCAAATTTAAACTTAGACGTCTCAATCTTGCTTGGGTGCTTTCTGGTGTCCTAAATTCTTGACTGCATTCAGTCTTTTTCACCTTTTTTACCTCCTCACTTAAAACAGAAGATGGAATGGAGCATAAAAATAATGGTTTAGTGCCATTTATTTCTTTAGAGTCATTACAGCCTGAACAAATATGTTTCATCTCTTATGCATGTATGCGTACTTTGCTGTCTTTCAAAGACTTGGTTGAAGTGCTTGAATTGAGTGCAACTTTGCAAATCTGCTGAAGACTATGGGTTTACACAGGAGGGAGTAAAAACAACTTGCATAGGTTGAGAGAGATGTAGTTTGGCTTGAAGGGAATCACTAAATATGGTGATCGAGGAGAGTAAAGAATTCAGCTTGATTATTGAATTTCTCAGTAAGTTAGAAATCATTCAGAGTGAGCGAGAGAAAACAAATTAAGAAAAGACATTTTTACAGCACCTGGATGTTAAAAACAGGTACCCACATGACGGTATCGTTAGGATAGTTCTTCAGGCTATGCTTTGACATTTTCAGAAGCATGCAAATGATCTAGATGCTCATTAAGTCCACTTTCAGAAGATCTAATTCATACTGAACTTCAACAAGACAAAGGTTTTCAAGTAGCCCTTCTCTTTCCCTCTGAAAGGTTTTGCAATAGAGCAAAACAGTGCTTATGAGAAAAATATCTATGAATCATCAGACTGCTATGACAGCTATACCGTACTGTGCAAACAGAACCAGAAGGAAAACTGCAGAGTGGGCAGAAGGAAAATGCACCATCATCCTGAGTGAAGACTCCCAATTCAACGACTACAGTTAGTTCCTTGTAAATATGCAAATGGGATGCTCAGCTGAAATGCTCCCTGAAATGTTAACTTCTTTACCCAGGAGGTATGATGAAAGGGATTTTTTTCTTTTTTCTTATTTTTATTTTTTTTAACCCACCAGAATTCAGAGCAGGGGCTTCAGAGAGCTCGCTTAGGAGAAGGTAATACATTCTGTATTACTCTGGTTAATTACCTTCTTTGCATCCCTACAGCTAACCCCAAAAGCACTATCTGTCCAGAAGTATTCCTGCAATCCTGGAGAAATTCTTGTGAAAAGCATACTGTGCAAAAGAGCAGAATCTGATTCAAAGACAGGGAAACTCCTCCCTTTGGGAAGTAGAGCAGAAACCACTAATATTAGCATGGAATGCCAGAATAGTTACGCTAGGGAGGAGGTCACTCAGAATAGGGACAGTGCCAGAAACCGAGGACTAAGGCATTCTGTCAGATATAAAACCCTAACAAGTACATGAACAAAGGAGGGTAAACAGTGCTGAGGGAACAAACTGTACAAACTCCAGCTAGCTGCCTTGGGTAGATTTTTTGGAGATGGGGGTTGGGGACTGGCCACTTACGTGTAACATCTATTTAACAGGCAAAAGTTAGCATGTTTGCTGGTTAAATTTTAATTAATTCTGTTAAAGGAGTTACATCTGTTAGCTTGCAATCTCTGCCCACCATTAAAAAATGAAATTAACCAAGAGCTCAGATACAAACACTTCTACGCTTTAGAAATATCCCTGCCTTTCTCTCTAAAAGTGCTGATAATGTTCACGATGATTACAGCTGTGCAAATCAGGTCTGTCCCCGCTTTAAACAACACTTAATTCATGCTGCCGCTGTTCCCAACAGAATGATGTGAGACTTAAGCAAACGAACCAACTCCTTAAAATTTGTTTGCAGGTATCACCAGTGTTGTGCTACATTTCATAATCAGGTCACCATGCTCAGGTATGCTACTGAGGATCATACGTGCAGGGATGACTAGTGCCTTAACAACAGTCAGAAAGAACTTGCCAATTTTAAGATTTTCTGACTTTATCACTTCTCTATATGAGCATCTCTAGTTCCCCCTCACTCTCAAATAATTCATAGCAACATGTAAAGTGCTAACTAGCTTCCTCACCTTCATAAAACCTGCATGCTGCAGCTGGCCACCTCAATGCTACAGATAAAGTAAAGCAGGGAAGGCGGCATTCAAGTTTCCTTTTTTTCCTGCTGCCTTTGCTTTTCCTTTTTTTTTTTTTCTTTTTTTCTTCTTTTTTTTTTTTTTAATATTAACTTGTGGAGCTTCCAGCTCCCTGAATATATAGGCTCTTGGGGACACTGTGGAAGCTTTAAGTGGGAGTATACAACAGGGCGAGGCCTGACAGGACGTGCACTGCATCTGTACAACACCGCGCTGTGAATGACACAACCTCACTGCCTGTCTCCATCATTAAGAGCTGACTTATTCGGTCGGCACTTGAGACAGCAAAGGAGACTTGGTGTCTGCCCTCAAGAGCTCACACGGGGCGCTCACCACCACGACATGGGTAAATACTGCCAGGGTTTCTCCCACCATCCATGAGCAGGCACAGAGCAGCGTGGATGCACTGTCTTCTGCCTACAAATACTAACAATAATGTCAGTCCTCCATTAGGTGGCAGATTGACCCAGAGAGAGGACGGGGCAGGCGCTTGCCTCAGCTTGGGAGCTGAGGGGAGAAGAGCCTGAAGGAGTGGGGCAGGCACCTGTTGAAGAAAAACACGGCGATGGGATTGAGAAGACAGCAGATAAACAGTATCTTTTGGGTTTTGTTAGATGGAGAGGAAAGGCAAGAAGGAAAGAAAGTGTGTGCATATTCAAAGGCATTAAGGTTGGAATTACATGTCAAAATTTTATATACATAAAGTCAGATATAGAGAAATTGAAAGTATTCAACATGATATTAACATGAAAACAGAAAAGTAATTTTCCAGCAGTGTTGAAAACCACAATCTGGAAGCTGATGGGGAAAAAACAGACCCTGTAACAGCCCAGTGGTTTGCACATGAATATTTGCTACAGCTCTGCCCCCTTCTACAGTGAATTCACAGTGATGGATTATTTCAGCATAGATTTCACCTTTGAACAAGGGCTACAGGAGCATTACAGATATTTCACAGGAAGAAACAAGGGAAAGGTGAAAAAACAATGTTGCAGTAATTAGGGAATATTTAAAAGCACTAAGGCCTGAAGGCTTCAGACACATTGTGGATCCACTGCAGATGCATCGTAAGGCAAACTCCAGAAAATCTGAAGTATACAGAGAGATTTCAGCACAGACCGCTGTGACTCTCTCACCACCCTGACCTCTCACTCTGAAGTACAAATCATGGGTATCCTCCTCCTCATGCAGCCTTTACTTTAGTCAATTCTATTGCCAGCCGGACATAAAAGTGAATGGTTTTAGTCCAGAGCAGGAAAAGCGCCTTGGATGAAACCATCAGAAGCAAAGATGACTTTTTGGATGAACCAGCATTCCACCTGTTATTACTCCTCGCTGGAGTCTACTGTTATCCACAACTACCACATTCACTCCATTTATTACTATATTTTCCTTCTTCTTTTAAACAAACTATGTGATTTTAGCCAGTTTTACTGCCATTGACTGTTAAACCTCATCTGTCCAAATACACAAATGGATAGACCCAATGTTGTTGTTGTTATTTTAGTGGGATAACTTCAAAGAACAGATACAATGTACTAACATTCATATTTTTAGGATTAATCCCTCATTTTGCTCACGTTATTCAACCAAATCTGCCACTGGCTTCATCTGAACTTGGCTTGATTAAAACTCTTAAGATTTGTTCTATAATCTTTCTTGCAGCTGATTCTGTTAAAGCTCTGTTCCCCAGCCGTTTCCTTGTATCTGCATTACCAAAGGCCAAAAAAAAAGGTAATTCAAAAATATAAACGAAGGGCTTATTTTTATGCGTTTCACATTTATGTAAATATGGAAAATTTATCTGCTATTATGATGTTAAAGGATTAATATGCCTTTTTAATTGAATGTATTTTTTATTTTAATTTATCAAAAATAAAACCCTACAGCTTAATTCTCACAATAAATCTCGCACTGCTAATAGAGTTTTAGAACACCATTATCAAACTGAAACCTTCTAAATGAGATGTGCTAACCTACATTCCCATGCTGCTGCCCCTTCTTTTGAAATATATTTTATATGTCAAGAATATTTTCAATTTTCTGTTTAAAGGAACCAGAGAAGGCACTTAACACCACTAAAATAACACAATTTTAGGTGCAATTTAAGCAAGCAGCAAATAGGACAAAGCCAATAACTACAGCCTGAGTGAGCTTTTTTATACAAATCATTAATTCAAACCTTTAGGGTAAAAAAAGATCATTTATTCATCAAGAAGTTAAGCCAGTTTGTTCCCTAACTGGGAAATAGCTTTCCCCGCATTTTTTTGCATGTGTATGCTATTCATTAATAAAACAAAAAATCTTACCCAAAACTTCATATCTATTATGTAAGTAAACATTACACTTTGATGTAAAAATTTACATTGTCCACAGATTCATTTGAATTTCACATTCACATTACCACCGAGGAGATAAAAGAAATTTCTTTCATACTACCATGTTTACTACTGTTTTCCTTGGCTTGTTACAACTAATTTATCCTTTAAATCAAGATCTCAAATGCACACATTGCAAGAATAATAATTTTTTTTGCTGTTTAAATTAAGCTCAGTGCAGTTCTGCACAGTTGCATCAATGGATGAGGAAAAACTTTTTTCCATTCAATGTACTCTTTCAAATAGTCTGTTTTCTCATTATATGAATACTATTCTAAGCACATATGATATCCTCCCACAAAATTAATAATAAATATTGAATTAAAGAAAGATTCTTCAAGGTAAAGGAAAAAATAGCACTGCAAGAGGAAAACATATTACAAACCCCCAAAATAACTACAAAAAAACCTTCTGAAATTCTGCTGACAGTACTGCAAAAGCACTTTACTACATAACTTGTAATCCAGATTGTATGTTGGTACTAGCAGACTGATAAGCGTATTATTTTATCCACACTAGAGAATGACTACATTTAATCATTCAAAAATAAAAATAGCTTATTAACATATATACATATATAATATTTGTATCACACAATGAGGCATCCAAAGAAACATCAGCTTTTTATGACAATACATCTAGGCACAGAAACAAGGCAGCATGATTTCACCCCACAACTGAATTATTATTCTCATGAAAAGACATTGTTTTATAGTTATGCATCCATTTTATTTCCAAAACTACCATTATTTTTATCTTAAGCCAGTTTATTTGCTACATTTCTAGACATGCAGAAAAAATGAAAACCAAATTTCTCTCCAATAATATGGGTACACTCAACAGTAATTTCTCGCAGCACAGTTATTAGAAATTATTTCAGTAAATTTTGCCAGTTCTAATTTTTGCATACTTGTAACATATCATGCGTATTTTTCATGCAAATGCAGTACAAAATACAAAAATTTCAGAAGGAAAAACTTCAATAAACTATAAAAATGAAGGCAAGACATTTTAAAAGTGAAAATAAATAATATTCCTAATTAGCTTTGATTACTTCAAACACTTGGCTATGCTTTATAGTTTTTATAAATTATCTTACTCTTTGAGGCAATTTTCAGTCAATCCAGTCATAGTTAGAATAACAGTGTATCAAGGCAGCTTGTCAGTCAGACCCCTCTCCTTTACACATCTTGAAATATTGATCCTTCAAAGAAAATACAAAGGACTGCTCACTCGACTCTCAAGCAACACCTGCAGGTGATACAGCCGTATTAGCATAATACTGTTCCAGATTTCAACATGTAAAGAATGCAAAATTGTTATAAATCAACATTAAAGGCTAAAATTATTTTCTCAGCCATGCTAATTTGAACTGAGAGAGATGCTGTTGGTCCAAGGATTTTTAATTTTACATTAAATTGCTTTACTGCTTATACACCAGAGAAACCACAATATAACTAAGACCAGAAAGTACTCTTTAATCTTTAATATAAAATTAAATCTTGCTGGTTTTTCAATTTATCCAGAGACTTAGTACCACTTAAAACTGTGCTTTGTTGCATTCATTTTAATCAAATGTTATTTTAATTGGGTCTGTAAGGACAGGTAGAAGCTACTGCACCATTGGGAAGAAATTAATTTTTGATCTCCTGTTCTTAGAACTCTGAAACCAGCCTGGTTTTTAGTCTCACCTTTAACTTCCCTTCAGGCATTATTCCCTAGGGTTCCACAGCTTCAACTGCCAATACAGATTTGCTCAGAAGAATAAAGTCTCTCAAAGCAGTACTTCTGGAAAGCAAGACTTGTGGAAATAGGGACATCTTACCAAATTTTCCATATGGTCTACGGGAAGAAGTTGAAGCCTAAAGTAGGGCTCCTAGGAAACGCTTCACTGGGCATGTGGACGGAGCAAAAGGAAAAGGCAACTCTACCCAGCATGTAGTTTCATGATGTTTATGGGGTTGCCATTGTGTGCGCACACTACAAAATTAGAGCGCCTCCTTACAAAAAGAGGCAAGAAATCAAGGTAGGACCTTAGACAACCAGTTGTGAATGTACTACAGCTCTCCCTCTCCCACCCTTATCTCTCCTAAGCATCCTTCCTTCTCGCAGACAGATGCTGCCTTTTCTTCGTTCCTAAAAGCTGTAAGCTAGCCAGGCACCACCAGACTGGTGGAAGAGCTGTTCTCCATACTGCTGAGAGAGTAGCTATCTATGAAGGTAAGGACGGTGATGGGAAATAAAGTCCATCAAGGAAAAAAAACTCAACCAGACTTTGAATAAGAACAATCTACCTCATACTGAAGTAGAGGCTTTGACATACGGCTTTTCCTACTGTCAGAACAATAACATACTAAATTAATAATACCCTCTCACAGAGGGCAGTTACAATAGCTGAGATTGGCTGATAATACCAGGCAGCAAAATTAGGGGAGCCCTCTCCCAGCCCTGATTCCTTCCTTCCTTAGCAGGAACTTGACTCAAGCTGTTTCACTGCAAAGTTCTGGTAAGTAGTTCACCATTTTCTAACAATATTTTTCATATCAAGACAGATAGTAAAAGTCTCAAGGATGAGTTTTTTTGTTGTTTTTTTATTTTTAGTTTTTGTGGGTTTGTTTTTGGTTTTTTGTCATTTGAGATCCTGGAGCAAGCTTTTTGCGCTATATTTTAGATGGAATTGGATCAAGTTCATGAAAGGGGTTGTGTCATGTTGGTTGCCTGTCCAGCAGTCACCAGACAACAATGACCAAGGAAACCCTTGCAAGCGTTCTCTTCCAGAAGGAAAAGCAGAAAACAGGCATCAACATATTTAAGGCTTGTCAGCAGGGCATAGGAATACTTTTCTTATAACCCTGAATAGCAGAAAAGGGAAAAAGTCTGTGTCTTCTTTAAGATTCACATCTTAAGGTGTTTTGTTTTTCTTACATTTGAACCGAGTGGAACACAAAGGCAGCCAACCTGTTTGCACCCCTTATTATTTATTTTAAAATGTTACAGTTTTTCACAGTGCATCATAGGGATCTCTGCATTCACACCCATGTCTCGTTCTTAACTTCATAATTCATTCTGTAACAGGAGCTCGTTGCTGTAAAAAAAGAGTTGCCTGGAAGCATCCTCCATGAAACTGTGGAGGAGGTAAAGATGAAGTAAGAGCTTTTCTCACTCTTCTTTAATCTTGATAGTGGGTTCCCAGCATTAGGCTGGGTCCAACAAATTACATGCATTTTGACATATAATGCTTGCTGCTGGGTAGTTGCCAAGTAAGATAATAAAATTTCTGGTTAATTAAACCACATTCCTTTTTTCCACAACGGCTGACAATCTTGGCTATTTTTAACATCGTAAGATGTATTCACATCGGTATATGCTGGGAAAAGTGTGATACACCTTTTGTTTAATATCAAAAACCAGAATTTCCAGACATAAAGCCAACAGTTGGCATGACTGAGATGCTCTGAACTTCACACATATGCTTTCTCACATGTTTAATCAGAGAAAGTTTACCTAAGTCAGTGCACTGGTTTAGCAGAGATATTGAATGTCATGGGGAAAAAAGAAAGAGGAAGGAAAGACTCAAAGATTGAAAAAGGACAGAAGTATAGTTAAAATATTGTTTTAAACAAAATGAACCACTTCTAATGTATTTGGGTCAAGGCACCTGCACCTGCACCAAAAAAAGCACCCAGTGAAATCTGAGTTGAGAAAACAAATACAATTAAACCTGAACTAACTTGACTGCTGAGTAGAAATGAAGTTAGCCGTACAATTGCTTTTGCTACTATAAAAGCATTAAGGGCCAGATTAGAAAAGTGGTTTCCTCTTTTTTGCCAGCAATCACTGTAGTCTCTTGATCGTCGAAATACTTTATTAGAAGATACATTTCAGTACTTAATCTTCCATCTATCCTAAACAACTGCAGGTATGAAAAAGGAGGTTCATGGACACTAGAACAACCACTTTTCTTCTTTGGTTTGCTGGGTAGAGTCATGGAATTATGCAGCTAACTAATTTCCACAAATTAAAATAGAACCTGGCTGAGGGGGGGTTGTCGTGGTGACACCAGGACAGGGGTAAGGCGGTGGAATTAGGGCTATCCATTCACTGGCCATACTCCCTTTTTTGCAAGAGCGGTCCTTACAGTTCTCTCCAACGTTGCCTTTCACTTGAGTGAAAAAGTTGGTACTTTATTTAGGGGTGGATTTTCACACTAGGCTTGCTCTGATCTAATGACAAGTAGCTATCAAGAAGATATGGAGAGGTCCTGAGCTCTTCTGTTCTTCACTGCAAGTTCCTGCCCTCTCTCCTTGCATTTAAGAACTCTAGTATCCCCAGAGAGCTACATCAGTTCATTGATCCAAGAGAAAACAAACCTATGCAAGAAAAGATTAGGTTCTGACATGACAGAGATTTCCCAAAAGGAACTACCTCTTTTGGATGACAGCCTGAAATTAAACAAAGTAAAGCATCATGTGAAACTGTACCCCCAGCCTAAGTGTTCATGGATCTGAGCTGGGTGAATGCCATAGGGAAGTATTCCCCTCACTCTAAGTTGACTCTGCTCCTCCCTACTGAAGCACTGGTGAGGAATACTCTGCAAAGCCAAGGAAAATTACTTCAGAGCAGAGTCAAACATCTGAAAAGAGGTATTTATGCACAGTTGTTTTTCTTAAAAATAATTGAAAAAAAATCACAGAAAGATCCTAATATCTCTGACTTACTCTATTTGACTCAATGAATGATTCAGTCAACAACATCCATCATGATTTTTCAAACCTCTACAAAGTCCATGAAGGTTAGAATATGGTATACAAAGACAGCCTCCCAAATAGGCTTTCTTTTCACCTACTTTGCTATGGGAAAGAATTAACTTCTCAGAATTGCAGACTTACTGCATTTCCCAAGGAATTCTGTCATGTTGCTGTCACAGTCTTCAAATCTCATTTATACTTAGCTTTTTCATTCAGATTATCAGTTGCTCAATATGACCATTGTTTTGCATGGCCTTCAGCAAAGACCCAGTTTCTTCATGTCCCTGTGATTCACAGCCATACTTTCTTTTTAAACTACTTTTCACTTTAGCATGCCATTTGCTGACTTTAACAGAATCTTATACCATTCAATCATTTAATGCTTATAGTTATGGAAAAACAAGAGATGTATTTTATTTAGAGGTAACTTGTTGGAATCCTTGTCTCATGTTCAGCAACTTCAAAATACACACAAACAGTCTTTAACATTTTTTTCACATGCTCAGGACAAGACGTTGGATAGAACACGACACAGGGTTAGACTGTAAGCAGCAAGCTACCAACAGATTAACTTAACAATGGGAAAGGATGCTCAACTTCTCCCTACCTACTGGACATTTAATTAGGTCCAGAATAGGCTTTGATAGCTTCAGATCATGTAAGTAATAATTCAGAATTGATCTACTTCATCTTAAACCTCATCTCGTCTTTGAATTCCTCTTGCCTTCTTTCATGAACACCAATGGAGATGTGGCCTTAACATTCAAAGGCTTTGGGACTGTTCCCCCATTTCCTTCATAAAGGGAAGCTCTTTGGACATATCCTATTTCCTGCTAGATGGTAACACTTTCAGGTTTAAATACATTCAACTGCAGGATGCAATAAGCAAATAATCCTATAGTCCTCCTACCGTTCGAAATCCTGCACTAAAATTTCTACCTCATAGAAAATTTATTCCAGATGTAACGATCTGGCTAACAAGAACACTAACTTGAACCGAGTTCTACTTCTTTTACCTCATTTCCGCTGCACTAACCTCAGTGGAATTACTCCTGACGCACATGGGGAAGAGGAGAACAGAAATGCACCTCCTGCCCTCTTATGCTTTCCTGTGACACATTTGTACCGCAATAGCACAGCAGCCTGTAAAGCCCATACTGCCTCTTCTTTCACCATGTCTCAGACACATTTCACAAGATGACAGATGCATTCATAAATTTCACTGCACATTTCCATTAAAAAAACTGGCACTGACATTTCATTTTTACTATCTTTATGATTCAAAACATGTCCTTGTATTTCTTCCTAATGAGTTGCAGCATTGTTCCTAGTGTAGGCTGTTAGATATGTGAATTTTTAATTCTGAAGAGAAGCGCTATATTCTGCAAACTCCCTAAGTCATGTAAAAAGGAATGTCAAACCTTTATTGGATTTTCCTGACTGAGTTTTATATCCACCAACCTTTTACACTAATTTATTCAAATAAGATTTATTTGGTTTACCAGGAATAAAATAGTTCAAAAAAGCGTAGGCAACTACCATACATCAATGTATGCAGCCTCCTGCAAAATAATTCTAACATAGTACCATCCTTCACATATATTTACCAGGATGTATTTTATAAATAGTGTAAATTCTATATTTGAAGGCTTTTATTTCTAAAGATAGGAAAATTAGTTGTATACCTAAGTTATATAATTACTTAAATTATAGAGTTACATAATTAGCAATATATACGTGTGTATATATACACATACACACACATACACATATGAAAACAATATTTAGTCTGCCCTGTGACAAATTAGAACTGAATTTCTCAACTTAATCAGAACCTGTTGCTTTGAGGAGTGCTCTCCTTTAAAAAAGCACCCTGACTGTACAGTTCCTGTGCTCACTTGCATCTCAAATACATGTCTGGCACAACAGAGCTTTTCTGTTTGCACACCAGTTTGCAAATGATATAGAAATCATTAGGTTATCTAAAAGTCAAAGCAGCTATTAAAAAGGAAACTGAAAAGTCATATTTAAGGTATTTACAGAAGAGGGGTGCAGACAAAGACAGGTACTTGACAGAACATTTGTTAGGTTAATATAATACTCTGGAATGTGACACAGAGGGAGAATTAACCCAAGATTCTCCATCAAAACACACCAAGCTATATCAGAATTTTAAATCTATTTTGCTAAATAATCAGTTAAACTGTGTGCCACGTTAAAGAAAAGCTCATAGGGGAATAAAGATTTGTGAGAGGTTCTGGCTACTAATTTCATTTCAACTGTTGGTATACTTTTAGGAAAAGAAAAAAAATTCTCAAAGCACTGTCAATACAGTAAAATAAGAGAAATACTGCTTTTGCTATGAATGCTGGCCAAGAGGCATCTCGGTGTGTAGGTTATTCCAAAAAGGAGATTTTAAAAATGCATTTCATTCATGTATGAGAGTAACGTGACATTCTTTCAAAAATAAATCAGATGCTGGTTTTGTGCTTAAAGCTTCATAACCTTTTCAGGCAGCACCCTGACCGAGCAGCTCACTGCCTCCGCTTCTGCCCAGGCCATGCACTGACACTTTTTAGGCTGTGTCCAAGCTTCTCCCTCCCTTTCAGTATGTTGTTGTCTTCCACAGATTTCATTCTTACCTGTGTGAGTGAGCACGCACATGCAAAGTATCCTTTTTTCAAATCTCTAGGAATCCTTTATTTGTTTGGGCTTTTCTGAGTGGAAAGATGTTTTTGAGTGGAAAGGCATTTAGCTCTGCTCAGCTTTGTCACAACAAACAGCAGTAGCTAAGTCTATCAGCATCAAGAAGCTTCATCTGATGGCAATAAATAACCATTTATTTTGTACTCTAAAGGTAGTCAGGTACTTTAAACACAAAAGAAGTACCAACTGTGTTACTAACAATCGTAGAAGGATGTTTATAGGCACAAGAACTTTCACAAGAAGTTTTCTACTAAACTAGTTGTAGTTTTAAAGATGCTCTACCCACAAATTCATAATTAATTTACACACGATCTTATTGAATACAGAATGCAATGAAAAACACATTAATCTTTCTTGATGAAAGAAAGTATACTTTTTGAACAGAGGTGAATGCACTCCTCTGGTAGTAAGAGTAGGTAGAGCCTTTCCTTTTGCCACTTGACTGAGATCGAGTGCTGCAGTAGGTAGACACAAAAGGGACTTTCTACTGTTCCCAGAGAGCCTGTCCATCCTTTTTCCAGGCTGTCATGACCTGCTTTAAACGAATTACAAAACAAGGCAGGGATAAAAGCATTTTGTGAATAAGACACAGATTCAATTTTTATTGTATTTTGCCAGGCAGAATATTTAATTTCTTCTGTCATTTTGCCACTAGATTAGGTCAGTAATTTACTTACAAAACTCTAGTACAAATTTTAACATGAGAAGGATATATCCTCTTTCAGAACAACTTTTTCCTTTTTAATTCATGGCTGCTTTGGTGGCATTTCAAAAACTAATGAATATACGGACAGATGACTGGATGACAGGTTTCAAAGAAATGTTTTTGCTTTCTGTGGCTAAACATTTGACAGTTTTCTTGCAGAAATGTGTTTCCTGAATAACACTTTATAGAAATTCAACAAAAAGGATTTATACTCCAAAGTTGTAAAAGCCAAAACCACATGAACTGTAATTATTTTAGAAACTAAGTGGCCATCAACATTTGTATATCCAGTCTTTGTTGTTTTGTTCTAGCACTGTACACTGTCATTATCTGTTCTTTCAAGAGCATTAAAAGGCTTTACAAACTGCTGATACTCAGTCATTTACTCTTCAGTGAAGCCAGAGAGCTTTACAACATTACCGGACCACGTCACATATCAAAAGACACTTAGCTACTGCAAAAGAGGGCTCCTGATGCCAGACAGATGACATTACTGAGCTATTACAGTACTCACATCTACTAATTTTTAGAAGACCCATGAGAGTTCATGAATCCCAAAACAAAACCAAAAGCATCTGTGGAATAAATATGAGATTACGTACTCTTCAGCATGCATTATTTAACCATGTTTCTGCTTTGGATTCCACAAATCCTATATAGATTAATCATTTAATAAAAGCTTGAAAATGTCGATGCTCCATAGATGCTACTCCAAATGCAATAGTTTTTCTATTTCACAAAGGACTTACAAGGGTTGCAAAAAAGGCATAACTGTACAATTTTCATATCGCAAATTTTAGATATCACCTTTTTGCAACAGAGGGAATGCAATCCCTGGTGTTTAATTAGAAGTCTGAAATCACCCGCTACATTTTACTATTCTAATACTGTTCTCAACTGAATGCAAAGTGATACTGTAGGCATTTTTTCCCCTCTGATGATAGTGCCCACACAGCCCAATCTAGTACTTTACTGATCACGTTATAGGGTCAGTGAGATTTTAGCTCAGATCTGTTCAAAACTGAGGTTATTCTTCCTACCTCTGCCTAATAAGTTTAGGGCCAAAACTTTTAGTTCTCTATCCTTAGGCTTATATATGCTAGACTAGGTTCCAAAAATCCACCTGGCAAAACCAGAGCCACTATCCCTAACTCCTCATCAAGTTATACTGGCTTCTAGTCCAACACTATAGGTCTGTGCCCAATTTAATTTAATCACTAGCACACGACAGGTTCTCTAAGGTTATGGACAAATGTCCTCTTCCAGCTGGCTCAATTAACAAATGAATTAACAAGATTTAAACAGGTAAAATATCAAATGAGTGATTTAGCTGGCTCTCATAGGAAGGCAATACCCATCAGCAGGGAGAAAGGCAGGCAGGCTGATATGCTGGAAGAGCTTTTGCTGGCTCAGTTGTTTGAAGAACACCCATCTGTCTACATCCTAAGTTGAGAAGTCACCATGTTAGAAAGCAAATTATATCAACACAGGATGGTGTGCTCCTTCAGCCATTTCCTATTGTGAATGAATGGTGAAGAATTATGGTATCATAAAAAGCAATGGCTTCGTAACTGCTGTTTAGTGATAATGTCCAAATAAGGGCCAAGTGTATTGCTGTATGAAATGTCACATACTGTGTCACAGAAAGCTTTTCATATCCTGTCATGGCCGCTCTCTTTCAAACTAATTAAGTTTTAAAAAGCATAGATATCTTTGTATGGATCTTCCTACCTGTGTAGACTAGTACAGATGAAAAGAGCTTGACAAAAATCAACTAGAAAACTAAATTAAATAATCTGAACCTAATTTCATCAGTTTTCATATACCACTATGAATGCAATCTCATCACAGATGCCCAATGATAACGAATGATATCCTAACTTAGTAATGTCAATAGGAATTCTGCTGCTAAGTTCAATTAGACACGATTGCATCCAAACATGTTCCTCAAATCAAATAAGGTTATTATCTGGTTGAGTACAAGTACCAAAGGAGCTACACACCCTGGTACAAAGCAGGTGCCTCCTGGAAACAAAATGGAGATTACGCTGAAGTAATGTGCTTTAAATTCAGGAGAAGAGTACAGGTCAAGTAATCCGCTTTCCTGAGGTCTGTGAGAAGAGAGCAGGGTGCAACAGAGCACCTGAGAGCAAAGGTGCTGTGCAAACCACATCTCACAGGCTCCACAGAGAAGCTACTGTCAGACACAACATGTCACAGGCAGTTATTGTACTAAACAGACAAGGAAGGTAACTGCATGCATAAGAGAGATAAGTGCTGACACCTGTCAAGGTACAAATGCATATATCACACATTGCCCTTCCAGTCTGTGTCCTAAGCCTGTGTTCTCTGTAACCTTTCTCTCATATGTTCACTTCTCTGTGCAACATCTCTTCTTCTTGTAGGTTCTCTGCAGCCCTGAAGGCAAGATCTATAGCCTACAGCATAGCCCCCACTTAAGAGGAGATGTTGTGCTGCAGCTGCAAGAAGAATCATGGGTGCAGGAACATTTGCTGTTACAGTCTGCAACTCAGTGTTTGTAGTATTTATTTGTATTGTTCCAGGGAAGAAAACCTTGTTCTTGACTGGTTAGGTCATACTCGGGGATATTCAATAGCTCGATGATGAACAACCGGAGAATATCAAATGCTGTATGCGCAAGCCACAAGATCCTACTTGAGCACCTTGGACCAAAACCAGAAACAACAGACACAGGCTTCCCAGCACTGAACACCATAAGGACATAAGCACCTAGCTCCAGAGAAGAATTCACATTGTTGGTTTGGGCATCTATGTTCCCTACTACATTGAACACAAAAGAGACAGATGTTTGTGCACAGTATTCACAATAACTAGCAATCTCAGTGAGGAAACGCCTATCACAGCCAACAGAAACTACTGAAAAATTTTAAATTCTGTCTTTCCCGAGAGTTCGAAGTACTGTTATATCAGCATGAAACCAGAAATCAGAGCTGAAAACCTGTTGTGCAGTCATGAGACCATACCATGACTTTGAGTATGAAGAAGAATGCAGCAACACTTTGCACAGTAGTGTGGTAATGCAACTATGGAGTAGGAGGAAACCTGTACACTAGGCTTTTTCCAGCTCAGGTCTAAGCTAGCAAAAGGCCATAATCACGAGACTCACAGCAGTTTATATTACTCCTGAAGCTGGGCCACTGTGCAGTCAAGAAAACATAAGTAACTGCTTCTACGGAGCATATAGAGCAAAGAAGTAATAGCAGTATGCTATCTTCCAAAATCTAGGTATCTTCTTGTGTAGGGCTGCCCTCTAATAGGAACCCAATACTCTGATACACTAGTTGCTGTTTTGTGGAAGCTATTTCTGATCCTTAAGAGTTCTCAGTCCTGCTTGGTAAAGTGTAGACCTTGTTACAGCATGTTTGTGAGAAGAATAAAACTAAGCATCCTCCTTGGACCTTTAAGTAAAACAAACAGTTACATCCATGAAAAATATCTTTATTCAGTTTGATACGGCACAATAAACATTCAGAGGTTTAAGGAAGCTTTTTTGTGGCTCTTCCCCTTTTAAGTACTAAAGTAAAGCTCTTCATATCAAAATGCTCCTCCAAAGATATGGCTTTAAATTAATAAATGGATCTCATTTCAGTTTCAAAATGCATTATCTAGATGTTGCAGTAATGCTGGGAAAACACAAGGATGGTGATGACTGTTTCAGTCAGTACAATACATTTGTTTGTGGTAAGCCTTTAATATGATTGTTTCAATAGAATATATGGGCCAAACACCCTTCCCAGTTTTACTTCCTACTTACCAGTACTCCTGCAACTTCATACAGGTTACCCGCATGATTTTCGTGACAGCAGTATGAAGAATCAAGCTCTCAAAATCCATTTCATAACTTACTTTTGGGATACCAGTGAACAAGCATCAAACACATTGAAAGGACTACTTTGGTTTTTAACAGAACAGGTGTGGATCCAGTTTCCTTATAGTTTAGGCACGAGTTACTAATCACTTCTCTGCATCGGTGCCAAAAAATGAGTCAAACAAAATGCCCCATCAGCTCTTCTAAACTTGTGTTAATTTTCAACTGACTAAACAAAGCACACTTCTGTAGTGAGCAAACTGATTTTTCAAAAGTTTCATCTTAAAAAGCTTACTTATAAAGTAAGTTAAAAACTGAGAGCAGCATACATGTGAAAACGTTGAGAATCACAATTGTATTTCACACCAGATACTGTTTTGGGGGAACTGTGTAAGGAAAGAAACAAGATTCAATTGTTAATGTAGAAAAATAACTCTTTTATGGTTCCCATTAAATCCCACAACCACATTTAACGTCTGCAGGCTGCAGGAATATTTTGTGTCTTTCCAGCGTTTTATATCAACTAATTGAATTCATGAACATTTCACTAACCGAAGATCACAAGTGCTACATCTAAAATGCTTATACTTTTCTACATTCCTCACCCATCTCATTGGTCTGGAAAAGATCCCAAAGGCCCCAAAAGAACAAAATACTGCCTTTACTCTTTCAACAGCAAATACTGTGCTAGCTGAATCAATGAGACATGGAGAAGTACAGTGAAAAAGATGTTAAAATATACTGTAAGAAACTTAATCCATTTACTTTGCATGAGCTGAAGTTGTCTCATTCTCCAGGGTGCTGCAAACAGTCCAAGGCATCTAATACTGTCCTTTAAGCATGTGACTAACATGGAAGAATGGCTGCTGTATGTTATTCCATATCACCATTCAAGATACGGCTCTATCTCATGAATTTTACAACTGCTTGAAAGACATTAACGGGTGGAAGCATGCTATCCTTCTGCAGTCTGCTGTTCTAGATATGAAGGAGCTTCACTACCTTCAAAACCTGTGTGGCCTGAGAGCTACTATTTCCTGTAGAGGACTGGAGAAACTTGTCTGAACAAACTTAAACTAGTAGGAAGATATGACAGTTGGTGGTAGGTTATTTAAAAAATACCTACAGGGTTTAAATCTTCCTTGCAACATTTTTCTCTTTTCTCTGGCTGGTAAACATCCATTCCTGCCAGCCAAACATCCATTTTCCTTTGAAGTACTCCCTGAGAATTTAATTGCCCAGTAAATTGCCAACAAAACTTTCAAGTTGTAGACCAGCCCTGAGAGACTCTAGAGGGAACAGCCTGTAAAACTTAATTCATCTTTCCACAGTCAGTGAGAAAGGCAGAGTTGCTCTACAGGCCTCCAACCATAAAAATCAATTTTTGACTGGATGAAGTTCACTGAGCTAAATACAGCCATATACAGGAGGTAGCAGCAAACACAATCTGAAGTTCCCTTGGAGCGACACTTTTGAGAACTGGGATAGTTATTCAGATAATTAGTGGATCTAGCTACATAAGCACTACAACTCATATTTGAAAACGCTTCATATTTGGAAACGTGTTTCTTAGACAATTTAAACTTCTACAGTTATTTAGTCTCTCTTACACGGTTCTTCCGTTCTTGGCAGGTCCTCCAAATTGGCTACATACCATATATTTCAAGTTGGCAAGGTTCAAATGATGACACAACATAAGAAATACAGCGGAGAGGAGCATTAAGTTACTAAAATATTTTTTAGTAACTGAAACAATTTTAGATTCTCAGTTTCGAACCTTCTCAAAATAAGTAATTTTCCATAATAAAGCAAAAGGACTCAAAATTCTTGCAAGACAGCATATACAAAGATTAAAACAGAGTAATTTCTTTTTAAAGAAAATGCCAAATAACTGTAGTAAAAATCCTAAAAGTGCTGACATCATTTCACAATACTGTAAACTATGTATCTCATGCAGTTCTGGAAACTCTGTTATCTATCAGGAAAACGTAAATTGAGGTAACACTGAATTGCAGTAATGCCTAGCACGGTATGAATAATCTATTTATTTTTTTTTTGTTTGGAAACAACTCTTTTACAAAAAAACATGTTTATGCTAGAATACAGGCTGTTAATCACTCATGACACATTTTATTATGAATATTTTAGTGAATACTTCTAAAATTGTCAATTCAGAAAGATCAAGATTTGTAAACACTAGATACTCAGGCCTGTTACGGGTGTTGGAATACATTATCACGAAGGGCTAACCTTCTGAAATATGAAATAACTGCATTATTTCATTTTTAATTAAAGATAAGCTTTTTGAATACAAATTCATACTAAAGATTTACTTCAACAGCTCAACTATTATTTCTTATATTTTATTTCAGGATTTTCATACAATTTATTTTCTACTGCTTTTCCCACTTCACTGAGAAGCTTCTCCCATTAAGTGCATTGTAACCCTTCCATTTACTTGAGCATGTCCTAGCAACACAGCAGCTAGAAAAGCACAGAAAAAAACAGAGCAGCAGATGAGCAGCAGACATTAAAAGATTTGTAAAGAGGGTAAATTATTTAGGAGAAACAATGGAAATGAAAAATATTTTGGAAGCTCCACTCTGTGTAGCTCTATATTCCCCAGATCTTTGTATCTGAAGTCTCTATAATTTTTTAAAATAGTGAAATATATGTATACTTGTAGGATAAAGAAGGAGAACAGAGATCAAGAACAGGTCTCTTAAGTCACAGCCTGAAAAAAAGTATCATTTACCTTAAAAATTATGACACTATTGAAAGCTGTATTTTAAAAACAAATAAATACTGGATTCAATTGTATTTTAACTTTTATTTTAAAGTTCAAATTATTACCAAATTCTCACTTAGTCTGCCACCCAGAAGTGGACTCACACTAACATAACAGCTACATGACCTAATAGCCCATTAGGACACATCCACTTTTAATCCTGGGATTCTGTACAGTGTCTGCTTGGGTTTCTGAGGGTAAAACTAAGCAATGCAACTTAAGTTTGGAAGTCATATTTTTTAATTATCCTCCAAGAACCGTTAAACTTAAAGAATTGGTTTTCTTATATGGTTTCTATATTTTAACCTCAGTTAATACCTCTGAAAAAAAGAAAACCATTCTTTGTGCAGAAAAATATAGCTCCTTCCTTCATTACCATCTTTGGCCTTTCTTGCGTTCTCTAAATTTATCTCTGTACCTCTCTCACAATAATTTCCTAACACAGCATGTACATTTTTTTTTTTTTAAGGCATTACTCGGATATTTCCTGGTCGCCATGAATGCCCCAATGCCTGAGTCACAGTATTGCCTACAAAGTTGGTGAGGTCTCTTGTGTCCTGTTGAACCAGCCTGAAAGAATCTCTTGAGTATAACAGATACAGAATATTAGGGGTGAGAGGGTGGAAGGTTTGGTAAGCTTTTGATCATGTCTGATGATGTGAAATCAATGATATTTGGAAGTGTATATCCAAGGTCAAACAGGATTAAAAAATGGCTCAGAAATGGTCTCATTTCGGGAATAGGACAGGCTGATATCCACTGAGAATTATCAAACATGTATAGCATCTGTTGGCCCAAAGGACACTCTGTAGGCCTACAAAAGCAAGCAGCACCTCTTATGTCTGGTAAAGACAGTCAGGAAGGAAAAGAGAGACAAGAAGAGACACAGAAAGAACATGAAAGTCAGGGAGGTCCTCTGATCCATTACTGATTGGGTTTTCAGTCTTCCACTGATAGAAGAAGGGAGAAACCATCTTATATTCACAGAAATCTTGTGGTTTCAAGATTGTATCTCTCTCTCTCTTTCACACACACATGCACAGTGAAATGTGCGCTGTTCACAGCAAAGAGATTTAATAAACTGCAAATTTTCTTGCAGGAAAAAACTTTGGCATCTATCCCTGCCTTGCAGGCATAAAGTTCATTAAGAAGGATCTCTGTGTTAGACTTGTCTTGAATGGAAAGCAGAACCATACACATTGAACACATTACCACTTCTTGCTTATCTGAAATCTACAGGTCCAGATACTATAGCAGAACTCATATGTAACATAGCATGGGTCAGAAATGAAAGACATTGCATTTCTTGAGATACAAAATCAGATTCCTAAAATACACTTTTAAAAATAGTCAAAGAACTGAGTATTTCATTTTAAAAAAAAATTAATAAAAAACCTGGCACCCATATATTAGAAAAAAGTTACACTGTATCAGTCACTTAAATATTCATATGCATTTAGACATAATACACTCCTGTTGCAAAACACTAGAAAAATATTCAGATAATTAAGGGTTACCTATACTCCTCTGCAAAAGGACATTGGCCTTCAACAAAGGCTGAAGCCCTCCAGATATTAAAATGCACCACATTTGCTGCCTTTATTACATCCATTACATTTCATTGATACATAAATCTGTCCAGATCATCCAGTAATATTATGTCTCTTCATTACATTTACTAACTCTTCTATAAATTTATAATAAACCCAAGAAACTGCATCTTCTCTTCTCTTTTTATTATAGACAGTAATAAAAAAATAGTGACTTAAAAACAATTCATCCCTCTCCATGTTGAACTGTTATCCTTTGTCCTTTATATCCTGCTGCAATCCATTCCAGTGGTCTTTTCCTAACTGACTTTGTAAGCTCATCTTTTGTGTCATACACATTATCACAAGTTTTTCTGAAATATTCATTATGACCTTTGTTTCAGCTTCTTTGTTTATTTCTACACACTCCTGAAAATACGAGCATAAGCTTACATGCTGGCAAACCACTCACAAAAAATTCAGCATTTCCAAGCCTTCCACATGACAGACCCCGGGAAAAAAGATGTATTCTGGGGTTTCATTACAAAAGGTCTTGGTACAATGCTGCAGTCTTTTTCAGTACTATGTTTCTTTGCCCATTTCTCATGTTAACATGCTCCATACAATATTTAGTAAAATTCGACTTTAAACAAGTAAGTATAATGCTTCCCAACAGTGTCTTAGTATTTTACAAAGTATTGAGTTAGGGTGGTGCTAAGGCTTTTGTACATTCCCAATATCAATCCCTAAAGTCACAGCGGAAGGGGGGGTTGCAGAAAACACACAGCCAGACTTCTTCAAGGTGCACAACAAAAAGCCAAGAGGCGGTAGTCACAAGTTAGAGCAAGGAGAAGTTCAATCAGACTTAAATAAAAAATTCTCTAAGGAGAGCAGTTAAGTTGCCCGAGGAGGCTGTAGAATCTCCACCCTTGGAGATTTTTAAAACTGAATGGGACAAAGTCCTGAACAGTCTGCTCTGACTCTAAAGTTTGCCTTGCTTTGAACAGGAGGTTGGACTGGATGACTTCCAGGCCCACCAAAAACCCTCAAAAACTAAATTATTTTATTATTCTACTAACTGCATAAATTGAAGAGTCTTTAAAGATCAAATGATACATATTTGCCATACAGAGTAGCTGCAATAAGTAAAAGCATATGTATAAGTTTCATCTAAGCTTCCACTGAGGCATCATTATTTTAGGGGGGAAGTTATTAACAAAACTATATAAATCTCACTGTCTTCCAAACTTCAAGAGGACTTAAGTCACAAATGAAAGTTATATGCACCCATGTAAAAAAATTCTTCAGTTGGAGGTTAAAAATTTTGTTTAATGTTGGTCAACTTAAGCATTTGGTTTATCCTGTCAGATTTGTAAAAACAGTTTATGGTAACCTTTACTGTTTCATTACCTCTCCCCTATCCCCCTCTCCATGTTTCTTTATAAAACAAAGATATGCACAAGCTGGTGTTAATGTATTAACGGAGAGAAAACTAGATGGAATCTAGTAGTTCTGTAATTAAAGCAGGATCAGCTACAGGGAGTACGGTCAACCATTGGGAAACTTTCAACTAAAAAAGGAAAATAGCATTTGTGTTAAAGAGAGTGCCTTATCTTGGCTTTTGTTTCTATTTCTATCTAGTGACATACTCATAACAGAAGATGTTTGATTGTACCAATTTAAAAGTACGTAACTGACTTCAACATTTAAAATGGATTAAATTGCTCCTCTTACTGATCCAGAAAAAGAATACTTCCCAAGTTTCCAATAAATAAATTTTGAGTGGTGAAGTGTTTCCGAGCTCAGGAAGGCTTTCTTACTACTGGGCCTGGCCCAAGTATTCAAGAAGAACATCTGGTATGTGGTTTTCTTTCCCAGTTTGTACACTCAACAGTATAATATTTTAAAATAAAACTCTTGAACTACAAGCACTCCTAAAAGCTAGCTTTGAAAGATAGAAAAGGTGCACTCATGCATCTCTGGAAAGCAAAGCTTTGAGATCATTTGGGCATACTAAGATCACTCAGGCACAAACAAACTGAAACACAGGAGGTTCCCTCTGAACGTCAGGAAAGACTTGTTTACTGTGAGGGTGACCGAGCACTGGCACAGGTTGCCCAGGGAGGCTGTGGAGTCTCCATCCTTAAGAGATGTTCAAAAGCTGTCTGGACATGGTCCTGGGCAACCAGCCCAGGGTAGCCCTGCTTGAGCAGGGGGATTGGACCAGATGATCTCATGAGGTGCCTTCCAATATCAACCATTCTGTGATCCTGTAACCATTCATTTTGTTACAAGAGTCAAAACATTTGGAAATAAATATAGCTAACTGTGTTCAATATTTTAATGGTGCATATAAATACTTTATTCTGATAAAAGAATCCAGTATGGTAACAGCAAGGTACGTTAACTTCATTTTCCAAGAGTTTTGGCTTTTTTCAATAGTTTCAATATCAAGAAGCAACACTAACAAAAAATATTTCTCCTAAAGCTATCCACTTTATACTAGCAACAGTATATTTAAAAACGGACAACAATAGTGAGAATGGGTGCAACAACATTTTCAAAGGAGGAATAATAATTCTAACTTGATTAAAGGAATTGGAAAAAAAGAACAGCTGAAAGGAGGCATAAAATTCATAGGGTGAACTTCCACAAACGTTTCTGCAGCAGCTCACTGACCTCCTATCCCCCCTCACTTCTACTTACTACTGCCTTCCCTGCTCCTTATTAGCACTTATGCACCAACTCTTTTTTGTGCTTGCACGCTTTTGAGTGGACATACAGATACGCAGATGAGGTAAATTAAAAAAAGAATTAAAATTGCCTATCAAAAATTGTGTTCCTCTTTAATTGGATCAATTCCCATTGATTAAACAACTATGCTGTTAATTTAAATGAGATATCCAAGCACCTAAAATGAGGTGGAATAAATCCATGTCTTAATATCTGTAGTTGCTGCCTTCTATGTTTCACAGTCAGCCAGGATATTAGTGAATGCATAAGCAGCAAGGAACAAAAATACAGCACTCAAATATATTCCCAAGATCTTTCACCATTGCTTCTCTTGCAGGAAGTTGAAAGCTCAAAAAGCTTTCAAAGACACAGAAAAAAATAGAACAAAGAATGGTTTAATGTTTCTTTTCCTTTCTTTCTTTACATCCCTTCCCCTTTTAACATTATGTTAAAAAAAAGTTATAAAATGTTTATTTATGGCATCTTTGGTTGTATTCATGATTACTGCAGGAACCGACTCAAGTTTGCAATAATGCATGTAGCACGAAAGTGATACTAAGTCATCACCAAAAGTTCTTGTGAAACGACTCTATGCATCAGTAACTGAGCAACTGATGATTATATATTTTCCTTACATGCTGTCTTTTTATAGCATATTGAAAAAACACGTTGCAAAAGAGCTAAAAAAGGAACATCTGAAGAAAGAGGTCCATTTAATTTAACCAATTTACATATGAGGAAATCAGAGATTTTGAAGTGAGAAAAAAAGCTGGGCAAAAACTAACATTTTATATGAACACTACAATTACCCTAGAAACCATACACTTACTACATTCCACAAAAGAAACTAGCACTGTTCCCTTTCTACAGCCTTCCATTTTCCAATCCATTAAAAATGTCTCTGATTTCTAGAGGGAATTTCTGGCACTTAAAAATACTTACATTTACATTCTTGAATAAGAAACCCTTTTCATCCTCTCTTTGCTGATGTTAAGAAACTATACATTACTGAAATATGCTTCTCTTTTCCAGATGATTTCTCCTGTCAAGTTTCCTAAACTTAACTAGGTGATATGCCAGTTCTGTTAGAATGAGGACATTTTTCACAATCAAAGTTTTACAAGGAATAATGTAAATTTGAAAAACTGTACTTCTGTTACTCTTATTCTTATAAATAATTTATTTGATTCCTACCAATTAAAAGTTTCTTTTCTTCAGTCTGTTTATCTTATAGCAAACAGCTGTAAGACACTGTGTCAAACCTTTTTTTGTCTTTATTTTTCACCTCTGTCAACAGGTCTTTTTATTAGTAAGGACAGCAAGGTAGAAACAAACAGTTGCTATATAAACAATGTTGACAATAGCTTTGTTGCTGACTTCACACCACTTAGAATACTTTCAAACTTGACAATGTTTAAATGACTACTCTTCACACTTTTAAATATACACCATTAAAAAAGCATTATTTTAGAAACACACATGCAAGTCAGCCAAAGCAGAACTGACAGTATTGTTTTAAACAAACCTTGAACTGGGGAGACATTGATTTCATGGAACAACCCTGCCAGCAGCACCTGCTGGGACTGAGACACTCTGAGCAGAACAGACCAGCTAATGGCTGGCTCAGTGGATGACAGGAGAGCAGCAGATGTTGTTTATCTTGACTTTTGCATGGCTTTTGACACTGCCTCCCATAAAATCCCCATAGACCAACTGATGAAGTACAGACTAGACAAATGGACAGCGAGACGGGCTGAAATCTGGCTGAACTACTGGGCTCAAAGCGTTGTGATCAGCACGAAGCCCAGATGGAGGAAAGTCACTGCTGGTGTACCCCAGGGATCAATACTGGGCCCAGTACCGTTTAACCACTTCATTAATGACCTGGATGATGGGACAGAGTGCACCCTCAGCCAGTTTGCTGATGACACAGACTGGGAGGAGTGGCTGATACACCAGCTGGTTGCATTTGGACCTCGAAAAGCTGAGTAATAAACTAACAGGAATCTCATGAAGTTCAACAAAAGGAAATACAAAGTCCTGCACCTGGGCAGGAATAACCCCTGGCACCAGTACAGGATGGGCGACGACTAGCTGGAAAGCAGTTCTGCAGAAAAGCACCTGGGGGTCCTGGTGGACTCCAAGTAGACCATGAGCCAGCAGTGCACCCTTGCAGCAAGGAAGGCCAATAGCATCTTGGGCTGCATTGGGAAAAATGTTGCCAGCAGGTCAAGGGAGATGATCCTTCCCCTCTACTCAACACTGGTGAGACACATCTGGAGTGCTGTGTGCACTCGTGGGCTCCCCAGTACAAGCAAAACAAAAGCATCCTAGAGTGAGTCCAGTGAAGGACTGCAAAGATGATTAAGGGATTGGAGCATCTGACATATGTGGTGAGACTGAAAGAGCTGGGACTCTAGCCTGGAGAAGAGAAGGCTCAGGGAGATCTTATCAATGTGTATAAATACCTGCTGGAGGCAGGGGTAAACGACACTTCTCAGTGGTGCCCCACGACAGGGCAAGAGGCAATGAGCACAAATTAAAACAGATGAAATGCCATCTGAACAAAAGAAAGCACTGCTCTACTGTAAGGGCGTTCAAGCACTTGAATCAGTTGTCCAAATAGCAAGCTGCTCTAGCTGACCCTGCTTTGAGCAGTGAGGGTGTTGAACTAGACCATCTACAGACACCCTTTCGAACCTCAGGTATTCCATGGTTCTTTGAGGAAGAGACAAAAAGAGAGCAACTACATCTGAGTAATACGGACTACGGACTTAAAGTCAGTTGTTTTCTCTGCACAGACCAAGCCTTCAATAAGATAAAACAGCTCCCTCGCACATCAATTGCCTATACCTGACTGCATTCTATGAAGGCAAGTTTTTTATTAGACTTAGGAAAAGCTTAATTGTGCACACACAAGAAAACAATTTCTTTTTCTCTCCCATACATTTCCTGATGCCCAAGCCTCTAGGTCTAACCAGTATGAGAACTACCTAACATAGAGATTAAGAACATGTATTTGTTTTCACCAGTCAAATAAATCACTTTATTGTCTGTTACAATGTCCATTTGAATCAGCAAACATCCATCACTTTAATGGATTTCTTTGCCTCCCCTCCAGTCAGTACTCAAGTGGTAAAGCTAGTTTAACCAAAACAGGCTAATGGGAAATCATCCTTCTTCTTTCGTAATGCCTGTTCTCTCGCATTCACATATTGACAGTTTTGTTTTACAACTGTAGGAAAAATGAGAGGAACCAAGAGAACGTCATAGAGAAAAGCTAGAACATCTCACTCATGAGGAGCAGGCACCTGTGCACTGACCCAATTAGACATTCAAACACTTGTCACTTCGGAGCTGGCTGGTTGTCACTTATCCAAGTAGCCCCAGGGACCTATTGTATGGTGGCATTCCCTGACGGGAGAACTGGAACGATGGCGGCAATGAGGGCACAGTGATAGGGTGCCAGGATCCTGGTGAGCGAGAGCAGCCAGCAGCAAAGCCAAAGAACCTTAGAGCTTCCTTAACTTGGTTACCATCCAAAAAGTCTTTCAGAGTCTTCAATGGTTATCTTTTTTCAGAGCAGTCTAGTTTAAAAACCTTACAGTAACAGTCCTCTTTATCCAAAGCTACATTTAACTCTTGAGTGACTAACACAAGAACCATTTCAGAAGAGATCCCTGAAAGATTAAAAAAAAAAAATTCTTCTTTGCAGGGAAAGGATGCACTAAATGTTACTTTTAGTAGCACCAACAGCATATAGTTCAGAAGTCAAAACGTTTCAGTGCCCATCTCCTCCCTTCTCTGTTTTAAACACATTATTGATGCTTTCAGATGCTCTGCTTGAACACATAAATGAGGGATAAAACACTGTGCAGCTATCCACACCTACGCACTATAAAAGATAGAAAAGGTCTGTTCTAGTAGACTGTATACAATACTGTATTCAAGACCCCCAAATCAGATTTTTCATTCAAAAAAAATTAGATATTAAAACACAGATGACTATTCAGCAGCTACTACTGACTTCAAGTAAGGCTATCTCTGTTCTTATGCTGAAAGATTTATGCAGTTCAAATACAAGAGCAGGGAGGGGTTGGAGGACGATTGAAAAAAGAAAAATCAAAGCTTACTTCAAAACTTCCAAAACAGGCATTTGAACCTTAGGACCTAAACCATGAGAGCGAAGAACTGAGAATTTCCCCATCACCAAATCTGTGATCTATGCTAGAATAAAAAACTTCTAGGTTTTTGGTACAAAAATATCTCAAGTTCCTGCTAAGTCCATTTTTCCAAACTCATTTTTTTACTAGTTGACTTGTCCCCCTGTTCTCTCCAGCAAGGAACATTAGAGATGATTAAGCCTACCTTCAATTATGTGAAGCTATGAAATACTTTTAGCTGCTTTTCTAGTTAACAAATTTGATATGAGCCCTTCAGTTAAAAGCTGAGCTGACATTTTAAAAATTATATTAATCATAAACTGTTAACTCAAACAAACATGGAAATGCAGGTAAATGCAGAACACATCATATGACTACCCTGACAGTACTTAATAGAAACTGAATAGAAAGATAGAAACTTAAGAGACAGAAAGTTAATGCCAGTAGCTTTTTTTTCCCCTGGGTAGCATGGGAAAGTAAAATTTAGAGGGAAAAAACTTATCTTACCTTTGTACAAATAGCTTCAGAGCAAGATGATCTATCTCTCTACTTTTCCTTCTTTCTTATCCCCTGTATGACAGGTCTTTATGTTACTGCCTTGCCTGAAAAAATATTATACAACCTGAAATATTTATAGAGGCCAATAATTACATTCACTGTTAAATTACAACAAATACATCAGATATGTCTTGATATAGCTGCAATGCTAAATCCAGTTAAGTCAAGTGGAATGGTATTTTAATAGGAACTAATTTATATATGTCGGGCTGAAGAAAAAATGGAAGAAAAAATAAGAAGCATTAGGAACAAAAGAAGCTCCCTAGGTTTCAAAAAATCACGTTTTGCATTTAGCTCTCCAAAATAATATAGCCAGTCACATCAGATCAGACCAGTCCACCCATATAGTTATCCCGGTTTGCTGCATCATCAGTGAAAAACACTCAGTGCTTTGCAAAGCTTGAACAAGCCACTAGGAAAGCCTAACCACATCTTTCTAACATTCAGTAACCTAACTCAAGGCCCACCAGGTACCTCTATCTCCTCAGGACCAAACACTTCAGTGCTCTTTGGCATACAGATGCCCAAGCTTCTAAACAGACATCTGCTGGAAGAGGTCACAGCAGCTGACAGCAAGCCTCCACTGCAGGAAAAGCCTTTGGTCACAGCACTTCCTTTCTTCTCTTACTCTTTGTTACCCGAAACCCCTATTTTAAACAGATCTGAGGTTTTGTTGAGAAGGAGGTTGCTTATTTTTCCATGGTAATGCCTGTGTGGAGTTGAACTTTCAAGTGAGCAAGGACCAAGTAGGATCGTGAATTTTGAAAGTGAGCTTCAAAAATTTCTGAGGATTTTCCTTACAGTCTTTTAATTTTACAGTACATGTTGCTCATCTGCAAATTCAGCTATGCTTGCCACTATATGCAGTCCTTATTTCCGTGAACTGGTGATGAAGTGAAGCTAATAGCAACAGATTAGCATCACTGCAGCACCTGTTATTTTATATACTGTACATAAAAGTGTACATTTTATCTGTAGAAAAGTAATTAAAGTTCATCATTTACTCGTAACTGCAGATTAGCACCATTTTGTAAGGTAAAACAGGAAAGACTGCAAAATCTCAACTTATAACAGTGATACAGTAAGATCAGTTTAATTTCCTATCAAATTGATAACATAATCGTACAATTTATTTCAGTATACTTTTAAGAGCCTTTTTATTGTTAAATTGGTCTGCCAATTGGCAAAACCCTAACTGTTGGCCAGAACTCTCTTGTAGCTGTTTCTTCCAGTAACAGCACTTCTCATAAATTGCTTTTTATCATGCTCTTTCAAATCAACTTGTTGCTCTTACATAACAAAGCACTGGAAAGAATATATTATCTTTGTAACTTTGGAGTTTGGCATATATAATTTATTTCACTAGGGTGAAATTCACTCAGGTAATTCACTTCATTGCCTTCATCTTTATTCAAGCACTCAAATCCCTTCCTACCCCCCACCTCTGTATTCAGCTGGAACAGCTGCTTGCAAACCAACAGGATGAGCCAAAGTTAACATAGAACTTGCATTCAGAACTGCTACATGCATGCAACTCCTAATTCACCAAAACACTTGAGTACGACGATAATCACGCATATTCTATTACATAAAGATAAAGGCTACATCTACCCTGCCATTCACGCTGCTTCCTGGCTGGTTCGGTCCACCAACTCACTGTCTCCAAGACAAAACCTGAGCACACTTTAGGGAACGCTCCAGCCCAAGAGACCCTTCCAAAGGGCAGCATGGGTAAGACTGCATAAGTTTTGATTCTCTACTCTAGACAGTCCTGCAATTCTCCTATGCAAGGCACTGCATCCTCAGTTGCACACTCCACCTGCCTCCACGCAACACTCCGGAGCACACACCATGGACTCACAGTATTAAGCTGCAAAATCATCACTGTGATGGGCTGCAATACAGCTCTCACTATTTCAGATACTCTGAACTAAAAACACTAACTAGCAGCGTATTAGGGCTGCAGGAACATCACAGTACTCAGATGAAATTCCGATTAAGTTAGGTGAATATGGCCACTCTATTTTGTAAGAGACTAATTTTCTACAACTTTAAAACGTAGAGGCAGACCAGCCCTTGCCAATTAGCCTACCCTGATGACAGGAATTTGTCCCTATCTTGCTGTTATTACCAGTAAAGAACAGCTGTAGCCTCGAGGACTATGTCTAAAAGTTAGGCATGATCTTAAACCCAGAGATGGCTTGTGTAAGACCTCACATACAGCAGAAAACCATAGGTCTGTTGACACTGCAGGTAACCTTTCCCAGACTTCTAAACACTCATTAAAAGAAGGGAAAAAACCTCACCACTTGGTTCCCCTTACTCTTTTGAAGTAAATATGGTTATGTAATATATATGGTTTGGGACATACTATAATGAATTACAATTTTCAGCTTTTCATTGGGAGAAAAGAAACTGCACTACAGTCAAACTGTTTCCAATTGCTGGGCAAAAAATGGTCAGAATATCAGTCTCTTTGGATGCCTGGACTACACACATGCTGCTCCAAAAATAAATATTTGCTATAGTTCTTCTTGACATCTGTGGCTTTAACCTATTTACAGTCCATGATCAGATTCTTTTGCTGTGACATTTATTTTCTCTGATAGTCTCTTAGGAGATAGCTTAACAAAAGCTCGAAACTCCAAGGAAATCATACCCATGAGGAGTTCTGTAAATCATGTACAGAAGAGCACCTGAACATCCAAAAATCAACTCAGATGGAATGAAGAAATAAAGAAGCAATCTCAGAGTTTTTTTTAAGTTTGCATTCTTAATCGCAATGCTAAGTGCATGAAGAGGATACTTTGAATGGCTTGGTGGCATGATCTTACAGAAGTCAACAGGTAAAGTCCCATATATTTCATTCTAGCCAAGAAACCCTTGTATCCAAAAACATAAATTAATAACCAGATGTCTGGTTTCCAAAGTGAGAGGAGCATTTGTACCCTTGCAAGAAAATAGTGAGTGAGATAGCATGAATTTAAAAAAAAAAAAAAGGGGGTGGGGGGGAGGAGAAAGAAAAATCAAGGGGGAGGGCAAAAAAGATGGTTTATAAAATCTATAGATTAGATGAAATATGGTTTAAAATGTATTAGATGTATTCGGGGTCACGTAATTTCTGATATTCTGTGTATGAGTTTGGCCGCTAGCATACTGTGGAAATGTAAAGCACACTTTTTACTTTTCCACACCTAACATTATGCTTACCGTGTACTTACTAATTTAAAGATTTCTGAAAGAACTAAAATTTACATAGTATTGTCACTTTACAAACTGTTCTACTAATAGTGTTGATAGACTTCAGGCAAGTAAAATTTAGAATGAAAAATACATAGATTGTAAGACATAACTATGCAAAAAGTTCTAATGTAAAAAATGCAAAATACAAAAATTCCATTTTTATTTTATAATCTGATTGGCCAAATGGTTTTATACAAAATATATTCAAAATACTCATTAAAAGGTTAAGACACTTTAATATTCTTAGTGTAACCTTAAAAAGCAACAGAATGAGACAATATGCAGCTTTCTCCTAAAATTAATAATATATCTATACACACACACACACACAATTCAGCTTCCTTTTACTTTACAATACTGCAGAAAGTTATTTAATACAAAACATTTTCAGGGGACCTGGAAAAATATTTCCTTTGTGACATGTAGAATTTATTTAGTGTATTTAAGCACAGTTTTATGCAATCCAGTACTGCAGAGCTCCATTATTCACCCTCATGTCGTTTCTTCTTTCAGAACGAAGGAGTGATGAGGAGCCCTCAGAAAAGGAGAAACTACCCTGTTGGTTGATGAGGGCAGTGATCCATCTTTCTGTCATATCTATGTTATTTCTGGTAGTGCTCAACCCCAGATGATTCTGACAAAGTAATAATGGAAAAGAATATCCTGGAAGTACACCAAAAGTAACTGTTTGGTTTTTCATCTCTCATACACACGTCCTCATGAAGACATTTCTTAAGGCAAGTAGTCCAGCCTAGATTATATTAACATCCATAAGAATAATGTGTTAATTTTACACATATTATAATAATCAAAACAGAATATAAATTTCATCTGATCTTTAACATGTGGCAAAGTCATGCCCTTCCTCCATGGATACAAATTATAACTGCATTGATTTAAATTCCTAGACTGTTAACCAAAGTATTTCAGTAAGTTACACAGAATAGGTTTATTCTCCTCTTCAGAGGTATAAATTCCATTTCCTCGTGTTATTTCATTCCAACACATCAAATGGACTAATACTAAGGTACACAAATCTCAACTATGTAAGTGACTGAGAAGAATCAGAATAGAAAAGGGAAATTGGCCATTACCTTGTGCATATAGCTATCCAGTCCTCTTAGTCCTCTTCCCTTTTTGGTTTGGTTTGGGTTTTTTTTCCCTTTTCTTTTTGTTAGTGAGAGGTAAGCATTTGTACCATGCTCCCCTTCATGTTGTAATCTTGACAAAACTCTGCTGTTAAGCCCTGCTGTTGCTGGACTGTGTGCAGAAGCACATACAAGAGGAGCTGTTTCCAGCAGCCCATTGCTTTGTCCTCAGCCCTCCCAAGCTTCTGTGTGATCAGCATAGGCTTTGTCACCATACAATAGGGGTTAAACATTTCCCTGTATTTATTTAAAAGCAGAGCTAAATCTGCTTAGCTGCATGAATGTTTTAGTAAAGTGATGTCCACTGTATTAGGGTATTTTTCCATTTGTTTGTTTGTTGAAGAGTAACTGGTTTCTATCAACTAAAAGAAAAAAAAAATATATAGTTCCTTTTCATTATACATAGTGCATAAACAATGCAGCCAGTAAAATCAATGAAGATTTTTATCCAGATCTTACCGTATCCACAATTTCCCCCTAAGCAACTACCTGTGACTTGCCTCTCGCCTTAGAGCTCTAGTTTCATTTTTCCTTTATGTTCATTCTACTCGATAACTTGTCAGTGGTCTCCATCGACAGTGTCTGAGAGGCAGATCGTTGCAAAAGCTACTATTTGTGCTGAGTGGTGAAATTCCAGTACAAGAAAGAAAATTGAAACATACTGAGAAATAAATGAAAACATTTTAGAAGAGCTGAATGTGCTTGCCCACAGTATTAAAGCCACCAATTTCACACAGCACGTGAACCTCAGGACCACCTTTGCTTTCCAAGGAACTACCTTGAAGCAACACTGGTACAGAAGAGTAGCTTTTTTCAACTCCTAAAGAAAGAAACTCTATTCAAAACTTTTCACTTCTGTTCTGCCACAAATCCAGACTTTTTTATTTTTATTTTTTTGTAACTACAGTTAAAATGTTTCTAACTTTAGGGGGTTTGCAGCTTTTTATAGGTAGCAGTCTAAGAACTCTGTCAGCATTTATTAGCACCAGCATTAGTTCAGAACAATAACTTCATCTGCTCCTTTGAAACCTATTCTGTTCTCAAGGCTTATTAGAACAACGCTTTTCTTCACAAAAGCACAATCTCTACTTAAGAATCTGCTTCAAAGCAGATTGCCAGTGAGGTTCAGTAATGACTGCATCCACCTGACCTCTTAAACTTGCCAAAATAGAACCAGAGTATCTTGAGCTCCCACTTCACATATGTACCACACTTCTAGAGCTGCAAAGGACTTAGCTGAGAAGGCTAAAAATCTCAGAAAAACAGAAGTTACAATTACAGGTGATTTATTTTTGATGTGAAGATTTACCATCAAATTATACAGTGTTGATTAGGCAAAACCTCTGCCATTCAAAGTTATTGCTCTTTAATTGCACATTTACAACTGTATATTCTAATGACAATAGCTGACATGAAACTGTAAATAAGAAGCTTACCATGCCACAAATGTGGCACAATATTGAACTATTATTTGTATTTAGTAACATTTAATTCTTGTGAAAGCTCAATTCTCAAAAATCGCTGTTTTCATGGTTTTGATCATTCCTTCCAAAATGAAATCCCAGATGAAAAAGGTAATTTTGCCAATACAGTAGCTTAACCATTTGCTCCCCTCTGCCTTTGACAGCATACTATATCAAGAAATTAGCTCAAATATAACTGATTGAACAGATTTTTTGTTTTTAACTGGGTTTAAGGAGAAATTGTTCTCTGAATTTTAGAGCTAAATGAGGGAGGGGCGGGGCTCATTTTGTCATCTGATTGACCAAGCCTAATCAGAATTATTTCTGCACACTGCTTCACTACAGCTGTAGATCCATTAAACGCTAAATGCTCCGGAGGCCCATTCCCCTTCAGCTTCCCACTGTGACTCCTACTTTTCAGCCAGTAGCTACTCAGTGGGCTACTCAAAACATTCAAAAAATGGAGGTGCTATATTTAATGGACAGCTCAAAACCCATAGCAAAATCTGTCACTTGACTGTCAGGACGGCAGCTATCATAATAAAACAGACTCTTTGTGATGGAGACTTAAAAAGAAGCCTTTGAACTGGTTCTCTTACTTCCCAATACATTTTTATTAGGAGAAGGTTTTCAGTCATAGCAGTATTTTTTCTTCAACAGAAATAATCATGTCTGCCTCTGAAAATGTTCACTGAGATATACACATATTTTTGTAATCATAATATTACTCATGGCATCTTGTTTTACATCTTATTACCATTTTAGCCTCAGGAAGCCTTTAAACTAATATAACCATTAGGAATGTCTTACTGCACCATTTACATATTAACAGAACTACTTTTTAACCTGTTGAACTGTTTAAGCTGAAAATAACTGTGATGTGCACATGCAGCACACAATTCCTTATTTCGAGATCTGCTCGTTAGAAAAGATGAAAAACAGATTCTGAAAAATATCTATCAATTGCCTGATGATACTGATTATTCATCCATCTCTTTTTCACGCATTTTTGGCTTTTCTTTCCAAATGTCCTCAACTCTTTCCAGACATATGATAATACTCAGGAAATACACAAATCATTTATGCTTTCTAAGGTCAAAGTCATACTCCCATCAAAAGTTAGCTAGTGTAATACTCAGCTGAGATTTTCAAGCAGCTCAACAGCTAACCTCCTTGTAGAGTTTAACCCTAGACACTGGTCTCAGACTATTGTAGGTCAGACTGGGCAAACAGGTATGGGATCTGTAACTCTAGAAAGACAGCACAAGTACCCAGGGACGGGGCACAGGAAGACACAAACCCAAGATAAAAGATGCTTGTGCAGTTAGGTCAGCGTAGTGAAGAAGACAGAATGCTCACTATCATGGTACTGTAATAAAATGGGCTGGTTGTTTCACCTGTTATTTTGGACACTGAATGTCTTAAAAGCTTCTGTATGCCTAACAAGTACAACCGAAGTCACATAAATATTATTCTTTTTAGGGTAAAGACTTATGTATTGAAAGGTATGATTGGGTGTATCATTAGCTCCATTAAGTCTTCCGGCACGTTCACCTAACTAGGACAGTATTACATTTTGATGATCACACGAGTACCAAGAGTAGGTATGCTAACTAGGCAGCTGGAGGGTTTTTTATTACTACTACTACTGTTTCTTTATTTGAAAAGCAAGAAGGAAAATACTTTCATTTCCTATATGGGAATTTAGGGAATGCATAGCCTTGATTTAGCTTTGTTCCTTGCACATGTTTTGATAGTCATCTATCATTATTTTTCACATTTTTGCATAGGCAAACTGAATTTTTTCTTTTTTATTTTCCAGCTTCAATTTCATTTACTTCACCAGTGAAGTTTTCTGGGATCATAATTTTGTGTGCAAAAAATAAGATCCGTACAGTTTCCAATTTCTTTATGAAAAATGCCTTTTGGATTAAGGAGTCTGAAAAGACTTTAAAGTGCAGATGACATTCAAAAACATAGTTTCACAGGCATATCAAGATACATAAGATGACTATTCACTGTCACTTGTGTATCTTCCTCCCAAAAAGTCATTCCAAATATTTGGGTTGGGAGGTGAATTTTATGAAATGAAAACTGTGAAGATCAGGATCCTCTGAGGATTTTAAAATTTATGTATTTACTTTAAAACATCATCATAAACACTTCTACTGGTTTTAGCTGTTACCATTGAAATTTCATGAACTTACTTCAATTAAACCCATTGCTGTCGCTTCCTCAGTAATAATTTATTCCTTTTGTTTTTTCCTACAAACTTACATAAGGATGTTCTACACCAGAACATAGCCAGTTACTCCTTACTAGTCACCAATGGTTTACAGTAGGCAAAGCAGGTTAAGTAATTTTAAACTAGACTTGAATAACCTATTATTTTTGTTCAAAAATCATTGTAGCATATATGTCCTGATTATCATTCTTAGACTTCTCTGTCTCCTTTCTACATTTTATTGACTTTCATTGTACCAGCCAAAGCTGGCTATCCGCCAGCTACAGAAAATCACTTATCAAACACTTTGGGGATGCAGACTCATACTGATTCAATTTCTCTGAATCTCTTACAGGGAGAGACTTTGTTCCCTCACATAAGGCGTATAAGCTGTTTATCACACAGAGAAGTTGTCAAGGAGAGTGAGGTTTCCGAGAAGTGACTCCAGTACAGCAGACTGAGAAGAGTCCTCTTCAAATAACTTAAGGTTCATTCACTTTATTATTTTACCAGCTGTAGCACATACAGCTTAGTATTGCCATAGATTCAAGTACATGGGCTTGCTTTCTGCTTTCATGTTACTTTTTGATGAGGACATTACATAATAAGATTCACAGCATTAACTTTAATTATACTAGGATTTTCTCTAGTACTGTTCTCCACCTGTTTTCATAAAGGAACAAATGCTTTGCCCTTCCTCTTTGTGCACAATGAGTGTCCTTGACTGCTGGATGCTTAAAGCAGTTTAAATACATGGGGCAGAGACGTAAACTACATGTAGACAAATGTACACTTCCTAACCCCAGGATGAGGAGATTTATCAGCAGCTAGAAAACCAATCGCAGCTTCAGGAACAAAACAGATTTGCTGATGCTGCACTGCCTATAGATAACTAGGGAGGAAGTTACTGAAACTAAACCCCTCCTCAACACATCTAGTGCATAGCCTAAATGAATTTACATCAGCTACACAAAAAAAGATTGAACAGAATCAAGCCTGAGGGAGAAAGGGAAGAGGATAAAAGAATGAAGATGACAGCTACAAAGGGAGGTTAGAATCTTGATTCCGGTAAAAAAACCCAAACCAACCAAACAGGAAAACAAAACCAAAAAAACCAACCATCCAAACAAGCAAACAAAAAACCTAAAAACACAGAATCAAGACTCTGGCATACATAGTTTTCAATCCATGCTCAAGTCGGGGGGGGGGGGCGCGGAGAACATACAGTGAGTCTTCTTTGGTTGCAGAAATCTTTTTGGGATGGTTTAGCTGCCCAAGAGTTTTCTTCTTCTTGGTAAGGCACATGTTGTTTGAACTTCTGCCTGTGATACACGCACTAGGCCTGAGGCTGTACTACCCAAAGAGAATCTGGCTGGAACGGGGCCTCATTCCACTCCTGATGTTCCTCTGTCCAACCTCATCTGCCATCACATCTACAAGCACCCCAATTCACCAGTGTCTTAAACTTTACTTGAAGGCTCTCTAGCTATCTACAATTCTTTCTTTGTAACAGTTTGAAAGAATTTAGCAGCTCTCTGCTTGAATTGTGCCAGCATCTTGACTGACAACTTGAAACTAAGTTTATACACCTGAAACTCCTAAAGGGCTGTTTTCAGTAGGCACACACCGAGCATGCCTAGCACACAAAAGAACCGGGGTCCCCAAAGCACTGGCACAGCTGTCATTTTCTTTAAAATGACAGCCGGAGAAAGTGCTGTATGGCAGCACTTTCTCCTTTACACAGAGCAGGACTGGCTGTGGCTCACCCAGTCTTCATCATTTTACCCTCAGTGGCACAGCTTCTGTAGAGAGGCAGAGAAGATACTCTCTTCCCCCTGCAGTTCACATCTGAGGAACATATTCAAGTAAAAAAAGGCTCTCTTTTCTGCCCCTTTGTCCTTGCTGTCCAAAGATCCTAAAAGATGATGAATAGGGATTTTCCTCACAGATAAAAGATGTGGGCTTGAATCTGCTTTGAAAAAGGATATATTTTATCTCAAGTCTCTCCTCCAGCAAGTATTGCAATGTCATGCCTGTTTGTCGGAACAGGCACAAATCCGTAATAGCTCTCCCAATAAGCTTCAAACTTAAAAGCTTCACTCAAAAAACCAGCACCCGCTAGTAAAGCAGAGTCTGAACAGAAAAACAGATGGAGACACCTCCTGATTCTGTCTCAGTCTTCCTATGGCCCAGCTCTTCATAGCTACACACTGCTGGCCCCAGAGTAGGACCCTCAAGGCACCACCTACATTGGCAGCTGGTGCAGTACAAAGTGGGACAGGCGGGTGTTACAAACTGAGCAGCTATATATGATACCTGCGTGCACACGTGCACAACCAGACTTGGCAGAGTTGCTGTGGTGTAGAAAGCTCTCATTTTGCTGTTTTGAAGTATTTGCCCATTTTTAAAGGGAAAAGTTGCACATTGTACATAAATGCTTTTCTGGGCATCATCTTCCCTGAACTTTCACTTCAAACCTGGTTTTATTTCTGAGGCTAAACCATGAATATCTATGCTAATCACACATGAAATTGCCTTCAGGTTTAAGTTCTTAAACCATTGCAAGTTTTCCACTATGGCAGAGCCCTTTCATACTGTATGGTTAAGACTTCAAGGTCTCAATCTTAAAAAGTCTTTTTGTCAATCATGTGATAGGTAAATTAATTTTGATGACTACTGATTTGGAAGGAATTTCAACTGTTGACCTAGAGATGAAAAAAATTCAAAAGCTTTAAACCGTTCGTTCCTGCAGTCTATTCAGGACTGCATTTGATTTTAAATACATTTGAATAATTTGGTATTACTTATGGAAAGAGGACATTTGGTGTTTTTCTTTGTAATTATACTCCCGATTTCAAAGTATTGTCTCTCGATGTGCCATTCACATCTGCACAAAGACTACATGTTATTAATATTTTGTAAGTTGTCAAATGACTTACTGTGGCAACTAGCTTCTCTGAACTTGTGTTGCATGAATAGAGTAAATATTTCATTTTTAGGATAGCCACTGAAAGAGTGTTAAGCAGTAGCCACACAAGCATAATGGCTTCTTCACCTCTGCAACAAGAGAAAATGGAACTATTGGTATTTTCTTTAAAGACAGTAAAACTATATGCCAATAGAGGTGAACTGAACAATAAAATCACACACTGAAAAGATAGTTACAGCAAGAAAATACAGTATGCAAATACTAGCAGTGAAGGAAAAAAAAAAGTAGTAGGATGTATAAGGTATACAAAAAGACTGAAAAAGAGGGTATGACTCATATAGAGATAAAGTCATTATTAAAATATTTTAACATGGAATTTTTATTAAAATAATTAACATCAGATTCATTATAGCCAAATTCCCACACATCCAAACTCACAGCAGGCTCAGTTTTTGATGTACATGCACTGCATGATTTTGTGTCCTGTACACTAAGAGATGAAATATTCACACACATACAAAAATGGCTTTATCACTGCTTAAAAACCCTGGAGAAGTTGTGCCCTGTATAGTTTTTTCCTTACTTCACACATTTGTCAAGTGACTTCCTATAGGCTAAAAAAAAAAAAAAAAAAAAAAAAAAATAATCCTAGAAGTCTGCATAAGAACCTGACCTTTACAGAAGCCTGTTTTGCTGGTATCAAACAGCCTGATGAGCAGCAGATGCACCTCTCTTCTCTCTTAGCAGCCTGAGAAGAAAGGTGTTTGGAATAATTTCTGCACCTAGGAGGCTGGAGTTGCCAACCGTCCAGTTCAATTATTTACTATTTGCCTTCTGTACAGCAAATCTGATTTGGATCAGCCTCAGCTAGAACAGCTACAGACACAGAGCTGGAGCAGCTAGAAAAATGGCACAGCCGTAACTCTGTGACACCAACAGGTACAGCTTGTTGGATTAACTCCTGAGGCCAGGTAGTCCCTCTGCAGTAACACAGTCTCCTCCTTTCATTAGAAGCATGACACAAGTCCAAAGGTATTATTGTGAGGGACTCAAATTATTTTACTTTTCAGTTGGAAGAGGAGGAATATAATTTACATATAATTTCTATACTTAAATATAATCCATTTTAAGTACTTTTTGCTTACCAAATTGTATGCCACGTATAGAATTGTAAAATAGCTACCTGTTTTACAAACTCGGTGGAGATCTCTATCCCTAGGACGGGTTTTACTTGTACAAGAGCCTGCAGCACTGGATTCCAAATGGCTACGGCCAGGAAATCAACGTGTTTCCAGCAGATGGCTGAGGTAACAGAAATGTGCTGTGTTCCCCTCCAAAAGTGCAGATAACACATGCACGTAACAAATGCAGCCTCAAGGCTCAAAGTTCGATGAGTTTACAACATATATAGTAATAAAAAGTAATCTTAGAAAGCGAGGGGGTTGCCTTTGAGGCACTTCTAAGGACATGACTAAAATTGATGTTGTTTCATTCAGTATACTAGTATCAGTCACTATTTTCACACACAAAGCAAATCATGCTATAGAAGGGATCTGTGAATACTCTGTTAAAGCTTTAACATCCACTCATCACATGGCCTACTAATTTACTTTTCTGTCTGTACTGAACACCTCCCTGCATTAATAAAGCCCCCAGTTCCAATGAGTTACACTGGCTCTTCTTCCCCACAACATTCACATCTTTCTCTAACTTCATTATTTACTGGAAAAGTCAGTCTTGGAAATTTAATCAAAGCTATTTATTTCAGTTATGCTATTCTGGTCTGTGGATATCAATACATATTAATTCATCTTTCCTGAAAGCATACCCTGATAGAGGTGTTACCTCATTATCAGAGTAGGAATATTTTGGTTCAGGAGCTGTGATCGGTGAAATGCCAAGTTACGACAATCCCAAGTCTTACTGGAATTCTGCAGAACATATTTGGAAACTACCTTAGCAAATATAGCCTATTACAAATAATGAATTAGCCTCAAAAAGCTGAAAACATTTCTTCTTGATCTTAAATAAGACATTATTCAAGTAGACCACCTCTTGACTTGGTAAATAAGCTTTTAATAATTCTTTTCTACAAATACAGAAACAAAGATCTGTTTTCACTTTGCTAAGCTTTAGGGTTTTTTGTTTGAAAATATACTTAAACCTAAAACTAATCAGTTTAAATATTAATTATTTTAGCTACTATTTCATTTTTCCTTAAAGACCAGTGAAGTTTATTATGAAGACCATAAAAGCAATAAATACCTAAAGGATGATTATGTAAAAGCAAAGATTGGGGACTTGAAGACATACTATAGTAATCCAGCAAATAAAATCAAAAGTATATTTCATTCCAATGTTGTTGTGGAACTGTTTTCCAAGTGGAAATCAGATTATTTTTTTTTCTGCCGTTGCCATGGTGGTGTTGTCTGTCTAGGATAATCCATCAGCACAGACAGTGTTGGTATTTGTGCACGGTTCTCCCTTATCAGAAAAATAATACTACTTGGGCAAGGACCACAAGTAGCAAACAATTTTAAAAACATACTTTTACTCTCGGAATGCTACAAACAGCAGAGATGAAGTGCATACTATTGACAGAGCCAAATCCAATATGGGAACTGGCATTCAAACAGTTTAAAGGAAGAAAAAAAATAGCATAAGGAAAAAAATAGCCACTGCAGGTTCCTTAAAAGGATTTACAGGCATGTATCGATTGAGGTTAACACCAAGTGCTACCAACTCACTTTGAAGTACTGAGATAGCTTTTAAAACACACAGCAAGTTAAAGCTGTGGCGTTATTAATGTTTAATGTTATTTTGACTTTAAACACTGACAAGGTGTCTATTTTATCAAAATAAAAAAATCCATTACAGAACATCTGAACTTTGAGATAGAGATTCAAGTTTAAAGCATGCAGTGCAAAACTTTCAGCTTCCAGTTCCTGAGGTAGTTACAACACTACCAACTCAATGAAGATATTTGCATTAAAAAAAAAAAGTATAAGTCAAAATCAAAACATATTTTGTAAAAACAATCTTGAGAAAATAATGACAGCTTTTGATAATTTAAGAATGTCATTCTCGTTTTATGTTTAAACTGAAGGAGAACTAACACACTGAAACCTCATGCTGAGGGCAGTTCTGTTAAAACAGCTCACACTATTCTGCCAGCCTTACAAACGCCTGACCTCCTCAATGTAACCAGATAAATGATGGCTGAACTTGGATTAATTTAGGTGACATCAAACAGTAGAGTAACAGTATCTGTCAGTTGAAGAAAGTATGTTCCCTCATCCCTCCTGTGTTAATATGCATGTTAATATAATTCAGATGTGCACATACAAAGTGAAGTCCAAGTACCTTCATTTGGAAAATGAAAATTAAAAAAAAACTTTTTAATACAGATTTAAATATAAAACTATTTTACGGAGTATTCTACAAGCTTCAAGCCACCACTTAACGTGGCACAGTCAAATGGCAGCTTTTATTTTACACATCCTATTGAGAGCTGAAATGACTTAGGGCTACAGAGCAGCAGCAGATGATATACTCCAGTATGACAATTATACAAGCTTCAAAAGACAAAAACAACTTAGGCAATGACAAGACCACGGTAACAGATACTAGTCCTTCACTCTGTTCTGCATGGTCCTGCCAGGCTTATCTGGTTCTGCTTTCTGCCTCCCTCTCACTCTGCAGCTACCAGGACTCTGCACCCTCTCCCCAGCCCGATTCTTCTGGCCCCAGTTCCCAATCCACTGTTCAAACCGGGCAGTTATTTTTAAATATCAGCAGTGGCCAGAATCTCCATGTGTAAGTCATGTGCCTTTTTTAGCAAACACTGCAATGTACCTCTATTAGGAGTGCTTTCTGCTAAACATACCTGACAGTGTAAATCAGCCTCCCATTCAAATAAACTCTGCTGCATTCACTGAAATCACTGCGCAGTACATCCCTCCCCTTTTACGTATCAGAGGCAAGCGACAAATCCATCTGGATTTATGCAGCTACTTCAGGCACCTGGGTATTGAAACACTGGAAAAAGAGCTCGAGTGACTGGTAACAATACAGCCTGCAGTACTGTCTGTGTCAAATGACAGTAAGATATTTTCATTTTGCACCAAGTACATATATTGATAACATCTGTCAAAGCTACAGGGCATCAAATTAATTTTCACCACCTGTTGAGAAGGTGAGCAATCCACAGAAACCACCTGGCTTCTCTAATAAGCAGCAAAACTTAAGACAATGAAGAAAATAAAACCCGTATTTCTTCCCTTACAATGCCTAGGGATTGCTTTTGCCCCAAGAGGAGGGGCAAGGAATGCTAACAAAACCAAACTTCCACTAGAGATGATTTTGATCTTGGCTACGAGGTTGGAAAACCCAACGTGTTTTTGTGAGCTGGCAGGTGATTAAAGCTGCCAAGCTCTGTGCTCTCCTGAAGGGCAGTGGGAAATGGGGTTTTGTGTGCTGCAAACCCCCACTGACTGGCAGGAAAAGAGCTGACAGAGCATCCGCCAGCGCCACAATGACGGCACTGTCACTAAGCCTGGAAGCTGGGGGTTCAACAATGCTGCAAACACTAACTCCGGGACATGAGAGTGAGAAAAAGACCCGTAAGACTATCAGTAGGTATCTGAAAAAAGAGGAGTCAAGTCATCCATGCTAGAAGCGATAAGAGAATTCAGTCCTAGGGAACAGGGCAGTTTCTGCAAAGTGTTTCTCCAGAAGATTTTGATATTTAACACTCTGGGAGTGCCTGTCAGTTCCTTCTATGTGCACTTCCCCCATCATCCAATTCCATATGCATTTTATAAACAGCATATTGCAGGAAGAACTGTTATCTTTATGCGGATCTCTATACCCATTATCAATAATTAAATCAAGTTTTCCAGCAGCGATTTCATCCCTGCCCCTTATATAAGCAGATGATTTATTACATCAACTTCAGAATGCCATATTATGTCATGATTATAATGCACATGTACTATGAGACTAAAGCTCTATCACACTTGCAAATTTATTCTAATGTTTCTATTGAGTGCTTGATTTTGAAGGTTTTCTGATTTCTTTCAAGAAAAGCTTCATACCAGATTTTCAGAGACATTTTTGGAGCTAGAAATTTTATTAGATGGCATCATTATAAATAATGACATAGCTTAAAAGCAGAGTTGGGAACTTTAGGTCTGTTACAAGTGATCTAAACGCTGACCTTACCTCTGCACAAGTGATCTAAAGAGAAGAAACATCAAAAAGTGAACTTCTCTTTGCAAAACACCACCAGCGGAAGAGACAATTTATGCTTTTGCAGTGGATTACACAGCAGTAGAAAGATGACCCCAAAATTTTGGGGTCAACATTTGAAGCTGTGTAATGGATACTGTTCAGAAGCACATTTCAGCCTAGATGAACTTTTCATACATCTGTGTCCCATCTCTTATATTGCTACTCCTTAACCCTGTCTCATGCTCTCTGCTAATCAAGCTTCAGCTTTTCCAGTTCCTTAGGGTTTCTCCCAGTATCTCCTCTTCCCAGCTCTTACTCTTATCTACTCCACTCATCCTTTCCATCCTCCAAATCCATGTGCATAAACAAGCTTCCAATCCTTTAGGCCAATCCTTTTCTCCCCATCCCCCAACTTCACATGCCTAATCTCTTTGCCAAATCGGTCACGTCGAACACATGCGTACTGCTCACAGAAAAGGTGTGTGCAGGAGCTTAAGCACTGAGCTGCTCGACCATCCATACTGTTCGGTCCCTCCAGCTAGCTTTCTAAAAATATTACCTCACTTGGGGGCTGTTGGCAATGGACAGCATTCATAAGACAGCATTACTTCTATTTCATTCAACAGCACTCCAACACCGTCCTAGGCAGCTCCTGTCACACATATGCTCTTATGTTCCCCAAGACACACAACATACATAACCAAGTCCATACTATAAAAAAAGAAGATCCTGCTGAGCTGCAGCAGAGTCCTGACATTATAGCAGACACTTTGAACTGAACCTTCCAAAACCATCAATTGATTTAAGGCACAAGATTACAATGTAGGACTTGGAGGAGACCCAGCACCAAATGCCACGCGGTGTGGAAGTGGCCAGGCTACAAGAGGATGTAGCCCTTACCAGCGCTGAGTCAGCCACCTTACCCTGATTGCCTACCAGGCAAGGATCCCCTTCTTGCCTAGCAATTCCCAGTCCCAGTTTCATCAGCTCCACAGCTCCTCATGGACTCTGGGCCTATCCGTTCACCTTCTTGCTGACTCTCCCTGCTCCTCCACATTACCAGCTATTCATCCCTCTAAATTACTGACAAGCAACATTATTAACCAAAGGGAAAACTTCCTTTCCCCCCTAAAACACCAGTTCTTTTGCCAAGCCCCAGACTTGGCCAGCCCCCAATAGCTTATTACTATAATTACAAAGAAAGCCTTTTCAGACACCTGCAGGTATGATCGGGGATGCACTCAGTGTAGATACAGTATTTGTTACAGCTTATGCATTGCTACTGAAAATGGACAAGCTGAAATTTATTGAAGGTTCTTTAAATCAGCCAGTAATAAGCAGACGTTCACAGATATAGCAAAATACCGATCTTTGACAGAAAGGGAAAGGTTTCTAAACAAAAGCTGTCCTTTTTTTTTTTTTTTTTAAAGTAACCTCCACTCTGTCATCATCTTCAGAAGTGACTGGATTACTTTGGCTGAAGTTTTCCAAACAAATTTAGCTTGCAGCAAACACTAGTGTCAAACAACTTTAAAAACAGATAGCATGAACAATCCCTCCCTTAATAATAAGGGGTGAGCCATGATCAACTGTTACAAGTTATATTTATTTCATGCAATTTGATATCACTGTGCCCGTATGAATTAAAGTAACTCAAAATAGGAATGAACACGTAACAAAAAGTAATCTCCGGGTTTGAACAGAGCTCTAATTTTAGCTCAGCATTGTGTAACAGTTTCTTCAAGTATAATTTTCTTCAAAGTGTTTCAAGTATGAAAGTTGTTCTCAACTACTGTTAAAAACCACTGGAGGAAAGGCTGCATCCAGAACTGGTGCAGCACAAAGCTTACTCAGATAGCTCAGCAGTGTCTACCCTGCTCAGAGCAATACTTGACTTCGGCTCAGTGTTCCCACATTCTTAGGAGCCTACCTTGGATTCAGGACTGCAGCAAGCATAAGCATCAAGCAGCAGATTATCCTTTATTATATACATACATGTCATCCACTAAAACGACTGGGGAAGCAGCTGGGATCCTTAGAGCCTGAACTTAGAAGCCGCTAACCATACCCCCAGGTCTGGGCAGCCTACACTGCAAGGCGCAAACCCCTGGGAGAAGCCCTGCACTAAGGAGCAACCCTGAGCAGCTAAAGGAGATCTCCTTTCCCGTCTGTAACATAACAATGCCAGTAAAAAGAGCTTTGAATTCAAAAGCAGCACACTGGAAGTAAAATTAGCTGAAAGCGCTGGATCGTGACTTGGCATCTAATCACTGCACCATCCTACATGATTCACCAAATGGAGAACTCCCAAGCGGCTGACCTTAACAAACGTAAACCTCCACCATATACCTACAGTATGGTATTTTTAAGGATAAGGAACTTTGCAATACACACTGTTCAGCACAACCATACAAGTCAGACTGCTGTGCACATGCTGTGTGCGCTCATTTTACATTAAATGAAATAGATCAATAATTAGAAACAAAAGTATATGATTTCAATTATGCAATAAGCCTTTAAAAGAGGCACTTGAATATTTGATGGCTTAAGCATGGTGGGCAGAGATTTGTATTTTAAATAAATGTGGCAAATTTCTCACACCCCGGCTCAATTTCTAGTTTTGATTACCTTTTGAGAAAAATCTACATAAACTTTTTAACCCAGCTGGAGCAGTTAATAGAGAAACTAAAAACAGTAGGAGATTCCCAATGTGGGGGCTAAGAGCCCACTCTAGATAAAGAAGCACCTCAATCCAAACAAGAACTATTTTTCCATTTTAAAACATTAACCCCCTAAGAGAGAACACTAAGTGACCAGGTGCTTTAAAACTGATGCTTCAGCTTTCACATAGAGCATACAGAAGATTTTTCACATTAAGAAGCCAAAAAACTAAAATTAGAAAAGCTTTGAGTACAAGGACAGGACACACTGACTGCTGATTCAAGTTCTCTTGTTTAGATGTGTAAGAGTTTTAGAAGTCACATGTCCAGTCAGGCACAGACCCTCCCGTTTTCTTGGGTTGTTTTGCTCTCTAATCCTTCTGCCAACTTGCCTTCTCTGCAGAGATACCTTTCTGTACCTGTTCATGGACCACACTGTCACCAACTCCTTGTGTCAAGGGTTGGATTCAAACCAAGTGACGGGGAGAAGGCGGCCTTCCAGAGATTTTGCGTGGATGGTTTCCTCCGTCAGTCACCTGCAGATTACACACCGGGACTGAATCTACATAACAGAGTTTGAGTAATTCATACAAAGTGAATTGCTGCATGTGCAAATATATTCCACATAATGCATTATTATGAATTGTTTAATCAATGTAATAAGCACACAGGATTAACCCTTTTAAAAGGCCTGTATATATATCATTTTCACCAAGTATAGAGTTGAGTTTTAAGTTATTTTTTCTAGCTCTCAAATATCACTGACAGATGCTAAACTTGTAAATGCACAAACAATATTAAAGTAAGCATTTGATCATATTTATTGCTGAACTAACTGGCAATAATTGTCTTTTTCCACTCCATGAAGAGGTATTATGAAGACTTCTAGAGCATTAAAAAAATTAATGAACTCTTTTTGATTAGTTTATGGTGATGAAAGTCACACTGTTGACAGCTCAAAAATAATAAGGAAGAGACCGCTCAAAATTAATGGAATTAACAGAATAAAGCCATATAGGTCTCAAATCAATCATTAAACAGACACTCTGAGGAAGTCTCTTGAAATATTTATTAAATACTGAAATCAGTCAAGGTTTCGGAGGTTGTTATGGCCTATTCAAAAATTACTGTTAGGCGAATACTTGCACTGAATTACCCATCATCCTATCCGGTTTCACAAATCATCTGCTGACATAAAGATATTTACTTTAAGAATGTTAAATAATTAGAAACTGCAAAACTATTTATTTATTGACATTTAAACAACCAAACTGAAAAGCAATATGGAAATGCAGAGAACAGACAACAGTAATCTGCTTCCCTTTAGAATCTGCACTTTTAGAAGTGTAACTAAATATTGTATTTCACATGATGCTCACTTGAGAAAAAGCTTTTAGTCAAGTATTAGTGGTTTGAACAGGAAGATGGCTTTTAAATAAAAAAAAAAATATTCCCTAATACATCACTTCTTGCATTTTTCACTTTTCCGTATTATCATTTTCTAGTGACATCTGAATAATATTGGTACCACCCAGTGTAAATTCATCGTAAGAAAAATGTGAAAAAGCAAAATATTTTCTCCAGTAAAAACTCTACAAGTATTCTGTGCAAAAAAGAAACTGGGTATGCTTCTTCTTACACCTTGACTGAATTCTTCTTTTCACTCTGCTCAAAAAATAATTTATGGGTCCAGTGCTAGAAGGCAACACAGCTTCAAAGCTCCTTGAGCGGTCATCTGGGGAAACTGACTTAAGTTTGTCAAACAACATCTGACAACTGACTAGATATCACTGATTGCTAGAAAGTATAATAAACTGAATTACAATCCTGTTGCAGGCAGACAGAATATAACTGAAGATACAGACAGCTAGTGAGGAAAAAGAGGCCTTCCAAAGCAAGACATGCTAGCAGGGCATAGAGAGATCAAGTCAAATTTAACAGCCATTAAATCAATAGAAAATGATGTCAGGAAAGCATAGCATTTTTAATACAGCACATTCTCACCAATAATGATTAACTGGGAATCATTATCTGAACTGGAGGTTATTGTCATCACTCTCCTTCACACTAAAAAATGCTGAAACCAGCACTCAGATGCCATGGGTGTTTTTCTTCCCTGACTTGGAAAAAAATATATAATAATTTTAAAAAATTTACAGCATTTCACATTACACTTAGCAGACTACAGCAAGAAAAAAATGCACTTAGGCTCCAACAGTGATGCAAGTCTATTGAAATCCTGCCAGTTAAAAATACCTTTATGCTCAGGTTTCACTAAGAAAGACACTAAAGATGTTCCCAAGGCTGTACTTATGCCTTGCATCATCTGTCTGGTGATTCACAAAAGTCTTTCCAAGGTATTTATCGTTAGGGCCAGGAAGTTAAATGAGGCAATACACTTACCAAGAGAAGAGAAAGCAGAGAAACTCAAGAACTGTCTCAAGCTGGTTAAATACTTTAAATGAAATGTACAATATTTCACATATTCTCACAACAGTGTTTGTACTTGCAGAAAACATTTCTCTGCATTCTAAAATTAAACTTAGAAAAGCCTCACTTGAAATCATCTCATTTCAGTACTTTATGAATCACCCCATATGCACCCTTGCTCTTTACAGCCCACTCACTGCCGTACCACAGTGATGTGCCATCCTTGGGATTACAAAGGACGCTCCAACAAAGAGGGATCACCCACTGTTTTCTATAAATCATCTTGAACCTCATTGATTATTTTAACAAAGGTAGTTCAGATACACATACATCTTTGGCTGTCTTGCACAGAGAAGAGGAATAATCTGAAACAATGACAATATTACGCCCTAGAATTGACATATGACAACTTATTGCAATAGGCTGAAAAGACAAAGTTATTTAGCTTTCCCTAACAAGTAGCATATGAAACGCAGCAGAGAAAAAAAAGGATATTTTTTAGTTACTCGTGATTATTTACTGAAGAAATTAGGATGCCTATCAAGCACACTAATCATGGCCCAAAACGCTGACGTTGTATGGAAGCATAACAAGATATTTCTCTTGATTTAGGAGAGATTAAGCAGGAGGGAAACATGAAAGGAAGTCATGAGAATCCCTGCTGAGCCTGACACCCAAGTTCTGCTTTCCATGTCTTTCCGTACTTCAATAAACATGAAACGAAAGTTTTACATTTTTGTAAGGCAAAAAAGCTCACCCTGAAACACCACACCTTTTTATCTACTTTAAAAGTATTCCATTATTTAAAAGTGTTCAACCTTCAACTACAAATGCATATTTTGAAGTTTTCTACCACACGTTCCAACCACTTTTCTCCATCTAAAGCAAACTCTTCCTTCTTGGAGCTTTTAGTTTCTTAGACTTGGTAGCTTGAACAAAAAAACACTACATTGCAACTACTGCTCTTAAAGCTAAGTAGAATGGGTAAATCTGGACAAACTTATCCTTTGGTTTGAACTGCAAAAAGCAACAGCGTTTTACCTCTCTCCCTATTTCATCTAGGCAAACGTTTAACCAAGCATTTATCCAGGACTTCTGACTCGACTGAAATTTAAAACCCTAAATTCCAAAAAGCAGTCCAGAGAAAAAGCTTCTGTCCTAGATTTCAGGTAACTACTTCACTAGGAGGGGAACAGTCTTCCTGTTTCACATGCTTAGTGAGGTTATCATTTTAGTTTGAGTTGGCGTTGGACAACGGGATGGCAGGTAGTCATTTGGGATCCAAACGCAGTGGAGACTGCAATTATCTTATACATATTAACACCATCACATTCCTGGTTCAAGACCCACTGCTCCCTGACAGAGCATAAGCCATCCTGTTCCCATACCCAGGGCACTGGTCTAAGCCATAGGAAGCCACTACTCTTTGAGAGTACTTTCAATTCCTCTTGCTGTAGCTGGGTCACTGCATGCTCTAGCACACAAACATTCATTAGTACAGAAGGTGTCAGATACTCCTCCGTAGGGCATTCAGCAGGTCCAGAAGGTGTCATTTATTCCTGCCTAGGATACTGAGCTGGGCTGAGGTATTTGTCTTGGAGGACAGACCACACAATTTAGCCACTGAGTCATTTCTATCAAACTGCTATCAACAGGAAAGACACAGAAACAGTCCAGGGTTCACAACCAGGAAACCTCACTACTCCCATCCTCTCCTCCCTCGCTAGAGAAACCCCTCTCTCATAAGCAAAGACGCATTTTTTTTTTTAAACACACTTTTTTGTGTTTTCTTATCTCTTATTTCTTATCCCCCCACCTCCATTCATTACAAGCTATCTGTACTCACTTTTGTTCTTCATATTAAAACTGAGGCAGTGTTCAGCCTCAGACTGCCTCAAATAACTGCTTTATCTCTGACCGTGTGTCTCCATAGACAGCATGGCACAGTGTCGCTACGCCTGAAGAAGCTCGGGTGCTAGAAACCTCTGTCTCCAAGGCAGCATGGGATCGGGTGCTGACTCCCACAGCAACAACAAAGATAAGCTGGCCTCTTCTGAGGTCTGTGCTGCTGCTCCCCATATTAGAGGCAGCGTAGTACAGGTGTGCTCAGCATCATTACAGCCATGTAAAGCAGCTCTTTATGAAAATTTGTGTATAACCAGCCTTTCAGATACCCCCTGAGGAACAGCACACCTACTCAGGTTCTCTGTGCTGGCCTTGGGCTAGTAAATCCTGCCAGGCCTGGGGAGGCTGTGAAGCAGTCGGACTAGGTCTCTGAACCTCATGCTGGGATCTCAAGCTGCTTACCTGGAAAGAGTTTAGACGCACCCAGCACCCTGAACTCCAAAAGAGCTTGTTAGCTTGCACACTTAATGCATGAATGCATAAGGCTGGCTCGGATCTAATACTGAACCTAAGCCAAACTCCTCCTGGCACCTGCTGAGGATTGCAGAGCGGAAACATCCCATCTGGAGCCAGCAGGAGCCAGCTCAAGTCCAGGCAGGGCCAGTGCCAAGCCCTGAGCAGGAACCCTTTGCACCACCGTAGCCTCTCTGACCTAGCTCGTCCAGCCTTCCACCTTGGATGGGCATTTCAGCCTCTCCAGTGTCCGGGCTAAGGGAAAGTGAGTGCACAGGCACACAGTAGTAGTGAGAGTAGATTAAAATCAACGGCACAGAGGCTGGCACCATCAGAAGGGAGGGCCTGCGAGGAGCCGGAGTGCTCCACTATCAGAGCCACGGGCTCTTCTGGGGGCACAGAGGGGGAGGCAAGGTTGAACGAATCACAGGATCTGTGCCAATTATCCCCCAAATTGAAGTATGGTTTTCAACACCTTGGACCTAGTGTAAGAAGTCTTTCGTGGCTGGAGGACTTTACAGTAAGCGGGACAGATTTCAAAAGACACAAGTGCTTACGTGCACGTGGTCAGCTAGTTGGGCACATACACACAAGGAAAACACCTGTCCACTCTAAGAGCAGTTTGCTATGGTCTTACAAACAAAAAATGCCAAGGTGTGAAACGTTTTCAGGCAGTAGCAAACTCCGGTCATTATGGGGTGTTAAGATTTTACCATACAAGAACAGACAGGTAATTTAGTTTTACATTGTGAATGACAGAGAGCAGGTTTTCCCAGTAAAATACTAGGAGCAGTAGAATTATTTCCCAGTCATTAGCACCTTCCTAGATAAAAACTTTTACTTTTTTCCTAGATTAATGATTAATTAAACAAAAAGCTTAAAAATAACCACTTAGTTTTATTTCAAAACACAGTATTAACACAGCAAAGTTGAGTCTCGCTAAAATTAAGCCTCATTTAATAAGCCACAAAAGCTTATGGCAATATGTTCATAAGTCACTGAACTACTTTCTTACTCCCAAATCATCACCACCGTTGAAGGACAGTAGATTTCTGTATGAAACATCAAGCCAAAACAATATGGATAGAGTATATAGTGATAATCAAATGTTTTCAGTACCAAACTGAAATACATTTTCTAGTGAAGTAAATGGTGAGTAAATTCTCACTCAGTGTGGATAACAGTATGAAATCTAACACCCCCCTATAAATCTAAGAGCAAGTTCTCAGAGTTTCAAAATCCAGTGGATCACAGATGGGTATAGATCTCAGACAGTATAATTGTCAGTTCTCTTTATTCCAACCGAACTGCCTTTTTTTATAGATTAATAATATTTTATCCTCAAAAACAAATAAAACTCAAATTACTAACTTAATATTAAATTCATCTTAATGAAGCGTGTAACAGACTTCTATAAACTTGCCATTGTTCTTGGCATTTCAGTCATGACTGTTGACTCTGTGGAAGCAGGAATTTTGTAACAAACATTAAGACTGGTAATGGACTAAGTATGAATGGAAGTGTCTTTACATGTGAGCACCTAGGCACATAAACAGAAATCCTGGTGCTGGCGAATATGTTTGTATGGAGAGAGCAAGTGACTGAAATCTGAGGGAATTAGTGAGAATGACTAAAATCAGATTAAAATAAATATCACCTTCCCCTTCGGTGAGCTCCGCCAAGCTTTGCCAAATTCCCATGTAAACGTTTCTGTGCATTCAGGCCTCCATTTTCAGTACCAAGAATAAAGCCTCTAACTGCCTTCAGAGACATGAATTTAGTTCTTACTACAGTCAAAAGAACAAATACAAAAGTACAAATAAATAACACCTTTCCAAAAAGAAATTACAAATACACCTAGGAGGAATTAGCAAGTAGGCAGAGAAGAGACAAAGCCACTACTCAAACTTCAAAAGTTTTCAATAATATTGTCAAAGCCCTTGGAAAAAAACCCAAAATAATCAATAAATAAAAGGAAAGGAAAATATCTGGATAAGAGATTGGAGGGAAAGCCCCCCTCACCCGCCCCCCCAAAAGACTAAAACCAATCAGTTAATTTTCACACTGGGAAAGGTCAGAGTCCATCCCAGACCCCCCAGAGATAAGGATGCTTGGACATCACCCGAAACAAGGAGGACAAGGTAGATGCAGGGTGAGACGTAGGGCTGAGGATACTGCTCAGAGGCACAGGGACAAGGGCCAACCGTGGAGAACTGCAGGCCAGCTGTAAGAGTGACCAGCTGGGTGATACGACAGCAAATGAAATTCAGTGCAGGAAGACCACAGTAATGCACACTGAGACATACCCCGTGAACAGATTCAGTAACAAGTTCCCAGGGGACTGTTACCAAATGATAATTTTGGCAGTGTAACAGTTAGGTTTTCAACAATGTCAGTTCAACCCCCAAGCAATCAAAAACAGCAAGCCAGAAGCTGCAAATTGGTAGGAATTAAAAGAGGGGACGGGGAAATACTTCATCATCTAACAGTATATTCCAGAGTATCCCTGTATGCCAAGTGACGCGCATCATTCCCACCTGCCCAGCTCAGAACAGGGTAACTGTTCAAACTGGTTTAGAAGTGATCAGTAGGGATGATTATGACCATTAAATGATTTCTGAAAAGAAAACAGCCATTTGCACTTAATCTTCAGGCCATCAAAAAGGTGGCTAGAATGGCAGGCACTAGAAGAGGTAAGATAATAGATGGCATAAAACGGTTGAGTAAAAACTGAATTTGTAATTTTTTTTTTTTTTAGTACAGGATATAGTGAACATTAAATGGAAGTTATGCACTAGACTTAGATACAAAATCTGCAACAAACCCTACCAACGAGTGACTCATCACATAAAGTGTAAGTAAGCCAGGACACAGAATGCTGTGAACAACAGAAGTCTGCATAGGTTTACAAAGTAATGAGACAAATTAAGTGAAGAAGGGTATTGAAGGATATTTAAAAAAAAACAAAAAACCCAAACAACAAACAACCAACCACCAAACAAAACCAACTCCAATTCAGAAAGCTACCAAGATGAAAAACTGCTACAGTGTATTACATATTCTTGCTGGCTCTCACTTATGTTCTCTCAGACATCCACCATCAGACCCCGGACACCATGGTAGCGGGACCTTTGGTCTGATCCAGTATGCTGGCTCTTACCTTACCAATGGAAGTAGGACCAAATTCTGGGTGTAGGTATCTGCACTAGTGCAGAAAACCTTTGGCAGAGAGGTTTACCACCACCTTCTTCACACTTAAACTGAAGTTAATTAGTACTAAGTAGGCACTACCATAAAAGTGCTTGGTCTAAAAATCTCACTTTAAAAATTAATAGTCCAGTGAACAGAAATCAATGAAGACAGGTAGGTATCTCACCAGGAAAGGAATGCAGAAGGGGTTGTTTGCTTGCTAGCCTCATGGTGTGAACCATTAGATCTACACAAGAATAGTGGATAATGTTCTCCAACTGAACTCTGGGTGGCTCATTGTCCTTCTCAGACTCACATGAGCTCTGCTGCCCTACGCCACAGGCCAAGTCACATCTGAGCAGGTCAAGCAGAGGGAATGGGGCCCTGCACAGTTACAGAATAAGCAAGGACTTGAGGAGTTTTTATTCTAGCTTGCTTCTTTCACAGCAGGCCCGACGACTGCTCACAGATGGCAAATTAGGGCCCTGTCTGATAAAATATGTCGTCTGACCTAAATATGTGATGTCACACAAGATGTAGGTGAGAACCCATGGAGCGTAGGAAAGCAGTAAAGGGGAAGGGCCACAAGCCTGTTTTCTGGGGCAGAACCAAAAGAAAACGTCATTTCCTCATGCCTGAACTTGTCCATCTCCAGGCAGGACAGCCTCAGTTCCTCTCTGTTCACAGATGATTCCTAGAGAGAGGCCCACACCCATCTCCATTGCAGGCATTTACGATTTTTTAGGAGCTAACCGGTATGATAAACGAACCCCTTCTGATGAACACATAAGCCCATTTCAGTTAATCAACACAAAAATTTACTATCATTGCAAGAGTGCAAGATCGACCTTGAAGATAAACTGCAGATTCAACATTACTTCTAACTGCACCCAAGACATCTCAGTTCAGAAGATGAACGTTACACACAGTCTGACTTTAAAAAAAGGTAAAAAATTCTGGCTCTAACAGACATAAAACTACAAAATTTAAGATTTTTAAATCTTCCAAAACATAAGATTTAAAAAAAAAAAAAATCTATGTTTTTTAATAAATCAAGATTTAGTTAGAACAGGTAATTGCTCTCAAATACAAATAAAATGTAAATTATAATGACCAAGGAGTAACGTGACTTTAATAGTTCATCTTCTAATCAAGTTTGTCTTATAAGTTTTATTGTATTTCATTTTAATCGTATTTTAATGAGATTTGCAATACAGCCCAGTAAGACTGAAATAGGTTACTGTACTGAGAAGAACTGCCTCAGGGAAAGTGGGGAAAAAAGACCTGGAACAGACTCCTCTTCAGCAGTGCATCACGCTGCCTTCATCTGTCAGCTCTATTCTCTACCAGCATGTCTGTGATCACAGAGACAGTGCTACAACAGCCTGTTACACATTTAATGAATCCAGCCCAGGAGAAGAATATGGGAGGACTTTCCTTTGTGTTTTAATTGCATATTTCTTTGATAAGAAAAAGACTGAGGGAAAACCTCTCACACATCAGGCTATTGCCCTAAAGACTGAAAGGAACTGTAAAGATTCCATGCTAAGTGTATAAACATGAGCCTGAGAGCAACAGTGCAACAGGGAGTGAAAGATGCCATAGGAACAACACTAGACAATTTCAAAGCAAATTAATATACAAATGTATATTAAACAGATCATTCTTCATCCACAGTAACTCATATTTTCCTCCCAGCTTCATTGTAAGACAGCTTTGTACAAACCTCCTGTTGATATTAACTAGAATAAAAATCAGAAAACACAGCAATAATAAGCATGTTCTCTATATTTTTAAGGGGATGATTGACTAATTTAAAAGCTGTCCCACCACTAAGTAATGCAATGAAAAGATATGACTGTGCTAGCTTCATAAAAATGGGAAAAGGAGCTGAACAAATGGGTCTGATATAGGTAGAAGAGATGAGATAGCAGGAACCAACAGATAAACAATTAACACTGTTAATTTGCAGGGGAAGAAAAAAAAAAAATTGTGGACAGCTTTCTCCTCTCCCTTCATCCACAAAGGCAATTTTAATTTCAATTAGCTTTATTAAAGCAAGGACTGATGCTTTTCTACAAACTATGCACGAACAATGTGATCCCAACCTCTGTCAGATGACAGGGACTCAGGAGGGCCATGCCCACACCAGGGATTTTAAACACAGGTTGAAGTCTTTGACTTAACAGGGACAGTTAACATTTTAGGAGCAGCTGAGGGTGCCCAGCTTGGCCTCAGACTGGAACCAGGTTCTCCAGGGTAGTTTTGCCCACTGGTTTCTTTTTAAGCTCTTCTCCATCACCTGTCCCTGACCTGGCTGGAGAACTGAACTCATGCTCACCCAACTCCACAAAGTAATTGGGGGTGTGGAGTGGGTAGGGGGTCAGTGAGAAATCTGGCTGGATCCCTGAGGCTACCATTTCCTCTGCAACGGACCATGGCAGCTCAGATCTCAAGCATGTCTAGAGCACTAACACTCTCAGTAAAAATTTCGGCTGCCCTAGTTAATAAGGAAATTATGGTAACGGAGGGTTGAGAACAAGCAGGGCATCTGTTGATAAGAGTAGATTAATTGAGATACAGTATTATATAAAGCCTTAGAGCAAACAAGTGAGGAAAAAAAGGAAAGCTGTATCTACAATAAGTCTTTTCAGACAAAATATGCTGTCCAAAGCAACATCCAATCTCTTAGCCTTATCCATTATCTCCAACACCATTTCTCAGCAATATGAACTCTCTCTGCAAACCTGCCTAACACCAGTACCCACACTTTCCCAGCCTTTTTCCAGCGCATGCTGAACAAGGTCGTTTTAATTCAAGCTTTGGGCAATATTTAAGCATCTTTTCATGTTGTTCAGATGTCTAAACGCACTACATCTACTGCTTCTTATTCTATTGGCCACCTCTTCTTAAATACAAGCTACCCTTTGCCTTTCTAATCTTAACTCCAGATATAGCAAAACTGAAACTCCCTCCACCTACTACACTTTGATTAGGCTATGGCTTTGTTTCTCCTTATACATTCAGATATATGTTAGTCTGTAATAACAAATGAAAGAATTGAACCGCCATTTGATCCTGTCTTTCTATAGAGAAAGAATTTGCACATTCAAGAGTCCACTCAAACGAGAAGGAATGTAAACACACTGTTAGGCACACCATGCTCTCTTCTCAAAGTTGATGTTTAATCACTTACATGAAAGTCTACATTATCATATAAATATATCGAAAAGTTACAATACAAAGGTATTTTCTTGTTCTCATTTTAAATTTTGTCCTTAAGACAACCCAATTCTCTCCATATGGTTTGCCTCTCATTTTTTCCATAGTTTTCTAGTCTGCAGACTTGTTTCTTCTCTCAATACAGCTGAAAACATTTTTAGCTCTCTGCTTCTTCCACACAACTCTTTCAAAGAAATCTTTTGTTATCTTGCCATTACCAGTCACTTACCATCCCTTGAGACCTCTGAAGTTTCATTTTCTGATTGCCTCCAACTGTCTGTTCTTTCTTACTGTCCTGCCCAGTGAAACCCTTACACTTATGTTGACTAAGGAAAGGAGGGGGGAAATAAAGAACAAAGATGCCTATTTGCAATTTACTGGAAACTTGAATCATAAGAGAAAATACACAAACCCAAAAGACTACATTATAGCAAAGAATTACTGCCAGTCCAACTCAGCACATAACAACCAACGCACTGCAAAACCAGAAGAGCTTCTACACATGCAACTATTTAAAAAGAAGTCTGAATCAGTCAGTGTTCTCAACATGACTACACAGAACGGCAATGTTGCCAGGCTGCCTGAAGTTACAGCTATTTTGATAAAAGAAAAGGTTGAAAATGCATTTAAAAGTCAAGCATGCTCATTGAGAGCACTGAGTCAAACCATCACCTCCCTGGCAGGATGCTCTGCCCCGCAGCCTGAGCTGCCGCTTTCCCCACCTCCACAGCCTGGTTTTGGGACCTGGTAGCTGCCCACACAACCAAAACGATACACCATCACTCCACAGACACCTTGCCATTTTGCAAGTTTGACACATTTTAGGTTTTCTGCTTTTATGATGCAAAGGCAAGCAACATTTGATAAAAGAATGAGCACAGAGTGATCTCATCTTCAGCTATCAGCATACATTCAAACAACTGAAGTGGAACAAGTGTCTGTATAAAAATATTATAGAAAAATGTGACTATCATTAAATGATTACATCTCTGGGGGAGAGAAATCACATGCTTTTGAATCGTGCATTTATGCCATAATTAAAACAATAATTGTAAGTCAGTCCGGGTATGCATTTCCATGTTACAACAAGGTTGTTTTAAAATGTGAATCAAGCATTAAAGATGCTTTGCTATCAAAGAAGATGGAAAAATCAGCTATCACACTTTCAATTACTTTATTAAAAATAATTTTAAAATCCTAACATATAATGTAGTATTAGACCTTGAAAAAAATACATTAATTTGTACACACCTATGAAATTCCTCCAAACTATTTCCAACAAGCTACTACATAGAACAGATCTCATCCATGTCATTCCTTACACACTCTTCTCTCTGTTCCCCATTCCAAGCTTCAGTAGCTTAGAGTTATTGGTGTCTAACCACTTTAGTCTGTAGTTAGGACACCAAAGCAAGTTAAAACCACAGCAACCAGGAGACAGGGAAAGTATCCAACAGCAGTTACTGCTACTGAACACTGGTCGCTAAATGCAGACTAGGCATTAAGTAATGGAGAGGAAAAAGTACAAGGCTGGAGCCTTCATTACTGACTGGTTATTACATGTAGCTTTAAAATTCTAACTAGGTAATCATGTCATACAAGGAAGGGAGACTGTCCTGAGTCCTGCAGCAATCCATGCTCAGGCTTATGCTGTTCAATGTATTCAGAAATGACCTGGAAAAGGAGCAAACTCAGAGCCTCCTAGGGTTCCCAAATCACTCTGACTGTAAAAACAAGGACTGAGGGCAAGTAATTGAAGAAGGGCCTTGCAATACAAAGTCAGCAGACAATAAAACAGCTTAAGAAAGTCAAACAAAAAATTAGCTATACAATGAATTCTGAATTCATTGTTAAAAAAAAAAATCAAGAATGAAATACTGGGTTTATGATTAGTGTTTCTAAGAAAGGTCAGTGTAACCCTCATCACTGACTGAAAAAAACCAAACCAAGTATTGGGAAAGCAACAGAGAAACATAACATGATTTTTTATGTATACTGAATATAGATGTCTGATATTTACACTATAAATCCATGATACAGCTGCATCTGCATTTGGTGTGCAACTTTTGCCCTCCCTCAAAAGCCTCTTTTATCCCTCAAATCTCAGAAAAAACTTACAGTCACACTGGAAAACATTTTCGAAAACAATCTTCCAGTCTTGTCTTTTCTCTCATGTATCGAAATTGTTATTTCTCTTATTAGAAATAACAGAGTATAATCTTAATAGATGACTTTTTAAATAGACAAACAGAGGTCTGCAAAACTGGCTTTACGATACAGATACTTTCTCACTAAGACTCATCAAAAAACACGATGAACTAATAGAATCCAACTTCTGTTTTCTCAAAATGATTATGGAAGAGATCATATTAAAGACACCACTTGCCACTGGGGGGGGGGGAGGGGGGAGAAGATTTTCTGCTAAATATTGCCTCTCTTGCAACACATTTAGCACTTCTATTATGCAGAGATACTAGTTTTTCCTCACATCTCTGACAAAGGGACTGGAGGAAGCAGTGATCTGCAAATTCATTTATAGTAGCTTATTACTGACCATTAACAAGCTCGGACACAAAAACAGCTAAACATGCTTGTGCAGAGACCTCCTAAATGCAAGAGAGACCAACATCAGCTAGACGTACACTTACCATTTCAGACTGACTGTAGCAGTAGCTCTACTAATCATGGAGATGAAAGGATATGCAGTCTGTCAGAAAAGGGAACAAAGACCTGTGGCTACAGGAGAAAAGCTCCCTGCTCACTGGCTTAGGATGCTTCATTTGCATTATTCTAAGCAAAACAGCTCGTCAGGAGGTTTTTGACCACGCATTCTCTTTCATTTCACAGTGGAATTAGGCGATATTATCTATAACTAATTGTTTGAATTCTTAGAACAGGCTGAGTAAGCAGTAACGTAGGCTGGGCCACACTGGTTTAACACAGCTTTGGAAAACAGAAGGCTAAATCATCACTGTACTCACATCCGCAGCGTAAAACAGACCCCTGACCTTTTGGTCAGAGAGCCGTGTCAGCCTCTTCAAGGAAAGACTGCATCCAGAAAGATGAAACAGACTCTTTAGGAAGGACAGGCAGGGGAGACGAGGAGAGGGTGTTGCCCTCTATGTCAATGACCAGCTGGAGTGCATGGAGCTCCGCCTGGGGATGGATGAGGAGCTGACCGAGAGCCTATGGGTCAGGATTAAAGGGAGGGCAGGGACAGGTGACATTACAGTGGGGGCCCGCTACAGGCCACCCAACCAGGAAGACCAAGCAGATGAGGCCCTTTATAGACAGATAGGAGCAGCCTCATGTTCACAAGCCTTGGTCCTCATGGGGGACTTCAACCACCCCAATATCTGTTGGAGGGAAAACACAGCAGGACATAAGCAATCCAGGAGGTTCCTGGAATGCATTGATGATAACTTCCTTCTCCAAGTGATAGAGGAGCCAACGAGGAGAGGTGCTATGCTGGACCTTGTTCTCACCAACAAGGAGGGGCTGGTGGGGAATGTGAAGCTCAAGGGCAGCCTTGGCTGCAGTGACCATGAACTGGTGGAGTTCAGGATCCTTAGGGCAGCGAGGGGGGTGCACAGCAAGCTCACTACCCTGGACTTCAGGAGAGCAGACTCTGGCCTCTTCAGGCATCTGCTTGGTCAAGTACCATGGGATAAAGCCCTGGAGGGAAGAGGGGCCCAAGAAAGCTGGTTAATATTCAAGGATCACCTCCTCCAAGCTCAGGAGCAGTGCATCCCAACAAAAAGGAAGTCAGGCTGTCATGGTTTAACCCCAGCCAGCAACTAAGCACCACGCAGCCTCTCCCCCCTCCCCCCTCCCAGTGGGATGGGGAGGAGGATCGGGAAAAAAAGTAAAGCTCGTGAGTTGAGATAAGAGCAGTTTAATAACTAAAGTAAAATAAAATATACTACTACTACTAATAATAATAAAAATATAGTAATAATAATGATTGTAATGAAAAGGAATATAACAAGAAAAAAAAAGAGAAATAAAACCCAATAAAAGACAAGTGATGCACAATGCAATTGCTCACCACCCGGTGACTGATGCCCAAGCAGCGATCTGCCCCTCCCTGCCAACTCCCCCCTGTTTATATACTGAGCATGATGTTTTATGGTATGGAATATCCCTTTGGTTAGTTTGGGTCAGCTGTCCTGGCTCTGCTCCCTCCCAGCTTCTTGCACACCTGCTTGCTGGCAGAGCATGGGAAACTGAAAAATCTTTAACTTAGGATAAGCGCTACTTAGCGACAACTAAAATGTTATCAACATCATTCTCACACTAAATCCAAAACCCAGCACTGTACCAGCTACTAAGAAGAAAATTAACTCTGTCCCAGCTGAAACCAGGACAGAGAGAAAACCACCAGGAGGCCTGCATGGATGAACAAGGAGCTCCTGGACAAACGCAAACACAAAAAGGAAGCCTACAGAGGGTGGAAGCAAGGACAGGTAGCCTGGGAGGAATACAGAGAAATTGTCTGTGCAGCCAGGGATCAGGTTAGGAAAGCCAAAGCCCTGATAGAATTAAAACTGGCCAGGGATGTCCAGGGCAACAAGGAAAGCTTCTATAGGTACGTCAGTGATAAAAGGAAGACTAGGGAAAATGTGGGCCCTCTGCAGAAGGAAACAGGAGACCTGGTTACCCTGGATATGGAGAAGGCTGAGGTACTCAACGACTTTTTTGCCTCAGTCTTCACCGGCAAGTGCTCCAGCCACACCGCCCAAGTCGCAGAAGGCAAAGGCAGGGACTGGGGGAATGAAGAACTGCCCACTGTAGGAGAAGATCAGTTTCAAGACCATCTAAGGAACCCAAAGTTGCACCAGTCCATGGCACCTGATGAGATGCATCCACAGGTCCTGAGGGAACTGGCAGATGAAGTGGCTAAGCCACTATCCATCATACTTGAGAAGTCGTGGCAGTCTGGTGAAGTTCCCACTGACTGGAAAAGGGGAAACATAACCCCCATTTTTAAAAAGGGAAAAAAGGAAGTCCCGGGGAACTACAAGCCAGTCAGTCTCACCTCTGTGCCTGGCAAGATCATGGAGTAGATCCTCCTGGAAACTATGCTAAGGCACATGGAAAATAAGGAGGTGATTGGTGACAGCCAACATGGCTTCACTAAGGGCAAATCGTGTCTGACAAATTTGGTGGCCTTCTACAATTGGGTTACAGCATTGGTGGATAAGGGAAGAGCAATGGACGTCATCTACCTGGACTTGTGCAAAGCATTTGACGCTGTCCCGCCCAACATCCTTGTCTCTAAATTGGAGAGACGTGAATTTGACGGATGGACCACTCGGTGGATAAGGAATTGCCTGGATGGTCACACTGAAAGAGTTGCAGTCAACAGCTCAATGTCCGAGTAGAGACCAGTGATGAGTGGCGTTTTTCAGGGGTCAGTATTGGGACTGGTGCTGTTTAACATCTTTGTCAGTGACATGGACAGTGGGACTGAGTGCACCCTCAGCAAGTTTGCCGACAACACGAAGCTGAGTGGTGCAGTCGACACGCTGGAGGGAAGGGATGCCATCCAGAGGGACCTTGACAGGCTTGAGAAGTGGGCCTGTGCAAACCTCATGAAGTTCAACAAGGCCAAGTGCAAGGTCCTGCACCTGGGTCGGGGCAATCCCAAGCACAAATACAGGCTGTGCGATGAGTGGATTGAGAGCAGCCCTGAGGAGAAGGACTTGGGGGTGTTGGTCGACAAGAAGCTCAACATGACCCAGCAATGTGCGTTTGCAGCCCAGAAAGCCAACTGTATCCTGGGCTGCATCAAAAGAAGCCTGACCAGCAGGTCAAGGGAGGTGATTGTCCTCCTCTACTCCACTCTCCTGAGACCCCACCTGGAGTACTGCGTTCAGCTCTGAGGCCCCCAACATAAGAAGGACATGGACCTGTTGGAGCGAGTCCAGAGGGGGGCCACGAAGATGATCAGAGGGCTGGAGCACCTCTCCTATGAAGACAGGCTGAGAGAGTTGGGGTTGTTCAGCCTGGAGAAGAGAAGGCTCTGGGGAAACCTTATTGCAGCCTTCCAGTACCTAAAGGGTGCCTACAAGAAAGCTGGAGAGGGACTTTTTACAAGGGCATGTAGTGATAGGACAAGGGGTAATGGCTTTAAACTGAAAGAGGGTAGATTTAGATTAGATGTAAGGAAGAAGTTCTTCACGGTGAGGGTGGTGAGGCACTGGAAGAGGTTGCCCTGAGAAGTTGTGGATGCCCCCTCCCTGGAAGTGTTCAAGGCCAGGTTGGATGGGGCTTGGTGCAACCTGGTCTAGTGGAAGGTGTCCCTGCCCATGGCAGGAGGGTTGGAACTAGGTGATCTTTAAGGTCTCTTCCAACCCAAACCATTCCATAATTCTATGAAACTCAGCGTTAGGACTTAACCTTTCTAGAGCTGCCAGACCAGTAGTTCTACCCTTCCCAGGTGGACAGGCATCCTTCTGCTCTCGGAGAAAAAAAACAGCTTCAGTTTATGCACTGGTGTGAGATGGAGGTAGTAAAGAACGTGCTAGACATTTGCTGTATTCACCTCAGCTCTACTAACTCACTGCTAAACAACTCACTGCCAATTTCTGGCTTATTTGTACCAACGAGAAGAGCTGTCACGTGCCTCAAGCTTCACAGTGGCAACATTTCTCTCCCTCATTTAAATGAGCTTATGGGGTAAAGACATGGTGGAGGCTAACAGGTCTCACTCTGCAGTTACATCTATTACACATCTGTATGTTTACTCCCTCCCTGTATCAGTCCGAAGAAAAGGAAACAATTTCTGACTTGAGGAAGTCAAACCTCCCCCTTGCATCATACTAGGGATGCCTGTGGCACATGTGCTCTGCAGATTGCTCAGCCAGATCGAAAGGCAGCACAGAGGGTTACAAGGAGTCATACAAAGGAACAAGACCAAAGCCAACACCTGTAGCTCAATAAGCGTGCAGGCAATAGAGAAAGGGGCTGTTTCTTCCAGCACCACTCTCACCCCAGGAAGTGATTACCACTTTTCTTCTACTGTTCCATCGCGGCAGTTTCACACCATTCACCTCGCACACATTTCAGGGTACATACTGGAAAAGCCAAGAATCAGCAACAGTAGTCAAGAGCTACATCATCTCAGAGCCTTGGATTCATCAAGGTGTTTTGCACTTGGAGGCAAGAAGGGGAGAGATGTGCTTAGTTTTGGAGAAGGAAGCACTCATGAAGAGTTTTGGACTGTTATGTCAACAGACTGTTTATTCTGAGAACCAGTCCATCCCATTCATTCATTAAGATTACCCAGCCACTAAAACCAACCAGATTTCTTTAAAAAAAGTTATATATATATATGAATGACACAGGGGAAAAATTTTTTAAAAATCAGTTCTAAAGATAAATTAATTTACTAATAAATGCCAGATTTGACAATGGATGAAAGCACTCAAAACCAAGACACATCAAGCCGTATATGCAGACACTAAATATATCTTTATGTGCCAACTATTGTAGTCTTCACTACAAGAGCTAGAAAAACCTCTTTATCCAAAAGACTCTTCATTTGTATCCCATATGTCACAGGAAAAATGTATGCATATACATGATTAATAGAAAAATTTTAGAGTTATAATTAGTTCATTAAGAAAGAGGTTACAAATTCACAAGAATATCAGCTTCTTATATCAAACGATACAATGGATTAATTCAGAAATCAATGTAAATGGTAGTGTTAGGTACCCTTCTAGCAAGGCCTAAAGTAATACTGGACATTACAAACTACATTTCCTAATTTAAAAGACTGATGTTGAACTTAAGTTTTACTTCAGCTGCAGCAAAAATGTTAATTCTGAATGGATGCACACACAAGGGCAAGATTCATAGACCTCACTCTGAAAATGAAAATTCAAAGGAAGCATCACAGAAGAGTTTAGTTTCGTGTTCTAAACATGAGTCATTGCTAGACATACCTTTTGTAGAAAATGAGAAGTCAGCTTTCATAAGATGAAAGTGTAAAGTTTTACTTCCTCTCACCCTACTATTATTTTTTATATCTATATTAAAAAAAACCCTAAGCCATAGATTTTAAATAATTCCCTGCAACTCAAGGCCAGGGTACATACCTAAGTTTTGTGTGTGAAATGAAGTGATGAACATTTCAGCGTCCACAAGCATTCAACACATACCATTTCACTTTTTACAAATTGAGTAGGTTTGGCACAGAAAACTTTTGGCAATGGTCTGCATAAACCATTTCAGAAAGACATTTTTTTTCCTCCTCCTGCCCATTCAGAGCCAGCTGAGGATGCAGTAGGGAGAGGGGAAGAACACAGAGGAGTTGCATTGTATGTATTTCCTCCCACTTCACTTTCTCCCATGCTTTACCACAGGAGGCAACTTCATGAAGTTTAACAAGTGCACTGATATTAATCCAGCAAAGAGAAGTTAGTGTCCATATCACAGAGCTCTCTTACTATTCTCTCCCACTTTCAGTTTATTTTATAATATTTTATAAAGCTTGCTTAAGCATCTTATACAGGCCTAAATCATGCAGGTAAAGAAAAGTGAACAGCTTGGTCTTACCAGAAACTCATGGTCCATAAGTCTACTACAGGAAACAAGAACAGACACGGAGCTTGGTTAGCCTATATTACATGTGTGTTTCAGACATTTCAAAACTGTCACTTTGAAATACAATTTTAAGCACTTACTTTAATAGCATTTGTCACATAACCTAATAGGAGAATTTTATTTGCTCAAATACCTTTAAAAGAGTGCATGGAAAAGGTATGGGAGCGTAGGAGAGGTAACGGAAAAAACAAAGCCAGATTCTTTTTGTTTGAGTGGACTTAGTTACCGAAATATGTTCAGCCACCACTGAATAATCCTGTTTCAATGGGAATACCCACACTTCATTTTCACCTAAAGCAAATGACTACATCACTACTGCCTGGAGCAAGCTGCCAAACAACTTCATAGAGATTTCATTCTCCCCTTCCAAATACTGTGCCTCTCTGTTTCAGCAGTTTCAGCACTTCAGAAGGCAGATCATGAGCACACCAAGAAAGTGTTACCCCCACCAGTCCCATATATTCAAGAGCAGAGATGTGAAAGCCATGCCAATCACAGGTGTGTCCTTGATCAGACTGCCATTTAAGAGCCGAGGGCACAATCTCTCCAGGACTAATTCCTGCCTACTTGAAACTGAGCGGTACAGGGAGAGCTGAGCTTAGCAGGAAGCCATGGGCTTTCTCAGCTGCTTCCTTGGTATTTAAGGAACCTCAAACTTCATACTCCATTGTATTTTTATCTCTTTGAACATAAGTTGTATGTAATCACTTAAAAGGAGCTTTTCTTAAGGTGCCTTCCAGCCAATTCTTACCAGAAATTATCACCATCAAAAAATCCTGAAAGTCAGCATCCCACTTCTCAGGTCTCTCAGAAATAATTATCATCCCCCTGCAAAGCACATCAGTATCCATCTGAATACTACCTAGAAATGGCAGATTGAGAATACTACAGGAATTTATCTTCTAAAAGGATAGGCTCTGGTTATCTCCATAACATTCAAACTCCTTATGGCCTGTAGCATTTGGAAGCTATATTTTAGTATTCATAGAACAGCTCTGCAGAAATGAAAACTAAGCCAATGGGAAAACTATCTATTTGTAATAAGAGATATGAACACAAGTCACAGAATACAAGAAAACCTTTATTCTTTAAAATAGAAGGAAGAAACTATCTACATGCAAGCTATAGGCTGGGGTAGGTTTTTGCTTGCATATTTATGTGCGATACTAACATTTCACAAGTGCTTAAATCCTCCCCCCCCACCCACCTTAAGTTTCTACTTTTTCTTCCTTGGCCTCTTGTGTATTAAATGCACCTTGTAATGCAGGAAACCCTGCCAAATGTTTCCCTGGGAAAAACACCAGGATAATAAAGGTTTGGAAGAAATCTGGTGCTCAAACTAGATGTCAACATATTTAAATGAAACTGGGCATAAGCCACAGTGAAATACAAAAATCAAAACTAGTTTGGGGGGACAAAAAAGCATGCTTCCAGTTAAGTCTGTTAACAGGAAACCTTGGCTGCTGAGTACATCAAACATTTTAGCTTTCCAAAAGGAAACATTACCTTTGTAAGAGACTTTCTTTCTCATGTCTGTCTAATAGGGAGTGGCACATTTCAGGCATTCAGAGCATAAAGCAATGACAACAATGCAGAGTCACATGAAGCTGTTCTGTGCCAGCTGTGTAAGCTTCCTGAAATTTCATTCACTAAAAGGTCAAGAACTTGTGGTACTGTACATATGAGGCCTTTTAGAAATTATTTGGTGTTCAACTGCCTGTAAGATTTTCCTTGTGGTTCAGTACAAAACTAACATTTCACTGATTTGCTTGGCAATGTGACATGTCATCCACATACATTCTGCCATGCAGTAAATGCATTTGGTCTTTTGTGTTGTTTTTGGAACTAAGTGGCTCTCTGCCTTAGGCAAAAAGTTGTAGGGGTTATGATGGACAACAGCAATTTCTGATTTTACCTGCGCAAATGAGATTGTTTGTAATAATCCTAAACAAAGAAGCCATCCACCTTGAAAGCTATTAAAAAAATAATCACAATTCAGATTTTAAGTTCATAACTTTAAATTTAAAAAATGAAGTCATCTAACCTGAAAATATCAAGGATTTGGAAAACGGTATTCTGCTGAGCCTAATCCTAATGTGCTCGGTTATAAACAAACATACATAACCCAGTAAAATGTAGCCTCTGGCTTAAAAACAATCCTGCATTAAAGCCATAGGTAATCTGTCTTACATAATGCTATTTGCATTTTGTAATCCTGTTAAAAATACTTGTGACATCAAATCAATGTCTTCTATTCACACATGCAACATCCAAACCAGGAGTTGCACTCATGTAGAACTGCTTTTGGGCTTTTTCTTTATTTTATGAGTAGTCCTTTTGTAGCATCTTTGGTATACATAAACAGCACAGCGGTATGAACTGAAATTTAGTCTTTCAGTACAAATATAAATTAAATTAGAGAACTATCACCACTTGTCCTAAGAAATTAAACTAGAGCCTGATGTTCCAGTTTGATGAATTATTCACGTCCGTGGGGGATGGGATGGTAACACAAAGTTTTGCCGTTAATAAAGCAGATTATAACTTCAGGGTGCGAACTTAATATTAAACCTTATGCTAACTCACCTTATCCAACTTAAATTCTGAACAGCAATTCAGTTCGCAGCATCAGAAAGTCCCAGAACGTAGGCAGATACCCAAATACACTACACAAGTCCTAATTCAGCCTTAGAATTTCCTAGAGAGTTGACTTCATTCATCCCCCTGTGCACAGAAGCACATATTCTGGGTAGATAAACACTTATCTTCTGTGTAAAACTCTATAGCTCTCTAAGTAGACACGATTAAGCACCTTAAGTCTACAAGAGTTCTCCAGGAGAACTGGAAAAGTCAGATGTGATGGGGACCACAACTACTTCTGAGAAGCAGAAACAGTGATACTCCTGCCCACTTTCTCCTCAGCCAGGTGGCTAGAGCACATACCTAAGGATGGGAGATCCAACTTCAAGCCCCACGTGAGAAGAGCTGGTTGAGCACGGCTGATGATGATTTACTACAGAACGCAGGCTCATCAGAGAGCACATACCAGCTCTCCCAGTTGTTCTCTGTTGCACAGGGGCTCAGAGCAGATGGAAACTTTCACGCAGCATACCCTGGGTCCTGGCAGCTAGGACACAGAGAACAGAAGTGACTGAGACCCCGTGAAGGCCAGCAAAGAAACAGAACCGAGATTTCCCACTTCTGTGGCCTGATCACTGGAAAACGAGTGTTCTTCCTTCCAATACTTCTGAAATATCCACCCGCAGAACTATAGACAGACTTGTTCTGAAGTGGAGAGAGGATATATTGCAGAATTAGAGAGTAGTTAATGTTGGAAGGGACTTCTGGAAGTCACCTGGTTTAAACGTTTGCCTCCCACCCTGTTCAGCACAGGAAGAAATTCAAAGTTAGATACAGTATCCTAATGATTCCTTAATGCTTTTAATGAAAGACAAGCACTTCATTGGACTGGTCTTCAGAGAGTTCTTATTTCTCATCATGAGGCAAAATGCTAAAAACAAAGTTGTATTGGGCAGGCTGGCTCGCTACCCTATACCATATAGTTCAAATTCTGGTACAGCTGAGTTTAAGTTAGGAGGACAGGATTTCACTCTTAGTACGCACAAACACATACAGAGAGCTACGTTTACAGATATGTTCAATTATTACACTAACATTTCTCAGAAAGATATCCTAGAGAGTCCAGTAGGTTTCCAAGCCCTGAGCTGGTTCAGTTTTAAGTCTGATATTATCTTTAAATTTTCAAATAAGTGCTGCATGTCCTACCAAGTCAGGCATTCATTTAGCATAATACAAAGATCCATCTAGCCCAAGGTCTCATCTCTCACAGCAGCGAAAAGCAGATGCCAAAGAGAGGAGGATATGTTTGTGGCAATACTCTCCTAGCCTTCATCAACTGAAAGCTCAGAGGCTTGCTGCAATTTCCCATTGCTCAACTCTACTGCTATACTGTCTTGATGAAGTATTAACGTTTTTACACCATTGCCATCATCAGAATAAAGACCTCCAATTTCAGAAGCTATAGCACGCTATTTGAAACATTACATACGGTTAGTGGCAATAACTGTAAAGTTAGCAATAAACACTAGTATAGCAACCACACTTAAGACATACTGTGCTTCCATAAAAAAGGCAAAATACCATAAAATTTTTCCAGAAGCTTTTTCAAGTGTGTTTCAGTTCCTTTATCTTGATTTTACTATCAAATTATGGTCTAAAACAATATACTCTATACAGTGGCAAGGTCTACAGAATTTCTAATTGTGGAGAAAAAAAAAAGAATGAAATTCAAGTGTGTCCTATAGTTAGCGTCCTAGGCATCAGGACTATGTCTGTGTGCATACCAAGCACACTTACTCACCAGCTCCTATCATGGTCCACGAACCGTTCAGCTGAAATCTCTCAGATCAGCCCCTTGTGCCCCCCGTGCAGCATGGTGACTGACTGAACTCCCATCTGCCTTTACAACAAAGCAGCTGGTAAACAGGACCTCTCTAGTGGAGAACAGTGGACAATCCCTGAAGTTTCCCCAGGCAGCTCCTGCTGTACGTAGGGCAACTGATAGGAGTTGCTTGTATGCTTAAATGCATAAATAGCATCCCAGGTCGAGAATCCAACATTCCCAGAGACTCCCCTAGGCAGCCAAAACTGTTCCTGGTTACGTAGCAGTCTCCTGTATATATGCAGGACAGCCGTGAAATGTTTCGTACAGAGCTTAATGTAATCAAGAGAAACAGATCATGCATAAACAGCAGAAAATATTTTGTGGAGTCTCATCTAATCCAGCTGAAGAGACTCCCATCACCATCTGGTAAAGGACCATCAGACCCCTATCGAGAGATTAGATTCCCCAGATGAGCATTACTCAACACAACAGAAATCAGTCAATTACTTTTCCCATCCACCCTTTAAACAAACAGCTGTCTGACTGTGCAACAATATCGGGAAAGTTATTTGGAGACAAAGGATTACATTGTCTTTTTCAAGGAAAATACTACAGTCATTTCCCAACATTTCCCATCACATTAAGCCTACTTTGTCTGCATCTGTGTTGCTTCCTTAATGGTTTCCAGATTAAAGTTTTTGGCATAATACCTAGAAATAGTTGGTTTATCAAAGTTGCACTGAACTAAATGACAGAAAGTGATCAAAAGCCCAATTCAAGCTTCAGATTAGTCCTAGAGGCATTACTCCCATTTTACATAGACAGCAGACCAGAAAAAGCCGTAAAGACTGAGACATTTTCATGTAATCTTAAAGTAATGACACCAGATGGAAAAATAAAACCCCACACATTTCTCACACATTTTTCTCAAATACTTGAAGTAAATTCACGGTATCACCAGTGTTCCTGCAAGTACTTTAGAATACTACCCAGACAGGATTAGAACAGTGTTTCCTGAGTGAAGGTTGCATCTACCACTGACATTAGAAGTTCTCAGATCAGTCCAAGTGTAATCAGCTTCATAACTCCAGCTTCTCAAAAAACCAACCACAACACCCAAGTTTGCTTTTATTTTTATTTCTTTATATACACTGTTAAGTGATTCCAACAGTTTTTCTTAGATATGACCTTTATACTGCAACTGTCTTGAATTGATAGTGATGGGTGGCAGTATATCTTACACACAGGTTAGGACCAGCTGGGAACTGGTGCTGATCTGCAATACAGTCATCACCTCACATGGTAGCATTCCCACCTTCATTTCCCCCTCGCCAACCTTAAACAGCACAGTTCATTTTCAATTATCCAAGGCAGTACAGGGGTCAGATAATCAAGGAAAAAAACCCACAGGGATAATACATGAGTACATGTATTAAGTTACAGAAGAACACTCAGTGTAACTGATGCCAAAGAGGTCAGTTATACTGTTGACTACGAATGGACACAAATCTCTTGACTAATACTGACCTCAAATCAGACAGCACTGCATAAAAGTAACTCTCCTGCTCTCTGACCTAAGTTTGCTCACAGGAAGCCAATTTGGGCACTGCTACATTTATGTTACAGTTAATACATAACCTGAAAAATAAATACAAATACGTTAACCTTAGCAGAAACCACAGCTTTGAGAATAAAGAGAAATACATATAATGGAAAGCCTTTCATTTAAAGGTACTGTATGACGATATTTCTAATGGTTACAAATTGCCAGTGTAACATTAAAACCATTATCGATTCTCAGGACAGTTGGCTGGATGTGTAAGGGAAGCTCCACGCCCCACCCCCTCTTCAAAATGTAATGAAACAAAGTCTCAAAACTCATCACTTCTCTGTCATCAAGTTTTGTATTTGTTAATCTAACTAATAATTTGATTACAACAGAATATCATCCATTCATGCTGAAGATCAAGTCAGTGAGGATAATCTGGCCATGCTGGTTCTCCAAACTCTATAATGGTGCCAACTCCTGCAGCCATCTGCAGGATATCGCATTTTCTTTACAATATAGTTGTTAGCCTTCTGGTACTGAAGCACTATTCAGAATTAAACTAGCTGGATATAAATCCAAGTTTTCCTTTCCACATCCCCAATAAGATTAAGGACCTCAAATCCAGCTTCGTTAATAGCAAAGGAAACTTGACGAGTGAGGTATGCTACACGAAATGCTTCTGAAAGTGGAATACTTACACTAAATATGTCCTTTCATACACTGTTTTTAAACTCTGGTACTGAACAGTATAACAATAATATTTTTTCTGACCAATGTAAATATATTTAGTGGAGCAAGCTTTAATATTCTTTAAAAACGTAACTGCTAAAAAACTGTACTGCATAGTACTCATTCATTGTGTCTAGGAGCTGTAATCATCAATTACAACCATCTCATTAGGACTGGTAGTGTATGGACAGACAGCCACAGCCTCAAAGAACACACAGAAATTTGCAAAATAATTTTATATGAAAACTCAGAAGTCATTATACAGCAAACAAAGGTTTTAAGATACTTAGGTCGAAGTCTGACTGTCTAATTATATTTAAGTATGTAAGCCTTCTTAAAAGGAACCTTTAAGTTTTGTTTTACAGTTCTGTGCCTACTATTACACAATTGCACTCAAAGTAAGATTTACATACTAATTGCCTGTGCCTGAATAGCAGGTATTTAAAAATCTATCATAGGATGGTAGAAACAGCAATGAAGAGATGAAGACAACAAGGGAACTAAAAAATGTTGCTCTTCTGGGTCCTACTTACAGACTTGCAAGTGTTTCATTTTGGATTCTGTGCAAGTCTTTGAGGATTAGTGTTCAGAAATTGAATTATGTTACCAAGGTTGAGTTATATTTTGTGTTCTATCAGAAAAGTGATAGGTTGTTTTTTCTAGCAATATTTAGTGTTAAAAATTATCAAAAGCTCTATTTTTGATAGGTAATATTTAATGTTGAATGGCAATATATTTAAAAGTACATAAAATGTTTTAAATTCCAAGTCATATTTCAAAGCAATGCCAACACAATATCAATTTAGTTCCTTTTTTTGTTAATTATAAAACTGAATTAATATTGAAACTGGGGAAAAATTAATCTAATTATAATCAGGTAATTCATAATTCCACTAATCTGAATTCTATTTTTGAAAAATATCAAATATTAGTCGAAGTAGTGCATTAGCTCACCATAGTGAATTATAAATTATTTCCCACAACCACAGATAAAACCTCCCACTAATGAAAGCAAATATTCAACTATCTTTAGACATGCGTTCAGAAACAGATGCCTCACTCCATCCTTTACCATCCAGGATAAGTCAGGCACTCAACTTTAGGGATCATTTAGTATTCTGCATCTTATATCCATACATATAGTAGTGTGTAGAATAATCACTGGAGCCTAGATCAAGACACCATCAGTGAAAGGTCATTTTTCCACTTGTGAGCAGCAAGACAAGGAACAGATGTACAGTCTTTATGAGAAGAATCTTACAACTGATTCTTTTTTGCACTGTTTTTTTTTAACTTAATTCTTTGCCAATTCAAATAATACTTCATAGTTATGAGCATCATTCACTAAAACGATAGCTTGAGGTTTTGTTTTAGTAAACAAGAAATCATAGCTCTATTCTGTTAGTAGCTATTTGTATGCAATTAAATAGACCTCTGCTCTGCCTTCCCTCACTTTGTTATCTTCCACACTTTCTTCTGGTTTCAGCACTTTGTTACTCTCATCTCTTCCATTCCAATTGATACGTCTTTTTATTAGCAGTCAAACCAGGAAGCTACGTATTAGTTTGTAATTTGAACTTTTCCATCTAAAATAACAAAAATACTGGTATTTATTTACTTTAGCTTGTTCTGTGAAACTTCTTTGTCATGAGTATGGTTAGTAACTCTTGGTGTGTCTTTCAATACAATCTCAGTTAAACTAAGCAGGGGGTAAAAACTCACAGAAATCCTTGACTCTTTTAGGACAGCTTTACCTCAGAAGAGAAAAGAAACACACATAAGTGTCTATATAATACAATGAACATAAACGGTAATCTTCCTACTAATGCTAACTTTTGCATTAGCCCTGGCACTTATTTAACTTCCAACAGATTACAGCTATTGCACGTGTTCTCAGCAATAGTGTTTCTGTCACTGCATTTAAGGGACAGAATTCAGGCCTTGTAGAGAGGTCAAGTCTCATAACTTTAACAGATTTTTTCAAAAACCCAGATGCAAAAAATCAATTGATTATTAAGAGCAACTCAGGTTTATTTGTAGATGTTTCTAGGCTTCTAGACATAGAGGAAAAAAAAGAAGCTAGGACACATTAGCCAAGTGAACTATGGAGATACAAATCTTAATAAATCATTAACTTCTATGATACTCTTGAGTGTCTGATGCTGTCAATTCTGCTAGGACATTTCCCTGGATGCAGTGAGAAACCTACTCCCATATTTCAATGCCAAGGGGGTGAGAAAGTTGTGAAGAAGTACATAAAACTTTAGAAGTAACTTGGAGAAATTCCTCCAGATAAAGTTTTGAGGATGATATCTGCAAACCATCTTACAAAGAACCTCTCCGGAAATCCTGCTGTTAAGGGAACTGTGCCTGCTGGAAATGGCAGTGGGGAAGTTGGAAATCTGGGGCAGTATTTAAGGCTATTTCGATAATGCTTCACTCCAGCACAGCTGGTAGAATTGAGACCCCCCAGAGAGCAACCAAAGCTCTTAAGACTTGCCTCTAAAGAATACTGTGACTTTGAAACAATGGGATAAAGACTTTGCTTTCCTTACAAAACCTGTCTAGGTTTTAGAGGAAAATAATTCAAAGACAAGACACTACTGCTGTAACTTGAGATGGTGCATGAGCAGTAAAAGCCAACACATGACATGCTGTAACTAAGCACCTACATTCCTAGCAAGAAAGCTAAATAAAAATTACTGAACATCATCTTTCACTAAAAACTACAGTACAGCATTCCTAAAAAAGGTTACTTTATTGAAGTATTTAATTTTAGGCCCATAATGTTAAATATTTTCCATGATACTCTGAAGAGCAAAATTACATGTTTTAAAGGACATAGAAGTTATTAATTATAAAAAGAAAAATATGCAAATGCTGGGGGATCTTTGTGAAAACATGAACTTTAATTCAGACAGAATTAAATTATTCTTTAACTACAGGAGAGAAACTATTGAGAAAGGAGTCTATTTTTCATTTTCAAATGAAGATGGACACAGTCCTGGAAAACATGCTTGAATTAAAATTACTGGACTCAATATAAAGGCAAATGGGTTAAGTTTAACAACTCATTATTTACAGGTCAAACTACATGATCTGATGAACTGTTCTGACTTCAATTGCAGGAATACAAAACCACAGGTGAGTTCTAAGCAGATGTATTTACTTTCATCTTACACTGACAAAATATAATACTATTTAATGTTTATGAAATTCTGTGCACCTGTACTGTGTTATTTATCCAGTCATTCTCTCACTGTATTTTTACAGGCATGGGCAGTCTCCTTTCTAAGGATTTCGGTTTGGAGTCATTAAACAATGTGTCTGCCCTCTGGTGGTCACACTCACCTTTATATGTTCTCACATTTTTACCTTTTTTAAGTCAAAAATGCACTTTTATATAACTACCACCTACAAGGTCTAACAGGGAATTTAGCTTTTAATCACCCTGGGCTGGCTTGCTTTCCAGTTATGTAATTGCTTATATTTAAACTTTATCATGCAGAAATAGCCCATACATAATTTAAGATGTTCCTCATTTTGTCCATATCTAGAACCAAGTTTAGACAACAATTTTTAAAGCACTCAAGCTACAAGAAAGCAGAAAACTTGCAAAATTTCCCCAGAATAACACCTGAAGTTTCAATTTATATTCATTATATGAGATTGTATGTTTGGTATTGTCTGGGAGAAGACATTACACCTTGTACATTGAAAAGTTGGCTACTAGACTCCAAGGTCCACAAATACATGAAATGCTTCTGAGGGGAAAGATGGATATTTAAAAGACTATTTGCACATTAAAGGTGTCAGAGTTGTACTATATAGAAACTTCAATGACTTTGCATGTCATGCAAGATCAATATGGACAAAAACATTCAATAAGGACCAGGGTCTGTGGTCCAGTTGTTAGCACTGCTCCTTTGACAGCCATGTTAGTTCATGTGACAGGGGAGCAGTCATGCAGCTTCCTTACTTACTTTGTATTATATATATCCAGGAAATAGTTAGAGAAAACTGTTTCCCAGCTCTAAGCCTTCATTGTCAGAGAAGCAGTAGGTGGAATCCTCTCTCCCTCATTATCTGATGCTTTTAAAGACATTAGATGATGTAAAAACCACACAAACTTCAGGAGGATTCAAAATACACTTGGCATGTAGAACACTGACATTGGATTTGCTGGTTGTCTTAGATGTCTAACCAAAAACCAGCTCATGAGTAGACAAAAGCAAGGCAAACAATACATAAGGTACATACAGCTCCAATATGAAGGGTGGGTTCCTTCACACCCCCACAGATGTCCCAAACACTCTTGTAGTATTACTTGGATGGGGTGGCAGTAAAGGTGATAATAGTTCTCATCTGCCCCTATGTCCTAATCAAACCTATGCCTAGGGAAGAATAGTGACACCTGCAACAGAAAGAAGAGCTCAGAAGACCATGGATTCTCTGTAACAGCCCCAAGAACATATGCTCCCTCTTCCACCTTCATTGCCAAGATATTCCCTATCTTGTGGTGTCTCTGAACTTCACTATAAATGAATAATAAATAAATATGGTGGTAAATGGAAGTGGGAATCTTTTACATCTGGTGAAAAGACCATATCCTGTCCAATATCTCTGGTCACAAGGGCTCTTGTCTTCACGACTTACAGACTTGATCACTGCAATAGTGCAGTTACTTCCCCACACTCCAGAGAAAGCAACAACTTCTTCAAAACATGACAGGACTCTGCAACACATCACGATGCAGACTCTGGCTTTTAGTGTTACTCAGAACTCAGTTCACTATGTGGAAAATGGGTTGCCATTATGTCCTGAACTGATTTCACAACAACAAAAAAAGCTAATCACACAGGAACCACTAAATTGCTCATAACTGAAAACGCTCACCATCCATGGAGAAGACAACTCTTCACAGCAGCCAGACCCAGAACTCAAAACATACTGCTCCAAGACTCAAGAATGACTAGAGGCCTCGGTTTATCCAACATTACTTGCAAAAACTCCATTTCTGTTCTTTTGTCTTTTGATGCAGAGCTCCCCTGTTACAAACTTACTCAAGTCCTGTACAATTTTGAAACAATGGGAAAGGAAAAGGAATATATCTCCCTTTTCTGAGCTTCAGTAAGAAATACCTAGTCAGAACATATTAAAAACAGTAAAATGGCTAGCACAGCTTATTAACATCTCATCTCATCCAAAGCAAGAACCAGATTTTGATTGTATGTGGCCGTGTAACAATTGCAGCAAAGTTACCAAATTCAGCTGAGCTGACAATGAAAAAAAATACCTTCCATTTTCAAGAAAAAAGCAGCAACTCAAGGGGGTTAAACTTCCTATTGCATATTTAGTTTGTCTGGACACCAGCATTGGTCTACAGGTGGGGGGGCTTAGTGGAGGGACCCACAGATTCCAGCTTACTCAAAGTGGCAGTAACCAAGTCACTAAACCTGCTTATCCCACCCAAAGAATAGTCATGGCCAAGCTTACCTCTTCCTGATACCACCTGAAAATTGTAACGGGGAAGGCACACAAAGCACCTCCTGCATTTTGACTCCCCTAGAGATGTGAACAGCAGCAGGCTAGGAAACCCCACTTTTTAGTCCTTCTAAACACTGGAGAAGTAGTGAAGAGGACCGTCTATCCTGTTACAGAGGGTAACTTGTGGTGTACAAGCCTACTGACGAACAACGCTGAATTCTTAAATAGTCTTGAAAAGCCCTTTAAATGACAGGGAATATTCCATGAAGATAACAGGGGTATGTAATGTTTTCCTTCAAATTGCTTGATTTAACACTTCCTAGCAAAAAAAACCCCAACCCTTCATGAATAGTAAGACAAATTCTTGTTTTTCTTATTCTGCTCCCCTTCAAGTAACTCACTTCCCTGCTTTTGACATGCTCTTCAAAATTCTTCCCTCCCTCAGGACTGGTTGCACTTCCCACCTCACACCAAGGAGCTATCCCCTGCTTCATCCCACACACTTTTATACATAAGTTGTACATACATTCCCTCTCGATCTATTCTACTCAGAGCTCCCAAGACTGTTGCCTTTTCCCTTTAAGATTTCCAGTGAATTTTATTCCCAACTCCCGCACTTCTACTACTTCTTTCTAATGTAAAGGTGAATAATAGATTTTGTTCTTCATCTTTCTCCTCATACAGTAGTCCTCCTCATGGATTTTTTTTTTTCCCTTCCCATAATTCATTGTCTTCAGCCTGCCTCTCTGAATTTTGTTCATTTCTACTACTCTGCCCATGCTACAATATTCAGCGGGAAGACTTCCCTTGGCCAGTGCCTATGCACTGGTTGGCTAACTCCATGGTATTATCCTCCACCAACAGAACTGTTCCCTGACTCCAAATCTTGTACAACAGCTGGCTTTTGCACTAATTGATTATATACAATGCCTTTGCATACACACAGACACACACGGAGCTCTACAGTGTTGTGACATTGTAAAGGCAACTCCTTTACATGAACCCTCAGAATCAAGTTGGACAAATGCAGCAACACTGAAAACACGGGAAAAGGGAAGTTGGAAGTGAGACGCATAGTTCAGAAAGACAAAGAAAATCTGTACTCATGTATAAACAGTCAGCTCCTCACTTAGGTAACAGTCTAAAGGAAAATGGTATGTTAATATTTTGGGTGGCTGCGCAGAAAAGCCTAATTAGCAGCCAAAGACTAACTCATACAACCAGGAAGTTATGGATCGACTTTTGTTTTCCTCAAACAAGCTGTTAAACAGTAACAATTACATAATTTAAAGCAGAGGAAATTAAAAGGTCATATATACCTAACGGTGCAGACAAAGTATTAGGACAACTGTATTCCCACTGGGACACAACCAAATTCAACAATCTTACATGAGTATTTACAGAATTTAGAGAGACTACATTCGTACTAATTCTGTCCGATTTAATTGACAATTTAGACAGCTAGTTCCTTTCTAATGCGGCTGTTTTTTAAAGTTATCACGTCCTCATAAGTTGAACTGGCCTTTTTTTCCTTGTTTGGCTATTTTTGTGCATCAGAGATGCTCTGCATGAAATGCTGCTTTTTATATAAAGTTTGGTTGCTTAAAGTAGAATGGGGGTACTGTGAGCTCTTACAGAAACATTTTATAATTCAAGCTGTTATGCTTCCATACTAAAAAGTTAACAAGGGGAAAGCTGTAATCACATTATGAATTGAGCCATTTCAAAACCGAAACAGTGTAGGAAAACAGTGTATTCACACAAAATGAATACTAAGATACATTTATCCTGATTCATACAGCAAAACAAAAAAAATTGAAAGCTTCTTACAACAGTTAATAGAGGATCCAGATGAACATTTCTGTACTTATTCAACATTTACTAGAAGGGAGAAGCTAAAGAGCGATCCAGAGGAGTATTTGCAATGCAATTAGGCTAGACAAGTAACTCTGAATGTATGCCAGCTGCAGGGGCCTGCCCTTAATTCACACAATCAAATGTCTAGTGTGTCGCACAGTGTCTAGCATCAGTATCTCCACTATTACAAGTCTCATCAGATATGTACTTGTTTACTGAGCATCTTAATCAGGGTCTGAACACATATCTAGCTGTACCTTCTAGCAGTCTATATGCCAGTCCATCACCATCTGTCAGTTAAAGCTTCCACAGATAGAAAAAAATCAATTCAAACAAATGCGTTCGGCACTCAAACTAAGCTATCATTCACATTTCAATATAAGACTTGAATTCCTTTTCAGTGTTCTTCAACTTTGACCCAGCTCTACCCCCTCCTTCACTGAAAAGGGCAAAGACAACAGCCCAGCAAGTGGGACAGGCAAAACAGACCTCCTTTGTTCACTTTTTCCCTTTCAGTTTTCTATTGAGGTAAATAACTGAAAGCTCAGCCAGCCTCCAGTAGCTCGGAAGAAAGCAATATAGCTAGCTTGCAGCTAGCCTTTCCTGGTTAACAAACAGTAGGACAAAACTTACGGTGCATCGTATTAATCTTATTGTTGGAGATTAACTCTTCACAAATTCCCTTAATATTGTATTTACAAGACAATATTCATAAATGTCTAAGTTATAATATCTTTAATACTAAACTGAATAGGCAATACACATACTTACCAATTTAAAATGCAACAAATTATCACTGCGGAGAAAGTATAACTGAATTTTTTGAATACTATCAGCCCACTCAGGAAGGCAAAATCAAATTCATTGCATATTGCCCAGCAGACAACCTCCTACATTATTCCCTCAGCTTACATTACCGAGATATACTTTCTCTGTATGGCTTCCCGTTTTACCAACTCTGTTCATAAAACATAACAAAATGAACACATCCAGTGAAAACTGGATAGCACAGTTTTACTGTACTATTCCAATATAATGGAAGGTAAGTAATCGCAACTCAAGGTGATTTGGGACAAATGAATAAAACTACAGACTAACAGCAATTCCACAGCCGCAGGCAAAACAGATTTAATTTTTAGGCTGACTGAGCTATTTGAGCTGTGCAATAATCTACTAAGAAAAACCCAAACCCTTAGTGTATTCAGCACGTTTTATGTCCAGATACCGTGGAGTCATTTCCCTACAGCAGGAAGAATGGAGAGACTACTAGCATTATCTTTTCCTGACTTGAAATCGGAATCCTCAAACCAATAAAGTCTGTCAATTAGAGAGACATCTCATTACCCCAGGAAACTCTAACTTGGTTACTAAAGCTTTTGCTGTCACCTTTTTGAGCACCAGAGAGAAACACCAAAGCACAACAAGGTAACAGGAGGTATCAGTATGCACTGGATTTGTTATTTCATTTCATTTCCTGAAAATAAAGACCATTTTAAAAAGCCAAGTTTTCTCATTACAACCCTTCTTATCAAACAAGCTGTAGTATATGCGATAAATATTACTCTTTCTGCAAGAAGACAAGGAATGATAACTAAGGCTCAGTTTCTGGTGATCTTGTTCACCTTGAACATTATTACTTTTGAGTATATTTACCATGGCCAGTAAGACTAATTACAGAACTAAGATACCAATACGAGTATGATTAATTGTGGATTTATTCTGCAAGTTGTGAAGAGGGTTTTAGCTCCATCATTAACACCAGCTGGTACACACTACCCCATCATCCAACATGGTCACACAGCTGTACAGTTTTCCTTTAGCTACATCGCCTTTGCACAATCCAGAATGTGAATTCATTCAATGGATCCCGAGTTCTGTCAACATCAAGCGGCTTTCTGGTTTTGCTTCTTTACATGCAATATTCTCAGAATACAACACTTTCCCAATTCTGTATTGATACAGCAGACAGCTAATTTTAGACACCCAAGAGAATTTCACCATACCTCGAAATTCAAATAAGTAACTTTCACAGACTTCGATATCAAACTCTTTAGCAACTCTGGTCACTTGCTTTGCAATTTCTATTCAAAACTAAGGACAACCATCAACTGAACAAATGCCTAAGGTGTGTTCATACAAATGGTAATATCAAACAGATTAGACAAATATTAAAAATATGCTGCACCTGTAAGTCAGTTTTCTGACTTCTAGGTCCTTTGAGCTAGTATGTAACACTATAGTATCCTTCTCTTTCCCGCTGATATCCTTTGCCAAAGGATACCAGCAAGACGCATCTTTTGGCATATACGCTGCTCTCAAACTCAAAATGAAGTCCAGATGCCTTCTGATCTTGTACAGTGACCTATTCTATGCACAGCCCCATATAATTGCTCTCCATAAATTATCACATTGATTATGTTAAATTATGGAAGAAGTTGAAATGATTAATAGTGCACTTGTTAGACACAATGAAGTTTTCAGGTTTCATCTACCTTTTCCATAATATACTTAATTAAGAATCAAAATGTATTTTAGTACTCAGAAACAGAGAAAGAAATATGCAAAGACAGGGAACATCAGAAAAAAGAAACCCAGGTGGTTAATACTGGCTTCTTGACTCAGCAGGAGGTTGTTTTGAATAAACAGTGAAAAGCTGGACCTTTATGGATAAAAGAACATCTTATCATGATCTATAGGTTCCACTGGAGAGTTACATATCACATTTTCCATTCTTTTATCTAACTATGCAGACAGCTAAGAAATAGTATTTCTTTCACAGAGTACTTGTCAATATGGAACAGCCTTATTGACTGGGCTGAAGCACACTATGATCTTAAATATTTAAACAGCTTGGCATTATTAATCAGGTACTGTTTACACTTAGGCTCCGAAGCCTTGGTTTAAACACATTTCAGACTTCAAAACTAACACATCTATGCTGAAGAGTTCAGCGGCAGACGAAGGTTTAGTTAATTATTACTTTTTAACCAAAGAGCAAGTGTATTTGTGGCTCAGACTTCATTGCAATTTTCTGCATTAATCGCCACCAAGAGAGGGGAAGCAAAACAAGGGCAAATAGGAACAGCTCAGGATCCAGCCGCATTTTAGCTATTTCATACCTAAATAAAATTGGCGTTGCTACAGGCTGCAAGAAGGGGGAGGAAAGAACAAAAACCCAAAACAAAACCAGCTGATAAATAAACGCGTAAAAGCCGAAAAGACGGATCCCGGCACTTCAGCACAGACAGCTCCTTCCCCCGCACACGCCGCCCGCCACCGCCCCCGCCGGGCCCTCGCCCCCGCCGGCCAGCGCACGAAATGGCGACCTACCCGCCGAGGGATGTGGGAGCGTCGCAGTCGCGGAGCGTCTCCGCCCGGCCCGGGCCGGGCCGGGCGGAGACGCTCCGCGGCTGCGACGCGCCGGTCGTCCCGCCCGTCCCCCGGGGGATGTCGCCCACCGACCCCCGCAACAAAACCCTCGGGCTCACCAGGTGCCTCCTCACAGCCGCTGCCGGCGTCGCCCGCACAAGGTCTCCGCGCCCCGGGCACCAGTCGCTGCCGCCCGGGGAGGCGGGGAGGGGGGGGGGGGGGGGGGGGGGGGGGGGGGGGGCGTGTGCCGCGCCGAGCCCCGCTCGCCCGTCCCCTCATAGAAGCCCCAGCACCCACGGTAGACCCGGCCCAGGCGGTGCCGGGCGGCGCGGACGGGTGGCTCCTCACCGTCGGGGCGGCGGCAGCGGCGGAGGCACAGGGGGCTGCCACCGGCTGCCGGTGCGGCAGCGGGCGCGGCACCTCCCGCAGCCTCAAGCGCGGTGCGGTGACAGGGACGGCCAGGCCGGTACTCACGGGAAGCTGCAGCCTCTCTGCCCGGGGAGAAGGTCGAGGGGGACCCGCGGCCGCGCTCTTGCTCTTCCTCCTCCTCCTCCTTCTCCTGCCCGCTCGGCAGCCCAGCGAGAAGAACCGAGGCAGGCGCGCTCCCGCGCCTATCACCTCCCCGGCACCCCCGCCCCCGCCGTACCGCGGGGCGCGCTCCCGCGGGAGGAGGGGAAGGCGCGCGTCTGCGCGAGCTGCGCCGGGGGGTTGGGGCGGGGCGGCTCTGGCGGCGGCGCGGGTCTCTCGCACCTGAGGTGGCGCGGGGCGGCGGCCGGCGGGGCGGCGGCCTCCATCTTGGGCATCGCCCCGCTGCCACCGCCGGGGGAAGGGAGCGAGCCCCGGCCGTCCTCCGCCTGGTGGGCGGCTGCCGACCCCTCTCCGTCCCTCCCTCCGCCACCCGGGTCAAAATCGGGGTAAAATCGTTACCGTGCTCTGCGAGCGGACCTGCAGGCGGTGCCAGGTCTCGGCCTTCTCAGCCCCCCGCCGCGCCTAACCGCCGCCCCTTCTGGGGCGTCTGGAGGATAACCGACCCGGCCGCCGGCCCGGCTGGAGCCTCCTCAGCGCCTGTGTCGGGCAACGGCGGCAGCTCCCCTGCCCTCCCCCGGTCGGGGAAAGCCAAACACTCCTCGGGGCACCCCCACACTCATACCCCCCCCCCCCCCCCATCAGCGGTGCGGGCCGTGGCAAAGGCGGCGTTTTAAATAGGCGCGTTACTTTAGCCCGGCAGTGCCCCTCTAAATAGATGGTTTCGGCTAGTTTCCAAACTAGAGACAAGGATATTATTTTACACTCGAGAATAGTCCTATTGAACTCGGTAGCGCAGCTCACGTGTGTAGTTAAACACGGGTGTTGGCAGGATTGGAGCCAGTAATTTCGGCCGTGGTGGGTACAACAATACAGTAAATTAAACTGACTTCGGAAAGACAGAGGCTTGCGTTGCCGGCTTCTTCTGGGGGGCGGTGGAATCCTCCGCGGCATGCCGGTTGTCCTGGGGACCGCCGCAAATAGCGGAGCCGGTGGCTTGCCCACAGCTCGTACCAGCACGTTCTTCACCAGTCAGAGCAAAATTGAATTAGGTTAAATTTCCAGTTCACAAGTTCAGGAAGTCAGACGCTTAGATGCGATCACTTAAAGAGGAGCTCTGCATGAGACCGTTTGGAGAAGAGTCTCGGATGAGGGTTATTTCAAATAAACCTTTCTGCTGAACACGCCTCTCAATCGAGAAGCGCTCACAGTGCTCACCTTCCCTTTGCTTCTTGCAGTTAATTTAATGCACAATGTCAGAAAGCCTTTTAATATCATTTTAAGACTTCTATGGGCTATGCTCAATATTGCTCAAAATTAATCCAAGTCTACGTTTAACATGTAGTAAATGTGATTATCTGCCGCTGCTGAACTTGCTTTTGGATCAGCCATTTTAGGAATAGCCTTTTGCGCATTGCAAGGTGGCAATTTTTATAGTGGTTAACTCTTTATTATACATTTCAGGAAACAGCTTTCAAGGTGAACTCTATGGTGACGACTTAATAGTGCAAAACGCAATGCCCAAGATGAGCAAAAAGCCCTTACCCTGCACCTCTGCAGAAACCCCATTATGACTCTGGCAAGTTAAATCTGAACAGCTGACCTACTGAAAAACAACACTCTAGATGCATAACAGATTCTATAAATGATATAGCATATAAATATCCAAGGGTTAAACAATAAGTCAGACACTACTGCTTCAGACTTTAGAGATATTCAAGCTCCTATCAATCTGAGGCCAGGATATTATTGTTTGAGACCTGAATATGCAAAGAAGATTAGATGAATGTGAAGAAAATCCTTTCATAGAGAACGGGAAGTAAGTGCTGGAATTTTTTGTCTACCCCTAAATGTTCTTTACTTTTGTTTGTTTGCTTACTTTTTTTTTTTTTGCTATACAACTCCCATGTTCCCAACTAATGTATTTAATCTTAAATACAAAACCACTACAGTGTAAGTAAACATTCAGCAATGTGTAAACAAGGGGTCTAAAATGTTACGATATTGCCTGACTTTGCTTCCAAGATACTGTGTTCCATAAGGAGAATATGTAGCCACTCCTGGCTTTGAGAAAATATGGGTATAAAATGCTGAGAGAAGGATGATTTCTCAGACAGCTAGCTATCTTTTTGCATCCTTGACAGGTTCGCAGGGAAATGTGGTGAGCCAAACCTTCAGGAGGTGGACTGAAGAACTGCAGGACACTTCAGGGGAAAGACTTGAGTGGAAAGTTTAACTTTCTTAAAATGTAGGAGCAAAGACCTGGTGAGTATTTAGATGGCAAATGTACCAGATTTTATAAGCATAAACCAGCAGGCTGTGGCATACCACTGGGTGCAAGTTAGACCACAGAAACCAAATAAATGAAAAGATTTCACTGTTGCAGGGAGGGTGTAATAAACAACTCTATATTGATGAATGATTCGGCTGAAATGTTGCAGCTGGTATGATTATACCCTTATGATTCCCCTAAGAATTTAAACTCCATGTTTTTTATATTACAGAGATAAACAAATACACACATTCGATAGCACAAAGCAGAACTTTCCAAATGGTGGCATACATATAATTATCAGTAAACAAGTAAATTCAAAGGTTTATGCAGCCTATTACAGAGCTAGGAGCTACTTCTGCTGGTGATGGCATCCACTATTGTGGACAAGTGCCATCCATACTGGCAGTAGGATGGTGGCACCAAGCAAAAAGAAACAGGTGGGCTTGTTGGCATAAACAACAACAGCCATTATGATAAGCAGAAGTTGTGTGGCTGAAGGAGTATTGGCTTTCAGAGTTCTCTGCTGCCTTGCATCTTTTCTGTAGTCATCACACTACTTTTTGTAGCATTTCTCCTCACTTTGCCTGCTGCAATTATATCCATGGATGGGCAGTTGCAAACATAGTGGTTTAGTCTTCATGTTGCTTTAATATCAACCTTGATTTGCTTAGCTATCTACCGTCATCTTCTATATTAATCTGTTAGGGTTTTTTGTAGTCTTTGTTTAGGGAAGCATTGATCAGGTACGCGACGCATTCATTTAATTGATACACGTACACATGATCACAGTATTGTGACACAGGAAAAGCTATCAAAAATTTGACTGTGATGGGTATCAGTCATGATCTGGACATTTGCAAAGTGTTTTTAGGAAGAAGTTACCAAATAAAATATTCAGAGGGCTGATACATTGGAAGAGGCTAGTGTTAGCTGAAAAGAATTCTTTGACATTTTGTTCCTAGACCAGATGTTTTTAAGGGATATGGAGAGACATTTTGGGTTGTTCATCTCACCTAACTTTAGATGTCTACTATGTGAACGTCTGCATCTGAGCGAGTCACTCTCTCCACAGAGTATAAAGGGAACCAGAAATAGGCACTTTTAGCATATGATTCATCTGACCCATTTTAGATGTCTACATTAGGATAAGCTGAGTTGCATCCTAGAAATGCCTGTTTCTCTCCATTGACTGTAACAGGACCAGCGGGTGTCTCGTTCAGCTGTAAATGTCTACATTGTAAGAGTCTGCATTTACTCAGCTGAATGCCACCCATGTGATTTTAACATGAGTTATCCCACTGCTCCACTGTTCCACTTGTTTTGAGGTCTTACAATGGTGAATGGAGCACAGTGTAGCACGCAAAGTACTTTACACAAAGTAAAATGGTGAGGAATACCCCGCTGAATATATTGAAAGTCAATAAAATTTAGACTAATCATATTCAGTAGATTATGGGGCCCTCCCAATCAAAAATTGAACAACTTTTGAGATGAATTTTAATCTAATTTATTTATGGGCATTTCAGATTTCTTTTGGAGGATCTTCTGATACCATAATAGTAAAGTAAACGCACTTACTACTGGACTAATACTTTTTGGAAGCTAGTGTTTATTTACTATAGCAGCGTAAAATGTGAGTATTTCTAAGCAGAAAAGAGACCAAAGATAAGATCAAAAGCTTAAGTGATAATGTCTAATGTTAAAAGCTGCACTGCTTGGTATACAGTAACAAAATCAGCTTTCACAGAGAACCAGGCAGAGGATGTGTTTTGATGTAAAATATGTTGAGAATTAGGCTAGCAAGAGAATCATACAGGAAAGACACTACACAGAAGTGTTCTGATGTGCTGTCAAGAATTGAAAAATAATACTTAATTTAAGTCTTCAGAACTATTTTCTCAAAAGACAATTTGTGACTACAGTTAGGTACTGCTGTGCCTGATATATAAGCTATCACCTAGGCTTCCCTTACAAGAAATCAGAGTTCTTCTAGCACCTAAGAAGGCTAGCAGGCTAAGCAAAGAGCCAGTTAGTGACAGCCACACGGAAATGCTGTGGTTTTAATCTTGCCTTTTTAGGACTTTAGATATTCCAAGCTTCTGGGAGACACTGCCAGAGATTCACAGGGCTGAAACTTCCTTCGGAATTAGATACTTGAATGCAAAATGGAAGGAGAGGATCCTGTTCTTTGAGGAGCAGATGGAGAGGAGGAGCTGCCGGGCTATCACCTGTCCCATCTTCCATTAGCTTGATCATTAGAGTGCTGAAAAAGGAAGTAGGAGGTCGGGGCTCAGTTGTGTCCTTTGCTTAATGAACTTGAACTTCTCGGAGCACAAACCTTACAACAGTATCTAGGAGAATCTGAGGATGAAGACAGAGTTTTCAATCCACCCTATTGACACTCTTCCACCTTGTACAGGACAGTTAAATATTGAGCGAAAGTAAGATTACACACATAAAATACATCTCACACAAACACACAGAAACTCTGTAATTGATATATTTGCCTATGTATGGGGAAACTTTGGTTCTAACCCTGTGTTTGCACATATTTCACTGCTTTTTTGTGTCTTTTTTTTTTAAATTAGATTTGTAACTGGCCTCCCTTCTCCCCAGTAGCTTGACTATCTAGACTAACAATTAGAGCGTTCTCTCTTGTGCCTATGAGTATTTAATAATTCCATGCAAAGTGAAATACCTTTGGAAGGAGAGATGACAGCACCATTTTATTTTGGAATACTCCATTTCTTAGCTGCTAGTTAGCAAAGGCTGAAAAAGGAGTTAAACATATGTCTCACATACCCTGGACAATTCTAATCACAGGAAGATATTACAATCAGCTTGGTTTTGTGTCAAGTGTAATCAATCAGATAGATGTGCTCTGAGAATGCTTAAGAGATCAAGTTTTTCAGGTAAAAGAGAGAGGTGAACTTTTTAAAACATCCACAGATACCAAAGTATGCAGACCACGGTACTTTTGGCCATGCTCAGAAGGTGATCTCAAGGAACATAAAGGACTGTTGGAACTTGTCAGAAACTTGAGAGAGAAAGGATTATATAAAATATGTATTTAATGTGATCCGTGGCATATTACAGAAACTACATCTGTTTTTGACAGCTGTATTCAACATGGTGAAATGGCTCAAGTCAATGGAAATTTGATATTGATTTCAACAGGACCAATGTTTTATCTGGTATATAAATAAAGGAAGGAAGTCCTTCACACACAGCGGATTAAACTGTCTGCAAACACCAAACATGTTTTGTGTGCATGATTAGAGTTCACATTTTTCCATTAGAAGAGATTGGCTGAGACAGTTAAAAATCTCTTACAAGCCTAATTCATGGTTCAAGGTTCTTGAAAAACTGCTCCACAAAGATCAAAAGTCAACAGACACCAGGCAGTTTATCCCAGGGACTTCTAAAGTGCTGAATACTAAGCAGCTCCATTTTCAAAAACAGGAGCATAAAGTCAAGCTTGACCTTAGGATTTAACCTGTTGCATCTTTCAGCTAAGTGTCTCTCAGGTTAAGAGAGTTTGTCTTCAGTGGGGAGTTTTCCATTATGGAAATGAGCTAGGAAGCAACTCCAAGATTCTGGAAAATGCCTAATAATAGCTATTAGAGCTAAAACTCTTGCTTTAGTGAAACTTTATTCCAATCCACCAAATGTTCATGCACTTGTTTATTTTGCATATACATAATGTGAATGAACTTAATGATTCACACACAAAAAAATTAAGCATGTGCTTAAGTCTTTTCAGATGACAAAGAGCAAAGAGTAAGATCTGCTCCCTTTCCCAACACATGAATATGAATTTTGATCACATGTGGTAAGGCTTAGAATGAAGGAAAGGTTTTGCCTGGGAAACTGAGAAGAAGGAGGGGAAAACTGGTGAAAAATTACATCAATTAAGTCCTTTTGAAGTTATCCTTTAGTCTTGAACTAGAAAAACACCCAAAGGGGTTTTGTAGTCTGCTTGCTTAAGATACACCTTGTTCTCTAAGTCTGATGGACCTTCTAAGGATGAGATTAGTTTTAAATTACAAACACACCATTGCCTAATGGCTTATGTTTGGATTTCTTGAAGCAGTTTAAGTGAGAAAATCTCTGGATAAATTGCCTGGTTCTACTAGGTTCCCAGAGGAGAGACATCAGTTCATGGTCCTTGTAGCTTTGTGAAGCAGACGACAGTGAACAATATCAGCTTTATTTTTTTCTGCATAACTAAACGTATTTCCAAGATTCTCTTGTATTGGTCACTATATCAGGATAATTATGTATTTTTAAAGGTCCAGAAAACTATAATTACTTTAAGTGAAAGGTTTTGCACTTCATGTTTTTATTTATGCTAGTCCAAAATGCCAAAGAAAAAACGAGTTCTGACCCTGAAAATGTACAATCCACACAGGCAAAACACCCAGAATAGGAGGAAAAGCAATGCCTGCACAGCCCATCACCTCAATAACAACGCATACTGTAATGCAGTATGTGAGTATTCTCAGCTTTAACTGGCAGTGAGGTTAGTTAATAATTCATAGGGTCTGTCATAGTCCAAGCACCAAATGGTGTTAAGAAGATGTGATTGATGATCACCACAATAGCTAATCCCTAGCCCTTTGGGAAGCCTGGAAGAGGAGCTGAGATCCCCTGGGAACGTTCTAGTTGTGATGACCTCTAGGTACGAATTGGGAATTTAGAAGAGTTCAAGAAACCTGCCCCAGATGAATCAAATACTTCGAAGGACTCAGAAAAAAATTTACTGAAAACGTTTAATGTGGAACACAACAAATTAATTAAAAACAATGCATTCGTGCATCACAAGAAATGTAATATATACACATTTAACAAAAGAAAGGAATTTTAAAATGAAAAGATGCTGAGATGTTCCAAATGCTGACCGGTGACATCCTGTTGGAAATAATTTTCCCCATGCTTTTGAGTTTAAATTGAGGTGCAGCGAATTTGCAAAGGTCCTGTTGCATGTGCAGGTGGGAGCCTCAGCATAAACAGAAGGAACACCTTTCTTTTATCCCCTCATTCCTAATAGAGAATTGCACTGATACATAAACAGCAAGCAGATCTATTTAGTTTTACCATTCTGTCTCTAGCGATGAGCGGCTGCCTGTGTTTTTGTATTTTGTTTGATCATTTTCAGTTCATGGTATACTGGCATAGCACTTCTCAGTAAAGCAATTGAATGGTTCACTATGTCCTCTTCTGCTTGATCTCCCCTAACCCCCTGCCCTTTGCCGCACAGTCCCTGAGCTTCGTTGTTTTTCTATGCTTTTCTGGCAAGAGCATACAATTTTCCTCTCACAAACTGAAGGAAAGTGACACAATTTCTAAGAATACTGGAAATGAGTCTTCTCTGCCTCACTATTTACACTTTGCTGGAAGAGCTAATATCACATACAGCAATTATCGTGAAGTTTGGGTATCTTCCATCTATGTGCTGTATGTCACTCAAATACATGAAAAACCTTAGTTAATGATGTATGATCCCTGGTGTTCACACTTTCCTCTCACTGGAAATGAGCCCTTTTCCAGTTCGCGTTTCTAAGATTGTCAGTCTTTCATTCCGTAACTACCCTTGCTCCTTCCAAAGTGCTCAGGCAGGGCTCATGTTTAAAGGATAATCACTCACCTCCTCTGGTGCTGGAACCCACTTCCCTGCTTGCTGTGATGCTGACTGCGACAGGAGTCCAGCAGTTTCCTCAGCTCAGGAGTTCCCTTGAATATTTTGAAAACTTGCAGAAGCAAATCAGTATAGTCACCAGCTATACGCCCTCAAATCAGATGGCTGAAGTGACAGAGCACAAACTAGGCGATATTTCGTCACCAACAGTGGTGCAAAGAAATTTTCCTGGTGTACTCAAACTGACTATTACCAACTGAATTTTTCATTTCTTTAATAATAAAGGCAGAGTGGAAGCAAGCCTGAAAATGTAAAGCATGCAGTTTTGGTGCTCCTTGGTGCTGTAAATCCCAACTGGTGACAAGCGATGTGGTCCATAGGCTGGCGCTAGCCCTCACAGGTGTAGCTGGCGGACTCTGAGGCCCACAGCTGGAGGCAAGGTGGGTCAACCAACGTTAGGAGAGGCAGTGGAAACCTCTGGATCTATGGGACTGATTCCCTGACTTTTTCATCTAATACGGTCCCTAAAATGGAGCCAGAAGAATGCCTGTACTTCTTACAGGGAACTTTTAACTGGGCGTGGATACATCCAGGTTTTTTCTGTATGTGGGCACGCACCTGTTCGCTATTTTCCACTACCATGGATCACACAAACAGCTTTAAGTCTGAGTTCCCTCACATATTTAAATACGCTAAATAACCATTTTATTTAGCACATTCAATAGTAATTTGCATATTTGATATATGAATATCTGTAATCAATACACAAATGAAGTTGTGGCTTACTGTTTCAGTCTGTGCCTTCAAGCCAAATAGGTTCATCTGTCATCTGGATTTCTCTTCAAAAACATGGTATATATATTACCTTTGACATCAAACTTTGTTTTTTCTGCTAACCTCCACTTATGTTCTGAAGTTATTTTTTGTTGTTGTGATTGGGGAGGAACCTTCTACCATACCCAAAATCAATCCCTTGGCACCATCTATGATCTTCTGTTATTTTAGCTATGTAGTAATGATTTTCTCACTTCTCCAATCATCTGTTGTTCTGAGAAACATTTGTGCTCCACTCAAAGGTTTAGAAATGCTTTAACACTGACATTTTTGAGCAGGAGAGACAAGGCTATTGCTTTTTTTGCTGTAACACTTTTATCATTCTTTGTTCTATGGCACAAATTCAAGAAGTAACATGAAGAGAGCTATCTTAGGCAAGTACACTCTTGTCCAGAAATAAACAGAGAAATAGATGAGCACAAAGACTGTTCTATAAGCCATTTAACATTTGTTTATAACAGCAGCATTAGGTTTCAAAATTAGGCATGTGATCATTAAAGACAGTACACAGCATTAGAGGTACAGGGGCATCAGAAGTCAAACCAGGCATAGACAAGTCCACAGGGCAGAGCTAAAAAATGTAAGAGTTCTTCAGAATGTGGAACAATGACATAGAAAAAAATTGATCTTTTCCAGGAAAGAGAAAGGGAAGATCTTGAAGCAGGACTCAGGTAGGAACTCATATAGAAATGCTATCATACCTTTTGTCCCTAGGGAAGTAAACCTAGACCTTGATTCACAACAGCTATTGTTCTAGAGCTTAAAAGCAAGATGAGAATAAGACAAGATGACTTGTGTCGTGGTTTAGGGCCAGCCAACAACAAAGCACCACGCAGCTGCTCACTCACCACGCGCCCGGCGGGATGGGAAGGAGAAAATACAATGAAAGGCTCCTGAGTCGAGACAAGGACAGGGAGGGATCACTCACCAATTATGGTCACAGGCAAAACAGACTCGACTTGGGGAAAAAAGAAATCAATCTAATTTGTTACCCACCAAATCAGAGTAGGATAATGAGAAATAGAACCATATCTTAGAAACATGCCTTCCTCCCACCCCTCCCTTCTTCCTGGGCTCAGCTTTGCTCCCGGTTCCTCTACCTCTTCCCCCCGCAGCGGCGCAGGTGGACAGGGAATGGGGGTTGCGGTCAGTTCATCACACGCTGTTTCTGCCGCTCCTTCTTCCTCAGGGGGAGGACTCCTCACACTCTTCCCCTGCTCCAGCGTGGGGTCCCTCCCACGGGGGTCAGCCCTCCACGAGCTTCTCCAACTCAAGTCCTTTCCACGGGCTGCAGTCTGCCGCAAACTGCTCCAGCGTGGGCTTTCCCATGGAGTCACAGCCCTCTCCGGGCCCAGCCACCTGCTCCGGCGTGGGGTCCTCCACGGTCTGCAGGGGAATCTCTGCTCCACCGTTAACCTCCGTGGGCTGCAGGGGGACAGCCTGCCGTCTCACCACGGGCTGCAGGGGAATCTCTGCTCCGGCGCACCTCCTCCCTCTCCTTCTTCACTGACCTCGGTGTCTGCATGGCTGTTTCTCTCACATCCCACTCCTCTCTCCGCTGCAGATTTTTTTCCTCACACTTTTTTCCCTCTTCTTAAATATGCTATCACAGAGGCGCTACCACCATCACCAATGGGCTCAGCCTTGGCCAGTGGTGGGTCTGACGTGGACCCAGGGAAGCTTCTAGCAGCTTCTCACAGGAGCCACCCCTGTAGCCCCTCCCCCTCCCCCACCACACAAACCCAACACAACTTATCTGAGCAAAACGATGAAATCCTAGACATCTTCGCAGAGATGTGGAAGAGTAGATGCACCCGAGTGCACAGCTGACTACTTGCGACCATCTACTGTGATGTCTTGTTTTAGTAACGAGAGAGACATACGCGTAGAGATTAGAGATACACAGCTCTGACACATATACCTGAATAAAAGCCCAAACATGTAAGATACTAACATTGAGCCTTCTGTGATCTGATTTGTTGACCTTCACAGTAGGTGACTGCAGACAAGAGGCTAACACTAAAATACAGACTAGCTGTAGCAGGTATTGTTTAATTCAAGCTAAATGAAGGCTGCAGTGCTCTATCTCTATAAAGCTACTTGAGCATGTCTGCATCAGATTACAAAATCAAGTACATTCAATCATTTTCTAATCTGCTGTTTACTGTTGTGGAGAAGGGGTTTATGAGATGCAATGTGTTTGTTTTTACAAATACAGTCTGGCAGGGTGACTTACCTTCTGAAGAACCTCTTTATTCTTGCTTCTTTTTAGGTAACTAGGGAAGAAAAGCTGCCCAGGAACTGTCATGATAAAAAAGTACATACTTCTGAGCACCTAATTAGAAGTTCTGTTTGCTACTTTGTACCGGCTTTGGGTCTGCTTTGTGCGGTTTCAGATTCCTTCGTTATCTTCCCTTAGCATGCCTCTGGCAGCAGCCATAATGCTTTGGGGCTCTGGAAAAAGACACAGCTGATGTCTGGGGGCCATGTTCCTCAAGGAACAGGACTCCTACACTACCGTTCAGATCGCCTCCTCATGTGGTCTGCAGTGATTTGAGACTGCCAGCACATATTCCATGCCGCCTCCATGGTGCATGCTTTTGCCCACACAGATAGCACATCTCTGCAAAAGCATGGCAGCACAAGCACACATTGGGACCAATTATGTTTTTCCACCATGAACAGGAGAGTGCCCTCTCACATGACAGAAAACTTGACTTTTGGAATAGCAGCCTGCCTATCCCCATGTCACCCCATAATGACAACCGAAAGTCATGAGTGGCTTGTAGGGTTAGCAGAGCAGCGCCCATGCTTATCCTTTGGCTTGCTCGGGAAACATGCTCCCAGACTTGAAAACCTGCTCTAACGCCTCTCAGACCAACACTGAATCTGGCTTGGGAACTTTGTTGTCTCATTGTACAGTAGGTTTCTCCAGGACAGAAGGTTGGCATGGGAGTCTTCTTTCGAGGAACTGTCCCAGGCAGAAAGGAGAAGGCTTGGCACCAGCTCCCTGCTAAGAATAACTCTCTGCCCATTTCACAAACATCCCTGTATGTCAGCTGGGCACTTGATACCAGATCTGTCAGGGATGCTCTTGATACAAAAGGTTACCAGAACAAGGTACCTACTGTCAGCTGGAGTTTATTTGTTCTGGGGACTTCACACCTCTGAAGTACTTTTGCAATGGGGAACTTACCACGGGGACCTTCTCCAGAGGGACCTCTTAACACTGCCAGTCTTTCACAATGCCTTAGGGTTTGGCAGTCTAACCCCAACTCGAAATCAGACATTTCAAAGTATTTTGGGGACCTGAAAAATAGTCCTTTCCAGTGCTTTTACTGACTTTGAGGTGACTGTGGGCTATTGTGACCATGGAGTATTGTTTTCTGAGGCCTGGCTGCAAGAGCTGCTTCTTTACAAGTAGCTATTGTGAAGGAGGAAAGCAAAGCCATTGTGTCCTGGGCAGTAATAATGATCTAAGTCTTCTTCCTCATTATCTCGAGCAGGAAAGAGAAGTATCTTTTTCTGTGGGGTTTGATTTTGTAAAGGCGTGACTTGTCAGAGCGACTACTAACATGAAGTGGCTACAACTCTAATATAGAGGAAGAGAATATCTGCTGAATAAGTGATTGCTGCCCGTGTACGGCTGCCGCAGTCTCCCATGCCAGCAGGGGCCATTTGCAGAGTGACCGAGTGGCCATGCAGCCCAAACTGCGTGGAAGTAATGCTGCTTTCTGGGTATGCCACAGTGACAGTACCCTCCAACCAACTCACACCAGTTGCTGACAAAAGACGGTAGCAACCCCTCTGTTTTGATCTAACACATGCTGGATATATTCGGTTCTGGAAACTAATCTCTTTTTTAACAGTATTTGTTTTAAGTTGAATTATGATGCACCTGCTGTAAATGCATTGGTTTGAAAAGAGATGATGTTTACCTGAGAGGCTGCAGTGTGATGAGCCCTGCATAATAGATGAGGAAAAGCTTTCCTTTTCTCAATGACAATCTGAAGTGAATGCACTCTACAGGCCAGACATAAAATATATAGGAACAGCATCATGCTGGAAGTATTTTGTCTTGCTTTTTTCTTTACTATCTCTAATATACGCAACCATTTATATATATATGAACCCACGCAATAAACAGCTGTCCAGAGCACACTTGCTTCCTGACAATCTCATCTAAGCTTTCCTTACTGATCTGTAACTCTTCCCAGGGATTTATGACATATCTAGTGCAAATTATTTAAAACTCAGTCTGCTATAGAAATATTATTGTCTTTCCTGGTGTATTCATACCCAGATTTGTCTAAGTATTGTTCAGACCTGCTTGGTGATGGTTTTAAATCTAATATTTAGCAAGAAATAAACCAGCTAGAATGGACACAATGCTCAAGTTTTGAAGTTATGACATACTTATGTCTTAGTAGACTCTGTAAAGTAATGCTTTGAAGTCAGATTTAGTAGTGCCAATGGTTTTGTCCTTTGACTCCACATTTTAAGCAGTACCTGAGATATCTGCCTTTCCTTGTAGGAGGACAGAAATATGCCCTACTTGGCTTTTAAACTCTCCAACATTTCTGATTTTTTTTCTTTACAATATAGGTCTTGTCGTTTCATTGTTAGAAGCGTTCCATGACTGCCTGACGTACCTGCCTGAAAATACATTCAAATGAGGTGTACAAAAGGACAGGACAGGACCGGACCATATTTCTGATTTCTGCAGCCCGTGAGGAAGCATGGAACAGCAGCTTTGCTGAAATTATGCCCAAGAGTGGACACAGACCGGGTTTTTAAGAAATTACTTTTGGGGGTTTGCTATCAGAATTTTGAGACATTCTGGAAGACTGTTTCCCTGTGATATTATTATGATGGTTATTTTCTTACTCAATTATAAAATAATGATGTGAGCACAAAAAGCTGTTCCTTTTCCAGTTTACAAGGTTTTCAAAATGAAAAAAAAGCCTTTAAATGCTAAAATCATAAGTTTGCTGAACTCGGCATTGCACTTTAATGGTATTAGTAATCTGTCCAGGTTGTCTCTGTGGTTTTATATGAAAATGCTATATTACAGCTTCTTCCTGAAAGGTAAAGATTTAAAAATGCTACTGTGTATTTTTTATGCTATTGCAACTATATGGTGAAATAGCTGTTGATGATATTGTTATGAGAAACCAATAAATTAAATGAAATTGTAAATAAAAAGCAAAATTGCATTGCTACTGAAGATTAAACATGCATTACCAGGGATATAAGTACTAGAGTGTTTCAGTGCTTGTTTAATTTTTATATTATGCTGAAAATTGCTAATGGTTCCCCCTTACTGAAGTCTGCCAATTTTATTAAAATAAATATTAGAATTGTCCTTGTTAAATCTTGAAGAAAGAACAATTAAAAAAAAAAATCGTTCTTGTTATATAAGTAGCTCCAACCGTGAAGGCCATCAGCAAAGTATTAGACCAGGTGGCACACTGGAATTAACTGGTGCGTACCAGGAGCATACGTGACTGCAGGTCTGGGAATGAGGAGGCCGGAGTGAGGAGGCTGAGCAGCGAACAGGGGAATCAGGGGGCAGCAGCCCCTTGAGTTCACACCGCAGTGGTGCACGGCTAGAGCAAGGAAAGCCTACTCATCTTGGTCCTACAGAGTTTGAGGAAGAGGCATTTGGTGTGCTTATTTTTCTTTGTAAATGAATATGAATATACCAAGAATATACCTTACTTCTAGCACTGAACTGTCCCTCAAATGGAACAGTTCTGCAAGGTCTAAAAATTTGATTCACTTTTTAGGCAACAGTGCAAAAAAAAAAAAGTGGTTTTGCCGCCTTGCCTTATGTAGTTGAGTGTAAAAGACTATGGGTTTATATCACAGCTGTGCCCGGGAGTGCAGTCCTTAAGCAGAAAGAGGAAGCCTTAACACAGCCTCTCCTGCAACAGATTATGTTTGTATTTAATACTTGTCATTTTGAGAACAGTCTTTTAATGGAAGAAGATCAGCACTATTTGTTGACCCAGCAGCATATAAGTATTTTAATCTCTGATGAAAAATTAATGGTGCCAATGAGTAGTAAGCACACACCACAGTTTTCCTTCACCTGTCATGTGTCTTGTATTACTTCAGCCTCTATCAGCTCCCTTTAACAGCTGGGCAAGGAAAGCAAAATAAATGAAATGCTCTGTAAGTGATGAATCAAAGACAAGACATAATCCTTATCTATTAGGCCTAATGAGAAGGAGCTGTTAGAAGCTTCCATAAGCCTATGGATTCTGTTATATATAAGGGGTCAATGAGTTCTTACCTGCTGCATAGGTTAGAAGGGATTCAGTTGGCCATGGGGACTGGTAGCCATTCTCATAGTGTGTTATAGAAGCCCATTCATGAGCTCAGTTTCTAAAACTTACACTAAAAGTTTCTTTTGCTCTGTTAGTTCTCTGTATAGCTATTCTGTAATCTTGCTCCTCAGGGCTTTAGCACCTTTTTACTTTCTGGCTAAATTTATTTCTGGTCAGTTTGAGCACTTTTGGGTTTATGCAAGTGTTGTCCTTTAGCTTACTCTCTTTTCCTTCTGGAAGTATTTTTAAACAGCAGCATGCACCCTCCTTCCAGCCCTTGTTTTGTTAGACGAAACAAACCATGCTCTCTTAATCTTCTCTTTGGCAGCCCTTCTTTGCATCTGTTTTAGTCTGAATATCTCTTTCTCTAATAGCAGTGACCAAAACTATAATTATATTCAACTGCTGCTGCCTGCGCCGTGTGCAATACAATCAGTATCTTCAAACCACTGCTGGAATGGACACTGACAGGAAATAGTCTAAAATCAGTGATCACACTTCGACATTTAAAAGTTTTATTTTCTTTCCTTTGGTAATGAAACCTCCTTCAATTAAGATCTCCTTCTGCATAGATAACTAGAAACTAAGAGATGACCTACAGGCTTTTTCTCTTTCTGACTTTGCATAAAGGGAGATTATTTTATGTCTGTACCTTTTCATTTCCTAGCCTGGACTCTTTCTTCCTACCTTTCAAAATCAGAGCGAGGACATGATGTCAATTTTGCAAAGATTTGACATTACCACTTTCTAAACGAAAGCATGAACTTCCTGATTTTCTTTCCAGGATGCAAACCTGGCATATTTGCAAGTGGGAACACTCATCTGGGGCAGACAAACCTTGTTGTCTTCTCTGAATTCATGAGTAACCTGGAATGCTTATCTACTGTCTTCTTGTGATTTCTTATTCTAGACTCAAAATTCACATTGATATCTCATTTTTTCAGGTTTGTTCACATTTTCCTGGCCAAGGAATTCTCTGGTGCATTGATACACAGTTATTTTTGTAGCTGTGACTGCTGACTCAATTTCAGTTAACTGGATAACCGCACAGCATTCCCAAGGGTACTTCTTCAAAGCAGGATTTCTTTAATGTGATGTTCGGCATTAGAGTATTCCTTCTCCCATTGTTAATTTTACATTTTTATTCTTCAGAGGCACTTTTTTCATTCTAGCCTGTTTTCTTCTCAAATCCATGCTGCACTGAAATCCTATTGTTCAAAATATTCATGATCCCTCTTAGATTCACCTGTGAGAATTATCATGTTCTTCAATCCATCCAAATGATTAGTTAAAATGCTAGTATTTGAACCAGCACTAATCCCTCTGCTCCCTATCAATAAACCCCCTTAATTTAAAATTCTTTTTCCTTATTTAGCCAGTCCTGATTCCTCTACAGTTCTCCTTACTCAATTTTCTCCTATTAAAGTATCATGTGGGATTCCACATCTAATGCCTCAATAAACTTCCTGAAAATAGTTTTACTTTATATACAGTGCTGTAAGAACACATCCACAATAGTTAGGATTCCTTGCAAACTGCTAATATTGGAGTAACTAAAAACTAAGTACAGCTAGAGTGATAAAACTATTGCACCTGCACATTTTAAAGTGATTTAGAGGGGAGAGCAAACTCCTAATTAGTGCCTGATAGACAGTGCAGCACTTGCAACACTGAGGATCAAAGAGTTTAGTTTGAAAGGATTCAGTACATGCATCTTGTGAATTTATACACACAGTGGCCTAAAACAGTCTGAATTAATTACTCTACAGCTCAACTCAATTCCATGTGTACTTTTAAAAGCCACATCTAAGAAAAAATATTGTTACAGCAATAAAGAGGAAAAAGGGTGAAGATAGTGGCTTCCAGCAAAAACAATCACAAATCCAGATCTTGCCCTAACTGAAGTAGACTCCTGCCTCCCTCCTCTCAAGACAGCAATGTAAAAAATTAGCAATACATTTAAACTGAATCAGAATCTTTTCATAGAACAAATCTGATTTAAATACAGCCTTTTCTTCTTGCTCTTTATATGTAGCGTTGACCTCATCGGTTTAAGAGCTATGATATTTTTACCCTCTCTAGGCACAAGAGTGAACTGGTGTTTCATGAGAGATTTACATAGTATTGTTGCTATCACATATCTTTACATATACATGCTCCATCTCAAATATTAATATTTATGCAACTCAAAACCAGACTTCCTTTAGTACAAACCAAAGATTAAAATCAAGCTTTACAGAGGTCTAACATGAAGCCCATGCACTTCTCGTGTCCTCGTTTGTGGGCTGAAGCTACACACACTGGGATTTTGCAGAGAGAAAGCAACCAGCTGCAAGTACCATTTGACAAGTACCCTTTTGAAGGCAAAACGGTGCCTTCACTCTTGTGAGCTGCTCAAATGCATTGATGTAAATCCACTTGGAAAGGCCATGTCAAGTGACACGGAGGCAACGCAGATGTCTTAGCAAGTATATTGTAACTTCTTAAATATGGGATCTCAACAGTCAGCCAAAGAGCTGCACTCATCAGCCTAGAATATGTTTAATGAAGTCTTCTGGAAGGCAGATTAGAAAAACCAAGGCTCTGTACAAAATGACTGTTTTTTCAACAGAGCTGTAGTGGAAGCTTTGTAGGCAGCTCATAAAGAACTAGAATTAACCTGATATTTAAATAAAGCTAATTTGAGATATTCTGTACTCATTCAAAAGACGGGTGGCTTTCCTGGTTTACATTCTCTAATCAACTCCTAGTATAATGTTAAATTTCTCCATGAGAAGAGTACAGAGTACTTTGACAACTTCTCAATGAAGAAAAATTCTTGCATTATGGCAAACAGAAATGACATTCCACCCGCAAAGCCTGGCTCACTACACGCACTTAACCCACTGTCTGAACATTAGTAACTCACAGGTTTTATTTGTATAAAGATTAAATGGAAATGTTATCACTTTGTTCACTACAGGTAAGCATTTTCTTAAATGAATACTTATCCCAAAAAGCTACGACTGGAAACTTATGAATTCAGAATAATACCTTTGATACCTTTATGGATGATGCTGTGACTTTGCTCTTTGCCAGGGGAAGAAGTGTATTATTTATGTTGTTACATGAGACTATCCTATGTTCTCCATTTTGATTTAGAATGCCAGCAACACAGCTTAACTCTGTACAAGGTGCCTTATTCAGAATAACATTGACATTTCTTTTTTACATGCTTAAACTATCTCACACCAATGGGAAAGGCTTGATCTCATTATTCTTTTACTCAGTTCTTAGTAACTGGAATGAAGAAGGGAAGTTGTATAAAGTACATTTGCACCAAGGTCATAAAACTTTCCTTTTTAGTATTTTTATTACCCTATTCAAGGAACTACTTTTGGTGTTCATAGTTAAAAAAAAAGGGGGGGGGGGAATGAACAACATACATTCTTTCACTTCTTATCTTTAAATTGCTCTAGCTTTTTAACTTTTCTTTCTCTCTGTTTCTCCTCTTTTCCCTTCCTCGCATACTGAATGACAAAGGCTTCTTTAGTCCTTATGCACCTATAATTTGTTTGCATTAGGAACAATTTAAAAATCGTGAAGGCTACAGCTTGTGCACTAATGACACTTACTAGCTTCATTGGCAAAAACAAGCCAGAGAACTGAGGGAGCACCAGAAAAGCATGGATATCTGAGTAAAATGACACAGGTAAAAATTAAAAATATGTCAGATTAAAAAAAGAACAGCCAAATCAAATGTTTTCTTGCACAGTCACAGAATACTATGTAGCAACTCCTAGGATAACGAAGGATCTCGGCTGTCTTCCTCAAAGTTCCTTTCCTAAAGGCAGCCTAATAACATTTTCAGTGTTTTAAGACGACAAGTACAGAATCAAAGTAAATGCTATTTTTAGTAGATAATGCAATGGCAGGTGATTAGTCCCAAAAGGCAAAGTGACAAATGCACTGTTTTTTGGTGAAACCGGACATTTTATCTACTGCATAAAACATACATTTTATCTAGTAAGTATTTTCATGTACTGTAGCTGTCTACTAAGAGGCAAAAACTCACCCAGAAACCTGCCAAGCAATCTTGTTAACGGGTACATGCCCAACGTGTGACAGCAGCTGGGTCTAACTCAAATTTCACTGCAGTCATACTGTTTCGAAGAACTCGCATGTACCTTCCTGTTGTTGAAAATGTTGTTTCATTGACGTACTGTATTGTCATAGCTTACCACACCACCCTTCTTGAGATAAGCAGAAAGTTGCAAAGGAATGAGCAGTAAGATCATAGTAAGCTCTAAATGTTAACTTCACAACTCTAAGCTAATTTTAAGAGGATGCATATATGAAAGTTAGAAGACAAAAGGAAATGCATAATTTATTATTTCATGTATCAACTACTAATTTTCTTCTTGACTAGAGACACCTGAAGTTTGGCACACAAAACTGAAGCTTCTATAGTAAGCTTCTCACTCACGTGAACTGTTTCAAGATTTTATTTCCTTTATCCTGTGACAGGAATAGCTGCTCAACTGAAGTTTTGGGGCTTGGGATTATTTTCAAATAATGAAGGAACCAATCTGAAGTTATCCCGATAAAAACAATAAGCAGCAAGTCCTAAAAATATCAGTTAATTCTGATAATTTAATATGCCATTTATAGTCATCCAAACATCTTACTCAATACTGTTATGTACAAAAACCACTGAAAATAAAAAAAGAATTTACATGTTATCTTTCAAATGTGAAAGTGCAATTAACACAGGCAAAGTTTTTGTAAGAACGTTACATTTCTATTAAATTCACTGGCTACATAAGAGCCTAACAGGTATATTGCCTACACTAAAGTGAATGAGGATTTTACTTTTTGTTAATTTTGCAGAAGCCTGGTAGTTGATAAAGTTTTACTGCCACCATAATTATGGTACATACATCCAAAAATGCACAGCACAATTTTTTTCATAATTTTCAGTTTTACCGACTTTAAGAAACTTAAGTAGAGCAACAGTAAGATCTGTAAAGTTCAAAAGATACTTAACACCATAAAATCTTGCATCAAGTAAGTGTGCACAAAACAGCCATCCTGAATTGCTTTCTCCAGAATTCTGATAGCTTTCCAAAGATGTTATTTAGCCCCAATAAACATTCTTCCTTTACAGTACTGAATAGATTTTCTGGAACAAGATTTACATTTATGATCTTCCATGCATTACTTATTCACAATTTGGAAAGAAATGGAAGGCCTTCATACATGTCAGCCTTTAATCTTATCCAGTCCTGAAGTCTCTGCAAAGTTGTTTTTTCTTGTGTTAATATTTTTGCAGCTTTTCTCAGTTTTTCTTCATTTCGTTCTAAATAACGAATTCCATCTGTCTGCAGCTGGTTGAGCTTCTCTTTACGACCTTCATCCAGAGGTATATCTTCATTCATAAGAGGGTTAAATCTGAAATAAGTATCTGGAGGTAACAGCGCATCCAGCATGGTGTGAACTTCTGTATTGAAAACAAATGGAGGAAACAGTTACAGTTAGATGAGACAGACAAACGGTCCTACAGTCTCTGAACAAGTGCTCTGGAGTGACACAGTAAGTGTAAGTATGTGCTGCTTTGCTGAGTAAATGTTTTTCCACCATTGCCTTATCAAAACCCCTTTCTCATTAGAAGGTTTGCAAATGACCCTGTAGCTCTGTTTACTCTGGAAAAGCTTCATCTTTTATTCTAAGACAACTTCACTGGTATGACAATTAAGAAGGCTTTGCAGCTATCCAGATTTTTAATTACATGTACATTCCATTCCATTCCAAGTGAGAGTGCATTCTGAAGAGCAGGACTGTAACGTACATATTCCCACTCAGGATACTCATGATTTGTTACACTCAGTACGAACAGAAGTAGGTATTATGAAAACGACAGCTATATATTCTTCTCTAATCTCAAAGATTGCAGTAAAAAATAGGTAGGTTTAAAGCTTTCTTTTGTTTGCAACTAAGTAATTTTTTATATATTACTACAGATTTTGGATTTGAATTTAACATTCATTTAATTGAAAGTATTCAAGATAAATTATAACAGTTCAGTTAACTAGTACAATAATAAACTGGCTATGTAATGTATTTCTATGTTCCTCTCTTCCTTCTCTCTTCTCTTCGTTGGCTCCCTTAAAATTCTATTTCCATTACTTCCTTCATCTTTCATTGTCTTTTATTTCCATCTTCTTTGCATTCCTACCACGCTCCTCCATTCTTTTAGACATCTACTGTTATATAAAAATTTTAAAGTGAAAAAAATATGAGTAAGACTACAGCAAAAGATTCTTGTTAACCTGAAATCTGTGACAGCTGTGTCTCTGTTCTTGTCTCACCACGTCCAGTCTTTCTTGCCCTATTTAATGCTCTCCTCATTTTCCTTCATAATATAACTTCCCATTTGCGCTATTCTACTCTCCCCTCTTTCAATTTCCTCTCCTTTGGTCTCCACAATGAACTTTTCCTCCTCTTCCTCATCAAATTTCTTGCCTGATTTTTCAGCTGCAATGAAAATTTTCTTCCCTTGACAGAAAGTGGACAGCACACCTCTCCTTCCCACAATCCCCACTGCCTTTCCACGATTGTGCAAAAAACAAAGGTGGCCCAAAATCTAGCTTTTTCTTACTAATGAGTCAGTTGACAGAGACCATGCAGCAAGGGATCTAGACCGTAAGAGTATTTCTTGTTCCCTAGCTTTTTACAGTATTAGTTTCCTTGGCGAGGGGGAAGCATCTGCATATCAATATTTCCTGTTTATAAAAAGAAAACAGATGTAAACTGCTAGTGATGGAGTTCCAGTGTACTCCCATCTTAGGAACAGAGATTATTTTGGAAAACACATGCTTGGCTCCTCCTGACAGCAATGGAAGTCATGACCATTGGCAGATACAGGCTAGTCCTTGGAAAAGCACATGTATAGAAGCACATATAGAAAAGAACAGAACTAAAATACTTTTTCTGAAGCTGTTGAAAACCAATCAGTGTTCTATATTAACTATTAAGCATTTCTGTTTATGGGAAAAACAAACCAAATACAAGAAAACATGATTCTTCTATTGAAATGAATTCCTGAGTATGACTTTATCCTGAAGCACAAGTAAAAACATATCACTTCGTATAAATCGTGTTGGATCATCGTTGTCATTCTGATCAATTTAAGGTATCTTTTATCTTTAGTATACCTATGTCATCAATCTCATATTAACAGCTGAGAACTCAGAAGCTGAAAGAGCTTCGCAACAACATAGTGAAGACAAAGATTCACGGAGACAAAGCTAAGAAACGCATTCATATTATCATCTCCAGAAAACCTGTAATACTGGTGCTAAACCACCAACTATACATAACGAGTTAGAGACATGTTTCGAGTAGTTTCAATGGGGCAAGTAGAAAGGAGAAAGGGAAAGACAAAAGGTTGCAGATTGCTCTCTGAATTGGAACTATAATTCTAAGAAACATAAAAAAGTTGAAAACAGTCACAATACAAATGTTATCTTAAGACACCAACCTTCTGTATCAGTTGCACTGCTGATAACATTTGTGAGTTTGGCTTTCAAACTGGTGTATGTGACATTGGTCTTTCCCTCGCTTTCATATCGACCAGTGCCCAGCGATATTAGACACTGCAATGGAACATTTGGCCAAAGACACTTGCACTCATGAACTGCCAGCGCAGAAGGATTATTTAGAAGCAGACCTCCATCCTGTAAATTAAAAATAAATACAAATGTTAATACTATACATAACCTATGGTCATAAAAGAAACTGCAACTATAAACTAGCATAGCACTAATACACAAAATCAATTAAATCACACAAGCATTAATTTCCATCTTTTGTGGGACTGCTCTGTTTGTGCTATGCAGCAGCTGTGTAGCTAGGCTTCCTGGGCTTATGGACACTGTCAGAGCAGCTCCTGGGCCTGTGGTCAGTTCTGCTGTTGGAGTACTGTATAGAAGAGGTAGGCTGAAACAGCAGCATTCACTGGAACATCTGAAGAAGTTATGACTTCATCTTCTGAAGGCCTTTTAGGTAAGACAGATACGCATATTGACAATTTCTTAAACAATCAAAAAGTCTGCATCTCAAAATGTTTATTACTGGTATTACACGGATATATTCTGTAACAAAATCCAAATCACTACCTGCAGATTCTAAAATAAAAAAAAAAAAAATCACAAGAGCTAAGCTTGGCCAAAGCTACTTTATAAGCACAGTCATTACACAGGATGCTATAGCCTTGATTTAAGACTTGGAAAATCACAGAATCATTTAGGTTGGAAGGGACCTATTGAGCTCACCTGGTCCAAGCCCCCTGCTCAAGCGGGGTCAGCTACAGCACATTGCCCAAGGCCATGTCCAGGCGGGTTTTGAATATCTCCACAAATAGAGACTCCAAAACCTCTCTGGGCAACCTGTTCCAGCATTTGACCACCCTCACAGTGAAAAATTTTCTTGTGTTCAGATGGAATTTCATGTGTTTTCATTTGTGCCACTGTCTTTTGTCCTGTCAGTGGGCACTACTGGGAAGAGCACAGTTCCCTCATGTTCATTCCCTCCCATCCTTTATTCATACACATTGATAAGATCCCCCCTGAGCCTTCTCTTCTCCAGGCTGAACAGTCCCACCTCTCTCAGTCTCTCCTCATATGAGAAATGCTCCTGTCCCTTAATCATCTTCGTGGCCCCGCGCTGGACTCGCTCCAGTATGCTCATGTCTCTCTTGCACTGAGCAACTGGACACAGTAGTCCAGATGCGGCCTCAGCAGTGCAGAGACGAAGAATCATCTCCCTTGACCTGCTGGCAACACTGTTCTTACTGCAGCCCAAGATGTTGTTGGACTTTTTTGCCACAAGGGTGCATTGCTGGCTCACGTTCAGCTTGTTGTCCACCAGGACCCCAAGGTCCTTCTCTGTCAAGCTGCTTTACAACCAGTCAGTCCCCAGTGTGGGTTGGTGCATGGGGTTACTCCTCCCCAGATGCAGGACTTTGCCCTTCCCCTTGTTGAACTTCATGAGAATTCTCCAGCCTGTTGAGGTCCTTCTGAGTGGTGGCCCAACCATCTTGTGTACTAGCCATTCCTCCCAGGTTTGTACCATCTGCAAGCTTCCTGCAGGTGCACTCTGTCCCATCATCCAGGTCATTAATGAAGATGTTAAATAGTACTGGCCCCAGTATTGACCCCTGGGGTACACCTCTAGTGACTTGCTTCCAACTGGACTTTGTGACACTGATCCCAGCCCTCTGGGCCTGCTCATTCAGCTAGTTTGCAATCCACCTCACTGTCTACTTATCTAACCCACACTTTGTCAGCTTGTCTATGATGTTATGGGAAGTAAGTGTCAAAGGCTTTACTAAAGTTGAGGTAAACAACATCCACTGCTTTCCACTTGTCCACCAAGCTAGTCACCTCATTGCAGAAGGCTACCAGGTTGGTCAATCATGAGTTCCCCTTTGTAAATCCATGCTGACTACTCATGATCACCCTCTTGTCCTTCATGACTTTGGAAATTCTTTCCAGGAGGATTTCTTCCATCACCTCCCGAGGGACTGGGCTGAGGCCAGCTAGCCTGTAGTTTCCCAGAGCTTTCTTCTTACCCTTCCTGAAGATAGGAATGATATTGGCTCTCCCAACCTCTCCCAATCACCATGATCATTTAAAGATAATCAAGAGTCACCTTGCAACAGCATCAGCCAGCTCCATCAGCACTCATGGGTGCAACCCATCAGGCCCTATTAATTTATGTATGTTCAGTTTAACTGCTCCCTAACCTGGTTCTCCTCCACCAAGTGTAAGTCCTCCTTGCACCAGACTTTCCCTCTAGCTTCAGTGGCCTGGGATTCCTGAAAGCTGTTTTTACTGGTAAAGACTGAGACAAAGGCAGCATTAAGCACCTTGGCCTTTTCCATGTCATTTGTCACAAGTTCCCTAGCCCCATTTAGTAGCGGGCCCACGTTTTCCCTAGTCTTCCTTTTGCTGTTTAGGTACCTGTAGAATCCTTTGTTGCTGCCTTTCACATTCTTCTCCAGATTCAACTCCAGGCTGGCTTTTGCTTTCCTAACCCCATCTCTGCAAGACTGGACAGGAACGCTGTATACTCCTCCTGGGTCACCTGCCCCTGCTTCCACCTTTTGTACACTTCCTTTTTATGTCTGAGTTCAGTTAGGACCTCCTTGCTCATCCATGCCTGCCACCTTTGTCCGATTTCCTACTTGTTGGGATGGTCCTTTCTTGAGCTTGGAGGAAGTGATCACTGAGTATCAGCTAGCTCTCCCGGACCCCTCCTCTCTTCAAGGCCGTAGCCCATGAGATTCTTCCAAGCAGAGCTCTGAAGAGGATGAAGTCTGCTCTCCTGAAATCCAGGGCTGTAGTCCTGCTTTTTTCCCTGCTCCCTTCTCTTAGGAGCTTGAATTCCATCATCTCATGGTGACTGTAGCCAAGGCTTTCTTTAATTTTCATGTCCCTGACCAGTTCTTTATTCTTCATAAGCATCAGGTCGAGCAAAGCACCTTTCCTTGTTGGCTCCTCCATCAATTGTGTCAGGAAGTTGTCATCAATGCACTTGAGAAATCTCCTAGGTTGCTTGAGCTCTTCTGTATTGTCCTTTCATCAGGTATCAGGATGATTCAAGTCCCCCTGACAACCAGGCCCTGGGAACACGAGGCTTCTTTAAGTTGTCTGAAGATCAGAATTCAGCAAAGACTAATAGGAACAAAGGCTACTCTTATAAGTCTGGAAGTGAGAAGAGACATCTTTTGCTAGCAACATGTCAAAAGCGTCGGTGATGAGGCTGGGATAAAATACTTTAGGACTGGTAAGAATCAGTTTGACTGACAGTAAGTCTGAGAAGCATTCAGACAAGGAGATTTTGATCCAGCAAATCTCAAAAAGTATGTTCAAAGGAAAATGATCTTCGCTCCAACTAAGAAATAGATTACTTTGGACTTTGAATTCAATAGGACTTTCTATATTGGGAATGCCTTAAAAAAAAGCTATAAAAGCAAAACTTAAGCTGAAAACATTGTCAATAGCAGAGACAAAGATCTTTATAGCCATTCAAAATCTATACAAAGAAAACATCTAAAATATAAAAGAAACAGCATATTGACTACAATAAACATTATGCAAAAACTCCCTATGTCCTAAAGCTCCCTGAACTCCCTATATCCCATACCTGACCATCACATTACAAGAACAACAACAAAAAAGCAACCCTACTCAGGAATAGCTTAGAATAAAAAAAGTTTTGGAGTTGATAAACATTTTAGAGAAACTCCTTTTAACTACAGCTGTGCTAGATAAGTAAAAAACAGGATTACTGAGCTGAGTTTTTTTGAGGTTTTTTTTTTTTTTAATTAAGCTTTCATTTCAACCTACAAAAAGCTCTTTGAACTCCTTCTGGATACTGTCCGCTTTGCTCAAAACACTGCTAAAATGAATGGTCTCTTCAGTGCTTATTATCCTTTGCTTATGTTTAAATTAGCTTCTACACAGAAAACTAAATACAAGAATGTTTTTGTCCTTGATATAATTCCCCATGAATCTTAATCTAAAATCTTAATAGTTATCTTTGTGGTGCTTACTTTTTTCTTTAAATCCTAGATTAAAAACATGCTTACCAAATAATTTCTACTGATCTTGTCAATATAATTTAATTAAATGTTGATTGCTTCACCATGGGAAAATTAGTGTTATCAAAAGTTAGGGGGTATATAATACTAGAATACTACAATATTTTTGTAATATTGACAAATAAAAGATCAAAGGAAGGTAATGTATGCATATCTACACATACCAAGTGTGTATTGTGATGATAACTAACAGCTTTGTGAAATGATTTCCATATTTAAACATTCTCCAGTTTAGGTTTATTGAAATGACAGTAAATATCCATTCCTAATAATTTTCAATTTAAACACCTTTAACATAACTTCTAGCATTTATATAGATACATGTCATTTTTGGAAAGTTGGAAGTAGGACTCAATAAGGAAGGCAACTGCTTTTTCTCTTCCCCTCCAAACAGATTATGGTTGATAATGACCACATCCCAATCAATATTGTGCTTCAAATCAGCTTACTCTGTTAAACTAAGATGTTCATCATATTGCTCTTTTGCTTACAATGATCCAACTACTGAAGCAGTAAACAACGTTATTATTTAAATCGGACTATTAAGGACTCAATGAAGGAAATACTGCAATAATCTATTTAATTCTGCAGCTCCAGAAACCTTAAAGCTAATGACGTCAAAGGCTGAAATTCTTGTGGAAAAGTATTTCACAAGTTTTAAAATTAGTTGCAATGATTTCACATTTATGTGAATTCAAAGAAAACTGTAAACAACAAAGAATTTTCCAGTTCTAAGATTAAAAAATAGCAACTAACCTTTCTGATTCTGAATAATTCCTCTATCTTCATAAAACTGGACAAGAAGTCTTTCCCAAGATATATATTAAACTACAAATACAGAAATAGGAAAGCCAGATCTAAACTTTTAAAAAAGTAATTTTAAGAAATCATCACATATCCTTCTTCATGCTTGTCCTTGAGACACTGGAATACAATTCCAAGTGATCAACTCTGCAGTTTTGTACATACGATATACTGAGATCACAAGAATCTTCACTGATCCTTGCTCCAAATTCCTATGTATTTAGTCTGTCAATTTGGAGAACTGCTAAATTTGGTATCTTAATTTTTTTTTCTGATTCTGTTGAAGTTATTCTATAGTTATATAATATTATAAAAACTAATTTAAATTATTTATAACTTACCAATTAAAATATTTTTATTGTAAGCACTCAGCTTTTAAAAGATGTTTATAAAAATACATTAACCAAAATGCAATATAACCAAAAGACTGAATGATTGCTAGTAGTATGGAATGTCTTGGTGACTAACACAATAGCTTCCTCTTCCATATTAGTTTCTATGAGCTTTCTTGCCACTTTAAAGTTTCATGCAGTTAAACAACTGGAAATAAACAAGGCCAACTTATCTGATCTATGGGTACAGAGGTGCCTGTTGGCCAAAATCTGAATTCTTGTTTGTCTCTATTTTCAGAAGGAAGGCATTCATTTTATGAGTCCATTCAATTTCCAATATTCCGTTTTCTTGGTACAATCACTTGTCTTTGATCCACCTATCTCTCAATCTTAAATTTAAATTTTTCAGTTAGTATACTGGTAGAATTAGGATCTTCCCAGCATGCTCTGCAGGAGGGAAGAATGACAAACCAAGAATAGTAATCCAGAAGCAAAAAGTTTAACCCAAACAATTAAATTTATTGATTCAGGCCATGGACTGAAAGACATTCATGGCTGGGGAACAAACAAAAGCAAACACTAGTAAAATACTTTTTAGAAATACAGCAAAGCGGATAGTTGTGATGTGCTACGGGGAAAAAATATGACAATCGCTGAAAAAATTAGGGAAACTAGGTACACTAGTGACAAGCTGCACTGCATACTCCATGGAATGACTGTGGGGAAGTTTCATGTGTCTGACTTTCCATGAATAAAACTGTATTTACACAATAATGCATTTTAGAATGATTGTAAGTATAGTGATCAGCAAATGCCAACATTAGCAAGATGTGCAAAATGAACTGACAGAATGCAACCTTCAAAGTGTATGAATATCGTTGCATTCTTTGTGCCCATTATCTATTTTATGGAATATATTTTCAGAACATAATTTATAATTGAAAAGCATGTATTTCATGGACCCATACTAGCATAGCACAATTTGATGTCTTAAAGCCTTCATACAAACAAAAAGGATCTTTATACCATATACAGTGGCGTAAAAATCTTGTTGATATAAAGTGATATTTTAAATTATACTATAAGCTTCAGATGCAATTTGAATTCTACAAAGCAATACTGACATTATGCACGGCCCTAAACCTTTTCAGTTCCTAATAAATTTATCAGTTCCTTTTTGACAGACTGGAATGTCTTCAAATGTCCCTCCTTTCATCTATATTATTTGATATATTGCTATGGTATGGTACTGTCTGCGTGCACACAGAAAAAGAGAGACAATATGAACAGTATATTAGATAAACTACTAGATTATCAACATACACTTGGGCTAAAAGCAAAACCAGTAGGTCAAGTGAAGTGACTATCTCCTTTTATTCAGTACTCATGAGGTCAAACTGGGAAAACTGTGTACAGCTTTGGACACCCAGTTACAAGACACTGAAAAACTGGAACACGTACAGTAAAGAAGCACTAAGATGGATTGGGGGCTGAAGCACATAGCATATGAGAAGAGATGCAGGGAACTGCGTTTGCTTAACCTGGAAAAAAAGAAAGCCAAGGAGGAATCTAATCACAGTCTTCCACTACCTAAAGGGGCAGAAGACACAGCCAGACTCTTTCAAAAAGTGCAGAATAAGAGCCAGAGAAGCTGTGGCATCTCCATCCTTGGGTTTTTAAAACTCAACCGGGCAAGGCCTTAAGCAACCTGACCTAACTTTGAGGGTTATCCTGCTTTGAACAGGAGGCTGGACCAGATGACCCCTGAGGTGCTGTCCTCCTCCAGTTTTCCTAAGGTTCTACTCTACTTAAAGAAATACTACATGAATCATAGATGCACGTTACTTTAGGTGTAAAATGAAATTACATTTTAAAAGCCATTCTTATTAGAAATTGAACTTTGTCAGTTCAGCCTAAGTCTTGTGGAAAATGCAAACATGCATTTTCCATATGCAACTCATACCTTGGAATCTGTAACTGAAAGAGTAACTCACAGCAACTCTTCAAATGACAAAACTGCTGACCAACATCCACAAAAACGTGCAATTGTCCCGAGTTCTGACTCAGGACTTGGTGTTGGGCAAAGAGCCAGAGCAGACCCCTCATTCTCTGTTCTCCCATTCTTAGATTGTCTGGCCTTCCCTACATTTCACCACCTCTTCTCATTTAGCTAGTTCTCAAACCAATTGCAAACTCTGTTTTTCACTTCCCAAACATACATGAGTCACCCCTTCCCTTTTGCATTCTTCTGCGCTGCTATGGTCAGTGCACTGGCAAGTACTAGACGTTTCTTCATATGCTGAACTTTGCAAAACCACTCCACACTTGAGTCAACTTAATTTGCTGGCAGTACACTGAACACAGTGCCATAGTAGGAATGTTAATGCAAGTAAGTGCTGAAAAAGGGTGTATAACTTTCCTAATGTCATCATGCAGATAAACAGTAGGGAAGAAGGCCTTTTTAAAATTTCTAATAAAAATAATGGAAGTAATAAAATAAATTAATCTTAAAATAGAGCTTAATACATCTACACCCAAGCTTGTTAGTGATAGCAAAGCAGTGAACTCAGGGGCTGGAACATTACTTTCAGTCTTTTGCCAAAGGCTTTCCACGTGGTAAACATTCAATTGTTATGTTTTGTTTAATATTTTATCAGCTAATTCCCAAGTGAACTCAATGAAAATTTTTTTCATACAGGTTTTTCCAAAAAATTCCCCATGCAACTGTAACCATATTTTTAGGGCTTGCTGGTTGTTAGCCAGAAGTCTAAAGGTGTAGCTAATATTTTCTATAGGTTTTTTGATAGTTGCAAAATAGTCAGGGAAGGCTCCCTCATGATTTGACTACCAGATCGTAAATTATTTAAAGCAGGAAAAATGCACCTTTTGTGGAGCATATGCTCCAATGAAAACTCTCTGGTAAAGATACCCTGCTTGCCCAGTTCTAGGGATAAAGAAAGGCCTGGTTAAACGTTATGAAACAGATGGGGGCAAATTCTACAATCGGAAGGAAAATACATTGGGAAGTCTCAAAGAAAGTGCTCCACACCACTTGGGAGCCTGGTAGCGCAGAACCTTCTGAAAATCTTGTCCCATTTAAATAATTATGGTGAACGTGGATCAAGTCACCACTCACATATTTAAGTCAATACTTTGGAAACAGTTATTTAAAATTAATGTATTAAAATAAAAAAATCAGTTTGAACCATGCTTTACCATAAGCAGTTGTTTCTAACGAGTTCAGAATACTCTGTACTTTCATGGGCTATCATTGCATTTCCTAATTTTGTCAGACTCAAGTTGTGCCTTGTAATTGTTCTGTGTAACATCCTGTGTGCTGCACAGTTTCACTTAAATGATGCTAAACTTTGTGAAGAAAATAATCTAGCACTGGATGAAGGATATATAACTTAAGAAAGCCAAGTCTGATATTTGGAAGCTGAGTTTGTTGCCTCCATAGTAACCATTTCACCTCACTGCCTATGCAGACATGCTTTGCATTTTAGTTCACTTCTACAGACTTGCTCTGTTGTTTACTTTCATTGTCTTTGTGAAAAAGTGGAGACAGAATTAGTACAAAGCTATCACAAGCTAGGATAAGATAGGCTAAGATTCTGAATGGACTTCTGAAAAGTATTTTTTTAAATTCTGTGTTTAAAGTCAACATAAATATAATAAATGTGCAGATTAAGTATAAGGCTTATTGCTTCAAATGAGGAGTTTGAAGAGTTGCTGTACTATAACAAGGGGTTACTTCTTAGAAAAATTACTACTCTAAAAACATTTACTGTAATTTCCATAAGTAAAATGCGGATGCCTTGCCGAATCATTCTGTAAAGTCAGCTCAATACATTTACATAAGTAGCAGCAAATGTCCTCAGAGTAGAAGACAGGAATGAGAAACAGGAGAGTTCTTTTACTATCTGTAAGATCTATTCATACAGATAACTTCAAGATTCACATCCTGACCTAGTCCTCTCACTGCACTGGGCACCCAGGGCCATTATGAGAATGTTAGTATATTCACATATAAGGCTTTAAGGCTTGCTCAGTCAAGCATCACTGGGCTACCAAATTACAGTTTTTAATATATGCTTTGTGAAAAAGGAATCCATACATTCAGATTTAACTGTACAATAAACTAGCCCCTATAGTGTTCAGCACAAATATACTCTTCTCAATACAAAGGTTACATGATTATCCTGTTAAATATATACAAAAATGTTTGAAAAATACATTAATTATGGCTCTCTTGTGAGTAATCAGTCAGTCCGGTCACAGTACTACTGAGGATGAAACTGCTGAAGAGGAGCTCCCAGCAAGTACAGGAAATCTTTATGTCCCTGCACAAACTATTTCGACACCATAAAATATATAATGTTTTATAAACATGATACAGTACAGAAGTAGAATTGTTTCCTCTTTATCTTGGTGACAAGCAATGGATGGTGGCGCCAATATTTCTAACAAATCTCTGTCTAAAATGTACAGTGCCCTAGAACAATTTGTTTTAGCTTCATTCTAATGGTGGGTCTGATCCACTTTGCCGCATGAGAGATGAGTGAGAAAAGATTTTTTTAATACATTAGATAATTTTCTATAAAGCATACAATGACCTACAGTTATCTCTTTATACAAACATTTCATGCAATTTATTTAGGAAGATTCACCCTTGCTTCATAATCATGCTAATAGGGATGCTATTGGGTCAACTACATACAATTTATAATGCGTCCTGCACTATGCCAATTCCCAGAGGCCTTAATTGGTGACAAATATTAATGCAATCCTCCTAGACACCAAATTTCTAACAATTTCAGAATGAACGGATTCCGTTACTTAAGGAGAGGCAGAGATGCTCCTTTAAATTCCTGAAATAAACATCTTGTGCTCATTACTTTGTACAGCTATCTCAAAATTACGATTTCTCTTCAGACACTAGAAAAACAAACTCTAGAACTGCGAGAAGTAACTGCTTAACTGTGCACTGAAAAAGAGATTCCCCTTGAACTGGCTAATGGAAGAATTCTTTAGAAAACATTTGTACAGAAAATGAAAGTTAAATGCATTTGTATTTATATTATTGAATGACACCAATATTAAAAGTTTCCATTACTGCTGTCTTTGACTGTTTAAAAAAAAAAATCAGAAGGTACATTAGCTACATTTGTACTTCTACTACACCAGCTGCAAAACGAGAACACTTTATACTGAGATCACATTACATAAAGAAAAAAAATCTAATAAAGTTTGAAAGTTTTGTACTGAAAAGAAAGCTTTTCAGTACAACTGTTTTCCCATAGAGTATTTATCATTTTCCTAAATATTAGCAACACCGTAATACACTGTTTGCATACATGCAAATGTCATGCTAAATGCTTCTGAGAGCTATCAATACTATTGCTATTATAAGCTAAACATTTAATAATATATTTTACATTATTTTACCCTACATTAGCCATGTTTGCTTTTGACATTTCTTTAGAAAGAATGGTTGGCTGAGATAAACTGCTAGGTGATTATCTTAAATTATTAACTCATCCCAGCGAGTCATTAATTCACAGAAAATGACCAGCTGCTCTGAAGACATTACTGAATTAATGGTTTTATGTTAGATATATGTGTACTGGAAAATATGGAAAATGTACTCTTACACTGTACTGATGAAGATTTGCTAAATATTAGCAGACATCATAAAAGAAAGAATTATTTGGCAATAAAATATAGTCAGATATTTCATTAAAAGCATGAGCTGTGCAGCACAGATTTAAGTAAATGAATTCTGCAATGAACAACAGGACACATCACCAAAATAGCATGTATTTTAACTGTGGTTCCCAAATGATGAATTACCTGTAACATTACAAGCGAGGATCACAGCATGTAACCTAAGAAAAAAATCGTGGCCTGTGGCTGAATCTACACTGACCCCAAACACAGGCCCAAACTCACATTCTCCATATGGTGTTTGTGAAGCACAGGCTGCTAGTTTATAAGTAATAGTAAAATGTCAGGAAATTCAAAATGCTTTGAGAAAAATACAGAAGAGTATGAAAGCTAGTAGTGATCTGTAGGGAGTCCAGGTGACTCGTATTATTGGATATATCACTCATAAATGCTACTCAAAATCTGCTGCTCATTCATCTGTTTAAAACTGTACAATAATCAGAATGTTGTAAGCTAACTCTACACAACTTCTAAAACTAGATGTATTACAGACTCCACAAATTTCTTTTTATCTTTCATATTGTAATTTCAAACTGAAATTGGATTTCCCATAAAAAACCTTGATTTATAAAACTATGCAAGCTACTTAAATTTCTTAATACAATTTTATTCATTTGTTGACTCAAATATTAGATTTCATTTCATTGCAACTGAAACAAAGCAGGTTCGTAACTAAAGGATTTGATCTTAAAATGGACAGAATTTAAGAAATAAAGTGAACTAATTATTGGAGATAATTGATGTGAAGGGTTCAGGATTTGGATATGAACTACCTAGTATTTGTATCCACAGTGGGGGGTGGGGGAAGGGGGAGAAAGAACTGAAGGAAAAGTTCTGAATTTTCATGAGTTCTCTAAATTAAGAAGTACATGCCTAGATGACAAAATACAAGATGAGTTTATCAAAGGCAGATAGAAATTGACACAGAAATTTTTAGATGAAGAAAATCTGGATTTATAAGCACCTTACATACCAGACCACTGGAAACGATGAAAAAGACTACAGTGGAGAAAGAACTGGCTAATCAGATGGGACAGATGTCTATATTGAATGGGGAACTCTTTAGCTGGAACTGTTTTCTATCAGAGCTACTCAACAGCTGGTTTGGGGCTCATCCTCTTTATTACTGTTTTCTCAAAAGCATGTAACTGCTAATGTAATCTGTTACTATAAAGTTAGAGGCTTTGCAAATACAAACGCCTTACTGTAAATACAGAACAACTCTAAGGAAACCCAAAGGAGACAACGTATAGCCAAAGTGCTCATAAGCACAAAGCTATGCTCTTCAGAACTAAGTTGGAATCAGACCAACCATGAGAAAGATCCGAGTAGAGCACTATCACAGAATGACTTAAACCACCTATACATGAAGTAGCTGTTGAAAAGGCAACTGTAATTCTAAGCTGTACCCTCCTCTGAAAAAGGAAACACATGACAGTTAAGACATCATCTAGAATACAGTGTTCCAGCCTGATCAAATTAACTCCTCTGAATTTTGTTACTAATTTAGAAATGCTAGTTTTGAATCTGGTTTTGAATCATTCAACTTTGCACAATATGTCTTGCGTCATGCCAAAACACACTGAATAGTCCCGTTTCAAGAAAGATTACTCAAACTGCAGCAGGTGCAATGAAGGACCATTAGGATGATCAAGAGAACACAGACTCTGTTTTGCAAGATTGAGACAGACTGGCATATTTAGACTAACAAAATAAAAAAAGGATATGAGTGCTTTCTATATACACATCAGAAGGCTAAATACCACAAGAAGAAAAGCAAACTAGAGAACGGTACTGACACAGGGAGAATTTGTAGCCATTAGCTAGGAATAGACTTAAGAGTGAAAATGAGAAATCTTCCGGCCATGAGAGAAATGAAGAAATACCTTCTTGATATAACCTTCTACAAGGGTAGCAACAGCAAAGACAGCTTTACATGTTTATGAACTGCAGTCTATGATGTAGTTGGCGACCACGACAGAGGACTGAATTCGACCTGAGGGAAACTGTTTCATTCTATACTCCCTTATTTTTTTTTCCCTAAGGAAATGCCAGTTGAAATAATTCTAAATTCTGTAGCCAGAAATCTAAAATATATCTGCTACTAAAAACAGCAGTGTAAATATAACCCCAGTAAAAGAAACATTGCAAGGTAAAGAATCTTTGAAGAGATTGCCAACTGATTTGGGATGTGCAAAATTAACACTACAGATTAATCCCTGTATTGGAAGAGAAGCTCAGTACAGGAAATAGGGCTTAGACATTGTGCCCTATTCAACTAATGGGAATGCACTGGGTATCGAACTAATTGACTTTATACACATTTTGTATACATGGTGAAAATTATTCCTATCACAGTACTAAGACCTGTATCCATGACAAGAAGAGGGCAGTTTCCTAAACTGCAATACAGAAGGCAAGTTAGAGGCTGGATGGTAGCTGACAAAGCATGAAGTGATTGTTTGCATTAAGCGCCAGACCACTATATATCATAAACAGGCTTTCCTTAAGGGAAGAGGTAAAAGTATATCAATAGTCCCACTACATTCTTAGGCTTTTATTTGCAATGAATATCAAAAGGCTATTTCATATGGAAATATGGCCCCATTCAAGTCAGTATTAGACAGACATACAACCTGGGAAAATAAAAATTACAAGCTATCAAGAATTGACAGTAAATTGTTCTTTTTGATCTAAGAAATGGTGGCCGGTAACATCAGAACTTGAGAGCAGCAACCCAGATTGTCTGTACAGAGATTACTGAATTAACTCAGTTCTTAATGTTTCGCTATACCAGCCTCCTCTGATTTTACAAGATTTGTTCTATAGCAAATATTAGCTGGTAAACAGTGTCACTAAAGATATATGGACTCAGAAGTCTAAGCAAAAAAAAAGTTAATGTAATACAGCTCATTTGAGAGTGAGGTTTTTTTTTTTTTAAACAAGCACTCTGAAAATTACATTAGCAAAGCATCACTCTGAATCATTGGAGATAAAAATTATAAAGCTTCCAAGTTAAATGCCTAAAGAAAATATACTCTCAATTTCACTTCACTAAACAAATCTTCCAATACTCGGCAAGTCCCTGCAGGGAATCTTGCAAGCAGTCTGCTCTGCAAAATACCACAGCAATTTCACAAAGGCTGGTAAACTGCATCACGCGTGTCCACCTTAAGAGCTGCTAACCAAACCTCTAGAATCCATAAGAGAAAAAGAAATGCACATATCCATGTAGCTAACACATTCCAGTAAATTCCCTCTTCCTTAAACAGTAGGTGACATTGCCTCGAAGGCTGTAGGAAAATGTGTATGGCAACAAGTAGACAGAGAAACAAAGAAATATTTGTTTCTATCATTGTGAGAACAAGATACACCTATTAAACTGCAGTCTGTATAAGCTCTGGTGCATACTGATCACCGTGGCATATCCTAAGAATGAAAAGAACTTCAATGTGACCTATATTCTATGTCTTCTTAGAGCCTGGGAAGCACCCTTGAATCTAATTTTAAAAGCTACCGTGTAAAACCAATTAGGGTAGGATCCACTAAGCAAATCACTTTTGAAGGCCTCTCCTGTAACAAGCTACAAAGATGAAATGGCTTTACAGATTTACTGCCTAATACAAGGAAGGGAAAAGTTTGAAAAATATGAAGAAGCAGTGTATTACCTTTTTTTAATGAAGGTGTCACTTGACATTTTAGTTACATCATATTATTGTACTATATATATTTTTTATTTCTAGGTTGTATTCTCACCACACATCCTGTTACACCTGCATTATTAAAATTCCACTAACAGATTAGCTGCCAGTTTAACCGCTTTACTATCTGATTTTGCTCAAAGAAAATATGATTATTTGAACACTACTGTAAGTCAACACCAGCATTTTAATAAATAGAATTGTAATGCAGCAATGAAATCATGGGAAGCTATCAAGAAAAAGGTGATCAAGTCCTTTGTATTAAATTGAGTATATTTTATTTTGAGAAAAATCTGTAGCTGTTAAACTCACCACCACCACACACACAATCCGTGCTGCCCTTTTAATTAATCCTGTGGGACAAATTTAGTTTTTACTGTAAAACCTAGTAAATGAAGTGTGCATAATGATTTTGTTAAATCTTAAATTGCTCTTTTAATTAATTGGTAATTTCCTCAGCATACTGTACTGTCTACTGAAGTGACACTGAGTACCCCAAATGCTTTTCACGCTACAGAAGGGGGGAAAAAGAAAAAAGAGGAGGAATAGATACAAGAAACAACATCCCTCCGTGGGAAGTAGGGGGAAGGAAAAAAAAAAAAAAAAAAAATCACTGGTTGTAACAGCACTGGGGAGAGGTTAAGAGCCCTCAGTGCTTCATAAATAGATTTTAAAATAAAAAAGCTGACATGTGGCAATACAGCTTCTATATTGTAACATCATGACTTGGTCTCTCTTGACTTGCACGGCTCCTGGAGAAGCATGTTACAGGGATTAAATCCCTTTGAATGTTAATGTGTTCCTCTTTTGAACCACAAAGAATACTAATCCTCTTCCCCTCATCTACCAACAGCTGCACTGTTTTTTCCTACTTGACAGAGTGGAACCAGATAGCATGGCATGATTGACCTGAATGTAAATATTGCTATTTGGTTTTGAACTGCTTACTTTTTTTGCAGAAATTTGACAAACCTGGCATCAGCTTATCTGCAGCACAAATAAGAATAAGTGTTCAGGCACCTAGAAACCTCTTTCTAAACAATTACATCAGAAGAACTGTAAAAATAATTTATTACCTTATTAAAAAAATTAACACACTTCATAATCCCCTTGAACATTTACAGTGACTAGTACAGGAAGTCAGACTGGAATGTTCCCAGAGAAAGGGCATGCATGTGTGTACACAAATACACATGTGTATATAAATATATAGATTATGGAAAAGTGAGTGTTAAAGCGAACAGCTACAGTTCAGTTCAGGCATGATTCCAGCATGTACATCTAGAGTCACACATTAATTCGTAAAGATTTTCTCAACCCTATGCAGAACTCTCATTCAACTACTTCATACAGTCCTTGTGAAAGGACTCCAATTTCAACAAAAGCTAGGTAACATAAGACAAGAATATGCAGGCTGACCATAGAACAAATCCATTAAATTTCCATTATCAAAATAAATATTTTCACACATTTGAAGAGTCCTAAGTCAGATCAACTGCCAGAATGCTTTTCATTCAGATTTAAATGTATAACTGACTGATAAGCTAATACAAAATGTGGTCTCTGTATATAATCCTTTAGAGTCCCAAACTTCAAAGCCAGGAAACAAATCTCATTATATTTACTATTCTGAATTTTCATATACATTTTACAATCATTTTCACATTTTGGCCGTCTTTTCTTTGAATTATTTAGAAATATCAACACCGCAGAAGCAGATTATATGTAAGTTAATAAGAAACTTGCATAGTTTATGTTCAGAAAAGAGATTATGCTGATAAATTTACGGAAGTTTCCAATCCATTAAAAAAATCCTCAAAAGACCATCATCTTTCTGACACTGTACTACAATATTGAAGCCTTTGGCATAAATTATTATTTACAATTAATGCGTACTGTGCTGATGCACTTTTCAAAAATCATGGTACTATTGAGAATGTCTAACAATGTTATGCTTCATTTATTTCTGTAGTTCAAAAGCAGCCCAACCTGTTACACAGTGTACAGGTTAAAGTGGCAAGACAGAAAAGAGCAAGTATTTCCATATAAACTACAAATGTTAGTATCGTACGTGACCTGCCCAAGGAACTTAACATGACAATTGCAGTGCACTTTTAGAATAAAGATGCTTAACAAAAAAAAAAATCTACTATCTCATATTTATGATATGAGCTATAACTAAGGACTAAGAGTTATTAACATACTTTAAAAATAATCACAAAGCTGTTTTAAACAGGAATATGACTGCATTTAGGATTCTATTTATTTAAAAATGTATTTATGCATGTGTATTCTTTTCAATTCATCTTGGATACTTTAATAGAGAAAAAACCTCTTGATTACCTTGCATTTTCCACTGAGGTACCATTACAGCCAAGAACGTAATGGTAACAGTCTGCTACATGCATGGAGGCTCTTACCCCAGGGTTAAAACAAGGTAATTCAAGGTAGCTCGAGTGTGCAGTGGTGGATTGATAATCCGAGACAGAAATCTGCATGAAGACAGTTATGCAGCATTTGCCATGTAGCACCTTGCTAGCCAGCTCTCCATAAAAACCCAAGCACATCCCACACAAAATAGGTAATTATGGAAATAGAGACATGGTAAGAAAAGTGTAATCTGGGGAAAGAAAAGCATGACAGACATGAAAGATGACAACCTTTGGACTCTGAAAGAATTCAGAAGTGTTTAAATACCATCCCTGGGCAGAAGAGAGATTTTCAGATGATACGAAAGTTTAAGTCAGAAAATTTAGCACCTAGTTCTACTACAATAAACAGTTTTAGTACTGAAAACATATTTAGTTCTTTATGGCTTACAAAGGTGAACCACATCCTAAGCCCTTGCTTTCTAGTAATTAAAATATGTCAAATAGAAACGAATGGTGAGTTTGTGAAACAGTGTTGGTAAGATCATATGGAAGGGCTTTGTCCAAAGACTCCGGAGTAAGGAAAAATGAACTGGACTTCATTCTAGCTCTGTGTGTCTGAGAATACTGGATCTGATCTCTATTAACACTAATCATACATTCTCTAGTCTGATAAATTGGACTTAAAAGTGAATACAGATAAAATGAATACCCACCTTACTGCATTTCACACAAGTCTGGTAATTCAGAAATGATGTTAAGACAAATAATTGTCTGAGCACTGCACAGAAGTTAAAAATCACGTTGTTTATTTAGCTATTCTTCATGCAGAAGCACAGACAGATTTTGATGTACTCTCAATTCAAGGAAAGAGGGGGCAGAAAGGTGAGAAGAGGAAGAAACGTGCTTCACATAGCTTAACACTGACCCATTCAAGCAGTTAAGGAGCAGCTTGGAACAGCTCCAAAGGCTAAAGCAGCTCCCTTTCCAGTTTTGCTTGGCCAGATGGAAGATGAACACGTTTCAGGATTTCAAGTAGTGCTTAGGCTTGGAATATCTGATGTGTTACTCCATTTTTAGCTTTAAAAAAACCCCAAAACTTATTTGCTTATTTCAGGTAGTATTTGATTAAAATGTTTTGAGGATAACAAGATGTACCACACTGGGGAGGCTCGGGGGCGGGGGGGTGAAGGGAGGAGAAAGAGCCTAAACAAAAAGGGGAAACAGAATAAAATGGAAGAATTCTCAGAATCTAGCTGATGTAGTAGCACTGTCCTGCCCTCCATGGAAACCTTTCCCCTTCACCCCCCAACTTATGTAGAGCTTTTATATAGCTGATAATTATTCTATCTCCTTATAAATGTTAATTCAAAATATGGAAGTATGCTGGGTTTTTTTCAGATTAAATTCTAGCTGTTTCTCTGTATCAATGCTTCTGTTTATTATCTCTTAATCTAATGAATTTTTCACTATTTCATCTTATACTCCTTATTTATCTGTTAGTCTTTAAACTTCAGTATTACTTATGCACATTACAATGCTAATGAGATTACACAGCCTTTTAATGGACACCATGAGAAATTCTGTATGTGATCCAGGTACATCCTATTACTCAAAATATGCTATTATTGCTTTCTAGTGGTTAAGGCTAATGCCATCATATGAATTAATGACAGAAATGTAATAGATGCTTTCTTTAAATTTAAGTGATAGAATCCTATGCTGTCTTTGCTGAAGGTCATCCTTTGTAGTCTTTTCTGCCACAGATCTGCATCAGATCTTTTTAAAAAGCAACACTAATAGTTTTAAATTAGTATGTACTGTAGCAAGGATTCTTTTAAAACTCAGAGAACTGCAGAACAATAAAGGGGCACTGGAGGACAAGAACACAATGGTTAAAAAACACTAAGAAATTAATTTGCCTTGCTCTTTACTAATCAGGGTCACCAACAGAAGCTATAATACAATAAAATAGCATACACTGTTGATAGGAGACATTGCTTTATCCTCAAGGGAATTTCTTTTGCAGTTGTCCTCTGAGTTTAATCTTACTGCCGTGGCATCTCTTATTCTTTTTACTAGCTCAGAACCAGGGTAGAGCTTAATAAGCTATCAAAGGAAAGAATTAAGAGTAGACCATAAACTGAAATTATGCACTAATAAAAGGAACACTGAAATGCATAACTTGATTTTTTTCACACTTTAACAGTATTGTTAGATTTTAAGTCACACCATCTGTTTAGTGAAATAATGCTCAATGAAATACCAGTTGTAAGCAGGAAGTCAGAGGCAATTTACAACTCATATAAGGTTTCCTTCCAGACAGAGAAGAAAGGAACAGCAGAAGAGCTTAAGTTTGTACTGAGAAGACTAAGATTTTTAAGCCTACACCCTTTCTAGTTCTATAAGGCCTATACAAGCTAAACATTTCCTTTCTTACCCCTATCCGTCCTAGATTTCCCTTCTGCTAACAACTTATTTGCTTAGTTCTGATTCAGAATTCAGACAACTTTTTTCTCAGGTATAATACTGGAAAATATTTACTAAAGGAGAAGATTTCAACTTACCTGATGAAGATCGTTGCCCAAAACATATTCCTGAAAGTAACCCGGTGCAGCAGATGATGCTCTAATGGCCTGCCACAGTTTATACTGACAGCCTCCAATATAATGAGACTTAACACCAGGAAAGTGATTGTAGTTTCTAAAAACAAATGCTTTCAGTGGTGTTCCTCTGTTTACAATGGTGCTTACTGCAGCTACCTAGTGAGTTAGGAGGAACAAAAATAGTTATATATGATGATAATAATAACAATAATATGAGAATGACAGCTTCCGACAATATGAAATTCAATTTATACATTAAATGCATCTCTGGAATCCTACTCGGTTCAGTATTTATTTACTTTTTTATAATGCCTATCTAAATTTTAAAAAGTGAAAGTAAAAAAAAAAAACAACCAAACCCCAAACAAAAAACCACCAAACTCCCTAAAGAAAATGCTATTTTTAACCTGAAATTAATTGTTTCTGCTGGCTGTTCTGTTTCTACCAATATCTATCCATTGATATTTAAACAAAAAGCTGGTGTCATCTATATGACTTTAAAATGTTTTCCCTATACGAACAGTAGTTCGTTCTCAAAAGTCTGTAACCAGCAATGCAACAATGCCATTAAATATGAATGTTAGAAACGCCAATCAATTTCTTTCTCCGAGAAAACAATTACTTAATACTGCAACCTAAGTTAAAGGATTGCAGGAATAATCTCTCCCAAAGAAAAAACCAAAAGAATCAAACATAAATCTCTCAAGGTTTTTTGTAAGGACACTGACATGTCATTAACAAAAATCACATATGTAAATCTAAGTGAAAAACCAAAATGGTATTTCCATAAAACAAAGTGTATGACCGCAAAAAAGTTACATCTTACAGATATAATCACATGAAGTGAGAGTACTTATAGTTACAGGTGAGTGTTAGAATGTGCAAGACCTTTTAGTAATGATGCAACCAGCCTGGCTGGCACTCTCAGAAAAATACTCTTTAGCAGCCAAGTGGGTGTTCAATTTTATTTTGTTTACTATTTTACAGAGTAGGGTGTTTTTGTGAAATGTTACTCAACAGCACTAGCAGGTGACGCTGTGATATCACTCTATTCATTTCCATTCTTCAGCTACATAAGTTAAATAATTTAATTCACAGGAAGTCCATCCTTATAGAAAAGAAAACAAGAAAAGTATAACTTCTATATGACAATGCAGAAGCAAGACACATGCATGACTTGTACTCCATCACTTGATGGAGGAAAAGTTTCCTGGTTTTGTCAAAAGGAAGGTTTGGTTCTAAGCACCACTAGAAGCAGTAAGAAAAAACACATTGGAAAATTTAATAGAAAACTTATCAAACTGATGCTTGAATTTAGTTTTGGTAATACCCATATATACTTCCACTTCATGATGCAGCCTAAGTTGAAAAGTGCTGAGCACCTTCTGGAAAAATCCATCTCATCATGAATTTAACAGCAGCAGAGCACACAACGGCATGTTTTATTTTGACTTTGCTGTGCCCTGTAAACAGTGCCACCACTGCCAGCACTACAAAGCTATTATTGGGAATAGCTAGTTTCAACTCTATTTATATTCACATTTTATTACCGAAGAACATGGAAGGAAGCCAAAGATCCCGGTTCAAAGAACTTTCAAGTCAACGTAGGATGGCTTCTCTCTCGGAAAGCAACTTACCACTCCAGCCTTTTCATGTCCTTGTTATAGACATGGACTAGGAACACAATTAGTCAAGCACATGTTTCTACGTTTAGAAAAATGTGAATATCTTCCATTTAATAGTAAAGCATTGAATATAGTGCTATGACACCAAAACACCTGTTAACTACAGATTGTTCTGAAATATGTGCTATTATATTTCTCTTCTTTCTTCACACCCTATCCTTCACCAAAAATAAGATACCCGTGCTTTCTCATCTTTCACTCCCGTGCTGCTGCTGTATATAACACCCATCCAATAAATTGGTGCCCTTTATATCATAGAGGAAGAGCAGAGATCTCGGGGCCTACGAATGTGACTGGACAAAACCTGGTAATCCAGATAAAGTGAGGAGAAACCCTGTTCTCTCACTACATAGTAACGCAGATCACAGCTGATGCGACAGGATCTCCAGATACTAGAATTCTCTTATATGAAAAAATCAAACTTTGCACAACTTCAAGAAGTTAACCTAGGACTTCTCTGCTTATAAGCCTTTTAACATCTCTGAAACATATTCTAACTTAAAGTATTAAATAAGAATATGAGAAATTGCTGCAGAATTTTAAGAATCTAATGATTTTTTTATCCTTTAAAAGCATGGGTTATCTTATATGGAAGCTTGGAGAGCGTATCAACACTCATGCTCTTTATCTAATACTCTTCCAGGGATAGTACTCTTACTCAGAACTCTTAAAAGTACTTGTGGAATACACAATTAGTATTTACCTTAGAAAACTGTACTTACCTTCGGACATTTGGAATTTCTTGCAGTTTCAATCATAAGATTTGAGCCCATTTTTTCTCTACAAGTGTAAAAAATTGAAAATGCTCCATCAGTTTAGCATGAACAAGAGACATACATTTTTATCACCCTTACGTCTGAGAACTTTGCATTTAAAAGAAGCAATGCTTGGATTTTACTTTAATAATCAGATTTCTATGGTTGACTTCAATGCACCAATATTTCAGACCTTCTAAGCTGTTGGAAATAAGTCTGAAGAGTGATTGAGGTCTTGATTCAGTTACTCACTTCACCGCATACTTAATCATAAATCATCAGGATTACTCAACTACTTTGTAAGAGGAAAACAAAGTACTTTGCTACATTTAGGAATCAAAAAATCAACTTCTTTATTAAGCGGTTTTATAGTAATGAAAACTACTCTCCTGAACTGTTATAAAAACAAAAGCTAAGGAAAGATGCCGTTCTACACAATTTAGAACAAAGTCAAAACATCTACATGTAATCTTCCATAACAATAATTCAATATGCATTTAACATCCCTTTTTGAGGTGGAATTTTTTCATATGCGTACATTTTTATAAATCTGACAGTGAAATCACATGGGTGGTCAGCATTGTAATTTATCATCGTATCAGCATTAGGGAATATAATTCTATAATAATATATAATTCTATAATTCAATATTCTAATTCCTAACTAGAAGGTAGCGCTCCTGCATAGTGCAGGAGACTGGAGGATATCAGCATACTAGCCAATAATCTCATATCAGCATCTATTTCAACTTTGATTTGCTTACAGTAAAGGTATAAAACTCTGCGGAGTGGGTGCCCATCCATAATGATTCCAAACAGGCTTTCACTTAAATCAGCAAGTTTTCTTCCTCCCCTTGAACACAGCCCACACAAACACAGGTGGTGCAAAGACAGTTTTCAGTATTGCCCCACTTTAAGTAAGGTGATTCCATGTGCTGCTGTTAAGAGATCATCCATCTATAGCTCGCACTACTGTGACAGTAGGTAGTAGAGCTTCCACTGTTAAAAACAACACCTTTATCAATGTAGTCAGGTCAGAAGATAAAGGGAGCTTTAAATGCTACAATAGCAGTAGTCCTCAATGTAGACAGTAAACTGTATTTGGAGGTAGGACAATTTACTGTTCCACTACTGGATATCTGTGCTTGAAGGATGGCTGTGTACTTGTCCTTGAGAGGGAGGGAGGAAGGGAGACACCTTCTAGTCCTATGATCGAAGACTGCTGCTGACACAATTCTTACATCAATAATGCCATTTTATTTTATTTTTTCCAATAAATGCATTAATTCCAGTCTCACAGTCACCAACCAGAAGGGGAAGAGTGCCATCTGCACTCACTAATTGATTACAGAAGGAGACGAAGGCACACAGAACCATGAAGTGGGAATATACAGAAATAAAAGATGAGATTGACAGAGATGAAATATGGAAGACATCTACTGATTTGCACCACTTTCATCTACTTCTTCCTAAATATCTGTATTAAGAGATTTTTTCCCAAACCCTGAATGCAAAGATTAAAAAACCTGCATAAGCAATATCCACTGCTTAATTACAGGAACCATCAAACTGAATAATTATTTTCTCACACCTTGTTCCTTATGAAGGCCAGGAACTGATGCTTCAGAGTAGGTACAAGAAATCCCTCAAACTACTACGCAAGTTTAAACATTAAGGTCTAAAGAGAAAAGTTTAATATCACCTCCAAATTTATTTTAGTTTTGTTGCTAGCATTAGTACTGTAACTGCATATTATATAAATGTCTTCGTCAAGCCTCACAGTTCAATTATTTGCTTTACCAAAGTCACAACACAATTAATTCCAGTTTATTCACATACTGTGTTAAAAGAGGAAATCTTCTAATTTTAATTTTATTGAATGCTCCCTTGTTCTTGAAGAAAAGATGAGAATGGTAATTCTCAAGATGTCTTACTATCTCAAATTACCGCTTTAACTTGTTTGCTTTTTTTAATAATAAAGAGCCCTAATCCCTTTATGTGAGTTGTCTTTAGGTCACTGGCTACTTTTTACCAATCTTGCAACAGAAACATTCTCTAAAATGGGGTAACTGGGACTGTAAATAGTATTTCGTAAATATAATAGTAAATAGTGTAATAGTAAATATATAAATGAAACTCTATTATGGATTAATATAACAGCATTGTAATATTTTCTGTATTTTCAATCCCAACCGTCACACACTGAATCATCTTGTTTGACCACAAGCATACAGGTATTTCATTAAACTGTCCATGACAGCACCCAAATCACTTCTGATATTAGTTTAAATCCTGTAAGCATTTTACATTTTTCCACTCATGGGTTACTACTTTACCCATACTACCCAGTAATAACCACTCATGGGTTATTACTTTACACATAATTTCATTTGCCATCCTATTTTTCCATTTATCTGCTTTGTTCATGTCTGTCTGTGACCTATGTCCTTTAGACATGACCTACCTAAACAACAAGTCTCCTTTACAAATGTTGCTCTTTCATTGCTTCGAGTCCCTAATATTGCAACACTTATTTCAATAATGCTATGAAGAACATATTGCCAACCATATGCTTAAAGAAACATTCTAATGGGCTACAGCCAGGGTGCAATCAAATAGTCTGGAGAAAGAGCATTCAATTCGAAAGGCAAAATTGTAACTTTTATCCCCTTCTAACAACAACAGAAGTATCAGGAAACTATGACATCTTTACCAAACCTACAGGAGAGACTTTCATTGCATGTTCCATAAGGATACAGAACATCTCACTGATAATGCTGCAAAAACTGATAAGTATGTCTGGAGTGACTAACTGGTACAGAATGTGTTGCCTGTCTAGTCACTGGAGAGCAGTCTCAATTTATACTTCAATTTGCGTAACAAATACTGGTTTGAAGTATTATTACTTGTAATCCCAAATACATGCATTAGCCATTTTCCTACCAACAGAGAACACGTGACTTTTACCCTACCCTCTATCCAGTGCTTGATTGCTTCTCAAGATTACAAATTCCCAGTATGGGATTTTAGTTAGCTTGTGAAAACCCCTAGCTGCTCACCAAATTTCTCCAGTAGTTTCTCAAGAGAGTATGAAAGAAGAAAATTATATATGTAAACAACAGTCTAAAGAAAACAGAAAACTTGGAAAGATAAGCCAGGTTCTTCTTACAAATGCAATTCAATATAACATTACATAGACTGATGTACGGTAAGTATAATTTTCTGCACAAAGTAATAAAAGTAACTGATTAAAACCAGTCCTCAAATTGCAATTCAAGGAATGCATATGAAGAGTTAAAATAAACATATATGCAGGACATAAAATCAATTCCGTACAGCACTCGGAATAAAAAGTTAGTTAACCAAAATTAGTTGCCATTTTCTAAAATAGAATTTATAATATGCCTCATGAATGCATGCAACATTAGCCTAACGCAACATTAGCTTAATTATTTTCAGCAAGAATACTTTCTGACAGAAAATAATACCATCAATATCATGGTAGGGCTAAATGTATATTGCATGCCCGTATATTTTAAACTGATACTGTCTATTTCAAGCAAGGCTGACAAGTCTACTACCATTTAAACAACAAAAACCCACCCAGAACAAGAAAGGCATTTAAATTTAAAACAAACATAAAGCAGTTTTCCCGTGCAATGACTGAAAGTTAGACCTGACCTTCTTATTGCCATAAAGAGATGCTACATAACCTTTCAATTCCCTTCTTAGTTCTAGGCTTCCACACCACAAGGAAGCCTGCAGGAATCCCTACTATTTCAATAAAATGTTGTGTAGGCATAGCATCTCCCTTCAACACTGCAGAATTAGGTCAACAAAAAGTCATTTGTTGATCAGTAAATTTAATTTTTAATTTAATCTATGGATAATAATTGCCTGGCTTCTGTCCACTGCACAGGAGTAGAGTGCTTTACCTCCCTCATGTGTTACATGTAGCTGCATTTTAATTAAAGGCACGTAAAATACTTTCACATGAGGAAAAGAGGCAAGGCAGAGAAAAATCTTTCTTCTAAAAAAAGAGGAACTCCAGATATCCGAGAAGAAAAACCTCATGATATTCATTTGATAAACACATTGATTCCTAGAAATATGCAAGAGCACAGAAAAGAAGAGCTTGGAAGCCTCTCTCTTCACTTCAGCAAAAAAAGTGAGATGCTTAAAACTCAGGCAGCACAGGTATTCCCACTATAATGTCTAGAAAAAAACCTCTTTTAATCCCATAAAACATATTAATCGTGTTCCCAAAGGAACTTGTCATTACTTATCCAAAGAAACTTTTTACCATTTTACATTTGCTCTCAGAGAAGGTTGTTTCAGTTCTTTCAGTAGCAGTGCCAGCTTACACTGTTTGGGAAACTATGACATTAGTTTGCTAAAAATTATTAACAATGGAACTATCAATACAAACATAGATGAATAAAACTAAGTAATAAAACTTGTAATATAATAATTTCTTCCAGTGACTTTTCCTGAATAGCCATTAATGCATTTGTATACACATCTATGAACAAATACCATTTCATTGGCAACTCTGACACAGCGGATATTTTTTCATTGCAAGCCTTACAGCTCATTTCCCTTTTCAACAAAAGGGGCAATGGGCAAAACCCCTCAATACAGCAGCTAAGATTAAAAATCCCTACTACAGCACATTATTTCATTTCTCACCATGTCTCCTACAAGAAAAAAGGCACAGCAAGAGGCTAGTAAAATTTGTAGCAGATCTATAATGAGTCGGATCAAGCAGAGCTGGCAAGCATACAGGAATATAATCAGAAATCAGTGCACTAAAGCTTACTTTATTCCCCAGAAACAGAAATCATTACATTAAAGGCTTTCAATGTTTTAGTAAATATGAAAACACCTATTTCAAAAGAATGAGAGTATATGCTAATCCTTTCTAGTTATTTTAAGAATTTGCTTACCAGTGAAACAATAACAAAACCAAAGGCTCTCAGACATTATACTAATTATTTTTCACATGATCTTTTTCACTTACTTGAGCATTTTTTCCCAGATATCACTGTCATAAAAGGCGTGGCTCCAACCCATTTTGACTGTTCCAACAATGACATTCTGCTTAAAAACATCTGATCCTAACTTGCGATACAGTTCTTCACAATCATCCAGAGGGATATGGAACAATCCCAACATAAAAGCTAATATAGCTCCTGAAAAAGAAATATTTTGAGAAGTAAAATATAGCCTGGACTAAGATTATAAAGATGGATTACCATTTAATGTAGTTCATAGGTTAGCAGAATATCTATTTTGAAAAGGGAAGCTCAATTGACATTTATATCACTAAATTCCTGCTCAGAGGTCACCAACTGTGTTTTCAAAGGACATATACAAGATAGGAAGAGTCTACTTCCAAAAAAAGAACTATGAGGAGTTGAAAAATGGCATTATTTCATTCTGCAGATTTCATCCCTGCAAACAAGTACTTGGCAGAAAGCAAATTAAATCTACTGCTTTATTTGGAAAAAGAAATGAGTAAGAGAAATCTATGCTGTGGTATTAAAAATATATTGGAGCATTACTTGCTATCTGGCAAACTCTGAATCAGTAAAGAAAAAAAATCTAGGAAAATTCTGTAAAAAGAAGGGAGTTTTGATTAGTTTGGAATACATTTGGTTGCAACCATTTATAATTAGTCATTCATACATACTGCCATCTAGTGTGTGCCTAAAAAAATTACGACCTACCCTTGTAGGAACAAAACCAGCAGCATCCAAAAAGTATGGTTGCAGAATACCATTAAAAAGACTGTGGAAAAATACAATTAATCCATCACTACAATTCTTAAATATATTAAACTGAAAGGGACATATACAACCTTTAAATCTAATTGTGCAATGCTGTGAGGACATGTAATTAAGCATTAGGAATAACAAGGACACATGATTTTTCCAATTTGGAAATGAATGCAATAGGTTTGAATAAAATTAATTTAAAGAGGAGTAAATTCTTGAAATAGAGTAAAACACACATGCAGAAAGAACTACATAAAGAAAGTTACAGATGGCTTTAAAGGAAACATGACTTCTAAGCTTCTTTTGCTCTCACAAACCCCACCACCATGATAGCTAAGTGTCAGTGGCTCGATAGTCTCAATTTTTTACAATGTAGCACACATGCTTAATATAACCTAGGCCTACTTGACACATCAAAGTTTCATCAAGAAAAACTTACTCAACTGCCAAATCACCAAATGCCTGTGTTCAACACAGGCTAAACATCTAGCAGCAGAGAAACACCATTTTCCTGAGTCATGCAAATCCTCTGCTACCTTCTTTTCCTCTTAACTCTCCAGCACCCATTCTACAATATCATGCATTTGCTATTTTGGTGAACAGTTTGAAAGACAAAGAGCCAAAATTCACACCAAACGCAAACTCATTTTCACTTCACCTCCTGAGAAACAGCACCAAAAACTGTAGTCCACATCAGCACACAAGTGGCAGTAGATAATATCAGAGTCAAGGTACACATTAAAGGGCTTTGCTGAAACCTGCTGGATGGTAACAAGACACTCAGAGGAGAGTAAGGTCAAAATCAAAGATAGAGTGCAGGCTCTATCAGATGGTCCAGTGAAAAGTTTCTGACATTTCCATCACATCCTGCTCTGTATCACAGACTCCTACACTCCAGCCACCATCTCAGCCTTGACAGCCAACACTTCAGAGGAAAAAAAAAAAAAACAAAACCTAAATAAAACCTGGGAGGCTAAGGAGCACATCTTGAAGAACACAGGGATGCAGTTGGCTAATAAGACACAAGATAGGCAAGAATATAACCTGAAAGACAGAAGTATTCCTTCCTTATTCAGTACTAGTAAGACTTCAGCTGAAGTACTGTATTGGGACCTGAATGACATTCTTCAAAAAAGATGTGGACCAATTGAAAAAGAGAAAAACCACAGAAAAAAGCCCCGCGAAAACAATCACAGGTCAAGGAAATCAGTCTGTAAAGAAAGCCTGAGTAAACAGGCTATGAAAAAAGCCTTTAAATGCACAGAATGCTGCTGCACAGAGAAAAGAAAGAACCCGTTATCCATGTTCCTGGGGAGTCACGACAAGAGGAAACAAATTTGAACTGCAACAGGAAGATCCACATTAGACACTTGGATTTTTTTTTCCCCAAATGTAAAGAAAGTGGAGCACTACCACAGATTTTCTGAAGAGGTCTGACATGATTCAAAATCTCAGAAAATTATCAATACTGAAACACATGCAGCTGATCCTTCCCTTGGGAAATGAGATAACCTCCTAAGGATGCTTCCAGCTTTATAATACCATGACTTGACTTACTCATGAGTTCTCCTGAAAAAAATACTTCTTCCATCAGAAAGGTTTTCAAAATGCATTTCAAACCTGGAAAGACATCATGGGCAAGAAAAATCATCAACACAGAGAGATGCCAGCTTTGTTTAAGGAGGCTCCTCATCTGCAAATCACTGAAGGCTGGGAGAATACATGGGGGCACTAGCCCTATGCTGTTCTTAACAACTTGGGAGGATATCTTGGGAGAATATCCTTATGTGAAGTCCTTATGCAAACTTCACATACATCCAAAACTGATGATCAAACAGACCAGTACAATTCAGATGTCTTTGTAGTAAAATGCACTAGAAAACAATATGCTTAGAGAATCTTTGATCACAGTATGTCAACGATCAAATCCCTCATACGATGCATCTGAATGCCACTAATTATTAGCTCAATACAGAAATCTAGGAAAAGTGTATTTTTTAAATTCTTGGAGCAGTCCAGCGCATTTGAAAATGTAGTAGTATGCACTTTGCCTGATCACATACTCTTGATGTTATAATTCAGTCACAGGGAGCAGTTTGTAAGTGCACCACTATTGAGAAGTATCTTTGATATATTGGGAGACTGCACGAGCAGTGAAAAGAACATACAAGCCACATCCACAGCATACCTCCAGGTAAGTTGTCCTCAATGGGTTAAGTGCTCTGTGCATCTATGAAAGCATGTCATACTCTAGAGAACAGTGATAATCACCCTCACTTACAGAATTCCTAGCAGCTCAGTTCATGAGGCAACAGCACTTCCTCCTCTCAATTGCCCTGTTTTCATCTTTGGATTTTTGCAGAACAGGCACAAACTCAGTACAGAATTTACATTAACTTAGATGCCCATAAAAAAAGTTCAGTGGCCATCACCGTGTTGCACGTGCTTGCAGATTTTCTGGTGCTTCCATGCCCAGATATCATCCTCAGCAATAGGCAAGTGACCTAAGTACGCAGGGCCCTTACGGCATCATTACAGTGATCTTTCTCTGCGACTGCCTGCATTTACACTCTATGACGACCAGTGAAGTACAGGGAAGCTAACTACAGACTCTGTGATGCTGAATTCACAGCAAACTGATTATTTCTAAACCTCAATATCATTTAGCTGTTTTGCCTTTAAGAGATATGAAAAACACAGAAGAAAAAAAGAACTGTAATGCACAAGAGGAATCCTTCCTATCATTTAATACATCACTCTTGTAAACCACAATTCATCCAGCTGCAGGCTTCTGCAAATCCTGTTGGCATACGTACCATCAATGCAAAGTGAAATGGTGAAGTACACTGCTAGCACATGCTGACAGATATGTACAACCTCTCCCAGCCATGTCTTGTCACCTATTATTGCAAGCTGGACTACTGCAGACAAAAGCCTGGTAGTGTAAACAAAGCTTAAAAGAACATGTGAAGTACTTACTAGCAGTTACAAAACCCAAAATTGGGTGAAGAATTAAGAATAAAGTTAGTCCTAATCAGAGTAGTGGGATCGAATTAAGAACATCAGGCCTCTCTATCAAAGATAAAATGTCTTTATGATGACTGAAGAAGACATTAGAGAAGTGTTTTGTAGTGAAACTATCTTCCAAAGAAACAACCACTCACTGCTAAATTAACTAAGAAAGGTTTTTTTTCAAAGACTATTAAAAATGTAAAGCAGGGAACTATATTGCGCCTACAAACAAATTCTGTCTAGTAGACGTAAACGTTCTCCTCTTCTCTGCTATTTTCAGCCTATTAAGCAAATCTCTGGAAACATGAACATTGTATCTACCAAGGTGATCTGCATTTAATGTTATTTCTGAATCAAACTGTATAGAAGATAAGTATAGTGCAAAAAAAATTTAAGAATATGGGTTTCTAAAGGAAACTGAGCTATTGAACTACAGCATACCTCTTATATTAGAAATCAGCATTATGCTGCTACTGGTCTAGCATCATTTCCAAAAGAAAAGACTGTCTTTTAAAAAGAAACTTATGCTTTAGAGTTTCCTACTTCCTAGGGAGGAGTAACTTACCATTGAGTCACAAGAGTAATTAAGGCTGGGAGGGACCTCTAGAGGTCATCGAGTCCAACCTCCTGATCAAACAGGTTCAATTAGAACAGGTTACTCAGGACTTGTTCAGCCGGGTTTTGAGTATCTCCAGGGATGGAGACTCCACAGCCTGTGCAGGCAACTCCTTCCAGTGTCTGACCATCCTTGCAAGGAAAACATGATTCCTTATACCTAATTGTAACTTCCCATATTCCAACTTGTCTGTTGGCTTTTCTCCTATCACTGTGCACCTTCAAGAAGAGTCTAGCTCCATCTTCTCTGTATTCTCCCATTAGTTGAAATAGCAATAAGGCCTTCCCTTAGCCTTCTCTTCTTAAGGCTGAATAAACCCAGTTTTTGCACTCTCTCCCTATATGTCATGACCTCCAGTCCCCTGACCATCTACTTGGCCCTCTGCCAGACTCACTCAGTATGTACAAGAACATACCCCACAGATTAAGGGTTTACTGAAGACCCCAAAACTAGACATACAGTAGCCAGAGACCCTTAATCTGTTGGGTATGTTCTTGTGCATACCAGCTAGTATGTGGTCAGCTTTCTTTGCTGCAAGGGTACACTGATGATTCATGTTCAACTCGTTCCAACAAGACCAGGTCTTTTTCTGCAAAGCTGGTTTCTAGCCAGTCAGCCCACCTCAGATGGAGGGCTTCGTACTTGGCTTTATTGAACCTTATGTGGTTCCTGTCAAGCCATTTCTCCAGCCTCTACAGGCCAATCTGAACAGAGGGCATCACTGTACTGACCACTTCCTCTAATTTAGATCATCCAAGATCTTGCTACAGGCACACTCTGTCCCGTTGTGCAGGTCATTAGTAAAGACAGGAAACACTATTGGCCCAGTATCAGTCCCTGAGGGACATTACCTTAGTTGTCTGTAAAGCCCCATAAACTTCTAAGATATTTGTATCTGTGTGCAAAACGAGGGTTTCACATTCATTGAAAAAAATGACAAATCAGTTTGAAGTTACAAGTGTATCACGAATCACTCAAAGTTCTTATTCAGAAGAAAAAAGAAAGACTTTAGAAATCACACCTGTACTTTCCCAGCTCACGTTCAAAGTCAGAAACTGGCAAGTTCTGCAAAATCTACGTTTATTCTCAGATGTTCTTTTACTATATTGATAGCAAAATTCCAACTTGTGGCTTAACAATTACCTGTGCTTACACCACAAATGTAGTCAAAAAGTTGATGAACCGGCTTTCCAGTTAGTTCTTCTAGTTTCCGTAGAGTCTGAAGTGCAACTAAACCCCTGAAACACAAAAATCCCCTTCACATACAATGATAGTTTTATCTTACATAGCTCTAATAAAGCCCACCTTTGCTTAATTGTAACTAATTATAACTGAATAACTATAACAGTAAGAATCCTGAATATTTCAGGGAATGAAAGAGTAACAGAACACAACTAAAATGGAATGATGAGTACTAAATATAAATGACACACTCAGGCATACCAAAAATAGTACTCAACAGCTACAGCCATATTGTTTTGTAGCCATACTGTTTTGTAGCAAAGGCTCAGCGATGATCATCTTCTGTGGATATAGACTCAGGATAGATTTTAGCTGCATCCACACCACACAGCACTTAAAGTTTGGTCTTAACAGGGCTATATAATGCCCCTTGTGGCATAGTATTTTTCTGTCTGTGCTTGTTTTGCCTCAATTCAATGTGTCTGAAATAATGGGAGATGCATTCCAGACCATCAGACTTGTGCTTCTATAGCATTAAACAGAGTATCTGGCATGCAGAGGTGCCAACTCTGCTAGGCTAGAGAACTGTGTATGGCAAAAGGAGCATCAAACCAAGTACCATCTTGCCAACACATTCTGCTGAGAATGGCACCTCCTGAATGCTGCCCCCAAATCTGTCCTGCCTTGTGCTGAAAAGCAGTAGTCAACCCAGTCCAAAGCTATAACCAGCTGAACACCACCAATTAAGTGGCACAACAGCCAGTAGTCAGTACTCAGGCTCATTCTCTGGACTTGTTTCATTCAGTGTTATAGATGTAGATACCGCTTTCTACAGATAAGGTGTCTTATACTGTCACTCCCCTAGAAATCTAACAGAAAAATTAACACACTTTATTCATACATACAGGCATCATGCCATTATCTGTGAAGCATCCTTCTACTTTGTAAAATCTTTATGGTTTACCATGAACTTTTGGAAACACAAATGTTGAAGTTGTGACATATACTTACTCCTTATTGAAGACAACTGATTTTGATGCAAGTAAAGAAATACTATGGGGAAACAAAAAGTTCATGAAACTGTATTTCTGCAAAGACTTCATACTCCACTTTCTACCAATAAAGATTTGTGAATCGGTAAATATTTGCAAACAAGATTTCTTCAAATATGCCTGAAAACACAGCTTTTAGTAAACATCAGACTTCAAATTTAATGAACAAGCTTCTGCTACTACTCTTTGCAAATTGTGGTAGGTGCATAAATTCATGCAGAACTAGAGCACACGTAACCTTTAAGACCATGTGGTGCATAAATTAAAGAAAAAAAAAGCATCAGTTGTAGAAGAAATACAAATCAACAGCATGGATAGAATAGTTTTCACCACTAGCCTATTCATTCTTTCACATGAGACCCGCCCTCCTAAGGCAGGTCACCCTCCAGAAAAGTACAAGACAACACAATCATAACAGTATAAACTACTTCCAGCATTTCACACCAATTTTGTATTTCTGAGATTAGACTTGTGAGCAGACTAGCTCTAATAACCATTTAATTTACTTCCAAAAGGAGAAAGAGCGAACCCAAGCACTTAAGTGTGTACCCAACTTTAAACAGGTAAGTAATTTTAGTGTCACAGGACTACTAATGCATCGAAATTTAAGCACAAATGCATACAAAAATAATACCCATCACTTGGATAGTCAAAAGTAACAGAACTGCAAATCATAAATTGCATCTTTGGGCACAAACTTATCAAAGAGAAACTGACATTTTATTTCCAGTTACAGTATGAAAAAGGCTACAAGTATACAAAAACCCAGAGGTTTTACCTTGTTCCTCCTCCATCAATAGCGAGGACTCGAATTCCCCAGCCTTTCACAGGGTCTGTATATCCAATTATAGCTAAAGTCTCTCTAACAGCAGCCTGAAGACTTTCGTCATCTGCCTGCCTCAGTCGTAGTAGGCATGGGATTAATTTTTCCTATTGATAAATACAAAGATATTTCATTCTAACTATATGTTTATACCAAAAGAATCCATGCTTAAATTACCAGTTTGGCATTTAAGTATAAAAGTAATATATTAGTTAAACTCAGAGGAAAACTTCTTTAAATCTCTATTTATCCATCTCTCTTTCTAACAAGGGAAAGAAAGGACTACAATATTATGTTGTACACGCCTCATTGCTAAAGTAACTACCTAACAGAATTAAACAATCAAGGTCAAATGTAAATCTTTCAAATAGCTAGAAAAGCTATATTTACCAGCAGTTTGGTCTTATTGACTTCAATGTCACATTGGCCAAATACAAACTCAAGTATGGAGCACACCAAGCATAGCTAAAAGCCCAGATTTTGCTGAGTAAGTATCACACTGCTTCAAAACAGGAAATGCCTTCCAAGTACACTAATATTAAAACAAAACAAAAATTAAAATTCTTCCTCACACTGAGGAATTTTTAAATGTACAATTATTATCACAAGATATAGAGTATTATAATAAAAATGGGAGTAGTGAATGTGCTCTTTCATAAAAAAGTAATTCACATCTATTCACATGGATGCCCAACCTGTACCCTGCCCAGATGATTCATCTGGCTTGCACTCCATTCCCAAAGATGTCTTTTCCAGCAATTCTACAATCTATGTCACACATCTGTCACATCTTGTGGAAAAAGGCATGAGACTGACAAATGCTGTGATTTGGCTAGTACTGCTAGAATAGTCTACCACCCACCTCCTGTCCTCTCACTGCAGGAAAGAGAATGAGTAGGACTAGATTACATGAACTTATTTGATGGTTAGACTCCACTCTTGTCACCTCTCTTCGAAGGAAGCATGCAAACAAGCATAAAAACTGTTGTGCGTATGCAGATCAACTGTACCGTACATTCCCATCTGGTCAATTGCGACAGAGAACACAGTGTGCAACCTTCGTCTACCACTAGAACAAGCTATACTATCTATCCACATGACAAGCTGTGTGCTTCTAAATTAAACATTGCAATCTTAAGAGCCTTTAGCTAAACTACTGATAGTCTGTATATGAATCTGCTTGAACCAGCTAAAAAAATAGCTATCAAAAGAGACATTCACATTGTAATCTTTACAAATAGAAAATATGACTAGCCCACAAAAGCACAGAAGAAAGTTTTATATTATTCTATGTCAATCATCTGTCAGATATTTATTTTTTGTCTAAGCATAAAGACTATTTGCACCTTAATTGCAACTCCTCTGCTCTCTGGAAATTCTAGAAGATGATAGGTCAGTTCTTCAACCCTGCTGATACAGACTCTTCGATTAGAGGATCTTCGTAGGGCTTGAACTAAAGCTCGAGTCCTGTTATCAATACTCACTCTTGCAATAATCTAAAAAGAGATGAAGTTATACAAATAATATAAAACTACTCTAAGAAATGTGTAAAAATTGTCAAGACTAATTCCAAACTGTTATTTTAAGATTTCTCAGAAGTAATGGACAGCATGTTGTACTAGAGATCTGCTACAGCCTCCAAGTAAGCATTGCTTAAACAGCCAACCTTTTGATTCTTTGTTTACTAGAAAAATAAATAAAGGCGGCTCACAGCAACAATACACCAAACAAACGTGTCAGCATGTACTCAGATGTATTTTCAGGGCAACTCTGAAATCACAGTATGTGGACCATTAAGGAGCGTAAGATTACTATAACTGCAAAAACAAACAAAAAAGGCAACTAGATCTATCTCTATCTATGTCCTCTCTCTACATATATATGAACTAAATATATGTATATACTATACACACATATGTGTATATAAATATATACACTATATATAAACTTACATATACATATATGTAATCATATAAAAAGTATAAACACGTTTTTATGTATATATACATATATGTACTTATAAATCAGTACATATATGTATATGTAAACTTACATATAACTTAGTATTATATAAGTTTACATAGATTTTATATGTGTATATAGATAAATACTTATTTATATGGGTACATATGTACTTATATGTATGTACACATATAAATAAATGTATGTGTACATATATATGTACTTACATATAAGTACATACATAGGTATATACTTATTTATGTAAGTATATATAAGTTTACATATAGATACATACACGTGTATAGTCTATATAGACACTTGTATCAAAAAATACATAGAAATAATATATAAAGAAATAACACTAAACAAGGACTTGCCTTTTCTCTCTGAAGAGACAGATGCTTTTCCCTCTCTTCTGCAGTCTTAGCCTCTTTTGCTTTGTCCTCCTCATCCTTCTCAGACACTTCTTGTTCTGGCTGTTTACTCTTTTCTTGTGAAACAACTTTTGTATCGGATCTTAACTTGGGAACCAACCCACCAATGTAACTGTCTACAAAAGCTTGTACACTGTTACTGGGATAGGAAAGAAAGTTTGCAATACTTTTTTTAGTGGAAACTGGAAGAGCAGTATTTGTCTTTTCAGCACCCAGAGTCTCTGCTTCAGAAGCTGAAGTAGCTGCTGAATCCACTGTCTTTTCTTCACTCATTACAGTATTTTCTGATGAATCAAGCTTACTCCTCTCTTCACTTTTAGAGTCCTGTAATAAAGCATTCCTTTTTTTCTCTTGATCCATAACTGAATTATTATTAAAGTACCAGTTGATATGATCAGCTACGAAGTTGTACGTCTCTCCAAAATCTGTAGAAAAGTAGCTTATATGAAAAAGGTGGGTTTTCGTAGATGCTGACCCTTCTGGAGTATCTTGATTAGTGCCACTTGAGCTTACTAACATGGCCTCCAAGTTTTCATTTGCACAAGTGGATTTCTTTGCAGATGGGCCTCTGTTGCAATCCTCCTGAGTTCTGGCATCTGTGACTTGTTTATCATTTTCCAGATTTGCATTGATGTTATTTGCATCTGCATTACTTTTATTTGCTTTTCCCGGAGTACCTGAGTGTGACTTTAATCGAGCTATCCGTGAAACCAGTTCACTGTGAGTGCCAGACACTGCCTTTGAAACAGATTCTATAGTATTCTTAATTCGTGACATGCGATTGTTCACTTTCGTAAGCCCTTTGGAAGAAGAAGTTAAAAGTTTAGAAATTCTGTAGTATAAAAAGTCATGGCTGTAAATGTATTTGTTATACCAAAATGTTCTGCTTCTGGCCCATTTACACTGAGGCTCGCTTGTATGAAAAACTCTCGGGTGAATGGCATGATTTATCCTCCAGCAGACTTTAGGTCCATACAAATAGAGGTATTTGTTTCTTTGCTTCCACCAAAGACTTTTTGGGTTAAACACAAAGAACAAATATGCATCTAAAGATAAATGAACTGTCATTACTTATAAATAATTACACCTTTTCTGCGATGCTCGTCTACTTCATTCCAGAAAATATATTTCAATAAATAAGTCTCATATCACGGTGTTATCTGAAAAAGAAAAAAAACAACAATGGAAACCCAAAACCAGTAACAAGTTAAACTAAACACACAGAGTTGCCTAAAGCAGATGCAGCTTATTTATTCTTTCAGTAAAGAGAATTCAGTAAACATTCAAATCAGATAATCTCATGGGGATATCTACTGCTCTGGACATTTGGCAGTGTCATCCCAACATTTCAATTTCAACATGTTATTCCTTAAAGGCCAGTTTAAGTCCATCTTGAGCAATATGCAACACTTGTCAAAAGCATTTAGTGACATACAGAAAACTGCTTGCCGGTCTTTCCAATAAAGAGAAATTTCTATCTCTTTAGCAAATTATCTTATGCAGAGACCAAATTTCAAATGAAACTGTCATTATAATACCACCCCTTTGCAGAATTCCTCCCGGGGAGAAAGGACACCAATTCTTTGACCAAAGCTTCAGTATAAAGCTGCAAGTTCAACGAAACGTTCCTACCCTAAGAGCTAAGGGTAGTATATAATCCTTACTCTACGAAGACAGATGTTTCTGGGGTGGATCAGAGTTTTACACAGTGTACAAGAGTTGTACTGAAACCGCAGAAGCAAATCCATTATTTGCCTAAATGGCAAGCTCAGACTTCTCTAGCTCCTGTGACAAATGCCAGAGGAGGTCAGGCAGGCTTAACACCTGCGCAGGCCGACGCCAAAGTAACAGGAGAGGCGATACCGCCACAGGCAGCAGCATCGTTACTTACAGTTTCCTCAGAGGCTGCCTGACCCTACGCTGTGCCTCTCCCACCCCTGCCAGCCCTCCTGCTGGGTCACCGACGCCGCCGCGCAGCCGGGCTCCAGGCCACGGCCGCGGGCGGGGTGCTATATCAGGCAGACGGGCGCCTCCTCTCCCGGGAGGGGGAGCGGGAGCGGGTGCTGTTTCTGCCTTGCGCCATTTCGCAGAAACGATTTCGAGAGCGGCCGCGCAAACAAGCGCCGACTCCCGTCCCGTCCCCCCCCCGCCCCCGGCCCTGGCCGGCGGCCCCACGTCATGCGTCCACACCCACCCCTGCGCCACGCACGCGAGCCCCGCGTGCCTGGCACGCGCTCACCGTCCCGTGTCCCCCGTTCGTCGTCCCCCCCCACCGCCCCCCGGGGCGACGCGACCCACACCGCCGGCGGCGGGTACCTGCTAGGCAACGGCTCCCGCCTCCCCCCGCTCCCCAGGCCGCCGCCGAGCGCCAGGCAGGGCCTGCCGCCCTCACGAGCAGGGCGGCCGCAGGGACCGCGGCCCGCGCGGTACCACCCCGGCGGAGCGGGCAGGAGGGCGGCGGCGGCGGCGACAACAACGACAGCGGCGCGGAGCAGCCAGCCGGGCCGCACTACTTGCGCCTGCGCCGCGCCCAGCACGCCGGAAACAGCTGAGACGCGCGCCGCCTCACCGGCCGCCGCGGGCGGGGCGGGGGGCAGCGGCGGGGGGCGGGCGGTGTGACGCAGAGCGGTGGCGCGCCTCGCGCGGCGGCCCGTGGGGCGGAGCTAGGCGGGGCAAGGTCACGGCCGTGGCGGCGGCGGCGGCTGCAGCGCCTGCGCGCGAGCCGCGGCCGGCGGGGGCGGGGCGGCGACGTGCGGAGCGGCACGCGGGGGGCGGGGCCGGGCCGGGCGCGGCCCGCCTCGCCTCAGCGCGGCGGGGGTGGAGGTGGGAGCGGCTGCTCCGCTGTGGGCGGTCGGTGACCGCGGAGCGGGTCCTGCCTGACGCTGCCGGCGGCGCCGGGCCCTTGGTGCCGCCGGGCTCTTGGTGCCGCCCGCCCTCCCCGGAGGCGCTGGGAGCGAAGGAGCTGTGAGGAGGGGGAGGTCTCCTCCCTGGCCGCTCGCTGCGGGCGCCGCGGGCATGTCCCCCCGCATTTCCTGCTTAATACTTGGGCAAGGATCGCAAATACCGTGTTTTTCGTCGGTCTGACAGGGTTAGGGCACACCTTGGTATTACCCAGCCAGACTTAAGAGTAGCAGCGGGCCTGTGAGCTTCCCGCCTGCGCGGCCTGTCTGAAACACAATTCTCATGAAGTTGCGTGGACTGACGGTGATGATGGCAAAAGACGATGCATGCGCTGCGTGCCTCGGTAGAGTGGTGAACGCCTTGCCTTGAACGTTAGGAGGATAATGTTTCGTTTGTAGTTTCGGATTCCAGTCACCTGCTTCTGCTGTTTCTCACAAATTAAAAAGTAAAATTGATTTTCTCACCTGGTATTTTCTTCCCCAAAGGAGAATTTTATGTCCATTGTGTGTTTGTAACTATTACCACGTATTTTTTATAAATTGAACAGATTGAACTTTCTACATCTCCCAATGCAAGACATTTTTTGGCTCTTGAATATTTTATGAATATTAACTGAATAATTTGTAGTTCCTTTTTTGCCTCCTGTCAATGCGGTGGGTTGATGCTGGCTGGTTGCCAAGTGCCCACCAAAGCCACTCTATTGCTCCCCTCCATCAGCAGGACTGAGATAAGGGCAGGGAGATCACTTAGCAATTACTGTCACAGGCAAAACAGACTCAACTTAGGGAAATTAAAATTTATTGCTAATTAATAACAGAGTAGGATAGTGAGAAATAAAAACTAAATCTAAAAACACCTTTTCCTCCCACCCCTCCTTCCCGGGCTCAACTTTACTCCCAGTTTTCTCTACCTCCTCCCCCTGAGTGTCACTGGGGGATGGGGAATGGGGTTGCAGTCAGTTCATCACACATTGTCTCTGCCGCTCCTTCCTCCTCAGGGGGAGGACTCCTCACACTCTTCCCCGGCTCCAGCGTGGGGTCCCTCCCACGGGAGACAGTCCTCCACAAACTTCTCCAACGTGAGTCCTTCCCACAGGCTGCAGTTCTTCATGAACTGCTCCAGCGTGGGTCCTTTCCACAGGGTGCAGTCCTTCAGGAACAGACTGCTCCAGCACGGGTCCCCCATGGGGTCACAAGTCCTGCCAGCAAACCTGCTCCAGCGTGGGCTCCTCTCTCCATGGGTCCACAGCTCCTGCCAGGAGCCTGCTCCAGCGCAGGCTTCCCACGGGACCACAGCCTCCTTTGGGCATCCACCTGCTCCGACGTGGGGTCCTCCACAGGCTGCAGGTGGATATCTGCTCCACCGTGGACCTCCATGAGCTGCAGGGGGACAGCCTGCCTCACCATGGTCTTCACCACGGGCTGTAGGGGAATCTCTGCTCTGGCACCTGGAGCACCTCCTCCCCCTCCTTCTTCACTGACCTTGGTGTCTGCAGGGTTGTTTCTCTCACATATTCTCACATCTCTCTCCCAGCTGCTGTTGCACAGCAGTTTTTACCCTTTCTTATAAATGTTATCACAGGGACACTACCACCATCACTGATGGGCTCAGCTTTGGCCAGCAGCAGGTTCACCTTGGAGCAGGTTGGAACCAGCTCCTTCCAACATAGAGGCAGCTTCTGGTGTCTTCCTACAGAAGCCACCCCTGTAGTCCCCGTGCTACCAAAACGTTGTCAGATGTAGCTAAGCAGGGAGGTTTTGCTGCCCGTTGTTGTATGACCTTCTTCATGTAAAGGCCACTTACTGTTATGAAAGCAACACCGTACTGATAACATTTTAGACTGTGGTAGCAGTGTTATCTTGAGCAGCTTCCCCAGCGGTGTCTGCCCTCATGCAAGCCCCAGGACTCCTGTTTGCTTGCCAACGTGGTGAACTGAATTGGACCTCATCAGATGACTTAAGAAGCAGTGTCCGATCTGAAGCCACAGTCTGAGCTGGCTTTAAACAGGCTAACTTGCATTCTTAGGACAACAAAGGGTTAGGCAAAACAAGACCTACAACTTCAGTAAGAAGGAGGTTCGGCCGTGTTAAGCTTCATGCTGCCAGAGCACATCCTGCCTCCCTTTGACTGGCAAGTAAGGTATTGGAGGTAGGTGGCAACTGACCTCTTCTGGCTGCACATAGCTCCTTCCTAAGCAGTCACACTTTCTCCCATAATCTCATTGTAAAATTCTCTTCTGTGCCTGCTCAGGCGTTCATCTCACCACTGGGATATGTACAATGGTATGTCGATTCATACGTTTGCTAAGGAAAAGATTCAAGGATTTCACATTTCAGGTCTAGTCACAAACCCATGCGTTCTTGCCATATGGCTCTCCCTGAGGATGAACAGACCTGTCTGATCTGACATGTTCAGTGGCCCATGCTTCATCAGCTTCTCAAAACAACCGCACAACTCTCTGAAAGAACTAAAAAACACTGGATGAAAAAAGATAAATTTATGTATTCCCAGGCACAAATTCTGGATCCACACCTTCTCAAACATTTTGCCAATTTAGCCTTCTCTTTACAGAGTTCATGACATTAAGAAGAAATGATCTCAAATTTATTTATTTAAAAGATAGACACTTCAACTAAGCTGATTTTGTAAGCTCTCCTAATAGTCAAAGGTGAGTTGATTCATCCCATTTGACTAAAACACCTACTTTTTAGATAAGATAGATGAATCCACCTGCAGTATTCAGAGGGTGGTAACTCCAATTACAGTAGTTTTCACATAGTATGGAAATGATCCCATTTATCACATTTTGAAATATATTTTAATTTAATAGGATGTATATTGACTGTTTTAAAAATACTTTTCTTTCAATACTTTCCGTGGGAAGTCTCAAGCAAGAATTTGTTGTGATTATCGATGGGTTTTTGCTGATCTCTATTAGGTTGCATACCCAGCACTCGAGCTCTGTCAGAGTGGTCCCTTAAACGTGATAGTTTCCAGTTTAGGACAACACTGAAAGTAGTTTGATTTTAATGAGTGCTATCCCTGTAACTTAATTTAAAAAATCAAAGGCCTTCAAAACGTTTTCTCAATGTACATGTTCATACATGTTTTTGTAGGTAAGATGCAAACTTTTGTAAATCAAAGTACAGATCAAAAATTGTGGTAAATCTTTGTACTTTAATGAAGGAGAGTTCTTTGGTGTATGTGACTTTTCTCATGTTATAGCCAAAGTATTGTGATGTCCATACTACAAGTGAGTTAACTGTGTTCATTTACACGTATGCTATACTTCTAAATTATTTCTAACACTCACATCTGTACATTGTCTTGGACTGCTACTTGGAGAGAAAGTCATAACGCATTATGAGGCAGTTTGATAAAAATTGGATATTTACCAGAAATAATTGTTTCTAGGGTTCTCTCTCTTGATCTATGAAATATGAAAGTTTTCTGTTTTCTTACACTCTCCTTCACTATAAAAGGTGGCACAAAGACACTGAAATTAATTAATTCTGGAACTCCTTACAAAATTAAGTCTTACTCTTCATTGCTATTCCAGTTGCAGGGTTCAGTGACTTCAGCTTAGATGAATTAAATCTGAGTAGAACAACTTCCAGGCGTGAGATATTAATTCTGAGAAAATAGTTTTGCATGTACTTTCACTGTACATTTGACACAAAGGTATTATATGAATAGCATTTGAGTGTATACAGGCAGGGTTTTTACTTTGACTTGCCATATTGATTATGGATGGTATCCTGGAAACACAGCACTGTCACCTAAGAGACTCAAACAAATTAAAAAACCCCAAGTATTTCAAAGCACTATGAGAAATTAACATACATTAGCAGGGTAGTATTCTGCTAATAATGGTATCTGAGATAATTGCTTAAATCTAACATCTTCAATTAAGCCTTAGGGAAAACGCTGTTTTCTATTTTCATCAACATAGTATGACATAGGCAGAAACTGTGTAGTGCTCCCAAGTATTGTAAGCTTTGTAAATGCAGAACACAGGTATCCTGCCTCTTAACACTAGATGGCAGACAAAAATGGGAAAACATTTCCTTGTTTTCAGAGATGGAATATTGAAAAATTAATTTGCAACTTGAATGAACATTCACTGAAAGTTCTCAAAATAAGAAGAATGAAGACCGTTGGACACAGACACAAAATACCATGCTTATGATAGCATGGATACTTTCTGCAGCCTTTCATTTGGCTGCAGTTGTTGGCACAAATACTGCAAATAATCAAGTGGAACATTTCTACATTATTTTCTTACTGCTTGTTTATCTCTGTTACTTCCCTTCAATATTTTGCTGTTGTCAAAGAAGAACTAAAAATTCTTGAAGCCTTAGAAAGGCTCAAACAACTCAAATGGAAGAGAAACGCTCAGAGAAAACTGTCCTTGCCAGGTAGTCGCATGGTTGTGAAATTGCCTTCTGTAAGTCCAAAAAGCAGGCGATATAAGACTTATATTGCAACTGCTTAGTGTCTTTGTCTTACATCAGTTACCTAAAGTAATGAGGCTGCTTTGCTCCTTATTGTCATTGAATCTTAGAAAATAATGTGCAAGTAACACATTTGCTAAGGAGGCAACTAATTTTCATAGAATATTAGAAATTGTTGTACTAAATATTATGTAATCAGTTCACCTAGCAGCCAGTGAATATTTTGGGTTGTTACCGCATTCCTCTCCCAGATACATCTTCCAAAAGAAGCATAGCAGGAGGGTCAGAATCCCCAAAGGTACATCCACACTGAATCACACATTAAAATGTCAGTTCATCTAGCTGTAGCACCACACTAATGGGACTGCTTGCAGGATTTGAGCTACTGTCTGCACCGTGGATGAAGCAGTTGCTCTCTGTGCATGCACAAGGTGCTGTTAGTTAACAAGACAGTCTGGGATTGCTGTACAAAAACCTGTTTTACATTGCCTATTATGTATAGATGTGTAGTGCATTTATGGGACTGATAACCAGCACAGACTTCATTGCTATTAAACCATGATGTGCATATACAGTACTAGAACCATAACAGATCCCACCAAATCCCACCTGATCTTTTCCTCTCTGTGCTGCTACTGTGGCTGCACAGACTCCAAGCCAGTCTGGCTATCTTCAGCGCCGCACTGGGTAGTGCCGGCAGCCGTATCAATTATAATCAGAAAAGACCCAAGTTATTCCCATGCTGTTTTTCCTGTTGGGGTTGTTCCAAATGAGAAAAGTAAGTGTCCTGGAACAGAACGGTAAGTGCAAAAGTAAATACGACTTTCCTGCCTCGTGGTTAGGAAGTCATCTACAAAGACGGCCATAGCTTCTGGTCTCGGTTCCTCAGATTATTCTCATTATGCAATAGCTTTTCGTGTAAAATGTATATATAGGAGCAAACACCAGACTGTGGCATGCCCCGTCCCATGGGAGTGCTTTAGCCACAAGGATACAGAACTACGTCCCTTTTTCCAGAGTTTCTTCTTGGTTCCATGGATCTTCCATTCTTTTGTGCATAGCCACCTAGTTTCAACAAGAGGAGAAAGCATTTTCCATTCTGCCTTGCCAATAAGTTGGTGAACAGGAAATTCTCTTAGGGAATCAGAAATGTGTATTTAAACCTTCTCAGGCTGAAAATAGCACTGACCCTGTTTTCTTGCATCACCTGGGCAAATATTCCATTGAAAATAGTGTTATACTAGATATTGTCAATGACCTTGTTCCTGTTCCTCTTCCCTCCTGTTCCTGCTGTTCTTCCTTTCCCCTCCCAGGGACCTCCATTTTCTCACCCCATTTGAAAGAACTGGAGAAGTCCCAGCCTATTCCTTGAAGGAATGGTTGTAATGCGCCTTTAGAGTTACAGGCTCTGCATTTTGAATGGGTAAAGGTGCCTGACTTTCATTCGGAGTTAAGACTCTAGATTAGAATCTGGATCTGGGATTTAGCTATGCCACTCTGTTCATTTTCCTGCTTTGCTAAGTCCAGGCAGTTTCCTGCTTCTCACACAACGTAAAGGTGCTTGGATCCCTAAATAGGGTTCTGGATCCCTAAATCAGGGTTTTGGATTCTGCTCAGGGAATTGGTACCTGAAGTCCTTTACACAGCTAGCCTTGATTTCCTGTGCCTCCACAGCTCGTAGTCAATGGTCTCTGGCCTTGATCAGCGCTTCTGTGCATTCTAGAATTCTAACTGCTAAAAACAAGAGTGTAATAATCAAATAATTATATATTAGTTATGAATAATGCAGTTGATTACTTAGAATTTGAAATTCAGAGTCGTGCTGGAGGTCATATTACAATTCCTTTTCGCCCCCTGTGATTACTATAATAGTCATTCTGTTATCTTTCAGCACTCAAGAACTGATAGATGTGAATTTTGTTACTGCAGCATCTGGTTGAGAGTATGATTGTGCAAGTGCCAGACAAAGTTCTTGGCATGAACGGAAGGAGGTCAAAACGCAGCCTCTTTAGGTCCGCTGGAATTAATTCACTGTCCACACTGTTTGCAATTGCTTATTCAGTATTGTGGGAGAAACTGAGTCATTGCTATTTACTTTGTCTTTTAATTAAAACATTGAAATTTATCTGACCTTTGCACCAGACCTATTATACTAGGTTCCATCTTAGCATTTTTCCCTTTATTAAAAAACTCTGTTTATAACTTCTCATCTGTGGAAAAAGTACTTTGTCATTCTTCTTCAAAACCAGTACATCATAGTTCCTTCTCCTGAAGTTACACATTATTTCTCCATTTCTCTTCACTCTGACCAGCCTTGGTGAAGCTCCTTACCTTGTCAGTTGTTTTCCACGGCCCTGGTGGCAGGTGAGCTGGCAGGCCATTTAGTGTCCTAATAGAGAATCCAGACTGTCTGGAATGCTGCAAATGAAAAAGATACTTTTTGGCAGAAGCCTACGTACCTGATTTATAATGATTTATTTCTAGCTCAACTTAAAGTAGCCTGATGAAAGTTGTAGAAGTACCAGTAAAACCTCAGTACTGTATGGGTAAGCACTATTTATTAAAGTTGAACAAAAATTTACAGCAGCAGTGGGCAAAAGGCATTATTTAGAGAATGGTTTACAAGCTGTGGAAGATAATTCTACCACTATAATTCAAGTACATGTACTAAGCAAACCAGTTCCAGGCTTTGGGCCGAGTGGGACTCTCACTCACTGCTGTCAGTAACATCTGTGAAATCAGAAACATACCCAAAGAATGAGGTCAGCACTGGTGAATAATAAAGCTTTTACTGAAACAGGTTAAAAAGTTATTCTTTCAGACATAATCTCCTTAGGGATTAAAAAGAGGCACGTAGTAACGTACGTAGTTAGTGGTACTGTTTCATGGTGACTGCCTGGGACATGCCTAGTTACGAGTCACAGGCGGCCCATACCTGTTGTTTTTTCTCTGGCTTTAATGCCTGTGGCTAATTCCTACTGAAGGATGCACTTAATTTAGGAGAGTCTTGTTCCAAAATATTGCCTAACAGTAATTATAGTAGTTTGATGTGTTGCAGTCCTATGTTTTAAGCCTATAAAGCTGGATTTGTTGTTGTGTAGCTTTTAATCTTACTGAAGTAACATCCCCTTCCTTTAAATAAACAGTTAACTTACTCATCTGGGAAGGGAACATAGCTTCATGGAAAGTGAAAGGCATCCAGATCATGTGTGTGCAGGGGAGCAGCATTTGCACACACATACACGCGTACACAAAACATAGCCATGTGCACAACTAAGAGCTAGATCCACTTTGAAGAGTTTAAATTCCACTTTTGGTATATAAACAGGGTTAGCAGGACAGAATGTTGTCCCGTGTTCATTATAATGTTAATTTGAAAAGTTAAGGGTAGTTTGTATCATCCACTGGAAACGGAAGAGATTTTGGGTTGTCCTGACATCTTCTAATGGTCTTTTGGCTTCCGTAAAAGTTCTCCTTCCTGCCCAAGAGTGTTTTTGTCCAAATCAAAGCTTAACTCTTTCTGAGGGATGGAGTTATTGACACTATTCATCATTTTGTGTTGTGCTGGTTTTGGCTGGGATAGAGTTAATTTTCTTCATAGTAGCTAGTATGGGGCTGTGTTTTGGATTTGTGCTGAAAACAGGGTTGATAATACAGGGATGTTTTAGTTACTGCTGAGCAGTGCTTACACAGAGTCAAGGCCTTTTCTGCTTCTCACACCACCCCACCAGTGAGTAGTCTGGGGGTGCACAAGAAGTTGGGAGGGGACACAGCTGGGACAGCTGACCCCAACTGACCAAAGGGATATTCCATACCATATGACGTCATGCTCAGCATATAAAGCTGGGGGAAGAAGAAGGAGGGGGGGACACAGTCGGAGTGATGGCGTTTGTCTTCCCAAGTGACCGTTACACATGATGGAGCCCTGCTTTCCTGGAGATGGCTGAACACCTGCCTGCCAATGGGAAGTGGTGAATAAATGCCTTGTTTTGCTTTGCTTGCATGTGTGGCTTTTACTTTACCTATGAAACTGTCTTTATCTCAACCCACAAGTTTTCTCACTTTTACTCTTCTGATTCTCTCCCCCATCCCACCAGGGGGGAGTGAGCGAGTGGCTGTGTGGTGCTCAGTTGCCAGCTGGGGTTAAACCACAACATGTGTCTTCTCATGTCATCACAACAGCATTAGTAGCTGCCTACATTCCATGATTCTATATATGCTGTCTGCAATACTGTCTGCAATACATTTTTCTCTATCTTTTGTTGGCACATTGGCTTTAGCTGTTACATTTGAGGCTGCTTTAGTTCCATAGACTCTCTCTAGTAACTTTCTAACTATATAGGGTTGGAGTGAATCACTAAGCCTGGTCCAAAGAACCTTGTATGTTAATATAACTACTGAATTAGCGGTGGGATTTTTTTTTTTTTAAAGAAACCAGAGCTGTAGGAGGTTGTACCAGTACAGCAGCAAAAAGGTGTACATAATTTTAGCCCAGTAAAAATGACTTACAGTGAAGTAGTTTATCCACCACATTCTGGAAATAAGCAGTATTTTAATGAAAATGAAACTGAAAAATATGAATCTACCTTGCTGTAAATGCATCCGTGCTACAGGCTAAATCCTTCAACAGTACTCGTGTAACTTTGGCTAATCTCCTATATGAAAGAATCCATTTGCTAGCCATTACACTACTTCCAAAAGGAGTTCTTGTTACATTTCATGCTACTGGCATTTATTTACATGAGTTAATGCATCTCCTCAAATGTATTCTCTATCACTAGGGCAATTGCATTGCAATACTATGTTAACTCTTTTTATCTACTGTAGAATATATTAGTAAGTAAATGTTTTATATAAAAATATATTAAGTAAATGTTTCTACCATCTTCTTGATAACTGAATCTTTTACTGCACACTCTAGTCCTTTCCACCCTATAAGGTCTATGGTAGCTGGTTTTTACATTTTAATGTTTGAAAAGAAATAGAATCACATCAGCACTAAGGAAATAATTTTTGATTTCTCTAAGATCCTCTAGAGACGTGGCCAATCATGCGAAAATTTGCTTTTCTTAATTAATTGGTTTTCATGACTTGACAAGTGCAGTAGCAATAATATACTAGCTCTTCAGATCTACAGAATGTCAGAGAGAAGAGGCAGACCTGGGTTTCTTAAATTAAAAGCAGACAGCAGTATTTTCCACTTGATCTTTTCTTAAATAGGAACTTTTTAGAACTTGTTTATGCATTCCAAAGTAAAAAAGTGCAAACCTATTATCTTCACAAGTTGTATTTAATAAGTAATGTCTGTCATGAGATGAAACAGACATTGCTGGTTTTTAGAAGTTGGTGGGGGGCTTTTAACACTAAAATGCACGTATTTCTGCTTCAGCATATATTCCTTGCCTGGCTTGGCAAAAAGCATCTGCAATGCACTGCAATTAATGCAGTTTTTGGAAGACAAAGATTGTTTAGTCTGGCAAAGATTTGGTTAAGGAGTAATCTAATACCAGCCTATAAGTACTTTAAGGGCAGCTACAGAGTTGATGGAACCGAATTCTTCTCAGTGGTGGCAGGTGATCTAATAGGGGACAACGGCCACTGTGGGAGATTCTGAAGGTGCATTAGGAAGTAATTCTTCACCAAAAGCACTGGAACAGGCTGTCCAGAGAGGTGGAATTTCCATACTTGAAGGATTTCAAGACCCAGCTGGACAAAGCTATGTCTGACCTGATCTAGTGATGGTGATGGTCACACTTCAATAGGCAGTTATGCTCTGGAGGAAGACCTCAAGATGTTACCTATGATTAAGGTACTCAGGCTAGTATACTCAGTATTGTTGCCACAGGAGAAATTGTGGCTGAGATTTGCCTAAATCCTAGCTTTGAAAATATCTCCTTGAACAACCAGGTGACTTGAAATGATTACCCAGCTACAGGTACAGAAAAAATGCTTACCTGATTTACATCTTGTATAGCCTCAGTAAATTCAGATGGATTACTTGACAGTACCACAGATTTAAAGTATCAAATGCCAGAGGAAGAATGAAGGAATTATTATTTGGATAATATTGGAATTTTGCGAATTGCAACAATAACAACAAACTAGGCAATATCTCATCCTGCAAGATAATATTTAAAAAATAATACACTGAGGAAACTACATGGAAAGATTTTACAAAGTTAAATTGTTCCACAATCCTAACACAACAATAGGGTAAAGCCTATGCTAAATGAGTCTTGGGCCATCTCAGTATACCGTAGGGCAACTCAAACAGTACTCTATACCTACATTTAGGCACTGAACTGAAGCCTTGATTCCCTTTGGATGTGATGGGAGTTGACACACACAGCTCACACGTAATCCATAGGTCAAGGGAAGTGTTTTTTCCCCTCTGCTCAGCACTCGTTTTACCACATCTGGAATACTGCCTCCGGTTGTGGAGCCCCTGCACAGGAAAGGTGTTGATGAGCTTGAGTGAGCTCAGCATAGGGCCATGAAGATGATCGGAGGGCTGAAAGATATAACCTGGTGGGGGAGGCTTAGTTAGCTGGACTTGTGCTCTGCACCAGGGGGGTGCAACAATAAAGGGTGTGGTAAAATAGCTGTTCTCATAAGATAGGGTAAAACCAGAAATATAGATAGTGAGGAAATCTTAGGTCCCTTCCAATGCTGGGAACCCCACTTTTGTGCAGCATCGGACAGACATCAGATGGATCTTCCCCCAGCACACTGCACAGATGCCATCTGTGGAGGGGTTCCTCCTCCCTCCCACGCTGTGGAGCCTTTTATTTTGTGTAGCAAACAATCATATATCTTCTCCCGACAGGCTGGGACGTCATCTCAGTCGTAACATTCACCAGTGCCAGCACAGGCTTTAAGTACAAGGCTCTGTAGAACAGACATGTCCTGTTCAAGATCACTAACTCCTCGAATACATTTTCCACAAGGCTCCCAATACAGCTTGTTCAGCCTGGAGGAGAGACGGCTTCAGGGGGCCTAACAGTGCCCTCCGGTACCTCCTGGGAGGCTGGCAAGAGGTCTGAGCCAGGCTCTTACTGAGGTCATGGCAGAAGAACGAGAGAAGGTGGTCAGAATCAGGGGAGGGTCTGGTGGCACATAAGGAAAGCTTTTTCACAATGAAAATAATTAAGCGTTTGCAACCGGTTACCCAGGGAGGTTTTGGGGTCTAAGCTCTTGGAGGTTTTCAAGACCTGACTGGACAAACCCTAAGTAAACTGGTCTGAATTCAGTGTTGTCCCTGCCTTGAGCAGCTGTGTGATTCTGTAATTCTAAGCAGACACCTAAATTTAAGTCTTAATCTGTGAGCTGAATCCCTCCCTACTAGCTAACCAACAAACATTAGATGAGAGCCCACGCTGAGAAATTGAGCAGAAGTTAATTAAAATGTGCCTTCCCACACTACTGAAAGTAAATAATTTAGGAAAAGAATTTAACTTGGACAGATACAGTTTGGAATGAAGCAAAGCTGGGCAACAGGAGAAGGACACTATTGGAGTAAAAGAACAGCTAAGACTACTTAAACATTTTCATCTGTTACCCTGTTTTTCTTTTCTCAGCGAGTTATATTCCCAGAGTGGATTCGATTTCAATATAACATTATCCTTAATATCTGCTAGTGTGGATGAAAAAGATGGAAAGGGCACATTTATAAAGTTATGAAACCATTAACATATATTGAATTGATCATACACAAGATGGAGTGGAGTCTTACATCACTAGGACAATTTGTACAAGGAGGGCCACCTCCCTTTTTATAAACATGGCAAAGGCTACTTGTTGCACAGTGTCCTTGCCCTTTAACCTATGTCCACATGCTGGGTCTGAGACCTATTATAGCATGTCTGCTGCCCAGATGCTGTGTGCTGTGTACGTGTGTAGGCCTAGGAACAGTTGCATGTTCCCAGGGATCTTGTTGAACTATTCTAGGTGATAAAACACCTTTGCCTGAAATATATGTCTACCCATACATTATGCATTGTGAAAATTGTACAAATATATGCTTCTGGTACTATATTCTGGTTAGTCTTCCAGTAGTATCCCGGAAGTGACTTGTGGTGCGTATTCTGGTCTTTTTACATACAATTCCTTGATCATCTTTCAGATCATGAAATGTAAATTTGTTTTTATCTTCCACGCCTGACCCTGGGCTTAGTTTTCTATTCAACATGTTCCTGTTTCAACCCACTTAGTCCTAGCTCTGCCTAGATGTACATGTTTACTCTGTATCCTGCTAGAATAATAAAGATCCCACCTGGCTTTTTGTTAACTAACTCATGGAGTGAGCATGGTCAAGGTAAATGATTTTGGAGCACACACCTGAAATTTTGTCTCCATCTGAAGGCAGAACTGGAGATCAGCCAGCCTGCTCTACAGTGCAGTGTTTGCCATCAGCAGAATTGCCAGGGGTTTGTGGTCTGTGGCCAATTCAGTTACTCTTCTGCAAGTTGCTGGGTGAAGGGAGGGTGAGGGTAAAGGCAAACCCGTTTGTTCCCTTATGGTCTTGACATGCTGTTTCCCACTAATGGAGATAGAGTCCAAACTGAGGGGAAAACTAAAAGGAAACAACCTCAGGCGTCCAAGTTTCCTACAAATAGGCTTTGATGTAGGAAAAAATTATCAGGTATATTAGATTAAGTTGTTGTGATTCAAACTCTTTGCAAAATGGTCTTAGAGAAAAGCCGTTGTAGACTCAGGCAGCTGCAGCAGTGTTGAGCCAAATCTGGATTATGGATACTTATAGCTGCTGTCGGTGGCAAAGTTTCCTGAGATTGTTCAGCTTGTCTGCTGTCTGTTCTCGTAGTCTTACCCTCACTTGAGGTATTAACATCGGTCCCGTGGTGACATGGAAGGGGGAAAGAGGGAGAGAAAAGAGATCACGCTGTTTTTATAAACTGTTGTAGTCTACCTCAGCATCCTGTTTATGAATTTTGCCCTTCCCCCATCTGTTGATACGTGAAAACATGTAGTGCCAAAGAGATGGTAGTCTGTGTGAGATTTCTGAGCTGGTTTTATAACATAGTCATGACCACAGCAATTAATCAGTGTAGGTGCAGTATTATGTACTATACATGCAGCATGGACATACTTTTAACCTTAGCAGTTTCCTCGTCAGAAAGACTTCAAATTACCAGTCTCCCGACTGTAATCAAAAGGATATGGGTGCTCTAGCTTCAAACAAGATTGCATACAAATATGTGTTATCTTTCATATTAAATTAATTCATTTTATTAAATCTCTCTTTTGTGATTAAGAGGGCAGACTGAGGGAGAACAAATGAAATTAGATCCAAATTGCTATTCTTATCTGTCACTAACAATATGCAAAAGTCATACTGGAAGGTCGAAGAACAATGACATTCTTGTGGTCATGATACAACTTACTCCACAAAAATAAAAAGGATTAGGTACTGAAAAATGACCTCCCAGCCTTTAGTACTATAGTAGAATAGAGACCTTTGGAAGTTGTTTCATTGTAGAGACCTTTTCCTCAGATGGATCTCCCACTGAATTTTCACTTACTTTTCTATTAAATTCTCAGTAGACTCACAGTCCCATTAAAAGTAATTTATTTCAATGTGTTATTTTTCATTTTGCTGAGAAAAAAACTCTAAGTCTTGACCCCGTCTTGAAATAAAAAGATTATTTTTAGGGCAGCTCAAATATTTTTCTTCTTTTTTTTAGAATCAGGTGACTCCAAAAACGAGAAAGAAAAAAAAAAGCTATGGAAAAATGCATTTCTTTGTCTCTGCTGCATTTAGGATGTGGTCGTGCCCCAGGAGCCTAGAGAATTGCAGTTACGATGTGCCTGAGCTCCAGGGCCCAACTTTCCATCTACGTACAAACATTCCTTCTGCTTCAGCCAGAGCGTGCACTTCTGGTTTGCGTAAAAAAATATTTGCAAGAACTCTCCTGAGTAAGATAATTTAAGTATGATCTCGGCCACAGCTATTTACAAGTTCGGGTTTTGACTGAAGTGAGTAATTGAATTACGCTGAGCCTCTGAAGTTTGCCTTTTATTTATATATTTCCCCCAATTGTGTGGCTCGGTCTGCCATTGGCTGCGGTCCCTGCAGCCTACCCGAGGGCTCTGCAGTTACATAAGGCTCTGTCTGCTGGGAGCCTATATAAAGCCTTTTTGCATGCCAGCAAGAGACAGAATTTTATCAAGATCCAGGTCCCACTGCTTTAGTTTGCACAAGCAGGAGGAGATTTGCTTGAAGATATACCGAAACCTGAACCCGGTTTGTTTGCTAGCCAGTATTTCACAGCTGTCAACCTGAGTCGCAAGTAGCAGCTACTATAAGTAGCTTCTGTGCACTATGAAGAATTTTTCATTTCCTATGCAGGATAACACACATCAGACTGAGAGTCCTTCTCCTCACAGATTCCTGAGTTTGACAAATCAGTCAGATCCTGTTGGAAGACCAGAAAGAGATGAGCAATTAGCTCAAGTAGAGATTGCTGTACTGGGGGTCATATTTCTGACAGCATCTGTGGGCAATTTTATTCTCATACTGGTGCTGTGGCGAAGAAGAAAGAAGCTCTCTAGGATGTATGTGTTCATGCTTCACCTCAGCATCGCTGACTTAGTGGTAGCCTTTTTTCAAGTGCTGCCTCAACTCATATGGGATATTACAGACGTTTTCATAGGGCCAGATTTCTTGTGCAGAATTATCAAGTATCTACAATTGCTGGGCATGTTTGCCTCTACTTACATGATAGTGGTCATGACAGTGGACAGATATCAAGCGGTTTGCTACCCTATGGTCACTTTCCAAAAGAAGAGAGCTCTCTGGAACATCCCCATTTGCACCAGCTGGTCTATATCACTGATTCTTAGCCTACCACAGGTATTTATCTTTTCTAAGACTGAAATATCTCCAGGTATCTTTGAATGTTGGGGTGAATTTATTCAGCCATGGGGCCCACGGGCATATGTGACTTGGATTTTTGTAGTTATATTCTTCATTCCCTCAGCCATCCTTATCACGTGCCAGGTTAAGATTTGCAAAATAATCAAAAGAAATATATGTGTGAAAAAACTGAATGAATATGAAGTAACAAATCAGAAGCAAGTCCTGCCATCCCGAGCAAGCAGTGTGAACTGTATTTCAAAGGCTATGATCAAGACTGTAAAAATGACAGTGGTGACAGTTGTTGCGTATGTTCTCTGTTGGTCACCTTTCTTCATTGCACAGCTGTGGTCTGTGTGGTTCCCCAGTGTCGTGACCGAAGGTAAGATACTCTCCATCCTCATTCATAACTTCATAGCAGGCTAGCACATTGCTCTGTTGCTTTATATTTGCACTTTGCTTTTGTGCAAAAGTTACGTGTGATCATTTGAGTATGATTAAAAAGAAATTCCTGGATTCATTATCTACTGTATTTAATTAGGTACAGAGAACTTCATGTGTTATGTGATCAAAACATCATGTAAGTGTGTATTTTGTGTGTGTGTTTTGAGTGATTAACGATTTAAAGATTAATGAACAGCACAGTGAAAAGTATCATCTGCTTCAGCAAGGGTTCAGACATTTAGAGGTTTTAGATATTATAGCAGCAGTATTTTGGGTTCTTGAAGTGAAAAGGAGTAATAAACTATTCAAAGTAATAAAATAAATATTTCTTATTTACTGGATAGAACAGTGATGTTATAAGACATCTGATTTTTTTTTGAAAAATATTGAAATCATATTGATGAAATCTGTGTAGTACACTATGAAACAATTAGAAGTTGTGAAACAGCTGTTTATAAAGCAAAAAAGCAAGCCTGAGAGAGGTATCAAAGAACACCACGTTGTAAACAAGATTAATCTTGTCAATCTTATACTATTGCCTCTTTGTGAAAGGCAAACTCTGTATGTGACTTTATTTAAGTTCACCTATTCTAAACTCAAAGATATAAACTGTGATAAGTAGAACCCTGAGTTTGTTAATCAAATCTTGCTTGTATAAGACATGTGGAAAGTTTTGTTGGTTTTTTTCGCTGATGTATACCCACATTGTGGGAAAGTCGCTTGCAAGTGTTGAAACATTCCTTAGTTATCCAAAGACATGTGGGGGTCTGCTTGCAAGTATTGAAACATTCCTTAGTTATCTAAAGACATGTGGGGGTAGGGACAGCCAAATATTCGGTAGAAGAAACAACTGAGTAACGGATAAAAGAAAAGGCGATTTCACAAGAACATGAGCGGGACCTAAGTCACCTAGAAGGCAGCTGAGGAAGACTTCGGCCTTCATCCCAGCAACCCCCAGGAGGCAGATTACGACCACCTAGCAACTGCCAGCGCAGGCGCACACACAACGCAAACGATACCAGCCAGCACGGACACAGGGACTAGAGACTGTATAAGTAAGGGAACCCTTCTCCATTTTGCGCGCGCCGTTGGTAGAGTGGAAACTCCCCGGCCGCCCAGCGCTGTTTTGCTTACTGCTGCTTGCTCAAATAAATTGATTTAAATAATCGGACTGGTTCCATTTCAATTATTGGACCACAAACTTATAACAATTTGGTGCCGTGACTCGGATAGAAGCAATTTGGCGGGAAAAACCCTACGGGGGAGGCGCCCCGCTGAAGAAGCGGCCCCTGTTGAGATTCTTCCATCCAAAGCCTCTACCGACGAACCGAAATTCAGCAGTAAAGCAAATAAACGCCGGCAACCCCGTAAACTTTGTGCACGAAGATCCGAACGAAGACTCAGGAGTGAGTAAGTATAGGCCGGTGATCCGTTCGGTTGGGGTTGGGTATCCCGGAGTGCGTCTGTGTGAGACGTCCGCTCAAGGACGAAGTGAGTGCGGACCCCTTAGTAGTGCGTTTCCCATTTCCCGCGAGGGACTGGGCCACGAGGAGGGGGAACAATTGTGTGTGTGTGAGGGCACTCCGGAAGATGGGACAGAAGAAGAGCAAGTCTTCTGGTCCCATGGGTGGGGTAATGCCTAACGTTAGGTTACCCCAGATACCGCCAGATAGCCCGTTGGGGTTGATGATTAAACATTGGGATGATTACCCCTCTAGGAAGGGTAAAAATAAAGTTAAAATGATACATTATTGTATAGAAGTTTGGGGTGGGAAACAAATTAGAGGAGACCACCTATATTGGCCAGTTTTTGGATCTTTTGAAGATTGGGTGTGCCAAGCTTTAAACATATATGTGAACTCGAAGGAACCCTTTAGCCTGGAGGAGAGTGAATATGCACACCTATGGATAGAGTCAGAAACCAGGGTCAACCTATACCCCTTACGAGAAGAAAAACAAGGGAATAAAAGAAAGCCCCGAGAAGAGGATGAGGCTCCTGCCTCATCCCCCCTTATGTCCCGCCTGCACCTCCACCTGTCCCAACTGCACCTAACCTCCCTGACTCTAACTCTCCCGACAGTTCTCCCGAGACTCGGCGAGTTACTCGGAGTCAGGCTAGGATGAGGGAGGACAGGAGTAATCTGTACCCCCTTAGGGAGGTTGCAATGGGAGGAGCACAACCTGGTATGGGGTATGTTTCCATCCCCCTCAATTCTGGGGACGTTAGGGAATTTAGGAAGGAAATGGGAAACTTGTTGGAAGACCCCCTCGGAGTCTCGGAACGAGTAGATCAGTTCCTGGGACCTAATATCTATACATGGGAGGAATTGCAAGCCATTTTGGCTATCCTCTTTACAGCAGAAGAAAGGGAAATGATTAGGCGAGCGGGGATGCGTATTTGGGACCAACAGCATCAGCAAGGTCCTGTAGCAGACACCAAGTGGCCCCTGCAGAAACCTAATTGGAATAACCAAAACGAAGCAGACAGGGGCCATATGCAGGATTTAAGGACTATTATAGTCCAAGGGATAAGGGAATCTGTCCCCAGGGGACAGAATATTAACAAAGCTTTTAGTGAACACCAAAAGAAAGACGAGACTCCCACAGAGTGGCTGGAAAGGTTAAGAAAGAATCTTCAATTATATTCAGGATTAGATCCTGGAACACCGGTGGGGCAAGCTTTGTTGAAAACACAGTTTGTGGCCAAATCCTGGATGGATATTAGAAAGAAGTTGGAAAAGATGGAGGATTGGCAAGATAAGGGCTTAGATGAGTTACTAAGAGAGGCTCAGAAAGTGTACGTTCGGAGAGAGGAGGAGACCCATAAGAAACAGGCTAGAATGTTGGTAGCCGCGGTCAGGGAAGGACAGCGGACGCCATCTTCTGGAAAAAGAGCAGAGGATCGTAGAGTGAGAAGGGAAGCCCGGAATCCCCACGGGAAAAAGATCGAGGAGTTGTAATTTGCTTTTATTGTGGAGGGAAAGGGCATATCAAGAAGGATTGTAGGAAGAGGATTACGGATGAAAAAATGTTTAAGGAAGACTAGGGGTGTCAGGGGCTCTATTTGCTGGGGACCCGGGAGAAAACAGAGCCCTTGATAAAGCTAAAGATAGGTCCCCAGCAGCAAGAAATTGAGTTCCTAGTGGACTCAGGGGCAGAGAGATCCACTGTCCAGAAATTGCCCCACGGATGCAAAATATCCCCCACGACAGTACAAGTCATCGGGGCAAAGGGGGAGCCCTTTAGAGTACCCGTAATAAAAGATGTGATTTTTGAAACACAAACAAAAATTGGGGTGGGGTCCCTATTACTCATGCCAGAAGCAGATTATAACCTGTTGGGACGGGACTTAATGACTGAACTAGGAATTGGTTTAGAAATTGAGAATGAAGAAATAAAAATTAAGTTATGTCCCCTGCGAGTGGAGGATGAACAAAAGATTAATCCTGAAGTCTGGTATACTCCGGAAACCATAGGCAGATTGAACATTGAGCCCTTTTCGGTAACAATTAAGGATCCAGATACACCGATTAGAATAAAGCAATACCCCATCTCCAGAGAAGGGAGGATAGGTCTAAAACCTGAAATTCAAAGACTAATAGAAAAGGGATTATTAGAACCTTGTATGTCCCCCTTTAATACTCCTGTCTTGCCAGTTAAGAAATCAGATGGCAAATATAGGTTAGTACATGACCTACGAGAAATTAACAAAAGGACAGTAGCTCGCTTTCCGGTGGTAGCAAACCCACATACTCTCCTAAGTCAATTAGGGCCGGATAATCAATGGTATAGTGTAATAGACCTAAAGGATGCCTTTTGGGCCTGCCCTCTTCATGAGGACAGTCGGGATTATTTCGCATTTGAATGGGAAGACCCGGACACCCACAGAAAACAACAGTTAAGATGGACAGTACTGCCCCAAGGATTCACTGAGTCCCCGAACTTATTTGGGCAAGCTCTGGAACGGATTTTGAAGGAATATGAAGTGGGAAAAGGGGTCACAATGGTCCAGTATGTAGATGATCTGCTATTAGCTGGAAAAAGTGAAGAGAAGGTGAGGGAAGAGAGTATTAAATTACTGAATTTCCTGAGTTTACAAGGACTTAAGGTATCAAAATCAAAGTTACAATTTGTCGAAGAGGAGGTAAAGTATTTAGGACATCGATTGACTAGAGGAACTAAAAGATTAGATCCTGAAAGGGTAAATGCTATCTTGTCACTACAAGCCCCGAAAACTAAAAGGCAAATCAGGCAATTATTAGGCCTCTTTGGATATTGTAGACAATGGATTGAGAACTACAGCAAGAAAGTAAAATTCCTTTATGCCAAACTGACTAAAGATGGGTTGCTAAAATGGACGGAGAGTGATGACAAGCAGCTAGAGGTTTTAAAGGCTGACCTAGTAAATGCCCCAGTGCTCAGCCTACCAGATGTGAAGAAACCTTTTTTCTTGTTTATTAATGTTGATGAGGGAACAGCATTCGGGGTATTATCTCAAGATTGGGCAGGTAAAAAGAAGCCTGTGGGATTTTTATCTAAACTCCTGGACCCCGTAAGTAGGGGATGGCCTACCTGCCTACAGGCAATAGTAGCCGCGGCCCTTTTAGTGGAAGAAACACATAAAATTACTTTCGGGGGAGAATTGAGAGTGCTATCTCCTCACAACATCCGAGGAATATTACAACAAAAGGCTGATAAGTGGATAACAGACGCCCGACTCCTAAAATATGAGGGCATTCTGATCTCTTCCCCTAAATTGGAGTTGGAGGTAACAAATCTACAAAACCCGGCACAATTTCTATATGGGGAACCAAGTGATAAAATCAGCCATGATTGTCTCCGTAATATCGAGGAGCAAACGAAAATTAGACCAGATTTAGAGGAGGAAGAACTTGAGGAAGGAGAAAAGCTTTTTGTGGATGGGTCATCCCAGGTAGTTGAAGGGAAAAGGAAGTCGGGTTTTGCAGTTATTGATGGAAAATCATTTAATGTAATAGAATCTGGACCCTTAAGTCCTAATTGGTCGGCTCAAGCTTGTGAACTTTATGCCGTATTGAGGGCTTTACAGATCTTAAAAGGCAAGGTTGGAACCATATTTACGGATTCAAAATATGCATTCGGTGTAGTACATACATTTGGAAAAATTTGGGAAGAAAGAGGTCTGATTAACTCACAAGGAAAAGGACTCATACATCAGGAGCTAATAACTCAAATCTTGCAGGCATTACGAGGGCCAGCAGGTGTCGCTGTAGTACATTTAAAAGGACACCAGAAAGGACTCAACCCCCTAGCTAGAGGAAATAACCTTGCCGATCAAGAAGCAAAGAGGGCAGCCTTAATGCTGATACAAATTAAAAATAGCAGAGAGGATTGTATAAATTGTGGGGAGAATAACGAAGAATTTCCGTGCTATAAGTGTTGGGAGGATTTTGGGATAGATGCATTTTCGTGTAGATGTTTGTTTCATGAAAGCGGGAAACCCAAGTATGACCACTACCCACTACATGGGAAGATACATCCCATCCTCAGTTTCACAGTACAAGAAAAAGACAAGATGGTTAAAATGGGGATCAGTGAAACTGAAGAAGGAAAGTGGAAGCTACAAGATGGGCGAGAAGTTCTCCCCAAACCCCTAGCTTTGAAAATTATGCAAAAGTTTCATGAAACCACTCATTGGGGAACCCAGGCACTAGTGGATCAATTTGCCACAAAATATATGTGTATCGGGGTATATAATATAGCAAAAAGAATAGTAAATGAATGTATAACTTGTCAAAGGGTCAATAAACATCAATTACGGGAAAGGATCCCGGGAGGGAGAGAATTGGCTCACAGACCATTTGCTAGAATTCAACTAGATTTTACCGAACTCCCCAAAGTAGGACGATATAAATACCTCTTAGTAATAATGGATCATTTCACCCATTTCGTGGAAGCCTTTCCCACAGCCAGAGCCACAGCACAGACAGTGGTAAAAACCCTATTGGAAAACATAATCCCCAGATATGGATCAATAGAGGTAATAGACTCGGACAGGGGCCCTCACTTTGTGTCAAGAATAGCAAAGGAAGCTCTTTCTTCTCTTGGAACGAAATGGGAATATCATACCCCTTGGCATCCACAAAGTTCAGGGAAGGTAGAGAGGGTAAATGGAGAAATAAAGAAACAACTCACAAAATTGATGCTAGAAACTAAAATGTCATGGGTAAAGTGCCTCCCTTTGGCATTATTGAATATAAGAACACAACCCCGAACTGATGTAGGGATATCACCCTTTGAGATGCTATATGGGATGCCATATGATTTAGAAATACCCCATGATCACCCCCAGATCGAAAGTGCACAATTAAAACCATACTTAGTCCAACTCATGGCCAGAAGAGGCCAGTTACGGAATAAAGGCCTGGTAACACAAAGACCTCCTTTAGATATAGCTATGCATAATATAAGGCCAGGGGATAAAGTCCTAATTAAATCATGGAAAGAGTCTTCTTTAACCCCTCGTTGGGAGGGACCTTATCTCGTTTTACTTACCACAGAAACAGCCATTCGAACGGCAGAAAAAGGCTGGACCCACGCAAGCCGCGTAAAGGGGCCTCTGAGAGACCGTTCTTGGGAAATCACTAGCTCACCTGGGGACTTGAAGATGACTCTTCGGAAATCATAAATGGACACATGTATAATCTTGGAACACGTAAGCAATCATAGTCTATTAGTAGGATACGAATATATTAGCACTGAGGACATCAAGGTAAAATGTGGTGTATCAAACTGTAATTGTTGTCCTTTTATTTGTTTTAGCTGTAAGGTGTGCCGAGAACGGTGGTGGACCCATTGCCTTTATGGGGTTCCCCTTCGAGGGGTATGTCAAATATGCTGGGGTAAAGAGAGTGGACTCACTGAATTAACTTTAAAAATTAAAGTATCTCAAGAATAATTCGGAAACATTCTAACAGATGATGGGAAGTATTTACGCGGGGCATAAATCCAGAACTTTATTGTTATCACCCCAATGAGCCAATTCCATTTATGATTGACATTATTAGGGTACAGTGTCGTAAGACCCTTACAGGGGTCCGGTGTGTTTCACCTGAAATAAAGAATAAAAAACTGGGAAACATACCTACGGAGGCAAGTGTCTAGACGGTGCATATACTCTCCTGAAGAATACCCCTGCTGCCGAGAAGATGGTACCCCTCGTGACTCGAAGCAACCGGGTCGACGAGCGAGGCAGAGGGGTAAAAGACTGTGGAGAAAGGAAACCCCAGAGTGGGACTGCGCCAAGATGCTGGAAGAGTTGCCTCAGGGATAATAAAAGAAATCCCACCAAGTATATATTAAACGACAACTGTACTGAGAACAATTGGGCCCTGCGAATACAAATTGTAGCCCCTAATTGGTCGGGTCTCCACCCTTCTCGATATGCCGTGTTTCTGATTATGATAAGTTACCTGAGCACAAATGTTAATGGTTATCCACACCAACCCTTTAAATGGACCCTAAGTCGATTCGAAGATCAGACAGTTATCGCGACCCAGATAACATCTGGAGGACCGAGTTTTAATTCCTCTTTGTGCCAGCTAGTCCCGAGAACCCGATGTTGGGAATATATGGGATTCTATATGTGCCCTAGTTCAAATCCTGGAAAAGGGTACTGTAACTCCCCTAATCAATATTATTGTAGTTATTGGGGTTGTGAGACCATAGCCCCTAGTTGGATACCGGGATGTGGCAGAGATAAATACCTAAGGGTCCAGTGGGGTCCGTATGGATGCACCCCACCGAAGGGGTGGAAAGGACGTGGAAACTGTAAATACCTTTTCCTAAATATTACACAACCTACGGATATTGGGTGGACAATTGGAAGAATATGGGGAGTGAGGTACACGGAACCCGGAACCGATAAGGGAGGGCTCATACTAATTAAGAAAGAACCAATACCCCAGGCCCCCTCTGGGGTTGGCCCGAACTCTATTATTATTGCAGACGGAGAAACGGATTTAACAGAAATAACTCCATCTACAGAAATAACTCCATCTACAGAAATAACTCCATCTGTTTTTGAAAATAACACCAAGATAAATCTGCCAGAACCTGGAACTCCGACTCCTACCCCCCAAACCAACCCGTTATGGAACCTGTTGCAAGCAAGCTTTCAGGTCCTAAATACAACCAATCCTAATATAACGAAACATTGTTGGTTATGTTATGATATACGCCCACCTTATTACGAAGCTATAGGAATAGATCACAGGCATAGAAAAGCTAATGGTACCAACCCGGCTGAATGCCTATGGGATACTCGGAAACAAGGAATTACCGTGTCACAAGTCACCGGAAAAGGAAGGTGCCTAGGTACAGTCCCTAGATCTAAACAACATCTTTGCAATAAAACTGTCCAAGGGCCAAGTGGGAGACAGGCGGACTGGTTACTCCCAGCTGAAAACGCAAAATGGGTTTGCTCTCAAACTGGAGTCACGCCCTGTTTATCAACAAAAGTATTTGATTGGACAAAAGAATTCTGTATACAAGTTATTGTAATACCTAGGGTAATTTATCACCCTGAAAGCTTTATGTACAGTAACCAAGCCTCCTCACTCCATCACATACAGAAGCGCGAGCCCTTTACCGCTTTAACTGTGGCAATTCTTATGGTCACTGGAGCTGCAGGAGCTGGAACCGGAATAGCCTCACTAGTACAACAAAATCAAGGATTTCAATCCCTTAGAATAGCAGTAGATGAAGATTTAGCTAGAATAGAAAAAGCCATGACTGCTCTTGAACAGTCTGTAAGGTCATTGTCAGAAGTAGTATTACAAAACAGACGAGGGTTAGACTTAATATTTTTACAACAAGGAGGTCTTTGTGCAGCCTTACAAGAAGAGTGTTGTGTATATGCAGATCACACTGGAGTAGTTAGGGATACTATGGCAAAACTGAGGGAAGGCCTAGAAAAAAGACGAAAGGAAAGAGAATCACAACAAAGTTGGTATGAATCCTGGTTTAATCATTCTCCGTGGTTAACCACCCTAGTATCCACTATTGCAGGACCAGTAATACTATTGATTTTAGGACTAACCTTTGGACCATGTATATTTAATAAGATAATTGGAATTGTGAAAGGTAGACTAGAGGCAGCGCACCTAATGATGATGAAAACTAAATATGAACTTGTGAATCCGGAAGCTGTTTTGGAAGAGACACTAGCCCTGAGTTATGCAGAGCTTCAAAGATTTGATGAACAAAATAATAAAAAGGAAAAGGGGGAATTGTGATAAGTAGAACCCTGAGTTTGTTAATCAAATCTTGCTTGTATAAGACATGTGGAAAGTTTTGTTGGTTTTTTTTCGCTGATGTATACCCACATTGTGGGAAAGTCGCTTGCAAGTGTTGAAACATTCCTTAGTTATCCAAAGACATGTGGGGGTCTGCTTGCAAGTATTGAAACATTCCTTAGTTATCTAAAGACATGTGGGGGTAGGGACAGCCAAATATTCGGTAGAAGAAACAACTGAGTAACGGATAAAAGAAAAGGCGATTTCACAAGAACATGAGCGGGACCTAAGTCACCTAGAAGGCAGCTGAGGAAGACTTCGGCCTTCATCCCAGCAACCCCCAGGAGGCAGATTACGACCACCTAGCAACTGCCAGCGCAGGCGCACACACAACGCAAACGATACCAGCCAGCACGGACACAGGGACTAGAGACTGTATAAGTAAGGGAACCCTTCTCCATTTTGCGCGCGCCGTTGGTAGAGTGGAAACTCCCCGGCCGCCCAGCGCTGTTTTGCTTACTGCTGCTTGCTCAAATAAATTGATTTAAATAATCGGACTGGTTCCATTTCAATTATTGGACCACAAACTTATAACATAAACCAAAGGAAAAAAAAAGATAATAGCTCTGTCTGATGAAAAAAAAAAATCTTCTGATCTTTGTTTTAAGAATTCTTCCTGCCAGTGTGAATTTGAGTCTTATTCTACATACATTTATATCAATATCTATATCTGTATTTCTCTGTATCTGTATAGCGGGTTAGTAATTGCTTTTAAATTTAATGCAGCTACATCAAAAAAGAGCTATATGGAACTATTTAGCTCTGAAATGCATACAATACAGTGTGCTTCATACCTTCAACAATTACAAATTGCATTGAATAAATGGGAATTTCCTACTATTAGATTAACTTTAATATATGAACAGGCACACCAGAAAGCAGCAGACTGTGAAAATGTTACTTATTTGTACGAGTGCTTTATTTACTCTCTGATTCCTTTAACTATTTCATTCTAGGTTCGGCATTCACCATTATCATGCTCCTTGGCAATTTAAATAGTTGCACCAACCCATGGATTTACATGTATTTTTGTGGCCACATTCCACATTGCACAAATAAGCAGCTGGAGAACACCTCGGCTCAAGAGGAATCAGTGATCACAGGGAGCATTCATCTCATAGACAGAGACCCTGAGGAAAACAGTACTTATGCGTAAATGCTGAATGCATTTTGTTGTTTTGTTACATTTGCTATGTTCGCAAGATGTATCGATATTTTACCACCGTCCCTTGTTTTGTGGATAAGGAAGCTGGAAAATTGTCTTTTGTTGTATAAATATATTTCTCTGCAGTTCTGTAGCATATACAGGAAGTTTCTGTGTTGTGCAAGCCTGACTCAGTACTTCCATCACCACAGTGTTATCAGAATGAATTCTTGTAAAGACTGACAAAGATACATAAAAGTATCTTAGATATTTTGTGTCCTAAAGTACTTTCTCTTCTGTGATTCTAGATTTCTAAGTAGTAAAATGTTACAGCTAATTGGTCCAACAAATTGGAACATAATTGGAAAGGAATCTGACGTAATTAGACTTGAATGTGTTTTCAAATTGAACCATGAATTGTTCATCATTCTGGTGTGGTTGGGGGACAGTCTGGCAAATCTTGAGAAGGCAGCAGAAAGTCAGAAAAATCCTTTGCCAGCTATTATTAATACCTGTTTTAAATTAACTCCTTACATACATTTATAAAATGCCAAGCAGCTTAATATAATTTAAAAAAAAAGAATTCAGTGTCCTTGTGACACTGAACACCTACTTCAGTTTCAAATGCCATTGTGGATCGCAGGTAATCAGCAGCGTAGTAGCAGTCCAGGTTTGTGGCTTCACACCATGGGATTTGATCCTCCATGCATTCCCTGATGTGCAGGCAGTTAACTGAACCCCCCCCCCCCCACATACACACATGTATACACACTTCAAATAAAAATGGGCGCTAGGAATGTACACTTTCATTCGGTATTCAGACGTATTTGTTCTGGCATGCCGTTTATTGACAGAGGGTACTTAGAACCCCTTCAGGCTCCAATTCAATTATTTCCCCTTCATGGTAAAAATAAATCTGCATATCTTTGTCTCAAAATGCCATTTGCTTGCTAGTTTGTGGGTGTTTTATGCAGGTAGCTATTTATTCCCCTTTCAGTGTCTGCAATCTAATCAGAGGAGTATGGAAGGAATATCAGCAAGGCTCTTTCAGGTGAGAATAGAGCTGCATTCACAGAGATTCTTGGCGATACTTGCATATCATCTGCCTACATTATACTACGTTTTGTCAGTGCTATTCACATTTCATTTTTATGAGCGCTAGCAATCTCAAATTTCAATGGAAAAGCCGTAAAAGTGGGGTTTTTTAATAGTCTTTAAATTGTACTCAAATATTGATTTAAACTAAGTACTGATTGGATTGTGAGAAGTGCTGCAGTACAATGAATAGTTGCACTTCAGGTTAATGTGTGGCGATATGACTGAATATTCTATGATTTCTGTTCCCTGTATAGTTAGACCAGATAGGGGTACGAACAAAATATTGCTGTTCTTTATGATGGGAAAAGCTAGTGTCCCAGTCCAGCTGGCAAGTAGGAAGAGGAAGAAGGTGGATGAAGATAGTACCAGAGCCAGACAGGAAAGGGGAGAGTCTGTATGAAGTCTCTTATTGTAATCGCAATTAATACTTGCTGGGTTTTTTTTTTCCCCTCTCTTTAGTTAATAGTTGTTAATTCTACCCCAACATGTTCCATGTTAGAGCAATTCTGTAACTCAAATGACAGTGTCCTTATCCTTATCCTTGGATGTATGAACATCCAAGATACAATCCATACTATTGATAGGTTATTTGTTATATTCAGCCACTGACTTTGTAAGACTTTCAGTCAAATTAGCCCTCAGTTAGGTTCTCCCTTATGACTTAATCCAATGGTTAATGGTGGGGTTTTGTGTTTTTCTACTTCCTTTGATTGCCGTTGGTTACACAGTAAAATATGCAGTGTTGAAATGAACTGTAAATAGAAATGCTTCAAGGAATTACCTGTGTCATTGTACTACTGGATTTGCAGCAAAACACATTGAAAGCCTCAAAAGGTATATATTTGCAAGGAAAACAGGCATTCAAATTGCGTGCAAATAGTCATCTGGATCCAGAACTGACATAAATCACAGTACTGCTCAGAGACCGCAGTGGAGCTGTGCCATTTTACACCACCTGATCTGGCCTCTGATATTTAAAAAGTATAACTTCTACTACTTACATTTCTACATTGCTCATATATTTGTTACTGGCTCTATAAATAATTTGGTAGAGCTTGATTTCTCAAATAACAGTAGCTCAATGTGTTCTATAAAAGTCTAAGCGCAATATTAACTGTCCATATTTCAGATATTTTGATAATGTAATGAATGAAATGCCAGAACTTCTTAAGTTCAATAATGAATGCTTACTGTCTGTAATGTTCAAAACAATGATATTTTTGTCTCTCAAGTGCTTTCTGATTTTTTCATTTTCTTTCCCCTGAGATCAGTCCTGATGTTAAGAAGGAAAATAAAGGTTACTGTACTACGGTGTCAAACTACAGGCTATGGACACTTTTAGTTTCAGTCCATTAGGAGGTATTTGAACACAGGTATTCCTGCTTTTTTTTCCTAGCAAAGTGAATTGGGCTGCATTTTCCAGCTGTAAGTCATTGTCCTGCATGGCCTGCCCTGCCTGCCCCTTGGGCAGCAGTGACCCCTGACAAACACACTCAATGGGGAGCTTGGTTCTGGTCCACAATTTTCTGTCAAAACTCATTTTCAAATGATCGAAAATTTATTTTGATAACTCTTTTTTTCCCTAATAAAGTGTCCTTTACAGGGCTTTTCTTATTTCTTAAAGAAAAAGACATTTAAAAATATAATTAAATTTTTCTCTTTGTAAATTTGGCCATTAGTTTTCTTGGGACTTGTCGTTTGAACATCTCCTGCCCTTGTTTTCCTCTATATTTTGAGTCTTCAGCTGGACTATATCTTTTCCAATTCACTGTCACTTAGATTTCCAATAGGCGTTACAGCATCTCATTAAGAGGGATGACTGAGAGACATCACTGTAGTCTGGCCAGGGTGTTTAATCCGTATGGAAGAATCAGAAACTCAAACATACAAGTCCCTGGAGGCACCGTGGAAGCACGTGCAAATGAAAAAATCCAATTATCAGATGAAAGCCTTCCTCATCAACGCCTAGATTCTGTTTTCTCACACAAATAATTTCTGAGCAGAAAAATACATAGCGTACAAGTTCACACTCTTGAAGTGAATGGCTATGTTGTTGATACTGGCACTGCAGTATAGTTTCTGGTTCTCTGGGTTGGGTTTTTTTGGCTTTCCACGGTTTTGTTACCACTTGGGAAAGGCACAGTTCATTAAAAGGAATTAGGTTCTTTCTTAAAAATTATTGGTTTATTTTTTGCAGTACAGATAAGAAGAATCAAAGACAATGTAATCTATCAATTCTGTATAGATTTATTACAGAAAAAAACCCCAACCCTAGTAGAATGAAAATTCCAACATGTGTTTTGCATTCTTTACAGTATCTTTTGATAATTCTGTTTTTCTGCAGAACTGCTGCTGTATTTTCATAGCCAGTCCCAGTTCAGATACTTGTAAATGGTGAATACTAAAGCCAGAGGTGTCAGGTGATAATCTCTTTAATCTTTCAATGAAATGATGCTGACAAATTTTAAAGACAGTGCCAAACTAATGTCCTGCCAATTTCACTTCAGTCACTTAGTTTTGACAATGGTAATTGGTTATCAGGTCAAATAAACTGCTCCTGTCTCTGTGTTGGGGGAAGACTGGCAGCGTGATGGGGAGACCCAGGTTGGAACTGGCAGAGTTTATTATGTGAGGCAGACATGACATGCAGACATGGCTGTATTGTCTAGTTCTCAAACACATGGCCAGGATAAAAGTATCCTCAAGAGCTTGTGAATGTTAGCTATTCTTGGCTGAAGAGTATCATGAGCAGACAAAGGCAAAGCAAGATGATCCAGCTACTCAGTTTCAGTCAAATCCAGTTTGGGTTGGATTCCTCAGAGAAAAAAAAAATAAAAAAGGCAAGCAAGCCATTTTCTGTCTTCATAAGGTAGGGATTTGGCTCTGAATGCCCTGAGTATCTACAGGAAACATCCATGATTGTGTACCAGATGATTCATACATGCAGTGAAACAGGACTGCAAAGGAAAACAGTTCAAATGGGAATTGTATTACTTACAGTAAGGCAGTCAGAAATAATTTATTTACTACTGTATTAGCTGATCCATATAGATTTGAATTGAAAGAAAACCACACTGTTAGAAAATCAGAAATAAAACCTGACATAATTTATGCTACCACATCAAAACTCCAACTGCCATCCTGAAACGCACCTTTTCAGTCCTATATGTGCCAACACCAGGCCCCTCTATGCTCTCACGGTCCCAAGTAGAGCCTCATGATCTGCAATACAGTTCCCAAACTCTACCCCCCCTAATCTCTTGCAGAGGTACCCCAGGTTGCCTTCACTGTGCCTCTCCGAAACGAAAGGATAGAAGCTGTGTCTTTTTCTTGGCCTTATATGATGCTCCTGCTATTGCCACTTGAGAGGGTCATCTCATTAAGAAGGCAAATTCTGGGCATCTTTACAAGCCCTCTGTAACATTTCCGTTACTTTGCACTTCACTTTTTCGGGAACGAAAGAAAGAATAGGCTTTGAGTGAAACTAAGTAGGCCATATCCATTCCCTCTTACTTCCTTTTCTTGCCAACACAGCAGACCAAAGCATATGCTTTCCACCAGTAGGTCACAGCAACTAATTTAACTAACCTGTTCTATCATCCAGCTCCATAATGAACTTTGGAGGTAGGGAAACTCTAAAGGCTTCTTGAATTTCCATCCAAATGTTGCCCTAGAGATATAGTGCAAACATATTCAAGTGCTATTGGATTCATCAAATGCTTTTTTATATCACGACTGACACTCTGAAACACCTTCAGAATTGCGGATTTATGTTTCTTGCATCCATTTCAGTATACTTACCAAAAATTGTTAAAATTGTATATTACCCAAATTATAGCAACAAATCTCCTGAATTCTGAGTTAACAACACAGGAATCAGTAGGACCTTGCGGAAGGACCATTTCAATACCATCTGGGAAAGAAGTTTGAAAAAATGCCTGTCCTGGTTTCGACTGGGACAGAGTTAACTCTCTTCTTAGTAGCTGGTACAGTGCTGGGTTTTGGATTTAGTGTGAGAATGATGTTGATAACACTCTGATGTTTTAGCTGTTGCTAAGTAGCGCTTATCTTAAGCCAAGGACTTTCCAGTTTCCCATGCTCTGCCAGCAAGCAGGTGTGCAAGAAGCTGGGAGGGAGCAGAGCCGGGGCAGCTGACCTGAACTAGCCAAAGGGGTATTCCATACCATGGAACGTCATGCCCAGTATATAAACTGGGGGAGTTGGCTGGGAGGGGCGGATCGCTGCTTGGGCATCAGTCAGCGGGTGGTGAGCAACTGCATTGTGCATCACTTGTCTTTTCTTGGGTGTTATTTCCTTTTTTTTGTTATATTCCTTTTCATTACAATTATTATTATAATATTATTATTATTCTTAGTTAGTAGTGTATTTTATTTTACTTTAGTTATTAAACTGTTCTTATCTCAACCCATGGGTTTTACTTTTTTTTTTTCTTTCCTCCTCCCCACCCCACTGGGAGGGGGGAGGGGGAAGCAGCTGCGTGGTGCTTAGTTGCTGACTGGGGTTAAACCATGACAATGCCAAACAAAAACATTTGACCCTGAAGATCTATGGAAATTATGGCTGGGGAGTTGGATACAACTAGAGACAGACATCACCTTACATCCCAGTAGCCACTTTTCAAGAGAATTGATGCAGTAACAGATATTAAAACCAGATACAAGAAAGACTTGATATTCTTGTCGTCATCGTTGTCATCATCGTCATCATCATCATTATTTAAATGAAATCAGCATATAACCTCCAAGAAATTTTAAAACAAAACATAAACTTGGCACAGTGCAACATATGTGGACAAGTTCTGAAGCTAAAATGATATAACAGGCATGATTTCAATCACAAATGCAACTTTTATCTCTGATGTTGTTATTTTATTTAGCTAAAAAGATATAGATAAGTTCTTTGGTTCCAAGATTATTGTTCTGTTCATTGAATTCCATGAAGCTACCCAAAGATGAATTTTGGCACAAAACATTAAAAATTTGTTTCATGTTTATACGTTTAGTGATGTATATATTAAACCAAAATTGTTGCTTTAAGATGCTGGTCTTGTATTCCTTAGCTTATTCTTGAGTTCAGTTATTATCTGTATCACCACCTTTGAAGAGATACTAGGAATAAATTATCTGCTAGCTATCCCAGTATATTGGAAATGTTTGCCCATGTCTCTAAATGTGTTAATAGATGTCTGGCCTCAAATGATTTAATGCTGAGTGGCTCCAGCTTTTGACTTACTGATGGGAAAAATTGTACTTCATCACAGAGAACACAAGCCTTCTGGCAAGCACAGTCATGATGTGAATACACTGCTTATTGATACATTTAATACAAATTCCAGTCTGCTGGCAATGTGATTCATATTCCTGATCCTCTGTTGAGAAGACTGATGCAATCTCATGTTCTGAGATGGTATGTGTTCAGCTGTAACTACCTGTTCACAAAAAATATGTGAGCAACACCTCAGGAAAGAAATGCTTATTTTCTCCTCAGCACCTGGGTATCTTGGAGTTTAGTGCATTTGCTGTGAAAGAAGAGATTAAAAACTCCACTGTAGCATTTGGTCTTGATTTCTGTTTCCATTCACACCGAGGAGTAATACTGGATTGTATGACACTTACATGTAGACTGTATTAAAGCAATGATATGATGGAAAGTCAAACACTCAGAGCTCCAGAAGTGCCTGAATGTCAGTATGCATGTGTTTAATACACTAGTTAATGACATGGAGCTGCCATAGGGCTGCTCTGCTGTGGCTCCTGCAGATCCTGGGTGGAGCATGCTCAGCATAGACAGTGTCTTTGGGAAATTTCCCTGCTGAAGGCTCCCTGATGAGGATGTGGAAGATCAAATAGGAGTAAGATGTCATATAAAAGCTCCATCAGAGTGCACTAAGAGTGCACATGCACTAAAGGTGCATACTGGACGGCTAAAGCATATTGCGTTTATTTAGGTTGCGAACAGTGATGACAACAGATGATCAGAACTGGACCACATGTATTATGAACAAGGCTGTCTGCCGATGGACGTATGCACACAAACAGGCAAAATGATCAAGAAGTATCTTAGGTGATGTCCATATTGGAGGCACTAGCACAGGCATATCCTTAGCTACTTCTTGTGCTTTTTTTGTGATGAAACAGTGCACTGAATATCCAGCTGGGCATGAACACAACAAAGCGAGTGACTAGTGCGTGGAAGTTGACATCATTGCGTAGCGCATTCGGATGACTGTGCAGGCAAGTCCTACCGGGGTGCCAGTGGCTATTTCGGGAGCCCAGAGGACAGAGGTGCTCTGCCCAACACTCCCCCCACCTCCACCGCTTCCAGATTCCATGGGGCTAAAAGGAGGAGACAACACGTGGTTGCATCTCTGCAACGTATAAACATAGACGTATAAACGTCTTTATCTTTTGACTGCTTTCCCCGCAATGTCACCTTAGTCTGATACTTTGGGTAGAAACTCCCTAATGATTCTGCAAGAGAAGGGGGTTACCCTATGAGGGGGTTTTGTTCTGCTGAGAATGAGACAGTTAAGCTCATCTTACTTACAATTTAAGCAAGGACTGTCTCCAAGCCACGAAGTGTTGCATTTTGGTTTTAATTACCTGGGGACACTATAAAAAATACATTTGCAGTCACTGAAATGGAGGAACCAGGCTGACTGAATACCTGACATGTATTAATTCAGTAGCTTCAGGTTTTCCTTTAATAAAGATCCTTTTCTATAAATCAAAGCAGATGAGAGGAATATCATAAATGTAAAATTAGGCTAATCTATTGAATTCTAAGGTGTGTCGAGGCTGCAAGATAGAATTAAATCATTGATATAAGACAAAGAGTTAACTTGAGACTTTGATCAAAAGAAATACAGTATTTTATGTGTATTATCTGTAAAATATCTGGAGGCACAAAAGGACTATCCTTAGAATGCTATCGAATACTGTTGTATAAATCAATTTCTAAGGTAAAAAGTGCATCATTTTGTAATAAAAACATCCATGTCAGAAATAGATGTGTTTACGTGTTAAAATTTAATCTTGTGATTTGATACAAACTACATAGTTGTAATGCTCTGTTTTTTTTCTATACTGCTCTCCAAAGCTGAAATATTTTCTCTGCCTTCAGGTTAAGAAATCAATTACAAGTTTATACATGCATTTGTGTCCTGAAGGGAAATGTAGAATTGATTCAGCCAAAAATCTCAGAACTAAACTGCATTCAAATTGTTCATCAACCTCCTGCATCTGTAAAAGAAAGAAATTGTGCAAACAGTATTATTTTTCCTAGAAATTTCAACATTTCTGTTAGCACTGAACATTATGAAAATATATTGTAAGTATGCTATGTAGCTAAGAAGTGTCACAATATAGTAGTGTAGAAATATCCTTTACCTTCAACGTTAATATTTTAGCACTGTATAATTTCACATTGTTATCAAATGATGATTTACCTTGTAATAATGAGAATGGGAAAATAGGAATGGAAATACTTCTTCAAATTCTACTCTGAAAATTCTTTTAAACTCTGCTTCTATAAATTCTACTCTTCACAGAATGCCCCAGAACTCTAAAACTTAATAAGTTAGTTTTATTAATTGAAATTATTTCAAAATGTCTCACCCCTCTGGTGTAAAAAGTAATGCAAATGATTTAGATGAGTGTTTATTAGTGGCACAAACTTTTACACTTCATTGCTGTGGTGGGTTGACCCTGGCTGGATGCCAGGTGCCCACCAAAGCCGCTCTATCACTCCCATCTTCAGCTGGACAGGGGAGAAAAAATATAATGGAAAGCTCGTAGGTCAAGATAAGGACAGGGAGATCACTTAGCAATTACTGTCACAGGCAAAACAGACTCAACTTAGGGAAATTAAAATTTATTGCCAATTAATAACAGAGTAGGATAGCGAGAAATAAAAATAAATCTAAAAGCACCTTTTCCCCCCACCCCTCCCTTCTTCCCAGGCTCAACTTTACTCCCAATTTTCTCTACCTCCTCCCCCGAAGCAGCGCAGGGGGACAGGGAATGGGGGTTGCAGTCAGTTCATCACACATTGTCTCTGCCACTCCTTCCTCCTCAGGGGGAGGACTCCTCACACTCTTCCCTGGCTCCAGCGTGGGGTCCCTCCCACGGGAGACAGTCCTCCACAAACTTCTCCAATGTGAGTCCTTCCCACGGGCTGCAGTTCTTCACAAACTGCTCCAGCATGGGTCCTTTCCATGGGGTGCAGTCCTTCAGGAACAGACTGCTCCAGCACGGGTCCCCCATGGGGTCACAAGTCCTGCCAGCAAACCTGCTCCAGCGTGGGCTCCTCTCTCTCCATGGGTCCACAGCTCCTGCCAGGAGCCTGCTCCAGCACAGGCTTCCCACAGGGCCACAGCCTCCTTTGGGCATCCACCTGCTCTGGCGTGGGGTCCTCCATGGGCTGCAGGTGGATATCTGCTCCACCATGGACCTCCATGGGCTGCAGGGGGACAGCCTGCCTCACCATGGTCTTCACCACGGAGGTGCTCCTCCTCCTTCTTCACTGACCTTGGTGTCTGCAGAGCTGTTTCTCTCACATATTCTCACTCCTCTCTCCTGGCTGCTGTTGTGCAGCAGTTTTTTTCCCCCTTCTTAAATATGTTACCACAGAGGCGCTACCACCATTGCTGATTGACTTGGCCTTGGCCAGTGGCAGGTCTGTCTTGGAGCCGGCTGGCATTGGCTCTTATCAGACATAGGGGAAGCTTCTAGCAGCTTCTCACAGAAGCCACCCCTGTAGTCCCCCTACTACCAAAACCTTGCCATGCAAACCCAATACAATTGTGCTCCCCCAGGTCTGCTGCACACTCAGAACGTGAATGATCACCCAGAGATGAAAATGCTTCATATATCACATGTGATGAACAAGATAAATCAGAAAACTGGCTTGGTTCAAAAAAAAAACTTATCTGAAGCAAGGTTTGAAACCAAGTGCATATACACCTTCAGACATACAAACAAATTCTGCATTTAACATAAAGGCAAGTCGGAGGAGAAGGTACTTAAAAAGCTTCTTCATGTCCTAGGCTATTTAGGACTAGACCACTTACTACAAGAATAAAAATACAGTGAAGTGCAAACATGATTATTGCCCAATCCTACTACATCCTTATCAACAACAAATTTGCCACATCTATCTGGTTTAAAGCGTAGTTTGGCAAAAGGCTGCATCACATGAAAACCTGTGGTTTCTTTTATGGTCTCTGGAGAAAATGGGACTATTTCTCCCTGGATAGGCTTTAAAACAATATTGACAAACACCTTCATGTGTCACATGCAGAACTATGTTTATGAACCATTTCCATGCTATGCAACGTTAGCCCAATGGTCATGTGTGCTGCCAGTTGTTCGGTTGCTGTGTAATTGAGTGGCACGTTTGCAGCCTGCCTCAATACCAAGCAAATACATTTAAGGAAGCATGGACTGTAGAAAGCAGGCAGTTACTAAACAAGGTTTCTGCAGTGCATATACTATGGAACAGCAAATTGTAACAGAGATGAAAATATAGGTTTGAGGGTCAGTGAACAATGCCAATTTGTATGACACAATTACAGAAGCATTTGTGCTAATTTTTTCCTACCCCCCTGAGTACATCTACAGACTATGTAATAACTATTAAAGTTTGCAGTTTGTTCCTTGGCAGATGTACAGTTTAAATTTTAAGCTGCTTATATAACTTTTTTTTTTTTTTTTTTAATGTCTGCGGTTTGAAATTGATTGCTGCTTGAACAATCTGGCACCTCTTTCTTCTCAAGCCTTGTTTGTTTTCTGAAGTTTGAGAGTGTTCTGTTCGAAATTAAAGTTTCAGTGACTGAATCATAATCTCAAAGCCAATGAGTATCTAGTGGGTGACAACAACCTGCCACCTTTCGAGGCTCCTAATCTTAGGTCTGGCTGAAGACATCAGGATTCGAAGTAACGCAAGGGTCTGGAAGAACCATTGTGAACTGTCCTCAGGGGCTGCCCCGGTCCCTGGCACAGTCTATATAATATCTGGAGGAAGGGGTGATGTACATCTTATTCTTATGCAAGGGGTATGTGGCCATATAAGTGGATTTCTGGTCCTTACTGATTTGTTTGTCAGACAGGGAGAGAATATTATATAAACCAGTTATTCTCTTCATTATCCCCTTATCGTCTATGCTATGAAAAAGACCTTTGAAATGGTCTTTTAAAGGTGATTATACTGAGTGCTATATAAACAGCTAGATAAAAAACTATTCCTTCCATAAAATATTCACCACTTTATTTAAGAATAAACGCAACATTATCAGGTGGCCAAAGATAGAAATTGTGAGTCCTTTTCAGTCGGACAGTCATCTGAAAGTGTGAATATTTTCCTAACATAGTTCGTTTTATTTTCACTCCATACCTCAGCTGTTGAACACAGAGGCTTCCAGCCTGTCCTGTCCTTCAGCAGGCTCAGCCCAGATACCAAAACATGACTCCCAAGGAGCAACACTGCACCGAGAACTAACACTAGCAAGTAAATGAGAGTGCATCTCTTTCTGCCTTCGTCAGCTACACATGGTACAAATACTACTGTGGAGGTTTCCTACATCTTCAAGTCACAATGCAGTGTGATATATGATGTGTATTTTAGATACCCATAGTTGTGTGGTTGAAGAAAGAGGCCAAGATATGTGCAATCTTCCCAAAAAGCAGCCTTTAAAGTGTAAGCCTTTGAAAGGACAGCTTGTTTATTGAAGAACAGAGATTAATTACAGGTGTAATTTTAAATACAAATCAGTTACACTATATTCTCATTCTTAGAGCTACTTGTGTTTGTCTTCCTGAATATGAAAATAGTGGGACTGAAATGGGTAAGAAAAGAAAGAAATGAGATAGGGGGAAAGGAGTGAGAGCCTTAAAAGTTTGCTTTAAATAAAGATGGGACTACAATGATCATGGAGAATAAACAGGAATGGTACCAAGAATACCAGTGAGTGCACTTCCTCAGAAGTTCAGTCTAGCTTAATAGCTTCAGAAACAAGCTTTCTTGTAAATCTCATTATTTTTGTATATGCCTATTTGGAAAAGCATATTGGTGGCTTATTCTGAGAAATTTGTCATATGGCAACAACATTAATTCTTTTATAAAGTGTTCTTAAATGGGAACTACAGCAAGTTTTAAGAGTGTGAAGCTTGTAAGGTTGTCTCAGTTCTAATTTTAATATCCTAACAAGCCAGCCTACGTCAAAGAAACTGGCTGTTAAATAAAAGTGCCAATATATCATCCCTATTTTCATTAAGCATGCCATACTTGTCTTATTGAATGTCAATTAAATGAACAGAGGCTTCTCAAGCTAATAAGGATCCAATTACACTTTGAAGGCTTGTCTCTGATCTTTGTTTGAAGAAAGTGAACTGTGAAAAGTTTTATCCCTGAATTTGATTGTGAATGTGCTAGATTGTTTTTGCTAGCTAGCAATTGTGGTATTCGCCCCAGTTCAAGCGCCAGGGAGAGCTGCAAGCGGGAAGAAGAAATAGTGCTGGAAATCAGAAGCCAGCTCAGGCACTAGGCACCGTGGAGGCAGAGACACTGGGGCTTGGCTGCAGACGGAGTCAGGACGACAGGTCCAAACAAGACCCGCAACAGGACTGAATATTTGCTGTGGATTTGTGGTCAAGCGCATGGTTACTTTAGGAAAATGGGCAGGCTTGAGTAAGCGTTTGTGAGGCCAGAGGAGCTGTCTTCCATCCTCCATACTAGGTTATTCCTCAGATTTGAGATAAGGATTACTTTTAACTTTCCTTTAACATTGTCAGAGAAATGTGTATAAAGTATTTCAATTTTTTATAGTTTGTAGCTATCATAATAAAGAAATTTATGGGAGTTCCTGGGAATCCCTCATTTGACATTCTAGGGCAAGACGAATATGGGCTTTGTTTGTTTTTTTTGTCTGAGAGAATCAAATCAATTGGAGAATTTGGTTCAAGTTGAGTGAAAGGTTTCAGCTAAAAAAGTGCAGGAAAAAAATTGCAAAATGTCAAAACGATCAGTTTTTCATTTAAAGACTGTCAATTTATGAAAAATAAGGATTCATCTGCAAAATGAAACAAGATGATTTGTTTTCAATTTTCTGTTTCAATAAATTAGAAGAATCTCTCCATTCTGAATTGATCTCAATTTAATATTGTTGTCAATGTCCTAGCTTGAAAAATATGCATTATTTAAACAGCTCTGCCTCTGGGAGAATAGTTGGCCCGATGTGCTACCAAATAAGAAAGGACTGGGTATGCCACGGATTTCAGATGAATGCTCTGAGATCACTGTCTGGGTAGTCACCGCTCAGCCCTTATACCATCTTTTGAAATGACCACAGAGATGAGTGGGGACTCAGCAAATATAGATGGTGTTATAACCCCTCTATAACTGTATGTCTATGTCAGTTTTGTGTCTCCTTTATGCTGTTACAGCCAACTGAGCTTCTGAAGGATATTTCTGCTGGATATAGTGTTCTTCTGAATAGCTATTAAAACCTGCATTATGTGAAAAAGAATTATGAGCTAAAACTTATTGGACTTCAAATGCAAATGAATCATAAATCTCTCATGGAATAATAATACAAAGAACCTCCGTGTATAAATAATGCCTTTATGTTTTGAAATTTGTCATACCAAATGGCACGCTAGCAATATGAACTGAGGGTTCTGGCAATTTTTAGCACACGAGTACTTCACAGTATAATAAAAAGAAAATGACCTGATATTCTTCCTACAGGAAATGCATCCTACAGGAGATGGCATAGTTCATTTGAAAGGCACCTCACTGAGAGATAAGTCCTACACTGCAACATGCAATCATTTCCTCCAGAAATTTGAAACTGTTCCGTTATGGAGAACATGCCCATCAAAAATTGAGAATTTGTACTAACTTATAGTAGGATTAACTTTAAATGAAAAAGGTCTAGATATTGTATCATAGAATCATACATTTATTAGGTTAGAAAGGACCTCTGGAGGAGATGGAGTCTAACCCCCTGCTCAAAACAGGTCTAATTAGTTCAGGTTGCGTAGGGACTTGTCCAGCAGAGTATGCTGCAAACTTCATCAATTCTATTTTTTGGCTCAAAGCCCTGTGTTTGTAACTAGACAAGGCCTACTGATGGAGAATTTAAGGAAGCTCATTTATTCTATTTTTCACAATCAATTTTCTAAGACCATAATACTTGTGTATTACATTTCCCAAGCACACTTGAGTTATGCCAATATACATATAGTCAAGAATTTGTCTGCTGTACTGGATTTCATCATGACTCAATCTTTACTTTTGCATCTGAACTAGAGTTATGTGGAGTAGTGTTTGGAATACTGCAAGGTTCTGACAATGTAGCGGAAAACCTTTTATGGATCTTTCAAGACCTATTGAGCCTTTTGGTTTTATTTTGGTTTGTTTTTTTTCTGAGATTGCAATTTATGCTATTTCTATTTATTTCTATTTTTTGGCAGCAAGGATTTTAACAGGATGGGAGGATTGGTCTGGATGCATTCTCAGAGCTAGTTCATCACTACTGCTGACCTGCTACTAGCACACTACTGGAACGGAGGTTTAGGGAATAAAGTGAAAACCATCACTCAGCCCTCTGGAGTCACTCTTTGTGTCTGATTGTCTGAACCTGGCCCACAAAAGTTCATGCTGCTTTGCTCTTGGTATGTATTTTGGAAGCCAACAGCTAATCTAGGCCAACGCTCTACTCTTGAACCTGGGAGTGCTTGATTTTGGTTTCACTCTTTGGTTCAAGTACAAGCCTAGCCACATCTGAATGTGGCAGTGGGAGAAGGACCATACTCTCCTCACCCTTCCTGCCTCCATGCTAGTGCCCTTGTATCCACAAATACGAGAAGTGACCATGGTGCCCTCCTGCACTTTCTTAGTCTGGATAGCTGGAGAATGTGGCTGGTGAGGGTGTGCCAGCCCTGTGGCAGAGATGGCATAGGAGCCCCAGCTGGGAGGTTTCATATGTAGTTGCGGGGAGGACGGAGGGCAGGTCAGAGCAGGAGCCTGTCTTGAATGTTTGGAGATCATCTCCAGAGAAATCACCCTTCTGTTAACTATTCAGATCACCTAATGTAGTTATCTAAAGCTACCCTGTGTTACTTCTCTGCTCCACACACAGAGAGGGATATAATTCTTTGAAAAGGGGTCTCAAAAATGTCCAAAATGACAGCAAGATGGGTAAGGGATTAGCAGGCATGACACCTTGAGGGGTCCACATAAGTCCTGAGTGGGAAAAGTTAATACCATGGATGATGAAACTGAGCTTTGGATAGCAGGACCTTCTTGTTTGGATAAGACTAAATGTTCAGTGAGAAAGGTCACGACAGGGGAGATAGACAGAACATTTTTTTTCTTTAACGGAGGCAGACAGCATTAGAAGTGGATTCATTTATCACTAACTGTCTGACAAGTAGGCTAGATTTTTACAAATGGAGGAGTGATAGTAAGATGGCTAACATCCTTGTGACAACCAAGTGACAGATTATTTCTTGTCCTTGTCCTTGTTTCTTTGAGATAGATTTGTGAACAAAGGAAGTGTGATAAATATTTTAAACCTTTATTTCATTTAAACATTAAATATTAATGGGTTTGGTGATTTATATAGAATCATAGAATTGTTTGGGTTGGAAAAGACCTTTAAGATCAAGTCCAACCGTTAACCTAGCACTGCCAAGTCCACCACTAAACCATGTCCCTAAGCACCACATCTACATGTCTTTTACATAACTCCAGGGATGGTGACTCCACCACTTCCCTGGGCAGCCTGTTCCAATGCTTGACAACCCTTTCAGTGAAGAAATTTTTCCTAATATCCAATCTACACCTCCCCTGGTGCAACTCTGGCACAACTTGAGGCCATTTCCTCTTGTCCTATCGCTTGTTATTTGGGAGAAGAGACTGACACCCACCTCACTACAACCTCCTTTCAGGTAGTTGTAGAGAGTGATAAGGTCTCCCCTGAGCCTCCCTTCCGCCAGACTAAACGACCCCAGTTCCCTCAGCCGTTCCTCATAGGACTTGTGCTCTAGACGCCTCACCAGCTTCGTTGCTCTTCTTTGGACATGCTCCAGCACCTCAATGTCTTTCTTGTAGTGAGGGGCCCAAAAATGAATACAGTATTCGAGGTGTGGCCTCACCAGTGCAGAGTACAGGGGGATGATCACATCCCTAGTCCTGCTGGCCGCACTATTTCTGATACAAGTCAGGATGCTGTTGGCCTTCTTGGCCACCTGGGCACACTGTTGGCTCTTATTCAGCCGGCTGTTGACCAACACCCCCAGGTCCTTTTCTGCCAGGCAGCTTTCCAGCCACTCTTCCCCAAGCCGGTAGCATTGCATGGGGTTGTTGTGACCCAAGTGCAGGACCCGACACTTAACCTTGTTGAACCTCATACACTTGGCCTCGGCCCATCGATCCAGCCTGTCCAGATCCCTCTGTAGAGCCTTCCTACCCTCAAGCAGATCAACACTCCCGCCCAACTTGGTGTCGTCTGCAAACTTACTGAGGGTGCACTCGACCCTCTCATCCAGATCATTGATCAAGATATTAAACAGAACTGGCCCCAATACTGAGCCCTGGGGAACACCACTTGTGGCCGGCCGCCAACTGGATTTAGCTCCATTAATCACAACTCTTTGGGCTTGGCCATCAAGCCAGTTTTTTGCCCAGCGAAGGGTATGTCCATCCAAGCCATGAGCAGCCAGATTCTCCAGGAATATGCTGCGGGAAACGGTGCCAAAGGCTTTACTAAAGACTAGGTAGACAACATCCACAGCCTTTCCCTCAGCCACTAAGCAGGTTACCTTGTCATAGAAGAAGATCAGGTTAGTCAAGCAGGACCTGCCTTTCATAAACCCATGCTGACTGGGCCTGATCGCCTGGTTGTCCTGTACATGCCGTGTGATGGCCCTCAAGATGATCTGCTCCATAACCTTCCCCAGCACTGAGGTCAGACTGACAGGTCGGTAGTTCCCCGGATCCTCCTTCCGGCCCTTCTTGTAGATGGGTGTCACATTTGCTAACCTTCTGTCAACTGGGACCTCCCCAGTTAGACAGGACTGCTGATAAATGATTGAAAGTGGCTTGGTGAGCACTTCCGCCAGCTCCTGCAATACCCTTGGGTGGATCCCATCCGGCCCCATAGACTTGTGTGTGTCTAAATGGTGTAGCAGGTTGTTAACCATTTCCCCTTGGATTGTGGGGGCTTCATTCTGCTCCTTGTCCCTGTCTTCCAGCTCAGGGGGCTGGGTACCCCAAGAACAACAGGTCTTACTGTTAAAGACTGGGGCAAAGAAGGCATTAAGCACCTGAGCCTTTTCCTCGTCCTTTGTCACTATGTTTCCTCCCACATCCAATGAAGGATGGAGATTCTCCTTAGCCCTCCTTTTGTTGCTAATGTATTTATAGAAACATTTTTTATTGTCTTTTACGGCAGTAGACAGATTAAGTTCTAGCTGGGCTTTGGCCCTTCTAATTTTCTCCCTGCATAACCTCACAACATCCTTGTAGTCCTCCTGAGTGGCCTGCCCCTTTCTTTCAAAGCTCATAAATTCTCCTTTTTTTCCTGAGTTCCAGCCAAAGCTCTGTTCAGCCAGGCTGGTCTTCTTCCCCGCCAGCTTGTCTTTTGTCACATGGGGACAGCCTGCTCCTGCGCCTTTAGGAGTTCCTTCTTGAAGAATGTCTAGCTTTCCTGGACTCCTTAGCCCTTCAGGACTGCCTCCCAAGTCACTGTGTCAACCAGTCTCCTAAACAGTCCAAAGTCTGCCCTCTGGAAGTCCAAGGTAGCAGTTGTGCTGACCCCCCTCCTTACTTCTCCAAGAATCGAAAACTCTATCATTTCATGATCGCTATGCCCAAGACGGCCTCCAACCATCTTATCACCCACAAGTCCTTCTCTGTTCACAAACAACAGGTCCAGCGGGGTGCCTTCCCTAGTTGGCTCACTCACCAACTGTGTCAGGAAGTTATCTTCCACACACTCCAGGAACCTCCTGGACTGTTTCCTCCCTGCTGTATTGTATTTCCAGCAGACATCTGGTAAGTTGAAGTCCCCAATGAGAACAAGGGCTAGCGATTGTGAGACTTGTCCCAGCTGCTTATAGAATATTTTGTCTGCCTCTTCATTCTGGTTGGGTGGTCTATAACAGACTCCCACCATGATATCTGCCTTGTTGGCCTTCCCCCTGATTCTTACCCATAAACACTCAACGCTGTCGTCACCATGATCAAGCCCTAGACAGTCAAAACACTCCCTAACATACAGGGTTACCCCACCCCTCTCCTTCCTTGCCTATCCCTTCTGAAGAGTTTATAGCCATCCATTGCAGCACTCCAGTTGTGTGAGTCATCCCATCATGTTTCCGTGATGGCAACTATGTCATAGTTTTCCTGCTGCACAATGGTTTCCAGCTCCTCCTGTTTGTTGCCCACGCTGTGTGCATTGGTGTAGCTGCACTTCAGTTGGGCTATTGATCCCACCACCTTTTGGGGGAAGAAGCCCTAATTCCTATGTGACCATTCTCAGGCACTTCCGTGGTTTCTAACACAACAATAACCCTTGTGTCTTTGCTGCCACATGGATCTCCATCCCCTGCCTCCACTGAGATGGCAGACCGAAGGACCTTGCTAGCACGCCAGCCCTCAAACATTGGCGTGCCACCCCCAGGCTTATCTCTGGCGAGCCTGGTTAGACAAGGGTCAGCACCCTTTCCCCCTTCAAATCTAGTTTAAAGCTCCTTCAATGAGCCCTGCTAACTGCTGTGCAGATCCTTTTCCCCCTTCGAGACAGGTGTACCCTATCTGTCACCAGCAGGCCTGGTGTCATGTAAACTGATCCATGATCAAAAAACCCAAAATTCTGTCGGTGACACCAGGCTCAGAGCCAGGTATTGATCTGCTGGCTCTTCCTGTTTCTTCCCTCATCATTCCCTGCAACTGGAAGGATAGAGGAGAACGCTTCTTGTGCTCTTGATCCCTTAACCAGTCATCCCAAGGCCCTGAAGTCTCTCTTGATTGCCCTTGGACTTCTTGTTGCAACTTCATCGCTGCCTACCTGAGAAATAAATAATGGATAGCAATCTGAGGGCCATACCAGAGTAGGAAGTTTTCTTCTCACATCTTTAACCTGGGCCCCAGGGAGGCAGCAGACTTCCCTAAGAAGTGGGTCCGGTCTGCATATTGGGCCTTCTGCTCCCTTCAGAAAGGAGTCTCCTATGACAATGACCTGTCTTTTTTTCTTTATGGAAGCGGTTTTGACGCAAGGCGTAAACCAACTTAACCTTGGTGACACCTCCAAGCTAGATGAACCATTGTCCTCGTTATTGTTTGGTTCCACTTGCAGAGCCTCATACCTATTATGCAAGGGCACCTGGGAAGGTGGGGCAGTCACAGAGGAGACGGGCCTGCTGTGCCAGGCAAGAACTTGTCGCCATTGCCCGCTTTCCCTTGAGTCACCGTGTTCAGCCAGGCGGAGAGAGGATAGGGAATCCTCCGTATCATGCGTCCTGTCGGGCCTGTCCCAGGGAAGGGAGGGTGCGATTCCAGTAGTCTCTGTCTCTCTCACACTCCCTGACACTCCTCAACCTACTCACCTTGTTAAGACCTTGCCATTTTAAACCATTTCCTTTTTCTAGTACTTTGAGAAAATGAAAAGAAGATTATAACTTTATAGACTCTTCAGATAAAAAATACTCAGGGAACTTTTAGAACTTCTTATTTTGACAGTAATGCACCAATAATAATTTCAAACTACATCTCCATTTATTTATGATATTTCTACTGTACCTGCTACATAAAGCACCAAAGACTGATTGCAGTGAAGTCTGGTAATAAAATAGCTTTCTGATGTGTTTGCAATAAGCAGCTCAATGAACTTGAAAGCTGACCTTTTGACATATCTTAACAACAGGCAAGCAGAAACCAGTGGGTTTCGTGTTTATTGCTTGAGGAAGCTGCTGGAAGTGGCTCCGCAGCCATAGCTGGTAGCTCTGTCTTCTTTGCTCAGAGTTGTGTCTCTGGGGATCCGTGTGACAAAGGGTGCAGGCAGCCACCCTGGGGACAATCCCAGTACCCTGATGTTTGGACTAAGGTTGTGGAGCACTGCTTTGCCTGCGTCTGGGGCTCAGTTTCCACAGGGAACATGAAGTATCTTCCCACAAATTTTAGTGGCATCTTCACAGAAGTTTCCCTGAGGCTGATTATGAGGCTGTCATATGCTCATCGAGTATGATCTGGCAGCTCAGGTGCTGTGTCAGCAGCACTTGCAGGGGTGCCTGCACAGCTCACCCTTGGCAGGATGGCCTGAATAACAAGTGCTGTTGGATGGGAGTGTGAGTGTACATGGCGTGTGCGAATAAGATACCCAAAACTGTATGAGAGGGTGTCTGCCCAACTGACAATGCTAAAGAGTAGGATAAATGTTGGCCAGATTAAACAGGAATCAGGGAATTATGAAGAGACTTTTGAGACAAAGGAGTCAGCTTGAGAAGCAGTAGAAGCATGAAAATTCATAACAGTGGGGAGAGACTTTGGAGTGGGAATGGAGCAGTAGCGTAAATCTGGTTTGACACTATCAGAAGCTGCCTCACCAGCATCGCGAGCTCTGCCTCTGCCTGATGGCATGTCCTCCCCTTTGGATGCGATGAGCAGCCTGCATCCGTCAGCTAGAGTGAGAGTGTTGGGTGCACCAAGCAAGGACCCACTCCTGGGGCATGCTTAGATGACCTTGTGGGATGATTTCTCACTGGCTTTGAATTAGGGGGCTGTAGGGAGTGGCATGGGATGTGGAGCACCCACATCTGCAACAGGAGGGATGTACAAGTGGGGGTACCCTCACTCTCAGGAGAGTCCGGTGCATATAACCCACATGGGTGAGGCCATGTGGGATGTATGTGCACCCAAGCATGTTTGGGTGCTGGTGTGTATCAGAGGGAGTAGAACTTTTTAGTATTAGTCACAGAGGGGTGTTTAGAAATTTGTAGGTATATGTTAACATTTTTAAAGTGTCTAGTATTGTGGTATATCTGTTGTATTGCTGGTATTGATTTTGAGTAGTATTGATCCTGAGCTCACTGACTGGCAATTAATTATGTGTAGCTTTGATCTTGATTTTATTTAAACTATGTGAATTGAACATCTGTTCCCCATGACAAGTGTCTGTCAAGACATAGCACAGTCACTGTGTAATAGTTGAGCGGAGTTCAGAGGTGATGTGATTTCAGAAGGGATCCTCCAGAAAGTGGAGGGTGTCTGCTTTCAGCTAACCCTGTATTAATCATGCCTCCTTGGTGAGGCTGGGAAGGGAAGACTATGTGACAGCTACCTACAGGGCTGCAGTATCCGGCTCAGGGGCCTCCCCCTCAGTCAGCTAATGTTTCTTTAGGAGAATGAGGCTGCTCTGCTTCTTGTTTTCCTTTGTTCCTTCCACCCGCAGTTTCTTCAATTTATTACCTTAAAGTCAACCTAGTTACAATCAGCTGCTTCTGTCTGTCTTTGGTTTTGACTGCCTTTTACCATATTCTTGTCTTCCTTCTAATTCTCATTCTGATTCTTAGCTCCTAAGCCCAAAACATCTCCAGAAAGTTCTTCTGTCTTTCAGATCTCTTTTCTTAGTCTGTCTCCTTCCTCTCTTCTCTCAATTAATCTACAACACACATCAGGAAGATGCTTACTTCATTTCATTGCCAATGTTATGTGAAATCTTCGCTGGGATTTGTGTGGACAAAGATGTGGATCATATTCCAAACAGAAATGGTTTTTATGGATTGCAGGCTTGACTGAGAGGAAAGGGTGAAACTGGGTGATGGGACAGCCAAAATAGGTGGCAAACTTTCTAGTGATTTCAAGTCTATTACATGTATGTCTACTTTAAGTCTCATATGTATGCACAGATGTGTGAGGGACAGTCTGGCTGGCTGGGGACAGCTTTGGCATCTGGTATTTCTGGGATGGCCAGAGAAGAGGCTGGAGTGGCCAAGCCTGTGGCTAATGGGTGACTATGTAGTCTGAAGTCTGCCTATGCCTGCAATTTGGACAATGGCAATACCCTGCAAAGAGAGAATTTCCTAGGGACCATTGGCACTGAAAGCAGTGTGGAACATTTGCCCATGCTGTCCTACAAATCTAAAACAGCTGACCATGACATTTAGAAAATTCAGTAGAGCAAGCCGAGCAGTTTACAGGGCCCATGTCTGGGTAAGTACATAAGGATAAGTTGTTCAGCCTGTATATTACCCAAAACATTTACACACTGTCCTGTAAATGGATTATGTGATATTCTACAGAGCAGTACAAATAAATCCAGCTCAGGCAAAGATATGCTGAGCTGGCTGCTTGTCGAAAGCCAGAGAGTGCACAAACATATACAGACAGAGACATATAAGCATATGCTACTTTAAATGCTTACAAAAAAGAAGATACATTAAATTCCAGGGAGGCTTTTGGGAATCTGTTCAAGGTGGGATTTACAGAGCTTTCTCATGTCTTTGAATACTCAACTTCTATTAAAATGGATGGGAACTGAGCATCCACACCCCTTAGGAAGTTAAAAAAAATGTCATTTATCACTTGGTGCCTTAGTTTCCCTTTTGTGAATGGGGAATAATCACTTTCCTTTCTTTCACCTCTCATCTCTCATAGCTTTTTTGAAGCTAGGGTTATCTCTTTAGGTAGGTACAACATCTAACACAGTGAGGTCCTGATCTCAGACACAGCCTAAGCAGGACAGTAAGGTAAATAATGAACAATAACACTAAATCTTTGAAGTCAAAAACATTTTAAACAGGTGATTCTGTGCATAAATGTGCTCCTCCTGAAGCAGAGTTATTGCACATGGCCAGGGTTTTCTTAGAGTATGGTTGTCAAGTTAATCTAACAGGTTGCTGCTGTTGAGAAGAGCAGTTCCTTTCCGTAGCTGCTCATGATCTTACATCCACAGCCTCTCCCTTGTGCTGACACAGACTCTGACGGGAGCTGGGTCAGAGAAATAAAACTGGTCCATGACCTTTCACTCATTCCTAGCTGTCTGTATCCTTCCCTGCCTTGTGTTGGATCTAGCATTCATGTTCACAAACTGACCTCATTAAAAAACCAAAAACACCTCAGGAGTAACGGACACATTTTGGGGGTGTGTGTTAGCTTTCTGTCAGATTAGCTCGATGATCTGAATAATCTCACCATTCTAGGAAAGAAGGAGTAGCTTTAGTAGTACTCGAGGAAAGTAGCAGTAGTGGTGGGAGGCTGGAGAAAAGGCAATCTGAACATGACTTCAATCAACAAGCTGAGACTTGTGGAAAAAAAAGGGAATTTCCATGTCCTCTTGACAGCTCAGTAATATACAAACATCATAGTGATACAGTTAATACCTCGGTACAGGCAAAACAGTGAGTAGCCTACTGATCATTCAGCTAGCATGCAGACTAAAAACTAGAGACTGAAAACCTAATCTATTAAATAATACATCCAGGCTGCTGTATTATCTACTCATTTTGCATCTAATAGCTGTCTAGAGCTGCCCATTAAGACTGCACTAAGCTTCCTTGAACATATGGTTTGTGCCTTTTTGAATAAAGCACTTCAGTGTCATGTAGAATGACTTCCATGTGGATTTGCTCTAGAATTGTCCTGGGGCTAAGGCTAGATTGACCAGCCTATAGTTCTCCAAATCCTCTTTCTTGCCATTTTTTGAAGATAGGTGTAGCATTTGCCCTTTTTTAGTCATCAGTCCGGTCATTATCTAGCTCGGTTAGGGATTTAGGAATTTCTTGTTTAGCCAAGCTGGCCTTCTGCTCTGCCTGCCTATTTTCTTGCAAACTGGGATGAATTGTACTTACACATCGTAGAGATTGTCCTTGGAGATCAGCCAACTGCCCTGGGCACGCCTGCCTGTGAGAACAGCGCCCAGGAGGACTGATTTAACAATTCCCTGAACAAGCCTAACTCCACTTTCTTTAGTCATAGTTTTTAGAATACTTTAGGTTGGAAGGGACCCCTGGAGGTCATCTGGTCCAGTCCCACACCCAGAGTAGGTCCAACCTAACTGGGGTTGCTCAGGACCAAGGACAGAGGTTCCACACAACTCCTGGGCCATCTCTTCCGGTGTTTGACTACCTTCGGGGTTAAAAAAATTTCTGTCTATCTTCTCAGAATTTGCCTTGTTTTAGCTTGTGACCCTTGCCTCTCATCACTGAGCACCTTCAAGAAGAGTCTGGCTTCACCTTCCCTATACCCTTGCACTAGGCACTCTGCTACTTACCTTTCTCACTTCCCTCAGGGTCCACATTGCGGTCACTGCAGCCAAAGCTGCCCTCGACTGTCACATCCCCAACCAGTTCTTCCTTGTTTTTGGCCTTGGCCAAAGCAATGAGCACCCCCACAGTACACCATTTATTAGCCTGTGGCACTGACATAAACAACATAGATATGATATATAATTTGTCAGAATTTAACAGCGATGTGCAGCTCTAGTTATAACCTGAAAAATTTCCTGTCTGATAGGTATTGACTTGGAGAATACTAAAGTCTATTTGTGTAAAGGATTGAGCATCCTTATTAGAAAGATCTCATTAGAAGCCATTGACAGTACAAGTAAGATACCACACGAGTAGATCTTTTTTTACATCACGACAGTTGGTCTCAAAAAGGGCAGAAAGGCCTACTTGTATAATCACAGTTCTGCAGTCAATTATTTAAAGCAATAACAATAATTTTATTACTGACCATCATTATTATTATTAGATTGTCCTGCAGAATTTAAAATCATGATGAAAACCACCTATTGATGGTTTTAAAAGTGTTCACAGATATTCCAGTTTGTTTTAGATGATTTGCTGTTTAGCTGGTTAATTAGGATATAGGGAATCAGATGAAATGCAAGGCTTCAGCTCTTCATGTAACACATGAACATGCATCATTGTAGACTTACCTCGCTTTCTCACCAGTCCTTAGTGAGACCATGTATAAGACTTATTTCTCATTAGAAGTTCTGCAGGAAAGCAGTGCAGTCAAATACAGCTCTCTGGCAAACTTTCAACACTTATGTCTATTTTTAATCATTTCCCAACTAGAGCACAGTGGGAAACACAGGATAAAAGTATATTTGGATATATTTAGGCAAGAGATTTTCAACTGTTAGGAAACTCCAAATAGTACACAATGTGACCATGTGTTCCTCAGCAACACAGGCTACTATGGGCACTTCTGATATACATTCAGCTCTTTACACTAGCTTGCCACAGCTGAGCTCAGTGCTTCAGTTCTTATATCATAACGTTTGAAAGTCTAAGTCCAGATAATCTGAAATATCATCAAAAGCTTGAGGGTAAAAACGTCTTTCCCTCTTTGTATGCTATGGCATAAAAAGGAGCGTGTTGTATGTTTTATAGGTACAAGTTTCTGTATAAGGATAAATACTCTGCAAAATCAAGTGATGTGCAACTCAAACCAGGCTCTGAAAATTAGTATCTACTTCTAGTCTTGTTCTCCTTGTGCCTCAGCTCCACATCTGTAAAGCAGGGCTCATAACACGCACTATCTCAACAGGATGCTGTGAAAATGCATTTATATGTATGCAATGCTCAGATGTTGAAAAGACAAATAGTATAGAGGAAGTCCATGAGGAATTCCCATGTTCATGCAAAGTTTGATTGGCATGCAACACCTAAAGCATTAAGCTGATCATCAAACAATAAGAAGAAGTTTTTGAACTGTGTTTATCTATGTACTGAATGACACAAAGATCTCAGAAAAAATACCAGCAATCAAGCATTAAATTTATTCCCTATTACAAGCACAGGGAAGATACAGGCTTCTACACTGTCTACCAATATATGTGACATGGTGTGCATTATGATTATCCAGATTAGCATATGACTGATGCTAGTCCATTTAACCATTTGATTTTGAAGCTCTAACATTCTTGTAGTCTAGTGTTCGTGTCTCTGTGTATATGTGTATAGTGGAATAAAATTTAGGTCATTGTACATTAAGTGACTATATGCAGATGAGATGTTCTTTTGCATTTTTGCATCTTGCCTCAAGATTATCCTCATCATTACCAGAATCCCTGGCCAAATGTGGCTTAGTCTTCAAAGGACAATATTCACAGCCTGATGATTTTCTGCCTCTAGCAATGTTTGTATTTTGTCTATTTTTTTATCTTTTCTGTTATCAGCTATGGATCTTTCATTTACATTTAGCTCAAGTATTATTGCTGCAGCAAAGATTTTCATAGGATATTTCCATCTCACTAGATTAAAAAATTGCCAAATCGTGAGTATTGAGATATTATTTATTGTAGCCTCTTTTGGAGATACTCTTTCTGGTCGAATATGGTCAATTCCAAGCCACTGAGACCGGAGTGGCCATTCTCACATGGCACAGGAGGATTTATCAGTAAAGTATTCACCACTACTGAGAAGACACACATACCTGAATTTATGTACTTTTATTTGAAAATGTCCTCTATAGGTGGGGGAAATGAAATGAATGAATCTGGAGCTTAAGATCTGTAACAAAGGGGTCAATTGCCTCTCTGTTTGGGTGTATTTCATCCTGAAAAGATGTATAAATCTTTTCACATTCATGCCTGTCAAGAATGAAGCAGCATTTTCTTGGGTTTCTGACATTGCATCTGCCAAAATCTAAGATTTTACTTTGCTTCTGTCACTGTGCCATTAATGCAATCATTTATCCATCTGGGTGTCAATGCATTGGGTGCTATTTGCTGGTGACCTTGAAAATATAGAGTGGTATTATATTTTCTTTTTCAAGTATTTCAGGTGTACCATTTACAGGGAAACAAATCAATCCCATCTGTCTAAAACTACTGCAGTTACAACCCATATCTCCTACCATTTGTTTGTGGAGATAAAAGCTTAATTATACTCATATCTCTTAGTTGCACATTTGTTCTGGATCTGCATCTGTTTATTTTAATGATATTTAAGGCATTGTTCATGGTCTCCCAGAAACAAAATAAACTGTGTGCTGCCCAAAACAGTCATTTTAGCCAGACATGAAAATTATTTTTGCTTGAAATCTCTCCGAAGAAAGATCATGTCACAGCAACTCATTATTGAAGTAGTTCTTGTAACATTAATCCATTTAATTTGGCTTCTGTTTGTCCCTAGCTCTGAATACAATATGATTTAAGAAGAGCCCTGTATAATTCCTCTCAGACATGAGTTTTGATAGCATTTGTCACTGCTGAAGGGGAATGAGAAATTTGCTCTAACCTCCTTGGCAGTATTCCGCCTTTCTGGACCCAGTCATGTGCAGTCGGGGATGCCTGAGGTCTGTGTCTGGAGAGGGGATGTGCTGGGGGCAAAGCACAGCTACAGAGCAAAGTGAGAACTATGGTCCTTTGACAGAAAAATGGTTGCCTCAAGCAGACAATATAAGCACGGCAGGTAAGGCAGGAAAAATGTCAGGCTATACAAAAGCACATTTTTCTGTCAATGTTCTTAGCTTGTTTCCAAGGTGAAAAGCCGCTGCATGACTTGCGGCTTGCTATTATTATGACATGTTTAAATGGAAATGAAAGTTTTGTGTAGGACAAGTTATAGCCTTTTACACAGAAATTAATTTCTTATGAAGAAAAAGGCCCCTGAGACTCAAGTGTAGTAACATGTTAACATGGATGCACACTGCTGCTGACAATGAAAGGAAGTGACCCCTTCTTCAGCTTTGGTGTTAGCTGCTTTCCTTTGTTGCTCTTTTAAAGACTTTTACACCAGAACATTTTTGTTCCACTGTGTTTCACACAGCACTTTTAGGCACTTTAAGCTTTTAGGCATTTTCAGTTTATAAAACTTCTATATATAAAATTTACTGCATGGAACAATTTATAGAGAGGAATATTCCCTCTGCTGCTTATCTTGTGGGAATCTCATCTGAGCACTCAGTGACTGTGTCTGTAACAAGAAGCAGTTCTGTAGGAAAGAGGGAACAATTTTTTACAGTTATTTTACTGCCAGAGTAATTTTTCTTTTGAAAGCTTTGTCTGCGGACTCATTTTGACTATGTTTTAGTTGAACTTCTTGGTACATTTTGCAGGACTTGACTAAAGATTCCCAGTACTGATTTCCCAAGTCACCAAAACCTGTCAGATCTCAGTGCAATGGTTTATTTAAAAAATGTCTTCTCTCTTTCAGTGTAGGAATACTGGAACTGTAGAGAAACATATATTACAAGACCTTCAGTAAATTGATACATTTTTCTTTCATATGCAAACTTGCCATTCTTATAACTCTAACTTTTTATTGCTAGTCTGAAATTTTCTGAAGATTCCCTTCATCCTTTGGCTGCTGCTGCTGAGATTCTTTATAAATATTAATGATTGCTTCTCATAGACACTATTTAATCTGCATCACTCCACAGATGTATGCCAGTCAGTTCATTTATTATTTCTTTTTGCTTGGTTTTTTTTTTTAACCATCAGAGAAGAAAAGACTTGGTTCAGGTCTGTTTGCTGACTTTATATTTGTTTTCCAGGGCTGTGTTCATGCTATTAGGTGAGACTTTCTCACAGAAGAAATTGAAAAGCAATCGTGTCTCTGCTAATGCTGTTGTGCTTTGAAGATGGTCAGTATCACAGCGCTGTCGTATAGTGCCCTGGGTGCCTTCTTATCTCAGCCTTACTGATGCAATCTCTGCCCCGAGGTGCCATGGCACTTTCTCCAGAGTCACTGTGGCAGTATTTTCCCTGTATGTTATTCTGGTGCCTTTGGTCTCACGACGTTGTGCCTGCAAATCTCTGTGTTGCTGTTAGGGTGGGTTCTCGTGGTAGGTGATTACCATTGGTGTGAGAATTGCACCCTTTCCCCCCTCTTCCCTTCACCTCTTGTTTTGCAGAATTTTAGTTTATAGCAGAGAAAAAGGAAACACAGAGCACGGCAAAGCAAATAGCAGTCATTTAAATATGGGATTAATATTATCCAATAATACTTGCACACAGGAACTTAACAGCCAATGGATATGTAGCACTTACACTTAATTAGCATATTCCAATCAGTGCTAACAGCATCATAAACTGGAACAAGTACCAAGGACTTTGAGCAAATCACAATGGAAACTACCGAGGGGAAAAGCATGATGGAAATCATCCTCCTTGACATCTTCAGTGTTGCTACCTGTTGCACTGGAGAGAGCATCCAGAAGAGGACTGTTGCTGCTCTTCCTGGCTGGCTATGGGGGACAGCTTCTCTCCCTCTCCCTCTCCCTCTCCCTCTCCCTCTCCCTCTCCCTCTCCCTCTCCCTCTCCCTCTCCTCTCCTCTCTCCCTCCCCCTCCCCCTCCCCCTCCCCCTCCCCTCTCCCTCTCCCTCTCCCTCCTCCTTTATCCTTCTCCCTCCCTCCTTTCTCTCTCTCCTTCTTCTTCTCTCCATCCTTTCCCTTTATCCCTCTCCTTCCCTTTTTCTCTCTCTCTTTGTTTTAGTTTTTATTTTGTCTGAGAAGTAACTTGCAGTCTTATAATTGATGTATGCCACCAGCTATGGACCACCCTAATAAATCTTTGTGCGTATGAAACTGTCTTGACATCATTTGTGCAATAGCACCATTCAACGATAAGGTGCTCCTTAAATGTGGACCTCCACAGTTTTAAAGCTCAGTCTGATGTGCTTTACAACAGTAAAGGCATGATCACTTTGGAAACAGCTGTGGGATTTGAAAATATTACATCTTTCTCCCAAACTCCAGCTGTTTATTACTGAGAAGTGCTGGGGAGAATGGGTATCTGGGAGTGCTACTCATCATATACCCTACTGAGTGCAGTTCACACCCTCCAAGTGATGTTACAAGGCTGTGTGGCTGTGGAGCTTCACTTTCACCCTTTTTAGCAGCTTTTGGCTTCAGGAATAGCCCCTTTCAGCTGGAAAGTATTTCCCAGCTAACACAAGACTTTATTAGAGTGAGGTGTTTGATCCTCCAGAGTGTAGTACAAAGCCCACTGATACCAGGGCTTTTACACAATCCTGAAAGACTAGCTGATTTAGGGAAGCAATCCAGAAAATCCAAGCATTGATCCAGGAACTGATTCCAGCCTGCTAATAAAAGTCAGTTAGACACAAGATTACATGTGAAATGCTGCAACTGCTGGGAACACTCTTCCCCTCCTTCCAAAACTTGTTTACACTGTCCAGTGAGAGACCCAGTGTTATTGGAAGTACTGTGTTTAAATAGTACTATTTTGTTTTCTAAAAGATTCGTCCCTTTGGAGGACTTCTTCTGGGAAACTAATAGGATTTCGATGGAGGCCATGTGCTGTGCAAATGTCCTCAACCAAAGCAATTCTGGACATTTGCACAGGGCTGAACCTCAGCCACAGGCAACAAGGCAACATTTAGACAAAGAAGATGCCAATCATCAAGGGGTCTATTTTAAGTATGGATGGAGGGACACATTCCTCTTTCATGTGCTTAACACTGTGATATGTAGACTCCAATTTGGGCATCTGAAAGTCAGAAGATATTGAACCAGATTCCCTTTAGTCTCTCTTCCAGTCAGCGGGCATCTCCAAAAGGCCGTTCATCTCATCATTAAGTAAGTGTCTATGATGGGTTACGCAAAACCCTCTTTGGAAGTTTCTGTTATTCTAAAGTGATTATAATGTGAGCCTAGCATGACTAGTTCAGACTTACGCATGTAAAGATGGGTTGAGATGAATCCCAGAGACCACAGTTTTTTATCCTTTCTTTTTTTTGCAGGCAGCCTTCCCTTGTATTGCATCTGAAATCTGTCTTTGAATGTACTTCTGAGCAGATATTATAAGGTATGCCAGCATTGACCATAATTTACGGAAAGCAGCAATCAAAGAAAATTAAATGCTAATGAGAGGTTGTTCTTCAGAGATTTGCACCTCACATTGTCTTCAGCTAAATTATTGCCACAGTGCTCTGCACAGGTATAAGTGATTTTTGGAGGCACAGCCAACGGTGAATCATGCTGCTGTTAATTTACAGATTCAGAATGAAAATGAACTGCTTTTATTTGCACCAACAGTTCCTTATGCCCAAGCTCTGGGACATTTTAATTTTAGCTCCCCAAAATTAGATATAGAAAAGTTGACATTAAGATTTTAGCTACCCAAAGTTTAAGTGGTTTATCCAAGATTTTGGTTCTGGGCTACCACTAATTTACATTCTCATAAACCTTTGATAATTCTTTCCATCATATTCCATGTCCATACCATTATTTGAATGCCTCTCATCTTAATCTAATTTATGTAAAGCAAAGAAACATTCAGGAAATAATATAAAAAAATTATTTATTTTGCAAATTCATATGTGATGATGGTAGTTGTTGAAAAGATTAGATTGCTGGTTTCTTTACAGCTTTGACAAGCGTGGACTATTACCACTAATTGCCATGCTCTTCTAAAATTTGTTACGCTATTATGACAACTTAGATAAGGAATTAAATTAGGAGGAAATTTGTTGATTTGAAAGAAAAATAATTTAATCATTCTGAGTACAAGTGACCAGTGACAAAGATTTAGCCATCAAAGTTATTTTGAATGTGCTTTTGTGGGCATATAGTGCTGCTCAGCGCATGAAGAATATCTTCGACATATATGATTTCTTCTCCTTGGAGAGAATTGTGCCAGGCACCATCAACACCTTTTGAAGCAGTATTTTGCCTTATCACATCATCTGGGTCATGACTACATTATAAAATTGGAAGCATTGGTTTGGCTGCTTATTATTACCATTTTTGTTTGTGCAAAGGAACACTCTTACAATCAATAAACCACAAATGCAGTCAGATGTGACAGATTAAATATTCCTGTTACAAGTAAAGCAATATCTTTCTGTAACAATAGCAGCATCAATGGGTCATGGGACAAAAGGTTTCCTGAGTATGTCAAACGCATGTATAGATGGCATTCTGCTCCCTTCTCTCTTTGGTCACCTTACTTCTGTGATCCGCCAAATGAATTGGCAAACTTCTTTCTCTGAGAAAGCAATTTATTCAACTGCAGTACCTTGCCTGCTTGAGGCCACAGCAGCCCAAAGAACATATATATTCTTCTTCAGCACAGTTCCTAATCTGATGTTTGATTATTTCTGCTGGAATAAAGGAAGGACACTCCAGTCTCTTGGTTTAGTTAGACTGAATCATGGTCAAATGAGACCTCACAGGTGACACCATCCCTTTTGTTGTATGTGCAAACATATAGCTAAAGGCTGCATTTGATATCTGATGTCTTCAGCCAAAGTAACAGGAGGAACTCTAATGTAAACTTATCTTTTCCTAGAATCATAGAATCATAGGACAGCCCAGGTTGGAAGGGACCTCGAAAGATCATCTGGTCCAACCTTTTGTGGGAAAGGGAGCCTCGATGAGATTATTTAGCACCCTTTCCAATTGCATCTTGAAAACCCCCAGTGATGGGGACTCTACCACATCCGTGGGGGGGTTGTTCCAGTGAATGATTGTTCTCACTGTAAAAAATGTCTTTCCTATATTGAGATGAGACCTCTCCTGGTGCAACTTGTACGCATTGCACCTTGTCTTCTCCATGCGGCTCCTTGTGAAGAGAGAGCCTTTGTCCTCTTTGTAGCTGCCCTTTAAGTACCGGAATGCTGTGATGAGGTTCCCCCAGAGCCTTCTCTTCTCCAGGTAAAAGAGACCTAACTCCTTCAGTCTCTCCTCATCGGGCAGGTTCTCCAGCCCTTTGAACATCTTTGTGGCCCTCCTTTGGACCCTCTCCAGTCTGTCTGCGTCTTTCTTGAATTGTGGGCACCAGAACTGGACACAGTGCTCCAAGTGCAGTCTGAAAGGTGCTGACTAGAGTGGGATGATCACATCTCTATCTCTGCCAGAAGTTTTGTTAGAGCTACTGAAATTGTTATTACTGAATTAATTACTGTATCAGTTGTCCTGGAAGAGGATTTTGACATGAGCACCTTGGAGAATACATAGAAGAAACATAGAGGTCTTGTTTCTTTCCAGTGCTCTTGTTTCTGCCACCTCTGGTAATCACTGTCTTGTAGGAGGGTTCTGCTTTTGTAGTAAAATACAGGCAGATTTCTAGCTCAGATAGCTGTATGAAGGGCAATTAGTTAACAAACAGAAGAGGCTTTGCTGTAGGGATTATGCTGCTTTCTGCCTGGGAAGCATAGCTGTGGGGAAGTGTGAGTGTTGAGAAGCTGAAGAGATCTGTACTATGCTAAGAGTGAAGAGGTCACTGCTTTGAGTTTTTTATATCTTTTTCCTGGGAAGAGCTGTCTTTTCTGAGTAGAAACCCCAATTAATCCTGAACCCTTTCTGGCATAGATTCCATCCAGTCCCTATTCAAAAGGAAAAAAAACCCAGTAAGTCACATCAAAGGATCGTTCACCTCTTCAAATCTTTTTTTGGTATTTTTTTGTCCTCTCTCAGATGTTCAGGTATTGTACGAGCTCTCTCTTTCTTTTATCATTTTCCAGGGTAGGGCAGACAGTCTGCTGAAAGCTAGACAGTGCCATTTTCTTGGTAGTTTGCTTTTTAAATTTGATATTTTAATATTTTTTTTAATAAGGACTCAGTTTAACATTTTTAATGTGTTCTGAGGCTGTGACTGTCATTCTCATTTTTAAAATGTCATACCATTTCATTGTGACATTTTCAAAATGCTGCTTATTGTTTACTTCAGAGCCATAACTTTATTTAACATTGACCTAATTTTGGAGGCCTTCCTGACCAGAGCATTTGAACTATCAGTGTCTGTCATGGAAATAACTTTTGGCTGGCCAAACCTGAAAGCAGGATAGGGTCTTCCGTGTTTCATGAAAGTCAGTAGCTTGACAGAGCAGAGAGATCCTTCTGATGACCTGATGGGTAGGCTGTGGAGAATCCATGCCTGAGATCACCCGTAAGATACAAATCTATAAGGCACCAGACTTCATTAATACCACCACTTGTGTATTTTTGGCTTCATTTTCTGATCTTTTCATCTTCTGGTTCAGCAGCTAGACCAAAATACCCATTATTTCCTCAAAATACATTATTCACAGTGACAGCGTTAGAAATCCATCACCACCTTGCACATGCCTGGGCTTTGTGCAGGTATCCTTTTGAAGCAGGTTGTTGTGCTGTTCTTCATCATGACAGGGAAAATCTGCTCTTTTACTCATACCGGACTGTACGACCCCATCCACTATCCACTTCCATCATCAAAGACTTGGTTGTCCAGCCCATAACAGCCAAGGCCTTGACTTTGTAAGGAATTACATGTATGCTCACTTTTACTCACTTGTATTTATGTGGAACAATCTGGACAAGCGGGAACGTAAGGCTGGATGTAAGTTTTCAGTATAGCCTCCATGTTGCCCTCCCTCAATAGTCCCTCAAACTCATATCGGATCTCTTCTATGGTGTTTCTTTCCATCAGGAAGAGAAGAAACCAGATACAGAATTCTGAATGTATGGACGTTTCCCCTTTTACAATGTTTTAGAGACTTGCATCTCAGTCTGACACAGGAGCAGCAGCTGCCTTTATTCTATTTATTGGAAATAACTGTCTTTTTGTAGTCTGAAAAGGGCCTGGTACCTAATTTTGCTGTTGTTGGCTATGTTTTTTCAATCTGTCTAGTCAGGCAACACCTGTGAACTGCATTTCATAAAAGCAGTAATGAATTTAAAGAGAGTGAGGGAGATTTAGGTTGGATATTGGGGAAATACCTTCTGCTGGGGATATTTAGGCATGGGATTAAGTTGCCTAGGGAGGTCAAAGAATTTCCATCACTAGAAACTTTCAGACTCTTGTTTGACAAATGTCTGCCAGGAGTTATTTAGTTGATCCTGCCTTATATAGACAGATAAGTAATATGACCTTTAAAGTCCTTTCCAGCTCTATTTCTTATGATTGCCAAGAAAGGAACAGCATATATGAATTAGGAAACAGGAGCACTCATGCCTCATCCCAGATTCTGTAACAATCTTAACAATAGGGCTGTGTAACAGGAAATAAAACATTCATATTCCCGAAGCCTCAAGGTGCTCTGCAATAATCGTGTGCTTTAGAATACAGAGGAAGTATCATCATTAAATACAGAAGTTAAATTTATTTTTAGACATATAAAAGGACATGTTGTTAGTAGCCTAGCAACAGGCTCGTCATCCAACATTGTAGTGCATTTAGAGACACACAGATGCGCTTGAATGAATACTTTAAAGATAGAAAAAGTAAAAATAAACTGGAAGCTCTCCTGCTTACTCATCACCATCAGCATCAGCAGCATCAATTGCAAAAAGTTTCTGTAGGGTGTGTTCTTTTTGTGTCAGCCAGGGAGCCTTGCTGATTTCCAACAGTGTACTCAGATGCGGCAGGATAATGTCATTAATGAGGATACTGTGGAGCAACTGAAAAAATGAATTCTGATAAATGAGATCCTGAAGCTAAAGCCCACAAGGATTCATTTAGTCCCTTAATTGAATAGCTGGGTTTTCCCAAGCGGTCAGCACAAAGCAACTACCATTTTTTTTTTTTTTCATTTTTGAAAATCTAATTGTTGATGTTCAAAGAAAGAGGGGAAAAAAAAAGAAAAAGAAAGAAAGAAAGAAAGAAAGAAAGAAGGAGAAGAAAAAGGCACCCTGACACAGAATCTTGGCATGAATAAGCCATTTTGTTGTTAAGAAACAATGACATACAGTGAGGTTCAGATCATTCTCAAATAGCTGTGTCCAGTTTGCAGTAAATAAGAATAAGCTTGTTTTGCTGTGGAGGACTATAGCAATGTCTCTGAACAAAGCTTTGTAACAGGTCTGAGGATGGGACGTATAATTTTTACGTCATCCTTTGTGGATGTGGTGGGTTGACCCTGTTATGCCTTCTGTTCAGCATCTGTATCCCCCTCCTCTCTCTGGCTAGAAAAGTCATTAATCTGATGATTGCCTGCATTTTGGTTTCAGCCATCTCAGGGGAGGTAAACTTGCATTTGTCACAGATATCTTAAAAAATGTTCTTTTATTTTCCTTAATTGCATGTTAGAATAAGAGGCAAAGAAGGAAGTGGTTATTTGTTTCTTGGTCCAGCTCCTCCACAACCTTTTAAAATCCTTTAGAAATCCTCCAAACTCAAAAGGCTACATTCTTTCCTTGCATTCTCCCCTAGCATAAACTTATCCAAAATATGAATTATTTTCCATTGTATTGGGTTTGCATGGCAAGGTTTTGGTAGCGGGGCGGGGGCTACAGGGGTCACTTCTGTGAGAAGCTGCTAGAAGCTTCCCTCATGTCCGATAGAGCCAATGCCAGCCAGCTCCAAGACAGCCCACTGCTGGCCAAGGCCGAGCCCATCAGCGACGGTGGTAGCACCTCTGTGATAACATATTTAAGAAGGGGAAAAAACTGCACAACAAACTGCAGCTGAAGAGAGGAGTGAGAATATGTGAGAGAAACAACTCTGCAGACACCAAGGTCAGTGAAGAAGGAGGGGGAGGAGGTGCTCCAGGCGCCGGAGCAGAGATTCCCCTGCAGACCATGGTGAAGACCATGGTGAGGCAGGCTGTCCCCCTGCAGCCCATGGAGGTCCACAGTGGAGCAGATACCCACCTGCAGCCCATGGAGGACCCCACGCCAGAGCAGGTGGATGCCCAAAGGAGGCTGTGACCCTGTGGAGAGCCCGCACTGGAGCAGGCTCCTGGCAGGACCCGTGGACCCGTGGAGAGAGAGGAGCCCACGCTGGAGCAGGTTTGCTGGCAGGACTTGTGACCCCGTGGGGGACCCATGCTGGAGCAGTCTGTTCCTGAAGGACTGCACCCTGTGGAAAGGACCCACGCTGGAGCAGTTCATGAAGAACTGCAGCCCGTGGGAAGGACTCACGTTGGAGAAGTTTGTGGAGGACTGTCTCCCGTGGGAGGGACCCCACGCTGGAGCCGGGGAAGAGTGTGAGGAGTCCTCCCCCTGAAGAGGAAGGAGCGGCAGAGACAATGTGTGATGAACTGACCGCAACCCCTATTCCCCGTCCCCCAGTGACACTCAGGGGGAGGAGGTAGAGAAAATTGGGAGTAAAGTTGAGCCCAGGAAGAAGGGAGGGGTGGGCAGAAGGTGTTTTAAGATTTGGTTTTATTTCTCATTATCCTGCTCTGATTTGACTGGTAATAAATTAATTTTTTTTTTCCCCCCAAGTCGAGTCTGTTTTGCCCGTGATGGTAATTGCTGAGTAATCTCCCTGTCCTTATCTTGACCCATGAGCCTTTCATTGTATTTTCTCTCTCCCCTGTCCAGCTGAGGATGGGAGTGATAGAGTGGCTTTGGTGGGCACCTGGCATCCAGCCAGGGTCAACCCACCATAACATGAAAACAAGTAAACTATACCACAGCTTGATTTTTATTTCCAGCTACTTTTCTTCACAGCTTCTGCCATATATATGTATAAATGACATACTGGAAAAGCTGTCTGACAACAATAAAACTATGTTATACTACATATTCAATCTGGGTCAGGGTTATTTATAGGAAATTTTCCATGGGTCCAATAGGAAAATGTGGGACAGACTGACAACTCTTGCATGCCTTGGAGATAAGACATTGATCTCAGAGTGTTGTTGTGGCTTTCCACACCGGCCCATTGATTAGAGGGGGAGCAGTAGTTTGGCAAGTGTAGGCAGCATAGACTTTTCAATGATACACATCAACTTTATAATGCATGTGCAGAGACTAGTGGAAATGAACAAAAATAGTCTCCCTTTTAACTCCTGGCGCCACTTCAAATGTGACATATTTTATTTCTGAGGTATATCTTCCTTCCATTACATAGAACTAACGAGTCATCTCTGACTATGCCATATATTTCATTAAAAGAGGAACCCTGCTTGTCATCACTAGCATATTCTTTTATTAGTTTATAGCTTTGTTTACAGGAAATTTAACCTACATATATCTCCTTTGCTGAGAAATCCCCTGTGCAATCCTTGCAGAAATATTGAGTCCTTCTAGAAGGGATGCAGCAGTATTATTAGATGATATTTTTACAAGATGGATGTTATACAAGGATGTAAATGTAGTCTTTCCCATTGGAATGATCTGGTTAGATTCATTAAGGACTTGCAGACTGAAGCCAATATGTACATTCAGCAGCACTCCTTGGGAGCTGACATGTTTTCTTGTATTTCAGAAGAGGGTGACATCTGCCCCATCACCCTGCAAGTGAGTATGAGTATGCCTCTGGTCACAATTTGATTGGCAAAAAATGTGGTGAGAGGCAAGTTTGGACTTGGGTGCAAGCTCAAGCCAACTCTAGAAATGCAGTGGGGAATCCTGCCCTATGCTGAAGTGCAGCCCAGGAACAGTAGTTCATTTGAATTCATCTGTTCCTTTTGTTGCTCAGGATGGATAAAAAGATGTAACTGCATTCACAGGTACTGAAGGATTTGAACTGCACAATGTACATCATTTTGTTTTCACATTTGCTTCAACTCTTTGTAAACTGTGGTGCCATTCTGACAACAACTGTCTCATAGTTAGGTCTTTTAGTATCCATTAGATGGCAAATGCTCTTATCTAAAAAGGTTTTCATCATCTAGACCAGATGGTATAATTCATTTCTGTTACGAATGCTTTTAAATGTGGACAGTATAAAGTAAAGACATGACAAAAATACAGAAGGATGGCTGGAAGAAATCATATATAACTAAATGTTCGAGGAAGATCAGATATGTCATTTCTGTACTTTATGTCAGCAGGGATTACTGCAATTTCATTGTCTGGTTGTTTTTTTATGGCTGTATAAATGCCCCAGAGTTAGTGAGCTGAATATACGAAAAGAGCGCTGATTTTAACAAGTGGAGTTACAAGTAAGAGCAAGATCCATCGAGGGACCTTGCCATGATTTAGGTGGTTGGAAGAAGCCTGGGTACTAGAGCACCGATATGAGGTGCCTACATACCCAGTAGACTGTAAAGGACAGGTGTCAAGTCCCACACAAGCCAACAAGCAAATACTCAAGAAAGAGGTAAACCTAAAATTCTTCTGTTCTGTGATTTTGTCTCCAAAGCTGAGTCTTCTGTTGGAGGTGGTCCTCTTCTTTTTTTTAAATTTATTTTTCCTTTTTTTTTCTTTTGTTTTCCCCCAGAGAACTGAACAGAACTAATATTTAGTTTGTTTCCTTTTCAAATGTGCCAAAGGCTGGCTTATCTGGTGGATCATTAGTGGTGTCTGGTTCTGAAATTATAGTCTAATGGTGAGAATACTTGTCCAGGAAGGGGGATACTTAGGTTCAGTTTTCTGCTCAGATTGTGAGGCTTCAAACTCACAAATCACACAGCATTGAAGACTGACCCTGTACACAGTAGAGTCCATTTATTCCTGCTGGAAGTTTTAGTGAATTTACTCAAAATTCTCCTGCAGTGTTCAGCAATGTAAGTAGCAGGTCCACAAAGGTCCTTTTCTAATGCATACATGTGTCTGTGTGCTGATAGTATTTGAACAGGGAAATAAGACAGTAGAAATGTTGCTAGTTACTAGTACTGTTATTACCACCACTAGGTTTGTACAGGGAAAGAACTGCAGGTCATTCCACTCAAAGATACAAGAATTTTCCACTGAAGAAAAAATAAGGAATTACTCTGCAACTTAATGAGCAATTAACCTATTCACCTTATCTTCTAACTCTCGGGCAAGTAGAATGAAACATACCTCATGGGCTCTTTCAGCTTTACTCTCTGCTTTGTTGAGAACACCTCAACTGCTGCTGAAGAACTGCTCTTCAACATACATTCTGAATCTTGTTACGTTTGGTCCCCTGCCTTATGTTTTTACTGAAATACTGGGTTTAACATTAATATTGATAATATTCCACCTCCCACTTCAGCTTACTCTTGGCCCAGACACTGTTGTGGCATACGCCGCCACGTGTGTCAAACTACTCGGATATAGGGGAATTAGTGTTTAGTTCCTTCTGTCTGATTGAATGAAGAATGGCTAAAACTTCACTAGCTTCTCAGGCATTTTTAATGTCTTTTTTAAAATGTATCTTGAAGCCCTCTTTAAATGTCTTCAGTATACTATAAAGCTTCACCTGTGCAAAGGCTTTACTTGTTCTAGCCTTCCACTTAGGGAATTATCTTGGTTTTATTCCTGTTATATGCCTGACACTCCTGATCATGGGTCAGTGATCACTGACAGCCAAAGGTTGAACAGAAGTATAGTTCATTCAATTTCCTTAACTCATCTGAATACCTTCTACAGGTGTCTTTGAAAGGTACAGCTCCCCATTGAGGTTATACTTAATTCACTTCCTGTATTTATTTGAAGGTGCCATTTCTCCACTTAATTGTAATTGGCTTAGCCAAGACAACTGATTTATTGGGATGTTTTGCAAGTGAGACCAATTTAGTCTAGTCATAATGAACTCTCCATAGCTGCCACTTAATCTTTAGAAATAATACCATTTAACAATCATTCACTTACTCTAGCCCAAGTTGTTGTCTTGGGCAATTTTAATAATTTAAAGAGAATGCAGTCAAGAGCACTTTTATTAAATTAGTTTCATATTTGTTCGAATGTCTAAGAATTTCTCCTGTTGGTTAGACAGAACATTTAATAGGAGAGACAGGACACTTGCAAGGATCTCAGGTTAGTGAGAACTTGCTGAAAAACCCCATCCAGAAAATGCACTAAAACTCCCATCTGGTTAAGCAATAGCTTCCATAGTTCCTTTCTGGTTAGGCTTCAGGTTTTGTCTAGCTCCCATTCAAAACCACAGTGAAAGGGTTGTCTGTGACTTAATGCAAACAGAAGATTAGGACTACTCAATCTAGAGGCATTTTCCCTGTCAACCCTAAGGAATAGATGCTTCAGGGATCCTGGGAAAATCTGGCTAAGAAGGTAAGTAAACAGGCCTCCTGCCCAGACAGCTTCCAGCATTCACTTCTTCCTTGTATCCTCATGACTGAGACCTTCAAAGCCAGGCTCAATGTGGTTGCACAGCTACCTGCACACCCCATAACCATGTCCCAAAGGTATGATAAGACTGAAAGTCTTCCAGAATTTTCTTCATAAATAATGAGGAGCTAAACATTAGCTTTGATGTTTCCTTCTGCCCCACTTTGCAAGCCTGAGGAGGGTGCTAGCTCTACCCAGGACTTATGGCCAACTACAAAAAAACATACTGTGGTATACTGCTGAAGGGGGCTGCTTTGGTCATTTTTTGCTACTGATTTATTTCACTGTTTGTAGAGGTGTAGCAGTCATAATGCTGCCAGTTTAAAAGATGAACAGAATCACAGGTTCTTCTAAAGCAATGAAGCATGATTTTAAGCCAATGAACAAATACATATTGGGGTGGAGTTGTTTGGCTTTGTTTTAAATATTTAGTGCATGCTTGAGTCATTTGATCGTGCTTTTTGGTGAAAATATGAGAACTAGAAACTTACCTGAGGCTCTCATGCAATGTTTTAAATACAGCAGCCTGGGCTTTAATACGTTATTTATTGCTAGACTTTTAAGAAAGTTGCAGAGGCTGGAAATAACATTTTGGTAGAGGTGTTTCTCCGTGTGCATGCTGAAATCAGGAAAAAGAAGAAGAATGCCAAAGGAAGTTTAGAATGTCACACTTCATACGTTGAAGTATGGAGTGGGTATCTGAAAATCCTGAAATGTGAATTTCAAGGTCAACTGTCCTAACATTCCTCCTCAGCTTTCTCACCTCCTTCTCAGCTTCCTCACCTCCTCCTCGAAGCCTGCCATCTTTAATCTGTTTCAAAAGCAAACAATACGCTCCTTGGAAGTGTATTGACAGATTTAGGGATAAGACCTTTCCAGCAAAAATGCTTTTTTGCACAAGTGAAATCAACAGCCCTGACTATTCCCTGGTAAGTGGTTTGATGCCTGGAGCTCACACCTATAATTACCCTTCTTTGGTTTTCTTGCCTTGGCTATCAGAATAAAGATGAAAATGTCTTTTTTGTCTTCCAAAGAAAATGTGAGGGAAAAAAACAGCATCCACATATATGTCACTTCTCTTATTTTTGTGAAGAGGCTTAAGGGAAGGGATTTTCTAAAGAAGCTTAATAGCCACCATAGAAGCCCTACAGATACACTGCCAAATAAGAAGGGCAAACTAATGATATCAACAGAAATAATCTATAATAAAGGAAGAAAACACAGCTGATAGATATATATCTAAGCAGAGTGGAAAGAACTGAAACAGAAAAATGTGAGAGCAGGAAATATATTTCTTCCAAAGCACAAAGGATCTTCTTTAGTTGAACAACTATTATAGCTTATTTAACTAAGCAATTATTTTTACTTTCTCTCTCTTGTTTGGCAAATCTAGCTCTCAGGATAGATATCCAAATGGGGGAAGCTGAACATTCATGGTAAGCAGTAACAGCTGGTAAGCTAATCAACTGAGTCAATGTGTCTGGTAAAGATGTCCCTACATATGCATTAGCTATCTATAAATATATATAACAGGAAACAAAGTTTCACTGGCTGAGAGAGGTAGCAAGTGAAAATCAGAAGTGGTATTTCTAATCTATCAGTTCCGACTAGGAAAAATATCCAAGCAGCTGGGAAGGGATTCTTGTTCCATTAAAACTAATGGAAGAAATCAGGAGGAGGATTTTTCTTTTGCTCTTGGGAGTTTCAAGAAGCATGACACTGCTGTGTCACTGATTAAGAAAGTGAATTAGGCACGTTGTTTTTTTAAACCTAGGTCTCTCTGCTGGCTTGTGTTGATAGCTCCCCTTTCTGGAATACAGTTCCCCATGAGCAATGGCTCAATGCCATTCTTGTGCATATTAACCACCAGCGGTATTAAGGAAAGAGACAGGTGAATTGGTTCTGTTACACATATGTTCACTGGGTCATAAAAGAAGGGTGAAGAGACAATTTATATAGAAAATTTATTCCTGTCTTCTTACTTAAAGCTTGATCCAAATCCTACTAAAGCCACTGGAAATACTTCTGACTGGAGGACTTAGATGCAAATATCTATTTAATAACTCAGAAGATTGGCTTGGAAGAGAATATAGAAATCAACTCACATTCGGGAACAAGATCTGGGGTATATCTAAAAGTGCGTTTGTAAAAATCAAGGTATTTTTCTATTACAGTCCTGTACAAAACTAGTAGGAGACGACAAAGAAAGGTGTAACATCTTGAAGGGCTGAAAAAAAATAAAGCTTTTAAAAATCAGATTGCTCAAATTAAATGCTAAAAGGCCTTGATTACAATCAGAACTATTGTGGGACAATAGCATATGTATGTGTGTGAGTGAATACTTTTTCTGTATTTTAACAGCTTACTATAAACTTTACAGTTCCTGTTTTACAGTTTTTATCTGGCATTATAAGTATAGATTATATCTAAATGAATTATACCTGGATAATTGCAATGGGCAAATGTTTGCAAACAGAGAAGGTATGCACTGTTAGATTACATTGTGAATATTAACGCATATTCATTCAAGAGGGAAGCAAAGAGATAAATAGATTCCCAGTGCTTTAAAGACACTTATTTTTGCCATCCTTCATGAGTTCATTTTCATGTGAATTGAAGTGGATTTGTGGTCATGGAAGTTTGTTTTTATCAAAAGTTTCTACAAATTAGCATTTTTCAATATTAAAAATACCTTCCTAGGGAGCTTACAGTTGAAAGCATCTAAGCACAAGAGAAAAAAAAAGGCCAAAAACACGCAGAAGCACTACGTTGCTCCTTTTCGGGTATTTTGAAGTTCTAAGAGTCAAATGCACATTCACCAGACCCAGATGAGAGGATTCTGATTTCAAGCTGTTGTCTGCCTGCTACGTGGCAGCCTGCACCTTCCTTTAAAAAATCTGATTGTGGCAGGTCTCCGAGACAGGCTGTTGATCTGAGAGGGCTGATGTGGTCTCTACAGATAAGGCAGTGATTGTATTTCAGACTTAGCCGCAGGGTGAGCATCCTCACCCTTGCTTTCCCTAGGCAGGAGGCACGGGAGACGTACCACGCTTCTCCCCTGGGGCCGTTCACGCCGTTTCTGCCTCAGAGCCGCTGTACAGGGTGACTAGGAGGCAGAGATGAGGCTTCTCCCTTTCCAGACCTACATGTCCAGGCAATACCTCCTCTGGCACTGGCTGGTGTCCTGAAAGCCGTACTGATCCAACAGGATTAAACTGAGGATCTGTCTTTTATAAGGCATTTGTCTAAGGCTGAAGGCATTATAGGCTTTGTGCGCATTAGTACGTTAACAGGACCAGGGCTGAACTCTGGTATGTTCTCACTATCTGCTCAAATGTTTGCACAGACTTTGGCCCAGTTCTGGCCTCGGTCAGCTGGTGCTTCCCAAACAGTCTCTGGGCTTGAGGTGGTTAGCACAAGCCAGAGACCATTCCCAAACAGCCATATTAATATATTAGATTTTACGCATAATATTAATATTAGCACATTAATTTACCATATAGAATACATTTAATAAATAAAATATAGTTATATAATGTATAAATATCAATATATTAGTTCACTAGATAATAATAAAATAATAGATTAATATTATCAATAATTACTATATAGATAATATAGTATATGTTTTATAGAGATATAATTATTATATAAAATATAATGTATTAATATTTTAATATTGATTATAGATACTAATATTATAATATATTAATATTACTCTCCCTATAATGCCAATATAACTGCTTTGTTTAGGGGGAATCAGAGGGTTTAGCTGTATACCTGCGCTGTGCCATACTGTTTGTCTCAGAACCAAGGAGCAGCTCCCGCTCCATTTTACTTACCAATATAGATGTGACTGAAAAGTCCAGTGACTGGTCTGGAAGCAGAGCAGTGATTTCTAAACTGCTGTGGGTTATATTAACTTCTGAAGGCATCTGCCGCAAACCAGATCCTGAAGCTAGAGATAACTGTGGTCAGTTCATGACAAAAACATGAACTCTACCATTACCCGCCTGCAGCCAACAGCAGGTTTCAGGGTCACTGGGGGCTCCGGGAGCCTGCGCTCACCTTGTTACTGCTTTTATATTAGGATGCTTTTTCAGCTGGCTTATGCTTTGTTTATGTTATCATTAACATTCTTAGGAGTGCAAATAATAGGCAACATTTCCATCTACAGACAAGAAACATGCAGCCTTGTCAGCAACTCTGCAGTGATCAGAATTTGCATATGTGTGCAAAACTGCTAAGAATCACACCAGGTTTTTCTCAGATTCATAATCCACAGGAAAAGCAGGACCAGAGACTGGTAAAACAATACTTGTTCTGTCGGCTTTCCTAAAACATGCTTTAATCACTTTCCTTTATCAGGCCTATGCAGACCTCATTTGCTAAGAGAAATTAGCTGCAACTAATTTACAAGCAATGAGTAATAGGCAATTTATCTCGAAGCTTACAACTGTTGCCTGGATACAAATCTGTTCAATGCCTTTATATATAAAATGCTTTTAGGGTATTTGCAGCAATGTGTTTTGATGATAAATTGTCACACAGAAAGCGAGGGCAGATGACATTACTACCTTAGCCTCCTATGACACAAAGTACTGTTACTATGCTGCCACTGAATAGATATAATAAGGAACAGTATCTTGTTGAGCCCAGTTTGGTGAGAGAATCCATGCGGCCTCTGAATATGGTTCTTGATTTGCCTCTAGAGGATTAGAGATCTGAGAGTGCAAAGACCAAAATTTCATTTAATCAGCTGGCTACACTTATTAGCAGCCACTGCTATTTTGCAAGGTAAAACATTGGAGAAAACTATTATAAAAAAACCAGAAAAACCCCATTGAAATGCACTGAGTTAATAGAGGGCACTCACTACATCTTTTAAAAGCTGAACTGTTAGAATTGATTGCAAGGATGTTAAAAATCTCTGAGTGGGGACAAAAAACTGCAAAACAGACCATTGTACAGTCTGGAGAGGTGTTTTGAACCAGCTTTTTTTCTCGTTCTAATATGTGCATTTGCGTTGCCAAAACCAGCCTGCGTAGAGGTATGTGCAAATCAAATATTGGAACTCCCAAGTTGAATGGTAAGCTGCATCCACATGTCCAGCCGCTGAACTGTGTCCCAGAAACACAAGACTCTGGTGGGAAACAAGGAAATCTCCTTTGCAGAGATTTGCTGCTCACTCTGATTAGACCCACACTCTGCTTTTGGTAGAATGAGTAGTTTGATATAGCTGTAACATATCAGGTTATGAGCTAGAAGATCTATTCTTTTTTGGCAGAAAGAGAAAACAAAGTGGAAAACAAAATAAAGAGGAAAGTAACTCAGACATGAGGACAGCTGTGAAGCTTCTGTTGCATTTTCCCCTCTCGATTTATCCCCTATATATTTGAGCTTCATCAAAGAAAGGACACCAGAGTGTCCTTTAGGAGTCTAGGACCTCTGAGTGAGGAACTTACTTTTGGTAATTTGTAATATTCCTCAGGTGCCCTTTCCCTGGCAGCTTCCCATGCAGAGCATGGGCAGACTGGGTAGAACAAGTTGGTTCCCATGCCTAAAATCTTCTGCACACTACTATAGCTAAAGATAATTTATGGCAATTTATCAAGGTTTTTTTTTTTTAATTTTAGAAGTTTCTAACAATCAAGATTTTCCCTATTAAAAACCCTACTTAACATTTTTACAAACTTCAAGCAAGCAAGCAAACAAATGCATAAGATGAAGTCATCTTTACTCACTATATTAGATTGCTTCCCTCTGTCATTTTTGGCCTTTGTCTGCTTGGTATATGTTTCTTCTAGGTCTAAAAGATCAGGACGGTCACATTGTTAAGAGAATCACTATCAAATCACTTTGGCCATAGCTATGTAAAAATAGGAGAAATTAAATGTAGGTTGTCGTGGTTTAACCCCAGCCAGCAACTAAGCACCACGCAGCTGCTTCCCCCTCCCAGTGGGGTGGGGAGGAGGAAAGAAAAAAAAAGTAAAACTCGTGGGTTGAGATAAGAACAGTTTAATAACTGAAGTAAAAATAAAATACACTACTAACTAAGAATAATAATAATTGTAATGTAAAGGAATACAACAAAAAAAGAAATAACAAGATAATAAAAGAAGAGACAAGTGATGCACAATGCAATTGCTCACCACCCGCTGACTGATGCCAGAGCCGCAATCTGCCCCTCCTGGCCAGCCCCTCCCTGTTTATGTACTGGGCATGACGTTCCATGGTATGGAATATCCCTTTGGCTAGTTCAGGTCAGCTGCCCCGGCTCTGCTCCCTCCCAGCTTCTTGCACACCTGCTTGCTGGCAGAGCATGGGAAACTGGAAAGTCCTTGGCTTAAGATAAGCGCTACTTAGCAACAACTAAAACATCAGAGTGTTATCAACATTATTCTCACACTAAATCCAAAACAGAGCACTGTACCAGCTACTAAGAAGAGAGTTAACTGTCCCAGCCGAAACCAGGACAAGGTCAGGCTTATGTTGTGCTCCCAATTCTTTGAATTCTCATTTGAGTTTTGTTATCTCATTTTCCTGTTGGTGTTTGCAGGTATATTATGTAGAATATTATCGTCAGCACATCAAGTCAGCATAGCGCTTCTGTATTGTTTTAAACATACCATTATTCTGTTAGGGTGTTCTGAGGAGGAAAATGACTATGCCATAAAAATCAATACAGCCATGTAAAAACTGCCACTTTGCTTTCTCACAGAGAAAATAAACTTCTTTCTGTGATGTTTAGAAACATAGTCCCAGTGGTCTCCCTTCCTGTAAAATGCAGTCAGCTCTGCACGACTGATGAAAGTGCTGCCACTTGGCACAAATACTTAGCCAGTATTCAGGGCCTTGCTAGCAAGGTTTTCCTTGGAAGATAAATTCTTGAAAGATTCAAGTATTTCTTCAGCACAACCCTCTTTATCTACAGGAATGCAGCCAGCAGTGCATTTCCCGCAACGCAGACGGGAGGAGCAGCAGGAGGCAGTTTTCTGTGTTGGGGTTTTTTTTTGCAATTGATCCCATAGAAACATCTTTACCTGCTTGCCTCACCTTCTATTTTGCCAGATAAAGCTAGTTTGTCAATCACTTGGGTGGTAGCTGCTACTGTTTAATTACTGAACGAAGAGTAACTTTCTGATTTTAACTTGAATAAGAAGTGGCTGATGTGCCACCCTTTCAAGGATGGTAGATCAAAGGCAGCACCTGTCATCACTTCAGAGCATCAAAGAAATTATTCATTGAAACGACAACCTTTGGCTGTATCTCTTTAAGGTACCATAGGGTTTCCACAGCTTGAAATGAAGACTCACCTCAAAGCTGAAAAATACTTATCCAGACTTCTAAACATGAGAACATAGGACATTTTATTAAATGATTACATGTTATGGCCAAAGTGAATTATTCAAAAAGTACCGCCAAGACAATTTTATGTTGTATAAAACAATGGCTAAAAATTTAAAGATGAGATATTAAGATGCAAAGCAAAACCCCAACCTTTCCCTGCAAATGGCAAAAACTGCTAGTGAGTGATCAGACAGGAAGAAATGAAGGGAAAAATAAATCAAGAAAAAGCATTACCACTTTTATTTTTTTGCTTTGTTCCAATTTTGTAAAGCCCCTTACAAAGCTATTTTTAAAGTAAAGAATGGAGAAAAGAAGTTTAGCCGAGTATGGGAGAGACATAAACTGCAGCTGAGAATCCCTGAGAGTGTAAATGCAGGCAGCACGGAGGGTCTGCTGGAGGGTCTGCTGCCTTTGCACTGTGCTACCCAGAGCTACGCTGCCTCGCCATACCACATCCTGCAGCTGACGGAGGCATGAAGAGACCCACAGGCATGAGGGAGCAGGGCCATTTGCTGCTGAAAGATGGTGAAGGCTGTACCGAGATGATGAAGCCATTCAGGAACAGAGAAGGGTCAGGATGGAATCTGGCACGCTGTCAGCCACCTTCATGTCCAGGTAGCTGGCCATGGTGGGAGATGGATGGTCAAGCGATGCTTAGTGGTGATGGTGCAAACTTTTCCGGTTGTTTTTTGTGGTTTGGGGTTAGAAGGTAAAAGAAGGCAATGGTCCCATTCTTTAGAGAATCAATTCACTTTATGTCTGTAATTGATAGCTTCAAGATTATTGTCAGTATAAAATGAACATTAGGAAAAGGAATCAGCTAAAGCAGATTTTAGGGGCTACCTTCTTCCCTAAGCATGACTAATTCATGGTCTGTATTAGCACTGTTTCACGTTTGGGAAGAAAGGGTAAGCTTTTGTCCTGGGGAAATTTAATTTTATAATAGAAATCGTTTTGATTAGCTAAGTCTTTAATATCTTCCAGCCTCATGATAGACTGTATCAGCAAAGTGTAGTAAAAACACAACTTGGAATTTACAAGTGACTATAGGAAACTTAAAATGATACTTCAGTTCACTGAGTTTGTTCCCTGAAAGCAAAATATAAATGGAAAATTGACAGAACTGTACCCTGTGGGAGACAGAAAATCTTAATGCTAGTAGATGCGCATTTGTTAAAGTTACATGGGAAGTGCTGAAGCAGACTACATAGATATGAGCTTATTAATGTTCAGTTTCATGGCATCAATTTTTTTCTCTGTCTGTGGTTTGATTCAAGTTTCAAGAGATATTTGTTTTGACAGTTTGAAGAAACTTTATGACAATACAATGGGTTTAGTTCTGTGCACACAAACCTCTTTTCCCATATTCTAAAGCATGCTAGATCAAGACTGAATTTTTATTTCTGCGGAAAAGAAAGCTATGTTTTATGGCTTCTTGACAAAGCAGCTTCAGAATTATTGCTATCACACACACTTATAAAGCAAGGTTATTTTTTCTCATTAAAAAGCACGGAAGACATGGCACATGCCCAAAAGTTTTGTCCTGCAAATGTTCTTCCAATGGTTGTATGTATTGTCACAAATGGTTCCATTGAAGTCATCCTTAAATGTAATTAACAATGCATTATTAATAATTATTAGTATCAATGTATGCAAAGTCCTGTCAAATGCCTTACATTTGAATAATAATTTAAAAGTTACCATAATAATGATCATAAATTAATGTCAAAACATTGCATGATTGTAGCAGCTCAGGCCAAAGGTCCACTTAGCCTGGCATTCTGTCTCCAACAGTGGTCGTAAGTGCAAGAACATGGCAAATATATATGACACTTCCCTCCTGCCCTCCTGGATGTATTTTGCTTACTTTGTGAGTCTAAGCAGTAGAAAGGTGCCCAGCAGGTGTCTTTCCGATTCATCATCAGTCTCCTCTTGAGCCCAAATAGACTAGTTGCACCCACAGTGTCCTCTGTCCAAGTTTCATGAAACTGCCTGTTCTAAAAAGGTTCTACCCATTGCATGAAACACTATCTCTTTTTGGTTAGCTCAGTCATTTGTGAGATATGGAAAAGAATGCTCGCTCTACAGAAAATTGAATAAAACATGTCAGTAATCTCCTGTTTTCCTCTATAGTACGGGTCTATGTATTTGGTTGTTGTAATCTGTCTTCATGGCATGACATCTGTAAGATCGAAACCTACCATACACTGCAGATTTGTCAACCAATCCAATGTGGATCTCCATGGCCAACATAATATCTGAGCAGCTCCTACTTTTTAGAAGGAGAAACAAGTGGGCCAGGTTAAACTCAAGAGCAAGGCTTGACCCATGTGGAAATAACCCATATGGCTTGTTACACCACCTGGAGCAGGTGTCCATTGGTGGTCTTCTCCCTTCCATGGGCAGATGACAAAGGCTGGATCCCTCTGTGGCTTCTGCCTTGCAGGTGCTGCTACCAGCAAGTGCTGTGGCTCTTCATGGGTGGAGAAATCTTGGGTGCTGGAATGAATAGAAAAACTTACAAAATGCTACAAAACATCCTCTTTCAGGTGGAGAGCGCTGTAGATCTACAAACTCTCATTTCAGAAAGATGTTATTCTTTGGCCATGAGATTCAGATGTGAGAGGAAGGACTCGGCAGCCCATGGAGCTGTACTGGGAAATTATAAAGCAAGCAGCAGACATCCTGGCACACATGTGTTCTTCTGAAGGTGGCAGCTGCTCTAGTCTGATTAGCAGCCGTGAAACTGTTTGGTTGTAAGCCAGACTGATAAATAAAGTAACTCTTTCAATGCTAAATCTGCCTTTAGATGTTAGAATGAAAATATACTGAATAAACTGTTGTTTATCTTCTAGTCCTACAGCACGTGTGTTACCCCTAAAACAAGAGTAAGGCCCCATAATGCTGAAAAGTGCTATCTGAATGTAGTGGATTTTTTTTAGGAACTCTGAGACAAGTAAGTAAATTAGTTCAGACTGTTGAATAAAATCAGAATGACCTCGGTCCAGTTAGTCAAAAGGGATCCTCATTTCCCCTCGGTTCTGAAAAATATTGCTGGCTGCCAGCAGTGTCCAAAACTGTTTTCATTTTAACCTTTCCAGCTAAGCTGGGCTGCTGAACAGTATGTTTGATCCCCAGAGCAGAATTAACATAATCCTAGCTACAGTGGTTAGCTAGGACTATCTAGGTTGCCTATAGGAGCTGCAAAAGCTGAGCATGCTAAAGAGTGGCTCCCCTAAGGTTTGGCACACAAAGGATTTTATGAAGGGATAACACTGACTTCAAAGATAAGCAAGTTGCTACGAAAATTAAATCCCATTGAGTATGATGACAGCTGGGGAAACCAAATAAGAAGATTAGTTGAAAATGTAGTAGTCATAAGATATAGCAGGTCAGCAACTCCTATTTGATCCTGGAAAGCATTTTTGAGATGGTGGGGAAAATAACATCCCAAGTGTATTCCCTAGGTACCCTCCATCGTAGTATAAACTTGATTTACACTTAAATATTGATGGCAAAGAACAGAGGAAAACACTAGAAAATAAGTGAAAGCTTACAGAAGGGACAACATATCTGCAAGGCAATCTCAGTGAAGATTGAAACCGAAAGAGATCATATAATTAATGCCCACTGAAACACTGTTTCCCGGGGGTTTGCAAATTGTGAAAAGCTAAACCCTAGCCACATCATCCCAGTACAGATCCCTTAGCCTGCTGGAGGTGGTAAGCTCCTGTCTGCTCCTTATGCTTGAGTATTACCATGTCTTGTTGATGAGCCTGGCAGCTGCTCACTTGGAAATCATGTTGTGCTGCTGGTGGTGACGTCTGAGGAGAGCTGCTCAAGCAGAAAGGCTCTTTGTGTGGAAAACAGTGTCTATTTGCAGCCTACCAGACTTTGTAAGGGTGGCTCAGGCTGTCAAACAAGACAGCCTGCATATTCTAACATCCATGCTGCTAAAATCAGAGGTTTCCTTTAAAATCAAGTGTTCAAAGTTATTAATAGTTGTGGGTGTGTGACCTAATGAAATAATTGGAATGGCGTATGGGAAATAAGAGAATTTATCAATGACAAGGTATTTCTCTTTCCATCATTTAAGTTCTCTGTTACGTTTCAGCCATTTCTGGGCAAATACTGTGCTAATTAGTTTCAGTTTCCCTGGGGAAAGGATCTGACTTTTTTTTTTTTCCTTCCCCTGAGAACATGTTTTCACACTTTTAATCAGAATATGCTGAGACTGCCTCAAAGCACAGCAGTATGTCAAGATACGTAATAAAGCCTGGAAAGTGGTAGTGGCCAGTTGGCTTTTTGGTTTTATATTTCTTGGCATTTTTACCTTTTAGGAAAAATTTTTCAACTTTTTTCAACCTGTACATAAATGTATATCCAGATATACTTACAAATCATCAGTGGAGATTTTGGTGATCGACTTCTGAGACTGAATTAGGAAATGGGCAGATAAAGGCAGGATTTAGAGGCAACTGGCAGCCCTGGGAGATGCTATCAGAAGTAGGAATGACACTGTTTACTCCAAAGAATATAAACTGATATTCAGGCCGCTTTTTACTCTCCCATTGATATTTCTCTTTCAGGATCAGCAGCACAACCTGAAAGCAAAGCAGGGCTTAGTATGGGAGGATTATGCTGTTCCACTGCCACTGATTCAAATGGATGTTCCTAGTTTTCCCTTAATCATACTGGGATGTCTCTAATGCCATTGTAACTTCAAAGGCTGCAAGAGACTCTGCTGCCCCCTTTTTCTCTAGCCTTTCACCTACTTTTCATTCTTTTTCTTGCTAAATATGGCAATGGGAAGATTTACAAAGGAAATGTAAAAAAAACTACAAAGCAGTAAGTATCCATGTGTTAGCAAAAATAAACTGCTAGTGCCAAAGTATTTGTACTAATTCTGAGAAGCTGTGCCAAAGAATAGAGCACATTTTCTCTTAGCATTTCCCCCTAACTGGACCAGGTACAGGACAGTGCATGGGAGTCTCTCTGTCGATTCTGCTGTGTTTTGCATCATCGTGATGCTCTCTCCTCACCCAGCAGAGGCAGGGCTCTGCATGCCATCTTAAAATCAAAATGGCATTTTTGCAGCCTTAAAGTAGTAGAGATGGGACATGGATGGAAACCATTGTCATTCTTGTTCCATGTTATTTTCTTTTTCCTTGATGAAAAATTCTCACCAGTAGCAAAACCAGAGGATATTAAAAGTCATTTAAAAGTCTTCCACCAAAAAATAATAATTGCCTGTTCTATACACTCTTGTGTGAACACAAGCATGTCTTTGTGCCAATATTATATTCAGAAATTATAGCCAGGAACACCTGCCTTTTCTTTTATACAGTGTTTGTCTGTAGAACAGAGTGCGTTTCACTGTGGTACTGTGGGCCACGCCAGTACCCGGGGCCCCTGTCCTCTCTTTGCTCCTGGCAGAGAGCTGCCCAGCTCGGAGAGACCCATTGCATCAGGGCTGCAGCAGTAGGAGGGGCAGAGCTGCTTTGAGAGGGAAGCCACATTAAGTGACCTCCAGAGGCCTGGTGGAACCAACATTTCTGGGATTTTGTGGTTTCGTGATTTATGGCTGAGATACTAGACTGGCATTTGGAAGTTCTGGAGTCTTTTCCCAACTTTCCCAAGGGCATCCACCTCCCCATATGGTTCTAGATCTATAGAACAGGAGTGGTAAAACCATCTTTCTTTTACTTGCTAGTTGATTCTTCTATTAGATTCATTACTGGGTATGTTTGCAGGGCTCATCACCCCTGAGACATATGTTCCCTTCGTCATAGTAATGAAAATGAAGCCAGCGGGCAGTTGTGCTGCGGTTGTGATGGGTCATGGGACATGGAATTTGGATCAAAGTTTGATATTTTGTGTTACTTTGGCCCTCTCTTAAACCACTTTCAAAGTATTTTTATAGCATGTTTTATAGTCCCTTCAGGATCACGAGTTAGTTCCTCTTCTCTTACATTTTTCATATTAGATTTATGTTTTGATTCAAGTCTTAAATAAATGTTTTCAGTTACAATGCTTTTCATCAGTTTTAAGAGTATTGTTTCCCTTTGCATCAAACATTTAGAACAGAAATATGATATGCCTGGAATTAAATCATCTGAGTATTTATTATTAATGATTACGTGTAGAAGGAAAATATTACCCAGTTAGGAGTTCTTAAAAAAGACAAAGGAAAAGTGCAATGCCAGCAAGCATGGTGTACATGTGATTTTGTGGAGCTGCTCTAAAAGCAAGCGGTTGGCAATAAGGGAATAATGTGGCTTGTAAATAGTGCAAATCTTGCGGGTTATCTTTGCCAGGATTCCTGTTCTTATAGAGCTGCATTTTGCATATGGTATTTGTGGTAGGTTACTGTTCTCACTTTTCAAATGACTAAAATGTTTTCACTGTGGAAGGGAGGTTTGCATTTCTTCCTTTAGGAGCTACTTTACAGTGACTTCTTTTCAACAGCAGATGTGACACCAAACTCAGCAGAGTGCAAATATTTGTCCTTCATTGGGGTCGCTCCGAAGCCCTTTGCAACAAGCACGGATCACAGTCGGCTGGGAGGCAGCTTCTGGTGCATCGTGACTTCACTGGGAATTTTGTCTCATGTTGGCTCTGATATATTTGCGGGGAGAAGAGGGAGTAGCGTTTTTCAGAGGAAGCACTGAATATATTGAGGCCAGTTCTTTTGTTATTTCAGATCTACGTAAGGCTTTCATGAGTATAGTGCTTGAGTGCTTTGATATTACATCTTGTCAGGTGACAAAGGTACTAGCTCTCTCTTTTAGCGTTTGTAGCATCTTCCCAGCCCTGAGGCTGTATAAATTGTGTTACCTTCTCTTAGCAGCTATTGCTGTCCCTTTGGGGGGGCCAGTTGCCGGGGGGAGGCGTGCCTGGAGTGGCTGCTGTGGCTCCAGGCCACCAGCACAGACCACCAGCCTTGGCACACCGCTCTCTGCCTCCGGCCAAGCATCTCGGATCTGCTGAGAATAAAAAAGATTAGTGGCCAGATTTGTAAAGGCAGCGTGATGTGTAACACCTAAATACCTTTAAAAATGCAACCTTTAGTCTTTAGCTTCTTCTTAAGAAATATAAATACTTGAGCAAAGGGCAACAGTATGAAAGACTGTATGTTTGGCATTACCTCCATCTTACTCTGTGCAATGGGGCTGGGGGAAAGTGCAGCGGAAATTTGTAGTCCTTATTTTGCATAAGGGAGATGTTAGAGGGCCATGCATTAGGAACAGCAGTGATAAGTTTCATACGTCTGACTAGGCGTCCGGTGCATCTTCACGTTGTTTGTGGGATCTAACACAGGGCTGCCTGCCTGAGCCTGGCTCAGGGAATTTCTTTCATAACAGAAATGGACTTCTGCTGTAAAGGACAGGAAATGGTCTGTGTGGTGAATAAAGAATATCAGGGTTGATTTAAATTTAAAAAGTTCATGACTCTACTTTTGTTTATAGTCTTAACTCAGTTCCCTTGAAAAACTCAGCTCTTCTGGGAAGAAAAGCAAAATGAACAGGCACTTAATGCTTTTAATGTCCCTGCAGTTCTTAAATATTTTTGGCTTCTGCTTTTTCTCTAGAGAGCTGCAGAAACATGGACTGTTGCGCAGGTGTCAATATTCATTTCAAATTGGCCATTCCCAGCTATAGCTTGTCTGAAAGATAACTTGTTTCTGTTTCAAAAGCCGTCAATTTGCTCATTAGAATTCAGTAAGGGGAATTTCCCAGAAGGCTACTGATCCTGTCAAATATTGAGGTAATGTAAAATAGTAATTTCAAACGTTGCACAGTGTTAGAGACTGTCCTGCAAGAAAAGATAGGACATATTATTCTGTCATATAACATTTCATTACTGCTTCACGTTCCATTGTTAAAAACTGTTGTAGAAAGAATAAAATGCATTTTTACCATAAATGTTGGGAAGGAAGAATGCGTTGGTTTTTTATGCTTAGAGGGAGAAGACGGTAAAGCATCTGGGACTTGTTCTAGCAACATTATTTCAAAATTTTCTTGTTTTTAAGGCAAATACAGTATCTTGAGTGCTTTGTGGGTGTGCATGTGTGTGTGAGAGAGTAGAAGTCCCCTGCCTCCCTGTCAGTTCACATCACTTCAGCATTGTGTTCATAGCAATGCATGACACTCACTGCATCGCTTCACCTGCAATGAAACTTATGTTATACACTCATACTTTTAATTGTTCTTAAACATACTTATTTAAAACCCAAAGCAAAATTTTTGTGGCTAGCTAAGACATCATTCGGGAAACTTACCGTATGTCTTTAACTGTCAGATTGTTTTTTCCTGGAGTATGTAACTAGTAACTAGAAAATTAAACAAACCTGCAGGTGTTTAGAACAGGCAGTTCTCACAGTGACTCCCAAAAGCTTTCCAGCTTTTATGTCTTTTATGCTGGCAACTAGACTAATGATTTCCACTATTATATTATATATGCAGCTGTTGATGGAGAAGGGAAATACTTCAAATTTCAAAAATCTGTATTTGTCCAAGAAACAGATCAAATAATTAGAGAAGATCCATAGTTGTGTTTTTATTTTTATTCTTTGCCTTTTATTCTGCCATTCCCATATATTATCTGCTACAAATAATGCGGGAGCTGGAGCTGCAGACCCCACAGTGGCAGACTATTATTAGCAAAATCCTTTCAGACATAATGGAGAGTTTCTTTGAAATGAAGTAGCTTAAAAAGATATCCTGTTCATTAAAAAAGACAACACCTAACATATTTACATTAGCTGGTGGAAGATAATTCACCTTACCAGCCAAGGTGCAGTCAAAAGAATCTGAGGATTTCAGTGTAGTAAGCCATGTGCATGTCCATACCCTATAATTTTAATGTGTGAGCTTGGGGTAAGACAAAGAGACGTAGGCTGAAAGCAATGCCTGTTACAAGCAGCAGGCACCTGGCAGTTTGGCGAGGGATTTTGCAATAGGATGCTGTGTTCCCAAAGTCCTGAAATGAGATCAGTGTAAAAGGTGAACAAAAACAAATAAAGGTAAGCAAAGAGTGTCTGCAATCCCTCAGTACGCACCAAAAACTGTGGATAAAACTGTAAGTTCATTTCAGATGTTAAATCCAGAATAAAATTTCTGAAGCTATGCAAATAAAAAAGTATAAATATTTTTATTTATATATAATATATATTTCGTTATTATAATATATTTATTTATTGAAATCTCATGAAATGTATACTTGAAGAAGTAAATTGATGGTTTTAATGCAAAAGGTGTAAAAAACAATTTCAGTTGGATTTATGACTGTGATCTCATTATAGTGAATTATATGTTTAAAAGTTGTGAAATTAGTCATCTCAAAACGGTGGCTGAGCTCATGTTTCTGTAGCAACTCTCAGATAAGTGTCAGTCTCTAATATATTTTTAATTAAAAATCTAATTGGGATTTGTTATTCCTTCTAATTAATCTCCATAAATGAAACGTAGTTTTGTGCTCATTATCTGTATCTTTTTTTTCTTGCAGCACTTCCTACCCCAGTAAGTCTCAGGAGCTTGGTTTATCGGTCCCCCTTTCACTACACTAAGGGGGAGGAAAACCAGGATAAAAGCCAGCATCAGTCCACGTTTTGTGTCTTCGTCGAGTCCCTGCTGGAGGCCTGAGCTATGATTCAGTTCAAAGCTGATGTCCTCTGCGCCAGCCAAACCTTGAATATTTGCTCTCCTCACAGTGGGAAAATGCAGTGTTCCTGTCCCAGATGGGGAGCTGAGCCCGCTGGGGGTGAGTCCCCCCACCTTTGAAGGGACTACGCAGATAACTGACTTGTGGAGAGGGGCTGGTGCATTGCTAGTGAGGTATGGATGCCTTTCTACAGATGTTGGTTGGGGCTCTGACTTGGAAAGGGAGTCTGCTGTTGTACTCACCCTTATCTAGTGCCAGCAGAACATCCACTGTTTCCTGAAAACGCCCAGTCGGTCTGCTGGAGCCAGCCTTGGGGAGGCTAATTCAGTGTTGTGAGAGTATTCACAGCCTGTCAGTAGGCACTGAGGCGATATGGGATCGTTGCTCCATAACTGCCCTCCAGCTAAAGCCAGCTTTACAGGGTACAGGATTTCTCATCACATAAAACACTGAATAAAGAGCTTTGATGTAAGTTTAATAACATATGCTGCTGAGTATAAGATCTAAAGGGCTTGATGTATTTTGCATGCTGTGAAACTCTCTCTCTCATGTCTTTATTATCCCCCGTCTCCAAACAGTAGCTATTCTGGTCATTGAGAGCTCCTGAAGCCTATTCTTATGTGGTCTCATAGTCTATTGACTCAGATTGAAGGTCAGACTGCTGGTATTTATGATCTATAATGTGCTTACCCAAGCAGACATGGCTGAAAAAGACCTCTTCGTGGTGTTTGCTACTACTCCAGAGTGAAGCTGTAGCAGCCACAAGGTTGTTTTCAGTCCCAAAGGGCTATGAGAGGTCAAATGTATCTGACTACAACCAGTTTATGCTATTCATGAAGAAGTGCACGTCTGATGTGCACCTTGTGAGGATGTTCTGCAGCACTGAGAATTGTGCCTAGGATGTACTCTGCCTAAGCCAGGCACCTGGTGAACCAGTTTTCCTATTTGTCCAAATTTCTTACAGAGATAGAAGTGTCTTTCAAAATCTTCAGAAAAAAAAAGCTGTAGCTATATAAATGAAGTATCTGAGCAGAATCCCCTCTAGAGCTTTGAAAGGTCTTCATCTTGTCACTGGCTGTACAAGAAATTAAGGCACAATTTGGAAGGACTGCTGTGCCAAACTCCTTTATATTAGCCTTTCATCTTCCTACGTTGTCCCTGTCTGAGAGCTAGAAGTGATTTACCTTTTGAAACACAAGGTGAGAACCACTTCAGGTAACTTCAGGTATTTATAACATACATATCTAAATCTGAAATATCTGTCTAGAACATCCCCCTGGCCATAGTCAGTAGATAAATAGGCATTTCCTCAGTTAATTTCTTCTTCTTCATATCAAATATTGCTTAATTGAGGTGCACCTCATGATGGAGACATCCAGAGTCGGGTGAGATGACTTCTTTCCGGAGGCTGTGGTGGAGTGGCTGAACACAACTTTCTGTGTACCCAGAGAAGCTGCAACACCCGGCCCCACCAGCCTTGAGGCTCATTTATGCCTCTGAAGCCAGCATTTACCTTGACACAGCTCTCTTCACCATCTGGTTTTTCAGTTGCCACTCTCTTTTCGCAGCCCTGTTCCATTCATTCAGAAAATCACATGGATACTTCTAACCTGTACTGTAACGCCCTATTATCTGTTGTATTTTGAAAGTAACACTGGAATAAGCAAGAAGAAACTTGCTTGAATGTGCAAGACCAGCATTCCCCTGTTCCAATGTTGTTCGTATCATCTGAAGTTGTGTATTCTCAGAGCAAAGTTTGTCCCACAACATTTTAAGAGGGGATTACGCCACACATAAAGCTGTTGTGCATGTATCTTCCCAGTTTCAAAAACATGGCTGCAGTACTTGAGTAGCAAACCAGACACCCTTGATGGAGGGTGTGATTAAACAGTCACACTATTACTCTGATTAATATGCAAATAAGCAATGCTAAACTGTTTACGGGATTCAAATTTTAATCACTGACCCACTTCACCAAATGAGGAATGCAATCATGTTCCATGTAAGGACAGTGAATACATCTTCTTTTGCCACTCACTTGAGCAGAAGGCTCTCGAATTTCATGTTTTATGCTCAGAATATAAATTAGTTTCTTCTTGTCTGCAGCTTTATTTCTGTAAGATTGAAGACAATTAGTCATACTGTTTTGTTCAGATACTATCCTTCTTTATTAAAGATACATCTGAAATATAAGGGGGAAAAAACCTGCATAGTTAATCCGTTTGCATGTGTTTCAACAACAACAGAATAAAAATAAAATGCAGGTCTTTAGTCTGACTTCTACAGAGCGATCCAGTAGCACCATCTGCTGTTTATAGGGAGCACTGCTGTTTTATAGATACGCAATATATAATATTTTTTATATATAAATATATATATTCCAAAAGCATCTATGCAGTTTAACTTTTTGAATGGAGGTGATGCAGGCTTCTAAATTGCTTTTATGCTTTCAGAAATGCCATTCTAAGTGTCCTTTGCAGGAAAGGCAGATATTTAAACAGTGATAGATTTTTTGCAATGTACCCCATAATATTTAATAATGCCAAGAGATATGTTTACTGGAAAAAGTATGTTTAGAGGTCTTATTCTTATTGTTTTATATGTGGAAGATATTTTGGCAGAAACTCACATCTTCTCTGCAGCCGTAAATGGTCTGGTAAACTAGAAAGCCATTACACTGATTTCAGTGAAGGAGAAAATAAAGCAGTGATATTTCTATATCATCTAGTGTGAATAAAATTCTAAAGCATTTCCAGAGATCCACCTGAGGTTGCAGAAATGTAAATTAGCTTGTGTTAGTAAGCCATAAAATTCTCTGGTAAATGAGCAAAGAAAAATATATTTTTTGTCCGAATCTAAGTTCATTTTTAAGTCATTAATGAGCATATAGTGTGTCCTTTTCTCTTTCTCCGTTTCTCTTCCCTCTTGCCTTGGTGCTGGTAATTCATGCCTTTCCAGCGCATTACTGGGTTTTCCCTGTAGCTTTGCGCTGTGCCTGGCATGTGGGATCCCAAAGAAGGGGCAACACCTGCAACTGAGGCCGCATCAGCGGTGCAGAGATGCCCCACAGGAAGGCTCTTTTGCCAGGCAGCAGCTCTGAATGCCAAAGCCCACTCCTTCTTCCCTGTCCCCTGAGCATCTCCCATGGCCCTGAGCATCTCGCCCAAGGCCCCAGTGTGCAGGTGCCATTTCCCCTCCAGCCTTACAACATGGCACGAGGCTTCCTGCTTATGGAGTTTACGGAAAAGGCCTAAGTCAGTCACCACTAACCCGTGTCTTACGCCTTTCCTCGAGGCTGGATGTGGACTTTGTCTAGTTCTGCCTGGGTGGTTAAAAAATTGTCAGCCTGCTGCTCACAGTGTCTCCTGGGTTTGCCCAGAAAGCGGGTGGGTCTTTCCTGGTGGCTCTCGCTGGGCGGATATAATCTCTCACAAAAGCAGGCTCTAGGTTTCATTGCCCTACTGTCATTATAAAGTTTAAAACCTCTGAGAGTAAAGGAATTTCAGCATTTACTTACCTCAGTGGGTTTAGAAATAATACATCCTGCCAAGCAGAGTCTACCACTGTCATTGACACAATTAAGTAATTATGGCTGTAGGAATCCACAGCGTGCAGGCAACCTCTGCCGGCATGAGCCCTCACCTGGTGACGTGACAGGGTCCCTGGGTGTTACACCATCTCACTGCGACATGGAAGGGCTGGGCTAGGCTGTGCCTAGTGCTTTGCTAAGGCAGCACTGGGTACAGGCTGAACTGCAGGAGTGCGGATTTGCATGCATGACAGTAACCTGCAGTTAAGCACCATTATCAAGTGAGGGGAGGCATCGAGTTGTACACAAGGCAGTTTGGACCAAAATGCGGTTAGGTATGAAGGAAATCAATCTATTAGAGAAGAAGTTAGGAGATGGAGGGAAGTGTAATTTTTAAAATGTGACATGTAGCTTCAAGTTTACTGATGAGAAGACAGCATCTAGCATGACTTTATGAATTGTGTCATTAGAGCCCAGCAGCAATGCAGTCAGAGGGGGGATCGCTTCACACCAGGATGACTGCCCCGTGGCCGAGGTGGGCACAGCTGGACCCCACAGCACCTGCCCAGAGCACCCCTCCTTGTAGATTAGCTTGGGCAAAACAGGAGAGGACAGAGAAAATGAATTATTAACATAGATGGCATTTTGAGTGAGCCCAGTCTGCTGCTGGTTTTTCTAATGTAGGAGCCAAGTCTCAGAATAGGAGAGGGTTTAAGTGTAAAGGAAGAATACTTACAATGTCACTGCAGTAAAGGAGAGTAAAAAGATGTCAAAGACATCTAATGAGAGATCTAGACAGACTTCTAATGAATGCTTGTGAAGTATACAAGACTGCAGTCAGTATTTGTACCACTGATGCAAGAAAGTACAGAAAAGACCCAGATACTTATTACTCTGATAGAAAGAAAAAATCCCCTGTAGCTGTGTCCTGGTTTCGGCTGGGACAGAGTTAACTCTCTTCTTAGTAGCTGGTACAGTGCTGGGTTTTGGATTTAGTGTGAGAATGATGTTGATAACACTCTGATGTTTTAGTTGTTGCTAAGTAGCGCTTATCTTAAGCCAACGACTTTCCAGTTTCCCATGCTCTGCCAGCAAGCAGGTGTGCAAGAAGCTGGGAGGGAGCAGAGCCCGGGCAGCTGACCTGAACTAGCCAAAGGGGTATTCCATACCATGGAACATCATGCCCAGTGGTTAGCTCAGTTGGTTAGAGCGTGGTGCTAATAACGCAAAAAGGCTGCGGGTTCAATCTCCAAATTTCCAGTATATAAACTGGGGGGAGTTGGCCGGGAGGTGCGGATCACGGCTCGGGAACTCACTGGGCATCGGTCAGCGGGTGGTGAGCAATTGCATTGTGCATCACTGTTCCCCCCCCCCCTTTTTTTGTTATATTCCTTTTCATTACTATTATTATTATATTTCATTATTACTATTGTTAGTATTATATTTTACTTCAGTTATTGAACTGTTCTTATCTCAACCCACGAGTTTTACTTTTTTTTTTTTCCTTTCCTCCTCACCCCACTGGGAGGGGGGAGGGGGAAGCGGCTGCGTGGTGCTGAGTTGCTGACTGGGGTTAAACCATGACAAGCTGGCACTGCATTCAGAATGAGTTAAATAAAACTTCACACTCCACCTTGTAAAGACGATGGAAAACCAGCGGAAACGGGCACCAGTTTATTCTAGATGGAACTACACTGCTTGTAGATAAGTTTAATAGAATTGGTGGAATTTAAATGAAGATCTAGGAGAACGCCAAATGCCAAATTCCTACAGTAGCCAGCGGACAGTGGAAAAGAAATACAGCTTAACATTTCAAGAGGTGAGTTAGGAAAACAGCCCACATCATTATTAAATCTGTAAAGTGTTGAAGTAATTAATTGTATCATTGGAAGCAGGCAGTCAAAAGTTAAAAAAAAAGTTGATGCAAATGCAAAATTATTGAAAAGATAAATAAGAACATTTCACTTGGATGAAGATCAGCCTGATACGTTACAGAAGGAATGACGATTCAATGTAGTACTATGATGCTGGGCTGCAACTGCACAAAGGCAGTTTCCATTGGACCTCAGGGAATAATACAGCACCTTCAAGAGTTTGTAAGTTTAGTGAAATAAAATTGTGTGCAAAGGCTGTACAGCTTTATGGTTAGGAAACACTGAAAACACCACGTACATGTAGCATCTAATTCAGTGGTGCGTGGCAACTTCCAACGTGGTGTTTTTCCTTCCTCATAATGTAATTCAGTATCAGCATATCATTGAAGCAAAGGACCTAGCTGTATTTTCCTGTAAGCAACAATAGCCAGCCATAATACTAAATATTTTAAAATAAATACAGAAGGTGTCTGCCCAAAATATTTAATTGGAATCAATTTGCAACAGTCCTCTACAAAACGCAGCATGGATTCTGGTCTACCTTCAAACTGCTTCGTGGAGTTTCAGCCTCTTCATCGCTACAAGACTGGTCCTGAGAAAGGCTACATACAAAATCATCTTGTTTTCAGGCAACCTCTGGCTTTTTTTTGAAGTTGGTGATGCTGTCCGCTGCAGAAACCATGAACCTGGATGGGATGGACACATCGAGATGGGATGGACACACCAGGATCTGACACACTGAGAGCATTCACATGTCAAATTTACTATTAAGGAAAACTGGTAAATTGAAACCTGAAGTTGTAAAGCTCTTCTTGAAAACACCAGGTTAATAAACTGTCATATTATTTAACATCTATTGTTAGACACCTTTGCTTAACAGCTGTAATACCCTGCTTGGTAAGAGAGTAGGGGTTACTTTAGGCAGCAGTTAGGTAATAGGCTCAGGTGAAAGAGCTCATTGTAGGCCTTAAAAATGAGCTATTTGTCACAAAAAGCTGTGTGTAAAGAAAGGCAGAGGGCCTGTTATGTCCACCCTAGGCCCATTGGACCAAATCACCCTACAGCAGCGAAATTTGTAGACTTAGTGACAGGCTTGTAGAGTTACCGAGTTTTTCTGCTATAGCCCCAAGAAACTCCATAAAAGAGGAAAACTGAGCATTTGTTTTTCCCCAGGTTTAAGGACATCTATGTCACAAATAACGTTCTCAATTTTAATACTAGAAACTGTTAGTAAAGGCAAAAATATATCAGAAATTTAAATACCATGTTAAAACCCCCATATTTTCTTCAGGAATAGAGCTTTGCTGAGGCAACAGCTTCAAGTGTTGTAACTTTTGCCATGTCTGAGCTCTCACTGCCATTCAGGACCTACAGCAGACTTATGAACTGGGGGTAAGTCTTAAAATATAGCATTAGTAGAAGATTTGTAGTGACATTCATGAAATTTCTAAAATTGCCAAATCATTTAGCAATTTCATATAGCATTTTGTAAAACAATTTGAAAGATCTCTTACTTTATAAAAAATGACAAAATGTGCAGTTCCGAGAGGCCACCTGGACTATGTTCACAAGATTGGACCCTGTATAGCAGGAATGTTTCTAGAGGATACAGGACAACCCCTTGTGATTTCAGAGCACACAAGGCAGAACAGGCGTATTCTTTTGTTACAAGGACAGCACTCTTTAATCAGAGGCAAAAAAATGAGCGTGTCACAGAGTCCCTGTAAATAATTCATCATATTATAACTGACCTTTATCTTCTTTAGGAATTTTCTCAAGCATATTCTGTACTGAGAGCCTTAAAGAAGTTAACAAGTTGAAGGATAAAACAGGCCTATTACAGTGGTTACTGATACAGACTAACCTCTTACACCACTGTGCTTTAGCAGACCAACTTCTAGGCAGCTACTCTGTGAGTTCCAAAAATTTTCTGAAATTTGACTAGTTTGCAAGTTGTTACCTAGCTGGAGGCCAGCTTTGTAATTAGTGTTGCTTGATCCTCAATTCCTTATGAAAAGATTACCAGAACAGTTTAGAATGTGTCTGATGGAGAATACAGGTAACAGACTGTAAAGGAACCCATTTGCTCCAGTCCCAGACTGAACTGGTGATGGTGGTGGGGACACACTTTTGAATAAAGGAAAATACATCCAAGTCCCTCAAGTAATCTAATCATTGTAGGATAGAATAGAGTAGAATAGTTCAGCTGGAAGGGACCTACAAAGATCATCTAGTCCAACTGCGATGTACAGTTGGACCAGATGATCTAGTCCTAGTTCACTGTACTAGATTGTACAGTGAACTCTAGATCCAAGGGGTGGCACGCAGACAGAATAAGCAGAAAGTATTCAAGCAAATTAATTTCTCCCAAAATGTATTGTCAGTATGTACTGTAGTGGTATCCTGTGCACTAGAAACAGTTAATAAAAATCAATACAGGGGAGCAGATTTCTAGTCTTGTAATTCCATTTCTTGAAGAGTAACATATAGAAAAATAGTGAGCCAGATTCTGCTACTTTCACTAGCAATTTGCTCTGCAAAGCATTGTTTTCTTCCGTGTATTATTAAGGGTATATGCATTACCAGCTATAGACTGTAAGAGGATCAATGCTGAGCAGACAGCACTCACTGAATAGTTAGAGCTTTCCCTTTTACTAACCAGCAAAAATATCACTATTTAAGATGGTTCTTTCCATTTGAACTGAATCATCCAAAAAAAAGAGATGGAGCTGTTCACTGTAACAATATTCTTAAAGAATTTTTGTTTCTAGAGCTAAATGAAAGGAAACACCTTTTATTGCAGAAACAATTTTAATAAGGTCAAAGTGTACAAAAAACTATCAGAACAAATGTTAGATGAACAGAAGATTAAAGAGTAATTGTGGCCTCACTGGACAATGTGTATTACATACCTTCTTACTCATTTGAAAGAGAATTGGGACACTTTATTTTTTTTTAAACAACAGTTTTATAATTGTCCATCCTACATGTTTATTCTGTCCATTCTACTGCTGCCCCAAATGCAGGAGTTGCATGTTTCAGAGGAGCCTTCAGCTAGAAAGGTTTAACTTAGCTTTATTGATTCAATTCATGTACTTTTTAACAAAACTTTAACAGGTTTAATTTTTTTTTAAAGCTTACGTGCAAGTCATGTTTTATAGGCAATATTCTACCACCTAGCTTTGGTAGTGGTTGATGTAACATTTTAAAGAATATTTGCTATTCACACAATTCGCATTAGATGTTTAAAATACCATGACTGAAACGAAAGTTAATTTGTCCAAAAGGACAAAGAGGCTAAAAAGATAGTTTAGAACAATCATCGAAAGCCTTTACTGTATCATAGTCACTTCAAGTGTTGTAAAGCAGTTTTCTACAATCTTCAGCTTTTCTTCAGAAAGCAGGTTTTCTTGCTTCAATTGTCCAATAAGAGCTTCCAAGGACCTGAGTCTCCCCAAAGTTTTTATCTCCTGCATTTCAAGTAGAGTTATCTTAGAGTGGAGCTTTGAAATTTTTTGCCAAAGGTGATCTCTGTCTATGTCTTGTTTGCAGTATGAATGCTCAGTTTGTAATACTTCACTTCCACCATATGCATTCATATACACAGATTTATCTGTTTCTGTCTCCTCTGTGTCAAGAAACTCTTGCTTAATAGGCAGGAAAGAACTATTTACTATTTCAGGCTCTTCTGGACTCTCGGCTGGCACAATAATAGCAATGACAGATTCTTCACTTCCACTGAACTGTTCAATAGTTTGTGTGACTGTACTCAGTAAAACTGCATTTTCACTTGTTGGCTGTACTTCAACAGAGCAGCCTACAACATGAGAATTAGGATTTTCAATTGCATAGTCCGTAATTGAACCTAAAGCATTTTTCAGTTTCAGAGATGAATTCAAGTAGTCAGGGTCTGTAAATTGCAAGACTGTAGCTGTACAACCTACTGGATCCTCTACCGAAGTATGAACACTGGTAGCTTCCATGCTCTGGAATGCTGCTGCCATTAAAACTGGATTAGGTTGATGTATATGCTGTTTACATGAATTATCGAGAACGACACTGTCTGCCTGAAAGTCTTCTCTGTTTTGAAGCTGCAGTTTTTGAATTTGTAAAGGTTTACTCAATGCAGTTGAGCAAACTACTTCTGCTTTTTCATCTACATTTTCTGCAATTACAAGATTTTTCTTTGGTGTACAAGGTTCAAGGGATACAGATGCTTTCTCTGACACTACATTTGTACTTGTTTCGTCCAGGTCTTCTCTCTTTATCTCTTGTGGGCTGTTCTGAGAAGAATCTTTTTCCTGTAGGAAAAAAAAACCAAAAACAACCACCTTGTAACTAGGAAATCACTTGAGCATAAAAAAAATTGGGCAAAGCTCATTCTATAGCATGGTACTGCATAAGGAGTAATTTAGATGAGCACTGTTTAAAAATTACACCAGAGACCTGCAAATTCACGTAAGCGTCTTCTGTAACTTTGCTTCAGGTCCTAAATGTTAAAATACTATTTTAAAGCTCTAAAGGCAATAATACTTTTTTTTTCTTTTTCAAACTCTAAGGAATTTTACCGATTTACACGAGTCATCATAATTTTAAAAGCACTTGAAGAGAAGTGGCTACACAAATCTGTCTGACAAAGACTGGCTTGCATCTCCTATTACCAACTGAAACATTGTATTAAATATATGTATATTAAATATACACAGTACAAGATTTTTGCATTAAAGATGCAACAAAGTTGTTTTAGAAAGGTATAGCAAATTTTTAGTCATGCGGTTTACCCCAAAGAGAATTTAACAACAACAACAAAAGATTATGAACACAGGCTTGCAGAATAGTAAAACATATTCATGCACAATCACATAGGCTGATTTTTAAATGAGCAATTCAATTCTGACAGCTAAAGTTCGCAATTCATAAAAATGGAGAACTTTTTTTGAATGGATGGAAATCTTAGCAGAAGGACACAATTTTAACAGGACTTTAGCAGAAGTTGTTTCTGAAAGAGGGACAATTTGAAGCTTAACCTTTTTTAGCCACCTTCTTTTCCCCTCCTCCACATAAACTACATCACCACATGATTAGATTTAAGATCAGTATCCAAACAAGCTTTTTAGTATGTCAGTCAGCGAAACAAAAATACACTAACAGTGAGTGTCTTATTTTTTCTAGTAGGCTTGATTATGAAGAGACAAGCTGCAGAACTTGTACTCATGTTAGGCCTGCGGATTAAAAAACAAAACCAAAAATTCCCGGAACAAACAAACAGAACAAGAGACAACTTTAACTTTGCTAACCAAATATAGGCCAAGCAAAAAAAAAAAAACGGGGGGGGGGGGGGCGGAGAACAAAAAGAAGGGGGGCGGGGAAGAGGTCAGGCTGAAAAAACAGATTATGATGGAAAAGATAATTTCAAAGTGTATGTTCGTAAAAGTATGTATGTAGTCTGAACTATCCTAAATACATTAAACTTTGTAATTTGATTTTATATGAAACTTCAGTCTTAAAAGGACTGAAAAATGTATATAAAAATAGAATTCATTTGGTTACCTTTATCTTTTCAAAGACGATACTTAACATCACATCAGTCTTAGGGATTTCGCGAGAATGAAGTACTTCCCTTTCTCTGTTCTACCAGCAGCTGAAAAAGGCCTTCTCAGACTAAATCTTCTAACTAGACAAATTTCTTCTGAAATAAATTAGGGAAATGTCCCCCAAACCCTTGCCTATCAGAACTGCCATTAAGACTGAAGGAAAGGCACCAAAACACCTCTCAGGATAGGGCTGCTTGAAGACAGACCTTTACTTTCATTGGAAAGCTTCCTTGTCCATCGGTCCCCTCCCTCACACTGTTACGACAGTCTTGAAAAAAATCCTTGCAAACTAATGTAGAATGGTTACCGATATTGAAATGCAGGCAACTAACACGGCTCTTGAGACACAAACATTCTTTACTTATAAGAAGAAGTAATATGAAATGTTTCCTGAAGAATCATTAAGCATTTCTGGAAAGATACCCTTCACTTGCTCCGTAATACATAAAGCAAGGTGGTGGTGAACAATACGCAACTATTGCAACTCTTCACTCTCAGTGTTCCAAACCAAGGGTTTATACACAAGTGTTGAAAGGCAGCTTGGGACCTTAGCTTCTTGTTCCTCTACCTTAACTCAGGAACACACTAACATGGGATTCTCCCCCAGAATAAGGAGAGCTCTTTCCCATGTCTTTGTTAATATTCAGTCTATGTAGAAAATTTGGGTTTGGGGCAACTACAGAACCAGTGGCCAAGTCAATGGATATTCTTGATTTGCTGAGGTGGTCACTGACAGGATATGTCTTGATGTTTAGAAAAGTGCAGTCAAAAGCATGAGATTAAAAGAAAAAATAATGCCAGAGAGTGAAGTGAGACCCCAGGAGAGCAAGCTCACAGTATCACAGATATGAAGAACTGGCATCTCTTTTCTTTTGATAGCAGGGAAGTGATGGATACATTGAAAGGAAGCATAGAATATTCTTTTTCCAAACTGGATAAATCTATCTGGGATTTCCCAGATATATATTGCTGAAGCAAAGATAATTTAGAGAAGCCATTTGTATGTTCTTGGCAACACCACTGCATAAAAAGTTTATTACCTTCATAACGCTACTGTCCATCTTTGCAGGTGCACTATGACTGGTCTATGTTCACATGCAAAACAAGAGAGAATGAAGAGGTGGGGAAAAGCTGACTTTTCTTTGGGGTGAAATCACATAGTTTATCTGTAATTGCACAGAAGCACAGGGCAGCAAAGTCCAGTTCCAAAGCTAGGGCTCCCTGTTACAATGACAGCACAGGGAAGTGAGGGATATATTGAAGCTGGGCAGGGGCGGTTGGAAGGATAGATATTTATTGCTAAGTTACTACTGCTATAAATTGAAAGATTTTCTATTTTTATATTTGAGAGATTTATCAAGATTGCTTTTCACTCTACAGAGTCAAAAGCAGTCTGGACAACACTTGCAGCTATCCAAGAAGACAAAGAACTTCACGACTAAAAATAAATTGTTTTGTAAAATGAATTAGCCACACATTTCAGTTTCAGCAATTTAGCCTTAAGTCCAGTCCTTCCATTTCTCTCACCTCCAACATGATGATACAGAGGAAGACAGTTATGTGCCAGAAGAGAATTAGCATAGCTTTGATCAAGATTAGGTGCCTGTGTAGCACATTATTTTTATGTAACCAATAGTACAACTCTGTGAAAGACAAGATGGAATAGTCCTTGTGGCATATCTTCAGCAGCCTACATTCCTGAGCTCTTAGGTGTTAGAGAGGTTACGGACAGGAAAGAGAAATGTGTAGTTTGAAACTAATACATTCCAAAGCCAGTATTTATGGACAGTTAATAAAAGGCCTTAAAAGAACATTAAAATATTAATTAAGAGTAATTGCACAGGAAAAAATATTTAGAATCATAATATTGTCATAGGAAATTTATTTTCCTATGGGAAATTTCCTATAGGAAATGCTTCTATAATTTCCAGTTAAAAAAGATATTGAACCTCCAGTCAAAGTATGGGAAGTTGTTCTTCCTTTACACTATGGAATCACATACTCATTTTGTGTCAGTCCTGTTGACAAAATGTTCTGATGGACAGGAATTCTACTTTTAAAATAAAATATGAATATATTACAGATAATTAGAACATCTGTATTACATCAGTAGTTGATTAGCTTTGTACTACAATAAAAAAAGACAGGAATACATTACCTCATCATCTGGGGAAGAGAAAATAGTTGGTACAGCAGTATGTTTCAAGTATCGTATACCCCATCGCACATCAAGGGAATCAGGGGTAAAATGATCACTGCATAGAAGCTGGTGCTTACTTGGAGTCCATGCATCTCGTTTCATATTCCGCAACCATTTCTCAAGTCTCTCTTTATCATGAAGTGGAAATCTTTTTTTAAAGCAGTTGAAAAAACAAACAAAAACACAAAAAACCTGTTATTATTTTTTTCTTTCTTTCTTCTTTTTAAATAAAGAATATCTTGTTGTTCCTTACAAGGTAGTCTTTCCTTACAAAAAGAGTAAAATAATCCTTTTTTAAAAATTTTAAATATTAAATGCTAATCAGGATGTCACTTACATGTTAATCCAATAATTATCCAAATTATTTCTAGTTGAATATTTGCTCCAGAGTTCAGCAGCAGAATTTCTGTTGATTTCTGCTAGCCGAGGGTTTCAGAACCCATGGCCAAGATGTTTTGAAAGGTTTGATCCTGCAACACTTGCTCAGAAAGTAGTTCTGCTGAAGTGAGATGAAACACTCTGACTTCATTTAAAAAAAGTTAGGTCTGGCCCTCATTCTAGAAATAGTATTTGTGGGGCTTTTTTGTCTTATTAGACACAACTAGTAACAAAACCTTTTGTTACTATTTTTTGTTTAACAGAATACTTCTTAATATATGTCATACTTCGGATTATCAGATAATTTGGAAATGTGAATATTTCCAGTGCAGGATTTAAATTTTGTTCAATAAGTAAATACACACAAATGCAAAGCATTTCCATATTTTGTGTTTCAGCAATTAAGCTTTCTTACAGTCTTGAGAGCCCACACAATATTATGTAAGCCATAACTAACTTTTCAACCATCTAACCTACTTGAATAGGAAAATGAAGACTATACACTTTCATAGAAAAAAAATTAAATTGATTTTTAAATATATGCAAACGGTCAGACAAATTATATGGGAAAGAGAACTAAATTAAAAGAAAGTGGGCGAAGACATGTAATTTACTTAATGAATCGCAATATACAAATTAAAGGGAAATTAAAGGCTCATTATGATGCATGTACAGTCAAGCAGTTATGGTAATGGCAACATGAACATTCAGACCACTCTTGGCTCTCATCTCTTACCAGACAGATGTCAGGGTATTTGAAATGTGCTTACAGATTTCTCTGGTGCATATCAAGTTTATTTTAACTCTAGCATATAACCTCATATGAGACATAAACCATAACTTGGCTTCTGAGCACTGTTAAATGACTACTGTTAAGAAAACAATATTCCTTAGAATCCTGAGCAATAATAGTTAAAAAAAAAAAAATCTATGTTTTTGTGTATATGAACCTGTAAGAGACAGACTCATGTGGTCATTAAACCTGACCTGATCGTAACTGTAGGATGTTAGAAGTATTAGCTGTTGGCAGTATGATGGACAACAGAAACATCTAGATGTGAACAAGTGCCTACAGCCTCTTTACAAAAGCCATTTTTACTCACTAAATAGAAATGGAGCATTCCTAACGCCATTTCTCTTCCCTTAGCTCTTTTTTTCCTTTCAATTAACAATCAGTTCTTTTGGTTATGCTTATTAATGTACATTTATGGAACTTCAATGCACAAAAAAAATTGGTTCTGCAGTGAGGTATTCCCACACAACAGAAACTGGGAAGAGAGTCTGGAGCACTGAGTGTCACCTGAATGCTACAAAAGGCACCAGTCAGTCAGGCTACTACTTGGCAAACCCTAGATCCCACCCTCAAATCCCTGAAGCTGCAGGTTTCCTCCAAAAGCCACACATGGCAATGACTCTCTTATGCAGGCCCACAGTGTTCCAAAACTGCAGACTCGGCTGGTTTTGAGAGAAAGACACCTGAGATTCACAGGATAAATGTGCATGTCTTCACCCCTTCCCTAATCTTTTGAATTTGTAGCCATTTAAGTTTTCAAGTTACCAAGGAAACAGAGCAAGCTTTTGATGCATCTGGCTCTGAGTATCTGCAGGAATACAAGGAATAATGCTGCCAAGAACACAATAACCTCTGAAGGACAGGTTAGAAGTTCAGCCTTTTCAAATCTTGCCTACTTAGATTGTTGTCGTGGTTTAACCCTGGCCGGCAACTAAGCACCCTGCAGCTGCTCGCCCACTCACCCACCCCACCCAGTGGGATGGGGAAGAGAATAGAAAAAAAAAACCCTCGGGGGTTGAGATAGGACAGTTTAATAGGACAGAAAGGAAGGCAAATAACGATAATAATAATAAAGTGACAATAATAATACTAAAAGAATTAGAATATACAAAACAAGTGATGCACAATGCAATTGCCCACCCCTCGCCAACCGATGCCCAGGTAGTTCCTGAGCAGCGATCCACCCCTCCCAGCCAACTCCCCCCAGTTTATATACTGGGCATGACATCATATGGTATGGAATATCCCTTTGGCCAGTTTGGGTCAGCTGTCCTGGCTGTGTCCCCTCCCAACTTCTTGTGCCCCTCCAGCCTTCTTGCTGGCTGGGCATGAGAAGCTGAAAAATCCTTGACTTAGTATAAACACTACTTCGCAACAACTAAAAACATCAGTGTGTTATCAACAGTATTCTCACACTAAATCCAAAACACAACACCATACCAGCTACTAGGAAGAAAATTAACTCTATCCCAGCCGAAACAAGGACAATCGTGTATGCCCAACAGCAGCATTACATATATTATGCAGCATGCCCCACGAGTAACAGAGCTTAGCCTGGGATGTTACTACATAGGTCCAAAAAAGGCTCTCAGTAAAAGGATGGCTTCTTTCAACTGAAGGTCATGTCACCAATCACACCCTCTCCAAGAAGGTCTTGAGAACATTTGCTTCCACTGCCATTACCCTTGCACTCACTGCTTTCCCCCCAGTCAGCCAGCTTCAGATGGGAAACAAAATAATCTGTAGTGAGAGACAATATCTGATAGCAAAATTTATTATTTTAGCTTAAGAGCAACTTCACCAAAATCTGCTCCTGCTTCAATGCCCCCTTACTCATCAACAGAATCTCTTCTCTGGTATAAACAAGACACCAAAAAAAAAAGGAAAATGGAAAGAGGAAGTGGACAGAATTTATTCAGCAGCTGCCACCGCTGCACAAGTCAGAGAGGTAAAGAAATAAAACAAAGAAGGGCAGTTAGGCCAGCTGAGCTTAGGTCACAGTTAAAAAGTTCAGAAGGGGCTCAGACCCAAACCCACAGAGCAGCAGAGGACTTCTTTGGGGTGGTAAGAGGCAAGGGAATAAAACTTGCAATTCATATCAGCAGTAGTTGCTGATGTAGGGCAAGAGATCTCTATAAAACAAACCTCAGCACCCCTTCTACAGGACCACGATACTCGTAATGCAGCACAATTCAATGGCTAGATAAAACGGCTGTGTTTTTGCAATCATCTTTATACTGATGCCATACATTTGAATATAAATATGTATCAGCACTCAAACTTGTTTTGATCATCCATGTGGCACTCACATTCTCTAAAGCAATATAAATAATTTATTTCCCCTCATTTTCATGATTGTTTTACGATGAATCACATATTAGAGACACGCCAGGAGAAAGAGCTTTCCTTCAATCTGAACTAAAATCCCTTTCAAAGCAGTCTTCCTGTGGGTATTCCTACATAGCCTTCCTGATCTTGGAATAACAATGACTACTCAGCAACTGAAACAAAACTTAGTTTGAGGTATAAATTTTACCGAAGCAGATTTTGAGTCTAGTTGTGAAATTTATTCTTCAAATTTTTCTTAAATGCTACAAAATTCCTTCTGTTGACAAACACTTATCATACTTCTATTCAACAGAAATACATTAAAATTTAGTTACCTGCACCGTGCTCCTCTCAGGGTTGAGAAACACTGTTTTTAACTCACCACTCTGGGAATCAACAGCCATGTCACTGCCAACAGTACAGAGGTTACTGCGGGCCTGGGATGGTGACTAATCAATCAGGTGGCCAGATAGTACTATGCAGCCACCATAAACTAGTTTTTGGCAACCAAACTAGTTAGCTTCCAGCTAGCTCAGCTGCCTCCAAACAAACCAGCAATGTCTCTGTTCAGAGCGTAAGCAAGATAATAATTCTAGTGGGAATATTTAATTTTAAAGAATCGATATATGCTTACTTTCCTATTCTGTTAGGCCCTTCGCCTAGCTTGCAACCTGTCAGATACAGGGTACTCGGCTCCTTCACCATTAAGCCAATGCCTCCACTAATGCCTGCCCTGCTGAAACGCCCCTTCCACACAGGCAGCCACGCTTGAAAAAACTGGGATAACTGGTGCTATTTAGCTCTAACAGCTAAACAGCCTCATGATTATAAGCGCAAACTTTATTTTTTAGCCCAATCTCTTTGGTTTTCGCTTCATGACTCCTCTGCACCTATTCAAGAGCCCTTCGACGCCGCTGCACCTCTCCCCCCCTAAGCAAGTACCGGCCGTCTTCGCGGGGGGGGTGATTAAATACTCAGCCTGTCGACCCTTTTTCCTTACACCTTTCCCTTCCCCTCTCCCCCAGAGCTGAGAGCGTTATTTCCCTCCAGCCTGTCGGGACCAGGCAGGGTTCCAAGGCGACTACCAGCCCCTAAAGTTAGTTTCTCGGCCATTTACACACACACACCCCGACTCGTGAGGGGCCGCTGCGGGCCTCGCCTCACTGGGGGCTGGGCCCGCTGGCGTTCGCCATCCGCAGGGCCAGCCCTCACCCAGACCGTACCCCCCTCCCCGGCCACTCACGGGTAGAAGCTCAGCTTGCGCTGGTCCCGGGCGCTTTGGCCCCCTCGGTTCTTGCAGCAGGACGCGGCGCAGTACCGCGGCATGGCGGAGCGGAGCGGCGCGGGCGCGGGGCGGAACCATCCGCCCGGCGGCAGCGGGGGCGCGGGGGGCGGGAGTCGCGGGGACAACAGTCACCGCCCCCTCCCACCGCCCCTCGCGTCAGGGGAAGAAGCCCCGCCCAGCGGCGGCAGCTGCAGCAGTGGTCGTCCGCGTGCGCCGCGTCACGTGGGGCCGAGCGGCCAATGGCGCAGCGCTTCGTGTAGGAATCCCTGTCGGGGCGGGGGAGGAAGGTCTGCGCGAGCGCTGGCGGCGGTTGGGCGGGAGCGGGGCGCGGGGCGCTGAGGGGCAGCGGCCTCTGAGCTGGCGGCGGCGAGCGAGGGCTGAGGTGAGGAGCGCGGCGGGGATGGGGCCTTCCCCCGACCGGGAGAGGGGCGGCAGCGAAGGGCCTGGGGCGCTGTGGCAGGGCTTGGGGAAGGCGGAAGGGTGCTGAGGTAGCTGGAGGGAAGGCGGGCGCGGAGGGGCCGGAGAGGTTAGGGGGCGCTGGGGCGGCTGAGGGAGGAGGGCTGGGGACGGTTGTGGGAAAGGGGGAGGGGACACTGGGACTCGGTCTGGTGGATTTATTTGCCCTTTGGGCCTCTCTGGGCTCTCACCTCTCGCTAGGCCCATCTACTGGGGTCTTTCCCAAGCCTGGCCGACTTGGAGGTGGGACAGCGTCGCTTAGTGTCGCTGGTATCATCTGCTGAGCTCTGGCTCGGTCTCGCTTTGTGGTACGGCTCTAGCGAGATTCATTAGGGGTCTGGCTAGGGAGGATGATGCCAGTGGAGGCTCTGTTTCGTTTCCCTGTTCTCCAGAGCAAGATTCAGAAGCCTTCTCCTAGATTTGCTTTCTGTTCAGTATAGGAGAGGCCAAGAAAAGTACAAGCCCCGGCGTCTGACAGACTTTCCTGTAGCTGGCTGTAGACTAGGAGACTTGCTTACTCATCGGGTTAGTCGTGATATGAGAACCAATGGAAGACTTTGGTAACTTTCTTACTACTAATAAATCGTTTGCAAAAATAGTTATATGACATCAGGATTCCACTGGATAGTGCATCACAGTTCCTGTAGTCAGAGTAGTAATCAGAGCAGTAGTGATGCTGTGGTTTTCTGAGTATGTGAGACTTTGTGAATATAAGCATTTACCTAAGATCTTTGCTAATTACTTTCAAAGAGGGATGGAATAGGGTATTTGCATTGCAAGATGGAAGTAGCTCCTTATTTTCTATACGTGACAGATTTTATTCCAGGTACATCATCCTTAAACATCACTTCATCATGCAGCTATTGATAAATGTTGATAACACTCAATCAGTTCTTTATCAGTTTATCACCTCTATAATACTTTTGATAAACATTAGACAGTATACTTCTCATACCAAGCTGAGTGGCAGTTGAGATCTGTAACTACTTATCCAACGGAGTTAAATAGTTAATCTGTGTTAATAAAATCTCTAACTTTATTGCTAGATGTACCTAAATAAAATGTAGTTCTTCATAATTGTTAGGAGAGACTGTTTTGTGGCATGAGTTTACTGTCAAGAAGTATATGGAACTTAACAAATTCTGGAATGTGTTTTAAGTAACTACTGTGCATAGCCTGGAAAGTGAAACTTACCTGTCCCTTTTCAGTTGAGAAACTGAGGGAGAAGAGACATAAGCAGAGTAAGTGTTTGAAAGAGACTTTATTTTGAAAGAGATTGTAAAAATAATTAGGGATGGCAGGGCGGAGGTCAGGCATTTAACATCTTAGTTAACTAGCAATGCTAAGATGCTGACAGCATATAAAATAGGTATCTTCTAAAAAGTAAATCGAATAATGATGATAGTGTCTAAATGTAAGACTATGTCTTTGTGATAACCTTATAAGTTTAAAATGCTGTTTATATTGGAGTTTCATTTGTATTTGATTTTCATTTACATTTCATTTTGTTCTTATATTTGAGTTTCATTGAGTTGTTCAAGGGCAGCATTAAATCTGTCTACATTATTTTAAAAAATAGTGAAACTTAAGTACTGATGTTTTTTAAATATACTTTAGAATTCCAGTTAAAAACTAGAGGCAGCATAGCATAGAACTGCATTACAGAAATCCTAACGTAAAACTGTAGAAAAAGGAAAACTTGGGTGTAATTCATTATCAAGAATAATAGAAGTTGAGAAGGTTAGGCAGAGCAGAAGACTTTAAAGGAGTGACGTGATGTTCTCAGGCTCTGATGAGCTTGGGAGTTATAAAAGAGGATTTGGCTCTTAATGAAGGACATAAACTGCTCTTTTTAGCTCTTTTCAGTGTTTAATAGTAGAAGCAGGGAGATTAACCTTAAGAGAATGCAGCAGGTGATTATACAAGCACGATGCAAGTGTGGGGAAATGAAGTAAAATAAAAACAATCTCATGTGTGACATGAAGACGTAAATCTGTATCCGTAAAGCACAAACAAGAAGAAAGCCCCAAAAGTGTGGAAGGATGTACATGTGTGCAGTTCTTAGTGCCCAAGTGGCAAAGTTTCAGTTTAGTGAAGTGGTGAGAGAAAATACATGGAAAAGCCTTGGAACGGCTTGTACTAAAAATATGTCTGGTATCATGCATGAAGAATACTGAAAAGAACTGTCCGTTTGGTATCTAAGTACACTGATCAAAATACAATTTGTTTCAACTGCAGCTCCTTAACACTTGATATCATGCAGGCTGCTAGCCAAATAAATGCTTAAGAGGGCATGGCTACGTTACTCTTTACGAGCTTTTTCGCTCTTGCCTCGCAACATTCATTTTAGCCCCCTGACTTACCTATTAGAAATGGTATTTTTTTCCATTTTTTGGTGCTTGGGTGTTAATTTTCTTTAGAGGGTATGGACTTTCTATTAAAGGTGTAATTGTCTTATGTGCCTGATATTCTAAGGTTTTGAACTCTGCTTGACAAATGTTTGGGCCACATACTGTCTAAAAGTATTCTAACTTTAACGGTACTCAGACTGTAAGGTTAGTTTATTCAACTTTCAGGAAAGTAATACCATTCATCTCTGAGTTGTACTTACGATACACTCAAATCAGTGTAATCCAGTGAGGGGGACATGTTACTTCTGGCATGTTCAGGGCCTTGTCGTACATCCTGCTGGTTAGGTGACAGCCAACATTCTATCTTTGAACATTCATGTTTCTGTACTCTGTGTTTTAAATATAATATGCACAGGCCTTGGAAAAATCATTTGATCTCCTCTTCTCGTAGGAAGAGCTCACCCTGTCCTTCATAAAAATCATGAAAGGTCATGTGGCTACGTGGAACTGATTTTTCTTATGACTTATGCCACAGCTTTTTCCCTCAGTTCTAGCATCAGTTTGTTTTAAAATGTAACTTTTTGACAAATATGTTGCTGACAAAAAGTTACAACTTTTAAGTATTGTTGAAGCTGCTTGTCTTGTGTAGAAGACTTCTGTTTTGAGTTCAGTTCAGACACTGAGAGTTTCATATGTAAACCTTTATATGCAGTGGTATTTATCAGATAAATTCTTTGATATCAAAGATATGGTAGGTGTTTATAGTACAATCTAATATGAAAGTAAGCTAAGCCCAGCCCATTGGAAAGTAAAGGAAAACGCGCCCTACTTGACTGAACTCTGTACTCCCTTCTGAAGCTGAACATGAGTGTCTAACGGTCTTGTCTTCATGCACCTCACAGTTGGTCTCTAGGCCAGTTGTGTTTTCAGGCTCTTACTGTTGCACAAGCTAATCAGTGAATTGGTCTTCCAGTAGTGAGTGGGTTTTTGCAACCTGTGCTTAATTTAGAGCTGCTGTGTTTATGGTCCTAGAACTCAAGGATTAGTTTAAAGGTAGTTCAGGTATGCCAGCATGAACTGTTTGATATAGTGAAATGTATTGTATATTTACTTCAGCAACTCTGTGGGAGAATGTACAGTTAAGGATAAGTGTAAACCAAAGATGAACACTGAAGCATGCTTGTGATGCATGTGAAATATGAATTTACAGTGTTTTCATGTACATATTCTGTGATTATGAAACTAGGGGAATGGAGTTTGACACATGTGAAACAACGTGCTTGCATGTCTGTCACTGAGTGACTCCTGAAACATACAGGTCTTCCTCTTCAAGCTTATAGTTGTACCTTTAAGTTTTTGTGGAACCTGAAATACCTTGTTCTTCAAGTATACTTCTTTTTCTTTCTAGGAACCAGAGAAATGGCAACTACGCAATCTGTCTTCACGTTTGCTCTCTGCGTTTTAATGATAACTGAATTAATACTGGCTACAGAGAGCTATTATGATATCTTAGGAGTTCCAAAAAATGCATCTGACCGCCAGATCAAGAAGGCATTTCACAAGCTGGCTATGAAATACCACCCAGACAAAAATAAGAGTCCTGGTGCAGAAGCAAAATTTAGAGAAATTGCTGAAGGTAATATATGCTAACCTTAGTCTTAATAATTTGATACATGGCTTGTATTTGTGAGTAAATGTGGTAACTTAAGTATACTCTGTTTTTACTGAATAAGAGGTGAAAAGATATTTTTTTCTTAATTCTACTTCTGTGGTGTCAGATGTCCAATATCAATAACTGACTTGTTTCTGTGTCCTTGCACATAGGCAGACCTTTTACACAGTTTATGCATTCCTCCTTATTAGGCTTTTTGGCTTATGCCTCTTCTCACAAAAAATACTTGGCAGTAGGACAACTTTAGCCCTAGGAGGTTAATTCTTATCTTTTGATCTGTCTAGTAAGGTCCAACTCAGGATTACTAGGGCTTCAGGGGGACCTAACAGCAACCTTCCAGTAACTATGGGGAGATTATCAAAAAACCACAGCAAAGTGGTTCATGGGGGGAGTACAAGAGACAACAGGTGCAAGAGATTCAGAGTGGTTATAAGGAAAAACTTTTTCACCTTGAGGATAGGCCAGTGTTGGAACAGGTTGCTTAGAGAGGTTGTGCAGTCTCCAACCTTGGAGATTTTTCAGGAATGAGCGGATAAAGCCCTGAGTAACCTAGTCTGACCTCATAACTTGACCCTACTTTCAGCAGGAGGTTACAGCAGAGACCTTCTGAGGTCACTTCCAACTTGAATTATCCTGTTATCCTAGGAATACACCATTCATAAGTGTTTTGTGATAAAATATAATGGTGGGAGCGAATAATAAAGAATAGAAAAAGGCTTGCTGAAAATAAGGTGTTCCCACTTCTGCTCCCCATAGACTGTTATAACATCCATCTATTTGTGTAGTTCTCCTAACTAAGCTAACAAGAGATTTCTGGGTTTTACCTTCTTGTCTGCAGAAAAGTTCTTTTGAAAGAAAGGTAGTCATTAATATAGTGAAAGGGAAGGACAGTCTTGTTAGATACTTACTGCAGTTGTTAGTACCTATTGCAGGAGGAATTGGGAACTCTTAAGTAAGTGTTGAAGTATATAGAATAGTTGCAAGCCTGTGACAGATAAGAAAATGGAAGCACTTAAAATACTTAATGTTATCAGAATGGGTATATTGTCTGTCAGAGTTTCTGCCCTGGAACACCAGTAGCTGTAGTTGTGGACCAAAGATCAGATGGAAACCTAATTCCATTTCAGGTATATCCAATCACAAAATCTAGGTTTATTGTTGAACTTTTGAAAAATTGAGAATTTGGACATAGGGGAAATTCATTCCCTTTATCTCCTTGATGTTTATCTTGTTGCTTAGTTGTAACTGCGGTGTAGCTAGAACTTGCTGGCTGGCTGGCAAGTAGTTCTGCAGACACTGCACTGTATTTCTGTGATAGGAATGCAGTAGGCAGTTCATTTTGTTAGGTAGAGCTCCTGACTTATCCTCTCTCCTTCAGTCTTTCTGATCACCATGTGTCATTGCTATTTTCTTTCAAAAAGACACACTAATCTTTATTGCTAGTTAAACTATGTTGTATTATGTGAATTTAAAATTTTGAGGATATACTCTGTCCTCATAGTATAGCTGTATTTATTATTATAAATAAATAACTATTTTGAAACAGCTTATTACGGATTGGAGAAAGTTAAACAAATGTTGAGCTTGACTGGGCTTGCATGTTAAATGAAAGTCTTGCTTGAAATTTGTTGTGTTGAGGGAGTGGGAGAAAGCTGTTCTTTGTATTTGTGTATGGTTTTCTTTTGTTCCTTTTTTTTAAATGGGAATGTAAGTAAACTTTTTAAACTTTTTTTTTTTAAATGGAAATAGCATATGAAACATTATCAGATGAGAATAAACGAAGAGAATACGATCAGTTTGGCCGTCATGGAGGACAAGGAAATAATGGAAGCCCATTCCATCAGTCATTTAATTTCAACTTTGATGATCTGTTCAAAGACTTTGACCTCTTTACTCAAAACTCACGGTCCAAAAAGCACTTTGAAAATCACTTCCGAAGTCATCGGGAAGCTCACAATCGGCAAAGACGTTCTTTCCAAGAGTTCTCCTTTGGAGGTGGACTGTTTGATGATGTGTTTGAAAATATGGAAAAAATGTTTTCGTTTAGTGACTTTGAAAATGCACACCGACATGCGGTGCGAACTGATACCAGGTTTCATGGATCCAGCAAGCACTGCAGGACTGTCACTCAGAGACGAGGAAACATGGTTACCACATACACAGACTGTTCCGGACAATAATGTTTCCTTTCTTTTCATCTCTCTTCTTCTTCTTTCAACATCTTCATAATCTTTCTTGGTTTTGTGCTAACATGGAAAAAATTCTTTGAACTGTTTGTTCTAAAAAACACTTAACTGCTATAAAGAAATTGTAGATGAAACTAATCTTCAGAATAGAAACAACATGCATTTGGGAAGTAGATGTCTCAGTAACTACTTAGAATGGGAGAGAAATAATCTCATGTGACAGAAGAAATTATGTGTATTTCAGTTTAGTAAACACTTTCCATAAATTTGAACTTCAGCACAAGATATATATTTTTAATTTTAGAAATGTAATATAATTTTTTCATATACGCCAGTTTAGGACTGTTTGAGTTACTGGTGCATGGATTGCAGCAGAGGAGATACTTTAATTTTGAAGTGCTGCTTTTTTTTTATCACATCTTTCCAAGTTTTCACTTTCAGTTTTTACCTGATACGGACTTACTGTGCAAATTGGATAATTTACACAAAATAGCAGCAGAAATGTGACTTACCTGGGTCTTTGTTACTCTATCCAGCATTGCAAATGTATTAATAAATAAAACACTTTTTTAAAAAGTTGGAAAATAACAAGAGGGAGTATGTTAAGATTGTGCTTCACCTAGGAGAGTGATGTAGGAATTACTTGTATTTCCAAATAGCCTTTCATTGGCCTGAAAAGATCTTAGGATTTGAATAACCCTTGACTTATTTAAGGGATATTCATGTATGTAGGTTTGTGTGCACACAAGGTCTTTTTTTTCTTCCAAAACAAATATCTCTTTAACAAGGTTTGGAAGAGAACACCGAAAACACTCTTGTTTTATGCTTATTATATTACCACGTGTGCAATGTAGTTTCCGTAGCTCAGTTTATTGAACTTAAATACTCCTCTGTGCTCTTGTGAACTTAAGATAAGCTTGCCTACAGATTCCTAGTGTTTCTGGAAGGGTCTAAATAAAAAATAGATAGTTTGTGTTTAGATTGACAGATTTATTACCTGTCAGCAGGAATTTTTCAGCATTGTGATTTGAAAGGTAAATTCTTAGCATAAACACAGAGTAAAACTGAAAATTACAGTTGTTGTATTCATCTTATGCCTTGTGGTGCTGGAACCTGCTAGTAAGGACAGTACTAATAGGTATCAATTTCAGCACCATGGAAATCCATAACCAGTCTATTTAAAACTTAAAAAAAGAAAAAAAAAAACCCCAACCCCAAAATCCCACAACAAAACCCCTGAATATTTTAACTGATGTCAATCCAAAAGTTCTGTTTTATTTCTTAACTAGTAATACAGGTTTAATATATTAAATTGGTTCTCCTTAATAAGATTACTGTCACCCACATATTGCTGTCCCTTTAGAATTGAGATAAGAATTTACCTTTCAGATTGATTGCATGAGCAAAATGAGCATTTTAAACTGCAGTGTTCTAAATAGGCTTTGAGTTCTTAAAATCTTTATCAAAAGAGATTTAACCCTTTGCTTCTCGGATGGATATTGAAAGCTGCCTATTTGCTAAGTAACTTTAACCTTCCCCTCAAGGGTACGTATTATTGCTTGTTCAGTTTTCATTCACTAAATACTTGGAATGAGTTGTTGCATTATATTAAGTGCTTTTCCTTTTCCATGTTCTTCTTTATTTATTAATAGACTAATACCTCATATATGGTCTTTGTAGAAAGCCAGTAATTTGTGCAACATTATCGGAATGTGCAATATTCTTATAGTAGGAAAAGTGCTGGAGTGAGTGTGTTTGTCATTTCCACCCTTTTTCTGTGTAAGTAGAGATTTTTAGTTTCTTCTGTGTAATTAATATATGATTCAACCAGAAGTTGTAATTCATGTAGATTTTTTTCTTTAACATGCTCAGTCCTGTGCATGAATCAAATTATCTGCCTGATTCGTATCATATGGGCATCCAAGTGAACAAATTCTTAACTTAAAGTTCTGAATTACTTTCTCTCACAAATACCAAGTTTTTTTAGAGGGCATTTCTGTATGCATTTGAGGAGAATTGTTCACAGTGATAAGACTTTGGAATGATGTGGCCTTTAGTATTAAATATAAGAGTATTAGCAAATGTCCTTTAGGGATGATGACTGCTGGAACTTAGAGGTGGGAGGCAACTGTAGAAGCAGGATGCAAAGGTAAAATGTTAATGCCTTTCTTAGTCTAGTGAATATTTTCTTAATTTAAAAAAAAAAAATTGAAACAGCAGAATAGGCAGTTCTTAAGTGTGGGAGAAGGAATATTTAAAGTTCCTACTAGAACCAAACCATTGACTTCTCCAAAGGTAGTTTTCTCCAGTTACGAACTTGGGTCCATTCCCAAATCCTGAATTAGAGGAATAAAAGCTAAAATGAGCACTGTAAATTGTAGGAAACACAGCCACCCCCAGAATTTAAGTCTGTGTTAAGTGACTGTATGAGTTCATCATCTTTCAGGCTAAGCTTTTAGGTGAAAATCAAGGGTCCTTGGCTGCTTCTAGGTTAGCTTCCCCCCTTTAAGGATGCTCCAAACTTTATTAATACAAAGTGTACTTGTTTTCCTTAACTCTTTAAAGTCAAAGTATGAAACTGATAATAAAACAATAGGGTTGCTAGTTTTGTAGCTGATAGTACCTTAAAAAGACTTGCCTAGTCTATTTTTATCTGCTTCCGTATTAGTTCCCTTAATTACTTGTCATAGGAAAACCAACAAATACTTCCTGTTATTCCTATGGCTTCTCCAAGTGACCTTTCTGCTTGTTTTCGTTGTTGATCCAAGGTAAAATCCAAAGGAGAGCTCGTCATTAGTATCGAAGGGTCTAGTGCGTTGCTATCCATATGACTTTCTATGATGGGTACGCATTGAATAGACTTTAGCTGAAGAAATTCAGGCAGGCTTTCCTCAGCCAGGAGTCTTCCGTTCCGTGGCTGTCAGAACACAAGCTTGCAAAACATGTTGTGCTTCTCACTTCTTCAGAGCTGTTGCACATTCTGTTCCTATTTATAGTGTTTGCTTCATGGCAGGCTCTCCAGCGGAAGTCCTGATATAACCTTATGACACCCCTGACTTCAGAAGTTTCTCAAGTGCCATCTTTGATCTCCATGTCTCGTGAAAAGACCCAGCAAAACCTTTTTTTTTTTCTTGTGTGAGGGTGAAAAATACAATTCTTAACTATTTTTTGAAAGGCTTATGCTTATGTAACTACAATGGTTGAGTTTCTAAAACTTTACAAGAAAATAGTGGGTCTTTTCATGTTTGTTTTTTCCCATTATACTTTTGAAACACAGTATTGAGTGGAGATGAAAGTACTGTAAACTTAATTAGGGTGCCATTACATTAAACGTGTGAAAATGGTTTGTGTGTGATGTCTTTTTTCCTTTTTTTTTTTTCCTTTTCTTCAACAGGTAGACAGAAGCCAGATTCAAGCCGGTTGTGCAGCACTTGTTTTTTGTGGAACATTTTGACCACTACATTTTCCCTGAATGGGATGACGGGGTTGGCAGGGGGAAGGGAGTGGGGTTGAAAAAAAATTGACTTAACTTTACCTGGTTTGGTTTTTTTTAGGGACGTTGGGAATGGGTTGGAGTTTAGGCATTATGCCTGTAAACCAAGCGGACGAAAAAGCCCGTGCAAAAGGACTTTTTTCTGACAGGCAGTGGGTCTAAGAGCTGAAAGCCTCTGCCTTCAGCTGTTGGGTCTCTGCCTGCTGCCTGTGCTCTGACCACCCCCCTGAGGTGCGGGAGGGCAGTACGGCCAATGCTAATCGGCCTGGATTGCCACCGAAGAGCGCAGATTCTGAAGCCGAGGTTAGGATGCTGTCGTGCTGATTCGAAAGTTGACTGCAAGACTGTGCTTGAAAGTTCTTGTTTTCTGGGTCTAATCCTTAGAAGGTGGAGGGTATAAAAGTTTTGGGATTTGGTATGTCTCATCGGGCCGTTTCTCAGAGCAGTCTTCCCTGGAACCTAAGCACATCTGCCATCTTAACGCAAAACCAAATTTTGAGGACTAAATGTGTTGGAGACAATGGAAGATCTGCATTACAGTTTTATGCTGAGGAGTGTGGGTTTTTTTTTAAAGTATTTGTAAATTGAAAGCTCACATCAGAAGTGTCTGTTGGACTTGAAGCAAAAGCCTTGTGCGGAGTACTGTGACTGTGCCGTGTATGGGGCTCATTTCAGAAGAAAATGCTGTTCAGAGGATCATTTGGCTCTGGCGGCTGACGTGGCTGAGCCTGGCAGGTTAGTGATTCAGGCCCTCGGGCAGTGATTCATACAGCCGTGCTGCTGACTTCTGTAGTGTGGGCACCTGTTTCTTTAGGGACTGGACAGAGACCAGCTTTGTAGAGGCCACTTAGCAGTTGTGGTATCAATTGACTGTCAGTCACTCCTCGTGTAAGTCTGAATCAATTCTAGGTTAAGGCTGTAACTCATCCTTGATTCCCGTTTGTTTAAAAAAACAAAACTGCTTTGAAGTGATGGTACTCCAAAGCTTAGGCACAGTGAAAAACAACACTTTATATGGGGCACATTACCTATTAAGCAGTGGCGTTTGATTCAACAGCATCTATTTTAAGAACTACGGTAACACTGAAATGAATGTTACTGCTTGTGTCGTTCCTGATGTGGTTGCAGTAGCACCAAAAGGTGCTGTGGAGGAGCTCAGGTCATGTGGGATGGCTGCGGTATTCTACCAAGACTTTGAGACGCTAGCTGGAGGCGGTAGACTATCTTTTCCAAGCAGTTCTTCTGGGACAGTTCACCAAGGAATGAATGTACACCCAGTATTGACATATATGTATTCACTGGGTTTTTTTTGGGTGGGAGGGAAGGGCTAGGGTTTTTATTTATTTATTTTGGCTTGTGTTGCAGGTCTGTTGAGAGCCTGAGTTGTGTGTTTCTCTAGGCTGGCAAAAACCAACGCACTTCTCAAAGGTATCCGTGAGGAGAAAGAGGGAGGTGCCTGACCCATCTTTGCTCGGCCTGACAGCCATTCTCCAGCCATAGGCAGCTAGGAAGGGGTGCTGACAGTAATCTTGATCAGTGGTTCGGGTGTCTGGCCGCTGTGGGGGTGCAAGCCTGACCTCAGAGCTGTCTACTCCAGTGGAGATGCATGGAGTGTTCGCATTGTATGGGTCTGATGCTTGGGTTTTGCAAATGCTGCCCCAGGCTCTTTTGACTTGCAGATGCAAATGAGACTAAGCTGAGGAATGTTTAGGGAAATGGATCATCTTGTGTTTTGGTTTTTTTGTTTGGGTTTTTTTTTTTTTTTAAACTGCGTGGAGTACTTTTACAAGGAAACCGGAGTGGAGAGAGGGGAATGAGGAACCCAGTAAGCTAGTGCTGTCTGAGTTAAGGTAGAGAGGACCTCTGTCAATAGCTCATTTCATGAACACGTTGTTTGTGGGGCTGTAACGTCCCAAGTCCTAAGCTGAAGAATTGTGGCTAGCATACATCTGCAAGCCAGAAGCACAAGCAGAGACAGTTACAGGCTGGATGTAGAGGAACCAGAGGAAATAATGTTTGCAATGATTGCTCCGGTGTTAAGGTTCACCCACCTCCTTATGCCTCACAGCACCCCTCACTGCATGAGGATGGCAACCTCTACCCTGGGGTTTCTCCAGGAAGTAGTCAGGATGAAAATAAGTGTTTCTGTTTCAGTTGCTGGTCAGGACATAGATGAAGTGTTCACGTAGCCCTCTTTTCTCCACACTCCTGACTAGGGAGTGGGGGGTGGTGGTGGTGGGGAATTGGCCTGGCTCCAGAGAAAGACCAGGAATTGTGGAAGATCCAGGTGACATAAGCACTGGTGGTGTAGTTTGTCTTCCAAAATACGAATCTCCTGCAATGCAAAATGGAGCATGGCTTTAATAACGTGAACTGTGGGGCAGACAGTGTATGGAGATATGAGTCCTGGGGTGACTTCAGGGATGTTACAGATGTGCCGCAGGATATAGATGAGCTGCAGGATGGTGTCCTCAGCCCAGTCTGGGGTGTGGAGGGTGGGATATTGTTTCAGAGTCCAGAACATCTGCTATTCAGGGTGGATGAGGTCAACCTGCTCCAGAAGTGCAGAATATTGAGTAGTCCACATCAGCTGACCCTGGGGCTATACCTGTGTTGCTGTCTTCTGAAACTGTAGTTTCCAGTTTCACATCGAACCCTCTTGTTAGGCACCACTTGTTACTAGAATTTTATCTAGACATGAGAAAGAGAGAGAATACATTTTAGGCGGTTACTTGTTGATGATATTGCCATCATCTGTTCTTCATCTCCCACTGGCACGGAAGTGAATATGCTAAATGTGAAATAGGAAAGATGAACTGAGCCTTGTCTGAGGGGTCCCACTTGACTTTAATCCATTTCACTTTAGCACCTGGCACTTTCAAGATTTTTAGCCTTGAATATGCAGGATTTTGGGTAGTGATCTAATGAAAAGTTGTGTATTATGCCCACAGGGCAGGAGTAACATACGTTTCTCTTCTGCCATGCAACAATAGGCACTTTAGAGAACTCAATTAAATTATAAAGCAGAGCTGAAATGCCTGTCCTGGGGCAGTGTTTGCCAGACTCCACCTGGCTGAAGTAGGGGAACCCATTGAAATGCCATGATCGTAATGCTGAGCATGCAGAGCTCCAGCTGAGGAAGAAGATACTCTCTCCTCTGCCCAAATTCTTTAATGAATCCAAACAATTACTTCAATTCAGTCTTTCTGCTTTAATATGTAAATTGGTGACATGAAAGTTGTTTTGAAATAATACGGGTCTTTGGCCTGTCAGGCAGCTAACCCATGCTCGGGTTGATGGTTCTGCTACCTCTTGGTAGCTCAAATTGGAGACAGGTGGGCAGGCAGGGCAGAGGGAGCGCTCGGTGTGTTGCTGGGATCAGCGTGCAGATGGCATCACTTGTGTACAAATAAATGAAATAATTACCTGTGCAGATGGAGCATATATACAGCTTGCTTCTGCTAGGAGCTGAATGCAGAGCTTGTGGCTTGTTGGTAGAAGTGTTATTAAAATCAAGAAACACACATTGGCTCCTCTTCTTCTTACACCCCCCTCCCTTCCCCTCCCCCCCCCCCCCCCCCCCCCCCCCCCCCCCCCCCCCCCCCGCTTTTGATGTCTGGGGCTCTACTCTGCTTCAGGCCTACTTTTCCCATTTGGCAATGGCTATAGTTATTATGTTTCTACTTGCTCTGCAAGTCTCTGTCAATTCATTTTAGTCTGTGCATACGAAACATATTTTGCAACCCAATGACATTTTTTTGAAATGGTACAAACCACTTCAGTGCAACCTAATTTCCTCCTGTCTGTCTTTCCCCATGTCCTGTTGAGTTAGCCAAGTACACAGCACGGGGTTTTGTACTGGTTTTCTGCTTTTCTGTTTGTAGGAGGACAAATTATACCCAATTTTGCATGAAGTGAGACAGGTGCTGACAGATGATATCTTACATAAAATCTGCTGATATAAATTTAACTTACAAATGTTTTTGAAAAAAAAAATTGACCTGACAGAATGAATTTATGTCTGATCAGCACTTTGCATGATAACCTTGAAGTTTAAAAATAAAAGCAAACCCCCGCACCCAAATGAAAAAACCCTATGTTGTTGAGTGTGTAGACTAACTTGAGCAAGGTAACTGTTTTCTCTGACAAAATTTCTTCTGTGTTGGGGGAAACGGAACTTTTAACACATGATAAATAAACAAGGATCTTTAAGAGATACTGGAAGGAAGTGGCTGGAGCACTTAGACCTCCACAGGTAGCTTTATGCTTGCTTAAAAACAATGATTTATTTCAACTTATGGGCACCTAACAAATGCAACATGTGACACTTCATGAAGTTATCCCCTTGTCAGCTGAGTTTTATTAACTGTTCTTAAGTGCTGTCTTACGTCTGCCCAGATCCAAGGTATTTGGATCAACTTACATGTCCTTCACTGGCTGCGAGAATGCAAGTAGTTATCCTGAGTTATCGCTGCTTAGACCCACAGTAACTTATTAGATGCTCGTAATTCAGTCATGTGTTTGAGCCCTGACCTGAGTTACCCATGGTTACTGGGTATATACCCAGTAAATAATCTGAGATAGGGCCACGAGGAGAGGCCAGACTTCTTGGCTCCTGATGTTGTACCGTTATCATGAGGTTATTCTGACTCTACTCAATCAGGTCCTGCCTCCTGAATCAGTGTCAAATTAAAATGCTGCATCAGGTAATGTTTTTGGCCGTGTTATAAAACATGTCCTGTGTATGCAGTGCTTCTATTGAAACATCTTTCTTGTGTTGTGATGAAGGTGGATGGGGAACTACGCCTGTTTTATGTTGATAGTAATGTATTTTTTTCACACGTGGATCTTTAGTGGAGAAGACATAGGTGGTTATTTTCACATCTGTGGATTTACCAGTAATTCAGTCAGTCCATGTACTAAAAAGGATGCGGATGGGAAAAACTGCAAATGCAACAAGACTGTACATTTGAAAAAGGGTGGATCGTGCCATAAAGAATGGGTAAGCATGGAGAATGGGCAATTTGTCACGGAGCATCACAGCTGCCCAATAAGCGGTCTCGATGTGCCAAGGAGAGTGCATTTGAGAGAGGGAATATGACGACATCATTGCATTTACATGCTGCAGGAATCATGTGGATACACATTATTTACGCCTGTATGTACCATTTCCAGTAGGTGGCTGACTGTCACTTCACACTGACTGAAGTACTATAAAATAACAGCTGTCACACCTCATGAGAACCACAGTCTAATCTAACAATATCATAAATCTGTTTACTTGCTGTCCATGAAGCCTAAGGACCACAGAAATGCTACATCGCACAGCAGTACTCCCCTATGAAATAAACAACAAGCCATCTTCAGTGCATTTTGTTAAGCCATACAATTCTTTTCAAGGCAAATAAATATACAAATTAGGTTCAGAAAATATATTAGTCGCCTAACACATTCTAGAAATACAGGCTTATTTCCTCTGAAGATGCTTGAAGATTTTACTCCATTTCCAATCTCAAAAAACAGCAAGCAAACATGTACCCAAAACAGTGACTGGGAGATTATTCTGCCTCGGAAAGTTTTTGTTTTGTTGCTTTTTTTTTTTTTCCCCCCAGAAGTCCACTGACATGCTGGTCTTTCTGTAGAGATTATGTTTCTTCATGCTGGAACTGTTACAAAGAACTGTTGTAAGAGAGAAAAAAAAATAACCTCCAAAATTTTGTTGCATTAAAAATGTGAAAGAACAGCTATAAGAGTAATCTCTTCACAGTCATTTCTTGTATGAGTAAATTAGCAGTATCAGTGGATATTGTAACTTTCTGTGAATACAGTGGTGTCGTAGGGAACAAAACCTGTCATATTTGCTCAACTGATCTGTAGAGCTCTATGAAGCAAAAGTAGACATAAACCAATATTAAAAACTTGAAAGAGTAAAGAACAGGATTTGCCATTTGAGGCAGATATAATTGTGGAAAAATTATTTGAGTTAGGTATTTTCCCTGTACAGGGTTCTCAAGGGTATCTTTTGTAATACACTGAAACTAATAACATCAGTGATGCTGGGTCAGATTTATCTTGTATTTATTACATGGCAAGTAATTCTGATGCTTCACTTCTTATGAGTGTTTTTGAGAAACTTTTGGGAAGCTTGGATGATTGCACAATAAAGTGGCAAATGGAATTCAAAGTAGATGAATGTAAGGTGATGTTCATGGGGTAAAATCAAAAATAATGGGCCTAGATTTGACCGTTACTATTAACCAGACGTTGTAGTTGTAGGGAACAGGTCCAGGAAAACATCAGTTCTGTGCTTAGGAGCAATGAGCACAGCAAACCAGATTTTAGGAAGGAGTAAACAACAAAGAGAACATAGTTATGCCACCATATAAATCCATGGTTCACCTACCTCTTGACTACTGTGGTCAGTTCTGATCCCCTTATCTTCAAGACGCTATGTGAGAACTGGAAGGGATTTGGGAAATGGCAGTGAGGATAATTAGATGGAAGAGCTTGCATACAAAGATTGAGTGAACAGATTAGCATTTTTCAGCCTTGAGAAGAAGTGGCTATGGGGGGATATGCAGAGGCCTACAGAACCATCAGTGGTAATGAGATAATGGATAGGGATTGACTGTTCACTGTCTTTTGGGCTACAAGGACTGGTCAGTTCCAGGAAAATAAAGAAAATAAGCAGTTCTTCATGCAAGAGAGAGATAGACTTACAGAACTTGCAAAAAAATAGGGTGGTGAAAAGACTATGGGGCAGACTCAAGGTGAAACTGGGCAAATCTTGGAAGAGTTTTCTGTTGGGGCTTAATAAACAGATAAATCCCTTCAAGCTCAGGAATTCCCCGAGCAGAAAATATTTGGAGCTGGGGGGAGCAGAAGGGAAAAACACCAAATGTGCTTACCCTGTGCTAACCTTCCTATGTGTTCACTTACTGGAACGGTTGGAGTTCTAGTAAGTCTAGAGTACTAGACTTGAAAGACCTTTGGTTTGAGCTAGTGCAGCCATTCTGATGTTTTAAGACTCTTAAAATCTCATACTATATTTAAGTAAGTTTGTTAATAATTCTTTTGCTTTTTGTGATCACCTTCCAGCTTGTTAGTATGTCTTCTTCTAGTAAGTGTGGTCTTGCAGGTGCATTCCTGCTCAGCTCAGTGTGATGTTCTCTGTGCAGATACAGTTCTGCCTGTCTTCTCTCACTCCTAATTCTCTTTCTGTACTGTGGTTTTTCAGGACAAATTCTGACTGCATGCTTAGTGTTATTCATGAATGTTATTAATGTTCTTTATTAGAAGAAAGAACTTCAGTCTTGTTCTCTTTTTCACCTGTATTGGTCATTTCTTATGACCTAGACTACTGCGCCTGCTCTTCTGAGAGCTAGATTATAAAATCAATGGATAACTGTAAGTTATACAATCTGAATTATACAGATCAGAATTAAAGAGAGAATTAAGGAATTAGATCAGGATAAAAGAAAGGCAGATATATTTAAAGGAACAGTATAAGAAATTGAGCCTTATTTGCATTCCTCATCTTTTTTTACAGTTTGCTATGAAAATGTATATGCAGGAGTATAGAAAATCCAGAACAGAGATTTGTTATATATCACGTGCCAATTTGACACCCAGTCCTGGCTTGTGAAGTTAGACTGTCATTGAGAAGGTTTGGTCAGTGGACTATTACTTACCTAAAATGACTTCAGCTAATTTGCAGAGGCCAGCAGTTAAGATGAACTGCAGCTTCGTCAGTTAGTTAACGTATTAGTAAGATATTTTCAGAAGTCTTTATCTTATATATCTCTTAGAATTACATACATATTGCATTCTCCCTGAAAAGCCAAATATATGGATAAAAAAGCTTCTCAGAAAAGATACCCTGGGTTCAGATCCCCTTTTGTAAATGATCCTCTCTTCTACTTGGTCAGTTTTATAAAGCCTAGGGATTGTTCAGGGACATCTGAGATTGTCCCCTCTTTTTTACTTGCTTTTATACAAACTCATGTACACACATGCATATACACACAGAGTGCCTTGTGCTGCTGCAGGGTTGTTGTCAGGCCTTCTAGTTACTGTGCAATGCTGTGCTCTCTGAGTCTATACCTCTGTGATGCAGAACTGTAAGCACGGGTACAGCCATGCCTAGCTGTGAGATATGGGGAGTGCAGTCAGATCAAAGGGTGTCCTGTCCTCCTTGCTGTCCACAATTAGTGTTTGTTCTGAGAGAGCAGCAGAGCAATGGTGAACCGAGTTCCCAAAGACACAGATATGTCCTAACCTGGGAATGATGGAACAGGGGTGGAGAAATCCCAGCTCCCAGTGCCATAATGCTGTGTCAGGAAGGATTTCTGACAACCAATTTTTTTCCCCTCAAGTTTCAGTTATTTATCACAAGCTGCAGTTCTAAGAAGTTAATCCTCTAGGCATAGGAGGGAAGTCAATGTTTACCAACCCTGTAGCTAATGATGTACTGGAAGGGCTCAGAATATTTTTACTCAGCACAGAACAGCACAGTGACCGCAGTACAGACCTGGAAGACAGCAAACTGCTTTAAGTATGCGGCCAGCTCCAAGGGAGGGATTCTTTGGAAGTTCATTCAGGGTTGCTGTTGCTTGCTCTTTACGGTCTTTTTAAAAGACTCAACCTCAAAGTCATCATCTGGACTAGGGGAGGAAAAAAATCAACAATGGCTTCTAGAGGGGTTTGCTAGCAGGGATTAGGAAGCTGGCTGGAAAGAGTGACAGTCGACAGTCTCTGCATGCTGGGCGTAGGTATGTAAAATCTTCAACTCTACTTATACTTGAGCTTGGAGCTATTTGCAGGATGAGCAAGAGAGATGACTGAGAAACAAAACTAGGGAAGGATCCAGTGATTCATGGTCACTGCCAGTTCTTCTGGTTACTCAGAATAAGACTGGTAAGATTTAAGAAAAGCCCTGCAAGGTTGGTCATAGCACTGTAAGTAACTGTGGGAGTCTGGAAACTCTTCAGTCAGAGTGAAGAAATGGGTGATGGCTGCCTTGACTTGTTTTAGTTAACAGACAGAGGAAGCTTTCCATGAAAAGACTTCTATGATCTAATTTTTCTTTCCTTGGACAAAGAGTACATGAATAATTCCACGTACTGGAGGATTTAAATACAATGAATGACTTATATGAGAGTTTGGGCAGTTCAGGGCCTTTTCTCAAGGGCATTGTAAATTGGCCAGAGTTACTTCCGTGTGAAGTATGGTGGAGAACTCTCAGGTCATTGCAGGCTGATGGGGCCAGAAGATTTGTGAGTCACAGGGAGCAAGGTTGGGAACTGATAAATCAGCTGAATATCAGTCAGCCTCTGTCTCATCAACAGGAGTGTATACCTTTATGACCACTGTAATTGTCTGGAAATGCAGGTAGGTGATTACAAGTATCTCTTACAGCAAGGTTTTAGGAGAATGCATCTGTTAAAGAAGATGAAAAATGGAGGTGAGGGTGGCAGTAAATGTGATGAGGAGGGGCTAGAGCCTGACATCGCGTCCCCACTGAATACAGACTATTCATGAAGGAGTCTGTGTTCTACCTGCACTTGCTGGTAGCTTGCAGATTAATTAATAGTTAAACCACCTCCTTGGCACCATACTTTTCTCCTTGAATGGCAAGGATAGTAATTTTGTCTCCTTTCTGATTGTCTTTTAGTGGAAAAAGAAACATACTTTTTAGGCGGTACCGTTCATGTGGGGTCCACCGAAACAGTGGTAGGGGCAGGAGCCCCTGTCTAGGGGCAGGTTTGCTCCAGTAGCACTGTTGCTGGACTTCCAGAACTCTCCTGAGCAGACGAGACCACTCTCAGGTGCCCTCATCTGGCTGTTTAAGGTATGCAGATGTCCTTCAGCGTCTTCTGTCTTCTTCAAAGAGCCAACAAAACCAGCCAAGTCCAGCCTGAATGCTTTCCTTGACAATGGAGCCTGAGGGTGGGAGGTGGTGTATGTGGGTATACAGCCGGCCAGGAAGAGATATGGAAAAGTTCCAGAGACTTGGAGAAATTTTTTTCAAAAGGTCATGTCTTTTCGAAGAACTGGATTATCTATTTTAAAGAAATCTGTGTGAAATAAAAAGGAAGATTGTTTAATTCTTAGTTTTATTATAAACTAATGCTTTTCCTGAGAGAGGTAGATTTCCTTCTATAAAAATTAACAGCTTTCCTTAGCACTTCAACAATGAAGGGAGAATTATCCTCACTAGTTCCAGAGTTGCACTCCAGCCTGATGAGAGATTAAAACTAGATTCTCAGCATATTTTCATACATAACTTCGTGTGCTCCTAGCAGCTTGCCAATCCTGTTCAGTTTAGAAGGACCATTTGAATGAATCAAGTTGTTTGCTAAGGCTGTAACCTAGGAAATGATCCAAAGCAAGGAGGCGGTCCAAACACTCCTGAACTTTCTGGCAAGACTAATTTCAAAACTTTCTGGAATCGAGGGTATGACCTGGCAGCCGATGGGAATAGCAGCTGAGCATTGAGCAGCAAACTCTTCAAATGTCTCAGGCACAGCTTTACTGCCAACTCTTTTTATCAACTTCAGAGCTATCATACCTTCAAAAGACAATGGACCATACATGGATTTAAAATGCTGAAAGGTAACATTGAAAAAATTTATTTCTTCCCAATCCCGTACTGCAGCTTCATGCACACGCAGAACATACAGTGCATCTGCACAGGCTTCAGCAGCGACCTCAGAATATAGACCCCCAGTCTGAACTGTGCCAGCACTGCTTTGAGGGTAGTCCAAGGAGATGGGTTAGAAATGGAATTGCACTGTTTTTCTGCCCCTGGTTTCTGGAGATGAGCCAGACCTTGGCATACTTGAAAGCAATTAAGGAAAACAAAACAAAATAAAAAGCAGGTCAATGTAACATTGCTGAGAGCCGGGCACAGGCCATTTATCGTCTGAATTAACCTTTCACACCATTTTTTGATAAAGTTGCTGTTGCTCTACTGAGACAGCATCATTTTTTCTCTTCTCTGTGAGGAGAATCTGGGACCAAATGTTTGCTGAGGCCATGCCAAAAACAAAGAGAAGGGAAAACAGGAATGTATGCCTGAAGGGCAAGGTAAGAGTCAAGCTGGGGCTTCCTCTCTCTGAAAGACCTAAAGCACAAGCTGCTACAGTGAGGAATAAACCTGGCATGCCTTTGGGTACTAATAGCCGACTCTGCCTGCATTTTGTTCTTTTCTGTCCGTGGCAGCTAAAATCAACATGGCATAAGAAAGGCAATGAAGCAGGAGCTTAACTAATTACTGAGTCTCTGCTGGCGAAGCCGCGCTAGTTCGCCTAACCCCAGACTCTCCGTAGTGGCATTCTGCTGCTGCCAGATCTGAAAAATGTGAACTGCCAGAAGTGCTCTTCTCTTACATTAGCAAAGAGGAGGTTATTGATGTAGCTGTATTAAACTGGAGGAGGAATGGGAGAAGGAGGTGGGTGAGACACTGCTTTCTTGTCTCCAGAGACGGTTATATTGGCAGAAGAATATCAGCCTTCAAAGTGAATGTTGAAAATTGAAGGAGGATAAGAATTAAAACACACAGCATTTGCTGTTGAGATTTTTATGAAAAAAAATACCACATTTTGTTATAGATGGAATGGGCATTTTTAGGTCCCATATATGGTCTTTCAATGTCGTTATCCAGTTACTAGTTGTACAATTTAAAATCAGGACATCATGTATTTCATGTTTTGCAAAAACTCTGAAAAGCTGACTCCAGGAAAGCAGCATTTTTAACGTTTCACCACTGGATGGAGACAGCACTCTAAAACTTGTGAGTAATTACTAATGGGACTGTAATGAAATCCCTTGCGATAAAGAGGCTGAATATATTAGTAGATGCTGCAGCAACAAACAGTGGAACACCAGCTAGATTTGTGGCAGAAACTGTATTGAAGGAACATCCTTTAGATTTGTGCTTGACCTATTTTTATGGTGAGAAAAGAAGAGATTTAGTTTAAAAAGATTAATTCCACTTCTCTCTACATACACACAAAGCTGCGATGACACAGACCACCAAGAAATAAGGAAAGATAAAGTGAAGCTTTCCAGGATCCTCTTTATCTTTTCCCAGGTCACAGTATATTTTTCCTGACAGGAGGATCCTTCAGCTTTGTGGGTCTGGCCTTGAGGGTTTGATGCTGCTGGTAGCCGCTGAGGTTGCTCCGGCAATGGTTGCAGTGGATGTCTTGTTTGCAGTGGAGATTCTTCCCTTGCTCAAGGACAGCGGGGAGGAAGTCGCTGGGTGGGAAGCAGCAGCAGAAGCAATTCCCACCAGCCTGCAGGTTGGTAGGAAGATCTTCAGAGATCACTGTAGGTTGGGTAGGAAGATCTTCAGAGATCACTGCAGTCTCAGAGGCGAGAGTACAGATGAGGGACAGCCTGCCCTATCAGGGTTCATTTCTCCCCTCACATATGTTAAGGCATTTTTACGCATTTTCTTCCCTTTTTGCATGTGCGTGTGTGTGCATGCATGAGAGAGAGGGGAGGAGGGAAGGCCTGCGGTGGTTTTTAGCCCCGCCCCTTATATAATCACACTGTGCTGCTCTGTTGCCAGCAATAACTTTTGAATTTGTTGAATGAATTAAAGACAAATTAAATGAATTCAAAGATAATGATATTCTTATAGATTTTGTGGAAATAGGCAGCTAGATAGATTGGAGACTCTTGAAGTGCCCTGACTAAAGGAAAGGCTGAAGTGTGAGCTCATGTATTATGGAACCCACTCTGGAGAGAGCTCTTATAAGTGCCCCTTCCCTGGGAGAAGCTTTAATCAGAGTTTGCAATCAACCACAAGATAAAAAACCGTAGGCAACCAGACTTCATCAGTTCAATAAGCACTAGAACTTCTTTTAAAAAGCAACAAACAGAAAAGTTGACCTGCTCCATTACTGTCTCTCCTCTGCCTCCAGGTCACAGAGTCTGCACAAAGTTTAAAAGCTGAGAATTTTCACAAATAAAAGCAGCAACAAAGAAAATAATATCCACTGAGGCTGATTTTTCATGTATCTGCTTGTTATAGTCAGGAGATGTATTTTCAGACAGCTCTGACATTGCACAGTGGTTAGTGGAGTAAAGCTCTTTGGGGAAAGGGTGTGGGGAAGGGAGGTTGAACATAAGAGTGTCTGACAGCTGCTGATGTATGCCTGTCACTTTTGTTCCCCAAATACAATATCTGTTGGATCAATTATATGCTGATTTACATGAAAATGTCTTCATTTTCACTGAAACCAAGGTTTCAAGTGTAATTCCTTTGCCAGCAGCCAAGTTTGATATCGATCATCAAGGCTAGATCCTTAAAGGTATTTAGGTGCCCTACTCCTGGGTGAAATTCTCTGCCTAACTTCACCATTATTCTGGTTTTGGCTGGGATAGAGTTAATTCTCTTCTTAGTAGCTGGTACAGTGCTGTGTTTTGGATTTAGTGTGAGAATAATGTTGATAACACACTGATGTTTTAGTTGTTGCTAAGTAGCGCTTATCCTAAGTTAAGGATTTTCCAGTTTCCCATGCTCTGCCAGCAAGCAGGTGTGCAAGAAGCTGGGAGGGAGCAGAGCCGGGGCAGCTGACCTGAACTAGCCAAAGGGGTATTCCATACCACGGAACGTCATGCCCAGTGTATAAACTAGGGGGAGCTGGCCGGGAGGGGTGGATTGCTGCTCAGGCATTGGTCAGCAGATGGTGAGCAATTGCATTGTGCATTACATTTTTTTTTTCTTTTTTTTTCCCTCTTTTTTTTGTTATATTCCTTTTATTACAATTATTATTATTATAATATTTCATTATTATTATTGTTGTTAGTATTATATTTTACTTTAGTTATTAAATCGTTCTTATCTCAACCCACGAGTTTTACCTTCTTTCCCAATTCTCCTCCTCATCCCACTGGGAGCCAGGGGGGAGTGAGGGAGCAGCTGCGTGGTGCTTAGCTGCTGGCTGGGGTTAAACCACGACAACCATCCAGGATCCCCAGGGAGAAGTCTGGTTCTGAGATGATAAAGCTGATCAGTTTGATGAGCAGAGTCCTAAACTACTACGGAGAAAGGCACAGACAGTCTTTAGGCATGAGGGGGAGCTGACCTTCTGCAGGTAGGATTTGTTTGCAGTGACAGACAGATGTTTGCAAGCATGTGCCTTGTTATTTACTTATTTGACTGCTCAGCTATTGGATATGTACCCACCTCATCTGTTATTCATCTGGTATGCTGTTGTTTGTAAAAAGAGGTGAGTACAGAAAGTCTTGAAAACCAGCTTTCCCTCACTATGTTGCAGGAGCACTCTGACTTGCAGCAAGCTTAGATTAAAAGGAACCAGACTGAGTTTTCCTGCCCACCCTACTTTTTGCTGTTTTTGAGGAAAGCCCTGATGTGAGAGGTGGTCAGGGGGTGCGTATGCTGTTATATGGCCAGTCATTTGCGAAATTATGGACTGTGGCTTTGGTCAGGGGTAATAGACTTTATTTCAGAGGAGAAGCCCTCTGAGGAAAGAAGTATGTCAAAAGCCAAACTCTGCTGTAGGTGCTTGATATGGGGACAGGAAGATTTACTGGACGGAATTAAGAGGCTAGACTTAGACATGAGAAATGGAAGGAGAGGCAGGCCAGGAACATTAGGAGCACGTGCTTATAGTGGTGATGAGCATAGATATGCTGTAGATACATTAGAAAAATTATGTACAGGATTGGTAGAAGTAATAGCAAGGCCAGGGCTCTGAGCAGTCAGTAGCACAGGCTCAGCCCTTGATGATGGTGAGACATGATATGCAGAAGGCTCCAGGGAAACCTTATTGCCGCCTTTCAATACTTCAAGGGGGCTTATAAGAAAGATGGGGACAGACTTTTTAATAGAAACTGTAGCAATAGGACAAGGGCTAATGGTTTTAAACTAGAAGAAGGTAGATTCAGACTAGATATAAGGAAGAAATTTTTTACGGTGAAGGTGGTGAAACACTGGAACAGGTTGCCCAGAGAGGTGGTAGATGCCCCATCCCTGGAAACATTCAAGGTCAGGTTGGATGGGGCTCTGAGCAACCTGATCTAGTTGAAGATGTCCCTGTTCATTGCAGGGGGTTTGGACTAGATGACCTTTAAAGGTCCCTTCCAACCCAAACCATTCTATGATTCTATGATTCTATGAAATACTGTAGGAGCCTGTGGGTGATCAGCCAGGACAATTAATATGGATTTGAATGTTTGACATGTCTCATTTTCCTAATCCCTCTTCCCTGGTCCCATATTGCCTCTGTGGTTGTTTTATGGGTATGTGTAACTTGACCAAACAATCTATCAGTGCACTCTTCCACTCTGCTTCATGCAGCAACTTGCAGCTCCACAGGCACCACGTAGGGTGCCACGGAGTGGTCAAACATGTTGGTTTTTCTATGCAGGCTTCCAGGTGACTGTGGGACAATGTCCTGCATCTCTCTGAGCGTGCACTCCACCATCGCTCCCCAAGTGCCAAAGGCAGAGCTGAATGTTCTCTCAGTTCTCTGCTGTTGGATATCCCTCCAGGCCAAGCAAGCATCACAAACCTTCACTCTGGCAACTGGCTTTGCAACTGGTTAGCCAGAGCCAAGTAATACTTTGGGCTAACCAATCTGTGTAGAGGAGAGCATGTACTTATATACAGGTATGGTTTCTTTGCTGATCTATCCCTGTGCTGTAGCACTGGTACACATATAGGCTTACAAAAGTTTCCCTCCTCATAAGGAAGGTTAGAGGCCATGTCTATAAAACAGTGGTAACTTGCCGTTCACTGCTCTTTCTCCTGATGTAGAAGTGCTAGCGAATGCTTGAGGAGAAGAAGGAATTTTTCACTAACATCATAATCTCCTAACCCATAATGTGGGATTTCAAATCAATCATATCTGGTTCCTCCTCAGCTTCTGTTTGCTCCAGCCTGGCCCAGATCCATCAATCGTGAAAAGCTTCCCAGTCTCACCAAATGACCATTCCACATGATTAATCACTCAGGCCACAGCCATAAAGAGATCTGCCAGATCCATGGCTGTCCCATACCTTCCAAACAGTCTCAACCAGGCAGCATGCCAGACTGATTAAGAGACTTGCTATGGCAAAAAGGAAGATCTCTGATTTTAGTTTTAGGAAAAAAAAAAAAAAGAAAGAACAGATTTTCACATGGAAAGCTAACCACAGGTTTTCTTAGAGCCTAAGATGCATTCACATGTACGGACAGCTAGAATATCATGAGTTTGCAGACAATACGGACATCTGCCAGAGCAGTCATACCAACTACCTTTTCTGTTTGTATCCTCTGTTGGACCTAGCTACTTAAGTCAAGTTTTCCTCTCAGAAGTGGAAAAGGAGAGCGTGAGACCCAGTAATATCTAATAACTTCCTGCTTAAAGCAATCCCAAAAGGTAGGGTAGATCCTACTGATGACATCCAGAGAATTTATCTTACTTAAAGGCTCTCCTGCTTTCCCTTGCACTGCATCTTCAGGTCATTTATTAGGCAATGTTATCACTTCAAAAGTTTTCTGCATGATGAATGATGAAAACATAGGCCTTGCTGTGCCTAGTGACCCGTGTGACATGATAATAGCAGGACAAGGTTCTTGAGAACCTCCATGACACAGCACTAGTGAATCTGGATGCCCAAAGAGTGTCTGAATACCCCCGAGAATCCAGTTTTACTACACAAGGGGTGAATATACATTTTTGTTTCATTTCGAATCAGGACTATAGTTTTGATGCACTTGTCAAACTTACTCTCCTGACTGAGTTTTAGAGCCATTCCAAATCTTATGTAACAAATTTTGGGTTGTCCATGAACCTCGAAAGTGAGATCGTCATTGTCCCCTGAATTGGACATAGATACTGGAGAGTCTCAAGCTACCAAAGTATTTTTCCTAAACCCACCTTTTCTCTGATTTGAAAGCTTTGCGAGAAAATATCTTTCAATTTTATTAGTATTTTACATGAAAAGTTCACCTTAAAAAAGCTGGTGTCAAATTCTGAACGTAGTTACATTCTGAAATTTTCTTGTAAGGAAGCAAGTTGCAGTGTTGAAGACATATAACCCAAAGCAGCAGGTGGGATTTTTTTTTTTTTCCCCCACCATGGAGCGGTCAATTGCCTCCCTTAAAATAAAGGATTCAAAATTGAAACAGAGATAAATCTTGAACTGTACCTAGGGAACAGCATATATTAAAAATGCATAAAGATTATTGTAAGGTGTTTCAGTCTGGCTCATAGCAAATTCCCATGCTTTTTCATGAACCTATTAAATGATTTCATTTGTTAAATATGCTTCTACTTGTATATAAAATGCTAATCACATAGCAGGGTTCCTCTACTTTATCTAAAACTATGCAAAGTACAAATGTAGGCACATTGTCTTGTGTGATGTAGGATTTCTACTAATGCCCTGTTTGCTTGCTTTATGTTGTTCCATTTCACTGGTTGTCATTGCCTCCTGCTGTTGTGTGGGAAATGCAGGGAAAACAGCAGCCTGTGCGCGGGTCCAATGCATGGGAACAGACCCATTCACAAAGCAGTTGCAAAGCATCTGGCCCTTTGATAATACTTATCTACTAAGAAGTATTTCTGTTCAGTGAAGCTGGGTGTTTAGTAGTATACAAAGGGAAGAGGTGAGAGGAGTAGGGTGTGCTCAGCACACACGCACAGCGCTGGGACTGCCAGAAGAGAGATCAGACTGAGCACGACCTTGGCTGCCTTAAAGACCCTCTTTGTGTAGGCTTTCTGCTAACAAGAGGTAATGACAGCTGCTCCCAGGGTAAATGGCAAAGAGTACTTTAGGAATGCAACAGCTATTGAACGCTATTTTCTGATTAGTGCTGTTAAATAACCCAGAGAGATTTGTAGCAGTATTATCGTTTCCACTTGTCACTTAAAATTATGGCGGTATCATTGCAAGGGAAGGAAAGTTCCTGCTGTATTAGCGACTCATATTTCTACTGCAGGAAGAGGAATTAAACCACGAAGCTCACCAGTCATTCTGCCTCTGCCCAGGCACATTGGTATTCAAAGAGTCCCAGGATGATAAGATGATCTTTTCAGAGACAGTGACACCCTCTTCTTTCCTGACAGAGCCCACTCATCGTGAAGCCCACTCAGAAATGAGTCATTGGTTAAAAACTATTTTTAAGGACTCCTGAACTGGCATACACAAAGTAAAGCACTCCATTCTGTTAACGTTACAACTAGCCAAAGCCAGGTAGATAATCAGTGGGGAGATGCGTACAGAGAATACAAATACAGGGAAAACTTCCTGATGTGCCATACTGACAACAGAAGTAGAACAGAACAGTGCCATAGGGAATGCTGCTGCTTCTCACCTCACTCTGCTCTCTTTTGCACTATATTTTCCATATGTTATCTTGTGAAATGAATTCCTAAATAATGACAATAACACAGCCTTTAATTCAGTGATCTTTCTTTACAGAGCAGGAATTAAGATTCCAAACTGCAAGTGTTAGTGCTAATTTTGGAAAATGTAAGTACCTCGTTGAGGATTGCGGTATAAGTGGTACCAATAAATTCCTATGGTCTCTCTGGTTCCAATTTAAAAGGCAAATAAATAAAATTTGCAAAACACTAGTTTTCCTATTGGCAGTATTGGGATCCCATTCCATAATACATACCGTAAAAAAATAGTATGTCTTTGTACATGTGAGTGTCTGAACTGTGTTCAGACATATATATGTGTGTATGTGTATACACATTATGTCGTGCATATATAGCAGCTTCCTCTCCAGGGCTATTATTCTTTAATGGGTCACAGACACACAGAATGTAATAATTAGGCATGGAAAGAACAATTAGAGAGAGTTCATTCCCTTTGCAACAGGAGGTTATAATTCTCAGTGGAGAATGTGTGTGCTATTAAGCTGATACCTTAGAACATACCGGAATGGTTTCCCATGTGAAGATGCTGACAGGACTATTTGGTTTTATCATTCCTGTGCAGGATCTAATAATGCAGGGTGGAAGAGCTGTCTGGAGAGGAAGTCACAGTTCAGTGCAGTTTACTTCTTTTCTTTATACTAATTATGTCTATTTTATTTTTGCCTTGTCTTACCTCCTTTCCTCTATTTGCTTCTTTCTATTACATACTAAGAATAGAGCAAGATCTCCCTTTTTAAACCTTTGTAGAGGGCCTACTATGATGGAGCTGACATTAGAGCTTTTGTGTTAAGGTTAATCTATGTCTTTTCATCAATTTAAGAGTGGGGCAAGGTGACATGATCAGCACCAGAGTAGCATTGGCTTTAGAGTAAGCCCGGCTCAAGGGGCAGCTGAGGTCACTCAGTTGCACACCTTGTCCTGAAAAGGACAAGTGAGACTTCAAGGGAGTAATTGCCACCCCTACCTGTAAGTCACACATGGAGTTTCCCTAACCACAGTTCTCCAGTGTGTACGATATTTGCCATACAAAAATTTTGGTATGCCAAAATGGCCCGGTTGCGGTCAAGATGGATGGGCACTCCTGCTTTCAGATGGGAAGTGGAGAGCTACGGTGGGCTGTGCTATGAGGGAGAGACTGTGCCCCGTGCCTCCTGGGGAGCGAGTTTCCAGGCGCTCAACTCAACAAGAGCCTCTGCTAAAAGCAGAAGAAAGAGCCCAACTTGTCTGAGGCCCCTCAGCTTGCAGGAACTCAAGAGAAGCTGACAGAAGCACAGAAGCAAATGGTATCAAGAGGCGAATAAGTGGTATTTTGTCCCTGGTTGTATTGCTAGTGGAACCAAAGCCCGCTTTTTTCCTCCTGGTACTGTGGTACTGCATACAAATATCAATTTCTACTCCAACGGTCCAGTGATTTCTTTGCAAAATGAGTTACTTCTAAAGTTGTTTGTATCCATTATTCATGTATGCATTGCATTTTCCGTTAATTTCTTCTCCAAAAATTGTTTGAGAAACCATACCAGGTATCGAGTACAATGTAGGAACAATGTCTTATCTAATTTAATATTTACATAGGAAAATTTTTTGAAGGTTTCAAGACTTCCATATAAAGGCTATATTATATGTTATATTATAAATTAAGCCACCGGCAAGCTATTGTATGTGATAATATGCTCATGATGAATAAAGGCTATTTTTGACAACTGTCTAAAAACCACTGTTAGGAACAACATTGTTTGAAATCATACAGATTTAATCTTACATGAGCCAACCCCCACCCCCCAAATACTGAAATGCAAATTACACAGATCAAAATCTGATGAATAGGAGGATATAACCTCACTGATATCATTATATCTATAAAATATGGTCTGTAATTAGAAGGGATTGGTGCTGTAGGCATGCTGCTGTCAGGGAATATACAATTGTCCTTACTCTGAAGTTATGGAGAATTTTATTTTTATTTTAAGTATATTGTCTCTTAGAATTGTCAGTCTGTGCAATATACATTGGTACACAAATGGTATACATTGCATTGAACATCATCTGCAGTAAGACAACTGGTCCCATCTGTATTTTTCCAGAACTAGACTGCAGGGGGTGTGGTTGCATATCTGTAGATTTCGGTGTGTTTGGTGTTTACCTATCTGGAGCTGTCAAGTGGGGTTCCCAGGTACATTTGCCTGAAACTAAGAATTACCTTGTAAGACAGAAGACTTTGATAGAAGAAGACCGTCACACTGGAAAATGTAAATTGCATTCACTGCCAAAGACCTGCACCCCTCCTGGTGTGTTAAAAAAACTGAATTCCATCCTGATTCACTTCCAGCTGTATGCCTCATGTTACATTTTATTCTCTCTGGTATTTAAGACCACAAGCTGCCTAATTAAGTGTCACTTTCTATTGAAGTCAGGTTTTGAATTTCCTACCTTTGAATGGACACCAAGAAGAAATCATTTTCCCACCCTTCCAGGTGACAGCATTTTTGTTCATTGGCTTTCTATTGGCTGACGTAATGATCCAACATTAAAAAGAAAAATTACCACTGGTGAGCATAACTAGAACTTTGAAACACCTTGAGGTTTAGGTTTTTTTCTTTTTTCATGTTGCTTTTCATTTCAGTGAACAACATTTGAGATGCCTCTTTGGAAACATCAAACATTGATTTGTGTCCCAAGTTTGTAATTCTTTTTCAAGTGCACTGATGTTTCTTTTCCCCCTTTCCTTTCCTTTCCTTTCCTTTCCTTTCCTTTCCTTTCCTTTCCTTTCCTTTCCTTTCCTTTCCTTTCCTTTCCTTTCCTTTCCTTTCCTTTCCTTTCCTTTCCTTTCCTTTCCTTTCCTTTCCTTTCCTTTCCTTTCCTTTCCTTTCCTTTCCTTTCCTTTCCTTTCCTTTCCTTTCCTTTCCTTTCCTTCCTTTCCTTCCTTTCCTTTCCTTTCCTTCCTTTCCCTTCCTTTCCTTTCCTTTCCTTCCTTTCCTTTCCTTCCTTTCCCTTCCTTTCCTTTCCTTTCCTTCCTTTCCTTTCCTTTCCTTTCCTTTCCTTCCTTTCCTTTCCTTTCCTTTCCTTTCCTTTCCTTTCCTTTCCTTTCCTTTCCTTTCCTTTCCTTTCCTTTCCTTTCCTTTCCTTTCCTTTCCTTTCCTTTCCTTTCCTTTCCTTTCCTTTCCTTTCCTTTCCTTTCCTTTCCTTTCCTTTCCTTTCCTTTCCTTTCCTTTCCTTTCCTTTCCTTTCCTTTTTTCTTCTCTTTTTCTTTTCTTCTCTTTTTTCTTTTCTTTTCTTCTCTTTTCTTTTCTTCTCTTTTCTTTTCTTCTCTTTTCTTTTTCTTTTCTTTTCTTTTTTCTTTTCTTTTCTTTTTTTTCTTTTCTTTTCTTTTCTTTTCTTTTCTTTTCTTTTCTTTTTTCTTTTCTTTTCTTTTCTTTTCTTTTCTTTTCTTTTCTTTTCTTTTCTTTTCTTTTCTTTTTCTTTTCTTTTCTTTTCTTTTCTTTTCTTTTCTTTTCTTTTCTTTTCTTTTTTTCCTTTTCTTTTCTTTTCCTTTTTTTTTTTTTTTTTTTTTTTTTTGTGTGTGTGTATGCAGAAGTGGTAATGGAGCAGAAAGCATCAATACTGGAGAGTTTGTTTTCTAATAAAACTGAACCTGTCTTTGAGTAGGGTAAACAATTGAAAAATCAACCTAATATATTCTGTAAGTAAAAAGACAGAATCTGATTGCCTTCCTGTGCTTGAAACTAGTGGTATAGAGTAAGATTCTGTTAGATTAGTTCATGTTAGATTTGCAGTCAATTAATGGATGACTTCACAGGGTCACAGAATCACTGAGGCTGAAAGACACCTTCTGGAGATCACCTAGTCCAACACCCTGCTCATTGCAGGGTCAGCTAGAGCAGGTTTCTCAGGGACATGTTTTGGTTGGGTTTTGATTAGATCCAACAACGGAGGGTGCACAACCTCTCTAGGCAACCTGTTGCAGTGTTTGACCACCCTCACAGTAAAAGTTTTTTTCTATGCTTAAATGGAATTTCCTCCATTTCACTTTGTGCCCATTGCCTCTTGTCCTGTCACTGGGCACCACTGGGGAAGATCTGGGCTCCATCTTCTTTGCTACTCCCATCAGGTATTTATACACATGGATAGGATCTTCCTGAGCCTTCTCCAGGCTGAACAGTCTCAGCTCTGTCAGCCTCTCATGTATGTCAGGTGCTCTAAGCCCTTCATCATCTCCTTGGCCCTTTGCTGGACTCATTCCAGTATGTCCATGTCTCTCTTGCACTCAGGAGCCCAGAGCTGGACCCAGCACTCCGGATGCGTCTCACCAGTGCTGAGCAGAGGGGAAGGATCACTTCCCTCAGTCTGCTGGCAATGCTCCTCCTAATGCAGCCCCAGATGCTGTTGGCCTTCTTTGCCGCAAGGGTACAGTGGTGGTTGATGCTCAACTTTGTGCCTGCCAGGACTCCCAGGCCCTTTTCTGCAGAGCTGCTTTCCAGCTGGTTGGCCCCCAACCTGTACTGGTGCCTGGGGTTGTTCCTGCCCAGGTACAGGACTTTGCACTTCCCTTTGTTGAACTTCATCAGATTCCTGTTTGCCCACTTCAACGGGAAAATGTTCAACCTTCACCCTCCTTTCAAGAGGTAAAACTGACAATCAAGGAAAAAAACCCCAAACACCTGAAAATTTGTTGTTCCTGCCAAAGGAGGATTAAAGAGTAAACAAGGAAATGCAACCCATCTCTTTAGCTATAATGGGATTTACCACATGTACTTTCCTTCCTAGTGTTAGACTTCGTTGAAGTAAATCCCATTATACTTAATAACTGTACAGATTAGAGCGCCTTCTAAAAGGGACTGATTGGTATTAAATAGCACAATTTGAATACCTTACATGTATGCTGAATCTGAAAATTGAATAAATAATAAGCATTCTTTAAAAGAATTTTTCTCTGATCAGCACTGACCTCGGTGTCTCTTGTTAAATATTATTTTTTTCAGTGGAAGAGAAGTGGAAAAAAGGTTACTGCCTACATTATTTCAAGACCTGGGAAAGAAGGCTGAATAAATAATCCCTGTGGAGAATCAACTAAGAAGATTATTTTGCTGTATGAAAATCTGGGTTATTATAATTTGCACAATGTCTTAAGACAAAGAGTTGGAAGAGCAGGATAAAGTGTTAGGTTGAATCACAGGAGATCTCTTATAAGATATGGTTGGGATCAGTGTAGAGGACACACAAGCAAAAGTAGGTTGAATGTGTATTTTCATGTCATAAATGTTGGCAGTGCAGCCTATGTAATACGTTACTGCTGACTTGCACTTCTCTCTGTAGCACTCCTACAAGCCAAATGGCTTCAATAACACTTTAGATACCATTTCAGAAACACCAAACCCTTCATCTTTTTGTTTAGCTTTTTCAATTTGACATAACCCTTTTTTTGTTACATGTCCTGAGGTTGTAAATCTTTTTTTGGTGTACTGATCCAACCTCACTGCAGAGAACTCATAGCAGAATTTGGCCCTGGGTATTTTGTACGTTTACTCTCATTTTCCGTGTTTCATTTGTAACTACTACTTATAGAATTTTCCTTGGTATAACGCTGGTTTATTTCAAGTGAAAATCTTACAGCTAAAATCTAAAGGGAAAATATGCGGAGATGATGCCTTTATCAGGAACCATTGCTTGTCAAAAAGTAAACAAAAAGAAGTGAAATGGAATTACAACCGTGTCCTATCCTGCAACGTCATCTTTTATTCAGGCACTAGTGGACACTAAAGAGATTGCTGGCTAAAGAACACATTATGTCTTAAAGTGTTTACGTGTGACTGCCTGGAAATTGGATACAAAGAAGGCAATAGCAACCTAGGAAGAGAACGTGAACTGATGTAAATTGATTTAGCACTGTGGAAGCCAGTAAGAAATACAACAAACTGAGCATCAGCCCCCCCCAGCCTCTCATCAGTGTGGCTTTCTGTTCAGGAAACTGAATTTAACACTTCCAGTGACTGCTGTATTAAAGTAGACATGCAGCCACTCATTTCGCATAAGAAAAATTCTCTGGTATTTCTATATGAGTCTGTGTTCTGTTGTTTATGGCGAATACTAAAAAGCCTATTGGGCTGACATATCTTTAAAATGTATGATAACTGCCACCTTCAATTTAAAATGTAATTTTAATGAATTTACAGTGTAGTTTTCTCATTCAGGGACTTTTAGAGGGCTAGAACAGACCAATGAGTGCATGGTGTACAAGTTGGTATCCAGGCAAGGGCAAAGAAAAAATTTAATACAAATAGAGAAGCTAAAATATTGAAAAACTGAACAGAAGGCTTTATTGACGCACGTGCTCAATACCGTGTCTCTAGGAAGAGCAGGCATAGAAATCTCAGCACATAATTAAAATTATTACTTAATTGGCATAGCAGAGGCTTTAGGGAATAACTCACATGACTGCAATATTGATATACAGGGGTATAGCTGGCTCAAGAAGTTTGGGCTGATAAAAGGAGGAAAATATATTGCTTTATGGTTAAGAATATATAGAGAAAGAGGAGACAGAGGCATAAACAAACACCAGTGAAAGGCTCTGCTAACAATAAAAGGAGGAGAGAATGAGACAACAGTCCTTACAAGGGTCAGCTGTGATGATAATTTTAAAGAGGTAAAGTAGCTGGTCCTTTTTTAATACAACTAACATTTCTCCAAAAAGTAAGAGTTGCACATCTCTTGGTGAAGGCGCCCACAGGATATGCAGGTTGCTTCTACTCTGCTAGGCAGGAGAGGCTTCCAGACTGGGTGAGAGGCCAAATTTGTTTTGAAGTGGGCAGCTTTGAGATGGTACAACACATACTCCTAGGAGAAAACTTGGGGTATCATTCATCTTTCTTTTCACACACAGGAACTTCTCATACTGCACATGTTCTTGCAATGGTATCAGGTGATGGGTATCATCAGAGAGGCTATCCTGGGCCTGCAGAGCACCGCCAAACAACAGCTGAAACGGCATTCCTGGCTGCCCCCAAGGAAACGTATAATGAGATCAAAGGGTGTAGGAGCGCCAGAAACTATCAATCAGCTGAGCTGTAGATTTAACCAAACCATATGAAAAACTCTTGCAATATGCTGAAAGCAATTTCTTGACACTGGAACTTAAAAGAAAGTAATTAAAACTAGTTATTCTTGATTGTGAATAACAGAGAAAAATTAAATGGGAATTTAAAGACGAAAGGCATGATGCTTTGGAAAGGAAGGAGAAGGGACAAAAGAATAAAGACAATAGACAGACTTTAAAAAGGCAGGTCATAACCTTTCTGCTGAAGGAAGGTCAAGGAAAAAGATTTCAGGAGAGTTAGCAGCCTCAGAAAAGAAAGAAATGTGTGCAATGTCTGTGCAAAGGAAGGATAAGAAAACAGCTTCACTAAATCATGAGTGCCTGCTGGGCTTGAACAAAATGTTGAACTGAGAGTCTGGTATGGAGGATGAGAAGACCTTGTATGCACAGCACTGGGAGTGCAAGAACTGAGACACAAGTAGCAGGGGTTTAAAATGTAACAAGAATACATTTTATCAGTACAGTAATAGTAAGGAGAAGGTCAAGAAATAATTAAAAAACCCCAAACAGCTAATTGCAGATTATGCTAAAAAGGTGGAAAGAATTTGGTATACAGCCTGTTGTGGCCATCTCATTGAGTGTGCATTGATCAGATGATAGTTAATACCATTAACACCAGTGACAGGAATCCCAGAACAGCAGAGTGGTGAAAGAATATGTTTGAATGTTTGGATAGGTTAGTGGCTTCACACTGAATGGACTTGAAACTTCTTCAAGAGTTCTTCAAGAACAAACAGAAACAATGTCAGAGCCATCAACTATTATTCTGTAAACTTATTCAGAAAGGATGACATTCCAGAAAGGGCAAACATATTACCTGTCTTTGAAAGTAGTAAAAAAGAAAAAGGAAATTGCAGACCAGTCGGCTCAACTTCAATGTCTAGAATGGTTGCAGAAGAAATAAGCAAAAAGCTTGGAAAATAACTAAATGACAAATAACAGCCAGAATAGATTTGGGAAAAAAAATAATGTCACATCAACTAAATTTCTTTCTATGAAGAATAGCAGGCTTTTCAGATAGAGAAAAAAACAACTGACTTCAATAAGCTGGTTGGCTCTCTGTCATATCCTGTTCTCCTAAAAAATCCTAGGCAAAACCTGTCTTGATAAAATTATCGTGACATGAAAAAAGGGACTGGGGAACTGTGCTCATAAAATACATCCAAAAGTTCTTGGTCAAAGTGAGAAAATATTTCAAATTATACTCTAAAAGGATTTTCCAGTGTCAGTCACTACTTCCATCAATGACATTATTAAAGACCGTATTTATTTCATGTGCAGATGGTAAACTGGAAGCAGCTGGGAGAACTATGGTGGACAGTATTTAGAATTCAGAATAACTGGCAAATTGGATACATTGCCTGAAAAATACCAAAGGTGTGACTTGATGTGGATAAATGCAGTAAGTTAAGGATAAAGCAATAAGAACAGAAAATGTGACCTGTGAGGGAAGAGTTGAGAAAGCTGAGAAGAGATGGCAACATGCTAACACTCCTCAAATATGCAAAGGAGGCTACAAAGAAAAAAGGAATTATCGGTCTCCGTGCATATTAGTATGAAGAAGAGAGGTGGCGGTTTTTAAATGGTAGGAAGGGGTTTTCTGACTGTACATCAGGAAAAAAATCTCTGATTAGCCTTGTTAAGCAGTGGACCTGTGTACTAAGAAGATATTGGACACTGCAACCTTTCGATGCAAACATGAGTTAGAAACATTGAGTATTGTTAATCTTGGACATGCACTAGACAACCTCTGTAGGTCTCTTCCCCATCTATTTTGCGTTAGAGAGCAATCATTAACTGCTACCAAGTTGTAATTCCATTCTATTTGAGGGCCAATAAAACTTTTGTAAGACATGTAAGTATTCAATTTGTTTTAAAAAATGTGCAGTATTCTTTTCTGCATCCATCTTTTCTTCCATAACTTTAGCTAACTCAATTCCTCTGATTTTACCTGTAGAAAATGAACAAAACCAAAATAAAACCTGACAAGTATTTAAAATATTGCTAAAAAGATTTAAATAACTTTCCATATACTGATACTTAGTCACTTCACCTAGGAAAACAAATGCTGTAGGTTGTACTGAAAGCAGAACCACATTTTTGGTGGTGTAAAGCTCCTGTAGCAACATGTGTGTAATGTACTGAACATTAAACCTCTCAGTTGGGGCGGCATGTTTGTTTCTCTATGATCTAAAGCTAGTGGATGGAGAAATGTGTAGATTGACTTGGAATAGGCAGCTGCTCTGCTCAGCTGGTGAGAATATGGAGGAAGAGCATACGCATGGGCAGAAGGTGAAGGACACAAGGGACTGTACATCACCTCTCAGGGCATGACGGTATCCAACTGCAGAGCCCAGTGGCAGGGATCTGTCTCATTTTCACTTTGACTGTACCCCTGAGTGGGGCTTGTAGGCTCATAGGTATGACTGACACTCTGTTCTTCCTGAATATGCTGATCTCCCAGCGGCATTCACTTGTTCCAGGTAGATCAGATAGCAGAATTTGCTGTAAATCGTTTTATAGTAGAGAAAGGAACTAAAAGCAAAAGATGACATTTCTGGTTTGCTTTAGGTCAATAAATTTAGCTTTTTTTCGGAGCTAAATTTTCTCAATGTAAAGTATGAAAAGACCCCTTCAGAGGATAAAAAAAGAAATACACTAATGCTCCAATTTTATTTACCATGGAACTAATTTACACATGCCTTACCTATAATTTTAAGTACCATAGCACTGTGGGTAATAGATATGTTTGCTATGTTTTGGTGGCTGCACTAGAATATAGTCAATATGGTAATCTCTGGAGTCCAACTGCTCCTATTTCCACTAGTATCATAATACTATAATTTTTTTAAAGTAATGTCTGTACAAAAATCCTGTCCTTTTCATTGTTCTTTACAGATATTTTTCTAGTTGTATATTAAAGTGAGCAACTAGTTTCAGAAAGAAATATGCTCCTCTCTTCTAGTGACTAGGATAAAGGAGATAAAATGAGACTGAGATAAGCTGAGATAAAATGCAGGGGTGGCACTCACATCTCGCTAAACAAGAAAGAATGATTTAGTTACTCTGTTCCTTTGGATCTTTTGATTCTTGTTATTTAGATACATTTTACCACCTTTAGCTGCCATTGCAAATAGTATTGCATTGAATCTCTGCATCAGAACACCTGAACATCTGCTGCAGATGATGAAATAAAATTAACTCAAATTCCATTTCATTTCCTGGTTTGTAGGCTGCCCTGTCCAACTCAACAGCTTTGCCAGAGCCAAGACTTAGCAAAATTCAGAGCAGCTGAGTGTATTTCAGACCTCCGTCATCTGCCACTCTACTCTTATATTCTGTGCCTTTATTTAATATCAAAGACATTCAATCTCACTGTTTTTTTGGGTGCAAAATTAAAAACATGGATAAAGAAGTGTTTTACACATTCTGCCTGAAAAGAAACATTTTGCTTGGTACCGTGATCTAGTTTAGTCAGCTGCATTAGGAGGTGCAGGAGGGTTAAACATCCTAAGCGGCCAGCAGGCAGAAGATAAAATTAAAACTCTGCTTGAGGTCTCACTATCATGTCAAGGATGAAATGAAGTGCCCATTAAGCTCAAGAGAGTGTCAGAAGATTGAGGCTAGCAGGCTCTGGGGCCGGTGGGTATGCACATCCTCCCTGCGCATAGCAAAGAAAGAGAGCAGTGCCGTGTTAGCTGTGCAAGCCTTGCATCTCTCTGCTTGTTACCTCACACGCTGACCCCTGGCTCAGAAACGCCGGTGAAGACAAGCCTGCAGCAGCCAGCAGGGTAGCAGTCAGCTGGTCACCAACCACAGACTTGTTTCTGTCAGCCCTGACTGCAGAGTCATAGCTGATGTTGTGTTAGTTAACATATGCCCTCAAGTCTTGTACTTGTCCTGCTCATTAGGCACTCTCCAGCTTTTTATATTGACTGAGATTCATGCCGCCAAATGCATTCGCAGTTTGTAACATGCTCATTTTTTTGCAGGTCAGCTGTGTAAAAGGTATTTATGCCATTTCACTGGCTTGTGCAGATATCTTAAAATTACACTAGGACACAACTTGCGAGGTATTCCTCCACAGTGTGATACAAGTTCATAAAATGGCCAAGACCAGAAATAGAACTGCTTGGAGTATTTAACCCAAAGAAATTTCAAGCCTTTGTAAAAAAAAAAAAGATCTCTCCACAGGCTGAGTATTTGTCTCTTCTTGCTTGGAAAGTGTTTGTCTGGAAAGCTGCAAGAGCTTCTGGTAGAAGCGGACATTTTACAAGACAAGCAGCCTCACCCTCACTCTTTTTTTGAAAGAATTTATTTAGTAAAAAATCCAATTTTCCTTTAAAATAGTCAGGATAGAAAATTTTCCACTAGTGCAACAGAGAAGAAAAAATTGGTACTGAATTCCTTGACAGACTGCTTCAAGATAACAGCCTACTCTTAAGTCAGTATAAGGTGAAATAATTACAAGTATCCAGCCTGGTAAGGAATTAAATCCCTGCAGAGCTCATTTGCATCTGGACATTATGGCTTCAGAAAATATTTTTGATAGCAAATGCCCCTTCTTTCCCTTTTCCTCAAGAATTAGTCTATGAATCCTGTTTTGATCCTGCAATAGCTTTAAAATGATAGAAGTCTACAGGTCCTCACTGTGTTGCTTTCTAGTTGGTACGGTAGAGGCCAATTTCTTTCCTCATTTGGAAAAATTAGACAAACATTTGGGCACACCAGGTCCGAAAGAAAAGCAAAAGACTTCAAAACCAAACACAATTTATGAACACCTGTTTGGAGTCCAGTTAGTTTACGTAGCAGGTAGACCATCTTGGAAAGAAAGGGTAAAAGGAGAAAGGTGATATTTATGTCTTTGAAAGAGAGAAAGACAGTTATCAGGCTGTTGATTGCATTACTGGCGGGAGGGATCATATTATGTGCAGTACAACTGCTAGCTCTCCTGAGTCCATGTTTTTTGTATCCAGCAGAGCTAAGAATTTTAGCTCCCATGCTCATTTTTGGAAGGTATTTTGTGGGTTTTCCCTAAGCTACAGGGCTGAGGATTAGAGATAGAATGATTATTCTGTGAGAAATATCTGCTGGTAACCACCTAATCCTTTATAGATTGCCTGGGTGAGTTCATTCTGGTGTGAAGTGTTTGCTTAGTTTCACTGACATAATTACCCTGAGAGCATCTGATGTGCTGGCTGAAGAATATAACATGTCTGCATGTGCAAGAGCAAGCCTGGCAGGATATTTAGGGTGGTACTTTTAGTTTGCTCGTGGAAAACAGAATCGAGGCGCAGGCATACGGCAGTTGTACGTCCATCGTCCTGCAGCCTCTGCCAGCGATGGGCATGACTTAAGGGCTGTAACAGTGGTAGTAGCCTCCCAGTGCAAAAGGAGTATGTACTTTTCATGAGGTTTAAGGAAGCCATTGTGCTGAGTTTGCACACTGAGAGCTGCAGGGCTGAAGTTTGGCCCCCGTGGTTTAATAACATGGTGTTTCACCAGGATGCCTGGGGGCAGACAGGGGCTCTTTGTGCCTGCCAAGTTGCCTTTGCAGACAGGATGTGCGGGACTCTCCTCCGAGCACGGATCTGATTCTTCTCCAGGAAACTCAGTGTCAATCAATCGTAAAACAGGAGCAGGCCGTAGCCCCTGGTTGCCATGCTGTTTTGATCTCTCTCTTCTTTTCCAAAGGACAGCCAAGGAGAGCCATAAAGAGGTCAGGTGGTGCTGGCAAAATATGACAACCATGGTGAGAGGGCAGGGCCTGCCTGTAACTCCAAGATATAGTTATACTTAATATTAATGAAGAATGATGCATCAGCAGATGGAACTATAACTAATAGCTGCTCTGCCGTTTGGGTTAATTATTTCAAGCTGACATGTTTGTGACCATGCTAGGCAGTTTTTATTTAGAGTGTGTTTTGGCTAGAATTAGATATTAGTTGCCAAAAAGATGTGAGGAATTAGAAACAAAGTTTGTGGGGATTAATTAAGTTTAAATTTATCATAGACCTAAGCTCTTGAAGAGATCTTTGGCACCTGTTAAGTCATTTGATCTCTGAGGGCTGTGGGTGCCCTTGGAGTGCTCTGGTTACATGCACTTATCAGGGCCCATGGGATGTCTTGGCCATGCCAAGACTTCTGATGCCCCTTGACTGCTTCTAAACATTAAGCTGTGCTCAGTTTACCTGACTGCTTCTAAACATTAAGCTGTGCCCAGCTTACCTGCATCATGCCTGCTCCCCTCCACTGTGCTAAATCAGGGACAATTATCTACCAGCTCCTTTTTTTCCAGGGAACTGCTGTGGGAGGATAATCAGAGGAGAATAAGAGGGTTTAAAGCTGTGGCACTGTGAGATATGAACTACCACATTTCTCCACTGTTCATGCAGCACCTCTCTCTTCCTCTACAAGGCAAAGTAAAACATGCTGGGAAACATCTGCTGCTATCAGCTTGGCACTTTAGTATCTGAATGGAGCATACCAGCACCCATGGATATGGCACTGGTTCGCTTGGGCGTTGATCCTTAATTTTGTGTGGGTAGATGAATTTGAATCTGTTATTTCCTGAGAATGTAGCATATCAAACGCCACAGACTTCATTCTGGCAATTTGCTCCAATCGTTACTATCTAGGACTTTCCTCCTCTCACTCATAGAGACCACGATCAAAGAAAAGTTCCTCAAAGGACGCCTCTCTGGCTCTTTCTCAGGCATGTGGATACAAAACACAGTGGACACCTAATCTGTCATCCCTAGACTCTCTCTATGGACTGAAATGTCTACAGGCAGAAGGGATGTATCCCCAAAGTCCCCCCTGTGGAAGCTGGTACCTCTGACAATCCCCTTCCATGGGAGAAATTCCCTTGAAAATCCCAGAACAACAAACTTGTCACTGGAGCTTCTCTTTTGCTCTAGTGTGGCATCTCCAGTGACTTGGAGTCTGAGGTGTCCTGGAACGGATGAATTTGGAGCTGGACTTGCAAACTGTAGCTTTGAGAGGCGGCCTAGTGATCTTTTGAAGAAATAAAAGAACAAACAAGGGATTGGGATCTAGGGATGAAGAAAAGGTGTGACAAAACCAGCTACAAGAAAAACTTCCGCCCATACATTGATGTCCGTTCTCTATGTTTATAGCTTTTCCAAGTGTGTGTGCACTCTAGGGAAGTGTGGACTCTAGGGAAATTTAAGCAGAAATGGGACTTGGCATACCATGCAAGAACCAGGCTGTCAAGCATGTTTGCACTGAAACTTCAGTACAAGGTGGAGTCCCTCACTGTCTCTAAGCGTAGCAGGGCCATGTGCGATTTTGTGTTGTCTCAGCTGGGATCTGATTCATGGACAAGGACTGGAAATGGGCTGATAAAGCTGGGAACACTCTATAGGGGTGGATGACACTAGGAAAGTTATGGATTCAGCTATTGAAGGGCTGAGCTGACCCAACCCCAGGAAGAGCAATTATCAAGCAGACCAAGAAACATTTTCAGAGTGATGCCATTGGCCTGTGGCCATCTGCCTCACTAGCTCAAGATGCCTATGAACTTCAGCTGTTTTTCACTGGGAAAATATGGCATGAAAATGGGTATAAGTCACATGGATACACTGGGCTTGACTTTTGATCTCCAGTAGTGCAGTAAATGTCCCATGTGGGATTATATGTAGAATATACATCAAAAAATAAAGGCAATGTGGATGGAGTAGACATATCAGTTCTGCTCACAGTTAGGAGCTGCATTGAGCTCTGACTTCTGACACTTCTATACGGACGTGCTTTCCATAGAGAAAATACCGTAAGGTGATATTGTTCTGCAATAGAGGTGATGGCACTCTATAGAAGTACTTGGTACTAGTGCAATAGCTCAAACTGTTCAATAGATGGAGGGGCTGAACTGAGTCCAATACTTTTGATGGAATAATGTTCATGAATGCCCTGTATTGTGACTAACGGCTTCAACAATGAAAAGGATTCATTGATGCTTTATAGGACAGGCAATATTAAAAAAAAGCCGCAGAAACTGAAGATGTTCCTGGGTGTAGGGATGTTCAGACTGTTTGATAAGATGTTCTAGGTTGTCCTATATGAAGCATTTACATGGTTTTCCCTTGGCATACTATGTCCTCTCCCATGACACCCCCAATATGGTTCAAGGCCAAGAGCATGCCAATGTCTACAGAGTTTGATTTTTGTGCATGTTTAAAGGGGGGTTCTTTCAAGGCAGAATATTTCAGTCTTCAGTAGTCCTGGCATGCTGTAGCATGAATTAGTTCATCCTGACATACATTCTTACACTGTGGATGAGATTATTTTTATCCAGAGTTGTTTGGGCTTTATTACTTCAGTAGTGTTTTAGAACTCTGTTAAAGAAACAAACAAAGGCCTCGAAGTAAAAGTTACTCCAGGGATTAGAAAACTCAAACAGAAATCATTAGAATGAATTTGTAGGACTAATATCCTAGTTTCTTTACAGAAATCAGTTGGCCAAATAAATAAGTATTAAAAATCGAAGGAAAAATTTCCAGGTTTTTAAAATTTTTTTTTTTTAAATAATCATCTACTGTTATTTTTATGTTTCCTTTAAAGTTTCTGGCAACCTTCATATGCAGCACCAAGTTCTCTTGAGTGCTTTGCCTAATTAGTTTGCAGAGGACTGACAGCTGACATGACTTCCATTAATCAGTTCTGATACTCTACATTAAATTTTCTTTTACCTTGTGTATTAATTCAGTGCTGAGGGGCTGTCAGGAAGTGGTTGAGAATCCCTCTGGGATTGTACATTTGCTTGAAACTGAAGTGTAGGAAGATAATAAATCATGTGAATTTCTGGCACTTCTCCCCCTTTGTCATTAGACTTTTGGAGCAATTAAAGCCTAACAGTTCAGCCACAGTGATTCACTTTTGCTCAAAAATGAAATGCAAGGATTGGTTTTTATCAAACAGAGTCTTTGTTTTTCTGGATTTTCAGCTGCAGTTGTAAACAGCTCATTCCCCTGCTTCATCAATTGTTTTCTATGTCATGACAGGTCTTTTTAAATCTATGAATTTTTGTCATTTTTTATTTTTAAGAGTAATCAGGAGAACTGATAAACTATAGAAAGAGAAGAATAATATTGTTAGCTACCATCAGTGAGAATTTAATATGTTATTTTCATAATATAAAGTCAGAATGATTATATGAAAATATTTTTGTTTGTGGGTAGAATTTCCCATAGAGTCTAAGGGAACAGAATACCTGGCTTTAGTGCGACTTAGATGTCTAGCTTCTTTTGAAAATTTCCTTCTTCAGTAAATGCAGGAACTCATAAAATACAAATATGTGTATTGTCATGACTGGCTTCTGCCTCAGAGAGCTGATGCCAAAGCTTTCCTTTCTTACCTGTTATTAAGATGTGTTCTCTGGTTTACCTCAAATATATCAAGGTTTCTTGGATTGAAAGAAATACAAACATTTAAGTTCTGGACCTACATCCTGAGAGTTTTTTTCTCTTTACTTAGCTAAACTACTAGTAACAATAAGGAAATCCTATTAATGGGATTGAGATCTAGGCTCAGATAAGGTACACCACCTTTACTAGAGACACATGTATACACACAAAATCCAGTTTTTATATATTTAAGCACTTATAAAAACATTTGTGGTATGAATTTATGCAGTCATAAAGATGTGATAACAATATTTTTATAAACAATAATAGAAGATAAAGAGAAACATTTGGCAATTCAGTTAGACTTGGATGAGAATATTTTTGTGTAGACTTAACTCCGCTTTCCCACAGCTAAGCATGTCATCCCCACTGGCCTTTAGATAGACTGTATGTTCTAGCCAGCCTACAATATACATGACTTTTTTGGCAGTCATTGCACTCAGCTTTTTGCAGCTCCAGTGACTGTCACTTTCTTCCTCGTGTTTCAGCTGAAAAAAGTCTCACATAATGTCACATAGAATTTCCAGCATTAACTGGAAAAAAAGTGAGGGGAGGACCACTTAAAATCCAAGGGAATCTGTCATTTGTTGCCCATTTGACAGAAAGGAGCTTTACTAAATATTAAAGAAGCATATTTACATAGCAGCACTTTTGGCACATACAGATATTCAAGGTAATAAGGTGAGCATCCGAAAAGTACCTTACCTGATGTTCCAGGAGCAAGTTGTGTGTATGAGTTGAAAAGGAGCTCAATACAGCCCAAACACTTTAGTGGTTCATAATCTAACATTTTTACTAAAAAAAAAAATCTTCATTTTTTATGATTCAGAGGACAAGATGGTTGAAATGATTAAGCCTTTCATGTTAACTTAATTACAAACAAAATTAAGTACTCACAGTCGAAACAACAAAAAAGAATCTTTAAAAACATCCAGCAAGTTTAACATTTAATATTAATTTAAGGACTCACTGAAAAGTCAGCTGCAATGCAAATTGAACTACATATGGAAATCAGTTGCATTCAGTAGTTAAGAATTTGTCAGTTGCAGAAAGCTTTCAAGAAGTATCAGTTGCATCTATAAATATTTTATATGCATCTGAACTGCTAACAATTTATGGGCAAATAGGAATTAGTTTATACTTGTACAATGTATAAAAATGTCCTTATACAATAATATACAAATATAATGGAATGGAACAACACCTCTTTTGGATATATATAAACAGATAATGAACAATTTTCTTGTAAAGTATAAAAGATGATTAACAGCTAAGTTTACTAATTCAATCAGATACTGGGTAAGGTTATGTTTGTGTAGGCTCTGCCACTTTCCCAGGAGTAACTAGTTCATCACTATGTCAGTGATGTATTTGCTCTGGGTTCATAGCGTATTTGAGTAAGTTCATAGCCATGGACAGCTCTCTGGAAATTCTGCCATTGGCAGGGTTAAGTGTTAACCTGAGTGAGGCAGAGTCTTTCACAAAGTTAGATCTATGACTTGGAAGAACAAAAATAAGAACTTTTTTTTAATTTGCATGCATCTTTGTATGCACAATGTTTTTGACAGGAAACATGGAAGATTTTTTAAAGATTTCATATATTTTACCATTGTGATAAAGAAATGATAGGAGAACCCTCCTGTGGCTACTTCAAAAGCCTCAAGTTCCTTGGCTGATTAGTGAAAATGTGTAGCCCAGTAGCTAAAGTTGTTCTGTACCACCTGCAAAGAATCTTGAATGTCAAAAAAACAAAACCAAAAAACCAAAACAAAAAACCGCAACATGTGAATTGAAGAAATAGATGTTAAAAAATCCCTGAAACACTACTTAAGCAAACAAACAATGAACAGCCACGTGGAAAATACTCACTTAGGTCCCAGCCTTACAATGATTCATCCACAGAACTGATGTTATTGGAGCCCTATTGATCAGCTATGTTATGCATGCCACACAAATTTGATTGCACTACATGACTACATGTGATGGGAAAAGTGTTTGAACTTTTTCCTCACCACAAGTAATTTGTTGGCATTCATGGTATTACTTAAATAAAGAGTGAATTATTCAGGTGAATAAGTACATGAAAAACTGGAAATCAATTGCTTCAGTTGAAAGGGAAATATGAAGATTATAAATAAGGCCTACCAATTTGCAGAATATGATGTATTTGATAATAATTTAGAGAAGCTGAAGTTACTTAATATTTTGGACGGGAGTGTTAAATGCCAAAAGCAGCTTATTAGGGCACACTAATTTATGTGTAAAATGGAGACCAATATAACAATGAATACTATAGTCCAATTTCAAAGCTGGTTATAAGGCGAGATTTACATTCACATTGGTTTGTAAAGGCAGGCAAACAGCAGTTCATCTCACTAAGAAGATACACCTGCCAATAGTAGGCTAATAGAATAGATACTAGTTTTGGTAGCTGTTTTGAGATTTATCTTGAAACTGATTTTCAGCATTTGTTGCAAACTTACGGTCTCCAGTGACTCAAAATAAAGCATTTGGTTCTCTCCTCAGGTTGAGACATTTCTAAAATCCGATAGCTAAAAGTGGAAGCATCTCCCACACATAGCCAGAGAAATCTTGCTGCAACAGGGAATCTGAGGACCTAAATTTATATGCTTTTTGAAAATGGATATCTCAGTGCAAATAATTGGCAGTGGTATAGAGGTGAATTGATAGCATTGCAGGGTTGAGGGTGAAAAAATCCAATTTGGACTTAGCTGTGGTGATCCTTCTGTGGGGAGAGCAGGACTGCAGTGGAAGCTTGGATTGACAATATATCCATTTTTTGAAGAAAAAACCTGAACATTAAGATGTCAATGTTTTTGATCAGATTAATGGATGTATTAAATATGTAATTGGAAAGTTTGAGGAACATTTGTTTCAGACATTTCTGGAGCCTTTAAAACAAAATTTCAGCTTGTTGATAAATTGTTAGTAATAATTCCAACGACCGCAGTCCTAAGAAGCTGTTTTCTGCAGATTAATGGAATTGCTTTGTATGTCTAGGCAGCCAAAAAGATACTAACTCTTCAAGCTGATAATATAGAGCTGAGCTATGGTGCCCAAGAAGAGCTCTGTTGACTTCAGTGGGGCTCTGGGCTTTCCATGGTAGGATCTTAACTGTAGAATCAGGAGCTGATGAAGTGAAACATCATCTCCACAGAAGCTAAAAACACCTGAGCCAACAAAAATTGAAATGCAAAAATTCCCTCCATGAAGAAACAGTTATGGTGTTTATTTTCCCCTCAATGCCTGTTCTAATTTTTACTGTCATGATTGGTTATGTTATCTACTTTTTTATTTTCCATTTTATGTCTTTGAATTGTAAATTCTAAATGTGACATTTTATTGAAGTTGTAATCATTTATAGAAACATTAAGTGATTTGATGATGTGTAGTGGCATTGAATTATGTCTGCAGATTTAGAAATGTAGATTATACACACATTTACTAAGATAAAAAAAAATTCTAGAATTATTTTCCTTTTAAACGTATACACTACTGACTGTATTAATGTTCATTATTCCAGTTCTACTCTGCTTTGGGAAATCTGGATCCTGGAAGAGAGATCCTTTGATCAAACCTGATTAAACCTTTCCATCAGCTTTTTCAGCCTACAGAAGAGAATTCTGAATGCCTGGAGAGACTGAACTTCTCTTCAAAAGCTTTTGGAGTATAATTTGATTCAGTCAGAACCACTTCCATAATTCTCTACAAAAATAAGGAAAACTCCGAAGTGTTGGAAAAGGAGTGAAGTTTAACTTTGCTACAGAGTCAGTTGGGGAGGTGTAGGCAAACTATACTTTCCAAATAAGTATTGTAAAGAACAGAATGGTTAGTGTGCATAGTTTTTCCGCAGAACTAAATTATCATTCTTTTGAAAAAGTCAATATAAAAGTTGAAATAACAAAAAGATGTCTGAAGGTATATATATTTTTTTCCATGTACATTCAAGAATTTCTGTATAACTGGTCATCTGGGATAGTTGTATAAGAAAAAACATTTTGAAAGAGTTTCTTAAACACTGGCTGTTTCTTAAATGCATGTATTTTCTGTAAGTTGCCAAACTGATTATGCTTTTTTTACTAGTACTTTTATGTACTCAAAGGTCATCACTCCAGGGCAGAATCTAAAGAAATAGTTGGGGGATGTGAGCATACTTTTTCTTATGGTCATGTAACCTGTGACACCTCTGAAGGCTGTCAGCAAGAGTGGCGTATGGGAGTTGTGTATATAAGAGATATAGATAAGCACATGTTGGAATATGTGACGTGAGGAATCATCTCCTAGAACCTACAAATATTATATCACTCTAAAATAGCCAGCAGGTTTATCTAGCTGCTAGGATGTAGTAATTAAGAAAATGTTTACTGTGATGGGGGTAGGTAGCTGTTTTTCACAAAAGGGATTATCCTATCGCAAGCTTGGGTACAGTAACTAGTAACTATTACCAAATATAGAGAGTTTTTCTAAATGTGTTTTTCTAAACAAGCTGCTGAGTGTGGCTTATTGAGGCTCTTCAGTTCAGCTTTGAAAAAAAGAGGTAAAACAGGAAAGACAGGGACTAGCCTGGCTTTCTGCCATGGATGAGGAATCACAGAATGGTTGAGGTTGGACAGGACTTCTGGAGGTCACCTGGCCCAACTCCCCTGCTCAAAGAAGGGCCACATAGAGCAGATTGCCCAGGACCATGTCCAGATGGCTTTTGAATATCTCCAAGGAAGGAGACTCCACAGCCTCCCTGGGTTGTGGTCAACCTCAGTCACCCTCACAGTAAAAAAAAGTTTCCTGATGTTTAGAGGGAAGCTCCTGTGTTTCAGTTTGTGCCCATTGCCTCTGGTCCCGTCACTGGGCACCACTGAAAAGAGCCAGGCTCTGTCCTCTTTGCACCCTCCCTTCAAATATTTGTACACATTGATGAGATTCCCCCTGAGCCTTCTCTTCTCCAGGCTAAAAAGAAAGTGAAGGAAAGGCTGTGGTTATTCACAACACTGTGAGAACTCTTCCTCAGCAGATGAAAACAAAGCATGCAGTTAGAAGAGGTTTCAGGATAGACTTTGGCTTACATTAGGGTCTGCTTGTACTTTGTGGCCAAGTAAAGGGAGTTCAAAAGCCCTGTGAACTACAGTACAGCCACATTAAGGATAATTTATGTTGCCTCAGCAGTATAAAGGGGGTCTGAGGTAACAGTGTTGTAATGAAAATGGATTAAGTTGTCACACTATAAGAAGATACTGCTCAATGTCTGAGCCACAGTAAGTGAAATGAGTATGTGAGATCTTAATCCTCCACTGTCATGAAGAAGGCCACCTAGCTTACACTGCCTCTGCCTTGCAGCTTCTTCTTTTCAATTCCAAAATCTCTATTGTGTAGCCTCAGAGCCAGAATAATTAGCTTGTCTGAGGAGATGGGGGAAAATAGTTAGAAAAGGCCTGGCTTTGTTCTCTGCATCTGTAATTAACAATTTTGGAATGAAAAAAAGAAGTCAGAAGTAGAGATAGTAAATGGACCTACTTTGCGCCAGGCAGTTGGTTAGGAGGTGAGAGAGGGAGAGAGATGATGCAGGGTTCTGTCTGGATCTCAGTAGGAAAGGCTCAGTAATAAATGGCTTAATAAAATAACTATTTAGACAGAATAAGAAGAGTAATATAGATAGTGAGTATATCTTATGCCCCTTCAACTACTGGGAACCCTGCTTTCGTGCAGCATTGGACAGACCCTGGATGGATTTTCCCACAGCATGCTGTGCAGATCCCATCCATGGAGGGAAGCCTCTCCTATTTGGTTATTTGAGCTTTTATATAATTTTCTTACAAGAAAACAACTCTCTTCATAAAGGATATTTCAATGAGAACTTCTTGCTGTACTTTTGGATGAAGGCAATCCCACACATGTGGTGTAATTGCCATCAGAAAGTGGGAGCTGCCTGCAGGTTCCTCAGTTACAGTGAGCTGCTGGAGCTCATCCTGTGGTCAAGGATTTGCGCAGCACAACACAACCTGAGGGCCATGCTGGACACAGCACAGCACAGACCTGCGCCTACTCAGGTTAACTGTTACATGGGTCACTAGGTCCTTGATGTACAGTGGTCGCCCAGTCTGGATCAACACAGGACTTTCCCTACTGTATTAGGGCTCACAAAGAAAATGAAAGAGAGAGGGTATAGAAAATATGACCTAGAACTGTGTAGCATGAGAATGCGAGGCTGACTCTGTGCCAGTGTAGGAAAGGTAATGAAAATTTGTAATCCAATTAAAAACACGAATTGTTTGCAAGAAAATAGTAAAGAATTAATAATTATATATTATAAAAATTATATTATATGCTCGTTATTCCTATGTCTCTGTGTTCTCTGAAAAGATGAGATGATGGTAGAAATGGTGGTGAGAAGAATAGCTGTAACTACCTTGAAAGGAGACTAAAGCTAACTGCCCATTTAAAAAAAATTCCTTTCAGAAGCTAGTTTCCTCTGTAGTCTCCTTCAATTAGCATGAAACCATCATGGAGATACAATTATACTTCATTAGGGATCCATGAATCCAGGAAATAAAACAGTCCATTCTCTTTTGACTCTGCAGACAGCGACAAGCAATGTGCTTTGTGGATCTAATCTGTTTTCCTTATGTCCCTGCCATGGATTGCAGCAGTTGTTACAAAGCTTGTCTAATGGTTTGTTTTAGCCATATTTTCTACTTACATGGAAATGACTCCACCGCTAGAAGTTTCTGGTTTTTTTTTTTTCCTGAAAAAATAAGTATTCCATAGGAAGATGAGAGACAATTAGTGTTACAGGATGTCAGCATGTTACGGTGGCAAAAGCCATCGATAAAGTTGTGATTTATGAACTTCTCAGGATAAAAAGCAAAAGAGTTTGACTTATGCTTAGCTTCCAGCAGATTGAGAAAGCCACAGACTAACTGGCAGCAAGTAAAGCTTGGAAGTAGCTCACAAAATTTGAACAGATTGTTCTAAAGTTTTTGCTTTTCTGCATTCATGAAGACCTAGTGCTTCTTTGTTTAAAAAGAAACAAATTTGTTCTCAGAAGCTGAGTCATTTAAGTGATTTTTCCTTGGCGTATTCAGACACTAGTGCTTCAGAATAATGTCCTTAATTAATGACTTCTGGAAGGAAGACAAAGCAGAATGAAATTAGAGACATTCAAGACTCTGACAGTAATAGTTTGTCTAACTTTGAAAGTCAACTGATACAGGGTTTCTAAATAGCTCACGAGAAAACAGAAGCTTCTGTAGAAAGTGTCACTTTCAAAAAACTTTGAACGTTTCTGTGGAAAGTAAGATACATGTTTGCACATGACTGTATAAAGAAGTGACAGATATGTTGTTTAGCCTGTGTCATATCCACATTTATGGAATTTATAGGCACTGGTTGGATTTTCAAGCTGGCGATGTCAGGAAAGCAGTAGGTATTTGGTGCAGTAGATATAGCTAATTGGGAGTTTTCAGGTGGAAATCAGGCAACAAAAGTCAAAGACAGAAACTTTCTGTTATCATCATATGCAGATTTTGGAGTGGATGGATAGGATTTCTGGTCACACTGAGGACCTGCATAACCAGTGTAGCCAGTAACACAATACCAGGGTGTGATACAAGAAACCAGGATGCAGGAAAACAAATTCAGGCTGTTTCTTCTCAGATTCAGACTGATTTCTGAAACTCGTGCATCCTGAGTGAGACCTGACTGTGGCCATTAAGCTAGTATCTTGATCTCAGTATCACTGTCCATTTGTTGGCAATATTAATTAGTCCAACTAGAGACAGGGTAGCTATTCATCTAGCATTGATGTTCATGTCCTTGGTGTGGGCTACACAGAGCTGGGGCTTGCATCTTGGTCTTCTCTGTTCCAGACAACTAGTTTGGCAAGTAGTTCTTCTGTGATGAGCAGGCTGGTTTTCCGTCTCCCATTTCAAAAGGCTTTGGCTTTGCTAACTTCTAGAGAGAACATGTTTTTTTTGAATCCTGAAATTCCTGTTGAAAGAGAAACCACTTGCTCCCCCAGGTGCAATGGTTGTATCTTGCCGAGAGACGGCTGCTACAGCTCTGGTTGAAAGCTGTGGGTAGGTTCTTAGCACATCCACAGAAGGAAAGGAGCTAGAAGAAAAAATGTATCCGATGAGAAATTTGATGTGGCACTGTGTTACAGAGATGAGAATTTTTTTTCATTGCTCTGCTGGGAAAAATTATGCTGTTTTTTTCCACTGGAAAAAACTACAAGGAAAAACTTAGGACTTTTCTTTCACACTGATGTCGCTATTCATGGACCTATGATGTCTCTCTCTTTTTGTCTCTCCCTTTTCCCTCCATTTCTCTCCTGCCCCCACCCCCCACCCCCCCAGTTCCAGAGGACACCTAAATGTGTGTGTCTCTATTCAACAGAGCAGTTAAAGCTAATGTTTAGATCCCAATGACTGTTGGACAACAGCATGCTTAAACAGATAGACAGAGCATGCTGAATAGCTATGCTAGGCTAAATTGGCCTTTCAATAAAGAGAAATGGTGGTGTCAATGAAGTAACACTGGTGTCAGTGAGATCAAAAACTGGTGAATGGAATTAAGCTCTGACAAAAAATACACTCCATCATTTTCCTCAGACTGCTGTTTAAGCAGACTCACTCCAACCTGTTCCTCCTGATAGTTTTCTTTAGTTTTCATTAGTTTTCTTTTGTAAAAGGGAAGCAGGTTGTTACGAAACATCCTAATGCTGTCTCATTTCTACATGAGCAGAATTTTACAGCAGCAATGTATGTGTTTCAGTTCCCTCAAAAAAAGAAAAATAAAGAATTTATCAAGAAAGAAACTGAACCTGACATCTGCCTCATAGCAGAGCAACAACAGCTCTGTTTTGTGTGGTGTCTTTGCATTGTACTCCCACTGCGCAACAATACAATAACAAATTTAATAAAATGCAATAGAGGGAAATATGTTCTCAAATGAGATGTGAAAACAGATGTGCTCTTTAGTTCTGAAGAAAATGAGGGCATCACACTCAGTAATTTTGGACTACAATGACATACACATTACCACTGCTTTTTAATGAAGTTCTTGTTGTTGTTCCATTGTTAAGATTGCAAGACTATTCCCTTTTAAGTTCTATTTCATGTTACTTTGAAACTTAGATTTTAAAAATTACTCAGAAAACTTCTTCAGAATTACTCTGAAAGATGAATATTTGTCTGGGGGGGGGGGAAAGGAATTTTATGTTATTACTACTTCTTTCAGATACCTGTGAAAACAAGTACAAAGATTACATCTGCCAAAATTATCTTAATACCATCACCTATCTCAGTCACTTGAGCAAATGGGATTGTTAAAAAAAATATCAGAAGAAGAAAAGCTGGTGGGAGAGACAGACAGTTCTGGATGGACAGGAGCATTCTGAGAAAAGGACCAGGGGATGGTCTATATGCAACTGTTTGTCCTGTTGCAGTAGGTTATCTAGGTTGTATTTATAAACCTGAAGCTCCAAAGACAGTTTTGGGATGAGTTTTGTGTCTTGACACACAGACCAGAAAATATTAATGGCTTGTGAGGAAAATGGTACTCAAGATATTTGGTGATTCATCTTCCAGAAACTCAGGGTTGAGAAAGCTGAAATCTCTATGTAAACATAGGAGGAAGCAGTGATGTTTCTGGTTCACAGTGGAGACCTGTCTGCCTTTAGGGTCCAGGGCTGGCTGTACTTTGAAGATACGTAGGACAGAACAGAAGTGAACAGATAGGAGGACATACATTTACAGTCTGAACTTTGGGTAGAGGTTTATGATTGCTTTGTGAGAAGACTTTTGGCTGGGGGCTTACAATTGTTTTGAATTGCACGATGTGGTTTCCTTTCTTTCAAATATTATACGAATTGTGAAGATATAAAATCTGTTTTCTCTGAACTGGTAGTTTTCATGTTTCTAATTGTTTGTGTGTGTAGGGTTTGTGTGGTGGGGCTTTGTGTAGTGGGGGAGTGGCTCCAGGAGTGGCTCCTGTGAGAAACTGCTAGAAGTTTCCCTGGTTCCAAGTTGGACCTGCCTCTGGCCAAGGCCAAGCCCATCAGCGATGGTGATAGTGCCTCTGTGATAGTGTATTTAAGAGGGAGAAAGACTTCTAAAAATGAGCTGCAGCTAGGAGAGGAGTGGGATGCGAGAGAAACAACTATGCAGACACCAAGGTCAGTGAAGGAGAGGGAGGAGGTGCGCCGGAGCAGAGATTCCCCTGCAGCCCATGGTGAGACGGCAGGCTGTCCCCCTGGAGCCCATGGAGGTTAACGGTGGAGCAGAGATTCCCCTGCAGACCGTGGAGGACCCCACGCCGGAGCAGGTGGCTGGGCCCGGAGAAGGCCGTGACTCCGTGGGAAAGCCCACGCTGGAGCAGTTTGTGGAGGACTGCAGCCCGTGGAAAGGACTCGTGTTGGAGAAGCTCGTGGAGGGCTGACCCCGTGGGAGGGACCCCACGCTGGAGCAGGGGAAGAGTGTGAGGAGTCCTCCCCCTGAGGAGGAAGGAGCGGCAGAAACAGCATGTGATGAACTGACCGCAACCCCCATTCCCTGTCCCCTGTGCTGCTGTGGGGGGAGGAGGTAGAGGAACAGGGAGCAAAGCTGAGCCCGGGAAGAAGGGAGGGGTGGGGGGAAGGTGTGTTTTTAAGATACGGTTCTATTTCTCATTATCCTACTCTGATCTGGTGGGTAACAAATTAAATTGATTTCTTTTTTCCCCAAGTCGAGTCTGTTTTGCCTGTGACCATAATTGGTGAGTGATCCCTCCCTGTCCTTGTCTCGACTCAGGAGCCTTTCATTGTATTTTCTCCTTCCCATCCCGCTGGGGGGAGGAGTGAGCGAGTGGCTGCGTGGTGCTTTGTTGTTGGCTGGGCCTAAACCATGGCATTGTGTTTGCTTGGTTTTTTTGACTGCTGCGTTCTTTGGTAAACATTTCCACTTTGATATTAAACTAGCCACTTTCACTGTAAAGATGGCTTTCAAAAATGAATGTTGTTAAGTGGCATCCTTAGTAAAGTACTAAAGAAGCCTGAATGGAATGCACTTTAAAACTAATGAATCATTTTTAATTAAGGACTCTGTCAGGTGGCAAATTTCTGCATTTATCTCAGAATTCTTAAAAACTTTTGTGTTTTACTCCTTACCAGTAGTACTAACCTAACTTGGAAGAATCTGGTAAGTGCATTTCATCACACAGCAATAAAAATGTTTAAAGGGAAGGTTTTGTGTGGTGAAGCTGTTCAGAATTTAGTCTGCTCAAGTACACTGGTGAATATGTCTTGTTTACAGGACAAAAAAGCATGAAGAGGCTTCTCAAAAATCAAAGACAAACATTTCTAAGGGCTGCTGGTATTTTTGAAAGGATAATGCATATTCTTAATAATCTGCCAAACGCACTGCTCGGGTTACATTTCGGAGTCAGATTGTAGCAAGATTTTTAGCTAATGATGAACCTCTCTCATGCTCTATATATCAATCAAAACCAAGTATACTTTGAGCTGATAGTGAGAAACAATTATAGGCACCTTAATTTTTTTCTGAGTTTAACCAGCAAAGATGAATGCTGATTCATGTCTTTCTATCCACCACTTTGACAGCACAGCAATAAAAAAATCTGAATTTATTTAACTGACATCAAGACTTATTTTGCATTACCATAGAGAAATACACGTTCTCGTGATGACTGGATCAAAGGTAGAAGATGATGACTGAAGAGTAGTATTGCAAAATGGAGCTGTTATAGACATGTGAGTCTTCTTTATTGGAAGAACAGAAATTACCTACATAAAAAAAAATCTTGAAACTCTAAAAATTTAAAGTTTAACACTACTTTTGATTGTGCTAAGTCGTATGACTTTTGCACTTCAATAGATGAAAATATTGCCCTTAATGCCAAATGCTATACCTGAATCAACAGAATTTCAATATGTGGTATGGCATGATTTTCAATAAGCAGAATACATGTAAAAATAAAGGCTTTTGAAAAAATATTGGAAATTCTTGAGATGACAAAAGTGCTTATTGGAAAGAGCAGGAGGAATAGTATAGTTTTACTCTAAAATAAATCATGACATACAGTTTCCCCAATCCTGAAAATGAGGAAATTCTTTATGCTGTTACTCCTTTCTACCTAACTTGTTTTCTTTTCATAGGGGATAAATAACTTTGCATAAATTCTTTTGTTGGATTTAAAAGAGATCCAGCTACTCCGTTATTAGTTTTCCCTGTTTAGGGTAGTCCAGTTCTAATATCTATGGCGTAGCACAAAGCAACCACAATGTCTGATGGGGATCTTCTTTGATAAATCTATTAATAAGGTAAAGAAGACTGTCACTGGAAACAACAAAATATTTCTAATTTTCTGACATTTTATAATGCCACTATAGATTGCACAGTAGGTAGTGAACTTGCCATAATTTTATATGCTTAAGGTGCATTTATGACAGTCAAACAGCTGGATTGGCAGGATAATTTCTAAAAGTTAAAGTAGACAGAAGTTAAAATAGAAATCAAGACAGATTAGGCAATGTGAATGTATCCTTTGACTCATTTGTGTGGCTTGGGAGTTAAAAGAAGCATTATGCCTCTGAAGACTAGGACAAGATGGGGATACCACTACAGTTCATTAAAAAAATGATCCTATTTACAAATCAGCAAATGCTAAATGAAATGGTCCATTTGCCTCCCTAAAACACAGCAGTTTTAGAAGTTTAAGGGAAATTAAACCCCTAGATATAATACTGGGATTTTCTTTTACAAGAAGTCATATGTTCAACACCGTTCTACTCACTACAGAAACTGTATAACTCAAAAATCTTTATAATGGAGTACCCCTCTGTTCAGATCCCAAACACAGTGGCTAAGATAAAAATATAATCTGGTGAGAAATCATTTCTTGTTTTGGCTTTGGAAAATCATATCTTATCTGGAAAGGTTTTTTTAAAGACATATTCAAGCATTGTCCAGGATTTAATTTTATTTTTTATACCTCATAATAGGTAGTAAAATACTGCAATATAAAAGCTAAAGTGACAAATTCTTTAAGCAGAAAGCAAAGTGGCATTTCTTATATTTTTCAGATATGCATGAAGTCACCTTCTATATTTACAGAGTCAATACCTATTCAGAAATTTATTAAACAAATTGTTAAAAGTAAAATAGTTTCTGAACTCCACTGGTTGTTCATTTTGGGTTTTCTAATGTCTAATGTCAGTGACGCTGGAAATTCTTCTCTTTTGAACTTTAGAAATATTTCAAAATATTTCACTTAGTATCTCTCTGGGGAAAAAATCTCCTTATTAAGCAAAATCTTTCTCTTCTGGATGCTGCTAGACCTTAGTTCTTTGGTGTATTACATTGGTGAGATATAGGCAGGGTCAAGTGTGCATGAGAAGGCTCATGATTTTCACATTTAAAAAACAAATCTTATTGAAGCAGGGGTATAGTCTGAAAAAGAGGTGAAGAAAGTGTCAATAAATACACGTTATTACAACTGATGATAAGGACTTAGCAGTCCTTGAAAATATTGGCAGGGCCTATGTGACAGGAATGGAATTATATTCCCAAAATAAAAAGAATGAGAGAATGTGAGCTGGTAAACTAGACTGGAATCAGTGAACCAATAAAAGTATTATATAACTATTAAAAGACTTGAATGTCTCTGTCAAAATAAAGTTTTTTACAAGCAGTAAAGAAAGATAAATGTTGCACTGAACTGTTGCAAAAACCCTATTTGTGGAATGGTGATGAAAAATGCCTGAACATAACAGAGTCAGGCACCATAATGTTCTCCAAGCCAGTGAAACAGCAGCTTTATTAGCTAAACAAACATACTTATTTTGCTTTAAAAGACAGATGAAGAGAGCAGCCATATTCTAATCCAGAATCATTCACAGTGAAAATTAATAGCAATAGCTACCCTAACCCTGATCTTGTACATTCACGATTGTCTTTTGTTTATTTGTTTGTTTGTTTTTCTGTAGCTTTTTAGGATTCTTGGGAAATTTTGAGGCAAGAAATTATTCTTGGTTCAAGTGCAGGAGAATATCCAAATTATATTTGAAAGTTATGGACTATATTGGCTAATCTGTGTCATATGATTCTATGTCATATGATTCAACTTCAAGGGCTGATTTATCATGACTTATTTATCATGAGTTATTCTAGGACTGGTTTATCCTATAAATTCAATATTCAGGAAAATCAAGTTACCTCTGTCCATAGGTTTAGTCAGTCTGAATACTTGGTAGCATATTTAGTGTAAAAACACTGGGAATCAAAACATGCAGACCTTGCAGAGACAAACCGGAATGGTGGTCTGTGTTTCCTTAGAGAATAAAAGAATTATGTGTGAATTTTCAAAAATACTTTAAAGAAAATATAGAGTATCAAAAGGATAAATGCTATTCACGCAAAGCAGTGATAAAAAGTATTGTTTTAGAAAAGTTCCCCAGCTGTAAAAAAGCAAGCAAAAAAGAAAACAACCTAGAATCCATGGATGAACAGGATCTGACTATCTTTTCAGGTCTGGAATTCAAACATAAGCTGATGATAGATTAAAAAAAAAATAAATAAATTACACAACAGTTTAGAAGGTTTGAGATTAACTGGATTTATGACAAGTCAGTAAAGCAGAACAAACTCCAAGATAAATATAACAAAGTACTCCAAAAGGCACCAAGGCATATATGCCTCTAGCTGAAAAGCATGAGAGAAAACAGGTATTTTAGCAACCCCACTAGTCAGGAATAGAAAATGACAAAAGATAACTAGCTCAGAAGAAACATGAGAGTTTCAGACAATTTTATAGAGCATTACACACTTCACATAATAGACTTATTCAACAAGATCGTGCGAGAAGGAGAAAATTGCTTTTCTTGGAAGGAAACAAAGGCTATTGCACCTAAAGAGACTGAATGAACTGCTGATTGTAGGGACCCATTACAGTGATAAGCATTGATGCAGAGGTCCTTACCAAAGTGCTGGTGGACTAGGGAGTCTATTTAGATGAGAACATCCAAATTAATCAAGATTTATTGCAGGCTAACAAAGAAGATCCTAAGATCCGTGACACTCCTAAGATATGCTTGTGGTCTAACAACCTTTTGATGTAGCCAGTGCCTAAAACAGAACGAGGATTGATCAGAAACCTCTGGTAGAAGCTGAGCTGTTGCATTCCTACTCTTTTCAAGGCGCTTTGGCCTTTGGCACACTGGAAAAGTGCTTTCCCGTGTTTCTGTAGGTTAGGGAGTGGATCCAGGGAGGGATATTCCTTGTCTTTGCCACTGTCGGCTGCAGCCAGGGCATCTCTGGCCACCCAGGAGCCCTCAAATCAAAGGAATAAAGTCAGAGCAGGCACAGAACATTCGACAATTCTCTGATAAGCTCATTTTTGTACACTTTCCCTCTTAAAAATAACAGTATTCCAAGCATGTGGGCTTTGTACTGCCCTGGGAAATAAATAACTAAATCTCAGTTGTTGGGAATTCTAATTTCTGAAAAAGTCCAGTTGGTCTATGAAACATGCTATTAGCTTAAATGGGTTAAAAGTGAAATAAATGATTAAAAAAAGGATATTAATCCCATAGAATATCATGTTTTTTAAAGCAGATGATATATTAGTCTAGTGTAAAAAACCAAAAGCTCTTAAAGTAGGCAGTACAGAGACTTTTAAGTGAGTAGAAAGGCTACTATTAAAATGTATACACTCTCCAAATTTCATTTTCTATCTCCATATTCACATGCATTTTTATCACAAACAACACTACAAAGACTCAGCACGGTGCTTCTCTGAAAACAGAGTACAAGGATTTGCATATCAGTATTAAATAGGCTTTCTAAGATAGGAGGTCTTGCAACTTGCAACACAGTGGCGTATCCTTCGGGGGAAGGACGTTACAAAACAGTGTGAAAGCTTATTCAGAACTGTGGATTAAAATGAGGAAAAAATAGTGTGAGGAAATAGATTTCTCAAATGGCTTCTGAATAAGAGATAAATTCACACCAAGAAATCCCTTTATTAAGGCTATCTTAAGATTCCTAGATAAATATGAAAAATTGCAATCCTCTCCTTATTTACCACTATAGTTAAAAATAAGGAATTCCTCCTTAAACACCCTCCAATATTTATTTCTGATTGGCTAACAGGGCAAACCACCCAATTAGATCAACTTTTTGGAGAGGAGATATACTTGCTATCTTACCGAGAAATTTGTACTAACCCTAGTATTGTATGCACGATTTGAGAAAAACTAAAGCAAACGGAATCAGTTCAGCTGGAGGAGTCAAGTGATATATAGTAAAAGGGTTTTTAATCTTCCAACTATATCTTTAAGGAAAGATTTCTCTTTCTTTTTTCTTTTTTTTTTTTTTTTTTTAATACCCTCCTATACTGTAGCCCTTGTTACTGTGCTGTGGATCCAAATATCCTAGATGGGTGTAAGCACTACCGTGTGTGGCAAAGTCCTTTTAGAGCCTTCAGCATTCAGCCACAGACATGCCTGCTAAGTGCTTTTCTAAAGTAAAAGTATTCTTATGGTAGCTGTGACTGTCAAAGAATATAAACAAGTCAAGGTCTGAGATAAAAGGCAGTGTCTTTTACTGATATTATGTACTTCTTTGTATTGGTTGGTCTAATAAAAGATAGCTTCTCCCCACAAGCCTTGCCTATTAAGAGATTTTTTGCTGTGCAGTACTAATAGACTTCAATTTTTAGCTGCTAGACTCTGAAGCGCTCAGATATGAAAGGAACTATTTCCCCTTACACCCACTGTATTCTTCTCTCTGGAAGAGTATGTTCTATTAAAACGTAGGACATTTTGGTACAGAGAAGCAGTGGACACAGCAATTTAATTACCTAGAATATTGAGTCCTGATCTATAAGGCGGGCAAAAGTTCAACACACAGTAACACTGAGACTCTAGGAGGTGTCTTTGGCTATTTTAATCAATAACCTTACACAACCTCAAGATTTTCCTTTAGAAAATTTTGATCTTCAGGTAGATAGTGGATGCCACTCCTGATAAACAGTTATTTTTTTTCCATCTTAAAAATGTTTTAAATTTGGTCTTAAGGAGTGCCTGTATGTTTCATATATGTCTTTTCATTGGTATTCAGTTGCCCAGAGAAAAGAGTTCAGCTACCCAGCTGCCCTCACCTTTTCTAACTAGCCTTTGTGCAATGGTCTTCCCTATCAGTTTCTTTTCCCTGGATCATGGAAACTCTGTCTTTCTGGATACTTCTTGGAATAAAATAAAAGAAAGATTATTAGCTAAAATGCAATGTTCTGTAAAAAGCAGCTTTCAAGAACATTTTAAATTTGATTTTATTGATATAAAGTAGTAATGGTTTTAGGAGTTTTCTTCATATGTTTTTCATTATAATTGACTTTTTTTTTGTTTCCTGAAGTATAGTACTAAGTTTAACTGTGGGAATATGCAGCCAACCATAAGCCATATAATTAAAAATATAATAGGAAATGTCTTTATAAACTTCATTTTGACTATTATCTAATGAAGCATTAATATTTTGAAGAACATCTGACATCTTATTTTTCTTAATAAAAATTAAAATAAAAAGAGAAAATGTCCTTATTAATCTGCTCAAGTGCCAATAACTGTAATTTCAGTAACAAAAACTGACAGCATGAGATGTTTCTGTGACATACGGTTTGCATAGTTGTAGATTTGTAACGCACAGAAATTCGTTTGCATCCCTTGAAATACTTTGTGAACTGTTTAGCTGCTCTCACTGCTACCTCTGTTTCACCAGAATCCTTGAGGAAAAGCCAAGTCAGCAGTCAGAGCTGACCACGAGCACCAACAGCTGAGTCTCTTGGGAGGGAGAAGCAGTTGCAGAGCTGGTGGGTGCCCTTAGGGCCCTGACATCTAACCAGACCCTTCCAGCACTCACCGTATCCCTGAACTCGCCTGCCCTCTCTGATCCTAGGCAGCCTCTACTCATTGAGCCCAGTGGCTAGATACTGACCATGTGGCTTTTGGTATTCCCCACTGACCCTGCAGGCCTGTATGAGACACCTCACATTAATCAGGCTCGACATATGTGAATGTCTGCAGAAACAACCAAGCCTTTTCGTTCAAGGCTATGTGGCTGGATCAGACGTAGAAGCATCCCTCTGCCATGTTCTTGGTGGGCAATGAGAGCAGTCTGACACACCCTCTCCCTGGAAGGATCCCATATGCCTGGCCAAAAAGTACCCAGCTATGTAGCACAGGCCAACACATCTGGAAGAGGACAAGGGGACCCTTCCTGAGTTAAAGATGAATAGATTTAGGTAAGGCCATTTGCTACGACAGTCAGTCAGCAAGCAAGAGAATAGCTGTCATTCAATTTTTTTTTACCTTTACAAACCAATTGTCTTTGCTCTTCTCATTTGCAGAGCAAATTTGGCAAACAATTTGGGCAAACAATTTAGGCAAACCAAAGACCTTACACAAAGCACAGCACTCTCATGACCTCAGTGCCTTGTTGTTATCCAGATGCTGTGCAAACCACTTGACAGAGAGGTATTTGGCTTTTTCATGCTGCTCAATGCATTCACTGCAGGGAGCAAACCACAGTCACCTTGGACAAGTAGTGCTGAGTGGTTCTTGCCTCCAAATGGCTTTGGAGATTATCTGTCCAAGGACAGCTCTCAAAACTTCCTCGGTCCTCCCTCATTGGAAGCATTTGTCTAGGAGGCTTAGGGTGCTGGGATACAGAGAAGATCACCTCTCTCTCTTTTTCTCACATGGCAACAAGTGATGATGAAACCACGGAGTTGAAGAGGAGGAGGTTGAGAAAGGAATCAGTGACACTGAATCTGGAAGATATCCTGGCTGTTGTTTTACGAAGAGGAAGAAGGTGATGAAGAGAGGTGAACCTGGTGATTGTACCTGAATCATGGTCGGCTACATGCAAATCTAGTACTTTCTAAAGAAATCCTCCTTTGCTGGTTCTGAAACTTCCAGATGTAAATTGTGTTATGGATACTTTCTTCTATCAAATCTGAGATATTTTTGTACAAAACAAGTTTGAGAAGCTCTGTTTTCCACAAGACCACACAGATAGGCATTAATTGTGTCATCTTCCCTGAATGCACTGTTGCTTGCATCCTTTGTTAGAACTCATGACTGGCCATGAGGTCGGCAAATTTGGGGTTAATTTATTATCTGCCCTGTTTACTTTTCTGAAGTATCCCTACAAAATTGCCATTTTTATGTTTATAAGAACATTCTCAATGTTCAAAGTGATTTAAAAAATATCAATAGAGATTCAGACAGCTTTTTGAGCTTTTTTAATACCCTTGATTCTTAGTTTAGCTGATCTTTCAGATTAACTACTTTTTAGAAGGGGTTTTTTGTTAATTATAGCAAATTAGGATTTATTCATTCAATAACTCTAACTAATGAGATAAAGATACCTCATTATTTTAAGGCTGCAAGGGAATATATCATTCTGCTTCTTTATATGAAATACCTACTAAATAATTTTTCCTTTTTTTGCTGTGTCTAGATAATACCTTCTGGACAGAACATTGAATCTACACAATGTTTATTTTTTTATTTATTTTAATAGATTATTTAAATTATTTGCTTATTATTTTAGTTTAAATAATGTTCAACTATAAAAATTGTAGGATCCCTATTTTCCAGAGTAGAATTCCAGGTTTATTTCAGTCTAGAAGTTGATTGTAAACAAAGACAAATTTATGGAGGTGAATTCTATCTGAACTTGCATCTGTCCTGTGTTTTGTTCACTGGATTGGGGCAATCAATGAAGAGACATGAAACTCTGGAAAGGTAGTGAGCTATTATAGGCATCTGCCCAAAGAAAACAATGAACTATGGGGAAATCTTAGAGCAACTGAAGGAGAAAGAAAGGGATAAATGGACCTGGCTGTTCAAAAAAAATCCAGAAAAACATTTCTTGATTTCAAACCCAATGCAAAATTTCTTTAAGGAAAAATGGTTGTTTAACTTCAGATTCTTCTTTTCTTTGTGATAGAAATGACTTCTGTGCTCTTATAAACCCCCCTCCTTAACACTTAACAAGTATTAAGTATTGGGAAAGCTTTTTTTTTTAAATTTTTTTTTGGACATCATCACTTTCTAAGTTGAAATCTGCCTAAAACCAACCTACAGGTTCATTCGTATTCCCAGCCTACCAGTACATTCAAATTCACCTTTGTATGGAATAAACTTCTTTTGAAAAGGCAATAGGGAAAAATAATCTCTCTCTCTGAAAAAGGATCTTTAATGATTACCATGAGATCTTTTATGTATGACTGAAGTAATCTATTTCTCATAACAGGGAGTACTTCTAATGTTTTCTTGAATCAGGATATATTATTGCCATTTATGTAGAGGAGGCAAGAAATGCATTTCCAAGAATTCCATCTTTGAGAACTAGCAGCAATAAAGCACACTATTAATTACATGATTTTAATTGAAGTTTTCATATCAAGTAGTTGTCTTCTTTAACCGTAATTCACCAATTGCACATTACAGTATTTTACGCAAATATGTAAGACATAGATAAATTGGTTACAGAATGCTTCATTTGGTTATGCAGCTGGGTAAGATGCAAAGAATGTACTTTATTTTGTATTACCTCATCTGAGGATTTTTTGGGGACTTTTCTTGAGTCATTCTGGAAACCAAACTTTTTTCATCCTAATAGGAACTGGGAAGGAGACAGCCAGGTCCGCTCTGGCTCCCTTGGCTCTCAGTTCTGTGACTACCCTGACAGTGGATAAGAAAGAAATATTTCTGCTGTATTCATGGATATGAGGTGTTCATAGAATCTTGCAGGTGTAGCAACCCTGCTTGGCATCTTGTTTTGATTTTAAACAACTATGTTTGACATTTTCTTTAGTCATATGGGTTTGTGCAGGCCCTAAATGAAGGTGAAGGAGACCCGTAAGCATGTGTTACTATGGGAAAAAAATCTCTGTTCTGCCCTTGCCATTGCTAATTAAAATGTGAGAATGGGTTTGGGCTACAGGAATAAGTGTCAGTTGCCTCACCTCAAGGTGTGGACTCTGTCTGACTTGTGTCCCAGGGGTCTAGCTGGTTGTTCATGTTTTTTCCTGTCCTACTCCGTTGGTCAGCTTTGAAAGGAGTTGCTTCTTTGTTGCAGAATGAATGAACTGAATCCCCACCTGGATTCAATGAACAAGGCAAATGGACATAACTTCTGTGTTTCTATGTTTTTGTCAAGTGAAAACTTGCAATCAAGACATTAATGTTGTAGTCAAAATCACAGTGTTACTGCCTTAAGTTAATTGTGTTTCTCTCTGTCACATTTTAAAATTCCCTGGGATTGTATAGAATAGTAAAAACTAATATTTTTAGTATTTCAGAGGTTTCAGTTATAGATTTCTGGGTAATCCAGAAAGAATGAGAGCATCAATAAATTAAATATAATTTTTTAAAAAAATTAAAATTAATTATCATTTAAATTCTAGCAGTTGATAGGTACTGCACTTTTAGCAAGAATTTTCTGCCCAGAGTCATCTCCCAGAAACACTCTGCTCGCTCCGGTGAGACATAGCTCAGAGAGCCCTGTGTCCTCCTTGTCTGGATAGACACTGGTTGATGCAGATCATTGCTGGAATATTGACACTCCACTCTCATGGCTGATTAGGACAGTGAAAGATGGAAAGCCAGTGTTCCCTGAGGACACTAGGCCAGCCTTTAGAGGAACCCTGAGGTGTGCTAGCACAGACACCTGAGCACTTAGTTAGCATGGCATGAGTGGTCATCTGGCACACATATTTCTGAGAGAAATCATGCGGATGCATTGTACTACCTTGAGTTTTTCTTTGAATATCTCATAGTCCTAATCCTACTCTTCTCTGTGGACTGGGCTCTCAGGACAACCTCTGTTGTCCGTGATAGATAGTGATGTGGCAATTTCACTGCAGATTGAGGAAAATGCGAGTATACTTTTATGTGTATAAATCTAGATGGAGACCTTTACTTTTATGGAAGAATGAAATAATGGCAAAGTCAAAATGCTATTGCCGTGAAACACTACAGCAGATCAGAAAAGAGGTGATTAAGACAGAGGAAAATTAAAATGCAACATTTTAATGCAACATGAGAATACTGAATTGATGCAAACCAAATTATATTACCAGGATTTCTCACACTGAGTATTGGATTCAGGCAGGAATAGGAAACCAATGAGAACTTGAATTCAGTGGAAAATGCACTTTTAGTCAAAGAGTAATTTGGATGGAAGTTTTCCATCAGAACAACCTTTTAGGAGCTAAATTGCCGCTGCTACCAGTGTTTATAATTAATACTTCTAAGTTTGCATGTATGTATTTGAATGTAAAAAATTAGTTCCTAAAACTCTCCCCAAACAGTAACAGTGGGCATACTACTTTAGAAATATCATAATTTTGGTGTTTATCTAAATGCTGAAGATTTCAGCAGTGGAGCTATGGTCTGAATTTAGAGGACTAAGCACTTACACTGTGCAAAATTGCTTCGACTTATCTGTAAGTTCTCTTCCCATGCCAATATGATTGGCCTCATTAACATTATACTGTTGAATTCTTGTCGTGGCACAGGTGTAGAGTCGAAAATCATGTTGAGTTTCAAAACACCTGCTGCATGGGCTCATCAAGCCATGACAACGTGCTCCTTGATGCTTTTACATTCACAGAAATCAATTCAGTTTGTGACTATAGTTTTTATTTTGTTTCTGCACGAACGCAATTCTAGTCTTAAAAACAGAGATTTACAGTAATAGTATTTGAAATTCTTTATGTGCATTCTAAGTAATGCTTCAAGTTAAGTTTACCAGCAGGCATGTTCATGAAATAACCGACTGCAAGTGACTATTGCAGAATAGCAATGGAAGGTATATTTAAAAATTTCAGTCAGTAGTAGTATTTAAGGAACTCTGATTCTGACCTCAGTTCAGAAAACTATTAAGAAAAAAATGCTTAAATTTCATAAAAATGCTACAATACCACCAACATAATCTGGCTTTAAGAGCAAACCTAATGTTAAACATGCCAGAAGTGTTTTCATTAATATCAATGCAGTTGTATGAATGTACTTTTTTTGCTTGAAAAACTTCAGAAGCTTAGGGTTTTTTTGACTGTTGAAATACTGAGAAGTGCTTTGTGGTAAAGTATAAGGGCTGGAAATATTTTCGGAACTAGTGTGCACATATTGGATACATTCTGAAGTCTACGTTGGTCTTTATAGCAACTAAGAATGGATTTACAAGCATATCCATAAGATGTGGGTATAATTTATATAAAAAACTTGGGAAATATCACTAGTATTTACCCAGAGGTAACAAACCCTCTGTTTTAAGAAGCTCTACTTTCTTTAGAAATAAAAATAAGTTTAAATCTGGATTTTTGGCTAAAACCAAATTTGATTTAGAGAGCTATCTTGTTTAGCTTGCTACAGAGTTTTGCAGTTGTGAAATTTCCATTTCTTGACAGAAAGAAGAAAAGAAAGTGTCTATAAATTATGTTGGTCTAAAAAAAAGGTTATAGATTTATTTTACGAGGCTTTGTTTTGGCTATAGTAGAGTTCTCCTTCCTGTCATGCAATTGTAAATTAGATAGCAATTAGTTATTCCTTTTAGGCAAATCTGGTAAGACTACATTTAACATATTAATATTCAGTTTGTCTGTAATAATGCTATTACCAAAATATCATGGTATTCAGCCAATCTACATACATAAAAAGAAAAAAAGTTGTCATGCCCTTAGTGCTTTGCAATCATGTATTATAAAGGAGAAATCCCTACAGTTTGAGATAAGAACTTATTTTGTTCTCTTGTGCCTAATCAATGCCACAATAGCTCCCTTGCACAGCGGGATAGTGCCCTTTGTGAGCACATTATCCCACATAAAGAAAAGCCACCTTCAATTTTATTCTGTCAGGCAAATCTCTACAAGTCTTACCATTTTGCTGAAGGCAGAAGCAATTCTGTAGATGCAGTCCTGCCTTGAGTAGATTAATCAGTGGAAAAGCATACGAGTGAGTCCCTGTGGGAGCTTTTCAATACTCAGGTGCCCTTTTTAGGTAGCTCAAAGGGAGAACAGTATACCCCTCTTTCCTCTGTAAAATGAGGATGCTGATACCAACTTCAGTGATGGACTGTGAGAATTAATGTATTAATGCTTAGAGTCCTCGGATGTAAGATTCTGGATAAGAATGAATCATTATTATCATCAGTATTAAAAATAATTAGGAGGAACTATGACCAATTTCTACCAGTTTCCATATTAGTGTTTTGATGTATCATCTCATTGATTTTGTTGTGACTCCTTATGGAGAAAGCTGTAGTGAGTAATATTGTAGTGCTGAAGAGGGGTAGATTGTCATCTTTCTCCCTCTTTCATTTCTGGCATTTTTTTGTGAACTAGTCTTTGTTAAAATAATTTTTTTTCCCCACTTTCAGTTTGATCCTGTATCTCCTCAGGATTTTTCAACACATGTAAAAAGAAGGTGTCAAAACACATATGTTTAGATCTGAAGGATATGCTACTGTATATCCTTATGTACTGAAAGCCCTTCAGAATAATTCTTGTTCAAGCTTGTAGCCCTTGAACAAAGGATTACGTAAATTAGATATATATTTGTTCTCATGTGGATTGGCACGAGGAAATCCCATTAAAACTAATGAGAGGTAGAAGAGCATATGTGAAGAAGGCAACATCCCTGAGGAGGTAATAAAGATGTTCCATTTTCTGCCTACATAAAATGTCAGAGCCATCTAGAACTAATCTTGCTTATTATTAAGAAAAAAAAAGCTTGAAAAACTGCTGGAGGGTGAAAATGCAAGACTTCATCTGTATGCTTAAGTGTAGTTAGAGAACAAAAGTAAAATTTAAATGATGTTTAATCCACGTTTGGTACATGCATATACAAAACTAAGATCATAAATACCACAAACATACTATCATGGAAAACTAGCCATTATGCAGAGTAGCTGTACTTGAGGAACATGTGAGGCAATGCAGCTACTCCCATTAATCAAGGAAATCCGTCTATGTTTCTGCTCATTCCCACAGTATCAGCCACTCTGGTTTTTTTTTATTCTGAACATGGGTATAAGATGGATGCTCGTTTGATGAGTCTTTAATTATAAATGAGCAAATTTTTCAGCCTGGTCATAGACACACAATGCTTCTGAATTATTCTGTGTGTCACTGACACTTTAATGCAGGGCTGAAAAGCTTTTATATTAGTCATGTTCCTTTCTTGGGAGATGGATCTGCAGTGGTAATGATATTTTATCTTTCATTCTTTCAGTAAAATAGCATGGGCGTCAGGCTGTCTCAACCAATTAAATATCAATTCATTTGAATCTTACACATGCCTAGCGATATCACTTTTAGACCAATGTAATTTTAATAGGTATCTTAGCAAAGACTGAGCAGAAACAAGAAGTATACTAAATGTCTTGAAATTGATTGTGCTGTTTCCCTGCTGGGGAAACTGGCATTTTAACTTCTTGGATCTTAAATAAATGTCAGATCTTACAAAATACAGTTTTTCTCTCTTCACTTCAGATAAGACTGTGGACATTCCCCATCTGTGCATGAACTGGAGGTAGAAGGAGAGAGGAAATGAAGGAAGAGGAATACGCACACTCTGTCCTGGAAGCTGGTTAAGACTGCTGTTTGAGGAGGGACAAGAATTTACATTAGCTGTACTTTCCCTACCAGGAACTTTGAAAAGGAGGCAAGAGGCACTCTGCCACACATAAACAAATTATTCCATCCCCTAAACTATCTTCAGATTACTAGTTACATGAAGCGTGTGCAAACCGTATTTCACCATTCGAGAGATGTTATCTTGTTTCTTAATTTTTCATCCTATTCAATAATGTTTATTTTTCCTTTGCAGCCACCCTCTGGAACAATTTTAGTGAGGGTGCATAACTAGTTGGCAGGTCCTGTGAAGAATTCTGCCCAAGAATGCACTCTTGCTTTTCAGCATCCAGTTCTCTGAAGCTAATTTACTGTGGTTTTCCCTGGCTTCCTTTTTCTTTTCTTTCCAAAGATTATACTAAGGTTAAACTGCCACCTCTTCCCATTGACTTACATGTATTCTTTGTCAATCAACATCCCTGGTGTACGTTCTCGTGTTATTATACTAGTGATACATTTGGTCCTCAGCAATTGTCTGTGAATCTTTTTACTTTGATGAATTTGTTTATTTTAAAAGTTGGTTGCAAATACATTTGCACCTACTGGATTCACATGGTAATTTTGACAAATATTTCAGAAGTTGTATTTAAATCTGAGGCTGGCATGAGGTCAAGTGGGTGATATCATTCTGTAAGTCTTCTAGTTCCCTGACTTCCCAAGCTGACCATGTGTACTTACTAGTCAGCAAAAGCAACCTGGACTGATTTTTCTTATGCGGTAAGTCACTTTCTTATTGCAACCTTTTCCTGATAGGATTAGAAAAAAACAGCCTATGTTTTAATTTTTCAACTTTTCTTGCCATTGATGTCTTGTGGGGAATCCTGATACACAGCTGTGGTTCTAGAGCCCTACTATACCCGGATGATCTGTTTAATGCAACAACTGACTATTGCAGTGTTATTAGTCCAATTAAAGAAGTGCATTGCTTATAAAACAGTGAGAGACACTGTATTTCAGCTTTAACATATGTCAAAGAGAAATGAGGTAATATTAAAAGAATCACATATTATTTTTGACTCATTAAATGTTCTGCTCCCTTCTCTTGCTTACTGAAAAAAAAAAAAATTAAAGACACTTTCTACTTTGGAATGTAACAAGAGAGAATTTATGTGATTTATTTACATCTCAAATGAGAAGGGCAGTAACTTCTCCCAAATTTGACAAAATAGCAATATGAAATTTCCATAAGCAAATCAACCTTTTACCTTTTGAAGGTAAAATTGCACATCAGAAATAAACAACAAATAAGATTAACATGTTTTATTGACAGAACCAAATCATCATTCTAATAAAATAACATCTCTAGCAAGTTATTACGGTACTAACAGAGTCTTTGGTCTTGTAGAAACAAAATAAATAATAATAGTTATGGATTTGAGAAAACAGCTCCAAGACAAAAACTCCACTTACCTTCCTAGTTCATCCAAGTTCTTCTATCACAAGCTCGCATTTGCTTGTGAGCTATGTGCAGTTATGTGCCCCATAATCTATGTAGGATCCCTAATTGTGTTTGTTAATATCACATCTACATCACTTTAACATTAACAGGAGCTTTATGAGTGTTTAACATTTCTTTTTTTTTTTTTTGTTAGCAAAGCCAAGCTTCAAATTTATGTTTTGAGGACTTGAAATGCTAAAAGACTTCCATTATCTGTTCTTCATTTTAATCTAATGAATTAATGCATTGAAAGTTTTATTACTTCATTAACAAAACCGTTTGACCTATGTCAAAGGTAAACCACTGCATAGTATCCTACATTTATTTCTGTTATATAAATGGTAAACCTCTTCAACAACTCACTTTCTGTTCATGTTATTAGAAGTGTTAATGCAGGCAACAAAGTTTTATTTAATCATCATTTCTTTGTATTTATATTATGAAAATGCCTATGAGGGGTAGTCAGAGCTCTTTCACGACATAGACATTGCCTTCTGTTTAATGACCTAATAGAGGTTTGCAAACATATATTAATTAAGCATCAGAAGGCCCCTTTGAGGGAGACATGGTAAGTAGCATTATCCTTGTTATACAAATAATAAACAGGTTTCAACTTGTTGAAAGTCACACAGCAATTTAGTTCTAGACATGGAATTAGAAATTAATTGCCCTGTGTTCTGATGATTCTTTCACTATTCATTTTTTCAAGTATGATGGTGATAATAAATAACAAACTAAATACACAATGGATAGCGGATATCATGGAACAATCTGATTGTTAGTATCTGTCCTTGGCTGCTTCATAGCAGAGAGGTTAATCCAAATGTGGTGCTTGGGGTAACAAATACCAATAAGGGATATGTTCTCTTCTCAGTATGTGTTTGTAAGTCTCATTAATGATAATGGAAGTTATGTGCCTGCAGGAGAATGAAAGGAGAATACATCTATCATGTCAATGATCCATGAAGTCAGAAGAAATTATATAGTCTACTATAAAGGCGCTGAAGGAGTCATTATAGCCTATTAGGTAAATAATGTGTTTTTTAAAAATCTCTACATAGAATATGCATGTAGCTAATAAACTATAAAGCTCAGATGGAGCCATTGTATTATTATTGAATTACTGTGCTTTAAGATAGTGATCTCCAGCTGAATATCCAGGCGATGTTTTCAGAAGGACGAACAGTTTACTGCAAATTTCTGGTGGCTGTGCAACAGGCCTACGTGTTGCAGTGTGCCTGTAGCAATCTGCATGGGGACAGGTGACAGCAGCTGTACAACAGCTTCTGGGTGTTGACAGACCCAATAAGTGGCTTGATACAAAAATTCACATTCAAGAAGCCAATTAAGCTTTGAAAAGGGGATAAACATTTTGTTGAACCAATACAGTGTCAATCAAGTCCATAATCCACTCTCAGTTGCCAGAAGAGAGGCACCAGAAGTAGAGTATGCTGCTGCTGATGTAACTAAAGGACAGATTTTGGGCACTTCTCTAAGGAGCCTGCAGCTTATCTTTTGCAACACTTAGCTGTGAGACACCTGGTCTCAGCAAGTTGATATAAAGCACAGAGGTTATGGTGTGCAGGTTCCCTAATGGAGAAAGTTAAATGTCTTAGAAGCCCTGTCTCTGAAGCCATTACGTGGAGCAGTGAGCTGCTTTATAGCTAGCAAAGAGGAAACAGGAAGTCTAGAAGTGTGACTAAACTTCCCTCATCCAAGAGTTACAGCACTCTGCTGGGTGCCTGTATGGCAAAGGTGATTTTTCTTTCCAGCAACCCAGAATCTCAGCCATTTAGAATATCTGCAAAACAGCCAAGACAGATGGGATGTGTCACAAGTTGTGAAGTAACTTGGCTGAAGTTAAGCAGCTGGGTAAAGAGCAGCAGAGCCAAGAATAAAATTCAGGTCTTTCAGCATCTGGTTCGTTGCTCCATCCCATAGATCCTGGTGCTTTTTTAGTTCCTGAAGATTGTTCCTATGTCACATTATCTCCAAATGAAAACTATTCTTTTTTTACTGCGCCTCATTTATTCTGAGTGTGAAATAGCGCAGTAACCCCAGAAACACTACAGAGACGAACTTTATCTGTGCCTTTTTAATATGCTAACTACTGCAAAAACGAGATGCTTACATCTTCTTTTAGATACATCATTGAGATTCAGCGTAATTGTATCCGGGACAAGTCTTACCTCTGGGAGAAAAGGTATGTCTATTTAGATCTTCAAAAGCTAAAGTCTTTGCAACATGAAAAAATGTGATAGTGGAAATAGATTGTTTCTCACCAGTTGGCACAATAATTGTGAATAACAACAAAAGAGCTGTTTTCTAGGCATTGTCTATATCTCCAGCTGAAAGCAAAGCAAAAAAAAAAAAAAAAAGAGGGGAGGTAAAAAGGTGTTGAGCAACTCCCTGCTTATTTGGCACAGAAGTCATTGTTTGAAGTCAGTTGAAAAACCCGTGCTAGTGACTGCTGTTGAAGTACACTCTTTCCAGCATCTGGAAGTCCATGCTATTCATTATATAAATACTTTTATTTCCATCATGTTTGGCTGCCAGTTTGCTTCTGTCAGCTGGTAGAAATTAAGTAAGTGTTGCTGTTTGCGCATTTGGAAATTGAGAGAAAATACAGAGGCAGTTACTTTTACAAAGTTGGGGTGTGGGCCACTTACACATTTCTGATGTACTTTGTGTAATGCCTAATTCTATTGTAAGAAATTCTTGATAAAATAAATGTGTACGATTAACTTTCGTCAAAACATGTGTGCCAGTATACTAAATGGTGGTCTAACACTGCTGTGCAATGAAAGCTTTATCAGTACCAAGCTGAAACTAAAGGTTTGCAGCCAAATATCTCACTTGGATTCATCTGCTCTGGCAAAATAGCTAATTGCTGCAATAAATTAAAAGAGATGCTGATTAATTCTGTCATCTATGCTCTTCAACATTTGAAATTTGAAACTTATTCTTGTCTCATTAAATTTTGGAGAAGATTTGGCATTAACTTCAGCCAGAGAGGATCAAACCTTTAGATAGTGTATTTCTGATTTGAGACTGGGAGGATATTATTCTGTTAATATAATAAACTTCACCTTCTGAAATCTGCATTTCTTTTTCTCATTTCAGATGAGAATTAGGCAGTTTTGCTGTATAAGGCTCATCAGATCAATAATGGAACACATGGAAGCTTGGTAATGACTTACCTAAATAGGTGTTATGCCATCATCATTCCGGGTTAATAGGTCTTCTATAACAAAGTGACTTCAGAAGCACCTAGAAATGTGATGTACTATCTGAGAAAAATTTTTAGATTCAAACTGACATGATGAGAGGAGAAATGGAGGGCAGGCAAAGAGACTAGAAGTGTATCAGCACGGACGAAGGAAGGAAGGATAGAAGGAAGGTGATAAGGAGACAAAAGTAGATAACCAAGGACATGAAAGAATTAATGAAACTTGACAGGAAAGAGGCTTAGAATGAAAATAACGTATCAGTGTATAAGGACCTTCAGAATTTAATTCCATTTTCTGGTTCTTGTGTTTAGAAAAACTTACATTTAGGACCCTACCTGAGATCTGTTACAGGAGCTGAGGCAGTGGCTGGAGATGAAGTTATAGCTGCTTCTATAGTGAGATCCTGGAGTCCTCTTTACCCAATGTAAGGGTGACATCAAGAACTCTTACCCCTGAGGAAAGACTGTGGATTAACTTTAAAGACAAATTTTTCAATTATTTGTGAAATAGCACTTAAAAACAATAGTTCCAAACTTGTTATGGACGGCTTCTGTCAGAGGGATATTGCTATGTATATATTATTTATGATCACTTGATATTAACAGATCTCGCCATTTAAGCATGCATACTGTGACCAAGTGCAGAAAAAGAGATTTGCATGTGCAGCCAGTAGCCAGTTTTAAAGTGAGTTATCGAGCTTTTGCCAAAAAACCCTGAGCTTTTGTGGGCCCATGACCTGGAAATCTTGAACTGACGTACTTGTTGAGTGGGACACTTGTATGGGGGACACAGAGAATGCATTGTCCTAGTCTACAGGTTGCCCGTTAATTAGGACTGGAGCAGTTTTTGACCAATCAATGGTTAGTTTTCATCCAACCTGTTTTATGAAGCTGGACCTTTACAGATGAAATTGCATTGACATAATTTCAATGTAAAAATTTAATAATGTTTAGATAAAATGCAATGCAAACAGAATGTTTGTCAGCTAGTCTTATTGGAATGCTTGTCATTGTGCCTTGATTAGTGTTGTTTTTCCAAGTACAGAAGAACCATTTGTAAAGCTTCATATTTCTAAAAGTAGAGATTAAAACGACAAGCAAAATATACCTGCCAATATTCTACATAGAAATCAACTCAAGAACAAAAAGTAATGCATTTATGAATTTACATCTTCCTGACAGTCTTCAGCTGTATATCAGTCATGATAACACATGCCATATCTCCCTGAATCCCAATCATGCATTTGGAAATTGCTGTAATTTATCAGAGCTGCAACACAAGTCAAGTTTTGGCAATAAATGAGGTTTGAGGGGATCTGATCTCTATTCACAGCATGTTTCATTCAGCATCAAATGAAGACTGTGATTTTTGCCTATTAATACTGCAGCTTTCGGAAGGCAAAGAAGAAATTAGCAGAAAACAAATTGATAAATTTACCTGTGGTTTGGTACTACATCAAATTTTCTTTTGCCTTTCCTTCTCCTATCTGAAATGGCAGTGACCCAGTATCCTATATTTCTTATCATAACACGAGACCTGCTCCGGTGAATCACTGCATATTTGAGAACAGACCACAAATACAGTTTCATTAAAATAATGCATACACTCCCAAAACATCAGGTTTGAAGAAAACCTGATCTCTTCAATATTCGGATCTAAATTTTTGGAAGCGACCAATGTCTTTGGATGATGTTATTCTTTGCCTTGGTCATTCTTTTTCATTGCATCATTTAAAGAATAAATAAAAAAAAGCACTAAGTGACAGTACAAAAGTAGCAGTTTCCTCAAGTGGTCTATTTAGATTGTGCAATGGGGCTGGGAAAGAACTACCTTATTTCGGAAAAATTACATGAATCAGAAAGCATTCCTAGCTACCCTATCTTTAAAAAGGGTACCTGGGCTAACCTAAAATCAACACAAATGAGCAAAAATTGCAAAGAGACAGGGAGTTGCTCTGACTGTTGTAGGATTTTTTCGCATGTACAAAGACATATTTTATGTTTGGTTTTTTGCTTGCAGTCATATTTGCTAGCGTAGTTTAAATATTTTGTTTTGACAATGTACCCCTTTTGTATTTTATTTTCTCTCAGGTCCAGTCCTGCAGGTATACCCTTAACTTTTCTAAAGAAGGAGACTTGGTCTGTAATTGCTCTGATAGGTGCAAAATGAATCACACTGATAAATGTTACCAGGATCTATTCCATTTAATTCCATACCACTGCAACCAGATGATGGATTTCCTTACAGTGTCCTTCACTACCACTACAGAGTAGTAACTAATTTAATCTGCCACTAGATGTCATTCCTTTTTCATGCAAACATGAAAAATGCAAATTTCTACTTAAAAATTTCAGTTAAAAACATAGGTTTTAAAATCAAAGAATCAATTTGCTGTATTCATACCTAAAACAATGTCTTTCTCATCATTGTTTTCACATATGAACAGGATGTTGTAAACTTACTGGGGACTTTCAGTAGATCTGTCTGTGCTTAAAAGAAGATGTGAAAAGATTTCATATGCTCAAGCAGCATGTTGCTCTGTTTTGATAGTTAGTGATTCAGGGTGGTAGACGTTGATTCTGTTAGGTGAAATTCATGACAGTATCGGAGGTTCAAAAAGACATCTATTTTTATATTTGTTCAGCCCCAAATCCTGTTTCATTAAAACACAGAACTGCTTTTGCTTAGTGTACGTCACCTGTCTGCTCAGAACCGGTTTCCTTGTTGTCTTTTCTCACAGCCTCTCTGATCTTTTCAGGTTTCCTTTCATGGCTACCTAAACTTTGCAAAGCAAAAGCCAATCAACCTTTTTGTACCTTGCAGGAGGCTTCATTCTGGATAGTGACAGGTGCTTGTAAAGGCCTTTATTCTTTTGATTATCTGTGCCCATTAAAAAATGTAGCTGTTTCTCGCTGTTTTTTTGCGATGAAGATTTCTGAAAAATCCAAACAGTCTATAGGAAAGACTCTGTTACATTTTATCTTCAATACTCAGATTCACTTTGTAAAATATGTTTTTTATTTTTTGGGGAAAAAAAGATTCATGCAACCTTATTTTTATTTAATTATTTTTTTAGCTGTGCTTAAACATTAAGTTGAACGTACACTACAATAACAATAGAAAAAAGTGTTGCAATCTTTATGCCAATAATTGGATAGCCTTTAGCATATATTTCACTGCTCTAGTCACAGCCTTTCATTAAGGGTTCTGGGCAAGGATGCAGCACCAATTTTTCAAGTTTGCTCTGCAATCATTTAAATAACATTAAATATAATAAAAATGTATTCAGTGAAGCATGACAACCTATTTTCTGTAATCCATGATCACAGCACGGACGATGACTTTCTGGTACTCTAGGAAAGTAAGGTGCATTTGAAATGAGAAATATAGTTATTGTTTTAATATGTGCTAATATATTTTGAACTGTCATAGCCTTTTAGACCACAGACAATTTACTGTTGATAGTATTCTACTAAAATATTAAGATGCTATGTTGTTGGTATATTAATTTCCTAACACTTCTCTTTGGTATCAAATATTGATAAGTTTTCTTTAAACTTCATCTCACCTTCATTTTCATCTACTTTATCAGGCTGCAGGTCTTTTTGTTGAAAAGTGTAAATCTCTGACATACTTGTATACCATATTATTAGAAATCCGTTCGTTTTTTTGGAGCCAGACTACTTAGTACAAGATCCACAATGTATCAATTTTAGTTATAATACCAAAAAGTAGATAAGTCTGTCATATGATACAAAGATCAAAATTTAAATATTGCAGAACCCTTATAGAAAATTTCTGCTAGCTGTATCTTGAAATACAATTGCTATTCCCCGCCCCCCCCCCCCCCCCCCCGCCCCAGCGTGGAAGAATTGCTGTTTCATTGGTGAGAAACATCTATAAGCAACACAAAAATTGAGTTTCCTTGAGAAAAGAGAGATTCAATGAATCTCAGATTTAAGATTTGGGAATATTTAGTTCCTCCATGGATTCCCTCCCTAATCCCTAGATCAGTTATTTCGGACTCTACTCCTTGCAAAATGACCCTCATGGGTCAGCGTTCCTGTGTTTCAGTTGTTAGAAATATGTTCTTTTAACACAGTACTGATATAAGGTGGTCTGGGTCACTGGCTGTGGTTTGGCACCTCTTTCCCTACCAGAATGAACTCTCCCATTGAATCGTTTCACTGTAGTAGTAGAAAATAGTTAATAACCTGTAGAAGTGCCAAATAAATAAATGCTAGTGTGGAAGAAGTTCTAGCATGATCAGAGGTATGGCCTCTTATTGAAACATCCCATTTCAATGCAACTTCTTTTTTCTCTGCGCTAGAGCTGATAGATGTTTTATGAGTCACTCACCTATTCTCTAATTTGATTTGAGTACAGACTTTTACAAGAAGCGTAGCTTGTGCTGTGTCAGCTAGATCAATAGTCCATAAACATTCAAAACCCTTGGCTGGAGTTGTCAATTACCCGGAGAAAGGAATCAGTCCTCTGAAGGCAGGTACCATGCACTTTTGCTTATTTCATCCCTGCTAGTTGGACTGCAGCATAGTTGTAAAGACTCTAGCCATAAGACTCCTTCTTCTGGGTTCCAAGAGTACCAGTTCTACTGCTTTCTTCCTCTTAAACATTAACACTGCCAGCACATGCCAGATGTCATCTCATTTCCTAAGATCAGGATATTGGCGTTTAAAATAGTTCTTGTTGTTACCTTACTATTTAAAGAAATTCCCTCCATACTCTCTCAGTACGAGTTAGCTTTCAAGTGCCTGCTCTGTGACCATGAATTAGCATTCTTTCTGTTTAGTAATTAATGTCCTCTCAATTAATATGTGTGACACAGAGACATTTAATAAGTCATAGTACTAGTCCCTGAACATTTCAGGAATTTTTCTATTATCGTTTGGGGTAGCAGGAACTGGCCTGAAATATTTCATATTTTATGCATGCAGTTAAAACAAAATACCTTCTACTGATTTATAGTACAGAAGAGATATTTCCCAGCATAACTGCAGCAAAAGATGGAGTTGGCTAATTCCCTAAAACACTAATCCAGTTCCTCAGTTGTGGCAAATTCATCTTTCTCTCTTGCAACTAATTCATATCATGTTGAAGTGGTAAGATTTCAATACCTTCAAGGAAAGATATAAAAGGTAGGTTTCATTCTGTCATTACAGAAAAATATATTTGGTTCACGTGGAGGAAAAGACTCATACAGGTAAACTACAATGATATTCAGCCCCTAAACACTTTTTCTTTTCCAGTGGTTTCTCATTTCTTCTCGGAGCTATGGTATAGTTGGATAAACTGCTCCTACTGGTTTTGCTTTAGTTGTCCCACGATTTTAGCCTATTTACTAGTTTATTTTAATTTTAAATTAAAAAAACCCAAACCTGATACATGATTTTCAGACTGACTAAGCAGAGTTAGATATATAACCCTTTTTTTGTGCTTTTGATCCCTGTAGATGCTGGTTTTCATCTTTAGTCAACCACATTTCAGAAGACATTTATGGCCACTTTCAGCCAATTATTACAATGCTTGCTGAGGCACCTGTGTTTAAGAAAACAGTGAGCGATTCAGGCTTCCTCCAGTTGAGTGGGACCCTGGTGCTTAAAGGGAGCGGCAGGAGTGACACCAAAGCAAGGGACCTACTGGAGGTCTTCTGAATGTGATCTTTCTCCATTCAAAGTTGTCCATGGAAGGGAAACCCAGGGTACAGACTGTGTTTCCCTGGAAATCCTAGTGGAGGCATTAAGATTTAAGCACCAGTGACTTCCATGGATTGCATATCCTCTTTTTAACAGTAAAGTTATTGTATTCTAAAAAAAAAAATAAAATAACTTTCAATGAGCTACATGCTAGGTATTTTGACTATCATCAGCCCTATTCCTACAGTCACCAAACAGGGGAACACGGTACTGCATGTGTTTTCTCCAAAAATGTTAGGAGGTGCATCATTTATAAAGGCTGAGAAAAATGTGTAAAGGACCTGACAGACTGGCTAACAGGGCGATGTAAACTGCTAATCTCTCTTCTGAATGTGCACGCTATAGTAGGAGCCAGCATCCATCCTCGGTGCTGTGGTGGCTGGTCTGAATGAGACCTTTAGATACTGAGTGTTGAACTGTGTATCTCCATGGACGGCTGCAGACACTCCCGATTGCTGTGCTCTGAGCCGGCTGGATGCAAGCCAGGTCTGTGCAGAAACAGTGTAGTCGCATTAGTATAGTGCTGAGTTGGAACTAATAAGCCTTGGTAAATCTGAACGCATTTCATACTCCTAAGTCCCTAATTAATTTTTAAAAATAGGATTTTTACCCTGGATCAACATACATGCTTAACAGTTATGAAGGCCATTTTGTATTATGGTGAACCTTTCAAAATTATTTTTTAAAAAAGGACAAAAGAATGAATTACTTACTGTAGCATAACTAACTCTTGATCCTGAATAATCATGGGAGTTTGCAAACTAGCTCTGTAATTAACTTTATCGGATTAATATCGTTGATTTAAGTTCTTAGAAATACTGAGCATCACATTCCTAATAAATCTAACAGTACTGGCTTTAGCCACATACATTACTCATGAAAAATATAGCTCTCAGATTTAAGAAAATTAATTCCTTTGCAGTTCTGAAATAGAACAGTAATTTTTCCTACAATCAATAAATACAAATAACAGACATTATTAGCATTACTCTGAAACTGCACATTCTTTACTTCATTTTAACTGGAGGTCTTGCACAAGCTTGTTTTATTTAATAAAACCAGATGAGATTGTTTTTAACACCTAGACAAGCTAAACCTGATGTGAAATTACTTTCTCAGTTTGGCAGGTAGACTGTAAATTATGAAGATGTGAGTACACAAAGGAAGTACTGTAGTTAATTTTAACAGTTTTTAAAGAAAGTCAAGTTTTTGATAACACCAGGGAGATGAAAATGAATATTTCTTGAGCGGAATGCCATATCAGCATGCTTTTTATCTTTGGTGTAGGGCATTGACTGTAAAATCATCAATCTCACATAAAATTTGTAGTCAATATGTTGAAGAAATTAAAAACATTCCAGTTTAGAGAAGTAACATGTGTAGATTATCTGAACAGATGAAATGCTACAGTTGTGATTTAGCTATATGTCTTTTACAGTTTCATTTCTACTTCTTGCAAGATACTAAATATTGCTTCAAAGCATACTGCTATCATAAGCACAAATATTTTGTAGTCTGTAAAAGATCAGTTATTATGTTGTAACTTGCTACAATTCAGCAGTTTTTATGCATATTTCATACTACACATTTGTTATCTGTTCTTCACTGAAACAGACTTGTAAGGTTGTTTTAGCCAGTATCTTCACTAGTATGATCGTATTAAGTGATTTTATTTTTTTTTTTTAAATTTCAGAAGTTATCTGAAGCAAAACCCATCAACTCCTATAGTTATAGGTGACCTTTTATATTTTCCATATATAAAGAATTATTACAACATTTGTTGTGTTGTGAAGTCCTATCATATACCATAGCAGTGCAAAGACAGGTTTGAACCAAATTCAGTTACAGTCTGCAAAAAGATTCTCTGGGAGGATTTCATTTCATGTGACTTTTGATGTGTATAGTGTGGATGTGTATATCTGAACTATTCATCCTAGGCATCTTTTACAGTTGATGAACAGAAAGAGGCACTTCCAGGTGTGATTCATATAGCTGTTTTTAGATATCTACTTTGGCATGAGATAAACTGCCATCAGAGTGTCTATTTATGTTCATTAACTGTGAAGGCAGCAAAATCAGCAGCTCAGATGTAGACATCTGCATTTGCTTTCCATGGCTCCAGTGGGCTTTGGATTAGGTCTTAAAAATGTGCCAGCTCTTTCCATAGTGCTCAAAAGCAAAACTGCCTCAGCATACTAATACTACAGACAACAAGAATGCTTAATTACCCACAAGCTCTCCAGAAATTTCTGTGAGAAAAGCTACATGTTTTGTTTGACGTTGAGTTAGATCATTATAATGGGTCTTTTTGACATTAATATTTGTAAATCTGAAAAGATCCCTTGTAGACAATTATGAAAACTTTCTAGGGTACTTTGCATCAGCATGTGGCAGAAATTGTCCTTTGTGAATCTGCCTCAGTTTTACATTTGTGAATTGTGTGGGATATTAGTGGCCCTGCTGCAATCAGTCGGTCTCATGTAATGAGGCCTTCGTTTTCCTCTGACTGAATTCCTCTTTGGGTGGGAACATGCCTTTTAGGAAAACTTTTAATTTTGTCTTTAAGTGTCACTGAAGGACAAAGCTCAGTCCACAAGTGCATATCCTTTGCCTGAGCAGAGTATGGGTGCTTTCTGCCTCAACTATAAATAGACCAAGAAGCTGGAAAACAAAAAGGGGAAAAGAAGGCAACTGATCATAAAGTTTCTTGTGCTTTCCACTTTGCAGAGTAGATACAGCCTTAGAGTCTAAGTCAGCAAGAAGCATAGTGCATGTGCAATAACTGCTTTTTCACTCAGTCACTTTTTTTTTGCGATGGTTTAAACCTCAGCCATACCCTTCCGTACCTGACAGAAGTTGTTAGAGGCTACCTCGCTGCCACTGAAGCCTGTAGTACAACTACTATAGATTAAAGGCACATAAGGCAGAGCAGAACTGAGCCCAGAAGGAAATCAAAGGAATTTGCTTCTTGAGCTTTTCTCTTTCAAGTCTGTTTAAAATAAGTCTTTGATATTTCCATATTTAGGTATACAAAATTTTTAAATCAGATCACATAATTATTTTTCTAAGTAATTAAGAATAGAAGCTATTATACTTCTCTATGTAGAGAACATTTATTACGCAGCAACCATACGTAGACTGTCTCTGAGAAAAGAGATTTTAGTCTACAAAACAATGTTTACTGAATTCAATTCCTAATCCCTTAACTTTGCTTTATTCTGAACAAAGTTGGCATGCAATATTTCTGTCTTAGTGCAGTAGTTTTTCATAACATTTTTAATTATTATTGTCATAACTAAATCGCACCCTTCCACCTTACAGAGGTATAGCTGGTATATAAAAGGAAAAGAATACAAGCTCCGGAGCTTTTTCTACATGACAACAAAAGCACATGGTACACCGGTTATAATTCCAGTCTGGAAGAAATGTTAGATGAAGAATTAGGGCCACATATCCCTAAAATGTCAGGCCTAGCAAATCAACAGACATTTCCTAGGTAATGTTGAGAGTAGGTTTAACCATGACAATATCAGATAGTAGTGCCAAAATTTTTCCTTATTCTGTCAGTAGCTATAAATAAATATCTCATGATACATGACAGTATGTATTGCAAAGCATAAATTATTCCATTATTATTCCATTACTATGCCATTCATACTATTATTCCATCCTTTCTTTACAGAATATGGAACTCTAAAATGTAAGAAAAATAACAAAATGTGTGAAAATTTAAGAATTTGTGGAGGATTCAAATTCCCTCAGAGATCAATAATTTTGTAAATAGTAACATAAGGGTCAAAAGAGCCAATAAACAATATTATTTGAAAAGTGCTGAGTTAGCTCAGAGATCCTAGCAATATACTGTACGTTGTTGTGGTGGATTGACCCTGGCTGGATGCCAGGTGCCCACCAAAGCTGCTCTATCACTCCCCTCCTCAACTGGACAGGGGAGAGAAAATATAACAAAAGGCTTGTGGGTTGAGATAAGGACAGGGAGATCACTCACCAAGTACTGTCATGGGCAAAACAGACTCGACTTGGGGAAATTAGCTTAATTTATTACCAAGGAAATCAGAGTAGGATAATGAGAAATAAAAACTAAATCTTAAAACACCTTCCCCCCTTCCCCCCCCCCCCTTCTTCCCAGGCTTAACTTTACTTCCAAATTCTCTACCTCCTCGCCCCAAGCAGCGCAGGGGGATGGGGAATGGGGGTTTTGGTCAGTTCATCACACGTTGTTTCTGTCGCGCCTTCCTCCTCAGGGGGAGGACTCCTTACACTCTTCCCCTGCTCCAGCGTGGGGTCCCTCCCACGGGAGACAGTCCTCCATGAACTTCTCCAATGTGAGTCCTTCCCACAGGCTGCAGTTCTTCACAAACTGCTCCAGCGTGGGTCCTTTCCACGGGGTGCAGTCCTTCAGGAACAGACTGCTCCAGCGTGGGTCCCCCGTGGGGTCACAAGTCCTGCCAGCAAACCTGCTCCAGCGTGGGCTCCTCTCTCCATGGGTCCACAGGTCCTGCCAGGAGCCTGCTCCAGCACGGGCTCTCCACAGGGTCACAGCCTCCTTTGGGCATCCACCTGCTCCGGCGTGGGGTCCTCCACAGGCTGCAGGTGGATATCTGCTCCACCGTTAACCTCCAAGGGCTGCAGGGGGACAGCCTGCCTCACCATGGTCTTCCCCACGGGCTGCAGGGGAATCTCTGCTCCGGTGCCTGGAGCACCTCCTCCCCCTCCTTCTTCACTGACCTTGGTGTCTGCAGAGTTGTTTCTCTCACATCTTCTCACATCTCTCTCCAGCTGCAATTGCTGTTGTGTCAAGCAGCTTTTTTCCCCCTTCTTAAATATATTATCCCAGCGGCGCTATCACCGTTGCTGATGGGCTCAGCCTTGGCCAGCAGTGGGTCCGTCTTGCAGCCGGCTGGCATTGGCTCTATCAGACATAGGGGCAGCTTCTGGTGTCTTCTCACAGAAGCCACCCTTGTAGTCCCCCCACTAAGAAAACCTTGCCACGCAAACCCAATACATATGTGTAACTTTTTCCGTGGTTTACAATAAGTCTGCAAAGTGAGTCACCAGAATCTGACATAAATAAAATGGATTAGATGCTGTTTCTTTGTGGTATGGATCACAGATTTGTGTCATTGCTAACCTTCTTCATGTTAGTGCGTTACCACGGTAAAAAAGAAAACAAGCATAGACTAAAAAGAATAGGAATAAAGAATTAACATTCATTTTCTGAAGAAGTGGTGTTAATATTTCCAGATCATTTTGTTTAAAAAGAATAGGTATAGGAAAAGGTAGTAGGTACTAAGCCATTAACCTTTTGTTTCAACAAGGACTTCTGTTTAGTCCACAGGAAAGTTTTGCATATGCTCCCACTGACTTACCTGGCATAAAGAAATGTATTAAAAAAAGTGAGAAGTCATATTTTAGTTTATAGTGTAAGTCTTCTACATTCTCAGGTGACAGGGGAGCATGAAATCTGTCAGCATAGTTCCAAAAGAATATACATTTCTGAATTCATTAGGAATTGTACCTCAAAATATGGTCCTTTCAGATACCACAGAGAGAGAGAGAACATCAAATTGCCTACTATTTTCTCAACTGCGTGTGACATTTAGGGTAATTCAAGTTGATGCTTAACTTTAATTTTCAATTACAGAAAATCAGGAAGATTTCTTCATCTGAATATGAAAGCAGAATAGGAAATACTTTCCATTATGGAAATCCTGCCTGTACAAACATTGAAAGTTTAAATGCGGCTGCTAAACTGGCTCTAGACTAAACCTATGAAGGAAACCAGGGAAGGAAGTTTGTCAGAGTCACGTTTTCTCTACAGTGATCCAGTTGCCACAGACCAACAGGAATTATTGATCTCACCTAACTTGAGCCATGTATATGTTGCTCTTTTAGGACCTGGGAAGCTTCAGGCATAGCCAACTCAAAAAACGAGCCACAACAGTCCAAATAGATTTGTAACAAATTTGAGAGATGAAAATAAAATGTGTGCCCACAATACAATCATGTAGCTCATAGCCAATTTTAACATATGAAGTTATCTCACTATATTGTGGCTTTTTCACAGTTCCAAAGGAAGGGGCTAGTGACTGTGGGGTGATGAGGGAAGAAATGGTGAATCAGGGCATCACAGGTTTTTTCCGACTTCTATGAGGAGAGATATCCACCCAGTTTAGGGTATCTTTCTCAGTCTGTTGGTACAGCTGTGTTAACAACCTGTGTGAAGAAGGCAACCAGTCATCCACCCACCTTCTTTTCCTCTCCCTTTCCCCTTCCACTAATCCTTCTAGCTGCACAGGCTTTCCACTTCGCACTGGTGCTTGCTTTAAGGCAACTAGTACAGGAATATAAAGAAGTCATTTGTGCCTACTGTTTTGTTGTTTTTTATATATTCCATTGTCTTTAATTGATTTCTTTTTTTTTTTTTCCCTGGGAACAGAACAAATTAATCTGAAAGAAATGCCCCAGCAAAACTGGGCTAAGGAGAAGTATTATCCCCTAATGGTCCTTAATGTAGTATAGCTAGGTACTGATTACTCATTACTCAGGAATCTAGACTGCATTCAGTGCACCCATTAATTCCTGTTACTTGTGTGGTCTGAAGGCACAACACTACAAGCATTAAGATTTAAAGATTTTTTTCTCTTCTCCTGTTTTGTCTTTTCATGGACTTATAAAAGGGGCAATAGGTTTAATAAGTTACAAGCCATTGGAAATAATCACAGCATTTCTTCTGCACTTCCTCTCCTTCCAACTAAAGTTGATTTTGGAACACTAGCCACATGCATTAGAACCCAGGTATTACTTTAACTCACCATTTTATTCTGCAAAATGAAAAGCACACTTCAGATGTGACTATGTTTCTGACTGACTTTTTAAGAATATGAATTTCTGATGGTCATTTTCTGACAAGTGTATGAAGAACCTTACTTTGAAGACTTTAATCTGTGTTAAAATGAGATAAAGTTGGCCGATGAATTTAGAAGTTACTAATAATTTACTAAGAAGTTGATGTGACAGACCTGCAAATAAGGAAACTGCAGAAGCCTCCACTCCTTAAACATGGGATGATGAAAAATTGTCAAATCCATAACTAATATTAAACCCAGTATTGGCTTAATATAAAATTTAATGCTTGATTTACAGATTCATTATATATCAAAGCTAAAAGAATGAAGGAATGAATTTATAAATATCCATTAAAAGGAACTGAAAGATCAGTTGACAGTTTGGTGGTGCTGCTAAGTTATTTGAAAACCCAATTTTTGAGAGTTTTATAAGGATCTCATGATAATGAGTAATGAGAGAATGAAAATGGTACGTAGAATTAAGTGTAAATGAATACAAAAAATGTGAAAAAGCTCTTAAATGTCTAGATACAATACTAGACCATGAGCTGAATATTTCTATTTAGGAAAAAGAACTAGAGTATTTCAATGGAAACATACAGTGCTGAGCAGGGCCAGCAAAGTCAACTGAATTACAAAAAGTGAACAGAAAATAAACCAGAAAATGGCATTCTACCACTGTAGAAAAAGAATGTCTGCATCTTGGGTACTTTTTGCGCTATTGCTTCCCCAGACAAGGATGGCAAGGGTGGTCAGACAGACAGACTAGCTTCAGTGTGAGGAGTGGCTAAGGGGATTACAGCATTTAGCCTGGAAAAAATGGTTACAAAGAGAATATGAGAAAAGTCTGTAGAATCCTGAGGGACATGAAAAAGCTAAACAGAGATTTTTAACTACCTTTTCATAAACCAGAAAGAACCTATATGAAATTAAGCTGATTCAGGACAAGTTTGTATAAAACATAGCTGTGAAACTCTTCGACATGCTACACTGTGGATGCTAAAATTTTTGTGTGGATTGTGAAAGCAGTTGAACGAATTCATCAAAGAAAAATTCCTCACCACCTAATAAGGTAAAAACTGCCACCTCTAGGTCAGAATTCCTGAACTTTAATTGCTAAAGGCTATATTGGGAAAGTATCACTACTGCTTGTCATATTCTTATATATGTCTCTGATATCTGCCTCTGATATCTGCTATTGTCTACTGTCACAGACAGAGTCTGTGGATAGATTAACGTTTTTTCTGATCCAGCTTGATCATTTTTATGTTCTCTTCTTTCATCTTCTTAAAAAAAATCTGCTTTAACAGTCCATGAGCTTAGTCCTTTTTAGTCTGTTGACATCTCTAGAGATAGCTTTTCTAATCCAAAAATTAGCAGCAAAAGCATAAGATTTAAAGAAGTTTCTTCCCAGCACCACAAGAACAATTTTAACGATTACTTTGCTATACACCATAAATATTTATATATTAATAATCACATAGATCTCAACCAAGGTGGCCCCAATTCTAGCTGACAAAAAGGAGTGTTTAATTTCAATCTGAAGCTTTTGAAGTACATGGATTCAGTTCTTGGTTTCCTAAGGAGCCCAGTGGTGTTTAGTGCTATTTAAGGGACTGAGGGGTACTTTCCCCAGCTGACACTTGGCCTTTAACTGAATATAGGAAGCTAATCTCTCTATGGACACTTTTGGGTTGATGAAATTATTATTTGTCAGGCAGAGCTTTAATTTACTTGCTGTTATGTGTCTAACCAATAGGACAGGTGCACTAAATGGTATGCCCCATAGTCCTGCTTCCCAGATCATCCTGATAAGGAAAGCTTCTGGAAAGTGTTTTTACTCCTGTCCTGCCTAAGTACCACATTTTTTGCCATTGGAAGTCAGTTGAAGTGGGGACAGAGGAGACATGAACACTTTGGCAACAGTCTGGATGTATGTCAAAATGACACCTGTATGCACACCCAAGTCAAGACCTCTAAGGCCCTCCCATGTCCCATACGTGTATATATGTAGCCTGATTTAATACGACTCCTCAAAGGCACTAAAGTTTTTTGGGGGGGCTGTATTAAGTGGCCTTATAACAGCATCCTAATCAATCAGCTAAGGTTATTGTCCAAACAAATGTAATATGATAATCCTCCTCCTAGAGTCTGATCCAAAGCCTAAAAAAGAAAGAAAAAAAAAAAAGAGAGGAAAAAAATGGACATCAGGCCCAAAGAGAATTGTTTTTTTCAGGATTACTATGTTTTCTAGGCTGATAACTTTAAGGAAAAGGAAGATGGGGACAACATTCTTCATGGGTCAGAATAAACCATTACTTACAGGCTGTTTTCTTATGAAACTCTTCTCCAAATAGAGACCACTAAGTCAAATATAACATTTCATTCACACTTTATGTAGAACCATCTTCTTTCTCTCCTGTAGTGTTTTTGCTGAAACTAGGCAAAGAATAGCTTACAGACCTCAAGGTGATTTCAGACCCATAAAAAATTAAAGAGCAGGAACTTCAGACCACAGGAGATAATCCTTTGGTAAAGAAACCAGAAAACAGTCCTACCCACAACATCTCTTTATTTTCAGAGAGATGTAATTTGTTCATGTATTTTGCAACAAATACAAAATTCCTTTTCTGTCCAGTTGACATTTCTATAAGCTCAATTCTGCATACTGTTTGTAAACAAAGTCTTATTTTTTATATAAGAAGACATACAGTAAATTCTTTCACTTTAAAAACCCTTTCATTTCATTGTATTTAGAAAACCTACACTGAGCTGTGACTGAAATCTATGGGAGCTTTACCATTTACTTAAAGGAAAGCAGGATTATGTCCTTATTGATTCAATGTGATTAATATGTATGATGCTTCTGGAGTTAGTGCAGCTTCTTCAGACTTGTTTTTATAGCTGACTGTAGGAATAGAACAACAAAGATCTGCATTTCTTTGCATACCACTCAACAAACATTACGTCCATCAAGTTTTCCTTTTCCATTGTCAGATCTAAACAGAGCTCTTTTGATATGAGATTATTGATGCTGACATTAGCTGATCATTTATGAAAACAACCTCAACATCTTGAATGCACCTTTAAAAAAAGAAAACAGTACATGGCTTCAATTCTGAATAGAAGAGTAATCATTCTGTTTTATCTGTATGCCAGAAAGCACAATTCCAACCTGCTTTCATGGAGGGGAATTTGGTGATGTGTGTTACTGCCCTGAGGCCTGTTTTCACACACTGTACAGCTCTGACTATGAAGTGTTGTACAAAAATATTTAGTTTTGCAGTGCCTCATAGGGGACTTATTTTTAATGGAGTCAGTAGGGAATGCTGTGTATTTCGCCATAAAAAAAGGCACAGTTTTTCTGAGTTTATAAATAGCTGTGAATCTCTTTTATTAAACATTATATTTGCCATAGAACCACGAATTTCTATGGTTTGGTAATTGTTTTAGGTTTAGATACTCATGATGCATCCAGTCATATGGTATCTTTCTGTATCATTCTTTTGTGTGATTATTAATTATATTCCACTGTTATTAAAGTAGTATAGATGCAAGTATATAGTTTGATTCAGAATTATTAAAGTTGACACTGATTTCAGAATTTCTAAACCAGCTAGCTTTTGTTTGATTATTTCATGCATTTTGCCCTGAAAATTGAACTATCTTGGACCTAAAACACTCATGAATAAGTACACAGAATTTTAATCCTTGAACATACTTCTTTGCTCTTCTGGGATTGAACTGGAGACTTCTCAGGTGTGGTCTCCAAAACCTCTTTTGGTGCTTCATCCTTACAGGTTATAACAGAGTTCTTGCAAGAAGGGGTTTTGGTTCTATTTCGCTACTTCCAAATCTGATTTGATGAAGTTAACGAAATACATGACGTTTAAAGGTAATTCAGCTAAAATCAGGTAAATGCAGCTTTTTATAGCACAAGTGGATGTTGGTATGGTCAGGGTGCTCAATACTATTATATGTTATTATGGAAACCAAGCCTTCATTGTGTCGTTCTTGTCTTTCACCAAAATAACTGCTGAAATCAACATAGACAGGTTTCTTCGAGTGTGATTCGGTAAAGACATGTGGTGTAAGGGAATGTAGAATCACATCTAGTTCTATGATGAGCTGCAGACCCACTGTATCCTGCTATGCTTTTATCTTGCATTGATTCTAATCTAATAGGTTTTGCAGATAAAGCAATGACTCCATTTGATTTCAGGTTGTGTTGTACTGGGGCCCTGACCCTGGTGACTTTTGCCAGGCAGAAATTCCAGTATCACTGCATCACTCTACAGACCCTACAAGATGCCCACAAGCAAAGAAGGATTTGATTCCTAACACTTTTCATCAAAATTTACTCTGATAATGTTGACTATAGTTATTAGCTAAGCTTCTGGATAGTGTGAACAGGTGGTGTCCTCAATCTGTTCCAAGTATATTCTAACACACCATGGACCAGATTGCAATACTCTCCCCCACACTGAGAACACATTTTTTTCTACACATGCCCTTCATCCACTGCAACTTCTTGTGGAGTAACATGCCATAGTGTTTCATAGCCTGAGTGTAGAATGGCTTGGCCTATATGAGGTGCTGGTATTTGGCTTTTTGGCTAGCTCTGTGAATAATGATATCTTTTCCTGCTGTATTCCTCTAAATTTGTCATTATCCCTTTTTCCCTCCCTCATTCTTAAGAGTAGATGAAAATAAAGAGCCCTACAGAGGATTGTAATGGCTGCTTATAGGCTGAGCAACCCTGCACACCTATCATTTAAGGGCTGATATATATGCTACCCATTTATAGGTATATGCCACTTACCACTGTAGAGTGCTTCTAACTTTGTGTTCTTTTTTTTTCCCTTTTTTTCCTTTTGACTTATTTCCTTGAACTCTCTTCTGCCAGACAGTATTTGTGTAATTTTCAATTTCACTTTTGCAGTTTCTCAGGCTCACATTCTGTATTTTCTTTTAATGTAAAGGAATAATAGTGGGTTGTTAGTAGAATATTGTTTCAGGCTTATTAATATGTATGATGCTTTTTCTTACCTCTCTTTTTCAGTTCCTTGAAATTTACTTTTGTAGTTACTTTTTGGCAGACAAAGAAAGGGATGACATGTTTACTAAATCTTTGGAGTAGAAGCAGAGAGTGGGGGAGAATGTTAATGTGGAAAATTCAAGTATAGACTCACAAAATCCGAACTAGAAAGGAGAAATAATATGGGGAAAAAAAATTAAATGTCTGTTGATCCTTGCTAGTGATACTGGAATAAAATATGAAACATACAAGGGAATTTGAGAAACTGAGCTACGAAAGATGGTACTAAACAACTGCTAGGGGAAAATGGCTTGTAATTTTGAGACTGGAGAAAACTTCAGAACGCAGTATTATCAGATGGAGAACATAATACTGAAAGTGCAACTTTTCTCCTCTGAGAAAATAAAGATTAAGGAACTGACATAGGTAAGATGGGGAAGTGTGGTGAATCTGTCTCATCAACAGAAGGATTATGAGGCTAACAGGTAGACTTCATTTCCCATGACAGGGGATAGAAGACAGTATGAAATAACATATTCTGAGCTGAGGAAGATATATTACTGGGACAGGTAAAGTTTAGACTGTGATCTTAACCTTACTTGCTGTGATTACAAAAACCTTCAAAGCATTTTATTCTGTACAGATAAAATGGATGTAAAGCAAGGACCTAAGCCTGAAAATGATGTGGTAGGATTACATACACTGAAATGAAACCATTAGATGAACAGAGCAAAATATTATACAATTTATACTGGCTTTATAAGTTAAAGCATAGACTGATTAATCTCCACTTGTGCCATATAAATAAACTTTAGTGTTATTAGGAATCAGCTACTAAGTGACAATAAGGTTGCATTCCTGAATCTAAAAGTAAAGATTGACAAAGCATTGACTTCAGAAAATTTGAGGCATGGAAAAAAGTTAATAGTCTGAAGCGTCCTATCAATAACCATGATGAAAATCCGGAGTGATCCAAACTAATGAACCTTTGTTAATATTATACTTCTACCTGAAATGTTAAAATCAAATGCCACATCTATAACAATGTTACTGTTTTTAATCCAGCTTTATTAATAAGAGTTTACTTGGATCATAGTCAAAATCACTGCTGATATAAGTTGTAAAGTACTAAATAATTAAAAAAAAGGAATGATTTAGAAGTGTTTACAACTATTGCAGTCTATACTTTAACAATATTCTAGAAATAAATAAATAATAAATTTAGTTAAAAATGAAAGCTTTCTATAAAAGAGTAGGAGGTCTTTGTGGAGATCTTTGGAGTCAGTTGCATATTCCTATTTGTATGTTTGTCATGAGGCTGGAAATAATTACTATTATCAGATTAGATCTAAATGATGTACTGCATTATCTGCCAGGATATGAGCTGGCATACTGACTTTGGTTATGACTGTCTGTGGTGGATTGACCCCAGCCAGCAACTAAGCACCCACCAGCTGCTTGCTCGGTCCCCCCCCAGCAAGATGAGTGAGAACAAGAAGAGCAAACTTAAGAAAAACTCGTGGGTGGAGCTAAAGACAGTTTAATAAGCGAACGAAAGGGGGGGGGGGGGAAGTGATGCAAAGGCAATCACTCATCACCTCCCACAAGCAGACCAGTGCCCAGCCTGTCTCTGAGCAATGGCTAGTTTGGAAAAACCAAATGCCCAATTTCTTTGTTGGCGAGCATGATGTTATATGGCTTGGAATATCCCTTTGGTCAATTCGGGTCAGCTGTCCTGATTGTGTGCCCTCCCAATCTCCTGCCCACTCCCAGCCTACTTGCTGGTAGTGGGGCAGAGTGAGAAACAGAGAAAGCCTTGATGCAATTGCTCAGCAATAGCTAAAACATTGGTCTATATCAACACTGTTTAGTCACAGATTCAAAATAGCATCATACAGGCTGTGAGGAAAGTTAACCCCATCCCAGCCAGACCCACTACACTCTTTCATCACAGGAACTATGAACTTTGAAATGTGTAATGGCAGTGGTGTTCATCTGAGCCATAAAAGGCATGGACACCAATGAAAGTTATTACCGATGACAGTCATTACCATACAAAAGATATTCTCGAAATACTTGATGCTAAATGGCAGCTCTTAGGAGAACTGGATACTAAAAGAGCTATAAACATAGCCCTTTTTGAATGTTTTCAATATTCTGCTCAAATTTCATTTTGTACTTTTCATCCTTTCTTCCTTGGAAGTTATATCTTGCCGACATAAGTAGTCTTACTTGCCACATGCAGGAAGATAAGGGATTAACATGGGAGATCTAACCAATCTTCCACAAATACCTATCCTGACTGCCTGCTCCTTCCTCCTGCTGGAGCTAACTGCCCCCCAAGGAGGGGAGACAGAACAAAGTGCCTGCTAGTGCCTTAGCCATAGGGTGCAGAGTCTGTCATCTATCTTAAGACCATCTCTGCATGCCACTTAAGTAAAGCTGCAGGATGCTGTACAGACACACCTGAAGCACAAGCACAAAATTCTTCCAGCTGACTCTATTGCAGTGGGAGTAATTTCTGAGAGAAGGAGCCAGACACTCCTTGGACTGACATCTTAGGTTTCACAAGTGCTTTTCTGTCTGTGCCCCTGTATAATACATTAGATTAATCATTAAGTTATCCTCACTTTCTTGGTGATCAAAATGGTTTGGAAAGCATTATGGGCTGTTTAATCCAGAGTGATTTTCAATGCTTATGACATTTATTAATTTGTACAACAAGTGATGCATCTCTTATAGCTCTGCATCTCTTCATTCATCAGCTGAATGATTAAAGTTCGTGTCAATTCTACTATGGTAAACAGGCAAATCAAATCTTTACCTATACTGGAACAAACAAGACAACTTTTGTCCTTGCCTGAAGGGACAATGTCATTGCCTTGAGCTTACATCTATCATTACCATCAGTTAATTAGAATGAAGAAAAGCTTTAAATACCCTCACTCTAATTTATCATTCAGGAGTTCTTCAAGCATTACTACAACTATCAATCATTTCAGTCCTTCAAAAATGTTTATAAAAACTATTACAAGTATTTTTTCTGTAGGGTTCAACAGCAGGAGATAGCGAGTCCCTTCTGTGTGTTGACATTTGAGCTTTATCTCAAAAATTCTTTCTCAAGCTCCTTCTAATCTCATTTTCTCTGTTGAAATAATGTGATCTTTCTCTTGGAGAGGTAGAGATCTGTTACTTCAGTTACAGATATTCCTAAAAAGTTCTGATAAACAAAGAAATAAAATCATAACAATACTTTATCTAAACCAATTATTTTTAAAGTGTATTAATAAAACAGCTGTGTTATTTAACGTAATAAAGTATTTAACTTTGATATTATTTGTCAAAATAAACAGAATTCAAAGTTCTTGATCCTTAAAGTCTTAAAACCAAGACTTTGGGTCAGTGAAGTCCAAAGAGCAAAGGTGTGAGCTTTCTCCAATCACAAAAGAAAACAGCACACTTTTAGTGGCATTTTTTCACTGCTTTTGATTTGTTGTGGATAAATATTTTCTTTCTTTGGGATGTAAAAGAAGGCTGCTGAAAGAATAGTATGTGATAGGAAACTATGGGTGAGTGAAACAGCAACCAGCTGTGGAAATGCTAGCTGCTGGGAAAAGGCAGTTACCACACAAAATTAATTCTCATTCTACACAGGCCAAAAATCACCTCTGGAAATTATGTCCTGTGTGTAAACTCTGTGGGTATTCACATATACTCATAAAATTGAACAAACAAGAGAGTTGCTTAAAAATGCCAAATCATCCTCCTGTAACCTTAGTGGTTTATAAATAAATGTTTAATTATAATCCTGGAGTGGATTTCTAAGAGCAGAGAACACCGAAAGCTGTTTTGAGCAACCTTTAGCCTCTATTTGTAGTAGTCCAAAAATGAAACGTCATACACATCAACACAGCGCTTCAACAGGAACCCACTTTACCACAAAATCCACCATAACAATATCTCTGATTTTTTTATATTTTATTTCCACTTTAAAAATGTGGAATAACTGCATTTTGCAATAGTGGTGTAACAATGATAAGTCTCTAGATATGGAGAAAGAACAAGCTGTATAAAGTAGCAGTATCCTTTACTAGACCCATGGCCGTAGCTGGAAGGAAAAAGACAAGGTCTCAGGCACATAAGCCCTCCAGATGTAGGTCAGGTGTAAAAGCAACATAGTTCAAACTAAGTATAGGCTGGGAATAATTAATCTCAGTTTAACTCAGTTATGTTAATAAGACAATCCAAGAAGAAATGTAGGTGTTTAGTATCTATAAGACACAAGGGCAAAAGGAAGAAACAATGTTTGGATCACTGTGAAACAGAGACAGACACGTCATTACCACTTGCAGCTGGAAGCAGCACAAAATAATAACATGCCATGAAACCAGTGTTTCTACTAAATCCAATATTTTTGGTGTCCAGTGGAATGAAGAATTGTAGTTTGCAGCCTCTTCTTCTGAGGTTGAAGTTGTTTTGAGTTTATAGCTCTTCCTTGAAGATCAGGACTGAGAGGTCAGAGATGGTGTGGTTGTTTAGTGGAAAGTGTTCCCCCTGTTGTTAACCGGGTGTTCCTGTCCTTTATTGCCTGTCTGTGAGTTTATTCTGCTTTGCAGGAGTTGTTTGGTTTCGTCCACAAGAGACATGTGATGCATCAGATGAAGTATTTCTAAAGTGTGAACACAGAGACTCTGATAGCTGTTTTGGGGTTAGAGTGGACACCCTAGTGGTGCTGGATATGTGTTGAACTAAACCAAGACAAAGAATTATAACTTTCCTTCTGTTTTCCAGTTAACTGGTATGAAATTCAAAATCACATGCATAAATTATCCTAGTTCCAGAATCTCCCAGTCTTTCTGGTAAGTAGAAGTACTTTACTCATTATGTATTTCTGCAAACAAGGGTGACAGGCTCTGCACACCTGTTTTCATTTGAGTTATGTGGTATTTTGCTGCTGGTGCAATGTTGTATATCCAGCCTGAATTTGCCTTGACTGTTTTCTCCATTAGTTGGTCTATAACATTAAATTTTAAGGAAAATTCTTAGTATTTACTAAGCAGTAAAGCCAAAGGGAGACTTGTTTATGATCACTGATGTTAGGCTTAAAGTGTTTCTATAAATGGGGTTATTCTTCATCGGGAATGCCACAACCAGCATTTTTTTCAAAAGATCAATTAGAATAAAAAATGTTATAATTCTACCATTTATAAATATTAAAAAATAAAGGACTTGCTGTACATGAACTTTCTGATTGCTGTGCTAAGCCAAATAAATGCCATTTTCTCTTTCAGAATCATATTTCTTGCTGACTATTGAACAGTCATATCAATACTTGAGAAGAAATAACATAGATGTGTGAAGGATTATTTAAATTCAGTAGTTGTGCACTGAAATAAATGACAGAAAACATGAAGAAGACATAATATTTCCTAAAAATACATACTATCTAATCATATTGACCTAATAGTTAAATCAATATAGCAATTGAACTTCTTTCCAAGAGAACGAAAGAGGACATCTAAAACAGAAGTACTGCAAAGGAGAACCTTGGGAGATTTATGAGAAGAGGAGAGAAGAGAAGAGAAGAGAAGAGAAGAGAAGAGAAGAGAAGAGGAGAGGAGAGGAGAGGAGAGGAGAGGAGAGGAGAGGAGAGGAGAGAAAAGAGAAGAGAAGAGAAGAGAAGAGAAGAGAAGAGAAGAGAAGAGAAGAGAAGAGAAGAGAAGAGAAGAGAAGAGAAGAGAAGAGAAGAGAAGAGAAGAGAAGAGAAGAGAAGAGAGAATATTGGGACCTACAGTTGGAAGGGACCTACAACAATCATCTAGTCCAACTGCCTGACCACTTCAGGGCTGACCAAAAGTTCAAGTGTGTTATTAAGGGCATTGTCCAAATGCCTTTTAAATACCGACAGGCTTGGGGCATTGGCCATCTCTCTAGGAAGCCTGTTCCAGTGTTTGACCACCCTCTCAGTAAAGAAATGTTTCCTAATATCTAGTCTGATCCTCCCCTGACACAGCTTTGAACTATTCCCATGTGTCCTATCGCTGGGTACCAGGGAGAAGAGATCAGCACCTCCCTCTCCACCTCCCCTCCTTAGGAAGCTGTAGAGAGCAATGAGGTCGCACCTCAGCCTCCTTTCCAGTCGACTGGTAGTCTAGGAAATGTGACTTGGTCTGAATAAACAGAAACATCATCATCTCTTGGCTGTTACAGGTGGAAACTAGAAATTAACAGCATCTGTGAGCTGCTCAAAGTGGTGGTGTCCTATGTCATCTGATGTCATTATGATATAAAGAAGACTTAATTTTTATCCAAAATGGAGACTCTCTCTCTGAGAACATCGCATGCTAAATGAACATTTCCTTTCCTAAACAGGTTTAACTCTCCACACGAACTTTCTACAGGATCTCAGACTGTCACCAGCAATGCCTGTCTGACTTCAGACTCTGTGACGTGGATCACCTCTGAAGTGAGACTCTGTCTGTTACTTTATTGGTTCCCCAGAGTCCTCAGCTGCTCCTCATAGGACATCCCTTCCAGCCCTTGCACCAGCTGTGTTGCCCTCCTCTGGATGCGTTCGAGTACCTTAACATCCTTCTTAAATGGTGGGGCCCAGAATTGCACACAGTACTCAAGGTGAGATCGCACAAATGCTGAATACAGCGGGATAATCACCTCTTTTGACAGGCTGGTTATGGTGTGTTTGGTGCACCCCAGGATGCGGTTTGTCCTCTTGGCTGCCAGGGCACACTGCTGACTCATGTTGAGCCTGTGGTCTACCAGCACCCCCGGATCCCTTTCTGCAGGGCTGCTCTCCAGCCACTCCTCTCCCAACTTATACTTGTGCCTGGCCTTACTGCATCCTAGGTGCAGAATCCGGCATTTGGTCTTGTTAAATTTCATCCCATTAATAATAACCCAATGCTCCAATCTATCTAGATCCCTCTGCAAGGCCTCCTGTCCCTCAAGAGAGTCAGCAGCACCTCCCAGTTTGGTATCAGCAGCAAACTTGCTAATGGTGCATTCAACTCCTGCATCCAGATCATTGATAAATATATTGAACAGAACTGGCCCTGGAATTGAGCCCTGAGGAACACCGCTAGTCGCCAGCCGGATGTAGCTCCATTCACTACAACCCTTTGAGCTCTGCCCTTCAGCCAGTTCTTCACCCAGCACACCATGAACCTGCTGATCCCACAGTTGGACAACTTGTCCAGAAGGATGCTGTGAGGGACGCTGTCAAAAGCCTTACTAAAATCCAGAAAAACTACATCCAGTGCCTCCCCTTCATCCACTAGGCAGGTGACCTTATCATAGAAGGATATCAAATTAGTTAAACAGGACTTTCCCTTTGTGCACCCATGTTGACTGTGCCTGATGATGGCATTGTCATTTAAATGCCTTTCAGTAACACCCAGTATGATCTTCTCCATAATTTTTCCAGGAACTGAGGTTAGACTAACAGCTCTGTAGTTTCCTGGGTCTTCCCTCATGCCCTTCTTGTAAATTGGAATAACAATGGCTAGCTTCCAGTCAGCAAGGACCTCTTCAGACTCCCAAGACCTTTGGTAGATGATTGAGACGGGTACTGTCATAACATCTGCTAGCTCCTTCAGTACTCTGGGATGAATCCCATCGGGTCCTATGGACTTATGAACATTCAGCTGATACAACTGGTCCCTTACAATTTCAGTGTCCACAAATGGAAAGTCAAAGTTCCCGTAGTCGTGATTCTCCAACTCAGAGGACCGGGCAGCCTGAGGTCTATCATTAATATTAAAGACTGAGGGAAAAAAAGCATTGAATGCCTCAGCTTTTTCTTAATCCCTATTTGTCAGATGACCATCTTCATCAAGTATCGGTCCAATATTTTCCTTAGACCTTCTCTTACTGTTGACATACTTAAAAAAACCTATTTTATTGTCTAACACAACATTGCATTAGATAATTCCACTGTTTTGTTAAAGAAAATACTGTATGACCCAGGAGGTTTTGTACTAAACCTTCATTAATGTTTCTCCCGTTGAATAAACACGAGGGGTGAGATTCAGCTCACCTAAATATAAACGTCTACATCTGAACTTAGGTCTCTTTTGTACTCAGTGAATAGCAATGTGTGTTTTCAGAGTGAGATTCATTTGCATTATTTTAGCTGCCTATTTCAAAACAAGATGAATTGTGCCCTAAAAGTGCCCATTTTTTTCCACCAGCTATGAATGGAGGATAGGATGAATCACTCAGCTAAAGAGGTCTAGAGTATCCACAGCAAGAAAAAAATGAATCCCAGACAATTCATCTTTCTGGCCCAGAATTACGTCCTCTACTTCCACCTCTGGCAAAACTTCTCTAGAAAAGCTGTTAGACTTGGAAATAAGTACAGGGAGAAATATGGAGTTAGATCCGTCTCGACTGCCCTGCTTTGGATCCATTTTCCTTGAGTTTTTTTCTCAAGTGAATTCACAGAAATATTTTCGTGAGCCAGGTTCCTAAGATGTTTAATGTAGTCAGTGCTCTCCCTGTGAGAAGGATGAAGTACCTAGAGGCACATCCTGATACCTCATGCTGAACAGCATCTTACTCCTCAATTGTTCCATTGTACTAAGTATGTGCATTCATAAGGTGAAGATCAATTTAAAATAAGTGAAGTGGCACAGTTTGGCCCTTACTATTCATATTTCTTTATGATCTGAAAGAAATCAAATTCCTTTTCAGTAGCGCTCCGAAGTGTCAACCACCTCTGTTATAGCAGGGTGTTTATGTAGTATGTGGGTTTCCTTAAATGGTCCAAAATAAATTTTATAAACTATTAACTTACTGTAAAAATAATTTGTAAACTTTCATGACATTTCTTGTTGAAAGTGTCATGCAGGTAAAGGTCAGCTTCCAAACATTGGCAATAAAAATCCCTTCAAAAGATTAAATTGAATAATTTACAACAAAATAACTGCAATTTTTTATTATATCTTAAATGTCATGGTGACACATAAGAAATCTGCCCTAGCAATTCCACTGTGTAAATCAACTAATGCCTGCACCTTCTCTTATTTTTTCATTATCAAATACAAATTTCACACAAGGAATAAATGTCGGCTAGTAAATTGTTGAATGTCATAAACATATTCATGAGTTCTACTCTAAATATTTTAGTACGTCATAAAGGGAATAGATACACCTCTTATCCATAAAATACAGATTTATGTCACAGCAAACCCCCCAGTTTTATAACCCTACTAATAGTATTTTAAATCCAAGCTGGGCTATGATACATAATAAACTGTTAGTTGTGCCATTAGATCATGCCAGCTGCAACGCAGTGTTAAGGCCCAGTAAGAGATGACTGTAATTAGTGTAATTTAAACACATTAGCTAAAAACTGCAATAAATATTTTAGAAGTTATGCACTTGACATTTTTAACTTAAATAGCACAAATATGCCATTTAGGTATGTGTGTTTGTATTGACTATTGTACATCATTTTAGATTTTACATCTTTTCACTTTCCTAGTAGTTCACGTAAGACAATCATCAACCATTATTTTATAAAATGAGCCCTGAACTTCAGTAATTAAATTAAATTCCCTGTGGAAACCTACCATACACATACCTTAAGCCTGACTTAAGGGCAGTCTGCAAATGCAGATAAGCAAATGAGTGTATACATCATTTCTGAAGAGGATTCATAAGATAGTCTTTAACAATTATGTGAGATGATTAACAGGCTACCAAGCATTCTGCACAGAATGTACCACATGGATATAGTCACTGGTATCCTGCCAAAACTGCATGCACTAAAGGAAGTCCCGTTAACAGAGAGAAATGAAATAAAACCTGAACTTGTCCAGATGGTTAAAAAAGATCATATTGGATAAATTCAGAGACCAGCTGACTGGTCTAACTGTATGGCTACTGTTGTAAAACTAAATTGTCTTGAAGATTAAAATAAAATCATCAAGCATGGTCTCAGTTAAAAGGTCACATCATGCTTCAGAATGCAGATTATCTTCAGCATTTTATATGAATCAAGAGTTCCAGCAATCTCAGTTCTGAGGAAAGAACTCAAAGTACCTCATCTGCAGGGAAACTAGTAAGACTCTGGGATTTTTTTAAATTAATTAATTAATTAATTTAATTTTATAATTTAACTTAATTTAATCTCATCTCACATTTTATTTATTTTTATATGTGAGTCATCGGAGGGTATTAGGATTCTAACAGTTAATATCTACTGACAATAATCAGAAAGCCATGGATTGTTATTACATTTATATCATCTGGAGACATTCCCCTGTGATGTGGGTACAAATGATTTGTTTGGACATTGACAGAGCTCTGTTAAGTCCAAGGGCCAGTGCTTGGTCCTTGGTAAGGTGAAGCACTAACGTAAAGTTTCTGACCTGGTGCACCCGGCAATTGGAGGATGCACTGAAATTCCTCTGTCAGAGCTATATGTCTAACAAACGAGTCAGCAATGGTCAAAGAGTTGCTTCTCATTGTGTCACCTTTTAGCTTGCATCAAGCAGGCACTTCTGGTTGCTTGTGGAGAGCTGCTGTAGGGATGACATGAAGTAACTCTGAAAGACATTGAGAGACCTACTAAACACCTCCGAGTCAGAGAAGGATCGGATATCAAATCTGGATTTATCTGTTCTAACTTCTCATAAATCACAGAAAATCTCACAGGGTAAGAATAAAAGGGTGAAGAGAGCTTCTTTTTATTTATTCTATTCTATTCATTCTATTATTTCTAGATTTATGATGAGATGGACCACAGCTACAAGATTTGCTATCAGGAGCTCTCATTATTTGAGAAAAGAAAAATGTTTACCATGTTTACCATCAGTAACCTGGTTTCATATTTGTAGTGAATAAGTTTTTGGACAATACTCATCCAAATACTACTGCTGTCTTTTCAGTAGGTAGAGACAAAATTTTATGAATTACCTATGGTTTGTATGCGAAGGAGAAATAACGTGGTTTTAGCAGCTTTAGCAGCATCCAGAGTATGTCTGTGCATATTAGACACATGAAAGAAATCACCTTACCTTTTATATTCTAAATGAAACTAGCTAGACACAGAGCGACAGCAATTTCCCACAACATTGAAAATCAGACAGAAATTAGTAAAGTCTTCCATTTTAATTGAGAAAAATCCTTACTTGATACTTAATAATTCATACTGCACAATATCCACATATTTTATTTTGGCTGTTGTATCTACAAAAGTCAACAAATTTACAGGAACAGGAGAACTGTGTAATCTTTGTAATCGTTCATGTAGTTAAATGTTCTGTCATTAAGAAGGAAACTTATTTCAGAAATATGCAGAAATATGTGGAGGTACTTAAATTTTCATTACTTTTTTCTGATATATCCAATATTTTCAAGCCTTTTTCTTCTGTAAAGAACAAATTATACATCAGAAATTTGTCATATAAATTCTTTCACTTGTGATATAACAAGGCCTGTCTTTTAAAATTAACTTGTTCTTAATGAGGCCATTAATATCTCTTTCATAAAAGGATTACCCAATAATTTTGCTGCTACCATGTAAATGATTACAGGTGCCAATGTACAACTTTAGTGTTAAAAAGTCATATTGTCAAGTGGGTTTAAAAGTACTTATTCTCTAGTATTGTGATAATTCATATAAAATTAACTAAAACAATTCAAATGTGAAATTGCTGTCACTGTATACTTAGGACAAAAGGAGTTACAGTCTTGAATCTTTAGATATAGATTTTATATTTCTGCATTTGGACTGGTAGAAGAACACCTGGAAATATTAGTAATTCCAGCCATGACTGGAAATTTGTTTTTGTGTCCTTACCAATTTGGACATGAGCAACAGACCAGAGTTTTGTAAGTAAATATTCAAGCCTGAACCTTTATGAATGGCTCTGTGTTGAGTTGGATCTGCACCTAAAAGGGAACTATTTTCCATTTCAGAAGCTGTTTAAACATTACCTCACTGAAAAAGTCTTCATTGGTGGATGAAAGACAGCCACATATTCTGACCTTTAAACCAAGAACTGGATCATAATACTGCTGAAGTTGGACGACCTGTTTTTTTTTAGGTTATGATACAGCAGAAAGTCAATGGCTTGTTTAAAGTCAAGAACACACATTTTAAGGTCATATATGTTACCTTATAGTTGGATGCTCCTAGTTTAATCTGTTCTTTTTCTTGATTAAACAACTTGAGAGAAAGTGAGTGATCAGCACCCGTGGAGCAGAGCCAGGTACCAGCAGGGAACAGACTGTTAGAGCTGTATGACAGAGGGAAAATGGGTTGTTAACATCTGTGTTAGAAAGGTCAGTGGGGACTGAAGTCACCATCATCAGTGCTCTTCTAGAACAGGACCATTAACATCCATAAGTCTTACATAGATTTATCTCTAGGTATGTTCTACTCCATCCACTATACTAAATAGCCTCATGGAAAATATGTGTATGAGATCATACAGCCTCTGTGCATCAGAAAGGATCTGACACACAGTCAATAAAGGATGGGAGAATATTTATCAAAAATAACCACTAACCTATCAGTCTTGATCCTCAGGGAGTCTGCAAAAGACCTTCACAAGAAGAACCTGGGGACTAAAAGTCGTAACTCCAATGAGTACTAAAATGTATGAACTCAAGGCACACATCAGTTTTACAGTATACTCTTTTTCTCCTTCCAACTCAAAAGTCAGTTTGATACTTCTCATCAGTACAGGCAAAATTTAAAGTTATCATCCCAACATGAGGAGTCAGGCCCAGAGTAGAGTGGTTCTGCTCTGGCTGAGGGAAAGGAAGTGAACAGAAAGGCAAATCTGGGACAGAGACTTAATGTGCAATCAAAGAAGCATCTGCAAAGAAAGTCGTGTGTAGCCTAGGATATATGAGAAAGCGTAGCCAAGATGTCAAGAGAAGTGACTGTTCCCCTCTATCTGACACTTGTGAGACCGCATCTGGAATATTGTCTCTGGTTTTGGACTCCACAGTGCAAGAAAAGCATACTGCAGTGGTCCTGTGGAGGGCCATCAACATCAGGGGATGCAGCACAGAAGTATAAAGAGAAGTTGGAAGAAATGGGTTTGTCCAGCTGGAAGAAAAAAAGGCTAAAAGGTAACCTTTCTGCTTCTTCAGCTACCTAATTGGACTCTTCTCAGAGTGAAAAGGTGAGAAACAATGGACACAAGTTGGAGCATGGGAAATTCTGATTAGAAATAAGGAAGAACTTTTTCAGCATGAGGGCGGTCAAACACTGGAAGAGGGTGCCCAGTGGTTGTGGATCTCCATACTCGAAGATAATCAAAACAAGACTGGGCAAGGCTCTGAGAAACCTTATCTAGACTGGCCCTAAGCAGGAGGTCAGACTAACCGACCTCCAGAAGTCCTTTCCAATGTATTATTCTGTTTCTATGATCCCTAGGAACTCAGGATGGTGTTCCTATTGATAGGAAAGGGAAGCACTAAGGTCTCCCTTCACAATAGCAGTAGTAACCATTTTCCATCATTTTACCAAGCTCTGGTGTAGGCAAAATAGAGCAGCTGGGCTTTAAATAGATATCTTTTCTGTCTTCACAATCTGCTGTTCCAGGCAATGTCATTCCTATTAAACCTCTAAACCAAAACCAATGATCTCTTTTCACTGAGCTTTACGTTTGCTGCTATGCCAAATGCCATGAAAAGACAGTATTTCTGAAAGCTTTTGTTCATTTCCAACTACATAGGCTTCTCAAAACATTGCACCTCTTGCTTTTTAGATCTTTATGATTTTAATAATGTTTCTGTTATTTAAAATAATAATAATTGAATCAGGGAATTATTATTTGCTCTGTTTTGCAAAAATATACAGTACGTGTAGGTACATATATACCTATTTGTAAAACATTTTCAAGGATTAAGATGGGAAGTGCTAAACAGATTTAAACTATTTCACCTATTGTTGAGTTAATATTTGTAAACCTGACGGTGTCCAAGCAAAAGGTGATCTACTTAAAAACCAGTGTGCAACTTACACATCCTTTTATTATTTTTTATAGCATTTTATATAAAAATGCACAGCATAATAAGCATTAGGTTATACTAATGACCAAGATAGTGTTATTAATATCTTCAAATCTAAAATGAAATGAAACAGAAACTTTGAGCTCAGCATAATAGGACATTCCACAGAGAGTGGATGAAAGAAAGAGACCAGGTATTACCAGACACATAGCAGTAGAAACAGTAAGTCACTTTCTAAAAAGACAAGCAGATAACACTTAGGTGAAGTAGTTCCTGCTTATTCACAGGTTTCACAGCAAGTACTTGTTTCACAGTTTTTTAATAACAGATCAGGATTTCACCGTAATGTGTCCGATGGTGATGTTACTACTAGTCATGTTTGGATATTTTTGTATTAGTTTTTGAACATTTAGGCTGCGGAGTTTTGTGTGAAGTGCAACCTACACAGTGAGCAGTCTGGGAGAGCTGCCAACAATAAATTGCAATAATCCAACCTTGTTGTTATAAAGGCATGAATCAAAAGCTCAGCATCTTGCTGACACAGCAATCATCTTAACCTTGTTATACTCCTGAGATGGTAATATGAAGTCTTATCAATATTTTTGATATGGCTCTCTGAGGAAAGCTGAGGGTCAAAAATGACTGGAATTTATCATGAAGAGCATTTCTTTGCAGGACGTCCAGCAGCAGAACTGTGATTTCATATTAAATTGTCACTGAAATGAGAGAGATATAGCTGCTTGCCTGTGGAAGCACAGCAGGAGGCAGGCAGCAGCCAAAAAATTATATAAAACACAGTGAAATGAAATAAAGCTGGTATTTACATTTTTACTGATGATTATCTGATTTTAAGGTTCCTTGTAGGTCTTTACAGACCAAATAGAGTTCTCTAGTGTGCTCCACATTCTCTGAAATCAAAAGTTTCTAGGAAACCCATATCTGGGTTTTTACAGTTAACTCACCATAATGGTTGCGGGAAGAGGTTGTATTTGTTTCTTAAGGAACAGCCTGTGATCAAATCAGATGAACCTAGACAATTTTCAATAACAGACTCATATCCAGTTGAAGATTAAATGCTTCTTAATTTACATTTTGTTTTCATTAGTATAGTAGTCTTTTTGTATTTACATATTGTAAGGCACAGCTACTGTGGCCCAGTAAACAGTATTTTTCCAATATTATTAGACTGACTTGACTTTGTATTAACTCACCACTTTAGGCCAGGTGTGGGTTTATCTTAGCAGGAACTGATTTTATGTTGTTTTCTCTGTGATAACAATTGTCTAGAGGTTAGATGACTGTTGATTGCTTTCTTTTGGTTTAGCTCTCTGTGTATGGTAAAGATCTAAAAATCCTATATAGGCACTTAGAAACAAACATTAGGCCTTTAGGGCTGGTGGAGGCTATTGCATAACTTCAAAAATGTGCTGGTATGATATAGAAACTTTAGTGAATAAAGAGTAAGATGACTGTGTTACAAAATCCTAAAAGTAACCTCAAGTCTACCTAAAGTTTGGAGTAGCGGAACTAAAAATAATTTTTTCACACCAATTAGTATCATAGGTTTCTTGGTGAAGAACTATGCTTACAGATGACTTTTAATACCTACTGTTCCCCTCCTGTCATACAAATTCTTCCTGAGGAAGACTGAAGGTGTGAGCCTTGGGATGCAGAGGATATTGGGAGGGTGAGCATAGCACTAGAGAAAATACTGGGAAGTTTATGTATATCAATTTTAACTGTACTACCAATGAGGCTCTTCTGTAATTTGATAATTTGAACTATGAGTGTTAGGATTGTTGTAATTGGACTAATAACTGTTTCTTTTATTTTGATTAGACTGATAAGACTTCCATTAGCCTAATGATAAATTCTTAGATCATCATATAAGGTGTTCTCATATTAGGATTTTTCAAGTAATACATTCCAATATTGTAGTCCTGATTCAACAAAAATATTCTGACAGTTTGATGTTTCTGGACTTCCTGATTTCTGATAAAGTTTGCATTTATCTAGATGTCTCTTACTGTATACATTCAAATAATTGATTCTATAAACAGAAGAAAATAAAAAAATCTGGAGAAGCAAATATCTGTAGAGGCAGGAGAACCTGTTTCCAACTTTCCCAGTCAAGAAAATGGAAGATGGAAGATTGGTTTTAGGCAAACCTTTCCAAATTTCTGTGACAGGCAGTAGGTTGAAGATACCATTATGATGAGATGTATAAACACACACTTTTTCAGGAAGGTAAATTTCATTGTAGCTACTTTGAAAGCAAAATCTCCTTGACAATAGTTTTCTCCAACTGCCAGGGGAGCAAAGCATTGATGAAGAAACCTTGCTGTATGATCAGAAGTTTATTTTTAAAAGGATAAAGTGTTGTTGTTGGAAGAGACCAAATGGGTCTGTGCTGAAACAGATCCAACTGCCGATAATTCACAAGGTGAGAGAGTAGATGAGCATACTATTTTTTTGAAATAACCTTACGGCTATGCATTTGCTGTTTGCCTTTTTACATCCCCATAGTGTTGGGCAAGGACTTGAAGGCTAGGGAGGCTATTATCTTTGTTCAGGTTCCTCTTAATCTGTGTGGCAGCAGGAGCAAATGGGAGCCAACCAGTTCTTAGCTTAATTTCTTCAGTCATTTCATTAAATCTTCCAAACTTTTTGATTCTCTGAGCGATGGCTGCCTTGAATGATATGGAACTGTCTGGAGAGAATGTTTCCAGGATCACAATCCCCTCCAGTGACCCCAATTCTCTTGGGTTTCAAGACACAATAGAGCCAAAGCCTGGAATTTCCCAGCAATGGCCATTCCGTGACAGATTGGTTTCTGTGGGAGGTGAGACACTGGGTGACATCTCTATTAGAAGACAACTGGATATTTCTATTTAGGGAATGAGCAGCTGTTTAACCTGCTTTTCCTTTTCTATAAAAACACTAGTATTGCAGGAGGTCTGGTAGATATTCCTTTCTTTAAGAACAGTCTAGTGTGATCTCACCAGACTTGAAGAGACATGCTCCAGGCAAGCCAGATTCATGCAAGTTCTGCAGCAGACAAGCAATGTGGAAACTAGTGAAGAAAAAATGATGCTGGCAAGACACCAGACCCTGGCACTGACCTTGGCACAGACATAGATACGTCTTTCAACTTATACTATAAAGACCTTTAGCCCTGATCAGATAACAGATATGCTGATTGTAAACAGAAACCTTCTTTCAAGAAAAAGGTTCAAGTCATTTATGATAACATTAGAGCACATTAATGAAAAGGCCATTTAGTAGCATCACGTTTTCCACATCAAACAGCCACACTCATGTTCCCCTGAGATCTGGTGTAAGGTTTTCAATAAGAAGCTGAGTGTACTGTCAGTTTTCCTCATATACAGAGGAACAAACTGTGCTCCTCCATGGTATGGGGATCAGAACCGTACAAAAAGGCATTTGTTAAAATCTTTGCAACCACTGGCTACAATAATTATTGTTTTCAAAGGATACTCAGCTTGAACACCACTGACTGTCTTCCTGAGGTCTTCTCAGGATGGGAAAGATGTAGGAAGAATTCGGCTGGCTCAGAACAATTTGCTTCATGACTAGTGCTACCCACTTCTGGGCCATGTTATGAGAAAGCCACCAGACCTCTGTACAGGAAAGGAGGTGACTTTGTATTTTGCAAAAAAAGCCTCCATCAGGGCAGCTTTTCTTACTACAGATGTCCTTCACCTCTGCCCCACTGAGGTAATTTAGTCTGCAGATGGCAAAACTCCTTGCTAACAAGAGAGAGCTTTTCACTGGCAAAATAGTTCAAGTCAGAAACTGAGTTATAAAAGAAATGAACTTGAGTTCAGGCAGTAAAAACAAGATTTCAACTGCTGTTGGAAACCACACTATAGAGAGGTCTACATGAAAGACTTCATCTATGCGGAAATAAGGTTCTTTTGGAGATTTTTTTTTAAAAAAAGAACCTAGTTTTGCATTGGATACAAAAGAGGTTATAAAGAATTTATTCAATATCGCTTTCTAGGGAACCTGTGAAATATTCTTGTTTATCCTTTGATTTGAATTGCAATGGCATACTGGTTATAGATACATTTATATGATTGTTTTTAAAGGAATAGTCTATCTGTAATCTTCTGTTCTTAATTAGGTACAGTTTATCATATCCTTGTGTATTTTGGTGAATAGAAATGGACCTGCATATGTTTAAGAACTTCTTTAAACTGTAAATTCGCTCTGTTTCTTGGTTACTTGTTGTTAAATAATATGGATAGTTTCTTGAACAAAGCCTAAAGGAGCAATGTTCACCTACATAAGCAAGCTAGAGTGAAGGATGAAATAAGTCCTTTAACTATTTTCAGCTTTTTGGAAAAAAATCACAACTGGATACAATTGGTAGGAAAAAAGAGCTGCAATCCATAGATCAGAAGGACCAAAGAACTTTTTAAAAAAAAAAAACAAAACAAACCAAAACCTTTTACCCCAGGGACTATTGGACATGCACACAGGGGAAAAAATGGATCATCTCTGATCTTTGAAAAGGCAATTTGTTGAGCTAAGGTCAATGGTTGGATAAAGTTGAGAATTCTGCATTGCTGCTATTACTTTGAATCCAGCCTACAGATACAGGTTTCAGCTCACAACAGTCATTTTATAATTTTCTTAGTAAGCATAAACACTGGTTCAAAAAAATACTTGCCTATTTTCATCAGTCCTTTCTAGGATCAATAAAACATATGTATTGAATGCTTTAATACTTGCACTGGATTGTTTCATGTTGTATCTTTTGAGTAATAGTGGTATAGAAGTAAATAGCAATTTTGCAGCCCAATATTTCTTTTAATTTGTCCTGGGAACTGGGAGAAGAAGGAGAGTAGAATGGCAATGCAGAGCAACCTATGTTCTAAATATAGCTTTTTTTCATCACTATTATTAAGACATGTTTGTAACTTATAACTGATTTTGGATGAAAGGGGATAAAATCTATGATCTGTTGGATTCTGTGATGCCAGTAAATAGTCTGCCAATTCCCACTCCCTGAATGTGTTATAGCAGCACAATGTCCCCAGACACTGGCTGGAAAGCCCAACTACCATTACTTACCAAGCAGAGAAACTACTGAGATACCGTGCAACATTCTCTTTGATTTTTGTGGTAAATTACTGAAGACCACAATAGAAGTAGAGCCCTGTTAATAACAAAGCTATCCAAGGACTGCATATAATTCTTCCTGTCTCTCCTTCTGGAAGATGTTTTTCATATTTACTTTGACTTTTATAACATTGGTTATAAAACAGTATCCCTTCTAAAATAGTATTCCAACAATCAATTATCTCTTTCCAGTAAAACCAGGCTTCCCTAAAGATATTAGCAACTGTAAAGAGTGTAAGCAGGGAGCCTGCTCTGCACACACATGTGGATTGTATACTATCTTTGCTTTTATAGGGAACAGAAGACCTGGTAGTGTGTATTGAGCTAATTAGGTCCCCAGGGTCTCCTGATACTCACTGAATAATGTCTCAGTAGCTAGGGTCTCTTTCTCATCTGGAAACTATAGAACAAGGCAAACGCTGAAAATCAGTGCTGGATTTTCTTTAAATTTCCTGATGGGTTTAATAAGTCTGTGCTACTGTGCTAAACTTTCAATTAAGCTGATATATATTTTTCAAATGTTTGTACAGTATTTTTCTTTCCATGAAAACATTCTGCAGTGACACTCCATTTGAAAAGAGATATTCACAGCAGGTTCACAGTATTGCAGTCAGATCAGATGGGATAATGAAGGAAATATGTAGTCTTGGAAAGATCTGGCAACATTGTGGATTTTGGCAGGAAAAGGCAAAGCAATGTTATGTGAAACTCAGTGTAATTTACCTATTAGCACATAATCCACCTGAATAGCTCATTTAAGAGCCTGCAGAGTGCTTAGACACATTTGCTAAACAGGACTTGATGCTTAAGACTTTTGTTCCTGCTGCCTTTGATCAAGTGCATTGGCCTCAAGAAGTAATATGTGGGCTTTCCTCTCCAATCTAATTTAATGAAGGGAGGACTCGTGTTGTCGTTTTATTCTTAAATTGGAATCTACACCTTTACTTTCCAGTCTTGGGCTTTGGCACTTGGAAGATTTCAGTGTCTCAGAAGACTTCTTATGAGATGTACTCCTGGCCTGTTGAAAGCCCTCTCTGCATCTTCCCATCTGCCCCTCACCAGGAGATTCCCGTGGTTCTTGTCCTGCCCAGCAGCTCCCTCCCCTCTTGCTGCACAGCACAGGGAGGAGAGGGGGTATGTGAGACATGCCGTCCCCCTCACTTGTTCATAACCTTCTTTTCAATGTAGAAAGAAGCCTTTTTGCTACTAACTGTTTTGCGATCGCTGCAGAGAGAATCGGGGCTGACGGCCTGTTTCCCTCACCCATTGTGTGCTATCCTGCACACCGCTGCTGCTCAGGCAAGGCAGCTTTACCTTCCGCAGACCTGCCTTTCAGATGATGTAAAGGTACATAGCTCCCTTAAAATTAATTAAATTTAAATTGACTTACACAACCGAGAATTTGGCTGCCTGCTGAATTTGCAATGAGCGTCTCACTTTTGTGTGACTCTAATGGATGCCCATGATCTAATAAGTAGCTGCTCTTTGCACAGCAATTTGGAGCAAAGAGCCTCCGCTGAAAGGCAGCTCCTGCTGTCAGGCTCCAGAGGTGACTACCGACAGTGGAGCCAGCCCTCCCCGTCACCCCTGCGTGTCTCTGTCTCCCTCACCGCTCCTGTTGCTGGTTCAGCAGAGCCCCGGAGCTGTGCCAGCCTGCAAGGGGAGAGGAGAGCAGGAGATGGGCAGGAGGAGGAGTCGACCCTTCGCAGAGGGGACAGATAACACCAGTAATCGAAAGCACTGAGAGGTTATATGGGTAGGTGCCCCTTCTCCTTTACTTCCAGGCAGCAATTAACTAGATATTTACAGTCTTTCCCAGAATCACAAGGTTTCTGCTGTGGATTCAGGAAACAGAAGATGAGGACCAATAGCTAGAAGATATTTCTCATCCTATAGAAAATAGAGCTGTTACCTTTGTTCATTTTTACCAGTTTTCTGGTGTAGTAAATGTGTGCTCAGCACTGAAGGTGGATTAGAATATGACTCTGAAGGCAGAAATTGATTTGACAGTGCTCTGACTGGATTTTGGCAGTAGAGCACTTGGTGTGTCATTGCCAATTTCTCCGTGTTGCTTCGCAGTAAGCGACAGTTCCTTCAGCTTGTCTCTGGTTAAAATTCACAGACGCTTCCAAAGAAATCTTTCCAAAGAGCAGTCCTCTGCTTTGCATTGCGGACTTCACGAGAAACATCCCTGCGCAGATTGGTGGAACAGCTGATCCCTACATGGGCAGAGAATTTAAGTGTGCAGTTATAGACATGTTTAAGTGTATTTCCAAATGCTTTGATGAATCCGGCCCGTTGTTTGATCTTAAGGGCTGCTGAAGGAAATAAGGGTCATCCAAGCCTGGGCTTTGGCTGGTAGCTATTTGGTGAAATTTTGTCTTCCTGAATAGATGTAGAAAGCTAGCAAAGCACTGGCATGGTCTGAGTATTCAAACCTCGGAGGGTAGGATTTGACCTGTAACATGCAGACTTGTAATTCTCTGTCATAAGGACCAAAAAAAATCCAGTTATGGAACTGTTGTTTTGGGGAGGTAAACAAGCTACATGGATTTGGGGAGTACAGTGCATGCCTGTAGGTATATTTGTTTGTTTCCTCTTAAGAAAGGAGTATTCTGCCAACAATAAAGCTGTTAAGAATAAACTTTGATTCTCGCAGTTTTCCTTCACTGTACCCATATTGAGGTTTTAGGAAATGCTGGGGACCCTATGGAAATTGTCACAATTGTTTATTTTTACTTATTATTAATAGAAGTAGCTTTTACATCCAAATCTACTGCATGGTAGAGATTATGATGGCTTTTTGTATACCTTCAAGAAGCTCAGAAAACAATCCAATCCCAGTCCAATCTACCAAAATACTGTTAATAAAGAATATACAAAAGGTAATTTCTATGATTCTTTTAGTTTTCTTTCTCATTTCCATTTTCAAAGAGTCTAATGACAGCAGAAAGAAAGGGATTAGGGTTCAAAGGAATTTGATTTTTTTTAAATATTTTTTTATTTGTGTAGGGTTTTTTTGCTTTTTGTGGTGGAGGAAGACTCATTCCATTATGCTGGCTTCAAATGGGGTTTCTGTGTGCTTAAAGTTAAGGATATACAGAAATATTCTGCAGATTTAGGAAATTATTGTAGGAGCCTATTATGCTCATGCGCATTCTTGAATTGTTTATTGTAAATGATTTATTTAAAGTCTTTTTCCCTGTTCACACCATATTCACTGACATACAGAAAAAGGAACAATCTCCTATCTCTGCAAATGAACAACAATAAAGATATTCCAAAAAGTAAAAGTTTCAGATCCTGGGAAAGAAACACTGGCTATTATACAGTGTCCACATTTCTCTGTTGTGTTGTCTCTGGCTGGGAGCAAAGATGGTAAGTAAATCTAATGTCAGCTCTACCGCACCCCTGGCATCCCTATGTGTTTTGGATATTTTCTGTACCACTTCAGCTAGCAGCTAAATAAATTACTATGCAATCGAGAATTAAACCATATACTTTCACATGGAAAAAAAACCCAAGTACTTCTGCAACAAAGAATAGTGAACTTTCCTTTCTGAGCACTCTAAGCAGCTAAAGTAGGAATGATAGTTTATACTCTAGGCTTTGACACTATAATATTTCATATTTAATTTCCTGAAACATGTATCCTGCTTTTGGCTGCTTAGACTGACAACAAAATGAAGTACAAAGGCCTTGGATATAATATACTGCTCCCATAGTCCTGGAGTGGTCTCTGCAGGCTCCAGGTAACTGCCAAAACCTGCCAGGATATCAGCTATACTACAATTAATTTATTCCATATTGCTCCCTTTAATGATCTTTCAGCAGTACCAAACTGATTTCATTTCTACAGCTACTGTTCTTCCCTATCTCATCTTCATTCTCCCTCTCAGCTTGAATTAAATAACAGAGACGAGAGATTTATTTTTGATAGCTCATTGTTATAAAGGAGATAGCTCTGTGGCATTGTATAATATAAAAATCTTCATTACACATATCTGTTTGAGTGCATTCTTCTCGAAAGAAAGCCAAGTAGTTGAATTAACTCTTAGTATACTCAAGACATAAAGCATCGCTTTGATTGTAGTACGGGTCAGTAAGCACTGCTGAATTGCAACAGGGAGGGAAAAGTTGCCAGCACTTTCAAAAAGGTAGCAGACTATAAGCTTGCTTCCCATAGTCATCCCAACACACTGCAATAAAACTCAGCAATCCCAGTTCTGATTTATATTTGAGTGACCGAACGACTGTACAAAGACATTTCAATATGCAATCACTTGACTGCACATTGAATCCACATTGAGAATGCTTGTGTATTGTGTCCTACAGAGCTTTTGACTCAGAGGTGCCAGAAACTCACCGCTAGACCATTAAAGCTGCTGGATCTTCTCTGATGCCATCTTCAAAGAAAGATAAAGTGCTTTTGGAAAGCTATAGGGAGTAATTGCTTTTTGGCATATTAGAGGGATTGAGACAGCTAGGGAGTTGTATTTCCCTGGAGATAATTTTATGATTTAGTTGTGTGTATACTTCCAAACTCTAATTAATATTCTAATTCTGTACAATCAATAAAGAAAGTACCCTGTGTATGTTCAGCTCATGACACTGAATCACTAGTAGCTTTGGGCTAACTTGCACCCAGCAGAGCAGAGATATACGTAAGGATGGGAGAACTCCAGGAAACCAGAGGCAGGAACAGGCATAAATAAAAGTTGTGCTTTGCCCCAGCTGCATGGATTGCTGCGAAGAGTGGCATTGCACTGACACCAAAGGTGGGAAATGGCTTATTCTTTTCCATATTGAGCAAAGGAGGTGGAAACACACACTGCATTCTCACTGCTGAAACAGTAGTCCCAATCCCCCATTTTGGTCTACAGGAGGCATCGTACCTATGCTCTGCCCTGGGTGCTCCTGGTGGGACAGCGTGGTCACATCATGTTTCCTACCGTGAAAGGCACTTCAAAACTCCCATATAATCCTTTAATTGGTTTCAATTGGAGTGCCCGAGTGCTTGTGTCTTTTATGAAAATTATTTGTATTATCACAGTGCCCATTCAAGTGCTCATTCAAGGTGCTCTGTAAGTAAAGGGTACAAGGCTATAACAGATAGATCTTACTTCAAATAGCTTTCAGTTGAAATGCAACACAAGATTCAGCTGATGTGCGTAGGTGGGTATGGGATGAAACAAATTGCTGATCCCAGCCAGGTTGTTGTCCATTTTTATTTCTAAATAGTACAGTAAGAGAAAGTTTAAGGAGAATTTGAGAAAAACCATGAAACATCTTCATGGACAGCTTTCCACATGTGAAGAGAAACATGCAAAATCCCAGAAGTATCTGTTCCAAAATGTAATAAAACCATCAGACGGGGAAGAGACAATGCTGTTATTTCAAACCAAAGCTGATAGGGTGAGTGTACTTTAAAAAGGGCTTTGACAGTGAAGACTATCAGCTTGTATTTGACATGACGAAGGAGCAGCTAAAAGCAGGATTCAAAGGGAGAGATGACTTTATTAGTCATCTTTGGAGCAGCATTGCTCCACATACTGTTAAGAGAATATGGGCTGTATGACAATGCGGGTGGCTGCGTAGAAGACTTATCTTAGAGATTAAAAAATGTGTAAGGTTTATAGTCTGAAAGCTAGAACTGTCAGTGAAGCCTGACTCAAAGACTATAGACCTGAAAGACAGGCAGAAGGAGAGCCTTGTGCAACAGATCTGAAAAATTAAGACAGCAAAACTGAAGGAGGAGAAAATTAACTCATCTGATCTCAGAATTTCTGCCATAAATATTTCCTAATATAGGAGTAGGAATGGAGGAAGTAATGTCAAAGATAAGCCACATCTAAAACTACCAAAAAAAAAAAATTGTAATAGGAAAGATAATGAAAAGAGTCAAGGGGAAGACTTAAAGCACAAAGGGAATCAACGACCCCATCAGTGAAAGAGAGGAGGAGAGGAGAGGAGAGGAGAGGAGAGGAGAGGAGAGGAGAGGAGAGGAGAGGAGAGGAGAGGAGAGGAGAGGAGAGGAGAGGAGAGGAGAGGTGGAAAATCTGACATCAGGAAACATAATGTGGCAAGGCATGAAGGGGGGGCTGATGTCACAGTAAGAGAGCTGAAATCATCAACAACAAAAAAAAAAGTGCTTGGAGAAGACGAAAGGAACAACTCTTTGTGGCGAATAGGAGAGCTCCAGACTGAATGATGGGATTAGACTGGGAGAAATGGAGTTACAGGCTGAAATGTTTTATTGACTGAATTCACCAAGGGTAATACTGAAGGAAGGTTTTGATTCCTACCCCAAGGATGATTTTAAATTTTTTTTAATCCCAAACCAATTTAAGTATAAAATGCATATGCACTCCAGGTATTTTTATCAGGAACTCAATTTCTCAGTTTGACCTGAGTCATACTCTCCACTCCTTTTTCTCCTTCTGACCTCTTGCTTTTTGAAAATTTGAGTTTTAGCAAAAGGAGTGAAGATGGTACTTATTCAGGCCAATTAGTCGAAAGCCCAGAATTCATATCTCCATAGTCTGCTGCACCAGAGATGTTGGCCACTGATCCTACCACAGTTCTTTTTAAAGTTTGCCAGGCAATTCAGTGATCCCACCTAGGCTTGGATCATATTTGAACTTTAGGCGTTAGATTCCCAGAATAAGTATTTCTGTACATGGGTATACAAATGAAGTTAGGCAAAGCCCAGCAAACTTTGGGACTAAATAGAATGGTATCTAAATAACTTATCTGCCTGGAGAACATGGCAGTCCCAGGAAGCAGGCAAGTAGACAGATGACACAGATGGCTAAGACTGGATCCCATTCAAAGTATTTGATGCGCATGCAATTCTGTCCATGTGCTTGTGATACTCAGTTATTCACCAGTGAGGTTATTTTACATGTGATCTCAGATTGTTTTGCATGACTCATCATTTTAAAAAGTTGTGAAGTGGGATTTTGAAAGTTTCTGATTCATATATTTTGATAGTTTTAATTATTTAAACAGAGGAAGAAAAGGATCATTGTCATTGAACTGCACAAGCTAAGAAAATAGTGCAATGTAATTAAACTTTATAGCTTATAATATAAGTAAATTGCTTGTGCAGAGCAGGAAGATTTTTCCCCTCTATTATTCTGAACATTAAATACTGGCTGCTGCCCAAGAAAAGATAATAAGCAAGATGGGACAGTGACTTTATCTGATATGTCAAATTCAGGTTTCGTTTGAAGGAGGGAGCTCTAATCTGTGTCTCACAACTCCCATAAATACAAGGAGCCATATATTTAAGCACTGAGCTGTTATTTTTCTCTCCTTGTGTCTACAGCATGGCATCCTTTTGACATTTTGTCTAAATACTTAAATCAAAATGGTTGTCATTACATATCTGGTACACCCTGCAGCACAGAGGGAGGTGCATTTTTTTCTGATGTGATAAAGCTGTTAAAGAATCTCTCTTTAGTTTAAGTGTATTTAGCCATATGGTATATCAAATAAAGTTTTCAAAATGCCTTGAGTCTTTATCCAAGTGAACATAAAACAAGATACTCAGTAAACCGACAGATCAGGTATATATATAAATAGATCAGCTAAAACCATGGTAGGTAATTTTTTTCTGAAGACTATCTACATGAATGGGATTTTTGTCTCACTCCAGGGAAAACTGAAGTAGCTAAGATGCTTTAATGCATTCTTAAACCTATCTCAGTTCATTTTTTAAACTGATATTTTGATTTTCGCTTTGCCACTTCATTTTTATTGTCTTTTACAGTTATCCACATTATCTTTCCTGATAGTGACTATCAGTTCATACTCACTTATACTATGATCTTCATTGCTTCATATTCTTTGGATTACAGCTGTGAAGGAAAATACCAATTGTTTTAACTTCCTTTTTTTCTTTGGATGATTTCTTCATCTCCTCTAAATTTTTTAAACTCAGAGTTGGAGATATGAAAAAAAGTAGTCCTAACCTGCATTTAGGTTATTGACATGCAATATAATATTGCATACTTGGCAGTACTTAAATTTACATAGTTTAAAAGTATACATCAGATATGACTGGTGTCTATAATGGCTTTAATTCTCCTTGTAAGCTCTTCTAATTACATTATTCCCCAAACAAAGACTGACATATTCTTTAGTTCTCTTTAAAAATACAACAAATTCATAAGTAGAAATAGGATAATTTTTTTGCCCTAATTTATTTGACCCTCATCCTCCAACTATGAGATCCTTCCTTACTTCTTTCCATAGACTGCCTGCTCCATGGATAACTATTTTGAACAGGACCAGTCTTATAGAAGTTTCTGCTCCCACGGAGGCACTGCGTGGACTCTTAGAATCACCTCTCTCCCTACCTCCCTCTCCAGTGCAACGGCAAATATCATTATTTTTAGCAAAAAGTAATAACTTGTGCCAAATGTATAATGTCATTTTTTTTCACAATGGATTAAAGGACAAGCTAGGGCTTCTCATAGACAAATGAGCTGGATTTTGGCAACTCCTGACCCCTATGATGGAAGTTAATCGATCTAGTCAGAAAAATCCTCAGAAGGGACCTCTGCAGAAATGGAAGAGGCTCTGATGCTCATAGTACCTGGTCATTGTGTCTTTGGATGTCTGAAGTACAAAAAGTTTGGACTGATTTATGTCCTGGCATGGGTAGTTTATCTTTTTCACTGAATGCAATAAAGCAAATTTCCTGTGAAGTCTCAGCCTGGAGAAGAGAAGGCTCCGGGGAGACCTTATAGCAGCCTTCCAGTACCTAAGGGGGGCCTACAAGAAAGCTGGAGAGGGACTTTTTACAAGGGCATGTAGTGATAGGATGAGGGGTAATGGCTTTAAACTGAAAGAGGGTAGATTTAGATTAGATGAAAGGAAGAAGTTCTTCACTGTGAGGGTGGTGAGGCCCTGGAACAGGTTACCCAGAGAAGTTGTGGGTCCCCCCTCCCTGGAAGTGTTCAAGGCCAGGTTGGATGGGGCTTTGAGCAACCTGGTCTAGTGGAAGGTGTCCCTGCCCATGGCAGGGGGTTTGGAGCAAGACTATCTTTAAGGTCTCTTCCAACCCAAACCATTCTATGATTCTATGAATATCAGCCACTTGAACTAGACTGTTGCAGAATGATCCGCTTTTGCAATACCAGAATGTGCAATGCCAAAATAGTTGACCTACTTTACTGAAGTAGAAAAATAAATAAATCACCTTTTATTCTGAGATCACAGCTGAACATGAGCCTTTTGTGAAACTGAACCTATGTGTATGTATTTAGTTGTTCCTGTGTCGAACTCAATTCTCATTCTCAATTACAACTTTCACTATTTGTTAAAACAATAGTTATGAAGTTTATCTATCTGTTTATCTTTCAAGGCGGAAGGCCCTTGTGGGGGAATGTAGATAATTATTGGCAGAGGAAAGGGAAAAATTTCCAAACAAAGAAAAAAAAATACCCTAGGCTTTATCATGCCATCCTGTCAAAATCTGTTACGCTACAAAGATCTTCAGATGTGCGTGATATTCCTGCCGACAGTGCCGAGTGTTTATACACGGGCAGATTGCTCCCTAGTGTCCTCTGAAGATGATAGTGACAACATGGAATGAACCGACTTTTTTCACCATTTGTTTAAGCCTCAGTCAATGTTAAATTCCATCCTTTGAGTTCAATGAATCAAAACTGAACGCTAATAATTATTGTATTTGCAATCCCAGAGGCTTTACAACCCTTGATACAGAGCAGTAGCATTCAATTAAAGAGGGATGAAACTCAGAGAGCTGCCTTGTTAATTGGCCCAAGTATCATGCGGTTAATGAAGTGCTTTTAGGGTTTCTGTAAGCTCATGAGGTGTCTGAGTGGTATCATTGCTGTGGACTCTATTAAGAAGGGGAGAATCTTTATCAATACCAACAAAGCGAAATAGTCTAGGCAAAAAGACTGACACACATTCCCAGCATGGAAATGAACATAGCTTTTATTCTCTTTTTCTCTGTGTCTTCATAACTTTTTATATGACCTGTTCTTTGTAAACCTTTTTAATGCAGTGGAAAAAGTGAGTGGCAGTTAAATCTTCCCATGGTAGGGATGAACTAAATATTTGTGGACACTCTCACAGTTCCTTATACCCCAGCATCACATACAAAGACCATATATTGGTATCAGTAACTGAAGAAGATTTTCCAGCTTTGCTCTTTAAAAGCCCGGCTGCAACAGCTCAGTGTCTTGGGGTGATCATTTGCTTTCAAAGAAGGGGAGGAGATGAGATGGCAGATTTGTCAAGGGAGATACAGAAGGACCTGCTTTTAATGAACAGCAAAGCGCACGTCATCAAGAAGAAGCTTAAACAAGGGACCAAGCTTGAAAAAGGTGGCACGTTTTGTGCTCTTTTCTGCACAGTGTTTTTAAAAAAGTCCAACAATACAAAAACAACCACATAACCCCTGGTGATAACCATCTACGAATATTAAATCTGTTTTCCTTTGCCAGGCACACTGTACAAGCCCATTTGCTGATATTGAGAATATAACTATCAGTTTAAGAGCAATGAGAAGTGTGTTAAAATGAGGATCTTTTTTCTTTTTTTAACATCTGGTTAAGGATGTATGATACAGTAGCAAGAATTATGAGTTTTAGTTACTGAAATGTACAGCGCCCCCCCCCCCCCCCCAAAAAAAAAGAAAAAAACCAACCTGTTCCCTTTGTTAACGGGATACAACTGTTAACGTGTAAATACTGGTTTTAACCTCTCGTTTTCCTTGACTAAAGGATGTAATGTGGTCAAAACTTGAGACTCTGTCATTGCATTTGTAGTTTGTATCTGCCCCAGCTGTGGATTTCTGGTCACCTCATCTTATTTTTGTAGGATTTGTATGTATGAAACAGAACTTATATGTGAAAGCAGTATTGGTATAAACAAGCAAACCTATCAGACTGGTAGGATATTCCTAAGCCTGTGGTGTCAGCCTAATTTTGCTCCCATGAAAATCAGCTATAAAACTCTTACTGCCTTTGCTTGGGGGTAGAGCTAATCCATCACTAAACACTTTTGAAAATCCCGTCTCTTGTGCCTTGAAATCTCATTATACTAGTGAAGGGCAGAAGTAATTGCTCATAGTATAAATCAAAGTTAAAACCAAGCTGTCAGAAAATACGGAATTGCAAAAATGTGGAACATGGTCAAAACACTGTTTAGAAGAAAAGGTGGAACTTCTCTGTGAGTCAAGGATGCAAGTTCCTGGTTTCTGAGTGAATCAAGAAATGGATTCCTGGAATCAAGAAATTTCCTGCCTGCAAAATGAATAACAATTAAAAAAACAAAACAAAAAACAAAACTAAAATTCACCAAAGTCAACCTGTAAGTAATTAAAAGTTTTGTACATAGACTGATTTTTTAAAACTGTTATTTTGAACTTTGTATCTCTGTGCTTGTAACAAGCATTCATCTGGAATAATGAAACACTTTGAAATGCAATTAAAATCAATGTCTTCCTTTGACACAAGCTCATTATATACATTGCTTTTGGTTTCTCTTAAAAACACAGTACTTTCTGAGGAGCCTCAAACCAGCATCTGCAGGCAATGAATGGTGTTTAAAATGTCTTGACAGCAATAGCAGAATGACTGGTTTCCCTCTTCCAGGAGAAGATATTTGATCAATGTGGCAGGTTTGGGGTTTTTTCCATATTTTATTTTATTTTATTTCATTTTAATTCTTTTATTTTATTTTGCAGCTTGCTTTATAGCTACTTATGGTGTGCTACAATCTAATTCACAAGCTGTCTAGATGACTGCTCATTGTAAGTTGTTATTTAATGTAAATAATGGTGTCTCACTAATTCCAAGAGAATAAGGCTCTGTTGTGTAGATATTTTTTAATTGAATGAGCTCTAATGTGTCCAGGCAGAGCAGCCATTTTTAGGTATTACCTGTTGGCATAGAGAGCAGTCATTATTTGAACTTGCAATAAAATGCAATTTTTAAATTTTATGGAAACATGTACATTCATGGATCGATACTTTTATATCAGGCCCAAATATGAAGAAAATTCAATGAAGAATGCAAGACTGTGTAGATTAAAGACAAAGAGCACTTGGTAAAGTGAGAATCATGTCCTGCCTCCCCCCCATACCATGTGGCAACCTCTAGTCCACATGGCAAAGACTAATCTAGGTGGGCACAAACTGTGCAGTTGCACAGCAGAAGAAAATGCTTACATTGCTTAGCTTTAGCATTTCAGTCAGGCAAACTGTCACCTCATCAAAGTCTTTTACAAAACTGTCAGCATAGCAGTCTGCTTGAATGTTAATCTCCCAGTCATTTGGGGATCAAATGTGTCCTCCTTTTTGCCACTTTGTGTATCATTCCTTCGCACTTCATGTTCCTATCCTGTTAGCCCTTGTGATGGACTCTTGACATTTTTGGTTTGCCATGTGGTCTGAAAAGTCATTTTTCCTCTGTTTCCTGGGGGATGCTGAGACCCTCCTGCTAATCTTTCGTTTTAATGCTTGACGTATATCCATTGAAAGAGAGGCTAAGTTCCAGAGGTCTCTCAGCCCTTGGCTTTGGAGATCTATATTGTATGTATCAAAGAGAGGAGGAAGAAATCCCTGGGGACAAATACAGCCTCACCTTCTGCAGGAGGAGTTTCTTCCTATCACATCTAATGCATACACTGAAAGATGAAATCTGTATCCCAGCTTTTTTTTTCTTTTTCTTTTTTAAAAAATGCTACCTATTGTAATCTGTGTAACCAGAGACTGGATATTCTCATAATGCATCTAGGCTTTGAGTCATTTTAATTCCCTGGCCTCCTTTCTAGTTTGATATCTTATTCTGTTCTTTTAGACATCTCATTATAGAGCTTAATCATTTGTGCACCCAGGTATTTTAAATGTTTTACTCCACTGGTTCTCACAAAAGAACAGAATATCTAAGATAAATAGTAAGAAAATAGTATTTGCAATAGGATCAGGTTGTTTTATTTATTGAAATTCATCAGAAAGTGAGATCTGTCGGAAGGATCCACACATAACCATTGTAACAAGCAGTCAATAAATCAGTAGGAATTTTCCCCTGGCAAGGAATGCTACTGTTTACCCAGGTATAACTTAGTCTGAAAATGCAAAGGCTTGTTTTTATTAAAGCAGTGAAATTTGACAGCCTCCTAAAAAGGGCAGTGGGGTCACTTTGCTTCCTCCTTCTCTTTCTCCTAGCCCTCTCTAGTTACATTTAGGGAGAAATTTATTAAGGTTTGTCAGAGAGTTGTTTGTTAGGTGGGGTATTTTTTAGCTTTTCTTTCTAAGTAGGAGCTTTTGCACTCACTGCGGATTAAAAATTTAAGAGGACTTTTGACCATTTACACAAAAAAGAGACCTGAGTTGAATAAACTGGATCATCATACAAATCTAACTGTTTCAACCCCAACAAAGAAGAAGTAAAATTTTCTTATATTTACAGGACATCTGATACTTGCTGAGATAAAGCAGAAGCTAGAAAAAAGGAGACAAGGAGAACCAGATTGGGTTATTGTTGCTTGAGAAAAGATGTCCTGATAAGCAGCATCTTAAGTAGTTGGAAGAGTATCTACTAGTGATTGCAGACAGTCCAGAGACATTTCTTCAGAGAACAAGTTAAACAGAATCTCCTTTCAGCAAAGGACAGATAGATATTGCTCATTCAGAAACTGGATCATGCAATAAAAGAAGCAAAGCAGCAACTGAAGCTAATATCACTGAATAAAATGAAGAGGCAAATGCAGCAGCTCAGAAAGACCATGCTGAAAAGATAGAAAACAGAAGGACAAAAAGCCAACCTGCCCCCTTCCCCTGCAAAGAAAAAAACTGAAAATTGAGTGGAAATGATAGAATCACAAACACAGCAAATAAAGTAAAGGAAAAGAAAATGGAAGGTAGGAAGGAAGAGGTCTCCCAAACAAGAGGCAATAAAGCAGAGACTTATCATGAGCTGACAGTCACATCTTTGGATGATGATAGCTGGAATCAATTTTAGTACATCTGAACATCTCCCTATATGTGATGTTTCATTGTTGCTGTTCAGGATGCTAAGAAATGGTACAGCGTGAGAGACTTCTCCTTGTTCACTTCTTAACAGCTCTTTTCTTACTCAGAATCCTTCTGGGAATTGACAGCCATTTCTGGCGGCAATTCAGCCTTTCTGCTGCTGTGTACAGCAGGGGTAATGCACTTGTGTTCTGGGCTATTACACAAGATCATGAAGTTGTGGTGGGCGGCTGCTGTTTTGTGTGAATATTTGACACCATCTTCCGAGGTAATAATTTAATTTTGCTGATTTTCAAAAATGGAAATCAGTGATTTCTAATGGAAAATCTTTTCTGCCAATCCAATCAACTAAATTAAGGCACCCATTTACTTTAAAATTGCTTTTACAGAGTATTACTTTTTTTGCCACCATGCCTATTTAAGTTTGCCATGGGCAAGAATCTTAAAGCTTGTGTTCTCAGCAAAATCTATGCAAAACTGTTAGAGCGCTTTTGGAATATTTAACTCTTCCCTACTGAAATATCAGATTTAGCGGGGTGGGGGAGCGGGGACTGGAAAGAAAAAGAGAGGAAGATCTGCACTCACACCTACAGGGTTATACATAACCCTACTTATATCTCCCCCATAGAAGTGTACTTGTCCTTTGCCTCAATGTTGTATAAAACTTCAAGTTTTCTTATGATAGAGATATTGTCTTGCTACTGTGGTGAAAAATTCAAAATGTATTCACACCAGTAGTTCACTCCAGTGATTTGGCATGGAGGACATAGGTATCACGGTTTGCCATGCATCGATGCAGCTTGCATGATTCTTCATTGCTGCCCCACTGAGAGGGAGCTTGCAGAGACTGAGGTGCTCTCAAAACCTCTGTGCTGCTTGGAGCTCTGCTTTGTTACTGTAGAGTGTGGGGAAGAATGAAAATTCAAGTCAGTTAGCAAGTTATGTGTTTTAATTGTTTAATTGATATCTTTGGCATCCTTTTTTGGTCCAGAAGGGTTCTTGAAGAGTATCTAGGCATTAATTGTTTACATGCATCCCTTTTTAAATTGTGGGAAGTTATACCTAAGCTGCTGAATTGCCTTCCCACTCTTATGAAGTCTTCACTAATCTTCTCTGATATGCTGAGGCTGCTTTGTTTAATTGGTAATTATTTTTGTTTCCTTGACTGAACTGTTACTATACTCTCTAACTACTCTTGGCTGGTTACATAAATTACACCACTTTCTTCCTTTTGTATCAGGAATTCTGAGTTTTCAGCTGGTGCTAAATAAGTGTGTGCGTCAGTGCAAAGCCTAGTTCACACTCTGAGCAAGGGCGTGTACACGGAAAATATAGTGTTAAACTGTTTTCATATTGCTAATGAGGTGCTGGGGTGAAGCAGGCTGCATCTGGCTGGATAATGTCTCACTCCAGGGCAGTGTACAAGAGGTTGTGTAAGCTTGCAGTCACAGATACAGACCAGCAATGCCTCTCCCTCCCTCTTTTCCTCGCGCTTACCAGCCCCCTTCTGCATCCAGCTAACCTCCCCATTTTGTAATGGAAGAGGTCTCCAGATCTGGCACCAGGACCTTTCCACCTCGCGAGGCTCCCAGCCACTGGCACTTAGCTTATCCACAACTCCTTCCCATGGACTCTCTGGGAAGGCGGGTTTCCAAGAAGAAACCGTGGCCTGAAGGTTAAAAAGCAGCAAGGCATGGCCTTGGAGGGAGGATGCTTTGATACTTTGGGTGTAGGAAACTGCACCTTATCCTGTGGTTCCAGACCTAAGAGGAATAACATGAACTTTTCTTCTGTGCAGACGCACTGAGTCCCAGAGTGCCCCAGCCCCTGTGTGAAAGCCTCCAGGAGTGGGCCAGGTGAAGACAGCGATTGCTCTGTAGGACATAAAACAGTTTCTACAAGACTTGTGGAAGTAATGGGAGCGGGAAGAGTGGCTGGAGCCCCACATGGTCCATTGAAAGGGAACTGGGCAGCATCCTCTGAGGGATCGACTTGGCCCTAACTGCAGCCAGTAGCAGGGCTGTTGATGCTATCTTTGAGCCACCTCTTAGAGCTGGTGTTGGATGCTGGTGAGGGAGGCTGCCTTGGTGTTAACCTGAGCTTCTGTGCAGGCTGGTAGGGAAAATGAGTAAGGAGGTTAATGTGGTCTCCAGGAAACAGTAAGTTTTCTCAGCACTGGGTGGGGAAATAGAAGTGAAGACTTTGTGACTCTTTCATGGGTAGATTTCTCATCTTTTTTTGCACAGAGTGACTTTTATTCTATTTGGAGAACATCACTGGTTTCTGTTCTACACTCACCCCCACTTTCACTGCTGAGCTTGTTCTTACCCAGCTCTCAACAATTTTAATTAAAGAAAGCAATGACACTGTACAGCTTTGTTTTAAGATAGTCTACCAAGCATAACTACAGGAAACAAAGGAAAGCAGAAAAACAAACAGGTCCGACAACAGGGACATATATTAATAAAAAAGAGTAAAAAGCACACCTGCTATTTAACAGGCTGAGTAACACAGGTACTGATAGGAAGTGGCTCACCTAAAAAGCAATTAATCACTGTCACTTACAATGCTAAAGAAACAGGAGTGGTTGGACAATTAGAAAAACCGAAGATGGAGTCGTGGTTACCTGGCCTTTCCTGCTCATTCTAATTTGAACTCTGGCACGTGTGCCCAGTCTAACTGGTGAGTGACTGTTTCCCATGTGGAGTCAATGGAGCATCTCTTTGACATGGCCTCAAGGGGTGTCTACATGTTCTTAACACTGGATGTTCCTGGCTGTCCACTAAGGATTAAAAGCAGCTGAATTAGGCAACCTAGAGGCAGGGACATAAGAAAGAGGTAAATTGCAGGCTTTGGCAGATAGGTCACATCAGTTGTGTAGACTTTAAACTCTCAGTGGAGAGAAATAAGCACTTTAAGACATGTTTATTCTTTTAATATTGATGTGCAAAATAGGTTGTACAGGTTGTGCTGTAGCTAGGGCTGTTTTATTATGTTAATTATAGAGGGATCCTAAGGGAAAGGTAGCTATTTGCACTGCAGATATATTAAATTAGGTGAATATAATCCTATCCCTATCATCTTCAAGGAAAAGAAATGAGGGCCAATGGAGGATCAATTGAGGGCTTGGGATATCAGCTTGATCTGGCATCTTCTTAAGGCAGAGTATTCAGGAAGAAAACATGAAGAAGGCAGAAGGAAGAAGGCATGTCCTATGAGGAGCAGCTGAGGACTTTGGGTTTGTCTAGTTTGCAGAAAAGGAGGCTGAGGGGTGACCTCATTGCTCTTTACAGCTTCCTGAGGAGTGGAAGTGGAGAGGGAGGTGCTGATGTATCTCCAGTGATAGGATGTGTGGGAATGATTCAAAGCTGCATCAAGGGAGGTTCGTACTAGGTATTAGGGAACATTTCTTTACTGAGAGGGTGGTCAAACACTGGAACAGGCTTCCTAGAGAGGTGGTCAATGCCCATGCCTGTCAATGTTTAAAAGGCATTTGGACAATGCCTGTAATGATATGCTATAATTTTTGGTCAGCCCTGAAGTGGTCAGGTAGTTGGATGGTCGTTGTAGATCCCTTCCAACTAGAACTATTCTATTCTATTCCATTCTGTTCCGTTCTGTTCTATTCTAAATCAGCACGATACTTTGGGAAAGGGAATGATTTAAGTGCAGAGAATGATTTAAAACACTGAGTGATTGTTTTCCACATGCTAACAGACATTAAGTGCGTGGTGCAACTCTTTGGGTTTCTGTTGTGGGAGACAAAAGGGAAACGATCTGCAGACAAAGATGGCCCTAAATAGCCAGTCCTGACCACTTAATGGGAGGAATCAGAGGTGGCCAGATCCCAGAGAGCAATAATGATCATCTTGAGCATGGGGATAGTGAACTTGCGTATTGTAGGTTGGTGTTGTAAGGCATGCACCAGGTGCTATCACAGAGTGAGCTCTGTGCTTATCGCTGACTGTGATGTGTGACGAATACTGTTACAGTCAGAGAGGGTAGGTCTCATTCCCTGGAACTTCTGCCCGATGGACAAGTAGGAGGGAGAAGGAAAAGGACACAGCTGACCTTGTGTATGCTATGATTTTCATGAAGAAGTGCAGCCTCTCCCAGCCAGGAGAGTAGAGACTGGTGCCAAGGGTAAATTATATGCTAAGGAAATGCTCAGCTCACTGTTTCCTTTGCACCTCACCCTCACATGGTGTCTTGGCTGGTCTTTGCTCCTGGTTATGCCCTTGTCTGCTTCCCCAGAAGCTGAAGGAGGTCTGCTTGTGCAGCACATGCGCTGTGTTGGGTGAGAAGTTGACCTTAGTAAGGCACTCGCTTTAGGGCATGCTAGATTCAGGGTGTGCATGGGAGAAACATGTCTGATGAAATGCTATCGTGATGGGGAATGAAAACACGTGGGTGGTGAGCCTGAGTTCATTTCTGCCCAACTCAGAAATACTGAAGAGAATACAGATACAGCCATAATCAGGATAAGGCTGTTCTGAAACTTTGGGATCTCAAAGCTGCTTAATTTGTTTCAAACACTCATAGTCAGTGGAATAATATCAGATGTTTAAGGTTGCTTTGCTTCAAAGACTGCTTGTAATTTTTTTTTAAATGTCCTCCTCTGTTTCAGTAGTTGTATGGACTATACATCAGTCCATTTAGAATAGTTCATGCTTTTTCTTTAACAGCAAATAAAACTAGTCATTAACTTAATAATATTCTTTAAAAATTGACTCTGAGATGCTGCAGAAACTTCATGAATGAGCATAGAAAAAAACAGGTTATAAAATTTGTTTCACCTGAGCATGTTTACATCTCTGAGAATGGTTTCCCTGGCAGAATGAGCTTCCTTTCTTGATAAAACTGTTTAAAAAAATGTTCAAATAAAAATAAAAAAAATCCTGGCAAGTGTTTTGGGGAAAAAAAAAAGAAAAGAAAGATACTGAAAGTGTGTAATCCCATTGGTTCCAGAAGCCCAGAGGCCTAGTAATGCTCCTTCTCTGAGCTAGGAAATGAGCAGCTGCCTATGAGAGAGGCAACTGAACTGGGAATAAGACAAGTGAGGTAACTCACCTACAACTAAATGACACTTCTTACCGTGTCTCACACTGTAAATACCAGTGGTTGCTGGCCTGCATCCCCCAGAGCAGTTACTGCTCTAGTCCTGTCAAAATGTTTTGGGTCATTCTGAATTGTGCTGTAAAAACATTATTTATACAAAGCTGATCTCTTTGGTTGAGGAATCTAGTACTTTTTATGCAAATAAAGTGGTATCCTTCCCCATTCAGTCTAAATCTCATTTTGTGCTACTTTGCCTGAATTCACTGTGGGGAGTGGGGGTGAAGTGGGTGTAAAACATGTTCAAAGATTCTTACAAGTGTGTTGCAGTCCCTGGAGGAGATGTTTTGTGAACATGGTACAGAGATCTAGTACTACCCATCATGACTTACTCCAGGTCTACTTCTAGCCTAATTTATACCCATGACACAGATGAAAACATCTCAGAAATGACATCTGCCTTGGGTCGAGTTAGATGCAGTGCTCTATTTCAGTCTTACAGTTGATGTTCAGAGCTACATTACGGTAGCCTTTGGTACCTGTGAGAAAAACAGCCTTTGCGTTGCTATAGGGATGTTTTCCTCTATGTTCCTGTGCTCTTCTACTATATTTTCTTAGTACAGCAGGGAACAAGGGAGACTTTGCAGTCCTCTAGAGCCCAGAGTGTTTCATGCAAGGAGCACATGTATCAGTCACAAATACATAAGACATTAAAATTTCTATTTTTTTACCACTTGTAACATAAAGAAACCATGTTAAATGCAGTGATATTTACACTTTCCTTCAGTTGCTTGTAAGTTTGCCTAAGCAGTAAAAATGTAGTTGTAGACACATTTATTCATACATTAACAGTTATACCCTTGAGAATATTTCAAGCAAAACTGCATTCAAATAGGCTGTTTATTTGTTTTAAGGACTTTTTAAAAAATCAACAATTAAATAGTCCATCTGTTCCACAAACACTTCTAGTTAAACATTTGACTATACAGTTTTGAACAGGCAATTTTGCTAAATTGAACATTCTGTGTTGCATGTGTATAAATCCTTGACTGCTACAGGGAAGCAACAGAGTAGACAAAAGCTTGGATTCGCCAAATTAAAATATGGTGTAAATCAGTGGAGTTCCCACTTAAAGTACATTAGGTTACTCTTTTCCTCTTTCTTCTTAGAAAAGTAGAAGTTAAAAATATTCCATTCTGAAAGCTGGGTTAATCTTACAATTAGAGATCACAACGAATGGCTCTAAAATCCCTGGGAGAGTACTTTCAGCATGTATTTGTGGAAATTGCTTTTCAAAGTGGGTTTATATCCCATAGATTTCTTTTTCCTGCATTTTAGTGTTGGGCTGGAAACGGCTGATACTCCTGTTAAAATGAGGCTCCACTCTAAAACCAGGGCAAAGACTTGCTAATGTTATAAATGCATACAGAAAAAAAAAGGGTGATTAAGGATAATTTATATTTTTCATTAAATGAACTACATTATTCTCTGAACAATGTGCTTTATTATTAATGGAAACTCATGACTGTTATTAATTACACATTTTTAAATGCTTTCATTTTAACCTGTCATCAATTTCCCATAGCAAAATGATGTGTTCCAACTTTGAACATTCTGAACTTTACTTTGCTCTTAAATTGTGTCAAGATTTTCCTTTGGGCAATCGTTTTTTTGGCAGCATGTCTTCCATTTAACACTAACTATCCCTTCAGTCTTCATCTTACTTCCTCAAACTACTACTTTTAACCTTGTTTTATCTTTTTCTAAGGTAGAAATACCTTGAGGATACTGAAGCAAATTTTAAACTGTTGTTTAATTGTCCCTATTATTATTGGGTGCTAATTTGTGCAATCAGGAATAGGAGATGAATTGAATATCCTCCTATTTTTTGTTTGCATGCAAGTTAATTACTTAATTAATTAAATCTTCCTTCAGGATTTTTTTTACATGGGCTGGCAACACTTCAAGAAATAATTCCTTGAAATTATTGTATTGTATTTGACTCGTCAGAATATATCTCCAGAAATCAATCTGTATATGCAAAACAGACATGGAGGCTGAACCACTTTGCAATCGCAGATGGCAGGACAGATGTTATAAATGTATTACAGTTATAAAGAAACATCAGCACTCTGAGGAATGAATATATTATCTTCAACATATCCTGAAGATGCCAAATAGCATTGCATGAGATGAGGTAAATTCTGCTTTACTGTTATTTTAGAGGTGTTTCACGGTCATGACTAGGAATACTATTTGGCCTGATCTGTCTTTGAATTCCAGTACAGAAACTAAAAAATACATGAGCCTGTTCAAAAACCAACCAACCAAACCAGGAATATTTACATAGGAAAGAAACGAGATGGTCAAAGAATATAATAACAAAAAGTAATAGGAAGAAAAACATTTAAACAGGCATGGCATCAATGTGTTTGTCTCATACCTTGCTTCTGCCTTAGTGAAAATTGTCAAAATCTTAGCATAGTTCTTCCCAAACTTCCCTAATTTAATCTTATTTTTTTCCTTCTTGTATTTTTACCTTTCCTTTTTTGAACACACTCTTTTCTGGCATGCTTGCCTCTGACTTTCATTCAATGCATTTACTTATTTCGTTTGATTAGGACCTCAGTGTTTGTTTAACTTGTGCTAGGCTGGAATTCTCTTTGCAAACAAGTAGCTGAGCAATCTTCCTTCCTCCCTTCCTCCCTCCGTCCTTCCCTTCCTCCCTCCCTCCGTCCTTCCATCCTTCTGTCTCTAATCTTATCGAATATTATATAATTTTTAACATGTTTTGAACTCCAGGCATTCATTCAAAATCAACACCTTTCACTTCCCTCCCAGTTTAGCAATGATCCTTCTATTTCTGTGTCGTGGTTTAACCCCAGCCGGCAGCTAAGCACCACGCAGCCGCTCGCTCACTGCCCCCCCACCCCTGGGATGGGGGAGAGAATCAGGAAAAAAAAACCTCGTGAGTTGAGATAAAGACAGTTTAATAGGACAGAAAGGAATGAAAAACAATGATAATGATAATGATAATAATGACAATAGCAATACTAAAAGAATTAAACTATACAAAGCAAGTGGTGCACAATGCAATTGCTCACCACTCGGTGACCGATGCCCAGTTAGTTCCCGAGCCGCGATCCCCCCTCCCAGCCAGCTCCCCCAGTTTATATACTGGGCATGATGTCATATGGTATGGAATAGCTCTTTGGCCAGTTTGGGTCAGCTGTCCTGGCTGTGTCCCCTCCCAACTTCTTGTGCCCCTCCAGCCTTCTTGCTGGCTGGGCATGAGAAGCTGAAAAATCCTTGACTTAATATAAACACTACTTAGCAACAACTGAAAACATCAGTGTGTTATCAACATTATTCTCATACTAAATCCAAAACACAGCACTATACCAGCTACTAGGAAGAAAATTAACTCTGTCCTAGCCGAAACCAGGACATTCTGGATATCTTGCTTTTTTAGCTTTTGATGGTGTGTTGTCAGAGTAGGGCCACTGCGTGGTGGATGGAGGATGGTGATTGAAGGGTGACTGCAAAAAGACCAAGAGGAAGCAAATCTACTTAGTGCAAAAGAAAGGAGAATCTGGTCCAAGGACTGGGGCTGGCCTGTAACTGGCAAAGACGTAAGAAGACATAAAGGGAAACATAAGGAAAAAAGAAAGGAGTAGCCGGTCAGTTCTCAAAAGGAGAATAGAAGGGTCTGAAAGCTGAGAGGCTGGCAGAGGAAAAATTTGAAGAGACACACAGTGAGGTCAATGGGCTGGAATTTCAAACTGAAGTGATGGGCAAAATGGGATGGTATCATGGCCAACACTGCAGGGTAGAGCAATGGCTCAGTGGCAGTAATGGGAGAGTTTGAAGTGTAGACAAGATAATTTAGGTTTAGCTGGAAGCCTAGGGAGGAAAACATGCATTTTAGCAAGGATATAAAGAAAGAAAAGGTGATTTAATGGCAGGTTGCAGGCTAGGGAAGGAGGACAGAAATGAGACAATGGGAAATCAGGAGACATTGCAAATTAAATTAAGCCTATGGAACACAGAAGCTGTAGGAGGAAATATGATGTCTCATATACTGTGATGACTTCACCTGTTGTCACAGCACTGGATTTAAGGATGAGTCACTAGGGATGAATATTACCTTATTAATTTGAAGAGGATAAAATGTTAATACTAATCTTGAATGGACAAACAAAACAAGTTAAAAAAATAGCTGCAAGACCTTTATAGGTATTATAGGTATTAAATTAAAGGATTTGCTGCGTTGTGTCTTAGGAGAATTGAACAAAGGAAAACAGGAGGTAAATTTGACTTTTTGGGCTTTCTTGTCTCATTTTTGTCTGTGTGGATTATGATTGTTGTAGAATGCTGCTCTACGCTTTTTCCATTTTTTTTTTTGCTTCTTTTGTAGCAATAGCAAAATGAAATGGACTGTTTGCCAAATAGAAAGAACTAGCTAGCTTTCAAAAGTCAGTCTCCTGCTTCTTTTACTTTACCATAATGATAACAGAGTTGAGCCCAAACATCAAAATCTAAACCCAAACTCACAGCAAAATACCTGACAACAGGCAAACTCCCCAGATAAAAATGAGGATACATTCCAATTCCTTGCATAACCTGAATTTATCTATTCATTATATTTTATTGTTACATATGTTTTTATTACTATGTAGGGAGTTCCCAAAATTTTGTAGAAGTGCTTTATGGAACAGATGAAAAGTACAAGGTTCCTCCCTTGAGAAACTGTGGCTTAGATTCAGATGTGAAGCAGCAAGTAAAGAACCAAGAAAAAGGGTTGTGAGGCGGCGGAGGAAGAGCTAACCAACAGAGTAGTCAGGTTGCTTGGCTGCATTTCACCTCTAGGGTCAGCTGGCTAAAGTCACATGAAGGGAGAAAGAGTTCACATCTGTGCTAGACTCAAAACAGAATCACGCAGGGATAAACTGTGCATTTTATTTTCTTCCTCGCCTTGGATTTAGCATTTTTAAAAAATGTACTGAGAGTGTTGATGTTATACAAGCCTTCAAAAAGTGCTAACTTGGCTAGCAGGGTTTAAAACTAGTGTGTGAACATTTTACTGACCAGTTCTATTAAATAATGAATTGAGAAAAAATATTTATCTCAGCTAGCTACGTAATTAGTTATCCCTTGACATGGAGTAGCCACTCTTCCTAATCTACCCAGCAATTTACCTTCCTTTTTGCCATGGAACCTCTAGACACCTGGCTTTTTGCACCATGCTTGAAAGTTATTCAAGTTATTTTGGAACAATGCAGGTCCAAGTTTCCAAGTCCTCAGCTACTGCTAGTACCCCCATGCTAACAACAGACCTCCTTTACTTTTACCATGAAGGCAATTTTGGTTTTCTAGAGTGAGGAAGAGGTGTTCTTTCCAGTGGGCAGACTACAGGGTGTGTTAAGGTCTAAATGTAGTCCCCAACGTTAAGAGAATTGTAGCTATATGTCAGCTCTGATTTTGAGCTAAGAATGAAGGGAACAGTCACAAAAATAGAATGTAATTGTGGGTTTAAAGATAAGGATTTCTTCGGGCATTTAACAGCCAAAGAGGAAGATGTTGGTCCTGGTCACTATAAAGATGACAAGCTTTTCCATAAGAACAGATAAAAGCAAGCAAGAACTTTTCATGTTTCCTTGTCTCAGCTGAGAGAATTAAACAGAATGGTACTGGATAAGTGCAGAAAAAAAAGACATGAAATGAGTGTTTCGGAAAGATGTTTCTGCTCAAAAAAAATATTCTGCCAAAGTAACATTGCCAATGCTGCATACAGACAAGCTTTATATTAATTATCTGTGTTCATAAAGTAAGAATGATTACATCAATAAAGGGTGACTCATAGTTAAATGGTGCCTTTCAACCATACGACATCTATTGAGAACAAACACTGTGCTCCAGATTGAAGCCAACTAATGCACTAACAACATAATTACAATGATTGCAGCTGTGACAAGGGGTATGAATGGCTTTCAACCACAGCATATAACAGCTTACAAGAAATGTATTTCTGTTAGTTAAGTATGTTGCAATTTTGGTTATGAAAGCAACTAGAATGGAATTGGACCTATTGGCTTAAACTAGACACTGCAGAAATTGATAAGAGTGGAAGCTATTAAGACTGTAAGAAAAAAAAACTCAGGATAGCATTCTGCTATTATTTTTATGATATTGCTGTGCTGCCTGTGAGTGTTCATGTGCATACATATACTGAAAAAAGGATAGTTTCAATTTTCAGATGCTCACTCATGAGCAAAGATATGGAGGGATAGGATTCTTTTCTCTGGATTTGTGAAAGCCTGAGCTAGTGACCCTGGGCTCCCTGTACAATTACTTGAAATGAGCAGACCCTTTCAGAGTGTGATTCATTCTGCCATATTTTAAACTTCCATTTTTGTGTGGGATTATTTTTGAAGTAGCTGATTTGCTCCTCTGAGTAAAGGGAACTAGGATGACATACTCACATATGCACATACACGTTGTAAAAGTCTGTATCAGACCAGATGTATTATACCTTTGGACGAATACAGACAGACAGATGAAACAGTGCTAACATAAATAAGACCATGCATCCAAGGTAAGAATAGTCATAATACCCCAACATAGGGTGCCCTGTGGGTATCATAGCAAAAGTGAGCTTTGACAAAGGCAAGACTGGTGAATATTTAAAGACTGCTCATCCCAGAAACAAGGCAACATGTGGGAAGAGGTGGAAAATAGTGTTTGCCTGAAGATGTAACAACACTGAATATTGCAGGTATCTTGTGACTGGAACTCCACGTATGAGGTGACAGTCTGCGAAGGGCTTTCAAAGCAGAGGAAAATGTGGCACTATGCAGGTTTGCAGAAAGATTGCTGGTCTGTAAATGCAAGAGGAAAGCTTATCCTAAAACCCAACACCCTGAAGTAGGTGACCACACAGGTCTTTGCAGTTTGACATGACCCATGCATAAGACCCTACCTCTCCCAAATCCACCCAAAACACAAATCCACACTGTTGCCTCTGAAATCTCTGTTTCTGAGGAGACAGTTCACCCACAATCTGACATCTTCATTCCACTCCACATACTGCAACATCACTGAGCAGGCTGAACGATAAAAAGGACAACATTTATTAAGTAGAACTTTGGGTCAGATATTTTATTAAAGAGCTGGGAAAAGGTTGCATAAAGCAAAACATTCTCTTTTAGTAACATTCTGTTCAATTCTATTAAAAATCTGGGACCTTAGAGTTCAAAGAATACTCCTCTTCCCTCTCTCCTCCCAGCAGCTAACCCCATCAGACCCCAGTCCTTCACCGAGTTAAAGAGAGGTGGGAATATAGGTTTCCCATAGGCATGCCCTTCCTGGTGATCCCTTCTAAATTATTTTTACACCTTCTAGGTTCAAGATAAATCCTCCTTCCTTTCCCTCTCCACCCTTTATTCTCACATCTGAGTGCAGTGCTGCTCAATCTAAACAGAGCACTGATATCTTATCTAGCAGCAGAGGCAAAAATTAACTTTGCTCTTTAAAGCACTTTCTGGGTTATTACAGTTGGAAGCCTTTTTCAATCTTCTGCAAATTACATATCATAACAAGTATTAGCTATACATATGTTCTATTAAATTAATAATCTTCATTGTGGCCTTAGCTTTTGGCAGGGACTGCTCATCACAACCCATTATTACTTACTGACACAGGCTTGAGGAGTGTTTTGTCCAAACCATCTTCTCCCTCTTTTACCCCATTCTGTTACTTTCAGAGGTATCTAGCACCAAAATAAGTAGATAAAAAAGCTAAACAGAATTTTAGGCATTGTTTGGAAAAGAACAGAATAAATCAGAAAGCAACGTTATGAGGCTGCGTACATCCAGGATGTCCTACTGCTTAAGCGCTGTTTGCAGTTCCATCCATCAGATCTCAAAGGGATAGAGTAGAAATAGAAAAAGTACTAAGAGAGGCAGCAAAAGTCACCAGAAGCATAGAAAAACTTCTGTACAGAAGCTGAGTAGACAACGATTTTTGAGATTGGGGAAAAAACATCCAAATATCAATAAAATTGAAATTTATGTAAAGATGGAGAGAGAATGTATTCAGTAATTGCCACTGTGAAAGAAAAGGAGGGCACTGACTGAAATTATTGGGCACCATGTTTAAAACAAACTAACAGTATAACTAGTGAAAGATTAAATTGAGCTTCATTTCCACAAGATCTTGTGGTGTCCAAAGTATAAACATATACAAAAAGATTAGGCAAATTCAAGAGAACAGACTTGTCCAGGCTTATTAGGTACCATGGTCCCAATGGCCTCCAGCTCAAGGATTCCCTGGACGATTGATCTCCAGTAAATTGCAGGATTTGCATTGGAAAGGAGGCGGTGGAATGACTTTTTGCACAACCCTGTCTACCATCCTGGAGTTCTTGCAGCAGGACTAAATCGGTTGGCTCATTTCACCTTCAACAGCAATTTTAGGTGAGCCGTCTGGCTTTGCCTTGAACTGAAAAAGTTTTGCCTTGAATAGTGAAGTCCATTTGGCCCGTTGATTCAAGCAGTTTACAGATGACTCCATTTTAACCACTTCAGCTTTTTGTAGTAAGAATGTATAAGTTATACTACCTTGAATTAAAAGTTAGTTTAAGAATGTCCACAGAGTGATTTGACCAGTTTATAAAGTTTTTAAAACTCATTTTAGTAAGTAGTCAAAGCCTGAGAAAATGTGACCTCATTGATATGATTATTATATTTTTTACAGGGTCATCTTTATATCAACTGCACTAATGAGCTAGAAAGGACATGATTAGAAAAGCAGTACAGGCAGATTTTATCAGAGCATTCATAAGAATAAGAAAATCTTTCTGTTACTGTATAATGTTTGCTGGTGGGGAAGCTTCAAAGCATAGAGTGAAGCATAGAAAAACCTTTTCAAGAAAGTTTTTGTGTTCCTTAGGAATATAGTAAAAAATAATTTTCCCTATAATTTAAATCCATGATCCAGAACTAAAAGAAACCTTGACACTTCATTAATAGCTACCCAAATATGACTATGCCACTAATACTTTGAGGTCACACTGGTGCTGAATGATTTTCTGTGCTGTACTTTAATGGTACCTGGCTACATCAAAGTTTTGAGTTGGAGATACACATGGCTAAACTGAATTTGATAAATAGTTTACTTACCTTTGGAGTTGCTTGTAAGTAATTATTTTTATTGGAAACAACTTGACATTTTACTGCTTATGGAGTTTTCATGCTTTTACTTGAATTTATAAGCAACATCCTGGCCAAAAAGTTTGTAAATGTGATTTGTCTAGAATGTCTGCATGAATTAGATCAGGTGCCTGTGTGCCAGAAGAGAATTTAAACATCAGTTCCAATGGCAGTCATAATCTACAAAAGTGCAGGCATTTAACAGAGATGAAAAACATGAAAATTCTGTTAGACATTGGTTATGTGGCTGTTGCTAATTTGCTGCTTTGGCTCTCAGAGTAGTCAAACCTGACCTCAGAGCTCGGATCATGTACAGTCAGGGTGAAATGCTCATCTTGTTAAAGTCAGTGGCAAAATTGTTTTTATTGTCAGGAAAGCCAGCTTTTCAGGATAGTTTTCCATAGAAAGATGAATCATTTTGAAGTTACAGTAGTCTTGCTATTGCATAATTTTGTTATCTATAGAGTTCATACATTTAAAATTTATTTCAGCAGTACTTTGTATTTTCTTTTTTCTTATTTTGACTTGTGCTTTATACTTTTTTGAAACACTTACGTGTTGGGAAATAAATCACACTTTCATTTGAGGTCACACTTTCATTTGATATTGGTAAATGCAGGAATTGTTCCTATTCTTTTTCCCTGATGAATCTCTGTGCTTCGCCTTGTACTGTTGCTCTTTAACTAAAAACAACTTGTGCAACAGCAATATGTTTAGAGACTGCACATTTCTGGGTAATTTTACTGGTACTTTTTACTACGGCCCGGCTTATAGTTCATAAAACTGTTAGCGTTTATACGGCACAGTACAAAAACTGTTACTGAGATAGAGTATGTGTTTTACGTATTTTATCAGTATCTAATAGAGTTTTCTTACTGTATTTATTCCCTCCCCTCACTGCCTCTTCTGATTCTGGGCCCATACAGAGTGAAATTCCATATAGTCCGTCCCAAATAAAACATACCTCAGATGTTTTATCTGAATTTTTTTGGAAATCACATAATTTTAAGAAACAGTAGAGTTTATCCTGGATCCCCGTTATGCAAATGGTTGTATTTGGACCTATCACCTATACCAAAATAAAGCATGATGTATCAAATGCCAATGACTGTGACTCACCATAGCCTGTATTAACTGAGGGATCAGTTTGTTGATATTCCTGCTATGCAACAACAGCAACAAAAAATACATGGCTTGTTTCAGGTGATCCTCTGGAGTTTCAAAAGTTTCATTCAGATAAGCTTGGTGACATTTGGATCCCTATCTGAAAGTTATCCAATTACTTTTTGGATTTAATTATTCATTAAAATGAGGAACAAAAGTAAGGAAAAGTGAGTACTTTTATATTCAGAAGCTGCAGGAGTAGTTTCAGCTAGAGCAAGGTGCTGGGAGATGAAAAATGAGAACTAATACCCTTCTATTTAAGAACGGCTTTGTGATTTCTGAAGTATGTTCATTTTTTGTTATTAAAACTGGAAGGAGGCTCCAGCTGTCCTCAGAGCCCTTGTCCAATAGCAAGTGTTCTGATAACGTGATTTTGCTGCACACTTATTATAAAAAATAACTGCAGTGTCTCTGAGACAATTAACTTCATTGGAACAGCTGGCGAGTTCTAGTTTTTAAAAAGAGGACCCCTGTTGAGCATTCTAGTTGCAAAGAGGATATAAATTATAATAAAAAAATCATGGCTTATAAGAGACAAGACATATATGATCAGTGGTGGCATACAGAGGGCTAGATCACACTTTGCACAGTACTTCATCAATGCAAATAAGTATGTATTTGCATCTGTCTCCATTTAGGAAAGCTCTTAAGGTTACACTTAAGCTTAAGATGAAGTTAACATGCTAGCTTGCTGAGACCTCCTTGATTACATAAAAATCATTTTTAGTATAAGATGGGAAACATAGAACAACGTTTTACTTTATTAACAGGTGCATTTGAAACCCAGATTCTGAGGAGAAATATATTTTTTAGAATTTGTTCTTGTGTATTTTCACAGAAAGTGTCTTTGCTGTGTTAGGATAGAAATCGAGGCAGAATTCCCACATCCCTCAGAGAAACAGGCCTAGATAGAAATAGATACTGAGGAACAAGGAACCATGTGAAATTTGAAAAATGAAACACTTGCCCTGCTCCATTTTGAAATCTGCACAGCTTTGGTGAAAGTCTTGGATTCAATGCTCACCATGGCAGAGAACAGTCTGCAAGTAGTCACATGTGAACGGAGCTATGTTAACATTAGAGGGACCTGGTGTCCTGGAAAGGAATGCACAGCCACAATCCCCAAACTTCCTTGGAGGCCACAAACTGGAGGATAGAGGGGAACTGGGAATATTCGCTGCCACACCTTTTCTAGGGGACCATTTTACTGCAGAAGAAACACTGTGGTATTCCAAAGGGACAATACTAATCCCAGGTGTCTTCTGACAAGTCATGAATACTGTAAGAACATCACAAGGACCTTTCTAAGGCTTATGCAGATCCAGCTGAGCAGCCCCAGCAGCTGGTGGAAGTCCACAGACTGAACTCAGGTTCTGAGTTCATGATCCAAAAGACAATGTTTCATGAGCTCCCCAAGAGCACTCCTGAATTTCCATGGGATCCCGGAGGTTTTGGACTGGCACATATGAGCAGCTCTATGCCACACACTGAAAGGAAATAGTAGCTGGGTTGCTGAGGGTGGCACCAGAGATGGTGATGTCAATAATACACATGAGCATCAGTCTGGCCCAAAACAGAAAGGGCATGGCATCAGCATTGTGACCATACTGTTTCCTCCTGTTCTCCAGTCCATTTAGGTCTGGATCTTGGGACCAAAGCACATGGGGAAAAGAGTTGGTGGTGGGCAGCAAGGGATAATTCTCAGCATAGGAAAATGGATTGTTTTGTCTCTGAAGGGTGGGGGGGGAAGGATCATGCCTAGGGAAAGTGTCCTTCTGGGTCCTGTCAGTGTCCCTTTTTTGGACAACTGTTGGCATTTCAGAAGAAGGTAAAAGTTACACTGAGAATACACTTGGGAAACAGCATAGGTAGATATTTCTTTCTCACCATTTCAGGTCATGAGCCAAGAGACCTGGGGCTTGGTTTAAACACTCTGTTAATGTACAGCTGCCAATATTATCAGCTTTCTGAGGCGATGCAGGGAATCTGGCTCTTCCTGTGGGACACGAAAGGAACAGAAACATCTATGTACACATACACCCCATGGGGACCACTATGGCGAGCCAAATGTATCCCAGACACAGAGACTGAAAAAATATTAAAGGGTACAAGCACACTGAGCCCACTAGCTCTCTTGGTAAAGCTGTTACAATGTTAAATTGCCTCACATCTCTCAAATTGTTTTTTGCTGCAAGACTGAAATTGTCTGACTTTCAGCTGTATTCTGCTGGACTGCGTACAGCTTTGTTAACAAGGTGGAAAAAGATCCCATCCCTGCAAGTTTTTCTGTATGCAAGTGCGGTCACCTAGCCATGCCTTCACAGCCTCTTTGTTAAACTGGTTGAGTTCTTTAATCCTCACATTTAAAAGGTTGGTTTCCTGCTTGGGCCATTTTTATGTCTCTCTTTTGAACTCTTGTTTGTATTTCTATGTCCTTATTCATTCATTGTGCAGACCAGCTGCTTCCTAGGCTGTCTAGAGCACCAGATCACTTTTTAGTTTTCTGCAGTGCTCCTTGGGAGTGTGCTGGTGTTTCAGGGTCATCTTATTTAGGACAGGGCCTGGGCCGGATGCTGATAAGATGGGTATCTTTCCTCCCCTCTATCTCATATGTATAGAAGTGGGAGTTTCCAGACAGGAATCTGAGCAAGTTCTTGTGCTTTCCTTGTGAAGAAAATTGAGATATGGCAGAGGAAAAGTTTTCTGACAAGCCAAACAGGAGGATAAGGCTCAGTCAGCTGTAGTGAGAGGAAGGAAGGGAGAGTGACAGGCAGTCAGGTCTGTGGCTGCAAGGATGGAGTTGGGAGGTGAGCATCCCAGAAACCCAGAACCGTGGAGCTGCTTTGCCAGATCAACACAAATATTAGAAAGCTGTGATTTCAACATCCAGTCAGATGAACTGGACCACACCACCTCCAGCACAGTCCTGGATATGCTCCTTTTTTTTTATCTGAAAGACTTCCTAACTCTTTTTGATTACATTTAGATGTCACATTGAAGTGCTGATGTGATGTCTCTAAGTTTACTGTCACAACTTTCTAAAACAGTAGCAGCCTCTTACCTAGCATCATGGTTTAACCCCAGCTGGCAAGTAAGCACCATGCGGCCGCTTGCTCACTCCCCCCACCCAGTGGGATGAGGAAGGGAATCAAAAAAACCCCCACCTTGTGGTCTGAGATAAAGATAGTTTAATAGAACAGAAAGGAAGAACAATAATGATAATAATGATAATAATAAAATGACAATAATAATACTAAAAGAATTAAAGTATACAAACCAAATGATGCACAATGCAATTGCTCACCTCTCGCCGGCCAATGCCCAGTTAGTTCCCGAACAGCGATCCGCCCCTCCCAGCCAACTCCCCCCAGTTTATAGACTGGGCATGACGTCATATGGTATGAATATTCCTTTGACCAGTTTGGGTCAGCTGTCCTGGCTGTGTCTCCTCCCAACTTCTTGTGCCCCTCCAGCCTTCTTGCTGGCTGGGCACGAGAAGCTGAAAAATCTTTGACTTAGTATAAACACTACTTAGCAACAACTAAAAACATCAGTGTGTTATCAACACTATTCTCATTCTAAATCCAAATCATAACATTATACCAGCTACGAGGAAGAAAATTAACTCTCTCCCAGCTGAAACCAGGACACCTGGATACTTCTAGTCTTGGTGCCAACTATATTAAAACTTTCAGTGGTTTATAAGCATTTAACTAGGGAATACATTACTCTGAAGCAGTAGATTGGCTTCCTCATTATTTACTGTTCCACCAAATTTTGTGTCATTTGCAGTTTATCAGCAATGATTTTATGTCATCCTTTAGCTTTCATATCTGCTGTATTTTATAGTACAATGCAATTATGAGGCAATATTCTGTTGTGGGCTATATGAAGACATTTGTTTTGGTTACTTAAAATAAAATACCCAAACTGTCATGGGAGCTTTTACAAATAATGCAAAAGAAAGGAAGAATAATACAATAAAAATGAAAAACCTGAAATCTGCTCCAAACCATGGCCAATCAGTTCTGCACTGCTGTAAAAGACAAGATACTACACAATTCTCTTTTGGCTCATAACCTCCTCAAGAAATAAGAGAATATAGCTCTGAGTGTTATTCTGCCCTTCAGATCAGCCAGCGCAGGGCTCTCTCAGATCAGCTGAGGGCAAAGTCCAAGATGGCTTTGCCACAAGGACTTGTTAAAACAGGTAGTGTTTAGGCTGAGTGCTTCTGCCACTCTATGTGGCATGAACCAGCTCCCTCTAACTTTCCTGAGAAAGGCTCAAAGCCCAGGAGCACCAAGAAATGTCTCTGCAGCACACACTCTAATGATCATTCTTAAAGAGAAGTTATCATTTTAATGCAAAAGAAACTGCAGACAATTCAGGACTGCCGCAGTGTTTCCAGAGTGGCCCATGTGTGGTGGCCCTGTGCTCCACAGACCTTGATTAAGTGGTGTTTGGGATGCTGTTATGATCGTAATTCCAGATGCACTGTGACAGCAAGCAGGATTCCCTGTGAAAGCAACCGAGGTTACCAGGTTACTTTGCATCTAGAAGTGTTCTACTAGTTGAAATACAGCAGTTTTCTCATTCTGATGCTGAATAGCTCTCCTTCAATTGTCCAAAGTGTACCCTTTCAAAAACTCAGCATATTTTATGCTAGGATTTGTCCACAATCCAGAACTTTTCTTACTTCCCGTATTATTACTAATCACCACTTAAAAGTTATGCACCATCAGTTAAGCTATCAAAGGACAAACCTACTTAAGGGCCATTGTATACCTGGCTCAGTTGCCTGAGATTTTGAAGGATGTCAGTTGCATAGATAGATATGTTGGAAAACTATTTTGGTTTATAAAGTGTTTTATTTTAAGTAGGTTTTACTTTTTGAAATATGGCTGGACTATGTAAGATTTTAAATAATTTAGCCACTGCTATGTTGAAAAGTAATGATCATACATAAGAGATGATACACAAGAAAGGCCATTTCAAGGCTGTTGATCAGTTAGCTAGACAGCTTACTATACTGAATAACCAGTGTTATTCCCCTGACATTATCCTCTAGTACAGTTTAAAGCATGCTATATATCCTTTAAGACATTATTTATACAATGTTAAGCAATGACCTCTATTATATGGCTATACTAAATTGTTATGAGACTGAACGGGAACCGCAGCAGATGTCATTTATTCCTAAATGTAAAGTGCAAAATTAGAGTTAAGTTAATGTTAAGTTGCCTATCACTTGGGTGCCATTAGCAAAATAGTTTATTTGAGTATGCAGCATTGAAGAAGTGTTTTATATGTTGAAAAAGCATTTTTCACTGAAGGTCTGACATTCTAACACAGAAATCATTCTGCTGCCCAATACTCAGATTAAGATGACTATGTAGTTCTTCCCTAGAAATCTTTTATTGGAAGACCTTGTAGTTATGTGTGGTCAGATTTCTGTATCCATGGGGAAGCCCCATGGCTCTGTTTGTCAAAAGCTTTGTTGGCGTGGATTCAGCTGCAAGAATCAGTGCTTCCTAGAGGGCCACATTTCCAGATGGAACTGAGAGCCCGGTCACGCAACTGTCGGCCGCATGCTTGTTCCTTTTACTGCTCTAAAGGAACTCCCAGCATGATTAAGGATTAATCAACAGAATAAAAGTTTGCTGGGTCAGGTCCCAATTCTGGAATGTGATTAATTCTTTGCTTGTAAAAACATGCTGCGATTTTCAATATTACAAAATATAGTAATAAATAAACAACGCTGATGCGACTCTGAGGTTGGTTGAGGATTAATCATGAATTCCAGTTTATGAATTAGAACTGGCAGGCTGTGCAAGAGTTTCAAATCTAGTGCAATGGATCTCCTGGGAGCTATTTCAGCTTTTCTAGTTATGCGGCAGCACTGATGTTGATTGTATAAGAAGCCAACAGATTTAGGAGGAAAAGAACTGGGAGGACAGGTATAGTAAATCAGAAATTTATTCCATGTTATAGAAAACATTTGGGAACACTGCTGGGTACTTCTAGTCTGTGAAAATTTAACCTTTAGTCAGCTAATGGTTATAGTACCTGATTATCTCCTTTGAAGTTAACCCCCCCCAATAAACAATAAAAGCTATTAAATATATTGGTCCACTCTCCTAACTGTCATGAATCTGATGGCTTCTTGATCATACATTAATTTTTATTTGTATAGCCTTTTCCCTTGTATTTTTCTTCTACTGAGACTGACTACATTTCCCCAATTAAATATATTCCCAGCTGAAATCAACACATATTCCTCGATAATAGTTTGGGCTTCACATTTTAAATTACTTCAATTTTCTGAAGAGGTGAGCTGCTTAGGAATGCATGTGTTCATTAAAGTTTGGTTACTGAGGAAGTGTCACGAAGAGGTTTCATTCTGCTTGCTGAATCACTAGAGGGAGCTCCAGGTGCATGGGAAGGGAAGGCTTTGTTCTCAAACATCATACAAAACTCAAGGAAACAGGAAAAAATACCTTTCCCAATAGACAATGATTGCTATATGTCTAAAAGAGAAGAAAAAAAAAGTCCTTTTTTCTTCTTAATTAGAGTATTTTATATGCATTTGTTTGCCAATAATACAAGCCTCACAAGCTAGTAACTACAGCGTTTAAAGGCTGGTAACAAATAGTGTCCAGTTAAAACCTTTGCAAATAGGAAGCTTGAAAAATGTATAATACTAATGCCTGTGAGCCCTTTTAAGCAATAACAATCAAGATACGTGGCTTTTTCAAGTGGCTGGTTTGTCAGAGCTGATGAGATAGATATCCAGTAAGTTGGAACCAAACCTTTTCCTCTGATGCAATGCAATGATTCTAAAACAGCATAATGTCTCTGTAAATCCACTGATCTGATGTCTGATATTCATATAGAGCAATGACTCTTATGGTCCTAAAAGAAGGATCATTTTTGATGGACATAGGGACATTCATTTGGGCAAAACAGAAAGTGGAGGGAGTACAAAATACAGTGAGCATCTTCAGTGTTTATTATTTGCAAAATTGCTTCCAAGGCCCAGGAATTAAGAAGGCACTTTGGTCTGGCCTATATTTGAAATCTTTTTGGTTTATTTTCTGTGTTTTTAAGAAGACGCCTTATCTTTATATGACATGAGAAGCTGTCAAATGGTCTAATATCTGTTAATAGGTAGCATTGGTATCTCTGTCACACAAATGAAAAAGTTGACTAACGTTAAGAGAAGATGAATAGATTCTTATAGCTCAGTGCTTCCATACTTCTATGCAAGGCCTTCTGTGTTTACATTTAAAGCACAAACTATATTGTCACATATACTGAATCCATGGACATCTCGGGGAAACAGACTCCAACGCTGACTGTGCCAGTTGCTGTTTGTTGCAGTGCCAGGGTATGGTAGGATTCTGAGACAAAGGGATTTTACTGTCTCAGGACATGTTTATGTTTATCGCTAGAGGATTTACCATATCTAATTGTTCAAAGAAGACATACTGGTATGTCTTAACATCTGTATGATGCACTTCATTATACCAAGCTGTTATAGCCCAATTTGGAGAAAAACTCAGTTTACTCACTGAACCTGCAAATACACATAGATGTTCTTATTTTGTTCCCCAGAATAATTTGAATTAAGTCAGTGGAAGTTCTATAAATATGCACACACGAGCATAAACAGCACTAGGATGGAGCTTATTTTTTGAGCTAAGTAGTGGTCACTGGGGTCATTCCATTCTCAGTTAGCCAAACAACGTATAGAAGTAGCCTTTTAGTATCAGCTATATATATCTGCTTTCCTAGAACAGTGGGATTTTATAAGTTAGTCTTCTCTGGACATTTGTTCCCACAGATAAAGTAATCTTTAAAATATGTATCTTGGAAATACTACATTTTACATTGTGCTCTTGTATAAATACCAAGAAATAACACACTGTGTCATCAGGATTTCTGAAATTTTATCAAATATACTTGTTACGTGTACATTATGATCGTATTATGTTTAAGGAAGATTGCAATGAACTATTATTTCAGCATCACTCAGTGATTTGTACTGGGACTGAAATTCGTAAAATGTTCCATTCAACTCTGCTGTTTCTTCATATTGGAGGCCGCATGCCAACAGTGCTGCAGAAAATAGAAAAAATATCTGTGTAGTTTTGTACAGTGATTGATGATATAGAAATATATGGCTCATTAGAATAAACTAGACTGTCTTAGAATTTACGGAAATGTTCCATCTTTGTCTTCCACAGTATTCATACAGTATTCACTGAAACCGTGAGGAAGGAGGAGAGCAGCTTTATTCTCGAGGCTGTTGTTATCTGATGAGCACTGCTATAAAGGTATATGTATTGCTAGGTATGTATCACTGTTATATGATGGCTATTGTTTAGTGAGTGGCATTGTAAGCAGCGTGAAGCACTGTTCAGTTTTACAATCCCTCCTTGAACTACTTCCATGTGGTACAATTTTTGGATCTCACCTTTTGTGAGCTTTGGTTAAAGAAAACATGCTTATACTTCAAGGTCATTTTAATCTAATAATGTCATGTTTGGATATGAAAATTGTAGGAAAAGAGAAAGAAGCTTTCTTCCCTTCCCTACTTTCTAAGGCTAGAGGTTAAAAAGATGTTTTTTTCCTCCCTACAGTGTTTTTAATGGAACAGGAACATTAAATATTGCAAAGCATGTCCTCTAAGAGTTTTGCATACTAGTTTCAGAAGGATCTATTTAAAGCTACTCAACATGTGTAAAAGCAGCAGGATCAGGCCCATAGAGAGAATCAGATTAAATAAGTGAGAGAAAATCTCAAAAAATTTTCTTTTGTGTAACATTAGGATGAAGCTTCTATAATTTTGAATAAGGCTAAAATTCTCTTTTTTATCTTTATGTAGTCCAAATCTTTATCCACAGTATCATGATAAAACACAAATAAAACCCTCCAGGCATATGGCCATATATGTTTTTCTTAACAAGAGCAAAATAAAAAAAAAGGTTGTGCTGTGCATATTGTACAACATTAGAGAAGCTCAAAGAGGAATTAAACTCACATTATTCTGTGGTGTTCAGTGTTCGGTTTCTCAAAAAAGATTTTTTTTTTCATCCTGGTTCTGCTTTTACCACATCTTTCTGAAATGTATATTAGAGAAATAGGAGAATTTATATGATACGGTTACTCCTCAGATTTTCTCTCCCACCTGAAAATAGGCTGTTCAACAATTTAAGCAGTAAATTGTAACACAATTTTAGCCAGAATTTGGCAGGAAGCATTCGTGTTGAGTCCAGTGTCTGTCCCAGCCCATGTTTTCAGTGTAGCTCTTGCAATGATGGGTGGAGGGTTCTCAGCTTTGCTATGTAGGTCAAGTCACAATGTAGCTCACAGTGCTTTACATTTTCCAAGCACTGTGTAGTGTTAGCGGGTCTTCATGACACCTCAGTGAGGTGGGTAAGGATTAGTAACTTCATTTTACAGGAGGGGAGACTTAACTAGGGAAGAAGTGAATTGTGCGAGCTCGTATAGGGAAGCAGTGACAAAACTACTTTTAGAACTGAGAAGTCCCATCCCACTAAAACACAGTATCTTGGGCTCAAAACCCACAAAAATCAAGCTGGACGATTATTACCTTAGAAATGGTAGTGAACAGGATAATTAACACAGGTCTGGTGTAGAACACTAAGACGTAATGATGCTGTCATAAAGTATATTTTAAGGCCTTGAAATACACAGAGAGTTCAAGAAATTGTAATTATCCCTCGCTAATATTTTTGTGGCCATTTTGATCAATAGCACATCATAAAGTTGATTCGACAAGTTGGAGATATGTTTTGTTTTGTAGAAACAAATGTACTGAACTCATGGTTATGTGTGGACTGTGTCTAGACACCAGGGTGATTACAAGGAAAATTACATTTTCATTTCTATTGCAAACTGTCTTGTTAATCTGCTCAATAGTTCCTTGCCTAATCATTTTGTCCAGCAGTTCTTTTCTTTAAAAAAGGTCAAACAAGCTCTTTTCAATGTTACTGCCTGCTATAGCTATAATATATGTAATAATAATCATAGTTCATTACTGTCATGCAAAAAAAACCCCATCCTTTTCTGTAGTGGATCTAGCTAGTATTTCAGAATATACTGGTTTACCTCTAAAGTTTTAACATTTTAGCTGGGATACAGTCTTTTCTCCTGGTTTTATTTCTAACATAAAAAAGAATAAATGTATCAGGGAGCAAGATGTGGTGAGTTCCCCTTCCCTACAAAGTCAGGTTGGCCTTTGTGCTCACTGCTTTTCTAGTACCCACAAGAACTGTAAAAGGTGACTACCTATTTCCTCCTCCTTTCTACTCCAGCTGTGGAGGAGACAAAGAAAAGAGAGAATTTTGCTTCCCAGGACCAAATGGAAGTTCCCACTGCCAATATGGCGTACCAGGCTCCTGATTCCAACATGGATATAAAGCTTAATGGCTTGGGAACTGGGTCTTTTAAGAAAGAGGAAAAGTGCTTTTGAATCTTCTCTGACTGGTGAAGCAATTGAACCCCAGGTATCTGACCTCCTAGAAGGCAATATAGGTCATATCATCATTATGATGAGATCACCAACACAGTTATCTGGAATAAGAAAAGAAAGTGTGTAATTGTCATTACCAAAACATGCTGTTTAAGAATTTAGGTATGGAAAATGGTTTCTTATCCTGAACACAGCTCTCAAGGAGGTGCTTCACTCTAGCTTCCAGACAAATGAACAGGTCCAGGAGCAAGACAGCGCTTCTTGTTGGTTGGTTTAGACATTTCCTGCTGGCTGTTTTAGGTGTCCCTTTGTACAGCTGACTGTGAAGCCCTTTTGTAAATGCCTAAATCCCAGGTGATAATAATGAACTTTGACTTTATCACCATAGGAGGAACTGCCTCAGCACTTCTGGAGTTGAGTCCATCTGCATACTGCAATGTTGACCATCACAGCACTGACGTGTCCCTGGGTGTACAATGACTGAGAAGCTCCAAGATTTTCCCACCTGAGCCTAAATATCTTCTACTTTTGCATAAACTTGCAGAGTTAACATTATTTGTTCTAAATTCTTACAGCAACTAATAATAACCTTTTTTAAAAACTTAGTTGTGAGTTATGAAATGAGAAGCTGCCTGTGAGTGAAAAAAAATGAGGAAATGACCACTGCAGAAAATAGAACAGTGGGTAGGGAATGATTCAGTGTGACAATTATGCAAACAAATAATAATGTAAACTACTCAGAAGGTATTTTACCACTGCAAATTGTTAGCATTGTCAACAGTTTCTTGAAATCACAAGCTGTTTGCTGAATTTCTGAATTGTTCCTACTAGTGTGCATATTTCTATGTAAATGAATGCCATTAAACAAATGCTCCTGCGGTGATGACACAAGTTCCTTTCCACATTATCACAAGTTCTTCCCTTAGGCATACTGTAGGGAGAAAAAAATAAAAAGCCATTCAGATTATTCAATGTCCTATTTGTTTCTAAAATGCAGCAAATTTCAAAAACAGTATATGTATCTGTGTGGGTATGTATAACTCTTCTATAGGGCATGTGCCTTTTCCTAATTCTTAGAGAATCTGGGAAAGTGAAATGCCCATGTCTGTGCTGATTCTTGTCAACCTCGTCATGATAGTGTCTTGTACTTTTTCTGTGTCATGCAACTCAGGGCCTCTGTTACCCTTCAAATCAACCTAAACCTGCAAAGATGTGGTTCTGAATATTTCAGGACATTTTTTAAACCATGTTAGAACTTAAACTTTCTGTTTAAGATTTTCCTATGCCATTTTAACCTCAACAATGCTCGTTGAGGAATTCCTGAAACAGAGTTATAACACAAAGGGTAAATAGTTTAGCTTATGCTGTTGGCACGTTGTGATTATACCCTGTTCATGATCAAATACCATTAATCAAGTAAAATAAATTTACTGTCTCCAGGAAACTCCTGATTTGCCTTTAGATAGCTGGGCTCAGCATTTTGAGTTGTTACATACTGGCTCTTCCAAACATTTCTCAAACCTAGTAATCACATGATGGACTTGCTCATTTTCAGCGTGGTAGACCTGAGCTTAGAAGAAAGTGAGAGTAGGGATAGGCAGGAGGAAATAGGCTAACAGAAATGTTTCTGATGTTGTCTGTGAAGAAATATCTTATACCAAATAAACAATTAGTGATTTCTACAGGAGAGAATACCGTGCCCACATTACCAGCCGGTTTGGCCTGTATGGCTCACTTTCCTCCTTGCTCATGTATTTTGCAAAAAAATGTGTCTGTTAACAGTTTTGCTTCCTTTTGACTGAAATAATCTCACAAATTTACAAAAAGTTTTGATTAAGTGAAACCTACATTTTTTACTAAAACAAAATTAACACCAAAAAATATTGTTCATTCTGACTGAAAGAACAGCTGTGAAATGTTTTAGCTTAATCAGAATTAAGCAGAGAAACCTAGAGACTTGTTACATTGTAGTAGTCAGCATATTACAGTATTTCTTCTGAAAAGTTTCTGTTGGCTGAGGCAAATGCAAAGGCTATGACGATAATACAAAGAATAAAAAGAATTGGTAGATAATCAAGAATTCTGCAATTTTCACAATGTAGCAGAGAATAGGCAGCAAATATGGAGTTTTCTGTTACATCTGGTTGGCATTTAGTGGAAAGTGGAGAATAGAAGAGGATTTCAGTCAGGTATATACCTCTATTTCAACTGAGAAATTTCTTAAAGTGATTTTGATAACATGATAGTATGATTATTTTTAGGTATTTGTTGATTTTTTGAGATTTTTACTTTCAGACTGTTTTCAAGGGGACAGAATAGGATATATGGAGGAAAGAATAAACCCTGTGATTGTACTTTCTTGACTCCTTCCCTTTCTGCTTTGATTCCTAAATAAAAGCCTGTATTTTCAGCTTTGCCGGCTACCTTTGATTGAATTCAGTAGGATTAGAAAAGTTCTGCAATTCTGCAAAAGGAAGTGAAGTGGTCAGTCATAAAAGCAAGCAATGTCCAAAGAGCATGTGAATATTTATGGAGTTTTGTTCTTTATAGAAGATCATGCTGTCCTAATCTCCAGCTATAGAAATCTTAGATAATCTTTCACTCGGATCCTTTTACATTAGAAAGTTAAATACAATTACATAGATTTTTTTTTACCCAGTTGGAGGTATGGTGTTTACTATGTAGAAGAGGTATCAGGTGGTCTTCTGAGAACCTGCTGAACTCTGGTTGACACAGACTGAAACTACACCTTACTCTCTCCTGGCAAATGGGTGTTTGACTGCTTCTAGGTACTTTTTATTTCTAGAAAGCACTAAAGACATCAAGCAAGGAATATACTTTACTTCAGTATATTTTAAATGGAAATGCTGAAAAAGTTTGCTTTTTTGTCTGTATCCTGTCCTTTCCTCCACCTACTATCTTGACAGAATCAATAAGGCTTTGTTTATTTTATATATAAGTTGTATATAAGTATATATACATATTTACAGTTGTATCTAATGGTTTAAGAAAAAAAAAAAAGTCATCCTCCATCATTTTTGTACAAAGGAGTTTTATAGGCTACTCTTCCCAACTGTCCTGAAGTTTTTAGAGAAGTTTCTCAGCAGGAGATGTAGAGGTTTGAAAACTCAGTAGAAATGGCAATGGTGAATAGCAGTTTCTAGTGAAGATGTAAAGGCCACATGAATAAAAGAAACAGAGAGAGAACTGGAGAAAGAAATAGATCTGCTGTAAGAATGTTAGAATATAATTCTGGCCCTCACTCAGATAATGGTTTGCTGTCTCAGTTTTCCTTACATTTGTTCAAGATACATTAAGACTGAGCTACTTCTCTTGTAAAGAAAAAGTGTGCTTATGTAATTGTTTCCTTCAAGAATACAGACGTGGTTTTACAAAAACTGATGAGCTGAAGTAGATTCTAACTTTAAACACAAATAGACATTTCCTCTTGTAGTAGTGAGTCAACATTTGAAATTGGAAGTGCAACAGATTATTGTTTGTGCCCTTTCCTTTGTCTATGTGCCTTAAATTATTGTGCTATTTATTCAGGTGAAATGTAATAAAATTTAGAAAAGCAAGGAAATGTGGAGATAAATAAAGGACTACCTAGATAATTCTTTTCCTTCATTTTAGTTTACATTATTTAAGCTGTAGTTCATTCCTGATTTTGGCTTCAAAACAAATGAGATGTTCCCCATTTCAGACCAAGAGTCAAAGAGGCATTGTCAGCTTGAATTTGGCCCTAGATTTAAATTTAACAAAAAGGAAGATTTAATTAAATCTAACAGTTGCAGGAAAGCTTTTGTAATTAAAAAGACTTGAACTGTTCCATGTTGGTAGACAAAGATTCTCTTGCAGTCTGTGAATCCCAAATGATGCAACACCAAGAATATGACTTTAAAAGACAATTACTTTAAATCAAATTAAATTTTTTTTTTTTGCTTTCCACTGCCTCCGTTGTAGAAAATTTAAATCAATATTAAACAAAAAGTAAAAAACAAAATAAAACTATTTTTCTCTGTCTTTAAAAAACAGTGATCATACCAGATATATAAATTGGTTTATAAAGTATTTAATTTAAATAGCAGAAATTTTGGGTAATAAAGGTGAGGAAATGGTTGTTGCCAAAGCTTACTGATCCAGAAAAACATTACCAGGGCTAATTGGCTAGTGTCTTTTACCAGAGACTTGTAACCTTCTTTAAACATACTGCATAAAATGTACCTCTTCATTTGAAGTTACTGTTGCTTGCTGATAAAGTGTCATTTTCCTTCTCACACTCAGCGTATTTCTAGTTTAGCCTTCTTTTGTTGTGCTTAGTTATATAAATATTATAAAGACATTTTATTTACACTAATTTCCATTCTGCCTTATTAGTAATTACATACAGGCTGACTAGTTCTTCACTATCGTGATGCTATTGGTATAAATAGGTACAAAATAGGTACAAAATATGGCTGTCTAATATTTTGATGGTGCTGAGTCTTAGGCATCTTGAATGGAAAGAACAGTTTCGATAAAATGTAAGAAATAACTTAGCATAATGTGCATTCTTAACGAATATAATCTAATAAAGCTCTGTTCTAAAGTTTAAAACTGGTCTGACTTATCAGTCTTCTAGAAAGTCTAAATACAGTGGTCTCTAATTCCCTAAATTCCCTTCTAATTCTTGACCTCTAATTTCCTGAATTCCTCTAATTCCCTAATGGGAATCTCCTAAATTCCCTAAATCCCTGTACAGCTATGTCTACGCACATATTCTGTTGCACCCCATTCTGCCCAGAATGTTCAGGAGGAAGATGCTACCCAGCAGGATGGAAGATCTTTCTCTTCCCTTAATCAGTCTCTTGAGGCTGAAGAAGGAGCATCCTGTAAGTCTTGAGCCATGAATGGCTCTTTGGATTTTCATCACTTGGAGAAACATGGACATCTTAAAGATTAATTTACATTTTCCTCAGGAATGTGATATGGAAAGAGAATTTGAATTTTGACCTTGCTTAGAAACATTAAGATATTCTTTCTTTTCACTGAGCAAAAACGCAGTGTGTTCAAATAGTTAACCTGGAACATGCACTGAGGAAATAAACCTCCCTCAAGCAAATCCACTCTCAGAACAGAAGGTGTCAGATGTGGTGTACTGTTTTGATACTTCTCCCACCTTCTTCTCTACTTCCTCACAACCAATCTTTTTACCATTGCACGAGGAAAACCAATGAACACAAAACGATTAGAAAGAATGCTCTATGAACTTTAAATTGGAAGGAAAGTTCTTGAAGCCAGCAAGTCTGAGCAACAATGTGTACGACACTGTGTATATCACTGAAATATGAAACAGGAAATTTTTGTGAAAGCCATGTATGACAATGATTGACTCTTTTGCTAAATGGCATCTGATTTTTTTTTAGTGACTGGGCCGCTCGTTTGCCTAGGAGATACCTTAGGAATTCAGCCTCTTCTGATAATATGTATGCATTTCACATTGCTGTGACAATGGAGACAAGTAAAATTCCTCCTAGGTTTATAAGGCCAAAAGCACCCATAATCATTGCTCCCCTAAGGAGTTCTCCAGTTGCTAGTGTAGCCTGAAGCTCCCTCTGCTCCCTATCTGGGCCAGAGATCTTTCATGCCTGACTGACTGTAAACTGGTAGATGAGGCCCTTTTCTTGCATGCAGGAGGTGCAGGTTCAGTGCCTGTTGCACAGAGTAGAATCTAAGCTGTAGTTTTCTGCTTTGAGGATGGAAACTGTATTTTGCACTTTCATTTCCATAATACATATTTATCAGGGTTTCATTTTGGAAAAGCAGAGATATATGTATGTCTAGGATCCTACTTACGCTTTTCTCCTAAAGTGAAGGTTTGGAGAAATGAGGCTGTTGGTAATTCATCTTTCATATTTGCCTTTCATCCTAAGATACTAAAAGCATTTTATAAGACATGTATAATTGAGTGCTAGTCAGTACACCTTACAGGCTTCTTTTCTCTTTCTGGAACAGCCATGGGGAGTTCTGACCTAGCATCCTTTGGAGCCGCTGTGGCCTCCTGTTCCTCTCCTTGACATATCTCTCTCTGAGAAATGTATGTTTTGTTTTAGTGATCTGATACATGTTGATTCTATCTGCAAGTGGAAACCTTGATTTTAAGACTATATTATAAAAAATATCCAGATTAAAAACCTGTTTCTGGTTTACAGATTTGTGAAATAAAACAATGACTCAGTGTCTGAAGACAATAAGCAAGCCACTGGCCCATGTCCACAAGATTTGATATAACAACTCTGCGATGGGTCCTCTGAATTTGATGGATTACACTTTCACTGAAGAAGATGAAAATATATCTATGTTTGGTACATACATTTGATGAAATTATGAGACCATGTAATCATTTTTTTCCTGACAAAGATTTAAAGAATTCAGGTTTTACAGAATGAATGTTGAGCTACTGAATGAATCATTAGTATAACATGGACATTTTCATTGGCCTAAAGGTGGATTGTCAGATGATTTACCTGCAAAAAGATAGCTGACCCATTTCATTGCTTAAGAACTTTGCTTGTGCATCAGATATATTGAGTTTAGCAATTGTAATTATTAAACAGTTTACCTTTGCCTGGCAATTACCAGAATTCTACTTACAACATTTCTATTAGTTTCTTTTAAAACTACTTCTAATAATTGGCTTTAATATCTAATGAGTTCATAACTGCAGTACACATTCAGAAAAGTAAAATATACAACAGTAAAAGTTCTACCTTGAAAATGGTGAGAATTATGGAGTAATAGGAACAAATGGAAATGATATATATTTTTAATTTGCTCATTGGAATTGAGGGGATGAAGGTCACAAGATTTTTTTTTTTCTGAGTGATAATTCAGATCACAGCTCCAAAGGGGTTGGAAGCCTCAGCCCTAAATTATAATATTTTAAAGAATATGAGGCAGGAGTGAGTCTCAAACTAAAAAATCACAGCAAACTTTGCTGTAAGTATTCCATCAACCCCACATGTAGGTGATGTCAAATTAAAAGAAGTCATAAGAGTCCTCACTGACTTAAACAGGTTCAGGATCAAGCCCTTTGTGAACCAAGTACTCTGTTCCATACGCTGGAGATGCAACAGGAGAAAGACTCCTCGGTCCCTATCAATTCATAGCAGTACTGCAGCTGTTTCATTTTTAATAATATGTGTTCTGGGGAATGGGATACAGATATTTCCCATCCTCTAGGAGATGACTTTTTACATCCCGTACTCATTCTCCTTGTGCCTCCCACAATATGATTTTCCAGATTTCCAGTGGCAGAGAGCTATTGTGGAAAGCACGTTGGTGGCATACATTAGACAAAAGAAGTCCCTTTGTTTGGCTGCTTTTCATCTTCTTGGCACCATACTTCCATGTATTGTCAAGGCATGGTATTCTCCCCTTCTGTTACAGCTCTTTCAGCTATGGATCAGGCTAAGGGGAGCAACTACACTATCAGCAGATTCAAATTAGATCTTAGTTTTGTTCTTCAGTATGCTTTTTTTTTTTCCCCTCTGATTTGTACACAACAAAAATGTTTGGTCCCAAATGCTAAGAGGTACATAATAAAAGGAAAAAAGACATGTTTCTGTGCTAATGTCACTAGTAGTGTGACATCACAAGATAAATTTACAGTGGGAATGACCATAAAGACAAGAAAATTATGTTATTTAATATAACTGTCAAATATATATCATATCTTTTGTCTCTTTGTTGCCTGTTCCTACATAATGAGAAGACAAAGAAACGGAATTGTTGGGAGAAGGTTGTTTTATGAACTTGCTTACTAAGTTTTTCCCTGATACTGCAGTTATAATGACAATAACTGTCACCTAACAGCAACTAATGTTGGCTCCACAGTCATACACAGATATATGGGCTTGTGTTAGGGTTTCTGCTCTTTTAATATAATTTAATATTGGTTATGATCTAGACAACAATAACACTAAGTTACTGGCCAGACTTGTGACTAAGTTTTTCATTAGTGAATACAAAAATTTAATACTATAGTGCATACTCATAAAAACCATGTTTTGATGTTTTGGAGGCTAAAGATCTTAGCTGTTTACATTAATATTACATGATTTTTGTAATCCATAAACTAGGAAGCTCATCTGAACGTCTGGGCCAAGGGCTACCCAGTCTTCCACTGGGGTGTAAATCTTTTGGTACTCCTTAGACATGTCCACTTGGATTCAGAATTTAGGCAGTCTACATTGCTTTCTGGAGGTGCATACTTATTTCCATTCATTACAGGGAGAGCTTAAAAGGACTGCATTCTTCTTTTTTATTTTTTCTTTGGCATAAAACATTAGCTTGCATGAATTTGAATTTTAATCATACACTACAAGTTTATTCTGTTCTCTATTCTCTCTGGTTTATTTGACACCAGTCTGGTTTTTGGTGGGATCTGGGATGTTGTCTGTGTGGATGCCTCAAAAAGCGAGCCCTTCAAGACTATGAATATTTTTCTCTAATGCAATGATCATCTTGCATGTTATGAATGAATCTGTCTTCAAGCAAGAAGAAAAATATGCACCATCAGCTGCAGAGAAATATAAGTCTTCTACAAGAGGGGATTGTGTAAAACTGAAGTTAGACTAAGAAAACAAACACTTTCCCTGTCCTTTTTTCAGATCATCTTCTCCTCTTTCCCTGCTTTTCTACTCATACTTATCGTAACCACAGTACACAGAACAGGTTGGAGCACCAAGCATAGGCAAAGGCTAAAGGATCATGCTGTCAGGCAACATTTGCAGATACATAAAGAAAAAGATGTAAAGCAAAGATATTTTATCTTTATATTCTTCATCATAAACAAACTTTCCAAAGTAGAATAGGTGCTATCTTACTTCTACAGAAGAGCCAGCATTGCCCTTAAAGTAACAATAGCATGGATATGCTTGGAATTGTGCTCTGAGTCAGGATATCCCTTTGGCACTCTTCCCATCTAGAGTTCAAGACAGAAATTAAAGCTGCTTTCCTGACAGAACTAGAGTTAGTTTCTTTCTTCATGTGACAAGCCTTATTAGTGGAAAGCAGTGCAGTTTTCACCTTGTTGTGCCAGAAGGAGTTTCTCTAGGCAGCTCATAAGCTGCCTTATTTGGAACATTATGGGGTGATGCTGATGTTCAAATAACAGCGCAGACAGACAAGTGCAGTTATGGTAATGCTTATTTCTTCCTATTTTATTTTGTGTTACAAAGGAGATAAAGGCAATCCTCTAGGACCTTTCAGAGAGACGATACATTTAAAATAATGCCTGTTCTGACGATTCCAAATTTCAATTTGAACCACAACTGCAACAGCAGGAGTTTCTAAGTCAACAGGAAAAAAATGCAACCTGCAACAACTTTATAAAGATAAGATAAAAAAGCCTGTGTCATTCCATGAAAAGACTGAGGAAAGCTTTCTGTGAGTGTAATTTAGATCAGTGAGGCACGACAGTTGTATGAAGACTTGCAGATAACTGTTTTATATTAGAAATGCAGATCTGATGATAAATAGTGATCAGTCTTAATTTTTACTTTAGCAACAACAGTTTTGTAAGTCATATGTGAAAGCAGCATGTTTATTTCAATGAATAATATTTTTTAATAATTGCCAAGAGCATACGGAAGATATGAAACAAGGAAAAATACAGGAATTGCCATTTTGATGCAGACTAATGATTTCTCCAGTCTAATAGCCTGTCTCTTGCAGTGAGCAAGACAACCTGCTTCAAAAGGATATATACACAATCCTGAAGTGGATGGCAGTGTAATACTCTATAGATTATTCTATCTGATGCTCTCAGAAAGTCTGGATTATTCCTAAACCACATTCTTTAACATTTTTCCTGATGTGATTTTGGATGTTTTCAATGTATTGTACATATATATGCATCAGTGTGAGTATGCAATTTTAAACTTGTTCCAATCTTTGGATACCCCTTCAAGACTTCTGGCTGTTGGTTTTACAACATAAATTACACTTTCCTCTTATTCATTTACTTTTATTACTTTGCTGTTTATTTTATTTTCCTGTTCCTCTGTTTTATAAAAGAAGTTTATTAAGGGCATTTATCTTCTCTAGATTATATTCATTATTGTTATATCTTTGTTATACTCTTGTTTAGTCAATCTAAATCAGAACTCTTCACCTAAACTACACAATAGTCATGCGGCAACTTCTAAGTTAACTGTGATTTCTGTTTTCTGTATAGCAGTCAACTGCTCAGACTGCTTTTCCAAAAAGAAGGAAGTTTTGATTTTAAGACCGTGCCAGTCTTAGGTAGGCTGAGCTTTGTGTCCTGTCATTCTAAGCATATGGTCTACCTACTGGGCTTTAGAGTACTCTGGCAGGTGCACCTTTCATTTTCCTATTGAAACTGAGCTACATGCAGTCAAGGATACAGGAGTTACAGAAACAGAAGAGCAGACAAGACAGGACTTGACTTTACATTCAGTGTTTGAGACAGTCAACCAGGAATGTGGAAGACCTGTACTTCTGATCTGTGATCCCATAAATAGTCCTAGAGTTTTATCCAGTTACTGCAGTGAAGATCTAATGTAACCTCCTCAGGCTCCAAAAAGCAGAGTCTGGGATACCACTTACCCTTTCTCTTGCCCGAAAACATGGCTTCCTCCAGCCTAAACATTCTTGGCCACATAGGGCAGTCTAGGAGAGTGAGTCATCTGCTGTAAGGAAGGTCCAAGTCCCCTCAGACTGTGGATACACTTCTTACATCAGTTTTGCATAGGCAATAATACAAAATCTAGGGAATCATAGAACAGCCCAGATTGGAAGGGACCTCAATAGATTATCTGGTCCAACCTTTCGTTGGAAAGGGAGCCTAGATGAGATTATCTAGCGCCCTGTCCAATTGCATCTTGAAAACCTACAGTGTTGAGAACTCTACCACATCCCTGGGGAGGTTGTTCCATTGAACAATTGTTCTCACTGTAAAAAATTTCCCAGGTGCAGGACCTTGCACTTGTCTTTACTCAACTTCATACAGTTCTTGCTTGCCCTCTTTCAACCTGTCCAGGTTTCTCTGTAAGATGGCTCTCCCTTCTGACATGTCCACCTCACCACCCAGTTTAAAGTCGTTTGCAAGCTTGGGAGGGTGCTTTCAATCCCATTGTCCAGATCATTTATGAAGATGTTGAACAGTGTGGGGCCCAGTATCAATCCCTGGGGGACACCACTTGTGATAGACAGCCAGCCTGAGTAAAAACCATTGATCACCACCCTCTGAGTGTGGCCTGTTAATCAATTTCCTACCCATCTCGCAGAGCACACATCCAATCTGTATCTTGACAGTTTGTCCAGGAGAAGGCTTTGGGAAACAGTGTCAAACGCTTTGCTGAAGTCCAGGTAAACAATATCCACTACTCTTCCAATGTTGACAGAAGATGTTATTTTGTTGTAGAAGGTGATCAGGTTAGTCATGCATGATTTGCCTTTGGTAAACCTGTGCTGGCTTTTCCCAATCACCTGCTTCATTTGGCTTCTAATAGTTTCTAGGAGGACTTGTTCCATTGCTTGCCCAAGGATTGAAGTAAGAGAAGGACAGACATTACCACCACTATCAACTTTTTTCTTTTTTTTTTTTTTTTTAAATTTGAGTGAACTCTGCTCCATTATGTAGCTCTGCTCAGGAGGGAGTTGCCAGAACAGATGCTTGGTGGATGAACTGAATATTCCCTACTGGTCCTTTATACACTCAATTCAGCAATAAATATCTAGACTCTGACTAAGTTATTCACTGGAGATCTTCAGTTTCTCTTTCTCTCTCATTCAGCTACACTGGAAACTTACATGATTGCAAAAGAAGGCCCTCAAGACTAGACACCTAAAATTTAGATGTTTTTCTCAGGGTTTCTACATTTATTCATATTTTCCTCCCATTTTATTATGTTTTTGTTGAGAAGATGTGACCAGAACTAAATGCAGTATTCCGGATAAAATGCTGCTATTAATCTATATTACTATGTGCTAATATTTTGAGGATATTTTATCTTGCTCTGTATACCACCTAATTAGCCAAGGTAAGCAATGACTTGAAGTTTTCACTGAACTATTGATAGTGATAATGGGGTTATCTTTCTGTATGCCTGCAGTTACATTAGAGCCCTTGTGTATTATGTGCATTACCTTGCATTTGTGAGCAATTGAAGCCCAGCTGGCAAATTTTTCTGTGTTGTCATACTGTTAAATAGTATAAGCTAAATGTGTACATGAAAGACCAGAGCTCTGAAACGCAGAAGGTTTTTCTCTTCTGTTTCTATTTGTTTGGAAGGGGGGATGTTGTGGCTCTGGACCTGGTATGCATGAATAACGACCATGTTCTAGCTTTGAATGCACATAATCAGAGAGTAAATAAGTAATACTTTTTATAAACCATTACAAATATTAACTTTTTGTCAGGGATGTTCTTAAAGTGGTTGCAATGGATGCTACATCTCGTGATCCCTAACTCCGTGAAGCCCTGTTCATCTTGCTGGATTTTCATTCTACTTACAGGTCCCAGTGCCCTGCTTGGCAATGGAAACACTGAGGAAATATTTTTTCCATTAAAACACACAAGCAAATAGTTTTCACCTTCTTTCATCCATTTATCTATCTATATGTACATAAAGACCATCTTGCACCTGAGGCCCAATATTAGCAAAACATTCTTGACCTCACTTTTCTCTAGCCTGGGGCATTTCAGCTCTTTCACCTGACACAAAATTAAGAGGTTAGAAATTGTCAGATTTCTTCTTCTCAGTGTTAGGTTCCATGCACTTACATAATAAAAGGTATATTTGTGCAGCTATTCCAGCTGCAGAACTTCTGTCCTTCCCACCCTTTCTGGAAGTGCGGCGCCAGGAGAGAGACTGGGCTAGAACCAGAGCTCTCTGCCTGACCCGCTGTCTGTGCAGTGGCCCTTTTCAGGTAGCCATGAAAATCAAGATTTGGAATGATGGCTTAGATGCTTTGCTTCTGCATGTGTTGTCCTTAAAAACATGGACTCCTTACTTTGGAAGCCTTAGACATTGGATGACTCCATTCAGGGCAAGTGCCTGGAACGTCTTTCTCATCACGAATTCCCCTGGAGTCAATCGGCATAGAGACTTCCTGAGTGAGATATTATTGGCTCTAACCGTGTAATCATTTTCTAGAAAATCATGTTATTTCTCGCACATTAATAAATCTCAGTACTTCTCAGAAGATTTATCTCCATCAAATGAACTCTTCTTTTATTGCATATATATTAATCTCTTAATTTTTGATGGTCTGTTGTCTTTTTTTTTTTTTAAATATGGAAGAGATTTTGCATGACTTAATCACTCTTCTGAAGACATACTAGAGAGTTTTATGAGTTATGCTTTAAAACACATCAAATCATTTAAGTGGTTATGAATAAGTGTTTAAATTTGAGGTATATTGCCTTAGAAGTGATGATGATTTCAGCCCCCTCTTGGACTAGTTAGGAGGATTTTGAGTTTTCTTTGTGAATTAATGAATCTATCAATTTTCTCCTCCCTGAAGCAATAGTTGATCTTTAACGCATAACCTGTCTAGCACCTTGGAATCACTAGAAAATTCAATTGATCTTGGGAGAGAAAAAAAATCACCTTCCTTTATTCTAATTCCTCCCAACACTCACTTTAATTTTCACCCAAGGGCAAACCATTTGTATTTAATTCCACTTGTCTTTTCTAATAAATGGGCACGTTAACAATATCCACTAATAGAGATGATAATTTTTCCATTTTAATCTTGAAACTTTCTTGCCAATTTGTGATTCAATCAGAGATACGTTTAAATAGGCCATACAGTAATTTCTTTGGAAGCGTGGTAGTTTCCTTTTACCTCAAAGCAATGCGTATTTTGTATTCTATTATCAGGGATAAATAGTGAACCACAAACACTGTAGAAGTCAAGGTGAAACACACATTTTTAAAGTTATAATTCTTGATAAGAATGATAGTAGGTTTTACTTTTATTCCAAATAGTTTTAAAAGGTCCTTAATACTAATAATTTGTGCTTCTTGCTGGCTCTAAGTGACAATGGAGCCATATTAGCAAGTAATGCACCTCTATAGTAGTGGATTAAAGCAGGTATTGTTGAGGTCTCTACATTTACAGTGTGTGTATTTTGGAAGGTTTGCTTTGCATAGAGTTGTCTACCTACATTGACTGCGTGTTGTTAATGCACAAGGTGTTCAAAACTGCTTGAAGGAAAGCTGTCCACAAACATTTGTCTTCTGGACTATGGGTTGCTCAGCTGGGAAGTAACCTAGAGACGATGGTCATGCATCATTTTTCCCAGCCCCATGGCTTATATAAAGCTCACATGCAGAAGCAAGCTTTATTTTTGTTTCTGCTCATTCTGTTCGTCATTGCTTATTGGTGACCTCCTGGTGCCTGCAGCCCAAACCTCTACTAGCTGAACAAAAGCTCAGTATGAGGAAAATGGTGTGTTCTTAGTCCATTTAGGTAGCTGCTCTGGGAGGATACTCTGAATGATCTGACTCCTGCCCTCCTGGACTTCTTTTTGCCTGACAAAAAATATGACTTCTGAGAAACTTCAGTGTTGTGACAGCTTTGCCTCTGGTAAGTCACAGCTTCTGTGCCCAGAAGATCAGCTAAGGCTGACGGGACAGCATCATGCTTGGGAAATGGAACAGCCAACATCGGACAATGAACTTTTGGAAGCAGAGTGTCACTAAGGCCCTCTGTTACCAACTGACACCGTGACTTGCCAGACAAAATTTCAGGAGCTCATACTCTTAAACCAGATAGTGACTAATGGCTTCTGCAACCTCATGACTTACCAGTGGCTAACCGTTCCAGGGTGCGCAAAGTTATGACTGAGGTTTCAAAGAATATCCACTGAACCCTCACTTTTGGATAGTACAGGCAGCAGATGCTGAAAAGCACGTCTGGACCTTCGTTCTCTGTGGCTTCTGCATTGTGGAGGCTCTTGTGGGATGCAAACTCCAGCCTGATGCCTGGTGGCAAGATAGTGACATCTGTGCAGGAGACTGCATGGCAGCATTGTCAGTGTCCTGAAAACTGGAGGCATCTGCTGAGGACTGGACATGCTGAACATCCAGGAGCAGACTGAGACTATTGGTAAACACGATGACATATTGATGACTTCTGCAGTGAGCGAAGTCTCATGTGATGATAAGAAGTGATAGATTTCCAATACCAGCCTATGTCATCTGTCTAATCCTTTCCCTGCATACACCCACTGACATTACACCTTTTGGGCAAGCATGATTACTCCAGCTATGTGTTGCCATGTCCTCTGTGTTCTTTTTGACCTTTCCTGTATCAAGTAACTCTGGCTCCCATGTCAGCAGACTTCAGGGAAACTCATGGGCCTAGGCCTCCATGCTTAGCTAGGGAAAAGTGTAGCTGCCAAATAACAACATTGTGTGGTTCGGGAGAAGGTGGGAAGAGCTAAAAGAGTGTTTGCTTGATCTCTGCCTTGCTGGACAGAAGAAGGGACAGAAGCATAATGTTGTCTGTGGTAGCAGCTACTGTGGCTCGGGTGTAACCTTCCCTCACTGGTCACTTCATCTGGCATCTTTAGCTGGGCACAAAAAGACTGTGTAAGCAGGATACACACACCTTGTAAGCACAAAGCAGTTATTAATTGTTTAGTACATGCAGATGATAGCTAGGTTTAATGAGCTTCTAGGATTAATGTGAGTAAGGGTTTGCTTTTGCTGCTCCCTGGAACAGAGCCTTGATAATGCTGAGTTGCCATCTTCTGACTCTGCTCTTTTCCTTTCAGTATTTGTATGTTTTCCCATTGCAGCTTCTCTTCCCAAATCCTGGTTCTCCTGATGATCCCTGTCTTGACAATCTTGCCTCTGCCTGCAGTTTTACTTTTCTTATCTTGCCTGGCTGTACTCTACAGACTTTCTCACAGCTCCTTCTCAAACTTAGAAATTTCTTCAGAGACATGGGCTGTGGTTATGCCCAAAGTGCCCTCTTGCCAAGGAAAAATTCCCCGTTCTCTTCCCCAGTAAGACAGGAACTCCTGTCTCTTTATCTCCATCTCCTTCCCCCTTCTCAACCTCAGTCTTCTTTCTTTTCACCAAAGGCCAAAAATCCAAGTGAAAGGACCAATTGCAGCTAAACAGAAAACAGTCAGCAAAAGTGTTCAAACAACAAAACTTCTTTCCTGGAGATGACCGATATTACTTATCACTTGTAGGGCCATGAAAAGGGTTGGAATTTGAGCTAGTACTAATGAGGGAAGGGTGAGTGCCAGTATGACAAAAATCTCATACATACCCTTGTGTGCCAGCAAGGCCACTGAGGACCAGTGATGACCAAAGTTGCAAATTTCATCTAACTAGAGGGGTTGGATGTTTCTTAACTCAGTCCACTCACTTGTTCTTTGCTCATTTGTTTGCAATTCAATGTTATAACTAAATTTACTACATATGACATCTCTTACTTAGAATGGATACAGGAGCTTTGTTCTTTTTATTATCCCTAAAATCAGTTTTACGCAGCAGCAATTTTCTGTTCCTTTAATGAACAATAAAAGACTACTTGAGCTTTTTACTTCTAGCCCTGTCATCATTCTGTACCTGCAGTTTGAAACCCACTTTCATATTATTTATCTGTACTTTTGGGGCCTTCTCTAGCAGTCACCTGTTCTTCTTCCACAGATTTCAAGCTATGGTTTCCTCATACCACACATCCTTGTTTGAGGGTTATTAATACTTCATACTTTGAATACAGTGATGAGTTAGAAAGCCCATGTGCATATAGATAATGCTTTGATAACCAGTTGCTACCAATATTTCCAGTCATGACAACATTACTAGTACATTATTGAAATTGCCCCGCAAAAGTATACTTCTAATGAGGATAAACCGGTGAAATGTCATTTGTCAATCCTGCTAAGAATCTACATGATTTAGATGTTAGCTTAGGTGCTTCTTGAGTGCCAGAAACAGAAAAAACTTTGGGTACTTAAGAAACTTCCATTCTGGAAACAGATTAGGAAGTATATGGTGGGGGAGGACATTGAGGATTAAGTTTCTGTATTTAAACACTTCATCCTTGCCTACGTCCCTTTCTGGATCTGATTCCAGAAATATAGAAAAGCTACTGATGATCAAAACACTGAATTGATCTCTCCTGATATGTAGTTCTCTTCCTCAATAAGTGGCATATGTTCCTTCCTCACTAGAAGTATGGGAATACACAATATGAGCACAAGCTCTCCTAACAGCAGGATAAGAAATACCAGACAGCATCCTTCCACCCTCACACACTTCTCTAAGGCTGGCTGTTTGTCTTTACATACAGTGATAAAAAGTGGGATGTGATTATAAGCCGAGTGTGGGCCATGTTTATCTGTAATCAGCAGAAGTTACAAGTCTGTAGTTGCTGTGTAGGCAATGCCTCTGCAAAAAGGAAAGGCTTCTACATGTTGGATAAGATTTCCCAGATCCTGCTGAGCTCAGGGAAAAAAAGAAAAAAAAAAAAAAAAAAAGGAAGCTGTGACTCATAGTTGCAGTGTACCAGAGACAGTATAGCAGTGATCAGTGGCATATTGCTGCTACCAAGACTGCTGTGTTTGGAGACAGCTTAGTCTGTGGTGGTTGCAGGCACTTATCTAGAGAAGCAGCTCCTGTTGAATTTCTGAAGGCATCTCCAGCTACTTTCCCCAGAAGTAGCTGTTTGCCTAGATAAAAATAAACGATGGCAGGATGGCAAGTCACTAAACTGTTAGCAGGGCCTATCAATGAAAATCTTAGATACACACTTCTACTAAGCATCTTTTCCTTTTCCACTCTGTGGGATGCCAGTGGTTCAGTTTCTCCTTCACTCCATGACTTAAGTGTTCTCTCTGTTGTGCATCCATTTTTTCCTGTCTTCTGCTCTGTATTTACAGGCTTCTGGTGGAAAACAAAGTGAACAACTGTGATACATGTTATCAGAATTTAATGCAGATGTATGATTTCTGCAGGTGCACTCCATGGTTTTGGAGGAAAAAATTGTGCAGGAGTCTTGCCAGCTCCTGAAATACAGATGCAGAAGGCAGCGCAGACCACTTTTGTTTCCTATCAGTACAGCGCATCCCTTTAACAGAATGTCCGCCTTAAAAAAACCCTATGATTGAATCAACAGTCTCTCAAAATGTCAAAGACTCTTAGCAAAGACAGACATGATAGGATTAGAGACAGACAGCAAAACATCATCTGATTATAAGGCTATTCAAAATCTCCCTTCTACTCATGATCCATTCAAGAACTATAGGATATGTTCTCAAACCTGCCAGTGCTTCTGTTCCAGGGAATTAATGAAGATGAGATAAAGCATCCATATCCCTTTGTGCTTTGTAATGGAAAACAAACATGTTCAGAATCAAACTCACCAACCCATTCTTTGTAATAGTAGTGATTTGCAATAGTGAAACTACTCATTATATATCAAGGTGTAGCTTTCTTTTCTGATGTGGTAAAAAGTATTGCAGTAATGCTAGACTATGAGACCCAAACCCACCTTTTCCGAGTTAATAGACAACAGGCTCTTAGTAATTTCTTTTCTGTAGGTATGAAAAGACTTTTCAAAAAACCATATTGCAATTGTCATGACATATCGTTCTCTCTTGTTTAGATATATTTCAAATGTTACCCTTTTTTCTCTAATTTTTTGACCAATTTATAGTCTCTACCTAATCACAAAGTTGTTCTTATAAAAAAAGTGTCAGACCTTTATACTTGGGTGAGTATTCTGCCCATATTTATGTGGGATAAGATTGTTTTTTGGTGTGCCTTTTGGAACCTTTTGGGTCAAGCATCACTTTGTTGTTTATGTTTTTTGTAGACAGATAGATACCTAGATGGAATTAAGTATATATAGTTATATACTGCATAAAGAACAAAAGTTTTTCAAAACAAGGATTGCAAGTGAACAGAGAACCATTTGAGAGGTCTGAATCATTTGAGAGGACTGAATTCAAAAACAGAAAGAATACTTGGGACACTGTTCAGTCATTTTCTTTCCTGTAGATCCTATAATGCAAAAAAGACTCATTCAACCAGATCAGAATGAATAAAAAGCAGACTTCTCTCTAATGGAAAAATCAGGAAAAACCAAACATATAAAGATGCCTTTGAGGGACTTTTATACTGACAGTCTATTCGATGTTGAATTGCTAGGTTGAATAAATTCCTTAGAAAATTGCTGTAGAGCCTTCCAAAGTTACAGTACCGACTAGAGGTCCCCAATTTGAGTATTTGTGTATGAATGACATGAAATGGCAAAAGTTAGGAAAACCATTTAACAATCCTTGCTTTACAATGAAAAGAAAGAACAGATATTGGAAAGCCAGAAAGCATGCTGCTTCATTGCACACAGAGGCTAAGACATAACAGGATATGTGTCCTTTGTGTGAAATTGTATATTTCATTAGCAGAAACTCTGTTTTTCTGTTTCTCTCTATATTTTAGCCCTCAGAACACTCTCAGAATTCAGCCCTGTTCTTCAGCAGTACCCATCCAGTCAATGGATCCACTTACTCTCGTAGAGAACTCATCTTCATTTAATATTCCTTCAGTTTAATCTGCTGAGTTCGTAGAGTTTACTTCGAAAATAATTAATTTAGAAATTAGCTAAAACAGAGTTTCTATGGAAAAGACTGAAATCTCTATGGCCGATGTGGAGGTCACATTCAGATCTAGTCTCTGTACACTGTCTGAGAGATAGGACTATATTTTAGTACTCTCTTTTTCTGCTTTTTAGCTGTCCATCAGCTTTGCTGTAGTGACGACAGCAAATAGTCTTTCCACTCTATTTATTTTTTTTTTTCTGGGAACCTATGAAAGTTTCTGTGCTAAAACTCTGGTACTTGCAGGATAAGAACAAGTTCAAGAGAATATATAGCTTATTTCCCAAAGTACCATCCTTTTCTGACTAGGCATATTTCCATGTGGACATCCAAGCAGTGACTTGAAGAGGCTGGTTAGTTCTCCTTGTGGCTGTACAATTCTGTGTCTGGGGGAGTATCTTCTGGCTTGGTAGGGTCATCTTTACCTTACTCAGTTCTTCCCCCTTTAAACAACATACATGTTACATTTGTTAAACACATCCAGTGCTTCTGCATGTTTGTTAGCTGCTGAAACAACGAGGGTGCTATCCGTGTAGGATTTTGCCTGGGTTGCCACGAGGGACAGACTGGCATCTCTTCTTTGTAAGGATTTACGCATGCAGAACTTCAAACTTAAATCCATTTTGAATACTCCCTTCAACTGCCTAAGTAACGTACTGTAGCAGCACTATATAGAGCAGATGTATATAGTTATCCAAACATAATACAGTTCCATACAACTGAGCTGAGAAAGACCACCTCTAGAGGCTCTAAAGGCTTTTTATTACTTTGTGCAATCACAGATAAGAATTTACTCCATGAAGGTGATTCAAAATATAAAATAATAATAATAAAAAATCTTGCAGTTGCTAGGCTTTCTAGCAGTTGCTAGGAGATAGGTAGCAGTCAGCTGTGATTTTTGGAAAATTAGGTCCCACATTAGAGGAACAAGGATTGATTTTCAAACTACTAGCAGATGTGTTGTCCAGGTACTGTATGAGCTAATATACTTCCCTAATGAAGTATCTGTACACTTATATAATGACCATGTTAAAACAAACTTAAATATTCTTGAGCTTTTGAAATTTTAAAAAGTTTTACTTTTTTTTTTTTTCAGCCTAAGCTTTTAGGAATATCAGAATCAGAAACAGCAGGAGGACCTAGAAGCATTAGAAATAGTGTATTTGACATTTTAGTTCAAGCAAGACAGGAAAAAGTTTTTTACATCATGTTGTATGCCTTTTCTCTTTGGCACATCCTTTCCCTTTAATTTCCTTTTCATTCCCCTGAGTTTTTCATTATGTCTCCAGTACAAAACATTAGACCACCGTGCTACATAGTCGAAATGAAATATTTAAGGGATACTGAATGCTGTGGTCTCACTGTAGATCAGAAAAAACCATTTGTCATAACTCTGCCTGTAATTGTGATACATGTAAGTTTAACATCTTTGAAACTCACACTTCTATTTGTATGATGGCTGAGAGTAGCAGCACCATACTGGGTTCTAAATTAAATGTGTAGGATTAATGACTTGCTCAAGACTTGGTGAGAGTTTTTTATTACTCTGCCTGGATTTTGAGTTTATCTAAATTTGTTGCTGCCTTCTTGGGGAAAAATATTAAATGAGTCAAAAGGTTTTCTGAGGTGCACTTTGAACAGCAATTATCCAATTCCATTAATATCTTGGATTTCTATAGCTCTCAGAACCTTTATCAAGTTCCATTTATTCCAGTGAACATCAGAACTGACTATGTGTCCATAACACAATTGACCAAAGAACACTAAGCATCAATTAAATATTTTTATTTTTTAATTGATTTAATGCTTTAATTACACATTTTGAGAATACTGATTTTTTTTTTTTTTGTGGTAGAGTAAGTTGAAAAAGAATAGAATGTGAATGCCAAATTCATTAACTCTGGAGGAGTTACAGAGAACTGGAGGAGAGACATAAATGACCTTAAGAGTCATGAAAGTATGAACACTATCTGAAATCAGAAAGTTGCTTGCAAGTGCTTTTAGAGTGTTTGGTTAACTTACACGTATTTTATACTAAAGGCAAAAGGGGAAAATAAAAACCAAATTGAACATAATAAGAGCTTGTATCAGGCCAGATCAGACTGGTTTTGATCAACTTGCGATTAAGTTTTAATTTACTTCACAAAGGCTGTGGATTTGTATTCCTGACCTTGGCCAAAATTCCTTCTTTCATAATCTGGAACAGAAAACAGTTTGGGGTCTTCCAACCTTACGAGAAAGGGGTTTGAGCTCTGATTTTCCATCTGAAGACTTGGCACTTTGCAGCTGAAGGAAGGTGAATCTCCTATACTTCTGGGGATCTCTGACTATTGAAAGACAGGATTTTTGAAAAGAAATTGGTATTCTTATGGGAACTCATAACTCCCTGGAGTCTGGGATGCTGGAAATTTGTTATCAACCATGAAATCACTCCTAATGCTGAGCAGTCTGTAAGACCAAAGGAAACTTGAGTTTGTTATACTGCAATCAATCATTAAGAAGTGCAGAGAAAGAAAATAATAGTACTGATACCTCTAATAAAGTTTGACTTCAAGGTAGTATTACAAAGTCTCTGTAACCCCCTGGACAATTCCTGCTTCTCCCAAAGCTGGGACCCAGTTTTCACCTCAAGACTCTTCCCTACATGTGGCTTTTCATGAAAGGGAACTGAATTTAGATGGAAAAAACCTTTCTTATATTTCCATTCTCACTTGTGTTTCTTCTGACTGTAACTTCACTCCTAGGCACCCCACTGTGATGTCTCTTTAACTCAGAGTATCAGCTGGATCTCCTTTCTCATGGACTGCTTCTGCCACCATCACAATCCCTGTCACACAGGAACCTTTTGTAGTGCAACCCCACACTACCGAACCTGGACAAGCTCATGAAACAGCTTGATTCTCCAGCAGTCCATTTGTATAACGTAGCTATATTCTCTCCCAAAAGCCAGTAACTGAGGGAGACTTACACCACCCTAATTTTACATATGCTCATACACATAGTTTCTGGTACACATATGTGGAACTAATCCTTAACCAACATATTAGTGAGAGTAAAGAATGCACCTCATTACTGGATCCTGATAGGGACTGGACATCATGGCATGCATACCATTTCTGGAAACAAAGTGTTCAAATTAGAGGAACGCTAGATGTGACTTGCTGGATCTGCAGTCTCTTCAGCTCCACATCCTGCTTTCATCTAGCCACCTTCACTCTGTAGCCTGTTTTTCTTTGGCATATGAGCAGGCCACAGAGTTCTTGAAATGCTAAACACACTATAAATATATCTAAAAGATAATGTAAATTACACTTGTGATAATAAATTACAGTTATGACTATGACGATAAAAGTAAAAAAAAGTAGTGTATAAATGGCTGTGACAGAATAGGAATAGTCTGTCATAGAAGTCTGTCATAGGAATAGAATAGTCTATCATGGAAGTGACAGACTAGGAACATTTTTACTTCCTAAATGATCCATAGACACTGTTCATTGAAACAGAACATGTATAACTAGTTAGCCTCAATGAGATTTCTGCTGAATTAAAAATCATGACATTTCTTCTGGGTGAGCAGATACATTTGAGTTTCCTTGAATGTATTTTGTCCCAAACAATTTTACGGCATCTAGCGCCTCAGTAGGATTAATTAAAATGATAAAATGCCTCTAAGATCCATCCCATTCAATTTCTTCAAATCTTTCATTTTCCACACTGAATGCAGGTGAAATCATAGCTCTCTAATTTGATTTCCAGTACTTGTTGATTTCCTTTGTTGTTTCTGTTCTTTTGATTCTTGTGCACAGCAGTTACTTCTCCCCAGTTACTTTTGGCAGTGTCAGACAGAGATTACAAAATGAAGCTATGTAAGGAGTAAGGTTAAATATCTGTAAATTTGGAAATCCAGAACAGATTTTTTACAAAGTAAAAATCGTAATTCCCTAATTTAAACTTTTAGACTGATTTAAGGAGAGAAAGATCTTTAACAAATTGTACATAACACAATCCTCTTTACAGAAGCAGCTCAGAGTAATCCTTCGGTTAACTTGATGAAAACCACTAGCTGTCCCAAGGCTGAATCCTCTAGTGTAAATAAGAAAATCATGTTACAAATATCACAGGCTGGGCAAAACTTTGTCCTGTCATGTACTCTTACATGAAATACAACTTTCATTTTTACTGTCTGTTTTTATAGCACATAACCTAACAGGAATCAAACATCAGTAAAGTGAATGAGGTGCATTGATTCACCCTGTTGGCAAGAAAAAGTTTAAGCACTCTGTGTTGCATTATCAATCCCCTGAGGTATCCAGTAACCTTGTGTATTTGAACTGTGATATCTAGCTCCAGTATTTTGCATTGGACTGTGTATTTGTAAAAAGGAGCATTCAGAGTTTCCTCATCTACTGAGTTGGTGGGTCATGTGACATAATCACTTAAAACCCATTGCTCCTGTATTTAAATATTACTGCTCTAGGAGATTCATTCAGGAAACATTACATGGATTATTCACACACACAAAAAAACATTTACACTTTTATGAGCAGGAACAATCAAATATAATAAGATTGAGGTTATTTATGCTTCAATAAAAACCTTTACAAGATGGTTCATAGTTGCTTTGCCCTCCTAACCAAAGGTATTACAATTAAGAATGAATTTTTCTCTATTGCCATTACAAGCAAATTGTAATGCTTGCCAAATTTGCAGAACACATCTATGGAACATTATTCAGTGTAACCCTTAATACTAACATGTAATGAACCACATTTGCATTTTTTTCATTAGCTACCATTCCTGTATTTCTTTGGTGATATCTTAATTATTCTTGGAGGATAATGTCCTACTTCTGCATAAACTCTAATATGAGTTCATAGTTGGAGTGTTTTTTAAAGAAACTTGTATTTCTACATGTATTTTGGGAATTGCACCCAGCCAGTTTCACTAGTTCTGTAGTTTTAAGGGAAGGTGTAGTTGGAAGATTTTAAATGCTTGGCTGCATAGTTTCTAATCTGGCTGTTAGAAATCAGATTAGAACTAAAACCTGAAACCAAGCAGAGGCAAAACTTAGTAGCTGTCTAAAACTGAAGCTCAGGATATGGCTCAGTTCCTTTAGTCTTGTTTGTTTTCATGTATTGCATGAAATTATCCATATGCCTATTGATTTCATAGGGTGCTTCCTAATCAGACATCATCCAACTCGTCCTACTTCTGAGCTCACCCTCCAAGATTGTTCAGTCTCTCATCTTGCGACTCAGGAGGAGGAGGCAAGGTCTAACAAAGTTCTCACCAAATGCTTAAGTGATGAGACAATCATCTCTGGTCCCATCTAATCTGCCCATTCTGGTGTGGTAAGCATTTACCCTGCAAACATTCAACCTGTTCTGGATGTTCTTTCTTTCTTTTTCACAGGGAGGGATGGGGGGCAGTGGACTTACTAAATGTGCGTCCTTTGTTCCTCCTCATGACTCAAGGTTTTATTTTCCTCAGCCTATAAATAATTTCAGTTTCCTGATCCTGCAGTCAGGTGATGTTTCCCTCCTTACAGTACTATTCACCTTTGGTTTTCTTTGAAGCTCTTTATAGAGGAAGGAGATGATAGTTTTTCTGTGCTTCCAACCCTTTCCTGAGGATGAGACGCTGTTTGCAGTTCCAGCGTACTTGCACCAGTGTTGTCAGCCTAGCCTGAGCAGACTGCAATTTGCTGACATCTGGGAAAATAGTCTAGGGAAGTACCGCTTGTACTGTCCATGCCTCGTTTTAATATGGCTTCTGAGGCATTTGCTACTCTCTGCTGTCAGACACAAGATACTGGTTCAGGTGGGCACATGGTCTTAGATGGTGCTGTTAGTCTTTTGCAGTTCTAACAGGATGAGTCAGGGATTTGTCACTAAAATATGACATTAGGTTGATATACCTTCAGGTTGCTGTTTAGCCCTTATCTGTACGTTGTAGGGGGGAAGGAAAAAGAGCCCTTTCTAAAAGACTTTCTGGTGATGTGATTTGGGGTAGAAGAGTCCACCTGAGAACTCCTTCTCCACAGTGATGCAAGGAGGGGAGAGTTGGAAATACAAGGCAAAAAAAGTGTTTTGTGCAGGTCTTTGTATGTCTTAACCAGAAGATGAGGCTCCTCAGACTTGTGCTTCTCCCCTGTCTGTGAACAGTCTTTTGAAGAAGTCTCTCTCCTCTCCCACCTTGGGTCCTGTCACGTGTTCCATCTCTGTGTCTTGCTTTACCTTAAACATGGGATTTTAAGTGGATAAAGCTCCTTCTTTAATGCTTATGCCTCTCTGCCTGAAGGATCAACTCGTGCTATCTGAGATGAATCTTTAAGAAGGGGTACTTTACCTCCTCTAGCCATAAAGAAATTAAGTTCCTAGGACAGGTTTTCTTCAGCCACAGTGGGAGGAGGCTTCTTCTCCTATACAGTTTCTGCTTTGCAGTGACAAGTGAAAGAAAAAATGCTTCTAAAGTGAAAAGAAGCAAAGATAAGCACATGTCCCATCAAATCTCAGAAATATCTGAGGGAATCATCAAGGTATTCCTCTCCTCAAAAGACAGCTGCAGATCTCTAGACTAGTGCTGGGTTGTGTATTCAGATGATAAGATTAGGAATCTCTGTGTTTCTCCTGAATATATCGTATAAACAGGCTTTGAAGCCTCCAGGAGATTTCAAAAATGTTAAGGATAGAATTTTGTGAATGACTACACAAGGATGAGAATATGAAGAAGCTTTCTAGAGTCTATATATACATTTGATATAGGAAAGATTCTTGCTTAGGATAGCTGCATTTTTAATTTTTTTTTTTTCCTGGAATGTACTGGAATGTATCTTTCCCCCCAAAAGCATATCAAATATGTGTAAAAAGAAATGAAACAAGCCAATCTAAAGGTGCTATGTCAGCATACAAGAAAGAATTGCTAAACTTTGCTAACAGGCAAACCCTCAAAAAACTGCAAAGCAGAGAGGCTAACAACCCATGCTTCTTAAGGATCCAGAACCGCTCAAAGTTCATGTAAAGACTCTTCAAGGCTAGTCTGAGATATGGGATGGGATTCGTAGACACAGATGTATCCTAAGGTGAACATCTTTAGGGTGAATTAATCTAAAAGGGCTATTTCACTGCATTCATGTACAGAGAATCTAAATAACCTGTATGGACATGGACACGTATTTTTGGTCAGGTGAATCCCGACAGTGGTGTTTATGTACACCTTTCGTACCACAGTAGGATATCCAGAACAGAGCATTTTTTCCCTACTGTCCGTTGTTCCAGGGAGCCTTCCAGGAGGATCATATTCACTTCATCTCAGACACTGGTGGTTAAACACCTAAGGTGTTTCATTTTTCTGCAGAAATCCTCCTATGGCTAGGTGCTATATGATTGCTTCTTACGGAAAGAAATTCTGATTCCAGAGAAACCTTGCCACAGCAGATTAATCTGGCTTTCTTCCTACAGCCCTGCAGTGTTGTGATATAAAACATATACCATTTCTCAAACTGTTGGGTTCAACAATTATCATAATAAACAGACAGGTATTTCAAGTAAACTTGGAGTTTAATCACTGAATTGTACCCCATTTTGATCAAGACTTAGGTTACAAGGAAATTTAAACAAATAAAAGTAACAGTTGTGCCATGATGTAATGACTAAGTCTGAAATTGGCTTATCTTAAAACTATGAAGGGCACTGAATCGTATTTGACGAGTATTTTCAAAGCCACATTAACACAGATAACAAGAAACGAACTAGTCATGACAGGAATACAGCTCAAAACTTAGCTTACTGTTAGCTTTACTATATTCTATTTTTAGTTTAATTCAAGGAAATGGGCCCTAGATTTTGTAAAAGTAGGTGCTTTTGTACAGTAAAATTCGCTTTCCAATTAGTGTTTATAATTGATTTTTAACTGGTTTTAGAAAACAAGTAATGATAAAATAACTGTAGGATTCCTGTCAGGTCTAGCTGATATGCTTTAGTCCCAGCATAAGAAGCATGGTGGAGATACAAACTTAGACAGAAATTTCTTGTCAAAGTTAAGAGGTTAAAGAGATAAGCTGGTGCAATTAAAGAGAAAGTAGATAAGATTTTATACTATAAGGTAATATCATAGCATAAGCTAAGATTTTCAAGTTTGTACTCAAGGATGAAAAGATGGAAGATGACATGCAACTAAGGGACCAACTCACACCTGAGTGTAATTGCGATTGGAACAAGATAAGCTATCACACAAACATAACAAACAACTGCTTTGCTGGTATTCTGTAATTTGTATGGCTTGTCAAATATTACACTGAAATCTCATTTCTTTCATGATTTTTCACGAGTTATGCTTTTGAATATTTACTGGAGAGCAAGTTAGACTGTCACAGTGACTGACTTCTTTCTACTTCAGTTTCTATCTCATTTCCTCCACAGGCCAGTATTTGATTTGGATCCAAGTAATGTGAAAAAGTCTTTGTTGCCATTAGTTAGATAAACATCTCTACTTGCTTGCTAACAAGCACCAACCAGAGTTTAAACCATCAAGAACTACCTGATACTACACTGCTGTCCAGTTTGTTTGCATGCTGTCCCTATGGACTGGTGGGATTTGGTGGCCCTGTAGTGGCCCTGAGAACTAACATGAAAGATCAGGTTCTAAGTAGTGAGATGCATTAACATGAAGAAAATACCAAGGTGCTTTGAAAATGATATGCACAATATGATCATTGCTCTTAGTGCTACAGTCAGAAACATACCACCATTGATTTAAATCTCAACACCTAAATCACAGCTATATGGGTTAAATGTCAGATACTAAAAAGATAGTTCAAACAGGTGTCAACATCTTTCCCTTGTTTTGTTTTCAGGTAATATAACTTCACCTCAAAATGGAAGGGAGAATTATCTTCCCCTTATGTAGTACCCCAGAGCAGTGATATGACCAAAATGCTGTAGCAAGTCTATGTCTGTATTTCGGGACTTTCTTATGAAGCCTTCAGTGTTATAATGCTAATTTGTAGTGCATAAGTAACATCCAGCCTTGGTGTTTTGGGTATTTAAACTGACTTTCCATGTTTTGGCATACTAAAATCTAAAGTGAACTTCTTGGTTCAACTCCACAGAGCGTGCAGCAGAGGAGCTGAACTCTAGCAGCTGTGCGAGCACATGATGGGACTCACTCCCACGGTGCAACTGGGAATTGCTTCACGTGGCACAGTGGACACATCCTCCTCTTGTTGTGCGTGGATTGCACAGCTAGGAAGTAAGTAGTAGCAGTTCTGTTTCAGGTTATTCATTCATAAAATCAAAGCCCTTTGAACTGCTCTCACACCGTTTTCCATTGTCTGCCTTGGACAAACTGTTTTGTCCACAGTAGGAAGCCAACATGCTTCTTTCCTATAGAAGATCTCCATTAAAGAATATAGTTGCACACCAGATGCAGCTAAGAAATAACAGAATAGAAGCAAGTACTAGTGAAATGAGAACATGGGTGGACACAAGCTGCAACATTCAGATAGGATTTTTCCCAGTGTTTGGGTGTACCACTTGACTAAAGTTTTGAATTTTAATCTGTTTACATTTCAAGCTCACTGACAAAAATCACTACAGCTCTGGACTGTTTAAGTGATCTAGAAAATAGAAAAGAAAATATTTAAAGGTAACTTAAAGACAATCAGAGTGCCATTTTTAAACCTGGAGTTGCCAGTATGCCAGAGTTGGTACTCTTCTTTTCATAGCTGTGTCTTTTCCTACTAGATAAGATAAATCAGTCACTGAACAGCTTATTCACATTTGAGTGTTAGCTATTGTGAGTATGGCTTTATTTACTTTGAGAGGCTGAAAATATCTGTTCACAAATGTTATTAGTCACTCAAAGCACTAGCTTACTGCTCAATAATGTAAATTAGGATAAAGAGGCAGTTCAGAAAAAGGAAATACTAAAAAACCCATTAAGGTTAGATGAAATGAACCTACTGACTGCTTTTTGTTTCTTTTGTTCTTCACCCTGTGCTTCCTCTCAGGCAAATGGGTACTCCAACATTTGAGCTAGCACATCTAATGGTTTGTTCGGTCTCTGTGTGGTGGTTTGGCCCCAGGCAGCAGACAAGCACCCACACTGCTGCTTACTCACTTGTGCTCTCCCACCCCCAGCAACACAGGGGAAAAAAATAGGAAGAACAAGAGCAAAAAACCTCATGGGTAAAAATAAAGACAGTTGAATAGGTGAAGGAGAGGTGTGGGGGGGAACCCAAAACATTCACCCCCACCTCAGTCAGACAATCAGCCTCCAAACAATAGTCACCTCAGAAGCCACTACCACCATCCTCTTATTTCCCTTTTTAATGCTGAGCACGACGTTATGTAGTATAGAACATCCCCCTGGCCAATTTGGATCAGCTGTCTTGGCTGTGTCTCCTCCCAGCCTATTAAGGGTTTCACAGGTGTACTGCCTCAGTCAAACTCTCCACCTGATGCTGTTTTATCCACAAGAAGAGAGTTAGCTCCAACTCAGCTGGACCCAGTGTGCTCTAGTATGAGGCCAAATGGTCTGCATATGGCTTTAACATCCTTTAATCACTGGCATTGCTAACATCTCAGAAAAGGCTACGAGCACATGATGGATGCAGCTCATCTGGCCAAAGGAAGATGTCTCTGCACTAGCTACATATAACTGCCTGTACAGGTAATGATGCCAAAAGAGGTGCCTACAGAACACAATTCAGCTGGCTGACTTTAGGGACTTCATTCACCTGCTTAAATAGAAGCAGTTCATACCATCTGGGTCTGGAAAGTTGGACATGAGGCCTACAAGGTGTCCAAGGTCTGAAGTATTAGACTGCTATTAGAGTCTATCAAACTCTGCAGCAGCTATAACTTAAATGGGAGCCTGTTGTAACTATCCCCTGCAAATAAGGAAGCTGCCCAAACAACCTGCTCTTTAACCTCTCACTTCTGCAGAGGTATATATCTAGAGTTTATTGCCATGCTAACAACCAGCTCCACAAGCTGTGAGTGTGGGGAAGGAAACAGAATGAGGGAAGGATACCTCTGAATCTGAGCAAGTAGTAGGAGAAAAATTCAGCTGCCTGACTACAGATAACCAAGGTAGTAGCATGTCTTGGTGGGTGCCTGAGACCTTGTGATTCACTGAGCACTATCTGGGGCTTTGTGTCCTCAGGCTGATTTATCAGCCTCTGTCAGCAGCAGATGTCCTTTTAGGAGCCTGCAGAGACTGGAATGCAGCTGTGAGTCCTTGGCCTTGGGAAAACTTGAAGGGCAGCAGAGGATGTGGCATAAACCTTACGAGTGATGGATAACAGCTGGTTTGGGAACCAGTTATGAACCTCTACCAAACCAGATGGAAATCTCTCCAGGGCAGCCTTGAGCCTGTAATTAGCCACCCTCTAGCTGGCTAAAAACATGTTTCCTCTTTATTTTATTATTTTTTTTTCATCCTGAGAATCAGGTATGTGATGTAAGGTACGGCACACAGGCTGGAAGGAAAATAAGGGAGGAAGGAAAAGTGAGTAAGCAGCAATGAAACAAGAAAATGAGTTCAGATGTGACTGACTTCCAGGATTCAGTGGAGGCTGCCTGCCTGCCAGGCAGAGATGCTGTGATCAACCCCTGTGCTTGGGTTGAGAGTGTCTTCCACAAACAAGTCCTAGACTCTGCTGCTCAAGAATATAATTGTTAATCCTTTATAATGAAATAGTTTCAATTATGGAATAGTGGGCTTTTCTTGCAGTTTATGGAGAATTCTAGACATTGCTTGAGGGAAAATGGAAACTCTTCAATTTTAATTTTTCTTTTACTTTATTTGGTCTATAAATAGTTGGGTTCAAAATTGTCTGTGGCAGGAATACAGCTGGTGCAGCAACAGGATAATGGATTTTTTTTTCTGCCTTTTTAACTCTAAATATTTTTTTTTTTAAATAACAATGACATAAACAGTAAATTCAATAAGGTTGTCATAAATATATCCAAACCCACATAATAGGAAGAGACACTTTCCATGGTTTCTGAAAAAAACCCAGTAAAGCTTAGCATTACAAAGCAATATCTGACTTAATGTATTCAAAGCATGAACTGAATACAGCAAGTATTAAAAATGTTAATTGTTCTACCACAAAGAAGGTAATTTGTTTTAGAAATAAATGCTCCTTTTCCCCCTTGAGAAAATTCCTTATTAAAGTTTAAAATAGTAGTGGACTAGAGGGAGTGCAGAGTATATTTTAAGTAACAATTTCCATACAAATATAGCTAAAGCCTATTTAGCTATAGATTTCTATGCATCTATCACCAATGTATCTGACTGCTGTTGGCACCAACATTTCATTTTCATTGATTAGTGGAATTTAAAACAAACGTGTTCTAAACACACTAGTGGAATTATTTTCCACTTGAAGCATAAAAGTGTTGGAATATAAATTCAACACTTTTCAAACCACACCTCAGATACTGTAGTAAGTTATCTGTTCTTGCTGTATGAGAGAAATTATCTTTCCCTCAAGACTTGCCTATCCAGCCTGTGTTGTTTGCATGCACTAACTGGAATAGAGGTGTTTCTGAGATCTGGCAAGGGTCTTCAGCTTTCCATAACAGTCCCCAAAACATGAAAAGGGGATTCTGGTTATGGAGGGAACAGGAGTGAATGACAGAAGAGATGCTAAGGTAGTTTCAGCTGAAGCATGCTGTGACTTTACTGACAGCTGATTGTGCCAATTTCAGAAGTGTCTCTAAAATTCAGTGCTATTTTTATTTCAAGACTCTTAAATGCTAGCGTCACTTGGCAGAGAAGATGTTCCGGGGCAAAACAGTGTTTTGTAGGAATTTTAAAAACCAACCCACTCACCCTCCCCTAAACAAAACCAAACCCTAATGGTATTTTGGGTAATACAGAACCATTTAATCTTGAAACTGAATGAGAGATAGCTGATTAAGGGAGCTTTCTTGAGATGTTTTCAGTTCCATGTTTTGTTTTTGCTTTTTGTTTAGAAAGGTAACTAACTAATGTCCTAACATTTCCTGGGCTCAGTCCTGTTTGAACTGGAGAACACAGAGAGGGGTTTGAATAATTCAAATAATCAGTGTCGTCTTTTCTGACTGCATTGTATGTGTGAATTTAGAGCTGAGTTTCCAGACTGACAGCCAGGCTGTTGCCAGTTCTGTAGGTATGATCTGGGAATAGAGAACTGCCGTCTTCAGGGCTGTCAATTCAGCATTTGAATAGAAACAGGACTCACACATTATTTAAAGGACTGTACTCTGCATAAATTTTAAATACACTTTACCATTACAGAGCCCAAAGGGCAAGCTATCAATCATTTTAGCAGCTCTCACCCGATGAACTAGAGTCAGCGTCAGGGTTTCACAAGTGCTGTTCTCTTTCTCAGTATTTATTGCTCAGTGTCTGGGTGGGAAGAAGTGCCAAGGGCAGATATCCTGGGTTGGGAAAGTTCAAGAACAAATTATTTTTATTATAAATAATCTTAGTACTTATTTGTAGCAATTATAGTTTTTTACAGGAATTTAGTATACTACCAATTAAGATACAAAATTTCTAGCAAACTAGCACTCATCATCAAAGGAAACCTGACCTGCGCCACTTAAATTTTCTGTTAACTGGCAAAGCTATAGTCTCATCCCAATTGAAAACCAAGTTTTATGCATATTATTCCAAAGTAATTCATATACATTTCTTGTAAAAGGGAAATATCAATCTGAAGTTAAAACATCTTTATAATTCCCAGTGCTAGTAGTGTGATCCAGTCAGTTAATGGGGACAAAACTTGCACTAAGGTGTTCTCAAAGCTAATGGCAAATTATTATTTGGAACTTTCACAGCCAAGTACAGTCATCCTTTTGAAAGCATTGTGCATATCACTCATCAAACCCATCAAGCAAATAAAGGCCGTGGTGCTTTTATTTTCTGCTTGATGTTTTAAACATGTATCTCATTATCTAAATGTCCATTAAAGTTGCCTCTTTTATTGCTCTGAAATAATACAGTTGCAGCCAATATGTTAAAATAATATTAGAGATACAAATTAAAACCAAAACAAGGACATTTCTAGTGTAGATTGTTACTTCAAGTGAGTGGAATGACAGTTTAAGCTAGAACTTCTTTGCTTTTGTCAGTTCTCAATAGACCCTTAGCATTAAATTAATGTACTGTGAAGTAATTTCTTTAACTTTCATTGCCTGAATAAAATATAACTAGAATGGCTACCATGAAAACTGAAATGAATAGAAAAAGGAATATAATTTTTGTAGTGACTTTTGCTCATAAAAAGGCACAACTAAAGACTTGATATAATGCCCATCCCTAGATGCCATAGAAGTAGTACCCCAACTGCTATGTCTTTTGTAGAACACATATGAGTCTTCCAAGCAAAATGACTTTGGACATCCCAGCCTTCTGCTGAAACAGAAGCCAACAATAATATCATTTGTTGCAGGTGGTTTTGAAGAACATAAACTAATGTAAGTTTAAAATGTATGCTAATGTGGTAAGCGCTGCGGTCACAGTTACTGTCAGCCAAGTTATTTGTCTTATTTAAGTAGAATTTGTGAAGAAAAAATATATTTAATTACACTGATGAATTTGTAGTAACATTGCCCTGGAGAAGTGCTAGTTGGTGGTGTTCTTCGTACTACCTCTGAGAATGCAACACAGTTAGGATGCATGTTGGAGAAATGCTTCATACTTAATGAGATGAAGTTAGTATGAAACTTGAACATTTTACCAATACAGCTATTTTTTTTAAAAGTCTGCACTCATTTCCTACAAGTTCTAAGTGTGTATTTAAAGAACTTGCTGCATAATGTCAAAAATGTCGACCTTCTCCATGGTTAAGAATAACGAAGTTCAGATATCTTCCTTTTGTCATTCTGATCATGTCAGACAACCCACTTCTTTGTTATTTCCTCTTTTAGTCTTTACGTCCTTCTGCTCCACAGCTGAGATCCTCTTCTAATTTTCAAAGCCTTGTACAACCAGAGGGTGATCCCGTAACAGTCTCAAAGTCCATTCTTCTTCCTCTGCCCTCTTTTTCCTTCTAAGAACTCTTTTTCTATCCCCTCCTGATTATGAATTGTCTTTCATATTATCATGTATGCTTGGAACTGCCTCCGTATTCTCATATGCAAACTAATCTTCCTTTCATTTTTTAGTGTGACAAATTCATTTCTTTCACATTTTCTAGGTAGTAAGTAACATTCCTGAAATTTAATCAGATACTCAACAAATGAGAGCATTATAGCATATTATACATTATTTGAATACAAATTTGTCCAACATTTTTCCAGGATTGCTATAGAAGTTACATTAAAAAAAAAAAATTACAACCAGATGATATAATAGTAAAATCACACTTCACACAGCAGGATTGACTTAGGAGCAGAGTTACTTTTGTTTGAGTGAGCAGTTATTTGGGGATGGCAGAAGGAGAATTATGCTGAGAATATATGCTGAGAATTATATGTCCATATTTTCTGTTTAAATAGGATAAACATTCTTATAACAAATATTGTAATTTCCATTGTGGTAACAAAGTTGAACAATGAAGATTCAGCTTAATTTGTGTCAAAATTTATAGTTAGTGGGAAGCTCCAAGAGAAGGGATTTTGCACAAATACAAGAAGGTATTAAGAAAATGTAAAATAATTTAAGATGATATGTTTTGTCTTTGGTCAGTTATGGTAATAATTCTTTGTATTCATATACAGAGGAAATATGATTTTTCACTATGACATCATTATAAGAATAAGACTAAATTATACTAACTAGACTGGGTAAGAAAAAAATGGAGAAAATGACACTATACCATTGTAATGATTGTTTTGTAATCCTGAGGAGAAAAATAGTGGTGTCTCTATACTTCTTTTACTGACTTTATAGTTGGTAAAACAAATGAAGATAATTCATCATTTTCCACATAGGAAAATCTATTTCATAAACTGTAGGAGCTCCTGTACACTTTCAACTTCTTAATATTTCAAGTTTACACTTTCCTTAAAAATAAATGCCTTATTATTACCAGTCAACTCAGAAGAGATACTTCTTTGGTCATTTTAGAAAAGGGTACAAAAAGACCCCCAATACCAGCTACTTGTAAACAGTTATTCCATATTTAAGGATATCAAATCATCTTTCTCAGGTTTACACAGAACAGCACCTTTTCCTTGACTATTAAGTGTCAATATTCCACTAAATTCGGTGGAGAGACCTTCGTCCCTCAGCTCAGGAAATGCACTCAGAAGTTCTGATAGTGCTTGGGACCATAAGAAATAGGGAGGAACTGTTGCGTTATGGGGTATAAGGTTATAGTATTCACTATGTTTCCTAAACTATTTGTTTATTGTTGCTATGCATGACTAAATGCTTTTCTCTTTCTAGAACAGAAGTGCTTGCATTTCAAGAGCATTAAAGGGTCTAAGTAATGTATATAAATGCTGCAGAATAAAAAGGTCCCTTCATAATTCAAGGGTAGATTATTCAGAACTGATCTTTCAAGCCAAATAGCTTAATAGATTTGAATAGTATTTACTATGAAAAATAAGCATGAGAAAATGTTACTCTGCTATGATTTGAAATGACTGAAATCCTCAAAAAAGGCTATACAAAACCATGTCTGTATGTAGCTGTGCTATCAGGTATGGTATAACAGTGTGACTGGATTACAATCTGATGTTAAATCTAGATGAAATTAAAGTTTATATTCTACTGAAGATTATGATTTTCATAGCACATAGGACAGTGATGTCTGGTCTCTAGAGAGAAAAGAACAAATGCACATATTTCGATTTCTTCAGCAAAATTTCATACTTGACATCAATATAGCACAGATATCATGCCTGATCAACATCAAAGGCTTTTTTCTGTACTATAAATCAATAGAAAGTTTTCAATATATGCTGCTGCAGAGCAGAAGAAATCTGGTCAGAATTTCTCTACACAGAAGAGAAGCTGTTTCTCTACAGAGTTTCTCTTTGCCAAATCAAGGATTAATTTTTTTTATTTTTTCTTTATGGCTGCGCTTTGCAGCCAGTTTGTGAAAAAAAGATTGCTGTTGCTTCTGGAGAAATAATTTGCTTTCTGCTTGCCAGAGTACCTGAGATCCTTTTAAACACAAACATGGTTAAAGAAGAAAATATCTTTATTCTAGCAAAATAAAGGCTTAAATTTTTTACTACAAAATTGGAAATAAAGTTGCAAGGCAAAAAAAACCCCAAACAACCCAAAACAGCAAAGCACAGTTCTAGATCACTCTTAACAGCAAAAATCTTCTTTAACTGCTCCAAAATATGAACTTGGTTCAGTACATAAAGGGTGAGAGTTCTCCTCCGTGAGCTACCTTATGCTGGAGCACTGTCCAAGGCCAGTTTGACTCCTTCTCAGTTGTAGGGATATGATGAGACTCATTTCAATGCCCATTATGCATTTCAGACACATTTCTCCTATACTCCAAATCCACACAGATATCAAGGTGGCAGAAGCAGGGAGCTGGTTCTGGGTCTCTTGATCCTCAGCAGCCTAGTTTGAATAAGGCACCATTCCTCCGTGATTCCTCATTTTCTATTTACGGTCCTGGAACAAGATTTCAAACCTTTCAGCCCTCATTTGCAGAGGATTTGGGGCCATGAGCATAGTAAGAGACAGAGCTATTTGCAATAACTTCCTGTTAGTAAACACTTCCCTTAAATAAGGATAATTCTTCTCTGATTTCTTTGCCTGATGCACAAGCAGTCGCACTAAAGCTACATTTTGTAATTTTTAGGGACTCCAACCAAGTGACTGTACTTTGTTTAGCATTCCTATGAGGCTGCTGATGTAAATACCTTTCTTCATTTTCAGTAGTGTCACATTTTTACACAAAAAAAATTAAGAGGCTAAGTTAATGTAGCCATATGCATTCTTAATAACGATATTCTGTCATTTACACTGTCAGTTGAATATAGAGGCTGATTTTTCCTGCTTAGTTTCTGCTACAGTACACAGATTTCCATGATGAGTTAAAGGGAATATTTTACATTTAACTGCAAGAATTTATTTTTTTTAAACGATTCTGGTACTGTCAGGTAATTATAACGTGTCTTCCCTAGCAGTAATGGGCACCACAGGACATAAAACTACAGTACAGACTTAATGAAATCTGAATGAAAAGGTCATTGGAAAGTTAAATGCTTTTTTTTTTTTTCATATTGACAACGTGTTCCATAAAAAGAATTACATTCAAATGTAGGATAATGTGCCCAGTCATTTGCTCATAATTTTAATTTCATTAGAGGCATCTAATTACTTATTATTTACTTAAGAGCAGTAGCCATTCTAAAGTGTGCATTACTGAGGTCTCCAGTGTTTTTCAGAGTAAAACCTTGTAGTGTCTGCAATTCAGTATCTGTTTGTTTATTTTCAATTTTTATCCATTGATGCCATACACACACTTAATAGATGCAAAGGCCATCTTCAGTCACAACTGTTTCATTATTAAGGCCCCATAATTTAAGTAACTGACAGAATTTTCATTCTGTATGCTTTCAACTTACCTCATATCTTCATTTTTGCCAAACAAAAAATGAAACCAGTGCAGCTCAAAGGCCTGGAGTCTTTGTTTGAACTAAAGGAATAAAAGAGAGAGCAACTTCATCAAAGGTCAGCTCTCCCCTCCTACCCTTTTGAGTTAGGGAAAAGGGTGACTTGAAGGAAAATCTCTATTAGGTTGCTATGAACTGCTTTTGAGGGGAAGGTATTGCTCGAATCTATGGGCTGTCCCAAAAGACTTCAAGACTGTATTTTTTTGTCCTTCTGGCTGAAGTAATCTTTTACCTTGTTCTAAAGCCCTGAAGATGTATGTTGGAAAGAAAGAAAGAAAATAAAAGATTTTACCCATGATTCAGGAAGGCTGGGCCTGTCTGGGCAACTTAACCTAGAAACAAGCGTATTTCATTTCTTTTCATTCTGTTACTCCAAGGGCATTGTAGATTATGAGAGAGGGTCTTATAAACCACAATATTCCTGTCTATGAATCCCTGCTTTTTAACTAGGCATGTAAAATTGTTCTCACAGGCTCAGTGGTAGATGCTCATAAATATGTTCAGTCAGTAGAGGCTTCATTTCATGTCACAATGTTCACAGACAGAGTTTTTGACAGACAGGTGACCCACCATCTGAATGAAAATTTCTTTTCAGCAAGGGTGGAATCCACCAGCTTACTGACCTCCTTGAAGTCTGGTTGAAAAGTTGCAACATGGCTGAAGTTTTTGTTTTGCTTTGCTTTGGTTTTAGGGTTTGGGTTTTTTTTCGTTTTCCTTGAGAAGGGTTGGGTTTTCTTTTGGTAATGTCAAATCAAATTGATTACAAAGTTTTCACCAAAAGAAAACATCAGAGGATTAGGTTCTCAAAACTGGGAGTTAGGCTGTAGGAGTGACACCATATTATACAGACCAGAAGGTGAAATATGCTGTATAGTTGCCTTTCTCCCCATAATGTAACAGAAAGAATGTGTACAGAGGAAATGTGGGATGTTTTTCTCTGCATGAGCTGCAGTTAAATTCTATGATACCGGGAGAGACCCACTCTGGATTCTTTTTCTTTGCTGTTATTTAATCTTCTGCAAACTACCTGTGTATTTTTTGATTATGTGAAAAAAAAAAGATGCATGATAAGTGGCAGTTACTCCAGTTCAAATCCCCTTCCTATCTGATTCAAAGCAAGCAGTACAATGAGTCCTGGATCTTCTGGATGCCACCAGCTTTTAGCACAGATACCTTACGAATTTTGCAAATAGCTGACTGAGGCTTGGAGTATTTCTTCTTCGACATTGACAGTAAGAATTGGTTAATAATTCAAAAGTAGTCTTACACGTTTTACTTTTCTCCTTTGTTTTTATTTGATATAAGAAAAACAAGCCATCTTATTATCTTAATATCTAGAATTTATATATCACAAAACCTGAAGAATATAAAAATTGCTGATATTTTACAGACTGGAGTAAATTCCCAAACATTTGGAAATAAGGTTGCAATATTTTTTATGTCTTCCTAATCTTAACTTAGTGGGCACTGAATAAATAGCAGATTCTGCTGTTTAGAATAAATAAATAGCAATAAATTGCAGATGCTGTACTTGAACTATCTATTCCTTTGTTATATTTCCAATTGTTTTTCACTTAGGTACTGGAGAAATTTGTTCAGCTATCTGCAAATCCACCAAAGTGAGGCCTCCTGAGTGTTTTGGAAGGAAGAGTTTCTTCTTTTCACTTTGCAATTCAAGGCACTTTTGTGACAGAGTTATACATTAGTAACCAAGACGTAACCTTTGGAAGGTATGCGTGCTGTGGTAATGATCTTTTCCTATGTTCCAAAGCATCTGCTCCCTTTGTAGCATGTCTGAAGTGGATTGCTATGGGACATGTCTGGGCAGGGATACATGATGCAGACAGAGCTAATGGAAAAAAAATGCACAGCAAGAGACTCAGAGGCCTTTTTTTTGTTTTTATTTTCCTCCTACTGAAAGCTGCAAATCAAGTTAGAAAAGAAGATAATTTTTGGAAGGTGTTATTTTTGCAGGAGGTTTTTTCCCATCATATAATCTTTCTGGTAATATCAAAACCAAAACCTATAATTATGTGGTAATGGTCTAAGGACACAAATAAAGACAGGTGATACGTAGGAACAGAGCAGACATTTTCTGTCATGTAAACCCTTTTTATGGCTTTCCATTCATCCTGCATTTTTCTGGTGTTCTGAAATAATTCTCAGTTCCTTGACCCATTTACAAGAATACAGCATAGATCCCACTTCAAAAGATTTTGTCTTCATTATTTCCTTCAGGTGGAGAATCACTTTCATCTCAAACACTAAAGCCTTGTATGACACAATTCTGTTGTCTCTCAGTAGAATAATGGGTATACATTTACCTTTATTCAAATCTGTGAGTAACTGTAATGCATTAACAAATGTAAAGATTAATATTATACTCAATTTTATTGAGAATTCTCATTAAGTAAAATTTTAGCCCGATGTCCAAAGGAAATGAAATGTACATGAAAGCATGGTGTAGATGTCTCTCTGTCTTCCCTACTAGTATTTGAACCTATTTGATAGCTTCAACCAACTTAGCATTTTAATGAGGACAGATTTACAGGTAAAGAAAAGGTATCCTATTAACACGAAAAGGTGGCTTGTGTGTTTAACCCTTATCAATTCATCAGAAAATCCACATGAAGGAGAACTGTGTCACCCACATGCAAGAAAGTTTCAGCTGGAGCTTGAAATACTTAGAAGCCAGAGAAAGAAATCCATAGGAAAATGCTGTTCATTTTCTCAAATACTCACAGGGCTACTTGTTAATAGCAGTCATTAATTTGAATCAGGGTTACTGTGCACTGTTTCTTTCTTTATGTTAATAAATTTTCTGTGTACAGAAGATATTCAGGATTAACAGTGCTGTGTTTCCACGTCTTATGTTAGGCAGTATAAAGTGAACTAATATTCTGACAATAATTAGTAAGACCTTAAAAAAACCAAATAGTGTATCAACTGTGACATCTGAGAAAGAAAATTCCAAAAATTTATGACTGTTATGTATTTCACATGTTTATTTCTCTTTGCAATTTTTAAAGGGTAAATATATCACTTGACTCAGAATGTAAAAAAGTTGGAAATAAGGAGAACACCAATGAAACATTAATAACTATTTTGTTCATTATTACCATTTGGCACTACCTCAACTGATTATCAATCCAGCTGTTTTAAAATAAAAAGATTCCTAATCAAACTTCTGAAGTCTCAGCTAGCCTGTCACAGTCATCTTTGTTGCAATAAAATGAGAAAAGACACCACATTTATGACAGTAGGGAGCTTAACGTCTTCTGGTGATATTTTGACTGTTAACATCTCCACCTGTATTTTTGGTAGTATGTTCCAATTTTCCAGGTAGTGTATTTCATTTTGCTTATTGAATTGTGGTTATATTTAAGCTGTTCCTCAGTACTTAAGAAAAACAGGCAATTGGTTTGCATGCTAACTGAGACCTCTACTGCTTAAAATAAAAGTGCAACACAACAAAAGACACATTAGAGTTCCAAGTGTGAACAGTTTGACCTCAACCATATCGATATTTTTAATATAAGGGTTCTGGTGCACACTGTTTAAATATGCAGAGGCAAATGGGGATGTCTTGCATTAAAGGCTGCTTCTAAGCTCTCCTTGATTTGCTTCCTAGTTGGGAATAGCCCAAACATGGGAGGTCCATGAAAGTCTCAGAGTTCACAGTGAGCCATAGAGCCAGACTGCAGGATGCTACCTGTTTTAGTGGTGGTGGGACAGAGAATGGCAAAGGCTTAATAAGGCAAAACCAGGCTCTCCAATCTGCAAATGGAGAAATGCAGCAGAGAAGTGGGTCATCCTGTACCATTGTTAGGAAAGTAACAGAGCATGATAATGTAAAATTAGCTGCCGCCGAGGCTGGAGTATGTATGTCTCACATTATCGCTGTGAACTATCTCAACTAGTATATTGTGAGACATCCTTAGGAGTGTTTTATAGGTGATTTAGTGAAAGAAGTGAGTTTCGGTTAGGAATGCCCATGGGAAAAAGGGGTAAAAGGGTCATATTCACAGGGTGTCAGCAATAAACTGCCCGAGAAAACTTTTCCTGTTGTGCTTGTTTATTTGCTTGGGTAACACACCAGGACTTGTGAACACCAGTGTTCCAAGTGATAAGTCATTACTTCCTCACAGCTATCATAGCTGTAAGACACTCATCAAGGAGTGTCAGTTAAGTCTCACTTTTCCACATCCACAGAGAAAAGGGACATATATTTCACATTGTGAATAGTGTAAAATACGAATCAAAGCCAGGACATATCAAGCCCTGCTAGAAGAGGTTATAATCTTATATGTATACATATTTCATGCAAATAGGACCTAGGAGTTCAAATCAAGCTCTTATCAGCTCTCCTCTATGTGACATATTTACAAGAAAAGATGTGTGAATGTCTAACTTTCCTTCTTAGTTATACTTGCATAGTGAATTAAAAAAAAAATCTTGTCAAAGGGAAGAGGAACTCTAAGTGGTTTCACTTGCTCTTGCACAGTCCTTCACTTTTTTTTATGCACAGCATGTATGAAATCCAAAACAAGGAAAGCATCCAACAGTTTGTGCCTTTGCTACGGACATGATGCTACGTTTTTCTTTTGGTGCACTGCTTCTCCAAGCAGAGTGGAAGCGCTGAGGGGCCCAGTTCAAAGGCAGTGATACAGGCAGCTCTCTGGCCCAGCTCAGCAACTTGTGTGCAGGTTGGGAGTCCAGCTCTGCACAATCCAATGCAGGCTTGGGACACAAACGTGCTCTTTCAGGGAGCTGTGTGCACAACACTTGCTGTTTTTACACAGTCAGCCTTCATAGTTCCATAATTTAGAATGCATTTGGAGAGTGAAATTTATTTATCAACATTTACACTAACACCTTCTTGTAGGTTATTTTATTTATGTTTGTTGCTTTTTCTGCATTCAAGCTCAATTATTTGTATGGCTTGTAAAATGAGAAAAAAACCCCAACAAACAAAAGCAGCTTGGCTGCCTTTTGAAAAAGTTACAAGAGATAAAGGCACATGACAGAAAAGGATTTGTTAGTAGTAGTTTTTATGCTTTTAAACTGATACACCTGTACATATCTGCTCCATTTTTTAATTGTTAATTCCAAGAATATGCAAAGAGGTTCTTTAAGAATAACCATGAGGTGAAGTAGTTGAAATAGCATAACTAGTTGAATGCAGTAATGGACGACTTTTTTTGTCATATAAATCCAGACATGAATTTATGTGACGCTTTTGCTTGTGTCTGTTCTAGGGCAGGATGTTGCAAATAAAATACACTTTAAAACCCTTTTTCTAGTTGCATTAACTGAATGTGCTGAAACATAGCGCATGTGAAACTAGGGAGTGGAAATTTCAATTTGCCATTACTCAGATGGAAATACCAGGAAGAAGAAAGAGAGCCAAGCAATGTGGTAAATAATAAACTAAAATGGCAGAAATCTATCAATATTAGAATCAGGAGAACATCAGAGACATCTTCAAGTTTGTAAGTCAGTAATATGTGGAGAGTCTGTAAAACTGTGGATCATACGGTGATCAGTTCTACAGATATGGTAGTTAAGGAGAATATAGTGATAGAAAGGAGATATAGAAGTAGCAAGGAAGCATGGAAGTGTATATAAGTGATAGAAAAAGTAATGATGGAAACAACTAACATAAGCTACATGGTAAAACATCTGGGGGAACAATGAAGTAAACCAACAGGATCACTGCAAGATATATGGCCAACACAGATAAAGATAATAGAAAGGCTTAAAAAGGAAAAGAAAAAAAAAATCTTCTCAGTCATAGTTGAATAAGAAGAGGAAAACTGAGGCCTGGAGACAAGATGTGAGTTCGTTTCATACAACCTGTAGCCTCAGGAAGCTGATATGATGGAATTCTATCGCTGGTGAATGGCAGGGACATTGGGAATGATTACTCACTAGTTACTCCTAACATATGAAGGGTATGAGGCTCAGCCAACACAAGTAGGAGGCAGAAGTTTTAGGAAGACCGAAGGGAAATATGGTTTTCATACAAGTCATTATTACACTGTGGACCTCCTTACCTCAGAGTATCAAGAAAGTCAAAGGTCTAAATGGCTTAAAAATGTAATAGATAATTTTTTGGAGCAAAGACCTGGAGTTTGACTACTAACACTGACCCACTGGTTGCTGGAAGCTTTTACCAGATGGAAGAGCATTCTGTACTTGCCCTATTTCTTACAATTTTTTCTCTGAATATCTGCTGTTGGCCACTGTGGGATACTGTGCTAGACTGATCTTTGCCTTGACCCCTTATGGAAGTTGTGATCAAGGAAACATTTCAGGCAAGAAAAAAGACGTCAGTAAACTGATTTCATCATCACTCTAGTTTTTCCCAGGATACAGATAACCCCTCAAATTATAATTTTATACAGATGAAAAAGAGTTTCTTGTTTATTTTTTAAACATGAAGTTAGGAATTTGTTATCAATCCATCAGTATTTGAGTCATAACAGAAAGGCTGATGTTTTACATTTAAGCTATTTGCCTAACTAGTAGAAAGAAGAAACTTTTTTGTGCCATAGAGAAAAGCCAGGCTCGGTAAGCTGAAGTGTAGGACCCAGACAACAGGCTCCCTGTTTATCCCTCCCTTGAGGTGGATATCAGCAAAGCACAGCAGTGTGGGCATTCTTCAACAGCATAATAAAGGGATAACGAGTCTTTCAAAAGTGATATTTGAGTACGTAAAAAGGCTTCAGATTCAAAAATGATTTAAATCACTGTAAAGTTTTGGACATTCTTCTCTAGGAGGTGAAAATACATTCAAATTACTAAGCAATAATACAGTATTTCTGAATAGATTACACTAACAAAAAAGCAAGAAGCACAGTCTTCTGAAATGAAAAATAATGTTTATGCTCCAGGTTTAATTTTAACCAAATATTTGAACTTAATCTCTGAACAAATCAGCAATTCTATAAGGAAATCCATTTTTATTCCTATTCAGACAGCCAAATGAATAATGGAACAGAATAAAATCATTCTTCTCAAGACAAATGGCCTTCTAGATCTGGGTAATAAGAAATACAGGTTAATTCTGCTCTGTGTTTGGCCTATATACTTTTGACCTGTTTATTCATCTTGTTAAGTAAAAATAACTGAATGTTTACATTACTGCATAAATGGTTGCTAAATAAGCTTAGTTCCTTCCCATTTTGATCATTCATGTCATTAATATACTTGCTTAATGAAACCTGAGTCAAGAAGGCAAGTAATTCAGTTTTAGGTTGGATTTTATTCAGCACTAAGGAATCAAACCAAGCAATAAATCAAACTTCAAACACTTGAGCCATTGAAAATAACTATCACAACTGGCACCAAACTTTTACTAATTAACTGGAGATTTCATAATGATTATAGGTGAACGGTGTTGTGGTCCTTATGGACACTAACAGTGAATACCTTTTATGAGCATATATTTCTGTATTCAGGCTATGTCCATATGTTTATCTGCTGTCCTCAAGGCCCTCTTAAAAATGAGAGGCTGCATCTCATGAGGGTATCATGGGAGCACAACTTAAGGTACAATAACTACTCGCCATCACATTCAGTCATGTAATGTGAAACATATTAGTTTGCCTGCACTGTGTATGTACTATATAGCCTGGACTGGGTCTCCTCCTGGGCTTTGAGTTTGTTCCCAATTAATGACTCTTTGCCTACCAATAAAGATAAATAATGTGATTGATAACTGAAGTAATTTTCAGAGTCCAACATTTTCCAGCATTTCTAATCAAAGCTGTCTTACACAAAGACATTTCTGCTGTGCTTCAGCCATTGAACATTAGTAAAAGTTTACCTATACAGGTCTCAAATAATTTTTTGACAAGTACCCTCTATAGTGATCTCAAATAGACATTTTTTTGACAAGTACCCCTGATATCCACTGAGGATAAAAAACCCCACTAGGATGATGTAATATTATGTTTCTTATTTTCCCAGTAATTTCATACACATACAAGTGTGTGTGTGCACGCGTGTTTGTGTGGACGTGTGTATGTATTTGCCCCCAACTTACATATATATCTATATATGCATGTGTATATTTATGTAGGTATGTGTGCATATATGTATACATATATATATGTATGTATATGCTACTGAAAGCAGTTGTTCAATGTCAGTTCACCACTTAATTATGAAAACAAAACCATCCTTTGTAGTCATGTTGGTATTCGCTGCAGACTATCAGGCTGATTGAAAGGGTATAAAGAGCAACCATCCTATAACCCTTGCAAGTAGTTCATGTAAATCTTAGCTGAGACATATTGGGAGAAATTTTACACTATGCACTGCAATTTCCCATTTTGTGTTTGTTCTGTGAATAGACTCCAAACTCCAGGACCATCAGACCAAAGTATTTCATGAACTAAATCCAAATTAGTAGCAGGGAATGGCAGCTTTATTGCTGAGGGTGAAATTATGTCCCATTCCAATACTGTAATTTAAAACAAGCCTCACTTGCTTCTCATGACCATGACTTGCGAGCACTCCACAGATGTACATTTTTCATAATTTTTGTCATTTTGGGATATGGTATTGCTGTGGTTTAATCCCAGTAGGCAGCTAAGCGCCACACAGCTGCTTGCTCACTCCCCCCTGGTGGGATGGGGGAGAGAATCAGAAGGGTAAAAGTGAGAAAACTTGTGGGTTGAGATAAAGACAGTTTCATAGGTAAAGCAAAAGCTGTGTGCGCAAGCAAAGCAAAACAAAGAATTCATTCACTACTTCTCATGGGCAGGCAGGTGTTCAGCCATCTCCAGGAAAGCAGGGCACCATCACACGTAACAGTTACTTGGGAAGACAAATGCCATCACTCCGAATGTCCCCCCCTTCCTTCTTCTTCCACCAGCTTTATATGCTGAACAAGATGTCATATGGTATGGGATATCCCTTTGGTCAGTTGGGGTCAGCTGTCCCGGCTGTGTCCCCTCCCAACTTCTTGTGCACCCCCAGCCTACTCGCTGGTGGGGCAGTGTGAGAAGCAGAAAAGGCCTTGACGCTGTGTAAGCACTGCTCAGCAATCCCTGTGTAATCAACACTGTTTCCAGCACAAATCCAAACCATAGCTCCATACCAGCTACTATGAACAAAACTAACTCTATCCCAGCCAAAACCAGTACAGGTACTTCCACATATTTTGGTAAAATAAATTCTGAAGGACTTCCCAAAGAATCCGAAACTTCTGCAGATTCTCCCCAGTGAATATTAGACAGGTTAGGACCTTAACAAAATTATTTCTGAGTTTCATTTCTGTTAATATGTCCTCGCCATTGCAAGAAGTTTGTATGAAACTTTGCATAACTCAGAGTTGCTAAAAAGACTCAACTCTCTGCTTTCAGATTATCTGTTCATTACCGAGTGTCCCATTTATCATTTTATAGGATCTTCTATTGCTGAGCTTTTCAGCCCAGGAAAATTTGTTGCAGTGATGTCAAAATATAATGTTTCCATAATTATTTTAATTCTTTTATCTTGTTTTTCCTTCTTCTTTTGTTCCTGAGTTCTTAGTATTATAGGAGATAGCACCAAATCCATAAAGATTTTTTATGTAATTTCCCAGTGTGTATGTGAATAATTTTTTTTCAGATATTTTATATGCAAGTTAAATTTTCAACTGACTGCTGATGCATTGCATTATTAAAAACCAGGGTAAACATTTCTTTTATGAATACTGCGTTGGAAAGAGTTTCGTCGGTATTTATAGATAACTTGACACAACTTCTTAAAAAGGTATTCTAAAAAATTAAAGCTGGTGTCCCTGCTATGTGCAATTGTTTATTTTCAACTTCAGAAACTTTTGTCTCTTTTTCTGTGTCCCAGCTGTTAAGCATGGTAGATAATTTGTTAGGGAATAAGTATCAAGGTAGCCCTTGATGCCTGTAGGCAAAGACCATTAGGATCAAAGTAAAACTGACTCTCTGGAACAAATATAAGTGATTTAGTCTAATGTTTGGCTAACTTTCAAGTATAAACAAAATTATACAGTTTTATGCTGCATTGGCCAACATAAAAAATCCAAAAACCACAGATGCCAGAAAGACACAGCTGTACGTTTGTCTCTGATAATCCACCTGATTAAGATTCACTGCTACATACTGGGAAAAATTCTACTCCCATGTGAACTAAGATATATCAGTAAATTCAACCAAGAATAGAATTTGGCTTGATTCACTATTTCTCTTTTGATAAATTTATTCCCCAATTGTTTACTCTTAAACCCCCTCAAAACAGTCAGTTGGTTGTTGTGGGGTTTTTTTGCTTTCAACTTGTTGGTGAAACAAAACATTCAGTTGTTACTTTTTTTTTTTTTTAATTATTCACTTGGTTAAGTAAATAAGCTTAGAGAAAAAGGAAAGATATTTTCATTTTAATAATGAATAATGGCAGAACAATGGGTGATCATTTCCAAGTCTGCTGCCACATTATCAAAAAATGAGAGAATAATGAGAGTAAAAAAAGAGGAGCATAACAGTAGTCTTCAAATTTGCAGAGGTAGCCACAAAGGGGAAGATAATAAACTGTTTCCCACACTCATTTTGGTGAAAACAAGAAATAATTGATTTAAGTTGCAAGATTAACAGTATGAGCAAGTGTTTTAAGTGTACAGAATACCAGAGAACTTTTCCTAGGAATACTATGGATGGCTCATCACTGAAATCTTAAAAGAAGATTAGACAAGCATCTGTCCTGAATTATATAATAAAAGGGGTCCTGGTTTTGCTGCAGGAAGATAAACCAGATATTTTGACTTGCTGATCGAGTCTCATTTTCCACAATTCAACAAAAAACAAATGCTTTTCACAGGGACAGATTCAGCTTTTAATAGTGCCACAATTTTATTGCTTTAAATCCTTCACTGTTTTACTTCATTTTACGTATGACAATACTGCATTAGGCAGGTAACCTGTAGAAGGGGTTTTTTAAAGGAATGATACTGATGAAAGGAGGTATGGAGTAACATATTTTGGAAAGTCATTGAAAACCTATGGGACAACCAATGAACTACTTTTAGTAATGACTCACCGCTGTAACCAAAGCCGAGATCTGTGACACTTATAAGTACACTAAACAGGACATAATTAATAATGTCTTGCCTTAAACCCAGATATAACAGATACTAGTGTAAAAAACAATATAGACATTATTTATGATGTCATAATGAGAGACAATATGTAACTATTTTACCTAAGCATGTGAGCAATGTGACCACCAAAATGGGGAACAAGAATGTGTGTGGTGGCACATTGGAGGAATCCAAGTAACAAAAATTGCTGGACGAAGAGCAAGATGAGCCCAAGAGACTGTGGATCAAGCGAGACATCCTGCTCAGACTGGCAAGACAAAAAAAGGAAGATAAGCAGTACAGGGAGCAGAGGAGACCCCTTTGGGGGAAGGTCACAATAGCATAAAACATCAAGCGTGAAGAATGATGAAGAAGAATTTGCTTCAGTTCACACTTCTTTTGTTAAAGCACTCTCAAACCCGATCACCTTGATGTCCGTGACTAAGACCATCAACGCCTGTATACACCAGTGCCAAATATATGGTATCAGCTCTGTGGTATTGCATACTCACACCTACTTTAGTTAGCAGTGTTAAGAACTAGCAGTTTTGTACATGTAGTGAAGATGCTTAATATTGCATAAGAACTGACCACTATCATGATGTGTGAATGAATATATTTAGCAAAGTTTAGCTCTCAAGTTTAAAACTGGTCTGATTTATGGGTCTTCTAAACACTCCTTTCACAGAGATGTCTAGTTCTCCAATTAATTGGGACTCAATTGCAGCGCTACTTAAGCTGTATATTATCTATCTCAATGTCTTTAGTTCTCCATGCTCTAACTTGAGTTTTAATTGTGAAATTTTTGTTAAATGCCATGAGAATCGTCCAGTTTCTTTACAGAATCCTTTATTTTAAGTCTGTCTTCAGCTAATTTAGACTCGGATTTAGAAAAATAGAAACTGAAATTGCTCTTATAATGCTGATGTTTTTATATGCTAAGATTATGGTCACGCAAAACACTTGGGAAAATTAATAATGCTTATGGTCTTACAGAAGGCATAAACCTTTGAAGGACCAGGTCTCTATCTATATAGGGTTCTGATCCTTCATTCATTTCTTACGCAGAATTGTCAATGATACCAAAAGAAGTCTTTGTGCAGCAGAATAGCAGAAGTGGTCATTTAGCTAAAACAGTGATTCAGGAATCCTTAATCGAGATTGAGAAGCTAAGCTCAGAAATTTTTTTTTTTTTTGCTATTGTTTGCTTAGACTAACCTTTTACTATGATAACTCCTTTATTTGTGTGTATTTTTGTGATGTTAGATATGAAATACCTATTTAATTAAAGCCCTAATTGCAGGAAAATTGCCTGCAGTTATGAAAATTAAATACCGACATTGTGATTTATAGAAAAATTGGCAGGCTTAGTAAATTTTGAATCAGTAGAAAAATAATTATTTGTTCGAATACATTATCACACATAGAATAAAGTATGGTGATTAATACTTCAAAAAGAAAAAAATTAAACCAGGACAAAATCCAGGAATGTCATGCTATTCACAGACTCCTGAATCAAATAATTTCCTTTCCATTCAAAACAGCCAGAAAGATATACTTTGCTGAAAATATAGTCCAGGATGTATTTTATGGAAGTATTTGTGATAAATTGTAGACATTAGCACCTCTTTATTTCAAAATGTGTGGAGAATCTCTAAATGCGGTTTTCACATTTCTCTGATAAAGGCTTGTAATCTAAGTCCTGAGAACTTCTAAGATCCCGTCCTTTACATACTAAAAAGGAAAAAAAAAAAAAAAAAGGAAGCTTAAAGAGCTTAAAATCCTTGATAACTGTATTAGAGCAGAAATTCAAAGCATAATTGGTGCTAAATTTAATTATGTGGAGTATGCAGGGTGAAGAAGATGAGTGCAAGCAAAGAGTGAGTATAGGGGTTAAGCTAAGGTCACTGGAGAAACTGCAACTGCACAGTGAAGAAAAAATGGTATGAAAATGTGTCTGCAGAATATAAATGGTGGAATGATTGTCTTGGTCTCCACAAAAACTTCGAAGATATGAGACATAAAATGGCAAAGGTGTTTGCTGAAGCTGAAATATCAATATGATATCAGCATCTTATACTTGAACTTATCAAGAGTGATCACAGATCTGGCTGATCCTGGCAGTTACAATTTCAACCAGAATCTGAAGAGAACAAACACCATTTCCTGGCAGTACAGCTGGGTGAGGGGAGATTTCACAAATCAGGAGTCCCAAACCTGATAAACACAAGCACTTTATGTTTCCATTGGCAAAATAGGTAAACTGTAGAACAATGCTTAATGATCAGCTATGTTAATAAACTACAGAACAAAGCTGTATTCATTTTGCAGGTCTCCCGTCTAAATCATGTCACTTGGATTTCTTGGAGAACAAGAGGATTTTACATACTCTAGCAGTTTTCAGAAAATTGGGGAATGGAGAATATTAGAATAGATGAATATCACAGAATAGACTTTTAATGGAGCACAGCAGTGGAAAACTGCAGCAAAAGAGCCAGTATTGAAGATAAAAGTACTAAACTGTGAAGAAAACTCCTTGAATATCTGGCAAGGGCTGAGACAATGCCAGATCTGCAAAGGAAGGACAATAGCATTACAGTTAGACTTTGACTTAGGGCTCAAATAACAGCCTGAACTGATGAGTCTTAATGAAGTCTATGAAGTAACTGCATGTGCTTTTAGTCATTGCAAAGAGAATAAGAACCACAGCAGTTTACAGAGCTGAATGCATTTTGCTTCATTTCTGCAAAGGACTCCATTTAAATGCAAAGGCAATTGCTGCAGCCTAGCTGACACGGGGTGAAACACTGACATAGCAATGCATTGCATTGCCTTCACCATTACAAATACATTATCCAGGTAATATGTTTAAAAACTTCTTAGTTGCCTCTGCAACTAATTAATGTTATTTTCTGTTTCCATATTGTGGGACCTCTGCCATGTTGCATATGTGGAACTTCAGGTAATATTTCAGTATTAGTGCAAAAGTACCCTCAGAACACATAACAAGAAGTTATCGAAGGGAACCCTTTTCTGCCTTGAAAAAAAGAGTGTTCAAACAAACACATTCTTTATAAAATGGCACAATTAAATATTACTAGAAAATAGAATGGAGTAACTACTTTGAAAGCAAACAAGGTGTTGTTGGTACAAAACCCAAGGACAACCTGGGAATTAAAGCTAGGACTGGAGGTCGGGAGGTTTCATCCCTCGTTTTTGTTATGGCAGAGCCCTACATGTGAACTTTGACAGGTGCCCTTTCTCCCACCATTTCCCATATTTAAGTCATTCACTTTCTGAAGATCTGTGAGGTTAATTCCTCCACACTTTCAAATTTGCAAGGAGTTCATTAGCTAGGGTGAGCACCATGCAGTCATACCTACAACATTGTCTAATATCATCTTGTTATCTTGGAACTGAAAAGAGATAACATGAAGGAATGCTGCAAAGCAAGATTTATGGGAAGAACAATAATTAGATATTTTTGGCACAGCTTGCCCATGTAACATAAGCAAATTCTGTTTCACTGGTATCACTGAAGTGGCATACACATATACGAACACTAGAGCGGAGCCCAGCTTTTCATTTAAGCCCAGGGTTTTTCTGTGCTACTAGAAATGCCGTAGAACAACTAAGGCTAATAATTCAGAGCAATACCGGAGTAGGCCTGCAGCACCTGAACAGCTGAAGGGAAGAAGATTAAATTTTTCTCTCACACACACATGCACACACACACTCTCAGTGTAGTCTGTGGCAAAATTCTCTTGAGTTAGAAAATGGGTCAAGCTAGATGGTGTTAAAGCTTATCTACATAATGCTTCTGTTCTTGGGACTCAGGTTTTCTGACAGGAATCAAAATCAGGACAATTTTTCCTGCTGCTCAGGTGGAGCCAGCGTTCAAACCACCTGTGAGGCACCGATCCCTCCTGCTGACCTGTTCACTAGGTGAACAAAGACTGCGGCCGGCTATCCTTGCACCATTACTTAAAATTAGACAGAATGGAGTCTTGCTTTCCCTCTTGGCAACAAGTATTCATAACAGGCTGCTTTTTTACATCACCTCACACTTTATTTCCTCTGAAGTTGAGGATTGTTATTACAATTATAAACTCCAATTTAAATTAATGCACATGAGTTTTGACATGTAGATGTTAAAAAATATCTTAAATGTCAACAGTAATATGAAATTTAGGGGATGCCTTTCACCTTCCCAGTGCTTTCTGGGACAATTTTCAAGGTTTCTTTTCAAAAGTGCTTCAATGAAAATACTGAAAATATTTTCTTAAAGATTTTTTTCTCTGCTTTTGAAAAGAGAAAGTGTGAAAGAAGCGACATGATGCCTCTTTCATTGTCACAGAGCTTGCACACTTTGCAGGATCAATGGTTCAACACAGCATCACAAATCCATTAATACGTGGCTGCCAAAATGGGCTTTAAAGCATAACCGTCAACTCAGAAAGGCAGAAAAAGCCCACATACAGTGTTATGAAAGCCACATCTGTGTAAAAATCTCTTAATGTAGGCTAACCAATTGACAGCCTCCCCAGGTCTAGAGATGTTTTCATCTTTGTGGTCTTTTGTATTTGTATTGATGAGACAAACCTGTTTATAATGTAAACATGAACCCATGAGTGCATCTATGCTTCATCTCATGCATTCTGAGTAGACCATTTGAGTCAATAGGTGCTCATAGTGTGTCAAAATAAACCTATTTTGTAAATCTTTGCAGTTAAGGTGCATGCACGAATCAGGCTTTGAGTTGTAACTCTTTATCTATTAACAATGCTGATGTTTTAATATATTTTGCAGAAATCCAGCTTTATTGATTTCAGTGCATATTAGCTAGAAGAAAAGGCTCAACTCACCTCTTAAAAACAATAAAAAGTCATCCAGACTTTGGAGAACTAAAAGGTTATCTAAACTGTATTTCTCAGGTTTCTTAACGACTGCTAATGAAACATTACACATTTGACACTTCTACAGAATGAACTGGGAGGATTAAAGAAAACATAAGAAATAATAAGATCCCGCATTTTCCTTTTTTTCCCTACTACTGATTTGTGGTGTCCCATGATCATTTTAAAAGTGATATGTGCAATCCTTATCTGTCATGGAAACAAATTCATTCGCTGGGTGGCTGAACAACATGAGGTGAAATAAATTTCTCAGAAGCCTATCCCCGGAAGGCTGCTATCCATTACTGTTACAAGTTTGCAATGGAAATGGCTTTACTGCTACGCAGAGAGTATGATAAAATTTAAAGCCTTGTGAAAGATACATTAGAACAATAAATATAATTCAAATAATATATTAGTGACAAAATATTGCTGGATGTGATATGTTTGTTTATTCTGACAATTTTTTGAGTTTATCAAAGTAAATGTAGAACTCCTTAAATCTGAAAGTTAACCCAAGGAGTAATAAAAGTGAAAAATGATGCACAAATTGATGTATTCACATAGCATGGGGATTAACACTTTCTCTTTTTACCTATATATAGTACCTAGATTTGCAGACTCTCTGGCAGATGTGATCATCATAAATCAAAAGATTCATCATAGTCAGCTACCTGATTTCATCTTAACTCTTCCAGATGTTCACTGTCTATACTTTAAAAGAACATTATGGATGATTATCCTCTTTTCAACCAGGAGTATTAAAGCCTGTATATCTAGTGTAATTATAATTACAGCCTGATCACACAAGGCACTGGGTAGCCTCAGCACACAGCCTTATTTACAACAAAGCACTTAAATATATCTTTGAAGATGTGTGCTAAAATACTATTGCTTTAAGCAAGACTTAAGTCCAAGCTTAAATACAGGCATTGGCTTTAAACCTGTAACGACATGTGGGTTGATGGCAGTCACATTGCAAGTTTGTGGTTGTTCTTCTCCCAGATAATTCCAGCTTTATAATTGCCACTGACATATTATATTCAAACGGATTGATTGAACACCAAATGTCTAATACAATAAATGCTCCAGTGAAGCAACAACTTACTCTTTTAAAGTTTTGCCAGATTCTTTAAATTTCACTTCACCATTGATTTTTAAATATGAAAAGAAGGAAAGGTGTCACTTGTCTGAATAAGTAAAAATAATAATATTTCATCCATAAAAAAGCCTTTAGTCTTTCCCATTTTCGGCAAAAAAGATGGGAGAAGATATTTAGATAAAGATTTAACCTTAAATAAAATTTCTCCCTAAGAAATGGGTTCTTGCAAGGTAACTTCTCTGGATATCAGTCTGTGTCTGAACAGCGGACTGGGGTCCATTACATGGCCTCAGGCTCTACAGAGTTTTGCGTTGTTTTGTTCCCACTCGGCAAGGACTCTCACTGCATGATCCACCTCTCTTTTGCAAGGAAGCCAGATATTAGGTATAATGTTGCTAACATAACAAGCTCCACACAGTCTACTTTTATGCTCTAGGGTGTGTTCCTGGGGTTCAGCCCAGCTGGTGAGTACTTTGTATACGCATGTTGCCATCCAGCCGCTCTATGTCATGAGATCAATGTCTGAAACTTCTGACTGCCACGGTCACTTCCCCATTATGCTCCAGACAAGCCTGTTGGTTATCTGATCCTCTAGTTTAAACTCTCTAGTGAGTATGTTCTGGGGAAAAAAAAAAAAAGCCTGGCAAAGAATTTTCTTACAACCGTCACTTTATGGTTTTAAGTCCTCAGAAATTATGACTTCACTACCAAACGTCAGACTTTCTGTGATGTATTCCCTGCCCATTCTGGTCTCACCTTTTGTGAGTTTGAGGACTCTCAACATGTCAGACTGGAGAGATCATCCTGCCCTCATCCTTCTTTCATGATATGATTATTTTGTTGTCTTCTATGCTTATTTCCACCTCTCGTGCTAGCAATATCCATTCAAAATTGGTTCCCACTTTTTTATCCATGTCTTTTGTATGGCAAGTTTGACCTTTTCTCTGCAAAGGCTCCTTGAACCAAACATTCAGTGTTCCATGGAAATACACCAGTAGCTAAAAGACAAACAGCCAATTTTCCTTGACTGTAGCATTGACAATTTCACAACAATAGTCTTCATTGAAGTTTTAAACCCTTTTCTTGGTCAGAGTAGCTGTTTGAAGTGCAATTCAATAAGCTATCCAGTGCAAGTTAGACAGGTGTTAGCAAATAATACAAAATGGAGTTCCTACTACAGATACATCTTACAACTTTAAAAATGGCCATCAGTCCTGTTTAACATTACAGGACATCGATAGTGCAGATTGTGAGGAAGAACAGCATCCACAAACATCTCTGATTCTTTTTTCATGCCCTTAGTAGTGAAACAGTGAAAGAAGATGAGCCTGTATTTGGCAAAGCCAGTGAAATACAGTCTCCTTGACTTCAGCAAGCTGTGTGTGCATCATACCCTTCAGCTTAACTCTGTGAGAGCTTCAGAATAAAATATGTAGTTGCATTAGTGTTTATAAAGATAGGATAATATTTTCTAACTGGCTTATGTTCATGTATTACTGGGAGAATGGCAGGGAATGACATGTTCACAGGGAACTTCTTGCTTTCTGAAATAGCACAACTTTTACGTAGTAACTTTCTCAAAGTTAACGTCTCCTCTAAGTTATGGCTACACAGGTGAGGGTTTCGGTAGAACCACATACTGTACAGATAATAGGATGGAATCACAGTTCTGCTAACTCTGTGCTAAAGAATACAATTCTTTATGTTCATATTTGATTTTTCTAGCCTTGCCTGACCTCTCTTACACTTCCATTTGAGTCAATTGAATATTTTACCCTAACCTACCCTTTGGCTCCAATAAAAGAAAAATGAAGCAATATTGGCATACATTGATCTTCTCTCTTTCCATAATCTCTTTGTCAATGTCAAAAGGAGTAAAAAGTTACAGTAGCTTTTTCGTAGGATACCAGCATATCTCAAGTGAATGAAAGATAAAATAACTGTTTCCGTCAAGAAAGAAAAGTAGACAGTGAATACTTGCTAATGATTAATTTTTAGATGTTATCTATGATCCTCCTTACAGGATTTAATTTTAAGTTCACACTTAATTAGAATGGAAAGCCACTTCTGCACTTAAACAGTGCAGAATAACATATTTCAATTGTTTTTTCACCTTGTTTGTTAAATGCAAATATCCAAGTTAGTGCTTATCAGTTAATTTTCATTTTACAAGTGGCACTAAACTCTTCTGAGAGCTACATACAGGAAGACTTGTCTTTCCTCTATCATGGCTAAATATTTTTTATCGAGAGGTCTAGAAGAGTATATAAGTCTTCTGTGCAATTGCAATTTACATAACCATGACTTAGCAACATGTCAGAATATCATGGTCATGTTAGAAATAATGAAGACAGCTGAAGAAATATAGAATTTAAAAGTGGGTAGTGGTTGCAAAGGTTATTTTGGGATAGTACTTACAATTGAATGTAGAAGCAGCTCAATAATGTTTGTTGCATACCTTTTCATGAAGATTTTTCAATGCAGTTTGAAAATAGCAATGAAGGAGTGATGTATGTAAAGAATTTTCCTCCCAGTAGTATACAAAAATATCTAATGTATGAGCAGGGCCGTATGATATGGTAACCTGTATGCTTTAAAGCACTGCTTTAAGATGTTCTATCTTATAGGATATTGGTATCTAAATACCTCTGGGGATATAGACCCAAAATTATTTCTCTTTGACTGGTTGGGTAAATTCATTTCACTTTCACTTAAATCTTTTTGTGCTGATGTATAACTGAGTCTTAGCATAAATGAATGCAAAGTGTCATGCTTTTTTTTTCTTATTTCTTTCATAATATAAACTAAAATCGTTTCACCTTCTTGCAGGATATTTAGCTTGATGTTACTGTTGAAAATGGTTTTCTGGATGAGTTCCATAGGCAGCTTAGGCACAGTCACCTGGAGGATCAGCATCTTGTGTTGCACTCATGGATTCTTGTGTTTGGTGTAAACAAGGAATAAAGCATAATTGACAGTCAGAGGTTGCATAAGCCCAAGTTTCATTACATTATCATATAAGGATAGTATGGTGATTACAAAGCTTATTACCTGTGTCTAAAATAATCTCTCTTGTGAAATATTGCATGTAGGAAATAGAGAAAGTGCTCTAAAAATCACTGAGAAACATGTCAAAATTAAGTCTGACAAATACTGCAGAATTACATTAATGTTACTGAGATAGACTTCTGATATTAAAAATATGTAGAATCCCCCTCCAATGTAATTTCTATGCCCATTTTCCATTATAATGTTGTATTATTACTCCCTCAATAATTTTTATTCAGAACTCTGAGCTATAAACCCTGACACAATTTGTCAGGCATCTATGAAAAACAAGAAAATCAAACCTTTCATGGATTCTAGATCAGAAGAAAACAAAGACTGCCTTAAAAAACTGTTGTCATCTTTGTATTCTTTCATCTCAGTAACGACTTATCTGTAGAACAGGTACTTCTTACTTTCAAATATCCATGAAAAATGTAAGTTTCAACAATGTGATGAAATAACCAAACATAATAAACTCCCTTGTGTCACCTGAGCCATACAAGCTCATTGCAAATTTGAGCAATGTGTGTTTTCATCAATTTCTGTCACTGATTTGCCCTACATTACATTTGCTGTGGACTAAAAATGCCTGTCTGGTCAGTCAGAAGGGCTCAGGTCATGCTACCTGGACTGCTAAACTTGTCTCAGCCTTTATACACTGCCCACAAGAAGCAAAGTAAGTTGTAGATAGATAGGTTATTAATTATTATTGTTGCTTGTCATAAAGGAGTCTAGTCATCCTTTTTTTTTTTTTAAAATGAGTGTGATCCCCTTTTTCACTCCATCAAGTCTATTCACTAGCAGGGGAAAAGATGATTTTAAAAGAAAACCTCATTCTTGATAACATTAGAAATAGCCAGGAAAATATTAGTGTAAACCACACCTAGGTGTCTCCTCCTCTGACTTTATGCATCTGTGCAACAAGATAGGTCTAGATATAAAGTCACAGTCTATTTTGAATCTCTTTATGGCTATTTGGATTGAAGACTGACATTTGTATATACAGCTCTCCATTAGCTTGGTAAGACTTAAGTACTATCACTTGATCCTTACACTTTACCTTTGGTCTTCTAGGGGCAGCTGCCTTTCTGCAGAGTGGCATTTAAATATTTTGTAACCCATACAGAGTCCCTGTTGTTTCACTGGTAGTGAATACACAATTGCTGGTATCTATTTTAGATGTTTGTATAAAATATGAAGAAAGGTTATATTGATACATATCTCAGCTTCAGCTTGCTGGCACTAATGGATGTTTAAAGAGGCTGACATTGCTTGAAGCATCTTTTTCTGTTGCAGAAAGTCATTTGACAAAGCTTGGGTTCCTGGCAATTGTGCAACTGTTCAACTCTCCCTAATAAATTGTCCATCCCAAATCAACCCCACAGCTTTAAACACGCTGCTACACTCCCTTAGTCATCAGAATCTAATCTGTATCTGCTTTCAGGCATAGTTTCCATTCCTCTTCTAGATTATGAGATGTTCCCAGCAGTGATCATCATTTACTACATATTTCTAGAGATTTAAGCACAATGAGACCCAGATAGGTCAAGTACTATCTCATAAAATGTTAAATCAAACTATTGGTAATTTCAGGATGCTTATTTTAATCAAAACTGTATCTGAGGTAAAATGTAAGCCTTACTCAGAATAAATACAGAATAAAAAGGTTACAGATGATACCTTGTTTTTCACTTCTTCTTCTTGTCTTGAGTTTAGATATCCAAACTGCACTCAGATGATTCTCCAGTAATTTGGATGCATTTTCTTGAAATGTAACTCTCCTAGGTCAGACTGTCAATTGACCTATATATCTGTGGCTTTAAATGATTTAGAAAGATTCTTCTTCACCCCGTGTGATCTGGTTTTCTTCAGTATGACAAGGGCTGGCAAAGACCTGCAAGGTGCTGTCAAAATATGCCAAATCCAATACTTCCCCAGCCTTGTCTAGCCCATCACTCATTCACCATAACAGCTACTGTTCTTTTCAAATGAACTAGGATGCATAGATGTTTGGTCTGTGTCTGCTGACTCTCATGTATTGTGAGGTCTTAGAAAAAATCACCTGGACAGCAAGAAGTATCTCCTGTAAGGGTATGCCATAACTCAAGGCCTGACCGAGATCAAGGAGTCAAAGACCTCTTTCTCTCCAGCTACCACTGTTATTCCAGGCCTGGCACTGAGAACAGTGGTCACTTACTGTCAGACACCCTCCAGGATTGCACATCAACACTGCAATTATGAATACTAACTCCACAGCTGTCACTGTCACCCATTCACTTCATAATTCTCCTCATTCTTTCTGTCTCTTTCTTCTGCCAGTGTACAGACAAAGCAAGGTTTGGGGCCATTTCAAAATGCTTTCTATTTCCCATGCTTTATCTTTGTATCTGGGGTCAGAAGGCTTCACCAATCACTGTAGGAGCAAGCTTTAGAGAAGGCATTGAGACTTCCCTTTGGTTAAACAGTGAGCTACTGGTCATGAGTGAAGTTCCTCAGGGGTGGATACTGGCTCCAATATTATTCAATATCTTCACAAACAACCTGCATGATGGGATTGAATGCACACTCATCAAGTTTGCAGATCATGCTGTGCTGGGATGAGAGGTTGGTACAACAGAAGGAAGGGCTACCATATGAACAGAACTCAGCAGGGTGAAAAGTTGGGCCAACAAGAATTACATGAGGTTTAACAAAGAGAAGTTTAAAGTACTGCACCTGGCACAAAATAATCCCAAGTAAGCGTACAGGCTGAGGTCTGGCTGGCTAGGGAGAAGCTCTGCTGAAGAAGACCTAGGAGTACTGGTGGACAGCAAAATGAATGTAAGACTGCACTGTGGCCTGTAGCAAAGAAAACAAACTGTGTTCTGGGAAGTGTCAGCAAGAGTATAGCCAGCAGATCAAGGGACGTGATTATTCTTCTCTATTCAGTACTTGCTAGGCCACACCTGGAATACTGTGTCCAGCGTTAGTCCCAGTTCAAGAGAGACATAAAAAACTGGAGAATGTTCAGCAGAGGGCTACTGAGATGGTTAGAGATCTTAACATATAAGAGATCTGGAGAACTTAACATATAAAGAAAGTTTCAAGGACTTGGGTTTGCTGATCCTAGAGAAAGGGAGTGTCATCAAGGATCTAATCACAGTCTTCCAGTATAAGGTGGCTGTAGAGAAAACAGAGGTACTCTCTTCACGAGGAAGCACTGTGATAGGACAAGAAGCAATGGATACAAGTTGCTTGATAAGAAACTTTGTATGGGTATAATAAAAAAGTTCTCCAGCCTGAGAACAATTAAATATTTGAGTAGGTTGTCCAGAGGAGTGGTGGAATATCCTCTCTGGAAATATTCAAGATGTAACTTGACAGGGCCCTGGGTAACCTAATCTAATACCCTGCTTTCAACAGAAGGTTGGACAAGGTGATCTCCAGAGTTCCTTTCCAAACTGGACTTTCCTTTGAGTCAATGATTCGAGGAACTAAATAGGCAGAGAAGAATCAGTTTTACAGATCTAAACCCTCTTACTATATCTCCATGTTTGACTCAGAGGCATAAAAGAACTCCTGTGTTGCAATACAGATTTGGACAGTTGAGGTTGTGTAAATAACACATATATAAAGTGATAAGAGGACGGAATCATGAAATGTTAAAGGACAAAAAGGTGGTGGAGGTACGTGAGGTGTGTTGCATAAGTAGTTTCCAAGCACAAAGAAGTGTCCAGGTAGCAAATGGGTAGAAGGCTATTCCTGGATCTGAGGCCTGCTGCCATTTCTTTCAGCAGCATTTGGCTAGTCTCCCAGGACAGATATGTCTCAGGAAGAGCTGATAAATTAAATAAGAGACACAAACCACAGAGTTGGTTATCTTCTTTGTTCTAGGCAAGAGAATAATTTTTTTCAATGTAGATAATCACCCATTTTGGCCTGATTCTGACATTTCATATAGTGAAAAGCAGCTCAGCTTTACAATTAATGTCGGATTGCGTACTACCTCTCCAGACCTCCCACCTACTCATGTGCAGTGAACACATTTGCCCAGCTGCCAGTTGCTGAAAGAGGCCCTGGGGAGTGCTGTCTGTGTCCCACCCAGAAAGGACACCCAACGAAAGGTGACTACAAGCTACTTGTATGTGAAAGGCTCTGTTGAAGAGCAAACCTGATAGCAAGTATTTTTCCTCACCATTTTAATCTAGCACAGGGAACCTTCATTGGTGGCTACAACCCACGTGTCAGCCCTTGGGACTGACTGTTCTCCCCAAGAGCCAAATCCTACCAGTCAACAGCAAAGCCAGCACAGCATTTCCCTTTCTCAAGCCCCTGCCTTCGCAGTACAGCAGCAAGCAGAAAAGGCTGCTGAACGGGCTGAGCAACTCAACAGATAAAATGAGAGCTTTGCCAGCCTGTTCAGCATCCCGAGATAACAGTAAGAGCTGGATGCAGGAGCCTGCCTTGCCTTAATCAAGTGGTTGCTTGGAGGGCCTGCAGGTTACCAAAACTCACCCAGGAGAATAGAAGGTGAGCGGCTCCTGACTGCTACTAATAAGCTACTGTTCTGACTGGTCACAACAATGAATGAAATAAAGCTGTCCTGGCAGAAGGAGACTTGACTGCCTGAAATATCCAGGATAGACAAATCCTAGCCTGCGCTTTTTTGCTATATTATAAGTACTACCTCCCCTTGCGGGGGGAGGGAGGGGGTGAGTGGAAGAGTTTTGAAGAAAAAAATCATTATTGTCTGTGTAATACTCAGTGCAGTGCAGTGATCAGTGCAGTGATCCTTTAGGAAGGCTCTGGAGAAAATGACTAATCCTGCATTTACAATAAAGCTTAAATAGATTCCTGGAAATGAGATATGGTATCCCGCAATGAAAAAGGAGGGGAAAAAAATGAGTAGCAGTCCATTCAGTAAGTGCTGTTCATTTTGGGCACTGAAAATGGAACAATTCCAAGAGAAATATGGTAGGGTAGGACAGGATAGATTTTCTGTACTTATTTACTGGGGAAAAAAAAAATCTCTATTTTGGCAATATAAAGCTTTTGTAAAATTCAAAATACTATTTCATTTGGATATAAGTGACTTAGACTTGGTGAAGTCATTTTTAAGAGTTGTTAGGTTCTTGATATATCTTTCACATTCAAATAAGCTCTGCTATGGAGGCAGGAAAAGTACACAGCTGTTATTGTAGTTTATGTGCAGGTTTCCATTTCTCCCCTTGCATGTCCTGACTCTATGTAGAGAAGCTGTGAGAATTTATTAGCTGCGTGGGGTGAATTGTAGTTTACTTATAAATCAGTTCATGGTCTAAAACACAGCAAACAAGGCATTCTTAGATAAAAAGGAAAACTAAATATTTCATAATCACTGAAATTACAATAGAGAAATAAAGAACACATCTTTCTGGTGAATTTCTCCTAATAATTTAAATACTCTTTGAGAAGCAAGAGAACATATTTTTAGTCCCTCCTGCCCTTAGGAAGGGCTCCCTTACTGAGAGAGGTCTCTGACCACCAAAATTGCTTTCTGGTTTGGTTGAAGCTAGGCAAAGAATACAAGAATAATGTAGCTAAAATAAGCAGCTACAAAAAGACTGATTTTAGGCTACTGGTTATTTTTCCTAACTAGCTAAAGGAAAACTTCACATGTCTCCAGGAGCTTTTTTTCTTAACCCATTGATTGTTATAAAATAGAGACTCTTTCCAGCAGATCCAGCACACAACCTGTGAGCAGACCTGTAGCCAAAACCAAAGGTATGTGCAGTCCAGTGGCCTTTCTTCAACAGTAATCAGTAGTGGATGCCTAATGTAGAGGAGACGTATTGTGGTATATCCCTTAAATATTGTCTCAGCCTCCAGCAATTTGCAAAACAGGGACTTTCTCATCCAGTGGTGATTTCTGTACATTTAGTAAGCCTCAGTACGTTGTTTTGCATTGAACCATCCAACTTCCCCTTTAATTTATGGAAACTTTTGTCATCCAGAATGTTGTCTGGCAAGGAGCTCTACAGAATAACCATGCACCGTGTGAACAGCTACTTCTTTTTGCTTTCTTCAAATCCAGGTCATCCACTTTCTGGGTGGGTCCTGTTATGTGAAAGAGCTGCTCATTCTCCTCTTCTAAGTTTTCAAAGAAAAAGTGGCAATAGCTGTTGTGTGCGGTTTTGAGCTCAGTGTTGTCAGCTTTTATCAAGCAAGCCCTTAGATACAGGCTCAACCACAGAACGGTCTGAGCTCCCAGACTGCAGCAGGGAATATGCAGTAAGGAGTATATGCTGGAGATAGGTTCAGTTTCTCCTAAATGCAGCCCTCCTCAGCAAACATTCTTTTCAGGCTGATCAGGGAGATTCAACTAGTCACAGTTTAGGTGATGTGGAGCCTGTGTAAGGTTACCATCTCTGTAGCCTTCCATACCAACAACTGAGCTTTTAGTTCACATCCCCTGGGATGCTCCACTAGAATATTCTATGCTAAAACTGAAGTGCTGGTGACCAGGCAGGTTTCTGTAAACCCTGGAGTTGTATTGAATAGAGTTTTCTTTTCCAAAATAGAAAATCTCTTTGAAGACTAACAGATTCTGACAGTGTCTATTTATAAAAAGCACTATGACATGCATGTCAAAGTGGTGATGGAATTTGTTAAAAGTTTGTGTGAGAACTGAAATGTTTTGTCATTTACTGTAACCTCCATTTTAGTGTAGCCTTTCTGATGGCAAAGGATTGTGTCTAGCCTTCTGTTCCTTTGGCTGATACCCAGCTTATTGAGAAAGCTTTAATAATAGCATTTAGCTTTTACAGCATTTTTTATCTGAAGCTTTAAAGTACTTTACAGGAGTGGGTACTATTATCGCGATTTTTATAGGCAGAGGAACAGATTGGGTCACACAGTAAATACACAGAAGAATTATGAGTAGAGCTCAGGTTTCTTGATCTGTAGGCGAGTGTGCTAATCACCAGCCAAATTTATCCTCTAGGAGAACAGTGGGAGATGGGAGGATCTAACAAAGTGGGGACATAATTTTTGAAGTTATCTTCCCAGTGGTAGAAGTCCTCCTGTTGCGATGCAAAGATGAACTATAGGCAAATAATAACTGATCTTTTTTTAGCAAAGATCAGTGCAAATGAAAGTTCAGCATGATGCATTGAATGCTTCCTGCCCTAATGAGGAGTTCTGCACCAGTGTTCCTAATGATGAGCAATGCAGAGGCTTAGCAAATGTTGAAAGGGTTGGTTACCCTTTCCAGTTACAGGAGAGAGATGGGCTTCAAAGAGCATAAAGCAGAACTTGAACAAAGCAAGAACAGCATTCTCAAACTTAAATTAGTTCAGCATTTACAGCACTCAATGAAATGGAAACTTTTTATTGTTAGATTAAGTCAGAGCAGATACTTATATTCAACAGGTGGAAGAAGAGCAATGAACTCATCAAGTATAGCTTCCTGTATAGAATCATGAGTGAAGAAAAACTACAAGTTCTGCCATGTGATGTTCAGTAGCTGCACAAATAAAATTATAGTGTGTTATAATTGATAACTGTGTGTTTGGTCCTGAGAAAAACAAAAACAAGCCCTGCTTTTAATAGTAAAATGAGACAGAATAAATTAATTCTTGATGGCAAATGACAAATATTATGGTTGAATGTATTTATTTTCCTTCTTTTCACACTAATTTTCCATATATTTTTGTACTTCTGGTCTACTAACCGACACATTTAGTGTTTAATTATCTATCTTTAGAATCACTTCTTTTCACACAAAGGCATTTCCTTTCAAACAAGTGCATAGCATGAAATGGCATGCACTTTCCATTATATGTGTTTTCCTAAAGAAGTCATCAACAGCCAGAGTAACAAGGGGTAAAGTTTGTGGCTTAGAATAGGGATCCTGTCTCTACTAAGGGAACATACAAATTAAAAAGGAAATTGAAAAGACACAATTTGTTTCAAAACCAAGAGGAATGTGCTATTCTTGGGTTAAAAACATGTTAAAACAAAAAGCAAAACATTCTACTCCATCCCCAAGAATACTGAGATTGTGCTGAGATTATATTTGTATTATGTTATATTTGTGAACATGAGGGAGGGGTTGTGTGTCAAAGTGAATAAAATAGAAAAGAATGTAAACTGTGGTGAGTTAAATGTAAAATCATAATAAAACAGCCAGGAATATTTTTTAATATAACTTGCTACAGATGTTAAAACTAACCATCAGGCTTTTTGTTTGAGCACAACAGAAACAGAAGATGGAGAGTATGCAGGGTTCACAGCTAACTGAGATGTTCCTGAGGAAGCACTCAGAGAAGATAAGGGTCCATTCACCACAGAGAATCACTGGGACTTTCCCACAGTAGAGCATTTCTTTTCTCTGGAAAAGTTGGAGGAACAGTCTCAAATAAAAATGTCAGAAGAAAACATTTCTGAGCACGTCAATAAAATGAATAATAACAATTGCCAAAACCAGATTATAATAATGGCTGAAACCAGATGGTATTTACACAGGATTTCTAAAGGAACTCAAATGGGAAATTACCGAAGTATTAACTGAGATATGTGACGTATTACCTAATTTGCCAAAGGAATAGAAGGCAGTAAGCGTTCCTATATCTTTTCCCTAAGCCTCCACTTCTGGCATTTTTCAGAGATAAGATATTGGGCTATGCAGGTCTTTGGTTTCAACTGGTATGGATACTCTTGTGTTCTTACACAATGCTAGTTATTTAGGAACTAGTGAATGAAACTGAAAGAAAAGAAATGCCCATCTTCTGTTCTTTACGCATAACTTTCAAATATTGATGGAAATAAATGAGTTAGTCTTCCTCTTGATAAAGGATGGAAATGTAGGATCTAGAAGAACTTAACTTTTCACATTCCTGCTATCACAGACGTTTCTCTTAAAGTCCTGCAGTGCTACATTCTTGAAGAACTGTGATTTTCTTCTCAAACTAAAGATAATTTTTGAACAGGGAAGTATAAATTAATTTTCTGATTTGGTTTGATTTGAGTGACTCAGGAGAAATTTTAAATGCTAGCTGATTACATATATTTTTTAAGTTTTAAAAAATAAAACAAAACAAACAAATACTTAGCAGGAGCCAGACTTGGTGATTAAAAATTTTCAGCTTTAACAGCAGAAACAAGAAAAAATTAGCCAGGAGATAATTAAATAGAATTGCAGAGCATCTGTTCTCAGGGTAGACTTGTGAGACTAAAATTTAAATCAATAGCTCTATATTGTAAGAATTCCTTTGCTTGTCTAGATACAGAGGTTCTATGCATCTTTGTAGCATGTATGTAGCTCTTTATATTTGGCCAAATGAATCTTGTCCTGTAAACATAAATTTCTTTCCATTAATTGCAAGGAGTTACTTCCCCCAGGAGTTATTTCTTAGCACAATGATCTTTATATCAGAAACGTACCGCATAGCCTACAATATTTTCTGTAGCTGGACACACCTGCTTCCATGACTTAAGGCGAGAACAAACCTCTAGCAATTTAACACAGTGAGCCTTGAATTGATAAAGCACAGGTTCATATTTTATGTGAAAGTAGTGAACACCTAAAATTAAGGTAAAGATAACCAGTGGTTTTCCCTTCTGTTTTCAATTCAGATAAGCAGGTTTTGAGGAGTTTATCCAAGGATAAGTTATGGATAGTATGATAGGAGTGTTGAAAATTATCATCTGATGATGTGGTCCACAGTCATTACACATAGCTCATTTATGACATGTAGCAATATGGAACACAGCATTGTTCCATCCATCTTTTCAAGCAGTAAGTAGTCTGATGTCAAGTGATATAGAAAATGTCAAAAAATTGCTGGCTCTGTTTTGGATTGATTTGCATGTTAATATCAGGAAATGCAGAAGTCATTGTATCAGGTGCTTTAAAACCTGTTGTTCATAAAGACTGTTATTAAAGAATAATTAAAAGCTGAAATACACTGAGCTGGCAGTAAAAAAAGTCTTGTCAGCTAGAAATTACTGCATCCAGACTGCAGACTGAATCTAAGAATGAAGTGAATTACAGTTGTTAACTTATTTGAGAGGCTCTTGCTAGTTTCATTTATGCCCGGTTAATTTTTTGTAACTAATATATATTTTAAAGTGTGACTAATTAGAAAGTCTGGCATTTTGATTATGGGAGATATTAGATGGGGGGGGGATAGTTGAGAAAACTGTAGAGGAACTTCAGAGTTGCTCTAAAATATACAGGTCATCAGTAGAGAAAAAATTGATTGCAAGCAGAGATTAAGAAAATCAATCCTTGATGAATTACAGTGTTACAGTCACAATGTGCTGCTGATCAACAAGTCAGTTCTGTTTGATCCATTCTGAATGGTCCAGCTCCTTATCATTTGTGTTTGGAAAGCTGAATTTCAGGCTTAGAGGAATCTGCAGTGAGAACCGCACAGGACATATATTGATAGAAGTGTGGCAGAGTAAGGGGAGGAAGGGTGGCTTTCCATATTTTCTGCTCATGTATTCTTTCCCAATACACCCAAATATTTTGGAGTGACCAAAGATTGTGTCATACCAAATTCTGATACCAATAATTTTTCTACCAGCAATTTTCTAACCAGTGTTTTTGGAACACAATAAAGGAAAATACAACAAATTTCAACTAGTCCAGATCCTTCCCTAAATAAAAGAACAGGATTCACAGGGAAGGAAAAAAGTGCGCTTTTTTTTTGTTATTTTCAGATATATTCTGATTTTTCTTACAGTATTCTTCCTACTCTTTTGGATTGCCAAAGTACTTTGGAAACTTAATACACCTATATTATTAAAAACTGAATCACTGCACATTTCATCTCTCATTTCTCTATTTTTTTTTAGTTTCAGCATCTTTTTTCAACATTATGCAATCTATATTTGCATCTATTTTTTCATTGAATACATTGAATCATTAGGATACACATTAATGTAGTATCAATTTCCTCTAAGTAAAACAGGTAGCTAAATATTACTTTGCGTACAAATTTGTGTGTTCAGGTTAATATTCCACTTTGCAAAAACATAAAAATGTGAAGTCAAATTAGCATTATAAACTAATCCAATGACAATGTGGAGAGCACATTTTCTATTATATCCTGGAGTGTCATCTATATTTATGAGTTTTAGAGAACAAGAGCTTTTGACTTGATTGGCAATTTGTAGTGATATACAAGCCTAATTTTCTCAAACCACTGTTACAGGATCATCATCTCAAACTGTAAATATGCAAACTTCCAAAATAATGCTGAGAACCCAATAAGATGTGATATTAACAGAGCAATAGAAGTAGATACATTAATAAGAATTGTTCATGTCAAAACACATGAAGTATTACTCTTCAAACTGTTTAATTATTCTTAGCTTTTGTCATTGTTCTTGTTGTACCAAGATGATGTAGACCTGGAGTCTTGAAATGAAGAATTTTGTGGGCTTTTTGGACACTAAATTTCTAGTTAGTCTGATTTCTCATCCTTCTGAAACAAGCTGACTGTGGTGTGAGTGGGCTTTCAGCATTCCTTAGCTTTGTTCATTGCAGCTACACACAGGAAACTCTGAGATGTAAAAAGAAATCCCTGATCCCATTCCTTTGTTGAACATGTAGATGTGATGTAGAAAGCTCGTTCCGGTTGGGAGGGGAAAAAAAAAAAAGAATTCTTACTGCCTTTCTCCTTTTGAATTTGGGGCTTCTTTAAGAGCCTATGCAGTACAATGTCCCTGCTTCATTTTCAGCTCTGCTCTGACCTCTTTCCTGCACTGGGTCTTGCAAAAGGACTACAAACCACGGTGACAAGATATTGTGCTTTTGTAATTCTCAAGTTCCTCTGTAATAGCAGCTCTCTACTACCAAGTGGAGAAAAGGATTATTCTGAAGTTGTTCCAGGCATGGGGAAGATTTAAAATAATTGATTCTGGTGGTAGATACAAGACTGAAATCATAAGTGTGAAATATTTTGCCATTAATGCTTGAACATAAGTAATAGTGACAAACAGACAGCTGTGAATATACATTTTTTCTGTGATAGTTTAGGGCACATGATCAGGAAACCTCTCAGATTTAAACTCACCTTCATTAGCATTATAGTCAGTCATGAAAGATTTCTGCATAAATGTTTATAAAGATTCCATGTGATGGTCTGAATTCCCTCATTGTTATCAATACACAATAGTATGTGTCACCCTATGCTTTATACAAAGATAATTCCAGTTAGTAATAATCTTTCCATATTTAATCGGTATGGACAAATATTGATAGCTAAATGGCCAAACTGACCTTTTTTCTCCCTGGTCATCTCTCCTCCTCTACTGTTGCCTTCCCTCTCTCTGCTGCTCCTGGAGGCTACTCTTTTCAAGCATATGTTTTAAAGTAAGGTTCCTGGAAGCCAGGCATACTAGGAGAAAACTGCACAGTGAGTTAAATCAAATGAATCCTAAAAGATGTGTGTGTCTTTGGTTTGGTTACTGCTTGTCTGTGTTATTAAGCTCTTCTCTGAGCTGCTCAGCCATGGAGAAAGCAGGAGGTTTGGCCTTGTTACTCTTTACCGTGTTTATGGAGTCCCAGACCCAATTATCAGAACTCAGCCTTCATCTGAAGCCAACTGTGACTTATAAAGGAGTGGTTGTACATAAACAGTGTCAGTGCTTTGGACCCATGCATTTCTTTAGGTGAGAAGTACAGTTAAAATAGGGTTTTGTGACAGAGGGTATCTGTTTTACTTGTTTGTTAGTTTGCACATCTTCCTGGATCAGCTGGAGCGTGTGGGGCCCTCCTTTGCTCATGAAATGGACCCAGCCTAAGGGAAAGGTCCCAGGCACACAAGGTAGCAAAGGCAGGATGAGAGTGAGAGCAAGAGCAATGAGATGGGAGCCCGCATATCAGGGTTACCGTGTGAGACTGTGAAAAGGAGCAGGGAGTAGAGAACCTGGCCTTATGTGGCAGAAGAAACCTTGCCAGGGACTGGAAGGAGCGTGCATTGTTAGTGTTGACTCAGAGAGCCATTGAACTGTCATCAAGCATCTTCCTGCAAGGAGAGAGAAAGCTGAGGGAGAGGTATTCATATGTCCTTCTTGGTGTCGTTCTTTTTTACCTAATCACTTTGAGACGTCTCTATTTAAAATATTAAATATTCTAGTCTCTATTCTAATACAACTTAGCTGTGTTGAATTTAGAATCCCTCTGACCTTTTGAGATGTATTCTTAGAAGACAGACGTCTAGGCACATTGATTTCAAAGCTCTGGCCATCAGGGATCCTGCTGCAGTATATAACCCATAATCTAGTTAGAGTGCAAGCCCTTGGTTCATCCCTGAGTGCTTATCTTCTCGCCTGAGGAACTTCTGCAGTTTGTGCAATAATATGAAACTAATGCGTGGTTGGCTGTTAGCTATATGCATCCATGCTTTAACACCTGGGTGAACAAGAAGCTGCCATTCTAGAGCTGTGGGCTAGCTTTCCTGGATAGTCATTGGAGAGACTTTTGTCACAGATAATATCCAATGAAATGTTAAGACTGGTATGAATGTTAGGGCACTGAATGACAGAAAGATCAATCTGTCATTCTGTCAGAATGACAATATGAATGGCAGAAGGGCTGTAAGAATGGCAGATGTTGTTGGCATCTAGATTAACAAGTTACGAAGATCACAGCAAATCTGCTTGCAGCTTTTCAGGGTATCCTAAACAAAAAGGCATCCTAAAACCAGGAATGAATGCCCTTTGACCACCTTGGTATACACATCTTTGTGTCTGAGTTCTCGGTGCTTGTGAGTACGTGACACAATAGTGAGAATGAGGGACATCATTGATTTCATTTCAAATATAATCACCTTCTCCTTCTTTAAGGTCTCTCATCCCTTTTTTGCTACACTTTTGTTATCATTGTTATTAGAAATACTTTTATTGTTAAGCTTTTCAGAACTGTTGTGCTTGTTTAAGTCAAAAGGATAATAATGCTTGTTTGGAATGTTCTGGTCCTGATCCAGCAAGAACCTTACAGACACGTTCAGAATAATTTATTTTTTGTTTGTTTTGCTGAATGAAATATGTCAATTGAAACACTGCAAACATTCTGGAAAAAATCTCCTACGACATAACACGAAAACACAGGACTATTCCAGGAAAATTGTCACATAAAAGGCCTTTAACCACAGGGTCACCTCCATTAATGGAAAAATACTCAGTACTTATGGGCAAAGGGAGTATGACGTATAGCAAAAATTAATATAGTAGTCATTTGTCAGCAAGAGCCTGAATTTGTGTTCGATCTGCATTTAAAATATGTGTCTGTGTGCTATATGTATATACATAACTACTTGTATACACACATATAATGTATGGCTATGTAAATATGTGAATTACTTTCCAAAGGTGGCATTACTTGGTTGGAAGGAGCTAAACTCAGAGGCAATATTTTTGGTTTTTTAATTCTGAAAAGACAGTTACTTGCTTCAGGTTTGGTTTTTTTCCTTTAAACTTCTCTTCTTCTCAGTTTTTATAAATCTTCCCTTGATTGTTAAGGGAAATTCTTACATTGATTTCCTACACTATTTGCTTTTTCAGTGTACCTTTCCCATTTCAGAACTTTCTGTTCTGATGAAAAATATTAATTTCAGATTTTTACAATGATAGCTGAGTTAGGCCCTTTGCAGAATTCTCAAATTGAATACAGACTGTGTGATTTAAAAGAATAAGCACAAGTCAGATGAGTCTCTTTCAGCAAAATGATAAATATCATCCTTTGCTACATGGTCAATTACAATTTATATCACTTTAATAGTTCTAACTTTTTTTTATTGCTGCATATGTAATGAATAAGCCTCTCTGTAAAAGTATGGGAAAAATATCCTGGGCTTCTATTGAATGTCTGTTTTTGCCTCAAAAAGGCAAGCAGTGTGCACATAAATTTCACAAGGAAGTTTAAGAAACTGTTGTTCTTGACATTAACTCCAACATCTATGTGCGACAATACTAATGTTAAGCATTAAAGTAGGGAATTTTAAATAGCCTGAGTGTTGCTCAAATTCTTGGTGTCAAAGGTGGATTATCTGGTCAGTAATGCCCTAACTGTTTTCAAAAGTTTTGCTGAAAGCGTGAGTTGAAACAATGACTTTTATGTGCCTCTTCACTGGTTGTTTCTTCTTTGATCGTCAGCTTTTCATGTTTTCCTGGCAGGTAAAATGTGCCTAAAATTTTGCCCTATACGTTCATTCTTAATCTCTTCTTGAAAGATTTAATTTGACTAGTCTTCAGGCTGTGATAGGAAAGCTATCCAAAACTGTGATATACATTAACCTCCAACAGCAGGTTATTTCCCATATTTTTTAAGAAATATTTTTTTTAATATTCCATCAACTCTGAATAAAAGTGATATAAAGTAATTTAGAGTCGGAAATCTACTTTGAGATAAAGGAAGGCCAAATGCAGTTAGTACAGACTGGTCCTTTTTCCAAAGTGCTTTTAATTAACTGAAGAGGCTGAAGGCATAAATAAATGTGCCATCCTGCAGCACTTGCATATCCATTTCTGAGATGTCACATCTGATCGACTTACTGTCCATCTATTCTATTATCCTATACCTGGTGGAGACCAGTTCCAGACACATTTGACAAAGATGCAAGAAGGAGCCCAAAGAACACAACAGGATAATTTGGGTGCAGGAGAAATACCTAAATAAACACTGGTTAGTTATGAACTGATAGCATTAAAAAACTACCTGAAATATAGATATCAGTATAGATATTTAACTTATTTTGGATCTTGTTAGGCTCTAGACATTAAAATTATCAAAAAGCAGAGATGTTTTATGAGCTGCTATGACAACTACTGAACAGTTTTCCAGACATGGGAATGTCCCTGATTTATGCTACGGTGTTGTATAGATTGGTTACTCTCTCTCTGTCAGTCCTTTTCCCCCTCTTTGTACTATTTCCCTCCTTAAAGATTGCACCTAGTTAAGAACTTATTCTTAAGACTTAATGGGAAAGAAGTAGAAGACAATACAGAGAATATACATATGCTGTTATATAAAATCCACGGTTCGCCCTCCCCCTGAGTACAGTATTTAGTTCTGGGTCCTTGATCTCAAAGCAGATATATCAGAACTGCAAACAGTTCAGAGGGGGCAACATGGTTGATGAAAAATATACAGAACAACTGAGCAGCCTGGGACTCCTGTACATGAAAAGACAGGACTTAAGGGGGTCTGATTATTCACTGTCTTTTCCAAAATAGGAATTAGGGGCTATCAGATTAAGCCCTTAGGATCCTCCAAAACAAAATGGGAGGTTGTTCATGTCATGAGCACTAATTTTGTGAAACTCCTTGTTAAAGGATGTTGTCTATGCTGAGAGTTTATTTGTGTTCAAGGGCAAATTTGACAGGCACTTAGAAGAGGCATCTTTTGGGAGTTACTAAATGGATGAGCAATCAGACACTCAGGAAATCTCCTGAGCTGAAAATAGTAAAAATCTAGGAACATTAATACTTATGTGTATATGTTTTCTCTGGTTTTCTTCTTCCCTAGGGTCCAGTTGCTGCCACTGTTGGAGACAGAATTACGATCTGGATAGGCCCTTGATCTGAATTAGTGTGGTTGTTCGTGTATTTTTACCTACTCTCAGTTGCACCTAACAAATCCGATAGTTATCTGCTGTTTGATATCTATTTTTCTGGTCCAGAAAAGAATGTGCCTGCATATGAGAACACAGCATTACACATGCCTGAAGAGAAACTGAACTTTTAATTAAAACAATACACATGTATTTCTGGTCTGGTAGGGGTGGAGCTAAGTCTCAAAAGTCAAATGCAATATTCCACACACCTTACTCTTAAAACTCCAGTCAATAAGGCAGGTATTGGCAGGGAGAGTATCCAATCTAAGGTTTATTGAGGAAGAAAAAAGTTGAGTAGGAAAAGGAGAGCAGAAGTATGTCTTGGGCAATAAAAGGCAGACAGAATAACAAATCATGCCATTGCTAAGACAGTAGAATTCATCAGGCTGGCATCACACAAAGTCACTGCAGGAGGACTTCTACGATGAGACAGCTCTAAACTGCTTGGGGAACTAGGACATTTTGAGGAAGAAAGACAGTATTATTATTAACTCTTTTGCTAACATAGGAATGATTGTACAGAGGAAGAGGAAAATGAGAAATAGGAATTAAAAAGCCATGCAAAAATTGGCCCAGTGAGCCAACCACCTCCTTAAAATACGAACATCAAGATCATGCAATAACATCTACTCACTTACTTGGGACGGGGAACTAATTACAAAGAAATAGTTTTATGTATGACCCAGCTGACTTCATTTCATGTTCAAAGAAATACTTTCATAGACATCAGAATTTTTGAAGTTCAATTTCTTATGGCTGTACCTCTGGCGCCTATGTGATGTGTGGAGCACTCAAAGGAAAACCCAAGGGTCAACCTCTTAAACAGACTTTCTGGTTACTAGTACTATACTCATGTACACAGTGAAAGTCCATTCTTCAGCTATGGGGATTAATTTTTGCTTCTCTCTTTTACCTTGTTTCTGAAATATGTAGTATATACATACTGTTACATTTGGTTAAAATTGGGCAACAGGTTTGAAAATTTATGGAGGGAATTGGTATGTCAGACACACACAGATAATGCCATCACTGAATAACAAAAACAGGCTAAAACATCAGACCAAAACTGATTTCCTGAGGTATCTCCTGTGAGGAGAACAAGAGACACAGGGCAATACCTGAATTAAAAGGAGGATTGGGTCATGGATTACTGAGAACTCACCCCATAAAAGTCCATAGGACCCGCCAGGCTGGATCCAATGGTGCTGAGAGAACTGACGTCCATACAAAGATGCTTTCTCTCATCTTCTAAAAGTCATGGAGATTAGGGGAGATTCCTGATGACTAATGGAAAACAGATGTTGCATCAGAAACATGCAAGAAAGGCCTGAAGAACTAACCAGGGAACTACAGGTTGATCAATCTCACTTTGGTCCCTGGGAAAGTCATGGAACAAGTCCTCTTAGAGCATATTTTTGGGCACATGAGAAAGACGTGATAGGGATCAGTCAGCATGGATTTAGCAAGGGTAAATCATGTGTTACTGACTATCTTCTATGATAAAATTAACAGGGCTTTAGAAGAAACAAGAACAGTTGATGTCATTTACCTTGACTTTCAACACTATCTGCCACAATATTATTGCATTACATTCTGATGTTACAGTCTGAATGGGCAGACAATCAGGTGGGTGAAAAAGTATTAGGATGATTGGGCTTAGAGGGTAGTGATTAATGTGTTATAGTCTATCCAGAGGTTAGTAATATCTTTATCAATGACATGGAAGAGAATAAGGCATGCACGCTCATCAAGTTTACAGATGACAACAAATGGGGAAGCCAGCTGATATGCTTGACAGCAGGCTGGAGGAATGCACAACAGAAATCTAATGAAATTCAGCAAGGACAAATACAAAGTCCTGCATCTGGGACGGACTAAACTCTTCCATTGTACAAAACAAAAACTAACTGTTGGGGAACAGGTCTGAGGAAAACGGCATGAGAGTCCTGGCAGAGAGCAAGCTGAGCATGTTTGGTTGCGTTGACAGCTCATGTATTCTAGGAATGCTGTGTGGTGACAGATTCTGATGTTTTGAACTGCACAAAAAAAAAAAAAAAAAAAATAAAAAAAGAAAGTGGTTGTAGAAAACCTAGAAACAGGTGATCTAGAACTGGATACAGTCACATTTTTCAACAGGACCCTATTGTTGCAACTGAATACATGTGTCAGACAGGTAGAGATTACTGTGACAGGAATGTTTAGAAAACCCATAAAATAGACCAGTTTTAAAGTTCAAACTAAATTTTGCTAAATTAATTCATTAATGACACACTTCATTCTCATTTCTACTTATGCAATATGATTACATCACCACTACATATACAAAACTCTTAGTCTTTAAGAGTTATATCCTGAATTATCTATGGAGCTGATGCCATATAGTTAGCGCTGAAAGCTACTGTCCTTGATGGGCTTAGATGGGGGTCATCAGGACGGAGAGAGCTTTGCCTGCCTCCCAGAAAAGGGAGTCTCCTCTGCTCCTGATACTATTAATCTTGTTATTTGTCTTTGGGATTTTCTTTTTGGCTTTCAGATTTTTTTTGATCTTGCCAGTTATCCTTGCGCATTCAGCAGGATGTCTTGCCTATCTGAAGTCAGTCATGCTTATCTTGCTTCTGGCCTGGTAACTTTCTCTTACTTGGGTGTCTCCTACATACCTCTTTGCCCTTTTGGTGGTCACACTGCTCTCATACTTAGGTAAAATAATATAACCTAAGTATATATTGTATTTTGCTATGTTGTCACAGTGTTAATAAATTCTTTTGTGCTGTTGTTGATTTCACAATTTTTGTATGCCTATGTTTGGATTTAAGGCAAGTTAATATTAATTATATTCTGAGTAGTGCACCTGTAATTTACAGGTGTCATAGGCCTCTGCAGTGGTTATACCAATATATTACAGATTTACTTCTGAATTTAGGCAATATCTGCTTGATTATTATTTTATATATATATATATATATATATATATAGCCAAAAGACTGCCACAGTAATCAAAGTTTTAATGAAATCAGTTTAACGTAACTCCTCTGTCTCATCTACTGCTGACAATGGGAGCATGTGAGGACTAGGACAGCAGAACCATATGTGACACCAGCTGCTCTTTAAAGAAACCTTAATGCAGCTTTATGGTCCCCTGTGTTCTTGCCAGAGATTTCTTGCACAGAGGGCTTCCTGTGTTTATAGTAGCAGTTGTGGTGTTTGTATTGATCTGGTTAGTTTCCTGTGAGTGCTTCTCACATGAAAAACTGGGAATGTGCCACTCAGACTGGGAAGCTATAATACCTATGGCTTTCTTCCTTTCCCCTCCTCTCTTCTCCTTTTCACGAGAGCTATTTTCAACAATTCACAAAAAGGAAGATTGAATTTGTTTTGGTTTACACATGGCATTGTGAATTGATTCTACAAATATATGATTCAGTAATTATTGAGAGCATGAATATTCTCAAATAGAAATTTTTATGGCAATATCTTCAGCTTTTTCATCTCCCTTACATTCTCATTTCTTGTAGTCCAAGATATATCCCCATAAACATCTCTCAATGTAAAAGTGTCCCTTCTTTTCCTGCCTTCCTTCTTCCTCTCCGCATTTTGTTGCGTATTTTCTTTCTCTCTTCATTCCTGTTCTCATTCAGTACATTCAGAAAATGCTGAATTAACTTTCTCCTACAATTTTTCTGCTCCCACCCCCATGACTCTTCTATTTCTTTCCAAATTAATTTGCCCTGCCACCTGGTCTCCTTGGAATTTAGCAATTATTCAGTATATAAAGCCTGGCTCCTAACAGATGGGGCTTCCAGAATACACACATCAACAATGTACATCCTAGGGCCAGAAGATTGTGAGTTAGCTGCAGTTTCATTATGACTTCAATTTTCTAATTGTTGTGAACATTGTCAAAGAACATTAACGTTGTTTGTGATACCATGTCTTCTAAATACTGGAGTTTAGACCAAGCCCTGTTTCTTTGATTTAGAACATGTTTGTTTTCCAATTTCATGGTACTAATGGCACATATTTTATAGCTACGGGGATGGGAACAAAAATACAGTAATTACCTAGGTTTACTTTCACCTATGCTTTGCAGAAGGCATTTTAGTGTTTGTGTCCAATTAGCTAGATCAGCATTTGTCATTTTCTAAAACTTTCAATGTCTTCATAGTTCACCTCTGCACTAGTATTTCCATATTTTAAAGTATGAGAGATTTATGCATGTTGTTTTTCAGTTATATCAGGCTATATAAGGAATATGGCAAGAAGCTTTTTCTGAGATGGAAATTTTTTTAAATGCTCAAAATTCTCATGATCTGCATTTGCACAGACCAGAAACTTTTGAGGCAGCTATATAATTTGGGGAGAAGAAAGAAGATGGACTAGGGAGAAGGGGGGAATAACATTCAGAGAGAGAGGGGGGATTCAAAATATCCAGGATTTTTCAGGTGTTCTTGTTTGAGCTGTTCAATTTTGTATAAATAATTGAGGTCCTGAGACAGACACCTGTTCTCTCTTGTCCTAGGTGTGGGCAGTAACCACAAGATTAGATTTGGTATTCGTGGCCTTCTTGATTTCTCCTGCTTAAATTGTTCTATTTTGTATCAATAGCAAATAACCCTGAGGAAGCAGATGCTAACTCTGCATCCAGAGGTAGTTTTACAGAATGTGGGTATGTGAAGTAGAGCAGGAGTGATTTGAAACTGGGCTTTCTATGTATCACAGGGCATTATGATAAGTACTGTAAAGGCCAAACTATTCTGGGATCTGGAGTTTTGAGCTGGAATTTGATCAGAAATTTGTCTAGAAAAGTCTCTGTGCTAGGGGATCTCCTACTCTAGGAATCCTATCTCTTGCTAACAGTCCATATCCCGAAGAGGTGACTACAGTTATAAAAGCCAAAGCACTACCTACAGCAACAGTTATGGAGCCAGCTGTTAACTTGCAGAACACATCAGCTCCTACCCAAACACTTCCCAGACACCTGTACAATTGAGGAGAACAGCACCTGGACTCTCATGTCTTCCACCTTTGGCCACAGAAATCTGCAGTGTCTCATTGATTAGTTCCATGTCTCCCTTTGTAGTGTCATTGGTGACCACATGGATGAACAGTAAGAGAGAACAATTTGAGGTGTAAAAGAGTGTTGTGAGTCTCTCTGCAATATCCTTGATCCGAGCTGCCAGCAAGCGATAAGAATCCCATGACAGCAACTCTGATCAGCACCTCCCTGCCCAGCAGGAGGGAACCTCCATCACTTGGCCTGTCTTCTTGGTGCTAACATGTGATTCAGGCTCAGCTGGCTTTGAATTCTCCCCAGGGAACTTGTTCCCCTTCCTTGGCTATTAGGGCACTGTACTGATTCTGTAAATTCAGATCTGAGGGCAGAGAAGGACCCTTCTTCCTGATGCAAGAAGTCACAAGCTTTCAGCATCTTGGGAGTCTCCATCCATGGATGGACTGTCTCTGCCCCTCCTTCCTTGCACCATGTAGCTCTGCAATGTCACTGTGAAGACCCTGTTGTCACCACTTCCTCCTTCCTGATGCTATTCAGTCTGTTCATCTCCTCCCATAGCTTCTGTACCTGGTCACTTAGTGCCTCAGCCACAGCACAGCTCCTGCTGGTGAGGCCACCAGCAGCTCCAGCCCCAGGGAGTGGCACCAGGCACTCCCTGTGGCCCCAGTCCTGCGTGGCAGCCTCCCTCCTCTGGAGTGCACCAGGGCCAAGGACTTCGACTTCCTGGGGAAGGTTCTTCCAGCCAGTCATGGGGACAGAGCCTTGTAGCATGTCACCACCACAGTCATACTGTCCCTTGCTGCATGGAACAGAGTTTCTGGGTCTCTTTCACATCCCCAGCTGAGCTAACTGCCCTGCTAACTACCGAAGTACCTGTTAGCTGCCTCTGCTGTATGCCTGCTTGCCGGCTAAATAGGTGTTCTCTGCTGCAGATGAACAGCAGATTATTCTCTAATTGGCAGATGGTTGCTAAACGTTTTCCAGACAGCTTTGGTGATAAATGCTTTCTTGCTGCTGTATATGGTGAATTGGCTTTTTGCATCATGCATGTGTTGTAAAAGCTTGGTTATATTCCCGTGATACCTTTTTAACAATCACTGTGAAAGGGAGAACTGTCTGCCAAGACTTTGTGCTAATTGCCCTACATAACCAAGAAGAGATAAAAATGAACTAATGTTCTTTTTGTGATCAGAAGCTATCCTAAAGGATCGATTTTTAAAAGCATTATCAAGCATTTAACTAGGCAAGAGGCTTAAACACAACAGAGAGATTCATTCTGGGAAATGACTTCTTTCAGTGGATGAATGTTATCAATTTTCGGGGCTTAGAACACTAGCATTATTTGGATGTGATCCATGAGGAAGATGGGCTGCTGAAAGCTCACCTCTTATAAAGGTATTGTAACCTAACTACTGATTTAAACCCTATTGTAATTCCACCTTTTTCAAATTGTGCATTTTTCTTTGTGGCAGAAAATGAATTGTTAATGGAAGCCAAGGCAGGAAGAAAAGTATAGTTTAAATGATCAAGCCTGTGCACTTATGGTATCAGAATATTTTTTAATTTTATATTAACATGAATGGTATGTGAGTTTACAGTATTACAATGTAGCAACTTCAGCTATATCATATTTGCATAGTCGGTGTGGTGGATATGTAACTAGAAGCAAAAGTTGATAGCACAGTCAGTTCTTCTGCCTGAATAGGAAGTTCTGTATACTTTCAGCAGCAGCTGATACCTTAGGTTATAAGCTTTATTTTAATGCCAAAGACAAAGTAGAAAAGATGTTGGGTAGTATTGGAGAAGCGGTTGTGAAATACCTGAAACAATGAAAAACTAGAAACAATGAGGCTATTAAGATAGGAACGATGCGAAACTTGAAGCACGAGTGACTAGGTTATCTCGACTTACAAGAAGTTGCTCAAGATTTGGCGAGCGCACACAAAGTTTACTAGATAAGGAATAAAAGACTAAGAGTTCACCCAGAGGACAACCATGAAAATACCAGCAGGGGTCTCCACGACCCCCCAGAGACCACCAAAGGAGACCCTTACCAACCCAACACACACACGTAATGACTATGTAAATACGATAATCAGTATGTGATAGGGTGATATAAGCTTTAGCTGATGAAACACATGGCATGCACGTTGGGCGGAGTGATCCCCCATGCATCCAGCGCTGTAGTAAAGAATGCCTGCCTTCTAAAACTTCAAACTAAGTCTTAGAGGGTTCTTTTGTGGCCTAATTTACAGTAATACAGCTTTGGAGAAAAAGACAATGAAAAAAATTTAAGATAATAGGTGTGCCAAACTGGAAATTTTGTTTCAGTTCGGACATCCCAGAGATGTTGATCAGGTCACAGTTGTAAACCTATGACTGCAAAAAACTCTATTCAGTTTCTGATATCTGAAGTGATAAATTGCAAACCTGTAAGAATGTGAATGCTGCTGGGGATGCATTCACCTTAATAATTTCCCTGTGACTTATATGAGGCTAAAATGTTACTGTCAAAATGTCTTTGATTTTTGCCTTTACATTGAAAATAAGTAATCACTGTAAGGCTATTCTTTTCCATTTTTGTATTACGTCATTCTAGAGTCTTTCCTTGAACACCTTCCAATCACCACCTTTCCAATCCAGGTATTAATAAATGTGATGCAAGTTAAGTTTTGTATGGGTACGAAAAGTGGGAATGAAACATAAACAAATCTGTAAAAATATATATATTTTAAATAATTCTTATAAGCATATTCCAGATTCTTGGTTTTAATAACAGAGATGAAAATCTTTCAGAAGACTTTGAAAAATGTAGAGGATGAGGTGACAGAATATTTTAAAGTAGTTTAATTATTCCACTCAGGATGGTGGTGTTACTAAATTTTACGCATACCCCAAAGCAACCAGACTGTGTAACTGAAGTCTAGAAAGGATTATTAAGCATGAAGATACCATCTCTCGCTTAAGATATCAATAAATTTCAAATTACTGGAGGCTGGGAGAGTGTTAGGGAATTAATATGTATTGCCTGACCTCTTCTTATACAATCCCTAAACATCTGCTACAGGGCTTTGCCAGAAACAGGACAGAGGCCTGGATGAACCTTTGGTTTAGTTTAGTATTAAATATGTTCTTATGAATTTCTAAGTTATATCACTGAATTTGGAAAAAAATTTGGATTTCCGAAGGCTCGTAACAATTTCACGTCAGCCTGGCTATTTCTGAAGGGAGCAATAAAGAAGAAACAAGGTGCAGATTTCAGGTGCAACTTTATGAGATAACGAATACACTCATTTTTTTTGCTGTTGCCAACAGGAGTGCAGAGAAGCTGGAGTTTGAAAGGATCAAGCCCTCACACTGTAACATCACACTCCACCATGAGAACAGTGCCATTTGTATTTGCACTGCCTTTAAAGTAAAACTCACCCTAGTTTATTTGTTCGCAAATCACTTATTAATGCTATGCTCCAATGTAAAACTGATCTCTGGATTATAACCCCTTTATTTACACAGCAGCTACATGAATTTATAAACTTTTCACACATAGTAAATGGAAGAATAAACAAATTCCATTTACATTCTGAATTCTGAAGTGAAATAATTGGTATAAGACACCGTTAATTAGGAAACTTACCTGGGAATGAAATTCCCCTGTAACAAAAACACTTGTTTTTTGAAAAGTTCTGTTAATATTTTTATGGAATTGAAGATTACCTTCTCTTTGGGAGTTCTGCTTGAGAACTGAAAGTCTAAGTCTAATGTAAGGTTTATTTAGCAAGAATATTGGGAAGGAACGAACTTTCATGAATGTAGTCTTTATATACAGTAAAAAGAAAGAGTAATTTTTGTTTCTTTTTTAAAGACTTTTGAAGATACACTTCACTTCCTTGCGTGAGAGTTATTTGCATTGTGTTGGAGGCATCACCACTGAAAAAAAATAAAGTGAAAGTAACCCACAATTGCCCACTATCCTTTGGGGATTTTATTATCATGTATATTGTAATGACTTGTCTTTAGTGGGTATCATTGATTTTCAAATAGAAAAGACTAACTGAGATTGTTCAAGACAGTATACATAGTGGTCTGCAGAACAGGAACTTTATATTGCCTGATGAAAATATGAAAAAGCACAGTTTTGCCTTTTAGAAAGAAATAATTCACTGAAGGATGTTATACAGATACTAAGAATTAAATACATTGTGCTTGTTGCTAGGCCCATCAAATTCTGGGTAATCAAATCAGAGCAGAATTGATCTTAAAGGCTGATAGAATCCAAAATCTCTGTTGGTGCAAAATGCTAAGATTTATTTCAACAGAACATTTTCACAATCATAAATAAAACAATTTTGTGCCTTTTTGGCCTGTTTTTTTACTGGAGACTGTTTCCCTTTGGGAGAAATAGAAGATGAATTTGGGTATTGCTTTATACAGTCCTACTTATTTTCAAAACTGTGCAGTCTCCTCATTTGTCAACACCAAAGTTTGATTTCTTTGTTTAATATCCTGGACCTCCTATTTTAACTGTCAGCACTCAGCCTAGAAAGTTCCCCATGTTTAACAACTGTGATGAGAATTTTTCTATAATGTCTCTAACCACCTCCTCATCAAAAGAGTGTTAACTAAAGCATTTTTACCTTCCCAGGGCAGCTGACAGACTGTTGTTTGTATTTTGGGGAATGATTCCCATGGTTTCAGTTATCTCTTCCCAAAAGCAGAAAAATCACACTTCTGCAGGGCGAAAACGGCTGGTATGCCCATCTTCAGTGGAGCATTACCATTCTTCAGTGTAAAAGGAAAAATACAAAACATTTTGAAGTGGTAATAATCATCATTAAACAGTTAAAAACCTGATTCTATCGAGAAGCAAAAATAGCTCAGAAAATGACAGCTGGAGTTTAATTTATTCAAGAAAATGACTAGCCACACATTGCAAGTTTTGATATAAAGTAGTTTTAACCAAGAGAAGAATGGGAAGACTGTTATTGTGACTCTGCAAACTGTAATTAGAAGTTGCATTAGTAAGACAGGTTTCCAGGTAAATTGTGCAGTTCTCCTGAAAGTGTGAAGAGAAAATCTACACTAGCCCAATCCACCTTGCTTGTTATTTTTTTTTTTTCTGAGAGAAATACATGCTCCTCTGTACTGTTCACTTGTCCATCCTGACTACAAAAACTAGCCACCATCTTCCATATACATATGACTAATGAAGTACCTGTGCTGATCCATAGACCATCAGTTTCCTTTTGTAGAATTAGGTTGGGAATTCCTTTGAAAAGAGCCACCTCCAATGCAGCCTACTCTGTTGTCTCTCTATTGTGCTAAATGCCTTACAGATTACATGGCTACATGGCTGGAAAAAGGGATTTGAAGTTGAGGTGGAAGATCTTGTCATACATTTTATTTATGACCTTTAAGTGATTGAATGATTCAGGCTTAACTTTCCAAAAAGACATGCTAAGATAGGGACCCATTTAAGTCCAGAGCAAGCTAAAAAAAAGGCCACGTTCTCCAAAACAACATGGTGTCTATCGGATCACATTTATTAATAGAAGCAATTTTGTTCATTCTAGATGACAAGCTTTCTCTTGGATAAAATTTGTAGATCCTATACTTGTGCTTTGACTCTGAGTCCAAATTAAGGAATGTTAGGTTTGGTTTTTTGTTTTTAATTTGTTTTCTCTTATGTCCCCCAAAAATATATTTGTTTCCTTCATCCCTCTATGATTTTGGTACTAATAAACGTCACTTGTAGGTTACTTTTCAGGTTATTTAAGGAGCAGGCACATCCCCAGTGCTGTGCTGAGATAATCAGGCTATCAGATTGCCAGTACAAATTTTGCTACACACTGCAATTACTTGAGTGTTCAATCACAGGTAGTGTTTACTGTGACAGGATCACACTCTGTGAATATGCTACTTCCTTCTTGACTGTCACCTGCTATTCATTACTGAAGGTAGCAAAGAAGAGTCAAACAGAAGCTTTGATAAACTGATTATTTAAACTTGTCAGACTATCCAATGTCAACATAAGCTTTACTCCACCCACCAATGATAAGGCCAAAGTGCTATATCCAGACAGGTACTTGGATGTTGCAAAGCAGAGCATTTCTGCAGCTCATTATCAGGTACATGAGCATGAGTACAGTCTGAAACTCAGTGTTATGTGCCTAGGATCCTCACCAGAGCATAGAGAGGCATGCTGGAGTGGGCTTCCAGGTAACAGTGAGTTGTTGATAGGCAACACGAGGCACAGCAGTATCTGTAACCCACTCTCCAACCCCTCTACTGAAGCTATTTCACCGTAACTGAAAATTCATGAGTATCTTGGCTAAGAAGAAAAAGTAAATACGAACATAACACTCATATCACGAGCATCTGGATAGTTAGGATGTCTTGGGTTCAGCTCTCCTCTGAGACAGTCACATGCTTTAACACTTCTGCAGGGAGTTAAGAAATGTGTCTGAATTTCCTTGGGCTAAGAAGCTTTCAGACAAGTTTCATATACCGAAGGAGAGGCTGGTGGAGTCTGTGCTTACTGGGGTGCAAAATGGAGACTCCTTTTGGATGTCAGACTGGAAGCTTGTGAGTTCTGGCAACAGCAGGAAAACTCCTTCTCCTCCACCTGCAGATTTGCAACTGCAGAATAAAGTCAGTGCCCAAGTGGAAGATGAGGGGCTGGGAAGTTTGTCCAATGAAGAATCAGAGCTGGCTGAAACTGAACTGTGCAGCAGCAACAAGGTGAGGTGGTGAGTGATAGCAGTGGGATATTCCCTGCCATGGGGGACGGAGGCTCCCATCTGCTCACCTGAGAATCAAGGACTGCTGGGAAGAGATGGGATCCATCTGACCAAGTGAGACAAACCCCTCTTTGCCAATAGGCTGGCCAACCTGGTGAAGAGAGCTTTAAACTAGGAACAATAAGGGAGGAACAGCAAAAAGTGAGAAAATGGTGGACTGGGTGGCAAGCAAAGGATACATCAATAGAGATCTCGACTAACTATGTCCAGATATCTGCAGAATGAAGTTTCTTCAACTGAATGTGTGCATCTTTCAGATGATGCCAAACCTTTTCTAGAGGAAACATTTCTGAAATGGGGTCTTAGAGCTGAGAATACTTTTTCTTTCATTAGCTGGGACTTCAGCTCTGGAAATAGTCCACTGGTGGAAGATGACATCTATTACACCTGAAACCATTTTGGCTTTTAAAGGGACACCTCAAATTGAATTTATTTGATATTTGAAATACAAATAAATACCACGGTACCCTAGTTATGGTTAATTTTGCATGGAGGAATCGTAACTATTTGCCTAAGTTTAGTCAGTGACAAAGTCACTGTACTCTTGTTTCCCATCCTAATTTTAACATACTTTGGAGGTTTTCAGTAATTGTAGGAGCAGCAGAAACCTTGGAGTACCACTGAAATACCCTACTAATGAGCAGGTAGCAGTATTATTCCTGAGGTGAAACTTTTTGAATTGACTTGGGAGAATCCTAATAAAGCACATGTGAATCATTAGAATGACAGTCATGGATCGCTGTGCTGAGGTCCGTTTTGGAGGTATGGCTGGATACAAACGATGATTATATATTTGTCTATCACCTGAGACTTAAAAGGCATTGGCTGTCTTGATGATAACTACAGACCATGAGCAGAAGCCATAATTAGGAGAAGGAGAATTGCTGCACCTGTCTGTTCTTCATGCTGTCTTCCCTACGAATCAGTTCAGTCTTGTCATGTTGACTCTGAAGCTAATTAGCATTCCCAGACATTTGTAAAGCAAGGAAATGTCTGCATCTGAGTTTGAGAGAAAGAAAAGCTGTGTGTCATCATGAAGAGAGGAGTCCTAGCCTTTGAATATGCACCTGCAGGGGCGACATGTACTCCATATAGACAGGCTGCAACCAGGTCCAGCAGCTTTCTGCCTGGCTTTCAGGGTTATGAGCAGATATGAGCTTAAACCTGCATGTGATGCCAACTTTCACTGTTTTGAATGCAAGCTGGGAAATGGGATCTGACTGTAACTGGTTATATTTACTGTGATAATTGTTGTTATCCTCGAGCCTGTTAGTATTGACACTGAGCCTAGAAACTTATCACAACCAACGAAGCCATTCAGCACTCAAGCTAGGTGGCTTGAGTTCCTCTGCAGAGGAACCTGTCTGACAAATTTGTGCCTTTTAAGTTTGGAGTTTACCCGACTGCTGTTCATCTTCAGCATGGGAAGTCATCCAATACCTGAAGCACTTCTCCCAGCAATTCTCCCTGGCTTCCTACACCCTCTTCTTCTGTTAGTATATGCTCTCAGGAATAGTATACACTGATTCCTCTATGCTGTTCTGAACTAAATGCACTTGGTTTAAATCATTCCTCTAAAGGTCAAATTGGTCTCTCGTGTATTGCAGATCATCTTCCATCAGCTGATTTTCAGAGTTAAGTATTTCTGTGCTCAGCAAGATTGCCATCGAAGAAAAAAAATTTAACAAATTTTAACTTCTTCATTTATCTGCCACAAATTATTAATTTTACCCTATGTATCCTTACATCTTTCACAAGGCCATTTTTGCCTATCACAAGGCAATGACACTATCAGTGGAAACACTGCTGCTGGAGGGTATTTCAACAATTGATATTTGAGCAGGAGGTTCCAAACCCACAAAGGAGAGATTGGCTGGCAAGATTTAGGCAATGTGAAGGCAGCCCTCAGGATCCAACCCTTTCTGTCGTCTATCGCTGCTGAAGTCTGCTCTACATCATTAGCAGAGAGAAGAGCAATTTCTGCTAGATTCAGGAAAGAAACCATCTGACTCCAAATACGACTTTAAAGATGATCTGGCAACCGATGCTTGGAAGGAAGGGAATTCTGTTTTGTGGTCTCAGGAATGATCATATCACTGCTATTCTTGTAGTGTAAGAAACTGCAAAAGGCCACTTTTTTGCAATTGACTAATTCATGACTCATTCTTCACGTTGCCTTAATATGCTTCCCCATGCTGTTGATGTCAAATGATATATTTATTCATTCTGCTGAGGTTTTTATCTATGCAAAAATTAAGTGAATGCAAATAAGAATGAACAAATTTAAAAAGACACTTTAAGGCGTGTTTGATTGTGGAATGAATATGAAAAATGAGCTCTTCATCACTGTGTCATCCTTACAGCATCACTGACTTACACATTGCTGACCTAAACACTCAATTTCTTAAAAGTAACTAAATGGTACGTGTTAACTTATTATTATTAACTGCTGTAAATGGGAAAATTATAACCTGATTGTGAACAGATAGAGCACATTCCTTTAGAGTGTATTAGTAATAGGCTTTAAAAACAGAAAGAGAGCACATGTTCAGCAGGGGAAAAAAGCAGGAAAATAATGAGAAAATAATCTTCTAACATAACTTAATAAAGGAACTTACATAGTAATTATCTTTAGCTGAAAGAAAAGCCACAAGTAATTTGACATGAAAATATCAGCTCCCAAGTATTACTGAAGAACCAGTTCTCAACTTCTGACATCTACCTGAAGTCAGTTGGAGTCGTACATGCAGATACTTCTATTTTTATTGCTGAGTCAAAACTAGAGATTCCTACTCGCTTCATAGGCTGTCTGTGCTCAGACCACTATGGGTCATGATTACAGGCAAAATAAAGAAAACAAACAGAATTTGCCCTGAAGTGTCAGGGTCCTGAGGTTATTCACAGGTTTTCCTGGTTATGCCCAGTCTTTCCTGGGGCCTCCTCCCACTCCTGTCCATGGCCCAGGATCCCATTTGAGCCCAGACAGGGGCCATCAATTCCTTACCTGGGGCAGGCAAGGCAGAGCCTCTGGCTGTGGGACAGGACCTGGACAGTAAGATCTTGTCCTGTGTGCAGCCCAGAGTTTGTGCTTCAGCTCACCAGCCAAGGTGAAATGCAAAAAATCATAGAATCATAGAATAGTTTGAGTTGGAAGGGACCTTTAAAGGTCATCTAGTCCAACCCCCCTGCAATAAGCAGGGACATCTTGAACCACATTAGGTTGCTCAGAGCCCCGTCCAACCTGACCTTGAACGTTTCCAGGGATGGGGCATCTATCTTCTCTCTGGGCAACCTGTTCCAGTGTTTCACCACCCTCATCGTAAAAAATTTCTTCCTTATATCTAGTCTAAATCTACCCTGTTCTAGTTTAAAACCATTACCCCTTGTCCTATTGCAACAGACTGTACTAAAAAGTCTGTCCCCTTCTTTCTTGTAAGTCCCCTTTAAGTATTGAAAGGCCACCATAAGGTCTCCCCGGAGCCTTTTCTTATCCAGGCTGAACAACCCCAACTCTCTCAGCATGTCTTCATAGGAGAGGTGTTCCACCCCTCTGATCATTTTTGTGGCCTCCTCTGGACCCACTCCAACATGTCCATGTCTTTCCTGTGCTGAGGACTCCAGAGCTGGACACAGTACTCCAGGTGGGGTCTCACCAGAGCGGAGTAGAGAGGCCGAATCACCTCCCTTGACCTGCTGGCCATGTTTCTTTTGATGCAGCCCAGGATACCAATGGCTTTCTGGGCTGTGAGTGCACATTGCCGGCTCATGTCCAGCTTTTCTTCCACCAGTAGCCCCAAGTCCTTCTCTGCAGGGCTGCTCTCAATCCCTTCATCCCCCAGCCTGTATTGATACTGGTGGTTGCCCCAACTCAGGTGCAGGACCTTGCACTTGGCCTTGTTGAACCTCATGAGGTTCACATGGGCCCACTTCTTGAGCTTGTCCAGGTCCCTCTGGATGGCATCCCATCCCTCAGGTGTGTCAACCACACCACTCAGCTTGGTGTCCTCTGCAAACTTGCTGAGGGTGCACTTGATCCTACTATGTCATTGATGAAGATATTAAACAGTACTGGTCCCAATATGGACCCCTGAGGGACACCACTCATCACCAATCTCCATCTGGACATTGAGCCATTGACCACTACCCTCTGGATGTGACCATCCAACCAATTCCTTATCCACTGAACAGTCCATCCATCAAATCCATATCTCTCCATTTTAGAGTGAAGGATGTCATGGGGAACCTTGTCAAAGGCCTTACAGAAGTCCAGATAGATGACATCCATGGCTCTTCCCTTGTCCACTGATGTAGTCACTCCGTCATAGTACGCCATTAGGCTGGTCAGGCAAGACTTGCCTTTGGTGAAGCCATGCTGGCTGTCTTGAATCACCTCCCTGTCCTCCATGTGCCTTAGCATAGCTTCTAGGAGGATCTTTTCCATGATCTTCCGAGGCACAGAGGGGAACATGTTACAAAATGTAACCTGGTTTTGGTATAGGCAATGTATTATGTGATTAAAGTGATCACTTACATAAGATTTCACCTGCTGACTATATAATACAAGCTAGGGAGGTACAAATCACTAAGTTTAAGCAATTACGCCCTCCACAGCTCTTCAGAGCAATGTAAAAGCCAGGTAAATTGAGTTTCCAAGTTTAAGATATTTTTCCCTTTTAATTATGCATATTTTATCATGGTGAGACCAGAATTTCAAGGAATTCTGAGTAACTGTAGATGATCTTCCCAGAGTCTAAATCAGTTGCATGCAGAAAGAGAAATGAGAATGTCCTCTGTAAACAGCACTGATTTATTCAGAATTCAAATTAAATTGGTTATGAAAGTCAGAAAAGCATTAATGAAGATTAACAATAGAACCCTAAGGATCCTGAATAACTGAACTGGAAATATGAGAATGATTGATGCAGCAATGCTAACAAAAGCCCTTCTGAGAAAAGAAAACTCCCAGTGTTATTATGGAGAATGAGAAGGGCAGTGAACCACATATTGAACCCCAGAGCCTCCATGTTACTTGTTAGGAAGCAATTGGAGGCAGCTAATTCCACACAAAGGCAAGTCCCTTGGCTGGCATTCTGTAATAGTGACTTGGATGCAATTCTTTTTCGGAAAGCTTTCAAAAAATGGATTTTCATAATTTTAGAATTGTATTTTTCTATAGTAACATGAGTATAAGCAAGCAAAAGCAAAGAACTAACTAAACAAAGCACACAGTCAATAAGAAAACAACCTGCACTTTTCTATTACAGATAAGTAAATTTTCTGTACTGCTGCATTATGGAAAGCAGTCTTAGCAGAATCCAGAAAACTAGATTTGATTCTAGTCCCTTTTGAAATGAGGAACTAAGTACATATTTCTGTATAATGTTTGTGCCTAACAGGAGAGATTAAAGTTCAGAACCCAAGAATATAAACCAAAACTGAAGTCCTTTCTCAGATACTCAAGTTTGGCTAACATACCATTGCTCTTGGGAAGTGTTTTGCCTCTCTGCGTTGGTTTCCCTTTTGTGCAAAATGGTCATAATCTCTCTTGTTTCCAAAGATGTTTATAAAAAACCTGGCTTAGTTCCTACATTGAAGCCTTCCTTTTCTGCCATGAAAAATTAGACAATTTATATCTGCAGAGTACCACACACTTGATAAGTTGTCTACAATTCCTATTGAGGTATTCCTATTGAGCTATTAAACTAACCTGGATTTGCATATCACCAAAGGAGCTACAAGACAAACTCTCCAGAAACAGTTTCACAATTATTATATTTTCAAAAATCTTTTTATGTTTTAACAGGAAAAAAATAGCTCTCCTACTTAAAATAAAGGTCATACTACAACATAGAAAGTAAGTGATAGAAATATGCCCATTTGGAAATGTGCAAAACCCTCCCCAAACCAAAGCCCAACCCGAACACCAACCTGAAGCTGAGCTATATTTTGTTTAGAGAAATAAAGTACGGCTTTAAAATTATCTGACAAGTTTTTATAATTTTTCTGGCACCAGGAAAAATCAAAGAGATGTAATATTTTGAAATAAACATAGCTGACTATGGGCAGAAGGTATTTCTTATTAAATAGCTACATTTCTCTTCAAAGGAATTCTGTCCACTAAAATAAATTTAGCACTTCATTAGCAACCTTATGTACAGAAATGACACTTTTTGTTTGTTGTGAACCACTGTCACAGAACCCCTGCCTGTATGAGGCAGCCTGAAGTAGAACATGTTTCTTCTGATGTTAAAGGCCACCAAGGTTTATTCCTTCTCCAGCAGTTATTTCTTTGATTCTATTTTGATAAGAAGTTTCTGTATTCAGAAAGTACTTATGTTTTCTGTTTAAAATCTATTTTAAATAATTTGAATAACTTCGGGAGTGATTGTGGGAGAAACAGCAGAGATTTTCTGAGTGCTTAAGGCATTTATAATTACTCTGATGCATATTGGACTCTTCAGACATGCATAACAGAGCATCACAGGCATAGGTGGAAGTGAAATACTAGCTCCAAATAATATTAAATCTGTTAAACTTGCTGTGCTTTATGAAAACTATATGTTGTATATGCCACATTCTTCATTTTACAGTTCACACCTCAGCCCAATTTCAAGCACACTGGTAGCAGACAATATTTCAGGTAGAAAACTAGTTTGAAGCAGCATCAATATTTTCCCTTCATTTTGAATTTCATTTCCATCAGAATCCAAAGCACAAATCAAGCCATAGTGTAACCCTGAGCTGAACTGAACTGTTGTAGCAATGATAAAAGAGAATGAAATGGAACCAGCAGTTTCAGTCAAGAGAGGATGGATCTTCACAGGAAGCAACCAAAAAAATGAACAAAAATAGAGACCAAGACAACTCACAGTTGGATTGCTTTGAGAGCAGCAGGTTATATGAAGTTAATCATGACACTGGCCACTTCCTGGTATCTTAATACAGTCATTTTGAAGACATCAGAAATAACAAATCAGGTCTTCTGAAACTAAGTATTTAAAAATGAGTTGCCGAGACGAGCAGCTCCGGTGCCGGCACGATCCACAGCAGAGCACTCTGGAGCAGTGCACAGTGGGGTTTCCTGAACCGGGGAAACCTCAGGGGGAGCCGAGAGACCCGCCAGGAGCCCGCAGCTTGCACCACAGCGGCTGATGGGACCTGAGCGGGGCCAGGAGCAACGGCAGCCAAGCCCCCCGACACGTATGAAAGAAGCCCCTGGGGAGCGCTAGTGACCAGGAGCACCGTGAACAGGGCCAGCTAACAGGGCGTGGCGTGGCAGCAAGGCCGTGGCGCGGCAGTTCACGCAGCAGTTCACGTGGAAAGGCCTGCAGGAGGGCGCTGAAGCTCTGCCAGCTCAACCAGGGAGCACTAGTATCCACCCAGCAGAAAGCCATGGCCTCTCTAAGCTCTGCACCCGCCACGACTGACGCAGGTTCCCAGACAGAGCTCTGGTGGCAACGTGCTGCCACCCAGGTGTCAGGCTGCAGAGTGTGCCCTGCTCTTATGGCAGTATTGGACAGCAGTAGTGAGCAGAGCTGTGGGAGGTGTGCCCAGGTAGAGGAACTCCTCCGCTTAGTGACAAAGCTCCAGGAGGAGGTGAGTAGCTTGAGGAGTGTCAGGGAGTGCGAGAGAGAGAGAGAGACTACTGGAATCGCACCCTCCTTCCCTGGGACAGGCCCGACAGGACAGGACGCATGATACGGAGGATTCCCAATCCTCTCTCCACCTGGCTGAACACGGTGACTCAAGGGAAAGCGGGCAATGGCGACAAGTTCTTGCCTGGCACAGCAGTCCCGTCTCCTCTGTGACTGCCCCACCTTCCCAGGTGCCCTTGCATGATAGGTATGAGGCTCTGCAAGTGGAACCAAACAATAACGAGGACAATGGTTCATCTAGCTTGGAGGCGTCGCCAAGGTTAAGTTGGTTTACACCCTGCATCAAAACCGCTTCCATAAAGAAAAAAAGATGGGTCATTGTCATAGGAGACTCCCTTCTGAAGGGAACAGAAGGCCCAATATGCAGACTGGACCCACTTCTTAGGGAAGTCTGCTGCCTCCCTGGGGCGCAGGTTAAAGATGTGATGAGAAAGCTTCCTACTCTGGTATGGCCCTCAGATTGCTATCCATTATTGATTTTTCAGGTAGGCAGCGATGAAGTTGCAACAAGAAGTCCAAGGGCAATCAAGAGAGACTTCAGGGCCTTGGGATGACTGGTTAAGGGATGAAGAGCACAAGAAGCGTTCTCCTCTATCCTTCCAGTTGCAGGGAATGATGAGGGAAGAAACAGGAAGAGCCAGCAGATCAATACCTGGCTCTGAGCCTGGTGTCACCGACAGAATTTTGGGTTTTTTGATCATGGGTCAGTTTACACGACACCAGGCCTGCTGGTGACAGACGGGTACACCTGTCTCGAAGGGGGAAAAGGATCTTTGCACAGCAGTTAGCAGGGCTCATTGAAAGAGCTTTAAACTAGATTTGGAAGGGGAAAGGGATAAAACCAGGCTCACTAGAGATAAGCCTGGGGGCGGCATGCCAATGTTTGAGGGATGGCATGCAGTGAGGTCCTTTAATCTGTCATCTCAGTGGAGGTAGGGGATGGAGATCCATGTGGCAGCAGGACACAAGGGTTATTGTTGTGTTAGAAACCACGGAAGCACCTGAGAATGGTCACACAGGAATTAGGGCTTCTTCCCCCAAAAGGTGGTGGGATCAATAGCCCAACTGAAGTGCAGCTACACCAATGCACACAGCGTGGGCAACAAACAGGAGGAGCTGGAAACCATTGTGCAGCAGGAAAACTATGACATAATTGCCACCATGGAAACATGGTGGGATGACTCAGACAACTGGAGTGCTGCAATGGATAGCTATAAACTCTTCAGAAGGGATAGGCAAGGAAGGAGAGGGGGTGGGGTAACCCTGTATGTTAGGGAGTGTTTTGACTGTCTAGGGCTTGATCATGGTGACAACAGGTTGAGTGTTTATGGGTAAGAATCAGGGGGAAGGCCAACAAGGCAGATATCATGGTGGGAGTCTGTTATAGACCACCCAACCAGGATGAAGAAGTAGATCAAATGTTCTATATGCAGCTCGGAGAAATCTCACAATCACCAGCCCTTGTTCTCATTGGGGACTTCAACTTACCAGATGTCTGCTGGAAATACAATACAGCAGGGAGGAAACAGTCCAGGAGGTTCCTGGAGTGTGTGGAAGATAAGATAACTTCCTGACACAGTTGGTGAGTGAGCCAACTAGGGAAGGCACCCCGCTGGACCTGTTGTTTGTGAACAGAGAAGGACTTGTGGGTGATAAGATGGTTGGAGGCTGTCTTGGGCATAGCGATCATGAAATGACAGAGTTTTGATTCTTGGAGAAGTAAGGAAGGGGGTCAGCACAACTGCTACCTTGGACTTCCAGCGGGCAGACTTTGATTTGTTGACAGAGTCCCTTGGGAGGCAATCCTGAAGGGCTAAGGAGTCCAGGAAAGCTAGACATTCTTCAAGAAGAAATCTTAAAGGCACAGGAGCAGGCTGTCCCCATGTGCCGAAAGACGAGCGGGGAAGAAGACCAGCCTGGCTGAACAGAGAGCTTTGGCTGGAACTCAGGAAAAAAAGGAGAGTTTATGAGCTTTGGAAGAAGGGCAGGCCACTCAGGAGGACTACAAGGATGTTGTGAGGTTATGCAGGGAGAAAATTAGAAGGGCCAAAGCCCAGCTAGAACTTAATCTGGCTACTGCCGTAAAAGACAATAAAAAATGTTTCTATAAATACATTAGCAACAAAAGGAGGGCTAAGGAGAATCTCCATCCTTCATTGGATGCGGGAGGAAACATAGTGACAAAGGATGAGGAAAAGGCTGAGGTGCTTAATGCCTTCTTTGCCCCAGTCTTTAACAGTAAGACCAGTTGTTTGCAGGGTACCCAGACCCCTGAGCTGGAAGACAGGGATAGGGAGCAGAATGAAGCCCCTATAATCCAAGGGGAAATGGTTAACAACCTGCTACACCACTTAGACACACACAAGTCTATGGGGCCGGATGGGATCCACTCAAGTGTATTGAGGGAGCTGGCAGAAATGCTCACCAAGCCACTTTCAATCATTTATCTGCAGTCCTGACTAACTGGGGAGGTCCCAGTTGACAGGACGTTAGCAAATGTGATGCCTATCTACAAGAAGGGCCAGAAGGAGAATCCGGGAACTACTGACCTGTCAGTCTGACCTTAGTGCCAGGGAAGGTTATGGAGCAGATCATCTTGAGTGCCATCACACGGCACGTACAGGACAACCAGGCAATCAGGCCCAGTCAGCATGGGTTTATGAAAGGCAGGTCCTGCTTGACTAACCTGATCTCCTTCTATGACAAGGTAACCTGCTTAGTGGCTGAGGGAAAGGCTGTGGATGTTGTCTACCTAGACTTTAGTAAAGCCTTTGACACCATTTCCCACAGCATATTCCTGGAGAAACTGGCTTCTCATGGTGTGGGCAGGCATACGCTTCTCTGGGTAAAAAAACTGGCTCGATGGTTGAGCCCGAAGAGTTGTGGTGAATGGAGCTAAATCCAGTTGGTGGCAGGTCACAAGCGGTGTTCCCCAGGGCTCAGTATTGGGGCCAGTTCTGTTTAATATCTTGATGAACGATCTGGATGAGGGGATTGAGTGCACCCTCAGTAAGTTTGCAGATGACACCAAGTTGGGCAGAAGAGTGCAACGCTACAGGCTTGGGGAAGAGTGGCTGGAAAGCTGCCTGGCAGAAAAGGACCTGGGGGCGTTGGCTGACAGCTGGCTGTATATGAGCCAACAGTGTGCCCAGGTGGCTAAGAAGGCTAATAGCATCCTGACTTGTATTAGAAATAGTGTGGCTAGCAGGACTAGGGATGTGATCGTCCCCCTGTACTCGGCACTGGTGAGGCCACGCCTTGAATACTGTGTTCAGTTTTGGGCTCCTCACTACAAGAAAGACATTGAGGTGCTGGAGCATGTCTGAAGAAGAGCAACGAAGCTGGTGAAGAGTCTAGAGCACAAGTCTTATGAGGAGTGGCTGAGGGAACTGGGTTTGTTTAGCCTGGAGAAAAGAAGGCCGAGGGGACACCTTGTCACTCTCTACAACTACCTGAAAGGAGGTTGTAGCGAGGTGGGTGACGGTCTGTTCTCTCAAGTAACAAGTGATAGGACGAGAGGAAATGGCGTCAAGTTGCGCCAGGGGAGGTTTAGATTGGATATTAGGAAATTTCTTCACCAAAAGGGTTATCAAGCATTGTAACAGGCTGCCCAGGGAAGTGGTGGAGTCACCATCCCTGGAGTTATTTAAAAGACGTGTAGATGTGGTGCTTAGAGACATGGTTTATGGGTGGATTTGGCAGTGTTAGGTTTATGGGTGGACTCGATCATAAAAGTCCTCTCCAACCTAAATGATTCTATGATTCTGTAATTCTATAAAATATTGAGATATTAAAAATAACATTTTGACTTTCAAATTTTTGCATGTAAAACTCTACTTCTGAATGCTTAGGGTACCCTCTGCCTACATATTCAAGCCTCCTCCCTCCACACCTGAGAATCAGGAGCATTCTAAAAGATAAAACAGAGGTTTATCTGATTCAAAAAATGCAATTCCTTGTAAGACTAAATAAAACCAGAGTACATGACACTGGACAGCACTGAACCTAGGTATTGGGACAGAAAACCTGACTGTAGCAAGAACTAAAACTGTATGATTCAGGGTAAAGAAGTAGTTCTTGATTATTATTCTTCGAAGTTTGCCCCGTAAGCTAAATCTTACTGTCTGGGGGCTTTCTTGAAAGACAATCTACATTTTGTTCTCATTAAATTCTATTCTATCATTTACATAAATTATACTCAGATATTCATGTTAAATAGTATGTTCCTTCAGCATTTATTATTCCAATAGGTGATGGCCATGCAGCCATATGGTTTGGTTACACAGATGTTCACTTGATTTGCTCTGTGAGTTTATAACTTGTTGTACTACTGTAGAAATGCATAATTATTTCACTGCTTCATGTTACCACGTAGATATTTTATGTTCATCTATCTCATTGACTAGCATTTCTTATTCTGGTTCCTTTACCATTAGATCTACTGTATCACTATTGATTTTCATGTCAGAATATGTATCTGGTTCATTTTTCCCTTATATATATTTTATTATTTTCTGTCCTGTTGTTTGCAACTCTTTAGTCTCTTGTTGCAAGGAGTACCAATAACTAGGCTTCGTTCTAGAATTTTGCTTAAAAAAACGACTACAAAACCCCCACATGTTCAGTTTCCATATTTATCTGATTCTATGTTCATGATGACTCCAAAATATTCCCTGAGTAGAAAAACACACATCTTTCCCACTGTTTACTGTCTGGCGGAGAACTTGTGCCTTTCTCATTAGAACTCCAGTAAATAATTAGGTATATAGTCCCTGTTTGTGAAGCAATTCTGTGGCCATTTTCCTCTCTGTGTACCTGTGCACAGGAAAAGCTTGTTAGCTCCTGGAGCTTCAGGCTGCAAGGCTTGCATTTCTCGTTTCTCTAGTCCCAAAAAATTAAAGAAAAAGCATGAACAGGAAATGAACATGAACAAGAGAAAACATGAGCAAGGCTTGAGAGATGACCTATTCAGGAAAGTTAAGCTGCTGAAGGCAAGGTACATCAGAGCAGAGAGACAGAATGGAAAATGGAGGGGTCTCTGGCTGAACTACAGAGTTTTCAACTGGGGCAAAATGTGTGCAAGCCTCCAGAAGACACTGAAGAAAATGCAGAATCGAAGCTGATTTTTGGAGCCCGCAAGCTCTGTTTTTATTGCATTAACAAACAAAAATCTCATTAGATCACAATTTAGAAACTGTATAACATTACAGAACATGGTGTTAGAACTTGAGTAAGAAAGAGAGGATTCTAAAAAGCTTCTATTGCTAAGAGGGAATAAATATCATAAGCGTAGCTAGTATACATATTTTCAAAATGTAAATCTCTCAGAGCTGCATGCAAAAGTTTTTCTACAGACATACATGTATTGAAAGGACCATACTTATATATGCAAATTATGTGATAGATACATAGGTGTAACATGTTTATCTATTTTCACATGCAGATTTCTCTATTCTTACTTCAGCCATCCTCTGCATGAAGATCTTTGCATGGATGTTACCACATAAAAGGCTCCTGAAAACACAGGAAGACTGAACTGGCCATTCAGTCAGGCTGGGTGATGAATGAAGAACAGAGTGTCATATAGGGTGAATACATAACTTAAAATATAGCAGCATTGTGGCTTAAATTATCCTACTTTCTACCATTTGATAATTACATATATAGCTCACCTTCAGGCTCAACCTCAGATTTGAAGACACAAGCAAACTGCAGCAGACCTATTTCAAAGCTATGAGAAGATGAGTATTACTACTATATAATGTGTTATTTAATAGCTGTCCAGTAATGATCCAGTAACATTCTGAAGATTGGTGCAGCTATTTTCATATTTATGAAATTCATCTGGAAGAACAGTTTCTGAATTATTCTGAATTCATGGAAGAGGGTTCACAGGTTCAGAAATGGGTTTTCATTGACCTGCAGATTCTGAGTGAGATGAAGGTTTTCATCCCAAATGAGCATCAGTCTGTCACTTTCTGAGCAAAGTAAATGATATTAGTTGACTCTTCTTATTGCATTTTTATTCATAAGCTGTGTATTCTGACATCTTGTAAAATAGCTTATTTCTGCTCACTGAAAAAGAAAGTTCTGGAGAAACTGAGAACCAAGAAGACCTTCTCCCTTCCTTCCGTATATGTAGCAGCCAAGAAGGTGAGGGCTTGAAAAGCAAAGTAGAGCGCATAGAATTAATTGTCCAAACTTCTATTTTTTTAATTATCTTCTTTACTGGGAATAAGGTGCATCACCTTTTTTTTTTTTTTCAAATGCAGTGGCAATATTCCATACCAAGAGAACTAAGACTTTTCTAGCCTATTTGGATTAGCATTGCAAAGAGACACACACACTTCTTGCTGCAAAAGAATATAGTTTAAATGTGCACCTTTAACTTAAAACAAAAATTTCTGGACTGAATTAACAGCAGGTACAATATAGAAGTTTAACATCCCAAATATTTTCTTGTCTAAAACAGCTGCTTTAAGACTAGGTTTAATGATAAAAATAATTACATCAATACTGTTATTAGGTTAAAATATTATTAACATAATATCATTTAGTAATGATAAACAATCTAACAATAACAAAATATTATTTCCTTTTCCTCCTGACTTATTACTCCGTCTCATGCACATAGTCAGAGATCTGAGTGCTTCATGAGATTGTGCTGTATCATCATCTCTCACCTATCCATTGGCTACAACCAAGAGTGTTGTACATTCAAGAGTACAGGATTTGGGTGACATGGACTAAAGAATTTTTGCTGCCTGAAGTGGAACTCTGAAATTTTTCATAACTTATGAAACATGCCCTAAAAATGAAGACACAATACTCTGTCTGTTGATAATCTAAAAGTGAAACCAGCAAACAATACAGTTTAAAGCTTCGTAATTATCTGCCTTGATCTTATTAGGCTGTCCTACGGTAAGTGCCATATCTGATCTTAAAGAAATCAAAGAAAGTAATTAAACTCTTAATTTTATCAGTAGATCATGTGTCTATCCAGTATAAAGACATAATTATACCCGAGAGAGAGAGAGAGAAATAAAATGAACATGGCCTGTGAAATGATTAATTTTGTGTCCTGGAGTCAATTACGCATAGGATAACTGCAATTCTCTGAAATTACATTTAATGCCATAATGCACTGTAACAAAGGAGCTGATGGGAGTACAAAAACAGTACTGCACATGAAAAATTGGTAAAATGTGTGCTTCACCATTGAAGAGCTTAAACAAAGCATTGAATAACCTTTGACTTTATAATTAATAACAGTGCTTAGACGGTGCTGTTTCTCTGCTGATCTGAGTAAGATACAAAATAAAGGTAAATGATTCAAGGTCAAATGTGTCGAATACATAACAGGAGTGAGGAACCTGGGTTCTTAGATTCTCTAGTTAATGTTCAGTGAACTAAACCATGGGAATCCCATTGCACAGTACAAGAATTTGGTAATACTTCTGACTTGTGACTGCTTGCCAAGAATAGATCAAGTAGGTTGAGACATACATAATGTCTTCTTCAGTACCCACACTTACCCTCAAAATATGGTTCTAAAAGGGTAGGTATGAAGTCTGACTATGTCAGGCAGGCGCAGAAGTGCTGTTGTGGAAGTGTTAATGCCAATGCCAATAATGAGTGTACTCTGTACCTAAATATTCACTAGATGTCTCCAGAAGCCTGAGCATACTGACTGTGCTGAGTGCCCTATAATTAATACAATTAATGATCAGCCTTTCCTCCCTCTATAAAGCTGTCTCCGAAGGTCTTATTCAACATAACACATTGAATGAACAGACAGAGAAATAATTTACTTGAGACAAGTAGGTGGGAGAATAGAAATGGGGGAGAATAAATGTAAGAATAAAAGTAGCAGAATAATAAGGAGGAAAAATAGTATAAACTAGATTGTCACAATGTAGTTTTCCAGTGTGCTCCATTGTGCACCTCTAATGCATGACCTAGTGCAGCTAGAATGGGTTGAAGAACAAATAAATAACAAGACAGCTCTTATTGCACTCACTTACATGTATGGACTTGGGTTGATAGTTAAGAGTTCCTTTGCCCCAGGATGAAAAATAGTAGAGATGGTGGGAAAAATACTCATTTGGAGAATGCTTGATTGTTCATATTAAACCTTTCCTGGAAATTGGCCACTTCTTGAAAATCAACACTTGATGGAAGAAGTTTCTGCAGCTCAGCAGACTTTTATCTAGCCTTTGAAAAGCAGGGGTTGCTTTGCATACTGAGTGGAGGGCATACTCACAAGCCCATGAGTGGAATTTTCTTGTCAACATTCATGACACTCATGGCTAAGTTTTCCTGACCACCAAACTCTGACTTTGAAGCCCCTTAATGATGTTGCTACCAAGAAGGCTGATATAAAATGAAGTCACAATGTTTAGAAAAGACAGCTGACATTTACTGCCAATAACTGAACTTTACTTTGAGAAATGACGCTGTAAGAATTTGCTGTACATTGAAGAGTGCCCAGGGGAAAACAGAGCTATGTACTAATCAGCTCCCTTTACTGTCCAGGTCACACCTATTCAACTAACTAAAGAAAATGCTGCTATGATATGTAACTGGAAAGCCAAAATCATTGAGTGAGCCACCCAGATTCATAGTACTTTCAAGTAAAAGAAAAACAAGAGAGGTCACCATGGCAGAACTTTTTTTAAAAAAATTCAGGTATAAACACAGGAGAGGTGAATTTACTATAAATACAGAACTTGTCATCCTTAATTAGAAGACTTTGGTTTCAAGTTCTTTCCAGATAGCCACCTTTTAATTGACACGCGGTGATCTTAATATATTATTAATAGCTATAATGTTGTAGCAGACACAATACATACCTATCATTGGGGAATCATGCAAGGTTTTTATTCTCTGCAGAAAGTCCACTACATGATCCATACTTGCTTTATGGAAGCTATATCTTTTATAACTCATGTGAGTAGGCTTGTACATTATGATTTGTTAGCCATATCTGATTTTGCAGTTTCATATTCTACAAAACATACTTTTTACTTTTTCTGTTTTCAGTACTGAACACCTACATTAGTGGTATTTGTATAAACTGAGGATCAGATACCTATATATACAATAGGCAACGAATATTTAAGTTTCTATAAATTCTCCCGTTGTTTTAATTGCTCTTGTTGAAAGATAAAACATACGAAATACAACCTCTCTTTGATACTAAAAGGTGTTTCTTCCAAGGGACCCCAAAATGCCCGAGGTTCATAACCACTTCTGCTACCTATCTCCTAGTTGGCATGATTTATGGCAAACATATTCCTATACTAGAAATGGTTCATCCCTTGCTAGTCACAGCTTCACATGCTACCAGTCAGCGAGATTCATGCTGATTCCATATTGGGCCTGACTGAGTGACCTGATGCACATTAGCCAAGTATCAACTCTCTACAGCTATTCCAGCTTTTTTAAGCAGCTAATGGAGTTTTTAAGGGAAGGTTTGAGGAAAGTTCCACCACCACACTAAAAAGCTAGCAACCAAATAAACATGAGTGGCACTGACTGAAAATCAGTTTATAAAAATATTAAGTGAATTGGCATCTACTGTCATGTAAATGGAGGAGAGACATGAAGGGCATAGAGGTACAGTTTGGCTGGTGACCCAGGCACCGAGTGGAAAAAATAATAGTGAAGAGGGTTTCGTTACAAGTTTTCAGGAGCTTTGCTTGCTTAAACCCTGGTTTAAGGGTTTAAGTCACTTTAGAAGTGACTATCACTTTAGAAGTGATTACAAATATTGCAGTAACACTGCAAATTATTTTTTTTCTTTGCCTGGGTCCCAGTAAAATGGACAATAAGAGCTTTTTTCCCTTAATGATTTATCTGGTTTGGTACTAACATTAGAGCAATCCAGACTATAATACTATGGAACCAGAAAGTCCTGAATATTTCAGGTAGCTTGTATGAGCAAGTGAAATATTGCTACTTTACTAAATCCATTTTTAATTAACTTATATTAAAATATAACCAATTGTTGTAACTTACTTAATGGAAAGAAACACTGGTGGAACTGTTAATAATATGAAAATATGTTCTCTATAGTCACATCTGAATCCATCCTTTTTATTACTTTGTAAAATAAAATGTTCTGTACAATTTCCCTAGGAATACATGTGTTCTTTTTGAGATCAAGAGTAGAATATGCAGTCTGGCTAAGACTACAGCATTCTTACTGGTGATTATTTAGATGCTTTTGTGTCTTTTGTCTGTATTTTTGTGGATATGGAAGAATTTTGTGTTTCAGTATTATTAGTAATGTATGCATTAAGTATGAAGGATCCATCTTGCAGAGATGTGAAAACATCCTGCAGTCTGTTATGCTATTAGGAGAGGAAAGGTGAGAACGGCTATTGCCCAGCAATGACACTTTAATAGACTTTTAATTGCAAAACAGGCTTGGGTCACCAGAGGATATAATTTGGGATTTCAAAGGCAAAGGGTAGTAAATCCACCTCCAAGATAAAGTGTGAGTATAAAGTGGATGAAACAACTTTTTGTTATTTTTTGTGATTCCCCCCCCTTTTTCTCCTTCTGTAATGGCTTCACAAAAATCCCATTTTTCATTTGGGTCAGTATGGAATATACAGTATTGCACTAGTTTTGGCTAGGATAATGAATTTTATGATATAGTTAATTTCTTCATAGTAGCTCGTATGGGGCTATGTTTTGGATTTGTGACCCAAACTGTGTTGATAATACAGGGATGTTTTAGCTATTGCTGAGCAGCTCTTATACAGCGTCAAGGCCTTTTCTCCTTCTCACACTGCTCCACCAGCAAGTAGACTGGGGGTGGGTATGAAGTTGGAGGGGACACAGCCAGGACAGCTGACCCCAACTGCCCATATGATGCCATGCTCAGCAATAAAAGCTGGGGGAAGAAGGAGGAAGGAGAGACATTTAGAGTTATGGTATTTGTCTTCCCAAGTAACCATTATGTGTGATGAAACCCTGCTTTCCTGGAAATGGCTAAACATCAGCCTGCTGATAAGAAGTAGTGAATGAATACCTTATTTTGCTTTGGTTGAGCATGCAGCTTTTGCTTTACCTATTAAACTGTCTTTATCTCAACCCATGAGCTGTCACACTTCTTCCCTTCTGATTCTCTCCACATCCCAGCTGGGGGGAGTGAGCAAGCAGCCATGTAGTGCTTAGCTGGCTACCAGGGTTGACCCATAATAAATATACGCCATATATTATTCCTTTTCAGCATTAAGTTTTTTTTTTTCTCATTGCTAAGTAACAAAAATTAGATTTGTTTAAATTCTCAAGTAGATGATTTGTGAATTACTTGTTATGAGAACACCTTTACATGGTTGTGGGCAAGATGCTGTCATTGGCTGTGTCTTTTTTTAATGTTTAATCACTTAATTTTTAATGTCTGGTGATAAATTGATTTTGCTTTGGTGTTTTACAAATGAAATAAAAGTACATTAGTAAATTTCATTTAACAGCATGACTTTTCTGATGAGACATAATTAACTAATTATTGTTTAATAATGCACTAGTGCTGCTCTATTAATAGAACAGCTCTAGTTTACTGAAAAGCTGAAATTCAGAAAATTCATTTCAAGTTGTTAAAATGTGTGCAAACAAATATGAATTTGAAAACTTTCCATCCTGTCTTCCAAGTTAATGGCTACCATTAGTGTTAAAATCATATTTAATAGGGCAAAGAAGGTCTGTTTAGTCTTTTCCCTGGAATAAAAGGGTAAACTGATGTTTCAAATAAAACATTTTTTCTGAGATGTCACTGTTCATAACATTTTAGCAGGTATTTTTGAATGATTCACTATTGTAAATGAATTAAACAATTCTCACTATGATAGGGAGACTATTTCTGCTTGCTTTTTTCAGAGTCTTTGTTAATGGAATTATTCCCAAATCTTTCATAAATTCAAATAAAATGCTGTTGCTGCTGGCAAAGAGATAGTTACAGATAAAAGACTACCCAGTTGCCTGTAAACTGGTAGACAGGCCAATTTCCTGACTACCCTAATTAGCTTTGCGTAATTTGGCACATTGCTTCCTGAAATAATGATTTAATCTAATTAAGATTCTTTTGCAAGATATCTTTTAAATGAATTAATTAAGGACTTTATCTCCAAAGCCCAGAAATTAATATCACCAAGAATAATATTGGCATCTTATGCTAGACTATCGTTTCAGTTTCCCTGTAAACTGACTCTGCTTTTAACCTATGCGTAGTTAAGTGATTAGCTGTAAAACATCCCCTGATTTCCCACCTTCCTTTCTGGTAATCTCCCCTAGGCAAGGTTTGCAGTAGGACAACTTGTGTAGCTCTCCACTGTGAAAATGGGGTGTAGTCTTCCCTGTCTTATAGAGTACCATGAACACTAATGACATCTATGTGCAAATGAGTGAATAAATGATTATTTGATATTGCTGATGAAATCTAGCTCTTTGTGGGGAAAAAAAAAAAAGAATGATAAATTACTATTACTGATCTGTAATGATGTGGTACTGGCTTGGCTAGATTGTGCATTTTTGTTGTTGCTTTGTTCATTTCTTTGTTTCCCAGTAGAGCCATTAAGTGGCTTGCAATGACAGAATAATATTTCATAACTTGGATGTATTCTCTGTCAATCATAAATCTTTTCTGCCTATTAAAGGGAAGCTCACCAACAGAATGAAGAATGATACTTTGCTGAAGTCACTGGACAGTATGCATTCAGTAATTGCTACCTGTTGTTCAAGAAAACCTTCACTGATATGTTGAGGTCAAATTCATCTGACTGGATGAAGAACTGGCAAAGAGTTCGTGGCTTTTAAAAATGATTTTACTAGGTGCAAAGTCTCTCTTACTTGGATCTTCAGTCTCAGGTGAAAGTTGAATGTACCTGCCCATATAAAAAGACTCTATTCCAGATCCAAAGCTCAGTGGATTCAATGGAGGAAAAAATTAATTTCAACAAACTTTGAATTATGATAAGGAATAGAGGGATAATGATGTTTAGAAGTTCAGACTGTATTATTTTAGCCAGGGAACTGAATAGGTTAAGTCTCCTGAGCAAAATGTGTTCTTCTGTAAGTTAAGAAAAATATACTCAAAAATGAATTTTTGGGTCTAACTGATTATTGTAGGATCCTTGAACTGAAGACATTAAACAAAGAAGGAACATTATGAACGCTGCTTATAAAAACAATTGCAGATCCCATCTGTAATGCAGAAAACTGTCCTATATGAGCAATTTCAGGAAGTGCAGAGGTTGTCTCTCTGGAAGAGACTTAAGGTGAGTGATAGACTGTCAACAAGCATAGGAATACAGAACACTTACGGTATTTGTAAACTCAGAGTTTCAGTACCTGCATTGGTGAGACTAAAGTGTCTGCAATACTGTACCATTTTACAAGAATGTCGTGTTCAATTGCAGTAAATACGACACCAAGCTCTAATAATGCCAAAACTTATGATAATTTATTAATCTGAATGGTGAAATAATCTCTGAGTTAGACAATAAGACTGTCTGTATTGTGTCAATGCTGATGTGAGGACTGGGATTTATCTGGAAAATTATTGTATAATTGTTTCTTCAAATCATACTGCCAGTTGTATTTTTCAGTAATTTTCAGTCAGTACTCTGAAAAGAGATTATTTGCATTTAACTGTCTTCTGAGTATATTTCTAAATATTCATTACAAACATTATTTTTAAAATGGATGTTATTACATATGAGATTACAGTCTCTGAGACAATGATTAGACTTACAAAATATGTGAAGATAAATTAATAGAAAAATAACTATTTTCATTAACATAACATAGCTATATAACCATTAACAGATTTTCAGATTCTACCCTGATAGTAGGATATAATCCACTCACAGCCAATATTAATTAATATATTTTTGTTGGAGCTAATTTACACCAACAAATGATGAACTGGTTCATGCAAAACTGCTGACACCAAAAGCATCTAGTTAAGTACAGTGGAACAAAACTGAGTGAGAGTCTGTAGTAGCTACATTAGTGTAATGAAGATACAGTGGCAGGATAGTAAAACCAGAGAAAAGATGCTTTAATCAAGCAGAAAATTGAAAAGCACCCTTTACACACTGAATCACACTGCCGGTCCATCATTGGCTACATGCTGTGCTGAGTGTTCACTCACAGCTTTTTTTTGGTACTGTACTTTGAGCTAAAGATGGCTTTGTTAGTGACAGTGAAGCCTAGTCATTGCAAAAAAATGCCAAGCTATAAATTCCTTTACTGTTCCTACCCAATTTATATTGTAAATCTTACTTTCCTGATAAACAAGAGTAATGATAATGACACATATCTGAAAGCCATATCTAGTATCTAGCTGCGATAAAAATGAACAAAAAAACCCCCAAAGACCATTGACTGCCACTGAAATTATATCTTCCCTAAGCTGAAATTTTCAGCACAAAGCACAGAGAACTTGCTGTGTGAGAAGTACTAACCAGAGGGCAGAAAAGACTGAATTTTCCCCCTCACACCTCATGGACCCTAATTTCCCGGGTATGATTATACATTCCCTCCACTACCCTCTCTATGGGATGTGGGAGCCTCTGCAAATTCATGGATCGTCCCCCAGCAGCATATTTCTTGTCTCAGTCAAATCCATTTCCGTGAAAGTTCCCTGAAGGGAAATTTCATTTCAACCTGGAAGAGCTTCAGAGACGCTGCAGTGAAACCAGCCTGACCTAAAGGCGAATGCCTGGGAGCACAGCCCTGTGCCTGCACAGAGCTCCACTGTGATCGGCACGATAGAAGGTCCATTTACAGTCCCACGGACCTGACTGGGAATCCAGAAGGATTTGGAGTTTTGCTTCCTTATATCACACTGTGGTTTTAATCACTGAAAAATAATCCGAAGTACCTAGTAGCTACTTCTGTTAAGAGACAGTGAGCAGTAGCCAAATGTTCTCAGGAAAAATCTACTGTTGAAATGCTTGTATTGGGTTTATCCTTTTTATCACACAAATCTGCCCACATATTTGAACAAATTGATTTTCCTGCTCCTGGCTGGCTTTGCTGAAGATTTATGCTAGTTGCTTGTCAGTGGAAATAATTGTTTGAAATTAACTTTGCTTTTTTTTCAAATCAGTAAATAGAGAAAATTAATCTGCAGAAAACATATACCTCTGCTGTAGAACATTTGATTCTACCTCGTTTATACTCCCTCATTTAAAGAGACCCTATATAAGTATGCAATTAAATTTCCATGGTTACCGGAACACCTGTGAGAAGACATTCATACACTTTCATATTAACAGATATTTGAATTTCAGGGAATATAAGCTGAACATCTCCATAGGAAACTAATTATTTTAGAAGAAGTATTTAATGAGAAAAATGACTGGAGTTTTTCTTAAGAATACGTACTGATTTCTATAACTAAACATAATGGAAACTGTTTTCATATCCTGTTTTTGTGTCATCTTTCCTTAATGAAAAGTTGTTTTTGTTTTTTTTTTTAAGATACTCAATCACTTTTTCTTGCCTTACTCTGAAACGTGACAGTTTTTTGATAGTTTTGTAGGAGATTTGGAAACTGCTTTGGTATTTTGTAAACATTGCTAATCATACAAGTTATTTACACAGGTACATATTTTTTTTAAAGTAGAAATCTAAATTTAGATTTTTAATCTCCGTATTAACACTTAAATATTGATTCAGTGACTCAGTATTAAGATCTAATTCCTGAAAAGCTTCAATCAGTAAGTACAGCTTATCAGTGCTTTGCCTGCTTCATCTAATTCACTCACTCACTCACTCACTCACTCACAGAAGTCCAAAGTCCTGCAAGTCCTTTTCTGAGGGGAAAAAATAATTTTTCTTGCATTATTTTGTTCTTTTACTACACCAATATATTATCTCTTTATGAACTCACACAAGCTTGTCTTTCCTAAAAGCTTAGATGCCTTGATTGATGGAAATACTATAATTTAACCATTTGCTAAATTTTATATTTGTGGCTAAGTGTCTTAGATGTACAAAGCCAGTAATTCTGTTATTCAACATCAAACTATTTTATTTAAGATGTGTGTGAGCAAGGCAGTCCAGCACAGGATGAACATCCTGAGCAATTGTCGGTCCGCTAACTTTATGACCTCTGTTTTCAGAAAGATCTGTTTGTTTGGGGAATGGCACTTGAAATGTATAAGGCTGTTTTATTGGGTATATATTTGTTGGTACATTTTTTGATACATACCAGATTGTTACTTCCTCCATTTTCATATGTATTCTTTTAATTTCTAACGCCACTAAAAATTTCTCATAAGAAGGAGTACAGAGAGAATTAGCTTGGTTTGAGCCTTAATGACTGTAAAAAACAAGCCAAATCGTAGACGAAAAGAAGAAAAGACTGGTTTTTACAGTATCAGTATTTTAGGAACTGCATACAGTTGAAAGCAAATTCTGAGTGCCTAGATACCTTAATAAGTTTCATAGTTGATCTTTTTCTTTGGAATGTTTAATTGTTTGAGGTATGTATTTCAGATTTTACGTTTTCTTTAAACTTTATATGACACAAAGACACTAAACATACTTTGAATATATGTTATCAAGAGGCAATGGGCACAAACTGAAACACAAGAGGTTCCATCTGAACATCAGGAAACACTTTTTTACTGTGAGCACTGGCAGAGGTTGCACAGGGAGGTTGTGGAGTCTCCATCCTTGGAGATACTCAAAAGCCATCTGGACATGGTCCTGGGCAACCTGCTTTAAGTGACCCTGCTTGAGCAAGGGTGTTGGACCAGATGACCCCCAGAGGTCCATTCCAACCTCAACCATTCTGTGATTCTGTTACAGAAAGTCTTATGAATTTGTTTCAAAAATTGTCAGGTTAGCTTTAAGAAGAGTTCCAACCATCTGAAGTTAAAAGACAGTCATAAATGTATCAATTCTAATCATAAAGTAGACTGAATTTTATTCATTGTGAATATTAATGATGAGGTGATTTCTTGTGAAGATATAACATGTCTGAAAGAACAGTTCATACATTGAAAGCACCTGTCTGTAACAATAGTGGCGCTTTTTTGTACGCTAACAATGAAACTATAACTATATAGCACTGTAGTGATAGACTAAGCTAAGAAAAAAAGATTTCTTCTATTTCCCCATTACTGTCCATTAAAAATAAGCCATATTTTCAGTTGTCTTCAAATATTGTGCAGGACAATCTACATTACATTTTATGTTGTGCCCCATTGCTGTTATAGTGTTATATTAATGATCACGTAGGTGAAGATCAAGGAAGAAATATTTTGCTTGAGATCTGATATTAAAGCCTTAGCAAGAACAGAATTAGCTCGATGCTGCAGCACAGTAACCAGTAAGACTCTTCTTGCAGAGTTAAAAGGGACCTTCTTGACCTTTGATTACTGAAATTGAAGTAAACCTCATGGCCTTTTCTGTGAATCATGGGATTTTTGTCAAGGAGTTTAACTTTCTAAATTGCTTTGCAGAGGAAAGAGTCTTGAATTGTGCTCACAGGAATGTGAAACTGAACTAACAAATAGTGCAGTAAACAAAAAAACAAACAAACTCCAAAAAACTCTGCAGATGTGGAAACAGATAGGAACAAGATAAATGTTCTTGAATATAATCTTGACATCTTCCTGTAATGTGACAGAGCATCATGGACAAACTAAGGTGATTGAATATCCAATTTCCGTTGTCAGAATACTTTTAAACTAATCAATGACAAAGACAGCAGCTGTTCCACAGTAACCTATTTTCAGCAGAAAGCCACTGGAATAACAGTGTTTAAAAACAAAACAAAAGAAATAATCAAAAATACTTTCTTTTAGCCACCACAGGGCAAAACAAGTAGAGAAGGAGCTGAGAATTTGATTCTTCAATTTTATTGTAGTTGTTGTTTGTGTACATGGGGGACAAGAGCTTACACCACTGCTTCATGATTTATGGAGCATATCCTCTCCTTCCTTTTGATCTTCTGTATATAAGGCCAATTGTGAATCAAAGGGGTGTCACAATTTTCAGAAAACCAGTCGAGTAAGGAAGAGGAAATGATGGCCTTTCCTGAAAGAGAGATGACTCAGGCTGAAAAGCCAAGCTGATAGCTGCAGTATGGGACATTCAGTTGTTCAGAGACCGTGCTGAGGGCAAAAAGGCTTTGTAAGCTCAGAATAAACTCCCTTATATAAGTAGAGTTATTTTCCTTTGAGATTTCTTTGCTGACTTCACAAAAACTCTCTAAGGTCACAAATTTGTGTGTCTGGCTTTCCCAAGATTTTTAGTTCTGTCTAGGTAAGCAAAGGGTGAACAGGTGACAATACCACACATAAGGCCTCGTGTTTGCAGTTTTCCACTCGTGCTTCAAGAAGATTGTTTTGGCCTTACTTTTCTGTTATGACTTCCTATAAGTCTTCGTTACAGATTTATTAGAGAGTGTATTATTGTTCCTCTCTCATATTCTGTTTTTCAAGTAATCATACCAAGGACCTTTCTAGGATAACTCTGGTTACTGGAAGGAATCTCTTCCCTCAGCTGAAAAAAAAAAATCCTCTTCATCCTGTCACAAAGATCAGTAATCAAAGTGAGAAATTGAAAGGTATATTCTAAATTATAAACAGATTTGCCTTTTCTGCCTGGGAACTAAACCTTCAGAAAACATATTTCCCTTGCATGTGAGGTTTGGCTTGAAAAGTGTGCTCTTCTGACCACCAGTGTTTGATGTAAATATAAAAAGATAGCTAATGGAGGTTTTCTGCTGATGCTTCTGCAAATATATCAAAGTTCTTAGAAGACTGCAGACCAAAAGATCTTTAGGATAGTGGACAAGCCAGAAAAATTAAGGGGAAAAATTCATTTTTAGAGGAACTAATATGTACATGTACCTATGTGTATACATATCTATGTATGTACATACATAATTTTTCATTGAAGAAAAAGCTTGAAATATATGTTGTTCCATTCTACTATCTTGGAATGCTAAAAAGGCAGGATATTTGCTTTAACACCATACTTCCTCATAATCATTACTGCATTGTCAGAATCAAGTATTTATTCCTTGTGCCCACATTAATTTTAGGGGCAAAAAAGATGGTTATAACACTGTGATTTCAATTTACACCTATGAATTACAGTTTTAATGGTGTTAAAAAATAACATCTACGGTAAAACTTTTTTCCAGTTGTCAGATTTTATTCCACAAGTAACAGAAGACTGAAACCACTATTGTTCCTGTGTTGTTTTACAGATGTAGTGCTTGCTTATATTGAGGATCTAGCATGATGTTGCATCAATCAATACACATAAATCACTCTCAGAACCTTTACTCAAATGAGCTATATTAGTGCAAAGCATTATTAATTAGTGTGCCTAATATTCACAGACTGTGAGCCATGCAAACAAAGCCAGAGCTGTTTTACCACGCAGCCTCTCCTCCTTCCTCCTGGCTACATTGTTCTGGATAAACTGGGAAGCTGAGGTTGGCCGAAATATTGGCCAGGGTAGAAACCAGACTTCAGTCAATGGACATTTAGGAAAGAAAGGAAAATTCTCCAACAGGAGAATTGCCCTCATTTGCCAGCTGGATGCTTGCCAATGTTGCTGAGGGTGCAACTGCCTCTGCTGGGATCCAGAGACCATTTCCAGAAATTCTCATTGCTGTAACCAGGCTCTGGGATCAGATCTGTACCTGAAACAAATGAGGGTTGTGTCAAATTTCCCTGCAGGATTGTTAACAATATAGCTATATACAGTTATATAGTTATATATAATATCGGTAATGATATAGTTGCACTCTTTACCTGGCATATTAGACAGGGCTCTGATGAAAGACTTTTGTGAAAATTTCAGGTCTGCCCTCTTGTTCAAGCAATACCATTCGTATGTCTCCAGCCTTTTGGTGGGGTCAGGAAACAAGAAGTCATGATGACCTTTAAAAGACCTTCTTTTCCTGCATCAGTTCAGGCAAAGCCTCCTTCATCCTGGGATGAAATTCTGTTTACATTCCATGTTATAAACTTTCAGGTCATATACATGCTATCCATAATAAGTCAAAGAGTCACAGAAAATAAAATAAAATGGTAACAATATAGTTGCATATAATTTCTGTAGAGATAATATAAAATATTTCCAGGGGTGATCTAGATCCTCTTTAAAAGGTGTTATTCAAGCATGTTGAAAGAAATTGGTTTCTGCCTCGGACAGTTAAAAAATAAATGGAAGTAAGTAAATTTGTACCTTATAACTGTCAAGACTTTTAATGCTTTTCTAATACAAAATAAACATCATATGGAAGTAAATCTAGATATAGCCGTAGAACAACAGACAGCCAGCTAACCATGTCACAGTTACAGGTAGGGTATTTTAAAGCTGTCATGGTTTTCAAGACTAATACTGACAGTTACCGTGTCAGTTATGTTGAGAAAGACTCCTAATTCATAGTGTGAGGCTTGATCTTCCCTTGAAAAATCACTCTTCTTGAACACTAATACCTGCAGTTGAAACCATGTAATTACAATGCCCTTTCCCTATTTTACAGTTCTTTAAGTGGTTAGTCTATATAAGTGATCAATCACAACTTCAAGCTACTATTCACATGGACAATTAAAGCCTAAAGAAAATGAAAGGAAGTGAAAGTATAATTTAAAATTGGTTCTGATAAATATATCGTAAGTGGATTTAAATTCTAGTAGCAGTCTCTGAGGGTGAATTTTTATGCTTCAGTAAACGCACCCACTTCCATATAAGCCGGAGCCAATTTTTTGCATATGAAGTGGATAATAGTTAATAGAAATGGATATGTAAGCATATGTTCCCTTCCACATATAGGCATCCAGTTTTCTTTACAAGATGTATGCTATGTACACACAAAAAAATACATCAGTTCATATGCATTCCTTTGTATTACTGTAAGGCTTAATAACTTCTGCCATGGATCTTTATGAATGACAGATCAATAAAATTATTTATTAAAAAATAAACTTTTAAATGCAAGAATAACAGAGTTTAAAGTGTGCACCAAAGTGCATTGTCAAATGGATATAGTTCTGTTCACTAGAAGGGTACAAAAGACGTTATGCAAAACTGAAAGGTGGGCTTCACGTAACTTCAGGCACTTTAAAGACTTAAACAAGCTTATGGTAAAGTTAGACAATTTTATGCTACCTTTGTGTCAGTTGAAATAGGCAGCTTCAGGATTTCATCTCACCCTGATGTAGACTCCAGAATAAATCAATAGACTCATTCTTTTGAAGTACCTATGCTTCTTCAACAACTAAAAAGGAAGGCTAAGGATGTCTGCTCAGATGTTGATGGCTATGACGCTATAATGAATCTCACTTCAGGATTCTATGGTGGAAATGTAGGATGATTAAGGCAAGTGACAACATGCTGCAGAACAAACATTGACTCAAAATACATGTTTTCTTTTTTAAGTCATTAAATCAAACAACATGCCAGTGCTCTCCATTTATTTGTCTGACATCATACAGTGTATCATCACTTCTGCCATCCATTTATTTCTCTGTCATCACAAGAATTTGTCTCTTATACATATTTCTTTGCAGAAACCATCCTGTTCAACAACAACAAACATAAAACAAAAGAGAAAAAAAAAAAGAATTTGCTTAAAAGGCTAATCCTTGATATTCTTTCTTACTATGCATGTTATGTCTTTAGGATTGACTTTTTATGCTTTGCTTGTACCTTTTCTGCCTTCCAGATGTTTTTGAATAGCCCTATAAGTTGCCTGATAAAAAAATAATCTCCAATGAGCTAGTGTAGTGGTAGCTTCATCATTCTTACTTCTTTCTTCCACAGGTAATATAGCTCTTTTTGAGTGTCTTTCAGCAAGATGTCTCTGTTGCTGTCCTTGCTAAGAAGGGTCTGTAGTCCTCATTCCACCTTTAAACTGGATGATTTTCTACAGCATATATTCAGTCCATCTCCTAGTGATGTCCTTCCTTCCAAGAACACAGAATAGCCTGTTCTTTGTGATGTACAATGTAGGCTGATTTTTTGTTCTGATCGCTTTTATAACTCTGGACTAATAATTTGGCCCAATAACTGTCAAAACCATTTTGACAGTTATTAGGATGCTCACAGGAGCATCTTGACACTGGAGCAATGTACATGCTGTATTCTATATATTAGCTTCTTACCTTTGTGCTTTTATTGACTAGGGAGAGATAAATAGGATTTCCTAACTTATTTTTTACTTTGAAATACATCTGACATTCAAGGCTCACTTTATAGCTTCTACTTGTGTCATTTCTTAGCCCTGGCCCACCTTCTTCCCACTGCTGAGTGACCCTTTCCCTAGTCAACCTCTTGCCTGGTGGGTTTTCATGCTGGGGCTCTGATCTTCACACTTCTGGCACACTCGCTTCACGTGCTTCAGCTGGACTGAACTGATATTTTTAGATCTTGATTCAGGCTTCTTTCCTTCTCCTCTAAGCTCTGTATAACTTCTCTATGTTTGTTACAGGTTCAGACATGAGGCTGACCACTGCTGAAAGCCTTCTCTATTTCAGTGTGAAATCCGGTGAAAATAGTAAGCTCCCTTGGGGCCAGCTCTTCTAATAGGATCAGAGTGTACCTCCGGGCAAGAAGAAGGGTACAGCTTTTCCTACAGATTAAGAGAAAGAAATGCATAGAGAAAGATCTTTTTTAAATAATACGGGAGGTTGAGTTTTGCTGTTTCCAGGTTTCCAGAACTAATATTCTGGTTTTGTGTGCTGCAAAATGACTAAGATTCAATGCAGAGACAGTTCACTCAGTGGAGAGCTTGATGAATAGATAATGCCAGGATGAAAATGGCGTAATCTCAATATGACCAGAATATGAGATGCTTTTCAAAGAGCAGTTTGGGGTAAAGTGTGCTGATGACTTTAAAATATGAACTGGGCAATAAAAATATAATGAAAATACATAATAATTTGAATGACATACCTTTAGTCATTGGACTTGTGAAAATGCATTATCAGAAATCTCCTTTGTAACATTAATTATGTAAGTTACCAACTGATGCACAATTATATGTATTTTAATTCGTCAAGATTTGGAATTCTTATTAACTAACACTGGAGTTTTTAAAGGAGAATAGAGTGCCCAATTCTATTGAATTTCAATGGGATTTTTTCACTTGACCTCCTTTGGATATCAGTTATTCCTTAAAATCACAAACTTTTTAAAAAGACATTAAACCTTGTGAACTTTATAAACACTTTTTTTGTTTCTGAATATTTTAACACCATTGAAATATTGTGGGAGAGAAAGGAAGGGAGGAGAGAATAAAGAAGAAAAGGATGTGGGCATAAAAGGCAATGGGAATAAGTACATAGGTGCAAACTTTTAAATAATAGATATTTACCCATGATAAATATTATTCTACTAAAGAAGGAACAACCAACACTGCTGAGGTCAATGATCTAGCACTAGAAGTAACCTTGGTAACATCAAATTGTATGTGTGGGAATCGTAATGAACAGTTTCTCTTATTCTAATGTAAAATATGAATAGAACATCAGGGACTTGAACCAACTTGAACTTTAACCATTAAGAAGGAGATTGAATCATACTATAATTAACATCTTTAAAAATTCTCTTTTAAAATGTGATAGAATTAATAAATTCTATTAAGATCTTTACGTGTTTTATAAATAAAAATTTCAATTAAATGTGAAAGTCTGTTAAAATCTAAAAATTAGGAAATGCTGAAATTGTTGAAGTGAATTATATATGACACCAACCCTTTTGATGTGGGATGCAGAAGGATTTATGCACATAGTTTTCCATGTGAACTTATTTTCAGTGCTTCTGGTAGTTCAACCCCTTAGGAAGCCTTCTAGTAAAACTTGTGCTCCTTCAATCAGAAAGACTTTTTCTATGTTTTTGTCTCTTTTTCTTGTTCTTGCTGTGACCCTGAAGAAACTGATGGGGGAAGGAAAAAACCCTTTATCCCTTAAGGTTTGCAGATACTGACATAAAGGTCTGTGTTTTGTTCCCCAAACAGCCCCTCAGTATCATCCACACGTGCCCATATTTAGTATTGCTTGCTTTAGCATCTCAAGCTTCATCTTAAAATAAAAACAAATAAAAATGGAAAAATATTTTCCATAAAGTTGCAGATATTTATAAAATATTAATAATTTCAAGAAGCTTATTTCTGGATGAAGAATATGTCTTCCATTTTTGTCCCAAAATGGAGTATCAAGAAAATAAATTTATGTCTGGTCAACCTAAAGTATACATTAGTTTGAAGTCATACTGAAATGTTTTCTAGAAATAAAATATTCATTTCATGTTTTTAGCCATTTCAAAAATCTCCTTTCTTTTAAATAAGTAAAAAACACAATTCCAAAATTTAAATTCCAGAAGACAAAAAATTCACTTTTAAATAAAATATTCCAATACATGAAATATTAGTTTAAAAAATACTAAACCAGTCCTTTCCAAACTCTTTCCTTAAATTTTTCATAGCCAAAAAAGAGTTTAGCAAATGTAATTTGATTAAGTGATTTAGTTAAATATGAAACACCATGTGGAGGACTTTGTTGTTTGTTGAAGACATTCACTCAGCTTTCTTCATAATGTCAGCTAAATGAAAATCAATGTTTACCCAACCATTCAAAGATTCTGTACAATGAAGAGTGCTTTAATCCCTACACTTTATCTTCCTCTCTCCCACTGTTTTGCCTCTGGAGGTGAAGAAAAAATAAAAAAGACAAAAATGGTTTAACTTTCTAAATAAAACTTAGTTTGGAAAAGTTAAAAGTAAGAGTGAAAATGTTATGAACGATGAAGGGAAGAGGTGAGGATGAAGAGGGTTACAAATGTTCTCACTTTACTCTGTCTGCTTCAAAAATTTCTCCTGAAAGTTTATCTCTAGCATCTCAGTTTCCAGAGAGAAGAAGGTGATGACAGAACATCTTTACTAATACAAGAATTCCATTCATTTATTGTGAGCTATGTTTGTGTTGTATGTCTAGTCTTATATACGCCATTTCATTATGATAAGAAATGTCATACTCTTCTCCATGCTGAACACACACACATACACACACACACACACACACACACCAAAAAAAACCCCAAACCTCCCAACAAACACATTAAAACTGATGTAATAGCAAAAAACCTCACCCCCATACGCCCCCCCCCCCCGAGAAAAATATGGACCCTGAAAGTGAGCAGGCCTAAATTAAAATTAAAAGAGAAAGAGCACAAAGGAAAGGAATTAGTTTATTGAGACGAATGTACAGTGTAAGACACTAAAATGCAAAGAATGAAAACAAAGGTTAACAATACATCCTTGAAATTTTCTGACTTTTCTTAACTGGCAAAGATGCTGTATATCAATAAGGTTTCAAACAGTTAATAGCTATATGGTCTCCCACTTTCTATGACAGCTTCCACAGTTTGTAATAAGAGGTTAAAATGTGCGTTTGCTATTTGAGATACGCTGTATTAGATTTCTCTGGTGCCATTTGTAATACCTTATTAAAATCTGTCTAGCAGCAATAAAGAATCAATTTAAAAAGTGATGATATTTTTAATGTTCCTCTTTAACAAAATAACATTTAATATTAAGTAATAAGAATGAATCTAATGTGAGTAAACAAGAAAAATCTCTAAAGATGGTTTCTTTCTGATAGATCTTGGATAAGGCATGCAGGAGAGAGGGGGCAATCATGTATGGGGAAAAAATAGTACATAATATTATCAAGGCTGCATTTTGATAGATGAGTAGGAACCATACGAAAAACTTTATTCCTCACAAGATTCACAGAAATTTGTTTCAGTAATTGCCCATTGTCTTCAAAAGCTTCACAAGAAATATCCAAGGATCATTTTAAAATACATTTGAGATTGTTTTGGAAGGCTGCCAGTACTCTGGCATGCTGAAACTCAGCCTTTTATTGTCCCAACAGCCAGACAGTGCTGCAACACAGATGTTATGGCGAAGACAGAAGCATTCGAATGTAAGGAAACTGGCTTAGATTCTGCACAGGCAAAGAAGAAAGGAACAGTAGATGGAAAATGTTCAGGTTAACAATGCCTTAAGGAGGTATTAGTAAAGTGGAGGGGACACCGGCTTGGAGGACATGCTACAGGCTGAGATATTTGTGTCATTAGGAGAACTTCCTTGAATGTGGGACATAAAGCAGAAGGACTAAGTCTATCAACTTATTAGAGTGAAAAAATGAAAGAATACACAGCAATATAATACCGAGAGATAAGGGAAAGAATAGGACCAAATGAAAGGATACAATTGCAGTATCCAATTACATGATCCTTTGGCATCAAAGACTGTAGCTTTCCTTGGTCCCAAATGCACACACTTCAGCTCTGATCTGCTGTTAAGTTGTATGTGAAAGGGGAAGGTGTCTTAGATCTTAATCAGTATTAGCAGCAGTATGACAGCCTATTTTTTTGCTTGACACTTCCGCTAATTCCTAGACTTGATAATAGCTTTCTTCCCCTATGACACAGAATACTTTTAAAATGATTGACACTAAATGTTATTATACTGTTAGTGGACTCAGAATTAATTTTAATCAAATGCTGTAGAAATGCTTTAGTTGTGTTTCCATTATGTTGTTACAGATTTCAGTGATATACCAAACTGATAATTTATCATTTACTGCATATGCCAATTGACACATTAATATTCAATATCTTTATAACAAATGTAAAAATTAGTATCAGATCTGAAACAATACTTCTTACAAATGTTAAATAAAATATTTAAGGACTAAAAAAAAATCCCATCTTTGACAGGAAATGTTCTACAAGTCAAAAAGTGATCTGCCTCAGAGAGTGAAATAATGACTATTTAAATCTCTTCTGGATTCACTGGGCTGGATTTTTCATTCTAGTTAAATGATGTTTAGTGCAGGGTCAGTCAGCAACAGAAGCCAATTGCTTTATTTTTCCTTTTGTTTGGAATCAGCTGGGATATGGACCAATCTTTCATGAAGCTGTTCCAATGATGGGTGATCAGGAGAATGATTCACATGTGGCTTGCTTTGGCTACATCTACTGTACAGATTCGGCAGAGAACATCACAAGCCATTTCCCTATGCTATCTTCATACATCAGTTATCCTTACAAGAACCCTGTAAGGAAGGTAATTACGCTTATATTCATGAGTAGCTGCTTTCTTTTCCTTTTCTTCTCTATATTTGATATAGATCTGTGATCTGGGGATTAAAAAATCTCCACTGATTCCTTCCATTTAATTTGTCTGCCTTTGCTCTACAAAAGGTGGGTTAATAAGACAGGGAGCAGCAGAAACAGTGAGACTTCATTTCCTACATGTGCTTATTGAAACTATTGGTACATTTGGAAGAGGAAGATGTCTACCTGGTGTAGATTCTCCATTGTCTAAATAGACGGGAATTTGCCCTATGGCCTTTGTCTGCGCTACAGAGGGCTCTGTTTTACCAAAAGTGGTGAAACTTGTAGGAACACAACATTTTTTTGGAACCTTTGTTCCTCTGTTGAGCTAGATGGAGACTGGCAAAGTTTCTAAAGAAATCAAAAGGAAAATGCAGCTGGAAAGACAGAACTTGGTCACCTAAACAGCTTGTCCCTGAGAAAATGAGCTGAAAAACAACTACCCACCACTTATTTTCACCATGGTTAAGGGCTTACAAATATTAATTAAATTTCTCTCTTATTCTCATTTACTTGCTGCATTTCAAGGCTTTTTTAAAATTTTCCAAGTTCTCACCTGAGAATAGAGTTTTCCGTAATATGAAAAATCAGTCAGGATTTTGGGTGTCTGACTAACTTTTCAGGGACAACCTTGACTCACTTTACTGTGGCTTTGACACAGTGCCAGCTGGAAATACTTCAGTGGAAGTGATATTAAAATAAATGGCATATGGAAATTGTAAATTATATGACATTATTTTGCATCGGTCTGAAATTTGAATTCCATCATTTATCTATCTATGTCCTGAAAGCTTTCACTGTAGTAGTTACAGCCATCCAGAGGGGCACAAGTTGACTTAAATCTTACTATAAAGGTATAATAAAGTCTCCAAAAGGAGTATATATAATTTCTGTATTTTTGGAACAGTACAAATTTGCATCCTAACACGCAAATTCTCAGCAGAGAGCTCACAGGCCTTTGGGACTTATTGTGGAATTTGTGAAAGTAGTATTTCAAAAGAAAATTTTCCGACAAAGGCAAGAAAAAGTAACATTTAACTACTAGTCTGGGATGGTGTATGCTGTGTACAAAAAGGCTCAGCATTTGAGAATAAGGCCAGATAGAAGCATCTCACATTCACTGTACATGACTTAAGGATGCTGTTCCTTTGAAGACAGGCATACTGTTCCCTCTCACACTGCCTTCAAGTTCTAGGATGTTTATTAAGAATTTACTGGAAATCATAGTTTTCTGGCATGTGAGGAGTAAATTTTGCCAGAAAAGAGGATAATGACTCTCAAGATATTTACCTCTGGCCATTGAATTTGGAATTACTTGATTGATGAGTACCTGATGAGCATCTGACTTTAAAACAGTAACACTTTTTCAAAAATGTAGCTTAATGTATACAATTTCTGAGGTTGGGATTTTTAAACAAAATTTAAAAAATATATGCATTTGGCATCATAATGATTCCTTACACAGTTCAATGACAGGGATAAACTGTGCAGAGCTAATCTCTTTAGTGGTTTGCTTTAGAAGGTTGCTACCTTCCATGGAGACCAGCCAGCAGAAGGGAGCAATGGAATAAAGAGTTTCAGAAGTGTTTACTGACAGCAGGACACTGCTGGATTGGAGGAATTCTAGGTTCTTGAACATATTTGAAGAAAAATACAAATTCTAAAGGTAACAGACTGAACTCTCACAGGCTGTCCAGCTTGTGCTCACTTCTCCCAGCACATCATCTTAGTCTTTCCTCAGTTTTTCCACTCCAGCTTCCTTTGCTTGTTGACAGAAGGGAGACTGTCCAGCATGTTGTCTTGCAGTCATTTATGTGTCTGATACTGCAAGGAACTGTTGGAAAGATCTTGGTCTCTAATGTTCCCTCTTATGCTTTGTAGGGCAAAGAGAGTTAAGGTTGCCTTCAATATGTACAGACAAGGATTCATTCATAAGATTCTCCACTCTGATCTCATGTCCTTTATATAAATGACACATTTTGGAGCTCATTTCCCTAAAATCATTCACCTGGGCTTCCTTTACATAAATGACACATTTTTGAGCTCATTTCCCTAAAACTATTCACCTGGGCTTTCATTCAATTGGCTGATGTGACTCTTCTAAATTGTACAATTTAGAAGAATCTTGAGTCTTCAAAGGGTGGACATTGGAAAAGTAGCTCTAGAGTCGCAGAAGCTGCAGTAAATCTCTCCTGTTCAGTGCTTCCACATATGAGAATTTGCCAATATATGGAATAGTTTTTCTACAAGGCTAGAAGCAAGCTCAATTGTTCCTAAAGGTGCACAGATTCAAATACAGATTTAAATTACTTTTGTTTGGATGTGAATTTGTTAAGGAGGCTTAATACCATATGGTTAGACTAAAATACAATTTCTAATTTTACCTGTTAAGAATTATTATCTGACAATTATCTTCTCAAGTTGTTCTGTCCTGCTAAATATAGTAATACACTCTTCCTAGCTGTTGACAGTCACTTACTTTGCCCTATACAGTGTATTTGAAAATTAGTCATATTAACTATAACTAAAACAAAGGTTGCTATATAAAGCTGTTGGTTTTTTTTTTTGTTTCTGAAGTGATTCATTAGAGAATCCTTCTCCAATAATATTTCCCTTTAAAGAGAAATCTCAGTAGACATTTTGAAATAGAACTGAAGGACAAACATAACATGTTTGTTCATTTTATTTAAATAAAATGTTTTCTGGTGGGAAAGTATCTGAGCAACAAGTCTGAAAGTTAATTAGGCAATTCTGTGGCAAAACATTTGGAGAATCTTAAAAAAAATCCCTCTCTGGCATTTAGAAGACTGAATAAGAGCAGAGGGAATTTGTGGATTGTTGTCAAACTTTCAAAGTAGCATATTAGAACATTTAAAAGTCTTCTGACATTTGAAACTTTTAAGACCTATCCACCAGGGTTACTTGCTGTGGTAAGGAATACATTAACCAGAATAATCCTTAAAATAAATTATGATAGTCAGTTGAATTTGATTATAGTGACTGAATTAAAATAATTAATTCAAAGAAAATTTGCACTCCAGAATGCCAAGAGGAAACTCAGAATCACTATATTTCATGCAACAAAACTGAGTTTGCATAAATATAGCCCAACTTTACATAAGTAGAATATGAGAGAGAATGCAGGGAGACAAACTATGGTTTAAAATACATTTAAAAATGCCTGCTCAGTTGATGGATCAAAGAACCGATGATGTTTAGGTCATTTGAGAGGCTGTGGGCTTATTAGTGACTACCCAGATACTGAAATGCTAAACGTGAAGACATTTATATGATTCACGCCCCCAAATGAGCTGAATATTTGTCTATATTCCAACATAAATATTAGTAACAAAGTATGCTATCCTGATCACTTTCAGACACTTTGCCCTGCATTTCATGTGCCCGCATTTTAGATTGTAATCATCTTGGGAAAGGAACTGTCTAAACTGAATTGAATTGATATAGACCATTTCTGACAATGAAACAGGGTAGATCTTCTGAAACTCAGGGAGTGAGTGATTCACTAAAGAGTAGAGTATTATTCAGGAAATATCAGAAATAAAGTGTTAAGGCTAAACCATATTTTCACACACAGGATCCATCCATCATGTAGCCTCACCCCCTTTACAAGTAGTGGTCCTTGAAAAGAGCACTGATGAACCATATTCTCAAATACCCACACTGAGTGAAAAAGTGTCCATTGCCATTAGCTTCACTTGTGTTGCAGAGAGACAAGGGACTCTGCTCTGTGCTAGGGAAGGAGAGAGGAATGAACTCTGCTTTATGTCAGGGAAAATGCTCTGTTCAATAAAATTCGCCTTGTATTACCCATCCATATGTATAACCTTCAATACTGCCAAATTAAATTTTTTTTTGACAGATAACCTGTAGGTTAGTCAGATGAAAATACGGCACTTACAAGAATTACTCATTTTGCAAATATAAAACTTCTTAATAAAATCTAGTTACAGCTGTGACTTTTTAGTACTCTGCAAGTTCATACAGTAACACTTCAGTTCTCAGGAGACTAGGAAAAAAAAGCTAAGAAACTTTAATATTGCAGTGTCATCTTATGAGATTAATATCCCATGAATTTTGGAGCACTTTCTGCTTCAGATTGGCTGGAAACTCACAGAGGCTTCAAACCTGACTGTATGCTATTGCTAAACTTGGCTTGAGGTATGGGGGCACACGTTAAATTAGAAAGCAGGGACAAAAAGACATTCTGTGTGTTTTTGAACGAGAAGAAAGGTTTTGGTCAAGTAACTTACTGTTACATCTAAAGTAAACTCCAGGAAGTTAGTAGTTTAGGAGTCTTATGATATTTGTGGAGGCAAAATTTCAAGGCCTGTATCATTCCAGATTTGGCTGATCTTTAAGAATGAATTCACTGGCTAGTTTTCTTAGATTTCTTCTGTAGTCAGAGGAAGGAGTCTTCTTTAGGAAGTAATTCAAAGGGTAATTCCTGTTTTGTCAGTATAAATCAATGAATGGCACAGTGCATGAGTGGGGGAATAGCCAGCAAATATTTTGTAAAGGTGGATACCAAAAACTTTAAAAAAAAATTCTCCCTGTAACATTTAATGGTAGGGAGCAAAGTTAAGGTAGCAGGCTGGGGGATGTAATGATCCTGTTCTGAGGATTGTAGCTTGGGTGCTTGACCCTGCAGAGCTGGTCAGAATTCCTGCAGTCTTCAGACAGCAAGAGAGGTTGTTTGTACTCAAATTCCTCTTACATGAAAATTCTCAACCCCTCTTGACTGTTCTCCCCACACAACCAGTTGCACAGTTGGGTGGAGCCTTAGCTTCTTATTTGGTCATACTAGAGGAACAGTCACCATATTCAGGTTGTGTGTGGGTTCATGAGCAATAGCCTAGGTAGGGTGATGTGGTTCGAATGGTAATGTAGTCTGACAACACATTATAAGTCAAACTTTATTAAGGCAGTAAGAAAGATGAGCAACAATGCACCTGCACGGTGACTCACCCGATCACTGATAGCAAACACAGGATTGTAAATGATGCCGTGGCTCTGGTGGACTGTCAGGGACACTTAATGTCCAGGTCATCTGACAGTCACAGCCAATTGTGCAAATGCCTTTTGAATGCAAGTAAGAGTTGCGCCACCCCTTGGCTCCACCAATGGTAGTGTGATGTGAGAGACTCATACCTTACATGGCAGTAACATGCCCTACACGTCATTTTGGACGATGTGGGTGGCATTCTGCCTACATGTCGATGTTGGTCAAGGGGCAGGGTGTCAATGTTTTAAATATATGTATATAATATAATTCCAGGTGTTGTTGGCCTACAGCTACCACACCAGAGGTGCAGAACTCCCTAAGTCCAGCTCCTAGCTGTTAGACCCTTGTAGATGTTCTGCATGTACCCAATGGCTCTAGTCATCTGATCAAGATAAATGGATCCTATCCCTTAACTCCATCTCCCAAGAAACTAGATTCTCTCTCTTTAGAGAACTGAACTCTCATGGCCATAAAGGAACAGAAAGGCTAATGAAAGGCTTAGCATGCATTCTGATCATCTTTCTATATATAAATTAGCGCTTGTTTGTACACAGTCATGGATATGAGCATTACACAGGTTTGTGTTTTTCTTAGAACATCAGCTATGAAACTAGAAAATGGAACATAGGATTCAGAGTCCCTGAAATGGCTTTCCAGCCATCTTCGTCTTATATGCTGGTAACAAATTTTCATTTCATTAATTTATACCTGAAAGACTTAAATCTATCCCAAATAAAGCACTGCATTTTTATTTCCAGATCATTTTCCAGATCTGGTAAAAAAACCCCAAACTTTAACTGCTCAGCCTACATTTGCTTCTGCAGCAAAGAGGCAGACTTGGCAGTCTTTAAAGAAAAAGAAAGATTTACAATTTTTTTGAAGGCTTTCAAGTTGTTATATAAAGTGCTTGGTAGATTAAATGGCTTTCTTGATTCATATGCTGAGACTAAGAGACTTTTGCACAGCTGCTGTGCTATCAATTGGTCTGACCCAGTCATATTGCCAAATTCTACAGTTCAGAACTTGCACTTTATCTCTTCCTTACTGACTGAACCTCAGCAAAACTCACCCAAAACTGTAAGCAGTTTTCAGATAGTGACCCTTTACTGGTGTTTCTGTCCATTCACAACTCTGAACCTTGAAAAGCAAACAAGCACTTGTGTTGACTCCCAAAATACACTGTCTACATTAGCCGTATCTTGTAGAATTGAAGGTAACTTGACTATCATGGTTTTGAATGCAATGTTTGAATGACTTTAACAATCTCTGCTACTGAGATGACTGTAAAATCAATGGACTTACACTGGAACTCTGTCTATTGCAACTTCATCTATAGGAGACAAAGCAAAAGGCAACCATCTGATCATCTAAATCATTGTGTGACGGTAAATGCTATTGAATAGGTGGTGCTGAGGGACAGCAGAGAGGCAGTAGGGAATAGAGGGGTCAGGGACACCTGACCCATCAGCTTCTCTTTCATAAACATTTTTTTTCTGTGAATGTCTCCAGAGTTTCTTTCAGAAAGGATTCAGGAGAGAGGAGGGATAGTTAAGTCTTCGACCATAAACATGGCACTGTGTGGGCTTCCTCTGAGGCTCACACTCTCAGCTTGGACATGTGGTAGCTACATCCCCTTCTCACCCTTTGCTGAGAGGTGGAGAAAAACAGTATAAATGTCTTCACTTTCCTATTTTAAGTATCAGTAAGGGCACCTCAGAGAGACAGGAATGTCAGCAAGGCCTCCCTGTACTTAAAACTATTACTTAAATAAATTCAAGTGGATCTGCAGCACTGTTCTCTTTCAGACACTCTACCATAGTCAGGCATGTGTTGCTACTGTGACACTAAGGAGCCTCTCAAAGCTTTGAACCTTTGCAGTGGCACCTTATGAAAAACAGCCGGTGCTGCTGACACCTCTCAGCAGTAATTATACTGTCTGCAAATTCAGACAGATTGTGCTGCACAAGATACATTTGGGTTGAATTTTCATAATTTATTTCCAAATCTGTAAAGCAATAATTTTTCTTTTAAACTAAAGGTTTGAGCTCTTACTATACTATAATATACCAGGAGCCCTAGGTATGGATGCATCTTGCCAATACGTTTATCTGGTCACTTTTGGGTGGGCTTTTCCTTCAACTGGAAAGGGATTGTGACATCAGAATTGTCAAAGACGAGAGTACTCTCGGGCTGGATGATGCTGCAAGCCTATTGATGGTCTAAAATGCTCACAAAACACCAAATACTTCATATCCTGCTCCTCATGTCTGTTACTTCTAGCTGAAAACAGCATCAAAATTTCTGCCAAGTGTTCATATATGCCTTATCCTTTTTTAAGACTGTCGAGCACATTCCACCCACAAGTAGTACAATCTGCTCCAACATCTTCATACTACCAGATTTTCTTGAAGTATTTTGCAATTAATATATTTCTAAATCCATCTGGGATAATTGTTTATATCACAGAAACCGTCTTAAAATACATACATAAAGTTGAATTGTCAGCATATATTGTGTTACAGAATGAAATGTGTTATTTACCATTGCTCTATTCTTCTTTTCATAGTTCTGCTTCCTGCTGGTTTTCAAATAGCTTTTACATCCTTGCAATTGCCAACTGCAAATTGAAAATATATGCATATTGATATCACAGAAATAAGAACACAATTACATTAAAATCCAAGCTATTTTTATTGCCTATTGCTTTCTTTTCCTGGTGTATTGCTTAAAAATAAATATTTATGCTTTAGGCATATTCAGGCATAAATAAACATGTTTATACATGTGTAAACATATGTGTCCTCTTGCAATAATTGTAAGTGGCATTACAAGACCACAAGCTTTGGGAAAAGAAGGAATCTCAGCAAGGAAATATGCATAAATAGCACTTCTTTTTGTTTCTGAGAAATTCACAGTCTTACGAAAGGAACTGGATAACTAACGTGCTTTCTTTTCCATTTTTTTGATGGCATTAGTACAGTTTTTCCTTGAATAAAACAATGGGTCACATTCATTATTTGGTGATTGCATAAATATTCCTAGTATTTTTTTTTTCTTCTCCACTGAATTACTAACTGAGGCATATTATGGAACTGACAGGAACATCACTTGCAACATAATAGTAATGAAAGTGAAATAAAGCTATTGTTACTGCCTTCTCTTTTGTTCTTTTTCTCTCATCAGAAACAAGCAATATTATTTAGAGCACTGGTGAGCTGTTTGCCACAGCTCTAGAAAAACCTTTTGGCTTGCATGACACACCATAGGTTTATCTTTCCTTTCACTTATTAGAATCTCCTCTTCCACAGCTCGTTTTATTTGCTTGTTACTTAGCAATAAATCTAGTCCAACCCAATGTTAAGCCCGGGTTTCCAGTCTCAAAGCATACAAAAAGTGCGTACTCTTTCTGAAGGAGGATTCTGAAGCTAAAGAAAAATTATTGGAGTGCGGCGTTAGCCGCATTCCTGTGCCTGATCTCACTTTGAACATTGCCAGTCCTCCTTTAGAGCAACTTCTAACCTAAAGCAAAAGCCTGTTTACTGCATGTCTGTACTCACTACATCTGTACAAGGGAATATTTTTGTCCCCAAATCAGGAAGTTATCTGTCCTAAAACTGCATAGAAGGGTAAGAATAAATATGGGTAAATGAGGCATTGGTTAATTTATTCTGCATAGTAGCCACTAGTAGGGATTTATCAAGTGTTCTGGATGGAATCAAAATTGGTGTTTCCTGGAAGAATACTTTAAAGAGACTGGAGATAGAAAGCTGCCTACTGTCAGTCAAGGATTCATTCCAAATGAACTTTATTGGCAGAGAAAGATAAAATTTTATCTTCATGCATGGTAAACTTAAATTGAGGTGCCTAAAACCACAAAATGAATTACACATCTAGGCATCACCTCAGTGCCAATTTAAGCAGCTAAGCTCAGTAATGACACTGTAAATGCATCATCTTCAGAGCAATCTAATTCATATATTCCCTTTCCAGCCATTTATTACAGTGTTCATGTACTTTACATTTCTGTATATTCTGTTCAAACCATAATATTTTCCTTCTAGTCTTTCAAAGGACATTTTAGACTTGTGTTGCAGTTGTGGTTTATATTCTTGCTTCGGTCTCTTAAGTTTAAATGCTTCTCTTGTGTGTTGAATAGCGTATTACAAACCTAGACAGTAAAATGCAAACCACAAACACTGTAAAATTCAACTAGTTTTAATAGTTAACTCTTTTCCTCCATAAAAAACTGTTTTGTTGACTATAATAAACTTTTCCATTCTTACTAGCTCTGTTTAAATTCTTAAGTCAAATTATTTGGAAGGCAGGTGTTCTGATGCATGAAAGAAATAACACTTTTCTAACTCATGCAACGGAAGAAGTAATTTAGTGTTCAAAGGCATCTAAGATAGAAACTTCATGCCTACATTCAATAGTACTACCGGATCTGCTGGGCTGAAACACTGCACTCTTTTTCATCGGAAATGGTGACTTAATGTTGGTCGTAAATGCTCAGTAAACCTTAATTGTTTTACATGATTTGGAACATGCTTAGCACATCATTTTCATCCTTGCCGTTTTAGGCATTTCTTTTCATTCTCTCTCCTAATGTAATTAACATTAAGAAGATGTTTGTCAAGGATACAATTTTAAGGACACGTTCTGCCGAAGAGGCCTCATTAAGAGCTTTTGAAATATAGAATACTAATGAAAGCCTCTTGTGGCAAGACATTTAGTTAAGGACCCACGCAGCTTAGGGTGTCTCAGTTTAAGATGTTACTGCTAATGATGCAGACAGTCTCATTTAAGGAAGTATCTGTTCAGTGTGTTCTGGTGAACTCAGTTATGGCAATAAAGATGAGACCCAACAAAATCACTCATTCACAGGAAAAAAATACTTCAAAATAACCTAATAGGAACATTTCTTCTTTACTTTTTTTCAAGAAATGAATTACAGAGAAAATAAAGTAATGACATCCATACACTGGGAAAGTATGCAAGTTTACAGTATCTGGTTTGAATTCCTGTTTACTCTGATTTCAAGCAAATGGAGATTGGTTTAATGGGGTAAAATTTCACGGTCATAAGACTAGTCCGTTAGCAGTGCCTGTAGCATTTCAAGCCTAAATGGCCCATGCCTCCTCATGACAGAGCAGTGCCTCAATGGGACACAAGTGGTATGTGTTTCTGGAAACTATATTCTTGATACAGTCCTATTAGTTTTACATCTATAGCTGGTCACGAGAAGCACTGAAGAATAGGGCTGTATGTCTACAAGGCTAAGCAAAAGGTAAACGAGGATTTTGAGGATACCAGTGCTGCATAAATACAAGACAGCCCTGCCTAAGTGCCATCCAATGTGTTTCAGCCTTCTTTATCATTCTCTGGCCAGCTCTCCAGCACCTCCGTGACCACTGTCACAGTCTCAAATCCCGTGTCACTGCACACTTATCCTTTCTTTAACCTCTTTTCCAGGTGTTCACTGTTAGAGGTAGGGCACTGAGGCAGGAAAATAGAACAGATGGATCCTTCATCTGAGGGCATGGTTATCTCTTGTTATTTTCTTATGCTGGTACTCTTTTCTCCCTGTGCAACTCAAGCTGTTACAGCCATAGCCTCTTTTTATATAATGACTTCTGTTGAAGAGGCAGTGACTACAGATAGTTACCTCAGATGGGGTCATTCCTTACACACAGAGAATAAATGGACAGTGTTAAATACCATTTTGTTGTACCTATTGGTTAATGCTGATGAGTGGTGAGCTTAAGCAAACACTCTTCTTTTTTTGCAACATTTATTTCCTTTATACAACACCTCAAGAACATTTTTCATTATACCTCAATGTTCTTTCAAGGTTTTTTTAATTTATCAACAAATCTAGTATCTAGGTGCTGGCCAAATGATTCAGAGTCTTCAAAAATTATATTCACCCTGCTTAAAATGGAAACACTTCCCATGGACTGAAATAGAAGAGATTATGATCAGAATGTTTTACTCTGGCATCACTAATAGACGGGAAATACTTTGCAAAAAACAGTGGTTTCTGAGCGGCTTGTCTAAACATATATCTCATCATTGTACCTAATGATGCCGCTCAGTTTCACAGGCATTTTTTTAACTGCTTTTTGTGCTGTCAGATAACAAGCATCAATTGTTCCACAATCATACTTAAGATATTTTTCTCTTTTTTTAATGAGGCCAAAGTCAGGTCTGTTCTGTACTATCAGAAAATCAATCCAGTATTTACATATACTTTCTTCAATAATAAAGTGTTCTCACCAGTGATGAAATACCCTGTAATATTTTCACGCTGTTTCTGGGCATCCTGCCTCATCTGGCCTCCTATCCGTCCTTCGCCTCTTTCACGTTCTTCTCATCCCAACTAAAAATGAATTCTAATCAAGGAACGTTTGAGCAATTGAGAAAAAGGGAATAGAGGAAGCCTCAGAGATGGTGTGCACTGGAAGTGCATGCACAACTGTTAATACTTGCATGACTCTCTTCCTAAAATATAACAGTCCCTGACTACAAACATATTTCTGACTCTGTAATGTACAGGTATTTGTGGAGGCAGGAGTTCTCTGCCATTCTTGATCAGCCAGCAGGGGTCAAATTGAAGCTAACATACACTGGGACTGAATGGTCATGCCTCTGTAGCATCTCTCACTTTTTTTCCAGAAGGGCAGAAAGTTCAGGAGAAGTCAGAAATGTTAATTCTCCTTGCCGTCCCAAAAGAGACAAAATACAGTCCTCTTGCTCATTAGCAGAAAATTCAGACAGGATCCCAGATTAACTCAGGTCAATAAACATGCAAATTCAAGACTTAGAGCTATGGGAGTTTTTAAAAATAGATTTGGCTTCTAGCTCTGGAAACTGACATCTGAAACATTTGGGGTTCTGTCATCCCCAACATTCACAGAGAATTTGTGAATTAGGTATGTTTATCGTTGTTTAGTTGTGATATTATATACAGAGCAGTTGTATTAAATTTCACGAAATTAGGTGGCCATTTAGAGCCATGTTAGTCTATTTTATCGTGTTAATAAATACAGAAACCCATTATCTACTGATTTATCATGGTGCTCAGAGTTGTTCTATAGTTTATGACAATTTACTTACCAAATAAAGCATACATATTGTTTTCAATTTCTTTGTGCTCCCAGGAGAGTGGTAAAACTATTTTGGGTAATAGGCTAGTAACAATAAGAGAGTTAAAGCTGGAGGGTTTCTGGAGTTTCCGGAGGGATGTATTTCAGCTTGAACCACAACAGTCACCTGTGGCATAAATGTACTAATGTGACATTTACAGACAGTGTGGGTCACTTAAAAATTCTCCAAACCACAAAAGCATTGATATATGAACTGAAAAACAGCACACAAAAAGATACAAACCTTTAAATTTAAGTGTCAACTATTCTGAATGATTAATTTGCTAGTTTAATTACTGCCTTTCTGTAGAGATCTTTTAACCAGTGCTTCCCTCTTAATTTTGAAAAGCGTGTGCCTGTAGCACTGTTGCTTCCATGCTTTCTGAACAGCCTGACCATTGGTTGCAACCGTGCTTTCCTAGGAGCAACACAGTCTCACTGTGACGTGAGCCAAGCTGTACGCTTTCGGGAAGAGTTACATAGTGATTTATTTGTCTAGTTGTACCTTTGTCTCCTCAACTCTCTTACTGTGTTTTTTTGTGGTGGGAAAGGGGATCTCCTACCGCTTCATGCACCAGCTCTTTTCCTATAGTTGCCAGCTTTAATCTGATCTGCTTGCTTTCCTCAGGGACTTGCGCTCACAGGGAACATGCATCGGCTGAAACTCTTTCCTTAACTGACTTACTATACAGCCATCCTCTCCTGGTCCAAAGATTCTGCCCTCTCTCACCTGCTGCTATCCACAAGGCATAGTGAGAGATCTGCTTGACATAAACAAACTACTGCAGGGAGTTTTGTCTCCCATCCTAGCTATATTGCAGGTGGGCACAATCTGAAAGATACAAAAATAAATGACGCTATTTTGCAGCAGCTCTTTGGTGTTTCCATGTGAGTGCTGCTGGCTGTATTAAAGTTCACTGGATTTTGCAAACACAATCAAGTCTTGTTTCCCTAGACATTGCTGCTGTGCAGCAATTGTATGCAATATCACATCACTCATTTGTCATTTACTGCCTGTACATGTCTAGGGAGCAGTAGATCTACTTGGTCTTTTGCAGAAAGATGTACCTAGATGGCCAGGTATGAGTCAGCTATGCAGTTGTGCAGGACCTCAGTCGACAGGTCTTGAATCAGAAGCCATGCAGCTGCATTGCTGTGTTATTGTGTCTGACTTAGTATGGCCACAAACACATCTGCTTCTAGCTGATGGCTTATAGCTGGTTTGCGTCCTCTCACCCAGACATACTGGAAAAACAAGTAAAGACTCAGTCTGAAAAGCATCAAATAAAGGTAACCCATATTTATATAGGCATATTTTAAAGACTTGTATTATGTGTGTACCTACTAGGAACAAGTGGAAAATGCACATTCTGGAGATCTTGACGTTCCAGAGCTAAAAGCTCATGACAACTGAAACCAGAAATGGCTGGACAAGAGGTAACCTGTGGCAACAGGCTCTTTAGAGAAAAGAAATACACTTAGTTTCTTTTCCAGGTCGTTATTGCTTTTTTTTTTTCTCATTCTGCTACTAGTCATTTCTAGTCATATCAAGGGGCAAGGCATTTTGTATTTAGCGTATTTTTTTCTATTCACAAAAATCAATTTTGCAATTCACAAAAATCAATTTGAAAAATCAATGGCAATGTCATGTTTGTTATGTAAGAATGGAGTCTCACTGGTTGCTATTTGCCTGCCAGTTCCAGCATCACATACTGGTAGCATAAGTATACAATATTTTCAACCACAACAAATATTTGCTTTCATTTCCATTCTATAACAAATATGATTCTAGCTTATTTAAATAAGAATTAGCTGAGATAAATTTAGAAATAGAAACAAATTAAATTTGTTGTTCATATTTTTAATTTTCAGATGTTTTCCTTATTCTTGTTAATATATTCCTATTGCTTATGAACAGCAACAGAACTTATACCTGCATTACTGGGCAGTGAGGTTGCACTTCGCTATTTATATGACAACAACTTTAGTCAGACTTCCCTTGAAAAAGAGTGAGGATGACTTTATCATATAAAAGTAGAATCTGAAAAGTAGAAACTTAAAGCCCAAGTAAAATCTAGTAGACAAAGCTATAACAATGGCTGGTTAAAAGTGACTGAATCACAGAATCATAGAATTGCTGAGGCTGGAAGGCACCTCTGGAGGTCATCTAGTCCAACGCCCCTGCTCGCAGCAGGGCCAGCTAAAGCAGATTGCTAAGGGAGGTGTCCAGTGGGATTTTGAATATCTCCAAGGCTGGAGACTCCATAGCCTCTCTGGGCAACCTGTGCCAGTGTTTGACCACCATCACCATAAAAAAAAAAAAAAGTTTTTTTCTGATGTTTAAGTGTAATTTCCTCTGTTTCAGTTTGTGCCTGTTGCCTCACTGAGCATCACTGAGAGGAATCTGTCTCCATCTTCTTTAGTCCCCCACCAGGTATTTATATACATGGATAAGATCTCCCTGAGCATTCACTTCTCCAGGCTGAACAATGCAAGGTCTCTCAGCTGCTCCTTGTATGTTAGATGCTCGAAGCCCCTAATTGTTGCTGAACTTGTTCCAGTATGTCCATGACTCTTGTACTGGATTCCCCAGAGCTGGACCCAGCACTGCAGATGTGTCTTACTGGTGCTGAGTAGAGGGGAAGGGTCACCTCCCTTAACCTGCTGGTGACACTTCCTAACGCAGCCCAGGAAGCCTTCTTTTCTGCAAGGGCACATTACTGGCTTCTGGCCAGCTTGCTGTCCACAAAGACTCCCAGGTTCTTTTCTGTAAAGCTGTTTTCCAGTTGGTTGGCCTCTACTGTGTGTGCTGATGCACGAGGCTATTCCTACTCAGGTGCAGGACATGGCCTTTTGCTTTGTTGACCTTCATCAGATTCCTGTCAGCCCATCTCTCCAGCCTGTTGAAGTCCCTCTGAATGGCAGCACAACCATCTGGGCTGTCAGCCACTCCTCCCAAGTTTGTATCATCACACTTGCTGAGAGTACAGTCTGTCCCATTGTCCAGGTCATTAATGAAGAGATTAAACAGTACTTGCCCTGGTATGAGCCCCTGGGGTATACCAGCAGTGACTCACCTATCAGGTTGGTCAGGCCTGACTTCCCCGTCAGTCCATGCTGACTACTCGCAGTCACTTTCTTGGTGACTTGGTGACCGAACCTTCTTAATAGGTTTGGAAATGGCTTCCAGGATTATTTGCCCCATCACCTTCCAAGGGACAGAGGTGAGGCTGACCAGCCTGTAGTTTCCTGGATCCTCTTTCTTGCCCTTCTTGAAGATAGAAGTCTTCGAGTCCTCAGCAACCTCCTTCGACTCCCATGAACTTTTAAAGATAATCAAGAGTAGCCTAGCAATGACATTGGCCAGCTCCCTCAGCACTCATCATGGATGCATCCTATCAAGATAAAAGACACATTCAGACTGTAAAGAAGGAACAACTTTCTGAAAGTATATAAAGCAGTCTCTGTCAGGAAAAAATCTGGAAATTGAAACAAAATGTGTTTTGAAAGGAGGGGTTTAATTCAATCAAACACAGCTATTAATGCTGAAATAGGAGTTACTGTGGCATAATGCTTTATAAAAATCATGTTTTCCCTTAAAATTAAATTTTTTTTCATACCTTATACAGAAATAATTGTGTTTATACCACTGTCGTGGTTTAACCCCAGTCAGCAACTAAGCACCACGCAGCCGCTTCCCCCTTCCCCCTCCCAGTGGGGTGAGGAGGAGGAAAGAGAAAAAAAAAAGTAAAACTCGTGGGTTGAGATAAGAACAGTTTAATAACTAAAGTAAAATATAATACTAACAATAGTAATAATGAAATATAATAATAATAATAGTAATGAAAAGGAATATAACAAAAAAGGAAGGGGGGGAAGAAAAAAAAAAAGTGATGCACAATGCAATTGCTCACCACCCGCTGACCGATGCCCAGTGAGTTCCCGAGCCGCGATCCGCGCCTCCTGGCCAACTCCCCCCAGTTTATATACTGGAAATTTGGGGATCGAACCCGTGACCTTTTTGCATTATTAGCACCACGCTCTAACCAACTGAGCTAAACACTGGGCATGATGTTCCATGGTATGGAAATCCCTTTGGCTAGTTCAGGTCAGCTGCCCCGGCTCTGCTCCCTCCCAGCTTCTTGCACAGCTGCTTGCTGGCAGAGCATGGGAAACTGAAAAATCCTTGGCTTAAGATAAGCGCTACTTAGCAACAACCAAAACGTCAGAGTGTTATCAACATCATTCTCACACTAAATCCAAAACACAGCACTGTACCAGCTACTAAGAAGAGAGTTAACTCTGTCCCAGCCGAAACCAGGACAACCACAAAGACTGAAATTGTTTGGAATTTCAAGTTAGTGCAGAGTGAATCTGGCTTCTCGGTGAGAGGTGTCTGACACTAATAGTACTGATATTGCAAGCAGTGTGTGAACTTCTGATAACTTTTCCAATAGAATATAACACTTGGCTTTTGACCCGGAAGTGCCAAAGTGATTTTGATTTCCTAAAAGAAATCCTTTCTTCACAGACTCTACTGCCATAGTTAGATCACTGGCAGTTTTCAAGTAGGAGCATTTGAAAAGAAGTGATTGGGGAAGGGAAGAGACCAAAATGGTAGTTGATACTGGTTTGTTCCTTTTAAGTGGAGTAAGGACATGTCTGTGAACTCCACATCTATATCTCTGCCTGCTGCAAGTGCCTTGAACTTCCTGCAACTATATAGGAGATACAAATTCTTTTATTCCCTGCATGAACTGCTACCCAGAATCTGTACCTGAAATAGAATCAACCACCTTGACATTGGTAGATCAATTCTAATATTGTTCTAGTCAATCTACTGTTATTCACTATCTTTGGCCATTGTCAGCTTTTCCCAGTTGTGCTGGTTTTGGCTAGGATAGAGTCAATTTTCTTTGTAGTAGCCTGTATGGGACTATGTTTTGGATTTGGGCTGAAAACAGTGTTGATTACACAGGGATGTTTTAGTTACTGCTGAGCAGTGCTTGCAGAGTCAAGGCCTTTTCTGCTTCTCACCCCACCCCACCAGCGAGTAGGCTGGGGATGCATGAGAAGTTGGGAGGGGACACAGCCAGGACAGCTGACCCCAACTGACCAAAGGGATATTCCATGCATATGACGTCATGCTCAACATATAAAGCTGGGGAAGAAGAAGGAAGGGGGAGATGTTCGGAGTGATGGCGTTTGTCTTCCCAAGTAACTGTTACGTGTGATGGAGCCCTGCTTTCCTGGAGATGGCTGAACACCTGCCTGCTGATGGGAAGTGGTGAATGAATTCCTTGTTTTGCTTTGCTTGTGTGCACAGCTTTTGCTTTACCTATGAAACTGTCTTTATCTCAACCTACAAGTTTTCTCACTTTTACCCTTCTGATTCTCTCCCCCATCCCAGCAGGGGGGAGTGAGCGAGCGGCTGTGTGGTGCTTAGTTGCTGGCTGGGGTTAAACCATGACACCAGTAAAATAAGAGTCTTATTATCTTGGGTCACAATGCATTGAAATATATCATTACCATAATTTATATGTGTTTGGCATCTTACAAACACAGTGCATGCAAAGCTTTCTGCTACTTGGCATGATGAGAGTCAGTAATCTAGCACACAGGATGCTTTGCAGCTCTTGGAGAGGACAGGTCCGGTTCAGTGATACATAAAGGACTTCATGGGCTCTTTAGCATGTGTACATGGTCAATAGGATCTAAAATAGAAAATCAGAAAGAAAGTATTGTCCCTGAATTACCTCAGTAGTTTAAAATATTTAAAATAATTACTGTCTCAAATACTGTTCTAAAACTTCTTTCATCCAGCTGGAAGTAATTCTCTTCTTCCTTGCAGTACCACACTCTAAGTCAGAATTACTGCCACTGAACTTGGCAATTTTATGCTAGAGTAAAAGTGGCATAATAAATACAAAAATCTTCCCAGAATGATATTGGTCTTGAGCCAGTCCAATGAAAGCACTGTTGGGTTCCTAAAAGAAATACGTGGATTATCTATGTACCCAGCAGCTTGGATATTTTCTAATGAATAATTTTCTGTGCAATCAAATGGCGTCAGTTATCCTAGGACTGAAATGACCCTGTAGAAATGGCCTTGAGAAAGCCTTAATAAATCAAGAGTTGTACACTGGTGTTATGGCAGCCAACAAAAGAAAAAATATTCTTCTCAGTACGTGGCAGCTATTCTCCTTACTGCTGGGCAAAGATAACTTTCACCAAACTACTCTACTTGGCCCTCCTTTCACTTTGATGCAAAGTGTAGCTGTTGGATGCTTTTGTTTTCTTCTACCATGTGGAGAGATAATAAACTACACTTTCTTGATCTTTCTGCTTAATATCTCAAATGCTCAGCCTATCTACGAATCATTCTCCTCCAGTATCCCAAGGAAAGAATTAAATCTGCTTCCTGCCAAGATCTGTTTAAGTGATACACATCTTTTGAAAACAATGGCAATGCTTCCTAAAATGATTGCTTCTAAGAATGTGACAATAGCCAGCCTGGTAATGCTTGCCTACAGGTAAGAATGACACCGTAATACCCACAACATTAGAAATTCGCTGATTGACATGACCTCTCAGCAGTTCATAGATAGTGGAAAAACACGAGCCTAGCTGAGAAAACAATACTGTACAGTTCAGTTTGAAATATGGCATTGCCTCTACACACAATGTGTTGTGGTTTGTTTACAGAATAATTATTCTGATCTCATAAACTACATGCAACTGTCATTTATTAATATCAGATCACCTTATATTCCATGACAATTGCTTTTGAGTTATTGTCTTGTTCTCTGCTGAATGCCATCTCGTTTAATGAGACAGTATCACCTTATTAGAATGCACCTAGGAAAGTGTCACTGTGGCCAGGGCACTTCTAAAATAGTTGAGACAAATTAATATTGTCAAACCCAAGAGAGAGATTATAAATTCCCCTCTAAGCTGCCTTTGTGTCTTTCAAGGACAATTTACCCCCTGCAGATTCAGCTGATGCTTTAAGTACCTCACACTGTCATTATGTAAAATGTTTTAAAATGCTTTTTAAACTCAGATTTTTTTTTTTGCTGCTTACTATTTCTTTATATATATAAAAAAAAATGTAACTGCAAGTTTTAAGTTGTTATAGATAATAAATACAGATGTAAACAGCATTGTCAAAGGAAGAAAATAATTTTAAGTAATTTTAAAGTATAATAGTTACATTTAGCTGATACATCTAGAAAACAAATCAGTTGAATTAGTCACCATTCAGGTTCAGTTTCATTGCCAATAATTTGTTTTGAAAGACCTATAATATTGAATATTTATTTCATTTCAGACTGAATTATTTTCAAATTCAACATATAAAACTCTAAAAGAATCCTCATTTTGAGTTCAAGGCAGCTTTAAGGATTCTTGTATAAGAAATTCATCATGGATATAAACTACAATGTCCAAACACATCTCCTGCAGTGTGTGCAACTCACAAAATTTCAGCTTCTTTACCTCACGCAGGTCCAAACAAATGACCTGAAAAATTTTCACAACTCACCTTTCCTCTTGCAGCTTCTCAAAGTGAGGACTCTGCAGATTGGATTAACAAGGACACCCTTCACACACCACGCCTCACTCAATGAACTCAACAGGAAATGTTTTTGCTCCTTTCTCCCAGCTAAGCCTCCACTTGTGTCTTCCCGCCAAACTTGCTGTAAGAGAGTCTCCCTGCTTGTACATGGTGCACCTGCTCAGTATACCTTGCTACTGCTTGGGAACAGTTTTCTTGTGCATTGTTTCTGACCCCATAAAAAGCTGGCCCACAAAAATGCGATTATTTAAAAACAGATGAGGCCTAAAAAGATCCAAATCATTAATGAGACAGTTGTATTTGTCTTCTGGATTTTTGGCCTTCAGTGTGAAATTTGTTCACACTACTAAAATTCATTTCACAACAGTAAGAATTTGAAGTTTCTCTCTTCCATAGCTCAATTTTGCATCTGATTACAATATTTGAAGAACTGGGGCTTGAAAAAGACACTAAATATTTGAAGACTTACCATAAATGTTTCAGGCCAAATGTCTGGAACAAGTTCATAAAAATCAAAACAGTACACAGGAATATGACAACTCAGTAGAAATTCTACTGAGGAACAAATTCTGTTCTTCAATATTTTTTTTCTTCAAAACAAATATTCCTCTCTATATTTAATATCTCATTAATGAAAATTTTAGAATTTGAAACCAAATACTTTTGTTGATCTGAATGACTTCTTTTAAAAAATATTTAAAGAGAAATCTGAAACATTTAGGAGGGTATACAAATGTAATTTGGGCCACCATTATATTTCAAAATATCAATAGAACAGAAATTCTGAATTTTGAGAGGACTATACCATGACAATATTTGGCAGCATTTCTTTTCTTCCGCCTTTTCTCAAGCAAATTTAACACTAGCTAAAGGGCATAAAACAAGATTCAAGCAAGCAAGTAGGCAAAAAACCTTACCTGAAGTAAGGTAGTCAAACTTATTCTGATTACAATTGGTACAGGTACCACATTTCTTTTCCCCCAAATACTTGCCTTCATCCAATGTCTCATCTCTCTTATACCAGTGCATAATTTCAATGCAGACTCAGAGGTCCAGAAGCTGACCAAAAGAAGAATGCTTTGAATTATAATACGCAATAGAAAATTGTATAGGGAGAGATCACAGGATCTAGGTATAGTGCAGCTTCTTCTTTGAGTTATGTTCTTTGTATTTCAAATAATACTGATTTATTGAGGTCATAGGTTCAATAACGTTTATGGGTCCTGGTCATCATGCTCCCATTTTACTGATGGTCATACTCCCATTTACATATTTCTTTGATTTTTTACATTTGTCAGCCTCTTACTCCTTTGTTATTTGAGCCATGAAATAGCCAATCTTAAAAATATACACCATTACCATTAAGACTATTTCAAAATATATTTGATTAGTGTTTACCTTTGTCTCAAAGGAGACTTTCAACTAATTTTAGTGTCAGCCTAATCTTGAAGTACAGCAGCTCTAATGTACTTTGCATTAATGTGCTTAAATCCAAAATTAAAGCAAACTGACAAGCTCAGTCAAAAAGAAAACTATCTTTAGCCTCCAGAATATTTCTTCTGTAGAGGAGGATTCTATATTATTTAGATAAAAATCCCATCAAAGTCATTGTTTAAAAAAACTGACATTTTGATAACTGTTTTTAAAAATAATAAAGTCTAAGGGAACACAGATAAAATACTTTAAAAGTCCTGTTTGGGCTATCCAAGAGTTTTGTACTTCCCAGGAGCTCATTGCTGACATATCGACTTTATGTTGTACAATGTGCTTGTAGTTGGGGAAAAAATGGGCTTGTAGATGGGACGGGCAGGGGAAGTAAAGGCAAGGGACAAGAATACTTTGAAAATAGCTGTTCCTTGCTTTTTTCTCCATCCCCAGCTTACTATTTGCAATAAACCTACCTATGAATTTCTATAACTTCATGATCATTAAGTGTTCTGATAAAAGTTACTATTGTACCTAATGATTCAATATAATATCCAATCTCAGACTAGGCAACTCAGGACCGGTTATTTTACAATAAAAGTGTATTTAGCCCAATCTTGTCAGGATATTTTTGAAGTCCAGAACGAATTAAGGAAAGCAAGGGAATATAACTTAAAAACCTTTGTCTTAAATACATGACTCTTCAGACCAATGAAGCAGACTTCTTCAGTGGCTGTAGGTTTGTGTCCTAGGTGATCTAAAGAGGCAGATTTTAGACAGAAGGAAATTAGTTTGTATGTAAAAGACAAACAAAAAGATGCCTTGCATTATGCCTGGTTACCCAAAGGAAACAGCCTATCATCTTGTCAAATCAATAAGAGATATGTAGGAAATCAGAGAGAGGTTTCCTAACACTTTATTTGCAAGAGACAGTAGGTTCTTTTCTAAATGAAAGATCTCAGTCATACTACAAATTGCGTAGTACGCTGTTCGAGAAAACGTTGGCACTACATTCTCTCTTTTCCTCACCCACTTACTCTGCACTAATAAAGATAATTTTAAGTGGATTTCAATTTCATATGGCTGAAAATATATTAAAAAATGCTGTGTTAAAGTAAAATTGCTTTGTATTATTCAAAATGAAATAATAATGGATCAAGAACTCAACCTTTTTTTCTTAAACTTATAGAAGTTTTCTACCTAGACTGTCATATCTGTGTTACATCCATCCTGTTTCTCAGAGAGGGCAAAAAGAAAGATAGCCTTGACATAAGGACAGTAACCTAAGAGTCATCAGAGCGGACCATGAATACCTGATCTTTTAATGGCTCTATGAACTTGGGTAAATCTTTTATGACCAAATCTAAAAATCAAATTTTATTTTGAACTGATGAGCTACAAAGAGAAGAAAGAAGGTATTCATAGCCCTGTATTAAGTTCACAAAATTGAGCATACTGGCTAAAGGATTGTTTATGACGCTGAGAACAAGGGAATATCTTTCACTTCCCTACAGCTTAAGTACCAGCCCACCTTCAAGACTCTAGGTCCAAACAAATATTTGTAATTAAATACCTAATGTCATTCCTTTCAGTCCAGGGAGACCTGTGTTAAATGTTTCATTCCTCCAAGCAGATTGGAAGCCATATCTCCCAAAAGAGTGTTTTAATCATTAGGCTCCATCAGGAAGATGAGCTGAGGGACCCTCAATCTGTCTTCTTGATATTGTTCCACTTTGTATAAGAAAATAAGTATCTTCCAAAGAGATTGATCTTATTGCTCATATTAGAGCACTCATCCTCCAGGAAAGAATCAGGGTTCCAGTTCTTCTTCCACTAATATTTTGCTAATTGATGTTGGAAAGGGAAAGCTCCATTTCCCTCCACCTCTGTGTGTGAACTGACCAGTTATATAATCAGTTTCTCATGGTCTTTGGCTGAGTAAATATGTAATTACTCTGTGTAAGTGGAATAACTTCAACAGAAAAAGAAAAATGGGAGCACCCAAGTTATTAGCAGTTACTAGCAGCTACAAGTACTTAGTATTTGGGGTTTCTCAATTGAAAGTCAAGTCTAAGACTCCACAGATGGGGAATGGAAAAGAACAAGATCTTCTGCATTCTGAAAACACTGTCTGTTTATTTGTTAGCTGAAAGACTTTCCAGGCACTATCATCAGTTGTTTAATTTTGCTCTCTATGTGACCTAATCTGCAAAGTGTTCTTGGTGAATGTTTTGCTTAAGCACTGTAGATAAGTGCTTAGCATACTTGTCTTGCCAAAGTACTTAAGGCAGACAGGTCTGAAACAGTTTTAGACATGATCAGAAAGTCTCTAGGCACCTATAGGAAATTTAATGTTGGAAATTTACATCCCAATGGACTTTAGTTACCTTAAGCCTTAGCATGACGTTTTGGGATACAATTAGGAATTTAAATGCCTGAAGTTATAGTACTTAACTTTATGATCTAGTACTTACATCTTCTATAAAATGCTTCCATCCTAAGGTGTTCTATAAAAAAGACAAAGCAGAATTTCTCCAATGTATAAGTATTGTGCAACCAAATGTATTAAATCTCACAATATTTAATGATCAGCTATGAGGCAATGCAGCAGAATGCCGACTTGTATAGATAATTAACAAAAGACACCTGCTACTATGATATAGCAGAATTTATTCAGTGACATTACAGAATGTTTTGCCTTTGCCAGCAAAAAAACCCTGCAATGGTAACACAGTTATGGTAATAGCTAGAGATTTTTCCTCATGTTCATGGGCTCTGCAGACATTAAATGATCTATAATCAACTATGGCATAATATAATGTGACCATGTAGAAAATGGGATAAACTTTGGAAGTAGAGGTTGCAGTCAGATTTTCCTTTTTGAAGTGACTCACTCAGTGGTTAATGCTTTATTTCAATGTAATGTGAAAATATTTCCAAGATGGTAGGATGCATAAATTTAGAGTAGTCACTCGGTCTTACAAAAAGCAAGTGATATTCTGTTTGTTCTAAAGAAAAAAGAGCAAAATGCAGCATGTCTGCATTACTCAAGGGCATACTGGCAATGAGAAGATAATACTAGAAATAGAAACCAGAACCTTTGCTTCATATTCAAAGTTAGGAATGGGATAGACCTATGTCCCAAGAGGAGGTGGCTGTCAGAAGGTGGAGATGGGCATGGGAGTTCTGCTCTAGGTTTCAGCTGTGCCAGAAAGCTGCATCTTTGTTTGCCCAGCTTTGCAAGTGAGCCTTAATCTGAGCTGATGGAAAATGTCTTGACCAGATGAAGGACGTTCATCTTAACCGCCCTCAGTGTTGATGTCTTGCACCACCATGAATACTGGCAATAGCTAATAAGGAAAATGACTAGTAGGTGACTGTTGAAGCAAAATGAGCTAATTACCTGACACTTTGCCATCTTCATTAGAGAAGATTTATTCTAACTATAGAGACAACATCACCAGATTTATAGACCTAAAGTAATAAAAGGCAAAGTTGCTCTTTACTCAACAAAAGCACCATTGTGGAGATTTATATCAGAAAGCCACTTCATCAGTTTCTGATTAATAATTTATTAACAACATGGACTCATTCAACTGTTTCTTTCCAATATTTTCACTTTTTTTCTTCCTCCACCAAAAATACAATTCATTATAAAATTCTGTCAAAGGTGACTGATGTAATTGAAGATGAACCTCTTAAAAAGAAATACAAAATTCTTGTTTAGAAAAAAGATACCAACTTTCATACTCACAAACTAATGATTAATAGTGACCCACAAAAAGACTAAGAATTATCATCTTAAAACAATATTTGACCATCCACTATTGCTTCCTGAAGAAAAATATTGGGAATATATTTTTACAAGGATTAATAATTTTATTACCAGCAATATAATCTGTAGTCATAGAAGTTGAACTCTTAATAGGAGCAAAAGGATGAAAATAAGGATAAGAAAATTTTGTCAGAATATTGAGACAAACTTCTTAACAGTGAAATCTATTATACTGTGCAGTCATTTCTAGGAGCACATTATTTTCATATTTATTTTACCCTCACTGCCCCACAAGTCATGCTGATTTCAAGACCGAAGCACTTCATGGAGGTTGACTTTAAACACAGATGATTGAAAAAGAAAACCACATACATTTCAAGCTAACCTTTCTGTGATTGCTTCTATTTTCTTCTTTTTGTACAACACCTGCTTACCAGGAATTCTAAAGCTCTGAATAAGAAGTATGTCTGCCTGCTGTGGAAACAAATTACTCTTGTTTTTTAACTCCATTTGCAAAACATTCTTCCAGATATTTTAGTATTGTCAGATATAAGACAACCTGCTACTTTTACTATCTCTTTTCAAAACAGATTTTGGCATAAGAAAGGGATTTCTGTACATACTCTACATTCTGCCACTTCATTAATTAATTTTTTAAAAAATCTTAAATACACTCAGGAAGGAAGGAGGTCAGATAATAATACAGTAATACCAGTTGTTCACATATATTTTCCCTGATAGTTTGGAACTGGTGACACAGTGCATTAGAGAGTCTTTCACGATCCCAGGAAACATCTTTTATGAGCCAATTAAGAAGAAAGGATGTCAAAAAAAAAAAAGAATTATTTTTTGATTTGGAGAGGGAAGCTTCACCAATGATGATCAGTGGTGATTTCTTGGATTTGTTGCCTACATGAGGCAATATATATGTATATTGTAAGTACCTATAACTGAACTTATAAGAAAAGCTGCACTAAATTTCTGACATATTTGCTCTTACTTCATCAACCCTCAGCCTGGCAGATGGTCATGAGCAAGCAATCCAGGAGCATCTCTAGTCATTATAAGCAATGCCAATCTTGTTAGTTAATTTCACACAAAGCTGTGTGCAACCAGTAATAACTCTTTACACCCGTCTGTTCTTGCTGGGTATGAGTAGATTATTTTGGGATGGACTGTCTTTATGATATACACAGTACTTTATTTCATCCAGTCACCATGAGGGAGATGGGTATGAATAGGACATAATTAATGATGAATTTGTAGTAAATAATGTTACGTATTTATTCTTCAGAGATTCATCACAGGAAAACTAGGCATTTTTAAATTCATAGAAGTATTGGTTATAAAGAATTTTGTACATAAAATGTTAAGAGGGACCTGAGGATAAGAGTAAAAAAATTTTATTGGAGAATTCACTACAGATGCAGGATTAGAGTTATATGACACATTGCCTCTCTTCCCATGTTCTTCCTCCACAGCTGAGATTCATAACTTAGAGGTTATATTCATGCTGTGATTTTTAATACACAATATACTGATGCTTGTATGTCTTTAAATAAGCATCTGTAGAAGAGTGCACATATGGGTCAGATGGTCAACCCCAGGCTCCGATCACTGACAGTGGCCAGCAGGAAATGTTCAGAGAACATCAGATGGCAAAGAGTGATTTTTCCCCCCAGAATTTTCTCTGAGGCTTCTGTGATGTGTGGCTCAAAAAGCCTCTGGGCCAGAAATGAAAGACAGTGATTTTATTGATCTCTATCATACCTTCTTTCCATCACCTTCATCCTAGGCTGAGCAATCCTAGTCATTCCTTCTACAGAGGCGACACACCTATCAATAAAATGTGGAATTCCTGTAAGTATATTTTAGCTTGTGGTGATTGCTTCATCCTTTTATGTCTTCGTTGTATTGCTTTCAAGTCCCTTATTAAAATTTCTCTTTTTATAATCCAAAGTTTTGTTTGAGTGCAGAGAAACACACAAGATCTGCCTTTGGTTAAATGAGAAAGAGAACTCTCAAACAATCTTTAGTAGTATGTACTATGTTCAGTTCATATTCTCTTCTTTTCTAGACATAAATTCTGCAGACTCTTTGAATTATAAATTACTTATTAAGTCAACAGTTGTCAGCACTCAACAATTACCTCTAGAATACTTTTTCATCTGTAAGTCCTTACACAATCATGGTATATTACATACTACTTTATCATGCTAATTACAAATGCAAACCAAAAATCTAGCTTATATATATTTGTGTGTTATTTTTCTCTATTAAAAACCTAGAAGTGACATATATTGGAAAATCATTAGGAATGATTTATCTTCAAAGCTAACTTGTTATTATATGATAATGGTTTTGCTATTTTCAACCCTAATAAGGGGTGTGATACAATTTAGCAAGCTGAACATTCCCAAAGCACTGGTGGAGAAAGCAGCTGTGGGTGGTATATTTTCTGATTTTTGAAAGACAAGATTATCTTAGCCAATAATATATTAAAAGTCATTTATTATGAGTTGTTCCTGCAACTCTTAAGTGACCTATAATTTAATTTCAATTGCTTGTGAACTAAAGATTGAGAGGTTTAAAATACTAAATCTCCAATACGTGTACTTTCTAAGAAGCTAGTTGCACATTGGGTATACCAATAAGAAGCTTCCATTTAAACTAATGCCCACATTCTCTCCAGTGTGAAAAAACAGACCTATATTTCATTCAGTGAAAACATAAAATGTGAACATTTTTATTCCCCAAATATGGAACTATAGTGTGAAATCTTGTGCAAGGTACTAAGGGATTCCTTTGTGCCTTCCCCTCCATGAGAATGAAAACCATTCAGCATTGTACTCTTCTCCTTATCCAAAACTATATACTTTTTAAATAAAGGTTTGTTAAAATACGAGCCACCTTTTTCACACAGAAATTTTTGTTAGCTCAGGATTTCTGCTTACCATATCACTAGTTTCTCAGGATTTTCAGGCTCCTGCTGAGACTAAAAAAGTGCCTTCTGGTGACCATTTAGAAAAGATACATACAAACAAGCCGAGTCTAGACAAATGACTGAAGTTTAATACAGAATATAGCCTGTTGGCTAGAAGGGGCTCTGGGAAAGAGAGTGCTTACAAGTGAGGTGTCATACTCAGCAAAGTTTTGCTGATGTCTATATGAGAAGGAAGAGGATGAATATTTTTAAGGAAAATAGAAAAATTTTTCCTGTAGATGTTATATTTATGCAGAATTAGACACCTGTCAGTTAAGATAAACACTTTTTGGGTTTTTTTGATAGTTGGAATATAACTGTACCTAACTGTGAATTCTCTCTTTGTATTTTATCTTCTGCCTTTGATCGTATCCTCCATTAAAATCATCTTGTAGTATGATCTCCACTTTGGATTATGCTAGAGAGATAAGTAATATCCTGGATAAGAAGAAATTGATTACATTAAAAATCACACTGGACAAGAATTATGGATGTTCTACTTCAAAATTGCTGAAATCTGTAATGGACTTGTTATATGCAATGTATTTAGCATAGATAAAAATCTTTTAAATATTATTAAAACCAAATGTTCCTGGGAATAGTGGGAAACCATAAGCTTTCTTAACTTTCCAAATACCTGTGAAGCTGAAGATACAATATTATCTGGAACCTACATCCCGACCTGGGTGGCAAAGTGATGGAAATCACACAGAAGCATTCTGGTGATTATTCATGTTAAAATGGTGTTAGGATTAAGCAATAAGCTAAAAAAGAATGGGAAAAATACTCTGTTCAACAAAGAAAGTAATGTTTTAAAGGTCAGAAAGTATTCAAATAAGACAAAAGTTGCCAGAAGTCAAGCAGAGTTAGATCCAGCAAAGGAAATTATCCAAGAACAGATCAGGGTGTATGCAGTGATCTTTCCATACTTTTTAAAAGTAGATGTCTGCAGCAAATAACTGGCATTTACAATTTGATAGATTCCAAAGCATACAGGGATTTTTTTTGTTTGTTTTGGGGGTTTGGGATTTTTTTTAAGTTTCTTGATGACATGTTCCTCCTTCTCTGCTCTCTGGGTTACAAGTGCTTGGGTGGACACGGCATGTAAGAAGAAAAAATAAATGGGTCAGCTTCCAGGAGTAAGGCTTTGAGTCTAGGATTTTGGTATCTGTGAAGTAATGTGTGTATATACAATGCCCTAAAAGGGAGCCATGGTACTCAGGACTTTGGGCACATTGTCCTATCCTAAGGGATACATTCTGCCTGCTAATCCCCTTTCTCCTCAGTTCCTATCTATCTCCCACACACAGAATTGATGTGGTGGTGGATGTTACTGCAGTTTTCCTCTTGAACCAGGCCTTTCTTTCCAATGCTTTGGAGATTCAAGCATGGCATGCCAGTGTAGGGGCTGCCAGGAGCTGGGTGGCAAGTGCCTACACTGTGCTAGAGAGCCCAGTCCCTTACAAACCTGAAGATTTTTGTTTGAAGTTCTCCCTGTTATTTCCTGTTCAACCATTTCTGTTATGAAATTTGGAAGGTAAGATAACATGACATAAAAGATGAAATTGGGAGTGATAGATCACCAAAAAATGTTATCTGAAAACCAAGAAATGAAATAGTCTTCTGCAAAATCAACATTATGAAAACAATGGTTTTCAGTATATAAAGATGTCTTTTTTAAGAGCTATAAAATATCAAACTTTCACATCTTGTCAAACTTCACAAAGTATGAGGTTGGTTCAAAGCTCCATTTAGCTGCCATGTATTTTTCCCTTTTATTTCCTTTTCCATCATTTTTGATTACCAAGATTTGATGAATTGTTATCACAAAAACATAAGAACTGGCCACTTGAATCAACTTGCCTTTCTGTCAAGAATGTCTCAGCAGTAGCTTTCATTCCTTCTTTGAAAGATTTCTCTTCAAGTCAGATGGAAAGCATTATTTTATAAAGAAGTACCTTACTGCTTTATAGCTCAATTTTCCAATGCTTCTGGAGAGAGACAGAAAGACTTAGGAGTAGAAGGCACTTGACACCCTCCAGGAGGCACTCTGCACAGCAGAGGATTGAATCATTAGATACGGTACTTTTTATAGTGCATATACAAAAAATATTGGCTTTGAGCTCTGTTTTGTGCATCTGTACAATGTTCCACTTTCTGGTAATACTTTTACAAGTGTTGTACTTGCTATACTGTAATCGAGGGTTGTTGGGCTGATTTTTAACTTGCTTCTGTAAATATTATAGAAGACCTTTCATTGCAAAATATAATATTAGAGATGGCTTCTTTAGGTGGCTTCACAAGAATAGGATTTATCCTTTTATCTGTTGAGGAGCCTCTATTTGAGTTAGAGTGAATATTGCTTATTTGTTTATGTATTTTCCAATACATCTGTAAAGTTTGTTACGTTATTATTATCATTAGAATGTGGATCAGAAGAACAAGTAGCAATGGAGAGCAGAAATGCTATGCACTCGGATCAGCTGCAATCCTGGCATATAGGTAAAGTAACATGGCAAAGGGAGGTGAAATTAAAGAGGACGGTGAATGATGTGTGAACAGGTGGGAAAGTTACATGAAGATCAGCTGAGGTGCTAGGAATGGAAATTAGTGAAATGAGAGTTTCAAAGGCTAAGAACAAAGAGGAAAGATGTGCTTTCTAAGGAGAGCAATTATGGAAACCCTGCTGGGTGCATTACACAGTCTTAGGTAGACTGCAATGGATAGTGGCTGACTACAAAAGGAGAGAAGTGAGAGCCTGGGGAGCAGTGGACCAGAAAGCCTCAACCATAGGAGCAGGGAGAACCTGGAGGGGGAAGGGAAGGATGACGCAGGCAGGGAAATCCACAAAAAGGCTCAGGCGCTTTTCCAGCAATGCTTACCTGCTACCAGGCAACTCACACATGCTTCATCTAACTGTTCAGGAACTTGGTGCCCATAAGCATCAGAGTTTTGCTTGCAGCATGCTTTACCTGCCAATTTACATGTCCCAGACACATGCAGCACTGGTGCCTATGGGCCACTGGCAGTTTTATTCTCTGATATGGAACCTAAATTTGTCATGTTGGGAACCTTAATTTTTAGTATCATGATGCCATTGGACAGGAAAGAAAGGATTGTCATAAGTGGGAACATGGTCAGTGAGATTTGAAATGGGTGGAAGAGAAGACACAGAAAATAATGTACTGAAAGGAACTGAAATAAAAGAAACAACTAGAAATGAAAACAACAGAGTGTAAAAGTGATTGAATAAACTAGTGAATTAAATTATGCAGCCAAAACACTACCAAAAAGACCACACGGATTTATGTATCAGATAAGCTAGTTCAAATTCAGAATTTTTCTTCAATTAAAAATGTTAAAGTATTTTTTTCATTCCATTTTGTAATAAAAAGTAGAAGTTTTGAACTATCATATAGGAGAGGTATTTTAAAATGTACTTTGGGGAATAAAATCTAAACATTTTTAGTAGAAAATTGGAACATCTAATGTTGATTTAAGAAATGTTTTCAAAATAGATTGTGAAATGACTGCATTTAAAACCACTGCAGCTTCATTTTAATTTCTTCAAAATTATGCTTTTAAAATAATTTTATCTTAATACACTTTTGCTTCCATTTCATATTTATCTTGTTTCAAAAAAGCTGTATTTGCATTCTTTCTATATCATTTTTCATTTTGCGGTGGTTAAAACCTGATTTTTTATCCTAGATGTCAGCTTTTTTAATATTCTGTTTATCTTAGTTTCTTTTTGAAAGTGTGTCTTGTTTGATATTACAATGAAATATATCGAAGAAGAAAATTAGACAAGCACTTAAGATCTTTATAAAAATAACGAAGCTTACATTCGTTTTAAATTATTAAAATAAAGTGAGTTAGGCAGGGAATTTAGGGTTCTTTTTTGTTACTTGTTTTCTTCAGTTTCCCATTTCCTGGGGGAACATGTGAAGATACCACACGATTGAGATAAACTGGATGTGGCTGAGAAGTGGAGATATTCAAGGGTAAACAGTGCAAGATCAGCTATTTTAGTATGTCAAGTACAATAAAAGCATAAGTTCAGAGGGTAAAGGAATTGCTTCACCTTGCTTAGAGCAAGTGTGTGCAGATACACCTCTGGGTGTGTCTGGAAGTTGCTGAGTATGTGATACTTGATAATATATTTTGTGGAAACCAAAAGACATCCGGTCAAGGAGGTTATGGTGCAGAATCTCTATTACTGTGTTCCTTAGCTGCTGACTGCCAAACAGAGGTTTTTAAAACTTTTTTTTGTCTTTCATTATATCATGCATTGTTCTCATGAAGGTTTCATGGGCTGGAAGCTGTAGAAATCCATTTCTTCTTCAATAAATCCCATAAATAATATTGGGTCAGAATATCACACTAAATCAAGAGAGATCTCCTAAGTTGAAAATAGTATAAAGGGCTTTAAATTTTTACCGTCCCAGATATTTCATCATTTATTCATATTACATCAAGTTACAGCTGCAATTGTACATTATACAAAAGCACTAGGACCATTTGGGAGAACAAAAATAAACACAAAATACAGTTGGAATAGACCTACTGAACAGCTTCATTTTAGGTGAGCAAAAATCAGAAAAGAAATTTTCCATGCTTCAGCAATAATTCTTCATTCTCAGCTCTTACCTGGGACTCTGTAAACACCGGAGAAAAAACTTGTGAAGATAATTCAGTATTCTTTCACCCTTTGATTTTTTTCTTCTTTTACTGTGCTCTAAGTCATGAGTGAAGAATTCAGTGTAATAAATTAAACAGAAGACCATATTCAAACATATAACCTCTTCTTAAAACAAATGAGGTAATTCAATTGGGTTAATTTGTTTCATAAATTTGATTTTTTTTTGGCAATATGACAAAGTATATGAAACACTGTATTCAATTGGATTATGCTCCATTAGATCAATTAAGTGAATATAACTCAATAATAACATGACAGAATAAAGATAAATATTGAAAAGTGATGAGCTTTTACTTTGCCAATTTCATGAAGAGGTGAAAATTCATATGGCAAAGAACATAGTTTGTATTAGGCAAAATTGCCTTTTTTGAATTGTCACTTCAATATAGGGAGGCAAAGACATTTAAAGATATATTTTATATGAGTCTTACAGATTGATTTGAGCTGGAGAGAGCAATAAAAAGGAATTTCTCAATATATGATGTCCCACAGGCACATATATAGTGCTGTAATCTCAGTATATCTGTTAATGGTCAAAATCCTAATGGCACTAATGTGAATATTGTCCATTTCTTAAAGAATTACTTTTAGCAGAATCAGTGCTCCCCTCTGTTGTCCTGTATCTACGAGTTCAGGAGCCTCATTTTGACAAATATATGAACTTACTGTCCTAGCTTTATACCGGAACACCATGGAGATGACAGGACTCTCGAACCTGTAGAAAGGAATCAGCAGGAAATGTTGATATGCTCATGGCATTGCTTTGGTTTTTCAGACCTTCCTGATTTTCCAGAGTCACTTCACCTTTCAGAATCTTTAGTCTGCAATACTGGGGTGAAAATCTCTAAGAAATAGTTTTGTTGTTTTTTTCCATTTCAGTTCCTGGCACTATCACTTCTTTTCACCAATAACATTGAAGCATGTTTTTCAAAACTATTCTTAGCGTTTCTTATTTCTGGAAATTAAGCTGAAAAAGCTGGAGTCAAACACTTCTGAACTTTTACAAAAAATTGAAGTTTTTACTTCAGTATTAGAAATGGTTCAATGTTTGATGACTTTTTTTCCTACGTACCCATGAAATTACTACTTCTTAAAGGCTCTTATGAACAATAACTGTTAATAGAGACTACCCACATTTCCTCTACAAACAAAACAGGGCTGGTGGATATGAGTTTGCATGAATTATTTGGTCCGAGCCAGGTAATCCTTTAATCAATGACAAGTTATCTATGAAACTTTAATTATAAATCATACCTCACCAAGTGGGGAATATATTTTTTCAGAAAGTAGATATTTTTTTTTTTTTGCTGGTAAGCTGGTGATTCAGAAAGCTGACAAGGAAATATGAATTCCAAATTAACCATATGGTGACAAAACACCAGAGTTCACACATCACCATAACATGTGAATGTAAGTGCCTACATCTTTTTGTTTCAGTTCCATCATCTTAAATGCTTATTTTCTTATTCTTTTCAACTAAATAGATCAGAATATCAAAGACTGAAATTTTCAAACTTGCATTTGACATTTCCCACTGGGCAGAGTTTATTCCTTCTGTTTACTGGAACCTGTCGACCAGGTTTCAGTCTCATACTGAGCAGATGCTTTACTAATGCTTTGCACAGTGGTTAATCAAATATTTATGCAGCACATGAAGGAAATATACTTACATTTCACTGCAGACGATTGAATAAGTTCTATACCATTTCCCCAGTGAACAGTCACATCCAAACACTTTCAATTATTCATGTCCTAATTTGCAAATATTGCAAGGGGTTTTTATCTGGCAATGCATGCTAGTCCTGTAGCTGAGGAGAAAGAATGAAATAATTCCTTCCATGTATAGCAGATATATAATAAAGAATGATGCGTTCTCTCAATATTGCATGTTCAGTGCCAGCCCCTGACTAATTTAGAAATCAATGCTAATCCTTCGTTACAGCTGAAACATTCTGATACTTTGTATGCTCTTGTGTTTTGAAATGCATGGGTGGTTTAATCCTAAATAAGGTGGAAAAATCTTGGGAAAGTAATATATCAAAAAAGCAATGTATGCAATATCTTGCCTCTGCCCTCTAAAACGTGGATAAAAGCATTTTGAGGAATTTGAAATTGACAGATGGGAAAACCCAGGTCCTGATTTGGCAGACTCCTTGTTTAGATAGTCCTTACTCATACGAACAGTTTCATTAAATTTTGCTGGATTAGGCACTAATACATAATGAACACTTTATTAGTTTTCAGTTGCATTCTTTTAGTTGTGACAGGCAGAATGCTTGATTTGATTCCTAGGTAATGCATTAAACATTAATTGGAATTCTATACATAATTGAGATAAATGTGCAGTTAACTGATACAGAGTATTATGTGTATAAGCAAAATATATTTTAAAAAAAAAGGAAGAAAGTATTACTTCTTAAATCAGAGCTGGCACCAAGCTGGGAGGAACTACAAACATGCTTGAGGAGAGAATTAAAAGACAAAACGATCTTGAGAAACTAGAGAAGTTACTAGGAAAAAAAATGCAATTCACTAAGGAGAAACATCAGACTTTTATATACAGGAAGAGGCAATCAGGTCCAAAAACGTAGAATGGGAATTATACATCTGGGCAACTAAACTGCAAAAGCAGGCCTGGAGATGATGATGGATCCAAACTGATCATGACTGAGTAGCATTACACTATGGTAAACATGCATAGGCATATTGTCAATCTGTCAAGCAGTCTTTCTGCTCAAGGCATTATTGATAGGGCTTCAGTTAGAATACTTTGTACAGATTTTGGAGTGCTGTGCTCTAAGTAAGAAATGGGCCACTAAGAGAGCCTTGAGAAGACAACAAGAACCAACACTGGTCTGACCTATAACACAGACTGAAGAAGTTGTAATTTAGGGAGGAGAGCCTGGTGACTAGAGTTTCAGCTATGTAAAAAAGAGCTCTGTGGGGAAAGGGAAAATCCAGCTATGAAAGTAAAGGGCTTCATCTGTAGTAAGTGAGCTTTATAGCAGACATCAGGAAAACTTTCTGGAATGCAATATTATGAATGCTAGGAAATGTGGAAACAGAAATTTTTAGGAACAACTTTGATTAACTCCTGTCAGAAATGGCTTATGGAGCACTGATTCCACCTTTGGTTAGAAGATGAACCAGAACTGCCCAGAGGTCCTCCCAGCCTCTCACTCTGCGATAGTCTTACCTTACTACCTTTTTTTTTTTCCTTCTCTTTTTCCTCCTCCAAATTGTATTTCTACAGCTGGCGGTTTCCTAGGCACACAGATCAACACTGAAGACTCCTGGCGCTTTGATTTTCAGAAAACAACATTATGAATTGTCAGCCCCATGAAGTGGTTTACAATTCAACATAATTTTTTTTCCAGTTAAAATATAGGCTTTTAGATAGCTTAAGAACAAAAATAATTAATACCTTAAAAGCTGAAGGAATGGGGGAAAAGAGTGCCTAACTGGATCTCTGCTTTAGCAACCTGCATGATCAATGCTTCAGAATTGAAAATATTCAGAAAAATCTTATGAAGTGTTTTGATACAATTATTATCATCATTATCTGTAGCAATGATGATGCTACAGTACACAGAAAGAAATTTATAATACAATAATTAATGAGTCTACAGACTTAAATCACTTATACATTATCACTTGTCCGTGCGTTCCTTCACAGGAAATACAATTATACTTATTGCATGAAAATTAAAAAAAAATCTGTTGTTATGCCTAAGAGCTTCATCTTGCATTTCAAAATTTATCATTATACACATTTTTTATCACTTTACACAGATGAGGTGAATCAAACTGGAAGTAGCTGCTCATCAGTTTCATACTAACTATAATAGTCATGACATTTTCTCACTGTTCTGAAAAGATGGGAAAATTTTAAAGTAGTTTTATCACAACTGGAATATTTGCTGAAGAATACGACATGCATTTCCAATGGCAATCCTCATCGAGACTAACTTGCTTTTAGTTATATTGTCAAACTTTTGGTACAAATAATTTAAAATAGAAAATTGTGGAACAGCATGAAAAGGTCTGTGTGAAAACATCTTCATTTAAGACAGTTCGGCCAAGCATGGGTATTTACAGTACATTAATTGTAATGTGTCCCTTGTTGGTTGATGAATGGTCTTGCTTGCTAATAGTTTTCCTAATCTGCCGTTTCTATCATTTATGAACTTAAGCAAAGGACATAATAAATAAAAAAAAAAAAAAAAAACACCTGATTTTTTCTCTGCAGTTGTATTACTGTATTTCCATTTACTTCATTATTTGACAGAGAAGAGAATGGATTAATCTTATACTGTCCCAATCACACATTCTGAAACAAAATCTCAAGCTGCTTCATTGTTTCTGAGTAGAAACACTTTGGAATTTTTTCTCCATAGGAAATTTTGCAAGTTCAGTCAGAAAAGATTGTGGATATCAAGACTTCTCACTTAATAGAAATTCCATTTTCTCATCTTCTATCACAAAACATTAATTTCTTTAAAGTATAGGCAATGTTCTTTATCTTGTATTTACAACAGTTAAAACATGGCCTAAGGAAAAGAAGAAAGAAAACTAGCAACATCACATATGAGTTATTTTTTGGTCAAAAGATATTTCCTATTGTAAAAAACTCTGTGCCTTAGGATTCTTGTCTTGCATAGTGAGGTCTTTTCTCTTTTTACAATTTATTTTCTTAGCTATTCTACATAAATAAAACTATTGCTGTGATAAAGAAAGTGTAAAAAGAACTGAGAAAATGGAAACAAAGATAGACAAAGGGTTTGCAAGGGAAAAAGACATTGGTGTAAAAAATTAAGATTTCTGTGAAATTAATTTTTTCCAGTTGAGAACCTATGCTCAAATTTACAACAGTCTTGGTCCATATCAAGTGAGTGAATGTGACTTCAGGACATACAGGGGACAATAACCCCAGGAATGGAGGTTTAGCTCATTTTATCCAACGAAACAGTGATCAAGATGGTTTTACTAGAAAGCAGAGGAAGCTGAAGCTGGGTGGGAAATCCAGTTGCCATGCCACAAAGTTTTAAAACAGAATTTACATGGGAAAGAAAGTAAAGACAAAATCACAAAGATTAAAAATGCTGCATAAAAATAAGTTTAAGAACTACGTTGCATATAAAATATAGCATCAACAAATGTTCATGAAAGCTGGTATAAAACACATCTGTGGCAGTAAACTACATCCAATGCCAAAAGAGCCTTCAGATTATAATTAACAATTAGAACATTATTTTATTAATCCATATTAAACTACCACATCATTAATATTTCAGTTAAAAAGTAACATTTCATAGAATGGGTGACTTTAGTCATCCACCCAGAGGACAATAAATGATGGACTAAAGCTATAGCAGCGTTCACAATAAACAGGTAGGCATAGCTTCCTGCTTCAAAGATTTGTATTCATTGAACATACATTATTATATAGAGAGGTTTAAATTATGCATTTTTCATTTTTTTTAAAAAGGTTAATTCTCTTCAAACGTAGCTACTGTAAGAACTTAATAAAAAGAATAACTTTTGATTCATTAAGTTTTATGTGAAAATTTAGTCTATTCTAATTGGGATGACTGTGTATTCAGAAATGATATTTTTCTGTAAGCTTTTGAGACAACCATTTTTTACTCCTTTTTGAAGGGGGGAATAATTTCATGCAAAACCACCGTCAGTTATTACAATTTTCTTTGACACTGTTATGAGGAATTTTTGAGGAAAATATTAAGAACTTCAAAAGACATTCCACATCCTCAGTTTAATCCAATAACTGCATTTGCTCAGTGCAGAACAAACATTACAGGTCCTTCCACACAGTGCAACAGTGTTACAAGGACCTGAGTAGCCAAGGAACTCATATATGCTCTGTTGCTTTCATTTCGACTCATGCACTTCCTTGTTCTTCGTGATCGCTCTTCTTTTCCTACTGTGGTGTGAAATTTTGGTTCAAATGAAGTTTACTGCATAACTCCTGCTATTCTCAATAGAGAAGAAATTTTTCTGACTCAAAATGTGTTCTATGCTCTTGCTTTCACTTTTCCATTTGCTCATTGGTGTTTTTCTCTGTTGCCTTATTGAGGATGCTGCTATTAACCAACTTCCTGGCTTCACTGCTCCCCTGAGTACCATGTTCCACTGCACACTGATGCTTGAATTCTCTCTATACCTACTCTACAAATTATTTTAGTTCCTGAAAAAGGTAAAGTTGAGGTCTTATTTCCATACCAAATTCTTCTTACTTTCCTCTTCCTCTTCACCTCAGTTAGTCCTTAATATGGAGCTGAAGTATCCCCAGACTATAGGATAATTATTTTGAAAGTTAGAGCTAAACCAGGCAAGTTAACTCTGACATTGTTGCAAGACGTCGGAGACTACTATAAATTTTTCTTACATATTCTCACTGTTCAGTTTACCTTACTTGTGTAGTAAATAGCATAAATCCAGAAAAAAGCCAGGTGTGAAAATTAAGCCTACAATGATATTGACAATTTCCAAGAGATTTTGTTCCTTCTCCACCCTGCCCCAGCATTTAAGAGTTCAATATCTAAGGACATCCTGTTGTGGTACAAAAATATGACAAGTCAAATATTTCAGAGTCTAGGAATTTCCAGCTAGAAGAATGGCTTTAGAAAAGCCAGAGGTATGTTCTTTACAAGTCTCTACATCAGCCATTCTTAAGAAATCGCTACTTCTTTAGGAAGGCTAGAAAGTGGACACACTAGTTAGAAGAATTTATGTTAGAGTCAACAGGGCCAGATTCTTATGGAGCTTTGAAGTGCCATAGAGTAGAGAGCTGCAAGGTGATAAGCTTATAGAATAAACATGATGTTAAACCACTTAAAGAACAGTGTAGCTAACCACTAGGTTACTGAAAAAAATGATATGGATGTTTCCTGTTCCTACTTCAAGTTCTGCGAAGAAGTCTTTAACAATTTCTTTCGATCAAGTGTTATAATATGGATTTGTGACTGATGGGAGGCAAAGATTGATCCCAGCACATTTTTTACTTGGTATTCAAGGAGAAGGATGCTTTCTGGCACTTGGATCATCACCTTTTATCCTGGAAACAAATATTCTTTTGCTGTCCGAGTTCTTCAGCCTAGTGCTGTACACACTACAGGAGGCCATAGACTCTACGTACAGTTGCCTCCCAGTGCACAAATAAATGATCCGGGCTTTGTTTATTCTGCTTGTGATGACGCTAAAGCAGTTTAGTGGGTAGAGAGTTTAAATTTTTGTTCAGACTTTAGGCCTAATCATTTAAACCTGGCAAATATATCCAAGCATCCTTTTTTTGAAGTTGTATATAAGTTTAAGAAGATAATTTCAGGAATGAACCCAGCCACAACATCACAAGACTAATAGATTTCATTTCTATATACTGATTGAAGTGTGGCTTCTTTATCACAAGCTGGAGGACACACACTCTCTTAAAAGAAACTGCATTAGCTGACAGGTTTCCTGCATGCAGCTGCTCATTGCTTACTGGTCCCAGAATGCTGTTTGCATTCAAGAGATCCTGAGATTAGGTGAGATATTACATTTCAATCTTTTAATATAATCTGATTCATTTTTATGAGAGTGGATTAGGGAGAGATTTCTCAAGTATTCTGCTGTTGGCAGAGAGGAGGAGGTGGTGTTGAGAGACAGAGTGCAGATGGATCAGGAACTTCTTCAACCAGGTAGCTGGAACTGGTAAACAAGTTGTCGCAGCCTCAGCTCTTTCAGGTGCACAGCAAGACAAGCCTTCTTGCATTGTGAGTAACGAGTCTGTTAGTCGTTCAAAATGGAGGAGCAACACTTGTGAAAGGTACAGGCCTCTTTAAATAATTAAATGTACTGCAGTGAAATTTGCCAAGATTCTAGCAACACAGTCTAAATGATTTGTAGGTAAATTGATGCATGAGGACCAACTTGAATTCATGAAGCATAGATTAATTTCAGACTCTATAATGAAAGGTTTTGTTTGAATTCAAATTGCCAGTGATATATAGGCCTGAGTGCAAATTTTTTCAAGACAAAAAGTGTTTAACAAAATTGGAAAGAATAATGAAATAAATGTTGAACCTTTGGCAAGGTTTAGGTAAGTTTGTGGAAAATTTTCTTTCTTCTGCCTCCAAAAGCAGTAACTAGTATCTGCGAGGAGGTATTATGCAGTTTCACCTGGTTCGTATTTATCAATGTGTATATGCAAAATGGGGATGTTTCTTTCCTTTCTTTTACAATTGTAAATTTAGAAGTTTCCTTGTGGATTATGTGGCATTCCTTGCAGCAAATTGACAACACTCCTAACATCAACAGGCTTACTGCACATTTTGCCAATATTCAACAAAAAAAATTATATTAATTCTAGGCAATGTTGCTAATTTGGAAACTGACCACAGGTATCTCATTCAATGTATCTTTAAGGAAAAATAAGTTTTGGGTTACACAACTGAAGATATTAATTATAAATTTTCAGTTTGATTGCTCTCATATCAATGGTAGATAATGGCACTGCCTACTAGACCTAAATATCTGTACTGCAAGCACAGACAAAATAAATAAACAGATAGATAGATAAATAAATAAATAAATAACTTAAATCTGCCTATGACTTTCCTGTGATAGTGGACATATATTAAAACCACCCTTTGAAACTTTTTGTTTTCACTTTGTACAGTGACATATGCACAAACACTTCTGTCAGCACAGCTAGTAATAATGCATAATTAAAATCAAATCCTCTGGGTTTTGTATAGAACTCTGTTATTCATGCCTTTTTCTCTCTTCAGTTCCAGTGTCATATAGACACTCCCCTGACACTACCCTTGACCTAGGAACCCTCTTCAGGAAATACAAGTGTTGATATAAAGAGCCCTTTGTGTGGCTATTCTCTTTGCATAGAATTTCTGACCGAAAAATGGAAAGATTTTTTTGGTCACAATTTTGAAATCAACTTTTTAGTGGAATATAGTTAATTTATACAGCTTGTTTCTTCTGTAATTTTTCTGATTAGCTGTTAGTGTCGTGTTTGGCGAATGCTTGTGCTTGTGTGAGACAGAGGTTCTCTCAGGCTCTCAGCCTACAACATTGTAGACTCTTACTCATATCAGGACCAAATGCTGTTTGGGTAGACCTTCCCATTATGCCTCAGAGGTGTAAAGAAAGCTTTTTAAAGGATTAAGGGATCGTATATGATTTGACCAGTGTATGGAAGCCCAGTGTGGTATGTTAGCACTAAAGATGGCTCTGTCTTGGTCTGTGAAATAATAAATTGGAAGCATGGTGAATAAGATATGCCTGTCTTTTTTAGATTCTCTTCTTCCTGGGGAAAGTCTTGTCGTATTAGCACTAATAAACTTATTTTGGTCTTCTGAATAGTCTCTTAGATATTTGATGTATTTTACAATGAAGGAGTGAAGTTTTCTGGAACGTCACTTATTTGAAATGTGATTGACTGATATCCAGGAAAATAAAATTTGTTTAGTACTGTGAAAGTCAACCTGGCTTCTTACAGCAGTGGAGTTCTCCATCTACTCACATAAAAGTAAATATTGCTCATGATTTCTGTTTGGCTCTGCAATCAAATGATATGACAGTTTTCTGGAGGAAGATTAAAATCCAAGTTACTGACCCCTGCTGTCTGCCTGCCCCTCCGACAGAGGTTACAGGGACTTCTGATTCTCCTGTATGACAGTTCCTTTCAGCCTGGTTCACAATTGGATTAAAAACCTCTCCCAGGGGTGGACAGGGGAAGCGGCCTCTATCAGAGGGGCTGGGGGTGGCAGGAGTCCCACAATCGAATTTAAATTGCCTCCACAAATCTGTTGGAGGCCTGATTTAAATTATTTATCCCATACCCCTCCAAACTTTTTTGCCTCAGGGAACTAATGTGATAGGCCTCCGAAAGCAATTCATTAACGATTGAAAAGTCTCTAGAGGCCAGAAGTTGAAAGGCTGAATTTTTTAGGTATATAGTGAAGAAGTCAAGGTAAATAATACAAAATTTTTAGAGACTACTGTACTTTTACCGTTAGATTTTTTTCACTTTGGAAAGGAAATGCCTTTCTTCTAAGTATATAAAAAATTGTAGTAGGGAGGTATTAGTTGTTATTCTTTCTGAACTTTGAGGTATGGTTTCTATTTTTGTCTGAAAAACATTCTTCAATTCCTTGCAAAATATTTTTCAAACATCAAAAGATTTTTATTAAACAAAAATAGTGAGTGTTTGAATGAAGAAGAGGAGCAGAGAGATGTAGCACAGCACAGATCTCATTCTCTAGATGTTGGCAAAGTATTGCCACTCTGTGTGTGTGTGTGTGCAGGCACATGCATAAATCATTTGCTCAGGTGAAAAGCTTACATTAGCAGCAGTTGTGCCGACTCGCATAGCCAGGAAAATCAGAGGCTGACAAAAAATGGCAAATAAATTGCAGCACAAAAGGTCACTTTGAAAATTTCTGACAGTCTGGAACATTAGAAGGTCAAAAATCAACAGCACATTGTCCTGTTTGGTTAGACTGTGCTACTACACTCTCTCTATAGACTTATTGTCTAAAATAATTGCATGCTCTTTTGAAATCAGAAAGCCATTCAAAGACCATATTTCCCATTTTAGTAAGAAATGAATCAAGTGTAGTAAACAGCTTATTTTATTCCAGCAGTCCTTTTAACATGCAAATAGTAGAGTCTTTTAATGAACACACTTCCGTTTATGCCATTAAAGATAATGTAGGAACAATTGATAATTGTCCAGTTTAGGAACAGTATACCTAAAGCTTGCCTGTATTTTCACCTATGTAATAATAAAAGATCTAATAAAAGACTTTTTTTCTAACTTTCCTCATATTTCTTACCTGTCTAAAACAGTAACAGAATCTCTGCTGATTACTGATGTATCAATCTCCCTATCCTATCATTTATGAATTTCAGCCACACAAAACTGTGGGTTTTATCCTAATTGTCTTGTTTTGGAAAGCATTAAAATATTTTACGAGAAAAGGCACTGAAGAACAGATAGACTGGGAAGTCTTGTGCATCATCACTGAAAGAGAAGACGACATAGAATATCTTTCCCCAGCTCACCCCAATACTTTATAAACAAAATAAAAACTCTTCCACAAAAGGTAGAGATGCCTAGAAAGCACTTTCATTTTCACTCCCAATTTCAAAAGCTGCTCTTGACAACTCTTTAAAGTAAGGGTTTCTTGGAATCTATTTTCTCATCCTTATGTTACCAGCGCATCCCTATTTCACAACATGCAGACTCTGCACCTCACAGATACCTCTATAAATGCACCTTACTGTCTCCACAAAGACACTGTGAGATCCATGTTCAAAAGGTTTTCAATGTCAAAGGACCCACAAGTCATGATCTTGGCCAAACCTTAAAACAGGTTTTATCAGCATCATGGCATCACACAGTACATGGAATTATATTAGTGAGGATTATTGAAAGCTTTGCCATGAGTTTAACTGTATTTCTTAACATTTGAGAAATATGTGCACCTAGAATAGAGTTGCAAAAGATATCAAGAATAAATGGAGAAAGAGTATTTTCTGCAAAAGGGAGATAAATATTACTTCAAACATTTAAATGCAAAATGTATTGAATTTGTGTGAATTTGTGAACAGTTTTCCTTTGTAGGGCATATCATGATAGAGTATTAGTCAGCTCTGAATAGGTTTATGGAGATATCTTAAAGTAACCTATATGTATAGTAACTGCAGCAATTTACAGTTATTGTGAATTACATTTTGGATTCAGAGACTGGACATATTTCAGTGTATTTCATCAGTTAACGTCATTTTTATTAGAACTAAAGAGAAAATATTTAACTTCTTTTTTACAGGCAGGACTGTTTAGAAAACAGAAACTTATTCTGAATTTATAAAACCAATGAGACCTTTAAAGACAATGTTTAGCTGCGGAAACTGATACAGTCTCTGGGAGTCAGAAAATCTCAGCTTGATTCTCTGGTACTAAGTCATCTGACTTTAGAGCTAACCAGAAAAAGTTTTTTTAAAAAGTTGGTGGAATTCTTAAAAAAAAACTTTTAATGTAATTTTGGTTATTGACATTCCCTTCTTAAAAAATGGAATCTAGATTTATAGAAAATAAAAGGTAGAGGAGAAACCTTTGCCATCCTAGTAGGCCACATATGGTAACGGACTATTGTATATTCTACTCCTTATCTGTAACCATGCCATCTAAAAAGTCATCTGCTGCAATGGAAACCCCTCAGTGGTCTGGATCTTGTTCCAAACCTCCCGGTGTTTGTTTTTGTCTTAAAAGACAGGGATGCAGTCACTGGGTCTAACATTGCACTTCATTTAGTAGTAGAAAGTTGTCTCAGATTCAGGTCATTGTTACAGACAAGCTTTGAATACAATAAACAATTTCCTGGTTTTATAAAAGGAGATTTTATTCTTGCAGAATAAGCCAGAATTCTCATCTGTTTTGCTTTGTGATTTGTTCTTTCTGAGGAGAATTAATTAAAATGTTGGAATAAATAAATCCTAGGTCTTCTCTTGAGGCTTTCTCTTTTTGGCATTTGAATCACTAACCTCTCTGTTGCTACAGACTTAAAAGAAAACCTAAACCTTTTATTTCTGAAGAGAAAGTTTATGCAGAAAACTAATTCTAACCTTCTATTCTGATTCCTGTGACAATAGTCCCGTCTCTATGCAAGCAGAACTGTCTGCTAGGAAATTTCTCAGATGTCAAGAGTCAAAGTATAAATATTAGTGAATGTAAGTTTTCTGTTGACAAGAGAGTTCAGAATAATTTTGTGACCTTTCAATTAAGTCATGCATAATATATTTGTTTGCTCTTACCCTCAGTTTCTTTTTTGGCTTCTGTGTATAAGCCAAAAACTTGGAATGCATCTAGCTGAGGAAAAGATAATAGGAAAGATAACGTAAAAACTGGTTTTATGCTACTTTATAGAACTAAAAATTACTATAACTTATGGCTGTGGCTTATATCTACAAGGAGGCTCTCACATGTTTGAATATACTAGCTAGCATCTACTAGGCATTTTTAAAGGCTTTTGCTCTTTGCTGCTGATGGGAAAAGGCTTGTTATGTTCTTTTGTTAAAAGTAATGATAGACTTGTTCTCTGCTAAGAAGTATACATAAAATATGTACAGTAATAAAAAAAATCCCTTAGGTAGTATTCTGTAATATTCTGTAATATTACCATTTCCCATAAATAAAGACCGTAATAAATTGGACACCAGAGGTAGGATACATTGTACTTACCTTTAGAGGTCTACAGGGCAGAGTTTCATAACCAAGCTGAGCTCCTTTTACAGTTGGTGGAGAGGACTGAACATTTTTGAAGAGTGATTCATCAGATCTCTTTTAGACATCCACCGTAGGATAAGAGTCATTGTGCCCTGAAAGTGGCTATTTCTCTCTAGTTATGAAGGGAGTGTAGGATGACTCTTTCAGTGTAGATGATTACCAGCAATAGGTACTTGCACTTCTCAGATTAATCCCATATATGACTGTGTGGGATCCCATACATCCATTTGGTGAAAGACTTTGGCTAAGGTCAGAGTGCACAGTGCTTTCCCATGTATAAGACCACCTACAGGTAGCTGTGGCTTACTACCAAGAAACTGTGCACCTCAATATTTTAATCTCTGACTACACAGATGTCAAGCAGTAAGGCACTGGAGCTGGATCACATCCAGACTATTTCTTAACCCTGGTCCCCACACTTACATTTCCTGCTGGAGGATGGAAGTAGCAACAGTCCACATCATTAGGCAGCCAGATGAAATTCGGTTACCTACAATTCAAATCACCTTAACAATACAATTATCGGGACAGATAGGGTAACCATGTGACATTGCCGCAAAGGCAGCTGATCCCATGAGATGTCTGTGCCAGGAATGGTGTGCCCCTCACCTAAAAAGAGTAGGTTTTGTCCTGGCTGAGAGTCCCTTACACCCAGTTCTTCTCTGAATGTCATCTCAGGCTGGAGCCTTAATGTTGACTTGCATTCACACAGTGTGCATGCAAGCAAAGCATTTACAATGAAGTACATACTCAGATCTGTCATCAGAATGATGATGTTTTCAATCTACTTGGCTTAGAGTCAAAAGAAGTGGCAAGACCCTTCCAATTTTCATCCCTTTAGCTGCTGTTATTCTTGCATAGCCTATTTCAAAGCATCTTCTTAACAGTTCTTTTAATAGCTTTTGGATTCAGTTTTTCCTCAAATCCTCACATATTGCCTATATGAGAACAAACCTATAACTTAGCTCAGGTCACTTCAGTAAAAGTAATAACTTTTTGTATGCAAAATGTGTAATCCCTCTTTCACCTCAGTTGGTTTTCAGTTATTACTGCTCATTAGTATTTTAAAATGCTAATCATTATGCAGCTTTATTCTTCTATTACTCAGAAAAATCTGAATGAATTTTCTGAAACTTTTTTGAAAAAAAAGCACCCCTAGACTGAAGCAAAGTTTAGGAAGTCTCAGACCCAAGGTTAATTTCATAAGCTTAATAGAACACAAAACCAGAAGTTATAATGAAAATGTTAACTATATTGTTAGTGCTAAGGAAAAACTATAATGAAAATGATGAATACATGCACATCACTTTACTTGTCACCTTGCTTGTCAGTGAAATAAATCTGTGCTTAGATATCAGAAAAAAGGTATTCAAGAAGCACCATATCATGGGAGCTCAATGAATGACGCTGATTCACCATTCATTACAGAGATCTACTAGTGTTTACCTGTTGTTCTAAGTGCTATAATTCAAAACAAATCTCTGTATGCTACTAAACATGGGTTAATTTTCTCCAGTAGAAAGAATTTTACTCTTTTATAAACATGAAAAATTCCTGTTGGCTTCAGTGAGAGTTGGGCAAACTTGCAGGATTTAGTCTTTTTCTCATTTTAGAAAAGAAGCATAGAGCAAATCACAGAAATGTTTTCCCAATGCTAGCAATTTAAAGGTACTTTCTATTTAATCATGGGATTCTCCTAAGGCTACATTGCCATCTTTACCTTCAAATTAATCTCTTCCAAACAGTGTGCGTTCTGAATACACGTCTTCCCACTGTGCTTGATATATCACAGTGCGTCTGTTATCTCAACAAGATTAGAGGGACATCTTGCACATTCCCCATAGATTTTCTACTTTTCTTAGCAATGCTTTTTTCTGGAAGCAGTTATTCATTCACTTAGAACCAGAAAAATTTATAACATGATTTTCACCTGTGAGATTGGAATACCAGTTCCTGGCAGACTCAACACTCTTTACATAAAGAAGTGCCAAGGGTCAGGGAAATGTTTAAGTACTCAATTAATTGAGTATCTTTATTGTCATATAAAGATGCACAACAAGGTACTCCAGCATAACCAAGTTAAATAAAACTGGGAGGTTTTTGGCCACAAGAACAGCAAATGAACTGTGTTGAGCTGTAACTTTTCTTCCACATTAGTGGGAGGATGCCTGAAGCTGTCTGATCTTGCCTCAGCTTCTAAGTATTTAATTTTCGTGCCATGTTTCATTCCATGATGCTAGGAAAAGGAGTCTAAGTTTTTAAATGCTTTTATTTAACTGGGCACTGAGCACATTAAGCTCCATCATTCACCCAAGGTTTTCAGGTTTACAAGGTAGACCAGAAAAATTGGCGTAAGACAGCAGAGGACAAAGGAGGTATCTATGCCACAGAGACCTCCTGTTTGTTCTAGAAGTTTTTTCACTGCAGCAGATGTGCAGAGCAATGAGACAGTGTAATTTCAGGTATCTTTTATACACTGGGATCATTGGATCCACAGCCACGCCATCCCGGAGTTCCAAATGAACTAGCACAGATCCAGCAAAAAGTATTTTTCATAAGTCTGCCACTCAGACATGATAATAACTAACTGAAGAAGAATATTTTTTTTAATATCTAAATGTAAGAAAGGAGACTGGTGTGTTTTGCATCAAGAGGTGCTGGTTCATTATGATCCCAGTAAAAAAGGCAATCAGCTTCTGCAAAGTATAATTTAAAATGTTGCCACGTTGTGTAGAAATTATTAAAATCCCTCCAGGCAGTTTGCTAGTATTGCTAAGGAATAAAAGTCCCTTTCAGCTACCAAACTAGAGACTATCTATCTTAGCATTTTGGGAGATCAAGGGAAATACTTGAACTATATGCTGAAACAAGAAACCTGTAAGAGTTGCTCAAGCGAGTGAGCTTTATCAGTCATTCTTTCTTCCACCTGTAGGATCCAGTCACATGGCTCCACAGCATCACCAAATTCAGAAGAGAAAAGAATAGAGCAGAGTCAGGACCATGAAGTAGTATGTCTTTCCTAACTGTTACAGAGCAGAGGAAGAGAAATGAAGAGAGGTGTAAGTCACAATTGCCTTCCTTCCTAGAACAAATTGAGAAAAGAAAGCACATTAACTTCATGGTTGCTTCTTGTTAAGGTCTTCCGTTCCAAACTATAGGTGTACTCCCACTCTTATCTAGATTTATGAGAGTTTTGATTTATTAAATGGTCTGAGACAGGTTCTCCTCTGTAATTTGACAGCAGTGCCATCTTTTTCCTGGTTGCCAGACTAACTTCATTCAACATATAAGCTGTTCACATTTGACATGCAAGCCACAGAATAGTACTTGTGTACAGTATTGTTTCTGATTAACAAGTGCCTTTGATTTCTCATTCCCATTACCTTTAGCAGCTGAGGAGACAATGCTCTGAATATTCAACCTGATGATCATATTCTAAGTGTTTTCACATTTTACTTCCAGGTGAGAAAAATGTTTCTCACCAGAATTCTTGAGACTCCTTTGACATAATGAAATCGTCGATTTAAGATTTCAAACATTTGAAGATAGTAAGTAAGCATATATTTTTGGGAGGGTGAATAAAGAAAACTACTTTTTTTTTTTTATGGTAATGTGCAAAAGCATGGCATCCTTTATCTCTGAATTACTTGTCTTGTCTGTCAGACTATTTCCTCCTATTTTCAGCAGTATTTGTAAATCCAATCATAGGGTGGCTCCAAAAGAAAATTAGACTCTTAATTTCTTATACATACAGGTATATATTCTTATACATATAAATCTTTCTAGATATTTTCTGAGGAGCAACCTTCTGATACACCATGAACCAGTACACTCTGAGAGGAAAACCTAGAGCTCTGAAGAAACACAACAGGTTGTCATTGCAGGAATGAAGGATTTTCATCTGGCCACTCTCTGCGTGTAATTCAAGGTGATGTTCCTGGCATTCCTGACGGACCAATGCATAATCAGTCTGTCAGTGAGGCTGGCTGTTACAATGTCAGTCTTTTGTATTTTCTGTGGGAAATAATATAGGGAGATGAAGCTTCCAAAGGAATTCCCCAAAGAAAAACAGAAGATCTCTTCATGTCAGTTTTAGTAATTCAGATACGTGAACTAACTGCAACCAGAGTTTCCCCATTTACCTGAAAGACATTGGGGATTTCATGCCAGGGGTTCTTCTCTTATCCATTACTGTACAATTAGACAATATCTGACAGAATCAGATTAAAATTAGCTATTACCTTCAATTGTTCCACATTCAGTCCTTCAACATCTTGTCTATTTGCCAGAAATTCTCAAGTGACATGAATTCAGCATGAACACTGTTTCCCAAGATGTTGTGAGAAAATGAAATCCTGCAGGGATTTTCTGGTAAGTGAGTGTAACATTTTGAAAATCTCCGAAGGAAACATGAAATGGGATTAAAGACAGAAGATGAAAATAGAGAAAGGTAAGGACAAAAAAGAAGGCTAAGGAAATGTAGGACATGAACAAAAGAGCAGATTGAGATATAGTACAGCAGAACTGCAGACAAGCAAAGATTAAGCAAACTACAGACAGAAAGCAGAAGATGTCCAGTCATTATGGGATTATAGAAAAGCAAGAATTGCACAAACAGAGCACCGGAAGCTGAAAATGAGGATGATGTTCTGATTCGAGATCACTGTCAAAACTTCATTTGATGGCAGAATTAGGCTACAAATACACAGAAAAAAAAAGTATACATATATATAAAAACATACGTATATGTTAAACATACACATATATATATAGACATATATATGTATCCACATGTATATATTCATACATGGCAGGAAAAGCCAGAAAAAAATTACATATATTCTTAGAGCACAGTTATAAAAATGATGCAATTATAATGGAGACATACCTGAACATACTGAAAAATAGCTTAATTGGGTACTGATAGCAGTCTGGCAAGAACAGCATTATGTGGATTTACCTTTGTCATCCAGAAACACTGTGGAAAAAAGTCCATGCGAAGACCTTGAGTAGAGACAATATTCTATATTTTTGGAATCAGTATTCTAGTTTTGAAACATGATACAATACCTTCAAAGTATATAAAACACACTGTATGATTAACAAGCCTATGCCCACAGATTTCTCTTGGTCTGGACATTGATGTGCTAAATTTTCAAGTCTGAATAAAGCTTCACTTGCTTTTGCGTGGAGGTTTTATCAAATGAAGATAAGAAGCAGAGTTAATTTTCTGTCAAGAGTAGCTGTACCTAGTCAGATGACCTGCCTCAAAATAGACGCACAAAAAAAATATTGTTTGTAGAAAACCTGTTTGAGAGGGTACATTAAGAAACTTGCAAGGTCTTCTTAACAAGATGAGAGGGATTTGAGTGTCAGTGTGACTGTCTGGCAAATAGATTATCATAAACTCAACTCTGCTGTAGTCCTGGAGTGCCGCCTTGCAGAGCTTGTCCGTGGGAGGCTGTCAGGCATCTTTGCAGGTCTTTCAGCCCTTGCCCACCTCACGGGTGCCAAGACAGCCTCCTTCTGCGGCCTTCCCTTCAGCTCTGCGCACCCATGCTCTGTCTGCAGGGCAACAAATTTGGCTGTGGAGAGAGAGGCAGCCTTTCCAAGAACTTCTCTTAAAAAAAAATTACTTCACATTACACTTAACAGTGAAAAAAAAAATCCTCTCAAGCAGGATCCAATTTAGTTAGAACAGCCTCTACAGGCAGTCTCTCCCCCAGGATGTAGTTCTGCTAGAAAATTATGCACTGTACATGTACGTGATGAAGCATTTGTTCAGGGATGTTTCATATTCAAAAGATACCAGGAGAGAGTTCTGGTCAACACTGTCATATCATTGTGCTGAAAAGGAATTTTACAAGGAACGAAAAAGAAGTGTCATTCTGGAAGTACAAACAATGACTTTGGTGTGTTTTGCAGCAAGTCACTTAGGTATAACAGTGTTTGAAATCTACAAAAAAATAACCTTATACAAACATTGATACACAGAGTTTGTTGAAAGGCAATGATTGCAAACAAAAACAAAAACAAAAAAAAGAAGCCAATTTGATCTAGTCACATAAGCTATTGCAGACTGCTGATTTTGTCTTCCTTTATTGTAGTTCCCAATGTTTTTCCATCCTACTGAGATGGCTGTTATGTGTGTACACTTCAGAGAGAAATGATAAAAGAGATTTTTTTTTTTCTGTTTGAGAAATAAAGCTTTGTTGTTTTTATGTCCTGCATTACTGAGTAGGAGTAGAAACAGACAGCAAAACAAATGTATCCTGTGCATGGCCAGACTGAAATGTACTGCAGCAGGATTGAGTCCGGACCAATATGCTATACGATCTGCAAGGGAAAACAAAAACACTGAAGACTTCAGGATAGATTTCTAAAAAAAACTTTTAAAAGCTACAGTGTCCTGAAGTTTCCACTTACTGTTTCTCCTTCATATTCTTGCTCTTCGAAGTTCACCTGAGATAGCTTTAACGATTGTGTTACATCCTTGCTTTTTGTATACAGGTTTTTTGCATGCAATGCACACAACGTATTCTTACCTGAAAGTTCCGTTTTGTGTCAAGGGAGTAAAAATAACAGTTAAAGACCAAAGCATATACACTCATAATCACCCTTGGAAATCTTGCTCCAGCCAAAATTGTGGTTTGATATTTGAAATATTGATATCTTACTGACAAGTTTATTTCAATGCATGTTTATGATGTGTATTCCTCTTTACATTCCACTTGTTTGCATGGAACCTTCCACTTGCAAAAATATTTCATAATCAACACACTTCCTTTCAATATTCCAGGGTGAAATAAAATATCTATACAATGTCTCTCTTAAATGAAAGCAAATAAGTAAAAAAAAAAGGTAAATAACAGTAAAAGAAAAAGAAACTGAAACAGCTTGAAAAGATTGGTGATGCTAACAACTCAGATGCTTGAGCTCTTTATTTCAAGCAATTTAACCTATGAAACATTTTCTTCTGATAGCAAGCTGCTCACAAACTAAACATGATTTTTAAAAATGTGCACTTTTTTTCAAATTCAATAGATAGGTGTTACCAGCATATTTGTGCTATAGAAGAAGTGCCTGCTTATTAACTGTAATCATAGACAAAGGATAAGGGATGCATTGTCCTTGGTTCTGAATATTCATGCACATGTGGCACCAGACAAATTTTCTAAAACCTTCTTCTCTCTTTTTGTTTTTTGCCCCCAAAAATTGTGGCCACAGATAGTTTGGGGTACAGTTTTGTCTCTGCACCTGTTTGAGGGAAATTACTTGGTTATTTGAGTACTTAAGTGTCTGGTTGGTGCCTAAAACTGAAATCAAAATGAGAGTGATTGCATATGCAGTTTACCAAGCAGGAGAAGGCGGGTAGCTGAAGCTGTTCTCACAGTTGCGATAATTGATATTTTTATCTGTTTGAATCATAGAATACCATAATAAATTCTACCTTCTGGCTACTAAAGGGCATACAGCACAAAGATAATGGGGTTGGCAATGGACTTAGGAGCATCAAATGGAAGCTGTCACATGGAAAAGATCAGCTAAACATTGTATTATTTTGAATTTTCAAATACTAGTAAAATATAACCACATGGAAAAACAGCCTACTTTGTTATACTACAGTTTTTCTACTTCTTGCAGGTGAAGGAAAAGAAAAACAAAAGAAGCCCAGGATGGGGAAAAAAATTGGGTTTGGTTGTTCATCTGCTATAGCAACCAGAATAAGCAGAATCTGTGGGTTCAAATTTATGAGAACAAGTTTTGCTTGAGAATCAAACTGGTAGCTTCTTAAAGACAGGCCGCCTTTTTGTTTAGCATTGAACACTGATGGGACTGAGCCAGCTGGAGTGCACAAGGCTGACAATTGTGAGTTGATTTAGCTGATCAGAATAAGCAGAAAGCAATCTGAAGAAAGAAACAGGTATACTACAAAATGGAAAAAAGTGTAAACAGCTGGGGCTCAACAACCAGCATAATTTAGACTACAGCCCATAGCAACTTGCACCCAGGATGTAAGCCCTTTTCAAACACACAAGGCAAAAATATCCTTCCTAAAAAGCTTTGTTGATCAAAACAATGTCTTCAAAGGCCTCACAGGCACATTGCTAAAAGGATGTCTAATTCCACTTGAATTGTCCACAAGTATCTCACTGGTAGCCACTAGAACATTTCCATTTGAAATTAAAGCTACTTGTGTAATAATTAAAGAATAATGTCAATAAAGTTCATAGTATATTTTTCCCTTATAAATTATTCAGAGTTGTGGGTTTTGGTGGGTTTTTTGTTGTTTTTTTTTTTTTTTAAATCATGCCATACTGCATTTTTTTTTACTTATTGGAATACCTAAAAATACAGTAAAGTAAAACAAAACTACTGCTTATAATTTTTTCCTTCCTGGACTCACCCAGCTGCTATACGAGTAGAAGTGTGCCTTTGTGAGGACAGGACAGGAGCCCTGATTAGCTCCTCTTGCTCATTCAGGCCTGTCGCAAGTTGTAGCACCTTACGTCGTATAGCTAAATGAAAAACAAGGAATTGTTTTCTGTCATAAATAGCAGCACTTTGTATCAACTGAATGTTTGTAAGGTCTCCTTACCAGGCTAAGACTAACAGCAGGGCATGCTATGAAATCTGAGTTTTCCCCCTGGCTTTTAAAAGACATGGATACAAATCAGAATTTCAGAAAAGTAATACTACAGACAGCAGCAGTTAAGTGCTGGAGTGGATCCCATAAATAAAACAGTATTCTTAGTTAATAATGAGCTTGCTCTTCAGTGTTTTGTTGGGTTAAAGACCTCATGAACTATGAGATTCTGGACAGTGATCAGTAAAAGCCTAGTCAGTCGAGCTTGAAAACCATGTATCTTGTCCACATAAAAGTAAAAAAGGGACAAACGAAAAAAAGCAGGCTGTGATTATTCTGAAGGCCTTGAAAATTTTGTAATTGGTGTGCAGGAAAATCTGGAAAAGACTATTATTAAGCCAGTGTAAAAAGCTGAAGAAACCAGCCATACCAAAATGGCTGTGTTTACTTTTACGTAACTTTCTTGGGACAAAGATGATAAGAAATACCTTGATCTGCAATAAACTGAGGAGAAAGTGGGATTTGTAGTAAACTAGTTAGGTATACCTTAAAGGTCTTCATGTCATAAAAAATTTCATTCAGGAAGAACAGAAAAGAGGTATCTTGCAACAGAATGTGAGTTTATGACTATGTATGCCTGTGTAAGCCTTAACTAGGTTAGAAAAAATGAATTAAATATTCATTCAATTGAATGGTAACTCTGACATTTTTCTGCACGACTATTAATTATTACTGTGACTTTGGAACTGTGTATACAGTATGATACTCAATACCCCAAATTTAAATTCTTAAGTAGGCTTTGCTTCACCGTTGATCCCTATCAAAACCAAAAGCTTTAGTATTCTGCAAGGATAATTTATAAAACTAAAAAGATAAATGACCGCAGGAAAGAAGATAAAAATATTAGTGTAAAATGTTAACTGTTATTTCTGGACAACATACTTTCTCACATGAAAACCCAAAATAATGTGGGAATTATAAAAATTGAATGTTGCTTTGATTTGCTGATGAACATTGTAATATTGCAAAAGAAAGCTTGAGAGCTTTGTTTTAAAAAAAAAAAAAATTTGCTTAAAATGAGTCTCATGATATGGAAAACTATAAGATGTTAAAGAAGTAGTAAAAATCTTGTATAGATGACTGTATTGTTTGTTTATGAACTTGCCTTCTTGCACAATGACTGACAGTTGTTTTGAAATATTTCAGATTTTGTGATTACTGTTACGGTTCACAATGTGTTTTTTTCCCCTCATGCAACACAGTGAGTTATACTGCCTGTCATTTGCTGTCTGTGTTTATTACCTACATACTTATATTGTTATCTTTGCTATTTTCACACAGCTGTGCAGCAGACAGAAACTGCCTCAAAACTACTGTTAATGTCTTCAGGGTTAGTGGCTTCAACTCATCTACACCTTTGCCTAAGCTATCATTTTATACCCACTACACTATCTAACTGTACTTGAACATTAGAAAATGTTAGCTATGAATCTCAAACTCTAAAACCTGTAAGTGCTTGTTCACCTTCACTACTAATAAAATATTGCCATAAGGATTATTCAGTATTGTAGACAGAAATCACTAATTTGCAATTAAAAAATATCTTAAATTAAACTAAAAATTTACAAGGCAATGCTCAATAAATTCTACATCTTTGTGAGGGGCAACTATGTAGAAGAGTCAAATAACCTCTAAAAGTAATTTTTAAATATGTGTGGACAGGAGGTCAACTGCTATGTGGACGATTTCTGTGGATTGTCAACAGTGCATTTACTACTTTGGAAACAAAAGACTGTTCTTGCCCCAAGGAAATGACAGCCAAATTCAAATTGAACAGCTGATACACACGTAGCTATGTGTGCCAAAATGAGCTGGATATAAAAACTAAACATTTCCCAGAATACAGTTTGAGATTAATGAATGGCTCCAGTCACTTATCTCATTGAGTCAAGTGATGCAAGATTAGACTTCTGTTTAGGTCTTGTAAAATATTTTTTGGACAATGCAAAAGCTTGTCTTTAAATCATTAGATAAGTTAAATATTCAAAATACATTTACATATGCTGTAAAAGAATGTAAACATTCATACAACTGGTATAGTAAGCTGATAATAAAATAGCATAAATTGAGGTCTTTGAATCACAGTGAATGTAAAGAGGTGTTTGGAGGCATTAGGCACATTTTATTAAAGTATCAGAATCAACAGAGGAGAATCAGTACCATATATTGTGTGATATTTAGGTTGCCAGTCACAGATCAAAGGATTAAACTTATTATGGATATATGCAGATATCTCTCTCTATATATATTTCTTATCTCTGTCTGTATATACATATATTTATATGGTATATGCACAAAAAATAAATTTAAAAAAAGTCAAATCCATCCCCAAACCTAAATGACTGCCAGTGATAACAAAAAACCCCTCAATATAAACTGGAAGAAATGGTTTTCAAATACTAACAAATTCGATCATAAAAAATGATTCACATATTTTGAGTGGCAAACATGTAAATAATTGGTCAATTCTTACGAACTGAGGAGTACCAAATTACGTAAACTCTTTGTTTAATATGGTTTAACCTGATCTATTGCACTTTAATATTCTACTGAGCACCATCTTTTAACTTATATTCATCAAACAGCAAACTTTAAAAAAGTATAATCTAGCTAAAGCTGTTTTCTTTTCAAGTAACAGATTTTCCCAGTAACTAGCTAAATTTTATCATCTTTTTAAATTTATGGTCTGGCTCATAGGTACTCATCTTCTTAACACATTTGTGCTGTCTCACCCAAAGCACATTATACTATGTTTAAAAAAAAGAGGAAGTTTAATCACATTTGATATTTTGTAGTCAATGTAGTGTCTAAATATTCGTTAAGGAAAATAAATCACATAAAAAGCAAAAGGCACCCTGAATAAAACTGAATGTAAGGTCAGATTTAAGATCTCTACACATAATAGAAATTCTAAGTTACTGCAAATGAGCTCTATAAGTATTAGAAAACACTGATATGAGCCTGGAAACCATCTTGACTATCAAGGGATATGTGCTTCATTTTCAGTGTGTGATTTTTAATACAAATATTTAACAAAAATATTATTAAAATATTCAGTTAACGAAATAAACTGATGAAAGTACCACCAAAACAGCTTACCTAATATTCACTAAATGAAATGGAAACATATTGTATCAGTCTTTAGAGAGGTTTCATACTTTACACTTTTTAGGACTATTTAAAGCATCATTATTATGAGTGTTCATGACTTTTTTGCTAAATAGGATGATAGAACTGGAAGGGAAGAAAAACCCGTGTGTACCTAGGAAAAGAAAATATGCTTTACACAAAAGCCTGATTTATCTTTATTCAGACTCACGAGAACCTACTATAAATGTTAACTTTTCTAGTATTTAAAAGAACATAAGCAATGTTTTCCACTCTCATAGAAGACTGAGCAGTCATACTTTCTAATGACCATTGTGTTGTGACATAGAATAAAATGAGACAGAAGCAACACCACAGGTGATCACTTAGTCCAGATTCCTTCCTAGCTTTACCTAGATCATTCATGCCTGATCTTTGCCTAAAGAATTGTTTTATCAATGTGTGTTGACAGAAATATAGAAGGAAAACCAGAAAAGGGAAGTTTATCATCAGTCACTAGAGAGAATATTTTAGAAGCTCTACGCTGACTAAGCGATTCTTAAAACTGCCAGAGGAGGGATTGCATAACATCTCTCCATCACAACATTTATTGAACCTTTGCTTAGGAGGTTTCTTTTAACATCTGATTTAAAACCTAGCAGCAAATTAACCTTATTTTCTCCATACTCTTCCCCATGTTGGCTAAGTGGACAACCTTTATGATATCGTTCTCGTTGCTAACTTCAAGATTCCCTCCATTTGTTCTGCATCTTCTTTAAAGGACAGTTGCCAGTGAATCAAGGATGCCAGCTCAAGTTGTTTCCCTATCAAGCAGAAATATATGTGTTTCACATTCAACACCCTGGCATTATATTGTAGAAGGACACTTGCCTTTTTTTATTGTGTCCTATTCACTTTATGATCTGCTCTAGTGTCAGATTCTTTCCTGCCATACCAGCCATACCTGCTACCTAGCTAGTAATCTTCCATTTGTGTCAGCTAGTGGATTTCTCCTTCCTAAGTCTAGGTTTGTCTTTTATTTTACATAATTTTAGTGATTTTTGGACTGTGCATGCATTTGAAGCCATTTTCAGTTCTGTGCAGGTCTTCAGAGGTGTTTGCAATACTTTCCATCTCAAAATTTTCTGCAAGACATGTGTCACCCTTCTGTCAGGTACAGTTGGAGTGTGGCTAAATATCTAGTGGTTTCTCCTGAAACAAAATGCAAATGGGACTGCTAATTCCTACCTGGAAGCTTGAGGAGTTAAATTATATACCCAGATTACATAATATGCAAAAATTAATAGATAATATATACTTATAAGAGATACTCATGTACTCATAATCAGTGAACTTAGATACTGAAAATGAACAGAATGTTATTTCATAGCATATGGGTATAGGGAGGAGGGAAAGGCAAAGGAATGAAAATGGAATATATCCTTAGGAAAAACAGGTTAATAAAACAGTATGAAGTGAAAGCACTGCCTCTCAACATTGTTTTTTTAATCAAAACCCCTAGTATCATCCTTTTCATCTCATCCTGAATGGCCATTACCTTACCTGAAGAGCATTAATGTAGTTGCATTAGACACAGGTTATCAACCTATTTAGAAGAGCTAAACTTTGATTTAGCTCTTTTTCTTTTGGGCTGTGCAGTCATCTCCACTAAAGTACAGGTTTGGTGTTGGGCAGAAAAGCTCCCAGTGAAGTACCTAACTTAGTGTACTCTTCATCATCACATATGCATCTCTACATCACCTCCATGTCAATTCTACTTCCATAATAACTCAGTTCTTTCCTTTCCTGTTGTTTTACTGTTTCACTTCACTACTGCAAAGTCCAATTACAATTCCCCTGCACATTTAACATAATTCTCTTCCAGTTATTATCACGCAAAAGTAACAATAGCATAGCACTGCCAAACTTGTAAAAAAAAAATAGAGAACTTTTTAAAATGTCCCAAAGCACTTCCTGGCTGCGAGGTCTGGCTTATTCCGTCTGCCATCCCGGCTCAGCAGTAGGTGCTGGCTGAGGGACGCCTGGTCACTGGGCCTCTAGGCAGGGACACCTTCCACGGCAGTGCTGGGCTGCTCTTTCTGTTCACTGACACTGGGTACCAGGGAAATTCATACTCTTTCAGGTTTTAAGCCACAAGTTGTAAGAAACTTGCTTGTGCTTTACCCACATTCTTTGTGAAAATACTGAGTTGATGAAACCAGAACCAAGCCTAAGACATGCTCTTTGGAGCCTGAGTTTAAACATCCCTGCAGGTAGATAATAAAGCATAGTTAGCTAGTGTTGGAGAGCAATCTTTCAAGTAATACATTCCCATTTTACCATGTATTCATCTAAGCTATATTTTCCTAGTCACATGCTATGACAATGTCAGAGTATTCAAAGGACTTCCTGAAATGAAAATGAAGCTTTTCTCCTTATGTGCCAGATGAGCTGTTTTAGGAAAAGGTGGTAGTCTGCTTTAGCAGGAGTTTTTCTTGACAAATCCAAATTGGTTGTCTTATTAATTACCTTATAATCTTCTGGGTGCTTGTAAATTAATTGTTTAATAAGGTTTTTCCTCAAAATGTCCAGTGAGATCAAAGCTAGCCAGTTGACATTACTCCTTCAAAAGCCTCCTTTCTTCCACTATAGGGATGGATAGTATGCTTGCCCTTCTCCAGTCCTCTGGGATCTTCCCTGTTGTCTTTGAAATCTCAAAGATAATTGTTAATGTTTCTTTCCTTGGCTATATATAGTTGTTTGCTATTATATGCAGCTAAATTTAGGTTTCAGATATTACATCTTGACTGTCATTTCTGCGAGATTTCCTGCATCCTGAATGAGGACCGGCTGCATCCAAACTTCACGTGAGGATCAGGTACCGATGTCCACCATTTCCCATCACTGCAGTGTAGGAAAAGTAATGATCTCCAACTGGGATGGTAACTAGTGAACCAGGACCGTGGGACATGCCATGAAATGTTACTGTAGTTTCGACAAAAACAGTGAAAACATTTGGGGATCATTTCCTCTTAAGATACATACACTTAATTCTGAATCAAGTACATTTGTGATGTTAAATTTAATTGAATTCCAAAAATACTAATAGTTATTCTTCGTACCTTTGGCATGGGGGGTGTGTTCTTTTTCTTCATGTGGATGAAGCCTCATGCATTTAACATGAGTCTGTAGCGGCATTGCTTACTGTAATGCCGTTCTGTTTACCACAATAATGTCCTGTTAATGAAGAAGTTTCATCTACTTTATATAGAACAGAAATAGTCACATAGCAGTATGTCATCTTCTAAACAGATGCCTATAGATGCAAAATTAAAATTTGTGTTACAGCACCTTATAGAAATGTAAACAAACTGACAGAAGATTCACTTGGTTATCTTTCAGGACCTCCTCAGAATAAGTCCACAGACACCCAATGATCTGTAGACCAGTTCAGTGTCTATGTCTCTGTTGCCTTATTCTTATGTTACAGGTATGAATGGTATTCATCCCAACTAGCTTTATTTATCTAAAACGCAGGTTTCTGAACTAGTCATCTAGGGTCTCCCTACTGAAGAGGAAGAGATACCCAACTTTGTTCCACAAAGTACTTTCATACCTTGTACAGACAGAATGAGTGGCTCTGTGGAAATTTTCTCTTTCTTATTGATGGTAAGGAAGACTGATGATGATTATTTTAGATTACTCGCTTAGATTATATCTAAGATACATGCTTAGATTACATTTAGGCAGCTAAAGTCAGTTAGGTTAGTCCTGTCCCTAAGTGTAAGCATATAGTTGGGCACACAGTGATTTTTCCACCTCCCACAGTTATGCAGGTGAGCCATCCTGATATAGCAAATATAGTATATGATATCTCAAAAATTGTTACTTCTTGCAGCCAATGTACCACAGAATAGGCAAGAGGGAAATTATGTCAGAGAGTAATATCCGATCAAAATGCTTCCTTTTATTTCACTGTTGAAAATCTGAATGGCAGAAGCGTTGGGGAAAAGTGCAGGCATTTCTCATTGAATTGGTACAATGTATTTATACATCTGTGGTGTCTTGGTGTCAGCTGCAGAGAGCACTCCTGGAGTTCCAGGGCTTAGGGGTGCTCTGGAAGGACAGACCTGTCTGATGCTGCTGACCTCTGTTAGACATCTTTTCATCAAGTAATAAATAATGTTTGGGCTTGATTCATCCTTTTCTCTCATCTTCACAATGATAAGATCCATGACAATGTCTGAATCAAAATTAAAAGGAGGAATTGCCATCTCATGTTTAACTTGGGTTCTGTGATGAACACCACATTCTTTCTGCCTATTCTGCTGTCGAGCTAGTCATTCTCTCTTAACTGTGCAGCTGATTAGTACTTCTTGCTTTGCACTTGTCCTCCTTAAATTGCATTATCTTATTTTTTATTAATCTTATCCAAAATTAAAGGATATGAACTATTCTATCTTCTTACAGTCTGTTTAGGGAAAATAGTGAAATGGTGGAAGACAACTAGCATGTCAGATCACATACAAACACTTCTTCTGAATAAGCCATTTGACAAGTTCTTAAATCACTTTGGCTATTTTCCATCTGTTTATATATTTAAAGGCCAATGATGCCCTTCCAACAAAAACTGCATGACTAATTCATAAATACCAAACCAGTAATCTGTTTTAGGGATTTGTTTAAATCGCAGTGGTAGAATTTTATCCAAATTAGCGTGTTCTCCCCAGCCCAAACTGGAAACAAATGTTTGTGACAAATACATCTGAACTGCAGCAACATACTATGCAAAGACCGAGTATGTTTTGCTAAACACATTACCCAACAATATCATCTATTATTGACACATTTTGACTTTGAAATGAGCAATCATGTATTTTGAACACAAAAGCAGAAGTCATTTGTATGACTAGGGCCTTTTTGAAAAAAATCCATAATTAAATTGAGATGATGAATGCATACTGATTGCCAGAGATGAATCCTGCCTATTTTGTTGAGAAATCACTTATTTTTCTTTTCCAGTCTGTGCTGTTACTATGGATCCAGTCCCTCACATAATCTATTTCTGCTTTCTAGAATTATATAACACCAGTCTTATAGTTAGCCTGCCCGATAAAGTAGCGTTATTTTTAAAATAGGAGACCAGAATGAAATGCAATAGTAACTACCAGCCCACAACGAATATTTTACCACTATGACTAGGTATGTAGAAATCTGACATTTATTAGCGCCTTTCGTTCCAGACTCTCACAGTGCTTTACAAATACAGCCAACTTCGCCAGTGTGACACCACTGAAGCACAGCCACCCTGGAGTGGAGTGTAGCAGCTATTGTGCTCCCACTTGACAGCTGTTGGTTATTATGACCTGCTTCTTTCCTACAGTTATTTTTCTGGAAAGTATATAAGGGAGAAGTCCACCCACCAGGAGATAGGCAGAGACCATCTGCCATGACTAATTTCACATTTATTCCAGGCAGCAGTTGTACCAAAATCCCAGAAATGAAAACCCCGTTGCTGTTATAACTTGAGCCAGTTGATGTAAATTGAAGCAATATGTTCAGTATCTTTCTGTGATATTATCCATGAATACAGATCTCCATTAAGATCATAAAGATTTTTGAATGTCTTTCTGAATTCAAGCTGAGGTCCTTTGAAACATTTAGATTTTTTAGTCACATAACATGGGGTCCTACTTCCTGGACAAGTTACGTGTACTTAAGCTTAGAAATCTGATTAAAGAGATCTTTGTAGTATCCTAACATAGACGAAGTAAAATAGGAACATGTGATCTGTGATCAGAAAGTGTAGATTATTCTATCTTTAGGTACCTAACTGAAGTACCTATCTTATATTAATAAAATAGTTACCTTCAATTTCTGCTGTGGTCAATGGAAAGAGATAGATACTCCACAGGAAAAAATATGAATTATTCTCTGAAGACATGTCTCTCTCTCCCTTTCTTACTTTACTGATTACAGAAACAGCATAGTGTGACTATGTTCTTAACCTACATTTTAGCTGATATATGTGCCTATGATCTAAGCCTATGGAGAGCCAGACTGCTCAGCTCAGTGCTCTGCGTTGATTTAAATGGGTTTACAGGGGTCTGCCTATCTGGATGAAGACCTTGTGACGTTCTGGATGAAATCTTATTCTTTGGAGGAGATGGGGTCTTCTTTCACTAACTTCTCTAGACTCAGAATTTTATGTTTTTTCTGTATAAACAGATGGGGTATAGTTCTTGGGTATACTTAAAATAACTGTTCCCCTCAGAAATGCACTTTTGGTGCTGTATGTTGCATAAAGTCTTAGTTTCCTTCTTACTCACGCTAGTTTACCCATCCCTACTTACCATCATGCTGTAAGAGAAATTTTTAAAATTTCCATGTTGATCTCATTAATTTCCTTGTTGATGTCATTATTTTTTTAAAGTTTCTCTGCTTTGAGGCAGTACATGTCTTTGTATATGTATGTAAGAGAAAGTATTTTGAAGATGTGATCTGAATCTTACACAGCAAATTGAAAATTGATCTATCTGTTATCATCCAACACATTTTATATGAAGTAAACCAGTTAGAGCCAAACTATAATCCATTCTAAATGCAGTAACTCTGTAGCTCAGATAATACATGACCATATCAATAAGAACAAGACAAAAACATAAGTCAGGTTGAAAGGTTCAGAAAAAAATGGATTAGAGAATTATCATGTTAAGAAAAGAATGAAAAAAAGGAACAACCTTTACCATACTTTTCCAACTACAGACCTTCTGTTTCAGTAAAACTCAGGATAGCACTAAAAAAACCAGTTAATAGAATTAGCGCTTTTTTTTTAAGCTAATTGGGCTAACCTTTTCTAAGCTACATCTAAACTTCAGGCTTGGAATTCCATTGCCTTAATGCCGCTCCCTAAACCACAAAATTCCCTCAGCAACTGGAAGGCAACAGGAAACAGAGGGAAACTATAAGGAGAGTAGATTAGGATCAAGTAGGTTTACATTCACATCTCTCAAGCTAGGCTTTAAATCATTCACCCATGCATTATACAGGTCTTAAAGATAAGAAGTCAGAAGCATGTGTCACACAATATTTTGGCTTTCTGCTCTTCTATAGCCAATTTTTATGTAGTCCTATAGTTAGAGTTGAGCCTGGAAGGCACAACAAGACTAATTCCTACTTGATAAAGCAGCAGCAGATTTTAGGTAGAAATTTTAAGTTAAGATACTTCTGGGAAAGGACTTTTCAAGTGATTTAAGAAGGGTCAGGCTTAGGTTCATCTGGGTTACCAGCACAGATGATAGAAAACATTATATGATCTTAATTCCTGCAGCCAGTACCTGGTACGCTGGAGGAAAGGAATCTTGAAGTTTGTACATATTTAGTGCCTTCAGTTTCCTTTGCTGACCAGTGGAAACAAATCTGACTCATATCCTAACTCTTTAATTTGCCTGCCCTTAGAGTGGTCTTTGGATTTGTTCAAGAGCATAACCACTTAAGAGAATTCTATGAGAAAGAGAAAATTTTTCCAAGAGAAAACTAGCAACACCTCACCAAAAAGCTGCTCAATTTAAATGTTTAGAATGTGTCAGCGAAAAGTAATAGAAGTGAAGTTAAACAATACTGCCTTTTATGAATGAAAATTATGTTAAATATTTATTTCCAGTATCCCAAATGTCTAAAACAATTATTATTAATAACCTCTTGAAATTAATAATAACAACAACAACAACAACCACCAACCTAAATCAGGTCCTTGTTTGACATAAATTGAAAAAAATCTATTAATTGCAGTGAAGCAAAAAATTTTCAGGAGGTTACTAATCTGTTGACCTGACCATGACATTTTAATAGCTCTGAGAACAAGGTCTTTTTTTCTGCATAAGCCTTGAGTGATCACACTTTCAAACTGCTGGTAGCTTGCCTCAATTTTAATGGGAGCATTAACAGGTCTTAGTATTCATAGCAGTGTCTGCCTTTTCTGACAGAGGACTGGGAGATCGTTTCTAGATAGAGTAAGATGAATCTCCCTGATAGCAGCAGTTCTCCTGAAACCAAGACAAAGAATTTAAAATGAGCAAACTTACTTATGAGGTGATACGTATGTTGACTTTAGAGCTTGAGAGGTGCAGAAAGAGGAAGTTTATATCAAGCTTTATATGATATCTGACAGTGAATCTCTTTTATACATGTGCAAAGTGCATGGGTCCTAAAAGGATTTTATTAACATTAACCCTTGAAGTCTGTTGATAGAATAATAGAAGGAAGCAGTCTTATGGACCCCATAAGCATGAGAAAGAAGATATGGTTGACAGAGGAGGTACAACTTGCAAGCTAAAGCAAATTGCAGCTCCCAAGGACACATTAAATCAAGGTCATTAGATCTAAGAATATTCCTTAATCATCCATTAACTTTCACATTCTTCTTCTTCACTGTAATAAGAAAGTACTGAGCTGACTAATTGTGCATGCAAGGTGAGCAATAGTACTAAGAGATATTCCAAACACTTTCTGGAGGCATAATTTAAAGAAGGAAAAATTCTCACATAAAATACTTAGAAGGAATTGATCCTAGTCTGAGTTCAACTGTGGTGCAAAGATTACAAGTTTGAACCTGCAATGAATGTGGAAAATATGGAGATAAACCACAAATCATTCTTAATAATGCTAATATGTATCTAATGTTACTAATAAACCCTATATTAGAGGGCAGGGGGCAAATTCTTCTTTCGGACCAAGTTTCCTTTTAATGCTACAAACAGGAAAACCTGAAAGATGTAAGAAACTACAAACAAAAATAACATAGCAGGTCATTCAATATATGATCGCAGGAAGCAACATCAGAAAAACACTTCAATAAAATATTATGTTCTACATTAAATTAGCCAGATCTTCAAGAAAATTAATCCTCACAGGAATCTAGTCCACAACCTCACTTCCCCGATGCGTAAAAGATTTTCCAACATGGAAAAACTTTCTGTACCTGGCCAGCATATACTCATTTTATTTAAATGCTTTTTTCTCCTCTCTTTTATTCTTTCCTCCTTCTTCTAGTTATATCCTGAGGACTTGGGTTTGTTTAGTGCAGAAAAACTTTTAAAGTCTTCTCTCAATGCCTCTTCATTATCTGCCCATTTTCTTTTGCAACTCTTTCATTTTTGGTTTATTTTTGGTGAACACAGGTGACCAAGACTGTACCAGATATTGTAGGCAAAACTCTCTAAACAGTGTTTTGTCCAATAGCACAGTTTCCTACATAAAACACCTAAAATCACATCTACTTTTTCATAAGCCCATCATATTGTCAGTTTTTAATCACACAGGAAACTGCTACTATGTCAGACTTTCTATTTCTAAGTCATTTCCAATTGATAAATTTCCAGTTAATGGTGGAAAATTTTATTATTAGTCCCTCTTCATAGGGCTTCATGTTTCAGTTAAATTCCATCCCATTGCTATTACTGTAGTCCTCAGGATCATCACATACTTCCTGCATGATGTGCCAATTCTCCTTTATATTTACTTGCCTCTTAATTTTGTGTCGTAAACAAATTTCATCAAGGCTTTATTTTTGTGCCAAATTCATTAATGAAAACATTAAAGATCCATTGCTGGACTAGTGCTTGAGGAACTCTGCTACTAATCTTCCTTTAGTCTGATAGTTTCCTTTTCAACACTATTTTAGCAATTTTTCTTTCTCCCTGCATGTCTTTTACTAAGTTTCATGTGCCCCACCCTAACAAATCATTTCTCACAGAGAATCAGGTCACTTGTTCTATTGAAATCTTGACAAATTTACAGTATTTATTTTTTTCTATAAATCCTACCATTTTAACAAATAAAACTGTAAGATTAATCTAGCATGACATACCATCACTAATCCATTGTTGGATTACATTTTCATTTACCTGCATGCATTTAATTAGGATTTCCTTTAAAATATTCTTTTAAATCTTTAATTCTATTGGTGAAAAATGGGTCAATTTGATAGTTGCCTGGATCACTTTTTCTCTTCTTGTTTCATAGAGGTACTCTGCTAAATAATGTCCAATGGTGTAATATCGTTGCAGTAGACAAAGGAAAATATTCATGCCAAACTTTCAGTTTCAATGACTTCAGAGACTGTGGTTACCTAGTATCTAGCTAGAGTATATTAAGTAACCAAAGTTTTACTTTCACTTTGGCTTGAGCAGTCTAACAATGCTGTCATGTGTTTACCCCCATACTCAACCTCCTTTCCTAAAAGAGAGACAAAGGATTTGTGTAGTATTAGTCACATTTAGATTATCTTTAGTCATGATCCCATATTCACTATACCAACTTTATCTTCCTTCCTTTTTCTCTTTACTTTTATGAGTGAAGAAACTTTGAGATTTAATTTTCTCGAATGGTCTACCATAGATTTACAGCTAACATTTCTGATCTCTTTTCCATGCTTTCTGATATAGATGTCTTTTTTCAATGACCAGTTCTTTTGAAAGTATTTTTTATTTCTCAGGGGGTTTATAGACTCTTCTTTCTGTAGCCTTCTATGCATTTTCTTCCCTTACTGGTTTACATGTATCTTTCACACACAAAAAAGTCAGAAAATAGGTCTCCACCTGGGCTTTTAAGTCCAATTGACTTTAGTCACTATGTCCCTTAATATTTTTAAGTTTGAGACACCAATTCTTAATTTCAGAATGAGTTTTTGCTTATAGTTCTAAGTTAAACCATAATGGATGGATGCAAAGTTGACTTTCTATAACTGTATCTTATATAATCCTTACTATTTACCAAACATAACATGGAAAATAGCATTGCATCTTGCAGGTGCCAGAGTATGTGGGGCACGTCTTTATCCATCATATTTTGTCTTCAAAGTACATGCAGTAAATTAATCTGTATAACTATTTTACTATACCGTATTATTCTTATTTTGTTCAGAATCTTATTTATGGACAATGAGGAAATAGGAATTATTGTTAGTATTATTGAAATCTTAACAGTCTAATTGAAGACTTGTTATTAGAGAAAAAGAAAGAATATGTCTATGCAGAAAAAATAATAACAATAATAACAATATGGTTAAAATTGCACACTTACTTAGTTTCTACTCCTTTTTCTGATATGTGCACCCTTCCCCTGCTCACCTGGGTCCTATGGTCACTAGGTTGTATTGCAGTCTTAAATGTATGGTGCTACCATACGTAGGAAAAGAAAAAGAAAACAACAGCCATAATCACCTGCCAACTAGAAAAGTAGCTGCCAAAGCTAAACCAAGTAAAGTAAATCTGTAAGCAGGTCAAGAGCAGTTCAGAGCGAGCAAACCCGACAAGCCTCGGTCCTGAGGCCTTGCAAACCCAGTATTTAGACTGTCGCCTCTTACTAGTCATGGCAATACTGCACTACAGGGCTACAAGGATGCATTATGTTTATGATAACTACTGTAATTAACTGGAGTGTAAAAAAAATAACTAGGACTCCTCACTTCCTTGTCTCAGTTTAAGTATTTAAAGCATATGGAACGAATCCAGGTCTTCATGCAGATCTGCATTTCTCAAAAAGCTGGCCATTCACCTTCTGTTTGATTCCCCCCCTCCCCGAAACCAGCCCCCTAGGTATATTGCGAGAACGAATGAAAAAAAATAGACAAAATTTGCCAGACTATGATAATGGCGGCATCCTGAATCCCCCAAACAAAATTTATTTAGAATACAAATCTGTGTCTTAAATTGAAGGCTATGATTTGATTTTCATTTTCTTCTACAGGGTTTGAAAGAGAAAAGGCAATTTCGAACCCTTCTTTCAATCTGAGACCTTAAGTTACTGTATTTTATTAAAGGCTACTTTGTTGCATGTAAGTTAATTTAAACAATTAATCATGTCTAAACATACCCAACTTAGTAAAACACTTTTGATAGAGTTATGATCTATTTAAATAGCATCATCTAAATCTCATTAAATTTTTAACCCTCATTAATTTCTAATTTTCAGGTTTCAGATGCTTTTTCACAGTGCTGACATTTTAAAATTGTACTTATCATCACATGCTTCCTATACAGGCACACAATACAAAACAAAATATATCCTTGTTCTCATGTTGTGCAATATAGAATTAGTTGAAAAAGACTGAAAAAGCTTATTCCTTCCATTTAGTCTGATTTTCTGTTTGGTTGAGATAATTTTTAGGGGGACATATCTGAATTTTTGCATATTTATTTTCAATGTTTATTTTGCACACAAACATCCTTATATTCAAATATTTGAACATAATAAAAATTACAGGAGAACACAGACAGTTTTGCAGAAAGAGCCAAAGTATTTAAAATGAGTTTTCCTGAAAGCTGGAGTATATGTGTAAACAAGTATTTTAACATCTCCACATCTGCCAGCCTCTTAAACGGTCTGATCCTTTAGGAACTGAACAAATCTTTAACAGATATCATATACTAGGGGAAAGAAATGTGTGAGCAGACAAACTTGCAATGGGTAAGAGGCAGTTCCTATGTGATTCGTTCAAGTAAATCTTTTATATCTACTGTAGGATGGCTGATAAGTGTGGAACAGTTGCGTATTTCTTGTGGTTCTTCTCACAGTCTTGTTTGCTTTTTCAGTTGTTTTAGATATAGCAGTTATGTATTTTCCTATCTATGTAATGCTTGGATTCTTTTTTCAGAATTTGTGATATAAAGTAATATATTAATACTGTTACATTCAAAATCTTATTTATGGGCAAAGAGGAAGCACACCTTATATATAAGTAAAAACAAGAATTTAATGTTAATATAACTGAAATCTTAATATCTAATCATTATTAGTTCAGATCTAAATTGTTACAGAAAAAGAAGAAGAATGCGGTTAAAATTGTTTTACACACACGTAGTTGCTACCCCTTTTCGCAGTGTTATGCTCAACCTTTCCAGGCCACCCTGGCTCCTAAGGTCTCTGGCTTCATGGCCAGTGGCTGTGGTGACAAGGGTGTCAGAACCTGGCATACCTCACTGGAAGGAATGTGATGTTGAAGTTGATTCTTCCTCACTCTACGATCCACTTGGTGTCATTTTTCCATGCTTGCTAGCACCCTTTTACACCTTTGCTCTTTCTTCACTGGTCTGCAGCTCCAGGTAACGTCCTAATTGGCTCTATATGTTATCTTTTACTTGTGTGAGATATTATTTCTTTCCTTTCTTTGCTACCCCTAAAATCACTTTTGTCCAGCTGCAGGTTGGCATTTCTCTAACTGACTGCAGGTGAGTTACAGCTGTGGGGTCTGCAGTGCAAAGCTGGGACCCCATCACTTGTCACTCCATGCCTGTACTCCTCTGCACTGCATCCTACATGTCTGCTTCTCAAGGCCTCTGCTGTCCTACCAGGCCTGTATTTCTCTACATTGTCTTTGTGTTGAGAGTCATAAATACCTCATTCTGCCTAAAATAACTGCTAGTTTCTGTTAGGTATATAAAACTAGCATTGTACCACACAGAGGTAAACAGAAGTAAAACAAGTTAGTCATAGACACCTAGCCAATTAGAGAAATTACTGTCACAGCTAAACCAAGTTACAGGTCAAGAAAATTTCAAACAGAGCAAGCCTGATGACCCGCAGTCCTGAGGCCTTCCCAGCTTAGTACAGCACTTATAGCCTGTTACTAGCAATGGCAGTACTGTATTTGGGGCTACACGGTCACATTGCATTTCAGTAAGGTATTCATTAATGATATTTAGCATCTTGTTTTAACATCTTCAGAAAGCTGAACCTAACTATGGGCACTTTGCCCTTCCATTTCATTACAAAACCATTTAAATCAACATAAAATTATATTAGATGCAAATCCTAGGATGCTGCCAGAAGCCAGTCGAAGTATTAAAAAATAATTCTAATCACATTGACAGATGGCAGCACTTCCCATGCACCTTAGTGGATGGAAGTGAAACAGAAAAAATGATTTTGGCACCCAGATCTATGTATCTACCTATTTAGCATATTACCTTCAACATTTTCCACTGCATTTCCTCAATCTGATCAATAGGTGGTCATCAAAATGTATCTGGTACAACACACATCTGCAAAGTTCCCATCCGACTCATGAGTGGACCTGGCTCACCAGAGAGATGACTCTCCCTGACCTGTATCTGCGCTTCTTGGCTTTTCAGCTGCACTCCCTCTCCAAACTGTTCCACTTCACGGATGAAGATGATACTCTGCACTTGCTGCAGATGGGCTGGGACCTATCTGGGTCCACTGGTGGGTAGAGAGCTCTCCTATATTAAGAGCAATTCCTATTTCACCTTCCTAAGGAAAAATTCTTGTTTCAAACTCCTGTTGAAGATTTTTTTCCAAAAGCATTTGAATACCATTAACTGTAGGCTAAAAAATTCTACCTTAACCATACGAGTTCACAGAATTAAATATTGCATAAAAACTCTCATGTAATCAAATCAACATTTGGATGCCAGTAGAAGAAACAAAAATATGAGCAATAAGCACGTGGATTTTCATCTCTCAAGTGCCAAATATTCCCTCCCTTCCTCTGTCTATCTTTTGTTTATCGTCTGTTTGGTGTTTCAGGTTCAGTTTGGTTGTATTGGAATACAGCCCATTGTTCAAGGCTCCACAAGAGGACTTTACAAAATGTTATGCGAGTTAGGAGCATCTGGCTGGTTTGGCTGAAACTCGCTAACAAGCTTAGTTACTGTGGGAGCTAAAATAAAATGAGAAGCTGAAGCAAAAGATAATGTTAATGAGAAAACTTCTTGGCTTTTGCATAAGCAAAATAAAAACACAGCCAATTTCATACCTTTGCAAGTTTACCAAACAAAATGCTAAAATATCTCAACAAATAAGAAACAGTTACTGTATGTATCACCAAATCACTGAGAATTACCAACCAAAATATACATTTTTTAAACCTAAAAATTTGCTTGCAAAGCTATCCTTGGTTTGCCCTTTCATTATATAAAATAAAATTTTGTATCTATCTCATAAGTTTTTTACCTTAATTTTAGGTTTTCAGTTTCTAATGTTTTAAGTGAGACGCCTATAAATAAATAGCCGCGGTATTCGTAGGTATTGGTAGGTAGCTCCATTTCAACCCCAAAGTGGACTTTTTGCTGCACTGTGTTGATCTCTGTGTATATTTACACATCAAAATTATCAGTCTGACTGGGGGAGGGCAGATAACGGTGCCAGAAACTTTCTGCTGTTGTAACACTCTAATCAAACCTGTCTCTGCTGAGAGGGCTCCTTCCTTCTTTCTGTCCTTTCAGCTGTGTCCCGAAGTGCAGTTCTGTGTGTCTACAGTCAGCCAGGTTACCTTTGAGGTTTGCAAATGTGGAATTAGTCTGTCATGTAGACCTGAGAGACACAGTCTGTCCTGTTTCTTAGTGGAGAAACAAATAAAATTCATATTGGTCATTGGTGTGAAGATACTGTCCAGCTTACAAATCAAAATGAGTTACAGTCCCAAGGAAACAGGTTAATTACAATTTTTATTCTAACTTTCTTGTAACAAAAATGAATTGTGATGAGAAATTCTAGTAATTTTAATGACAGGCTTGTTGGTAATTTTAGATGATGAAATTCTGAAACTATCTAAAATATTTTTCACCCATGAGTGTGACTATATGCCTTGACTTTGCTCAGTTGTTAAAAATCACTTTGATTCCAGGAAACTGAATGTTTTTTACTCATTATTTCAGGGTTTTCCATCTCCCTGAAATATCTCATTGGTACAGAAGAATGAAGATAGGTAAAACAAAAGACAAGAATATAGCAGTGTCACTTGAAATCAGATTTTAATTCGCATTAGTCCTGTAACATGTCAGCACCAAGAACAGCATAAACCTGTATCTGGTGGGATCAACGATAGCATAAGTGTTCAAATAAGAAAGAAAACTGCTGCATCAAGTGTGCATCTACCCATAGGTTTCAACTGGGTACTCTACAGATCCTGATGTACACCTTAAACCACGAATTTTAATATATCGCTTTGATAAGATTTATTATTATTAATGGCAACTTTAAATACTGATTTTATCTGATCTCCCTTGAATCTAAACTCTTGATTTCAGCCACTCTATATAACAATACATTTCACTGTTTAGTTAAATGCTGTGAGGTGTTTGACTTGTTCAAGAAAGTTGTGAAGAGAAAAATTGAAATTGCCTTGCTCTTAAGGTATGTGAATCATGGAGCCTCACCTGGAATAGCCTCTAGGACATGGCAGGACAAGGGACACGGGCACAGGTATCAGAAAGAAGGGAGACAGAGCTTTCTTCAGGAAATGCAGGAACTAATGCTCCTGAGCTAATCTAGTCCATATCTTATTATAGTATTTATTACAGTGTTTAAAATACTTTTCATGCGTTCTTTTACTTGTCTCTTTTCTAAACGAAAAAAAAAAGCCAGACTTGCTATAGCCACTTATAGGAAAGTTTTTTCATGGCCTTGTCACCCTTCTCAGAACCATTTATTTCATACAGACATATTTCTGATGAGCACTCAGTGCACAATTGCAATGCAAACGAGGCAGTGCTGTTGATTTCTGATAGCATGATAATACTTCATTCTTAACACAACTTAGCATTTTTCCTACCGGTTGCACATTGAGCAGAAGTGAGATTTCTGCATTTTCCCAGATCCCTTTTGAAAAGTGACAGGTAATATCACTTTCTAAAGCATACAAGGCCTTTATTTTTCCACCTGCAGTGAGAGATACTTAGAATTCATTGATACTAAATCTCATTGTTATCCTGTTATCTTTGCATATCTCTCATGTAGTTCTCTAAAATTCCCCGGTTGTCTCCAGTCCCAGACTAATCCAAGTCACATTCACTGCTCTGCAAGTGTCTCTGCTTCTGTAATCACTTCCCTTTTAAGATATTTAATAAATATACAAAACAAGTCGCTTATTGAAGAATTTACTAACATACTTCTGGTAACTTTTTGCCCTGATAAAAATCAAACATTAACTCAACTTTTTGTTTTCTGCTTCCTAGGCAAGTCTGCTTCCTGCTTTATTACATCTTACAGGGTTCGGGGAGGGTGCAGTAGGTTAGAAGCCTACAAAACTATCAGCTGATTCTCCATTATTACGGACTTTTTAGTGCAAGAGATTTGTAAGTTGTTTTTTCCCTACAGAGCTGCAAACAGCCTACATTCTGCTACAGAAATATGGAAGTGTCACCAGTGGGTGAGCCTCAGTGGGGTCTGGTTTGACTGGCCTCTCAGGGAGCAGAGGGACCAACTCCGTAATCAGCTGCCCTCCACGTGAATGTGGTTAAAGACCACTGACGTAGGCCGCACACAAAAGGCAGAACTTAATCACTGCTCTGCCTTGGAAACACAGTTTAACTCTCATCAGTGACTTTATGGGCACTTAAAACAATCTCTAAGAAGAAATGTCAAACACTTTAATTAGTGTTTTCTTCAGCCAGGCTATCACCTCCTTAGGTCTCTGCTCTTTTCCAGCTTTTCTCAGACTTTGCATGCTTTTCTGGAGGTAGTGAAGCTGCAACTTGACTAGAACACAACAACTTTAACCCTGGGCTGTTGCTTACAGCGAAAGAGCTTTGCCATGATTTCTGTAACTAAAAAGTGGGGGAGGTGGGGGGTGAATCCAGCCTCTGTTCAATCAATGGCTCCAGTGACAACAAAGGAATGTGAAAGGCCCCTAAAAATGTCAAGTAATAAACACCAGAAGTGGCTTTAAACATGGAGACATCTTACCAAATGATTTCACCTTTAGATTAATTTCATGGAACAGTGGCTGTAAGAAGGAATAATGTGAGCTTAGTCTGGTCAAAACTTTAACTGATGCCATTTATAGTCATAGCCCTTCCAACAGAGTGAGTGAAGAGAAAGGAAAACTCAGAAGTGAGGAGTGCTTTAATTGGTCTTTTCTGAGTGCTCTGTACATCCAAGAATCAGTCCTCTGATCTCACCAGCAACCAGATGCTGAAATTGGACAGCCTGAATAAGATCACAAGCCATTGAAAAATTCCTGTTGTCACATATCACAATGAAATGAAATGGCAGTTTTCCTGGTGATTTTTGAAGCAAAGGAACCTGTTCCTTTACTGTCAGTTGGAAGGAGACTGTATTCATACAGAGTATATTTACGTTGTCATGTATTCTACTCCCAATTCTGCATTTGCATCTTGTCCTTTCGCCTCCACCCCACCATCAACACCCTCTACATGTTTGGGCATATTTGGATTTTGCATTGGTGCTTTCCAGCTGTCTTGTTGAATGAGGAAACTCGCATGTAGTGAAGAGACTAATGACACTCCAGTTCTACACCTGCATGGATAATATGTAGGTGTAGTAGAATCTGTATAAAGGTTGGTAATATGGATATAACTCTGCCAGATCTTGCTCTATTTTATCTGCCTGGAGTCTTTCAAAGCTATCTAGCAAACTATGCACTTTCTTCAACAGTCATGTCATGCTCAGTACTGGCAGGTTACTGTGAAAGGCCATGGCTGGCGATCTGTGAAACAGCCTTCTCATTCCCTGGTTAAATCCACTCCTGTCATATCAGGTTTTTTAGATGCTCATACATATATAGTTACCTATAGAGCCAATCTGAGATAACTCATGTCCTTTTGGACATTTGCAAAGAACATACAAATTGTTATTTAGTATTCAGGAAACTTTCTGTGCATCCACTGTACAGGAAACATACTTAAGAGGTGTCATTCTAACTGTGAACTAGTATTGATTCAAATGGAGAAGCTGAAGGTGGTTCATTGCAGGCCTTGGATCAGAAATTACTTTTGCCACACTTCCCTGTATTGCTGGGATCTTAATGGCCAGGCAGTCTCTAAAAGTCCATGGTGAGGGTAGGCAGGACCCCCTAAAACCCAGACCACACGATCACTGGTTTGCCATGTATACCAGCCAGCCACATTGTCTCTGTCTCCCTGTCCGCTCCAGAGGAACCACTGAGACTTTCTGCCCAGAGGCTGTCTACAGCACATGAATGGGGGCTGTGTGAATGGTTATCTAACAGACTATCAAATAGATACTTGTGTTGCTGGAAGCAGTAAAGGAAAGACAGAGGGGTCAAATGCCATACGTCTTCTAAACACTTAAGCCTGTTTAAAAGTTATCTAGAACAGTGGACAGTCTCTGCCAGCATACAAGGGTCAAGAGTGAAAAGAATGCTCCAGAAACACCTCTTATCCTGTCCCTCCTTTCGACATAGTCATCCACCCCATCCTTAGCAGAATGAAGGGGCTACCAAGCTTCCAAACATGACAAACATGTGCTTTGTTTGATAAACAACATTTGTCCAGCAGGCTTTTCTTGCAGAAGAATGAGGGACTGAAAAAGTTGTGTCACTACTGGAACCATCATAAGGTTGTAACACCCACCATAACCTCACTGCACAATACTTTGCATGTGACTTAGACATCCATAACCTTCCACAGTTGACTCATGATTCTCACTCTTCTGCCACAGCACTTAGAGTAGGTGGTGCAATAGTAGCGTCTAGATATGGTCTGAATTCAGATGTGCTGTGGACTTCTATGAACAATAATTTTGGCAGAACCACATTCATTGTGCTTATATGGCCTGATCCTGGTGAGATGTATTGGCTCTGGCTGAGATTGAGTTAATTTTCACCATAGCAGTCCTCATAGTGCTGTGCTCTGTATTGGTAGCTAGAAAGGTGTTGATAACACACCAGTGTTTTGGCTACTGCTGAGCAGTGCTCGCACAGCATCAAGGCTGTCTCTCCAACATTTCCCCCCTCACCAGTAGGCTGGGGGTGGGCAAGATCTTGGGAAGGGACATAGCCAGGACAGCTGACCCAAACTGGCCAAAGGGATGTTCCATACCATATGACGTCTGCTCAGCAATAAAAGCGAGGAGAAGGAGGAGGAAGGGGCGGGGGGGCATTCGTTATTTACTTTTGTCTTCCAGAGCCACCGCTACGTGTACTGAAGCCCTGCTTCCTGGGAATTGGTCAGACATTGCCTGCTGATGGGAAGTAGAGAAGAAAATCTTTTGTTTTCCTTTGCTTTCACATGCAACCTTTGCTTTTGCTTTATTAAACTGTCCTTATCTCGACCCATGAGCCTTTCGTTATATTTTCTCTCCCCTGTCCAGTTGAGGAGGGGGAATGATAGAGCAGCTTTGGTGGGCACCTGGCATCCAGCCAGGGTCAACCCACCACGAGACAAGCCTGCTCTTATTCTCCACAAGAAGAATCCCCTCTGCTGATTCTTCTTATCCTCAGCCTTCTCAAGCCATAGGCTCACAAGAGCTCATGGCAGCGCTGCAGTCACTCACTTCCAGGAAAATCACTCAACAGTTCTCACCACTTTCTGACAGGTTCTTCGGTTCACGAATCATGCCCCCAGTTTGACAGTGGTTGCTCTAACTGCAGATAAAACAGGAAAAGAGGATGCCCAACCAGAGACAGAATAATGAAACAAAATGTAATTGTTTCTTCATGCAAGGCAGGTGTCGTGGTTTAGGCCCAGCCAGCAACAAAGCACCATGCAGCTGCTCACTCACTCCTCCCCCGCGGTGGGACGGGAAGGAGAAAATACAATGCAAGGTTCGTGAGTCGAGACAAGGACAGGGGGATCACTCACCAATTATGGTCACAGGCAAAACAGACTCGACTTGGGGAAAAAAAGAAATCAATTTAATTTGTTACCAATCAAATCAGAGTAGCATCATGAGAAATCGAACCATATCTTAAAACACTTCTTTCCCCCACCCCTCCTTTCTTCCTGGGCTTAACTTTACTCTCAAATTCTCTGCCTCCTCCCCGCCAGCGGCACAGGGGAATGGGGAATGGGGGTTACGGTCAGTTCATCACACGCTGTTTCTGCTGCTCCTTCTTCCTCAGGGGGAGGACTCCTCACACTCTTCCCCTGCTCCAGCATGGGGTCCTTCCCACGGGGGTCAGCCTCCATGAGCTTCTCCAACATGAGTCCTTTCCATGGGCTGCAGTCCTCCACAAACTGCTCCAGCGTGGGCTTTCCCACGGAGTCACAGCCCTCTCCGGGCCCAGCCACCTGCTCCGGCGTGGGGTCCTCCACGGGCTGCAGGGGAATCTCTGCTCCACCGTTAACCTCCATGGGCTGCAGGTGGACAGCCTGCCGTCTCACCACGGGCTGCAGGGGAATCTCTGCTCCGGCGCACCTCCTCCCTCTCCTTCTTCGCTGAGCTCGGTGCGTGCATGGTTGTTTCTCTCACATCCCACTCCTCTCTTCACTGTAGCTCTTCTTCTCCTTTTCAGCAGTCTTTCCCCTTCTTAAATATGCTGTCACAGAGGCGCTATCACCATTGCTGATGGGCTCAGCCTTGGCCAGAGGCAGGTCCGGGTTGGAGCTGGGGAAGCTTCTAGCAGCTTCTCACAGGAGCTACCCCAGTAGCCCCTCTCCCACTACAGAAACCCCCGCCATACAAACCCAACACAGCAGGCTGCAGGTACTGACCAAGGCAGGGAACAGTAACATGACAAAGTCTTGCATTTACCCTCTGGCACTAAGCACCTTTCTGTCTCACGTGAACCAGTTCTTTCCCTCTCCTAGGTGCCTTGGTACAGCTTCACCTCTTGTTTTTCCCTGCACCACTCCCAGCAACATGTCCCTCCTTTCAACATCAACAGTATACTTCTCCCAGCAAAGATATTCAGATGCTATAATTCACACCTCACCTTTCTCTACAGTAGGAAACATGACGTTGGGAGGACAACTTTAGGACTCAAAAGGAGCAGTGAAAGAGTGAGATTTGTGTGTATCAGTTTTTATCATTATAGGGAATGAGTTGTAATAATTATGAGTGTTATCAGTGAAATTACGCTAATAATAATTCATTGATTAGAACATCAAGACCTTAACTGGACTAACAATAAATTCTTGCCTTTGTAAGGCATGTTTCTGTAGTCCAGCCAAATTGCATGCCATGTTTGCTCTGGAGCCCATTCCCGTGGACTGGCTGTTAAAATATAAATTCAACAACTCGTGGAGAATACAGGTAGCCTAGGCCGTAATTTGCAGGGCAACAGCTAGCTCCTTGCCATCTGCAGATTGCCCCAAGTATATCTACACTGTGTAAGACACAGAGTATTCTGAAATGTCCTCACCATACCCTTGGCAAGGTCCTTCTAGGACGTCCCCACACTTTATTTGTACCCAATGAACCACTCCATTACCTAACACAGAGACTCTCATTAGACTGTTACATTCAGTACGCAGACTGAACTTGTTGCACCAGCAATTGAGACAGGGTGAATGCTGTGAGGCTGAAAGAAGAGAAGGCAGAGTAGACATAGACACTCTGTATCATCAGAAGGGTATGCATTGTTTTCACTTTCGGCTTTGAAAACAGTGATTTGCTGTAACCCAGCTAAGCACATTCCCCTAGTCCCAACATAAAGCACAATAAACAATTACTTTCAAAAGAATTCAAGTTTCAAAAGTGAGAGGAGAAAGAGATTCTACATCATCTACTAATGACTGTTGTTACAGATTTTGCTTTACTCACACAATTGGCTGATGGACGGCATTATACAGCTCTTACAATTCTAAAGGGGATTGCAGCAGAGGGCTATTTCTTAGAATAGCAGTTTATTGTGGAGAAAAGGTCCTGAAAATGGAGACAAAAAGGAGACTTTTAATCAGAGCACTAATGTGGGCTGTCTGTGATGAAGCTCTTATCATTCCACCGCAAGCAGTGTATGGCACTCAAAGACAGATTCTGTAGAACAGTAATAGAGGCTTTTAAATCATTATTTGCACTTTAAACATAGGGAGATATTTGATTGCTTCACAAAACATTACTCAGAAAGGACAATAACTGGGAAGATGAGTTATGACCTTTTTTTTTTCCTGGACACTGGAGCCTGTGGTTATTTCTTACTAAAAGCAAATCCGGTAGTTCAGGCCCAGTTAATTTAAGTTCTGTCTGCAAGAAGCCTTCTAATTAGTGACAGTTTCATTGTTCCAATGACATGGATATATCTCTATAATGGAAAATAATAACATGAAAGAAAAGTGACTGATGTGGGAGGTGGGCTAGTCCCATAATGGACTTTGAATATCAAGACAAAAAAATGCAGATAAGCAGGTGTCAGCTCAAGGGAAGCGTAACTGCCTACGGTGATACTCAAAGGTGAAGAAATACCTAACAACAGCTCTGCCTGAAGTGTAAGGCTAGAAGGTTTTCACTGACACCTTCTGAATTAGATTCATCACTTTAAGAAAGAGACTATCGTAGCTTTAATGCAAAATGAAATAATTTGTAGCTATTAAAACAAGGTGCCAGAAAATTGCATTTTGCCATAGCAGGTACTTAGCTGCAGTCTTCTGGTCTCTTTCAGATGGAGGGAAATCTTTTATTGTCATGGCCTTTTTGGTACTCTGAAACACTATGGAAGTCCAAGGGATTCCAAGATGGAGTTCACATAATTTGAGAGCTGGTGACCTTCACTGAAAGTCATGTTACAGAGTAAGTATTTAAGCTGCTGCTTCATTTTTTATTATTAACACATTGGGGCTTCAAGCTATTCTACACACAGGTGCCGATTTTGGTTAGGCAGCGGAAAAGCTGAATGATGCTTGTGGTTTATTTATTTATTTATTTATTTATTCATTCATTCATTTTATTTCAGTTGAATAGAAAAGAAATGCAATATTTGTGATTAACTGAAAAATTCTGCTTGTATTGTTCTGGCAGCTTGCAAAACAATTTCGTACAGCTCTTGAATAATACGGAAGAATACTGAATCCAGTTGAAGTCGAAGGGTGACATTGGCAATTCTGTGCAAAACTGAAAACGGGTCCAAGTATTTTGCATGTAGTAACATGCCATTCAGGACTGTTATTTCACGCAAATGGAAGTGCACAGGGTCAATGAAAGTAACATCTAATGCACTGATGTATAAACAAAATTAATTACCCCCACAAAATATCCCAAATAATACAGACTTACATACAGTAAAGCAAAATATAATATAATTTAATAGGCTTATTTATCTTGCACTAAGACAGCTGTTACTTTTAGTAACAGTGTTCAATTTCTTCTAAAAAGAAAGAAAAATGAAAATGAGGATTTAGTTGCATAACTGCAAGCTTCCTGATTACTTACGGGCAGAATGTATCACTGTAAAACTATGATTTTTGTCCATGCCAAAAATTGAAAAAAAAAGCATATGATAAAATTGGGGAATCTGAGCTTGAATTCTTTTCAAAATCATTAATTTTCTTTAAAGAATAATAAATAACATTGTTTTGTATGAAATTCCAAGATAATTAGTTTATAATGCTGGCATCTTGAGAACTTTTGCAAATAATAAATATCCTTAAATGCATCAAAGATATTGGAGGTGTTCAGAAAAGCAGAGCTTTTGCATAACACTCATTTCCTCTGTATTCACTGTCATAACAATGAAAATGAAACTACTTGAAAACATTACCACAATATAAGAAATATTCAAATGTTTACATAGACTGTTTCCATTCAGTCTAAACTTGTTTTTAATATTACTCTATTTCAAGAACCAGAGAAAGTCGTTTGAATTTTAATGCAAACAGAACCAATCTATGACTGTATCTAGACTCTCTTTGCCTTTATTTTTTATTTCAGATTTTATGCTTTGAATGATTACTTTGTCTTACATGTGAAGTGGAAATTTAGATATATTTTTTCCGTTTAAATGTTACTTTAAGTGCCATTCCCTCCTGCTAAGATAATAAGTCATTTGAGAAGGTGAAGAGCATAATTACAACAGTTCTGTGTCATCATATAAATATTCCAAGAAGCAGTGCTGTGTATTTATATCAGTATTTGATGGCAAGATCACATGACAAGGATGTGCTCACTAGAAAACAAAGTAGAACAGAGAGGTATAGAGTAGTTCATATACAAATCACATATTTGAATGGTGCTAGCTCTGAGCTTCTAGTATAGTAGAAGATCTGGTTAATCATTTTTCCTGGTCATATAAAATCACAGGATTTCTGTCTCTGAGGCTCACTAGCTTCTTCAGGATTTCCAAGAGGTAGAAGAGACTGGGAAAAATTGCCTTTTGAGTATGAAGGACAACAAAATCATTTTGCTGAGGTAAAAGATAAAGACGGAACATGGGCAAATATTGAGCACTAATATCAAAGTATACTGTAATTCTCCCTCCTCATCTTTCAAGTGCCCTACTCACTGCACTACCACCTTCACTGATGATTTATACTCTTTGCTGATGACCATCCAAAACATACCGCTTCCCTTTCGCTTCCATCGTTCATTCTGTTTGGCCCAATTGTTTACTTTCCACATTCACCTACAGTGTCATACTCTTGGTTGTCTCTGCTGAGATCACGCTTAGATTTCTCTCCTGCCCACCAGGCAGCAGCCAGCATTCGTACTGTACCTCCTCCTCTCCCCGCCATGCTGCAGCCAGTAGCCCTGCCTCGCCTTGCTTCCCTGCCCGTCTCACCTTCTCAACACCTTGTTCCCTCCACCGCTAGAACTCTTTTCCCCCCACCTTGAACTCATTTTTTTTTTCTGTATTCTCAACACCTCAATCTCTAATCCCATTAGTCCTTCTTTTCTTGTTTTTTCTCTTGCTCTGCTTTTTTATTCCATAAGAGTTTACTTTTTTCTAGTAACTAGGCTGATTTCCTTTTAATTCAATGTATTCTCCACTTTTAGCTGAATCTTCTTTTCTTGGCAGCTTTGCCTTTTCTCCCCATAGATATTATGTTCCAAATCTCACTGTATTTTTCCTAGTTGGGTTTTCATTTCCCTGGTCTGTATTAACAGCCTAAAAAAAATGGGTTAAATTCCCTTCAGGCATTCTTATCTATCTTACACTCAGACCTAACCTAGCTCCAAAAATGCTTTGAGATCACAGAGGTTTTTGTAAACAACTCTGTCTGTTAGTTATCTTACTGGTTATGCTGGACTACTAGATTGGAAGAGAAGGTCTTTTTTTTGCCAGTGTGTAACTCAATACTTCTCTACACAGGTCCATTATATTAATTGAAGTTCATACATAACAATAATAAAAAAATCAACTTTGTGCTGAGACAATACATGAAACATTTCTGTTAGTGATTTTTTTTTTTTTTTTGTCATGGAGAATTAACAGTATGTGAATGTAAGGAAATATAATGTACCATTTTATCACTTTAAACTTTGATTGAATAAAGAGAAAAAAAAGATAAGGATGTATTTCTGATGGTGGTGAGGATAAAACTAGAAAGTACTGGGATAAAATCAAGTCAAAAAGTGGCCTATTAAGGACATGTTTCATTGTGCTCTTCGCAAGCAAACGTTGCAAGCTGGCATTCAACAAACAAAGCTTGCTTTGCACTGGGACAGGAGATTACTTAACACAACGAGTGATTGATATGAACTGCAGAAATCTCCACCACCTTCCACCATAAAAGATAATAAATCATCTCTGCAAATGTACCCTACATAATAGCAACTACTTCACAAATATAGACTAAGGGTAGCATTTCCGAATAGAATGTCCTTCCTATATATGGAATTACTAACCTAAAACTGTGGACAAGATTTTTAAAAAAATTCACTTATTTATGTGGACACTAGTCTCCCTAGGTAAAAAGCAGGAGACACCTGACTTGAGTTGTTTAAACCTAGATTGGACAAAGTCATGGTAAACACTGTCAGGAAAAAATAGCAAGAGAAATGACTAAAAGTGTGTGCTTGCGTGTATTTATATGTATGTATGTACGTATGCATGCATGCACAAATACGAGTATATATGTCCTATTATAAGTATTTCCATTCATATATATATTTACCATTTATAATTTCTATGCTATTTCTAAAGCTCTTCAAAATAGATGAAATCCCAGATAATTTTTATTTTTTTTTTTTTTTTTTGGTGAGACGGTGAGATGTAATACAGTTTAACATAACCCTGCTGGCAGACAGAAAATTATCAAAACTTTGTGACTTCTGTCATTTAGTCATAGTAGGGATTTTTATTACAGAATCTTTCAGAATAACAGGAGAAATACATATATGACAACAGCCTGACAGGCACTCAAGAAAATTAACTAGTTAAAAGTTCTACAAAGAAGTGAAAGCAATTATTATCCCCAATTCATTGCTCTTTGTAATTTGTTCACATTATTTTTATCATCTAGATCTTAAAACGTGTTTTCTTCCTTTGCTGTTTTTTTTTGGGGGGGGGGGGGGTTGTTTGTTTGTTTTGGTATTGTTGGGGGTTTTTAATTAGCATTCATCACTGTCTGCAACAGTGGCTTGTGCATTAGGCACTTACTACATTTTAAATTCCACCCACATGCTCTTGCATTTCTAAGTACATGAGTCTGATGATTCTGCCACTGGGAAATGTTTTGTTTCATTTAAAAAAAAAATCAATTAGTTGAGCCTTGTACTTAAGGGGAACTTCTGTCAGATCTTTTGACTTGGAGGAATTGGATTGCAAAATGCCTTCCAGCTTTTTATATGACACCTTGACTGGACTTCTATCATTTCTCACTAATAATCAACGCAATTCATACTTAATGAGCATAAATAGTGGAATTTATACTTTTATCACATTTGGCAGCATGTAGGACAGCTACTGCATCAATTTTATTGAGAAACAGACAGATAAATTTTAAAAGTTTTCAATTTTGGGGACCTCTTTAAGATCTCATGCAGTGCTTGAAGGCCTTTATTATAGATTTATCATTAGTGGCTTTTCTCTTCTTTGAAAGACACTTAGAATACATACAAGCTATCACAAACCATCTCTTCTTCCTCCACACTACTATTTTGTAACATTCCGATGTCTTACCCTCTGGCTGTGTTGTGGTCATACATCTTATGTCATGTAACCTTTTATTTACTGGCATTACTTGAGTTTCCATTATACTTTTCTGGATCTTCTACCATGCAGTTTAAAATATTATCTTAAATCAACTGTCCGCATTACTTTCGTGATCAAATCCCCCTATGCAGACTTGCTTCCTCACAAACTCCATTTTAGCCAAACGAGCCAGCAGAGACCTGTCTTCATCTGCAATTTTTATTATACTGCCTAGATGTTGTACTTTCACCCATCTCCACTTCTCAGAAAGAGTAGTTTCACAAACTTTGTAGTGTAATAGCCAGCTTTCATTTTCATTCACTTTCATTTACAGTCATTATTACAAACAGCAACCCATGTTGCATATCTCCTCCCTAACATTGAATTTAGAGAACAAAATGAGACCAACAAAAACAAAAGAAACACAAACTTTGTGTGTTCCCACTCTCCTCTGGCTCTCACAGGACCTTTTGTATTTTCTGAGTTTGTTTCTTGTCATTCTATTCATGTCCTATACAGTGAGAACACAGTACCAGCACTTAACCATGAATTCTGGGCACGCTTGCCTATATTATGGGCTTTGGAAACATGATGTTCTTCTAGCTAGACTTCCCTGAGCTTTTTTGGAAGGGAAGAGACAGGATAAGTAGCATTAAAATTTTTCTTAGAGTATTTATTATTCTATATTTATATACTGGGTTATCTACTGTTTAGGTTTCTTTATTTTCTTTTCTAAAAGAAAGCAAAATGTTAATAACCGACAATAGTATTTCAATTGGCCACTGGGATGCTTTCTCTCTCCCAGACAAAATGATAGTGAGTAGGGAAATCACAGCAACAATATATTATTTTATGATACTCTTAAGTCCACTAATTCTGCCATAGCAGGTAGAATTATGCCCCTACCCATCAAGAATTATGGAATTAAAAATACATATGTATCTAGTATAAATAATGCCTCTTCTCACTAGTTAGATAAAAGACTGCACAGTCGGTACGGCAAGGCTATTAGAAACTTGAAGGGATGTATGGTCCTCCATATATTCCTGCAGGCATGATGACACCATAAAGTTGTTACCTGTTTCTTGTGGCTCACGTTAAGTGACCCAGCATCTAACATTCAGCAAAGTTAAGGGTAGTTATACTTTACATAGTGATATTCCCTACTGAAATGCTCCTCTAATAGTAGGCATGCTAGATAACAGGGTATAACTTCCCTGTGCAGTTAATTAAAAGGTGGGAGTTGAGGACAACAACAAAAGGTTTTGCTATTAACTGTTTTGTCTTTGTTGTACGTCTCTTTTCTAATCTTGTGGAAGGAGACACTAAAATGAAAAAAAAAACCCAACCAACTGATTACTTAGAAGTTGGGCTTCAGCATACTGTGTCTAGAGTTTCATGAAAAAAAGTCTCATTTGTGTTCCCTCCTCCCTCTTTACAAAGTGACACGAAAATCCTTTTAGATAGCTTACCTATTAAGATTACAGCTTTACTGAACTATAACAGAGCTTAACAGAGCTATGGCACTTTATCACGTCTGGACAGAAACAACTGTTTGGCTATCTCCAAAGAGTAAGAGAGAGCTGAGAGAGTTGGGGTTGTTCTGAGAGAGCTGGGGGCTTATAAGAAAGATGGGGACAGACTTTTTAATAGAAACTGTAACAATAGGACAAGGGCTAATGGTTTTAAACCAAAAGAGGGTAGATTTAAACTAGATATAAGGAGGAAATTTTTTACAATGAGGGTGATGAAATACTGGAACAGGTTGCCCAGAGAGGTTGTAGATGCCCCATCCCTGGAAACATTCTAGGTCAGGCTGGACGGGGCTCTGAGCAACCTGCTCTACTTGAAGATATATGTACCTGCTCATTGCAGGGAGGGTTTGGACTAGATGACCTTTAAAGGTCCCTTCCAACCCAAACCATTCGATGATTCTATGATTCTAAGAGTAAAACCTAGTTACTTCAAATTTAGGAGCTCCTGAAGTAGCTTTGTCCTGAAGTGAGTCATATAGAGGCTACCTGAGACCTCTCCAGCAAGTGGAATCTCTCAGCTGTCCTGCGTCCGAGACTGTAGCCAAGCCTGAGGACATTATGGGCTTTCACACTATATCTCTGAATAAGGAGGGGGAAACTATTCACCCTGGGCAGAAGAAAGGTAATAGATTACTTGTTTTAGCTGTGGCTGTCTTGAAGAGAAGGGATGTGTTCTTTATTTCCCCATATTACAAGCCTGGGGAAAAACAGGGATTCAATCTGAAACCTACTGCATATAACCAATGTAGAGCATGATTCAGGTAGATAAATGCAGGCATCTGGTATCACTTGAGATGCCCTGTGGTTTCCTGCCTGGCATTTACCTGATGTCTGTGTTCAAGCAGCACAGACAGATATGGAGAAAGGCATGGCTAATATACTCTAACTCTAATGCTATCTTCAAGTTACATGGAACAAGGTAATAGAAAATCTGAAAAAAGAAGAGTAGAGCATAAGAGGCCATGTTCCTCCCATTGTCTGGAGCTTCCAGGATCTCTTTCCCTCCCCACTCTCTTTGTTCAGATTAGACCCACTTCCACAATTCCCAAAAAAGCAATTCTGGACAGAATGACTAAAATATAATACCAAAATATATATCAGCTTTTATACTATGTAAAATATAAAAAATATGATATTTATATTCTGTGCAATAAAATAAAACGGGAAGATCAGAGAAACGCAAGCATGACCATAAGAGTCAGTTGCAGACAGAGCGTGTCACAGGTTGCTGAGTTGCAGTGTGAAGATACTATCACACTGACCAGCATGAACTTCCTTCAAGATATCTTGAGTTCAGGGACCATTCATTGTACAGGATATGGGCTTCATAAAGACTCCTCTGCCTCTCGCTCTCCTCTTGTGGAATGTATATCTTTAAATCATAAAATGTTATTTCATTGTCACTGGTTCCTATCAGCATGCTTAGTATTTCTCATGACACATACACAAACAAACCCAGAAACTCAGCTTTTGTTATTTCTATTCTACATTTGTATTGACTTACTCAGAAAACATACAAATGCAGCAGGTATATAAGAAATAATTAAATGGCAGAACCCTAGCTGGACTTCAGTCCCAAGGGCTTGGTCCGGTGTCTGAAAATATTTTATTCCACTCCAAACAAGAACTACTGTGTTAATCCCCCTGGAATGCAGCATTTATTACTTACCCGGCAGGTGTGAAGTGTTGCATGCTAAACGGATTATCTCCCCCTCCTTCTCTCCACCTCCTGCTTTGTTCAGGCAAAGCAGAAGAGGAGAGGGAGGAGATAATCCTCTTCAAATGGAGCATTTATTACCCTAGATATGGGCATGAAGTGCTGCTTGCTGAGGGGAGTTAGCATAGGAAAGTCTGCTTATACAAGTGTTAAACCCCATTGTAAACAAATGAAAGCTTCATACTAATCTGACCACTGCTTTCTTGAGAAAGTTCAGGACTTTTTACTGTTCTTTACAATAGTTAGAATTCCCAATATTCAAGCCATATCCTTATTGTCGGATTGTTGGTATTGGGCCTTTTAGATAACAGATACAGTCAGTTACAGTGGTTGTAAAGCAAAGTTGTGATTTGGTTTTTGGGTTTTTTTGTTTGGGCTTTTTTTTGCATTTCCTTTTTTTTTTTTTTTTAAACTTTCAGATTTAGATCTGCCAAAAAGATCTGTTTAACTGTTGGTAGAGATTTGGAATGAAAGGATTTGCTCATTTCAAGAGCATCAATTCTTCTTTCTGTTTCACAGACAACTGCCTTTGCGAGCAATTCTCCATGTTGTGGGTGTGACATTTCTGAGCATATTCCCAATCCTTATCAAGTCCATTTGTTTAGAGGAGCAGGATGAAAAACAGATTTGGCTCTAAAGATACAAAGTAAAACCTTAACCAAAAAAAAAAAAAAAGAAAGTGGTTTTTTTCTCTAAAAGAGCATTTTCTGCAGAGGCCTTATTATTTAGTAGTTTTATAATATATTACACAGGCACATAAAAACTGCACTCTAGGCACACAGACTGAATCTCACGGTTTTGGTTCTCAAAGGGTAGCCAAGTTACCAAATCATACATTCAGACAGGCTTAATCAAATTCAGGGCATGCACTAACCAATAAAAGTTTGTGGCATTCATGGCTGCTCAGAAAACGACAGAATTTCCCAACTTGTTCTGTTTTCTACAGCATATCAGAAGTTTTGGCTTATTTCATCCAAAGCAGTGAGAAGAAATGAAAGAGGGAATGAGCCAGGAAATAAATACTGAAGCCTAAGTCTGTCAACAGATATGCTCTTCTAGAAGAGCTTAACTCTTACAGCTGTTTTTCCCTCTCCTGCTTTAGATGAGTTTGAATAATATATGGCTACCCTTTTCTGGCTACAGCTTCTGTAGCAGTTTATTACCCCCCAACCCAGGTGCAGCTGGAAGAGGCTCTCCTGTGGTGAGTCCCTCCTTCATTTCAGTCAAAATCAGGTGGGTCAGTGCTGGGCCATGGCAGTCTGAGTCATCCTAAATCAGCCTTGCTTATGCCCCTACTCTGGATCCCACCATGCAGTTCTCTCCACCCTGGTGTCAGCCCGGATGCTACTCTGTGCTCATTTGGAACCAGTTTGGTTTGATAAAACTTTAAAATATAGGAAAATGGTATCACACAAGGGTGAGCACCAACACAAAGGACAGAGAACACCCATGTGGCCATACGGCAAGAGACAGAAAGGGACCCTAGTGACTCCAATTTAAGTTGGTCTTCTTTTGTATTTGACCTAAGCCCATTTTGCTGGAATGGGTCAGGGAGCAATCAGTGGAGTCTTAGTCAACAGATTAGTCCTGCAATCTCCTGCAGGAACAGTGCACTACAGCAGTGAGGGAAGGGGTTACTGGCTGTAGACACAGTAACCTCTGGAACTGGGAGGGAAGTACAGCGAGCCTGCCCACATTTTCAGAGCAGACAGAATTACAATTATGACAACACCAAAGGCTATGGTTTGCAATTATAATTTTTATATCTAGACATGGGGAATATAGAGAAAAGTGATTGGTACAAGTAGGTAAGAAAGTATTCTAATAAAAATTGTTCCTTGAAGCAAAGAGGCTGATAATTCTGTGGAAGCAACTTTGGGGAACATAACTCTGGCTGTTTCTTTGTAGCCTCATGCAACTTCATTGAGTCCTAAAATTTCATACAAGGTATTCGGTGTATCTGTATTGCCAGAAGAATTCTTCAAGGAGAAAGATATCATTCTGCATGTTCTCATGCAAACTGAGCTGCAGGAGCAGGTTTGCCAATTAGGAAATCAGTACAGAGTCTGATATACACTTAACCTAGACTTCATTACGGAAAACTTTAAGGACAAAGTCCCAACATGTCTAGTCCTATTTTTAACTGTCATTCAGATATATAAAATGCAAACAGCACAGCGGGTGTTTCCAAAGTAAGAAGAAACAAAGGAAAAGAAAATTGCCACACAGACAATATTTCCTTGTACTTATGCCAGCTGGCAATGTAGATGCTTGGTTAGACTGACATTGATTACATCACTCTCTTGTGCAGAACCTCTGATATTTCGTACTTTCCGTATCTCTCTTAACTGTGTGAAAACTTTTGTGTGTGACTTGCTTCTCTCTTTCCTTTGAGAGAATTTCTAATTCATTTGCGGCACTACCAGCTTTTCAGGATTCATGTAGAGGTTCAGTACCTATGCTTGCCTTTATTTTCAGCCATTGACGACGTGCTACAGATGAGAATTAAAGATAAGATAATAGCATGCCTAGTATTGAAGTGCCTAAAACACCTACTTTGTTCCAGCAATGCAGTTACTCTCTCAGTGCAGTCTTTTTATTCAATTCTGAGGAGAAAACCCTCCAAGGTAATTTAATGTTTGCATCTATTTGTTTTATACAATACAGAATGTTGTGAAGGAAAATATTTATCCAAAGTGTGCCTCTTTGAAGAACCAGAACATTCAAGAAGCTAGCATGGTTGATGTAAAAATGGGTTAGGATATATGTGATCGCATTCATAATGCAAATACACATCTAGATTTTCTGTATAGGGCATTAAGCTCTGTATTTTGCTGAGTCATAGGATCTGCTTAAATGACAAGGTGATTCAGTGATGAGAGGATACTGTTTGAATTCTGGGGTTTTTTTATTCAAAGGGCTAGGTACTGTACTTGTGAATACTGGGTAACTGAATAGTTAAGGCTCATTATGCTTTCAGTAGATATTTTGTGAATCCAGATATTTCATTAGTGCATTATTTGCTTTTTTCCTACTCACTATTCTCCTGCTAATAAATTTGTCAGGCAGTAAAGGAACAGAAATACCATAAGATCAGTTGAACTGAACAGCCAATGTAAACAATCTGTCATCTCTGTATAACACATCCAGAGCATTCAGAAAATGCTTATGAATTCTAAGTATGTTCACAGCCAATCTGCATGCCTCATAAATGTTTCTCAAATTAATGAAAAAACAACATTTGTCAAATTTCTCTTTGATGAATATTATTCAGTTTGTATTTGTTTCTTCTCCAGCCTGTAATTTTTTTCTTGCCTGTCAAGAGAAAAGGAAATCATAATAGGATCTGAAAGAAATAATTGAAGATGCAAGAAGGATCTTGTTATATAACTGTATTTAACAACAGTGTTGGTAGGTCATTTTGTATTCATTTGCAGGCGACACATGATGTCTCTATGGACCAAAATATCTTTTATTTGGTGTTTTAACAATTTGGTATACTAAGTACCTTCTGAAAAGCAGAGTGACTCACATTGGTGCTACGCAGAGTTTAGTGACTCCTAGACATACAAGATTTTTTAAGAAATCCAGTATAGTTATCAGATTGCTGGTGTGTAGTTTGCACTGAGCTCATTCACTTCTAAATAACCTGTCCTTTGTGTTTTTCTGACATAAAAAATTGCCTTAGATAGCAACAAGATGAGTCATCTCTGAGCCTTCCTAATGAGATCACCAACCCAACTTTAGCACGCTGGACGCTATTATTCCTCTGTTACAATCCGTTTCCAGTACTGTGGGATCCACCATAGTTTGCAGAAGATTCTGGTAAAGGAAAGACTTAGGTGTGATTGACTGTATGATGTGGTCAGTATATGCTATGGGCAATGGGTGTGAAACGGGATCATGAGAACGCGAAGATCTGAACTAAAGAGTTCTTTTTTCCCCCTCATTTCTGCCTATTTTCTTGGCTTATTGGTACCTATTATCTGTCGAAAAAGAAAAATATGGAGGAGAGAGATCGGAAAACAACCTTAATCTATTACCAGAGTGAAGATGGTTTCCTTCTGTTCAGTTTAAAAGACTAGCCTGTAATTTGTTTGTGTAGGTGTATTACAAAAGACTGGCCGATAGAATTTTTTCACCAAAAATACATTAAAAAGCAAATATTCGACAGTATTTTTCAGAAGATTTCCACAGAAAAAAGTGTTTTAGGAGATCAGTGTGTTTGGCTTGATTTCTCAGCACCTGACACATTTCTCATACAAAATATTCAATCAATAATCATCCAGCATGCATTTGGTGCTCATTCTATATAGTTGTTCTTTATTATTATTTCAGTACAGCAAAAACTTCCTCTGTGTTTTGTGGCAGAGGGTTTTATTCTGTTTCTAAGTACATTTATGCATGCTGAAAGTTAGCTAAAGGAAAAGCAAATCCTTAGTCATCCTGGTGCCACAGCAGCAGCAGCAATGAAAATGAATAGGCTGCAACTGGATTGCTGCAGTGGAAAACAGCTGAACAGAACTAGACTGAACACTTTATGAAGGCTGGAGCTTTCATATATTCATCCATAAAAGTATCACAGTACAAAATGCACCTAGAGAGATGTAAAATAAAAAAAGTGTCTGTTCATGCCCTCAATGACCTGTTGGGCAATATGGTTTCTTTACCTCTTTCAGTATATGAAAACACAGTAATTTTCAGTACAGCCATACTCAGCTATCCATCACATTAATGACAAGTGTGACAGCAATTCAACAGCAGCAAAGCAATTTTTTCCTGTAAGAATCAACATAACGGGGTGGGGGGAGGGGGAAGGCAGAGGGAGGGGGATTTTTTGCAGAGAGCTGAGAAATACACCCAATCTAAACACACAAGCACAGTTTATATGGTTTAAGGAACAGAGAGGCAGAAACAGGGCTATCAGGATCACCAGACAGAGGAGATGTTGGCCTTTTGGCATCTGGCTTTTCGATGAAGACCACTGTTAGAAGGATCTCAGCTGCTTTGTCTATAAAAACTGAACATTCCATGTAAATTTTTTTACTTACACATTCTTAAGGCCTCTCTCTGCACTGTCATCATCTTCCTCAGATAAATCAAGGCCAATAAAATCAACTAAGGGTGAAGGACAGAAAAATGAGGTAAGGATGGTTATCAGACCTGAGTTTAACTATTGGCAATGGAACTCAAATAATTGAAGTAATTACTCAAGTAATTGAAGTAATACCTGGAAAAGCAACAAATTTGCTAAACTGAATTATGTTGTGATCTGAAACTGATAAAGGCAAGTGACTGAAGTTAACTTAGAATATTTCTTGGCAAGAATTGTCTGATTTTTATAGTACATATTAAAGAAAGTTGCAGCAGTTGTTTTTCAGCCCTGGAATTAGCAGCAGTGGTTTTTCAGCTCTGGAATGACAGACTTGTGTACCAGGAGAACTATATGCAAATGTGAAATATATCAAATGTTTCTTATTAAGAAAATAGTTATGTGAGGAGGAGGTCCTTCAAACATCTTCAGAACCAGGATTCATGAACTATCCCTTTATATCAAAGCCTATTTCCAAAATGCGAAGAAAGTAATGTGTAATATGAAGAACAATCCAGAATGGTCCAAAGAAAGAGCTGAAAAATGGAAACAAAAGCAGGAAATTCAACTGTAAATACCTGTTGACATTTTGCAAGCCAGCTCTTGACCACAGAATGATTTGTTGTGGCCTACTGCACTCACTCCAGAAGACCCACTCTTATATCCGTGTAAGAGGAGTAGTAGGAACAGGAGACATTTTCCTGCAGCACCTGTGTCACAGAGGCTCACACAGTCAAATTAAACAGATGTTAAACTCAACAAAATTTATTCTTTAACCAAAATAATTTAAAACTCCTACAACATTAGTAAACCACCGGTTCAGTGATGTAAGGGGAAATTAATACTACACAACCGACTTAAAAATTCTTAAGCTTTAGAAATGATGACCCAAAATGCACGTATCACTCACCTAAAAGATCAGGGCTCTCAACTGTGAGGAGTTTCCTTAGGCAGCGTCCCAATCCAAGGGGAGAGTCCCCAACTGCAGACCCACTGCTCCGAGCAGGACTGGCTTAATTTGCCCTCCGACGGGGCTCTGTTTATACCCTAGTCAAATCTGATGTGTGGTCATATGGTCAGCAGTCTACAAACTTCTCTCAACTGAAATGTTTCATTGGCTGAGGGCCTTGTCTGTCGACCAAAGGGCCTTGCCTTTCCTATCCCTCAACCGAGGTGTGTACGTGATGGCGTCACTGGCTGAGGTGTGTACATGATCACAGTCACCACGCGGGTCGGGCGACTCGACCCCCAAACCGTGGCTTCTAGTTTAAAGTCTTTCCTTTCAGCGGTTGAGAAGTTTCAGTCTCTATCAGGGCGGGTGTACCTGCCACAACCTGGAACAGACAATTATTTATACTTACTAGCCAGTGGTACCACCCTTGAGAATTGTTCTGACCTTGACAGCCAGTATTTACTACTAAGAAGGTTGTCCCACTTCACATCAAACCATACAAGCTTAGACAGGGAAAAAGTGTTTCTAGGAAGACTAATGACAAAGGATTAACAATTAAGAAAACATCATAATTACCATACTTTCAGTGTATACAGAAAATTGAATCTTTGTAATGGTTCCAGTGCTTTTCATTTTTTTCTTGGTCAGTTCTAGCAAAGTAAGAAATACTAGGATTTATACTGCTGTTCCCAGACCAAGATTTACCTGAGGAGTTTCCTAGAGGAGTGGGAATATAGCTACCTGTTATCTGGATGATATTTTCCTTCTGCCTAGCATGTTTAGCTAATCCTAAGTGTAAATTCTTTTGAGAAAAGCAGTATGTACATTGGCTAATGTAAAGTTATTTACTGGGAGATGAATCTCTGGACAAAGTGTTTTAATTTTGTAACCAAGAACTGAATACCACCTAGCCCATACACAGGAAAAATCCCTTTGAATAGCTGTATATTGTTACAATGTACTATCAGACCCCACGTGAACAAATATTCCCACCAGTGACTTTGTTGTTTCCCAACTAATTACAGAGAGCTAAGTCAACTCCTTCTTCAGGAAAACCACACTTAGAGAATGTTTACAAATAAATGACTGGTTTGAACTCAGCCATTTCCTGTCCTTTCTCCAACTGTTGGTGTTAGTTTTTGATCTGTTACTGGCGAGGAAGCTTATGCAAAACTTTTCTTAGGAAGTGGTGGGAGAATGGACAGGACAGAGAGCTCAGGAGAAACCTGAGCACATTGCAGATGCTGGTTCACTGTCATACAGGTACATGCACATCCACAGGTTCACACTGATCAGAGCAGGGGTGAACAGTATGCATTGCTCTTCTGTAGTAGGGCCTATACCGACAGGACAAGGGGCAATGGTTTTAAACTAAAAGAGGGTAGATTCAGACTAGGTATAAGAAAGAAATTTTTTACGATGAGGGTGGTGAAACACTGGAACGGGTTGCCCAGAGAGGCTGTAGATGCCCCATCCCTGGAAACATTCATGGTCAGGTTGGACAGGGCTTTGAGCAACCTAATCTGGTTGAAGATGTCCCTGCTCATTGCAGGGGGGATTGGACTATATGACCTTTAAAGGCCCCTTCCAACGCAAATCACTCTATGATTCTATGATTCTATAATTCTGTGCATGGAACAGTGGTAAGACACAGTGGGAACTATCTGACCAGGTGATTCACAAGCCTCTCACAGAGTCATGGTCCACAGACAGCACCAGTTAACCACTATTCTGGATAGTGCTGTTTACCACTGCATCTGCTGTGCATAAGGACAAGGGAGTAATATCAACTTCATCAGGACATTCATTCAGTGTGCCAGGGGAGGTTGTGTGTAGAGCTCCATCTGTCCAGACAGCAACTGCTCTCAAGTCTGTTCAGAGCTCCCTATAACGTAGTGTTTATATGCAAGATTTCTTTAGACTTTCAGAGAAGCGATGGAAATAATGCTTGGTTGACTCTTCTCTGTGTCTCCCACAAATTTGTGAACACTGGTTTAATTGTGGCCAATTTCATCTCTTTACATAATAGCTAGCCAGGAAGATAAAGTAGTTTTTTCTAACGTGGAAGTAGAGAATCATCAATGTCTGCCTTATCTTTAAGTTCATCACATGTCTTCTGAAGAGGAACATAAAGCCTGAAGATTTAGGTTTTGGCCATGTTACTTATCTAAACAGCCATACCAGCCTGAGAGTAATCCATAATCAGTATGTGAACTTTCTTATATTGTCAAAACTGAAGTGGGAATTGAACAGCCTTCCTTAGTTTTTTAATGCTTTTGATCCCTCTTACATTCTTTATAGTATCACCGATTAAAGTAGGTAACAGTGGCCAGCATAACATTAATCAGCTTAGAGGAAATGATGAGCAGCTTTTTCAGCTTCTGTCTTTTCCCTTTTCTTTTTTGGTTACAAGACAACCCTTCTTTCTGTATCCCTGAATCAGCATTCTTCAAAAAGAAAAAAAAAAAGGAAAAAAGTTATTTATTTCTACTTGGAAAAGATTAAAATGTTTAAGCATTTTGTGAAAACACTTGAATGCAGAACTGTGACCCTCTGTTCAACCTCACACAGGATAATTGTAGAGAGGGAGTATTTATCGGACTACGTGAACTGAATACTTTAGGGGTTTTCTTATCTACTATTTCCCTTCCTCTTTTGCAAAAACAAGTTTTGATGGAAATCAGAAGTAGCTCTGCAAAAGAAAGGAAGTGCCAAATTACATGTCAGTCATAAATGAAAAGAATACCAAGCCCATAAATTTTATACACTTACGTATATAAAGTTAGCTGAAGATATGTGCTGTAGTTCAGAAAATGACCCATATCTCAGGTTCTACAATAACAAAGAAATTAAGTTCAGTAAGTTTTCTCATAACATTTCTGCAGTTCCAAATGATTCTCCAAAATTCTTTGGATTAAGCAGTGAAGAGCTAGATTTTTCTGAATTTCTCAAAGAAAAAACAAGCAAGCAGGTCCAAGATTCCAAGTTATCATCTCCCTTTTGTGAAAGAAAATGAAAAACAAACCAAAAGGAAAAACAAAACAAAACCCCAAATTAAAATTAAAAGCGCATACAGGAAGTTGTGATAGATGTAGTTGAAGCAAACATAGGACTTCCAAGAGCAGAGAGGGTAAAAATTCAATTCCTCCATCAAAAAACTGTAGCATAGGCAAAGTTAGGTGTTCCTCAGCTTAAAAGGTTCTGGCTTCAGGTCTTCTTAAATTAGCCTCCAGTGAGACATCAGAGGTAACTTTAAGTAGTTGATATGAGTGACTATCCCTCCTGCCCAAGCGGAAGAAATGAAAGTAGAACAAACCAATGAGCAAAGAGATGAATGCTCTGTAATAATTACATCTGATTTTTCATTTACAGATATCTGATTAACTAAGATACAAAAGGAAAAGTTTATTTTAATGAGTTTGAATGGTAGTTTCCATGAAAACCGGTAACAGCTATTAAGTGGCATCACTGAACATGGTAAAGAAACAAAGAATATCTCTACCATATAAAGCTGCATTTGAGAAGTTGGCCAGTACACTGAAATTCAGCATTCCTGATCTTATCACAAGTGTCTTTAGAATTTAAAATCAATACACTTAGTCAAAATAGAAGAGATTGATTAAGCTGGTCCTACAGTATCTAAAATACACTAGATGAACCCCATGCTAAAAGTATTTATTTTTCCCTATTGTCTGTTAAGGGAACCTCTGATGATTTACTGATCCTGATACATCTGTACCATAGATGTTAAAGCAGGTGAGATGAATGTCACCCTTACTGTTTAATTTCATCCCAGGTATGATGTAGAACCCCAGAGAACAAGTGGTTTGTTTTAATCCTATGTCAGAAAAAGAAAGTCACCTGCTTAATTATAAGCAACACTTCCCTGAAACATCTATATTTTCTTTCAAGGAGTCTCATTCAAATACTGGCCAGGTCTGACTCTTGTCCATTTATAAAATCTGACAGATTTGTTGCAGCTTCAAAGAGATTTCCCTTTCTCCTATACTGACATTTAGACTTGTCTGGAGAAAAATTTCTACAGTTTAAAGGTTTGTACAAGATAGTTTATACCACTGTTTAGTGCTGTTCCACAAGAGCCACTGTAGAAGTTTCCAAAAATTCCTCCAAAATATCCCTTATGATTTTAAAAACTTGTGATTTTCATTTGACTTGAGACTTCTCAGGTTTTCTTTAAATGTTGTAGGGGATCCAGTCAATGTGAAATCTTCAGCTATATTGTCAGTCAAAATTCAAACCAAGCTATTTCCTAAGCCAGGAAGAAAAGCAAAACTTGTTTCAAAACAGGCCTTCAAAGATCCATATGAAACTCTGTGCAGAAATGAGACAACCTCAGGCAGCAAGGCAATTACATACAAACAGTATTTTTACAATATTACTGCACTGCTTACAGAGACTATGAAAACTCATGTTCAGTAGCTATTATTTTTTCTGGTTTAGTTGCAGTTTCTATCTCTTTGCTAACATAAAGAGTATAGGTGAGGACCACTAATGGGGCAGCACAGAAATGGCTTTGAACCAGTTTAGTCTCCATCTCCCTGTGGCCTCTGTTTTTTTGGCAGAATAGGCCAGAGTAATACCAAGTAATTCCATTAGCCACCCCCTCTAAATTGAATAAAATAATATTATCACAAGAGGTGGAAATATCACCCTGTTCAAAAATCTACGTAGTGTTATCATCAGAGGTATATCAGATGTTTTATCAGAGCCTGAAACAAAATAATACAACCATATAAAGAAAAGCCCCTAGGTGATTTTACAGCAGCTTTTGTCTGGTTCTCCTGAAGGCATAAAAGTAGTGTCTTGCCACAAATTTCAACACTTGTTTGTACTGGTTCAGTTAACTGCTGAAATAAGAGAAAGGTCAAAGATTCCAAGAAAAATCTGAATTTTTTACTAATTTACTGTTAAACCACCATGTAGTCAGATGAACTGACTTTGCATGACTACATTATGTGCACAAGAAAGCCTGTAGTCCTGTCCCTCTTTGTATGAACTAGCAAATAGTTCTATCTGTTCTGTGGAGCACTTTGTTCTTATCCCTGCTGTGCCCATGAAATACTAACCAGCCCTTTGTGAATAGCCCACGTTAAACATAAAGGTGATTAGCAAAGTGTGATACGTGTACTAAGGGGTGCCTAAATTAGTTGAAAATTAGTAAAATTAATTAGGTTTTCTGGAACCCACCACTGTATCATGCACATACTTGAGATTTTTACTGAATGGTAGATTTTATACCGAGTCTACATTATTCCTGTTCTTATCAGTATATCTTTGTCTGTACACAGAGCTGATACATACACTTCAATTGTTCATTGTTCCACAGCTTGTTACCTAGTTGTTATCTAATGACATAATGCTTGCTGTGAATGTCTTGGATCACCTCTGTATTCTTGTTCATTGGCAAAAGAAACTAAATATGCATCTTTTGTTCATTCTTCACATTTGATATTGTGGCAGCTGCAGCCTCTGTGTTGAGCGGCTCTGTCAATTTTCAGACAGATATAGTAAGAACCTGACTGGATAAATAAAGGCATACATTTCAGCTGGAGCTAGTCTCTGATCAGGGAATATGCTATGAAAATACTTGAAAATCTCCATCTTCTGAAGAAGAAATTAAATGCAGCCTTCAAAGCTGGTGGGATAAAAAAGCCAGGATCAGGAAAACAACAGGCAGAAGATGGAATTTTTGAAAACTTAATGAGTATATTTATTTCAAATGATAGTGAGTATGGGGAATAAAATTCAGGCTGATAATAAAATGTCTAGCAGCCTTGGAGCAGTGCTTCATAAATACAAACATTTTCATCATTTCTGAAATTTCTCAGAAAATTGCAAAAGAAATATTTTTAAAACAGTTACATAACCCACAACCAGAACACATACATACATGCATGTCTATTTGCTTTTGACTTTAGTGGGTCTACACAACGGGGAACATTGATTAATTCTGTACAAGTTAACTCAGTTTACGTCTTACAGTATAAACTCTGGGTTATAGACAGCTGTTGTCATTCTCATTTGGTTGTATTCACTATACAGAGAAAGCTACAGGTGCCATATTTATAGAGGGGTTAAACTGTGTTGTAAGTTGCATATCATTAAATTGGTAAAAAAGCATGTCTTTAGCACACTGGACAGAATGGTTACATGGCGATACAAAGAAGTGTAAGCATCTGTACTGCCTGATGCTTACCTTAACGTTGCCCTAAATCCAAACTCATAAGCTTTAACTGAACTGATAGAAGGAGCCTTAACACTTACAACTTTTAACTGATACTTTAACATACAGAAGATTGAGTGATATCGGTGAACTTTGCACTCTAAAGAGAAGTACATAGCTCATGGAGCTTAAATAATTCATTTAGGCTGTCTTTTGAAAAGTTAGTCAAAAGATTAACTTTTATTAGTTGTGCCTTACTAGCAATGTTTAGTGTATTTGTGATTTTCTGAATGTTGCTATATTTAGTGTACAGCAATAATCAATACATGCAGTAACAGGATACTCCTTGAATTATCTGTGATTCTGGTATTTTGCCTTCTTTTGCTTTCTAGGCTTTTGGTTATATCCAACTATATGTACTTTTTCCACAGCCAGGGCTCACCCATCTGGTCAGCCTGTCACAAGTCACAAACACAGGTCCAGATTCTGAAATGGCCCCAGAAATGTGGTTCAGACCACTCCTGAGCCTGGGATACCTTTAATCTTCCCAAGATAGGAGTTAGACCTATGAATCAGCCCTTAGCCCTTTTTTGTAGGCACTGCAATAAGAAGGACAGTTGATTACAGTGCTGTGCACAATTTCTGGAGGGTGTTACAGATGAACATTTTGCTCACCCTTTTTCTGACCTATTGGAAAGTTAGGTTTTGAATCCTTCTAGTAGATGATCAGCAAGAGGTCTGCTTGTCTGCCAAGAGAAATGATATGTCCTCTAACTCTGGAGGTATATCATGATGTTGCAGTTCCTCTGTTTAAACCTTTGGAAAGATAGTTGCATTTTGCTAGTATACTTCTCAAATTTTCAAATTTTCTATTTGGTTACTAATAAAAACAAAGTTAAAGGGTTAGGAAAACAATTTCTGTCATTTTACTATAAAATTGGATTACATTGCATTTTGTTACTCAATTATCTGAGGGATCTGTAAAGGTCTTACAGGGAAAATTACATTTATGACTTCACAGGGACTGTTGCTGAGTACTGAGAAGGAAAATAGCAATATGTCTATGCTAATAGATGTGCAAGTCACAACAGTGCCTAAGCTGTTTCCCTTTAATATCTTGACGTTATAAAGCTATTCTGCGTTGCTGTTGCCTCACGGTACCACTGTGGTAAACAAAGAGGACAATATTGATTAGGCTGAGTATACAGGGAAGACTAAAAGGAGGAAATGTACCCATCAAATTTTCTATAACTCCTTGGGAAAGTAGATGGCCTTCATAACCTTGAATGTACCCATTTTCTTTCTAGCTATTATTCTATGCCTTTGCAGAACCAGACTTTGCAATTGATAGAACCGTCTCTTTAAAGATGCAACTTTCATGTTTAGACAAATTGCTGGTGTATTGCGACTCAATAAAGCCTATGATCTTGATTGTCTATCTGATGTAGCCATGGAAGCAAGCGAAGAAAATGCTTTTGCAGTAGATGGTCTTCCTTTTTATTTAATCTCATCTTCCTAAATATTTTTCAGTTGAGGTTTTCCAGTAAGTACTGAGGGGAGTGCCTGCGCACTGTCACATGCTTGGGTTGGATTAAGTTGAGTGTTTTGTTTAAATATGTATATAATGCTCCACTTAGGGTTAGCATGCCACTGAATGAGTCACTGAGCAAACACGCAGGTACACAGTGTACTCTCAATTTAGGTAAATAAGAAATCTGTGAAGGAAATGAAGATTGTGAGGAGTGTTATATACAATGAAATATAAACATAAGTTTTATTTCCTTGTCATTTTCTTTAGACCTATAAACATAGCTGGGGAAGGTACATAAGCACGTATGTCACCTTAAGCTTATGAGTGACCTCTTTTATTTCAATTGGGATTTCTCTTCTACAATCCTGTAAACGCCATTTTCTCAACTTACCTTCCAGCCTAACCATTAAAAAATATACAGATGTGATAGAAGACTGGCATATTCCAAGGCATTGAAAAGAGAAAGTGTTTACTTTCTGTGTTAATTTGGGCAATGCATGTTCGTTGAAAAAGGCAAAAGAGAACATTCAACATTTGTAGGAGAAATAGACAAAGGTTTGTTAAGGCTGGACAACTGCCGAGAAGAAAAGAAAGTCTGGTGAAGATGTAATAGCAAGACTGTTTCATATGTACATAGCAAACTCCTATGGGAGTCTAATATTTGGGGACCCAATTTCAAAGCCTTTAAGTGGAATGATTGAGGGATAATATGATGAACAACTGATTTATGGGAACAAAAACATATCGGATTACCATACATAGCTTGACTTGTTTCAATAACCACATACAGGACACATCCTTTTGTTTGTGTACTCCATAAAGTCTTGTTCATGCACACAATGAGATCACGGATTAGCAAATCGGCCAATACTGAAAAAGAGACGTTACGAGAAACAAGTATCAAACTATGTAGATTACAGAACATAAAGTCCTTTTATATGCATGGGATACCCTTGTAAATCTAGCAAACTTATACCAACAGGTAGTCCTGTAATTTCCATGTTTTCAGCCTTAATGTGAAATTAGCAACATTTCCAAGTATGTGCAGATCCCTCTAGAATAAATATGGGATACTTTAAAAAAAGAAAAGGAAAAACTGGTTTATTTTCATATGCCAAGAAACTTTTATACATATGGATCACATTCCTGTACTGCTTTGCTCCTGGAAATGTGTAAATTTCCTTTGCACATGGAAATTTTTGCAGTAGCAGCTTTCTGTAATCGCTGACTTTGGCTCCAGCATGGAAAGCACTGAAATACAGGCCTAACCGTCACTATGAAAATACCAAGTATCTGTATTAAAAAATGGAATCAAAGAGGATAGCAAGTCATCCTTTTATTAATCTCCTAGATATTCAATGACTGTAATATACATGTTGTGATTGTAAGCATTTAATTTACATGACCTTCAAAATAAAGCACACTTCTTGCTGCAGAAATGCTACATTTTCATTTTTGAGGTTGACGGGTCCTAGGACAGGTAACATTTATGTTTAGAATTGCCATCTTATAAGTCTACAATCAACTTCACAAAATAGCCATGCAGGAACTAGAAATCTGAGCTCTGGTGTTCAGTGATTATAAATATATTCTTAAATAAATGAAGTTTGCTGTAGGCTCCAAAGAAAGTTCCATGATTTGCTTTTCTAAAGAAATTCTTCAATAGACTAGCAAAACTTTATAAGAAATATTAATCTGTAGAACCTGTGAAATTCAAAGATTAAGAATGTGACTTCATCTTAAAATAAATTCGGTATTCACCAATGCCTTATCTCTGTAGCCAGAAGACCTCTATACCACAATTTACCAATGAACATTTTCACCCAAGGAATGACATGTTTTAAGTAGTTCTGAAACTCAAATAGTAACTCATATTCCTCATTAGCTGGCAAACACCCTTTAAATTGGATTTTTATGGCCCACACACCAAATTTATAGCTGGACACTGTACAAAATGTTATGTCATTTCTAACTTGGTTATTAGTTTATACAAAATATGTATATCATTATTTTAAAACAGGAGAAAACGTGATCTTCAAAAAGCTGAAAAAGATAGATGTGACACGAATTTGTATTTATGTATGTGTGTTTTGAAAAAGAATGCATTTATATTTTGACAAATAATGATATATACTTACAGAAAAAATATGTAATATGTACGAGTTGAAGATTACTAAAACAATGTCTCAGTTCTCCGTTCAGGATTTTGAAATTTGATGGAAATTATGAATATCTATAAACTTATTTTTACATTTAGCAGTTTATAAGAAACTCACAATTTTATTGCCAGCTTTTGATTAGAGAAAACTGTGCTAAATAGACAAATATTCTAGTCAGTAATTATTGTGTAAACATAGAAATGCCATCTTTTGACTAATTACAGTAGTTATTTACTTACATTGCCATTGTCTTACTTAAAAAAACTGTATTTGCAGGTAACCACAGGCATTTGCACAACCCATGGAACTTCTGTTTCTATCAGAGATCTGTGAGAATGAAAGAAATCTCAATTTAGGAAAAAAACCCTATATTTAAATAAAGTTAAAAGGTTTCTCTGTGGTATCTCCAGAGTATCAGGGGAGAAAATGTAAAATTGTTTTCCAGTCACTCTGGTTTCTTCTTTACCAGGACTATTTTTCCTGGGCCCAAATTGCTGCGTCACCTATAACAGCCTGACCCTTACATAAGAGAGACCAACTTTCCCTCTTGTGACCATTGGAGATTGAAGATGTCCACGTGCTTAGGCTACAGGTAGACAGCGCAGTGGAGCACAGCCCTGCTGCTGGGTTAAGGCACAAGATGTGCCTCCTCGTCTATAGGCCTCCAACACTGCCTCTGCCTGATAAAAAGCCTAGGAGCCTGCAAATCTCATAGCACCTTTCTGCATACTACATTCTTCCCTCTGGGAAGAAACCCCAGGTGAACTCATCTACCACAGAAGAGTTAACTGATGTGTTTTGGCAGCCAGGACAGATTCATAGAATCATAGAATTATAGAATCATTTAGGTTGGAAAAGACCTTTAAGATCATCGAGTCCAACCGTTAACCTAGCACTGCCAAGTCCACCAATAAACCACGTCCCTAAGCACCACATCTACACATCTTTTAAATAACTCCAGGGATGGTGACTCCACACTTCCCTGGGCAGCCTGTTCCAATGTTTGATAACCCTTTCAGCAAATAAATTTTTCCTAATATCCAATCTAAACCTCCCCTGGTGCAACTTGAGGCCATTTCCTCTCGTCCTATTGCTTGTTACTTGGGAGAAGAGATCAATGCCCACCTTGCTACAACCTCCTTTCAGGTAGTTGCAGAGAGCGATAAGGTCTCCCCTGAGCCTCCCTTTCTCCAGGCTAAACAAACCCAGTTCCCTCAGCCGCTCCTCATAGGCCTTGTGCTCTAGACCCTTCACCTGCTTCGTTGCCTTTCTTTGGACACACTCCAGCACCTCAATGTCTTTCTTGTAGTGAGGGGCCCAAAAATGAACACAGTATTCGAGGTGTGGCCTCACCAGTGCTGAGTACAGGGGGACGATCACATCCCTAGTCCCGCTGGCCACACTATTTCTGACACAAGCCAGGATGCTATTGGCCTTCTTGGCCACCTGGGCACACTGTTGGCTCATATTCAGCCGGCTGTTGACCAACACCCCCAGGTCCTTTTCTGCCAGGCAGCTTTCCAGCCACTCTTCCCCAAGCCTGCAGCATTGCATGGGGTTGTTGTGACCCAAGTGCAGGACACAGCACCTAGCCTTGTTGAACCTCATACACTTGGCCTCGGCCCATCGATCCAGCCTGTCCAGATCCCTCTGTAGAGCCTTCCTACCCTCAAGCAGATCAACACTTCTGCCCACCTAGGTGTCATCTGCAAACTTACTGAGGGTGCACTCAATCCCCTCATCCAGATCGTTCATCAAGATATTAAACAGAACTGGCCCCAATACTGAGCCCTGGGGAACACCACTTGTGGCCGGCCGCCAACTGGATTTAGCTCCATTCACCACAACTCTTTGGGCTCGGCCATCAAGCCAGTTTTTTACCCAGCAAAGCATATGCCCGCCCAAGCCATGAGCAGCCAGTTTCTTCAGGAATATGCTGTGGGAAATGGTGTCAAAGGCTTTCCTAAAGTCTAGGTAGACAACATCCACAGCCTTTCCCTCAGCCACTAAGCAGGTCACCTTGTCATAGAAGGAGATCAGGTTAGTCGAGCAGGACCTGCCTTTCATAAACCCATGCTGACTGGGCCTGATTGCCTGGTTGTCCTGTACGTGCCGTGTGATGGCACTCAAGATGATCTGCTCCATAACCTTCCCCAGCACTGAGGTCAGACTGACAGGCCTGTAGTTCTCTGCATCCTCCCTCCAGCCCTTCTTGTAGATGGGTATCACATTTGCCAAACTTCTGTCAACTGGGACCTCCCCGGTTAGCCAGGACTGCTGATAAATGATTGAAAGTAGCTTGGTGAGCACTTCCACCAGCTCCCTCAGTACCCTTGGGTGGATCCCATCCGACCCCATAGACTGGTGTGTGTCTAAGCGGTGTAACAGGTCACTAACCATTTCCCCTTGGATTATGGGGGCTTCATTCTGATTCCCATCCCTGTCTTCCAGCTCAGGGCGAAACATTTTTTATTGTCTTTTATGGCAGTAGCCAGATTGAGTTCTAGCTGGGCTTTGGCCCTTCTAATTTTCTCCCTGCATAACCTCACAATATCCTTGTAGTCCTCCTGAGTGGCCTGCCCCTTCTTCCAAAGCTCGTAAACTCTCCTCTATTTCCTGAGTTCCAGCCAAAGCTCTCTGGTCAGCCAGGCCGGTCTTCTTCCCCCCCAGCTTGTCTTTCAGCACATGGGGACAGCCTGCTCCTGTGCCTTTAGGAGTTCCTTCTTGAAGATAGCAGCTCTGCTGACCCCCTTCCTTACTTCTCCAAGAATCAAAAACTCTATCATTTCGTGATCGCTATGTCCAAGATGGCCTCCAACCATCACATCACCCACAAGTCCTTCTCTGTTCACAAACAACAGGTCCAGCGGGGCTCCTTCCCTAGTTTGCACACTCACCAGCTGTGTCAGGAAGTTATCTTCCACACACTCCAGGAACCTCCTGGACTGTTTCCTCTCTGCTGTATTGTATCAGTATCAGTATCAGTATCAGTATCAGTATTGTATCAGTAGACATCTGGTAAGCTGGAGTCCCCCACGAGAACAAGGGCTAGCGATAGTGAGACTTGTCCCAGCTGCTTAGAGAATATTTTGTCTGCCTCTTCATTCTGGTTGGGTGGTCTATAACAGACTCCCACCATGATATCTGCCTTGTTGGCCTTCCCCCTGATTCTTACCCATAAACACTCAAACCTATTGTCACCATGATCAAGCCCTAGACAGTCAAAACACTCCCTAACATACAGGGCTACCCCACCCCCTCTCCTTCCTTGCCTATCCCTTCTGAAGAGTTTGTAGCCATCCATTGCAGCACTCCAGTTGTCTGAGTCATCCCACCATGTTTCTGTGATGGCAACTATGTCATAGTTTTCCCGCTGCACAATGGCTTCCAGCTCCTCCTGTTTGTTGCCCACGCTGTGTGCATTGGTGTAGCTGCACTTCAGTTGGGCTATTGATCCCACCACCTTTTGGGGAAGAAGCCTTAATTCCTATGTGACCATTCTCAGGTGCTTCTGTGGTTTCTAACACAATAACCCTTGTGTCCTTGCTGCCGCATGGATCTCCATCCCCTACCTCCACTGAGATGACAGATTGAAGGACCTCACTAGCATGCCATCCCTCAAACATTGGCATGCCGCCCCCAGGCTTATCTCTAGCGAGCCTGGTTTTATCCCTTTCCCCCTTCCAAATCTAGTTTAAAGCTCCTTCAATGAGCCCTGCTAACTGCTGTGCAAAGATCCTTTTCCCCCTTCGAGACAGGTGTACCCTGTCTGTCTCCAGCAGGCCTGGTGTCGTGTAACCTGACCCATGATCAAAAAACCCAAAATTCTGTTGGTGACACTAGGCTCAGAGCCAGGTATTGATCTGCTGGCTCTTCCTGTTTCTTCCCTCATCATTCCCTGCAACTGGAAGGATAGAGGAGAATGCTTCTTGTGCTCTTCATCCCTTAACCAGTCGTCCCAAGGCCCTGAAGTCTCTCTTGATTGCCCTTGGACTTCTTGTTGCAACTTCATCGCTGCCTACCTGAAAAATCAATAATGGATAGCAATCTGAGGGCCATACCAGAGTAGGAAGCTTTCTCATCACATCTTTAACCTGCGCCCCAGGGAGGCAGCAGACTTCCCTAAGAAGTGGGTCCAGTCTGCATATTGGGCCTTCTGCTCCCTTCAGAAGGAGTCTCCTATGACAATGACCCATCTTTTTTTCTTTATGGAAGCGGTTTTGATGCAGGGCATAGACCAACTTAACCTTGGTGACACCTCCAAGCTAGATGAACCATTGTCCTCGTTATTGTTTGGTTCCACTTGCAGAGCCTCATACCTATTATGCAAGGGCACCTGGGAAGGTGGGGCAGTCACAGAGGAGACGGGCCTGCTGTGCCAGGCAAGAACTTGTTGCCATTGCCTGCTTTCCCTTGAGTCAACACGTTCAGCCAGGTGGAGAGAGGATAGGGAATCCTCCGTATCATGTGTCCTGTTGGGCCTGTCCCAGGGAAGGTAGTAGGGTGCGATTCCAGTAGTCTCTCTCTCTCTCTCGCACTCCCTGACACTCCTCAACCTACTCACCTCCTCCTGGAGCTCTGTCACTAAGCGGAGGAGTTCCTCTACCTGGGCACACCTCCCACAGCTCTGCTCACTACTGCTGTCCAATACTGGCATAAGAGCAGGGCACACTCTGCAGCCTGGCACCTGGGTGGCAGCACGTTCCCACCAGAGCTCTGTCTGGGAACCTGAGTCAGTCGTGGCGGGTGCAGAGCTTAGAGAGGCCATGGCTTTCTGCTGGGTGGATACTAGTGCTCCCTGGTTGAGCTGGCAGAGCTTCAGCACCCCTCCTGCAGGCCTTTCCACGTGAACTGCTGCGTGAACTGCCGCGCCACGGCCTTGCTGCCACGCCACGCCCTGTTAGCTGGCCCTGTTCACAGTGCTCCTGGTCACTAGCGCTCCCCAGGGGCTTCTTTCATACGTGTCGGGGGGCTTGGCTGCCGTTGCTCCTGGCCCCGCTCAGGTCCCATCAGCCGCTGTGGCGCAAGCTGCGGGCTCCTGGCGGGTCTCTCGGCTCCCCCTGAGGTTTCCCCGGTTCAGGAAACCCCACTGTGCACTGCTCCAGAGTGCTCTGCTGCGGATCGTGCCGGCACCGGAGCTGCTCGCCTTGGCAAGCTGGGCTTTGGACTGTGCATGTTCAAGGACTCCTTTGCTTACGCTTGCTTAGAGCCTGGCACGAAGCGTGGAGTTGGATACAAACAAAGCAGATGATTTTCAGCTCAGGTGTGTTTTAGATCATATTTCTAGTATATAGACTAGCCTTAGACACGTCATCTTCATCCATTTTCTGCTAGTGCAGAAATGATTCAGAAGCCCCAATAATGGCAATGGCAATGCAGTATCTCTGAGTAGCAAGCAAATTCAGGCTGCTGGTTAAACTGGTATTAGTGGCCCTCTATTTTGTGAAGTCATGTAAAGCAGCCAGCATATTCATGGTTTTGAACTTAGTAAAATTAAGACTAGGATAGGATTTAAGAACTCTTTCCTCAGGCACGTTCAACTGCATACTTGGATATACTTCATCTGGAACAACATATCCTTCGTCTATTTAGAGACTTTATAGCTACTATTCAAGAACTGTAGTTTATTGACAAAGTGTGGTGATCCATAAATTGAATTTTACTATGATAAAATGTCTGTCTTGAGATACAATAAACAAAGTACTTACAAACTTCTAGCCTGTAACCAGTTCTGTGGGTTTTCCTATGAATATTTTTGACAGGTACAATATTAAGCCTGTAGTGATACAATTTTGTCAATAAATGCATAAAGTTTTAGACAGTGCAAACTTGTTTTTTCCTTCTCTACCCATTGTATGAAGAGAATTCTTGTTTAGAAACCCATAACTCAGTAAGTTCAATTAAAATAACACAGAAAAATTATTTTATTATTGGGTTGATACACTGACATGCTGCACTCCTTAGTTATTTAAAGCTTGGTAACAAGTTAGAAGATTCAATAACACAAAGACAAACATTGACAAGTAAAACAAATGCTTTCCACACTGCCACCATTTCAGAACTCTAATGCCCACAGGAGCTCCTTTGTCCCCCATTTATTCAAGGACTTGCATATTTCTATATCATGCTGTAAATACCATGGTAAATGAGACACACTGAAGGTCACAAAGAACTTAGTTCCAGGTCTAAGCCTTACTAATGCAACCATGTAGATCTGACTGATATTCTTTTCAGGAAACACTTTTGTCAAGTTTGTCAGCATTTCACAGGAAAAAAATGACCACATACTTTTTCTGTGATAGGTTCCATGTATTAGGTGGTTGTTGGGACAGCCTTTTTCTTTTTCTTTCTCCCTTTTTTTTTTTTTTTTGGACATTATCTTGTTATATCCAGAGCTTTTGATCTCCATTTTCTTGTCTGATATTTTGTGTCATTGGCAAGACTATCTCTATCCCAGTTTATTTCCACCCTTAAGGTGCTCATGCCTAAACCTTGTCAGCTGAGTTCTTATCCGATTATCAAGGCTAGAGGGGTTTTTTTTGAATGTTAGGAATTTATCTCACTGGATACAGAGCTTCCAAACTGTGAACCTCTGTGTAAATTTGAGTCTTACTGAGTTAAGTTATCTCCAGCTTTGCTGACTGTCAAACTGAGAAAATATTCAGTAAGTTTGAGAGAAAACAGACCCTTTTCTTCAGGATGTTAACCTATTTCCCATGACTCTTACCACTAATTGATCTTGTCATGTAAGTAAGTATTATGCTATTATAGTTTCTACAGTGTAATTGTGTGATGGAACTAGGAGTTATTTTTCATGATTTTCAAGAGGAAGCTGCTGATTTCCACCAATTCTTTTGTCCGGTTCAGAAACGTATTTCTATTATGCCTTGTATTCCTTTTTTCACTACCTGTCACTTCAAGTTCTACCTGTTGTCTACTCCTCTATTGTAATGAGCTGTTGTTTCATTTCATACATGCGTTTTTATGATGCCTGTAAATTGCAAATATGAAATGAAAGTTGTAAAAGATGTAGTAAAAAATTCGTTTTAGGAGGAGTACTAGAGCTATCAGTACAGGTATGGGAAAACTCACTTACTGAAAATATCTGAGTGGGAATATTTGACAGACAAATATTTTATCCTGTATAGAAGTAGCTGAGTGAAAATAAAAAAACATGCCATGAAGTTCATAAATACTTGATTTAAATATATCTTTACTCCTCTCTTTCCTTGTTATCAAAAAAGCAGTAACATTTATACTGTATGGTGTTTAGATTGCTTCCAGTATGTCAAACTCTTTTTCACGCATGATTTTATTTATTTGAAGGTTGTTCTGCACTGGGGTGGGGGGTGAGGAGGGGAGAGAGAGATATGGTACAGGGTTCTTTCTGGATCTGAATAAGAAAAGCCCAACAAATGGCTTAATGAAATAGTTGTTGTAATAAAGTAAAATAAAAGGAGTAATATATATAACAAGTAAATCTTACATCCCTTCAGATGCCAAGAACCCTGCTTTCATGCAGCATCGGACAGACCCTGGATGGACCTTCCCATGGCAAACTTGTCCATGGAAGAAAGTTCCTCCTTTTTGGTTATTTGAGCTATTATGTGATTTTCTTACAAGAAAACAACTCTATTAATAATTTCTACTGTCAAACAAAAACGATGTTCACATGAGAACTTCTTGCTGCCCTGTTACTAAGGCAAGGCCACACAGGTGGCATAAGTGGGAGCTGCTTTCGGGCTCCTCCATTACAGTCAGCTGGCTGACGTCATCCTGCAGCCAAGGATTCGTGCAGCACAAGGCAGCCTGAAGGCCACACTGACACAGCGCAAGGCAGCACAAGGTACAGTTGTCTCCCAGTCAGAATCACTGCATCCCACCCCTTCATCCACATACAGCTTACCTTTCCAAAGATATTATAATTGCAGAGGTTTCTCAAGCCCTATGTACAAGATTCAATAGAGCACACGTGGCCTGTTCAAGGTCACTAACTCCCCAAATACAAGGTCTTCAGCAAGGCTGCCGGTATCCTGGTGCAGTCTGATCTTTGTCTACCATATTGTATCTCAGACCAGCTCAAAAAAAAAAAAAAATTACACTGGTTTTACTAATTGTTTATATGTTACAGGACAAGAGCCAAATTCTCACTATAGATTTACTGTAAATAGAATGAATGTTATGACTAATAAGAGCTGATTTAATTATAATTCTACTAAGGTCAGAGGCTCAATGATGCAGTCCTTTGTCAGGCAACTTCTTACTGAAATTAGTGGTACAAATGAACCTGGAGAACATTAATTAGAAATGATTCAGCATCTTAAAAGGGATACTTCAAGTTTATATTCAAACATAAATCTGAAATTAAAGTATTTACAGCATTGAATTTTGTTATGGGACTACAGACCACTGAATTTTGTTCATACCCTGTTATTTCGTTTTATTTTGTCCTTCTTCTTGTAAGTCCCTTCCAATCTCTTGACTTATTCTCTCTACAGCCATTTTCAACGTCCCTTCCATACCTTGTAAATGGGATGCTCTGCTCAAGCTGCAACTTTGCAATGTTCATTTTCCTCTACAAGTTTTAACAGCTTTGAACCAGCCCACCAAATACACGTATTTGAGTGACACCAGCACAAAAACATAATATAAGTTTGCTTATAGTGGGTGAAATCAGTTGCAGTGTACAACATTGTGGTGCTGTAAACTCACCAAGCCCTGTAGTATCAGAAATACTGTCCGATGTATGCGAAAACAAGTCCATGTGGAAGCAAATTGGCAAGATAGGGGAAGAGTAATTAAAAACAAAAGACTAAGCTTCCACATACCTTCTTTTCTAAATAAGTTAAGCAAGAAACCTAAAGAAATGATGGTTATAGCATTAATGGTTAAGAGTAGCATTAGCTGCCACAGATGTCACCTCTCTCTGCTCCTTCTTCAGTGGCAGAAGCATATGGAGCAGGGAGCTGTGCAAGCAGATAATAGAAACTGACTGTCTAGACTGTGCCTAGTATTGGAGTAGCCAATGACAAAGTGAGCACTGACAAGGTAGGGTATTTACCGCCTTGGCTTTTAGTAATGTGGGAGAAAAAAATTCATCCTGATGGAAGAAATAGATTAATCTCAAAATACTGAAATAAATCAAGGAAACTGTGATGTTACAAGAAATTATGACTCGTAAGTCTAGCTTATCTTCTTAGTTTCAATCATGTAAATTTGGAGTATATCTCCTCCAAGGATAGTAGAATAACAGTCATTGTGACTGGAAAAGAAATCTGGATCCCTATTCTAGGCACCAGACTTTGTAAAATCAAAGTGCTCAAAAAGCTAGAATGTAGGGTGGAAAGGTCACACAGAGTATTAGTAGTTGTATGCCTTCTGAAATATTCCTTCAAAGATATCCAGCAATGTGTTAATTGCTTTCCTTGGCAAACCTGTAATTCTATCTTTTCTATGTATTAAATATCAAAGTGTAAATGCAGTACTTAAAAGTATTCTACTCCAACTCTTCAATTATTTCTTGTACTAAATATATCCAATTGATCAATCTAATTTTTTACTCTAGAAACCATAGATTACATTAATATTAAAAACTTGGTATAGAAAGTGAACTACCGGACTCAATAGAAGTGGTATATATTTTAATCCAAATTCCAGTGATATAAAACTGTTAATGATATGATTGCAGGAATTCTGAATGATGGGTACTTGATGAAGATGATGTATGCAGATACTTATAAAAGTAAGGAAAGTGCGTGTGTGGGAGGAGTGGAAAATGTTCTCGAGAACTTGATAAAAAAAAAAAAAAATCAACTGACCATTCAGTCTCCAAAATTGGCTAATTTCACAGAATATATAAGGAACACCAGGTGTGTAAAGCACATTATGGTTTTGGCACTGTAAAAATTTCAATTTACCAGTATGTTAGTCTGTCTTTTTAGAGTTAGTGTTTTGATAAGCTTCAGTGATCCACTAGGTATCATCCAATAATATTATAAAGTATACTGAGAAATTAATAAAGGAAAAGGAGAAAGAAAAAAAAATAGGAAAATAAATAAGAAAGTTAAAATAGCAGATGATGAAGAAGTGATAAGGGATTACTTTGGATAATTAAATATAAAGAAGTTATATCAGCAAGAGACAGAAAGGAAGTAGTAGATGCAGAACATCAAGATATATACACAGGTTTCAATTACATTTGATTATTTTTAAGTCAACCGACTTTCTCCTCCCCAGTCTAGGGGAAGTTTGTGACACCAGAAGAGAAGCAAATGCAGTCCAGAGGCAACTGTAACCCTGTGAATACATTTATGCCTGTAAACTAAGGAGTGCCAGCATCCATCCTTTTATCCTGAAGCCAACTGGCATAGTCTTGTCAAGTCTATCCTATTAAACTCCCTTATTCCCTGGAAGATGCTGGTCTATTGGGGAATAGTCACTGGTTCATGCTAAGCCCCAGATGATGCCTCAACATTTTTTGGGAAAATACTCCTTGGCCCAGGCCAAAACCAGGGCATAGTACTTAATCCACAATATAACAAGATGGCCAGTTGAGCTGTAGAGTCTGGGTCTGGGCCCTAGCCCTTTTTAACTTACTTGTATAGATGTAGCTCCTGTCTTTAACCTGAAATCCTCTGCAAAATACACTTTACCATACTTGAACCTTATTTAGCCTGTGGTTGATTTTAATTTTAGATTAATTTCTTTAATTTCTGCTTTGTTATAATGTTCCTGAAAAGTTGCTCGATAGCTGGAATTAACCACATAGATGTATGACATGTTTGAGGCCCTAAAATCCAGACTCATGCCTCAGTTTTCTATTTTTATTGACATATGTTAAGAAGACAGAAAATGATTTATAAATAATAGGGGAACCATGAAGAATGACATTAACTGTGAAAATAGTTGTAACAAACCTGTAGTGAAAAAGGAGTGAGAAAAGGCTAAGTAACTTAAAAATCTAAACATATTTAAACACGGATAATATTTTAGCAAAGGCACAACAAGTTAAAATCCTGACAATGCAGATAATTGATTGCATGCTTCTTTCTTATCTGTAATCTGCAGATGCTTTCTCTAGAAAACCTGTATTCTGTTGGATTTTTTTTGTTTTGTTTTGAAGTCACCAACCAAAATATATTCAGACTTCATACATAAAGAATTATCAATATCAGAAACAGACCCAGAACAAAAGGTCATTAAGGTCCAGCACACAGCTTTCAGCAATATTGTTTCTACTGTTGGTGTGTTTCAATATTTATCTTCAGATACCAACCAGACTTTTTGTTTAACTGAAAACACACTACTAAAATTGAAACCACCAATATCCTTAATTTCTCATGTTGCACAAACTACTACTAAGATAGAAAGCCACAGTAAGCCATTATTATCATTGTTCTTGTTTTTATTATTATGTGGACTGGTATATTAGTAAGTATGAGGGAATCTACAACAATCAATGAATTATTTAATTCCTTGAGTACTGAAAAGTTGTTTGGGAACAAATTCCTGAAGATGAATTGTGTATGAGCTCAGTAGTCTCTATACACAAGCCGCGATCCCAGGACCACAATAAAATGCATCTCTACGAGCAGCCCACAGAAGTGAATAAGACTGAGTGTTCCAAAGCTCCAGCCAGGGTGATTTTGAGTAGCAGGATTTGACCTGCTGTTGGGCAGGTAGGAAAACAGACAGATGCTGTTTTAGCAGCAGGTCTTTCTGAGTCTCATAATCTTGAAAGTAGTAAGGGAAAGTAGAGCCAGGGCAAGAGGTACTAACACTGTCCGTCTTTGCTACCAGGCTATCACTATTAACACACAAACACACATCACACGCATTGCACTAAATGTTTTTTGAAAATCATGGGACATTCAATTTCTTAAAGAAATAACTCGTAAGGAAACATTTTAAAAGAAGGAGTGGGAAGTTTTAAAAGGAGTATAACGAAAACAAAGAATCATGCAGTTATTTCTAATTTTGATTCTGATATAAGGAAGGCTCAAAGAAAAAACATTTTTTAAAAATGGAAATCCTTTTGCTGTCATGCAGGCTTCACAATTATCTTTTCATTATATCAGAGGAAAGTGAAACTGGACTGAGATTTTGGGGCAAAATGTGGAAGATGTGCATCATTTCTGCAGTATCTACTGCTGGAGGTTGTATGTAAACTTGATCAGCCTGTCTGCCTAACCTCCTCCGTGCATGTTTCTCAGTTCTCTGGCATTTTCTCCAATGGGCTTTTCTTGCTTCTTCTCTCTCTTTCTCCTGTGGATAATACGGCATACTGAATATTTGCAGCTACTTTATGAATAAGGTTAAAACGTCCATAGACTTGGTTTAATCACTTAATAAGGATCTTTCTAAGCCTTAAAATGTAACTGAATGACAATGCTGCCATACAAATCACAAGGCTGTCCATGCAGCTGGGTAACTCTGCCCACTGCAATAAACAGCACGAAGTCCATAAGCAAGTATTTTTCACCATTTCAGTTTTTCATCACAGTTGATCATTGCCCATGCACTGTTTCCTCTACAATACCCACCTCTGCAAAGTATGTCTGCAATGCTAGTTAACTTACTGTACATAAGGTTATATAGACGACAAACAGAGCTACAGCAGTTCATAGGCTGTTGCAGCGTCAATAACAGTTGTTAGATGTCCACAAAACAGGTGCGAATCCCTTCATCCAACCTGTATAAGATTTCTTTTAGAAGTTCTCTTATGTAAAGCCTTGCTTTTGTAGAAAATAAGTAGGATTAATCCCTTAGTCATTCAGAGTGTTGTTTCTTCTAAGAAATTGTTACCTAAAGAAAATTGCAGAAGGGCAACTAGAAATATTTCAAGCAGGTTTTTTTTATTCAAAATATGAATTTCCATTAGCAAGTCTGTGTTTCTATTTAACAGACATTTCCATTGTGAGCAAGAGTTTATATATAGTAGAAATAGAGTTGGCATATTTTAATGATTGTATTTATTTCAGTATGACACTATTATGCAACGTACCAATCTAAATCTCTCTCCTAGAATGTTAGAATTCAGACAATTTCACACCTGTGTTTTAATGAAAAATAATATCTGATTTTTACATCCTAAGCATTTCAAAATGGCAATGTGACATTTCCCACAATGCAATTTCAGTAAAACAATCACTTTTTAAAGCACCATGTTATTGAATCCTTAGAGAAAGAAACTCCATCTAAATAATAGTAAAAGGATACTATATTTTCTTTGCCAAGACCTTCGGTATCTAGGAATAATGTTAATTTCATTGTAGACCAAGAAAACATTCAATTAAAACACTACTAAATAAATGAGAGAAAAATCAAATAATAGCTATTAGATGTTTTTCAAGGTTATAAATTACAGAGGGTTTCTATTAAAATTGATATTGGACTAAAGGTATACTTCACACCATGCTAAGGTTTTTAACATGTTTTTAACCACAACAACATTAATAATGTCTTCAAGAGACTGGAGAAAATAGAGAAATGGGCTTTTATAATGAAAATGAAGACTACCATTTATCGACATCTTAGCGCTAAATTCAAATTACTTGAAATACTTATTCAGTGTATTGAAACACTTATTCAATGTATATGTAAATTTAAGAAAAAAATATTAATCCCTTTCAGACTTGAGCTTTTGTGAAATCACAAAATACTGTATTGTTCTTATCTATAAACTCTTTTCCTCAGTGCCCAACCTGAATCTTTGTCAATTATTTCACCCTCTGAATGTTAATCTTAGATGGACAACACATCTTTAAAGTTTCATATTTTTTTCCCCCATCTTCTATTTTCGTCCAGTTTTAGATGAACATATAAAATAATTATTTTAATAGATTATTTTGATGTGCATTTATTAAATGAATACATATTATTCAATTTCTGTTGTAGTTAGTATATTAAAACAACACAGCACATTAGGAGGTATGTTGTTTTCATGCTATAATCAAATCCTAAAAGTTTTGTGAGGCAAAAAGCACAGCTGTTATGCAAGAAGGGGAAAAAGGGAAAACCCAACAATTTCTCAACATTACCTAAGGACACTAACATGGAGGAAATGAGACAATAATGTTTATTCCTGTGTTCTGGAAATAATAAATTTGAATATTTAGAATATGTATTGATTAACATTCTAGGATGAGCTATGAAATTTACATGCATTTATCTAAGAAACCAATGAGAAGTCATTTTCATCTTAAGCAATTGTAGAAGTTGACTGAATGGCACCCTTAAAATATTAAAAAATAAGACCCACATCACACATAGGATTTCTTGCAGTTTTAGCTTTGTAGCTCTAAAAACGATTCACATAATAAAGTTGTGGTCATTTTTGATGCTAATATTCACTGTGTTATTAATCTTGTTTCTGAAAAGTCTATGTGCTCAGTTAGTGATAAAAAATCCCTCAATCCTTGGAGAGGAAATATCTATTCAAATTTGGCTGAGCTCACATTAACATTACTATGCTTCAATGGCAAACATAATTTTTCAGTATGTTTCTGTGCAAGGAAAAGCTGTCTTTCAATGCCCTATTTAGGGATTTGGATTTGCTATTAATATAGCTAAAACCAGAGTTCGACACCGTGCATCTGTGACTATGATGGAATACGAGAAATTCACACAATGGCATCAGTCCTTACCCTTTGCTCTCTGCCTCGCAACAAGTAGACTCGCAAGGGTTATTCTTTGGTCATTCTTCTCCACAAGGTTTCTTAATAATATTCTTCCTGAACATTCACCCTTGCATTCTTATACTGTTACCTGGACTGATTCATTAAGATCTGAAGGAAACTAGTGATACACTGGGTCAAAGAAAGGAGAAAAGTGAGATTTTCCATTATGGCCCAACAACAGCCACTGCTGGGCCTGGGACTAGAGCACAATGTCATCTACTGATTTCTTTCTGAAGTCTGTGTAAGCTTAAAGGATGTCACATATTTCTTACGGTGCTCCCCGTTTTAGATACTGGGAATTATCTCACTGCATGGCAAAAGCTGTCATAGAAAGCCGTTAAGTTACACTGATCAGAAACCTTACTTGTTTCAGGCCTGATAGAAAACAGATTAGCATTTGTTATAACCCTCCCCTGCAGAAATTAATAGATTAGGCAGAACTGGGTTTAGCCCTAGAAATCTCATCTGCTTCCTTGTTGTTTCTATCAAGATTTCCCTCTTCTGTGGGTGGGAAGGGGATGTAAGCAATACACCGTAGTTTACAGAAAATTTTCACTGTGAATCTAATTCAGCAGCAATCCTCCCATCATGATCCTTACTTCAGAGAGCTGTATTGCACTTTCAGACTGCTGTCTGCCTCTTGCTAAGCAGATAAAGGTCTTTTAAACTTATTTGGGACTTTGTTCTTTTTGCTAAGGTGCTGTAGGATTAACTTCCCTGAAAATTCACTACCTTGCTGTGGCAACCTCACATGGAGCATACAAAACTGCAGAAGTGCAATGCTCCTTCTGGAGTATTTTTTTTTTAAATATAGTTAATATTTTTTATTTGGAGATTAATCCAAACAAGGTCTTTGAAGATAAAGCATATGCAGCCCTGTGGCATCTCCTTAGCCACACAATAAGTAAGAGGCCTCATATATGGAGCAGGGAGAGATGCGAACTCTGCTGCTGCAACAGGCAATAGGTTAACTCTGACAAAAAAATGCACAAACTGCCCCTCTTGGGTCCTTTTGCCTCTGACACAAAGACAAAAACCACAGCACATCTTCTAGGTACTACTGGGGGAAAATACGATGCATTCTGGAAAGTATTGCTTTTGGAATAAGGAGTGAGGGACTCAGCATTTCTTAACTTGTATTTCTTGTTCTACATTGTCATCTATATACATTTTTTGGTATAAATAATTAAATTAGTGCAGTGTAACCCTTTGTATTCTGAGAAATAATAGCTACAGTCTAATTAGGTGACTGCCAGAGAGTTGCATTATAGTGTTCTTCAGAAAAGGAGACAATAATTTCATTGAAGAAGCCCTGGATAGCTCATAAAGGAGTTGACTTGATAATTACTGTTACTGTGTCTATGTTATAACAGGACTGACATTTCTCTACAGCTTTTAGATATAATGATACTGTGACATACTTATGATATGTCATTTCTATGGTGAATATTTTCCTGCTCTAAAAGGTACACTGGAGATGGTTAATTGTAAGTGTCACCAATTACACATTTTACACAACATGAGGGAGAGATTGAAGGCTGTTTATTCATGTCTCTCAGCTGAATGGTAAACCAGTGCCTTGGTTGCACAATTTGTTCAGTGTGGGAGATACTGTCTCTTGGGAACTCAGTGAGACTTGCTGGGGTTCTCCTCCAGAAAACTTTTTGCAGGGTTATGGTATAATGAAATGGATGCAAGTTTCATACTTAAAGAAGGTTTCACCACATCCGCAGAATGGCAATGGAATAAAATGCAATGACCATTTACGCCAAGGTTATTTCAGATTAATCTGACATCTATCTTTTAAGACAATTGACCGAAATCGGCAAAACAAAAGCATTTAACCCAGAGTCTCTGAATGGAAGTAGGTATGTGAGTTCTATATATAGTGAAGAAGGAGATCACATGCATATCTTAAGGGATGAGGGGAAGAAGGATGTCTAGGACAAACTCCCAAATTAGGATTATCTGAAATCTTGCCTTTCTCATCGATGTAGTCACTTCACTTCTTAACTAAAACCTATGGGAAACTGCTTCACAGCCTATAGTTTCTCCTCAGACTTCGATACCAAACTAACTCCTGTGGATGAGGACATCAGTGAAGGGTAGTAACCACCTTTTGTATAATAATCTGGTGTTTGTAGACCTGGCCCAGGAGGTAGGTCCTGGTCAAGAGATCATTTATGCCATCTATGTTCATATCACTGTAAGGCAGTGAGTAACAGTAGCCTCCGGACCCTTTGACTCCTCCTCCCGTTGTCTCGTTATACTGGTTTTTGGAGTTTTGTTTTGTTTTGTTTTGTTTTATTTTGTTTTCTTTGGACATCTGAAGGCAGCACTCCCTGGAATTCACAGTAGCAAGGCTGAAGATACTAAGCATGGTGAAAAATTTAGATGCTGTCATTACAGATGCACGAAACCAGGCAGAGAGCTGGTTTCTGAACTTCTTTGTTAAGAACTGCATACCTGTGTCTCACCTGCTAAGAAGTTTATGCTTCAGAGTCCTTGTCAGAGTATTTCTCAAATTTCAGCTAGCTTTTAGTCATGTACTCTGTATAACTCTTACTCCAAACTGTTGTAACACCTAGTTTCTACTGAAGGCTAGTTCTGCCCCATTTGCATTGCTGTTATGTTTGCATAAAGGAAAATATTGTTCTGTGATTGCATAAGGTATGAATTTCAGTGTATAACATATCACTTATGTCACTCCAGAAAACAGATACCTTCTTCCCAGCAAGAAAAAGAGAACTTTATTCATTGTAGGTAAATGGTTTGTTTCCAGCTCCAGTCAAACATTGAGTCTGTTAGCATGTTTCAATCCTATTCAGAGACTGATTTGCTTGAAGTCAAGTAGATATTAGTCTACCTGAGTCCACACAGCAGCTATGGCTGTTTCAAAGACAGCTGTATATAACAGACATTGAAGCTGTGGCAAACAGCACAGAAGTTCTGAATTGAGTTGAATGTGCAGAATTATTTCTCAGGTTGGAAAGTAGCAGAAAGCTCCTAAGGGGGTATTTTTCCATGACAGAAATTGAGATAAGGGCAGGTAAGTTATGATTCTGTTTATGGAAGGCCAAGTTAAAGAATGGCTCTTGTCTGAAGGCCTGGAATTGAGACTGCAGGTTATGTCAATCATCTGGGGAATTAGCTGATTTTCCTACCTGAATGAAACTGATTACTTTCAATTCAAACGAGAGCAGATGTAGCTATAAGGTGCACAATTATTTATTTTTTTAAATCTCTTTCCCTTTCCTAAACTTCTGTTTTGAGCATAAAAAAGTCATTTTACTTTTATCCTGGAGTTTTTCTGGGAAATAAAATTATTTCAGGTTGTCTACATTTCCTTAGGGATACAATTTCTCAGGCAATGACGAATTCCTTAAGGGAGTATGTCTCTGAGCTAAACACTCAACTGAAAGAGGGGGTCCTCATTGGGGGCACCTGCCCACAGAGCTGGAGAGGCCTTTCTGGGGCTAGTAACATGACTAGAAAGGGAATGCTCCCATTAGCAGATAAGTGTTTGGTTCAGATCCAGTGAGAAAGTATAAGACCTGAAAGGTTTCCTCAGAGCTGTGGTATTCCTTTTATTAACTTGGACCTTACTTCACAAATACAGTGTAAAAACTGTAAATCAGGGTTCTTGACATGTATTTTCTTGTATTAATATGATTTCATATTTGAATTGTTCCCTTTTTATTGTGTCTGATTTGCATATTTTGTTTTCACTAACAAAAAACCTCTTTTACTTGGAATAGAACGATTTACATCATTACTTGATTTCACCTGATTTTATTTCTTTTATTTTCTAGCATATTATAACAATCTAAAATGAGGTTTATTGTTTATTTCACATTGTTTGTCTAGAATAAAGGGTGATAGTTAATGCTTACACTATCTGCTTATAAAAGCCAGTATAACTATAATGGATTTCTATGGTGTTACACCAGTTTGCCTGTGCTGAGGATCTGGCCCCTTTTTTGCCATGTTCTTGCTGACAGTAATTAAGCTGTGAGCTTAGCTAGCACAACTGGGAAACCCTCTGAACAGTGATTTCAGAAATACGCCTATCTCCATGCAGTCATATAAAATCACTTATATATGTGTACTAGTTTGGGCTAGGATACAGTTAATTTTCTTCATAGTAGCTAGTATGGTGCTATATTTTTTATTTGTGACCAAAACCGTGTGGATAACACAGGGATGTTTTAGCTATTGCTGAGCAGAGCTTACACAGCATCAAGGCCTTTTCTGCTCCTCACACTGCCCCAGCAGCAAGTAGGCTGGGGGTGCACAAGAAGTTGGGAGGGGACACAGCTGGGACAGCTGACCCCAACTGACCAAAGGGATATCCCACATCTTATGATGTCATGCTCAGCATATAAAGCTGGGGGAAGAAGAAGGAAGGGGGGGACAGTTGGAGTGATGGCTTTTGTCTTCCCAAGTTACCATTACGTTTGATGGAGCCTGCTTTCCTGGAGATGGCTGGATACCTGCCTGCCCACGGGAAGTAGTGAATGAATTCCTTGTTTTGCTTTGCTTGCGCACGGGGCTTTTGCTTTACCTATGAAACTGTCTTTATCTCAACCGACGATTTTTTTTCACTTTTACCCTTCCAATTCTCTCCCCCATCCCATCGGGGAGGAGTGACTGCGTGGCTGTGCAGTGCTTAGCTGCCTACTGGGGTTAAACCGTGACAACATGTTGACATTGTCTTGACTGTATCATGCTCTCACTCATGTTTTGTTTATATAGACTTTTCAGAAGTCTAGAAGCTTACTCAACACAGCAGGAAAAATGAATAAAAAGTTTTCCAAACAATACGAAAGGAAGCAAGGTATTTCTAAAAAGCAAAATGCAGGTTTGTGTAGGGATAGCTTTGAACGAAGTAACATTGCTAACTGAATGAAGTAGCAAAAACACTTTTTGCAGTGTTCTGCCATGGCTTATTTATCGTACTTGTTTACAAGTTTAATAAGTAATATGGCTCTCCCATTTTAAAGCAAGCATGCTCAAAGCCAGTTTGAGTCTAGTGGTGCAGTCTTGCATCATATCAGCCCCCAAAGACTTGCAAATGCACTTGTCCATGACAGTTACTTGTGAATGAAGCAAGTAATGTAACATGAGGGAAATTAAAATACATATTCTCAAGCCTCAACTGACTTTTGTCGCTAGGAAAGTTAGTGATTAGAAATGTTAGACTGCTGTGAGTTTTCTAAATGGTGGTACTGCTGTGAATTAGGAATAAAGTCTTGTAACAAGATGATGTGCTTCGGGTGACTTTCTTTTCCATAATCAAGGGATGAGGTAGTAGTGGTATTTAAGGCTGGGTAGAGGACATTTACTGCTATACTCGTAAATACATTTGCAGTGGTATGTTTTTAAAGTTTCTCAGTTATAATCCCTGATGGAATGATGTTACATTGCATAACAACGTATATGCTATGTAAGTTCAATTTTTCCACCTTCTTTCTTATTCTCCTTTGAAATGCTACAACATAGCCCTTTGCACGAGGTATACTCAGTGTTACTGTAATTACTTTTCACATTGTCAGCAAGATGAGCAGATCAGAGTCAATGTTTTCCCTTTCTGTCTTCCTCATATTGGACACCGGTGTTGCTTTTTGGGCTCAGGTGGAAAACATACAGCACTGAATGTAGACCTGCCATGAGAAAATTGCTTTTCTTTTGAGTTCATTGGTATTTTTTTACCCTCACAATTTGGGAACAAAAAAGAATTGTGATTCTGAGCTATATTTTTCTCCTCCTTTGATGACATCTTTCACTCAAGGCTTTGGCTAAATGCCAATATATAGCCCACAGTACATTGACATATTAGTTAGGTTTCCCTTAATTTTATTTTTAATCAAGCAACATATATTTCTGTCCTTTTCTGACCTACTTTCTATCAGTTACTGCAGCTGTATTAAAGAAGTCACCTTTCCCTTTTTCTGTATTGTCCTGGTAAAAATAATGTTTTTCTTCTCTATTGTGAATGTGGATAGAATGTAAGTGATCCTGTTTCCCTGCTCTTGGAGAAATACTGACTTCATTTTGGTCTTCATGTCATTTACTGGCTGGTAATATTGAAACAAACCACCTAACTAAAGAAACCCCAACAGACTGACTTCAAAAGGATATCTAAAAGAATAAAGATGAAAGACTGATACTGCATATAGATATATTAAAAGCAAAAAACATGCCCTTTTCCACCTCCGAAAAATGAACTAAAAGAAAAAAATGAAGCCCTAAACCAAACCCCATTTCTTATTGTGTGGACTAATGTTCTATTAGTAATATTATTTTGAAAGATCATCAGCAGAATTTCTTAAAAGCTTTTTTTACAATAAGCAGAGATGACAACTGGAAAGATGATAATCAGAGTTGGAAGGATCACACACCTGTAAGTTAGTCATGCCCTGTCCTGACTTGACATAACCTAAAGCCGCAACAACTTTTCTTCACTCCAAACGTTGCTGCGCTAAGGCTCACAGAACAAGAACAGCAACCGCGTAACTCATAAATCAGACAGATAGACAAGATGAAAGGGATCTTTGCAATACAAAAGGTTAACATAATCTGCAGGTCCAATATTTATTTCCCAGCTCAATAAAATTCAACTTAGAATTCTACTTCTGTTCTCAGTGTTAAGCATAAGAATTAAAAGTAGCGTTCACCTTGAACTTCCACATTAAAATTTCATATCATAAAATAGATGCAAACAGAATATGTAGAGTTTCAGATATATTTGGTTACAAGTCTTTCCTTCTCAGGTCCTTTTCCAGAACTTTGTAAAAATTTGTTTTCTTTTTCTGCCCTGTCTGGCCTTGTGAACAGATGAGTGAATAAGTAATTTAAGAGAACAGACAAATAGGCACACTAACTGTGAAAATATCTTAGAAATTTGCAAAGAAAGTTAGAAAAAAAAGAAAACATGTAGTGTTGAATGAACTACTAACAAATATGGGATATAGAGATTAGTACATATAGCCTCAAATTTGACAAAAATTTTCAGATACTATGCATGAATCTTGGCATTCTTGTCATGCTATAATACTGACAGACTATTTCATTTCTAATAACATTGCAGTAATATTGGAGTCTTATGAACTGTTCACTTGTCTTTACATCTTCTAACTTGATAAATACTAGAAAACAGGAAAGGCTTAGTTTTGGCTTCCTTGTTCTTCATTTTAATCAGATAAACTATTGGTAGAACAAGCTCCTAGTAAATTTGAACAAAAGACCTTACTTGCAACATCAATACTGTATTGATCTCTGGCACACATACGAAAAACATGGCTGTTATTATTACTGTTTTTCTCTATTTTTCTTTATTGTTTGATAGCAAGATATTATGTTTTTGAAGATGGAACAGAGCTTTAAAGGTCATATGTACACCTACATTTTATTGAAGTACAGAAATTTTAGAAAACTATTTGAATTCTGTGCTCTTTCTTAAAACAATCCAAAACAATTTGTGTTTAAAAATTATTTTTCTATATTTTTGTATCTTTCATATGTTAAAGTAACACCAACCATATAAATTTTCACTGGATATTGACAGATGGTTAACTGGTACAAAAGAAAAGGAGGCAACAGAAAAAACAACAAAAACCAACAGAAAAACGCAAAATTTCCCTGAGTTTTTGTATATGGGATAACAAATATTTTAATTGTTATTATTGGACATCTATGACTGTCATTCTCATTTAAAGCCTAGACAAAACAGGAGTCAATAAAGCCATTATGTATGATTGTACTGTGCTAAGATTTTGTACTCTGTGTGGTCTTCCCTACAAAGAAAATGCATGCCCAGACCCTGCTTAAGTAGTGTAGGTCTCATCTTGACACAGATGTATGCTTCTCTTCCCAGATTAAAATGGGGAATATAATTTACATTAGCTAATGAAAGCTTTCGTCTAGAATCATTTGAGTTTACATCAGCCAAATAAAATTCTGACACAATTTTAAACCACACAGAGAGATGCTTTCTATAGTCATCAAAAAGAGATGTGAATCTTCAGGCAATTATCCATACCATCATAAGGCAGATGTCACATGGAGATGTCCTTCCAGTAACTTTGGAATATATAGTTTAGATTAGACACTTGCTTTTTTAGAAGAATAGATTAGGTGAGGCAAATGCTAACCATCAAAAGCTTCATTCAGCAAATCGCCTACTTTTATATTTAATTACACATTTAAGGATTTCATTATATAAGAAACAAGGTGCAAGAAAAAAAGAAAAAAGGAGCAGTGGAAGCCATAAGAATGACATCATCTTTGTACTTGCATTATTCACAATTTGTTTGGCATAATACTTACCTGCAGCTTCTTTTAACATCTGAACCACTTTGGTATCCTGGTGAGGACGGAGAAATATGTGAGACGTGTGGAACAGACTAATGAGGAATCTCAAAAACATGAATGACTTGTACTTATTTCTCCTAGCTGCCATCCAATTATCTCCATCTCTTTACCATTATTTCTGTAACAACTTTATTGACACTGAAAGTAGTTTTAAACACTAAAGAAATCATGTAAAACTTTTACTTGATATTCAAAAGATTAAATGAATTAAAAATAGCCAAATTTTAAAAATTATTGAAAGAGTAAAACATACTCCTGTGAATAGCAAAATAAATGAAGATGTGTTTCCTATGGTTTTGCAACTTGAGAATAGATTCTTTCTAATAAAATAAAATCTCTGACTAATGCCATTCTTGCATTTGGAGTGTTGATGACTTCTGTGTGTTATATCTAATGACAAACAGAAATACACTGAGCTTTTCCATCTGTGGGTCACGGGTAATTTCTCTTGATTTTCGTCAGGACATTTGTTTGCATGTAGTTTGTATTACTACGCAGTGTCTTTAGGCTAACAACCCTATGGAAAATCATGAATAAAATTGCCTATGGACTAGATAACAATAGATTGAAATATTTAAATGGACTCCATTGTTAAATGGAATCCTGTTAAAATTGCTTTGACGGTATCAGGGCTTAGTATTCACAGCTACTGGCCTTCACGCAATCATTCACTATGGCTGAATATTGATATTAGAGACAACTACCTTCAAAAATTCAAGGAAAATGAACACAATTTGATATAACATCAAAGTGGGAGACTAAAGTAGGAAAACAGAAAACTTTTGTATATTAGTTGTGGGTATGGGTGCATCATAAATCAGGGTGCAGCAAAAGAGGGTCAATGCAGCTGTGACTGTACCACATTTTATCTAACGCACAGTACCCACTGCATTGTTTCAGCTCTTTTATGTCCTCTGACCCCCTTAAATTCGTTTACTCATACTGCCCATCCAGCTGCATGAATGTTATTGTGGAACAAACCTCAAAGCACATCCTAACAGAAGCTGGTTCACTCAGAACTCACATTTCCAATAGTCACACCACAATGTCGTAAACAAATATCAAAGCTAGGATGCAGCAGTCCTTGACAATTTTCCAGAACATTTGCTAGCCCTAGTGCACTCCATGATTGACAGGAGGGCTGCAGCCAAAAGACCCAGGATTAATAATAGAAAATACACCAGAATCAAATGAGTGACATAAATTATTAAAAGAAGATGTTAGTGAAGTCCTTACACCATGACAAATTCTAAAACTTGACTACAAGATAATTAAAGCATCATCACTTTTTCTGAAAATTGAAAAATGTCCTTCTTAGAAAAGAGGCTAAAAGTAGATGCATCATCAGAAGAATGAGTTTTTTTTCATGTGGGGTGCAATTTTAGGCATATGATTTGCATCTTCACAAACTAGTTACATCTTGTCATCTCATGGTCTAATTATGTTCTGTTTTTTCTTAAGTAGTTATCTTTGTACTACTCTTACTGTAGATGTCCTGCCAGTATATATTACTTTGTAAGCATTACTTTTAAATTAGAACAAAGCTGAATCTGAAGAATTCCTCTCTAGAAAGATAATTGCACTGTATGGAAAGAAGTGGAGGAGGAAAAGGAGGACAAATAAAATGGCATGGCCTGATCTTTGTTTATGAGAACATTTTCCCGTCAGCTGTCTGTGGAAATATAATTTCCATTTTGCCTTAAAAATCAGTCAGACAACATTGCTTAACACATATTCTTCCCTGTCAAACATTTCACTGACGCTTCATTCTGTAGACAGCTTAATAAAAGGTATTTCACCTTTAGCATGTTGCTGAAGTTTTGTGTCATTTTCTTTCCATTTCGGATGACATTTGTGGAAGCAAAAGGCCCAGACACCTCTTAAGTAGCATCACTATTAGGATTGTTAACTCCTTTCTTCCTGCCTAACTTACAGCACAGAGAAAAAGGAAATTGTGCACAACGTTTTCTCTTGTGAAGATCATTTGTGATAACTTAATCACTTAACACTCAGTGGTTTAAAGGGTATGAAAGTTGCAGATTTTCCTCCCCCTTCTGAGGGTAGCTCAGAGGGCCCCAAGACTCCAATACATGGGAAGAACTTATTAACAAGAGTTGTCACGTTCCTTTACATATCATTTTTCAACTACCACATATAAAGCAAACTGTATATACATAACGTTTTATATGCAATTTTGATAAACTACGTGTTTCCAGTCACCTTTTAAAACTAATTGTAAGAGTGTTTGGAAGCTCAGAGGAAGATACCTCATTAAGGTTATCAAAGTAAGGGCTTTTTCACTTTTTCCTTTTCCAAGTAAAGGCAGTAAAAAACCCCCAAAACACACAGGGAGACACAAACCTAACAGATGAAGGATAACGGAGACAATGCCAAAGACTAAATGTCCCCAGTCACTAGTTGAGGAGCTATTAAGAAACTCCACGCATAGCTCTGGAGAAGGCTGACCGGGACTTTGTAATTGATGAGAAGGGGGAAACAGGAAGAAAGTGAGGATTTGGGATATTTGAGGTGTGGGCTCCAACTGGAGGGAGTGGGTCTCAGTGCTAGGCATTAGCGCAGGTGGGGGTCTTGGCCCATCCACTGGGGTAGGAATGGGGTATGTCCCAAGTGTCAGCTGCTGGGAGGAACTGGGGTGAGTGAGGTGAGTGAGGGGCTCTGCGCTAGCAGCTGGAGAGGGACGGTGGGTCACAGCCTGTGTGCCGGATGCTGGTGGGGGTGTGAGTGTCTGTATCTTCCTCAAACCCAGCGTGCATCGGAGTGTGTGTGTATTTCACTCAAAAACCTCAAGCTGGACCAGGGACAAATAGGATGCCCTGGATCTAGGAGGGGTATCGGGCAGGCAGAGGTCTGTGCTAGTATTTGAGGGAGACCTGTGACTATGGGCTGCCTATGAGATGCGTGTGTGAGTGTGTACGTGTTTGCTAGCAAGCATCAAGCTGGACCAGCTGGCAAGTAGGGGACCCATGGGGCAGGTAAGAGACCCAGGATCTGGGCAGGTATGTTGGACAGGCAGAAGGGCCATGCCGGCACTTGGAGGATATATGAGTGTTCTTGTGAATCTAGAATGTGTCATGTGTGTGCCTTCACTAGTGACCTTCAGTCCAGACCAGCCAAAGAGGAGAGGCTGTCTGTGCTTAAGTTTTATGTCAGTCCTGTATGTGGATGTTGTTGAAGGCAGCATCCTGTCTGTGGCTGGCTGTGTAGCTGGCACCATCAGTGTCCTCTGTGTGTGCGTGTGTCTGAGAGATGCTCTTGGCCTCACTACCAGTTGAACCTTTAAATAGGAAAGCAGCCACCACATCTGTTGGCCTGGCATGGAGACCCTAGGTGCCCCAGGCTGGGCTTCCATGGCCAGGCAGGAGAAGCCCCGAGTCCCAGAGTGGCTGGAGGAAGCAGCAGCACTCATCACTAAACACTAATGTGCTAAGTACGCTTAAAGTTATTCTGTTTTTTGCTTTCCAGCAGCAAAAGATATCATGGTTCTCTATCTTTAAAAAGTAATCATGTGTTTAACACTTTGTATACGACTCCTGGACATTTTTATTATTTTGACTCCTTTATAGATCCTTGGATATTTTATCTTACCGCTTTTGAAGTTTCCCATCCCTTCATTCCTACAATACACAAAAAAGTGCTCTTTTGTATACTTTAGCAACTTTACTCCTTTTCCCCTCATAATCTTCCCTGCTTCCATTATGTCTTTCCATTTTGGGCTCCCGTTCTACCTTAAGCGTAAAAGATTATTCTCTTCCTCCCAAGACCTTGCCTTAATTTCCATGAAATGGTATTTTTCTGGTTCTCCTCTTAACTTTTTAACAGTTAATTAGGAAGTTGTGTAGTGGGCCTCTTCCTTGACAAATATTTGCAAATATCTCAGATATTTTAAAAACATGAACTACTCTAATCAAGTGTATTATCTTTTTATTTGCCCTTTCTCTTTCCCCTGGCATCCTTATAGAAATTGTGTAAAACAGATTTTTTTGCAGTGCAGCTCCATTAAGTATGTGGAGGAGACCTCCTTGAAAGCCTGCGGCTCATGCCTCTGGAAGTAAATCCAGCTCCCTGCTAAACAATGATGATGGAGAAATTCACTGAAGAAGAATTTATAATGATTCCTCCCTTCAAGGTCTGACCACAAGTGAGAATGAGTTGGGCCAATTCCAATAGTGAAGTAATAGCAATGTAATTCTCTGTTTTTCAAGCAATTGACAAAACCAAAAAAGCTTAGAAAGTTGAAAGAAGGTCAGAATTGTTACTTGTCCTGTATGATAACTAACTAGACAGCAGCTGTTTTTGAGAAAATATTCTCTATTACTGTTACTTACAACAAATTTATACTTTTGTCTATAAATTAATGGGCATAACATAACTGTTAATGGAAAGTACCAATAGGTGAATCTCATTTAAATGGAAAGTGAATTATTCTATGTAATAAATGTACTATAACTGTCTATATGTATAGGAAATTATTCAGATACATAAAATAGCAAGAACTAGTCAGTAATGGATATAACATAAAATGAAAATGCACAGGATGCAGAATGCACAAGGAGGGAAGCAATAGGTTTAGATTTACAAGACTTTTTAAACAGCAAATAAAAAAAAGATATGAAAATACCATGAAAAAATATTCAGTAAGACTGATAAAGTCCCTGAGTTTTGTAGAAATTACACTTCAAAGCCTTTGAAAAGTCAGGGTTTAAAAAAAAAATTGAATTCATCCCACTCCTATGACAAAAACCTCATAGATGTTGACAAGCAGAATCAGAACACGGAATTCTGATTCTTATAATTGTTGGGGTTTTTTTTTCCAGATTCCATACCAGTCTCCTTGCAACTTTATTGATTTACAATAAAAAGACTGCATTCAAAAAATATATTTGAACTGCAGTTTCTGTATTTTTCAAATGTGGCCACGGTATTTGTATTGTTACCTGCTTGATTTGATTTCAGGAGTGTTGTTTTCCATTTGCAAAATTTGCTAAACTCTCAGCAGCATCCTCAAAAGCAAGGAAGTGACAAAAAGCAGCTAATGATAGGAACGATTTGGCATTTTAGAGGAAAGGCTCAGTCAAACTGTCATATTTTCATTGTTACTATTTGTTTACATGTCAGTAGTATTCAGAGGTCTCAACCCATATCAAAATCCAGCAGTGCCAAGGATACTGCAGTACAGCCTATTCTCACAAGAATTTAAAATTGGAATACTCAGAATACAGGATAAAGAGAGAGTGGATTCATTCACAAAGATCTGAATCTGAAAATCAAGAGGTAGGTTTTCTTACCGTGCAAATATAGGCACCTTAGATGACACGAACATCTTTAATAGTACACTGCCCCGACACTCATCCAGTAAATGAGTCCTGGCCCCCAGGCCAAGTAATGTAGTGTGGCCTGGGCCCACACTGCTTGGAGCTACCTCTGCCTCAAGTGGAGTGGGGCATTAGTGATGCAAGGCACCTGTCTCAGGTCTTCTTTAGATCCCATGTGGTGCTCGGTGGCACACACACAAAATAACTATTATTGTGTGCATTTTCTAGTTCAAAGCATTGTAATAATACATCATGAATTTGCTGAATCCAAGTTACAGAATGGGCTGCTTCAATTCCAACCAGTCTGTTACAGCCAGACTCGTTATGGCCAAAAGGAGCACATTGTGCATGCAAAGGAGGAACTTATTGTTAGTCTAAGTGAAGTCTTAATAATCTAATCAAATAGTTGTTGTTAGACCAGTTATCATTATGCTAACACTTATATTGTATACAGGTAAGGTGATATATCTGCTCAAGATTTCTAGAATTCATTCCGCTATTATGGTCACCCTTCCGCTGCCTCTGGCATTTAAGATCAATGGTTTCAGTCTGGGAGGGAGGGCTATAGCAAACTTTTGGCATCCCAGGTCCTTCATGGGGACGAGGATGATCTTGTGTTGATGGTTTCTTTCTCTCCACTCCAGAATATGCCTTGCATCATTTTTGCTAACATGCTTTACACTTTATTTATTGGCTTGCAAGTCCACAGTACCTGCAAATTCACATCCACATTCACTATAGATAATGATTCACACATGCTGTATACTTGTTCTTTGTTCTCTGTTACCTCCAAAACTGGTTTTACTTAGCTCCCGATGTTGCACTCTTTTTGCGACTGATTAATTGGACATTGATGAGTAGTTCATAGCCCAGGAGCCACCTAATTTCAGTGGAATTACATAGGGTTATTTTTGTTCCTATTTTTATTTTACACATTTGACTGTGTTCAATTTTTCTCCCTTAATAGACTTTTACTTTAAAATGCTTATCAGAGAATGTAGAAGTGTGCAGAGTAACATTTAAATTACTTAAACCTTTTCCTTTTCAGTAGCCTTGATTTTTGAGTGAAGTCCATCTCAAAATTAAAAGTGTTCAACGGCAACCCTCAGTTTTCTGAAAGCAATATTAACTCATTGGAGTTAATGCCTCTATTTTGGCAGATGTGCTCATCCAGAAAATAGATAACATAAAATTCAATGACTTTTTCCCACAGCATCAGACAAATTTAAGCCACTCATAACATCAATTTACAGAGAAGTGGCAGACTTATAAATTACTTTAGCGTTATAGGTAACATGAAGCAAACATATGGTGGAAGGTATTTGGAAATGTGTTTATGAGTCCTGTAAAAATGTTATAATAAAGTTCCAAACAGTTTATTCCAAGGTACTTTGTCAATGCTGGTAGATGTTCCTAACTCTTGGGTCAACTTTCAAAAAACCATTCACTAGTATCAATGGATTTCTCAGCTTTCTGGACTGCTTTTGTGCAGTCTTAGTTTTTTGTTTAGCTGATATTAATTTTTTTTTTTATTTTATTTTTAAAAATTAAGTTAAGATGACTCTGTTATTAGCTACAGCAAAACAAAAAAAAATCATATTCTTAAAAATCCTTGAATTGATCATGTGAAAAGCTTTACATTTTATAGGCTGTTTGCTACAGAATTAGACAAAATAATAATTAGTGCATATCCAGAAAAGTAAATATGTTGTTGAAAATAAGTATGAGCAAAAAACCCCATCAACTAATTCTTTCTGGTGACAGATCTTTCCCTCTAACCAGTGGTGTTGTAACCTGTTGACCTATTCTGCGAGCACTGCATGGATCCTCGCTTTGCAGAGCTGCTGCCCACACTTCACTGTGGGCATGCCTTCACTGGTTAATCTTCAGCCTCACTCAGGAATGCAACTCAGTTTTTCAGAGATGTCACGTAAGCTTCTTGCTTCGGGAAAATACAGTAAATGACATTCATAATACTGTGTATGAGACAACTAACAGAAATCAGGAGGTCTTAAGTGTCAGCTCCAATTATAATTAAGGTATCACAGGCTTCCTTAGCATTGCATTAGCTTCATCCATTCTCATGAAGTGACAGATCAGGTGAGGATTCTTGGTATTGGTGTGTGCTAAAGGACACATATTTTGGTTTTTAGTATCCTCTTACCTAAATATAACTAATAATGATAGCACATTCCTAAATACCAAGTCCTAAAAGGATTGTTTTGATAATCTATAAAAAATACTCTATAAAAAACAAGACAGAAAGTTTTGATGATGATTTTTTTACTGAAGCCCATAATTACTATAAAGTTATAGAATATCTTTGCGAATGCCTTGATTTAACAATGACATCTGTTGAAAATATATTGCATAGCTAGATACCTTAGTATAATCTTCACTGATTGAAATATGCATTTCATTTAGAAAATCTTGCCCGTCTCTGGATGTTTGTTTCTGTCCTTGTGCTGCTTTTTGGGTTGATACAAGAGTCTATGGGGATGTACTGTAAGTTAATGAAGCAACCTGGTTTCTTTGGAGTTAGTTCACTAGTATTATATAGGTATTCTACTTCATTTAGTTCAGAATTAGATAACTAAACTTTCCATGATACGGTATATTTATGAAAAGTGGCGCTCTGAATCTCTCCTTACGTCCTATTTGAACTGTGAATCTAAGTCATGTTGAAAGTTGATGGGACAAAAGAATTTTTCCATTCTACAAATTCAAAAGTAAAACCACATACCGTAACAACCACCACTGTTTAAATAGAAGCTTATGAAGATTAGGGAAGTCTTTCCATTATTCTTTCCATTTTAACCTGATTTCAGTCACAATCTCCACATCAGCATAAACTCTAGTGTATTGTATGTTACAATAACAATCGTTTCCAAAGTACTTTGCAGAAATACAGTTTAACAATATGGCACTTCAGTACAGATCAAAAAGTAAAGACAGAAAAAGCTTATCTCATGATGGGAACATAAGAACATCAATAATAATATGAAAGCAAAGGTCTGTCTGCTTGATATTCTGTCTGTGCTGTAAGCAAATGTCAAGGGAAGAATGTGAAAGGGGTCAGGGCATATGATACTTCCCCTAATACTCTTCCACCAAATACTATATTTGCTGTAAGATTCCTGAGGTAGATATGTTTTGTGTAATGTATGTTTCACTTTTTAAAGAAGCAAAGACTTCTTGTTGAACTTCACAGAATTAGTGGAAGGATTTCATCAGATCGCAACCGTTGCCGTTGTGTGACTGGTGGGATAATACTTGATTTCACTTCTCAGTTTTTGAAAATTTCTACCTATGCTTTTTAATTTCCTGTAGAACTTTAAATTGAAAATTGCCTCCAAACAAGATGTTTTCTATAATTGTTTTCTGCCTGAGGCTTAACTGATAAAAACCTGAAATATTTAATGAATGATTAGTAATGCTTTTATAAATAAAGCCTACAATATTTGGTCTGTATTTTATGAATGGGAATGGTGAAGACAGGGTGGTATAGTAAAAATTCACCTCTGTATTCAGTTGGTACTCTCTGCAGATTCTAGATGGCAGCTTATAGTAATTGCAGCAGAGTAAATGAGAAAATCAATTTAGTTTCAGCTGAAATACTTAATTAGCTCACCTGTATCCCTTTGGCCTACCTTTGATAAATCCCCTCCTAACGGTTTTTGTTCATTCCTCCTCAAAAGCTTTGTCAAAGTCTTGGGCTCTAAAAGAACCTTGCTCTTACTGAATGCTAAGTTGTCACCCTTATATTCATTTAGCTTGTTTTTTTAATTTCATTTATGCTTCCAGGGTCCTTTACAAGTGCCTTTTGCTTTGCCAAATTCAGTGCATATATCAAAGAGGTGGTGGTATTCTGGAAGTACACAGGGATTTAAAACATGAAAGTGTCTGTAATTGTACAGGCTTAAAAAAAGAAAAACAAATAGAGTATCTGAATTCTGCAACTCAGAAGTGCAGAAGAACTTCCTGGAAAGAGTGGTGGTAATGTGTCCATGACACATGAGCAGGCTGAGGACCTAGCTGGGTCAAGGAGATCAATGCTGGACAGCTATCTATCGTTCACTCTAACAGCTCAAAATTACTACATTAGACGTTAAGTTCTCATCTCCTCTTAGTTATGCAGTTCCATAAGTCTAACCACTTCTCAATCTGACCTGAGCTACCCAAGTCTACCTTACCAGTTTACCAGAAACTATGCAGAAAATGCCAGCTATTTGTGGTCTTTATGATGGCAATACTCCTGAGGGTACCAGCTTGTCCATTCTCTGAAATCCTGTTGTGAAAAAGACTCAAATCGAGAATCAAGGCTGCATTTTCTTTAGCAGAACATGTGAAGCAGGATAAGACTTGTCAGGCATCTCTAAATAAAACTTCTTCACCTTTTGGAGTAAAACACAGAGATATGAAAGGAAAGATGAATAATTTAAGGTAGATACATCTTAAAGATGGAATGTCTCATCTTAAAAGCCTCTTTGGGTTATTACAGCTGGAAGTCTCATCAATCATCAAAATGAAGAGTGAGGCTGTAAAAGTAAGTACCCAAATCCAAGGAAAGAGAAGAAACAATTCTCAATGGAGACATGCATTTTTTTAACAGTGTGCAAAAAATCATGACAGACACTGTTCTGTTTTTACCCCTGTTGGACAGCTTTTGCCCCATTCCCTCTTTTTACTTTGATCAACAAGATTTACTTTTCTTCAGAGATGCATTTGAAGAGTGCAACTTACTAAAAATTACGGTAATAGTTTGATACCCAAAACTATGAAAAAAGACCATGTGGCCTCTAAACATATGAAATTAATTTACTTATGTAGTCTCTATTTTTTTGAATAATTTTAGAGAAATATAAACTTTTGTTGTTGTTTAAATATGAATACTAGTTAAATGATGCAGAACAAAACAGACTTATTTGAAAGATAGCAAAGGAAGCAATATTTACAGTACCGAATTAGAAGTATTTATAGTATAAATACTGTCTATTGTAGGTCTTTACTGTAGACATAAAGCTGTCTGTTGTAGATAGCTGTGCACTATAGACAGAAATTAACATCTTCGTTGTAGTTCCATAAAAAAACCTATTTGTATAATTTTACTGTTTATTTACCATCCTTAAAATTTTCCCTTTCTGGAAAAGTCAGTCCTCAATGACATTAAAAATAGTAAAGTAGGAGTCTCTGTACACCTAATAACATAAAAGCAAGAGGATATAAATTTTTCCATTGACTATATTAAGACTATGGAGTTCTTTGTCCAGGATGCTGTTGGGAGACATGCAATGAGAAAGATTAAAAGGGGTATTAAAAGCTTATAATGATACTGAGACTTTCCAGAGTCATAACACATAATATCATATCTGTTTCAGACTTTAAATTAAACTTAAACTGGATCAGGACAAAAATTCATGCGGACATATTTTGCCATAGTGCCCTACTGGTTTTGGGTGGTGATGGGGGAGGATGTTTTTCTGAACATTTTCTATTGCCCCTTGAAGGAGACAAGATATTGAATTAAACAGAGGGTAGGTAATCCAGCACAAAATTATTTACTGAAGGCGGTTTAAATTTGAAAGTAATGAACTAAGTTAGATGGCGAAGAGTTCTGCATAATGAAACACTCTCAGGTGATGCTAGTAACCTAGAGGGAAGTCCCACCAGATCTCAGCTCAGGTAGGTGTTCCCACAGGCCTTCCCAGCTACAGGAACTTGTGCTGGGGAATAGATTCATATTGCTGAACTCTGTACAAAAAAAAAAAAGTGTTTCTTCCTTTCATGGCTCCGGAGAGAGAACTAAAAACATAGTTTCCTGGCATGTGTTGTATAGGAGAGAGAAAACCTGAAATATGCTAACAACTATCTTGTATGTAAGAAGTATTGCTAGATCACTCCACCAATTAAATTCCATAAAAAAATTATTCATATTTAACACAATTCTGTTCATAAAGTCCATTAACATTATGAGACAAGAAGAGACACACATCCAGCCAGGTCTCACAGCCACTAATGTTTAATTAGGTGTTTATTAGATAATCCATCTTTTATGGGATGTTCTCAATATTTAGATTTGACAGGCTATTATTCTAATGGTTAGTAGATTACTTTGGCTATTAAGTTGTTTTAGAATTAAATTTAGGATCTATCACTAATGGGTTTATATGACAAAGTGGGCAAGATATGCATGTTTAAAGACTATTAAGCTAGAATTAAAGATTTCTCATTGCTTGCAGTACACTTTGGATCAGAACTTTGGAAAACAGGTTTATGCTGGTTTCTATAAGCATGTGATAAAATAGGAAATCAAGCATATAATGTTTGACATTTTTGACATTTCTGAGAAATTTTATCAGAAAATTTATTATAATCTTACTATGTAGGGTATTGTTCTATTGATGGAGTTAATATCACTTTTCAGAAAAGGAAAAAGAAAGAAAAAGGGATTTAGGCAATATTTCAAGGTGTGTCAGTTCCAAGAAATTAGATGCCAGATCTCCTAACTGTTAGTTTCTTGCTCTTCCCACCACACTGCAGTGCATCCTGTTATGTGTTACTATGAACAGTGTTAATCACTACATACATTTTTCAGTAGAGATGAGAATAACCTGTCGCTCTCATATGATGTGACAACTAATAATATGTCCAAATATGACTTCATTAACAAAAAATAATATATTTTAACAAAGGGAAGAAAATGTCTATGTAGCCCAATGGGTGAGCAGGATGGAAACATGTCAGTTTCTGTTGTTAATGGAAGATAAAAGAGTGTTCTGGGCTACCACTTCTGGCTACTTTTGGCCGCCTGTGATTCCCATGCTACAGTCATGCAAAACTCTATAAATCAATGATAGCCTTCAAGTGGTTAGAACATGATCTAAGTCAGATCATCTAGGTCGGATCATCTGCTGGTAAAGTTTTTTTAATGAATGCATTACTGCTCATGTTGCAATAGATAAACCAAAGAACAAGGACATCTAATTTAAAAAGCATATTAAAGAATGTCTCTGGTTTTCCAGTCCACAAGCGAAGAAGCTACATCCTAATAAAAGATCAAATGAAACTTAAAATATCTTTTCTGCATGCTCTTGAAACAAATTTCCTTCTGTTTCTTGAGACTGTTACCCATTCTTTTTCCTAGCTCTGTGTCTCCTAAGCTAAAGGAAAGTCACAATAACCCAATTAGTTATTAACAAAACCAGTATTGTAAGTGATGCATTTTGTAGTCAACCAGTTATGACAATGTTAAACATCACAAACAAAAGAACACACTAACATTGTCCTTGAAAATGGGAAAAAAAGGCAAAACATGGAATTCATTATCTTTCTCCTGGGGCAAGCAAAGTTAATGTATCTGTCAATCATTTTAAAACAATGACCACTGTACAGTCTCCCTAGGCAAATTTTTAATTTATATGCAATTATATTACAGATGTACTTTCCATATCTTACATAAATAAGTTGCTAATATCTCCCAAGATTTTAACAAATTACAGAAAGATTCTTTTATTAATAATTCTGTTATGATTTAATGGTTCTGCTTGTCATCAGGTCATAGTTTTTGCTGTATTCCCTTAAGGAACCAATGTTGTACAAATTCTAAGTAAATTAGTTTAAATGAAAACAAATTAACAGTGAATCATGCAAACTGACCTTTACCTGTTAGTTGTAATGCAAGATTGTTAGCTGTAAGTCAGTAAATACTGCAGGATAAATGATTAATTTAGGCTTTAGTCACATTAGTGTGAAATAAATTTTAATTCAGCAAAATATCCTGAGTGGATTTCCTCATATGAATATTATAAGTGGAAAGGAGACATATGAAAGTCAAGGAGTGGAGAAGGACATGTCCTGGAAAGGGTGGAAGAGATATAGGGCAGAACAAAACTGCCATACACAAGTTTGCACAGGCATATATGATCTTTAGGGGACACGAATACACACCTCTAAAGCTTCTATTTGTAGACAATCAGTGATTCTGTTACAATAACACTACATTGGATTAGCTAGCTACTACTACTGTCGGGCACTTTGTGACTACTCTGTCAAAGATGGCATACCCTAAAAATCACAGGCATTTCTGACTTTGAAATATGCCCCTAGAAGCTGCGAGTCCTATATGTGGCAGACAGACAAAGTGGCCAAGTGCTTTATTGGTTAACAGTGAATTGTGCCTCTGGAAGACAACAACAGTTATCAGTGGTACAGGAAAAATACAGGAGATTTTAGATGCTGGATATACGTCTTTTTGAAAAGAAAATAGCCATGTCGTGTGAAGATGCTAAGCATGTTTATAATAGATATGGAGAAGTGAAAGGCACAGAGACATTTAAATAATAAAAAAGCAAGCCATGTTCACTACAGCTTATTAATGTTTTACATCAATGATGTTATGAGATTCCTGGTGTGGAAGACATGAGTCTGGACTGCAGCAAGTGGGATGAGCTGGGGTTTAGCTGGAAAGCAGAGCTGAAGCTCAGCAGTTTTGGATGGAAGCTTTTGGCGCAGGTAAACAAGTGGGGCCATCTTTTCATGTCCTGTCTTACTGTGCAAAGAGGACAAGAGCTTCCCTCTTTCTGCTTAGATAAGTTAAAAAATCTACTAGTTCTATGGAACATTAGCTTTTGATGTTTTGTGCTCTACAAATCAGAGACCTGATTATGAAGAAGGTCCATAGGTGCTATGATAAATAATAAACAAACAGTAATAGCAGAAAGAATGATGATAACATAATATCAAAAAGCTATTTTCTTCTAGGATTTAGGAGAGAGTGTAAGTTCATATCTGTCAGTAGAGAAGACTGTTTTTCAAAACAAATAACTCTGTTGTAACAAAAATTTGCCTTTGTGCCAGGTAAATTTTCTTCTGTGCTACTAGATGTGCTGTTGTAATCTATTAGGCTGGCAATTCTGAGTAAATTTATGATGTACCTGAGAGAACTGATTTGTTATTCAAACACACTTAAGACTTCCTTTTCTGTGATTTTGGGATTACAAGGTGTTCCCCAAAATGTGGTAGGGCATAGTTCTGAAAAAATAAGGCAATGAAAGAAGATACTTATTTCATTTTTCTAGCCTATGCATTTCTTCTGACAGTATAGTCAGAATAAGTTTTTCTCTTAGTCTATATGTCCATACTACTGACATTTTCACTGTTTTTGCTAGGGAGACTTCCATGACATTTTTCATCTTCACCTGATCATGTTTTTTCCATTTTTCATCTGGTACTGCCTTTTTTACATTTGATTCATACTCATAGGCTCCAAAGATCTCGTAAGTAAGATCTCTTGCTCGTTACAATACACAGCTTTCAATAGAGCACACATCGTTGTGCTATTCCCTAAAAATCAGTGCTGATTAACCTGGTCATATTTGCATGTCTAACTATTTCTCTATGTATAATTCTAATTATAGTTTTTCAGAGTCACTGAGAAAACCTGCCTTTCATTTCCTCTACAGTACTTAGCACGTCAGACTCAAGGTCCAAAGAAAGCCATTTACTGGATTAAACCAAGAGGGTGGCTATTTAAATCATCTTCTGCTTAATAATTAAGAAGTTTTGAGTTCAGCCCATCCCAAGACATGAGTATACTTCCTTATGTGCTGTTTTAGTTGATGACAATGGATAGGCATTTCAATGTCAGAAGCTTTAGAAATATCTTGTGTATGTCCAGACCACAACTGTGGCTATGGAATGTGGCTTGGACAAAGAATTACACTATATATTCTTTATGCACGTTCATCCACACACATATGCACATGACATCTACACAGTGTATGTAAAAAGGGTACCTTATAAAAACCTTGGCTTGGAAAATTATGTCTGAACAGCAGGCATTTAGTCATGATAAGATTGAGAGCTGACCTCTCAAACACAGCAAGTACCTGGGCCTGTTTTGTCCATTATGAAGTTTGTGCTGAGAATAATTTGAACAGTCTGACAGTTACCTATTCTTAGTCCTTCTAGGATACATTTAACAGACAGCGTTAGTAGTGGAAGAAACAGGTCCAGGAATTTGCTGATTGACATGTCAGCTGTCACTCCTGACATATTATTGGTCACTTACACTCATTATTAGGTTTCAGCTGCTATGATGAAAAAACAGATATATGAAGGTCTACCATAGTTCTTCCCTTGCCTTATTTAACTTTACAAAGTCACGAGACTAAGTAATTGAAAGGTAACTGTGTAGTACTTTTTATGTCCTTCAAGTAAGTGGAAAACAATTTCATAGTTCCTGAGACTCCATAAAAACCAAACAGAACAGATTCCTCCAAACACCTGAATATTTTCATGTTAGGCAGGTCAAGTCACCACTGGATTTCTATCAGCCTAAGACACTGCAGTGAGATATTTTGCAAGATGATTTAGCAAACTATGAGAGGTAACACTTACTTTTTCCTCCTCTGATTGTTGTCCACAAGACATTTTCATAAGATGGACTGTATTAACTTTTGTGCTTTCTTCTTTCTTCTAACAACTCTAACCTCAACGCTACTGTTCCTGGATTGCATAATATCAAACAACTCCAATACAAATAAAAATCCATCATTAGCAATTCATCTTTACCAACATACTTTGAACTAGCCTAAAGTAATGCTAGATGACAGCAGGAAGATGTTGAGAGTAAAATTAAAAACAGTTGAGGTATACAACTGCTGTTCAGAGTCTTGAAACTAGAGAACGTGATTTTATCCCACTCATTATTCCTTTTCCTTGCTAGGAAAGAAATTATTCCCCTCAGAAAATGGTGAACTGTACCTACAGCATTGCTATTTCTTTATAGTGATATCTCCAAACAATGCAGTCTATACTTGTATGAGTTAAATTCATTATCATTAAGCTAAATGCCCTTGCTTTCTAAACCCCTTATTTTCCAACTGGCATGCCCATGTATTCCCTTAAAATCTATTTATTGTTATTATAGAAGCCTAAACACAGTCTGAACAAATAACTGAATATCTGTCCCAGTTTTTCAGATAACCTGCTAGACTAAGGTTTAATTAATGTCATGTGATTCACAACAGCCTTTTTGCACCTGAATTCCTAAGCTGGCAAGACAGCTCTCTCAAATACTGGCAGTGTGTATCAGGGTGCAGGGAGGGTTGGTGGATCCCCATGGGCTGGGTTCTGGGAATTGCAGGAGCTGCCTGTGGGGCAGACGGGGACTGATGGCCCCAGACTGAGTTGAAATGGGTTCCTGGGCTATGGGCGGGAGTGGGAGAAGGCTCGGGGAAGGCTCTAGGGGAGGGTGGACTACAAAGGCCTAAGTAAAAGGTCTGATCTACTCAACTACTGTTGTCCCACAGTGGCTAAAACACTCACCCTCAAAATGGAAGAATTAGTGTCACTCTAATTTCTGGCAGCAGAGATTTTAGACTTATTTCCTGAAAATACTAGACTGCATTGTGTTTTCAAGTGCACACTCTCTTACTGATGCAATGGCATCCGTACTACCAGCTACCGTGGATGACCTCTTCTGCCAATGGTTCTTTTCAGTATTATAGTGATTTTTCCCCTTGTCAAAGGTATACAGTGAATTCACCCTAAATTTGTTAATAGTTCTGGGAACAAACCCAGTAATTTTCATGGATTCAGTTTTTCCTTAGGAAGTCCACCAACTATTAATTATATTCTTTTGTTTCTTAGCAATGGAGTACAATAGAGATGTATCTTGTATTCAGGTGTCATAATCAAGTTTCAGTACATTTGACTTGAGAAAGCTCAGAAAACTCTAGTAACTATTTTTAGGTTCTCACTGCAAATGAATGGAAGGCAGTGGAAATAACCCTACTGACAGCAATGATCCATGAATCCACTTCTAGAAAGAAAGATAAGGTTTTATTTTTCTTCTCTTTTTTTCTTAGACACATAAATAGGTTAAGCATATTTGAACTATTCATAGATTAATGAGTAAACAATCATATTATATAATAGGACAAATAATGGACTTTTTCTGAATGTTTGTATGGCTGATGAGTATCTTGCTTAGAAAAAAATTCAAGAGGAAATTTGAGCAATTTTTGAAGCTTATTAAAGCACTCTATAAATAGCCTGACTCTTCACTATTTTCTGTCAATTCTTTCTTTCTTTTCTTTATTTCTTACAGTCAACTTCACTTAGTGACTGAAAACAGTAAAAGAAACATTCCCAAAATAAAAAAAAATGTTATAGTTAATTTCTTTTAAGATAGTACAATTTTCATGTTAACACTACAATGTTATACAAGAAAATAACTATTGTCTCAATCTGAATTCATATCTACTGGTATAAAATTGCATTAGTATTCTTTTCTGTAGTGATTACATTGACTCTGGGTGGGGAGAAATGTGTCTTTTTCTGTTTTTGTCAATCTAAACCTTTAACGACTTTATGTCAGAAGAATGTCAGACAACGAGGGGTTGTGGAAAATAAAAAGTTTTATGGCAGCTTTCATTTTCTTTCAACCTTTCATTATATTTCCATGTCTCTGTTATTTCATAGAATCATAGAATGGTTTGAGTTGGAAGGGACCTTAAAGATCATCTAGTTTCAACCCCACTGCCATGGGCAGGGACACCTTCAACTAGACCAGGTTGCTCAAAGCCCCATCCAACCTGGCCTTGAACACTTCCAGGGATGGGGCATCCACAGTTTCTCTGGACAACCTGTTCCTGTGCCTCACCACCCTCATCATAAAAAATTTCTTTCTTATATCTAATCTAAATCTGCCCTCTTTCAGTTTAAAGCTATTACCCCTTGTCCTGTCATTACACACTCTGGTAAAAAGTTTGTCTCCATCTTTCTTATAAGCCCCCTTTAAGCATTGAAATGCCACAATAAGGTCTCCCCAGAACCTTCTCTTCTCCAGGCTGAAAAACCCCAACTCTCTCAGCCTCTCTCTGTAGGAGAGATGTTCCATCCCTCTGATTATTTTTGTGGCTCTCCTCTGGACCTGCTCTAACAGGTCCATGTCTTTCTTGTGCTGGGGGCCCCAGAGCTGGAAGTAGCTTTTGATGTAGCCCAGGATACAATTGGCTTTCTGGGCTGCAGGAATATGTTGCCAGCTCATTTCTTATTTTTCATCTACCAATACCCTCAAGTCCTTCTCCACAGCCCTGCTCTCAATCCACTTGTCACTCAGTCTGTACTCATACTGGTGATTGCCCTGACCCAAGTGCTGGACCTTGCACTTGGCCTTGTTGAACTTCATGAGGTTCCCACTCGTCAAGCCTGTCAAGGTCCCTCTGGATGGCATCCCTTCCCTCTTGCAAATCAACTGCACTACTCAGCTTGGTGTCATCCATGAACTTGCTGAGGGTGCAGTGTTTATGTCATTAATAAAGACATTGAACAGTACCGGTCCCAGTACGGACCCCTGAGGGACACCACGTGTTACTGATCTCCATTTGGACATAGAGCCATTGACTGCAACTCTTTGGATGCAGCCATCCAGCCAATTCCTTATCCATCACATAGTCCATCCATCAGATCTATATGTCTCCAATTTAGAGACAAGGACGTTGTGTGGGACCGTGTCAAAGGCCTTACAGAAGTCAAGGTAGATGACATCAGTTGCTACTCCCTTATCCACTAATGCAGTTACTCCATCACAGAAGGCCACCAGATTAGTCAAGTATGATTTGCCCTTAGTGAAGTCCTGTTGGCTGTCTCTAGTCACCTCCCTGTCATCCACATGCCTTGACATAGCTTCCAGGAGGATCTGTTCCATGATTTTACTGGGCAAAGAGGGGAGGCTGATTGGTTGGTAAGTCCCAGGGTCCTCTGGGACCTATTTAAAAATAGGTGTGACGTTTCCCTCTTTCCAGACACTGGGGACTTTGCCTGACTGCCATGACTTTTAAAGTATGATGGAAAGCGGCTTAGAGACTACATCTGCCAGTTCCCTCAGGACTCTGGGATGCATCTCATCAAGTCCCATGGACTTGTATATGTTCAGGTTCCTCAGATGGTCTCAAACTTGATCTTCTTCTATGGCGGCTGGGATTTCATTCCCCCTAGTCCCTGCCTTAGGACTTGAGAGATGTGGGAAGAGCAATTGCCAGTGAAAACTGAGACAGAAAAGTTGTTGAGTACCTCAGCCTTCTCCATGTCAGCTGTCAACAAATTCCTTGTCACTAAGTCAGCCAATCTGCCAGAGAAGATTCTCCTTCCTCTTCTAGACAGGTAGATCCCATCCCTCCCCAGTAATCTGTATTTGTTGAAGAACGTCCCATGACTATAGAAGACAAAGCCCTGGCGACAACACTAGCCATGAAGCCAGGTGTTGATCTGCATGATGAGTTGACTTCTGCCCACACCCCTGGCTCTGACTGGAAAGATAGAAGAGAAGATCACTTGGGCCCCTGTCCTCTTCACTTTTGCCCCCAGGGCGCTGAGCCCTGCTTAATCTTGCCCAGGTTATGCTGTACCATGTCATTGGTGCCTGCACAGAGAAGAAGTAGGGGATAGTAGTCTGTGCTTCTTACCAGTTGTGGTAGTCTCTCTGTGACATCCTAGATCTTGGCTCCTGGCAAGCAGCAAACTTCCCTTGACTGTATATCAGGCTGGCAGAAGGGTGCCTCAGTGACTGTCAGCAGAAAGTCGCCCACTACTAACACTTACTGCTTCCTTTTGCACCTTTGGTTTCTCCCTGTAAGTCTTGCTCGTCAGCTTAATCCACTGCCAAGACTTTGTATCTGTTGCTGGTTGGTACATAATGGGGTGAAGTGATATCCTGTTGCCATGAGTTACCGGTGACCATGGTGCCTCATTCTCCAAGGTGCTGTCTATTCGCTGTTGACACTCTTTGTCTGGTAGTCTTTGGAGGTCAGTGCCACAGGGCCCTAATTTTTCCTCTTGCAATGCCTCGAATAATACTCTAGTTCCTGTTCCCTCTCCCTAATACAGCATAACCTACTGACGTCCTCCTGCAGCTCCTCCACCTGCTGCCTGAGTGACTCCACCAGAGAACACCTTGCACAGGTGGAGCTTCCACCCTCCTCCACCCAGGAGTGTGGGGCACAGACTTTACAGCCCTCCACCAAGACAGCAGCTTCCCTGAAAGGAAGCTCTGTCTGGGTGGCCACCTCCACTTGTCCCAGGCCAGCCTGGCTGGGTAGATGGTTCCCGGCTGCTGCAGAGCACAGCCCTCGCCTGCTCTCTGCTACTGTGCTTCTGACAATCTCAAAGCACTGCCTAATAAGCCCTTCTAATTCCCTGGAGACCTCAAGCTGCTGGGTAGGCTTGCACAGCCAACAGCTAGCTGAGGTGACTGTTGGGGCAGCAGCCTAAGCCTGTGGGTGAGCAGAGCAGGCAGGAACCTGACAACTGGTGGAGAGCGCTGCCGTTCTCACACCCTCCTGCACAAACTGCCATGCTGCTCCCCTCAGGCTCTGCTCCCTGTTTGCTCACCCTGGTCACAGCACTCCCTAGGAACTGATTATACGTGGCTTCCAGTGGTAACTGGCTGCAGGGACCGCTGGCACCACCCAACGGTCACCCATCTCTCTCCCCTCTTGCCTGCTGTCTGGTCTCTCCATACACACAGCCCAAGGGTGCTGGGGGGCCAGAAACCCCCTCAGATTCTCCCCGGGGACCTCACAAGCCTTGGACTCTTCTCAGCACATGGCAACAACTGCTGCTGCTGCGGCTGCTGCCACTGCTAGTGTTGGCTTCCCCACATGATAACCTGTGTATTTCACAGGTTATTAACATTAATGCATTTGATAGATTCCCTATGCTGAAATTAACTTGTTCTATTTCAGCATCAGTTGTGGGGATGCTTGAAAGTGTCTATTATGACTTGATTCTGACCTTACAGTAACCTCTTACTCGCTGGAAGCCTGAAGTCATGTTGATTCTTATAAGTCTCCATCACAGCTACTGAGACACAAATGGAAAGGGGACTCTTTTCACCAGGAAAAACTATTTTTAAAATAAATTATATATTTTATCAACATTTTTTCCACAGTAACATATAGGGACCCTAAACCATGAACTGTATTGAACAAACATGAACTAGACTGAGTAGGCGCAGAAAAGAAAGACAATCTGCAGTGTCTGAAATTGGAGTCACACCTCTCAGGGCTGAGAGTAATGCCTTTTAATGTGGTTCATTTGTATGTAATGGAGACTTGACTCTGATCTGTGCTCCCAGGGCAACCATTAGGCAGACAGTAAATCCCAGCCAACATAAGTTTGGCTACTTGGGCTCTGCAGTTTGGTTTTCTATGTTTTAGCATTAATTCATTTCTTGTAATTATTTTCAAATGAAGGTTGGAAAGGGGGTGCTAATGTGTATTTTGTACATACTGAAGCATCTGAATCAACATTAAAATGAGGTCACATCTGGGTTCTGACACAAATAATGAGGTTTGTCTTATTTGACAGTCTTTCTGGCTCTTCTCCATGTTCTGGTTTTATTATGAAACGTGTAATATTTTGTGACTGCATTTTTTAACAAAAGCAGGTGCAAAGTGTATGAATCTGCTCAATAGATAAAATTTTGCCATTTCTGACCAACAGATGGAAGCTGTTGATTAAAATAGAGTCACTTTTCAATGTTAATTGGACTGAGATCACACTGTATAATAGACTTCGGCTTTAAAAAGGCTTCATACTGAAGTAGATTTTGGACACTGCATTTTTCATTACTGTATAATTGAACCTATAAATTACTGCCTCAAAATGCACAACAGTTCCCAAAAGAGCATCATAAATTTAGTATCTTATACTCAAAACTTGCGAGGATGAAACAGGTGCTCATCACATTTTTCTAAAACTTTGGTTCCTTTCTCATTTTCCTCATGGAGGAATGAGGAGGTGGAGTCAGCTGAGGATATTTAGTTTGTATGTACTTTCGTATCCCACCACTGTGCACATCTATCTGAGTTTTCGTTTGGTTAAGATACAGTTATCCTCGCCTTTTCAGGAAAATGTTCTGAAGAACCACTTCTAATGAAAAATTATTGATTGTGGAAATACTAAACCATGAACTAAGGTTATGAAAAAATATGTCCATGATACTATAACTTAAACATGTCAAAGTTCTCTGTATCTGAAAAGAAGAATTTTTGAGGTGCTGAGGGAGCTATAGAATTTAACTACTAAACTGTTGCTTCTTTTTTTTTCTGAAAGGAAATCTTGTATCCTATCTTTGTAGCATAGAAAATTATGCTCAGGTTTAAGGTTTAAGGAAGTTTAAATGCTGTAGATGAAAAATTAACATATGATAATTCATTTGCTAGTTCTGCATGGAAAAATTCTCTAAATGAACTCCATTATACCTTCCTCCCTTTCAGATGATACCGTCCTTAGTAGATGCAAAGGACTGAACATCAGCTTGTGGCCTAGCATAATTTTATTATGGAATATTGTTATGAAATTCTGTCTTCAACTAACCTGGTACAGTGTTATTTTTGCTGTAATTACACTTTCATTTTCTTTCCATTGACACCTATGTCCTGGTTTCGGCTGGGACAGAGTTAACTCTCTGTTTTGGTTTTTTTTTTTTGAGATAACAGTTTAATAACTAAAGTAAAAATAAAATACACTACTAACTAAGAATAATAATAATTGTAATGAAAAGGAATTTAAAAAAAAAAAAAAGAAATAACACCCAAGAAAAGACAAGTGATGCACAATGCAATTGCTCACCACCCACTGACCAATGCCAGAGCCGCGATCTGCCCCTCCTGGCCAACTCCCCCTGTTTATATACTGGGCATGACATTCCATGGTATGGAATACCGCTTTGGCTAGTTCAGGTCAGCTCCCCTGGCTCTGCTCCCTCCCAGCTTCTTGCACAGCTGCTTGCTGGCAGAGCATGGGAAACTGGAAAGTCCTTGGCTTAAGATAAGCGCTACTTAGCAACAACTAAAACATCAGAGTGTTATCAACATTATTCTCACACTAAATCCAAAACACAGCACTGTACCAGCTACTAAGAAGAGAGTTAACTCTGTCTCAGCCAAAACCAGGACAACCTATCAGATCGGGGGAATTATTTTCTTAAGGTGGCTATCTTGAACATCTGGACAACTGAATGACTTGGCCTACAAAACCTGTTACACATGAAAAGCGATCTAAAAGGCCTTCTCATAGATGTTGGGCCATAATCCTACTTCTAGATATTTAACTGTGAAACACAGAGGGAATCTTAGGGAAAATTTATGAGGATGCCAGAAAACATAAATGAAACTCTTTGCTTACAGCATATTAGTCAGAGCTTCAACTAATATAATTGGTTTAATTCTACTGTACTTAATGGAACTATGTTGATTTGTACCATCTCCGAAGAACAAAGTCTTGAGAAACTAGGAGATTGATTCTGAATGTGAGGGTTGATAAAGTAGCTGAAATGTTCTACACCATGACAAATATCTTTGGTACCCAAAAAGAAAGAATTATAAATTAAAAAACTTTCAGCTACAAGTCTAAAAAAAGTGTATCCAACCATGAATCTCACCTTCATGGTTCTATTTTTTTTTTCCTAAACCATACCATGAAAATCAGCAAATTTCAGTATAAGGGAAAAAACAACAACAACAAAAGTTTATTTTACTGTACAGAATAAGTAATCATAACTATTATTAAATGTTAATTGATTATTTCAATCAGAGAAATGTGAACATTTTCTCTATTTTAACTTAACTGTAAATATTTACAAATTGCAATTTGGTGAAAAATTACCATGACATTTTTCTCACCCACAGTATTGTGCTTCATGTCATATCAAAACATGTGAAATTATATTTTACTGAAATCCCAGAGAAATGGAAAAAAAAAAAAATCTGGCAATGGAATTACCATAGTAATCTTTTCAATAATTTTAATGTAAAGCTTCTTATCTGAAAAAGAATGTCATCGAAAAAGCAAGTTAGCTGAGAGAACTGCAAAGCTGAATGGTTCCAAGGTGAAACCGAAAATGAGATGAGGTACTTATCGGATAAAAGGCACCTACATTTCTGCTTATAAATGTATTGCACATCATTTCAAGTATAAATTTATAAAATAAGAATTTAGGGGTTGCTTTTTAAGAGTGATCAATCTTTTTGTAGACATGCTGTGCAAAGGTACTTTGGCGTCATGCAAAACCTTTAAACATTTGAACAGAAGTACAGGAAAATACCCACATCAGAATTTTTAGCTCACCTGAGAAATGAGCAACTAGGATTCAGAAACTTCTTCTAATTAATTTTTATGTATATAAAGAACAGTTTGATGTGGAGAAACACGGCCAGTGGAATAACTAATGTTATGATAATCTCACTCAAATGGGTTGTGGAATATGGAAATTCTGAATTAGAGAGTACAAAACCTTGTTCTTTGTTCTTGTGCATTTTGGAGGAATATCAGAATCATTGCATTGTCTGCTTTTGACCAAATTCTAGCCTGAAAACTTATACATAGATTTATTTATCTGTATGTATACTTTTATATGTATATGTAAACATACTTCCACACAAATATTCATTTTGTTCAATCAAAAAAAAGGGTTCCATGAATCTTGCCCTATTTTTTGAACTAAAATTGCCATTAAATCTAGAAAATTTTCTGAAGAAGAAATAAATAAAGGAATGGATGCTGGATCTTTGGACACATTCATCCTTCCATTCTTTTTGTTTCTAGCCCTGGGCTCTTTGTAACTTGAACAATACCTGTAGGGTACATGCTTGCTTCCAGGCAGTTTACACTGATTAATGTTCGAATGTGTTAAGCAACCTCTTCCACCAGTACTCTCCAGACCTAAATTGTTAATGCGGAAAAAAATCAATAATGAAAGTAGTCTGAAATAAGCAGCATAATTGTATTTCATATGAAATTTGATTTATATCTTTGATAAAAGAATTTGAGAGGTTTAAATTAGTCATGGATTCTTGTGTGTGTTGAAAATTACGCGAAATATTTAAATTGACTGGAACACCTGGGGTTAAATCTACAGAAGGACAAAAGTGTCATGGTACTTAGCAATGCAGCAATTATTTAAGCTAGATACAGACCACTTTATAAAACATTTGGGACAGTCACATAAAGGAACTAACAGCAAACACAGTATTGAATGAATAGCCACTAACATAGATTATAAAAAATGCCAAGTGGAGGACTTTGGCTCAGCCTCTGACACTCTTGTGGCTGTAGACGACTCACTCGACAGAGCAGAGAGGGAAACACCATCTTGAAGAGAGAGGTGAAATTCCCAGTTAAAAGGGGACTTATCACCAGCACAATAGGTCAATGCACTAGACTTACTGCTGGTGTGCTGCTCAGTTACACTGCATGCTCAGAACAGTCTCACTTAATTACATGCCCTGAGTGCACTAGGGCATTATGTTGTCAGATGTGAAGTAGAGTTGCCCTGCAGATAACTTAAGATGGATTGAGGAGAAACAGGTGACTCTAATCAAGGTACAAAAATCCAAACTCTCTCCTTTCTTTAATCATGTGTATTTCAATAGCTTCACGTTAAGGAGCAAGGCAAGGAGAGAGAGGAGAAATGCGGATAACTGCCTCTTCTGGCTGCAAAGATTTGAAATCACATCTCTTCTATGAATACTTTTATTACTGCACTCTAAGGTATTCTGAATACCTTCCTGAAGATAACTACACATTGCATGCAATAGTTCAACACTCATTGGACCAGAGAATATGAACATGACTTTAGACTACATTTAAGAAAATCACTTAGGAATATTCTCGTTCTACATCTGGCCCCTGCTCCATTAAATACTTCAGATAAAAACACAGGCCTTTGGAATCAGGAATGGGATTCAAGTTTACCTCTCTTAGACAAGTGCTCTGTTGACTAGACTAAAACAATGCATGCTCATTCTTTGGCCGATTGAAAAAAAATAGATATACTACCCTGGTTTATTTAAAAAGAGTAAACTTAAATTGCTTCAGGTGGAGTAAGGAACTGAAAGGAGGTGCCCTACATCCTAAATCAATGTCCTAGCCCTTGAGGCACTGGTTAGTTAAACTTTCTCCTCCCTAAAAAAATGACTACCCCTTCTTTGATTTTGAATAAGAAAGGAACCGTTTAAACCTAACAGAAAGACACTAAAATGGGTGTGAAAATACATTATTTTTCTTAGTCTTTCTTAGTTCCTAGCTTAAGGTACTGACCTGTGCAATGGCTTTTGTAGCTCCCATTCCTAAAACTCTTTGTGTATTTCATAAAGAAGCTACTGCTTAATCTGGCTGTTGTAAAAGTTAGGTGCTGCAGAACTTAGTGATGTGATGTCTCCATTCCCTTTATAGACCTACAAGTAAAATGGAACTGTATGTAGGCAATGAGAGTATCCTAACCCAACTGGATCTAAAGAGTGACTGAACCAGATGGGAGACATTCTCCAGTTCCTCTCAAAGAGGAAATTAATTCCACGCTCCCCCATCCTACATAAAGGTTTAGCTACTCAGGTTTTGGGTTATATGGGACTTTATTGCCTTTTGCTGTTGTGCTCTGTTGAAGATCTATTTCATTTCTTATTTGAATCTCTGCATACCTAAAAAATCAACCCACAGTTTTTTACAGTGATGAAGGTTTAATTCTAAAGTTATGGAAAACCAAAGCAGATAAACTTTCACATATTTATGTTCAACATAAATCAATTACAAAACTAGCCACAAAATAGACAGTTGTGATCTAATTGCCTACTGATTCAGTTAAATAAAAAGTATAAAGTACCATCAGAATAATTTAAAAAATAATTGTGTCACATATATTTGTAATTATAGTCTTTTTAAACTGTAAAAAAATTTGGGGAGGAAAACTGAAGGTATGGGAAAGCTGAAAATAAAAGAGAATATTTAGTGCCTGAAAGAACTCTTTAAACTGGGTTAAAAGTTGACAGAAGTGAAGAGAGCATGACTATAAAATACTGGGGCTTCTTGTGTATTTCATTACGGAGCTCAGCAAGCAGAAGTGAGATCAATTATTTCAATAGACTTTGGATCAGGGCATAGAAAATTTTAAAATAAATTATTTGAATGAATTAATCCTGAAATATTTATTTATCATTTATTCTTTTTCTGGAGTGGGTAAGAGAACTTAATATGTATGGTCTTGTTAAAGTTTTGGGATAATATATTTGTGAATAATTTTTCCATTATTCACATTCCTCTACCAGTACAGCTTGAAATTTATCATACTGACCGCATAAAGTACTTCTGCACAACTTGTCTGACTTCAAGAGTTAGTAAATGAATGACTTAGACTTCTTTGGAAAAAAAAATCCTGAAGTACACTGGATTTCTCCTATGCTTCTGAAAGGGAAAAAAACAGAATGGCTTTTTTCATGAGTGAAAATGACAGCATATGGGAGAGTAAGATTTTACAGAGCAACAATGAAGAAAATATCCTACAGAATACTTTTAAAAAGGAAAATAATAAAAAATAAGGCTTTTTCAACTTACGGATCCCATTATTCTACTATAATAAAATATATTTATGGTAAGAAAAGGAAGAGCATGTGGGCTATGGGTCAAGATTGGCTCTGTGCAAGAGAAACTGGCTATAGTTTCCTCAAGCTAAGCTGAATGAAGGTTAGAACTACACCAGTAGAAAAGATTTTGAAAAATTGTTAGTTTTAATAAGCAAGGCTGTGAACTGAATATGAGTTGAAATACCCAGAATTATTCTTTCTGTTTCTCTTCTCTTTTTTTTTTAATTCTAAGCTTTTTAAACTGATCAAGCAACTGGGGTGTTTAATTATAGAAAAATCATTAGCAACCACACAAAGCTCATACACCCCGATCAATAAGTCTTTGTGAGGATGTGTTGGGTTTGTGTAGCAGGGGAGGGGCTACGGGGGTGGTTTCTGTGAGAAGCTGCTAGAAGCTTCCCTGGCTCCAACCTGGACCTGCCTCTGGCCAAGGCCGAGCCCATCAGCAACGGTGGTAGCACCTCTGTTATAACGTATTTAATAAGGGGAAAAGACTGCTGGGAAAAAAAAAATAAAAGAGTGGAGGAAGAAGATGGAGGAGGAAGAAGAAGAAGAAGAAGAAGAAGAAGAAGAGCTACAGTGAAGAGAGGAGTGGGATGTGAGAGAAACAACCATGCACACACTGAGGTCAGCGAAGAAGGAGAGGGAGGAAGTGCGCCAGAGCAGAGATTCCCTTGCAGTCCATGGAGGACCCCACGCCGGAGCAGGTGGCTGGGCCCAGAGAAGGCTGTGACTCTGTGGGAGAGCCCACACTGAAGCAGTTCACAGAGGACTGCAGTGCATGGAGAGGACTTGAGTTGGAGAAACTCATGGAGGGCTGACCCCCGTGAGAGGGACCCCACGCTGGAGCAGGGGAAGAGTGTGAGGAGTCCTCCCCCTTGAGGAGGAAGGAGCGGCAGAGACAATGTGGGACGAACTGACTGCAATCCCCATTCCTGCCCCCCTGTGCAGCTGGCGGGGGAGAAGGTAGAGGAATCGGGAGCAAAGCTGAGCCTGGGAAGAAGGGAGGGGTGAGGGGAAGGTGTGTTTTTAAGATATGGTTCTATTTCTCATCATCCTACTCTGATTTAATAACAAATTTAATTGGTTTATTTTTCCCCAAAATTGAGTCTGGTTTGCCTGTGACCATAACTGGTGAGTGATCCCTCCCTGTCCTTGTCTCAACCCATGAGTTTTTTGTTTTATTTTCTCCTTCCCATCCCACCAGGGGGGAGGAGTGAGCAATTGGCTGTGTGGTGCTTTGTTGCCGGCTGGGCTTAAACCATGACAGAGGATCATTCAGTCACCATAAACCAAGATCCTGAAAGCTTCCAGTATTGCAAGTCTGGAGAAAAAGTGTTATTCGTTAGACTGAAATAGTTTCTGATAATAGTTTCAAACATGGATCCTTAATAAATAGTCCACAAAATAATAACAGAAGAGAAATGCAGAGATGAGGTAATTAATTTTGCCCTGCATAAGGGTCTGTCACTTGGTATGATACAACTTCTGCACTATCTGTTTTTTCAGTCACCACAAGGTGTGATAATAAAATCATAGTTCTGGTGTAATCAGGACTTGCCTATTGCTGTCCCTAACAAGGTATTGGTAACTTTTGGAGAAACATGTACCCTGACCTGTCAAGTCTTCTGCTGTAAGTAGGAAAATCACACATTTGTCTATTTGCTCTGTATTTTCTATCTTCTTTAGGCAGTTCTACAGTGTATCTCATACTTCAGGCTACTTCTTGGTATAAATCCTTAGCTATGGAGGGGTTGCAGTGTTGCCCATCAGTAACATTGGGCACATCACTGAGAATTCAACGTGAAACTCTACATTCAAAGGAGAAGCTAGACAGCATATTCCTGCCAGCAGTCTAGTGTCCTAACGCATAGTCTGCTACAGGACCTAGCATACTTAAGCACATATTGATCCTGTGACCCTTGTATGCACACACTGTACTGAACTCCCCTCCCTTTGGCCTTATTAGGTGAATGATGTGTGGAATATCATGCACTGATATTCTCGTGTTTTTAGTGATCTATGCATAAACAACACACTATTGCACTATGTGCTCCTGCATGCTGCTGGATATTAACAATGAGGTTCCTTCTACTAATTTCTTACATTCAAGATTGCACCTATAAATGTTTTCGCCCTCTTTCTGCCTGTTCTGATAAGGTTTGAATCGTGTCCTTTTTCTTCTCTGCAGGTTCTGTTTTGGGGCATGATACATCACTTTCCTAGCCAGTCACTTTCCATTTATGCTTTATCTCCTCACACTGAGCCAATACGCTGCACTGAGGTGTCATTTTGGGGTGTATTATCATATATGTATAACCAAATGTGACATAACACAATGCTAAAGGGCAGCTAGAATTACTGCCATTTCCAGACCAGGAAATTGTTGTCACTGTGAATAACCATTCATGGAGGATGCTTCTGACCTGCAATAAATGCCCACTCTCATGTTTATTCCTGTCTTATATAAGAATAAAGAAGCCGGAGAAAAATGGAGTCACATAAGTATCATCCTCAGATTATTATTCTCCTCCTTATGATTCCATATGATACTACTCTTTCTACACTTTATATTGTACTCTTTCTACACTTTATATTGATCAGAATCTTCCAGCTTAGAAGGAAGTGAACCAAAATCATATGACTGCTGTTTTGCAAATTCCCAAGTGTGAATAGTTACAGTTAAGCACAAAGAAGGAGGAACTGATCCAGAAGTCTGGACCCAAAAGACTTGAGTCGTGATCCACTGAAGATATCCTGTGGAACTTTAAGGAAGTTACATGGGATGGACATTTTACCTAAACAATGTATCTGTCTCAATCCCTTCTACTTTCAGAGGAAAGAGACACATGCTTATGGTGCTTATCACACTTATAACCTCTGGAAGTATCTCCTTTCTCTCTGCTTAGCATAGAGAAAACCTAGATGACCTGCTGAGAATGTGCCTCAGATTCAGTTGTTCCATTTCAGCTGCCTTTATGTGAAGAAACTACCTTGTGTCTTTATGCCTCAGTTAGTTACACATCTTTCAAATGAGTATAATAGTTATTCTTTACTCCAGAGCGTGTTATCAGACCATAACTGTGGCATTCTAAATTTCAAAGGTAATGAGATAATTATCTGTAACAGATAAACAATAAGCATGTTAGCATGAAAAAAACAGGAGTGCTGAGATATTTTCTAGATGAGTTAAGAGTCGTAAGAAAACTGATCTTCTTAGTCAGAAGGAGGTATATGAATGTATGTAGGTGCTTTTTCATTCTACTCATCAGTAAGATTGTTAGGGGATTAATTACAAGAATTAAACCAGGTTTCTTTTTTTTATCAAATTTAATAGGGGGATTTTTAACTGTATGCACCCAGAGAGTACTCTGACAGATGCCTGGCAAAAAAAAGAAGAGAAACATTCATTGTCGTTCACCTGGCAGAGACATGAGAAAGACCACTCTTCAGTCTTTCTCTCTGAGCATGCCATAGAAGAATCTTTCTTCCTACCACCAAAATTCCTACGTAAATTCACATCTTTGCATGGGGTGCTAGTAACAGAGAGCATCCTCCCTGCTGGCTGTCAGCATGTGCATTTGAACCCCTCCTCCAAGTGGTTAGACGACACATGGGCAAGAACTGTCAATCATCTGGTGAACACTCATGATTCCACTATAGTTTGTAGGGATAAAACATTGCAGAGAATTGGTTGAAGGCATTCCTACAGTTCTTGTTGTACGCAGAACCATATGGACCAGGCAGCATGAACGTGTCTTTCCAAAATAGACCTGGAAAGCACGTACTGCTGTTATCTGTGTGCTACCTACATTGTGCATAAATGATGGAAGATACTTTTATAGTGCATTTTACAGTGCTTACATAAGCAGTAAGTTCACTAAAAAAGTGTGTTCTCTGAATCAGACGCAGAGGAATAAGAGCATATGTAACAGAAGCCATGATTTCCAAAAAGCCAGCATTATTTCATGGCTGTCTGATGAAAACCCTGCCGTAAAATAATCTCTTTCCCAGTTTGTCAGCACATTTACTTGAATAATGGAATCATTAGAGTGAAGTGTAATTTATTGTCTGAGATAAGCTTAAATGCATAATGTAATGTCTTTTGTGTTTTAACAGGAATATGTGTATATATGCTAAAAGGAAGCCATATTGGGATAGTTTGATAACATTATCTTCTACCTCTCTAAGACAAAACTTTATTAAAAATCATCTTGAAAGGAGTTTCTCTTTTCCTGTAACATTGGAAGTGAAAGTCACACATACTCCTGTCTGTGACTATGTCAGATTGCACCAAAAGTCCCACGTTGAAACCTCAAGGCAAATAAACTCCTAACTGAAAAGCTTGGCATTATTCAAAGAGACACTTAGGGCATTCTTACTCACAATGTTAAAGCATCTGTCAGGAAAGGCGCTGTCGTTTGCCACCTGATCTAATTATTTCTGACAACAGATGTGAGATAACTACAAAAACTCAACATCTTTAATACGCTGATCAAATTTCATTAACAAAGCATGAATACTAACAAGATTATAAAATGTAGTGCAGTTTATGCTCAACCTATAAGTAAAAGTGTGATTACATTTAATAGGTGAAAGGGCAGGTTAATTGGAGGTAAAAGTTATATTGTCAGTCAACTGTGTATTTAAGGTTTAATTACCATGAATGCATGACACCAACTGTTTATTAACAGTCCATAATTGTATAGCAGCTATGGTAGTTAGTACTCCTAAAATAATAAAAAAACACCACGTTGTAAGGACTATCCTGATCAATTTGCTCTTCTGTTTCTTCAGATTAATTCAAATTTGAATTTAGAATACAGGTCAAAAAGAGCTTTAGTGTAGGCTTTATAGAATGTTTCTTAAGGACATAGAATCTCAGACAGGCAAAACTGAGATTTTTTTCTAAACTATTTTAGACTATAATACCAGAGTTGGTTGAGGAAAAAGAATAAATGCCCAGAAATGCAAAAACTTTTAGTCTTTACTTACCCATAGTATACTTAGCTCTATTTTATTATATCAAGCCTTCACTTCTCCAAGCACTAACATGCACCACAACCCCTTCAGTTTAAAAAATAAATAAATAATACATGTCTCTCTGTAAATCCTTAAAATTACAACACTGAGAAAATGTTTTTGCAGTAGACATTTGATATATAGCCAAGGTAAAGTATTTATGGACATCACCACTGACTGATAAAATCTAATATACGCTCCTGGTTCTAGGCAAAATTCTATAAAAAAATCTCACATTACATGCATCCTTTATAAAAAATATTAATTTTTTTTTTTTTTGTTCCAAGTGTTTGAGTGTAGTTCAAATGCTTAAGAATGAAATCCTTTTTAAGAAAAGAACCAGTACGTTTCACTCAGTCATTAAAATTTTACTACAGGGTATAAAGTGATTCACTATACTTTTAAAACAGTTTTATGACATATGCTTCTATATTTCTATACCTTTGAACTTAATTATCATGTACAATATACACAGTTACAACTTTCATCATAAACTGCCTTCACTGTTAACACTGTAATAAATACTGTAGATGAACTAAGAATAGCTCTTGTGTCAACTTTTGCGATATTCTCAGTTCTATCGATCAGTTATGCCACAGAGTGGTCTATACTTGATTAATTGCATTAAATTAATGTATCTACCAAAACTGTGTCTACAAAAATTAACTCTCTTTGAGAATATAATAATGGTTTTGTGAGAACAACTGCATATATAATATACACATTGGGCCAAAATCTAAACAAAATACCTATTGTGTCATTTTTCAAATTGCCTTAAAGGAACTGCATCCAGAAAGCGCTGAGTACCAAACTGTGGGAATCTGGCAGGCCCTCTAGAGTATCTTAAGGTTTTCTAATGATAATAAAAATAATGTGCCTCCTTAACATTGTAAGTAAGGTTTGTTTGGTCCCCTTTGCTTCATGTTTCTGTTCCTTAAAACTTTTTAAAATAAAGCCTGAATATTTGAAAGTGGGAACATACAAGCACAAATCCACAATGGAATCAATGTTTTTGAGTGTATACGTGGTCATTAAGGCATCTTATTTGTGCCGCATATGTTGTAGGTATAAATGATAACCAAGCAAATGTATCTGCTTGGCTGTGAATGCATAAATTCAAAATCTGGTCCCAATCATTCTTTAGCAAAAGTGCTGATTTCTTACAACTTCCCAGTCAGTAAATTGAAAGAACACAAGTTGCAACAAATATGAAGAATGATGACAGCTGCAGAAGCGTGTTCTGTATCAAGATTGCCTCTGGCAGACTTCCAGTCAAATATAAAATATTTTGTCACTGTTTTGGTGGAATTAATTTAGAGAAGTATTTTTCTTAATTCTGTGTTAATCTCTCTGATGAACACAGTGATAATTTGTTACTGAGAAGTATGAGTTAAAAGTGATAATTTAACTCCCTTGGATTTTGTGACATTGTAGAACGTGACTAATAAATTTTCTAAATAAAGCCATTAAGGATATGATACAAAACAATACAGTATAAAAATAAGCAAGTACTTTTGAGGATACCAGCTATGTAGGTCAACAATGGAGTCTAAGTGACCAATTCTGTCCAGCTGCCATGCGACAAAGGTGCAACATTTGGGATAAGTCTACCCTAACCTTGGTAGTTCAATACAACAGCAACCTGAATATTTCATGTCTCTAAAGTCTACTTTGTCTTGTTGGTTTGTTATTATACTGTTTAGTGACTCAGTATACTGGTACTAAAGGGAATGTTTATCGTACAAAGCTTGAATGAATATGGAAGCTACAGTACAGCTGTTTTCCATCAATTTATCCTTGAATGTGGAATACCAGTATCAACAAGGGTAATCCAAACCTCAGTCTGCAACGCAGTGTTGAAGTGAAACTGTCAATATCATATCTGTCTTCAGAAAGATCTTGGTATCAAACAAAATACCTCTTTTTTTTTCCCAAGAGAATTGAAAACATATTCCTTATTTATTTGTATCCAATTAAAATATTGAACTCTCAGTCTGATTTTTAATACTCCTATTTTACTACAGTTGTTGTTACAGTTTGATTTCCTGTTGACCAACTCTCATCTAATTTCAGGCCACACAGCCATCACATCTTCCTTTCTAATAAAATAGAAATCCTGTCCTGTATATGCACTGAATGGGACTCATCCTTTCTTAAGGATGGGACTACCACTACTCTTAAATCTCTATTTGCAACCTCCTCTACTTCAGCTCTATTCTTACCTTTGTCATCTTGTCCTTAGTCTTGTGTTCACAGGAATATCATGCCACCTAACCATCTCTTCTTTGCTACAGGCAGGAATCAGCATCGTGTGGTGAGAAAAGCAGCTGTAAGGGAAGAAGGAATTCTCTCAGTGATAATTTCAGAGCAAGGAACAAGGGATAAATTAATCCATTTCCTACATTCAGCTGTCTGCTTTCTACTTTTAAGAACCAAAGTTAAAGTACAAGAACACCTATCGCTTCAGCAAAGCCACCTAAATTAATTTCCATTTCCTAAATTAGTGAGTAACAATATATATTATCCTTGAAAATTGATCTAGTTGCTAAGGATTGAAAGAGCTGCTGCTCGTTCCTGTAGATTTTCTGGCAGCGTCTCTTCAACAGCACCTTATTTTTCAATCATGCACTCCACAGCAAAACAGTGAGGGAGTTTACCAACATTGTTAAGAAATGTCATCCTTTTTATACATACATGTTTTGCCTTTGCTCTTCATATAAGACTTGGATTTCCTTCATGATTTTTTTCTGCCATTCTCTTTTCTACTATTGTTTTTAAATGTGATTTAATACATTCCCTGAGACACATAAAAAGTGTACCATGTTCCTGAAATTGTGTAGACCTTAAACAGGTCTTCATTGTTCTTCAATATCCTTCCTTCTTTTGCCTAAGTACAGTCAATCTGTCAACCTCTGTTTCTGGTGTGAAGTCCAATGTCTGGTGAATTGTTTTGTGGTCAACCTGGGAAAGTGTTTCAGTTCTTTCAAAGTCCAGTCTAATATTAGCTACAGGTAACACATGACCAGAAGGGCATGTTTAGAGGAGTTTACTTGCAGTGACCTTAGAAATCAGAAGTTGAAGGAGCCTTTTAAATTTTCTAAATATACTTGGTTTTGTTTTCATTTCTCTGTTTCTTACTGAACTAAAGTACTAAGGTAATAGCGTTTTCTTAAAAGGGAAGAGTTCAGTGACTTCCTCTTGTGTTAAATACAGACCTTTCACTCTCACAGTCTGGTCCTCAGTGACAGAAGCTCATATGTCTCATCCAAACTGCATGTAGGTATCACTTGAAAAGGTCTTAACTCTTTTTGTCAGAGAGAGTCTCAGATACTCTCCATACAGTTTAAAATCATCCAGATAGAGATATCTCAAAAAAACAGTTTGCACAGTGAGGCTGAGACTTTTTTTTCCTCAAAGGATGACTAATGCTGAGTCACAAATGATTAAAAGCAGACATGAAAAAGAACTCTCTTGGAACATTCCTTGATAGTTAAAAGCAGTACCCTGGCTTGAAAAATAATGATATCTGAATAGTGAGATCTCTCTTCCACATAGTCACAGAGGTATTTATAAAATAATTTGCCTTGCAATTCCTTGTTGTTCCTTATTCCCTCTGTATCAATATGAAAACGGAATCAGATCAAAGGTCATCTTGTAGTTTATGCACATTGTTATAAACTGGTTTTTTTTTTCAGGAATGAATAGTTGATATAATAAACTTGCCAATCAACCATAGGATTTTTCATTTCTTTTTTTCAACACATCAAATATCCATGCATTGTTGATCATAGATCTCATCTGGCTGAAGCAAGCTGTTTCCATATCCTTGGGACACTTGGAGTAGGTTGGGAAATTAATAACAAGTCGAGTGTGCATCCACTCTTCTGTTCTGTTGTGCATATGCAGCAGTAAGTTCTCCTTGTACAATTGTCTGAAAATGTTTTTCTGGGTTTGGGTTTTTTTTTTGTTGTTGTTTTGTTTTCATAAGACAGTTGTATTTTCATATTAAATCAAATTTTAATTGCCTTTTCGAAAAGGAACAGCGAGGGATGGTAACAGATGATTTTCTCCTAAACTCATGGCTTTATTTATGAAACTTCTAAACAGTTCACAAAATGTCTAGAAGTTTCTGAGACATTCTAATATAGCTGGTTTTCCTAAGTCTTATTGCTTACCTGTGATTTTTATCAAGTGTTTTGCACTATTTCTATACAAAACAGCTTTTTGCTTCTGGCTGAGAATCCATGATTTAGCAGGGCATCAGTAGGACAAATATGGGATATATCAGGCTGTTCTACTGAACACTGTCCTTGAGGAATATGTCTTCTATTGGACAGAAGAAAATGGAAAGAAGAAAATCTGACCATTGCATATGGTGGTCAGTAAATATTTTAATAAAGTAATGAAATATGAAAGGAATTTTTTTTTTTAAGATCATGATAATTCTAAGGATTTCATCCCTAATGACCTTAAGAAAAATAGCACAACACATGCAACTATAAGATTATGTAAAAAAGAAAGAACTGTTGAAAATGCACAGATTAGGGTCATTTACATAAACATATTGAGAAAATAAATGTTTTATTTTTACTTGTAAGAATTTTTCTTAAATTTAAAAATAAAATCATATTTACATTTCAGAAATAACTTTAATGAAGTAGGGTTGTAATAAAGTGGGAAATGTCTTTGCAAATGAAATGCTTGTTCTTAACCTTCAAATATGTTTCTTTTTATTCTTTGTTACATACAGAGAACCACAAGGAAATAATATCTTTATGCACTACAGCTATATTAAAAAAAATAAAAGACAGTGCCACCAACTATGGGAACAAAGTTATTGATGTTGTTTCAATGGTTAAATATGAATCTGGCCATTTTCTAACAAGAAAAATTATATGGCTATATTTAACTTCTGTGTTTCCCTCTAATAAAAAATGTGGAATTATTTCATAACAGCTGCAGCATTCACTTAAAAAAGTAAACACTAACACATTTGCCATCTGGTTTAGTGACTTTTTATGATAGTTAAGAGCTGTTATTCTCTGGTAACTCCAGATTTACCATCTGAAGTTGACATTACAACTTTGATTAGCTTAACACTTGTTATCTATGCTGTAGAATAAGCTGGCCAACATTTCAAAGAAAATCAGTCCTCCAGCAATTATCAAGAAAGAGCTAAAATTAGAGTATGCTCCTGGGCTTGGCAATATACTTTGTGTCTCCTTTTTCTGTCCCCCATTGCTATAATCCAGCTATGGATGGCCTAATGGCCATGCTTTACATTATTAAACTGAGGATTTCTGAAATTAATGCAAATGCATGCCTGTCTGAAATATTGTTTGCTGTTCGTATTGAAGATATATATTCACTGAGTTCAATGCTATTAATATCATAGAGTCCCTGCCTTTTCATTCCCTAAGCATCTTTCATATCTCCTGCTGTGCTCACGGTGTGGCCTACACTTTTATTTTATACAGTGACTCCATTTCCCAGTATATACCGTAGCTTCTGGGAAACCATTCATAATTAGAAAAGTTTAATACCCATAATAAATATTTGTAGTATAAATTATTTGATGTATAATCCTGGTCATTATAAAATTATTTTCTTCATGCATTTTTTACTACATTTATGGACAGTTAGAAACACCAAAATATTCATGAAATACAGTATGCTATAAAACAGCATGTTACACTGAACTGTACCTTTCTTAGAGACATGATCATGGGCAACTGGCTTTAGGTGACCCTGCTTGAGCAGGGGATTTGGATCAGATGTCCTCCAGAGGTCCCTTCCAACCCCAAGCATTCTGTGATTCCATTAATTAAACATTATAACAAATAGTCTAAGTAAAATAACTTTCTGTTCATTTGTTGACTGAATTTCACAACCAGTACATAAAAGAGAAAAAATAAGTACATAGCGATATAATTACAAAAAACAGTGTGTTTCAAAGAAAAATATGAGATTATTATATGCAGTAAATCAGACAGTTTTTGCTTCTACCAGAGATACATTGTTCTCACTCATAATCAAAGTTGCTTTATTAAGGAAGATTTTTCTAGCCACAAAAAGGACCACAATGTTGCATCACTATTTTTGTGTTGGTATTGTGTCCATATTAATTATTCATATACTTTGAGTCTTTCATATATTGGATATTTGTGAAATGGTCTACACTTAAGTACCTGACACCACCACCAATTTGCACTATTAATTTTTCTTGCTTCTTTTAACTTCCTTGTAAAACATACTATATCTGATTTGATTTGTTTTGTTTCTTTTAGTGGAATATTCCATTTTGGTATCTAATTCAAAATAGTTATGTTGTTATTTCTGTTCTTATTGCTTCTTCCTGATGGAGTACTTCATACAATATTATTTTACATTTCAAATATATAGTTATGATCATTAGTTGCCTTGGTGATGAATGTGTTGTGTACCTGAGGGACAAATGTGTGCATTTTGCTGATGTATTGATATAGATTCTAATCTGTCAGGAACATTCTATATATCAGACCTTTACTGGAAGAAAATGCCAAATGTTATGAGAATAGTTAAAAAAAAAAAAAAAATTCTTTGAAGTTTCTATTACACATGCATTTTTTCAAGCCAAGTTCATTAAAAGGTCCACTACAATTTTGCAATAAAAGTCTGCATCTTTGGGTCATCTTAAAGTTTCTTTAACACACCTTGGCAAGAGAAGCTCACTGTGAAGATGAAGGCACAAATACATTGATCACAGCAAACAAAGCTGAGATTTACTGTAGAGGTCACAGAGGATGAAAACCCAAATAGTTAGCTACGATGCTAAAACAGTGTTACAGTTCCTCAGTTAGGAACTGTGGGAAAGGCAGCTAACACATCCGTCATTTATATTTCAAAGCAAAAGCACTAAGCCATTCTCAGGTTTCTGATAGATAGTCCAGACCTCTGAGCTCCCATTTCAAAGTGGAGTTGAAATAATCAGGTGGCTAAGATTGAGGGAAGAATTTCAGGTACACCCTTCTATGTAGCATTTCCGTCTGGATTGGCTGCTCAACATGTTTTTAAGTGACTTTTCCGAACTGCTAAACTCTTTCTGTTTCCCAAACAGAAAGACGAGGGACCTAACTTTCTGCTCTGCATTCTACATCAGGTCCAAGGCAGTTGAAACATTGTACTGAAATATACATAATTTTTGCTATCATAAAATTTATAATTTTTATTATCATAAATATTTTCTCAGATCTCAGCTTCTATTTAAAGAATTCAATAATAGCATCTCATAGAGACACCCCCCCTCTTGGAGGGCCGTATAGTGACCTCCGTATTCATATCAGGAAGCAGTTATTTTCATGAGCAGTCCCTATGCAATTAAGTGCTTACAGCCTAGCCCTGAAAGAAGAGTACAGTAACTAAGTCCTAGAATTCTCAACTAGAATTCAGTTTGGCTGCCTTTAAAGGAATTGTCTTGTGACATACTTCTATATTACAGACACTTTGTTCTCAAGAAACTTTAGATTTTGTAGTGCTGGCTCTGTTAATACTAAAAGAAATACAACAGATGAAGATAGTAATTCAGCAAGAAATAAGTACGAACAAGAAAGCATTGTGAAAAACTGCGCTCTCGTTTTGTAACTGGCATGAGATATCTGTTGCATGACCTGCTGGAGCCACTGAGCAGAGCTCTTGCCTGAGCTCATCTCTGATTGTACGTTTAGATGGATCAGGTCAAGTGTGCTCACCACAGCATGACTCTGCATGTTTTGTGGCCCTATTCTGGAAATCCCTCTAATGTCATGTCCAAGCAATTTTATCAATTTCTTAAATAATTCATAAAGTTTCTGCTGCATTTTCTTTAAACTCTCATCTCTTGCCTATTGACAGCATGCTCAACCTTTTAATTCTTCTTGTAAATTACGTCTTAGATAAGCAGCTCATATTCTAACACATTAACAGCAAGGAGAGTGGCACACCTTAGCAATTTCTTACAATAAACTTAAGACTAATCAGTATCACAGAATGGGCAACATCAGTACTGCCACTCTCTCAGCCTTGTACTTTCTCAGGCAGTGAGGGTTGCAGCTATTTCTGCCAATTTGGGGAGCACTTCTGTATTATGACGGCATTCTTTTCTTTGTTTACACAAAAACTGTTTTATTACCTTCTTATTTTCCTTGTCTTGTAAAATTTCTTCCTCGCATCTTACTGAATATATAAATTAATGCTGAATATTAGTTTATGCTGAATAGCTCAGCAGCTTATGTGCAAATTAAACTGTAATGCTCTTCAGAAACCCGTGCTAGGGGGAACCATAGTCTGCTAATGAGCACTGAGGGACCATTTGTAGCCTCCTGTTGTGGTTTAACCCCAGCCGGCAACTAAGCACCACGCAGTCGTTTGTTCACTCCACCCCCACCCAGAGGGATGGGGGAGAGAATCGAAAAAAAAGTAAAACTCGTGGGTTGAGATAAAGACAGTTTAATAGGACAGAAAGGAAGAAAATAATGGTGATGATAATAATAATAAAATGACAATAATAATACTAAAAGAATTAGAATATACAAAACAAGTGATGCACAATGCAATTGCTCACCACTCTCCAACCGATGCCCAGGTAGTTCCCAAGCAGTGATGCCTGACCCCTTGGCCAACTCCCCCCATTTTATATACTGGGCATGACATCATATGGTGTGGAATATTCCTTTGGTCAGTTTGGGTCAGCTGTCCTGGCTGTGTCCCCTCCCAACTTCTTGTGCCCCTCCAGCCTTCTTGCTGGCTGGGCATGAGAAGCTCAAAAATCTTTGACTTAGTATAAACACTACTTAGCAACAACTAAAAACATCAGCGTATTATCAACATTATTCTCATTCTAAATCCAAAACACAGCACTGTACCAGCTACTGGGAAGAAAATTAACTCTATCCCAGCCGAAACCAGGACATCTCCCAAGAAATTCAGGGCATTCTACTGTTTAAACTTGTGAGTATAATCTTCACAAAGGGTTATGAGCTGTTGCATGTATTGGAGCAAATTAAACCTTAAAATAACCCTTTTAAAATCACTGGAAATACTGTAGAGATGCATGTAGTCTATTGTGTATGATTTAGGTGATTCCCCACTTAAAAGAAAACTTTTACTGTAATTCGTTTAAATTTAATTGCATTCATAGCACAAATATGCAAAGGGGAAGGGATCTAGGGCCTTTATTTCTCTTTTTCTCCTTAGCACATGGTTTAATATACAGATCCCTGATAGAGCTGGTAACATATTTATATAGTTATTTATATTTTTGGTTTTATATAACAATTTTACAATGGGAATGTTCTATTCTTAAGAATCTTTTTGTATTTTGAATGGGAAAGAAGCCCATTTTGTCAAAACTTCATTAAAGAAATCCACTTTTGGATCCAGGATCCACTTTTGTAGAAGAAAAAGGGGTAGTGGGGCATCCATTGGAAACACAAGAGAGGTAAGCCAATTTTCCCTGACATATTATAGGATGTGGTCTTCTTCAGTAAGCGGCTACTGTGAATGTGGCTCTTTCAGTCTCACTAACTGGAACTTTCATTTACAAAAATCTTGAATTGATCTCAGACCACAGAGAGACCTTGTAACCAAATGATTAGGGCACCAAGAAAAACATAAGTTCAAGTTCTTTCTTAAGCTACTACAGCACTACCATTTTGCCCTCTTGGATCTATTCAGTCAGCCTAGCCATGTGTGAGAGACTTCTGAGCACAGTAATGCTTTGAGCTGGAATTGCTTCATCTGATCCTTAAAATGAGCAGCATAAACCCCACCAAAATAGCCTCTAAAGACTCTGTTCAGTTTCCTAAATAGGGGCATCGAGCGCTATTTGAGATTCCCCAGGGACTTGAAACATCTACAAAGTGCCATAGAAAATATAAAACAATTATTTACTGGCTTTCACAGACAACATAGATCTAAAAATTTAAGAAGCTATTAGCCTAAGCATTAGTGTGTTCATCACTTCTGCTAAGGCACCTGAATAGTCTTTGTTGGCCAGGCAGCCATCAGTCAGAAGAGCCTCCACTGCTCCCTGGGACAGATCCACAGTGTTGTTGAGTTGCCATTTTCCACCAGCTCTCTTGACAGTGATGGCTTGACACAATGATTTCCAACTATGCTGAATATTCTCCCTGTTTCTTTTTTCTTTTAGGATTTTACACCCTTGTATGTTACATAAGGTTTACATAGTTTGTTTTTAAATAAATTATATTGAGGTATCAGGAATGAACCACTTCATTGTACAAAAAGACTGGGAATTTCAGCAGTTAGCCTGGTTGGCCAAACAAGGAGTTTCCTGATGAACTGAATCACAAAAAGGGAGCATAAAAAAGGTAGAATCGGGAACAGGTAAAGAAGAGGGAGGAGCATAAGATATTGCTTGGGTATTTAGGGACAAAATCAGTACAAAATTCAGCTGAAGCTAAGATAATTGAAGGACAAGAAGAATAAAAAGAAGAGATTCCAAAGGTACGCTAGTTGCAAAAAGTAGTCCAGGAAAAGGAGACAATCTAATGATAGACAATATGGAAAAGGCTCAAATATTTGACTCATTTTTTTCCTTGGTTTTCACGAGCAAGTTGTACTCTCTAGTTATACTCTTATTTCACAGCAATTAAGCAAGGCTGTAAGGCAATCATTTGGCATGTAGAAGATTGAGGGCAGAACCCCAGTTTTCCCTGAATTATTCCCTTAACTGCCTGGAGCACAGTTTCTGTGTCCCTTGCATGTCCTCAGCTGAGCAAACTGCCTCTCTGTCTATTAATTGCCTTTGTTGGCCATGCTCCCACTTACCAGCTAAAGAGGTGTCCAGACAGATATTGTGGACAGACAGGAGACTGGTAGTCCCTAACCAGCAGCCACTGAAAGACCAAGAGTGGAGATCTTTTTTCAACAAGAACCTGTGCATGAGGAAAGAGCTAACAAAACCTGTTAGTGGTGGCAGCCCCTAGAAGCTGTAAAAAGTAACTGAAAGCTCATTTTTTAATAAAAGCAAAAACCAGGAAAAAAAAAGAATCAGATGAATAAGTGAACAAGTTTCACAGAAACTTCAGGGTGCAGTGCCGGGGAGGGGGGAGAAAAACTGTGGAAAAATAAACAAGCAGAAGACCAACCACACAAGAAAACTTCACCTAAATAAGTAAATACATTAACAAACCACAAAGAAACTGCTGAATTCCATCAGGAAAAAAATATCCCCACTGACCCCCCCCTGCATCATCTACTGAAAAGCAGAGGAATAAAAATCAGAAAAAGCTGCCCAAACTGCCAGTAACAACCTCTCCTACCACAAAAAACATTTGGTTATTTTGCATGGCTTAAGACAAAAATTGGTTTCTTTTTACAATGTTTCAAGCTACTTCTTTTTCCAGGATAGACCCTATAACTTTTCACTGTAAAGAAGAACTGATATCTTCTTTGTTCATTGCTTCAAAGGGTATCTCAGCTGCACATCATAAGCAGAGTATCTTTGTATAGCTGGTGTTTCATTGTTGTACCAAGCACTTATTCTTTTCACTTTTATCTGTGGTGAATAATTGTTCAAGACTGCTATTGACCTTCTGACATTGGTTATGCTTCTTCCGAAATACTGAATCTGCTTCTGAATTCAGTCTCGGTCATTCCACACCAACTGCCTACAACAGCAGTGCCAACACTGCAAGCTGTCATCTTACACCATTGGTCAACACTGAACAAAGAATCACACTGGGGTTTGCAAATACACAAACAACATAAGCCAAAGTGTCAACAGTCAATGGAGTGAGGGTAGGTCATGCAGGCAAACTGTCCCTGGGGCTTCCTTATATTTCACATTAAAGGGCTGCCTAAGCTCTTCAAACAAAGCCTGTGATGTATCTAAGGTCGAGCTTTGGGTCAGCTGTTTCATTAAAGAGCTGCAACTTCTGCAACTTTAGCTACAGAAGTTTTGGAGATAGATTTGAAGTTGAAAGACCCAATGATTCTGCAGTCATACATAAGTAAAACCTACACTTAAAAGTCACCTTTCATATATACACATATACATATGTAAGTATGTATATGTAGATGCATATATACGTTTATGTATTTGTAGCTGTATATAAAAATATGTATATACATATATATTTTATATACAGACATACCTTTATCTTTATCCTTCAAACATTGCAATCATAGCAACATTAGGGACAGTCCTGGTGGTATCTGGGAAGATAATCATGGCGTGGGTTTAGTGGTCAAATGTCTACTTATTGTGTATATAATTCTTACTCATGTCCTGAAAACAACACAATAACGTGATCCAACAAATCTTACAATCACATTAGCATGCTGTTATATTAAGAAAATAATAATTGTCACATTTCAAAATTTTCTGAAAAAGGTGTTCTTTGAGTAATTTACATTCGCTCTTCAGTCTTTACTAGAAAACCTGCCTTGTTTTTGTTTAGATTTATAGTTGCTTGTGCTAGATTTTTCTTTCATGTAGCATAGCATATTAACTAGGTTGTTGACCAAATTGTTTATGAAAAATGTTAGCTTGGGACTGGGCATTTGACGGAAAGCTCAGTGGTAATTTAATGTAAAGAACAAACAACAATAAGTAATTTAAAGAGAAAAGGCTAAAATACATATTGAAGTCTTCCCACTCTTTTGGGGTAGTTGAAGAAATCTTGTTAAGGATAAGAATTTTCTTCACTTTTATATACTCTAAAATTGCTTATTCTCAATGAGAAATATGTGTGCATGGTGCATAGATGTATTATAAATATTTTTTTTTTAGCATTTGTATCTCAAAATTCCTTTTCTACTATGTTGTAGTCATTTCAAATTTTCTCTGACTAAAGCTCTGTTTAGCAAGATTTTAACCCAGAATAAATGCTGACTGCCACATTGTAATCTTTTTATTTTATAAAATACAATTATTGACAGTCACATCAGTCAACTTGGAACTTTGTGTACATGAATGTACTCTATAGCTTCCTCCTCTGTCTTTACCAATGTATTCATATATGCTGCTATGTGTGCTGTTAGCCTTGTCTTTAATTTCATTTACTATTTAGATGAAGATAAAAAGCGTTTCAGGAATACATAACTATATCCATTTTTATTTTGATAAATTATTTAGCTTATGTTGCACATATTAAAGGAACAGTAATCATTGCCCACCAGCACCTTTTGTGTTTTTGTGGCACTTAGAGCTGGGACACATTTCATTGCAGAAAACACTACAACAATATTTATGTTTTGTACTGTCAATGTCCTTGGCGAGGAAAATTCTGCTAAAATTGCACATTCATAATGACTAGAGTGTAGAGCAGGAGATAAAAAGTCATTTTACATAAACAATTTTTTTGTTTAATTCACCAGTGCAATTCTTAATTATCTTATGATCTTTTAAAGTAACCTGCTTGCAAGAGTCAACTGCTTGTGCAGTGAGTGTTTCTGTGAAAGCAAGAGACATATCAGGTAACAGACTTCAGCAAATAACATTCTCATGGTCTGTATTTCTTCTGCCAAAAAAAGTCTAAAAATGAGAAAACTTACCCCCAAATCAGAACTGCCTTTGAGATGTGCCTCAGAGGGGCATTGCACATTCTGCTCAGGGGAGAGCAGAGCAGGCACAGTGTATGACATCCATAATCCAGGCAGTGCAGGACTAATATCTGGGGAATACACTTTGCCGTTACTGTGGAACCGTGCCTCCACCAGGACCTCTCCTTTTGCTTGGTATTCATTCAGGGCTGCCTCCCTACCAGCGCAGCGACTTTGCTGCAATGCTCCTGCCACTGCCTGCCACGTTGAGACTCCTGACACATGCTCTTCGTTTATTCTGTGGGGTGGATACACAATCTGTTGGCTTGAAAACTGGTGTGGAAAGTAAAAAGTGGGCTGGCTTTCTCCTTTTCTAAATGAGATCATCTTATTTATGTGTATTTTTACAGAATAAAAGGGAAGGCAGAAAATTAGGACAGACTTTCCCTTCAACGTAATGTCTGAGTGTATTCCACTGATTTCCTCCTTTTCCATTGTTTCCATATCAGTTAGTTAGGAAAATTGGATGAAGAAGAATTATGGTCCTATGTGTGCTGAGGAGAAAAATGAGTTTTCTGTTACTTCCTGTTAGAGGTACTGACCTTCATTCTAAGGAAGTACAAAGTGAAACTTTCATTTCACTTGAAAGGAGGCGCTGGTGGAAGCCAGCCATACCAACATCACAGCTGCATACTTTCTTCCCTGGCTGCATACTCAAAGCCACCAAAGCTCTTTTCAATTGTTGGCCAGCCAGGATAGCTCTAGAGGAACTGAAGGGTCGATGCAGATTAGGCTTAGTACTGAGAAAGATTGGCCCCTTACACATTTTGCAAATTTACTCTGAAAAGGGAGAGAATAGGCAGTGATGTACATAATGATGCAACATGCTCCTAAAGCTATAGCTCTTTAACAAAAATCGCATGTATTTCTGTTTATGTTTCATGAACAACTTGAATAATTTAATTTCCTTACCAGAACCTTGACTGTTCTGGTAATTAACCTCATTCTTAACTGGGATTAGCAAGATTATCCAGTGAAGTTTTAACACTCCCTTTCCTACTCCTATTTACACTAGTTAAGAATATCACCCAACAGCTTATGTAATTATATCTTTCAGTGTTTCACTGATCATTTTACATTCTGGATTTTTAATAAAAAGAATGAAAATGAATTGCCTTAGGAATATTGTAATTAAAATATTCTATTTAACTTGTGAAGTGTTAAATGATAAAGGAAATCTTATTAAAATTATTTTAACAAGTAAATATTATTTTAATATCTATTTTTGCTGCAAAATAGAATTGTTAGCCCAAGGTCCAAATAAATTCAATAGGATTCTCTCAATTATATTCCTCTGATTTCAGATCATCTGCCAAACCTGATCCTACAGATCTATCCCCTAGTTCAGAGCCTACTTCAGGTTACCTGTCTACTCCATGAGCCAAACTGCAAACTGACCTGCATATTCCATTATAATGCATTGGGTTTAGCTCTGTTCCAGAAACAGTGGTAATTACATTTAAGTTTTACAGATAAACAAAGAGGACCACTTTTTTCTTCTGATGTAAAGAGCTTTTTATTCATAACAGAAAGGAATAAGAAAATATGCAATGGTCAAAATCCCACACTTTGCATAAGAATATTTTATGATGCTTTTTTGTAAAAACCAAGTAAACATTCAGTTAAAATAATTAAAGTCTATCTGAAAATTAGTATTTAAAAGCTTTTTGTCATTAAAACAAGATTTAAATTATAAGGCAGCTTTAGCTTTATTTCATATTAGTGCTTTCTGAGTACCTTACCCTCTAGGTGATTTTCTTTTTAAAATATAGCTTAAGACTTTCAGTATTAGGGTTGATGACAATCCTGCAAAAATCCTGCAATGGTTGTTTTGTACCATTTGGTTTTTCCTCATTACTGTCAGCTACAGCTATAAAGAAAATAAACAGTTCTTGAAGCTCTAGAGTGGTGAAGTCCTGTAAAAGGAGAGAGGACCTGCTCTAGTACAGACTTTTTGAACTGTTTGAGAGAATCATGAAAAAATACGTTGTATTTTAACTCTGTTAAGTAAAAAGATACTGCATTTTCATTTACTTAACAAAGCTAAAACGCATTCATATATTCTTTCCTTATAACTGGGATTTCCAGATTTGCAGTGCAAAGTTTAATTTATGCTGATTCTTAAAGTATCTTCTAGCTCAGTCTGCACCCACACCATACAACCCACACAGATATGCAATAAAATCAATTTACATGAGAATTTCTTTACTCAAAGATTTTTACTTAAGATTAAATATTCAGCAATATTTTTTGAATTTTTTTTTTGCAATTTTTTGAAGATGACTTTTTTCTGTTTTCTTTCTGAAGGCATTAGACCAAATAAAAATAATAATGTATATGTTGACATATAGTATTAATTTTTGTTTATTTTTAATAGAAAGAACATATTCAGTTGATTTAAAATTTTCACTTTGAGATTAGTTTTGCAAACCTTTTTGTTCCTACTGGAAGTTTCCCATGAAAATATCAGTTTTGACAATAAATCTTTCTGTGCAAAAAATTGCCAGTAAGATCTCTATAATTCTTTACTGAAAAGCATGGATAAGCAGCTTATTAGGGTCTTTTTGCCTGTTTTGCTGTTTTAAGCAGCAAAAAGGAAACTGCAGACTAAACTATACGAACTTCTTAATTCTTGCTTGTGAGACATTTTTCAATCCCTGCAAAGACATTTGGTTCATATAAAGTAAGTAAAAGTGGAAGAGTTAACTTCTACAGTATTGAGAGACTTTAATTGTATTAGCTGCTGACAGAGGATAATATTTTTAAGTAACATTAAATGTGCTCACTGAGTGACAGAGCACACATACAAAGTAAATGTAAGAAAAATTCAAAGTAGAGGAAGTCATAACATTAAAGCAAGCTAAGAGGAAAATTTTTTCTGAATAATCATCAAAAATGCAGGCAACTAGAAGGCTAAAAAGCAAACATATAACAAAGAAAGTACTGTGGAACATATTTTAATGGGATTTTTTTTTCATCTCTTCATTCTTTTCATTTACAGTAGCAGAGTTATCCTAAGTCTTTCTCCCCCAGGAGGAAAGGAATAGAAGTATTTTAGTTTATGTCAGTTTGTCTCCCTGTCCTCACAGGAGGTAATGGCCAATAGCTTGTAATCTTTGTTTCAGAAACAGATTTAGTTTCAATATAGTTCTGAAATACGTGCCTTGTGCTTATAGGCATATCAGACACCCAAAACTATGAGGTTACCTTGAAATCATATAGTGCAAGAATAATTTTGCTTTTCTTATTTACCTTCTCTTTTTTCAGCCTCTAAAACTCTGAAATCTGGGAAGATATTTGTAAATGAAAGCAAAACTAAAACGTCATTATGATCACAAATCCATAGGTCATAAATATAATGCCAGGTGTCACCAGACTAATGAAAATTGCAAGAGTTGAAAGTTCTGATTTAAAGCAGTCAAAGGAACAGCATATTTTGTCATTTTTAATCAAGAAAAGCAGCCTCCTCGAACTGGATGCTTAAGAAGGCTTCCCCCAGTCATTATTGTGCAATAGTCCAAAGGCTATCTCCAGTCTGTCTCTGCTCAATAAAATGCTGAAGTTATATTTTCTGTGCATAGCACTGAAGTTTACATTCAGGATGATCAGATCAGCAGGCTGAAAATGGTGCAGGCTGCAACATCTTAGGAATGGCAATATCCATGCTTTTCCTTAGTCTGTCTTGCTTTCTGTACATGCTTCAGCACACAGACCAGGGCTGAATTCATACAAATGGACTTGTGCAGGTAATTTCCCAAGCAACATAAGAATAGGGGTGTTTTTTAGGCTTTAATTTACTGAGGATAATATGATTGGTGCATTGCCTTTGTCTATCTTTTGGCCTCATTTAATATAACAGATAATGTTATACATTGACATAGTAAAATGGAATATGGAGATTAGATTCACGAACAAGAGCTCAACAGTTTGGTACAGAGAAGTGACGATGTACAATACTGTGAGGAGATACTGACTCAGGCCATGAACACTGTGTGGCTGGATGACTGCAGAAGCCCACGCCAACTCATCGGATTGAATATAGCTTTTCAGCTTCCAGTTTTGAAGCCAGCTAAAATAAGCCCACAGGCCAGCAGAGACAAAAGGAAGGAGTATAGCCTTAAACCAGACAGAGTATTTTCAATATTTTTATAATAACCAGCTGAACAGAAGATAGTCAGCACAAGCTAGCAGTTGTTTTTTGTGCCAATGCAGATAAATCCTTGACCAAGAAGAAGGAGAATTCTTTACCCCTAGTGTCTGAGGGACTCTGACCCTGAGGAAGTCATGAAACTTGAAATTTCAAGACACAGTCTGTTTATATAACTCCTGCTGTTACTTGTCCTGGCTAAGGTAAATCATATTTCTACCAGTTCAGTTGCATTTGGAAAGGGCAAGAATGACAAGGAACTGTAGAAAATGCCTATCCATTCTCATAAATCAATATAAACAATTTGGTAAAGAGCAAGGATTGGTAGTTTACATTACGTCATTGGAACCTTGCATGGCGAATAAACAAGAAAAGTTAGAGACATGTGCACGCCTGCAGGCTATGATCTCATTGGCATCAAGGAGACATGGTGGGATGGCGTCTATGAGTGGAGTGTTGGAATGGAAGGATACAGACTCTTTAGGAAGGACAGGCAGGGGAGATGAGGAGAGGGTGTTGCCCTCTATGTCAATGACCAGCTGGAGTGCATGGAGCTCCGCCTGGGGATGGATGAGGAGCTGACCGAGAGCCTATGGGTCAAGATTAAAGGGAGGGCAGGGACAGGTGACGTTATAGTGGGAGTCTGCTACAGGCCACCCGACCAGGAAGACCAAGCGGATGAGGCCCTTTATAGACAGATAGGAGCAGCCTCACGTTCACAAGCCTTTGTCCTCATGGGGGACTTCAACCACCCCAATATCTGTTGGAGGGAAAACACAGCAGGACGTAAGCAATCCAGGAGGTTCCTGCAATGCATTGATGATAACTTCCTTCTCCAAGTGACAGAGGAGCCAACGAGGAGAGGTGCTATGCTGGACCTTGTTCTCACCAACAAGGAGGGGCTGGTGGGGAATGTGAAGCTCAAGGGCAGCCTTGGCTGCAGTGACCATGAACTGGTGGAGTTCAGGATCCTTAGGGCAGCGAGGGGGGTGCACAGCAAGCTCACTATCCTGGACTTCAGGAGAGCAGACTTTGGCCTCTTCAGGCATCTGCTTGGTAGAGTACCATGGGATAAAGCCCTGGAGGGAAGAGGGCCCAAGAAAGCTGGTTAATATTCAAGGATCACCTCCTCCAAGCTCAGGAGTGATGCGTCCCAACAAAAAGGAAGTCAGGCTGTCATGGTTTAACCCCAGCCAGCAACTAAGCACCATGCAGCCTCTCCCCCCTCCCCCCTCCCAGTGGGATGGGGAGGAGGATTGGGAAAAAAAAAGTAAAACTCATGAGTTGAGATAAAAGCAGTTTAATAACTAAAGTAAAAAAAAATATAATACTAAGAATAATAATAAAAATATAGTAATAATAATGATTGTAATGAAAAGGAATATAACAACAAAAAAGAGAGAAATAAAACCCAAGAAAAGACAAGTGATGCACAATGCAAGTGCTTGCCGTCTGCTGACCGATTTCCCAGCAGCGATCCGCCCCTCCCGGCCAACTCCCCCCTGTTTATATACTGAGCATGATGTTCTATGGTATGGAATACCCCTTTGGCTAGTTCTTGTCAGCTGTCCTGGCTCTGCTCCCTGCCAGCTTCTTGCACACCTGCTTGCTGGCAGAGCATAGGAAACTGAAAAATCTTTAACTTAGGATAAGCGCTACTTAGCGACAACTAAAACATCAGTGTGTTATCAACATCATTCTCACACTAAATCCAAAACCCAGCACTGTACCAGCTACTAAGAAGAAAATCAACTCTGTCACAGCTGAAACCAGGACAGAGGCAAAAACGCCAGGAGGCCTGCATGGATGAACAAGGAGCTCCTGGACAAACGCAAACACAAAAAGGAAGCCTACAGAGGGTGGAAGCAAGGACAGGTAGCCTGGGAGGAATACAGAGAAATTGTCCAAGCAGCCAGGGATCAGGTTAGGAAAGCCAAAGCCCTGATAGAATTAAATCTGGCCAGGGATGTCCAGGGCAACAAGAAAAGCTTCTATAGGTACGTCAGTGATAAAAGGAAGACTAGGGAAAATGTGGGCCATCTGCAGAAGGAAACTGGAGACCTCGTTACCCTGGATATGGAGAAGGCTGAGGTACTCAATGACTTTTTTGCCTCAGTCTTTGCTGGCAAGTGCTCCAGCCACACCGCCGAAGTCGCAGAAGGCAAAGGAAGGGACTGGGAGAATGAAGAACCACCCACTGTAGGAGAAGATCAGGTTTGAGACCATCTAAGGAACCTGAAGGTGCACAACTCTCTGGCACCTGATGAGATGCATCCGCGAGTCCTAAGGGAACTGGCGGATGAAGTGGCTAAGCCACTATCCATCATACTTGAGAAGTCGTGGCAGTCTGGTGAAGTTCCCACTGACTGGAAAAGGGGAAACATAACCCCCATTTTTAAAAAGGAAAAAAAGGAAGACCCGGGGAACTACAGGCCAGTCAGTCTCACCTCTGTGCCCAGCAAGATCATGGAGCAGATCCTCCTGGAAACTATGCTAAGGCACATGGAAAATAAGGAGGTGATTGGTGACAGCCAGCATGGCTTCACTAAGGGCAAATCATGTCTGACAAATTTGGTGGCCTTCTACAATTGGGTTACAGTGTTGCTGGATAAGGGAAGAGCAATGGACGTCGTCTACCTGGACTTATGCAAAGCATTTGACGCTGTCCCGCCTGACATCTTTGTCTCTAAATTGGAGAGACATGGATTTGACGGATGGACCACTTAGTGGATAAGGAATTGGCTGGATGGTCGCACTGAAAGAGTTGCGGTCAATGGCTCGATGTCCAAGCGGAGACCAGTGACGAGTGATGTTCCTCAGGGGTCAGTATTGGGACCGGTACTGTTTAACATCTTTGTCAGCGACATGGACAGTGGGATTGAGTGCACCCTCAGCAAGTTTGCGGACGACACCAAGCTGAGTGGTGCAGTCGACACGCTGGAGGGAAGGGATGCCATCCAGAGGGACCTTCACAGGCTTGAGAGGTGGGCCCATGTGAACCTCATGAAGGCCAAGTGCAAGGTCCTGCACATGGGTCGGGGCAATCCCAAGCACAAATACAGGCTGGGTGGAGAATGGATTGAGAGCAGCCCTGAGGAGAAGGACTTGGGGATGTTGGTTGATGAGAAGCTCAACATGACCCAGCAATGTGCACTCACAGCCCAGAAAGCCAACTGTATCCTGGGCTGCATCAAAAGAAGTGTGACCAGCAGGTCAAGGGAGGTGATTGTCCTCCTCTACTCTGCTCTCGTGAGACCCCACCTGGAGTACTGCGTTCAGCTCTGAGGCCCCCAACATAAGAAGGACATGGATTTGTTGGAGCGAGTCCAGAGGAAGGCCATGAAGATGATCAGAGCGCTGGAGCACCTCTCCTATGAAGACAGGCTGAGACTGTTGGGGTTGTTCAGCCTGGAGAAGAGAAGGCTCCGGGGAGACTTTATAGCAGCCTTCCAGTATCCAAAGGGGGCCTACAAGAAAGCCAGGGAGGGACTTTTTACAAGGACATGTAGTGATAGGACGAGGGGTAATGGCTTTATACTGAAAGAGGGTAGATTTAGGTTAGATGTAAGGAAGAAGTTCTTCACTGTGAGGATGGTGAGGCCCTGGAACAGATTGTCCAGAGAGGTTGTGGATGCCCCATCCCTGGAAGTGTCGAGGGCCAGGTTGGATGGGGCTTGGAGCAACCTGGTCTAGTGGAAGGTGTCCCTGCCCATGGCAGTAGAGTTGGAACTAGATGATCTTTAAGGGTCCCTTCCAACCCAAACCATTCTATGATTCTGTGATTCTATGACCTTTTTGGAATTTAAGCAGTTTCAAAAAAACTGTTGGTTAAAATAAAGCAATATTATAGATCTTGTTTGTGTGACACTTCATGGCCATGAATGGAGAACTGGGATTAAAATGGTTTCCATACTGAGTCAGCCTTAAAATAAATGGGAACATTTCAACAAATTGATTTGGGGTTGCCAATAATTCTCTGCAGTCCCTTCTATTTTTGCAGCTATATATATTTGAATAAGACATTTTCCAGAACAGATTTTGTTCTGACTTTATCCTCCTTGATCCTTCCACACACTATATTGATTAGCATGGCTTTTTCAGCCTCTGCTTTGCACTGCTGGTTTTGTGCATCTTGTTACCTTAACATATACTTTCAACAGTACTTCAGATTAGTTTATCTCATCTCCTGCGTTTTACCTTGTATCCAAAAAAGTTATCAGTTACCTTATGATTAGTTTTGGACACACTGTTCATAGGAATACATTGACTCAAAATAAATAACTGACATTTTTGTTTATTAAGAATGTGCATTCCCTTATTTACCATGTTATTTTAAGGTATTTTCAGAAACTAGTGATTTTTTCATATATTCTCTTGGTTCACAGAGCCTAGCATTTGGCACAACTGAATGTAAAAGGAAAGCTATTTGACTTCTTAAGTTTCCAAACAAAATTGTACAGGACTTTTTACTCACTATGTAAGGATAGTTTACAAACGTCTGGGAAAATATTTTTTGGGTGTGTGCTCTTCAAAATTGTTACTATCTTGATTGTGATTTGTCATATAAGACCCTACTGTTTCTGCTTTCTTAACCATCTTTGACTTCCTTACTTGGCTGGAAGATGCTTGACACCTTTACTTCAAGGTGTGGATATACTTGGTGGGCGCCATTCCCGGGCAGTCAGGGAAGACAACGTCCCTGTGCTAAAGTGTCTCCTATTGACTGCAGATATGAGCTCTGAAACAAAAAGTTCAAAGAACTTAAATTAGCAAGACTTCCACAGTTACAGAGAAAAATAATTTTACTTATCATTTTAAATGTATAATGGAAAGAGGAAATAAAGAACAGTTAAGTGCAGGGAAGACATGAAGAGTGAGATTCAGTTTCAGATTAAGATACCCATATTTGTCATGTATGTGTTGACATGTGAACAGGGCATCTAAAGCCGCCATGTACTATCTTGACGAATTGTGCTATGGCAAAAGAGAACATTGCATGACACATAGCCAGCAGTCACCTGGGGGGGTGAGGGGAAGGTGGGGAGAAGGAAGAGAAAAAAAGAAAATATTTAAGGGATTTAATAGAGTCTTTGCTGAGATTAATGCAGTCTGTTTTCTCAGGATGGCATATGAATGCATTAACCAAGAAACCATCCCTTTTGCTCCTGCAATTTGCTATCTCTTCAATTTACTCATATGCCTCTGCTTCTGCTCCAAATGAAGCATGAGTCTGACAGACTCCTTCCCTTTGCAATCCTGATTCAGCCCCAGGATAAACTGGGAGATTGCTGGACATAGTGGAACAATTAAGTAATGAACTCCATACATAGCACATTCTTTCCAAATACGAGAAGGAAGAGATGAAAGGTAGGGGGATTAAGATTGTATGTATAACATGAATTCTGGCATTTTGTACACGCTGTATCCTCAGTAGTATTTTTAACTTAGTTTGGCTGGTTGCAGTTAATCAGTGAAAAAAATACATTGTGAAACAACACCCTGTATATTTGAGTAGCAGCAAAATATCCCCATGGGGTTAGGAGAAGATCCCTTGCCAGATCCCTGCCACTTCAATTAAATGAGTAGTAACAGCAGCAGGAAGATATCACCTACTACACCAGTCAGGCTTTCCTTGGGCTCTACAGGTGGTTCTTACTAGTGGAGGAAGTAAAGAAAGGCAGAAATCATTGGTTTTGTTCCAGACTCTTGAATGAATGTGATTTTGTGGACAAAGAGCCTTCTGCCTGTTCTCTTCAAGCTTGATCCTTTTGTTGTGCATGCCTTTTACTTGTCTAGATACCACCAAGTCTTTCCTATGTCATGACTCCTTGGGTGTTTCCTTAGCTTCTTTTCCAGTTATTACATACCCGTCTCTCACTTTTATTTCCATTTTTCTCCCCAGTCCTTTTATTTCTGGTTCTATTGGTTCCTTCATTTTGCCATTTCCTTTTCTCCTGGCTATTCTAGTTTATTTGCTGTCAGGCTCATTCTACCCCTACAAACTGATTTGTCTTCAGAGCTGTCTTTGCATCTCCATATTTTCCCTGCTCCACTGCATTCTGGTCCATTCTCAAATCTTGTTCAGTTCTCATCACTCCCACCTGATTATTGTCAGTCAGTGCTCCAACTGATGTTCAGATTCCCCATTCACCTTATTGTATGTAAGGTCCTTGGGGTCACAAAGCCCCATTTTCCACTTCCTTACCGAGTCTCTTTTCTACATAGCCATTTGCCCCATCTCCAAGTACTTTTACAGTGTACCTCTGGTCTTCTCACATGTCTTTTCCAACTGTCATTTTGTCATTATCTCTCCGCCCTTCAAGTATGGTCTTATCCCCTTTGTTCTGATTTCCACTTAATAACAGAGTTTATTTTTTGTTATTTGAGCAAAGCAAATCTGTGCCACTTTGTTCCAAATAATAATGTGGCAGGTGCACCCACCTCGTTAAAGACCAAAACTTCTCGACTGCTGAAAGGAAAGAGTTAAAACTAGAAGCTGCGGTTTGGGGGTTGAGCCGGCCAGCCGCGTGGTGGCTGGAGTCACGTATCCAGAGTGCCCCAACTCACGCACCCCAGCTGCCCCAGCCCGTCAGAAACACCTCAACCAGTGAAACACCTCGGTTAAGAGAAGTTCCCAGACCACTGACCATATATGACCACGAGCCCTGATCCGACTCAGGGTATAAATGGAGTCCACTGGAAAACCCCTTTGAGTCAGTCTTCCTCGGAGCAGGGGGTCTGCAGTCGGAGACTCTCCCCTTAGATTGGGACACCATCTAAGGAAAATCCCCCGGGGCTGAGTGCCTCACCTTATCAGTGAGTGACTGTGCATTTTGAGTCATCATTCTAAGCTTAGATTTGGTTATATTTCATGTAGTGACACTTCCCAACTGACATCCTGAACCTGTAAATAAGTTGTGTTTGTCACAGTGTTTACAACCTAATATTCCCATCTAATCTGACTATCTCAATACAACATAACATTTCTGTTCAATTTGACTGTTACCTTTTGATATCATTAAAGAGAACTGACTTTTGAAATATATCGCTATCTGTCCAGTGTTTCTGCGACAAATAACAACACTGGAAGGCCACAGAAAAAATCACCACCATATTGCAGTAAGAATAAATCAACGTATTTTGCTAAGCCTCATTCTTTGGAATAGTTGTTTCAGCTGAAACTTTCAGACGGAGATAATTTTCAGAGGAAAATTGAAGACAAAATTGCACGTTTGGCAAAGCTATAAGCAAATCAGGGGTTTTTTTATTTTTTTTTTAATTAGGTAAAGCAGACTTACATGGAGAAGTCATAATTTCTTCCCCACCTGCTCAGTCATAGATTTCCCAGGGGTTCTTTACCCCCATAGTGTGGGGCTCCTGACCCCAGCTCCATCATCACAACACTGAGAAGTGATGAGTTCTCAGCAGGACACTGTAGAGTCTCTTGTGTTCCACAGCACGTCATGACAGATGTGGGAATCTGGAGAAGAAACTGCAGTAATGTGGAAACGGAGACATTGTAGTTATAGTGTGGTTATGCCTGTGCTTGAAGTAGTTGCAGAAAAAAAGGATAGTTCTGGATACAATAAAATAAATTATGAGTGTTAACAGTAAATAGCAAATATGAAGGGAATATTATTTTATTCATGGATTAATTTTTCTCATCTTAGAGAAGGTTGTTGTACCAATGTCACTGTATCATTTCCCATGGAATCTGTACATGGTGTGATTCTTGGATACGTGTCTTGGGTTAAGTTTGTTTTGCTGTACTCGATTTTATTTTATTTCAGAGGTTTTATTTGAATTTGTTTGTTAGCACCTTATACTACACTAACAGAGGTTATGAGACATTGTTTTTCACAAACACCTCTTTCATTGGAGAAAAGCAAACTGTTCTTTGTTTCTGCAACTTCATTCAATCCTGTACAGTTTCTGTGGATAAACTGGTAATAAAGTAGTATCTGTGTATGAATGCTATACAAGCCACAGTTTCTTTCTCCAGAATGCTCATCTGTTACTCATTTTCTTTTTGCAACTGAATGCTTCACTGCTGGTAGGTGGGCCACCTTCTCTGCATCTCTGGTGGACTGAAAAAACCTTCTACTCCTTTTAGCTTAATTTTCCCTTTCCTTTTCAAATATAAATTGGAAATAAACTTTTCTTCTTTCCTATACTTATATTTTCATTCCCCTAACCCTGACACTGGACACTGTCATTCTCTTATCACTTCAGGGAAGCTGTATGGGGTTTTGTTTTTTTGGGGGTTTTGGGTTCGGGTTTATTTTGGTCAGATTTTTTCTATGAAACACAAAGAATGAAAAGAAATGGTTACTGTAATAACAATATTAAACTTTTAAATCCAATGACCAGAGACTTTTCTTAACAGATGTGCTACTATAGCTGGGATTTTGATTAACTGCTCTGTTTTTTTAATTCATCTGCCTCCATATTTCAGAAAAATAATTTGCAAGGTTCTGTTGACTCTCCCCACAGTGTCCATGAACACTCTGTCCATGAGAAAATTATTCTCTGCTTGATTTTCAGCTCTGTTTTTGTTTATCCCTCAGAAGCAAGCTTCATACACAACAGAATGGCAGATAAGAGCATGTGGCAGACAGCTAATGACTCATAATGACAGACTCATAAACAAGCTAATGCATGCTAGGGAGGGTTTTTTTTCTTCCAGAACACCCTACCAGAGGCATTCCCTTCCCTGTCCTTTTTGCTTTGTTGGGGTTATGTGTAGAAAGTAGAGGAAACATACTTTCACAGTTACTTAGTTTTTTAAACATGTCCTTCAATTTTAAATGAACATGAGACCTGGCATATTTGATCAAGAAAACAAAACTGCTTTTGAGGTGTGAAGCCTCCCCTCCATCTGGAGTTTTGGTTGGTGGTGGAATAAACCAGCAGGAGAAATGGATCTCAGCCCTGCACAGACAGATCTGTGACAACCACAGACTCCCTTTGAATCTCTTTTGGAAGGAAGAGCATAGCTGCAAGAACACCTCACAGCTGTTGCACAAATATGCATTATAGAACGATCTGCAGATAACAAGTCCTAGTAATTCACGAACCTATAGATGCACTGAACCAGCACTGCTCTGCATAGCGGATGGAAGAACTGGTGAATATGTTTGTTTTCCAGGTCCTGACTGTATTATTGTATATCATGCAGTATTAAATATTTTGTGGCTGAGCACCAGACAGGAAGGCTGCCTACTTGCTTTGTCGTGCATGCTGCAATCTGGAGTCCTCAGGAGGAAGGAAAAATTGCACCTCCCTAGGGTGTGATCACTTTGGCACGAGCTGAATGGGCACTGGAAACCAGCACCAGAGGAAAAAGTGTGCCCAGCAGAGGCAGAGTCATTAGTAAGAGAGATTTGTTTTCTTTTATTTTAATCTGTCACCTCAGCAGAATTGATTGTTCTGTCTTTAAAAACTTATTTTCTTCTTTTGTGTTTGTGTTCTAGTAAATCATAAGTTTAGATAGTGAGAACATGATTTTGTTAGTTTTAGTGTGTTCACTTTAATGCAAAGCTGCAGGTATATCCACCTCAAAGCTTTGGCTCATTCAGGGTCCTCTCAAAGAAAGTTGTCTGGGTACCGAGAGCAGGGAAGCTTTTAATCAGTGATACAGGGACTTGTTTCTTCTGATAAAGAAAAGTGTTAGATACTGATAACTGGATCGATGGGCTTTCTTGGCATGTTGTTTCCTTCAGTAGAGCTAATATCAGTAGCTGTCGTTCACAGGAACAGATGGAAGTTTGAAGATGACTTTTGCAAACAAAACCCTCACTAAATTAATAACATTGAGACTTAACATCAAGTAACATAAATTCATGAGATTTAAGGTGAAAACATCCATGAGCATACAAAAATATTATGTAATAAAGAGACCTAAATGGCACAAAGGATTAATATAACCGTGTCCAAATACGTTTTTATCTCTTTGAACAAGAGGTACTATACAATACACAGTCAGCTTTCCAGTTCTTTATATGTGGAGTATACAAGGGAGAGCCAGATGCTTTATCATGTTCTTTTGCTGAGAGCCAAAGCTTTACAGAATTAAGCATTCAATGTCATGAAAATAACCTTTGAGCAACTTTTTTTTTCTTTTTCCTGAATGGAGCAGTTGATCCTGCCTAAATAGTATCAGTTCTGTCTTCCTTCATTCCTTCCTTTGCATTGACTGCAAATAAAAGATGCTGAACTTCCTAGCAAAAGCCTTGAAGATGAAAATGTGCTAAGCTAGTGAAAAAAACAATTTGGAGGAATAAGAAAATTGAATCAGGGCTACAGACAAGGGGAAAGAAAGGATGTGGTTTCTGGCTAAGCATTCAGGAAAGTCAAGTTCATTGGAGATGAATGTGAAAGACAGTAGAGGAAGAGGGAGAAGCTGTATGGGGTATAGAGGATTGTAATAGAAAATGGGAAACAACTGTGCACAGTGCTGTTCAGCAGAGAAGGAATGTGTGGGCAGAAATTAAAAGTGGAAAAAACATCAGAAACAGGAGACAAATATCCTAAAACTTACATCCAAAATTATGATCCAGATGTAGAGCATGAGAAAAAGAGCAGGCTCAGTAAAAAACAGCAGCTGAAGAGGCAAGAAAAAGTACCAAAATATTTGGAGGCTGCAAGATGGGAGGGAGCAAGACAGAATGTGGTGGTGGTGGGCATGTGATGGCCATTTTTAGAGACATCAGGAAAGAAGGAGAGGAAGGACAGAGACATGGGGATGACGTTCTGAGCTGTGATGGGAGGGAGGAGGTAATAAGGTGTGTGTGGATGATACACAGGATGGGGGAAGAAGGGAGCATCACAGTTGTGACAGATGTCACCAGAAGTGTGAAAAGGATGTCAGGCTTGTTTATGGAAGTGGAAATGTGTGTGCATGGGGGGGGCAGAAAGGGGATAGACCTGGGAAAGGAAGAAAGTAAAGCTGGAAATAGTCCAACATGGAAGTGGAAACAGTCAAGTTAGGCAGTAAGAAGGAAGGAAGCATAAGGATACAATGCAGAGAAGGGTTGTGGTGAGCGACAGGTGATATGGGACAGAAAACCAAAGGAAGTATGTGAAAAGTGCTGTGAAAACACAGCTGTAGTGCTTTACCACACAAGCTTGCACTATCTCAACCTGCCATGGAAGAGGAAAAAGATGACAAGTTAAGTTGGAGAACAGGAACACGTGCAGGGAATGCCCTGCTGCTCTCTCAGTTACCACTGTCTGGATCCACACAACCCAGGAGACAAACAAATCCCATTCCACCATTACTGCTACCAATATCCTTACTCTCAGAGGACATTTCATGGTTGAATGGCCTTATTTGCCTTAGAAAAGCCAATACAGAAGTTAATAAGTACAGTAAGACTTTTTCTGCCAGTGATGGACAGATTTTTTCTTAGTGTCAGTTTGCATTTATAAAAGAATAGGAGACATTAAGCCTCTGTCTACTTGTTTTTCTGTAAAGAGAAGAATTATGTGTTTTAAAAGGACATCTTAGAACACCACACATTTGAGGTCTCATCTGTGTTCTGAAGTAAGTATTTGCAACCCTCACTCTTCCACCTTCCCTACCTCTGTCACTTTCTGCTCCATCGTATTAGCATTTTAACAATGTACATTGACATTTTAAGAAAATGCAGCTTTCATGCTGCTCTTTAATTTACAGAGAGCAGACAGGGACAGGCATTAAACTGCAGTATGCATTCGCACACAGTTTTCTTTCCTATGAAACAGTCTACACTTGCATGGAAACAATACAAATCAAACTCCCAATAAACCAGAAAACCATCCTTGGAGTTGGTAGTGGTATTCTCTCCCAGGGTTTACTTGATCAGTGCCAATGTCTGGATATGTCTGGGTGTACCTGTATAAAAGCCTATATATCATAGCCTCTATGATATCTTTTTAAGAGATAATCAGCATAGCTCTGGCCTAATATTGTTTACAAATCAGCACACTGTGAGACTAAATATCATCTTATATTATCTTGATCACTATGTAGGATCTAAAGTCAGAAAAATAAGCACCAAATAGCATGCTTAAAGGTAAAATATTATCACTTTATCCTCACTTTATTTAAAACTCCTTTTGCACAGTGGCTCAGGTGAAACATAGTGTAAAGTCAGATCCAAATAGCATGTGTTCAGCATGTAGAAGGATCAGAGCCACCCACATTACCCTACTGAAGTCCTGAATAAAAATATTTTGCACCATTAAGCTAAACACAACATTAAATGAATATAAAGACAGCAGAAAAAATTAGACCTGTATAGCTATTCAAATTCTGCCTGCTATTACACTGAAAATCTTAATACTGTCTCTTAGGAAACAGTCCCACAGTTTTACATTTATGAGCACAAAACTACTTTAGCAAATTGGTTGCTTATTCAGAATTTGAGGCTGCTGAGGCAGCAGGGGCTTATGCACCCGGGGAGGCAGTTCTGTGGGATATTAGTCAAGTCTCTTACTACCTGTGACAATAGCACTGTGCGGAGTGAGGCAGAGAGACTGCATTTTCTATACTTTGGTGTATGCATCCATACCTCTAGCAAACAGAGATGAGAGGAACCTGCTTTCTCCCACAGAATAATAGGATTTGAAAAACTTTCAGAACAAAAGCTTCTAAGGAACAGCAAGCTCAGGCTTTGTAGTACTGGTTTCCTTGTGAACATGCATATGCTGACATTCTCTACCTGTATGTATGGGTGAATGACCCATACATATAGACTGTTTCAGATATGGAAACATCTGGCTTTCCTTAGTTCAATCTAAGCATGTATTAGCAAGTCCTAAATCAAATCATGTGTGAGTTTGAGCACAGTCACTTTGTAAGTATTATTAATGCTATTATTACTAAGTTATACAACCAAAGATGAAAAAAGCTACACACACACAAAAGAACAAACCCAAGCCCCTCAGTGGATTTAGATTATCTCCTCAGAAACAATTGAAGTCTTTGAATTAAGTCTCAGGAACTGGATCCTGATACTCCTATACCATTTGGGGCAAAACTTTATCTAGTTCAAGGATAAAAGAGCTCATCAGAACACATGGAAGTTTTCCATTGGTTTTAATTGGCTTTGGATTGGGTCCAAGGAATGAATTTTGTTGTCCTGGGCTATTGATGTGCAGCTGTTCACAAATGCTGAATTTAGTTAAAAAAGCTATGCCTAAACAAGGATGTTGTGGAATCCAGCTGGAAGCCAGACCTGAACCAATTCCTTTGTCTGTTTTTCTCTCCATATCTGCCACTGGTCATGGTGTCTTAGCTGTTACTCTTTCTTTTTCACATCTTACTGACTCTATGTTTGTAGCAGGGCTCAAGCAAGACGGGTGCAGTTCCTGGAAAAAAATGAGGTTTCAGCATTTGCTTTCATTCTACACTGGAGCAAAAGACTTCTGGACCTTTTTAAATTTTTCATGGGAAGGGGGATAAAGTCTATCTCAAAGTAGCTGATAACTTCATAGCTGGGGAATCAATTGTCTTGCTGACTCACAGCTTTCTCTGATACTGAACAGAGATCTAAACCTGCATTTTCTGTAAAGCACTCATCAAATGGCTATTTTCAGTAGATTTTGTTCTTGACCAGAACTCTCACCTTTGACTTCAGAAGCCTGATGAAAGAATCTATCAACAACACCAACAGTTTTTCAAGAAATGCTCCTATTGCAATCAACTGTAATTTCCAGTTACATCTAGTATGGGGAAGAAAAAAAAGAGAGAGTTTTCCCACAAGACACAATGTGGAAGTAAAGAAGGCTTTGCCAGAGGTAAAATGTAAGAAGCATTGCATTAGATAGGTTTTTATTTCCATTTTTGAAGTCCAAGATCTGACCAGTAAAACTCAAGATTTTAATAGTACTCTGTATTTCAAGACACTGAGACTTTGAAAGAATATAAAAAGTTACTTTATATTCTCCATTTGTTCTTCTAATAAAATCTATAGTTACATAGCAAGATATTTCAACTTTAAAATACTTGCCTGAATTTTTCATGAACTTTTCTACTGATGCAACCTCAACAGCAACTTTCTTCTTGTCTTATTGCTTTGCTTTCTGCAGCCTCCTCTCCAATTTAATTTTGCCTTTCTCTAGTTCAGCCCTACACCTCTTGCCCACATGTTTGGTTGTTCTTAAATATACCTCCATCACTTTTAAACTGTTTTCCCAAAAGGACAAATTTCAGGTTCTGAATATTTCCTCTTGGTATATGAACTTGTTAGATAACTCTAATCTTTTCACAGCTTTCATCTCTAACTGTGTTTGTTCCTTCTCTTTCTGCTTGTCTATTTTATCGTTGCCTTTTCACTGTGAAGGGCTGTCACTCTATACAGTATTCCAGGGGTGCCTTAGCAGTGCTGAAAACAGATGGCTTCAAACACATCTAATCTCACATTCAGTGCTATTCTTTAGATTATTCTTCTTGTCGTCACTATATGCCAAACCCCAGAGGACCAGATCCTTAGCTGGTGCAAAGTGGACAATGAAATGAATGTAGTTTTACGAATTACAGTAGCTGTAGCACCATCTCTGTGTCATTGCCATTTTGCTGAATAGAGTTAAAAGCTCAATATTCATAACTAATGGAAAATGGTATCTAAGCATATGAGCTCAGTTAATGCAGAATGGTGTCATCAATAATTTTTATCTTCTGAGAGACTGACCCTCAGCTAACAGAAAGTGTGCAGTGTAGAGAATTTAGGGCTTTCCCATGATTGTTAATTGAAAACTTATGCCTGTGAAGTGCCCTGAGTGAAGGAGACACATGTTGATGGGGCATGTTGAGATGCTGATTGGTAACTCTGCTGTATGAAGGTAACTGAAGAAGCTGCAAATCTTCACAGCTTTGAGAATCAGGATAGATAGGATTGCAACTCAAAGGCACATTCTGCTCAGTAGGAAGAAGACAAAAGAACAAAGTAAAGAATTTTTGCAGCTTTTGTGCTAGGAACAGGCTACAAAGTGACTGAACTTCCAGAAATTTAAGGCTGCTCCAGAATAAACTATATTTTGTGCTGAGCAAGTCTTTCACTCTCTACATATTGCGACCTTTCAAAGGGCAGAAGCTAAAAGGAACAAAATTTGAGAACATCTATTTTTCTCATTACAGCTGCAGCACTATCACAAGGCATATTGTGGGTGATACAGACAAGAAATTAATAGCGTGTTTGTGCAGCATGGACTTCCACACTCCTGCACTCACTCTCTCTTTGGCTCTCTTATGCCTGATGAGAAAAATCTCTTTAATACATCGGCTATTAAACTTCATAACCATGTAGAAATTGACAGTAAAAATGCCAACAACATTTTGTTTGGGTACTCTAAAAACAAACGGAAAATAGGAAGGAAAATACTCCATGTATTCTTTGAATTGTTGACATAGTATAACAAAGAACATTCAAGCCGTGCAGCCAAATGCTTGATGCTGAGAAAAATAAAGCAGGAGTGAGCCTAGGTACTGACTGGATTTTGCACCTTGTGACTGACAGCTTTCCTATAACATTAATCACTCAGCTTGTTGCCTCTTGTATTTGAATAAGTCAATGGTAATGCTCTGAAAGAAATGTTCAAGTAGTACCTTGCAAATGTTCCCATCAAAAGTGTCCAAACTTTTTCAACAGTGAATGCAATGGTTAGAAATAAACTGAATGTTAGAAACTCATAAACTCCAAAAGTTGCAATTCAAGGTAAGAGTGAGAATAAACTGACTTCACTCAGTGTGGAATTGTTATCAATATTGTTTTCCTTTCTAGAGGATTTTTTTTTCTCTAAGGCTTTTTAACTATCAAAGAACTAAAAGCTTCAAATTGGAAATTTGGTTATCCTTGGATGAAATGGTTGGATCCAAAAACACCTTTCAAACAATATCCACAAAACCACCCTGAGGCCACTTGAAGCAGTCATATTCTGCATCTTTAGAACTCAGTATTCCTGGAACTCTCCTGAATTCTCATAAAAAATGGAATATGATGGGCAAATTTCAAGCTGTAGGAGCACAGCTACTGGAACTACCACATCACTATTCTACAAACTTTAGTCTCAGGCTGCCACAACACTTTGAGACTTTTGAAACCTCTGGGTTTTATTAGCAGCAGTGGAGTGTCTGTCCTTCCATTTCCCATGGATTCTTTCGGGATGCTCCAGACTGATTAGGTATCATGGAAAAAAGAAAGAGGATCAGAGAAAGAAAATTTGCCCTCCAGAAGGAGGTGCAATGTAGGATCCATGGCATTATGGATGAAGTATGAAGGAATCTGAGGAACTGAGATGGTTCAAGGGAGTTATAAAAGAACTAATGGGCTTGCAGGATATGAATTAGTTTTGAACTCCTGTAATACTTTACATCTAAAGAAATCACAGTGTTCAGAAACATCCGTACATGTCCACACATAGAAAATCTGTTAATACATGTTATCTGAGAAATAATTGGATCTGAGCAGGACACAACTAAAATAAAAAATTACCTTAGAAACAAGTATCTAAACATCTTTTAATCCTTAAGGTATTCTTGGTCCCAATATCCTTTCCCCAAGGGACAGGTAATGCTTCATACTTGATTTTGTAAAGTAAATGAAAGAAGGGGAGATTACAGCCTAAAACAAGCTTGCTGAACTATACCTATTTTAAATTTAATTTGTAGTTTTAGAACTGACTTTCAGATTCATCAAGTCAGTGAAAAGTGATTGTTTTAAGAAGGTATGAATCATGCTCTACATCTAGCTATCCGTCTCTTGAACAGTAGGCAGAGCCAAGATGCTCCCTCTAGTTTGGATGGGAAGTCTCACTTTTGGACAAGCTAAAGTTAAGTGACATGACTCAAACCCATAGGTGATTTACTCTTGGCCATAAAGGAAGTCTGAAATTGAGCTCTGTCCCACAGGCATAAAAATGTTTCCTAAACATAAGACCATTTTTCTTCCTAACAATGTAGGTAAGGATATGTAAGAAACTGTTATCTCTGGCACTATCTGAAGTTTGAGAGCTTAACTTGAAGTTAACATCCATCTTACCATAAATGTTGCATAGGATTTTGTGTGTTTTTTTAAAAGATAGGAAAAAAAAAAGACCAAATATAAAAAGATGGAGTTGTACTCCCCAGGATCTGAAGCTTTTCTAGCTTTTGCAGCTTCTTAAGAGGAAGGATACTCAGGAGGGATCCATTCTTTGAAGTTCCTAACAAAGTGTGATAGTAACTCTCCCAAAGCCTTTGTAGAGTAGAGAATTCATGTTATATTTTGCACTGCAAAGCTGAGAGAGACCACACACAGTATACTATAGCCTTCCCTGTGATTGCCTCATGTATTTTTAGTCTCATGTAACCATACTGTTCATTATGCAGTTGCTATACCTGTGGGGGAAAAAAAAAGTTTAAAAAAAGGTATCTTGGGCCAATTTCCTTCATGGGAATATACTTGAGATAAGTCACGCACATGCAAGTCCCTTTCTTTTGTGGTGTAGTACATTGACTCCAAGGATTTGTACAAATCTCCAGTGGAGAGAAATCTTCACCGCAAATTTAACAACTTGAACAAGCACATGTATTCTAGATAATAAAACAGAGCATTCTGTACTTTTTTGAGAAATGTTGTCTTTCTAAGAAAAAAAGAAAAGCAAGAAAGCTTTGTTTGTTTTGCTGGCTGTTTCAAATATTTATTTTTCTACCTGTCAATTACTTCTTTTCCTCTCCACTTCTACCTAAAATATGGAAAAATGTTTTTCATTACCTTTCTGCAAGAAATTTCTTGCATATATTATGTGCTTAAAATCAATCAAACATTTTTTTCAGAATGGTCCATTTTTAAGCTTATATTAAATTAATTTTCAAAAGCAAATAAATCATTTTTGTCAGAGACAAGATCTTTAATGATGAAACTCGGAATGTGTTATAACTGCTACATTAATTTAAAGCAGAAAGAGTTATGCTGTTTCAGCTATAACTATTGCAGTCTTTCCTGCTGGACAGCAATTAACAATTGACAAATCTTTCCAGAAGAAAGTTAAATGACTTTATTTCTACCTTAGAGCCAAGGAGATAAGTCCAAAGATGCACAGCAATTTTTGCACAGTGAGGAAAAGTACTAAGATATTATGGTGCCATGTCCTGGTTTTAATCACTAGACTATCCCTAAGAAGGAAACAATTATGAGCAGTAATATTAGTTCTTCCTCTTGACATACTTTGAAGATGGAAAAAGGGGCCGGATCCAGAATGCAGGGGCAATGGAGGCATTATGCAAAGGACAGTGAGGCACAGGCTCAAGACTCCCCTGGAGAGGGTGGTTCTATGCAAAGGTAGATGAGTGTCCAATTGGCTTAGATGTGTCAGAACTGATTGGTTTCACCAGCAACACAGCTTATTCTCATCCTGTGGTAGCTGAAAATTTTAAGAGACAAATGTTCATTCAGCATCTTCAGTCCTAATCCAAAGAGATTGTCATGAATTTTCCGCCATACTTTGCAAACTCCAAGGAGGAGGTTGGGAGGTGCTAGGAGTTCTTGGAATTGTTATTGATCCTCAGATATTCAGCATGTGTCTATAACACTCACTTAGCATTTGTACATTCATTTTTGAACTACATTTGTCTCAGAGGTAAACAAGAGAATTCTAAAATACAACATCTGTCTGAAAGGTCAGTTTAACCCTTTTGCTCCTGCTTAGACTTCAACTTTATGATGAATAAGCCTATCCGTAATCTAACGGTTCAGTGGAATTTATTGAAAACCAAGTCTTTATCAAAACCTGTCATGTGATCATCCTAGTGGATTTGAGTACTAATTGCATAAATCCCTGTGCAACTAAATCTGTTAGCATTACCTTATTAATCTGATCCCTCTCATCATCAATACTGGGCTTGACTCTCCCTCACAGATAAGGTAAACCAGAAACAATTGCATTTACATTGTTAAAGTAATTAAACATTAACCCAAGCCAATGGAACCAAACAGGCTTTCTTTTTTTTTTTAAAGGCCTTTAAGCTTTAAAAAAACCCTTTTGCTTTGAAAATCATTTGTTTTACTCATTGATTTATAGAATTTTCCTTATATCTTAGAAGTGATTCCAGCACCGCTGCAGGATACATTGTGAATGAACAGTGGTGGATATATTTGTCTCAAATGAGTCGTCTGTCGTCTTTGCCTCACACTGGCAGAAGGTTGTTCTGTCTTGACTTACTCTGTACTAGGGCTTACTCTTTCCCTTGATTTCTCAGTAAGAAAAGATGCATGATAAAAGTGAATCAGACCTACAAAGTCATGTCATCCTATGGATGGACAATCAGTTGTAGGGGGGTTTTGTGCTGCTTCTGCCCTGGTAGCTGTATCTATACGGTTTTCATTTAATATAGATATAGTAGCAAAAAAACCTGCTAGAATTCATCGGATCTTTCTCATTTCTCTCTTATCAGAGAAAATCTGAATGTCTAAAAAAACCCATATTCTTTTAGTTCCAGTGAAAACCAAACCTCTGTCTTACCCTGATAGCATTCATTAGGAGAAAACCATTAAATCCGTTGTGCTGAGAATGACTTTTCACTGTCTCCTTCTTAAGGATCCTGGTTGTGATCTTTTCTTTCCTCATTAAAATGATACCATCTCCCTTCCTAAGTGTGACCTGTTTCAATTTTGCAAATGTTGCTAGTATTGATCTATTTCTGTCTTGGAGATAATAAGGCTTTTGCATCCAATCCTGTGAGATTCTGAAGGCATCCTGCAAAGTTTGATCTTCAGCTGGAGTTGAGTGAGTTCTGCCTGTACTGCTGTTTCTCCCAAGTGTTTTTATCAATTGCTGCTTTCAGGTATTTTCAGTGCTTTTAAGAAGTGTCTTTAGTTTATTGGTACTTTATTCCTAATTATATGACCAAGCTGTATACCTTTGCTTTTAAAGCACATATATTGGCATCCTGTCAGGCAGCACATTGATATTTATACTTGAATTGTTTGGTTTAATGTATGACTTGGCCTTGGTTCCTGTTATCTAGAAGAAATATTGATTCCTTCTGAACCCCATTTTACTCTGCAGTCTTCAGATACAAGCTTGTTAACTGCCCCATATCTTAGATCAACAACTTTGACAGAGTTTGCCTTAGGGGGAAAAGGAAGGTGTTGCAATCCCCATGTCTTGAATTTTGTGCCTTTGTAGGTTACAGAAGCTTTGGTGGTAGTACTAGCTGTTTCTAAATTGCTATAAAGATAGGTTGGTTCACTGACTTATACTGAGTTGTATTAAGAAAAAAACAAAGCAAATCTCTGCGTTACCTTGGATAATTGTATTCTGTTTTCTCTTATTGTTACTGCATTACTAATTAAAGATCATACCTATAATCAAACAATACCAGATCAAGTACTTCAGTCTGTTCTGTCTAAATCAAAAATATTTCAGGTTTTGCACTACAGAGTCATACTCTTTCAGCTCTGATATTTCCCCCAGTAGGATCTGTAAGGGTATGCAGGATCTGTAAGCAGATGTAGAAGGTGAGAGTGTCTGCTTTGCTAAGGTTACCTGATCAAGGACCTTTTCAATGCAAAAGCAGATAATAATTAAAGGGGGGAGCAACGAACAAAACACACAGACACATAGACCTGCCAGACAAACAGAACTGAGTCAAGGACAAGATCAAAACCTCATCAGTCACACTAACTGATGGGCTATCAAGAAACTGCAGGCAATCTGAGGATTTGTGACCAATAAGGTCACAAATTTGAGGGTCTGGGATATTGGAGGTTGGAGAGTGGCGGTCAGTGGGACTATGCAAACTGATGAAGGGATGTACAGGGGAAGGTAATTGGGGATGAACAAAGGAGAAATAGACCAAAAGGCCCGTTGTGTTTAAAACGGGACCAGTCAGTATGCTTGTCTGACTGAGCCCTGTGCCTCATCACCACCGACTGTCCTGTTTTACTAAACCTTTTAACTCTATGTAATCTCACTCTCTATCCCATGTGTGTGAGTGCTGCAAGGACTAGGTGCCAGCTACTGGGGGGATCGATGTGAGTGAACTGCGTGCCAGCAACTGGAGTCAGATGAGGGGTGTGGGCACCCCTGGCCCGTGGTGTCAGCTGCTGGAGTGTGTGAGGGTCTTGGCCACAGACACTGAGACAGGACTGGTGTGCGTCCCAAAAACCATGCTGGGTGAGTGAGGCGAATGAGGGGCTCAGCCCCAGTGGCTGGAGCAGGACCGCAGGTCACAAGCCATGTGCCTGGTGCCAGATGTGGGGGAGCAAGCATCTATATCTTTCCCAAACCGTGTGTGCATGGGCGTCTGTGTGTGTGTCATTCACCAACAAACTTCAAGCTGGACTAGCTGCCAAGTAGGTGATCTGTGGTGCAGGTAAGAGGGCTCAGGATCCGTGCAGGAGCATCAGACGAACAGAGGGGATGTGCTGGTACTCAGGGGAGCCACAAATGTTCATGTGCATGTGAACCTAGAGAGTGTCGTGTGTGTGCCTTCACTAGTGAACTTCAGTCCTGATCAGCCGAAGAGGAGGAGGGAACTTGGCTGCGTCTGTTTATGTTTTATGTGAGTCCTGTATGTAGGTGCTGTTGAAGGCAACGCTGTGTCTGTGGCCCTCTGTGTAGCTGGCACCATTATTGTCGTGTGTGTGTGTGTGTGTCTGGGATATGCGCTCAGCCTCACTACTGGTTCAGCCTGCAAATGGGAAAGCAGCAGCCACATCCCTCAGCCTGGGCAGAGACACTGGGTCCCTGGGTGCCTCAGGCTGGGTGCCAGTGTCTGGTCTGGAGCAGCCCCCAGCCCCAGAGCTGCTGGAAGTGGCTGCCCATCTCTTAATTGGAACAGTAGAAGAACAAGATCCTATCCTTGTGCATTTGTTTAGTAACGAAAAAACTCTCCAACCATTGCTAATGCTGCTGTTTGTTAGCAATGAACTGCAGAACTTTCTGAATTTGTGGACTTGTTTTGCATGTTTGAATTCCCTATTTTAGTGTCATTTTAATATCATATAAAAAATAGAGCCTGAAAGCTCAGATGATCTACAAGGTCCTGTAAGTGTACATGTATATTTACATTATTCTGAACAGGTCCATGAGTATATGTTATAATGTCATAAACTACAAGATATTAGCCAAAGATTGATTATTTTCCATGTTTCCACTCTTGTGATTTTTGGCAGAACCACCTTCTGACTGAATGGGATTGTTGAATGTCAAGGTTGTTAAACCAGTAGCACTATAAAGTTGTCAGAGTTTTAAAAATATACATATGTTACATACATTCAAGGACGCATAGAGGTCTTGATTTTTAAGGGGTTTCTCTTGAATCATCATTATTTTAATGCTTTCTTGGATATGGCAATTTATTTTTTATACATTGATCCTAGCAAAGCACGCTAAGTTCTTTGTAGTCGCCAGATGATTGTCATTTCAGAGAAGGAGGAAAAAGAATAATAGGCAAATTTTCTCTAAAAATGCCACTTAACAAGAAGATATTGTCTTTGTGTGAAAAGATATCTGTACAGGAGAGGATAAGCGTGAAGGTGAGGGACAACTGGAAATTCATGGCAGTTATTTCTCTGCTGTCCATTATCTGTTTCTACTCTGTCTTGTTTACTTTTTGCAAGAATTAAATACACTTATTATCTTCTAGCTTCTTTTCCTCATCTAGGATTCTCTATATGTATGCTTAATTAAAAGGTTATTAAAATGAGGTGAACATATGAAGATCAGATTCTGGTCATGTATGCCCGGTGATATGTGTACTGTAAAGCACATTTCCAATACAGAAGCAACGAACAAGGGTGAACGATTTCATCGACCAGCATGAGAACATCAAACCAATATTATAGTTATATTTATTATACTATTCTGTCTTAGAAAAAAATAGATAGTTGCTACTACAGGACAGGCCAAACAATTTACACTGAAGCATCCATATTAACAGTAATGTTCATTTAGGCAAAATGGATTTTACTTGTGAATTAAAAATTGACATTTTAAAGCTTAATCTTTATGCCTTTTTGAAGGTTAAATACTAAGGCTGGGGATTGGGACAGTCCAGTTTGTGCAAAATAACCACTGAAGTTTCCATATGTAGTTAATAGAGACAAACAATACCTGTTATAAATACAGTCATGACCATGGATAATTTGGAGGGAATTCTCTGGGGACTTGGGAAAAGCCAGGATTTTCTCTGTCTACACCTGAATTGCAAGGCTCATGGGAAGAGGTTGTCATCAGAAGGAAAATAGTCTCCCCCGTTCTGAAAATATGTGGGAAATTTAAGTTCTGGCAGATCCAGAACTCTCTAGCTAGCAAAGTTAGGCACCTGCAGAGGCAAGCAATCCTGGAGAGCCACCATGTTGTTTGATGGGGCTGCCAAAGTTCCAGGTTAAGTGAGATTTATGTTTCCTGGACCCTGTACTAGTTTCAATCACCTCTTTTTTGCCTTTTTATTTTGTAGTTGAATTTCATAGAAGTCCTGTTCTGCATTCAAACGTGTAGATGCAACATCTACAGAATTTTGAGCATATTTAAATAAAAATATACACTTGTTAAATATCAAGTGCCATGTGCCATGTCAGTGTGATAATAGTCTGATATAGTATTGAAAACTGGAAATACATGTTAGAATTTGAAGCAGATAAAGAGTCGGAACATGATAGCAAAGCAGCAAATTTATTCTGAATGCTGGCTGGGAAGATTAAGCGGGAAGACTGGGGGAATGAACAGGAGTGGATAAAATACTATGCTTCTAGATGTGAGAAAAATACTTATGGTGGCAACCTGGTATGTGGGAGTACAAGACGCGCTATTTCTGAAATACCTCTGGGATTACGGACAAAGGGACCATTAGCTGAGAAACATCCTAACATTATGTTATGATGAAATACAATATTTAAGAGAGGTAAATTAAGTAATTAGGCTCATATGGCTAAGGTTAGAATAGAACTTCCAGTTTTCCTTTTGGCAAGAAAATCTCAAGAAAATGACTGCTGCTTCATCTCACACAGTTCTGTAATACCTCTACCTTTAATTTTTATCCCAGTTTGCCAAAATTGCTATTGTTACAAGGAAACCTTCCAAAAGAGTTTGCATATAGTTTATTTCAATGCCTATCTTTCTATTATGGGATTACTTTTATTTGGAAAATAGAATCACTGAACTTAAAGAACTAGAGAACAATGGCAGAATACTCCACAAAATCTAAGCACAGATTCACCAGGTGAGCAAGCATGATGGAGCCTTCACCATTTCTACATTCTGCACAACACACTTGATGCTGGGACATATGGCAAGACTGCAGTCATGTACTAAGAGAATTGAGTATATGGTTGTGTAAAATTACATTTATTTTCACAACAAGATTTTCATCAGTGAAAACTATGCTTAGTGGAAGGTTTTGTCATAAGGACTGGATTTCAACCATCAGGTTGTGCAAGGACCTTGTTTGCTTATTAGCTCTGTCTGTAGAAGGAGAAATCTTGTAGAGAGAACTAACTTAAAAATAACTATGTCTGTCACTAGGCCTACTAACTATGCTGTTAATATTGGGTCTGTAGTAATAAAGAAGTTCTTTCTTCCTTCCTTTAAACCTTGATGGTGGTTGAATGGAAACTGGAAGACTGGCATCATGATTCTGAAAACGAGAATATGAAAACAATTTGTGGTTCTACATGCCCAAGAAGTCATGGGATCTTCCTCCAATGCATTGCACAGGCAAGTTTGTGAACTGGTAACTAGATATTGGCATAGAAGAGAGACTTTCCCACGACAGGCATTACAGAGAAGCCAAAGCAGTGAAGGCAATGCCTTTCATAGGGATGAATACATGAATGTATGACATTTGGATCACAAACTTTATGCAGTTGAGATCCATGCTTAGTATTTTTGTCTGTTTCTAGGAGTTTAGGTTATTAATTTCTGCTAGCTAAAGGAAGAACATGCACATTGACATTTAAAAAAAGATGTCAGATCTTAGTGTTCTTATTATTCACATTTATTGTTAAAAAATGTATTTATGGTTTTTTTGAAGGACCCTGAAATATCCCTTATTGAGTAGGTAAATTGGTGAATAGGGTACAAAAAAAGATGCCTGTAAAAATGGGGAGGGGTAGCAGTTCTTTTCTCAATAATTAAATCCTTATTTGCCAACGAGAAATGAAATATTGCTCGCTGCCCAAAGGAAAGTTTGTAATACTACAGAGATTAGAAATACCAGATGATGCACTTCTTGAACTATCTGTGAAGAAGCAACTAAGCTGACTTTCTCTACCACAAAAACTTGATGAAAATGTGCTGTAAGAAGTTGAGGCCTAAACTTCAAATTAAAAATTTGGTTTATATTTTTTTATAACTCTCTCCTATTTTGTAGCATAATCCTGTGGCTTGATCTTTGTTATTCCAACAAACCTAATTTAAAAAGATCTTGTTTGAAAAAGAAATTCAGGGTACTGATTTGATTTTGAATACATGTTTTCATAAAATACAAAGTAAGCAGAGGTGAGACATTAGTTCTAAAGGCAAATTCTATTAGAGTAAAAGTAATAACCATATTCCTATTGACTTTAGTGATGTAGAATCAACTACAGTTGACTAAACTGATATTATTTTGTTTTTATTTTTCAGCTATTTCCAGATTTAAAGCAATCTTTTCAATCTGTAACTAGAAATAAAAGAAGCATCAGTGACAAACTGCATACAGAATGAGGTGTCAGTCTACAGAAGGAAGCGTTGTCAACACTGTCTATGAAAGCAATGTAGGTCAAGTCATTTTATTCCGTTTGCTTCAACAGGGAGGCACCTAACACTTTTACACAAGAAAGTGCTTCCAACTCACTTTGTTTACATTGCAGATAAAGCAGGAAAATATTAAGAAAGAAGTTGAGGAATTGACTTTATATGCAAAATGTAATAAAAAGGGAGTCTGAGGGAAAAAGACATGATCTTGTGAAGACTGAAGAGATACAGTGTCTTCTACAGTGCACCAAAGATTGGTTGCTACAGGTGCAGGGTAAGCAAAATGACCTTTGATGGAATGGGAGAACAATGGTATCTGCAAGAATGAACCATCTTGCTAAGATGATTGGAGGTGGTAACTGCAGGTGAATTTCTGGTCTCAGTCAAAAAACTACTGATTAAGTTAAGCCAAAATTTCAGCTAGTGGTATTCCACTCAAGTATTTGCAAGTTTTCTTCTCTAACTGTCTCTCAGGCAGAGATACAATCTCAAACCTCTAGACTGAGTGATTATTTTGGCATGAGGGACTGCTCTATCTTGAGGCTATGAAAATAGGGAAAGATATAACTGTCATTGGGTAATTACCAGTACAGCTACAGACTTTCTGTCACTGTAGACTCTAGGCTAGGTGGGACAAAAAGGTTTCAATGTACTTTCAATGTATTTTCAATGTCCTTCTCAGCCCAGCAATTTTTCATGTACAGCGGTCTTGTAGGTGTGTTGTAGCATCATATAATAAAGCATATTAGAGTTTTGCATATATTAACTAAAAAGAAAACTGCTAGATATTATTAACCTGTCAACGCTTTTCCTCTGAGATTTAGAAGTATCTTTTTGCCACTGTGCTACTAACTACTCAAATGAGTAGACAAAATTGCTACGAGTTGTTCAAATACTTAAATTTAATTGACAAGACAGATTATCACTGAGAGGAAATATCATAAATACATAGAAATAGAATGGATTTTTTATTACTTAACCATGCACAGTTATTTATTTGAGGCATAAAAATGTTTGTAGGACATGTAACAACAATAGCATTTTGAAGCAAGGCATTTTCAAGAGGAGAGAAAATAAAAGATGTCATCAAAAAAAGAGAAAGAAAACAATGACACATTGTATAAAATGTGGAAAGAAAGTTTTGGGAAACTGACAATAAGAAATAAATCGAGAAATATGATAAACAGAGGAGATAATGTTAAATGATAAAATGTTAATAAAGATGCTGTAAACACCTACAAATCCTGTCAAAACTCATTTAAACCTTCATAAACGTTTTGGTGCTCACTTGAAATGTATGACCCTGAGTTAGTTGTAGCAATAAATAACAAACTACTGAACCAGTTTCCACCTCAAAAGATCTTCAGAGATACTTTCAGATTATATTTTTCATTAAGCTCATAAATATGAAGTGCATATGTGGCTAATTATGAATTAAAAATGAGTGTTTCTACACCAGCAATACTGAAACCATGTCTAAGAGAAAAAGAGAAGAAAAATGTCTTCAACTGAGGAAATGCAGGCAACTTCAGTTATTAATTCAGTCCAGATTTTGTCCAGGGTATTGTATGAGTAGCAACTTTACGATTCTGTTATGACTCCTCATACCACTTAGCTACCTAAAAAAAATGGTGCTATTTAGGTTTTACTTAGATTTTAGACTAAAGATATTTAGTCTATTGAATATTAGCTATCATTGTCCAAGGATTTCTACTTAATGGCCAATCTTCTGTAAAATTGACTTTGCAAAGACTAAAATGTTCAGTTTTATATGAGCAGTACTTGCTTTGAAGTCAAATAGATGATTTGCCTGACCACAATACTGGCTTATTTGTTTTAAAACGTGGAATAAATGTGGATATTCATCCTAAACAACTATTTCCTTAAGATTTACAAAAAAAACCCAACAAAAACATTACTGAAAACATGCAAAGATTTTCTTTCTTTTGACCACATTTCAGATAAAACTGGGGAAGTTAAAAAGTAAAAGAAATTGTCTGGTACATCTTTATAGCATTGCTTCGTTTCACAGGGAGATACATGTTTTTGTAAAGGTTTATTGGGTTTATATGCCCAGGTGCCGGCAGCGGCGGCTGCAGGGCGGCCTCTGTGAGGAGAGGCTGGGGCTGCCCCGTGCCGGACACAGCCAGTTCCAGCCGGCTCCAACTGACCCACCGCAGGGCACAGCTGAGCCCCTCAGCCACGATGGTGGTGCCTCTGGGAAAACAGATTTAAGAAAGGGCAAAAATGCCTGACAGAGAGGAGGAGCGAACAAAAAGGAGTGAGAAACAGCCCTGCAGACACCCAAGTCAGTGAAGGAGAAGGAGAAGGAGGTGCTCCAGGGACCAGAGCAGAGATTCCCCTGCAGACCATGGTGAAGATCACGGTGAAGCTGATTGTCCCTCTGCAGCCCATGCAGGACCATGCAGGAGCAGGCACCTGGCAGCAGCTGTGGCCTGTGGGGGAACACCACTGGAGCAGTCTGTTCCCGAAGGACCACATGCGGTGGGAGGGACCCCATGCTGGAGCAGGGGAACAGCATGAGGAGGAAGGAGCAGCAGAGACAAAGGGTTATGGACTGACCACAGCCCTGATTCCCCAGGCCCCTGCACCGCTTGGGGCAGTAGGAGGTGGAGGAGTTGGGAATGAAGGAGTGAAGTTGAGCTTGGGAAGAAGGAGGCGGTGAGGGAAAGGTTTTTGTTTTGTTTTGTTTTGTATTGTTTTCTTCTAGTTTTAGGTTGCTCATCATCCTACTCTATTTTTAATTGGCAAGAAATTAATTTTCCCCAAGTCGAGTCTGTTTTGCCCATGACAGTAATTGGTAAGTAATCTCCCTGTCTTCATCTTGACCCATGTGCTTTTCCATATTATTTTCTCCCCCATCCTCTTGAGGAGGAGGAGTGAGAGAGTGGCTGGCTGAGAGTCTGGCAGCCAGCCAAGGCCAACCCGCTACAAAAGTATAACCATAAATTGGAAACTTTAGCCTTTATTCTCCAGGAAGAAATGATTTGCAGCAGATTTCTTTACTTCTAGAGAAAATTTATACAGAAGTTGGAGCAAATATAGTGTGATTTGCATTTCACTTTTCATAGGATCATATTGAGTTTTCGCAAGAAACCTCTAGTAAAATACTTGGAGCACTGAGAAGGTGTAAGAGTGAAATATCACTCTGGAAATAAGTGTGAGAATGCCAAACTTTCCTATATTCCCATTGTGTAAGGTGCCAAGTGAGTTTTTCATTTAATTTTTGCTATCCTGTGAAGATAGCTAAGAAACACGTGAGTGTGTGGGTGCGTACTGTATCATAATAGGCCTAATTAATCTAAAACACTCAAAGGAGAGTTATGAGCTTTTGCTCTGCATCTTTTCAAAGAGATTTAGTTAAAATGAACTATGTACGCTGAGGCAGGAGCTGGACTTGTCAAATACACAATTCTGCACATTCAGCAGTTAAATGTAGGCAAAGGGAACTTTTCTATTACTGATTACATATGTATGTATGTACATACATATGTACATACATACATACATATGTATGATTTTTACCTTACTGGTAAAATAATAAAATAATTGGCTGAAGTAGCTTGAATGTCATTAACAATGCTACAACTAGCAGCACAACAGAAAATGAAATATTGAAATTAAACATTTCTTTTTACTTTACTAGTGTTTTCCACACGCAAATATTGGTATAAAAAGCAGACAAGGCAATATATGCATTATAGTTATTCAAACATGGATTGCAAATAAATTTAGATATTATTAGGAAACTCTAAGATGCATTCTTTATTCATTGTATTAGCCAGTATACAGTGGGTGTGAAGAATGTAGTGATTACAGAGCATGTACTTTTATTGCTATGGAATAACACATAGCTGTTTTAAGCACAATGAGATATTATAATATGTCCCATTGTACCTTATACTTTATTTTTTCTATAGTAGTTATCTTGATTGAATAAGCGACTGGAAATAGAAAGGAAATGTATCCAACGCTATCTTAAAATGTTCCTTACTGACAACTATGCAGGATGACCTATGCTTTAATACTATTCCATTCAGCAGTCATGAAATGGTTGAGTGCAAAGTAGCAGTGCTTTAAATTGTAGAAAAATCTATAAACGTAAGGATGAGTTGAAAATTAGGCCAAGGAAAAGACTGCTCTGGGAGGTTAGAAAAGAATGATAGATTTTCCAGTACTAGTGTTTTAAAATCTGATATTTTATTGAATGGTGTCACTTGCCCTAGTCAAAGTTGTGCTTATTTTGGATGTAAGTAATACCAAGTCATAAAGCAAGCCCTCTGCATACGGACAAAATTTACATAGCATTATCAAACCTGTCAAATGAAAGCATGTTTTTTCCTAGAGCTATGAAAATATGTGTGTTGACAAAACTCATCTCTCAGAATTATAATCATACCAACCTTTATTCATAATCTTAAGAAAGGTATTTAAGCCTGAACAGGAACAGGGCCATTATTTATCCAAAATGTGATATATTCATCTGAGGATGCTTTGACTCTGTCAGTCTCTCTGTGTATTAAAGGGAAGGTATGGGTGTGGCATCTGGAAGTGCATACTCCAAGTTGCTTTAACTAGCAACTACAACAGCTTAGGACATGGCATCAAAGAATTCAGCAGATTAAAGCAACACAGGACTGTGAATACTTTCTTTGATTATTAGCACAAAGTGAAGCCCGTGATGCTGCACATTCACTGCATTTACTATTTGTGACACTATGTTAAAGATGTGCCAAACTACAGGAGGCACCAAAAAAGTACAAAAATATTTGTACAAAAAGAAATCAAATTTGTGAAATGTTTCCCTTATTTACAGGATGACCAAGAACTGTAGAGCATTGCGTTTTTATTCTAAAAATGGCAGGTTAAATTAGCAATATTTAAGCAATTAAATTCTTCAGAGGTAATTAAAAGAACACTTTAGTGTAAAACATTCAGTACTAAGGCTTTTTCTATAAAGATATAAATATGCAAAATTTCTCTTCTTGAGGCAAGTGGCCAGTTTTACAAGATTACAAAGGCAGTTAAAAAAACCCTTTATAAATCAGTGAATCAAACCTCCAGCCTTTTTCCAGACAGTGTAAATATTTGATGTGCATAGAAATTTTGTTTGATTAAGTAACATAGGATTGGACCGCATTTCATTGACTGTTTCATGCAAGGAGAAGTTAAAGAGATGTTAAACACTGATGCAAGCTGAAATCACCAAAGACATGACTCTGCACTGACTGAAGAACTTAATCTATCTAATTTTAAGTGCAAATCAACCATTTTATGGATTTTCTAGTAATATTAAATTAATAATACACAAACCAAGTTCAACACTAGTTTGCTGATAACCGTGATTCGTTTTCATGTATATTGAGTAACATCTTCCATAGTATTTATTGAACTTATTTTACATATTGTTTTATTGCTAAAAGAATTTTTAATACAGCCTTTTTCTGATCTACCACTACGAGATTAATTTATTCACAGTACAGCACCCAGTTTGTCAATCTTTGTTTTTGTTTCTACTGATAAATTATTTAGTTCAAGCAAATCATTGACACCATTCATGCTTGAAATCAGGGCATAAACTACATCTAGAGATCTTAGAGAACCATAATAAATCACCGTATTATCTGTATAAATCTCCACTAATGATCTGATATATAGAGACGGCAGGTCATTCATACAGATTAGAAATAAAAACTGAGTCCAGTCAAGGGCTCATAAAATCTGTAATCATTATTTAGACCATCAAAGTCATTATAGATTATAGTATTTCAACTACACATATTTAAATTACAGCATCACTGTCTAAAATGTAATATTCAGAAGTAACTTCTTATACAATGAGCTCATATCAGCATTTTTGACTCTTTATTATTCAAATTTATTATTCATTATTTCTCTGATTAGAAAGAAAATGTTAAATGAATTGTTTAATAATGTACTTGTTTGGAAGCTGTTATACCTCTGGACAGGAGTGACTAAAATTGCTGCAGACAATATCTGTAAGAACTGATGGAAAATGGAGAAAATGGAAAGCACTGCAAAGCGCAAGGCATGGACAAGGAAGTGGGAGGAAAATCAATGGATCAGTTTCTGCTCTGATTTATACCTTTTGCAAACACACGGTGCTGGATTTCAATGGTTATAAATCATTATGTCTCTGCTGAAACCAATGGAACAATCCATGTTTAGGCTATCTGAAGCTCTGTCCAACCTCTAGAAGTGTCAAGAACTAGCAGACAGAGACAGATTTGGCCCGGTCTGCTTTATTGAAGGCCTTGGACATTAATAAAAGTGTTGCCTGAAAAAAAATGCCTGTGTTTATTTTTATTCCTTTTCATTGATGACCATCAGTGGATGTAAATGGAAGGCCAGTCCTTTTTCTCCCAGTCATTTAATATTACCTTATTTGTAAACTATAGTCACTTAAAGTAGAAATATAAATTAATCGCTTAATACCATTTGCTCACACACTATGCCAATTCTGCTCTGTCAGCAGTCTCCTTCATTCAATATGTACCTGCCAATGCATAATGTCATCCCCTTTCTTAAAAACTGGAAGGACCAAAAAAAAAAAGAGGAAAACAAGATGTTAGCACTACAAGATGGCGGTTCAGAGCTGTCCGCATCAATAAAAGACATTGTCTTTTAGGTTCATTGCTGTTTTCCATCCTTTCTGTTACTTTGCAACACAAACACCTCTCCCACCATAAAGGTTAGAAAGGTTTCTTTTCTTCTTTCTACATCTCTATGGTGAAAATAGGGGAAATAGCATGTTTCCAGATCCTGACTGAATAGCAATTTGTTCTGAAGAACTGTGATCAAGTTACAAACTAAAGTGAGGGCAGGGTTTTCCTTGCAGGATGTGCTAGTCCACATAAAGAATGCTGATGCTTTAGGACAGTGGCACCCTAAGGGAAAAGACCTGTATGCGAAGTCTGAAGGAGAACCTGTTATTTCTAAGGCAATTCAAATCCAGGGTTCAGAGGTGTCTCTAAGAGCAGTACACGCTGAGACTTTTTAGGCTAGGTACGGTAACAAAAGAAGTTCATACCCTCAGGGAAAGATACTGAGCTGATCAGAGGCTAGTGCAAAAATCCTCATTGCAGATTCCTGGCTTCATTTAGTTTTCTTCTTGTAAAACTTGATCAAAAGCCAGTAGGTAGCATTTTTTTGTGACAATGGTGTTGTACGTTCTGGTCCCCCCTCCTAGGGACCAGTATTTTATCTAGGGCAGATTAAAAGCCAATAAACAAGCAGTGTTTATGGGCTACTCCTTGTTTTGGAGTATTCGGACAAAAGGTCCACCCTGAACTACACTAAGAAGGGAACAGCAAGAGAAAATACAGGTGTTACAGATAGCAAAGGAGTAGTAATGTAAATGCAGCTGGCCAACCCTGACTAGTGGCTAAACTAAGATGACAGAAACATGAGAAATGGCAGAAATGAAAAACTATGTATAAAGAGAGGCATTACCTTACAGAACTGCTGACCAAGGTGGAATTTTCCAGGGCAACCACATCATGAATAACAAATAAGTGTAAAAAGTCAGCAAAACTGAGACCCCTGGGGAAAGAGTAAATAGAACTAGCTGACTTATTTTGGAGGAGATGACGACGGTAAAGATGAAGAAACTGGACTGTGAAAAGAGCTGTAGAAGGGGTAGTAAATCATGTGATTGGGTCTGATCAGGGATACATGTCAGCCAGCCCAGTGCTTGATTACCACAGTTTGGAGCAGGACACTGGAACTGCTCTTTCCACTCTACTCATGTCCGACTTACCTCCATGACCAGGAGGGACAGGGGGTGATTTTCCCTATCATCAGTGAGGGAGTATCAGGAGATGTCTTCTGAACATCAACAAGGGGATGCCTGGAAGGTACCACTTACCAAGGCCTCTTCCTCTCCTTAGCACTCTTAACTGAGTGTTCCATTACAATGTTTTTTTCTTATTTATTGTTTTTTATGACTCAATGGCTTAAATTGTAGAGGTAAAGAATCCCCCTCCCTCCACCATTCTCTTGCTGCCTTTACTCTGGGGAGAGTGTTCATCCTCAATGCAAGAGCAGTAATTCAAACCTTTTAAAATTGTGGTGGGTTGACCCTGACTGGATGACAGGTGCCCACCAAAGCCGATCTATCACTCCCCCTCCTCAGCTGGACAGGGGAGAGAAAATATAACGAAAGGCTCTTGGGTCGAGATAAGGACAGGGAGATCACTCAGCAATTACTGTCAAGGGCAAAACAGACTCGACTTGGGGAAAAAAATTAATTTAATTTGTTACCAGTCAAATCAGAGTAGGATAATGAGAAACAAAACCAAATCTTAAAAAACACCTTCCCCCCACCCCTCCCTTCTTCCCGGGCTTCTCTTCTCCCCTCCAGTGGCACAGGGGAACAGGGAATGGGGGTTTCGGTCAGTTCATCACATGTTTCTGCCACTCCTTCCTCCTCAGGGGGAGGACTCCTCACACTCTTCCCCTGCTCCAGCGTGGGGTCCCTCCCATGGGAGACAGTCCTCCACAAACTTCTCCAACGTGAGTCCTTCCCATGGGCTGCAGTTCTTCACGAACTGCTCCAGCGTGGGTCCCTTCCCTGGGGTGCAGTCCTTCAGGAACAGGCTGCTCCAGCGCAGGCTTCCCATGGGGCCACAGCCTCCTTTGGACGCATCCACCTGTTCTGGCGTGGGGTCCTCCACGGGCTGCAGGTGGGTATCTGCTCCACTGTGGACCTCTGTGGGCTGCAGGGGGACAGCCTGCCTCACCATGGTCTTCACCACGGGCTGCAGGGGAATCTCTGCTCTGGCACCCGGAGCACCTCCTCCCCCTCCTTCTTCACTGACCTTGGTGACTGCGCAGTTGTTTCTCTCACGTATTCTCACTCCTCTCTCTGGCTGCAATTGCTGCTGTGCAGTAACTTTTTCCCCGTTCTTAAATATGTTATTACAGAGGCGCTGCCACCATCATTGATGGGCTCAGCCTTGGCCAGCGGTGGGTCCGTCTTGGAGCTGGGTGGCATTGGCTCTATCAGACATAGAGGAAGCTTCTAGCAGCTTCTCACAGAAGCCACCCCTGTAGCTCCCCTCCCCGCCACTACCAAAACCTTGCCACACAAACCCAATACATATACGGAGAAAACTAACTGCTAGGTTACTAAACTGGGGTTTCTCTTCCAAAAGTCTCTATGTATCTTGTGTGAAAATGGCAGTGAACAATGAACTGTGTACTCCATTTAAAGCCCTCCTTGATAATTTCTAAATCATTATAGAGATATTTGAAATATGTTGTACTGTCTTGTCATTAACGTAGACTATGTTTACATTTGTTTTTAATAAAGGTATTCTTTATTCTCAGTAATAGGAGAGGATCAAATCTACTCTTTTTGCTCTTGCAGATAAAGCACTATGGTTCAAGCAGAGGAGTTGAAGAGAAAATTCTGAGGGAAAAATAAAGCAAACTGTGTTTTTAAATATGGTAATGATGTAGCAAAGGGAATTTAAGTGGTTGAATCCAACACTTTAGCTTGGAATATGTAAGGCCAATAGTTGAATGTTATTTTTTTAAGCTGTCATTTTAAAATATACTTGTTTGCACTCTGACATACTGTAGCATCTAAAAAAAGCTGGGTATATTTTAGATTAACAGCATGTGTCTTTAATTATGCTCTCTTTAGTTAATAGTTTTGAGAATTTTGTTGTATTAAAGAGCTTTAGCCCATCAAAAAGGTTTTCCTGAGCTTCTCTGACTCTACATCATAGCAGACACGAATGTCACACCAGTCCCTAGGGGATTCTCAGATGCATATACCCTAAACTTCCACCCACAGAGATTTAAAGAATTACTGCCTAGTACCTACATTCAAGCTTTGTTCTCCATGTAAAATATTCAGCTCTGTACTACTCTGTGTGGCTGTACATCAGCTGATAGCCAGCAGGGCTAGGTTTTCAGATTAAATAGTATTAGCTCTGATTAAAAGAAGCAGTATTGAAAAGAAGCAATTCTTATCAAAGTTGAGTGTCAAATAAACTTCTCTCTATAACTAACTATTGTTCATACCATGATGATCATGCTTAATTGCTACAGTTCTCCATTATTAAGTGATAATAAACTCAAAAGCTATAAAAAAAAGAGATTATTCCTTGTTGCACATCAGACAACAAAACCAGAAGACTAATTTATATTTTCCTAACAGTACTAGGCACAATAAAGGTCAGAAGTTGTGTACATGTATATTCAGATCTGCTGTTCTCACCATTTCTTGATATACCCACGTACATTCAGAGACTTTAAGAATAAGCTGTTTGCTCACGAGATTCACACATGGAGGCATGGCCAAAAATCACATGTACCAGGTGGTAGACTGAGTTTGCTAATTGTAGTTGGACTTCGGGATCTCAGCCCTCAAGAATGACCTTGGCAAGCCAGAACAGATAGGGGATAGGGGATTAGGTTTGTTAGGACTAGACTTGGGGTGGAAGGGTTTTCTAAGGTCCTTGAATTCAAACACCTGCTGAAAGCAGGCCAAACTCTGAAGCTAGATCAGGCTGCTCAGGGCATGATTAAAAACTTTTGCTGAGTTTTAAAAATCTCCAGTGATGCAGATTCTATAATCTTCACGGGCATATTTTTTCAATGCTTCCAGTGCTTATAATGATTAACACTTTTTATTTCCCCCCCCTAATATCTTGCCAAAAATTCTGTTGCAGCAGTTTGTGACTGTTCTTCTTGTCTTTTCAACATGCAGCTGTGATAACAGTCTGGCTCCATATTCTTTACAGACCTGCTTAGGCCACTGAAAACAGCAATAAAACCCTCTCTTGTCCTTCTCTTTTTCAGGTGAACAAACTCAGCTTCCTCAGCTTTTCCTTGCATGTTGGCTTTTGAGGAACACAACTTTTAACAGGCTGCTAGTCAGACTTAAAACTGTGACTTCTATTCACAGGTCAAGCCAGATTTTCAATCACCTTTAAGGCTGTCCATTCAGTCCATATCTTCCTAATTCAGCTACAAGGATGCCATGGGAGCTCAAGTATTCTATCCTTACCCAAAGATCCAGTCATCATGAAAGGCACCCATGCCAATTAGGCACAATTTTACCCTTGGCACCTCTGTGCTGGCTGTTCTCTGTCACCTTCTTGTTCTTTATGCATCTGGACATGCCTTCCAAGAAGATTCAATTCATAGACTTCCCTGGTACTAGGGTGAGGCTGACCTACCTGCAGTTCCCCCAGCCTTCCTTCTTGCCCTTTGAAGATGGAAGTGATATTTGCCTTTTCTCAGACACCAGGAACCTCCTCATCAGGGATCTTCCCCAATTACTATCACTTTTCAAAGGTGATAGAGTGGCACTGCAATGACTTTGGTTGTCCTGGATATTAACCAAGTTTCCCCTTGCCTTGCCTTGCCTTGCCTTGCCTTGCCTTGCCTTGCCTTGCCTTCCCTTCCCTTCCCTTCCCTTCCCTAATTCTACTGTACTGAAAAAAACCAACCCCAAATTGTTCCAGGCTGCCATTAAATGATACCATGACAATGGAAAGCAACATTCAAAACCAGTGTGCAATATGATGTATGCTGTCATCCACATATGAAAGCTTTCAATAGATTTCAGTTGACATAGGCTAAAAAAACCCTTTTCTATTCTTATTCTTCATATTCAATTCAAGGGGCTGTATTTTTAACTTGTCTTGTAAATTAATAAACTAACATGAGAAAGACCAATCCTGGCTCTGTTGATGTCAATGGAAAAAATTCACTTGGCTTCATTGCCAATGATTGCACTTTATGTATATCCTAACATGAAATAAATCAGTTGTACACTAGGTTGATAAACAAGACAAGTATGACCAAGCACAATGAATAGAGGCCACAACCTCCATGTTCTGAAGCTTGTACTTGACATTTTCCATGAGCTGGCAAACACAGGGTTACTTTTTTTGTGGGGGATATATATTCATCAAAGAGATTATAATTCTCTCACTGAAAACAGTACAACTTTTGTGTAATGCAGTATTTCATTTTCTGAGAACAGAAAGCAAACATAAATGAGTCCCAAGAGAAAAATCGCAGTTCTCAGTTAAACTCTTGAAAAGTCCTCTGCATGTTGCGAATTCTAAGCTTTTTCTCAATGAGGTATGGATCAGTTAGAAGGAAGACATATCCTGCACAGTTTTTTGTCTTTGAGAAATCAAATCTGCAAACATGAATAGTTTGGTAAACTTAGCTTTATGCAGAAAGTAGCCAGTTTATGGCTGGACCATAATGTGGAAACACTGCAGAAGTATGGGATTCCCAAGTTGACATGACTGGAGGATGCATGCTCACAGCCTGCCTGAAGGATGACCAAGCAAGTGTAAGTGAAATCAGGCGCTTTGGACCAAACTTCTGGTTTAAAGAGCAGGAAAGCCAGTACTTTACTCAGGAGTGAATTAAAGACATGATGCTCCCTCCCTTTCATGACTCACATGAGTCTGATAGACCAGGTAGCTGACAAGGAAGAATATAGGGTTGATTGCATATCTGCTGCACTTACTGGCAAGGCGTACTAAGCCCAGATTCAGTACTTTGTTATCATGTCTCTGTTGAGAGCAACACGTAATTTGAGCAATGTTTATTGGGATGAAATTTAACAAGTCCAAATGTCAGATTCTGCGCCTAGGATGGAGTAACACCGGGCACAAGTATAAATCGGGAGAGGAGCGGCTGGAGAGCAGCCCTGCAGAAAGGGATCCGGGGGTGCTGGTCAACAGCAGGCTCAATATGAGTCAGCAGTGTGCCCTGGCAGCCAAGAGGGCAAACCGCATCCTGGGGTGCATCAAACACACCATAACCGGCCGGTCAAGAGAGGTGATTATCCCGCTGTATTCAGTGTTTGTGCGGCCTCACCTTGAGCACTGTGTGCAGTTCTGGGCCCCACGATTTAAGAAGGACATGAAGGTACTCGACTGTGTCCAGAGGAGGGCAACAAAGCTGGTGAAAGGGCTGGAAGGCATGTCCTATGAGGAGCAGCTAAGGACTTTGGGTTTGTCTAGTTTGGAAAAAAGGAGGCTGAGAGGTGACCTCATTGCTCTCTACAGCTTCCTGAGCAGGAGAAGTGGAGAGGAGGTGCTGATCTCTTCTCCCTGGCATCCTATGATAGGACGTGTGGGAATGGTTCAAAGCTGTGCCAGGGAAGGTTTAGACTGGACATTAGGAAGCATTTCTTTACCGAGAGGGTGGTCAAACACTGGAACAGGCTTCCTAAGGAGGTGGTCGATGCCCCAAGCCTGTCAGTGTTTAAGAGGCATTTGGACAATGCCCTTAACAACATGCTTTATCTTTTGGTCAGCCCTGAATTGGTCAGGCAGTTGGACTAGATGATCATTGTAGGTCCCTTCTAATAGAAAATATTCTATTCTATTCTATTCTATTCTATAATTACATATATGAAACAAAAAATGCAAGTGAGTTGTGTCTGCTTTGGTACTGTTGTTTTGTCATCCTGTTGGATCTCAGGGAAGAAGTAACACTGACTTCAGCTTCAGTAGTGTCTTCCATAACAGGAAAGCAACGAAGAATTTCTCTGGACTCAGGGAAGTGCTGCATGTGTCATCGGGGGTGCTAAAACAAGTAAGTGTACACTCAGTCTTTCTGACTATTTTCTTTTAGTGAAGTGCCACACTATTGAGCAGAATGTATATCATTGCTTCTTCAAATCATTATCATAAATCAGTATTTTTGGTGTACACTAAATAAAGCTGAATTTATGACATAAATAGTTGCAGAACCTTGCTTTATTTGTATGAATAGACTATCACTGTTTGCAAAATACTGTCCAGCTCATTCAACGTAACTGACTAATCAATACCCATCTCTTGTCTAGAAGAGCTATAGTCAGTTTAAGACTTGGATATTACATTGCACTGAGAAGAAGAGGGAACTTTGTGGTTATGCTAATACTAATCCTGATTCTTAGTAGGTTTGTGCAGGGTAAGAAAATATGATGAAATGATATGTGAAGCCAATGGAAGCTTGTTACTGAATTTGGTGCAGGCCTGATTTCACCCTCAAGTTTTAGATCTTTTAAACAAGTGCACAAAATAAACTGCAGTAACTACTCCAGCTGTTCAATGATGAGCAGCTAATCAATCAACTTTTAGACTTGAACAGATATTGTTAACTAACATATTTTTAAAAATCTAATATTTACATCACTAACCAAACTTATTCAGAAAAGCCAAAGAGTTCCAATGGCACTTTGTGCACTTTCTTAAAAAAAAATAATAAAAAAAAAATCAGTCCCTAGACAAAAGCCTTTAGCCAAATCCTGCTTCAGTCTTTCATTTTCATTTTTAGCTTCTACTACATAAACTTCATCCCACTTGCTCCAGGCTTGCTGGGAATACCAGCGAGATAAACTGTGGAGTTTTATGTTTATGTCTGTTTTACCACCTCTAACGTGCTGCTTTTGCTTCTGGAATGTACAACAAGCTTCTCTCACCTAACATTTTCAACGTACTGTGAATACAGTAAGGGGTAGACTAGTGTGTCCTGTTCTGGTTGTGTAGTGTTCTTCAGATGATGGAAATTCTTTCCTAAATGATATCTTGTAGAAGATGTGAACAGATCTATAGCTGATATAAAACTGAAGTATAAACAATTTCTATCCCAAAGGGCATTTCTAAATAACCCCCAGTATAGAGGATTCTGACATGGGATACAATCCTTTGTGGACACAATGAGCTGCTTTTTCAGAACTGAGCTTAACACATTTTGCAAGGTTGGTTAAGAGCTATTTTGTTATCAGCATATTATTCTGCTGATACTGCAGGTTACTCAACAAAGGGACACTATCATGCTCCAGTGAAGCCGAAGGCTGCTTCTTAGGACACAAGTCTACCTCTATGGAATAACCAGCAGAATGAAGGCTTTAGACCTTATTCCTGAATAAATTGGCAACTGCTCAGCAGAATTCTCCATACAGAGTGAATCTGTACCTTTGTTCTCATCCCTCACTGATCATAAAGATGAATATATCCTTACACAGCAACAATGTGAGTTTTGCCTGCTCAAGAATGACCTCATAAAAAATAAAGAGGAATCCTTTATATTATGGAAATTTTTAGGATAATACTACCTCTTTTAATAGACCACTTAGATACCTCTTAGGTCTACAATTTCACTTCCTTTAAATATAAAATTCTGATGTCATAAAATTTAGTGTATTTTTTAAAAGGGTAATAATTCCTAATGAATTTCAGGGGTTTATTTGGTTTTGAAATAAATTTTTAACATTTTTTAAATATAAAATTGGAATTAACTTTAATTTGAAGATTATACTTGATATCAGTAAGTAGCAGGTTTCTGTAATATGTCCAGATCTGTTTACATACAAAAAATTATTATTTTCTCTGCTACTTCTGAGATGGGAACAAGCATTATAAATTCTATAACTTTTAAGAAATTTAGACAACTAGGATTTCAAGATATATTTTTAGACCTACTACAAGACTCCTGAAGTGTGTCTGTACATTCTATTAAATCTTCGAGTACATAATGTTTCAGTTAAGAATTTATACTTCATGTGTTTTCATTTTCAGAAATGGTTGCCATTTCCCTTTTTTGGACAACCTAACTCAATAAGTTAAGTTGCTTCAGTTACCTGACATTAAAATATAAAATCAGACATATGAAATCTAATGCATTTCCCAGAATAAAGTTCCTTTTTGCTTATTCTGCTTGCCATGATACAATTTTATGACCAAGAATTGTAGCAAATTCTTTCTTTGTATATTAACATGCACTAATGCACCGTCACAAACATCCGCACATGCAAAAACAGATAGCTGTAAACTAAAGACTATATAATGAAAAAATACTTGCACTTTGTGTAAAAGTATTAGTATTTCATCATTATGAGGATGACTCCAACATTCCCAACTTCATCATACTTATCACAAAAACAGCAATTATGCAATTCTTATTAATGTAACTAGAAGTAATTTCTATAGCTAAATAATATTTTAAGAACCTTGCAACTGGAGAATATTGAGGTAGCTATCTTATGGGGCCATGCCTGACCATTTCTGTGTATTCGTATCTGACAATTGAAATATCTCCTATAATTCTAAAACTTTTTTGCCAAACGAATAACAATAATCAGTGACTTGTGTCTGCAAGATTAAATTATGGCTCACCTAAAGCTTACTTTTCAGTATTATGCAGTATATGAACTGGATAATTAACTGCAAATGTATTTATTCTCATTTCTCATTAATTTGTGGATAGAATTATGTCTCCTAAGTTTAGCAGTAGAGTTATCATCCACAAATAATGACACTTTGTCAATGTTTAAATCATTTGACTGTAGTATACTTTTATATATTTTCAGAGTCCCAGTCCTGCTTCATTACTGCCTTGACAATCATCAAGCAAAGAATGGACTATTATACTTCCAAGTGGGTGGTGATTAAGAAACTTGGAAACATTTTGATATTTGCACGTATTTAAGGCATCAGTGACTACCGAGAAAATTATGTCCTTCTCATCTAAGTCTCAGTCTAAAAGATGACCGTTTCAACTAAAAGCTGTTGGCAATACAGGATACTCTAGTCCTGTCAAGACGTATAGTTTCAGCAATGGGCAAATCTTGGAACATAAGATCACCATTAAATGATCCATGTGAATGTCTATGGGTGACATTGCAGTATGCTGTTCCTTCTTTTTCTGGCACCAGTTTGACATTTTTTGTATTTTGGTGATTTTTTAGAAATACAAAATATTTTAGTAATTTTGTTCTCAGAAGCTATGCTAGAATTATTTTAATAGTCCTATACATTCATATGCTGTCTTACATCTGACAGTCCATTATAAGCAGCTGAGAAACTTTTACTTCATAAACTACAGCTCATGATACTTATTTCTATTGTTACTGAGCCATGCAAAATCATTTCTCTACTTATTCTAGGAAGTTCCTCCGCCTTTGGCAACACTGCCATCACAGTCACTGTCAGGGCCACAGTCTATGTAGGATGCAATCAACCAACTAAAAGCACACCAATTATATTATATGCAGCCCTTGATCGGGATCCTTTTCTTGCTTCCCAACCTGTGTTTATTGTATTGAAAGGCTATAGTCACTGTATCTTTTTTAGTCTCTCATTAGTGCGCTGTAAAAATAATCTCTGAATATTGAAGGAGTGATCATAAAAATGAACTTCATTCAAATTCTTTAAGACAAATCGGAGCTGTTCTGGAAATATATTTCAAAGTTGTATGTTTATTTCAGTGATGGTTAAATTTTTTTCTAAGTGAAATTTTAGAGATATCTGATATATGTCAGTTATATATTTTTATTTTTAATATATTTTAATGTATTTTAATATATTTTAATAAATTTTCAAGATTTTTCTTGAAATTGAGTGTACAGGACTTGATCAAGAAACAGGTAAATGGGAAATAAGAGCCTTTAGCAAAGAGACCACAGATTTACATGAGAAGATTTGCAGTTTCTGTCTCAGTCATTCCCAGTTCTTTGCTTGACTAACATGTTTTCATGCAGAAGTCTCGATGTATGATTTGGTAAGTTTTGGGGGAATTTAAGGTTTTATTCATTTCAGATCTCTTTTGAAATTCTCATCAAGTTGCAGTACTAAACTCAGTACTACGAAGTCCACCTTCCATAATCTCATAGGATTACAAAATGTACCTGCTGCACAGTATAATGGAAGTCTGTGAGAAGTGTAGCTCTCATCCATATATGTGTTGTTGTGTCTGGATGAATAGTTCTGGAGACCTGTGGTAAGTCCTTTCCACCCTGTATCTGAAGAAGCTAATGAGATACTATTATTTAAAGCCCAACCCTACATATGTATTTAACAAGTCTTTCCAATAAAACATATTAGTGTTCATAAAGGCCAAGCTTTTATTATTCACATTAATGTACCTTTCCAGCTGGAGATTACTATAATAATTACTATATTCTACTTTCTTATCTAGCTTTACAGTACAAAATGAGAGGTCTGGTACAATATTGAATTTTGACAGAAAAACTCTCAACCACAAAGCTACATCCGTGGTTTTTATTTCAGATATGCTTTATTTCAGAACAGTTTTAGGACAACATGAAGAGTGTTTTTTTTCTGAACTTTATGATTAGTTTTCATCTGAAGATTAAGAGTTGTATTATAAGATCTGTGGCATTATGAAATGAAATAATCTAAATTTTGACATTCTTGCCCTCAGTTAATGAGTCTTTCACAAAGATTATCACGTTCAATTTAGAAAGCTTTGGTGGGAGTTGATAATTTTTTGCTCTTCTAAATTTTACAAGCCTTTTCAAATCCAACAGAGAGAAGCTATTTAACTCATCTCAATTTAGTAACCTTCAGCAGGCAATGTGTCAAAATCTAGATGTTTTCATTAAAACGTTGTTGCTCTTTATTTCGACAACTTCTGAAAAGCATAAAAATATTGTTTCCAGGTAACTGAGCAGCATACTGGGATGTTCAGTATAAGCAGGTAGGATTATAAGTTGAAACAGAAACAAAAATAAAACAAAAGAAAACTTTTCCTGCAGGCCATGAAGTGTAAGTAGAGCTTCCGTATAGTCACCCCTTCAGTAGCAGCTATTTTTCCTCTGTATAAAACAGATAATGGCTTTTACAGTGACATTTATTTCTCTGCCACCTTTTCCCTGAATATTTCTATCCATTTTTTTGCTCATCCTAAGAAGCACCATGTCTTCATGCTCTGTTGTCTTTGGGGACTGAACTGGCTGTGCAGGTCCAGTTAATCTCCATTGCTGTTGGATGACACCAGTTTCATCACATTTATGACACAGGTCAGCTTTGGCTTTTGGCTAGTGACACTTCTTAAATTCTATGAGGATTTTCATGGACTGGAAAAGGAAAAAAAAAAAGGTGCTGGTTGTTTCCAAACATTTTCCATTCATTGACTGCTATGCCAAAATGTTTGTAAGATTGCAGTCTTTGTAGAAAACCTGTGATTAAAGGACAAATCAGCAATAATTTCTCAAGAAGCTGAAACCCCTAATCTTCAAATGGCTACTTCTAGAGTCTTGCCAAGAGTCATCTGGAAAGGATAAAGCTAAAAGTATAATTACAGGACAAAGCAATATTAGGGCTGTTATATTGCTAATAAAAAAGATTATATTAAGCTGTGTTACCAATCAGACTGAAGACGTGACAGCTTGGGGATCAGCTGGTTTAACAAATGAGGAAAATTGTTTGTCTCAAAGAACAAGATTAAAGAATGTGAGCTTTGAAGTAGGAATCCAAGTCTCAAACTCAAGTCCTTAACAGTATTTACATGCAGTAATAAAAGGTACATAAAATGGCTCTCAATCTCCAGTCTGGTGACTAACTACTTGGCAGGTACTAGTAGTAGCTCAGTGGTGAGCCAGTATTCTGTACCCAAAATATGGCCTTCTTTGGGTCATTGGAGTAGGTGTCTTATATTTTTTAACTTATAAATGAATAGTCATACGTGGGAATTTTATCCCTGGTGTGAAAACACTGGACTAGAAAATAGTCCCATACTTCTTAGAAAAATACTCATAGAACAAGATTGATTTGATGTAACTGGAACTTAGATATGTCAAGAGAGAATGAAAGTCAAAAAGAATGTTAGAAGATCAGAGGAATATTTGTATGACTTCAGGAAGTTACTGCCCCACACCTGAAAGTTGCTGACCCTCATCTGAGCTGCAGTAACCCCTTCTGTGCACATCTTAGATTGCTGCAAATGCAAAGCAAAACGGAGTTGTTTAAAAACCAATTGTTTCCCTTCATATATGAAGGTGCAAATACAAGGTCTCTTACTGTGGCTCAGCTAAGGGCTGAAGCTTTGAGTAAAAGAGCTATAACCTCTTAAGGACACCTTAACCTGAACAACCCCTAACTTGCGATCGTGCCTGTCTGCTCAGAATTTTGGCAATTTGAGCTTTGAAGCTTCACTTGAGAACTGTTTTTTGTTCCTAGAAGTCTCAAGATAGGCAGCACTGTGAGTAAATGTCCTTCCATGACAGGAAAGTGTATTCATAAAATAGGCAAGATTTAACCATAACAAGAAGCAGTTTGGATAAGTAATCTTAACTGCTTTTCAGCACTCACATCTGTGATGATTGGTATAGTGAGAAGACAAATATATTAAAACAAAGGCAAAGAGTGAGTCTTCAAAATGGAACCAGGCCTATTTGCAAAGAGCCTTAAAACTGGAACAAATTACTAATTTGTGAGGGCTGAAGGGAAAGGGGGACAATGTCCTGAAAAGAATGGGTTAACTCCTGTAGGCAGTCTGTTAAAAAAATTAATTTGTTTTCTTGGATGTAATTGTTATATCTGTAACTGTTACAAGATCAGTTAATGAGACTGGATAAAAAGCCATTTACTTTACTGGTTATTGTTATCTACATATGATTTCTAGAAAACATAGATACTTCAAATAAGGCCTAGAACTTCTGAGTTAGCGACAAATGATCATAGTATGTATTTTGGAAAGGAAAGCTGCTTTAACTCTCGCAGGCAAAAACACCATTGAAAACACTAAAGAAAGATATTTTCTTATTTTCACTTCAGAGACTCCAAATTTAAAAGGAAAAAACTGAGACTTGCATTTATATTCATCGAATACATTAATATAAACGCACAAATAATAATAAAACACTGAAACCAGAAATGGAACTGGCAATGTTTAATAGTACTATGCATTCTCAAACTTTGTTCATGGCTCAAAAACCAAATTATTTACATGCATGGTCTATTTACACATAAAATGATTATCTGAAAAAGTAAAATAATAATTTCAGGTAAAATAAAATATTGTTCACTAATCATGTGTAATAACCTGAGTAAAAACAAAAATAAAGCAAAAAACCCCAAATCAGTCAGTTCAACTCAAACTGAAACAAAAAATGTCCTTGGTTTCTGTTCAGGTTCTTTCTTCTCCCTCTCCTTCAGCTCCCATACATGCTTCTCTCAGCTCTGATGTGGTGATTTCCTCAACAACATCCATTTGGAAAATGGAGAAAAGCGAAAAAGAAATAAGCATCAGTTTGAACAGTGGAAAATTAAAATCTGGGAAGAGGAAAAGCGAAGACAGAGACAACACAGAATCTTGAAAGTAACCTCTTTTGAAGCTAGAATGCCGTTCAAAAATATTTGACATTATCTTGATGAGTATTTTGCAAGTCATATCAGCAGTGATAAAATTACGTTTGATTTTAATATGAATGAACCTTATTCATTAGCAAGAGGCTGGAATCTTGCTTAAAAAGACAGCTCATGAAATTACAGTGTTTCAGTTCTGCTTTAGTCTGATCAAGGACTGCGTTTGGACTCTTCAGTTATTTAAAAAATGCACCCATTATTATTGACAGAGGGGATTTAGGAAGACAGGTTCTATAAATCTTACATGCAAAGATGATAAAATAAGGAAGTGTTTGAATATGAAGATAATTACTATTTTACCAATTTTTTATATTGTAACTATGTGCATATACCTTACCTGACTTTTGTTATGATTTTTAAAATGAATACCCACTACAAAGCCAAAGAATAAGCAGTTCTAGAAATTGCTGAAAAAAAAATATACAAAGCAGCTCATTTTAGCACTATTCCCTTTTGTGAATAATGAGGACCATGATGTTGTAAAGGTATCTGTTCAGTTAAAATCCCTGAGTCATATAAAAAAACAATCATGACCATGATCAGGTCTCACCACCTCACGAAATATATATTCGGAAAACTTTATATGACTTGCAAGTGAAGAAACAGTTCTATTTTTTAAAAAATGAAATTTGTATGTTTTATTTCTTATTTTCTAACATTTTGTAAGTTTTAAAAGATAGTCTTATAATTTTATGCTATTTTAAACATAGTAGCTGTAATTCCTATTTCATCTTGCCCTTGGAGTAGTGTGGGCTTACTGATATTGATCCAGCAGCTAGATAAAACAAAAAAAAAAAGATCTGGAGATTGAAATGGTATGTTTTTTCGGGTCTGTTGACTGTGTTTCTTAAACTTATAAAAGCTACTTCCATACCATGTAACAATATGTATTGTTATGGTGAAAGCAGCTACTATTGTAAATTTTAAGTGTTTCTTTGAAAACTGCAACTTTCGTGTCATTATAAAAACACATGCAGATATTTTTCATCTCTCGCCAAAGGTAGGAATCATGGTAGGATCATTAGTTGATGCATTTAGGCACTGTCTGACCTCTTTTTTAGGGCTGAGGAGATTTTTAGTTCAAGAGTTTCGTCTACTAATAAGAGCATGGAAGCAAAATTGTGAGCAACAATGGGTCTTTGAATCTTGAAGCAGAACTGCTTCCTGGAAGCTCTACACCTGGCTCAGATTTCTGCTTATAACAAACTCTGTTCCATAGTCATATGTGGAACAAGCTGTGTTGATTTCCCTTCCCAAGGGAGGCAGCTATAACAGGTCATGGGCTCTGCTCTGAGAACAAGATTTTGTAGAGCCATACCACTTCCCCACCACTTTACTGTGTCCTGTACCTACTGCCCCCATACACTCAGAAGACATTGTAAGATCATTTTTTCTCATAAACTGATTTTCTTAGTGAATTTTGACCAGTGACCTCTGATATTTTCATGCAGTGCTACCTCCAGCTCCTTTTCCTTCTACTTCTACATTCATTGAAAAACAACCACAGTCAAATAGGTTTTACATTATTTGCAGTTCTATTCTTTTTAGATACATTATTTTGACAGGAAGGAATAATTCCATCTTAGGGCAACTGACGCTGAAAAGATATACAATCATTCCTCATTTTACAAAGAGCCTATTTTATTAAAAAATCATGATATCAGTAAGCTGTGTATTCATAGGTTAGCATATATTTTGTTTCCACTAAAATATGTGATTAAAGAAATTAGCTAGTGTTGGATGGAATGATCAGTTTTACATAATATTAAAAAGAGCTTAGTGAAATAGCCGTCTACAAAGGAATGGGCTATATAGGACCGTGAGTCTAAAACCCCGTTCTGCTGAAGTGAAAATATTGTTCATGTTCTGATCAGTATAAACCAGCATGTTGTTTAACTGGCTTATTTTATTTTCATCCTAGACAGATTCTTGTACTTGGACCACATAACTGCCAATGAACTGATGGAATGATTGTCAATGTCTGTATTTGTAGGGCACGAAGTTCATAAAAGTAGAATCAAAGCAGTTTTAGCTTAAGGATAACTTTACATTAATGCAGTAATTTGTCCTCCTCCACTGCACCAGCCCAGAGAAGGATCTTCACTTCTTCTAGCTGTGACAGCTTCCAGTTCCAAACATCTGTTCAGAAAAGCTGCAGCACAAACAGAATGGTGACAGCATATGAAGATGTTGTAGGCTTTTTTGAAAGGCTTCAGAGGCACTAAAGGAAACAGCAGAGCACGCCACAGAGCACATAAAACCAGCTGTATTGGTTTAGGTCAAAGACACAAGTAGCTTGTCTGTATTAGCAGCTAAAAAATGACCAAGATAAGAGACTAGATTCAGCATGTACAGTACTTTTCATGCATAAAGTTTTTTCATCCACAACCATTTGTGTCTTGAAGACTTTCTGAGTCATACATCACTTCTGTGTATCATTGGAGTTCTCTTCCTTAAACACATCTAGTCCATCCTTGAACTAGTTTAAATTCTTGGCTTTCCAGAGCGGCAAAACACACCGAATCATTACTGCATGTTGTAGGAGGAATCATTACTTTTTATTTTTTATTTTTAATTATTTCTCATAATGTCATTTGAAGCCCTCACTTTTTTGCACTTTGTTCACTCTTCTACAACTCCCTTGACTTTATAGACCTATATCATATCTCCCTTGATTGCTTTTTTTTCAGACTGAATAGTCCTAGTTTATTTAGTTGTTTCTTGGATGCAAGAAGGTCCATCCTTGTGATCGATGTAGAGACCTTCTTGAACCTTACCTTTCAACTTGCTGTTATAGCCCTGAGATAGGGCACTAGTACTTAAGTAGCAGGTGAACCACAAATGTATTCAATGACACAGTAATTTTTTGTTTTGCACTTCATTTCTCTCCTAATAATTCCTGACATACAATTTACATTTTCATTTTACTCAATTTGCTTTCTCTAGGACCACTTGGAGAAAGGTTGACAAAGAATAAAGTTACTGAAAAGATATTGAAGAGAAGAGAATGAGGTCTTTGCTGCCTAAGAAAGGTATCTTTGGCTGGAAGACAGTGAGATGTATAAATCTGGAATTTTTAGGTTTCCTGGCAGAAAAGGAACTGGTGGTTCTGAAGACATCAGATCATATTTGAACTTCCAGATTATGGGTTGTAACTGTGTTTCATATTGTTGTAGAAATGACAAGTTTCTGCAGCATTTGAATGCAGAAACAAAAAGACTGCTGTATCTGGCCTAACCATGACAGTCCCATGGATCAGTTGTAGATTAGGACCCTTAATGTTTACTTACTATATGCTGATATTACTTCAGAAGCTATCCCACACTAACAAATTATAAAGTAGTCTAGACAAAATATTGAAAAGCTATTGCATTCTAAGGAGTTCAAGCCTGTCAACAACCTGATATTATCCAAACATCAGAGCTGAATCAGCAGCAATCCACTTTCTTAGAAAGGATGCTGCATCATTGATACCACGTGTTTTGAAATACGCCTGAATAACTCATTATAGTGATTAAGCTTCAACCAATATTTACAGGTGGTTTCCTCCCCTCTCCAGTAAAGAGGGTGCATGACTTAATAATCTTTTGATGAGTAGATTGTAAATGCTCTCTTCTTGCCCTAAAATTGTTCAGCCACTGTAAGCAAAATTTAAAATAGTGTCCCTGGAACGCAGATTTTTTAAAACTATTGGTCTTGGAACAGTTGTCTGAAGCTTGCTGTATAGAGCTCTCTCCACTTGTATTGTTCCTAAGGTAAGTTTCAGTAGATGTCCAAAAAGATATCTGAAAAATGCATGGATTGAGAAACGTGATGCATAAGACAATGCTAAAACAAGAGTTTAACTAGCTTACCATGCTGGTTCTGCTACCATATCTTCTGCAGATTTGAAAACTCAGCTTAAAATATGATCTGGTAGTGACTAATAACTTAGCCCTGACAGCTGGAGAACTGGTATTATTTAAGGTCTGCTTGTCAGCGTAATACACATCTGTAGACCCAACAGGACTTGATTACAAGAATTGGCTATAAAAAGTTGACTGTAGGAGTGGAACTTTAAGTGGTACTTAGAAACTCATTCCCTGGGTTTCTGTAGGTACTTAACACCCAATGACTGTTTGGGTCAAATGATATATATACTGCTTTGGAACTCCTCCAATGCAGTACTATATGACCTGAGCGCAGCATTGTGCCTTTGTACACTTGCAATTAACTATTATGATGGTATGCTGCCAACAGACAGTAAAAAAAATAATCTCTAAAAGGATGTTTGCATACTTCAAAGAAGTACTAGAAGATTTTAATCTTCTAAAGATTTAAAGTGTTATTGTCTCTTAAATTATTGCAAACAGATATGATTGCAGATACACTCATCAAAACATTTTGTTATGGCTTCTGCTTAAGTAAACTTTTTGGTATATATTGCCTTCATGCTGTTTTTTTGAGGGGGATGTTAGTCTCAGAACATTCATTTGGAGTTGGATAGGTCAAGATAGTTTTTTAGTCCTCAATTAGGAGTTGTATTCTGGGTACTTAGAATTCTTGGAAGGTCAGGCAGGGGGTATGTCTGACATGAGCCTGCCTATGAAAGAAGGGACTGTCTTCCATGAGGGCACCAGCTGCCAGGATTTGAGCTGATGACAAATTCATGTCAATGAGCTACAGTAAAAGGATATGCCACTGTATATAGGCTCTCAGGCTCATAGGCTCTCCCTATGAGCAATCTGACTTGATTAGCCGGAATACTGAACACAGGAGTCTGCTTTTTTCAGAGCCATGTGTAATAGACTACTCCCAGGTCAATCAGAAGGGCCTTGAGCCTGGTGGGGAGCTTTCAGAAGAGTCATCTTTCTACGTGGTAAATTGCTTCTTTGAGGGAAGTAATTAATAGCAATCACTTCAACAACATTGGAAAATTATTTTCGAAGCTTGATTTGCTTAGAATTATGTTTTATTTAGCCTTATGAGGTTGGAAAACCATCTATAATTTTATATGAAAATCAGGGTTCTTCTTTGGGGAGAGGGAGAAATAATGATTTTTTCAGACTACAACTTAGCATTTAGCTCCTGCTGCTGTTTTGTATCTTGTTAGGCTCTCTGGGAAATTGATGTATGAGAAAATACTTTGGCATTTCACATTTAAACAAACATTACCTGACAGAATATTCAGGCATTATGCATTTGTAGGAAGTTTCCTCTTCCTTATTTCTCAGTCTGCCCTGGGGCAAGATATCAGTGTCTGTTAATAAAATAATCATGCTAAGTAGAGCACACAGTTGACACTGGCACCAGATTGGGTTTTTTATTGGCACTACAGAGGTATTCTAGTGTAACAGAAAGATCTTATAATAATAAGGGTTATATTACTGAAGTGCTCTACTTTTCTTTTATCCTAGAGGGAATTTCTTCAGTGTTCCTTGTGAATATAGAAGCAAGTGTTTATTCAAGGTCTCATAAACCACATATTGCTGATCCAAACTAAGTAATTTGTGACTTGGCTTTCCACATGGAATTGTTCAGGAGCTTCACTGCCCCTGTTACACCATTCTGAGGTATGAAACCAAGGTTGTGTACACAGTATCTAATACATACTCATTATCTGGGTCCATATACTGAGGATTTTGAGGAAGTGTCTGGCTCTATAGATTGACCTGTGTTAGTAATCACAACAACTTTTGGTGTAATCTTTTTACTAGTATTTTCACCATTATCTTCTAAACCAGCTCAAAAGATTCAGAACAATGGGAATTCAGGCCCTTTAGCTAAGAAGAAGTGAGCTCAACATGGAATTATTTGGGATCAATACACCTTCCTAATTATCTCAGCAGAGGATCTATTTTAAACTAGCACACTTCATCAAAAGAAAAGACAAGCTTGGTGGTTATGGTAGCATAAACAGTGTACAGTCTTGATCTGAGCCTGTTGGTGGCATGAAACAAAACTTCTGCTTTGCAAAAACATTAATGAACTAAGCCTCACAAACCTGTTATTTGACTTTGTTGGGAAAAATAGAAATTAATACAGTCATTAATTTAGAACAATTAAAATTATTTCTCTTAAAAGCAACTGCCACGACTTATATCATTCTGAAATAAGCTATGAGAGTGAAGTTGTTTGTGATGCTTTGCATAGTTTTGATTTTATTACATTAAGATACTGGAATCAACTGCTACTAGTATTTGCAGTAAAGTCCAACACTTTGTGAGAGATGTTTATTCCTGTAGTAGAAGAAGGTTCAGCACTGTGTAGCTGTGTAGTAATTGTGCTGTTCCCATTGCTATTAATGGACCACGACCTTGTACTAGCTTAGCTATAAAAGGCTCAGGACTTGCCTGGCCTTGTCTAGACTTGTCTGGTCTTATTTTAGCTATTCTTAGCTGAAGCAGAAAATTATGCAATAGTTAGGTGACTAGAGTTTAACTTGCTTTAACTAACTTTATTTTAGCTTTATACAGCTAGATAGCTTTACCCTGAAGAAATTATACCATATACTGTAAATGTCTAAAAAGCCAAAGTTTTGAGTCTAACAATCATTAGACACAGCCCTCAGAACAGCCATCACAGTTCTCCTCTGAGCAGATGCCTTCAAGTCAACAAGTATTTCTCCTGTTCACAGGAATAACTTTGGTTTACAGGACAGTTTGCTAGGAAAGGTGCACAGCTGAAGCTGTTGTGATGGTTCAATTTTGCCAGAGCACCTGTGTTCACCAGACATGGTTGATAATGCTTTAAACTGTGACTGTTGCTGAAATGAAATTGCAAAACTGCACAGCTGCTGATGTGTTCTGACAAAAATACCGCAGAGTGGAAACAGTGGGTCTTCTGGGTAGATCTTCTGGCTTTTTCTGATCCAATCCCTCCTCTTCCTCACCTAGTCCTTGTGGGATTTTTTTCCTGTGTTCTTGAGGCAGCTGCAAGTGGCTAAACATATTGGAATTCCCTGATATTGAAGAGAGAAATAGAGGTAGACAGAGTTCCTGTGGGAGAAGGGCAGGTGGCAATGGGCAAAGCTAGAGTTTACTTTAATAGATTTTCACAGCCATGAAGGACTAAGCAGGAGAGAAGGAAATAATTGCCTTTGCTCCAAGCAGATGGGTTAAATCACATTGCCTTGCTCCCACATTTCTCGGCTAGAAAAACAAAATCCTGGACAACACTGATAGCCTTGTAGTGCTAATCCTAGCCAAAACACACACTGAGGGATATTTACTACGTGCATAGGAGCGCACTGTGCCCAAAGCAAAATGTATGCATCCCCTCTGCCCCAGGCACACACAGCAGAGTCTCTTCTAGTGACATCTAAGAGGAAGGACTGGTGATGTAGGACACCTGAGGCAGATTAAATGGCAGAGCAGGAAGGAGGTTATAGGCATATTCTGATCTCTTTTCTTACAGATTTAAAAAAAATACTTATTTTGAACAAGGTTATTTCAGATTTCATGAGATTTCCCTGCTCAGCTCTCCCCAAAGCACTGTATGTGAGCCAGTAATCCAGGACTGACACAGATGTGTTGGCAAGCAACCTGAGCTGGTAGACCAGAGGTTCTCATGCAGGCTCCTTCCTCTACCCTTGGAGAGCTGTTACACACACCAGACAACCCTGTACCACTGCTGCAGCCTGAAAAGTGAACACCTGCCTGCTCTCTGGCCACAGAGGACTTGGGAGCAGCCAGCTGTCCCCTTTAGCTCTCATTAATTCTTGGTTCTTAAGAAACTGATAAAGAGTGTAAATAAAACAGGTGTAATACAGACTGTCCACCAAGCGGTTGGTTTCTCAATGTGTGAGAACATCACCTGCAGAAGAAGCTCCTCTACCGTTTAGACTTCAGAGAGACAAATGGACTTTACATCCTTCATTTGTTTTTTTCCTGACTGTAGTCCTTTAAGTGGTATACATCACACCCGTCATTCACGACAGGTTACTTACATCTCTCTGTAGCACAAAGATACAGAGTATTTGGACCCCATCCTAGCTCTAGCGGGGCTTTAAGGATGTGCAGTATCTCACAAAGTATATCCCAGGCCAGGTCTTCAAATCCGCAGAAACGATCTCCTTTGGCAGGAACAACTCTTCAATTCTTTCAAACTATATTTCTGGCCCTAATAATGGAGAAGCCTATATCCCATGATATATTGATAGGGTCTTGTTTTGCAGAGAAGTGTTTTCTTAGATTTTTCTTCATTTTGAGAATTGATATTAATCAGTGTATTGGGTTTGCATGGCAAGGTTTTGGTAGCGGGGGTGCTACAGGGGTGGCTTCTGTGAGAAGCTGCTAGAAGCTGCTAGAAGCTTCCTCTATGTCTGAGAGAGCCAATGCCACCCAGCTCTAAGACGGACCCACTGCTGGCCAAGGCTGAGCCCATCAGTGACGGTGGCAGCGCCTCTGTAATAACGTATTTAAGAAGGGGGAAAAAGTTACTGCACAGCAGCAATTGCAGCCAGAGAGAGGAGTGAGAATACATGAGAGAAACAACTGCGCAGTCACCAAGGTCAGTGAAGAAGGAGGGGCAGCAGGTGCTCCAGGTGCCAGAGCAGAGATTCCCCTGCAGCCCGTGGTGAAGACCATGGTGAGGCAGGCTGTCCCCCTGCAGCCCACAGAGGTCCACAGTGGAGCAGATACCCACCTGCAGCCCGTGGAGGACCCCACGCCAGAACAGGTGGATGCGTCCAAAGGAGGCTGTGGCCCCATGGGAAGCCCACGCTGGAGCAGTCTGTTCCTGAAGGACTGCACCCCAGGGAAGGCACCCACGCTGGAGCAGTTCGTGAAGAACTGCAGCCCATGGGAAGGCCTTACATTGGAGAAGTTCATGGAGGATTGTCTCCCGTGGGAGGGACCCCACGCTGGAGCAGGGGAAGAGTGTGAGGAGTCCTCTCCCTGAGGAGGATGGAGCAGCAGAGACAATGTGTGACGAACTGACTGAAACCCCCATTCCCTGTCCCCCTGCGCTGCTGGGGGTGAGGAGGTAGAGAATTCGGGAGTAAAGTTAAGCCCGGGAAGAAGGGAGGGGTGGGGGGAAGGTGCTTTTAAGATTTGGTTTTATTTCTCATTACCCTTCTCTGATTTGACTGGTAATAAATCAAATTAATTTTCCCCAAGTCGAGTCTGTTTTGCCCATGACAGTAATTGGTGAATGATGTCTCCCTGTCCTTATCCTGACCCACAAGCCTTTCATTATATTTTCTCTCCCTTGCGCAGCTGAGGAAGGGAGTGACAGAGCAGCTTTGGTGGGCACCTGGCATCCAGCCAGGGTCAACACAGCACAGTCAGTAATTGCTATCAATCACTAACATATGAACCCATTCCTATTTCCTTCTATGTCTTGCCTTCTGTGGGAAAAAAAAAAAGGAAAAAGAAAAGCTTGCAGTAAAAATTTTTAGCATTTACCTTGATCCTTTCCTACTGTCATTGTAATGCAATTGACAGCACAGGAGCTCTGGCACTGAGAGAGATGTGATTTCTCTGGCTCTAGAGAGCTGAAATCAACTCTGCCCCAATGTGGTGATCAGGTAACAAAACCCTCCTGGACCTGCAGCTACAAAATCAGAGGTTTTGCACAATTCTCAACCTTGTCTTTGGGAACTGTTTTACTCCTTGTACTTCTGCATGAGGCCCTTTGAACAAGGTATGCCATGATTCACAGCTGTCCAGTGCATAGTAGGGCATCCTGGGAGCATTCCTGTATGTGGCTGTATTGTGATATGTCATTATGAGATACAGAACCACCTAAAACACCTTTTTGTGACACTGGTAAGTTTATGGCTATGACTACATCTCCCTTTATGTTTTTTAGTAAGGTGAGCTGTGAAGGTAAAGCAGATTATAGATAGAACAGGTATCTTCAGCTTTCTCACCAGACAAGTGACGTGGGGAGTACATGACTGATGGACACTCTGTATAACTTCTGCATGCCAAGCATCTCAGAGGAGACCCTTCTGTTAAGTATATCTGAACCTGACTTTAAATTGTGACAGTAGGAGCTGTGAATTAAGCTCTTACTTGTTCTGGCTAGGTCATCTCTGCACATAAGCAGAAGCTTTGTAAACTGCCCTGAAAGAATTGCCTAAACTGAAATGGGTAATCACAATCAGGAATCTTGACACAGAACTCAAACCTAAGTTGGCAGTTTGGGTATGATCTTACTTGAGGATGTCCTCTTTACAGAATTCTTCAAAAATAATGTTGTTTTCATGATCTCAAGTCTTGCTATTCTCATCTGTAAAGCTTTTTGTGATGCAGAAAGCATGTTCCAGTAACTTTAGTTTCAATAAATCATTCTTGTCTTTTGTTACCTGAGAACAGGGAGGAAAGGACTCCCTTAGGAATCACAGCTGTAGGATGGTGAATATGATTGTCTATACAAAGTCCCAAAGTATGGACCATGGTTTTGAACTTTGTTGTGGGTATAGAAAGAAAACCGTTCAAAATCACTGAAACTACTTTTAAAAATACAGTTTCGTTATGATAGCAACTCAAAAACTCTTAAACTATCAAAGTTGGTTTTTTCTGTGATAAGAAATGCATAGAGATACCCTGGGTACGCTTTGAGTTTGCTTTGAGTAAAGGGTAACAAAGGCATTCCTTTCTCCTCTGGGAAGGAAACAAATTATATCTATCTGCCACAGAAGTAACACAACATTGACCTGTGATTTTGGCTTCTTCTGTCAGCAGCTGAGTCTCTTGCTGTTGCTACAGTCGTTTCTTGTCTTCTTTCCCACATATCAATTATTATAACTTCCTGCAGTCCAACATGTTGTTAAATTGCCTAGTGTTTTTCTGAGTAGCTACCCAGTAAGGATACTTGTTTTGAACATTTCAGATCCTAAAGTTCTCTGAGTCACTCTAAAAATACAGCTGGAGTTGGTAGCCATGCTATCGTCCAAAATAAAGACATTGGAATAGAGTGCAATCTGAAATATATGTGAGCGAACAAAAGAAGGTAAGGTGAAATTCTCCAGATACTCATACTGCACAGGCTGTATTATATTACAGATATGCTGGGAATTACAATATTTACATGAGTATTGCACTAAGTTTGAATGTTCAGCCTTCATACTTTTAAGTGTTTGTTTCTGCCATGCAGAAAACCAGTAAAGAGAAAGCAAAACCACTTTAGTTTTATTTAGAAGTGTCATCTTCCTCTAGCTGTGCATGTGGCAATAAAACAGAACTCATTCTGATGGCATTATCAGCCATAAGCACTACAAATTGACACATTTCCTAGTACGCTCAACATTATAATGAACTTTAACATACTGCACATTGACATTCAACCACTATAAAAATACTTTCATTACAGGTCATTTTGTTGTGCCTTCGGTCATGTAGAAATCTAACAAAGAACAATCTATAGACTTACTTAAGTTTTATTTTGAAATGTCGGTTTCTATTCATAAATGTCAATAAAAAGTATTTGTCCTAATAGCATTTGGAGGCAACAAAAGATAATCCAATCTGTGCTTCAGGATGTTATCATCAAGAAATGATCACTTAAAGAACACACGAAATACACTATATACTGTAAGTTTGCTCTTTATTTTAAGAGATGGTTAGTGTATTTTGAGCCCAACTTTCGTTGTTTCTCAAGACTCATAAAATTGTTCATATATAAAAAATGTATTGCGTTATTTAGGCTAATTGATACAGCAAGGCTCCAAGCAGACCTCCTAGTCTTGGTCTTGTCTCCCCTCATCTAATAGAGAGTTCTATTTCATGGTAAGTTCAGTTTTTATAAACTTTATGGTGGCAGAAGAGTTTTGAAACAAAACAGAAATTTCTTTGTTCAGTCTAAATGTTGGGTTTTAGAAAGACATCGAGGTGCTGGAGTGTGTCCAAAGAAGAGCAACAAAGCTGGCGAAGAGTCTAGAGAACAAGTCTTATAAGGAGTGGATGAGGGAACTGGGGTTGTTTAGCCTGGAGAAAAGGAGGCTCAGGGGAGACCTTGTCACTCTCTACAACTACCTGAAAAGAGGTTGTAGCGAGGTGGGCATCAGTCTCTTCTCCCAAGCAACAAGTGATAAGACAAGAGGAAATGGCCTCAAGTTGCACCAGGGGAGGTTTAGACTGGATATTAGGAAAAATTTCTTCACTGAAAAGGTTACCAAGCATTGGAACAGTCTGCCCAGGGAAGTGGTGGAGTCACCATCCCTGGAGGTATTTAAAAGACGTGTAGATGTGGTGCTTAGGGACATGGTTTAGTGGTGGACTTGGCAGTGCTAGGTTAACGGTTGGACTTGGCAATCTTAAAGGTCTTTTCCAACCTAAACGATTCTATGATTCTGTGATTCTATGATTTGATTCTACAGCCAGATGTCTTAAACTGGTGTAGTAACAAGCTGAGCTGTGTAGGGAGTTTACACCATAATCACAAGACTTTTTGAAACAATGGGCTGATGACTACGTCTAAATTCGACACTCACTAAAGTAATAGCTGTTGTTAAATTGAAAGGTATAATTTTTATTTATTTATTTATTAGTTCATCCTCTAAAATAACCTTGAAGTTTAAGCAAGAAAAGGTAAGAGTAACCATTTTACATTGCCGCCTTCTTGAGAACACTGACAACTGACAAGTGCAATCAAATTCACTTAAATAGAAGCGGTTTGCCTTTAAAAAAAAAAATTAATTATTACTTAGAGACACTGATTTCACAGAAATCTAGAGGGTTATGTCAAGAATAGAGATCATGAAATTATTGTACTAACATAACGTACAATGAGAAACTGAACAAGATGATGTTAACCAGAAGACTGTCCTATAATAAATCTATGTAAAGAACCAGGTTCCTGTGGAGGCAATGGGCATGAAAGTAAGAACTGTGACAACAGTTCAGCTGGGTAGGCCAGAAAGGACTGTGCTGGGAGTAGGGATGTGGAGGATAGAAACAAAGAGGAATGGGCTCATCACTATGTCTTCTTCTCTAAATCTTTATTCTTTTACTGTGAACAGTTTGTTTCAAAGCACCTGCTTTTCTCATGCTGCTGCTTCAAAAGAATATGCTAACCAGCTACCACTGTCACCTGTTTCTGTAGTTCAGATAGCAGAAATCCCTGCAATAAGTCAGAAGCAGGGAGAATTTTTAGCTACAGAAAGAGTGCCTCATAGAGGCCTAACCTTTGCAGCATCTAAATATATAAATAGAATAAGAAGCAGAAACCCTGACTCCCAGTGGGCTGTCTTCACTACAGACACATACTTTTGCTTGCTTGTCTAGCCCCAGTAGTTTTGTAAATGCTTCTCTCAGAGACATAGAGTAGAATGTGCTATGATAACTTCATGATGAAGATATTCTGCTGGCTTGGGAGACATACAAGTTTAAAATCCCACAAAATAAAGGCCAAGAACTGAAGTCTGCCTGAATACCAAGTTCCTTTATAAATAAGAGACAGCACCATTGTCTTTATCACCATTTTCCCCACAAAGGATTCAGTGCTGCTTAGGTCCATCCACGAATACTAGTCCTTCCCTGCCTTTAGGACATAATTGAGAGGAACCTTGATTGATAGATCTCCCTCACATTCCTGCTGCAGGCAGGAAGGAAACTGGAAGACTGATCACCATATTTTTTATTTTTTATTTTTTATTTTTTAAATTACCTTTTATGATCATGGGAGTTTTAGCATTTGTTTTCTGAGTTGCTTAGTTCTCTATTCATTGTGGGGGAAGTCCAGGTTCTGAACCCTGAATCTAGACTCCTGTCTAAAGTACCTGCTGGGTTCCTTACACTGAGCTGTTGCAGTGCCTTAGTGCTAAATGCCCAGCAAAGCATCTAAATAGACCACTTTTGAAAAATATTAGAATTAAACAACTTTGCTTGCTAAAAAGAGCTACAGAAATCTACCACAATAATATTTAACTTCAGAAAGAAAAACTACATATATATTAATAAAATAGTTACAATGGAAGTTGGAAAGAAACTGAAGAGAGTTAATACGTCTAAATTCTCTCAGGCAGTATAGAAAATTAAAAAACATATGTGATGCAAAGTCTCTATAGAATATCTATCTAAAAGGCTAAACAAAGCTAGTAAATACCTGAGTATAGGAGATTATTATAAATTACAACAAAAAAAAAGGTCATTCAAAAGATAAAAGTTGGGTCCAATTGAAGAAAGTAGGAGAAAAGAGCATATATGCTGTTAAACATTGAGTTATATGAGATAATATGAGTTAAACATTGCAGGTTTGAAAAAGTGTTTAGGAGTAACTTACTAACAAAATTAAAACTTCTAATAGAGCTTTTTTAAGCACAATGAAGTCGGGAAGACTGCCAAAGAATTGACGAGGGTCCAAAGATGATGCAGGTGCCAAAGAAACTCTTAAGGAAAAAATGGCCATAGTAGAACAGCTAAAAATGTGTTGCATTTATGTTCTCCCAATGCATCTCCATAATGGTGGCCACGTTTTTTTATGAGGGAACAGTCTGAGGAACTGTCTTAAATTGAAGTGTCAGTAAATGGCTATTAAGATAAACCAATAAAGAGATTAATAAGAAATTGACATGAAGAGATGATATCCAACCAGGAAATCTAAGGGTAATCAAATAGGAAATTGCTAACTACCAGCTAATATCAGAAGAATGGAAAGGATCAAATAGGACATCATTTTTAAAAATAGTCCAGGAGAGAACTAGAAAATGAACTGGTAAATCTGATTTAACTTCAGGCAAACTGTAAGGATTGGAACGGAGCGGGGGGGGGGGGGGGGGGGGGGGCAGAGAGAGAGAGAGAGAGATGGGAAAGGAGGAAGAATCAATGCAGATTCTATAGAGAGCAGTCTTTCCATCCAAAATCAATACAGTACTGTAAAAAAGTCAATGGCTACTTTGGGAACATTCCCAGACAGTGGAACTTGATTCTATTTACCAATAAACTGTTAGAATACTCCATGGCAGGCTTTTGACTCATGCCAACTACCACTGTCCTGCTTACAATTTAGGAGCTAATGCAATACAGAGACCATTCTCAACATGCAGCCACCATATTTTGGAGATTATGAAACATAGACTGGTCCCTGCTAGTGAGCTCAAGTGCCAGAGAACAGTTGTAGGTACATTAAATGTGTTAGTATTAATGCATCCTTAGAGTTTCATGATAATGAAGATCCAGTTGCTGGAATGTACATGCATTTCCAGGGTTTTAATAAGATCTGCCATCAAAGGCCCCTAAAGAAATGGAGCCATCCTAGGGGAATCCAAAAATGAAAATCTGTACATGGAGATAGTAGAAAGGATGGGAGAAGGAAACTGCTCCTAACTGCACATACATGATGACAGAAATTAATTTCAGTGTAAATGATGTAGGAAATATTTTGATGTTGTTGGGGATTGTTTAATGGGAGAAAAAAAATTCCTAGTCCCTGAGAGCTACCAAGAAGGCAGGAAAACTGCTTGGTGTTACTGTAAATCACAGAATCATTTAGGTTGGAAAAGAACCCTGAGATCATTGAGTCCAACCATAAACCTAACACTACCAAGTTCACCGCTAAACCATGTCCCTAAGCACCACATCTACACATCTTTTAAATACCTCCAGGGATGGTGACTCCACCACTTCCCTGGGCAGCCTGTTCCAATGCTTGACAACATTTCAGTGAAGAAATGGTTCCTAATATCCAATCTAAATCTCCCCTGGTGCAACTTGAGGCCATTTCCTCTTGTCTTATCACTTGTTGCTTGGGAGAAGAGACCGACACTTGCCTTGCTACAACCTCTTTTCAGGTAGTTGTAGAGAGTGACAAGGTCTCCCCTGAGCCTTCTTTTCTCCAGGCTAAACAAACCCAGTTCCCTCAGCCACTCCTCATAGGACTTGTTCTCTAGACCCTTCACCAGCTTTGTTGCCTTTCTTTGGACACACTCCAGCACCTCAATGTCTTTCTTGTAGTGAGGGGCCCAAAACTGAACACAGTATTCAAAGTGCTGTCTCACTAGTGCCGAGTACAGGGGGATGATCACATCCCTAGTCCTGCTGGCCACACTATTTCTGATACAAGCCAGGATGCTAATGGCCTTCTTGGCCACCTGGGCACACTGTTGGCTCTTATTCAGCCAGCTGTCAACCAACGCCCCCAGGTCCTTTTCTGCCAGGCAGCTTTCCAGCCACTCTTCCCCAAGCCTGTAGCATTGCATGGGGTTGTTGTGACCCAAGCGCAGGACCGGGCACTTAGCTTTGTTGAACCTCATACACTTGGCCTCGGCCCATCGATCCAGCCTGTCCAGATCCCTCTGTGAAGCCTTTCTACCCTCAAGCAGATCAACACTTCTGCTCACCTAGGTGTCATCTGCAAACTTACTGAGGGTGCGCTCAATCCCCTTATCCAGATCACTGATAAAGATCTTAAACAGAACTGGCCCCAATATTGAGCCCTAGGAAACATCATTTGTGACCAGCCACCACCTGGATTTATTTCCATTCACCACAACTTTTTGGGCCCAGCCATCCAGCCAGTTTTTTAACCCAGACAAAATATAGACGAATAGTTGTAAGTGTATAAATCTGTATAAATCTTATGTTTTTCCTGAATCCTGAGAAAGAGATGCGGTTCTCATCTGACCGCCTCAAAAAGGATAAAGTATAATTAGAAAAGGACAAGATGGCTTGGTGTTTTCAGCCTGAAGAGGAGAAAACTGGCAAATAGGAACAACAGAGACATAATAAAATGAACACAATACAGAAGGGAATTACCATTTCTTAGAACACATAAACCTAATAATATAAAAGTCGAGCAAAAGGTTTAATTTGTTGAAAAGGAACTGCTTTCTCACAATTCATAATTAAACTGTAGAATTTCTTCACACAGAAAAATACCTAGAACAAATTCATAAAATTAAAAAGAGTTGAGACAAATTAGGATCATTAATGTGTATTAGAAGGGTTTTTGTCCAGGTGCAACCTCAAAGCAATCCCTAAAGTGGTGGCTACCAAAAACTAGGAAGTAAAATTGTCTTACACATGACCTTTTCCCCATGCCCTTACCCCTGGCATTCAACTATGTTTGGAAGAAAAATACCAGAGTAGACAGAGCTTTTTTCTGGGCCAGCAGGGTCTTTGCTAATTGCGTAACAGTCTGGCTCCAAAGGAAAAAAAAAAATCTAGGAATTTTATGCAAATATTTTATTATAGTAACACTAGTATAGTTGCCAAGTCAGGTGTGGAGAAGGTAGGAAATAAGAGATGTGACACTAGAATATTTGATCATACATTGAAAATCACTGTCAAATTACATATACATGAAGGATTGAATGACTTTTACACATTCTTTTTAGTTCTAGGAAATCTTAATGTTTTCATGCTTGACTTCACAATATGAACTATTTTCTACTATAGTTTTTATATGAGATATTAGATGCATTTTGACTTTGATTTTTATTTCTAGAATCCTAAAATATTTACTCATTATTTAATAGGAAATTTTACTTGTTTATTAAAAGATCTTTACTACTGCGTATAATCACAAGATTTAATAGCAAATGTGAAGTTTTCTTGTACTATTTTGTACTTTACTGTTCCTCCTCAATTTTAGTTCAATTTCATAATGCATAATTCATCTGTACTTCAAGTATTGATGCATAATACTCTTTTTCAGTTTCCATTATTCTGAGGTTTTAATAGCAAGCATGTGACCATCTGTGCTTGAAGCTGAAGTGACACTACTTTTTTAATGTTTATTGAAGATGTCAGATTGAAAACAGCAAATACAATTTTCTTCTTGATGATCTTTGTAAGTAAAATTAATGATAAAGGCCCATTGGCCTAATAACCTTGTTATGTGTATCATTGACTTGAGGTTTCTTTGGGGAAACACATTTCTCATGCAGAAATGTTGAATGCTCTTTTACGTGTGATTATTAATTTTTTCTTAGAGGGTTAACTCCTCCTACAGATTGCAGTCAATTATATGAGGAGAGCAAAGCAAACCTTAAACCAGCTCTTACATTTCTGTTTACCAAATCCAGTTGATATATTTTTGGGTACAGCAGATAAAGATTAGTAACAGTTGGTACCGTAGGTCTAGTTTAACCAAGATAATACAACATGCTATGATAGGATTCTGTCATGAAAGTGTCTTTAGAGATTCCTTTCAGAGCCTTTAAAATCACTTTGCATTTCTGTGAGCAGATAGTGAGGTAATATTTTGATCTCTACATGCACATACAGAGAAACAGCATATTAGTTAATTATATGTTCGTACGAAAAGTGGTTATGAGTTCTCAGCATTGGTTCCAGGGACTAAAATGTGTCATCAGATCTCCATGCCAGCTAAAAAGAACAGACATTGAATCTTTTCAATGACCTTGGTCAAAAGCATTGAATAAGAATTATTCTCTCAGTATTCTATGATTAATTTGTAATAAATGTATTGAAACCCCAACAATCTTCAAATAAACAACTTGCAAACTAAAAATTGATTAGACATGCTATTCACAGTGAAAATATCTTTGCACTGCTCTACGGTTTTGGTGGTTGTATTTTACAAGCTACCAGAAAGTATTTTATGGATATGCCAGGACAATTCAGAATGAAATTAATTTAATGATGTCCCGAATATTCTTTTACCCCATGATAGCAACAAGAGAAACAAGGCAAAGTTAGTAAGTTTTCATAATCGATTTTCTGTGACGATAGTAAGTCATACAAAATAATCCTAGTTTCTTTTCAGAAGTTACCAACACATCTTGTATTGATTGAATTAAAAGCACAAGCACTAGATAATTGTTTATTTTGCTGCTTCTTAAAATAAGAGATCTAGCGTCCAACCCATGTAGCTAGTTACATTCCCTTACTTTCTTGATCTTTCAGCTGTTTTTGTATAGGTACATAGGAATATTTTAATCTCTTATAATTTCTGTCACCCTTCAGATGGTTACTGAAGTGTCACAAACAGTCAGTGCTGGAGGTTAATAACCTCAGGATAGAAAAAAATTCACTTGCAACACTTACACAGGTTGTATTTTGTTTTCCTATTTCCTTCTATCACTTTTCTGAACCCAAGGGCAATTTCTTTTACTTCTTTCTGTTTTCATCTTACTGCAACGATGACTTTGTTCATTACTACATCTTTAACTGATCAGAACATGGTGAATCTGTAATCCAATTGAATAGTGAGTCTTGCTCTCAGAAATATTTTATTAGCAGTAAACCTTGCATTATTTTGTCTAATTGGTTGATGGTGGCTCTCTTCCTCCAGCACATAGGTTGCCTTCACTTCATCCTCCTGGAAGCAACTTCTGACTTCTTTTATCCAGTATGCCACTGAAATAAAGGAAGAGTCTGGTTTCCACAAGTCACAGGCAGAAGTGAGAAAAACAGAAACTAAATAGACTAAATGGTAATATCTGTCAGCCATGAAAGACAATGCAAGACTTGTCAAAGGACATATTTCACATCATTACCCTCATCTCACCATATCCATCTGTCATATGTTCCTCAAGAATTAGCTTTAAAGCTTTCAGATATTAACAATTCAACTCAATGTTTAATAGTATGCAATGAAATTGCCTGAAACTATTTCACAGCTAAGAAACTTTGGGCTGATATCCTGTCTACTAATAACTTCTGCCTTCCGAAGACATGCATAAAGAGCATATTTGGCCCATTCTGGTTTTCTTCTCCTGGAGATGACATCTATAATTTTACTAGAATTCAATGAATCAAGCTAAGGGACCTACAAACTGCCTTGTAACAACACTCTTATAATGAGAATAGGAGCATATTTTGCAGCAATAAAAAATGACAGACCAATTACAGTGAGCCTTAACTGTTATAGGTAAATTACACAACAACAGATTTTATTAGTTCTAAACTAATGATTGTTATCACTCTGTCCTTTTATTATCTCATGTCTGCTAAACTAGCAATCTTCAGTTGATTAACACCTCCCAACTTTCATAGACAACTATAATATAAAACTTAACAGCAGTAACAACAATTGTATTATAAATGCAAATCTAGTACTAATGCAAGATGCTAAATTCATTACTTATACAATGTTTGTTTCAGTATTAAAAAAAGAGAATCAGAGACTTACTCCATGATATAACAAGTTACTAGAACAAATGTTATTTTATTGCTACTGTAATAATAAATTAAGCTTAGAAAGTGTTTCATAGGTCATAAAGTCCAATCTCTGCCAATGAAAAATTATTCTCTACAGGAAATTGTGTATTTTTTCCTGTCCAATTTAAATGACTTAAGTTCTTGAAAGATTTCCTTAATTCCCATAAAAACAGTTCCAAAACATAGATGCCTGATCAAACAGCAAGGTAAACTGCATTCCTGAATTGAGTGAAGTTCAACCGGCAATAAGAAAATGTTCATTCTTCACTAAGGCTTCGTTTGGCTCAGTTCAAAAAGTCCACTGTTGAGCACCTAAATCACAGGATCACAGAATCACAGAATAGTTCAGATTGGAAGGGGTGTCTGGACACCATGGAGTCCAACTGCCTTGCTCAGAGCAAGGTCAACTAGAGCAGGTTGCCCAGATCTGTGTCCTGTCAGGTTTTGAGTATCTCCAGAGATGCAAACTCCACAACCTTTCTGGGCTTCCAGTGTTTGACCAGTTTACTCTTATGTTCATATGAAATTATCTGTTTTTCAATTTGTGTCCATTGCGTCTTGTCCTGTCAGTGGGCGTCACTGAGAAGAGTCTGGCTCCCTCTTCTTCATTCCCTCCCATCAGGTATTTATAAACATTACAAAGATCTGCACCCCCACTGTCAGGCCCTTGAACTTTCTCTTCTCCAGGCTGAGCTGTCCCAGGTCTTTCAGACTCTCCTTGTATGAAAGGTGCTCCAGTCCCTTAATCATCTTTGTGGTCCTGCACTGGACTTTCTCCAGTATGTCCATGACCCTCTTCTGCTGGAGAACCCAGAACTGGACACATTCATTAGTGCTGAGCGGAGGGGATGACTCACCCTCCTCAACCTGCTGGCAATGCTTTTCCTGTTGTTGCCCAGGATGCTGTTGCCCTTCTTTGCCATCATGGTACACTTCTGGCTCATGGTCAACTTGCCGTCCACCAGGGCCATTAGACTCTTTTTTGCAAAGCTGCTTTGCAGACAGTCAGCCTCCAGCATTTACTGGTGTGTGGGTTTACTCCTCCACAGGTACCGGACTTGGCGTTTCCCTTTATTCAACTTCATGATGTTCCTCTTGGTCCATTTCTTCAGCCTGCTGAGGTCCCTCTGAATAGCAGAGCAACCCTTTGGTCTTTCAACCACTCCTCACAGTTTTGTATCACCTGCGAACTTGCTGAAGGTGAATAAAAAGGTAGATTTTCAAATATGAGGAAGACATAGTGGTTTACCTAGGGCCTGCTGAAAGTTTACACTCTTTTTTATTTAAGTCTTAATGAAGTAGGCATGATTTGAGCAAATCTGTTCCTGGAGGCTTAAATCCTTGTATAACTGTGATCCAAACGATCCCCTGCTTAGCAAAGATCACGACAGAACTTTAGAATCCTACTAATACAACTTCATGTGCACAGAGAAGTTTCTCTTTCAAGTCCTAAAAGTAGGATTCAGTTTTCCAGACAAATATTCATCTCCCATTTTTAGATGTCCTATTGTCCAACGTGTTCTCATGGGGCTGGCAGATATGATGTGCAATAACAGCTACAAGAGATCAGCACACTTCTAGAGGGGCAAACAGAAACCAAATGGGACACTCTAGCATATCCAAATTGGCACTAAATACAAATATACAGGCAATTAAATCCCATTTCAGGCATCCAAAGTATCTCAGACTCCATGGTATGTTAGCCGCTATTTTCTCAAATCAGTCTTGAACTAGGCTCCTGAACTCTGCTTAATTGATTTGATGAGGGCCTGTCTTGTATTTTGGAATGGAACCTAAGCCCCTAAGTTCCCTGTAGAAAAGATAAAATATATTTAGGAATCTCAAAATGGTGTTTTGTGAAACACTTCAAGGAATATAACCTTCAGCTTGGAAAAAGGGCTCTGAGTTCTGATCTCAAAAAGTCTTTAGGTAAGATGGTGTAGACAGAAACTAGTTGAATTCTTCAGTTACTGGGTTATAGAGGTATGTTCCCTTTTGTGTTTTGTCTCTTAGTGAATCCCAAATTCTGTTCTGGGGCCCCATTGTAAGAGGAAACTGATAAAATAGGTAGGTATTGAGTACATCTAACTAGAAATGCAAGCACTAGGGCTTTCCGAAGGAGAGTGAGAGAGCTTTTCTCTGTGTGGTGGGTTGACCTTGGCTGGCCATCAGGTGTCCACCAAGACGCTCTATCAATCCCCTCCATCAACACGACAGGAGGACAAAATACAATGAAAAGCCTATTGGTTGAGATAAGGACAGGGAGATTAATTAGCAGTTACTGTCGCGAGCAAAACAGATGGGCCAAACTGACTTGACTCGGGAAAATTAATTTAATTTATTGCCAATTACTTGTAAACAGAGTAGCATTTTGAGAAATAAGAACAAATTTAAAAACACCTTCCCCCTACCCCACCTTTCTTCCCATGCTCAACTTTGTTCGTAACTCTTCTACCTCCTCCCCCTGAGCAGCGCAGGCGGGTGGGGAATGGGAGTTGTGGTCAGTTCATAACATTTCATCTCTGCTGCTCCTTCCTCTGCATGCTTTTCCCCTGCTCCAGTGTGGGGTCTCTCCCACAAGATACAGTCCTTCATGAACTGCTCCAACATTGATCCTTCTTCAAGAACTGCTCCAGCATGGGTCCTTTCCATGGGGTGCAGTCCTTCAGGAACAGACTGCTCTAGCATGGGTCCCCCGCGGGGTCACAAGTCCTGCCAGAAAATGTACTCCTGTGTAGGCTCCTCTACACGGGCCACAGTTTCTGCCAGGAGCCTGCTCTGGCATGGACTCTCCACGGGGTCACAACTTCTTTCAGGGCATGTCCACCTGCTCTGGTGTGGTGTCCTCCACAAGCTCCGGTGTGGATATCTGCTCCACCATGGCCCTCCATGGGCTACAGGAGGACAACCTGTATCACCATGTTCTTCACCATGGTCTTCACCATGGGCTGCAGGGGAATTTCTTCGGCACCTGGAGCATCTCCTCCCCCTCCTTCTTCACTGACCTTGGTGTCTGCAGAGTTGTTTCTCTCACATATTCTCACTCCTCTCTCCCAGCTGCTGTGCAGTGTTTCTTACCCTTTCTTAAATATGTTATCACAGAGGCATTCCCAACGTCGCTGATTGGCTAAAGTTTGGCCAGCGGTGGGTCCGTCTTGGAGCTGGCTGGTACTGGCTCTGTCCAACACAGGGACAGCTTCTGGTGTCTTCTCACAGAAACCACCCCTGCAACCTGTCCTGCTATCAAAATCTTGTCATATAAACCCAATACACGTTGTTTATTCAAGTCCCTATATAGAAGTGGGTGCCTGCTTGTGTATTAAAGATCTTAAAACATTCCAGTTAAGAAAATAATAATAATTTTCATAGTATGGGTCATATAATTTAGCCTAAGCTACATCTTCCTCTAATGCCCTTGCAGGAACAGAAATTCAGCTTTTGACATAATGTAGGTCACGAATGTATCTGATCTTACCAAAGTAAAAGAATTTTGTTAGCACTGGCAAAGAAACGTTGAATCAAGTGAGATGAGTCCTATGATACAAGCTTGGACATTGTTCATAAATGAATACTTGCCCCTAGGGCAAATTATCTATTGATTTTCACAGGGAAACAAGCCATATTTGAAGACAAATGAGCCCTAGCGTTCTAGTCTTGTATAGGCTATCTCCTCTGTTCATACAGAGCCTGTTCTTCCTCATACCTTGCAGGCTACAGGATGTGGTCTGTCATATTTATTACACACCTCAACAATAAAAATGTTTGCTATTAAAGCAAACCATAAAGCAGATGTATGAAGCCTAGAGAGAGAGCAAGCACATTTTATGGTATTACTTTGAACATATTGTCTGCAAATGAATCAAGTTGGAAAGCCATTTGAATACTGTTCATACTAAGTCTCTAAACCAGCAGCATGAAAATGCATCTTATTTTCATTTCAGTTGTAATAGCTTCAGCGTAATTCTGTTAACCTTGCTGTATTTCAGGATAACTAAATTAGAAGTTCATTTACATACATAATTTATTTGTTTATATTTGAATACTGGTCTTGTCACATTATATATTAATGAAATAGTAAGCTAAGGAGCAGCTTAAGGACTTTGACTACTGTATACATTTCTTTCAGAGCAAAATAATCACCTTATTAATACTGTGTGTGTATCAGGGCCACACTTACACTTTGTTTGAAATTCAGCCCTGGTAGTCTCCAAACCTTGAGGGAAACCATGTTTGAGTGGTAACTATAAACAAAGTGTCAGGACAATTGCAAATGCAGTGCAGCTGAAAATATGTCTAGTTAAAATGTCTGAAGTTCTAATGTGTTTTTGCTTACGTGATACATGTCTTCTAGCTATACAGCTTAATAGAATATTTCTGAATTTTACTTGCATGAGGTCAATTGAAGAAATAAATTTCTGTCCTTGAGTTCAAAGTGAATGGGATTTTAAATCTGAATATGAGAGTAGAGGAACCAGCAGTATAAAATATTGGCGACAGAACACCTTTTGCCCCAGAAAGGGACATGAAATCCTCAGGCCATTTACCAGTGTCTAGGCTCAGAGAAAAACAAGGCAGAAAGGTGACCAGAACAGATCCAGCTAACACCAGCTGTGCAGTTACTTTGTCAGCGATGTGATGATGACAAAGAAATTACACAGAAGTAAATTAAATAGAATTGGTCACTTCTTGGACATAACCACTGCTTATGAAAGTAGTCAGGTATGATTAGTGAGGCCATCAAAGAAACAATTGAATGAGCCAAATAAAGACTTGACCGGTCGTTTACAGTCAGGACACCTTCAATGATATTAAAACCCACCCAAATAAAAACCCTCATAAAATCAGATGCCAAATTACACAACCAGAGAAGACATAAAGCAAGAGATTTGTTTAAAACAATTTGCCTTATGTATGGTGATGGAAGTATTAAACATACTTGGAGAGTTCACTCAGAATGGAAATTAACTGAGGCAGAGGAGGAAGAGGAAGAATTAATGCTCATATTTACAGCCCTTTAGAGCTAAAAAGAGCACTGCTTCTGCTTTTGTCATCTCTTGTGGGCTGAAGAATGCCTCTCAAACCTGGGTCAGAGGATCTCTTTAACAATATACACAAGTTTTGCTTTAGAGATTCCAAGCAATATTGAAGCTACAATCTTCACTGATAAGCTGTATCAGCATTAAATATCATCACTACTAGGAATTTTTGTCTTATTTAAAGTTGAATTTTCTAAAATCCCTTTCCAGCTACTGACTTTATATTCCTTTCTCAGTAATGTCAAAAGCCTTCCTCTTTCCATCTCAACTTTTGCTCCATATTTAAGCGCCCACAGTCTTTGATCCAGTCAACTTTTTCAACCTTTTCTCTCATAAATTACTGTATTAGCTTATTAAGCTTTCTTGCAGCTCTCTGGATCATTTTAGAACTACTTTGATTTTTTGCTAATGATTTGTTGAGGAGTGGATACCATAAAAGTACACGGTATTGCACCAAAAGACTTACTGACAGTGTGGAGCAAGATAATTTCACTTCTGTAGGATTTTCTGTGGCAAATTTTACTGAGCATTGCACTAAGATTACATAATGAGACAATCATCTAGCATAATCACTAAATCCTTCTTTGACTCACTCCTTTTCAAGGCTAAACATCCAGTGGTGTAAATATACTCTTTTATCTGCTGCCAGATACAGGGCAGTTCCCTTTTTTAATAGAAAGGGAAGTAACCATTTCTTCAAGAGCTTTAAGCAATTTTGTAGCTATGTTGCACTTCATTATTTATTGAACCTGCAATCTGTTATCTATACATTTGACCATAATGATTTCAGTATCATTGTCTAGATTATTTATAAAAAAGATTTATTGAATATAGTAGAGGGCACTTAACTGGAAGTACTTATGAATAGCTCCCTTGTAACACCTACAGCTTTAGATCTTTCAAAAAGTCATTTTAAAGATATATTATTTATACCCTCCTAATTTCAAATACTGTAAGTTTAAATCAAGTGCCATTCTGTGCTAGGTCAGATACCCTAGAGATGCTGAAATATTCTATACCACAATAGTAGCCTTTATTAACAAGACTTACATTGCTTAGAAAATGGACAGCACATATCTTGGATGATATTTAAACCTTCGACAACTGGCACAGTAGATGGTAATTTTAGTCTCTAAATTAGAGACTAGAGTCCCAAATTAATCATACCATGAAATTCCTTGGGCTTGACATTAGGCTATCCCCATTCTTTAATTAATGTTGTTTCCAATATTTTTTCAGCACTGGAAAAATTTACTAATGCCCTAATCCTTTGAAATCCTCCATTTTTTCAAGACTCATTAAAAGTAATATAAATCATTTGAATAATTTCCAAGTTAAAGCTTTTAGGACTTTCGGAAGTACGTTTTCTGGGATCACAACATTTTAAAATTATTTTAATGTGGTGTCTTGGTTTTGGCTGGGATGGCATTAGTTTTCTTCCTAGTAGCTGGTACAGTGCTGTGTTTTGGATTTAGTGTGAGAATAATGTTGATAACACACTCATGTTTTAGTTTTTGCTAAGTAGTGCTTATCCTAAGTCAAGGATTTTTCAGTTTCCCATGCTCTGCCAGCAAGCAGGTGTGCAAGAAGCTGGGAGGGAGCAGAGCCAGGGCAGCTGATCCAAACTAGCCAAAGGGATATTCCATACCATAGAACATCATGCTCAGTATATAAACTGTGGGGAGTTGGCCAGGAGGGGCTGATCGCTGCTCGGAGACTGGCTGGGCATCGGTCAGCGGGTGGTGAGCAATTGCATTGTGCATCACTCACCTTTCTTGGATTTTATCTCTCTCTTTTTGTTATCTTCTTTTTTATTACTATTATTATTATTATTATATTTTATTTTATTTCAATTATTAAACTGTTCTTATCTCAACCCACAAGTTTTACTTTTTTTTTCCCCAATTCTTCTCTCCATCCCACTGGGGGCGGGAGGAGTTAGCGAGCGGCTGCATGGTGCTTAGTTGCCAGTTGGGGTTAAACCACAGTATGTGGTTGTTCCCTCACACTCTTTTTTCCAAGGTACAATACTTTACGGCAGGCTTCTGTGGTCCAGGAAGAAAAAGTTCAGTATTTTCTAAAATACTGTGTCTTGATTATTTGATCCTCTGTATTTACACCTGGGAATAAACTTGAAAAATCCAATGCTGTTGATAATCAAACATGAATTAATGTGGAACAGCATGGATTCCAGATGTGATGAACTCAGAGAAAAAACAAACAAACCAGCCTGTTATTGTCACTGCAAACTCACGACAGAATGTTCTCATTGGTGAAGACCTGTGCTCCAAAGTCACCTTTCATCGAAGAACAAGTTTTCCTCTTATTCTGAAGCATTATGAACGATCGTTTTGAGCTCTGGATTTTTTAGTGCTGTTTTCCAAAAGGCTCAACCTGAAGACTATCTCTTGAAATTACGTCTTGTTTGAATTCAGAGCCCTCTTCTGCCATAATGCTTATCATAAGGAGAAGTAGGACAGGGGAGGGAAGAAGGGAACCAGTGTGGTGATGTATTGGGTTTGTGTGGCAAGTTTTTGGTAGCAGGGAGTTGGGGTACGGGGGTGACTTCTGTGAGAAGCTGCTAGAAGCTTCCTCTATGTCTGAGAGAGCCAACGCCAGCCGGCTCCAAGACGGACCCACTGCTGGCCAAGGCTGAGCCCATCAGTGGTGGTGGCAGCGCCTCTGTAATAACATATTTAAGAAGGGGAAAAGTTACTGTGCAGCAGCGATTGTAACTGGAGAGAGGAGTGAGAATAAGTGAGAGAAACAACTCTGCAGACACCAAGGTCAGTGAAGAAGAAGGGGGAGGAGGTGCTCCAGGTGCCAGAGCAGAGATTCCCCTGCAGCCCGTGGTGAAGGCCATGGTGAGGCAGGCTGTCCCCCTGCAGCCCATGGAGGTCCACAGTAGATCAGATAGCCACCTGCAGCCCGTGGAGGACCCCACGCCAGAGCAGGTGGATGTGCCCAAAGGGAGCTGTGACCCTGTAGGAAGCCCACGCTGGAGCAGGCTCCTGGCAGGACCTGTAGACCCATGGAGAGAGGAGCCCATGCTGGAGCAGGTTTGCTGGCAGGACTTGTGACCCCATGGGGGACCCACGCTGGAGCAGTCTGTTCCTGAAGGACTGCACCCCGTAGAAAGGACCCACGCTGGAGCAGTTCGTGAAGAACTGCAGCCCATGGGAAGGACTCACATTGGAGAAGTTTGTGGAGGACTGTCTCCCGTGGGAGGGACCCCACGCTGGAGCAGGGGAAGAGTGTGAGGAGTCCTCTCCCTGAGGAGGAAGGAGCGGCAGAAATAACGTGTAATGAACTGACCGAAACCCCCATTCCCGTCCCCCTGTGCCACTCAGGGGGAGGAGGTAGAGAAAATCAGGAGTAAAGTTAAGCCTGGGAAGAAGGGAGGGGTGGGGGGAAGGTGTTTTTTAAGATTTGGTTTTATTTCTCATTATCCTACACTGATTTGACTGGTAATAAATTAAATTAATTTTTTTCCCCAAGTCGAGTCTGTTTTGCCCGTGACAGTAATTGCTGAGTGATCTCCCTATCCTTATCTCAACCCACAAGCCTTTTGTTATGTTTTCTCTCCCCTGTCCAGCTGAGGAGGGGAGTGATAGAGTGGCTTTGGTGGGCACCTGGCATCCAGCCAGGGTCATCCCACCACAGGTGATCAACTTCATGGATATGTTTTTTCAAATTAGCTGTTGCCTTAAGAAGCATAAGTACACAGACTGCACTTCCAGCTCCCTGTTTTTTGTTTCAAGCTCATGTACATTTCTGACCCCTGCCTGCTTTCCAGAGGAAACAATGTACTGTAATCCAGTTGCTTTACTCTTGTGAGAGAAGATACAGGGGGAGACAGGGAGAAAAGTGACTACAGGCATATTATTTCAGGGTAAAGAGAGGCAAAACCAAAAGTAGAGTCCCAGCTGCTGCAAGTATGTTGCTTGCCCTGGTATCTTCATGTGTGAGCAAGCGATTCAAACAAGTTACTACACTTCAATGAATTGCATGAGCTGCAGTAGTCATCCATGCATGCTCTTATCTTACCCTATTTGCGAAGTAAAACATATTAGCTTAGGCTACCCTCATCATGTTTCAAAAGTTGTTAAAGGTTGAAGTTATCTTATGCACTATAGTTTATCAGGCCAGGAATACATGCATGATCAATGGATTAAGAACAATTCAGTCTTTGGATCATGTGACCACGCTTTTTAAAAAAATAACATTTTAAACAGTAGTGAAACATTTCACTACTTCAGTAACATCTACTCTGTGTATACCTCTGTACTGTACCTAATGTGAAGACTTCAGATTTGCTGTGAATGAAAGGATGTTGTACACATTTGGCATCCATTATATCTTTTGTTTGCAACCTAAGCTAAGACTGCCAGAACTCCCTTTTGCCCTTAAGACAGTAAACATTTTGAGTCCTCTTAGGAAGGACCTGAGGGCACCTTCAAGGAATAATCTCCACACTATTTTCTTTTTTCCCTACTTGATGTCACTGAAATGGTGAATAGAATAGCTGAAGGCTACATACAAATGTTGCTGTCTATGGATTGGGTACATCGCAAATTCCCGTTACCATCCAGGAATACCAGCAGGTTTTCCCCAGAGCTAGCCTTTGGGGTGATTCAACAAGCAAACAAGGTAGATGGGCAGCTCTGCTGGCCTTGAGGCTACCCTGAGGGCTGCTCTACATAGTAACATAGACACAGCATCTGGGACTCTGCATGCGATCACTGAAGCAGCCTGTACTTTCAGAGCTGATGCTTCAGGCTCTTGGCACACCACTTATGTCTTGCTAAACAGCCAGTTCACGCTTTCAAAGTCTTCAGAAATTGTATACTGATAAACCTGTTCAGCTAAGAGCTACAATGGAGATGTGAACATGTTGGGTGCAAATGGGATAGGCTTGATGAGTGTTTTAAAGAGGAAAAAAATAACTAATACAGCAACAGCATTTGGAAGACTTTGCCACAGAGTATAAGGCTGAATGAGAAAGAGTCTGATCCCCTTGTCCTGTACCAGTGCTATGTACGCCTGGCATTGTCTTTGATTTTGACTTGTACTTTTCTTGCATTATTTTACTTCCTAACCATTAGAAAATGATCTCCAGTTTCTTCAAGTCCTAAATAGCACAACTAATATCTCAATATTTTTCTTACATATATAACTTTAAGAAGACATGGAAGTGAAAAAAATAATTATAGTTTTGCCCCAGCAGGTATCACTGTTTAACAGAATCTTCTCTAGTTGGTCTTATTTGCATGCAATATATGTAGAAGAAAAGTATGTAATGGATTTAATGGCTTTTTTGTTACTGGATATACTAGTTTATGGACTTATAAATACGGCATCATTTGTTGGATAGTGCTGAAGAACAAGTTTATCAGCTCATTAAAATCTTCCCAATATAAACTGCAGTTAGTGAAAGAGAAGGCATTGTGTTATACACCTCGTCATTCAGCTAAAGTTTTCTACCCATTTGCAATAATTTAAAATGCCACATTGCAGGAGTTTAATTAGTTTAATTGTAGTTCTTGGTGTTCTAGATGAGTTCAGGCTTCAATAGTATTCTGAGTACTTTAAATTCTCCTGGAGTTTGTCTCATCACAATTTGGATGGAATCAAGTTACTACTGGAAAGCAAGAAGCAGTAACAATGTTAGGCAGTGGCACATGATGGGCGATTTAAGCAATCAGAGAAAAGTAACACCCACACACTTTAAATTAAAAATTCACATTTGGAAATCCCGTAAGCAGGCTCTCCTGAATAGCATTTCCCATTAATCCATTATGAAGAGCCATAGAAGTGTATTAGGCTAAATCATTTCCCATATAATTATCCTGTTTAAACAAGACTATTGCTTAAAATCCTTGGCAGGTGTATAATATTATAAATACAAACACCCTTTGAATTCTGTGTTAGGTTTTATGACTCCATGAAGCAAAGAAATTAAATTCTCAGGGCCTATTAGGCCATACAGAACCATGAGACATAAATGAAGGGATGAATGGAAAGCATCAGACCACAACTTTTAAATATCTAACTTAATAGGAATGAATATTATCTCCCTTTGCCTCACTTCACAATACTATATCTCTACAAGATGTCACGTAGCCTTATTCCAAATAGCTACTATTAATGGCTGGTTTCTTTCAATCTAAACACTGGATTCTGTTTGCTTGTGAATTCTAATCTTTCTCACCTGTGAAGAAAAATGAGTATACATAGGAACTTACTTCAATTTCTGAAGCCTGAAAGTCTTCTCTTCCTCTTGCAGATTTGTTTACCCCTGAATCTTGTTCCTAGTTACACTAAAGAGCTAGACAGTGAGTGATTTTTTTTTCAATTTGTATCCAATTAAAAACTTACATTTGACTTATATTTAACTACTCAATTACCATGCTTGTTACAATATGCACCCATGAGAATAAGGGCAAATTTACAGGACACATATGACCTGTATTCAGAATACAAATTACACCATGGGCAAAAGACAGATTTTAACTAGCAACTTGCATACATTATTCTCATGCAGGCTTGGCTGTGTTTTAGCATGCATTTGTTTGGAGTTTCTGTTTTTAGCACTTGGAGATCACAATGTTCCTTCATTGTTTACCTAAAATGATCTGAATAGATCAAGCACGTTTGCAGCAATGCTCGTATATGTGAAGCTGTAACCCACAAAAATTGATATCCTTTTGTACCACTAAAAGTAAATGTATTTTCTTTCAATCTGAAATGTTTCAGTCAAGGTTTCACTCAAATCAAGTATTCAGAGAGGGAAGGTTTCAAGGTTTAAATGAATTTGTTTAAGCTGTGTTCTCACCTCCGTTTGTTCATTTTTTATGGATATTCTGTCAGCTGAGTACACTACTAGAAGTGTTTGCTGAAGAAAAAAAAAGTATTTTCTGCAAATGTTAAAGAAAACACACAGAAGGTGATTTCAAAATTAATGGCAACTACATGTACAGTAATTTGTGTTCATTGAGTCAGAAAGAGAAACATACCAAACACAAGCTTTTTGTCCAACTAAACCAGTTTGAACTTCAGCTAGAAAATACTTTCAGTAACTTAGTCATGTATAATGGATGTATAGAATCATGTTTAGGTCACTGAATTGTTTGTTAAAAGCTGTAGGCTTAATGCCCAATTCACTACATGCTCTCATTTAATCTGAGTTCATCATTTTTCCACAGTCTCATCAAGTCACTTGATTTCTCCTTCTTGTCTCACTTTACTACACCAGAAAACAGACTGATGCTTGCCTTCTCATTTAACTAAAACTGAGGTTTAAATGACTTCAGACAGAATCTTCTTTTGCTGTTCTTGCAGAAGAGTAACATTTGACTGAGAGCTCTTTAAGACTTGAACTGACTTCACTGTTTGCTTATATAGCTCCTCACAGTCTGGTGCCCTAAATTTGATAGCATGCAGAAAATGGAAAAGCCAATACATTCTCTCATTTAATTTTTTATGCATATTGTATGATACGATGAAAACCTACCTATGTCATTTTTTTCTTGGGAAGTTGGAAAGCTTGACTCGCTCTTGAGGAACTGAATCAAAATGTCACAGATTAACACTGCGATAACATGTAGGGCAAATTACTCCTGCTCCTCACACAGGTGGTCCTGGGTTCTAATGAAAGTTTGATTTCAACCAAAGTGATATTTTTCCAGTGGAAAACTCACTTTTTTTTCTTTTTAAGAACGTTCCATGAAAATCTGTTTGCTCCCTTATAGGACTATTGAAATACAAGTTACAACAATGAAGATATGAATTGGGATTTCTTATGGTGAGTAATTTCAAATATCAAATGCATTCAAACAGGATTACGATCTGTGAGGAGATCACAGAAAGCAATATATTGTCAGTTAGGTTGCTGTATTTAGCTGTAGTTAGTAAAATCTTTTCCTCTAGAACAAAAAAGCCAGCTGGTATCCTACAGAAAACTAAGGACATATTTCCTTTTCCTGGGGGTATTCTATTCAATTTAAGAGCAAGCTGACTTTTTTAGTACTACAATACCTAGAAAATTCTATTGCTATCAACAGTTAAGTTGATGTTGCCTACAGTTCAAGTAAGTCTAGTCTTTATTCTGAGAAAAATGCTTGGAGTTACATGTCAGGTTTTTACGTTCATATGAAATAGACATTTGTCTTTTTTCACTGTCTGCAATAAATCTAGTATAAATTAATGTCTTTCTAACCGATGAATGTGTTTCATTTTTTAATATCTTTGACTCATGTGTCAAGATCTTTTTTCAAAAGGCTGATATCTGTCTTTTTGTAACAAAGTGAATATCAAAATGAGAAACAGAAGGAAAGAGGTGAAAGGGACAGTTTCATTTTTTAATAAGGAGGTGGGTCTTTAAACTATCAGTGCTGTAAGTTCAGACAAAAGTGGTGAGTGGGTAGAAGGGACTTATATGGACTTCTTAGTGGTTTGACAGGTAATTAAGCACCTTTATATCTGCTCATCTATCATGCATTCACCTTTATCTCATGGCATGTCCTTAGTAAATGGTGACATTTGCAAACGGTTCAATTAAAGTCACTGCTTTCTGGGTAATGTTGCAATCTCTGTGTATGAAATAAATAACAATTAAATTACATTGCGTGAATATCACTTCTTCTCGAACAGCAACTAGTATCATAACAATGGATATGTATTACAAAGTTGAATGAATACTGATTAGTTGCTTATTTTACAATTGTTCTATGGTCAAAGGTCATTGTAATCTTACAACTCAAGACTCAGATTTATGTCTATGTTAGAAAGAAGGCTGGAAAGATTAAACTTCTCTATTAGCTGAAATGTGTTGGAAACTAAAAGAACAAAATGAATACATGCTGTTCTCATAGCTTAATCTCATAGTTAAAGGCAGAATTTTCCTTTCTTTATTTTAGTGTTCATTTTTTTAAAGGTAATGTCTATATGAGGGGCAAGTGTTCCACTTCCTTTTCCTCCTTTTTCCAAAACTGACCTGTGAAATATAATTAGAGCAATGTTGGGGGAGGAGGGAATTTTTAGATATTAGTATTAGTATGTACATTCTACTCCTCCACTGGATTTCCTTGCCTGTGATATAGATAAGGTCTTGGTACCTGTTACACTCAATGAAAAGAAAACAGAAGAGCATTATAGACAGTAGTCTGACTAAGGGAATGAAACAGAAATTAAAACATGAGGCACATCAAACTAAAAGTCCAAGGAAACACAGCTGTGGAATTTGTAGATCAAAGTATTTTAGTTTTCAGTTCTTTGTAAAAGACTTGGAAAGCCTTCCCTGAGGAAGAAAAAAAAAAAAAAGAAAGTTTATTTAAGATATTTAAAAGTGGGAAGTGACATTTTCTAACTGTCTTACACTTTAAGAGTGTATGCAAATACACGAACAAGACCTTTTTTGTTTTTTAATGTTCTTCAGGAGGCACCTATCAAGATATTTAGTAACAGAGGAGTCCATACTATAGGGTTGCTGATATCTTTATTACAGAATCTTTATAACTTTCTCTGACATACTTGATTCTTGAAGAAGCTTCTGGCCAGATCAAGAACGCTATATGAAGAGAGATTTTGAACCGAGCTATGTATTCAGTGAGGAAACAGTACTGAAAAGATGATTTCTTATCACAGTCTGTAAAACTACTTTTGCAAAGAAAGTTTTTAAAGAAGTTCCAGTTTTACAAGTATCACAGCTTTCTTATTTTCAGGTACAGTCACCTGTTCTCCATCTACGCAGAAGATAGAAATCAGGGTTGTTGGATATAAAGGTGATATTGCAGATTGGTATATCATGTATATATGGTCAGTCTTTTGGCTATCCAGTCTTCCCAGAACTTGATATAGATAAGCGCAGTAAACCTATAGGCATGTCAAGCATCACATATTAGATGTAAGACTCAAAACACCGGCTCATGACTCACACTGCCTTTCACAACAAAGGATATACCTTACACATTAAAGAGGTTGTGCAGCACTCCTACACTTTCTTTCCTGATGGGAATTTGATTGAGCTGACATTGATGGTCACCTGGCTTGTCAGAGAGAACAGCAGGCACAGGCATGTACATCTACCAGCATAGAGCATCTACCAGGGCCTCAAGCTGGTAGGGTCCTTCTTATTGGCAGACATCCCAACATTAGCTTTGCACCCACCTGTCCCTGCTCATGTGATATAGTGCCATCTAAAGTAGGAACTAAGTAGAAATTTGAGATGTCTTCAGTTAGAGCTAGAAGTAATCTCTGTGGAGCTCTATAGAAGTAAGAAGTATTGTTATTCATAACAATAACTCCATATTGTTATTCATAACTTCATGTAAATATAGTGCAAACTCTGTAACTCTATTGTGCATTAGAAATAATGCTTATACCAATAATTAAAGCATACCTCTACCCCATGAAACATAGGCCTTATGCTCGATTGGTATGAAGAAATGAAAACCGCAGATCTCTGAAGAAAGCAAATAACCAGATATGCAGACCAAGGCACAGTAAAGTAGACAAATCTCCACCGATGAGAGAGGGAGAGTGAGTGAGCTGACCATCAGAGTCACACCTCCTCCACTACAAAAACCAAGAGCTGTCCAGTGACTGGAACTGACTACATCAATTCGGCAAGTGAGTACATTGAAAGCTGAGTGTAAAGGATTACACTCACAAAATCTTGCTATGTTTTTTACATCTTTGTAATAGATTTAGTAAAAAGTCTGTGTCCTAGTACTTTGTGGCCAGCTTTTGCTCTGGTAGTATCATGATGCCCATTGTAACAGTTCTTATCAAGGCAGTAAATTATAGAAAATTATTAATTAGGAAAAGGACAATCTGAATCTTTATGTTTTTGTGTATGTTTCCAGTACCGGTTTCTTATTAAGCTGGTTTTGCCATTTGTTAAACAATTCAAATTAAGATAAACAGCAAGTATTTTTCCCTGTATGGCATGTTCCTTCCTTGTTATGTCTCTATATACATGCCTCAGATTGTTTTACAAATAGACTGTTTTTGTGAATATATGTAAGTAGGGACTCATAGGTTGTTGTTTTGGGTAACTGCCCAAAAGGGAGAGAAATGCCAATTTGGAATGCCACAAAAACATGGATGAAGATAATATAGAGGGCACTTCTTTAACCTTCAGCCTAGAGGAAAGTATGTGGAAAATAAACTACAACAAAAACTGTGAGCAGTTTTCTTACAGGAAAATTACAAACCATGGGTCTTTTTATTTTTTAATATTAGTGTAAAATTTTTCCTCCTTCACTCCTTCTCCTCTTATTCAGTTCTTATAACTTGCAGTGAGTTTAAAATTAGACTATCTTCTAAAGTCAGAGAAAGTGTCATTGCATTTGATCTACAAAGCATCCAGCATGCTTCAGAGTGCTGTATAAATAACATGGAGGTCTAATTCTGTACTCAACCTCTTGAGAAGTGTCAGAAGGAGCAGAAAGATGATTTTGAAGTTATTTTTATGCTGCTCAGATTTTGCTTTAACTGAGAACAGATGACATGTTTTAACTATTTTTTCTAATAAGCTGAATGTCTACAGGTTTGAAAGTTTATGGTTAAGGTAAATCTCCTTGCTATACTCTACATGAAGGAGTGCTACAGAAAGAACTGTGCAATTATAGTGTAGTTTCTGCACTAGGTGAATTCTCTGCTGGGGTGTTAAAACATCTGTACTCCACTGGAATGATTTATGTTGGGAAGACTATAAGAGGCCAGATAGTCCTTTAAAGACCCAGAAGGACAGCTGGCCCTGTTTGCCAAGACAAATAGGTGCCAGAGATGGGAAACCACGTGGGAGCCTGTTTTCCAGCTGGCAGATTTAAAAGGCTTCCAGCTCAGAAAGAGGATTCATGCAGAGAGTAGCTTATTAGCTAGAGGACTGAAGAGACTAGCTGCCTGATTTGAAAGATTCTAGAAATTGTTTTCTTTTTCCCTTCTCTAGAGTGGATGGGATTGCTCTCTTTGTTAGCTTGATGGCTAATGAACGTCGTGTGAATTCTGTAGTTGAATTGCTCTGGTACTCATATCAGGCTTTGATCAGTGAACAAACACTGCACCACAAAGTTTTGAATCAATATGTTTTAACTCAAAGAGATTAGTCACAGAGGCTGGTTTTCTTGGTTTGCTACTCTTGATGAGTTTTCTTTACAGTCAACAGAGAAACAAAGCCTCTTCCAGGCAGGGCTTAGAATATCAAAGGTAGGCTGGTGTAGCCACCCCTGAAGGGCTTTCTTTTCTTTCTAAAGGAGGTCATTAGATTACTTGTCACCTTCAGCAGAAGTATGTTCTTTTGGATACCTTTCTCTGCCTAAGCTGCTCTAACAAATGTGATGCTAAATATTATGTCAATATTAAAAGAGTCATTGAAGCAAAATTCTGTGTGCTAAGCTTAACTCTTCCAAACTGCTGTCTGTATCTTTGTGTTCAAATTCATAGAAAATCTTCAATTTTGTCTAAAGAAAAATAGAACTTAGACAAATCAACAGCTTCCAGTGTAGGATTATGAATATAGAAAGAGATATCTACAGTCTATTTTAATATTCCATATAATCCACAAAAGAATTGTGTTGTGGGTTTTTTTAGAGGGGGAGGAAGAGCACTAAAACTGTCGGTTTTATTTCAGTGTCCCAGTGATAACAGAAAACATCAAAACATTTATGTTTTAAAAGAAACATACTTTGTTAAGTGTCTTGTTTCTTTGTTGGTTCAATCATCTGGATGGATTCAACTGTATAAGGCTGTTAAATCTGAAAATGAAAGATGAGGTGTGTTCCCTTCAGCTTACAAACATTTGTTATGACCCTTTTTGTAGTAAACATTTCAAAGAAGAAAATACATTATCCCCTCTTTTTTTTTATGTGGCAGCTTGAATAAATCTGATACTTTCTTTAGTAAAAAGGTCTATACTAAGAATATGGCTATCTGCCATGCTGGATTGGACTAGTAGCTCATTACTCTTATCATGTTTACCTCCAACAGTAGACAATAGTTAAAGATTATGAGAAGTATAAAGAAAGCAAAAGGACCTGGGGAATCAGAAACAGATTCTACATGAATTCATGCAATTTACCATTATTTCTTAGTTTAAAACTCTTCTCATCTATGAACAATCCACAGTCCCAAAGCCAGGTGCTATGACATTTGTCTCTCTCTTTGTCTTTTGATAAGTTCCCTTTCTCTGGATGCCACACAATATTCCTATCGTAAAGCCCTTCTTGTGAGACTAGTTCTTGTGTACATGAGTCACTATTAATCCACTGTGACTTCAGCAGGCATTTCCAGAGAACCATAAAAGTCAATGCATGGCCATCTGAACTTCTGCTATTTTTTGTATGTTTGTATAATTGGTTTCAGTGGAATTCATTGCATCCGATCACTAAAAATCTATGGTGTAGGCCTCTATGCATACTCCACTCTACTAAACTTCTCCATTAAAGAACTTTATTTGACTACATGAACTTCACTCTTTACACCTATTTCAATAGGAATCTGCCAGAGATGTTAGTTCTGATGTGAGGTATGTCATTAGCATTGTCTTCTAGCACTTGAACCAAAGTTTTGTCAGAGGGAGTACTGTCTGAGAGCCATTTTGTTCTGACTGAACTGTTCTCTTCTCAGATACCATCTGACAGACAGCAAAACCCTTCTGTTCCCTGAATTCGCTTTCGCAATATGCCTTTTGATTTTCTTCCTTCGTGGTCATGCATATCTGCTGCTTCCTATCTGTGTGGAGCTCAATTATTTCTCATCTCTTTCTCATTCTGTCTGCAAATAATTCTGTCTTTTGATCTTTCCTCCTCATGCTCTGATTCCTTATTGTCTCCATTATCTCTTTTCTCCACTGGGCTTTTGTTGCTGGTTTTTTTTTTCTTTTCTTTTTTCTTCTAGTTCTGTCACTTTAGTCCAGCAAATTTGCTCTTGAACTGTTAATCTTGTAAGTATCTCTTCCTCTGCCATGCATTCATGGTCAATATCTAAGTTCAAAAGTCTGTGCTCTAGATATTTTTCTGCAGCCTTGTATCCTGTATATCTTTAAATGTCAATGAGTTCCACAATCATTTTTAGTTTCATCTTTACTTCCTGAATCTTTACTTTGCTAAGCTTTGCCAGATGATACTAAAAATACAAGAAGCTTGTATGTTGTCTCTGAATAGAAACTCTCATATCATGCTGATTTTTTTACATCAATTTATTTCTGTTGCTTTTTCTCCCTCCTTAGGTCACTGCCAGCGTTGTTTGTGGACATCATCACCTTCCAGTTCTAACAGATATCTTTGAAGAGGAAAGATACCAATTTGAAGAACTATCCTCTAACTCCCTGTTTTAAGTCCTTTTTTCACCACTTCACATACCTGTGTACCTGCACTGTTGTACTAAAGCAGAAATTTTCTTCTTAACTTGGCTGGTAGTCATTTGATGGTCCAAATTCTGAGCCAAATTCTTTTTATGTGAACAATTTTAATTGCTTGTATTCATATTATTCATCAAAATGACTGGTAACAGTAGCTAGGCATATATTCAAACTTCCTTAATGGAGCTGGTCAAGGAATCAACAAACATGTTTAGAGTGAATTTGGAAATTAAAGGCACTAGCAGTTTACCCAAACTTTTTGGATTGAAATATTTATGCAACTTCAAAGTAACTTTAAAAAAAAAATTCCTGAGGATTTCACTATTCTTCACCTAAAGATTTCTAATCCAGTAATTTTGACACATAATTTGAGGTCAATGGGGCACAGTCACTGGAAGAGGTTTCACACACCAACTTTCAGGACTGCATTCTTATTTTTCTATGTATCCAACTTAGTTTAAATATCTTAGCAAAGCTTAATTTAATTTCAGAGCTTTAACCATCATTTTTTTCATTTGATTTTCCTTCAAACATGGCAGATATCTCTCAAAATAAATAAAAGAGTCCAGCAACCATCAGGTTTTATCCACAATGCTAACTAATACATAGTCTGGTGGTGGAAAAGCTGGCATTCTCCACCATGTTATTTAAAATAGTTCTGTTAGTATCGACAGTGCTGATTAAAAAGCAAACTTGTAACAATGGTACAGAAAGCATCACAAAATGAAGTTCAGTGCAAATGAAATCATTGTACATATATAAATATATGTACGTATACCTGCCTATATATATTTATACATATGTAAGAGGCATTTCTTTCTCTGTGGTAGGTTTTGGTCAGCTAAATTTCATAGACTTTAAATAACACTTGGTATCCATTAAAAAACTGATCTCCTTAATGTAAAGTGTAAAAGAAGGGGGAATTGAAATCACCGAAAATATTACACTTATTGAGAATATTTATACATTGGGTTTTGAGATTTTATCATATTTTTCCTCTCTTTCAAAAAAATCTGTCTGGGATGTCATCCTTTTCAAAGAGGAGGAGTAGACTAATTGGGTGAAAACCAGCTATGTACAAAAGGCCAGATCCCAAACCTGCCAAAATCAAAGTATATCTTTCCATTGATCTTCCACTTGCTGAAGTGTTGCCAGGTATCCACAGTACAGGAAGTAAGATAGCAGAATAAAAACAGATAATGCTTTCTTTTTTCTGTTACTTAAGCGCAACATGTGACATTTACAGGTATAAAGATTTTCTGGGGAGGGGAAGATAGTACTTAAGTTGTCAGAGGCACTTTAATCTCAGCTACTCCTCTCTCTTTTCCCTTACTATAGTTCTAAAGATATTAATAAAATCTGAGAAAAATGTCATGCATTTACAAAAAGAAAATAGTTCTGAGTGAAGACTATTTTCAGTAGGAATATAGTTGTGAGGGATTATACTTTACAATAACTCTCAGAAGCATTGGAACTCAAGCATGACTTAGTTCAGGTAGGTTCTGCTTTTGAAAAGCTTATTTTGAAGCAAGTATCCTGTACATTACTAACGCAATAAATTCAGGTACAATCAGTGGAGCAAGACTACTTCATAGCTCATAATTAATTTATTTTTACCTTTTCTTTCTTTTTATTCTGATGCAAAGTCAACAGAAACAGAAATCTGATTAACAGATTGTATATACAGAACTATATTTTACATTTGATCTAATACCTGTGAAGACCTATTGATTTCAGAAGCATTATACAAGGCTGTAACACCTCAGGATTTGATTCATACTTGCTCTACCCATCAGTGTATGTCTTGCCTGCTGGTTAGAAACAAGGTAGAAATGTTTGGAATTGAAGTCTTTTTGGCAATTAGAAGAATTCATTCTCAATAAATGTGCTTAGCAGAATCAGTAAGCAGCTTTCTGTAAGATGCTTAGTTGGAAATGATTCCTTCACACCAGAAGAATATGTTAAGTGAGTAAGAAATCATGTTTCAGACAGTTTTTTTGCCAATGACATTGAATTCACATGAAGGGAGATTTCTTTTGGCAGGAAAAGCTGCAATAGTTTTACCTCTCCTCCCAAACACACCCTCTTATCTCCTTTGCAATTACAGTGAGCTTGGCCTGTTTGTTCAGGAGCAAGAGAGTCTCTTAGCTGATGCTGAAGTGAAAGAGGACTGACATCACAGGAAAGATAGATTCTGATGCTATAGAGAGATATAGTAGTCTCTGACAGTATGCCAAAGATCAGTAATATTCAAGTGCTAGTACTCATCAGAGTTGTTAAATGCAGTTGTTAAAGTTGTTAAATCTTCAAATCTAGAAAAATTAAAAATCCCCAAATTAGTTAAAATTATGAGAAATAACAGCACTTTGTACTGAGATTCATCATGCCACTTTTCACAAACAGAATGCTTAAGGTTTTTATTTGTCTGTGCAACTCCTCTGGCAGCATATTTTTTCCAACACTTTCATGTCCATTGGTCTATTCTGTTCTAAGAGCACATTCATACCAGCACAGAACAAAACTGAGGACAAAAAGACATACAATAACACCAATTCAAATGTCTTGGCTACAACCAGGTGATTTAGTACCTGTAATAAAAGCCTGACAACAGAGCTTCTGAGCATGGAAATAGAGCAAAGAATTTTATTACTATTTTACAGGCATGTTATCAAGCAAAAAAAAAAAAAATTAAAAATCTTGCCTTTGTATCTAATTCAGCTGGAGACCCTTATCTGTTTCATTAGCTGTCCTAGACAAAGTCATCCCAAAAAGTCAAAGCTCCAACTTTCTGCCTGATTTGGAGCTAAAAAACCACCCATATTTTCGCATGGTATTTGCTTAACATTTTTTCAAATGTTCTTTCTTCCACTGAGAGAGAAGGTCAGAACTGAAATGTTGAGATGGATTTGTTAAAACTTTCATGGAGGAAACCTTGGTCTTCTGCAAGGTCAGAATCAGAATTTCATTTGCAAAATCCTAGTGAACCTAGGCAAAACTGTGGGTTTTGAAGGGAGGTCTATGAAAGGTCTTATTTTTGAGGTACAACAGAACTTTAATCCTGTTTGATTCGGACAATGAGTTTATTGGCCTGATACTAACTTTATAAACTATCAAATGAAAGAATTCCAGTGTTGTAATTAAGGAAACAGCATTGTAGCCCTACTAGCCTCACTATAGAAGCAAAGCAAGATTTGTAGGCAAACTGACAAAAGATTAGTCCAAACAATGAAAACAGCATACTAAAATCTCAAACTACATAATAGGTCTTTAAATACAACTGCAGAAAATGTCACTTCTTTATCATAGACTTCACTATAGGGCAAATCACATCTACATCTAAAACTATGACATGCCTGGAAAAACGCTGTCTTTTCTGTGCTATAAGAAAACAATTTTATGGGATTAAGTATGATTAAGAAGCATACCAGTAAATCTGACTCAATCTTCAGTCTAATAGCATATTTAAATTGTTTACTGGAGAAGCCCAGGAGAGAAAATTAGGAAACAAGAAAGAAGTTTAAACTTTTTAAACTTCGAATTAGTAATTAAGTCAGTTTCCTATAGGCCAGAGCATCATGAACCTGATTCCCACAGGACATCTCAGTCAATTTAAAAATTTGTTTGCTATATCATCTCACAGGAACCATGATCCTCCTGTCAACATCTAGTTTTCATACCAGTGTCTGTGAAAAATAATGTATTATTATCTTCTTAGTGAAGATTCCACACCACCTAATTGTAGGCTTTTACACTGTAGAGTAACTGTGGGGACTAATTTCCCTAAATTCCTATTAAAAAAGAGAATCCTGCTGCAAAGGAGTATTCTGAGGTGATAAATTAGGTCCCTCTGGGAGATATTATTTTTTTCTGTTACCTCTATAAGACAATAAACCTAGGCTAAGACATGCTGTACCTAGTGGTAGGCAGTATAAATATCTCTAACACTACACATACATAAAACCAGAACTGCCATAGGCCCTCCTGGACAGTCAAGTCCAGTTCTTTCCCATCAGATGCAACCATACCATCCAATGCTTTTGATATAACGATCAGCTCCATTTTGTAACTGATCTGTATTTTGACTCTGTTACTTATAGAGCCTCACTACTAAAATGGTAAGAAACATTTTTTCTTACTTTCAGTACAAGTTTATTGTGGTGAAAATATGGAAAAAGTGACTGTAGACAGTAAAAGAAAAATATAGCTCATTTAAAACATCTGTGGAGACAGTGTTGAGACATGTTGAAAGTAGAATACTAAAGTTGTAGGGAAAGGTTCTCCTTCATGTAATAAACTGTTGACAGCAGGTAACATTTATTGAGCAATCTGAGAGAACATTCTCCTTACTGGGATAGGACTTTCTTCAGCTAACTTTAGCCATCTAAAAATTGGACATTTAGTCTAAGCTAGCCAGTATGTTCCTTGAGTGGCTACAAAAGTTAGGTACAGAAGAGTTAGGTTGCATTTTTGTCTGTCTTTTAAACATCTCCCTTAGAATAGGCTTATATGGAAAGTCTCCCTCTTTATAAAAGAACTTTGATGCCCTCTCCCTGGAAATATTCAAGGTCAGATTGGAGGGAACTCTGAGCAACCTGATCTAGTTGAAGATGTCCCTGCTCATTGCAGGGGGGGTTGGACTAGATGACCTTTAAAGGTGCCTTCCAACCCAAACTATTCTACTATTCTATGATATATCCCGCTATATAACAAATATACAGAGAACCTAGTAGGCTTTCTAAGACTAGAAACCTACTTTCAAACAGTTGTAGATAGACAAAATTAATCCCATCATCATAGACAAGGTGGCTTATGGTGGAGGGAGGAGAGGCAAATATAACACATCTATCAGTGGTAACGAAATTTCTCAGCATGTACCACAACTGCTATCTTCTGTTACGTAGGTTCCCACAGAAAGCAGAAATTTGTTCCTAGCTTCTGGAGGTGAATTAATTACTCCATGAGACATATTTTCAATTAATTCCAATGTTTCCTTAGATGTCAAAACCATTAAAAGTTTATCAGCAAGTGTTGCTGCATATAATTGAGTAATGCTCCAGTATACCGGAGCTGAAACTCCCCTCTTCAGATGTATACGCTGGTAATATATGAAAGAAAGGCTTTATATACATTAAGGTATGAGGTGTCAGGATCCTGAGAGCATCAAGAGGCCCCAGTGGCCCTGACCAGCCTCCCCCGGAGACCCCCACCCACACCCCTTCCTGGCGGGGGCTGCCGGCTCCCAGCTCACCTGCCCACAAGGGGCAGACCCTATGCTCTACCCCTGGTATCCTAAAATACTGATTTCTGTTGATTGTTTCTCTGAAATAATGGGGTAAAACACTTTAAATAGATAAGTTCTGTGGCCAGACTATGTTTATTTAGATGATGCTCATTTTCTTAGTCTGCAGTAAAATGCAGCACTCTTGTAGTCACAAAGATGCTGTGAGATTTAAAACCCCCACAAGCGTCACTCTACTCCGAACTCTGTTCTGCACCTGAATCCCTTGGACAGTGACATAACATTTCATAGAAATGTTTTATTTATTTGTTTCTTAATATAGAAGTACTTAGTAATGTAAGGTAGATATAAGTGCCTTTGTGATGAAAAGTCACTAAAATGTCCCTGGATGGTTAATAATGATTACAGTTGAAAAAAGGGGCTAAATTGGGGATAGTGTGGCAGGTGGCAAGGGCCTCAAGAGCTTCACCTTGCATCTGGCTACCATCTTCATTCTGCAAGGGCATGTGAGCGAGAGTGTGTGCTCCAGGGAACCCTCCGTAATGAAATAATCCTCTACAGAAATGAACAGAGTGTAATGAGGCTAGCCACTGGGAGCTAAAATACCAGTGGCTGTCTGATAGTCTGGGAGTTCACTTGCCAAGATCATTCACCAGTTTTGGACCTCCATGATGCCCAGTAAATGGGGTTATGGAAGAATTCCCTTCTGTATTGCATTTCCTTGCCTGAAGGCATTCCTGTCTCACGATACACAGATCTCTGCTTGCTTGTCAGTCCCTACTGACTTCACTGAAGCCGCATAAAAATAGTACATAGCAAAGCAGCATCAGACTGCGTAAGCAGAAATAAGTAAATGCTTTAGCTGGTGTTAGACCATATGCACCTTGGTTTAAGATACATTAGTGATCACAAACAGTCCTGAAGGCTGCATCTATGTTAACTAATAAAAATATGACAATTCTTTGACACTAGAACAAGGAGCAGCACATGGGCCGTGTCTATATCATTAAAATCTCATAACCTACAGCACAGAACAGTCATGTGCAAAATAACCTGATCAGTGGTAATTCCTAAACAGTACTGAGGAACTGTTCAGAAATGTGCGAGTTGGCTTGAACCAAAGCTGTGCTAGGGATTGTCCTAAGAAAATCAAAGTGTCCGATAAGCAGCCTGCTAGAAGAGGTGGTCCTAGTCAGGAACAAGATGCTAAAATGGCTCTGTCGGCTGCACCTTTCATTTGTTGCAGAAAGTGAGAGTGAGCTAGTGGGCAGGTGTGAATAAAAAGAAGAGGGGTGAACTTGACCTTTTGAAACGGCACATATCAACACTTCCTAATTCATGGCCATGGCCTGGAAAGGCAGTTCTGCAGTGGTTCCTGTCCACTGACCCATGAGTATATGTGCATTTCTTAAGGTGGACCATTGCACCAGTGCATGTGTGAAGTCTGTTTGCTGGCATGGTACTGCCAGTGTAACTGAGACTCTTGTGACAGCTGCCAAATATCAAGTAACATCCGCACCACTACTGTGAGCTCAGGAGGTGCTATTATACCTGTTGATGGGGCCAGTTAAACGGCAAAATGGCAAGTTTCCATGGGTTTTCTAGATTATGAAGCAAGTTGAGAATAAAGTTCCCCTCAGTTTTGTGCAGTGACCATTAAAATCCCATTTTTCATGAAATGCAGAATAGATATTTTCAAAACTGTTTACAAAGATATGTTTAAAATGCTTTATTTCTTATTTCTTCCATGTACAAGTAAGTTTTTGACTTCCCATTTAAATTATTCAGAAAGTCTTACTGATATTTAAATACGTTCCTTAAATTTTCTGACTTTTTAAACTCTTTTTTAATTTTTTTTTTCAATTAGTAGCATTAAACTGACCACTTTAAGTGGAACACTTTTCGCTTTTCTCTCCAATGAGAGTAAATAATACAGCAAGTAATTAAAACTGCTTTTCTACTGTATACAGTCCTTTGCAAATTCAGTACGTGGGTTACTGCTACCCAGCAACTGAGAAGGGATAAAGTTTTTTTGATTTTATGGAGGAAGTTAAAAATCCCAGAATTTATGTTGGAAAACTGCAATTACTTCAAAAGAAATAGAGATTAACTTCCTTCTCTTTAAGAATGTGTAATATGAACTATTTGTTAGAATCCAATCTTCATGTACGTGGGTCTTCACTTATTACATTATTTCCAATAAAAATATGAATCACTTACTACATATAGTTTTCAGATACTGAAGAGTACTGGAATTTTAAACAAGAAATAGAAATACACTATTTACACCCTTAGAAGAGAAAAATAAAACCAATTTGTCATCCCCTTAATTTACAGAGTGTATACTTGACTTCTAGCAAGACTGTTCAACTGCTTCTAATTTATTGTAAACATTAATTCTCAATGGATTATATACTAGTTACGACACAAATATGTTAGGTTTAATTGAAAACAAAAGCAAATTCTATATGGAATTTGGTTCGTTTTCCACAAATGTAATTTTTTGCTGTCATTGAAGCAATAGTTCTCTTGCACTAATATTTCGTAGGTGGAATTTAGACTTAATAAGATGTTAACATAAGGTTTAGTCCCCCACCCTGCTGAAATTAATTACAAGGTTTCCAATGAATCCTGGGGCTTACATACAAGCATAAAAGTGGTTTATCTTGTGGGATATGACCCCTGAATCTCTGTTTTCTTTCAATAAAACAAGGAGGGCAACCTTATTTCTTTGGTAAGATGGATCAATTGATCGATCTATCTATAACCTTCCTAAATCTTATCCATATTCTTTCTTTGAGATCAACTATAATCAAACAAGCCTTGAGCATAGAGCTAAGGCTGGGATGAGTCACCTTTATGCTATTCTGAAAACACTGACTATATTTAAAGCTGCTTCTTGTGTTTTTCATGAATGACTAGCTTGTCCTACACCAGGTCCCTGTGTAATACAGAGGAATGCGCAGCCTGAGAAATAGGAAAGCAATTTGGATTGTGCTTGTAAACCAGACAATTGCAGTCCTGTGGTATAAATATCAACCATGTTTTCTATTCTATGATCTGTTTTATATTTCCTCCAAGTTAAATATCTATTCTCCTTTTAAAAATTACCCCAAATGACTTTCCTTGGTTCAGTGTAGTTCGGACATGTATAATACAATTAAAATAAATACAGATATAATTTAGTTACATTTTTATGGTATCAGTATGCTTTAGATTGATGGCTTGAGGAAAGTTTAGGCAGATAGAGGAAAAAAATTCTAACTCAATTAAGTTATTTATACAGGCAATTATGATTAGGTCTTAAGTCTATGCTTAACTTTCCTTAATCACTTTCTCAGATTCTGAGCTTTCTAAAAGGTGACACAAACTTCTTCCCCCACCTCCGTCTCTGTCAAAAATTCATTTGATTGTTACACTACTTTTGTGCATAGCTATACCCAATGATTGTCCTAAATTATATCCTGTTATACCCTTTCTACTTGCCTGCTTTTGTGCTGTACTGAAGGAAGTTTTGTCTGTGACCGTCAAGTTTTTTGATAAATTATTCTTACAGATTTTAGCTCCAAGGGGTAAAATGAACTAAAACAGCACAGGTATCACCATGATCACTGTGATAAAGAAATATTCTGGAAATACCTTGAAACATCAAAGATGTGTAATCCAGACTTTTTTCCTAGCATTATAAAGAAAATGTAGTACAAGAAGCTTTTTCAAATTTTTGTTTTTGTATTTATAGCAATCTACATATGAATCTTCCCATTTGTTGATGAGTATTCTGATAATTCAGGGGACTAAGTTCTATGCACTTTATTGCTCTGTTAATGAGAAGCCTACAAATAAATTCATTGTTCCAGTCACAATTATACTAGACCATTTAGAAGGAATTATTGCCTTTTTTCCTGCAAAATAATGCAACCACTTATGGAACTTAATATCACATTGTAGGTTTTATTGTTGTTCTTGACATTTTACAGTAAAAATGAAAGTTTAATTTAATGTAAATTTAAATGCTACTGACAGGAATGATTTCCAGGTTTCCCTTTCTCACTGAAAGTATCTTTCTAATTAGTTTTTTTTTTCTTGTGTCAGCTTTTGCTTTTCCTGAAGTCAGTCTTTCCTGTCTGATTTATGGTCATGTTTTCAATATCTTTTTGCTCACTTTTTGCGCTCATCTGTCACTGTTGGATCTCCCACTGTAATGTTGTTTAAACTTGTGTGCTGTAGGGTGTATACTCCTTACTTAAAATTAGAAAAAAAAAAAAAGTGAAATTATACTGGAAAGATGGAGAGACGTGGAATGTACCATACTTCCCATCTGGCATCTCCTTTGATTCCAGTGCATGCATTAATTAACAAGGTGCAGAGATACTCCCTATATTGCAGCCTATACCATGTCCTCCTGCCTTAGTGCATAGTGGACCATCTTTTGTAATATTCTCTCTGTCGGTATAGAAAAATGTTCTGCCTCATTTGCAGGAGCAAATTTTATCTCTTAAACCACAGCTCATCGTGAAGTGGGAAGTAGCTCTTTGCTTTAATGAATGTCACTGAAGTCCACAAAGAAGAAACTAATTTCTATCTTTGGAGACAGAACAGGAATATACATACAATGTTTGGCAACTCTAAGAGTTGAACATCTTAATCAGGACATTACGGAGCCGAAATTGCCACATAGACCTTCTAAGTTCGTATTTCTTCACTGGCTGTTATGTAGACCCAGCTCTGCAGTATACTTGCATTATACTTGAAAATTGAACTCTTCTACTAATAAAAAAAGGTTATATCTGAACCTGAAGATAGCCAACTTTACCATTTTGTGACCAATATGCTCTTTAATGTTCATTTGTATTCAGAGGGAGTCTACTTTAAATGTATGAAAGATATGTGTGTATGAACATATTTATTTTTGCATGTCCAGTTTGTGAGATCATGTGTGTTGGTTGAAGTATAAAGATGCAATAAGTTTCTGAGCTACTGTGTGGGAGTGGAAAGGGAAATTATCAGTGAAATGTTGTCCTCTTTGGCTTCCCACTCAAATTTGTATTTCTCTAACACTTATAATTTCATGTTACAAACTATATCACTGTTTCTATCTTTGAGTTAAAAGGACTTTCCTAAATGGAGAGTACTAAATGGACTCTTAAAAGTCCTGAACAATTACAGTTAAAGAAAAAAAACCAACACCTCTTCAACATCTGCCTTTTTTTTCTGCTATGACAGATGGTGCACGTTTCTGTTTGGACCAGAAAAATGTCGTGTTAAGGAACATTTCCATGTAACTTTTATTTATGTTATTTGGAAACAAGCCCCAATTGACCGGATCGGAAGAGTTATACCGAAAAAGCATTACTCCCAACACTTACCAATGCACAGGGCTGGGAAGAAAAGAATATGTTGGAATGATTATTTGTGAAGAATAAGTGTTCGAAAAACACTCTACAACCTTTCCCACTCCCCCACCCCAAATCTTGCTAATTCAAAAGCCTTAATTTTCTTTCCAAACAGCAGTGTCAACAAAAAGCCTAATAACAGATAGAGTAAATTCCTTCCTTTTAAGGAACACTTTTAAGACAAATCAATCTTTATCAGATACTACATGCTGTGGGTCAGCTGTGAGTATGCTGAACTGCAGTCCAAAAACACTCACAGCACTCTGCCGGTTTCTGTTGTATGCTACACCGCAAACATCTGACAGGATGGCAAACTAAGTATGTTCAAATAAACCAGAAGGAAAGTCTCAAAAACTGGCACGCATGTTAAACCAAAACAGCTGGCTGTCCAAATTATTGCTAATTCACTTTTTATAATCACTCTCCTTTTTTGTTTACTGAAACATTCTTTATAATGCTTGTATAGAACCACAGGGGAGATACAGCAATTGTATATTGGGGAAAATTCTATTACCATACCCAGTCCACCTCTATTATACTGTTCCCTCTAGGAAAACAACAAAATATTTTCCTGTTTTATAGTTTTCTTCTCTTTTACAGTAAGAATTAGATGCTTATCTGGAGAAAGAAGATTATAGTGTAAGTTTCATATTTTTAAAAAAAATATGTCTAAATCCTGCTGGTGACAAATGCTCTGCTATTCTGGAGGAAGAAAATCAGTGTGAAAGCATTATCATCCGGTTTTCTGATTACTTGAATATCAGAGATTATGTTCTTGTCATCTATAAGCTTTATTTTGAAAGCACAAGTAAGTGAGCTGGTTGAACACAAACAGATAGAATGGCACCTGCCTGTCAGATAAGGATGAAAGGTAAGCTTGGCTACCACAGAGCACGCGGGGTGCTTTGTTGCACCCAGTTCAATGGCCTGTGTGGTAATGCAAAGACTAGTGACAAATGCCTGAGGCTAAATAACCTTTCCACAAAGCCATGCATGGGACTGTGTTTAGAGAAGATATCACCTCCAGTATGACTGGAGACTCTTCCTCCTGTAAATATTCTGTTCATGCCTCCCCCATTTTGTTAACATAGCTGTTTAAGATTGCACACCTAGAAGACCTCTATTCTTTGGGACATCACTCTCAGAAGGAGGAGGAGTACTTAGCAAGGAAGCTTATTCCAAACCAACCCAGACTTCTTTCTTCTTTCTTCCAGAAGGATAACTAAGTAGGTGTACTCTGGAGAGCACCATTTTTAAAAAACAATCTTTCTCAAAAAAAAGAACAACAGAATAATGGAAGAAAAAAATACATCACTGGTGATGCCGCTTCCAAATTAGTAAAATATGTAAGTACGTGCTTGATATCATCTCTGTTCAGAAATTTGCCCTCACCTATATGCTTCTCCTGAAAGAAGTGTGGTTCTGTTTAAACATTCATCTGTGTTTTTTCCTAGTTAAGGATGAATCACTGAACTGGTGTTTCAGAGACAACAGTACAAAGGAAGATGATTATCGGGAGGAAAAACTAGGACTCTAAAGAGAGAAACTATTCAAACATCTCTGCATAGTGTCAGTGCAGAACATTACTGGGAAAATTCCTTATGCTGGCCAAGACTCAATTCAGCATGACAAGCAATAAACCCTATATAATATTTGAGCTCTAACCTTCTGCTAAAGGCCCCCTCTAATTACCTAGATATGTCAGGTGGTAAGTCTTGCCACTCTGAATAAATCTGACATCAACAGATTTCTCTTCCTAATTTTTTTTTTAATAAGTAAGCCATACAGCAGCTGTGAACTTGCTGATAATGAATGTTAGGAAATAGGATTACTCAAGTGAGTTAAATCCTTCTGCCTTTTTATTACATGCTATATAGTACTTGAAACTCATGTCCTGAATAGACAGAGACCAAGTAACTGGAACTTAGGTGTTTGATCCCTATGCCTCTTGCTGAGTCACTAAACAATTCTCAGGCAGTATGTGCTTTCCAAGGGCCATGTTCATGAGAAAACCTGGGATGACAAGAGTATCTAAATGTGCTTATCTGCACTGCTGTGTTCAGAAACTCTCCAGCAGGTTGTGAGTGTTTGTGTGTGTGCATGTTTGTGTGTGTTAGATTACTTTATTAAGAATAGGCTGATCTTGTTTTGACTTGAAGTAGGCTATTTTTTAGCATCTAGTCACCAATAATTTCGCACGTAAAAATCCATTAGACATTTTTGGCTACAGTCCTGCAGAATTTCCATGGGGCCACTTCTTACACTTTCTGAACTGCCAAGCTGGCTTATCTTTCACTCTGGCATGTTTTCTCCTGTTAAAGAAATGCTGCTATTGGCTTTTTCTTCCCAAGCCTGCTTGATAATGGCACTGGACTGGATCTACTATAACTTCACTTCAAGTTTGACTACATAGATAAATGAATTTACAGGGTAGCAAGGAGTCTTATTCTAATAAAACCAGTAACCCCTTTTCCCTATTAAGTTCTGCTGGGTTAAGTTACCTTTTTATCAACAAAGAGTTCAGAGAAATATGATGCAAAGTTTGCAGTCCTATCGGTAACTAAAAGTAGAGCAGAGATACAACAAATTACATGGGATTCAGATTCATAACAATTCCTGTATTATTTATTTATTTATTTATTATCAAGAATGCAGCTCAGTCTGGTAAAAATTTCTGCCTTGATAAATTGATCTTTGGTTTAGCATCATACCATGTCTTGATTAAAAACTTGTAGAAAATTAACATAGCACATATTAAATTGCTTAAAACCAGCTTATAGACTGACCATATGGGTATTTTTGAGTGGATAGAGATCAGTAAGTGGGGCTGTTTCTACTGAGGTTCCACACATAGAACATTTTTATTAAGTGTCTATATTAGACAATGTTATGAACCCTATGCTAGATATATTTAGGAGCGGAATTGTAACTAACGAGGAGGGCAAGTGATTGGTTATCTGAGTCACTCTGAAACAAATGGTCACAACCTACCAAAATGTATTTTAACACACTTCTGTAAGGATAATACCAAAGGAAACAAAGAACTAGATCTATACCTACAGAGGAGGAGACTACCTCAGAAAGCAGTGATTCAGAAAATGACTTGAAATCATCACAGAACCTCCTTAACATGACCTTTCAGTCTCATACTGGAGCAAAAGGGCTAATAGCATCCATGAATGCATAAAAGAAGACTGTCAAGTTAAAGTAGGGAAATGCGAGAAACAGAAAGAATTCTGCAAGGATGTGTCTACTTCCAGTGTCCACATCCAGACAAATATGGAAATACTGAAGATAGTTCAAAGAAGGGACAGAAAAATGCTCTGGGAGTCAGAAAACAAGTCTTATTCTTTGAGGCTTAAAGAGCTCAATCAACTCAGCATATCTGCAGAGAAGGTTAAAAGGTGATTTAATCAGAATACAGGTGCTCATTGAAGTAAAAGAGATGTGATAGTGGGGTTGCTCAGTCTTCCAGACAAAGACATAAAAAGCTCCAACATTTGGAAGCTGAACTTGGATGAATTCAAGCTTGGAAAAGAAATGAATTTTAAAGCAGTAAGAGTAATTAGTATAAAAATAGGTGTGAGTGAGAGACACACCAGCACGTGGACATTTTGTGGTACAGTCTAAAGGTTGTGCTTAAATCCACCCAGCTTCTAGGAAAACTGAGCAAGAGAACTGACTCATCACAGTGTTTTTCCTTTCTGGGTTTCCAATCTAAGATAGTTCATTACTACTTAAGGAAAGGGAAGGAAGTCTGTATTTTGTGAGACAGGTCAAAAAATGCAGCACTTGGAAAATGATTTCTTTAAAATATACCGAATTAAAAAAAAAAAAAAAGAAAAATTATTCTTTCCAATATTGATGCTGAGTCAAGGGAAAACATAGGTCGTTTGAAGTAAGAATATTCTCCTTGTACTTCAGTCACAGATCTCAGGGGAGAAGAGGAAGTGGCTATCCACCCTCTCCAGTGCATTTTATCAACATCTAGAAATGTCAAGCTTACATTTAAGAACCTAGTTCACTATTTCTTTTCAATTCCACATTCTAGCTCTGGGAATTCAGAAGGCAACCTCCTGAACATGAAGTGAGTATGAACTGATGTTGTGTTCAGTCTATTGAAAGCAACTAGGTAGCAGTAAGAGATGAAAGATCATGCTGGGGTGTTAACTCTTGAAATGTTTTCACTGGAAGACGACTTAAATGTCACCGCTTTACTTCAGAGGATGGTTTATATATCATTGTTACCAACTGTCCTGGTTTCAGCTGTGACAGAGTTAATTTTCTTCTTAGTAGCTGGTACAGTGCTGTGTTTTGGATTTAGTGTGAGAATGATGTTGATAACACACTGATGTTTTAGTTGTTGCTAAGTAGCGCTTATCTTAAGCCAAGGACTTTTCAGTTTCCCATGCTCTGCCAGCAAGCAGGTGTGCAAGAAGCTGGGAGGGAGCAGAGCCAGGAGAGCTGACCTGAACTAGCCAAAGGGGTATTCCATACCATGGAACGTCATGCCCAGTATATAAACAGGGGGGAGTTGGCCGGGAGGCGCGGATCGCTGGTCAGGAACTAACTGGGCATCGGTCAGCGGGTGGTGAGCAATTGCATTGTGCATCACTGTTTTTTTTCTCCCCCCCCCCTTACTTTTTTTTGTTATATTCCTTTTCATTACTATTATTATTATATTTCATTATTACTATATTTAGTATTATAGTTTACTTTAGTTATTAAACTGTTCTTATCTCATCCCACGAGTTTTACTTTTTTCTTTCCTTTCCTCCTCCTCACCCCACTGGGAGGGGGAGGGGGAAGCGGCTGCGTGGTGCTGAGTTGCTGACTGGGGTTAAACCATGACACCAACAGAGTACTTTCCATGCAGAGTTTTATGTGGGAGAAGCAGACAGATAGTCTTCAGTCAGGCACAGTGATTTGTAACTTTCTTTAAGCTTCATCTTTACTGAAATTTTTAGTGCTGTTTTGATTTATTTTATTTGCTATTTAACTCAAATGGACTGATGTGAGTGTGCTTACTTTGTTAGTAGACTTAGTTCACTCCAGATTTGGATGAATTCTCACAAGGAAGCAGTGATGCAACTGAGAGAAATGTAGATTAGCAGAACTTATGTAATTTGAGCGTTGATCCATCTCCCGTATGTATAAAACAGATGAGTTTGTCTGTTTTACTTTATTTGCATTACACCCTGGTTTTTATGATATGGGACAAATGGTTTTGTTGTATAAACCAAATATGGGCACAGGTCATTAGACTTTCCTTAGATATCTACAAATTCTCTCAATATAAAGAAGTAATATCCAGAAATGAATAATGGAAGGACAGAAGAAAGGGAAAAAGTAAAGTCTGGAAAAATAAGATTGTTCTTGGTGAAAAAAAAGAACCATAGGGAGAAAAAGCAGCTTCTGAGACTATTGGACTTCTCTGCAACCTTTAGTAGGAGGTAGTTCTTATATTCCTATATGTCGTTGTAGAAGATGAACAGAAGACCAACTCTAGTCTCTCCAGTTTCTAAGGCAGAACTCAGCTTGAAAAAAGTAATTGTTCCACTTCTGTGACACCCCATCTCTGCAGATTCCTGAAGGCATTTAAATAGATGTACTTTCTTGGAGAGTTTCTCATGTGAAACACCATGTGTGAAATACCATGTACTTAGCTGAACCCTGCTATGTATCTAATTCTCATCTGACGGATCACTACTACTACCACAGTAAAGCCACATAGACATTTGGTTGACAGAGTGGTAAAAGAAGCTTCAAGACAACCTACCTAGCTATGCTGACTATCATCAATCTCCAGAAAGACCTGTTTTGGTGAAGCATATTTGGAAAATTTGCTTGTTCTTCCTGGACAGAAGCTAAGCCAGAATCTTCTTTGTGTACATCTTTTCTGTGGAAAAAAATAAGCAATTGTTGGGTTGGGGTTTTTTTTCAGTTTAGGGTATAAAACAGGACAGGCAAGATAACTACTGTGAAAGATGACCACTACAGATGATGAAAATGCCCCACTAACTCAAAGAAAGAGTGAAAAATTTAAACACAACAGCACATGATAAAACTAAAAAATACAGTAAAATAAATGATCTCCTAACCTCCAAGAAGTTTGATTTCCAGCTGTGGCTTATGATTGACTGGCACAGGCTGGTATCTAAGAAGATGGGAGCTTTTCCCATTGCTGAAGAATTTATCCTCCGTAGGGATTCTGTCATGCTGAAGAGGGTACGAAATCTTCCTGCGACCTTTCTATCAGTCAGGGCTGCTGTTCTCTATCCCTCCATTCAGTTTGGTTGAAATTTGCAAAAGTTTTCAATGGTTATTGTTGAAGCTTAGGACACATTAAAAGGGACGGTAAGAGAAAGAATTGGAACACAACAATATTTTCATTTTTTTTAGAGACAATGTTGACAGCAATCTAGGAAAATTTTTTGCTTCCCCTCTCTCCTTTCCCAAACCAATAGTATTAGAAACTCTGTGAAGTATATTAGCAACTTTGCTGTTGATTTAATTTGTGAACTGTGAGAGTGTGGGAAGCTTTATAAAAGCCTAAGATAGATAATTGCCACCTTTCTTTTTGTTCTTAAAATTTGACATATTCCCTGAGCAAACAAACTTCCTTTACAGGGAATCGTTTTCCCTTTCCCCCAACCACATTTACCAAAGTCTTTATTATATCTTCAATTTTTGGGTGTTTTCCTCATGTAGCAAAATGACAGATTTGGAGCTTACAATAAAATTGTCCCCAGTTTTATTGCTGTGCTGACTGTGTATTTCAGCTATGTCAACTCCAGTAGGTTGAATAATTATTTAAGAACTACTTACCTTACTTAGTTATGATAAACATCAGGTCTTTGTAGAATGTCTGCAACAGAGAAGATACTAGCAAGAAAAGTAAGTTTACAGATACACCATTATTGAAACTAACTATTGCTCATTTGAAAATCAGTGGCCTTTTCCAGCAACTGAGGATCATCTAAATGATTTTGCTGTTAATATTTATTGATTCAAATTGAACCCAACACTAACAGTTGGATAGAAATTAAAGTTGGCTTCTCTATGCAACAGCAGACATCTTACCTATTGTATGCTTAAAATATTACAATTTCAATTTTGGAATTCTTCCAAAAGATAGTTAATTAACGTTACTTTCATTTGCATAATGTTGCTTTCTGTCATATTTTTTGCTTACAGTGCTCGGCTCTACCTGCAAAAGTCTATTCTAACTGAACGTATTCAGCTTCTGCCTTTTAGCATATGAGTTCTTGCCAACTGTTTGCTTCAGCCATTTACTGCTCATTTTTTTATATGGTGTGGCCAGTCACGTGAGTCACATGATATTGTTTCTGCTTGGTAACTTGGTGAATTTTTCAGAACAGTGAATGATGGATTTTTACTACAGGAGTTTGATAAGAAAAGCTGCCATATTTTCCAAATTAATGAATATTTTCAAAATCACCTGGCTAGGTATCCAAGGAATTAGAGAACACACCTAACAACTCCAGGAATATAGTACATGCTAAGTTTTAATCACAGATACATATGTAAACTATGATTAACTTACTCATACATCTTAAGCTTAGTAAATTTAACAATTTATGTGTCAGTAAAAGATTAACCTGAAAAGCTTTTGAAATTCACACAGTGCTAGGCAAAATCCTTTATGCTTTGCCTAGAAACAAGATTTGGGAAACGCCTAGCTGAGATTCTCTTGTTTTTCTTTGCAGGGGCAAGAAGGTGTTAAAGACTGAATGACATTCTTCTTTTTGTACTGCACTTGCCATTCATTTATTTTCTCTTAGCCATGAAAAGCAATTATGAGTTCCAAGTATTAAAACTCTGCAGATCTACAGTAATCACTGTCAGTGGGTCTAAGGTCTTTAGAAAGATCAGAGTGACAATATGTAATTTCCTGATTGAAAAAAATAATTTCTGTTTCCAGTGAAAATAAACATTGTGCTAGTGCCAACTATATATTGAAATAATTATTCATAAAGGAAGCATTTTAAAAGAGCTCAGACTCAGTGAAGAAAAACAGCATTTTTCCTGAAAATTCAAAGCCAATCACACACAAAGGAATGAGAAGGAATATAATACACTTTTAGCTTCATGCTTTTTTTTTACCTTGACATTGTGTATGCTAGAAATTATAATAGTGTGTTATGAAATACGTGCATACTTCTCCCCTTAAAAACATTCATTTTACTCCAATGTACCTTCAAATGAATCCTTGGGAATTGAAATTGGCCCAATAGACCACTGAGGCTTTCAAAAATTATTGTAAAGTAAAGGTGTTTCAAAACATGTTAACATGTTCTACTGCTGTTCTCAAATATTCAACAGGTTGATGCAAACTATTGTTGCAAGACAAATATTTATATATATGGATATCTTTTTTCAACAAACATGAGTCAAGATAAAAATTCATCTCTATCTGTGCAGCTATATAATTGTGAAAACTAAGAGCAAAATTAGTGTCCAGTACTAAGATTCTGATTTGCTAGCATTTTAGATCTTTTTTATATAGGTCCAAAAAATTATGTCATAGTCAAAGAATTTTGGACCCAATGCCAAATTTAGTTGGTACATTTATATTTTTTATGTAGGTAATCTGAAAGAATTACGTGTATTTGTAAACAAAACGATGCTGAGCAGCTAAATGCAGCCTCTAGAGAAGTGGAGGAAGGAAAAGAAGTTTTCTTAGAGATATGAGCTGATCCAATATAGAATAAGATTTAAAAAAGTTATCTACTGTTACATTTCCCATATTATTTTTCTTAAATGTGACTTTGTAATGATTAGTTTTAGAATCTAAAGAAAATAAGGCCTACGTAGCCATAATTATTATGTATTGGAACATAAAGATGTGTTCCTATCCATTTGCTCCCTTCCTTTTCTCCCCTTCAGATTTTGGAATGCTATTGAACGTTTACCAGATTTGTTAGAGGAGTACATCTGAAAAATATTAAAATTCCACAGAAAGTCTGTACAGGACCACAGTTGTTGGTTTGACATACCAGCAGCTGAGAAGTGAAGTGTTTTGTAGAGTTTACACACAGCACAAGAGCAGAGGTCAGACAGGCAATCAGCACTTCTTATTAACTGGCCAAATTAGTATGTGCAAAACTGGCAGAGTCCCAGAAAGGAGTGCAGAAGAAAGCTTAAAATGCTGTAATGGGAGAATATAGGAAACTTGACACAGGAAAATGTAACATTGCTCTTCAGATATGAAATGCACAGCCAAATGAAGCCATGCTTCATTATTGCTTCTATTGAAAAAGTTTCTTGTTCGGTTTACAAGGCCTTTTTTCCCCCTGGAATACAGGAAAGTTACATATGAGAAGCTTTTCTGCCAGCTATCGGTGTTTAGAAAAAGAGGTATCTTTCTGGATCTTTATAACATTGGTTATTCCTAAAACCACAATAACCTGTTTAACAGTTGGTTGCAACTTAATATTTGTAAAGAAATGTTTATATAAGACTTTTTTAAAGTGGAGTTTTAGCCATACAGAGAGAGGAAAGTGTGATGCAGCTAATACAGAAGAATGTGAATGCAACTTGCACAGATTCTGTCCAATGCTGAAATACTTTTCAATAACAGCCAAAGAGCCCTCCTTGGAACTACCCAGTAGCACAGTGAGTTAACAATTGGAAGGAATGAGATTGGAGAGGAAAGATAATATGTCGATAAGAAAGTTCAATGAGAACAGCTCTGCCTCAAGGAAGATTTCATGGCAATTTATGACCATAAATTTTACTTTTCCACTTAGTGTCCTATCATCAGAAGAACATTCTGTAAAGGTGGAAGTACAGCCCTCTGTTTGATGAATGTGTTGCTTGTAGAGTCATTTTTCTAATCAAGAGATTACTTGGTCTCTCCTAATCTGCTTGTCCATGTTCAAAAAAGCAGAAGATCAATACGATTAAGTAGGATTTAAATGTTGTCCAAAAAAAATGCAAATTCTTTTTTTCATCATTTGAAATGTGAAAAAGGCAAGACAACGCTGAGCATATTGACTTCTTTCTGTATGAAAGTAGAGTTCAGATATTGTATTTAAGAGAAATTTCTTTTCCAAAAGCAACTCATGGCCTTGTGTAGTCATTCTACTGCCCTTGGTTTAGCCTGAAGGTTCAGGAATTTGAGACTCCATGTTCTATTCAGTAATATAATGAATAGCATGAGACATATAGATGACCATTGAAAGGAGAAAATTTCTTTCAGGCTTGAAGAAAGAGGGCCTAGAGTTAATCACATAAGATGGCTATGCTGGGTATGGGCTTCTAAGTTTTAAGAAAAGATCCCTTACAGATAAAAAAAAAGCAGTTATCTTTATTTCAAAAGGTTCTTATCTGTACATGTTAAGGGAACTGATGTGCTGAACCAGCTGTTAGAACATCAGACAATTGCATTCTGAATATTATTTTATGAAAGCAACCTGATTTATAATCCCTTTTCACGTAAACCTGAAGCTAACTCTACAAATCTGGAAAAAGAGTTGACCTTTGGGCAGGGGCAATCTTTATCTGCTACTGGCTATTCCTTTGAACAGCAATTTTGGCCCCAAAATATTTTGTGTGATTCTATATGATTTGTTCTCATTTGATAAATCTGATGATAAAACATATCCTGGACTTTAAGAAAAACAATCCTGAACTGAAATCCAAGGCAAAACAACTTTGACCTCAAGAAGGGGGAATCAATTCCTATGGGTGACATGAAATTGAGGTGTTTATGATGTGAGGATGTTTGCACATGTGCTCAGTGTTCAAACTCTCTTTACATTAGGTAGAGCCGTAGGAACTTAATTTGCCTAAACATTGACATCTAAAGATATGTGAAATGGCCTAGGATATCTCAGATATTCACACAGGACTGGTGGAAGAAGGACAGGACCTACGGCAGGCCCACATCTTTATGGAAAGACAGTTACAGGCCAGACTTATGTGGAGGCAACGGATTTGAGCCTACATCTCCATTTACTGAAATGGGAACTTTGACAGATTGCCCTGTAGGGTCAGCCAAATTTAGACAATTTAATCTGGAGCTGAATCCCACTCTGCCTGTTTGCAGCACAAGGAGTTGCTCCATCTCAAAAGAGATGCATAAGCATTCAAATTTGGCTTCTCTTGAGTTAAGAAAAAATGAAGCACATACAAAACAGGTAAACACAAGCAAGACAAAGGTAAACTAAGTACAGTTTAATTGATTGTTCTGATTTCAATGTGACAAAGCCAGCACTGGATTTCCATCATGATTTACAAAAGAATGGTAAAGGTTACAAACAGTTCCGAGCAATAATACACACTCATTACCAAATTCCTTTTATATGTTTAACCATATTCATTTAGCATTCAGTTAAAAAGAACAGCAGGGTTCTCTTGAACCTGTCATTAGTGATTTATTAAGTTCATTTTATATTCATTTGTTTATAGATCAAACATGGGGAAGAAAGGCTCAACAGTATTGAACACATTTAACAAAAAAAAAAAGGACTGGGTATTTAACTTTGCATCGTGCTAGGTTACATGTTTTTAGGAGGAAGACAATAATTAAATTTAAGCAACTGGTTTGATCAAGGATAAATGCTCTCTGCGTCTTAAATGCCTCTGAAATCAATATGCCTATTTAGAGCGAGATAATAGTTCTTGAAAAAACATGGCATCATCTTGGTGGTGGACTGAGATTTCACTATGTGTGTGGTTTGAATAGTGAAAAGTTGAAATAAGTTCTGTTGAAAACTGATTTCCTACATGCAGGTAATACATATTGGTGGATCAGACATTGTGCATACTGGAATCATCCCTTGGCTAAAGAAACACAAATCAGTGTCTAGAAACGTTGAGTCTCACAGCTACTACCAAAGCACTTCTGTCTCTTACCAGAATTATTCTTCACTTCAGAGCAGCAGCTGGAAAAACTGCTAAACTACCATTTAAATACCAACAGCAAAATTTATGAAAATTCATGAGAAGATGTTCTTAATTTTACAAGGATTTACATGGTAATGAAAAATACAGTTCTTGAAGAATTTAAAATTTTCATTACTATGAAAATATTTTCAGATGGAAAAATATTTTCTGCTTGAAAAAAAAGTATAAATTTTCGTTTGAAATGTTGTAAAATCTGGATATCGTATAAACTTTTCATAAGAAAAAATATTTAAGTTTTTTTTTATTTTCTCCTATGCTCAGTTGCTCAGTGCTGCATCTGATAGTGACTCCTGGAGGAAAAATGAACTTACAGCTACAAAGAACCAACCCCTCCAGCAGGGGAAGTTGATGACGTGGACACACCATTACAGAAACAGGTCTGCAAACATTTCAATTTATCACTTGGATACTAACACATTGTATTTTTTTTGCTGTTCATGGGTAGACTTTTATTTCTTTGGTTTGATCTTGGATATATGTTTCCTGGTTAAACTGGGACAATAGCAACAATGGGACATCAGACCAGGTATTGGCATTATGAGATTATTTTGCCTGTTTGAGCTATATGTACAGTTTTCACATGATGTTTCCTCTGAGACATTATGGAAATGCAATCCGCTCAGCAATGACTGAACAACACTTTAAAACAAACACTATTTATAAGCTAAGTAATTTTAATACATTGCCTTCATTATTGTTCCATCTTTACTACTGCATAGAATTAATCGTGCATTCAATTAGGAAAAAAGTAGGTATTCTGGTATAAATATATGGATATTATAAGACCAGTATAATAACAGGTCATTAAAAATACCATTCATAATAGGCTGAATTAAAACTTGAGCATGTGGGAACCTTGTTAAAAAAAAACAACTATTTTTGGTTGGAGGCAAGGTTTGACATGGGGCCAAAACAGCCACTTCCTGACTAGCAAAAGTGGTCTTTAGGCTATATGTAGGAAACTCAAAATATGGTTACAAATTCATGCTATTAAGGAAAGAATATCTTTGAACTATCTGGAAAGAAAACACTGCATTAATTTTACAGTAGATGCTGGTATATAGCTAGACTTTTCTCCTGCACCATGTAATATAACAGAGAAGGAGCAAAATTACCTTGGAGTCAGTGTCTAAAAGAAATTCCAGATCACTTGTACATGATTGCCTAGTGTTTCCTTGTGACACTTCGGATATGATTGCTAACCCACCAACACATATCTGCTCTACCCCTTCTGAAACCTCCCCCTCCCATTACATCAAGACTGAGATTAACGTTAAATACCTAACCTTGCTATTTTTTTCTCTCTCCATCATCCTGCATGTGAGAAAAGCAAAAAAGAAAACATCAGTTCTGACTTCCACAATTCTGGGCAACAATTTTCAGCAGCACATGCTTGGGAGTGTGGCTTTATTTTAAAGAATAAAAAGTGAGTCACCACGTTACTGTCTCAAATACATTTTAAGTCATTTTTAGAATTATTCAGATATGTCCTTGTTTGAATGTATACCTGTGGCTTTTATCTCTGTATTTCAGTGGGATTCATAGCTCACAGTACAGTCATATGGAGTGTAATGCTTTATTAGTGTCATAAATTTTACAAACAGGGAAAAACTCTTCAAAGAGCAACTGCTAACAGCACAGAAGTATAAAAAAAATGTTATGTGCTCTTGCTGTTTATCTCAGTTTGAATTGCGCTGTGACAGAAAAGAACACTCAGTGATTAATTTGAAAAGAATGAGATCTCCTAGGGAAATTATATTTTTACTCACCCAATGGCAAAATGTAAAAAAAAAAAAAAGAATGTGAATGTAAATAAAAATGTAAAATTTATGCTTTTCAAAATATAAAAAAATACAGTGTGCAATGTTGTGAAAGCATAAAAGTATTTTAAAAAAGAGATCATAAGAATAAGTGCTTGCTTACTTCATGAAAAATGAACAAGGGATGCATCATTTCATAACAGCACATTCAAAAAAGGCTTAAGTTAAACACAGAGAGAGTGGAGAATATGCTGTTATTACAGACATTATGAAATTCAGTCATTAGAAATAACATGAGCAACAACAGATTATAAACTCAAACCCAACAGGGAGTAGTCACATAAAAACCTAGGTAAGATTGGGTAAAAATTTAAAATATAAAGAAATATGAGATTCACATCTGGTGTCTGAATGTAATGAGGAGCATGGTTACAGCTTCTCAGACTGTCAAATATAAAAGATGTATAGAACTTGAAAGATTAGAAAATCTTTTGTCATTTTTAAGGATGCTGCTGAAGTCAGTCAAATGATGTGTTCACCAGCTTCTGATAAAGAAGATTAAAAGTTTCAGGGTAACAACATTGGTCGTTACAACTCTTGCTGATGTTGTGCCACTGGTGGAATAGACACCTTCATATTCAGCAAGTTTTGTTTGACTTCTCACAGTACTTTTAACAAAGTTCCTTTCACTTGAGGAGTTAACAGTTTTGGTTAATACTCCAGCAGCTTCTGACCAAACAGTCATAAATAATTATCTTTGAAATATGACTTAACTCCCATAATGATGTTTCCCATAGTGCACAGTCCCCTTCTGTATTTGCTAAATTGCCAATGGATAGTTAGTAAAATTCAGGATTGCATTAATTTGTCTTCTTCATTTCAATAACTAAGCATTAATGATGGGGTAATGCTGAGAGATATTTTGGCTAAAATCTTCAGGACTATACTTGGTTTATAATAATTTGCTTCACCCAAGGAATTCTCTGTTTCTTTGACTGTGTTATTGTGTATTTCTTTGAGGAAGTTGTGTCCATAAAATTTAAATTGTTATCTCAGAAATAATTAAGACAGTTAAAAATGGGAATCCAGAACTCAGCCTATTTTCAAGCTTGCATTTATCCAGTAGGATTTAGCCTGAACAGTTTAGCATCTGTTAATGATTTTTTGTTAATGATTTTATGTTATCTGCACTCAACTTCCTTGCATAGGTAGTCTGGGTCATTGACACTTGACACTGGAATGCAGAATAGCTTAGCTCCTGATCAAGCATTCCTGCAACAAATCATGTTATTAAGTTGTCAGTAATTATGCCCTCTCAATGTCCATTTTTCACTTGTGCTGAGGTCCTCTTCATTGCCACTGTTATGTGATCAAGTTTAGAAGTCCATCAGTTCTTGGGTGAATTTACTTTTGTCTTTACATTCAAAAAGTTAAATTCTAGCCCAAATTAAACAGTGTATATATGCAAAACTATGTACCCAGCATGTTAATCTTGTTTGAACTTGAAATAAAACCAAAAATAAATCCAGGGGCTTTAAAAAAAACAAACCAACCAACCAACCAACAAACCAAGAACAACAAAAAAAAAACCCAAACCATTTGGGCTCTGTCCCAGTTGAAAACTTGATTTAACTATACATTGAAAGGTAACTTCTGTTCAAAATATTGGCTAATTCACACTGTCCTCAAAATCACTACCCCATTCTAGATAAGGTCTAACCTCTCTCCGTCATCACATCTCTGCACAAATAAAGGAATGAGATCCTGCCATTTTGTAGGGGCAGAAGAAAAATAGCTGGTTCTTCTCATTCCCCCTTTTACTTTTTTTTCCCTCAAGAAGGAAAATTTCAGAAACCCAGCATGACAAACTCAACTCTTTTGCCTTCCTAGTTGGGGATAATGGAGGTAGGACAGTATATGAACTGTAGTACATAAAAAATGAACAGTATTAAAATTATGTTGCCTGCTGCTAACCTGATGCCATTAGTGGCCAAGCACTCTCTGCTTAATGAACACATTTATTTGGAATTCATGCCTGTAGCATTGGGAAACCTTGATTCCTTTTTCCAAAGCATTAACCAAGATAACAAGGACAGAAGGAGTACAGAATGTCATTAAAAAGAAGCATGGACATAGATAAATAGGTGATGACTTGCATGGAACCTAATCTGCTGATTTTTTAAATGACATTTGAATCTGTCGCTCATTTCTTGGGTTACTTCTAGGTTGTGTACAAAACTGCTTTTCAATTATAATATCACAGAGTCGTTTGGGTTGGAAGGTAACACACGAAGTCTCTAGTACAACCTCTTGATTAAAGCAGGATCAACACTGAATTCAGACCAGATTGCCTAGGACTTTCTCTAGTCAGGTTTTGAAAATCCGCCAAGGACAGATACACCACAATCTCCCAGGGCACTCTGTCACAATGCTTAATTATCCTCATAGTGAATTACTTTTTTTTTTTTTTAATAGCCATTTGCACCTTTGCTGTTGTAATTTATGACCAGTGTCTTGTTTCCCTGCTTCAGTAGGTCTGTGGTGTCTGGTGCTGTCTTCTTAATAACCTCCCCATAGGTACTGGCAGACTGCTGTTATGTATCCCTGAAAGCTGCCTCTTTCCATGCTGAACAGGACTAGAATCTCAGCCTCTCCTCTCAGGGTGAGTGCTCCAGTTCCCAAACAGCTTGGGGCCCTCCACTGAAATTGCTCTAGTTTGTTGGTATCTTTCTTGAATTGTGGGGCCCGAAACTGGACACAGTATTCCAGATGCAAGTGTCAAGTAAAGTGTCAAGTAATTAGTGTCAAGCCCATCCTGCTTCCACCTCCTCTATACTGCCTCTTTGTGTCAGACTTTGATCACTTGTTTCGCTGAGCATTAGGGAGGACAGCATCTGTGCTTGGAGGAGGTTGCTCTTTAAGATCTGTCTGCTGTGTTGAGCTCCTTTGTGCCTCATAGCTGCCACCACCTGACCACATCTGTCAATTCCTTCAGAAAACTGAGATCTGATGCCATCCTGGCAAGTAGAAACTGCTCTCCAATTTACCCAATCTACCGTTTGGGGGATCTGTTAAATACTTATGTCAAAAGAGTGAGAGAATCCCTTTGTGAAAGTATTTTAAATATTTATTGGTTTTAAAGAAGTCTTGAGTCTCGAGGCATTTAAATGATGAGGTTTATCCTTCTGATCATCTAAGCTACTCGTAGCTGGATATGCAGGAATGTGTATGCAACTGAGACCAATCTCCTCAGGCAACACAAGATAGTGTGGAGTTCATGACTGGCACAGCAAGATCCTCCTTCCAACTCCACTATGAAAATCAAACTCCATTCATGGGTCATTTAATATCTGTGTGCAGATATAAATACATTTTAAGCATCACTAAGCCAAAATCTTAAGTAACAAAATTTCCTTTCCATTTCAGACAGCCTCAATCTCTTGAAACTTGTATTATACACATTTTATTCTGGTTAATAAGTGCAGCTGCAGGTCACAAACAATTAAAATAAGCCTCAGTAACTTCCAGTTCATTAAGACAACCAAAGTACCAGAAAAATATTTGTCTTCTTCACAAAGCTTAGGCACTCCTAAAATTTTTTTTTGGCTTTGAACTCCAGTTAGTATTAAAAAACTGTAAAGCAACCCTGTTAATTGTTCATTACTGTGTTTTAAATAATAAAATATGCCTATATGTTCTGATATATACATATACACACAGACATAAACACACACATTTATCTTGGTAACCCTCTTTAATTGAATAGCTGGTCAATCAGAAAACAGGTTTCCTTGTAATCTCTCATTTGCATTTGGCTCAAAGCTTGAAGCAGGCTTTAAATTCTCTGATGTTATCTGTGCTATCATCAGGTACCTAAACTGACAGAATATTCTATTGCAAAGGAGAGGAAAAGGGAATTAGAAATATAAAACTGAAAAAAAAAGAATTTTGCCTACACAAAAATTATTATAGTTAGACCATATAGATATTGTAATGTTGGTTAAAAAATCCTCAAAAGCTGTATCTGGCTAGAGTTAAAATGGTAAACGTTTGTAGAACCTTTTCATTCTGAGAAAGTAAAACAACTTTTTTTCAGAAGTGTGAGCTGAGCTTTGAAATAAATGTAACATGCAGGTAAGCACAGAGCAATCCTTATACTCCAAAGTCATTTTTGCAAGGAGAGGGAAACTTGTTAAGTTCTTTTTTAAATGCTAAAGAAATCTGGCTACCACATGATTACAAACTTCCCCCTCTGTCAATCCTGGCTTCCTCATTTAAATAGCTTTTGTTTATGGGTGATATAGTCACATATTAGGAAAAATCTCTAATCCTGAAAAGTAGCTTTTTATCCACTGTTTGTCCATTCATGAAAATTTCATTTGAATGTAAATTATGTCATAAAGTTATATTTTCAACATACATGTTTAAATAAAATCAGGAATTTTATATCAGTGGTCTGTAATTCATTACCTCCATACCTGAGAATAATTTAAGTAAAAGTGGCTATTCTATAGCAGGATGCTTCTGCTGGCCTATGTAAACCTATATAGTGGAATATGGTTGTTTTTTTGAGAAAACACAGTGAAGTTTAACAAATGCCCAGGACAACTATAGAGTGCTGTGGTAATTTCAAATAAACATAGCAGTATCTAAATGGCTAATGGAAATAACAAGACACATTTTCAAATAATCATCTAATATAAAGAATAAACAGTTAACCTTATAAGGGGCCACTAAATCACAAGATCTTGAGAAATAACCCTTGAATTTGTTGTCATATAACACATCATCTTTTCTTCTTTGCAGAAGAAGGGATCTCTTTTCAGCATTTAAGTAATCAAACAGTGCTGTGGAAAAAAAGGCAATAATATGATGTTGTATGCTGCATTTTGCTCTACTGCTAATTAATGCTGATCAGTATCCTTCATTAAGAAGTTTGCAACCTGTAATGAAAAGAACATAAACTGTTCTGAAATACTCATAGTAGTGTTAGAACTTGCAGCACTATGAAAATTAAGGTGATAGAACAAGCAACACTTTCTTTTTATATCCCATCAAAGATGAGTTTTCAAATTTAGAAATTATCAGATTACCACCAGATGGTCCCGGTACACACATACACAAGAAATCTGCTTTTTGGGTTTTGTACCATAGTGAAATACAGAACACTGATTTCAAGTTATGTTTTTCACTAGACTTTTAAAATATTAGCAGAACCATTTGATGCATTATTCTTTTCATTCTTATAACGAATATAAAAGTTGCTTCAGTTGCATGTTGTTCAGTAGTCTCTTCGTTGAACACATGGCTGTGCGAGTAGCTAGGTACATCCACACTACAATAAAGCCGCCTTTAAGTGTAACTTTAAGCTTCCTAGAGTTTTCCTAGGATAGATGTCTGTGAAGAAAGCAAGGGGAACGATACTTTATTTCCCTGTTTAACTTCCTTTTTCATATTATAGATCTTATCACGTATTTTCTCACTTCTTTGTTTATTATCTTTAAAAATATTCAGAAGCTTACAAGCCAAGTCTCTCTCTCCCTCCTCTCTTTAAAAAAAAAATATTATGTAGCAACAGGAGCCTAAAAAAGCTATTTAACAGAGTGTTTCTATACAACTGAATGACAAAGTACATCTCTTCCCACCAGACAGGATGTTCACCTTTGACTGAATTTATTAAGTTAAATCCGATTTCCAGCTCTACTAACATTTATCAAAACAGGCATGTTTATCAAATTTGGATCTCCTAAGTAACTGGACAGCTGCAGTACATATTTTGTCTGAATCAGACCTGGATCTGGTGGTTGAGGAAAGGGCTAAGAGGGCTTTACCCTTCCCCATGCACCACCATCTGCTGCTTCCCTGCTGTGGCTCTGTGAACTCACAGATTCTCCATATAGCATGCGGCTGCTAGCCAACTCCTTAGCAGTGCCTGCCATTGACAGAGTAAGAGAAAAGATGTGGCACTGTGCAGCACACACTTCATCCCGTTTGTAGCTCTGTCAGACAGGGGGGTGGTTCAGCTCTTTCATTCTGCTACAACCAGCCAGCCTTGGTATTGAACACCTGGCAACTGGAACACCTAACTATGTTTTTGTCCTCGGTCTGTTTTGCTGTGTCTTTGAAGTACTCATTTTTAGTAATGACTTTGTGCATTTTTTGAATAGTTCTTTTTACTTTCAGAACTATTTTCCTTTTTCCAAGACCCCCTTTTTATCTCTAGATGAGAAATTAATTCTTCATCTTCTCTGGCTTTAATTGCTCCTTCAGGAAAATCAAGGAAGATTGCTAAAAACTTTTAATAATAAATAACAAAGAACTAATGATACTTGATTTTAAATAATAACACAATATCTTCCAGTAACTTAAAATGTCCAGTTTATCCAATGCATATTTTATTTGGTTGTGTTATGGAGCGAGGTTTCTGGTATTCTTCTCTGTCTCCAGTCCAGTTCATTGTGAGCTACATGCATTGGTGTGTATATTCTTGTTTCCTAAATGATCACCAGCCTTCTCATCCTGTAAGCTGCAGTTCTCATGTGTATCTTCTCTGTACCCCACCACCTCTGCCCTTACTACTGATGGCAGTGGTGGTGGGGAAGGCAGTAGTAGCTGGCACTCACACATAGGCAGAATCCTACAGTTTGTGAGACCCTCTGTTAGGGACCCTCTAATGCGATGGCAAGTGTATCATAGCTAGTAGGCTGATTAAACCTGTTTTACTAGTTTTATCAGAGAAATTTTATTATTTCATCTTTTCAAAAGTGGCTGATGCTAAACTATTTGTTTTAACTGTAAGAGGAAAAATGTGATCTCCTTTCTCTTCCCGTAAGTTTTATCATACATTCAAACAGGCTTCCAAACTCCTCCAATTTGAATTTTCAATCTGCCAATAAAAATAGGATAAAAAATATAAAATAGTACTCAGCAAGGTAGTGTTAATTTTTGTGGAATTAATGGTTCATCTGACAAAAGATTCAAAACAGTGGGTTACATTTCCAAGAAAAATCTAAATTTTCATAAAGAAAAAACATCTCTTCTTAATGCAGGAAATAGATTTTCAGTTATGGATGTTTAATTTTTGCAGCAATTTTAATATGCAGTGTGGTTTGACAAAATAGTATCATTAATAAAGCACCTTGCAATGTCTCTCAAGCTTTTTCAATTCTAAAGTAAAACGATTTCCTCAGAACTGTCATTGAACAACAGGAACGAGCTATGCTGCATGTCAAATAAAGTAAAAGAGTTTGTTCTAATGTCATCCAGTAGAAATCTCAGTCCATAAGTTTTCCTTTGAACACACTGTGAATTAAATTTTGCACACAGCAGTAAGCATGTATAGCAACCATCATTAACAGTTCCTATGTGATTGTAAAATATTGTAAATTGTATATGTAAATTGTATTTACTCTTAGAAGTAAACTGTCATACTATTTTACTGTACACTATATGGCATGTATTCTAGGTTTAATACTCACCTTGTGCTACTCTATACCATGGCAACAAGACTTTAGGAGAGATTTCTGACTTAATGTGACCTTGAGCTTAGATCAGAAGAAAATTAGAACCAGCATAAATACTATACATCGGTTTGGAGGATACTATACATCGGGAGGAGGATCGGAAAAAAACGTGAAACTCGTGGTTTGAGATAAGAACAGTTTAATAACTAAAGTAAAATAAAATATACTACTAATAATAATAATAATAATAATAATAATAATAGTAATGAAAAGGAATATAACAAAAAAAAAGAGAAATAAAACCCAAGAAAAGATAAGTGATGCTTATCTTTTAAGATAGACTTAAAAGATAAGTGCTCCCCATCCACTGACCAATGCCCAAGCAGCGATCCACCCCTCCCGGCCAGCTCCCCCCTGTTTATATACTGGGCATGATGTTCCATGGTATGGAATACCCCTTTGGCTAGTTCAGGTCAGCTGCCCCGGCTCTGCTCCCTCCCGGCTTCTTGCACACCTGCTTGCTGGCAGAGCATGGGAAACTGGAAAGTCCTTGGCTTAAGACAAGCACTACTTAACAACAACTGAAACATCAGTGTGTTATCAACATCATTCTCACACTAAAGCACTGTACCAGCTACTAAGAAGAAAATTAACTCTATCCCAACTGAAGCCAGGACAGATGTAAAATCTGAAAATTTAAATATTGTCTGTCTCTTACAGGAAAGAATCTGGATAAACTAATTGCCTAACATACTGTCCTGGTTTTGGCTGGGATAGAGTTAATTTTCTTCCTGGTAGGTGGTATAGTGCTGTGTTTCGGATTTAGTGTGAGAATAACCATGACACATACCCTAGAAATGTAATCCATACTTAATTTCTATGGTGACATTTATGACGCTATTTTTAATCTCACTGCAGTGCACCTCATGTTAAAAAACAAAAAAAATTAACCCAAACAAAGAAATAACCCATTAAAAAAAAGCAAAGCAATTATTGCATTAATTCAATTACATACAGAAGTAAGTTAAAAATACTTGAACACACTTCTTCAACAGGACCTGGAGCACTGCACAAACAAGTCACAAGCAGGAGTAAATCTAACCTTATTTTAGAATTTACTGTGTTTTTGAGAGATTTATTTACAGTCTCCCCTGGGGCCTCCCTCCACCCTTGCCCATGGCCCAGGACCACATTTCAGCCCAGCCTGGGGCCAGCAGTCCCTGGCTGGGGGTGGACAGGGCAGGTTCTCCCTGTTCCACCACCCCCAAGACCTGGCCAAGGAGGACCTGCCTTGCCCACCCCATGGGCAGTCCCTGCCCTAAGAATTCACTGATTATTTCAGCAGTATCTTTAAATATTGAAGACATTCAAATCTCATTAAAGATTTAACTTCCACACACCAGAAATATTCAGCACGTGTATTTCTGCCTGACATACCAATACAATTAAACTGGGGACTCCTGACAGAAGCATGGTTGTAGGAGTTATATCATGAGTCAGCAATGAGATGAAAAAGGGAGCATGGAGCCTTCTTGTTAAAAGATTTGACCTTCTAATTGTGTGATCCCTTTGTCATAATGGTTAGATTTGGCAGTGCCTAAGGCTATCTAGACAAGAAGGTCTTGTAAGATTTCCAGCATAAAATTCCCTAAGGGTAGAAAGACAACATACGTAATGTTACATAGTAAAACAAACAATGTGTTCCTTATGGCAAGCAGAATAGCCAGGAGGTTTCTACATGCTGTTTACTGCCACTGTATCCAGACTATTTTCTGTGGTTTGTTCTGAGGTTGTTTAACCTGTAGCAGGGTGCTGGAGGTACCATTCTGTCAAATTAAATACGGAAAGGAAGAAAAGCAGGATAAAGACACTGTCACCCTCCTTTAGTCTTGCACCAAGCTAGATACAAATCCAGAAATTATTTATATTCTTTCTTTTAATCTCTTTTCATTGCAAAGGTGTTCTTAGAAGCATGCATCAGGAATTACCATCAAGAAATATGCATCAGGATTAATGTGAGATTTGAGATGAACACGTATGTACATGAAGCTTAACATCTGTATCCAGGATATTCAGAAATTTCCCCATTAAGTAAATGAGATGGGTAGGCAAGAATGCCTCTTTCTGCAAATCTTGAGTCTGATTTACAGGTGAAAGAAGAAAAAAAAACCAAACCATCACAACTAACACTTTAAGTACTTCACCTCACTGCAGATGAACCTGTGCATTAGTGACAAAAGGGTCTTCCTCTTGCATATGTAACACCCACTTTCCAGCCTGCAAGCTTATTCTGTTTACATCCCTCCCCATAACTCGTGGTAAGAGGAAAACAAATTAAAAGTTGACAAAGGTCAAGCTGCTGCTGCACACCCAATGGCTGTTTTCTGTGTTCACTTCATTACACGCTAGGAAGAGCGTTTTGGGCCCACCCCAAAAACATGTGTTTGAAATAGGCGAAGACCAGAAATATAGCACGCAGTTTTCACACCGTATTCCTAAGTGAAAGGGGAGATAAGTATAAATAAGAAAATGAAGAAGCCCAGACCTTAAGAGGAAGCAAACAATTCAAAACTGAAATCCTGAACTACATTCAGAACTGGGGAGCGGTCTCCAGGTCTAATTAGAGATTAATCAAAGAAGAATCTGAACACTTGCACAGCTGTTCAAAATCCAGATCCAAATGCCATGGTCAGTCCCAGCTGATTATTATATACGGTGGCTGGTCAGCCCAGCTTCCTGCAGACTTTATGAGCTAAAATATTGGCCAGGACCATAGTCATTGCCAACCCCATCACATGAAAATACCAAAAGCATAAATATTTTTGTGGCCTTTTATTTGCAGTCTATAAAACCAAAAGAGCTTTATAACACAAATGAAAATTAATTGCATGATTACCTTTCTCCTGGGTAGGTTCCAAAAAAAAACCCAACAAAAAAGATAAAACAACAACAAAACCCTAATGCCATTTAAATGCTTTTCTCTCGTGTTCTATATTGCCTTTCTGCTTGCCTCATAAGCAAGTAGGACAAAGCCAAAAGATTTAGCAAAACTTTCTCTTTCCAATTTGTGTTGCCAGTTGTCCCTTCAGAATCTCACTGCTGAGATTTCTCAGCCAACCTTATTTTTCTTGCGACAAAATTTACCTGAATTCTTCAACAAACAATACTAGTAATAAAGGCATGGTCTAAAGACTTCAGTTTATTCTTTTCAAAGTCGTAAGCTTTAAAGGCTTATATTAGCTGTGGTTGTTGCTTTCGCCTTGAAAAAGTCAGTATGTCCTCAAAATTTCATTTTCTTTGCCTATCAAATAAAAATAACAATAAAAAAATCCTATTTCAGTGATATTGTGTCAGGTAGCAGCAATGGAAAGCTGCTCCTTACAGCCTTCCTCTGAGATCAAGGCTGGCAGGGACAGGGCCCACACTGACCAGGGTGCAGTCACACAGCACACAGAGCAGCAGAGCACAGCCAGCCCACAACCCCCATCTCCTGGCAGGTCTGGGGTCACGCTGGGAAGTCAAGTCCGCAGGTCAAGTCCAGATCAGCAGGTACACGGCTAAGCACATGCATAGCTATATCATAGCTGACATAAGGACTAGGATTCAAGGCAGCTCCTGAGCAAAGGTAGGGAGCCTGTGCCTCCTACAGCTCTTTCTCACAAGAGTGTGATCCAAGACCATACAGCTGCATCATTTGTTTATCTATGACTTAGTTGTTCCAAGTTCGTCTTTTTCAAAATGTCTACCTTCTGTAAATGTACTCAACAGAAGTAAAAGTTCATGTATATTGAATATTTTCAGTACCATAAATCATCACATGTCCACTTATTTTCACTGGTTTCTCTAAACATGTTTGTTTTGGGGGAGATAGAGCTTACTTTGGAACTATGTGTATCATTGAGTTCTGTATTATACCAGAAAAGTTGCTGAAAGATCTAGAAAGATTATATTGCATATCTATTACTTGTTCTGACCTAACAGATTACATTTGAAATATAAACTGATTAATCTATTAATGTATTGACATTTGCATAACCAACTTTATGGAAAGAAAGTCGTACTGCACTGCAATAGTTTTACCTCATACTAAAGGAAATACGTGCTTATTTTTCTTAGAAGTGTGCATGTTTACTTGTTCTCTGTGGCTTTGTGTAACATTTAAAAACAACGGCAAAATTATAAAACAAACCCAGCTGATTCTTATGGTTTAAAAATACCCAGTAATAATCTTATCAAAGATTAATGCCATCAACATACTGACTGGAATTCCTGGAAACTTCATGAAACAGATATGTACCAGGGCTAGTCTTAAGTTGAAGTCTTAAGGTTTACTTTTACTGCTAATATCAACAGCAACAATACATTCATTAAAGCTTTTACATAGTTATTCTTAGGTGCAGTGTAAACATCCTCCACCCAGCTGTGGCCAAAAGATGAACAAGCATTTAGAGTGAGTAACAAATGGGATGGAAAATAATATGGACAATATTTCAATATAAATCAGTATGACATTTTTATATGTATGAAATATGTAAAATATTATATGATATATATAACATGAAATTCTTCATGAATACTGGAGAAACTGCTGGGGAGAGAAACCGAACTTCAAAAAAATTTAGGAAGAGTCATGTTAAAAGTGTGCAAAATAATTATATGGAGAAGAAAAAATCTTGCTGTTCGTCCCAGCTGCTTCAAACAGAAACATGGATAGGAAAATTAGAAGTGTGTATTATTAAAACATTTCTTCACATAGTAGATAACATTCATTTGCCTCATGGAGATGTTATGCTATTTGAAATGGCCGACAGCATCCTGCCTGACCTCTAGCTGTTTCTCCAGATGAGTGCACCCTTTTTGTGGATCCCAGTCCCAAATGTTTGTCTTCAGTATACTAGGGTGTTAGAAATGGCATTAAACACCTGAGACCCATGTGTCACAGGTCACAGAAAGTGGTAACCAGGGGAAACTCTAAAAAAAATATTAAAAGAACTGAAAATAATGAAAGAAAACTAACTAAACTTCCTATTTAGTATTCAATCCCATTTCTTATTTTTAGATACAAGGTTATCACTCAGAATTTTAGTCAATTTTTACTTATAAAAGTGCTGCTTCTTTTTATACCTTCCCTTCAGGTGTTCAGTGTTTGTCTGCTCATGTGTCGGAACACACAGCTAGACGGAGCTCAGATCAGATCCAGTGCAAACATTTCCATATTCAGGTCCTGTTTTCTGTTTCCTCTCCTTGAGATGCATTTTCTAATTCCTTAGGCTATGATTGCAAGCAAAAGATCTTATTTGCCATCGGGGAGGGAGTTAACAGAAGTAGCTCTTCTTCTTTCCGGATGACAGCAGAGAAGACTGGAGAAAAATTCTATGTGTGGGCTTGGAATCTGATACAGGCAGTATAGCCCTACGCTGAGTATCCAGCTGAAGAGTGACATTAATCATGTGCAGTCTTATCTAAACTCAGCAAAATCTCTGGAAAGTCTCTCATGGATGTCAGTAGCTAAAACAAGATTTACTCCAGTGGGAACAAAAAGATGTATAGAAAGACCTGGGAAAAATATTTTTTTTTCAGCTTCTTTGTCTGTTACAATTGGTCACATGCTTTAAAATGATATAGCAGCATAAACTTTGTTATGTCTGTTGGGGAAAAGCAAAGGTGGATAAAGAATATAATCAATCATTTTAAAATGCCATGTTATGTTGCTTTAAGAGTACCCTTTATGTTGAAATGTCAATTCCAAGGACAAAATACCCTGGAATTTGCATCAGAATGACGCTCTACGATATTTTCTGGTTCATTGCCCTGCAAAGTGGATAAATTGGTGCCTCTAAGACTAAATAATGAGATGCTTTAGGATATTCTGCACCCTTATTTCCTCCAGCAACCTAAGAAGTGATAATCCCATTGGACCTCAAGTAGACTTACGCCCCACAGGTCTCATTCAATGATTTTTCTGTTATGTTATATTCAGATGCTGCTGAATTTGTTTTCCAAGAAGAAGAGTCTCAGATACCAACTGACTGGCTGTTTTCATTTACAGAAATCATTTTATTAGCAATATGGCATCTCTACATGGTTGACTGTAATGCCCTGTAGATAATCAGAACGTGAGGGGTTTTTTGATATGTAATTTTTATTAGTTTCTTCCGAAAAATACATTACATGAATAGTGGAAAGGGACTAATGTGTGCTCATTTAAGGATAACACATTTTCTATAATTCTCAAGTCACCTTATTTTATATTCTATACCATTCCATGAATGGTAACTGTACTTCTAAGAAACTATATATATATATTCCATCTTTCAGGACCATCCATGAGAACACCCTTTACTGTATTGAAGGATGGAAATTAGCAAACCCTTGCTTTCAGAGCATGTGTTAATAGTAACAGGAAGAGTGAAAAAAAATTTTTAGTTATGTAGTGTTTTATTTTTATATTGAGATCTTGATAAATCAGCTACTTATTTCAGTTCTGCTTTACTGTTTTGGAGTTTACAATCTGTAGTGACATTCTTATTCTGGATCTCTCACTGTTTATAAACACTTTCTGTATTTGACTCTTCCAAGCTGTGATCTGTAAAGTCTATCTGGATTCCACTGAAAGAAAGCAACCAGGTATTTGTTGGCTTTCCTTGAACATAAGTTTGTATGTTCAAACACTGGTATGAAAGAGCACATAGTGTCAAGGTAAATTGCATCAAAATAATTTAAAGTTTATTTATGTGAAACCAACATTTAGATGTGTAGATACTGGCATGAAATATTTTATTTGTCACAGAGATATGAAATATTTTAGCTATCATAGAGACTTACTTTAGGATATTATCAAACAGGAATGGTGGTGTTGCATTATTTAACAAGTAACTATTCAATAACAGAAACTGAAGTTGCCACTTTAGAGTTATTAAATAGCCTTTGTTGAGTAGGATTGCATAGATGGAATCTACTGGAACACATCTGTACATGTGGATATACATGAGTAATACCAGTATCTTAGTCTGAACTAGTCACTGAAGGTTTCCTTTAGAAGTAGCATAGAGGTATGAACGCTTGCCAGGTGCAATACATCTCATTATAGAACTGCAATTTAAAACTAATCAGATGAATTGCCAATACATTTTTACAGTTCTTCAGAGACTATAAAGGATGAGTAGCTCGAATGTAGATAAAAACTGCAGGTCAGCATTTGGCGAGAGGAACTGCAGTCATGCTGGTTTACTGATTTGAGGCCCTTCTGGGGCAGCTACAGATATTGGCATGGAAAAATTACGTGAAATGAACCCAAAACCCACCCCACATGCTTGATTTTCCATATAAGTGCAGTCAGTTGGAGTTACTAAGATCACTCATGTGCATAAAATTAGGGAGATTTTGAAGAAGTTAGCAGCCCAGTAGTCTACAATGTAGCATAAGATTCTTATATAAAGAGGGAAAGTATTAACTTTGTCGTATCAGGGTAAACAGTGTAAATTTATTCCTAAGCAAATTTCTATTCACAAAAAGACAAAGACATGCTACTTGTTTTGTTTTGTTCTGGTTTTATGCACTGCATCACAAGGAACATGAGTTAGCTACTGTTATGACAAAGGTTCAGTACCTTTTTGCACTTCTCCTTATACAAATCATCCATTCTTAACTCAATATTAATGCTGTCTTAAAACACATCAGATAAAGTACATTTTCTGTCACATAGCATTAAACTCACAGGTGTTCAAATCCACAACAGATTCTGAAATCTAAAAATATTACGCATACAGTTTAAAATTCTGGTTTCCAGAATCTAAGAAGGTGATGTGTGGTGGGATTCAGTTTAAGATTCTGACACCTAAACTTTCACATCTACATTTGAGTGTCTAGGGTTAAGTTAGATGACATCACAGTCTAGGGGCTCCCACAATAGTCAGTGGAGATACATTCAGTATTGTCAGTGAAGTGTAGAGGGATGCCAAGTTGACTGGTCACCAGATGTTTTCTTTAGGATGAGGCAAATCTTCTTAGCTGAATTGATTGCATTGACTAAGGAAGCAGTTTGGTTGCCTAAGATAGATGTCTAGCGATATTTAAGATGACATGATGTATTCTTCCTGGCCTTCAGCTACCATATCAGAAAACCACAAGACTCCTTTTAGTCCTGTTTCCTATCTGCCAACTCCATGCAGATATCTCTGGAGGTCTACATTCATGAAATCAAGAAAATTCTAGGTCTCCACTGACCACAATGGGAATTTAGACACTACATCATATGTTGACACCTACAACACATTTAGGTTGCCTAGATATAGGTAATTAACATTATCTAATACATCTTCAGATATCTGAGATATCTAACTATGGCTGGCAGATATGACAAAAGACCTACAAAAGACCTGTACTTTTCTGTAGTGGTTGATACAGGCCAGATATGATGACCTGAAAATTCTCAAGTGGCACTAGATACTGATATCTAGGCAACTTATTCATGTTCTCAGGTTTAGATATCTTAAATTTGTATCTCACTGTATATGTATCTCATTGTATCTGTAGAGCAACTGTATTTCACCTGCAAAGTCCAGTAAAGTCAGTCAGTCATTTCAAGATTGAGATGACATAAAATAGTACAAACTAAAACAGTGTTGTTTCAGTTATGAATCACAGAATTCTGGATAACAAAGTAAGAGGAAGGAGGGAACACTATTGCCCAAATAGCTGTGACCAAGGATAAAATATAATTGAAAACATAGCTTCAAATTCTGGAGGTTCACCAAGCACAAATATGACCAACTAAATATATAGGATCTGCAGTAATAGGATGAGACTTCTCCACCATTATCTTACATCCTTAGCTTAACAGATGTCAGCTGTCATTCCAGCCTGAGAGTCCTGTATGTTCACAAGCAAGTGTAATACTACATATTAGAAAATGAGATATCATATCAGGAGTGATAGGATTGCCATGATGATTAGATATGAAAAAATGGTTAATGAGGTATATAACTGGGCATACTAAGGCGTCTTAGGATGGGGACATGGAAGAATAAGGAAAGATAGATGGAAAAGAAGACGACCTACAATAATCTGGCACTATCACCTACTCCATTCTGATACCATGGTCACCAGCTGAAACAGCAAAGATACAAGTCTCTCCAGCTTTGTAGTAATTATCTGTTGATGTTATTCCACCCCATCACCTGTTTACAACAAAGCACACTAACCCAGAATATCTGATATGCTATAATATTTTCCTCTGTCAAAAAACAGTGAATCAATATTCCTGAAAGTCAAGGCCATATCAGTCTGAGGGAGTACCAAGAAACATGGTACATCTTTGAGTATTTGCAACTACAACTTCACCCAACACAAACCTCTCACAAAAAACAGGGCTGAAGTTTGTGTTTTTACTGATTTATGATTCAGAATTCTGAAGTGAGACAGAAAACACCATAGCATCTTTGGTGTGTGTATATTTACAAGTAAGCTAGTATGTAGGTGGTTGCATAACTTGCTTACTTTAGTGCATAAGAGCTAAGCTGGTAACATTCCCACAAACAATAGATTTCAGTGATACCAAAAACTTCTTCACAGGAAAAAGAACTGCAGCTTCTCAGGGAGTTACCTTCAAGTTACACTACAAATTGACTGCTTGGTTACTCATATCCCTGGAAATTATAAAGTCAAACGAGAAATTGACACAGATGCAGAGCTAACAGTTGGTCAAGAAACAATATATTAGAAGACTAAAGTTAATTCTCTTTAGAATTCAAGCAGGATAATTTGAAGCTTTTGCAGAATACATTAGAGGTAGATAAACTGTTCATAAATGCCTTTAAAGCAAAGGAGATTTTTTAAATAAAATAGGATGCATATGTTGTATAAAAACTATGCCAAACATTCTTGGTTATTCTGGCAATGAAGAGCTAGCCTTTATCCCTAGGGTGGAAGTCATTGGCTCGCAGAAAAATCAAAGATTTTGTTCCAAAAAATCTTCAAGAATTTATAGAGAAGAGATGAGGGAATACAAACAATAGACAGATGCCAAGCCATATGCCAGACATGCTCCCTGGAAGATCTCAATCCCATATACCCATAATATGTGAAAAGTATAACTGATCTGGAAGATATAGAACTGATACTGTTAAAAAAAGAGGAAAAGACGGTCTTCAGTGATGTTCTTAATATCGATTAACATTGAGGAAAAATTATATTCACAGAAAATGATGCTATTCCTAATATATTGATATAATTTCTTTCCCAAGTGTACTCCCTACCGTATTGGTTAGTTGATACATTTAACTTATGTTACTTCCTAATTAAAATACAATATCTGTTATTTGATTCTGACAACCAGAAATTACTGACTCTCTTCACGTTTGCAACTCAAGAGCAGAACGTAGTCCATTGTTCTGATGCTGCTGACAATGAAGGTAATGGTAATTACCTTAACTGGTAATGAAAACTATTCCTGATTTTTTTATAATCTTAAAATATGTTAGGAAAAAAATATTATATAGCAAGATAATACTCTTTTTACTGTTTTAGGAGTACATATTTGAAGAGTATTATGGCTATGATACATTTGTAACTTTATACTAACCAATTCAAAACTGCTTAGGCAAAATTCACACTGACTTATAATATTTAATTTGCGTTTTTGTTGTTCCTGTCAGTGGAGCTCAGCTCCCCTCAGGTTTAAATGCATAAGCATTACAGTTCTAACCATGGGAAGTAGCAATTTTTGTTGAATAGTTTAGCTTACGGTTAGTAGTGCATTCACTGAAATTGTACTTTCAGTCAATTCAAAATAATTTGCAAACATGAATGGAATTCAGAAAATATTTTAGTTAGAAAAGATAATTAAAATTCTGTAGTAAGTAGCTTATTTTTTCCCTTCTTTCTCCCCCCCCCTTTTTTTTCTTTTTTTTTCTTCTCCCCCTTCCCTCCCCCGGAATCAAGGGAAACTGAGAAAATGAGAAGAGATATTGCTTCTGCACCACACAGGTTACAGCATAAGCCACACTTAGGCAGCATGTAAGAGGCCAAAGGTCAAAACCCTTATGTGGTTAGGGAATAACAAATTATCTCACTTCCCAAGAGAATTCCCTATGCTTCAGGTATGTAGAGGTGGTTTTCTTTCCTATATCACAGTTGTTGGCCTCTGTTTAGAATAATTAAATATTTTGTGGAGAAGGGATGGGAATCAAAATATGCCACTTATCAGCATATTGCCATAACCACATGGTTATGGAAAAATTACCTTTTCTTCCTTCCAGTCTGGTGAAGATGAAGGTATTCTGAATTATTTGGTAGCATTTATTTAGTATTTATTTAGCAAGGATTTTTTTCCCTAGTATTTCTTTAATAAGCAAGTAATAAAGTATTTCAACAGCTCTGACTGGTAATTCTCATCACAGAACATCAGTGCTGGTTTTGGCTGGGGTAATTTTCTTCATAGTAGCCTGTATGGGGCTATGTTTTGGATTTGTGCTGAAAACAGTGTTGATTACACAGGGATGTTTTAGTTACTGCTGAGCAGTGCTTACACAGAGTCAAGGCCTTTTCTGCTTCTCACACCACCCCACCAGCGAGTAGGCTGGGGGTGGGCAAGAAGCTGGGAGGGGACACAGCTGGGACAGCTGACCCCAACTGACCAAAGGGATATTCCATACCTTATGACGTCATGCTCAGCATATAAAGCTGGGGGAAGAAGAAGGAAGGGGGGGACGTTTGGAGTCATGGCATTTGTCTTCCCAAGTAACATTAGGCATGATGGAGCCCTGCTTTCCTGGAGAGCAGGCTGAGCACCTGCCTGCTGATGGGAAGTGGTGAATGAATTCCTTGTTTTGCTTTGCTTGTGCATGGGGCTTTTGCTTTACCTATTAAAATGTCTTTATCTCAACCTACAAGTTTTCTCACTTTTACTCTTCCGATCCTCTCCCCCATCCCACCTGGGAGGGAGTGAGCGAGTGGCTGTGTGGTGCTTAGTTGCTGGCTGGGGTTAAACCATGACACTTTGGCTTGTATACTTTTGTGGCAAAAGACAATTCAATTCTATTTCTGCTCTAACTGATGGAAAATAGAGGTTCTTGACCCTGAATTTTTCTAAGAGCTTGTTTCAGTTCAGTTGTTCCCACTGCAAGGCAAACAGCTTTGTTTTTCATTTGAGGAAGCTGGCAGGAAAAAATCAGTTCTTCATGCCAGTTCGTTTCAAAGCAGAAGAAAGAGAGAGGCATTTACAACCTGCTCGTCAATGTTAATTTCTATACAAGGTACGAGTGTCTTGCAGATATCTTACAGAACATTTTACTGAATGCCTGACTGACAGATGAATGTGGAAGCCATTGAAAATTGTTGAGATACGTACTCCAAGCCTTAATGCAACCATGTTTGTGTAGCATCTTTAGGCTGCAAGGTTGTATCCATGTATTAAAGGAGAGTTCCAAACAAGAGCTCAAGGATTTATAAATTATTTTGAGGAAGCTACATTCTCAAAGATACAATCTAAAATGTTTTAAAAAGTCTTGATTTTCAATAAGTGATGAGAATTTTCTTCAACACTCATCTGTTTGAGCACCAGATATCTCAGGCTGGCTCTTCGGTTTTTCACACACTGTACAGAAAACACAAGTGAACTGCTTATAAGAGATTTAAGTTTTCAGCATTTTTTAAAATTACAGATGATACTACACTTGTCCAAAAATGCTACAAGGAACACAGAACTGGACAGGATTGCCTGGGCCAGCCAGTCTCTTGCTCTTACATGAAGTTATATCATTTTAATCCCCTGCATCACTTCGTCAAGATCCACTTAAAAATCAGGTAGTTTCCTCACTTAAACCTTTTGGTTGAAAGGCTATTCCAGTGTTTCATGCTCTCACAGCTGTTAGTTTTCTTCTAAAGATACTTGCTTTGCCACAAATAAAGAGGGAACTATTAGTAAACAGCACTGGTTATTATGAATGACAAGAAAACAATCCTCATTTGGCTGCTGGTTTTCTTATCAGGTATGACAACTTTCAGCTTGTCTTACCTTAAAAGTTTCTTTTATTGTATCCCTTCAAAAGACCTAGAAATCTCATGGATTTCTTTCTATGAACATTTGCAAGCAGAAAAAGATAAATTGGGTAACTGAAGCATTTTCATTACACTTATCGGGGGGAGGGGTTGTTGCTATTTTAGTGTCTAATGTCATAATATCTGATTAAGAAAATGGATGACATTTTTATGTTAAGACACTGGAGAACATTTTAAATTAAAACTTCTGTGTTTTCTGGATAGAAGGTTGGGAAGGTTCTTTTTCTGTTATTAGTCTTGTATTTAGACCTCTGTCCTTGACAACAAAACAAGATTATTCCTTGGTTCTTAAGAAAACAAACACAAAAAAAAGCTCTGTAGAATCTGAGTCCAATAAAAATGCAGGGCAGGAACAACTTAGAGTATGGACCAAGAAATAGATCTGTTAGAATAACATGCTTGGGATTAAAGACTGAGAACTATGGAAAGATTTTTCTTTAATAAATTATGTAAATTCAAGTTCAATTGTGTTAAGCCTGGACAAATGGAAAATTCATATGATATTAATCTTTTGAGAAAAGTTATCTTTGACTCTGACATCAGTGAAAATGAGAAATTCACTGAGGCAAATGAGAGTATATGTCTCTACTGTTGGTTTTACCAGGCAGAGTGACCCTGTCACTGCTCTTCTTCAAGGTGAGTTGCTTTGGCAGATGGCAGCCCAGTGAGACAGGGAAGATTACACTGGGATAGATCATGCCGCAGGTTCTCAGGCCTGTCGTACTCAGATTTGGCTGCTGAACCATAACAGCATGCAGAGACACCATAGAAGGAAGTTTGTGACCAACAGTATTCCATCATGTGCCACTTTTTAGAAGTTTTTAAATGTAAAAAATTTTGTATACTTTCATTTTTATACCATTGAGAACTAGAGATTGGGTTTGCTGTGTTATGGACTTGAGAAATTACAGAAATAAAAATGACAAAATAAAAATAGTTTTAGCTTAGTTTTCAGAACAGCTATACCAGAGGTGGTGATGTAACAAGGGAGTGCCTACTCTAACATACACATAAGACATAATGTATATTTATTTCGCTGTAGTGGTATTACGATGTACTCATCCTATATTCGTTAGGGCTAGAAAAGATATATTACGTTGTTATCGCACATACTGCCTGAGAAGCAGCAAATGGAAAATATGCCTTTTAATTTCCATAGTGGCAGTATAATATTGTGAGCAATGCTTTCTATTCATTTCCCTATAAATCCTGGTATTGTCTTTCTTCTTTTTGACTGACGCTGTGCCTTAAGCAGACATTTTCATTGTGTTAACTAAATGACAGTCATTTCTTTCTCCTCAGAGGTTACAATGCATTTATTTCAGCATTTATTCTATTTATATATAGTCAGAATTTTTCTGATGAAACCACATATAATCAGAAAATGCCAATTCATTTAGCCAAATTTTAAGCACAAACAATATCAATGAGGTTTATGGGAGTTAAGTAAATGCTTAATAAAAATAGTATTATCTATATATTTAAGTTCCCTGCCCAAATAGGACTTCTCTAATGCTTTTTCTTTAAAAATCGTATTCCTATATTTATTATTTGAAAAATGCAAAGGATCATCATATTAGAAGTTCCAATTAAATATTCAGTCAAAGAAGTCCTATAGTTTCCCTTAATTGTTTTTATTCTACTTGGTTATTGTTTTTTTTCATACCTGACTTTCACATATGTATCTGTGTCTGTGTCTGTGTCTGTGTCTGTGTCTATATATGTAATAGTAGTTCTCTTTGGATGACAGCTAAATTTGTTAAATTCTATTAAGTCTAGTTGACCTACCTCCTACAGTCCTGAGTAGGAATATCACAGTTATGCCTTTGAAAGCAGATTTATTCTTATACTTCTGTGTTTTCTTTTTCCTCTTTTTGTATAGTACATAATTTATGTTCCTTTCTTTTTTTTTTTCCACAGGTTTGGGGGTTTTGTTTCCTGAAAAATACTTCTTTGGCATGTTGCACTACACCTCTTGCAGTTCACAGACTCTGAAGGTGTGTAAGAAGAGTGAAGAAATTATTGATAAGCTAATCAAAATTATTATTAGTCTAATTAAACTGATGCTAATACTGATAGTCCAAATTATACATTTATTACAGCTAATTCACATTAATAAACCAGTTAATTATTATAATTTATTTTATTCTCACCCTTCAAGTGTGTTGATAAAGCCAGACACCAGTGTCCCAAGTCCCAGAAGAGTACAATGGTAATGATAGATTTGCATTCCTCCTTGCTTTTCCTTCTACATGTGACCATTTCTATATGCTTGCCAAAGCCATCAACATACTTGCTTTTTCTTCACTTGTCCTCAATTATATTATGTAATTATTGTTTATTTTATGTTGGATATTTCTTCTTTGTTCTCTTTGGTCCCCTAAAGCTGGTTTTACCAGCTGCTAAGTGACAGGTGGTTGACCGTTCATGATTAGCGTCTATAGTTGAGGGCCTAGGCCTGCCATTTGAAGGCTCCTGTGGTTACCCTGTGGCTCTACTCCTCTATGCTACAATCCTTTTCTCGTGTCATAGATAGCTCTTTCTGCTGCACACCATAGCTACTAGCTGGTTTTAGCTATGTACTAGTTTTGGCTGGGATAGAGTTAATTTTCTTCATAGTAGCCTCTATAGGGCTATGTTTTGGATTTGTCACCAAAACCATGTGGATAACACAGGGATGGTTTAGCTGTTGCTGTGTAGAGTTTAGACAGTGTCAAGGCCTTTTCTGCTTCTTACACCACCCCACCAGCGAGTAGGCTGGGGGTGGGCAAGAAGCTGGGAGGGGACACAGCTAGGACAGCTGACCCCAGCTGACCAAAGAGATATTCCATACCTTATGATGTCATGCTCAGCATATAAAGCTGGGGGAAGAAGAAGGAAGGGGGGGACGTTTGGAGTCATGGCATTTGTCTTCCCAAGTAACTATTAGGCATGATGGAGCCCTGCTTTCCTGGAGATGGCTGAGCACCTGCCTGCTGATGGGAAGTGGTGAATGAACTCCTTGTTTTGCTTTGCTTGTGCATGGGGCTTTTGCTTTACCTATTAAAATGTCTTTATCTCAACCCATGAGTTTTCTCACTTTTACTCTTCTCATTCTCTCCCCCATCCCACCTGGGAGGGAGTGAGCGAGCAGCTGTGTGGGGCTGAGCTGCCTACAGGGGTTAAACTGTGACAAGCCATTATTTACATAAATATATCAACACTATGGTAACAGTAGGCATCACCCCACACCGTTGGGCAAAGGTGATCTAAACCTAAACTAAATATCTAATGACCATCTGGTCATTCTGAATGTGGATCAAGGAAGTGCAGAGAAAGCCTGATAGGTCCTGAGGCTTTCACTGTTCATACAAAGACTGTGGCCTGTTACTAGCAGTTGCAAGGCCATATTTACTGGATTACGGGGCTACAAATGCTTCTAGAGCTTTTTGAGGTTATTATCAATTTCAAAGTTCCTTTTTCTTTGGAGCTGGGATGTCTTATGGGAATATGTTATGACATTTAGTTCAATTAGTAATCTCCTGATTATATCAATTTTGATTTTAGGATATTATAAAATAATTTTCTCAGATTTTTCTTCTAGTTTCCAGAACCTTCATACATAATTGGCCATAGTCCCTGAGCAGTTAATGCAGTTTCCTATAAAACTCACATTTAATCTTTGTTTCTACTTGAATTTAATAGTAAACCCATTACCAGTTCTAAGGCTTTTAAATATTATGCTGATCGCTGCCAATTGTAGTCCTAGGGACATATTTACATAGCAGGTGGAGAGATGCCTGGGCTTATTTTGTGTACTATGGCCAAAAGCAAATTCAAGCTGACTCCTTAGGCTGTAAAAGCAATGCAAAGGTCTTATGTCCTCCTTGGACATGATTACACTGTTGAAAGGTTTAAAGACCTCTCAGATAAAAGAGAAACTTGAAATAGGCCCAAGAGATGCATGGAATCAGAATAAGCCTAGCACAATATGTAGCTATAAAATGCATTGAGAAAAAAGAAAGTATCGTTGGAGTTTAGGAAACAATTTTGAAATAAGTTCCTGAAGAAATATAAAAGTAAAAATATATTTCTAAGAAGTCTGTAAGACAGTATGTTTCAGTTATAGAAAAGATTAAAAAACAAAAAACCCAGAAAACTTTACCAGAAGTATATCCTTCTACGAAAACATAAATGATGCAGGTCTTTTAATTACCCAGTATAGTTTCGCACATCAGAAACACCAGATTGTCTTACTAGGCATTTACTAATGTGTCAACTTACACAATTTTATCTTTTGAATACATGAAAATTGTGATAGGAAGAGGACAAAGGAGTTATTAAAATAGCTAAACATTGCTAAAAGTATCAGAAGCATGTTCATATAAGTACTTAGTTGAATCTGTTCATGTTAAATGTGATTTCTGATTAATTTTGTTGATGTTACTATTAGCGTGTAATGGATCAACAATCCATTAATAGGGACCATGGCAGTCATTACCACCTTTGGCTGTACTAGACAATCAAAATTAATTAACATTGGAAAACATTTCCTTGGTGGATATGATGAAAAACAATAGGAAATTTAACACTGTCAAACTTCAAGGACAACAAAAATTCCCCAAAAGAAAAGGGAAAAAGAAAAACATGGTAGAAACTGTTGTTAAAGATCTGCTGTCTGTGCTCAAAAAAACCTCTTCAATTCCAGGTTTGAATAATCTAAATTGAGCTGGTTGCAGTTCTAAGGAGAGAGAGCCAAATAGGTAAGCAGAGGAGAAGAGGCTTTAGAGGCCCTAAAAGATCTAATAAAACGCTGAATAGTTCTCAGACCAATAATTATGCTCCAGAGGTATATTGGGAATTTTTTTTTTCTTTTTTATTTGGATCTATAAGTCTCTATTTTTTTCTATGACTAAAGAGTTTTAATTTATAAATTTGCTTTTCTGTGTGTAAACATTCCTTAACGCACTTGTCATGAGAAACAGAACTTGAAGGTTTGGTAGCCAAAAAGGTGGAATGATGGCAACACAAGTTCTGCAGCTCTCAGTGGTGTTTTCAAAAACACAGTTCATGTTTTTGTGTTGTTGGGCCTCAGGATATTATTTCATGAAAGGGCTGGTATGCAAGGAGTAGGATTTATGCTTAATTTCAGAGGTCCAAAACATATGTATGGAATCTTCAGCTAATTACTTCCACCTCCTACTCTAACCAATCGACAAAAGTAGACACCTCTAGAGTGTGACTCATCAACATTAAACAAGTATCTCAGAAGTTAAATGGATCACATTTGTAGGTGTTTCTCTCTATTAAATAGGAAAAGGGAATCTGGGGATTTTTAGTTGTCTAAAAATAGACAAGTAAATGAATTCTATCAAAAGACTCTTCTTTCTGAAAGGCCAAATACTAGATCTGATTTGTCTTGTATTTCAAGTTCAGTTGCACACCTTCAATGTTTATCTCCAAACACAAGATGCTTTCCTGAGTCACTGCTCATGACTAGTCTGTTTCTGGTTCCACACAGGAACATAAAAGCGTTTTTCTGCTAGCCTTTAGCTATACCAAAACTTAAGGTTCCTGCAGCCCTTTGTATAGCCTGGAAGATTTGGGGACTCTTTGGCCACAGCCATACAGCTGAAGTATCTTATCCTCCAAAAAAGGGTGGCCTATATCCAGGTTGCCTATTGAAATGAACCCAGTTATAGTCACTCCCAAGCCACAGCTGGGAATTTTCTGGATTGAGCATGTCTCTAGTCAACCATGCCAGGAAGCTTTTTTACATGTCAGCAGGAGGCCTCCCTCTGGCATTGTATCTTCCTTGGACCTCAGATATTGTAGCCTCCTCTGTGGTCTTGTCTCAGGCATCATCTCCTTTCTGTTCCTCTGTGGAGTCCCTGGATGGGCCCCGGACACAGTTCATCTGTTGTTGTAGCTTTGGCTGTTAATGGATTCCATTACTGCCACAGGGTTCAGACCTTGTGGGACTGTGCCTTTTGATGAGGGCACCACCTATACTGGGATCACCCTTGATTTGTGGCTTGTCCCTGTGAGTGGAGCAACCCTGTTCTTGCTGCTGCCTGCCATTTAGTATCTGTATCAACCTGACTACTGTGAAAATGGATTAAACAGATGAACTGGGAACGATCTTGAAGTGATGAACTAGTGCTTTTAAGGAACAAGCCTTCTCAGAAGTAGAATTTAAGATTTATTCTCTCTAGATAGTAATTCTCATGTGTGCCTACAGTGATAATTTTCATGTTCTCTTTGCCCACACAACAAGAGTAGAAGACTCAAAGTGTATCAGTGATTTGATGAGTATGTAAACTGGTCAGGTTATGGGAATATATAGCTGTTTTCCTTTTGCTTCAAGTGAATTCTTTCATAGATAACTGGGCTGCTTTGGAGTGAACATAAATGACTGAGGAACTTTTATATCCTTGAAGCTTGCTTATCTTTTCTGTTAAAATTGGTTTCAAAGTAAAAATTAGTCTAGTTTTGCATTCCCATATATTTCTTATGACTACAGGAGGATGCACTGCTTTAAGTCAGAAGAGTGTTGCTGCCAGCAGCATCTCAAACGTAAGGACCACCCTACATTCAAAGTTCCATAAATAATACTGATGCTTGCAGGGAAGGTAGTTTCAAGTGTTCAGTCTACATTTATCTGTTATGGTGAACAGCTTTCTTTTATTATGGCAAGTTCTCATCTTGTTTCAATAAGACATATGTATGAAAAGGGAACATGAATACGATAGCTTCATGATCTCTTCAAAGAGATGTTCCTTCAGCACAAACACTGGCAGCAAAACTGTTAGATGTAAATTAAACAAAAAAGAGAAGCTCTCCTATACTTATATCATAATGAAACCTTAGCCATATGAGGTTTTCCTCCTTTGGCACTGTCACTGATAGGCATTTCTAAAGATAGAACATTTCTAAAGATCAAGTTAATCAGAACAGAGAGATTTTGTGGATGCCTTTAACCCTAATCCATCAATCTGAAAGCATTTAACATGTCTGTCAATCACATTTATTCTGCAAAAGTTAGAATACAATGTTCAAGGGAAAAAAAAAGTAGTATAAAGAGCAACTTGACAATTAAAGTGTATAGGAAGCTTTGGCTCACCTGAACAATGAATATATGGATATATTTATAAATGTTTATGTATTGATTAAGGGGGAAATTATTTGAATGTTATTTTTTTAAACTTTTGTGATAGATCCTTTTGTGTTATCTAAATATTTTAAAGGTTAACTTTCTAAAGAACAATCATGCTTACCTACCTGAATTATGACCGGATTTCCAATAGTGACCAGTGCTTTCATAAGTAAATATCACCAAAAGACAAACTAACAACATCTCTCTTGCAAAAGTCTGCAAATACCAGAGTTTGTGTTAAAATGTAAGGTAAAAACTTACGTATACAGTCACTGATAGCTCGCCATGTGTGAGCATCTCAGTTTAAAAGAGGAAGACATGCAGAAAGTTTACTTTCCACAAGGCTTCTTTGGCTTCCAATGCACACACTTTAGTCTGTTGTTCTACTCAAACCATACTTCTAGGGGCTACACAAAACCCTTATGTCCATAGGCTTTGAAACTGGGCTTGCTGTTCTGCAGTTGGGAGAGTTGTACAGTACTCCCAAATAATGAAGGTTGCAATTAAATTAAGAGTTTATTTCTGATTGGTAAATTTCTGTTGCAGGACTTCTTTTACTAGTGTTTTAGTATTTTTAAAGTTGGTTTTATATATAAGTCTGGTGCCATGGGTTATTTTTCTGATTTTGGCTATGTCGTTATTCAAATCAGAAGAAATAAAGGAAAAATCAGATAACAATTTTACATCATCTTGAGGGAGGCTTTTGTGAAAGCATCCTTATTGTGAGTGTGAGATAGAAAAATGTGCAAGATTCTAACAGAGACAGCATACAACACTTGAAAAACTCTTGTCTAAAAAGTGCCTCTGTTTTATGAAATGTTCCTTACCTAAATAAAATAATGTCACTACATGGTTTGATTTAGCTATTGACTTGTGTTCCCGTTTCTGATAAAAACGAGGGGTTTTTGTTTTCTGTTTTGTTTTCTGTTGTATTTGGATGCAAAAAAGTAACATAGTCTTGAAACTAATAGCAAATTATTTTTGCACTCATACTTGAAAGACATACTGATATTGTGAATATAATATTATTAAGATTCATTATGAAATTACCATGACAATTAAAATCAGCTGTGAAACACCAGTTCAGGAGTAACTCTCTCATTTAAAATAATACCATTAGTCCTTGTCATGCAGAGAAATGTAATTAATGTAAATTTAATTTACATATTCCCTGCCTAATTTTTTTCTTTAATCTTGTAATCACCACAAGTAATTTTTCAAAAAGGTGACCTTAATAAGTGATTAACATTTTTCTCAAACTCAACCTAACAATGTTAGTTTACTATTATCAGTGTTACTGTAAACAAACAAAAACTCCATTGTAAAAAGAGATGCTCAAAAAGCAGAGCACCTTAAGATAATGGTAAAACATGCATTATTTCGAAGAGTCAAGATGATAGTAAACACATTAAAATATACATATGTAAATACAGTCACACAGTTCGCACCTACTGTGAACCTCCTTAAATAGTTCTTATTGACCAACAATTACTATCATGCTGCCTAAGGTATTTTTTCTAATCAGGCAGAAAACTCTGAGTCTGGGATTAATTATTTGTAATAGACATATGGGCTAAATTATCTTCCTTCTTCTGTATGAATTATTCACAATCAGATTTCTCAAATATAGTAATTATTCAAAGACTATTTTCTGCAGACACTGGTGAATAGCATGTTCACAAAATATTTATTCTGAGTGTATTTTAAAGATAAAATCACAATTCTGTTCTCATTTCCATGGGTATAAATCCACAGAAATAAATCTTCTTGTATCAGTGAATAGAAGACCAAAGCAACTGAACCAATTGGGACACACTAGGAATTCTCTAAAACGCAAAGAATTTCCAGGGCCAGAGAAGCCCAGCATTGAAAGTATAAATATTTAAAGTTGCTGAATTTGTTATTCATTTTATTTGAATATTCTGTGATTGCTATAGAAAATTATTCTCATTGGCACATATTCCTTCCAACAACCCATTTGCTAGAATATTCACAAAAAGGCGAACATAAAGCAGTGAGTACAAGTGAAAGGATTCATTTAAAAGTGAATATTCACAGGGAATTATTTGCCCAGCTGGCAGAAATAATGGTGGTAGCTAGAAGTAATTACTGGATATCTGAACTACATAGTTTTAGCCAAAACTCAAAAGCTTTTCTGTGCAAAAGGGACTCATGGAGCTTGGGATATTTTAAATGAGCTTTTGATATTTCTTCAATCATAGTTCCATGTGACATGTGGTTCCATTGCTAAACTGGAAGAAAAATTCACTGTCTGGATCTGATTCTGCTCTGAGACACATGAATGTTGAATTTATCAATGTAGTAGGGTACAATCACAGGTAGCTACTAAGGTTGACATCACTACCAGGTATTGTATTTCTACAAGTTTTAAAACCAAATGTTGCAGTCATAAATTTAGACTTCAGTCATATTTTTTTAAACTTGTGATGTGATACATAATGGCAATAATTCACTAATAAGCTAGGTTTAACAGCAAGCTTCATCATATTCATAGTCAGCATAAGTCAGATGTTATTTTTGACTTTCCAAAGTGTCATAAAAGTTTTCTTATTTGGTTGCTTTTTTTCCCCAAAAAATCTAGGATGTTTCTTGTGATCTTTCATGCTGTGGATTTGGAATTTAACATTCCAATGTTATATGATCCTCTTATAACATTCCTCCCAAATTACGTGACTATTCTAAGGTTGTTTTAACTTGTTCAGGCAGATTTCAATAATAAGACTTATAATTATTCACTATCAACATGTATTCTGCAAGAGCATTAGACTATTTCTTAATGCAATTAGTTGGAGTGTTAACAAAAAAGATAACAGAAAAAGTTTTTGAATGGGTTGGCTCAAATTACTTCAATGGAAAAGTAATATGCAACTGCTTCCACGTTCTAGAATGAGACTTTAGAATCATGATATTACATCCAGCAAATTAAATTAAGAAATGTAAGGTTTCCTTTGTCTCATATTCCTGTCTTTTGAAATGTCATTCTGTGATCTTGTCAACATGATTTTACCATTTTACAGAACCTGTCTATCTACATGAAAATTGGTTCTTATCAGCCAGTATTACTGGTAGCTCATGCTTAAGAAAACCAACAACAAAAATTAATTGGAATAACATGATTTGTTTAAATTGATACTGAATTGCAGAAGACTCTCCCACAGTTCCTGCTGGCTTAGTGTAACAAATGTCACTAAATTACCTCTAACTCAAACAGGTAAAGACCTACCCACTGAATTGCCCAGTACCTAGACACTTCTGCTACCACCTTCAGTGTTTCCCACATTCTCTGAGTTTTTAAATCAGGACTTGATATCTTCTAGAAGATAGTCTTTAAACTAATGAGACTCCAAAGGGAACAATTCTGGCATTAGGGCATATGACCTGTGTTATTCAAGAAATCATAGTCTAGAGAACCAAAACAGTTATATTTAGTCCTAGATTAGATAAGTAAAATATTTCATTCTGAATTTGAAATATGTTATTCTGAAATTCTTTCAAGATGCTGAGGTATTCCATTTTCAGTCCACCAACAGTGTTTCACAGTTATAACAAAATGCATTGTTTACTAAAAATACTTGACACAGCTACCAAGGGCTCTGTATACGCATTTTCTTCTTGCTACTTAAATGCAGTCCTGTGCCTTTTGTATCAGATGTAGTCCATGGGTACAATGTGTCATAAGTAATTTTGTAATAAATTCTCTAATAAGAACTAGTTCTGTAACACGCTTATTGGCAATATCTTGATCAGGCATCTCTCTGGGAAATAAAAAGGAAAGGCAATTTTTGTGGTTGTCACCAGTTATGTTATGTATTTTTAGTCAAAAGTCTAACAGTGAGAAAGAGGGAAGTGAAGGTCAGGTAGTGGGAAGAAGAGAGTGATCTAACTCTTCTCCGACTTGCGCTTTTGTACAGAATTCTGTTTTACTGACATGGACACAAAAAGAAGGAAAGAAATCAGTTTGAAAAGCTCAAGTAGTTCAGACTAGTAAGAGTTTATCAGTTCTTTTCTCTATTACTACTTTTATTTTGAAATCTTGTCTACAAAGGAATCTTGTCATCCAGATGACATTGGTTAATTGACTGTTATTTCCAATATTTATGTAATAACATCACTGGATGTCATACATAAAGGCTTCTACAGGTATTACCAGTTTCTGGTAAGTGTATTATCAGAAAGAGAGAGATTAATTACCTTAACCAAGGTGAGTGCTAGAGAGATGTAAGCTACTGCATGCTCACTACCTTAATGCTCTGGCTGATGCAAAGCTGCCTACTATGGAAATGAAGTTTCTCTTGAAATTGGAAATGCTGTGACATGCTGTTAACCAAAATAAATTAGGTATAAGAAGCTGTGTGTGATGTTTCTCATGAGGTGGGGGGAAAAAACACAGACAATTTCTAACCATAAATGCTGTGAGATTTGCAATTTCTTGGTGTGATTCCACACTGTGGAGCTAGGCTTTAAAGTTTTAATTCTATATTATAATCTTATTTTTGTTCTTTGCCACCCCGTAATTAAATGGCCCACTGGTCAGCTCATGCCTTAAGTGCAGAATCTGTGACAGAGGTTCACTCACAGCTAAGGAAGAAGAGTCATAACATAGATTGTTATTAACACATCAGGTACTCTACTGTGCTCACCCCAGAATTCACAGAGGAATTATTTCTCTCCAGTTTAACCAGCAGCAGGATCAGTTCTCAGTCTCTGTGAAATATGTTTGAGCATTTACTAGACAACCTTACTGTTTATTAGAAGGTAGGCTTCTGCCTCAAAGCATTTTTTTTTAATGAACTGTAGCTGCAAACTATGAGAAATTTCCTGATATATATTTTAGTGATATTTACAATTAAAGGACTAATTTATAAACTTGTTGAGCAAAATTTTTATTGCTTTGCGTCCTGGTTTCAGCTGGGACAGAGTTAACTCTCTTCTTAGTAGCTGGTACAGTGCTGGGTTTGGATTTAGTGTGAGAATAATGTTGATAACACTCTGATGTTTTAGTTGTTGCTAAGTAGCGCTTATCTTAAGCCAAGGACTTTTCAGTTTCCCATGCTCTGCCAGCAAGCAGGTGTGCAAGAAGCTGGGAGGGAGCAGAGCCGGGGCAGCTGACCTGAACTAGCCAAAGGGGTATTCCATACCATGGAACATCATGTCCAGTATATAAACAGGGGGGAGCTGGGCCGGGAGGGGCGGATCGCGGCTCGGGCATCGGTCAGCAGGTGGTGAGCAATTGCATTGTGCATCACTGTTTTTTTTTCCTCCCCCCCCCCCTCTTTTTTTTGTTATATTCCTTTTCATTACTATTATTATATTTCATTAATACTATTGTAAGTACTATATTTTACTTTAGTTATTAAACTGTTCTTATCTCAACCCATGAGTTTTACCTTTTTTTTCCTTTCCTCCTCCTCACTCCACTGGGAGGGGGAGGGGGAAGCGGCTGCGTGGTGCTGAGTTGCTGACTGGGGTTAAACCACAACACTTTGAATAAGCACTGCCTCTACAGAGGACACACAGTGTCAGTTTTTATGTGGAAAACCGTAAAAAATCTATTTTACTTTCAAATAATTCAGCATGGTTAATGATTAATAGCTGTGAACAATATAAACTTTTCATTATGTTTAAGTACACAAGCACATTAAGCATTTCAGAAAATGATTCTTTACTCTTTTAAAAGAATAGAAGTTCTTAACATTTTCACATTGCACTGTATAAGCTGTATTAAGAAGTGTCATTGAAAAATGATTCCTTCTGCAATGATCAGGTATCTCAGGTACAGATTCAGCCATATGTTCACTAATGAAACAGTTAACTAATCACAATTTGACATAAATATGAGAAGTTCTGGTCTGATAAACAATGTTTTGGGAGAGAAAATGCACGGCACGGCACGGCACGGCACGGCACGGCACGGCACAGAAAAGAAAAGAGGAAAAGAAAAGAGAGAAGAGAAGAGAAGAGAAGAGAAGAGAAGAGAAGAGAAGAGAAGAGAAGAGAAGAGAAGAGAAGAGAAGAGAAGAGAAGAGAAGAGAAGAAGAGAAGAGAAGAGAAGAGAAGAGAAGAGAAGAGAAGAGAAGAGAAGAGAAGAGAAGAGAAGAGAAGAGAAGAGAAGAGAAGAGAAGAGAAGAGAAGAGAAGAGAAGAGAAAAAAAAGCTGTTTAGGTCATCCTGAATTCCCTTCTAGTATAGAAGAAATATTTAAACTGTGGTAGCACAGAACATGCTTATATTCATTCTGTTTATATTTGTGACAGAAAGAAGTGAGTATCAAATATTCTCCAAAACTGTAACACATTAAAAATACAGAACTTTAAAATCACTAAGTTCTCAGAAAAATGCTTCAATATTCCAGACTTTCAGCGAAGTATTTAATATACTTTGACTAACTTGATTCAGTTCATGTTGTCTTGAACTCCTGATAGTTGAAACCAAGGTGTCAAAATAATGACAATCCAGTTCTTGCACAATTGATAATCTAGTTGCGCATCTTCATGTGAAGAGAATAAGTTTTTGCATCCTTACCAGTCCTACTGCTTTTGGCTGTAGGCTATGGCTTTTAGGATTGAAGTGTTGTCCTATTAGTTTTTCAAATATTCATTTGATTTTCTGAAGATTAATTTGGCAGTTGTGATACCAAAATCACACGTTATTCACTCCCAGGCTTACCCTCACCTTTACCTCTGTATGTCCCATCCACTTCTTCTTGTACCTTCGTGTGCTTTTGAAGGGCCTTGCCCCTGCTGTGTGAAAAGCCAAACTGAAGTTAGAGAGACACCACCATCATGCTATGTAAATACCATTTTACCTGGTAATCACTGTCACTCCTGAAGCTCTGCCGGAACACATTTGTCTTTAATAGCCCCAGATAATAACTTACATTGCACTACAGCTATCAAATGTAGGTTGTCAGGGTCCTGTAACATTTTAGGATGGGTAGTCTGAGTTCCTAGGCAAGTCAGGAGTCTTTCCTCAGGCACTTATTTACACCAGAAGTTACAAAAGGAACAGTAATAGCAATACAGTACATAAGACCCCAAACGATTCCACTCATACAGGATATATTGTTTTATTGCCAAACCAAAAAACCCACAGTAACAAAACTATATCCATTAGAGATGGAATGAGTAGGTTCTTGTCCTTCACTTCACTAGCCAGGTTTCCTGCTGCAAGGCCGTGGGGTTTCTGTAACTTACAAAGGAGTCTAGTTCCCGCTTTGCCTTCCCTCCGCCTCTGTTTTATGTATTCATATGACGCTACCATTTACATGAAACTGACTGTGTTTAAATGTCCTGTCATACAATAACCTGAATAAACCTAGTACCTGTTTACTTTTAAACTTATTACTCAAGAAATTTTGCATCTGCCATGCCTTTGCCTCATTTTTCATAGCATCAGCTATGCCTTTGTCTTACACTGTCTCACACCGATTGGCATACAGTATCACATCCACGGTGATCAAGCATCTGAGCTTCATCTCTCTTTGAATTGCTACTGCAGAGTAAGAAAGAAAGAGAGAAAGTGCAATACATGTCCTAGTCATTTAAGCAAAATACATACCTAAACAACATTATTTCAGCCATAGTCTGGCCCAAAGAAATTACTGTTTCCTTACAGTTGTAGAAAGTATGTTTATAGATACATGTCAAATCTCATACTCAATTTCAAATGTCAGCTGATAGAGGTTTGAAGCTGAGGATTCTTGACTGAAAATTCAAGGATTCCTTCATCACTAGTTATAGGGAGATTAATATTATTCCTTCTGTCCCTCCCTTGGAACAACGTCTGTTGATGTAGATAAAGGTAAACTATTTTGTCTCCTACACATTATACATGCAGTGATTTGTCATTCCTAATGGTTCATTTGATGGAAATTTTAGTGGATTCAGCATAAAAAAAATACTTCCAAGAAACTCAGACATGATGTAGAAGAGCATCATATAAAAAGCTAGAGGGAGCTGAGTCTACAAAATGTATATTAAGATATCATTTATCACTTCCCTTGTTCTCCATTTTATATTGTATCTGCTATGCTACAGCTATATTACTATTGCAGCCTGTGACCGTGTTCCTGCATCCTTAATGGTATATCAACCTTTGTTTTCATTATTAGGCGGTTATTTTTGGGTGATTAATTTGGGTGTCAAAAACCAAACTGCTGTCTTCCAGATACTATTCTGATCAACTGTGTCATTATCCACAGGTATGAGGTATTTCAATTCTAGCCCATTGTTCAGTTTAGATAATTAAGTTGTCACTCCTTTAAGCAATTTATTACAATACAGTATGCAGTTGTTTTATTATACATGAAAGCCTGTAACGGGCAGGTTCCCATCAGTGGTTTGCAACTTGATTATGTGCATGACTGTCAAAAAAATAAAATAAAATGCATGTCACTAGGAAACAGAATGGAAAGAAAAAGTTAGAAAACAATGATTTATAGCATTTCTAGGGTTTTTTTGATGTTTTCTCAGAACTACAAAGTCTTCAGCTAATCCAATTTACAGAGATTTTTTAATTCACCTCTGAGTAGGTAATTCTACATGATAATTGTGAACTTAATAAGTTAACATGCACTAATTAAATAAACAATGAATAATAGAATATTCAAAAACACATCTATTTGTATTGAGTGAGACCTCCTTCCTTCAGCTAATGATTCGTGAGACAAGAAAGAGACAAAAAGAAGGAAAAGTTTTTCATGACGGAAACCATTGTCTGAATGTGCTGAGTTCAAGAATTTAAGATTGCCTTTTTCAGCAAGAATGTGGACAAAGAAAACTTTGGATCCTATCACTGGTCCAAATGCACATTCCATTGCGTTTGAATGTTGTCTTCCTCAACTTCTTTGGCCAGTGGTATTTTAGTATAATCAGGACATTTTTCTAGCTAACTTTCTGGAGGATCATTTTATAGCTGCTTATTTCAGAGTTTTTTCCTTCAGAGCAGATGCATGTTGTCATTGCTACAGTCAAAATGTTAGCCACTTCAATACTAACCTCTTTACTTTCTAAAGTTATGTTAAAGTGGTTTTTTCGTTGACTGATTGGGTGAGTGGGTTCTTTTGTGCAAGACTGCAAGTCATTTTTTATTCCAAGAAACATTAAAGAATCATTTATTGTGCCTAGGAATTCAAAGAAAATCACAGTTTAAAGGATTACATCAAATCCTATCACAAAGGCATATTTATGTACTTTAGATTGTTTCCTCTTTTTTCTGGCATTATCCACATAATGGGTGACATTCATTTATATCGCTTCAGAGGTTGATCCCTATCCTACATAATGGTCTCCCACACCTGCACAGCTTTTCAATAGCAGAGAACATCAAGGATGAAGTACTTGAAATGTGCACTACTGCAGTGATCTGACTACTCCACTACATCTACTGGGAACAGATACATATGTTTTGAATAAATATTTGGTATAAAAATATGTATCTGTGTACATATGCCACTGTGTATATGCATGATATAGATAAACACACACAATATTTGTCATAGCACCCACCTAGAACTGTGCCCTTTCGATGACTTCCAGAGTCTCAAAAGGCTTTTAAATCAGTAAGAAGTCATATAAAAGTGGAGAGAAGTAGCGAATGCATTAGAAAAGAGTGCAGTCTGAAAAAGACAAAATCAAAAGAGGCCAGGAATGAAAACAAGTTAAAACTATCATGAGACCAAACAAAGCAACAAAGTTAGTTCCACATCCATATTAGAACTAAGAGGAAGACTAAGACAGCTTAGTGCTATTATTTATTTGATGGAAAAGTAAACATAATGGATGGTGCAGGGAAAGCTGAAGTAGTTAATGCTGTCTCACTTCACTCTTCCCAAAAAGAAAAAAAAAAAAAAAAAAAAAAAAAATTAATTGTGACCAGACTCCAAGGAAAATTAATTTTAACATGGAGACAGGCATAGGCAGAATGTGTAAAAAAAAAGCTTTAAAAGTGTACACAGATGAGATGCATTCAAATCCACAGGCTCAGATAAAATTCTCCCCAAAGTACTTAAGGAACTAGCTAATACAATCTTGTAATCGTTAGTCATTCTCTTTGACAAACTACTGAGCATGGGGAAAGTCCCAGGGTATTGAAGAAGGCCAAACATACTATTTATTCTTAAAAGGGGGTGGTGAAAGAAGAACCAGGAAGTTACAGATATCAGTCTGATTTCAGTACATGGAAAGAGTCTGAATTTTTTTTAAACCAAACATTTTGTAAGCTCCTAGAAGATAATAAGATCTGAAACAAACAGCCAGCATAGTTACGTCAGTAAGTACATAATTTCCTTCTTTATCAAAATGTCTTCTCTGGTGGACAATGTACATAGTACACGATTTGTTGTATTTTTTCCATATAGGTCATATGGGATGTTCTCATAAGAAAATGAGGAAAATACAGTTCAAATGAAAAGAAACTGTTTCTGAAAAAAAGCAGGGCATTTTCTCAATTCTTTACTAAAAGCAGGTTAATCCAAAAGGAATCTTATATGGGGCTGTTTCAGCATGGTTTTACTCCATACTTACACTAACTTAGATAAGGGAATAAAGAGTATGTGCATGAAAATTTTGAGTCACCCCAAAATAGGAGAAATCGAAAATACCCTTGGGGTGAGGATCAGACTTCAGGATGATCTTTGCAAATTGGAGCTATAGTAAAAATCATCAGGAGGCAATTGAGTCAAGAAAAGTGCAAAGTAACATTTGCAGGAAGAAAAAAATCAAAGTCATCAATGCAGCCTAGAGACAAACTGGCTATGGGCAGTCGTATGGCAGGCAAAGGTTCTGTAGGACAAAGCTAATTGGAGTTGAGGCTATAATACAGTTTCAGAATGATTCTCTGAGAAGTATTCTGTATAAAACTCAAGACATTATTCCCCTCAGTAGTGGGAAAGCTTCATCTGCGGTAATATACCCAACTTTGGGAATGACACCGATACAGACAGACCAAAGACAGTATAAAGCAGAAAAAGATATTTAGAAGATATGATCTAAGATTTGTTTTGTACATATTTTTAAATTCTAAAATAGGAGACTGTGTAGACAACTTGATAATTGCCTTTTGTTTTTTATATGTTATAAATAAGATTATGATCAAGGGTTTTCCATGTCTACTTGGGCAAGGACAAAAGGATAATCTCTTTGGTTAACAGTAAAAAGATATTGCTGGATGTCACAAAAAACTTTCTAATACTGTGACAAGCACTGAAATTGTCAAACTAGGGGAAATTTTGGAAATTTACTTCCTTGGAGATTTTTAGCTGACATTTAAGGGATATAAGACCATAAGAATGGCTGAAACAGGTTACTCCACAGGGTATCCAGGACTTCAGGGGAGACAGCATGACCAGTTAGATGGTTTTCCTGGGGTGAGTGGGGCAATGTTTTCATACTGTCCTGGAGGGGTGTGGGAAAGTGAGTGTGTGGCAGTGGATATAAGTGTCTCCCCTAGAATACATACTGAGACTCCAGTAATTTTTGACTCAGGGAATCATAAACCAGGACCATTTTGCTTGTGTTTAATAGTCTTGAATGGATTTTTCTTCTCTGGATTTTTCTCATGAACCCATTTAAAGTTTTTAGCTTGCACAACATCCAGTGCAAATACTTTTCACAGCTTTATGTGAACTATCTCCTAATGATTGTTTTAAGCCTTCCACGTGGTACCTCCATTTAATGCCTATAGGTTCTTCTCTGAAAAAGGCAGTGAACTCTGTTTCCCTATTCACCATCCGAGTGTCACTCTCAGTCCTCTCTAACCTTCTCTCAGTCATCTCGTTAGCCTGAAAAAGCCAATGATATTGGATAAATGTTTTGTTAGGGATAGGTTAAGTTACAGTGAAACCTCTCATGGGGCAGAGGGTTAGAGTAGATGGATGAGCTGCTTGAAGTCCTTTTAAATATCATGAAATGAGTGATGACCTGTATGATTCTTCTTATTGTTGAAATTTCATGCATGTTCTCCTTACTGCAATCCAAACAATGTCTTAACTGGGATGTAAATAATCTGTTTACTGGGATGGGATTAAGAAAACTAGAGTGTTACAGAGCAGCAAAATGGTGTAAATGGCACACAAATGCCTATATTTTAATCAAAAGCATAAAATATAACTGAAAATCAGATTTTTTTTGACGACTATCCAGTTTTCCATTCTGCAGAAAATAACCTCAGTTTGAGATATGATTTTATAATAAGTTGGTGTCCTGGTTTTGGCTGGGATAGAGTTAATTTTCTTCTTAGTAGCTGGTACAGTGCTGGGTTTTGGATTTAGTGTGAGAATAATGTTGATAACGCTCTGATGTTTTAGTTGTTGTTAAGTAGCACTTATCTTAAATTAAGGATTTTTCAGTTTCCCATGCTCTGCCAGCAAGCAGGTGTGCAAGAAGCTGGGAGGGAGCATAGCTGGGCCAGCTGACCTGAACTAGCCAAAGGGATATTCCATACCATGGAACGTCATGCCCGGTATATAAACCGGGGGGAGTTGGCTGGGAGGGGCGGATTGCTGCTTTGGCATTGGTCAGTGGGTGGTAAGCAATTGCATTGTGCATCACTTGTCTTTTCTTGGGTTTTCTTTCTCTTTTTTTTTTGTTATATTCCTTTTCATTACTATTATTATTATTATTATTATTATTTAGTACTATATTTTATTTTACTTTAGTTATTAAACTGTTCTTATCTCAGCCCATGAGTTTTACCTTTTTTTTTTCCCTCCTCCTTATCCTACTGGGAGGGGGGAAAGGGAAGCGGCTGCGTGGTGCTTAGTTGCTGGCTGGGGTTAAACCACAACAGCTGGCAAAAAATCATATATCATTTCAAAAAGAATTTTTTTTTGACATATATTAAACATTCCCTTCTAATTTTTCCATCAATATTTTGTTAAAAAATTTCTTTATCCTAAAAAACACTGAACTTCAAATAAAGCTTCTATTTCATCAAGAAAAAAGAGTTATTACCAAATTTCAAGAAGTCCTTTAACTTGCCACCTACAAGCTGAATGGAAGCAAAGGATCAGTTTCACATATAAAAATAACTTATTCAGCCTGTATTTCCTGCATGTGGGTTTGCAATAGCAATTGTTATGCATCTGAGGTTGCATATTCTTAATTGCTTAACAAGATATATTACACTAGAACCCTCTTTTTCTCCTTTTTCCATGTTCTTTTAGTGCTAAACTGCAGGTTTTACACACAATACATGTAATGAATTCTGACATATGTCATTATAATAACCTTTATTCAATTATATTAATGGATTTTGAACAGACTGTTGGTAATAGTAGAATGATCATACTACTTTTTTTGACTTAGGAAGTGCAGAAAAAACTAAAACCTTAAAGTATGTGGCTGAGCAAGAAAACCCTTCTATTAATAATTTATCTAGGAAAAAATTGGTCTTAGCTGGCATAATGTAGATTTGACAACAACATTTAGAGTGTCCCATTGGTCTTAAAAAAACCCAATACATAACATGTCTTTCTCTTGAAGAAAATAATGTCAATCATGGATCAGCCCCAGAGAGTCTTTCCCATGCTCTGTGAATCTTGTCATTCCAGAAAACGTAAGGTCGTCTTGTTAGAGGCCTTTGGTTGACAGACATGGGGAGAGGTACAGAAGCAAAGCCTGTTAGTGCTACAGAATCAAAACTGGGCTGTAGTGTTTTTCATATGAGCTTTGAAGCCTTATGAGTATCTATGGGCAAAGCTGTACTTAAAGAGAATGCTAAAGATAAAGTGTTTTGATTATCATAAAGGACATTGGGGAGGTTAAGGCAACATTGCAGATCAGGCTGTTCATGCTTCCACACAAAAACAGAAAAAATGAAAGAAATGTTCCCCAATAAACAGATTTTAAAATAGTCACTATCTTCTTAAAAAGCAAAGCTTAGTTTCTGTAAAAACAAATAATCATTAAATAGTCTTTAAAAATTTTACAGGTCCTTTAGGTCCCAAGAGGTAAAACATCACAACTTCTCTCATTAACTCTTCAGCAGGTCTAGAGTATTGCTGTAATGATGCTGATGTGTCATTTATTTGTTAAATTTACTGCATGTTTTATTGTGCATGTATGAGAGACATCGTAAGGCTTACACACAGGGATTAACTTTGTTGCTGATAGTCTGATTTGTGTTTACTAGGCCTATCCTTTTACACTTTTCCTTTAGTAGCATCTTGATAGTCTTCTAATAAAGAGACTATTTAAAAAAATACTTTAAAAGTATTCATGGCTAAGCACCTCATATTCATCAGATTTTTAGTAACACACCTATTTGCTAGCATATCAAATGATAATAAAAGTTAATTTACATGAATCTGCAATAAGAATTATTTTTAAAACCCTGTTAGGAAAATGTGTGCAATACTTTTAATTCCTTTCATTGCTTTCATTACTTAAATTACACATATAAATGTTTGTTTTTATTGGGAAGCTATATTCCTGCAAACTGAGAATCGAGTTTTAAACACTTTTTCTCTCTTACTATTTCTCATTTAAGAAATTCAGCTGGTTTGCAATTTATATTTTCATTTAAGAAATTCTGTTCTCATTTATTTTGTGCAAAATCTCAGCTTTGAAACAATGTAAATGAGATCAGAATGTGACCCAGTGAAAATGGTTTGCCATCAAAGGATTCACACTTCAAGCTGTGTTATGTAGCTTTCCAAAAGTGACATCTGGCCTCTTGGCAGGTTCCTCAGGCAGCTGTGCTAGTGGCTCAGAAATTGCTGATGGGTCTGCCGTATGCAGTACCTGCAGTTTGGCTGCTTCAGGCTTGCTCCAATTCATTGCCCTACTGAATAAAATTTGCTTTGAATTATCTTCTATCTGAAAGTGTTGGCATACTATTCCTTTTTTATTTATTTATTTATTTTATTTAAGCAGAGATGTGGTCAGAAAGGAGGCTTCCAACTTTTGCTACATTAGCTTAGCTAGAGAAAACAACTCTGTGACCTAAGAATATCCCCATGCTGCCAGCTGCTATTAAACAGATCTCCAGAACCTGACATACAGGTCTGTATAACTCACCTAGTGCTCTTGACTATCCGGATGAATCTGCTTTTCTGTACAGCCTGTATAGCTCTGGAGCGGTCTGGAATCAGCTAATCTTGTTTCCTATGATAGAATTTGGTGTACCTATTCATCATTTCATGAAACTCTGAAAGTGATGAAATGTCTATAACGCTGACAGTATTTATAAACATGGGTTGCATTCAGGGAATATTTGGCTGTTTGGTATGTTAATAAGATGAAAAATGGGACAAAAGTTCCAAAGACTGACAGGCATAAGACCACAGAAAGAGTTTTGTATTCCTTAACAGGATGCTTTAATCAAACTGGTTGTCTTCTTTGTCTGCACACCTGTACACAGAAACATTATTTAACAGTTGTATTGCTTTAGCACCTAGAAACCCATACTTACAATCAGGTATTAATTGTGCTAAACTCCGTACACTCATAGAAATGAATAATAACAGCAGTGCCTGGCAACAGTTATGCCATATCCAACAGCTCCTCTCCCCTCCTGCTCCACTTTAAGAACTAGATACCATGCCCCGATTATCACAGTAGAGATGCAGGAAGCAATACACAACTGCTTTGCAAGTGTTCTCGAAGTCAATAGTATAAACTCTGAAATAATCTTTCTAATCATTAAGCTCTTGAAAGATTTTAATCATTATTACATATCCAGCAGTAAATGTATTAAACACAAAACCACAGAGAGAGATTGTTTTCAAAAATGATTTTAAAGTCAGCATGTACTCAGATACACACTTATTATAAATATCCCTAAAGCAGAGTAGCTAAGCACACATTAGCCAGGAAATAGCAAAATTTAGATCATATATAAAATATAAGCTCTGCCACTCTAAATGAGGATGACAGTACAGACTATTACAAGTAAGCCATGCAACATAATGCTTCCTCTGCATCCTGTGCGATGCATCCTGTGCGATGGATGGAGTGTGGTGGGTTGACCCTGGCTGGTAGGTAAGCCCCCACTCAGTCACTCGCTCGCTCTCCCCTAGTGGGATGGGGGGAGAATTGGAAGGACAAAAGCAAGAAAAACGCATGGGTTGCGATAAAGACAGTTTAATAAGTAAAGGGGAAAAAAAGAAAACATGAGATACAAAGACAATCACTCAAACCCTCCCACCAGCAGACTGATGACCACCCAGTCTCTGACCAGTGGCTACTTTGGAAATGTTAGCACAAATTTATAATGGACAAATCACGCCTGACCAACCTGATTGCTTTGACTGGATTTGAGGATTGGGAAAGGCAGACGATATCTAACTCTCTTGATTTTAGCAAGTTTTTTGACATGATCTACTTATATTGTTGCATTCAAGTTGGAATGTTACAGTATAGATGGGTGGACAAGTAGCTGGGTGAAAAACTGGTTAGGTGCTTGAGCTCAGAAGTTACTGATTAATGAAGTCTACTCTACCCAGAGACAAGCAGTGTACCGCAAGAGTCTATCCTGGGACCTGTCCTGTTTAATGTCTTTGTCAATGATCTGGAGGAGGTAAGAGAGTGTACACTCATCAGGTCTGCAGATGACAACAAATTGTCAAGTGCAGTTAATATGCTTGAGGACAGGGCTGATATTCAGAGCTGGAGGAATTATCCAACAGAGACCCATTTTGAAAATCAACAAAGACAAATTCAGAGTCCTACATCCAATACGGACTAATCCCCTACAACAGTACAGGATGGGGACTGACTGACTGAGGAGCAGCTCTTCTGAAAAGGACCTGGGGATCCTGGTGCGCAGCAAACGCAATGTGAGCCAGCAGTGTGCCCTGGCAGCGGAGAAGCCTGGCTGAGCTGTATGAAGGGGAGTACAGCCAGTAGACTGGGGGAAATGATTATCCCCTTTTACTCAGCACTTGTTAAACTGCATCTAGAGTTCTATGCCCAGTTTTGTGTCCCCCAGTACAAGAAAGACATTGATAACCTGGAGCGAGTTCAGCAGAGGGCCTCCAAGCTGGTTGGGACTGGAGCACCCGCCCTTTGAGGAGATGCTTGAGGGAGCTGGGCTTGTTCAGCCTGGAAAAGAGGTGGCTTTAGGGGGTGACTTGGGAGCTGCCTCCCCAGTACCTATGGGGAGGTTAGCAAAAAGACAGGGGTTTGGTGCATGGAGGGATGATGAGAGGCAAGGGGCATATTTTGAAACAGAGAGTTTCAGACTGGATGGAAGGAGAAACAGTTTCCCCATGACGACAGTCAGGCAGTGGAACAGGCTGCCTAGAGAGGTTATGCAGTCTCTGTCCTTGGAGATTGCCAAGACCTGACTGGATAAAACTCTGAGCAACCTGGTAAATAACCCTATTCTGAGCAGGAACTTGGAATTGAGACCTCCTGAGGCCCTTTCTAGCCTGAATTATCTGGTGAACTTGTTATTCTGTAGAGACTGTCACAACTCAAGGAGCCATTGAAAGTTGCTGTGTAGAAAAGCAAAATGACCAGCAAGAGCTCAGTGGATTGGAAGGGAGATACCTGATTTTTCTCTCTAAAAACTTTTTTTTTTCCCTAGTTTGTGTTACAGTAAAATTTACCGTTAGAGACTGAACACCCTTTTGATGGTTTTGGTGTGATCATTTCAAGAAATCACAAGTAGATCCACCTCAAGAAACTGAATGTCACCGGATTCTACATCATCTTAACAGAGGTATAATGACTTATAATATTTTTCACTCCTGTATGTTCATAAGGGTCAACTACAGGGGGCTTGAGTCCTCCTTTCTGCTCCTGCAATTGTGCGAGGGAATTATTACCAATAAAATGTTCCTTTAGAAAACAGCTATGAGATTGTCTATGCCAGGAATATAGTTAGAGGGGATTTCACTGTTTTTCTGAAACTGAGAGTGAAAGGCAGAAGTTTTCTTGTAGTTTCACGGCTTCAATACACACGCCCATTAGCTTACTAGTCTTGCCAGAAATGAAACTGTGCATCAGAGCTTGTTATTTTCCTTCATGTACCCAAGCAGACCATTTGTCTTACCTTTCACTTTTTCTGTAAGGTCCTCTGAGTGTTTAAATTAACTTTTTCTATCTGCAGTGATGTATTATACATTTTCTTTTTACTGATAATGCAGCTTTCTTTTAGTACAATATAGGAGATGAAGAGAAGCTTAATATGTGTATCATTGGGACTATATAACCTGATTGCTTGTGATTACAGGGGAACTGGACCTAATGAATCTGACAGACCCTGGCAGCATTATGCTCTGTGCTCTTGCTTCCCCACCTCAATGACATATACACTGCTTGCATGCCTAAAACATAGTCTTCCTTCCTTAAGTCTTAGACAGCCTATAGGACAAAGCTTTCTGCTGGATAAGGTATGTATTGGGTCTGGCTGAGATGGAGTTAATTTTCCCCATAGCAGCCCTTGTAGTGCTGTGCTTTGTATTGGTAGCTAGAAAGGTGTCAATAACACGCCAGTGTTTTGGCTACTGCTGAGCAGTGCCTGCAGAGAGTCAAGGCTGTCTCTCCAACATTCCCCCCTCACCAGCAGGCTGGGGGTGGGCAAGATCTTGGAAATGGACATAGCCAGGACAGCTAACCTAAACTGACCGAAGGGATATTCCATACTATATGACGTCTGCTCAGCAATAAAAACTAAGAGAAAGGAGAAGGAGGGGGAGTATTCGTTATTACGATGTTTGTCTTCTGGAGCAACTGCTACATGTACTGAAGCCCGACTTCCTGGGAAGTGGCTGGACATTGCCTGCTGATGGGAAGTAGAGAATGAATCTTTTGTTTTCCTTTGCTTCCGCGCACAGCCTTTGCTTTTGCTTTATTAAACTGCCTTTATCTTGACCCATGAGTTTTTTCCATCTTATTTTCTCCCCCTCCCAGTCCTGCTGAGGAGGGGAGTGATAGAGTGGTTTGGTGGGCACCTGGCATCCAGCCAAGGTCAACCCACCACAAGGTAATAATATATTTTATTTATCTACAAAACTCACTATTTTATTTTATATTACTCAGAGTTAAAATAAAACTTATGTGTTGTTGGTAAAATATATCCATTTTAAACATGTGTAGATAAAATGCACACTCTGGAGAAACTTTCATATGACCACCTTTCCTGTACGCTGTTTGCTCTGATATCATGCAGCAGTATTCAGCATCTGAATATGTTAAGCTTTTATCTAATCATTGTGGCAGGTACACCCACCCTGATAGAGACCGAAACTCTTTGACCAAAGAAAAAACCCTAGAAACAGCGGTTTGGGGGTCGAGCCACCCAGCTCGCGTGGTGACTGTGATCATGTACACACTTCAGCCGGTGACAACCTTCACATACACACCTCAGTCGAGGGACAGAAAAGTCAAGGCGCTTCAGTCGACAGACAAGGCCCTCAGCCAATGGAACGCCTCCGTTGAGAGAAGTTTCTAGACTGCTGACCATATATGGCCACACATCAGATTTGACTAGGGTATAAACAGAGCCCCACTGGAGGGCAAATTGAGTCAGCTCTGCTTGGAGCAGTGGGTCTACAGTTGGGGAATCTCCCCTTGGGTTAGGATGCTGCCTAAGGAAACTCCTTAAGGTTGAGAGCCCTCATCTTTTAGGTGAGTGATATGCACATTTTGAGTCATCATTTCTAAAGCTTAAGAATTTTTAAGTCGGTTGTGTAGTATTAATTTCCCCTTACATCACTGAACCGGTGGTTTACTAATGTTGTTGGAGTTCTAAATTATTTTGGTTAAAGAATAAATTTTGTTGAGTTTAACCCTTGTTTAATTTGATTTTGTGAACCTCTGTGACAATGATCTGGAAAAATAGTGACATAATACATTATTTTGAATTATTTATTAGTAATGATGGTTATGCAAAAAAATGGAATCTAAATATGTATGCTTGCTATTAATACATAGCACATGGAAGAGATTTCCCCCTGTGTTTAACTGACTCTTGTCCTGTTCAAGATAATAGATTTAGGTTTTGCTGAAGTTATCTTACATAACCTCAGTCATGTAATTAGGCAACTAGTCTAAGTAGTCAAAAAGGCTCAATCTGCAGCAACTGGAGAGCAGGAGATAGCAAGAAAATCAGTTGTTAATTAATTTAATTATTTATCAGTTTGTATAATGCATAAGATATATAACAAATAAAAATATACAACATGCTATGTTTTATATATTCTGTATCTTACGTTGTACATAATGTGTATATATAGTTGCATATGTATGTCTGGATATACAGCAATATGGACAGGAAGAGACAGTGTGCCCTCTGGGACACCCTCACGTTAACTCCCTCTCTGCAGAGAAGATGATTTGGCTCCTCAAGGGGAATGGCCTCCCTGGTCTCTCTGGCCATTGTCTCATTGGCTATGGAGAAAGCCTGTGTGCCTAACTTGTACAAGATGAACCTCAGCATTAGTTTTCTGTTCATTCACATGCAACATCTATTTTCTAGGAGGCCTGCCTTAAAAGACCGGAAATTCATACTTCTGATACAAGTGATCATTTGCTCTGCCCCTAACCTGGTGCCAATGTAGAGGCACAATTGATTGTCTCAGTGTGAAGTATAACATATGATGGATATACAGAACTGTTCCTTCTTTAAATGATAAATTTCTAGTTTGCAAGCAACATCTCAGAAGCAAACATGACAGATGGTAATAAATCTAAGTAGCCACTCTAAACCCAGAGTCTCATTATTTTTAAACTACTTTAGCAATAGCATACTGAGGAGCTGTTTTAAGGCAGCTCTTGCAATATAGGAGAAAACCAAGTTTTTAAGACAGAAGAATTCTTTCTTGGCTAAGAACTTTGCCTTTGTTACTGAGATTTTTTAGTTTTCTTTCCTATCTGAAGAAGCCGGTTCCTCACTGAGGAACAACTGTCAACAGAATTATGCTGATTTGAACTGTCTGATGATCCTTCTGGATGCTACTAAGCATCTATGCTTCAGGAAGAGTTTTCAATCACAGTAAACACCTAACTCTTTGGCCCAGAAGATTATTGCCAAAATTAAATGGTTTTCATGGACAATTATAAAACATTTTACAAAAAGCACAGTGTTTTTTATTATTTTGTTTGGTTCCATGGTTCAATTGCAGACCTCTTACCATAACCCTGACTACTCAATAGCCTTTTCTTTCTCTCTATAACTTCTCAGAAGCAAATACTCATATCAAGTTAATATAACTCGTAAATACTGACAGCAAATAGAAAGCTGCTTTGAGGTCATATTTTATCAACCATGACCTAAACAACATGTGCTAACCACAGCTATACTCCCATCAGTAATACACGAAACTTTTCTGTGGGACAGTGTTATCATTAACTGAGTACTCTCAGGATAAAAATGGTAATGAATAAACCTATATTAGCTTTTTACAAACTAGGCCACAGAGACAACTATGTAAATACTGAAGATGTAAAATAATGGAATAGCACTATAGGCCCACAACCCTGCCATGAATACCACCCTTCATTAACTTTTACTTTCTTGTGAGGTTGGTTCAAGTCTCATAATAGACTTCAAGTTCTTACTTGAAAAAAAACAGGATAAAGAAAGCTTTACAGAACTCCCAAGGAAGCTACTCGGTCCTTCTGAGGCAACTCTGCAAGAGAGCTTCCAGTTTAAGAGGTTAAATGCGAGGATGGAAAGAGGAAAAGAAGGGGTCTGGGCTTTAGCAAGTGAGTTGTACCACACTGTACTCTTAACATTGCATAGTGCCTCTCATTCAGCCTAGAGGGAAACATTTCACACCAGAGCCATTGTCCTAATCCTTCCTGGAAAAGACTATCAGATATCCTGCTTGTCATCTTAGATGGCTTTGTCTGACCAAGAGCTGCACTGCCATTAGGCAATCATATGCATAATATACTCAGTCTTTACAAAATAGCTAAACGATATTCCATCTCTTTACAGATCTCCCATCTGGGATGTCTGAAATAGTGATGAGGCTAGCAATGTTCTCTAACCTTACCTTAAAAGATCTGTTTTTTTTCCTTCGGTGTACTTGTACAGCTGTTGCCAATGTAACGGAGAAGTTATATTCTAACTACAGAGTTCTGCGATACCAAAATCCTACTGTAATCTACTTGGACAGATAAATCCTTCACAGTATTTAATGTATACCATCCATGTATTCTATTTGCCACTGCTGTTTCTCCTCAATATCTCCTCATTTGCTACTATTGCATTTGTATTTCCTATCAGTATAATTGTACATTGGGTTCACATTTTTCCCTGTTAAGAAAACATCTAAAATTCAAACTCAGCACTCTGTACTAGCACAGTTAAACCATGGGATACTTTTCTGATAAAAAACACTATGTTGGATCTTCAGCTAGTGTAATTCAGTACAACTATATTCTTCATTATGAGGGTGGTGAGGCACAGGAACAGGTTGTCCAGAGAAGTTGTGGATGCCCCATCCCTGGAAGAGTTCAAGGCCAGGTTGGATGGGGCTTTGAGCAACCTGGTCTAGTGGAAGGTGTCCCTGCCCATGGCAGGGGGGTTGGAACTAGATGGTCTTTAAGGTCCCTTCCAACTCAAACCATTCTATGATTCTATGAACTCTATAAAATCAAAAAGAGAACTACAGTGATTGAGACATTTTGAAAACATGGCCAGCTATTGACCTCTTCAGACTTTTCTCTGAGAACATGCAATCTTGAATGCTGATATTCTTTTGGCTATAAAGAATCTCAGAAATATTTCAGTTATAATATATTTCATTTAAAATCTAAAATTATTGTATCATAAGTTACAGGATATATTAAAGTTTGAGATTCTAATATAATTCTTATGAGGCAAGGAAAATTAGAACAAAAAATATATTTTCTATTTTAACTTTTGTGTGTATATTTTTTTTACATTTTCACAAACTATTAGAAACGTTTTCTAAAAAGGGGTAGTTGTCTCATAGACTTACATGGATTGTTGTCAACTGCTATATAGCTGCAAATTTTAAAATACAAGTTTTCATAAAACTTATTTATTTGCCATTTCCCTTCTCCTTAGAAAAAAATTGTAGTGTTCTTTATTTATATATGATTCACAGTATCACAGTGCTCTTAAAATCTTTAAAAACACAAAATATTTAAAGTATCAGTCTTTTCACAAGTCAGAAAAGAAGCATAGCAATATCTCATTCCTTCCGACAGAAAATAAATGTGAGTGAATCACTGTGACATGGGAAAGTATGGGCTATTTTTGCTACACAACTGAATCTAAATCAAGGTGTGATTGAATAAGAAATACTAAGCAAATACTAGGAAGTTTACGATCTAAGTATCAGATAACATACAATTAATGAATGAGTAATGTGAACAAAATGGAAAAAAGAGACTGCGAATGGCTAGTAAGAATGAGAAATCAAAAAACAAAACAAAGAATTACAAAAAACCCAAAGCGTGACTTAATTAGTATCAGGAAGTGCTGGATAGATGCTGATGCCATCAGGCCTACAAGATGGTGACGCCAGGGTGCTCAATCCATCAGTCTCAGATCCCACTATCCCACCACCCCTGTCTCCTGACTACAGAAGTGAGTTCTTCTCATGTGGATGGTCAGAACAACAGGCTGGTTTTTTTGCCCTGGTTTAGGCTTCAGTGATCAAGGGCTGTCCAGCAGGTCCCCCAAAGAGCACCAGTCACATGATTTAGATACTTTCCTATCTCTTTTACGGTTTCTTGACCCTGCTTTTCACCCTTTCTTCTCCTCATTGGTTCCTGCTTTTACATCTGTTCCAAAATTTGATATTTCTGTTCCCTCTGTAATGTGAGATGATATCACTGATACTGTTATCTAGGTTGAATCGGTCTTGCAAGATTTTACTCTTCAAAAAGCACCCAGTATTCCCCTCCAATCATCCATGAAGTTCAGCCATTTGTCATATAAGTTGCTCTTAATCACCCCAGTAGTTTTTCACATCTTTTTCAGTTAGCTTAACCTCAGGCCAGGTCCTGGTCATTGGCCTGGACATTTTCTTGCAGCCCTGACAGTTACTAAGAGAACAGAAAATATCTTTCAATACACCTTGAGGATGTTTGCATTCAGCTATGACACTGCAATTAACTTCAACAAGTTACGATGTTTCTTCCATACAGAGCGTCGTCCTGGAAGAAACTAACAGTGGCTGGATAACAGTCATCAAACCTGGATGTGGAAGGAATAATACTCAGAGTCCGGTATTATATATCATAAGTCACACCCAGAGCTGAAGAGGCATTGATTCTTCAGATAAGGCCTTTCCTAGGGCTACCTTAAATGAGAAAAAGAGACCATATGATCCAGAAACTGTAAACTATGAATTCTTGGAGCATATGGATGTGGCAAGCTGGCTTTTCTAAATATCTCCCATTCTTTTCACTGACATACCTGTTATCCAAAGTAAATCTTAGTCATGATGTGCATACACACATAGTGACTTTAATTTCTATAGCAGCTGAGTGCCCCTTTTCAGCCCAATTTCAGGAAAAGAAAAATACTGCAAAGTTTAGGCTCAGTGGAAAGGAGATAATAAAAAACTAATGACACATTAGATCAAAACAGATGTTTCTAATTTCTTTGAATGGATAGAGAGAGAGGCCCAAGGAAGCAGTGATACCATGAGAAAGATTAATTTCTGTAGCTTCCAATAACTTCTGAGAAATTAACATTCCTAAATATAGAAACATGAACATCAAAGAAGAATCTTTCATGCTTTCAACTGTGAGGAAAAAAAAAGTAAAAATAGACATCTGAGTGCCAGGAAAAAAATTAAAAATCAAATAGTTACAGTGTATGTACACACCTCCATATTTGATATACAAGTGCTTTCAGATAGGTGTAAAATTCTGTTTTTAGTAAAGATGTCCATAATTACATTAATTGGGAGATTTACTTTCCAAGACTTGTAACGCTATTGCAACAACAATCTACTAGCTGAGCTCTGTTTGAAAACGTTGTGGCAGGCACTTTTAGCTTTATTTAAGGCTTTTTAATATAAGACTAGTTGTAGTATCTTCTACCAATCTGAACGCATATTCTCACACAAGTAGTCTAGTCGTTGAAACACTTCAAATTGCTAATTCTAGCAAAAACTAGAACTCATAATTTACCATACATATGATGAAAAAATAATTATATGCATGTGAACATCTGAAATCTTGGTTGGCAGCCAAAAAAAGGCAGTAATTGAGCTCCGTTGAGCACTTACTCCAGACAGTGCACAGAAATATACAGCAGCAAAGTATCATAGTGCCAGATCACTTATTTTGCTTAGCCAGTGGCTGTTCCAGTTGCCGCAACCAGGAGACAAAGAGGATGCTCAAGCTGTGCAGTAAGCATATCTCTCTCAGGAACAGTAAATGGGATCTACCTCTACAATCTTGCCCTCACAGCTGCATCACCAGAAAGCCGTTGTCTCTGAAAGGACCTTCCAGTTCTTCCCCCACCTCATGCTTCTTCCCTTCTCCTTTCCTTCTCACTGCCCCAGTAAGAGGAAGATTTAGTTGCTGTGGGTGACTCTGGGTCCCAGGATAGCAAATGGGTTGCTGACCTGGAGAAGATGAGAGGGAGGAGGCATCCAAGAAAGTTGTCAGAAACCATTGTCTTTCCCCTGATCTCTAAATGCCCTGACCACAAGCCAGCACAGAAAAGCCTCCATTGATTTCAGTCTCCAGTCTGGAGAAGCATTTCAGTTCAAATCTCATCTTCCAGGCAGGTGCAACAATCATGACCTTTTACTCAGAAAGGAGTAATAACAAAACCACTTCTTTTTCTTCTTCTAGACAGTGGGACACTCTATACCAGCTATCACCTCTAAGGTGATTGACTCCTTGCTGTTATTCTTCGTAGACAGGATTTCTAATGTGTAGTCCTGAATCAGGCATGTCAATCCCAGAGAAGGATGCTACTGTTCTCTCTCTCATTCTCAAAGCACATCTCAGAAGGTGTGTCTTTTGTGGACTGTTCTTCAGAGGCACCTTTCTCTCTGCATTTACTGCAGTCAGATGTATTGAAAATATTTTTATATTTTCAGCCTTTAGCATGCTTTTCTCCAACTCTTTTTTTTTTTTTGCTGGATTTATAGTAGTTTTATGATTACCTTGCCAGAATACCTACTCTGTCGTGTTTTCTTCATTTGAGCACAACTTCCATTTGTTAAAGGATGTCTTTTTGCCTCTATTAACCTCTTTTACTGAGACATTTAATCATTCTGACTGTTTATTTGTCCCTTTTGGAGCCTTTTTCATTTGATGATTTCTGTTTGCTAATATTACTGTTATTTTAAACAGTCTCCAGTGCACATACGTTGCCAATTCAACCTACCCTTTACATTTCCTTTTAACTAGCATCCTCATTTTTGTGTAGTTCCCATTTTCTACAGTTCGAAGATATAGCAAGGCTTGTTCCCTCCTATAAGGATTTTGAGATTGAATACATCTGCATTAGGACTAATGTCACAGTTGATTCCCTTTTGGTTCTCTGAAATGTTCAGTGTGGAAATATATTGTATTGGAGAAATGTATGTAAATTATTTAAAGCCTTTTAAAATGCAGGGTTTTAGCAACCAGCCTTTTCATATTGTTTTAGACTTTATTGTTCCATTCTTCCCGTTTAAACACAGGCATTTTACTGTGGTGCCTAGAGTAGAGCATGGTCTCCTCTGCAAGTCACAGTTTCCTCTGTGATCAATAGAGACCAAGTGCCAATTTCTAAGGAGATTAACACCTTAAGCGGGCTGAATAGTCTTCTGAAGGTGGTAAGACTTTTTTGTTGACTGTGTAAGGACACTAGAGAGAGTATGTTCTTTAGTCACTATGGTTAAGTATGTAAGCTTATGTGGCATGAATCCAGGCCTAAGACCACAGATTTTAGATAGATAAAAAGCAAATACCGATAGTGACTCCAGCTGCCGAAAGTATTTTATTCATTTTAGCCATTTTAAAGTATTAGTTTGAACATATAATCTACCCAAAATACAAATAAGTTAGAATTATATGTCAATTAGATTTCTGTACCATTGATGTTAGTACTTTCACAGTTGGATGGTCAATGTCTATGTGAGACATATGAAATTTATCTAGTTAAGTTTAACATCACTATCCTTTGTTGTATTTATTTAAGATATACCATGACACAGTTCAAGTAAAATTCAAAGTATAGCAAGAATAACATCTTCTGAATCAACCCTGTATACAGCTTGAATAGATTTGTGGAACACTTTGCTCAGTAAAAAATAATTTTACATTAAACAATATTGAACTAGTCAGGCATAAAATACTATAAAAAATGTAGCAGTTGTGATGCAATGGCAGAATGAACAATGAAGAATTTTCATACTCAAGGAAAGTTGCTGAAGGAAGTACATACTGTTGCACAAGCCTACCTGTCTGTAATTATTACATTTATTGCATTACTACTGGCAGTCTGTTTAGAATCGGTAACACAATGTTTCCAGATATTGGCTTTTCTTTAGATTTATTTTCATACCTCTTTAGAGAAGCACAGGTAGAAAAAAGATGCTAAAAATTTGCTATGGAAAGTCTAGCTCACTAAACATTTTGACACAAGACAAAACATTTCAGCATGTTCAGATCCTACTTGCAAAAAATAAAGAAGAAAGATTATGTTCAGGTTGGCTTGATGTTGCAAAAGATAGATGGAGAGCAAGCTGGATGAATTTTCACTAAAAGGAAGGCCAACTAGAAGACTGCAATCTGTTTTAAACCATTATGAACTTTTACAGGTCGTTTATGGTTTGTCCAGATCAATCCAGAACGGAATAGCAGTGCGCATAAAGGGTCAGCACTGGTGCTCTCAAAATGTGTTCACTGCTGGCAGGTCCATGGTGGAAGTTACACACTGAGAAGCCACCAAGACAGCCCTAGACACAGCCCCTGTGTCGGGCTCTTGGCAGTTAGCCCCCAATAATGTGCAGTGCCTGCTTAGTGCCAGCAACAGATGTGAGCTTGCTTGCTAGCAAATATGCAATGTACACCCATGGTCCTGGGACCACACAGGAGCACAGAAATTAAACCCCAGTTCTTTCTTCTTTACAACCAGACTGATCACTAGCACAGATGTGCACACTGAGTCAACTGCAAGACTTTCTTCTTGCTGCACTGTGGAGAAGTATAAATACTAATGGTCTATGAATTTATTGTTAATTTTTCAAATAGAGATATATGCATAATTTAACATTAAGGTTTTTGTCTTGATATTTAACATTGGTTTCTCTGCCTTTTAACACTTTCTTTTTCTTTCATTCTTGGAGCAAGTGGAGATCTCCAAAAAGAAAATGAAATTTTTTATTTAGTCCTCAGTAGTTCACTTTTCATTCTTCCAGAATAGTCACTTTATATAATCACAGTGTAAATGTCAACAGAGAGACTGTTTAAACATTTCAAGATGGAGGACACATTTCAAGTTGGAGGACAAGGACAAAGATGTACAATTACACAAAGATTTGCAAAGGTTCAACAGCACAATTAAAAAAAAATAGAGTAAAACATGCAAATACTGGTTAAAAAAACCCTTAAAAACCCTTTTCCCATTCAAATGAGAGAAACAGAAATTGCTGTGCAAACTAGGGCAAATGAAATACTAAAGTGTGTCAAAAAGTCTTTGAGAAGCAACTAAAAGCAAAAGACTACCCAGTACACTTTTAAAATAAAATACACTTTTAAAATAAAATGGTTAAGGGGTAAAAGGAGATCCTAAGGAAAAGTCATCTATATGTCCTCTGTTCTTTTCTTGTCTGAAGTATTTGTAAATGGCCACTCTTTTATATAGAAAAATCATACTAAATGGACCTTTAGCCAGGCCCATTGTGTTAGTTTTTGAATCTTAGAGCTGGATTATGTCAATATGGGGCAAAGTTCTTAACACAGCCTGAAAAATCTGCACCAGAAGAAAAGCTACATCTCTATTTCTCATTTGAAACAAGAAAAACAAAGCAAGCAGACAGAAACCTCAGAATAGAGTATCTCAATGTTAATAAGCTCAGTTAAAAAAAAAAAAAAAAAAAAGAAAGATATGTTAATCAGAGTGAGAAACAGCCAAATTGGAAGGCTGTGCATCCCAGCGCCAGTTTGAGCACCCAGCAAACCAAAGCACTCTAACTCAGAGCAGTAGATCTGGCCTTGTAACATCTTAATAACTTTACTGAGAGCACAACAAACTGCATTTATAGCACAGCAGAGCCAGCAAAGCATTTTCTGGAATTCCCGAGTGAGGAACCTGCCTTTATCATCATACTGTTGTTAGATCGAACTCCAAGTCAAGAAGTGCATTTGCTTAAGAAATCAGTTTGCGTGCATTATCATAAAAACAGTGCTTCTGCTCCTAGAATATGTTCATTTTGACTGAGTAGTTGAATGACTCAGAGGGTTTTGAATACTTAATTGAATGAATATTTCATACAAATTCCCTGTGGTACAATAATTTTCCCTGATAGCTACTAAATCTCCAAAGCGAATGCTCCATTTTTACAGCTGTGCAGAGCAGGTAAAATATGCTATTGACATGTTCTAAGGAATATTTAACTAATGCCTCTTTCAGGACTTCTTTTAATTATTTTTTCATATAAAACGCGTTTAAATAATCTGATTAAACATAATGTTTTGCATATTGAGTATTTTTTCTGCTAAAACATACATTTTTGTGCAAGAATTCTGTTTTAAAACTTTACACCTATTGGAATTGTTCAGACATTCAATCCATTAAGTTCCCCACAGTTGTTATGATAATCAATTTATTTTTTTAAGGAAGCAGTGAGTATAGTACAGTTTGGACATTATGTACATTAAAGTGGTAAAGAGTGCTGAGATGAATTCCTTACCTTATGTTGCAGAAAACATGATCTTCTATCCGTTTTGGTCCAGTTCATATTGCAAGTTAGCAGACTGTGTTCGACATTGCCTCTTTAAGCAAAAGTATATTTTTGAGTTTTATTTTAGGCCCTTCATGCTCAAATATGTACATGTATACATGTTTGTACGTTCACTGAAGCTATCGCTTAGCTCTTCTTCTGCCAAATAGGGGTAATATAGAACATCTTCGGTAAAACAGCATCATCTTCTTGATATACTGTAACACCCACTGCTCTGTTTCAGACTGTTCTTGTGAAAAGTTAAATGCCACATTTCAATTTTGTTCCTTAATCAGTTCTGGAAACAGCTAATGGCAGCACAATTCATTGCTACAAATAATGTATTCATATTTACACTAACAGAGAGAAAATTGTTGAGGTTTACCTATATCACATGAAGATATCAGTATCCAGCTTATGTTCAGAAATGTTTTTCATGTGGATGTTGTGTTCCCAAAAGCTCAAATGTTAGAAAAGTGTAGTGGAAGCTAAGTTCAGAAACTCAGATACGAATTAGGTGTTACCTAGTTATGTTTTTCATATCTTATTTTCAGTGAAATTGATTGGAGTTGTGCAGTATTTGTAAGGACAGTGCTGGTTCTTGCAGCTGACATAGATACCAAATGCTTTGATCACAACACGTGCCTGTAGCACAATTAGTGCAGCCAAAGGAAACCATGAATTGACACAGGGAACGCAGTTTTAGGAGATCAAGAACAAGAACCTTCCAGCACCAGCTCTTTGACATCCTCGGCTCTTCTCTTTGAAGCAATTGAATGCTGTATGCCAATTATTTTCTTCATCAGTATTTTCTTCATGGAGGTTTCTCTCCACCAGAGAGGAAAATATGTCTGTGATATAAACAAATCTGTGCTCTAACAATTCAGATAAGATGTGCTAGCATGTTTCTCTGTCTTTTAAATACTAGTGAATTCAAGCCCCCACCCAAGTAATAGAATATGAATGAACAGAAATTTACATCTATATTTTCACTGTATTTTCCACTATATACAAGAAATCCTGGGAAAAGTGGGGAGACAGATGAAGTTAATGTATGTATTTGCATGTTTATATATCTGTATACATGTGTTTGATTATGTAAGTAATTTGCTTATACAAATCAAAGTTACCTTTTTCTCACTTGAACATAACCTTCATTTAAAGGGCATTCTATCTTTTAAACTTACAAATGTTCTTACATGCTATTAAGACACTTGAATCGTAAAAAAAACCAGAAATGAAAGTAATTGTCATTTTCATGCATTAGGCAGCTTTAATCTGCTGGTTTAAGCTTTAAAATTTAAAGGAAGTACAAAATAAAACTTCTGATCAGGTCAGAGTGTTTGACAGGGAATGCAATACACTTAAAGATGTAAGTTGAAGCGAGATGCAAAACAACCACTTTCAGTTAGGAAGCTGAAGAAATGGAAGTGTATATAAAATAGCTAAGCACCTGAAAAAGGAATCAAAATCTGCAGTGCAGCCAACAACTGAGTTCAAACTGTTGATGACATTATGTAGAGGCTGAAAATAGTGACAAAGCTATAAAGCCTTCCCTGAACTCCTGTCACAAAAGGATTGCCTGATAAGGCTGTGTTGTGGTTTAACCCCAGACAGCAACTAAGCACCAAGCAGCTGTTCGCGCACTCCTTCCCCCTCCCAGTGGGATGGGGAGGAGAATCAGGAAAAAAAGGTAAAACTTGTGGGTTGAGATAAGAACAGTTTAATAACTAAAGTAAAATATAATACTAACAATAATAATAATGAAATATTATAATAATAATTATTATTGTAATGAAAAGGAATATAACAAAAAAAAAAGGAAGGAAAAAAGAAACAAAAAAGAACTAAAACCCAAGGAAGAAAAAATGGTGATGCACAATGCAATTGCTCATGACCCACTGACCAATGCCCAAGCAGCAATCCGCCCCTCCCAGCCAACTCCCCCCTGTTTATATACTGGGCATGATGTTCCATGGTATGGAATACCCCTTTGGCTAGTTCAGGTCAGCTCTCCTGGCTCTGCTCCCTCCCAGCTTCTTGCACACCTGCTTGCTGGCAGAGCATGGGAAACTGAAAAGTCCTTGGCTTAAGATAAGTGCTACTTAGCAACAACTAAAACATCAGTGTGTTATCAACATCATTCTCACACTAAATCCAAAACCAGCACTGTACCAGCTACTAAGAAGAGAGTTAACTCTCTCTGAGCCGAAACCAGGACAGGCTGGAGCAGGGAGATAAGTGCATAAAGCTGAATAAAACATGGTAGTGACTGAAAAGCACAGACTGGAACTTAATAGTTAATGCCTGAGGGACAGCACAATGCTTATTTGGAAGATTAATTATCTGAAAAAAAAAAAGACTGAGTGAGTATGCAGACACCCCAAAGCAGGCAGTAACAAAGAAGAAAGTGAAAGAAGGTAGTGACGCACTGGCCAGCTTTGCAGAAGAGGGTTCTCTGTGTAAGCAAGTTCCCAAACAGTAAATAAATCTAATGTGTATGAAATACTGTTGTGCATTTTTTTCTCCCCCTCCTCATGACTGTTTTACAGAATCACATTTAAGTGCCCAGCAAAGATTTTTTCATTGCATTCATTGTGCAGTACTAAGCCATTCCTTGTGTGGTACTAAGTGGCAGTAGGTATCACCACAAACCTCTATGTGGCAGAAGCAAGCAGCTGGGTGTTAATAGCAGCATATCACCAGCTGATCTGTAATGAGAAGTTCCCTAGAGTACCCACTTCCCAGCACTGTAAATGCAGCAATTTGCATGTTGCTCAATTAATATGTCATTCCTTATTTATGTTTGCAGTCTTTACACATTTTACATCCACGACTGATGATGTAGATACAACAGTACAATAAACACATTAGAAATACCAGATGGGTGGGTGGATGAGATTAGATTATCATTGCTGTCATTGCCATCACAGATCAACCAGATATAGTCTGATCAAACAAGAAATCCACTTCCACTTAATTAGCATATCCTCACTGTACTATAGTTTATTGGGAGGTACTGTCCCCTGGCACAATTTATTAAGATGAAATGTTATGATGAAACACTGTGAGTGCAGGCTTCATCTGCTCTTCTCTTAGTACGCTTCCTAGGACAGTCAGCCAGACAACATTAGTAGTTTTTGTTTGTCCCCAGACAGTCTGTGTCTGAATCAAAATCCATCAAACTCCTGATCTGTCTCAGTGATAGCTTCCATCAATACAACCCCCCTCCCAAAACAATCCCAAAAACCCCATCAATCCAAACACTAAATAGGCAAACTCCAGCTTCATCTAAGACACTCAGAGATGTGAAAGACCTCTCTTGGCCCATTAGAAGGAAGACTTCAACATTTAAGTTGTATAGTGTCTTTCTGGCAGGGATAATGACTCAAGCCTTACACGATTATGCTAGGTAGCATGTTAAGTATTTTTTTGGGTCCTACAAAGAAGCCAGTAATTTCCGTACCTGTGCTTCTTGTTATCAAGTAACTGTCCTCTGCCAGGTTCCTGCTGGATGACTAACCAGATCAAAGGAGAGCATGGTATTAACATGCAAAGCTGTATATAAAAGACTTAATAAAATTATATCAGGTTCTAGCGCTAGAGTATGCCATACTTGCTAGTCTAAATCTTGGTAAGTGTTCTAAAAAATTGACCATAATATACAGTCGTTTCTCAAGATATGTCATAAGTTTTTCCCTATGCAACCTGGTTTTTTTAACTCCATGGCTAGTGGTATAAGCTAGGCATAGAGATTTCTTTAACAGAGATTTATGTGGTTTCTCTAATGCTTAATCTTTGCTTCCATGGTTTCCTCTCTGTCGCATTTTCCTGTTAGAAACCTGTCAACCCATCTCATTCATTTCATTCTCACATTCCCTATGATGTGCTATGATCCTATGTATGTTTAATAAATTGGATGTATGGGAGTGAGATATCTCCTCAGAAGGGGTTGAAGAGAGCTTTTGTATCAGGCAGAAGATTATTTCTGTCTGTCTCTGTGGTTACAAATATATACCCTCCATTTTCTGCTAATACATCCAGGTAATGTATCTGGTTCACACTAAATGATGGAGTAAATTTTTCTCAAATATTCTAGGAAATTTTCCAATTTTACCCCTTTCCCTTTCTATCATAAATATTGATGTATCAACTTGTCTGAACCGCAGACCTACCTTAAGCTACAATTGTCAAGCCAAATAAGTCCACTTAATTGAGGATTTTTGCATTAAAAGGTATAATAATTTTTGCTTTGTACTAGTTCTGTGTGTATTGTAATGCATTTAATTCTGTGTGTGCATTTGTGTAAATACATTGTTTAGATGTATTTCAGAACTGTCTACCTCTTCATCAGACACCTATATATGACCCATTTTTCTGTTAGCAAGTGCTGAGAAGGTGAGGATTTGATTCTTTGAATACTGAGCATGTGCCAAGCTAGCAATTTAGTGCTACATGTAGTAAACTCCTTCAGAGCATCAGCTGTATGCTATTCAACTGATTAAGCCGGAGTTGCACCCGTCTCACCAGAAATCAATAGAGAGAACAATGTGTGGAGAAAGGAAGCACTATTATATTCAGAGCAATGTGAAATCCAGTGAAATGTACAGTGAACCATCAACAGAAAAAAGGAATCATATTTTTAACATTCTGGGGAAAATACTTTCTTTTTGCCATAGTTCTAGAGTCCTGAAGGTGTTGAGGCTCTAATAAAAAAGTAGGGCTTTTAGGTTTTCTAGGGAAGATGTAGTGCCAAAACATCTTCAATATTTACATCAGCAAAGCCAGCAAGAAAGTTGTACTGTAAACCTGCTCCAGGTAACTTTTCCACCGGGCACACAACTGTTCATAGGCTTAAAGAGATAAATAGATGCATAACTACCATGTGTTAAAGCTGCTACAAGTGGGCATTAATAAAATAAATATATCAGCTCCTACAAAGAAAGGTAGGTTCCTGCTGTAGTTACAAAACAAAAGGATACTTACTGTGTAAAGGTGCTTCTTCAGCAGTTCAGCATGATATGCCTTGGCTTTGCTAAGTACAGAAACCTCTTAAGGCTGCTGAGTGAAGCGATATGACACTCCTTAGTACTGCTGAAAGGCAATCCACAGGGGAATTAACAGTTCCACCTACACACTACGTTGATTGCCCTTGCCTAATCCAGGGTACATGTTTATTCCTCTAACTGGATGCCCAAATATCAAAAACTAGATGTAATGAGATCTGATTTTTCTTCCTGTGAAATCCAAATACCTGAGGGTTTGAGAAAAAGATGAGGATGAGAGCTAGAAAACTCAGTCTTCTATTTCTCCCTAATGCATTTTCAGTCATGCTTGGGTATCCAGTCCTCTTTCTACTCACAGCAATTGGTAACTGTTGTGATACTGCTCATATTTTAGTTAAGTTAGTAGGACAGCCTCAGGTTTTTCAATATAAAATATTGATTAGAAGCTGAGATAACCACACATAAAAAGCTTTGGAGCCTTTCTAGAACCTCTTCATTATTGAAAAAAAAAATTATAGTACCAGCTACCACTCAAGACAATAAATTACAGCTTTTCTGTGCCTCTGCCTTTCCAAGTTAATGGTTCTGCTTTCATAGCCTCTTTTGGTCAGTTGTGCAAATCCATCTTTTTCTTAGATTTTTCCATGGTAGTTTTTATGAGAAATATGTGAAACTACCACAGTGAAGTCCTCTTTTTCTCACTCTCTTTTCACAGATACCTTTTTTTTTCCTCTCCCCAAAAGCAGACAATAAACAGAGGAAAACTGATGCACCAAATTCGTTGCCTCTCTTTTCTCATTCCAAAATTCAAAAACTATGGAATAACTTTTGACTATGAATTCGCTTCCTTTTATGCTCTTTTTCAGTTACACATCTCCTTCAGATAAATCCTTTTGTCTGTGCCAACTATATACATGTGTATGAAATTTTTAACAAATTTGATAATGACCTTAATTTCAATAACATAAATATATATATTAATGGTAAGGCAGCAGATACTACCCTACCACTTGCTAACTCAGCATAGAAAAGTGCAATCATAGGTAAGAAACTGAACTTTAGCCTATCTGTAGCAGCACACTACACAAATGCTCATTAAATAAATACATACATACATACATGCATAAATAATCCTCTAACAAATAAGAATAGAAATAAGCTCTCTGAACTCCAAAAATGCTTTTCTGGAGTTATTAGAAGGTAATATATGCTGCATGAAGATAATGCACTTATCTCACTGTCTCCCCAAACTCCTGCTTTTTGAGTAAATCCTTCAGCTAGATGATACAAGCTTGGCTTCAAACAGGAGACTCATAGGTTTTGCTAGGAATAAAATCTACTAATTTTGAACATAAGGTGATGAGAGCAAGATGTCTAATTGCATTTACTTTGAACACAATAAATCAGCTGTTAGAACAGTACTGAAGTTTAAATCCAGCAATCTGTCATAAGCTTTAGTAAGAATGGTTATGGGGGTTATATTGCTTTTTTTAATACACACTGTCCTGAATTGCAGGGAGTATTAAATTAATTTCTTTGGTTGTACCTCTCATCCTCATTTCATACTGGATTTATATCCTTTCACCCAACAAAAAAGTGAGCAGGTAAAAGCTCCTGCCCTTATTTGTTTGTTGCAGTCCAGAAAGATCCAAACCATTTTGAATTCTTATAGTGTCTTTTGAGATAAATGCCTTTAAGCCATCTTCAACATCACAACAAAAGAACAGTGTAAGGAAATACATCAAAGCACTTCTCTGCACTTTGTGCCCAGTTCCTAGGGGTAGTGCACTAAGTCAGAAGGTGGAGAATGGGGCTGTTCAACATGGGTAATGGCATTGGACCCAGGCTAAGATTTTGCTATCCTGACCCCCAGCATAAGTAAGCGATCACAGAAACACAATTAGAAGTGGCAGGATTAGGCTTTTAATGTCTGTAAAGCTCTTTGAAGATAAGTGTTCACCATGGCTGTGTTCTACTGATTGCAAGAGTCCTATTAAAGTACAACCAGAGATTGAAAACAGTTTGAGTGTTATTGCCCTTGGTCAAATACTGCCATAATGCTGAGAAGAGAAATGTCTCATGTCTTTAAAATATTAGCCTGGAAGTAATAGCACTTCTGTTAACTTTATTAATTTTTACTAGTTAAGTATGGGCTTTCCCCAACTCAGTACAACAAGTTTTTTGCATAGTGTTTAAAATAAAGATCTGCCTGCAACTCCTCATGGAAAGAATTGATTTTTCAAGTTGGAATTCTCCCCAATACTCTGTAAGCACATTCCTCGCATCCTCCCACTTTCCCAGCTGTTTCATCTGCAAGTAGAAGTCTATGATTCCCAGCAGCAGCACTTGGACAGCAAGTTGATTTAACAGCTGGCCACTACCTAAACCAGGAGATTTTACTCCTTCTCCTCCTTTTTCTCCTCCCTTTTCTTCTCTCTGTTCCTCACCCCTGCTCTTATTTTATGAGTTTGGTGCTTGTCAGACTCCCGTAAGAGCTAATCTATTGAAAAAAGGAAGAAGGGAAGGGGAGGGGCCGGAGATGAATAAGGTCATGGCGGCTTCTGCTACTTTTCAAAGTTGGTTTCAGGGAGCTGACAGGACAGCATGAATGGGACTTGGGGTGCAGGAAGGTAAGGCTTGTGAAGGGAAAAGATGCAAAATCTTCCCTCCTGATGGCAGAGTCATTAGGTTGTTTTGGCTGCTCATGAAAACACAGCTTTTTGATTTCCATGACCTATTTCTGTGACCTGCCACAATCCCCTTCCTGTGAATGGGGAAGTTTCTAAATATCTCTATAAGAGGCATGTATTCAGTCACACATTGAATTATAGTAAAAGTATGCTTATTTGCCTTTCTAAATATGATAGAATAAACATATGGTCTTTCACAGAAACATATAGGCATCAAGGTATACATTATTTTGTGCCAATACAAACACTTTAGCAATCCACTGGCTCTTAGGACGAAAAAAAGAAAAATTCTTCTTTTACCATACAATTAGTTGTCTTTTGGAACCTACAAGTCATTGAAGTCAATGATAAGACTAAATCAAACTCATCTCCGCTATTTGGGAGTCTAGACATCAGATGTGTCATGACAGTTAGGTCATTTATTGTCCCTCTGTATTAAATGGGAAGAAGTGTCTTCAGACTATTCTAGTTCTCCCTGTCTTTGGGAAAAAATGCTCTGTGAAAAAGCTCATCACTTGCCAATCAACACAGAAGAATTCCACATGGTATGCTCAGGCAAAAGATGCCTAGTTTCTACAAAACTGAGATTATTATTTATGGCTTCCCCAACTTCTTCCTGTCTATCTCAGATTCTCTGTGTGACATTCAGTTGACTTCAATACCTTCAGCATTTTCATAACATCAACTGGAATCCATAAGCAGAAAACTGACCTTTCCTCAAATTTGCACACCTTACTCCAATTCTCCAAACTTTCACACACTCACTAACCACTATAGACTTTGGATCAGACCCAGAAAATAAGACATGCTTGGAGTAAACATGAATGAGTCTCTAATGATGAAAGCTAAAAATCTCTTACTTGATGTATTGGGTTTGCGTGGCAAGGTTTTGGTAGCAGAGGGGCTACAGGGGTGGCTTCTGTGAGAAGCTGCTAGAAGCTTCCCCTATGTCCAACAGAACCAATGCCAGCTGGCTCCAAGACGGACCCACTGCTGGCCAAGGCTGAGCCCATCAGCAACAGTGGTAGTGTCTCTGTGATAGCATATTTAAGAAGGAAAAAAAAATGTGTGCAGCAACAATTGTAGAGGCAGAGAGGAGTGAGAATAAGTGAGAGAAACAACTCTGCAGACACCAAGGTCCGTGAAGAAGAAGGGGGAGGAGGTGCTCCAGGTGCCGGTGTAGAGATTCCCCTGCAGCCCGTGGTGAAGACCATGGTGAGGCAGGCTGTCCCCTGCAGCCCTTGGAGGTTAACGGTGGAGCAGATATCCACCTGCAGCCCATGGAGGACCCCACGCCGGAGCAGGTGGATACACTCAAAGGAGGCTGTGGCCCCATGGGAAGCCTGCGCTGGAGCAGGCTCCTGGTAGGACCTGTGGTCCTGTGGAGAGAGTTGAGCCCATGCTGGAGCAGGTTTGCTGGCAGGACTTGTGACCCCACAGGGGACCCATGCTGGAGTAGTTAATGAAGAACAGTAGCCCGTGGGAAAGACTCACATTGGAGAAGTGCATGGAGAACTGTCTCCCGTGGGAGGGACCCCACGCTGGAGCAGGGGAAGAGTGTGAGGAGTCCTCCCCCTGAGGAGGAAGGAGTGGCAGAAACGATGTGTGATGAGCTGACCACAACCCCCATTCCCTGTCCTCCTGCGCTGCTCAGGGGGAGGAGGTAGAGAAAATTGGGAATACAGTTAAGTCTGGGAAGAAGGGAGAGGTGGGGAGAAGGTGTTTTTAAGATTTGGTTTTACTTCTCATTATCCTACTCTGATTTGACTGGTAATAAATTTCCACACACCCCCCCCCCCCAGTCAAGTCTGTTTTGCCCATGATGGTAACTGGTGAATGATCTCCCTTTCCTTATCTCGACCCATGAGCCTTTCATTGTATTTTCTCTCTGTTGTCCATCTGAGAAGGGGAGTGATAGAGCAGCTTTGGTGGGCACCTGGCATCCAGCCAAGGTAAACCCACCACAGTCCTTTTTGGCACCCAAACAGGGACTTGAACCCTGGACCCTCAAATGTCCTCAGGTCCTTTAGGAAAAATACCTTTACTAACAGTTTATACATGTGCCAATAACTTCCATAACTATTATTTTCTTTTATTTAAATTATTTTCTGTTCCTTGGGTTTGTTTTGTTTCAGAGACTATATAAAAATGAATCTCTTGGCATCAAGTGTCTTCATTGTGTGTGTATCCTTTCTTTCAGTTTAAGAACTATATGGGAAAGTTACTGTTCACATTAAAGAGTATGTGTCATAAACCTCAAACATCACTGCATATCAATTCATACTAAACACCAATGTTCGAAGAATAATTTGAATGATATTGTCAAAGTTTTTAGCTGAAACTTGGGTACAGGACATATTTAAAGAATACAAGATGCTGGCAAATGCAGTGGAAACCTGGAAGTTCCCAGTGATTACAGATTGAAGCAAACCTCTAGTGTGCGCTTTAGGACAATTAACATTATGCAGCTGTAGAAACAAATGTAACTGAAACATTAAAAAAAAAGTGGTTTATGCTCTAAGAGGTATTTGAAAGTCATCTACACATGGTTTGTCGACTCTCTGTATTTCTGAAAAGGTAAATAGCTAATTAAACATACTGGTAAACAAGACCAATAACTGGCATTATTATGTAGTGGTTAGTAAAGTATGATTAAAAATCTAGATTCCAAGCTTCCGTTCCTGGCTAGCTCACTGCCTTTGTATGAGATGTTATTTGCTTTGGTTCAGCTTATTTAACCCTAAAGCAGGATAATAGTAGTTCCCAGGACATAGTGCTTCAGAGCATAGTTTGGGGAATTAACTAATTCACACGTGTGTGTGTTGTGTGTTACATTCCTTGGAAGTGTACAATACACTGTTAATGAGATACATTATTATTCCACTGAATGATTCCACTGACTGATGGCAGGATGCACAGCCATGGAGAGCTCTTCAAATCGATGTCTCTCCTGAGCAATTAGGTGGCAGCAGTGATCATAAATAACTTTTTTTAATCTCCACTTGGCAAAATAATTATGTATTTTCCTTTCACATGTAGATCCAGTCATTATGATTGAGATCTTTATTTTTTTTAGAGATCTTTATTTTTTTTAGAGTGGATAGCTCCAATAGTCATTGGCTTAGGCTGATACATAGCAGTCAAAGGCATGGTATAATAGGCAAAGTCAGCACTGTGGTGTTCAGCACGCAGGAGAGCAGAGACTGGTTATGAGAAGGTTCAACTTTTCCCCTGAACTACAGTCAAGAATATTAAGATCAAATAAAAAAATGCAGATACCAGAATAGGTCAAAACTTTGGAAGTACTCCTGATTTCTCTTTGCTTGGAACAGTGGTAGTTTACTAGTGCAGCTTTTTATACAGTAAATTCTGTCTATTTGATGTTTTGTAAAAGAGGGCTGTTGACATAGACCTTTTTCAAAGCCACATACTGATCTTTTGGCTAATGAATGCTGTAACACTCCAAATAAAAAAGAACACTCTAAATAAGCATCTTCAAAAAATAGTATATTTGAAATGTATCTAAACTGCACAGTGCAGCCGAGTGTTGTAATACCCCACAGGTTACTAGGTGATTTGACTCTTGTATAAAATTAGCTCTGGACACATTTATTTGTGGAACAGAGACTTTGAAGCTAAAAGCCTACAAATAGCTCCTTATTACCCACAGAATGATTCTGATACTTAAGCTGTTGTCCTGGTTTCAGCTGGGACAGAGTTAATTTTCTTCTTAGTAGCTGGTACAGTGCTGTGTTTTGGATTTAGTGTGAGAATAATGTTGATAACACTCTGATGTTTTAGTTGTTGCTAATTAGCGCTTATCCTAAGTTAAGGACTTATCAGTTTCCCATGCTCTGCCAGCAAGCAGGTGTGCAAGAAGCTGGGAGGAACCATAGCTGGAGCAGCTGACCTGAACTAGCCAAAGAGATATTCCATACCATAGAATGTCATGTTCAGTATATAAACAGGGGGGGTTGACTGGGAGGGGCGGATCGCTGCTGGGGCATTGGTCAGCGGGTGGTGAGCAATTACATTGTGCGTCACTGTTTTTTTCCCCAAGTTCTATTTCTTTTTTCTTTTTTTTTGTTATATTCCTTTTCATTACAGATATTATTATTATTATTATATTTTTATTATTATTATTGTTAGTATTATATCTTATTTCACTTTAGTTATTGAACTGTTCTTATCTCAACCCATGAGTTTTACCTTTTTTCCCGATCCTCCTCCCCATCTCACGGGGAGGGGGAGGAGTGAGCGAATGGCTGCTTGGTGCTTAGTTGCTGGCTGGGGTTAAGCCATGACAGCTGTCTTTAATGAAGGAGTTTAGGTGGCTCCATGAGGTAGCAATATGTGGTGTTGACAGGTTTCTGCATGAAACCAATATTTGATGTTTTATATTTTGGATGTATATCAGGATGTATGATCTAGTAACACATATATAGATATTACAATATCTACATATCTACATATTGTGAGATGAAGTTGACTGAATTTTCACACAGTGTCCCTTATTGAAATTTTAGGCATGCAGACAGTCTGCTACTTTAAAAAATGTGCTTAATACTGTGGTATAATGCCTATGAATACAATCCTAATATTACCATTCAATAGCTGTTTGCTTATAATTTTCAACATTATGATATTATGCTAAATGTAGCCCTTCATACTCTAATCAGGTAGATCACCTCATTTTTCAACACAGGTGCCCTTTTTTTAATTCATCTCATATTTCACTTAAAGAGGAGAAATAAAAAAGGGGCCAGAATCTCTGTTATTCATTTCCTGTGTAATCACAGCTTTGCACAGGCCAGTCTGAAGCCACATGGACCAGAGCCAAAAGAAAAAGTTTTGGGATAAATATGGGACTCCTACAAAACCCAAATGACTCCATTCATGCTATGAGCCTGAGAACCTCCCAGCTGCTGTGTGCCTCCAGATTCTGCTGTATTACATCCTGAGGGGACTCAGTCCTCATCTTCTCTTCACAGTCACTGCTCCACCTTCCGGACCGTAGGCTATTCTTTCCATCCTTCCAGTGCCACGTTGTTTGAAAATGTCCAAAACTACCAGAGAGTAATAACATTTTTCTAAAGTAGCAAGTAATGGAGTCAGGTTTGTTACCCACACACATTCTCTCTTCTTTGCCCAACGGGATAACGATTACTTTCAGCACACCAGCTAGAGCAGGAAGGACAAAGGGGGCTCCCTGCCTTGCCCAGAAAAGCCTGGAAGAAAAGGCACAGCAGAATTGATGTCCAGGTGCGCACAAGTGTGGGTGCTGGAAGGGGTCAGCACCTGAGCGCTGCTCAGCAGGCGACTGTCACACCAATGGGTGCACAACTAATCTAAGCGTTTCAAGGAGAGTTATGGAGAGGGTGTATGCTTCACTCCTTTACATTACAGCAAGTGTGCAGTGGCTGAAAAAAGGACATTTGATCCTTTCAACAGACAAGGATTGCATTGGTTTTTACACATTCATGATTATTGTACCTCTCGGAGAAAGAGATAGAAAAAAAATGAAAACTTAAGTCTTCCCATTACACTTTAAATTTGCCTCATTCAGGACACAAGCCAATGTCATACATACTTGTTACTTCTTCTGTATCATTGTAGCAGTTACTTTACCTACAGGATTTTACTGAAATAGGAGTTAACACGCACAGAATATATCAGCAGTGTGAGATGAGGTCCACAGACTAAATTAAGATTTTTTTTCTGAAAGAAACCGCTTCCCTGTGAACAAGGCTTTTATGGTTGTTTTATACTAGGGAAAGAGGGGGAACAGAAAGTATTTGAAAATTAATTTTAAAAAAAGACATTTATACATAGGAAAAAAGTTTTGGCATTAAGTTTTATCCTAAAATCTATGAAATTGGCAGTGATTTTCTCACTGATTTCCCTGGCCATTGATTCAGGCGCTGGATGAACAAATTACAACTGAAAAATAGAGAGGAATCAATCTAAATGACAAGACACAGACTTACAGTTCTAACAATGTAATGTGGCTGCTGTTTCTTGCAGTCTTATGTTTATCTGTAACACTGGTGTGAAATATAATTAAAAGAATGCTTTGATCTGTAAAGAAAAACATAAAAATTAGCTTACCACTTATTCATCTGCTTACTAAAAATATCAGGAAGAAGGGGTTTTAGACAATTCAGCACTAGAAAATTGGCTGTCAGTGAATACAATAATCTCTTTCAACAAGAACAATGTACTTATTAAAAAGTGTAAATTGCTTCTACATCACACAATTTTATCCATGTTGGTTTGAAAATACTAATCTTTCATGGGCACTTTTCTAACAATTACAAAATTACCTTTACATAATATATTAAAGCCTACAAAGACTTTTAAAAGAAACATTTTAAAATTTGTTTTTAATTGAAAATATATATTGAACTTATAGAAGACAGTATTTCCTCCAAGATGTAGAACTCACAGCATGCATTAATCCTTTCTGTGGTTCCTGCCTTCTGAATTGCAAGAGCTTTATTTAATTATTCAAAATCTATATTAAAACAATTAACATGACCTATATAAAATGGTAATCTCTTCCAGTATAAATTGACTCCCAGGAGGAAAACAAGATTCCTCTTCAAAAGGCAGAAAGGTGCAAAATAATAAGAATACCCCCTTCACATTTTCCCCCAGCCACATGGGGTAGGAGAGGCAGAAGCCAGCACATGTAAAGCCAGCACTTAGGTGTTGAAGGCGGTCTCCAACAGTAGCTGAAACTAGCAGGAGCAGCAGGGATGATCCAGGCTCATCTGGGATCCTATGCTCCCTCCACAGCTGCCACCTACAAACAAAAGCAGTAGCTTGCTGCTGGCAAATGAATCTGCAAATTAGTTTCCTTCCACTGCTTTCTTACCATGTAACACTTCCTCCTTCACCTCCTCTATTGTCTCTCCCTTCCTTAGGATGGCCTTTGTGTTGCTCCCTACTGCATGCATAATTAGTTGTGATTCACGAAGCATTCGTAAGATACTCCACTCTTACCCAAGAGATAAAACCACTTCTGAACTAGAGGTGCAGTCTTGTCATGTATCTCTTTATAAAGAAAAAAATAGCATTTAATTGCAGCAGTAGTTAAGACTGACTGTGTTTATAGCCCATGGACCCGTTTGGGATTTTACTGCACAGATCTGGGATGGTGCTGAGCTGCTCACTCCATGGCATCTCCACTCTTTGGGGAAGTCTACTCTTTCCAGCAGTGGTGCATCTGGTAAAACTGTACTAGTTATTGCTCTGCACAGTATCTATTCCAAGCGTACCTCTGTACTTCCCTGAGCAGACTAATACTATGCGTCCTTGCAATTTCTGGTCTTGTCAGTGAAACTCCTTGTACCCACACACATAAGTTAAGGTCTGGTCAATATTTATTCATCACATTATCTTGTCTTCCATCTTTCGGCTTCTTTCTTTACATGTTAAATTTGAACTTTTTAGTATTATGTTTATGTGCTTAATAGTCAGCACAATAGGTGAGGTTTCTAAGCACTATCAGAATAAAAATGAAAGTGAAAGGAATATTCTGCAATCCTGTACAGAAGTCTTTAAATTCTTTAAGATTCATGACCATTCGAAACCAGATGTCTGGTTCCCTTGGGCACATCTGGAAATCCTTGCCCTGAAGTATTTCTGGATCAAAGGACCTTGCCTGGCAAGCACCTAAATGTATACCCTGAGCAGGCTATTGATAAGAAACTGGTAATTAAACAGTACAGGTGAAACAAAATGATTATGTAAAACATTTAGTGGTTCATCAGGCATTCAAACTAATGTGTATAATTTGCATTAAACCCCACACTTCTAATAGTTTTAGCTTTAAGTCCCAAGCTCATTTCACCTTAAAAGATTTGCTGGCAATATTCCCACTTTGGTTTTAAGTTAATGTGCTTGTATCAAAGGAATAAAAAAAAAAAAAAAAAGAAGAGGCAATTTGACAGGGCTTTACAGACTAGTTTTACACAGGAACTTAGCAAAGGACTGGGTCATGGTGCTTCTCCCTTAGAATTGCTAAGTAACTTCCTCTTTCGGGGAGTATTTTTGTGTGATGGCTGAGATAATGTAATCATTTTAATGGAAAAGATACTCAAACCTCTCAGTCCTTGTGTTGGCTGCTTCCCAGCACGGTTCATTCAGACACTGTTGTAGTAATTTCTTGATGATGTCTGAAGCTCTTTGTGACTTAAATCTTAAATTTTGCATCTAAAATACAGGAGCATTTTAGACTGAGGAAGTCTCCTATTGCTCTTTGCTGAACATACGTATGTGATGAAGAAGTTGATCTTTTAGAGAAAAAAGGCTGGAACCCCTTCTTTTGTTAAGGTTATTGGTATACAAACCCTGGTGAATAGTACAGTAACATTCAGTGAAAGAAGCAGATATAATCTGCTTCAGGAGGAAAGGACTGAAGTGTGTCTAAAATCTATAATTAGAGAACAGAAAGTAAAGAAAAATAGTGCTATTCTTTCTCAGGGTCCTGCCCAAAGCTATGGAAAAGTTGGAGTCATAATTTGGTTTTGTTTCAAAGCCTATGAATGGTCAGTGTCACAACTCCATGACAAAGTGCAAAATTGAGGCTTTTGCTTGTAGTAATATTTTTCTACAAGGTTGAACTTGAACCACGTCTTGCTACTGCAAACACCATGACAGGGAGGGGTGTTCCAGAAGAATTTTTCCACGTCAGTTCCTTGAGCTGCATGAAAGACATTGCACAGAGCTGGTATTACCATTTTGCTTCTTTGCACATCCAAATGGCCTAAAAGAAGGTGAGAAGAGGGACTGGACTAACAAGTTAGATTCACAGAGATCAAATCTTGCAGACATTTGCCCATTTTTTCCCTCTAGCACAACCAGAGAATTTGAAGAGGTAGTGCTTGGAGGGAGTCTGGAGTCTCCCTCTTTTTGCATTCCTTTTTAACGTCTGTTCTTCGAACCCGTGGCTAACCCTGTACGGCAGCTAAGGGATATCAGCTGCCTCAATGAAACCTGTGTAAAATTCTGGTCAACCAGCAAGTGAAATCCAAACTGGAACAGACATAAAATAGAGTTATTAGGATGATCAAGGGACCAAAAAGCCCTCTGAGGGAAGACAAAATAATAGGTTTGTTTAGCTTAGCCAAATATGGAGAGACATAAAGTATGTTATGCACATCAGAGTGTAATCACCATGTAAATTAAACAACAGTGTGGAAAGCTGGGAACAGAACGACCATATGCAATTTAAAAGAAATGTTCTAAACGTCAGAGGAAAGAGGTTTTCTTCTGAAAAAAAACTGACAGTAGTAGCAATGGAAACGAAAAAAAAAAACCCTGCTGGATTTTAAGGTAGAGTTTATGACTAGGTCATTAAAATGCCTCTGATACTAGAAGACTGCTTTTGCCGATCCTGATCTAATCCTCTGCCTCATGTTCCATTGACCCAAAGAAAAAGGGGTTTTGCAGAGACTGGCAGGCCACGATGTGAACAGTGGCTCTCACTGTTGTCAAAAAGTCTACCTGGCACCATCACTGCTATGGAGAAGAAAGTACTGGTGGCACTGGGGGACTGCTCAGCCATCAGGTCAGGCGAGGTGAGCATGTATACTCAGATAATCAGTAATAATGGACACAGCTAAAGTGCCTCTCCCCCTCCCTCAGCCAGTAAATCTCTGCCTGGCAGATTATAGGCTTCACGGCATTTTTGAGAAGCAACAAGCTATTCCAGTTACTTAACATTTCATCAAATGAAGAGGGACTTTTTTTTAAGAGATATACTTTTAAAGTGCTGGCTGTGTATAATTGTCCATACATCAGAGGTAGCAACTTGTTAACACAGCCAATGGCAGACTAATCATTTTCTGGTAGCAAGGAAAAGCAAAAGCCCTTCAAACAGACCTTTCATGAGAAGACTTAATACAGCAATCAATAAAGACAGAGGAAAATATAGCAAATCAGACAATAACTTTTAAGTGTAAGCATGTGCAAACTGGAGGTCTTTTGCTCTGCTCTAAAAATCTCCCAGCAAACGTACATTTCTACTGGCTAGGAGCGATGAGTCTTAAGGGATAATTAGGCTTATATGAGATCCAGATTCCCAGTAAAGTAGGCGATAGAGATTTCTGGTTATTGCAAAGCAGAAGGGTACAAGGGGAAGGTTCCTTAGGTAATTAGACAAGATGGAACCAGTCTCACCCTATATGGATCAATTGCATGAATTATTAAATAAAAGGGTATATAATTAATACATTTTAAAAATTATGGACAATTTTTCAAAATGCATTTCCTGAAGCATTCTGGGCATTCAAAAGTGTATTTTTCTATGCTCTTGTTTCTGTTGTGTTCTGAATATAGATGTTACAGATTTTCAGTCCCAGGTGGAAGCAATTCCAGCTTCTAAATCAACATTTGCTTAGATTTCCCAGTCTTTACTCATTGTCCCCTTATTGTTCTCTGTTTTATACTGATAATTCTGTTTTGAAACTTATCTTTGTCTGCATCTAATGTGCCTACACTGCAGGGAGTACTTATCATATTTATCATACAGCTGGAATCAAAGATTATAAGGGTAAATGCCTGTAAGGAACATGCTAGGATTTAAATGTTGACTGTCCTGTTATTTCATGCCAAGCTTAGGAGCATCGTGTGCTGCCTCACTTAGGTCCCTTTATGATCACTGTTCTAACAATGTGAAACTGCCTCCTAAATAGGCATAAAATGTTCCCACTTGGAGGCCTTTCTTTACAACCATTGAAATCAGTGCCAAAGTCTAATATATTCAGTGGAATACAAATACATCCTTGAATTTTTTTGTGAAGATTGAAACTGAAAATAAAAAATATCCAGTGGATGCAAACATGCATGAATTAAAACAGAAGAAAATATTTGTAGTTCTCAGAAAGATAACAGAAGCCTAAACTCAATTGTGTGTTAGGGGCTAGGAAGGACTGCACAGCTTTAGACTTTGCCCTATAGCTGGGGGATATAAGCCATCCTTTGACTAAGTCTGATGATTCTGACTGGTTCATGTGGAATAATTTTCAATTAAGATTTTTCATCCTCTTCCTAATGGGGCCACTTACTTACCCTACTTCATGCTTTTACTGAGATACAAAACCAAACATTTGTTTTGAAAAATAACGTAACCTTTTGCAAAATTATTTTTTCTGACTAGAAAAAGAGATGAATCAAATTTTTCTAAAAACATATTCAGACATGATATAATCAAAGCAAGCCGTTTAGAGTAAGAGTGGGAACTGGGACTGAAAGGTGGCCCATGACATACTGTACAAAAAATGAAACACAAAACTTTTTCAAGTTTCAATGTTCTTCACAAGGCAACATAATTAAGTCCTGCAAGACTTTCCAGGCTGTAGTCTACTGGGTGTTGCCATCTGCCACTTGCCGAAGTATTTCAACAGAAGTACTTCAAGAAAGCTTTTTCAATAAGTATTTCATTAAATTGTAACATGAGGGCACCTGGACATATTCCCATCAGCAAAACTTTTTTTAGTGTATTAAAAAATATAATGGGTTGCACACATAACAAATTTCAGTGATGCCTTTAATGTTAAACTTCGCTGTTATGGACTCTCATGCGTCCATGGTCCTTCACCAAAAATAATGTAAAGTATAGTTTTTGTCTGAGAGATGCCGCAGTAGCTGAAGTCTGATATTCATAAGTCAGACCACAAGAAAAACATTGGGAACATTGCTGATTTTCTTTGTTAAAAAACACAAAGCAGACCAAAATGAAATTATAAAAATGTATTACCAACCATACTTTAAAAAAAAAAAAAAAAATTTCTTGCCTCTGTCTCAGATTTTTTAAAAAATGTTAGAGTGAAGCTTTGTTCTTCTAAAAGTGAAAAAATCTATCTGAAGTTTACAGAAAGGACATCTAAAAGAACACATGAAAAAGAAACATTTTGCTGCTGAAAAATGACAGTCAGTAATTTCTTCTACATGTTCAATAGGCTCTGCATCTTTGATTTGTTGTCCTGCACTGCCAGTGTATGCATTTGCACCTGCTCGAGGAGGATGTTAGACCATAACCTTGTGCAGGAGAGAATCTCTACAAACAGAGTAGATACTTGGCAATGTCAGGAAAATGTCAACTTAGCCTTTCTCACATTGTGTACAGCATTTCCACCTCCTTTTGGGTCCCAAGCTGTGCCAATCCTTTGGGCACTGTCCCTTGCTCCAGCAATCATCAACTCCTTCCTATTTCTGCTAACACCACCACTTCTGCTGGCAGATCATTGCTGTTAGCAGAAATCCAGCAGATTTCCGGACATCTAGGAAACGCAGGCAAATGGCCAGGACACACATTCCTGCCAACATTGGCAGCTGTACATATCCCTTCCCTGGATTCCCCAGGCTCCCAAGGACTGGAGTCCTAAAGATTTTGCTGCTATGAGAAAGCCATTCCCTCCTTTTAGGCATGACACCACATCTTCTCTTATTTTTACAGACTTCTTTCTTTTTCGGTGTTCCCCTCTTTCTTCCTGCTGCCACCTCCCCAGGCACACTGGGAATTAATAATGTGAACTGGAGGTGTTCCCACCTTCTGTTTTCATTCTCCTTGCAGTCTGAGCGTAACTGATCGGGGAGCAGAAATGCTGATGCAGCCTATGCTCACTTGGAAAGGGAGAAAGCAGCCAGGTGTTTCAGTCTGTATTAGCTGCTAAGAGGCACTGGAGCTACTCAGCAGCCAAAATTTGAGGGAACAGCTAGCCATAAGGGGAAAGACAAATTAACCAAACACGTGTTGTGTGTACCCCCGCCCACCTCCCCCCCCCCCGCCAAAAAAGACAAAGAAACGACCTCTCTAATGGCAAACTAAAGACATTACACACTCAGTCCTCCAAGCCTACACATTTCTCTAGCTATCTATTCAGAATTACAAAGCGACTCTAGGAAAACAACAGATAATTTCTTCTTCTTTCAACAAAAATGGCCCTCTTTTTCTTTTCTTCTTATCTTTATTTTCTTTGTTAACCTGCAACTATATTTTTGCAGTCTGTTCCATTCTTCTTTTCTAATCCTTCATTTTATGTCCTGACAATCCCAGGTGTCCAAAGAGATGTCAGTTCTGTAATGCTTAGAATCCAGCCTCTAAGCTTTAGGCACTTAGCGCTGCAGTGGAGCATACAGGGTCCATATATGAGTTGTGTATCTCAGAAAAGAGTTAAAAAAGACCTGTATCTTGGGTACACAGGGGCCTAAATTAACACATCACAATGCTGAGAACATTGGCATGGCTTAAATCTTGCCCATCTCTAAAGCTTATGTAGTGAAAGTCATTTCCTTTCTCCTCAACATTTTCCATCCCAAAGCCTCTAGAAAAGAAAGCTCTGCTCCACATGACCTTGTTTTTTCAAAACATGAGCAGATCTTGCTTCTGATTTTCAAAAACACAGAAAAGATGTTCCTGGTGCTTCATGCACTATTTTAAGTAATTATTCTGAGTTTAGAGAAGTCCTTTAGGAAAATCTCATTTGTGCTTTCTTTTAGGACTGAAGGTATTTCAGTCTTCAGCATTTCCATGTAAATACTTGTAAGTATGCTTGGGGTTTTCTCAGTCACCACTGCTGAAGGTGGTTACTCCTGCTGGTGGAAGTAGGGGAAAGATGAGGGAGAGGAGAATGGAAGATGGATGGATATATATATATATATATAGGGGAGAAAGGATACTGTTTCAGGTGCAGAACAGCTTTTCTGCAGCCCTGCTGCCAAGGCAAAATATCCATTGGAGCAAGACTATTTCCTGGTGGTTAGGACACTTACTTTGGGGCAGATAAACCTGTAGTCTAGTCTCAATTCAATGATTCCACGGTGATGTCTGCATTTCATGTGGATTAGATAAAATGCAAAATCAAGCATCATGGACATTAGAGGCAGAGGAGAATATATATTACAAAATTCTTATGTGTTGTGGGATAAAGGTGACATTTCTCTGCTTGGGTGGTTTTGAGCAAACCAAATATATATCTTCAGATAAACAGCAAAAAATAGGTTTCTGTGGAATTTAGATGCTTCAGGGAATATATGGCAGCTGTGCAGAATTTTGGAGAATCACCTTTTCAAATTAGATAGCTAATGAAGAAGTTAGGTAGAGCTTAACTTTGCCTCCATGCATGGATCACACCTTTTCTCATCTTTTCTCTTTGGCACAGCTTTTTCCTTTCTCCCATGGCTGTTTTTCCACAGGAGCTGGTTTAGAAGGAGAAACCAGACAGTGGCTCCACTCCCACCAGAAACTGCTGAGAATGGCTGCTGTGAGAACCACTGACTAGGGCTGTTCTATCCTTATTTTTGATGCTTATGAAAGATCCATATTATCCATACATATCCTGGTTTCCCGTCAAGAAACCATGAAACAAGGATTATTCAGCCTGACATGAGCAATTAGGCTTTCTCACACTGTATGACAGGAATCTCTGTTCTAAACCTAGATCTCTTACAATGTGTATAAGAAACCATAATTTTCTCCCTAAGCCAATCTTCCATTAAAAAAATACCCTAAACCATTCTATAGTAATAAATTACATTCCTGAAAAAAAAAAATAGGTTATCTGAAATGAAGCTGGACAAAAATAAATCTATTAACATATAGTGTGTGCAGGAAGGTGCAAGAAATAAATGTTATATCGCTTCATTTGTGATAGGCAAACAAAACTGAGGTTAAATCAAACTGTCAAGAATTAAAATTAACCCTCCTAAAAGGATGCTTGTATGTATCCTTTATACTGTCAACATCTAAGTGGGATTTCACCTCTTCTGTGTAAGAAGAAAAAGAGAGGAACAAAACCAGCAAACCATTGATTTAACGATTGCTTTTATGTAAATATATCAGCATGTGCACTCATGCACAAGAACATACACACACTGAGTGATAACAGCATCTATGCCTGTCACATAGACAAAGATGATGTCATTATTATCCATCTGCACTTAAAATGCATTTTCCATCAATACATATGTCATGGTTTAACCCCAGTCAGCAGCCAAGCACCACATAGCCGCTCCCTCACTCCCCGTCCCACCCCCCTGGCCCTGTTCCCAGTGGGATGGGGAGGAGAATTGGGAAAGAAGATAGAACTCATGGGTTGAGATAAGAACAGTTTAATAACTAAAGTAAAATACAATATTAACAGTAATAATAATGAAATATTATAATAATAATAATTATTGTAATGAAAAGGAATATAACAAAAAAAAAAAAGAAGAGGGGAAAAAAAAGAAGACATTGATGCACAATGCAATTGCTCACTACCCGCTGACCGATGCCAGAGCCACGATCCACCCATCCTGGCCAACTCCCCCCTGTTTATATACTGGGCATGACGTTCCATGGTATGGAATACCCCTTTGGCTAGTTCAGGTCAGCTGCCCCGACTCTGCTCCCTCCCAGCTTCTTGCACACCTGCTTGCTGGCAGAGCATGGGAAACTGGAAAGTCCTTGGCTTAAGATAAGCGCTACTTAGCAACAACTAAAACATCAGTGTGTTATCAACATCATTCTCACACTAAATCCAAAACCCAGCACTGTACCAGCTACTAAGAAGAGAGTTAACTCTGTCCCAGCCAAAACCAGGACAACATAGAAGCTCCCCCAGGACTGACAGTTACAGTACAGCCCTTCCAACAACACTCTAATTGTTTCTGAAGGTTTATAAAAAGCCAGGCCTTGCAGGGAATTGTGTTCACAACTTCTGATTTCTGAAAATTCTTCCTATACTTAGGGCTATCTTGTGAACTTAAAAGAGGTAAAGACGTGTTTCGTTAAAGTAGCATTATTTACACACTTGTGTAAGTTCTGTTTCTGAGTATCACCTTGTATAGATCTGATAGGATTCTTTTTTTTAATCTTCGGTGGTGTTAGGGAGTTTAATGAGGATTCAAGAAAAGAGTGTGTAAATCCCAATGAATTTGACAATAGCAAGCTGTGACATCCTACCACTTCTTGATATTCATCACTTTGCCTTTCTATATTTCAAACCAACAACTGTAGCTGGAAAAAAAAAATAAAATTGTAAACCAAAGTTAGGAGAATTATTGTAAACATAAATGTTATACCATATTATGTCAATTTGCATGGCAAAAAAGAAGACAGGAACTATCACAAAGTCGGGAGTAGAGCTCATTAAGTATTGCAAAATGTTATCTCTGAATATTAATTGATTTTTAAAATTAATCCACATAGTTTCATATCCCTTTCAAGTATGCTTCCCATTAATATTCTAGCAATGAGGTTTGCTGCAGGTTAGAAACTCTTTGTAGATCTATGTATGTTTCCTGTTCAAGGTCTGAATAAATAAATTTTACTGGGTGAAATATTCATGGGAAGACTTTCAGGATTCTATTATAAAAATCAGAGTTTGTAATTCTGAACACTCACAGAGGAAATCTAGATCTCTATCTTTTATTTTTATGCCAATCACTCTATATCATTCAACCTATGTAAATGTAGTGAACAGACAGTGCTGAATGGCAAAAGCATAACACCCAGGAAAGTCACTAATGGTGCATCCACCTACAGATTTTTTTTTTTTCCCGGCTGAGGAACTACAGCCATCACACAGGCTCTGAGTGAACCCCCATGACAGTACCCAAAAACCTACCCACCTGGACAAAGGAGACCTCACTGCATGTCCCCAGCTGGAACTGACTGCCTGAATCCATTAGGAGCTAGATAATAAGGTAACACCTAATTCAGAAAGCAATAAATAGCCTCCCTCAGGAGAAACATGGTGCTCAGATGTCCAACACCACGTGGAAGCTGCAGTCTGAGGAGAGGAATTGCCACATGTAGGACCTGCACTGTCATTTATGTGAGGTCTATGTTTGCAGGGCAGGCATCACTGTCCACCTGCTGTATCTGTCCTGCCAAGCAAATCAACTTTAGGTTGTGTGTCAGTGACTGCTGTGATTCTGCTTGAGCAGCCACCATGCCAATCTCTCCACGATATCCAGAAAAGTATTTCATGGCTGAAGAGCAGGTAAAACACAGACGAGATCTGCAACTTCTGGAGTCAGTGACTCAGTCCACAAAAGACTTAGGAGAGGTTTTTTGCCCCTGGAGTCAACAGAGACCTGAAGCCAAGACACTGGAAGAAAATCCCAGTCCATTGCTCACAGGAGACTGAAACCAAGACTAAGGAGTCACGGGGGGCCTAATCCAACGCTACAATGGATTACATGTTGCTTAACTGATAGTGTCTCGCTTAATTATTGTAGAAAATATGTAGCCTCAAACTTGCCATTTAGCACAAGGACTCAGGAAATCCAGTCATAAAACCTTGCTCAACTACATGTTCTGCAAAGCGTTAGGCATTTCAGTTGAGTTAAATGCGCAAAACAATGCAGATGCCCCAACCCTGCCTATCTTCCCCTGTAGGCCCATCAGTGCAAACCTTGATATCCTTAACAGCCCAGTTTAACTGATGTGGACTTTGTCAGACTAGGTATTTACACAGTAGTTGTCCACATCTGAGCTAGTCATTCTCAGGCCTCTTTACAGTCACTGGAGAGAAACAGAGTAAATTAGACATCTTCTTTTGGTCCAGTGAAACATGTTTTGGAAGTGTCTATTTCCCCCCAGTGACTATCACAGGATGTTTAACTAACTAGGGTCAATAAGTCCTGGTAAACAGCTGAGTTACAAGAACTAAAATCTCTTAGTGTTTTTACTGGCCACTTTAAGTGGCTTTCTGTTCAACATGCATCTGTTGAAGGCATTATTCTTTAGTGCCAAGCTAACTGCAAAGACAGGCAACAAAGATGCTGAACGTAGGGCTGAGAATGACAAATTAGCTCTGTATCATAAAGGCAGGTGTTAAAACTTCGCTGCTAAAATGCTTAGATCTGCCTCTTTGTCTCTATACTCCTCAGTTCCTGAGTTGTGAAATAGTGACAATGCCCTTCTCTACCTTTCAGCAAACTTGTAAGTATAAATATTGTAAACAGAGAAAAAAACCAAGAAAAACTCCACTGCTAAGTAGAGACAGAGAGATAGTAACAAGCCATTCTCTATTGATAAGTCTGTCTGCTTTTCCTAAATTAAAATTAAAAGCCCTTTCAATCTTCAGTAATTAGAATGGTCTTTAAGAGGATGACAAAACAAATCATTTTCTTTTTTGCTATATTTTCATTATAGTAAGAGTTCAATCTGAAAAAGCACTCAAGCCCAGCTCCTCAGAGGTATTGAGATGGATAATTCATCCTGAAATTCAGCCAGAGCTTCCTTTGTAGATCCAGGTCCAAGGTATTTTTCAGACATGTTCAGCAGAAAAGCAACTTAATAATTAGTAATGCCTTACTTATCTAACTGAAATGCATTGAAAACAAGAAAATGTTAGCCATTTTGCAGTTTACCATTTTCCTGTGCGTGATTAGATTCACTGATATGTTTGCATTAAATGACGCAAAGTATTCATATGTACCAAGTCCAAGTATAGGCATGCTTTCAAGGTTTGCTGCAACATCAGTTATGTAATGCTCCTAATACCTTCTCCAATGCCTGTAATGGAGATGGAGAGATCGAGTGGTTTTCCCAAGGTCACAGCACAGCTGTTCTACTTTGAGTTCTTACACAACCAGATCTTTTCAAAAGCCAGAATGGTGCAGTTTTCTTGAAATACACATTATTTTCCCAATTTGGTAGCAATGTGTCAGAAACCACAATCAAATGAACTAATTTTGCCTAATTTAAAAAACTGGCTAAAGGAAATGAAGGTGAAATGCTGCCCAGGAACTGAGTAGTTTCGTGGCACTGTGGACACAGGAAGGGAGAAGACTCCCGGGCCACAGAGATCAGGCCAGTAGCTACTGCTGGGGAGAAAGACAGGAAGAACTTAGGAGAAGGCTGAGAGCATACTCCCACCAAAGATCGCATCCCAGGCAACAGGAGGATAAGACCTACATCTGTGTATGAGTCTAATCTTAATGGAAAGAATAAGAGGATACATTCTGGTTTTTCCCCCTTAAGTTTCCAGCACCCTTTCAGTGAAAGCATCTTAGGTCTATAGGTTTTAGAAATGTATTCCTACCTACTCTCAGTTGCCCTGTCTGTCTGTTAATGTCAAGTTCTAGGGGTGATTTCATTGTCTGGCATTTATGTTTCCTTTTCAGAAGACTTCTGGAATATTTCCTCTCCTCTGGAGCTGCCAGAGCAGCAGGCTTCAAGGGAAATGTGAGTGCCTCTGACTGTCTCCAGAACAAGATCAAACACAGCTTGTCTAAGAAAAAAACAAAGAGAAAACTTCAAGAGAGAAAGAAGCAAGGCAAAAGAAATTCATAAAATGATTTGCATATTTTACAAAACTTCACAAATCATTCAGAAGTTTCTACAGTCACAAGGAGCTCTAATTCATCTGAAGCATTTGGGCAAGTTCTCTTAAATTTATGGGTTTTAATTTTGCACCAATTTTCTCCAGGATTCTGGTAAATTTACTGCCTTACAGATTTAAAAAACAAAGAGGACTTTCTGTGCTTTTGAGGCCTTTCCCTCTTCTGTGTCTCAAAGAGAATCAGGAGTACCAATATTTTTCAAGTTTTTCTCAGAGGTTTCCTTGTCTTGACAGGGATAATAGATTGTCCTCACAGGTCAACTTCATTCTCACCCACAGTTTAGGAACCCTGAAGACTGAAGATAATAAGAAAAAGAAAAACAGCACTCTTCAATCCTGTGATATCACACAGAAATCACAGTTTCATGTTCAGACATAACTAGGTCATTTTCTTCCAAAAGAAAGATAGATTTGGCATACCGTACTTTCCAAAATAAGTTCACTGCTTTATTCAGTAGTAACTGCCCTTTTTGTTTCATCATTGGCAGTCGCAAGGCCAAATAATTTCAAAAGTGACCAAGCGCTGATATTTTAGGAGAAAACACAGGATGGCTTCTTTATTTGGTCCAAATGCAAAAGATCTGCTTTGAAATGGCATTACTTTTACAACTTCTTCAATAAAGGAAATTGAAACCAGCTTGTAAAGTATCCTTTACATTTACCAGCAATCCCTGTCCCAAATTACTTCCTTTCAATCTCAGTGAAGTCAGTTAAATTCTAACTCACAACATTAAGTCAGTTATAATGCTAACTTGAGACTTCTGCTTTCAATAGTGCAATCGATTCTGCAAAGCATTGGAAAGCTCTCCAAAAACTCCTAAGATCTTTTCTGGCAGTCGTACCTACTGCAGCAAATGACTCTTGACCCTTGTACACATACATAATGTGTGTGTGTTGCAAATTCCCCTTTTCTTGATAGGGAAATGAGTTGGGGGGAGATACAGATCACAGTAATATTTATTGGAATATATTTTATTAGGCTGTTACCGTTAAAGGAATCAAGCCAGTATTATTAAAAGCAGATAACTATTTGCACGGTACATTTGCTTATTCCCTTCCACTGTTCTCACACCCACAGGTACACACTATCACACAAACATTGCCACACAGGCAGGCAGTCACAGTCACCCGGGTGGAGGCCAGCCCAGGGGGTTACTCACAGGGGAGAGCTGCACTGGTGTGACCGTGGCTTCTAGGCAGGTGTGCAGAGATCCCTCATGGGGTCCCTGGTTTCCTCAGCAGCACCTGCAGTCCTGGTGCCTCTGACGGTGCACAGCTGCCACTGCCACCTTGGATGTGGGCTGAGTTGCACAGCCCTTCGTTGGTGCTAGCGTGGCCTGGTGGCCTTACGCATGCTCGGCAGACTCTGGGTCTTTAGTTTCTTGAAGATGCAACAGGATGACAAATAACCAGAGCTTGTCAGCGTTTGGGAGATTTTCACACATTTCCTTTCAGCACATACTTTTCCTCTCTTCAGCCTGCCCTGTTCTCGCCCATGGGTGTAGGTAGGACCCATTCACACCCGCTTGCGCAGAAGGGGTCTTCATGATACATGAATATGTGTTTGAGTCCTGATTTCAATCTCCTCTCTTCCCTCTAGCAGAACAATCCCATAAAAGAAGCTGTGTCTCTGGTGGTCTCTGTTAATATATTGAAACAGATAGCACACCTAATAGTGATTAAGTATACTTTGGGGGCTGGGGGGACAGGACTGCCAGATTCCTTACTTTATCCTTATTCACATCTGAAAGAAGTGTCAGTAAATAAACCCCCAAGTGTTGGTGGCAAGTATTGTATTATAACAGACACAAAAATGTCTCTTGTGTTACGTACAGAGCCAATTGCACTGTTTGTAATTAAGAAAAACTGAGCCCAAGCCCCAGCTGGTGTTTGACACAGTTGCCAAAGTGGAGTATCTGGCCCATTGAAAAATAAATATTGCTGATAGGTCCCCAGACAGTAATCTGAAATTATTGCCCTGAAAATTGTGGAGTTGATAATGTGAAATGAGCAAAAAATGCTTGGCTGAAATCAAAGCACAGTGGATTTTCTTGGGAGAGGATGTGAGAAAGGGGGCCACAGCTCCATTCTTTAATCGGACTGCACCTAGCCACTTGGTACAGTGACAGCCAAGCTGGGTCCTCAGTCTTTTCCTTCTCTCTCCCCTTCCCATCCATGTAACTTGTAGAGTTTCATGTCCAAAGAAGTGGATTGGAGAATGAGCAATGAAATGAGTAATGTAATTTGGTGCTTATTGTCACAGAAGAGACAGCATGGTGTTGGCTTCTTCCATGTCGACAGCAAACAAAATTCAATTACTGTTTGGATATGATCAATTATTGCCAAACTACCTGCCAAGTCTATTTGCTCTGTTGGCATGAAAAGAGCAACTCCTCCAGAAAGGATGTCAAGTATTCCCGTGGCAAAGAGCGAAGGCATGGAGAGAAGAAATGGAACATTAAGAAGAGGTACTGAATGACAGTAAGACCATTTTGGGCCATAGTTTTGCTGTGTAAAGCCCCTAAAGTGTGACAACGAAAGTAGTGTCAGAGCAGATCCCAGATGGAGCTGAAAAGGCTATCAGCTGTGCTTTGCAGGCGCTCTGCAGTGCCTGGAGAAAAAAATGCCTTGCAGCTGGTCAGTGGAAAAATCACTGCGATGCTCAGCGTAAAAATGTCACCGATATTGTATCACTACCACCACAATTTACATACACAACAAACTTTCTCTGAGCCTTTTCAATTAAACGAGAGAAGAAAAGCCAACTGCCTGTGGAAAAAGGCATTCATGTGTACTGATGCCTTTTAGAATCTGACTATTTCTCTATTCAGTAGCACAGGGCTGAGAGCCTACTCTATTTACCTATGCAAATATCTTTATATGTTAATTGACATAAAGTAGCAAATATCCAGTAGAGATATGGTTATATATGGTTATATTTTAGTAATCTTGCAAGTGGTGATTGCCATGTAGCTTCTGAACTCTGGAAGTTTGAGGTAATGATTTTGTTACGGGAATGATGAATCAAGAAAATGGTGAGAGTCCAGAAAAAGATGGGAACATACAGGGGCTTGTCACTTTCTTACTTTGAGAACAGGGAAGGGATTGGATTGTAGATTATTTTAACGTAATAAAACCTGGAATACATAGGCAAAGCTATACTTAGTCACGTCATTGTATGCAAGCGCATCGTACTACAAGGTCTCAATTTTGAGGACTTTTTTTGAAAGCTACTGCAGTTGATACTCACCTGTGTTTTCTGTGTGCATACTAAGGATGGGCGCATATGAAAATTGTAAGTATATGAGCATACTACTTTATTTGACTTCAACCTATATGACATGTGAATTTTAGAAAGTGACACGGGTTATAACTTAGAACCCAGAAAAAAATATTATTTACTGTAATGAATTTCTGCAGAGAGCAATGCTACAAAAATGAACTGAAGGCACCATTAAGCAAGTGGTAAATAAAAAGGCAATTTAGCAAGATCATTTATTTAACAAGTGGAAGTAGACACTGTTGCCTCCACTTTCTACTTCCCACTGGCCCCAAAGAGGTTTTTCGTGAATATTTTACCAAGTACTTCTATTAGGCAATTATTGGGAAGATACTGATGCCACCAGACCTCGAACAGGCACTGATGCAGTGATATCAGGTCACATGATCCGTCAAGTCCAGGTTTTCCCGTGCAAGCCAGGGACACCCTTCCCATCCTCCTGACTGCAGAAACAGGTTTGGCACTCATGGTGTGGCCATAACAGCAGGTTGATTTATTTTCCTGATTTAGGCTGCAGTAGTCAAGTACCCTCAAGCATCACTACTTGTGTGATGTGCAAACCTTATTCTCTCTTTTCCCACTTTTTGACCCTCCTTTTCACCACCTTTGTACTTCCCTTTTTCCACCCCCTGTCCCAAAGAAACAACTCACTGATGATTACTTTATCCCCATTGGTCCGAGCTTCGGTACGCCTGTTACCTAGGCACACTCTGCCTTACGTGTTATCACTGATACCTTTACACTAGGCATTGCTGGCCTTTGAGGATTTTAATCCCCAAAAGATCACTGGACCCCCATTATCTGTGAAGTTTGGCCATATCTCCCATAACTCCCCCTTAAACACTTGTGGACACAGACAGCCTCATGGCACTATCTGTAATTTTTTCAGCTCTTCACCATGCTACTACCACATCCAGTGGTTCCTCACGTTGTGTCCAGTGATTTTCTACATCCCTTTCAGTTATCTCAGCCGTTAGGCCCAGTCAGTGGCCTATTCATTTATTTGCAGCCCTAATGTCTTCAAGCAGTGGGTACAGAATTACCTGTGAACAATATATAGTCTATATGGTGTTGTATATATACACTGCATAATGCATTTCTGTCTGCAGAGGATCTCAAACTCCTCCACTGTGTGGAGCAGTGAACTCCAGTTTGTATTCCTGTTTTATGTTTTATTGTCATTAAACTTCTAGGTTGGGCTTTACATCAGCTAAAAGAAAATACAGGATAAATTAGAATATAGGGGCTACTGAGAATATATTCAATTGTACTGAAGTATATCTTTGTCCACTGATGCTACTAGTACTATGGTACACGAGTTAATTGCATTCATATAAAGTAATAAAGAAAACAAGCTAATGTTATAACAAAGCGATCAATTTTAAAGAAACATGTTTCAGAGAAACAGACTCCACTGTAAATCTTGTAAGAGTGAAATAATTCCATTTCTACTGCCTTGTCTTGCAAAAGAAAATGGCAGTATATGACAATGTAATGCACTTACTAAAATAACAGAACAGCCATGCTGGGCCAGACAAAAATCTGTTCAGCCCGGTTTTTTAATAGTAGACAAATGATGGCTGCTTTTGCAAAATAAGTATGAGAACAGCACAAACAAATGACAATTTCAGTGCACTGTCCTCATTTTCAACAGTTTAAAGCTTAGGGATTTCCTGGGTCCAAGCTTGTACCTTTGTTATTGTGTACGTTTATATCAACAGGCATTGATGGATTTTTTTTTCCCCATGAACTAGCTCTTTAAGGGGTGGAATCAAATACTGTCACCATTCCAGCCTATGCATAATATGATAATGTCATGTTTCCAAACTTCTGCAGAGACTAAAATGGTCCTGAAATGATGATACTTAGTAAATGAATCAGGCAAAAAATAGTAGGTCTTCTGCATATAGTAAGTCATTTTAAAAGAAAAGGCCTTAAAGCAATACCACCAGGAAAGGGGATTTTTTTCAATTGCCTTTTTTTATTCCCAAAGCTTTGTTTGCTGAATTTTTAGTTGTATAACTGATTACACAGAATATAATCTATCATTTTATGCTACTTACTTACACAATATAACATAACTCTTTTCATTGTCTCTATTAATAAAACATATTGTGACAGGAGGAAAAAAATTGATTCATTTGAAGTTATTTTTAAAATTATTACAGTGATAGTAGTAATTTCTCCCCCACAACCCAAGAATATATTGAGCATAATCACAAAATGAAAAATTCTTATCTCAGAGATTTTAGATTCTAAAATAAATATGCACATAAATAACACAGAAGAAGAAAACAGATCCTTGGATAACATGGAAAAGAGGAACAGAAAATAAGTGACGTGACCAGGAGATATTGGGCCCCATCTTGATGACAGAAATATAATGCCACCACTTATGGGTCAAAAGTCTTTATATACACTGTCGTGGTTTAACCCCAGTCAGCAACTCAGCACCACGCAGCCGCTTCCCCCTCCCCCTCCCAGTGGGGTGAGGAGGAGGAAAGGAAAGAAAAAAAGTAAAACTCGTGGGTTGAGGTAAGAACAGTTTAATAACTAAAGTAAAATATAATACTAACAATAGTAATAATGAAATATAATAATAAGAGTAATGAAAAGGAATATAACAAAAAAGAGGAAGGGGGGGGAAGGAAAAAAAAACAGTGATGCACAATGCAATTGCTCACCACCTGCTGACCAATGCCCAGTTAGTTCCCAAGCCGCAATCCATACCTCCTGGTCAACTCCCCCCATTTTATATACTGGGCATGACGTTCCATGGTATGGAATACCCCTTTGGCTAGTTCAGGTCAGCTGCCCCGGCTCTGCTCCCTCCCAGCTTCTTGCACACCTGCTTGCTGGCAGAGCATGGGAAACTGAAAAGTCCTTGGCTTAAGATAAGCGCTACTTAGCAACAACTAAAACATCAGTGTGTTATCAACATCATTCTCACACTAAATCCAAAACCCAGCACTGTACCAGCTACTAAGAAGAGAGTTAACTCTGTCCCAGCCAAAACCAGGACATACACCCATCCCCCCACTCCCCACAAAGTTACAGAAAGAGAGATGTTGAAATAATGTTATTAAGATTACAAAGGCAAACACTCAGATATGAAGCTATTTAGAATGCTATGGTCAGTTTTACTTTACTTGCATGTCTTGTTTTTCTGAAATAATAGAAAAAATCTCTGGAGATGAATCAGAGCTAAGCAAGGTGATAAATGTGTATTTGTAGGATCCTCCCCTGTTTATTACAAAATGATAACTGTGCAGTTAGAGAGGCAGGGGCCTGTACTGTAGCGATAAGAAGGATCTCTCCACTATTAGGGCAGCTGAATAGTTCTCGTTAAACTTTTAACAGGTAGATAGTAATTATCAAGTCCTCTTTTCAGGAGGTTTGACTTAAAAATCGGATCCAAAGTGCTCAGCTCTCACAACTATGACAAAGTCAAAGGTAACCCTGCTTTGTGTGAAGAGCTCTAACGAGTCAGGTCCAATTTGGTATCTGAGATGACTTGCTTAGAGAAGAGCTTGATGTTGCCCTGTGCGCAATAGCAAAGCTGGTTAATTAAGGTCCTTGACCTACCCTCTCTCTGACTGTTTGAAACCTCCCCCATAACACATTTCACTACCCACTTGGTTAAGGTGATTCAGCTGTGTATGTGGGTTCATGCTGTGAGCCAGACCAATGAAAATCATCAGTATTAAAAAATAATAATACCTTTTTGGCAGGTATTCAGCATTTTCTGTTTGTTTCTCAGCCTCCTAATTCCCACCAGCTGGCTTACAGCACAGCCTTCACAAGCAGCTGAGGGTGTGAAAAATTCCATTGGGGGCTAGGAAGGACTGATTGCACTGGGAAGGGAGGCAAACTGGTGTAATAGTTTAGCTGCTACAGAAACTGTACAGTGCAGCAACACCTCACAGCCTGGCTCTGGCAGGGCTGGTATCAACACTGAAGCCAATCAGCCCTGCTGGGCTCTGAGCAGTCAAATGTGGAGCCGGGTCAGCTGCTTCTCCATTACACCCACCAGTGCTCCCACTTCCACAGAAACAGTGCAGAGGCACCTGCACTGACAGCCTGCATCGCTAGCACCTGTATTATGGGGCTGGCTTTTGTCGCTTTCACTGTCTGCAAGAGCAGCTGTGCTGCTGAGCCTGAGCTAGCCTTGGAGTCAGCACTGGCTGCAGGGTGCTCTGCCTACCCCAAAGTAAGTCCAGCTGGATCCATGCTGGCTCTGCACAGGGTCAGTTTACATGTCTGTACATCCATGCCATGCTTAATCTACAACCCAGATAATCCATCTGTGGAGAACTGAGAGCTGACAGTTAGTCAGTTCGTTTTTTTGAAGCATTTAGTAAGATTGTACAGATGGATGCCATGAAAAACTAAAGAGGAAATTAATGGTTCTGTCTTCAGACCATAATTTGTATGTTTTGCTGTAAATAAGATGTCCAAACATGTAGGTGAAAACAGTGGCAAGTGCTTGCTTTTTTAGTCAGTACTCTATCCTGTACCCTGAATGAGGCAGGGGTCCTATAGAAAAAAAACAAACCCAAAAATACATTAATTAATATTATTAACTTTCCCATGGCATGGGAACAAAACAAGGCAAGTGAATATTTGCAGGCAACCTTAATTGTAGCTTCCTCTAATTTTTAAGGCATCACCATGGCAACCATGATGAAGTTCTTTATATATGCTGCTTCCTGTTTTTTATAAATTTATATAGACATCCTCAGATCCTCTCATAATCCTGTCATTATGGTGTAGCTACCTGGCTAAGAGTACGTTATTGAGAAGAATTTTAAAGCATGGAAGATTGTGGTCTGCCACACTAGAAGTAAATTAAAGTTAAGAAAGAGTTTCAAGAACAACATGGAAGAGAAAACAGAAATCTTTATTTACAATATGCGTCAAGAGCATGTTAGGGTAGGTTGTGTTGGCTGAACAGAGAACGAGGGAAACGTTAAAAAAAACTATGTCTAGGCACAAGAGGACAGAATTATATATGGCCTTGAATAAACCATACAATAAGGATGACATAAGTTGTACTGACAGATAAAAAAAATTCACCCTGAAGGACATATAGTCTACTAATAAGGAGATGGCAGAAAGGCAGGATATGAGGACTTCATTAAAAATTTAAGGTTATAGGGAAAACATGAGAATGTTTTGAGGCAGAGACAGCAGGATTTGGCAATGGGTTACTTTTGAAGGAGACAAAGGTATATACCTGTGAGACAGTGATACCAGCAAAGGAGAACAGGACAGCAGAATTGGAGAGGCTGGCACTTTCTAAACTAGCTTACTAGAAGTTAACTACTATGCCTATAAATAGCCTTTTAAATTAAAACAGCCTGATACTGGAAGGTAGTGAGCAGTTGGCATTCCTACTGATTCTGAATGAATTAAGGGTTATCTGCAATTTCTGAATCTCAAGGCTAGGACAGGAACTCAGTAAAAAAATCGGTTGATATAGTTGTTGTGGTTTAACCCCAGTCAGGAGCCAAGCACCACGCAGCCGCTCCCTCACTCCTCCCCCTGCTCCCAGTGGAATGGGGAGGAGAATCAGGAAAGAAGGTAGAACTCATGGGCTGAGATAAGAACAGTTTAATAACTAAAGTAAAATATAATACTAACAATAGTAATAATGAAATATAATAATAATAATAGTAATGAAAAGGAATATAACAAAAAAGAGGAGAGGGGAAAAAAAAGGACAAAAAAAAACCCCAACCATGATGCACAATGCAATTGTTCACCACCCACTGACCGATGCCAGAGCCACGATCCACCCATCCTGGCCAACTCCGCCGTTCTATGGCATGGAATTCTATGCCATGACGTTCTATGGTATGGAATACCCCTTTGGCTAGTTCAGATCAGCTGCCCCGGCTATACTCACTCCCAGCTTCTTGCACACCTGCTTGCTGGCAGAGCATGGGAAACTGGAAAGTCCTTGGCTTAAGATAAGCGCTACTTAGCAACAACTAAAACATCAGTGTGTTATCAACATTATTCTCACACTAAATCTAAAACCAAGCACTGTACCAGCTACTAAGAAGAGAGTTAACTCTGTCCCAGCCAAAACCAGGACAACAGTCTTCAATGCAGTAGTCTGAAAGTCATACAATGAGCTAGAAAAGGAAGCCAAAGTGTGGTTTGTAGACTTGCATTCAATATACACCAAAGGGAGAGGAATCAGTCTCCTGCATTGTGATTCCTGTGTTAGAATGAATATATTACCCAAACAATAAGAAATACAAAAAAGAGAGGTATGAGATACAAATGGTGTAAGAAAAGGGGGAAGGAGGCCTTCCAATATGATGGAACACAGCAAAGATCTGTCAGGGGTACAGCTAAGCACTTTTATGAAACTAAGATGTGAAACTTCATGCTCTGTTTGTATGAGGATAAAACAATTAAACATTGCTTTCTCCATACCTTTAGTGAGTGTGCTAACCTCCAAAATAGTTTAAGTGTTACACTACTATTCCTTTCAATCAATGTTTACTGAGAGAAAAAACTTTCCATTGTCCTCTAGTGGAAGGTTGTGCTGGTGGCTGGCTGCTGTGCTCCACCCTGATCCCAGCTCGGCCCAGTTAATAATCAAAGGATGATTAGCTCAGTATCACATGTCCAGAAAATGGCTAAGGCCAGTGAATCCTGATCAAAGCGATTTTTTTTCCCGGTAGTTCGAAGTAGGACTCATACATCATCCTTATCTTCCTCCTTTGTAGCTTACGTAGTTCCTTATTTTGACTACTGGCTTTTGCAGATGCTGCTCCTGGGTACCATAGTTACCTGTGACTGACTGGTTGTTGTCAAGGTTTTTGAAGCCTTCCTCAGATTTACGTATATTTGTTCCTAAGCCTACGTCATGTTTGCTTAGAGAAAATTATGTTTTACGACAGATTCTGCTATACAATAGGCAGCCAGCACTTCTCTTTCCAGTAACTATTTTCAGTATCTATATTTATGATTTCTATAGCTATAATAATAATTTCATCAGCTGTTATGCCAGATGTTAAAAGTTATGGGTTAGCATTACCAGGAGATATGTTATTCTTGCACTTAAGTATCCCTTCAACCAGTGGCACCAAGGGATATCTTGTCAGTTATCAATAGGATTTTGCTTACAGTCATGTGTTATCATAGCCAACACGATGTGACTCCATTTGTTAATAATCTGGGATATTTTTTCTTTGATGTCTGTTTTAAATCTGCTTGAAGCTAATTTAGTATTTTGCTTTGAAAAAAAGTACAAGTTACTGAGTGTGAAAATGCGAGCAAATGGTACTGTTGCCTGAAATAATGAAATATTGCACTAAGTACTTCAGAAAGGCCCCATGATATATTCTGGTCCCATGTACGTTCACCCTACCATCACTGGCACAAGAAGTCATCATATATGATGAGTCATTATAGCTCTATGATCACAGAGAACATCTTCTACAGATATTCAATAACCTTCCAAATCACATATTTCACAGAAGTAGGTCAAATTAAGCAGTGATTGAAGACTAACATTTCTGCAAGTACCCAGCTATTCATATTTTATCAAGGTAATACCATAGAGAAGTGCTTTGCATATTAAGAGTGGGTTATCTTTTTGTAATAGAGATCTAAAACTGCTGTGGGTAACGCAAAGGTCTTTTCTTTTGTGACCTCTTTTTAAGTTTCTGCTCTTGCTCTCTTCAGGTGTTATTAACTCATGTTGTAAAAGATCAGGGTAAGATCTGAGTCACTGAAGATGTTCATCAATTCTGCATTAGAGTGAGAGGAAAGCAGCGGGGGGACAGAACACAGAGATTCCTGTGCATGTGGAATCTTCTGCACGTGTCACAGAAATGCACTGACACTACACAGCTAGGCCATATCAAAGGGTCTACTAGTGCATGTCTTTGGATAGCAGACTGGCATCTATTCTTTATTTTAGTTCTCTTAAGGGACTTAATTTTCAGACTTTTGTTCCCGGTGAATGAGATCACGGGAACATATATTGTAGATTTGTGTCTACCTTTAATATTGCCCTTTACATCATTTGTTGGCCATTTCATTCCCCACTCGCATTTCCATCTAGAGCCAAACCAGTCAATAGTTACCACCCGGACCACAGTGCTTATGCCAGTAGAAGCCTGTAGAGCAAATACAGTTAACAATAGACTTTGACTGGATGCACCTGCCTTGGGAAGATGATGCTCCTGGTCAGTGACATCTCATGTCAGAAAAGGAATTTAGTGTCCCGAGAAGATAGAGCTGCGGCTGCCATTACTTGACTCAGACACAGTAACTGCAGATGAAGGCTCCAGTGTGGAAGGCTATATACCAAAAAAACAAAAATCCATGTGAACTTTCTGTAATAACACAATACAGGAGAAAGAGAGGGTTTAAAATAGTACAGCAGAATGATCACAAAGTAACGATATGGCACTGTTTCTCAGCAAAAGAAGTAGAAATTACAGAACATTAGCCACTGAACAATTACCAGATTTTTTGTAGGCATGTTAGAGGTGGTCAAAAAGATAATTCCCATTCTGTAGGAAATTCTGACATTCTGGAATCTGTTCTTATTCTGATTAAAATGAAAAATCCAAATGTCAATGTTTTCTAAGACACAGTTCCAGGGAAATATTTCTTTGGAAATGTCAGAATTTCAGGACAAGTTTCTTGTTAACAATGTTGAATCATTATACTACAAGAGATTATATGTATGTGGATATATCTGCTATTACTTACGATACATGAAATAGTAAAACGTTATTCTGAACAGTCAAAATGAAATTATGATTCATAGTATAAATGAAAGATGATGAAATCATAATGAAATAGTCTTATCATACTGAAGTGAGAAGTCTTCCTGTGACAGTACTTCAACTAGTTTCAGTAATTATGTAGGAATAGTATTATGTTGAATAATATTTTCGTATCAGTATGATCATTAAAATTTGTAAGTGCATTTTATACAAACAAGGCCACAAGCACAGTGATTGCCTGATGTTATTTATTTATTGTTAACTCTAAGACATTCAGATAGTTTCATAGCCAATGTTTCATAAGGCACCCAGATATGTTTTGCATTAAAAAAGCCAGCAATTTGTCTATTGGCAGGTGCTCTCTTAGCAATGAAAATAAGTTTTGATTTCAGTACAATAAACTTAGAATTTAAATGGAATTACTGTTAAATTAATTACAATTTTATTACAAAAGTGATTAAATTCTTGTTTTTCTATGTTCTCGCATTTATATTTTCACAGCTGTGCTTATGGGAATTTAGCTATACAACTCCCCTAACTGCACTGAAAATTTATTCCTTGGTGTATCATTTTGTAGTCTTCTATAAATAACAACCTTGAGGTTTATGGCCTAAGTATACTATGTTTTTGTCAGCTATGTATCCAGGGGTTTTTGGCTGCTGGGAATTAATTTATAAAAGAAACACTTCATAGACAATACTTCTTGTGCCCTGTAGCATGCTTAGATGTTGAAAGAGTCTTTTACTGTGGATTTCATTGCTTCAGTGGGTTTTAAAAAGCATTTATTAAATTTAATGTTTCATTGAAGGAAAATCACAAGATACAAGAGACAGAAATCTCACTTTCCTAAAAGCTTAAGCAGTACAGTTTGTTAAGGTCCCCCAGTGCCTTCACCAGGGCTTATCTCTGATCTGATAAAGTGGTGAGGATCCGTCAGACTCCTAGAGGAATTGGTTTAGAGCAGCGTGTGTGTGTGCATGCACGTGCATGCACAAGCGGGCGATACCATTTATTCTGTTGCTGGGTGCTGAGCAGTGCCCTCGCTGGGTCTGTGTATGGCCAGCATTCCACAGGCAAGCCTTCTTGCAGTCTGTGAGACTTGGATGTAAGGTCTTAGGCACAATCCTTGGATATTACGGCCTCATGTGGACAGTCTGTAGTTTGTTCAAAAAAGATAAAATTACATTCAAGGACTCAGTTAAATTAGATATGGAAATTAATAAAATTGTCAACACAGCAGCCTCTGCAGTTTTCGTTAATAAATTCCATTTATTTTATTCTATTCCTCTCATTTTTAGCTACAGCATAGAACTGAATGCCATTTATTAGGTCACATGTGACCTCATCCGTTTAATTTCCTGAATAAGCCACCAAATGAGACGCCTCGGGCCACTCACCCCATCAGAGCCATTTTTACCAGCTTGTCTAGAGATGCATGCACACACTTGCACACACTTACACACACACACAGAGCACTTCACAAGTTATGTTCCAGTGGCAATTTCAGAATTTTTTTCTGAGCCGTAAAGGCTATATGTGTAACCCAATTTTAAAGAAACTCCTGAACACCAATCTTATGAGTATCCAAGATGCAGGCAAATGTCTGTTGTAACCACACCTTGAACCAGCTCTGCTTCCTTCGTACTTGTCTCACTAGCTTTTTGCTTGCAGTACCTCTTTGGATCTCTGAAGAGGGACTCTGCTGTAAATCTGTCACCGAATCCCCCTCCTCCTTTCCATGCCAAGCGATGGGGAGAAGCAGTCAGGCCATGCCTGCATTTACTTGTGGGCTTTTCTCTCTCCTGTCTCTGCTTTGACCTCTCGGCCACCTCCATGTACTTCAGCACTGGGAATCTCATTTACATGCATGTTTCACAGCAGCTCTGTGTAACCCCTGTGTTTCCCCCAGTTCCAGGGCTCTAACACGCTCTTCCTTCAAGAGCAGAGTACAAACATTTACATCCAGGCTCTTGTCCTTCACGCAAGTTCAGGTACTCCTCACTAGAGACAGGCAGATAATAACGCTCCCTCTGGTTCCCTGTCTTGCACAAATATGTGCGTACCTTGATACTGTCATATGCCATTTGATGCAGTAAATTTTCTCCACAGTTCTCTTGAAAACATATTTCCATTGATTTATTTTAGTCAGTTATCTGACACATTTTTACAGATTTTCTCAATCAAGGCTTACCTGTGTGGGGAAATCCTGTCCTGACTGTTTCTACTACTAGTCCTGACTGTTTTATGATAAATTAATGACATAGTACCAAATTAATCTTTTAGGTCAGTGTCTCCATTTTCCTTAAATCCTACTCAGTGCAGCCTGGATAATAAAATCAGTTTATGCTACTGCACAGTCCAGAACTGCAACATTTAATAAGCCCAAATATTAATTTGACTATTATAATACTAGATATTAGCATCTTAAGTAATTACACCTGAATTTTTTAAGTATTATTTTTTCAGACAACATAATTATTTGCAGGTTATTACATAGCACAGAGGATTTGTCTTTGTCAAATACATTTTTTATTTGCTAGCTTTAACCAGTCTCAATAGATCTGATTGCTGCCATGCAGAAAACTAGAAAAAAGTAGATAAGTGAATGAATTTCCATTTCATCCTAAGCTCAAAAATTCTTCAGGCAAAGCTATTCAAAGTACAGATAAATTAAAATGTAATTTACTCTTTTCTTCCACTTCAGAAATTAATGCCTGTGTTCTTTGTTTAGCCCCTATTATTCATATAATGGCAAGTTCTAGGTCACTGCATACAGGCAGCTGATATTTAGCAACTGATCTTAGTGGGGCTTAATTGGTTGTCTTGTGCAAATTGTATGTTTCCTAAATAAAAATCAAAATGCATTCCTACTAGCAAATCCTTGTTTTCCAGAAAAACCTCTATGAAGGAACACTTCAACAAACAAATGCAATGAACACTGGTATTGTTTCTCAGTTTCATTTTTCTTCAGACATAATCCAATTTTTATTAAAATTTATGGAAATGGCTGCCATGGACTTCAGGGATAAGTGCATAAAATCTTGTTCCTTTATTTGGAATTTATCTGTCAGAATTCTTTTTACAGAGTTTAGGTCCTCTATTGTAATGTGATCACTTGAATATTCCAGTCTAAAACTGGTATGACAAAACCAAAAATTCTATACAAAGCATAGGGGTCGTTTAATTGCAAAAAGTCACATAAAAATCTTTAAACATTCATCTATCCTGACACCATCTTCTGGAATACGTCTGGATAGTGGCTCCATAAGGTAGCCTTTTTGGTGGGGGCAGAGGGATATTATTCATTTCTCCACCTTCTCTTTTTTTGTCCAAACCAAATTATAGCTAAATTGACTTCTTTCATTTCTATTGAAAAACATTTCTTGCAGCTTTTTTATTGAGAACTGCAAGTCAGGATCCTCACCCTGTATATCATCTTCAGCTAAAACCATTCTCTCATTCTATATAAAGGATTTTCTTAAGACCTGAAGCCTGAGTGACAGATCTAAAAGACAGCCTGTCCTGTCCATTCACAAAGATAAAACTCTCACTACCTTGCATCCCAACATTGGAAAGGATTTTTTTTATTCCAGATTAGAAAAGACAGTTCTCCCTACTAATAACCATAGAGATGCTGCTACAAAGATTTTGTTTCTACTCTATCAAATTTTAACCATTATCCATCTCTTCCTCTATTTTCCCTCTGTCTTCCCCTTCTGTACTGTGTTAAATCTATTTCCCTTCTCTGTATCCAGTCTGTATCCAGTCTTATCAGTAATTTTTCCTCGACTCTACCACAATTATATTCTCTGTCACCCACCTAGGAAAATTTTCAAGCAAACACATCTGTGCTTGACATTCCCCTTTGCCACTTGGGAGGAGCTATTTGTACACAATTGTCTTTGTCTTTATCCTCTTTTAGTAAACCTCTTTTTTATTAAATTGCCTGGGGGAAAAAAAAATTGGCAAAAGTCAGGCAACAGATATGGTAGCAGGACTGCCTGTCATATTGATGTGCATGGTCTTTTTCCGGTGCTTGTACCTATCTGATGTTTCATCCCTTGCATTTAAAATACTGATTCTTTGCAGAAGAGACCTTTTGTTATTTTTGTTATTAGTTTCTAATACAGTGGCATGCTAGCCCATGAACAGGACTGATGCTAATATAGATAATGACAATAACAACATCAGCAACTTACTCTGAGAAATGATTGTGCAGAGAATGCTTTTATGACTGGAGAACTGTAAAAGTGAACTTTTTGCTCTCTTTTCCTTTACAGTGAACCCCAACTTGTCCCTGGTTTGCAACATATTTACCAGAAAATTAGTTAAGATTCTGGTCCAGTGCAAGTTATTACATGCTGCCTACAGTCACTTTATGAAAAATTTATCATTTAACTTTCTACCATTTACATTAATGCAATGAAACCAGTATGAGTTACAGACAGCCTTCAGGCAATTTCTTCTGAGTCACACTGGTCTTGTGTACAGTAATGAGACACTGCAACTAGTCACCTGTGCTGTGACTGAACGATGAGCTGGAGAGCCTTTACACTACAAAGCAAACTAGAGCAAAGAACACATAGCTCCAGCGGATCAGTATGCCACAAGGAGCAGCCAATGAACTCTTTCAGTGTATGCCTGGAATTATTTCAGATGACTCTAAAGTAATGGGAAGTGTGTCAATTGTCACATAACAAGGTGCAAGCATTACAGTGAAGTGCTTCTTTACAATGTGTTACCACTTCTACTTATTTCTTTGGCATTGGTGCATCTGAGTGTGAACGAAGTAATAAGAATGAGGAAAATCTGTAGTCTTAGGTTGCTTTCTGGGATTGTTAAACCCAGGACAGGAAGAAAGCACTAGATTCACAAGGCAGACTAAAACCATACAAACTTGAAGAAAATGTGATAACTTAAGCACCAAGGTGCTTGAGGTAGGCAAAGATTTAGATATATAGGTGTCATCTAACTTCTAGAAATATAAAGGGTGTTTTACCACCTAAAGCCCCCTTTGAATGTAGGCAAAATTCAAATTTTTAAAATGCTAATTTTAGCCAGGAAGACCGCCTTCAAGAAGCTACTCTTATTTCATGTTTTACCTGTGTTGAAGAGTGCAAGCAGTGTTACAAACAGGCCATTTAAGGACTGGTTTTACTTTCAGTGAGATTTGCAACATATATTTTTCTCCATGTCCAATAGAATATACTTCAATTCCTTCTCTCAGTATAATGAAGAAAGTGAAACTTAAATCAAGTTATGGGAGGACTTCCAAAACCCATTTTCTTACAGTGTCACAGGTCTCCATTGCTTAGCATAAGGTTTCTCAGGAGCAATTCTACTATAGTCCTTAAAGGCAAGCTATAAAAAAACATTCCAGTTTCTACAGTATGCTTTAAGTAGAATTTAGAAACCTAAATCCAAAAGAAAGATCTGTAAGAACACTGATTAACCTAAGAATCGCTTAAAGGCCCAGAGGCCCATATGGGATTCATGATCTAGATACCTAAATATCTACAGCGTCCATAAGGGTTTCCTCTCACATAATTTGGACCTACAGTGTCAGCATTTAAGTCTGAGCTGGTCATTCAAACCTCTTTATAATGAATGATCAAAAATACATAAGGTACAATTCAGTTGTATTTTAGGCATTAGCATTAGGATGAGATCCATTATGCCATAGAAGTACCCACTTCAGTGACCATAAGAAGAGTCTACTTTGTATGCATACATATTTGCTCAGATGACTCAGATGGGTCTACATTTTTAGTAGGAAACTTAATTTGATGCCTATTGCATGTGCCCAGATTCACCTTCACAGAGTGGTTCAGCAGCTTTTGGGTGTCCCACTTACATAAGGCTGTTTCTAATTCAGCACTAGACCTAGCTCTCCTGAGGTGAGGAATCTAATAGGCACAGTCTGAAACCATCTATGCTAGAGTGACAAGAGCAGATTGCCGAGGATAGAAATCTGTGTTGGATCATGCAAATTCCAAGACATGAATGAGGTACATGAGAAGAGAAAACAGCTTTAGACTCTGAAGTTTCGTCAAACTTGGGAGAAGAATTTCCTACTGGATCAGTGGATTGCTTCTTCAGCTTGAGGACGGGTGTAAACACCCTCTGGACCACTGCATTTGTTCTAGATAATCACATATTTCATGCTAACTTGTGACTTCCATACCCAGAGCCTGGCATGAAGGAATGGTAATACACAATACCTGTTGTGAAATTTACTGCTTAAGTCTCAGTGCTTAATGTTTAGTGAAGGGAGGGCTTATCTACTACAAACAAACCCACTCATGTTCAGGATTACAGTACAGATGAAGTTCTTCGAGAAAGGAGAAAGACCCTCATGTGAAACTAACATAAGGCCGTACACTTTTTGGACCTATTAGAAAAAGAAAAATCTGTGGTGCCCTGTGCCCATATGCCCATAAATATATGTTACATCTGTGTAGAGTTATCTTTATTTTGAAAGCATTTATCTGACAGAATTGTTCCTATTCCGGTAGGCCTACCTCCTCTCTATGGAGTCCCATAGTTTTAGTACTTGTCTGGCATAATGTTATGAAACTACAGATGCTCTAAGAGCAAAAATATACTTCTGGGACACTAGAATGTAGATACAAAGCCAAACATGAAGGGATACTTATCCTTTTTAAAACTGAAGCTGTGCCCTGTGAAAATTACAGGAATTTTAATGTATTTGAAATTATTTTTTTCATATCTCAACAATCAAGAGATAACAGGACAGACACTACAACCATAAAGCAAACAGTATGTATCTTATCTCTAGGAGTACAAATGTATGTAGTATTTACATTCACACTTTCTGAGGCAGCTTTTGCCTGAGGGAGGCTCTCAATTATTCTAGCTGTACCAGCTCCAAGGATCTAAACTAAACCTAGAGATGGGAGTAGCATGAGAAAGAACTATGTACCACTTCTTCCTGTGCCCAACAATGGTAGTATGGTAATACTGGTAATACTGTTGAATCTAAACACTTGCTTGGCACCACTATCTGGTTTACAATGAAATGACCATGTAGTAGAAAGATGCATTTCCCTTTATCATCACATTTCATCAGCAAAAAGCAATATCAACAGAACATTCCACCTAGGAAAATACTCCATCATTATCACTTACTTGCTTGAGTTTATTTTTGCATTTAGAGGAAAGGGAAATAACCTGTTCATGCTCACTTTTCAAAAAACTGGGTCAAACATTTGGAGATGTATAGAGTATGCTGTTCACAGAAATAATACACTATATCTCATCTGTTGTTTTAGGATCTGATCATTCCCCTAGTGAATTAATGTTACTTTACAGAGGGGAATCTCAAAGATAATGTTCAGTTGTTCCCTGGGAAACTCCTACTCTAAAAGTGATACTTTCTCCTGTGCAATTGAAATAAAAATTCCAATGGGAAAAGGGCATCACAAATGAAGCCTCTTCATTACTCATCAAAAATATCAGATTGCTGTTAAGCTTTAGGGGAAGAGAACCCTGAAAAAAAGAAGACTTTGGAATCAAAAGTAAAGAATGGAGACTAGGGACAAGGTCTGACCAGATCATCTAACACACTGCTTCCTTCACTGTGCTTTGCAGACACAAAGTGGTCCATGAGGCCCAAGTGTACTCATGAAGTTGCTCAGGAAATGTTTGGGTTTGATCCACAGTCCAAAATTTCTGAGGAGGATGTTCCATGCTGTGGAGGTTTTGGATCATGTTATCAAAGTAAAACAAAAAAAAAAAAAAAAAAAAAAAGAAACAGACAAGGAGAAATAGAAAATTGAGCAGAAGATTGACTGTGGAGGTGTGATGATTTGAGAGGAAGTGAAAATTGAAAAATTGCTAGATATTCCCCACTACAGCAAACTTGCAAGTGTCCTCCATCTACTACAAAATTCCTGAGAAAAACATCTTGTTATAACATATGCTCATTGAGTTTCCCCTCCACACAGGATTATCAGACTAAACCAGACCTACTTCTTAGTGGCACGATGAACTGGCTAAAGCAGGAATAATCTCATTAATCACTAGGGAAATACTCTTCAGCAAGGTGATGTTCTAAATCATTCATTTAGGTGAAAGTATTGAAAACTTTAGATTGAAAGCCTGTCAAGGCACAATCATGATTTATCTGGGAATCTCACTAAAAGTTGTCTACAAAAAGTATGGGGGGGGCGGTGTGCGGGGGTTTAACTGGATTTGTGCCTTCTTTCATTTCTGTGGGGTATTCAATAGATCTTAATGTTTATTAATTTCATCACCTCAGAATGGTCTGTATTAAGGAATTTGATCTTCTCTGGTTTTGCCAGAGGAGACGTTGATGCTCATGTCTCTGATCCTTGCCATTTGTTCTCACAGCCAGAACAGCTATTTTCTAACGGGATTTTTTCACATTTTGTTTAAATCACTTGGCACTTGCATGTATATGGTCTCTGACATGGAGGTGGGCTGGGTGGACCCTATCATTTGTTTTCAGCTGAAAGAAACAAATGAACTAGAGCAATGAATTCTGTAATAGCCTCTCTGACAGCTATAATCTAATTTCAGCAGCTCATAGCCTTTGCATTTTACTCACAAGGTCCTATTTGAATTTCCTAGTGAACAGTCATGCATTCAAGTATAATTTGTTCTCTAAGGCATATAATTTCTTTAAGCTCCTACTGAGATCATTTTCTATTCCGGTAGACCTCAGAGGGTATAACCTCTGGATGGGAAGCTTGCCTTAAGAATGACATTGTGCTTATGCCCACAGGAAACAAATATTGCAAGTTGTTCTCTGAACTGAATAGCTAGGTTACAGTCCTGGTTTTCACTACAAAATCTTGACCTTTAATGTTTAAAAGTTTCTATTTTTTATGCATCTGTTCACTATATGCAAAGATTCAGCCATAGAGTCATCCTGTTCTTCAACAGTCATTTTCAAAAAAGCTCAGCAACAACAACAGGAAGGAAACATTCAAAAAACTTCATTCTACTAAAAAGACTGAATTTAGTTCAGACTAGGAAGAGCTGGCTGATACACAGTTTCAAATGTTTAACATCCTGAATCCTATAATAAATTTTGCATTTTATATGTACCTGGAGTATATAAGAATATGAACCTCTTAGATCGTTCAGTCCAGTAATGTACTACTGCAGGCAATTATGTCATGCCATATTCTATAGTTATCTAAATGCAACATGACATTTCTGCATCCATTAGGGATGCAAAATCCAGGGGTTATTTTAGATTTGCCCATTAGGAAGTTATCCTGGAATGGTAAATTGCAGCTCCGCTGTCCTCTGCTTGGAGGCCACTTGAAGCTGATCCACTGATGCCCTGCAGTAAATGAGAGGCAGCTAACTCCTCTTCCACTAAATGAAAAGCTGCCTCACTTTGTCTTGATTCTGCCAAGAGAGTGAGCCTACACGTGGGCAGACACCGTGAGTGAGTGAGTGTATATGTGGGGTGATAAAAGCCCAGTTACCTCCTGTGGAAGTAGAGCAAGTTAACTTACTTTTACCACTGGAAAGCAGAAGCTTCTTATCACGGTGAGAGTATCCATGCTTTTATACCTCATTAACTTGAGAGGATTCAAAGTAGCTTATTCTGAACTTATTTAAAATACTTTTACTAACCTGACCTTGTGAATTTCAGATTTGGGTCCTTTTCAGTTGGGTTAAACACAATGATCTGACATCTACCTTAAAATAATGATTTGTGTTCCTTTATAGGGAAGTCTTTTCAGAAACCTACTCTCTGATGGTTAGACATTTGTTTTTGAATTTCCACTTAAATTTATTCATGATGAGTTATCCTTGTTTGTTCTTGGGCTAACATTTCCCTTCAGTTTATGTAACATTTATTCCCCAGTGTACGTACAGGTAGTAGTCTTGTCCCTTCACAGCTTCTGTTTTGCTAGGCAAGATGAAACTCATTTATCTCACCTTGTGTGTTAGATTCCCTTCTCTGATACAGCTAGTAGCCTCTCTTCACATGTACATTCCAAAGTCATTTGTCTTGAACATGTGTACAATGTGTACATTATTACCAGTGAAGTTTCAATAGGGTCTTTTAAAAAGGAATTATTCTGATCTTTATGTGTGTTAGAATACCCTTCCTCAAGCAACTTCAGATAAATTAACTTTTTCAGTATCACAGTGTATTAGTTGTTCATAAGTATCTTGTGACTAATATACTTTGGTGATTGTCTCCCTGTGTTGCCTCTGCTTACTGATCTCACAGCTAAATGTAAAAAGTCATGGGCTCTAATTTTTCTTGTTAAATTTCTGCTTGTTTCTATTAGCTCAAGAACATCTAACTTTTCTCATACAATACCCCAGTCCTTCTATATTGATAATGTCCTTGAACTTGTGTCATTGTCAAATATCAGTAATGCAAACCAGTTTTCATGTCAACATCATGAGTTGAGGAATGCACTACTCACATCTCCCCACTTTACATCCTCTTTTCATCACAAGCAGCTACCTTCTTGTCTTTAACTAATTTCATACTCATTCAGCAATTTTTCTGTCAACCACCATCATCTCTAATTTAACTGTTTTTCCACAACACTGTACAATTTTATTTTTTTTTTTAATCCTACAAGATCAGGTGCTTCATCAAAGAAATATAGAAGACTAGTTTGGCCCTCCTACCCTAGGAATCTAATTGCTCTTAACCCATTTTCCATTATGCAGTGGCTTCAGTAAATTCCTCCTTCAATACCTGTTATGTAGTCTGGCGCACTATGACATCAAACTAATGAAGCCATGCTCTTCATGGACATATCTGGTGACAATAAGTTTGGGTTTTTTTCTTGAAGACATAGTTCCTGCCTTTTTTCCTATTTATAAATGATAAGAAAGTAGACTTTGGTCTTCCTTGGCTTTGCAAGAATATAATATTAAACGTCTCAAAAATGTTTAGGAGCATTCTTTAGCTGAAGAGGCTCTGTTGTTGACATTTTGACAAAGATTTTATGTCAGACAAGGGTGTGTAGAGTACTAGAACTAAATAGATGTTAACTAAACTCCAAACAGTTTAGTCAATATGACTTTTCCTTTCTCAGTCATGCAGGACCCTTCTGTCTTGTGATTAGAAAGATAACTCCATGACTTACAAGATCTGAATATATAAAAAGAAAAGATCCAATAAAATTGACTACATTTGGGCTAAAGGCCCATTTATAGTGCACCAAAAAAAAATCAACTGTTTCTTTTTCATATCACCTGTAGTAATATATCTGAACAATACATAATGAGATAATATTAGGTATCAACAAAAAGATTCCCTCGTAAATGCCCTATACGATTAGGCAACACTGTGACAACCTTCCATCCAAATACTCTAAGATACACTAGATCTTTCAAACTTTGGAGACACATTTGGGTTAACAGGTATATTCTAAATTAATAAATTGTATTTTTAAAGTGAGGTAAATAATTGCAAAGAGCTTGGATGGTCTGACTTCTTGTCTAACAGAAATCAGATATTGTCAGTGGCCTAACTCCATTAGGTTATACTTGGTTTCTACACTTACACGTAGAATCGAAATCAGACTCATGCAAGGCCACTCCATCAGTGCTGAATGGCCCAGCTGGTTTTAAGGATAAAAAGAAATCACAAGAGGTCAAGCAATCACTCAGTGAAAAGAAAAATGTAGAAGAGCCTGGAAAAAAGCTAAGGATGAGGATCTGCGTTTTATCTTTTTACGGATTGGACATATTAAACATGAACTTAGTGTCTGTGATGAAAGCCATGGTAATATCATTGGTAGACACAGAAGAGGCAATTTTAAAGAGTGTTTTGAAAGAATAGGCTGAGTTTAGACTGCTACAATTCAAAGAAATGAAGTCACTTTGCAACTAGTATAGAAAAACCTCTAATGGGGTCACTGCAACAAAACCATCATGTCTTTCATCATATGAACCCCACAGAGTGTCACAAGATTTACTGGCCCCAATCATCCTCTTCATTTAACTTGGTTTACATCAGGTCAGTAAAGTAAAGAATTCTAGTGCTAACCTGCTCGGCACAATCTAGTCGGCCGCAAGTGGAGGCTGTTCGTTGCCTGTACACAGCTACTTTAGTATTACTGACATAGAGAGTATAAACAGGAAGGAAGATGTGCCAGGAAAGCTGCTGTACGCTTCAGTTGTCCCCAGAAAATGGAGCAATGTTTCAGTATCAGTCAGAGATGCCCTATAAAGTACAGAGCAGCCATGATCTTCCTCAGTCTACATTAGCAGGATGATGTGCTGTCTTTGCTCCGTCTTCCCATGTGGCATGTCCTGGTTTCACTCTGTGCCCCTTGGCTACACCACGTCAGAGAAAATCTTTGAGGCAGATTCATACATCAAGCAAAAGGATATTTAGAAACTTCTGTTAGGTCATTTCCCTTTATAAGTAAATGTCCACAATGTAGGCCAAATAGCATATTTTATATGGCTGTCAACAGCATCCCAGAAAAAGCTTTTGTCAGTTAAAGGAACCTATTGTCAAAGTACCCAGTACAGATAAAGATATACTTCAATTTCTTGAAAGTTATATATCAGAAAATGTTTTCCAGAAGAATAAAAACATCATTCTCAAGGTGGATAGAAAAGAAATAAGATAATTTCCTTTCCATCAAATAATAAGAGTAGAAAAATGCATTAAAGTATTTATGTCTGGAAAGACATTTCAATATAAAAAATTTACCCATTTTGGAAAATCTATAGGCGTGGAATATATGAAACAGGAAAGAATTACACTGTCTTGAACATCGAATTTAACTTTCCATTAGCGTATGTTGATGATTAAATTATGCTGATGTGAGGGTTATTGTGCCCTTGAGCCAAAGTTTAACAGTCCACTTACAGTCTAGTAATAGAGATTTTAAGGAATGATGATTCTGTCATACTGCTGGTGTTATAATTGATATATTTGGATGGCTGTTCACACACAAATGTATTTAAATGAAATGAGCATCATATCAATCATGATCTGCAACACATCTCAGATTTTTTCTGGCACTTTATCTATTTAAATTACATCTAAATTATAAATACTGTGAATATCAGCAGTTAAAGTAATATTAGCCTAACAACAAAGGAGATGATAGATAGCAGAAATATTTTGTTACCTCACTGTGACCTACAACATCATTGCATTTTGTGATATTATTGCCAGAACTTGCCTCGCCATTTTCACTTTGTAGAGATTTCTGCATCATTCTTAAAATTCATTATACTGCAGAAGCACAGACCTTTGCTGAGAGGTGACATATGATGTGTCTCAAAATGTATACTTACTGACTGCATGGTCTATAAGGCCCTGAAATAAGGTGCCCAACGTTAATAATTGCCATACAATAATAAGTCAACTTTAACATTACAAGGCTTTTTAAAGTTTTTTTTTAACGTCATAGATGTGAGGCATTTCATTCACTTCACTTGGTTTAACACCTTACCTGTTTGTATCCTACCCTAGTGATGTTTCCTTAAACACATTTTTCTGAAGCAGTGACAATGACTAAACTTCAAAACTATATCTAGTAGAAGGTATATACCTTGAAATAAAATCTCCTCTTTTCCTAAGGACATTTTCTGCTTTTTCTCATTTCCTAAATTATGAAAGAAAAAAAAAAAAGTCCGTCAAATCACAAAGACTTTATTAACAAAAGCTGTAGATAAGTAAAAATGATTCATTATCTAAGTTTCTGGAAAATCTATCAAACTAAATATAAGTGTTTCCACAAAGTTTTTGGAGTAAGCCAAGCTGTTCCTCTTATTAAGTGTAACACGATCTGTGCAACTCAGCAGGGAGAAAAGGGCCAATTGCGTATTCTAGGTGTGCTGAATGGCAAAGAATACACAGGGAAAAACAGCATATGCAGGTCTCACTTGCACACCTCCCTGATCTGAGAATAAATAAATGTATGGAAGTGTAGCTGTGGGTCCCAAAGCCCTGCAATTAGTTAAAACAACCACAGGTGCACAAGAGCAATATATTAGTCTGTCTCAATGTTCTCCTCCTGCCAGTGGCTAAAAGAGGATTCCTGGGGAAGAGTACAGGAAGCATGACCTGTACAAAGTGATCATTTCTAGAAAAGAGTAATTTAGTACCTTGAACCAGAGGTTGTAGTTGAACCATAATGTTAAATGTTCTCCAATGGAGCTCAACTTTATGAATTTCTTTTTGAACCCATTTATACTTTGACCTCCATGAGACCTGTGGCAATGAGCTCCACAGTTTAATAATGGAGAAATAGTGACAAACTGTTCCCAGTTTACCTTCTCCACACAATATATGCTTTTATGAACTTCCATTGTCTTTCCCTTCAGCTGTCTCTTTCCAATTTGAAGACTCGTAGACTGCTTTGTTTGTCTTTGCACTTCTGCTTTTATAGCACCCTGTGGCAATGAGTTCCACAGTTAAATAAATGACGAAACAAAATAAAATAATTCCCGTCTTTCTTCTCCACACTATTTAGAATGGTACAAACCCTTATGTTATCTTTCTTTAAATTGTCTTTTCTAATCTGAAGAGTTCTGGTCCATCTTATAGGTAAGCTTCACTTTTTAGTAGGAGGTTGCTTCAAACCTTTAATAATCTTTGCTACACTTCTCTGTGCTTTTCTTGGTTCTTTGTTTCTTTTTGATAAAGGAAGACTAGAACTTGCAGAAGTTTTTAAGTTAAAGGCACGCCACGGATTCTTAGTGGCATAATGATTGGTCTATTTGCTTTTCATTTCTTTTCAAATAATCCTAAACTGTCTATTTGTTTTTCTGACCATTGTGGAGCATGTGATGAGCTTTTCAGAGAGCTATCTATCTAACTAACTAAAGATTTTTTTTTTTCTGAGTGATTTTAAGTAATTTAAAGTCTATCATTATGCATGTATTTTTCCCCATGTGCATTGCTTCTCACTTACCCATACTGAATTTCATTTGCCATTTTTTCACCTTATCATTCAGTATTGTGAGACTGTCCTGTCTCTCTAGGCAGCCAGTTGTAGTTTCCGCTATATGAATATTGTTTCAGAGGCAGATAACAAGGGTCAATCTTGCAGACCTGTTGTCATGTGAGAGAAGCTAGTTACTGTCTTTTCTGACTTGTATTCAAGAACCTATGATAACGTACATTTATCCACTTTAGACCTTTATATGTATCTTTATGGCCAGACTGATATAAAATACAGATTGATATAAAACATATATTTTTATTTGAATTACACTTTATAATGAAATGTACACAATGAGTTAACAAAGCCAGGGTGAGGAGGGAGGATTTACATCTTGCTAAGGCAAAAGTTGTTTATTAGCTAACAAAGTAGACAAAATGACATCTGATTTAACGAAGACACATTAGCATTTCCAAGGATGTGGATTAATGCACTTCTTTGGATTAAGAGACATGACAAGCTGTCTGCTTCTTGCAGAAGGAAGGCATAAAAAAAGTTTTGGGGAAAAAGATTATATGTTTGGAACCTTGGAGGATTTCAAAGGAGAAATTGGCTATAAAAGCCAACATGCATCACCAAGACAGGGTGCTCTCTAATAATGCAACATGAGGAGCATGATAAGCAAAAACAGAAAATCCCTGACAATCACCTTGTCTGGACAACTTATCACAAATCACCTAAATATGAGAAAAAGGAAGAAAAAGATAGCTGTTTCTCACCTTAACATTAAAGCAAGCAGGTTAAGCATAGTTTTTCTTTCTTTTTCCCCTCTCTTTCTTTTGTAAACTTTTGTAGCTGTTTTGCCTCTTTTGCATGTTGTAAACAAAATAATTTATTCTGCATTTTACTTACCATTGTTTGAGTTAGATGTATGGTAGAGTGAAATACAACTGGTAAGTGAGTAACAATAAGGCATTCCTCACACAAAAGTGAAATAAATCTATTAAACAAGCTTCCTAAAATGCCACAACTCATACTCCCAGGATATTATTCTGAGTATCCCAAGTATCCAAAGCATAAAAGGGTATGCTCATTTTCACCTACTTAAAGCACATAGAGGAGTGGCAACTGGGGTGGAGTGCGGGGAGGGCAGTCAGGAGAGTGATTAGTGTTTCCTGTAACTGTTGGGAAGCAGAATGGTTTTCTGTACTGGGGACTCTGACTGGACCCTGTAAACGCCTTGTAAGTTTTCTTCAGCTGCTTTTTATGATTGAGTATGAGAATTTTTCACTTCATTATTCTTCACCCTTGTGACTTTATTAATGAGGTACTGAACAGCAGAGATCTAAGCACAAAATCTTGGATATAACTTTTCTACCACTGAGAAAACTGTTCACCTATCCCCACCTTATGTTTCTTATTCTTCAGTCATTTCCTAATCCTTACAAGAGGAACTTCCTTCCCTCTTTTTGAGGTTTGTTTAAACCCAAGTTGAGTATCTCACATGCATCAATTGCCCACACACTCACTGATTCCTTCTGATACACCTGTGTAATACATTTTACTTCCAAGTCACATGCTCCATAATGTGGAACATTTTTCCATGTGTTTATTCATCCTGTTCTTTGTTACAGTTTTTAACAAGCTGCCTGATATGGAAATCTGGTCTATAATCCTAAATTAATTCTCCAAGCACTTTTCAAGTTTTAAATCCTATTTTCCTCCCTCCTTTCCTTGAATCAGGTTTGCTATAAGTAGTAGATTATACCCCACTTAGAAATTTATCAATCAGTTTCATTTTTGAGTGTCTCATGAACTTTTGGGTAAATGTCATTAATTCCATCTTTCTCTATTTTTTTTTCAGCAACTTCAGAGAGTCTTCAATTTCCAAGATAACAGTCACAATTCTGGTCAGAGTAGAGATCTAATGACCTTTCCTTTTGACCACATCTTTCAGGCTAGTTCGTGACTAGATACATTCTGTGACCAGAATATTTCTGTGCTGAACAGAATAATGTTTTATTATTATAACAGAATAATATAATTTTTTGTATTATACACCACTTCATCTGAATAAAACAAAAATCTTTTCAAGTGAATTAAAATGCTGTCTTAATATAGATTAAAGGAACCTCCTTTTCAATCTAAGTGGAGAGTAAAAAGTAAAGCTAAAATATCATGATCAATGAGCAGAGATGAGTTAAATTCTTCACTAACTGTTTCTCTATATGCATCATTCAAAGTCATTGAATCAACCACCAGCCACCTTAGCAACAAGCTTAGAGTGCCATTCGCTTTCATGTTCTAAAGCATCACCAAAAGATGATCAGTCAATAATCTGAATTCACAAAAATATCAGCCTTTCTATCTTTCACTATAAAAAGATATAGATGTTTCTATATGGTGAGTCATTCTTTTTCTTGCCGTAGTAGGACTGTTTCCTGAGAGGACATAGTCCTCTAATTTCCACATCTTTTTATTGCCATCCTGAGGTGAGACAGTGGAGTTGTTTAAGAAATTCAGGGAAGGAGTTAATTTTGCTCCAAGCCTGAACACTCAAGAATATTTTTGTTTCACCATGTCTCAGTCTTCCTACACAGCAGAGAAGACTCTGAATTTTTTTTACTTTAGTCAGAATGACACAGTTACCAAAGAATAATGTGGTTTGGAAATGAGTATATAAGGATGAGTCACCTTTCCTAAAATGGATGTCTCTCTCTGGTGAATCTGGCTTTGGAGGTCTATATCTCTTCGGTGAGAGCTTCATTCTCTCGATGAAGTCATCAACTGGCTTTGTGTAGTCACTGAACTTCTGACTGAAGTGAGATAAACGGAGTTCTACTCACACAGTGCTGATGGATAAAATGACCACTTTTTCACTTTAACTTGTCCAAAGTATGCAGCAAAAGCATTCTCTTCTGGCCATACTTCTTCTCTTAACACCAGAAAAATCATTTAAAGCCGGATGAGGTGAACTGTAGATTGCATAGATGTCTCTCTATTGACTCATAGAAAAAAAAAACTTAACATATTCATGAAGATTTGATGACATTTTTACAAGATTAATTCAAACAATAATCCTTTCACTGATTGCTAACCATGGATAGTGGCATAAACTGAAAGAAATTTTAGAATTAGTATAAAGAGAACATTTGTACATCAGCTTCTTGCCAGGTAAATGGAGAGAAGTAAAATGGCATGGTGAATTGGCAGAGAAACAGCCAGATTAACTGTGAAAATTAAAGCTTTGTAGAATAGTCCTTAGAAGAAAAGTTATTTTCTCTTTTTTTATGAAAAAAATGTTAATGAATTTCTAAGCATTTGAGTAAAATACAAATATAATGATTAAATACACAAATCAACCCCTCAGATTAAAACCGTTTTAGCAGCCAGCCAAGACAGCTATAAACAGAGGCATTATGATCACTGATGTACTGAAGAAAAAAGTATTCAGTTTCCACTTTTAAGAAGGTTATATAATGGCATGCAAAACTGATTGATGTGGTGCACAGGAAGCAACATATCATCCTTTTCAACAGATTTTAAGCATATTCATGTGTTATTTTACAACAAAGTCCATCCAGAGCCATTGCAGTACTCAATCCTGTATGAATTTTTACTGTAAGGCCTCATATAATTTTCTGGAAATCCAAAACCATCTAAATAACTTACTTCTAGCTGATCTTCCTCTCATCTCAAAATTCAAAGTGCAATTACTATACAAGTGGTATTTTCTTTCCTTATGCAAAATAGCTGAAATAGGACAAATAGGAACCAATATAGATATGAGGTAGGATTCATTGCTCTAATGTCAGTACGTAAAGATACAACTGGATCCAAACTAGTAACATGTGGTCAAGGGGAGAAACAGGAAATATCAGGGAGCAATTCTCTTGGCTGAGGTGGGTATCTGGCAAAGGGCAGGTCAATTTCACTTTGTGGTATCCATTTCTCTCCAACAATTATACTGGTAGCCTAAGGAAATTACCTGCCTCTAGCTTTTAGATATCTGAATTTAGGTGAGATGAAGCATGTCTTTATTGACTGTTACACAAAGACATTGTAGTTAAATGAAGCGAACAGATGAAAGTGGGTCAATGTGGACAGAGAAGATAAGAACAGTCTCTTAATTCTTTCTAAGGTCATTTTACAAATAAAAGCAAACCCAAAAAAAAGCCTGTGCTGGTTTTGGCTGGGATAGAGTTAATTTTCTTCATAGTAGCTGGTATGGGGCTATGGTTTGGATTTGTGCTGAAAACAGTGTTGATTACACAGGGATGTTTTCATTATTGCTCAGCAGCGCTTACACAGAGCCAAGGCTTTTTCTGCTTCTCACACTGCCCCACCAGCAAGTAGGCTGGGAGTGCACAAGAAGTTGGGAGGGGACACAGCCAGGACAGCTGAGCCCAACTGACCAAAGGGATATTCCATACCATATGGCGTCATGCTCAGCAATATAAACCTGGGGGAAGAAGAAGGAAGAGGGGGATGTTTGGAGTCATGGTGTTTGTCTTCCCAAGTAACCATTACGCATGATGGAGCCCTGCTTTCCTGGAGATGACTGAACACCTGCCTGCTGATGGGAAGTAGTGAATGAATTCCTTGTTTTGCTTTGCTTACATGCGCGGCTTTTGCTTTGCCTGTTGAAATGTCTTTATCTCAACCCATGAGTTTTCTCACTTTTACCCTTCCAATTCTCTCCCCCATCCCAGCAGGGGGGGAGTGAGCGAGTGGCTGTGTGGTGCTTAGTTGCCAGCTGGGGTTAAACCATGACAAGCCCCAATGACTACACTCCTGTCATGGGACCATGTTACCCTCTACACATTTTGCACCCACAGGATGCCTGGTCTGCTTTGGTTTTACTGGTGTTGCTCTACTACACAGGTGTGCTGCCCTTCCCTTTTCCCCATCAGCAAGTGAACAGTAACCCTCTTCATGCAGAGATTATGTACTGCATGTATTGTACTGGTTATGTGTTGTTAGTATGGGCCCACTGACTCTGCTTCCAGGTCACAAGCAGGGAAGTAACAGTGCTTCCCTAAGGCAAAATGCCTTCACTGCTTTTCTTCTTGGGGGAGAAAGCTATTTATCATTGCATCCTCAGAACAAATTTCTGTAACATGGGGAATATTACAAAGCAATTTCTTTATAAAATAACCTTCCTGTCTCTTCTCATGTAATTGCATACTTCCCCTCTCTAAAGAAGAAATTGTGTATAAATAGATTCTACTGGTTTAGCCACTGATCTTCATTTTATCCACACCATGCAAATCTCATTCTTCCAGCTGCAAAGCTACCCTTTTCTTTTGATCCTTGCACTTTGTCTTTGGTCACTTGTCTCCAGAACTTTACCCCTTCAGCCCTCCCAGGTTCCCTCAATCTCTTACTATTACAGCTACAAAGAGATGGAGACTGCAGCTGGAGAGGGGATAGGAACACAGACTTATACTAAACGTTCAGTACAACTGGTATTTAGACAAAGAATTTGCCTACAGCTAGTAGGAGAATGAGGTAGATTAAATTGGTTTGATGTTGTAAAGAAGTGAGTGACATTTTTATATTTTAATTAAGTGAGACTAGCAACTAGGAGAGGATAGGAATGCAAGAGCAGGGAGGAGAGAAAAAAAAGGAAATAAAACAGCAGCTTGCAGGAAAATATGAATAAATAAGATTACTTTTTACATTCTGTATTGTAAAGCAGGGGATTAGAACAGGATGAATATGAGAATTTGAAGCTAACAGGAAACATAAGCAGGACTTCAATTATAATATGTTTGAAATGACCCTTTTATCCTACAGCCTGCAACAGAGAATAATCTGTCAATCAACAAAACTAATTTTAAAAGGACATTCCAGGTATTACTGTTATTTAATGTACCTTGTTTAATATCCTGGTTTTTCATCAGAAGTGATATATCACGGGTCAGATTCCATTTCACTGCACATGCTGAGTAGTCATTCCTTACTCATTAAGTATTCACACTGATTTCAAGGAGACAATTGAGCAAGTAAGATGCTACTCAGTAAAGCTCAGACCTGACCAAATGTTTTTGTCTGTCCATCCAGTCAAGGTGCTAAATGTAATACAGGAAAATATTTATGCATTATGCCCCAAAACCTGCCAGTACTCTGTTTGGCTGTTTTATACAAAGAGGTACTGGTGTACTACAAGGCTAAATCATAGACATCATGGACCAGATTATTTCTATCCAAATTTAGGCATGTACAGGAGATCATTGAGCAAAAAAACCTAACCAGCCAGAGCTTCTACACTACTCATGGAGGGATGAAGGTTTCAAAAGGGGTTGATTCAGATCCAATGTAGTTGGACCTCTCCTTTTTCTCAGCGTGATAGTACAAGTTCCCAACTATGCCAAATGGTGTCTGTTAAATGTCCACAAAGGTACATTCTTTCTTTTTAGTATATTACAGTGCTGTGTTGTTTTTAATATAAACTTTTCTAAAATATCTTTGACAATTTTAATATCATAAGCTAATGCTAAATTTTATCCATTAAGTATCCATAATATTAATGCTGAAATATTCTAGTTGCCTAACTAGTCTGTTATAAGAAGATCCACTACATTTAATTGATGTTATTAGAATATTATCCACCCACAAAGTATGAAAGAAAAATTTGCCTTCTAGAGGTGCCTATCACTCTCACTACCTGAAGAACAAACTTAGATGAGCCATTTAAATTAAACACCTAACCTGCTGAAGTTTATGTGTGCGTTGAGTCTTGCATTATGAGGGTTTTGAAGCATCCGGCTTTGACAGCCATACAGAAGAAGCAACCGTATATAGCATGTAACAGTATCTGACAGATTTGTCAATGGATTTTCCTATGACACAGAAACTTTGGAACTTGTGTAACGTGGAATGCACTTTTTGCAAGAATGGCCAACTTCTACTCTTCATTTCATCCCTTATTATCACTGTCAATGCAAAGACAAATTCATTCATCAGTACTCTGACCAAAGAGGTACTGAAAGTGCCAGTCTTGCACTTTAATTGATCTGGCTTTTGTCACTCCTTCCTCTTTTCTAAAATGTATTTACGTTCTGTGATTCTTATTGCAAGTCATATCTCCAAATAATTTCTTGTAGTTGGAATCTTAAATTCAGACATTCTGCTTTAGTCGGAAGATGTGTTAACTTTGACTCAAGTTAAAGTGAAATTATCATCATGTTTTTGATTTAAGCGCCACTAGCTAGACTGTAAACACTACAAACTTTTCTTTGTGCCTTTATTGTATATGTTAGGTACAGAGACAGAAAGTAATCTTTGTTTTGCAATACTCAGGTGTTTCAGGGACTTTTTATCTGAATACTTTCTGCAGCCAGAATAGACATTCTTATTAACAAGATTATCAGTCTTTCTTTTTCAAATGATCTTTAATATTAGTGTCTGGAGGTAGAAGGAATGGCAAATATGCAAATGCAACTATTTATCATGCCTGACCACTACGTGTTTGAAAATTTCTCAGCTAGCGAATCAACATAGATTAAACTATATAAAGCGAAGTGTATTTATGAAGCAGATTTGACCTTGACACATTGATTCCAGAGTTTCCTAAGGCAGTGAAACATAGTACTGTTTTAATGGACTTAAGTAAAAAAATATGGTGGAGGTCAATATGCATAAAAGAATTTGTGACAACAGACTAACGGTGGCAACGTTTTTCAAGCTAACATTGTTTATTTCCCCAGCTGGTGTATTTTTACCCTTGTAATCTCCACAGTCATGCATTGGGTCTGTGTGCCTGGCTTGTCCTCACAAGAAGATTTCTGTAGAAATCAGACAGTGTGAAATGCTAATGGTTTTCCGATTGACTAGACTTGTTTGAAACTAACTTTTGAAGTAATATTAGAATCCAAAGTTCTTCCACGTCTGTAAGGTAGCATTAGTGCTTTTTGCTGGGTCACAAGCATGTGATTATCTGAATATTTCTCAGTTAATTTGTAAGCTCTTTGTGGCAGAATTGTCCTTCTTTGTGCATATCCACACAAACAAGCAAATCATCATAGCCATTTGTTATGGAGGGTTTTTTTCCCCACACTCTTTTCTAATTACAGAGTGATGGCAATTGGTTTTGACGTGGTAAAACATATTAGTCTGAGTAGCAGCAATAACAAAGGTGTTAAAAGTATTCTTCTGTGTGCTCAAATGGGGGTAAGGCATAATGTTTTACTATTCTGTAGGGAGTTATAACAAGCATTTTAAATGTAAAGCTGCAGTGAGCAGTTTAGCAACTATCTGAACTCTGGAGAACAATAAAGTGCTTGTAAACTCACTTGAATAAGTTCACAACCTAAAGGGAAATAGCAAAAGTGAGAAAAAATTTTGAAACATCACTCCAATTACTACAATTCCTAAATGCTCACAGACATTACTTGTGTTTAGACAGTCAGTTCACCTTACCCATGCCACCTAATATACTTTCTAGCCCTTTCCTTTTAGAATCAAATGAATGGAGACAAATGTTTGCAAACACTTGCACAATTTAAAATGTAATTTGATACATCATATTATAATCTCTGGGAGAATTCAGTGATAGAAAAGTCCTACTACAGTGCAGAATCTGACTTTTTCCCCTTTTGATCAATGTATTTTCATCTGTGTTCACATATAGGACAGGAAATAATTGTGTTGCACAGGCATGCAGAGTTTGTTAAAAGCTAAAAAACTAATTGTTGGGGGTTAACTCCAGTAGGCAACTAAACACCACAGTCTGCCCATGTCTTTCTTGAATTGTGGGGACCAGAACTGGACACAGTACTCCAGGTGTGGCCTGACAAGCACTGAGTAGAGTGGGTTGATTACATCTCTCTCTGCTAGTAATGCCCCTGTGGATGCAGTCCAGGATCCAATTTGCCTTCGTTGCTGCAGCAGCGCATTGCTGACTCATGTTCAGCTTGTTCTCCACCAGGACCCCCAGGTCCCTTTCAGCAAGGCTGCTCCCCAGCCACGCAGATCCCAGCCTGTATTGGGCTCTTTGGTTATGTTGTCCCAGGTGCAGGACCTTGCACTTGTCTTTGCTGAACTTCATACAGTTCTTGCTTGCCCACTCTTCCAGCCTGTCCAGGTCCGTCTGTAAGATGGCTCTAACTTCTGACATGTTCACCTCACCACCCAGTTTAGTGTCATCAGCAAACTTGGTGAGGGTGCTTTCAATCCCCTTGTGCAGATCATTTATGAAGATGCTGAAGAACATAGGACCCAGTATTGATCCCTGGGGGACCTCATTTGTGACAGGCTGCCAGCTATTGAAAAACCATTGATCACCACCCTCTGAGTGTGGCCTGTTAGTCAATTTCCTACCCATCTTGCAGACCACCCACTCAATCTGTATCTTGCCAGGTTGTCTAGGAGGAGGTTGGGACAGAGTGTTGAATGCTTTGCTGAAGTCGAGGTAAACAATATCTACTGCTCTCCCCATGTTGACAGAAGATGTTACTTTGTTGTAGAAGGTGATCAGGTTAGTCAGGCATGATTTGCCTTTGGTAAATCTGTGCTGGCTTTTCCCAATCATCTGCTTCATTTGGCATCTAATAGTTTCTAAGAGGACTCATTCCATTACTTTCCTAGGGATCAGAGTAAGACTAATGGGCCTGTAATTTCCCAAGTCCTCTTTTGGGCCCTTCTTGCACATTGGTATGACGTTTGCCCTCTTCCAGTCGTCAAGGATATCCCCTGATCTCCACAACTTTTCAAAGATTAGAGGCAGTGGACAGTGGTCTTGCAACAATGTCAGCCACTCCTCTAAATACCCTGGGCTGGATTTCATCTGGGCCCATAGATTTATGTGGGTTCAGCCCTTGCAAAAGGCCACAGACCAGCTATTCCTCCACTACTGCTGGGTTGACACATGAGTTGTAGCTACTTGATCCTGTGATCTGCAGTCCAGCTATGCCAGTAAAGGCAGAGGCAAAAAAGGTATTGAGAACCTCTGTCTTGTCAGCGCTAGTAATAACTAGGTTCCCTGCACTGTTTAGCAATGGGCTTATGTCTTTCCTGTGCTTCTGCTTACTGCTCATGTATCTGAAGAACCCTTTCTTGTTGTTCTTCACATCTTTGGGCAATTTCAGTTCTAGCTGAGCCTTATCCTTCCTGACTGCATCTCTGCATGCCCTAGCAAGGTTCTTGTAGTCCTCGATGGGACTACAGAGGGACTACTGATTCTTAATACTTAACTATGAGGGCAAAGAATCACCTAGTTAGAAGTTAGTCCAGTGTCTTTAGCCAGCCTATACTCTCATCTATGTGCATGACTTGGGGAGTTTCTGAACCACTCATGGAATTAACAACTTAAAAGCATTGGATGAGTGTACAGGCACAGCCTTGATACCCAGCTGTATCACAATTACAACTAAAGAACAAACTTGATTTTCATACTTATAACTTAAATCCCACTGCTTTTGTCACACTTGTGTTATCCAAATTGTATACAAGATAAAAATGGCTTTCGTAGAAGCATAGATTCATACAGGTTAGAAGGGACCTCTGAAGACTGTCTAGTCCAACCTCCTATTCAGAGCAGGTCCAGCTAGAGCAGGATGCTCAAGGCCTTGTTCAATTCTGTTTTGACTGTCTCTAAGGATGGAGAGCCTGCCTTTTTGGCGAAACAATGTTTGACTTCCCTGATTATAAATAATTTTTTACTGATGTTTAATCAGAATTTCCTGTGTTTGACAATGTCGTGGTTTAACCCCAGTCAGCAGCTAAGCAGCACGCAGCCGCTTCCCCCTCCCCCCTCCCAGTGGGGTGAGGAGGAGGAAAGGGAAAAAAAAGTAAAACTCATGGGTTGAGGTAAGAACAGTTTAATAACTAAAGTAAAATATAATACTAAAATAGTAATAATGAAATATAATAATAATAGTAATGAAAATGAATATAACAAAAAAAGGAAGGGGGGGGGGAGAAAAAAAAACAGTGATGCACAATGCAGTTGCTCACCACCCGCTGACCGATGCCCAGTTAGTTCCCGAGCTGCGATCCGCGCCTCCTGGCCAACTCCCCCCTGTTGATATACTGGGCATGACGTTCCATGGTATGGAATACGCCTTTGGCTAGTTCAGGTCAGCTGCCCCGGCTCTGCTCCCTCCCAGCTTCTTGCACACCTGCTTGCTGGCAGAGCATGGGAAACTGGAAAGTCCTTGGCTTAAGATAAGCGCTACTTAGCAACAACTAAAACATCAAAGTGTTATCAACATCATTCTCCCACTAAATCCAAAACCCAGCACTGTACCAGCTACTAAGAAGAGAGTTAACTCTGTCCCAGCCGAAACCAGGACAGACAATTGCCTCTTTTCATTATCACTTTGTATTTCTGAGAAGAGTCTGGCTTGTCTTCTCTGTATCTCCTACTATGTAGTCAAATGCAGCAATAAGATCATTCACTTTTCTTCTTAAAATGGAACAAACCCCCCAACCTTCTTGGTCGCCCTCCATGAGACTCATTCCAATATGTCAAACTCTTGTACTGAGAAACCCAAAACTGGATGAAGTACTCCAGATGCAATTGCACAAGTGTCAGAGTGATAGGAATAATCACTGCCCTTCGTCTGTTGGCCACTGTCTTGCCAATACAGCCCAGTATGCAGCTGGCCTTCTTCAGCTCAGGGGCACACTGCTGACCAATGTTGTTTGCTCTCTGCCAACGCTCCACAGTGATTTCCTACACAGATGCTTTCTATCCTGTCAACTCCCAACTGCTAACAGGGTTATACCTGTCCAGGTGCAGGACTTGACATTTGCCTTTGTTGAACTTTCTGAGATACTTGCCAGGCCATTTCTCCAACCTATATAGCTCTCTCAACACATAGTAGATCTGCTTCCAGTAGTATCATCTACAAACTTGTTAACATCCCATCCCATTGTCCAGGCCACTAAAACATGTTAAATATCATCAAACACCATATCAATCCCTGAGGGATGCCACTTATCATGACCAGACACCAGCTGGACTTTGGATGTCCTGTCTCAACATTTTGATCCCAGAAGTCCAACCAGTTTTCCACCCAGTTTTCCAGTCAATATTTCATCAATATGACTCTAAGGATACTATGGGAGAACATGTTGAATGCCTTGTTAAAAGCAAGGTAAACAACGTCCACTGCTCTCCCCATGTCCACAAAGTCACCTATCTGATCACAGAAAGCTGTCAACTTCATCAGACTTGTTCTGCCCCTTGAAAAGCCACAAATCCTCAAAGCCACGAAGTCTCCTGTTTATATCTTAGAACTCATTTTTCAGTGTTCTCCAAAATGATAGGCAAAATTTGATGAAAAGAAAACACTAATTTCCTTCAGTTTCCAATCACTTTGTTTTAGTTAATTGCCTTTTTATGCATAGGCTCCTACTATGATATTGGCAATTATGTCATTAAAAAGATGTAAGCAAATTATAATATGTGAACTATTTATTTAAAGCTCCTAATTGAAAAATATTACCATTATTTCTACTAGTTACAAAACACGCAATTAGTCCTGTAAAACTGATTAGTAATATGCCAAGAAAGATTAATGAGTTTCAATATCTTGCAGTATTGAAACACATGTGACATCACTATATTCAGCAAATTTAGTTAAATACTTGCTACCATCTTGGAAATAGTTCACACCAACCATTATTGTGTTATCACATTTTAATAAATAAAACAACTTTAGTTTTTCTGTCTCTGTGTGTGCAATAGCATAGTTTCATCTTCTTGTTAAGCTTTTAATCAATAGTATAAAGCTAGTTTTGGAAGTCTGGACTATTATTCACCCAACAGGATTAAAATTCAAGAGCTTCCACTGTGTTTCTGTTAAGAGAAAAAGGTTTTTGTAAATAATCACATTGCTAAAATTTTGTGTTATCTTGAACAGCCCAATGTCTTAGAATTTACATTGCCTAGTGTACGAAAAAATGCATATGTGTGTCTTGGAAAGATAGCCAACTAGCAAGCTGACATAGTCAGTGAATAATGATGGCTGAGCTGAATTCATAGATCTTTAAAATTTGGCTTTTGATGATTGTTCAAAGCAGCTGTAACCCTGAAGGTCTAAGTTTCAAGTAGAAACAGAAGCCCTTCGCTGGTTAAAACCTGGAAAAAACCTGTTTGGGCTAGGACAGAGAAGGCTTTATAAAAATGATAAACCGGTGTTCTTCAGCTTAACCAACATGCTGCCAAAGGTGAAGATTAAGAAAATCTGAATGAGGAGGACATACTGGTGCTTTTGGTTATAATGAAAAATACTAGCTACTATTACAATGAAAGGTATGAAATAATAGATCTCTTTATTCAAACTACTGTTTTGTATGGACATTTTGCTACTAAACATTTCATGTGGAAATTTCCACATACCCAGATACTATTTTGACACAAACTGAAATAGATGCTGACATATCCTTGATAATTACCTTGTATTTAAACATGTAATGGCTCGGTTTGCTTTGCAATAAAGAGCACCTTTTCTGTTATCCAGTCAACTTCTCAATGGTAGAAAATATTAACAAATGGCCAATGGCCTTCTTTGCTAATTTCCCGTAATTTGTTTGAATGTCTGCAGCAGTGTTGTCTGATAACTTCAGTAATGTCACAGGCCACTGTAACAGTTTTCCTTACATATATTTTATCTATCATATATTAAAAAATCTAAATATCAGTTATTTGAAACTCTGAAGATACATTCAACAACTTCTGCTTTTATTTTCCATTAACTTGTGTTGGCATAGGTATTTGTCCAGTTTTTCTGGTTCATAAATCACATCCAATGTACAAAATTTGTTTCATATGACATCTCTAAAAACCTATAATTTTTTTTTGATTGAAAATTTTGCCACTTTCTGAAAATTAGATTTTGGTAACAGCTCACTGTAGTGTGCAAAAGCTTAGCACATTTACTATAGAGTTGTAGAATTTCTTTCACAGTAGATAAATTTGCTGTTACTGTTCTTTCCCTCCTGCACAGAATGAAAGTTATATTTCTTTGCAGCCATACAGAATTCCGTATCTTTATATACAGGACACCTGTTCTTTGATTTAAAAGTTGATTTTCATCTCACAGCTACTTCTTATTTAAACTGCTGCGCTTTACAGAGCTCTTTAAAAATGTGTTTCCAACCCATGTTATACATTTTCAGGTGAAATTATTTTTCACCTACCAGCTATGTGAATTCTTAAAAGAGAGAAGGCTTCCTAATGCCATAAATACATAAATATATGTTCATGATTTAGCTGTTCAGATTGCTTGAAAGGAACAGGCGAAAGCTATTGTTTGTTGGGCAAAGGTTGAAGAGGTTAAAGTATATCATGTTTCATTGAGGAACCAGATGTGCTTGCAAACACATTTACACTAATGACGGAAACAGGTTTTGAGAATTTTTGTGTACACTTCAATTGTATGAGCTTGAGATTTCCTAAAGGAATTAAACTACCAAGGCCTGAAATATATTAACAACACTTTCCTTTTAGCTCTGCAGTGGTACTCAGTGAACACCAGAGGGGTAGGATAGCAAGGGCAAAAAAGGGAAAACTTGTAAACAGAGTAAATTTCTGTTCTTACATATTTGTTCAAAATAATGCTATAGATTTGTATGGAATAACTGTTTATGAGGTGAATACTGGTAAGCTCTTTTAAAAATTTCCTCCCCTTTCAGAATTTTTTCCCTAATATTTGTGCCTCCAAATTTTGTATATATAGTTTAAAGAGAAAATATGCACACTCACTCTTTCTCTATAAATGCACACAAAGACACAGACATTCACTCACAGAGAGAATATATATACACACACACACACATACGTGTGTGTGCAGAGAGATAAACAGGGAGAATCAGAAAAAAATTATATTGAATTATAAGTGGAGTTAGTAAAACCACCTGTTACCAGAATTGCTCAGCATTCTACAATATGCTCTGAAACCAATGTACAGCTTTTAGCAGAGCCAAAATTTAACCCTCAAGGTGAGTTTTTACAATGTGTCAGGGATTTTGCTTATTTTTTTAATTTTACTTTTGATCATGAAACTGGACTTTTCAAAGAATCTAGGGAACATATGAATTTTTATACTGTAAAAAAAAAAAACCTTGAGAGTTTTACCCTAAACATTATATTCTACCCAGTTTGAAGCAACAACTTGAAGGTGAAAGGATAGTTTTGTTACTAGGGATGTTGTGTCTTTTGTTTATTCCATGAAAATATTCCCCAAGCTGGTTAAACATTAGGACTTGACTATATACTACATGACCATCCAAACTAGAAATCCAGTTTGGAAAACTGGGGTAGCCTTCCTTGATCTTTCTTTGTTTATTGGAAGGAAAAAAATCTTAAAAAGTTTACAGAATATTCTGACCACTATTTATTGTCCATCATCCCACAGATCCAACTGTCTGTGACTTCAAAGTATCCATATTGTTAAAGAAAAGGCACCAAACATACACGATTTTGTAGCATCAGAAGGAATGATAACAGCACCTTCTGAGATACCAAGTTAATTATCCTCCTAGATTTCTAACTATTTATGTTCCAAGAATTTGCATCTTTAGCTCCAAAACAGTTCCACTTTCTTCCCAGGTGGCAAGGTTATCTGCTGTGGGGAACTATAAACTTTACTCTTTATTCCTCCTTCCTGATGGTTTTGTTTCAGGAAGAAGAACTAAAAAAAAAAAAACCAAAAAACCCAAAAACCAACAAACCACGTACAAAGAACAACTATTAATGAACATTGCATGTCAAAGATTGAGAAGTTGAAATCAGTTTTGGACAGGACAGTATCCCACACTGAGACATGTAAACCACTTAAAAAAGTGTTTTCCAGAAATACATGTCAATACGTGTCAATAATCTTTCTTTATTAATTATACTTCTTTAAAGATTATTATTATTGCATTTCCACCAAAAGAAGTTTTGTAATGGATGGTTCCCAACAAAATATTTGAGTCACTGATGGCTATCTACGGGTGCAGCTATATAGCAGAGCAGGTTTCACAGAATCACAGAACATTTGAGGTTGGAAGGAACCTCTTGAAATCATCTAGTCCAACTCCATGTTCAAGCAGGGTCAGCTAAAGCAGGTTGTCCAGGACCACATCCAGTTGGGTTTTGAATATCTCCACAGATGGAGACTTTACAACCTCTTCAGGAAATCTCTTCCACTGTTTAACCACTCCCAAAGGAAAAAATGTGTTTTCTTGTTTTCAGGCAAATTTCATGTTTTTCATTTTGTGCCATTACCTCTTGTCCTGCTGGTGGGCGCTACTGAGCTGAGTCAGGCTCCTTCTTCTTCCTTCCCTCCCATCACATATTTATAGATGTTGACAAGATCCGTTCCCCCTCCCTGAGCCTTCTATTCCCAGGCTGAACAGTCCCAGCTCTCTCAGCATCTGCTTGTACGAAAGGTGCTCCAGTCCCTTAATTGTCTTCTTGGCCCTGTGCTGCACTTGCTTCAGCAAGTCCATATGTTTCTTTTACTGGGGAACCCAGAACTGGACACAGCATTCCAGATGCAGCCAGTGTAGAGACATTTCAGAGAGGCACCTAAGCATGCTGATTCCCCAGAACAGACTTGAAACATTTCCCCATAAGGTTTCCCATAAGCCTTTGGGTTATTTCTGCCAACCCATCCAGATATCCTGGATACCTTAGGGCATAGACTCATAGAATCATTTAGGTTGGAAAAGACCTTTAAGATCATCGAGTCCAACCATTAACCTAACACTGCCAAGTCCACACCTAAACCATGTCCCTAAGCACCACATCTACACGTCTTCTAAATACCTCCAGGGCTGGTGACTCAACCACTTCCCTGGGCAGCCTGTTCCAATGTTTGATAACCCTTTCAGCAAATAAATTTTTCCTAATATCCAATCTAAACCTCCCCTGGCGCAACTTGAGGCCATTTCCTCTCATCCTATTGCTTGTTACTTGGGAGAAGAGACTGACATCCACCTCGCTACAACCTCCTTTCAGGTAGTTGCAGAGAGTGACAAGGTCTCCCCTGAGCCTCCTTTTCTCCAGGCTAAACAAACCCAGTTCCCTCAGCTGCTCCTCATAAGACTCATGCTCTAGACCCTTCACCAGCTTTGTTGCCTTTCTTTGGACACACTCCAGCACCTCAATGTCTTCCTTGTAGTGAGGAGCCCAAAACTGAACACAGTATTCAAGGTGCAACCTCACCAGTGCTGAGTACAAAGCGACAATCACATCCCTAGTCCTGCTGGCCACACTATTTCTGACACAAGTCAGGATGCTATTGGCCTTCTTGGCCACCTGGGCATAGTGCTGCCTCATATTCAGCTGGCTGTTGACCAACACTCCCAGGTCCTTTTCCACCAGGCAGCTTTCCAGCCACTCTTCCCCAAGCCTGTAGTGTTGCACGGGGTTGTTATGACCCAAGTGCAGGACCCAGCACTTAGCTTTGTCGAATCTCATACACTTGGCCTCAGCCCATCGATCCAGCCTGTCCAGATCCCTCTGTAGAGCCTTCCTACCCTCAAGCAGATCAACACTCCCGCCAACTTGGTGTCGTCTGCAAACTTACTGAGAGTGCACTCGATCCCCTCATCCCCATCCTCATCATGTCGTTGATAAAGATATCAAACAGAACCGGCCCCAATACTGTGCAATAATGGGCAAGCCACAGTCTGTACTTCCTCACTGAGAAAACAGTGTCAAATGCATACAGTTTGTGCCATGAGCTTCTATAAAGTAACTTGAAGTTTTTTCATGAAAGACGGTAAAAATGAAAAAAACAAGATTAGCTTTTTAAATAACACTAAGCTCTTATACCTAAGCAACAACAATTTCAGATCTCTGCTCAATAACATTGGAGGTGAGACAGCTGAGGTAGGATTCAGTTCTCTAAACACACAGCCATGCTGGTTTCCCTAGGATATCCTACCTGGTTTACGGTTGTATCTCTAGAAGCACCATGTGTCACCCATAAATCCATTATTGTATCTGCCAACCCAATGCAGTTCTTTCCGTTAACATGGGATCTCAAAAATGTCTCTGCTTAGCCAAATTAATTTTGTCTCCCAGATTGTATGTAGACCCTTTATTACTTAATCTCCCTCTATGTTTAGTTTAGAAGTTACCCTCACATAGGCATCTAGAGCCATTATATTCTTACGAGACATCTACATGGAGCTTACAGGAGACCTGTCCCACTATGCACAGTAGCTAAAGACCAGGTACAATTTTCTAGAGTACAAAAAAGGCACTAAATTCATATCTGTAAGCAAATGAATTTTGCCCATGGGCATTATACCCCAGAAGATAATTCATCTCACCTATATTAGTCTCCTGCTCTGAATACTACCCTGGCAAAGCATGGAACTTCAATAACTATATATGTCCTCCATTGGTCACTGGGAGACCTAAAGTTTTTTAGGTAGCTCTAACTAGATGATGCAGACAGTGTGAATCCATCCTCGATAAATGGAATGCATATTTTGGGCCAGCAACTATGTCATGCTAGGGCTCCACTGTATCACATTGGGGTTCAGAATAGTTCTCCAGTAGCAAATGTAGAGTTTCTCCTGGTTCTGTGTGTGGAAAACATGGTCACAGCATTGATATTGCGGGCTGATTTCTAAGTAACCATTACCAAACATACAGGAGAAATACCCTGGAGGTACTAGTCCCATCCTCATTACTGTCTGTTTTGGTGATGTGGAAAGATATACAGCTAAGTTAAAACTCTTTTTAGCTACCATAATTTGTCTTCCTCAATAATCAACAGCATCAAATAAGCTCAGAAAACCGGAAATAATACATCTTTTATATTAACTAACCAATGTTTTAGATCAGTCATAGCACTTCTCACTCTTGCTACAACTGAGATAATAGTTAGGGGTCTACTTTATATCAAGTTACATATTATTTGATATCTAGAGTTGTATATTAATCAATAGGCATATATCAGCCATGGCTACTGCAAGATTTTATCATCTGGATTCTTTGTTTCTATATTTTTTTTCTTCTTGCTATATTTCATAATTTACCCTATGATAATTTGTGGTTTGTTGAGCTGATGGTGTTACTGATGCTTTGCTGCAAACCACAATAATCAATAAAAAGATATAAGGAGACAGCTGAGACTTTGCCAAAGACAGAAAAGCTAAAGGGCAAATAAGTATTATACAGGAAGGATAAATTATTTGAAGTTGTGATACATATACACGTACTGGAGTTTTGTACATGAACAATAACTCTGCAAAGAAAAGTGAAATTATACTAACAACATAGCTTTAAGGTAAGCTAAAAGTTACTTGGGAAAAAAAGAGGCCAAAAAATATTGATTGATTTTCTGAGCATATTTTGATATGGATCCTCTTCAGTCTGCTTTATATTCAGTTATAGCACTTTGGAAAGATGGGAAAAGACATGAAAAAATGCAATGCCATTGAAACTGAGCATCAGCTGAGTTAGAACACTGATCGGGGACTTAAGTTATCATCTATGGAATTGACAGAGTCAGTAATTGTGGTGTCATTAAGTGTAGGATATGCTCCTAGAAGTACTGAAAATCCCCTCGTGCTGGCTGTTGAAGGGACTTGGAAGTCTAGCACTCACACATGGCAATGCAATCTAAACATAAATTGATGGACAAAAAGAAAGGTATCACTTTGAAAGGGTGAAACACAATATACTACTAGCTACAATGCACTAGCAGGCACATTTGTATGAGTTTTGTGGTGCTCCTGAGATGCAGACTAAAAATACATCTCAGGAATGTATTAAGTAGGTAGAAAAATATTAAAGGAACATTACTTAACTTCTACTCAAGGTCATTCAAGATATATGCTGAGATATTCAACAGTCTCAAAGACTTCTTTGAACTCAGACCTTTGATTATGCTATAAACACTTCTTTTACTATCAAAGTTATGTTAGAAAGTAGAAAATCTAATAAAGAAATTTGTTTCTTCATTTAGAATATTCTTCCCAGAGGGTCTGAGATTAAAGACAAACTATGTGCTCTTTTGCCTCTATAATACACTTTCCACAAAAGCAATACATGCAATACATGCTTCAGTATCATTTGTAGGGTGTTTATGTATAATATATTATATTATTGCCAAATAATGCTTTAACATTTCAAAAGAGTAAGGGTTTTTCAAGCTCTTTGAGTTGCTGAATGTGTCTGAAAGACTGTTTGGGAAAATAGTCCCTCCTTCTCATGCCATGCAGCAATAAAATTCATTGGAGAAAAACAAACACATTGATGTTCTAATGAAATGAGAATGCTGTGTGATCCACATGAGGAAGCAGTCTTGAAAATATATTCTGAATTATCCTATGTAGCACTCATACAGTTGCATAGTCCATCATCAGACTTTATCTGGGAAAGACAGGAGCTGAAGATATAAAAATTTAAAAGGCACATTTGCAGAGAATATGTAATGAGTTCAAGAAAGATGATTGCAGTCAACTATTGTACAGAACATGTGTAATGAAAAAATCAGAACATATTTCCGGAAGAGATAGAAAGAGTAAAATCTTTATTAATACTCATAAAATCCAAGTGTCAGTAAGCAGCACAGAAATTAATGAGATTAAGCAAAAGTCAAAAGGCAGATGTCAGGGATTTCAAATGCAGATACGATAGCATAAATGGAAGAATGTGCAGATTTTTAAAGCAAGCAGAGCAAGTGAAGCAATAGTATAGTGCAAATAGTTGGCAGTTGTACGTTCATAAGGATAGGGAGAACAGAATTAAATACTGTTCTTCCCACACATAAACTAGATAAGAACTTCTTATGTGGATTAACTTTTGGATAAGGGATAGGGAGAACATGGAGGTAATTAATAAAAAGACATATTTAAACAGGAAAAAAGATTAAATAAATTTCTAAAAAGAGGATAAAATTTCTACTGTAGACTGAATGCATTAAACAAGACCTTTAGTATGTCAATATAGTTCCATTACCTACATTGGACCTAGGCCCTGCTGTGGAAACAATGTGGCTGGAGAAAAAAAGCAGCCCTTTCCCCATCAAATGATGGACAACACCTACCATCCTGGCAGTACAGGTATAGAATGACAGCTCCCTTTGCCTTTCTTGTATGTTCATATCTGTAAAGATATAATGCTTAGATATAAGTATCTATGCAAAAAAGCTGCATGTATCTTGAAAATAATGTAGTAGCATTAAAAGGAAGATCAATTCCTTTGCATATGCAAAAAAATTTTGGGCAGAACATTAAAAAAAAAAAACTCTATGAAAAATGATCAGGATGTTAAAGTCAGAAAAACCAAATTCTTCTTTCTCCAGAATTGGTAAGAACAGACTAAATAACATCACCTTTAACTTTCTTTACCTAATGTAAAACATACAGAAACTCGGAATTTTTCCCTAAGGAACAAAGATTTGACAAATGGAAGAATTTTAGAGGGCCAATGTTAATATATGTAAATATAAACTTATCATAAAGAATAATATATTAAAAAAGAAAACAAAAAATTCATGAAAAGAATAAATAAAATGTTACAAAGCAGTATGAATGAATAATACTGCTTTTGACCAGGAAAATACCCAAGGGGTCTGCCTAGTCATAAACACTTCAGCTACTTTCATTTTTGCATGGTACTTGATATGCAGAATGAGTGCATTGACTGCATGCTATTCAACAGTAACAACATAAGCAATCCATAATATTCATCCGGAGGACCTGGCAAACCATATATACAAGGGTAGATTTTAAATATGGACAGGCAAGCTGGGCCCTCCATTTTACTATGGATACTTGTGCAAGTGATAGGCTGGGTCAGACCCTGTTCCAAATGAAATCAAAGGATGAAAGTCCCTAGTGTTTAATAGACATGAGATCAGGTTTGCTGATCAGAAGAGCCACAAAGATCAGCGTATGAGTCTTTTCTGTAGAAACTATTGATAGACAGGTGCCGTTTCCTGCACTGCTGGAAAATGGTGCTACACAAAATTCTCCAGTTCACAGCTTCACCACCAAAGACTGTTCTATGTCTATATTACATTGGAGATATGATGCCAAGGAATGAAGGACATGATTGAGATATGATGCCAAGGAATGAAGGACATGATTCCTTCTTTCGAAAGCATATTTTCAAAAATATCAAGAAAAATGGGCAAAGATGGCCTTCAGATTTGCTTAGAAAGGGCACTGGAAGGTGAAGATCAGCTTGAATTTAATCCAATATCATATTGGCAGCATTATAGGGAATGCTACTCAGTAGATAGGCATAAATGATATCTGCTGCAAGGATGCGTAAGCAGTAAATTCACACTTGTAAATCACTTCAGGATCTAACATTGTAGGACCAAGTGATAAAGTAAAATATCGAGTTTCACTAAGTTCAGAGCTGCAGAAGAGGGAAGTTAAAAAAGATGTGCTCTGACCCAAACGGTATTTTGGTTTTAACATATCCTGAATTTTTTGTTTCAGTGGGAGGTGAGCTTCCTAATATCATAAGAAACAGAGATCTTGGGAAACAATTTGAACATGTGGCTTGACTTGGTTCGAATGAAATACAATTCATATAGCCGTTTTTAGAGAATAAAAGGCTCATTTCTGAAATCTTGGTCCATGGTGATAATCTTTAATAGAATGGAATTCCATTAGCTCTGAAACATCTGCTCACTTTAGTAACAGTCTGTCATCAGCTTTGTCTCAGAGATTGAAATCAATGGAAAAAACTCAGGCTTTGGTGTATGGCCTATAAGGGTAAAGGTTGCAGGCCTTCTCCACTTTTTTTTTTGAAGAATTTAATTTGTAATTGGAAGATAAATTCACTCATATGTTTTGGTTCTTTCATGCTTCTGCAGTGACACAAAGTAACTTTGAAACCATCTACATTGACAAACAGCCATAAACTTAGTTTAAGTGGCAAGTTGTAGCAGGCTTGCAGCTGCTTTTGTACTGCTGAAGGACAGTGATAAACCTGACCTGTGTTTCTAGTCATTATGTCAGCCCCAGGAATTGTATAACAAAGGCTGAAGAGCACATATTCAACTATACCACAACCCATAAGATTGTGGTAAATGTCAGAAATAAGAGAATCTGGGGGAAAAAAAAATCATTTAATCAAGTGTTTCTGTAAAGCATAAAGAAATATTCTGTCCAGTTATGATGAAACATACAGAGGCTTTCCTCCGTTTTTCTCCAGTTTTATCAGCACAGCTACGTGATGAGTTTCTGTTTCTTCAGAAGAGTGTAAGGTAAGCGGCACAAAAATAAGCCCCATGAAACTGGCAAGGGAGCTGATTCTTATCTCAATGTCTTTGACAAGAAAACTTATCGAGAACTTTAGAAAATTTTACTATGAATCAATGCTACTTCATCAATAAATGAAGAAGGTGCCGCTCAATAGCAATTTGTAAAGTACCTTTTTCATTATGGTTCCTTAAACTAAGATAACATTAATAAGAATTGCATTAATAATGATTCCTAGAAGAAGGCTTCTGAATAAATTATCTCTATTATAACATGTTGCAGAGAAAATGACTCTGAAATACTCAATAAATTATTTAGTGGCAACCTTTAACAATGTAGTTGAAGTGATGACTTTTAAATGGTTTTCAATCAGGAAAATTTCCTTTGCAAGAGAAAATGCCATCTTTTGCAAAGATCCAGCCTTTGTGTGTAGGTTTATGATGTATATTGTGGGTGTGCACAACTAACATTTGCACACACTCAAAGCTGGGAAAAAAGTGGTCTACCCAGGATAGCATGGCACCACGCCTGCACCAGCTGAGACCAGATGCAGTGCCACACTACTGCTGTATGAACAAGTATTTTTAATCCCAAATACTGTCGGGTCAAACTAATATTTGTCTGCTATATAGAGCAAAATCATGGTTTTTGTTAGACAGAAACCATATCAGATATACTGCTACATATTCCTACTACTTTTTTTTTTTTTTTTTTAATTTAAAAGCATACCCATTAATTAGTTTATGATTTAAAATCAGCTAAAAACTTGGGGCCTTTTAAGAATTTTGGCATCTGTGTCAGTCTTTATTTTGTCCCAAATGATCATAGAAATTGAATAAAACAGATGTTTAGAATTTCTGTCATTAACATTCATTGAAATTTCGTGCATAAACTATATTTAAGGAAATTAGGTTGTAATTTAGCTTCTCTCTAATTGTTATGATTACATAGACAGGTCAGGCTAACAGCACATGTAACTCATCAGTGTGACTACTGTGACAACAGAGGTAGTAGCTAGTCACCCTTACCTTCTTTTAAAACTAATTTACATGCAGTAATTCAATTTGCTTCAATGAATGACTGCTATTAATGTGCCAAGAATTCTGATTTGTAGGTTTTTCGTTCAACTGTTGCTACTTTTTAAAGGTTCTGTGGCCAATTGCTTTTTGGGCATTTGGGCGTGAATAACACTTTACAGCACTGCTGTCTTGTCAATACTGCTTAAATTACTCAACATCAGGGAAGGAACAGAAACAGGAGCAGAGGGGAAATCCTTCGATGCAAGAGACAATAAACCTGTCTGCAGAGATATTAGAACTGTCTTTGCCCTCTCTTTAGACTATAGACTACCCTAAAAGCCTGGAGAAATAATGAGGACAATAAAAATGAAAAATCAGATTAATCCCACTTGGGACTACAGACAGCAAAATAAATTGGTGGCCTTTTTTGCCAGTACTGCAGGAATTAGTTAAGTGAGCACTTCCAGGTTATAACATGCTTGATTTCCTCTAAAGGTCATTAGGTTTGGCATAATCATAACAGCTCCCCATTAAATTAATGATGAACATTTCCGTTCTAAACCAAATTTTCATTAAGTTTTGTTTCTTGAATGATATAGAGTAACACAGTATGTTAGATTCATCATGTTACATGACTTCATATTATATTGTGTTTTTTCACCAAATATTTATTTTATATATAAACTTATGCATTATATATAGCCATTTATATTATGCATGTGTGAATCCATATACAATATTTATATACTAGGTGAATTCAAGCTGCAACCAAAGAAATAGTTTAAGATTTTTCTTCTATTCAGTATATATATTTTCTTTCAGGAAATTTTTACATTTACTTACATTTTGAAAACTTAGAATTAATTAAATAGCCATCTGGGAGACTCAGATGAAAAGGCTGATGATTATATAGTTGTTACTGCTTGATAGTCCAGATGGTACTATTAATTATTATTAATCATCTATATAGTACTATGAACAGAAGTGCCATTGTATGAAAGATAAATTCTCTGTGCTGTGGAGATCATAATAACAAGCCATACAAAAGAAACAAAGACAAAGCATGGGACGCATGGGAAACTGTAGAGAGAGAATAGTGCTAAGATAGTAATATAGGGAAGATTGCCTAGAAAAACGAGTTCTCAGAAAGAGTTTGAAGGAAGAGATGAAGGTATATGGTCTGTTCACAGGGCTGCCAGAGACCTCTTGGGTCAGCTCCCTGCAGACAAATCAAACATGAAATCACTTTCATAAACTCTCCAAGTTCTATCTTTAAAGCATTTGGGGGTGAATTGCCCTCAGTACTTGTACCTGGAAGACTGACCCAGAACTGTGCTTTGAGAGTTAGAACCCGTCTTCTCATTCCAGCTTCAACTTACTCATAGCCAGTTGATAGCCACCTATTCCCATGCCAGCCTGATCTTTTATCTTAAAAAATAGTTCTCTCTCACATGCTTGCCCCCATGACATACTCATATACAGTAACAATATCTTCCCTCATGTTTCATTTTGCTGGATTAATCTCTTTTCCTGAGAGATATGCTCTTCATTCCCCTGAAAAACCCTACATCCCTTCTCTGCGGCTGTTGTTACTTCATTTCATCTTTCCTTGATATGTTGACCAAAATGGAACATGATATTAGAGTGGAAATCTCACCAGGGTCTTTAAAATGACAGAGAGGTTTCACCCTGTCAGTTCAGCTCCTGAGAGCAGCTCTCCAGATACACTATAGAATCACCACTGGATTTTCATGGTCATTTCTCTGTGATAGGAGACAGCCATTCTGTAATCCTGTCACTAGCTAGTACAACCAGTCATTTCCCAGAGCAAGTATCTCCTAGCAGAAATTCTTCTTGTTACTCCATACATTAGGATGCTTCAGCAAGTGGACAAAATCAGACTACAAGAATGATGTCAGACACCAGTGATGCTATAGTCCCCAAAAAAGCCCTAAGATCTGGCTGACTCCTCTACATACTGCACACAACTGCAAGAAGATGGATGAATCTGTTACCTCATCCAAAAGCATCATCATCAAAGGGCAGTAGGAACTCAGAACTAAATAGAAGAATCATCATATTCAAATTTCTGTTAGCACTATACCATACTGACCTGGTTTTCCTGACCTTTTAGTGTTGAGATTTCATTGTTTGCTAGAGTCGAAACATTGCTTTCATTAATGTGAATCCTTCCTTTCCATTGCACGACTGTTTCCTCTCTTCTTTCTTAAGGAAATGTTTATTTCCTCCGCTGGGTCTGCATCCCTTCTTTACAAAGCTGTTGCTCCTATTCCTTAAAGAAACAGGCTCTCACACCCCTTATCCAGTTCACTTCAATAACCAGTTTCCCTCAGTGTATCTGATCATCTCTATTTAATATTGAATCTTAGTTACCAGCATGCTCCTCTGAGTCTTTCATTTGATTTGCACTCAAATCCAAATCTCATTGTAGGTGGTTTTAGCAGTCACAGCTTTATCACAGTAAAACTTCTATTAGATTTTTACACTGTTTTTTTCCACTGTTGGTTTCTCAGATTTTAAGCCTGTTTGTTACCTAAATCAGCTCTGCTGCCTCATTCAAGGGTAGCAATTTAACTGCTTCCTGCACTCCCTCACACACTTAACTACTTCTGTGCTACTCACAGCACGGGATACCCAACAGCCTTTGTAAGCTGTGAACTACAGCCACGCTATCCTTACTAAACACAGCCAAGTCCTTGGGTCTCAGCTTACAATGGAAGACGCAGGAAGAGACTGGACATGGAGAGCAAAGGAGTGTACAAAGTTCATCACCGTTCCATGTCCATACATCAAGTTGTCAATGACATTGTCACCTATGAGAAATAAAGAAATGAAACAAGATTGGGAGGGGAAATTCTGTGTGACTACAGAAGACATATCTAAGAGAACACCTAGAGAAATGAAATTGGAACCACTTTCAGGATCCCACACAGAATGTGGTTCTTTCACATGAAAGTAAAATTCAAATTGTCATAAGAAGTAAAACAATATGGAGTATGTCTGTTTATGACTATTAGTGATCTCTAGTTTACCACCTTGTTTAGGTTGTCATTACATACATATTTAAGAGCTGCTTACATAGGCAAATATGGAATCCCTCCATAAATACATTGTTAACCCTCTAATGAGGTCTTGATTTAGGCGGAACATTGCAGGAATTCGTTCCAACCAACCTCAGAGTTGTAAGCCACATTTACACTTATTTATATAGCTGCATCTCTGGTGTATCAGAGCACTTCTCAAACATTAAAGAACTAACCTTTTACTACTTCACTGTAAAGACTCTCAGGTCTCAGCACAGTGCCTTAACCACAAAGCCTTCCATAATCCAGGTTGGATTATGAAGAGCTCTCTCAATCTTTGGATTACAATTCAAACTAAATAGGTAATTTAAAAAGCATTACAAATATCAGTTAATTTAAATGTTTGGTTCTTTGCTTTCAGTCAAGGTCAAAACCAGAAGCACCAAATTCCTGAAAGAAACATTGTCATTTTATTCACGATTTGATTAAATGAGTTCCTGACAAGCTACTTATACAATGTTCAGTGTTTCCTATTAGAAAAAAAGTTAGTGGTATATGCACATATTGTTACTGATTTTAAGGGTTAGCCCTTGCCATTAGATTTATCTGTGACTTCCACCGTGCCATCCAAGGGTTATAGCTATACCTTTCAGAGATTTCTAACAGCTGTCTTTGAGACCTGTGCAGTAGGATGCGCTAAATTTCTGCTTTACAAACAGAACAGTACTAAATATTGGTTCAAAAAAACTGGCTTTGTTTTAAAAGTTTGAAACTTATGTGGAAGACTATTTCTTTTCCTTACCAAGCATAAATGTATGTGTGTATATATATCTATACACTTACTTCCGTATCTGTGGAGAAATTCAATTAGGCTTCCCGCTAAGGACCATTCAAGGGACATTAGTAGGGAGCCTGCTCCCTGAAGAATGCCGCAGTCTATCAGTTCTTTATTATCTTTAAGGGATGAGATTTATTCTTCCAGGGGATTTGGGAAGAAGACAAGCTGATAGTTTAGGCCACTGTATACAGAAATTTGGTCTGCTTTTCATTTGTTTTATTTGTTTTATTTGTTCTCATTTATTTTACCTTGTCATGGGTACTTCTTTAATAAGTAGCTTGTGTTTGATCCTTACTAAGAAAAGCAGTGGCTAATATACAACCACTTCTATGAAGATTATGGAGAAATGAACCACATTTATGAAGATCAGGCTTTGTTTGATTCTATATTCATGGTACTAAGACAAATGTAGAGATTATGTTGTCTCTGCTTCCTTCAGAGAGTGAAATGTCAGGTATTAGGATGGATCACTGGCAATAATCCTTCTGTACCTAATATTAGCTGTTATGCAGAGTAGTCCCAGGAAGCAGCAATACAACTGTTAAAGCAAATCAACATGCTTTTAGTTTTATGGCCCAGAAATTTACAAACTTCTAAACTTTTTGTGTGTTTTAACATTTGTGAAAATGTTAGTGAAATTTTCTGGGCACTTTGCCATGGAAGAGATATATCATAGATAGTACAGTTAAAATGTCACCAACAATGACCTAAGAGCTTCGTACAGCTTGGCCCTTATGTTTGAGGGGCTTCCTGGTCTAGCAGCTAGTGACCTGTGTTTTCCATACAAAGCAGAGGATATGTTGCCACTGTGAATAACATGGCTGTAAATGAATGCCAGTAAAATCTCTATCACATCAGCTTGTATTTTCTTTCTCTTTGTTTTGAAATACTTAATTACATTTGGGTGGGTGCATACAGTCATGCAATTTTAAAACCTTATAAGAAATGTTTACACTCTTAATAAAGGCAAAAATTGTGATATTAATTATATTTCTTGTTGCTATGTGACAAAAACATAACTGACTATTTTTATCATGGTGCTAATATATAGTGCTGTGGCATTACAATGGCTTGCATATAGTTATCAGTTATTAATTGCCATCTGTGAAAAAGTAATTTTATTTTGTAGAAAAAAACAGTCAGTGTATCATGTCACACTCTGTTTTCATTTCTGAAGTACATTGTTGCCACCAACTTCCAAGCTGAAGGAGAAGCTCAGTAGGAATTTTCTGTACCTCAGAAGAATTGATGACCTTGCATTGTTCAACATCAAGTTATTAGGATTCAGCTATCCAGATGAACTGGAGATTTCAGTGTGGAGACATGTTCAGGAATAGTCATACAAAATATATTGGTATTACAAGAAACTAACACCAGTATGACTTTGTAACTCAAAAATGAGTGCACAGTCCATGAACTTCACAACCAGGCAAGGTGCTATATGATCATAATAAAAAAGTAATTACTTCTTCCAGAAATGGTGTGCTGTTATACATTTTTATAGTAGGATTTTAAGGAAAAAAAATACTGTATCTATTATACAGTACCTTTCAGTATAAAAATGACTCTCAAAATTTATAGTTATATTTTATCATCAATAGTTAAACATGAAACAAATGAATATATTTTTTCTCTGTAGAAATAGAACACAGTGTTTTCCTCCACTTACTCTTTCCTCACCAACATTTTTCACGTAAGAGCTGCCATTTTTAAATCAAGCTCTGTAATAGAATGGCTTTACATTTGACATAAAACTGCTTTTCACCTATTTTACACATCTTCTTTTTTTTGTTGTTTTGAGAAAAGGACAAAGCAGGTTAAAGTTCAACTGTCATAAATTAATTTTGTCATTGTAACTTAAACAAAAAAAATCTTTAGATGTTATCAAAATAGTACAGGTAAAATTTTGCATTATAGTACTGTGTTCTTCATACATTCACGGACATAATAATTGAGCAAGGTTTTAGAGATATCTAGACTTCACCTTGAGGTCTGTGTTTGCCCAAACCACTATATTACACAAGGATGCTACCCAATGTTTTCAGTAACTCCACTCAAGGCAGCTGTGTATGAAATGTCAAATTGCTTTGTGCATGTACAGATTAACAGCACATGTATGACTCATCTGCATGTGGGCAGTAACCCTTTGTGGTTGGTTGACCCTGGCTAGACGCCAGGTGCCCACCAAAGCTGCTCTATCACTCCCCCCTCCTCAACTGGACAGTGGAGAGAAAATATAACGAAAAGCTCATGGGTCGAGAGAAGGACAGGGAGAGATCACTCACTAATTACTGTCACGGGCAAAACAGACTCGACTTGGGGAAAAAAAATTAATTTATTAGTAGTCAAATCAGAGTAGGATAATGAGAAATAAAAACTAAATCTTAAAAACACCTTCCCCCCATCCCTCCCTTCTTCCTGGGCTCAACTTTACTCCCAAATTCTCTACCTTTTCCCCCACAGCGGCACAAGGGGATGGGGAATGGGTGTTGCAGTCACTTCATCACACATTGTTTCTGCTGCTCCTTCCTCCTCAGGGGGAGGACTCCTCACACTCTTCCCCTGCTCCAGCATGGGGTCCCTCCCACGGGAGACAGTTCTCCATGAACTTCTCCAATGTGAGTCCTTCCCATGGGCTGCAGTTCTTCACGAACTGCTCCAGCGTCGGTCCTTTCTACGGGGTGCAGTCCTTCAGGAACAGACTGCTCCAGCATGGGTCCCCCACGGGGTCCCAAGTCCTGCCAGCAAACCTGCTCCAGCGTGGGCTCCTCTCTCCATGGGTCTACAGGTCCTGCCAGGAGCCTGCTCCAGCGCGGGCTTCCCACAGGGCCACAGCCTCCTTCAGGCATCCACCTGCTCTGGTGTGGGGTCCTCCATGGGCTGCAGGTGGATATCTGCTCCACCATGGACCTCCAAGGACTGCAGGGGGACAGCCTGCCTCACCATGGTCTTCCCCACGGGCTGCAGGGGAATCTCTGCTCTGGCACCTGGAGCACCTCCTCCCCCTCCTTCTTCACTGACCTTGGTGTCTGCAGAGTTGTTTCTCTCACATAGTCTCACTCCTCTCTTCTGACTGCTGCTGGTGTTATGCAGTTTTTTTCCCCCCTTCTTAAATATGCTATCATCACAGAGGTGCTACCACTGTTGCTGATGGGCTCAGCCTTGGCCAGCAGCGGGTCCGTCTTGGAGCCAGCTGGCATTGGCTCTATCGGACATGAGGGAAGCTTCTAGCAGCTTTTCACAGAAGCCACCCCTGTAGCCCCCCCGCTACCAAAACCTTGCCACACAAACCCAATACACCCTTCTTTGTGTATTTCTCGTGTTGGACAAAGGCATCTGATTTAGCTATATAGGACAGGAAATACCACACCATTCACGGTATTTAGTAATTGTAGCGCCAGCTGGGAATCTTGGGGATCTAGAACATCAAATTTGATCTATAAGTAGAAAGTATTGTACTCAGTACCATAAAATGTCATGCTGAAATTCAGGTCCTTTCATTCGACTTAACCCATTTCCCTTTCTCAAATTTCTCCCTCCCTGAACACATTTTTCAAATTTTGATGTAGGAACTTTATTGGAGGGAAAAAAGTGGCAAAGATGAAGCTGTAAGATAAATTAGTAGGTTCTGTAATTTGCTGACCTAAAAGCAATTTTTATTTTTGATCATACACTTGCACTTTGGTGAGGTTCCTTGACATTATGCCCTAAATATGGAAATTGAGATTTTATGGGTTAAATTTCTGACTTTTTTGCAGGCTTCTTGTGCAAATCATTGAATTTGAGTCATCTTCTGCCAAATCTTTAATATACGTATTTGAAAGTTGGGACATTAAGGTTTGCACATTTTTACATAGGCAGATACTAAATATTGCAGATATGAATGTAGGAACCTAACATAAAACTAACATTTTATGCTTCTTACTATTTTCTATTAACTCTGATGATAGTTATTTTTCAGTAAAGAAATGTGTTGATTCGAAATTCCCATCTTTCTCTGAATAATTTTTCTTCTAAAGGAGATGCCCATTTTGAATCACATCCTTCCACCATCCCTCACTTCCCTGTTACTGTAAAACAAAAATAATACAAGTCTGGGGAACAAACCAACCAAGAATCCTTTGCACCACAGCCCTTCCAAGGAACACTGGAGAGAGACCAAAGAAATTTTGGCAAGATTGTGTTTCAGACTGCTTGATCCCTCAATTCAAGCAAAGAAAAATATGGGCCATTTCCAAACAAAACAGTAGCCCTACTTTTTTCACCTCCATTTAGGGCTGCACTGTGGACCTATTTGTACAGAGGGGTGCAGCCTGATTCAAGACAACCCAGTAAACTGCCCATGAAACTGCTGCATGGAAAGGTCTACATTTGCTGGACACGAGCCAGCTCAGGCTCACTGTAGTGCAGCTGCATCAGGTATGCCACAGCCAATAAGCTCTCCTCAGAACAATGTTTTCCTCATTCACTTAAGGGCCTTCTCAAGAAGAACAGATCTTTCTCAATCCTTCCAATAACCATGTGTGTTCAAATTAATTTCTTGAGTAATATTTTTACTTTTGAAATTCCATTTTACAATAATGTCATTACTGATGCAATTTCCAAGTTGCCAAGAAGAGAAAACATTCCTTCCCTAGGAATTATTGCTCAGCTGATGTAAATGGTATTACTTCACCGATTCAAAGAAACTGCATCAGTTTATAACAGTAATGCTCTACCTGGTATGGTCAGCCACTTCTGTCCATTTAATTTCTATTTTATTTACATGCTTCTAATTGCAACTAATCAATATGTCTTCATTATTTCTCTGGTCTCAAAGCCTTTCTTTTAACTACATCTTGGTTGTATTTCTCTTTATTTTTAACCTATGCCTTTCTGATCATAATAAGTCTTAAACTTAAATTTATGATTTTTATACCGTGATGTTTTGTATAACTTTTTGGTTCAGTCTGATCTAGCAACAACAAACATAGTTTCTAGCCAATGAAAAAATATTGGCATACCTTGTGTTGAATTATTTAATAAAAATGAAGTTTTTAATATAATCTTGCGAGAATTATTCTCATTTTTTTCTTGTGTCCCTGCAAAAGTTTGTACAAACCAGATCCTGTATAGCTTGTAACATTATTTGGAGTGGACAATGGCTAACATCTGCATTTTTACCTCATTTCCACTGAGAAATATCTTTAATCCCTCAGAAATAAATTGTAGATCATTAACCATAAAACTGACTCTTCAGAAGTCTTTCACTTTCAAAGTCATGCACTTTCAAAGTCAAGGTGCTAAAATGCTTTATGAGACAATATGACTCCTGTCCAACTCGTCTGAGTAATAAGTATGCCAAGTACATTGCTGCTTCTCCTCCACAAGGCTTCAAAGCCTCCTTCCATGAACCCCATGGGTGCAGTCTGGATGTTTTTCCAGTGGGTACCAAAGAACAAGGCCCTGTTGCCTAATTCTTTGTGGGACAGAACCAGAAGATTTTAATTCCTTAATTCTTTAGATATAAATTTATTACAAAGTGAACTGAACAAATCAAGGGACACCACACTATCTAAAAATCCAATGAATTTTAATGTGGTCTGAGTTTTCCCCAATATTCTTCTAGAGCTCAGTGATGGGAACAGCCTACTTCCCTAAACAATATAAACTTTCCATCCCCACCATCTCTTGCAAACTAAAGCAGCTTGCAATACAATTAGAGAGATGAAGCCCATTACATAAGATAGCAAAGCTGGACAAATTTATCAAATTGACACTATTTCTACTTAGTTTCAGTACAACAGTCTTGCATCTGTTCATTGCTTGCGTGATGAAAAAATGACTATGTTTTCTTGAATGTTTTTCTCTAAAGAGATGCATAATGCTCAGACCGCACTTTTGTTTGGAGTAGTTTCCATCAAATCAATTCCGTTTTCATCGTTAGTGATTTTCTTGTTGCATCTTCAGATCCAATTAAACCAATCATGCCTTTTCAATTAACTACAATTACCTTAATTAGATGAGAATAACAACAAGAAAAAAAGGAAAACAACTTCCAAAGTTAATCAAGTTAGTGTATCCTTATTTACAGACTGCAATCAGGCCTCTGCATGTTTCAGTCCAGTTTCCAACTTCAGCACAAATCGACCTCAAAGAGCTTTAAAAGAACAGTAGCAATATACAGTCAGCTCAATTCAGAGAGCGAAATCATGTGGGTTTTATTAAACCTAGAGATGAAACAGTGTTCCCTGACAGGTAGATGTAAAGCACGTAACTTTCCCTAACCAGCCAGTGGCAAGAACCCAACCCCAGAGCTACAGCCTCATCTCTGGAACCTGCTATTTATCCCTTTGGCAAAGATGAATGGCATATCCAGGAGGATGCCTCGTTCCATTTTAGGCTCAGGTTAAAGTTATTTAAATCCTTTGCAACTATGAGAATAAAACATTTTAAATGAAAGCCAATAAGTCAGTCATACTCAAACCCTCCCAAATCTTGGCTGTTTACTCCAAGATTATAGCTTGCATCATGCAACTCTTCTGTCAAACCCGTTCTGTGAACCTGCCACTTCCTTCCCACTTTTTTATTTCCTTTCTACAACATGCATGACTCTCTCATTCATATCCCAGTATTCTTTCATGTAAACTACTGCAATCTTCTCAGCTGTCTTTTCTTTCTGCTTTCTAAACACCTAAAGCACTGTTTTGGCTTCTCTTGACAGCAGCTTCCCATGGAATATATAATCTGTCTTCTACTGAGTTGCCTGGATCAAGTTCTCTGGAGCAAAAATTATTTCCTAAATCTCTTCCAGGAATGCTATTGATGACGCCTGTGTTTTGTCACAATAAAAAATTCTAACTCAGAGAAAATTTACCACAGTAGAAGACAGAATTTTTCTTGGGGACAAATTCAAAAACTGTTGAACATGGCCCAAAATTAACCCATTATACAAAACCATATTTTTCTTCCCATGATAAGGTTGCCTTCTTCACATCAGATCAAAATAAGAACAAGGCAATTTGAGGGGAAAAAAAAAAGCAAATGAAATTTTAATAAAACAGCTTTTCCCTGGGGAGCGGGGGGTGGGGGTGGGGGTGGGGGTGGGGGGGGGGGAGAAAAAAGACCCGTGCTAACAAATGGTAATTACCAATGATATTTATAAAATATACTATGGTCATATAGACAGTACACAAATTTATACAAGATTAAAAATATGCAGGCTTTCCAGCCCCTCTCTTAGTAGATCTATTTAGAAACTCTAGATCTATGTAGAAACTCTGAGATGTCAAGATAAAATTCTGTATGTGAACTTTTACCACTAAGAAGACACTTCTCTGCAGTTTGAGATAGCAGTAAGCTGGGTGTAAATTTATATGAAAATTGAAAAGTTCTTTCATGCTGATGAAAATGATTGAGAAGAAAGAAACTGTAACAAAGGTATCAGAGACAGACAAGTGCAGCTAATATAAAGGAAAACATTCACTGTTCCTTAAAAGATAGGCAGTATATTTTAAACGAGAAATCTGGATTTTCTGAACAAGTCAAATATCTCTAAAACTTAAGCTAGCATGTTAAAAAAAGATTAAGTAAGCACAAACTGATGATTTTGTATAAAATTTCAGATTTCCATGTGTTGCTGTAAATTGGTATTGTATGATTTTAATCTTTATTTTAAATATAGAAATGGACTCTCTTTTCCCTTTATAGGTTTCACATTATTGTAATTACTCAGTAATTTTGGAAAACCTGATACTTCTTTATTTAATAAATTTAGATAACTAGATGAGGAATTGGACATAATTTTTACACTAACACCTATTTTTAGGAGTAATTTCTGTAGAATGAAAACAACATCATTGAATGTCCTAAAGCGAGTTTGTTTCAGGTTCTGCACCCAACATTATGTATGTTTGCTGTTTGCTACTCATATATGTCAGTTTACGGGAAAAGAAAGCACAGTTTATGTTTTCTTAAATGGCCACTGATTTCTATGGTATATTTTTAATGCAACAGGAGTTAATAAAGCCTGAGTCTTCATCACTGTCTTGGAGCACAGGTGTTTCTTGTGAATGAACTGCATTCACTGACTGTGAGTTGATTCATTTTGAAGGGCAGTTCTGAAGTGCATGGACTAGATTCCTTTTCAGTGGATACTAAAAGGGAAGATCTGCTCCTGAAATACATTGAATACTTTCAAACTCCCAATGGAAACATAAGTATCCAAAATAACAAATGATTGCCTTCAGACAGCTTTGATTGAGAGGCAAGGTGTGCTGGTTTTGGCTGGGATAGAGTTAATTTTCTTCATAGTAGCTGGTATGGGGCTATGGTTTGGATTTGTGCTGAAAACAGTGTTGATTACACAGGGATGTTTTAGTTATTGCTGAGCAGTGCTTACACAGAGTCAAGGCCTTTTCTGCTTCTCACCCCACCCACCAGCGAGTAGGCTGGGGGTGCACAAGGAGCTGGGAGGAGATGCAGCCGGGACAACTGACCCCAACTGATCAAAGGGATATTCCATACCTTATGACTTCGTGCTCAGCATTTAAAGCTGGGGGAAGAAGAAGGAAGGGGGGGACGTTTGGAGTCATGGCATTTGTCTTCCCAAGTAACCACTAGGCATGATGGAGCCCTGCTTTCCTGGAGATGGCTGAACACCTGCCTGCCGATGGGAAGTGGTGAATGAATTCCTTGTTTTGCTTTGCTTGCGTGTGCAGCTTTTGCTTTACCTATTAAACTGTCTTTATCTCAACCCACGAGTTTTCTCACTTTTACCCATCTGATACTCTCCCTGTGCTGATTTTGGCTGGGATAGAGTTAATTTTCTTCCTAGTAGCTAGTGGGGCTGAGCTGCCCGCTGGGGTTAAACCATGACATAAAGTGACAAAAAATATGACATACAGGCAGTGGGGATGTTCAGTTCATGAGACCTCATCTAAACCTAGGCTGGAGCACAACCCCCAAATCATGTATGAAGCAGATGTAAGAGGTGGGTCTCAACACTAACAAATTCAATATATAGAGCCAGTGAACTGCACTGGATCACTGGCTAATGGAGACATAGCCCGAGTTTTGGAGCATTTGGACTGATGAATTGGGTATGGGATTGCCTCTTTCCCACAACAAGCTGCATAAAGAATGGGAAGTAACATGAAATGTAATCTAAACTAATACACTAAACCTGTAACGCATATTGCTGTGACAATGATGAGGCATACTGATGTTTATGCGTATCCGTCTTCTTTTAGACTATCCATTTCTCATGTGTGGCCTTTGTCTCCTTTCTTTCCTGGAGAACATAAGTGATTTCCTTTGCCAGCACGGAAGCTGTCTGAAGTCAAATTGACAAACAATGTTTCCCCACATCTTTTCACCCAGGATCATGTCCTTACAGCATGTTCCATTAGCCAGTATTGGACAGATTTTATAGCACAGCTGGTAGCATAATAAAGCTGCAGAATTTTCAAAAGATTAATTTATTACAGTTGAGATTAAAACAATTAGCTTCATACTACTTACCGGCCCAACTAGTATGCTGCAAGCATGTAATTTCCCTCCATCAGACATAATTCTTGACAAAAAAGTGAATGCAAGATTGAAAATATATGGATGCCTTTATGAACACCACTAAGTGGGGAGAAAGCCTATGAAAAATGCATTCTGTACTCCTGAAATACTTCCTTCATTCATGTGTGTAGAGAAGTTTTGCCTGCCTTTCATTTTAAACATTTATAGCTCATGACCAATCTATAGCAATTTATAGCCAAATACCAAGTACCAATTTTTTTAATAACTCAAATTAAATACAGTTATGCTCAGGAATTTCTTTCATATTAGTGTATGCTTTATTTGTAGGCATTGTTTGTAGAATGGGAGAAGGAGGATGAAAATCAGTCCCTAGCCTGATTTGAAGCAATTTGAAGCAATTTCAAGAAGCCCGTTCTTTGTAGCTTTCTTAGAGCTAGCTTATTGGAATTAATTTTATGCACTTATAATTCACTGAAGGAAGAAACTTTATTAACTTTCAGCCAATTTTTACTTTTCTGTGTAGCTAGGACTCCTTACAAGAATGGCTAGGAACTGATTTAGCAACTCCGTGCTCCCACCATAAATCCAGGTAAAAAGAAGATCTGGGGGAAAAAATTGATTTAGATACCTGTATTCTAGTGAAAGAAAGGAAAGGATTTCTAGATACTTTCTGACCTACAAAGGTGGATGCTAAAACCAATTTATTTTGCAAATGTTATTTTTTATTAGTTTTTCCTCAGCTCAGGTTATTCTCTTAAACATGACAATGAAGAATTAATAGCACTATCTAAAGTCACTGTAAAATTTATGCCAAAATCTCTGCCATCAGCATTCAACACTGAATTGTTCTTCATTTTTATTTTAGTTCTTGACTTCATCTGAGCAAAGATGAGTAAAGTCAGCCAAATTTTATGTTGATATTGGGTGAAAGGCAGATGTTCATGGGAAACAAAGTTGAGACTTCCAGATTTATTTCAATGGAGAATAAATTTCATTTTCATTGTTTCCCCAGAGTAATGGTGCACTGCAAGAGTTCAATCTATAATATTTCCCTTTCTGTTTTATAAAATATAACTCTTGATGGTGACACTTTAATATAGAAGTGTAAAATATACCTTAGTGATGACTTGCACCATCAAAAATTGAGTAAAGAAGTTTGGACTAAGATACATATCAAGTATGTATGTATGTTTATGTGATGGCATAGCTTATCACAGAGCTGTAGAAGTGAACTTGTTTTTCCAAGTTTCTTTACAGCCTCTGAGAAAAGGGAATGTACCACATTTGTTGGTTGGTTGGTTGGTTGTTCTCCAAATACACTGCTTCTACAGTTCTATTCTGTGATACTGCATGCCTTGCGCTGCATTAGCGGAACCTATTTTCAATCTACCTGAGGAGCTCAGAATCAAACTTTCTCTTCTGTTACTGAATAAGCAACAGTATAAAATCCCTCGACCTATGAATGCTACTTCCATAGCATCTATCTAAATTCTCAGACTAGCAGGCACCATAAAACAAATGCTCACTCCCCAAGTGCCCAATCAGCCCAAGCTGATTCCAAAAGTAGAGGTCAAAAAACCTTAATAATTTTTTTTCGTCTATCAAAGTAGAGGAACCCACATAGTGAGGCAAACATTCAAGCAAAACAAACAAGGAAAAACAGTTAAAGAAACCCAAGGCCATGCAAAGGACTTATCTACACTTTGTGTAGTACACATCTGTGTACTTCAGCTATGATTATTATATTAGCTATTATATAGCTATTATTATACTACCCTTTCATAGTTTTACACTTCCACATGCATTTAAGCAGACAGGAACAGACAGCTCAAAAAAGACAGACACACTACGATTTCAGATTAGAACATACATACATAAATGCAAACACACATCTCTCAAAGCTAATTAGCAGTGTGAATCAGCACACAGCTATCTCATCAGCATCACAGAAATCACAGGAGTACCTCCCTAATGCGTATGCACTTTAAAAGGCAACAAAGCCTCCCAGGTGTATAGGAGAGTCTAGACAGAAAGAATCGGTAACTCAAAGATTTGGCAGAATTAGCTCCTCGAATCTGTAAAGCAATGAGTTATTGATCACTCAAAATTAATACCCTCCTTTCAACTCCTCCTTAGTTACATCTGAAAAAAAGAAGTCCAGTAAGTAACTCAGTGAAAGAAAAGTGCCAATGAGATCACTAATTCTAGTTTTTGGCTCAGTCAGACATGCTCTCTAAAAAATGTCCCTGCCTCTAGATAGGTTTAATAATTCTAACATCTACAGTTTTCTTTCTCTTTTCTTTCCCTGTGTAGATGAAATGCATGGACTGTTTTCCTCCAAGGACATGCATATCATAGTTTCCATGGCACTGTTTGTTTAAAGTATAAAATGCGTTTGGCCACACTTCAAACACCATGTCATGTATTTCATCTTTCAGCCATTCTGAAAAATGAAGTGGATGAGGTCTGGTAATGATGAGGATGTTTTTGTATATCACTTATTCAGGTGAAAACTGAAAAGGTGAAATCAAGTGTATAGCGATTAGGAAATGCTGCAGTGAGTAGATGTAATCAGGCTGACAAAATGTCACACCTCAGACCCATTTTTGGGCCATTTAGAGATCAAAGAATGGCCCAGTGCAAGACATGACAGGTAATAAACTAAAGCACTTTGACTAGTTTTGACTGGTTTACAATAGCTAAAGATTAGAAATCAATTTTTCATTGTATTCTCTTTTCTTTTGATTCTAATTTTTTTTTTTCTCAGCGTCTGCCGTTTAATGCAGGCTGTGTGCCAAAACTGTCTTAGAAAGTCTGCTATGCCAGATGTCACCCTTTTGCCCTTTTGCTCTGTCTGCAGATTTTCTTTTAACAGCATTTGAAACTAAGTTAGTGAGCATACATTTTCCAGTAAAAGAGGCATTATGAATAACACCTTTTGTGTTTCTGAATAACACCCACAAAGTGCAGAACACATTATACATCAACTACATCAACTATATCTTTAAAAAAGGTTATTCTTAACTCTTAGCTATGTGGAGTGTATCTTAATGGTGTCATTCTTTTAAATATATAACAGCTACGATAGAAGCTAATAAGAAGGGTTAATAAATCCCCACAGAGATGGATTTTACAACATTAATTTGACCTGTGCAGGGTAAAGATGAGCTATTTTATTTTACGTATTTCTTCTACATTTTTGACCTTCTTGTATGCAAGAGGTCCATTCGGTTATTTCCACAGGAGAATTCCTTATGTAGGAATAGGACTGATTTTCTCAAGTTTTGTTCCTTAAACTGTGAATTTCTAGAAAGTAGAAGTAAGTGCCCATTGCTTCTCAAGTTATAGGCATGAATGAAAACTTTTTATTTTCATTAAAAGTAAATGAGACACATATAAACCCTAATTTTCTCAGGCCTCTCCCATTCTTCAAGTACCAGGCACTAATCAAACAGTTAAAGACTGTTTTAAAATGGGGTGTGTGTCTGTGTGTGTGTGTGGTTTCTCTCTTTGTAGAAGAAAGAATTTTAAAATTTTGTTTGAATTTTTAAAAAACTTCTAAATATTACTGTGTATCTGGTTACAGTGTAGACTCAGACTCACTTGGTCTGGCCACTGCAGATGACCGTTATGTGTTATCATGAGGAAATGTGTGGGGGGATTTTCTTGTTTGGGGTTTTTTTTTCAGTAAAGGTTGGGCAGAGGGTGACTGCTGTGGATCACTCCTTCTTTAGGATTAACCATGCAACAAAACAAAATGAAACAAACAAACAAAAAAAGCAAAAAAAGCCCCCAGCCAACATATCCACAGGCTGGTTCACTAAGATAAAGGGACTGTAATTTGAATAAAATTTCTTGGTTATACATACAAAATGGGGAACGAGAGGCTGGAGAGCAGCCCCGCGGAAAGAGATCTGGGGGTTTGGGTTGATGGCAAGTTGAACATGAGTCAACACTGTGCCCTGGCGGCCAAAAGGGCCAACCGTGTCCTGGGGTGCATCAAGCACAGCATAGCTGGCCGATTGAGGGAGGTGATTGTCCCACCCTACACTGCACTGGTGCAGTCCCATCTCGAGTACTGTGTGCGGTTTTGGGTGCCTCAATATAAGAAAGATATCAAACTATTACAGGGTGTCCAGAGGAGGGTGACCAAGGTGGTGAAAGGCCTCGAGGGCAAGACTTATGAGGAGGGGCTGAGGTTACTTGGCTTGTTCAACCTGGAGAAGAGAAGGCTGAAGGGCAACCTCATTACAGTCTACAACTTCCTTAACGGAGGCAGTGGAGCAGGAGGTGCTGATCTCCTCTGTCTGGTGACCAGCAACAGGACACGAGGAAATGGAATGAAGCTGCATCAGGGGAAGTTCATATTGGACATTAGGAAAAGGTTCTTCACTGGGAGGGTGGTCGGTCACTGGAACAGGCTTCCTAGGGAAGTGATCATGGCACCAAGCCTGTCAGAGCTCAAGGAGCGTCTGGACAACAGTCTTAGTCACATGGTTTAGTTTTAGGTAGTCCTGCGAGGAGCAGGGAGTTGGACTTGATGATCATTATGGGTCCCTTCCAACTCAAGATATTCTATGATTTTATGAAAATATTGAAATACTCAGATAAATTAAAGCCACTGAACTGTAACTATGATATTGTTCATACCAGGTTGTGGAACCAGTGGTCTGAGCTAGCTGTCTAGACTCCCTTTACACTCAGTGGGGAGAAATAGGCACTTTAAGGGCATGCTTTATCTTAGCTTAAAATCTCGTTCCAAAACAGAGCAGAAAAATTATTTGTACACTTGTTTATGTCTATTGACTAAAATGAAACCTACACTGGCTTGTTCAGATGGAGTCATCTACACAGTAAGGTCCAAAGCTACTTGTGAAGACATTCATTCCTGCCCTGGGAATCCCACAAGCAAAGGAGCACACGTCAACACCACCAGTGACACATTCACCAATATCAGCATTGAGGTGCTAGGGAAACTTGACTGCCACACATGTATGTACCTGGAGAATTTAGGACACCACAGGGTTAAGAATGGTTTTGCACGTGTAAATTTGTGGGCAAATGTTGAAAAAAAACTAATCACCACCTCTTCCTCTTTATGGAAACAGTATCTATTACCCTCCATTGACATAAAAAGGTGACTTTAAAATGACTAACTTCAGATAAAAACATTTATACTGCAGGTGTCTATCGATGAAATGAACCCAATTCTTAATGTTCAAGTTAAACACAATGAACTACCTCAGGAAATATTTCTGTATTGACAAAAGCAGGAACTTTATTCTACTGAATAATAAAATGTGTGCTGCTCAATCTCTGTTAATGAAATATGAACCAGTGCAGAATGATGTCCAACATAAGGACATCCAGAGTGTACCTGTAAGGGTTCCATACAGGCAAGTGCAACCCTCATCTTGTTATTTCAGTTACTTAGATTTTTTTTTTTTTTTAATATTACATTTTGGTGGATTTAAGAGAGCAGTGACATATAGATAGATATGAAAGAATGTGTAATTTACACAGTGTTTGAAGACTGAACCTACTTCAGGGAAATAAAGCCAAATATAAGTTCTAAATAGGTAGAATGCCAATATTTTTATGTAAAGTAAAAGGACATGTTATTAATGAAATTATCTGTAAAACAGTCTCCTTTCTACAACCACCTATGATAAAAATTATCCTTAAGTAAATGTGTAGAACTGCTGACTTATGTAAATTTGTATTTATCTATATATCAGCACTCTTTTTTCATAGCCACATGCACCCTTCCTCATCTTGAAATCGTTCAAAAATGTTTTCAGTGAACTCAGCTTTGAAAATAGATGTGATAATTAGCTCTTGGAATTCATGTTTTGAATCATGAAAAGCAGTTTAATAGAGCAACAAGTAGTTGAAAATATTTTTGAAAGGTCAGATCGCTTTTGTGTCTGCTTCGTCTTTCTTTTTGTAAGGATACTCTAAAAAATGAAAGACATTAGAACACTATTTACCTTGCTAAGAATAAATGTCAAAGTCATATCTAAAGGAAGAACACTAAACTTTTTACTGAAGGCCAGCTGCCAAAATGCAAATTAACACCTACAAAGAAATATTGGACAATTCCCTTTAATAGTAAGAGGACAAATATGAACTCAAAGGTTGATGTGACATAGAATGTTCATTAATATAAGCTGATATATGTTACATGGTAGGGCACAGAATTTCAATTTTAATCTCCACGAATGGGAAAATTGTCCCTTTTCAACTTTTAGTGCTATTCATTTCTTTTAATACTTTGCTAGGCTTTAACACCAGTGCTATGTTTTCTGTAAACCTGTCATATTCTAGACATCTAATACTGGCCAGCTGCCAGAATGCAAATTAACACCTACAAAGAAATATTGGACAATTTCTCCTTCCGTTGTAATTTTGCATTATCACTATTGAACAATGTTGAATTTTCATCTGTCCATTAAATTTCAGGTCATTATTCTAAAAAAAGATTGTTTTCGACATAGTCCTTCCCACACCATCTTCTCCTTCAGGATTTTTTTCTGCATCAGCTGTAAGTGAAAACATATTCTTATGTCAGTTTAAGGATTAAGACTTTCACACATGTATACAAATCTTGTTATCTTACAAATTCAGTAACAGATTAAAAAACACTACCCTTCAGTTATAAATAAAAATAATTAAATCTGAACCCAATAATCTTTGTTGAAAAATGTAGTAATTTCCAAAGTTCAGACTTTCTCCAGCAGGACAATTTAAAAATCTCTCTCTGGTTTACAACCACAGTAGTTTAATTTGTGGTATCTTGCATGCAATAACAGCTAGTGAAGGAGGCTATTTTTAAAATACTATCAAATTTTGTGGTTCCAGTGTGTGCTTGTGTGACATGCTCTACTGCAGAATGGAAGATGGTTCTCTTTGATAACCAAATCTCTTAATTCAATGTATTATTGCATTACCAGAAAGCTAGCAAAAAGAGAAAAGCATGAAGACTAACATTCAACTGCAGTTTAGCAGAGACATACTCATGTAAAGTCATGGATCTAATCATTCCACATATCACTGGGACATGTCTGAGAACAAATTCAGTGATTATTTCATGGGACAATTTAAGTGTTTTGACACTTTTTTCTTTTCAGCCACTAAAATTTAACTGCAAGCATTGAATTACCTAAACTTGTATTTTTGTACTAGAATAAGTAAGTCTAGCATAGTTTTTTTGTTTTGTTTTGTTTTGTTTTCTTTCTTGTTGTTTTAAAGCACCTGTGATATGAAATTCCTGGTAACAGGGAAGATCACACTAAACTTCCAAATACAGAGTAGCATCCTCATGAGGCCTACTTTATATCTTTTTAAAATTACTATTAGTCTCATTCAATAATCCAGAATTTGGCAGTCAGTTAGAAGTTCTTTCTGTGCAGTTCATACAAAAGAAAAAAGTCTGAGTATTTCCATCTTTTTTTTTGGGGGGGGGGGGGGGTGTGTGTGTGCATTGATACTACATTTTTAAAATTCATTATTTTAATTACTAAAAAGCTTTAATTCTGAATTATTCTTTTAGACCCCTGAAGTCTAGATGCATTTCAAGGAAGCAGGTGTCAGAATTTGGCTCACCTAAGATACTATTTCAGGAACGTACTCTTATTGTATCTACCAAAATAAAGGTGTATTTTCACACCATTATTTATTTCTCATTATGCTATCACCTTTGTTTATAACATTAATAAATTTTAGCTGAAAATATTGTTCCAATTTTGGCAAACCATAGCTGAAGTTTAATTAAGCTTTTGCCTCCCCTATAGTAAGACACAAATAAAAGATAAAACACGTGCAAAAAAACCCCTACAGCAGTTGTGAAGAAGAGAAGTGGGTGCCTTGGGAGATTTGGAGGAAAATAAACTTATTCAGCTATTTGACTAGTTGATTACTTATTTAATATCCAGCTCAAGTACCTTAAATATATAATGTTAAGTTTCACAATATGATGTGTTCAGTTATACACAATTTAAAAAAAAAACCAAAGCAAAACAAGAAACCAAAACCAACTTTCTAAATTGACTAAAGGCAACAGGATTAATTAGAAGACCAGAAACGGCTAGTGTGTAATGTAATCAAGTATTGGTTTACCAGGGAAATGTAAAGGAGCTACTTTAACACTACACGTATACAAACACATATTCAAATACACACAGTTGAAAGATACCAAAAATGCTCTTCTCCAAATAAAAATAGCAGCTGAAATTAAGGAATTTTCACCACACTGTGTTGGGGTTGCTGCTACAGATGCAGCATTTAGGCTGAAGGTTGTCAGTGATCCACCTTCAGTATATGTTTTTTAAGCTTAATCTGTATGATGTCATACAGTGTTGCAGAAGCAATCTAAATTAGAAGACAAGCCATCAATACAGTGACTAATTGGCAGGCTAGAAGTATGATAAACTCACTCCATAAGAAAAATTCCTAAAGCTTCAACAATGTTAGTAAAAAATTAGCACTGTGAAACAGCATTCAAAGCCAACTGCATTTCTTTTGCGTTCAGAGACACAATTTGTTCTGTACATCCTTTTGTTTTCCTTATAGCTTTCTTTTTCTCTCTTTTTTTTTCTTTTTTTCTTTTCTTTATAGCACAAACTGGTAAAATGCCAGGTGTCTAATTGGACAGTAAATACAAATAGTAAGAAGATACCTCTTCTAGAGTATCAACTAATATGTTGAAGCTAGGTTTAAACATATTTCCTAAAATTCTTTCAGATGCAATGACTAGCAGAATGCTAGAAATGAGATGAATTATTTAACAACTCAGTGGGAGTTCTTCTTTAATTAACTTCAGGACATCTACCAAAGTCTTTTGGTAGATTTTCAACCTATACTCCCATAATACATATGTTTATTTGCATAAAATACTGCAAAGAAACAAAAGGTAGCTCAAATAATAACCTTGCATTTGTTATTCTTGTTGTTATTGATGAAATCATGTTATGGGAAGTTATAATCACATCAGTGACTTTTGGCATCAGTGATATTCTCAAACTCCCTGCCTAATTTTGTAGAAACTTACTCTTCCATTTGAAAATTCCCACAGAATTTATACGTCTCACAAATGAACTCTATACCATCATCCCAACAGCACTCACCTGCTCAGCACTTGTCTTCTGCCTAACTGTGTGTAGTATAACAAAGGGCTTCATTTACTCATATCACCTCCTGGAAGAAATCACTAGAAAACATAGCTGGAAAAGGTGGAGTTGGCAGTGGTGTTTATGATGCTCCAGCCTCACTTAATCCATGAATTTAAAGGTTATAGCATTCATCAGGAATGTGTCCAAATCACCCCTGTCAAAAGGAGTTTGAACCCCCACTCCAGGGAATGGCCTCATCAGCAACCACGCGACCCGCATAAGCAGGACTCTGTCCATCCTTCCTGTTGTTGGTGTTCCACTTTACAAGGAGGATATATCAAAATACAAGGAGAGATCATGAAAGAATGATTTCATAGCCTGGTGGTAATAGCTTTGCTGGGAAGAGCAGACCTAGGTCAAAGTCACTGCTTTGACGAATGTATGTGTGTATGTAATTCCAAACAGCCAGCTGGCTGCATTTCCCTGTGCGCTAAAAGTATCTCGGCTTGAGTCACATCATTTTCCTGGTCACTTCCAACCAGCTAATTCCTCTCAACATAACAGTCGTTGAGAATTTTCTACACTTACTGTAGACCTAAGGACCTAAATCTTCTACACTTACTGTAAGGGAAACTCAAATTCTTAACACTGATGTTTTGGAAGGAGGCATAGCAACCATGTTTAACATTATGAATGTCAATATTGCTGACCTAATCTCCACTTAGTCAATCAGTCCTGAAGAGATTAGTGAGACAAAAAACAGGGCCAAGATGCATCATAGCAGACCCAGAGGGCGCTGTCTCTTTACATCTTTGATAATGACCCTGGAGATGACAGCAGTGGTGCAAAGCTGCACAGACTTCAAGGGGGGAAATGTTGGAGGCTTTAAAGGACAAAAGAGCCCAAACTGCAGTAAATGAAATCATTAAACATATCTCACTGTTAATCTGAATGCCAGTTGTGGCTATTGTTGTTCTCCTACACTGAATACCCATTCCATCAGAGAAAATACCTACTTCATATTTCTAATGCTTTTTCTTCTCCATGGCAGTTTTACAGGGAAACTGGGGTGATCTTGGAATCTGACTTACGGGCCTTTCGAAGTCCAACAATTGTCATGCACAAACTTTCACCACATGAGCAATGCTCCTCTCTTATTCTTCCTTTGGAAGTTTTATTGGACCTCATGAAACTATTCAAAGCAAAATGTTCCGTAGATCTAGAAACATTAAAAAGTTTGCAATATGATCTTTCAGTATGTCTGTTTAGAATACATTGAAAACTGGAAAACATTGTATACAAGTCTTCAAATTTCATAGTTGAATAGAGTGAACATTTTAAAATTTTCACCAACAGCCTCCCCGAAACTCCAGAAATTGAAGAAAACCAGAAATTGAAGCCTTATCCTCTTAATTTTAAATTGTGCAACAACCAATTTTTTTTTCAAGAGAGTCTTTTGTTTTGAGCCAATTTTATCTTCCAAAATGAATTAAAAAATAATTTTAAAAAGCAATTTCCAAAAAAATACATTTTAACAAATCACTTCTTTGGTTTGACACTTAGAATATTATAATATTCAAATGCAATGTTTTGATAGAGAATTTTCAAAATAATGCTTGTTTGGGATAAAAACAGCTGAATGAATTCAAAATATTTTCATTCGTAACTTTTTATATTAGTTAAATACACCATATGAAATGAAATGAGTTTTACCTAGCAAATTTTCTAAATAAAATAGTGAAGTGTTCTATTTATAGTACAAACATAAATATTTCTGATACTTTTTGACTTTTAAAAATACTTTAACTTCTATATTTTATATTCAATAACACTAATGTGACATAGGTTTAATTGTTCATTACAAGCATTCATATATTCCTTTGGCAAATATCAATAATAGTTATGGGAGATATTAACAGAAATTTAAAGAGATACTACAATATTTATTGTATGCCTACCAGTCAATAAATCTGACTGTCCCTCTCTGAGCTCTGAGAAGGCTACCCTGCCTTATATCCTGCCATAGCACTGCCAAGGTCACCAAGCTTTGTACTAGAGCTGGCAGCTGGCTGGCATCTCCTTGGGAGGAGCACAGGCCACGAGTAAGAGGATTCTTATTAAACTCCAGAGACATGGAAGTTTCCATGTTATAGACTAGCCAAGTTTTTGTGGTAAATTATTGAAAAAGATCAGATTTAGCCATAGAAACTTATTTCCAACTAAGAAGGATCGCTAAAGCATCCAGTGGCAAGAGCCAAGCCACCAATAGTGTACAGTGTACTTCAGCTCATCCTAGATCAAACCAGGGAGCAGAATAAATGACAGACAATACAGAATGACATCTCAATGTAGGTACACTAGAAAACAACTTTGGCTATCTCTTCATAATAAACATGGATCTATACAATCACAATATCCCTGTTAGTAACTTGAACTCAGACTAAGTTCAGGCTGCCTAAAAGTCCCATATAGAAACTAATGTCAGGGCATTTTTTAGGAAGGAGCTAATAAAGTTCAGAAGCCTCTGAAAAAGGGTTACAGCTGGCTTTCCTGCCTGACTTTGACTTTGCCATTTGGTTAAATGAGCTTCACAGAAGCAGCTAAGCCAGGCTCAAAGTGATCGATGCAATCTACAAGTGCAGATTACATGCCATGACAGAAATTGCCTCTCCTCTCCTCTGGCATTACCAGTGAATTCGTCTCCAGACCAACACTGAAGGTTTGCCAACATGGTGTGCAGCTGGATTAATTTATCACTGAAAGCAGTCTGAAAGCAATTCTTGTGTTATATTATAGCTAAAAGATGAAAAAGCAGCAATATCTGTCATCACTGGAGAGGTAGAGGTTTTCAGAGAAGTGAGTGTCAGGAGTAAGTTAAGAAAATCCAAGATTTCCCATGAGATACACTGCAGAAGACTGCAAGCTATTCAACTATAACTGTAATATGAGATCAAAGGTGAATTGGAGTCCAGCTGTGATGTATTTTCAACTGCTTACTAACAATACCAAAGGAAATCAGACCAAATTTATTCAGAGCAAATGCATTAGTGACTTCAAATGCCAAGAACATGTTATAGTAGAGTCAGATAAATCTGTGGCCAAAAATTAGGCTGTTGTAAGCAGACAATAAGGATCTCCCAGGAATTAAAATTATTGATGGCATTTTTGTTGTAATAGAAATAGAGGTCAAGGAAGAAGCAATTCAGAACCACAATAACAAACTGAAATTACTACTAAGCATGTTCCAGTAACAGCCTGCATGCTGACAATCTGAAACTGAGGACACCTGAACTCTTCTGTTTTGGTTACATTAGCGCCTAGAGAAGCTGAATGACTGAAAACTGAGACACGTCATAAGAAATAAATAAAATTCAATAACTTATGGGAATGGTAAATTATTTGTCCACAGTCTACCAATCCATCATATTAAAAAGCATCAGGAAAAAGCCACTGCTGAATTCTGTAACTCAGCCTATAGTGATACAATGAAAAAATAAGTCAAAACAAAGTACTGTGACCAGACAGCATGTTGCAGACCAAAACACAGATGCCTTCCAGACAGCAGTTCTGTAGCACAGGAGACAAGTTTTATCCATGTGGTACAGTTGCTGTGCATCTCTCCAGAAGGCTCCAAACAACCCAGGAAGACATTGATGTGAAGCTGCCCCATCCATTAAAACAATGCATACTCCAGAATGTAGGATCCAATGCTAAAGGCAGCTATCACCTACTGCCAGCTTATTTGTGGATGAGCTATGAATACAAGGTAACCCTAACCAGTCATGTAGGAGCTGACACCGAGACAAGCAAACATTTCATACTTAACATAAAACAATATGCATGGAGCAAGCCAAAAGTCACGACTACAGGCCATGAACTTGTTGAACATGTATATTGAAGAGGAGAAAATGCACAACTGTTCAGACATCATAAAATTCTCTGACCTCATTAAATCACAACCCAGTGCTGAAATGACTAAGGCAGATGTCATTTTTAAAGGCAGGAGTTCCACTCTATGTTTAGTAAACACTCTCATTCCTGAAAGGTTCTCGTGGACTCAGAGTTGGGAACTGATTGAGAAACTTCAGGCATATTTTTCAAGTGTTTGGCACAGACATCAACAGCAGAAAAAACCAGAAATTTGTAGCCACTATGTGTGCTTCAAGATAGCTACACAAGCGGTCACACAAAGCAATGATGAAAGATTAATCCTGGGCATATAATGTAACTAGAACTCAGGGCAACGGAAATGAAATCAAGTACGCCTGCAGAGCAAGGCAGGTCAAAAGCCAGAGTGAAGTCAGTGGTTATAATTCAAACATTAAGTTGTAGGAAATAACAGTAAGTTGTTCAGTAAATATGAAGAACTGGCGGGCATACCAAAATGGGCTGCTGATAAAGGCCATATCCATATGATACCATATTTACTAATCACTTCTTGCCCCATCAAGTCAGACAACACTCACAGAAGATACAAGATAACTACAGACATTGCTAAAATAAGAAGGAGTAGCTAACTGAATGTAACTTGGAAGAAGGAATCCAGGATGAAAGGTAACACCAAGAAATCAGTCTTGTATGCACACAGCCTGAGTGCTACCTGTAGTTTTCACCTTTCTGTAGAAGGTTCTTTTATAAAAGGTATATCCAGTTCTAAAAAGAGTGTAGAAACATGAGGCAGGACACAGGGTAGTAAAGGCTGTTAAAAAGTAAGCAAACAAAGAAACAAAAAAATAAAAATAAATCCCAAACCTTAAAGGAATTCTGAATGTATTATTATGAATGATATGAACATAAACACAACATGAAGCAAGCTTAACTCGTTTTGTAGGTAAGCTATTATTGCAGCATAGTAATCTTTGTTATTTATTATTATACCACAAAGATACTTACTGGTTCCTGTGGAGATCAGAGGAAGGAACAGCATCATTCCCAGAATGTTGACATTTACATGGTCTAACAGCAAAGTATTTTAACATGCATTTTAGGTAAAGCCAGCAAACAATCCCCTCTTTTATATTCCTATATTAGGAACAGTCATAGGGGAGAATTACATCATCCATGACCAAAACTGTTACTGTAATCAATGAGCATTTAGATATTCCCTGGCATCTGCACTGTGCAAGTCTCAAGACACTCCCATTTGTTTAAGATAATGTGTGTGAAATTACAGTGAGGAGATAGTCATGCTTAAATTTTCCTTTTTAAGCAAGGTTCATTAGGATTGGGTAGAAGAATGTGAAAGTATAAACTTGTGGGTGTTAGACAATAAAAATCATTTGCAGTCTCTCGGCAGCAGCTTGGAAATAACAATTTCTGCAATACCAAGTCATGTCAAATAATCTACCATCCATAAAAGACACAGCACTGAATGCAAACTAATGAGGAATGCTGAATCTGGGAACAATTAAACCTGTCACCTAAACCTCACATGGCAGACATGAAAGGTACAATGCTCTCCAACACAGAGCAAATGCTCTGCAGCTTCTAATGTACTCCTTCCAGATGGATTTGGTCAATTAAGTAGAAGAAATGGTCAAAAGCTTTCACAAATTTGGTTGGTTCCTGGATTGCAGCTTCCTCAGTGAAAAGTTCAAATAGTCACTGTTTGCTACTTGTCCATCAGATAATCGAGCTCTATAAAAGAGCTCCAGGGCCTTTGTCAATAAAACACACCTAAAGCTGACAGTAGTGCCTCAGTCTAGGAAATGGAAGTGAAGAAAAAGCCAGTTCTGGGTGACCATTTCTAGAAGCCATGCCTCAGGAGATGGAGAGAGTGACCACCAAAAGGACAGGAAAGCTTCACAAAGATTTAGCAAGCCTTGGTTAAAGCCTTATGTAAGGTCCTGATGAATCTGCTATGGATTTCCATAACTGCATGGTAAAAAAACAGTTCTTTTTGAAGAAGTTGTTATTTTTGCTATGTTACCAGGCTAAATGGACCACTTATCAGCTCTAATCTGTTTTTTGACAAGTGAAAATGTTTACAAAGTTGTAAACTACAAAGAAAGCTTCTATTGGAAAGAATGCTTCTGAAATGGTGTACCTGTAACTTATGAAAATAATATGTCACCTGCTAGTTTATAATAGCAGGAGTCTAGAAATGACAACCCAGAGGAAACATCCCAAGCCTGAAGTCTGATCTCGTGTTTTGCCTGACCCTACACAATGCTCCCCATAGGAACAAAAGTGATTTGAAGACACAGAGGCTGGCTGAGAGCTGGGAAAGAAGTTATTCTCTCTGGCTTTGTCTCTTTACAAGAAGAATTCATTCCTAAAGAAGAACTGTATGAAGGAGTATCAAATCATGCCCTGCGTTTTCAGAATAAACCATAGCACAGTTTAAAATGAAATGTATAAAGTGGAAAAACACAGGCAGCCTAACATACTTTGGGGCTGTTTCCTTCCTAAAAAAATCCTACATGCATGAAAATGGAAGATTTTTGGAAAAAAGTCATCTGCTCCTCCCTTACCTTGGCAAGAATAATGAGAAGATGAATAATCAAAGCCTGTCCTTGTCTAAGCCTATGAGTTTGAACCTTTCTAACTATATTAGGCTGAAGAGCAACCTGAGGCAAGCAGATCTGGCTCTCCCAGCTTGTGCTGAGGGGAAGCTGCAATACAGAAGAAGCCAGATATACCAGCAGAAATGTGACCTTATTGGAATGGAGGTTAGTTGGTTGTCCCTGTTAAGCCTGTTCAAAGCCATTTCCAATTACAATGTTTTAACCACTTTGCTTAATGAAGGAAATAACAAACATTTCTGCCTAGTCTCTGGATTGAATCAAGCCGTTCTTCTGTGAGTCATTCAGATCTACAGAAGAACTTAATCTCATACACAAGAATATTATTAAAATTGCTTTCACATAGCCTTTTCATTTCTGGGAGTGGAGAACAGGATACGAAAACACTATGAGAAAGGCTGCGTGTAAGGTCTGTCTTTTTGGTCTTACCAGAGGAAGGAAGTACTCAAAAACAGGCAAAACCAGATCTCTGTTGAGTTTTCCTAGTTTTGTGTATTACCATTGAACTCAGATTATTGTGTCCTGTGATGCAAAATATACAGAATTCAATGAAATAAGAATGAAAGGGATTAAATAGTTTGAATCGCACATGAATCTCTGTGGTTATTTCTGCCTACTGAGCTTCCAAGTTGAGGAACAGTCAGCTGTCTGATGCCCTCAAGCAGGCTTGGCAATCATGGATCATACATTAGGCTATGTTACGTAGATAAGAGTGGCAAGTTTCAAAGAAATGTCTGTGTGCTTAACTGCTACTCAGAATAGCATGAAATGCTTGTGATACAAATGAAGTCACTAACCCTTTTGGGTTCCTTAAGGAAGGGCATGATCTGCAGAAAACTTATTTATTGTTTATAATTTTGAGTGAACTTAGAACAACTCTTTTTCCTCCATTTACAGCATTTGATATTTGTATTTTCACACCATTCTGTTACAAAGGTGGATAGTACCTGACTGAGGTGATCTTCAAAATTTTCCCTCCATTTAAATAAGAGCACCTAAAGGACATGAACTGATATGGGAGAATATTAATACCAGGAAATAGTAATATAAACCCTTGGGAGGCAAAACTGCTGACTGTCTGCCAGCTCAAAACCTTGATCAGCCTGAAATGATGCTTTGAAGTTAACGCATCAGTCACGTTAAGATATAGTCAGATTTATGAAATTCAAGCTTTGTTTATTCCGCAAGAATAAATTCCCTTTTCTCAACAATTTAGATACAGAATTATGGTACAAGCTCTAAAACTTCGTTTCTATTTAGAAGAACCATGATAGCATTAAAAATGGCATGAAAACTTCATTTATGGTAGACTAAAAGGTATTAGATTACAGATGTGTTAGTGCCAATGAAACAACATGATAAAGCTTGGCAAAATGAACACAGTCATAACATACATCTTCCACAACACTTTCCGGGTAGCAGAGAAAATAAATCTACTTTAGTGGCCTTACTAAAGACTTATAATAAATAGGTAAATAAAATATGCAAGAGTAAATTTTTTCTGGAGGCAACCTCTCCTTCTGTTCAAAGGGGACACTGCATTGGATGCTACAGTGAAGAAAGAGAAATACAACAGCTGGGGAAACAAGCCCCGAGAACCTCACATTATTAACATTTATGGCTAGGAAAAACATTTCTAAAAGACAGCTTTACTTAATCAGCTACCTGTGTATCTTTTCATGCTGCATATAACATTTCCATCAGGAAGATGCATCAGTACAAGTCAGGAAAACATCCTGAGAGTCCTCACAGATAACATCTCCTGACCAACCCTAATCCTTTTAGTTCCATGCAGAATGAGTTCTCAGCACCCTTACGACCACTGCAAACATTATACTAGGTACAATGGAAAGAGGCAATATGTGAGGGATCTATTTCAATTAGATCACAACTATTACAGTCTAAGTACTATCAGGAATAATTCTTTATTTAAATGATTCTCTTATTTGCATCTATCTGATGAAGTGTCCTCTGTTGATGTTGTCTTAACACTTTCCATTTCATACATTTACTTTATCCAAAGTATCCATGACTATCCTCTGAAAAGAGGAACCTTGCAAAGTGATGTTATTGATGCTGTATGTTTAATTTTATTATTTCTACTACTCAAACTCTAACAGCTCTTCAGTTTCAACTGAGACCTAAGTCAAAGCCGTACTCATGTTCACCAGCCCCCACTCTAATTGCTGGATTTTAATCCAAATTTCCCATTTATCAGCCATTTTTAATCCTGTCATGGTTTAACCCCAGCTGGCAACTAAGCACCACACAGCCACTCACTCGCTTCCCCCGGTTGGGATGGGGGAGAGAATCGGAAGGGTAAAAGTGAGAAAACCTGTGGGTTGAAATAAAGACAGTTTCATAGGTAAAGCAAAAGCCATGCGTGTAAGCAAAGCAAAACAAGGAATTCATTCACTGCTTCCCATCAGCAGGCAGGTGTTCAGTCATCTCCAGGAAAGCAGGGCTCCATCATGCCTAACAGCTACTCGGGAAGACAAACGCCGTGACTCCAAACATCCCTTCCTTCCTTCTTCTTCCCCCAGGTTTATATGCTGAGCATGACGTCATATGGTATGGAATATCTCTTTGGTCAGTTGGACTCAGCTGTCCCAGCTGTGTCCTTCCCAACTTCTTGTGCATCCCCAGCCTACTCACTGGTGGGTTGGGGTGAGAAGCAGAAAAGGCCTTGACTCTGTGTAAGCACTGCTCAGCAATAATGAAAACACCCCTGTGCAATCAACACTGTTTTCAGCACAAATCCAAACCATAGCCCCATACCAGCTACTACGAAGAAAATTAACTCTATCCCAGCCCAAACCAGCACAAGTCCGTAGGTATATTTTTCAATTTCTAAGCATAGTAGAAGATCAAATGGCTAGAGAACCTACCCTGTGAAGAAAGACTGAAGGAATTAGGTCGCCTCTCTAACAACCCTTCAGTTTCAAGTGAGACCTAAATCAAGGCTGTACTCATGTTCACCTGTCCCCACTCTAATTGCTGGGTTTTGATCCAAATTTCCCATTTATCAGCCATTTTTAATCCATAGGTATATTTTGCAATTTCTGAGCATAATAGAAGATCAAAGGGCTGGAGAACCTGCCCTATGAAGAAAGACTGAAGGAGTTAAGTCTCTTGTCCCTGGAGAAGAGAAGGCTCAAGGGGACTTCATCACAGTATTCCAGTACTTAAAGGGCAGCTAGAAAGAGGACAGAGGCTCTCTCTTCACAAGACCTACATGGAGAAGACAAGGGGTGACGGGTACAAGTTGTACCAGGAGAGGTTTCATCTCATTATAAGAAAGACATTTTTTACAGTGAGAATAATCATTCCCTGGAACAGCCTCCCCAGGGACATGGTAGAGTCCCCATCACGGGAGGTTTTCAAGATGCGATTGGACAGGGTGCTAGATAATCTCATCTAGGCTCCCTTTCCCATGAAAGGTTGGACCAGATGGTCTTTTGAGGTCCCTTCCAATCTGGTCTTTTCTATGATCCCGTGATTCTATGATCTTCAATACAGGTTTAAAATGGAATGAGGTTTTAAAAACACAGTAAGAGTAACAGACACATTATAATAATATCAAGGAAATACTATTACTTTAGCCTTCTTAGGTTAAAAAAACTCGAACATATTTTGTTTGTGGTATGGGAGGTCCCTTTCCTTTCATTAGTGTTTCACCACTAAATAATAGTATTAAGGGTGCCTTTATGTAGCACTGAATCACTTCAGAAAAAAACTCACAAGTATGGTAATTCCCAAATGTAATGAAGGTAACAGAATTTTTTCAAGCAGTTCTATAAGGATCAGAATTTAATCCATCATCTTCTTAGATGACAATAAGTGGCAATTAATGCCATCTTTTTTACCAACTAGCGTTAAACATATGCATAGACATTCTATTGCCAATCTAGAAAAAGCAACTTCACAGTTCACCCAAGATTTTCTGCCTGCTCCTCAAGAAAATGAATGTAATTTTCTTACATTTTGTAACTTGTAAAATGCATGTGATAGCCTTCCAAAAGTTTCCATCTGTTACTGATGGGAAGGTTTTTCATATATATCTGAATATATATACATTATTCAGCAGATAATTTAATACATAATTATATTAAATTTAAAGAGGAATATGCTCAGCAAGAACAAGAAAATAGATTTTGTCAGACACCTGTTATAAATGTCTGTAAGTCTACACTATAGGATAAACTGTAGAGGAGACCAACTTCACCCAAAATAGGTGCACTAATACAGGATTTATAAGTCACAGAGGGTGATGAAATACAACACTTTTTCCCCAAGTCAGCTGCAAAAGCACCTTATAAAAGATAAAAACATTCTCTGACTTTTGCAATTTAGGTTGCATTTTTTATAATTCTGAAGAGTTATTTCAATGTGTTTGTATGACTCACCCTACAGCTGATGGAGTTCACATATAATTTAAAAAAAAAAAAAAAGGACTTGTAAGACATTGGACAAAATGAACTACAAAGGACATTTTGACCAGAACTTTGGGAGTTATTGCCTTTGGGACAGAATAAAAGAAGTTTCTGGGGATATTAGCATTGGTATTGACAGCATCACTCAGCAATATGGAAGTTATTAAGGAATCCTTCGAAAGTTTAGTTTTTTTCACTGGAAGCTGCATGAAAATCCACAAACTAAGCTTAGCAAAGAGCAAGAAGAGAATAAAAACTAATTTGAGTGGGTAGATCTTAATGAAAGCTGAAAGAAATCAGCATGGATTAGATGACTGTTAACACTAAATATTAACAACACCTTGACTTTCAAAAGGAACATACATTGGGTTTGCGTGGCAAGGTTTTGGTAGCAGGGGGGCTACAGGGGTGGCTTCTGTGAGAAGCTGCTAGAAGCTTCCCTCATGTCTGATAAAGTTAATGCCAGCGGCTTCCAAGATGGACCCACCGCTGGCCAAGGCTGAGCCCACCAGCAACAGTGGTAGCACCTCTGTGATAACGTATTTAAGAAAGGGAAAAGAAGTTACAGGGGAGTAGCAGTTGCAGCCAGAGAGAGAGGAGTGAGAAGATGTGAGAGGAACAACTCTGCAGATACCAAGGACAGTGAAGAAGGAGGGGGAGGAGGTGCTTCAGGCACCAGAACAGACATTCCCCTGCAGCCCATGGGGAAGACCATGGTGAGGCAGGCTGTCCCCCTGCAGCCCATGGAGGTTAACGGTGGAGCAGATATCCACCTGCAGCCCATGGAGGACCCCACGCCAGAGCAGGAGGATACCCAAAGGAGGCTGTGACCCCATGGGAAGCCCGCGCTGGAGCAGGCTCCTGGCAGGAGCTGTGGACCCGTGGAGAGAGGAGCCCATGCTGGAGCAGGTTTGCTGGCAGGACTTGGGACCCCACGGGGGACCCACGCTGGAGCAGTCTGTGCCTGAAGGACTGCACCCCGTGGAAAGGACCCACGCTGGAGCAGTTCGTTAAGAACTGCAGCCCGTGGGAAGGACTCACATTGGAGAATTTTCTGGAGACTGTCTCCTGTGGGAGGGACTCCACGCTGGAGCAGGGGAAGAGTGTGAGTCCTCCTCCCCCTGAGGAGGAAGGAGCAGCAGAAACAACATGTAATGAACTGACCCAAACCCCCCTTCCCCATCCCCCTGCGCCGCTCGCGGGGGAGGAGGTAGAGAAAATCAAGAGTAAAGTTAAGCCCGGGAAGAAGGGAGGGGTGGGGGGAAGGTGTTTTAAGATTTGGTTTTATTTCTCATTCTCCTACTGTGATTTGACTAGTAATAAATTAAATTAATTTTTTCCCGAAGTCGAGTCTGTTTTGCCCGTGACGGTAATTGGTGAGTGATCTCCCTGTCCTTCTCTCGACCCAAGAGCCTTTCATTTTATTTTCTCTCCCCTGTCCAGTTGGGGAGGGGGAGTGATATAGCGGCTTTGGTGGGCACCTGGCATCCAGCCACGGTCAACCCACCACAGAATATGACATAAACAATTTCGGGGTAGATTGATATACTCACCAGATATTTTCTTTACATGTTTGTGTTTCTAAACCTTCTATAATGCTACATACTTTAGAAAGGGGGAAAACACAACCAAAATATAAGACAATTTGATTCTAGGGAGAGACTAGACTGTGTGTATGTCATTTCTATAAAATTGTATCCCACTGGATCATGAAAATGCTTCAGGAGGTCTAATTTAGACAACACAACTGGTTTCACATCAGCAAACAAGATATCAACTAAAAACAAAGTTAACTCTATTGCTAACATAATTCATATGTAAAATTTGTAAAAGTAGAGTAACGAACGTTGTTGAAACTATATAAACAGGACATCCTGAACAATATCAGCATTTTTTCACTAACCTGAACAGTAACAACAGCCTCAGACAATGTGTTTTAACAGACAGACTTAGTACTCAGGAAATGTCACCAATTTCAAAGGTTAGTCAGAAAGAAGTAAAGATAAAAAGAGGGAAGCAATCTAATGCACACCAAATTTTAGAGATTATAAATCATAGTGAAAGGGGTTCTCTTTGTTCTTCGTTTATCAGATGTCAATCAACTACAAGGTCAGACTGCATAAATATGTACAGAATGATAAGAATAAGGCTAGAAGTTCTCTTCTTCAAATAAGGTAGCTATTGCAAGAAAGCGACAATTTGCATCTTATGATATCATATTCAGTAACACCTGTAAACTCAGAAAGGACTGCAAAACCTGTATTTCCTTAAGAATCAGGTCCCACGGACTTCTGCATGTCCAGTTTCTTTAAATGTTCCACAGCCTGAGCCTTCCTCTATCACGAGTAAGGCTTCCTTTCTCCAGACTTTCCCTCTAGTCTCAGGGGCCTGGGATTCCTGAAAACAAATCACGCTAGTAAAGACTGAGTAGAAGAAAGCACTGAGTACCTGAGCCTTTTCCATGTCCTTTGTTACCAGATCCTGTTCAGCACTGTGCTCCCATTTCCCCTGGTCTTCATTTTCTGCTTATACACCTGGAGAAGCCCTTCTTATTTCTCTTTATGTCCCTCATAATATTCAACTCTAGATGAGCTTTGGCTTTCCTAACTCCACCTCTTCTCTCTTGGACAGTATCTCTATACATCTGGGTTACCTGACCCTACTTCCACTTCTCATATGCTGCTACTTGATAGTAGGAGATGTCAAGGAAAAAGTTGGGTCTAGGATTTCTAACTCCAAGGCAAAGATTAAAATATTCCCTCTAGTAAGCATTCACAACCCTGAGTCAGGAATCAAATGGGATGCTCATTCCATGAAATAAAATATGGTGTAAAGGCCCTTGAGCTAGTTCTAGTTAGGCTGGCATGAATATATGGTGGTGTGCAGTGCCATGCAGAGATAACAGCTTGAGTCCCAAAAGCATCATAAACAATTAAAACAGCAGCAAATGAAAGCTTGAAAACCCTGCTTCTAAATACAATTAACTAGCTCAGGTGCCACGTTGCCTTCATATACATATATTGTTTCAACTTTGGGAGCTAGCTCCATTGGCACTAGCTTTGCACATATGCTACGTTTTGGTATAAATAGAGTATAAGGCAATTACTTTTTTTTTTCCCCTTACACAAAACAAAAGCAGAAGACAAATTTTCATACATACACATCCATTTACCTAATGCTTAGAGAACTCATTTGGGAAAAACAGAAGCTCAAAACTTCTGACTTAAGTGATTTGGAATAAGAATTTGATCCCACATCCTTTTACCATGCCCTAAATGCTAGATCAAAATAGACAAGAGGATTGGGTTTTTTCTAAGTTTTTCAGGTATTGCTATGTCAGAAGAAAAAGAAGTAGCTCAAGCCTGGTTTTGAGGGTCTTCTAATAGCACATTAGATCACTTTAACCAGCTTGAAATCTGGTTGCTGAAAGAGTGGTGCCATCCTAAAAATCCATGTTAAATTATCATTCCTGATGCCTCTGTTCTCCTGCAACTTGTTGCCACACCACTGTGTGAGTGTCTGACCAAGGAAAAAATAGAATATTGCTTTTAGGGACAGCCAGTTCCTTCATTAAGCCCAATGTCTAGGCATAGTTACAGTCACTATAATCTGGCATAAATCGATCCTTCTGCCAAGTATAGACATACCCACAATGGTCTAATGTAGCTGTTGCAGCCAAGACAAGGAGGAACTAACCAATGTTATCTAGGTGAGAAGTGCTGGTAGACTGAACATCTCCCAGGGAGACACCACAGTGTATATATTTCTTTATCTTCCATGGGATATTCAGACTTTCAGCTGACTATCAGGAGTATCCAGAAAGAGGACTACAGATTAGAACATATCCTGCCTCACAGTGAATGGAAAAGAAAGCCACAGTTTCACCCATGGGAAGGGAACGGGGACTCAGGGGAACCAACATGGGCAGCTGCTCCTTAACTCACAGCAAGTTAGATTTATATAGAAAACTCACAAGCCTAAGCACTTCTTGTTGTGCGTAAGACCAATATTCAAGACCTCGGCAAAATATCCTTTGCATATAATGATTTAATGGTTGCCCACACTCTTCTGTTGTAATTTCTGCTGCTGCCCATTCACCTATGTATCATTAACCAGCTAGACACCTAGCTTACTTGAAATGTCCATCCATGGGCTTGGATTTTTTTCTCCCTTCCTCTTTTAAGTCTGTAGGGTCTGATCTGGTAACTCCACAAAATATGTTATGGGGGGAGGGAAACTCATTCATATACAAAGTAAATACTGTTGAAGGATTCAGCTGAAAGAGAAAGGCTTCCAACCTGCTCCAACAGATATTTAATACTCACGTATGAAGCAGAACTTCAACAGACAAGATCCATATGAATATGCTTCGTCTACACAATACTCACTAGTTAGATGGAAAAGCTGGAATCTAACCATTGCTACAAATCAAACAGAGCAGGGAGTTGCACTGGGTCTTCTGCATTTCATAACTCTCTAACTACAAGGAAGAAAATATGCTCCACAAATATATGCAGCTGCTAGTACTGTGTGTGAAAGATAAAATACAGCTTTTAAAAATAGTTTTGTAAGCACTTCTAATGCAAACACTCTCACTGGAATTTTTTGCTGCTTTGCTCTCTGCGAACATTTGTTGGAGCATACATTTACCTCCCTAAATAATTGTAAATAAAAGTGGCGGTGAACACCACCTCCAGCAAGGCAAATTACCAGCTTGCATGTGGAAGAATCACTCTGCTGTTGTATTTCCCAGCCCTCTTCCATTGCTGCTTTTAAAGACATCACTGTTCTCACTCTGCCAGTAATAAGAAATTATTATAGACTGTACACCATAGTGCAGGAGGACTGATTGAGTAGAACTGCTGGAGAGCAGAACTTATCAACAGGCAGCTGTGACTGTGCCATTTACCTGTCTGCTGCTGAAGTCTGTTAATCTTTTCATGTAATGGGAAAAAATGTTAACAAAGTACTGCTAGTGCATATACACAATTTCCTTCTCTTTCTCAGTCTCAGTCACATACACATGCGCACGCACACGCACGCACGCACAGAGCATTTCTTTCTTTGTTCAACTTTGATTATGACAGTTCTCAGCTGAAATTCTCTGCAGTATTTTTCCAGTTAAAGGCTTTTCAGGAGGAGTTTCATTTGTACAAGCTGAAAACTGGCAGAAACTGTTGTCAGTTGACATCCACAGAATTTCCTGATCTTATATTATTCTTTTTTAAACCATTATTGTGAAACCAGTTAAAGGGCTTTGAAATGGAAAATCCCAGTCTTTACAGTTCTTCACTGCTTTTTATCTAGTCATTGGTCTCATCGGCATTTTCTACTTAGAAATAAATGCTTTCATTAAGAGGAAATAGGGTTTTTTAGCTGACTAGAATCTTTCAGACAGTAATTTTAATGTACACCTTTATTCTAAGAAGCGAGTTTCTTAAATAACATCTATTTGCTCTCTGAAAGCATGCTAACAGTCTTATACAACACACTCCATTAGCATGGAAATGGATTTTTTGTGTGTAATTTACTTTTCTGCCACTATGTTACATTATAGCTGCAGTTATCAAAAAGAGACTGGAAAACTCTTGTACTTTCAAGTGTGTAAGATTCCAGCTGTTTTTTTATTGCACTTCTAATATGTGTTCTGACTAACAACATACTTTGTAATAAATATAAGTGTATATGTGCATCAATACACAAATATATTTAATTTTTCCACATTTTAGAAACATTTTAAGAAATAATATATTATTTTAAGATATATTAAGAAATAATATTTTATTGCCAATATATTGGCAATAAGTATATAGCTACATGACCAAAGGAGATTATTTCTTCAGTGAGATTGCTGAAAACAATTCCTAATGCAAATTTAACTTCGTATAACACAATACTTCGTTCTAACTTTAGCAAAGAATCACACTAAACTGGAAAAATACAAATGTGTTGAGGAAAAAAGTACTGAGCAACTGGGCTTTTCGAGCACTGATCCTTGATACTATGATAAAATCCTGGATGCCATAGTTGACTCAGAGGCAGTTTTGGACACTTCAGAATTTTCAGAACACAGCAGTATGCCAGCTCAGTCCTTTTTGTGGCTGTTTTTCTGTGTCACAGACATCAGATAAATCTACCATGGCTTGATGACATCAAAGGAATTCCTACTTACCAAGTTATTCCACTTCAAGGCTAATACAATCAGCCTTTCTGGGATCTTATTGAGGCCCAGAAGTCATGGAGATAAACTGGACGTATTAAGGAAGCCAGCCAGATCATGAATTTGTATGCAGAGCATTCACTACCTCTAAACAAAACAAAACATGTTGTTCTACTATTGTAAAAAAAAATAAAAAAGATAACTTTTTTCCCCACAATGCTGGTTGAATCAGCTCAGTACTCTCTGCGCATGAATTAGGCTAATTGCAGCAGGCCTTCAATAGACAAAATGTGAGACTATACGAGGGTTCATGAGCAAAAAGCACCTGGGTGTTCAGCTGTCCTATGATGGCAGCACATCCAGGTGCTGGAAGTTGCAAATGATGTTCAGTTACTTGCTTCCCAGTCTATACCGCCACGTGGTGCAGGCTCCAGGTGCTGAGTTCTGCATTCTCCCCGCTGACTTTCTTGGCGCTACTGTTAGCTGTCCTCAGGTTTATAGAGGCACCTCCAAACTGGAGCTATTCTCTATGTCAATGACTCTCTCTAGTTTAGAACCACCTACAAATTTGCTGATGTTACACTCTGTCATCAACCTGGTCATCAATGAATATGTTGAACAGTATGAGGGCCGGTACTGATCTCAAGGTACAATGCTCATTCACAGCTATCAGATGGATGACTGGATCTTCTGAGCCCTTTTGATCCTGTGTAGAATTTTCAAGCCACTTAATAGTTTATTCTTCTAGTCCAGTACATTGCTTCCAGCTTAGCCATTCCAGCCCAGTTTCCATATCATCCTTATATCGCTCTCTTAGATTTAGGCATCTGAATTGCACACTTACATGTGTAAGCATTATTTTAGATTTTACTACCTGAGTCAACTTGCTGTTTAGGACTTTCAAATTCCTATGGCACTTCTGTCTGACTCATAGGCATCTCCGATCCTTAAATTTGTGACAGAAAACTGAGGTTATGACATTTCCATGTGAAATACTGTTGAAATACCTGTAGAAAAAAATTTCATCTGTATTCCAAGAGATTACCCTCACTGAAGAGCTACAGGTATAAACAGTTCACTGCTTTTACCTGCCTTGTACTGAGGGGGGCATACCTACCACACTTCATGCAACAATTATGGCAAATGATATTGCTTCTGAATTTTCCAGTAGCTAAGGCATTAGTTAGATATATGAGGATTAAAGTTTATGAGATACAGCTACGACCTGCAGATGTGTGAAATAAATAAACACCTGAGATAGAAGAGACTTCGAAATACCTGGTCTAACTGTAAACAAACATTTCAGTGTTGGGGTTTCTTACAGTAAGCAAGGCTTGAAGAATTTCCCCACTCTTCACCTTTGAGGACAAGATACTGCATAATGTCTGCTGAGAGCTTTGCATAGGATTTAATAAAAGCAGAGTCAGGCTCCGTCTGCATGAAATGTTCAACAGCTGGTAGGAGGAAAGTGTTCCAGAATGGTCTGCTTTTCTTGACATTCCTGGTATTTCTATTTCTGATACATATAAAGTTGCTGTGTATACATCATGTTCGTGCCACAGGCACTCTTAGGAGATGGAGCCAGAAGAACACTCTCAAGCTTCATATGTCACGATGAGAAAAATCAACTCAATTCTCAACACCTTGTAAAGCTGCCAAGGTCAGGAAGACCTCGAGTTGTATGCTGCTGTGACAGTTGCATATATTAAAGGTGTTTGTTATGGCAATACATATTTTTCACTTTCTTTTCATACAGAATAGATTATTCATATAAACAGAAGGTGAAAAAAATATTAAGTTAGCATTCCTACTGATCAATATTTTTCTTTGCTCCTTCTGCACCTTTAAAATTTAATTACCCTTGAGCTTGTTCACTTTCTACTATACGCAAATTAATAAGAGACAGAGGCAAGTGCAACAATTGTTTGCTGTTCTCTAACCAGTGCAGAGTACTGTACAAGCCATGGCACACACCTTTTCAGTTCAATTCTCTATGCAGCTGCAGACTCCTCAGTGCAATGTGTTTTGAGACTTAGAAGCAGAATAAATATTAGTTTCAGTGGAGCACCCCTTTATCAATTTCAGAGGGTGGGAACTGTGCTACAAAGGAGAATGTGAGTTTTCTTCTGACACAGAGGCAGAGCAGGAGCATCATCAGAGGAAAAATCAGAAGTGGGGGCTTGGGTGGGATGGAGTCATCTTTGTCAACCAGGTCCAAAACAAAAGACGACTGAGACCGTCTCAAATGTCTCTGGATCCAAGCGCCTCATCCCTGTTTCCTCTCCTTCCAGCTCCAAGATGGATAGCTCTTCACCTGTGTCTCTACCACTGTCGACACAACCTGGAAGGGCTCAGTAGCTCGGGTTCAGCTTTTCAAGTGTGCTGCTTTCTCTCACCACATAGCCCATTGGGACCCTCTGCTCTGGGCACCAGCGATTCACCCCCAGAGATGCCCCACCAGCACAGTCCCAGTCAGGATCCAGAGCAGACTCGTGCCTGTGCCTCCACACAGGAGTGGGTTCATGAGTGAGAAGCTCAGCAGGAGCTCTGGGAAGAGCCATCCCTTGTCCATCCCTTTCCTCTGGAGGCTAGACACTGGAGTGAAGACCACCTGCAAGAGGAATTAAAAACAATCTTTTGATTGCAGAATCAAAAGGCAGAATCTCTTTAGCCTTTTGGTATGTTCTCCACACCGTGTCCCAAAGATGTAGCTGCGCAGCCTGTTTAGAAAAGGGCTGCAAGCAGCCCCATAAAGTTCAGGCACTTCACAAACCAACGCAAAGACACTGAGTCTTTTCTTGAATATAACCTTACAGGCTAACAAACACTGCCTTAGGCAGTCTGTGGTGATTAAAACATGTCCTTAGTGCTTCAGTGGAGGGCACTGTAGTAGTCTGCAAATTCTAATATGGCTTCAAAGACATTTTTTGCCATGTACTCCATTGACTGTGAGTCCTGTGCTATGCCTGACAAAGGCAAAAGGCCTCACCTGGCAGTTCATGCCAGACCTGGGTTTGCGTTTACAGCACAGTCATGCCCAGGGACTGAGAAGCCAGGCAGTGCTGACAGCAGCCCTCTGGCAATGGCGGAAAGTGTTCACAGGAAGCAATGGAAGAAACCTCCAGCGTGGAAGTCGGTGACCTTAGCAGTGTTGTAGTGGCGACAGTCAGAGAGGGTGGGGATGCTCACACTTTGGAAGTGCTACTGCTGAAAGACATACCGCAAAGAGAGAAAAACTAATTTGTAACATAAGGACCTTATAAGTAGATGAAGACAATATCAGCAAAAAGAACGCATTCATTTGTGAAAGGCTTGAGGGCCAGGTCTCTCGCTTCTTTAAATCAGCATGTCTCCATAGGTTTCAATGAAAATACATTGATTTACCTCTGTTGGGTATCTAGTTATTTCTACAGTAGAAGAAAGACTTAATAAATATTACAGATTGTATTCTCACCCTGTATAAATTGTTACAGTTCCCTTGATATCAGTGGAACTACACTAGATTACAAGAGACGAAGGTCAGGCTCAACCATACCAAAGAACATACACTGACGGCTTACTGAGCTTTTGTGGTTCAGCTTCCCTGCGTAGGCACTCTCACTGTGTAAAGTGTTTTGAGGAGCTGGGCTCCCTGCATGAAAAGGGGCTAAGGTAGTCTGCAAAAGGCATTTTAGGATCTTTATGGAAGTTTGGTGCAGAATAGATGATGTTATTTACTCATGCAAATGTAAATGTATCTGTTTCATGTGGAACACCCTGATGAATGAAGATATTATTTGCATTTAGTTCATTGTGCCTGATATAGAACTAAAGAAAAGAAAAAAGGTAACAGCCAGTTTGTCAATGTGAAATTTGGTTACAGCTGTCAAAGTTTGTAAGCTACATCAGCTGCTCAGTTTGAAAAAGCAGCAAAAGGCTATTTGCAGATGTGCCTGGGCTCAAATCTTCATCCCTTGTGAACTTATGTGAGCCTGAACTCTACTGACACAATCACATTTCTCCATCTCACTTCACAGATACATCTGCAAGAGTTAGGATCATTTCTGTAAACTTATGAAAACTGTGTTCCGCCTTGAGATATTACTTGAGGAAGTCACTCATATATCGATTCCTGATGTTGCTGGTTTTAGCAAGATAAGACTTCTAATCCATCTGCTGAATGTTACTCTGCCAAAGATTAAACAGCTGTCATGCCCACCATCCCAAATTAAAATAGAGAAAAAAAGAAAAAAACCCATCAGTGTGTTGATGGATTAAGGAAGGTCTATTTTCAGAAATAAGCAAAAAGCAACAAGACGTGCTATTTTCTATGTCAGTGCCAACTTCTGAAGCTTTAAAGACCACTTCTGTGTACAAAGAACAGAATGGAAAAACCCCAAGTGTGTGGCATCACTACCTATAAAACCAGCAAAATTTCACTCAAAGCAAATGGAGGGCTTTGTGCATTCTGCTCAGAGGTGCAGGCTGTTAGCCTACTTATCCTCCTCTGTTCTGAAAACAAGAATGTGTATAGGGTTTGCGTGGCAAGGTTTTGGTAGGAGGGGGGCTACAGAGGTGGCTTCTGTGAGAAGCTGTTGGAAGTTTCCCCTAGAAAAGTCTGATAGAGCCAATGCCAGCCAGCTCCAAGACGGACCCGCTGCTGGCCAAGTGTCGTGTTTTAACCCCAGCCAGCAACTAAGCATCACGCAGCTGCTCACCCCTCCCCAGTCCCAGTAGGATGGGGAGCAGGATCAGAAAAAAGAAGTAAAACTTGTGGGTTGAGATAAGAGCAGTTCAATAACTAAAGTAAAATAAAATATACTACTAACAATAACAATAATAATAACAATATAATAATAATAATAGCAATGAAAAGGAATATAACAAAAAAAAAAAAAGAGAGAAATAAAACCCAAGAAAATACAAGTGATGCACAATGCAATTGCTCACCACCCGCTGACCAATGCCCAAGCAGCGATCTACCCCTCCCGGCCAACTCTCCCCAGTTTACATACTGAGCACGACATTCTATGGTATGGAATATCCCTTTGGCTAGTTCAGGTCAGCTCTCCTGGCTCTGCTCCCTCCCAGCTTCTTGCACACCTGCTTGCTGGCAGAGCATGGGAAACTGAAAAATCCTTAACTTAGGATAAGCGCTACTCAGCAACAACTAAAACATCAGTGTGTTATCAACATTATTCTCACACTAAATCCAAAACACAGCACTGTACCAGCTACTAAGAAGAAAATTAATGCCATCCCAGTCGAAACCAGGACACCAAGGCTGAGCCCACCAGTGACGGTGGTAGCACCTCTGTGATAACATGTTTAAGAAGGGGGAAAAAAACTGCTGTGGAGCAGCCAGAAGAAAGGAGTGAGAATATGTGAGAGGAACAACTCTGTAGACGCCAAGGTCAGTGAAGAAGGAGGGCGAGGAGGTGCTCCAGGCACCAGAACAGACATTCCCCTGCAGCCCATGGGGAAGACCATGGTGAGGCAGGCTGTCCCCCTGCAGCCCACAGAGGTCCATGGTGGAGCAGATATCCACCTGCAGCCCGTGGAGGACCCCACGCTGGAGCAGGTGGATGTGCCCAACGGAGGCTGTGACCCCATGGGAAGCCCGTGCTGGAGCAGGCTCCTGGCAGGAGCTGTGGACCCATGGAGAGAGGAGCCCACGCTGGAGCAGGTTTGCTGGCAGGACTTGGGACCCCGTGGGGGACCCATGCCGGAGCAGTCTGTTCCTGAAGGACTGCACCCCGTGGAAAGGACCGACGCTGGAGCAGTTCGTGAAGAACTGCAGCCCGTGGGAAGGACTCACATTGGAGAAGTTCATGGAGAACTGTCTCCCGTGGGAGGGACCCCACGCTGGAGCAGGGGAAGAGTGTGAGGAGTCCTCCCCCTGAGGAGGAAGGACCGGCAGAGACAATGTGTGATGAACTGACTGAAACTCCCATTCCCCGTTCCCCTGTGCCCCTGAGGGGAAGGAGGTAGAGAAAATCAGGAGTAAAGTTAAGCCCAGGAAGAAGGGAGGGGTGGGGGGAAGGTGTTTTAAGATTTGGGTTTATTTCTCGTTATCCTAATCTGATTTTGATTGGCAATAAATTAAATTAGTTCCCCAAGTCGAGTCTGTTTTGCCTGTGATGGTAACTGGTGAATGATCTCTCCTTGTCCTTATGTCGACCCACGAGCCTTTCGTTATATTTTCTCTCCCCTGTCCAGCGGAGGATGGGAATGATAGAGAGGCTTTGGTGGGCACCTGGCGTCCAGCCATGGTCAACGCACCACAGAATGACACTGTGAATTTGAAAGTCCAGTTTACTCTAACAACAGTAAAAATCCAGAACACTGTCTGATAACAGTGAGGTTGGGTCAGCCTGAAACTAGTATAAGTAAACGCAAGTTTGCTTGTTCTTTCAAAAGGCACTGAAGAAAGGAAGGTATTTTAGAAGGGACAGTGGGATCTCAGGAGAGAGAAGGAAGAGAGAAAAGTGTTACTTGGGAGCCTGGGAAGAGTAAGAAAATATCCTCAGCAAGGAATGTAAGAAATTTTAAGTATCCAAGGTAGGGAAGAATGCTCGTTACCTTTGTCATATTTGTTAGTTTCCCCAGTGATTATGGAATGGAAAGTAGTGTTATCAGATTTCTCTGTCTAATGAAGTAAGCAGCTGAAATGACCTTGTATGATGTATTTTGCAGTAACTGATATTTATATACATAATACACTAATGTGTTTAATGCATATATATTTCTTCTTTGCTGACATTAGTTTGACAGAAATGAAATAAAAAATGCACAATTGGTGAAAATGAGAATTATACACAATATATTAAATACAGAATTACAAAATAGCTGGAGTTTCCAATCTGTTCTAAAACATTAAAGACACTTATCCTCTGTGGTCACAAGTACTTGTAACTATTAAAATTTAGAGATATAAACTCTGCCATGTAAATACAATTGGCATAATTTATAATGAAAGTGTAAGTGCCCAGAAATACACACAAGCACACACACTCTCATGCATACGCAAATACAACAAGCACACTAACAAATCAGGGCACCAAAAATTAAAAAAAAAACATACCCCTGAGAATATTGCCTTTAGTCATTGGTGATGAAAGCTGCATACACATGGAAACAGGTGAATGATCAGACAAGCTGAACGGACCAATACATATCAAATCAGTAGAAGAGCTCCTATTGACTGCAAAGGTATGGAATTGATCCATACAGTGTGTGCATGAGAAGCCTAGCAAGGCCTTCCAAAACTTAAAATTGGGTATTACTAACCCATTCTAGCCTTTCCCTGGCTTTGGTTTTTGACTTGTAAGATTCCTTTTTCAGTGCATCCATGTCAAGACAGAGTATTTTTGAAAGAAATTGGTCTTTTCTTGGTATCAAAGTCTGATCCATTATAGAAATTCTGATCTAAACAAAGATACTACTGTGGATTCAGAGGAAGGACCAGTATTTCTCTCTGCTGCTTCTGAGGACCTCTCAATTATTAAGGGGCTTTGACGTCCATATTTTACCCTGGAGCAGTAAGGAAGTATCCTGGCCTGCATCAAAAGAAGTGTGACCAGCAGATCGAGGGAGGTGATTCTCCCCCTCTACTCTGCTCTCGTGAGACCCCACCTGGAGTACTGCATCCAGCTCTGGAGTCCTCAGCACAGGAAAGACATGGACCTGTTGGAGTGAGTCCAGAGGAGGGCCACAAAGATGATCAGAGGGCTGGAGCACCTCTCCTATGAGGAAAGGTTGAGAGAGTTGGGGTTGTTCAGCCTGGAGAAGAGAAGGCTCCGGGGAGACCTTATAGCAGCCTTTCAGTCCCTAAAGGGGACCTACAAGAAAGCTGGAGAGGGACTTTTTACAAGGGCATGTAGTGATAGGACAAGGGGTAATGGCTTTATACTGAAAGAGGGTAGATTTAGATTAGATGTAAGGAAGAAATTCTTCACTGTGGGGGTGGTGAGGCCCTGGAACAGGTTGCCCAGAGAGGTTGTGGATGCCCCATCCCTGGAAGTATCCAAGGCCAGGTTGGATGGGGCTTTGAGCAATCTGGTCTAGTGGAAGGTGTCCCTGCCCATGGCAGTAGAGTTGGAACTAGATGGTCTTTAAGGTCCCTTCCAACTCAAACCATTCTATGATTCTATGATTCTATGAAGTATTTCACAAAAAGCAATACTGAGACAGCAAACTGAGCAGCTTGTTCAAAAAAAGGTCTGAGTGAAGTGAATACAAGCATCCTGATCACCTGTCCAGTGTCCAGTGCATTATCTGGGTGCTACATCCTAGCTTTCAGAACTAGATTTGGCATCCAAATGCTGACCAAAACTTAAGGAAGTTCAGACTGAGATGGAGCTTTGATTGTTTTTTAAGAGTGCAGTCCTAGATATAGCACCTTTAGCCTCCAGGATCAGACACTGAAGAATAGAAAATAAATGCATTTATTATATCTATGCTTTATTTCAAAGATATATGTTCCATTTTCTATAAGTTCTTCTGGGTGTAAAAGAAATAGTAGTTAATGGGATATGTAAGCATAAGTACCTATGCAATCATACATTAATGCTTTAGAAAGACTGTATGTGAAGTCATTGCATTAATAGCATCACTTAACCTGAACATGTTTCATTCTCCTACTTTAACCTTCAGATGTGTAGATTTAATATACCCAACTTTTTCAACTATCTCTGAGGTCCTACTATAGGTTTCTTGTAGACGCTGGGGAAACTGTTATGACCCCTTTAAGTCATAAGATAATTTTCTTCAGACCAGATTGTGCTGAACGAATTATTCTCTGTTTTAACATGAATAAGTTTAATAATTTCAGTGGTACTGCACCGAAACTAGAGTGTAGCTTTTATAATTTAAACTACAATTATCATTTCTTTAATGTAAACTGAGACAAAAATCCAAGGAAAGGTGAAATCTTTATGTCTTTTGATTTTTATTTTTTTCCCTGTTGGTTCAAACCTAGGGGAACCCTTCAGACTGTAATTATTTTGTAGGGCACTTGAACATTTCTGTTACTTGAAAAGACAGCAACTCATCTTTCCTAACTACAGAAAGCAATGCTGCAGTTTGCATTAATTAAAGTCTGCTGTAGTTATGCATTTTATAATTAGTCTATTATGGTTCATAGCATTTAAATTTCCGTTTTTGTTCTGCATCCAAATGTAAAAAGCTCCCAAATAACACAATACGCTAGTAAATTCTCTTTAGATACTAGCACCCGCTTGCTAAAGTTCACTAATACGAATTCTGCTTCAGGACTAAATCTGGTCTTTCCCACATTCATATTCAAAGCAAGTAGACAATAAACCAACAACAGACAATAAACCCTCTGGAGCAGTCAAGAGTGATCCAAGAGGGACTTGTGGCGAATATCCCATTTCATACTATTACAGGGGAAACAAACTTTCCGTTGTCATCAACATATGAAAATCTGCACCAGCCTTCCAAAGTTGACTCATGAATTCTAGGATAAGAGTGAGTCCAGTTGGAAGGGACAGTACCCTGTGGATGTGTCACAGGCAAAACCTGGGACAGCCTGAAGGCATCTGTGAATTGTGTGCTTTCTCATCTTATTTTTTTATTGTGTTCTTATTTTCTTCTCCTGCTCCACACTGAAGAATTTTCAGCTTGGTGTATGAGCAGCAATATGTATGTCCCTCAAGGTCATTAGAATTACAGAAGTTGCTGCCATCAAAGTTTGTCTTGAGATATAAGTCTACTTTACATGCTTTAAGATTAGCCTTGAGATCATCTTCCTAATGTTTCAGCCACCCAGTTCTGCACCTTTGTCTGTCTATCAAAAAAATGGGATGCTCCCCTCAGGCACATGAACTATATGACTTTGCTGTCTCATCTGAGATATGATAATTAGAGTGTCAATGTCAGAGCTTTTACAGACTTGCACAGCTTCAATACTAGTTATCATATTTTGCCACTTGACACTAGGTATTTGCTGAAAACAGCATAGGTGGAAATGAATGAGACATTTACATAGCAATCTGTCCAAATCTTGAAGCCGTAAAACTATGACAACAGCAGCATAATATTCCCATTCAAAACTAATTTTGAATTCAGTCAGTGGTTGGCACTATAATTTACCAAAGTATTGCAAGCCATGTTGATATACTTTGTGATATCATCAGCAATCACCGCATTTCATTACCAAGATAACAAAACTTGTTGGCAGCCTGAGTCACATATTATCAGTGGACACTACAGGGACTGTTACAAAGCTACCCTGTCCTGTGGGAAGCACAAAATCTGGGCCTTGGGGTTTTTTGATAGACTGTGAGGTCACTGTGCTTTGTAGCAAAGCAATCAGTGGTCAATAGGATATCTGCAGAATATAAGCCATTTTTTTTGCATTTACAGGTTTCAAGAATATGGAGTAGCACATGCTGATAGCTGTCCTTAAATTTGTCCATCAACACTGTATCACGCACAGTGCTAGGGCCAATATGAAGTCAATTTAACTTATTCGAAAAAGCAAAAAAGTTTTCAGAAAACTTCTTTGCTTAATAAGACAAAACCTTCTTTTTCATTTAACGGAACTGGATACTGCTGATCTACTAATCAGGGCAGCCAAATGGACTGTCCACAAATCAGAACAATTCATAGCATCAAAGACTTCAGAAGGATTATGAAAGATCACTTTAAAGTTTTGGTTTTCCTCAAGGTGCTTCATTTGAAAGATCCAGGTAGCAAAAACAAGTCTGTCATGGCACAGTCAGAATGGAATTCATGCTGACTTCTACATGTCTTTCGACTGCTCTGCAAATTCACTAGGCAAACAATTTAACAGAATTGGCATGCATCATTCCAGCAGCTGCTGAATTCTGCCACTCATCTGAGACTGATAATCTCCGTCTTTCATAAGCCAACCAGCTGGATAGACTCTTTTTTGGAAAAGGTCAAGGAAGGGACAGAGTGGGCATCTGCTTATTCATTCTAAACTAGTCCAGTTCAATTTCTGTCAAAACAGTGACTTTATTTTGCTACCAGTGTTCCAGAATGTGTCATGAGCTGGTGTGCATACAGGTCCTAGATCGTTTGTTTAGAGTCACACTGCCTTTAGCCTTGAGCCATCTCTCCTGTAGTGTGAGAAGCCATTAATCTATCATATTTGCATATGGCATAAAAATGAATACAGATATAGATTAAAAACTACAAGATCAGTATGTTCAGATCCCCTCTAAAGTAAAGGGATATTTGCAAAAGCTATTGTTTGCTACCCTTCTATCTAATTAATAGATTTGGGGTCAGAAAATGAAGTAGACACTGAGCCTACAGAGTCATCTGACTGGGTGGAAATCTGTCCGGGTTGGGTTATCTGCTACTGAATTGTAAGCAAGCCATGACTTTATGACCATTTGCAGGGCACTGATTAACAAGACTCCTGTGGGAAGCCAACTATATATACTCAGTATGGATGCTCAGAACTACTATTCCTACAAAGAATGGGGAGAAGATGTGATCCCAGGTTGGGGTTTATAACAGCTAGAATGTTAAGTGGGCAACGCACAAGACAGTGAATAGAAACTCCAGATCTTTTGTGCAGAACTTTGGCTCTTAGGCTTTTATTTCTGAATTGTATAAACTGGGGTACAGAGTTTGATACTCTCGTCACGGCTAAGGCAAGGAAGAAAGCATGAAAGAAGAACTTTGATTAATTTTACAGAATTTTACATCAAATGTTCACTAGATGTAAATTTGAAATAATTTACAGAGCAAAACACTAGGCTTCTTGTTTTGGAACTGAGTCTTCTGCAGACAGACTGCAGAGTTTTTCTTCCTCTTGGTCCTGTCCAAAATTCTGACCCCATGAATTTTGTGTTCTTGGATGAACAGTAAGCTAAAGAAAAGGGTTATGCTCTTACTTTTAATATCTTATAGTCTGGTAATGGTTTTAAACTAAAAAAAGGTAGATTTAGATTCCATATAAGGAAGACGTTCTTTACTGTGAGGGTGGTGAGACAATGGAACAGGATGCTCAGAGAAGTTGTAGATGTCCCATCCTTCGAAGTGTTCAATGTCAGGTTGGACGACACTTTGAGCAGTCTGATCAAGTGGAAGAAGCCCCTGCCCATGGCAGGGAGGCTGGACTAGATGATCTTTAAAGGTTCCTTCCAACTCAAACCATTGGATGATTCTATTATTCAGGTTTGTCCTATAGTATTCAAGACTAGAACTAAAGGAATGATTTCCTATTCTGCTGAAATAGGATAAAATAATGGTCAGAGGGAGATCACCGTGCCTTAATCACATTCTGAACATGATGTTTTTTCTCCCTGTGCATGAATGTCAACGGGAGTGTGGGCTTATAGTTTCTTGTGTTCTAAATAAAACTCCATTGTATAACGGAGTGCTTTCAGAAAGTAGCTGAATTAAAAAAATACATTTCACTTTAAAATAAATATGTCATTAATAATCTTTTTTGCCTTTTAATCTCACAGTGAGGCAAACATTTTAACACAATTAATGTAAAAATGTGGAAAGTTACAAGCTCACAGTTCTGTTTCTAAAAGCAGTGCCGTAGGGCAGTGACACTTCAATTTAAGGAGACAGCTATAGTGACACACTGTAGGAGGGAACAGGAGCTCTAGCACACTTACTTGGCAAGTAAAATTTATATTTATACTTATCTTTTCACTTTTATCTGACCAATGATAGGCAAAGTGCTCTAGGGCAAGAGAGGTGCAGGAAACTAAAAACAATAATACACAAGTGCTTTGCTTATTTTTCTTAATCTTCCCTACATTTTATATTTAATTGTGCTTGTCTATTCTTATATTAACTCACCATCCAACTCTGTAAATCCCAGATAAGCACTAGTAGCAGATGTTCAACATCTTGCAGGTCAAATTCCCAATGCAGGAAGAAATATTGACAGAGTTTCAGTATTTTTTCATGTGTAACCCTTTTATACAAGTCCTGGAACAGAGATGGAAAGAAACAGCACTCAAGTAATCCTCTTTCACAAATCAAAGCAAAACACTTCTAGCTGACTTGGCCTCAGTGGATAAATTATGACTCGGGAACAGACTTTAGCTAGCAATCAAAGTACGATGCAAACTCTTATACTGATCATAGAGTTTCCTCTATTCAGAAATTTGTATAATACTACTAACAAGAACACAGCTTGTCTATAAAGGGTGAACTGTAGTTACACAGCTACAGATACCAACTCAGACATGATCTTGTAATGTCTCCCAGAACGTGTATTTTCACAATGTTTCCTAAGAATGAATTGGGTGAAGTGCAATTTCTTGGGAAAATAAATATGGATGCACATTCTGAATACATCTGTTACTCCTGTTTGAGTTGTAATACAAGTACCCTGACAAAATTTGAGTATGGACATTTAGCTGGTAGTAGCAAAATGAGCTCTGGAATAAAAGGATTCACAGATGTTTGCAAATAGTTTGGTTATTTTGCCTAATTACTCTGTATCTGAGCTATTAGACTTCATACAGTCTAAATGCAAAAAAAATTCCTGAAGTATTGCAAAGGAAAAGAAATAGCCATGCATGTTGTATGTACTAGTATCCTTCGAGATAAACCTACATATGAACAGTCCCTTTACTCATACTAATAAAAGAATCATTTAAGCAAATACTGGTTAGTAGAATCTGACTGTGAATGAGAAAATATGTATTGATAAAAATTTATTTCCACATGCAGTTAATCAAGAAGTACATCCATTTGTTTATGCAGATATATTGCCTGTTCATTAGCCTCCAGCTCCACTTCTCTGAACTTTAGCCTGCAGGGTCTCCATACAAAAATCATTCTCGACATTGTGTTTGTGAGAAGTTCCCATATAGAGTGGACTCTTGGGTATAACTCTGCTTATGCGTTGTTTACCTGCAAATATTTGCATATCCATAACTTAGCTAGGCTTTTTTTTTTTTTTTCCTGAATACTTATTTTATGGACATGATCATGAGCAATAAGTTTTTTTTTTTATTTCAATAATTATTTTTCATTAGAATTCTTAACCCATAAAATAGTTATTCCATATGTGAAGAGTTCCTTTATTACTGCTTTCTTTAAATATACTAATACATACAGGAATGTCATTGCTCAATATATCAGATATCATTTCTCCATAGATTTTTAAACTAAATATATAGGTTTTCAGTTATTCATTTTGACAATCCAGTGACATTTCAGTGACAAAGGAAGTTAACATCATGAATATTTTTTGTATGCCTCGCAATATTGTCCACCATCCATAATAGAGCACTGAGCATTGATTTTGAGCACTTGTAGCCCAGGGATACATATTTTTCAAAGAAACTACTTGGTCATGTTGAATAATTTCCATTCTACCTACAGTATCTGATTTGCTTTAGAGGCACTTACAGCTCTGTCAGTAAAACTGAGATTGATTAGGACCACAGCATAGGAATACATAAGGCATGAAACCATGTAATATACTGAGTCTTAACCCTTTTATCCTTTAGATTGTTTTCTTTCACTTAATTTGTTTTCATCTAGATAAAAATCAAACCAATCCATACAAGACCTCTCTTAACCCCAAAGTCTCATTCTACCCTCCAATTAATTCCTTCTTCAACAATTTATCCAGCTGACTCTTCCGTTAATTTAAACTTCTTGTTAGAGTTCAAATCTTTGACATGTTCCATATTTCAACAATGTGTTTATAGACTGACTTACAGGTCAATGTCCTGTTTAACCACATTCTATGACCTTTTGGTTCTGACCTAGTCACTGATTCAAACTCTGTTTTTCTGACCAGCCTGTTCTCTTACTGTGAGAATTTAAACCACTTTATGACATTCCAATTAGCCACTATTTAATTCCAATCATTAAAGGCAAAATCTGTCAAAGAAGATAATTTACCTTTAAGAAAACCTCCAAACCTGTTGCAGTTTTTGCACTTTTCTTGAATCATTTTGACAAGGTGAGGGCAAAAAATAGTGACATTTTTAAAAAATCAAAGAATCTTAAGTAGAAAGAGTAGATATACACTCAAAGACACAGTTTACCTTGTTTATGTAAGGTATTCATCAATGGAATTTTTTTCCCCCATCATATTCCAATTGTGCTCTACATCTCAGCTTGCTTTGCTGCAAGTACAATACGGCTTATAACTTTGCAGCATTTGACTTTATGATACATTAATACTGAGATGAACAAGGTCAGGTTAGGTCCATCATGTAACTAGATAAGTATGTTTTCTTATATGGATACACAAGAATTAAATTTAAAAATGCAGTAATATCCAAAGGTACCAACATTATGAGAGAAAAAAAGGGAAACAATGGTTTATATCTTTATTTTGTTAAGGATGATTATTATTATTTTCAAAAAGTTGAATTGCATAATAACATTCTTGGAAAATTCAAAAAAATGTTTTGAAGACTATAAAAAAAAACAAACGCTCATGGAAGGGGAAATAATCTGGGTGAGTAGCTAAGCAACAGAGTAAAAACTAGGAACAGTGAGAATAAATTTTTTAAAAAGGGAGAGAGGATTTTTCACCAGTGCCAGTGAGAGGGAAAGTTTATCATGATCAAATTCATCAGTAGGATGAAAATAAGAATTATGAACTATGACTAACAAAGTAAAACTAGCAGAAAGATTACTAAAATAAAACAAATAGAAGCTAAATATGGGTGTAAGGAGTTCAAAAGCTTTAAGTTGTTGAAAAGCATTTGCCGATTGAATTGCTGTATTGGTTTGTTTCCAAATAGGTGACTGAATTATTTAAAATATGTATTCCGAATAATCATAGGTGAACCAGTCATAACAAAAGTCACTCTCATGACACTCCTGCTTCTTGGCACACTTCCACAAACTCTTTCTTTACCAATTAATCACAATACGAACTTGTTCTGTCTGAAGAAAAATGAAGTGTTGCCAACTAAATTGAGAACCACTTCCAACCCTAACTGCTGCCTCAGCTCTGGTTTGCCAAGCTTAGTGAAAGTGCCAGGTACGATTACCAGTTTAAATTTTTTTAATGCAGTGTCAGCCTTGCTCGTTTGCATTTTTGGTTTCCATTCTGCAGGGTACCACAGCTCTCTAATAACGTATCCTCAGTCAAGTGTGCAGTCAGTTGAGCAAGAGTAGCTGAAGTTCTGCTTGGCTGAAGAGTTGACTTCTGACTGAGCCCAAAGGCAAAAAGAAAGTATAGATAAAATAGAAGTGGAACTAGGCTATCCAGAAAAATATAAAAGAGTCTCCCTCTTCTTCCATGACTTTGGTGGGGTTTTTTGGTCCTCCTACTTATTACTTGTATCAGTACTCATTAGCTGTGTTCTTCAGAAATTTCCCCATTCCTGATTTATATGGGGGTTGCATAGTGCAGCCTTCCTTTTCCCTTTGCCTGGATAATCTCATAGACAAATAAGTATTCACTACAGTCTCTAAAAAGACAATTTACAGACCTACCTCTGTAGCCTAGATCTGTCTGCTTCTGTCCATATTAAATTTCTGTCCTCTTCCTCTAGTTTTCTTTTGTGGGACGCTATCTAAAATTGGCATAATCAAAGTACAATATTCAGCTGTTTTCTCTCCAAGACCACCCTGTGATCTGCCTTCATATGGACAACTGCAGCATCCTTTGTCTACATTGTCAAATCCAGGTTATCTTTAAGTCTTAATTTTTTTATTTTTTTTTTTTTTTTTTTATGTCAAACCACTCTCTACTGGACACTGAATTGGATCCTATGCTTTTTAACAGTGTCGTTTAAATAAAATTTTGTTAAATGCAGATGGGACATATGCTCTGTTAAATACAATTTCTCACATACCATAATTAATTTAACTCTTCTAATGATTGTTAACTGGAATTTTACCTGAAGTTAGCAAAAGCTACTTCCCTGTGAATTGTCAGCAGGATAATCTTTGGAAAATCAGAGAACAGACAAAAAAAATTCCATCAAAACTAATTAACTTATTTAAATAAAATTATAAATATCCATTTATGCCATTTTCTTTTTTCTTCTTTTTGAATGATCAAATTTCAGAATTTTAAAACCTGTGTTTTCCCCTAAAAAATATTTTTATCTGAAGTCCTCAATGAAAAAATAACACCAGAATGGTTTTTCTATCAACTGCTTTAGTGTCTGGGTTTGTTTGACCTGAGCAAAGGAAAGGCTTACAGACAGTTCTCTAAGCTTGGGTATTAACCTATTCTTATTGATTCCATTCACAAGAAAAGGTACTTCAGAATTGAAGGCCAAATACAAAAATCTTACTTATTAATTTAGTAGCTGTTCTGCACTGTGAGGTACCCTACATTGAGCATTACTCATGCATGTTAGTAATAAAACTCGTTCATGATATTTATCTAAATACTCTTCTCTTAGATTCTATTTCAGTATCCAGAATTTGTTTTTCCTTTACAAGACAATCCTCTTGAAATGTCACATATCATAGTGTAAAACTGAGCTTAAATTCAAACAAGATAAACTGAATATAAAGAAAATAATCTTAAAAACAACAGCAACATTACCTAACACACTTAGTCAAGTTCAATACTGTAATACTGTGCCTGCTATTACAGACAGACAATCCTTCAGCTTTATGTAATCCACTCTCTAGTCTTCCTTTTTCTTTTTTTTTTTCTGTAAGCTCTTAGCATGGCAAAATTCCAGAAAGTCCATTTCTTCCTCCAGATACATCATGTCACTTTCTCTTCATACTTGATTTACATTTACAATAGCTTCATCTGCTGTACAGGTTTATCTGTTCCTATCATGAGTTACTATACACACTGCTATTTCTTTCTATTACAACAGAGTTATCAAGATAGAATTTTATCTGAAATAAATTTTCCTCTCCAACATTCCTCAGTAATTTTCTTCTGGCTCATCCACTTCCTAAAACTAGCCTTTAGTATACATGTAATATTTTGTCTCTTTCAAGTTAATATGTCCAGGCATTTACTTTTGTCAAGATTATAAAATTTTCTGAGATCCACTGGAATAGGAGATACATTCACTCCTGAACGGTTGTACAATATGCCCAAAGGAAAAGGAGATAAGAAATCTGGATATCTCTTCATTACTCTCTCTTTTTTTTCCTGCTGATTTCTCACATACTTCTTTTTCACAGTGGTGGGATTTAAAATTGCTTTCATTTTATACATGAGATATGCTTCTGTCTTGGAGAGTGATGGTCACAGTAGGAATAGGAAAAATATGACAAATGAAGTGAAGGACAAGGAACCTAATACCAAACAATGTATTTGATATGTTGATATACCACAGTCCACTACAGAGCAAAGACAGACAGAGCATAGTAGAAAGTTAATGAGCTAGCAAGTGCATCTTGTATTGGCATCTCAAACAAAAGCATTAGTCTGAATCAAACTTTTCTCATAAGGTTTTAAGCAAATAATTTTAAATACAGTTTTCTGTGAGAGCATTAATTCTTCCAGAGTGAACTCTCTTTTTTTCCACAGGTTTCAGCAAGGGCTGGGCTCTGGCCAATGAAATATTAATATACCTTATAAAAAGATGGGTTTACAAGTAATTAAAACTAGTACTTATATACAATTTCTCAAAAATATTTCAATGAGATTATATTAGATGGAATACGTGGAACAGAATAGAAGAAAATAATGTGTGTATAGATACATTGGTTAGCCAGGGACTTGACTGAACTTGAAGACCTGCTGACTTCAATGATATTCAATAGCATGCTTGCCAGTGGTGTAAACTGACAGCATATATCCAGTCTAAAAATGCAGGAAACAACTCAGTTGAAAAACTTGGTATGAAAAATCAGAAGCAACAGCTATCAAAGTTGACTGAATGTTACAGACTCAGATATTAGTGTTTCACAGTCTTCTGAGCTTTTCTTTCCCACTAGGCACCCTGCAGATCTGATTGAAGACGATCTCTTCATTTCTAACTTGTAATCTTACCTCTTGCCCTGGTTCTGGCTGGGATAGAGTTAATTTTCTTCCTTGTAGCTGGTATAGTGCTGTGGTTTGGATTTAGGATGAGAATAATGTTGATAACACACTAATGTTTTTAGGTGTTGCTAAGTAGTGTTTATACTAAGTCAAGGATTTTTCAGCTTCTCATGCTCAGCTAGCAAGAAGGCTGGAGGGGCACAAGAAGTTGGGAGGGGACACAGCCAGGACAGCTGACCCAAACTGGCCAAAGGGATATTCCATACCATAGGACATCATGCCCAGTCTATAAACTGGGGGGAGTTGGCCAGGAGGGGCGGATTGCTGCTCGGGAACTGGCTGGGCATTGGTCGACAAGTGGTGAGCAATTGCATTGTGCATCACTTGTTTTGTGTATTCTAATTGTTTTAGTATTATTATTGCAATTTTTTATTATTATTGTTGTTTTCTTCCTTTCTGTCCTATTAAACTGTCTTTATCTCAACCGACAAGTTTTACCTTTTTTTTATTCTCTCCCTCATCCCACTGGTTGGGGGGAGTGAGCAAGCGGCTGCATGGTGCTTAGTTGCCAGCTGGGGTTAAACCATGACAGTCCTTTTTGGTGCCCAACATGGGGCCTGATGGGTTGAGATAACAACAAATCTGACTGGAACGCGTTACAACAATTTTTTTATAAGCATTCATTATATTAGTTCAATAGTTGCTGGTCACTATGTTGATTTATTTGCTCTCAAACAGTGCACTTGTTCGTAAAGTTGCGTTATGTAATGCCTTACTCACAGTATGTGCTCCCTGTTGTGCTGTTTATCACCCGTGGGAACTGGGCTAGAGTCATCATGTTGTTGTACTTTGTAACAACAAACAGTTGGAGTGGTCCATAGGCTAAGGGAATCATATCTGTGTATTATGTCAAAGGATAGGGAGAGGGGTGGTGGTTAATGAGTATGTGTTGGATAGTGTGGGACCTAAGCATGACATAAATGGTATGGAATAAGGGGTGGAGAATGGGCTGGTTTTGGCTGGGATAGTTAATTTTCTTCACAGCAGCTACTATGGGGCTATGGTTTGGATTTGTGCTGAAAACAGTGTTGATTACACAGGGATGTTTTAGTTATTGCTGACCAGTGCTTGCAGAGTCAAGGCCTTTTCTGCCTCTCACCCCATCCCACCAGCGAGTAGGCTGGGAGTGCGTGAGAAGTTGGGAGGGGACACAGCTGGGACAGCTGACCCCAACTGACCAAAGGGATATTCCATACCATATGACGTCCTGCTCAGCATATAAAGCTGGGGAAGAAGAAGGAAGGGGGAGACGTTTGGAGTGATGGCATTTGTCTTCCCAAGTAACCATTACACATGATGGAGCCCTGCTTTCCTGGAGATGACTGAACACCTGCCTGCTGATGGGAAGTAGTGAATGAATTCCTTGTTTTGCTTTGCTTGTGTGCACAGCTTTTGCCTTACCTATTAAACTGTCTTTATCTCAACCGACGAGTTTTTTCACTTTACCCTTCCAATTCTCTCCTCCATCCTAACCAGGGGGAGTGAGCGAGCGGCTGTGTGGTGCTTATTTGCCGGCTGGGGTTAAACCACGACAAGGATGAAGGATTTGGGAAGTATCAGGATAAATATTTCTTGAAGTTAGAGATGAGCATATAGAAGTCTATCTTTTCTTACGTTAAAATTGTACTACATAGCTTTCATTTCACTGGTCACATATAGAAACAATGAAGTAATGTCAATAGAGTTAAAATGTTTAGGTATGAGTATGGAAAATGGTTCATATTTTTCAAAATATACCTTAAAAGATTTTATTACAATCGCAAAGCTACAATTCAAACTGCTTATCAGAGTTATTTCACATGAGCAGACCGGGATAACATTATTTGTTTAACTGATTTGCGCTGATTGTTTCTTCAGCTGGAATGATGAGATCAGGGCAGCAGGAAATATTATCGTCCACCCGATCGCACAACTCTCTCAGTTGCTATTGCATTGAAACTGGGATTCTCTTGGCACCAAGGCTGCAATATCGAAATTTAAAATCATACCTAATCTGGATTTTTAGGTTGTTTTTGCAAATGTAAATGTGTATTCAACCAAGGTGGGATTAAGGTAACTATGGGATTTGTCCTGTCAATCACAAACTGCCATGGCAAAGTTTAAATCAAGATTTAGCACTGATGTTAAGCTTTCTGTGCCCATTGAACCCCTGTGAGCACACAGATTTGGTAGTGAAGACGATAGCCAACACATAATTTCCAAAATCACTGTTAAATACAGAAAAGGAATAGTTGGAGAGAGCACATGCAAAAAGCATAACGTTTTACCACCTTGCCTCTAATTTACATGCTAGATACAGCTAATTATTGCCAGAGGTTACAGACTGGTAAAATTACAGAAGAGATATGGTAAATGGAAAAGACAAAATGAGAAGCTGCGTGTGGGTAATGAAGAGACAGCAGTAAGCCAAGGCAAGGGATGAGGCAGTGAAACAGCTCCCCTCCTACACATGGCCTTCAACTACTCCAGGAGGTAAGCCATTCTCCTTCTGACGTGTTATTATTTTTGCCAACAAGTAAAATAAACTTTCTGTGCATATCAACCCTCCAAGCCCATCATATGTTGCCCTTACATTGCCGGGGCTGGGCGAGGGGGTGCTGCTGGGTGAGGAGAGAGGCACGGGGCCTCGAGGGCTGTGGGCAGCCAGGCAGTCACTCACCCTCTGTGGGCCATGAACAAGCTTCAAGCAGAAACAGTGAGGATTTTTATTTATTTACAGGTTTTTGCAAGCAGCCATAGCTCCTCTTAAGATTCCAGGAAGTTTAAAAGGTTTTTACATTTTCAAGGTATTTCCATTGGACAAGGTGCACTATTCACCAGCCCGTGCTACCAATACTGTAGTTATCCTATCCCGAAACATCTCAACATAACAGGACAAGGCAGTCATCATGTTCAGTAAATAAGTAGCAAGTATTTAGATGATTTACTTAAAAATTACTGCATTTATAGTACCATTACTTTCTGAATAACATTAAACATGAACTAAATATATGAAATTTCTATTGTGTATCTCTCTGGGGGACATAGACATAGGAGTTTCTAAATGAAACTCAGAAAAAGCATGAATTCTTACCTGTTTTATATTTTGTAGCTATGAAATAATGATTTCTTGAATATGCATAACAGAATTACTAACAATTCTGTGACACTGGAATCTTCTAAAACTAAATACTGAAAGTAGGTCAAGAGGCATGTCTGTGAGTTGTCATAAATATCTATATTTTCCTTACATCAGGAAGCGAAAGCTTCTCTTTTCTATCATTGCAGCTTTTTCTCTCTAAATAGAATACTAACTATCTGCATTAATTAAGGGAATTATCCTATTCCTGTTCAAGCATTGGCAGCTCTTGTAATATGCTAAACCTTCGATAAGGCCCATCAATTTTGATTGCAACATAACAGCGTAGATTTTCCCTTGGTAACTAATTAGTTTTATTCATATATACACCTTTCATCCATGCAGATAGAAATGAGTAAAAAGTGTATTTGAACCCATTCACAGGCTTAAGGGCAGATTATTGTAAATAAACACTGCTCATCAGTTCAGTTTCTTCGATTTCTTTAATTGGCTGATGTTTAAAGAGCTGGAGCAGCATCAGTGCTGAACGTGTGCTTTCTTAATTAATTATCTGTAATTTTAAACTTTGTGGTCTATAATTAAAGAGTTTGAATCTATATGCTGATTTAAATTACATATATTTTTATATTTCCATTCTGAAAGGATGTGTTTATGTTTCAGACATCAACTAGGCAGCACACGATAAGTTTTTTAAAAAGTTGCATAAAAAATTAGAAATTCCAAGACACTGACATGTTTCATATTGCATTTACTTCAGGGAGATGCCCTCAACAACCACGGCAAGCCCTCCACCATGTAGCACTGAGGGGGAAAGAAGAACCCTGATCTGTTACTCAGGTACAGGCAATTCACCAATCTGTGGGACAAACAGGCGTGTTTCACTAGGATCTGCTGGAATGCAGAATTGTGCCCTTGGTCAAGGCTCTCTTCCATCTCTACCTTGTATGAGCACATGATATGACAAATAGCGTGTCTTCCTCCAATATATTTACTGATTTTTTAAAGCAATATTGCAAAGGCTTCCAAGCCATTACAGCTTTTACTTCATGGGTGTTGCTGGCACTGCTGATGAGGGAAACTGCAGAGACACTCACTGTTCATGGGAATGTGCAGTGGAGGTCAGAGGACCTGAGGCAGCAGTGGGCAGAGGCTGCCTTTTATTAAAAACACTTGCATTCCTCCTCTGTGCAGATATGTCCAGGCTAGAACTGTGGGTTTGGTTTGGGGGGGGGAGGGGGAGTTCGTTTGCTCATTTGTTGGTGTGTTTGGTTTTGTTTTGCTTTGCTTCGCTTTGTTTTGGTTTTTTCCCAAGGAAGAGAAAAGAGAAAAATAACCCCAAAGGAGGGAGGGTAAGACTCTCAGATCAGGTTAGCAAAACCTGCGAACACGCAGATCAGAGAGTAGAAATGGCTTTGTCTTTGTAAACCTGAGGAAGGACTTTTTGAAAGGAAGTTGTGAAGGAAAAGTAAGGACAATGTCATTGAATCTCTGAGGAAATACTCATGGAAAAATATTCCATATTGATTTTTAAAAGTGTGGAGATTAGGGAAATTCTCAGGAAAAAAAAAGAGATACTTTCACTAAATAATATCTCAGAGCAGCAAGACACTGCAAGAACAAAAAAAGGTGGTACGAAGACAGAATCAAATGCACAGATCATCTAGACCAACATCCGAGAGCCCTGTGAAAGCCATGAACAAAGTTTCTGCTAACATGCAAAAAGATGACATCATAGGTTTTTGGATGATACAGATTCACATCCTTCCTGTGGAGTAGATACTGGCTCTTCTGCAAACTAGACAAATAGCCTAACAAAGGAAAACTGGAACATGAGTAGGAAGCATGGAAAATAGCTGTGTTTAGCAACTGATTCCAGCAGATGGTGCAAAGAACAGAGAGGTGTCCATATCCCAGAAGAGCAATGGCTACCAACTGCCTTATATTGTATCCATACAGGTAAATGAAGTGTGTATAGGACCATTCATTCTCTGGCGTTGATACCAATGACCCACATTCACACTATTAAATAGGTTATTACTCCCCAAAGTAGGGTCGCTGCATTCAAATGATCTATAACAATGGTCACAGGCCCATGTAAACTCCTAAACTCTGGGTGTTGCTTGAAAAAGTACTAATTTTCTTCGGACAAAACTATGCCTGAGGCTCTTCCCAGGCACTTTTAATTTACTGGGATTGATGCAATCTTAGAAACTACCTTTCCTACCTTTGGACAATTTGGACATTGTCTTGTTCAGTGCACTTTGGAAATCTCATTCTTCCATAGCTATTTCTTCTTATTTGTTGTATAGGGAGCCTGGGTATTCAGATGGAAGATATTAATTCACTAAAGAAGTAGTGTAGCACCTGAAACCTTTTATGAATGTAGCTTTTCACACCTTAGATACCTACAGGATTAAGTAACGAGAGAGAGAGAGAGAGAGAGAGAGAGAGAGATATGCAACAGAGATTAGACTCTCTGTGCCTAAATGATAGGCTAAAGAACTTATGCTGACTTCTAGATGCCTAAATCACTCTTTGGATTTATCCAAAAATGATTTAGGGTAAAAAGTTCCATTACCTTTCAATGAAGGTAATGCATTTACTTGTGCATTTAAGTATTTTAAGTATTTTTAGAAAATCCCATCAGAATTTTTCAGTGTTTTTAAAAAACTTTCATCTGCCTGCCTCTGAGAAGGGTCTGTTTCAAGTATAGCTCATTAATAGAGAAAAGGTAGAGGTAATAATTTTCTTTTTTTTATCCAGTTAACAAAAGAGCAAATATGTTCAAACTTAGTATCATACTCTTGCAGTGATTTTCAGTAGTGGCTAGTGATTTCACAAATGAAGCATTTCATTTCAGATGCCTTAAAAGGAGAAAGACCTGATTTTCAAAAAGCACTAAGAAGTCAACCCCTGAAGAACAGGCCCTTTCACAGTTGGCACCCAGTTATCGATGACTCAATGTCAGATTTGGAATTGTGCCATAAGGCAATCCAAATAAGTTTAACCAACTTTAGTGAGAGAGCAGAAACTTTTTTTTTTTTTTTTTTAACTTGCTAGGTACTACTGTGTTTAGCATGGATTAGAAAAGACTTCACTTACTTATATAATTAATTTTGGATTTAGTTGCTAAGATCTAGAACAGATATTTTGAAATTTTTTCTGTGAACGTTTAAGAAATGAGAAAAGTAGATATTGTTCCATTTGCTCACATAAAACTACTAATTTCAAGAGTAGGCAACATGAATAGGATCTCTTAATGAAAAGCTCACTGTAATCCACAAAAGAGTTAACACAAAACACAAGTTGCCTGGACTGTAAACTTTTTAACTCACCTGTAGAGTGATGTTATTCAGATGTTCTCCTTGTGTAAAATATGATGTAATCAACAGAATTCTGTATGATCTGGCTGATATATGTGAGTTAAAGCAAAATATCTAAATCTTCTTTTCAACATTTCTGTGAAAAAATAGACATTAGGTTTGGTGGAAATTATTTTTTAAAATCTTAAACTCATATTCTCCAACTGTGAACAATCTATCAAGAAAGAAATCAGCACTTGGGGAAACCTGCAGCTACATAATTTTGTGGGATCAGAGGGAAGTTCACGACTAATCTGTGTAATAAAATTCAAGCAGAACTAGGAGACAATTTGGTCTTGATTATCTAAGTTTTTGATAGCAATCTGCTGTGCAAAGTACTAAATCATATAAAAAAATCAAGGCTCAGATTCATGGAACTTAACTGAGGCAACCAAAGGCTCTTTTAGAGTCACTGAAAAGAAACTAGCACCTTCAGAGAGTGACTTAACCCACATAAGTCCTGCAGCATGCTCTGAAGGGAACCATCTTTAAAAATCTATTAAGCAGGGTCCTGAGTATGAGTACAGCCTCAGTTAAATGGCTGAAGTTTGGTAAGTGAATCTGGGCTTAGAAGTTCTATGGAGGATTTGGTATTCCTTCTTCATGAAGTAGCCCTAAAAAGTCCTTTTAGATTCTGGATCCTACTGTAAGCACTGAGGTCTTTTCTGCTTGTATAGCAGAACCATCTCCAAGGGACAATTATTGTTATCTTTCAGGAGAGAAAAAAACACATTTTTATTGTCAGAGAGTGTTAGTCTGCTGTTTACTCAACACTTTATCTCAGGTAACAAGTTGATAATTAAAAAAAAAAAGCAAAGAAAAAAATGAGAGATGAGAAATTAATTTTATCCCAACTGTTCTCCAGACTTCAGGCACAGAAGATATCTTTTTATTATTATTATAACAGTGTGAGAAGATAATACCCTTAACACACATGGTTTTCATGAAGAAGTGCTTGAAAGATCATGGTATGGCTTTTCCATTTACCCTCTGTCACTCTAGACCTCCGGCAGGAGGAAAAAACTTCTTGCTAATTGCTGAAATAAAGTCCAAGGCATTTTGTTTGAAGCCTAAAAGTGGAGGTTTCCTTCTTAGTCATAATTTTTGTCAGTATTTGTGAGCTTCTCTATTTCAAGTTTCACCTCGCTTCTATTTTTAGACATAGCTGTTCTTTCCCTTTGGAGATTTAACAACCTTCTTTTCACTGAAAATAAAGCCTTAAGCATCAGCTGACCTCACTACTAGGCATTAGGTAATACTATTATAGATTCTGCCAGGCATTTACAGAAATTTATTTCCCGTTGTGGGTATTCTTTAAAAAGGTTTGTATCTTATTTTGGTGACAAGTTAAGAGATTCTGTAGTTTAATGCTCTGTGGCACAAGATATTTCAGCTTTCCTCTAGCACTTTGTTCCTCACAGTTTTATGCATGTCCCTCAATATTATTTCTATGTACAATATCCACTGCTTTCCCCTCATCTACCAAATCAGTCATTTCTTTGTAGAAGGTTATCCAGTTGGTGTCAGCTCTTCAGGCTGAGGAAAGCCTGAGCCTGAATGCTGCTATTTTGTAGGTGAATATACTAGCCATTCAGCTATCATGTAGAAGATAGTCACTCTCAGCACTTTCCTCTCAACACGTCTTTTAACATGAAACACATCGCTGGGACCAGGGTATGCTCCCAGGCAATGGATTCCAGTAAGCAGCCCTTCCTGGAACTGTTGTAGCCCCACAGAAGTTTGCAGGTCTGGTTTTAGTTTTGCCTCCATCAGCTTAAGCACAATGATTAAATATTGCCCTTCTCAGCGTGCCCCTGTTTTGACTCTGGCACTCCAGAGCATGAGTCTTCCTGTGCACCTTTCAGGGAGTCTGGGTGGCATAGATGACACAGTCTATTTCAGGGCCCAAGCATCCTAAACAGTAGGGCTTCATGTATGTCGACCATCATCACCAACTTTGCACACATATAGCAATCTGCTACCTGAATCTTTGTAATCTTTAACAGTGACACTCATAAAGTGTAAAACATCATGATAATAATCATTAACATTGGTATCAGTCTTAATAGGTAATTCTCACAATGTTTTATGAGGATAAAGTTTTTTCCTCCCTAGAGTAAGAGAACTGAAACAAAAGCATTTCCATTTACCAGATTTTTCAGACAGATACCGTGGGCCAAGCATCCCAACATACAGACAGAAGCAGCTAAAAAAGAAATAATTGCTCCCAACTTAACATAGGGGATAGCACAAGTAAACAGAAGTTAAGGCTAAAAATTTCAGACTTTACTCAGCTGTTTGCTATTTACAAACTGAGACTTTTCAGATGTTGCTCTTGAACATTAAACATTTGTATAGATAATGAGAACATTCAGTTACATTAGAAAGGATGTAAGATAAGTAAGGAATTTAAACTTCCGTGCCTCAGGGCATAACACTAACATTAACTGCCCAGGGCTGGAAAGTAATTTCCCTTATGGCAGGTTATTCCAAACTCTTCATGACAGGGAGTATAACTTACTGACCCCTGTCAGGAACAGCTTACTGGACAAATGGACTACTTATCTGAACCTTTAAGATATTTCATGTCAGATTCAGAAACTATCCATTCATAATGAGGGAAGAATGCAGGAGAATAAAGGAAATGCATTTCTTTAATTACAGGCTCATCAAAAGCAGGTTAAAAAGTTAAGTACTATAGCCTGATCTTAGATCCTGAGGCATCACAGTCCTACAGAAAACTCAGGACCATTTGTGTGATTAACCTTTGTAATCAAAGGGATAAAACTATAGGGAGTGCTAAAAAAATGCTGTTATATGTTTCATTTATTAATTGAAATGTGTATAAGAAAAAAACATGAGGGTGGTACATTTTAGCTCCCAAAGGATGTAAAATTCAATTTTGACATTTAATAGAAGGGTATGAGAAAAGGTTAGATGTTAAATAAAACGCTGAGACATTTGTGAGTGGGATGAAGAAGATAGTACATGATGTGGTGTGTTAATATAGTTCCAACAAGTTATCACAAATTAAACATTTTTTTAAATTAATTTTTTTGTCACTATGATCAGGATAACCTGATATTCAGATACAGCTGCTGCATTTTTTAAATATTCTACACCTTCAGGTTTTTAGTTACTAAATCATCCAAAGGTGAGCCACTCATCCAATAACACTCTTAATAAATTCCAATCAAGAAGATATTTGGATGGTGACATAGTTTGAGTATCGGTAATATTTTCTGTGTAATGTTCTGCTTAAAAGTCTCTTGACGTGGAGTTACATAAACCAGCTTCTGGCTTATCTTTTATTTCACAAATTAAAAAACAAACAAATAAACCCACAGCATTCAGGGGCATAACAGATAATGCTAGAACTTCCACAATAGGCTACACAATATTTTCTTTAATTAAAAAACACTGGAAAACACTAGATGAAATTAAGTTTGTAGTTGTGGTACCAGATTTAATAATCTGTGCATTTGCTTCACACAAAGGAATTACTGAAAAGGAGTACAGATGTAGGGACGAGGATTTCAGCTCTGCTATCTCTGGGGTTCCCAGTCTATCCCCTAAGCCACCGCCATGTGGTTTTCTTACAGCCTTTGTCCTCTAGTTTTTTTCAAGAATTTTAATTTATTTCTGCACAAAAGCACAGCTTCAACAGGATGGTTAGAAAGTGCTGCTACATGTTATTTATACAAATCCAGTCTGTTTGGGCGAAATCAGATATTTATGGAACAAGGACATTTTCTACAGTATTTGCCATTAGTATGGCCTCATTACGTTTTTTACAAGCCTATATTGCCACAGGAAACCTTAGCTCTGAAAAGACCCATCTTTCCCTCTCACCATACAATAGTGGAGGGCTAAGCTGTCTGCTTGGAATTTTGGTTCTCACTGATCTTTTTCTTTCATTTAGATTTGTATTTTATATCACAAATGGTACATTTGTGCATTCATTGTGCAAGACAACGAATGATAGTGAATGACAGACAGTCTTGCCACTAAGAAGGTAGACTGTGATCTAAGAAATCCTGTTTTTTTCCAAACCTGTCATGATTATCTTATATGACCTTGGACAAGATGCTTAATAGACTGTGATAAGAAGAATATACCATGTTGGTGGGGGGAGGAAGAAAGTAATAATTTTCTTCATCATAATAGTAATGATAGTAAAATATTCCAAAGAGAGAGGATTATTCCATATTATAATGGATAATTACCAAAAGGATCCAAAATACCAAAGGATCACCAAAGTTGCACAAGAGCATGCAGGTTCATCAGCAGCTAGACTTCTGAGCAATACGCCTACAGAATGATGCTTCTGACAGCTATTTTACTTGCAATATGCTGGAAGTGTTCAGAGCTCTTTCTGATTTTAGTGTGGTAAACAAATCTAAAGGAATGAAAAAGATTTGTGAAAACCAAAATTCTTCATAGCAAGAGCTGATATCTGTCATCACTTGACTTTACTATGATACTTTGAGTTCGTATGTCTTAGATGCTATCTTTGATGTCTGGCAAGTGTGTTATTTCATTAGCGTTAATACTTGAGGATCCAGGCAGTGTAAACTGTTTACTAAAGCACGATCTATTGTCTTGGCTTTACCTTCTTTTCCTTGCATACTTCTGCACTAAATTATCCATTTTGTAATGGCTTCAGATCTGAACAGCTAGTGCTTTGTGCATGCCATGACAGATTGCTAGTCTTCATGTTGCATCATCTAGGCATGTTATCTTCAAGGATGAATAGATGGAAGAAACAAAACACAACACATCTGCTACAGTGTTTCTCTGTCACAGGAAATCCTGAATACCTAACTGAGGATCCTCATATGCACTAGATGATCATTCATTCCTAGCACCAGCTTTCCACTTTCTCAGTTGGCGTTTTTGTTTTCTGTATGAGGCTGGGATGCTTAGACATTGCTGAGGTACATAGCTTTGCTCCGTCACTCTCTCAGATGCAGTTGCTGATGGCTGCTAAGAATACCAATTCCTGATCAGCTTGCAACGTCTCTCCTTGCTCTACAAGTGCAGTCAGGCATCCACTCAAGACAATTCTCTGTCTTGGGCCATAGGAAGGGTATTTATGTGACTCCTTATACATAAAAAAATCAAGTTTTAAAATATCCTGTCATCCTTTCGTTTCTTAATGTCCTACTTCTCACTTGTGCTCATTCTTATTGAACTCCCATGAAACCAATTCCCTATTGCATTGCAGATGTGAGCCAGCACCAAAACACCAGAAGGCCTGTGGTTCAAGAGGAAGACGTTGACTTGGAAAGCTAATCATGAGGACTTGAGTCCATGAGAATTTTGCCACTGACTTCATTACTGCCAGAACAGGCTTCTCATTATATATTTCACATCTGAAGGTTGAAAATCACATATATTGTTATATCAATAAAATAATAACACCTTTAAATATGTGGTCATGTGTTATTGCCGCTGCTTGGTCCTTTCTGCTTTGGCAATATGGGTTTGCTTTTCATGCTCTGGATACTGAATGTTCTGTTACGTTATCTTACTCAAATGCTTACGAATTCACTGAGCTATTTCCATTCACTAAGCTATGTGATGATGTAAAATGTCATGCACATTAATCTGATGCCAATATGTAGCAAAATAGCTTCTTTTACAGGAATCAGATTCCTTAGATGCTTATTACAAGAAAGTGGTACGTGAGGCTACTGTAATACTGTTAGGCTTGCATATAATGAATCTTATAAGTCTAAAGGAAGTAGACGTTGATGTAACTACCTGCCTGCCCAGCATCAAAGGCACCACCAAGTTTACCAATCACAGAATGCCTAATCAGAGAATGTATAAAATAGCTGATGTGGCTCTCAAGGTCTATTTAATCCATACTCCTGTCTCAAAGTACAAACAGGCCTGATGATAAAAAATTTTAAACCCTTGCAATGAAAAATAATCTATTCCAATGTTTTATTATTTTTAAAATTCAAATGTTTCTTTCTCCATGTCTAGCCTAAAAGCCTTATTGTTGCATTGTAAGTCTGTTAGTTCTCCTCCTGTATATGATGGACTTGGAGAACCAATGATTCTCTTCCACTTCATAGCAACCTTTCATGATTTTGAAGACTGTGCCTCAGACTCTCCAGGCTAAATGATAAACCCAAGTTCTTCCAACATTTTTCACAAGTCATATTTTTCTGATTTCTCTTCATTTTTGTTGTTTCTTCTAGACTCCAGTTGTCCCTCTTTTTTTTTCTGAATCTGGTGCCTAAAATCATACTGTAGATGAATGAAGTAGGAATATTGTTTCCTGTGTTTACAATCTGTACTGCTGTTTACAAAGTGTGCTATTTTCCTTATTCACAACAGCATAGTGTTGATTAATGCTCAACTACAATCCACTGTAAGCTCCAAATTTTCTTTTAACTTAATCCAGCATGTGTATGGGTAATTATTCCACCAGACTCTCTGCTCATCATTATTGAATGCAGATCACTGCAGTCTAATACCATTCTTCAAAATGATGGCAGTCTTTACAACCATTGTAACATCTTCAAACTTAATAGGCATATTCTCTATTCCATCATGCCATCATGTATATCCCATATATCCATGTAAATTCATAAATATTTATAAATATATGTATGCAAATACAGATGAATAAATATTCCTTGAGGCATGTCACAGTTGAATACTTGGGACATTTAAACTTCCATAGCTGGTATAAGGTTATGTGATAAAGAGCTGGTCTCCACACAGACAAAGGAGCCCAGAGGAGAAATGGCAGCTGAGGGAAGCCAAATAATACCGTGACACAGCTCCTCTGTGGCTATTACAGAAGTCAGCAGACTGTGAAAGTCTCATCCTCACAGCCATGAAGGAGCACAGAAGCCCCTGCACCAGCCCCACGGGGGACAGCCAACAGCAGGAGTCGGTGGAGAGGTTCTCTGGGTTGCCCCACAGACTGGTAACACTACCCAGGGGTATGGGGTTTGCTATGGGGTCCAGGGAAGAGCATTTCAGTACTGCGCAAGACATGTTGTGGGATGTTTAGGGGACCAAAATCAGGGAAACAAGAGTGGTTTGGGGAGGATCAAGTGTGGAAAAATAGAGAGAGAAGGGTACAAAAGGAGCCAATTGCACATAAACAGGTGCTGGTCTGTCGACACCTGAGCCTGATCAGTGCAATCTGTCTCATCTTCTCATTAAACTTCATTTCTAGCAATTTTCCTGGGTGCGGAGCTTCCTGGGCTGTGTGCATGTGTGGGGAGGGTCTGAGTGCCAGTGGCTGGGGTGGACCAGAGGTGGGAGGCCCATGTGCCTGTGGTGCCAGTATGGGGTGTGATGAGGGTGCACTGTCAGTGAATGACACTGGCCAGCACCACGCTGGACCAGCCAGCAAGTGGGGCACATGGCCTGGAGGGTGGGCTGAGGGTGTCCCCAGAGGTGAGACCACAGATGGCTTTGGCTAACAGAGGCACCACGGGGTCCCAGCCAGCTGCTGAGACTGCGGTTCGATTGGGAGACCCATTTGTGTGTGTACGTGTGTGCATGGGGAGAGTGAGGATCCGGGTCCAGCTACTAGATGGACCTGGATGGACTGGGTGTCTAAGCCCAGGGATCCACCGGAGGGTGTCTGGGGGCTTGTTTGTCCAGGTGCCAGCAAATGGCACTAGGATTCTGCATACTGGACAAAATGGTTGTCTGAATCTGGAGGCATCCATGCTGTATATATTTGTACATATTTCTCACTTACGTATTTTCATCCTGATCAGCCAGCGAGAGGAACAGGATGAGGTCACTGGTGCCATTAGTGTTTATGTGAGTACTGAGTGGGTTTGTCTATATTGATGTGCGTGGCCAGTCACATGTATATGGATGTAACATACTGTGTCTGTGTGTGTGACCAGGGGGAATACATGCTTGGCCTTGCTGCTGGATGGACCTGGGGACATGGAGCTGCAGCAGCGTTGCCTCTGTTGGGCTGCAAGATCTGGCACCCCCTGAGAGCTTGCATGCAGCCCTTGGTGCTACCTCATCTGTAATTTTATTCTCACATATCTCTGGATCCTTCTTCTCCATTGGAAAATAAGGTCTGCAGTCCTAAGGAACTTCAAAGAATCTTTTTGGAAATGTAGCTGGTGCAGACACATTTGGCTGTATCTTTAGACAACATGAATACAAAAATATAATTAAGATAATAACTGAGGAACAAATGCCTTTGTTCTTGTTGATAACTCTCTGGCACTGGTTTTGCAGAATACATACCAGTGAATCAGAACAGCCAACCAAATTTTCCAGCTTGTCAATATATGAAAGAACTTCTACCCAGTTGATACTCAAGAGGAGGAGGAGGGAGGGACTGAACTAGTGGAAAGAAGGGAAATGAAGACCTGAACAACTGAGAGAAATAAAGCTGATCTAATCTGGTTTTGTTTCGCTGCTTTTTATGTTTGTCTCTTTCTTTGTCCTTTCATGGATGTGTGCTTGCATCTTTGTCACCAAAATTAATTATGACTGCAGTAAATTTCTTGAACTCATTTCAGTTTTCTAAATTAATTTGGAAAAAAAAAAAAAAGATTGTAAACTACTGTTTTCAATCACCCTATGCCAATCAAAATAATTGTGAATTTTCTGCAATTAACACCCAAACAAACTGCATTAGGTTTATCTAAGATAAGTTCACACACCTATGGAACAGCTTTTTGGAACAAAGAAAGAACACGGCATACGTAGACAGTAAAGTATTCAGAAAGTCTACAGAGCTGGAGCATTTAAGAAGGTTAGACAGTAATAGAGAGTTTTCATGGTGACTGAACTTATCATCTAACTGATACGCAGATGTGTGTCTTCAAAGAGCTATGGACTTATTTTCATCTTGTCTGAAGTTCTGATAATTGCATGATTTTAGCTGAAATGTTTAAAGATCTTTTGTGTGATTTGTTAAATTTTTAAAGGACTATCCTATCTGAAGTAAAATTCAATAAATATGAAAATAAGCTGGCTCATATTAATCTGCAGCTGAAAATGAGTCATTTTTCGAGTTCTTTTCACTTATAATGTGTGCAGAAGCTCTATGGCATATTCACAGAGTGTATTTATAATATTAATTATATATTTATAGTATTAATTGTATAGTATTTATAATCTAATTACATAGTCTCAAAGAAATGTGGCAATCAATACTAACAATGGTTTACTATACTTGAGAAATTAACAAAACATTGCTTTCAGATGCTGCAATATAATTTGTATATTTTGACTGAATATCTACTTCAGCAAGATATACAAGGAATGTTTATATAAAACACTCCTGAAAGATAAACTAAAAATAAGTAATATGTACTCAGTTTAATAATAAACACAAGCTGCATTAAAAGAAAAAACTCATTAGCTTTTTGAAAAAAATTTGTGACATACGATTAACTTTTCAGCTACACAAGTACTGATTCTTCAGTATTAGAAATTATAGGACAATCCAAAGCATATTACGTGTTTGGGGTTTTTTTCATATGCAATCAATGATAATAATAAAGGTTCCATTCAGTTACTAAAGAAACAAGCTGAATGTAAAAGATTAAAATATTTTATTGAAGTTTTTAATAATTCCTTATCCAGAGAAGCACAGGTACAGACATATGTCAAGCATTTTTCTGCTCCCAGAAAAATTGAACATTCAAACCTTCTACAACCAATTATTTCAAACCAAAATAACACACAACGCACTACTGTTTGAGATTTAAAAAAAACACCAAACAACAAAACAAACAAAAAACCAAAACCACTTTACGCTTAAGGTGGCATTTTAACATGAAGATGTCACGTGTATTTGCTGATATGGTACCTGATGTTAAAACGCACATGGCAAAGCTCTTACGGGTGATGGTATAACCACCGCAATTCTTCCTGGTTAAACTTCACTTCAGCGTTCTGTCTGAACGTTTAGATCACTCTTGCTCTCTCTGGAGTGGTTTGCGCTCTGGAGGTAGCATTGGCTGTAACTTCTGCCAGCGTTGCGGAGGCCAGAGGATATGAGTAGCTCGAGCATGTAGAAGTCCAAGAGAAACCTGTAACCAAAGTATAAACCACAGAGATTATCAAATACTGCAAATAAAAGCAAACATGGAAAATACAAAGCACATGAGGATTCATTAGAGCAATGAGAGAATACAAAGCAGAGAACTTTGCATGCATGAGGAGTGTCTCATGCATGTAATGAAAGGAAAAGAAAAACTGCTTCAGTGACAATTTCTTTTTTTTTATAAAATATTTCATGGAATTCAAAACAGCTTGCTGAAATGTACTGGCTGTAACAGACATGAACTAGGAATGTTTTTTCAGGTTCAAGAAAAACAGCTGGTCAAAACAGGTGAGGCATTCTATAATTCACCTAAAGCTTTTGGTTATTAGTTACTCTGGGTATGGCAGAACAAGGTTCAAGTATCTATTCTGAATAAGTTAAACAGAACCTGTGTCTCAGATTTGAGCTATGTACACTAACCACACCAGGACAGTGGCTTTTCTAAACATGCTGTGCTTTCTATTTATCACTATCCTTCCAAATTCCATTTTGTCTCCAACCAAAAATGGAAATTACTGCGAATCATAAATATTTCCCCGAGGATGAAAACGTATTTCTGATAGAACTATTTGAAACACATCTACAGATCAAATATTTCTGAAGTTTCAGGACTACTTACACTTCATTCATAGATTTTGTAAACATGTTTTACCATCTTATTATTTATCATTGTTTTACTTCAATAATTTTACTTCACTAATGTTTTACTTCAATAAATCAAAATACAAGTCAATACTGATATTGCTTACAAATGAATCACTTATAGGTGGCATAGTTTAGAAAACTGAATTGCTTAGAAAACCTTAAGAAAATTACAAACAAGGCTCTCTTCAAATATGGTATGAAATGGCTAGACTAAGAATAACAGAGAATAGAACAGTCATATTTTCAGATTGAGATAAGACAGGCCTTCAATGTCTGTACTTAACATTGAAATTAAGTAATTTGGTATGGATTTAATCTCACTTAATTTGAAAAGCCTGCAGGATAGACTTCTGCATCTTAAATTATTTGGTTAGTCTTCTTCTGGAGACAATAGTGAGTAATAAGCTTCCCACCAACTACAAAGTATCCAGTGCCAATAGAAAAGTTACAAACAGGACAAAAACATGGTTAGAAATACTGGAATGTCTCCGTAAGTGAAGAGATGAAATAATTCAGACTCCTAAAGAGACAACAGGGTCAGAAGTCTATAAAATTATGAATGGCATGGACAAAGAATGCATAGGCTTTATTTGCCTATTATGTCACCATTTCTCATAAGAATGAGGAAACATCAGATGACATCTTAAAGAATTTTTAAAGCCAACAAAAAGCAAATACTTCTTCAGAGTGTGCACGATTACATCATATTTGCATACATTATACAGGATACTGAAGACACCAGAAAAGAATAACAAACTGGTTCAGAAAATAATAATAGAAGTGAAGTCCATCATGCATAATTGAACATCAACAAAGTAACAATGTAGTCTCTATACTCCACATTAGGAAACACCGAGGGAAAAATTATATATTGTTTTTGTTCTTATGCTCTAATGATCTGGTATTGGCTGTTGTCAGAGCCAGGAGTTAAATGGATTGCTGGTTTGAACCCTTATATTCCTGCTTAAATTTTTATGTAAACTCAGTTCTTCAGTTCTATTGCATTTCTCATCACAAAAAAAAAGCGATTTCAGTAAGCAGGTAATTCAGCATTTTATGCAAATAGACATCAAATAGGCCCCTAGGAATATCTTCAGCTAATTTTCTTGATTTAATTTCATGTATATTCACCAGTCTCTCTCTACTACATAATCAAATCAGTAAGGCTGAAGTGGTCTATATCTAATTCCATATTCTGTAGCTTGATGAAGCAGGTGCTGAATTACTTGAATATAATTTGGTTACTTAATAACCCACGATATCTAAAAGAATCTGAAGTAGATCACCAAAATTGCAGTCTGGCATCATATGTCACTTGCTTGATCCCTTGCAGGGACCACTTGTTTCCCAGATCCATTGCAGCTTTTTTCCTACATTTAAGCACAGGACAGGCTGCTAAGTGACAACTCTTTTTTGATAGGATTTAGCTACTTTTTTTTAAGTCTTGACATACTTCTGCGTAGTTTGTTGGATATTTATGGAATTCACAATATCCTTTATCTTAATTAACCCATAAAGTGGTCTGCAAATGTAATATTACCATGGGGATTTGTTCCCTGAGTATACAGCATGATGGCACACATATTACAGGCTGGTACCAAAATATAAAACCACAGCAAACCCCACCACTGCATATAAAATGTGACAGCATTAGTACAGAGAAAAATGTTAAAATACTCTTCTCAAACACAAATAACATCTCATTTTCAAAGCTTTGTGTTTTTCTCTGTGCATTGCTTGTTACTGATGTCAGTAGGAGGTCTGCATGCAGACTGAGAATATAATAAATTAATCAAAACTTGTTTAAAGCTGAGGCTGGGAATATTTTGCCCAGAGGATCACTTCTACTGACCATCATATCTGACTTGAAACTAATAAAGAAATATCTTTCCTATAAACCTGATTTACAGGACAACATGACTAGTGTTAAAAAGGAAAAACAGGTATCGTTGGGTGATGGAAGTCTTTACTAAATAACAAATGACACTGATGCTATAGGGCTTCTTTTATAATAACTTAAAGACTCACTTTAAAAGCACCTTGATGTTTGACTTCTGCAAACAACCTTAATAACTTTTGTCCATTGCCTATTATTATTATGTAGTTACCACAGCAGCCATGAATTTCACTGAGGAAGAACAGAACTGTTCGCAGAGAATAACCTGCCCTTGTTAATGGGTTTAACCTCATCAAGGTTAGATATGGACAAAGGGTGAACTGAGAGGCTACACTTTCTGTTGCAACAGTGAAATACTGAAATAATCTATTAAAAAAGAGACTAATCAGTTCCCTTACAGACATTATTTACTCTCCTTACTTAAGAAAATGTTTACCCCCTTGAAACACTGTCTTAACTATAAGAAAAATCAGTACTTTACAGGCACAAATTCTTTGAGGAACATATTTCATTTATAGACGTAAGAGATGCCAGCAATCTAAATAGCTGATTTTTATTTCTACATTACGATGTATTTATTATTCTTGCTGTGGCAACAACAGACACTATGTTGAATTGAATCCATATTATTCTCCCTAACCTGAGTTGTTTAGGCATTAATTGTATTTTTTTTAATCTTTGAATATTTAATTGAACAACTGAGAAGTCATTCTGTTGACACAGCAATTTTATCTGCAAAACAAGTTTTGAATGGATAATACTGTTTTGACACTGTTACTGTGATAAAAGCATATTTCCTCAGAGGCAGCTCGTTGTTAGTGTGTTAGTTGCACGGAGACTGATTAGTTTTGGCACTGCATTAGGGAAAGATAAGCCTAAGCTTGATAGTGCTATCTGCAGTGGTATTTACAACTATCTTGCTCATTCTGTCCTAACAGGTTGGGATCAATGCACCTTTATTAGTACAGAGACTTATATTACTATTACTTCCTCTGGTTCCAAAATACATAATTTTAAAATAGACATTGATTTACAGACTATACTGTCCACCTCTTCTTGTCTGTTTGCCATTTGACACCTTCACTGTCTCTTAGCATGATGCCTTTTCTAATCTCAAATCGCAATGGGAAAAGCAGCATTCAGACTGTGCAAGTATCCTGTATAGGTGTAGCATGCAGTGGCGCACACCAAAATTTCTATGGAAATTCAGGTCTTGAGTTTGGATTTCAAGAAAAGAAAAAGTCCAGATAAGGATATGACCCTAACAAGGGTATTCTCAACTTTCTCAGAATATGTAAAGTCTACCCAACCTGCTAAATTCAGGTACTGCTACTCCTAGTTATGAGTTCACTTTACATTAGGAGCATTCCCCACATATTTCTCTTTGCTTCTTTTTCCCTTGAACCTTTGGTGATTTTGCTCTAGCTTAAACAGCCAAGATTTCAAATTCTGTAACAACATTAAAACAAGAAAGTACAGCACCACTGAATCTAACCCGAGAAACAGCAATGGAGAATCAAAAAACCCAGGCCTTTGCAACTTTTTCTAAAGTAGAATTCCTAACTAGCCAGTTTGCTATTTAGAAGTAATAATAACACAAAGAGACAAAAAACAATGCAAGTCTAATTAAATACTGTAAGTAGTTATGATTTTAATGCAGCTGTGAATTGGTGGCTTCCTGTATCAGGTAAGTTTGCTTTTTTGCTCACAACAAAGTTTTGACTGTAATATTTTGTTACTGTTGTTTTCTAATTGAGACTACATAAACTCTCGTTAAGTTGTGCAAAAGAGAGAAAGGTTATCTTTCTTTTCCTCACTTCATATTTCTTTTCGTATTTTTCCTAAACAAAAATGGTGATTTTGATGAAATCTTAATAAACACATTTTGGTTTCACTGTTTCTTCTGCTTCCAAAAAAACCACACTCAAAATCAGAAAAAAGGAAATTAAATAGACTATTCTATTATTTCCTTACGATGTATTTTGATTTGGGGGGATTGTGACTGAAATTTAACTTAGTTATTTCAATAAAAACATGAAATATACATGAAACATTTACATTTTCGTGACAGAAGGTCCTGTAATAATCAAATTACAAAGTATAAAATAACATAAGAAATCTTGGAATATCTAGATCACTCACAGAAGATAATAATAAGCGAAGGTAATAGGAAGATAATAATAAAGCACAGCAGTAATCCTTAACATTGGATCAACATAATGATCCTCTCTGAAGGTGTACTTGAATAAGTGCTTGAATACAAATATACTTCTTCTGAAGAAGAAATACTTAAAAATACTATCTGAAAAATGATCTTGTTTCATCATGTTTAAGCCCAGAAAAATTTCAATATTCATTTGTATTTTGTCTCCTGGTCTCATTCATAAATGTTTAAATTGTGCAAATCCTCTAAAATACCACTGGAAGAGAACAATAATAGCTACCCAACAAACTAGAAACAGAACTAAATTACAAGTGCCACAGATTATAACCTGTGTACTTGAGAAATTTCATCAACAGCCAGAAAATCACAATTTTAAAGGCATATATCAGCCTCTGGATTTGAAGAGTCACTTTTGCTTTAGTCTCTTAAGCTGAGTTATATTCTAGCAATATTGCACAGGACTCTTAAATGCCATGGCCAATAATAAACATGCAAACACAAAAATTTAAAATTCTCTCAAACCAAAAAGAGATAAAACAATACGAACAATCACAGTGGTTCAAATTATGCTTTCTATTCTCTGAAGTAATATATTCTCATTATATTTTTTTGTTCATATGCAGGTTAATGAAGAAGCTTTATATACAGCCTTTCACATGCTCAGCACTATGGAACATCAGCTGTATAGAAAATTTTCTTCTCAAATTTTCTGTTTCATAACACAAAGTCATTGGGGATGGGGGGGTGTAAAATTTTCTGTTTCATAACACAAAGTCATTGGGGATGAAGGGGAGTAATTCTACAGCAGTAGAGGTCTATTCAGACTGTATTTTGCCGGCTGGATACTTGCTGCTCCCCACAGAGGTTCTGAAAGGTGCCAATACACATTAGATGAAAAATCCTCTAATATGGAGAAATCCTGGGTGATTTATAGATGGCATCATTTGAGCAGACATATAGCTTCAATGAATTTTTCCAGATCCAGTAGTTTATAGCCCTGCTACCTATATCCTATTAGCCAAGTAGCTGTAGTTTTATTATACTGAAATTCTGGAAGATTGGGAATGCCAAATTTGCATGGAGGTTGAAAACTGTGTGTAAAGGGACCAGGCTAATGAGAAAGGAGAGAAAAAAGTTCTAGAATATTTCAGCCCCCAAAATCTCAAAGAAAACCTCAGGATAGAAACACTTAGGCAACTATGCACTGTTTCACCCATAACACTAACAAAAATATATAGTGTGGGATAGCTATCTGTGTCAAATTAGATTGCTTGTCTTTAAGAAAGGTTGTTGCACTGGGCTTTGATATTAGATTGCAGGTGTAAAATGGTCTCACAGAGAATTCTCCCAGTAAATTAGTCTCTTCAAAAAATCCATACTTTAATAGAAAGTAAACATGATTGCTATTACATTTCATTTTCTGTACATGGTTGAACTTTGAAACAACTACTATCAAGTGCAGTAGCAGGAAAAGAGCTCAATAAAAATAAAATCCTGTGGATTACAGTAAAATCCCAGAGAAACCACTTCCTCTAGTAGAAGTATCTGGGATAATGAACAATGGCAGAAGAAACAAATATCCTTGACCTCCTTCTTTTATGAATGTAAGAATAACACAAAGATGAGAATCAATAGATTATTTTGTAAATAAAACCATACCATAACAGATGTTCTTTAACTTACATCAACTTACTGAAGATTGGCATAACAAGATGCTAACTAGCTCATGAATACAAAAAAAGTGATAGATTCCTTTCAACTACATAGCAAAATGCTAGTGTCTTCATCATTCTTTCCTCTCGTAACTGAACAAATCAGACCTAATGGAGCCATACAGATCTAGTGACAAAGAAAAGAATGCAGCCCATTAATTTTGTTAGTAAGTGTTCCATTACGGTTCCATTAGTTTGATAGCTGAAGCAGCAGCTCCAGCTACAGATAAAACATCCCATATGTGTTTTCTTTCACACAGCTACTGTATAATCAGTAAAGGTCCTTATTAAAGTTATCAAATTCAGAAGTGCTCATTTAGATAGAAAATATAATATAAAAAATCTGAAAATATATAAATGACAATTATTTTAAAAAAGTTTTAAACAGTGAAAATAGACACTCAAAAGGGATGCACATATACTACACATATACACACAGGCATAATCACAAAATAAGATGTAAAAGAGAGAAATATATCTCAAATGCAATGGATGATTTCCAGAATGAATAATATTTGCATGTTAGCACAGAGTAGCTGTCTGAAATTAGTATAACAATTGTGACTGCTCCAATCCAACACGGTTTTGCAATTTAAGCTATTCATATCAGAAGAGGTGAGCACAGTCACTGCATTGTAATAAAAGCTCAGGTTATTGATTGAATTGAAAAAATGTAATGATGTACTAAATATCAAAATAACTAGGTTGCATTCTCATTTGTTTTATCATGTCTACATGCCTGTTAAACCTAAAGTTACAAAAGAGGTAAAGGAAGGAAATGGTCACTGAAAATAGAATATATTTCACATACGAGATTTTTCTACAGTTAGATGTGCAGACAAAGACTGGTTAACATTGAACCATAATTTACATTCATAAAAGTAGTGCAGATTTAAAGGAATTCAGTATAAAGTAGTGTATTTTTCATTCAATTCGTGAAGAAATCCGCTGTCAATGCCATTGACTAAAGTAAACATAGTAATAGGCTTGGTACAAGTATTCTATGACCTGAATTTTATTTCAGTCCATTTTCTTGGAATTGTCAAGGATATATTATTGAAAGGGACACTATAGCTAATTAACTTCTTCACTCCTTCCCAGTTTCTTCTTCTGTGTTTTCTAAAGACATCTTTTTAAAATAGAGGTTAGCATATAACACAGCAGTACTACTGTTTTATCTTCAGTAAGTATAGCATTCTTAGAAATTATTCTTTCTTGCTTATGATTAACAGAACTATTATGCTAAATAGGTCTACAAAAAGATTTACAAACCAATCTATTATTTATTTTAGATTTCTAGTAACAAAAATGGTGAAAGAATTTGCTTAGTGCACAGTATGATGTGCTTTGTATGCTGCATATATGTAAATATCATTTAATAGTTAAAAGTTTTTTAATATTTCACTGGGTGATGCACAAAATTCCTAGACTAAATAGGATTGTCACTAAGTCATGTAACTCAACAGAAGAACAAAATGTACTAACAGCTTCCATGAAAGAGCCCCACATTAAAAAGCAGTAATATATTTGCAATTCAATATTTTAAAAATTGATAAATCAAGTGGCAGGAAACAATTATTAAAACACATTTATTATCTTCACCTAGAAAGTATTAGCTATATCCCAAATCTATGCATATTAATTATTCAGGAATACATAAAAGACTTCAATATGAATTCCTGTTCAGCAAAGTATTGTGTCAGTGCCAACAGAGTCAGAAGAATGTCAGGCTTAGTGATATTTTTCAGCTTACTACACTGATACTGATTATGTGCATTGTCTTTCTTGACTGAATACTTAGGACACTATGCAGACATGCTGTACACTACAACTTAAGTTGATTTCCAGTCTCGTTCCGTTGCGTGTCATTAATTTAGAGTTTCATTCTGAAGCTTTGGCAAACGCAGCAGTACAGTGCAATGAGTACAAGGGAAGGAGTCACAGAGCAGCTCCAAGAGCTCACACACTACCCAGGGTCTGCACTCGTCCTCTCCCTATGCCGCTCCTCCACAGACCCAATTCATCCCTGCTGGCTGGTGCTCGAGCAGGTGGAACCATGCCCTCTGCTGTGTCGCCCCTTCTCTGCGGTGCTCTGTGCTTCCAGGAGAGCCGGGCAGAGGCATCCCGGCACTGCTCTGGCCACGGAGATTTACTGTGATACTGTGCAGTACAGGGGAGAGCCCTGGCATATTCCTGCTCTGCTTCCACCGCACGCTCACAGATAAAGCAGACCTTAATGATGAGTGGCTAGTATTGCAAAGCTGAGCAAACAAGCTAAGATGACAGATCAAATTCCACCGAGTTTCCGGAAGTATGACTATGCTGGGGATCATATGTGCACAAGCTGGGAGCGATGACATTTCAGACTCATTCAGGATAAATAAAAGGAAAGGAAGGAGTCCTACTGTCAGAAGGAAACAGTAGGCTTCAATTTCTAGATACACTCAAATTCAAGACAAGTGATGTGAAAAAACCCACTTACTAGTTACCTCCTGCATCTAATTTATATTCTTCATACTCTTTCCAAAAGCTCAGAAAAGTACCTGATCTCATAGGTCAAAAATCAGGGCTAATTATGAACTTAGACAAGTAGTGACACTAAGGGATGTCATGGAGAACATCCCATCCTGCTGCTGCCTCATCTGCTCTGTTAGGAGTAGCTCCAGCCTGAGTGGCTCCATCAGTGAGCACTGTGATGGGACAGCATTGGGAGCAGCAGACCCCAGGCGTCTGGGAAAGTTCGTTACCTTAAATTTTACTTGGCAGATACCTGGCAGTCAGTCAAGATCACGTTACAGTAATGATCAAATGCTGAGGTAAGAAAAAAAAAAAGACAAAGTAAAGAAGGCCAGCAGTAGCCAGAAAAGTTAATTCAAGGGAATAGGTGAGAAAATACCTCTTAATTAAAACAAAATGGTACAATACCTTATGATAATACAACTGTTACTGGGCAAAGCAAGCCTTTTCTAAAGCTAGAACTGTTCAGAAATTTTCAGTGACAATAGCTTGTATGTTCAGCAAATAGATCTGCCAGCCTACTCACAGCTTCTCCTTTTTTTATCACACATTTCAACAGTTTTAGTCTGATACAAATGAGGTTGTTGCCATACTGTTAATAAAATAATTTTGATTTTCTCTTACCTTAAAAAGACGACTGTTCAATAGACTATTCCACTTAACTAAATATTTCAAAAAATCCTACTGTGAGGCTTGCCTATATTTTCTTCTAAAATGGCATACAGAAACAGTTTGACTTACAGAAAACATGCTGTTGGCAATATGAGCTATGAAAAGCAATGGGGAGCAAATATTCAATGAGCAGCTAGGATATCAAAATGTCATTAAATAGCTGCATGATATGTTATTAAAATTATAAAAGACTTTTTAATAGAGGTCTTTGTACGAGGATGGCTAGAGCTCATCTAAAATGGTAAATTTCATCAAGATAATTGTGTATACGTAATCTCCCCAAGTTGATTTACCAGAAAAAAACCACATAAATACTTTAAACATATACAAAGAGTTTTCTCCCCCTTATAGTTATAATAATAGCTATGAATTTAACAATACTTAAATACTTCCTCTCTTGTCTTCATCTCATTTATTCTGTATTTTTGTTAAAACTATGGAGAAGAGATTAAATGTACTAAACCCAGCTTTTACTTTACTTGGAAAAACTATCCCCAAAACATTCTTTTTTTCCCTAGTCAATCTTACTATTATTTAGCATTCTGTGTTTTTATTATACTGTGACATTTGTAAAAATACAAAGCTTCTTGGTATAATTCAAATCATATAGCTATCCTTTCACTTCATAACAGAAATTATGATTAAATAATTGACACAATATACTTATGAATATAATTTCCACATCCTACATAACTAATCCTCTTCTTATTCACATTTTGTTTCTTTAGTTCACTCCTGATTAGCTTAAGATAATGGCATAACATGTTTTGCTGAGGAAAAAAGCTTCACAAAAATAAATCAGAAGTATAATAAGATTCATATCCTTAACCAAATACTGTTGCATTTCTTCTATGCAATCCTGAGCCTACAAGGATTGCACATCTCACATGTGAGATGATTGTTTAATTCTCCACAGAAAACTCCCTCAGTGAGGAAGCATGCGTGCTTATGGAGAAGGCAATTTGATAGAGAAGTGACATGATGGATCAAGTCACCAGGCCTGGCCCACGCATCTGGCAGCCCAGGTGGACTGATCCAGAGGAGGGGCAGGGGACCAGCAGTCAGGGTGATGCAGCTCCCCTTCATTACGGGGACATTAGAAAAACTAGGAAGGACAGGAAGAGCCCACATACGAGCTTCCTGACCATTACATTAGAGGTCCAGTTAATTGGCCTAAACAGAGGTACCTTCTGCCATTTGAGATGTCCCAGGAAACCTCTACCAGCCACTGTGCCTCCTCATTCAGAAGGGCACAGGCTTCTTCAAAGTCCTGTGCTATATCTTCCAAAGGCACATAAATGTCTCAGATTCACTAGACACAGGAAAAACAGTTTTGTAGACAGCTAGAGTTCTCCCATTGCTCTCTTCGAGACTTTTGGTATTCTTCTTGGCATATACTCACCATTTTTTTTTTCTGTTTTCTCCTTGCTCTCTAGCTTTCTTTAATGTATCCTTATATAACGAGACAGGATACTATAAACCAAATAATGAGTCACAGACTGCATCCTTTCAAAATAAAAACTTACCCTCCTCACTAGCCAAATACAATAACCACATGTGGTGGGTTGACTATGGCTGGATGCCAGGTGCCCACCAAAGCCACCATATCACTCCCCCTCCTCAACTGGACAGTGGAGAGAAAATATAACGAAAGGCTCATAAGTCAAGAGAAGGACAGGGAGATCACTCAGCAATTACTGTCATGGGCAAAACAGACTCGACTTGGGGAAATTAATTTAATTTATTACCAATCAAATCAGAGTGGGATAATGAGAAAATAAAACCAAATCTTAAAACACCTTCCCCCCACCCCTCCCTTCTTCCCAGGCTTAACTTTACTCCCGAATTCTCTACCTCCTCCCTTCCAGAGGCACAGGGGGACGGGGAATGGGGGTTGCGGTCAGTTCATCACACGTTGTTTCTGCTGCTCCTTCCTCCTCAGGGGGAGGACTCCTCACACTCTTCCCCTGCTCCAGCGTGGTGTCCCTCCCACGGGAGACAGTCCTCCACAAACTTCTCCAATGTGAGTCCTTCCCATGGGCTACAGTTCTTCATGAACTGCTCCAGCGTGGGTCCTTTCCACGGGGTGCAGTCCTTCAGGAACAGACTGCTCCAGCATGGGTCCCCCGCGGGGTCACAAGTCCTGCCAGCAAACCTGCTCCAGCATGGGCTCCTCTCTCTCCATGGGTCCACAGCTCCTGCCAGCAAACCTGCTCCAGCACGGCCCTCCCACAGGGTCACAGCCTCCATTGGGCACATCCACCTGTTCCAGCGTGGGGTCCTCCATGGGCTGCAGGTGGATATCTGCTCCACCGTGGACCTCCATGGGCTGCAGAGGACAGCCTGTCTCACCATGGTCTTCACCACGGGCTGCAGGGGAATCTCTGCTCCGGCGCCTGGAGCACCTCCTTCCCCTCCTTCTTCACTGACCTTCGTGTCTGCAGGGTTGTTTCTCTCACATATTCTCACTCCTCTCTCCAGCTGCAGTTGCTGTTGTGCAGCAGTTTTTTTCCCCCTTCTTAAACATGTTATCCCAGAGGCGCTACCACCGTCACTGATGGGCTCAGCCTTGGCCAGCAGCGGGTTTGTCTTGGAGCCGGCTGGCATTGGCTCTGTCGGACATGGGGGAAGCTTCTAGCAGCTTCTCACAGAAGCCACCCCTGTAGCACCCCCGCTACTAAAACCTTGCCATGCAAACCCAATACACCAGATTTAATCCACTACTTTACCATCAAGAGGTATATTTATCTCAAGGAAATATTAAGACTGACTCTTAAGCTAGACAGCATCAGCAGGAAAGTAGTGGAAGACTAATGAATTCAGTTGCCTGCATATTTAATAAAATATTCTTTCATAGTTGTAATCAAGCCTTAGTTCAGCAAAGCATGTGCTGAACTTTAAATAGTCAAGGGAAACACTTGAGCACATTATTAAAATTAAGTAAAATAAAATAAAATGAATACAATTTCCAGTGAGCTGATGATCTAGATTTATTAACTCTTTAAATTACTCAATTTTTCAGATTAAATGTAGCTATTAGGCTATTTTAGCAAGATACAACCACATAGGACTGCCAGGTCATCAGTATAGGAAAAGGATTAACACATTTAGGATCTGAAAGATCTAAATGTTAAAACTTAACACCACTAAAACTAATTCATTACAAGGAGCTCTTTCACTTCCAGTAAGAAAATCAATGTAATTAAAATTCCTTGTAAGTGTTTACCTTTATAACACAATCCTATTCAAAATATGCTGCAAATCCAACATTTATTTTGTACCTCAGTGTTTTTGGGGGACAGAAATCACAGTTTTGGTCAGAAGCAGACTGTGTATCCATCACCATTGCTACAATGCCTGGAGATCCAAGTACTGTCTCTGAAATTAGCTGAGGAGACAGCAGCAGTGAAATGTGCAGACAGCACAATCTGATACATTTTCAGCAGTCTGCTCTGGAGAAAATATAGTTCTGTATGTTTACTGAGTTGTTTTTTCTGCTTCAGGATCTAGCACTCAAAGTAGATGAAAAAAGTGATCCATATTTTAATGAGACCATTATGAATAGTTCATCTTCTAGCTTGCTTTAGAGTACTAAGTTTCCGTCAGCTGTAGGTAAAGGAGATGGAAAAATGGCCGTTGCAATTGCTTTGCAATGGAGGTCTGACAACCTCCCTGCAGCATCTTTGTTCTCCCACTACTGCACAGCTTAAGCAACCCGGTCTGAGCTTGGTAAGAACTCTACATTCATGTTTCCAAAATATTTTGTGTGTTTTCTTGTTCAATGAGTCTAATGCTTATTATTCTTGAACAGGCAAAACCTACCCTCAAACCTGCAAAGAAAGGCTTCCACGCTTTATTCCAAATTTCTCACAGTGACCTAAGTTTTCATGCTGCCTGGAGTAACATACAGCCAGAGGTGAATCTGAAGCTGCCTTGTCCTCAGAAATCTCACCATCTGGTGGTATGCACCATTAACCCATCTGAAGAGTGAATCAGTCTCAAACTGGAGGCTGCCACGCTATGTTTGTAGACATGAGGACGTGATTTTAACCAGGAGTCAAATACGTATCATAAGTCAAAATCATGATACTCTAAACGCAGCAAGTAAGAAGATGGAAGTTAGTATCTAATGATAAGGGAAAGTGTGGTTCTCATGAAAAGTGAACAAATGCAGGGACGGATTCTCAAGCGAGTTGGGGAAAAAAAAAAAAGGAAGATGCAGATAGCACCAAAACTTTGGATGGGAGTTTAGAGTTGCTTGAACAACCTGCATCCTGAAATTAGAAGACTTCCTCCCCAAACTTCAGTAAGGATATAATAAATGCAGTGACCATTAGCTGCAACTGGAAAACATTCCCAATTAGTACTAATACATGAAGTAAGAGGGCAAGAGCTTTAAACTTATACTGAGCAAGAATAACCTTTAGCATCCATTGCAACAGCAGAGTCCAATGCAGCACCTGCTATGTTCTACAGCAAGGCAGCTCTCGCTGCAATCTCAGAATATGTTACATCACCTTTCTTCATAGCCTCTGCCAGATCTCTGCAGAAATTAAATCACAGCTATTGCAAAGCTCTCTAGTACACGTTTGTGCAAGGAACTTTTTATGTACAGATTGTATCTGGATAGGATCCTGATGCTTTCCTCCCTGGAAAGTCTGGCTCCAACTCCTGAGTGACTTCTCCTCTGATGCCATGCTGGCAGTCCTGTTACCCTTCCCATGTGTGTGTGCCAAGAAAGGGGGGAACCTCCAGCTGGCCTCAATTATTCATCTTTAAGGCTTCCTAGTTGCTGGCTGGTAGCATTCCCCAGGCAGAAGATCCCACCAACCTTCCTCCACTGTTGGGCAGAGCAGCACCCAGCTCCAGTTCCCAGACTCTCTGCTGCCTAGCCCCATTATACAATGGGAAGGGGATCCACTATAAATCCCAAAACACCCTTTTATGAAGAAGGCTGGAGAGCAAGGCATAATCACAAGCAGAATCTGGATGACAAGGGATACAGAAATAATTTCCAAGACAGATTAATTTCCAAGTTCAGCCAAAAGGTGAATTCTCCAACAAAAAAAGCTAAATTCTGTGACATCTGAACAAATATTTAATTCTCTGGCCACAGAACACCACCCTAGATTAGACCTTGATTGAGATTAACAGGGCAGGTCCTATCTATCTCCCTTGTTACTTTTTTAAACGTTATGTAGATTCAGGAAAGCCATCTCACCTGTCTGTTTCCAATGAAAGCAAATTGCTATGGTCATCTTTTCAATCATAAAGAGTAAGGCTCTTTAAAGAGAACTTAAGATTCTCCTCAAAAGAGAGATGAAATAAACATGAAATTTGTAGAATATATATTGTATATGCTATAGCAACTATCCAGAAAATATATCAGAAAATAGCAAATAATAGAAGTGGTTTATTCTCAGGCATAATATTTCAGCTGTCCTCACTTATTAGCTTTAGTGCTTGAAGAAGCTTTAATGCTTCTTTGATTTTCAAATGTTGAGGTTATAATACATTCAATTTCTGTTAAGTAAAACTTATTCTTGCCCAACCCCTATGACTCCATGTTTATTTAAAGTTCTTACTACCCTGTACTATGGCATTACTATCAACACTTCTTAATCACTAATATTCATTTCTGAAAATGCTAAACCAAGCCCTTGAGCTGATGAAAATGCTTGACAGGGTGTACATTGAAAAATACATACACAGAAATTGAGACATTCTTTTAAAAGTCAACATCTTCTCGAAGCTATGACAATAAAAAAAAAGCTCAGTCTCCACTTACCATTCTTTAGTACATTATACATACTCATTTACATAAGTACAACACATGTAAAGTGTTCCTTTTGTTGAGCATCATAGACATGAAGCTACTAAGAAAGAGATATCAGAATCTCTATTACGTCAAATTGCATCTTACTTTAACTAAATTTATTGCTGCTACACAAACAAGGTTGAGCCTATTTGATGATTATCATTTGAGATTTCTTAGAACCATGTCAAAATTAATCCCTATTTAATGAGGTTTTTGAAAAGGGTTTAGAATATCAAAATTCTGAAACACGCTCATTAGAACTATTTGTAAGTAATTAAATATAATAGCTTATAAATAAGTTGTGATTGGATCCTAAAGCCATGTCAGAAATAGTGCTCAGATGACAGCCTGTCAGATAATTTTACGCTTGATACATGGGCCCTGTTGATCACTGAATAGTGACATTTTTATTATTCTCTTGAAAAAACAAAGTTAAAATTTCTGCCATCACAAGTACCTTTCCCTTCCTTTTCCCTCCTAGTTCATGACACATTGACATCATCCACCTGAACACTAGAAAATCATTAATTACTCTGTTTGTGTCCTCCAACTTCTCCATTATCAAATGCCACTGTTACAATGTAAGAGAGCCATAAATTGAACAGAAAAGGTAACCAACATGCTCATGAAGCCTTAATTTTTCTCTGTTTGACAAAGACACTAACATGATGAGCTATGGCATTTCTGTGTAAAATCCTTTTTGGATTTGGAGTGTGTCACATTGTGTCAGTCAGGAGTCAACAAGTTTCTCATGACATCTTACCCACAGGGAAACTTGGGTGTGAATTTTTGTTTTGTTTTGCTGTTTTAAGAATATGGCGAGAATTACAGTAAAGGTTCTGAAAACTCGTCAGCCTTCAAAGTGTAGTATAAAAACTGTCTTTAAAATAGATATTCAGAAATATGAAGTGCCCTTTATTTTTCATAAACAAGCCACTTGAACTGCAGAGTGTTTAAAAATGTGCTTGCTAACAAAAACTTCAAAATTATTTTGGTCAATAATATTTATCTGTTATTCCACAGAAAGTCAATTAGATGACAATAAAACAAATGGATATTAAATGTCAAAATAAAAATAAGAATATCTTTGTTAAACAAACCAGGGACAGTGATAGAAAAATAAAAATTTAAACCTGGTAATTTTTTCATAATTTCTTGATTATGATTATAATGTTTAAGGCTTTTTAAGAGACTAATTCTTGCCACTGGTGTTTCCTAGAGAAAACAAAGCTACCCAGAGCCAATAATATATATCTCTGTTCTTTTTAAATCATGATAAATGTTGCATATGAAAAGCCACCCTCAGCTGTGAATTTCTTAATGTCTTAGTTTCAGATGTAATTTGAACATTGACTGGAGTCTGGAACCTTTGCTCAAACTGATTAGTAACTTATTTGAAAGCTAGTTGCAGTAAATTTGAGAGGACTGTTCCTGTAAACCAGTGCTGTTCTTCATGTATAAGGACACCTGAATCTGACCCTAAGATTTATTTCATTTCCTCTGTCAAATGAGAGATTAAAAAAAAAAACAACAAACCAGATTCATGGAAGATTGTAAAATATATATATGTCAAACTTCACCTCTTGAATCTTACTGGTTTCAACTATTAATTTATAGAGCGGTGTGAGCAGCAAGGCTTAACAGTATTATTACTCTGACATAAGTAGATGACAGTCTAGTATTGCACTGCATTTTGCTTTTGATGAGGACCATTATTTCCAATAGGCATAATATGTAACAAAACCACAGCTTGTCATGACTTATCTGAGAAACATGAGAGCTTGCAGCAAATACATGAGATTTATGAATGTCACTAGTACACAGGCACTGTTTTTCATGGTACTTACTGAAGTGCTAGGTAAACATTAATAGGAAAAAACCAGGAGGAAAATATTTACTGGAATTCTAGGTTTTCCAAGCAAAAAAAAAAAAAAAAAAATTCCCCCTCAAATATTTTGATTTCTGTTACGGAAATGTGAAAGCTACTAAAAATTCTTTTCAACATTATAAAGTGTTGATGATCTGAGGGACTTGTTTAGAGCACTTGTTTATCTACCAGAACAAAGCCTTATGCAAACAAGGAGGAACATTTGTTCCCTCTGAAATTTCTGAATCTCCTGTCCATTTATATAAGACAAGATATGAGTAGTGAGCAGCCAGTTGCCTCACAGGCATTAGACTCAGACAGCTATTGGAATACAGTGCAGACTACTGTAAAATTTACAGGCCTGACACAGAGGTTATTAGATTTAAGGGATATAATTGCATTTGTTTCAATGGACACTGGATTTAACCCTATTGGTATGATCCAATGTCTACAGCAGCATAAGGAAAAATACCCACAAAAGGAATCATATGCAGGCCCTATTCAGAGCTCATTGGGTGGATGAAGAGAGACATTCAAAGATTTTTATTACTATTATCCTTGGCTTATACTGTTGCATTTTCTCCTAATTCAAGGATACTTGGTTTTACATACGAAAAGTTCCTTGGTAATCACCAGAGAACAATTTCAAGTAATATCTCTGTATTTGGAATACATGCTGCAATCTTGCCTTCTTTAGAGAGACTGCCTACATGAACAACTCTCTGACCCAAAAAAGAGGTGCTTGCATGCTGGAGGGATAATAAATCAAATACCTTAGGGTTTTTAACAGTCCCAAATTAACATAATTTAAGTCCAGAAGTGAGACATAAAAAAAAGACTGATTTAACTTTGGAATTAATACTTTGTGCTGAAGTGCTCTGATGTCCAAAACACAAATGTGAGAGAGCAGTGATTACTGATCAAGGTATTAACATTATTTGGAGAAGTTTAAAATACATATTAAATTTAGGAAACTAAAGTTAGAAAATTGAGTTTGAGAAAACATCTAGGTATAAGTCTTGAGGTTAAATGAAGACTGATTGAATTGTTTGTTTACTAGACGCTCTCTCAACATACTCTTGAAATCCTGTGAGAAAATCAGCAAGCTTGGATTCTCCCACCTAACTCAATAGCCTAAACTGATAATCATGCTAAGCTCTGTAGGCAACCAGTGCAAAGAAAGGACCTTGGCATAGTGATGTAGACCTGTAGTAAGCTGTATCAGTCTTCCCCATTTCTCTCCATTGACTGTAGAGGGAGGCTAGGCAACTGTGCTATTAATTTGGGTGTCTCTGTTCAAGGCTTACAATTAGATTAAAAGAATCTGGGCTTTTATATTGACTTAAAAATCATGTAATGTTCTCTATTAAAATCCATCTGTTCAAAAGATATGCTCAAAATAAATGCAAGACATCATCTGACATTAAATTAGCTTCCTAAATGACTTGACACTAAATTTAGAGAGGACAATGGCAAAGCTCCCTTTGGACTTCACTGGCCCAGGACCAGTATACAGTAACTGATACTGCTTTTCCCAGTTTATTGAATAATTTGCAGGGTTTTTTCTCAGAAAATTCTCAGAAGTTCTCCTTTTTATATTGCAATGTTAAAGGAGAGCAGTAATAACTGTGGGTGGATTACTGAGCATAGGTTACGGGGTCTGAAATCTTAGTGACCTTGAGTAGAATCAATTTCCAAATGCGATTCATCAAATAATATTATATTAAATGACAGCTCGGGGCGTGAGGGAATATGAGAATAGTAAAGCCAAAGTCCCTTGGGGTAGTCAGATAAAATGTAGCAGAACCTGTCTAAATAACATATTTGTTATATCTAGTCTTGTTGCTTTAAAATGCTTTGCTTAGGAAACTGCTAAGCTCATTCGAAGAAATCACCTTATCTCAGCTATCACAAAGGCATTGTTGTATACTGCCTCTGTTCTAACCATGGCAACATACTGCTACTAAAAAATAAATTAAAAAAAAAATAAAAATCAGTGATGCAAAGCTAGATGAAAAATATTCATTTCAGAATTAAAACATAACACATTAAAAACAAAGACTTCTTGGCTATCATTAAATCACCCAATTTTCTCTTTTTTAAACACTGTCAATTTAACCTCGGTTCCCAGGTTTTCTTTTTTAGATTCCACTTCCAGTGCAGAAGATATGCCATGTTTTCTCTATGGGACCACATCTGAAAAGAGTCAGTCACTCTATACTACTCACAGTCAAAAGAACTTCATCTAAAAGTACTTTAAGATTGGATCTTTTGTGTGAAGCCCGAACAATCTGCAGCCAGTGAAGAATAAAAATATATTGAGGATTCACCGCCAGAGATGCAATCGTGAGATGCAGAAATAATTGCTGGAAAATATCAGAAGCTGGTGTGCCAGGGAAAGTTTGAGTTTCATCTGCTTTTAGAGGATTATATGTGTCCAGCCTACATACTAATTTTATATGCCAGGGTACATAGATAGTAAAAAAGTATCATATACAAAATTCATCAAGAACTGTTGCAACATAAGAAATGGCTGATTTTTTATGAAAAAAAAAGCATGGCTTATAAAGATATATTTTTATTTCATTTTTAGATACATGATAAAGTCACTGTCAACTTCCTAGTTGACAACGGAGCCTAGTTTTACTCCAGGTTAATTAACATGTAATACTTGTAGTCATTTATAGTTATAATTGTTGTGTATGTTTATATTAAGCTAACAGGGACTATAAGTTTAATTTTTCCCAATATTTGTTAGGTTTAAGTAAACTAGAGGTTTCTATTTAAAATAGAAAAAACCAAGAAAAACAGAAAAAAGATTTATGCTGGAACTCTGTTTCTGCAGGTAGTACATGAATATTTTCTCTGAAATGAAGTGTCCTTGATATACTCTTGCACTTGATACTGTTCTATGAATTATAGAAGAATCCACGCTGGCTGTGTATGTTATTTTGGAAGAGTCACTACTCTCCTTAGAAGCAGACTGAAGTAAGGAAAACTGAATCATCTGATCAGTAGTCACTTGGTACTGTCATAGACTTGCCCAAGGGAAAAATGAAAGTTCAACTTGAAAATTATCTTGAGAAATAAGCCTTCAGAAAGAGATGTTAAGCCAGGTTTAAAAGGATCAGGACACTATTTCTATGAAAACAACAGCAATGATCAAGCAGACCAACTGAGACTTTTACAGCTAATTGGAACAAATGACGAAGATACAGTTCCTATAATACTGTAGCCTTTCCAACTGAAGACCAAAGAAAGGGTGGTACTGGCATGTACTAAAAGTAGCTTCAGATTTTCAGGTGATTTACTATTTTTTTACTAAGTCATCAACATACCCTAAAATTCACACCTCCCCCCTGCCAAAAAAAATTTCCGTCTAATAGGTCACTAACCTTGATACCCACAGAAGTTGTAACATTTTTAAAAGAGTAATAAGAGCTAAGACATTAAAGACTGTAGAAAGGCTTGCACTGTCCAGAGGATCCAGTGCAGGTCCTAAGAGTTCCTCAGCTGGGGAAGCCTCAACTTTTTGCAAAGAGTAGACTGCACAGCAAGGTAGCTATCACGTCTCATGCATCAGGGAGTTATGTTTAATAGTGCTACTCATCTCCTCAAGGAGGCACTAATTCTAGGATAATTTGGAAATGCTGTTCCATCTGCAAATTAAATTGCGCTTCCTATTTCACAAATACCAAGAACTAAGTAGAAGTCAACTTCACTTTTTCTCTTTCTATTTAACGTTACTCTTGCTGCAAGAGGCATGTAATTCACAGTTTTCTTGTTGTGCCTGATGGTTTTTATTTTTGATCCTTTTTAATACACTGTAATAATCAGTCTATAAAGACCAATTTCTTAGAGTAAGGATGACTGGCATCTCTAGACTCAACAAACCTCAGCCTAACAAATTGCATGACTGCAAAATCTATAATTTCCTACGTACCTCCATGTCACCCACTTTCATGTCCCAGCTTGTATCTTAATTGGGAACACAGCTATGCTCTTATACAGAGGAAAATGTAACAATAAATTCAGGAGCACATGAATGCATGAATCATTGCACCCATAGTAAAACAGAACTGGATGTAATCTGCTGTCCAAGGAAAAATATGATTAAGTATCTTTAGCTATCATTTCTCCAAGAACAATCTTGGAAACTTTTGTGTCTCTCTGGACTAAACAAACCTTCAGTTTCAGAGAAATTCTGAATGTCCCTGGAGACCCTAATAAAATCGTCATTTCTATTAAGGAAAGACAAGGCTTAAATTATATCATTCCTTAAGATATAAACTAAAGCTAGGATTAAAAAAGAAAATGACTGGATTCTCCTTTTATCTTATCTATTCGTTTTATCTAAGTCATTGAAATTGCACCCTTCCAAACCAATTTTAAGTTTTAAAAATAAAGCACTGTTTCAGTAGATTTGTTAGATTCAGATTCAACAGCTTTATGGTAAGGTGATGAAGAAGGTCTATGTGTAAAAAGAGGCTCCATTAGAAATGTTTTCTTACAAACATTTAGAATATTACATCTCACATGTCTATACCTAGAGGCAAGAAACAGTAGCTATTACACTGGATAAGTCATAAAGTATTATGAAATGCACTGTATTAAGAACTATAGCAAACATTAATATTTTCATTTTTATTTTAAGCTATCATGCAAAGTTAAAAGCTCTTTTTTTTTTAGTAATGTAATATTAAAATCCTAATGCCAGTGTTGCTAGTTTATATGCAACTGGTGGCCATCTGACTGCTGATATGAAGCCAGTTGCGATACGCCTAATAAGGACTGATCAAAGTTTACTACAGTTTCCTGAATTATTTTTACAGAAATTGCAGGAAAAAAGTATTAAAGATAAATTTCCAGAATATCTGCAAACACTAATAATATGTTTGAAAAAAAAAAAATCCCACAAAACCATGCAGTAGGTCCAGTACCTCCAGTACCCTCTCATTTCACATTTAGAGCAGAGATATCCAATCAAATTCGGTGGTCAAGGAGTGGATTTTGCAACCATATGGCCATGATGGAATCATATGACTCTCAAGTGGCTACCATAACAGCTACTAATTGTCAATGTGGGATTTAACTAAATATCTCAGGATTTTTTACAGAGAGAAGCAAGCCAGTATAAATCAATATGAGATAACCAAAGTCAGCAAGACAATGAGAAACTGATATTGTCCCCATTTAGTGGCCTCTAATATGTGTCTTGAAGTTTCTATTCTCTAATAGAATAAAAAGAACATCTTCTTCTTTGCCGGAAACACTGAAAATGACAAACTAGAGCGAGCGAAAAAAGAGCATGAAATAAAGAGAATACAGCGATATATGAAAGAAGATAATTTCTCAAGTAACAGTATGCAATCTTGTGCCTTTGACAACTCAAATTATTTTGAACAATGAGTAATTTATGGCCACGAAAGGGCAAGCACTTTCCTTCATTCATTTATTTGGTTTATTCCCCGTAGGATACAGCAAATAAATAAAATTACTTCTAAAAAGCCGTTTTCCATTGTTATCATTTACGCCTTGAGGAAAAGAATCTTAAAATCCTTTAGCTTATGAGCAAACCCACTTACTGTCATACATTCCTCCTTTTTCTCATTCTTCATAATAAATTCAACACATTTTGGTGATGTCACAGGTGTTCTAAAGAAAAGTAGTATTAACAGGCTTATTGTGACACAGATTTAGATTTTTAAGATTCTTTAATTCATTAAAGCTGGGGCATTTGGACAGCAATACAATAATTATTTCTCCTAGTTGGGGAAATACTTTCTTTTGTTTGATTTGGAAATAAGTCCTGTATATTCTGGAAAGCAGGATTAATTCAAAACATTAAGAAAAATCTTGGAAGTTATTAAAAATGTTAAACAATTAGCAACTTGTATATAATTCAAATTATATAAGGTTAATCCTCAGAATCCAAATGTAGACCTATTTCCACAGTTGTAGCTAACTCTAGGCACTAACTACTTAGTCTTGACTTCCTTTACTGTTAATGGCAGCAGAGGTTAGGACCCTGCTGAATCACTGTCTACAGCATCCCTTTATCTTTCTCTTTTCCCATTGACCATGGATGCACCCTAAGGAGATTATCCTAAAATTAGCCTTTAGGAATACCCACCAATGCCTTTTTTAGCCAGTTTTCCAAGCAGGTTATTACAGCCAGATGTTCAGGTGTTCCTATACATTGCTATGCAAATGTAGAAAAGATAAAAATACATATTGTTGAAAGATAAGGTAGATAACTGCCTAAAAAATATACTATTCCTAAACATTGCTTGTGGTCATAAGGGACTAGATATCCAGTAGTAAGTAAATCAGACCTGCTGGTTTTGGAACAAATGATGTTACAGCTTGATGAGCGCAGGTATTCAGGAATGAAATTGTTGATCTTCATCTACTTATGGTTAATATACATCCCCACAAACCCTCCGTGCAGGTTCTGTTACATTCAGTAGTTCTTCTGTGTCAGTTTTCCCTAAAGCTGATTATTTTCCAAGTATTGTTCACCTACTCTTCTATATCAGGCTATTGTAATTTACTATGTGTAGGCCAGTTCTTGAAGATCATTCAGAAGCTAAAACATGCAGAAACCATACGTGATCCTTATACATAGCAGTAGATTAATCTGAAGTACGTACATGCTGTTTTCATTCTGTGTTATACTTGGGATCCTGTTTATCTATCAGTGCAGTTAAAAGTGTGGGTTAACATTCATAAACCTAGAAACGATTTTGGGATGCAGCAATTTTAGCTGCCGCCTCTCCCTACACTTCTCACAGCTGTTGCAATTCATTGATGATTTTACCATCTGTCTCAAAAGCTAAAATACTTGGTTTAAATATATAAAAGCCAGACAGGCAACTCCATTATTACATGCAAAGGCATCTCTAGCACCGTAAACACAAGCTTAAAACTTCCCACTGCCTTTGCAGTTCTACCTGTGTTAACAACCGTGAGACTAGAACAGGCTTGGCACCAGAATGGCTTAATCTAGGCTTTGTCATGGCAGTGCAAATTACTACAAAATGCCTCGTGGATTATGTTAAGGTTCTTTCCAAAGGAACCGCCTTACTGGTTGGTACATCCTATTGAGACATTTCAAAGAAAAGCTGTCAATTAAATCATCAGTTGCTATCCATGTTGCTGCTGATTAATCTTTGGCTGAAATAAATAAAGATTCTGTATATGTGAACCCCTTTGCTGCTGTCCCATCTATGTAGGGATTTATCTTGTTAACGCAGTTCTATAGGTCTGTTAAGTTAAATGAACCCTTATCATCACATTCTTATTCCTATATGTTGTAGACAAGATTTGGTCAATGCAATATCTGACAGCCAATCTATATACGGAATTTCTTTGCTTTTGGATAGTTGGGATAAAGTTGGTTTCTTCTTTGTTCCTCCTCCTTTTCTTTTTTAATGGTGTAACATACCATTTCTTTTTCTGCTATAATGTCCTTCATTCCTAGATTTTATCCCTAATTCCTTTTATTCAGTTAGCTATAAATATTAAGGAATAGGCATATTTGGATTTGATTATATTAGCACATTTTACTGTATTGTGTTGTCTGTGTTACTCTGATACGTGTAGTTCTTCTCTATTATCTAAAACATGATTGTCATGCTTTAAGTCAGGTAAGTATAATCAGAAAAGAAATCAAAGGAATGTGCTAAGCTGCAAGACCCTTGAAGTGTCATTTCTCTTAACAACTCTTTTTTGTACAAATTTTCAGTGTAACACTGGGCATTAAAGCATACATAACTTTTATACATTATATTACCACATGATGGGCAGTTGTGATATAGTGTGCCAAAAAAAGAGGCATAACACAGTGTGGAAAATATCTATAGCATTTTTTAGTGATCTTGTTCTAGCAGCACAGAAATGCAATCTAAACTCCTACATCACAACTTGACAAAAATACATTCAATTCAATTTTAGAATAAATTGTTTCTGGAATAAGATTATCTGCCACATTTCAGCTCAGAAACATTTCTTGATATCCAAATTCCATCTTTTCACAGACAGGCATTCTGAGTAAGTTTGGCAGGCTTTTAATTACAGAAGCACTGATATGCCTCTAAAATAAAAGTTTTCAGTATTCAAACTTTGCAGGGACCACTTCATTTAAGACTCTGAGGGTGATATCTAATCTGAAATGACAGTTATGATTTTCAGGCATATTTCCCTCTATAACACATATATTCTTCACACTTTAAAAAAATGAAGGCACAGTTACAGCTGCTGCCTACTGATCTGTGTGCATTGAGCAGCACATCAACATATTCAGCTTATCGGAACCATTTGCAAGAGCATGTTTGTCAAGCAAAACTATCTCAGAGCATTAGGGAACTGACGTCTCAGTTGGATTACTTCACTAACTCTTCAATAATAGCGTAGAAGGGTTATTTTAACTGAGACTATGCAAACAAAACCAAAAAATTCTCACAGACTGTTAAGCAACTCAGAAACCTCAACAATGTGAAACCTAAAATCGTTTCAGGCTTGAGGTTCAATATGCAAATAAAATCTAGAGCTAGTCAGAATACAACAGCAGGAAGAAAATTATAAGCTTTGATACTGGCCTGTTTCCAAAGTACAGGCCATACGACAAACTACAAAGGGGCATTTTAATGCAGAATAAATACAATAAATTACTAATAATTCCTATATTTTTACAGTGATATTCCTCAATGAGTCACAGCAAACTTCATAAGATGGTATCATTATGCTCACGTTGTAGGTGTGGAAATGGGCACAACAGGGCTCTCCTGAGCTTTAAGCAAATACATCTAATAATCAGAAAATATTGATTGTCATGTAGACACCAGGTCTGTTCATTTGTCACACTAGCTTGGCTCCAGACAAAATTGTCTCCTCATATATGACTTTCAGCTTGAGGGCAGCTGGAGAACAAATTCATTATAACAATGATCTCCTTGTTGGTCAACCTTTTAGACGTCTGATGCCTGAACCCAAAATCCAGTGCGCTAAGGGCTGTGCTTGCCTAAGGAAAGATAGCTTTTCCTGTATTGCTTTGAAATGTCATATAAGCACAGGCAAAAACAATAGATTGGTAATTTCACTTTTTACTATGCATTGTTAAAAGAACTTACAGCATTCCCATGGTCTCCACAAGAACAGAACAAGTGACGTATCTATGAAACGTTTTATATTAGGCTTGTCTAGCCCTTCCTGACTAAGCTCTGTCTAGCAGACCAACTTCCTTCCTCAAATTCAGTAGTCAAGCAAGATTAAGAGACCTTGAGGAAACAAGATGAGACATCCAGAAAAATAAAAATAGATTATTGGAAGTAAAGAATCTAATACTCTTAGCAATTATATGATTATAAAATTGATCTTTGTACACTAGAATATTCCTAACACATTACAAGGCATTATAAATATATTTGTACAGAATGCATTGTAAGTATATTTGTATATTTTTATATATAAATATATATACGTAATATATAATCAGATCTCTATCATAGAGCAAACCAATGACAGAAAGCTTCTCAGAATGCTTTACTAAAAGCACAAAAGAGTGAATCCTTTTTCCATTGGTGTCTGTGGAAAAACTGAGCAATTTCAGTAAGGCCAGAGTTTTGCCAAGGTTCAAAGGAGGCAATCATTTTGACTGGACTGTGACCAAGTAAAGAGTCTTGCTAACTTGTATGGCACCAGCCAATTATACAAGAGGTAAAGAAATTGACATTACCTATTTCAGGAATATAAAATGTGAGGACAAGGACCCATATGAGTTCACCTTTTTCCATGACTGCCAAGTTATTCTGATCAAGAAGTATCTCAGGAAAAGCTTCTGCATTTTCTTAAGTATTTGAAGCCCCTCAGCTGTGGCTCTGGTCGGCCTTTACTTAGCACAAATTACTCCAGCTGTTGTACTGCCATGTAGAAAAGATTGGTTCCAAATTAGTCTCTTCTGATATGAGATACCAGCAAAATCGATTGCTCAGTGCATGCATAATGACCTCCCATTCCTTTGAGCTTTAAAATTCCAAAACTGCCATGAATACCTGAAGGGTTTTTACATACATAATGAATACATTCAACCACCTTATCGCACACATACATAATTCCCAGCCGAATTGGAGGATTGTATCATGCATGTTATTAAGAAAATAATCTCATGAATATTTCAAAGGGCCAGATTCCCTTCTCACAATAGGCAGCAAATAAAGATAGCCAACAGAAAATGCTAAGCCCAGGAGCCCCTGTACCCCTGTAGTAATTAGAGGCCTACACATACGGGGAGAAACTCAGACAGTTGATGTCATAAATAAAGATACCTAGAAAGAGATGAAGAAAGCCAAATAGACGTGCCTTGTACATAACCCCTGTATGTGATGAGAGCACTAGCCTGGGAAGCAAGATGCCCTCGTGCAGTCAGAGGAGATTCAAGCTGCATCAAGCACTTCTCGAGGCATTCCTTCTCCAAAGGGCTACAACTGCACTGTGCTAACCCACCGCAAGTGAGCATCACAGTAGAAAGATACAAAGATTCCCGTGGCCACAGGAAGAAGGCCCTGTGAACCTGCCTCTGAAGAAGAGACATTAAACTGAAGATTGGCTACACAAAGGGGAAATATTGCAGAAAGCAGGGAGCAGCAGCCAGGATTATGCAGCACACCTGTGGGAGCTCTGAGTCACCAGGTTATGTACAGGCATGCAGATGGGAACACTCACATGCCCCCCCACCAGAAGTTTTTGGAAGAAATTTGCTACAGGTCTCTCTTATGTGGAGTCTGACCCTGTGGAACCAGGCCATATGCTTCATCTATTTTCTGGATTCCAAGAAGACTTGAGCTGGGTGGTGGCACTGAACTTCCTAAAGCAGAGTACTTGTAAAATCACTTATATATGGCACTGCAGGAAACTAGGGACTTTTGGTGTCAGGAGGCAAGACTCCTTGAAAGCTTAGGGACTTTGAGAGTTGAGTAAGCACTAGCCAGTTGTTTTTATATTAAAATTTGAGTTTTAGATGCCTGAAGGTCATTTAATTTCCGCCTTAGGGATCCTTTCTAGAATCTGTACCACAATGAGTAAACATATTTTGTGGTTGTTATGAATCTGATAAATACACAGTAATTTCATTTTCCCAATAAAATTATCAGATGGGGGGAAAAAAAATCAATAATTTATGATTTTTTTAACTAAAACCAGGACGCAACAGTGTGATTTGTGCAGATCCCCACCAATTTCAGTAGGGCTTCCCATAGTGGCAGTTATCCTCCTGCTTAGAGTAAATCACAGGGCCAAGATCTAACAGTCTGAACAGCTTCACTGATTACGCACACATTGCAAGCATAAGCACACATAAAAAAGTGGGAGAAAACAGCTACCTATTTTTTTTCCTACTAATCTTAAGCACAGACTAAGACTAGCATTTTCAGGGAGAGATTTCACTTCCAGACTATAGTGAGCTATTAATGAAGTTTCCGTAATGATTTTAGGCAGCTCTTCTCCAATACACATCACATTATAATGTGGACAATAAATGCTTTTATTAACAAGCAGATGAGTCTGTCATTCCTATGCCAAGTAAGGATTCTCTCATAATTAGAAATGGCACATTCCCTAGAAGCAAAACTCTTACTGAGTACACAGCTGCAGGGAGCCTCTGTTGCGGCTGCACCCTGCTTCCCTCAGAAGAGGTCCCCATGGTGTGGAAATTATTTCCAGCAGTGTTATAGAAATAAATGCAGAGTAGATTTTAAATATATTTCTAGCTTTTATTTTGAAACAAGTTATGTACTGAGAGTGCAGTTACAGATTCCACCCATCCCTTCCTCTTTGGCTCTAAGTTTAGCAGCAGTATGCGCGATTGAAACTTAAAGGGGCAATTGATGGAAAAAACCAAACAAACCATAAAGCAATGAACATGTGCTTGAATTAAAGTGGATGCAAAGCACTTTCAAAGATAAGGATAAGTTTTGTAACAGATATCTCAGCATACAGCAATGGCATTATAACTAATGAAAGGACCTCAGGCAAAAGCACCCCGTCCTTCAGGAGGGTTCTCCTGAACCTTCTGTCCTCCCACTCTACCAAACCTAGCAATAACTCTCTCATAATGTCTGCTTAAACAAATTCCCTCATATCTATCTTATCTAACAAGAGCTACAACAGCTTCTTTTTTTTTGCCTTTTTTTTTTTTTTGCCTTTTTTAATAAAAATTTGCTCCCAAACTGGTATGTGAAGGGGGCTTAATAGCCCACAACAATTGCAACAACTTTTGGGGCAAATGATCTACCTAAACTCTTCTAATACTCTTCAGGCCAGACAGACCACCCTGGCTTTTAGCTAGAGACTTCTGCTTTTTGCACCCTATCGTGATTGCAGCTCTCCAACACCTTATCCAACTCCCACTCAGCCAAGTGGCAACAAAATGCTCAATGTTGAGACAATCTGGAGATTTTCCCTTGCTTGTCACAAAGTTTGTTGAATTTTAAAGTGTAAATCCTTCTTTTCAAACATTTGGGAAACTCATCTGATTTGCTGCCCACTAAGGTCTATCTCATTATATACAAATGTCTATTTACAGAATCTAATGTGAGCACATTTGCAAGGTAACGCGTGAATCACACAGAATCTACAGCTATACTTCTCTATTCACAATGCTGTCAATTTGAATTTTATATCAAGGAAGCATGCTGTGAATAAGATCAAGAAGGTCATCTGAGGGCTGTTCTAACATTTATTTTAAGGCTATCAGAATTTGAGGTAGCGTGCAAAGAAAAAGATTGACAGACAAACTAGGAGCTTAAAACTAGTAGTTTATTTACCTGTTTAGCTCCCAAGTGGTTTTTTCGGCATGGACAGCATTGATTCATAATCTATGTTAAAGATAGTTTGGTCTTCTATATTACCTTCTCCAGAACATGTCACTCTTCAGAGTAGAGTAATCCCTCTAGTACCAGTAGACCAGGGTAGGCAAATGAAAAATTCTAAACTATCATGTACTCAATATAATCTCAAAAATTGCTCAGCTTTTTGCATCCAAATCAATTTTTCTGTAACAAGTAATGCTGGCCCAAACACCAAGGTTATCATCTGCTTTCTGAATCTGTCATGGCAACAACCGCTTCTACCTGTACTGTCATCAGTGACTGCAAAAGAAAGTTTCTCACGCCAGTCTTCAGAAATGCTCCTTTAGAGTTCAATTAGATAAAGGAAATATTTTCTTCTGAAAATGCTGAGACACAATCCTCAATTTTTTTGCAGGCACAGATGGTCAGTGAATAGAAATATCTGGGTGAAATATTAGTATATTTTACTCTAATATTTAAAGTAGAGGTGTAGTTCTAAGCACTAATAATATCTCTGTTCTGTACTGAATATCATAATGAATGCCTATGATCAAATTACACCTACAAAGGTAGTTTATGAATATTATTTGTATTGACTAGGTTAATATATCTGATTAAAATTTATAATTTTTTTCAAATAGGTTATACAGACCTTTTTCTCTAAAACTCTTTATAGAAACAAACAAAAGAAAATCAGTTAACTCATAGCATCCCACACTTTTGCAGGCTCCAGTGGGTACACTTCCATTTTCAGTGCAGACAGCTACATATTCAGGAGTAAGAATGAAAATTTAAGAAATGACTGAAAATTAAAACCTCTCTTTTTCAGCAGTATTAGAAAACAAACTACCATCAAGGAAGGAAATTTGATTTACAGATAGAACACAATCAAACACATGGCAGTTGTAGGTTTTTACTCTATCCAAACAAAAGGCTGAAAAGCTGTCCATAAAATAATTAATGGAGCTTAGCGGCAAGTGAGAATTCTGGCCTCCCTTTTGTGTTTATTGGTATCCTTGTCAGCACATTAGTTAAATATATACAGTTTTGTTGTGAGATGCTGATAGCTTTGGACTGTATATATTGCTCCCAGTGGTTGTGGGCTCAGTTTGCGGAGCATATGCCTTCACAAACTGGATTTCCTCTAAGGAATAAATGAAGGGCATCCAGTATGCACTATTGCCATTATTTGATTACTTTTCCTGTAGTCCTAGTATTCATAACAGTTACTCAAACATTATTACTGTAAACACCTAAAGCAAAAGATGGAGAATTCCTGGTAAAATGGATTATTTTTTTTCAGGACATATGAAGGATTCAAGTAGTAAGTATTCAATCAGGAAAAGATTCAATTATAAGGACCCTCTACATATATCCATCATCATTCTAGCAACCTTATATCTTGTCTTTCTTTTGGTTTCTATCAAGGACAGCCATGTGTCGTTCTCTCAGTGACAATTCTGCACTTTCTGATGTCCTGCAGCATGGGCATGGAACATTTCCCGACTTTGCTTTCTTTTTGAGGGCTCACAACAGCTGACCCACAGTCCTGAGAAGTCTAGGACATACCAACATTACATGAAAGGTGAAAAGAATTCTAAGAAACTACTGGAAATAACTCAAAAGCATTTAATCTTGATTTATGTAGCAAGTTCAATTCAGTCCTTTCAAGACTCTTTGTTTATCTTGTCTGTCTTTTATACTGAGAGACAGTCAAAGCAAGGAATATTTTATGGCCTTATTCAACAAGATATTTAAGAATATAAATTGTCACACTTGCATGAGGGAGGATTTTCCCATGGTTTAATACTTTCTGAATCACAGTATATTTAACTGTCTTCTACAGTGCTGGGAAAGCCATTGGAGTTTTCTGTGATACTAATGATTCCAAATTATAAAAGATCAGTCCTATGGAACTAGACATAGATTTATAACATAGTGTCCTTGCAAATATACACTTAAGACCACTACGTAGTACTAAAAAAATAATTAAAAATTACATACTGTCAAAATTAATTAGCAATTAAACTGAATGAAGCATTCTGAAAAGTGTATTTAAAAATACACAAAATACATGTCAGATTTTGTAAGTAAAATAATTCTGAAAAGGAATTCTTTTTTTTCTTTTATCTCAAATATGAAGCAAAATCACTTTGAGTCTCATACTTTCCAGGTCCGTTTGCCATGGTGTTATACAATGGTAGTAGAAACATACCCTTAAATATAGTCTAGTAGTCAGAATGCTATCAATCTGTGTTGGATCTTTATTTATTTAGCTACTCAGTTAAGATTTTTTCATTGTAAGTCCAAGTAAAAAGTATGTCTTTCCTACAATAAAGAACAATGCAAGAGAAGGAATCTAAAGTAGAAAATTTGAACAATTACAAGATCAAAGATTATTTCTTTTATTAGCTAAATCATATTTGATTTTCTTCTATTTTTCCCTTTCAATTATTGGATATGAAGATTTTTTGCAACCATTTTAATCAACACTCTTATCCTACTTGATTGTATGCAATGGAGCGACAATCCTGTTTGTATGATAATATCTCCATGGTAACAGATTATAAAACATAAGCACAGGATTGTGATCACTATTTAGAAAAGAAGGTGGTTGAACATGAGGAAATCACACTCCCAAGTAATTTCATTTCCTTGGGATTTCAGCAATGACATTCAAGGACTGGAATGCGCTGTCAATCCACAAGTTTCAATTTAAAAAATACTAATTAGGCAATTTATATAAATTTATACTATAGAAATAAACCAGAAAATAAATTAATATCTTGTTTTATCACATTCATTATTCTGTCTTTAAGGTAAGAACAACCTTACTTATGGTTCACTGTGAGCAAAATCATGCAAATAATTTAATATTCCCATTTAAGTCAACTTGTCTGTGGGACCATTTATGCTCTTAAGGGGAAGCACCTATTTCACAGGATGTATGCCTTTAAAGTGTGCTGTATATCATATTTTTGGTCTAAAGTATAGTCACACAAAAGAAAGCAGCAGAGGCACCTGAATCCACTTAGCTTTTTGAGAATGCATAAGCAAGGAAAAGGATCTGATCAGACATTCCCTTAGTTTCAGTTATGGGCTATTAATAGGAGGAGACCAAACACAATATGACTTCAGTGGACTTGTAGGAAAATTGTCTTGATGTATGTTACTTAGCACTTTGGAGCATATTTAAGCAGGAAGAAAGGTGTCAAAGCTTTCTCTTCAATTCATTGCCTCTCACCTTCTCCTGTAAGGAAAGGACCTTCCATCTTTTCCTAATTCTGCACTAAAAAACTGCTGATGTTTTGATCAGTGATATCTAGTCCCTTTGATCCTGCAGAGCACAGATTACAAGAATTACAAAAGGAATTATTTAGACGAGTTCGCAGGAGGAACCTATGCATTACACCAATTCAGTGGACTTTTAGGAAAAATGTATTTAGATACATTATTTACACTCAATGAAATAGTCTGAGTGAGAAGTTTAGACTAAATACTTAACTTTTAGATGTATATGGCCAGATGAGAGACTCTGTCATTAGAAGTTTATTCGTACCGTTCTAGGATGTGTCCAAGGTAAGGAGGATGATTTACTTTCAGGAGCGACCATTTATCTCCACTGGCAGTAGAGGGAGCCGACACAACCAGGTTATTTTACAAAGCTTCAAGTTACATGACATAAATTCCAACCCCAATTGCACTCCAGTGTTTTATTTATTTACAAATAAACGGGACTAGCTTGCAGAAGATGCATTCCTCTCTTGGCACTTTGTGACTGAACGAGTTTGTGTCTAAATATCTGCTATTTTGTTCCTGCTCTATCTGTTTCCCCATAGACCCAGAAGTATATGATCATTGACCAAAGAGCAGACAGCCTACCTACATTACATTTTTCTTGCTGTAGTCTGCTTGAATTAGAAGCAGTTTGAAAGATGCACGGTTTCAAACGCTAGTTTATTTGCATTACTCGTGAAAGTCCTCCAGCTAAATTTCTACACAGCACGCTGATTATGTCCGTGCAAATGTGTCTGTGGAGCTTTTAAGCTTATTGAGACAAATAGTGAAAGAAACAGACAGTGAGAGCTTCCTGTACTGTGTATAACTAGATTTCCATCTTGGCTTATTCTGAGCTCCCTCAGTGAATGATCCTTTTAGCCATTTTCATATCATCCTAAACTCCGTGTGTCAAAGGTTGAAGAGCATCATTGTACTGATTAAAATCTCTAGTTCCCAAAAATATATAATCTTTTAATTAAATTTCTTGTAAAGCTATAGGTATAGTACCAGTTGCAATCTTAGAATGAGGAATGCTTTGGGCTCAACAAACAGTAGAAACATTACCACAGACTACATTGTGTACATGTCACATTTTCCATATAATGAAATAACTTTTTGTCCCTCTAAAAAGCATTTCTCATCTAGGAAATAACCTGTCTGAAAGCAAAAAGATCCTCGGGCAAAATTCTATGGACTTCATTATTCAGAGATCAGACTAAATGATCCAATGACTCCTTCTAGCCTCCACGGAACTTACAGAAACGACATGGCCTTAATGAGTGAAAGTGTACATATTTAATACTCTTTAATAGATTCACAGATTTTAAAGATCATTATGATCATCTGCTATGACCTTCTACAGTAACCACTTATCAAAACTTAACTTAATGAGCCATAAAAAAATTTCTTACTAAGAGACATATTGATTTTAAGACTGTAGGTGATAAGAATCCAGTACCATCAGGCAAGCTGTCCTGGAGGTTACTGCCCTTCATAATTATTAATTTTTTTTAAATTATTATTTTAATTTGCCCAAATTCAGCTTCCAATCACTTGATCTCGTTAAGCTATGTTTGTTAAACCCTCCCTTCTATCAAAAATCTGTAAATAAAAATCTATTGTAAATAAAAACCTACCACATTCATACTGTTCAATGAGATCACACACTAATATTTTGTTATTAGACAGTAATTCCTCAGTCTTCCACTACAAAGGAAACCCAAATCATGCCTAGTATTTTTCTGAAAAATTCCAAGTTAATATCGTTCTTCTTAAAAACAAAGTTACAAATTCAACTCACTCTTCACCAGCTAGTTCTCTAGAGTTTCTATTTGCAATAGTTCATTCATTTACGTAGGTGGGTTTTCTTTTACTTTGTTTTATACACTGTGAACATGCATGCAGATAGATATATGTATGTGTATGCATCCATATATATATTTGTATATATTCTGCTTGCAGGGTCTCTTTGCACTCATTTAAAGATGTGCAAATAAATAAACCCAAAAAGGGGCCATACAATTACTTTCAGATGAAACTAAACTACAAGATGTATCTAAAGTTCTCCAGCTGCAAATGGTCTGTGGGATCAGACTAGAGATAATTCCAAGATAAAAAAACACTGCAGTGTGTATCATCTGAGTAACAGGCCATTTAGGGCTTTCTGTATCACTGTTCAGATCAGCTCCTGTTGGTCCACACTACTTTCTAAAGTAGACATAGTCACTAATTCCACTGCAATCAATGTTGTTCATGAACCTTTCAAAATCTACCTGAAGACCTTCTGGTTTCCAAAATCACATGCATTATTTTTTCAGACACGCTGGGAGGTTTATTATGTTCAGCTGTCTTATTATGTTGGCTGTCTTAACTCTTACGTCTCTTACAGAGGAAAATTACCTTTGAAACTGTATTGATATCCTATGGATCTAACCTATATTTCTTTTTGTAAGATCCATAAAAATACCTTCCAATAATATTCACATTGGTCAAGTAGCCCATATTGCAACTTAATCCAATCTTTTAATCCTTTGCCTCCACCACTAGGATTACACTTTCACAGGTGAATTAACAGGAAGATAGAGCAGAAAGACCTCAGCAACTCAGCATGGTTCTTGTACTACGTAAGATTTTGAAGCTGTAACAAAAACTTCTTTCACTTTCAGGTTTTGTACAGCTGAGTACATAAACGCATACTTTTCCTGGAGGTTGTTGGTTGTTTTAAATATTTCAAAGGCCTTTACTTTTGTATTTTATCATTCGCAATGGAAAACTATCCCACTTGTTTGACACATTATGTCAATTACCACCAAAAGGTGAGTTATGGCTCAAATTTGGGAATGAACAGTTCAAATATGGAAAGGTCACCACATCGCTGATCAGGAAGAAACCAAAACTGTTGCTTCTCTACTAGGTTTTGAGGTCTGAAGTGACAGCAGTTTAAATTAAGGCTTACTTGTAAGGAAGCTTTATTTTAGTTTTCCTCTTTTTTTCTCATTCTCTTTACACAACTACTTCCCACCTTTACATTATTATCAAAGCTGTCCACACTTAAGGAAACTCACTCTCTGTCTGTCTTCAAATTCAAACATCCATCTGGACTGAACAACGCACTGTAAAAAGAATCTGGCATTGTTCCCTTACTTTTTTTTGCTTTGTTTTTAAATAAAAAGCTTGATAGAATTGAAGTTTTCAAAGCTGGGTGATCTGCTTTTAAAGTAAAACTTTATACTTTGCTTTTGAAGCAAAAGCTATGCAGACTCCTAAGTGCAGAGGATCACATCACTAAAAAGTCTCATTGTACGGTCACCATCTGCAGCCATACAAGAAACAGGTGATGCATCCAGATTGGCAAAAAAGAGACAAAGAAAAAAAAGAGACCAATAATGAAGAGAAAAGAAGTGTTGATAAAATAAGAGCTTTTTACTATCAGGAAAGTGGGAATCCTTATTAGCTGTATTCATTTTCAAAGATGATATCTGTAAGTGCAGATAAAGGTTCTGGCCACTGCTAATTAGCAAAGAGAAGAAATAAACTGTAATTTGCATCTGTAAACACAGGAACATAGAAATTGCCATGCTAAGTCAGCCTTGAGGTCTGTTTAAGTTCAGCTGTCTGTGGGGGTCTCTTAGACACTTCAAAGGAGGAGGATGCTTACTGTGTACTGATCAGTAGCTGTACTGACTGCAGACCTCTGAGACCAGCTGTGGATAAAGAAAAATCTATAATGAATATCTTTGTGTAGGCAGCTGCAATACAGGGAATCAAACCCTTTATTATATGGCTTCACTTCCTAGCAGAAGCATCGGACACATACTTTTCCAGCACGTCTGAATGCAGCAGTAAACATGAGTTAGGCCTGGTTAGCTCTTAGCATAACCCTGTGAACCTTAGCCAGCTTTTAGTTTCAATAAAAGTAGAAAGATTCAGGAAATGTTTTGTGTAAGTAGAAGCAGACAAAATATGATCAATCAGCTGTCCCAAACAACAGCCTGCACTTTGAATAGTTTTTGTGTGCTCAAGTAAGTAGATAGCCTAAACTATGCCAACAATCTGCCGACCATCAAGAAGCACAAAAGCAGTGAAGAGATGTCCAGACTGTGAACCCCACCAGCAGTGACAGCAAATCAGAAAACAACAGCGCAATTTGAACAGATAAATCACCAACAAGTTATTCTCTACTCAATCCTATAACTAAGAACAACTTAGTTGGGGACTGTTGAGCTTAGACAAGAGTTTCTCAAAAGACTCCAGGGAGGGAAATGTCATGACCTTGTACCAGCATCCAGGACCACCAGGGAACAAGGAAGGGCCCAGGGGACCCCACAGCCGGGCCCCAGGACCATGCACAGCCTGACTGGCACTACTCACACACTCAGCTTCTCTGCAGAACTGCAGTATCTCTCGTGTGGAACAGGGAAGTCGTGTACAAAACCACTACACAAACCTGGCCACCTTCTCTGCCTCACTGTACCACCTCCCTCATGGCACAGGGAAGTTATGCAATTTGTAAAATTGCATATATCTGTGATTAAAGTGCTGTGGTATCCAAATCCATTTAGCCTCCACATTTTCATTTGGTCTTCAACCATGACACCAAGATGGCAGATCAAAACATTTTCTTCCTAAACCTCCAAAACTCTTGTTTATTTTTCATAATTCCAGTAATAATTCATTAACAGATGCATATTGCCTTGACTTTCAAAGTCATATGTGCTCCTATATCACACAAATCTAAAGACTTTGTTATCATACGCATACATATATACATACACATTGATGAGAACCAGTGTTATCTTTTCTGATTTCCCTAATACTTCATGGAAGGGCACATGCATTTATGTAAATTCTTTACTGAATGAACACATTCCTTCAAGTGCAATATGTCCCTCATAGTGCCACTTATTACTGCATATGCAAATACTCCTATGAATGTTAATGTCATTGAGGATAATTACGGGTATTTTGTAATTGAAAACAACAGTGATAAAATATTTAACAGGTGAATTAAGTTAATAATTTTTTCAAAAACAATCTTGTGCTATCATAATACTCTCCTGCTTACACAATAGAGATAATCAAAATTCCAAGTGAAGGACTGCATTAAAAAAGGGAGAGAAAACTTACTACCCAGTCTTGTCTAAAAATTGGCAATACCTCTTATTTTATGCTAGATAGGCAACCAAAGTTTTCCAATTTGCATAATCTTTTGAAAAATCCAGCTGTATCCAGCTCGATCAACCTTTCACATCAATAAAAAACTAATACTATATTCAGTAAACCAAAATTCTCTCAATTTCAGATAAATAGATATACATCTCTACATATATCTACCTATGTAGAATGAGCTTGATTTCCATCAAGTGAAATCAACGCTGTCCTGAAACAATCAATTTTTAAGTAAGACGATTTAGGCTACGTCTGTTACTGGACCCAAGATGCATCCCAGTTTCATTTCAGGTCCGAATGTACACCTGGTCATCTCCTGACTTCCTTGTAAGGTAAGAAAGATCTAACCAACCATCAGTCTTCCCCCAGCCCTGGGAGAACTTGCCAAGGTAATCTTGGTGCAGCAGGAAATGGTTCTGAAAGTTTCTGATTGTACATATGTATCATTGTAGAGTATATTCAGCTCCAATTTTAACACTTTCTATAACTAAAATGTTTCAATAGTTTTGGGGGGTTGTTTTTCTTTTTTTCTGAAGAATTACTTTAAGCACAGTGGGCTGAGATTTCTTCGTTGGTCAATGAGAACGGATAAGAACCAGGACCCATGTTGCTGGAGGGCAACATAACAGTGATTCAGAACACCTCACTGACCTCAGTCTAGAAAAAGTTGGGGTTTTGATTTGTTTGAGCACAGGATGATAGAGGGTATTCTGAACATGGGGAGCTAACCCACAGCACTGCAACACTTCATTAAAATATGTGCTTGGGGGCTTTGTATGTCCCAAATGAAAAGTTTAGTTTCCTATCGAACTAAATGTTTCATGTTGTCCTAAAGTACTTTTCAGTATTTTTAGTATAATAAAAACAAATATAAAAAATTGAATTAGATTCCCTTTTCCTACACAATTTTTTGGTTCATCAGCTGAACTAAAAATCAGTTATTCTTACAGTCCTACTTGCAAGTTCATTAAAAATATTGGATTCCGTAAAATCCATTATATTTTGTATAATCCCCAGCTGATTGGCATTATTTTAGGCAGACTAGTTTAAGTCTTTATTTATCAAGTTTTGAACAGCTATTCCATTATTTTGACTGGGATCAAAGTTAGGCTGATGGGACTAGGGTTAATGGAAGTAGCAAGGTACACTGAGTAGTGCCGTATTTGTTTTTTTTAATCAAGTTTTTTTTTTACTTCTTTTCATGCTAAAATAAATAAAAATAGATGAATATAGCATTTTTCAGTGAAACCGAGGATGAAATTGTAGACAATTTAGAAGTATTGAGAATAAAAAGCACAATATTTCTGTGCAAGATTTGGTAGCCTACCATGGGGAATTTGGTAAAACTGTTAGCAAATCTGAGGACTTTATCAAACTGAGTAGGAAGCTTAGAGTTGTGCTTAATGATTCTATTAATCCAATCAACATTTTAGTGTTTAAAAGCTGGACTTAAAGGACTGAGACACATATTTCTGGCTTCCTTTCTAGTTACTCAGCCCAACCAAAACTTATGTTATCCTGAGACATGTCATTTCACTCCCAATATGAATTTTCATGTGGGATGCCTCTCTTCCTCATCGATTGTACAGACAGCCTTGAGTCACTAACTCAGACATACATGTCTAATTTTTAGATAAGATGAAACCTAACCTAGGACCTTACTTTTTCTTTTTTTTTCCTAAACTAATTTATAACTTTAATTATTCAGGTCTAAAGAAAAAGAAGTACATTCAAGCCAGCATGCCTACAGTATCCACACATGATGGCGTCCGAAATTTTATGAGTTTACATACAATACTATTTGTGCAATAATGTTTTTGAAAATACAGATTCCAAATACAATCTTTTAGTTATTGTTTACAGTTTTGCATCTCTTTACTGACAACTGCAGACAATTTTATGTAGATGTATCATCTATAACATTAATAAGAATAAACCAGAAAGGCTCTGATCTTTCCACAGTAATTTATTTCATTTTATATTCCTAAGCCATTCAAGGAATATATTTACCGACTTGAAAGTTGAAGAAAAAAAATCACGCATCCCTTTTTCTAAGAGCATAGAACTTCTACTTTCATTTGGAGTATCGATGTGGGTGAAAATTCTTTGCATACTCCCATATATATTTCTTCAAAGTTTAAGTATTATTAAATTGTAAGTGTAAAATATGTTCCTTACCAGGTCTTTCAAAAAATATAAAAGCTTACTCACTACATCAGAGTACAAATTCTGAACATATTCACATTGATTTTTACCTTTGAGACGTGTTTGAAAATAATGAAAAGAAGTGCAAAACAAATTCAGTGAGGGTATCTGCATTAGAGATAGTTTATATGTAATGTTGCTCTTTCAAAGGGAACTTCTTGCAAACATCCTACCTATACATATTTATTTAATGAAAACTCTGGCCTTTTTAAAGGAAAAGTGAAAAATGTAGTTGGTAGAGCAGACTGATTTGCTATATTGGAAATCAGGTTTCAAAACTGATTTGCCTGTATATAAGACTATTTTTTTTCTTAATAACATATGCTTAAAATAAAGTAAAAAGGAGAAGACTTACAACAGCAGCTTTTACTTTAAGAGCTATACTGTGGTATGTGTTACACAATCAAATCATGGGAGCAAGGGGGAGTAACAACGCTCCTTACACCACTCAGAAGTTCATTGAACCTTGTATACGGGCAGAGAGGTGTGTGTAATCAGTATCCTTGGAGGCTCATTTTCACATTAGTAACAGGTAATAACAGGAAGTTCGTAGCTGTGTAATTGCAATCTCACAACAATGAACTGTGGAGGCAAAGCTGAATGCTGCCAGTAAACACACCTTTCTGTGGGGTAGGTAAAAACTGGTCAATATGCACTTATAATCCAGTTTCCATACAAATAATTCTTTTACATTTAATTCAAATGCTGCTTTCAGTTCTTCCATCTTTTTCCTCCTTTGCTTCTTTTTCTCCTCCTGGCATTTTTTTCCTAAAATTGTTCTGTTTCTATATTCCACCTTCCTTTCATCTGACTTCTGCTTCTTTGTGTCTCAAATAAACAAAACAGAAGAAGATCAAAGAAATCAACAAAATTCTTAGTGAAGCTGGAAAAATTAATTTATAAGAGAGAGATTCAGTTTAAATAGCATACAACTAGCAGGATGAGGAGATAAGTGTTAACAGTGTATGAATTTTTAAACAGGAAACAGTAAGGAATTAAGGAGTAAGAGCCAGCAAACAAATGGATACGTGAAACATGACTACAGCTAGCACAGAGCTTAGGAAGACAATCTTTTTGGAGAACAGCATAAAGGGTATCTGGAAATTAAAAGCTTGTTGCATGGGAAGCATGTTGGATTCAGACTGGTGAGTTAGAAGCAAGCACGTGCAGGTGTTTTAGGCATCCATACGTGTTCTTGTATCTTGTAGAACAGAGTAATGTCTCTGAATCCCACAACTTGATTAGAACAAAAGTAAATTGCACAACTTCATGGCAATCTTTCATAAATTTACTACTTTAAATTATGACACAAAATAGTTCACCAAGTACCTTTTATTTTATACACCTTTGACCATTTTTTCTTAGGTACTTTTCATAGCTACTGAATATGATTATTTAGCTTCTCGATTATTTTTCTTTTAAACTTTTTATCATGCTCTTTATTCTAATCTAGCTGTTCCTCCCCTTCCACTCATAGACTTTTCCAGTTCTTAATTGTGCTTACTTCATGCTTCCATTCAGGCCAGACTGTGTGAGCCGCTATTCCATCCCTCTGTCAGTTTACTATCTGTCGACAGCAGGAATCTCTCTGCCATCCCTTCCACCTAAGGCTGACTTTTTCTCACTCAAATTTAAGAGAATGGAGGAGGTAGCTCTGAGCAAAATTCTGGAAAGCTTTGGCATTGCTGTCTTTTTTGGATGTAGTACAAAAAGGATGGCATGTATCAGGGAAAAAATTGGGGCATGAAAACAGAAAATTCTTTATGACAGTGAAAGGGTTGAATTTGAAAAGGTTTCAAAAAGAGATCATAGATGACTTTGAATCAAATTATTTCACAGGTTTCTTACTTGAAAAGAAATGTGTCAAATCATTTTCAAAGTATATAGCTTGATTATCAATGAAAAGACAGTAGGAGTCAGCCTACGTTCATAAACATGACAATGATTTTAGGTGCTTCAGCTCTGAACTGCTCAACAATATACCCTAAAGGGAACTGCATTCAAGTAAACACTAAACATCCAGCCATTGAGTGACAATTCCTTTATATTCTTCACCTGGGTTTTTCAAAAACAGAAATACCAAAATTCAGTTACTTCCTGGAGCACAGTCTGAAGTTTATGTAAAAATACAAGATCTAATGTCCTATATGCATATATGAGCTTTACTTGTCAAAATTTATTACATCATTACTATTATGTGTCAATATAACTCTTCTGAAAAAAACCCTATTAAATAAATAAAACATACAATCAATTTTTCTTAAACTTTATTAGGTTTTTTAGTGTATTTAACTACAAAGCTGATGAGTTATAATGAAACTGTAGGGTTGTTTTTAGTTCAACATTAATTGCCTGGTATGTAACTTGCAAGTTAAATTAGATCTTAATATTGGCTGATAATGAAAAAATGGATCACAATAATAATAACAGGAAAGTCATTATGATAAGATTAATTATTATAATCATCATGTCTGTCAGTATTAAAATCATGCAATGGTATTAAAGTGCTACCATATTAAGGTCAGCTTTAGTCTCTTGTAGAAGTCTTTGTAACACGAAATTTAAAGCGGTGGAAAGAAAGTAACAGTGAAAGAGCATGTCTTATGCACACAGAATGTTTTTCAACTAACAGGTAGCTGGAGATGAAAAAGTGACTGATATATATTTCCTGAGCATTTTAATACTTAGTTCATTACTCTATAAAAGAAAATGTAAGAGAGAAACTCTTCCAAGCTGCAGTTGTCCTGTCTAGAGTCTCTGAGTCACTCAGACTAATTTAAGTCTCATTATGCAACATATTTGTTTAGGAAATAAGAGTACTAAGGTGCTCTTTAAACTAATTGCTTTTACAGAACACAGAAATTTTCTCTGAGTAACATAATGAAGCTTTATGAGGTAAATCAGACTGAGACAGCAACAGAGGAAAAAAAATCTAGTTACAAGAAATGTCAAAGAGAATTGGTTGAAGTGGTAGGCATGATCTAAACTACTCCAAATGGAAATGTTGCAGCACTACCTGAATGTCTAGAACAGGATAAACAGAGGAGAGCATATAACTTGACTCTCACTATGGCTTTTGAGCCAAACTACCTTCTACCTGTTGTTGATACTATTTCTTTTCTTAAATAGGTCTCTAACAGGTCAATTTTACTTCAACCAAATCTATAGAAGGCACAAAAACAAGTAGGAGTCCAACCTGGAACTAAAATTTCTTCCTTTTTTGGATGCTGCGTGCCATCTCAGAGTCAGTATCAGAATTCTTTCCAATCCTGGGCCCTTCATTTTGTAGGCAATGGAATCCACGCATTCCTCAAGTTTATTAGACCCATAGATGACAGAGATATAACATTGGAATGGGTCTTTTTCCCTTCAATATTAATCAATGGAGCTGATGGGATGCAAAACAGAGAGCATACTGTGTCCTTCCTGGGGCTCCTCAAATACAACTGCAATGTGGAGCTCCACCAGTAAGGCACAAGTGAGCCCCTGTTGAGTATATTTAAAGTGTGATTCATTGTTTGAAAGACAACTTTTTTTTTAAAAAGGAGTTTTTTTGCCACAACACCATCCAGTAACCATTAGATACTCACAGTGCAATACTGAATTCAACTTTTAGCATACAAATGTAGCATAATTACCATTTATGCAATATTATGAAAACCAGCTACATAGTATAAGGTATATACATTTTCACATAGGTTAACAGTACAACAAAAGCAAATTGGTTGTAAAATAATACTACAAATTAGCAAGCTGTGAAGATCTATCCTTTAAATCTCAGCTTAAAGAAACAGAAGATACTGCTTTCTTATTTCAGTAAGAAAGGACACAGTATTGCTGTAAGATCTTTTGTTCTGAAATGATTCTGGTCCTTTATTGCTTTTAGTTAAACTCAGCGTTAAGTACAATTTAAATATATGATGTTCCATTGTACTTGCATTACAGTATGCAAATATAAATAAAATTACCACAAATTGGAGAACAATTAATGAGATTTGTTTCAGGGACATTTCATCACTAAATGCTGTTTCCCTGCCAACCTAGACATGAAGTATTTAATTCTAAATGACACCACCTGCTCCTACCTATAAGTGAAATGAAAAAGCTGCCAAGGAGCATGTTGGGAATTAACTTGCAGCCTTCCCTTTAATCAGGCATTCCTCCATAACGTTGGAAGCCAGCAATCTCATGGAATGAAAAATACCATTGTAGTATATGTCTGCAATTCAATTTCAAAGTCTCATTGTGATGTCTGACTTAACACATTTTTTCTTTACTATTTTTCTTTAGCTGCCAGGTGGGTCACCAACTACTTGAAGCAAAGACATACTAGATAAATACCAACACCCCATTCTGACAAGGACAGTACAGTTAAACAAACATTTATAAATGAAGGCTCCTCTGATTTTAGCTGGTTTTAATTTCAAGGCCTATACTCAAGCTTTCACTTTCAGAAATATGAGACTGCAAGGACACCAATGAAAGCAGAAAGACATTTTAAGAGTTAAAAAAACTTACAGTTTAAAAAACACATAGGAACTTGCTCATACAAATGACTTCTGCTTTGCACAGCAAATGTAGCTTTGGGCAACAATGTGTAAGGCTGGTTTTGGGGGACGTTTTTGTTGCCCTTGAGCTTGTATGTTCCCTTTTCCCCTAACAAACTGCTAATAAAAAAGTAAAACCAGTACACTGTCGTACATTTTGTTCTATGTCCTTAACATCACATTTGATATTTAGTCAGACTGTTTTATCATCACATATAGAACTGCCTTAGCAAAACAAAAAGTCATCATACAAGCATTTTGCATGATAGAAAATAGCAAGATAACAACCTTTTCACCTCATGATTACTGGCAAGAAAAGTCGTAGTGATGTTTTGCAACAAGCCTTCAAAGCCTGTTTATATCTGGGTCTCCTTGCTGAAGTGGCTACGAATACTTTAACAGCTACAACAAAGTCATTTGCCCTGCTGAAGTTCCTCATCCAAACAACCGCAACAAGTTTAGCAGGTGTGCTGCATGTTTAAACAGCACGCGTCCCAGGTTTTATGCCCAGTATTTATTCATGTACACAGTATGTGTTTCTGATAAACTCATAGCCCTTGGTGTCATAAACATCACACTGTTCTGCACTGAAGTGAAAGGGAAGAAGGGCAAAAAGTATCACCCGCTGAGGAATTAGAAGAACAGGAATACAACCTTCCTCTTTTCCTGAAACAAAACACAGTCTCCTCTGCGAAGGTTGGGTTTGCTCCCCACACATGCTGTGTTTTCAAACTGCTGCCATTAAAAGTGTTATCTGCTACCTCAGCACAGTCTCCTGATAAAATATTTGCTAAAGTCAATGGCTGTTTCCCCAAGAGAATTAGTACTAGACAGAGTCAAAGAGTCTTCAGCCTGACCATTTAGATGCTGCACAATATTATCCTATGTGAATATTTCCATAGTTAGACATACTGTTCAGTTGGGTATATAGCAATGATCCTTTCTTTTGCTGCTGTGTAACTGAAAACTAATAAAAGACCAAATTCTGGATATCTCAGTGCTTCTTCAGAAAATCTTATTCACAATAAAGTAATAGCAAAAGTGGGACAAACAATTTCACTTAGCAACTCCACTCCAAAACCAGAGGATTTTTTTTTTAATGTATATGCAGATATTCGTAAATATGACTTAAATGCATAGGGTTCTCCCAGCAGAATTCACAGTACTAACTCATTCACCTAAAGTTCCTCCTAAAGGTACGAAAGAGAGCTGGGTTCCTAGATTGTGCTGAGCACAGAAAGTCTAAATCACAAGCAGGAAAAGGAAAAGAAGGTATGGTGAGAGTTCTGCCTCGTGCATGAAATAGGGTAGCCATTCCAAGTCACACATCTAAGACTCCATGCCTGAATTCCTGTGTTTTAAAGCTCAGTTTTAACCCACTTCCCATACTTTAATGCCAACTTTTACTTTTCTGACTGTGCAGAGGTCCAGCTTCAGCAGTAGGGACAGACAGTGGGCACCTTTGCCCAGAGTAGCTCATAGCTCAGCAATTAAGACACTCACAAGATGTGGAACCGAAGTATTCAAATCTACTCAGGCTGAAGAGAGCCTTGAAACCATTGATAAGTGTTTATCCTAAGTTTATCCATGCTCTGAGCATTTCAAAAATCAGGAAAATCAGAAATTCTTGAAGCCCTAGACAAAGGGAGCACAGCTCTATGTATCCAAGGAATTTTTTGCATGAAAAAACAGGCACCAGTAGTGTCTTAGGCATCCAAGCAGTTTAAAGAGGAGTCTCTTAAATCTTCCTCCTCCACTCTTATGGCATCTAAACACATTGAATATCTGGTAGTGGCCAGAAAATACCCTCAGGAAAAGCCTAATATTCACCACTGTGTCACACAAACTGTAAATGATTTTAGCATTCAGCTTGTCAAGGGAACAGAGTCTGCCATAAACAAATAAGCACTGAAATGCCACCAAAATTGTAGAACATTTGAGATTAGGAATAATTCAGGAATTTGCATCAGTAAAGACATTTTAGCATTAAGTAGAAGTTGCATGGTCTCTTGAGATATTGCATATGCACTGACTGTATCTCTCCCTTAACAATCACTGACAAAGTATTAGAGTGCTGGTGCATTACACACTACATCTACAGTAGCAAGAGGCAAAAAAAGCTCAGGGAAGTCAAATACTGAAATCACAGAAAAATGGTATTAGGTTTGAAGAGGTGGGGGAGTTGAAAACTGATAGCTCATAATTCAGGGTCAGGCACTTATTTTTAACCTACGGGCTGAAATTCTACTTTATGTCATGGAAAAGATGAATAGTTCCTTCAGGGGGTACCTAAAAATTGTTTACTGTTCTCATCACTTTGCCACAGTTAATACTCACAGCACATAATATATTACCTAGCAGCCTAGAATTATTGCTTTGCAGCAATTTCATAGTGCTTACTTCAAAAGAAAGCATGATACATGCCACATAGAGGATGAATGATGACAACGACAAATAAAAGATACTTTAGTGGTATTTTGAATTACGAAAACTTGCAGTCCAGTCTCTTTTGTCCTGCACTTGTCAATAATATCTTAAGGCCTCTTTAGTAATTGCTATTTCTAACTATAGAAGATATTTAAATGGACCTCTCACCATACTTTAAAGCATTTCAATATTTTAAATATAATTATGCTGAAGACAAATGAAAAATGGACATATAGACCCATTAACTGACCTTCCAAAGGTCAAATAGAAAATCTATAACAGACCAGGACATTGAGTGCAGCTTTTCCAACTCCTATTTTGGAGCTTTCTTTCATCTATCTTTAAGTTTGTTACTTGTCTCATTTTCCCACTTCTTACTTTTCAGCTTAGAATTTCCCTTTCTCTGAAAACAATTTATAAAAAGATGCAGTTATATGAAATGATTGCAACCAGCTTCACAAGTTAGAAATTCAAATACTGAAGTTGTCCTTTCAGTGAATTTCACATATTAAGAGGTACCTCCAACACTTAAGACTCTTTTTAAACTCTGTTTAAAAGACCTGAAGTATTTTAACTCTCTAAACTCTTTTTTTGAAAGAGCACTCAAAAAGCAGCCAAAATTCAATGTCGTACCTAATCTGAATCTTCATCAACATCATATGGCAGGCTTTGTGCAAAATAACACTTCATGGAAAGAATTTCATGTTGATATTAAGAAAAGAAAAGCAATTAATCATCCCCTGTATGAAATGTTCCGCGGTCACTGTCATATGCAATTTTATCAGCTGTACTGAAGCCAAAGTACATTCTGAATTTCATACTTCAGGGCAGGAAATGGAGAACCTATACAGCTGTGTGGATTACGATGAGCTCTATTCTGATCCTTTGTGTTCCAGTAAAGGTTTTAAAACTAATACATTAATATAATCCAATCATTCCTGATTATCAGTTTCATAGTTTATTGCAGTTTCAAACTTGTGTGTTGATAAAGCACTGGAAAATCTGGGAGGGGATTTTCTGATGGCATGTATAGTAAAATTTCCTACCTTTCTGATACCTCTGGTTTATAGGTGCAGTTTCCATTAGGAACAACATCTAGAAACTGCAGATAAATAGGGTAGAATATTTTCAGACTTGACAGAAAAATCCATATAATGTCAGATAAACTACAGGCTGTGTTAACCAATATCTCCAATCACCATTGTTTACATACCCTCCATCTTATGTGTGTTATATAAGAATAGGCCTAAATAGCATTTGAACAAGTAAAAACCACACAGATATGTATAGCTAAAGCACGTTCCGATGTCCTGCTAAGACTCATTTTTTCTAAGTAGAAGAACAATTCATTGTATTAACTCTTTTTTTTTTTTCCCTGAAAGACATATAAAGACTTATGAACAGAAATGGCCAGCTTTTTAAAATATCTATCGATTCATGAGCCTAAATGAAACATCAGCATCTAAGGTAACTGCATTGCTACGAGTATATTAAGTTCATTAACTAATTCACAGTTAGTAAACTCTAGTAGAAAGCTGTGCTTGAAAATTGGGGGTTTAGAATTTACAGAAAAAATATTGATTTTTTAGGAACTAAAGGCTTAATTTAAGGATACAATATTCAGGCAAATAAGGAGTCAAACCTTACCTTCATTCAAGTAATTTACACAAACTTAAAGTACTACACTGCCTGTCCTAAAGGAGTATTGAAAACATACTATCCAGCCAAGAGAAGAAAGCAAAATACCCCTGAAACTGAGGTCATGTAGCTGAGAGTGAGAGGGCGTACTGGTTTGGCAGCACTGAAAGGAGATTTTGACTAGAGCTGCGGTAAGACAGGCAGGCAGGAGAGACACCACAACTGGGACAGGTCTTCCAGGACTGTAATTACATCAAGGACCTCAAAGTTACTTGGGACTGGGGGATATGAAATGCCTTAGAACTTGCCATTTCCTAAAGCCTTGTATTTTGTGTTGTGCCTTCTAGTTCTGCAGTACAACTTTCTACCTGCCTGTTTCATGCAGGCAATTATACTGTATATGAAGAAAGAAATCTTTTCTCCAGAGATGCACAATCCATATCCATGTACTTCACAGAGGCAACTTTAACCAAATATCTGTTTATGAACTAAAACTCTTTTTGAAGTATGCTGGGAAGATATGCATATCTAGACTGCATTCACAGTGAGAGGTTTTTCCCCAAAATATTTTTGGTCCTTGTTAACTACTTTGCTGTTGCTTTCCTAGTAGCCACAGTGCAACCACTGGTCCTTACAAAACACTAAAGACGCTTCATGAACGTGGGCATCATGGACACTTGGAAGTCCCAGGTTTTACAGTGGCAGAGCAGATCAGGGGACTGGACTTGGAGAAGACCATGACTTCTTTCTAGCCCATTTGCCACACTTTTTGTCGACAGAAGACAGGGTAGGAGGGCTGAGGATGATGTACATGTAGGTTTCATCCAAACATCCTGTTGGGATGTGGCTGGGCACACACCCAACCCTGTGATCTGGAAATAGCTGGCATCCCACACTCATTAAGTGACTGCCAGCATTCAGTCCTTCTGTTGTCTAAACCTGTCCAGATTATATCTGTCTCACATGGTGCTTAAAATGCCGGTAGCATCAGGAGTGAGGTTATGCTGGTGCTAATTCTAGTGAGCTGCTTCAGAACTATGGACAATATGAAACTGATAATGACTAGAAAAAAAATCATAAAAAATTTCAGAGGAACCTCATAAAGGTAGGGGAATAAGAAGCATGACAACAGATAAAATTCAATTTTGACACAGGCACAATATTCCCCATTAGAAGGAACAATGGAAACTACTTATATATACTGCCTAGTTCTAGCAACTGTAATTACTCACAAAAAAGACAATACAATTGTAATGTAATAAAAAAGTAAAAAAATTGGCCTGCTGAACTCTCAGTACTGACAAGGACATAGAAGCAAACAAGCCTATATGTCATCAGAGAATAGTTTAAGTCACTGCACTAAGAAATAAACTGTGTTTTTAATGTACTAGGTGAATGTATTTGATTTCAAAATCATTATACAGCAACCAGTACAAAAAGTCACAATTTTATAAGTCTATATCTACACCACAACAAAATCTGTCCTTATCTCAAGTATTAGCTAATCAATGTTGAAATGTTGCTGGTGTAAGGTATAAAAATAATTGCATTAAGAAAGGGTGAATCCTGCCTTATTTAGAATGGTGTCATCTCCTGTCTGGGCTCCTTACCAAGTAGCTACCATTTCCATTTAAGTACAATGAAAGTTATGAAAGACTTGGAAAGGGCCTATTGATTTCCAAAAAATAGCATAGTGATAATCTACTGGGAGATCTGTGGTTTTATTCGGTAATTCAAGTTAAAATGAAGATAGATACATAATGATGTACCTGCTGAGAATGAAAAATTGCTCATAGGATTAACAAAATCACCTGTCAATTGTAAAGAAGAAAAAAAAACCCACACAAGAAAACAGGAAACCAGTAGCGTATCATTTTCATAATGCCTTCAAAATCCATTTCCTTTGTCTCACCGCTACTTCTGACTATGTTTTAAAAGAAGTCTGCATGTCCAAGCAAAACATTCTGAATACATATTACATGTTTTGGACATACTTTTTATCAAATCTTATCTAAGTACATTTTCAGCCTCTGGGCTAGGTCTGAAATGAAGAAATGTTAAGTGACCTTTTTCTCATATAGTGTTTTCAATTTGCTATATTTTTTTTGTTTTCTAATGGAGAAAAAAATATTGGTAAAGTCCACAGTTCACTTCCCAAATCCAACCTACTACACTCCCAAATCCCCAGTGAAATTATACGGCTTCTGTGAATTGTAGAGCAAGACATATCTTTCATCTAACAAATGCAAGCTTGCCAAATGTGCAGTCATAAAATTTGAAGACTTGCAGAGTTTCTGTGCACTACCATAGACTACCTATACATTTCATAATTTTTTTCAAGCTTAATCACACTTCTAGACTTGTGACTCTGTTTATGAATTTTTTCAAACTTTATTTTCCTCTTAATCTTTTTAATTGGGACAATATTTGATTATTTCATACTCTTCCATATAGCTAACTAGTACTTATCCAGGCAAAAATATTTCCTCTAGATATTTCCCATGAGCTATTACAGGAGCATAAGACGCCATGTCACTGTAATTGCTATTAAAACATAGAGTTTGTTTTTAGTTACCTATCAAGTAGTGTGCACTCTAATAGAAAACAATGACAACAACAATAATAACAGCAAAGGTTTATTAATTTAAGCACAACTTATTGCTCAATATGGCAGAGGCATCTGTGTGTAGTGTTTTCCTGCAGCCATATAAATATAAGCAAAGAATCCTCAGTTGTGCCTGGACAACATAACTATGGCAGAAAAATCTATTCCACTGTGTTCAGCAAGGTGTATTATAAGGAAGAATTTGAGATAAGTAAATTTCCAGTTTTAGAGATTTGGATTGTCTCGGATGTGTATACCAGTTCAGTGCTTCCGTGAAACTTAACTAAATAAATGAGTCAATGGAATCTAATTCTGGAGTGGAAATCTCACAAGGATACGTAGCTTTTCAAAGCTGTATGAGTTGGCTTCTTGCAGTACAGCCATAAAAGCTGAGAACAGCCTCTCAAGCAAGACTTTTTAGAACTTTTGGTACTAGTTAGAACTGAGACTGTGAATCAGAAAATGTAAAAACAATAACATGAATGCGTCTGAACTTTTTTGGGTACATGGAAGATTCCTTGCAATTTTATTTTGCATCTGGGGAAAGTTTCACGTAGTTCCTGTTCTCACCATGTTGGTATATACTTATAGAACTAAATTTCAGTTTGGGAATAAATTCTGACAAACAAACCTGAGTTTGTAGATCTATTGTACATTAGTAGTAGTGGTTAATAAATAATTTTCATTTATTCAACAGTTAGTCTAAAAAACAAATCTCTTTCTATCTTGGTGGTTTCTAAATCTCACTTAATGCAAAACGAATTCTATATTGATGAGAATATGAAATGCACTTGTGAAATTGAAAGATTACAACAAGTCCAGCCTGACTATGACAGTATTGCCAACATTATGCTCAAAACTCATGATTCAGGTCCTGAAAATCAATTATTAGTTCTTATATAACATAATGCTTTGTATTTGCCTTCTGGCTTTTGAACTGTATTTCCAACTCCTTCAGTGTAATTATGAGTGCTATAGCTTTCCTCTTGATAAATTTTATTGCAGTTCTGCGAATCCCCTCTTATTTGTCAATATATCTCTAGTAATATAGAGACTGAAGTAAAGAAAATACTACTAAAGTAATATAGATTAGGTTCTATGATGTTGCATATAGTATATGTAGCCTCAAAATGAAAATTAGTCTGTGGTCACAAATTGGATACTATATTCAACCAAAAATGCAGACTTATTTTTTTTATCAGCTTCACTTCTAACTCTTTTCCTATAACTTCTATTTGACATATTTCTCTCCAACAATGCGTATTTACTCAATGGTTATATATCCTCTTCTGCTTCCATTTTAAAGCTGAATTTAATTTTTTATTTTCTGACTATTCTTCATCTACCTTTGCAGTTTGTCTTTGGTAATGCAACTTTGGGGAATCAAGTATCATTTGCAGTGTAATTGATGCACTCTACAATTTCTCTCTCATACATTTAATGAAGAAAACAGACATAGTTTGGTTTGTTTTTTTTTTTTCCAAGTCTTGTTTTCTTCAAAGTCTTCTAACTTTTTAGAAATGCAATAAAGAAATATGTGACAGCATCAAAAACAGTTTTTAAATGAAAACTTTGATAAAATTATGTATTTGGTACTTCTCCTCTTGATATATATATAATATATACTATTTCCTTCCTTCTTAAGTGAATCTGAACATGAATTAACATCAGTTATAACCAAGATTTACCAAAACACTTCTCCACAGTGAACATTAACAGAGTTGCATTTATGGGCAGATAACAGAAGTAACACACTCATGACTGAGACCTTACATTATCATTATCTCTATATAAGCACATTTGAATTATTTGCAAATGAAACCGAATTCATGGAAGCTTATTTTTCCCTTTCAATTTCTATTTAATCCTTTACCATTCACTTAGTAGTTTTATGCGGATTCTACATAGTACAGTGGTATCAGCGATGCAGACCACTTCAGTGAATCTTTCTAAATGCCCTGTAACTATGGGCTATTTCCAGTTTTAAATTGCAATGTGTTCTCAGGATGTGCCTGTTATATTCAAGTACAGGTCTCTTTAGCAACCACTTCAAAGGTCAGTTCTCACGCCCATGGAAACAAATTAAATGAAAATGTTAGAATTATTTAACATGTATTAATTTTAATGTGTAAGCCTACTGTTAAAAATCAGAATAGTTACATTGCCTATGCTTTTTGAAAGTCATTATCTGTGAATCATATTTTTTTATGGAATTTCCCTTTATGACACTGATACTTTTTTTCCATTTGTTGATATAATTCACTATTTTCTGTCAGCTAATACTTCGAGGTAACTATCAAAAATTGGTGGGAATAAAATATCTGGAACATAAGTAGTTGTGTCACAGTGGGATTCATTGACTCAGCAATGAAGCTTGTAAGAGAATGGGAGCACAGTATTCTTAACAGCTGTTCTACATTTCTGAACTTCACTCTCCCTAGATATTTACTTAGCAATTAACCTGCCCAAAGTTAGAAACATGTGAACGGTCCATATGCTCCTTCAGATCTCATTTGAACAATGAAATCCAGGATCACGACTAGTCAGATACTACAGCTTGTCTCATAGGTATGGATAGTAGGAAAGTTGTAGATTTTGCTCCCAAATCTGAAGAAATGTTTCCATTTATTGTAAAAATTGAGTTATAAGGAATTAAATAGAAGTAATGTGCCTGGCAGATCAAAGTCTGAGATTTGGATGATTGTACAGCACAACACTATCCCTCTATCTTAGCCTGCTAATGTTACTCATACAGTTTAACATACAAGTACCTTGAATAACTTGGCTTGCAGAGAGACAAAAGAAATATGAACAGTGCAGAAGCAGATAGCATCCCAGAGGGTGGAAAATAGATACGCAGAAAATGACTCATTAAAGGATGTCTGAACCAACCTGTTTTTTGCATGCACAGGGAAAAATAATAGTCAATTCCTTGGTCTGTGCTAGGGGTGGAGAAGATGGCAACTTCACGAATCACATGATTACAAAAATCAGCTCTGACTATACCATAAATAACACTGGGGGATTAAAAATATTAACTCAGAACCATTAGTAAATTTCTGTGTCAAGACTGCAATTAATGAAGTATACAGTAATTAGCCACCAAAGCAATGTGATATAATTTTTTTTTTAAAATAGCCACTTTTTTCACTGATAATATCTTGGACAATTTGCACCTTGGGAAATTAGCATCTTGCTAACCTTGGACAGACCTTTCCTTTAAAATGTATGCAATTTCCTCTTCTGGGCATAAGCAGAACTATCATTGTCAGGCTAAAACATCTATGACCAGGTCAGGTGCGATATAGAAGAGTTTCACTGAACTGAAATGTTTAAGACAACTTGAATTTTTAATATCCTGATCTGTCCTCAGAATAAGTAGATATTTTTTCTTTTAAAATTCTTTTAATTTTTGGTAGACTAATACCAATGACAAAATGAAAGCAGAACAATGGGGAAAACAAAAGCTTAAGAACATGAAGGGTAAATATGGGTTTTATGCTACCATCGTCATCCTCTACAAGGACATAAGAGGGGAGGTGGCTGCATATTTTGAACCCCACAGTGCTGAGAGAATGAAAAGCAGTAACAAAGAGGGGACAATGATCCAGGCTACACCATGAGAACGAATTACAGTTAGCCTAGATTAATACAGCATTTTATCTTTAAGAAATGGGCCGATGTCAATCCCCAGTGGATGACTAAGAATATCCTAGATTAAAGAATATCCTTCCTGGACAATGGGACTAAGAAAAAAAATCATTAAAAGACAAAATGGAACATATCTAGGCAACAATCCCCGACCCTCTTTGGAATACAAAATTCAAGCCTTCACTATTTTCTTTTGTGGTAAATGAGTTTTATCATTTACCAACATAGACTCTGTTGGCTCTATATGAAGTTACTTTGCCAATAATAAATCACAGGTTGTTGCTAACATTGGAAAAGAAATGTTCTGGGTTGCTATGTACTCTTCAGTAACACAGAGTGGAAAGTATAAAATTTCTTTCATCTGCCATATTAGTTGTCTTAACAAATCCCTACCTACAGGGAGTAGATGACAGATTGTCCCCTTCCAAGTTTATGAGAAGTATTTGCAGGACCTACAATGTGGAGTTCAGCAAAAGCACTAGGATTACAACACAGGTTAGACACCCGACGTTTTCAAGATGTGTGTATATGGCTGCATGTCATCTTGAATTAGACTATCCTCCTGGCATCTGCGGCTAATTCAGGCATTCTTGGCTTGTTTCAGAAATACCTATAAAAAGTATCCTCACTGATGCAGTGGTTGAGAAGATGATAATCTCTTTCAGTGTCCTAACTAGGATGGATATATCAAGATCAAGTCCTCACACAGAACACATGCTGTAAGAAGCACACAGATTTCAAACACATTTGTTTGCATCTCAGATAAAGCCAATAGTCCCAGGTGCATTTACCTCACTCTGGTGGCATCTGATCTTGGGTCACTTGCCAAAAACTGGAGAGAAGCTGTTTCTTAGTAAGCAGGCTCCTGCCTGCAGGGTATTGATCACACCTCCAGTTAAGCATCTGCCATGCTGGGGGAACTATTTTATGTAGTTCATGTATGTCCTTGTAATTGTCACTGAGATAATAGAAAGAATGTAATGTGAAGCTATCTCAGTCTTCTTTCAAGACCTACATCTGATTCAGGTAGACATCAATTCCTTCATTCATCGAAAGTGGTGACAAAACTGCCGTTGCCACCATCCATAGGTATCCATCAGCTGGCTTCTTCTGTAAGTTGGCTGAATAACTTTAGGGTAGAATGCAAGTCCTGCAACTCAGGAGCTGTAAAACTCTTGAGAACATTGTTGACAGATGCAACATTGAAGAAAATCGCCATCATTTTATATCTGAAACAGATCTTTATTAAGACTCTTTCAGGGATCCCCTTTTTCTTAAGAATAAAGAAATAGCTGAGAATAAAGAAACCTCTTCCCCTGAAGTTTAATAAAATCTCTTCTATCAAATCTCAAGTAAAAACAACATTTACATCTTTAAAAGGCTTTCATGAAAACAAAGATGATGTTAGATGTTGTGAGATAAAAAGTATAGTTGGGTTGCCACCATACATAACTTTGGCTATTCCATCTAACCACTAATTGAAACGTACCCAGCTCTTTTGACCCCTATTTCATTTCCTCAGTAAAGCCTCTTAAGCTCTACTTTGCTCAAGAAAAGGTGTTATAAGCTTCAATATGATGAAGATCTGGAGGACTGGCCCATTGCTAGATGGACAGAGCCTAAAACATGCAAAACATAGCAGTAAAATCCATATTGAAAGGGGACTTCTAACTAAAAGCATTCATTTCAAAGGGCTGGAACATTTGATTGTGACTGACATACAAAAAAGAAGTTGTGGGTTTTTTTCTTTGATGCATTAAGGCTAAGCTTGAATGAACAGTCTCAACGTGTGCAGGGCAATTAACATTACACTGTCACATACACAAATAAGAAACTAATGTTTCCATTACTGTATTGATAAATAGATGCAGTTTTAGAAGATCTTAACACCAGCTCTCAGAACAAGTTAAAACTTCAGTTTTCTTGAAATCAAAATAATTTTAATGAGACTTCTTTTGAAGTTTTTACTTTTCAGGGACAGTTGCAGGATCTGACCATAAAATTACACTGCAATAAATCCTGGAAGAAACACATGACAGATTTTAAAACATTCAAAAGAAGCACAGCTACTAGATATTTAATTATATCCCCACTGATTATTTTAACAGAAGCACCTACTCCATATGTAAGATTTGTTTTCTAAAATGCAAACAACCATCTCTGTGCTACCCATAGCTGTCTAAAAGTCTAATTTTCAATTTGTCATTTAATAAGATGCAGTTCTACATTTTCACTTTGACAATTTACAACCTTTTGGAGGTTAAACCAAAGGCAGTACAAAATGTTCTATTTCAGTTAAATATCAAGTAATATTATGCTCATTCAATTAGTATGATATTCAGTAGAGCCTTCTAATTGTCTGGATCTTCAGTATGCTGCACTGCAACAATGCAGATTCAAAGGATCTTCATAAATTCAGGTGAAACTGGGTAAGTCACATAAAGGGGCTGATGGAAAGGGAATCCTGCTCTATATTACTCAGTGTGTGTGTGTCTTAAAGTGTTAACTAGTTGCAATGTTGAATACACACAGCAATCTCTTCCTTGGGAGAGAAAGCAAATAAGGTGTATTGATATTCTGAAGTGTCTTGTGACATAAAGCCTGTTCAGACACCTTAGAAGATCAGGTTCGTACTGGGAATGCTCTCAGTCTTCAAGAAACCAGTCACTCCAGTACAGTTCTTGTTCCTCTCAAAAGCAATAAATGCATGTGTTTTCATGTTAGTAAAGTTATACAGCAGTAAATGATGTCTTTCAAAACTATTGGCTTTTACCTTAAAGGTTATGCTCACCTGTTTGCTTGATATCTTTTATATGAATAGTTCCATGCAGTCAGCACAGGATAGCTGAAATCCCAATAAACAAGGGTGGTGACCTTTCATTACTTGTAAACATAAGGCAAACTCTATCAAATATTCAACAAATTCTCTTAGAATAGCACCTGTGTTCTAAGCCCAAGAGGGAATTTGAGAGCAAGCAGATGGATGAGGTACTCATATCAAAATACAATCCCAAGAAAGAGATCAGTGCAGAAATGCCAACTGAGATTTTATTTACTGTTCACTCAGTGAGATACACAGAGAATAGGAAATTGAAAATACAGATGTGATGGGAATTATACATGAAAGCACCCAATAAAATGCAATATGCAATGTACTCAATTCCACTTCTGTGTGTGCTTATAATATACTGAGGTATCAGCAACCTCAGCTTTCTTAAGATACTCTGCCTATCAAGGATAGCTTATACACTGGTTTCATCATCAGACCTCCTCTTTGAAAATGTCTCCTTTCCAATGAAACAAGGTAGAATTGATATAGCTACATCTGCAACAAATAGCATTTTCATTCTCTTTTGGCCTCCTGTCATTCTAAACCATTCTAAATTGAGAGAAGTAAGAAATGTCCTGTAAGGTTCCTTTTGAAGTTCCTGAATTTCACTGGGGACCTTCTGAACTAAAATGGATACGGTTGCTTTTGGGTAGAATATTTGTAGCCCTTTGTCAAGACCAGAATTAAGAAAAAGCAACCTTTTAAAATACATTGTTTTACTGGAAAACCTCCTCTGCCTTTGCACTTCAATTCTTGCTCTAGATAGCTCTTACATGGTAGACGTCTCTGGATTTTTTCACAGACAGTTGCAGAACACTGTGAATCCAGCAGCCACTGGTGCTAAAACCAGCCTCATCAAATTCAATAGCAATCAGGGTTTGTGCATGCAAATATTAACATACAGGTTTTGCCCTCAGACTTTAACTGCACAAAAAAGATGTACTTTGTGCTAAGGAAGAAAAAAATATAAAAATTTCCATCTAATATACTTCTAGTCCATGTCTGCTAATCAATGTCTTCAAAGAACAAGGGCAGACAAAAAAGGTTTTATAAGAAACCTCATTCAAGAAAAAAGAAGTTTGCAAACATAAATTTCAAAACATTAGAATGGCAGCTCCAATGTGTTTTAATATTCTTATATCAATTAAAAAAATAATTTCATTTTCTTCTGAAGCATTATGGGCAAACTCACTTTTAGAACTTTAAGCTCAAGAAACTGCATGTGTACCTGGCCTAACACCAGTGATTATGATGAAATTTGTAACAGAAAAAATTTTTACATGAGTAATTTTTGCTTTTGCATTTCTCTAGATACTCCTTAGAAAATATTTTGATGAACTAGGATGCTTCTCTTATCTGAACATAAACGAGAGGTTGAAGCCTTGTGGGGAAAAGCTAGTAATAATTTATATAGTGCATATAAATAAACACTTTCTTAAAACAGGATCAAGAACATCATACAATGTTCTGTCTATTTTGTTCACTTAATGTGATGAAGAACCTCTCTGAATTGGCAATTCTTAATTAACAGCTCATTCCTGAAGACATTTTCTACTTTGAGAACCCTCACTAAAGGCAGTGGAAACACCTGAGATAATTTCAATACTTGCCCTGTAGATTAATACTTGTAGAAAAAAAAAAAAAACAACCAAAAAAAAACCCCAAAAATGTGCTTTCTCACAACAACTCAAGCTTTTCTGATAAATCTTGCTTATAATACTCCAGTAGCATTAACATAGCATAAAATGAAGTACATTTATAATATCTGGGCTGAGAAACACTCTTCAGTACTTTTGTAATGTGTAACTGATCTTTCAATTATTAGCAGAGATGCATTCAAGAAGGCAGAAGATTAAGAAAGGATTAAAGCCAGCACAGCACTTACATTCTGGAGCTGTTTCACTTAAATAAAGTGCAAGTTTTATAATTTCTGCTTTTCTTAGCACTCCTCAAACCCTAAACCATTACAAAAAAAGAAAAAAAGAAAAATACACAGATACATTGGATTTCCTGCTGAAGAGCAAACGTAGTGCTAATGCAGCTGCAGTACAGATGTTTTTTCTTATACTATTCCACTGAATGCTAAACAGATACTCAAAATATTTGAAAGCTTAGTAAAACAACTGAGTCTAAAAGCCCTCTGCATTTATCAAATGGACACATTCAGGATATCTGGATGCCTACCAGATTTTAAGAGATGAAAAAACAATAAAGCTATACTCAGGAAAACACTGAAAATAAACATAAACATACATTACACATAATTACATATTTATATTCTTACTATGATTAAGAAAAAAGGCAAGAGTCTGATGGAAACCACTGGGGGAGAAAACCGGAAAGAACAGAGTCACTTGTGTGTAATAGTAAAACGATTTCCTAGACTGTGTAGAACAAAATGAAACAGGCATCCTACCTTTAAAAATGTGCAAGACTTGTATTTACTACTAAGTCAGAAAGGAAAGAATTTACATTGAAATTCACACTGAATGAACAGATTTAACTTTTGTGAATAGTGATGAGCTAGGACTGTGGTATCTCCTTCCTCCAGTTAGTATGAACACTTCCAAAATAGAAGTGGAAAGTTTGCAATTTAAGTGGCCTCTCATTTGGACACCAGTTAGGTATTGCATCAGACTTAGTTACAGACGTTTAACATGGTATGATACTGTGACACAAAGGCAGCACACGGAGGCATCCGAAGGTGCGGTGGGGTGCCACATGTTCTTTTGACTTCTCGTGACCTTTTAAAGCTTTTAAAGTACAATGACATCAAGTTATAAGCATTCACTTATAACAAAAACCTGATCCAGAGTCCACTCGGCCCACTATTGCTGTCAGAAAGAGTGGACTATGGAACCACAAGTTACTCAAAACTTCTCATTCGAACTCAGCACACACGACATGACAGAAACTCAGCAACAAAGCGTGTACAAACAAATGTGGTTCTATGCTTCTGGCATATGAGCATCTACAACATTACACATGGTAGCTCAGGCATGACCATTAGTTATCTTGCAATGCTTTTCAACATTTCAAATTTAACTCTTTCTTGAACATTACTTTTCAATGTTCAGAAGCAATCAAATCATATAGTATTTTGCCAAATGTAAATGATTTCTCTTGAAGGAAAAAATACTCTCTCGCTTAATAAATTAGTGGATCGTTAGTTATTGCTGCAAATAGTTTTGTTTTTCCTTAATGCTACCTTGGTAAAATCTCTTCAAGTAATACTTGTAATTACTATATTTTTAAACAATATTCTGATATATTCTTCCTTCTTTTGCCAGAGAAATTATGCATCTTATGCACATGGATTATCTTAAAGTATTTAGAGTCTTTTAGCCACTGAGGTAAGGAAGCTTTAATTTCTTTTGGAATTCTAACTCTCACAAGGAGTTACAACTCCAGAGCAAGTTGAATGGGGATAATTTCTTATCAGGGGAATTAATGACCATCCCATTCTTGAACAGTGCTGGCATTTTGCTGGTGCTTTGATAGAAGATAGATTGCTTTTTGCTGCTTCTTGTTCTTAAAGGCTTTGCACAACTAACAGCCTTTCACTTGCAGCCAGTGTTTGGGGCACAGGAAAGTCTGAAGATTATTATCACATCCCTGTTCCATATTATGTAAACGACTGCTAGAAAACTCACACTTAAAAATATGGATTCGAGCCCGCAGAGCAAGGCAGATTTTTCCATGCGTGTAAATTTACAAGGAAAAGAAAAACGTAAAATTTGTCAGATAAACTTTTAAATCATTTTCTGTTCGGAAAAATGTTTATTTTGAGCCATATTGATAAAATACAGAAGAATCTAAGGACAAGGAGCCAGCCTAAGTAGGAATGAAAAGCCTTGAGTAAAAGGGAGTGTGCAGCCACTCTGCACCAGAGCAGATTAGGAATCAAACATTGACAAAGGGAAACCCTTTAATGCCTCTTACCCCCAGCATCAAGGCAAATTTAACCTACCTCAACCCTATACTAAACCAAATTTATTTCCCTCTCTGTTCTAACACAGTTATACTCACGGTTGCCCTGAACAAGGCTAAATCAGGTTCACACATGCGGTACACATCTACGCAAGAAGATTACCTGATACCAGAGGGACTCCTGAACTACCACAGACTATGAATGAAGCATCCTGTACAGCAAAGTTAAAAGGCCCTAATCAACACTGACTTTCCTGTACAGGCAGAAAATGGCCTTCAAATGTACCCAGCGTCATGGGTGATGTTGCAGAGGCCTTTCTGTCTGAAACATCTTTCCAAAATCAGTGCTCTGGCAGTTCTCAGGTGTGCTCATGATATTCCATCTGATAATAATACATGTAGCCCTTTTACTCCTATTACTTCCATTCATATTGTACAAATAACTAGGTAATATGCTCTAGAAAATAATTGTGTAATAGAAAGAGAAAGAATATCTGCAGTTGCTCTTTTCCCAATCTCTAAATTATTTTAAATTATCAACATCTTTACATTCTATCTACATATTTCTCTTTCACATTTCTGTTCAAACAACACTTTCCTTTTCTTGGACATGGAGCATCCTTATACACTGTTAACAACTAGGAACAGGGAAAAAATGAGCTTCACAGCATGACATAATAACTAAAATGACTCACTTCAGATATGTGAATTGCACAGTCTTTCTAAAATACAGAGAAAAATACTAGAAATTCTTCCTGGATTTTCTACAAGTGCAGTAAGGCTCTATAAACACCAATTGTCATTTTGCAAATATTGGCATGGCTTTAATGGCTAATAAAGAAAGTGACACAGAAAAAAAATGGAACTTGAATCTACAGGGTTTTATTGCGAAGTATTATTTTTTGTGAGAAATGAGCTTTTGGAGAGCAGCGCAAATCCTATTTTGTGTGTACGCTTTAGGGTTTTTTTTCTATAGAAGACATGGGGGGAAGGAATCTGAACCTCACCTTAATATAATGCCAAGGTACAGCCAAGGTATACTCCTTGACCTGAGAACTGGAGTAGTCCAGGGCTCCATCATTTACTGTGACTGAAAGAATTTTTCAGGACTCTGTGTCATCTACTTTCAAACAATGGGTAAAGGCTACAGCAATGACATCATCACCTTGTATAAGATCTCAAACTCTGAAGTCTTTTAGAATATCCATGTTGAATGCATTTGCAGTTGTCATTGTTTCTCATAAAAAGCACTAGTAAATGAAGTCCTAGTTGTTTTGAAATAGCTTGTCTTGAACTCTACATCCACGCACTTTTAAAGCCTGTCATGTTTGCATATATTGCTAGGGAAGAAAAGGAAGGAAAATTCAATGCTCAGAAGTGATTTATTTTATATAATTATGAAAGAAGAACATCTACAGGATAAACATGGAGTCCAGCATTGACCATGATATAGGAGTAAGTTATCAATCAGAATATTCTGTTCCCTTTCAATTTTGGTCACTAACTAACTAAAATTCAAGATAATGATATTTCTTGTGAATTCCTTCTAAGAGATAGTTTTCTGGTTAAATATAGGACTGGATTTTCTAAAATTTAAGTAGTAGTCAGATAAAATCCGTATGAGGTCACAGCATCTCCAAGTTTCAAAGTAAGATGAGGGTAGGAAAGCTTTCCTGTTCCAAAACTTTACTGTGAACCTACATCCTTGTTTGGAAAGTCATGGTAAAGAACATAATGCCTTATGAGTATTTATAATAAATTATTAAGTATATAATCAATTATCTTTCTTTCCAATTGAGATTACTTTATAAATGTGTACATAAGAAGCCTAGTATTCCCTGGAATTTTAGAAGGTTACAAATTATGGGTTTTTTCTACAACTGGAAAAGATCATTTAAAAAGCTCCAGTTAAAATGTTAGTGCAAATGTCTATACTCTCCAATTATTGTGTGAACTCTGGCAAACATTTCCTTTTGTAGTTTAAAAAAGGAAGTCACTGAGAGAAAGTTTTGGCTTTATTTTTATACACAAAGAATAAAAATCAATCCAACAAGATTTATGAAAGACAAGCCTGATACTCTTATCACCTTGAACTAATTTGACAATTATCTAAAGCTTTTTTAATATGTCTACAGGAACAGTATTTTTAACTTCTCTTTTCTTCTTTTTTTTTTTTTTTTTTTTTTTAATTATGGGTTTCCTTACTGTTGTTTTGGCTGACAATAAAAGATCATTGCATTATACCTAGACTGCTATGTATTTGCAACCCCTTTCCAAAACACAATGAGAAGAGAAAGAAAAAGTTTTGTTCTTCATTTTAGTAATAGTCGCACAAAGATAAGCCCATACATTTGTAGTGAATTTCATAAACATCTGTGAATAGACCTTTTTTAACACTTCTATTGCTTCAAACAATCATGCTTTCTGTTTTAGGAGGGGAGGGGCTCAGTGCATTTTCTTCCATAGCATACCTTACAGATATTTTCTTTGCCTCTTGTACTATCTCTGCTCATTGGACAAGAGTATGAATGACCCAGTGAGAGAGTATAATAATCAGGGTATGGTATAAAAGGGCAAGCAGAACCTGGGGACACTCCACTTGTGCTACTGCAAGAATACGACAAGCTTCTGATGCAGCCCAACATCATCATTCTTCCAGTCACTGCAACAACTGATTGTTTCTCTCTGGCCACTAGATTAATTTATTTGTTCAAATATTATCAATTAATTTTATGTCATTCTCCATTACTTATCTTTCCCTCCTGTATTCATCTATTTTGTCTTCTTGCCTGTGCCTTTCTTTTCAGGTGCCCAGTAGTACTCAACACTCTTCTGTTATCTATTTTCCTCCTTGTGACATCTTCTGCTCACATTTCCTTTTTCTGTCTTTGAATTTCCACTTCAAAAATGTACCCACATAGTACAAACAAGGGACCTGAAAACAGGATACAAGCTATATTTCTTATATTTCTATAAAGGCACACTTTAAAAAAATAGAATTATTATAAAAGTTGAGATAGCCAAACCATGTAACTGCAAGGCGCTATCGTTGCATATTTCATTCTCCTATCCACCCTGCATGAACTTACACTGTCACAAGTAAAATCAGACTGTCAGCTGTCCCTTTTTTGTCTGAGAAGTGCCCAAGGACTATATCTAGTGCTGTATAAATGCAAACAATTAAAAAGATAGGATTTCTGCCTTGAAGATTATACAGTGAGGAATAGAAAAGAATGGAAATGAAAGCAAGACGAGGGGGAAGAGAAGGCAAAACAAGCATTAGACACACAGGGAAAATATGAGACACATTTTAGTGGTAGCTGAATAGTACTGATAGTACTTTGAAATGAGAACAAATGGGGGAGTAAAAAAGGCTGAGCTGGAAGTCTGCACTGGAAAGAGAGAGAAGGAAGTGGATTTTGCAGAAAGAGATTGATGATGTTCTAAGTGTTTTATGAGTATGGACTATGAAGTTTAAAGAGGATTTTCTACAATAACATAACTCCCAGCTGGGCCAATTTTCTAAATTCATGAAGGACATTCCTGTCAGTTTTACTGTGTTGGTCTTGATGAAAGCTTTTTTCATCTAAGTATCCCCCACTTTCTGCCCCCCCTACCACAAACCATGACCACTAAAAAACGGCTATGAATATTTCAAAGAACTAAATGGCATGGATGGATTAATATTTTAATTCAAGTTATGCTTGCCTTTTATCGAGATGTAACTTTGAACATAATAAATTCTGTTTAAAGAACCAAAGGCTTTCATATTCTATATTTTGCATCCTTTTTAATTATTTATTTTAAGTTCTTTCTAAACAGTGGAATGTTTATGGACATAGTCAATGGCATGCCAAAAGCAGAGAACAAAACTAAGATCGTATCCAGCCTACTCCTCTGATAAATTTTCAATCTAAAACAAAGAAGAAATCTGTTTTCCATTGCCTACTGTAAACATTTGTGCCATAACTTTCCTTCAATAGACAGATCCATAAAAAGAGTACTGTACAGTATTTACCAGAAAAAATGTGAAGAAATATTTTTTGAGACTGGCTGCAGGCAACAGCTGAATTATAGCAGTCTGGCCAGTGAATGCTACTGGGAGTGTTCACAAGACTAGAATTCAACAGGACTAAGTGATTCGCTCACCTCCTTCTGTGACATGATCACATTTATTTCAAGGAATTCATTGACAATAAAGTGCAGGCATGTCATCATATTAAAAAAAAAACAAATTGAAAAGGCTAGCAGCCAACAAAGACTTTGCACTTCAAATCAATTTGGACACACAGTTAAAATCTCCTAAACTTAACAAAGGCAAAATTGAACTATAGGGGCATGAATTTTGCATTTATATCATGGGAAGTTAATATTTCTGATAATAACCTTCAGAGAATTTCTCAATGCATTTTTAAGTTAGTAGCTCTTTCAGGTTTTATTGGGTTCACTTCATTACATCAAATTGGGTTCAGTTCATTCAATCCATTCATTGGTAACCTGGGCCGCATTAGACAAAGTATTGCTGGCATGTCAAGGAAGGTGATCCTTTCCCTCAGCACTGGTGAGAGATGTCTGGAGTGCTGGGCTCCTCAGTACAAGAGAGACATGGACATACTGGAGAGAGTCCACTGAAAGGCCACGAGGATGATTAAGGTACTGGAGCATCTCTCCTGTGAGGAAAGGCTGCAAGAGCTGGGCCTGTTCAGCCTGGAGAAGAGAAGGCTCAGGGGGGATCTCATCAATGTATATCAATACCTGAAGGGAGGGTGTAAAGAGGACAGAGCCTGGCTCTTTTCAGTGCTGCCCAGTGACAGGACCAGAGGCAATGGGCACAAACTGAAACACAGAAGGTTCCGTCTGAACATCAGGAAACTCTTTTTTACTGTGAGGGTGACCGAGCACTGGCACAGGCTGCCCAGGAGATTGTGGAGTCTCCATCCTTGGAGATATTCAAAAGCCATCAGGACATGGTCCTGGGGAACTGGCTGTAGGTCGCTCTGTTTATTGGACCAGATGATGTCCAGAGGTTCCTTCCAACCTCAACCATTCTGTGATTCTGGGATTACTTCCTTTACCAGTGGTACCAACCTAATCCCACTTATCCAAAAATCCAAAAACTTGGTATTTCCTATACTTTCCCACCTATGCTTCTCTATCTTGCTTTACATGGCTACACACACTCTACATGGCTATTACACATAATGTAATATCTACAGAAAACTGAGTGTTAGCATTCAGCAGTTAACAAAAGTTAGTGCTCAAGCAAGCAAAGACTTCATCTTTTGTTTCTTCAAGGAAAAAAAAATTAATTCTTCTCTTCACATTTTATTTTTCTTGTACTATCAATCTATGAGCCCCTCAAGGTGCAAAGGATGTACCCTGAGGGTACATCTCTATTTTATTTGAGCAATAGTTAGTATTTTGGCAACCTCTCATAATTTAGACACTACTGTGTCAAAGAGTTTACAATGAGGAAAATTTCAGAATACTGTAGAGAAAAGCTATCAGCAGTCATGTTGGTTTGGGGTTTTTTTCTTTTTTTTTTTTAAATCGCATTACGCTAGCAATATGGAATACATACTGTCTCATGCTAATGAGAGCTATGGTGAAATTGAGGCCTTGCTGGTTATAACTTGGAAAGTAGAGCAAAGCAAAATAGTTCAGCTAACAATAGAATCTGTCCCAAACTCTTGGCCTATCTTTGAAGCTGAAACAATAATAAGCTTATAATAAACCAGCAACATTCTTGCAGTATTCAGGATTGTTGTTGAGGCAGGATATTCTAAAGTGGCTATGGTAAACATTGCATCTCTGCCAGCCATTGATGGTCCAAGGATTTTCCCTTGAAGATCACAGAATCACAGAATGGCTGAGGTTGGAAGGGACCTCTGGAGGTCACCTGGTCCAATGCCCCTCCTCAAGCAGAGCCACCTAGAGCTGGTTGCCCAGGACTGTGTCCAGATAGTTTTTGCATATCTCCAGGGATGGAGACTCCACAACCTCCCTGGGCAACCTCTTCCTCCTTTTGGAAGCACACCGACAAACCTAGTAAATTCCAAGACTTAGTTTCTTCTCTCCCATGTTATATACTTTCCTGCTTTTGTTAAGTTGCAATATTCTATAAAAACTGGGTATTTTTCTCTCTTTCAGTCCAAATTCTTACTTCAGGTAGAGGTAATGATGAGATAAATGTGAAGCGGCACGGACCTCAATAGAGCTGTGGAGATTTGTCGGCAAAGACATTTCTAACTGTACTTTTGAGACCAAGTATTATACTAACACTACATTGTATTTCATCTCCTCCTCAACGTTTTTTAACTGTGAAGTCCATGCTAGAGATACCATTTTTGTGGGTTTTTTAATATATTTCCAAGCTAATTTGAAACATAAAATCTCCTGTATTAAAGAACACATAGCACTGACTTCTTGTTTGCAACAGTGCATAATATTCTTGCAGCAAAAAGTACTTTTAGAATAAAAAGAGAAAAAAAAAGGTAACCTATTTTTTCTTACAATGGTATATTTCCAAAGAGTCATATATGCCTGTACACCCTTAGAAACCTAAATTATAATTGATTCATGAATCTTTTGTTTTTTCATACTTCTTTGCGTAGCAACAGAAACTCACAGATATTCTGTATTTGCTAGTTATGACTGTTCTGTTCCACAAAATATAAAAAAATCCATTTAAGACACCACTGTGGTTTGGCAGTCTTAGAAACTGAGTGTAAGAATTTGCCACATGGTACAAATTAGTGCATTAAGGCAGGTCGCAATTTGGTTGTGGTTTCTTCTGTCTTGTTTTTGTTTTGCTCAGGCCTCACAAGTCATCAGACTTACAGAATAAGATGTCTTGCATATATGGGCACATGACGGACACATCTGCACATCGGCATGTGCAGCAATATGCCTCAGTTATGCCAAACTGTATGACAGAAGAGAGTTTATGGCATTTGAGGCTGTCAGGGAATATGCTATCACAAGACATATTCCCCAGCTTCAGTGCATCGTTGCTGCCTTCTTTCTACTCTGGTGTTGTCCTCTGGTGAAAACTACAGGTAGGTCCTACAGTGAGAGAAAAAGTAAGCATCTCATACATCAGTTGGCTTTAGAAATCAGGGACACCTTAAGATCCTCATTTTGTTTTGCTGTTATTTAGAAGTAGAAGCAGTACTTTCTCCCATTAGACATTATTTAAGCTGATTGTAAATTCCAGTGTCATCTTTCTAGTTACAAAGTTGCAATATAACCATTAATATCTGCTATTTGTGTGGAATACCTTGGCACTGGACTGTTCACAGAGTACAGTGCTGATCACCTCTTCTATTAGAGCTCTTAATCATAAACTATTGTCTGAAGGTCAGACTACAAAAAATACAGTTATGTTCTCATGGCTCCCCATTCTGTTATAGTTCTTCCTGCACTAATCAGATATTTACTTTGCTACTGAACACTGAAAGGTCATTTAGAATTAGTACTGTACTTTGAAGTATCTCCTCAGCCACTTCAGCTTATGCAGAATTGGGCATGGTCTCAGGCAGAGACGGCCAGACCCCTGCCAGCCCTGTTTTCTCCCCCATCAAGAGCCCAATGCCAAGGACCCTTCCACACCCTTCAATGTGGAATCACTGCGTGAGTATTGCTCAGATGCCAAAAGGACAGTAGAAGGCTTGGCTTAAATATCAGCTGGTCACAGCTGTTATCTGTTTATTTTAACAATCTTAATTAAATAATTAACAATGTTTACTATTTGTATACTAATCTTTCTCACCATATTTAAACCAAACACAGGGTGCATTAGGTTGTCCCACAGTCATTTGAAAACAAGTGAGTGATAACTGCACATGAAAGTGCTCTGACAGTGGAAGCAAGTTTGAGAAGCATGAGGTTTAACACTAGGTTATCATCAGGTTTATCTTAATTAAACAGTTAAACTGTGTTTAAAATTAAAAACAAAATGTACAGATCATTTCAGTTTTTCTTGTGCTTTTCTAATTTAGAAGAAATCAATGAATACAATAAATTTTTAATATAATTGCAGTGCAGCCCTCCCATTCATATTTCAGATGTAACACATGAAAATATCAGGTAAAATGGGAAAACCCTGTATTTTCATCTGCATTACAAGTATTTCCTCCATATTCATCAGAAACCTTTCCTGCATAGTGTGAACTTAAATGATAGACAAGTCTTTAATGTACCTGGAACATGTACATTAAAGTTGACTATGCAAGAGAAAATCATTAAAATCACCAGGAAAGGGTCTGAGGGTGGCAATCAATGACAAGTTAACACTTGCAAAACAGCAAATCTCATTCTTGTGTGTTTTAAAAATGGAATTGTGACACACAGAAGCCAGTAATTTTTCTCTATGCAGCACTCATGAGGCTTCCCCTGGAGAAGTGTGCATGGTTACACATGATACTAAGAAAGAAGCACAACAGTTGGGAAGGAAGTAGAGAGTAGACGACCACAAATGATAATTTCTTCAGGACTTATGAGAAAGTGTTGAAAGAATTGTGTTTGTTTAATTCAGAAAAAAGAAATCTGAGGGAAATATAACAACTGTCTTTTAGTAAGTAAAATCAAATACAAAAAGGCAAAGATTAACTGTCCTCCATCTCCACTAGAGGAAGGACTAGAAGAAATCAGATGACTGCAATGAAGATCTTGGTTTGTGAAGAAAAGCTAACTCTAAAAATAGTGAAGGACTTGAAAAGACAAGGAAATTGTTAGATCTCCTTCACAGAACAGGTTAGACAGGCATCCAAGGAGGTCTGGGTATACTTGGTCCTGTTTCCATGCAGGCAGTGACCTAGGTTGTCACTGAGCTTTTAAACAGCCCTGCATTTCTGTGCTTCTTTGATATCTCAAATTCGAAGCAGAAATATATACCTCCATTTCAACTTTTTAAAGAGAACTACATATTGCTTGGGAAGAAAAAAAAGGAACTTATCAGAAACAAAATACTATAAATGGTAACACAAACAGTAACTTCAGCTCAAAGAAGTAATAAACTTTAATTCACAAATATAAATTCTATTTTGCAGTATGCAATTTTATCTGTGGTATTTTCTAAAAGAACACATTGTCCTTGTGTAGTTTGGTTTGAAAAGAAAGAAAGAAAAAATTATAGAGCAAATTAGCATTTGTGTAGAGTATTTACAAAAATAGCACATGAACTGTTTTGCCTGGGAAACTCACTATGAAACCTCACAGCCAAAACTGAAACTCTACCGCTACAGGACTATGTTAAAGCACTTGCTGTGAAATCCTCTGTAAATGAACCATACCCAAGATATTATGAGTACTTGCCCATCTATAATCCCAAAAGGACTGTAATTCAGGACATATAGAGAAATCAGTTATGCTGTATGTGCTAAATAGTCTTTTCAATGCTTTTCAAACCACTTTTCATGCACTTTGTCCTACATCTTTGAATCAGTTGAATAGGGACTTGCTGGAGAAAACATTTCCACAATTAATTTCTTGTTTGTTTGGGTATAATAGCATGTCATGAAACACTCACTGAACATAATTAGCTCCTTTACACTACTAATCCAAACCTTTTTGGATGAAAATACCGGCTTGCCAGATGGTGGGAAACAGCATGATACCTCGCCAACTGGGAAATCTGAGTTCAGGTTCACAGGCCACGGGACAGCAATGGCTGTATATGATGGAAAGGATACAGGAAGGCCCCAAGGGCAGGGAGTGAAGACTGCCAGTTAGATGGCTTTTGCTAAACAAGATGCACAGTTCTTGCCTCTCTCACAGTAAAGAGTTATAACAACGTGAGGAATGCAGTTGGGTAGGAGACAAAAGCAAAGGCATCCAGTAAAAGAAGACAGTCAGGTTAAACTGTGCTCAGCTCACAGAGGTGGTCATTAGGAGACTATCACAGGTTACTTATTCTTGTCTTCTTCCTTTTCCCCACTCTTGCTTCCCTCCCTTTGCCCCCCCCCGCCCCCGTCCTCTGCCCAGTCTACCTCTCTGGTGCTACTATGAACAACCAAGAGAAGAACCACTACACGAAGAACTGTTCACCTAGATGTATACAAAACAAAACACAAAAAAATGGAAAGATACACAAAATTTCTGCTAGAGTAAACTGGCAGAGATCAACAGAAGAGAATATATTGCACTGCGTATTTGTTCATTTACAATTTTGTACTCTGCTTTTTAAACAAAGGAAAAACTTTCTGTGAGCCATTTCGTTGTCGGGCAGCCTCATAGCTGAGGTTCTGTGCAGTACTTAAGGGAAGGCAGCTTTAACTGAGGCAGGTGGGGGAACAAAACTATAACTGAAAATCATTATGTTTGTCCTGCAAACTAAAACTCCTGGCCAAAGCACAACACTGAGCTTAAGATGTCTTAACTGGATTCTGCAGCCAGAAATCAGAAAATCTGAATCAGGAGGGCTGAGTCAGATTGAAACTTTTTCTGAAAATCCTTCTACCAATATTTTCTGCTTCTGTAAGTTGCATGTTATTTTTTAAGGCAGGTAGGAATAAAACTGCTTCTTTAAGAAAGGTAAAAGATGGCTCCGTGAGGGAACAGAGAGGCCGGCTGCTTCCAAAGGGCAGGCGAGCTGGAAGCCAAGGAAGGCAGCACCGTGGGCGGGGGGGTCCTGGTGAGGGTGCTCTGGGCCAGCAAGTGCACTCAGGGAACTGGCAAACCCAGAAATATAAAAGCCAGCATAAGACCTACATATGCCACCTCATTTAAACATAACTTTAATCACAGATGGAAACCAGGAAACATATTGTTCCAAGTCATTGCTAGTCCTTTAAGACTACTAGAAAAAGCAATCTCAAAGGGTTTCTTTTTATCAATATAATCTGAAAAAATAAGTTCAGAAAAACACGAGGTGCAATGAGCTGCCTAAATTCTGAACAGAAAGTCAGCGTGGCTCCCAGCCCGGGCCTAATTTTAGTGTCCCCTACAAGTTGATGAAGTCCAGGTCTGCACTGCAGTCCACACAGATGCACCTTTGCATCCTTGCCTATGGGTCCACTGCCTACCACTATAACGGTGGGGCATCTGTCATAAACCTGGACCAAATCATGGCCTTACTATGTCTGTCTGTGAAGGGCTTATTATACCTGAAGTGCTATAATCATAAGAACAATAACAACAATAATAATAATAACAATATGGTTTTGGACAAGGCCAATCTTAGTTTTATCTATCATAAAACTCCAAAACTCTTGCTAGAGCATTACATTTTGCTAGTAGACAGCAGTATTTCATCTATTTTCCACACAGTGACACCATTTAACTCACTTCCACATTTAATCCTTTATCTTTTCCTACTATTTTGTATTCTGTCACTGAAAATGTTTTTTCTCCAGCAAACCTGTGGTGAAGAAGAATGTAAATTCTGCAGCAGCAGTAGCAGTAGCAAGTAAATTAAAACATGGAAAGTTTTATGAATTAAATATGAAACTGGCTAATGCAATCAGTTCTGTTCTATGTACATTATTTATTTTATTAAATTAATTTGACTCTAGCTCAGTTTCCAGGGTGCTAAGGTTTTCATATCAAAGACACAGTAGGGCACTGTAAGAGAAATGGAAGAGAAGCTGATAGCTTTGGAGCTGAGCACAGTGCACTTTGGGATCTGGCAAAGGAGACTGCTTGGGATTTTGGGATACACACATTTTGGAAATTTTGGCTACTTTGATAAGCAGGATGATAGCTTACAGTGTTGACATTTAATCTGTGAACACTGGGCTACAAAACTAACACTTCAGAGAAGAGGAGGAGCAATTCACACTTTCTCATGTCATGATTTCAGTCTTTCTGTGAACTAAGACATCACTGCAATGGTCACATAGCATTTCCATTTTGAAATCTCCTTTTGATGTATTATCCCCAAGGGGTACTGTAACAGATGGCTATTCAACAAACATGCAGTCTTCCAACCTATACGCCTTTATCCCCAGCTACACTTCAGAAACCAGTAAGAAAAAGTGTAAAAAATTACAGTCAGTCCTACACCAGTGAGGGTTGTAAAATTCTGCTCCTAAATTAATACAAATCCCCTTCAAATTATTTTTAAAAGCATTCTACTCAGTATATACTCATCACTTTTTCAAGATTATCTTGCAGCTGATATTTTTCTGTTCTTTGGAGATTGGCTACTACTAAAAAAGCTACTTATACAATTAATCTGCTGACTGTCTATCCATCCTCCTCCCCAAAACATAAACTTTTCAAAATGTATTATGTAGAAAATATGAAAGTCCCATTTCCTGTTAAATAATTGTTGCTAATATGTTGTTCATATTTCTTATGAGGACTAATGGGACTATCACAGCATTTCTCCTTCCAAACAGAGAGGTCAGCTTCTTTAAGCAATTTTCAAGGAATTGTAATCAGGATAAAAGGTTTTCCAGCAGGAAACTGACTGGCACAGAAATATTTGAAAAAAAGTCCGCTGTGGGGAATAGAAGCTAAAGAATAGATGGCAGCAAGTTAGTACATTTTTAATGTGTAATATGTATGAATATACTTATTTCCAAAGGATAAGGACCATTTTCGGTGACCACAGCATGTAAGAGTATTTGAACACTCTTCAGAGGAATGTATCAATGACGTTAAGTTTTCTGGGATTCTGGATAGCTATTTATGGAGATTCGGATAAATTTATCCCAATATATGATACAGAAGTGTATTTCTTTTATGATCAATTAAACAGAAAGTTTCTTGAAAAGGACAATGATTTTCTTTATATTTTTACAGCACATAGTACAGCAATGGCATAAACGTATGTTGCTCAATCTGACAGAATTAAAAGTGGGTGGATAAAGTGAAAGAGCTAGCTGTAAGATGTTTGTAGAGCATGAGAACAGCATCACGCTAAAATTATTTCAGATTGTCTTGAAAACATGACTTGAAAGCTGTCTGAAAAATCACAGACAAACTGTAATATTGGATGGCAGCATGTCCCAGTAGGGGAGGGTGCTAATGGAGCCAGGAGAGGCTTCTGCAGGATGGTCCTCTGGCTTCTGCTACTGGGAACTTCCGTGAAATTCTTGTGGAGAACTGGGGACCTCTGCCTTGTAGAAACACTGACTGCCATTCTACTTACATTTACAATCCTTCATTTGTAACAACGTGATCTGTAATTGCTTGTTTGTATATGATTTATGTACTTTTATAATCATTCCTTAATAAATAATAACAATAATTATTCAGCAAAAATAAATCATGTCCCAGATTAGAACATTCCTCCAAAATAACAGCTAAGATTCTAACCAAGGAGGAGCCCCTCAGCTGGCTGCTAAGGATATGGAAAATTATCAAACCTGAGATCAAAGAACATCTGATCTTTTAAAAGGTCTGCCCTTCAAAGAGAAAAGGGGAAGCTGTCAGCCACAACTGGCAGGCACAGGCTGAAAAAAGCATCTGCATACAGTGGAGAAATGGAGAGCACTTAAAAATTACTGGGAAATCCTAAGCACAGTTAGAGCAGGATTCATGCATGTCTCTGTATTTTGGCTGCTGTGGTGCTAATAGTAAAAACTGACAAATTGTGACTAATAAAACCTAGTTAGTTAAGAAGAAGCTGCTTCTGTGTCCTCACACTACTATCAATCCCATACCAAATGACAGAGGTGCACTCAAGGGACTGAAAGATAATTTTGAGTCTATGTCTCAGCTGGGAGATCTGGGCACTTTCCAACCTACTATTTCAAGGCAAGTCTAAGATACACAAAAGCCCATTCTTATGGCCATGGGTGTAGAGATCTCAAGGAACCTGCAACACTTCCCACACTGGATGATCGGGAGACCAGGAGTACTGGGATGCCCCAAATTCCAGCTCCAACCTCAGGTGACAGCACATCTAAGAGCCTGAAGAGTCATGATTAAAATCAGCTCTCAAACTACTTTGTGCTTTATTGATTATAAAGAATTCCCAAGTGTGTTTACTGCTTATAAAAGATGACAGAGGCCTTGAACCAAAGTTTTGTGATCCAAACTACACATTGGTATTAGAATTTATGCCTAATATCAGTTATTATAAGTTTTATAAAGCATAGAAGATGTGTAGAGTCTATAGAAGATGCCATCATCTTAATTTTTTGTTTTCTATTTCATTCTTTCCCAGTTAAAAAGACAGATGTTGTTTTTGTAAGGCTGAGCATAAAATAACATAATTTGATTAGGAGTCTGAACAAACAAGGCAAAGATTTTGCCAGAGTGAAAAGAGATCCCAAGGCAGAAAAGAAGGCATAGCAGTACAGAGGAAGGAACGAAATCAAACACTGGAGCTGCACAACTGTGAAAAGCAGAGATAGCTAAAGCTCAGCAGCATGCAGCATGCAGCATGCAGCAAGAGCAGAGATGGTACAGAGAGTTTTGCACTGAAAGATGAGGAGCTCTGACTTGACAGAGGGAAAAAGCACAGATAAGTGGAGATCAAGAGTATTCATTCCATATGATGTAGGCTTCAGTTATTATTTTGTAATATTTGTTAAACCACAGCAGTGGTTTAACCAGACTCAGGATAAGATATTTGTTCCTGACCTTTGATGTTTGCAATTACAGAAAAGGTTAACCGTGACTGAGATTGCAAACGATATTAACTGAATGAGTTCAGTTAAGTTTTGCAATGGCAAACGGATAGTTCAGAGCCCTGCATAATCTAGGAAAATGGACCAAATACAAGAAAATGTGAATCCAGCCTTAAAAGTGCATTACATTTCCTCTGAAAAACAGAAATAAATACTTCCTGAGAATAACCAGGAAAGTGGTAATATAGAAAGGAGTCTAGAATTTGTTTCTGTTAGCAAATTATATTGAGTTTACTTGAAATGCAACAATGCCAATACAATTTTGCAATTTTGTGTGTACATAAATATCCACCTTTGCAGCACTTAACAGGGAGGGATCTGCCCTACTCAGCTTTAGTACAAGAACTGCTGGAAAACTGGCTGCAGGTGCGAACAGCTTGCCAGTGGAAAGGCTGACAGTGCCATAGAGACGGGATTCCTCTCATCTGATGGGAGCTGTCTAACCTACATTAGTCACTGAGTGTCCTATATTGTTCATGGCACTTCTGGAGGATGATTCACCCACACATCTAAAATCCCTGTTTTTTGATGGGATGAATCACCTTCAGGAGGCGTCATAGGTGAAAAGGGGATCCTAAATGACTAGTTGATCTTAGTGCTCAACTTCTAAACAGCCAAAGTAATGTAATGTAGCCAAAGCAGAAGCCTGTGACACCTACAAATTATAAATTATAAAAAATAAATCAGGATATAATTAATATCCTTTGCCTTGAACCCCAAAGTAATCCAACTAAAATAGTGTAACCAGCAACAGTATATAAGCCTTTTGTGACTCTGTGAATGCATAGCCAGACACAATGTGCATGCATTTCACATAAGTTTGTGAGAAATGTGACTACCAAAGGGGCAAACAGTGGACATAGGACATAGGAGATACCTAACTGATGCTAGACAGAACAAAATAAGAGCAAAGGACTGCAAATAGGCATCCTGCTGAATACACAAGAAAGATGAATGGCAAAATCAAAAATAAGACAAGCATGATGGAATCTCCCTTTTGGGAGCAGGACAAATGTTTCATGCAGGGAGGAAGACAAAAATGATTAAAACTAGTGTTAATACTTACTTGGACTAATATAATGTTGTGCAACATCACCTGAATTAAAATCAAGATAGTAATTAGAATAGAATAGAATAGAATAGAATAGAATAGAATAGACTATTTCAGTTGGAAGAGACCTACAATGATCATCAAGTCCAACTGCCTGACCAATTCAGGGCTGACCAAAAGATAAAGCATGTTGTTAAGGGCGTTGTCCAAATGCCTCTTAAACACTGACAGGCTTGGGGCATCGACCACCTCCTTAGGAAGCCTGTTCCAGTGTTTGACCACCCTCTCGGTGAAGAAATGCTTCCTAATGTCCAGTCTAAACCTCCCCTGGTGCAGCTTTGAACCACTCCCACATGTCCTATCACTGGATACCAGGGAGAAGAGATCAGCACCTCCCTCTCCACTTCACTTGCTCAGGAAGCTGTAGAGAGCAATGAGGTCGCCCCTCAGCCTCCTTTTTTCCAAACTAGACAAACCCAAAGTCCTTAGCTGCTCCTCATAGAACTTGCCTTCCAGCCCTTTAACCAGCTTTGTTGCCCTCCTCTGGATGCATTCAAGGACCTTCACATCCTTCTTAAGTCGTGGTGCCCAGAACTGCACACAGTATTCAAGGTGAGGCCGCACCAATGCTGAATCCAGCAGGATAATCACCTCTCTTGACCAGCTGGTTATGGTGTGTTTGGTGCACCCCAGGATGCGGTTTGCCCTCTTGGCTGCCAGGGCACACTGCTGACTCATATTGAGCCTGCTGTTGACCAGCACCCCCGGATCCCTTTCTGCAGGGCTGCTCTCCAGCCGCTCCTCTCCCAATTTATACTCGTGCCCAACGTTACTCTGTCCTCAGTGCAGAATCCGGCATTTGGTCTTGTTAAATTTCATCCCATTAATCACTGCCCAATGCTCCAATCTATCTAGATCCCTCTGCAAGGCATCTTGTCCCTCAAGTGAGTCAACAGCACCTCCCAGTTTAGTATCATCAACAAACTTGCTAATGGTGCATTCAATTCCTGCATCCAGATCGTTGATAAATATATTGAACAGAACTGGCCCCAGAATTGAACCCTAAGGAACACCGCTGGTGACTAGTCACCAGCCAGATGTAGCCCCAAAATAGCATAAAAATGTCAAGCACAAGGAGGAAAGATGGAGAAGAAGGAAGACAAGCCAACTAAGTAAGTGTACATATAAATACTAATAGTTTTGTGTACTTAGTGCTGATGATTAATAATGTGTAAAAATGAACCATTAGCATGAAGTGTGCTGTTAATGAATGAGTTTAGCAAAGTTTTGGTTTAAAGTTTAAGACTGGCCTGATGTGTCAGTCTTAAAAATACATCACAGCAATTTCTAATTCCCTGAAAAATATAGACATACATACCTATACTTGAATCTGGACACATACTCAGTTGCAGCAGTAATGTGCATTATGCTAGATAACTAACTAAACTAAATGCTCAAGTTCTTAACAGCAAAAATTGCATACAGGCTTACCTTAGTGAAGGACCTGATACTTTTTTAAATATCAATATATCCCTATAGGTATTCAAAACACTTTCAAACTCACAGTCTAAGATATCGCACTTCCTTACCTTTGTAATTTTTATATAGTAGGAGTGGTAGCAGTCAGATTAGATCAGTGTACAAAATTTTACTCTATGCCAAAAGTAGCCATAGAATCATAGAACATTCTCAGTTGGAAGGGACCCACAAGGATTTTGGAGTCCGACTCCTGACTCCACACAGGACAACCTCAAAGTTAAACCATATATCTAAGAGCATTGTCCAAACAGTTCTTGAACACTGACAGGCTTGGGGCCATGACCACTTTCTTTGGGAGAGTGTTCCAGTGTTTGACCACCCTCCTAGTGAAGAACTTTTTCCTAGTACCCACTCTGAACTTCACCTGATGCAGCTTTAAGCCATTCCCTCACATCCTATCACTGAACACCAGACAGAGGAGATCAGCACCTCCCTCCACTCCCCATCATGAGGAAGTTGTAGACAGCAATGAGGTCATCCTTCAGTCTCCTCTTTTGTAAGCTGAACAAACCAAGTATCCTCAGCTGCTCCTTGTAAGTCATGTCCTCTAGTCCTTTCACCATCTTTGTTGCCCTCCTTTGGACACATTCTAATATTTTTATAGCCGCCTTATACTGTGGAGCCCAAAACTGCACACAGTACTCGAGGTGATGCCATACCAATGCTGCAAATATAAGAAAATGTTAAGATTTGAAAAACATGACCAAAAATTATTCCTAAAGGTAGATAATTTTTACAAGACTGTATCTCCCACAGTCACTTTTTCCAATGCATGCTATTGAGTCTTTTTATTTGTGTAAGAGGAGGAATGTTTGGAAGCTTGCTAAACAAAATGGAGAAAATGATTGTAAGGTATACTTCCCCTTTGAAACATCATCTAACTGAAAGGTGTAAGCAAATCTGGACAAAACTGGTTATCCACAACCATCTGCAAAGTTAATTGAGTTCGGACAAATCTCAAAAAGATCTCAGAACAGATTCACACAGTCCTAGATAAAATGTCTTTTCTATCAGAACTTACTTATTCTGATATTTATAGCTAAAATATATGTAAATTAACAATAGTGTAATAAAATTTAAAACACTGTTATAAGATGTTTCCTTTAAAACTTTTAGAAGACAAAAAGCAAGAAGTTGGAAGTTTAACTTTTGATATTTTACTAAAATGTTACTGCTACGTACCTCCAAATAACAGAATTTTTGCAAAGCTTCTTAATATTTGTATCAAGCAACATTGCCTTTCTTATGTTTTCATTCTGCTAGGAAACACACTTTTTAATTGTAAACTGAATTTAAATAGGAAACATTTTCCAATATATGCAAATCCAGCATTATCATACTGTGCATTGTTAAATAATGTTTCAGTAGATCTTGTAAAACTGCAGCAATGGCAGCATAATCCTCTTCTATACAACTGAGATAAATAAATCTCTGGAGAAGGCAGAATATTCTTTTCTATTGCTGTAAATATGGAAGTGTATTAAACTTCTGAACTGAGATTTGGTTTAGGAAAATGCTAAGTGCCTACCTTCACTATCAGCTAAGATAAAGGTTTAGTATGAATTGTGCACTTTAAACAGTACTGACAAGAACAATGTATTATTAAGCATTGAACTCTGCCATGGCAAATAATATTTATCTCACAAAATATAACTAGTGACTGACATTTTCTATACTAATGTCACGTTTCATCATTTTAGAAAATGTATTTTCTTAATTCCTACAGAGTACCCAAAGTGTATGAAGCTTTAGCAGATGTGTGAACATACACTCTCTGTTCTGAATATCTCACAGACTGACTCACATTGGAGAATATAACACTCAGGGAGTCAAATGTAAGTGATACAAAAAAGGGGAAATTAAAAAGTAGTATAAATATCTGTAATGTAAAGTCACAATGTAAAGCCAAAAAAGTGACTTTTCAGAGAGAAATTAGTGGAACAAACTGAGAACCATAGGCAATATTTGAAAGTTAGCCCACAAGTCCCCTGAACCTCTAACAGCCCAAACTGAATTCTTCATCTCAAGGTCTGAGAACTGCTACTTCCATTAGGGAGAATAAGAACTGCTCCTCAAGGGACAGTTAGACAACTGAGTTCCCTTTCTTCCTGTGGTTCAAGACATGTGACTGAAAACTGGCTGTGTTTCCATTTCAGCAATTCAAAGCACTGAAAAGAAAAAAAAAGGAAAAAAATGGCCAATGGATTCAGAAAGTTGCTTACTAATAAAAAAATCACCTAATACAATTCATATGATTTAACAAAAAACCTGAGATCAATCTCTGTTAAGAAGAAAAGAAATACATGAAGTTCATTGTAAAAAAATGTATTTTCTTTTGTTCCTGGAAAAAAAGGAAGGGAGAAAAAAGTGAAGGGAAGGAGACAGAAACACAGGGAAAAAAGTAAAAACTGAGTTAGGTTTTTTATAAATGCAGGACTTAAGAGTGGGTCTTAGGTTCAGAGTTCACCGGACTTCAATAAGTGTCCTGATTTTCTTTGGAAGATTCATCATTGGAAAGAATCAGGTATGCAGCATTACTGAAAGTTAGACCTCTTACGAAGTGCCTTCTTACAAATACAGATTTAAATGCACACCTTACCTTACCTCTCCATTATTTATAAAATATTTTTGCACAATATTTTTTTAAATGGCATTTTTGAGCTTTTGGGTAAGCATTCTCAAGCATTTTTAGTTTATCAAGATTTCCATCCCTACTACAAAAATTGTACATATACATTTCATTTGCACTGCTGACCACAGTGCTTGCCTTGGGACAGTCTATTAGCCTGCACTTGAAAGTGAACACTAGGAATTTGACAAATGTGTCAGAAAAACCAAGAGTCAGATCATCAAATATATAGATATCCATATATTTAATGCAAGATTAATGCAGAGGAAACGTGCTAATTTGACAGTTGTCAGGTGTCATCTCCACAAAAAGGTAGAGAACATGCATTAACAATGCCAAATCTATATGGAGTTTATACTTTCTAGAGCATACAGAAATTGTCACATTCAGTAATGAAAAATAATTCAATATCTGCAGTGCTTTACTTCTTTGTCTTCTCTGCTGAGATGGCTAAGAGCGCAACATGATGCTAGTTTTATATTTTCAGGGACATTGAAATTTTTATATGAACTAAGTTGAGAGAGTAGGGGTTATTTAAACAAGAAAATATCTTCAGCATGAAACATCTTGCAATCATATAATCTTTTACATCTTTTATACATGAGGAAAATGCTTTAAAACATGCTATGCCTCTCACATAGTTTTTGATGATTTTGTCTGTTTGCTTGTTTTCTCACAGTGAAATCCCTTGCACACATTTTCACAATCCTTTCAACATACCTTCTATCGTTATACTAGTTGAAACGTCTGTCTTTGTGCTGTTACTAAATATGCAGTCCTGAAGGGCTGCTGCAACTGCCTACTCACACACTGCAGTAGCATTGAGCTCAGTTGGGATATTTTTTCAAGTGCTTTGAAATACCTTGAAATAGAGAAGGTATTATAGAAAAGCAAACTCTTTTCTATCTCATCCATGTAAACAGAAATCTATAGTGTCTTCTACTGTGAACTAACAAAGGCTGATGGGTGTGATAGATGAAATGCCTTTCAGGAGACCCATCATGAGAGTGAACCCTTTCAAATGTATCTAGGGTTGCTCAGATGCTCAGGAAAAAAAGTGGCCATGAGTATTCATACAGCTTATTTCAAAAAAAGAAGAAAGTTAGGATGAGTAAGACATCAAACTAGATGACATTGCACACGGCCTGAAAGACACTTTTGTACTTAACATCAAACAATTCTGTAATCCTTACCTTAGCCTGTGACTAAGTGTGAAAGAGTGTGTACTGAGAGGACTGAATTAGGAGTGAAAATATAACAAAAACCCATAATCAAACTGCAAAAATTTATATTGGATTTTTTTTTAATAACAACAAATAAACTTTTGAAAATAGATTTTTTAAAAAGCCTTTATCCTGAGAGGCTCTCTGTGAGTTTTATTCAGGTAGCATAATATAAGTTGTTGTTATTAGCAAATATTTTTTCCCTTTATATAACTGGATTAGCAATGCCATACTAAGTGTATTTCTGGTTAATTACCCAGAACCCCAAGGGACTTTCAATATACTGTTTCATGCTTGATATTGTACCTATAATCAATTAAAACAACTGTAAATGTATTTGCAATTTGCCATCTGTATTCATTTTTAGCTTATGATGCACAGGGGCTGTGAATTGTAACAAACAGTTCAGAAACTTACAAGCATTTGTGATGTACACAACTGAAAGGATGCTAGGGAATGTATTCCACTTGTGGTATGTAATCTTTTTTTCTTACTGTAAAAACATGTGCAATCAATTGTGAGTTTTAGAATTTGCCCTAAGTACTGGGAGATGTTCCTCACTGGCAAAGTGCTACCTCTGACTATGGTAGTTTGAAGGACAGGTTCTTACCATACAAACAGGAAGATAAGTTCTTCATCTACGTATTTAGCATTTATGTGCCACAAATCAACATCAGAATAACAGAGGAAACCTTTAAATATCAAGCAAGAGCAAGATTCTTCTGGTGCATGATTGTGTGACAAAGATATGATCTCTTTCTCTGAGGACTCTGCCAGCCCTGGGCAGATGGAGCATGGCAGGGGCTGGAGAAAGGCATGGCAGAGCTGTGTGCCATCCCTTGCTGGGGAGAGTCTGTGGTGCTATAAGCCTGCAGCATAGCATCAGCAGGAAAAACCTGCTGGGGGATGAAGTCCTGACCTCACTGAACTCTCTGGCAAAACTCCCAGTTAGTCCCACAGCGACAAGATTTTTCCCAAGTTTTTACTACTTTAACATACTGTACAGACCAGACACAAGATCAACCCATTTTAGCTTACAAAAGGATTTTTTTTTTCCTGACTTAGGTAATAAAGGTATTGTAAACATCCCAGACCTCAATGGATGTAATAAATTATTTTTAAAAATGGAATATATCTTTATATCTATATAGGATAGAAAAATGCAATGCAAAATTCTCTAAGAGTTTGCTCAATGTCATTAATACGCTGTCACTGAAAGTCCACTTAATGCTGGAGCTTAATTTGCACTTTTACTGAAATTTCAAGATGATGAGAATACTGTGAAAAAGAGGTATCTTTTGTCCAGTTCCAAATTTAATGGACAACAAATCCTGAGTTTTCCTTTGGTTGCAGATAAGACATGAAATCTAAAGCTACCCTTCATTAATGCTATGTAACACTTATTCTATGAAAAGTTCAAATTAGTCTCCAGAAAGCTGGCACCATTCCATTTTAAAGATATAATTTAATTTTTTATTTCAAAACCTATAAGCAGCATCTCTGTATTCTTTTTTCATAAGAAACTTTGATAGTTCTAGTCCCTTATGAATCTCATTTTAAAATATATGTATTTAAATGCCGATTGGGACTTTCTCTAGAGAGCTCGGAAGAAAGGCTTTAAAGTGGAATTCTGACAGAAGAATAAACTTAATTTTTTTATGCCCAAGATAACTGAATCTTTTCCAGATATCACTGGTATCTGCTACTGTCTCTACTGGTAGACAGAATTCTCTCTCCTTAGATTATATAGTTTTCTTTTCGGAAAAAGCACCTAGCTGTTCTGACAGAAAAAGTCTCTGAAGAATAATCAAAACCCATTTTTATCAAATGTATCAATGCTTTCTTTCACCTAAAGGAGTTATACTACTGTTAGTTTTGTGTCATTAGTGTTTGTTTCTGCAGCAAGACACTATCAAGAGCACAAGATCATAATGACCAATAATGGAACCATCATGTGCTACAGAAGGCAGCATAGTATTAAGTCCTGTCGAAAAAGGAATATCATTTGAATTACATACAGATTTATAATGTTGATGTTTACTAAGTTTATTTTACTTAGATATTTGTCATTGAGTTGGAAGAATTTGTTCACTAGTTTTTTTAGATGGTAAGTGTACTAGTTCTTTAATTATGCATAATAAAGTCAAGTCAGATTTTCAACAGATCAACAATCCCCCTTAAATCTTGAATTCTGTTAAAATAATATGTCTGCTCTGACCTCACTTATTTCGACAAGAAAGGCAAAAATTCAGGTTTGCAAAACTAGAAGAGATTGTACTTTTTTCTTTCTGAGCTTATAGACAAGAGATACTTTATAACTGGATCTACCTGGAGGTAACAGTGCTCAAGGAACATTTGCTATTTGTTTAACAATTACTTTATAACGTATCATCTGTCTAGCCTATCTCAACTTTTCCGTCTCTGTAGAACTGATCACAGGAAAAGATTCAAAATCCCAATTATTTTCTGGGTTTTTTTGTTTATTTTTTTTTTCTTTTTTCAAAATCCGTGCAAAAACTCATTGAATAAGGTAAGTGGATGTGCTCTTTTCCTGTGAAACCCTGGGAATATGTTAGATGTCTTCAGAGTACCAAGAAGATATCCTCTTAAGAAACACAGATTTATGCTAGTAGGATAAAAGCTAGCTGTAGAGGTTAAGTTTGGTTTCACGGGATTTGTCTCTCAGGTTATAATTTCAAAGGCCGAGTGTGCTGTTTGGGCCAGAGCTCTTTTTGATGGATAAAACCCTAGTAACTTGAGACATAGCAACAAGGGTAAAGCTAAGGTTACTGTGCCGTTCTAGTTCAGGTAGTGTGAGATTCACTAAAAAATCTGCAAGTCAGGGAGAATGTGAAGGCTCAGCTGGCAGTCGATAATTTCTTTTTTTTTTCTCTGTGAAGTCTGCAGCTTTTTTCTATATATAACCAATCTATTGCAATGTGATGAAGAACTAAGATTTCACACACTTAAAGACAACAAGAGATAAATTGAAATGACATGGTTCTGTTACTATTTTACTGCTGAAGTAATCCAAATACCTTTTTAGTTTTTGTTACTGTCAAATTAATTTGTGTAAAATGTGCCAGGAGAGAACTCTGAAAGCAAACCAGGGAAGACAGATATCCTATTATATTTTTCTTCTTTTTAGTGCATGACTTACTTCAGGCTGATGCATTTCCTGAAACTTCAAACTAAAACACAGATGTGAAATAAGGCCTTCCATACAACCCACGCTGCATGTAAATGCAAATATAAACGATCAAGACAATATCTTTATTATTTTCTTTTTTAAGATATAGTTCAAGCATGAGATGAATGCTACAACAGAAATGCAAGGTTTCCTTCCGCTATTATGTGAACCATACCTTATTCTACTTGATGAATTTATATTAAAAATAATTTTTGATTTGGCATAAAGATTAATGTTAGAATCTTTCTTGAAATTAGTGCCTAGTTTTCTTAGCCACAACAATCCTTTCCTATTAACATGAATAAAACCTTTCTTTGGTACAACCAGGAAAGGAATTATAATTACTTCTGCATTTATGGGTATGTGAGAACTTCATTTTATCAGTTCAGTACCATCCTAGATGACTTCTTTGTCCTAACTCAAACAGAAGAAAACAGAGGACGACACTGTGATAAATAGAATACTTAGTAAAGATGTCTGGGATAGCAAAGGAACATTCTCCAGGTGCTAGTTTTCCACAAAGAAAACAGCCTTACAGGTCATAAGGTCCACACAGAGTTAAAGATACTCCCTAGAGGAGGATATATAGAAATACCCTGATAGGCCAATGCAGCAGCATCTCTGAAAGAGAAAGGTGGCCTAAAAGCATACTGATACAGCACAGTCTGCTTTGGCCTATGTGCAGTGGAAAGTGGACAAAGTTTACTTTTGAACAAATTTTCAAGGGAAGACTGAATATTAGATGAGGAAATAAATATAAGGTTTATAGTACAAACTTTTCTGTCTGATTCCTACAGACCCACCGAATATGTGAATAATGCTTTGCTTTGAAGACATTGTTTTTCAAACATTTGAATCAGTCCACCCCTAAACTCCTTAAGGACAGTTAGCCTGCTGGCTATCGTATGCTAAAATGAATAACTGCAGCCCAGAGATCCCATCCAAGAGCATTTAGATCACCAAGTTTTTGAAGGCTATATATGGATATATCAAGTTCTTCATGATTGAGAGAGAAATGTCATGAATACATACTAATATTCAGAAATACGTATAAGCACAACAGAATGAGAAATACGGAGCTTTAGATTAATGCAGTAGGGTAAGAGATTTTGGAAATCTTGCTGGAATATTAAACAGATTACGAGGACATGAATCCTAGCTCTGAGAGCAGAGACTTAAAACATCACATCCACGAAGCTGTTAGGGCCCAGCCTGGGCAAAGGCTGAGTACCATTCCTCCTGAGGCTAATAGGCTTGGACTGTGCTCAGCATGACAAAGAAGGTGACTTTGTACCTGGCAGACAATATGTGCATTGTTTAAGAACATTAAAAAAAGGCTTTACTTTAAAGTTAGGCTTGTTTCTGATTAGACAATTACAGAACTTTGTGTCTAACTTACGTACTAAAATCCATTTCTTGTACAAGAAGGTTCCATTGTACAAACATACCTGGTTTGCACTGGTATGTGTACAACTTAATGGGACTAACAGTTTTGCTGACTTCAACAATACCAGTAATTCCTAGCACTCAGCACTATAAGGAAAGAATGAACTATAGATTTTAAATAAACACATTTATGACTGCTGCTGCTTGAAACTGAGATACTGTGACTTTTACAAAATATTTAAAGCAAAACTCTCTCTAAGAGTAGCTAACAGTAGATGGTATATAGAAAGACACAAGACAGTCCTGAGTGGGATCCAAAGTGAATAAGACATTTCTTCCTAACTCGCGTCATTCAATGTAAGCATGAAGACTGCATTCTTCATTAACATTTTTTGTCCTGTTCAATTTAAATATTTGCCATTTAACAGCTAATTGCTTTGTAATACTACCAAACTCTTGACCTTAATTCAAAATACAATGGATACTTTGAAAATTGATGTGAACAAAAATTCACTCTGATACAAAAAACATTTTAATAGCTGTCAATAACTAGGAAGAGTAGACATACTCTCTACATGACTCCATTCACTAAGTATAATCAGATCTTATGTTAATTAGGGAATGTTTTGAGCTGTGACCTTACGTCTTCATTGAAACGAGTAAAATTGTGAGGGCCTCCAAAATTAACTGACAATAAGTAACAGCTGAAAATGTATAAGACCTAACAGCATATTTGAGTACAGATCTCATGTATATATGAAGCAGTTTCTCAAGTTCCTGTGTGCTGGTTTCGCTGAGCAGTGCTTACACAGAGTCAAGGCCTTTTCTGCTTCTCACACCACCCCACCAGCGAGTAGGCTGGGGGTGCACAAGAAGCTGGGAGGGGACACAGCTGGGACAGCTGACCCCAACTGACCAAAGGGATATTCCATACCATATGATGTCATGCTCAGCATATAAAGCTGGGGGAAGAAGAAGGAGGGGGGGATGTTCAGAGTGATGGCGATTGTCTTCCCAAGTAACCATTACACATGATGGAGCCCTGCTTTCCTGGAGATGGATGAACAGCTGCCTGCTGATGGGAAGTGGTGAATGAATTCCTTGTTTTGCTCCGCTTGCGTGAGCAGCTTTTGCTTTACCTATTAAAATGTCTTTATCTCAACCCATGAGTTTTCTCACTTTTACTCTTCTGATTCTCTCCCCCATCTCACCTGGGGGAGTGAGCGAGCAGCTGTGTGGGGCTCAGTTGCCAGCTGGGGTTAAACCACAACAGTCCTTTTTGGCACCCAACCCGAGGCTCGAAGGGTTTGAGATAATGACAAATTTGATTGGAATGTGCTAGATCAAATTTATAGCTGTTACTGCTGTTTAGCTATTAATTGACAGGCTTCTGTGCTTGCCATGGGGCTTGCGTGCTTTATTGTATATCAGAGTCCAGTGCTCGTTAGTGGCTGCTTTTTGCTTTCACTGCTTGCTGTACTATTTATCATCTTACTCTGCTGTGCCTGGGAACATTTTGATAACAGCAATGGTGATGCACCTGGGCTGGCAGATGGCCATGGCATCGCTGCTGTTTCTGTGCTGCTCTACTGGACAGGCTGGAACTCCAGTGTGAACTCAAGTTGAAGGGACCTATGGATGAGTCCACATGGGAGCAGGACACCCTGAAGAATCTGTGGCCATGGATAAGCCCATGCCAGAGCAGGTACGTCTCAAAGCGTCTGTGGCTGTGGTTACATCTGTGTCACAGCAGGTATACCACCGAAGGGATTGTGGCCCAAGGATAAGTCCACACTGGAGAAGGTACACCTCGAAGCATCTGTGGCTGTGGATAAGTCCATGCTGCAGCAGGTACACCTTGAAGCATCAGTGGCTGTGCCTGAGGTCAATCTGGAGCACCTCAAAGCGTGTGGCCATGGATAAGCCCACAACAGAGCAGATGCACCCCTGGAGGGACTGCAGCCATGGGTAAGGCCATGTTGGAGCAGGTTTACTTCTGAAGGGACTGTGGCTGTGGGTAAGGCCATGCTGGAGCAGGTGTATCTCTGAAGGCATTGTGACCCATGGAGAAGGCCACACTGGAATAGGTCCACCTCACAGCCACTGTGGTTGTGGATAAGTCTATGCCGCAGCAGGTGTACTTCTGAAGAGACTGTGGCTCATAGATAAAGTTCCACTTGGAGCAGGTACACCCCTCAGGGACTGCAGTCTGTGGATAAGTCCAAGCTGGAGCAGGGGCAAGGGAAGGAGTTCATTGCAATGTTAAACCCTATGGTCTGGTCCAAAGGGACCAGGGGTGGAGATTGTAATGGAAATACCTTTAAATTGTTGTAACTTAGGATTTGAGTTGCGTGTTACAGGAACTACTACAGCAGGAACCACCCAAACCAGTGGAGGGCAAGCCTTACAAGAAGCAGTGTAAGTGCAGCAGCGACCCAACCTGAGCTGGCTTTGGTGCCCAATAACTCCACGCAACACAGCATCTCTTCTGTTCTGAGTGACCACCATAACAGATGGAGCCCAAAGTCATGGACTAAATGAATTCAATGGACATTTTGTGGATATTTGTGGACATTTTATGGGCATTTTATAGACATTTTACAGGGGTGGTCCATAGACTAAGGGAATGATATCTGTGTAATATATCAAAGGATGGGAAGGAGAGGGGTGGTTAATGAGGTTGTATTGGATAGTGTGGTACCTGAGCATGATGTAAATGGTATGGAATAAGGGGTGAAAAATGTGCTGGTTTTGGCTGGGATAGAGTTAATTTTCTTCATAGTAGCTAGCATGGGGCTATGGTTTGGATTTGTGCTGAAAACAGTGTTGATTACACAGGGATGTTTTAGTTATTGCTGAGCAGTGCTTACACAGAGTCAAGGCCTTTTCTGCTTCTCACACCACCCCACCAGCGAGTAGGCTGGGGGTGCACAAGAAGCTGGGAGGGGACACAGCTGGGACAGCTGACCCCAACTGACCAAAGGGATATTCCATACCATATGATGTCATGCTCAGCATATAAAGCTGGTGGAAGAAGAAGGAAGGGGGGGACGTTCAGAGTGATGGCGTTTGTCTTCCCAAGTAACTGTTATGCATGATGGAGCCCTGCTTTCCTGGAGATGGCTGAACACCTGCCTGCTGATGGGAAGTGGTGAATGAATTCCTTGTTTTGCTTTTCTTGCGTGTGCGGCTTTTGCTTTACCTATGAAACTGTCTTTATCTCAACCCATGAGTTTTCTCACTTTACCCTTCCGATTATCTTCCCCATCTCACCAAGGGGGAGTGAGCGAGCAGCTGTGTGGTGCTTAATTGCTGGCAGAGGTTAATCCACAACGGTCTGTATTACAGGACTTATCAGAAAAGAATACATACCCAAGTGACAACAATATATTGAGCTTGAGGATACAGAAAACACAGCAGCTGCAGCAATACCAGGAATCTTTTGGGGGAGCATGTATACTTTAATTCCAAAGTGCATGTCCATTTTGGCACTATTCACTCTGGAAGAGTAATACAGGCATTTCTATTTTATCCTACACGTGAAAACCTACATTAGCAACATTTTTAAGAACAGGTTTGAATTAGTGGCCCATGGTTGTGACACCATTATAAGACTCTCTAAAAAAAAAAAAAAGATAGGATTTTGGAATGCCTCTAATCAATAAAATTGTAAAAAAACATCCTCTGGTATGTTCTTTCCTCCTGCTAAAGTCTCTGAAATGTGAAGGTAGCTATTACAATAGGTGGAGCCATAACCTGCCAAGCAGCAGTCATGGAGAATTTTGTAGGCAGTTACTTCTTCTGATCCCTCTCCTTTTTCAGTGTATTACACCTTGTTTTGGTCATAGGCTTCCCCTGGCTTTCATTAGATATAGCGTGTATGTGGCCAAAATTCAATGTTGGATACCAGTTTCACATCTGTTACGGAGTAGTCCAAGAGTCTGTTATTTTGGCACCTAAATTATACAAATCCTAGTTTTTAATAAGTTGCAAATTAAACTTGAATTTTAATTTATATAATAGGAGAATATGTGAATATAATCAGGCATAATACAGAATTAAAAATATTAAACTGCTAGCAAGTGAGGATTTTTAGACTTTCTGTTATTTCTTTTGTGCATTATAGTGGGAGGAAGCTGAGCTTTTGGCTTTAAAACTTCTGGCTGGCTTAATCACAAAAAAAACCGAGTCCCCCTAAAGTGATCCAAAAGTAAAATTGGGAAAGATTGTAGCTCTTCAGTTTCCTCTCTCAGCTGTATACCAAGTCAAAGCTATAGTCTACAAACAATAACTCTGACAACATTGACTAAAGGTTTTAATAAGCTCTAACAATGGGCAATATTGCATAAGTACCACTTAACATACATTAATCCAATGGCTGTAAAGCAGTGATTGCAGGGACCATTTACTATGCTCTTAAGAAACAAAATGGAGTGACTCTTTAAGAAAATACCTGATAACTCATTTTACCATCATAAAATACTGAAAGGTTTTTTTTTTTTTCTTATTTCTTTGACTGATGCTGCACAGATTTTCATAATTAAAATTGCATGACTTCCACGAGAAGTGGAAGTGTTATTTTGTGGAGCAGCAGATTTTTCTTTCTTTCTTCCTCTTTCCTTCTGATTATTGATGCATTATTGATCCAAGATCCATGCTTGTAAAGTGCAAATTATTCAACATCTTCAGATTTCTAGCTTTGGTAGGAAAGAAATATCAGACCTTACCGTCACATCATGTTAACTACTACCTTGGTTTACTTCCACCCTCAGATCAGCAACAGATATCTCACAAATATTAAGCTTACAAGTTAATATTTCCTAAAACTTGTAATCTGGTCTCCCACTTATAAGAAGATATATTTCGAAGAAGAAGAGACAGCATTGATATAAGCTCTAATACATACATATTTCAGAACAGTGTTCATTAAAATCATATTGGGATAGGTGCACTGGGGGGAAAAAAGCAATTTTGCAATTAGAAAATGTGATATTGAGTTATAGATCTTGCAGCTTGCAGGCATTGTTATGTATCAGTGGTGTTCAAAGGTTTACACAGGACTTGTCCTCATAACTACAGAGAGCTGCTGGTCACCTGACGGGAGATTTCTGTTCTGCATCAAATGCAGTTAAACACATTCTCGATAATTACATAAGAACAAATATTATAGTTACATAAATGGTACATAAGTGGAAGAGGAAACAGTATATATTAACTAACTACACAGGAAGTACCATAGAGTTTTTGCTATCTCATGCTGTTACTAATATCAGTTTTCATATAATATACAACTCCTTTCTAAATCTCAAGGTTTACAAGAGAAGAATTAAAACTGATTTTTCTGATTCCTAGATCTGACGTTGAGTTGCAGGAGCTCTTAATTGAAAGCAACATAAAATTTCAAACCCTAATAAAAGCTAATCTGCAGTGCCCAAATCCTCAGAGCAAGTAAATTAAAATAACTATGCCCAACTTTAATTAAGTGACATTGTCTCAAATAACAATCAAGGGAAAAGGAATATATTCTACAATTTATTTTGTAAACATATTTACTCTTCTGTTAGGTGGCATTATTCCTCCCAGCAAATGTAACATTCTGTGGGATTTACCTCTCAAGAATTATTCTTACTTGTCTCTCCTGCAGTGAAAGGGAGAACAAATAACTTTTTAAAATTTTGCTAGCAATCTGAAAGTTCCTCTAGGCAACACCATCATTATGTTAATCAGAAAACTATTTCTATACTTTTATAGTTTGATTTCTTTAAAAAACCATAAATAAATAAATAAATCTGTCCATTCTGTGCTATTTTTATAAGAAAACATACAGTTTGGAAAATGCTTTGATGGCTTTGATAACAATCAGGAATACAGTTATTGCCACAAAAAAGTTTGGCAAAAAAGGACAGTTTACTGAGAAAATAAAAATTGCTTTCATAGATGCACAGAATCATATAGGTAGGAAGGGACATCTGGAGGTCATCCGGTCCAACCTTCTACTCGGAGCAGGGCCAGCTCAGGTTGCTCAGGGCCTTGTCCAGTCAGATTTTTTTACTATCTCCAAGAATGGACATAGTAAAACAAACTTACAAACTTTCTGGGTAATCAATGCATGAGTTCCCCAATAATGAAAAAAAAACTAAAAAATATCCTAACATCTATTCAGAATTTTTCATGTTGTGACTTGTGCCTATTGTCTCTTGTCCTACTACTCTGCATCTCTGAGAAGAGTCTGGCCCAGCCTTCCCTGTATGCTGTACTGTAGCTGAGGACAGCCATTAGCTCTCCTCACAGCCTTCTCTGCTCAAGACTGTACCAGCCCCGTTCTCGAAGTCTCTTCTCTATATCATGTGCTACAGCTCCATCACGGGGGCCTTTCGGGGTCTCATTTCCCTATGTCACTGCAATTCTTGTGCAGGGAAGCCCCAAAGCACAGTACTCCTGACCACACAGGCACCAAGTAGATGGAAAAAATCACTTCCCTCAAATAATTTATAGAAGTATTGGTACTTCTATTAATATTACTCATCATATTTCCATAATGTTTTGTTCCTACAATAAATAAACATACATTTGTAAATAAATAAATATGCATTGGTTTGCACATTCACTGCCATATAAATATACATTTCTAACCTCCCAATATGATGTGGAATCGTGTAAACAAGGTGCTACAGTCAAATAGTCTTAATTTAGGATTGGGCAATTTAATGAGATGAATACTTATTATGCCAAAGCATTTATCTTATCCAAAAATGGAATCAGGTAGATAATAATTTCCTATAATTCTGCAAACTAAAATTTAGAACTTTATTTTAGTAATCAATGACTGAGCTTTGACAATGTTCCATGTCCAAGGAAGTAAAAATAGAAAGAAACAAAAACTTTCAATGGATTTTTAAATGATGTCCTGGCAAATCTTAATATGAATGCCAGCATGAATCAAAATTCCCTATACAGTTAAACCATAGAAAAGTCAGCAAAGATTCCTTTGTGCCTCATTTCCATTAAAACAAGTAATTTATGAGATCCTATATAGAGAATATAATGCTATAAATTCTGCAGAGTGGTTATCGAATATAAGGGTATTTCAAGCTGTAACTTGAGAGAAACAGAATTGTAAGGAAACTGATGAAGAAGTATAGAGGGTTCAGCAAATGATTATATTTGAATGCAGAGCTGTTCAAATTAGTTAATTACAAATGATGGTATGAATCTGACAGCTCTGTGATCTCTTCTAATATTTCATTAAATCAATTTAAAATTAACATTTTTTTTCCTGGTTTATTTCAATCTAAGTGATGTCAAAAACAAGTGTAGGCTGTTCATCCTACCATTCTTTCCAATGGGGTTGGAAAATCCTTTAAAGGTACTTGCATTCAGAAATATTCACCGAATATGTGGATTAATAATTCATTGTGCTTGGAGTTATTACATAAATCTTGTTCCATAAGCAGGATGACTGAAGCTTTTTGAATAGTACAATGCTAAATAACAGTGACAGTTCCAAGTAAAATAATAAAGAAAATTAGCTAGCATGCATAAAATGTTTAAGATTTGACATGACTAAGACAAAAACCCAAACTTTCTGCTACTTTACAAGTCCTCATGAGCATTCCATCGCTAAGAAATAGAGTAGACTTAATTGAGAGCTTTTAGTCACAAATATTCAAAAAATTTTTATTCTGGATGTGCTTAGAGAATATATCATATTTAGCATCCTGTTTATATTATTTGAATAATAAAAAGAAAGAAAAGCTTTCTGAGCATATTGTCGGGAATGCTTCAGGTAGGTAGATGTGGTACAGAGAGAAGGTCCTGTCTGGATTGCTGATAGCCGGGCTGCTTGAAACTTTAATTTTTATGCATTGGTTTAGACTACAATCAGGCTAAATATTTTACTTTCCACGAGAATTAGGACAGCCATAGAGGACTTTTTTATTCCCTATACTGCAAATTTAGTTAGTCATGATAATTTAATGGACAGTGAGGCCACACAATCTTATTATCAAGGCTCCCCTTCAGCAACTCCTGGAGTGAATTGTCATTCTCAATAGACAAGCTACCATCCCAATTTGCATCTCACATATAATATTCTCTCAAAAGGGACAGGCATATTTAGCCTTGGAGGTTTATATATCATCAGTCATAACACATAATGTCTTATCCATTTTATTCATCATAGACTTTTACAAGTTCAAGCTGTGCATGCATGCTATTTACTACTGGTAACTTCATGCTCCATATGCAAAGGTTTTTTTCAGATTGTAAACAATTTTACCTATTTCGTTTTTGCTGGTGGCCAGGGATAAATATTATGGAATGTCATTGATTGCATATTTGCATTACACATCCTGTTTAAACACAGCTTCATTTCTTCTTTAATACCCAAGAGAAAAAGTAGAAATGTCACCGATCCCATAAGAGTCATGCTACTCTCCAGGGCTACGTTTATACAGCGAAGTGAAGGTGCAAGTACTGGTCACAGTGGTAGCAAAAAGAAGCGGAAGAAGCTGCAACATTAGCTAGCAAATTGATGCAGACAAGTCCCCAGTAGGTCATTCCCAGTCTTCACTGACTACTTTGCCATCACTGTTATCCTCACCTACATTAACTTTATGAGTGTAAGCACAGACAGGTATTTGCTTGCTAAAATCACACTTTTGTTTTGCAATGCTTGACTATCTCCTTGACTTCAGTCTAAACTAGGAAAAATAGGGTTTGGGACCCTGCTATTGAAACTATTTGTCTTAAGCCTTTCTGAATGGCTGGTTAGAGTATGGGGACACAAATGGGGTCACCGGGTATTTCGAGACCTGGCAGAATTCTCTGTGGGAAGAGTGTGCCCTGCCTACATACCTTACTGTGCAATTTTAACATGGTGCTGTGTAGCGCACTGCTGTGAGCTGTTAAACTCTTCCCACCCTTTGCCTTAGAGGCTGCTCCATTTCAGGGGGATATGTGATTCTTGCACTAGTTTATATCTCATAAATGAAAGCTTCAGCAGATGGCAAGATCATCACCAAGATGATGTGCACTTTCAGGACATGTGGCATTCTTTGTTTGCTATTATGTAAGTAATCCAGAACTGCGGAAAGATACCTGCTTCTTCCTTCAACTGTCCTCTGAACCTCTCTTGAAAGAAGACAGAGCATATAAAGCAGGGCTATTCTCACAGGCTGCAGACTTCTTGGTTCAAATGTTTCCTTTACCAGCAGTCACGCACTGCACTTCACTAAAAGTGTCTTATTTCAGTTCACCTTACTGTCTAATGAACTTCTCTGGTTTTGACTACTTGTATTCACTAACAGTAGTTACAGAGAGAAATACTGGATCAGTTTAAGAAAATAATTATAATAAGCCACATTCCATTACTGTTATTAACTGAATTTGCCCATTGAGGGTTAACAGTTAAACCATTTCTTTTATATCTGAAAGAGATGATGATAGCCTTTGAAAAGCAAATTAAAATAACTAACAAACTCAGCATATTCACTTATTTTGAATGTCATTGTAGTCTTTAGAGTTTTCTAGTCACAGTCTACAAGTTTGTGCTGCTGAAAGAAAAAATAGTTAAACAGACTGGAATGTTTTTGAGACAGTTTATTGCATGAACTTACAGTACAGAATTGCTTATATGGACAATCATAAAAACGACCTCTACAGTAATGCTGACTAAAAGCAATTTACTCATTTGAAGCTTACCAATGTAAAACTTCTGTTAAACAAAAAGCCAGGCTCAGGTTCAACGGGATTTAGTCTTGAGAGTAAACACATTAAAAGATAGATGTATTTTTAGTAAAAGGACTAGGATAGCGACCTGGCTGAGCCAAAAAGATGTTTTATGAGAAGATACTCAACCTACCTGTGTCTCAGGTTTCCCAGGAAGATAAAGAGGATAATAGCCTTTTTGCCCTTACACTGGATTGTGAAGCTTAACTCATGAAGAGCCTTATCCAAAGCCATTAAAGCCAACAGAAATCTCTCATTGATTTTAATGAGCTTTTGTTCAGGTCCTTTACAAGACAGCTGAAAGACTGCTGTTGACTTCAAGCCCTAATTTTATAAAGCTCTTTCATATCCTCAGCTTGGAGACATTTGGAAACATAGAAATGTGGTAACAAGAGTATTATATTTACCAAAGAAATCCCCATAAGATAAAATTGATTTTATTTTTTTTTTTAATTCTGAGAGTTCTAGTCACTGCATATGTGTACATCCAGGAATATATATATATATCAGTTATTGTATGCACTTATTAATAACTGTTTCTCAGACACCCTTACATGTTTGTTGTATAACCATCTCTGCACTGCTGGATGCCAACTCTACACATTTAACCTGGACAAAGTACAGTTTATAATGACTTTTCCCTTGATTTAGCCAGGGTGTCAGATCCAGAATATAAATTGTCTCTTTGTTTTTATGCTGGTATTTTCCTGGCTGTGCAATCAAAGACAATAACTGATCTGGTATAAAGTTAACGCTTTAAAATCTTTAAGAAATTTGAAGCAGCAGAGGAGTTTAGTACTTGATAATTTCTTTATAATGTGTCTCCTGCATTTCTAATCTAAGAAAGCAGAAGCATTGTCAGGAACAGTAATGTTACATTTCCTATGCTGTCGAACTACACCCTGTCCTGGTTTCAGCTAGGACAGAGTTAATTTTCTTCCTTGTAGCTGGTATAGTGCTGTGGTTTGGATTTAGTAGGAAAATAATGTTGATAACACACTGATGTTTTTAGTTGTTGCTAAGTAGTGTTTATACTAAGTCAAGGATTTTTCAGCTTCTCATGCCCAGCCAGCAAGAAGGCTGGAGGGGCACAAGAAGCTGGGAGGGGACACCGCCAGGACAGCTGACCCAAACTGGCCAAAGGGGTATTCCATACCATATGACATCATGCCCAGTATATAAACTGGGGGAGCTGGCTGGGAGGGGCAGATCACGGCTCGGGAACTAACTGGGCATCGGTCAACAAGTGGTGAGCAATTGCATTGTGCACCACTTGCTTTGTATAGTTTAATTCTTTTAGTATTACCGTTGTCATATTATTATTATCATTATCATTGTTTTTCATTCCTTTCTGTCCTATTAAACTGTCTTTATCTCAACTCACGAGGTTTTTTTTTTCCTGATTCTCTCCCCCATCCCAGGGGTGGGGGGGGAGTGAGCGAGTGGCTGTGTGGTGCTTAGCTGCCGGCTGGGGTTAAACCACGACACACCCTCATAGTAAAAAGGCCCCCCAGAATAGTAAAATAACCAGAACTGAAAACAGAAAGTAGAAACTTTAAAAAGTGGTATCATAATTATATAAGCTATTCATTATTACTTTCCTGTAGCATGCCAATTAAGGAATGCTAAGGTAATATCATAAAAATTTGACTTCATTCTATAAGAATTTGAAAACAACAACAGCCAATTGAGTAGAAATCTCTATTCTAGTCCAGGTAATTGAAATAAATTTCCAGCAATATGTAAATTTTTATCCCCTTAAATAATAGTAAAAAGATGCAAGTTCTCTGGATATTTATTGGCTTCTATTCAAGCCAGCTATTTTCAGCTTTATGAATGGCTGACATGACATATTTCCAAACTTGAAACACAGCAGTATCAAAGCAATAGTATTATATAACACCTGCCATTCTGTATTACACAAAGCATTCTTTTTTAAAGACAACGTGCAATAACCATGCGCTATGTAATTTAGTCCAATATTCTGGAAGGATAATTAATATTTCAGTTTTGATCATATAGAGAGTTAACAGCATTTCTAATTCAGCACTACCCACAGATGTCCTGTTATTTTTGTAATATCAGTTAAGGTATTAATTTTATTCAAAGACATGACTAAGCAGAAAGGAAATATTAAACCTTTACAAATCTTAGTTAAAACATTTTCATTTTATTTACACACTTCAGGAAAATGTCTCTCTATGCCTTAACATTCCAATTTTAGTCCTATAAAAACCATGCAATAACAAGAGATAATATAATTTATTTTATAATATTTTTATCAACTAAGTAAAGATAATTTAATCTGTCAAGGTTTTACATTTTAGAAATTCATATCTCTCCAAAGGTGCATCTAATTTAGAACTTGATTGGTATCAGGGTTTTTGCTTTATCAACCTAACCCATTAGGCCATTATGCATATTGTTATTCTCCAAGAGAAAAAATGATTCTAACATCTGCTCTCAATCTGGTTTTCCATAATTTCCTTTTATGCCCCATGTAACTCATTAAGCTCATCTACAAAAAATTACTGTGTCTGACTGTCTACACTATATATGCCTTTCTACTATAAGATTGCACGAATATTGAAAAAATGGTAGCCTACAACATAATCCACCTTAAAAATACGTTATTTTTACTGAATCTTTTGATCCAAGAAAATATATCTGGTTTTGCAAGTCAGAATTGTGACACACGTAACATTTAACCTAATCTCTTAAGTGACCTATATTCTAACAAACTGAGAAAAATGGGTTCATGTCTTACCATTGTGCATTCTGTTCCTTATGACGGCTGCAGTCTTATGAGAGAAAAAGTGTTTACCTTCCAAATGGCTCAAAGAGAGTGATTTTAATATTTTAATTCACTTGTGCAAGCCACCTCCAGAGTACAGCAGACAGAGGGGTAGAAAATGTCCCAGTAACCTAAAATCTAACATGTGTGTAGAATGGAAAAGAAGCTAGAGTCCAGCGTGTCTTTCTAAATAGACTTCCATTTTCTTCTACAGAGGCAAATTTTATTATTCTCAAGCTAGTTTCCAGCCCTGTGATCTCTTCTGCCCCCTTTTGCCTACATTCAACGATTGCTGCTTTAATTTAATTTCAGAGGAAAATACCTATCTATTTACAGCAGACTTGTCCATAATGTATTCATCAACACAATACAAAGGTCATTCTTCCTGCAGAAAGCTGAAGAATTCACTGTCAAAGACTGTCTTACTAGCTCCTGAAAGGTGCCGCTGCTGTAAGAAAACTGACATACTAGCCAATGTTAGCTAGCACCTGATGACTAATGTTAGGTCAAAGCCTAGTGAAAGTGATTTTCTAATATTTATAAACATCACTGAATTGAGTAAAAATCTGAGGGTATTTAGATTTACCCCAACATGCTATCTTGCATGAAAGCTGCATGGTGCCTACCTTGAGGATTTTACTTGTATTAATTTCTGTGTGAGCTGCTGTAAATCTGAAACCAATGCCCAACAGCTAAAGTTTCCTTATGCTCTGAGTCTACATTGGCAATATATTTGTAAGTGAAAAGAAGATTGGTGGCTTTATGACTAAGATTTATCTTAGGAACAGAGAGTGAGACAGAGAAGAAAAAGCCTACTAAGGGAGGAAAGAGATACCTGCACAGGATAGACTGAATTAAATCCTGCAGGAAAGAATCTCTAAAACTAGAAGTTAGAAATCTTAGAAGATAGTAGCAGGAAAATAATAATGAAAAATAGCAAGAAATACAAGCACAAAAAAAGTGAGACAAACCAAAAGAGAGTCAGTGGCATCACATACTCCAAACCAGACAGCAGGCCTTTTTTTGCATTTTTTCCTGAGAACAAATTATTTCAAGTTAATAATTGGGCTAACTTCCAGAAGCCAGACAAACTTATAAGGTCCTTGCTGTTGTTAATTCAATTAGAGTCAGTGGGGTGACTTCTGTATGAAAAAGGTATGAAACGCATAAGGGTGGAAAAATCCAGCCTTGACAACTTCCCTCTGACAACCAGTGGTTTTTTTATAATATTAGAAGAGTATTATCTCTTAAAGACACATGTCAAAAACCTGCATATAGAATAGGGCAAAAAGGATTTGTATTTCCACAGCAGGATGCACAGCTCATACAACTATTTCCTGTATGCTAGATTAAGTTAAAACAAGAACAGGAATCTACACAAAGTGTAACAAAACCAAAACCAAACCAAAACTGGAGTGCAGAGAAAGCATTTACTGTCTTCCTGATGAACAAATGCACACTTTTACCAGTCAAGAAACAGATTTTTCAGGTTGCGTTTTGTCTTTACTCAATATGAAAATGGCCCTATACAAAGAAAATTTAAATATTTATTTTTGGGAAAGTTTTGAAATATCTCTACCATTGTCCACAGACCAATTTAACAGTTAACACTTACTAAGCACAGTTACGGTTTCCTAATTCTTTATCCCAGCACTGGCGCTAAAGCAAGACCGAGCTCCCGGGAGGGAACCATTCCAAATTACATCAGCTGGCAACATGTCCTCAGGGAGCATCTGTCAGCTACAGGGAGCTGGCTCGCCCTCTGGCTACTCCTCCAGTACATCCCTCCAAATTTAAAATCTCTACCACTTCTCCTTCCATGTGGGGGAATAAAAGGAGTCTTTATTCTTTTTATAATAGTTAAGAGCAAACTCAATCTCCACTGACCAAGATATTTTACAAAGTCTAATAATTCTGACAAAAATAATAAAAATACAATCACGATCAATTCATACTTGCTGTGTTGCACAAATGACCCAGGAGACGTGCACTGCTTTTCAGTTGCAAAGTGTGAATGATATACAGAGAATTGACTTACCGGGCCAAAAGCATTGCTGTCAAAGCTGTGTCCATGGTGATCACCTTCCACCCAAATATGCCCGTGTGGAACTTTCACGTATTTCTTTTTGTATCCAATGGTTCTAAAAAGAATTGCAAAAATGGCTAATCAGTGAAAAAGAAAAATTTACAATGTTTTGTCAGGAAAATTCACATATTTATGGTTTTGGAATTTGACCTTGCATACCATCCAACACTTGTTAAAAAAAATCTGCGCTGAAGTCCTTTAGGCTTCAAGAGTGCTACTCAAGTCAAAATACATAATTTTGTATGAGCTAGTTGCACTATCAGGGCCTGTTTACTACATTGTTTTGGCAGAAATCACATCACAACAAGAGACTTTTCAGTTAAATATAATTAAGGGATTCTTATTTCCATCTCTGTAGTAACAATTCTTTGAACCATCAGATTTTATCTCAGGTAAATGCCAGTGGACATGTTGCAGTCACATAAAGATATTGCATAGAGAATGTTTTTCTTCTGGGGTAGCATTAGCTACTCATCAAAAATAGTCTGGCATATCTGAACTGGCCTCAGATTCAGAGCTTGGATTCCTGTAATGCTTATGTCCTGGGGGGTAGGATTTCTTCAGCTGTAACAAGCTAAACAGGATAAACTTAAAGGAAACCTCTAAGAGAAGGCCAAGTGCTGCAAAAAAATTACATTGATGATTCAAGCCACTCTCCACAGAAATTCACACTGAAGCAGTGCCTCAGCATGTCCTGATATTACAAAAATTACAAACTACAGATGAGTCCTAAAGCTGAGGTGCAGAGTATGCAAAATTCCTGTATTTAGTTCCCGAGTAGCTGTCATTTTCAGAATTCCAGTCTGCCTTCTACCATACACTTTTGCTTTCTTTCAGATGGGATCTGTTACTTGGCAATCATTCATGCAGAGAAGTGATTTTATCATGCACACCGAATTATTACCATGATGAAGCATTTACAGATGGGACTACGGATAGTGATACCTCTTATTTTGTTTTGGATAACCAAGTCCGTCCATAGACAGAAACAGACTTCTGATCTAGCTTGTTGCCTCCAGCTGCTCATCACTTTTCACTGTCTGGAAGATACGCCCCCAAAGCAGGAGGCAGAAGGAGCACACTCTAAAACTAAAGAAAATCAACTGAAGAGAGAAAATCACCTTCACCAGGAGATTCAGCTGAACTGTGCAACAGCACTGATCAGGGATGTTCACAAGTCAAAATGGGAAAACTGTTTTTGGTGAGGTTTGTTTGGCTTGGCGGGGGCGGGGGGGGGGAGGATATTATAAGGACAAGCTAATTAATAACCTGGAGACCATGAAATATTAGCTGAATAAGGACTCCTCAAAAGTGCATTTATTAACTTTATTTGACTTTATTAGTCAAATAAAAATAATAATTATTTACTTTGCAAGTTACAAAATCCAACCAGTGCTTTTTCAAACAGCTTTTTCTGGCAGCTAAAAGGATGATCGTGCCAGAACTATATTCTAATGGAAGTTCTACCTGTATTTTCATTGAAAGCTGAAAAAATAATAGCCCATTTGCAGAAAAAAAGACTCTGATTTTAATCTTTCTTTAGAACAGTTTTATATTACACAGGACTCAAGACTGAGTTCCTAAACCATTCAAAACAAAAATGCAAAACTGTCCTGAGTTGGTAAATATATGATTTTTTAAACACAAAGAGAAGTTCTGTAATAATTTAATTATGCTAAAAGAGCAATTTATTACTATGCAATCCCCCTTTTTTTTAAGAAATATGGTATACAGTCGGGGCAATAAAATTATTTATGTTTTGAGATTCCATAATGCTTTGTCTCACTGATAATTTCTTTTATAAAGTACCATATGAGACTATATTTTACTAGAAACATGTTTTAAGATATAAGTTGAGAGAAGTTGGCCATTAATTCTGTTCTGTCTGATTAGACACTATGAAAATTATTAAATTAATATCTTCCATCAGTGATAAAGGCAAACAATAGTTCAAAAAATATTTCATTTTCTCTTCCATTCATCTTCATGAATATAGAATAGTAGATTGTGATAAAGTTTTGTACCTTTACAGACTTCATGCACAAGAAGGGTGAAAGGATTTGAAAGTTAATTCTGCTGACATGTTTACCTCATAAATGTCAGGAAAACAGTATGGTAAATGCCAGTCAGTGACTCCATCTCAGACCGGACACAATCTCCTACCCCCAAATAATCTCCTCCTTTATTATGATTAGGTAATCACTAACAGGAAGGGAAAAAAAGAAAAGAAAAATCTTTTTGCAGTAAGTACTTGGAAACAAAGACAAAGAATTTGGTCTGCATGAATAAGTCTTTCAGAGGTTTGCAGACACCCTGTGAAAATAGAAAGTCTTAACACAGATGTATAGTATGTTCTTTAAGGTTTAAGGCAAAAAGAAAAAGATTACAGAGTGCAGTAATTATCATTGGTTCTTTTTATTATTTCTACAACATAGGAAAATATGTATTTCTTTTCTACTCTTGAAATAACCATCATAAAACAGAAAAATTTGCTACAATTATGCAAAAATAAAGTCTCTTACAGCGATTAAAGAGGAATTATGCACAAATTCTCATATTGAAAAAAGCAGATGATTGTACACAAGAAGTTTTGACAGAGGAAATAGAATTAAAATTGATGATGTTAATAAATGTATTAAGGGAATAGGGGAGAAAAAAAGAAATGGAAAAGAAACAGAAGCAGCAGTTCTAATTATCTACTTTACTAGATAGGACTGATACTGCATGGATAAATCCCTCTGTAAGCTCAGCAGATAAATGTAAAACTTTCTGCCATTTCATGTATGGGGTATATAAATCACCAGATTTTTCCCACATGTAGGTCCAATAGAAAAAATTCAAGATATATCGTAAACAAAAAGGACCTGTATACCTGTGAAGAGGCAAGAAAACCTATTTTCCTAAGACAATTCCTTCAAAACGTTAATGTAGTATTTGCATAGGGCAGTTATCTAGGGACTTTGCATCCACTTCAGCAATCTTCCTGCAAAAACTGTCCTGTGGAATGCAAGTGAAATTTGAAAACAAAGTTTTACTCAAGGTTTTCACTGTATGAATCAGTAACAAACTGCGGCAATAAGCTCATGTTACAGTAAATTGGATCATCCATTATCTATTATTGTTTTTAATTTTCAAGATAATTTCATTGTTGAATTACTCCACAACAGATCGATAAACCATTCATGCAAGCAAACCAGGCTACAGGCTTCAGAAAGCCATATTCGTTTAATGACAGTAGGTTATTTTTAATTATTGTTGCAAAGACTATGTTGACTTTTTTTAAGAACAAAAAACCCCAAACTTGTAGTTTCCTCTCCTATGAGGAGAGCACAAATTGTTTCATAATCAAAATTAGTCAGCTAGTAACACTGCCCTTCTCTCACATGAATCTTGCAGAAATTAAACACTTTAATCTCTGGCGTAAACTGCAAGGAGGAGACCACGTGTGTGTGCTACATTGACAATACGGCTCTTGCTCTAAATGTACAAACTACCATTCATTCATTTCACTTGCTAACCATTTTAGCTAGACATGCTGAAAGCAAACTATTACCTATCTTTTTGTGCAATCCTGCAAGGCCAGATTACTAATACAAATTGTACAACATCATTTCTGAGAAGTGTTGATTCAGCCCTTTTTCTTAAGGATAGCTTTGCAGGCAACTGCCATCCACTTTTTAGGTTTAGGACCATTTAAATACATAACAGTTACAAGTATAATGATCAATACTTCTGTGAAAAATTAATACAATATACAGTGAAAAATGACTTTGGAATGCTTCTAGCACTCTTCAACGACAACAACAAAACCTAACAAGCCAAATATCAATTAAAAGTACAATTAGCTCATCAGGAATTTTACATTAACTCCTTCTGAGAGGCCGTTGCTACAAAAGAAATGCAGTCAATAATGTACTGTATATTTTGAAAGTAAAGTAAAAGCCTATTTTTCTTTCTTAGTTGAGTGTTCTTAATCTCATTTCTCTGACTTTGTCTGTAATCTTGACCTCTTTGTCAGCTCTCACACATGAAGTATTTAATTAAATTTAGAAGATGTCTGAATGAATTCTTAGGAGAACAATTGGTGTAAGTAATAATTAACTTAGTATTTGTTAATCTCATATCCAGTTCATTAGCATGACTTATAATTACTGAACAATCTTTTAAATTTCAGAAAACCTCTACTAATAAAGAGTAGTCTTTCACTTTCTGAAACCTACTACCTTTGAAGTAAAAATAAATAAAGACTGTTTAATACCTCATACCCTTCCCATTTTAAAGGTTCGCTTTAGGAATAGCACAGGCAAAGACATTAAAATACCCAGATTTTGATACATAGTATTCAAGCGTCTGTTAAAAACCTTATTGGTGTGTGCAAAAAAATATTTCAGGTTTTACTGAAGTCTTTGACAGGTTAGTAATAACCACCTATGCTACTGTTGCTCAAACTGTAGTTAAACTCTCACTGGTTTAAGAACAGTCTATGAGAGTTGCAATAATTTTCTTGATCAGAACGTAATTGAATTACATTTATCTTTTTAGTCATTTTTACAGAAATTGGTCTGAAATGCTGATTTTTTTTTCTTACATCTGAGGTATATTTTGAACCTTTGCAAAGGTTTTTTTCTCTATGATTTAATAGTTAACAGATGTACTTATATCTATGCTTGGCTGAGAAATAATTTCAATCGTGACAGTCAAAAATGAGCTCTATATGGTATTCTAACCACCTGCCCACAAGCAAGAAAAATCTGCTTTTTTAGGATGTGGTACCAGTGCCAAAGCAAGCAACTTGGCTCAGCTAAGTTGGATGAGGAATGATTGCCTTCAGTTTGATTTGACCTTGAAAAATCAGAAGGTCTCAGCAATCTGCATACCTTTGGGTGTCATCAGGAAACAGACACTGTAGATAATTTCCTCTGTTTGCACAGGAGATAATAAACAAATACAAACTCTTTCGGAAAATAGGTAGTCTCTATCATACTTAAGAGCAACTTTTTTCAAACAACATAAATTGCTGTACATGGAAGTTTTCCACATACATCCATCTTCATCAAATTCACAGAATGAAAAAATAGCAAGATATACAATTTCAGGTGACACCCAGATCCCAAGACATGAACCTTATTGTAATATATCACGTAAATTGTATTAGTATCACCACAGGGAATCTTCCACATGACACTAAACACCTTCCAACCCCTAAGAAATCTCTTTTTTCTCTTCCAACACACACATACAGCCATCTGTGTCTTTTTACTTTAACCGTTCCCTTACATATACTATATTCCTTTGACCACAAGCTGTTATTTAAATCAGCTGCTTTTAGAAGACAGGGTTATGCATGTGAAGCAACTAAATATTTTTTTTTTTTCTGAAGACCAGGTTAACAGACTATGCATGAGAGTATCTCAATAGGTTAGGGAATATTCTCTGGTTGTGTGCAGCTATTAACTTTTGCCTCAGAGCTGAACCGTGTTTTCCTTAAAAGCTGCAGATCACTCAGGTATTGAGAGGCCTGACTTTAAAACCTGCATCCAAGCTGAGAACTGGGGAAGTGCTGGAGGAGACCTCATGTTTGGGATACCGCTTCTGAAGCATTGCCAGATCTGATATATTGAGAAGGGAACCCCCAAAGAAGACACACCAGAATGACAGAAATGACAGAATCTGAAACAAGAGACTCCGATTCAGTGAGATTAGGAGCAGCCATTACGGAGGCAGAGATTTCCTTTGCCTATACTTGGGCAAATTTTTGAATGTCTGAACCTTGGAGGTTTCACCTTTTGCAATGAAAGATTTTGAAGTTGCAGAAAGAATGACGACTAATTTACTGGTTTCCTCATTCAGAACAGAAATACAATAAAAACACAGCCTTTTGTAATAAATAAGCTAAGCAATTAAAGCAAGCAAGATACCAAACTGCAAATGGGATCTCTTTTTTCCCAGCTAAAGCATTCGTACCAAAGTGACGCACCAGTGTAGGTTCCTATGACTCAGCAGTCCTATGACTAAGAATAAGTAGAAATCTGATATGGAAATTATGGGACATGTTTGTAGCTCTGTTTTATTAATTAGATAATTTCTCATAAAGCATGTCGTTCAAAACAAAATAATTACTTAGCCATTACTTGCTTCACCAGCTTCTTCAAAATTGCAGTTAATCACTTTTAAAACATACAATATTCAAGAAAGTCACTGGATTTCAACTTAAATTAAAAAGCAGTCTAATCAGATACTGATATTTACACTTTTTGCCAATTACCTGCTGTGTGAAAGTTAGTTAAATTTTCAAAAGCATGCATCATGTATTGCATCAGATAGCTTTTAAACTATATTTCTACCAGATGGCTATACCACATTGAGTGAGGTATACAAATGCGATTATATCACTATTTTGCAGGACAGTGTAATGCAGCCAATTACAGCATAACATTTTGAAACCAGAAGAAATGTAGTCATGCAAAATTTTGTATATTACAGCTGTTGCTAATGCAGCTGTCCTTTATATGGGTTAATAGAACCTAGATTTCATTTTCACTAGGGCTTTCTTTATACTACATTGGCAGAGCAATGAGAACTGGGAATATCAATTCTAAGGCCAGAAGATACCAATGTGATGACCCAGTTTGAAATATGGATAAGTACAACCCTCAGACTTTCAGGCAGTAATTCATGATTACTGAATAATTCACTATTAATTGATATCTTAAGCATGCATTGTTAAGTGAATTTAAAATTTCCATTATTTCACATCAAGATGTGCTTTATAAATGACACTTGCATTACAAAATATCTGATATTTTTATTATTATAACTAGTACATATTGCTAGTTTCACAGACATATGACTAGATGAAAAGAACTTCATCTGACTAAACATATAAGCCTAAGTTGTGTTCCAAAACGCTGCCATCCAAAAAGCACTCCGCTTTTATAAAAATGGGAATGAAGATAACTTTGATGCACACATGTCAGTGATAGGGAGAAATTATTTTTAGTGCCACATTACAAACAGGTACAGAAGCTACCCTTCAAAGTTTAGCATAATAAATCTATCTTGGCAAAGACTTATCCCCCCCCACCAAAACGGAAAGTTAGGAAAATATGAAAATATATTCTGTACATCCACTTGTATATTAATAACTTTTTTTTATATATGACCTGATGAACCACTTACTCTCTGCAAGGTTTATTCTGACCTATTTTTTTACCTATTTTATACATACAGTTAAATAGAGATATGAAAATACACATGATCCACATCACATACACATCAAAATAAAATCAGGTTTCTTAAGCCATACCACTTTAACTTCTGACCCCTGACCCCATATATTTTTCCTCAGTGCACTCCTCTGCTACCTTTAAAATCTGTCTGATTATGAATGCTAGTTTCGTCATCTCACTTTTTCTTAAGGCACACAAAACGACCACCCAATTAAACTACAATAAATAGATTAAAATGTTTGTCTGAATACCAACTAGCTATAGAAACAAAAATTGAATTAGAAAACCTTTTAAATGCTCTATACAATATAGTTGATAGTTTGTACAACAATATTTTTAAGTCAACACTATTTACAGTTAATCAAGTCCATACATCATCATATTATTTATACTTGTTTCATTTCTCAGTATATGGCAGCATTGTTGTTACCGTATTTGGATGAAAGTACTGCAAATAATACAGATGAATATACAAGATTGCCTACCAAGACTTCCATTTTATTAAAGAGATTCGTCAGATTTTGCCTTCAAGCCTTTCTGTAACTGAGGTTTTTTTCTTTTGTAAAATAACCGGTCATTCGTTATTCCTAAACATGTAAATGAAAATATGGCAACAATGTTAAAGGCCTTTCTACAAAATTTCTTCCACCTATTCTAGCAGTGTAACAAAATAAATGTACGTGACAGTATTGTGCATATTTATCTAAAATGATAAAATGATTGAAAGGACAAAGAACAAGCCAGCTCATCTACTAGAGATATTAGCCTCATTTCAAGTCTGGAGTTCTCTTGATAACACCCCATTTTGTACCAGACAGGGTACTGCTACATAGAAGAGACTAGAAATAATTATAAGAGAGAAAAGATGAGAGATCATTGCTTATGAGAATCACAGAATTTATGGGATCATTGCTACGAGCAAAAGTATCTTTGACAGATCAGTTTCCCAGCAAAGGTTGTTAATCATACCTCTGAATCCAGATATATTTGACAAAAACATACCAAAGACTTAGACTGCAAAAAGAAGGAGGAATCATTGCCCCTGTCTTAATATCACATAATTTCGCAGATATTTTCTCAAATTTCTGTTCAAGGCTAATTTCAACACAATTCATTTTTATATTCTTTTTCTTTCTTCCTTTCTTTCCTGAATTTTCAAAATATACTGAAAACTCTCAGGCTTTTTAATGAGCAAGCAGCTATGGAGCTGCTGTTGCTTTATATAATCAATGTACTTGATACAATATGCTCTTTGTCTCAATGTGCTACTCCTTCATATATCTCTTTCTTGAGAAGTTTTTCATTATTTCTGCCATTCACTATGAATTTTTCCCAAAGATAAAATTTCATTTAATCTTTGATGATAACTATATGAGGTGATAATATTTCTAGATCGTATTTTATATTCTTTACATATTCTACTCTGCTGTCATGGTTTAACCCCAGTCAGCAACTAAGCACCATGTAGCCGCTTCCCCTCCCCCCTCCCAGTGGGGTGAGGAGGAGGAAAGGAAAAAAAAAAACTCGTGGGTTGAGATAAGAACAGTTTAATAACTAAAGTAAAATATAATACTAACAATAGTAATAATGAAATATAATAATAATAATAATAATAATAATAATGAAAAGGAATATAACAAAAAAAGGAAGGGGGGGGAAGAAAAAAACCCAGTGATGCACAATGCAATTGCTCACCACCTGCTGACCAATGCCCAGTTAGTTCCCGAGCCGCGATCTGTGCCTCCTGGCCAACTCCCCCCTGTTTATATACTGAGCATGACGTTCCATGGTATGGAATACCCCTTTGGCTAGTTCAGGTCAGCTGCCCCGGCTCTGCTCCCTCCCAGCTTCTTGCACACCTGCTTGCTGGCAGAGCATGGGAAACTGGAAAGTCCTTGGCTTAAGATAAGTGCTACTTAGCAACAACTAAAACATCAGAGTGTTATCAACATCATTCTCACACTAAATCCAAAACCCAGCACTGTACCAGCTACTAAGAAGAGAGTTAACTCTGTCCCAGCTGAAACCAGGACATCTGCTTTAAAGACATGTTGCATATCTAGGGCCTAGGTTTTGCCCCTTTTTTGATACTTTTACCCATACGTATATATTCACATCATCTGGACTCGATGATCTTGAAGGTCTTTTCCAACCGAAATGATTCTATGACCACAAAGGTCTATTATACAGGTGCTGGCAAGCATTCTGTGAGTTGAGGTAAAAAAGCTACAGCTGCCCGAAGTTATTTTCTAGGTCTTGTGAACAGTAGAGCTGCAGCGGCAGTATCAACCAGCAATGCCAGGGGATCTGGATTTTAAAGAAATAATTTCTCCTTGGGTAAAATTTCTTTGTATTCATTTGCAGTCACTTTTTATTATTCCTATTTCCAGCCTTACCTTGCCTTTCTGTATGTTTTTCAACTCATCCTACGTCCCTTCAGAAACTACATAAAAGACCACTGCACATCACCATGCACATAACATTTAGCAGCACAGGAATTTCCCTCTGTTCCTGAAAGTTTTGCTTACATAGTCGGGAGGCATGGGGCTACCTCAAGCATTTAATATTGCTCCTTCCTGCAAAGCAGAACTCATTTTGCTCCTACTGCTAAGAATGATCAACTAACAGTAGCTTCACTCCCACAGATGACATCATCCCTTTTTCCTGTAACATTTATGTGTGGTTTCGTTCTTGGGTCTTCTACACTATTCCCTTCATATTGTGTGCCACTTTATTTTCCCTGCATGTGTTTCATCTGTTCTAGCACTAACAGCATTCTCATTTTATGATCCTTTCCATGGCAGCTCTCCTCAACCCTTTTAGGAAAATGTAATTTTGGTGAATTTTTAATGAAACTATGGATGATTTCTGCTAACCTGTACTTGAAATCACACAGATAAGCTCAGAATCTGGTCTTTCTTTTTTTATCCAAATTGAATAAACTTATAGCAAAATACTGCGGAGGTGACACTGTGGAATACCTGTTCAAGGACCATATTCCTTTCAAGGTACATATCACAGAATCATAGAATGGTTTGGGTTGGAAGGGACCTTTAAAGGTCATCTAGTCCAACCCTCCCTGCAATAAGCAGGGACATCTTCTACAAGATCAGGTTGCTCAGAGCCCCGTCCAGCCTGACCTAGAATGTTTCCAGGGATGGGGCATCTACCACCTCTCTGGACAACCTGTTCCAGTGTTTCACCACACTCATTGTAAAAATTTTTTTCCTCTTATCTAGTCTAAATCTACCCTCTTTTAGATTAAAACCATTACCCCTTGTCCTATCTCAACAGGCCCTACTAAAAAGTTTGTCCCCATATATAACTTGCATTACTGCCTCTAACTGTATTGAGAGTATTTTTATTTAAAACAAGTATTAGAAAATTCTAAATTTGATATCAATATGTATTCTGCAATTTGTTCAACATTGGATACTATTTAAAGATAACTGCATGTATTATATGTATGTGAATATAAATATTCATACACACTTTTACACAAATCTGTCACTCCCATTTGAGATACTGAAACTCCTTCATTCTTTTGCTCAGCACATTCTTTTAATCAGAAGAACCATAATTATTTTCAGGATAAATTAAAACAAAACCGAAACAGTAATTTTGTGTTGAAAAAAAGAGCAATATCTCATCTGTTGCATTCACCTAATTTAAACGGCTAACCAGCTTACTGATTCAGCAAAAAGAAAACATACAATATCTCATTTTTCTCTACTAGTCTTTCACTTGTGAATCTGTCTGATTCCAACTGCCAACACTGTTCCCTTTCAAGTTAAGATTATGAAAATTATTCAGTTTGCTTCTTTTGATAAAAGTCCCATTAACCAAATGAGTGTATCATTTCATTACCTTCTCACATTTCTCTACTAAATTATATTGATAATTAACATGGCAGGTTTTTGCTAATATCATTAACAGCTATTAACAATATCATATTATATCTTATATTAGATGGGAATCATTTGTTAGATTCATTATCATTAGCTTCATAATTTTACCAAAGTAAAAACTTACTAGTTATTCTAGGTCATCTAAGTAAAATTACCAAACCCTACCATCACTGTCTGATTGGAAATTTTATATCTGCAAGAATGAGAGGATAAATAGAGACCAAAAAGGTACTGGTATCAAAAAGATTAATTCTTGCACCCCACATCCTCTCTTTATTAATACTGATTCAACTGGAAAAACGCTGGATAAAAGTTTAGCTTTAGACACGTTTGAAGGAATTGAAGACAGTTGTTTTGAAGTGAACAGTTAAGATTTACAGTACTGTAAACAACACCAAGATTTCACCACATACTTGATGGTTTGGGCTTAATGACATACTGCAGCAATACCTTCCTTTTTCCCTCTTTCAGTATCAGATGTAGAAATTTTCCTCTCAGTAATGCCTATGCCAACCTAAGAAAATAGATGGTCCAACTTTTTTCTAGATTAAAAGTTGTGGAAGTTAAAAGTCAACTCAGCAGTTAATCTCCAGCCTGCAGAATCTGCAAGTATTAAATAAAGCCCTCTATAAAGCTCTTCTTGCTTGAACTCACTGTTTCTTCTCACCCAACTCCTGTCCCTTAGCAGTTCTTCTGCCATTTCTTCGGCCACAAGTTTTAAAAATTCTTTGTATCCCAGAGGGGAAAATCATGGCATCTACCGCCTTGGACAACCCCGTTGGCCTATTCCTCTTCTGAGGAAATGCTGAATGGAGAATAGCTCTCTTTTTTTCAAAAAGTGGTGATAGAGGTGGTCACAGCAGCAGTGCCTCTTCATCAGTGCCAGAGGTTACTGGGCTAGAAGTTAAAGCTCTTGTATTCTGATTCCTGGGTCCTCCTCAGCTTAAGGTTGTTTGAATCCCAAACACTAGACATAGGCAGAGGATGAAGAGAAACGTCAAATCCAACTGTTGAGGCCAGATCATTGTGCAGCCAGGGAAAACTATGCAATCAAGGAGAAAAAGACTTGCTTGCATAGAGGTGTCATTCCAGACTTCTAATGTAGGTATCCCTTTTATAATACTGTCCTGGTTTCAGCTAGGACAGAGTTAATTTTCATCTTACTGCATTAAAACACAGACAAACCCTTCTGGGTGATCACAAATCAGGCCTTTTCTCCTCCCAGCAAGGCTGCACTAACAACTGGACTAGAACCACTCTCTCTTTGTTGCCTACTCTCTTTCTGAATCTCTTCCAATTAAATTTCAACCAGCTCTTTCAATCCTCAACTCACCTCCTGGAGGTGAGCATGGGGACACGAAGTCACCATGAGTTTGGTGATTATGGCATTCTCCAGCAATAAGAAAGAGTGGGGTCAAACCCCACTCAGACTTTACAAGATGTTAGTTGTGCTCTTGATTGCATCTAATTTGGTGTCTAGGCATTGTCTGCTAAACTACCTGGCACTTCTGTCCACGTGTAGCTGCTTATAATAAAGTACCAAAGAACTGCTGGAGTACCAGACCTCTGTCTGGGACAGAAGTGGGACTGATGGCAACAAGTCTGCATTTAGCTGAGATTCAGATGGTCTGGATTTTACTGAGCCCATGGAGCCTGAAACAGGGCACTGTGCTATACAAATGAAAGTACTATATATACACCAGATATATATATTAACATTCAGCACAATCTAACCAGTCCTTCCAAGACTGACAACGTACTTGCTCATTGACGTAAAAGGGCCTTTCAAAATATTTTTTATAAGTTATCTACTCTGCAAAGACTCTAGAACAACTTACTCAGGACTGAGAAAAAGCAAGATCCATGACTCTGTAGAGCTTATTTAATAAATAGTGAAGAGAGATTCTGCGGAGTTTCTCATGTCAGAATGGCATTTGCAACTGCTAAAAGAAGTTTTAACACATCACAAAGAACAATGCCCCATCTGTTTTTTTGGAACCTTGTAAGAAGATGAGCATTGTGAATAGATGTCTCAGTTAAAAACAGATTCTTGTAGACTTGTGACTGCTAAGAGAGTCTAGCAATATCTCTGCCTAGCTCCAACTGTAAGAAATAATTCCCCACCCACACATCTTTCACACAGAAGCTAATTGTTATACCGTCTTTATTGCTTAGCACTAACTAAAGGTATTAAAATTTCCTAATCTGCTTTAGGTAGTGTACACAAAATGTGGAACCTTAATAAGTGCTTTCAAGATGTATTTTTTTTTTATTTGTGGAAAGGGGACAGTTGTTATTCTCTGTATAATGGAAGCCTGAAACTTTACATGTTTCCTTCTATTAACGTTTGTTAGGAAAAAATATGAAAAGTTGCCTTTTATTGCTTTTCCTTTAAAAATGCATTTTCTTTTTTAAAGGACACTACTATCAAAAAGATAATTGAGAAGCTTGCAAGTAAGCCATAAAAAATATTAACTCTGTATTATTAAATACATGGATATTTTTGATACAAGTTATGATTATGAGTTTTAAAACTCCCAAATACGTAAACATGTTTATCTCAAATATGTAAGAAAACTTATTTAATAGTAATGAAGGTGTGGTAGAAATCAGAATGATACTTTCTGCTGAGAAAAAATTTGAAATAACTGATGTAAGATCAAGGAAAAAGAGTTACACAGTCAGAATAGAGTTTATAAATGTAATGTAACACTGGTCATAATTTGGGAAATATAATGGAAACTAAGAACAATATGAAATTTCACATAACATTCATCACAAGCTTTCCTGAAATTTTGAAAATAGACTAAATGCAAGAAAGAAGTGGGTTTACCTATTTATTTATTCATTTATTCATTTATTTTCAGTCTTTGTCTCCTGCAACAATAGCTGTTCTCATAAAAGCTCAGTTTGGATTTACAGTTGTCTGATTTTAATGTGAAAAACTTGCTCCAAAAAATCTAAAAAACAACAGGTTTCATACGGCTTCTGTTAAAAGATATGAGCACATCTATGTAGATCAGACTGCAGGAGACACCTACTTTTGAACTAGTGATGCTCTTTCAGACTGAACTTTCAAATTACAGTTTTGCAAGACTCTTTATCCTTTGAGGTTTCCCATCTTTTGTACAGATACAATGAAATTCAAGCTTGGTTTATATATCATTCTTATTTTAAAGGATATTTATATTCATGGAAAGTTAAAGTGACCTATAATACAATCTGCGATTACCAACAAATATTTTTTAAAAAAATTTCCAGGTGTGGATTTTTTTTGGCATTATCAGTGTGTAACATAGTATAAACGACTACTACTGAAATGGTTTGAAACATGGTGAAAATAGTGCCAATCAATTTGCAAATAAAAACCAAAATATAGTACAATAGTTGTAATACAGACTTCTCTGAACCAGTATTTAAATAATTCCAAAACAAACTTTCAAGAGAAAAAATATATCACTTTCAGGAGCCTTTATCATGGAACACTTTTCAAAAAATGCATTTTGGTTTGCAAAATATTTCAGCTATTTTTTTCCTGACCAGCCCTATAAAATCATGTGATTGGAGAGAGGTTTAGTTTTTATTTTTATTGGGAAACATCCACTGAAAGTTATAGATTACTTTTATAAAATATTAAGAGTGTTTAGCATCTTCTCCATCACAGCTATGATAACTGAATGTAATAAAAAAATCTTAAACTGCATGTTACAAGAAAATTTAAGTAACCAGGAATGGGTTAGTGCCTGTCCATAATAAACATGCACTGATAATGTGTAATTGTTGCTGCACTAAATATTATATAGCAACACACTTAATTCTCATTCAGTGGCTACATCCATCCTGTCTTCAGCTCACCATGCTATCTAACATGAATCCCTGTGTCCCTATGGACACCTGATGGTGCCTCAGGTTCTCACTGAAAATGCCCACAGAGCACATGGCAGACTAACCTTGATTGCCTGGATGTCTTACCTGCCCTTGGGTATGGAGCCTCCAAATCTTGCGAGAAGGAACCCACTATCACATGTCAATAAGTCAAAGTTAGATAATAACAACTACCTGGGTCCTTGTATGCCCACCTTGCTCACAGTGCATGCAGATATGTACCTGGGTCCACCTGGTGAGCAGTGAGGCATCGTATTTTCTTTCCCTGTTGTCCCCAAACCTCATTGGAGTGTCACACCCTAGGTGATTTTGGTCTAGAATAAAAACCTATGACCTTCCACAAATTGAAGCATTGAAGGATTCACGTACTCAAGAATTATCCAAGTTGAATTCAAAGTGTGTCTATTCAAGACATTTTGTTCAAAAGTTCAAGCAAGGCAAGGTGGATAAAAGAGAAGGAGTTTTGCTCGAAATGAACGTCTGTCAATTTATTTGTGGCTGATACACACTGTTCCAAAGAGACCCCTGAAATAATTTCAACTAGTAGACATAAATTACTGAATAAAAAGACTGAAATAATACCAGTAACTTTAGTTTTCAAATTTTAAAAAGAGGTGTCTCTAAGCACTTTTTTATAACTAAACTCACAGGTGCCTAATTCCATGATTTCTTCACAATTCTAATTAAACTCATTAAATAAATGATGTTGGTGCCTTCATGCCTGACAATACAAGCAAAGAATGTAGAGATCATAGCACACAACAGCTCGTTTTAATTTCTAGCCAACTGTCTGAACATTAATGCAAGATTCAGGTTCTTCCTCCTATTTTTAATCTCAGCAGAAACAGAAAAATGAGAGAGAAAAAACTCTCTTTTTCATATTTCAGGATATTGTAACTTAAATACAGGTGTGTGCATGAACATCTGAACATATACATGTTTATTCAGCATAGCCACCTTGAGTAATCTATGTGCGGGATTTTTCTAGTATTTCCTTCCACTGACGAAAATTTTTGTCTTGCACTAGAATCCTATAAAGCACACAGCAAGTGAGTAATCAGTCAGAGTGACTGGTGATTTCTGTCCCTTACTGTAACTGTATGATTACTTTAAGGGAAAAAAAAGTGATAAGCATGAATGAAACAAATATTCAAGTATTTTTATTCTTAAAAGGAGACATTTTCTAGGAGGTTTCTACAAGGAATTATTATTACTGAAATAAACAATTATAATTTGAAGTAAGCATCACGTAAACTTTTTTCTTGATGTTAGATTCATGTCTAAAATAGATACTAATATTTTTTGGTGTTTAAGTTTAAGATAACATTACAGTATATCCAAAAAGCATAATCATCATTAAACTTTTATGAGGAGTATAAGAAATGCCTTATTTCTGGGTCTGAGCAGCAGTCCATGTAGCCCTATAGTCTGTCTCCAAACAATTGCAAAAGCAGACAGTACCCAGGAAAAGCATGTTAGCCTGGCTACTCTCCATGAGCATCGAGATTTATTGTATCAGAGATGTTTGATCATACATCGTTGTCTACTTCTTTTAGTATCTATTTATTGATCTGTTATCCATTAATTTGTCTAACCCATTTTTGAACCTGCCGATACTGTCTGCCTCCACAGTCTCCTGAGGCAACAAATTCCAGAAGTTCACTATCTGCTGTGTAAAGAAGTACTTTCTTTTGTCTGTTGTAGACCAATCTCCCACCAGTCTCGTCAAGTGCCCCCAGCTTCCGTATTGTGGGATTTGGTGAACAATTTAGCTCATGCACTGCCTTCACAATTTTGTAAACCTTAGGTATTTCTCCCCTCAGCCTCTGCGAACGGAAGATTTCTTGTGTTTTCAGTTGCCAATGTCAGGCAACAGCTCCATCAACATTGTTTTTGTTGTTTTCCTCTTTAACCTCTCTCTATGTCCATCTTTAAAATCATGTCTCAAGAAGCAAGAATTGACAGTATCCTTTAGGGGTTTTATATTCCTAGCCTGTTAAGGCACACCTATATTTGCTGAATTTTTTGTTAGTTTTTCAGCTTTGGTATTACAATTTAGATCAACAGTGGAAACCTAATAAATGGAAATGCTTGATTTAGGAATAGTCTAATACTTTTCAGAGCAGCCTACTATTTGCCACATGCACCTGTCTTTAAACATTCTTTCTGAAAGAGCTCAATTACACACAGTCCAATATTGGACAATAGTAAAGAAGTGCTTCATGGAGCCTAAAAAGATTTAGAAAGCTGATCTTTGCTCTTAGGAGTAGACGTTAATAATAGCTTCTTTTTTCCTCACAACACTGGAATTTCATATTGCTTTGTTAACAGGAAAACCCTGCAAGCAGTGAAAATTTCAAACCAAAGATCCTCATAGAAATAATCTGAATCACCTACAAAAGGAAAGGGCACTGTCCTCGTTAATACTTCCACAGCATTCGGTAACCTCACAGCATTGAGTCAATTGATGTCTCATTAAACTGGTGTATTTCTCCCATTCTCCTTCTCTCCAAATACATTTTTCCATTTAATGTTACTAAACCAAGAAAATGTTAATTCAATATTAATTCTTGAAAAAGCCTTCAGAATTATTTTTTGACCATTTTAAACACCAACAGAGAACCTAATTCTGTGTCTGGTCATAGCAGCAACTTCTTTGTCATTGTGTTGTATGTTAGCAGGAACACAAGTACACTGAACCCTTTCTTGAGTCTTGTATCATTAAGAAATACTTGGCAAGTAGGGGAATTTTTGTATTTCTTTTTTGAGCCACAAAGTGCTACACAGGAAGTATTTCTGATTTTGCTTTACATAATCTTGCAATATGAGAGCAGGAAAAAATAGATAAACTTTTGTATAACAACAGAGAATCCCAGCATGCTGGTATTTCTGGAAAGAAAAGTACTATCAGCATGATCAGATGGTTCTAAAGAAGTGAGAGTACAGTGATGGGAAGCTATAGAAAAGACTTCTAATCATAAGAGCCTGAGACAGACACAAAACTCCAAATTCTTATTTACAAACCACAGAAAAGAAGAAAAAAAAATCAATCAAAATCAAAACTGTTTCTACTTATGATGGCCAGAAGAAATGTATAATTTAAGATCAAAACACAACAAAGCATATGTTCCTAAACATATTTTGAAATTATGGATATCAGGCTATGCTTGCTTTAGCAAGTGTAAACAGTCATCACCAAAAGCTGAATCTGAGGTACATGAAAGAAGAAAAAAGGATTAACATGGAATGTATCACTCCTTGAACATTACTTTGAACATTGACATTACCTTTTGTCTACATTTTAAAATTGAAGTTTTGTAAGCATCATCCAAAGCAAAAGGATCAAGAATAAGACTTCCAGTCTAATGACTTGTAGAATAAATCTATTTAAAGATTACAAATTTCAGTTTTAGATTATTAATCTCAGATTCCATAGGTTGGTGACTCAACCCAGTGGAAAATGTTTTCATGTCCCCACAGAAAGTCTGCTATTTCAGTTGCCTTCCCATTTGCATAAGGATGAAACAGATGCCTTTCACCACTCTCAGAGAGGAGAACGTTAGCCAGGAATAACATCCATAATTAAAATTTCACGAAAACCAATATATATTTTTAACAGCAAATCATGTAGAAACTCTACATTTTCTGATTTAAAAAAAAATAAATCTGAAAATAGCCTGAGTACCCCCAGTGATTTCAGAGGGAAAAAAAAATGGAGACTCATTCAGTCTGAATAGTCTACACTTCAAATGGATCTTTTGTTGAATTAAAAAATTATCTGGGACAAGAAAAAATATTTCCCCCTGATAGGTTTCTAGGCTCATTCAGGGAGAGACTTTGAACCCCTTATTTTGGGCTAGCAACCATGATTGAGCAGAAAAAAGTGACATTACAAAAAGGACTCAGATGACCTGAACCAGTTCTTGGGTTCAGAGAAAATGTCCATCAGCCCCAAACACCTACCAGGTAAAGGTGATAGACAAGAATAAACATATTAGCTATAAAGGGAGATGGCTAAAACTAGTACTGATAAAGCAGTGAGTTCAGTAAGTCGCAGCTGCCTGTTATACTATGGTATGTATTTCCCCTGGCACTTTTCTTGGAAAGCATTTGAAAGGGCCTTGATGTGAAATGGGAAAATCACTTGGAAGTTGGGGTTACTCATTCATTTTGTTCCGCATGTGGCAAGAATGATAACACTTGTTGACTTTACAGAGTAAAGTGGTCCTAACCAAAATGAGGATCCTCGGATGCTTGTCATTTTGTTCTGGAAACAATATAATTAACTATGCTATAACTTCCGCGTGGAAGACTTTACCATCCATATAGAGAAACTGCCAAAAGGTAGGGAAGAACAAGCACTATTATCCATGTTTAATAGACTGATCTAAAATGAAGAAAGTTTGTGCAAGGCCGTTCAACAAAACTCAGATTTCCTAAGTGCCAAGTGACAAGACCATATCTTCCTTATTTGAGCACTTGTATGGCTTTATTTATAAAGATAGTTTTTAACTGTAATTTTTCTCTTGAGTTTTTCCATCAGTAGCTGTTACTATAATACATTAAGAGAAAATAATTTGTTTACACTGTTCTAATAACTTAGCTGTACAATACCCAGTCCCATCTGTTCATGTTTGTTCTTCAACACTGGAAAAAAATAAGCTTTGTCAGAACCAGGGTCAATAGACCATGAGCAGAAAAACAGAAATACTAATATTATTATTAATACTAACATATTTCCACAGGCTTCTTTCTTCAAGGTCATAGATGAATTGGATTTGCAGGGGTTTCTCCCACAGGAACAAAGGCACATCACAACAGAACAGAGGTAGGAGAATAATAACATGGTTTTGGTGCCACACACACCGAGCCAGTCACAAGTATCAGCAGCAAGAGCTTCTATCTCAGATGTTGGCCATTGCTCTCCCCTTCATTGCCCAGACAGCGATGCATTATAGCCACTGGGAATGTATCTGCATGAAGGACAAAGTACTGGCATATACCAGAGGAGTAATCAAGGTTCTGCATATGTTGCTGGAGGGTAGAGCTGGAATGGGGAGACTCCTATCCCGGTTGCCATTTAAAAAGCACGTACCTCTACCCCCCAACAGCAAGGGGAGCCAAAGGAGCCAACCTTCCTTGCCTTGCTTTCAGATGAGCTGCTCCAGCACAACTCCCCATCAGTCATAATCTGTCACTTCCCCTGAGCATTAAGATTGTAATTAATTCCTCATGCCTAGCTATGCAAGGAAGCGGCACTGTATAATCCCCAGCGAGTCATTCTCCCTGTCATAGCAGAGAATCTTTACAGGAGAAAGAGAAATAATCTGACAGACACGTGACAGCCCAAAAACCCCTGTAAACATTTGCTTCAAAGCGGAAAAATGCACATGTGAATTTCTTTAGAGGACAGCTTTAGAGCTCTATCATATTGCACCAGGAGAGAGAGCAAATAGGGAAGGGTTGCATAGGAAAGTGAAACAGACTTGCTGCCAGGTAATTGCCAGCTCTTCTTCCCATTCAATGAATTAGTTAATATCTATTTTAGGAGAGGGACAATCATACTTTGTTATCTCCTACTGGGAAAATTCCTAAGACATAAAAGCACGTTATGTGCTTTTCTTCTGCAGTGCATACCCAGTTCATTCTTCAGCTTCTCACCTGATGAGTTGCAACAGGCGCCTCACTATGGAAAGTCAGTAGAAAGCAATAACCAGCAATACAGCTGGTATGTCTGAAATAATCCTCATATCTAAAAAGCTACCTGCTATATAGTTGTGGAAATACTACAACACTTGCTGTACTGAGAAAAAGCAAAGTATTAGCAACATCAAAAGTATCTAACAGGGGAGTTACTGAGGAGGAAGAAGGAAGCAGGATTTCTACCCCAGCCTTTTGCACTGCTAGTGCAAAGAAACTTCCCAGTTATATCAGTAACAGCTTAAAAACAGCTATTGGGAAACCTGGAAATAAAACAGATTAAATTCACAGCAGTCAAACCATTCATTTGTATTTCAGACTTCTGTTGCTTTTCAGGAATGCTTTAGTTCTTTTTTTTTGGTTTGTTTTTTTCTTTTTTTCTTATTTTCCTCCAGGCCTTTATACTTCCTTTCATACGCTTCTCCCTTTTCTTTATACTTTCTTAAGGGAAAGGCTAATAGATGTTAGACCTGTTCCACAATGGCCTTTAGGTTTCTCAACAACCCTGAGAAATACTTTTAGAGACAGCATGCACCTAATAAGGGTTGAGTGGAATCAGTCCAATAAATTCTTAGTGCCTATTCAGATCGAATACACCACAAAATCTTGAGCACTGTTTCGCTGTGATATAGCCCTTCTGTTGAGCCATACCCTTAAGTTCCATGTCATCTCTTCTCTCTTCATAGGATGTCATTTACTCACAACAGCCACCAAAAGATTCCTCCATACCTGAGAGATGCAGCCATTCCATACACTGGGTTGCAAAGGTTTGTTTTGTGAAAAGCACATTAAAGCATGTTCTTTATCTGCAAATTCCTCTGTCAACACAGCTCTCTGCTGCTGTGCATACCTGCTTCTCTAGAATGACAACCTTGCAGGTAATAAATACAGTGGCTCTGAGAGGACATTAGTAGCGGCATCAACAGCTAAAAGGCAGGTGATAAGCCATTAAATTGGCAAGAGCATTGGATTTTTCAGGCTGAAGATATCAGGAAAATGAAATATTTTTTTTCAGGCAGGAAGGTACAACATCAGACTTGCTTGATATTTCTGTGCTCAGAGACTAAGGAAACGATACATACATGTGCATGATACACATACCACAAATAGACTTAAAATGCAAAGAAATGGATGGCAGCTTTTGAACACAGTGAAAAAAATAATGAAAACACCATTAACAGTCTGGAATGGGTAATTCACAGCCTAAGCTACCAGTAAGGGAACATTTCCTGGGTCCATAACATTAGCATTAGCATTTATTACCACTACTATATCACATAAAAAAAAGAAAGTACAAAATATAAGGAAGACAGACAGCAGAAAAGAAAATCAAATACTTCAGAGTGAACTTTCTAGCTCTAGATTAATTGTAAGAGACGTGGTATTTTATAGACTGGTCAGTAATAGGAATGGACAAATACATAATGTTCTAATGTATGGAACATTTGTATTCAGTTGATACTTAGATGATACACAAGGTACAATTACGATTCTTAGTTTTCTGTAGATTTCCATGACATCAAGTTTTCTTAATATAATGAATCACTTCAGTTCCATATTTCAATTTAAAGCATTTATGGCAGTTACGAAACTCAATACTCAGTCTGTGAGTTTGACTGCTGTAGGTTTTGAAGATGGACCACATAAAAGTCTTCACTCCCTATTCAGAAAATACAACATATGGAATGAAGACTATACAGTGCTTTAGCTTTGCAAAAAACATGGAATTAAAAGAACAGGAAAATAATTTGCTCCATAACAACCAGGAAGCATTTGGGAACTATTTACCTCCATTCCTTACAAGCCAGCAAGCAAACAAGCAAACTATGCTCTGCTGTACACTGCTGCTGCAGGTAGGAGTCCCAATAGGTGCATTCCTATGAACCATGGTGTTATTACAGCTATCCCTTTATGAACAAATTTGGAGTTCAAGAATACTGAATTCAGTGAGAAGTTTTCCTCTCTTATCAAATGTCTAGCAAATGACAGTGTTTCCTGTACACATTTGGAAGTCCAGAAAAGGGTTCTTCAGGATTTGCTTGGACCTACTAACCTGCTAGAAGCAGGAGTGGCAGAGCTAAAGAAGAATTTCTCATTAGTCCTTGTGTGTTTTCTGCACAGATAATACTTCACTAAAAAAAATCAGACAAATATTTGACTGGTCTGATTATTAATAGCTAATACATCTTCAGTGAGAAAACCTCAAGAAAAATCTAATTTTCATATTTCATCACCTCTCATATCAGCTCCACATTTTTATGCCTGTTTTGATGTATATTATTAATCAGAGGGTTATAAGACAGAAATGACAGAAAAAGGTAAAAAGATAAACTGAAGAAATACCAAGAATATAAACAGGACACTCACTTGTTCAGCTAGATATTATCTTTATTTTCAGTATTGTCAGCACATGTTCAGCAATGTACAAATATGAAGACTATATCTTTACTGCAAAGGGCTTAAATCTTGTACAATCGTATAACTTCCTTGCAAAGCTGTATGGCTCAGAACAGAGAATCTTCTCTTTTCTAAATCACTGTTTCAAATTTCTCTTGACTTTACAGATTTAAATCTGACCTACTACTGGTCAGAAAATATTTTTGGATATTTTTTTCTCCTCAAAAAATCACTACCATGAGATGCACTCTTTTCAAAAGTCATATCAGCTACCAAAACCTGAATAAGCATGAAGTCTAAAACATTCTTCAGATTATTGTCTTATCTTCAGGGCACTAATGGTCATGGGATATGGGATATAAAAAGTAAACAAGATAGTGATTACTCAACCCAAAGAAAAATGTTTAAAAAATATTTAAGGATTTAAATACACCAAAATAAAGAAATTCAGTTATAGACCACATAGCTCATTCTTTTCATACATTACATATTGAATACTTTTTTATTACATTATGTGCTTTTAAAGAACTGACACCTTATTAGAAATGTGCGATGTGGCACAGTTATTGTTGCTATGGGAACTATAATATTAAACTTTCTGATTTATGTACACACATTCTCAGATATAATGCTGCTTTCATGTAAAATTTTATAATAAATTTTCTCTTTCCCCACCAGTCTTCTATGGACTACTTCCTCACAATATGTACATTGCTCTCCCTGGGTGAACTTTTGCCCTTTTTTAAGTCAATGGGAGTTCTACTGTCAGCTTCAGTGGGGGCCATCATTTCATCCCAGAGCTCTGCACCAAATATGGTTGCTTAGGAATATGCCCTGAAGATCTGATTCTGATCTCACTTATGCTGAACAGAAAAGGGGGGAGAGAGAGAAACAGAAAAAGCACGAATGCAAGAAAGCAAGACAAAGCAAGAAAGCAAGAGAAAGCCACAAAGCAAGAAATCAAGAAACTAAGCAAGTCTTCTGTTCCATTTCAGATTTATATGCTTTATATGATTTCTTTGGCGATTTTCCCATCATTCAGCTTAACAATATAAATCCAAATGTAATATAATCAGGATAGTTCTTACGTCTCAAGAACTAACTGGCCTGGTTTCTGTCAATGACCCCTTGTCTGTTCTTTTTAAAAATGAAGTCAGACATTTATTAAAGCTCTAAATGTAAGTTCAGATGTGATGTGATAGCTAGGCATATCTAGAGGAAATAGTGTCCAAAGAGAGAGCATTAATGGCAAACATTTTGACATCAAAATTTATGGGCCTGTCTGTTTTACTTTGCCACTTACAGACTCTGACATGGAATTTCTCTACTTCAGTTGAGCATTTTAAGGGGTTTAGTCACCTTCCAATTATCTGTGAGTGCTGTACAAATGGAGGTGCATTCAAGCTTCATGAAGGCCTGCTCAGCTCTGATAGGAATTCTCTATCTAGCCCTATAAATGTGTGTGTGTGTGTGTGTACACATATATTCCTATATGTGTACTCCTGTGTGATGCACAAGAATTACGTATTCCTTGGCTCCCAAATAAGCCCAACTAACAGATAGTTCCCTGCACAATAAGTAAGAAGATAGAAGTCTCAGAATTTGGTACAATTTTTAAAAAAACAGTGAGGTTTTTAACATGCGTGAATAAGAATATTCGGTTTGTAAATTCCTGTGAGTGACTCTCAGAAGACTTGACTATGCACATTTCACAATCAGCAAGAGCTCTAGATATTCGCCACCTTTGAAAACTGAAGACTATGTCAATCTCCAAATGTCACGCTTCTTTTTCATTTATTTGGTTTTTATATATCTTTTAAGAGGAGGAAGATGAGTATTGGGGTTAAAGTAATGGATAAATGAGAATGATAAAACTCCTGCTCTCTCAGCCTTATCTGATATACATAAGAAATAGCTTTTCAGTAAACACCCTCCTGGAAGACTGGTGTACCTGCAAAACACACAGTAGAGCAGAGGACCTTAGGTGGTAAACTCTTTGGTGAACTCTTCAACGTATAATTGAGCAGTATCTGGCAAAAGAGATATTTTTTTATATTCCTGGAACAATCAGTGAAATGCATACACTAAAGGAATAAAAATAAAACTGGAATGGTTTCAAGGAAATAAGTTTGTACATGAAATTGATTTTATTCTTCCATAATGTTTACAATGCATAAAGCCTTTAGAAAACAAAACATAGATTAGAAATACTGAAAAGTTAAAAATTAACCCTGTTGTATAATCAATAATGAAAGCCAACTTTTTTTTTTAAACTTTGTGCCTTCTGACAATAATACAAATCTTTCAACCTTCAAACATCCACTCCTTTTACACATAACTCACTAACATTTAAACTGCTTGAAAAGAACAGATAAACACATCAAAGGATCAGAAAACTGACAAGACTGCATTATCTAATGTATGTCATACTTACTGGTATTTTAAAATCTCAGGGTCTGCAGTTTCCTATTGTACACTCAATAAACTGGGCTTAGCACAGTTCCAGCTGACTCTTTTGTTAGATCACGCTGCTTTTCCTTTCTAGATAAACCCAGATGACTCTTTATTAAAATTCTTTAAAACTTACTTCTAAAAATTAAGTATTTTAAAACTGCCTTTTTTTTTGTTATTCACTTAAACCTTTACTCCTGATGTACAGTAACAGATTCTTTCTTCATTTGCCTGACCTCTCACACAAACTGACTTTTGTGCCTGCTATCTGAAACTAAATGTCCATATTATATGGTTTTCTTTTGATTATATGCATATGATATTAGATGCATCTCTAGGTCAACATTCTAAGAACTAATTAAGATATAGTACACAAAAGTGAAATATAGTTACATGTAAGCAAATTACAGCATACCAGCATCTCACTCTCCTGATGTTATGTCCTGACACATTAAATTCTTTCTCACTATTACTCTTCATAATGATTAAATGTTAGATTTTTCTTTCCTCTTTTTGTGTATGAGTTTGGGCCCCCCACTTCATCTCATCACCATTACAGATGCATACGTATACAAATTCCTCAGACCCAAACTCCACCTCGTTACGCAATCTGCGCTTACCCATCCATACACCAAAGTCCTTGCATTTTATGCATCAGCAAAGCAAACGCTGAGCTGCCTCACACCAGCCAGCATCACAGAGCCTGTGCTGAACCTCTTTGCTGAGCTTTGACCCTGCACCTATTTTGTTCCTCATCCACTGGGCTCAAAGTCCTCCTGCCAGATAGTAAGACAAAAGGGAACAGACAAAAGATTTTTAGTGGTACTTCCTGAGTCACTTCAGCCACCCAGATCACACTCTGTGGACTCCAAATCCCTGTCTAGGATAATCTGGTCTTCTCCTCCCTTTGCTGGAAGGGAGGCTGAGTTCTACAGCAGGGAGAACTAGGTTCTTATACCCAGTTTATGAGCAACTGGGTTGAGGCCCGTAGTACAGCTTTCAGTAGAAATATATTTGTGCATAATCTGTGTCTGAATTAGAAAGTTTTCACAATTAGAAAGTCAATGTTTAATTGTGTAACACTGTTTAGGGATTTGTATACAACCCTTAGAAATTCTGCAGATATCCAGACTGTTTTCTGCATACCACTAAAGTGTGCTGTAAGAAAGCGCACTGGTGATATCTGTCTCCATTCAAGCTTTTTCAAAATAATGACCTCCTCTGAATTTCTATTTTGTCTTGGAAAACTGGGAGATAAGTGATGTAGGCTGTCTGCAGATGTACGTGTCCGCTGATACTATTTATTCTATTACAGTCCAACTCATCTTGTCACATTGCACCAATGTCTCTGATTTTTGCAGCACATGCCTGGCTCTTTCTCAGACATTATCGCACTTCGTATGCCAGCAAATTTTGTAACAACTGACTGAAAGGTGAATAGTATATATTTGGCATATACAAAATATATGTTAACACATTTACTTGTCATTACACCATGGTGCTTGACATGCATTTTATTTAATCAAAATCCATAATCATTATTTTTTAAAAATTTGTTCAGTATTTTGTCAGGGTTATTTCCTTCATTATGTTCATAGTATTAGTAGCAGCATCAGTTGCTAGTAAGCAGATCAAATACTAATGGAATCTTTTCCCATTGCTGTGTATTTGATAAAGATTATAACCTTATAATACATTTTTAAACTTCTAAATTTTTTATAAAAGGCTTATGTAAATATTCTCCCCAAAAAACCTTTATTATTGCAAAGATTATTATTAGGTAACATCTTACAGGAAGGGTCATCGCCCTCACAATTATTAGATTCCACTGTGATTAGTTTAAACTTCTTCTACTATGAAATTAAATAAGGCTATATTTTAAATAGCTGTATGAAAGAGGAATTTTCCTTCTAAGATTATAAATGGTGATATCTTTTACCAATTATCTGCTCAGACCCACAGTCGATGACCCTTAAACCCAAGATTTTCTATCCACTGTGTGTTAAAATAAACTTTATGCATTTTACAGTTCTTGTTCTCTAAGATGTTAAAAGCAGCAATCAAGATTTGAGTCCCATTGTTAGGTAGCGTATAAACCCATTAACTGGGATTCCACTTAGCTAAGTTTAAAGGTTACAAACCTGTTCTAAACTCATTACTATCAAAGGAGACACATTCAGATGAATTATCATTCACTGCCTCTATCTTAGCAACCTATTTTATCCAATATAATTTTACATATCAAAAGTAGGAGGTAGACTTGGGATTTTTAGAGCAATTCTCAATAGGAAGGGTAATTGGAACAGGAAATTTTGACTCCTCAGTCAATGCTTGTGGCAGGAACACGGTATCTCACACTCACTCTACCAAAGTCTCAGAATATATTTTTTACTGCATAGAAGAAATTAGGAAGGGGGCACAACATTGCTCATTTAATTCTGCCTTGTAAGGAGCAACTCATGGTAAAATTGAAAATGAAATGTGTCTTTATGAAAGCAATCAAAAAACAACAGAGCATGCTTTAAAGATGGGGGAAAGCATCACTTTTTTACAGAAAGTGGAAACAAAGGTATAGAAAAAAGAATAACTACAAAGGAAGAGCACAAATTTGTAGGCTTAAAATCAGTAAGGGTAAAGAATAAAATGAGTTGAAAGAAGAAAGGAGCCTAAAAGGTAAACCCAAACAGTTCAATAAAAAAAAATGGAAAAAGAAAGCAAAGGAAAGTGTACTTCAGTTACTTAACAGTCATTATATTTACATAGGACAAAAAACTATGATTTTTTGTTATAGGGCAGAGAGAAGGCTGAAAGGCTCAATACCTTATTTGCATCAGGCTTCACAAAAGAAAAATCATGACCAAACACTTAATTAAAGGAATTTTAATGATGGGCTAGAATGGTAAACTGAAATACAGAGAGAACATGTTATATAAGATATAGACTCTGGATGTATGCAAGAAGGTAAAGCAGAATGAAGTTCCCTTAGACTAACTAAGACAGTCCATGAAACAATAGTGATTATCTTCATGAATTCATGCAAGGCAGAAGATATGTCAGAAGCCTAGGAAAAGTATGCACAACACCTATGTTTATATCAGATAAAAAGGAGGATCCGGCAATTATTGAGCAGTTGGTCTAATTTCTGCAGCCAAAACTATGCCAGAGGAAATTATGATAGATTCATTTTGAAACCATCTATACAATGATGAAATTATAAACTTCCAGCCAGCACTTTAAAGAGTAAATTGTATTAAATTGCTCCAATTTTTTTTTTTTTTTGACAAAACACCTGACCTACCAGACATGTGAAAAGCACTATAAGTGTTATATCTTCGTTTTACTGAGGCTTTTGATGCACTCCCAAAAACAGTCTCATGATGCTCAGCTAGGAAATACAGTCTACATCAATGATGTCTGACTGGCAACCCATGAGTCAGATGAATTCTCCCAAAGCAATGTATCTATTCACCAGCAGAGTTTCTAAGGAACGTGTGACTTTTGGGTTTTGGGGTGGGCTTTTTGCAGACATGGGAATAAAACTGCCAGATATGTAGCAGGCATGCAGCAATGCTGACTGTAAAGCACCAAGTTAAGAAAGGTAGGGATAGGTCACAGTTTTATTACAGCATGCTATATCATGCCATACCCTTTTCTAGATTCTGTGAGGGGTAAGAAAAATGGGGCTGCACTGGGATTACTAACCCTTCCAGAGCACCAAAGAGCACAGTTTATATTCTCTGGGATGGTTCTGCAGAAATTAGCCTCCACTAGAGAAGCTTAGTGCCAACTGGATAATCACTAAGTTGTAGGCAGACCCAGAGATATTGTGCAGTTGAATAAAGCTCCCTAATGCATTCCATAGTATCTGGATTATCTGTTTTTCCAGTATCTTTAATATTTCAGCTAACGAAAAGTACTCTTTAGAGTTATGCTTATCCCACAGAAAAACTGGATGGGTAAAAGACTCTAAGTGCAAGCTTAGTTCTCCTTAGCATTTTTACTATAGAAACAGGAGATGGACTAGAGTACTCTAATGACTGAGGAAACAAAATTGTGATGGGTTGTAAACTCTGTGAAGAGAAGTACCAGAATTTTAAATTGTTCTATTATATTTTAAAGATGGTCAAAAAACCACCACCATGAGATTGCACCAGATGTGCAAAATATTGTCTTTAAGAAGGAGTAACTGAATAACATTTTTGCACCATTTTGCAGTAAAGATTTTGGTCATTATAGCTGATCACAAACAAAATATGAGACAATGTTGATGAAAAAAAAGACAAGTGTATTTGAGAGATGTAATACAGAGATGTATTAAGAGATGTGTTGCATATAAAACATGAGGGAAATGGGCAATTCGTTTGTTCTTCTATCAGTTGCTGAGGTACCAGCTGGAGTACCACATCTAACTTAAGAAAAAAAGAAATCTACTGGAGAGAATCCAGGAAAGAGCAAACAAGTGATACTAGGTTTCAAAAATGAATGTAGATCCCAGTGCAGGTAAAGCAATGCTTCTGGGAGAGGAAAAAAACCTGTGTCCGAATTTTATGCATATGGGGATGGGCTCTGATCTAACTGTTACTACACAGTAAAGGTATAATTGGGAAAATTATTGGTGGTTTGAACAAAGGTCAGCTCAATATCTATTAGCAGTCAAATCCAATGTCACTCGTAAGGAATACAGGAGAAAAAACAGAAATAGTCATTCTATTATTATATAAAACTGTGGTGTATCTGCTCTTGAATGCTGTGTGCAGTTTTAACATAGATGCCTAATATGACAGGTCTTGATAGAGATTGAAAATGGTACAGTAAAACTGACAAAGTTTTAGAGAAAAGCAATGTATTTGTTAAGCAGACTTGGATTATTCAGCCTGGGAAAGAGATAATTGGGCAGAAGAGAGTGATAAAGACCTAAAAAAATTGTGAACAGCACAGAGAAGGTAAATAGGGAACTACTTTTCCAATAGCCAATGTAATGAACATCCAATAAAAAGTGATTAGTAAGTTCAAAACTGGATGATTCTTTAAACAGTGCACAGGGAAGCTTCAGAACTGCTTGCACAGGGTGTTGTGGATGCTACAAGTTTCAAAGGGTTTGAAAAGTGATCAAACTTATGGAAGAAAAAATCTAGTGAAAAGTTTATTCAATGACATCATCAACCTCAAGACATTGCTCAAAGCTAGAAGAATATTCTGGAGAAGTGTCCCTATGCACCTGCCTTCTCTTCAGATTCCCGTCTGATGTGGTAGGGTAATCCTGTGATAAATAAGATCTGTCAGGAAAAATAGAAGGCCTTTAGCTTTTTTAGTCTGGAAAAATTAGACTAAGTGCTAGAAGCAGCACATAAATACTGCAGCACGTATGAAGTTCTTTAGAAGGAACAACGATCAACTTTTTCAATAACTTTAGAAGCAAAAGAAAATAATTGCTTAATTTTCACTAACATAATTTACTATTATGAATTATTATGAAAAATATTCTGGCTACATAGCAAAGCACTGGAATAGTCTTTCTAGGGAGGTTGTAGGATAGCTTTCAGCAAGGCTTAGAAGAATAAGACAGACAAACATTTGTTAGAATATAGTTTATCTTTCTTCTTTGTGGGAAAACTGATTAGACCATTCTTCCAGTTTCATTTCTATTTTATGACTACAATTTCCATCAGAGTAGATGAAAAAATTGAAGATGTATTTCAATAAATTGTGCCCCCTTAACTAAAAAACACTTCAAAGTTAATTAAATTAATTAAGTAAAGGTATGAGAAAACACATATGGTGCTTCATTCTTTCAAAGGATGTGATGGACAGAACTGAAGGTTTTATAAGAAAAATGTTCTGCCACTTCTTTTATCATTCAAAATCTATTAGATCAGAAGAGAAAGGAAGCCTGAGTGATGGAAAATTAAATATGAGCACAGAACTGAGCCTCAGTGGATGAGTATTAGCAGAAGGTCACCTCTCCAATAGAGAGAGAATGAGCCCATATATAAACTCCTGTTATCTTGTACAAAGTCAGTTTTGTGGATAAACATAGCATACTTCAGACCCCAGGACTACCCAGGCAGTGCTTTTCAGATGAAAAGAACAACACCAAAAAATTAAACAAGAAAGCATTTTTCAGCATTAATCAAATCTAAATTTTTAATGAGAGAAAACAAAGAAATACCAGTTTTGTTCATCAAGATGCTAAGTTCAAAATCTTCCATTTTGTTCAGAATAAAGCTTCAAAACAGGAGGCAATGTGAGGTCCCTCCAGAAGAAGCACTGTTCCCTTTTCAGACTGGGAACAGGTGCACTTCCAACAACCTCCTCCTGTCACCCCATTGTTATCAGAAGGTTTGTCCATTAACTGAATCCCTCTTCGTTTTCCCTCTTAATCTCACTTTGTCTTCTCTATATGGAGTGGGATGAGGGATAAAGATCTGACTGCCTCTGGTGACTGCTGTTGTAGCAGACTGGTGAAGCATGATGCTAGGGTATGTTAAATCACTACTTTTATCCTGTTTATCCTTGGATAACTGTTTTCAAAAAGGATGCAGTGCAAAGGGAAAAAAGGTACAAAATTAACTTTTACAAAGAGTAGTTCTCTTTCTCATCAGCACTGGGTTGGTCTTAGAGTTTCCAAATCCCTAATTTAAAAGTAGAAATTGGTGAGAGCTAAAACACATACATACACAAAAAGATAACTGAGTAGATTAACCTGTACACCAATGAAATCTAGGTCAGGCTTAATAACCTTCAAATTGCAGCTGACACAATGAATATTAAGCTAGTCAACCATGAGAGATGCATTCATGAAGCCAAACCAATTTAGTTTTTTTAGAAGAAAATTCATTACAAGATACTGATGTTTATGTGATTTTTCCCTGTACAAATGTGTTCTACCATTTCTGGCAAACTTGTCACAGATAATTAACAGTGGATCTCTAGCAGCAATATCTGTAAATACTAAAATAATCTATCAAGAAGGCCTGAGTTAGGTATTTTTTCCAGCACAGATTTTTACCAAAAGATCAGGAAAGGAGGAATGAAAGGAAGGAAGGTAATTGCTTTCCCTTTAAAATGTAATTGGAAGAAGACTTCTAGTAAATTGAGAGTTAAAGAGAATTATATTCTGAAAGCACTATTGAGTAAAATTTCCCACAGAAAACCGTAATAAAAAAAAGGTCTTGGTTAACCGTTCAGTCATAACCATGTTATAAAATTTCTTGGAAAAGGACACAGAAAGATGATGACTAGTCTTCTCTATGCTGGCACCTTGTATAATACAACAAATATTCAACAAATATAATACCTGATAAAAAGTTAACATTGCTTTGAACAGTAATTACTTAAACCCAGATACCTGAGCCTGGGGGGGGCAGCCCCCCCAACACATCCCACTCTAGGATTTCTACTTCGTGTTTCATACGCCGATGGACTGTGCCCAGTCCTCACACCTGATAATTTTTGTAGAGATTTCATAGAATTCTTCATTCTCACAGGATACCGTGGCTGCTCCACAAATATTTCTCTGTTTATGGAGATGGGCAACCTGCTGTAGCTGACCCTGCTTGGGCAGGTAAGCTAGACTAGATGATCTCTAGAGGTTCCTTCCAATCTCATCCACCATTGTGATTCTGTGATAATCCAGTTCTATGAGCTCATGAATGGGCTCAGAAGAGATTTATTAAAAATATTCAGGTTTGGAAAAATGTCCCAATCTCTGCTTCCCTTAAAGACCAGAGAGAAGACATGCTATTATTCTAACCATATTCCCTCTTCTCCTCCCCTAGGAATTTTAGGAAAAGGAAATTATATTAAACAAAACAAAAACAACAAAAAATCCGCTGTTCAAAATGGATTAAAGCCTCATTAAGTAGCAACCAGGACTGATGTTTTCAGTCAGTATGATTTATGAATTTTGTTTGCTTTGTGCTGTACACCAGCAAACAAAAGAACTGCTCTGGAACCATTCCCTGGCGGAAAAAATGTATGCAGAATGAGTTCAGTTTTAAGACTCCCAGGCTGCATTTAACAACAAAACTATGTAAAAATAATAGTTAATTTTCATTGCATCTTAATTGAAATAGTGTGATGTAATTATTCATACTTACTGAAGTGTGTATGTTCTGCCCAACATTATCTTCACTAGTTTTTGATGTTTTGCCAGACTGATAAATTTGAAACCAAAGAATTTTCAGAAAGCTTGTTATCTAAGCAAGTGGTTTCATTAAAAAGTCTGGATTTTACATACAGGAATCTGCATCAGATCTATCTGGTGTCTACTATTCCAGCACTGCCTGTGAATTGATAAAAGTAATGGTAGCTCTTTAAATATTTTTATGCTTTTTATATAGGTGGTGTTCTTATGTCATCCATAGACCAACTTTAAAATCAAAATATTGTCCTCAGCTTCTCTCCTAAATGTAATGCTAAAATAAACACAACGTTAAATGAGTACTTGTCTTCATTTTAGAACACTGAAAATACCACCTACTGTACAAGGAATCAATACTGCGTATCTTAATAGAAATAATTCACATATGTGCATATGCAGTATCTTAAAATTGTATACTTTGACTTGAACACCAAAAGCAGCCTCTGTTAATGTGAACATAAGCAAGTAGTATTCTGTTTTGGAAGACAGATCAAAGAAGTGACTATCAGAAGCGATATTTGTTATTTAGAATCCAATTTATCTGGCCATTAATATACAAAAATTGTGCTTAAAAAAATCCCTGAAGCTACCTTGAATTTTGATTGTTCTGACAACTCCGATATTCTTTACCAGGAATATGGTCCTCATGTCTTATAAGCCAACAATTAAATACAAAAAGAATGGTATTGTTATCATTTAATGCAAAACGTATCTAGTAATTTGAAAAAGGTCTAAGAAACTAGTAACATGATTCATATACATATGCTGGTGACATGATTCATCTCATTCTGCCTTTTGCAATTAAGCTGGATGTACATCATTTCTGAGAGATAATCGTCTATCCCCTTTCTTAAAAACCTCTAAGGATTCCTGTTATGAGGAGGCTAAACTTCTTTCTATAAACAATTACCTTGAAAGATTGTATGAGGTTGGAACCAGGTTTAAACAGGTAGCTGAAAGAGTAATTATAAAGGGACTAACTAGATAGCTGCTAGACATTATACAAGGAAACACAGTTTGAATTCTGTAGTTTATAGCAAGGAAAACTTTTTTTTTTTTTAAGAAATGCTGCAATAATAAGCAGATCTTCTGTACAGCATTTGATGGACAGCTTTTCTGTGAAGTAGAAGAATGCACCTTAAATTAATACAAAGATTTTATATTTTGCATATGTAAACATCACAATTATATGTTTAATTAGGCATGCAACCATGCTTTTAAACTATAACAGGTGATACCTAACAGGAAGAGAATAGTTGCATACTTAAGTAACAGCCTAGAGAGAACTGGATGAGCCAGAGGCACCAGCATCTATTTAAATATGCTATGCCATTTTCAACATAATTAGTTATCTAATTGCAAACCCAAACTTAGTCAATGCATTTGCACATGTAATTAATTACAGTTTGTTTAAAAGCACTTCATTTGTAGTGCTTTATTCTTCATTTCCTGCAAATCACATTACCAAAGGATAGATTTGATTTTCAAAAACAACAGAGACAAATATATAAAATGAAGAAAGGCATTAAATAAAAGAAAGGACTATAGGGTAATATACCTTTAGTGCTATCTAGAATTTCAGAAACACACCTTTTTTTTTCTGAAACTATTTTAACTATTTCAAGCTGCAATATATCTAAATTCTAACAGTTACGTGTTAAAAGACTCTTTAAAGCTTTCCATATAAACAGACCAATTATATAGGTCGCATTCATGTCGTAAACTTTATGCAGGCAGGTAACTGTGACCAAATAAAGCCTTTATTTATTGGTATTTATTATTTGTGTCATACTAGCATCTAGAATCTCTACCAACAGATCTGGAATTACGATGGCAGCTTTTCTATCATTACGTCCCAAGAGGTTTACAATCAAAGTATGAAAGTTGCACTGGATGCAAATCAGTATACGGGCATACAGAGAAACAAGATCACCACAAAGAGCAATACAAAAGCATCTTCTGTAAAGTTGCAAATATTATAAAGATTGTCACAAGCAGCTAAGCAAATGGATTTACAGAGCTTTACCTTTTTTCTTTTTCTTTCTTTTTTTTTTTTTTGGTGGGAAACATCAAAGAAACTAGACAGTATTTACTTGAATTACTAAATTAGTGGTCAGAGGAAGTTCTTCCTCAGGCTGAGAAGAGGCAGAAGCCAAGTTCTGTGTACTACAAGACAATGCAGAAAATAACAAAGGACTGAAAACAAAGAAAGAACTGAGTCTTGAGAATGATGATTTGCTATTGCTTCTGCTACAGGCATTGCCCAAAAGATGTAATACAGTGGTTGTGGAGATGCTCCATACTGTAACAGATCTCCAGAGCCTCTTCCAAAGAAGAACAGAAAAATGACATCTGCACCTATTATTTTTAGTGAGTTGTGGAAATGTGTCAGTTTTTCAGTCCCTCGTACTGTCATTGTTGTTGAGCTTTTCCATTTTCACAAGGACAAAATTACAAGTACTGTTCCTGGCAGCAGAGAAGAAACTGTGTTTGCAACAGGACAAAGAGAACAACAGCACAGTTTTTTCACTTAGATTTTACTGACTGGATGTAGTACTTATTTTCTTAAATTTTTGTGTCTCAGAATAGCCTTATGTCAGTATAATGTGTGTCATCATTTCTAAGATAACTGGGCCATAATTTTTAAAAGCCAAAAGTGAGATTTTTCAAACCTGTACTGACATGTCTTGATCAAATAACCTATGCAAGCTTGGCCAATGACACTTCTCATTCAGGTAGCTATTCACTAAGTGTCATTCAGAAATTCCAGTGCTCACCATAATACAGAAATCCGATCCACAATTCACTCAGCACAATGGAAAGATTTCCATTGATGTAAGTGATTTCAGATCAGGTTTTGGTTAATATTTATATTAACAGCACTGAGACTTATCCTTAGAAATGTTACACTCCTTGGCTTCCCATGATCTCCTGTGCATAAACATATTTTTAGTTTTGTGGAGATTCTTTTCAGAGAAGATATTGATGACAATGGCACTGAAGAGCTTGAAAGAGTTTTGTTAGGTGTTTTGTTTGCCAGAACTGAAAAATAAAAGGAAGAGTTAATTATTGCTTTGCTGAACTGGGGAGAAACTGTCTTCTGCAAAACTAGACAGCTTATTTGCTTTCATAACTTTGTGGGTCAGAGTACTTGTTATAAAAAATCCTGAACGGGTGATCAGAAATCCACTGAAGGTTTCAAAATTACAAAAAAAACCCAAACAAACCCCATCATGTGTTTATTGAAAATCAGTGTGATTGTTACTATTAAAAAAGCTTAGAGAAAATTACAAAACACAAGGTTATTAATTTTCTATCAGCCAGTGTTCTCAGGAATTCTCATTAACTTTAATGCCCATTAAATATTGCAACTTAACAATAATTCCCTGGTATTTATGTCTATATACATTTGGCCTTCTTTAATTTTTGGTGATGGGTGCCCTTCTTCCTTTTGACAGTCTGAATGTCTAGATTGCAGCACAGCCAGACAGAGTTTCACGATAATGCAGTTCTTAACTGGATTTTGTGTGTCTGAAATCAGTTGGTTTTAAACTTACCCAGGGCCTTGATCTGCTGTAGCCAATAATGTGATACTAATGGGATTCTGATATTATGCTGATGTGAGTGTGGTTTGGTGACTCATGTAGTCAAGACTTAAAGAAACTTTTAAAACAACATTAAAAGTAACTGATGGTGATTTGGTCAGAAAATGAGACTCATTTTATTTTAAATATGCAAAGATGAGTATAGTCAGAACATGGCTGAGATGGAGCAGAGATACATCTGTGTGAAACTGGAACTCCATTCTCTTTTGCAAACATGATTTCTTTTGTGAAGCTACAATTTGAACCACAGGTTTTATTTTGGAATTCAAGATTCACGCTGTATTGCATCTTCCATTGGGGACCACAGACTCCATTCAGTAATAAGATCTTTATACCTAACTTAATTACAGTATCTGAAAAGCTGACAGGGAATAAACATGACTAATGATTCTGATTATCTCTCAACTGCTGACCTATCCAATCTCTCTGCACAGAACCTTGCAGGGTGATCACAATTGATGATGTTTACATGTCTGACGTTAGAAATAACTATTGTAGCAAATCACACTTGTATCTGTGCAATACTTTAAAATTGAGGCAAAAACTGAAAATAAAATAACTACGTACAATTTAATCTGAATTTAAGGGGCAATTTCTGGCAAATTTCTCATTTTCAGAATAAGTGAAACATTTCATTCTCTCTGCAGATCTACAGGGATGCAAATCTTGTTTTCAGAGATGTCCTGTTCATGACAATATCTTTGTTGTATAACTTTACCAAACAAAGCCCAACAAATGGGAAAGCAAAACAATTTAAGTTGTTCAACTTAATTTGTTTTCAAATTTGCATTTATTGCCAGCCACTGTGACTGTCAGATGGAGAGTTTCGGGTACTTGAGAACACCAGCTTAGCAATCTTTCCTTTTTTTAAGAGACATGAAGTTTATTCCTCCAATCTGGTTCTATTTGATCTAAGCAGAATTTGTCTCCAGTGAGTAACGGATGTTTTGAATGTCTTGTAATTAAAGTCAGTGTGCTTAAGCATATATTATACACTTAATTTATATTTAGACTGAAAGCTTCAGTTGCCTGTAAAGTGACAACACAGAATCTAGGTTTGAATAGCTGAATCATGCTTAATTTCAATCTATTTTTCAGTTCTGTTCCCAGCAGACCTATCTTATACCTCTTGATTCTTGACAAATTTGGCAGGTATTTTTTCTCTTTCATGTATACATCACATATACATATTTATAAAAATACATTTATATGAGTAGATATATGTATATGTATGTATTCTATATACAAATTGAAAATCCAGGTACATTATATAAAATATTTAGAAGGGCTTATAAATTTAGCAAAAATAATGCCTTATCACTTTCTGTCCTTACTGTAGGCAGTCACAGCCAGTGCTCTATACAAATTTATTCTCTAGAACAAAGCAGCTGTCCCAGCAATCGTATGTCAAATAATGTCTACAAGACAATTACAGTGGAAGTTGGTCACACACCTTAACATCAGGGATACTCTTCTGTTATTGACCATTCTTCAAATATCTACCAGTGAGGATACTTGGGAGACAAGGAATGATTCAAATACAAATAGTTTTCACTTATTGCTGTTAAAGGTGTACTCCTTACACTCCAAAGATGTACACCATCCTTAAGCTAACTTCACATACATATAAGAACATTCAAAGAACAATTTCTATACAGCAAATGATTCAAAGATTTAAGGCCCAAAAGGTTGCTGGATGTTTGCCAAAACTTCAGCATGATATTTTTAATTGCTTTTTATGAACCATCTAATTTGTTATGAAGAGTGACTCGTGTGCCTACACATAAGTGACTGGTTCTATTTTAGGTAGTCTACAGAGACATCCTCATGACAAAGGCAGCTATAACACAATGTTCAAGAGAATTGTGCCTTTCTGAAACTGTAACTTATAAGACCAGACAGGATAACTAGGACATGTAAAATGCCACTAGACAGGTATGTTTAAGAAACTGAATCCCACCTATAAAGCCTATAAAACTTACACTTTTCCTTTGGAAATTAAAGGTTGTATAGAAAGACTTTTTTAATTCATCACTCCACTTTCAATGGTTTATTATAGAAGACCTTGGATTCAAAAATTTCAAATACAAATTACATTATTTTCTTTCAGCACTGAATATACATCATGGAAAGTTCTTATAGCATGAAACACTTTATTTCAACACCTAAACAAGTAGCCACTAAGAGAAGAAGGAAAAAACATCCTTCAGCAACGTATGCTAATCTCTTGCCTTTGTCCTGGCAACAAGTCTGCATCTAACAGTTAAGTACGGCAGAACAGAATTGAGCAGCTAAAAGATGAATTTTGCCAGGTATGTCTTAAACTCTGGTAAAAGACAACAGTAGGCCAAAGAGCAGATGTCCAACATATCTTGGCATGTTCAAAATGATCTTCACATGCCTATGTATGAAGGGATAGCGTATACAGATCTGTAAATATTTCTAAAAGACTCCTCAAAATTTGTTATGTATGTACATCAAAGGATACACAGGAACAGAACACAATTATCTACACAGAGGCTCTTACAGACTGACTTTAGCACTGGTACAAAGATGTATAGAGGACACATAAGCACTGGAGGTGAGGCAGGGGGGGAGAACAGAAACATAATTTCCTAAAGTGTTCCCTAAAAATGCAAAGAAAAGAAGGGGGGTTATAGGATGAGTTACACTACACTGCACTACACTAGCTGATTAACTGTTGATGCAGGTATTTCTACTGTAAATGGTTAGTTGTATCCATGCAGAATTTTTAAGTCTTCACATTGAATAATGAGTCTCAAATTACCTATGAAATGGTCTGGCTTTTCTTTTTCACCATCATCATAAAAATTCACATTATCCACAGAGAAATGAAAGGTACAGGTGTTGCCCTGTGCTTTAAGGTTTGTAACATTAGGGACTTTCCCTTTACAGCCCTGTAACCTTTCACTTGTAGCACTGAAGTCTGCTTTTGACTTTGTAGTATTTCACTGACATACCCCAAGGCTGCTGTGGCAATACTTTTACATAATACTCCCAAATGCTCTTGTCCTGATGGCCTTGTGTCATCATATTGCAAGACTTTGACATGTCTCTGATGTTGGGTTTCTCGTGGGAACAGATTATGACTGATTAAGTCACCCTTTCTCCTCTCACCCCTCTTTCACCTCTCACTTCTTAGCTTTTGGTTTATAACTTTATGGTCAGGAATATGTAGAGCTTAGTAGATAACATTAGTAGATAATTATTATTTAAACAGCCCAGAAGCAATATTCAGAAATACACATGCACAGAACTTCACAACCAGTTAAATGAGTGCAACATCTGCACCTGATCAGTGTGCTGCAGTCAGCACCATCAGCACTAATGTGTAAGAGAAACCAGCTGGGATACCAAGCTGGTCCTGCTGTCACTGTAGAGTCACTGTGGGAAGTGTTCAGTTGGATATCTGTGGCACTGGAGGAAATGATGGGAAGAGGAGTCTTGCTTGGAGATATCCCATTCTGTTCTTTTCCGGCTGGCCACCGGTGTAGCTTTCTCTTCTCTTTCTTTTTCTCACTTTCTTTTTTAATTTTTTTTTTTTTTTAATTTTCAAATAAAGTTTTTTTTTTCATTAAGAATATGTATACCATCAGCTATGGACTTCACAGGTAAGCCTGTCTGCTCAGTCTTTGAGCAACAAAGAGAGTACTCCAGATTTTAAGAAACATTCCACAAAAATCAGTAGACATGTATATAGCATTCCTGATATAGCTGCTATTTTTGCCCCTGTTTGGGTAGTCTCAAACATGAATGATGGAAAGAAGATTAAAGATGCTACTAATTATAACAGTGAAACAGTTTAAGTCTATGTGGCCCAGCCAGAAGGAAAGTAATTATGAAAAATTCAATTTTAACTATACTTTTATATTCTCTGAAAAAAAGGAGTATTTGAATTGACAGAGGGAAATAGTTTGGTTAATAAGTCCTCAGGCATTTGTTATCACTTCAAAAATTGACGCAAATTTTCAGATTCTATGTAGTAGAGATCCCAAAAGAACATATCTAAAGCTGATCTAACTGAACCTGTTCAAACATCATCAATATTTTCCAGCAGAAGAAGACAAGAATTAGGAATCTCTCGGTAATCTGTCAGGAAACTAAAGCTTTCTTTAGAGAAATACAGAAACTCAACCAAAGAAGCAACATCCTAACAGGTTTATCACATCTCACAAAATAATTCAAAATGTTCAAGATTTTTTAGATAAATAGTTTGAGGAAACATGGAAGCGCAAACAAACACTGCAGCCAAATATCAGAATGTGCTTTCAACTTAACTATCTAAATCTGACAATGTAAAAACGTGTAGTTGAAATTTGTCTTCATATGAAAGGTAATGCAGCAGTTCGCTAATTCCCTCAATTGCCTTCCATACATATGACAAAATTTAGCCCTCTTCTATCTCATATGACAGGGCTCTTGATAGAGACCAGCAAGCGCTCCATATTAACCTCTGTCTTCTCACAAAGAAACTAAAATTAACATCAGCTGAATAAAACTTACAGGAATGAAAAATATTCTGGTACCTAAAAATTCCTTATGTCATTTTTGCCATTTTCTTTTCATAAATTGGGCTCAAAGAGTTAATTGTGCTGAAATAAACATTAGCATAATGCCCAAGGATACAATTTTTTACCTGGCTATGGAGTGTTGGCAGCATAGATGCTGAACCTAAACTGTAGAATAACTCATTAGGAAATATGCAATAGCTGTGGCAAGATTTACTACAAATATGCTTGAAGTGTTTTTAAAAATTAATATTATGCTGCTATGCTTGGCTTAATTAGCTTTCTTCTTCATTTACAAAGCATATCTGTCTGGTTTATGAACTTAGTCTCTATTCCCCATTCTTGAAAACCTGTTTAATTAAAGTTTTAACTACTGCATAAGCTTTAGAAACAGTAGAATGACTTTTATTACTAGAAATCTAAATCCTTCTTTTAAATATGATCATACCTACATATACTATATTGGAAATACAACAAGACATGCTCCATACTACTGAATAGACACACAATACTGCTACTTTTAATAATACACGCCATCCATTTCCACTATGTTGCATGTAGGTATTTTGAGTTTTTTTGCACAGAAAGTTGCACTAGCAGTGGAACTGTGATTAATTTAGCCAATCACCAAGTCAGTCCCCTGAAATCCATTAAAGGTCACCTTTCTTTTTTAGGTACGTACCTATTTCTAATCTGTTCATTGATTTCCTCATCCATTATTCTATTCTATCTCTTTTAGAGGTCCATCACTTATTAGACTCCCACCTCTACTAGTAGGGCACTATGCTTTGGTTTTCAATTATAGCAAATCCTATCACGATCTTTTTCAGCATTTATCACTTGCTCCCCTTCTTGCTATAATAAATGATTAAATACTAATTTATTTTTGCTATATATACAAAATTGAAACCTAGTCATTAGAAATGCTATCTGGGATATACCTGAAGTTCTAGAAATACATGACATACAGTTTATCATAATATATTTTTGGCTGCATGTTAAAAAGCTTGTGGCATAATGGTCAGCGAGCAGAAATTATTTGTGCAATCACTGCCAACAGACTAAAGGAAAGCAGAAAATATTTTTGGCTCCCCTATGCACAGATGCTGGAGACCCTGCTTAATGACTTGTTACCCAGTATACCCAAAATACACTACAGTTTCATCACACAATTTACTCCACAGAAGCAGAGTGTCAACAATAGTCAGTTCTATAATAATGAAAAAAGATAATAGTCATTTTCCCTCCTATTCTCATTTGAATCTCATAACCACTGGGGTGATCAATTTCAAAACCTTATTAGTCCTGCTACTGTGAACTATTCAGGCCCTCATTTCAAGATCAGTTCGCAGCACAAAACTATGGAGGCAATCTTTTTAAATGAACAATTTACAATTAATATTTCTGCCAACATATATTTGTAAGCTTTATGTAATAACAAACATAATAATTTCAAAATTTTCAAATTAAAACATGGGCAATTATTGCATATGGCTGACAAACAGTGCTATAAAATGTGCACTGGCACTAAAAAACTTTGTCAGCCTGTAAATGTAATGAAGAAAAGAAGCAAACAAATGGGAAAATTTACACTATTTTTCTAAATTAAAAAAAAGAGATAAAGCACCATCAGTTCATTCTGTGTAGAATTCTGTATTCATTACTCAACGGAAAAATATGAAATGTATAAAATCAACTATAAATCTTTGAAGAGGTGACATTTTTTGTATTCTTTACATATGTTCTTATCCAAAAAAATATTTTCTTTACATATGCTCTTATCCCCAAAAAAGTTTTAACCAGATTTTTATTTAGACTAAACTGGCCTATTTCCCTTAACATTAACAGAGCTAAGATGGTTCATACCAGCTGAGACTCTGATCCTATGAGAGTATGTTCAGATGATCACAAATGGCAGTGTCGGTGCATTTTAAGAAGTTACTGTGCTTCAGCTGGAGTTGGTAAGCAGACATGTTGTCTCTGTCAGCTCATTGCAATGCCAAGTACATGGTGTTCACTTAAGCTGCCTTCAGCAGTTCCAAAAGGGAGCCCAGGTGAAAGCATTGGAAAGATGAGCATTTAGGAAGAACACTTTGGAGGCAAGCTATGCTTTTTCATATATACAGCATCAAAAGTGATGCAACTGCTGTTGTTTCCCTACATGAGTAGAGATGGAAATTAATCTTTTTCATTAGACTGGAGTAGTATCATGCATGTGGTCAGCTTAAATGGATCACATGAGGGAGCAGTATCTCCAGCTGTGGGGGATGGAAGGAAGGAGGGAAGAGTATGTGTGTGTGCGCGTGTAGAAATGGAAGGGGAGCAGAGAAAAGCAATACCTTTTAAAAACCACCAACTCAGTCACTTGCGGTTACCTGACCATTACTTGATTTGAAACAGACAGAAAGTCTGCTCAATTCTTCCTTAAAAGGAGACAAAGGCTTTCAGGAAAAAAAAAAAAGTAATTATTTGGGATTCTGAAGCCAGGATAATGATGCAGATAATGAAACAACCCCATACTGAGGCTAGTTCACAAGATAGTTTTCTACTCCTTATTAGTAGGTGGATACAACTCTTTCACCATGTCACTGGCTGAGTTCAGCACCCTAAATATATTCAAGTAAGATAGAGAGAGGACTTTTGTACTGCTGTAAAATGAAATAACCAGTAAGATTTATTTACATTATTCAGAGTAGACTCTTCTGTTTCAGCATGTTTTCCTTCAATTTACAAACATGAAAATATCCCTGATCCTAATACTGCTAAAGCTAATAAAAATTGTCCTTTCGATTTACAGGAGGAAAGTGCATGAATTACCAGGTTCTGAACGTTGTTTGCCTTCCAGTGCACCTAGAAAAATCTGCTGCTGACAAATACATGACCTTATTGTTCATTTTCTGGGATGAGGAACCCAGGGAGTTCAGTTAATGGCTGTTCCACACACTTCTTATATGAGCATAAGCCTACAACATCTTTAATCCTGACTTTCTCTTCTATAAAAGGGGTTTAATACTATTTCCTTCCTCCTACCCCCATCTTTGTTCTTGTCACACTGAGCTTTTAATGCAATACATGTAGATGAGCATCAGAGTTGAAATGGAGCTCAACTTCTATCCAGAAACTGCTTAAGCAGACATCTAAACATTGAGAAGATGAAGTCCTAAACTGCTCAGCACAAAGACCATTTTTACTAAACACACTATTTATTCTGATGCCTAAGTATGGATTTCAGTGCCAAATTTCAGACCACCAATGACATTTGTATCTGTACCTTAGAAAGCAAAAAGGAAATAATTTGTGAAAATTAAAATACATTAAAGCTATTGTAAATGTATATGTATATGTATATGTACATTTATGTATATGTAAAAATACATTTATTAACTATTGGATTTTTTAAATGTTAGTGCATTTTATTCACTTGCTGCTCACTTTTTAAAAATCTTCATAAGGACAACCTATTGAGCTTCCCATTGAGATGATTATACTTGTATGTATGTCTTTTCTAACGGTCTGATGTCTTGGCAGCAAATCAACTTTCAGTGAAACAGAAATCAAATGTGTTTTTTTAAAGAAAAACATCTACAAAAGACATGCTCTCTTAAATGAGATGAAGACACTGTATTTGTTTAAGCTTCTAACAAAGATAACATTCCTCTAAACGGGATGTAACGCATCTGAAAATTAGTATTTGATACCATAGAATCATAGGATAGTTCAGGTTGGAAGGGCCCTCAGGAGGTCTCTAGTCCAAACTCCTGCCCAAACCAGGGTTAGCTACAAGATCAGGAGAGGCTGTTGAGGGCTTTATCCAGCTGGGTCTTGAACACCTCCAAGAATGGAGACCACAGCTTCTCTGGCAACTGCCCCACTGCCTGACCATCCTCATGGAGAAAATCCTTCTTCTCTCTGGTCTGAACCTCTCTTGTTTCAAGTTAGGCCCATTGCACCACTATGCCTGGTTCCACCTTCTTGGTAACCTCTCCATAGGTACTGGGGGCTTGCTGTTACGTGACCCCAAAGCCTTCTCTTCTCCAGGCTGAACAAGTCCCATTTCCCCAGCCTCTCCTGACAGGGCAAGTGCTGCAGCCCCTGACCAGGTTGAGGGCTTGGGGCCTTCTGCTGAACCTGTTCCAGATTATTGATGTCTTTCCTGCCCAAAACCAGACACAGAAGTCTATGTGTGGTCTATGACACAATGGTATTTTTCTTTTCCTAAAACAGCATTTGTGTGTATCACAGCCCTGTTTGTGTTTAAAACCTATCAAAAGGCCTCAGTATCCTAGAAAATAATTTCATAGAAAATAAAGACCTGCCTATTAGTAGTACTACCCATTCTTACATTGGTCTCTACTCATGTCCAGCACATGGAAGCCAGTCAGGAGAAATAAACTGGTGACCATAACTCTGTTGGATATTTGCACTGCAGAGAACTTCACAATTGACCAACAGTGGGATAAAACAGCAAAAGTTACATGCTTTCAGGTGCTGGTGGAAGCACAGTCCAGACAGGCCACGATACTTCAACAGCACTTTTCCCAGCTCCTCTCCCAGATTTCTGTTCTCCATCCTTGTAGTTTTCAATGCTAAAGACATAAAGTGCTTGTCTGTCTCTTTTCTCTTAATTCTATAATATATATTATCACAAGATAGAATGGTACTTCATACAGCTACAGCTAATGCTGGCAATAAGTGTCTGCAGATACACTTCCTGCATATACTGGAGTACACTTCACAATAACCATGGGCTGCATAACTACAGGGATTTATTGAAAGCCATGAGAAATGTTACTCCAAGGTGCCTGCAGAGCATTTAAAAAACTCCCCCACTGTTTATTACTCTGGCAGATTAAAATAGTCTTTGAACACTACTGAGACTCGTTATGCACAGTATTCACAGATATGCCATCTTAAGAGAGATGCTGCTTTTTGCATTTTAGAGTGCTGCTTCTCTAATTAAACCAAAAAAAAAAAAAAAAAGGGAAAAAAGGAAGAAATAATAAAAAAACCCTTTCTCCCTCCTGTAGATGCAGCTGTCACTTGCATCTTGGTTCAGATGCACAGTAATAGAGAGTAGCTGAGTACATATTGCAATTGCAATTACATACTCAATTTTTAGTACTTTTGGGTTTAGTCTGAATAGTAACTCTGTGAAAACTAGTGTTATTTATGGTGTCTTTTTTATTGTCTCTTAGTGTTGTCCAAATCAAACCTCCTTACTTCAGAGGTAATAGGATATGTTGTTTCTTTTTTCTATAAGCTAACACTGCAAATTCTGTACAACCTCAGAGAATCATATTACATTGTCTTTTTTCATTTAATATTATGAGTTCCAGAGGTCACACTGGGTCCACCCTGTAACTCCATTGCTTTCAGTGAATTTTGACAAATGAAACCAACTGAAATATCAGAGAAAGGGTATTCATGATACACATGATCTTTTAGCAATCTTACTGCTGCTACCCGTACTATTAAGAAGAAAATATGTCTTTAAAATGTTATGGATATTAAAGGAATGAAGACTTTACTGCATGGAGCAATGAGTAAATATGGCTATAATATTAACACTCACACTTTCCAATGTGGAAAAAAAAGTAAAAAATTAGTCTGGAAAACTATGTCTTTTCATTTTTTGCATTTTCATATTTTTTTGCATTTGTGAAAAATTATTTTACCCTGTATTTTCTGAAAACAAGAGATAGCACATTTGTACATTTTTTTCCTGAAATTCAACTTTCTATTCATATTCTTTCTGTCTCTTCATGCACCTTCCTCAAATATTAGGCAACCAAAATCTAATGCAAAGCAAAAACATTTCTCCATATTTTATAATGAGTATGAAGAATGCCAAATTTTAGAAATCCAGCTTTGCAGACCTTCATTACTGGGCCTAAAGATCTATAGAAGCTTAGAAATTCATTATGGATACAGAAAATCTTCGTCCCAGGTTTGTCAGATTCTTTTTATAGCTTCAAGATGCTGTACCAATATACATCCCCATCATTTGCATTTACAGAAATGGAGTCCAGTCATGTAAAGACTCTGCATATGGAAATGGAATCAAAATCAATGGAAACTCTATTTAGGAGACTTGCAAGGATACGATCAATGCTGAAGAGTCATGACAGAGCAGTATAGCTGGAACCTAACAAAAGCTTTCATTGGCTTAAAAAAAATCCCATCAGTACCTAACAATAAGTAGTGCAAAATAAACTGCATAAATCCTATGAGATACACATTCTGTGCACATGGCCACAAAATAAAAATATTTTGGAAGATGAAGAGTTTTTCATCTAAGGCGTAGTTTGACTGCTACTATGTCCTTTAGACACATAAAGTACAAAGACAGAACAATATGAAGACTGCAACTAGTTAGTCAAAAGGAAAGATGTTCCAAAATTTGTAATCTCTGAGGACAGTGCTGTGTCTCTGTAGAATACAATCAGTTCTCATTTCTGTCGATCCCACTAGCACTCTTGTCAATGTGGATCCCCACACTCACAGATCTATAACCACAACCCAAAGATGGATACAGTGGACTTTGAGGAAGAAGGGAATAGGATACAGCCATAAACACACCCTGTGTATCATGATCAACTGTGATTCCTAGTCTTTTGATGTCTTTTACTGATAACCCATTTTTCTATTCTTACTTTGAGCCATTGCAAGCAGTACCTTACCACATCACCAGTACCTTACAATAGTTACCAGAGGTCTTTGTGTGTATGTCGGGGTTGGGGGCTTGGGGTGGAGAGGGAACAAGAAGGCTCTTACTACAGCACTAGTGAACATAAAATTATTTCTGTGTGATTAAATGGCAAAGGTCTGGATGCAATTCCTGCCAGGTGGTTGCCCTGAACGTGTTACGTATAGATAGAGACATTCTTGTGCCGCAACACTGGCAAAGTCTGAGTTTTTTCTGAAGGCTATTCTGCTTCCTAGAGGCAGGCAGTAATTTTTTGGTATGATCTAACACAAATTGCTATCAAGTAGTAGAGTCTCTGCATTAAGACAGCTGTTTTGTTGGACAACCATCCTTGGTCCTCAGTGAAAACAAATAGCAGCCACAACTGTCTGATGAAATTGAGCTGGTTCAGTGAAAAAAACCAGTAAGAAAACTTGTTGATTGTCTTTTTCATACTGAAGGGATACTGGAGGCCACCTACTCTCTGAGAAAAAAAAAGCAACCAAACACCTGCATGGCGTAGTGAGCAGTTTGTTTGAAGTTGAAAGGGTTCTCCAGCAAGTGGACAGAATGATCAGATTTTCGTTATATTTTAAGGCAGTATGGGATCTTTGACTGGAAGAAATATAACAGCCTGCATGAACTTGACAACAGGAGTACATGAAGTTATACTGTGATTGCTGCATTTAATAGCTGCTGATGGGGTTTATTTCTATTAATTCTCTACTCCTTTTTCAAACCCCTTTATATCTCTGTCCTTCCTAACATTCTGTGGCAATAGTTTCTGCAATTTAATGATGGAGCTTGTAGTAAAAGTTGAAAAGTTACTGAAGCTTGGTTTAGACCTACAGCCTAATAATATAATGATCTATCTCTGCATTGTCATGCTTTGAGAAACAAGTATTTCCTTATTCACATCTTCAGAGCAGTTTTGCAAGATGCAACATTTACATGCAACATCATTTTGCTGAACCGTTTGGTCCTCAGAACACTGACTCCTAAATAGCCTAACGATATCGCTGGACAAAACTTTTTAAAATCACTCTTCCTAGGGGCTCACAAACCATTCTTGAATCAGGTACAGCATTAAGAAGCAAACAATTATATGAAAGAAACAGAATTGGCACACCAAGCTCCTGCAGACCTGTGCAACTGTGACAGACAGAAGGAAAACAAATTAGTTCAGCAAGTTACTGAACAGACTTAATTTTAAATGTTACTAGTTTAATCCCAATTTTGGTTTACTTCGCATAAACCTTCATTTATTTGTGTTACTGAAAAAATACCATAACTCATCTGTGATAGATTACTATAGATTTTTGAATTTCCCCTAGTGCATTTAAGATAAATGAGTTTTAATAAGTTTAATTTCAAGTTATTAAAAGTGTTTATAATACCAACATTAATTTTTAACAGATTAGATTATATTGGCTTTTAAAATAAGGCCTCCTTTGGAAGAATTATCATTTAAACAGTCTTCAGGAACCATTGTAATGATTTCCTACTTAAAGCTAATTCTCCTGTGAATCCATAGAAGACAAAACAAAACCTGATCTATGGGAGCTACACTTTGCAATATTGTCTATATACAAGCGGACATATAGATTCATTCTCAAGGGCTAAATGGTGATTTTCTGTCTATTCTTTAAATTCTTTTGAGAAGGAAGTTCTACTAGCTTATCCAAATTAAATTATCTGTTATAGGTTTGTGGCATGTATTACACATTTCTGGGGATTTACAAGACACTACCAAACTGACTTCATCAGGACTACCAACCAGACTGGAAATAAGAACAGAAAATTGAAATGTCAGAATTCTTATTCAGTAAGTTTGTAGCATTTTTCAATCCCTCAAAGCGTATTTCAAAAGGTGAAGTACTATATAGTCCATAATGTCTGACTTTGTGAAAAATACAAAATGAAAGGTCAAAATGGACCTATTATAGATCACCTACATTCCTTTTAAAAAACTAGAAGTCAGTCATTATTATTTTCAAAATGTCACAATTTTTATCTTATTTAACGCTTTTAGAAATGAAGAACTGAAAAACAGGATTTTTCTGCCTTGGAGTCATAACACCTGAACTCAAGTCAAAATATAAGGAACATTTCCTGCAGTACTAATGGCTCTGCCTATTTGATCTTTCATTGCTTTCAGTAATTAACAAATAGTAAAATGCTAACTAACTTATTTTAATTGATAACATGAGAAAACACAGCATTCTTGTGACAAATTATCCCTAATCATGCACCAAATACATCAAATAAAGATAATTCATTCATCTATGAAAGCATAACTACAGACTCACAGACCATATTGTGTATCACCTATCTCATGGAGCACTAAATGCAAATACCTTCCAACTCACAATTATTTGCAAACCTTTCTTCACAATGGGAGACTGGAAGACTCACCACTGAAAGCATGTATCAATTAATTCTGTCACATGACACCAAGCAAAATTTGCAGAGCAACAGATAGACTTGTACATTGCACTGACCTTCCAGATAAAATGTCCAACTCAACACAACTCTCTGTATAACCACCACCTCTCTGCAAAACCATTGTACCCACAAACAGCCCCATAAGTTCTAGAACCCCACCGTATCTAACTGATGATTCCCATTCTTCTGTACCCTAGAACTGAAACAACTGCTCTGTAGTGAGACTGGATGTTTTCTCAGCAAGAAGGAATTCTGATTGACCAATGGAGCAGCAAAAGGCTTAAAGAAGTGGGTTTTTTAGCATACAGACATATATATTCCATTTCAAAGACTTGGTATTAGGAACAAGGATGTTCAAATATTCCTCTAAGGTCAGTACATATTAGTTGTGCATCACGTTTCACCCATACCAAAAAAGAGTCAGAACAATAGGGAAAAGTCCCATACTTTCAGATACATTTTTGTACATGATCCATATTACTTTCAATTTCATTCAGAGCATCATGTTATGCTGGTCAGGAATAATTCAATATATAAAAATACGTAGACATAAAATCTTAAGATATCAAAACCAATTCTTTTTGGTTTGTAATAAAGACTGTCTTCAGACATCAAATAGGAGTCAAAAATCTTCTATTTACGTTTTCTATACATGCTTTCAGTTACCAGTTGTCTGTTTCAGTTACAAATATCCTAGTCACATACCTGCTTGCAGTATCTTTACAAAAATAATACATATTTTAGAAAAATCTTGCCAGCTTTGCTGTTTTATCTTATTTTCTAAGTTTTTGCCTTAGTCTAGTGCTATGAAAAGTGACAAGTATTACTTACATTTCTTACACACACAATTAAGGGACAATAATATGTAATAAAAACTTAACAAGTTATAACAGACCAATAATTTACTCCTTAGCTAAAAACTAGTTTCTACAGTTAAAGCAAAAAGCTCTGGGACAATTTTCATGCATTCAAATAGAAAAAATGCACATCTGAATTACTGAGATTAATATTTCTGTCAATAAATTAATCGAACCTGTTTTACCAAAGACAAATAAGGATCATCATACAGTCTTCTGTGTCCGTGAGTGACTCACTAACCTACAGGCTCATCAGTATTCTGCACACACCTTCACAGCTATTATGCCCCACACCTTTGTCCATTTGGCCAAGAACACCCACAGAAGTTAACGAAAAGTTCAGAAACTTAAGGCATTTGAATGTACAGCATAATTAATTTTCTACAGCTGGAATTTAAGTTATTAAATGCCTTTTGTATTATCAAAAACTACATTCAATTTCAAAAATTCAGACAAATATGTTAATAATATAGAACAGTGAAAAGTAACACTCGAAGTTGCCTTATATTGCTCTCTCTTTCTGACATTGCTACAGAAATGATTAAGGAATACTGAATCACGAATACCAGTCCTATCACTTATATGAATTACAGCACTAGTATCAACTACATCAAGGAATAAGTACCTTCTTAAGAACATAGAACTATAAAGGGCATCACTCAGTAGCACACACTACTACTATGTTTTTAGTTCTTTAAAGTGATAGCTAGTTTTAGCTGTAGATGTCCATAGTTTTTGGACATCAAATTGTCTTCTTAGTGTCTGTTATTTCAGATATTTTTCTTCAACAGAGATGTCAGAATTTATTTTCATTTCTCAAAATGACATGATTTATAATTTTTCAATAAAACAAAAATCATATCGACTGCAAGAGGGAAAAAAAAAAAGACAGAGACATATTCCATAGGGCCCAAAAACCCACCAGTGCTGCTATTAACTAGGGCCCATTGAGACCACACTCTAATCCTTGATTTGAACTGCAGCTGCCAAGTACTTCTTAAGTATTCACTACACCAGAGCAAGAATCATTATCTAAATGAATAGAGTCTCAGTCTGCCATATTGTCTGAGAGCTCCCAGGGTCATTCATACTTTAGTGTGGGAAACTAGGGATTTACCCTACCAGCTCTATGCCAATTCTATTCTGTACCGGGGAAAAAGAAACCTTTTCAAACAAGCATTTTCATCAAAATAATACTGTTCCCACAAAAACTTTTGATTTACATCTACTAGTAATTTATTTCCACCCAGCCCCAGCAGGAAGGTCTATCTGTCAGAGTAAACCAAGTCTTGAAGTACTCTAGAGTCTACTCTTGCTACAATTTTTTTTCTGATAGAATAATTTACTTCAAATCAGTTCTACCATATTCCCTACAGATTCCTACACACTGCAGTGAAGACGGTCATCTATGTGGGTTCTTTGTCTCAAAAATAAAATAAAATAAAATAAAATAAAATAAAATAAAATAAAATAAAACTGAAACGAACAAACAAACAAACAAAACCCTAAAAAAACACCCTACTTTTATTTGCCAACCACACTATGAAACCACAGCTGGACTCTCTAAATGAAAAATCACAGCCCTATAATCTTATTGAAAAAATGCTGTACAATTACCTGCCTTGACACGTGGCAGAGATATACTAAGAAACAAGCATTATTTGCACCCATGTACCTTTCATGAGAGAGTGAGCAGTTTTGTGTAGCATTTCTCCTCTCATTGAGAAGGAGACATTAAAAATGCTGACATCCCTGTTAAGAATAGATAGAAAATACTAGATAGTTCTCGTTGTCTAGGATACTGATTTAAAATCCACTGAAAAGTTGCACTATTCCTACAAAGACTCAGAGACTAAGGCTTAAAATACTTACTTGATAATGTCTCCTTCAAGAGCAATCACTCGTTTAATGATCTTCTGTTCAGGGTTTCTAGGAGACCTGAGACAGAGGATAAGGTTATACAATCAGTAATGTTCCCGTTGTTTTAAGAAAATGAAAAGAAATTCCACAAAGAAATAGACACTATTAAAGTCATTAGGAGATTCCATGTTCTCCTTGATATAGCATCAATCATGATGTTCCATCCTGAAGTGAAGCTACTGTAATCATTCTCATTGCAAACCATCATTGAAAAGCAGATGCTGAAAAGTGACCTGCTTACAAACACCACAATAATCAACATACCTTTTATTATGAAAAATACACTCCACAACATTAAAAGTAGAATGTCCCACTACGAATGAAGAGGGTACCTTTGCAAATAGAGTAATGTATTAAAACCTGAATTCCCCATCATATTGTGTTTAAACATTCATGTCATTCGCTCAGTTTGGGAAAAAAAATCTCCCTATGTTATAGTAATATCTATCACTAATTTAGGTAAACCTTGCCTAAGGAATTGTGGAAGCTTAAAAAAAGTTGTAAAACATTCTGAAAGTTTCAGCTTTATCCAAAGCTTCTTAATACAATACTATGTTTTCACTTCAAGTTATTTTCCTATAAGCATGTTTTATTGAGTGGACTCTGATCATGCATTACATAGTATTATGAGAAAGAAAAGCTGAACTTGCATGCCCAGCCTGAATACTCCAACTTCCTGGATACATATTAATAGACAGGACTATTACAAGTGTTATTCTACCATAGTTTTGACAGGTTAATGTAGACATATGTACAGCATAAAAGTTCTTTCTTTTCTATATACTTTACCTTTTTTTTTCATTCTTCACTTTTAATTATTTAACTATGCAAACTTAGTAGAGTGTTTTCATGTTATTTAAAAAATTCTTTTTATTTGCTTCTTGTATATAGGAAAGTCAGTGAAGCAACAAATGGTTTTGATTTTCTGCTGATGCTTGGGTTCTGTCTATTAGACTCCCAAGTACAGCCTGCTAGACATGCAATCGCAAGAGCTTTATATTACAGTTTTCATGCCTAAAAACATTGGCCATGCCATCCTCAAAACAGACCAGTACCTTTGAGCTCATCTTTGGTCAACTGGTAGCACACCAAGATTACATTTCTTTAAAAAGCAAAGCTGAGATGAGTCTGGATGAAAAATTTGCCCTCGCTGCTGCATGACTAAAGGCTTTTGCAGTTGACTTTCAGTTTCAAAAGTTAAAAAGAAAAATGGTTTCAGACTTATTCAATTTTTTAATATGAGGCCAAAAAAGTATTCCAAACATTGTAAAAGGTTTTTTTGTGTGTGTGTCAATTATTTGAAATATATTTATATTTCAATGTAATGAAACAAAATTCAAGAAGCATAATTTTGAATTTTGAAATATCAAATAGTTTCACTTTACAGTTTACCAAGCCTGGAAACCCTATTTTCACAAAGCAGTGTGGACCAGTGAACATGAATAAGGACCATACTTTGATTCACTGGTCATGACTGGAATTTTCAAATCATGATATCATTTACAGTAATATTTCATTTAGCATTAATTTTACCCGAAGAGTTGTGAATTCCAGTTCAGTCTTGTCTTTCATGTTCTTTATCAGGCTGAGAATACACATTCTTATAATATTTTACATGTCAGTCTTGGGAGGAATTAATCAAGTTTTAGATGTTCATATGATTTAAATATATGGAGTATCCACAGCACTTTCTGATGCTGCTCCCTAGCAGGCTTCGATGCACACTCAGTTGAGCATTGACCACCTCTTATTCTCAGCCAGAGCACAGTCTAGGAAAAAACAACACATCTTTATTATTATAAGCTATTATAAATTTAAAATATTTGCAAAAATTACTTTACTGTTAATTAATTTTTAATTCATTTAGGCTCAGATCGTAATATTTTCGTGTAAAATTTAAGTAATGGAAATAATAATACATAATGTATGTGTTGAACTGTGCATTTCTTAAAGATTGAATGAAAACAAATTTTAAGTTTTCTCTTTCAAAATTCTGTTCTGGTTTAACACCTTACTTTCCAAGGTTCTTTGAAATTCCCAATGTAAGCATTTTCACTTGATTAGTATGTATATATTGTAATGTAATTACTGACCTCTCCCTTAATTTGCCTGCCTTGTACAAAAAGTTGTAATGACCTTGAATAAACATCACTCTAAACCCGAGATTTGAGTATTTGTTCTAAGAGTAGTTACTTTTCTGCCAGTAATGACATATTTAACCAAAACACATAATTTATCAGAAAGACTCCAAGGAATTCCTTGTAGATAGTTATTATAAATCAGGAATATGTTTAATATTTGAAGCCAGAATAGTTTAAAAATAAACTTTATTCTAACGTTCTGATTATAATTCATGAAAATTGCGAAGGACTGGTAAGAGAGGGAGCAGCAGGCTCAAAGTGGCCAATAACATGGGCACTGTTAGACCAAGGATTTTCAAGAGGCAAGCAGAATGTTTTGTTCAAGAGCCACAATGATTGAACAGGAGGTAAGAGAGACTAGTTGTAAAGTGATGGATACTGATGCCTTCCTGAAAGGTGTTTAGTGTAACACTGGGATTTCATTGATTATGGAAATCACAAAAACATGCAGATACAGGCAATTTCTGTCTTTGAAATTTCACAGCAAGTATAGAACAAATTAAACAATGAAGGAGAAAAAAAAGCCCCAAATGTTGTAACCAGTAATTGTTTAGTACTTCTCTGTCACTGATATCTGGGTGAGATAACAAGCAATAACCTTTGAAAACAGGAGTCATTCAAAACCGAAGGAAATAGGAACTGTTGATTTATCTGTTTGCACCTCTCCTAAATTACACTGTATTTTTTCATTCTCCTTATATAAAAGGTCATATTCAGGCATGTTCCTTTCAAGTGATATTGTGTGGGAAGAGATGAGATTTCTTACACACAATTAATATATTTTGTCTCCCAAAGATGGCATTCAGAAGATATAAATATCATTAATATGAATTAATACCAACCATCTATACATTTACCAGCCAGATCCATATCTGATGTTTCACAGGGCAGTCACCATTCCTTGACCATTTTCTAAATCAGCCTCTCAAAAAGTTAAGCTTACATTTTCCTCAGTAAAAATATTTCCTCATCTACATATAACCATTTTTGACTAGGCATGAATTAGGGAGAGCAGTGCAAGTAGAAACAGTCAGAATGACTATGAAAATCTCAAGCATGTTACAAATATTAATGCACAAATAGCAGTTAGCAGCATGTCAGGAATGCACTAGGAGAAACATCTCTGGAAAATAAATCCACTTCTTAAATTCAGATTGAATTCTACTCCACTCATAGTCACTTTTCCTTTTTCCATGAAGAAAAATGGAAAACAGGCAAGTCTAGCAGTGTGTCACTCAAGCCATCAAGTTTGAGGATAACTCATTGTTACCAATTTCTATTTAAACAGCAGTATTCTTTGATCAAGCACCTCAGGAGAATGACCACTGTGTAATATAAAAAGAAAGCAATGGCCTGTGTAGCATCCAAGTCTGATAAATATTTTTGATTTTATCTGTCAAAACAATTATTTAAACTTCACCTGATGGCTGGCTGCAAATAATAGGAAAAAGAGCAACATCCTCTCTGTCTGAAATACCTTCCGACAATGGGACAATTCACTCTGCCTTAGCAACAATTTCTAATTTGTCCAAATTTTAAGTTTATGCACAGTAAAATGCAGAAATCCCAGCCTCATGCACAAAGACATGAATCATGACATCAAAATCCAGATTCAGAGTTTTAAGATAAACAATTTACCAGGAAAAATTACCAAGGAAATTACAAATTACCAAGGAAAAATTAGACATTCGGTATGTATTTCTTTGTGGTTTTCCAGATGCAGTCTTAGCAACTCGGCATAAGCAACCTGCCACAATTAGCTTCTGGTAATAATCCTAGCTCCTTCTCCTAAACCTATATATTTGTCCTAGTCTGTATTGACTTTCAGCTGTATAGTCCTCATCCACACCCAGCTTTCATTAAAAACTAATAAGCAATTCCACCACAGTAAAAAAAGAAAAACAAATGCCCACGCCATCAGGACATCATTTACTTTGGATTAAAGCCTCTCACATTTGGTCATTTGCTTGAAAAGGAATTGAGAGAGAAAGGTTAAGTAGAGGTGAAGGTAGATAACCCCAGTGATTAGGGCAGATTCAAATTCCTTATTCACCCACAGCAAGTACTTCAAGATACAATATTCTAACCTCCAGCCTACACACTATTATCGGGCAGGTCTCCCTTTATCTATCCAATTGATACTGCTGAAAAAAAAATGCAGAATACATAGGAACCCCCCGTCTCCCTACACACACATTTAGTTCTAAAGTTAAAAGATATGCTTTAGCAGAAGAGCTGTAAAGAGTTCAATTTCCTTTCTACAAAAAAAAATGCTTTTTAGAGCTGAAGACACTGCATATTGTCATGGAGAGGAAATATTCATTAGGATGAAGACTGGTCAGATAGCTTCATCTGGGTTTTATCAGTGACGTATCCCCAAAATCACTGTCTGAAATAAACTAATAATTGACAAGTTCATAAGAAGAGGTAGTTTCTTGAGGAGGGATAGAATAATAGTTGAATCTCTATTAGAAAGTGACACTTTGTTCTATTTCAGGAAAGCACTGACAACCTTTCCTATTTATTACCTCAATATCACTTCTCCAATAAAAATGAAACATTTATTTATGTTTTTATTTTTAATTATATGCTCTTACAAAAACCATACATATATACGTACACACGCACATATTTATATACACACACATAAATTTATACCAGCATCCATTCTTCTATGTTCAACCCTGTATTGAACAGTGTGGGATTGCAGTACTACGAAACATGTTTACCAGGAAAGACAGGAGGAATGATACAGCCAGCAGGAAAATCCACTGTTTAGCAAGCGGTTGTCAGACAAAAAAGCTGACAATTCTCTGAGGACTTTCTCCTTTCCTGATTGAGCAACTGAGTACTTCAGTCACAATATTGCTTCTAAACTTTTCCCATTCCATCATTTGGATTATTTATTTACTCTAATGGATACTGCTTAACACAATTTTAAATAACTGCTCCATAAGCTAATTAACATTTGATCAATCATTAAATTTTCATAATATTTCCACTTTTTGTATGTGTTATTTGACCCTTCTTTCGTTCTTTGAGTTGTCTAACTGTATTCTCCTCAAGAATGCCCACAGCAAATCATGCTTAAGAGCTTGAAACTGAAGTTTCTACAGGCTTTTCTAGAGAGAGAGAGTGCTTTTTAGGCTATATCTTAAGATCCCAGCAAGATAAGTGAAGGAAGACAGTTGATTCATTTCTGCTCTCCAAAGGGATATATTAACATGTATCCCCAAATGCTATGAGATATCATTCCCTGCTGAACATGCAGTCTCTGTAATAAATAAAAAAAGTAGCCTACTGATCCTGGATAATGATCAAACACAATGTTTGACGCTCAGACACACAGCAGACACACCAAAAACAATTATATTTTTCCACAGATATTAGCACAATAGCTATCACAAAAAGAAGAAAGAAATTAGACCTGAATAACAGTAAAGTCCAACTAAATAATGCTACAACATAAATTTTTTTTTTTTTTTTTCTTGAATAAGCACTCAGATTTTCTGGGTGCATGCATTAGAAAAAGAAGATAAGACCTTATACTGTGAACTCATAATGAAAAAGCAGCTAATGTTTCAAACAGCTTGAATAAGATACTTTGATGATCTACATATGTTTAATGTTACGCATCCATTATCCTAGTCAACCTGCATGGGTTTTGTGCTCACTTTTGAAAATGATTGGAATTTTGATACTAACTGAGCATTTTCTAGAACAGGACAAATAACAGGTATTTATTAAAAAGTTGCGGTGAGAAGTGCCTGAAGTTTCCACTGTTTATATGTATGTATCTACGTATATGTATATATATGTATATTACTGTTAGCACATGGCTTTACTTTTTATGAGATAGAAGCAAGATGTTTAGGCAGCAGCTGGAAGTTTGCCTTCAGATTATTCTCAGTTTACTTCTGATTGAGATTTATGTGATTTGATCGCCATTTACATGGAGGCAACTGAAGCAATGAACACTGTGTTGTTATAGCATGAACAGACTGAAATAATGAAGGCCGTCTTCTTCACAAACTTTATATCTGCTCTTATTTATGTTGTTAATGCCAGATACTGAGAAGGATTTAACTCCATAAAACAGGATAACGGGGAGCTTTTGAGATGTAACACTGTGATCCAAAGCCATTCACTCAGTGACCTCTTCATTTCCCAAAACTAATTCTTGTCTGATCAAAAATTCCAACATAGTTACGGTTTACACTTCTGGGAATTTCCAGAATTGCTGCAGGATGAAAAATTAGTTGTTTATCTCCTTCTCAAGCCTTTTGAGGATCCAGAAAATAGCCAGAGCAGTAAGTAAAATGTAGATGGAGCTCAGAATAAATGGCATTAATATACCTACAAAATTGGGAACCTCAAAGTACAGTTTTGGTGGCTTTACTTTTAAAACATGCTTGGAGGAAGAGGAAATAGAGAGGCAGTGGACCTATCTCATCCTTGTTTTCTGGCCTTGCTTAATAAGATAAACAGAGAATTTCACATGGCTGCATCATACACTACATAAAGATGTTGACCCTCAAAAAGTTTTGTGCCCTTGGTCTATGATGAAGGAGCTTCCTGTTGCCAGCACAGTAGTTGATGCTCAAACTCTGTACAGTACGAACTATGTAGCAATATCCATTCTTTCATCCCTCCCAGTACTATAGCTATGATAAAACAGATCCAACAGTCAACTCTAAATGTTGTATAAGAATGCAAATTTACTTAATATATGCACATATTTTGTAAACCAAAACATTTTTAATCTGTTCGTTTCACTTTTTTTTCCAGTCCATAACATTTATCTAAATTCCATACTTCTTTATGTAGGTAATGAATCTCATAATAAACATAATATTCAACTACTTACATCACAGGTTCTGAGACAATTTCTGTATTGTGGAAAATAACACACAATATAATAGTGGCGGTAAAAAAAATGACCACACTTATTTTATTCTTTTTTGTTATCATTCCTGTTGTCAATTTCTATTATATGGAATTGCTGCATTAAATGTATTCAGTAACCAGGTCCAATAACTGTTTTCAGTTTGGACCCACCAATACAAGAAAGATATTGACAACTGGGAAAAGTGACGGACCACCAAAATAATAGTAATAGAAGAGTAATGTAACAGCAGTGGCTAAGGAAATTGGGTTTGTGCAGATCAGAGATGAGACAAAGGGTTTAATTGCTATTGTCATCTATCTAACTGGTGATTAAGGATTCAGACTTTTCGGAGAGGTGCACAGCAGAAGGAGGGAAGGAAACAGCACGAGTTGCAGAAAGGGAAATTCCAGCTGGATACCAGAAAAATTTTCAAACTGCATGAGGTTAAGCAGTGGTGCAGGTTGCCCAGAGAGGCTGGGAATCACAAAGATTGACTGGACAAGGCTCTGAGCAGCCTGATCCAACTTCAGAGTTGGCACTGCCTTGAGTGGTTGGTAGGACTGGATAATCACCAGAGGTGATTTACAACATAAGCTATTTTTCACTGCTAACTATGTACAGCCTTTAGTCTTATTCAAATATATGAAGAATCACGATGGTGATACCTTAAAAAAAAACATATTTTGTTTGTGATGCAGGCTCTGATGCCAGAAAAGACCATACTGATCACCTTAATTAACTGCTGTAGCCCACAGATTTTTATTTTTGTTTTCTTTTCTGACTTTTTGGATAGTACCTAATTCTATTATAAAGCATTTTTAAAGAAGGTTATGATATAGTCTCAAACATTCTGAGGGACAATGATTTTAACATCCAGAGAAATTACTCCAAAGTTTAATTATCCTTGCTATTAGGAAATTGCATCTGCATTCAAATTGAATTTATCCAACTTCAATTTCAATTTCATGCCTTCTCCTCCAAGGCAGAAAACCCTTCAACATCTTATTTCTTCTTCATGCAGAAAGACTTAGGCACAACAGTTCTTCTTAAATTTCTCTTGGATTCATTAGCTAGAACTCCTTAAAATTCTTAGCATACAGTTAGTTTTCCAAATCCAGGACCACTTTTGTGACCATACTTCAAAATTCGTCCAACATTTTCATTTTCTTCCTGGCACACAGACATGAGAATTTAGTATTATTCAGCTTGGATTATTACTATACTTAATAATAAATTAAGTAGAGTAACTTGGTATTATTATGCTGGCTGAATGCAAAATCTCTTTCCTATTTCTTAATATTCCATTTATTTTGTATATTCAGGCAAAAAGCTCATCCTTTTCATCCCAGGAGCTGATGTTGAAAGGATACAAAAAGTGACATCTAAACCCTTCTCTGAGTAAACTGCTTACTAAAACAGTTAACCAATAAGGTTTTGATTACTACTTGCACTTCACATTCTGTAAAGCATGGTTTTGGACAGTAACTATGTGATTCAGGTCATGCTATAACAACACGGCCGCCTTATTATTTACTGCTCTGTCTATCTCTGTAGTGTTTGCAAACTTAACCAATGATTATGCAGACAATTGACAAAACCAGTACCTAGCTTTGGATCACAAAGCAATCTGCTAGAAATATTACCACTCACAGATGTCTCTCCAACCATATCTACATCTTCACAGTTGAATTGAACCTGTTTATAATCTGCCTAATGTGGCCCACATTAATTCCATAAAAGGCAAGTTTCTAGATCAGGATATTATGTGGTAGTAAAAAGAATTGTTGAAGAAACCAAATATACTATATTATTGCCTTTAGCAAGATGAGATTTATCTAATCGTTTTGTAATTTTATTGATAAAAGATACCAGGATTGCTTGACAAAACCTATTTCTGAATTGATTGACCTTAACCATATTATAGCTTCTGCTAATAGAAACAGAAATAAACTGTTCCTAAGGCCCTTCTCTTTTTTTGTTTTAAATAACTGAAAATTTATTGCAACTCTTGAAGGCATTTGCATTTTCTCCTTTGTCTTTCTTCCCCTTCAACTACTAAAGAGGCGTTTTCCAGACAGTATTCCATACGACAAAAACTGTTTGAGTCCATGCTTACCTGTCAGTAGCAATGTTTGACCCAGTTTTGACCTTAAATAGTGTTATAACTTTAAAGGAAGTGACATAGATTAGCAATTTTTTCAAACAGAAATATTATGCAGAATTTATGTGTGATTTTGACACATTCTTGTCAATTCTTCAATTCTTCATTCTTCAATTGCTCCTGGATTCCCTCTGGCCTAAGTTTGAGGAAGCAGGCCCCAGTCCTAATAAATACTGATTTAGTGAACCATTTTGAACATTCACCATTTTTCATCCATAATTTACAAAATAAGTACTTCAAGACAGCAGTTGCACCAACTGGTTAGGCCTAAGTTCCAGTGATGCTTAATTTGCTCAGCAGCTCCAGTGGAAAATATGTACAAAGATATAATTAAAAATATGAGGAAAACTACTTCTAATAACGTCTTGTAATTCTTAATTTAACTCCACATTACATTAGCATTTCTTAGTCAAACTGCTGTTAAAAAGCAAAATCACTCACTACAAAAAAACTACTTTGTTTTTACTGAAAGTATTGTTTTATAATAATTACAGATTGCAAGAACACACTGTTGGAAAGGTAGTGTTTTATTTTTATTAAATTTTACACTATTTGCACATAACCCAAAACAATGCTTCCCTGAAACTTAATGGGGAATTCTGAGCAATCTCTAAACAAAAATAACTATCTGAATATATCACCTGCATAAAGCCTCAGTAAAGGAGTCATACACTTTGCCATATAGATATGGAATAATTAGAACATGTAAACAATTCTCTCAAGCTCTGCAATTCTTGGATATCCACACTTGTTCCTTCTCTCCCTTTCTCACGGCCCCCATTCCTTAGCTCCTCTCTACATTCTGATTTAGTCTTGAGTTTTCAAACAGAGCAGGAATGTATCGCTCCAAGGATAATACATTCAGAAAAAAACTAGCTCCCATGGAAAATACCCATCCGTAATGTATCTCCTGGTACCAGACACTATTTAGCAGAGATCTCCTACACTAAGATGAAGAAGGAGTTGGAGGAAAAAGAATAAAGATCTGCATACTTTCAAAGCGACTGAGCTTTCCCTGGTATATCTACAGCACGCTACATAGTTGCAGCCTCATTGTTAGATGAGACATCAGTAGTAACAGATTTTTAGCATTTTTCATAGATGTTGAAAAGTTATTGCAAATAATTTGGATCTTTGTCAGTGGATAACTATGGACTCTCCCCAGTGGAAACTAGATGTATAATTGCTACGTGATAAAATTAAGCAAGCCTTTCTACACTTTGGATCCAGCAATCAAAATCATGCATCTGAAAAACTTTCAGAATTACATGCAAGACAAAGTCAAGAAAAAGATAAAATACATCTCCATTAGAAGTTACTATTTAAAAATTTCAGCCGATTAGCTAAAGTGAGGCAAGGAAAAAATAAAATTAAAAAAACAAAAGAGGAAAATAAAAAACTAATTAAAATGTTTCACTGTAATAAAACTCACTGGTACTGCAAAACTATAACAAGTCACTCTGAAAAACCTCAAAATACTATAGTAACTCAGAAGCATAGCTACTATTTTGAAGTAAAATCTCATTTATTGGTTCTTAGTCTTCCAATCTAACCACCTTGAGGTTAAACAACTCAGCTGATTGTAATGTAGACTGTGTAATCACAATAGTTATGTGCACTTGACCTTGTTCCTGTTAACAGAGAAACTCAACTAATTACTTGGTATTTTAACTGGCCATTTCACCTGATCTTCACCTTTTCCAAAAGGGCTGTAAAACTCTATACCTTAACCTTTGACTTTGAAAGCATACATAGAAATATTTATCTACCAAATAGGAAGTTAGCACAATCTAGGAATGAGAGTATCTGGGCTTCTCTGCTTAAGTCAACAACAGTAATATATTCACTGTTTCATTAACCATTATGCTGTAGCGTAGGAACCATATTTCATCCTTACTATAGCTGCCCAAACATTCTATTCTGTAATGGAAATAAAATATGACTTACTTCTGTTGCAACAGACAACAGAGGGAAAGGCACAGAAAACTGCAAAATGTAATCAAATGCTTGAAAATCATTCTCAGGTTTCCATATGGGATAATGGATAGAAATAATCTATTTAATCTATACATAAGCTATTAGGATGATTCTTAAAATTATGCTTATTTTAGAAGAATCTTACATGCTGCAAGATGCACTTCTATACCTTCTTTGATTCTGGGATTAGACGTGTGTTCAGTGGCAACTCTTCTAAGCATACAAAATTAAATAATCAGTTGCTGTCCTAAGATGCTAATTGTGACTACACCCTATGCATTGTGCAGCAATTTTCAATCATTATTGCTTTCTGATGGGGTTCCAGAAAACTTTTCCAGTTATATAGCACCACCACAATTATTGAAAAAAGTACTGCATGCATATTTAGATGTTAAAAACATTAAAAACATCAGTGACTTAGGAACCAAAATATTATCTCAAAAGAAATTTGGATGTTAAGAAGCCTGGGTCTCACATTGTCTCTACTGGATACCAGGTTTAGCATCTCAGATAGGATTAACACAATATTTAGAAAACAGAATTCTGATTCTGAAGAATCTGAAGTTTTTGTCTATCCTTGAAATCACCTAAACTCCATAAGCATATTGGTTTTTAATTTTTTCTGAATACTACTTCAAGCACCTGTTGAGAAAATCTCTTTATTGATATTTCTGAGTAGCTTGATACTTTCTTAAATTTAACCACTACTAGAGTCAAGAAACTAAGCCTTCTGGATGAATTAAGTCTGTTAAAGTCAGTTCACAGAAGGTAGCAGACAGTTAAAGTGGGATGAATCACCTCTTGGAGGAGAATCTCCTCATTGACTACAAAGGAAGCCAGATGTCAGCTTAGTCTAGCCATCTTAATATTAAATGATTAAAGACAAACTGCTTAAAAATATTTTCATCTACCTTATAAGTATCTGTAGCAGGTTTTTTTTAAATAACACAGGAAAGCAAATAAGGTACTAATGGTGAAGGGAAGAGCAATAACAACGTAATGTATACTTTTAAAATAGTTGTAATACAGTTTTTTAGTAAAAAATAATTTATTTTAAGAACAGAGACATTATGTCAATGTAAATTCACAGAAAAGAAACCCAACAAAAAAACAACCAAACCAACCAACAATTTAAAATATCTCTACAGAGGCCAATAGAAGTCTCAACTTTGGAATTATTTGTAATTATTTTTGTAAAATAATGCTGCATGCAATATAAATACTTTTTCCATATTTATGACATAGAAAATGAAAATCAATTATCTTTCAAACAATAAAAGGTAAAGACAGAGGTTTAACTGAAACAATTTTGCATCTCTATTCATGGCTATTAAAAAAACTGTCCATAGGGCATAATCCTAAAGATCTCTATGAGCTCAGTAAGCACACAAAGAAATAAATTATTCCCAGACTATATAACATTAAATTCACTGGAACCTGTATACAGCTATATGATAAAATAACATTTCAGAAATAGAGAGTGATGCTGAGGATAACTTATGTAGTTGAAAACTTAGTATTCTTTATAAGAGAGTACAGAAAAAACTGAGAACTAACATTAGCAAAACAAAAAATGGGAAAGTTACCTACGTATTTTAAACCAACAGTTATGAAATGCAATTTGCAAAAGTTACAAGATATGCTTAAAAAAAAGAACAGTAATAAGACAATTGGACACGGATAAAAACTCTCTCAATGAAAAGAAACAAACCTAAGGTTTGGGGTTTTTCTTCACAACTTCTGCTTTTAGCTTAGATAGCATTTGGGGAAAAATGCCCACCATTAACTGCAGGTGTCCACCCTGCAGATGAAGTCAGGCTGAATTAACCATAGATTGGCTACTGTGACAGAAATCCTTGTAATAATAGGAGTTATGACCTGCTTATGAGGATTTGGCAAAAAGCAGCAATGGGAAATTTAATAGGGAGTATTTTTCCACATGATATTCTTTCTCAAAACCCGATCTTCTATGTCAGCAGGTCATTAAGCATTGTGCTCCATTTGATACTAATTGCATTATCCTCTACTTGCATGCTTTCACAGATAGCAGAAGGGACCCTGCACAATAGCTGAGGATATTGCTCTAAGAGACTTTGATCACTTGAGCAGGCATGAAAGAACTTTGAGTTTGTCAAGAATAAAACGGTGTCCCATGTTGGTTTTTGCCATGAGATTTTTAGGATTCTGAGCCGCAAGACACTTCCTTTCCTGTACGATGACAAATATATTTATTTAAAAAATTAAAAAGGGAAGATGAAATAAATCAGAAGTGTCACCAACAGTGAACAGCACGAATGAGTAAAATACCTATACTTACAGATTATTTTTCCCTTCACACAAAGCAGTTTACAAGCTTTTTAGATAGTGTTCCCCTTCTCTGTGAAGGCCAATCTGCTCTCCCTCTCTTCCCCAACTGTAACACAGCCACAGGGCTTGGTCTGCACACTTGCTTCCCAGCTCTTCCCACGCTACAGGCCGCTCTGGTTATTCCACCCAAAATGAATTCTTCAGTCTCAGGCAGCAGCAAAACCAGCCCTAGCCTCATCCAGCCTGTCAAACCCAATCCTGTGTGACAGTTCCCTGCAGAAGGTCCCTGTCACCTTTTTCTCCAAGTAAATGATATGCTGTTCAGAATATTGCTAGAAAAGGGAAAGACTGGCAGAAGAGGCAAGAAGGGAGGGGAAAAGGATGAATTAAAATTTACAGATACTTTTTACACTCTCTGAGGATGCATTCCTCACTCTCCTCCCTCTATCCATGAGGCAAAAGTTCAAACAAGTTATTTATCATTTTTGTATCTTTATTATTTTTTTCAGAGTGGATCCATGTTAGAACAAGGTGAATTCTAGTTTTACTAAATCTCAAGATGTTTCTGCCAGTCTTATGTTTCTTTTAACCCATCGATCCATTGCTTTGTTTTTAAAAAGCTTTGTTTTTTCTGAAAGTTTTCTAGAAAAAAAGAAGAAAGTCTGCTTACAGAAAACAGTCAGAGGGACAGCAAAAAGAAAATGCAAGCCAGAAGGATTGATGATACAGGCTTGTGTCAGAAACTAATATGGAAGAAAGTAATTCTTTAGTTTTTAGAGGCTGGAAATGTTTGCAGTATTAGCAGCATGAAAACCTGGGAGGAAGAAGTGCAAGATATGGTGTGGGATTAACAAAACTTTTCAGAAATTCTACTGGCTCTACTATCAAATCTTTTAAATATGTGGTTCACATATTATTCTGTACATTTTGGACAGTACTGACAAATTCTGAAATGTGTTGACACTCACTGTATGTATTGGGCCTTGTTGACACAGAATATCGATTAGAAGCACAAAAAGATTAACTCAGCTAATTCAAGCCTGGCATTATTGTCTTTGCCATTCTAAACTTAAGCTTTTATATTTTCATGAGGAGTTCATATCCAAACAGGTTTGAAACACAAATTTTAATGCAGCTGGGTTTGAGACAAGCCCTTTCACATCTTTACCTTAAGAAAGCAAGAACAACACTGCAAATTACTGGGGTTATAAAGAGCCGAATATCAAGAGCAAAAATTGTGGGAAATCATACAGATCTTTGCAACACTGGTGCCTACTGCGTCACAAATTTAATCGTTTAGAACAACCTAACCTTTTCATTTTGATTCTCTTAGTAATATTCTATTATCCATTCCTGATAGGTATTTGTTGCAGACAAAGATCATAAAATATATACTGGAATATATTTAAGCTGTATGGCATAGTGTGTTGAGATACTAACTGTATACTTCCGGCTCAAAATTTGAAGATAGCTTTTGCATATATGGTCCAAATGATGTATCACTACAGAAACAGTTACTAACACGGTTCCTTAAAACTCAAGCTGGCAATATGTTTAGTAAGTGGTATAGTAGCAGGGCTGTTGGACCCATGATGGTGCAAGTGTAACCTTACTTCTCTGAAAGAAACTGTATAAGAGTATAAAAAGGTGTCTATGAGTTTTGGTTAAAGGATTGTATAATTCAGAAACTTCAAGATTAGGCTATGTTTCTTTTTAACTGAGAAACAGCAATACTAAGACTTAGCATTTATGTAACTCTCCGTACATTCAAAGCATTGAGTGACAATACTACTAACATTCGTGATTTGTAGTGTTCAATAAAAAGCTACCAGTGCACTCGTCTCTGCTATTCAAGTCTGCTGTGCAGACAGTATGCAATGGGACTAGTCTTTACAAATGGATAATTGGAACATAATCAAAATGTTATTTTAAAAAAAATAGTTGTCACATTTGGAACAGAAGATATTTCCCTGCTTTAAGCTGTGATCAGTTCAAGTTGGCAAGATGAGTCACCAGCAGCAAAACAACTAGCGACAGGCAAGGAGTGCTCAGCAGGCAAGGATGTTTGTGATATAAATCTATTGTATAGGAACAAACCGCCTCAAATTCCTGCCTGTTTATCAGCTCCTAAGAGATAAAACCGAAAGCTGTTCTTCCTTTAGATTTTCACAAGCATTGTCTTTGCTAGGATTTGGCAGCATTAACTCTCTGAATGCAGTGATAGCAAGTACCCCTGACCCCGCCTGTCCTGGTTTCAGCTGGGACAGAGTTAATTTTCTTCTTAGTAGCTGCTACAGTGCTGGGTTTTGGATTTAGTGTGAGAATGATGTTGATAACACTCCGATGTTTTAGTTGTTGCTAAGTAGCACTTATCTTCAGCCAAGGACTTTCCAGTTTCCCGTGCTCTGCCAGTAAGCAGGTGTGCAAGAAGCTGGGAGGGAGCAGAGCCGGGGCAGCTGACCTGAACTAGCCAAAGGGGTATTCCATACCATGGAACGTCATGCCCAGTATATAAACAGGGGGGAGTTGGCCGAGCGGGTTGGATCGCGGCTCAGGAACTAACTGGGCATCGGTCAACGAGTGGTGAGCAATTGCATTGTGCACCACTTGCTTTGTATAGTTTAATTCTTTTAGTATTGCTATTGTCATATTATTATTATTATCATTATCATTGTTTTTCATTCCTTTCTGTCCTATTAAACTGTCTTTATCTCAACTCACGGGTTTTTTTTTCCTGATTCTCTCCCCCATCCCAGGGGTGGGGGGCAGTGAGCGAGCGGCTGCGTGGTGCTTAGCTGCTGGCTGGGGTTAAACCACGACAGTCCTTTTTTGGCGCCCAACGTGGGGCACAACGGGTTGAGATAACGACAAATCTGACTGGAATGTGTTAGAACAAATTTGTTATAAACATACATTATATTAGTTCAATAGTTGCTGGTCACAATGTTGATGTATTTGCTCTCAAAGTTGGTGCACTTGTTCTTAAAGGTGCGTTATGTAATACCTTACTTGCAGTATATGCTCCCTGTTGTGCTGTTTATCACCCGTGGGAATTGGGCCAGAGTTATCATGTTGTTGTACTTTGTAACACTGGCTTATGATATGATAGAATTGCTGGTTGTGGAACTAATCTGGTATTTGTACTCAGCATTGCCGTCACCAAGATGCATCCTAATTCATTCCCAGGGGCAAGGAAGGTCTGCACTGCTGGTACACTCACAGGTGTCTCTCCACAAAGGGCAACACCTGCTACCTCCACAGCTGGGTTAGTCCAGCCAACACACCCACTATGTGAAACAATAAATGTTTTTTTGAACTTTCTTTTTTAGACTTTTATTTCATGGAGAAAGTATGGGGAATTATACACAAAAGGAATAGTTGAAATACCTCCCCAATATCATTAGATGTTGTTTTCAATTGAGAGAGGAATGTACATTACACAACATTTTATACAGACCTCTTTAACCCATTGATAATTAGTTTATACATTAACTGTGACTGCAACAAAATTGCTGCTGGTTGAAAAACCTTGGAGAATGCTGTGGCTAATTTGTGCTCTTTTTCAGTTCCTATGTTTTATGAAGATAACTCGGCATCATTTCAGGAAGGATTTTCTTCATGTGGTCTCTACCACAAAAAAACCATAGCCTGCATACCTGTCCTGAATCTGAAGGCAAGAATCTAAAGTAGATTCAAGGCTAGGCATCTCAGAGAAACTTGACACAGTCTGGACTGAACTTCTGTAATGCAAGCAAGTTTTTAGTGGCTAAACTTCCACATTATGAAAATACATATGCCATTGTCTTGGCACAGTTGGGTGAATTCATAGCTTATTCACCAGAGTTTGTTCTTCATTTATTTGTTTGATATACTTTAGGGTCAATGAAGAAGGGAAATTATCTTGAGTCTGACTTCTTACACATGCCAGGGTTTGTATATACACGCTAGCAATGCCATCATCACCAGAAGTTTCTCCTTACAGCTCTACGAAACTGCAAGATATGTTAGCTGGTTGATGATAATTATCCTAATGATTGCTACTAGTCAGCACCAAATATAAGACAATTAAAATTACTCTAACTTCCAGTAAAAGAAGGATCAAATTATTTTTTCTCTTTCAGGAGCTAAAAAGGAAAATATGGGCAGCTGCCATGAAACAACTATGTTTGGCAATGCACCTGTAGGCCTGAGAGTTCAGGTCATAACATTTCACTCATTTAACTTGATATTGAGCCTAATAACTTGTGTTTGATTAAAACACAACTTGGCATCCTACCTTCATTTGAAGATTCTAATGTTGCATTTTTTTTCCACTGGTTAATCACAATTATCCTTAAAGTGTGAATATTATTTTCACATTTGAAGTTGTCCAACACCCTTTAAATTTTTCCTCAAGACCAAGTTTGAAGTGGTCTATTTGAAGAATAGGGCCAAATGGAAAAACTTCCACTGCCCATGTTTACACATGACAAATTGTAGGTATAACTGTGGAAGAGCTTCCCTCTCTCAAGACGTGGATGACAAACACTTAAAGTCGTTTTACATCCTGAGAGTTGTTAGACAATCTAAAGACAGATACAAGATCATTTTTCTTTTATACACTTACATACTGCCGTCAGCATGACTACCTTCTGAATAATTTAATGCTGTCTGTTTGAAAAAAAATTAAATGGGAAAAAACCCTTGCACTCTCCTCACATCATCTCCAGTAGTCATTCTCCATTTCTTTAAACTTTGTCCCCTCTTCTGCTCCACTAGCTTACATTTGCTGGCCTAAACTTTGGGAGAACTGGAAGAAGCGGTTGTTTTAGCCAGAGGAAAACCTGACTTCAAAAAAAGAAAAAAAATGTGTAAAAAAATCACAGTGTAACGTAAAGAAGTGGTGTAACCACTGTTTGTGTTAGTGAGAGTGTGAAATTAGGAAATTAATAACACATTTCTCCCTTACTGACTTTCTTGTTTTGGTGCATTGAAATGGTCAACGTGTTTGAATTTATAACATAGGAGTCTAAGTAGAAAATTTTAAAAAGGTCAGCTAGATAGACTAGCAGGAAGCCTGTTTAACAGCATATGACCCAAATAAACAATAAAGCTTATAAAGTAAAAAAGCATAAACCAAGAAGTCTGAATTCATCTGAACAGTCACAAGAAAGGAAATGCATAAAAAAAGTTTTCAGACCGCTAATAGCTCAGCGCTGGTCCATCCAGCTGACAATTGGCTGAGTAAATAAATTTCTACAACAACCTTGGCTGGCAGATCTCAGATCACATTTGTTCTTTTAAATATATTCTCAATTTTGACAAGCTGGTCTAAAGTCCGATCTTTGCAAAAGTCAATACAGTTGTAACTATACTCATAAAAGTAAAAAATATTTCACAGCTTACGGAAAATCTCAACCCACTTTCATAAAATGCTAAATATAAGTAAGTAGAAAGTATATGGATTACATTTAACAGTACTTGCAACAGTGTTTACTCAAGAACAACTTTGTCAGCCACAGTAACAGCTCATAATCGTATTACGAACACAAATGTATTTTTTCTTTGCTTAAAATATTAATGACATCAAGAGATTGGTTTTGGAGATAAGGTGGAAAGACAGAATAAAAACTGGTATAAACTAGAATTTTTACTGCCAAGTTCATTCGTGAATAAATGAGTTTTAGATTGCTGGCAGCAGTTCAATGAGACATCACATACCTTCCAGAAAAATTTTAGACTGTGAGTATCTTAATGAGACAGATGCAGTCTTCTCCACAACTGCTGAATCACAATTTCATCATTCATGTAGTGGAGCAGAAAATGTAAGAATGAAGTTAGAAAGACCGTCTCCATTTCAATACAACAAGCCCTAAAAAGCATAATAAATTTTGGAAAGAAAATTAGCTATATAAACACTAGTGTGTACTGTGTATTTAATGTTTTTTATTATGTCTGGAAATGCAGCCCTGTACTCAACTGATCAGTTTATAATCATACATAATTTAGAAAGTACTAACATAGTTCAAATGAAATTTTATAAAATGAGCAGTGGTACTGGATGCCCAACTTAAGACACCTGAGGGCCTCATTATTTCCTTGGTTAAGAGCTCCTTTTCTACTTAGTTCAAAGTGGGTACAAAAGTCATTAGGTATATAGAAAAAATTTGAGCTTGTCAACTGATATCTATCTGAAGGACCCTTAACAGTGAGCTATACATAAGCTGTAAGTGCTTATATCACTCAGTCTCGCATTTGTGAATTGGCATGATCTGTGAACGTGTGCATTCAACAGCAAAGACAAGGATGAGATAATCATTAGATCTCTGACTAGCCAGAGATATCGTCTCCTTTGCCCTCAGGAAATGCTATAGGACCTTTTTGGAATGCTTTACAGGCAAATACATTATTTTCTTCCTTATAGAATGTTGCTAGTCCCGACCCACAAATTTGACTCCCTGGCTTGACCTTGTACCTGCCTCACCCGTGGAGACTTGTCTGGCAAGCTGGACTCTCAGTTGCCCCAACAACGTCCCTGGCCTGGTCCCACACTGATTTTCATAGAATCATAGAATATCTCAAGTTGGAAGGGACCCGTAAAGATCACCGAGTCCAACTCCCTGCTCTTCGCAGGACTACCTAAAATTAAATCGTATGACTAAGAACCCCCCTTGAGGAAGTTGTAGACTGTGATGAGGTCAACCCTCAGCCTTCCCTTCTCCAGGTTGAACAAGCCAAGTAACCTCATCTGCTCCTCATACATCTTGCCCTCGAGAGCTTTCACCATCTTGATCGCCCTCCTCTGGACACACTCTAATAGTTTGATATCCTTCTTATACTGAGGCTCCCAAAACTGCACACAGTACTCGAAGTGGGGCCGCACCAGTGCAGTATAGAGTGGGACAATCACCTCCCTCGATCGGCCAGCTATGCTGTGCTTGATGCACTCCAGGACACAGTTGGCCCTTTTGGCTGCCAGGGCACAGTGTTGACTCATGCTCAACTTGCCATCAGCCCAAACCCCCAGATCTCTTTCCGCGGGGCTGCTCTCCAGCCTCTCGTTCCCCAATTTGTACGTATAACCAGGACTACCTCATCCCAGGTGGAGAATCCGGCACTTGCTCCTGTTTAATTTCATACAGTTGGTGATTGCCCAGCTCTCTAGTCTATCCAGATCTCTCTGTAAGGCCTCTCTTCCCTCGAAGGAGTCCACAGGTCCTCCATGTTGCAGCACTACTTATTCCCATACAAGAAATGCATACGTTTGAGGGGACAGAGCAGGACCTCACATATTATTTTAAAAGGACTATTTATGACACAAAATATTTTTTTCCAGGGGCTGTGGGCCTGTCCCCCAGAGGGTGAGGGACTGCCCTGCCACCCCCCTGTCCCCAGCTCCCTGTGCCCCTTCTCTTTTCGCCTGCTCCTGTTACTCCCTGAGGGTTTTCAGTTGTGACTTTTTAAGCAGTCAGGCCACCCACTAAGCCAGAATGCCTTTGTCTTAATTCATATAGCACTAAAGCACTACAAGGACCTGATTAACATTGACAAAGTGGCTTCAACATAACTAAAATAAATTTTTAATTACTTTAATTAAACAAATGCAAATTCCCAAATGTAGATGAGTTTAAACCAGTTTAACAAAGCTCTAGTTCATTTCAACGCATGTTCACGATTCTTCTCTGTGTCACAGAAACAGGTATCCCTTGGGGATGGCAAATAAATGAAAGCTTCTGGGTGTTGAGTAAAACAATTGCATCTGCCAGCTGGTAAGATCATTGCAAAAACTAGATGAGCAGCTCAGGGCAAGAAAGGAAATTACTACTTTGAGCAGGAAAGAGGAAGCTTCAGAGGTTTTGACACCTGTGCCAGACAATGAGCAACCATGTGCTAAAAGCTGTACAATCTAGCCCATCAGTGGGCAGGAGACTAAGCTTCACTAAACTGGGATAGAACGGATGGATGAACAGAAGGACTGAAGGACAGAAATCATTTTATCTTGCAGAAACTGGCAATGCTGGCATGGCTAGATGATTACAAATGGGGTGGTTTAAGAAGTCGCCAAACTTCAGGGAGAATCTACCAGGTTTGGTTGGAAGTCAGTAATTAACGGCATTCACAAACCTAGCCACAAAAATGTTGGTGGGGTTGTTTTGTTTTGTCTTGGGCTTTTTTTTTTTAATTACCACTGAGAGCAGCAACTTCTGTAGAGTGAGTGTAACTTTTTTAATTGCTATAACTCAGTTCCTTGTAACTTCTTGATTGCATTCAGACAAACACAGTCCTTGGTTAAATCAGTTTAAGCAAATTTGAGGTTTGGTTTACTGTAGTGGGTGTGCAAAGTTAAAAGTGAACAACTTTACTAAAAAACAGAGCCTGTTATCTACCAAGTGTAGCTTCCTATTTGGCCATCATGAGGCATGATGATTACGGTAACAGCAGGGGAAGGAATGGGTCCTGATAGCCTCCTGCATCAGTGCCTCTGTGTTCATCATTATTTGTGTAGAGCTTAACAACACTCTGTCTCAGATCACCAGCCCACTCACTCACCCAGCTACATTCCTGCTATTTTCAAGTACTCTGCTTCATTAAACCTTAAAAGGACTCTGACTGCAGGCAACAGTTGGGAAGTGGTTATGCACTTTTTTCCTCTCTGTAATTAATACAAGAAAGTCTTTAGAGTCTTACTCTCACACTTCCAAAGCAGTTTCATTTCAGTTTACTTTTTTCTACGAGGAAGGGCAATTCTTGCCTTCTCTAACTTGGGTAGAGATTTGGTCTGAGTTCTCTCTGCCCTTAAATGTGGGAGTGGGGATATTTTTACACTATTTACTGTAGCAATAAATGGCCAGTGTGGCCACAGGTGATTTAGCAGATTACACAAGGCAATGAGACAGTTCTAAATAGATTTTCTCTTTGAATAATGCTTGCTGAAGTCAAATCCTGTAGGAATAAACAGATTTGACAGACAACATATATACAATATCCTACTGCACAAACCTATTGTTTACACAGATAACTACATATTGGATTTTTTGACAGTTGAAAAATCACATAAAGATATTTACTGTTTTCAAGTTTTTGTAAAATAGAGAATATCAAGCTACATTTAAATACTTCAAGAAACAAAGTAATCACATAATTAAAATTTTGAAATAAATTATCTAGTAAAAGCGAGGGTCAGCATAATAGTAGGTTCCATTGAAATGGAAATTTCAGAGATCTTTGCAATTAACCACTATTTATATATAAGCTCACTTGTCAAAGTGGCTGTATAAGGCCAAGTACACTTCAGAACCTCATGAAGTTCAACAAGGCCAAGTGCAAGGTCCTGCACCTAGGTCAGGGCAATCGCAAGCACAAATACAGGCTGGGCGATGAGTGGATGGAGAGCAGCCCTGAGGAGAAGGACTTGGGGGTGTTGGTGGATGAAAAACTGAATATGAGCCAGCAATGTGCGCTCTGCAGCCCAGAAAGCCAATTGCATCCTGGGCTGCATCAAAAGAAGCGTGGCTAGCAGGTTGAGGGAAGTGATTCACCCCCTCTACTCTGCTCTCATGAGACCCCACCTGGAGTACTGTGTTCAGCTCTGGGGCCCCCAGTGTAAGAAAGACATGGACCTGCTTGAACGGGTCCAGAGGAGGGCCACGAAGACGATCAGGGGGCTGGAGCACCTTCCCTATGAGGACAGGCTGATAGAGTTGAGGTTGTTTAGCCTGGAGAAGAGAAGGCTCTGGGGAGACCTTAGAGCAGCCTTCCAGTACTTAAAGGGGGCCTACAGGAAAGATGGGGAGGGACTCTTTATCAGGGATTGTAATGATAGGACAAGGGGTAATGGTTTAAAACTGAAAGAGGGTAGATTTTTATTAGATGTAAGGAAGAAATTCTTCACTGTGGGGGTGGTGAGGCACTGGAACAGCTTTCCCAGAGAAGTTGTGGATGCCCCCTCCCTGGAAGTGTTCAAGGCCAGGTTGGATGGGGCTTTGAGCAACCTGATCTAGTGGAAGGTGTCCCTGTGCATGGCAGCAGGGTTGGAACTAGATGATCTTTAAGGTCCCTTCCAACCCAAACCATTCTATGATTCTATGATACACTTTTCACAATGTGTTCAACTGTGCAAGTGCTAATAACTGTGTGTCTCTTCCAGTAAAGGTACAATCACATAAATAGGCCCAGGGACATCTAGGGATGAGGAATGACCTCCGTGTTTAACAAATTATCTGCCCAGCCCCTTTTCCCTTGCACAAAAGGCAGCAGAAATAATTCTGTCCTGGCAGCTGTCTTTCTGGGAATTTCCCTTGTGACCTGCAAAGCAAGTATAAAACTAGAGTACCAGCACACCAACCCACTCCTCCTCTGGAGCAAGGAAAAGAGCTCAAATGCAATATGTTCTGCTTCTCCTCAGGTGGAAGGCAATCCCTATAGGCCTCCTAGCTATTAGCAGACACATACCATCTCCAAAGATGGGCAAAAAGTAGGGAGGATACCAGCAGGAGCTATATCTTCTCTTCATCAAGTAGAAGCTCATGTACATGGAATATGATCAAGTATTTTATGTCTTCTAAAATAAAAACAGTGGAAGAAGGTTTTATTCTCTCTTGTTCTTATTTTATTCCTGACAAAAGATATTATTCAAAACCTATCTACTTATTTACCCACAGTTTTCTGACACTAATATCTGCTGACTACTATCTCCCAAAAAACTCAATTGTGATTCCTTTCAGAAGCCTCTGTCTGCTACTTCATGCACCATGTTATTCAAGACTCCAAGCTATTTGGTAACATTTGATATCAAGCATTTTAGCAAGAGCTCCACAAAAATTAATTACAACTGAGAATGGGCATGTGATTTCTAAATAAAATTCTTGTTAAATTATAACAGCTTGACTGCATTTAGTAAAGGGATTGAGCATGTGAAAATACTGAATTCTAACCAAGTAAGTCTTTAAAGTGAAAGGGTGAAATCATGTCTCAAAAGAAGTCATACTACCTAACCTTGCTTGAATCATTTAAGACTGTCCTTTCTGACTGGGGTTTATTACAAGCTTCTGATGAAAACATTTCCTTTTGCAATGTAATTTTTGTTTCCTTGGTTTCACTGCAGTAAATATCTTTTTTTCCACATACCAGCAACTGCCTGTACTTTTCCCTCTTCCAAAGATGCTACTTATTGAGAACTTGTGTTCAGATCAGCTTGTTTCTAACTTCGAGGTACAGTGGGATTCTGCGAGGTAGAATGTGAAACAAAAGGACATGCTAGAAACCAACAGACACCAAAAAAATTATTTTGTAATACTGAAAATATTTGAAATTGAATTTGCAACTTGAAAAGATTTTCAACAGCATATGAGATCACCAGAATGCACAGAAAAACCTAATTAGCAATGATACAAAGAAAAATGAACAAGTCTTTTGTTCTGTTAATTATAAAAGGATCAAGAAGACTGACAATGGGAATTATGCCTCTATTCCTGAAAATTAGCTGCTCTTTAAGAAATAAAAATCAAACAACATGAAATTACACAGGCCCATTAACCATGTGAACTTTCTACTATTAATGCTAAAAGTCAAGGTCAATTTGCTTACTTCTACAAAAAAAATCAAACCAATATGGTATTTTTTTCTAGGATATATCAAGCTAATACAAACTAAGTTACAGTACTCAGTTTAGCTCCCATAGAAATAAATGGTAGAAAAACTTTCCCTGATGAAGCTAAGCCAAGACCAAGCCTGTAATTCTCATTCGAAATCCTTATGACTAGAACAAGGAAACCTGTAGATAACTATTGAACTATAACCTATAACCTTGTCTTCAAATGCAGCTTGAGATTTAAAGTTTAACCAACCAACTCATGAATTTTAAAGAGTATGGTGTAGTTGTTTTTTTTCCTAGGATGTTTACCTTTGCATTCAGAAACTGAAAGGCAATTTTCAAGACAAACTTTGACAAAAATAAATCATATGAGTCCTGAAGCAGACTTCTTTGAAAGGAAATAAAGATGCTTTTAATTGCTGCCTTTTCCAAAGAAGAGAGTTTTAGACCTCCTGGGGATCTACCTGAACAATCCACAGACAAGCAAATGACACTTGATTAATTTTGGCAACAGAATGGGAATACAGCAATATGTTACAGCATTTGAAATCACAGACTTGCTAGTTAGTAATAAGCAGGGGAATTATTCCTTCACTATTATTTTAAGTATGACACAGATGTTTTATTGTCATCCAACAACATATCACAGTAAAGCATCTTTAAGGCAACCAGCCACCACCAATGCCTTTAAGAATGAAATTTGAATAAAACAAATATATTATTTTTCTGTGAAAATAACTTCTGTTATTACACCTTTCTTTTAGTTAATTGCATTTCTAAATGTCTTGGCAAGAATTTCATAGTATACAGCAGATTCATTAGGCAGCTTTAATAAGATCATTCAAGCATTTGTTCATAAGAAAAGTTCATCCAAAAGCATCAAAATTCTAAGCCAATATCAAGATACTTATGATTAAGGCATACATTCAGGCATACTACTACTTTTTGTATTTATTCAGATTGCCAACTTCACAGCGAATATATTAGTGTTGTCCTTGTATGTCACTTGCATACAATCCCTGGAGTTAAACTAATTTGGCTAACGTCCAGCTACAAATCACTTAGTTAAAATTATCATCCCCTTGGTGAATATTCATTGGATCAAAAAGGAAATATAAAATGAAAGATGATTATAAGCAACTTGTCGCTACTTGAGCTTTAACCTAACCTTGTTATTATCCACAAATGACTGGTTATTTTCCATTCATGGACAATAATCTCTGCACTATTAGTAATTAATATATAAATAAACATTATATGTAAACTAATGCAAGCCACACCCACTAATAGCTGTGAGTGAATTTTCAAAATTAATTCAGTGAAAATTCATTGAATGAATTTTAAAAACAATAAAAAAAATAGCTGAAAACACTGTGACTAGCAAGAAGAAAGTGAAGAGGAAGTAACAGTCTCTCGTAAAACTCTCAAGGAGAACAAAAAAAATTTTTAGCAAATACTTTGTCAATTAAATGCTTTATCTATGTAATAGCAACTGAAGAAAACAACAGTGAGCTCTGTTAGCCTACTCTGTCCTTAATTCAAATTGTTGAAGTGTCTTTATGTCTGAAGTTACTAAATCATATCTTCTAATTTGCTCAAAAAGGACAAATATTAGTGACATTCAGTCAGGGGGGTACAAGGAGTTTAGCTTCATATTTGTCCTTTGGATGTCCCTGAGAGTGGGTACATTGGAGAGGCAATGTGCTAGAATTCTGAATACAAGAACATCAAATGCTGTCTATTTCAGATAAAATTGCATGAATGGGTGGGATGGAATACCACCACCACCGCTACTGGTAAAACATTTAATTCTTGCAACATATTAATGTGAGACTTCTTCAGATCCAGGCCTAAAACCATCTCCTAGACAATACATCCCAATGAAGGAGACTGTTATCAAGTTTTTTATAATTTTAGCTATATTTAAACTTCTTAAACAAAAGGTTCAGAAACAATTTTTATCCTGAAAGAAATCTGGTTACTTTTATATGTGGCACTATTCTGGTGAAAGACATTTAAGGACGGCTAAGAATAATAGCTGTAACTAAGAAACAGTGCCAGTATACATTTCACCAACTTTAAGAAATAATCTTCAGCACACAAAAACTCTGCAGATATTCCTTTATTAGTCATAGCTACTATTTGTGGGCTGTTGGTTGTGTTGGGGTTTTTTATTTTTTATTATTTTAATAACAGTGTATATTTCTGAAGGACTGAGGAAAATACATGACTTCTTATCTTCAGTTTACACATCTAAATTCTGATAATGAATTTAATGTAGGTCTCTGTACTGATCATACTGGTGATTTTGGATTAAAGACTTAAAGGTAACAAATAAAGAAAAAAAAATTTCTAAATGTTTCACCACAGGGTGGATAATATTTCTGGATAAGTTTTCAAAGGCTTGTATTTAATATGGTGAAAATAAGTGAAAAAACGAAATGGCGGTATCTATTCACAGCACCAACATCGTCATCAAAACAAGCCAGTGATGACTCAACGATTAACTCCCACACAATTTAAATTAATTTTATCAAGTAATTACATCTAGGTACTATTCTTCCCCTTCCTTTTCTTAGCATCTCCATCTCTTTTCCTTGCAAAAGAAAAGGAAAACCTTAAGTCTTAAATACCAGCTCCATAAGTGTTGTGAGCTATCTAAAAAGGTTAGCAAAACATGTGGAAAACAATTAGCATGACAGTGAATTCAGATCTTTGCCAAAGGAAGGTATTATATGGGTTACAAAGGTGATAAGGATAAAACAAACCTGTCAAAATTAACAAAGCTAAAATTCTATGGTTCTTGCAGAATCTGGTTAATACATAGATTAAATCTCACAGTTTTGAACTTTTCTGCCCTTCTTGCAAGCCATTATTGGATACAGATATTGTGGATGAGACATTATTAAGTGCTACATCAGTACATGCTTGCAAGCAGAAACTTGATATATACTGAAAAATTTCCAAAAAGCATTAGATTTGTCAATTCAAAACACTAACATTTTAATTAGAAAAACAGACAGCCCACACTTGTAATATTGTGGTGTTCAAGGGAACAAAGATGTTGTCCAAACTTGTTCTGTCATAAGCATTTCTAACAATAAAAATCTACTTGGCTTGAGACTCAGCATTTATCATTATTATAGTTTTGTAAAGGAAGAATTATTGTGACTCTTTTCATCTTGCTTTCCTCATTTATTATTTTTTCTTCCATTTGTGATTCTTCAGTGATTTTCATCATTAATACCATCCCTCCATATTAGCTATTACAATGTCATTTATTACCTGAACTGCTCACCACAATAAGTAAATACATCATTTCACAATGGCAGCATTTACCTACTCCAATTCTGATACAGGCTTATCATTTAATACTACACATTTCATATGATAGAACTGTCTAATCACAGGGCACTCAGAAGTGGAAATCACACAGTATACAAAGTAAGTCTAGCAGTACTATTTAGGCTGTAGCCTTCATAAAGAGAGTCCAAATGTATTAAAATATATCTATTTATAACAATTTTTTGGTTTTAACATTTGCTAAGTATAACTCTGACTGTCATTTAGAGATGATTAGAGGTTTAAATATATTTTTGTTAATTTCTCTGATGGTTAATTAAGGAAATGCAGTTGGTCACATCTCATTTGGGTTCAACCAGTTTGGCTTCATGTGTTACTGAGTCTTCAGTCTATTTATTTACATAGAAATTGCATTTTATTCCAGTATCTAAAATCTTCTTGTCTAACTCTTCCATTCTAACTTCTTATGTGAATGAAGAGGTATCTCATGTGGATACAGCCAACTGTCTTTTCCATGCCACCTGCAGGGCTAGGAGCTAGCCTGAATGCCCATTTGAATCTCTGTCAGAGGTGGGCCAGAAGTTAGATTATACTGATTTATAACACAAAAAAATAACATTTGTTTACATAGTTCAATGGAAATCCCACATTCTACTTAAATGCTGACCTTTCTGTTGAACAGAATTAAATTATTCTGCTTGAACTGCTAACAAAATTATGATGGAGGAGAATCTTCCATCTTATTCTCCACCATACCCTGATTGCTACATATTTCTCAGGATATATATTTTTAAAAAGGATAAAAATTGAAAGATGGCAGCATTCATAAATATCTTGACACAACATGTTACAGGTCTTGCTCTTGCAGGGTTTTGCAAAGGTATCATGAATGAATACAAAAGAAGAACACTTAATACTGACCAAAGGTAAAAATGCAATTATACAACCAGAAATATTGCAATTAGGTTTGCTTAAAATGAAGCAAACACTATATTCTATTTTCAGTTTTGGAAAACTTTATTCAGAAGGACTTGAATTCTTAATGAATTTGCCCAAACTAGTTTGAAGTAATATCTACTATCTTTAGCAAAAACAACTTATATCCAGGGCTCAAAATAAAGGCAGTGTTTATTAACTTTATTAAACTTCCAAGAGTTTTCACAGGGCAGTGGAAAAGGCTGACATAATTAAAACCAATCAATGCATAGCTCTCAACTCACATGTTTTTCATACCTTACATTATTATGTTCAATCATGTATGAAAATGAGATGAAATATCACTGCTTTATGGCAACTTCTAAATATCTACAGGTTTATTGGTAAACGACACAAAATATAACCAGTCAGCAATAGCACATCACACTCCTTTGCTGAGGCTCATTTTGCTCTCACTTTCTCCTTTATACCCTCCTTTCTCCCCACTCACCCCATTTCTCCCTAAAATACCTTCACATGTCCACAGTTGCCACCACTTTTTCATCCTGATCCATTCTCTTAATCTTCTTTCAGAACACAGCTAGATATCTTATTCTCCTTCAAACTCCAGTAATATCTCCTCCAAACATGCCTTTCTGCTTCAGATATTTTCCTGATACCATACACCTACTCTTGATAACACCTCTGCTGTGGTTGTGCCAGCTGACAGCTGTCCAAAGCCTCTATATACCTCATTCTTTCCAAATTATTGCTCATTCCAGAGACCTGGACCTTTCAGTGCGGTATAACCTCTTTACTTGCCTTAGCTTATAGAGGCCTCCTTCATGAAACAGACCATGAGGAAGATCTGTTGAGCTGCTTCTCCTCCAAATCAGTTCTTGCCTCCATTATCTCTTCTTCTGGAACTGCGCAGCAGTGACTTCCCTTCTTTTCTGCTCTATCTCTGCCATGTACTTATGTTCAGCTGTTCACTATCAGCTCCCTCTTGTTTTCAATTCTTCTTTCTACATATTCTTCTTCTCATGTCTTTGCTTTAATTTCTATGTTAATGAATCATCTTCTCCCTAACCTCCTCATGTATTTGTCATTTCCTTGCTCACCCACTTCAGCTCTTTTCCAAATCCCCCACTTCCCCAGAAAAAGTTCAACAGACTTGATCTTCTCAAAACACCATTCCTTCTCCAGTTATTCTGTTGCTGTGCCTTGTTTGCTTGCTTCAACACAAGGTCATACAGCCCCTATATTATCTCCTTCACACCCAAATAGGATAAAGTTTAGGTCTCTCTCTTCTTCAAAAATCTTCTCCTCCTTTTAAGAGATTTTTTTTTGTCTCTTCTTTATTTCTGTTATCTCTGGAAATTCACACATTTAAAACTCCCAACTGCACACTCAGCATCGCATGTCTCATTTGCTGCAACATCAGTTTCTCTGCCCTTAGCAAATGCAATCTTGTTCCACTCATACCCACTCAGAATGCTGCTACAAAAATGATTCTCCTAATTTGATGCTCAGATCATGTCAATACTGGCCCTGCTGTATCACATCAGGCAAGCTATTGCTCTACATTTTATAGGTCCCCAAAACACATACAAGAACTATGCGTTTTCAGTTTAGCATGTGTGTACTATTAAAGGTGTATGGCTGGACAGCAGGGGAAAAAATTGCTGGGTTTTGTGGTCCTGGTCGCTGCACACTGACTCAGTTTGAACTCCCTGAAAGGAGAAGATTTTCCCTCCCTAAAAACTACTGGGTATGCCAGGAGAGAGAAACTTCTGGAGTGCTGGATGGGGTCCTTCCTGCAGCAAGTCTCTCTTGCACACAGACCTCAGATATGAAAAATAACAGATGAAATCTTTTAAAGATACAGACAGTACATGCAAGTCATTTGTGAAATCTTGGGGCTTAACTGGGGCAGCAAGAGGGGTGGGGGAACAGATGGGGAGAGGGAGAGGAGTGTGTGCTGCAGCCTACTTTAAGGAGTCTGTGCAAGGTGATGGTGAAATGCAGGCCTATTTTCAATAGACCAGAAGCACTATTCCATGGTCTACACTTCATCAGAAAACTGCAAAAGGCTTTTAAATTTTTAAAAAGCAGGAAATCACCAAGCTAACCAATTGCAAGATGAGCGTTATGGGTTCCAGGACATGTGCGACCAGGACACATCTCAGTGTCCTGGTTGCAGTTTACTTAAGAGTCTAACGGGGTCCAAATGAACGTTAGAAGGTAAATAGCATTGTTCAGTGAAACTCAGGCAAACAGCAAAAATAACTTAAGGAAAATCTATTTTACATACATATAGGACTCTCAGTGCAAACTGAAAATTATGTAGTGTGTGAGCAATGCAACAGGCACTGAAGAGAAATTAAAAATAAGTCCTGAACTTCATTCATGCACTGTGTTACTGCTTTAAGGCAACACTTATTTTAAAAAAACATTCTTTCACTTGCATAGGAAATTAAGAAATAAAATCTCTATATCATCATGCCTTTTATTAAACCAACCTAGCCATAGGCTGACTGGCAATTTACCTCTAATTGGACAGTTACAAATTTAACCATATCATCATGTCTCTAGCTTCTGTAGATGAGTATTCAAGACATTTTCCACAGATGTGAGTGGCAAAGAGAGGAACTATATGTATTTTTGATGAAGACTAGATCCAGCACAGCATAAAATATCTCAATTCATATAAAAACAAAAGCCTACCACAAAATCATACAATTACTGTTCCTGAGTTTACTAACAGTCTCTTTCAACAGAACAAATTTACAGGTGTGCTCTTAAGGATTTTTCAATAGAAAAATTACTACTGTTAAAAGTCCATGCTGTTAAAAAATATGTCCTTAATAATATTATACATTATAAGAATTGTTGGTTTTAAAAACCCATCAGTAACCACCAGTTTATTTGCACTTAAAGATGCACAGGCTTTTTTATTACAGTTTATAAATTACACATGTTTACAGTCTTATCCTACAAAACACAGCAAAGAAACTAAATTCCTACTTCCACACCTATGCAGGATGAACATACATCCCAAAAGTACAAAACAGCAGAAGAATAAAATGTGGCATAATTGTCTGTCACGGTGACTACAAGGCATCACCATGATGCAGCTGTGAAAGAGACCCGTGTAACCTATTTGCAGTAAAGAACAGAAAGTATCACTTCGATACCACATACAGATCCAGCCATCCATTCTGAGGCAATTCAGAACACATGACACGGAGAGGCAATAGTGAGACCAAAAGTCACACTCTATTTCACAAAAACGACTAACAGAATTTGGTTTGTCTGACACAGCAAAGACAGAAGACTATACGATATTTCTGTATATATACTAAAGGGCAGAAATTGGAGCAAAAAATGGAAAGAAGTGTTTATTCCTCTTTTTAAATACTGTGAGGATAGAAAATGTTGACACAGGACTGATGACCATAAAGTTACCATGAATAAACTTAGCCTGGGATTAGACAAATACTATAATCATCCCCAAAGAAGAACCCCCAAATATGAAAAGGCAAAAAAAGACTAACCATTTACAGGCTAGACTTGAGAATTTTTTTTAAGTACATGATGTTGAGGCAGGAGATAGCCGGAGACAGATTTTCATGACGCAAAGGGTCTATTTTAGCCTTCTTTTCCCAAATGTGTGGAGAGAGAACTTCGTACTATTGCCCTAGAAATGCCAGTACATTACTGATCAACACACTTTGTGATAGTACCAAATTGCATTCATTCTCATCACTTCCTTGGAAATGCAGATACTATGTTATTTGATGAGCACAATTTCAGATTCCCTAAATGCTCTATTCAGACAGGAACTTAAGGAAGAATATCCAGTTATTTCATCAAATAATAGTTCATCTGCTGGATTCTCAGATAAGTGAAAATCAGCTGAAATATTCTCCATTTTAAGAAGTGGAAGCAAGTTTTATACAGCTGGCATCTCACGTAGGAAACACACAAATAATGAACTAGATACAACTGTCACTCCTGAGTCACCACTATACACTTCCCACATATTTTTAGACACCGCTGATTTACGATATGGTAGACTAACATACTGTAAGTCACAGAGGTAGCTGTAGTATCTTCCTGTAATCTAATCACATTGGCAAACTGCAAAACCTTTATCAATGTTGATGAGCAATTATACTTGTCTGCCCAGTAAAATCAATCTCCCCTGAGAATGAACGCTCACCAGTAGCATAAGCACGATACAGCTGAACGCAGTCCTGCAACCGCAGTACTTATCTGTCATGTGCTTTTGAGCAAACAGCAATATAACATAACTCTGTAATCATTTTCATCAAACTTTTCATGGCTTTTCCTCCTTTTTTTTTTTTTTAAATTAACATCAACTAAAGAAAAAATGAAAAACATATGGTGTGTGACAACAGTGGTGCTCTTCCAGTCCTGACTTTGAAGTTAGACTTTGGAGGAAAAAAATAGTATATAGTAATATATATTGTGAAAATAGGTTGTTAACCCACTACTTTCATTGAACATTTCCTCTCCCAAGCAGTCATTTTTAAATATGTGAGAGCATCCCTGGGAGTTTACCAAGGGAAGTCATGATTCCTACTTGTTTCTTGGCAAGTAAGCATTTATGATTAATATGGCCCTACTAAAGGAAACCAATAACATTGTCTAATGCTTTTTAGGAGTCTAACAGAGGTAAACTCTACACAAAAATAACCTTGAAATTAACAGTTTGTTTTTACTCATACTATCTTCAGTGTGATTTGACTGGATATTGAAGTTGCTACTTTTCAATATTTATGCTGAAACGTCCATATTTCATCATCTGCCTTTTCAGTTTTCAGTCTGAAGGAAATGGACATGAATTATACAAATGCAATATATGCAGACATCAATCTCACAACACAGAATGTTTATTTTAATCAATGTCACCTAGTGATATGCCCATACTTGTCAGTGTGGCTTTTTTTACCAGCTTCAACCTTACTCCAGCCACCTCTTGATAACACCCTTGTTCTTTTCCTACAGTATATACCCTGATTAACACCATTTTATTTCCAGATTAGGAACATGTAGCATATGTTGTATGGGGTCACGTACAAAAAATAACTGGTGCTACAATGGGTCAGCTATTTTAATTCCGTCTATCACAAATGAATGTAACATGCAAGACTGACAGCAATTTTATTTCCCGGCCACAGTCACACAAGAGTTACAAAAGCTTAAATCCCACGACGACAGTGGGATGACACACGAACACAATGTCTGCTATTATGGTCACTTTGGCAAGTTATTACTAACTGAAGGATGTCTACTGATAGCATAAGGAAGTAAAGTTGGTATTTACGCATACGGTTCCTCTACGACAAGTTCATATAACAAAGCAGTGTTTGGTGCTCTCTGCTCTATCAGAGAGGCTACCAATAAAGTACTTGCAAAAATGAAACAGCCCTCAAGGATGAACCCAACTGATCAAGGCCAACAGACACACAATCCAGCCTTAGTGATGCTGTGAATACAGAAATACAGCCTCCAGTGACGTCAATATTCTTTTACAAATATTACATTTACATACACACAGAAATTATGAAAAATGTATGTATAGATAGTTAAAGTGCATAATCTGAGTTACTCCTTTCAACTAGACTAATACAACAAATTGAAAGGCTAGCCAACCTCAACATATAAAAGTGACTACAATTATTGCAAGACTACTTTGCATCAGAATATAAAATAACAGACAACCTTTCCCACTTACAGATTTAATTTATTTTTACGCTTGTCAGATCCAAGTTTGATCAAAATTGCTGCAAACAAAAGACTAGTAAATCCATGGTCCATTGGACAGTTATTGAAATGTCAATTTATTTCACTTGCTTAGTTCTATTAATTATATTCACAATACTAATGAGGAACACTAAACTCTTTTCTTGGGATAACTTTTTATGTATTTCTAAGTGAATGCCTATGTAAGATAAAAACAAAATCACCTCATTTAAACTTATTTAAATTTTCTGAGATTTTAAAGAAAGGGCAATAAAAAACTTGACACATCCACATGTTAACTGCTCTTCCCAAAGCTTTAGGAAATATGGATAAAGCATGATATTACCCCATGGCATCATTATAGCACTACAATAATTTTAGTAGCTTGAAGTAGTAAGGTAAAAATAACATATTCCAGTGGTGACAGCATTTAAGTTGTTTCCAGAATGATTCCTCTATTTAAAAACAGATCTTGTAGAGGACTTACAGGACTTTTTATTTGACATGATAGACTCAATACCTAACTATACTTAAATCAATGGTTCTCTGTCACATTCCCCTTTTCTCTAAACATTCAGGAAGTCATGGATCCAACTAGCTCTCTGATATGAGATAAGCCTATCTGCTTTTATAACCTACAGAGATTTCTAAGTGGGCCTTTAGATGCCAATTAGCAAAAAAAGCAGCATGCTGGTGCTCTCTGGTCAGCTCTTAACAGACTTCCTTTGCTAAGAGAAAGGGAGAACTAATACTGCTCTCATTTCTCTGGAAGATATCTCTGGCCTAGATGAATTCTGAGCTGCTCTCTTCGGGCAGCTTTAAGCTGCTCTGTGCAAAACCACAGAGGGAGCTGAGAGATAGACCCCACTATTACTAAAAATGTTCAGTAAATGTGTGTATGCTGTATCACATTATATATATGTATACATTACATTAATTTTAAGAAATACATAGATACAGAGATAATGACTATTGCATTTCAGAGTTTCTGTGTGATTTCCTTGTGAGATGGCAAACTTGTATATGAAAGCAGAAGCTGCTCAGGCTTATGTAAAGCTCCTATTAGATCTTGAAGTCTAAAGTGAATAGCTTGCATGTAAAAGAAAATACATAATACTCTAAGCTTAAAGATGCTTTGAGAGTTTCACATGACAAGGAAAGGGAAAGGGAAAGGGAGAGAAAAAAGAAGAAAGAAAAAAGAAGAAAGAAGAAAGAAAAAAAAAAAGAAGAAAGAAAAAAGGAAAATTAAAAAATGAAAAAAAGAAAAAAGGAAAGAAAATTAGGAATTTGCTGCAGACATGTAAACAGACTACCAGCTGAAAAGCTGATGATTTATGAAGGCCAGCTCATGTAGGTTTTGAGCCAAACAAGAGATGACAACTAACTTCAAATCTCACAAGGCCAAAATTGGTGGGCTTTTTTCCTCTCATCTTAGCTATGAATAAGAGTTAAGTTTTAAAATCCTAATAATAATTTATAATAAGAGCATCATAGTTGGTGACTGAATGTTTTGCTCGACTTTAATTGCAGTGTTCCCAAGACGTATCAAAGACTTCATTGGACTAAAATAGAAGAAATCTTATTCATCAGAGAGCTTGAAAATAAATTATTAAGATTTGGTTTCTATCACTTCTGTAGTTTATCATTTTGTTATCTTTAAACAACCTACATATTTTTACTTCTTTAGTATTATTCTAAAGAGAAAATAATTTGAGACTCTTTACTCTTGACACATCCTTTCTATATTTTCTCTATTTGAACGACATACATCCAGTTAGCCACTCCTGTATTGCCTATGTAAAATGAAATTACCCCCACAATCCACTTGTTTTGTATAATGTAGTCAGTCCTTATTTGTAACTTTTGCCAATACTCTATAAACCATTCAACACACAAAGGCTTTTCCTTGCTTGAAGGGCTTGTAGGATGATTTGACTATGAAGACCATGAAAGGAAAACTGAACAATGATTAATACCACTACCACCCCAACACAGACACACACACATATTTCTTGTGGACGCTGCAAAAACAAATTTTTTAGTGCCACTGAAGCAGAAAAATGACAGGCTGTCTTTTATTTAAAGATATCACCGGGAAAATGCTTTCTGCCTCAGGTGGAGTCGCTACGCCTACTCCAATACAGGATTCCGGACAATGCTGGAAGAAGGAATTGAGGGCGTCTTTGAGCATGTGAATCTGCTTTCTTTTTTCCTAAAATCAGGCGACGAAACAATTTTCTCAGCCTACACTACAGATGTAGATCCAGATGTATCTTTCTTCTCTTCAGTATTTGAAGAGTTTATTATTATCTAGTTTATTATCAGACACAGAGACAGGCATATTTGGCGTGCCCATAACACCTTCTGGTATTCTGATTGAGACTGACAGGTCCTGACCACCAGGTCTAGAGCAGGAGAGGTGCCCTCTGCAACGGTCCTGAAGTTCTGGTCTCCTGATCATCTACAGCTGGTGACACGCAGATGTCCCCTCTGGCACAGGCACCCAGGTTTCCTTCCCAGGGAAATTAGGACATGTCTAAAATAGAACGTGGATGTGGCTGGGGTGTGCACCTGTGTTTCACAGTTGGAGATAGTCGCCATGACTCTGCTTTAAGAACAAGATTGGACTAAGCAGCACAGCGCATTGAAAGTAGAACAGATTGTGACTATGCAAATAGTAAGCTGTTGAGTCTTCAGTAAGAAATCAATGTTGAAGGATGATTTTGGCCCTGAGAAAAATAGTGCTTATTGGCTTTAAGAGTGGCATAGGACAGAAACTGTGGCAAACGAAAGGGTAAAAATATTTCACTAGGAAGAAGAAGAAAATATTTCCATGCAGCAAAGGCTTCTAAAGATAGTTTTATGGGTTTGCTTGCATTGTAACCTTCACGGCACCAAATGCATTTATTTTAAGGCAGTAATGAAAACATTTATTTCAGCGCATTGAAAGAGCAATCTCATACTATTACTATACTGTAGTAAAGTTTAATCCATACCATCCTCAGCTGTGGTAGTTCTGATAATACACAGAAGTATGTTATCAATGCCTGGAAAACAGCAGGGAAGCAGCTAGTCAAAATAAAGCATGTCAGTTCTGCAGTTTACATACAAACCTGATAGAATTTCTTTTCCTATGTTATTATAACTGCTCTGCTACAGCAATTGCTCGGGTCTCATAATGACAACACGGGCAAGAAAAATGAAAAGAAAATTAAATAAAAGCAGGATGACCTAGTAACGAGAAACATAAACCTCCTTCTCCCTGTGTCTAAAAGATGATATTTAATCAGCAACTGGGTGCTTTGAATTTGAGTCAAACTACCTCGAAAGGCCCTTGACCAAAGACAATTACAGTCAGTGAATGGCAGTTATTTTATACAGTTTAGTATTTTCGAATTTGACTCACTCTCTCTTTTCTATTCACCCAGAGTCCAATAATTCTATATTAAAATAAAGTGCTAATAATATCATGCTAAGTTCACTGGCTTAAGGCCAGAGAAGTTCAAGAGTAAGAAATGTTCCTGCTTCCTGTTTACCTGACACTTTAGTTTAAAGCTCTGCATTGTGCATGCTATTCAGCTCACATAACATATTACAACTGCACACTAAACTAACAGTTCTGTTCTGAGTTTCCATTAAAATTCTCTACTACGAAGAGGTTCAAAATTCACCCGTGAAAATATATTTCTGGGAGGCATTGGGTCTCATCTCAAGAATGGATATTTTGAATTTTTCACAAAGTATCTGAGGACAAATTTTAAAAAAAATCTCTGAAAACATAGAGTGAACTAAGCATTGATTTGAAGAAGGTCAGTCTGACAAAGGAGCCCTCAGTGGGATGCAGAACCTTCATGCACTCCAAGCACTTGCTGGGAGGTGGCTGGAGTCCCTGGCAGCAGCAGCAGCCTTGTGCCCAGTGCAGTCACAGAGCCCCGATAACACGTCTGCACGACAGTACAGATGGATCCCCTTCAAGCATATGTCCCTAATGTGAAAGGCTGCAGTCCTCTTATACTCTAACATAAGCTTTCCACATCCTGTTCCGTTCTACAAAGAGGAACCAGATTTATTTTGCTTCCTTCTGCCATATGTGCTTCTATAGAGAAAAGAGGATTTGTCCTAGTAAATGAGCACATCACACAAAAGGAAAAATATTAGTCTCATTTCTCTCTCTCTCTCTCCCCCTCATGCACAGACTTAACAAAGAAAAAAATCATTAAATATCAAGTGTTTAATGTGGAATCCTGCTTCAGATTTTTTTTTAATACATATTCATGCTTAAACTTTCCAAGCATTTAATACAATCAATAGAATTTTGTAATGTTTTTTGTCCATTTTCTAGCCATCTTAGGCAACATAGTGAAGGAAGAGCAAAATATTTCTGATTCATGTTCCAAAGCCATGTTCTTGCAGCTTTTTCTCCAAGGTACCATTTGAAGCCACGTTGTCATTTCTCTTTAAGGTTTATCAAGCATTGCAAGTCTCCCTTTGGAACCTAAACATCGTTGGAGGATAAGTAATTACAGAAAATGGCTCCAACTGCTGCTATAATGAACAAAATTTTCCTAGTCAGAATAATGCTTTCAAGTTTGTATTGGTAAATAGTTGCATGTGAACTGCTGCTATAGTGAAGCATCTTTGAGACAAGTGATTTTGATAGATACTTGTAACAATCCCACCGCGATAATCTGTATGTAAACTCAGTTATTTCCTTACTTTCTTGTGGAAAGGGTAGGCTACAATGTAAGGAAACTGAAATGCACAAAATTATCTTTACATTCTCTTCATCTGCCCATGCTTGAAGGCAGCTTTACTTTATTTTATATTACAAGAGTACCCAAAGTCAAATTGGTGTCAAAGAGCACTTTCTAGTCTTCTTCATGGCACTGCTTTCTCATTAAATCAAAAATAGTGACAATGTCAGGGCAACAGGTTGGCTTTCTACCATGGGAAAAACACTTCTTGACCTAAAAGAAGTCTGCTTGGACTGATTAAACTAGCTTTAAGGCCAGATTGTACAGGTGTTTGGCACAAAAGAGCTACTCCACAGGATCTAGCTAAGAAGGCTTCTGTGGGAGAAAGAACAGAAGGTAGTCACCAGATTGATGACAGAATAGAAAAAAGTCTCCCATGGATAAAAGTCTAACGAAATTTTGGCTGTGCACTATTCAGAGAGAAGCATGCATGTTTCTGCATTTGAAATGCCAAGCATCTAACCAGCCTCCAGAACTATCTTTTGTGCAGCTCTCTGACTGCCTAATCTGACACAATTTGTTTCACAAGTACAGGAGCTGGAATGTGAAACGCCAATTACCAGAACAGGAAGATACCCTTGGGAGCAGTTATTAAATATGCATGTATATTCATGAATACTTCACACTTCTCCACTGACCACACTACATGAACATTCATTAAAATATGTAAGAGTTCATGAAAACTGCATGAATGACAATGAACATCAAATGAGACATTTTGTATCACTTTTTGATATGTGACATCTAGACCTTCAGGGATACTATCTCACTGTCAGACTCTTCAATATCTAGCTTAGAAGCTCTGAATTACCCTCTGCAGGAATCTGCATTGTGCCTTAACAGGTTGTATAGACAACATGCAACACCTAAATTACAAGCTTGTAATAGGTTAACATAAACACACATGAATCTACGTACACCAGCACAAGGTATCTTCCTTGCAATCAATATTCAAGCAATCATTTCTCCAAAAATTTCCCATTCTTTCCCATGCTTTTTCAACAAAGAATACTCTCAATATATTCTGGGCAAAACTCAACTTTCCAACTTTTCAAACTGCAAGTAAAGCTCCACTATTAGCAATAACATGGCATTTCCACCCTGTTATAGCATATACATAAAGTATTTATGAATAACTCAGCCTCTTCCTCGCTGCTGACTTTGCAGACTGCTCTTGGAGTTGGGTCCTCTCTCAGCCCAGCGCTCCCTCCTCTTAGGACACTGAAAGGCACCAAATCCACTAACAGTTCTAAAAGAGAGTTCTTAGACATGACCAATAAAACAACTTGATGTGACTCAATAAAATGTCTCTTTGCATGGTACCATCTGGAAATACAGGTCTCCTTACCTGGTCTACTTTTATGTCTATTCTGAGACCTGAAATTGTTTTCCTGTTACACTGATCTTTCCTCTGTCTACCCTCTCAAAATTATTTTTCAGCCTTCTACACCCAAAGCTCTTCCTAGAGGAATATAATTGACTTGTCCATAACTTCCCAGCTGTACATAGAAAATCACATTGCAGTATCTATAGGTAAATCACAAAAACTAGGCAACTGACCACATTGTAAACTCATTTGCTATAGATCAGTTGCAATAGATTCAAATGTGTACATGGAGAAACTTGCACTGATCTAACTAAATTGATTAAAATATCAATGTAATTTAGATCAGTGTCACTTCTTTTTGAGGGAGGGCCTTAAACAGGCATTTCTTCCCATTCAATGTAGGCATTCTCTGGATGTAACATATGACTTTCCTGTTTGTAGCAGCACAGACCTATCCTTTACATAGGTTTGATTTAACTCCACCAAAGTGGGTGAAAGCTCTCCACTGACTCTGAATAGCTTTGAATTAGTTCTGTGGTGGAAGATATGCCTTTATGAGCTAAATACAAAAATATTACATACCAAAGTTATTTATCTGTCTGATGTACAATATACTGTTCTTGATCTCTCATCTCAAATAAATCCCAATTATCTTTCTTTCCTCTTCCTGTGCCTGTTTGAAGCAAAAAAATTAAATCCTTTTTTTCTTTGCATTAAAAAGCTTATTTTCTGCTCCCTATTCAGTTGTTGTCCCATGTCTAACACTATATGCTATTAAAAAAAAGAGCTGTATTTAATCCTCAAAACAAAGTTTCTTTTCTTGTCTGTTATTGCATAGGAAAGTAATGTTGGCAGATGGATCAAACGGTTTGCCCTCAAATGCCACTATGAGTGGATAATGAAGAAAAAAATGTGCAACTTAGATTAGATTACTGGGCTGAAAGCAGGCTATTCTAGTAGCAATTAAAGAAAACTTACTTATTCACATATAAATAGCTAAGAAATTTCAACAGAAAATGTACCTTAAGACATAAAATAAGAAGTTCAGTAAAACAAGGCTTAGGTGCATCTCAGTGCTTGGTGAGGCAATTACAACAACCATGCATCTAACAAACAAAAGATAGATAGAAAGCCATTTTAAAGTCTTTATTGGAAGAGAAAGAGCCATGGATTTTTTAAAAAAGTACTCCCACAACAGTCAGAGGTCCAATATCATGAATGTCTGACTTTCCATTCAACTATTTTTGGAACCGTTCAGTTCTAATATCAGCCAATCATGCTTATATAGAGAACAACATTGAGACTACAGTTTGAACACACTGTATCTCTACTTCTGCCTAGGAATACCTTAATTATAGCCCAGAGCTCAGTCAGCTGGATATCTACGAGTTAAATCAGTGGTCCCTAACTTTTTGTAGATTCGCTTGAGAAAGATGGCAATAATCTGAATCTCTCCAAGTTCAGCTTCTTTGCTTTGTCTTGAGATTGTTGCTGCTGCCGCCTCGGTTCCTGTCCACCCCAGCCTGAGGAGTACAGTGCACAGAGCCAGGGTAGATCCAACAGTATTTATACATGTGGATTCCACGCTGGTTTATGTATTTATTCCATGCCATTGAGATGACCTCACAAATTGTGAACTACTGAGCTAAGCTGTATGTACTGTCTGTAAATGCTAAACATACTTAACAACGCTATGTGAGGGAGGGCAAAGAGATTATATCTTGCTCTACATATGACAGATGACTCAAAGTTACTCATCTCAGTCAGAAATAAAACACTAATGCTGCCATTGTGGTATTTCTGTTTGCCTATTTTCTTTTAATTTTATTAAAACTGGACTAATTTTTCAAGATACAAATTGTATTATGCTTTTTGTTTTGTTTAGTAAGTCCTGAAATTTGTGGTTTAAGAAATAATACTTCCTTCCTTTAAGAAATAGCCCCAAGACAAGGAAAAAACATTTGGGGCACGTGTTCTGTGAACACCCAGATTGAACATTTCCCCTCAAAGTCAGGAAGAAAGATATTTTCAAGGTGAGTGAATTTGGAGAAAACATTTCATACCCTGTCCCCCAGTTTCATACAGTTCGTAATTCTACCATGGCTTTTAGTCGAATAACATCACTCCATATTCTTCCTGAAGCCATTGCGGTAGAAATAGGAAAATAGAAAAAAATATTGAAAGGTCCTGTAACATCCCACTATATCTGGATGTCTTTAACCTGCTTCTGGAATGCATAAAATAGCAACAACTCTTATGGACATGTTATTTTCAGTGACATCTTGCTGGCAAAGAAAATGAGTCCTATTGGCAATAGTAAATAATGTCATCAAAAATGCTATCATTTAGCAGCAAGGGTTTGATCAACATTGGTCTCTGCTAAACCATTCCCTCACTCACTGATCAAGACCACTCAGTTGTCAGAGACATACGTAGGCTTTGCAGACAAACCAGACTGCAGACATGACCCGATGCCAACTCATATCTGTTGTTTAATTACTTTGAACAAGAGTCTCTAAAGGATGCTGAATTCTGTCATCAGGAACGGGGTGACCTGTCTTTGGAAGGCATAAATACACTAACAGTGACTTGATAGAACAATTTGAAAATGAATAACAACAGAAAAGGTCACACATGTAAAGGAGTGGAACATAAGGAAGAAAAAGAAAGCCTGAGTCCCTTGAAAGGAAAGATTTCTGCAACTAAACTACCTCAAAAGAAAGTCAGAGAAGAAAAAGAAAAAGGATTTTCTATAAATGTAAGGTATTTTTATTCACTGTAACTAAACTCTAGGGAGCTTTATCTAGATGAGCTTCGCAGAGTGTCAGGCTAGATATGCTATGCAAAACATTTCTTCTAATCTTGAGCAGCTTCTGTGCTGTTAATAAATCCTGTTTTTAATTAGACCACTTGAGTCTCAGACTTTTATAAGGAAAATTTCATACAGGTTGTCCCAGAGAGACAAAACTTTCAATCACTAAAAGGTAGTGGAAGAAAGGTGGCCAACAGGGATTCCCAGTCAAAGAGGACAATTTTCCACTTCTTTTAGAGAGATACATTACTACCGCAGGCCTAAGGTCATAGCCATTCTTCTTCCACTGACCAAGAACAAGAAGAAAATTCAAAAGAAACAGCAAAGAGCAGAACATTTATGCCCTTTTGTCCTTCCTCAAACTTTAAATACCTAGGCAGATAAAAGGAATGGTAAGTACTTGCACTACTACCAAATGACAAAATCCCAAATACAAGATTGTAATTTCAGAGACTACAATTGCAACGATTTTCAAATGCAACTTCTGATTTTATCAGCCTTATTTTTTTTGTCCCAATATGAAATGAATTAAAGGAATCAGCTTTTTTGAAAGCATTGAGAATGCTTATTTAGATTACATTAAGATTAACAGTGTCAGTTCAAATAACAGACCTACAACAACTAGGAAAAGTACAGAGAGATCTGCAGTCAGTAGAATGGTTAAAGACATCTGCTTTAACAGCTAATGAAATTTAAAGTGAAAAAATTTGAAAGGTCAGGAATTTAAAAACTTTGACAAAATGTGTGACAAGTAGCTAGAATGCTGATGAAAGTATTCTGTACAACCACTCTAATCTCCTATAATCTTCTCTCCTGCACAAATTTTCAAACACTCCCAAGGGAAAAAAATTAATGTTTAATATTGTTTGATAATAAATTACTGAATGCGACTCTTGAAGTACGTCTTGTAAACACAAAAAAATACTTTGCCAGCTATAATACGTGTGTTATTTCTACTATTATAATAGTTGCTTTTTAGTCACTCCCTACTTTGCCTACAGTTCTGAAATAACAAACACTAGCAGCAAGTAATATTACAGCTAGCAAACTGTCACAATATTTTTAGGACATATTTGGTCTGCAAATTTCACAAACTAGCTGTTGCAATCAGCATAGAGGCATTGCAGCTGTCACCACCTTTGAATCTGCTTAATAATTATCCTCTAAAGAATACACAAATAAACCAACACTAGTAATTAACCATAAAATCCCCATGCAAAGAGAGCATTTCAAAATACATCCACAGTGTTCTGCAAACATTGCTGTAACTACTGACTGAATAGAGGCTCTTCCAAAAGGAAAAAAGCATTAAATACTTATCCTAAATTTCCCACATGCATCTCATTCTCTTAGGAAATCTTCATCAGTTTTTTTTTCCTTTTTAAAGATCGTAAGGTCATGTGTATCAGTAATGTAATTCTTTCCTTTTCTCAATTTAGAAATTTTTTTTTTTCTTTACTTTTGAACTGCACCTGTTATTTGACCCACTGCTGTGGCAAAAGCTGTGCAGAGAAAGGTTTTAAAAGGCATGCCCAACATGAAAGACAAAGAATGGTCTAAAATAGGAAGTCAATGACAATAGTCTGACTCAGTAAAAAATAACTTTGGGTTGAGGCGGGGAAGGATGGAGGAAAATCAAAGCTTTTCATGTATTTTTCTCTTGACCTGAGAAAGAGCAGGTGGGATGCTTAAAGAAACTTATTATAGCTAATGAAGACCTTCATGAAGACTCTCAAGTTCAACTGAAATAGCAATCTGCTTGAAAAAAAAGCATTTGTTCCCCTTTTTTCCCTATTCTATACATACTCTGTGGATCCGAAGACTGTTTCTTCTGTACCTGTTTAACCAGGAAAGAATTATATGTAAAATATATTCAACAAGTGATAATGAAGAAACTAGAAACACAAAGTAGGGTATGATGTTACAGAGATATCATATCACAACATTAGATCAGGAAATGACTGAGGTTATGAACTGAAAGTCATTAACATGCCCATGATATTTTGGCAAATTTCAACATTTCAAAGGAAATTATGTAGAAAAGTTTAAATTATCTTACCTGAGAGTTTCAGGGCCTAGCCCAACTTTTTTTTTAATTCAGTAACGTATGTGAGAGACAGTCCATATGCAATGAATACATGGCTTGAAAAAACACTGACACAGTAAATGTCAATATTCAAATAATAATGCCTCCAGCTACTCAGGCAATATACCTCTAAAATAGAAGTGTTAATCATATTGTGAAAACACCTGAATTCACAGGTAAGACTACTATTTTGAAGTTATGATTTTGCACCCATATGAACATTATTTGTCATGGAAATAAACCAGATTTCAGTGTCCTTATTTTCACATTTGAACACCTATGCTAGTTATGGTTTTTATATATTTATCATGTATTTAAATATTTTTTTTTATACCATGAGGCTTACCACACAATATGATCCCACTAAAGACTTGCACTGTATTAAATCAGCTACTGCATTACTTTTAGAGACCAAAACCACTTTATTTTTCTATTTGTACTGCAACATCAATCATTTAAAATGTATTTTCAATTGTGTTTATATTATGAGACATACAAAGCACATGAGGAAATATATTGTAAATAAATTATTATTACGTTACTAGGTAGCAATAAAGGTTGAAGGCAAGGAAGAAAAAAACCAAAGCACATTACTCTCTGATGGTAAGACTGCAGCAAACAGCAAGCCGCTTAATCTATAGAGACAGGACAAATGTCAAAAGTAAATTCCTGAGCAGGACTATATAGCTCCAGGGAAAGATAACGGCATACTGTGCTCTTCAGCTTCTAGGTGACAGCCTGGCACCAGGCTCAGATCATTCCTCTTTTATGCAATGATCCACTGCTTGCATACACAGACGTCAGAGCTGTTGGTTAAAGGCACATGAGGAACGCTGGTAATAAAACTCACCACTTTCATTTCTCATAGCATTGTCAGTAACTCACAGTACAAGCCAAATGGTTTCTATCATGTTTGAAAACCAACCACTAGCTAATGGTACAGGCACAAACTATAAATGTTTGAGCAGGTATGAAACTGCTACTGAAAAGAGGAATGTAGAGCCGCCCATGACGTCTGATGGCTGCCTAGTGGCCCACCTGAAACGAGCACTTGACACACTATTTCCTGGCTCCCGGTGGACAGATAGGAAGTAATACCCATGGAAACCAGTAACCTTGGCAGTAAAGCCAAAAAGAATGAAAAATTCTGTCTTTCTCACAGTACCTAAGAGTTGAGATATGTTACTGGAATACAGAATAGAAGCATGCACTATCACCAAAGACCACACTATTGCGATATCCCAACTTCAGTGTCAATCAGTGGATGCAATTACAGGCACACTACCTTCACATTCAAATTAGACGGGGAAAGCAGCTCATTTTCACTGCTGCTAGAGTACAACTCAGTACAGAGAATTTTCACAAAAGTGTCTACTGATTTCAACACTAAAGTATGCTCCTGAGAGGCACTAGAAAGAAGTGTTTATCTGCTAGCGAGACCTCTGTAAAATATGTTACATATGCCAAAGAAAATAACTTTTCCACAACTATCAAAATTCTTGAAAGAGCATTTCTGGCAGTTTCCAAACACAGTTATACTGGCCAGAATTTTATAAAATAGGATTCATGATCCAGCACACACCTGACAGCTGTTGTTACCACCATTGCTGTTAAGGCTGTTAACTGCTGTCATTTTCAATGGCAATAAATCCCTAATTAGGAGAATCCTTGATAGGAAACTGAATGGGCTTGCTCTCAGGATACAGGAATACACTTTGAACAAGTCATGATAATAAAAATTAAAAAAAGAAATGAACATAAGCACTGGCACGATGAAGTGGATGAAGATTTTTGCCAGCCAGCAGCTAGCCAAACCAAGCAAAGCAAAAGGTTTGGTGGAAAAGCTAACTAACAGAAAAAATGTTGGGAAAGGAATACAGGAAAAGGCATAAAGGCCAGCAAAGTCTTCAAAATCATTGATGGCTTTTAAAAAATACTATATATTTTTTAAAGATTATATAGTATCACATATACTTTGTCTCTATAGTTGAATAAGAGCTAGAAAAAGGAACTGGAAGAAGGGCTCCTCTAGACTGGACATTAACCCCAAGGAACAAGCTGATGATTGAGAATGTGATGGCAGGTGAAAGGCAACTTGGGTGAGACCAATGATTAATTTACAGAATTCACATTCCTTTAAAAGGAGAGAGATAAACAGCAAAATAAAACAATGAACTTCAAAAAGGCAAATAAATTTGGATGAATCAGTGGAAAGACAGAAAAAAGAAGTTAAGAAGAGAGGGTCAAAGAGTAATTTTTTCCAATGGAGAGAAAGGCTGGAATCCCACTAAATCAGAGCTTTCATTCATCTTAAACAAGAATAAAGTAGGACAAGTAGAAAAGAACATACAGTGACAAAATAAGAAAAGCCAACACACATTATGGAATACAAATAAGAAAAAGAAACAAGATTAACATGGAAAAAAACCTGTAAAGACACTAGCAGTGAGAGAAAGCCAAAGAAAATATTGACCTGCCATTCAATAGAGAGGAAAGGCTATTGACAGAGAGAGTGCTGAGAAAGGGCCGAAGTATTTAATAACCTTTTCCACCAGTTGTCACTAAAAAGTCAATCACAAGCAAATGGCCAATTCAGTTTCTACCAAAGACAAAAGAGAGCTCAACTTTTAACACTGGTCAAGTTGATCTGAAGATGTGGGCTAGAATCATGATTGTCTTGACAATCTTTGCAATCGTTCAACCTCCTAAGAAAGGAAGGTTAGGGATATAAAGGCCACTGGTAAACGTGAAAGTGAGAATTGAGTGGGAAGTGCAGTCAGGATTGAAGTGTGAATATTTGGGGAGACTTCTTTTTTTTGCTTTATGTAGTAGGGTACAAACAATCTTTATTAATAACAGACCAGTGTCCAAATCAAGAATAAGGCAATGAAGAAGAGTTGAGCCATTCTAAAACTGTGAGGAGCATCTGTTCACAAGAAACATCTTTGCTATTACAGAAGCTGTGAACTGAGCTGAATCAGATTAACCTAACCCATAATTTTAAAAAACATTTTTAAAATGGTTACTTTTCTTCTCATCAGAATCCAGTAGATGCTATAATGAAAGAAAAAATATTATTTATCTCCCTCAAATCCATAGTGTAAGCAGAAAAATTCTTTATGGAGCAATCATTCAGATTCACTATTCAATTTTTACCATCATTTCTTTTCCTTGTTCCTTCCTGGTTCTTCATCGCAGGTTGTCCATATACAAATTAGTGGTGATAATACAACTGACACAGTCCAGACAAAATGAAATCAATCTTAAGATACCCAGGATCATGGGATCCAGTGAATAAATAGTACTCCAAGTAGAGGTCTAAATCTCCACTCCTTTTTACTCTTCAGAGTAAAAGTGTAAAAAATATTGCTGGGAGAAGACATGAGACAAAAGACTTTAGAGGTAAATACATCCAACTAATCACAAGAGTTCAGACCTGATTCTGAAATCTGACAGAACAATAAAGCTTAAGGACTCTAACTCCAAGACAACAAGAGCTCTGTCTCCTCAGGAAGGAGCTGCAAACATGAACACTGCACACATGAGGTTTGCAAGGAATTCTTGAATATAAAATGCCTTTATGTTACAATGTCATAATCAGAGATCTATCATGTTGGCAGTTACAAACTTTTTGTTTGTTTAGTGAATGAAAACACACTATAAATATCACCCCCTTTTTTTTTAATTATTAAAACCAATAAATTTTAAATCAGGAGGAATAGAACTTTTTCATAAATTCAATAAAGAATAAAGATCAAAAAGAAATTCGTGATTTATTTACAATCTATATAAATGAACAGTCTGCATTATACATTACTTATATCACCCTCAAATAAGAAATACACTGTGTGGGTTTTGCAGTTAGCAAGAAACACCTATTTCTAAATTTTACTTGTGTGACAGTGTTTTGTGGTAGAAGAAGTATGCATGTAGACTAAGTAAAAGGGACCATTAATGAGTACTTACAGGTAGGAAGCAGATATTTAGCTTTCAGCTAATAACACTGTTGTCTAGGCTGAGTCAGACTGAAAATGATTTTTTTTAACATTGGAAAATTTAATTAACATTTTGCAGTCATTACGCTGTTCTGCTGTAAGTTGATTTTCTTGATCAAGCTGTTAGTTGCTTTAAAACACTAAGATATCCTCAACTACTACACACAGCACAGAACATTAATCATATTCCTGACATTTTCAAATCTGGGTGGGTCTGTTTTGTTTTGTAAATATGTGCTGTATCAGATGCATGTCCTTCAGATTGATTTAGAATATCACCAGAAGGGCACTGAAAAATCACAGAAGAAAGAAAAGGAAAACCATATGAAATTGGAGAATCATAAGATTTAATTGAGGCCAGAAGCAGAAGCCATTAATTTCACAAGAGAGCTTTGGATGGTATAAAAACCCACTTCAGATGCATTAGTTGGATATCATTTTCCGTTTCAGTAAGAGTAAGATCAAATCAAGGCAGCCTCCTAGTAAAAGGAATCCTACAGTTACACTCTGCAAAGAGGGGTCATTTTAATTTCAGGGTCTTTTATTACACAGCAAGATAACTGACTGAACTGTGAAATAACATTTAAAGCATAAATAAATTCAGATGTCCTCTCTTTAACACATTTAGAAACTACAGAAGTATTTTTGGTTTTGTGTTTGCAGGAAGTATGATGATTCTTCAATTACTTTTGCATAACTTCAAAATATTTATGTATGAAGACTGTACTATTGCTAAATCTTCTGCCACTGCTAAATTTTGCACTAATTATCAGATTAACTTTTTTAAGGGCTATGATGATTTAATTGTTTCAGGGGTTCAAAGTTCTTGACCAAGAATGAACTTGTTTGCTATAAACCCGTTACTTTTTCCTTACCTCTGGAAGCCTTTTTCAAGAACAAAATATTGTAATTCAAAGCAAGAAAGTGGAAAATGATGGGCATTTCTATTATAGTAAAAATTACTCAAAATAGGAAACTATACTTCTTACAGCCTTCAGAGGATCAACTGTCAACAGAAAGACAGCTTGATACCTGCAGAAGAGTAGTGTTTCCAAAAACCAGGCAAGTAGCTTTGACTTAACATACAATTTGTACTAATACATGTACAAAGGTGGTTTCAGTAAGCACAGATGTTTTAGTGTTTATAATGTGCAAAGATTCTGAAGAACTCAAAGATACTAAGCTGATCTGGTTTTTGAAGGCATATTCTTTTAACAGAAGGTGGTACCGCTTTTGTTTCATTTTCAGAGTTCCCTTTTTGCCAAGGACATCACATTAAACTAATAGACGGTAAACGTTTCAAGGGCAATAGGTACTTGTACTATTTCTATTATAAATATACAAAAGAGCACTTTTTAAAATAACAACTGCAAGAGCCTCCTTAAACTGGTGAAGACAGACAATACCACCAGGAAACATTCAGGCCTAAAATGACAAATAATCAGCATCATCTGTGCTTTCTCCTCCTTACAGACTGGTTGAAATCCTATTCCCCTCAGTTATAAACTCATTGGGTATCAGCTATCTGTCTGATTAAGCAAGGCCTAAGTTTTTTTTTTTAATATTTTCTTTAGATAGATACCTTAAAAATAAAATGACAAACCAAGTTTCATCTAGTGTAAATCTGAGCATCTCTGTGATGTAGCTGTATTGCAAGGTCTGTATTAGTCTACATCAGTGGAGATCTAGCTTAAATAGTATAATTTTACTAAAATAGTTTAATTTTATATGTTTTTTTTTTCTAAAATAGTATAATTTTACACAGCTATATAAAGTGTTAACAAGGTTGGCTAAATTGTAAATTAACACACAGCTTGTAAATTAATTAAACCGTAAATTAACACACAGCTTCAGTTCAACTAAACTAGCATTCATTCAGAGAAACTCTCAAGTGTGTGTTGATGATACTCTCGTTCTGGCTAAATTGTGTATTACATCCAGGCCTTTTTATGAAATTTTTGGGAAGATGAAGTGATATTTATTCACACTCAAGGAAAATGAAACTGAATCACTTTTATCCCAAGACTCTCGAGTTCCTGCCTGTAAATTTATAATTCACCTAAAGACAACACATAGCTTTTTGGAATGGAAAAGCTCCCAAGTTTGTCTGATGATGATAATGATAGAAATCAGCGCGTACTGTAATGGCTTAGCATCAGTGAGGCTCCATCCCTCTCCAGCTACAACCCCACTAGTCTGCGCTAGGATACTGATCCCAGATATTTTTGGCAGGTATTACACTTCTTAGAAACTTTGCTGAAAACCTCAATACATAAAACATACTCTATTGTTTTTATTTTAAGGTCTTAGCCAAGTACATGGAACACCTCTCACAAAAGATTATCTATTAAGGCATGAATATGTGCTGAGACACTATGCTGTATGCCAGCAGCTTAACAGTTCTGAATGTACTTAGCAAGAAACATCTTGACACTTTTATTTACATGCTACCAAAAATACCTTCAGGAAAATACATAAACATTAAATGAAATGCAAATTTGGCATCTGTCAGTTCAAACTTACCCACTGCAACTTTGAGTCACACAAGTTGGCTGAACTGAATATTCTGAATCCAAGTAACCTCATCTTTAGTCATAGACTCATTCACACCTCACCCTCAGTGCCAAACCACCACTGACTAAGGGATGGATTTGTCTACCAGAAGAATAGCAGATTGTAGGAATGAGGTTAAATACATTTTGCTGTTACCGCAAGTACTTACAACTAACAGAACAAGTAATACATTTATTTTGCAGTTGAGAAGGAATATTTCTGGACTACAGCAGTCAGTTACTATCCAGGTGAGAGAGGTAAAAGTAAAATACTGTGAACACAAGAGTTAGTAGATACATTATTTTTAGTTTGGCAAAGAAGACCAAAGAGGCACTTCGAAACTTTCAGTGCAGGCATAACACTACAGTATGTAGATCAGCTATTGTGTTTCAATCACAAGACTAGTAACAATGGTAAATACGTTTAGATTTTAATTAAACTTTCCATAGACTTGAGCATGTATCACTAACAGTATTTAAATTTCTTAAATCCCATAATATTTATACATCTTCACCACTCTTCCTTTAAGGCATAAAGAACTATGCATAATCAGTGCTTTTCCCCCAAGGAAAGAACTATCTGTATTATAAACAACTTTTATTATATTCCATATATAATTACTATCTACACTTCAAGATTATTGTGGCTAGTCTGGATCAAATTATTAGCATACTCTAGCTCTGAAGTCTTTATTATCTTCAAACATATTACCGAGCTTTGAAATAAGAATTCCTGTTTCCTGCTTTAACGCAACTTGTTTTCTCCATGTGTCTGTAGTGATGCTTATATGTCTTCATTTGAAATAGTCCCATTATATTTTAATGTTGCCCTAAAGACTCCAATCTTTTCATTTCTCTGTGATGATTATTTCATTGGATTATAATACTTTTCCAATGTTTTCACTGTAGATTTTTAAGTGAAAATTCTACGTTAGTCCAGTTTTAATTTGTATGTAGAAATCACTACTCCTTCAAAAACACCCAAATATCAGAAAGAACTGTTTATATTTTTAAAAAATATTTTTAAAAAATATTTTTAATAGAATGCATCCATTATCTTAAAAAACTCCCTCTTATCAGGAGCATTACACTCTTCTTTTTTAATGTCTTGATCTCAAGATCACCTAGCTATGCACTCCCAGAAATTAATCTTGATTTATGCTCTGGAATTCTCAAAGTCATTTCACTTGGCTATAGGAAAACACATGGCAATTCCCAGTAAAGTTTTCCCTACTGCCGCTTTAAGCCTGGGGGGCAATCCAAAGGCAGCACTGGCAAGAAGAGCCATGTGTGCTAATATGGAATTACTGCTAGTCATATAAATTTTTTAATCAGGATAGCTGCATTTACAGTTCTTAACATTCAAGGGCTCAGATGTGTTATCCACTTGTTAAACCACTTATGCTTAAGAGCAACATAATTAAGCCCAAACTTAAAAAAAAAGCAACTCATCAATGAGAGAACAGTCACTAATCAGAAAAGAATATGATAATCTCCTCTCCTATTCTATTTATGCAGAAGAAGAAAGGTTGAAACTCGGTGGTAACCTTTTTATTTGTAGTTCCCAGTCTACTGTTAATAACTACTTCTGTTAATTAAGCTGTTGTAACAGAGCAAAATAAAACAATTTTTAAAAAAACAGATAAATTCTTAAACTTAGAGATCCAAGTTTAACAGTGCTTTTGTGATTTCTCAAGGAAGATTTGATTATATTTTATTGCTGAATTAAGGAGGACCACCTGCCAAACAAACCCAATTTTTAGCAAGTGTGAGTTCTAGATGTAACTCTGTAGTAGACACAGAATCAACTCTTGACCAGCTTAGAGAAATACCCTCTGAGGTTCAGAAGCTGAACCTAACACAGTTACTCATATGGAATTCTATTAGGAGTGAAAGATACCTAAAATTTTCCAATCTGATTCTTCTTCCGTTTTCTAAGGCAGTTACTCACTGACCAGCCATTCTAAAATACATCATGAAGCCATTCTCTACAGAGATTGAATTATTTGATCAAATGGCTAAACCAAATTATGTGGCAAACATAATTGGACTATACTTTTGGTGAAACTACCTGAATTCTGACTTGAAGCTTTATTTTTCCCTCTCACCCGTAATGTACCAGATAGCGCAGCTGGATACTTAAGATCTAAAAAGAAAACCAAAAGGCAAAGGTTGAACTGATTTGTCAGGGTAAATGCAACAAAGAGGAATACTGCTCCTACTCCAAATAACTATGAAGACAGTCTTCTGAAAAGGAGGAAGAAGAGATGCCTGCTGCAAACACATTTTTGCCTCTTTCCCGAATATAAAGAAGGTACCAGTACTGTATTATGCTGTTAGGCAAACATCTTACTAGATCTCAACAATAGCTAGTGGGCCCCAATGTACCCAAATACTTGCCTTACATCAACAACTTATTGACCTATTGAAGTCAACTAAAATTCTCATGTGCTTAAGGGTAGATAAATTGGTTTAATCTCTTACTGAATCATAACTTTAATTAAGATATCCTTTATACAATCCCTCTAATGTCTTTTTTTCATGTGCAGTCCCAGTGACTTCCATTAGCTCATATTAAAATACGTGTATAAAAGCCACATGAAAATTATTCCTAAGGATCTAACTCTATTTAAAGCAAAGCAATGCATTGTGTACATAAATCATTTTTTCCTGTTCCCCATCTTACAATTGTTGCCTCTGTGTAGGGAGGCAACAGTGTTTTTCACTGTTGGGAAAGTACTAGCATACTGGGTGCATATTTGATTAATGCACATGAAATGAATGCTGTCTTTTTTCTACATTACTTCCTTTTCCCAGTACACCCTTTTAGAATAGTGTCTATAGAACAGGTCTTTTTAAAAAGAGGTGCTTAAAATCTGAATAGAAAAAATAGAATCATATGTATTACAGATAAAAACACCTAGTAGGCCAACTGTTCTGTCTCTGCACTAGAACAAGATTGTTCTCCATGGTACCTTTTCTAGTATTTTACCAGTAAAGTTCTTAATGTGCTAAAAAATAAGACTTTTACCATCCCTCTTGGGAGATTATTTCCACTTAATATATACTTCTGAAGAAGCTTTCTCCAAGATTCTGCCTACATTTTCTGTCTTTTACCATACAATGTCCTATTGAACAGCCTATGTATTCCTTCCTGTTTTTGGTCTTTATATATACAAAATATTTCATTGGTCACCTTCCTCAATCCTCTCCTAATCTCTTAGCTGATATATACACATTTACTTTATTTAAAAAAAATACAGAGAGATCATATATAAATATAATTTGAACATACGTATAATTGGAACATACATAATTTGAACATTATATATACACACACACACATATAAACACACACACACATAAATGTATGTATTTATAATGTAAACACGTACTTAATGTTTCCCTCTTCAAACAAAACTTCCATCATCCTCACTGTTTTTCATTATAGAATCATCCTCAACAACCTTTTGGGATATTGATTTATGTATTTTTGGATGTGTCGTGGTTTAACACTGGCCAGCAACTAAGCACCATGCAGCTGCTCGCTCACTCCCCCCACCCAGTGGGATGTTCTTCAGCGGCCCAACTCGTGGGTACATGGGCATCTATGTGACCTACTTTTACAACCAGATTCTCTAGCCAGGATGCAATATCTTGCCACAGTGCAGCAGCCCAGATGGGTTTACCCCTGCGTTGCCAGTTACTCTGCTTCCATTGCTGTAACCGCTCCCACAGGGCATTTGCCACCACCCCTGGTGTCAGTATAGAGAAAAAGCACTGGCCACTTTTCTCGTTCAGCAATTTCTAAAGCCAGCTGGATGGCTTTCACCTCTGCAAACTGACTCAATTCACCTTCTCCTTCTGCAGTTTCTGCAACTTGTCGTATAGGGCTCCATACAGCCACCTTCCACCTCCGATACTTTCCCACAATGCGACAGGACCCATCAGTAAACAGGGCATATTGCCTCTCATTTTCTGGCAGTTTATTATACAGTGGGGCCTCTTCAGCATGTGTCACCTCCTCCTCTGGTGATATTCTAAAATCTTTGCCTTCTGGCCAGTCTGTGATCACTTCCAGAATTCCTGGGTGACTAAGGTTTCCTATTCGACTTCGTTGTGTGATCAGTGCAAGCCACTTACTCCACGTAGCATCAGTTGCATGATGTGTAGAGGGGACCTTCCCTTGAACATCCAGCCCAGCACGGGCAGTCGGGGTGCTAATAGAAGCTGTGTTTCAGTACCAACCTCTTCCGACGCAGCTCAAACTCCTTCATATGCTGCCAGTATCTCTTTTTCAGTTGGAGTATAGCGGGCCTCGGATCCTCTGTACCCCCAACTCCAAAACCCTAGGGGTCGACCTCAGGCCTCCCCAGGTGCGTTCTGCCAGAGACTCCAGGTAGGGCCATTCTCCCCGGCTGCAGTATAGAGCACATTTTTAATATGTTGTCCTGCCCGGACTGGCCCAAGGGCTTCTGTATGAACTATCTCCCATTTAACCTGTTCAAAGGCTTGTTGTTGCTCAGGGCCCCATTTAAAATCATTCTTCTTCCAAGTCACTTGATAGAGAGGGCTTACAATCAGACTGTGATTTGGAATATGCATTCTCCAAAAACCCACGCCTAAGAAAGCTCATGTTTCCTTTTTACTAGTCAGTGGAGACATAGCTGCTATTTTATTGATCACATCCATTGGGATGTGATGACCATTTTATTCCTAAAAACTGAATCTCCTGTGCGGGTCCCTTCACCTTACTTTGTTTTATGGCAAAACCGGCTTTCAGAAGAATTTGGATTACTTTCTTCCCTTTCTCAAAAACTTCTTCTGCTGCGTTGCCCCATACGATGATGTCATCAATGTATTCCAGGTGTTCCGGAGCTTCACCCTATTCCAGTGCATTCTGGATTAGTCCATGGCAAATGGTGGGGCTGTGTTTCCACCTCTGGGGCAGTCAATTCCAGATGTACTGGATGCCCCTCCAAGTAAAAGCAAACTGTGGCCGGCACTCTGCTGCCAAAGGGACTGAGAAAAATGCATTAGCGATATCAGTTGTGGCGTACCACTTGGCTGCCTTTGACTCCTGTTCGTATTGAAGTTCTAGCATGTCTGGCACGGCAGCACTCAGCGGCAGCGTGACTTCATTCAGGCCACAATAGTCTACTGTTAGTCTCCACTCTCCATTAGACTTTTGCACTGGCCATATGGGACTGTTAAAGGGTGAGTGAGTCCTGCTGATCACTCCTTGGCTCTCCAGTCGACGAATCAACTTATGGATGGGAACCAGGGAGTCTCGGTTGGTGCGATATTGCCACTGGTGCACTGTTGTGGTAGCGATTGGCACTTGCTGTTCTTTGACGCTCAGCAGCCCCACAACCGAAGGCTCCTCAGAGAGACCGGGCAAGGTGGACAGCTGTTCAATTGCCTCCGTCTCCAAGGCAGCTATATCAAAAGCCCACCGATACCCCTTCGGGTCCTTAAAATAGCCTCTCCTGAGATAGTCTACGCCAAGGATGCACGGGGCCTCTGGACCAGTCACAATGGGGTGTTTCTGCCACTCATTCCCAGTTAGGCTTACTTCAGTCTCCAATACAGTTAGCTGTTGGGATCCCCTGTCACACCAGAGATACAGATGGGTTCTGCCCCTTTATAACTGGATGGCACTAGAGTACACTGTGCACCAGTGTCCACTAGAGCCTTATACTCCTGTGGGTCTGATGTGCCAGGCCATTGAATCCACACAGTCCAATAAACCCGGTTGCCCCTTTCCTCCACCTGGCTGGAGGCAGGGCTCCTCTAATCCTGGTCAGAGTATTCGTTACTCACTTCTCGTAAGAATGACTTAGAAGTCCACTCAAGAGGATCAGAAGTCAGATCAGCCCTTCTACTCTGTCTGGGGAATTGCCCGCTGGAAACTGGAGCAGCATTTTTCCTGGAAGAATCCCATTTGTGGTTGCTTTTCCTCGCAACTCACATACCTGTGCACCTAGGGTCGAGGTAGGTTTCCTATCCCACTTCCCCATGCCCTTTCTGTGGTCACGCAGGTAAAACCACAGGGCACCCTGTGGTGTGTACCTTTTATATGCTCTCTCTTGGGCAGAGGAGCGCTCACTCCTAATAGCTGAGATACTGGTCTGTACAAGTGGGGAGTAGGACTTTTTGATCAGTTCGACCAGTTTTTCAGACTTTTGGGACAGTTTTTCCACAGCCCAGACACAGGCTCGTAGGGAGGAAGAGAGATTTTCTCTGTATTGCCGGAGTTGGCGAGCCATTTCATCCGCCATCGGTGCCTCTTCGTCTTTCCAGGTCAGTACTGCCAATGGGTTGGCATATGACGATGGTGTGCTCTCTGCAAACTTCTGCCACATGGGTCGTGTGCATTGGACTTTGTCTGGATCTCTGGGTAATTGTGCATTGTCCAGGTCGTAATAATTTATCTCTAGCATGGCTAATTCCCTCAGGTACTGGATACCTCTTTCCATGGTGGTCCACTTGCCTGGTTGACATATAGCATCTTCCTTGAAGGGGTACCTTTCCTTCACGCTTGACAGGAGTTGCCTCCAGAGGCTGAGGGCTTGTGTCCCTTTTCCAGTCGCCTTGTCAATGCCACCTTCCCTAGAAAGTGATCGCAGCTGCTTGGCTTCCCTACCCTCTAATTCCAGGCTCCTAGCCCCATTGTCCCAGCATCAGAGCAGCCAGGTGACAATGTGCTCACCTGGATGACGGCTGAAATCTTTTTGCATATCCCGCAGCTCACTCAGGGATAGGGATCAGATGATTACCTCTGGTTCTGCCTCTTCCTCCTGTTCTCTTCCATCCTGGTTCATCTTCATCCCTTACTAAGTGACCTGATTTTTTTGTATATTTCTTCTTCTGTATATGGGCGACTGATGCCGACACAGGTTGGTTCTCTGGTTCAACTGCAGTGCCTGCTGCAGGGGTTGGAGTAGCCGCAGTGTCTGTCACTGGGGTTGGAGTAGCTGCAGTGTCTGTGGTGGGGGCTGGAGTAGCTGCAGTGCCTGTTGGTCTGTTTTCCCTCCCTTCCCCTGAAGGTGCTGCATAATATCGAGCACTGTTTGGTAGATACTGGCCAGGGCCCAGCACAGTGCGGTAAGTTGTGCCTCTTTGGAATAGCCACAGCATTTTCCTTTCAACTATTCTATCACTTTATCAGGGTCCTGTAGTTGTTCAGGAGTGAAGTTCCAAACCATTGGAGGTGAGAAGTTCTCTAGATACCTGCCTGTGTTCTCCCACATGCCATGCCACCCATGATTATCCAGCCTCGGAGCAGATCTCTGGGTGATATTCTTTAAGAGTTGATTAACCTTAAACAAGACCTGGAACACATTCAGGAGACATAGCAATAGGAACATGCTGGTTTGAACTTCCCAAGGATATTCAAAATTCTCAAGAGCTATTGCAATTTGCCTGGAGGAGAAAGGGAAGGTGAAGAAATGTGTCTCCCCCGTGGACTGGCTCTCTGATGAGAAAAGGGAAAAGGAGTAATTACTAATAGTTTCTGATAGACAGCTCCCGAAGTACGGAGATGACGGCAATGCTGCGACAAATAGCAGATTAGTTTCACAACCAGCAATTCTGTCGTATCATAAGCCAATGTTACAAAGTACAACAACATGGTAACTCTAGCCCAGTTCCCATGGGTGATAAACAGCACAACAGGGAGCATATACTGCGAGTAAGGCATTACATAACGCAGCTTTGAGAACAAGCGCACCAACTTAGAGAGCGAATAAATCAACATTGTGACCAGCGACTACTGAACTAATATAATGAATGCTTATAACAAATTTGTTCTAATGCATTCCAGTCAGATCTGTCGTTATCTCAACCCATCAGGCCCCACGTTGGGCACCAAAAAGGACTGTCGTGGTTTAACCCTGGCCGGCAACTAAGCACCATGCAGCTGCTTGCTCAATCCCCCCACCCAGTGGGATGGGGGAGAGAAAAAAAAAAAAAAAACAATTCGTGGGTTGAGATAAAGACAGTTTAATAGGACAGAAAGGAAGAAAATAATAATAGTGATGATAATAATAATAATAAAAGTGACAATAATAATAATAATAAAAGAATTAGAATATACAAAACAAGTGATGCACAACACAATTGCTCACCACTCACTGACTGATGCCCAGTTACTTCCCGAGCAGTGATCTGCCCCTCCCAGCCAGCCTCCCCCCAGTTTATAGACTGGGCATGATGTCCTATGGTATGGAATATTCCTCTGGCCAGTTTGGGCCAGCTGTCCTGCCGGTGTCCCCTCCCAACTTCTTGTGCCCCTCCAGCCTTCTTGCTGGCTGGGCACGAGAAGCTGAAAAATCCTTGACTTAGTATAAACACTACTTAGCAACAACTAAAAATCTAAGTAAGTGTGTTATCAACATTATTCTCATACTAAATCCAAAACACAGCACTACACCAGCTACTAGGAAGAAAATTAACTCTATCCCAGCCGAAACCGGGACAGTATGCCATTGCATCTACAGTCTAATATGAAATGTCTTGATTTTTACCATGCAACAGTGAAAATTTGTGTCTAGTAGTTCTACATAGGAATGCAGCATCTACAAAATACTAAATTATAAATTATCTCCATTATATAGTAGTCTGGAATCATAACACATTTTGCCAGAAAAGACAACTTTTTCTTTTTTTCTTTTATTCTCATTATGGAATGACTGTAATCTCACTGTTACACATTAATAGCAACCGTTATTTAAAAAAAAAAAAAAAAAAGATTATTCCACAACTTAATGAATTTAGACTTTTGGTACTGACTCCTGTGCTATCACATAAGTAAATTCAGGAAATACAGTCTAGCTTAAACCACTCAGTCACTGAAAGGTATTAAGAGTGGTTTAGGCGGAAAACTGTCAGATATAATTTAGACAAAGCTGATTCTACGTTGATGAGAGGTAGCTATATTAGAAGCAACCTCAGGAGGTCAGGTAGTCCTGTTTTCTATGGTTCACTTAATGAAATTATAACAACTGTAGCAATTAATTCTAAATCATTAAAAAGTTGACGACTTAGTCTCATTAAGTATCAGCAATTATATATATATATGTTAATCTAAAGAATAAGTACAGAATTACTAGACATACAAACACAGAAATAAGATCCACATTTCCCATATACACATACGAAGCAATACCTGGTATTACACAGGAATATTTGCTTTGGGCATAACACAAGGACAAACATATTATGCAGTTTCTATGTATTCTTACTGCTTATCTTAGGCAAAACAAGACTACATGAATTCATACAAAGTAAGTAGGTAAGAGTTCTTAGAGAAATCTAATAATTTCACTATTTTTTTCCTCTTCAAGAAACATTTACTATTGATGGTTACATTAGACCACATTATTCTTTTTTTTCCTTAAAAAAATATTCTGTCTTAACATTGTTTGTCAGTCAAACTGTTAAAATTGCCATTTCACAGTTCTGCTTAATAGCTCAAGCCTGCTAGAAGTCAGTGTCAGATACATTTTTAATCCTGTATAGAATTCTGGAGATCTCTTGTATCACATAGGAGTGAAAAAATGCACAACAGCAACTACCTGTGGAACAGACTCTGTACAGTATTAGCCTGATAGTAGATAAACTGCAAATTACCTGCTACAAAGCCAAGCCCAAACAACACAATCTTTAGCAGACAGAAAGCACATGGTTTATTCCAATATGAAAATTACCATATATTGATCCACTATATGACTGATCTTATGTCTAATTAAATATTTCTAGATTTCAGACAGTAAGGAAAGTGAATAATTACAGTATCAAAATCTATGTATTTAAAACACTTAAATTCTACTTAATAATGTCACATTTGATATCCAAAACTTGAAGTCTTTACAGGTTCTGATGTAAAGTAATCTAAAGGCATTTCAATTTTAGAGTGAAATGAGATGTCATCTATGGATCTTTAGTATCAGCAAGAATCAATGAAGTGGCAATTTGCAGTAATAGGCAAAACCTAAATATGGCACACCTGGGAAAGGAGCAGCTCTGAGGACTACAGCACACTCAGCCCAACTGTCCTTATTCCAACTAAGGCTGCACTAAGTCAAGCTCTCTCACTCCGTTAAATTTTTAACATGTAATAAAATTAACGTTCCTCTACATATTGATTTTTCACTTCATAAAAATGTAACACTCTGCAAATGAAAATTTCATCTCATTGCAAGTTTTTGTATTTGTTTCTTTCGTTGGCCTAATTTCAACTGGCAGCCAAAGTGCCCCGTTCCCAAGGCTGTCCCAATGACACTGATCCCTCTGTCATGATAAAGTAACACATTGCAACTGCCATGTTACTGGCATACGCAAAACCCAACAGCAAAACTCCTACTTTTAGTGAGAAGTCATCAGTCCAAAAGCACGTTTAACAAAGTACCAAGAATAGCTTCACTGGGGTACAGTAAAACAGCTTTGAGACTGGGATTCCCCACTCCAGTTTAACACCAATTAAATATTACCTATTGAAAAGGAATAAATCATAACTTACCCAGACAGAAGAGCTAGTTCTTGTCAGTTTTCTGCCTTTTGAACAATACCGAATTATTGTATGCATTTTGGAGAATTTTGGAATGTAAAACAGGATAAGACAGTAAAAATAGGATATTAAGCCTGGAGTATCAGCAAAGGAATCACATAACTACAATAAATTCCAAAGTGCTTCCTTGAGATGAAAGACATCCCACCATTAAACATAAGTAGTGAGATCATTTAGAAAGATTCCTCCAATGGAGGGTACATCTAGGAACAGAATAAAACATAGTGACCTCCGCATCTATTGTAAGAGACACGGAGGATTATCAACCCCACTTCGGTATTTTCAAATACAAGCTAACCTAACTGCCGCTTTATAGTGAAACTCAGGCACTATATGAAAATGTAAACAAATATATAGCTGGTTTGAATTTTATCATATTTGGCCAAAACTATGTGCCAAATTTGACCCAAAGGAAGCATTAAAAACTATTTCCTCCATCTCTCTTAATCTTTTATATAATTATTTTTATGGTATAAATATTTGTCGTAAGAAATCCATAATATAATTTCTATTACCACCTTTGCAAAACTCATTTTTTTGAGAGTTTGCTTGGCTTCTACTGAGTTTCTGTGGCCTGGTTTTTCCATTTGAATCTTAGTGAATGGTGAACCTTAGAACTAAATTGTTTACATTTAATATTTTCCTTCCTCTATACAGTTATAATTGTTTATGACAATTCATTTAGCATTGATTTTAACAAAGCTACACCAGTAATAATATAATTAGGAATGCTTAAAATTATACACATGTTAGAAACCAGTTTGCAGAGAAATAAATCTGAAAGAAAAGATTATTTTTATGTTGCAGATTAAAAATTTAAAGGTCCAAATTGATTAAGACATGAACAATAGCTGACACATCACACGATGTGCATAAGGTCATTTGACCAATGCGCTAAATCTACTGAGCATGGTAGCAATAATGCAGGTGGTCAGTGAAGTCTTATTCCCAATGGCTCAGCCTCTGGTACTATCACTGCTGGAAATACGAAATCAAAATAGTTGGACAAGACCTTTACATAAGTAGACAAGGCTTTTCACCGGTTCCATGAAGCAAAGTATGCTTCTCAGTGGTACATCCATATTTGCCAGTGTTATCAACCTTAAGAATTTTTTTTCAGTTACTACAGAACAAACTTTATTGTTTTATGGTCATGGTAATGTGGCACTGTGTTTTGCAATTCAATTACTTAGCACTATCTGAACAGAAATCTTTCTTTCTTAGTTTAGTATAAAATTATTTTGTCAGAAGCTTCTTCTCATCAGCCTGTTGTTTAATTGTTTTTGTCTTTAGCAACCAGAGCATTCACAGTTTTTTAATTATTTGTTTGGGTAGGCCCTAAATCACTGCAACAGACGTGGACAGGACGACCATCATTTCCTTCCATGGTAAAGAAGAACTGACTGGCACTAAACACTGTAATCTGTAGAATTTACATAAACACATTAATTAGCCTTCCTTTGTTTCTCTCCAAAACCATATTAAAATACCAGACACAGCTGCCTCTATGAGAGATTAAATTCATGTCCTTTCTAATTCATGATGTCACCCCAGTCACAAGCAATTTCCAGCAGTTTTACTTTCAAAAGAAAGACAACTAATGAAAACATCACTATAAAATTTTACATGTGTAAGTTGTGCAGACATTCTACAAAAAATTTAGTGTTCATTTGAGGCCCCTTTCTCACACCGCTGGGCACAGATATATAGGCCAGCATTCCTGAAGCTAAATCAGACTTCACTTCCAATAAAATAGGCAGCTATTATGACACAAGCTGAGAGCTTCAGCTTTTATTTCTATTAGAATATTGCTTTCTCACATACACATAACAAAATTATTTGACAGAGTGTAATGCTTAAGGACGAGCCAAATCATTGGAGTTTTACTTTTTCTGATAGGGGTGATCAGTACTAGCAGAACACTTCATGGCAATGTATCATATGCAAAGTACCATACGAATTTAAGGAATAATGTAAATGGGTTGATGTGATGGCCAAAAGGGCCTTTCTAGTGTTTTACAGAAGACTGAGAATGAAAAGTTCTCAATCTGAAGAGTAATAGTAACATTAGAAGAGTAAAAATGAGTAAAATTAGAAGACCCTACGCTAGGAAAGATTGATACAAGGAAGGCCAAGGACAGCAGCAGCAAGATCATGGAACATGGACATGTGAGTGTCTGGGAGCAGAATGAAAGGAGGAATGAGGAAAAGAGATTTACAGTAGTAAGCAGCTCTGAAGACTGCCATGTAATAGACACAAATTGTGGCTCCTGCATGAATCCCCCTTTTTGACTCTCGAACATGTAGATTGGTTTTGTGGACTGTTTCTGACAAATAAGGACAAAATTCAATTATTTTATTGTTACTGTTATGATTTCTGGCACGTCACTGTCAATAAGCTTGTATCTACAGTGCTTCAACAGATAAGGACTAAAGGAAAAGGACAGAGACCATGTAGAAAGTCCATCGTTAAGAGACTGAATCCACATGTCTTAGTCAAGTCCATATCTATTAGATTGTCTTGAAATGAATATAATTATCTTTATTCCTTACCTAATGTTAATGAGAACATTGCAGTTAGAATTAAATGCCACTTACACATCATACAGCATTCTCGACCACAGTTAGAAAATTTAAAAGGTAAGAAAGCCATAGTATTGTGAACAGTCACTTTTTCACCTATTCCAGTCAAATACTATTTTTTAAGAGAAACAAGCAAGAGAAAGTTCACAAGTGAGAAAGAGAATTAAAACAAACTATTATTAACAAACTACTAATTAATCTGCATTTTTGGCATAACATAGTGTCGTGGTTTAACCCTAGCCAGCAACTAAGCACCATGAAGCTGCTCACCCCTCCCGGTGTGATGGGGAGGAAGGTCGGGAAAAAAGGTAAAATTCGTGGGTTGAGATAAAGACAGTTTAATAACTAAAGTAAAATAAAATAATAGCTAATACTAACAACAATAATAATAATAGTAATGAAAAGGAATATAACCAAAAAAAAAGAGATAAATAAAACCCAAGAAAAGACAAGTGATGCACAATGCAATTGCTCACCACCCGCTGACCGATGCCCAAGCAGCGATCCGCCCCTCCTGGCCAACTCCCCCAAGTTTATATACTGGGCATGACGTTGTATGGTATGGAATATCCCTTTAGCTAGTTTGGGTCAGCTGTCCTGACTATGCTCCCTCCCAGCTTCTTGCACACCTGCTTGCTGGCAGAGCATGGGAAACTGCACAATCCTTAACTTAGGATAAGCGCTACTTAGCAACAACTAAAACATCTGCGTGTTATCAACATTATTCTCACACTAAATCCAAAACCCAGCACTGTACCACCTACTAAGAAGAAAATTAACTCTATCCCAGCCGAAACCAGGACACATAGCTTTAGCTTTTTAATCTAATGAACCAAAATTTCTTTAACAATCAGTAGTGACAGGCCCAGTACTGACAACACGTACAAAACAAAGGATGAACTCTACACAAATATTATTCAGATCAAATTTTTCCCAAGACTAGGCCTTAAGTCTCTGTCCACAGAGAGTTATATTTACACTTCTGTGCTCATAAACAAACCTTTAAAATTTATACAAAGGTTTTATTATACTACACACAAACGTTATAGTCAATATTATCTTTCATTCCCTCTATGGAATTGTGAGTCAGACCTCGCTCTGGAATGGACCCACCTCTCTGTCTAACCTCCAGAGATACAATATTGGCCAGCATTGATGTTTAATTAAACAATTAGCTCAGAGGTTTTGAATGCTTATCTTAAACTAATGCTCATCATAAACTGACTTCACTGTGCTGCCAAAATACATTTTAAATACAGAAAGACAGCTCTAATAATAAAATATTAATTTTACAAATTTAAATGCACTGTAGCAAGGGAAAAAAAATTTAAACAGACTTGGTCACCCAGCCACCCAGCCACATTATAACTACACACTTTAAAGATATTTTAAATTGCTAGCTAGATGACTATTACTATGTAACCATAGAGGTCCAAAATGAGGACTAGGTCCCCTGAACTAAACAGAGAAAGCGTGCAGTGCTCTAAACAGCTTATGAGTTAAAGGAACTGCTTTGTAAAAGACTCCTAACTGCATGCTAGATTTGTAGCAGTAACTGCATTAAGCAAACCTATCAACTGCAGTGAAGGTAGATGAATGTAAGTAAGAGTAGACTGTTGTTCATGACACGAAATGTTGGCAATCTGCTCTAACTGGCCATGCTTCAGCAAAGCATTTAAGCATGTGCTAAAGGGCTCTCTTGGCTAGGAATACTTTCTTGAATTGAGCCTAAGTGCTTTGTGGAGTTAGGGCCAGATAAAAACATGCATTATTCCTTTTTGTGCACAAAAATGTTCAAATACAGAGTGCTTAGAGAACTGATGCATTCAACTTCTCTATCATTTAAGAGAAAAAAGAACAGGATGTACTTAGCAACTATAGGAATTCATGATTTTCGTATGCATTGACAGTCACACCTGAAGTTGACTATGAACTTACTTGGTACAGACTGTTCTCTGCAACGCTGGAGTGATGAAGATGCAATGATGCATGTTGGAATGAGTGTATATTTATAAAAAAGAATGTAAGAAGTATATTTTTATTATAAATAAAACCTTAGAGTATGTACGGTTTGGTGGAAACTTTGAAATGCAGAAAACCATGCAAAGGTATCTTTGTTTTTTTAAGGAATTTTTTAGAGGAATTCATGTATTTCATATACATGTTCTTTATGCCGGTCACTTCTCTGAAAGGAACAGTCCACATACCTATCTTAGGGAGGAAGCCGTTCAGTGGTCACTACTATCTCATCTTTCTTCTAATAGAAAAATGCCAACATGTCTATCACCAATGCAAAAATATTCTGTAATAAACCATAGAAAAGATTTATTTTTGTGTGTAGAGGTGTAATCAATTCAAAAAAGCTGAAAATATCAAAGGGAACATGCATTTCCATCTATTTTTTTAGTGTAACTGTTAATTATTAATTGAAAACAGATATATTGTTTATCTTATCAGTTGTATAGATGCTATGAGCTACTGAACACATTGAATCTTTTTATTTGTTTACAGCCCTTACAGAAGACTACATTTCTCATTATAGATACCTTCATATAGCCTGACTTTTTGTGCTTTGAAGGCTTAAGAGAGGAATTACTGCAACTTTCACTCAGAAAATCTGTCTTTCGTGTCTTAGGAAATAAACCTCAGCCTCACTAAATATAATAATTAGAAGTATAACCAATTGCTTTCCTCTAATGAAAGAGGCATGTTCCTAGTTCCTCCCACTTTACCCTCCAACATTTCTGGCACTGGGGGGAAAAAAGATTAAAAATTTTTAATTTACAAAGAAAGAGCCTTTTGATTTCTAAGTCTAGTTTCCAGCTTTTACAATTATGTATTTTATATGTTCCATGTGACAAAATGGTCAAGTTGTTTCCTAGTACTAGGACAAAGAACCAACCCAGCACATTTACTGACTAATCTAGAATCTCACTCCCAGATGGTTATTGTCTCTCATTTCTACAAAATAAGTCATCACTGCTAGCATATACACATTTGTTCTTCTGCTAACATTGTTCTACAGCTTAAACAGACATTGTCACTCTGCCAGTGCTTTTCTCTTTGAGGAGAACAAAAAGACAGTACAATTTCTTTATTCTGCAAGGATAAATAATGAGAATTTTTTATAATACCTGTGTAAGACAGAATCTCTGTTTCCCCAACTTTAGCTACCCATCTTGCACCTCTTTCTTTTAGAATTCATGTTTCGATCATAAGTGACCAAAACTACAAACAGAATTCCAGATGAGATCCCACTAGTACCATGTACATTGCCTTTAATATTTTCTTTTCACTCCTAAAAATGCTGTAATACATCCTGATACATCTTTACACTTGTCTTTTTTCATTGCCGTGTCACATTTATGGCTTTAGTCACCCTGAGACTAATAAAGCCAGATCTCTCTCTTCCTCTGACACTTTCAATTATAACTCCCAGCTTATAACAGAAAAATCTTATTAGTTCCTAATTAGACTTTGTACTACACAATTTTGTTTCACTCACCCTTGCTTCTCTGACTTTCCTGATCTGACTTTCCCATCTTCTATCAGCCAGTTTCCCAGCCTTTATTTTTACACTCAGAGAAATATTTCCTATTGCCTCCAAGTTAAGCCACAGTTCAATACGAATTTCTTTCAGCAGTAGCACTGATCTGAATTAAACTAATCCAAGAGGGGGAAAAAAATGCGCTTTTTTCAGCCATATAGGTTCCCCTATCCAGTTTATCATACAAGTTCTTCTGCCAACAGTCAACATCAGGGTGAAAACAAGCCCAGGAAAGGAGGATGTGCTTCTTTCAACAGCGATGTAATCTGCAGACACATCAGCCTTCTCTGGAGGCATTACCCTGTAGTTCTTCATTAGCCTCCACCTGTCTAACAGCTGATTGCCACCATCTTCTCTTTGCTATTAGCCTTTATTTTTTCCTGGCTCCGACACTTGTTGGATCCATCGCTCATTGCGCTGCTTCAGGATGCTAAGAAAGTAGACCACCATTCACCTGTTGCCAGTATCAAATATCAGCATGCTGACAGGACTGAGCAAAGGGTCAGAGGAGGAGGAGAGCCCATGGAGGGGGTGGGGAACGCAGCTGCTGGTGGCGGAAGGCTGGAAAAACTGCAGCTAGCAAGTTAATCTGCAAAGGTCATTTTACAGCCCAGTACCAGACTGATAAGAGCTTGCTGCTGTCAGAGGACCAGATCTTTTTCTCCTTGTCCCTTTCCTTGCTATTACTGTTCCACTTCCCTGCTCCCAGCCATGCACTCCTACTCTGGGCGTTGTTCAGGCTCTTTGTGAACTGCCTGCACCCACCTCAGAGCAAACAACTGCCTGAAACACACTGAGTGACTGTACGCGTGTATACTGTGTGACGGGAACGCTCAGCAAGGAGGAGAGAGGTATGAAGGCAGAACCACGCAGCTCTTTTCTTTTGCATCTCTTCTCCTTTTCAGCTGTTTTATCTATAGACTTTTAATACAAACTAATAATTAGTAGTTTTAATAATGAATAACTGAACAATGTATTTGAGTTGCTGGCCATAAACCAAGTGGAATGCTACTCAGTGTTAAAAACAATATGCCAGTTTAAATGCTTGAAAGGTATTTAGAAGTTGGGAAGATTTAAATCATTAACTCAGCCGGATTCCACAATGTGAGTTCATGGTAATTTTGATTGCCCAGTGGGTCAATTAGAAAAGTTCAGGGAAAATTACGCCTTTTCTTCAGAAGGAGCCCAAAAGAGAAGAAGAAATATACTGGGACACCACCCTGCAGCATTGAAATACACATTCACCATCTTGTCGTATTAGAGTGCAGACATACTTGCTGATATAGAAATATATCATTAAATAAGGTGTCTTGTCCAAATATTTATGACTTAATTACTTATCTGTATAAAGACAAACTTCTGCTTTAAAAAGTCATGAAACTTTAATGAGGACAGAAGGCAGTAGAGTGAGAAGACTTCTGAAACAAACTCTATGTTTATCTCCAAGGTAGCAGCTGAGAAAACGTCCCACAGTTATTACATGACTTGAGAATGGAGAACAGGTTCTGACACAATTAACCTTTTGGCCATATAGAAAAGTTATTTTAAAAAGTACATGGTGTTTTCCTGAAGGCTAGAATTTGTACACCTTGCAAACTCCACTCCAATCAGTACTTCTTCAAAACTGATAAACACACAAAGAAGAGGAGTTACAATTAACTTTTCTTTTCAAAATAAGTATTAGAAGTACCAAAACATATTCTTAGCCTGCACATAAATTTTCTTTATTTGGAAGAAATGACAAGAACAGACAATATGTACCAAATATTAGTACAGGAGCAGATGACAGATAAAACAGTAATAAAGGGGAACATAAGGGACAGAACTTCTAAAAGTAACAAAGTTAGTTTAGTCAACCTGGAAGATACATTTTTTGTGTTCTTAACTGAGTCTTCTGTTATATGCAAAGTATTGTTTGTTGTGAATCTGTGAAATGGATTCCAGGATTAAGACTTAACAAATTTATCTCCTCCTGAGTCACATAACATCCTTATGAAAAGATATATTTTTATTTCTATTTTAATGGCAGCATTCTACTTTTGTGGAGCACACACACTACAATTGCTGCTGCAGGTAATTGTGCAAATAGCAATCAAGGGAAGTTTTGCCAGTGAAAATGTTGTTGCTGTTCCATTGCAATTTAAAATATTTTCAGCGCTTTTGTTAATTTAAAACTCCAGTTAAGTACTGCAACTTTTCTGTTCTATTCCGAGGTGCTTTCTGCTCATGGTTACTTAATTGTTTTACGAAAATCAACAAAATCATTTTATTCACCTTAAAAAATAACTCATTATGGGGAGGAGATCAAGCAAGCAAAGTTTCAGACCTGAAGTTTAAATGCTGACAATGTGTAAATACTAACTGAAGACAGATGTCAATTAAAACATCCTAAAATTCTCAGCTAGGGTAACTTTATGTGCCTCAGCACACTTCTCATGTTTTACATGCCCTAACTAGTCACTTGCTTTACGTATTCTCGGCAGTGCTATCCATTGTTCATCTTAGTTGTGAACTCCAAGTAGGGTCAGAAAGAATAAAACTTTTGCTATCCTATTTATTTGTCCATTGTTCTGGGAAAATAAGCACTAGGCTGTTCTCTAATATAACGGCACACTTTGAGCATTTGATTCCGTAAATTCCAACTTATTTGCCTACACTGAATGTGTTCCTGGTTTAGAAATCAGATTCTCTTTTTTATATATATCTTACTCAATTAGCATTTTCAGCTCATACAGTAGCTCCATCTTTAATTTCTTTTTAAAAGAAATTTGATAAGTTGCACAATAAGAATTCTGGAATAAACTCTAGCATCAGCTAGAAAATATGTTGCATAATTTTGTTGCGTTTCTCCATCTTGCCATTTTTTACTAGCTTTTTCACATTTTTGTAAATAATTCAGACATTAGTATGCAACTTACCCCTTGGAACACTTTACCACAACCTATTATTTCAATGTAAATTAAATCTTTCTGCAAAGACAATTTTTAAGGCATCAAAAATATAGTACTAAAACCAGTGCTGTAGGTCACATGTTGACATGTTAACCAAAAGACACTTCTAGGATTAGAAATAAAAATATATCAGGAATTAAATATCTGATATGCAGTGACTATGTATCATCATAAAATATTGCAATTTTACATAAAAGATTGACTTTATCTGCTTAAAGATTTTGTGTAATATCCATCAGTATACAACAGTATACAACCTACCTGAATACATTGCCGTGTAGTCATACTTTGTGTCTCTCTACTTTTAACTGTATTAGTTTAACAAGGCAGTCATTAGACCTTCAGTAAATTCTTGACTCTGCATGTAGCATTTACTTTTTGTGCACAAGGTATAGAGCAACTAAGAGAGCTAGGGAGATAAATTATATAACTCTCTTTAAGGCAAAGCAATGTACATTGTAAGAAATCTTCAGAATAGTACTGGAAATAACATTTTCTACATATGTTTAGCCACATTTATTTAATTGCTCGGACAAAATTTTCTAACACATATTAAAAAATATGGCTATGTTTCAAATAGATGAACAAAACAGAAAAGACACAAAAAGACTACTCTCATAATCCATCTCATAATCCAGAAAACCTGAGAGTCAAGTATAGGATAATATAGTATCAAATTTTACATAAGGAAATTAACTGCAATAAGAAACATAAGTGAAATGAGGACAGGTTCAAAACTGTCTACATTAGGTGAAGGTAGATTTTTCTTCACTGCACTAAAAATTACAGAAAGGTTTAACTGACCAGACTGGCAAAGAATGTTACTCCAAATCACCCTTTTTCAATAAATCTTCCAAGTTTGAAGAATAGCCTTTTCACCACACTGAATATAGCATCTCAGTGTTCTGACATAAAAGTAAGGTTAGAAATGGAAAGACAGCTAGAACATATCTGCCCCAAACAAATTCTTTCAAAAGGAATTTTGTTTTTTGAAAGAAAATTCACCAAACAAAAGAAAAAAATCTGTAAGTGCTTGAAGAGATATGTTATAAACAGGGTGAAGGCTATAAAAAACTACATGAAATGAACTAAACATGGATTTTAAATATATAAGCATGTTGAAGCTAATGGTCATAAGCCTGATACTTAAGCTACTTGGTTTTGTGCAAAGGTGGCATATTTGTGTCATTTTGTTCTATAATATATTTTAAAACAAATCTGAAAACATCATTATTATCCAGCAATATAAGCAGCACTACAGCTGGACTGAAATCCTAAACTTAAAGCAAGTATTTAATCAGCCAATTTTTAAAATAAAAAGATTCAGAATCAAGAGAAATAATCATCTATCATGCAAAACAATATAATTTTCTTTCTTTTGCCCATTAGGCCAGTGGCTCTTTTCAAAATCTGATAAGTGAACAGCAACATGAAACAGCTGCAAAATTTGTGAGTTTATATGCCTAGGAAAAAGAAGTTCATATCACATTGGAGCTTAATTCGAAAATACCTTGTACAATGTAGAGAGCCATGACTGAAACTCAGAGCCACGCTGCTGGACCTTCCTTTAAAGCTAATTAGAATTAGGCTAATTAAGTGTTTTCAAAATCCTCTTTTGGATGGAAGGTTGTACCTTCACATGGTGTTGCACTGCGTTGTATGCATTTACCACTGCTTGGAAGCAACTTAGAGACCTGCCTTTTGGGGAATGAAGACATGCTCTAATATGCATACATCTACAAGTTACTTTTATTCATCTATATATATATATATGTATTATACTATATACAATTTGTTTACACACATATATATAAAAGTGTGAGGATGACTAACAAAGTCTAGTATCTGACTCAAGTTCCCAAGTCACTGGAAACAAGCTCATGTGATAACAAGGTACACCATGGAAGCAGAGAATAGTAAATAGCAGAATATCTTAGCCATAAGGAATTAAATTCTTAAGGTGGAATAAATGCTTATGGCAAAAGGATTTGAAACTAGGGTCAGGCCAAAGATTCATCTAACGTCCTTTGTCCAACACAGGCTAAAAGCAGATGGAAGACGGGATCATCCCATCTGCAGATACACTCGTGTTATCTAAAACCAAATTCACTAGAAATGCATATGCGCACACACACATGCATGCACACACACAAAAAGCAGGACAGAGGGGGATGCAAAAACAGTGTTATGACAAATTCCATCCAGGAACAGTAAATTAACTGTTAATGAGCTGCATATCTCAAAAATAACTTCTTTCTTCCTCTTTCTGGAATAGCTTTGTACTAATATTGCTAAAACAAAGACATGAAATTCTGATCACACTGAAATCAGTAATTCACAAAGCTCTCTTCAACAAAACCTACACCTTACCTGGCTTTTCACTTATATATGTTGCTCACTATTACTTAGCTTAGCTTATGGGTAATTTGCTTTCCAAGTGTATAAAAGTAGAGTTTACAATAGGCCTTGGAAAAGTGACCATGGCATATGCAGTAATCGCTACCTTGAAAGCCACCATTCCACATTTTTCATGGCTTCAAGAAAACCAGTAGTGAATTTCTCTTTATAAAACTTTAATTCTGAAACCCATAATGTAAAACATTTTATTACAACATCTATCTCATTCCCTACAAGTATGTTTGGGAATGATTTGTCAATGAAAGTGAGAATGATTCCATGCTTCCTTGAGATGTTATCAATAAATTACTGCAAATTAGGTACCAAATAAGCCCCATGTTGCTGTTGCTAAATGTTTCATTTCCACAAGCTCTTTAGAGAGCCAGTGCATTATCCCACTGAACTACTGAAATACGGAATTATGTGGTATTAAAGGTGAGGTATGTGTTTATAGACCCTATTGAATGCTTTCAAAAATAAAGACCTATAGCCTTTCATTGTTTAAAAGCAGTTTCTCTCTTTCTTTAAACCCTTTAAAAACCCTATGAATTGTAATATTCACAGGATTTACACACAGGTAAAATAATAGAAGTATGGTTCTCAGAACAAAAAGATTTGCCATGTATTATAGAGCTCTCTAATACTGGAGCTCTTCTGAAAGGGTTGATTAATCATACTATTTAAAGGTTGTGACACATTTATGCTCAAACTAATACAGGCAAAGCTAGTAATTCACAGTTACAAACCTGTGCAAGAGACAGCTCACATGTTGGGACACTTGGTTTTAAATTCTGGACCTTTTTTGACCCTGCCTGTAGCTTTGTGTTCAAGCCAGTTAATTAGCACATCTTAACTCTTTAGTGATTTGTGTGTTAAGGAAAAAAAAAAGGCATAATTTGTTGTTATTCGGATTTGCTTTGAAAAGCCTTTGTCATTTAGGTTGACTCAGAAGAACCACAAAAACTGTAAAGAATAAGGATAATAATTCATATCGTACTTCTCCTTAGCCAAGATCATAAAATTTTAGACTCACTTTAAAAAAAAAAAGCAATCTGCAGAGCATTTATTTAAAACACAGAAATAGGTGTTGACCATAAATATACCGAAGATGTCAGCCTAATTTATAAATAAATATTTAAATGGGTTTTAGTAAATTCTGTACATAGATCTTCAAGCTTTATACAGCCAAAATTTATTCAAGGCAGAGCAGTATGAAAATTTGCATAGAGAGACACTGGATATTTGGTGCCATCAACACCCTAGAACCCTTGGAATACAGTTGTGCTGATCATGGGGAAGGAAAAGGTCATACTGGCATATGCCAAGTAAAAGCTTCTCTCACCAGTTCATCCAAGCCAGAATACTGACCTTTCAATTTATTTGCCTTACAAGCTTTCAAAGCATTTACCCATGAAATATATGTCTTGCTGCACCTCTTTCTGCCCCTCCCTTCCACCAAAAAGAGGAAAAATGGACTGCACACATGATTTCACCTTCCCACAGTTTAAACTGAGAAATGGGGTTGCAGCAGCTGACTCCAGGAGCATTGCAGTGAGGGGGGCAGATGTTGATCAGGCAGCACTTAGCCTACCCATAAATGTTCCTCCTGCCTGCCCCACGCACAGTCTGGATTGGAAAGAAGGGAAATCCACACAAGCAGAGGCCATGAATCAGGTCTTGGGCTGACAGCTGTGTCCTGGGGTCAGACCAGCCATGTGTTGAGCCCTACTAAAGCAGACCACTTCAGAGAGGTCTTTAAACCAAGAATACAGGAGTCTTTCTGCAACAGCCAAAGGAAGGAATAGATCCCACGCAAGCAGCAAGGGCCAGCCCTCCCTCTGACATCCTTGAAAGTGTCTGATGCATAAGACACCTTGAAGAGGAAGCAGAGGACTGAAATCTCCATCTCTCTGGACAGAAGCTAGCAAGGACAAAGACCTGAGCAGTGAGCAGGGAAGAATTCAGGGAAAAGAAAGGTGAACTGCTTTTTTTTCAAATTTAGGAGTGAGGTGGGAGAAAGAAATCGCATGTTCTTTGCACAACCACAAAGAGGAGGGAAAGACTGGGCACAGGGAAGATGAATCAGTGGAAAGTGAGATTCAAAGCCTAAGGTAATTTATAGTTAGCTCAGTTAGGAATATTCAATTAAAGGCTTTGAAATGCAGTGTAGGCAGCAATGAAGAGTTTGGCTTCTCTCCAAAAGTAGCTGCACTCACACCCAGGACCGGGACGGTCTCAGGAGGGCTTAGTGGAGTTAATAGAATTACTAGAATCTCCTCTCCTGGTCAAAAGTTAGTGCTCCTGCCTGACATACCAAATTATTCAGCATTTAGGTTACTCTTGAGGCACATTTGTAAATGGCAATATTGAGTCTCCTTTATGTTCAGTTCAATATTCTCCATTTGACATAACAGCAGCCATGATAAAAATATGTGGCCTGAGAGTACAGTCAGGAAAATATGAGAACGAATCAGCAGTTTGATTTCTCCCTCTTCGACCCACGCATTTTAACTTGTTGGGTTTCCAGTTTGAATGTTATTACTATTTCATTAAGGCCATAACTATCTGTGTTCCGGTTCCTGAAAGCCTATTTGGCATAACATTCGAATTAGCAGTAATGAGAAAAATACGCTCTTCCATCATCAAGTTTGTTACCTTGATGAATATCTCTCTGTAGGAAAATATGAAATGAGTTAATGTACGTGCCTATTAAAGACACTTCAGGAGATGGCTGAACATATAGGTGGCCTATTAGCTAAAGAGAAATTCAACCTAAGGCCCAAGGAAGAAATACAGATGTATCTAAAAAGTGGATTCATTACAGCTATTTCCTACAGCTACTGATAGAAAAAGTAGATGTCAGCAAAATTAAGAGTGCTAAAAGATCACACTAAAAAAAGTTAGGCAATTTTGGGGCATTTGGATTTTGCATATAGGATGACAGGGAGGCTTCTATGCATTTTTTGTGCATATAAGGCTTTTTGTGACTTCTTGTAGCTGAACTTACTTAGATTATCTGTCACAGTAACCAAAAAAACCCAGCGGAAGATACTGAAAACATTACCTGAACAACAGAGTGAGGTTTCTATTTAGTGATCAAACTTGCAGATGGGAACAAAACTTCAGGTAAAATCTAAGGCCTTTGGATGACAATTTGTTTTAGAGAATATTATCAAGGGGATTACTGTTTCCAGAACTATCTAGAGAAGTGGAAATCAAAGATTATAATATGGATTTTAGTTTCCTTTTTTCTTCTGAACTTTTTGCAGTGCCACTCAACTATTAGCACGTAGAGATAGCTAAACCACTATTTTATAATGGTAAGTAAATGTAAATTACTAAAGTTATATTTGCTTTATTTATACTTGCTGGGGTAAATATTGAGAAAATCTGTTTTACCGCTGAAAAATCAGTATTCCCACCAGTTGGCAGTTAGAAATTCCCACGCTCGCAAATATTCAAGAGTATCAAAACCAGTTTAATAGAATTTAGAACATAGAGATGGGGACTGGATTTATACAGAAATCTGCTAAGTAGGGTTTATCTTTGATAAGCTAAAAAGGACTGGAAAGATCTTCCTAAAATGTTAAGTCTAGCTCCTTCTTCTGTATGCATGAAGTCAGCTATTTGTAAACATACCTCTTTTATAAATATACCAATCAGTATCTTTAAAGAGGTTTTTTTTTTTAGTGGTTGGTTTCATCTGGGTTGTGGTTGTTTTGGTTTGCTCTTGGTTTTGTTTTTCTACCCAGAGTATTTCCACTGGAAGGTTGTCCCAGGATGTGATGACTCAAACATGAAGAAAAAAAACCCAAACTTTTCTAATTTCCAGACTTAAATTTAATCACAGTCACTTACACATTTTGTTCTTCTGCTAGCTTTACCTCATTGTGTACCAGCAGGATGTATTTATCAGCAGGAATCTTATTTTCTCCCTGACTCTCCTACACTATACAAGGCAAGGTTGTATAAACCCCTCTGTAATGCGGGCTCTGCTGTCATCTGAATAGTATTTAATTGCATGTGTTCCAGTTTGAGTTCACATTTTTTTTCAAGCACAAAACCACAGCTGAATGAATTATTCTAAATGAGGTGTCCAAAGTGCTACTAATTTCTTACTGCTACTGGAATAAATTTACTGGTGCATTCTAGGACCATATTTACTTTTTTTCACAGCTGTGCCATGCTGTCAGCTCATACTTCTTGATCGACCAGTAACACAGAGATGTGTTCTCCTCCTCAGTTATTTCTAAGTAATAAGCCCACAACTTACAGCAGAATTGCATGTTATTGGCTTCAAATGACCTTTCATCGTAGACTACTTAGAGTGTAATCCCATTTCTATTATTAAAGTTCAAACAGCCTTTCTGAATGATATTCCTATGTTCCTCTGAGCTGCTTATCGTGGGAAAACCTCCCTCCTTCTGTTCTCCCTGTCCTTTGCCTCCTCTTCACAGTGATGTCATCATAAAATTTACTTGGCACTAAACTATTATTTATATTATCTACTGCATTTTTTATTATCTTTTTTTTACCCAAATATTTAAAAAATGTTGGTTCCTTTTCTCTGGTAACTAGAATTACATATTCAATTATTAACTCTTAATTGTGTCTCAGTATCAAATGGTTCTGGTCCTCACCAGGTAAACTGACACTCTTGTATCAAAACAGACATTAGCTTTTTCTGAGAGTACCTATCGCAGTTATTTTATAAAAAAAATATTGATTTCATCTCTTTTGTGATGATAATACTGATGGGAGTTGGAGGCTGAATGCACTCTTTTGGAAACATACCAGTTACACCGTAAAGGAAATTGTCAGTATTATCAAACACTGAAGATCTTATTCCTTGCTTCAAGCATAAATTTAAGGATAATGAATAGCAACGCTTTTAGTGTACCTTGAAACATGTTGTGAATCCTTGCAATAAGACAGTAGAAAGCAAACATAACCAGTACAGGAATGAAACAACACAAATACTCTGGAATATTAAAAATTGATATTTCTTAGCTGAAACAAGTGAGTTCTGATATCTCTATGTAATCTAAAGACATTTATTTTATTGCACCCAAAAGTATTCAACTAAGTCAAGCTAAGGACATGTCAACTTTACCACAGCTGTCATTCTCCGTCTCATTTAACAGTTAAGGAGTTAATGAAGAAAATCTATATGGGACTCACTGCTCATTAATTGTGCACACAAACACACGCATAAATCGCTTTGAAGCATATTAGCTTTAAAAGTAATCTCTTGTCACCCAAAACGGCACATAAACTATGCAACATATACTAAGAATAATTATTCATCAGACATATCAGATATCAACTGCTGACAACTTAAGGCTCTTCATTTCAAAATAAATTGGCATTAACACACACACAAAATATAGAATGTATTTCTATTTTCAAAGGAAATTAACTTTCTGTAGTACTGTTTTTGTTGTCACATGACCCTACAGAGTCATGGGGTTTGCAGACCTGAAAAATGGGAATTTCCATCTTTGTCTTTGGTTTTCTATCCTGTTCGATGGAAAAACTAACTGATAAACTAATTCATATATTGGACACGCTGAATAAGAACACTTATTGGCCACATACTTAATTTCCCTACAGCTCTCTGGCAATCTGTTAGATTTCTACATCTCTCTGACACTTCCAGCTTATTTGTGAACAATTATGATTTTTAAGGAATAGTTTGGAATCAGTTCCAAGTTATTTAAATACTTTAATACTTTAAAAACATATCCCCTCAAACCAGATTCATCTGGATGTACTAAGGCAACCTTTTGTTTCTGAGCATATCAGTTGAGCATACACAATTGTTAGTAGAGGGGGTTTTAATTCAATTGTTAATATAAGTGTTTGGTCAGCATAGAATACATGTGCTATTCATGTGGGGAAAATGTGCTGGCCCCAATACAATGTAAGTATGTTTGGGTGTGTATTTGCAGTCATGTCTTAAACTTAAGCTAGGAATTTTGCCAAACCAGACTCACTTTCCAAGCAAAGGTTTGGTCAACTGTTGAATACATAGCCATCCTCGCAGCCTTGTTTTAGCCATTATCATTGGATAGGTACTTCTTTCTACTTCAATCTAATACCACGTTTCATTTCAGCGAATGAAAATCAGAACTCATATTTGATACTACCTAAATGGTACACCGGATTTCTCAAGTGTCCTTACAATAGAGGCATGCAAAGTGCAGGACAAAACAACATCTGCTTTCCCTGTTTTACTTATTAATACTTTCATTTTGGTTTTGGTAGGAACAAAACAATCAAAATACATATATATGCATCCCTCAAATATAAACAGATGTGTACACTTTCATAAGCACGTAATACAATACTCTTAGACTGTATTCCTTAAAGACATGGTGATTTTAAGCCTCTTTTGTTTCCTTTGCCTCTTTCTCAGTGCTATAATGCAATCCTCAGTGTTTGAGCACCAGACTTCAAATGAGAGATCTATTCAAAACATGCACAGACAAAATAAGTGGTTTCCTTAGTAATGGGAACTATGTGAAAGCCTCTGAAACAGCTCCTCCTCCAGTAAGTCATTATGTACATGATCCTTTCTACTCCCAACTTATAAATGTAAAGACAACTTTGTATTTAAAGAAAAATACCTAATGTGCACCCACAGTTTTTGGCAGTCAAATTACAGAGGAGAGGGGAAACATTTACTGCATTCCTAATTAAATAGTTTGGTTTTTAATCAGTAAGGATGCTGTATGTTCCAGTGACCTTTTAATTAATCTTCTAGATCTGCAAGTTGAAAAAAATGAAATTGTGTAACTAAACTACTAAGAACCTCACTTTGGTACCCATTACACTTCAATAGTTTAGTGTATTTGATTTAAACTCTCATTAGGTAACCATATTCTGAACACACACTGCACATATCCATGCTGTTCCTTGTCACCACCAAGATAACTTCATGCTATTGATGGCATGGGAAAACTACTCTGATACTTCTCTTAGTCTCAGAGTAAAAGTAACTAAAAGCAAAATGACATTCTAGTTCTAATATTTAGCTTAGTGACTCTGTACAAATTTCTAAATCAGCAACATAGCTCTTGTGCAAATAGTTATGAAAAGCAAATAATCTAGAATTGCTATTGTTGTCCACCAATTTTTACTATTAAACCACAATAAAATGTAATAAAAATATTGTTTGTTCAGTTTCATCAAAAAAGGTAAGAAAGTCAAGTCTGAAGTTCTGCCCTTGAGAAACACAAGGAGGCTTGCCATATAGACTTCAAAAAAAAAAAAAAAAGTGACATTATCAGGGAAAGTGGCTAAATTAAAAAAATTGATTAGTGGGAGAAGGAGGTTCCCTCTCACTGATCATGTACTATTTGCCACACCGCACAGTGTTAACAGAAAAAGGGTAAACCTGTTTCAGATAAAAAATCAGTTAATTGTCCATAGAAAGGAAAACAGATATGAGCAAAGAAATTGAGAAAGTCCTTTCCATAAGGACAGAAAGTTCAAGATTTACTGCCACCCGTAAGAATTACAACAAGTCACAATCAGGATGAAAATTCTAGGCCTTATATTCAAATCATTACTGCCACCATTTTCTTCATCAACCTCAGATACAGATTAGCTCAAAGAGCCATGACACTAAAAGATATATCCCATGCACTTAACTGGGTCCCATGAGCAACAAGCAGATGTTTATGAAATCAACAAAGGCATCTCAGTCTTACAGATCTACCATTGAGAAGATTCCAATAAATTATATCCGATTACTGTAGGTTACAAAAACTGAGATGTCACCACAAGTAAGATATAAACGTACCAAGATGAAATCAGTTTTAAAATGGAATACATACACTGAGCTTGAAAACCTCTTTACAGATCCCACATTTCATCTACCTAATCCAGCTGCACATAAGGATTCTCTAGCTGCTTTTCACTACTCTGTCTTCATTAAGATTCCCATGTGGCATAGCAAGGTTGTGGTTGCTATGTGTGACTCACTTCCAGCCTTCAGCAGATGCTGGTATGCCAGAGATTCTTGCCTATTAAAATAGAGCCAGGGATGAAAATTAGAAGAACTTGGATATCACTCTGAGTTGGACCCAATAGGTATAAAACATGTTAAGATTTTTCAGAGCTCAGGACACTCCTGAGGAAGGCTGACTATAGCTCTGGGACCTATAATGAGGAAAAAGACTATAGCTCTTGCCTGGGATCTTGCCCTTTCTGTTTCATAGAACACAGTTGCTACATGAATAGGCGAATTTGCTGGAATATGCAAAATTCCCTTGATCACCAAGATAAGCATCAGCTCATCACCACTGCTTTCATTCATCCTCATCACACATGATTGAATTTGCCTGTACTATATGGCTTTTTTTACTACACAGTTCCAGCTTTTGCTAAGTCATATAGCACCTACTACCTACATAGCTTTTAATGAAATAACTGGTGCTTTGTGTAGATGTGAACTTTTCCTTATGTGAAATTCTTTACAGGTTCATGGCCTAGATTTGTTTCCACCTGCTTTATCTCTATCCTATCAACACTAACTCTGAGATCTGATAAAAGGAAGTTGGTAGCAGATTAAGTAATCTGAGCATAACGCTTTCCATTATGAAGTACAACTGTATTTAGAAACTTGAACTCATTGTTGGCAACAAGCCTTTCATCTTCAAAAAGACAAAGAACTAGAGCTAGAAATGTTGCTTTTGCTTATAATTGAAAAAATAATCCAATTTTAGAGGGATACACATTAATAAAAGTCACTCCTTGTCTGTATGGAAGCATAGCCCTTAGGAAAATGTCAATAGTTAGTGGCCATAATAACGAAAAATGTGCATGACAGTGTCAGGTTGATGACATTGCTCTGAAAATGCTGGCAGAACGGGGTTACATGAAGTGGTGGCACTTTTTTCTCTCTTCCAGGCAAATCATGCAATGACAACTGCCTGTAATTAAGAAGTCAACTAATAAGTTAACTGATGATGCCACAAGACACATTTCTTTGAATCTGAGCAATTCTGGACCTTCACTCAGAAAGGAATACCTCCCCACACCTCACATGGAAGATACACTAAGGGTATGCTTTGCAGAACTGGTGAGAATTAATCTGTCAAACACCAGCTCCTCACTTTTTTACTCTAAGGGCTACAAGAAGCAAGTGCAAAGAGCTGCCACTCAGCCCTCTTCCTTGTAGTTATGGTGCCTCAGAAACAAAGATAGGAGCACATGTAGTCATAAGCAATAAAGCTATTCAAAAAGTGTCGGCTCTTTTACACTTGGATATAATCTGTATGGATACGCACTTAAAAAGAATTTTTTTAATTGCCAATTTCCCATATAAAGTGTGTCATCTTAGAATTTAAATCAAATACTTGTGGGTTTTTTACTTTAACTGCATAGTATTTATTTCAGTTTTTAACTATACTTGCTGCGTTCTAAACACAGCTGTGTTCTCAGAGCCTAAAAATACTAAAATGGTCACTGTTAAGCCCAAGGATGCGCTGCCTTTCTATGTAACGAAAAAAGGAAAAAGTTTTGAAATTTTCTTCCAACTTTGAGAAAAACGCAGACACAGAACCACTGTATTTTAATAACTAAGGTTTTTATGCATCGTATTAATTGTCCATTACAAACAAATAATTACTTAGTTTATTTTCATGTGCACTCAGTAATCAGATAAAATGCATGCTAAATAAATACCTGGAGTTAGCCTACATTACTTTCATCATCTCTCTATCAGTCTGAGATATTTTTTTTCTATCCTGTAACCTAATAAGCTATATATATAATTCTGGTAAAATAGATTACATTGCTATTTTAAAACCACCAAGCATCACAGTGAAATCAGCAGGAAAATAACTTAATGAACCTTAATCATCATAATTGTATTGGTTATAAAAGATATTTTTCTCCTGCAGATAGTTTGAAAAAAAAAATTATTCTTTAGCATTAGCTAAATTAAAAAATTCAATTATTGCACTTTTTTATGAAACAGAACTTTATTATGATATAATAACATTTTCACTAATATGTAAATGTATGCCTATCAAGGAGGTACTTTAATTGCATATATAGTCTATCGTAAGAACTCACTTTCTTTATGCAAGTATACTTTAGCTGATTTAATTATTTAGCCCTCTAATTACACAGTCCATACCAATCAACCAAAATGAAGCACTTCTTCTATAATCTTCATTTCACATGTCAAATCATTGAATATGTTTTTGCATGATTCTCACATTAACTAGAAAGCCAGATTTTGAATGAGCGACAGTGAGTATGTGAGGTTAAGGGCAAAACGCAAGAAAGCTTTCATGTAGGGCAAGGGTAGTCCCTACCTATTCCCTTTTCCTCAGATCTTCTTTTTCTCCATTGATTGAGATAAGAGAAATAGCAGTATTTAGTTGGCTTTAACAGAACATTTTCCTATTTTTAATTTTGCCCAAACTTTTTGAAATTTTCTTCTCTCTCACTCCACCCACCATCTCACCCCTGTAGTACAGGTTTACATCTTTTGTTTGGGATAGGTGTGACTAACTACACAGCTGAGACCAGGAAGGATTTCCATTTTTCCTGTGTGGGCTAGCATGGCAAGAAGTCTTACTTTTCTGCCTTTGGGTTGTGCTACCTTAACACATCCTGAGCATTGTCCCATCAGACACGGGCTGTTATGTTGTGCAGCAGGGAAGGCTCATAGGTTCACTTTGGAAAGTTTACAATGGCTTGTATTTGCAGCTCATGGTGGTGAACATTAAGCACTATTAGAGGCTCCAAGACCTACCTCGTAGGAGCAAAGGAGAGACAAGGTTTCACCAATGAGCCCTGAGGCTACAGAAAGGTGACGTGACATCTTTCTGGCCTGAGGTGTTCCCTGTCCCAACCCCAGGCAAGAACACCTGAAAGGTAACCAAAGATGGGTCAGCCGCAACTGTTTTTGTTACACCTCTTTAACTCACACTAGAAAAAAATGTAATGCCCATAATAAGAGAATGGGAGAAAATGGAAGGGCCACGTGGCCTTCCTCCCACCCTAGAGTATCTCACGTATTTGCAGCCTGTCACTTAATCTATTTCATATATGAGACAGTCCTACTCAGTTGTATGAAAACTGAACAGCAGCCATCTTTAAAAAATTTTAAAAGTTGCTCCCTCTACTTAGTTTAAATGCAGTATTCAAAAGTTTGAGGCAGAAGAAAAAAAACCTGTTTTATTACAGTCACAACAACATAAGTACCACTGAGTCAAACAGGACTGGTTTTGCAAAATTTGTCCTAACCAATTATAACAAACTGAAATTTATTCAAGAAGGTGGCATTACTTTAATGCAGTTTTCATAATAAGTGATTTTATGAAGTGTAAAATCATTTTCTTACAGAATAAAAACAAAAATAATGCAGTCCACAATCTCAGACTCAAACCGAATCGAAATGATACATAGTATTCATAAAATAGTAACCATTTTATAATAGAATTTTGTTGCTATTGCCGTTGCAAAAAAGTACATTAATTTACATTGTTTGCTAATCTTCAGAAATTTTTCATGTTATTATTAGACAGGACTGTGAGCCTTTCTTCAAACAAAGCAGAAGAGTGCTAAATGAGAACCACATCTCACTTCAATCCACTAGAGGGTGGCCTGCCTCAGTCAGGGCTGTAGGACTGAATTCATGCAAGAGAGCCAACATTTTCTTCGTTTTGACCTGTTGATAACCAACTCTTTGTATTTCACTATTGTTCATTTTCTATTACAAAGTAATTTCCTCTATATAAAACAGTACGTATGGCAAAAAAAACTTTTCCTAACAACATCCATCTCGTTTATTGTTTTGTATATCTGGGAGAAGGGATGATGTATTTCAGTGTATATTTCCCTTACATTGAAAAAAAAATCATAAATTATTTTACAATTTTTAAAACCTTCATAGTTTGTATGCCCCTTGTTCACAGATACAGAATAAATAGGAAAAAAAAAAATTCTTCACCAAAGAGTATGGCACAAAGGGAGAAGGGAGAAAGAAAGGAAGAAGGAACGAAGGGAAGGAAAAATCTTTGCAGCCTATTGTTTTTATAATTAGATGGCCATAAAAGAGAGAGTCAGGTAGACACAGACTGAAAGAAACTGACTTTATTTAACCAAACCCTTCCTCAGTTTATTCTGAATTTTTATTTCTCAGGAAGATGTATTACTGCTCCTACTTTCTACCGATAATCATACACAATAAAATATACTTTTATATTTGATAAAATTTGGAAAAGGAGGAGTATGAAAAATCCTTTACTTTCTTAAGCTTAAAAAAAAAAGCACCAAAACTGGGGGAGGGAGGCATGACACATTTCTCCTGAATGTTTTCAACATGCAGTATCCTCTGAACTACAGCCACCTTTGCAGAACTTCAGTGATCTCTAATCAGTTGTTCTGAGCACAGACAACATCCTTATATAGCCTTAAAAAAAAAACCCAACCAAAACAAGGAAGGGGGATTTAACCCTCCCCAGCTGTTCTGTACAAACACAAAGCATGCCCTGTAACTCCCACAAATCGGAAGAGATATCTGGAAATGTGCAAAGGCTTGTTTCGTGTATCCGTACCCGAAGCAGCAGTGTCACGTAACAGACAGCTTCCCACGGCCAACCAGGCTGGCGCAGCCGCGCGTACTACGCAGCATCTGGGCACGCTGAAGCATTGGCTCCTCTCTGGGGAGTGGAAGGGGCTCAGTTATTAATGACCGCTGAGCAGGCAGCACCATGTCAGTGTGACAACCGAGCCGGTGAACGATGCACCGCTAACCACCATGGAAACAAGGAGAAATAAGAAGAGCTAGTGAGCATCTCTCTCTTCCCCCTCTCTCTCTCTCCACTGGATTGCGAGCCTCAGCCAGCCAGGCAGCAACAGCGCTCTGGCAAACATAAGGGATCTCAGCTGGCAGCACAGAGAGTCTCTCATGTTGTAGGATATCAATAGAAACATCCCTGTATTATATACTGTTAGACGCACGCACACCAACTCACACACACACATATATGTACGCACATCTATTCAGACTCTGGCTTTAATACAAGTATGTGGCTACCTGAACTAAGGAATCAAAATGACCGAGATGCAAGAACTCCTCCAGCTCTGAAACTACTCTTATTATAGGGTAAGTTCCTCTTTATTTTCAATTTTATCCTGACTTTTATCTTAACATGTAAACTCTTTCCTCTTTCTTCTTTTCGTAAAGTTATTTTATTAGCGTATTTTCACATTTTACTTTCTGAACGGAAATGCAAATGCAATTTGCTTTTTGTGCCAGAGATAATCTAAATATGCTTGCAAGAGTATCGGATTTGTGCATTTTTTAGCTTGAAAGAATATCAAAGGGTAAAAAATTATAAAGGGAGAACGTTTCTCCTGATGTTTCAGATGCAAAATCAAATTACACAGTTGCTCTGTGTTTTGAAACCAATAAAACAAGATACAGGACAGCCTCCTTTCTTCTCTCCAGTGCTAGGATTAAGGGAAATGCTGTTTATGTCAGGACCTAAAAACCACTGAGCAGCAAGGCTGAATGAGCATATCACAAACAGTTATTGAATTTCTGCCAGGCTACATCTTAAGGATTGTGGCAAATGACTTCACTTAAAAACATCCCCTTTCCAGTAAGAAGGGACAGTGTGAATGTCTGATTACTGATGCAGCTGGAACGGACGCGTTAGGTAAAAAGCATTGCATTAAGCAGAAGAGTTCTAATCTTCTTTGGTAATTAACAGGATCGCAGCAGGGTGCCTCTAAAGTCTATTTTCATGTAAGGAGACTGTTCAAATCCATCACTATAAAAGCTTTGCCTGTTTTAGTATAGGAAGGCTCAGAACTGTCTTTGCTTTTCGTGGCTTTGTTTTCACATGTCTAGTTGGAGTTTTTGCCCAGCACTGCTGTTCAGAAAGAGAAGAACCCATCATAGGGGGATGGAGGGGGCAGTAAATGCAGGGGGCTAGAAAAAAGACAGTAATTTTCTATTTAATCAATTTAATCAACATAAAATTCCATGCTAGCACTCCTGTTGCCTAATGTGTTTGTGTTTATGCATGTGTATTGCATTTCTTTCACGCAGTATAAGAGTACCTCAGTATCCCTTCAGATGAAAACACATTCAGTAAAGTCCATCAGCATGGATCTGTGATTCATGCATCAGTGAAAGCCAGAGAGAGATTTTACTTTACACCATGAAAAATACAGGTTAGCTATCTAATGCATGCTTCAAAGTGAAAAAATACAACCTGCCTCTTCCTGCATGTTTTTGTTTGCTTTTTAGAGTACTATTTCTGTATTTAAAACAGCTCAGTCTTTAGATTATTTCTCCTACCCCTTTTTCTCTCCCCAGTCCCTCACTCCTGTACACCTTGGAGAACATCATAAAGAATCTGTTCCTTTGCAGCAATGCAATTATTTGCTTGTAATTTTAGAGTTACTGTGTTTTGAGAAACAAACATTGTGAAACAACCATCAACAGATAGCCAATGGCTGTAAGCCTGTTACCTTTCCATAAATGTCAGGAAACGGGTAGCTTAACAATATGTATGGTAAGAAGTCAATTAATTCAGGTGACCTTTGTAAATGGTGACAATAAAGCAGCTCTGACAATATGCCACAGCATTCGATATTCCCTCTGGAAAATGAAGGAGCTTAAGAAGAGGTTTCCTTTTCAGAGTACAAAATGAAAGGTATTGAAGCATTAGCTCCTGCTATTGGCAAGCTTGCTTCCTCTATTTCAGATAGTCTATGAAATCTGTTTAAAGCAAGCTGGCTTATTTTATTATGTGAACCACAGTCTCTGGTTCAATTAATTAAATATCCTGTTTTCACCCACACTGCATGTGCATTTTAGCTGTTAAAACAAGAATTTCAAGCTACTGGTTTGGATTTTTACAGAATGTGCTATACAATAAGGAGAGAAAACCTGATTCTGATCTCTTCATGGTATATGCAAAGGACTACTCAGATGAAACTTTTTCTATATACCACGGTACATGCTCAGCTTTTCTGAATCTTCATCCTTACTCATTTTTAATGGAAAAACTAAGTAAACATGAGTAACTTTACACTAATGCATATTGGTTTTTGTCACATATACTCTAATGTGCTACTTCAAAATATTATATAGATATGCCAAAGAGTTTCAGAAAAATGTGGTCATTCCAATCATACATGTAGAGAGAAAATATGCTGTAGATGCATCGTCTCAGTACACGGCATAGACATTCTTAAGCAAAAGCAGTCAAAATGTATGGTGACTGTATTTTGGTTAATACTCCCTCAAAGCTCCTGCAATAATGTTGTAGTGTCAGACAATGACTGGCTGATGTTGTTATGGCAACCCCGAAGTACCGCCTTTCAGGGTGGTAGATCTGAGCATGACATCACAGCATGCCTGTTTGGAGTACCCAGAAGTAGGTGAGTATTTCTCTTTTGCACCAGAATTAGACCAGATCAATCAGGCAATGTTGCTACCTGTAACGCAGATCAAAAATATGTATATTATTTGTTAACTGATCAAGAATGAACAGTTTATGAAAATACTCACGTCCTGCAAATCACTTGTGATCACTTGTCCCTTGACACTAGAGGACAAAATTAAGTGCTTGCAAGTGAGAGCAGACCACTTAGCAGTGTTGGAGCCACTTTCTTTGACTCTTACCCCCTAATCTTTATTATATTAATAATGATTCTACAAGGAAACCAAAAGCTTTGCTGCTTGGTGACAACCACTCTAACTTTAAATGGCTAGTGTTTAATAGCCAAATTTTAGAGCATCTAAAGCAATACAAGATGATAAGCAGTAGAAAACAAAGAGTTTTTCAAGACAAGCTCTATCTTACTTCTGAAAGAAAAGTCACCACAGAGAAACAATTAAACTTTTTTTGAACTATAGGCATACGTTTTTAGTGAGTTATGGTACATCAACATTTTAGTTAATTTGCATATCCTTCCTTCAGATAGTACCATTAAAACCTAAAGGAAAACAAAACTCTTGAGAGAGACATCTACTATCTTAGTGAACCCTTCCACTTTAAATTTCACAAAATCTACTTAATATCAGCTAGCAAAAACTGACAATGAAAAACTAATTTCACACGTAGCGCTCAAGGAACTATTTTCTGAAGACCAAAAAATGGACAGCTTCTAAAATTTTTCTGAAGACCAAAAATCAGACAGCTTCTAAAATTTTTATTTTTTTTAACAGAATAAGTCTTCAAGCCTTCATAGTACTTTAAAAAGAATATTCTCATTCTAACAATACAACAAGCAATTAAAATCCTTTACTGAAGAGAAAATGCCAGTAGAATTTGAGAAGAAACAGTAGTGACAGATGTCATTAGAAAAGTCATTAAACACATTAGTATTAAGAGAAAAATCAATACTTCTCATTACAACTGTAATGTAACTGTAAAAACGAATTACTGTGCCTTTTACTTGTCCAACTGACCAGTCCACAAACTGTTAAATGCCGTTATTGTGAAACAACATTGTTCATAAAGAACGTTCCTTAATATCCTTGATGCCAAAAACTTTATTTAAACGAACAATATAACCTTCAGTGTTATATGCAAAATCTATAAATGATGTCATCAATGTTTCCGCAATAAATTCATATCCTCAGCTGACCTGAACCGATAAAGTTTTATTAGCACAGCACATGGAGCTATACTCATCTGCACCAGAGAACTATCCAATATGGATGTCAATAAGATTATTCCACTTTGGGTTCTTTGTGGAGTAGCTGAGTGTGCCACCTGGTGAGAAAGAGCATTTTCATGAGGGCAAAATACAAACTGGTTTCACAATTTTGTTTGATCCAGTTACCCTCTCCCAACAAGATTTCCTCTTCTTTATACATGGAAGATGGTGCTGTATAATATATCAACCATAATAAAAAGAATAGCAAAGAAATAAAAAAAGATAGTCAACATGTGCATGTTTTCTTCTCTCAGTATTTAAAGATATGTTCTAGCCATATGAGCCAAAGAAAATATCATTTGATAAATGGGATTACATTTATCATGCTCATTTACTTCTATTTTATGATTTCTTAGCTTTAATTTACAAACTGCTTGGAAGAACAAGCTACAGATATGCTCTCACTCCTAGCATTCCCAAACCTGCTTACTGGTTTTCTGCAAAGCACAAACAAATGCAAAGACATTAAAATGAAGGGAAAGTTTAATTTCATAAACACAATTTTATACAGCGTATCCTTGAAACAATTGTTCTTCATTTAGAAATATTTCTTCTTCACAAAAGATTTATCTCAATAAAACTCACTCTCTTTCAGCTTGCCTATTCACTGTAACTGCTTGGCCACAAGCAGTAACGCTCTAATTCAAAGGAAATAAGATCTCTGTATTCCCATTATTCCTATTCAGCTGCTGTATTTCTGGAATTCATTAAAATATCTGCCCCAAATTTAATGGTAGCTTAACTCTACTGACCTCTGAATTAGAGCAGAAAAGAATTTTTTCTTCTTTTCTGCTCTCAACTCCCACAATCTCAGTCAAACTGGGAAATGCTTTTTGACAACATTGGCACAAAAGAAATCATTTAGCCGTTCCCTTTCCTGCATAAGCATCTGTATTTAGAGGTAAACACTGCAAAGCTGAACTACAGGGAATATTTTTTCAAAATATCTACTGATTATCAGTATTACCCCAAGAGTCTTTTAGTAGAGGGTTCTTGTCATGCACATAACAACCACTCTGCCAGGAAATATTTTAAAGTCTCTAAAACATTTGGTATAAGAAAGGTAAAAATCTTAAGTTAGCTGTACCAAAAATTCCCCCAGCTACCAGTATGAAAAAAAAAAAAAAAAAAAAAGAAAAAGAAAAAAAGAAGATTTTTTATACAATTCTCTGTCTAGGGATCAGACAATTTCAGAAATTACCTGTTGAATAAATGACAGAATTATAAACCAGAATAAACATCAGGTAACAGAACACGCAACGAAGAGCAAAGTTGTGCACTGAAACATTTTTAAAATCACCATAGAACAGCCATAATCCTGGGTGAGAGAAGATGACTCTCCTAACAGTCTTTACAAAGGCAGTATGATGGTCAGGCATTACTAGGGCTCTTCTAGTGTGGTTAGAGGAAACCACAGCTGACAAACAGGTTGGCTAGCTTTGTCATCATGCTGTCAAAACAAAAAGTCATCCTTATTCGAGACAGCATGAGAAATATATGCCTGACTTGGGAGGCACTTAAATAAGTGCAAATGTTTAACTCGTTCCCTGAATAAGGATAAACACAAATGTCTCCTACTTTTGCTTTACAATAGTGGCACATCTCTGCTGAAAATGGAGATATATACGTGTTGCTATTTATATCATATTTATGTGATTTATTCTGTACCTAAAGTCCTAATAAAATTGTTCATCTTGACAGGAATAATTTTTATGCGGAAACAGAGACTTTTCTCAAAGATTTTAGCAAGTGTCACGGCAGCTGTAAATCGAAGGACTAGAAACATTCGTTTCTTCACCCCAAGCTCATTCCTGTTGCCAAGTTCTCTCAAGTCCCTGAACTTCCTCTCCCGTCTGGAAAGCAGCTTTCTCTAGAGGTCACGTCAAGCACCAGCAACTTTTGCAGATGACACTTAACAGTGAGCTAATTCACAGTGTTTCCACCAAAGTGCAGAATTACCTGCTGAGTTCTCCCCACCAGCTGGCTCCATGTTGCAGGCCACAAAAGGAGCAGAGAGGCAGGAGAACCTGCTCTGGCCAAGGCTCACGTGGGGGCTGAGCTTTTCAGAAAAACCTCTTCTCTCTGTAACAACAGCTCCAAACCCACTGCACAATATGAAACTGCTCTTTTTCCTGTGTCCCATACAGAAATCAGGCAGTGCTTTAAAAATTCCTCCTCCCTCTCCACTGCAAAAGTATGTTTCAGAAACAGTACAATGAATTTATAAAGTACAATATTTTCTCTTATCAAATTCTAAGCAAATAAAAAAAGCCTTTCGGTATGAAAAATAAAATTACAGTCAAGTGGTGCTTCATTACCACTGTAGCTTGAGGGACATTATCTGCACAACTCCCATTTCATACCAGTTTATAACAAAACAGAGTTACTTAGGTTGTCCTCTAAGCATAACACTACAAGTTTATCCTAGATATATTCAGTGTATTACACCTTTTTGAATATATATTTCTTTTTACACAAGATGCACCATGTTAACTTTCAAAAAAGACAGCTGAGACTGTACAGCAGCTATTTCATGACACTCCCAGAATACAGTAATTTCACTGCTCACTTCATTTTAATTTGTTTGGCCAGTTACTTGCTGGTAAGTCCAAATACAAGGCTAAAACGCTACAGCACTTGAGAGAAATGGAATGATTAATGACCATTATACCAGTTTATAGAGATATCCTTATGAGGTGAGAGAAGACAAAATGAGGTAATTGCAAATATAATGATCTGTAAAGCTAGAAATGTTTGTCTGAATAGCAATTTCACCCAGCACATATAATTCAGGTAACATATTCTTCTGAATGTTGCTTCGATATAGATTATCCAGTCATCAATATTGTATCAGACAAACACATTTTCAGCCATTTCATTTTTATTGTGCAATAAGAGACAAAAGGGATATTCAGCATATTACTCTAGGGTTAACCTCTAAACTCCAAACTCCAAAAACACATAAGGAAAAGTACTCTGCCCTCCAAGAGCAGCAGCTGAGCTACTGAAGTCTATCTTTCCTGGGCAGAAAGAACAGCCAGTCAATCTGTGGAACTGCACGGCGATAGTCCTACATTTTTCACTTCCACAGACCCAAGAATAATTTGCATGTTTGGACGCACATCATACAAACCCTATACTCACTCTGATAGGAAGCAATCCCCTTAGATATTAGTGCATAGAGTAATTTTAACACGATGAACTTACCTCTATATTTCAGTGGTGTTATCTGTAAAATAGTACATTTTTATACCTAAACTTGCTGTCAAGAACCCATGGTCCAGAACAAGTCCTAGTATACTTGGACCATATCCTCAACACTGCTCTTTTTCAGCAGCAGTCAGGAGAGCCAATGCATCTGTGTTCATACTGGTAGAGAGGTTTCCATGTCTTTAAAGTATAATAAAAACCAAATACCAGTTTTCATTCTGTAAAAAGTACACTTTCATTTTATAACACACATTCTGTTACTGCTAACCACAAAAAAAAAAAAAGGTGCAAAAGGTATATTAATTTTAAGCTATAAATCAAAGAAAATCTGATTAACTACAACTCACACAATATCTATAATTTTGCCTCATTAGCCACAGATACTAAAGCATAAATTGCCCTCTCTTGTACCTCTAAAGCTGGTGATACTGTGTATTGCTGGTGATTTCTGATGTGTTCAAATACCTCAGTAAAACCAGGGAGCCTCAACTGAAATTGTTATCTTTTATTCCTTCTTGAGTTTTTGCTAATTGTGTCTGTTTCCACTTTCCCATTAACATTGTTTTAATAGAGTTCTGTGTAAAAGTAATTATAAGAGAACTATCAGCTAAAAACAAACAAATGAAACTATTACCATTAAAATTTCCATACTAGATAGAACAATCCAGAAACCTTTCACAGATGGTCCTTAGAATTGCTATCTTTGAGTATAATTTTACTTCCATTTGTGGTAAATGGCCAAATTCCCATTGATGTCAACAGATGCAGAAGGGATTTGTAAATGCTTTTTCTCTTTGCTTTTTGGTGTTTTCATCATTTTTCTATCTAGAAATACAAAATTCATCATTTTCCTTCATTTCCACTCATGCCACAAAGTAAAAGACAAAAATAACTCCTTGAGAACTTTTCTTCTTCTTTAGAATAATCCTAATTATTATACATGTTATGGTACAGCCTCTTTATCTAAAACATCTAGCTGGAGATCCAAAACTTTCTGAAAAACAAGATTCCCAATAAAAGGAAATCTACCTAGCCAGCTACAAAAAAACTTCAAATCACAGTCAATATTGCCTTGAAAAGTTGGTTAGGTAGTTTTTCAAGTACTACACCCTGAGAGACACCGGAAACAAACCTAGTTTTCAACTTCTGGTCAAACGGAGTTTAATTAAGCAGAATTATACCAAACATTTGGCAACTATTGTGCATTCTGGTTTGCCTGTGTGAGGAAACAGTAATATTCAGAAACAATGAACAGCATATCATCAGCCTTAATGAGGAGAAGCAAATCTCTTCAATATTTAATATGCACCTTATCTTGAAATACAACTTACAGACATTAAAATGATGTTTCAAAATGGAAACACATGGTTCTCACTGTAACTTTTTCCTCCTATTTATATTTCACTTGTCTGTAGTATACATTTTTTCACGAAGGACATCAGTGTTTACATTGCCATTTTATCACCTGTGAGTAAATGGAATAAGATTATGCATATTTCATTTTTAGGAGTTGCCATAATTAATTTACTTAGTAAAAAAAACAACCAAAAAAACCCCAAAATCCCACTAAATTTATTCTGTATTTCTATGGCTACTTGACAAATGAATGAGGCAAATAAAAAGTTTTGTCCAAACAGCATGGACATCAAAGATGTATTCCTATTCCTGTCATTAGTAGCAGTAAGAGTTTAATTTAATTCTCCCAAACATTCAGAGAAGGGACTTACCATAAAACTTTGGCTTTTTACTCTTTAGTCATAATGGTTAACTTGCAACTTAGAATTTATTGCAAAACTGTTCATGATTTTTGTCCTATTTTCTCCTGTTCTAGTCTAGACCCATGTACCTTTCTCTTGTCCATTAATGAGTTAGATCTCTTGGAAAAGAAAAGAATATACTGTGATCCTCTGATACTCAGATCTTCACATGTTTGCTGCATAAATCCATCCTCTCCAGCCTATCAAAAAGATGTCTAACGTTGGAGTTTGGCTATTCTTAAAGAATGCTCCATTCACCTATAGCTTAGCATGTCTCAATAATTCTGTTCTGTTCATGATGATTGCTGACACACTGGGGAATGAAAAGGAAATGGGAAAAAGACAAAAAAAAAAAAAAACCCAAACCCAAACCCCAGAATTATTTCATTTACATATTTTGACCTGTGCTCTCAAGCTACTAGCCCAGATGTCACTGATGTTTTAGAGAGAATATAGTATTTTCTACTAAATTTTTAAAAAAGATATTTGAAAGAAACAGGCAAACTTTAATGTCTACAATAAAGGACATTAAGGACATTTTCAGTGTTAATTACAGTAGTGCTAGATTCTTTGTTGCTCCATTTTAATGACAGAAGTTATAGTACTTATTCCTATATATCTTTCTATGATTTGATATAATTTCTAACTTTTATACCCATTATTAATTCTGTTCACAATTACATTTAGAAGCTGCTCTAGAAAGGATTGTGTTATTTATATGGTTCACAAATTAAAAATATGTGATTTCATTGGAAAAGTATCGATTCAAATAGAATAGAACGCATTCTGTTTTAACTATGTATTTGTCTTAAGGGTTTTGAAAGTGGAAGTCAGAGAAAGGTTTTTCAATTTGTACTTAGGTACCTACATAAAAGAACTTCCTCTAATAAAGTTTACTTTTTAAAGTTGGCGATTGCCAGTGCTCCCACTGCCTTCAGAGGCTTCTCAATGCAATCCAGATCTAGGTGCCTTTTTCAGGCATTTAAATACTGCCTTCAGTAGGTATCATTTAACAATAAACTGTAACTAGAATAAAGAAGTAAAATTACATGCAATTTCAAAGATTTAATGGCTGAAATGTTAAATTACCCATACCCTGTCCAAATTCTCAAGTACATTTAGGGTCCTTGGTCATCTCAGTTAAGTAAAGTACATAGATCCATATACTTGGAGTTGGCATACTTGGAGTTATGCCAACACAGGTCCTGGTCTTCTGTTCCAAACTGAAACACCTTTTGCTCTTTTAAGGGTTGGAAAACCCAAAAACTTTCTGGCTTTCAAGTGTTATTCTTCATCACTGTTCTGACTGTCTCTGAGGTTTACCAAAAGTTCACAGAAAGCAACAAAAAATCTTTCCATTTGCCTCAAGTGAATGTGGATTAAGTCTCTGCAGCCTTTACTTCCTTTTATATTTGTTTTATATATCAGTTCTTCAAACAACGTCTTGTGTTGGTATGTCATTATATCAGCCCTAGCAACAGCACAAATACATAGAAAACATTACAAAAAATGAAGACAAATTGATAAAAGGTTTATATAAACACACACCATACATGCCTGACACAAATATGGCAGAGATATGATAATAGTTATGTTGAGATTGTAGACTATCTATATACAACTACTCAATGGTAAGCATATAAAAGTTGTGGTACAAATCCACTATACTGCTATTTAATGTCTCAGGTAGAGGTTAGCCAAACTTTCAAAAAGTCTGAGTAAATTTTGTGGAAGTCATCTACTCTATCCTTAATTGAAATGTAGATATTTTAATAGAAGTGATGAAGAGTAGTCAATCCTCAGGGCTGAAGAAATGTTCAATTCCATAAAAAATAAGTTTGCATTAGCATTGCTTAAAAATAAATTTTGCTTGGCATGTCAAAGTACAGTATTGAATCCACATGGACCAGAATCAACCGTGATCTATGTGAAAAGGGATGGTCAAAGGACAAGATTAATAAATCTTGCACAGCAACTAGTAAGAAACTCCAACGTCTGATTTTACCTTCCATAAGCTGGTCTGATATAACAGCTGACTTCGCTTCAAGCAGGAAGTTGGACTAGAGACTTCCTGAGGTCCCTTCCAACTTGACTATCCCATGATGCTATGATCCTCCCAGTAAAGGGGCTCGCTCCTTTGCCCTCTTCGTCTTAGGTGACAGTCTACAGCACCACTGTTCTCATCAGAGCCTGCTTAGATGTCTTAGTATGACTGCATTGGATGAGAGCAATTAAGATGTTACCAGAGGTGAAAGGCACTGTCCAATCTGTCTTGCTACATGTTTTGAGTTTAGTCTCTGAGCCAGTGGTATGGAGTTGAAAATTTGGAGAAGGCAAACAGTCTGATAGACTGCTAGCAGCTATAAAGGAAATAAAACTCCATTTAGTCACGAGACAACATTTGCTTTGCTGTTACCTACCAAAAGAAGGGTAATTTGACCACATCCCAGCAGGATACTAAAAATTGTTTCAATGCCCTCCTACCTTGTTTAAAATTTTTGAAATAACACACTATGTTTATTCAGATAACAGAAAACAACTATTTTCTAGTAGGAGAGGAGAACAATTCCCTGAAACATTACCATCTTAATTTGTAATCTGTGTATTTCTGCTCAGCCAGGTGTTCAGTGTATTCCACAGATCTGGGGCTGAATATACTACAGTTTTATATACAGTCTTAAAAATACAGCATTAGCAATTGTGAATTAGAATTAGCATAATAACCACTTCATATTAAGCTCTAAACTTTGGCTTTCACTTCCTATTTTTATTCATGTATTTTATTCAGTATTTTACTTCATGTAGTGAATATACTTAAACTGTTTCACTCTTTAAATGATATAAACCTGCAATGAGTTTCATGAGGAGTGATTCCGATGAGAAATCTTGCCAGTTTGGAGCTATTATTTGTGCTAAGTTTCTCATAGTTATCTCCAATATCAAGATTCATCCAGCAATTACTTCTACCAGAGTAATTTAAAAAACATGAACTGGTCAATTAGAGTCGCCTAAAATTTAGAGTACCCTTATACAGATGATTAAATGAACACCATTTTTAGTCCTAATCTTTGAAAAAAGACAGCCATGTGCAAAGGATGACAAACTAGAACCATGCTATAATACTATATGTAACTTCACTGAAGCCATGGAGTGTAAATCAGGGCAGAAATAAGCTGCAGCACTAAATTCCAGTGCTTGCTCTAATGTTATCAGTGGATAGCATAAGACAGCCCTTTCAGTTCTAAGTTCTGAACGTGCATAAAGTCGTTGTCAGGAGATTTATTTAGTACTAAGTTTAGAGGGAGGGTCGGGAAGACCTTAAAGTATTTTTCTCGTATTAGAAACCATCTTGTGCAGACAGTTTGCATTTCTGTTCTTTAGCAAGAGTAAAAGCTATAATTTGATAATGTTTTTAAAGAAAAATGTTTCTGAAAAAAATTAATTACATTGCTGATATTAATCACTGGTATTATATCAACTCTCTAAATCAATATTCCAACACAAGCATACTTTAAGCTCAAAAGTATGAAGTACAAAGAAGTTTTAGAAGTACCAAGCATTTCACCAAAATAATACCAACATAGAATTATAGACTATTTCTTAGCTATGATCTTTACATTTGCCTCACAAAGTCTGCTTGTTGCCATTCACTGGGGTTAAGTATTTGAATGTAATTCAAATCAAAATGTTAATGATACCTTATAAAATTATTTCCTCTTATAACACGGATGCATTTCTCATTGTGCAACAACTTGCAGAATTCATTACCAAACATTTTCCAAAACAAGCACAAAAAAGTTTGCCTTAATAAGAACTCCTGTTCAGGCCCTAAATTGGACTCTTGTGTGAACAACGAAATCTCGTCTTTCTAAATGCCTGCTGGCTTTTCACTCAGACACTCATAGTCAAGATAGATGCTTAATGGCATTTGACCAATTACAGGAAGTCATATTTAAGTGCAAAGGACAACTTTAAAAATTTAATTTCATTTCTGCTTACATGACCTGATGATCACACCCAGCAAACATGATCAGCACTTACAGCAACCACAGATATATCTTATTGACAGTAAATACAGATAGTTTGACAGGGCACAAAACAGTTTAAGATTAGTAGCTGAACGCTTACATGACTTCCTGAGCCATGCAAAATACAAGTGTATGGGAGATTCAAGGTAAAAGCTGAAGCAGGTCTAATTCATTGTTATGTAAATACTATAGAGGAAAACCATAAAGAACAATTTGAGAATATGAGACTGTATATGATACTGCTTTCCACACTGCCAATTTACATGTGTTTTATTCTGGGACTTTTTCTGCAAAATGCAAAAAATGGTTACCCTAGCAACTGCCACATGTTACTCAGTGTATTTCTGAGATACAGAGCAGCCTATAAAAGAATAATACTGTGCACTTTTATCAGGATCTCGCAGCACCACAGAGAATTGGGAACTAAGTGTCACAACATGTACACGTATTTCCTCAAAGTTTTAAGAAGGCATATTAAAGAAAGAATAGTTGTATATGTTTTGCATGTATCTTTTTGCAATCTCATTTTCTTTATCGCTTTATGTGTAAATTAAAAACAAAGATTAAGAGTTGCATGGAGAAAAATGTATACTCTGTCCAACCTGACAGTTGTTTTCTTCATTCTCTTTTTATTACAGTTCTAGTAGACTTCTATACCAAACAAGTAAAACTTTCAAAACTTCTTTAATGATGTAGGAGATATCATCTTCCAAAGCATAATCATAAGGTAGATCTCCAATTCCCATCATCTGTCAAAGGTTAAGGTTCAGTTCAAAGTCAGAATTAAAGCATTTCACAGTTAATCATTAATTATCTGCCCTCCCTCCCCAAAATGAAGTGAACTCTTTGTTACGCGCCTAGGCCCTATATAATTTATGAGGAGATGTCTTGCAATAGTAGTACAAAACCACCAGCATGCTAAAAAGGGAGCCAACTGAAGTTAGCCATTAATGAACACACCTTAAGGAAAAATCTGTCATTCTTTTGCTTTTGAAGTTTGGAAAGAGGCCTCTCTGTCCACCTAAGATCCACAGCCCAGGTCCTAGAGACAGACCTTTTTCCGAGTAGTCAGCACAGGAATCAAGCCAGGACTCACAATTTATAGTTTATAGGTCAAGCTAGGAATCTTGAGCTTTTTTCCCATCTCCCAGTGCATTTTTTTCTGGTTTCTACATGAAAATGTTTTTGGATAGAATAGAGGAAAAGACTTGGTTAAATCCTGACTCCTCATTCCAAATACATGATTGTGTACATTCAGATAATAAAAATATTTCTAAATTTGCACTTGAAACAGAATAATCAAAAATTAAAAAGTCTTTGGATTTAAATAAGCATTTGTATGTTTGAATATTCTTCCTGCTAGCTCTTTTCACAAGCTCTAACCAGTAAATGCTGCTCTGCCTATTTTACTTGTCTCTGCTGATTTCTTCTATATCATTGCATACCTTAGGAAAGAATACAAAAGCTGAGGAACAGCTCAACAGAAGAAAACAAGCCCAGATACATTTTTTCTGCCGTTATCAGGGATGCAGATTTTGTAAAACTTAGGAAGAATGGCATTTGGTTAAAACTGCAAATTATAGTATTAGATTAACAAGAAAAACAACAGCACTTGTAGAAGTCCTGAACAGGTTAGAAGTTTTGAACAGGTCTAGTAGCATAGGAACCTCTTGGATTGGGAGGGTAAACTAATAGAGGCTAATTCTGTATTTAGGCTTTGCGAAGAATTCAAGCTAAAATTGCCTCAGACATTAATGAAGGCTTACGAGATGTCTGTGAATTGGACTAACAGTAACACATTAATTTCATATATACCACATACACCTACATATGCTGGGCAGTCCAAATGCTAAAAGCACATGCTTCCCTTTGGAAGCACATAAACTTCAAAAAATTATTACAGATATATAAAAATAAACACAATAAATTCAGATGCAATGCTATGCTAGTCCAGAACACACACACACACACGTGATTAGATTCTTACAACTTAAAATAACTTACCTTTAGTAATACATAAAATAAATTATTCTTTTGATGTTTAGTTTAATCAAACTACAGAAACAGAATAGCAGGGAACATATAAACAGACTTTTTTTGCATTCCCTTGGGGCACAATATAGAGTAATCAATTGTAAATTAATTGGGGAAAATTTGTTTTGCATTGCATAGAGAGGCAAAACATTAATTCAGAATCATTTGCTTAATGGCATTTCTAATATGTTATGCATGTATTCAGCCTAGTTCTTTATAGTGAGATGCAAAACAATTACCAAGGATGTAAATACCAATAAACCGTAATCTACACCTCTATTAAACAAGTAAAACTAGAGTCAAAATACTAGATAATCTTTAATTTCTACCAAGGAATATTCTGAGTAGTTATTTGTGTATCAAATCCTTCATCAATTAATGAGGATTTATAACGATTTTATTACATTTAGGCACACTTGGTACAGATATGCAAAGCCACTCGACAGCACAGAGGTTGCATGTTGTACAATCTATCTGTATGTAAGCATTCAAGTCAGTGCTAGCTCTCCATATGTTACTTACTTTAGTTCTTATATAAATTTAATACCTGCTCTAAGTACACTTTCAATAGAAACCAATACTGGTTTTTAATGATATAAATATATATGTCTAGAAATTGTTCTCTTTATTTTTAAACAAAATCCTGCTTGTGGTTTGTCTTGTATTGGTATAGATAGATAAACAGATTTTTAAAAAAATGGAATATACGAGATAGATAGAGAGACAGAGAGAGAGAAAGAAATTTTTTTTAAAGCCGCTCTATGGTTCAAGTCCCCAAACATGTCTTCAAGGGAAAGCACAAACACATAAAGTAATAAAAGAAAAATCTGTATAAAAATATCAAGCATTTTGCATTTTACTGGCCTTAATAAAATTAATTTTAATTGGTGACTTACTGAATATGAGATTCAATAAATGCCATTCTTGCTCTGATTAAATGTCAAGGCCATAGACATGTTGTTTCAAAGTGAATGAGCAATAATTTGGTGTGTATAATGAGCCTTCCAGATGATTTATCTGCGCAATACTTTTCTTATCAATGAAACTTCACGATCTGGTGTCTTAAACTGTAGCTTCTTTATTATGATATGTTTTGGTTTAATAAAATTTCATTTTTATTTTCAACAATAGAAACAAACTGATGCAAACCTAACCTGATTGTGACTAGATCTCTGTCAGTAGGCAGAGAGGAAGGAGCAGTCAGAAATCTTATTGCTTATATGGAAAAGAGTGGCTTGTAATGATTTTTGCTTTTTCATATCATAAATGAGATTTGAGAACCCCATATTCAACTTCCTGTCCTCAAATCCACCATTTCCACAGCCAGAGGCATTCTAGGTCAATGTGGTTATCTTAGAAAGATAAGTTTTTTGTGACTCTGTACAAGTCTAAGCTCCAGAGGCACTCTAGGTCCATGTGGTTATCTTAGAAAATTAAGCTCATCACCACACTATTCTATAATCTATGCCTAACCAGACACAATTGAGCCCTTAGGAATTAATAGACTTTTCTAAGTGGTATAAAAAGCATCTCTCAGCAGAAAAAATGTGTACTGGACCATTCTGTTCAAGTTCCTTGCATGTAAGAATTCAGGAAATAATTAACAAGTATTTCTAGAAGTATTTCTAGCATTTTTAGGACTTATGTCTATAACCTAGGAGTATAAATAAAGAAAGATAAACCCGGGAAAAAAATGCAAAAAATATTTGCAAAGGTTACTGAGACATTCCGAATGACATTTCAGGACAATATTTGCATCCTTTTTTTGCTTTTTAAACTTGTTTGTATGAATAAATGTGTTCACACAAAATTAATTTTGGGTCTGTTACTTGAAATTGTTCAGCTGCGAAGCAAATTCTGGGTTGGATTCAACAAAGTTCATAAGCAACAGTTTATGAAAAGTGAGTCATTCACTTAGAAAATAGCTCCAACAGAAAGTATTGCACAGAGTAAACAGTAAACTCAGAATATCAAACAACAAATATGAATTATTATATTTATTCAAATTGCCTAAATGCAAAAAAAAAAAAAGTATTAAAAAGAACATGCAGTTAAAATCTGTAATCCAGAACTGGTAAGTGAAATCTAATATATATGACAGCACACTGCAGAGAGTAGAAAATATTGATAACCCAAAGAGACATGGAGTTTAGGCTAGAATTTGAGATCTTTTAGATTGTGTGATAAAAGCTGAGAGCTCTTGTAGCAGGCTGATGGCATGGTAATTGCTGGTTTCACTTGTCTCTTTTGGGCTTAGAAAGGAGTGAGAAGTCTAATTCTTACCACATGGGTGCCCAAACAGCCATTAGACAGATAGCCTTAGCCTCAGCAAAAAAAAAGCCCTCAAAGGACAAAGCAATGAAATTTCTTTTTTCTTTTTTTTCCTGAGAAGTGCTGGAATTTACTGAGTAGAGCAGAAGTAGAATTAAGCTAACATCAATTCAGTTTTACTTCCAACTCAGTTAACTTCCAAAGATCGTGAGCAAGAGAATGACAGAACAGGCAAAAATAAAGGAAAAAAAAGGAAAAAAAAAATTCCTTTCTCTTTCCCCTCATGTTACTTTTTCCTGTCTGCCTCTAGCAGACAAAAACTGTTATAATTCTTCGTACCTATAGCTTTCAGAATAAATCAACATTTTAATTTATTATAATGTTATCACTTTAAATTGTGCTCAGAATTCTAGCCATCAAGGAGAAAGTTAATGAATTCCTTATAAATCCACAGCTATTTTACAAAGCTAAGCTGCAACTGAGATGATCAAATTAAAAAAAAAAAAAAGAAAAATCATAGTCATGCTGAAGAGTTTGATAACTTTTCTTACCAAATAGCTTTCTTTTAAACTCTGAAGCTGACTGGCAGGAAGACTATGAATGCTGCATATCAGCATCCCCCAAATCAGGATGTGCAAGGCTGGGAGATATTGATGGAGCTACCTTAAGTTGATTTCCAATCAATAAGTATTCTGAATATTTTCCAGTCATAAAATTAAATGAGACCACAATTAACCTCAGCTGGATTCTAACACATGTCCAAACTGCAGAATACTCTATCTGTATCCTCCTTTACTATGGCCAATCTCTGCAACTTCATTTTTAACTCTACTGACAATGCCTGTTTTATGAAGAAATAGATGTGGTATTGCAGCAAGTGTCAGTGCCCCCATTAATATTGTCACATCAGACAGACATCACTGAAATCTGATGATAATCACTTTGAACATAAAAAAGGATATTTAACAAAGACTGTATTACAACAACTATTAAAGAAAAGTATGTTGCCTGATAGAGCCAAATAATTACCTGCATTTGTCTGGTACCTATTTGTAAAATCCATCTAACCCTGCAACATTATTTCTATAACATGCAGAATGGAAGCCTAACACTTCTAAACGTTAAAATATCAAACTTCTAAATACTAAAATATCCTCTGGAATTAAGGATTTTTTCCAGTGAAACAAATTCTGTTTCATGCTTCTTAGTTACTGTTATTTTTAAAAGAGAAAGCAATTAAAACTATGGTGAAAAATTCTTCGAGAGTAACTTTTGTAACAAAAATATGATAGACTTATATTTTTGTAGCAGTAAGATAGGAATGAGCCTGTTGCAAAACAATCTGCCTAAACTAATTACCAAACTAATGAAGGCTAATCATTTCAAACCTTAATAACAGCTTGAAAAATATGCTATTTCACAGTTAAGCAAATGAAGCAGATATTTTTCACTAGAATGTGCAGATTTATCTTTCCATTAGATTTCAAGGATCACATTTGTATATAATCTACTATTTTATCTATACAGTAAAGCAAAATAAATCAAAACAAACCTTCCCATTCACCAAAAATAGTTAGTGGGTTGTAAGGTTCTTTTATGTTCTGTAACAAGTTCAGAGGAGAGAAATGTTGCCTCTCTCTTCTTAACAGTTCTAGAAATTGAGTCTATATGTATAGGGAAGAAGTATTTGGTGGCATCGATAGGAGCCTTTCTGCTTTAACAGAATGGAATTCTTACTTCTCTGACACAGTCACAAAGGGGAGTTCCTATAGAATTCCTGAAAAGAATTAAAACCCTAAAAATAGCTTGGAAGACCAGAAAGAGGAACATATGAAACTCATCAAGACTCCTTCACCTTAACACTTCCTAGGTTATCAGTTTGGCAGGTACACAGTATTAAAATGAGATTATTCAGCCTAAGAAAAAACAACTATGAGTGCTTATCAGCTGAGCATAGTTAACATTTGGATCTGCAAACATTAAGTGAGCATTGCCAATACCCAAAACATCCTTGATACCATCTTATTTATTAGATCATCATCCTGGATAACCACGATAAGGAAAAGGATGCACAATCCTGCTGGAGACATATTCAAAAGATCTGTTAACTCTCAACAAAACAACAATCCATTTCAAAGCAGGAATTCCTTTGACAAAAAAGGGTTTGGTAGATCAAGCTACTAATAACGCAACCTGCTGAATCTGTTGTGAAACCTTTTTGCACTGGCACAGATCATTACAGGACAATTTTCAAAGAAATACCAAGCTTTGCTTTATCTTCATCAATATGTAACTGTAGTCTTCCATTTTTATTTCTTTCAAGGTAATGCTAGGTTTTTGTAATTAAATATCTATGTCTCCACCTGCAGTAGTGTTGTGGTTTAACCCCAACCAGCAACTAAGCACCACACAGCTGATCACTCACTCCCCCTTGGTGGGATGGGGAAGAGAATTGGAAGTGTAAAAGTGAGAAAACTTGTGGGTTGAGATAAAGACAGTTTAATAAGTAAAGTAAAAGCCACGCACACAAGCAAAGCAAAACAAGGAATTCATTCACCACTTCCCATCAGCAGGCAGGTGTTCAGTCATCTCCAGGAAAGCAGGGCTCCATCATGCATAATGGTTACTTGGGAAGACAAACGCCATCACTCCGAACATCCCCCCCTTCCTTCTTCTTCCCCCAGCTTTAAATGTTGAGCATGACGTCATATGGTATGGAATATCCCTTTGGTCAGCTGGGGTCAGCTGTCCCGGCTGTGTCCCCTCCCAGCTTCTTGTGCATCCCCAGCCTACTCGCTGGTGGGGTGGGGTGAGAAGCAGAAAAGGCCTTGACTCTGTGTAAGCGCTGCTGAGCAATGATGAAAACCTCTCTGTGTTATCAACCCTGTTTTCAGCACAACTCCAAACCATAGCCCCATACCAGCTACTATGAAGAAAATTAACTCTATCCCAGTCAAAACCAGCACAAGTAGATTCTCCATCTTTCATTAAAATGTTAGACTAGTGACTACCAGTTTTCTCTGTCCATATGACTCTATAAATCACAAGGACATTAAAAGGGATTTAGACATCCTGACTGTAAAGAGAACTCATCTCAATAATTCTTCAGTATTCTGTTCCAAGATAGGCTTTTATTAACTAACTAAAAATGTTTTAAATGTTTTAAAAGTTGACCCTTGAAGAATAATTATTTCTAGAAAAAGAGCAACTAAACAGCAAGTTTATTTGTAACTTATCAATTAGCTTTCAATTCTACTGTTTAGCAGCAACATGGAAAATGTATTGAAACTAAAACCCAATTTTCAAGCCAAACATCTTTATAGCCTTTTGGGTATTTTCCTTATTGCTTGTAATGCAAGTCTTGATCAATCCTAAAAGCCTGCTCCTGAAGGACTGCCAAACAAAGCTATTTCACCTCATAACTGCTATAAGTTTCTACTCATTACTGCTATAACTTCCAAATGCTACTTCATCTTCCCTGGATGTGGCTCACATTATCTCTCATGAATGACAGGAGACAGAAAAGAGCATTCTATCACCTTCAGGGAAATGTTTTCAGGACTTTTCAAGTTCTCAGCCATTCAGATGTGTTGCTTTGCCTATTCATTTAATTCCAGAGTAATCTCAACCTTTAACCAACTGAAAGTTACCGGATGGCACTGGAGATTCAGAATTGGAATTTCAGGAATACATCATGATTGTTCTCCACAACCAGTAGTGGAAACTGAACCTGATCAGTCAGGGTTTGAAAATGTAGGAGTTAGAACGCTCACACTGTTCTGCACTCCCTGTTCCAAATGATAGAAGTTAAATCTGGATTTACTTTCAAAATTTGCATTTCCCACATACAATAGGATACCATAATAAGGACAATTTAAAGCACACTAACACAAACTTAACAACGGGTATGGATTTTGAACTTCAAATGCTTTCCATGCTTTGTTTTCTTTGTATTAAGAATGTTAAAGCAATTTAAGGTGACATTTCCATGCTCATTAACAGAGGACACAGAGTCATTTGCAAGGAGACAGACAGGTGGTTTATAATTTCCATCATTACAATATTGAACAAGGTGACAACTATTGCCTGAAGGAAGGATAATTATACTATAAGAGAACTTAAACTACATATTCAGTTCACATTCATAAGAACTGGCAGAAAAAGCCACACACCAAAGCTAAATCATCCTTGTTTACCGGTTTAAATTGTGGTTAACCAAATTAATCCTCAATGCACTTTTATTGGTATTGGTTTGTGATTTGCATCAGCTAAGTCTATCAAGTGAATTGGCTATTTGCCTTCAAAAGTATCTGCGCTACCTATTACACACTACTGCAAGAAAGTAGACCTACTTACATTTTTAGAGAAACACCTTGTCACCAGAATCTCTTTTTTGAGATGGTGGATTGAATGCTTTTGAGATGCTGTCTGCCTGGTTTTAACATACTAGCTAAAGAAGGACCAGTTAAGAGGTAAATCAACCCTTCCAAATGTCAAGAGAGTTGATATGTGTCCTCTGCTTTAAACTCTTCCATGGTATATGTGTACTTTTCTTCTCTGAACTACAGCAACATATATAGCTTTAAATATTGCAAATTACATGGATGACTTCAAAGAAATTCAGGCAACTTTGGTATCCCAACTGCTTTGTTGCTTGTGGAGAACAGTGGAAAATTCTAAAACCCCAAGAGCTATTTCTGAGGAGGTTACTGAAATACCATATCGCTCAAAAAAAAAAAGGCATCATTCTACCCTTCTGTTTCTACTTCCTTCTATTACATTATGGGATGTACTCTAGAACTTACGGTATGTATCCAGAAATCTTATTTTCTTCAAATGCTTCACAAGCGTTTACATAGGACACAAAGTGTTCTTCCGTTATGTTTGTCTGTTATGTTTTTTCCATACATACTCCTAGTTATTTTCCATACATGCTAGTATGTATTTTCCATTAGTTCTAGTTAGTTTCCATACATACTCCTAGTTACCTGGGGAGAACAGTTTATTAATTCAATGAAGACCAGCAGCAATATGATGGGACAATTTCTGAGAATATTTTAAAGAACTGGAATAACATTTTTGCAATTAAATCTTCATATGGCCCTTCTTAGTTGATGTATTTTCTTCGAATTATCATGTACCTACATGGAGAGAAAACAACTCCAGGTTTTTCAATATATATAACTACTCCTTATCTACCTGTAAATGACATATCACTGTACTCAATACTCATACAAATAACTAACAACTTTCTGCTGTGCTATCAACAAATCTAAAATTGTTTTACAGAGGAAGCAACATTCTTTTTCCTAGTTTCCTTTCAGAAAATTTATTGTCATTTTCCTCATACTAACTGATTCTACCCTAATTCCAATTTATTTTACTGAACCTGAGTGACCAGAACCATATACAGCATTTCATGAGATTTCTTACCTGTAGCTGATAAACGAAACTAATGGGTTTTGGCATATGCTAGGTTCATATTTGCTGTTTCACAGGCATTCTAGTGCCAGTGGTCCTCCTATGAGTAAGGAAGCATACCATGTCTTTCTCTTTACTTCTGATATTCCCTCTGATGTCTTCCAACTTTGAAGCAGAAATTACTACTAGACCCTGAAAGCATAATTTGTCATTTCACACTATTGAAATGTCACACTATTGAAATATCTCTCTTTCTTTACTTATTCAAGTTGTTTTACTGCTGGAAAAGAGAACCATGCCATTGTCTGAAAGCAGAAAGGCTGAAGTCAGACTTAAAAATAAATGTCTTATAATAAAAAAGCAGGTTGCTTTGACTTAACATTATCATTATTACAAAATTATGCCTACTCCATCTTCGGAAGGACAAATGAAGGACAATTTGAAATGGTTCATCTATCCCCCTTCAACACCAGTGATGAACAAAACTGTTCATTCTATCATTCCATAATCACCACTAATAGGATCTTTTCAGTATCTTAATTCAAATGTATCTTTTGTTGAGTTTGAAGAGCCATTTTCCCATAGCAAGATGCATTTCATTGCACAAATACATCTGTGCATCTCCAACATTCTTATCGTAATATGTGAGGTAGTGTTCCTATGTGTCTTTACATATGCACCTACAGCAGATGTCTATCCATAGTCTTTGAATCATAAGCAGGAATCACAACAAAATGCAAGAGAAATTATGCTTGTCAAGAAAAATCTAGTGCAAGCTTTGAGTACAGTGATCACAATCTGGTTGATTGACTTGAATACTTGAACAGTAAATACTGGTCAAAATTCTCTGGGAGATCAGAACGTTAATTTTAACAGTGCTGTCAGATTTGGCATCCAAAATGCAGAAAGGTGATGTAAAAGGATGATAGATGCTGGAGAGCTAAGAAAGATACACAAAAACAAGATGTGGCTCTATCGTGTAAGTTTCATAATTGAAATAATCCTGTTCAGTGACACGCTAATGAGCCAAATCATCTAACATTAAGGGATTGAGTACATTTTTCACTTTAGACAAAATACAAAAAAATCTTTAAAATAATAGGAAACACCAGAAGGATTGTACACTGGGAAAAAATGGAGTGGAAACGGTGGCTATGAATCTATACATGTTGGAGAGGTAGAATGGTTTAAATAAATTTGCAATTTTGAAAGAAAAAGAAAAACACTTGAAAGAGGATTCAGTTACTGTTCCAGGAACTGTATGATTATTTAGCTGTAGTGCCACACACAGTAGAAGGGATACTGTACTTAACTATAAGTGTTGCTATTTATTTATCTTGTATTTATCCTCTTTCTTCTGGTCTTATTTTAAAAAGCAAACCATAAAGAGAAAATAAGATCAGCATTTTAATGTATTCACTTCTGGGGAAACAAGAAATTAACCATGATAATCCTATATGTGGATTAGAGCTGACGAATGGGTCATAAAAGCACAAAAAGCAATAATTTCAGGTCTAAAAATAACATTAGTTTTGCAAATCATATAAAAAAACTTAACATGTAATGTTATTAATGAGATGCTCAGCTGAGCAAAAACTGTAATTAAAAGTAAATACAAACCAAAATACTTTCTGCAATCAGAAATGACAGTATCTCTATGAACTGGTAATTTATGAGTATGCATAAATCACTCCAACTGATATAAAACACAGCAGAAAACAGAACTTTTATTTCCTAGTTTTTACAATAATATTCTGTTTTACGCATTGTCAGTTTTTGCATCCTGAAATTGTTTTTTCATCAATCTGTTTCTCTACACTGCCTCAAGCAAGATTAAAAAAAAATTATCCATTTCTGTTGAACAATACATTGTGAACCTGGTTCCACAGGTGGCTCAGAATGAAAGTAATCACCCAATATGGTCACAATAATAAAGTTAAAGCAACTCAGCCTAATTTGGTAGGAAAATTCATGACATAGAAAAAATTATCTCATCCACTACTAGCACCTCAAAAATAAATTATTTTTGTTTTTTAGTAAGGAATTTCTGCTTATTATAATGACAAGCAATAATTTTTTTCCCTTCATGGATCTGAAACCACATTCCATGTAATATGTTATATGTATACATCAAGTACTGGCTGGGATTGTAGCAGGATGTTCCTGATATAACTCCATTTATTAAGCCCTTTTATATCTTTAGATTATTATAGTTGATAATCAATACAGTGCACACTGGAAATGATATTTTTATTATTATTATTATACGGGCATTTACCTTGATGTGACCATTTCCCCAAACAAATCATAAATATACCAAAAACTAAAGGGTGAATTCACTAAACATTAGGAGTCTGCCATTAAAGACTGACAATTTAAATTAATTTAGGTATTTCCAGCCTAAATCTTTGTTATTGAAAAATTATAGAATAGATATTGTAACTCCTAAAATTATCATGTTTATTATTATGCTAATTTTATTACAGTGACTTTTTTCCCATGATAAATCAAAAAAAGATTAATTAATAAATTCCCAAGGAAAATATTATGTGCTAAGTACAGTCAGTATCTTTCTCTGTCTCTATTACAACTACCTGAACACATCTACTTCTATGTTTTAGGCATGTTTAATATTTACATTTTAAGAGCCACAAAGAAAAAAAAAAAAAAATCACAAAATGCAGACTTTGCCAATAGCTCTGCTGGATTTTGGCTAGGCTTTTTTACTAGTCAAATGTACTATAGACCCCCAGAATCGGTATGGTAGCTTTCTAGAAAATCAAGCCAAAACTGGTCTCACTCATCTTTAGTTCTGGCCATCTGCTTGAAGCATCTGGTAACTGGGTACATGCACCCACATCTAGAACGTGACTGCTCTCCTGCCAACTATGTGCCTAGGTAACTGCCAATATGTGCTTCTCTACTACTAACATGACAACTGTCAAAAAGAAGTTGAACATGTACGAATAAATCCAAATTAAACTAACACATTACTTTCCCAAGTTACAGCAATAATTTTTTGACATAATTGCTTGATAATGGCAACGATAAATAAGTCACACAGTGAAATCTTTCTAAGGCTAAGAACTATAACAAGGATACTAAAGATCTAAGGACTTAGAAAAGTTATTTTTAACATTTAATACTTGCCTTTTTCTCTGACAACTAGAAAATATAGATGTGCAGTTATTATTTAAGAAAAAATCAAGTAATACTAGCAAATTAGATAAAAACATGAGAATTATATATTCAATATCTGATGTAAGAAGAAGAAATAAAATAAGAAATCAGTTCAGATTCTTTTCAAAGTTTCTTTTACAATTAATCCAAGTACTTAAAATTACTAGATGTAGTCTAACTGCCACACATTAAAGATATCGCAAGAGGATTTGGAATGCCATATTAGAAATTAGAACATAAATGACAGATTAGAACATAAATGGTAAAGAAATGTGCAACTTCCATTGAAATTCATCCTCGTCATCTAACTAAAATTTTCTAACATCTCTGCTCACTCAAAAAGAATACCTAAAAATTATTTTGTGTACTTCATATTAGGAGAGGAAATTAAAAAAAAATGCAGTAACTGATCACTGAAATGATTAGTCCCTTTACCAAGTATCATCAAACAAACTTTTCGTCTTCTCTTGCTATGACATTTGTGAAAAGGTCAGATGTATTCAATGGCTAGGGAGCGTGCGATTAGAAGTTAAAAGCACATGAGAGAGAGATCTACAGACGGAAAATCTAAAATCAAAGCCTGGAAAAGTAATCCAGGATCATGATAGTAAACTATCAGACTACAGTTAGAGGAAAAGAATAAACTCGAGGATATTCAGAGATTGTCATAGTGACTTTTTTTTTCTTGCCCTGTCTGAATCATGAGTTGTCCCTCTTCTTGTATTTAAATTTTAAGCTCCATGGAGCAAAGCTCACGGTTTTGTTTTGCAGGAAGTTAGCACACAAGACAGTGCGGTCCTTATCCACCACTATGGCTCCAATGCACAATGCTGCTGCTGCCACCAAATTAGTAATAGTAACAGAATTATATACTATTTCTGTTAAACACTGTGATTATGATTGACAAACACCTTACTTCATGTGCAGGTGGTCCCATAGTTATCTGCCATTCCATGGTCAGTCATGGTAATCCAGTTTAAAATAGGCTAGGAAATAAGTGCTATATCTTTTCCATCCTCCCATTTTTAAAAGAAGGTTTTACAAAATGTTCATTTAAGTCCATTGAAAAGTTATTCTAAAATAGCATATGTAATAAATTATGACATACCATATGTCAATATTCCTTTGGCTTTCATTTAGCTTTTTTGTTGTCATCACATCTATTTTAAATACTGTATTTTCAAAGCTTTACGATTTATTATATTGCAATGTTTTCCAAAATACTGTGATGTAATTGTTGATTGATACAAGAAATAGAACTACAGTAAGTTCTTAATGAATTGTACATGGTGATAATTCCTCTGATATCTGTTAAAATGCATTAAGATACAGTAAACGAGCACAAGGAGAGTAGACCAGACTCAATTAGTGAAAGAGGAAGGGTAAATCTCATGTAAATTTAGCTGATCATAATGTTTTTCTGAATCTATCTTTATTTGTAGATTAAAGTAACCTCAAAGCACATGATGTCCATGGATATAAAGAACTTTTAATGATGTATAAAATCTTGTCATTCTTATCTTGTAATCGTCTAAGGTGTGAGAATTTGACCTGTTTTACAGTCATATTAAACATTTTAAGCTTGTGGCTTACCCTCAGGCAAATTTATTCCAAGTAAGGAAAAAAATGAAAAGGAGGTGTAACAAGTTCACAAAATAAATATAAATACATATGCTGAAATAATTATTCAGACACTGCAAATTGCTTCTAGGGTTAAATACAAGTAGCTTTGCCATTTCCTTTACATCTTGCACTTAATGCTATTCACGGCCAGCCTGAAGTTCTAAAAATCAGTCATTAGAAAAAAAGTAAATTAGATTTCCAAAATTAGTCAATATCCCAACAGGAAGCCCTAGTCAAATTTTTCAAACACGTCCAGATATTTCAGATACTCACTTTTGAGGTTTTTAACCTAAGACTCTAAAAATCCAACTGTCATCTGGTACTGTCAGCTGCCCAAGTTGAACACCTCAGAACTGAGATTGTCTGAAACACACTGATTTCCAAAACTCCTCATTCATGTTTTAATGTGAGACTATATGTTACCTATATGTAACAATATAAAACATTAAGAGCATATTACAGTGAATTGTTAATTTGTATTTGTAAAGAGAAACAGGATTCTGCATGAAACTCTTTGCTCCAGAAAGTGGAATAAAAGCAAGACTAAATATGCCAGCAGAAATTCTTTCCAGTTTTACAATATCTATATAATTTCCAGCAACCGTATTGGACCAGCTAGTAGAGCTTACTTCTAGAAATATTTTATTTCAAGACTGATTCTGTTATGAAAATCCATTATATTATCTTTTTGTGCTTTAACCTAAACTTGTACTCCTGCCTCAGTCACAAACTTTCAGTACCTATTTCGACAAAAACATCCCACTTACATTTTTATAGAGGAAAAAAAAACAGATTTTTGTGCCAATTCTTGAAATATGTCAAATAAATAAGTTGTTGCATCTTTTTATCAACCATGCTGTAACAAAAAATTGCCCAAGGAAACAATTTTTTTTATTTTGATCATAGAACAAACAAGGAAAAATTGCCTTATAAAATTATCAGAAAGATACTAAACGTTCAAACTTAAGTCTGTATATTTTCATAACATTTAAAAAAACCAAAGAAACCCTAAGTGCTGTAACTACAATCAAGTGAGGTATGAAATGTCTCATGCCCAATTTTTCGTTAGTGACATTTCCAGATTTCTGTCCACAGAACTGCTCAAAGTGGTTATAATGACAAGAATTGAGAAGTGGCTCTTTCAGTTGATGTGTTTGAAAGGTAGCTTTGTATGAACAGCTGTGTTTTCAAAATGCTTGCCACCTCTAAATTGGTCCTTGTGAAGTGAACTGTTTGCCTTATTGCCAGCAGGGCACATTGCAGTGTAGCTGCTGCATTTTTAGTTTTTATCACTGTCTCTCTAACTGCTGAAGTGGAAAAGAAAGATTGCCAAAACCTGACGTGTTTCTTTTCCTTTCTGCCCACTCTGACTTGGTTCTTAGCTGTCTGTTGCTCCAGTGATGAGAAACATTGCTCAGTTTATTCATTCACTGACTGTCTTTTCCAGCTCAAATAATGGTGATACCCTCTTGTAAACCAAGGCTCCAGCTGTCGATAGCAGTAAATGAAACAAACCTAATTAAGACATACCAGTCGTTGTCTACACAAGAGATAATTAGGCTGCAAAAAGTCACACACATCAGGGTGCATTTTTCTAAAAGCAAGAGATAATACCTTAAAAGCAAGAGGCACACCACATTTAGTAAGACAGTAAGTATGGATTGCAACAGGGATGGACTTCCAGAAGAAATTAAATAATCTGTCCACAAAGATTTAAACAGTTTTAGGACAGAAGTTCTAGTACAGGAAAACAATAATAAAAATACTGAATATCATTACTAATAAGCAACACTAACTTTTTAGATGCAGACTCATTTAGACTTTTAAATTGCAGACATTAGGAAACAAACCATACCATTTTATCTGGATGAGGAAACACATGTACAATTAAAGTGCACACAAAGATTTATAAATGCTGTTGGGTAAAGAGTTATGTCAAAAACTCCAAAAGTACGATGCACAGCTCCTGCTGCCACTTGTGTGAAAACACTTATCCTACACCTCAGCTTACTGGTGATAATTTACTGCTGAGCCTCATCTCTACAAGCTTTTCTATTGTGCACCATAGTAGGTACAAGTGTTAAGAATCGCTTACATCACATCAAAAATCTTGAGAGGTCATCAAAACCCACTAACAAAAGAGCTATAATAAAAATAGTATTTCTGCTTAACAGATAATGCTGACATAATTGCATTATTTGAAATAACTTTTTTTTAAGGAAAATATCTATTTTTGCACAGAAACCTCTGGGTATGTAAATCTCAGATACTTTAAATAGTACTCAAAGGAACACGACAAATAACCTTCAGGTACTCTTTGTCCCTCTTATTAGTACCTTTAAAACTGGACATTTGAAATGCAAAACTTTCACATAAAACTCCAGATGGTACAAAGCACTTAGCTTTAAAGCACTGGAACCCATTAATAAAAATTCTGAATCTGTAAATTTAAATTTAATCTTTACTTAGTGTTATCAGTACATATTTACTATTATCAGTATATTAATGAAGAAAGGAAATCAATGCATTCCCAAAGTTCAAAGTATCACAAAGTTAAATGCTTATATTCCAATACAAACATTTGTCTCTGTGACGCTACATTCTTCAAGGAAATTGAACTTCAGTTACAGTTTATAGTGTTGAGTCCAAGATATCAATTTACATGAGATTTATTTTGTTACAGTAAACTGCAGCTCAATTCTCAGTTCAAAATGGTTTGTACACATCTCAAGGTTAGAAATTAATTACACAGACACAGACACAAACATAATCAATACAACTGGTTGGCATAAGCAAAGTCATACTGCATAACTTGATTCTGGGTTTTGATCTCTTCAGGTGGGACCAGAAAACTTAATATCAGCATTCCATGTTTTCTTACCTTCTTTGTCAACATTGTATATCAGAGTCACACAATAATACTATTATAAACAAAAAGACCAACAAAAATGTTTTGCCACTCAAATGGTTCTATACAATTTTTGCTGTGCATTTAACTACTTCACTTTTTTGTGTACTATGTCATATGATGCATACTACCGTCATATGATTTAGTTTTAGGGTGTCCTGCAAGGAGCAGGGATTTGGACTCGATGATCCTTATGGGTCCCTTCCAACTTGAGATATTCTATTCTATGATTCTATGATCTCATAAGCCACCATGGATGTCCATACTACTCCAGAAACATTCTTTTACTCCACACCTTGAATGACAGTTAATACCAAATAATTTTAATGTAAAACAATACATAGATATGCCACTATTTAAACCAAAAATCTTTCTGAAGTGAAACAATGTCTTTTGGAACGATGACTCTGCAGGCTGGGAGAGAGTGTGAAAATTATTCTACAATCTGTTATTCAAGGCACTCAACCCCAGTGAATATTTTACACAAGGCAGAAGTATTTTAACTGGAGAAATAAGAAAGATTTATGCTAGAACACCATATGAGCTTGAGCTGGTGGCTTATTAGCTGGAGCATTCACCAGAAAGAGAAAAGACATCAGATTAAATCATAAAGAAGAAGAATTTCAACCTGGATCTCTCACCTCTTCTTTTTTGCTGCCTTTTGCAGAAAGCCCACTCTGATATACATGACATGAAAATGTCCACTAGTGCCCTTGTTTTTGGCTTGAGAATCCCATAGAAGCTGAAGTACAAACTCAGGAGGAGTATAAATGCAAATCCAGGAGGATGTTGGCTCTATGTACATGAAAATGTAGTAGTTTACATGCTTTAACTGGTACAGACTCTCAGGTATCTGGTACACACATGAAAAGTCCATCTTGGTCCACATCCTATCTTTCACAGTGGCCAATAGTAAATGTCCAGGGAGGCGCAGAAAACCAGGTCAGCTATGTAGTTATGCTTCCCCAGAATACTTTCCCAGTACCTCTACTGAGCAGAAGTCCCTGAGCATCATAGTGGGATTAAAATGCTGAGATTAGATATCTGCAGTAGCAGTCTGTTGAATCTCAGTTAATTTACTATTCAGGTATGATATCCAATGACCTTTCAATTATTAGAAGCGTACATTTTGTATTTGCCACACTTAGAGATACATTTTTAATATACAATCCAAATAAAATTCCAGAAGTCAATGGGACATGTGCTTTAGAAAGTGCACCAAGAACACGACTCATAAAATTCCCCCCCATGGCCATCCTCTTTTCTCCCTACATAGTAAATTACATCCGTGCATTTGGCATAGAATGATTTTTACAGAGATCTTTAGTAAATGGGACAGTACTCCATATAGATATCACCTTGCCTCCTTGTGGCAAAATTAAGAGCAAGGTATAGGCATTAACTGTCCAATGCAAACCTTTATTTTTCTGCAAGCCTGAAGTTCATCTCATTTCCCAGAACAAAGGAACAGATTACATTTTTACTATTTCAGTCAGTATGTCTTTGCATTTCGGTATAAACTGGGCCATTTGCATAAAAACATATTATTAATCCTCAAAACAGCAGAATGTTTTCTGTATGTTTATCTCACACATTGTCTGTTCACTTTGTTAATACACTTACATCTTAAAATAAAATATTAAATGTCCTTAAATGTACATAACACAAAGACTTGCCAAATGTACTTCAAATTGGCCCAATGCTCATATCACTCAACATGGTCCAACACCTTTCCTCTGAGCTGATATGGAATGCCTATGTGGTCAATATGCCCAGTCCTCCTGGGCCTGGAAAGGAAACCTAAAATCCAAATCCTTGACACTTGACTTTTGCAATTCTGTCTATACCAGCAACACCTCAAAAGTTATTTATCAATGTCAAAGAAACATTGATCTTATCTTACAGTTTGTAAACAATGTCACTGTGAATTTTAACACTAGAGGCAAGGGGAGAAAGTGCATAAACGTGTATCATATGACAGTCTTCTGAGACAAAATACAGTTAAAGTTAGTGTGAAGTCTATATTCTGAAGTAAATGAAGCAGTTAATGGGTACTACTTCATATATGAAAACACAAAAGCTTTTGAGTTATATGGCTTGGAACACAACGTACACTCAAAGTAGGATTTTTTTTTTCTCTACAAAAAGCAAGTACATACCAAAAATCTGGAGAGGACACATTTGATGCTTCAAGATGCTAAGATTTCAGTCTTTACTATAATTTGGAACATCAAGACAATCTGCAACTTCATAGCAAATTTCAAATTCTTGTAGAGCTACAGACCAAAGAAATTCCTAGTGTAATTTTTTTTCCTTCTTATCACTCTAAAGACACTTTTCTGTTATTATTATTCCTTGCAATTGAAGTTATTGAAGCCAAAATAAGCAAGCCAGTAATTAAGCTGAATTTGCCAAGATGACAAGCTATTTATTATGAGGTACATATTTCTTTCTAATTATTGCTTTAAAGAAAAAAACAAGTTTTCTTCCTAAACAGCAGCTACAAAAAGAATTAGAAAATTATAAAACCTGTGGATTATCAATTTTGTATATTTCTGTATAAATATCTCACAGGCTTGCCTAAGAATGTTATCATTAGGAATGTGTATTAATCCAACCATTCCGTTTTCCTTTGATTACACATAAATTATGTTCTTTATATTTGTAAATTTCATGTTCAAAAGTTAAATATTCATGCTCTGTAGGATTTTGCTCAGTGTTTACATTTTCAAAGCCAACAGAACTCAGTCTGCTTCTAGTGATAACTGAAAGAAAAAAGAAAATATTTTAAAAGAGCATAAAATATGTTGAAAAACCTCACTGATATATTTTGTTTTATGCTTTGTGGATCTTCATCTTTCTGTAGAGCAATGCTCCACTGGATGTATGACAAGCTACAAGTCTAAAGATATATTACTATATTAACTTCATTTATGCTATCTGGATACCACTACAATACTCTAGGCACCACAGTCATTTGCTTTTCTTACTTGCAATAATTAACATTAGAGAGCAAAAGATGGCTAAATTAATTTATAACTTTATACTTTCTTATACTAATTATTTCCTCTTCTTATATTTTAGGTCATCCTGTCATTCCTGCAAACACTAATCAATCATGGGATTTGAAGTTAATACTACTAAATAAATGAATTGCTTAATCTCCTATGACCATCTATACATACTTCATCTTCACAAAGCTTATCAATTTTATGTCATCAAGGACAGAGTGACCTTCATTTCCACAAAATGCCTCTTACTACTGGACAAGTTGGTTACAAATTTATCACTTATCCTCAGGAAGAAAGTCCTTCACAATCATCGTTTGACAAATACAAGTGTGTGTTTTATCAATTGACCAGGTCATACTGAATTCCAAAACCGTAACTGTGGAATACTAAAGGGTCTGTTACTTTTCTGAACATTTGAGCTAAGATGAAGGACATGCAACTCAAAATTAATTTTCTACTTGGCCTAGTTATCACTGCGCTAGTACAAGCTGTAGAAAAAAAAGCAGACTGCCCAGAGTCATGTATATGTGAGATCAGACCATGGTTCACCCCCAGGTCTGTGTATATGGAGGCTCCAACAGTGGACTGTAATGATTTAGGCCTTTTTAATTTTCCAGCCAGACTGCCTGCTGACACACAAGTTCTACTTCTACAGACTAATAATATTGCAAAAATTGAACATTCAGTAGACTTCCCAGTGAATTTAACTGGTCTAGATTTATCTCAGAACAATTTATCCTCAGTGACCAGTATTAATCTTAGAAAGACACCACAGTTGCTTTCAGTGTACCTTGAAGAAAACAAACTTACTGAACTCCCTGAAGAATGTCTCTCTGAACTCCACAATTTACAAGAGCTTTATATTAATCATAATCTGCTTTCTGTGATTGCACCGGGAGCTTTCATAGGCCTCAATAATCTTCTCAGACTTCATCTCAATTCAAACGGTCTGCAAATGATTAACAGGAAGTGGTTTGAAGCTACTCCTAATCTTGAAATTCTCATGATTGGAGAAAACCCAATAATCAGAATCGAAGATATGAACTTTAAGCCTCTTATCAATCTGCGCAGCCTAGTTTTAGCAGGCATAAATCTCACTGAAATACCAGATAATGCTTTGGTTGGCCTTGACAACTTAGAAAGCATCTCCTTTTATGACAACAGATTTGTTAGAGTTCCCCACATTGCTCTTCAAAAGGCTACAAATCTTAAATTTCTGGATCTAAATAAGAATCCCATTAACAGAATACGACGAGGAGATTTTAGCAATATGCTGCACCTAAAAGAGTTAGGAATTAATAACATGCCTGAACTGATTTCTATAGATAGTCTTGCTGTTGATAATTTGCCAGATTTAAGAAAAATAGAAGCTACCAATAACCCCAGATTATCATACATTCATCCAAATGCATTCTACAGACTTCCCAAACTGGAATCGCTCATGCTCAACAGCAATGCGCTGAGTGCCCTGTACCGCAGTACAATAGAATCCTTGCCTAACCTCAAAGAAGTTAGTATACACAGCAATCCCATTAGATGTGATTGTGTCATCCGCTGGATTAACATGAATAAAACAAACATTCGCTTCATGGAGCCGGAGTCTCTGTTTTGTGTAGATCCTCCCGAATTCCAAGGCCAGAATGTGCGGCAGATACACTTCCGGGAAATGATGGAAATCTGTCTCCCCCTGATAGCTCCTGAAAGTTTTCCATCTACTCTGGATTTAAAAACTGGCAGCCATATTTCCTTACACTGCAGAGCAACAGCAGAACCAGAACCTGAAATCTACTGGATAACACCATCAGGACACAAACTTTTGCCTAATACTATTTCTAATAAATACTACATTCATTCCGAAGGAACATTAGACATAAGTGATGTAACACAAAAAGAAAGTGGCTTATATACATGTATAGCAACGAATTTAGTTGGGGCAGACCTAAAGTCAGTCATGATTAAAGTGGATGGCTCTTTCCCTCAGGACAGCAATGGATCTTTGAATATTAAAATAAAAGATATAAAATCTAATTCTGTTTTGGTTTCATGGAAAGCAAGTTCTAAAATTCTGAAGTCCAGTGTTAGATGGACAGCCTTTCTGAAAGCTGAAAACTCTCAGGCTGCACAGAGCGCTCGAATACCATCTGATATAAAGGTATATAATCTTACACATCTAAATCCATCAACTGAATACAAAATTTGTATAGATATTCCCACTATCTATTCACAGAATAAGAAACAATGTGTCAATGTAACCACAAAAGGACTGGACTTGGCAGTGAAAGGCTATGAAAAGAACAACATAATAGGATTCCTTGCCTGCCTTGGTGCTCTTTTGGGAATCATCTCTGTGATATATCTCTACAGCTGCATCTCACGAGAGATGAACTATGACGTTGGACACAGCTATCTAAAGAATTACCTGAAGAAACAATCCTTTTCACTCAATGAGCTTTATCCTCCTCTAATCAGTCTTTGGGACATGGGCAAAGAAAAAAGCACAGCAATGGAAGTAAAAGCAACTGTAATAGGTGTACCAACCAATATGTCATAAATATGTCATTATATCACTTAATTTCTGAAATAAAAAGCACATGACTGCATTTGTGCTGAATAAAAAGGCAAGAAGAAAAAGTATTCCTTTTAGGAACTAGACTCCTGGACTTTGCTGCTGCTCACAAATGGAATATGTACTGATTCAGCATAAGAGAAGAATTTTAACTAACTGGCTTCTAAGGGTATTCTACCAACCAAATACAATTAACTTCATTTTCTAGAACTTTCATGGGACTTTTAAGTCTGGAATACAGTGAAAGTAGCCAAGAACATTTTCTGTATTTTTTTTTTAATTATTATATAAAAGTAGTGGAACTGAGCAATACCTCCTCCTGTGCTGTATTACACACACTAGCCACGAGTTTTTGCAGTGAACAGATATACTAAGATTGACACATGGTGTAATGAAATGGACAAATTCTGTAGAGTAGACACAGTGAGTATGTGAATTTTTTTTATGAGGAAAATACATTTTTGATTAAAATCAAAATAGTTTTTGGCTTGTTTGTTTCTTAAAAAAACATTCTGGGAGCTCTTGTCTGACAATAAACAAACTCATTCTCATGTCTGATAAAATATTTCCTTACATATTCTCCTGTCAAAATGCAATTCTGAGCACATAGGATATTTTTGCTGGTTTGAGGCTGTATAACTGCAATAGACCACACAATAAATGTTTTTATAAAGGACTTACCCATAATAATAACCCTATTTTACATGTTGCTTATTGTGGGAAGAAGAAGAGAGAAGGAGGGCAGGAAGGAGACATAAGACTGATAGGGAAATAGATTGTTAGCTACTGATAACAGCAAGTTTTGAGCTGCTTTGGTATTTTCCCAGAAGCCCGAAAACTAAATGCAATGTTTAGACTCAGATAATAAAAATCCAATATTTTGTCTTCAGTCAAAAGGGTAATTTAGTTATTAGTAATGTCTAAACTTTAGGCTGGCCATACAGGGAACTCAGATAGCTTGAACGGTTTAAATGATATTAAGGTTTTCTTTCTGGACCTGGACACTTCTGTTTAGCAATAACAACTGACTAGTTTATAAATCTCCTCAGCTTTCACAAAGTAACAAGCAATAAATGATTGACAGAAACATTATTAGTAGAAATGAAATGAAACAAAACAAAAAGAGAACAATGAATAGCCAACTACTCATATTGAAGCTAAAGTTCTCATGGGAGTAGGACTGGGCCCATAAGCAGCAAACGTGCACAAGAAGCTGCTGATCAGAACGTTGATTACAAAAATGACTGCTCCTAAGCCCAGTAGAGAAAAGACACCTGACCATTAAGACACCTGATGAAAAGATGTGGTACCTCCTGACAAAGAAAGCAACAGCAAAATTTTTACATTATTTTGGTTCATATATATGAAAACAAATAGGAAGAATAAAGAAAAAAAATATTATCACTGAATATTGTGCTTAAGGAAGTAAATATTCACAGAATGCATAGGTAGCTTGAATTACAAAGTAAAAATAGAAGTAACAAATATTTCTTGTAAGTCTTTAGTAGACTTTAACATTTTTTAAACTCTATAATAATATACATTTTGTATTTCTAGACTTGGTTGAAGTAAACATTTCTGTGGAATTGCTGACAGAATTTTTGTAGGTAGAAAAAGATTTACTTCTTGTATTTAGACATTAACAGAAGAGTTACTTCTTGTATTTAGACATTAACTTTTCCACTTATTTATAGCTTGCTGCATACTTTCTAAATATTATTGGTCTATAAACACTTATAACATGGAAAAATAATTTCATTTTACTTAGTACTAACGAATAACTTGCTTTCATGCTAAAGATGGCCTTTTTCTAGTTAAATCCCAGGATTTTCAAATTATGTAAAGGAAATTTTCGGAGTTGTTGAAGGCAGAAAGGAGAACCTGGTACTAATTTTAAGCTACCAAAACTTAAGATATTCATAGAGTCGACATGTTTCACTGAAGAAGGAAGTTTACAAACCCGATGAATCGCTTCGCTGTCGCACATAAAGGCACGCTGAAACGGCTCAGAGAAGGGCCGCGATGTCGTGACAGGTTTCAGCACCGCGGACAGCTCCTGCGGCGGAGCTGGTCCTCGAGAAACGGTAGCTCAAATGGGACCCGTCACCAAGCAGACGTTGTACTTGTCAGCAAGAACTTGTAGGTATATCTTGTATTTTTACCTTTGGAATCAAGCTACATTTAGGACTTGCAACTCTTAGAGCTTAGAAATGAGAATCTAATTTTTTTCAGGCAAAAACATCTCTGCACAATGGTATAAAACAGCACACTAATACAAGTCTAATGGGGAGCACTGATAAGAAGACTTTTCCCCCTCACAGAATAAGTACAGGCTTTATTTACTTTATTTAAATATCTCATTAAAAGTTTTTGTGGGCAGATAACATGCATTTTTATAGAGAAGAATTCTCATACGAAACTTTTGAGAGCTGAAATATAACTAGATATATCTCACAAATATTTGAATCATTCTATACTTTATACTGATATCAAATGAAAATATACCTTACATTTTAAGAAGAAATGGATTAACCTGTTGCTAATTGTTAAGATGTAAATTATTTCCTTTATATCCCAAAAAAGAGAAATATAATTGCATTTTCTTAAAGTAGCTTTGCAATCCTCCTCTCACATGACCTTGATCAAGCCATTTTACAACTTTATACCTTCCTTTCTCTGAAAGTATCTCTGAAAGAACATGCTGAGCTTTTGTTTTCAGCATACCAACAAGATGCATCTTCTGTAATTAACCATCATTGAGTAATATTCTTTATTTGTGCAAATATGCCTTCACTGCTATCACTCAAAAGTGAAACTTCAAGAAATACTAGGAAAATGTCCGTAAGAACAGGGTCAACAGTGTTTCTACAATAGGTTACGAGATCACTGAATCTTTAGTGACTCATAGAATAAAATATCTGTGATTTGGTAGGGGTGCTTAACTGATGGGGTACAAAGAAGGGATAGAACTGCGATAATGAGAACAGGGATATCCCTTCAAAGAGTTCTTACTCTTACCAAAGGATCTGCAGAAAGAAATGCTTGCAGATTCAGATTAAAACTTTAAAAAGACATACTTACTAGCACATTCAAGTTAATATCAACATCCATTTATTCATGAACTTATATGTCAACAGCATTACAATTCTTCAGTATTCTGCTGAGGTTTTAAATACCTTTAAATAGAAATTTTACATGTTTCTAACAGAAACGTAAGTTTAGTGATATTTTTTGACCAAATTCTATTTACTGTAAGAACATGTTAAAGGCAAAATTCATGTTGGAGGTGAGGCCGTTTAAACCCACTTAAATTAGATTTCAACATGTATATTGATCAATGAATGGTTGTTTGATCCTTCTATTATATATACTTGTGTGTGTGTGTGTGAAGTACTTCTGTTCTATTAGCAACATGTAGGTTTCTGCAGACCTTTATTTCTTTATATCTGTATTGCATTATTTTATCTACTATACAAAAGTAGTATCTTGTAGAACACATGGCAATGCTTTCAATGGCAGTACTGTGAACCACCTACTATCCACATAAACATAACATCTTTAATATCTACACAGAAACATCTCCCTGATATTAGTCTAACAAATCTCTAAAAAGATTCATTATGTCTCCATGACAAAAGACATTCTTTATGTTAAAATCCCCACAGAAGCCACAGGTGAGCAATGGGATTCTTGTGTAGCTGTGTGTAAAAATGGATAGCTGTTCCTTCCACAGATATACTATAAACCTGAGGGTCCTTAGGAAGTAGTAAATCCACCTTTTAGCTTTAATAGCTTAGTGTATATTTAACTTACATCACTTCACAGACATATGCCAAAAAAATATAACAACAATTTTTTCAGCAAAGTAGAATCTGTTAAAAAAGGGTAGGAAGAACTTCCTAATAGTGGTATAGTATACTTTTTAGTAATCTCTTCATTTACAGGAAGGTTGTTTTTTCCACACAAGGCATAGGGCTAAAATTTTTCCGTCTTTTATTAATTGGGATGTTTACTCTCTTTAATGGAGGTAGGAATTGACAACGAACTATATTTAATTTCCTCAGAACCAGAGAAAAGCATTGTTATACACCTGTGTTTCCATTTATTTAATAGTTTTCTCTCAGGAATCCAATGTATTAAAAGCAGTACTTACTGATTATTCAAACCAGTAGCTCAGAAATAGATTAACTTTATCTTGGCATTTGACAGCAAACCTCATTCTGAAACATGCTACTAATGAAAGAGAGAAGGCAAACATGAGTGTTTGAAATGTCTGGCTAGGCAATACCCAAAATGTAAGACTGAAAAGACTTTTTAATTTAATTTTTTAATTCAGTTACCTTACTTGTTTCTATCAGCTACTAGACTGAAAAGTAGTGTTCTATTCATAAAAAGATTAAGCATTTACTTCTTGGTAAAACATTTACAAAAATCAGTTCCAATATTCCACCAGCTAACACAGCCAAATGCTAACTTCCATATGTATATTTAAGTTTCTGTTTTAGCTACAATGATGTGAAATCATAACTCCAAATAGTAGCTAAAAAACTTAGATAAAAGATCACAGAATAAATGTTGATTTACATCCTAAAAGGAAATGTACATTTCCAAAATTCACTAATAAAATTCATTCTGCTCGTGTAACCTTAAGCAGTGACCTCAAGATAACTTAAAAAAGAAATGGAGATTCTTCCCTCAATCTTGTGCTGGCCAGTAATAAAAGAGACACAGTGGTCAACAATAATCTTATAAAATATTCTTTGTTATCTGAAACCAGAAGAGACATTTCAGAAAAAGGTGCCTCTATAGTCTAGAAAATAAGTTCACATACTAGACAGTACCAGAAGAATTGAGGTTTTAGAGAGAAAAATTTGAAAAGTATCACTCTGTCAGACATAAGGAAGAAAACAATTCTTATTAATGAACTGAATGGAGTAAAACCAGAGTGGAGGTGTGGCACAGACAAGAAACTTTACATAGCAGAAAGTGTATAGTAAATATGAAAAGTTCAGTACGAAAACTACAGAAGACATTTTGAAGGATATAGTTAAATGGAATAGAGAAGATGATAGCCATTGAACACAAACCACTAGGGACAAACCAAGACTAACAATTCACCTCATGCTAAAGATGAGAAAATATGCTTGGAAACAGATTAACAATTGCATGCAATTTTTGTAGAGGTAAGAAACAAGATGACTAGAAACTATATATCCAGACTAAAAAATTGCTGGTGTTGCCTACTGAAGATCATGAGACTTCATCACAACGTAGCTTACAGAAAGACATCTTGAATAAAATTTTTGGGGAAGTGACAGATACAAGTGATCTTTTTAGAGCACCTTTGGGTCCCACTAGCAACAGCAGAAAGATGTTGGAATAAACTGCTAGGTAGGGAAAAAAAAAAAGCATCTTTCTGGAATATCGGTTGACCTTCCAAACCAATTGTTTTGGTAGGTCAGTTGGTTGACGTATCAAATGTGTAATTTGAATAGCTTCCAGTTTAATACCATGGGAAATAATTGGAACCAATCTTCTTGGGAAAAAGCTAAATAGATACTCAGGGAAAATGCTAAGCTACAACAGAAAAAGAGAAGGATTATCAAAACAAGAGAAAGATTATCTAAACATTCAGTAAACATAAAATCAAGACACTGAGAACAAAAATTAACCTAGATGCCAAAGTTTGTGAAGATAAAAAAAAAACCCAACAACCAAACTTCATTTACCCATATGACAACTCTAGAAGTTGGATATTAAACAAGAGAACTGCAATTACTCGTTTATATGGATAAATTCAATTTGAGTTATTACTGAAACTTGGCAAGATTTCCATGATTGGAATGTTAAAATACATGACCATAACCCGTCTAGTGAGAACTGCACTTTGAAACTGAGATCTGAGCTATTGACTTCAGGTTCAATAAAAATTCTGAAGGAGCTGAGTCCTCTTCAATGTTTGTCTTACAGGGCAGTGTGAAAATAATATAAGGTATCAGACTAAATTCTGTCCATGATTAGCTGCACTTCAGTATTCTGAGACAAAATGTACAAGCATCATTTGTAAATAGCATAAGCATACAGTAGAACTAGTAACGAATATTGAAAACTAACCCTATGGTACATGACTGACTATGGTTATGTTACTGTTCTGGTTACATTAAGTAGTGTTTCGTTTCTACAGCCACAGTTTTCAAAAAGACATATAAGGTTAAGCCAATTGGACAACATGTTTAAAAGACTTGTTATTTTGAACAGTCAAGAAAAACTTTAAATAAAAGTAGAGTACATCTACCTACTTGACTACAGTATTCTCAGAGAGATATAAAGCTGCAGTTATATTGAAGTGCCTTCCCATTTTCAATTTGAAAAAATGAAGTAGACCACTCTTCAAAGAAGCCAACTGTAAAAGAAAGACTGCAAATGATCATAGATCTGGACTATTTTTTTCAAATAATGGACAAATCACTTTTGTCTTTGGTTGCTTAAGAGATTATGATCAATTGTCAGAGCTACCAAACATGAATGAAACAAGAACTATGACTGTGTAATTTCTATTTCTAGGAATTACAACTACAAAAATTAATTTTTACATTTAATTAATGCCAAGAAAAGAATATCAATATCTTTTTTCATAAAAAAGGAAAGTATATTCACCTATGAAAAGTCTATACACTTTACAATAGTTATACTACTTATTATTTGGCTAACCATTTAAATAACCTGTACACTGTGATGACTAATGACAAACAAAGCTATAACAAGACACAAATATCCAGTTTCATTTTGAAAGCTTTTGGGTGCATCCCTCCTGACTTTCAGTTGTTGCTCCAAAGGACACCTGTCCTCCTATCTCTTGTAGCTCTTGTCAACCCTGTACGTATGTCTCTGGTATACCAGAGCATCAAAAAAGAACTCTAGATGCTTATGTTTAGGAACATAACTATGAAAGAACAATCACATACAAAAAGAAATTCCATTACATTTCAAAGAAAATTAGCCATTTGATGGGAATTTATTTTTATCTAAAATGTTATTTTACAGTTAATGAAGCTCATTCCTATTTAGAAAAAAAGGGGCAGGGGAAAGGGGAGAAAGTTCCAGTGTTCTTGCAACATTAAAATGGTTTTATATGATTTCTTCAGACATTTAGGAAGAAAACCTTCCATTTTCATTTGCCAAATTACTGTGACAGAACAAATACAAGTATTTACACAACATGAATTAATGAAAAAACTGAAATGAAATGCTGATATGAAATGTTGACATTCTTGTAGGACATTTGATAGTCATTGAACCAACAATTTCAGATTTTAAAAAGTTCCATTGGAAAATGTTTAATTCTTTCTAAAGCTCATCCCACAAAGACATTCAAGTATAATGCTCATCCCACAAAGACATTCAAGACTATAAATCAACAGTCTTCAAAGCAACTGAATCTTTTATTAAGTCATTCCTCCCTTCAGACGAAGCTGAAAACTACAAATGAAATTCCTCTGGCAGCTGAAAAATGCTTTTTACAAATCTCTCTCACTTTTTTTTTTTTTTTTTTGGTCCCTCAGCTTCAATTATTTTTAGACTTTTTTCCCCCAAGGTCCTTTTCTTGGCCTTGATGCAAATGCTCTGTTCGTCTCCCTTCCATGATCCCTGTGGGTCCTTTCCTTATTTCCTGCTACTATTGTTGTCAGACTGTCACATCATTTCCAACACTGCCAGTAAGGACAGATGTTGTCTGACTTAATAAAAAAATATCAAGCAAACATCATATTTGGAGGCAAAATATTTGAATAGTAAAATATAAATATTAAATAAAGACCTGGAATTCTTAAAGAAAACCCTGGTGTAAAACTAATCAGCTAATGAGATGAAGTATCTTTCAAGGAAACAAAGCATAAAAATGTAATGACATTCAGATGAAAATAATAACAATAATATGGGAGTAAGATAAAGCTGAAAGAGCAGGCAATTTGGGCAGATGGCCTATTCCTGATCCTAAAATAGCTGATGTTCTTTTTAACATTACAGTTTAGAAGAGTGGAAAACAACTCCATCTGCCTTACCCTTACGTAGCTATTGTTCGTTATTCATGTTGATGACAATTTCATGCTGTGCTCCAAATAGCCATAATGCTTTTGGGAATCACAAAGCTACATGCTATATGTATTCAGGTGTGGAGAGCAATTTAGAATAAATGGCCAAAAGAACAAGATATTAAATATCATAATAATTGTAGCTTCTTGATCCAAGAAATTTGGGATTTCCCTCACAAGTTGAATATACTGATTCTCTCCTACCCATTCAAAGTATACAGTCACATAACACCTCGATCACAGACCAGTATTTCCTTTAGTAGGAATTCTCTACTAAAATAGAGAAAGGAAAGTAAGGAAAGTATATGGGAAAATACTTCCATACTGAAGTAACTTCTTAGAAGTATATAACAGCCATGGCAAATAATTATATTCTTCCTCACAAGAATTATCCATTAAAGAGACTATCAAAATCTACAGGTTATTGGGTTCTAAGCACTACTCTGAATACAGGACTGTTCTCATTGTGTGTCCTGGTTAGAGCTCAAGTGAAAACAGAAGTGCTGAGGACAGCTGTACATACAGGAGATAGTCTTCCATAGCTCAGTGCTAAATTAAGGGTCAAGGAAGGCTATAGCTCCTGTCCTAGATACTGCTTTCTGCTTCAAAATGTCCACACGAGACAAAACTACTTTCCAAGCCATCATCATGAAATATACAGGTTGATTCCTTTTGACAGTCCAGCCCAACTTTACTCTTTATCTCCATATGTCATGCAGATTTACACTCTTTCCCAGGACCAATGCAAGGATAGGATCCCTCTATGACATTTGGCGCAACATATCACCCTGAGACTGCATGTCAGTACTTGCACAGTGTGGATTTGATCAGACAACATTGTTGCTAGCCAGATAGACAGCTCTCAGGTTCACACAGATAAAGAAGCAAACATGAAGACTCCCATGTTAATAACAAGGTATTCACAGGTGATCCTTTCAGTTCAGACTATTGCTGCAGATGAAAAAGCAAATAAGAACTGGACTCCTACGGAAGCATTCACTTATTTCACTCTCCAGCACTTAAGATGGCCTGAGAGCTAGGTGCCAGAATAAGGGCCAGCAGGGCAATAAGAGTCTCTTCTATCAATAGAAGACAGAAGACAAGGAAGAAATCAAGATGCAAAAATGAACCTATTTATGTTCTTTTTTAAGGACTAAACTCACTAAATATGGTTTCCACTGACATCACAACAGTGAAAGAATTATCTTGTTCATCTTTTTAAGCCTAGCAATTACACCACCTGGATCACTAGACCTTGAAGGATAAATAAATGGGAAGATTATCTCTGCAAGACAAAAAAAGGAGTGAGGCATGCCTGAACTGAGGTGTGCAACAGCATGGACAACACAAAACTGAGTAGAAAATGCTGTTTTTCAAGCTAACTGAATAATTAGGAAACACAAAAACAAATCTCAAAGCTTTCCTGATAGTTAATTAGCTGTGCTTCAGAACCTCAATAGGGAAGAAGGAACATGCTCCTTTTAAAAGCAGAATAAACATGGGCTTTGCAGTGGTCAAAGACAGACGAACCTCAAAGAGAAATATCTAATACTAATTTTGAAAAAGTTGCGATGATAGTCTTCATCTATACACATTTCTTCCAGTCCAGACCTAGATTCTACAAAGAAAGCATTTTAGCATTCATATACTACACTTTACAGGTCAAAGGGTTTACAGTTTTGTCATTTAGCCTGTGAGCACAAGTCAGATTCCTTGAGATGGCTGTTGGGAATAACATTTGAGGGCAGAATCTTGTCAGAAATTCAACATTATTTCCTTTTCTTCCTTCCAGGAACTTCAACCTCTCTCTCACCCTTCACATTTCTTCCATTCATTTAGCATTAATCTACTGTTTGCTCTTACACAAAATCACACCAGCATGGGCATGCAGCCCTCCTTTTTAACTACTTTCTACTTCATTGACGCTTCATCTTTTTCCCAATTTCCTATGAAATGTATTTGCAGAGTATACTTCTCTATGCTATTTGTTATCATTTTATAATTTTCAACTACATTAAAAAAGAACAGAAAAAAGCTGAATTGTTCTGTGGATTTGAGTGCAAATTTCAAGTGTAGCCAGAGGAAAATCGCAACCCTGAAAACTCTGCAGTCTGTTCCCCCACCTACTTCAGCAGTTAACTCTTCTTAAATGATATTATGTTAACTAAAGTTCACTTTCTCTCCCTTGGTCTTAGAAAAGCTGATTAAAATGGAGGATGTCCACTACAGCTAGAGTAATTTGAACTTATTTCTAGTTTGTGTAATGTCTGGATTATTAGAAGAGAAAACAGAAAGAGAATAATCTTATTCATCCAGGCTTTCAAAAGCATATTACAATTTATAAGCATATACCAATAAACACATTACACCAAAGCACATACACCAAAGAGAAAAGTCCCCTGTTGCCCTGAACATTGGTTAACTAAAAGTTTAGAATAAAAGAAACAAAAATATATTGTCAAAAAGTTGTGGTTTTCTTCTCTACCACATAAAGAGGTACATTAGTGCCCACCAGTACTTCCTCATACAGCAAAAGCATTTAGGTGCGTAACTTCCACTGAATTTAACTGATACCAGATTCTGACCTGTTCAGGTGTTTTGGCCATTATGAAGCATGTCCCTGGCTGATCAAAAGCCTGGCCCCATGAACCGATCTATCTGACTGATGGCCCTCAAAAATTTGCATACGCATGGCTCTACTAAAGACAGTATAAAAGCAATGTACATCATTCATTTAACTGAAAACATTACATGTATTTTTAATTAAGACAAAATGGGAAAAGAGCAATATTATTTATTTAAAATGTTTACAATAGAATACTTTGTGGAGAGCATCTGTTTCAGGATTAAATAATTCAATATCCATCAAAGAAATATTGGATAGTCTAGAATTTTAAGTACCAGCAAAGGAATGTTCTGTATGTTCAGATATTATCTAATTACAAACAAAAGTAATATGCCATACAATATATTCTAAATTACTTTATTTTAAGGTACCACAAATAATATAGGTTTCCCTCAGATTCTTACTCCTCCTGACCTAAAAAGTTTGCAAGAGCTTGCTCCTGCTATTCACCTCTAACTATCAATTATCTTCCTACAGGATTTCTTAGGTTTCAGCTTGTCTTCCTCCTCCTTTTGTCTCCTTCATTTGAAAATTATTTTTTGCTTCAATTATCTTACACGTGAAAGTTCCCTGTCTTTGTATGTCATGCAACATCATTCTCCCACTATCAGCATCTCTTCTTTTGTTTATCATTCTGGCACAGAACTCTACTTTTCCCTTCTCAAAATTAATATTCCATCACACTGGATGTGTATGAAATAATCTAAATTCTTCTTGCTAGAACCCTTACATTAAATATGTCAAACTGTATGTATAATAAGATGACTTTCCAGTGAGTAGGGGTTTACTTTAATCAAAAGTGTGGAAACTATCTCATCAATATTCAGAAAATAGAGAGAAAGTCTAAGGAAGGAAAAAAAATATTTAAAACAAAAAATGGTAGATTACAAACCTTATCATATGTTGCTAACAAATCAAGTGCAGAGCATGTAAGTATTACAAATAAAAGTGAGGTAAAATCAGAAACTGTAGATACTCTATGGCAGGTAAGTAAGTCAATGGTAAAAAGCAAATTGTAACATAGGATGACAGAAATATTTTAGAACAAACCAGAAAAGAAGAGAGCTGGAAAAATGTGGCCAAAGAGGACAAATTGCTAAAAGATCAAGTTTGCAACAGCATCAAATCAATAAATATGAGAAAAAATAAGCTGAATGAACAAAGAGGTGCTACAAGTAGTTTTAATGATGGTGAAGGAGAAAAGTAGGGTAGAGGACAGGTATAGGAAAGATTATTGAAAGGAAACGAGTTAAGACACTGGGTCCAGCAGCCCATCCTGGTAACATAAGAATTAAAGGTAGCAAGAGACAAGTCAGTAGTTGGAAGCAAATTTTGAACAAGAGGAAGTGTCAGTATTATCAAAAATTGAGAAAAAATAATGATAAAGAGATGAAGGAACAGCCAAGGAAAACATGTGAGCTTGAAGATACCATGAAATACACATATCGAGAAGTTTCAAATGAAGACAAGACTTAACAAGAATGGGGCAGAAGGACAAGACAGCAGGAGTATGTGCTTTGACTTGGCCAAAATATTTAGTACAGAAAAAAGCTGTAAGAAGCTTGACCTTATGAGTATTATGAAATCAACAGGAAACAATCATGCTTAGGAGACAAATTATAATTTCTGTACCTTATGAGTCATAATTCACCAAGTGTTAAGGAAAAAGTTACAATACTAACTGTAAAACAAGGAGTACAAAAATATTTATTCGAAAGTGAAAAGAAGTAAATGCTTCAGCAATGAAGAAGAGTATACTTGGAAATTCTGGCTAAAATGAGGAAGGCAGATACAACAGGTAGTGTCATTTGGGAGGCTTCATCCAGAAGACAATCGAAAGCTGATAATCCTGTGTTATTAAGCAAAATACCTTCATAAAGAAATCTGAGGGAAGGAGACACCACTGCCTCTAATTAAAGACAGAGCTCAAGGTCCAGGAGCTGCTTAACAGTTTCAATTATAATGCCACTAATAACCAATTAAGGTTTGTGATTTTTCTAAACATTACCAGAGCCACAGCAATTTTTATTGTTGCTTTTAAGAAGCCTCAAAATTCTTTAAAAATAATTAATTCTAAAGGATTAACTCAAAAAATCCATTTAAAGGCAATAACAAAAGACACTGGAATGTACTCAAGTTTGTTCTAAATCATATCCAAAGCAAGTGTATTCCACTAAAAAAGAAGCCAATCATTGTCACACAGAATAAAAGCTTGAAGAAAAAGAAAAGGGAAGAGCAGGAGTAGAGGGGAGAACAAAGAAAACAAAAACATAAAATTAAGAAGAGGAAAGATGGAAGACAAGAATGATTCCATTTAATATTAAGTTATACAAGTTAATATATTTAAGTTATATATGAAAATGATGCAAAAGAGGCAGACAGAATACAGTAACAGAAACTTTTTTTTAAAAAGGATTTTTTTTAAACCAATTTTAAAACTGTTAGTAAACTAACTGAAAACTTAGTGAAAACTTGGAAGTATGAGAGACTGAATAAACCAGCTAGGTGTCTGTGTGTAAAACCAGAGCTGATCTGTGGAGTCTCTGAGGATATATCTACATTTAAAGATGCCTCTCAGATGCAATTTGGAAAGATCTGAATTAGCAAGTCCATAAAGTGCTGTGCAGCACTTCAAAGCTTTTACTAGCTTGGGTCCAAGTGCATTTGAACATTATTAGTCTGACAGAAAGGCACATTAGCTTAATAACACTTCCACCAGCCCTGATTATCTTGGAAAGAACCCGCATTCATATACCTAGGTTGTATACACAAAGGTGCTAAAATACACGGTACTAGCCATGGTAGTTTGGACAACACTCCACACTCAAAGGGTAGTGGTTAATGATTTGTACCATTTAGAGACCAGTCACAAGTGGTGTTCCTCAGGGGTCTATTCTGGGTTTTAATCTGCCTAGCAACTGTATCAATGACCCGGAGGAGGAGACAAAATCCTTATCAATCTGACAACACTAATTTGGAGGATGCAGTCAATATATTTGAGGACAGGGCTGCCATGTAGAGGGATCTAGAAAGGCTGGAGCATTAGGCCAACAGGCTGTCATGAAATTCAGCAAGGAGACATGTAAAGTCCTGCACCTAGGATGGACTAACCCCTGAATGAGTACAAACCTGGGAGTTCCTCACTGGGGAGAAGCTCTGCTGAAAAAGACCTGGGGGTCCTAAGGACAGTTGGCTAACAGTATACTGGGCTATATTAACATGAGAGTAGCCAGTAGATTGAGGAAAACAATTATGCCCCTTTACTCAGCACTTGTTAGACCACCTCTGTAACACTGTGTCTAATCTTGGATCCTCACCCGCCCCCGCATACAAGACATTGATCAACTGGAACAAGCTTAGCAGGAGGCTCCCCAGCTGTCAGGGGCTGGAGCACTTGCCCTAAGAAGAAAGTCTAAGGCAGCTGGGCTTGTTCAGCCTGGAAAAAAGAAGGATTGGGAGGAATAAGTAGCAGCCTTCCAGTATCTAAGAGGTGGCTGCTAAGAAGACAGAGCCAGGCACGTTACTGAGGTGCACAGTAGAAAAATGAGCAGCAACAACCATAAATTGAAATCGGGGGGAGGGTCTTTAACGAGATATAGGAAAAATAATTAATTACAAGGAAAATAATCTTGGAAAGAAGTTGCACAGAGATGTTATGAAATTTCCATTCTTGGATGTTTTCAAGACCCAACTGGACAAAATCATAAGCAACATGATCTGATTCATAGTTGACCCTGTTTTGAGCAGGAGGTTGAACTAGATGACTTACCTTCCAACCTGAATAATTCTGCAGAGGAACTATAGCCCAGAGATTATACATGCGATGTAACCTGCTCAGAGAAGCAGAAATATTTTAGCTGAAATGACTCCAAAGTTTTGATCAGGAATATCCTCTTATTCCTTTTTAAATTATTCAAAGAGTTCTTCTTGCAGGGACACTATAGTTTTGGTAGGTTGTTAGGCCTCTTAAATTTCTAAATTTTAAAACTGTATTCATAATGCAGACAACTATTTCCATACTTTTTCAATATGTGGCCATACTTTACTTCGAATATACTTAGTCTACTTTTTTGGATTAAATTCTTAGGAATTTCTTACATGCCTTTTCTTATATTCTACCATTTGCGATGCTCCTTCTACATCTCTAAATGGTATGATTTTGCACAAATGTAGAGCAACAGACTGTGAAACTGAATATAAGAATGTTGCCTTCTTTTTTTCCAGTGCAGATATGAGTAACTAGCTATAACTAGCATCCATTTTTCTGGAATATAGAAATTTAGAATAAAGCTGTCAACATGAAAAAAGATTCAAGTTACCTTCCTCCTTCCAAAAAAAGTATGAAACTGATGATCCAGAAAACCTTTCCTCTTGTACTGCTAATTATTTTGAAATTTCATTTCTTTCGGGCATGGTTTTGTTCTATACTTTCAGTCCTTCCTTCTTAACATCTCACTCTGTCTTCAAGCTTGAAATTTCAGTTTGATCAAGGATAATTCTCTTATAAGTAAGGTAATGTCCCAGACTGTATGCCTAAACATGCAGTTTCACCACTATGATGACAGTGCCACGAAATCTAAGAACTTGGAAAAGCACAGACTACTTTACAATATCAAAATATTTCCAAAGTGGTCCAGAGGAAAAATTCTGCCCAAACAATGCCTTGCTCAGAGCTTTAGATAGTCCACTGGAAATGCTGTAATTAAAAAAAGTAAAATGGAGAAGTGAAAAGAGTAGGCAGAAAAAGAAAAAAAAAAAGATACAAACAAGAACAAAAAGAGCATCTGAGCAGTTTTTTAATTTATGTAAGTGTTTAGCATTCAAAGCATCCTCCTGATGTGCCAATGAGTTCTAATGATGTTTTAACAACATGCTAAGGAGATATGTGATTTTTTTGCAGCCAGATGCAATTACAGGGGCTTTTATATTTTAGTAAACGCAGAGGGGTCAAAACATTTTTCCTTTTAAATAAAGAGTCAACTTTGTCAAATATTTGGTAAAACTTATGTTAGAATTCTAATGTGGACAACATCCTAATAGGGATAGGTGGAGGAACCCTAATAAACTAATCTGTGAAAATAAAGCGCACTAAATCAACACTCTTGAGACCATTACAGAATGATTAGACTGTTGTCCCTGGTCTGAAAACGACCAAGGTGACTCCAGGAAAGAAACTGTCTCCGCAAACACTTTGCAATCTAAAGGTGATTATTACCTAAACACGTGCTAAGATTTATTCTGGGACAGAGAGGAAAAAGAATTTGGGGATTGTGTAAAATTTACTACGGGATGTTTTAAGCAGAAGGAAGAAAGGCAGGAGGAAAGAATCAAGGTGGATTTGGTAGGATTTGGTGGCTGAAAAATTGGACATGAACTGGCAATGTGTGCTCACAGCCCAGAAAGCCAACCATATCCTGGGCTGCATCAAAAGAAGCATGGCCAGCAGGTCGAGGAAGGTGATTCTGTTTCTGTCTGCGTTGATCTGTGTGGCCAGCCAAGTGTGTGTTCTGCATGGTGTGTGCATCTGCCTATGCAGGATGTGTGCTTAGCCTCGCCACTGACTGGACCCCTGGGACACAGAACCACAGCAACCTCACATTTATCGCACCAGGACAGGAGCACCCCCCTGGGTCTTACAATGCACCAAAGTGGGCTCTAGCAGACTACAAAAAAAACTTCCCTGCATCCTGAAGTTCATAGGATCCAATATCTCTAACACAATTTCTAAGGTTACCCTCTCAATAAAAGTATTTATCATAAGTAATAACATCTGAGGTGATGACTGGTTTAATCTCACAATCACTATATATGTAAATAAGCATGCTTTTCTAGTTTAAAAAATAGCTTCTAGTTTAAAAATATTTCATTACAAAACTTTCCCAAACTGTTTTCACATTTTCTTTCCCCTTTACAGCACAAAGTAAACTCTCACTGCAACATCACCACCACAGGCAATAAGAATTGATCAGGGGTAGGCTTATTGGTTCTGACGTATGCTGACAAACACTTTGACTAGTTTTCTCTAAGACTTCAAACACACTACACCACTGAAATAATTTGCTTTTTGTCCACAGGCAAAAGAACTACCTGTTACTAAAGCGAACAACCTTTGCTTGTACCTTTGAGATCCTAATAACTAACCATTCAAATTGATAGTACCAACCAGGGTCAAAATCTTATGGTGTCCTGAGGAACACACTTAGGAGAGCCACACCTTAATTAGTCGTGCTACCTTTGGTGAGAGAACATTCAAAAAAAAGCAACTGCTTTCATTTTACCTTCTGATATTATTGTGCTCTTTCATTTAAAATGATAATTAATTACACCAATTTGAGTTTGGTAACCTTTTCTCACAAAAAGCCAGTTTAGTAATAGTTTGTTTGACTACTAGCTCTTAGTTCTGTGTTACGGCTGATGCCTGTGATCTTGATATTCTCTCTTGAGCAATTGCCAAAATTTAACCCCGTTACAGACAGTCTAAGCTCTACCTTTATCCCCATCCCTGATATTTTCTTAGCTTCCCTCAGAAACTCAAGGGAAAATATTAGATGCAGGGACTTAAGTTGTATTTAGAGCATCTGTCTTAAAGTCTTGAGTCATATAGGTCTCCATTAATCCTTGTTCCTCAAACTAACAAGTCAATCATGCTACAGCAGCAATAATTCCTTTCTTTTGTCAAGTTCCTAATGATGGAAGAACTTGTAATATTTAAGTCCAGGTTTGTTCAAATATTTCTACTTGTGTAGTCTCCTCCATAAAATCTACTTTTTAATTCTATACTGAAGTATCATACAGGTAAGTGACAAGGAAATCTCCATTCTCTTTGCAGCTTCAGGTTCTTCCTGCTCCATGCTACTCAGACCAGCAAATGCAACTTCTTTAATGTAATTTCATACTAATCATGCACTTAACTGCATCATTACCTTGATGCCTTTCCTTGATTCAAATTTCACATTCATCTCAACTGCAAACAAACCACCATTTCTTCTTTTGAGAGCAGCCCTGCAGAGAAGGACTTGGGGCTACTGGTGGACGAAAAGCTGAACATGAGCCGGCAATGTGCACTCGCAGCCCAGAAAGCCAACTGTATCCTGGGCTGCATCAAAAGAAGCATGGCCAGCAGATCGAGGGATGTGATTTGGCCCCTCTACTCCGCTGTCCTGAGACCCTACCTGGAGTACTGTGTCCAGCTCTGGAGTCCTCAGCACAGGAAAGACATGGACCTGTTGGAGCGGGTCCAGAGGAGGGCCACAAAAATGATCAGAGGGCTGGAACACCTCTCCTATGAAGAAAGGTTGAGAGACTTGGGGTTGTTCAGCCTGGAGAAGAGAAGGCTCTGGGGAGACCTTATTGCAGCCTTTCAATACTTAAACGGAGCTTATAAGAAAGATGGGGACAAACTTTTTAGCAGGGCCTGTTGCAATAGGACAAGGGGTAACAGTTTTACACTAAAAGAGGGTAGATTTAGACTAGCTATAAGGAAGAAATTTTGTACGATGAGGGTGGTGAAACACTGGCACAGGTTGCCCAGAGAGGTTGTAGATGCCCCATCCCTGGACACATTCTAGGTCAGGCTGGACGAGGCTCTGAGCAACCTGATCTAGTTGAAGACGTCCTTGCTCTTTGCAGGGGGGGTTGGACTAGATGACCTTTAAAGGTCCCTTCCAACCCAAACTATTCTATGATTCTATGATTCTTTTTTCTTAACTACTGTGAAAGCTTGAGACTTTGCTATTATAGCCAAAATAATATCTATAAAAAGTACTGATTAAATGCTTCACATTACTCTAGGAAATATCAAAGCTCTTAAAGATTTTTCATAGTTCTTAATAATTTATTTAAACACAATAAGGCAAAATATTTAGTAATTTCTAATATTTTATTCTATTTACTTCACCTTTATAGAGATTTCACACTTCAGTTGATTTGGAGATACTGGTAAAAAAATCCTCTTCTGCAGTTAAGATGGCCAAGTTTCACTTTTAAATTTTTTCCTTTTAAAAAAGCCACTTTAATGTGAACTTTATATATAAATTTTAATAGCCTATAGTGCAATGAATGCACAAGTTTCCAACCCAGTCTACAATACTGTAAAATCAATTGTTCTCTGAATGACTGCTCATATCCACTCAGCATGAATTACTGCTTTATAAAGTACATGGATATTTTTCCCTTGTGCACAACACAATATACTGTATCTAGTTAGAAAAAGGAGAGAAAGATTCATATTGTCTACTGCTTATTCAAATTCTGTGTACTAGAAATCTCATTTTTCTAATTGTCTCAAGATGCTATAATGAACAATTCTCCCAAACAATTTTTATTGTTTGAGCTACTAGTATGAGCTACTAGTTAGCTCATACACCCTTGCTTTCTTCCTTTTATTTAAAAACAAATGATCCCCAGTAATTTCATAGTAGAATGAGTCATTCATAATCTCTAGCCTACTTATTACATATAAAAAATTATAAATGCATATGTCCTGTAGCATACATTATTGTTACTTATAATAACCAGCAACTACTACAAATGGCAGAAATTACAAGGTTGATTCCCACCTTAAAAACGACAAAAACAACAAAAATCAGCATTTAGATTACCATTATATTGTTATTTCATACAAGGACATGTTCACAATTTTCTAATCTTGCAATCATTGACTTTAAGACTAGATACTAGAATAAAATTTAGCACATACTTAGGCATGTAAATGCCTATGAACTCAGACCCAGAGTGCTGTGGTGGTTGCATCATTTGCTCTATCACCTTCTGTTCAGAGTAGAAATCAAGCACTACTATATTCAATATGAGATATTCAAGCGTTCAAAAGATTCTGAGTTCATAAATGCACATGCAGTGTTATCAATGGAAAACCTTACTAAATAAATTTCTCATTCCTAAAAATCAGGCAATGCTTTATTTCACACGCACCAAAAAACCCTGATTTACTTCAGATAAAAGCTTCTTATGAACTATATGCAACTTGGAAAAGCATTCTGGGTAATATGCAATTACTTATTCCACATGTATTGCTAGATTCAACATTAACATTGAAGAAATAATAGCTCTTATATTTACAGTCAGTTAAGCTACCATGGAACACCTATTTTTTTCCTAGATATCACTATCACAGCATGACATAAAATTTCTGTATAAGCAAATGACAAAAGGCAGGAAAGAAAAAAATGTCCACATTAGAAATTAATTAACTGTAATTACATTAGAGAATGGAGATTTTTTTCTAGATTAGAGAGTTTGAAAAGGTTAGTAACATGGCTAACAACAATAATTATAAAATTAACTGCCTTAATTACTAGTCTAAAATGCAATGCTCCAAAGAAGCCTTACCTTCTACAGCACCTAAAAGGATGCTACAAAAATTGAACTAGCCTTTGGAAACTATTTCACTGACATTTAACTCCAGAAAGGTATGAATTCAGTGGTATCAGTTTATCTATCAATATGCAAGCTAAACAACACAGACACATTAAAAAATGAAATCCACAAAAGAAGCAATTTCTTGAAACTTCTTCAGGCTTAGAATTAAAATTAACTTAAGCCAGAGGCAGATCTTATTTTGGAGAGAGTGAGGTTCAAACCCAGCAGAGTTTTATAAATCTCCCTAAATCTTTCCTCTGTTGTTCTGATACAGTGACATGCAGTGGCTGCATAACAAAACAGAGGTTTAGGACAAAAGTATTGCAAAAAACCCAGTGTCTATTATTATCAAGAGGACACAAACAAATGATAATATTTGTTTGTTCTTGGGGATGGGTCTTAATTATCCCCCTGCATCTTCAGCATGTGTTTCATTTATTTATATTCACAAAATGACTACTTTATTGCAGAATCACTATACAGACACTACTCTTATCATGAAACCAGATAACTACCTTTTGTATAACAAGGAAAATTAATGGGAATTTCCTGCCAATCAGAGTTTATCTTTTATTTTAAATCACTTTGTTAAAGAAAATCATTCAAACACTTGCTATGGACTTTATGTTAGTAACTAGCACATGTATTACACAGCAGATATGCTGAGAAAACACCCCCATATTTACCACCTAGTACACATTTAACTTATTCTTGCTTTCCTCTGATGATTGGCATTTATGCCATATCAAATGTATTTTTATTAATTCTCTCTATGTATGTTTAAGTACACGTAGACTCAGATGCAGCTTCAATTTGACAAGGGAGCTACCCAGGCATAACATGTCTGCTAAAGGCCCCTTACTTCACAGTTACCAGCATATCTGCACTTGATGCAATTTGTCCTGGAAAAGAAGGCAGGAACAATAAGCAACTAAAGACAGTATTTTATAGCTGAGTAATTCTCCTCAGTATCAGTGATGCCCTGTGTTCCAGAAGTCAAGTATACATACTATGAAAAGAAAGACAAATTTAATCCCAATAGGTGTTTATAATTTTGTGGGTTTTGAATTTCTTAAAGGTATCTTTGCTCTTGTGTTTCCAGAAGCAGCAATCAGCACAATTCAATTACCTTTCTTGTACCAATCATTATTTTTTACACTTCTCCAGAGAACATTTTTATTCATCTACTGACCAAATTAAATAGTTTCAGTTTTTAAACCCTCTCTTCTCAAGAAAATCTCTCCCTGTATTCATCGTTCTACCTGACTATATGGTAATAGTAAATTTAATGAATTCACTTAGGAACTCTCAGGGTAACTCAGCTTACTACTTCTGTTCATCTGTTACTAACGAATTTTACATTCCATTAGACTGCCTATTCACCTTGGCTGTTTTTCTGGAGTTCCTCAGTCTTCCATGGTACTACCTCATTCAAATAATTCAATATTACATATGAAATTTGTCTTTTCTTCAATAGTACCATTCTTAAACAGCCCAAACATTAGAACAAGATATTAATTTACTAAATTTCCATACTAAAAAAGGAACCCTCAACCTTACTGCTTCATTTATCTGATCTCTCCAGTCTCATTGTAGAATTACTACCACAGTATCTGAGTAGCATCTGTACAAAATCAATAGCAATAAGGCAAATTTAATGGAGTCTGTCACATTTAATTGAGAATACTTAAGGTGTCACTTAGTTTTGAGAAAGTCTTACTATAGGGATGAGTCTGTTATTTTTCTCAAATAATGTCAAAATTTAGATCTACTCTGTCTCTTCTGGAAGATTAAACTCTGCATTATTCCATTTTTCTTAATTTGGAGTAATCTCATAATCTTCAAAATTTCATAATATTTTATTATTTGAAATGTGTGTATTCATACAACTTGTGCTGGCCTGCTAGCTGCATCTAGCAAAAGGCCAAATCCTGTTTTTCTGCTCCAGCTACAACTATAGTTATTCAAAGAACCTGGTTTTTTTTAACAAGGAAGAAAAAGGATTTAGAGTATCAAAAGAAGAAAAGGTTTTGATGAAGAAACAAGGAATTATGACAGAAACTATTCTGCAACAGTAAGTAACGTGAAATTAGTACTCTGATCATAAACTAAAGCCATCACTATTGTTCTATTCTGTCACTACTCCGCACAGCAATTTATAATACAAAATAAGATGCAGTATGTCATACACCAATGTCATGATTAGAGCAATAAATTTTAGAACTGCAAATGATGTATACATCTCTTTTATTGTATACAACAGCTAAATGAGAAAAAGCATCTGATGAAGGAAATAAATCATGTGTGAAATTCTTGTGAAAAAACAATCTACTTGCTTCCATAATATATGTTATTACTAAGCAGCCTAACCAATTACTGAAGCAAAAAGTGACCCCCGTTTATAGCTGTCACATTTTGATTAAACCAAAATATGAGAAAAATCCTTTCTAGGTGCTATTAAATCTCAACTGTAGTAGATATTTTCTAGCTTAATTTCCAGCAAACTTTTCCTGAATCACCCATTTTTTTATTATGGGCTTATATATGGTTAAATTAACCCCAATATAAATATTTTAATTCAATCACTAAAATGTATGTTGCCTCAGTGGAAAAAAATATGAATTTGTTCTTTTGATCTAAATTTACTGGAAATGAATCATGGAATAATTTTGATTGGTAGGGACCTGTGGAGATCATCCCGCTCAAATCATTGCTAACTTCATAGTTTGATCAGACTGCTCATGGCCTTCCCTAGACAAACTCTGAAAAATTTATGAATTTATTGTATCACGTCTTCTTTGAATCCTGTATTCTCATTTTTAAGTTCTTCAGGCTACCTTGGACCATCAGTCACAGGACTTTCCTGTATCATACTGGTGCTCAACTTGCTTCTTTAATATATATTGTTCTGAAGGAAACGATTGTAGATACACTAAACTGTTAGTCACACTAATTTATTTTTCTGTGCATGGGCAAAACAGCCTCTTTCTCTTTGAAAGTACCAGAAAACTCAGAATTCAGCTTATATTTTTCCAAAGTCTATTGCTAGTTGCCAATTTTTATAGAAAGCAAAAAAGAATTCTTCTCCATAATGCTGAGAATATAAAAACATTACAGAGCATTGTCTAGCTTTAAAAAACAGCTGTGGATTTATTTATTTAGGTCATCAAGTGATGAAAACTAAATAGCAATGTGGCTATTTTTATAACAAATTTCACAATATCTCAGGTAAAGTTTTCTTTCCAAAAAGCCATTTTAGCTAAATAGATTCAGCTCCAGTAGGGGTATTTTTGTACTGAATTAGGTAACCCTTCTCAGATAGCAGTAACTAAAACACTAAAGCCAACATAATGTTTACGTGCTCCACTTTTGCTTCATAGTGAAGATAAGCCAGTAGTAACAAAGAAGGAAATGTTGCGGAGGGGGGAATAAAACAAACTAAATCTAAGGCATAACTTCCACATTTATAATGCCCAGGATCTAAGTGTTGGGAATAACTCTTAAGAGACTAGACCTTCTCAAGCATAGTCAGTTCGCAGTCATCCATGGGGAAAAAACAAATAACCTGGATAATCTATAACCTAATCTGGATAATCTGCTGAGGTTCCCCAATTATTTGTTCTGACTTCCTCACAAGGAAATCTAGGCATTGAAGAGGGCAGCGAACACAACCTGAAGCGAGGACGCTGTAGGATACACAAGGGACAGACATTTTGCCTTTTGACTCCATGCCAAATGAAAGCAGCCCATTTTCACACATGAGCAGAACTTTGAAGTAGTATGGACATGTTTTTGCAGCACTGCATATAAGAAAATATTGCCCTATAGTTCTGACCTGTTTCTGTACGGAATGAGCTTGGTGATTATCTTACAACAGTATTACCAGATTTTCAAAGTGACATTAAATTACTGACATAATCTAGTCTAACCTCCTACAAAACACACAACTTCAGTCCCTGAGCTCAACTTCCTGGTGAACTACAGCATATAGTTAAAACAATTTAATTTTTTTAATCAAAAAATTAAAATATGGAGAACCTTCTGTTTCAATGTTATAATGCAGAGTTGAAAGGTCACAATAAAAAAAGAGGTCACATTTTTAGTTTAACTGATTGATGCATATGTTATGAAGAAAAAACTAATGCAATTGACCTCCAAACAATGTCTGCCACTATCTGTGACTTGAAACTCAGTAAAACTTCTCACTGAATAAATTTTAAAAAATAAGACAGCATATCTTTTGAAGAAAACAAATTAAGATTTCTATCTAGGAGAGAGATTTAGAAAAAAGACTAACCAAAACATAATATAGATTTCAACTGTCTTAAAGTATTACCTCGCCATATATAAACAATTGATTTGTGTTATGATTTATATCTCAGACATCACCTAAGACACCACATAAAATGTTGAAAGACATTTTTCCTTTTTTTAATTTAGTGGACAAGCTCATAGAAAACCTTTATTAGATAGCAGTTTTCTTGAGAGACAGAATCAAGGACATCCATTATCAGCAGAAATTCCCTTGCTTATTTCTGCCAGGCATTTTTTTTTGTCTCACTCATTTTACTTTCAAACACTTTTTTCATCCAAGACAACTTCATTAAACAAAAACTTGGGGGGGGGATAAAAAGAAAAAACATCTAGACTTTAAGATCATAAAATGAACAGAAGTATACCTCCTTACCCTTCTAGTAAGAACTTTTTTTTATATATGTAGAAAGCAAGTGAACAGAAAAGTAGGAAGGAGCTATTTCTGTGCAAAAACCACACCGTTTCAGGATTCTGTTGGAGAAGATGCTTTCCTCTCTTCATTTTTCCTCTACCTGAACTGTTGATCTTCCTCTTCAGCATTCTACACTCATTTAGCTGTAAGTCTATCCTGGTTTCGGCTGGGATAGAGTTAATTTTCTTCCTAGTAGCTGGTATAGTGCTGTGTTTTGGATTTAGGATGAGAATAATCTTGATAACACACTGATGTTTTTAAGTGTTGCTAAGTAGTGTTTATACTAAGTCAAGGATTTTTCAGCTTCTCATGCCTTGCCAGCAAGAAGGCTGGAGGGGCACAAGAAGTTGGGAGGGGACACAGCCAGGACAGCTGACCCAAACTGGCCAAAGGGGTATTCCATACCATAGGACATCATGCCCAGTCTATAAACTGGGGGGAGGCTGGCTGGGAGGGGCAGATCACTGCTCGGGAACTAACTGGGCATCGGTCAGCGAGTGGTGAGCAATTGCATTGTGCATCACTTGTTTTGTATATTCTAATTCTTCTGGTATTACTATTGGCATACTATTATTATCATCACTATTATTATTTTCTTCCTTTCTGTCCTATTAAACTGTCTTTATCTCAACCCACGAGTTGGGTTTTTTTTCGATTTTCTTACCCATTCTACTGGGTGGGGGGAGCGAGCAAGCAGCTGCATGGTGCTTAGTTGCCAGCCAGGGTTAAACCACGACAGTTCTTTTTGGTGCCCAACGTGGGGCCTGACGGGTTGAGATAACAACAGATCTGACTGGAATGCATTAGAACAAATGTGTTATAAGCATTCATTATATTAGTTCAGTAGTCGCTGGTCACAATGTTGATTTATTCGCTCTCAAAGTTGGTGCGCTTGTTCTCAAAGTTGCATTATGTAATGCCTTACTCACAGTATATGCTCCCTGTTGTGCTGTTTATCACCCATGGGAACTGGGCTAGAGTTACCATGTTGTTGTACTTTGTAACATTGGCTTATGATACGACAGAATTGCTGGTTGTGAAACTAATCTGCTATTTGTCGCAGCATTGCCGTCATCTCCGTACTTCGGGAGCCATCTATCAGAAACTATTAATAATTACTCCTTTTCCCTTTTCTCATCAGAGAGCCACTCCATGGGGGAGACACATTTCTTCACCTTCCCTTTCTCCTCCAGGCAAATTGCAATAGCTCTTGAGAATTTTGAATATCCTTGGGAAGTTCAAACCAGCATGTTCCTATTGCTATGTCTCCTGAATGTGTTCCAGGTCTTGTTTAAGGTTAATCAGCTCTTAAAGAAGATCACCCAGAGATCTGCTCCGAGGCTGGATAATCATGGGTGGCATGGCATGCGGGAGAACACAGGCAGGTATCTAGAGAACTTCTCACCTCCAATGGTTTGGAACTTCACTCCTGAACAACTACAGGACCCTGATAAAGTGATAGAATAGTTGAAAGGAAAATGCTGTGGCTATTCCAAAGAGGCACAACTTACTGCACTGTGCTGGGCCCTGGCCAGTATCTACCAAACAGTGCTCGATATTATGCAGCACCTTCAGGGGAAGGGAGGGAAAACAGACCAACAGGCACTGCAGCTACTCCAGCCCCCGCCACAGACACTGCAGCTACTCCAACCCCAGTGACAGACACTGCGGCTACTCCAACCCCTGCAACAGGCACTGCAGTTGAACCAGAGAACCAACCTGTGCCGGCATCAGTCGCCCATATACAGAAGAAGAAATATACAAAACAATCAGGTCACTTAGTAAGGGATGAAGATGAACCAGGATCATCATGAGAACAGGAGGAAGAGGCAGAACCAGAGGTAATCATCTGATCCCTATCCCTGAGTGAGCTGCGGGATATGCAAAAAGATTTCAGCCGTCATCCAGGTGAGCACATTGTCACCTGGCTGCTCTGATGCTGGGACAATGGGGCTGGTAGCCTGGAATTAGAGGGTAGGGAAGCCAAGCAGCTGCGATCACTTGCTAGGGAAGGTGGCATTGACAAGGCGACCGGAAAAGGGACACAAGCCCTCAGCCTCTGGAGGCAACTCCTGTCAAGCGTGAAGGAAAGGTACCCCTTCAAGGAAGATGCTATATGTCAACCAGGCAAGTGGACCACCATGGAAAGAGGTATCCAGTACCTGAGGGAATTAGCCATGCTAGAGATAAATTATTATGACCTGGACAACGCACAATTACACAGAGATCCAGACAAAGTCCAATGCACACGACCCATGTGGCAGAAGTTTGCAGAGAGCACACCGTCATCGTATGCCAACCCATTGGCAGTACGGACCTGGAAAGACGAAGAGGCACCGACGGCGGATGAAATGGCTCGCCAACTCCGGCAATAGAGAGAAAATCTCTCTCCCTCCCTACAAGCCTGTGTCTGGGCTGTGGAAAAACTGTCCCAAAAGTCCGAAAAACTGATCGAACTGATCAAAAAGTCCTACTCCCCACTTGTACGGACCAGTATCTCAGCTATTAGGAGTGAGCACTCCTCTGCCCAAGAGAGAGAATATAGAAGGTACACATCATGGGGTATGCTATGGTTCTAGCTGCGTGACCACAGAGAGGACATGAGGAAGTGGGATGAACAGTCCTGGTTTCAGCTGGGATAGAGTTAATTTTCTTCCTAGTAGCTGGTATAGTGTTGTGTTTTGGATTTAGGATGAGAATAATGTTGATAACACACTCATGTTTTTAGGTGTTGCTAAGTAGTGTTTATACTAAGTCAAGGATTTTTCAGCTTCTCATGCCTTGCCAGCAAGAAGGCTGGAGGGGCACAAGAAGTTGGGAGGGGACACAGCCAGGACAGCTGACCCAAACTGGCCAAAGGGGTATTCCATACCATATGGCATCATGCCCAGTATATAAACTGGGGGGAGTTGGCTGGAGGGGCGGATCGCTGCTTGGGAACTAACTGGGCATTGGCCGGCGAGTGGTGAGCAATTGCATTGTGCATCACTTGTTTTGTATATTTTAATTCTTTTAGTATTATTAGTCATTTTATTATTATTATTATTATCATTACCATTATTATTATTTTCTTCCTTTGTGTCCTATTAAACTGTCTTTATCTCAACCCACGAGTTCTACTTTTTTTCAGTTCTCTCCCCCATCCCACTGGGTGGGCGGAGTGAGCGAGCGGCTGCGTGGTGCTTAGTTGACGGCTGGGGTTAAAACCATGACAAAGTCTAAATTCCCTACAGGTCCATTAAGTATGTTGCTAGGCAAACAGTCCAGTAGCAACTGTAAAACAGGAGGTTTGGATGGGAGCCAGTTTTATAGGTCACTACACTGTAAACCTTCACATCATTAGAGAAGAAACTAGTCTTGCTAACTGCAACTATTAGGATTGGTATTCTTTCATTTCTCTGAAAAGACTGAGTCATTCATAGTACACTAAGTTTTCATTAATGAGTATTTCTAAATCAAAGGCATCAATAAGTATAGTATTTTTCCATATACTAGAAGAGTATAATTCTCTACTTATTGAATGTTTTAATACTATCTATCAAGTGTTTAGAAATAATACAGTCATAGTCATGTTAAACATGTACAATTACCATGCAACAGACTTCTAGCTTACTAGCTTGAAGAGCACATATAACATAACAGAGGACTTAACCCTAGTAAGCAGTATGTATTGTATTTCCTTCCTTTTATTTATTTTAATGACAATAAAACAAAGCACACCTATTCACACAAAAGTAGCCAGCTACCACATTATCTGATTCAGGAACGTGCCATTTCTTAGACTGAAGTATTGTTTCTTCGCTGTTACTTATCATTATCTTGAAACTGAGCATATAAACTCTTCAGCGTGATCCTTATATTAATTCAAACACAGAATAGCAAACTGCAGAGTCCTGCTGATGTGACCACACTGCATCACCATGTGGAAGAATTGCTGCTCCAATTAGTACATTCAGAAATAAATAAATATGGTCCCAGAAAGTAGAAGATTTCAGTACCTTTGTTCTTACAAACTGGAATTGAGCAGTGAAAGAAAGTAGCATGCAAAATTGAAAAATCAAGGCAGATCCACAAGAAAAATGTATGGCTTGGACATATATATGTTAAGGTTTCTTTAGTTACCAGTTTGACTTTGGAGCACTTCTGAGCTCAAGAAACAATGTGAGGCAGAGCAAAATAAAAACATTTCCTCTGTGAAGTTTATACATTTAGTGGAAAAAATATGTGTCAAAATATATATTATTGGAACTGTATCATCACAAAAGAAAAGTCATTCAGAAAGCAAAGCACTCATGATATCAACTAGTTCTCCGAGTTTCTCTGTCCTTATTTGTTCACTATCAGTAACATTATAACTTTTATGGTAGTAGAAGTGCACCAATAATCTCCAACCTTTATGTTTTCAGGTACAAGAAAAAGGCAAATGGTGTTGGATACAAGAAATGGAAATGCATAAGCTGAAAGATCACCACTGTCAAAGGTACAGAGATTTAAGCAATGACAGTAATGCCAGGGATTTCTCATCACTATTAAGTGCAGGGAAAATAGTGGCAACATTTTTCCCAATTAAGCCCTAGACAATCTTTTGTATCCCCTAATTTGTTGGTCCTTGTATGATTTTTCTCAGTCTTAACATGATACTCTGTGTGTATTTACGTCTCTAGAAACGCAAAAAAATTTCAAGCAAAGAAATTTATTTTTATAACATTACTATAATATTGAAAGGTTTAGAATTTGTCTACTTATCCTGTCAATTCTTGAGGAAAAATATCATCAAAGATATCAGCATTATTTAAAATCTCTGACGCATATATGTTTGGGCTTGAACAGGCAAGACGGTAACTTACGCTTGCAGCTTTACAAACAACTTCCTTGTGTTATTTGGGCTTTTTTTGAAGCAAGATTAGCAGAAGTAACTCATGACCTCTCACTGATTCTACTCAAGAAAATTCTTATATCCATCCTATGTACATAAACAAAGATGCCGGAAGGGCTCATTAAAGAACCCCCTTTTACAAAACCCTGAGTGCTTAAAAAAGCAGTTTTTCAACTGCTCTTAAAAACTTGGCATTATAATTTGCATTCAAAAGACAAAGATTAGGTACCAGATACTAGTAAACCCTATGTTGATATAAACCTCAGAACTACTAGCAAATTGTTAAACTGAAGGACAAAGCCTGGTACCTGACATTTGCTAGTTTTATGGGAATTCTGTTAAGAAACTTGATTTACATGTTGTGATGAAAAAGCACCATGGCATTTGTCTCTTAATGTGCACTTAACAAACACAACCATCAGACTGTTAGTGGTGCATTTCTTTTTTTTTTGTAGACAATTGTCTGGGCGCTGAGGGCACTCAGAGGCCTTAATGTCCCTGCTTGCCTCCCCTGGGGTTTCCCCGCCCCCCCCGCCCACGGCCCATGAGCCCCATTTCACCTCAGTCTGGAACCATGTGCAATGCTGTGGGCAGATGTCCCTAGCCCTCTCACATGGGTGGACTTTGGACCCCCACTGTAGCCTGTCTCCAGCCCTGTCTCTGGTTCCATCAGCTTTTGCTGCTGATGGGACTCCTGTGATGGCCCCTGGCCCTGGCTCATCACTTGCTGTGTGTGGGGCTGTCGCTAGACCCTGATACCAGATCCTGGCTCTGCTCCCGTGTTTGCACCCCTCCGTGAGAGCACAGGGTCCCCTTGGCTTGTCCCCCTTGCAGACCTGCCCTGCTCTTGCTGCTCCCTGACAGCAGATACAGGAACATGCTTGTGTTAATTAATGATTTTCCATGAATGATGAAGGCTTTGCTCTTAAGCCTGGACATGGGGTAGATCATCCCTAGTCACAGTGGAAGCTTAGAAAGTTCATATGCAAACAGCAAACAGGTGCCTGTCTTGAACTGAACCAGATGTTATTTTCTTATTCATGCATTTATGCACCAAAATATCTTCTGAAACCTGGCCATCAGTTATTTGCTAATTCATGTTTTTTAACGGACTAAATAATATTAAACACTCTATCTGGCTGAGTTTTCCTGATAATTTTTTTTAAGTTCACAGAGATACTTTCTTGTTTCATTAATATTCTTGTCTCCACTGTTGCTACATCAAGAAAAAACCAAAAAAATTTCATAAACATGAATTCATGAACAGAAGTTAGAAGTTGTAATGAGGCAGTCCCTTTTGTCAGAACTCGAATAGCCTGAGTAACCTGTGAAGTATGTCCTCATTGAAAATCATACCAATAACTAAGGAATTAAACAACTCATTTCTGCAGATACGCAGTCTACTTTTTTTGGTACACACATAATACGCATAGACAAAACACATATCATGAATTTTTTGCAAGTGATTTTCTGCTGTCAGTGCATCACAGAGATGCCTAAAGTAGTTCTAAGTGGGCTAGCTCGGTTGCTGAGATAGCATAGTCATGTTAGCACAGACACTGCATAATGTACTCAGACCATTAGTTGTAATACATTTTTTAAGATAGTGGTATATTTAGAAATTATTTTTTATAAGCTATATGTACCTAAAGAATCTCAGTTGCCTCAAAAAGGCAATCCCATTTTGGAACAGAACAGGACAGGAAGGAATATGATTTGGATTCGTGTAAAGAAATAACCATATCTTCTCTAGACAAAAAGGATAATAAGTAAAACATACTTTAATAAAGTGTAATAGATGAGAACCTTTACATGCTGCAACAGTAAATGGAGTACACTGTTACTGTCTAGCGTATGGTGCCTAAATCAATAGAATTTAGAGGAAAAACAGCTTTCTAACAACAAACAGTCAAACGCACTTACCTAATCAATATCAGAAGTAATGAATTTACCATGCACCTCATATTTCTAAAATGGTCTTTATGAAAGTTTAGAATTATTATACGCTTTAAATCAAACCACAACCTAGTATTTTAAAAAAAAAATTAGATAATAGATGGAAAGACTGAAGATGCATTAAAACAAAAACAATGCACTCAAAATGTTCAAACCAAACACAACAGTTTATACTACCTAATTACATCAATGAGCTTATCATTTTTAAAAATTCCGTAGATGCTACAAAGAAATTTAATGGAAATTTAAAGAAAAACAATCCTATACCACACACACTTTTGTTGGAAGTTAAGAGCTACCTTAACATTGTGCTTCAAGTTCTAAAGAATATAACAGTCTCTCTTCCTTAATTGCATTTTTAGATATTTCCTCCATTCATCACAATCAAATCAAGTAATAACACAAATTTGTTTACTGTGTCTGCCCACCAAAAAAGTAAACTTCACTACATACACACTACTCACTGCTGATTAAGCAGTTAAATTTTATCTTGGTCCTCTTCATAACAGGCCAAATTAAAATCTTCTTCTCACAAATGTTGGCCATGTGGCAATATGAGGGGATAAGCCCATCACTAAGTGCTTTTACTTGTAGATGCAGCTCTGAAAATCACAGAGATTAAGCTGAGTTAAAAGTTGGAGACTTGTAGCCATGTTTTATAAGTTTCAAATCTCACCAGAAATGAGATTAAAAAACAATTATGTTTGCTACATGAAATGATAAAGTTGGCAATACCAGACAGAAGTTATTTTTAATCTGTGGTTGTTTTCATTTTGGGGCATATTTGGTGTTTTGTTTTATTTTTTAAAAGACAATTTTTATGCTTACCAATTTCCATATTTAATAACATGAAAACATAGCAAACATATTTATTTGTAAAGCCTTGAGGTCATCCTGACTTTGCCAGCTGCAAGAGAAACTTAATCCAAGCAAAAACTGAAGTGCTTTTAAATGTAAAATGTGCTTGCTTTCACATGAGCAAGCAGCCCGCAGGTAAAAAATGCCTGCCACGGACTCAAAAGATAATGGTGGAATTTCAAGCTCTCTTTTCAGAATATTTGTAACTAAATTTGTTGATCAGAAGTCCACTGAATATCATAACGAACCCTATTATAATATGCAATGGGCACAGATGTGAGATCTGACAACAAGATGCCATTTTCCTGCTCACATTTTTTTTTAATTAAAAAATGTAACCATTTCCTCTCACAGCTGATGTTATGCTGGGTAACTTATATTTTGTGAAAATGCAGAAAAAGGAGGCGGGGGGGGAATGACAGAATAACGATATCACGTTGCCTAAAGAATGTTTTTGGCCTGAAAACATTAAGATATTTTACAAGAGTTCCCACCATCACTGTGAGCATTGCCGGCTTGGACTGAGCATTTCTGAAACTTAAAGCTGTTACCATGTAGATTTTAGCCTACATAAAATTAGACTGAGTGGCACCATCAGTGAGGAGACAGTGTAGATAAAAGCCTACAAAACTTCTAACTTAATTGAGAATATCCAAAAGCACCTAATCTTTCTGGCAAACAGATGGATGCAGAGGTGTAGCAGAGAGAATATACAGCCATTAGATACTGACAGGCTTTCCTTGTTTTCTGTGCTCCAGACCTGAACATAGTATGATATTGCATTTCCAGTCCTGCATCACTGAAAGACTTCAGTCCATGAAGATGTAAGTATAACTTTTATACCATTAAGAGCCCTTTAAACCTGCCAGCATAGCACAGACATTTTTAGTGTATGCATGCACTAGGCTTCACAGATTTGGACTATCTGAGGTGCTTGGGGTTTTTTCTTGAGCTCCATCAAGAAGATACTCTAAGGTTTTCTTAGGCATTTACTATTCTTATCTGAACTTAAGACTTCTTCATTAGTTAATTTATATTTTAACAGCTATATAGTTGGTTGAACAGAACAGGAGCCTTTGATATTTATGGTGCCATATTATTTTTGTTCACTCATAATGGACAGCCACCAGGAACTAGTAGATATGGTTGCAAATCAGAAATGTTCCAATAATGAATTCTTTTCATAAGTCCTCTTAAATGCAATTGCTAGAATTATTTCACCCATAGTTCTTTGCCTTCTGTTATTCAGCAGATGTTAAAAAATTCAAAAAACCCTAATCACTGACTGAAAACTCAATGAGTAGTAATTAATGATTACAAAATCCAAGAATTTATACAGTTCCTTTAAAACTATAATCTGGATAAAGAATGAAAACACACATTCAAAGAAGTATTCCATAAGTGCATTGCTAAAAATATTTAAGAATGTTTTTAAATTAATTAACTGTTTGAAATACATGCCTTCATTTCTGGATACCAACCTTTCTTCTCCTCATTTGTTCCACCTAGTCAAACTTAATGCTGGGAAACAGATCACTAAGTAATAATTCACCCAGGTAGAAAAACACTACATGGATGAGTGTGTGTTTCACTACACTAACTTCAGGGTTAGTTACATATGACTGAGGCATGAATTCCACAAAAGATAAAATTTTTCTCGCCATTGATGAGAAGGAGGATAGCACGTAATTTTATTCAGGATCGTCTCTATGCACTTATACTATTCAAGCAGTACATTTAATTCTTGCATGGTTGAGAAAGTCCGAGACACACAGATGGAAACTCAGCAGCTAGACAGAAACAGTAAAATATCAAAGGTACACTCAGGTTAGATCACAGTCTTCTATAGATCTTTACATTCTATACAATACGTAAGAAGAAAAATCTCTCTACTCAGTCAACATTTTCATTGACTTCAGTGGGATAGCATTTCATCCTGAAAAATTAATATTAGAGGAATATACAGTTCCCTGGTTAGGTAGCCCAAGTTCTATACACAGATCAATTTCCCCTTGGCTACCATTCCCTGTTAGTCATGCCTCCTAGCTGACCCATCAGTAAAAATGTCAGAAACATTTCACTCTGCCAAAATAATTCAGAACTGGATCTCTCTTCCCCAACCTGTCCAATTCTTCACACTCTCCAGCCTCACTCTTTCCAGCCCAAACAGGCCTCAGCCTCTAAATCCAGCCAATCCACACCAAACAGATTTGCATTTGTATTTTAAAAGCTGATTTCACACAGACCTTAGATCATATGAAAAATGAACTGTTTAACCTTTTGGTAGTAGGTGTTGGCAGCACAGTAAGAAAGTTTATTCTGCTTGACATATGTGTACTATGACTTTACCAGAAATCAATTTTCAAGCAAGACTTCAAAAAACTCTTGCTACATAGGTATGCATAAGGGAAAATTCCTATCAGTTCACTTGCTAAGATTTTTTTCTGTGGTTACACTGAGCAGAAGCCCAATTGATTTTCTAGGAATCTGGGCATTCAGAAACTTCATATGAAGACAGATATGAGTTCAGATTACAAAGTTGAAATTTTTTCAAAAAAGTATTAAACATACTGAGTATTTCTGCATTAGAGACTACAAAATTGATTCTGATCTAAATCTAGGTATAGAAAAAGTAAAAGAGGAATATGTCTAGTCAGAGTGAAATTTGTCTGACTTAAGGTACCAGAAAATTATCCATGTAGCCATGAAGATCATTGTCCTGGCAAACTTAAACCTGTTTTTTTTGTAATTCATTCCAGATACTCTGCCAATAAGGATCCACAGTTGCTACATTTTCAATAAACTCCCAGGGAATCAGAGTTTCAAACCAAACATTCTCCTATTTTTTGCAATCCAATCCTTGCATGACAAGGAAAAAGGACTATGAAATTAAAGGTTCATAGCCAGCAAAAAGAAACTCCAGTATTCCGTTTTCATTTTCCAATCTGAAATAAATATAAATATGAAAAATCAATAAATAACTAACAAAGAACAAAACATAATATATCTTTGGCTTTTAAAACTATTTTATCTCTGATGTTTTAATTTTCTTCTTTAAATTGAAGAACAACAAAACTATTTTAATATTATCTTGTGAGATACTATGTACTGTATCAAGTACTGCAATACATCTGCTGACAGAAATGAGACTCCTGGGGTCACCAGTAAAGAGAAAATTTGCAGTATGTGCTATCTATAAAAGTGTAATCAAAGAGAATATTTTATACAGTCAGAAATAACTTCTTAACATTTTGCACTCAAGCAAAACAGTCTAAGCCTATATTTTCTAACCTTCTAATGATTCTTGACCAGTGCAGGTAATTTTATGAAAATATGTTAAAGCTACTATATTAAGTCACTTTAGTAGAAGTAGGAAAGGCCACAGAGTAACAGTTAAGGGTAGCAAATTAAGCATATTTTTATTAGGTTACCTCTTCTTGTATTCTTTTACAGGGCACTATAATATTAAAATAAAATAGGACACTGAAGGAGTCCCTGAATGAAATTTTCTCATGATACCTCTCTACTACTGTCATTCAATATTCCCTCCCTGTGACTGAGAGAATTAGCAGATTTGAGGTTTTAATACTAGCCCATATAAATGATTAACATAAATGATATAAACTATTTTCACTCTTTCCTATACAGTGCTCCAATATGATTCTCATTACTCTATTTGAGTAAAGACAAATACTTGAAAAAAACTGAAACCACCACCTGAAAAAAAAAATAAATAAAATTGTATGTGAGATGCAGCATACTTGGTAAAGCTGCCTATTCCACCTCAGCATCAGTAAAGAGCTGTTGTTCTCTTCTTCAAGACTTTTCTTTCTTGTAAATGAAGCCTTCTAGTCTGAAGTAACCTCAAGAACAAAAGACACAAGTGAAGATCCCTAGAATAAACTAATTTCTCCAAATTGTTTCAAATCTTTTCATTATTTCTGTCCTGACTCAGTTATCATGCTATTAATATTAAAATGTATCGCAACTTCCAATGAGAGAATCTTTGAAGCAACTTTTATAATAAACCATGATACTTTTTGGAAACTGTATACTATCAGGTTCCCAAGAGCCGAAAACAGTTGTGAAGTAGCTCTGCACGTTAAGAATAAATTTCAGGTGAACTTGAGTAGTTCTTTCATGGTGGATATGAAGATAAAGCTCAACAGTCCTTCCTGCCATAGATCAAGATTGTTAGCTTTACAAATAATACCAGGTGAAATTAGCAAAGTCAGATAGCAAAAGATGAGGAACCTAAGATGTCTTTATTATGTTTCAAATATATCTTGGGAATCATACTTGCAACTTCTTTTCTAACCTGACTAGACTAACTGGAGTTCAGATGCCATGACATCTATATGAATATCACTAATATTATTTAATCTAGAGAAAAATGATACCTTAAAACATATTACTTCAACAATAGCAGGAATTGACTTGTTTCCTGGTTTCAGCTGGGATAGAGTTAATTTTCTTCCTAGTAGCTGGTATAGTGCTGTGGTTTGGATTTAGTATGAGAATAATCTTGATAACACACTGATGTTTTTAAGTGTTGCTAAGTAGTGTTTATACTAAGTCAAGGATTTTTCAGCTTCTCATGCCTAGCCAGCAAGAAGGCTGGAGGGGCACAAGAAGTTGGGAGGGGACACAGCCAGGACAGCTGGCCCAAACTGGCCAAAGGAATATTCCATACTATATGGCATCATGCCCAGTATATAAACTGAGGGGAGTGGCCAGGAGGGGCGGATCGCTGCTTGGGAACTAACTGGGCATTGGTCGACGAGTGGTGAGCAATTGCATTGTGCATCACTTGTTTTGTATATTTAATTCTTTTAGTATTATTAGTCATTTTATTATTATTATCATTACATTATTATTATTTTCTTCCTTTCTGTCCTATTAAACTGTCTTTATCTCAACCCACGAGGGTTTTTTTTTGATTCTCTCCCCCATCCCACTGGGTGGGGGGAGTGAGCGAGCAGCTGTGTGGTGCTTAGTTGCCAGCTGGGGTTAAACTGCAACTTGTTAGCAAGTGAAAAAGGATAACATTAAATATTCAATGATGATCATTGTCTCTCTGAATTTTTCTTCTAGCAACTGCCATTCTTTGGGAGAAGGAAATCCCAAATATCAAAACACTGCAAAGCAAACATGCTAAATACAGTTAAGTCCTCCTCATTAAAAGCTTTTTGGTTTTCAAAGATCTTCGTGGAAAAAAAATCAAAGAAAAATATTAACATAGGTAAAGTGGAGTTATTAGAGAAAGGCTTATTCAGCCAAGAGCAGGCAATTTTTCAATATGTGTTTCACATTTTTAGAATACAGAATTTAAATAAATAAATTTAGATAAATAAAATAAACATTTTAAGGTGTCGGTTCCCTTGGGCTACCATACGTATCTATTCCTTTACACTGAAGAGTATAGCCTTCCTTAGAAAGCAACTGCTTTTGTTTAGAACTCAGCAAAAAGGAATTTTCCTTCAAGACTGGGATAATAGGCATCAGCACAATATTAATATCAATACAAATACTACAGAGGCTGATCCATCAGCCTTCCAATATGTCCTGATTTTGGTGGGTTGGGGAAAGAAAATACAGGATACACAGGTGCTTTGCAGATTAGCTAATATAAAAAACAAATAATTGTCCATTCAGAGTTAATATCTCTTTCTATTTACAGCATTGATAATTCAATATTCATTTTATTACGTATAATCCAATTTTTAGAAGATAAATTATTTAAACTAAATAATGAAACAAGAATCTTGGCTTTAATTAAAAAAAATTCCATTCCTCCTCATTAAAAAAAAAAACAACACAAAAAACCAAAAACAAAACCAATCAACCAACTTTGGGGGGAAAAAAAAAAGGCATCTTGTATCCTTCAGGAAGCTAATTTCATGGTTCTCCAGGAGCATTCTTGTGATTTTTGAATGGTTGGGGCACACAGTATTCTCTCAGTCAGCAGAAAGGCACAACAGATTTTGATTTATGGCTTGTTATTACTGATTGTATGGACTCTAACAAATAGAAACTGAAATAATCACCTGCATAGACACTCACACTGTATAGATGTTTAATCTCTGTATGTTAGAGAGCTGCTAAAGACAAAACACAGTCCAGTAATCCAAAGCATTAGAACTCCCTAAAATAATTTTTAAAAAGGACAATTAATGATTTCTTATCATCAAATTATTTTCTTTTTTTTTTAATTAAATCAGCATCCATAGAATTTCCAGTTGTTTTGTATCTCCTATTTGAATTATCATCCAAATTTGCTTCCTAAAGATTGATGAAGAAAGTACAACACTTTAAAGATCTAGATATAGTCATGGTGTTGTCTGAGAGGGAGAGGAGAAGGCTACAAAGTCTCTTCCTGCCTTGTGATGTAAAGCAGATGTGAGCTAGAGCAGAAATAGCATGGAGCAACTTCTCCCTCCCTCTGCACACTAGTAAGTCTGCTCCGCAAATACAGCTGTTTCAAGAAATACAAAGTGGACATTTGCAAAGCTAAGAACACTGCCAATGTAATGAGGTAATGAAATAATTTTTGTTTTTCGTTATATGCAGCTAGGCAAATTATTTCAGAGAATGATTTTTTTTTTTTTAAAAAAGCCATGATAGCAAGGATGAACCATCTTTTGAAACGCAGAGCTGAAAAAAGGCTATTATTTTCCTGTCTTTATCTCCAAAGTAATGGTCTCTTCCATCCATTAGGACTTAAATACATCTGCAACCTCTCATTATGGAAACTCAGGAAAAAGGATCATGAGTCAGTAAAAAAACTTGATAAGGTTAAGAAAACAGAAGGAAAAAACCAACTATGGAAAAAATGCAAACTGATATAAAGATTTCATGCCAACTTAAGTATCTGGATGACTCAGTTGAACATCATACTGCAATTTGCTCGGCATTTACAGTTTTGGCTCCCTATATTACTAGTACAAAATCATAGACAATCATGCAGCAACAAACATGCACATACCTATTTACAATGCATACCAGCAATCTAGCTGTATGGTGTTGTCTTTTCCACTTAGTGAAATTTATTTCTAAAACATCCACTTAATACTTGACCTGGATACTTAAACTGCTGTATTTTCCTGTATGTCTGACCAGAGTTATATTTAGCCATCATCAAAGAAGGCCATTACTTGGGCTGTCAGGCTAGTAAAGGCAACAAAATATGACAGGAGGAGAGCAGATCTGAAGCATCACCCTCCCTAAGGAGGGCACGGTGCTGACGGTAATGAAACTAGCTGGCAGTTTGTGGAGCACATGCTTGTGTAGCTGCTTTCCTCTAGTCCTTCCATAGCCCATGGAGAGAGTTGCTGAGCAGGCAGTGAGTTGCCCAGTGGTCACAGGGACAAAGTGAAGCACCTCTTATGTCCTCTTCTAATCAATGTCCCTACATTGTTCAAAAGCATGGGGTACAAAGATCTGACACTTGCAGAGCCTGGGATACAGCCAAGCAGAGCTGGCTTGTTGCTGGGGCAGTAAGTTCACTTAAAAGAGGCCATCGTGCTAATGGGCAAGGGAGGGAGGACAGAGAACAGCAGCTGTTCTGCTTCAGCAAAATTTTACTATTCATTAGATGAAGGCAAAATAAAGCATTTTATCTTTGCTCTCAAGGGGACAAAATTCAATTTTTCCAACACTGCTGAGTAGCGCTAAGATGTGGCACACCTAAACTAATGAAGTCAAGAAAACTGTTGCATTTTTAAAACACACATTATCTACACTTGGCTAATATCCTATTCAGTGATACTTTGTATCACTGTATAATTACAAACCTATAAAATCTCCATTAAATGCACACCAGTAAACATTTCTTTGAACTGAGTGAAATAAAGCATTTTGATGTATGCTATTCTCAGCATTTATCATAGATATCAGAAATATATTCAGTAGACTAGATTACAAAAAAGTCGTAATTCCACAAGAATCAAAGTAACAGGGCGCTTAATTGCCTCAGACCAATAAAGGAAAAATGATGGCAGAATCAATTAAAAATATATTAAACAAATGTATTTTAGGTGGCAGCACCCCACCTTCATTTTAGTGCATATTTCCTTGGGTTTTATGAGCTTGCTAGTTTTACATCAGAAACTGTGGGACATAAAGAGATAGAGTACAGTCATTGTCTTACAGATTCCAATATAGGCTAGAAGGTAAAACCAGCAAAAAACACCCATAAAATATATCATATACTCTTTGGAGGGGATTAGAATTTTTCTTAGGAATTACTTTCCACTTTTTCTCTGCCCACAAAGATTTTTATTTTAAAAAAGTCTTCTCTAAATGAGAAGCACCAAAATGGCTGTTTCCTAAAGCAATGGATATTTAAAATGTTCCTGGAAAGACCTGATAAATGACAGGGATCATTTGTGAGTGCCACATCTTTCTCAGTCTCTTCTGCTTTAGAGACCTCGGAACCTGATCTTTTAATCGCTGTATGCCAAAAAAAGGCCTTATGACAAGCATAATGATCCACCCAGACTGCCGCTAGCTGTAAATTAGTAAGAACAAAGAGGAATGGAGGAATTAGGAAACCTGCCTGAGTCTTCTTGTGATTGGGGCACAGAAAACCTTTGGTTTTCTACTTTTCTTGAACAGATGCAGACAGATGTTCTAATTTCCCAGAGGAAGTCAAGTCCACAGACCCATCTTCATTGTGTCACAGTCACAAGCTACAAAATTTCAAAATTCTGGCAGATCTTTCTCTGATATGCTCTCTCCATTAAAATATTCAAGACATACAAGATGGAACATTAAGAGTTTGTGCAAAGGGAATACCTGGAATCAAAAGGCTCCTCACATACATCTTCATGGTATCAAGGACAGATGGCAATTTCTTGCTTCCAAACTCTCACTTATATCAAAACTGAGGAATTGTTTTTCTTTTTTTTAAGCCATATAACATGATATTTAAAAATCAGAGCAAGAATCATATGTGAGAATATTATGTATATATATGTATATATAAATGTATAAACATACATAATTATTTACAGAAATACAATACACACACATTCGGTCAATAAAGGACCTGTAACTTTATCCACTAACAATACATCTGCAAAATCATGATTTAGTAGCTCAGCATAAATATTGAACACAGAATACTCAACCTTCACAAGAAAATATTCACAAACAATTTGATTATGTTATTTTATTAAATACATGCAGGGAAAATAATCAATTAAACAGTTGGTATATTTCACAAGCTGGAAAAGAGGCCATATTTGAGAGAGAGACAAGTATTCCTGAACTATTCATGCAGACATCATTAGACTTTAAAACAGAAAATACCAACATGAAAACAAAAAAGCATGAATGAGCCCCAAAAGCGCAGGGAATCAAACTCATCCATCTTGTTTAAGACCTTAGATTTAAGCTAATGGGAGTCAACGCAAGACTTTCCAGCTTTCTTGAGAAGAAATACAACCATCTCCGAGCACATAGCAGTCTGCTCCCTTCCGTCTCTCCCTTCTCTCACAAAAAAATAAAAAATCCTACCCAAAAACTCCAAATATATTCTAGTAGTAAATCTTTTTAAAAGATAAGATTATGTCTGAAATCAGTGTATGTTATGCTGCAGAGGTTTTCAGCAACCTACGTGAAAAGTTTTGGCTGATGCAGTGGCATGACAGGTACAGCCTCAGCTGCCAGCTGCAACTTCCTCGTTCATGAACAGATACATTGGGTGTCGATCACAGAAGACTGATGCCTTCAGGGTAATGTGTGTCCAAATATTGCTGTACCGCTGCTGACTATTTTATAACGCAACAATGGTACCACTTCTAGCAAAAGAAGGCCATTTTGCTCTTCCAGCTAAACATCAAGGAATGCAATTGCAAGTCAGAAAGGGGTAGACACTATAGTAGATAGCAATCCAAAGCATGATGGTATGTAATGAAGAATATGGTCTCTTTGCCCTTTAGTATATACATATTGAACCACTGAATTGCAGGGTATCTCCTGCTTCTTACTAGTAGGAGAAGAAAGGAACTCCTTTTTTTGAGTGTAAAAACATTTTTCCTTCTTGTTCTAAAAAGGAATAATTTTTAATTAAATTAAGATACTTTAAATTTACAAAATTACCCTCAAATATCAACAAAAAGTAGTAGCACTAGATTTGGATGAATACCTTCATAAGAACATATAAAATTCATGCTATAGCTGAAAAAATAACTCTGCTATAAAATATATATATTCATTGTACATATATAATTCAGTTTTCCAAGTGTAAATATTGCAACAAGACGTTTTATCACTGATTGCTGCTCTAATAATGTACCAAACGCCAGCTTGGAAATTAAACATTCACAAGAATACTATTAAAATGAAACCTCCACTCCCAAAATAAAAAAAAAATCTGTGATAAATAAATGAAAAGAAGTATTCCTGCTGCCTTTGTCCAGTTCTTTTTTCCCATATGGTATCTTATTTGTCATACGGAGGCTGCAAAAATATCCTTTTAGAGAATAAATTAGAAGAATGAAGCATAAACAATAAAGCCTGCTCAGCAGTCATGTTTTCCAGTGCTCTGTAGGGTAGCTGCAGGAATTTTCCATGCTGTGAGTGTTAATGAGACCCTCCATAGGCACCATTAATACATAAAAGCAATCACCTATAACTCACCTTTTCAAATCTGTACTCCTTGAATTTAGTAACTGGAAGCAAAATAGGAAGCATCATGCAAATACCACCCTCATTTACTGATAGGCAACTATTAGCCAAAAAGGGATTGACAACAGAAAAGTTACCACAATACATAAATGCTTCAATAATCAAGCACAGTCCAGAAGCACTTGGAGAACATGTACAGTTTTGAAGACTACAAAACTGTCCCTAAACATATGGTTTTCCTGATGGAAGAAAACATACTTACAGGAATTACTAATTAGCTAAAACTGTCTGGATTCAAGATACTTAGAGCAGAATGGGTATCTGACCAAACTCTATAATGACAGTAATCTGGCATGAAGAAAACACATACAAATTTTATACAGTTTATTTCCACGTTGTGGTTTATCTTTTATAACATTTATTTAAATGAAAGGGGGGGGGGGGGGGGATTCAAATTTTCCACATGGATGCCATGAAAGTTCTGGCTAACAGTTGCCAACATGAGGCAATTGTCACTAACCAGTACCTCACACGAGCAAGTTTCCAAACCAGGCACTGGACTTCAGCCAAAGACAGCTCCACCAACCTGTGAAGGACCTCAAGCTTTTGGTAGGAAGTCCCTCATCTCTATTCCATGTCTGAACTGCTAACCCCCTGGGCAAAGACATGTGTGGGGTCTGTCAGTCCCTAATACTTGACAAATTTTAAAGTGAAAGAATATTAGTTCATTCTGCCAAAACCACACAGCTTAGGACATTACTTGGATATTTAGTGACAGAAACATGAAACATAACGTGCCTGATAGCTATCTTGCACTCTGGTCTGGGTTCAAAGTGATTTCTCTGTTCCAGTTACTGGCAAGTTTCTACATAATTTGAACAGATACCCAGAAATGAGATGCATTTTTTTTAAAAAGGACTCACCTCTTCCACAAAATGAACACTGACTTGTGGTAAAAGCCTTAGGTCACCCTTTCTCAGCTGCATTTCTGCTTCTGATGATGTAAACCCTTGGGTTTCCCATAGTTCTCATTACCAATAACTGATTCAGGCAGGACATCCTGTATCAATGAAGTCTTTCTTGGTACAGTGCTATCCATTGCAGGTAAAAATACTTCTTTGAATAGTACTACCTGCTGGATGAGCCCAAGCATGTAATTTGGGCTGCAGTTCTAAGCTGAACATACCAAATACATATCAAAGATATCCCTCAAAGCCAGCTTTGCTAGAGATTAGTTCTGGCCCTTCCCTACCCTTTTTCTGGCTTTGATGCCCATCAGGCCCATCAGTGAGTAATTTCAGCATGCTATGTTATCAAAGGCACTTTTATTTTGGCAGCCAGGTTAGCTTCCTGATGCCTTAGTGTGTTGCAAGAGCTCAGTCAGCATCTGATGTGAACTGAAGCATTTGAAAGAGAGTAGGAAGTGAATAGGGCGAAGGAAGACGGCAGCCAGCAGTTAAAGGGGTTTGGCTGCTACCACACTTATTTACACAATGAAAAGCACTTCCTGAGTGCATTTCACTTTCATAGAGGTGAAAAATCACTGTGGCTGTACATGAGATTTTCATCCTTAAACTTAAATGAAATATGACTTCCGAAATACTCATTATGCAAACACATAACTGAAAATAAGAAATGCACCTCATTAATAGCTCTTCATAGAACCAAAACATGATGATGGACAAACTTGCGAATGGTAACTTATTTGAGATAAATGATCTATAAATGTGACTTGCTAGAACGGGGGGCACCATGACAGCAGCCATTTTCATCTAAGATTAAAATTTCTTTTGCTTCCAGTTTCAGACTGGAATATCACCAGCAAGGAGTCACATACTGATATTTGGTAGTTTCACTGAGTGGTTCATATAACTGAAATATAATTTCCTCTCATCTGGATTCCATCAAATAACTTAGAAAAAAGTAAATTCCATCACTGTTCATGTTCCAAAACAGCAGTAGCTGAACTGCAGTTTTCAAAGGCAGAAGGCTTTATACACTATCCCAGTGGCATGTTAAACCACTGTGTCAATTACTATTGTAATCTACATCATCTACTACATCTCCCTCACTTTCTTTTTTCTCTCTCTCTCCCTCTCTCTCTATTTTTAATGAAAAAGTGAAATACTGCTAGTGCCTGCCAGACAGGAAATTAGCTCAACATTAAGGACAAGTAAAATTGCACTAACACTCACTAAAAAGAGCATAGCTATTTTCTGAGTTTTTTCTTATTGCTTTTCTACTCTGCTGCATAGACATTTGACTAAACCAATAAATTAGCAAAGTTCAAAACAGCCTGATCCAGAGCACAGCAAAGTCAAGGGAAAATGTCTCAACATATTTAAATTTTAGAGATGTCTGCCACAAACTCCCATTTCAAAGCAACTTTGAATTACTGTCAACATCAGTGGTACAACTGTTACTACCATGAGAAGCTCATTGCCACAGGATGTTTTACAGACCAAAAGTCTGAAGAGCTACAAAAGGGGTCACCAGAATTAATGGAGGGTGGATACTAAATTAGATCAGAGGTATTAAACAAAACAATACAAATGCAACCTGTGGCTCAGACAGTCCCTGACATGCTATCTGTTAGAAGCGAGATTCACCAGGGGAAGAAACACATGATTCTTCTTCCATATGTTATAGTTTGGGCAGATTGATGGGAGTTTGTTTTGGTTTTAAATACTGTTTATGTCTTCATTCTGTCAAGAAAATTCCTTATTTCTTAAAACCCACTTACTGCAGGGAAAAAATAAAAGTGACCGAGACTGACAAAAAACCCTGTGAACCCCATAAAATGCAACATTTGTGATGCTTTTTTTTTTAAGTTATGTTGATCTTTCATTGATTGTTAGTGATATGGCATACATAAATGGGGCATTCTGCTAGCAGTAGACTTTTTTTCCCTTGTAACAGATTCAGTAAATAATGTTCCACATATTGTGACACCAAAAGCACTGGTGCTCTTCATCTGTTCTAACATTGTTTCAAAAAATTACACTCAAACATCAAAGGTTGTTTTTCTCGACTCAAATTTTGCACAGATATAAACTGCTATGGTAGATTAACCTCAATATGTCAAGTCATATACATGAATCATTAGGTTTTATTTAGTGGACATTTCTAAATATCAGCTTTCAGTGAGGTCTGTGCTGATAATTTTTTTCCCTGTAATTACCCACTGAATTTATTTGAACTCATTTATTGCTAATTTGTCAAAATAAAGAATGACACTAGAATCAGCAACTTCATGCTAAATTGTACATCCATTTAACGCCTACGATTGCTGACCATGGAACTATATTTCTTGTGTTCCAAGAAACCATATTGGGATGAGTTTCTCAGGACTTCAGTCTTAAAAGGACCATCGATAGCAATATATGTTTAATTTCCCTCCATTCACAGGTATATAATATAAAGTTTATAGATCAGCGACTACTTTTCACTTAAATTATGGCTTCTGTGATGGGCGTGACCTATTTTATTGTGTGTTCTTAATCGCCTATTTTGTCTCTTCAAGTAGAGTGAGTCAGGTAAAACCATCTGGAGCCAGGAGAAGATTGTGCCTTCATAGAGACTAACTGAGCACCAAAGGACAGAAGGTCCCAAAGGCAGCGAGGGATGGCAGAGCAGGGAGTGCCAAGGGGAGCAGGGCACATGCACCAGGCATCAGAGGAGAAAGAAAATTAGTAAGGATCAGAGGGGATGATTCAGAATTTTCTTCATCCCAGAAAGCCATGTAGTAGTTGAAACCAAGCATGGGATGAATGAAGGACTTACTTGCAAGGACTCACTGTACATGGAAAGAGTACTATTGAAACCCTGTTTATTCTGTTTTGCCTAAGCTCGCCATGTGTTTTGTTTTGTTTTTTTCTCTGTTTAAAAATAACTAACCAGTACAAACTGGTTTTATGAGTTTAAAAACCTTTTGGTCTCTTTCAGGAGCTCCCTATAAAGAGAAGGTCAAGGCAGATTCTCTTCAAAGCTCTGGCCTTCTCAGGGAACCACAAGAGCTTGCTAGAATTCTGCTATCAAATCTCATTTCATTAACATTTCAGGATTATATTTTTATACATTTTGTAGATTTAAAATTTATAGATTTACACAATTTATGGAGATGTGCTTTATATAGAGGTTTAGAAAATTTATAAAGATAATTCTATAGATCTATAAAATTTATGGACAAATCTTCTTGAGGTAAATGAGAAAAGCTTCTTTTTATTTATTTGATACCTAACACTTAGGCCAGCTACACTTACCAGGGAGAATGTATTTCAGTTTATATTAAATTTTCTCTTTGTGTAGAATTTGCCCAGTAGGGATTATGTCTATATCTGATTTAATGGATCAGTGCTGAATGACAAGAAAAGACAATATATAGTCATCCAAATTTCTATTATATGCAAATGAGATATTATTTTAGAAGTTATGATTAAGATTATGATTACTCTTTCTAGACAAGATATCACTGAGATGGAGAAGAACTACCTTGAATGCCACCTGAAAGCTAAACAGAGGGGCAAGAATAGTCTACACATAACACTCAAAAATACATAGCAAACATACAGCCTCTAAAAATGACAAACTTACATAGAGTGAGCTATATCTGGTGTTCATTGAATAACTAGAACAAAGTATGAGTGCAGGTCAACTTTCTAGCTCTAGAGGAAGAGTTTAGATACTCAAGGAATCTTCAAAGTGAATCTGAATCTACAAGGGCATAATGTGGGAAAATAGGTTAAGAACAGGCAGTATTACTATTTTTAGGCAGAAAGGAAATCTAAGAATATGCGTGCATGTGAATCCCAACAGAGAGCAAGCAATGTCAAAACAATAAAATAGACTGAACACGCAGATAGAATAAATGTTTTTGCCAGTATGTGGAATGACTGAGAACTACAATGATCAAAAAAGCTCTAAAAAAATACTCCCATAACAGAAAAAACTACCCCGCAAGTTAGAAGGACAAATAATCTAATAGTTTTTTTCCATAATTTGCATTAATGATAGAAAGTGCTAAAAAAGGAATAATTTACCTATCACACTGGAGTTTTGTGAACTGTGCTTATTGTTCACAAAGTGCTCCAAAGTCAAAAACAGCTGCTCAGACACTCATACTGTTATTAAAATGTTTCTAACAGACTGAAATAACAAAACGGTTTTGAAGGCTCTCAAGTCAGATGACCAGACCTCCTAGTTTTGGGGTCAATCTCAGAGTCCAGTCATGTATTTATTTGTAGGTTTTGGTACTAGTTTATGTACAATCTACTCATCCTGTTCTGTTTCCATCCCTCTTTTCCTTGTATTTCCCTGATAGTTCTTTAATTCTGCTGATTTGGGGCCCAGCTCTAACAGAGTAAGTTATCACACAATTACATCATTTTTCCTATCTGTCCACCAGCCTCCTCTCCAATTTGTAACAACAACAACAAAAAATCTCTGAGTTATCAATCTCATTGTAGTTTAGTTTGAGAAAGTACGGATAGTCCACCTAAGCTTCATGGTGTTAAGTTTTTGCAAATGTAAGGGAAATCAGCAGCGGGGGAAAGGAGACACTTAAATTAATGACCTTCATGGGAAAAGACTACGGAGTGACCATAATCATTCTCTGTTCCACATGGCTTGTGCTGTGGCCAGAGGAGCCATGGCATAGTTCCTCCCCTTCCACAAGCCTAGGCAGGAATTCACAACACACTTGTGGGTATGATACAATGTGTTAGATGGAAACTAGAAGTACTATGGGGTGACAAAGCAGTGGCAACCTGGGGAAGACATGGAGTTATTGCTGTGGGAGACAGCAGAGGAAAGAACTGAGCATACCGCAGTGGGAAGGATAACGTGGGCAAATGGGGAGGCAGCTGAGATGTCTAGAGGGATATAGCGTAACTTTGCAGGAAACCTGGCTTCTAGCTCTGTGTGACACCCGAGTGCAACAAAGACAAAGGTCTTCCACTCAGTCTACAGTGGAAAAAGTAGAAGACATCAGTGCTGAATGGAGAAGGGAAGGAAAGCAAAATAAAATGTAGTAGTGGCATAATGGAGAAGGCAAGCAGTCTGTACAGTAAGATAGTTCCAGAGATACATTTTGTACTATTTGAACAAAAAGCTTGCAAACTTAGGTGGATGGAAAAGTACTTAAAAGCCAAATTCTTCATGTTAAGATTTTCTGTCTGTTGCAAGACTTTAGCGCTGCTTTGCGACAATTTTTAGAATAACAACAAAAACTAAAATATCAACTAAAATAACAATCCTTCTTCACATTTTGTTGTTCAACAGTTGCCTGTACAAATGGCTTCCCCAGCATAAAACACAGCTATAGATTGACAGCACAGATGATGATAAAAGCTAAAATATCTCTCAGGATCAACTTCCAAATTGCTATCAGAATTTATTAGAAAAAAAGAATTTCTGTTGAAAAGACATTTTTAACATTTCATAATTTGTTTTCACTCAAACAGGAAAGAATAAAAATTCTCACAGCAAAGAAATTCCAAAAATATTTCAGTTAGAAATCTAAAAACTTAAGCATTTTAAATTATTCTGATAAAGAAACAAAATTAGCCCAGAATGAGATAGATTCATTCTAATCTGAAATTGCTATCTTTTGATATAAACTATATTTTTCTTTTTTTTAAAACCTTCTCTTAGGTTTTAGAAAATAACCTCAGATTTGTATGCCATGAGGGCTATAGGGTGAGTTCTAAGAGCCTCCAGATACACTATGCCAATAGTTTTTTGATGAATAAACAGTTCTTTCATTGCAGAGGTGTTAACTCTTTTCATTAAAGAGCACAGTACAAAAATTTACATTCGTACAAATAGGTACAAAAATTTGTGCTTTCTTTTACACATATGCTGCACTTGTCAAGCTTCTGTACTGTAGATGTTTGCAAATATGCCAGTCGTCTCCTGAACCACCACTTATCACGGGTAAACAAAGTGTTTGGGCAGAGGAAGAGTCTTGGACTGCCAAGACAAGAGATAACTCAATCTTGTTGCCTAACTGGCTCCTCTGCCTGCTCCTGAAAACTCTGTGTGGCTCCTACATATTGCCAGACCATGCTGGAACATATTTATTGCCAGCTTTCAGTACTACAGAGAACCTGGAAAGCACAAGGTTGAAGTGGAGGCAAGAAATGTTGTACACTGTAAAAGCTAGAATTTGGATAGAAACTCCTTGATGGGCATTGCCTGTCAAAGGCATGAAAGGTTTGCAGCTGAAATAAGAAAGAGGACAGACCCTCTGCCTTGACACACAAAAAGCTATGCATGTTGCAGTGCTTTTTCTAGAGCATTCAGAAAAACAGGCTAAGAAATGGACAATCGATTACTAGAAGCAGCAGCTTGGAGGAAAGGATATGCATCCTGTCTCTTAAGACACTAAGAATCATACTTTGCTATCATTATCATAGGAGGTCTTGTCCCTTAGATGTGGACAGAATTCCTGACATCATGCAATACTTACTAGCTTTTTAAACTCCACTAATACCTAAATTACTCCTCTTTATATTATTTTTCACAGCTGTAGATACCATACATAGCCCTGTCATTATTTTTATTGTAGTTCCTTAGCCAACAATTGATTCCAGACCTCGTAGCTCAAACTGCTCAATATGATTTTTAAATTTTATCCATTGTTTTCAGCCTCCTATTTCACTTCATGCCAATCTGTTTTAACCTTTAGATCCTCAAGAGAACAAATCAAATACTAAGCCACAAGTCACTGCACTATTCTTTTTAACACTTAATTGTGTGCATCTCTTTAAATTATGCCATTTTTCTCCCTCTAGCAGCATATATCCAGGAGCCAAGAAGGTCAGAACTTTGAGAATACAATCTGACTCACCTTAAAGATGCTTAATTTTCAGAAAGGGCTACTTCTGTACTGAATCATCTCCATAATCATTCATCTCTTGAAAACATTGTCACAAATTTCTCACTTCACAAATAACACTCTTAAAATGATTTCCAAGTTTTTTCTCACATATATGGGAACTTTAAAACAATGTGATAAGGTTTTCTTTCTCATTTTTTTGAGTTTCTGTGCTGTTTTATATGACAATAATAATATACATATATGAAATCATATAAAAATAATAACAGATAAACTAAAAGTGATACTTATTTTGCTTTTAACTTCTAATAAACTATATCTTAACATATTCACAATGTCATACTCAATTTACTAAAGGAAGTTAGCTGTAGTCACAAAGCTGTGTGTTCCAATAAGAAGTGACTCAAATTTGGAATATCAGCTAATGAAAATATTAGAGAATTTCACACAGTAACACTAAAAATAATCACTGATTTCATGTTGAAGCAGCTAATGATCCACATTAGGAAATGAAATCTAAGAGAACACTTTAGTCACAAATTTTTTGAGGTTCGATAGGTAAAGCTGATAAATTTTTAGATAACTTTCTTTTCTCTTTAATGAACCATGAGTATTTGTGTATTGAAATGATCTAAACATAAATTTTCTTTTATCTGAAAGAGGCTATTTTCCTAGCCAGTACTTGTTAAAACAAATCAGTATTTAATATTTGTTATACGTTAGAATATTTTTAAACTTACCTGGGTAAATAATTCAGAGTTTTACTCTTTACACTTACTATGATGTACATATCAAAGGTGCTTTCATTACATCTGTCTGTTTGAGCTTATTTACTGTGATTTTAAGTGATACAGACAGGAGGAACTGAAATCCCATTATTACCTATGGAATATCTGATGCATTTTGCAACACTGTCTGTATTTCATCTGACGGCTGCTACTGCTCATCTTGTACAAATTGGGCTGACAGAAAACCAACTGATTCTGAAGACTAATTTCATGACAACATCAAGTTTCTATAAATGTTAAAAGACACAGCAGATAGTTTCTAAGATCTTCTAACGACAGAAAATGAGTACTATACTAATTAATGATAATAGACTCAACAACTTACCAAATTTTTGATCAAATTTTCTTCACCTTTGGTCACATGAAAATGCACCTTTACATTATTTAATCCATTATTTAATTGGTTTTAAATGATAGTTCTGTGGTTTATGTTCGCTTGTTTACCTCATGTTGAATTGAAAGAAAAGCAATTTTATTCAAAAACAGCATGTAGAACATACCCGGTTGTTTGCTAAATTTCATAATGAACAGCAAAGCAATTCAATATAGGCTAATTAATAGTCCAAGCTTCCAGTTTCTGTGTAATTGCTGCACATTTGTGACACACAGTTTTCTTCAGATTTTTGTTCCTGTATTGCTCTTTATAGACAATAAGAGTCTTTAAAAGTATGACTGTAAAGCTTACAACAAGCACATTAATATCAACACCGAAGAATAAGATCCCGATGCACCACAACTGGTGATGCAGTTCTACTCATTGGAAAAATGGATCTTTTCTGCTTTTCATGTTATGTGCTAAACAAACAGATCAAAAAGAACTGTATTTTTTCTTAAATACCTCTTTTCTTTGGTCATTTTATACACACCAAAATATTTTAAAATGTGCAGCTTTCAATGACGTTACTCGAATGCCTTAAAGAGAAGACTTCTGACTACATCAGCGGCAGATGTCCGACCACTGACATGAAAATAACTTTTACTACTGTTGGCTGATACATAGTTTTGTTCTTAACTTTCTGTGCTTTTCTCTCTTTCAAACCAAGAAAAAAGTTTGTCCTCTGGACCTCATTCTTCTTCATTTCATACCAATATAGGGCTGTTTGTACACAGCAGTTCACCGTTTTTCATTGTCTGTTCCATCTAAATCAGTCTCCTCCTCCCCGTCACTACGCTCTGTTTTCTTTCTTTCCTTGTCTGTCATTATAACTTCATTACAGCTCAGTCAAGGTATGTGGATACTCAAAGGGTTAAAAATATTCAATGGATTAGTTCAGCCAGTCATATTAATGACTAGAGACACCACTGCTATACTTACCAGTTATTGTGATGATATAATGCACTTCATTAAACATGGACAAAAAAATACTGGTGTGGATTTGATATATACAAAATATTTTTGCATTTGCAACCAGTTTCACCTTTTTTAATTTGACCTGACATTTATCTGTTATATAAATACAAAAATAGTTTCAGTAAAAATATATTTGGAAACTACAACTTTTATTAATATTAAAATCCCTTACGTTAAACTTGAACTACCCTTGGTGGTAATTTTTGAAAGACTGATACATTATAAACAAGAAAATATCTAGCATGGATTATGAAGCAACATGGCTATCAAATATGAACTGCATATGTGACCCAAAGACTTAGTAAACAAAGTGATAATATATTACCTCCAAAAAGCTAGTGCTTTCTCACTCATTAATCAAGAGACAAAAATAATTCTGTGCCAATATAAACAGAAGCAGAATGATGTTATGAAAAGAAGGTGCTCATGTTAAACTGGGAGTCGTGATCTTACGACATAAAAACCCATCCATTAGGATTCACATTAAAACCATCGATCTAATTTCAGGAGACCTCACCTTAGACATAAACCCCATTGCAAGACATAAAATGTCACTGGTTTATCCTCTAAGTAATCCAGCTCCATCAGGAAATTGGATAGTAGTTTTAATAAAATGGGACTCATAAGTTTTTATTACTTTTATAATGAATGCTTTTCAGTTTTATTGGCTCTCGGAAGGAGTAATTTAGCTTCTCTACTTAAACATGACTTTTTATCCTTCACAACTTGCAGGTTTCAATGTTATGTTTCTAACATTATAAATATAAATGCAGATACTGAGGTTTTAATAAAGGTATGAAGTTCTTTTCACCGATATATACAATATATGATTTTGAAAATCATAGGAAAAGGAAAAAAGATTTAATCACTTTTCTAGGCTGATACAGCTAACACCACTTTTGAGAATATAAGAATATAAGCTTTACAAAGTGGCTATCAGTGCTCACACTGAGTTAGGTAATACATACTGTTATATCTCGATTTCGGTGTTTCTCTTGCTCTTCAAATTTTCCTGGAAAAAACATTCTAATATATTTCCCACATATTAATTTCATGGCCCTTACTGACATCAGTGAGAGTTTTACCATCGATTTCTTAGATCACAAAATGGAAAGATGGGACATCAACATTTTTCTATAAAGTGAACCAGGAGACTGATAGTGATTTCAAAGGGAAGAAAAAAAGGAATTTCTGTTATGTTCTTTTTTTCTTTTACTGTGGTTTAAATAGTTAAGCATCAGAAATTTAAAAATACTGCTTCTGAATTGCTGTCTAATTTTTTTCTAGAGTTTTGGACTAGACAGGGAAGACGTGCTCTGATATCATAAAAGTGTGTTTTGTTCTTCTCTGATTTTATTTGTTACAGAGGAAATGGGAAAAGAACTATATATTTGTACAGTCTGTTTTTAAAATTGTGAGAAATCTTTAATAAGTAGTGAAATTCTGGCATCACCAGACATGTCCTAGTAAACAATTGACTGAAGTACATTGGCAATCTGAAATTCTACTAATTAATTTATAGAAGGCAAAGCGGGCAAAGCTGTCAGGTATAGTCTCCTGGTATAAAAACCATGAAAACTTATTTTTCGCCTTGCTCTTTCCTGTATATCTGAGTGACATGATGCCAGTAAAGTGTTTATAATAAGCTGAAGAAATGTATACAAACGGCTTAAGGTTTAGCTTTAAAAAAACAAACAAAAATTTCTTTTTTTCATTTCGTTATAACTAAAGGGGACATGACACAAAGAAACAACAATTTTCCACAGCTGCATGCGTCCTGGTATTTTTGCAACACTGAGGTGGCAATAGAGTGGCTAGTTAAAGACATAAATTAGAGCGGCATTCACGACTAAACAAGTTGTAACAGGAGTTGCCAACAGAAGCCGATGCATCGATGCCTGCCACCTCTGAAATAATGGTGAGAAGCTGCGTCTGCAACTTCCATACAACACATGAGAATACTCTGGCATTCATGTATGACATGAGAGCAGACGGTCATTTATAAAGCACTCATTAGCTGGTTATGGAATTTCTAAGATTATAGAGTGAAAAAGTACATAAGAAAGAAAACTATTAAAATAAAAATTTAGTAAAGCTTCACCCTGTTGGACTTCATGAGGAAAACCCGAATTTCACACTTACTTCTTTTTTTTTTTTTTTTTTTAATTGTAGCTGGCTGTAACTGAAATTTGGAGGTTGCTAATATGTTATCATTACTCAAATAATTAAGCTTGGGAGCAATAGATTTTTTTTAATTAGCTATCTCAAAGCAAGTACCATTATAATCGTCTAATTATCCTTTGAGGCAGCTTTATGCATAAATGCCTTAAATGTTCATTGCCTTACTACTGGGGGCTATGCCTCAGTTTATATACTCTATAAGAAAATAAAATTAGTGTTATGTACTGAAGAACATGCATGAACAGAAAATGTCAGAATGCCGAAAGCTCCAATTTTAAGTCTATATTTTTCTTTCAAGACTTTCTAAGGCTTAAAGCAATAAACCAACTTATCCACTTAACTTAAATATTTAAAAAAAAAATTATCTTTGTTTTACTGTTTATGTCATTTACACTGTCTACACCTGCTTCTTCCCCATAAGCCTGGAATAATGCCACTTCTCAAATGATTGAGCTATATATAGTTAATGAGTAGCCTTTAAGATTTCCATATACATCTGTCTTATATTTAATAAATCAGTCTTTCAGCAAAAGTACAGAAAAAGCCTCTTAGCTATTTTTAAGAATAGTTGGTGTATCTCCTCAGCAAAAAGAATGTTGGACTGCGGCATGGGAAAGCACAACCTAGCAAGAGGGGGTATCAACAGTGAAAATGCAGAAGCACACATTAGCAGCAAGCCTGCTGCGGACTTGATACACGTTGGGGATGCTCGCCAATAACAAAGCATGTGCCAGCATGTTTTTATTAATACTAGTACTTTCAGCAGATTCAGGAAAAGCTGAAAGGAATCTATTCATCGGTGCTGCAATCAGACCTTCATGTTGCTATATACACGTGCTAAGAGGGCAAGTTTTACATAGTCTTATTTCACTTGATGAAGGCTTTATGTCTTTGGTACGTAACATGAATTACCATAGATTAACATGCAACTGGTACCTGTTTCAAACTAATAACTCAAACAAATTAACCCAAATAAGTATTTTAGTGCTCAGTTTGTATTTTTAAAGACTACATCCAATAATATCTTTATGAACCTATAATTTGACATAGCATGATCATTTTTCTACATTAAATATAATACTCTCTATCTTTGTACTTCTTTCATACATTTTAAAAACGCCTGGAATTGAGATACCAGTAGATGTTAGAATCATTTAAGTATTCTGTTTTAAGATTAATCATTAGATCCACTATAACTATTTTTGATTAAAATGTCACCTAAATATGAGAAGTAGCTTTGGTTTAAAAAATACTTTCCTCCCAACTGGTCAGTAAAACAAGGCAAATCTTCCTAAATAACATATATATTAGGATGTATACTCTCTTGTTCTCAGATCATCCTCATTATATCAGACTTCAACTTTGTTCACAAAATATTTGTATTTTTTTTCTTATTTCTTTACTTTTCAGCATGATCCTGCTAATGAGTATTCCTTCCCCACTCCTAGAATTTTGACAGAATTCATTCAGACTTCTGAAATCCACATTCTTTTGCAAGCAAACTGCCTCACCTGCATTTTCTATAACTAGCACTCTTGTGTCTTAATGCTAACAGCATGTTTTAAGAACTATATAGGGTACCAGATACACCTCACAACTCCAGTATGCTGGTAATCAAAACTAGATAACTACTTTTTCTTACTGGCTGTTCTATCTATTAGAAAGCCCTCCCCAGGAAAAGTCTGGTCCAAAAGATACGTTCTGAAAATCTCAGCACTATCACATTTGGAAGACCATAAGCAAAAATTAATGTCTATTAATGTTTTATCTGCCATCCTCCTGAAATTTAACTCTGAGGACAGAAAAATAATCCTAGTTTTATTAGCTGACGTATAACAGCTCTAGAAATGAGAGACAGAATTGTGGTTTGTGAACAGACAGCTTATCATACAGCTGATATAAAAAAAAAATCCATTAAAATATGTCTTTACTATAAACGCCCTTTCTGCCTAATATAATTTTATTCATTACATATATTCTACATAAAGGAAGGTGAACACTTCACTGTAATCAAAGAACACCTCAAATTAAAAAAAAAAAAGGCCTATCAGAAAAAAGTTACTCAGAAAAGAGATCATTCAACTTCAAAATGCTTAATTTAAACTTCTGATACCCAACCACTTAAATAAGAAATTTGAATTTACATATGGAGTCCATCAAGTAATGCAGTTTTTTGGTTTGTTATTTTTATAGAGAAAAATATATTTTTTACTTAGTAGACACCAATCTTCTGCTTATTATTTATATCAAGTCTTTATAATATTAATAAACGGGTACAGAAATTGCATTTGAGAGGCAAGTAAAGCAAGTCAAAACTACAAAGGATACTTATTAAATGTGATTCTTGCATGATAATCATGTAATTTCTGTATTGAGTTAGAGCAATAAGATGGACAAACATGCACAGCATTTCAAAGTATTAGATCGATGAAAACATTTCCTCACCAATTTACCATAGCACCAGAAAAACTAATCTGGATCTATTCCATGAATGTACAAGTCTTCTCTTGATTCAATTTGACAATATCTTAAAAAAAGTAGTTTGGATGTAACAGGAACATGTTGTGACACGTTCTATCTCTGAATTTTCAAATAGAATAACAAAATAAAATCAATAATAAACTGCACTTTGTTCAAGAGCCCAGGTTGTAGGCAATATTGCTAGGAAAAAAAGAGATAAATAATTCATATCCAATTCAATTTCATTCTAAGAGATTTGTAAAACCAAAATAATAATCAAAATCATATACCAGCATCTGCAGCTGATTTTTTTTTTTCACTTTAACTATATTCAGGTGATGTTTACTTCAGATATGTAAGCAAACCAAGTATTCTTAAAGTTTTGGTCTCCATAGTTTCATCTCTTAATGAAATAAATATCCAAAAGCAAACATTTGTCAATGTTCTGTCACTTCTCTATTTTAATAAAGAATTTTTAAAAATCCAATATTCTGTCTTATGCTTTAATTACCCAGCAGAGAGAGAAAAGTTTATATGCACATCCATTTACATTCAATCCATATACCTGTCAAAGTACTTAATGAAAATAAATGTATTCCTCATGCGAGAAACACAGATCTGTTGAGGCTGTGTCTGTAAGGCTTGTATGATTTACTGTATTTCCTAAATTCTGAGAAACAATAGAGGGGCGATTCTTCCATCAACACGTGTATCGATATCAGAACTTGAAAAGTAACTCCCTTTTGAAAACAAAATAGAAATGTTTTTCTTCAGCATCTTACAACAATTTTACAAAACACTGTATCTTTACTCAGCTAGACTTCTGATACACATCTCAACCCATGAATGAGGACAAATATCTCATTAACTATCTTCATTTGGGCATTAAAATCTGCTACACACAAATGCCTGAAAACTGTCAAGCTTGGCTGGCCAAGCTGCATGGAACAGGAAATAAAAGTCCTTTTTTGGCTGTATGAGATGTGGATGCAAGATCAGATGTGTCTATTTTCATTTAATTTTCTAGGTAGCCATTGTATAAATAGAGACAGAATGTATATTGAAGATTAAGAAATATCTTTTTAAATCCTTAGTTTTAAATAAGCATTTAAAATACATATATGAATACAGAAAAATAATTTCCTGAATTATTTTTTTAAAACTAATTGTACAATGTCCATGCGATGCATACTTAAGAGATTATTTTGTTGCTAAATGTCAAATACAGGTAACTGAAACAGCTGGAGAGAACAAAAATGCCATAATTTATCATGGGTTTGCCTGGACTGAAGAGCTTCTCATGACTGACAGCTAGCTCTTTTTACAGCTAAGCGTGGCTTTCTTCTTGATTAATTGAACTTGGAAAGACAGTACACTGGAGGGGGTTTAAAACCACTTGCCTTAGATATCTATTCCAGGATGGGACAAGTTGCCCTTTGGGTGAGTCCTTCTTCTTTATAAAGCAAACCTGGATGATTTTCTTAGACTGCTTTGGTCACAAATACGTATTCAACTGGGTAAGGAATAGATATGTCAGAATTATTTGGCTACTGATTAAAACGACTAGTTTTATTAAAATGCAAAAACAAGCATCAGGGCCCCACGCGGAGCCCCAGGCTCTGCTACCTCTTTTCCCCTCATCTGGGTTTGGCTGCCCAGAAGCATGTCCATGGACATGGCCAGCTCTGATGGAGTGCAGCTGTGTCACCGTGGGTCCCGCAGCTGTGGGAAGCCTTGTGGGGTCCCCCCTCCTCTGCTCTTGCCAGGGGCTGGCTGCAGCTCAGCCTTGTGCCTCATGGCTACCAACTTGCCCAGCCCCATCGGCCTCTCTTTGGACTGCTGAAGCGGCCTCCTTTGATCTTTAATCAACACAATAGTATTTGCTTTTAATGGGATTCCTCACATGCTTATATTTATGCGTATGTTAAGAATTACACTGGATATGCACTCTCTGACCAAGTTCAAGCAAGGTTTGAGGTCATAGCATAACCTACAACTCATTAAACTGCAAAACAAATGGTTGGTTTGGGTTTTTTTAATATTTTTATCAATTTTCCTCCTTTAATCATTTTCAGTGTTAAGATTTTCATACAAACCTGCCATTGTACTTCAGTGATTTGTTCCATTTTCATTAAATCCATATGAATCATCCAATTACCTCACTTCCTACTATTAGCCAAAGTAGTCCCAACTAATTGACAGCTTTTTTCCAGGCTGTATGTGCTTCTGGAAGCTTTACATCCCATGAAGTGGAGGTTGTCCTTATCTGCATCACTGAGATTATCTACAAGCTGTGGGCTATTTGTGTCACCAGCGCACCACAGGTTAACAATGACAACCACCACTAACACTCTCCTGATGGATTGTCCTAATGGATCATTTGGGACCTCCTTGAGAGAGCCAAGGGCAAGTTGACAGATAAAAATCAGCACTAATTGATTTCCAGCAGAATCTTGAAAATCAGAGACATACATCTCACTTGTCTCTTCAGATACACAGACTATGTTTCTCCTAGTGTGCACTGCAAACAAAAATACCCATGAAGGACTGGTGGATTCACTCAATACTTAAAGAACCATGAACTGCTGTATTTTAGCTTTGAAAACAATAGCATGCTGTGTTACCAGCTGTTTCAACCCACCAGTATGTACCTGCACTACTTTAATTGAAGGTAGTAACATATTAAAGGTTTGACCTTTGGAAACAGAGTATTTCAAGTTACTTGGGGATTATTCACACCAACTACTTTATATGCTTCACTTTCATATGTATCCCAGGCTTCCTATATAGCCATTGAACCACAGTTGCTTCTGTCTTTAAGCAGTATAATCACATTTATTATCAAGCCAAATGTATTTGACCCTTACACAGGTGTTGAGGGAGAACAGGAGGAACTTGAAAAGTGAACACAATGGCCAAATGGTATTGCCTTGAAGACAGTAAAGTTACAGCAGAAGATGGAAAACTTGTAGCAGCATCTCCTCACACAGTGACAAGTAGCATGGCGAGACAGAAGACATACACTTCATAAAGGAGTACTCAGCAAAAATTAATTTTTAGAAACTGAAATGCTAGAGAATGTTCCCAATAAGATGTTGCCTTGTACTACATTACTATCACATGCTTAATTGTCATAATTTAGACATTAAAAATCAGACTGCTAATTCTATCAAAACCAGAAAGACTGCAGGCAAAGAAATGTTAAGCCCTGCCTATGCACTTATAATTTTTCTAAGTAATCCAGACCGTTTTACAGCTTGTTTCATAGTAACTGTAGGAGTCTAACAAGCAATCACTGTTCTATGGCATTAAAATATCTTCTCTAGTAACTGTTGAGGCTGTTAAAAATACTAATAACACCCACTCAGCAGAGAAGACTCAACCTACTTGTAAAGCCTAGAGAGGAGTTCACTCCTGTTCTTCAAAACTAAAAGTGATAATAACACAGACAAAAAGAAGTTTCTTGCATTTTTTCTATCTTGAAATGCATACTTTAAATTCATGTTATGTTTCCCAACATGCAAAAAGGAAACTAAGTTATTAAAAAAGAAAAATGTCTATGAAAACTCAAGATAAAAATCTGGAATTGGAACTCTTAAAGATATTTCTATATAAAAGTTATATTCTTTCAAAATAATAATTCATAAAGAGAAAAAATTCTTCAAGATGTAGACTTTTCGCTATCTTTGTATCCGAGTACATATTACTTCTGCAATAGCTGTTCCAGTATGTGACAATGTTCTCTTATTTCAGTTTAAATCCTAAAGTTAATAAAAATAATCAAAATAAATTCAGAAATCCATGTGAATACAGGCAAAAACATAAAATACATTTTCTTCTGTTGTTTTCCATTTAATAATGACTTTAATAATGTAATCAAAAGACATGAATTCAACTAATTGTACATGCATGACATTCACATGATATAATACTTTCTGTTAGAAACAGAAACCACACGTGATCAACTGTAAGAGCTCTAGATGAAAAAAAAGTAAGCCAAACTGGTCCCCCATGGATGGCAGAAATAAGCACTAACTGAAGTTACAGAAGATGAACAGCCATATGTGGGAACTCAGCCAGAAAGCTGAATAGAGAGGTTCCTAACATAAATATATTATTGGTGCAATCTTTGAGCTTTAAAATTAAGGGATCCAGGAGATTACTTTAGACAAATATATAGTATCATGGGACTTGACGGAGATAAGAAGTAGTCAACATGCTATCAAGAGGCCTCATAGATCAATTTCTACTGTGCTTGTAGAAGTCTAATAATTATGACCCTGCATAAAGTTTCACAGTAACTAAGGGAATTAAGCAAAAGGGTCTTAATAATAGTCAGCATATTTGAATAATGTAATCAGGTTAGGTGCCTAATTCAGAAATAGGCATAAAAGGCTTTAAACAGCCAAGTGAGAGCATAAGCTTTAATTCAAAGACATACCCAAAGTTAAATCCCTATACAATTACATATTTGCAGAAACTCTTGCTTGCCATGCCCAGTAAAATATGCCACGATTGTTGTGACAGGTCTGTGTTATATACCATGGTAGCCTCCAAAAGGCCGAACAGCTGAAGCACTTTCAGTGCTGATGTTGATTTTAGCTAATGAGCAACAGTCAGTGTATTGAGAAGTTTGGTTACTAGGGCAGTGAGAAGCCTTCATAATGGTGATTTCTCAGTAGAAACTGTCCAGGACTGACTGGTTTTGTAACTGGGTTTAGGAAACCAGATGGATGATGAGGTTTCCGTAATTGTGGCCCCACTGTGGATATTAAACAATTTCAAAAATCTGAGTTTGAATTTGTACTAAAGCAAAGAATGCAGATCACTATGTAAAGAACATTGTTTATACAACATAAACATGCCTAAAATATAATGTAATACACTGCATTACAGTTCAAGAATGTATTTATGCCAATAAATAAATATGGGAATGCTATTAATGTCAACATAAGCCTATTCACTAACACATATTCAGTGTAAGATATCAACAAAATTATTGCTACTATTTCCATATTTCTTAACCCAGCTGCATTGAGAAGAAAAATCCTACCATTAAAATAACATTATTGCTTAAAGGATCACAGGTCTCTACCCTTCATGTTCTTATAAAATTATTCAAATATTGAATCTCCACAATAAAATGTATCTACACAATATGAAGCTTTCATCTATCAAGTTACTATTTATTTCAACACCCTGTAGGAGCCTAGGAAAAAATAGAAAAACTAAAATGATGGGAAAACCACAGAGGATTTTGAAAAGATGTTTTAACTTACCTAATATAAAATGGCCAGAGAGCTATACAGCACAAAGTTAGGGTGGCCAGCCAACCTGCAAGTTATACTCCATGGTACAAGGAAAATATAATTCTAAAGAAATCACTCTCAAAATCTTCGTAATTAAATTTTGCATTTATTCATTTTGCTTGATATTTGAACTCTACATCTTATCTGTACAGTTAGAAGTTTACATTTGTACAATGTTCCAATAAACCTAAACTTCCATCAATACAACATTACATGGCTAGAAAACAACAGAAGAAATACTCAACCAGAAATAAATCTCCTTGTAACGTGTTGCTCCTTTTGGGGTAGCTGGTCATTAATCTTTTAAAGACCTTTGCCTTCAAGGAGTTTACAGCAAAAAGTGAAATTGATACAACTTTTTATAGAGAAGAGGATTAAAATATTACTGACTATACAGTTTACACAGACATTCTCTAAAGCACAGAAGGAGATACAGGTATGAATTGTATTCTAGAATAGTGGCAGGAAAAGATGAACAAATATCAGACAGAAACACAAAAATAATGACATTAGATCAGAAAAGCCTGGTCCTTAACAGGGCAATATTTACATTATATTAGTTTCATGTGACAGAGGTAAAGAAATGCAGGCAGAGTAATCTTGGTCTACTATGGAGGAAGAAATGTTTAGACAAGTAAAGCATAATTGCTGAAGCTACTTGTTCTGCTCAAGAGGGTTGAGAACTTTCAGCAAATTCTTGCAAGACATCCAGACAATCTGAGGACAAAATATCACATTCTCACAGTGATGACATGATGAGCACCAACAGAAGAATTTTCAGAGTTTTGTTGTGAATAAATTAAATAACGTATCTTAGGGTTTAACTCATAAGGCAGTCTTCTTTTCTCACTTATTAAATAGGTGAAACTGAAAGAAGTGATTCCAGTTCTTAATTTTTTTTCTGAAAATAAGGTATTTATCTGTTTCCAGGTGCTTTCCAAAAGAGAGACATATGATAACAGAGCAGTAACCACACCAGAGCCCCATATCACAGTAGGAGAAATAGGTATGCCACTCCTTTTTTTAACCTCATGAAATCTGAATAAAATATAACAACATGAACCTATCTGAGAAAAGACAGTAAGCTTTTCACATCAGTTGACTCAAAGGCCTATTAAAATTAAGTCGCTCTTAGTCAGCTGTCACTATCCATACTGTACAGGTAAAGAAATTGAAGGAAAATATTAGTTGTCTATGGAGCTTCATAACGACATTAAGGAAGAAAGGAAAACCAACACTCAGAACTTGCTGACCTCAAGCCCTACTCCTCCAGAGCATTCTGCCCATCTCATCTTACCACACAGAAGAGTCAAAGACCTTTACTCCATATTAAAATACATTTAAAAACTATGCACCTAAGAAAAGAACTGATAACTAAATATCATGGTGTCCTGGTTTCGACTGGGACAGAGTTAACTCTCTTCTTAGTAGCTGGTACAGTGCTGGGTTTTGGATTTAGTGTGAGAATGATGTTGATAACACTGCTGATGTTTTAGTTGTTGCTAAGTAGCGCTTATCTTAAGCCAAGGACTTTCCAGTCTCCCATGCTCTGCCAGCAAGCAGGTGTGCAAGAAGCTGGGAGGGAGCAGAGCCGGGGCAGCTGACCTGAACTAGCCAGAGGGGTATTCCATACCATGGAACGTCATGCCCAGTATATAAACAGGGGGGAATTGGCCAGGAGGACGCAGGCTCGGGAACTAACTGGGCATCGGTCAGTGGGTGGTGAGCAATTGCATTGTGCATCACTGTTGGTTCCTCCCCCCCCCCCCTTTTTTGTCATATTCCTTTTCATTACTATTATTATATTTCATTATTACTATTGTTAGTATTATATTTTACTTTAGTTACTAAACTGTTCTTATCTCAACCCACGAGTTTTACTTTTTTTTCCTTTCCTCCTCCTCACCCCACTGGGAGGGGGAAGGGGGAAGCGGCTGCGTGGTGCTGAGTTGCTGACTGGGGTTAAACCATGACACATGGATATTTAGTATCTACAACATTCAGTACAAAGTAATTGTTGTTACCTTCAGTGAGCACCATAAGAATCATAGGCTGTGTGAAGAAAATAGGAGTATATAATGTTCAGAACAAATTTCTGGTTTCTTGTTAATATACAGAATGATTAGTCATAACCACATATAACAATTTTGCAAGGTAGTAATACTAATAAAATTAAAATAATGTCTGCAATGTATAATTGAAATAGGAAAAAAAAACCCCTTTTGTACCACATGAATAACACAGCAATCCCTTTTAAAAAGTTCACAGTGTTTTTTTTTTAAAACCATCCTGCTTCTTTTTTCACAATAATAGAAAGATTTTTCTCTATGTAACGTATTTACCTAATTAATAATATGTACTATGGAACATTTTGTGAGCCTATGAAAAATCCACTATGCAATTCCTCCGAAATCCTCTACCTTGGATTCTATATTTTCTATTTAAATTTAACATCACACTGTGAGCAAAAACGATGACTGCTTGCCAATTACACTAAAGCACCCTGACTGGAACCCATCATTACTTTAAGTCCACTTTTCAGGGCGGAATAATTCAATCATTTTATATTTTGTAGAGCTCTGGATTAATTCAAACATGTAATAAGAACAGTTTTAAAAGGCATTCATCCTTCAATTAGGAAGAAAGAAACTTTATTTACAACATTTCTTACACTACCACTGAAGAAATAGAACTGTGTGCGAACTTCAGTTAGATAAAAAAAGAAATTCCCACCTGTTTCCTCTCATGCTTCGAACTAGAAGACACAAGCTTTAGTAAGGGAGTCATAAATACACAAAAGTTATTGGTACTATGCTACAAAAAATATTTTTTCTTCTGATAGGATGATGATGATGATAAAGCAGAGCCTGGTCCTCAACCCCTGTTCTCACTTCGCAGTGACTGTGAACACTTTCCTCCACTTACACACCTTATAAAGCTAACTACTGATGACTCAAAACCCCACCTGTCGCACCAACTTATCTCCTATGCCTGGTTAATGTCTCTTCTTAAGCATGCCACTGTCACTTTAAAGAGATGATTCTCCCATCTTGACACTGTTACGACTATTATTCTCTTAATCTTTTAAGACTATGGGCTATATTTTTTTCTTTGTTCCTTATTCTCTATCCTCTCATCAGTTATCCAAAATGTCTCTCTAGCACCTATCATTTTATTTCCATACACATTTCAGCAAGCATTGCCATTCAGCAACTCATCACTTCTATTAATAAGGTCTTGTTCTGGTCCCGAGCTATTCTCTCACCAATCCTTTCTGTCTCAGTGACAATTTTTGTGCAGCAACATTGTTGTCAAACCACATGGCTTTGACTGTCTGGTGAATCCTTCTCTGCTGCCATTTCAAAATTTAAATTTATAACGCTGTCCTAAGATTTTTGAAAACACCACATTTAGCCTGCTTTGCTGTGCCCAATTCCTCCCCATTCAATCCACCACAGATTGGCCACATATCCTTCAAATCCCTTTTGTTAAGCTCCTCCATCAAAGGCCTCTTCTTCTTTGCCTTCAGGTTGCTCTTTTGTTAATACCTACCTTCAGCCTACATACAAAACAGCCAGCTGATTCATTCTGACAAGTATACGCACTTACTCCAACTCTACTTACTCACACCCATGTGCAACCTGACACAGCTGGTGAGGTGTTTACATCAGAAATGCAACCTGAGCTATACAAAGTGCAACATGGTAAAAGAAAGAAAAACTATTATATATACTGCTTTTTTTAGCTCATTTGCAGTACATTCGTACTGTTTGTAGTATGAGATTATTTGTCCACTCTTGCACCCATGTTCACATGTTCATATACGATGCATGACAGAATTTCACTACTTTTGAACTACTGAAATACTGTATTATAAACTAGGTGCAGCTGATATGGAATGTCTGTGATCACTGGGTAGTGTGGGAAAAGTACCATTTCATCTGACTAGCTGCTACTCTGCCTGTTACATCCGGTACTCATCCTCAGACTATCTATTGCATTTATATTAATGGTTTCTTGGTTATTTTTCCCTAAATGCTATTCTGCAGTGAAGAGACTTGATATTGTCAAGCACAAGCCCACACTTGCAGCTCTTCAACAACACATCACACACCTGATCGGATTTGAGACAGAGAGAAACTGTGTCTCATTAGTTTTCTAAATGAGCCCCATATACATTGTATGCATCGAACATCAGCTCATTCATCAATAAATGGTTCTGCTATTCTGTTATTTTAGCATTTTACATAAGAATTAGACAGTATACTATTCTTCACTATCCTTCTATATATCGTTTGCTTTTTTTTCAGATGAGTAACAGATCAAATGCAAAGACACTCAAAACAGGAACATGCCATCTCTCAAACATGCACTATCCCCTATTTATATGTAAAGATTTAAAGCTTGCTACATTGTGGGAATCATTCAGTTCAATTTTTACCATTGGGATAGTTACATAATCCCATCTAAACGAAGTATAATTCAGACTGCTCAGCATGATTGGCTGTGTGCAGAAATGGCTAGATCAGAACTATCATACTTTTGCAGATGTTGCTCAACCCATTACACAACCTGCAGAAGGTAGCTTGGGAAAAGGCAAAGATTACATTATCACACTGCCAGCACCCCAGCCATCTCAGCCACAGAGCTAAGGGGTTTCAGTTTGCTCTTGCGAAAGAAAGGGAAAAGGGTATGCTGAAACGGAGAACAAACTTCTATAACAAAGCAAAAGAAATAACTGTAAAATTTATAAATGAAAATGTAAAGGACATTTCCTGCAGCTGATAAAGACATGCTGTTAAATTTCAAAGTGGCCTACTGCTGTATGTGAAATATGAGTATTAGATGACCTGACCATGGAAAATGCCCTTAACCAATCTATGAAATGGCTTTTCTCTCCAGATCATGAAGATATATGTGCCGAAAGAGCTGTGTATCATGGAGTTGAATAAGAAAAAATTGGACAAAGAATGAAAAAAAAGTCCTAGAAAATGGACTAGTAGTTTCTTTTACCATAAACTTTGCTGAATATGCTTTAGGGAAATAGAGGCGGCTACAACACAAGAGAACAAGGACAGGTGCATGCTGCTCAGTGATCATTCAGCTGAGCAATAACTCAGTGCCTTTAAGAAGCTATGAGTTTAACGTACAGCTGAAGTACATCAGCAAGGAGAGAAATCCAATCTCCTCAGAGATTATTTATGACAAAGTGCACCTAACTGAGGCCCAATTTGTTTGTGGAATTGCAGTCATTCCATTTCAACTAAACAACAAATGAATCTGCCTTGCAGAGGATTGGTTCAGGGTATAAAAGAAAACAAGGGAGAGAAGAGATACAACACTTCATTTACACACCAATTTACAGGCTCACTTACAGAAATGATTGATAAAGCAGTTTTTTGGAAGCAGAGAACTATCTGAAACAGAAGGCCTCTAAGTCACATCTAAAATTTTTCCTCTGTAGAGTGAGCACTTCTTATTACAGGTTTATTAATGCATACTCTTTGGCTTAGAATTCATACTTTGTCTCATTATTTCACTGTTTCCCAATTTACTTTACTTGGTTAAATTGCAAGTTTTGTCGAACTAAGAAAACTAACATAATTCTTGTTTTATATAAAACAGTCCGAGATTAAATTTTAAAAAGGAAAAAAAAGTCAGGGCGTGATGTGGGCTGGCAGCTCCCCGTGGGCAGGGGCACCGGGAGCGGTGGGGGCTCCCCAGGGCACAGCCTCCTAGCCAGGGCTCTTCCCACTGCACCCAGCAAGGGAGCAGGGCAGCCGGGAGGCTGCTGGGGGCAGCCGCAGGCATCTGGCACCTCTGTGGGGAAGGTGCTTTTCTAATTGATCATACTTAAATTTTATTATATATGCTATTTGAAGGCATTCTATTTGAAAGGGCTCACATTTTACATTGGATTTGCTGTGAAAACATTGAAATCACATAACATTGGCTAATATATCAATCGATACTTTATCACTTGGCTTGACTTTATTCAAAATTAACTTTAAGTACGTTCACTGAAAATTAAAAACTGAAAAGGAATTTTGGTCGCCAGTTACAATTTTGGGTCAATTTCTGCTCCTTTTCTCATCCTTATCATCCACAGCAGGACTTTTCATTTCTCCACGCCAAAGCTCATATGAGCCCAGTCACCGAAAATGACCACACATCAAATAGGAAACAAAAATATTCAGGGACAGACTGGGCAACATTACTAGAGAGGTGCTGCTGCAGTCTTGAAATTAGAGTAGGAAAAACCTGAAATTGTTCAGAAATGGTAATCAGTGGGTCCAGAAAACCCCTACAGGTCCACAGAAGAGGGATAGAGAAAATAGTCAGTGTTCACCAATTAAAAGCAAAGCTATAATATTACACGCACTTAAAATGAATTCTCAAATTCCAGGTCTTAAAAACTACCAAAAATAGCAAAGCAGCAGTGCACAGGAGAACTGCTTTTCAAAAGAAGTACTGAAAAAATACTTCTTAAATAAAAAAATGTACTGAAAATACAATTCAATATATATTTCCAAGCAGAATAGGCAACAGTTATGGCAAACATTCAACTAGAAGAAAGGCAAAAGGTCAAAAACAGAGAACTAGACAATTTAGAGAATCTGTATTTGAAATGGGATAAATTAGCACCTACTGAAGAGTAGTGCAGAATGATTTACAAAGAAATATACAAAAAACCCCAGTAATCAGACTCATCTTGTCCAAAAGCTGAACATGAAAAGAAGAACCTCTATCAAGCATAAAAAATGGGTTTACTCTCCTGCTGAATGAAAGCAAAAATATAAAGGAGAGAGAGGCTTCTCTCAGCTTCTCAGATGTGTTATATAACAGAAGTGGAAGAGGTATTTTTAATTGAGAACCTCCAAACTTTAAAAGACATACAATGATAACTGACCTTTGGCAAAAAAGAAGGGAATCTTCTGTGCTAATGATACAACAATGAAAGTGTAAAGCTGTATGGAAAGAACACAGAGTTAAATGAAGCCAAAGTAGAGAGACAGGACTCCCAAGATTGACCTGAATGTGAGAAATGTGTATCTATGTTTGTAACTAGCACCCCAATATCTTATTTTTAATATTGTGATGCTTATCAAAATATCTGCTTTATGCACAATGCAAATAAAATTAATATTACTAACACCACTAAATTTAAAACACTGCAGAAGTAAAAACGGAGCAGCTGATGTCAGAAAAGGTAAAGGAGCAAAGAACCTGACCATCAATTTAAGTAACACTATGAAAGATGGTTTAACTTAATACTTCCTTGTTTTGCCAATTATGCAAAATCTTTTGACTGTGTGATTATGAAATATTGTAAGAAGTGATGTGTGAAATGGGATTTCCTAGACACACCATAGACTGATAAGCAATATATGTTAGCTGTAGGGAAAATATCAATAGATGTGACAGGACGGTTTAAACTGAGGAATATATTTGCCAAAGATGTGTACAATTGCTTTTGGATTAAATATATATGTCTACTTAATAATGTGAGACTCACTGGAGGATTTTCGTCAAAGAATGAAACTTAGAGTTGTCATATAATCAAATTACAGTATATAAATTACATGAACACAGAAGAAATGAAACATTACTAAATAAAAACTAACAATAAAATAAAAACATTAGCAATTAACGATGAACATAGCTCCAATATAAAAGCAGTTATTAAGCCATTAAGGGAGGAGCATTAAAAACAAGTGATAAAGAATATTTTGGATATATCATAAATACTAAGGAAAGGTGTAAATTTGAGAGCTGCACACTGTCCTGAGCAGGAGGCTGGATGATTCTGTATATATTCTTTACATGTTTCTGTATAAAGCTCTGTGAAGCTTGATGTCTGTGAGCTCACATTGGGAAACTATTCGTTTCTTTTGAAGCTGGCAGTGTTCTTCTGAGTAACTTCTGATTTTGAATAAGGGTTTGCAAATCTCATTGATGGGGCAGAGGCTTTCAGGATTTGACACTATCAAAGACTACTATAGATAGCACATAAAGAGAATCTCTTAATGTTTATTTCTGAATATTACTGTAATCTTACTTTACAAAACTCACTCTAAAAAGGAATTCATACTTGTTGAGAAATGGGAGTTCTTGGAGGTTATCTTCTTTGGCTTCAGAAAAGGCAAATAGAAGCATTTTGAGACTTTGTGTTCACTGTATACAGGACATCTAGCTCAATGGCAGAAAATTAAGAGCCATTCTGAGTGGCATTAGTTGTCATCCTACAACATCTGTAACTATCTGACTCAAAAAGTCACATGCAAATGTCAGGATCTCCACTAAGCAGCAATATATTCATCTAGAAACATGTAAGACTTAGCCAAGAAAATAATTTGTACTATCAGAAAAACAGAAATGTTGCCTTAATAATGTAAGGAAAATAGTAAGGCCCTTGATAAAACCTATGATTTAATAATTTACTTCCAATAATGCAAGGTAATCACTTTACCTGACTTTATACGTTTTCGTCCTGCTATCTCCCCACCTATATGCTAACCAAATACCCTATTTTTTAACCTCATCAAGAAAATATTACACACTTTAATTTTTTTTAACATACTATGTATAATTAGCGCATATATTTCAAAGGGATCAGAACTTCTGTCTGTCCTGGTGAATGCTGAAAATGTAGAAGCTTAAGAGACTCCTACCAGAAATGCCAGTTCTTTGAAGATCTGCTACAAACAGACTTTCTACATGTCCTCTAATATTCTCCTTTTCTTCTTCCTTCCCTTTCCAAGGCTTCTTTTCATCTTACATTGCCTCTAAATTAAGGATGGAATTCACTTTTTATTTTTTATACTAAGCATCACGGTTGTTTATGAGACCGACTTGCTTTGGAAAATAAAAGACACATAAATATGCTTCCATCACTAACTCACCCATATTTTTTATCAGACAGCATAAGTTTGCCCAGTAATAATGCTTTTGAAAGTATGGGAGCAGTGCAGGCTTCTTGACAGCCATTTGAGGAACAAACTAGAAAAGAATATGCCCAAACAGGATAGGAAGCAAAACAGTCAATAAATTTACTCACTTTACTGGGTGGTATAGGATTTATCCATATATATACATTTATAACAAAAAAGAGCTTATCCATTTTTGGTTTTGAGTGTAGGGTTCAACTGACATATGCAACTCTTTGCACTACAGTGGTTCTGGTAAGAGTTATTTCAGGTTTAATTTTATTGGCTAAATTATGGTAATTTCTTATTCACGTCTCACCCTTCCTGAGTAAAAAAAAAATAAAAAATAGGATGTAGTCTGGGATATGTTTGCCAAAATACATCAAAATCTAATGGCTACTTAAAATAAAATTAGCTGATAACTTCTTTGTGAAACTGCACATTTGGCATCTTTGGAAAAGTACATCATATATTCCTAAGGAAATTCAGCTGACTAACCTGGTAAACATATGCAGTGTTGCCTTGTGTTTTTCTGGCCCTAATGCTGTTAACATCACATTGTTAAATTTCAATATCATCATAATTCAAGTCTGCAGTAGCAAGTATCTTCAAAATGGAAGAAATCTATTACTTCTCCATTGCAATTACAAGTAATTCCAAAACCTGCCCACTGAAACTCAGTTTTAAATACAGTTATGACCTGAGATTTCTATCATAATTTAATTTCTGTGCTAGTTCATATAGAGCTTGTTGTTTTTATATCATTATAGTGTTGGATTTTACCAGGAAAATGATGTCTGAGGAAGTGGTGGTGGTGTCCCTACATATTCCTAGCGTAGTTATGCCTTTTCGGGAACAACTTTGGCTTTACAACTCCCTTAAAAATCTAAAACCTGTTAATGAAGGAAAACTAAATAGGATCATGCCTATATCAATAACAGAAAGTGAATTTAACAATTCACACCCTGGATGTTTTAAAACACAATTTTACATAGTATTGCATTATCAACATATGTTTATAGGCACATGCAAAGAATTCATGAACATATAAAATTTTTTTGAAACAAAGAATAGCAAAATTACATACTGATTTGCTGTTACTTAACCCTGTTTACAGATTTATCCGTATCAGGGCACTGTTTCAAAAAAGCTCTATTTTGTAACATGTAGGAACTTAATGTATACTGTTTTGAAATTTCCTATTACACACATTGATTTTAACACATACTATCACCAAGGTCCTCTCAATGATTCAGTCTTACAGGTACGTAGGTTCTTAAAGTTTGTAGGATCTGAGCTCCCTAGTGCTTGGTCTTGAAAAAGTCTTATAGAATATGACTGATTTAGCATATGTTTTCCTTCAGTTGTTAACAAGTTGTATATTATTTGATTGCCCCACCACCAATCAAATTTACCTTTCAAGTAATGAAAACTCCAAAGAAAGAGGCTTTTGACCTCTGCTAGTAACTTTTTCTTTTGCCTGAGGTCTACATTAGAGGAGTAAAAGGGCTTCCCAAATGCCCTTTTGTCAGAACTCTGAATGTATCCTCCCCAGGAGTGTACATTTCCTCCAATTATTTCCTGCGTCTACAGCCACTCTATTCTGCTTTTGATCCATGTTTATCTAACTCAGAACAGCCTTTCACTCCACTTGTCAGTTACTCTTCAGCAGGATTCTTTGCTCTTTGGCTGCATTTATGACACACCTAATTCATTGTCCTTTGCACTTGTTTTTTTTCTTGGTGCCTCACATGTCGGTTCTGAGGTATTTCCCAAGAGACTTCATTTCAAGCCATAAGACGTGCAGACTGTAGTCAGTCTCTGAACTGCCAATCCCAAGATTTGTTTTGGTTTTGGTAGCACTCATACAGCTGACACAATATGACAGAAGAATGTGAAGGTTATCACAGATAAAATTTCTGTTAAATGAAAATTTACAGTACACAACATCTTTCAGAGACCCGAACTTAAAAAAATATGGAAGATCATAGCTTTAACAAAAAAAACGCAATTAGCCCCCACAAAGAGCTTTTTTTAGTACTTCTTCATATTCAAAGCACAGCAGTAATTAACAGATCTGGAATAATTTACACAGATATGACCAAATATACTTGCTTGCCAGATTTGTATCTCCTGCCTCTCTCTAACTATCTTTAACTATAAAGCTATCTTTTCTTGTAGGATTGTTATTTCACATCAATAACAAACATTTTTAACCTGAAATAATGTTTAACAAAGGGTGGGTCTTTTTAATGGTTAATTCTAAATCTTTTCTCTTTAGTTCATATTTGCATTCATTACTGCAGAACCAAAGGCATGTACAGATGAAAGGTACTGCAGGACAGCATTAAGCAGGATATTTAATGTCTTTTCAGATTACAGCATTTAAAGGGCTCATAACATTCCACTACAGGATACAAAATACTCTTTTTGGAAACCACAATGTAAAAGACTTTTAATCATTTGATTTTATTCTTGATATATATTCAGTTTTAAATACTCTTACTAATTGTCTCTTCTATGCAGTTTGAATAAGGAAATATACAGCAAAAACTACATGAAAAAGCTATTTCACAGATGACAAAATTCTTTGAAGCAACAGTTACAGAAACAACTTATTGTATGCAAAGTAAAACAAATCTGTCTTCATGGAGGACTGTCAGAATACACAATAACTTACTGATTAGATAACTGATGAGTCTAACATATTGACAATTTGTAGCAACCACGCAAATCACTTACTGTGCTCATCTAGAAATTGGCTAGTTCTGTATCAATGAAGAGTTCTCATCTCATCTGGTGTTTTCTAAATTGGTTGTGGATTCTTCAAATAAGAAGATACATCTTCCATTCAATGAAAAGTAAAAATAATCTAAGAGGCATTTTTTCAACAGTTTTGTAAAAGAAATATGCTCCAATTTTCTACAAACATATGAAAGTTGAAAATTATTCAATACATCTGCTTTTCCTAAGACTACCTCTTCCCTAAACAGTTCTTCCCTAGACAGATCCTCTTGGGTACAAGAACTGACAAAAGTAGTTACAGCGTAAGAAAATGGCTTCATTATTGCCAAAACTGTAGCCCCACATTGTAAAGCGGGCATCAATGAATGAGGAGAGCCCTGAGTGACCGAGTACTAAAACATCTCTATGGCTATGACTATGGCTCTTCCGACAAACTCAGGAATTACCTCAGATATATTCCTTCCAGCACTCCTGGCCGAGGACAACATACAATACTGCTGCTGCTCTGACAACCATAATACTATTAACCCGGTGTTGTGGTTTAACCCCAGCTGGCAACTAAGCACCACACAGCTGCTCACTCACTCCCCCTTGGTGGGATGGGGGAGAGCATCGGAAGAGTAAAAGTGAAGAAACTCATGGGTTGAGATAAAGACAGTTTCATAGGTAAAGCAAAAGTCACGCATGCAAGCAAAGCAAAACAAGGAATTCATTCACTACTTCCCATCAGCAGGCAGGTGTTCAGCCATCTCCAGGAAAGCAGGGCTCGTTCACACATAACAGTTACTTGGGAAGACAAATGCCATCACTCCAAACGTACCCCCCTTCCTTCTTCTTCCCCAGCTTTGTATGCTGAACATGATGGTATGGAATATCCCTTTGGTCGGCTGGGGTCAGCTGTCCCAGCTGTGTTCCCTCCCAACGTCTTGTGCACCCCCAGCCTACTCGCTGGTAGGGTGATGTGAGAAGCAGAAAAGGCCTTGACTCTGTGTAAGCACTGCTCAGCAATGGCTAAAACACCCCTGTGTAATCAACCCTGTTTTCAGCACAAATCCAAACCGTAGCCCCATACCAGCTACTATGAAGAAAATTAACTCTATCCCAGTCAAAACCAGCACACCTGGTCTGCTTAACCCAGGAGGAGATAAAAGTTCTCTAGAATTAAAAGGAGATGGAGCAGACACAGCCCATCCTGCATTAAGCAAGCCTCTGATTAGGAGTATGTTTGACAGATGTTGGACAACTGTAGGAAGTATCTCTGGCAAGCACGTCTCAACGAGTCTCTGAGACGATGTGCTACCACCTAAAAGCATAAGTTAGTCACTGCTTTTACAGCCTTGAGGAAAAAAAATGCATGATCTTGATTTAACTTTCCTCTATATCCTCTGAATCATCAGCATTTGGTACTTAAATAGTAATTAATGAAACAAATGCTAACAATAACACTAAGCTTCATCCTTCCAGCAAAGCTGTGAGAGATATTTTTCCTTTTTATTTTCTCACAAGGCATTAAGATAGCCTATTAGCAGTCAAATGTACTGCTGAAAATTACAGAGCAGAATGCATAGACAACAGTGAGACAAAGTTGATTTTAAATATTAAAAAATATGAGTTATTAACATATATAGTCCTTTGAGTTTTCTTGGAACTTGTCTGCAATTAGCCTACGAACTCTCAAAATAAAAATCAAAGACTTAAACGATTTAGAATGAGAAATTGCCTGACACATCGATCAGGAGTCCTTCAAGTGGAAAAAAATATTGTAAGATTAGCAATTATTCCTCCAAGAATTTCAAAGTTCAAATCTTCAAAGAGAAAAAAATAATCTTTAAATGATAAAATCTTACACTTTGAACTTACAGTAAACCTCTATTTTCATTTGGCAAAATCTGGGCTACATTTCATTTCTTGTTCATTCAAGAATAAGGCTGCACGTAAATAAAATATTGTCTTTCTTGAAGAATTCCCATCATCTATTTTAAAATCCTGAGTCCAAATAGAAGGAGAAATGCTTTGATTCAAAATACTTTCTTCTACTCAGCATCTTATCAAAATAATGAAAGGCCAGCACCATAAATGGGATACAGAGTTCACAGATAGCTGAAGAGTACCAAGGATGAGAACACAAGATGGAGAATGTAAAGTACTGAAATCTATGACCAGGTCTAATGGAGATCTATGGTCAGAAAGGCCTAAGAAAATGTAAACTGCCAGTCACAAAATTTAAGTGTTCAATAAAATAAGAACTAAACAAAGAGGAAAAAGTGACAGAGTACGCTAGAAAATTGTACCATGCATCAAGAATATGGTTGAAAGTATCAAATACATCACTGAATCTGCACAGATGAGAATCGAAAGCAAAGATTGGACCACATCAAAAAAGAGCTTCACATTTACAGAAGAGACAGTATAGTGATCATGAAAGTCTTTTGGATAAGGTGATTATTGGTTACACTCTTTGTTTTTAATTCTAAAGTAATTCTATCTGGTTGGCAAGTCCATAGAATAACATTCCTTAACCCGTTTGAACTGAGTAATTTATTAACTAACTCCACTTGTCTACCCACATTTCTACCTATGTTTTCAGCATTCTTTCATAGTGCTAACTTCTCTGCTCTTAGTGGTTGTACCTTTTTTCAGGTAATAGATGCAGAAGTTAACTTAGTGGAAACTTAAACCTATTCATTCTGAAGTTATTTGAAAAGTTACCAGAGACTAAATAAAGGTTTAAAAACTCTGCTCATGATTACATGAGTATGATCTAACAAATCAAACTAATACCCACTGAGATGTGTAGTCCTTTCACTGAACAGAAACAAAGTAAAAGGTATTTGTTCACTATAATAACTATTATATTATTTTTAAGTGAAAAAATAATAAAAAAGCATGTCATTCTGCAAAACAGACTGATTTAGGTCATGTATAAATTACACATTGCCACTTTCACAGCATCTCACTACATATGATAATGTAGTGCCTTTATTGGAACAGTCACCCATTTTGTTATTGTTTATAGCAACCTAATTTGCTACACAATCGTTCAGGCAGCACAGATTTCAAATTGCGCAGAAATATTCAATTTTAATACAATCACAATCTTTTGTCCAATAAAAGCTTGTTCTTTTGGGATTTTACTGAAGCAATTCTGAAGTTATTCTATGAGGCAAATTCTTTCAAGTTTTGTATCTCTTTTTCACCCCACTGATTTACTACTTCTTAAATTAAAACCTCATTATGTCTTTTTTTTATACCAGTTTACATATTTCCAGAAAACACTGAGTGAGTACAGTGAGAAAAAAAATGCATGAATACTGATTTTTTAAGATCGTCTTCCTGCTAATGAAACCACACTTTCCTTCCATTTTTCTAACATTTTAAAAATGCTTCAAGTTTTTAAAAGAATGTGGATAAATGGATCGCTTCAGCTGTAATATGCACCAAATCCAAACAAACAGAGTAGAAGCAAGAAGCATCCTTTAGAAATCTGGAAAAAAACCTACTACTCAGTTGTTTTCCCCTCCACTTGGTATGCAGGATTACACAGATTTTTACTGTAAAAAAAAAACTGAAAAAGAACACTAGATCTCTAAAACTTTAGTTTCTTAAAAATTCTTCAATTGCTCATAGGGCTCTTTATAAACTTAAAAAAAAAACCAAAACCACAAACAAACAAACAAACAAACAAAACCCCCAAAACCAAAATAAGACATGCAAAGCGAAACAAATTCAATTGTGTTTCCTGTCAATTTGCATGACTTGTTTTCCTTGGTTTGTCTTCTGCCAATTTAAAAACTTTGAAGTCTGCACGGCCTACTTTCACTGCCATTTCAGGCAGGATTCATGTCATGTACTTTGGAAATGTCTGTTATCTCAGCTAGTCCCCTTATGCTCCATAGCGAATAGAGAGAAAATGGTCACTTTTAGGACCCAATTTATGTAACTTATTTTAGATGTCTGTTTCAAAATGAGATGGTTTATTCATCTGGGAGTGCCCATTTCTCTCCACTGACTGAAGAGAAGTCTAAACAATAAGCTTAGATTTAGACACCTCCATTTGGCCAGATGAATCCCAGGCTTCCAGTCCTTCCAGATACAATCTCTAATTCACATGCCCAACAGGCTTTTTTTTTCTAAATCCTGTATAACAGAACCTTGTTTCCTGGCGGAGTTCCACTGTGCTACTCGCTGAGCTGGTCACTGTGGTAATTTGCTTCTAAACTCTGTAAAATATGGTATTATTCCAACAGTGGCATGGTTTGCTTTGTCTTGTCTATATGGTTTCGTTTCTGATATTACAGCATCATATAGCTTAACTTTCATCAAAATTCTGACAGGCCTAGGGCTAGCATTTTCCCCTCATTTTTTCGGTTTCCAGAATTTGTATGGAAGTTGGTGTACTATTGATTTGGTGCCTTTTTTTGACGCCCTCTTTAAAGGGCAACCCGTTTGGTTTTATTTCCCTTTTAATTAGTTCCATCCTCTGAGCTATACTGCACTTAGGATAATTTTAGTATCTTCAACTGTAGGAATGTCATCCTGAACCACATTCTCTTCTGTACCTCACAGCTTTCTTACAGCTCCTCAATTTAAAAACTTTCTTGCAATCTTCTTGATGTGAAGTGTCAACAGCTTTGTTTCCTTACAGTTTAGATGAGGTCACTCTCTCTTACATAGTTGCCCTTTATTTGGAATAGTCCTTCACATAACGTTTCCTCCACAAAACGTTAAAAACCTTTATACATGAGCTTATGAGTTTAAACATTGGGTTGATGAACAGAGCTAATAGCCAAAAGCAATAGCTTTACATTTCTTTCCAAATTTCTAACCTATTTTGGTTTTTGGACAGGCTGCTTTTGGACTCTTTTACACTAAAATAATTATTTAATTCCCAGAGTAGCATTTGCTAATCCATTTGCACGACATAGAAGGTTATCTACTATCCCTCAAAGGACTGTCAGACTGTTACTAACAAGCATTTCAAATTAAAATTGCTGTTATTCTGCAATTAACAAACAGAAATAAATCACTGATATAGCTAAATCCCTGGAACCAGAGATGAGGATGTTCAAGTACACCACAGCTCTTGTTTTCTTAACAACTCTTTGACGACACTGGACTCAAAAACCAGTTTTAATGTAAACAAATATTTCTTCCAAGGGCTAGGAACAAAATAGAATAGCTTTTCTTGCTTGATTCCCCATAGAAACAGTACAGCTATTATTGTTTAAAATATTAATGCTTCACAGACATTAAAGACACCAACTTCTCCCCATCATTATGTAAAGCACTTGCACTCTATCATTTGCAGCTTTGTTTGCTTGACATCTAGTTTCACACACCAAAAACACAAAACCAAGGGACAAAATTGTTCTTCATTTGCACTGATACTCTAAATTTGAGGTGCATCAGAAATAAACCTGGCATTCTTCCAGTTTATTTCAATCTGATCACACTAGGGAAAATGTGCTTGGTTTTTAGCATCCTAATAATTCTCAGACGAATCAAAGATATCTCTCCAAATGAATTGTTAGCAACAAAACTCACTATGCAAGGTCAAAAAACATTGCTGACCACATATGAAAACTTTGTAAGGAAGCTCATGAACAAAGACAGTAACCTTGATATTTTTCACTTACCTGCTTTGAGAAATCCCTTTTGGAAGATCAGACACTTAGTATTTAAAATTATATTATCTGCACACTAAGACATATATAGTAAACCAACTGCATTGATTTCAGCCAAGTTGTATGGAGTAAATGATCTGATAGTTTCTTTCTACACTTATGGCATTGTATTTCAAGCCTAAATTATCTGCATTAATTCTAGTGTTACACCTGTCTTGAGTATAAAGTGACAATGAGTGACAAGGAAGGGACTATATTATTTTCTTCCTGAGTAAGTTCCTATCATGAAGTTTCCTGGAGACAAACCTTAGATCCCCTGGAAAGAAAGCTCAGCTTCACTGTTGAGATACTCAACACTACAGACCCAGAATGTACATAATCCTTGCATGCAGAAGTGAGCCTAATAGAATGACTATGATGACCTATTCATGGCAGTACAGTTTCAGCAGCTTTAACTCCCATTATTACCCATCTCTAATCCTTTGATTTATACATAAAACTTTTGGGGTTTCTTCCAACCAGAGGTTAGATAGAACTTCACTATTTATACAATGATAGTTCCTCTGTCATACACAATTTTGAAACAAGAGAATTAAAGCCCATGATTGAGGATGCCAGGTATGCTGGGGTTCCAGGTGAAGTCTGAGAGCTGTCTCCAACTTATCTCCCTTGTAACCTAGGAAAAGTCTTTTTTTTTTTTTTTTTCCTTGTGCCTCAGCACCACTTGTGCAAATAAAGACAGTACTTCATTGTTTGAAAAAGTTGTTTGGAAAACATTCACAGATTTTAGTGAATTTAAACTCATTTTACTGTAATGATGTTGGCTATATGAGCATTTAGATGGAAAGCAAGGTGAAACAGGTACATCCAAAATCGACCATGCTTACTGATAGATGACTACGGAAATGATGAGATAGAAAAAGAGGATGTGGGCCTTACCGCATCCATTAGCCAAAACCTTGGTAAATTACAGGCATCAAAATAAAGCTGGCATTGGAAGCTCTAATTTCCCACTGTCCTGGTTTCGGCTGGGACAGAGTTAACTCTCTTCTTAGTAGCTGGTACAGTGCTGGGTTTCAGATTTAGTGTGAGAATGATGTTGATAACACTCGATGTTTTAGTTGTTGCTAAGTAGCGCTTATCTTAAGCCAAGGACTTTCCAGTTTCCCATGCTCTGCCAGCAAGCAGGTGTGCAAGAAGCTGGGAGGGAGCAGAGCCGGGGCAGCTGACCTGAACTAGCCAAAGGGGTATTCCATACCATGGAACGTCATGCCCAGTATATAAACAGGGGGGAGTTGGCCGGGAGGTGCGGACCGCGGCTCAGGAACTAACTGGGCATCAGTCAGCGGGTGGTGAGCAATTGCATTGTGCATCACTGGTTTTTTCCTTCCTCCCCCCCTTCCTTTTTTGTTATATTCCTTTTCATTACTATTATTATTATTATATTTCATTATTACTATTGTTAGTATTATATTTTACTTTAGTTATTAAACTGTTCTTATCTCAACCCAAGAGTTTTTACTTTTTTTTTTTTTTCCCCTCTTTCCTCCTCCTCACCCCACTGGGAGGGGGAAGGGAGAAGCGGCTGCGTGGTGCTTAGTTGCTGACTGGGGTTAAACCATGATACCCACTTATCCATTGGCAGTCATGGAAAAAAGTGTGTATCCAGTACTCCCCGTGCTCACCTCAAAGGCTGTCATCCCTTCTTGAGAAGCTAATGGAAGTTACTTGTGATTTTTTCCAGAACTGCCAGAGATCTTTCAGAAACTCACAGTACATGCAAAAGTATTCAAGGAGCATCATACTGTTTCTTTATTTTCCAAGGAACAGAGATTGCCCATGGCCATACAGTCCTGCTAAGTATCTTCTAAAAAGGAAACGTATGGTCCCAGCACTGCTGAGATGGCAGTATTTTGAGAAAGCAGCAAAAGCTCACTTTTACGTAAGTAATGCAACTGTCCAGTGAGCAAAATATGTAAAAGGCTGTTGCTGGAGAACAATCCTCTTCTAATTTACCACTGAAAAGGCCTTCAAGAGAATCTAAAGACCAGGCAGTGTCTTATATTACATTAACTGATGCCTCTTGATCTCAGCAATAGCTCATGATCTGTTGTGATGGCTGATTATGATTTGGTCATGCATTTTAGGTTCATCTTCTTTACTTAATTTAGATTCTATGAGTTAATACATGGTGTTCTATTCTCTAGTTGAACTTCTTTACACCCCTTCATAATTTAGTTGCTTCATATGCTGTGGAAAATTCAACAGGATGGAAAAAACGCCATGAATGTTTCTAGGCTACAGTGCAATGTGCCTAATGAGAAACTTAAATTTCATTTTCTCAAAAACTAACATATGTAGTACTAAAAGTCCTTGTCAGTGTCTAACTATAATTGTACTCTGCTCACTTATAGGACTGCCTAATTAGTCATTAGTCACACTGACAGAATGCATCCCCTATCTCCCAGAATCAAATATGACACAGCAAAATATTTTAGGCTTGTGTTGCTAACTATGTATTTTTGACATACTGAATATTCTAGGAACACAGCCATCAGAGACCAAGAGATTCTGGTCTGATTTGAAATTGTCTGGCAAGATGGAAAACTTTAGAATGATTCTTCTTATTGTCTCACATCCATATTAACAGATAAAAATCCACAGCAATGTCGAGCTCAGACTATTTACAATTAAATATAGAATTTCTACCCATTATTTCTTTTCTTTGGATAGTAAATAGCATAATGAAGAAATTAGCATGAATGCTTATGTCTGGCATCTAGCAGGGCTGAGTAATTTGGGGAGTGCAGGAAAGTGGAGACTGGCTGATGGGTTTAATTTGGACTTGTTTTTACACTAATTTAAAGTAAATTTAGCTAAATTGTTTTGACACAAAAATCTGAATGTTTCATTTTCAAAATGTTTAGTTTTATCAGAACTGCTTACTGTTTTAGTAGAAACTGTTACACAAATAAAGATTCGCATATAATATCATTTTCTTAAAAGATGCAATTCTAATGAATAAACTATTTGTCCGTTAGTAAACTTTGTTTTGAAGCAATATGATTTACATCCTAAGATTGTGAAGTTCTGAATCATTTAGATATGTGACAGAAACCAAGTTTACAGTAAAAGGTGGCCAAGGAGCTCCTTGCCATGAGATGTAAATTATACTACCGTACTTACAACTGTCTTCCCAGTACTGTCAAATCTCATGCAATTTCACTGTTCCATGTACATTTAGGTCTTTCATACAACTGTATTAGCCACAAGAGAGGTAACAATCTTTGCAAAATGTGTAGTTTTTGTAGCCAACAAAGACTCTCCTACTCCCAAAATTTTCCTTTAACTTCCAACAGACTTCTCCTAAAAACCTATGGCAGGCATTTACAATAAGCTTTCACTCCCTTTAGACCACCTAATTGGTACAGTTTGCTAACAGCCTAAGCCTGAAGATTTCCTGGCAGGTCTCACTCCCTTCACACAGCTTGACTAGCACAAAAAGATATATCCAGCATCTAGTTTCCCTAGATGCTTACGGAAAATTGTAAGAACAGGGGAAACATAATTCATGCTGATATGCTTTTGGCCACTGGTCTAACCCAATACAAGCATTTTTGCATGTTTTACTATATCCTTTTGAAATACAGTACCTAAAACCGCAGGCAGTCATCAAGATGCAGGAAAACCATGGATTTATGCAATCTTATAATTATATTCTCTGTTTTGTTCTTTGTTCTTTTGCTGAGACTTCATAGCACTTGCTTTGCTTTTTTGTCTGCTGTTGAGCATCTAGTTTTCAAAGAATTACATGTCATAATCCCAGGCTTTCATTACCATGTGATAATGGTCAACTCAGACCCCATAATTTTATATATGCAGCTAAGATTCTTTTTTCCCCCGTGTACACCACCTTACATTTACCTATAAAGATTTTCATTTGCCATTTTATTTGCCAGACACTCAATTCAATAAAGTCCCCTGGTAAATTTTCATTGTTGGTGCTACCTTAACTACCCTGAATAAGTTAGTAAGTCAACAGCAAATTGACTCATATCACTGCTTACTTTTTTTCGCCATATTATTTATGAATATATTGAAAAGCCTATGTTCAATAAAGGTCTTGCAAACTTCACTGGAAACCACCCTTCACTGACCAAAGCATCATGCATTTTAATCAAGTATTTATCCTTGCAAACCTTTCCACTTACACAATAGCTATTTAGTTTCCTTTATAGCCTCTGGTAAAGGACCAGAGCGAACACCTTTTAGAAATCCCAGTCAAAAGTATTAATTAACAGGATCCACATAACAACTGATTCTCTCAAAGCAGTATCGTATATCTGAAAGGCAAGATTTCCTTTCACAACAGGCATGCTTGCTCTTCCAAAAGTGTATCATATTCATCCATTCATTCATTAATTCTATTATCCATTCAGTTTTCACTAATTTGGCCATGTCTGTACTTCTGGTAGCCTCTGAAACCCTTTTTTTTTTTTAAATTGCAATCACATTTGCTACTTTCAGACCTCAAATTCTAAAGTAGTTTTAAGCAAGAATAATCCTCACTGAAGGCCATCAGAAAAACGAGTTCAGTGCATTTTAATCCCAACTTCAAATGCATTCATATGGTAATAGGAAGTTTTTGTTTTGCAGTCATCAATTACACAAAATGACAGAGGCGACTGAATGTTTTCCTTAGAATAACAGAAACAGTACAGATATATCCAAAAAGTGTTTTATTTTCACACTCAATTTCCTCAGTCTGTATTTCTGCATACAGATTATGTCAGACATTTGTAACAACTGCATAAATGCTCTGCATTAACGAACAGACATTTCAGTCATTTATAGGACTGCTAATATTTTAGCCTATGAAATCATTATGTAAATTAAACTAATTTCCACGGCAGCCATTCGACTTCAAACAGCTGCACAAACCAGGATTTTTCCTTTTCTAAAGAAATCTGCATACCATTGCCTTTTGTATCACAGTTAGCACCAGTATTGTCCTTTACTGGAACAAAACAGACCTTCAAGCCATGGTCCATATTTTAGGCGCTGCTGTGATGCTTACCTTACCATCTGTTCACATTAATCTCATGAACAAATCTGCTGAAAAGCATGCCAAATACAATCAGTTTTACAGTAAAAAAAAAATCTGTAATTAAGGGCAGAAAGAAGCACTTGATCACTAGAAATGGTGCGGGTCTGTATAAATCTAGAGTCAAGTTACCTTTAAGCTTGTATTACCATAATTGAGAGTCTTTCTTCTTTTGAAAACACCCACCTAACAAAGTGGACAAGATAATCATGCCACTCCATCAGTGGCTATTCTGACCAAGTTCCCCTACAGAGGCAGAGCCAGTCTTGGCCTCTCTGTTTCCTTCTCCTTCCCATCACCCACTGCAGCAGACTAGGAGAACAAGCTACATCTTTGGAAGGAATATTAAAATGCTATTACTTAATGGATCCAGTTGAAATAAAACTAAGGAGTCTGGTGGATTCTCAACACCAACATGATGGAGAAAGACAAAGGGATCTGAGCAGCAGGGAAGAGAGGAAGCGAGAAAAAAGAGGGCTACTGTGCTCCCAACCTTCTAGAAGCCACAGCTTCTCTTGCCCCCTGAACACCCTTAAATTATCCTTCCTAGCTCTCCCTTTCTCCAGTCCAGAATCTACTCTGTAATCATTATGAAACTGAATTTTATCTGTCTCAAAAGTCTTGACTCACTTCTAATCATATGTATTCTGAGGTTATAAAAATTGTAGTTACAGATGAAAAAATTGGGAGAAATAGATAATTTGTTGAATATACAGAAGTTGAAAGATAAGCAGGAACCAAAAAGTTCAGTGAAAGATGACTCATTCTTCCTGTAACAGTTATCAAAGTTATTAGTCTATTACCTGTTAAAAAAAAAAAAAGTAATTTTTAATTGAAGAGCAAGACATGGTAGAAAAATATGACTAAGCAGAGACCTATATATGGGCATAAGCATGTGTTAAAGATTGGTTACATTTGGCAGAAGCAAAGATTTCAGCACTTCAGACTTAGCCAGATGGATGAACGCAAGCAGGTGCAGATTAGAAAGCCAGACAATACAATGCCAAAGTCACACTCAGAGATTATATAAATACAAACAGGCATGATGGAAATTCTCTGTCTTTAGAAGAAAAAGCAGCTCTCAGTGTTTACTAAAATTTCTGATATTTGGTATTGCTTCTGATGGATTCTCAAAACTTTGTACCACCGTAATTTTCTAATTACAAAACAACAGAATGATAAGCGTATCTGACAGGAAAATGACTTTCTAAAATAGAATGTGTATATATAAAGGGGCTAAATCTACATACAAAATCATGATTAGAAATAATGTTTAAATTGTAATACATGTGCAGGTTATCTTATTCTTTAGAATAGTAATTTATCTGACCCTCAGTGCAAAAAGTATGTCTAGCTTGTAATTTTTGAAAATATGTAATGGTAATCACATGCAGATACCCAGAGAATTCACCTGTTCTCTTTAAAAACCTACGTAGATGGCATGTGTGTCTCCCCATCAACAACAACCAAAAAAAAAAAAAAAATCTTAGCACCTTTAATCGGTGTTCTGTGGGAGTTTATAAAGACTTTCTGGAGAGACGTCCTCATTTTCTGGGTATCCTTTGGAGAAAAAAAATCAGCTCTTGAAACTCAAAGTTATGAAAAAGCATCTTAAGAAGTAGAAAGCAAATAAATGGCTCCTCCACAACCTTATAGTTAGCTTCACACAACACAGAAAACACATGCAATAAAAAGCATAATAAGATGTAAAGGATAAGGACTCACTCATTCTATTAGGTACCATATTAAAACAAATCATTCAAAAACAATAACTGGCATTTAGGAAATACAGCTACTAAAATGGATTTAATAATTAGAAACTGTTTGGATTATTAGCCTAAATTAAAGTAATGAGAAGATGAAGATAATGTTAACAGAATTAGTTGTTTTCCTTAAATGGAAATCTACTATTTCAGTTATGGGATCAGATATTAGTGTCTCATACTAAAATTCATTTGATGGAAACAAAAGAGCACGAACAATTTTTAAGAGTGGAAAATAACCCTAAAACACATCACAGTGCTTTTTTCCAACCCAGACGTTAAACTTCTCCACCTATGGTGGCCTATATAAAGTACTGATTTTTTTTTTTTAATTCTGTTGTTGCTGTGATGATATTTTCTGCCTCTATATTGCAAGTACTTTCGACAACTGTCTTTCAAAATTCAGTTTTGGTTTTTGGCCTTATTAAGTGATAAACACTTGTCAATAAAAAATGTCCAGAAAAGGTATGCATTAAAACCATCAACTGAACATTATTTGTCCTATAACCCTCATGTCACTTTGTTTCAAACCTCTGTTAATCAGTAAATTACCAAATGGTAAGAAGATGGATGCTTAATCATTGACTAACTCCCTCAATCCACTCATATAGGTGTGTAACTAATGCCAATTATGTTGATTCTTTTGTAACTAAATATTTGTCCTGCAGGAACCAGCAAGCTACAAATTCTTTCTATGCACAATATTAAACAACTAGTAATTGTTGATTTGGCCAATTTTAAATCCTTATCAAGGCACCACGTACTGTACAGATCTATGTATAACTTATGCAGTAGGATTCCTCTATTTGGCAGAAACCCTACTACAATCAGACCACTTCAATTAGTTTTAAGGCAGGATACAGTACAATCTCCCACCTTGCTTTTAATGTTAAAGGTGAATTTGAGATTATTTTACATACCCACAAATGTGCAACAGATTATTCAATTAATAGTACACTATGCAGCTCACCAAGAAAATCTGGAGATGATGATGAGTGGCAAGCAGACACTTTGGACTGCTAGCACCTAGGCTAATTTTAATTTTACATAGTAAGGAAAATCATTTAGTTTAGGAAAAGATAATATTATTATAGCACTACTAATCAAGATGCTCTACAACAGAAAAAAGAAGCCTCTGCTTCAACAATTTACTTTTGGACTATGACAAGATATGTTACATGAGCAAGTCACGAATGAAGAAGATAAAACCACAGTAATTAAGTAAATTATGTGTAGTAAAAAGAACATTGTACTTGGTATGTGTTATTGCTTTTCTTGAGATCTTGTGTAAAGAGACAAGATTTGAACTCTGATTGTTTCTTGGGAAGAAACAAGAAGTGCCTATCACCTTCACATTTCATCCTGTTCTTAGAAAAGAAAAAGGAGTTAAATCTAGTAAACAGGAAAGTTTCTTATCCAACACCTCAACACATTTTGACAGCAAACTGCACATTTGCCATTATGAACAGAGAGAATGTTAAGACAAAAATCATCCTAATAGTTACCAGTTGGGAAAGGGTAAAATGTGCTGACATCTTAAAATATTGCACTCAGACTTTACAGATACAGTTTAAATTGCATCAGTGCCAGGTGGAACAGTAAGCAATCACAAACACTGAGTTTATGTTCATCTATTTCTCTTTCTCAATTAACATACAATCAACAGGTTCAAAAATTTTATCTGTAAAAAAAGGAAGTCTTAGATTTCATAGCACAGCTATACAGCCATGTCAAAAATGATGACATGTTTCCGGCAGGTTTTTAAGGCACTGTACTGTCCTGAACAGAGCCCTCTATCCCATGCTCTTGAAATGAATGCTGCAGAACATATTTCGAAACTGGGCCTATACCTATTTCAGGGGCCTCAAATAGGTCAACAGACAAGGCCACATTAAAACTACTTCCACATCATCTATCTTTATCCATTTGGCCCGCAAACTCAAATGCAATTCAGAAGGATGATGACTCAAAATATTTCATTTAGAAATAGTACTCACTCCAAACCATTTTAGAAAGTAATCTATATAATACAATAAAGGTCAAGCGCCAATTAGTACTACATGCAATTTATAATGTTATATTTTAAGAGAAAGGACTAAAATAGACTTGATTTATTTGTGATAGCTTTTCTCAATATGTCAAATTGCATGAACAGAAGCATAATTATAACAAGCAGGACCAGGCCCCAAAAGGGTCACCGCGCAAAGCCCTTTACAATGGCAGGTCTGTCTTTGCCCACAGAGCTTACAATGCAAATGTTATTATTCTTTGCAAATGAAATATAAAGAAGAAGAGGGGGGGGGGGGGGGGGGGGGGGGGAAGAAAGGATTTAGATTGCTAAAAAGAACTCTTGGCTAAAGATGCTTTAAATGTGCAGTAGTTTCCAGAAATGCTAAGCTCAAATTGATTCAATGTAGCACCTGTCAGTGAAGGCATTTCACTCCTAAGTCACTCTATAACACAGAATACGACTCAAATATTTGTTTGAACTGTGTCCCAAACTATGTCCACACATATGTGTGGTTGATAGCTTTTTACTCTTCAAGCCCGGCAAGCAGCATATGAGTGATTAACTGAAGTTATCAATCTAGATTTGCCACTGTCTCTTTTAAATATCCTGCTCCAAACCAATGAGAAGTTACCTGAAGCACTAAGACAGAACCATTTGCTGCTGCAAAGGGACTATAATTAGCTTGTAAATTGTTTTAATTTGTTTGATTAGCCTCAACAAAAAGCAGGTCATCTGAAAGATTTCTTCCCTGCTTTGATACCTAAATTACTTTCTCCTTAGATCATTACAGACAGCATGTACAGTGACACCTATTGCCTAATTGTAAGATCCAGCTTTTATAACCTCCACTGTTCAGACTACAATTTTCTATGCTGGGTGTCTATTAAAAGTTGAATTTTTTTTTTAAAGTTTCCAATTAAAATTGCTTAACTATTATTAGAAACCAGGCAGAGGTAGAATATATTATTCTGCCAATACTATGAAGTTCTTACAATGATTTCATTGTGAGATTTTAATGACCATTTCTTTTGAACCAGGATCTTCAAATCTGTCCAGAGATTAAATTTCTCTGAAGTTATAGTTTCTTCTGAGCCCATAAAAACCTCTTTAAATCCTGCAAAGTGACAAACCTTTGAAGACTGCTTTTTGCTTATACTCTGTCGAGGTCACCTACTTTACCCTACGACAATCTTGTTTATACTGAGCATATTCATTCCTCCCATAGAGCCAGCATGGTTCATCTACCCCCAAAGGAAAACTGGATATGTTACCAGCTTGACTCATTCTCCTAATTAAACTAATCATGCCAGAAACTGAACTTCTAGTCCTTGATTCAACATTTTCTGTGAATCCTACACTGAAGACTATGTGTGTCATGCTAGGCAATTAGTATCATGGTCTGCTTCAGGGCTATCAAGCATGCAAGCTTCTTTCTGCAATTGCTCCCCATGCCTGGTATTAGATGACGCAGAGGTTCAGCATGAGAACCAAAACCAAGCAGAATGTGTGTCCTGTACTTTCAATAGCTCTACCAAAGGCATCTAGGGAAGTCAGCAAAAATAACACTAGCTGGTCTTGCTAGGAGCTGAAAACTGAAGCAGACTAGATAATAACCTAGGGCAAACGAGGGGACACAACAGAAGAACAGGATGAGACAGACACACAGAAAATTGTCTTTGCAACTCTACATATTCCTTTTCAGAATTGCACTTGTGTTTGTCGAGTATAAAAAGTAGTCTTATGTCACCAATTACCAGCAACAGCCGCTAGCAAAGTTGATGTCTCACCTCTCTGTGCTGTTGCTTATATAAAGCCCAACACTACCTTGCTACTACTAAACAGCTCGATATTCTTTTAACACAATAAAAGACAGTAACTAAAACACAGGCTTGTATTTGCATGTACTTCCTATTTTTCCATAAACCTTTCATACACAATAACTTTTTTTTTTGGTGAGAAAAGTCAATTAGTTTCATTTCAACAGTTATTTTGCTCTCCTCAATAGTTAACTGTGGTCTGTAAAATCAACAAAATAAACAAAGAGAGACATCACTGTATCTCCCTATTATTTCCAACACTAATGTCGATTTAACTGATTAGCCCATTTGTTTAGACAACTATGGTATTAAAATAATTCTTTTAAAAGAATGTTTTTTTCATGTGTCTTAAATAATGAAAGCATTGTTATTCTAAGTCTCTTTCTTAACCACGTTCAGTTTATTTTAATCTTAGATACCACCCGATTTTGCTGAAATGTCAGTTTCTGGATCAAACTTCATCTTTCTTTCCTCCCCAGACCAATCTGAAGCTCATGTCTTTTCAAAATATCTTACATCTTTGCATCACTTCAGAGGTTTCTGCTTACTGAAAAATGTACTGCCCCAGTAGTTTCATTCTGTTTTGAGGAAGTTTTCCCACATCTCTAACCATTTCCCTTAACATTCATTCCTAGGCTATTTTTCAGACCTACATTTTCAGGATGTATCTGTACAGGATGACGGCACGTCAAGATTAATCCAGAGCTGTAATACTAAGTACACACACCATCTGTAAAGGATTTTGTTATCTTTTGAAAAGATCATACTTTCTTGCTTGCAGGTTTGATTGATGGGAGGTTGTTTCCTTTTACAAGGAAAACAGTAATCAGATCTCAGACTAGGAACAACCACTGCTTGTATCAGAGGCACTTCATTTGGCAGTGTTCCAGAAATTTGAGATGAAAATTAATTTATGTTGGCCAATACTGCGATGGTGTGATCAAATCAGAGCATTTCAGTGCTTTCACTGTTCCACCAAGAAATTATTGAAATACACCTACTATTACTGATACCATATCATATTACAATCATCAAAAAGAAGAACAGAACACATCTCTTCTGGAGCTTACAGGGTCTTCGTCACTGGAAGTTTTTTGAGGACAGGTTAAACCATTCCTGACTGTGTTAATTCTACTTGGACAAACATCTGAGGGACACGAGGGTGAGAGGCTATCATTGTAGACAGGAAGTCAAAATCCGGCACCTAGAAGTAGATGCTTCTATAACACCATTAATGTGTGCATGTGTGTGCATGGGCTTAATCCATATGACTGACTGAAGTCCAGAAACATCCAGAGAACAAGGAGTTTTGATTCTCCTGCTTATCCCACCGGACACAAAGCTGCAGACTGCTTGCCCTTCCTTCTGCAGGCAGGAATCTTGCACTGAGTATCCAACGGCTAGTTTCACAGGTTAGAAGAAGGATTCTTCTACCCAGAGTGGTGGTTAGAGCAGTGGCGTGAACTACACAAAGCCACTTTGGCTAAAATAAAGCAGAGTTTGCCTCCTGGGCAACTGTGCTAACTAATAAGCTACTATGCTGAACCAGGTATTACCTAATCCTCCAGCTACATACTATCACAGATTTAATGATCTTTGCAAAGCAAAGTTGTATCATCCAGTTATAGTGATCTCCACATGGAGTAAACTTGCTCACCGTTTCAAATAATTTATAAGCCTTCTGTAATTTCATGCTACTCTCTTTCTAAAGTCTCTGCCTTTCTTATGATAAGTTAATTTTTTAATTTATTGTCAGCGCTGTGGTCCCAATTTTGATTTCTTTTAGTATTCCTCATTGTTCACCATCAGTGAGTATTATATCATATTTTTTCTTTTTTTTTTTTAGAACTGGAGATTGGCTTACAGAAACATACAAGAAAAAACTGCAAGAAGATGAATTGGGCTATACAACATAGTGTAATTATATAGCTAGCTAGTTTTATGTATTAGCATCCATTCCTGATGCTGGTCTGATTCAACCATATTTTGTTTGAGTGGTTGTAACTTTAGGACTTAGAGATATTTCTAATATTTTTTTAGGATGTCTTGCCTTGCAGCTATCTGGATGAATTTCTATTGCAATCATGCCACTCAACTCACTAGGTCAGCCTTGCTAGAGTACTTCACAACCTTTCCAATTTAAGTTGCTGAAATGGTGTTGTGTCTTCTGCAAAATTTTCTACCTCTCTGTTCATCCTCCATTTTCTGGCTAATAATAGCACATTAAGTAACACGAGTCTGAGCAAAAAGCTGAAGTACATTGCACTACTAATAGAAAACTCGAACATACATTCTTACTGCCTACTTTCCTTCTGTCAGAGACTGTCCGTTTGAGAAACCTTGCTTCTCCCCTAAAATCTCTGGTTCTGCCCAGGCTTTTCTACAGAAAAGCTGGAAAAATACTAAACGAAAGTAACAGACATCCTTTGTGTAAATTTCCTCATCTCCTTTCCAGTTCATTTTGGAACAGATTAAATGTTTTCTTTCTGATATTTTTTCTGGCTACTATAGCAGCAAATATGAGAAATACTATTGACAGCTTAATAATTACAGAACAGCTTGATTTTTCTTGGAATAGCTGTTAAGATAAGCCTTTCTCCTTATCACAGCCTTTCTCACCACTCAAGCCTGCTTATAGCAAAAATTTCTCCTGCTTAGAATGTTCCTACAATGCTAAGATACAGTACGCAAGTTTAAAAGTGGAAAAAAAGTTCAAGAGAAGACCCAAAGTTTCATAATATTCCTAAAGTTCCAGAATTTAAGGAAAAGGTGAATATTTTTAACAATGCTTCATAAACTATAGAAATGTAAATTTAACTCTCCCCAGGACTAAGACTGTAGTCTTATCAGGATATTATGTAAGTAATATCATTCATTGTTAATATATTCTTTATTATTTAGTACTCTTAGGTAAAGTTTTAAATTTTCACAGCTGAAAACAGAATCTGATAAATAGAATAATATGCACTGCTGCCTTTATGGAGTTTACTCTGTATGCCAGATTAATGCCAGTAAAGTCAAAAGTCATGGTGCGGTTATAGCTGTGAGGATTTAAGGATATAAGTAAGTCAGGGTTTGGAGGGTGAAGTACTGTCTTTTATTAAATAAAATCATACAGCTGGACTGCTTGCATTTAAGATCTGGGCTTGTGTGCCCAAAAGCCTGCCTTTTTTTCCTAACTGACAAAAATCACTACCCCTCTCTATAAGTCTTGCCTGCCTGATAGGGAAAAAAAGATCAAAACAAGACTTGGTGCACAGTTCTGAAGAAAAGCTTAGTTTTGGAAATCTCAACAAACTAGTAGCACGCATCTGAATTTGTTTCCTGGCTGTTGCTTAGAAGGAATAAAATAGTACTTCCTTGTTAAATGAGCATTGAAAATCAGGAAAAAGTGGTCCCTTGGTTGCCTTTTTTACAAATCATGGTGGAAGCAGAAAATCTTTCAACACTTCACGACATAAACTTAAGGAATAATTATCTTTTTAAAATATTATTGGCATACTAGGTATTTTACAGGCTGAAAAAGACCTCAAGAAACTGCCAGTCTAATAATAGACAGTGTTCGGAGTGGAAGAAAGAAGAATACAAAGGTATGTTAACTCAGACGTGCAAATGGACTTAAAACGTATACCCACAGGTGACAATTTAGTAAATTATTTATGTGCATCAGAAAATTTACAGTAGGGATCTGAAAGTACAGAACAAAAATGCTTTGCAGATAGACTGAAAAAGGTACATACAAGGGAGTAGGAGGGAAGATATGGAACATTAGGACTAATAAATGCTAACCTTGAGAATGAATGCCTAGAAAATGATGGCGCTCAGAAAAGCTAGTACTGAGGGCTGCTTGCCTTTGCTAAAAAATAAGCTACAAAACAAAATGGAGAATATGTAACTGACATAAAGAAACTGGTATGAAATATTTTTGCAGACATAGAGGAAAAAACCAACAAAATAAGTTAAAAATTGTCTGAGGCAATGTGTTTTTGAGATGCAATAATATTTCATGGCACTTTAACACTCGGTATAATTTACTGTTGTAAAAATTATGTTTTTAAAGTAATTACTTTGTAATTTCATATATTTTGAATCCCTGTGGGGTTTCTTATTTATTACAGGAAAGAGTGTGCTTAACTATAAAAAACATTATTATGGGTGCTTAGCTCTAGTGCCAAGCAAATAGATGAGTAAAACCTGACAAAACTGTTTTACAGATCTGGTTTCTACAGTATTGTAAGCAGTCATGTCCCTTTATAGCATGTAGAGTAGGAATGGGCTCTAGTGACATACAAAAGAAATTCTTACTTTGATTACGCTGGTATTAATTATACAATACAACAGCTCCTCTGAGATCAATAGAATCATTCTAGCTTGGTGAAATATTTGAGTATCTGTTACTACTGAGAAGCATTGCAGAAGTGTAATAATTAAATTAACAAATTAGAAGGACTGCCAAGCACTTAGCATGATCTATGTTTATGTATAAGAGTGAATGAAATTATAAGATTAAAAAGTAATTTCCCTTTTTAATCTGAGACCTTCTGTCATATATGGAAACAAGCATCCTACATGTTTGAAAATTCACTCCTGAATTGAGCAAGTCACGATGTTGCAGTTTTTCGTGTGTTGTAAAAAGGTAACAACGAGGTAATTACTACCTGCCAACTTTCCCTATTTTGTTACTGTCTATATCTTATTGCGGACACAGTTTACTTCACATTGTTGTCAAAAGCTAAATCACTTTTTCATAACTATAATTCTTGTGTTTTTTAAAATAATGTGATCCTAAAATAATGTGATCCTAAAATATTGTACATTAATATTGCTGAAAATAAACTTGTTCTTGAAAATACTGTGTTTGACTGCAACGCTTTTTTGTGTAACTTCATTTTGTAGTCACACATTTGTTTTGGCCATACCTACATGGTTTTTAACTTCTTTGTTTCTTCTCCTGTTTTCATAAATGATTAAAATGCAGTAATGTTGAACCATATTCAATGTTGCATTTAAGAGTTCAATTAATCAGGAAATTTAAACTTTTATTCATGTGCTCTAAAATGACAAGATGCTAAGTGTTAATGGATTTTTTTTTTTTAAATAGAGAATCAAAATAAAGAAAATCCCTAAGAACTCAGAAATATGCTTTTTGGCAACTTGTCTTATAATCTTTCCTATCTCTTCTGCCAAGTTTTCTGGGACACATTCTCATCCCCAGTCTATGAATATACAGCAAGTACAGCACTCACACAGCAAGTAACGTCTTGGTTATGTAACACAGCGTGACATTTTAAATAAAAGCGAAAGTATGCACAGCAAGACGAACGTGCAGTGAAAATACCTCAAGAAGCAAAAGAAGAATCCATTCACTAGTGAATGGAGGGACGTGTGATGATCAGGCCTTTCTGAAAATAACTTGTTGATTCAGATCATAAAGAAACAACTGAGCTCACTTAAGATTGTGCACGAGAAAAGTTGATGAAAGTAATTTGATGAAGATGCAACATATTTACTGTTACCTTTTAGAAGTGAAAAACCACTCACGTAGTTGGGGCATGTCTGATGGAGTTAGGGGAAATATATGTCATGTTCTCCATTTTCATATTTCTCCTTTGAGCAATTTGTTTCCTTCCTACCCGTGTTTTTGGTGGATGAGCTACAAACAGTGTACTCCTGCAAATTAAGCTGCCACGAAGTTGTGATGGCTAGGTACTTAAAAATTCTTGAAAACATGACACTCACAACAGGCACTTCTCTCATTTTTTCCCCGTTTTATACGATGTAAGCATTCCAGTACTTTGTGCCTGTTTCTGTCCTCAAAGACCTGTTCCTGACCCTTCATATACAGAGCATGAATAATTTCCAGGGCCAGGGAATAACTTATGAAACATCTTTCTGTCAAAAAAGAAAACAATAACTGTGTGGTGGTTTGTCTCCCTCACAGCTCTAATGAGAACACAAAGATCTCTGATTCCAAAGAGTTACTCTTGGACCTGGTTTAGCAGCCTTTTCCCTAATACCTTGACCTTGCATCGGACAAATATGAACCTCCTGTCTGCTCTGAAGTTGGGAAAAGCAGAATGTTTTTTTCCTTCTCTTTCCTATATTTTCCAGGGCAGAATACTGTGGCTTTTGCAACAGCAATTATGGGCAAGACGCTGCTAATCCTCTGCCTCCATTTTTAATACTCTTTCCCAGTGAACAGGTCCAGTGTACATTACCATTGTCATAGTTGTATTTCTAATATTTTTAGTTCTAATTTAATTTCACCAGTTACGAAAGACCTTTGCAGAGAGAAAACAGTGACATTAGCTGTTATATCAGCACCCATTTAGTAGATATTCTTTGCCAGAATAAAGAAATTATTACATAAACAAAAGAAGTTATTTCTTAAGTAGCCCTTGTTGAACAAGGAGTTCCACTCACCAGGGAACAAATAAGTGGGCTTTTCCATTTTTAATTACCAGTAAAGGAACCTAGTTCTTAGCTGTGCATCTAATATGCTGTGTAATTGTTTATGATGTTAAATTGCTCAAAAATTATCGTCTTTCAAGTAAAATTCCATTATTGCAATCAATTCTCCCAGGAAGAAGAAATAAAGTTGCAAAACTAGAACTTCTGCAGGTCATCCTAGAAAATTCCCTATTGGCTCCTGACTCTAAGAGACAGTACTTCGTTTCACAAAGGAAGAGGAAACAACTGCAGAACAAATATAGCCTTTATCTTTTTAGGGTGTAGAACACAGAAATCCACTAGGAATGATCACAGCTATTTCATTGAATTGTGTTTTAAATTAAAAAGAAAGATCTGAATGAAAGTACAGGTTATTTTTCGATCTCAAAATACTTCCCTATTTCAAGAGTTACTAGCATTATAGGGTACCAATTACAAAGCATCAATAAAAGTAATAAACAAAGAATCATCCAGTCCTGGTTTTGAATAATCTTCAAATATTGACCTAATAGAAAAGGGTGAAGTTAAATCCGCATAAAGGGTTTGATGTTTTGAAATGGACAAGATGAAGTGTCATGTTGTTATCTACATACATGGAGATGAAGGATGTAAACTTATGGAGGCTATTCCAGTTTGCTGCTAATTATGATTCTTGAAATGACAAAGTTGTATTTCATATAGCAAAAGGGAGCAAAGGAAAAGGCTGCCCACCACCTTGGAGGCATTTTCATACCTGCACTGCTCTTTTCCACCAACTTCAGTGAATTTGGGCAGCAGTTACTGTAAATTACATCCTTCTTATCCAAACCACCACAAAGGCAGCTTAAGGTGTTTCCCCTTTTACAAGGGCATTTCTTACTTTGTTATCTACGTGATTAGCATGACCATTTCTGTATTTCAATATCTCTGTAAAACACATGCTGCATATAAAAAGTCATTTGGAATATTTGAAGGTAACAATCTCTGATATTTCAGTCTGAACTATTTTATGAACACGTTTCAGGTAACAGGTACTATATTTTGATATCAGTATTATTTTAGAAATATAGAATAAAACTAAATAGCGTTTTGCAGAAAAGCCTAACAAATTATTGAATGTGGTGGGACCAGATTAACACAGAAACCACCCTTACCTTCTTCAGTCTTCCAAAAAACAGAACACCCCACAGTTCATGTGACAAAGCAGCTGGATAAATGCAGATTAAGCCGTCAGGTAGAAATCTGGATATGACTGAGCTCAAAACAAGAAGTGGAAAGTAACTCTTCAGCAAAGTTTTCCATCACAATTGATTCCTTTTAAGAAGTGAAAAAGCAGCAATTTCTGGTGATTATATAGATGCATACTGTTAATTTTCTCCCCACTGTTTTTAAAAAGAATGTGAACAAAGTCAGCCTCTTCTTTGTGAGCCGATAAAGACATCTTTTATTTTCAGGTTTTACAGACTTCAGCTAAATTCGAGATTGGCATTAACCCCAAGAAACTGGACTGATGCTCCTGTTCTGCTAACAACTGTTCACTGATTTAAGACTTCTATGATATTCAGGAAAATGAAAGTGTAAAAATGCATCACATCATTATCAGTCTTACATGTTAATTCTAAGAGCTTTGTTTGGTTCACAAACAACAAAGACTGGGAAGGATATCACTGCACGTTAAAATGTACTAGGAAGGAAAATACTAGGTAAGAACTATTTCAGCTGAAAGACAGTAGTAACAGCAGAACAAATAAATATAAACTTAATATAAACACACTTGATGTATGTATGTATAATAATCAATTGATCATCAATAAATTTAGGCTAAAATGATAGTATCTGATCCTGCAAGAAGAGATTCTGCAACAATCTTCCAATTAAAGCACTGGGTACACAAAGTTATAAAAAAATGCTATATGGTGTGATAGTTTGTAATGGGAACTTACTGTCTGAAGTGATGCAGGAATTACTAACTTATTGTTTCCTCTCTTACTAACTATACATTCTACAGCAGAAAACTAAGAGAAAACTCCTTGAATTCTAAATCTTACCAGGATAAGTCAAGAAAAAGATCTCATATTTTGAATTATTAAAGAATAAAAAGATTAATAGTACTTTTCAATAAAGCAAACTTTCAAGTAAAAAAAAAAAAATCTTCAAAAATGCATTGGAAATGTTGACTATAAATTGACTACTTTCTAAATTAAAGGAACATCAAAGAAAATTCCAAGTGAAATCAGAGACCCAGCTTCACTAGAGGGAGAATTTCTTTCCTGGAGGAAACAAGGAGTCACCAGAAAAAAAATACACCTTACAGAAGAAGTGCATGTAGAAACAAGCTATATTTGTTTCATTGAGGAAGTGCATATTCATCCTTAGATCAACACCAAACTTATGAGACTCAAAATGCAAAAATGTTTTAAAATGTTAGAACTAAGCTAAACAGCATAAATTTCTCCATCTTAAAACACTGAGGAAATATCATATGTCAGTCTCAAAGGTTTCTATTGTATTTGCAGAATAAATATTTCAATATCAATTTTTTTAAAAAAATTAATTAAAAATGTTAAGTAATAGCAAAAATAAATTTCAAGGTCCTATACCCATGGCTACTGACTACAAGAATATCTTTTAAATTATCACAGCATCTTAATCAGTAAACTGGTGTAGGGCAGCATGCAGACTTGACATCTAAGTTCACAGTCTAAATAGGATGACATAAAAAAATTTGCTTCTCATGGCAAGAACAATTTACACACATGTGAACCACTTAGTATGATGTTTTATATTATCTAATGTGGTACTGCTGCCATTCCAAAACCTCATATAAAAAGTCTTCTGAAACATACCTCATAGGACAGTCAATGTCCTCTCTGGAGCCAGAAAAATGACTTACATTTAGGTTCTAAATTCCTGACTGCTGTTTTACATTCAACAGAATACTTTTCCAAGTTTAGACAAAAAGGAAAGCCAATGGATTATAGGTCAAAACTTCTGTAAATCCGTATTTAATTCCTTTTAGTATCCAATTAGCAACTTTTCTATATTTACACTCTCTTTCCATTCGAAGATATATTTTTCTAGAATCTAATTACATTTTTGGCAGGAACATTGCCCAGAGCGTTCTGGAGTTCTGCAGATTCTTAACACCAGAACTCCTGGCAGAATCTCTATGTAGCAGATAAAATTCTAGTAGAAAACACAAGAAAGAAAAAGCAGTAAAAATGAAAAATCTCTCCTCATCTCTTTCATAACCAATGTTCTTTGAGCTTACTTTGTCCCATTTGGCCAAAAGTGAAAGGCTGTAACAGGGCTCAAAGGTACAATTTCGGATGGGTACACTTTTCATTGGAAGCAATCTGAAGTTTCAGCTGTCAATTGTTTCAATTATTTTTTTTCATACAATAAGGAGGATCCTCTGAGAGAAAAAATAAATTAAAAAAAATTTTAAAATCATTAAAAAGTTTTAGTATTTCATTACTCATGTATATAAATTCTATGAGAACGAAACTTTAGTTATAACCTCCTTTTCCCCAAACCCAACTCCAACATATGGAAATCTAACAAGCGTTATAGAAAATTAAACACCAGAGGCAGGAAATAGAAAAGTTTATGCTAAACTGCAAAGAAATGCAAAGGATTTGTTAAAGAACATATGAAAAGAATCTGAAATATTCTCTCTCTTGATATCACTTCCACTGTACAAAAGAAAATGGTATTATGAATCACCAGCATGGAGAATGAGTGAATGAATGAACTACTTCTGATTTCTCCCAACTAATCTTCTTATAATATCATCCCACAAAAAGAGAAAATTATTTAGTATTCATGAGAAAAGAACATCATAAACACTGTACATCATATTATAATATAACATCATAAAAGAACTTTACAAAGCCAATATAAGTTCTTCAAGAATAATACAAAGTATTGTTAAGACATATATTCATTTCTGCAAATTGTTTTGCAGGGACTATGGAACATCATTCCAGAGAAAGTCTAATTCTTAAACAGAATCAGAGAGAATAAGGGACTTTAAGAGGTCTTCAAATTCATCCTTATGCTCCAAAGCAGGTGCATCTTTACCTACAGCATTCTTGACAGATGCTTTCTGGTCTCATCTTATGCACCGCCAAAGTCAGAGATCTACAACTTCCCTAGGCAACATAAACCAGTGCTTTTACTTTACTGTCAAAAACGGTCATCTCATGTATTGTTTTTTCTCCCTAATATCCAAACTAAAGATCCCTCATTGTTACCTAAATATACAGCTAGAAAAGCAAGTCAGCATTCCATAACTGGCATCATCATGCTTGAGTTAACCAATTATAAATGGGTGCACTGTTAATTTTACAGCTGATGCTAGGAGTTCTAGCTGCAAATTATCCTAGATGGTAACTCCAAAGTTCTTGGTGAGATTTTCTTAAATTTAGCACTGAAATATTAAAGGAAAATATAATAAATTATTTCCTAGTTATAATATTCACTGTGTATTATACACATCTAATATATGTACCTTTAATAATCCAGTACATACCAAAATTACAGAATTAACACCTTGTTAAAAAAAGCATAAATATTAAACTTCTAAGGAAGTATAGTTAACTGAAAGAATAGTTAACCTCTTGAAAGGGGGGGGGGAAAAAATCAGAGCTTACTTGCTCTGAGTGTACAAATTACATATTCTGTGGCTCAAGAACATATAAAAAAATACTTTTTAAAATTACAGTGAATGTAAAGTAATTTAACATAGTTGACACAAAGAAAGTTATATTGGGTGCAAGGAAGAGATTCATATGAAGTAATTATTCCTAGAAACATTGTGGCCATTTTGGGCACCAACACAGGACTGAATTCAGAGCTTGTGGAGGTCACAAGAGCTCGTAAGAAAGAATATAATACGATCCCGCACGAGGGCAAGGAACCGGTTGAAAAGATGAAGTTCCACTCAGACCTGAGTTTCTTTGACGCAAAGGAGTAAAGCAAAGCAGAGAACCTGCTAAACATGTTCGATGAAAAAAGAGGTTTAGATATCAGAAGGAGTACATTTGCTGTTTATTGTTACTATATTCAAAGAATGAAGACTTGGATTACAGAATTTGCAAATAAACATGATGGCACACAAGTCATGCATAAGTAATTTGATCAATTCCTCTACCTTCTGGAAAGAAGTCAAAAAGGCTTTGAATATCATCTCACATCTGTAGGAGAACAATATATTCAAATCATCTAAAACCTTGCAAGAATAAAAGTTTTTTCTCAAAAGCTTTTGAATAAGCTTTAAATACCACAAAATACTTTTTAATGAATGGCCTTTCCTGCTGGATTCAGTTGGATGAACATTTATTGAAGCACTAATTGTCACCACTACTTTCAGATCTCCATCAGTTCTCATAAATGTCCATATGTTCCTTGGTTAAAAAGTGTAGCTTAATGACACAGGAAAATGCAAGCCAATTTATCATCCTTCCTTAACCTTTTGAAAAATAAATTAGTTTTTATGAGAAACAATCACTGTAAATAAAGTAAAAAGCATTTCAATTCTATCATAATATGCTGTCCTCTTGCATTAAATCGTGATGCAATTGCTTAACTTTAAAATTATTTAAATCAATCATTTTTTTTCTTAAGTGTTTAGCATCTATAGAAGGGCAGAGACACAGACCGACTTTGCAAATAGCTATATATGTTTAAGATGTGGCTACCTACCACGTGTTTATACATCCCTCTCAGCTGAGCCACATTTCTACAGTACAACCTCTACTTTCAACATATTTATGCTAGTATAAAATTCTTTGTGCTACAGGGATTTATCATCCCTTTAAACACCTACACTTATGTAAAGGATTTTAACCAGTATAACTGAATCCACACTAGAGGGTGCTACTATTTTAATTGTAAAAGGTTTTTCCAGTTAACACTGCAGTTTCAGAGCAGTACATTTTATAAAGTTTCAGAAATGCTTTGTTGCTATCTGAGACAGCAGATTGCTACCAAATGAGAATTAAATTTATGATCACAGACACGCTTTTGTGCTGAAGTTCAAGTTCTGTCATGTATTGCCCTAGCCAACTGTACATAAAATAAAAGAAACCTACTACAAACCTCACGTGGTACACTGGAACCTGTACTTAATGCTTCAATTAAAATATTTTATCTTCAAAGCAACAAAGCTCATAATAAACACTGGAGAGCCTTTTTCTCCCTATCTGCCTCACTATAGACCACCAGACACATCACTAGTACACATCAAGTCTCATTCCAAATTTAGAAGTTGTTTATTTTTTGCTATCATAATTGCATATCAGTGCTTGTATTACACATTTGAATAAATTAGTTAAGAAGATGATGAAGAATTTTTAGCATCAGAAAAACAATTTATAAAACGAATACTGATAGACTTGAAACTGCCCAAAATTGTACCAACTCTTCCAAAACAAGAATATGTACTTTTCCCATGTTGCATTTTTGGTGAAATGGGAATAATTAGCTTCTACTAAATAAAAAAGTGAGGTTTAAATCTTCAATAGCCTCTGAGAAAAAGTAATCAGTATCTTAAACACATCTATCCATCTCTTTATAAACAGATTATAGGTGTTATGGAGTGTCAAATATGGTTCCTCTCACAAGGAAAAAGAATTACTTAAATGAATATCATTTGAACCTATTAAAAAGCTCTTTTCTCAAGAAACGTTTTTGCACTTCGCAGTTCCCCTTGCTATGTAATGGTCACTGTTATTCCAATAAAAGTGTTAAGTACATTCTCGTAAGTTCCCTTCACTTCTGAGAGTTTTGTCATCTTTAGTAGTAAATCACTGAAGTACAAAGAAATGAAAAAGAAAGAACAGAGCAATGTAGAGGAAAAAAAAGATTAAAAAGGAAAACCCACTTTACAAAATACATACAACTTGAAAGCTTCAAAGAGAATTTTGCCTCAGGCTGCAGAATAGCCTTTGCAGGAGCTGGCTTCCATACCAATAATTCTCCATCTTCCTTGATCCATATGAAGCAACATTAAGTAACGTGCTGCCTCATATCTGATCTCCCTATCCATACTTTGAACTTTCTGTGAACATGAGCATTACTGGAAGGTCTTAAGTGTATCATGTCAGGGCCCATTTGTCCTGGTCCACATTTTTGGATTATAAAAAATTTTACTGTTATCCATTTCCATCATTCATCCAATACCAAACCCACTCCAGAATGCATATTATAGATCAAGAAAGAACTTGATTTAGCTTTTACTTCCTCAGAGATTTCTGCCTCTCTTACCTGAAGGTTCCATCCAAAGAATAAGGGGAGAGGAGAAGATATTACTCTACCTTCTCTCTTCTACCTTTTCCACAGACAGAAGGAAAAGATTCATAAATGCAATAAAGTGAAGGGAAAGATTTTGGTCTACGACATGGCAAATAACAAGCATGATGCCACAGAAGGATCCTGTGAGAAAGTGTTCTGTGAGCTAGGGGGTATAAATCCAGGTGATCTGAGCTGGACTGAAAGAAAAGAAAGATTTTACTCTAGTTCCAGTTCTTCAGTGGGGGCGGGGGGGCGGGGGGGGAGTCAAATCACAACACAGGAGACTAGAGAGGACAAAAATATCTCAGCTGAATGAAATGCATAAATGAGTAAACCTCAGAAAATTATAATGAACACACACAGAGTGATTAAGGGGTACTATGTCCACTGCTGAGTGAAACATAGTACAGATGTAAAAAAAAAAAAAGAGCCAAAAAACAAATATGTAAATTTTTAAGAGTTTGAAACATTTCTAAGCCTGCTTGATTTCTGATCTCTCCCCCTGCTCTCTTTCTCTCTCTTCCTTCCACTCCTTCCACTCTTCCCCCACTCCCTGGCTCCGTCTATTTTTCTAGGAAAAAACAGACAATGAAAGTGCTTCATTAAGTTGTCAGAAAGATATAAGCACTATTTAAATTTTTCAGGTGCATCTCCACTTTGAAAAGCTTAGTTTATTCATCCAAGGAAGAAGCCATTAGGTAAAACTTGCAAGTAACAAATAGCAAATATTCATATCAGAATAGTTAGCAAATCATTTACACCAGAAACCACTCATTTCAAAGATGTATTAAAGATTTAAAAACAATCCATTTATATAAAAATAATGTGCTCTGTTTACTGATAATTCTGTAAATCTAATATAATCTTTTTACAAATATATATTGTGAATTTTTTGCACAGCTGCAGAAACACCTGTAATAGTTAAAACTTCTTTAATTTTTTCTGAGAATATTTAAAGAAAATAAGATTTTCATATCTTATATTAAGATCATCAGGATAACTTTGATAATCAAAACAACTAGCCACACACTTAACTGGTATTAGGGTTCAAAGACTTCTAAATATTCCATAAAACAACCTATTTCTGGGCAACAGGATGCAAGGGAAGACCAACATTATAGACCCTCTAAGGTCCCGTTTCTTGCCCACTTTCGCTATTCAACAACATGGGTTGAATGAACATGAGAATGGACAGGTTATGAAAATTGGTTTGAGGCAACTAAAACAATTATTTCAAAACAATTATTTTTAAGATTATCTCAAAAATGAAGTAACTTCAAAGAAATGCTTTCCTTTAACATTGTATTGTCTCTCATAATGTTCGTGGTAAGGTTCTTGTTTTATTCCATGTACAAATTGAAGCTCTGATTTTTAAGAAAATCTATCACTGAATACAGATTTGTTATTTAACTGTTTACAAGATAAGCAAATACATTTTACCATTTCATAGTAATTCAAATGATATTCCTAAGAAAGGTTTTAGAAACAATAAGTCACTTAGCAATTCTCTCCACCACTTAACCAGAAGCCCCATAATAATACTGTAAAATGTTATCAATTAATATTAATTAATTTACTATTCATGATATTGCTAACATGTACAATCTGTACCACCCAAGGCATTCTCTCTTTCTTGCAAGAGTAAAGTTAGATATCATAAGAGCTGCATAATACATATTTGAATGGAGAAATGCACAACAGTTGCATGACTAAGGTGAGAACAGCCTTATAAACGTCCCATTTCATTACTGAAATCTTTTCCTCAAAATCTACTTTTAATGCAGTAGGCAAAAATGATGTCCTTCAAAACTTGCTCTGTTTATTAGCAAAAACATTTATGACTGCTATTTATTCTCTTCTAGTCTGTTTTACTTAAATTTGCCCTTAACTTTTCCCCCAAACACTTGAAACTTCTATGTGCACAAACTTTTATCAAGTTTGATTAATTCAGACAGCCTGCTGTGGACAAGTAATCTTGCTCATTTTATTTAATCTGTTTGCACAGCTTAATGTATACTGATGTCATCTGGGAAAAGAAGGGGAAGTTTCCAAACAGCTGATATAGAATCAACTAGTATGGATAAGTCATACATAAGTCATGTATATACAGCTGTATATACAGATTTTGGTACAGATTGTGTCTCACCATGAAGTACATAATGTAATTTTTATACAAGCATAAAGATATTCTCTGTCTATAATAATGGAAAGAGCCCAACACAAAGACTATGTAATAATTCTGGAAAGGGGATGCTGAGCTAAGCAGACCTTGGTCTGAGCCACCATAGTCATTCCTGTACTCTTAGTTAATGTCGCTTTGGAAAAAGGTCAGTTCCATACATACATGAAAAAATATAGTAATGATAAAGTAAGAAAGTATGCTTGGCAAGAAAAAAAAAGATTTAAAAATGCAAGCTATGTGCACTACAAAGGGAAAATAGAAGTATGAAGCTTGAATTTTATCTTCCTTTCACTAGTCATTATAGCCATTTCAAGATAATTTCAAATAATTCTGTACATAATATTTCTTAAATAAGCCACAAATTTTGACAAAGGCTGCAATAATTCAAATACTATTATCAGATTACAGCTGCATTAGGATGCTACGCCCCACACCACATTGCAAATCTAGCATCCCCTGAAAAAGGGCATGCTCATGGAAAAGCATTTGTAGGTGTATTGTCACAAGATTTCACTTTCTGTTCCCATTGCCACTGTTCTTAGCAGCGAATCATTCTGAGCATTCAGAAGATACTTCTAAAAGCATTCCACTCTGGTAAAAATACATTGAAATACATAAAGTGTCTTTAGATTCGGCGAGCCTCTGATTCTTCATTTCCAAAACCAAGAAAATGCAGCCATTACTAAGACACGAGGATCGGAGTTGTACGACCACATGCTGCGCTGAAGAGGGTGCAGCAGTATTTAGAGAGGTATTTCACCTGCTGTGGGACAGGTCTGAGGACCTGTAAAGCACAAGGCTGGGTGCAGGCTGAGCTACGAAACCAGAACAGGAATTTATTACCGTGAAATCAGAGAGGTCAGAAAAATGTGGAAAAAGCCATGTCATTGTTTCATTCTATCCATGCAGAAAGAAAAAGAAAGCTAACTTGGAAATGCTTTCTTACCTAAAATTTGTCTAATTTACATCTTAATGCACATGTGGCACTGAACCAAGGTTTTGTTTAGCTTGCAAATTGCTAAAAACATTTAGAAGTGTAAGCAATTACAGCTAGTGAAAGACACAACAATCAGCTAATAACCATCCCACTCGAATATATATGGGTTGGCACTGTAAACAACTATGTGAAGCTGAGACCATGCCTTCTGGGTAGCCAGGAATGGGTAATACCTGTAAATAATTAGCAAAGGTAGGGGCTGGAGTAGACAGTAGATACTCTTTGTTTCCAGAACATATCCTGAAGCATTACATTTAGCAACTTCATTAAAGCACTTTGGTTTGTATCAGTATTACAGCATTATTAAACAGTCACACTGAAGTTGTCTAATATACTCCCTTGCCTAAAAACTTCCAAAAACATTTAGCTTTTCATTTACTTTTATTTCGACCTAGACATAAAAATTATCCGATATTTCTTTTTTGAAGTTCTAAAATCAAAGTCAATAATAAAATATAGCACAGAATAATGCAAATGATATGTAGTAAAAAGAAATGAGAAATTAAGCCTTCTGAGATTCCAGGGGGAGAAGTTTATTGCCAGCATTAAAAGAAAGAAAAGAAAAAAAACCAAGCATGATATTTTGTATACAAGTATACAGATACAGACATTGTAGGTTCTTCCTTGAAAACATCGATGCTAAACACATTCTCACTATCCCTACTTACCCTGTCAACAGTAAACATTTTATGGAATGTTTCTCCCACAAAGGCTCACAACTTTATATGAGCAAGACATTTCTTTTCTAGGATCTAGGATTACATGTCAGTAAGCATTTGACTAGTCATGTACTGCTAATACTCCCATTAAGGAAAGAAAGAAATATTGATTTCAAAGTTATCTGATATTTAGGTACCATTTAAATTAACAGCATGTATTAGTTTTTTAACCTAGTAGAAGTTTTTGAGATTTTCTAGAGACCTTGTATGTGACTTTACCCACCACTTAGCTAGTGCAGTGCTAGAGCTTCCGAAAACAGTATTTCCTCCACCCACACTGTATTCTGTTCTACACTGCCACTCAATCAGAGGGGAAGCAAAGACAACTAATATAAGAGAAGTCTTTTGATAAGAGACCTGAGTTCTGGAGGAGGTTACTACAACTGCGCGGACACGGGCTATCTTCTGAAGGGAAGCAGCTTGCTAGCACATCCTGCCACAGCATGTTCTTTGCCCACATTTGTAGGACCCGTTAAAAACAACAAAAAAAGAAACATTCAATATCAAAGTAGGGACTATGGTATACAATGAAAGCATACAAAATCCAGTGAAAATTCTATTTACGTCTCTGTAACCTAAGTACATCTTGTACACACAGAAATGTGTGTTTCATATTAGTGTCCAACTCCACAAAGCTAGCTTTACTTTCTATTTATTGGTATTGTCATAATATGAAAAATAAATACCATTTGTTAGGAAAGCAGCCGTTACACAAAATTAACAGACATATTCTGCTTCAGGGCATGAATACAAGAAAATTGTCAGACATTAATAATGTAGACAGAGCATTTTCCTGGGAAAATGAGGATCCAATGGAACAACAGATAAATCATACCCAACTGCTCACTGTTTGTTGTTTCACAATCTGTTGTATTTTATCGAATATGACTAGTACAAGTCTGTTACAGCCATAAAAAAACATTAGCGGAAATTAATATGTAAATTACTGTAGTGCTTGTGTGGGATGCCATTTCATTAATTTGAATTCACTGACATGACTGTGTAATCTAAATTTATGAGTTTTTCAACTGCCACTCCATGGAGAATTCTGCATTTATTGAATTTTGCTTTAGAAGTATTTTATGCATTAAATAATATTTGCATGGCAGTAATGTACATGAATGGCTTGGAATTTAATATATATAATATATACCAGGCATTTTGCCTGTGAGAAGACATATAACCTACAGTGAAAAAAAATGCATGTAGATATTTCCTTTTAAAACATTTTTAGACAGCAATGAAAACAAATTATTGGAAGAGGGAACAAAACCAGTTTTTTAAGTTCTCAGTAAAGTAAATATTGCTCATAATTATTTTGCTGAAACAAATGCAAATCTTCTTGTTGTTAATATAAGGGCTTTATGATGCATAGAACTTCTTGTGTCACCCATCACAGTTTAAGAAAAAAGCACAGTCTAAAAAGCACCTAAATTTGAACAAGAAGCTTTATCAATACATAGGCCAGCCTGAAGGTTAAAGCTTCAATATCAAGTTTTGGAAAAAGCCAGCAAGAAAAGAAATGATAAAATTCTTTACCATTCAATGCTTTTCTTTAACATCTGGACACAAAGATAGTAAATGCTTTGCATAATCTTGGCTTTAATATCCTCTAGTTTCCTAGATGTAAAATGGAGTACTGAAATAACATGATACTATCAAGATGTTTCTCAAGCAAATACTGCAAATAAAATGTTCGCTTTCTGAAGAAAACACAGCAAATAATACTATGGAAAAGATATAAAACTTACTAAAAATACAACAAAACTTTTACTCAGTTATGAAGATCTAATTTTAGAAGTGTGAAAATTTCAGGGTTAAAAAATATTTCTATGATCAAAAAGTTTTATTTTTACTTATTGACAGCATTGTAAAGTGTTATTTTCCCATTGTGATTCTAAATGTTTTGACATGACCTATTTGCTGGTGGGACACACTACTGGGTTGATTATTTTGCAAATACATAATTTTGTTAAGCAACAGGATTGTTTCATTACTATGCCTTTTCAAAGTATTTATCTAGGAGTGTCTATGGTGCAGTTTTACCCCTGGACACTTCAGTCTTTTTCACATCGAGACTTGTATCCATAAACAAAATGGTTTTTTATGTATCATCTAGCCCTTGAATGTAGAAAATCACTTTGAAACGGGGTTTTTGGAGGTGAGGAAAGGGAGGATTTGGTATCAGATTTATTTAACCATGACACAATAAGGAATATATTCCCAGCCAGCAGTGAACGTTTCGCACTTGTCAAATCCTCCTGTCAGCATCCCCTACAGCTCTGCTGACTACCAGGAACACCTGTCTGCTCCAAGGTCACTCTGATTCAATGTCACCTTGCAATGAACATGCTCACACACAATTAGGATTTCAGTATCATCTTGCAGGGAATTCTGATATCTCTGTCATTTTACTTCTAATTGATTACTAGGTAATTATACTTTGTGAATTGATATGATCTTATAAATCAGAACCTTGAATTAGTTTGTCTGGATGGCAAAGAAGCATGCACAGATATGACACAAAGCACGATGTACAGACACAAGTGTCTGTTAGATGAAATGGCTACAGTTCATTTATTTATATCAATTATATGGAGATAGCATTTTCATACGTTTCATTCCACTGATTTCCTACTAAAGGAATCTTTTTCCTTTTTTCTTTTTTTCAAATTGAGGTAGAGATACGTTTTATAGGTAAAATATCATCTGTTTTTTGCCTCCTAAAACATTTCCAGCTACTTGTTATTTAGGAAGCTACCTATTTCATGGTAAATACCGCAGAGTCTTAAAAAATAATGCTGTCTTTCCCAATATTGAATACACATACAAATCAAACAGGCATCACATGCCCACAGACCTGCATTCAGGTGTAAACTATAAGAGCAGGTAAGACTACAACAGAAGTCTTTGTTTTGACTTGACCTTGGCATTAAAATGAGTGTAATACATAACTTTGTTCTGTTCCCCTGAGTAACTGTAACTTTTATTAGAATTCTATCCTCTGGTTGTTCTGAGATTGAAACCTTCTCTTCATGTCTGTAACTATCATTTTCTATCCTAAGTTTTGCAGAACATAGCAAGCAATTGTCAGGAGACACACATTCCTCAGCAGCACTCAACCTACTTACCAGTCACCTCTTCCTACACTCAAGTCTTCCACAGAAACATTTCCTTTCTGCTACTTCATGTTAAACTGTTCTTTTCTCCATCCAAAAAATGGAATAACAGATTTCATAGGTCAGAAAAGGAAAGGGGAATGATTCAACTTTTCAAATGACCAGAGGAATATCGATGCCACTGCTGTCCCTCATGGAAAAATTCCATTTGTCACTGCAGAAATCGGTGCAGAAGTTTTAAAGACCCACTCATCATGGATCTTGTAAAACTATCTTCTCTGAATTTCCGTAAGCATTACCTCGTTCTGCATATGCAAAGACAAGTATGTTTCTACTGAAAAATGACAAGGCTTTCTACTGGAAAAGAAATAAACACATGCAACCTAGTCTCAATCAAAACACAGGTAAAAAGATACCTCAAACATAAAAATCTGCTAAACCTTCCCCATGCATTGTCAGTACTTTTGACTGTTTTCATAGCATTGGCTAGCAGTTTATTAGCTGTAGGCTGTTTAACTACTGAGAATCAATACCAATCAGAGTTATTAAGAGTGCAGATACTGAAAGTCATTACAGAGGACCAATCATGGTGGGTATTGGCTGCACCACGGCAGACCTAAGCTGCTTTGCAGGTAGACCTCTGGAAAGTGGCATCTGAGGTCAGTGCCATGGCTGGCTGTCTTAGGTCTCCAGCACTGACCTAACAGGGATACCTAGGTACAGGCTCTGCAGCGTGGAGTTATTTCAGTAAAAAGTGATCAAGTAGAGGGATGTTTAATGTCAGCTCTTTCTCAAGTACCCTTATAATCCTCATTCTGTAGTCACCACCCAATTTTGCTCTTGGCAATCTGTATACACTTCTCACTTAAGGTATCGCAGCTTGTTAAAGTTCCCACTATAATTGTCTGAAATGTACTTCAAAAGTTATTCTTGTTCCCAGAAAGTAAAGAGATGAGGAAGGAAAATAAAATCAATCCCAGGAATTACTGATTTTGTCCCTGTCTCACAGTTTCTTTCCCTCTCAGTTGGAATCTTATAATGTGAAGAGCTGAACAGCTATTCTTTCAGATACACAAGTCCATCTTCATATCTGATCCCTCTCCTCCTAAGCTCGTCTTTTGTCTGCTGATTTAATAACCACAGTCAAGGACTTTATAGATTTTCTTCAGAGGGGGGAAAAGTTGTGGTGATGGCTGGTTTTGCTCATGACTTCATCACTCATTCTTCTGCTGAAGTCAACAGAAATATGTGACATTATAATTATAAACTGCAGCAACAACCGATTTGACCCCACCTGCTACCAAGTTTTAACAAGAGACTCTGCATTCTGCTTCACATTATTGACAATGACATCAAATCCCATCCTTACCAGCTCCTAGAAAAACTGTACAATCTGTACTGTCACTCACAGACCCATCATATTTAAAAACCACAAGGAAGGAAATCCTACCACATTTGTATTACATGCAAGAGAATACTCTCAGTGAAGAATCAGCAGAATTCACAGAAACCATCATCAAGCCTCCAACAGCTCAATAGTTTAGTTTTCTGGGAAACACAACAGATCTCTTACACACACACACACAAAAAAAGTAAAAACACCACCATCTTGGCCAATCCCACAACAGCAAATCATGGTCTATCTTCAGTAAGAACAAGGCCAATACTCAGATTTCTTGCCTAAACATAAATTGATTCCATTCTCATCCACAACTACTTCACCTGCCAATACTGACTGATCCGCAGCATGCCAAGTTACAAATGAGACACTAAATGTAGCACCATTTTATTATTCACGCAACATATATAGATAACATTCTTATCTTCTGGACTCCCTCAAATTTCTATGACAAGATTCAATAACCACTACTTCTCCATCAAACTGAATCTCAAATACACCTACAGCAGTATCAATTTCTTAGCCACTGTACTCAACATAAAAAAGAAAACCTGCAAACTACTATACATAAAAAACGTGCAAACTATCATATCCATCGTTATAAAACCAGGTGCTTCTTGAAACACTGCAAGAAAACTATAAAATACAGTAAGCCCTCAGACACCACTAACATTCATTGTACTCTCAGGATGCCCAGCTCAGCAATCTCAGCCTCTTAACTAAATAAACACACCACTCTAGAGAAATCTGTCAAATCTTTCAGAGTCTTCTAAACCTCTCAGTTCTGACTCTGAGGGAGACTCAGAAAACCCAGATGATTCTGAGAGCTAAAACATAAACTCCAAAGGATGCTAAAAAACACAACAGAGAACATTAGGATTCTGATGCTTTATAATTCTCACTCATCCCTAACACAATGCTTCACATTCATCTCTATCTCCTGCCTGAAAGGACTTAATGGCTCTATTGTCTCTTCCCTGGATAATATCCTTTCTCCTTACTCCACCCCTGCTCCACAGATACCACTATTTTTTCTTTCAGATGATGCAGCTCAGTAAACAGGTTAAACTTGCAACAACTTACAGGTGCACTTCAAGACCTCTCCTGCTATTTCAGACTGCTCACAAGGAGGTCCATTTTCCAGTTATTGCAATTGGTCTAGGACATTACCACCTCCTTACAAAACCTGTAAAGCTTTTGTTCTTAGAAAATCATAGTTACAATGCTATGAGTGCATTACAGTACTTGTTGTTAGTATAAAGACTTTTAAGTGCTAATGTCTACGGAGATAAATAAAACAAAACTATGTAGGGCTTCAAGAAGCCTGATTACAATGTTCTTTTGTCTACAGCAGAAAAAGTATTTCTACACTGCACATAAAATTAAGACAATTATCTAGTAGTTTAATTTAAGGAAGAGCATACAGGCCTCTTACTGCAGTAACAACAGCAATTACTTTTGTGGTAAGTTAAATATTAGATTTGGAATGTTTTCAAACTAAGCATAATAATGTTTTAGCAGCAGTTTACGCTATAAAAAATTCAAGCAGTGTCCTTTTATGTATCTGCAAATTTAATTTTTAATGTGCTAAAACTTTACAGGTACCACAGTACAGAAATGATGTTAACCAGCATTTAACATGTACAGTAAGTATACTAAGAGTTACATTACTATCTATGCAATTATTAGGTATAATTTACATATGCATGTAAATTACATGGTATAGAGGTATAAAAACAATCTATATAGTGATTCAGTTAGAGGGAGAACTGCTTTTTTGAAATGTGATCTGTTACTGGTTTCTATACTTGCTTTCATTAAGCCAAAGATACCGCAAGTATGGTAACAAACTATTGAGATTAGCTTACTAATAATGTTTGTGGTTTTGCGTGAGACTATTAAACTCACATTGTATTTATTTTATTATGCAAGCAAACAATGTTTCTAATACTTCAATAGTTTTCATTTGATTGTTTACAAGGACAGAACCAATTAAAAACCAAGCTTACTAAACTGTCTGGTTTTCATGTAAGAGATCTCAACCACATGAGAAATTCCAAAGTATATAGGCAATACTAGTTGAGTTGAATACTACCATGAGACATCTGACCTACACACCCACCACATCCCTTCAAATACTCCTTTTTTCCCAAAAAAATAAAACAAGTAACATTAATTCAGTCACATAAAAACAACTCTGTCTGTATGGTGTTTGTGTGCTACACACAAAGTGTAGCACTATGAAATGCTACAAAGATTTAATTTAAATATACAAAACTTACACAAAGTTAAAAAAATGTAGCTTTATCCCTATAATACTAAAAATAAAAATTATTTAAAGTGGAGAAATTGAGAGATCTTCTAATATTATACTACCTCCTCAGATAAACTGTTTGTTGCTTATTTTTAATATTTAAAAAATATTAAATAAAATAAAAAAAGAATATTTAAAAAAAAGAAGAAGCTTTAGTTATTTCAGAGATCTTATTCATCAGTTACTGGTCACTATCATTTCCCCATTTTACTTTGCATGTTTTGGACATAACAATTATCTTCAGGCTGATGTTTGGCATATTGTTCAAAACCTTAATCTTGGAGACCTATAGAAAATTAAAGTTTGAATGGGAGGAATCAGATTGATTTTTATACTCATTTAATTTAAAAACAAAAAAATCCTGAAGTTACTGTTTTCAAAGTCCTTGTTATGCCTTCCAGAATTCTTCACAGGCCATTAAGTCCATAATGCGGATTATTGCCTTTGGGTATTAAAAACAAACTATTAAAAAAATGCTATTTTATTTACCAGGGTAGAACCCACACTAATTTTCTTCCATGAAGATTTCACAAGATTTTGGTATGTCATTTTAATATTTCTTAAGTAGCTAGATTATCCTGATAAATCTAACAGCCCAGAGACAGCCATCACACTCCAGTACTTCAATAATAATCCATGAAATGAAACACGCTGATTCAATGGAATACAACTCATTATGATCTGTTAAATTCAACAGGGGGAAAATCCACATACGCAGAGAAATATAGTATAAATGCCCTAAAAAGAAAGATGAAGTTGATATACACAGATTTTCAAAGGAAAGGTACAAAGAGATTATCTAGAAATGGAGCTACTCTATTAAATGAGGCTTTCCAAAGCAAAAGTAAACACGGTCATTTGTTAAAATACTTGGGAAAACTATTGGGGGGAAGGGAGGGGGTTGAAATGGTTTTGTAGAACTTTGGAAAAGCTAATTGTTCCCACACATGCTTATGTTCTGCTCAATCTCATGGTATATTCTACCCAAACCAGCAGCCCATCCAGCAGATGGGCTGGCCAGTCTCAAACGTTACCAACTATGTAACTGCAAATATCTTACACACTGTGCACCTACATCACAGAGGCCAGGGTTGGTAACTTGTACTACAAATTATTAAACCACAACTTATCTTATTCTTGGAAAATGAAAGGTGTTTCACTGAAACAACTTAGTATATGGATTCTTTGGACGACAAATGAGTTTAAAGTTGTTTAGTTTTACTATTATAAATTTACAGAATAGATGCAAGGTAATTTCTAATGATAACAGCTGGATAAAGACTGGACGTAAACCCATGAAAGTTGTCACAGCAGAGGCACATATTATAAATTGTGGCTTCTGGAAGCACCACATCATTCTGTACTGCAACAGAGACTCACAGCTGCAAAGGGCAGTTAAGGCTCCATCATTCTCCAACAATTCTCTACTTGCTCTCTTCAAATTACACATGCTGTCTACCCAGCATCATACCTCACACAGCCTCCGCACGGCCCTTTTCTTCTCTGTAAATAAGTAGCAGCTGCTTTGCATATGTCAAAATAGTTTCTTGGCAGACGTTACAATACCAGGATCTATCCAAGGCTGTGGTAACAAGGAACTTGAAATTCCAAATGATTTCACAGGATATAAAAATGTTTATCTGAAAATCAGCTTTTAACCATTACATGTATGCTAAATAATTAAATCTAGCAGCATTTAGTTCTTAGTCACAATGCATTTACCGAGTAAAAAAACAATTTGCTCTTCCAAGAAAAATACTCTTCCAGCAGCATTATTTTAAAATTGCCAGGAAAAAAAGCTGATTTCTCTAAGGATTTCTAACCTTATTTTATACATTACTCAAGACTATTCAACCCCACGTAACCATACACATTTTAGTTAGATGACAGATTTTTAAAAAACTTCTATCAGGGACAATACAATTCTAACGTGGCCTTTTTTTTAGGTGGCCTACAAATTAAAGAACAATTTCAATGAATTTTATTGATTATGTATGGCATTACTGTATTACAAGATATTACGCATTTTCAAACAAAGGTCTACAATGCTTTCCTAAGTATGTGGATAAAAAAGCAATTTTTCTCAGTAAACACAATATTTAAATATAAAACTTATGCAGTTTTCAACAGGAATAAAAGAAAATATATCATTAAGTGTATTTTCTCCATCACCTGAAAATATACCAAGTGAATGGAGTAGACATTTTCAAGTACTGATCAACACCCCAAAGACAAACTGTTGCAATTTCTCACTTCTCAAGTCACTTCCATCAGCTACTTCAACACGAATGTATCTAAAACAAGCTACACCTAAAATAAAACCCCTTATGTTATTTTAAAATATTATATTTATATTTAAAATATTGTAAAATAGGGGTTTTTTTCCCCCAATGTATTACATTCATTATGAAAAGATTCTTATTTCTAATAGGGACAGATAAAGTAAAAAAAAAAAGTTTGGAGGAAACTACAGGACAACTTCTTTAAAAATTAGGAATATTCAGATAAATTTTTTGCATAATATTTAATATGATCACTTCTTTCAGCTAACTCCTGGTTAAAGCAACAGAAAATGAAGGAACTATTATTTGAAAGGCTTTCCAGACATAACTTAGTTTTCTTGAATAGAGAGGACAAAAGGATCTCTTTTGCTCTAATCAGAGGCAGCACTAACCCTTTCTAGCTAGTGGGGATCTCAACAGTGTGTATAACTGTATTGGGTTTGCATGGCAAGGTTTTGGGGGGGGGGGGGGGGGGGGGGGTACAGGGGTGGCTTCTGTGAGGAGCTGCTAGAAGCTTCCCCCATGTCTGATAGAGCCAATGCCAGCCGGCTCCAAGATGGACCCGCTGCTGGCCAAGGCCGAGCCCATCAGTGACGGTGGTAGTGCCTCTGTGATAGCATATTTAAGAAGGGGAAATTAAAAAAAACCCAGCAATTGCAGCCGGAGAGAGGAGTGAGAATATGTGAGAGGAACAACTCCGCAGACACCAAGGTCAGTGAAGAAGGAGGGGGAGGAGGTGCTCCAGGTGCCGGAGCAGAGATTCCCCTGCAGCCCATGGTGAAGACCATGGTGAGGCAGGCTGTCCCCCTGCAGCACGTGGAGGTCCATGGTGGAGCAGATATCCACCTGCAGCCCGTGGAGGACCCCACGCCGGAGCAGGCAGATGCCCGAAGGAGGCTGTGACCGCATGGGAAGCCCGCGCTGGAGCAGGCTCCTGGCAGGACCTGCGGACCCATGGCCCCATGGAGAGAGGAGCCCACGCTGGAGCAGGTTTGCTGGCAGGACTTGTGACCCTGCGGGGGACCCACGCTGGAGCAATCTGTTCCTGAAGGACTGCACCCTGTGGAAAGGACCCACGCTGGAGCAGTTCGTGAAGAACTGCAGCCCGTGGGAAGGACTCACATTGGAGAAGTTTGTGGAGGACTGTCTCCCATGGGAGGGACCCCACGCTGGAGCAGGGGAAGAGTGTGAGGAGTCCTCCCCCTGAGGAGGAAGGAGCGGCAGAAAAAACATGTGATGAACTGACCGCAACCCCCATTCCCCGTCCCCCTGTGCTGCTGGGGGGGAGGAGGTAGAGAAAATCAGGAGTAAAGATGAGCCTGGGAAGAAGGGAGGGGTGGGGGGAAGGTGTTTCTAAGATTTGGTTTTATTTCTCATTATCCTACACTGATTTGACTGGTAATAAATTAAATTAATTTTTTTCCCAACTTGAGTCTGTTTTGCCCAAGACAGTAATCGGTGAATGATCTCTCCCTGTCCTTATCTCAACCCATGAGCTTTTCGTTGTATTTTCTCTCCCCTGTCCAGCTGAAGAGGGGAGTGATAGAGCGGCTTTGGTGGGTACCTGGCGTATAGCCAGGGTCAACTCACCACAATAACTTAGGATATTTTACATGTGACTTTCTGACTCTAAATGTAAATTAAAGAGAACATTCAGCAAATTAAAAAGGAAATTCATATTCAGGAATATAGTTCAAAAGAGCACTACCTACTGCATCAGCAATTTGGACAAGAGAAAGTGAGCATTTTTGGACACAGTTAACATCATCCTCAATATACCTGGAAGCAATAAACCAAATCTACAGCTTGTATGAATCAGTACAGCTCCGTTAACTTCAGTGATAACAGGTCAATTTGCATGACCTGAGAATCTGGCACAAATCTGCTGAGAGTTTTTCAAGCTTTAGTTTTTGACATATAACTAGCTCTCAGAAGAGATGACGTGAGTTGACTCAAACATAGCATTTCTAATGGTAGACGTATACAGATCTGAAAAATTAGTTCAAGTGCTAGGGTTCTAAATCTATGGCTTAAAGATAATACACTAAATACTTATAAAATATAAAAACACCAAAATGGAACAGTGTAAAAAAAAATTTGCATTTTTTTAAACTAGCAGCAATTTGTACATATGGAACTTCATATTTCCTTCTGTACTCACAGGGGGAGAAATTTAAAGTAAGAACATGGGAGACAAGGCACCTTATTGATTTTAAGTCCAATATTTAAACATTTCTGAGGTTCACAAAGCCCTGCAGGCACCTCAGTTCACTCAGTGCCTAAGATTATGTTGCTAAACCTTGCAGAAGAAAATAAACCTTTATCCCAGAATACCCTATGGCACCATAGTCATGGCATACTCCCGGGTGTCAAATCTCCTCTGTCAAAGAAAGCGTGAGCCACAGCCCCCCGCAAGGCAGGGGGCCATTAGTGAAAGACGAAAGCGGTACTACTTCACTCTCTCTTTACCCATCCTTCTTCCATTTTTGAAAGGTGGACTTTTCTTTAAAAAAATGAAAAGTTTAAGGCCAAATTTTAGGATCTTGGGAAGACACAGATGCTACCTTGCTGTTTAGACTTGATGCTCAAATTCCCAGGAGTTAAAGGCTTATGCCATTACTGACCAATTTAAATCCTTGCCTACCTACTGTGCCAGAATTTCGTATCTCAATCCTGGCCCTTCTTCACATACACTGTATATAAAAATTTTATATTTAATTTCACTTGGCAAAGGGTATCTAAAGATTATAATTTAAATGCACATTATAATGCTTCAATCTTTGTCTGAAGCTAAGTTAAGTCTTGCAAAGATCTGAATATAGACTTGAACATTCTGGAATATATTCTTTTTTTTTCATTGACATGCTCCCTTGGCCTTTTTAAAAAACTGTATCTGAAATGTTCTACTGAAATGGAATTTAATCACAATGCACATTTATGTGCCTTACACTGCTGACCAGATTATTAACCTAAAATATTAATCAGAAAGAAATACCTCATAGTTCTTCTGACACGTTAGAGTCCCAGATTGAGCCTCCTATCTCAAGCAGCAATTGGAAAATTGCTGAAGCACTTACATGTCTCAAAAGTAGTTCAAAACTCAAGGACTCAAGGACAAGGCAAAGCCTTCCCAACACCCCAGCCCATCCCTGAAAACCCCAAGCAAACAAAAAGCCCAAAGAAAACTATAAGCAGTATTGCGCCTGTCTATGACCTGTGTCTTGAATCAACACAGATAAATTAGAAGTATATTGCTTCTTGGATTAGATAACAGTTGGATTTTGGACAGAATTCATGTGTGTGTCTGTGGGTGGGTTCTATATAATACTGAAAGGCCAGAACAAGATGTATAGCTTGGGCAGTAATGTGCCTAACTTTATCATTAAACAGTGGAGAAATTACTGCAACAAATTCCCACATAACTATTTCACATGCAACTCTAACATGCCTTTCAACTTGCTTTACTTATATATTTATCCAAGATGAACTCTCCACAATGAAAAAAAATGGTGTGCAAAAACATAACCACTGATTCTGCCCGACGGATTCAGAGGTGTCCCACAGTGGTAGTGTATGCTATACCTCAACTAAACAGCAGAATGAAGTTTAGAAATTACCCAGAGTTATATATTTTACAAACAGATAGAAATCAGAGATCATTATCAAAGGGAGCCAGCAGTTACAAATTTCCTTAATTTTCTGTGGCAATAAGGCCGATTACATTTTTAGTGCCTGTTTTAATCAACAGAAACCTAAATTTTTTCTAATAATTTGATGTGCATAATTTATGTCCTGCTTATGAGATAGCACAAATCCAGTCAAAACTATAAACCAAGTGTCACTTTAAATAGAATCACATGAAGGATTTGGTGTGTTGGTCAGAAACAGAACTCCAAAACATACTGATTCTCATCCAGTCTCTAGTAAATGTTTAGCTATGACTTATTTCATTTTCTGTGATTTCCATTTCATTATACTCATAAGATAATGAACACAGTGCATTTATAAAAGGACTAATGTACTAGTTCTATCTGAAATCTTTTATCTTCACACCTTTCAGGGTATGCAGTAAGCCCTTAAAAAAAATCAGCCTTCATTATCACTCCTTACTGGCAAGCAAAGCAGCAGCAGAAGATAAAAGATATCATCGTGCCAGGAGCAATAGTAAACAAGTATCACCTCCTCAGAAGTTCTCTTGAGTCCAAGTTCCTATTTCTTTCCTTTTCATTATGTGTAAGAAGTTCTCAGTAATGAGCAAGCACTGGCTGCAAAATTAGCCTGACTGAATATCTGAAATTTTCTTTTATGAACCTACTTGCTGTTTTAATTGTTAGAAGCATACTTGAAGAACAGTTTATTTAGGATTCATCATCGTTTCTTGTTCACCACAATGAATTTCTGAAAAATAGTACCAGCTAATGTGAATTTAAAACTGGAGATAATAATGTTCTTTAATTGTGTGAACTTTCTGAACAAATACTCAAAACTCTCACAATCAGAATATTCCCCAAATATATAGATACTGAAAATGTTCTTAAACTGGCACACAGAACATAGCATATTCTTTAGAAGTTTACATTTTAGTGTTATCAGTAAACAAAAATATTTAGAAAATCTGTTTGCATGTGACATTACTATATACATATAAATCCATAATCCCTCTTTAAAAAAATAAATTAATATAAACTTCATCACAATAGAGATGTTTATACTATAGCTATTCTGGCTTCATAGATGTTTTGTAAACAACAATTTCTAAACCACACAGGGATTTACCTCAACTGACCTTAAGTATCTGAAGTTGACACATGGTTTATGCTAGAGATCTAAATCCTCTCTTCAGTCAGTGAAGAGAAATACCTTCGAAATTATTAATGCAGCTTTACTTAGCAGTCTTACAGGCTGATGAATTAACCCCTGAAGTTATTTCCTCTCTGTTGAGTATTACAGGAGCCTAGATGACTACTTCTAGATGTCTAGAGCTACTTAAGATGGATCCCATCTTTAATGATCTGAATGTCAATGCCTCTAATACATCAGCTAAGAAAAACTTCTAACTATTTAAATGCTGATTGCCACTGGCAAAACTTGCTCTGAAAAGGCTCAGCAAATAAAATAACATAGAATTATTTATCTTGTGCTCCAATAATGCCTGGAAACACACAATTTATATTATAAGAAATATGTTTATGTCTGTTTCTTTCAGACTATACTTTCAAGATCTTTGATATCTACAGTCTCTTCTTCAGTATGGTACTGCGCAAATGTTAGAGCATAAATTCTCTTTTACAAAGGACTGGGTGCCTACCATCAGAGATTAGAACTGCCGCCTTCCATTTGAATAGAGATACTATTCCTCTCTGCAATGGGAAAAAAAAAGTATTTGGGGCAAAGAGTTTTACAAACTGAATATCAGTCAGCACTGTAATGTTGTTTTAAAAAAGAAATATGTTTGATCCCTTAACAGGGATATTTTGGGACATACTGGGGAAAAACAACAAGATCTTGGGATCTAATTGCTCATAGAGTTGACAGACATCATAAATAAAAGGGTAAACCATGTGAAATGTCAAGGAAGATAGTGCTAATCAAAGAAAGGAAGTAAAGAAAACTCTCCAGAACGTACTACATTATAACATACTCGTTAGACATCATGTCATGCTTGTTGGAATGAAGGTGCCGTCCTTGTTTAAACTCAGGAAAATAGTATATTACCAGCAAAAATTATTCCTATCAATAGTAAACCTGGGTATGACCATCAATTATTTGTCTTACCAATAGCAATGGACAATCTCTTTTTTTAGATTACATATAATCTGTTCAAGGCCAGGCTGGATGGGGCTTCAAGAAGGAAGGTCTCCCTGCCATGGCAGGGGGTTGGAACCAGATGATCTTTAGGGTCCCTTCCAACCCAAATCATTCTATAATTCTATAATGCATGGAGCAATTTTTCCACTGTATTCAGTACTACTAAGTTCTTAGGTGAAATATTGTGTCCTATTTTCAACACTACAATTCCGGAAAAATTTGGACAAACTGCAGAGAATCCAGAAGTCCAGAGAAGAGCAGTAAGAACAATCAGAGGTCCATAAATATGATCTACAGGAAAGATATAAAATGAGTTGAGTTTGTTTAATATAACAAGATGATTGAAGTAAAGACTTAAAGTCTTTACTTTGAAGACCTAAAGTCTTCAAATAAACACAAAGGTACTGTAAAGAGGAGGGTAATAAACAGTTCTTCACTTCCATTGCGGATGGGATAAAAAGCAATGGGCTGAAAAGGCACCAGTGGACGTTAAGACAAGAAACTGAGAAAAAAACATTTATATTTGTAGTGATAAGTAAGGTGTGAAACAGCGTGCCTAGGAAGCTAAGGGATCATCAAAACAGCGTATTTTTCAAAGTAATTTAAAACAGTAGTTTACAAACCAGCATAAGCACTGGCCAGGTCAGATCACCTTATATCATACCATCACCTTATATCACTTGCTGCTTCCTCCATGACCCAGTGAGAAATTCCTGCTTCTATTTCACCTATTTCATTCCAGATCCTTTCTCCAGATATTGTGTCAAGCACCATAGCTTCTAGAGCCCCCTCTGTCCCTAGTTTCTTGGCTTTTTTCTTCTCCCATCTGTCATACAAAAACAATTAGTGTCTGAGGTGGTGCAGCCCCCCCGCCCCGGGCCACGTCGCGATGTCAGGACGACCAGCCACCATTGCGTTCTTGTGCAGTGAGCTGGGACAGTCTGGGACTTTCTTACCCTGGCTACGGTACAGTGAGTTAGGACGATTAGGCACTCCCTAACCTTACCTGAAACTCCTTTTGCCTGGAACCATACTTGAAACTCCTGCTGCTTGGACCATGGCCCACCTTGGAGGATGCCAGAATTACCCGACAAGAATTAAGGCCAGAATGGAAATACACTGACCAAAGTCAATCATCTCGTGATCCTATAAATAGTGATCCTAAGGGAGACCCTTTGAGCTCTCTGGGATCGTAGCAGGCTGTGACCCAGTATCTCCCTGAGTTGGCACACCTCTCAGGCTACATTTCGCGATGACTTTTAAGGATAGTTTTGCGAGAATTTTAAGTAGTAGATGTCACAAGGATTTTAAAGAACATATTTAGCGAGGATTTCCAAGATCGTCTGCTGACAAATGCTGATGAAGGAGAAGAGTGAGCAATTCACTACAATTGGATTTCGTGAGGTTTTTAAAGATCATTTGGTACCAATAATTTATCACAATTGGCCAAAAGAGAAAAATCCTGATTATAGGTTAACCTCCATATCTCTGTGTGTTTGTGTGTGTGTGCATGTGTGTGATTTGATTTAGTAAACTTTGTAGTGCCAATAGCAAACTTTATTAAATCACTCTGATCATTGACTGATGATTAAGTATTGTTAGAAATCATATAACTTAATCTTGTAATTTACCGTAATAGTATTAATAAATCTTAAATCGCTGCTACCTTAAAATCATATAGGATCCATAATCACTCATTCCCTGATAAACTGACATAATAATTTAACGGGAGATTTTCCTTACCCTCTGTATCCCTTTTATTAGGCATAAACCGTTGTCCAAGTCTGAGATTAAGTTTGGATCCAGCTGCACCTAGACTCCGCTCTGAGATGGAGTTTAGAAAGCAAGGGGGTCCACTCTGAACCTCGTGACTCAACGGGAGGGTCTCCCTTACTCTTTTGCGTCTCCAGTCTCTGTGTAAATCATTCTAAATCGAAGCTAACTCAATTTCCCTTTGCTTGTTTCTTCCATATAATAAGTAATAGAGTGAACTTTGTCATCGAACTTTAAGTCACACTTTCACAAATTCACATTAAAAAAATCACTTTTGCTAATATCTTTGACGGTGATTCTTTAAGTGATCTAAACCACTCCATTCACGACAAATTGCCGCAGTGGGCAGGATCCTAAATCAGGATTCGCGACAGTTTCCGTTATGTCTCAGTAGTGTACACAGGTCAATGTATAAGGAGTCCTTTGGACTTGGTGAGGCACACCTCACAGTTTCAGTAACCCTTAATTATATGTTCTCTCACAGTCTCTGCAGACATATTTTGCTACAAATCTATGAATGCAATTCACACCGATGGAGTGACCTTTCTTTCCAAAGCCTCCTTGTGGCTGGAAGTTGAAAGAAACAGATTTTCCTCAAACATGCATCAATATATTTGACTGATGTCAGCTGATCTACTGAATTTTATATCCAAACCTTCCATACAAAATCTGAAAGTATCTGTAATATGTCATACAAAACTGCAGGCCTCTTCAGGCCACCAGTACACAAAAGTCTGTTTACATTTCCAAGCCTTTTAATAACTGCCAGAGCTTCCTATATTTGAGTTAATTAAATTAATTCTTTCATATTAAGATCAGCAAGCCTTCACAGCCATTCTTTATCTTCATTATGTGCTTGTCTTCACTGATGCATACCCTTAATTGTGAACCAACTGATTATACGAAGCAAATCCCTAACTCCAGAAACATCTAGGTAGCCATATTTATAGTTTACTTTATCTTGAGACTGTTTATTTGGGGAATTTCATTACTCAACCACTTGCAGATGTAATTCATTCCAAATAATACACAATGCTAGTTCAAGTTGTTCAGATAAGAAACAGACTTGAAGTTTTAGTAAGACATTCTTCTAGGTATTACAAGAAACACATAAAGTGTTTTACCTGTGAAAAAAGTAATCCTTCTTTGGAGAATATAGACCTAGGAAGTGACCAGTGATTAGAATTAAGCTTTTCCTTTTTCCAGCAGGGTATGGAAGGTCCACCCACAAAGTAAATCAGAGTCAAAAGTATCCTCCTGTTCTTGGCTACGGTCTCAAATAAAGGGACATGGACAATTTCTGAAAGAAATACTCCTAGGATGTTGCCTCAAACACCCTCAAGCTGAGGAGTGCCTATGACGCTCAAACTGAGCAGATCATCAACTTGCAAGCTACTATACATAAGACAATCTCTGTCTAAGTTTTGGATCCAACAACAACTTTTCAATGGACTTCAGAATAAAGATGCATGCTTTCTGAATCCTAAATATCATCAGATGGAAGACAAGCACATTGCAAGTGAAGAATTATGGCATTACTAGACATGTCTGATATTAAATATTATGTGTAAATCCCTGTTTGTTAAATATGTTTTGCCCTTAACTTCTTAAGCACCTAAGAGCATTGTACACGATTTCCTGAATTTAGCGCTTAATCCTGCTTCAGGATTTTTGGCCACCAAACCCTTTCTTGAATTTGGCTCTTATCTTTTAGCCCCAATAGAATACCAGTGCAAAAGGCCATGTATTGTACTTTATTTTTTAACAGAATGAAGGTATCGAGCATCAGCATATTATTAAAACCTCAAATAATTACTTTCTCTTTCATTTCTGTGTTTATTGTTCACATATGGAAGCATAAATTTAAAATCCATGAAATTCTGAGACTTAATTGGATTAAATCTGAAAGGGCGTATTGATAATTTATGCAAAAATATATTATAGAAATGTTGCTATTTTCCCAAAACCAAGCATACTGAAAGGAGAATGTGGCAATTAGACAAATAATTCCATTCATTTCATAATGTATCAATAACATCTGTTATTATTCTGAAGTAATTCCCAAAGTTATTTAGCATTATTTTTATGGAAAATTTCAACTGCAAGAAATATATACAACCACTGTACATGAATCAATTCCACATTTGCTAAAATCTAACAGTGTATTTTTGAGCTGGATTAGCACTAAAATATAACAGCACTATGGTATAAATTTGTGAAATTAATATAAGGTATCATATAGTTTCCAAGCTGAAAGACATCTTGTGGGATTGGTCAAGTAAAGTCTTACCAGATAGCTAGGAAGATTTGCCGCCCTTATCCATTCTTAGCAGGCAATGATGATGATGACGGCGACAAAACAGATAATCTTACTAATCTGTCATAAATATAAAAATGCCTTTTTCCTGAAAACGGAATTACTGTGTGCTATATATTCACAACATTGCCTACTTCTTCTTATTGCAGCTTGAGCTTTACATAATGCTACTTGTGCTATACATGGCTCAAATACGAAAGAAAATAAGATTCCTGCTTCAAAGAACTGATACAGAGGTTCTATCACTGCATCTCATTTCTGTAGTGTCCTGGGATGATATTGAGTAACTAATTCATTTTCTTGCAGATTCTTTGAAGTCGAGAAGTGGTAACAGTTCATGCAGTAATGAGTCCTCATATTCAAAACATCCTGCACCCAGAATCACAAATTCAAGAGTTTCCTGTATCTTTGAACCATCCTACTTTGCTCCAGCTCAATAATGATAAAATTGCTTATATCCCCTGCACCTCTGCAACCATCTTCAAGGCGATCAGTTTACAGTGTGTTAAGCGCTTACAGGTAGCTTAGCAAACAGAATCCACGACCTGATGATGGGCAACCGCAGATTAGCAGCTAAACTACAAACTGAGATTTAAAACACAAACAAAAAAGTTGCTCTTCGTGGGCACAATTCAACTAGTGGACTGGAAAGGGAGGGAAAATGTCATCCCCATGCTGAGGTGAACTCACAGAAGCCTGCACTTTTTCGTACTGACATTTCATCAGGCAGAGTGTTCAATCTAGTTGAAAACACAAATGTAATTTTTTTCAACTTCTTGTCTCTATTTAAAATCAAGAAACACAGAGACATATGTGATATAGTTAACATTAAAACAGATAGATACACTAAAGCACAGAAGTTTGATACTTTCCACGATTAATAGTTTATGGTATCTTTTATAAAAGAGAATAGATAGACTCTGATTCACTTATTCAAAAAAAATTAGCAGCAATTGCTGTCCGACTTGAAACCACTTTAGTTTTGTCTAAAAGGTGAAAATGTAACTGAAAAGGCATCTCCCTGCCTTCCACATCCATAATATCTGTCAGGCTAGAAAAGTTCTGCACAGATTAAGCATATGCCTGAGTTAGCACACTCAAATAGAAAAACCTGTGACCATACCTTCAGGTACAGAACTGTTGCCTTGCCCTCTATCCTAGCCTGTTGTTTCTGTATGCAGGCAACACAGCCAGCTGCGTAAGACTACCAGGAAACAATGCTTCAAAGCACAGCTATTCCTGCGAGGTCCCATTCAATGCCCACAAAGAGAGAGGGAGATGGTTTTGAGATTTATCCATGCTTCAGGAATACCTGGATGTGCCTGCTGCCTCCTGGGTCCATTAACAAGCAAACTAATTTTGTCTTTCCAACAGTCTTACTGATCCTGGAGGACTAGTTCCATACATTGCCAGAAGCAGGAAAAAAAAGAAAAAAAGATTCAGAGATTCAGTTTATTTTTTCATCCCAATGGAGACCCAAAGTCTCATAATGGATTAAAAAGAAGTTCATTACAGTTAAAAAATAGGACAGTTTTAGTGACATTCTTAAATTGATGTGCCATTGTATTACACACCTTTTTTGGGGGACGGGGGAATATTTCTCTGTTACCTTTTGTTCCTCATCATTCCATTGATTTTACAGGTACCAATGATCCAAAATACTGGCCTTGGATAAAATATCACACTGATTGACCCAGTATGGCAGCATTTCACTTATATTAACAGCCGAGACATTTACCACTACCTGCAATGGCATTCTCTAAGTTTTAGTATCCTGGCTGTTTTACAGGTACAGAGGTATAAAAAAAGTTAAAGTAAGCACACACTAAGAGAAATATACAGCCGTAGAGATGTGTAATAGAAATGTTAATACTGATATGAATGGAGAATTAATGGGAATGCAGGGGAGTGGAAGGAAATAACAAAAAGGAGTGACAAAAGAAGGCCTGTATGAATGCATGTATTGGTGAAAATGACATTAATAGGCCTTAAAGACCCTCCACACACTTCATAGCACACACCAATTAGAAAAACAAACAACAGGTTAAAACAAGGGACAGTCTACTGTGGAATAAACCAAAGATCTACAGATTCAAACCATTAAAAGATGATGGTGGAAGGTAAAGAATGGGGTTGGAGTCACCTAGGTAAGGAGACAAGAGATAGCAAGTACATCCTAAGGACTCAGAGAAGTGGGATAGGATGGAGATAAAAGATCACAATCACTGTCAGCTCCTCAAGAGTACAAAAGGCAAATCACAAACCAGTACACCGTCACCAACCTAAGAAGAAGAAGCAAGCATGATGAGAACTCAGTATTATGGTCAGTGTTAGTATAAATATGACTACAGTACAGGTGTACCAAAACTAAATTGAAAAGCATTAAAGAAAAATCAAAGAATATTAATAGTTTAAAATATTTTTTCACTTCTTCTATCAGTCAGAGTGACTGATGGCTCATGAAACCACGTTCATGATATTAATCTTTATTTTCTTCCTGTCTCTTTATATCTGACCTTTTAAAACAGCATGTAGTGTGTACTCCTTTCAAAGAGGCATAGATATTGTATGCTGGTGTACAGACTGCATATAAATAATTTAACTTGAAACAAAGCCTTCTGGTTGAATTTCAAAGTCCTGAACTCCTTCTATGTTACTGCATTGTACTAATAAAAAATATTTTTTAAATACCTATTAGCATATCTCTGGCCAACTCTCTTATTAATTTTTAAACCTATAAAGTTAATGTTAAGGTACGCTTACAGCAAGTGATACCAGCTTTTATATTATAATTCGTTTAAAACTGAAGTCCGAAACTTGGCAGATGGGTGGGTGAAAGAAGGGAAAGGAACATAGTGCCCAGTCAGTCCTGGGGTTTGCTTCTGAGCTGGCAGTTGTTACAGTTCCAAAGAAACGCACGCCCCCAATCCTCCATTCAGTCCTTCTGTGGGAACCATTTTGCTCTGTCCCTCCTTGCAGGAAGTCTGAATTCCCAGGCGGTAACACCCCTGTTCGCTAAATGAACTCTTAGTAGATCCAACTGCATTTCACATCCTGCTAGAGGTTTCCATTCTAGGGCACATCAACGCTTTCAAATGGCTATGACAGAGAACAGGTTGTGGATTAAAAAAACCACTTCTGTATTTTCTAATACAGCAAAGAGAAAAAGGATTAAGATACCAGATGATATATAACCTTAACTTTTGCACTTCTTTACAAGTTTTGTAGATCACTTCTCCTGGCTTACCATGCCATACAGTTCTAGAGAAATGGACCGCACTTTGCTTGCTACTCTCAAACAGCATTTCCAGTTTACAAATCAGTCTCTCAAAAGATACTTTGTGCTGTTGCCTGCACTTCATAAAGCTGTTTGATTCCTATCTCCAGGAATGCCAGTGGTAGACTTTCAGCAATACATTTACATTTCAAATCAGGAAGTGAACACAAGCCATTTTCTGACCCTTTTCATTTGCATTTCCTCTGACAGGAATTACCCACCAGAACAAGGGCACCCTATTGAACCCATTGTCTTGCCATGCTCCAACGAACGAGAGAGAAACAAAATACCCAATAGCAGCAACAACACAGATTTTTTTTTCAGTATCTGATTACAAGTAGAAACTCAATTCCACAGACAAGTTGTGCAAGGATATGCTGCCTAAACACAAAATCAGAGAAGAAATTTTCATATCTAGAACATAACTGTTTCAGTGCATCAGTTGTCCAGCACATTTTAAATACATGAAAATAAAACCTTTTTTGCAACTAAGCAAAATGAGGAAGGTATGACTCTTCAAACAACCATTTTACACCATTTTTCTTTTAAACACTTTAAAACATAAGAATGGCCATACTGAACCTGATCAAAGATCTCATCTAGCTTGGTATCCCACCTCTGACACCAGTTAGAGCTGCCTTCAGAAGTGTTTAAGACAGGGAAAGCCTGTATCATGCTTCCCTCCCCCTTGACCCCATATTTTCCCATCCTCCAACTATTTTTATCTCAATGAATTTCAGAGCCAGGTGTTGTTTTCCTAAAACTCCATTCAATCTGTAAAACATAAACCAAGTGTAGTGTTTCGTCACACTGATGTCTTGTCATACTGACTTCATCCTCGATCTCAGAAGACTGAATACTTCCACTGTCTTAAGCCAAACAACCAGCCAAAGGAAAAGAAAAGCCATTTACTGGTGGGGTTTTTGTATATTCGCAACAGCAATTTTCATGTAATGAGAGAGGATTTCAGTTGTCAGAATTAACAGCTTTATTTAGCATTAACTTGACAGAAAATTAGCAGTTTCCATCTGAAAATAAAACCTGAAGCAGTTATGTTTTTCAATAGGTGATCAAAATAAATACAAAAATTAAGGATCACTCAGGATTTAATCATCTCCTTCGCACAGCTGACAGTAATTGTAACCATAACATAAATAATTTGTGTATACAGGCATATAAAGAAAGCACTGATGAGATCCACTATTAGAGTAAAGTATTTTGGTTGCACTTCATTTAAAGTCAAGTCCAGACTGAAGCACGTTTCAGCCTATACAGGATCACTTTATATCTGGACATCAGAAGCATATTCTGTGGTCCACTGCTCTGCAATAAACAGATGTTTGAATACACCCTATGCTACAGATAACATTAAATTTGCCTCCTGGGATTTACAGGACATTGGTTCCTAACGAGCAAATTTAATACTACGGCAAAATACAGAATGTGTGAGATAACACACATAGAAAATAATGCAAAAGACTATGATTGTCCATGCATCTTTAACTGTACTTAACATTTACTATGGACTAAAACTATACCAAGAAGCAAGTATTACACAGTAAGTGTGTCTCGCTATTATGCATTGTAGAGCACTAGTTACGTACAAAGGAAAAAATAAAATATGTCGGCTACTCTAAAATTGTTATTTTCTTCAGAGAAAAAAACATTTTAAATTATACATGAAATTCACTTTATGGTCATAAAGTCAAAATTAAATATAGGTAAGAAGATCAGGAATAAGAAAATTAAGCCTTTCAGCAGGAAGAGATGAGAACAGGGTCCTGCTAGACTGTGTATTGTAAGAAAATAAGTGAATCTCTGAGCTTGGAGTAAACAGCCCACTTGAGCCACTGTCAAGACATAGCAGAGTTTAATCTGGCCTTCCTCAACATCTTGCTCAAGCAGTCTCTCAGCCTTTTTCCAGTGTGCAAAATCAGGGATATAACCAGAAGTGATGTTTTGTGTGGTTTTGCATGCATCTTAAAACAGTATTTGGAGAGTTTGATGGGTTTGCCATAATAGTGTGAATGCCAGTTTTAGGTTTTGTTTATCTAAATTAGAATTAGTGCAGAAATTTAATGTTATTGTTTAAGATTTATAAACAAATTTTTTCAAAGCCACACCACTAAATACATGGCTTAAGAAGTGTTTCTTATTATTCTGGACTGCAAGCAACAGGTAAGTATGACTGAGAATAATATACATATACAGACTGCACCACAGATCCAGAAAACATAACTAGCATCGAATATCATAAAAATAACACTTTTTCAACTTTGGGCTTCCAGATGAAAACGGCGTTTACACAACCTATATATTCTTATTTGTTAAATGGGTTTATGAAATTCAAATACTAAAGTAATTTCTATACATACAGAATGAAAGCATATTAAAGTCTAATACATAGTTATGTCAACAATATTTTAGCTTTGATTCATTCAGTATTTTATTACATTTCTTGCTATATAGTCTAAGTGAGTGAAGAATGACAACTCTACCTCATATTTGTCAGAACTGTGTAATACATCCATTATACACCATTTCATACTTTGGAGGTTTGTGTCTTTGAGAAAGCTGTTACACAGCTCCTCAGTATATCCCATTTGATTTATTAATATTAAGCAGAATGTGATTAGACTACCACATCTCAGTGAAATAATGTTCAGGTACATTAGTGCTAGTTTCATTTCAATAAAATGAAAGTTGACATGACAGCTTTCCTTCCGTCATGTCAAAAAATGTCTTTCATATCTGCACATATTACTGTTTTATGCTTTCGCCTACTGCATCTGTAAAGCACTCTCTGTATCACTTTTCTGCATGGATCCAAGCCTTTGCAAGTGTGATTAATGTGAATGCAGCATGCAAGGCTGACTACAGTCATTTGTGTGCCAGTATCATTGCTGGTATATTTCTCTGTATTCTAGATCTCCAAGGATGCTGTGATGAGATTTGAGTTCAGAAAATCTGTCGTTAAAATCTGAGCTTATTTAGCATTTCTTCACCTAGATAATACTCAGAAACTTCACAACGTCCTAAACAATGAGGACTACTGTAACATAAATATCCTACAGTGGGAGTTTAGGAAACAACTTTATTGCATTGATATAATTAAGTTGTAAACTAGAGTGCAGGATTTCAGTGGGGAACTAAAACTGAAAATGAGGACACTTGTCAATTTATTTCTATTTAACTACAATTCAAAATTCACATTGAGGCCCCCCCTTGATGGGAAAAGAATATACTGATATTCAGTCTATTCAGAGAAATCCCAACAACCATCTATAGGGGAAAAAAGTTATTTTGCCTTCACATTTGCCATTATAGACTGCAGTCAATTAGATTCAGTGTCTAGGTAGGAACACAAGACACTTCATTTAGTTGGGAAATATTTCTAGTTGATTGCCAAATGAATTCATTGCTACCTGATTTCAAACCTTATTGTTCTGACCTCATAACCACAATTTTAGAACACGTGAAAGCAAGAGAAAATATCCAGTACAGATCACTGAAAGGGACTGCGTGGACTGTGGCCAAACAGAATCACTACATGATGTCACACAGTTTAAAAAAAAAAAAAAAAAAAAAAAAAAAAAGCACAGTTACTTCATTTAAATGTGATGGACTGAAAACATTTAAAAATATATCAGGATGACTATAGCAAACAGAGGAGGGATAACTTATAACAGTTGAGGCTGGTGAGAAGCATTCTTTTTGTAGCCGTGTTTACTGTGTCTGTAGATAACAAAACCTTTTGTTTCTATTGTAATTTCTGATTCGGGTAATTTCCTGATGCAGTTCAGTAGCCTATCTATTGCGTCCTGAAATGGAGCTTTCGATGAGAGATTAGTCCTGAAAAAAAGCAAAAGAATATTTATACACTGGCAAAAGTAATTAGATAAAAAGGCAGTTCTGAGAGCTGTATGTCTGTTCCTTGTTACTCTTGCCAATATAGATGTCTGTCTGTATCCAAGCTATCATCTCCTGGCTCTCTGGTAAGTATCCAGCACAAAATTGTTTTAACTATTTCCATGGAACAAGGCAACCGAAAATTAGATATGGACCATTTCACCCACCCACCCTCTTTGTCACCTCAAGATTGCACTGTCTGTATTTTAGATCCATGAAGAATTTGCAGCTAACTTACAGACTACAGAACACGCATTAAAATGCTGTTAACTGATTTTCTGACTAAGGGTAAACTATTGCTTTAAACTGATGGTTAAATTTGTCCTTCTGAACTGCCATTAGCTAACCCTCTAGGGCTTTTATGAGATTTTGGTCCAACCAGAGCCATCTGCTGCAATTGTCTTATTGAATGGGACCTTTAACCCTCATCTGACAAGAAATCCCAATCACGGGCAGTTTCTGACTTGTTACCAACTTTCCAAAGTATTCAAAAGGCTGCTTACAGTTCAAGATATTAATTTAAAAAAAAACACAGAAAAGAAAAAATATAAAAATAAATTAATTGCAAGTACCATAATGGTATGTAACATTACAACAGACTTCTCTGGATTGGAAGAAAGGGGGTTTTTGTGTTACTAAAATGGTTAAGTAGAAAATTTCTTGGATTAAACACTGTGCTTCTGTTTGGGTAGACTGCTCCTTTTTGTCTTTCCAAGGGCATATCTTTTATATAGACTGTCCTTTAGTTATCCAAAAAATTGTACAATTAAAAGTTAAATTGATGATTTATTTGCTATTCAACTCCTTCCAAGGCTGTTTGTTTGATTGGTTTTTAACAAGTGTTAATTACCTTGCTCCTGATCAAGTCACTTCCCACTTTGTTCCTGGCTTCCTTAGCCTAGCCTTGTGCAGCCTACCCTTGCCTAGCTTTAGTAACTAGAAATCATTTGCCCTGATCTGGTACTTCATCCAGGACACGAACCCAACACGTATTTTTTCATAGAAAAATAGTACGAAAATCATTAGGAGTAAGTATACTTGAGTTTAAACTTTGTATACAAACATTTTCATGGTACAGGTCTTATGGTAGAAATATTAGGCTAACAGCAGTTTCATATACATTCATATTTGCATTGTCCTCCTGTAATCTTTCAAGCCATAAAAAACTCAAGGTATTTTAGAATCATAGAATGATACTGGTAGGAAGGGACATCAGGAGGTCTCTGCTCAAAGCAGGCTCAGCCAGAAAGGTCAGGTTGTTCAGGGCGTGATCCAGTAGGGAACTTCCAAGGATGGAGACTGCACAACCTCTCTGGGCAACCTGTTCCAACGCTCAGCTGTCCTACTGATGAAAAATATTTCTTGCTTCTGTATTTTCAGGTCAGCATAGCCCGTTTCACTTCTCTCAAGAAAAGTTACTTGTCTTAATTCTAATGAATCTCAGATACCCTTAATAAATCCTCAGTTCCTGGAGCGCGCTCTCAGTCATGTGTATAAATTAATCTCCCAAATTTGCAGCAGTTGATTATCTTGGCAGAGCCTCCTACTAAGCCTACCCTGAGGTAGAAAATAATACAGCGTCTGTGCCCTCTGAGGTTTACCTAAGGCTCCTACTAGCTCCTTGCATTTGCTATTGATTTATTTTGCAGATACCCCATATAGCTTTTTGAGAAAGAGACAATTAATAACTCAGCAGCATTACGAAAAAGAACAAAAACAAGAAAAAAAAATCCCAACAGAAAATCCACCTCGATTTACCCTACTAGAAAATTCTCACGATGGTAATTGTGACTACTGCAAAAAGAGTTTTCTTCTGAGCTACTTTAAGAGATCCATCTTCACATAGTACTTCTGTGAGTTTTCGTGCCTTTCTGTAATTGAACTATGACAAGTTTAAAAGAGAGAGGACAGGAAGCAGAATGCTTTCAGTAAAGTCTTCACTTTTGAACTGCTACTACAAACTCAGCTAATGCGTATGGTTAAGCACACTAGTGCGAAGAGATGCTTTTTGAAGAAGAGGGCTAAATTAACTGAATTTTGGTATAGAACCTAAAGATAATATGATACGCACTTGAATAAACCAATTTTCAAATTTTCTGCATTAAGGTAAGGGAAAAAATAACAGATCTTAATACAGGATAAGATGTTCACCTAGCAAATAACAGAAATGGAAAACATACCAAGTATAGTACATCATGCATTTGTTAAAATAATGCGAAAAGACCCTAGAGAAAATGACTAAATTCTGAGGCTTAGCATATATTACCTTGATAGAACACTGAAAATGAGTAAAACTGTTCAAAACTTGTGAAAAACTGATTTGTGATAAATAAGTTCTACATATTTTTTAACTCTGTCCTGCACAGAGACTACTTGGGGCACTTTCTTTGAAGAAGCTCTGACATTGATTTACAGTATTTTTAGTGAATTCTTCCGTTCATTTCAGCAAAAACTGACACAACATGAAGCATCATTTCCTAGTAACCAACAACACAGAACTATCTATCCATAACTGACAGTGAAATTCAGTCATCCATATTGAATTGTGATGACCATAAGTGCCATTAAAAACGTGCTAATTCATGTAGCTTCTAACCATGTTTAATTGCAACATTAGAACAGTAAAATGCATTCAGTTTGGATTGCAGAACATGAAAAAAACACCTTGCCTGTTTAAGCCCATTTTCTCAAAACACGTTTTTCAACTTCACTTTATCTGTGAGAGAGTTAAACTGTTTGGTACCAGAGGCTCATTTGTATACTTGCACTACAAAATTCAAATCAATTAGCATAATCAAGTCCTACCAAGTGTTTGCCACCAAGATGAATTATGTCTTTTCTTTTAGTTTACCCTTGAGCTATTGAGATGAATAAACTAAACACAGTAGTGCTAGATAAAATTTAGAGTTCTGACAGAGAACCTTAAACTATTGCACTGAATTAGGAATGACCATAAATGCAACTTATTAAGCCATCAAACTTCTGCATAGCAACCGTTTTATTAGGATTGATTTAGTATCAATACGTATCTTAAATGTATAAACACTTGTATATTTTATGTGAAGAGTGTCTTACAGGCAGCATTAAGTAGTTGTGCCATGTCTAGTCCAAATCCTTTCTCAGACTGTAATTAGTACCAGGCATTCAGAAAAAAAATGTGAGAAATCTCAGATGAATTCTATTTGCTTATCACTGTAGATGGTTTCATCACTTTGTACTATTTTGAATCTTAATAAATTCTTAGTTTTATTTCAGTACTGTTTGCCCTAATGTTTTTATATATGGATAAATATGTGTACGCTGATAAAGATACATAGTCTATCCTCACTTTGGTAATAAAAGGAATGAAAGTTTAAGTTAATATTGTTTTACTCACCATCATCAACAGTTTCATACAGGGTATTCGAACAAAATGTTTTTGAGAGAGATGAAGTGCATGAGATACTTGTCCCCTTCTTGCATACCCAAATTATTTAAATAACCTACCTCGTCTTTTTTTTCACCAGATAACATTATTTTTCAACTCTTATTTTTCCAGATGTCTTTAAATTTCAAAGCAAGATAGTCACTTTACCTTTTACTTTCCCATTACCTTGGCACAGAGAGCAGAAATGTTCCTAATGAAAATTAGTAGTATCCACTGCAGATTGTAAAAAGCATGTAAAATGTCTTGTCTTTCCCAAAGAAAATATCATGGCCACTAGGAATTTATGCTGATTGTTATTGGCCATGAAACAGGGTGATTAGTCATGATCCAAGAGAAAGAGAAGCTAGGTTCATGGGCTCCACAGTTCATGAATGTAAAAAAAAGAATTTTATCTTCATGAAAGACTGAAAAAAAACTTAAGCAACAACAAGGAAAAAAAATTATTGCGAAAAAAATAAAAGCAAGTTTTCTGACAAGGGAAGTTTCAAAAACTGAATGCAACATGATACTAAAGTGGAAATCAAATTCAGTAAGTCTAAAGTAAAAACTATACTGAGAGCAGAAATCCTGACATTTCAGTGGGAGACATATATTTAAAAGGATCAAATTGTTCTTACAAATTGAAGATAAAACAGTGAATTAAATAAATCAGCTGGAAGAAACCCATAAGATAGTAAAGTTCAAAATATCAGAAATAGAGTTTCCAACTTTCCTGAAATGAATAGTTTACACAAAGCATTAAAGATTCTGCATGAATTTTGTTAGTGCACTTTTCATTTCTATGTTAATAATAGGGGAAAAATGAATATTTTTACAGCTCATTTTATCACTAATTTTTGAATATTCTGGAAATCATAGAAACTCAGAGAGGAAAGGGTTTCTAATTGAGAAATACAGTAATCTGATGTTTTTAAAGGAAAAAAACTTTCACAAACTTTATTGGAAACATAAATCAAAGTGGAAATTTTTAGCTACTGATTCACATGAACCATGTCTAAACTGCAGAATGTATTCTCTAGAAGAAAGATTAAATACTAATCCAAGTTAATTGGATGGGAAAAAAAGAATGAGCAACATTTTCTGAAAGATAATCCACTGCATTTGTTGTAACCAATATCAACAAATCTTGAGCAAGAAATCCAGTATCAAGTACACCAAAACCTTTCATCAGTAGACTTGCATGAAACCAATGCCTAGCAGAGCTATGGCTTAAAATTCAAACCTAAAAGAATACATCAAGCTGAAGATTTCACTACAAAATTAAAATCCTTTGTCATTGTGTTGGAAAAGCCTACACACAAATACATGTGCTTACATTGCATAGCATGCACACAGGAAACTCCATATTCTCGGCAAGTACCGGACCTCCTACATAAGACACACACACGTATGCATATATGCATAAGTCAAGTGCCAAACGTCTAGTCCATTTGAAAGGCACCAGACTTGTACTGTGATTTCAAGGACAGACTAAACTAACATCACCCAGCACTGCATCAAATGAAGAAAGTATTCTCCTCATCCTGCAGCTCCTTGCCTTCACCTTCTTCTCCTTCAATACCCCATTCCAACTGTGACAGACCATCTGTAGAGCTCCCCAAAGACCTGAATTACGGAATTGTTCTCATTTACAATGTTCTCAGAAAACAGGCAAACAAAAAACAACAACAAAAAAACCCAAAGGAACAGAACAAAACATTCCAAATGGCTGCCAGTTATCCAGTTCATCAGTATGATTTACTGAGCAGTTACACATACAGTGAGCCAAGCAAGGAGGACGCCCCTTGCAGCTGCAATGTTGACTGTTTGGGAAACTGCAATGTTATATGTATGTACAGAGCTCCCACACGTGCAACAGAGCTGACACTTCTGGAAAGTACTGATCTACTACACAGGTATGACATGACTGTGTACCATGTCCTACCAGTCCCTGCTTCACTCACCACGGCCTACATAAATACATAAAGTTCTTAAAAGTCCAATCTGCAAACTGTTGCAGGTGTGTATGGGAAAACCAGATATACAGAAGTCTAAACTGACTAAAACAGAAAGAAAAATTGATTCTGAATAAAAATATCTGAAGGTAAGTGTATGGATTTTTAAGAGATTTTAACTGAAAAAATGTTTTAGATGATAGTTTTGAAAAAAGAACCAACTTAACATCCATTTTTATACAAGAAAACACTAGCAACAATGCAAATTAAGGAAACTGGTTTTAATGATATTGTAAATATATGACTTTCAAAAATGGTATGGATCCCTTGCAGGAAAAGTGAGAAAACTGAAAGCTATGTAGAAGTTTTCTCCACCCTCAACATATCAAAGCAAGAAAAAATAGCGACGTTTTTACTAAGAGTTAGCCCACTCAAATTAAAATCCTGGTCAACCCTGGAACACTGTTTTGAACAGAAAGATTCTGTCAGATTACCAAATTTTAGAAGCACATCCCAGAGAACCACGTAATTCAACAGTCCTTACATTTGATATAATTCCCATTCCTGTGCACTTCACATTCTGAAGTAATATTCCTTTCATTGATGTTGAGTTCTATAGATATAAATGAAAATTTTTTGACTAAGTAACCACAGATGCTCTCTCTTCAACTTGTTGACTGGTCATTTTGGATCACAACTGTGTAAACAGAAAGTGTTACAGAAAACTCAAACAATCCCTCTTGAAACAAAGCTGTCAAAATACATTTAAGTTAGTTACTTTTAACATACCACAATAAGAGTAGAAGGTTCAACACCCTCTCTCAAACACAAATTCAATTACATACCTACATGACTTTTCAAGAAAAGAATAATGATGTTTTGCACAGGCCTTTTTTGAGAGAAAGACTCAGACACTTCAGTTCTGAGTTCAGAAAGCCGAATTCAAGTGTTTACATGTACGCATCCATCTGCTTTCTAGGCTCTACTGATGGTCTTGACTAGATCTCTGCTGTACCTCACAGGACTTGAAACACCTAACTTCCTAGATACCTACAAGTAGGTACTTAAATTTAACCATCCATCTCCCAACAGAATTCTAACCTTTAACTACTGAGCAAAACCAGGTTTTACCTAAGCTATAAATGATTGCCAGCAGAGAATAGACTTTTTTTAAAGGTAAAAAATATGCAATAACAAAAACTTGCAGCTATATTTTCTACTGTATTCTGGCACCAGTGGTAACTCTGCGATAAAATCCTTAAAAGGAAGATACTTGAGGATTTCTTTGAAGTTACTCTAGGAATTTCATAAGATGTACAAAATGGACTACCACCAGAAAAGGCTGATTTGTCTAACCATATTTATTAGTTCTCTTGACTCTCATTGTCACTGTTACAGTACAACAGCCACTTCAGTAAGTTCATCTGAATAATTAAATCAACATAGCATGGAAATTAGAGAGGCCTAGAGACCAATTCCTGAAGCAACATGCATAACAATTTTATTTTAGCAGCAGGTGCAATTAACAATACTGCAAGAACAAGTATCCAGAATATAAAGAAACAAACCCATGCAATTATAGAAGCTAACATTTGTCTCAGTGACACAGATGACTATGTTAAAAAAACACATTTGAGGAAGGCTTTATATGAAGGTAGGCCACTTCTACCGATTTTTGTACCCTACTTTGCCTAAATAGACTTACAATTAGTCTTCTGAAAAACCACCTGCATTGCTCCCCTATACTCCTGCATGCTATTCCTCCTTAATTCAATTATCACCTTAAATTTGTGTCACTTTAAAAGGATGTTGCCAATGAAAGTATAAAAACACTGTAATGTATCTTGTGGTATCTTTGCCATATACCCAGCTCAGAAAGCTCATGCATCACTTCTCTAAAGCCCATGCTTGCTTCCTTATGAAGAATTTATGTTCTAAAAATATCCTCCAAGATATCTTGCTCTATTAACATGTTTCCACTTCTTAGAAGAAAATAAGCAAACTGTTTTGCTAACTAGGAGCTCTGTCTTCCTTTCAGACTAAGTTTTAACTATTTTTAGGTTTTTCACCCAATAATCTTACTTGCACAAATATGAAAGTTTAATGTTGACACTATCCAAAGTGCTGGGTCAACTCCCAAGAAGGCTGTAAGAAGTTTCTCTTAACGTTAATAGAAGACAATAAAAAGTTTAAACACCTGACAGATCGGGTCAAAATGAATGCAGACATCAATATGAGATATTTATAGCATTCTTATACAGACAAGCCAACAGCCAAACTATTGAACTAATAAGGAAGGAAAAATAAAAATTGGTATTTTAAAGTGTGCAGTTCATATAAACTTTCAGACAGTAGACTGCATATATCCCAGCACTAGTCTCTCCTACACTGGTTCTTCTCAACCTCCATGATTCTTATCAATACACAGGAGCAACAATATACAGCATGAAGGCTTGAACAATAAAAGGAAGGCGCGTGGGCTCTAGAGAATATCTTCGATATCATGGACAGCCTGAAAAGAAGATCTGATGGTCATTAATTATAGTGATTTTAATCCCACAGAAATAGAAGGTATTTTCTAAGAAACAAAGGTCATAACATTATGAAAAAACAGTCAACACCCTCCCTCACACTTGAACAGGTACAGTTGCAGATTGCTTCATAATCGTCCAGCTTTCAACCCGCAAATGATGGCAGAAGCCTAATGGGCTTTCTGTTCATTTTTTGGACTAAGCACATAGTCCCCATCAAGCCCTTTTCCTTAGGAAATATCTGACTCTGCAGTCCTCAGAGGAAGAAACAACAAAAAAAGTCTGCCTCAGCAGATTCCTGTGAAAGGGTTCTTGAAAAGAATGATGGCAAAGACAGAAGATATAGCAGTCAAACTAGGAGCTTGCTGTAACAGCTCAACATGGAAAATTCCAATAAGAGAGTGAAGAGGGAAGCTGAAGGATAGAAGAAAGAAACTTACTTCTTCCATATTACTCAGAAATCTAAGTTGTTAGAAATGAATTAAAGCCTTCTTCTAGCAACTGCTAATGTTTTGTAAAATGGGTACTGTTGATTCCCTTTCTCTGTCTATGTGTATATATGTGTGTGTATATATATATGTAAATATCTCCCAATGGAGGCTCAGAGACTGGAAAGTCTGAGCGGGAGCACCTCCTCCCTATGCCCCTCTTAAATGAGGCATAAGATCTGGACATTTATACACCCTTGCTAAAAAGGAAGAGAAAACTCACAAAAGACAAGCATCACCTTTGAAAGTATCAGAATGTTTGGAAGCTGCAATCTGAGATTCAAACACTGCTTGAATTAATAAGCATCCAAACATGGCTGTCATGTCAGCAGAACAGTCTGACTGCACCAAGATGGTCAGGTTTTTGGTTAGAACAGGTAAGGAGAGTTTGGTAGTCAAACTCTCCTTCTTATCCTACCCAGGAGTGCAGCAGAAGAGCACAGTCCCCTTCCTAAGGAACTGAGATACTCCTCTCTGAAGCCACCACTATCATCATAAATGATTTTCAAAAAAGGGCAAGAGCAGAAGAACAACTACTGGAGGGGGATTCTGATAACAATGATTTATTGTTTTCAGTGTGAAAATCCACAGAAAGGAGTACTCTGGATGAAACAAACTGAACCAATATGTCTGGTTTAATTGGCAAAACCTTGTAAAACGGAATATGCAGACAGCCCAACGCCATTTTAAGGTTGAAGAGGTTCAATGTAATAGGAGTTCTGATGTCACACACATGAAACACTGACAGATCTCTCCTAAACTTTAAGAAAAAAAAAAAAAAATTAAAACTATGGTAGCTTTAAAAAGAACTCAACAGAAGAGTACTGTTTTAGTGAACTAAGCTAAAGTTACAAACTTGTAAGTGAATTAAATTAGTAGCTCTTAAAGTACAAGGAAATAATGTGTAGTTATTTCTAAATAATAAGCAATGCTTTGTAAGTAAAATATTTAATCTACTGGAAAGATTTCTATGCTTATAATTTTCAGCAATAATACTGTTTTATTAATACTGTTTAATTATGTACATAATACTGTTTTATTATGTACACTTTGAAGGTTAACACTTACCTTTCCCATAAAGTTACTCATTTCACACTACACTACAGATACTACTGGATTTCATGGACCTTAATAGCCAGTCCTAATACAAAAATAACGGAAGGACATGCACAAGATTGAAGGGAGACAGTCAGGCAATACAGAACTGACACATCATGTTCTAAACTGTCACTTCTAAGTCCAAATGAAGACTCAACTACTTGAATACTTTTGCAAATATAAGCAATTTGCCTGAAGTACCTAACTCCTGTATTAAAAAATAATGGAAAAGAAAGAAAAAGAATTGAACAGAAACCTGTGGGCAAAAGATGAGTGAAAGACACTTATTTCAACCATGACGTGTGGGGATTTTGGCGGGGGGAGAAGAAGAATAGCAAACTAGGCTAGTATCAGGATTAAAGGGAATGTTATCAATGGACCTAAATCGAAGTTAAAGCATGGAATTGAAAGAATTATTTATAAAAATGCTGAATAGACAGAAGTATGCAACATGTATGCTCCTCTGCAGAACAGCTATTGATGCATAACTGTCTAGATGCACGACAGCTGAAGTAATCTAAAATATTTATTAGCTAAGATTTAAAATAGAAGTTATTTTGCATCCTGTAGTTCTCATGTCACTGAAAAATGAGCCACTGTGCCTTGCAAGCCTTAGGAATCTAAATTGGGGATAACCACAGAGGTAAGAAAAACAAAATCAGCTCATATCCCTGATCTTACACACAAATGGTGACACAGCAGTGATTAAAAGCAACACTTCGGAAACTCTCTAGCCACTTATGCAAAACACTTTTTTTTTTTTTTTTTTTTACACTATATGAGTAACTGAGTTGGAGAAATACATATGATCTTAGACAACAAAGCACATGAAATTGAGGGGTCAGTGAGAAGGCTAGAAAAATTCAAACCCAAGAAAAAACATTACAGACCATGAAAACAAAAGGCAAAAATACCTCTAGACATAAAATCTAGGACAAGTTTTAAGACTCTAAATATAGTTGTGCTGGATTTGGCTGGGATAGAGTTCATTTTCTTCATAGTAGCTATTATGGGGCTATGTTTTGGATTTGTGCTGAAAACAGTGTTGATAATACAGAGATGCTTTTGTTACTGCTGAGCAGCGCTTACGCAGAGTCAAGGCCTTTTCTGCTTCTCACCCCACCCCACCAGTGAGTAGGCTGCGGGTGCACAAGAAGCTGGGAGGGGACACAGCTGGGACAGCTGACCCCAACTGACCAAAGGGATATTCCATACAATATGACATCATGCTCAGCATATAAAGCTGGGGAAGAAGAAGGAAGGGGGGGACGTTCAGAGTGATGGCATTTGTCTTCCCAAGTAACCGTTACGCATGATGGACCCGTGCTTTCCTGGAGATGGCTGAACACCTGCCTGCCAATGGGAAGTGGTGAATGAATTCCTTGTTTTGCTTTGCTTGCATGTGTGGCTTTTGCTTTACCTATGAAACTGTCTTCATCTCAACCCACGAGTTTTCTCACTTTTACCCTTCCGATTCTCTCCCCCATCCCACCAGGGGGGAGTGAGCAAGTGGCTGTGTGGTGCTTAGTTGCCGGCTGGGGTTAAACCATGACAATAGTCAAAGACTGAAAATGGATGCCACCTGCAGAGTACTCTGCTCTTTCTGATGGTCTTTCTGAAACTGTCTGAACACATGAAGAAGGAAACAGTGAAAGCACACAGGATTTCTGACCCTAAATACACACAGTGGGACCAACATAAGAAGATATTAGAGAAACACTTAAAAAGACAGTATGCTAAGTAAAATACAGTGAAGGGAATGACAGGACTCATCTGCTCAAATTCCAGGCCCTGGATAGGTGTGTTACTGAAAATGAGTGCCATATATTTTCTAAGTGTGGGACACTCTGCGGACAAAAATTATTTAATATTCTATGAAATAATTTGAGGTGTCATATACCTGATGAGTAAAGGGTAAGCTAACAATTTCCAGGGCATAAACTTTTATTAGCCCACTTTAGTGTTCCTCATTCAAGTGAGGTTTTTGAAAAGTATATGTATATAACAAATCTAGACAGAGTCATGTATACTTCCTCCCACTTGTTTAATATTTCTTTGTATAAAGCCAAGGCATAGCCTTATGTACTAATTACCAAGTCTTCTCTACATACGCCTTAGATATCATTAGAGTAAGCAATGAAAACCTTAATAGAAACTCTGCATTTGGCTTACTCACAATGTATCAACAAGAAACAATCTGTGTAACGGGAGGATTGTAGTCATTGCCTTCTCCCATCAATATAAGTTCCATTCTCATACAGCTCCACTACCCCTTTTTTCCTCTCTTTTTATTTTGTCTTCTCACCTTTTATTTTTATTGTCCATCTGCTTCTCCTTTCCCTTGCATAACTCCCTATCTTACTCCTTAGCAGTAACGTGGGGCAGAAACTTGTAAGAAGATAAGGTTCATAGGCCACTATGAATATAGTCCGTTCCAGCACACAACAGCAATCAATGCTGCAGTAGAAGCAGAATACTGCACAAAATACAAAGATTACTGAACACAGAAATATTGATATAAACCAGGAATCAGCACAACAATGAACCTCCCGCAGCCTTGTTTCATTTTGCACATTTTTATCATTATATTATTTGGATTTATTGGGAATATAAAGTCTGCAGATACCAACGGACTGACTATTAATGCTGCAAAATTATTAATGGATCAATTTTTATGGAAATGCATGCATTCTCTCATTCTTTGATCTTCCCAGCTGTTACATAAGGAAGCAAAATATCAACTATCTGGAAGAGGAAAATGGATGGGGGGGCAATATATAAAAACATAATATAAGCTTCAAATAAAGCAAGAAAAAAAATCATCTGACTCTGCTCCTTTCCCTCACTTCTCTGCCCTATGGTTCTATACATTGAATACACCTGACCCACTGCACTAAACCCAAACCAATGTATCAATAAAACCAACCAAAGATTGTGCACTGTGAAACAGAAAGAAATTTTTGCCAACCTGTTAACCCAATCAGCTAGTACTTAAACAGGCTAAATATTTAATCACTGAAGAAAGTAACACAGAAATAGAGGATCTGTATACTATTACAGTTGTTTGTAAACTGGTATTTAGCTCAAGTCTGTGCAAATATAATGGACAATAAAATTGATCACACAAGATTAAAAAGTTCTGTTGTAGTAATACTGCCAGATTCAACTATTTCTGTGACTCATTCACAGCAAATTTTTGTCTTCAACACTAACTAAAAACACTGTAAACTAGCATAAGGTCACCTGCTCTCTTTAAAATTTTCATCCCTGCTCTTAAAAATTAAATGAGGGCTTAAAACATTACTGATTCTATTCTCCCTCTAATAATCCCTCATTAGCTTTAATTACTTACATTCTACATAGTAATATTATTCCTGCAAACAGTCAAGCCTCCTTAAAGTTACTGTTCTAGAAATAACTAGAAGCTATGATCCAGGAGAGATGCTCATTTTCCTTTACCACACACCAGCAATTCAAATGTTCCTTCCTTGTGTGCCTTATTATGTATAGAAATCAACAAGTCCCTTCAAGTTAATATCTTATTCTTACAACTTGGTGAAATTTTCTGAAATGCTTAATCTATTTTACATATGACTGTCTTTGTGGGATTTGCAGACAACTGCCTACATACAGCTCACTCCTATTTTCAGACTGATAATAGAATAATTATTTTCTTTACAAAAACTTATACACAGTGCAATTATTATGCCTCAGAATAACTTGCAGTTATTCACTGTAAGTATGTCTGCTCGTATGGTACCCTACATGTCAAATTCATCATCCTTAACTTCACCTATCTAAAACATAGGTTTGTCTACTCTAATCACCCAGATCCTCCATCCAATTGATTGGGACAGACAAGCACAAAAAGATGGCACTTCACCCCATCTATATCAGACATCTTTTAAAATGGGATAAACTGCTCTCTCAGGATGCCTGCTTGCCCAGTTAATTATAAAGGAAGTCTAGGTGACTACTTTTTATTAAAAAACTCATTTTTAGACAGATACATTTAAATAAGATATAATTCAGCTGTTACATGGCAACAGAAGTATTTCTGATAGTATAGTTACATCACCTCCTCAGAATGAAACAGACTAAACAGACAAAAGGCATTTGCTGTCAGCAGAGCCGAATTCAGACCAAGAGGAGTCTGCACAGCACCTTTAGCTGGTTTGCTGTTCTCCTACCGTGACCCAGCACAGCTATGCTGACAGAACTCCATACAACAAGCTTGGCCTGGAATGCAAGTATAAGAAAGCTGAGTCAATAAACATATTAGTTGAATATTATAAAAGTTCACAGCTAAGTATGATTGCTGAGATGCAAAAGAATCCTGCTGGATATTAGTGCTTATTCTGCGCATTCGTAGTTTATAATCTACTTTAAATGAGAACTAGAAGCACAGTTCACAGCAGACATTAAAAAGTGTTCTAAGAAATATACTGAAATGCAGAGCAGTGTGTGCTGGAACAAATTCATTTTTAGATCTGTATACAAACATCATCCCCCAGGTCTGGGTACTGTGGTGGGATGGTACCAAAAAACAGGACAGTAAATTTTCTTGTGAATTTAAACAACTCACTTTGTAAAGGCAGACCTTTCTGAAGTCAAAGCCAGGAAAACAGATTCTGATGTTGGCTTAACCACCTGTTCGTGTTTTCACATTAGAAGTTTTGTCCTTACCAAATGTACTTAAAATAAAAATCATAACAGGTATATTCAGGCCCTTTAAAAAGAAACTAATCTGTCCAAACCAAAATGGCAAGAACAACAAAAGCTTTATTTAAACCTGATACTTATCAGGCAAACATAGCATGAAAAGACAGTAATAAACTTATGCTCTGCTATGCCTACTGGACTCATAAATACTGCTTTTTCTTGCCTCCTCTCAAGTCTGTGATCAAAAGACAGAACACTCTTGGCAATAATACATTTAAGATTAAAGAAGAAAAACAAAAGAAGCCTGGAACAAAAGAAAACTGTTGCTGTGTAGTCAGTATCATCATTTTTATTAAAACTTTTCTTTTTAAGGAATATATGCTCCTGCCTGGAAAATAAAGGTCCAGAAGAAAGTAAAATATTTTGGAAAGGAATTCAGAATGAAAATACAGCTATAACGACTATATGCAACACTCAAGCCGTGTTAGTGCCATACTGTATCAAGTCTTCAAAAAGCTTGCTTTGCTCACCTCACATTAAGATGACAAACTACTGTGTTTAACTTTCTATGCCTCTTCTAAACATTTTATTCTTTTTTTTTTTACAGAAACACACTTTTTCTGCTGTTTACAAACAATTATAAATAGTTTGAGTTAGAGGAATTAGAAACATTTCCAATATGTATGCAATTTCCAGAAAGACAGTGCAAACATTCGATTCATTCCACTGGTTTATACACAATGGTTTAGATCATTTGTTTTAGACAGAGCTGTTTCTCACATCTCATACATAAATCAAGCACAGCTTTAAAGTATACAAATTCTAGAATGGATTTGTTAACCTTGTTTTGATAACTAACCTTCTTAAAGCAGGCCTAAAAAGGCCCATACTACTAAGAACTTAATTAAAATATGTATATTGAAAATTCAGATTTTTCTCAGTAGAAGTGATAATAGCTTGTTCTTTCTGTGGCCAAAGAATTTACACAATTCCTGCTTTGGTACCACTAGGAGTTATATACATGCCTCAAATATTAATGAAGATGAAAAACTTTCCTTCTTTTTCTGTCAGTTACACTAATAGATCTTAGATTTACGAATAATGTAGCATGAAGTGAATAAAATATTAAAAGTTTCCTCCATAACAGTGACAAAAGCTGTAGGTTGAGCTCAGACTAAGATGCATCAAGACTTGTAAAACATTTCAACAAGGATTGGTATTAATATATAAATGTATTCTTCACATCCAATGTGAAATACTTTAAGCCAATTAAGCAGCAGAGACCCGGCTAATATATGTAGTTGATTTTTAAATTTGTATACTACTTATCTGAATTACTGTAGCTTTCCACAGTTGTGCAGTTGAACACGAGCAGTTTTGTACATTTGTAGTCACCACACAGCCTAAACATTTTGGTTTTCACTTCATTTTATTACACTGCTCCAGGCAAACAGATTTCCATTAAGCAACAAAGATTATGTGGTTTAAAAATTATTTCTAAAAGCAAAGAATTTGAGATGACATCTGCCATGTCTTCTATGGGAAAATAATTTTAACCACGAAATCTGACAATGAAGATTCACCCTGCCCCATATACCGAGTAGTAACAGAAACCTATCAACCAGCAATCAACATACACTTGTGCCCTCTTTCAACTCTCCAGGTTAACTAAGGGCAACTACCATCATTAACAAGAGCAGAACTTAAGTCTCTATTGTCAAAAATCAGTTTTGATCTTAGACAATTATGCAGTTCTTTTGGATGGAAGAGCAAGGCAAAGAGTTAAGATCAAAGAAAATTAGGTCTGGAAAAGAGGGAGAAGATCCAGTTGAGCCTTCCTGCACTGAGGTGGAACCAAGAATACTTGATTTATTCCTGGCAGAACTTTGTCCAATTTGCTCTTTACATCAAGAATTCTATGTTTCCTCCTCATCTTCTTTTTTTCTAGACTAATTAAACTCAGGTTTTCTGTCTTCCTTCGCAAGGCTTTTTTAAAAAAAATACAAACCTTTTTTTTCATTCCTCCAGAATCTCTCCAGTCTACCAACGTTACATAGTATGAGTTTCCCACATTCACAATGGAACATGTGCAAGGATGATAAAAAAGTAAATCAATCCTCCATTACTTGAAAACACTTAGGTAGTGCTAGGAGGCCACTTGGTTTCTTCTAAATTTTATTTTCAGAGAATCAGAATGACAGAATGGCTGGAAGGGACCTCTGGAGGTCATCCGGTCCAACCCCCCTGCTCAAGCAGGGCCACCTACAGCCAGCTGCCCAGGACCATATCCAGATGGCTTTTTGTAATTCAGAATTATCTTCTCTATTACTTCACCTGTTTTTTTACATTCACACATTTTTTTCAACTTCAATGTAAATAATAAATCAATTCTTTCTAAATCAGCACAATGACATCCTAAATCTGATTTTTATGACACTTATGTGGAAAACTACAAAATTGATTTCTTCCCTGCTACAGCAAAGGTAAATTCAATATATTCAGGCTAGCTGGTTGATAGACCTGAGATCTTAAAAAACACATCCCAATGTGTGGATTTCTATTTGTATTTTGTGGGTTTTGCTATTGACAGATTTATGTCCATCTCCCACTGTAGAAAGAATATGATCACATTACTGTGATAGTGCAGTAATATTACGGCTCAATTTCACTTTAATTTACACTATTGCTTAAGAAATGGCTAATAAAGCAGTTTTCAATATGGGAACTAAACTAGTACAATATACATTACACAATAATGGATAGCAAATTACCACTGGGGAAAAAAGAGTATGGCAAATGATACAATTTTAATTTATTAAATTTTCAAAACTCCAGCAGAGGATTTTTATAGGAAGCTTGTATGAACACAACCTCCCCCGTCAGCTCAAGTAACATACCATACTGGCCACAAAAAAAGAGCTTTGGATTTTGAAGAAAAACACATTTTAACTATTTAACAAGGTATGCATCCCTCCTTCTTTGGGTCACTTTGTTCAAGCACCATTAGTCGTGGGCAAAAAGTCACTGCAAGCAGAATAATCCTTAAAATGCCATTAAAATACAACACTTATTTAACAATAAATATGATATTTAAAACTATTTATTGACTAATGCACACAAAATATACCTACAATTTCACGAGGTAACTAAGCATTAGTATTACCACCACCCAGGCAAGACACACAGAGCCCTTTCCCCTTAACTGCTATCATTCATGTTGGAAAGGGCCATCCTTCACTGCTACCTGGAAATGATCCTTAATGGTGCTGACTTGACGTCTCTTGCTGACTCCAGTTTTGCCTTTAGGTTTGTATACCTCTTCATGCTGGTGTTTTCCAACTCAAGTTACTGCTGATTCCTACCTCAACAATATAACCCACATCTCTCATTTTATCTTCCTTATCTTGCACTATTCTACTCTGTAGACATTTTCTCAGCTGTCTCAACTTAGCAGTCTCCTCAGAAACCTAAGCCATGGTTATACATGCCATATCAGGGATGGGGCCTGGATCCTTGATCATGGCTGAATACAGAGGGAGAGGGGAAGAGGTGAGAAAGAGAGTTTTGGCAAGTTGCTTTTTCCTCATGTAGAGCATGCCTCTGTATCCACTCTTCTGTTTCTGTAAATAGGATGAGAGTAAATTTTGGACCTGCTGCCAAGGAGTACATTCAAAGTGTCTAACAAACACCCAGAAGAAATGCTGTACCTAGAAAACCTGAAACAGCCACACTGCAAAACCCTGTCTGCTCAGAAGTATGAATGAAGGCAGGTACCAACACAGCTCAGCAAGCCCAGCACTCCATCCTTCAAGCAGAACTCAAGGGATCCAAGTGACTTAAGGACACATATTGATAAAAATGCAGACGTTGAACACCTTCCCTACACACAGATGAACATCCTGGTATCATAACGCATCCCAAACAGTAATTTCAGGCTAAAATGTATAAACAACAAAGAATTGGACAAATCAGAGAAAACATATTAAAAACTTCTGAAAAGTCAGCTAAATTGCCTCTTCATGTAGAATGCTAATTGAAATTACTTTAAACTATGAGAAGGTTCATTGTTCATGTAATGAAACATTTTAAAATCTGTTACTTAAGAAACATTAAAGTATACTTGACAAACATTTAAGTATATTTAAGGAAAGCATAGCAAAAGCACATCCTTCTATTGAACTGTGTCGTAACATTTGCTCATATTAGCACTAAGAATCATCATCAGCTGCCTGATTGACATACATGCTTAACTGCAGAGAAAGTCTTGGTAATAATTTTTTGTGTGGCATTTAATTGTTACCTTATTATCAACAGTGTGATTATTTGTTTTAATGCTTACCTAGCCTCACATTTTATTATTTTCCCCAACAAGTATTCTAACGTCACAACACTTGAAAAAACACGATTTATGTACCTAACTCACAAAAGTCTAGTATATTTCAAAAGAAAATGCACTCATGATGCTAATACTTCCATTTAAATCAGGGGGGTATGAAAGAAACCTGTTTGACAGAAACCTATGGGAGCTAAAATTAATTTGTGGTTGCTGGCAGGATTTAACAGGGATGCACACAAAATTTGAGAAAGAAGTGACAAAGGCAACTAGAATGCTACAAAAAATACATGCTTTTTTTTCCTTGTCTGCAGGGTGTTACACTTTTTTTTAATAACTGCTCTTTCACTTGAGATAGAAAATTGAAATACTTAGAATGTTTTCTATTCATATGGCAAATGAAATGTAACTGACTCACTTCATCAAAAAAAATTCAATACCTTTTCTCACAATTGAGTTAGTGACTGAGCTTAAATAGTCATTTTGCTGATATAGCAAAATAAGGATAGGACATGTGATATTTTACAATTCTACCAACAGGGTGATAGCCTTCTGTTTGTTAAATACTATCCTTTATAAATATATCATAAGGAGGGTAACTATGTAAGAATGACCTAAACTATTAGGCAACTTAGTCCCTTGGCTTCTGATGTATGTTTGCAGCTAAGGAATGACCATGTCCAAGCTGCAACCTAGATATTTTTGTGAACTCCTACCAAATGATTTACGAACCTCATGAAGTTCAACGAGGCCAAGTGCAAGGTCCTGCACCTGGGTTGGGGCAATCCCAGACATGGATACGGGCTGGGCGACAAGTGAATTGAGAGCAGCCCTGCAGAGAAGGACTTGGGGGTGTTGGTGGATGAAAAACTGAATATGAGCCAGCAATGTGCGCTCGCAGCCCAGAAAGCCAACTGTATCCTGGGTTGCATCAAAAGAAGCACGACGAGCAGGTTGAGGGAGGTGATTCTGCCCCTCTGCTCTCATGAGACCCCACCTGGAGTACTGTGTTCAGCTCTGGGGCCCCCAGCGTAAGAAAGACATGGACCTGCTCGAACGGGTCCAGAGGAGGGCCATGAAGATGATCAGGGGGCCGGAGCACCTTCCCTATGAAGACAAGCTAAGAGAGTTGGGGTTGTTCAGCCTGGGGAAGAGAAGGCTCTGGGGAGACCTTAGAGCAGCCTTCCAGTACTTAAAGGGGGCCTACAGGAAAGATGAGGAGGGACTCTTTATCAGGGAGTGTAGCGATAGGACGAGGAGTAACAGTTTTAAACTGAAAGAGGGTAGATTTGGATTAGATATTAGGAAGAAATTCTTCACTGTGAGGGTGGTGAGACACTGGAACAGGTTGCCCAGAGAAGTTGTGGATGCCCCCTCCCTGGAAGTGTTCAAGGCCAGGTTGGATGGAGCTTCGAGCAACCTGGTCTAGTGGAAGGTGTCCCTGCCTGTGGCAGCGGGGTTGGAACTAGATGATCTTTAAGGTCCCTTCCAACCTAAACCATTCATTGATTCTATGATTCTATGACAGGATTATATGCCACATAAATTAAATCAGAATCCTGTTACAAAAAATAAAAATAGGTAAGAGTGAACCATTGTTCAAATAAGGTTTTTCTCCCTTTTTAAAATTTGAGTTTACTGAAATGTAATTTCTTTAACCGCTCTTCAGCTACACAGCTAAGTATTAACAGAAGACTTGCCATCGTTACCACTGCAAACGGATGTTTATATGCCTTTTTTAAACATAAGTATGGAAAGCCAATAAAGAGGAATTAAGCTTGTTGATATTCAGCAGCATAATGACTACCGCTAAGGTGCCTCAGTCAGAGAACAGAATCCAAAGTACAAAGGCAGAAATACAAAGTCAGGCAAAGAAATTCCTTTCATATTCATTTTCATAAATAAAAGCAGATGTTTCACAAAGGCAGTCCAAAAATCTGCATTTCTTATTTGTTACAGTGACAAAGCAAAAATGGAAAATACTCAATTAATTGGATAATTAGGTGATCTCCTGGCACAATTTATCTTCAATAGCTACCATATATTTTAACAATATATATGTCAGTGTTTATGAGCATAAGAGTGAAAGGTTATGGTTTTAATGATAGTAATCAAATCTAGAAATCAGATCTGCTTTTTGCCTGTGATAAACTATTATTTTAATAATTTCTAGAAGAAGTAAGGAAGTACAGGAAGTGCAGGAGGACAGAAAGCAAACTCAAATTGAGAAGTCAATTATGAGTCTTCAAATTTTTCTTTAATAATCATAATGCTTATCTGCATAAGTGTTTTTCCCATTTCCCAATTAATAGAACAGAATAAGCTGTAAACTGACAAAGGTATTTCTGAAGTGCCAGAAGAAACAAAAAAAGTTTCAGTCTTAATTAACATAATATTTGCAAACTTCCCATAAATTTCATCATTTTCAGCTTGTTATGATTTCTGTCCCAAAATTCCCTTTGTACTGAAATGTTCCATACAACTTCTCTGTCATGAGGCAAACTTTAAAAAAGGAAGGAAAGCATCAAGAAAATAAATTTACTAACCTTTCAGTTCCAAGGCTATATGCAAAAGCAAAGCTTGAAGATGAGAAATCATCAGATAATCCATTCAGTAATTTCACACACATGTAATTTAGCCATTGAACAGAATCTGGCTGTGTATTTGTTTTTAAAATTTCAGTGAAAACTACAAACAAGTCAGGTTCACAGAACACACATACTAGATCTGGAATACTGATTACTAGATCAGGTCAGTCCTAAACCTGTTTTCATAATTTTGAAATGGAAGTATCATCACCTTGATTTGGTTCTATTTTATAAATGGACAGAGACATCAGATTTCCAAATATTTCATGCATTAGGAATAAAGAAACAGCAAGTCACTCTTGCGACCAAACAATGTAACTAGTAGAAAAGGGATAGAGGTGTGATATTTGGAAATATGGAAAATTAGAGTTTTATAAGACTGTGGAAGCAACCAACCGTTGACAATTTGTTAAAACTCAGACGATAACCTTGAACCCAATCTGCCAGGTATGGCATTTGTCAAAAGGCTGAAACTTTGTACCGATGAGACCCCCTAGTCACAATACACCTCAGGAATTAGACCAGGTACTGTGAGAGTTAACGTTATCTGTCAACAGCTTTCAAAATGAATGCCAGCAAGTCAAACATATATACATATTTTAAAGCAAGTCGCAGCTAACTTGGTTTAAAACGTGCATCACCTCAGTATTAAAATAATAATACAAAATAAAAAAAAAATACAAAAATATAAAACACCCCCTCAAAAAACCCCCTGTGAATTCCACAGGTAAAAATGTCCCACGTATGCCACTTCTCATGGGCTATTTTACATTAAGAGCCAAATTAAATGTATGTGCCTGCAAACTGCTACAATAAAGTAAGTTTCTACATACAATGAGGCTTCCACAGAGTATTTAGCCAACAAATTCAAGACTGTCCTCATAGCACAAAGTAGTTTGAAGATAGTTATAAAAGCTATCACACTGAAAAGGCTTTCTTTCAAGCATTTTTTTCATATCACTACAAAATGCACACATTTTGTTTTGTTACAATAAAAGGAGGAAATTACAGGATATTCTAGTATGCAAAGCCGCATAGTGATAAGTATGACTTTTTAAGAAGCTGTCCCAAATTAAAAAAAAGAAAAAAAGCTTTTGTGTGGTTGGTAGCAAATTTATCAGATTAGAAATGCATTGATAATTTTACAGCATTTCATAATATTATGTGACACTACTAATAGTTTTTACATATATGTGTATACACACATATATATATAAATGTATACATACATATCACACATGCTACTTTTCATTGCTGTTGGGTGAAAAAAGCTATGAAAGGTGCAGGGGGGAGTATTACAAATATTGAGTTCCTTGAAGCTGTCTCAGGCTCAAAAAGATAAAGAGCTGAACACAGTGTAGTTAATCAAATAAGTTTGATGTTTTTTCTGATGAATAGCACACACAGACACAAAAGCCTTTAAAAAGAGAAAGAACAACTATTACTTATAACGTGTATTTGGAACTGTCACTAAGGTGAGGATTCCCAATTCAAGAGTCATGGCTCAACAGCATCACAGACAAGTTTCAGAGGGTCACAATCACTCTGCTATGTAAAGTGAAAAAAGTCCTACTGTAAGCAGAGAAGCATACCTACAGGAAAAAAATCTTGATATTGAAAAGATGAAATGATATGCTGGCATACAATTGTGCTTGTAGAAACTCATAGCATTTTCACAATAAGTGATTTGTTAATTCTGGTAACTTCTGTATTAGTCCCAAACAAAATTCTTCAAGTAGACAAGATGATGTTAGAGGGTTTCTATAATGGAGGACGGGCCAAAGACAGCAATCCTGCTTTCAGACTCATAAACTGAATATCACATTTCACAATTCTACAAAATCAAAATTACCATTTTTATAAACTTCAGTGCACGAGGAATACAGAGCACTTGCTGACAAGCCATTAAGTGCAGCACTGCTACTGGGCAGTGTTATAATTAAGTGAAAAGCCTATTTTATTGGTTAATGATCATCTCATCTACAGTGCTCTATTTTTGACTATTTGACGGAAACAAAATGCATGTCATACATCAGCAAGATATAACAAATACCAGTGCCATCCCACAGATCTTTCCAACCAAAAATCACTCACACAAATAGCTCTGGATAGCTTGTCTTCAGCTATTTCTCTTCCTGCGTTTAGTGTCCCTATGTCTGGACTGAACTAAGCTGTATCCATTATTAGTACTTTAACTCCTATTTTTGGTTATGCAAAACACAACAATCAACTGCAGTTGTGAAGTTTGGTGCCAGAAGTAAGGACACCAATCCAAATTTTCTCCTGAGAGTTAAACATGCAATGACAGTGAAAAATCTCTAGAAAGTCTGCCTTTTTCCATCTATTAGAATTTAAATGCCAGAAAAGCATCACCTGATTCATGTTAAACTGTTTCTGTACTACAAATGCTCTCCCTTCTAAAACACTGAATTTCCACATTTGTGCTGGAACATAATATAAGGCTGCAACTTACAACTCCCTAAGGGAATCATGTCAATTGGCATTTTAAAAATTAATTCAGTGACCTACAATAATACGAGTTTCTTATGCACAATATTTGTCAGTAGGCAACATGGGAAGTTCAGAATTCATTTAGAGAGCCCAAGCTTTATAAAGGCAAGAAAAAATACTCTTGAACTGCTTCCTCTAACTTGGTAAGTGTCTTATGGTGAATGTTTGTAATATAAGAACAAGGAAAAACTGAATATATGAAAGTGATCTGCAGTATGGTTAATATTTAAAACAGGAAGGAGAAAGGAATAAAAATTCCTGGCAGTATATGCCCATCCAGCTATATTATTGACCTGGTGAGACATTCAGAGCTTGTGGAAATTTTGCAAATCTTCTGGAAACTATAGCACGGTAGGTCTCATACGTGCTTGCACAGCTCATTTTTAGTCACTGTAAAGAATATTTGCAACCATAAGCAGGTCTTTGGGGACAGAAGACCCCATCTAAAAAGGCTTAGTATCTAATTATATCAGCACTCCCTCCTTCTGGTCTTATATTTCACCGAAATGTCAGAGCAACACTTCACTGAATGGCTTGTGTAAATGAACCAAGCACAAAGAGTTGCCTATCGGTTCCTGGGGTTTGCTGTAGTAAGTACAAGTTATCTTTAGAAACAGGTTTTTTAAAGTGATTCCCACCATTTCATGAAGCATGTTATACTGTGCACATGAGTTTGGTTTATCAATAATAGAGAGTTAAAATGGGATGGAGTTATCAAAATTAGGGTTTAGGTATAAATGTATATGAAAACTGAATGTGTTCTAAGCAAGGATGAGATACAATTATAATACATTCAAATATTGGAATATTCAATATACTCAACATTTACGATGAAATCAAAACATTATAGTCACTTGAAGACAGAAGCAGAGTAGTCACTACTGAAACTTTAAGGAAAAAAGTTTCAACTTTTAACTTCACAATCCTGCTTATAAAGCCACTCTCAAACATTTAAATGACACAGGCAAGAACCAATGCTTTTTGTTATGAAAATGTAATAGCTTACATCTGAACTATCTATGTAAAATGAAGTACCTATAGAAGCAACCTGCAAGAAGTGATTATTATTCCATGAAAAGATAATACAGTACATATTGTCAACTTTCCTATTTTATTACAGAGCCTGAGGCAGCAAACAGTTCAGAAGTGCTTTGTGTGCAATTGCCATCTGTCCTTCAAGGATAGTCTTCATTTCCAAACAGTACTAAAAATATTTGAAATGGTGGATACGATTTATTTTCAATTCCTACACAGCATTTATTAACTCTCCATACTTATCACTGGGCATATGTAACACTTTCTTCCTCAAGGAGGTAAGTACAAAGCTTCCCCACTCAAATACTATTCTCCACTTTTTTCCAGACTACACATATATTGTTAAATCAAGGAGCCTTCGCCATCCCACACCATATTTCTGCATACTACTAATATTCATTTGGTCAAATATATAACATCTGACCGATAATCTGAAAATTAAGATTCCCAGTAACATTAAAATATTTGAATACATTAGTTCAAATACAGCAAAATGGCCACTATCAGAGAACAAGGAAGTTAAAGAAAAATCTAATCATATAGTAAGACAAAGAATACAAAGGGATTGTTTTCTTACCGAAGATTAGCTTTTTTTTTTTTTTAAATATGTTCTTTACATAATGGTCAGGTTCTGGCTGTACAGTCTGTTTCACTCATGGAGAGTTGTATTCTATCAGCCATACCTACAGTTCCAGCAGAATTACTTTCTCTAGAGTCACATCAATGTAAGCATCTTCAGAAATATGTACCGATCCTTCTTGAGCAACTAGCTGGGAAAATTAGGATCTCCCTACATCACAGACTCTCAAATAGGAGGCTTGAACTTCAATAACAGTTGCTTTTTTAATACTTCTTCTGTTCTCCTCTTAAAAAACCAACCAACCAACCAACCATCACAATGCTACATAATACCAAACTGGAACTCACACAAGACGATGCGTTCTTCATTACTGGAGATACTCAAAATGCCTGGTTAAGTCCCTGCACAACCTGATATAATATTAGCTCGGCTTTAAGCAGGTGTTTGGACCACAAAACTCCAAAGTTGTAAGTCCATAACTCCATAGTTAGGAACTAAACCACTTTATGATTATCAGAGCAGTAAGGAAGCCAGACCCCTAAGAATGAGAGAGGGAAAAATAGTAGTGCAGGAACTAAAGGCCACTAGCAAGCCCAAACTAGTGTTACATTGATGAATGGTAGGAAGAAAGTCAGGTAAGTATCTGACATCTGTATGGGAAAAGCTGGAATCCAGCTGAAGTGAAAAATAAATTTCACTGATAACTACTTTTTTGTTTTTGCTGAACCTGTACCCTACTCATGAGTTAACCAATTCCCAGAGCCAGATTGAAAGCGCAAACTATGAACTGCAATTGCAACAATACTGAAACCCCCAAAAGAGACACTTTTGAAAGATTGCAAATGAAACTGCAAAAAGTGAAAGAATTCCTTGAAGGATCTTTTATTCATTTTAAACTAATAAGTCAGACTTATAATTAAGGCACTTGGCAGATTTCATTATAACAGATCAGATACTAATTCAGTTCAGATATCCAAAGCTGCGGGGTGGAGGGCGAGGGGCAAGGAACTAACAAAAGATATGACTTCACACTTGGAAAAGAGTCATATGTGATAACGGCAGGCTGCAGAAATCACTCAGGACAAAAAGAAAATGTGCCCCCCCCCCCCCCCCAACCCACAACCACACTTATTTTGGCTACAGAAGAAAATGAAAAATGGAAGAATACAAAGTAAAAACTTAGGAGAGACCTCACAAAGGAAATACTCCTAGAAATAGCATAAGACAAGAAGCATATGGGATGTAGGGCCATGCATAGTATTTGCAAAACAATGTACAACTGCAGGTGATGCAGCCAAGAGCTACCAACTCAGAGTAAGGAGAAAAAAGTCACATCTAGGAAGCATACATATGCACAGTGCATCAAAAAAACAGCAGATGCAGCACTGTAAACCTGCTTAGAGGTGATGTCTGCAAGATCCAACCTGGAAACCCACACTAAGAAATAAAAGAAAGCTCTTGTGCTTTTAGAGCTGAATTTACACAATCTCAGGTAAATGTTATTTCTGGAAAATGCTTTAAAAACATAACTAGAATCAAAGCATTGATATAGAAGATAACTAAAATTGAGAGCTTAAAGAATTAATGTTAAGGATTGTATGACTCCAAACTAAGGTGGCTAAAACAGAACTGGGTAAGTTTGTTTTTTTTGTTTACTGTCATAATGAACAGAGATAATACAATCTTTTAGAAATTCTAAAGCTTTAAATCTTGTTCAGTAAATACCAGTACAGAAAAATATAAAAGTAAAAAACTGTGTTGATACATCAAGATTCTAGTGACCCTTTATTTTTAAAATATGCTTTCTCAAAACTAGCATTATACCCTCTACTACTTCCACCTCTGGATGAGAAGGCTAAATCGGAATGAAATGTATCAAGATGAATTGAAGGGTATGAGAAGCTGCAGAAAAATTCTGTCTTTTCTTTCCGGAAGAGTAATGTAGTATTTCAACCGATGTATAGAATGCAAGCAAGACTAGAGACTGCAAGCTCTTCTTCCACTGTCCATCTCATTAAACCTAGCCTGGGTTGTCCTAACGCATGCCCTTGCTCTGGGAAATGGAGAGCTGAGAAAGGCCTGAGCAATGTGTCGCAACAGCTGCAGCAGACACAGTCCTTCCTTCTCCTCACATATCAGGCTCACAGGCTAGCACAAGGAGCAGTCACGATACAAGGAACAAGGCTGTCAGGAAAGGAGGAGGAAAATGCTTTAGGAAAGGAACCAGTAGAAACAAGAGGAAGGTTCTTCCTTCTGTGCTTCAAGTGCCAGAGACGAAACTATTTATCTGCCCACAGAAACAAAGCGCTGGCTAGGAAAAAGGGGAGAACTGGAAGCCCCTGCTGAAAATAGATACATGGTTAGGAGAAGGAAAAAAGGGTGGATTGGTTGGACAGGATCACAGGGAGATGGATTTCCTGGAGTATGAGATACAAAGGTTATTGTGAGGAAGAGGAAAAACAGTAGATCGGTTTCAGAGTAAAACATCCGCAAACAAGACAGGAGAGTTGGTTCAAATTCTCTGAACTTTTGATGGGTGTTTCAAGAAAGCCTAATGAGTGGACCCCATAGGAAAGTGGGAGAATATCTAATTCATTGATCTTGAGTAGGTTTAATTATGTGCAATGAGCCTTTCAGCACACAAATTTCAGGTGATAGGGAGCTTTGACCATGCTACCAAATGCGGACATTCCCAAGGAAGCTTTACTGATAGAAATTAAATGCGAAGAAAATTTATATACCACCAGGATTAGATGGACAAATCTAAAGAATGCGCTGTGTGAAGTTTAATGAACTTGGATCGTTCCTCATCAGAGAGAGAATTATCCTGGAGGATTTCTTTGGTGAACTTGGTGACTTCTCCGAGGCACAAACCTCATCTGCTGAATTTCTGTAAAACACTACATTCCCTACAGTATACTGTAAAAAATTATGCCATTCTTCAGAAGAAAGATGTTTCTTTCTTCAGCAGTTACTACGTATCTTCAGAAAATTCATTACACACAGAACCTCATATTTCTGATACCATCCTAAAAATTTGTTTAGTAGAGTTCTGCAGCTACAGGTATCGTGAATAATTTTAAAAGCAATCATGAAGGAGATTCTTCCCCAAGAACAGAAAATCCAAGTTATGGCACATAATTTCTAGCACTTGCTAGACAAACAATGGGCATGTAGCTTTAACGAAGTAGCTAAAACACCATAAGATGGCAACTGCTTCATTTACTTCAGAGTAAATATACAATTTCAGCTACACATGTATACAGTAACAAACCAATTAAATGAAAAATTCACATGGAAAATAAAAACTAGATGGATGGGGTGTTTCTTCTGGATAGAAACACAGCTTTGACACAAAATGAAACTACAATTGGGAAATAATATTTACAGAAAAATGTTCCCTTTACACTCAAGAAGGATACACATTATTTCACGTCAACTGAAAAAGTTTATAGTAAATCGTTCTGAAGAAAAAACGTGGCTTGAAATCCTCCAGGATAAGTCTCTCTCTGATGAGGAATGATCCAAGTTCATTAAACTTCACACAGCACATTCGTCACTGCAAAAACAACAGAGAAAGAGGAGAGAAAAAAAGAGAGAAAAAGGGCGTGCACAAGGGGGGGAGAGGCGGAAGGGGAGACTGAGGTTTTGTTTAATTCTGAACCAGGATGTAATTCCAAATATAAATTAAGTGAAAATAACAAAGCAAAGTTTTCCTCCTTCTGCCAGCAGAGGTAGTTTCTTTCCTCCTTTACTTGTTATATCAGTATCATGAAAATGCTAAAACAGCAGCTGCTTTTCACAGGGTAGAAGTGAAATTGAGCAGATTTGCTTGGCATCTTAACTGCTGATTAGAAAAAACCTGCTTCAGTTCATAAAAGATTTTGCTCTGCATCTTAGTGGATCAGCCTCCTTCCAAATTTCATGAAGACCCTTGCTGGCACATAGCTGATAAGCAATCACCACTTAATTTTTTTTTGCCATAAAGCATTTTTTTGTTATGGTACTTATGAGCATATGAGACTGCTAACTCATACAATATTCACCTCTACTTAATACAAGCTAAAAACAAGCTAAAAGTATATTTTGATAGTATGGTATATTGTCAGAATAGAGATGTAGCCACAGCAGTCAAAAATATATTAGCAGAAATGTTTCTGTCAATTGAAATTCAAATGGTAAAGAGATTAGAGATATTGTTTTCATTCAGAAGGTATCTTTCCATATCTATATGCAAATCTATAATTATAAAAAGCCTTTTTTTGTATATGCAATATTTACAACATATATCTGCTTTCATACAGAGACTCCAGTTTCCATTTATTAAACTTTAAACCGAAATGTGCCTTATTTAGCAGGAAATCAATTCTCGCCCTTAATTCTATCAGAGTATGAGTTGTCTGCCTAGAAAGCAATACATCAGCTGTAAATTTATGGCTCAATATGGATACCAGCCCACAGCTAAAAATTTGCAGATCTATATAACCAAGCACATTAAACAGTCCTCCTGGGTAACGTATAACCAGAAGTAACTCTCATAATTCAGCACACACTATGGGAAGAGCTATTACAACCACGTCTGTTCACCTTTTTTGGTCCAATCCATTTTCAAAAGAAGCTGTGCATATTGTCACCATAATGAATGAAATCACAAGACGACTCATAAATTTTAAATGTCCTAAGAGGTTTCTTCACCTTCATGTGAAATCTGAGTAGTCTATGCTTAAACTGGTGTGGGGGTTTTTTTAATTAAATTATGCATTTTGATGAATGCGCCCTTTTATTGGCTACATCAGCATTCTGTAAAATGCCTGAAAGTGAAAACATTCAGCAATATTATAGCTGTGTTTTCTTAGATTAGTCCTGTTTTACTGTATAATCCCTTCAAACTGCACCAGTTTTCATTACAGTAGAAGCTCTTCCCATATATCTTCCATCATGCCTTAGAGATTCTATTATTTATTTTAGTATGAAGAACACTATAAAAAAAATATTTTTTAAAATGTACCATGAAATTCCTTAAGGAAGGGGGTTTTATATCATTCTAAGAAAATAATCTCCAAATTCTAGTAATAGAGAAAGAGCAGCACTTCATTGTAAATACAGGATAAGAATACCACATGTCTTCTGTTCTGTCAAATGTAGTAACACAGAATATATTTTATTCTTTGTAAAGCAAATGTTCCCTAGAATGATCCTTTTATAGAAGGAAGCTTTGCTGGGTTATTTTTATAACTGAACTAGAAAGCAACCAAGTGAGTACGTCAGTGTTGGTCAGAGTTTGGTATATTTAGTAAAACAAAATCTTTGTTCCTATTTTACAGCAGCCTTCAATATTGTCATGACATTCTTTCATCAGTAAAAGGAAAATATTTGAGAGGCTGTGAATTCCTAAAGTTAAACCAGTAACTGTAAAAAAGGAATCCATTGTGCAATGAAAAGTACAAAACCAGATTTACTTAAGTTTAAAGACTACCATTTTCTTCAATACACCTTGCTCCTCTCCCTGAACCATTACTGTTTCCACTAATTTTAACACACAGGAGAAAGGTATCACAGCAGCATTTTGTAAACAACAAATAAAAGTACTACATACATTATGATCGTAAGTATGAGATACAAAAAAAGAGCAGCACAGGTGTGGAGTTCTTTGAGGTTTTTGTTCTGGCATTTGGGAAAAAGTATTTTTTCTAGGATTCATAATAAACTTTGAAGTTCGAGAGCAGAATTTGAAACCATCATAAAAAAACCTACATAAAACCAATACATCTGGCTACAGGCACATTTCTCACTATATATAATACAGCAGTGAAGTCTAATTTTGAAAGTACATGAACCTTTCTCCTGCTTTCTTATTTTGCATAGATTTCACAATGATAGTCTTCACAGATGCAAGTTGGGAGTATAAAAAATGGCAGAAGTAACTAAAAATCAAATAAATATACCTCATCCTAAGAGCACCATGGCTAAATAATCATGGACATGAAGAAAAATTATCATGGCATTCATTTCCTCTTCTAGAACTACTTCTTCAAATACATCTTGACATCACTAAGATACAAATTTAATACTAGATACAAATCACGTAGCTTGGAGCTAACGATAATGGAAGACACAATGTTTATGTCAGAACTTAATGTCTGGTCTATGGATACCTTCCTACAGTATATAAAGTACAGAAACTAGAGATCATCTTTGAGTATTTCTCATTTTGCTACAATATTTAAGCAAAGGAAGGTGAAGTCTGAGCAAGAAATACACACTCTTCACATAACTGGCAACTTCTTATGCTTGAGAAAAGTGAATCTGGAGAGATTCTTCAATTCTAACCAATGCTCTGAAGACTGTGCTCAGACTCCCATACATCTCAACCTGGATTCTACATGAAGAGCTAATGAGATATGCAACACTGGCACAATTTTAAGCTAAATCTGATATCCAAATTTGAAACCTAATACTCAGATGCATGGATTTGTGGTATTCCCTGGATGAAGAACAAAAAATACCTGATAATTTTTGTAGTTTGTTGCCACAGGAAGTTGTAGAGAGACGTAATATTTAGCAGTTTATGGATCAGCTGTCCCTGAATTTGTTTAGTTTTAAAAAGATGCTGGACAGATTCAAGGACTATATTAATGGAAAGAAGCATATCCAATGGCTGTCAATGCTGAGGAACTACAAGGGGAATTGACCACAGATAGGGAAACCACATGACACTTGCCACCTTCTTTTGCCAGTTTTAGAAAAAGATGCTGGAGTAAATGTTTTCTTTGTCAGAGATTTCCAATAAGTAGCCTTAGATTTCGTTAGACTTGTAACCTCCACATCCCAATTTCTGACTGTCCATCTTATTTTGGCAATTGCTGTGCCAGAAACTTAATTTATAAATCTGTGGTTTAAAAGATCTCCCACCTACCCTTCTACCAGAGCCCTCACCGAAGGACTTCATTTCAAGATTTACTTTGGCTCGCAATAAATTGCGGCTAGGACAGCTTTCATGTATTTCTTCCTAGTTGAAGGTACTGAGCCTTTTAAACCTTCCACGCTTAACAAGAATCAAGACTATTTTGTGTTTTAGAAGTGTTAAGGATTTTGACTTCAATTTTATAATCTCATTCTAGTGCAGAATAAAATGAAACACAAACTGTTTTCTACATGATGAATGCTATTTCTTGGTAATGTTGTTTTTTCAAGTAAAATCTCTGTCGGGTACTTTTAAGATGCATACAACACAATGTCCTTACAACCATTTACCATATTTAATGGAACACAAGCCCTTATGTAACACTGATGTCTCCATAAATTCATATCAGTAATTTCACGAAGTTTTTTCAACTTCCTTGCATCAACTGGCATTCAACTTATCACTCCTTATGCTCACTTCACAGGTGTATACTGCACTTTCCAACAGCCTACCCTATTTAAACGTCCAAAAGCTTTAGCTTAAAAATCTCAGAGATGATTATTGCCTGTTATTTCCAGTAAAGCTTATCAAATATGAAAGAGTTACAATACAGTACCTAGTAGATTTACAACCAGGTTGGTTATTAATGGGCACAGGTAGCCTGAGAAAGGAAAGGAACAGGAAGAAACCAGGAAAGAAGAAGAAATTAAAAGGCATTATCTGCTCTGACAGATTCAGAGATAATTGATTACCTCACTCACTTCTGAAACTGTTCCATACACCATGTTAAATGTAGCTATCAATAAAGGAACTAAGGGTCGGAAGTTCCCATTATAGTCAATACTATCAATGGAGCCTGGATTTTGACGTCCCACTTCTAATGTGTCTATTTGAGTAGAGCTAAATCTCTCTCTGTCATATGAATACACCCAGTGTTACTGCAGTATACTATTAGTGAAAGTTTGGGATTGTACAGTGGCTGAAGCCCCTGTACAAAACACTGTACACGGTTTCAAAGTGCAAGAGCCTAAACAATAAGTATTTAGTTAAATATATATGTATTTAAATGAAAATACTCCTTTCAATTCATCACTTGTGTGAGAACTTCAGCATTCTCTTTTAAACCCTTGTCATAAAATACTGCTTGAAAATCCTCTTAGATCAATGTGGTGAGAATCTAATTAAATCAAGTTACTGAACTGTATCCATAAACAGTGGTTTTAATTCTGTCAACTTAGTAACACTAATGCCATCCATAAATTTTGTCATGTTTACAAAGAAACCATGAAAAAGTCACAGTTTCAGTACATAATAAGTTATGCTCTCTTGTGTGCCTTTAACGGGCTCTGTTAGGATAACAGCAGCCAGCCAATTTAAAATTTTCAGGCTTGATTTTGTCGGCATCTGTGATCCAAGGGGTCATTCATTAAATTATGACCTTTTTTCCTCTGTGTGGTTTAACAGACAGAGAGGAAGGAAAGGAAAAAAGAAAATATTGATGTAAATACAAGAACAGTAAGGAAGACCCCCGATATTATTTAATTGCCTGCAAGTATAACTCATTAACAGATGCTTTATCACAACAGGATGAAAATTTGACTATAACATTGAAGACCCTTGTTGGTCAGCTATTACAGTCTCACAAAAGGAGGCTCCAAGATATGTACAGTGAAGAGTAAGAGATGTCACCCTGAAATTTAAGATATAACGTGGAAAATATTTTTTCTGAGTATAAGTAAATTGTATGTAAATAATCCTTAAAATTGTATGGTGAAACAAATTCAAATAATTTCATTACTATTTGGTCACCTAGTTTAGGGACAGCAGTGGAAAATTCATATAGAAATATGTTTTTAATCTAAATTAAAATCCGTGGCATTTATTTGGCCCATCATTTAAAACAAAATGTCTAAGGATAATCGATAAAAACTCACTTCTGGAATTGCTCATTTTTCTCCATTGACTAGAGAGAAATTCTGGTGTGTAGGCTTGATTTATGATATCCAACTATTAAAACAATAGAGATAATTGGAGTAAGTTTAACGCAGAAACTCCCCTTGAGGCAACAAAGAAATCTATGTGGAGTTTCTCGAACAATGATGCCCTTGTCCAAAATCAGCATCCTTAGGCATGGCAAAATATAAATAAGAATAAAATAATAGCCTAGAGGCTTCATCCTTAAGGCTTCATTAGAGACTCTTCAAATGAAAAAAAAACAAGTCAAAAGATGCTATGAAGAGAGGAAATAGATTTGCTTGCTGGCCAGACTTTAACAGATGAACTAGTCTGTTGCAAGCACTGAAAAAGGAAAGTATTAATGTAACCTGTTTGTTTAAGGAAGTTTGCAATGGTAAAACAAAACAAAACAAAACCAAATCAGAAGTAAAATGAAGATGTCACAACTCCTTCTCTAGAATCTCTACTGAATATAGACTCCACCAAAATGCAGCTAGAATCAACAAAAACAGAACAATCTCACAAAGTGTCAATCATATGGCTTTTTTCTCCATCACAGGCCTGTTTTCAGCTTCCTTGTTTTCTCTCTGATGTTTCTGTATGTGTTTATTAGGACTGGTTGAAAGTGGCATGATTGACATCCCAAGATTTACACACTCCGATGGAGGGGGTGTTGAAAAGCAGTTCATTGTTCAGCAGCACACCATCTGTGGCTTGGGTAGGACCTTGGATACAGATGGAATGTAAGCACCAAAAACCATTAACTGGAGACAAACCTAAATATATGTTTCTTTAGCATCCCTCTATATAGATCTCATAATCACATTGGTTGCAGTGTTACAAATTCCCTTCAGCTTATTAGTATCCTCCTGAATATAACAATCCAAAGACAGCCAGAAAACAACTTTAGAAAGATATCTCATTTGCCTGTAAATACACAAGTCAGAATGATTTTTTTTTTTTTTTAAATGGGCCCTAAATTGAAAAAACCCTCATCTATATTTCCTGTTCATTACTAAGATGCTGAATAATCCCCATATCTGACTAGAAGCTTACCATTCACCCTCACCATGGGGAGGACCTTCAGCTGCTGCATGCACATTCTATATGACCTGATGAACAGGGATTTTGTTTTCAAATACAACACTGTGTCATTTTAGGATCTAAAAATTTTATATACAATATAGACCATAAACACATCTATAAATCAACACATTAGAAGAGTGTAAATACCATTTTTTAATCTTTGATTTTTTAATAAACTGTAAAATAAATACATTTAACATTTTTCCTTCTGCTATTTTTTAAGTCTTCCGATTTTCTGAACTGGTTTAAAATATGTATTGGATTTGGACGCCAAGGAGAAAAAGTTGAGAGTAATCTTTTGGGCTGTAGGCTGGAAGAGCAAGGTGAGGATAATAGTCTCTTTTCTCACAGGCAATATGAGCCTCATACGCTCTAAGGAATTACGACAACAGGGATTCCAAATCCTTTCACAGTCTGGGTTCTCAGCAGCACCAACCATTGCTTTTGTTCCAAGTCACCCAGGGAAAGGAGAAAATTACTGACTTTCATAAAGAGCATACACATTTAAGAACTTTTGCAACAGGTGTGAGTGATAAGCTGCAGTCATTCTACTACTGCATGCCAACTGTTTCAAAATATGACCCCTGTGTCCCTAATTAGTATTTCCCAAATGGATTATGTAATCTGAAATTTAGTCTACTAATATTACATACACATAATAAGCATTATTAAATTATTATGCAAGCCTCTTATTTGCCAGCATGTATATCATAGATACTTTTTTTTTTAATGATAATGTCACCAATTCACATCCGTTAATAATTTTGCTATTACAGTTCACAAATTTCTAGTGTGGCTAATTTTCTTCCTAAATTAAAGATCATTTTGAATATCAGCTATTCATACTAGTCTACATTTGTACACTTTTTGTACTTGGATCAAACTTCCATAGCAATCTCCAAAATCAGTTTATTCTTAGAAGACACATGGGAGACCTATCAGGAATATATGAACACGGGAATCATAAACCTGTTGTGTTCAAAGCGCATGTTTAAAAAAAGGGTTCTTCATGAGAGAACATTAAAAATTGTCTGACTTTTATATTCATGTAGATGAAACTCATGACAAAAGCAGTATTGACGTGTTTTATTTGTTCACTTTGTCAACTGCAAGTATGAGACAAAGAGAAAAATACTAGAATCTTTACTGAGCCCATTCCAGTATCAGTCATATTACTATTAATATATCATAAAGCAGGAGTATAACTAGTAGATTAGAGATATCAAAATGGATTATATCTAGCCTGAAGTAATGTTTTGTGCTAATAAGACCAAATGCTCTGTACATGTTGTCTGAATACCAGGGGCTGACACATGTTTGCTAGCCCTGCCGCTACCATCTAGACAATGTACTTGTTGCTGCGATGTAATACTTCATGAGCTTTAGCAAACAGTATACAGCTGCACACAGGAACTGAAACAAGCCACACAGTAGGGCTAAATGTAGTTGCTAGCAGAAATTTCTAGAACAGCCCAGGAGGGCTTTTACAAATCAGGACATGAACAGTCTCTTCAAATTTAAATTTCCCTTGGCGGTTAACTGCTGCTGCATTAGCAAATCTTGTGAACTGAAAAACACTGCTGAGTTGCCTTGCATATAGTTATACAGCTGAAATCCTAAACACAACTGTTAGAGTCTTTGCAAGCTCTAAGTATTTTCAAATGTGTCAATTCATTCACATATGGACTAGAGAGATATATTATGTTATACCTGTTCACTAACCACAGGTAAAAGCTGATTAAAACATACATAAAAACAAGCACACACAAAAAGACCCATTAAGTATTACAAAGGAGAAAAGTGAAAACTATTTACAATTAGACAGCTGGAAAAATGGTGGCAGATTTTAGAAAAGTGGGAGACAACAGCTCCTAAGCTGCAGATGACAGTCCTCTAGTTTTAAGGTAACACAACACAGAATCAACTATTACACTCTGTAAATACTTACATAAACCTTAACTCACTTCATGCATTCACAAACTCTGTAATCTTTTCAACATCAGAAATGGCCATGGGATTACAAATGAGAACTGACCACAAGAATAAAATTGAAAGGCCAGCTACTCAACTCTCTCTCAAAGATAACCACTGAGATAATGCCTCAAAAAAGACAGACAAAAAGGGAAATAAAGAGGAGGAAATATTCTATATGAACATGCTCAGCTGTTTCAAGTATCAAAACTAAGAAGCATCTAGATAAAGTTTCAGATATTAAGATGCACTTCTTTTCTGCTAAATTTGGGTTCAGACAGAGGCTCTTTGTTTTGCTAAATCACGTTTAACTTAATGTTAGCTAACACATTTTCACAACATTATAAATTTCTCCCAGTAAAGACTCATCCCAACATCGCACCTTCCCATCACTGCCAATTTTAAAACATATGGAATGAGGTGCCCTCTCTCTCAATTAAGCACTAGTACTGCAGTCCTGCTGATGCACAAAAAGCGCTGTCTGACCACAGGAACACATAAGGTTTCATGCAGTAAGGGTGACAACTGCTAAGTCAACTTATTTAAAAAAAATCTAACTAACATTCAGTATTACAGTCTGGATATCATGGGATAACGTAAAGGTCAAACATTATCTTAGAAGGTCACAACAGGCCCATCAAAGATTTTTGTTCTTACAACTTCCTGGCTTTGCAAGATATTTTAAATATGTTACAGTAAACACATGTCAACTAGACCAACAGCCCCCTTCAATTCTCAAAGGTGTGCATGCTGCTCCTATGAAGCAGTGGTTATATTGACCTAGAACAATCTATATTCTTCACAAGTTTTATAAAGAAATCACAGCTCACAGTGAGGAAAATGTAGTTAACAACCAAGTCAGCATTTCACGTTCTATGGAAGCTATTACTATTTTAATCAGAAATCTGAAACCATGTCATCATAAGCTGTTTAGAACAATGAAGCTAAGTCTCTAATTCTGTCTCATGGATTCAGCTAAGCTATTATCAATTAAGGATACGGAATATAATTTGTAATCAAGTTTTCCCCTTTAATGTTAAACAGATAAGCCTTTGAAATCAAGGAAAGTGCAAACTAATACAAATTTGCTGTAGAAAAAATACTATGTCAGTGTCCTATAAGACTAAGAAACACACTGTGCATGATCATGCATTTAAAAATCTTCCAACAGTATCGCTTTACTAAGGTCAAATTCGGTACCACTTTAAAAATAGACTGTTCTGAGGGCAAAGGGGACCTTATGCAGACGCAAACATCACAGCAGGCCTTCTGGGTGTACAGGATGCTATTATCTTTTGCTTGCTGACAATATACTTCCCTTTATATGGCAAGACCACACTTCTCTCATTACAGTTGCCCTAGTTCTCCAAACATCAAAGTTATTGTTCTGAGAACGTCACTAATTTGCCCCTTAAAGCAAACATACAAAACAACACATAACACAAGAAATATGCTCACTAGGTATCTCTTTTTTGCCTTAAGATATACACTATTAATTACCGATACTCTAAATGGCATTATGCTATGGATCGTGGTTTTAAGTGAACTATAATTTTAAGTTTTTACTTCTACCTTTTTCCCTAGTCCAAATTTCTGTTTATATACTACTTCTTTACATTTCACAAAGGTAGCCATAAAAGAAGATACCTACACTACCAGGGAAAATCTGAGCTAAGTGGCTAGAGAGTAGCAGGCTAGATTGTTCTGCTCCATATCGGCAGAGGACACAGGTCAAGTTCAAATCAATTTAAGTTCTATTTATGAAATAAATGAAAAAGATTCTTGTAGATTCTTCCTACATCAAGTCATTAAATTACAGCCATGACACTAAAATTTGTAGGCAACCCCTCTCTTTCCTTTCAGTTTTCTATCATATTAATTTCTTTGCTTTCATTTTAGGCATCTTTTATCCTTTATTCCTGACACATTTCTCTCCGATTTACAGTCAAAATGTTGATCCTGTCCCTTAAGAATGAATCCGGTCAGACTTAATTGAAAATTTAACAAGTGAGCAAACAATTACTTGTGTACTTTTCCAGGCTCCTCTTCTCACTTGGGAACTGCTCTCCACATACATTTGCAAAGCAGTTCCCTTTACTATAGTATGTTAAACATGACCCAATGTTCAGTCGTCTGCATGCAGACTGCCACCCACCCCACTGATTGTTTCACCATATGCATCTGCCCGAATCTACTCATTGTTTCTCCTTTAGAGAATTTACAATCTAGTTATAAAACCCAATGCAATCTCACCATTCTCTGTATGTTCAGCTATTAACACAACAGGCTTCCAATGCATGACTGGGTCTTTTAGAAGCTGCTATAAGACAAATATCACAACCACAGCTACAGAATAAGAGGTTTTTAGAAACTCCACTTCCATGCTATAAAACAAATTAAAAACATCATAATGCATATTGTAAACAGTAACTGGTAATGTTGACTTCTAACTTTGAAAGGGTATAGCTATTATGTCTCATATCTTAAAATTTCCATTGCTGAAACTCCATTTGATGTAGACAAACAGAATAATTCAGGTTGGAAGGGACCTCTAGGAGTCATCTGCTTCAACTGCTGGCCAAAAGAGATGCAACGGCAAAGGTAGATCAGGGTGCTCAGGCTTTTGCTAGCCAAGTTTTAAATACCTCCAAGGATGGATGTTTCATAATCTCTTTGGCTAATGACTTAGCCGTTCTAATTCTGCTTTTTTTTTTTTTCCCCTTGTATCTGGTCAGAATGCTCCTTGCTGCAATTGTGACCGTTGTCTTTCGTCCTTTTCCTGTGCACCTCTGAGAAGAATTTGACTCCATTTCTCTGTAGCTAATCAACAGATAGACAGTTGACAACAGCCGTAAGGTCCCCTCTCAGCTGAACAAAAATATATGCATGTAGTTAAAGCTAAGTTTTGTTCAACTGCACTTTCCAGGAGCAGCTGATTGCACATAAAAAACTAATGTTACATTCATGAATACAGTGTAATATAATTTCCCTAGAAAATACAGCGATGATAAGGTTAATTATCATTTTAAACCTGATTAATTTGCTATTCCCTTGTTTTTGCCTTTGCTAACAGGATGAAAAAACAGAAAACAAGGCCAAGACTCTGCTTATTACATGCAAAAATATTCATGTCCACAATATACTCAGCACAGGTCAAGACCCATGGTTTTTCTTCCAACTTCACCAATTAGATTGGAAATAAATATTTTTGATGTGTAAGCAGAATTCATTTTGTCAGCGTATGTATAGTTCATTGAAAGATTCCTAGAAGTAACATTATGCAGTTAATATTTATGGTTGCTTATAATACAACTGACTAAACTGGCTTAGAGGAAGTTATTACTAAAAGATATGAAGTCAGCTGTGGCAGTATTTAAACTATAATTTGTCCAAGAACACACTGTATGAAATATCCCGTATAACAAAATATCACCTCAGTATTTCCCAGTTTGTACACAAAATAAAAGCAGCCTAATTGCACAAAAGGCTAAAATGTATTTAGGTATCTTTTTGCATACTCAAAAACTACAGAACCAATTTCATTTGTTTAATAGCTTATGTCCAGGACTTAAAAAAAAATAAAAATAAAAATTATCAAGCTTCATTGTTTAAGAAAAATTACTGCATTCTAGGTTTCAAGCATTGCTGAATCATATTACAACCTCCTACATACATTCCTCTGTTAAAGCTTTCATAGTATTGCAGGTAACAGAACTTAGCACTGGAATATGCAAGCCTTGATGTTAAGGAACTGGGTATCTTTGAAAGAGAATAGTTTCATATTGAGAAGAAAGGGTAAGCTGATCTCCAGAGCTGTTCTACAAAAAAGATTTTGCATTACTCCCTCTCTAAGTATAGAACAACTTCTTCATAATAGAAGTTGACACAGCATCTTTAGACCCAAAATGTGTACCATTCATGATTCAAGTAAAGCAGTACGAAAGGTAAGATCTTAATCCAGTGAGAAGTTTATCTTAAACTGAATCTAGTATTTCATCAATTCAGTACTCAGTATTTCATCAGTTCAGTGGAACCTAAGTTTAAGTACTTTGATACGTTATCTTCTTCAGGAATCATAATTGATGCATTGGCTTCCTCAAGTTCTTTACCTTCAAGGGAAGAAAATTACTTTACTTTCAACAAACTATCAGTTTACTTTCAGTTTAACAATCCTCTAAAGCTTCAAGCTATCCGTTCAGCAGATTGAGTACACATTCAAAAATTATGGTCCATCTACACTTACCATAATCAAATATTCACTGGATGTTTTCGTGCAAGGATAACCATATGAATACCCATGACTTTTTTTATCCTATACCATCACAGATGTTCACTCTGAATTTACTTAAGAAGGAAGTGTCTAATCTGAATACTCTATAGAGAATGAGCATTGGAATTCCCCATTAGTTGCTGAAACAATCATATTTCCTGCCACATCCAGCAATGAGATTGTGTAGACTGTTCCACTGACTTGTAAAACTTTTCCTAGCTCTAGGTTCCTACAAGCAATGCTAGTCATAAATAACCAGTAATTACTTCTCAGCAGTTGGAAATGTGCTGAGAAAAAATATATCAAATATTTCGCTACCAGAGTTGTCAAATTTTCTTGAGGTTAAAGAAAAAAAAAAAGGTTAGGAAAAATATACTGTTACCTTTCTGTACATACATCGCAGCAGACATTTATATCACCAGATTCTGCTGAAAGCAAAGCAAGTTCCTAGCATCTAAATTATAAATATTTCAAAAGGTAAAAGTGACATTTTTCTAAACCAAGGCAGGTTTCAAGTTCCTTTTGCTCAACATGACCTTCGCAGGGCAGTCAGCCATCACACTGTAAGGCAGAGAGTTACAGGATCAGAGACAGCTTTCCAGCCAATCCAATCATGGCTGTAATTTCTGCAGCATTTCGCTTAGACCCAGGATCTCCAACATACTATGACTGCCCATCATCAAGAACAGCAGAAAAACCTATTCTATGCTGTTCCCTTTTCTATTGAATAGAGGCAGGTAAAAGTTATTTCATTTGTTAGAATAGGGTTTTTTCCCCCTTCTCTTCTTCATATGCCTGATCACTAAAAAGTGAAGTGAAAATAATTGAATCAAATGAATAAAGAAATTAATTTTGTTTTGAGATTGAAAATTACTGTTAACAGTCCTCCTTCAGCAGAAGATAGGTCCTCCTTATGTATTAATTAGCTGCTAACACCTTATCTGATCATTTTACAATTTAAAGATCACAACAGAACCAGTTTTCTCCCATCTTTCTTGCCTTCCAAAGAATCAGACTTCATCATATTTGATGAAACTTCAAATGTAACTTGTTTTTATAATTCACATCCTAATCTGGCTGAGTTGCAACATAACCATAACTCGCAGTTATTCCAGTGTAAATACAGATGGTCCAAGAAACAAAACACTTAAAACAAGGAGTACAGATCTGTAGATGATCCTGTATAGAACAGCTTTAATCCTGATGCTATCGAATTGGTACTGAGGTTGGCAAGATCGTAATTTCCCTCCACTTTCACTAGACTGTCTTAGTGAAATTTTATGCTACTTATCTCAGCAGTAAATTCAACCAAATATCACAGACTGTGCATCTGATTTTAATTATTTTTGTCAAGTCCCTCAATGCTGCATTTTAAATGACAAGCAAAGACCATATGCAGCAAAAAAACCCAAAACCAAAACTGAGAGCAAAAGACACGGTAATAGTGATTTACAGTTTTTCCAAGTTGTACCCTTCAGCCACTCTAAGAGCAATACCTCAGATAAGAATTCATGGAATTATCTTATTAATAGTCATCAAGATCAAACTATTTTCTAACTAATAGGAATTCACATTTTAAACAGAATTTCTGACAACCACACTGATATCCATAAATTTATTCAAGGGATGCTAACTAGAAAAAAAAAACTGATTCAGATAATGGTCTCCTGTTATTAAATCTCAACATTTGGTTTTAGAGCCAAAATTACTGATCTTATAGCAAGGTTCCAGATCCACTTATCAAGTACCTAATGTAGATTTAATAATTTTACCTGACATACGTTGCTGTAATACAATGACAATTTCTTCTTTTTTAATTACCAATTGGCCGCATTCTGGTTTATGTTAGTTTAACATATGCAAGCTTAATGTTCACTTTTGTCCGATCAGCTTAACTCGGTAATCAATGAAGTTGTTTTTAGTAAACTTGCAATGTCGTATTCTAATGGATACTCTAATAAATATTCAACAAGCAACAATTTGTTTCTTAATTCAATAGCAAGGTACTTCATTCAATAGCAAGGCCAATAAAATCAAAATCAACCAGAACATGAAGTTCTCACTGGCACCACTTACAACAATACAGTAGTCTTCCCAATCAACTAACACCTCTTTCACAAATGACCCAGGCCATCTAACTGACTTCCACATCATTAATTTTTTAGAAAAGAAAATATATTTAATTCTCCAAATTGCAATTTGACCACTAAAGAATCTGTGAGCCATAACATCCATATATATTACTTTTTGGCCTAAATTCCAGCTAGACTCTCTCCAGCAATGATTCTTGCAATCAAATCTTGTAAACTTCCTACTCATATCCATAGACTTTAAATTAAATAACCGTAACTTTAACTACAACAACTTCTTTCCTCCACAACTTTTCAGTTTCCACAGTATTACAATAACTGCCTACTTAAACCCATCCTGAGCACTGCATAATAAAACCAGGGATCATGTACAGTATCTGAAAACTTTCTTTAGAAAATGGATTTTACTTACTTTATAAATACAAGATGCAAGTCTTTCTTTCACCAACAGTATTAACACACTCATATATAGTATGATATCTACTCTAAGAACAGATTGTAACACAGATAGTAAAAGTAGAACTACATATTTGATTTTTATCAGGAAAAGACATGAGGGTTTTTTTTCCCAGCTAAAAGAACACAATAGGAAAAGATTTTCTGAGGTCACTGAGGCACAGAAAGTAAAGTGATTATTTAGCTTCTATGTCAGCACAAGCTCCTTTGTGGTGTCCTACCTGCCAGAAGACAGATGACTTGGTACAGGGACCTGAGCACAAACAAAAATAGAATAGAAATTGGAAGACTTAAGAAGGTCAAGCAGAGGTATTCGTAAAAGGTTGTTCAGTATTTTAGTCAGAAACAAGCTTTCTTAAAAGTAATGCGAGAACCATTAAATATCCATTCATGTTACATCTATCAGAATTTAGTAGAAAGCCTTTTCATAATTACAACTACTGATTCAAATTCAAGGCAGTTCCTTCCATCAGTACCTTCTTACTGATTTTTATTTTACTAGGCTAGTCTTATTAATGAAATTCCAATTAGTGATGTTTTATGAATAGTATGTATTCACTTTGCACCATTTGAGAACTCTTTTGTTTCCATCAACTGAGCAGGACCACATTCCTTCAAAATTTGTATTACTCAGATTTGTGTGAATAGGCTGAAACTTGTTGAACCATCACATAAAATCATCACGGCAACTATCTTTTCCAATTCTCATTTCTGAACAGATGTCAGTGAGGGACACAGTTGCAGAGACAACCTCACACACAGTACTTTGATTCTTCCTCTAGAATGCTGATTTGCACTGGATTTTTCAGAGCTCAAAACACACATAACCTTACACAAAAATACGTAGCAGTTACCAAAAGTAAGGGAGTTTGCCGAAAGGCCTGAACATAATCTTACAGTCAGAGGAAGAAGTGACAGAAGCCACTTAACACCCTTCATCAGGAGAGGAGATAGGAAGTATGCTTTTTTTTTAAATGTCAAGGAATTTTCTATGTAAAAAGTTGTTTTTGTACTTAAAGCAATTATGCTTCTATATAAGAACTCACAAGAAGCTGACAAAATATACAATATTTATTTCCTTATTATTATAGCTGACCTTTAAAAACATGTTTTTAAATATACTGCCCATTTTCATTCAGCTATTATAGTTCAAAACTTTAGAAGGATATTACCATTCAGAATGTACAGAACAAACGGCATTGGTTCTCAATCTTTTTCCAGATTAGATTAGCACAGCTATTTTTATTTAACACATAAGCACACATTCTAAATTAGAAATGGAGGCACACTTGGCAACCTACCCAGCAAGTAGGTTCCTGCTCTCAGTCACACGTTGTAGAAGGTGTTCTCTCTATTACAGAAGTAACACAACCTCCGAAGGCTAAAATTAGTATCTGTGAATATTTGCAGCCTTGAAATTTCATCTTTCAAAACCTAACAACCCTATTTATACTGCAGTCATTGTTAACTCCTGTATTAAAAACCTATTAACCAAGTAAAGAACAAGACAATTTCCAAACTTCTATTTATCTAAAAAAAAATTTTAAATGTCTGAATTAATACTGTTGTGTCTTCATTTCAAAAGCTTACTTAAATTTTCTCATATCAATAAAATACCCATTCTACAAACACATGCTGATTTTGTAATCTTCTACATGCTGCAACAACCTTTTTCTACATTAAGACAGGAATTTTGGAATAAAAAGAGGGCACGATTTTACAATCGGGATATCAGGTTTTCAGTAGAGACAAGCAAAATGAATTCTAGAGCTATAAATCACTCTTTGGCAACATCTTTTTATAACAATGCCTGCACTTGTACACAGTAGAAACCAAATTACATATAGGTAAGTTGGCAAAAATGTCCATTAATACGCATTAGAAGAGCACCATTAGTACCAGGAAGTGCAGTTGCAGCATATATTCCCAAGGACCTGCATGAGCTGTACAGCCCACACTGTGATGAATACTGGTACAGCTACAATGCTGTTGGCACTCAAACTTTACAGAGTAAAACCAGCTGGGAGAAGCCTACTCATAACTCATTCTGCAATATCTGATAAAGTTCTACATAACTGTTGGGATCTACCTCAGCAGAGCTCTTACAAAACAAAATGCCTGTTTCACCACAAAAGTTACTGAAAGATCGAGGTCCGCCTGGCAACAATATGCATTCATTTATGTTTTAAAGATGACCTCATGTGCCACATGACTATGTTCTCTCTTCGAAGATAAATAAATGCATTTCCAAAACAAAGAAAATAACACACTTTTTTTTGCATCTGTTTAAGAGATGCAAAGGTAGTATTCTGGAACATGTAATAATGGAAATGATTTAATTTATTGAAAAAATGTTCCCGTTTTGATTTTTAATTTATTAAGTCCCAGTAATACAGCAGTATCTAATTTAAGCACTCAAGCAAGTGATCAAATTAAGGATGATATTAATTTCCATTAGTTCTTAATCAACTTAAAATTGTGAGTTCAAAAGTTATAACATGTAACATTGAGCTCACTTAATTCTGGTATCTATAAGGATGAGTTCAAGCTAAAAGGAAAAATGTTAACTTAAAACATCTTCTAAAAAGCTGAAGTAAGATTTAACTATTTGTAAAACACTAAACTGCAGGTAAACAAATCATTCTTTGCTACCAACTTATTCTCTCCATTGGTTTTATCTGACTAATTTTATACTTTTAAGGACTAATGTCATTCTAAATATTATGTCTAAAACCAGGTATGTGCACATGTGTACATACAGAGTGGCTAATTTCACAGCTGTGGTTGTGATGCATAGTTACATCTACATCAGATGCAGAGACAGGGATGACAGGGACACATGACACGTGTTTCCATAAACATGCAGTCTTCATTTAATACCTTAACCAGGCATAAACACCACCAAGTGCTTGGGACAGGGTGCTCATTTGTAATCAAAGTCAGCAAATAACAAAAATATATATGTTCATCAAGAACTAGACTGGACGAGAGAGGAAAAACTTTTGGATATGCAAGCAGTATCACAAGCATAATCACAGGCTGATTGATCCTCTCTTGGGGCGTCCAGGGCCACCAAGACTAACTCATCTCTTTGCTCCAAGGTTTGACTGTTGGCCATCTACTTACATTGGACTTTGCCAGCTGGGATCTCAACAATACCTTTTAAGAGTTGTGATAGAAACAGCACCCATCCAGAACGACACAGTATTTCTGATGGTATGAAGAAAGCAAAGAGCTTGGATGGCCCTGGTCAAGCTGCCATGAAGGAATATTTGACCTCAGCTCTTGTTCTGCAAAAGACCACCCTCCCACAACTTCATGGCTATCTTCTACTATGACTTGGCAAAGAGGAGACAGTGGATAAATGTTAAGCAGCCAAGAAGGATATGAAAGAAGGTTTACCTATCCATCTGCTTATCTCGGTCACTGTCCTGGTTTCGGCTGGGACAGAGTTAACTCTCTTAGTAGCTGGTACAGTGCTGTGTTTTGGATTTATTGTGAGAATGATGTTGATAACACCCTGAGGTTTTAGTTGTTGCTAAGTAGCGCTTATCTTAAGCCAAGGACTTTCCAGTTTCCCATGCTCTGCCAGCAAGCAGGTGTGCAAGAAGCTGGGAGGGAGCAGAGCCGGGGCAGCTGACCTGAACTAGCCAAAGGGGTATTCCATACCATGGAACGTCATGTCCAGTATATAAACAGGGGAGAGTTGGCCAGGAGGCACGGATCACGGCTCTGGCATCGGTCAGCAGGTGGTGAGCAACTGCATTGTGCATCACTGTTCCCCCCCCTTCCTTTTTTTGTTATATTCCTTTTCATTACTATTATTATTATTATATTTCATTATTACTATTGTTAGTATTATATTTTACTTTAGTTATTAAATTGTTCTTATCTCAACCCACGAGTTTTACTTTTTTTTTTCCTTTCCTCCTCCTCACCCCACTGGAAGGGGGGAAGGGGAAGCGGCTGCGTGGTGCTTAGTTGCTGACGGGGGTTAAACCATGACAGTCACACCAACACTTTCTCATCTGAATTTCTGACAGGAACAGAAAAAGCAGCAGCTGATGGGAGACTGGCCTTCCCTGTTCATGCCTTGCCTAAATCAGCCAAATCCTCTGAGGACTACCAAGTAAAATTCATGCATATACATAGGATATCTATTCACTAGTGAGTTATGGAAATCATAGGTAAACAATCGGAATGAAAAGGATAAAAATATTAACCCATTTACACAATAAAAGTGTCATGTACCAAAAATTAAGTCTCAAACAACTCACATGGGTACAAAATCACATCCAAATACTACATCCTGCAAGTCTTTACAACACAACTAAGAACTTTACATTACAATAAGCTAGTAGGCCAAAGCTGCTTCTAACAAACCCATACTATGAAGTACTTAATGTAAAAGTTGTTACTGATATATAAAATGTCCTTCAATATTTTCATATCAAAACTATTCAACAGATTATTTTTATATTGTTTAACTTCCATTGTATTGTTCTTAAAGTGCTTTTTGAGTTCTCTAGTCTGATTACTCAGTGTACTTCCCCAAAGATTAAGAAAAACCTCAGTACAGTGCATAAATACAATGTGACTTCTTCCATGTGAGTGTACATAAGCTCCACCAATAATAAGCAAAATTTCCAAAACATACCAAAAACCCACAGCATCTAAAATATTAGTTGCCCAAACACACAGCAAAGTAAAAGCAATCAATGCAGATAGCTCCGATGGTACCACAAACCTTCAAGAAGTATAATAAGAATGAAACTATTCATTCTGTTTTCTGATCAGACAACATGCTCATCTTCTGTTCAGTCTATTAATTACTAATCAGTTACACTCACTGTTTTAAACAATCACCAGAGCATGACTGGGGCAGAGGGACACACACACAGGCAGAATCAAATTTTACAAGCAGTCACTAAGTGACCTGAAATTGGGAGTCCTTTTGCAATATTAAGCATTGAAAACATGAATACATTCTTATTTGTAGCTAGACCATTTACAGCAAGTCTTACATGCCGGACAGTAAGACAGACCATAAAGTAAATTTTAAATTTCTAACAAAAGACGACTGCATGAGAGAGTTTGCTTTAAGAGCTGGTAGTGAAAGTTGTCATACAAATTACCACTACAGCGAAGAGGTAGGCAAAAAAAATGGGACAATTAGAAGAGATATATGACAAAAAGGAAGCCAGATAATATAGCTTCCAAAGACAGTTCTGTTACAATCTACATATTGTGCATTTCACTTACAAAACTAAAACCTTAAGCTTAAACTATCCAAGCATGTAGTATGAGTATGTATTACATCATTGTGTCAGTTATGCACACTTTGACATTCCATTTCTATATTACATTAAGGCTGAAATGGAGTTTCTGTCCTCTGTTAGTCTTGAATATTTTCAACAGCAAAACACTGCCACCTTTTGACTTGATACATAGACCTCCCCATTATAACTGGAAAACTTTTTTTTTTTTTGCTACGTTTGTCCTTTATGGAGACAGTTGAATTCTTGTGATCTTATTTAAAATTTATTCAGTAGCCTGATTTCTCCAGGGGAAAAAAAAAAAAGTTAGTATTAATTGCTAAAGAAAACACTATTTTTCACACAAATAGGAATGCATAGCCAAACAACTTAAAAAGTATACTCCATTAAGCCACATAATGTTTTATCTATTTTCTCTCTATCTCACAACTCTTTCTTCTTGGCATTTTTGGTACACATATATACTGTATCCCATAATATCTTACACTGCATTCCTTTCAAGTAAAAACTTGGTAATGCATCCTTTGAACATCTGAGTTTTGAAAACTGATTATAGGAATAACAGTAATGCATTATTAAAAATTTTATGTTCCTTGTTCATATATACTTACAGTATTCTAGATTAAATATTAAATACTGATGGCTCAACATTTATATAAGCATGTATTGAAATGTAGGCAAAATTACTTACACCAGTGACACAATGTCCCCACGTTGTACATCATAATTTCGAATGCTCCAGTGGTTTAAGAGCACTACATCAGATGCTTGTCTTCCCCCAGGATTCAAAGACGGCTGAGAGAGGGGGAAAAAACCCAGCTTTAGATCTAAATTTCCTCTATGAATCTTCCACCTAACTCTCATTCCATCAACACGTGAAATCCATTAAAATCAGTAAAAATGTACCGACTTACTATAAGAGGACCAAGAACCTGTCGTATTCTGGGAAATACATTTCTTTATTAAATGCCATGTTAAATGTCATTAATTTATGACAAACTGTAGTTCACATCTTTCAATGCACTACTGCATGCAAATTAAATTACACAGGATACATACTTATGACAAGCCTGATGAAAAGAAGTCATTGCCTTTACTGCATATCATTTAATATTAAAAACAAAGGAGAACCAAGAACACAAATTCCCAGAAAAAGCAAACTTTCTGCAGGCATCTTACTGCTTATACAACCATAATGCACTAAAAATGAACTACATACTTGTAACAATACTGATCTCAGCACCCTTTGCAAAGGGAAAAAACAAACCCCACACCTACAGCAAATACTGACACTGCCAGTAAATGTGGGCCTTCCATAACAGGATACAAAGAAGCATGAACTCTTACAGAACCATACAGTGAAATGAGACTGTTCAGTAACCTCAACGTTAAAATAACCAAGTAATTAATTAGTACAGAGTATTAGTAGGTACACAGAACCGTACATAATTATTTTGTGTGATGTGGTACAAAACCAGGGTACCTGGTCAATGCTGGCTCTGAGTTAACCCATCAGAAACGGCAGAGGAAGGAAGTAGCCCATCACAGTACTGTCTTCATTGATTTTTGCAGGGGTTATTTCAATACAAATACTCCTTTTACTAGACAGAAAGTATTTAAGAGTAATCCAGGCTAAAGTCTTCTGATAGCTTATTTCTCAATAAGCTTTTTCAGACTCTTCGAATACAGTTACGGTATCTCCAAGTTGGCCAGCAGATGACCTCTAATTTAGACTCTAAAGTTAGGTGACATATGTAATAAAGCAGAGTATTGAGACCAGGCAGCCCCTCATTTATCGGCATGACAACTGCAATATTCACTAAAATTTGATTTATTTTTTTTTTTGTAGAAGAGGTTTTCAGTGTTCACCTTACAATACAACTTGGCCCTCCACATGTACCACCAGACTTTCACTGCTGAGATTCCCCTCCCCAGACTGATTGTACCTTTGATGAGCAAACCAGTCGGGGTATAGGACTGAAATTAACTGTTCTCAACACAAGTAATTACACAGTGTTAAATTTCATTGTATTTTTATTCAGTAAAACTATGCTCCCAAACCAGGATGGATACTTAGTATTTATTTTTAACTTCAAAAGCGATTTAAAAGTGCTGGTTTCTCTTTACTACAGTTTCCTCACTCATCTTTTCTTTGCTAATCAGATCGGTTGATAAAGGCCTATTTCAAATGGGACTTGTGAAAAACTAGCTTGTCAGTGCGCAAGTAGTAGTAATGTGCTGGCGTCCTGAGTAGGTGTAATTCACATAAACAGTAAGGAATATGATAGGTCAAAAGAATAAATATGTTGGGGTGGGGGGAGGGAAATGACACAATATGTTTAGTTGAACAGCAAATGAAGCTAGTTATATTTTGAGCTGTGGACTATAGGGCAAATTTCTAGTCAAGTAAGTCTGCAGATCAAAGCAGATCACCTTAACATCCACAGAGATATGGTCCAAGTCTAAGCTATTAACACTCATTGCTATTTTATCTACTAGAGTATATGCATTGCAAGAGCCAGACAAATGAAAACCACAAGCTAATTAGCAGATATTTGATTATTATTTTTTTAATCAGGATTTTTCAGAATGATTTTCCACCTTCATAGCATCTTCCACCAAAGGGTAGTATCTTTACATACAAATTATTTACGTACAAATTCACAAACAATTCACAGTCATACTCATTTGACCAAATGCAGGCACATTTGTTAGCTCTTGCCAGAAGCTAACAACAATACTAAATATAAGGCAAATAGGCCGATCTTACAAAGCAGAAATCATACATATGTATATTCTCACAAAGTAAACTGCTTGGTACTCAAAAGTATCTACCTTAAAGGGCTGAAAGAGAAGGTCAAAACAAATGGAAATTTTAAACTCTTTGCTCCAAAAGATAACGTATTTCACAGCTGATACTTAGAAAAGATTTACATGAATGTTCACAAACTTTTCCTCTCAACTGAATCTATATCAACTTCATCTTACAGAGAAATACACCAGGTAGTTACAGTAATCCCCTAGTTGCATTATGCTAGTTGACTCCTACTGTTTTCTGTATTTAAACAAAGGAAATGCTTTAGAGTTTAAATACCTTTAGATATTGCACAATCTTTTTAACTTAAAGCACCCCAAATGTAATACCATATTTCTTGCTATTTTTAACGATACATTGCTCATGTGGTTTTGACATACAGAGTGGATATCCAACTCATTACACATTAGAATTATGTTTGAGAGAAATATGACAATGTAGAATATTTTTTTTCTTTCCCACAAAACAACCTGACATATTCAAAATGCACAGACAAAAATGCTATTTTGGTGGAATAAATGTAAGGAAAACTAGAAGGAGACAACTTTCATTTTACATCAAGAATTACAAAAAAAATCACTAAATACTTCAGCAAGTCTTTCTCTAATGTAAATAACATAAATTGTGATTCCACAACAAAAAGTACAGAAAGAATTTAATGCAGTGTGTTCAGAGACAACTTATTCCCCATGACATTTTTACTAGCAGTAAGGTCTCAGGTCTAGCAAAACAAAAATACAGCTTCTGAAAACATAGTCAACAAATAGGCTCACAAGGGCTCTTTATTTTTATAAGAAACAAAATAATACAGGGGCTTCTTCCTTTCTCTAGCTTGAAGCATTACAACTTGTTTGCCCAAGTTCTTTGTATAATAGCCTGCTACAAATGAGACACAGAGGTCTTAATTTAGAACTGTGGTGCAGAAGTCACAAAACATTCACTCTTTCCAATTACTAACTAATCTAATGCTAAAAGCATGCAAATTGAGATCCCCAGCCATATGATGAAGCCTCACAGGACATGAAGTTCCATAAGTAGGAGTGTAAAAGCATGCCCTTTTACTATAAATAATGATTAACTTGATAGTTGTTATGCTGCTAGTGAATACCAGAAGGTCACAACTTATTTGCTTATAGCTTGGGGAACAGAAAGAATATTCACATGAGCTCACAGGCTTAGGTACAGTAATCCTAATAATAAAGTTAGGAGAAACTGCCACAGAATAATTATACCTGCTATTATGCATAATGGAATAGAACATTCAATAACGTTTGCTGCTGAAACAAGTGTGATTTGTCAGAGATCGCTGGGCAGGCTACTTGCTATAATCCTTGGTATTGAACTGTTTGGAATAAAACTTGCATATAAAGTTGCACATACGCTGTCATCTTCCATCTCACTTGAAAACAGTCCATTTGATTTAATGAATTTACAAATTTATATATCCATGGGGGGTTCCCTTTTCCACATCATTATGTATGAAGAGTTCGTAATACCAGACAAGCAATGAAACTCAACAGAAAAAAACCATAAATGGATATCAAGATGTCCATATGATAACGAAGATTTTAAAGTAGACATCCAGCATTACAAGAGGAGTCACAAAAAATCCACAACAGCCAATTAAGAAATCATATTACCAGTTATTTGTGTCACTTACAGTCAATGTTGTAAACAGATTACAACTCACCTGAAACCCACTATTAACAAAATGCTAGATGAGCACATCAATCTGTAAAATCCTAAGCAACAAAACGACCTCATGTGAGGATTAAAAAAACCAGTAATTTTGGAAAGAAAAAAGAAGGTAATGGAACAATTAAAAAATGTTAAAATTATAAACTGCAATAGTTCACTGTTATTCCCTATAGGTTAGAGTTAATACTCATATACACTGAAGTCAGCAGAGGTGAAAGAATTATGACAGGTGGCTGAAAACACTGTAGAAACACAAAATCAGCTTGAGACAATGAAATGCATGAAGTCTGTCTTAATTGATTGGGAATAAATCAGAAAATTTGTATTTTCATTAGAACCTTTATTCAGCGTGCTTGCCAGGGTGTCAAAAAGTATTACCATCATCAGTAACTATGAAGCAGCAGTAAGGCTGGTCCAAAACAAAAACAGAAGCGAGGGGGGAGAGAGAGTGCGCAACAGAGAACGAGAGTAGGAAAGCGAGCATGACACAGAGAGATTTATTCCTTACTTCTTGTCAAAACTTTTAATTTCAGGCTCAGCAGGAGCCACAATGATGAGTACACAAAGCCAGCTAGACATTTTAGAGGTCTATTACAAACAGATTCTTCATGATATCTTCAAGTTGAGGCAATAAGATATCGTTGGAAGCATGCGATTGAAGGATATATGACTACTTGCTGACTGAACTTCACTCTCCCTCATACCCATAGCTTTCAGATACATTCAACATAGATCACTCTTCAGAGAACACAGTAAATGGACAGAATTGCAACACAATGACCGGTACTCCTTCAAGCTACTCTGCAAGAGAGGAATATATTCCTTATAATTATGTCCCTGTCAGACTTAGTTAGGTGTCTAATAAATCTTGGCAAGGAAATTAGTATCTTATTAAAAGCACTAGGAAGTTTTTTTGTAGTCTGAAAAACATCCATATGCATAGAAGTTTAAAACAAACTTCTATTTCAGTGCTACAGTCCAGAATAAAACCAGAGAGAGAATTTTACAGACACTGAGATGTCGGTAAAATTAGAAATGTCAGCTTTCAAGCTACCCATACTTCAATCAACAGAGGGAATGTTTAGTCAACAGACACACTGAGGGAAAAGCTTAGATTTTAATCACACAGTGAATATGTATTGCTTTCCCTAGCCACTACGAAGACTGCGTATCCTTCTTTGTCAGGTTGAATAAATCTGAGCAAATAACCGTAGTGTTTTTCAAATCTTCCATGGATAAACCACAGTTAACTATATGCCCTTCAAGTGACTACAGAAGCAACACTCTAGAACAATACCCTAAAGCACTCCCTAACACTTGAAACTTTGACTTCAAAGGAAACATAAAACCAAGGTCTTGACCAGAGGGGCTCAATAGACTGAGGTAAAACTATCCAAACAAGAATGTACGTCAAACAGAATATTATGTCAGAGACAGAAAAGACTAAACAATGAAAGGCAATGTGGCATGCTAAAAAAACCCAACCCCTCAAAAATTAAATGCTCAGGTCATGCTCACTAGTAGCAAAAACCACCCCCACCAAAACCATAAAATCCAAGATGCATCTGCATCTTAAATGCTGCATGTGGCTCTAGATCCCAACAGAGGCAAAAAACGGGGAGATGGAAAATGGGGGAGTTGTATTCATCTGGCTGATTTTGTACTTATCTAGATGCTGTGTTATATATTTGAATTTCTCCTGTCTGAAGACAGTAAAAAGAGAATGAAACTGTTTTTTCCAGTTTCCCACTCCTCTCCTCCTTTCTAGAGCAAATTTCTGGCTCTGCAATTGTAAGCCCTGAGATTCTCCTACTTTTGATTGGTCATCAGTGATACTCAGAATAACATTCATGAAAAGGGCAAAGGTAACTTTATGTTACACCTATCTTCTGGTCTTGGATTGTAGAATTACTGGAGCACGATGATTTTTACTTTGGTCCCTGTTCTTGAGGTGAGAGATGCCTTCTAGACCAGCTGAAGTTTCTTGACAGAGGTTAAACACCAGATTACAGACTGCCACAAAAGACACAATGCCACCTTGCCATTGCCTCCTCCCCACTGCATGCTTTCTATAGCATTAAACACGACTCAGCCAAGCCCAGGTTCTAGCCCAAGTTTTGTTTGCGTGAATGCTGCACAATTCACACTCTGGCAGCTGGCCTTGATTGCTGTGAAACCTCTCTTCAAGGTTCTGAGCTTACTCAGATAATCAGAAAAGAGGGCTTGGCATCCGAGAATCAGATCCTTAGTCTCTGTTAATTGGAATGTTACAACATTGGAACAAAATAAATTATAGTTACCAGTGGTGATGCACAGCAATATGCAGTGCATATGATTTAAAATGCAAAGTAACAATACAAAAATTGGCTAACTACATTACAACATCTATTTTGCAAGTCCCAATAACAGAGGAAACAAAGTAGCTGTTCGCTATCATGAGTACTTATTTATCTTCGAAATGTTACACAACCTATTTATTTGCTTACACTGTATAAACATTCAGTATAACCAAAGTAAAAACAGTGAACTGATACTTATGTCCTGATAAGCACAGGCATATTAGGTTCATGCCATTTTCAGTATTCTTCATTGAAATGGTGCCGTACTTGTTCATTAGTAAGAGCAAGTATAGCAAGAATTGGTTTTGCCTTACAATTACTATAATACAGCTACTAAAAATTAATAAAGCCTCTTTGTGAGTCATCAGTTCAATCCCAAGAGACAAAAGGTAGTGCTCAAAAAACTAATCTTTATTTCTAAGTGACTAGGAAGATATCAAAAAAATGTATCGTTATCACTACTTATCTATATATTTTCCTTTTACTGAGACAGAATTTTGGCTTGTTCTCAAAAGCTTTTCTTTTCACATCATAAAAGTATTTGTTTAACAAAGTTGAAATTAAACTATTCCATACTACAATGTGGTCATTTAGTAACAATTGAGAAACAGATTTTTTTTTTTTCCACCTTGCTACTGTCAGTGGACAGTCACCTTTCAATTTCCTGACAGACAAAAGATATTTCCAGCAATACCTGCATTGATGCTCCTTCCACCCTTGCTACACAGGCAACTCTATCCAGGAAAGTCACGGTTACCGGAACAGCAACAAAGAAACCTTTAAAAAAGGCTTTAATGTATCTCTTCCCCAAACCTTGAGCCTGTGCCATAATCTGAAAAATACGAAGAAAATGGAAAAAAAAAAAGTTGTTATAAAACAAATTTTAAGTAACAACAACATGGTAGCAATCCAACAAGGAGCAATTAAGAATAAATTAACTGCATTATCTGTTAGGGTCTCCCAATATCCACAGTGAAAAAAAATGAATGTGCACATGAGAATGAAAAAGAACAGAAATCTTCATCAGAATTTAAAAGTCTACTCTACAGAAGAGAGCTTGATACCTGACATTTACTCTTTAGCTAATCTGACTACTTCTTGTGATCCTGTGCTAGCAGTACTTGATAAAAATGACTCAATGATAACAGTTCAGCTAAGCAAGAAGCAAACTGATATAACCAGACAAAATTTAATTATGTATTTCTGAAAAAAAAAAATCAACGAGATTGAAATAACCAATTACGGAGCATTCAGTTGGAGTTTACAACCAAAATTCTGTAAATCATTTTCTCTGCATACACCGGTAATTATTAATTTGTGACTCCCAAAGACGGATTGTGTTATGTAAGGAAAAGCTGACTATTTGCAACACATTACCATTTCTTTATTAAATATTTTCACACGTAAAAATGCACAAATGCATCATTTCCACATTTGTGGTAACTGCAAACATGTAAAACCAATTTGAATTGTCACATGTATCACAGGGACACACAGTAACACAATGACTCCTTGTTAACTACTACATCAGAAAGTTAAAAGCACGTTGGCAGACTGAGCAGCTAAGTAACGACAGATGGGACTATTCCACTCCAACTCACCATTTATTATGCTGTCTCCCATCTATTTATTTAGCCCTGAACCACTGAACATTCCTGAAAAATACTTACAAAGTACACTGAAACACAAGTTGTTTGATCATATTAGTTATACCTCTGAAAAGCAAGCTGAATATCCAGGTACTGCTGCAAAGGTACAAGACTATTTTACATAACTGCAGTTTCATTATAAGAAATGCTGCCCTTCACCTGTTGGCAAATCCAATTTAAACTGTTGTTTCCACCTAATGAATCCCTGGTAGACCCCGCACAAGATCAGTTTGTGGAGTCCCTGCTCCCTCTATCACATCCTAACTCCGACAGACAGTAATACAGTAATAGAAGGAGAAAACAGACTGTGTGCGCCCTGAACTTTTGAGTCTTTCAGTGTGTTTTATTCAAGAACACAGAATTATTTTTGAACCAAAATAATGGAAAACATAAATACATGCAGTTTTGTTCAATCCTCTTACAAACAGAATATTTAGAATTTCAGATATAATCATTTTTTCTTTGTTGCATTTTCAGAAACATGGAAGTGATGAACTATTTGTATGCAAAATACAAATTCAAATCACTCTGATGAAATAATACTGAAAGCAGTATTTCTGTCACAGATATGGCTTAATTCCATAAAGCATTACAATTAAGAGAGGAAAACCAGTTCTACAAAGTAAGCCATCAGCATATTCTTCACTAAAATTCTTTATAGATATTAATAGCTTTGCAATGACAAGATGTGTCTTCTAAAACACAAGAACATCTTTACTATTACTTCTGACATTGACCTTCACAAGGTTTTAGATCTCTCTTACTTTTTTCTTTAAAGTGGAAATTCTTCACCATCATCTAAAACTCTTGCTCACAACACAAGCTTAACTAGTAAAAAGTCTAACTGTATTTAATGCTTGTAATTCAGTTATATTTTCTTTCTGCACATTTCATGAAAACATTTTCAATTCGCATCAATAGCTTTCACAAAGAATTTGAAATAGGTTGTGAAACAACAAAAACCTCATCAATTCAAGACAAATGTTAAAATGCTTTACTTCCAGCTTATCGTTTTAAGAACTCGTTATTGGAATCAATCCACCAAAAGAGACTATTGCCTCAATCGGCACAGATTTACCTTTAGAATTATTCCACATAAAAATAGAATCTCTAAAAATCAGGTTTTTGTCTACCGCTTAACAAACTATACCATCTCATACACCTTAACACCCTTCTCTCAACCTGATTCTGAACTTTGCCTCTCGAGTTTTCTGGCTGGAATTCTACTTCTCTGCTATGAGGTCTGGCATATCTCAGACCTCCTCCACTCTAACAGCAATGTCAGCCTCAAAACACAATTTTGAGACCTTGCCCACAAACATATCCACCGTGTTCTCTACAGTCACTCTTGGAGCTGAAAGACATTGCCTGACAGATGTATCACAATATGACTGATTTAGGATTTTTTTTAAAAAACTTTAAGAAATCAGATGAATTTACTTACTCTTTAAATTCCTCATAGTCAAACCTATTTTTCATTAATAATGAAGCATGAATGTTCACTGCATCCCTCCTACTAAATCCATTGAGAGATCTTGTTATAAACTTCTTGCAAAAGCCCCATGCTGGTATCTACAGAAAAATCTAGTACCTGAAGAAAAGTAATTGGTCAGACAGTCCACAGGAGACCAACCATATGCTCCTGGAACTACAAGCTAATTAATAGTGACACAGAATCTAGCAGCCAGCTTAAAACAGTTAAGACAAAATGCTACATTCTCAGTACATCACTTGGCCAAGGCAACACTGGGAGTATTAAGCGGCTGTGGACAAAGCTGGGTCGTACTTTTGTGTTTTTGGACACATGCAGTATTATAAGGCACAGTATGAATAAAGATGAGGGAAAAAACACCAACAGCACCCCTACAAGCAATCGATTTGCAAAGCCACGAAAGCCAACAACAGCTGTTGTGCTGAAGGACTTGTCTGCTTGCCCTGAAATTTTTTTTTTCTTTCTTTCCTTCCTCTCTCCCTCTCTTCCTCCCTCTACTAGGCAACTGATCAAACCACTGGTTTTATCTTCCATCCACACCAAGATGAATCTTTCATTTCCAGTCACACGCTACATTCTGAAAGTTTCCTGGGTCCCCACCTCCCACAGTAATGGACAGCTTTTCCCCAGGACACAAACTGAGCAGGCCTGTAGATTACTCTACTGTAGAAGCCCTTCTTCCCACAAGATAGTAAACATATGCACACGCATTTTAAATAGCCTGAGAAGAACTACTCAAAACCAAATCCATCTTTAACCTTAAGTCCTTCCATATAACAAGACATTTTTAACACAAGGGTAAGAAGTCACTACATGTCAGTATCTCACTGAACAGCGTGTACACTTTTGCCAGGTCTATTTCATAAGCTTTCCCCTCCAAAAAGCACAGACCGGCTTTTACCATTGGATAAGTATACGCACATGCAGAGTTGCCATGCAACTGTTGACACAATAGTACATCATCCAACTGCCAGTAAATGGAAGTTTACCCATCACTCTTTCAGTAAGAAGGGCTTCAAGTTGTCTTGCATTGCCACAGGGGAAGACCTTGAATGTAGGCAGCAGAAAGACAGTTTGCAGCATTATCTTCTACCAGTAATTGTACACGTGAATGGATAATCCTCAACTGATAAATACTGTTTGATTAAAATGTGCAGTGTTTTCTTTTCTTATACTTAGGTGGTCTTAGGAAAAGAAAAGGAAAAAAAGAAATGATAAGCATTTACTGCAGTCGCAAGAAAGAATTTAGGGTAGTAAAGGATAGACACAACAAAGATCCTCACAATTTTTTTTTAAAAACAAATCATTTTCTGGTTGGAGTATTTGTTCAAAAATAAAGAAAACATTAGATAGCTATCACTCCTGGAGATAATATTCTGCTCTTAGAGATTATATTTTATAACCTCAATGTGCTCTAATTAACTATTTTCTTGGAAAACATATTCCATCTGAGAAAATCTGTGAAAACTACTGAAGGAAATATTGCCGTAACTTTCTAATATTTCAATTTAACACATTTTTCTCTATATTATAGAGAAATTGTATATTTATAATATAGAAATTTTAGAGTTTATATTCATTTTAAATTTACACTATAGAAATATTATATTAAATATTTTATATTTATAATAGAAATACATTTTTCTATACCAAATTAATGTATGGGCTCATAAAAAATGCATATTACATGTGCCTGTCATTTATATACAAAAATGTTGATGTCCAACGTCCAAAGTGAATTACAAATTTTAGCAAGGTTGAAATTACTATTTCCAAGTCTCTAATCTACTTTATTTTTAGTATCCGAGGTTACAAAGTTACTTCTAATGCTCCTTTAAATTACATTTTATTTTTTTTAAAGAAGAATATCCTCCAGAATGGATAGTCAACTTATTTTTAACAGCTTTAAATCTAAACATACAGCATCTGAGGAAGTGTTGGACAGTAACACCCCAAAAAATGTTAAGGGCAAAAAGTTAATTATTTCACAGGTACATAAAGATATGCTAACAAGTTTGAAAGACACAACATGATTTCCTAATATATAAATGCAAAAAGAGGGTAATCATATATACTATTTTAAAATTGTAAATTCATCCAAGTAACAAATCAGTAAGTAACAGTTGGTTCGAATGCTGTCTAGAAATAAGATCTCTGTGAATTATCAGTGTTTAATGATACTGCATGGAACTCTCTGGTATGTAAAATTCAAAAGATCTCTAAAATATCTGTAGATTTTAAGAGCATCATGTTTCCAGAGTGAAATTCTGAAATCCAGTGTGGTGTCTGGTTTCTGCTGACAGCAGGTTTAAATGCATGTCAGTGAAGTAAGTGAAGGATTCTTTGCTGAAAAAAATAATTTCACCAACACATATTTCTGGATCTCTGCCCAGTCAGTGACACCTTGAATAAGATCAACAAATCACAACACTTAAAAGATGGCGCAACAAAACCAAACACATAAAACACAGAAAAAATACATACATGCATATACTTTTCAGCATTTGTAAATTACACTTGGTTTAGGGGAAAAAACCAGAATAATTCAGTAGAACTGACAAACTTCAAAGCAGCAACCTTAAAAACTCATTTGAAATGGCAACATGGACAAGAAAAATCCAAGATCAAAAATGCTAGCATATAGCAGGTCAAAGCATTAAGAATTTCACATTATGCAGCTCAGAGATTAAGGCAGATGGAGCACAGCATTATCTGGACTGAAGTATTTGGTGCACAAAAGGTCCAGGGATTATAATGAGCCTCTCGTGAGTACTACAACATATGGAGCAGAGATGCTATTTAGATAGCTCTCTATGTATAAAATGTTTATTTTTTCTTACACTTGACTGCACATTAGAAGACACTGTTTATCAAACAGCCTGCAGAAAATCATCAAGTAACATTCAGAAAGCCCCAGGTTACAATATATTTGCAAATCTAGGTACTTAAAAATTACCCACAGAAGTATGATAGGAAAAATAGCTGTAAAAACAAGGCATTAGTAGTCATCCACAAAGGAAATAAAATGGCCCCTGATGTGCTTCTACAAGAAGGCATGTGAGGGAACAGGAAGGAGGGAATTACAACCTATATGCAAAACAACAACCCAGCCAAGACTACTATGTTAGTTTGAAATGACCTATTTGATCTAGTTCAGAAATTAGTAACTACACTATATACAGTTCCATAATCCATTGAAATAACCAACTTCTTTGTCAACTGCAATATGCATTTTTCTATAAATCAATGGCATCACACTAGAATTCAGGCATATACGGTATGAAAACAAGGAAGACTTTTGTAACAGAAAATACCAAAACACATGAATAAGCCCAATTCTATTGCATCCTATGAAATATAAAATTGAGCATAAAAGCTTTTGTTTTAACTAAGAGTGGTACAACTTGAAGACAAAGTTATACCTGGTCTAACAACTGTGAGGAACAGGATGCTGCTCAGTATCAGAATTTGTGTGATCTTTTTAACATGTGCCTTTTCTACAGTCTTTCATGATACAAGGCCAGAGCGAACTGCCATGCAGCCTGACTCTCATTTCCCACTTTAGTTGTACATTTCAGTAACTTCTACATTACAGTGATTTTTGTAAGGGTACAAGTATGCAGACTTTTTAGTAGGCTAATTTAATTCATATACATTTATCCAAGTAAGGCTGATGCACACAGGTATGATGGTGATGAATGCCACAGAAGAATCAAAATAGATTAGTCCATGTAAGTTTTCAGTTAAAAATAATCAAAATAGATCAGTCCATTTAAGTTTTCATTTAAAAATAGTCTAGTTCCAGAAGGAGCTCTCATTTATCTTTCAGTAAAGACAACTCCATCTTGGTATTATTCCACCGTAGTGCTGACATTTCTATTCCATTAATGTATTTATGCTCTACACACAGGTTCTCCTCACAGTATTCCTCCATCGTATTAACTGCCCTGTATCCCCCTGGCACACAGCCATTAAAGAATACTGCTCTATTGTGAGTTTGGAAACATCAGAGATCATGGAAATGACTGTTGTATTACTGAAGCAGCAAATCCTAACGTAATCAGCAGTTTCAGTTAACTACACATGTATGCTCTGTGACGCTCTGCTGTTCTCTTTCTCCTAGGTTAGTCATTTTGTCCCGATAGGTAGATGTTTTGCTTGTTCCAAATACAAAGCAGCAGATTTTGTTAGCCTCAACTCCATTATATACCATTTTCTTATGCCTTAGTTTGAATTAAAGCAATTACGATTTCCATGTAATAGCTCTGTCCTGGTTTCAGCTGGTACAGTGTTATGTTTTGGATTTAGTATGAGAATAATGTTGATAACACACTTAGATTTTTAGTTGTTGCTAAGTAGTGTTCATACTAAGTCAAGGATTTTTCAGCTTCTCATGCCCAGCCAGCAAGAAGGCTGGAGGGGCACAAGAAGCTGGGAGGGGACACAGCCAGGACAGCTGACCCAAACTGGCCAAAGGAATATTCCATACCATATGACGTCATGCCCAGTATATAAACTGGGGGGAGTTGGCCAGGAGGGGTGGATCGCTGCTCAGGAACTAACTGGGCATCAGTCGGTGAGTGGCAAGCAACTGCACTGTGCATCACCTGTTTTGTATATTCTAATTCTTTTAGTAGTATTATTGTCATTTTATTATTATGATTATTGTCATTATTATTATTTTCTTCCTTTCTGTCCTATTAAACTGTCTTTATCTCAACCCACAAGTTTTACTTTTTTTTTATTCTCTCCCCCATCCCACTGGGTGGAGAGCAGCTGCATGGTGCTTAGTTGCTGGCTGGGGTTAAACCACAACAAGCTTCCATCACTATGAAACATGCAAATTTTTTTCCAGTATACCACAATACAGAAAAGCAACAACAAAAATCCAGGTTTTTTAATCTTCTCACAGTTATAACATACACAGACGTTCCCAGAAGCAGACAAAAATAGATTAACACAATGAACTTTCAGCTTACAAACCACATCAAAATAAAAAAGCTTAAACCACAACAACCAGGAACCTAATCTGTCACAGAATTATTACTGGGGGAAAAAAAAAAAAATCAGTTTAATGTGGAACTGATTCCTCTTTTAATCTAATATTACCACATCCCATCACTGGGATCTCTCTCATGTGCAAAGGCTCAGTACACACGTTGCTTGTAACTGGAAAGAAATTCATATTGCTTATTCTTACAAATTAATTTTGTGTCTCAAGAACACGAATTTTACCCTCATGGACAATCTTGTATTTCCAAACAAAACATTTCACTCTTCAAATATAAAGCAAAAGCAGAAGAAAATGCAACTGTAGATGAAAGTTACTCTCAGCAATTAAAGTAACTAGTTCAGAATGGAGAGTAATCAGCCACCTCTCAGTTCTGACAAGTTATTCAGCATTCCATTTTACACATGTAAGCAATCAAGAAAAGGAATAGCAATATGATCACTTTTCTATCGGTACTGCAATACAAAAAAAGATCAGTAATTGTTATAAATTAGATGTTTTCGGAGCATTTAAACATAAGATGTAATACAAAGTCTTCAAGTACTATCACACAGGTGACTGGCAGAGTACCAGCCGTTCTAACATAAAAGATACAATAATTGTTTTTACTCATGTTTCTGTATCTTCAAAGAAACTAATAATCATTAACATATATTGTACATAAAGGAAAGTACTAAATTACATCAATTTTGGAACACACTTAAGTGAACAACATAACACGTATTTAGCTTCTTGCAACTGAACGTTCCATGTTGCCTTTCAGCTTAAAGATTCAATGCATGCAAAGTAAATTAATTTTATAAATTGATTTTAAGTGCCTTTCACAAACAACTACCAGCTGCTGTTATGTTTTGGTCTCAAGTAGACTGCTGAAATGAGGTGTTGCTTCCAAACTCACTAAATTTGTAAATTATATTTACAGTAAACAATAGCACAACCTTTGATTTTTAATTCATTTGCACATTTATCTAGTCAACTCTCTGGATTCTTTCAAGTACCATGAAACTGTCATGTTAGTTGTGGCTATCCAGAATCAAACTTAGGCAAAAACAACAAAAAAATGGGAATATTCAGTTTTAACCAAAATATATAATGTTAAGTATTCATGTAACATTCAATAAGCAGCCTAAAACAGCATTCAACTCAATACATTAATATTGTCAGAAACAAACGCTTCTAGAAGTTTTTGCATTTGGATTAAGAACAAGTAAGTTTAGTACAGAACAGGGAAGTTTCTTCTAGCCTAATGGAAAATCAAATTAGTATATACAAGAAACAAGCTTCTCAGCTACGAATCTTTCAAGTATGCAAGCATGCATTGAATACGTAAGGACAGAATAATAACTGACAATAATATTTATTATGGCATGAAAAAATAATTCCAGAAGAAAAATAGAGGGAATGTATTTAACATTTGAAAGGTATTTTCCATTTTCAGTGTACTTTACAAAAATAACTAGTTCTGCCATGACTACTGTAAAGGCTTTGTGCATACTTGCTCAAAACGGGGGAATTAGAACTGACTCCCCAACATAATATTCCCATGAAACCTAGCAGTAAGACCTGATGAACCAACTGCTTATTATCTACTGTCTGTGGCATATTAATAAACTAAATGTACAAACTAATACATTAAATTCTGCCTTCGAAAAATAACTTCCTCTATTTTAACAATTCAGGTTTTATCCTCGAACATTAGAGGTCACTGTGGGACTTTCTAAGAGCATACCTAGTGTACTCCATAATAACCATTCACCACCATATTGATTTTGAGTCTGGGATTTGTGACAACTTCAACCGTTATATACATTTCTCAGGTCTGAAGAATAAACAAAACTACTAAACCATAAGCATAAGGATCCAGGTATTCCAGAAATAGCTGGAATCTGTGCCACACTGGTCAACTTATAAAGATCTCAACACAAAATTCCAACTGTGACTGTGAAACCATTTGAATCTTAAAACTATTGTTCAGCATGATTCAAATATTACTCTCATGGATCTGGATACCACCCACTACTATACCATGTGTATAGTTATTTCCCATCAATTCCAGGAGCAAATTTATTTTGGTAACAAAATACAAGTTAAACAGAAGAATCCATAATTTTAAAAGAAATTAAAGACTCCTAGAAATTTCCCAATCACAGTAGTTAAAAATGTTACATTTTTTACAAAACGCATGTGGATTCAGTTACAAAGCTGCATATTCGAAAAACCAAGCCTAATTCTAACGCCTTCTAGAGAAATTATTTCATTTAACCTGAAAATCCCCAAGAGGTTTTGTCTTCCAAGCATATTCTGTTGACAAATAATTTCTGTTTTCTTCCTAACTGAACAATGAACAAGTGTGTGTCACATTCTTTTTGCAGAGAAAAAGAATATAAAAATGTGCTGGTACAAGAAAGTTATCTAGAGAGACGTAAAGCAGCTTTCCTAGATCACCTCTCTCCTTTTTTGGTATCTCAATGTAGTCAATTGATTCCAATTCAACAGAACAGCAATGATATGATAGAAAAAAAAATCGCAATGGAATACTGGCTAATTAAAAGATATTAGAGGTTAGAGTCTACTTGGTGTTCAACTGCAGTTTTTCTATATAAGCTTTTCACTGACTTCCAAAAAAATTAATTTTCCTTTAAAAAGGTAAGAACACCACAGAGACATGTCTAGGAACTGGCTGAATCTCTTCAGCTTCAAGCATTGTGGCCTTTATACAGAGAAGCATTAAACTAAGAACAGACTGAAGGACAAGTACCAGACATGGAAAAGCAGCCACTTTAAGATAAGTTATATCATTATACACCAAAATAATAATTTCTCTCTCAGATGTCCAGGATGTAGGGTAACAAGAAAGCCACTCCATCAGGATACTAGAGAACTGCCATTAACTGTAGTCCTCATAGGACAAATACAAGATCTGACAGAAATTTAATAAAGCGGGAAAATATGTTAAATAAGAATTGCATCCAGTCCAGGGCCAAGAACAGTGCATAGCAGAAGCCCCAGTGGCAGACAAAATGCAAGTGAACCAGGGAGCACAACCACGAAGTCATTTTCAAGCCTCTGTTCCCTCCCACACAAGCAAACGCTGTTCATACTTCTTCACTTCTACCCGGCAGCGTGGCCACGAGTTCCTCCCGTTAATCATCACTACAAGTCAGAATATACAGAGAAGAACAGTGCTTCACACTACCAGCTTTGCCCCTTCTTTTTAATCCAGTCCCTTCCCACTGGGCATTAATATATGGGTAACTTAAAGGGAAAAAAGGACAAGGGGGGGGGGGGACGGACTCCTACACCAAACGAGCGGCAGCGAGACCGCGGCGTGCAGCGGGTGAGGGACACACGCCTGCCCGTGGCTGCCGCGGCGCAGCGCCCAGCCGGGCCGGGCCTCGCCACCACGCGTGGCGCCGCCCGCAGACGCCCACGGCCGCCGCGCTCCCGCCATTAACGCAACACTTCCGCGAGCCCTGCTGCGAGACTATCGTCATCCACCGGGCGGCTCCCGAGGCCACCCCGCCCGCCTCGCCCCCGACAGGCGAGCGGCTCTGCAACCAGCGGGGAGCCCCTCACCGCCAGCAGCGCCCCGCCGCCGCCCAGACGAGGCGGCCTTCAGCCCCGCCCGCGCCCGCCGGCGCGCCCGGCGGAGCCACTCCCCAGAGGGACACCACCCGCCCCGCCCCGCCCAACGGCCGCCGGCTGCTCGCGCGGGCGGAGGGAGGGGCGGGGCAAGAGGGGCGGCACCGAGCGCCTGGCGCCAGCTTGGGCGGGGGCGGGCTCGTGGCCCCGCCTGCCGCGCGGCATGTGCCGCTCCCCTCCCCCCCCCCCCAGCCCCCTCTCCTCACGCCCGTCCCCGCTCCCTCCTCCACCACGAGGCTTCGCCCCCTCCCCCCATCCCCCGCCACTTCCTCGCCCCGCCACGCGCTCCCCCGCCCCGACTCTCCCCGCTCTGAGCCCGCGCGGCTTCCGTCGCCCCACCCGCCGCTCGTCCTCCCGCCCGCCCGGCGCTCCTGCCCGCTTACCCTTTCCTCCCTTCAGCGGGGGGCGGGCCGGCCGGCAGCGCGTCCGCCGCGCGCGAGCCGCTCGCGGTCACGTGGGCTAACGGCTGTCGGCGGCGCTGGGCGCGGCGGGAGGAGGCTGCGGGCCCCGCCGGGGCAGGGCCGCCGTGCTCACCCCGGAACGGCGGCCCGGGACCGGCCCTGGCGCGGCGGCGGCGGCGGGGCTGTGACCGTGCGGCAAAGCTCCCGGCGTGGTGTGAGGGATGCTCGGCTGCGGGGGGGGGCGGGGGGGGTTTGCACCGAGCGTTTAGTTCTGGCGTGCTCGGTGCAGAGCTCTGCAGGCGGTATGGCCTGACTGGTTTACCGCGTGTCAGACATGCAGCAGACTAGGCCCGTCACAAAAAATAATGTGCTTGGTCTGGTCTGTTTTTAAGCAGCTGTATTTACAGCTTGTGTAAGAGTCCCCGAAAACTTGAGGCCGTTGGATTGCAGCAGCGGTGATTTCCTGCAGTGATGATGGAGATCCAAATACACAAGGACTCTACTGTTGTGGCCATTTTTTGGCAGTTGGATAAACTGGTTTGAATATTAATGTGTAACATTGGGAGTTTTTACGTAATATTTCAGTATAAACCAGTTCTGTAAGTTGCATATATTGTAATCCACAGAGAAAAAGGCAGGATTTTTGTTTAACTGATGAGTTTCCTAGTGCATACCAGATTTCATCTGGACTGATGGCAACCACGTCTGCTGTGCATCAGAACTGGCTGCATTGTACTTCCAATCCTATGTTCATGAATGGAGGTTGATTTTTCCTGTCTAGTGCAAATGGATACACTAGGGTTTGTGATTTCACAGTCAGAGTGTTTGGTTGTTTTTATCGGCTGCAGTAACAAGTGCAGGTGCCACTATAGTCTGAAGCAGGAGGTTTTTCCAGATAGTTCATGTGCGTTCAGGAGTCGATGGGCAAGTTCATGGCAGAGAAATCCATTAAGGGTTATTATGCACATAGAAACTAACTCTGGCTCAGGGAGTCCCTAACTAGATGCTGGGAGATACTACTAGTCAGGCCACTGTCAGAAACAATGTAAGATGACACGTCTGCCTGACTCCGCAGCTATTTGTAATTTATTATTAAAATGTTATTTTTCAGTTCAAATATAAAATTGTTTACAATCGAAATTACCTTGACTTTGAAGCTCAACTATGAAAGTATGAATGCATAGTCGTCTGTAGTCTGACCACCTCTTTTTACAGAGGTAAAATATTCTTTCCACAGTTTTTGAGACAGGAATCAACTATTTTAGAAGACAATAGCATAGAGTACTTATTAATGAACTGAACTGGAAGACACACTCAAGACCATTTTTTAGTACAAGGCTCTTGAATTATATATACATAATCTATAAAATTTCTTGTTACACACTAGTCCAGACACAACATCCCCAGCCTCTTGTCAAATCTGAACCTTTCAGCAATACTTCCAGCTTTTAATACTTAAAATATTTTCACAAAAAATAGAATTAACTTTAGTGTGATTTTCTATGCTGAAATAGCAATGTGATGCCAACATATTTGCTACCTAGTGTAACCCAGTGATTGTTACCCTATTTCACTTTTGTTTTCCCTTGACACGTTTTTAAATAAGCATTACCTTTACAATCAAATAATTCTTACTTTGTTGTCGATTAACCTTTATTTAATGCATTATTTCTTTAACACATTTGAGTTGTGTGCTCACTGTAAGATTCTACAATAAGCTTTTCAGTGCATTGCACAGGAATAAATATAGTATTCAGCCGCTGGTATCCACCATCTTCATTTTCATCACCCACAATGTAAAAATTTTAACTGGGAAATCTTCACAAAATGTTCAAAAATACTGCTGCAAAACACAATATTATACTTTCAGTTGTAACGTTAGAGGAGCATCTTATGGGAATGTGCCTCGATGTTTCCGTGCATTCGAAGCTGACGATATGAAATATCTCCCACTGAAACTCTTGAGCTGAAACTCTTCTCTGATTAAAGACTTTTGCTCTAAACCTCTCAAGATCAAATGATGGCTTATCAGCAGTTTTCTTCATTTTGAAATTATGCGTGTGCTAAACAACTAGCAGGAAATACCCGTTATTATTCTTCATTTATTTGTAGATAAAGTGATATTTATCAAAGCCGATACTAAAGTTGCCAGCTACAAATGATTCATTACCAATGTTTGCACCATTTTATTTTCTTTTCTTTATAAGTATTCCTAGTGCAGCTGCATTGCTACCTAGAAGTAGAGAATAGTTTATTTTGCTTTCAGCTCTAACAAATAGCTACTGAAAATGTTTTGCTGCTTCCATGCTTTGATGTATCAGTGGCTGAAATAAATAAAGAAAAAGCATGCCCTTTTCACCCACCTCTTCAATTGCTTTTCAGTTGAGAGTACCATTAAAGCGTTCTTGGCAATCTGTAAAACTTTTGTACCACAGTATCCATTTAAAAGACTCTCAGAAGACTGTGGCAAGCTTTATGCTAAAAACACATTTAATTCAGTTTCCCCTAGCTTAATTTCATTTTGCATTTTAAGAGTGTGGAAAATCTATAGGAGATACCTCAGACCTGCTTGGAGTTAAAATCAAGTACCATACATTTGCGAGTACAACTATTTGTAGGGTATTTAAGGCCTGTTTATCTTCCTCCATATAGTAACGGAATGAATGTTTGAGTGGCGCTGAGCGTACTGTTCTGAAGAGGTGTGTTTTGGAGGAGAATATTGGGCTGGATTCGACAGCCTGAGAGCACAGAAAAGGTGCCGTGAAAAAAGGGCCTGAGCACTGGAGGCACAAGATCAAGAAGCCTGGTTGATTGCTCAGCTGGATATTGCAGATGGATGCTTCACATCATCCAGCTGTGGCTTGACGGACCTGTGGCCCAAGGGCAGCAATGAATGGTGTGGCACAAAAGGGGGCAATAAATCTTAAACCTGCTATTGTACTGGAAAAGAAGTGATCGTGGCATCTTCAGTAGTAGTATTACACATCTCCATTTTATTACATGACTAGGCACCTAACCCCTGCTAGCTTCTGGGCTCCAATAATGGCTTGTGATAAAGGATTACACACTCATTTGTGTGGGTTTTTTCAAATGGAAGTTTATGTTCAGTGGGAGTTATCTACCCATGTATATATAACACAGCTATCTGTATATGAACTATTTGTCTCAATTTCCTGTATGTCAAGGAGGTGACATAGTGCCCTTCTAGAACAGGATTAATCTCATTCACAGGTGGATGTTGCAAAGAAGCCAGATAAATCACATTTTAGAAGAGCCTGTTTCTCCTCAGTTGCTGCTGAGTGCGTCTTGATGACTTAGGTGTAGACACGTACGGGATGCTCGCCGTGGGAGAAGGATCCCACCCTGCCTGTGCCAGAGTTCCCAGGGACCCAGCTGAAGGCTGGTACCAAATACTGGCGGGAGTACAGGCCAGAACTCCCTGACTGATGTTAGTACCTGTGCACTTACCCGTGGTTTAGTGCTCTTTGCTTACACAGAGAAAGAAAAAACCTGGTTGGATTGATGATGATGCTGTATGGAAGTTACCGTATAAAGAGCTTTGGACAAACATTTCTGTTCCTTGGTGTTGATACTCTTTTGACCATCACATACTGTTTACGGTATGCCTCATACATACTGAAACACAACCTGGTCAAAATAAAGTAGATTTTGCTTCCAGTTGGTGAGGCAGGCAGCAAACCATAAAACTCTGTAGTGACCTCTCCATGGGGGAAAAGAGAAGAATTGAAACGCAAGAAAATTATTCCTGAAATCCTATCATTGGTCAGTGAAACTGGCATAATCTTTGAAGGGCAGAAAATATATAAATAACTGAAAACAGTTAATTGTGTGGGCTTTCCTCAAGGAACAGTTATTACCCTCAAATTCTTGTCATAGGAAAAAAGGAAGCAAACATGATTTGCAAAGTCAAGAGTCTGTTGTCAGTGTAGGTAAAATCTTGCGAGGCTAATGAAAGAATTATTGGTCCAGATCTAATAATTACAGAAAAAGAAAACAGTGCTATTACAGGAAAAAAAAAATCTCAATAATAATACAGTTAAAATTCTTATAAAAACTTCCTAACATCCACACCTCTGTCTCTGGTGTTATGCTCACCCTTCTGTTGCCTCCACAGGTGCTAAGGTGGTTTGGTTCAGTGTGGTGGGAGTTGTTTGTTCTCTTTGTTACCCCTAGAACTGGCTTTCCTCAACTCCCAGGTCCGTGTATTTTTAACTGACTGCCGGTGACTTGTTTACAGCCCTGCAGTTTCCAGTGTCATCTCGCGCCTCCCCCCACGCCTGTCATTCCATGACTGTAATCCCCTGCATTGCATTATTATCGTGTCGTGGTTTAACCCCAGTCAGCAACTCAGCACCACGCAGCCGCTTCCCCCTCCCAGTGGGGTGAGGAGGAGGAAAGGAAAAAAAAAGAAAAAGTAGAACTCGTGGGTTGAGATAAGAACAGTTTAATAACTAAAGTAAAATATAATACTAACAATAGTAATAATGAAATATAATAATAATAATAGTAATGAAAAGGAATATAACAAAAAAAGGAAGGGGGGGGGGAAGGAAAAAACCCCAGTGATGCACAATGCAGTTGCTCACCACCTGCTGACGATGCCCAGTTAGTTCCCGAGCTGCGATCTGCGCCTCCCGGCCAACTCCCCCCAGTTTATATACTGGGCATGACGTTCCATGGTATGGAATACCCCTTTGGCTAGTTCAGGTCAGCTGCCCCGGCTCTGCTCCCTCCCAGCTTCTTGCACACCTGCTTGCTGGCAGAGCATGGGAAACTGAAAAGTCCTTGGCTTAAGATAAGCGCTACTTAGCAACAGCTAAAACATCAGCGTGTTATCAACATCATTCTCACACTAAATCCAAAACCCAGCACTGTACCAGCTACTAAGAAGAAAGTTAACTCTGTCCCAGCCAAACCAGGACATATGGTAATGGCATAAACATTTCATTCTAACAAGTAACTGCTTATTACCACTTATTACCACATATTATGGTTGTATCACACAATCATATAAAATTCCACAAAAGTAAAATATGGAATCGTAGAATCATAGAATATCTCAAGTTGGAAGGGACCCATAAGGATCATTGAGTCCAACTCCCTGCTCCTCACAGAACTACCTAAAACTTAATCATATGACTAAGAGCGTCGTCCAGACGCTCCTTGAACTCTTGACAGGCTTAGTGCCGTGCCCGCTTCCCTGGGGAGCCTGTTCCAGTGACCGACCAGTGAAGAACCTTTTCCTAATGTCCAATCTGAACTTTCCCTGACGCAGCTACATTCCATTTCCTCGTGTCCTATCGCTGGTCACTAGAGAGGGGCGATCAGCATATTAGACAATTACCACCTGATCATTAGAAAATTGTTGTTACAGGTAAACAAGGTAAAATAGAGTTGCAGGCATGCTAAAGCAAGCTCGGCAAAGCCTGACAAGTCCTGAGGATTTGCAAAGTCAGTATGAAGCTCATGTTCTGCTGCTAGCCAGAGCAATACTGTATTTACTGAGCTGCGGGGCTACATGGGTCCTAAATATTTGGAAATGTGAAAGTAGCTCAGCCTAATACTACTTATCACTTGATAGTCTTCAATATATCTAATCAACAGTAACTAACTTCGCATTCAATTCTCATGTGTAATGTGTAAATCCTTATCTTCCTTTTAAGTAAGGAGTAAAGGTTACAAAGGTTAGTAGCAATAAACGGATGTCAAGTGATCATTGTAGATTAGTGGTTATTAAACGCTTAGCGTAAAGCAGCCAACAGTTGCTTTGCGATTGCATACAGTACATTCTTTCAGCACTGTCAAATTTAAAGGGTTAAATGTACCTGAGTGGAGTCAGTATTTCTGTGCTGTTCTTTCTCATTATAGAAGCTTATTTCTGAATCGTTTCTCCTGTACATGCATTTTAAAGGTGTGTAATTAACCGGTTGCAAGTTGTTAGGCAGTTGATGAAGTGTGAACAGGGCAGTGATTTGTTTGCTTTATTTACATGTTTCCCATAATGCTCCGATGAGAGCAGGATGTTGAGGCTTTTTTACCCTTTGTGTTATTCCTCGCTTGTTTCGTCAGATTAAGAAGTGATTTGTGAAGTCATTTGCAATTCCTCAAATTCCATTAAAAATTAGTGTCCAGGGAAGCCTTAAGCAAAAACATAATAAGTGCTAAAACGTGAACACAAACAGCACTCCTGTCACTAACTCAAATAACCAGGTTAAGGAAGTGCCTGCTTTTACCTGAAGTGTAGCAGTACGTCTCACCACTCTCAGCTTGTTATTTAACAATATGCTGGTTTTGAAGACCAAGACACTTTAGGAACTTTCTGTTGTTCATTACTCAGTCCTCCTCCACCTATTCACTTTTAACCAGAGAGAATAATAATTGCGTGGGGCAACCCACCCTTCAACCAAGCAGTAGGGAGGGAGACATTTTAAGACAGCTTCATCACCGTGGTCTCACAAAGGCTACCATTGAGTGTCTACCCTTGTCAAAGGTGTCTACCCTTGAGTGTTTGTAGCCACCTTTATTTTAGCATTGTTTCTAGCAAGCATAATAAATAGCTTGCACCCTGAAAAGTCCGTGACCTTATGCCATGTACATTCCTTGCTTTTACTGGTCCTAGTTCTCATGGTGAGAATTGCTCTCTCTGGGTTAGTAGAGCAACATGGTTTGCAACACTGTTTGCATCGAGATTGCCTCCAGGTCCACCCCCACACACACACTTTTTGTCTGCCATGAAATGGGTTCTGGTGATACTTCTTCTGAGTCTAGTCACTGATCCCACAGGACAGCTGACCTGATAGGAAATCAGAGTGCCATGAGTCCTTCTTAACCTGTAGTGGTGGTGCCTCCCATCAGAAAGTATTACTGTTTATTTTACACTGAAGTCTGTATTACTTTTACTGTCATAATTTCATCAAATGTTAACTTCCAATTTGCAATGAAAGAAAAACAAAAAACCCAAACCCTTCCTGTCACGTTTTTTCTATATTGTACTTCAGAAGAATGTCAGTGTCCAGTCACACTGGCTATATCAACCCTGCCACTATGGCTGGAGGAGGGGGAATGAGAAAGCGGCTTGGTGGGCGTCTGGCAGCCAGCCAAGGTTGACCCACCACAGTCCCACCGGCAGCCCCGGTGAGGGGACTGCGGGGATTGAGTGCTGTGTTTGTGTTCACATGGTATGCTCCCGGTGCACCACCCAGCTGCCCATGTCCACACTACATCAAGGATGCAGCGTCCTCAGGTGTGAAACCTAGCCTCCGTGCCCTCTGACACCCCGCAACACGGCTACCCTAGATCTCTTCTTGTGCCCCGCTGCCTTCCTTACACTCAGACCCAAGGTCCCCCTTGTAGCCCTTCATGGAAGAGTGGCTTCATGGCTGATGGCAGAAGTTGGCACCTGCATTAGTGATGGAGAGGCATAGGTACAGACCTGCTGTCTGGAAACGGCCATTCCAGGTTCACACAGATGCGCAGCATAGCTGCTCAAAAAAAAGCAGCTTCTGCAGTTTCTGTAACATTTTTGTAAGACCACAAACTAGCTAGTTTATGCCAAAAAAGATCACTGTGGCCAAGATGACAGAGCATGCCCAGCTAGCTTAGCGGTGTAGGCAGAGCACACGTTCTTTCCCTGCATTTACCGAGGGGGCAGTAGTAACTGCTGTGAGCAGCACTCCGAGTCTTGCTGATCACTGTGGGCGATTCATGCCTGCTGAGAGGTCACACTAACTCTGCGAGTGCCAGCCATGGTTTCAGAGTGCCCGTTTACTTTGTTTCAGCCTGCTAATGTTTACTGCGTGGGGTAAGCAGGCACTCTCTTTACCTCCCACAGTATTGACGGGTCCAGAGTGAGGATTGCCACATTGTTAGCTCTGTGCTGCAGGAGCGTGTCTTCTCAAGGGGAGAGATGGATGTGACACAATGGGCATGTACACAGACAGAGTTGCCTTCTCCTCACTCCCTCCTAGGTCAGTGACGGCTGCCACATCTCTCCTGGAACCAATTTCTTTTCTTTCTCTCTCCCACCCGTCTTCAGTCTTTCAGACAAATTTCTCCACCCTTTCCTCTTACAGCAGACATCTCCCTCTGTTGCCGTAACAACAGGAGCAGCTCAGCTTTCCTTTCTCCTCCCACTGAAAACAGTCCCTCACACTTTGCACCTATATTCTTTACCATCAGCCTAAAATGCTGATGGCAAAATGCATCAGTCTGAACTATACCACATGGTCCTGTCCTGCTAGAAGGCCCGTACTCAAGAGAGGTGAGCTGCCCTGTAGGTCCACACTAACATGTACATTGCCATGTCTGCTCAGTCTTTTTTCCAGTACTCAAACCACAGCAATGGTGAGGAAAAAAGGACAGAACAGAGAGCTGATACTATGCGTAGTAGCTAGTATAAAGGAAAGGGGAACAGCTGTCCATGTATTAAGCCTCTGAAGTTGCTCAATGGCTGCTAATCATGTATTTCTCAGCTTTCCTTCCCATGCATCTCTCCTGACTTCAAAGCTAGATTTTACTGCGTGCCCTGAATTCTTGCATCTTTTTTATGCATGTGACTTGAAGATGCTTTTTATCTTACGAGAGGTTATCAGCTTACTACAAGTTGAACAGATGTCACTGGCCCATGTCTTCATATCTAGGGATGTGACATAAGCAGGCAGTACTTGAACCTCTCAAAGTTTGCTAATAGGAAAGGGAATAACAGGACCAAGAACCTCCTGATTACTTTTGTCTAGAGAAAAGATATATATTGCAATATATATCTTGCAAGCTGAAGTCTTCAGAGCCACCAGCTAGAAAATATGTACAGATAGGCATCTCCTGTTCACTGGTGCAAACACAGGTTAAGAACAAGCACACATTCCTGACACACAGACTCATTTGCTTCGTGTCGACATTGGCAGTCCCATAGAGTCTATTCAGACCACATGTGTCTAAAACTCCTCCTTGGAGCATGGACAGCTGCAGAACACTTGGAGGAAAACATCTGGGCTAGATTTATAACAACAACATATGACCATAAAAATACGCATGGTGATGTTACCGTAAATTCGGTTGCAAAAGAACAACCCTCTAAGACTTAGTTTGAAGTTTTAGAAGGCAGGCATTCTTTATTACAGCGCTGGATGCACGGGGGATCGCGCCATCTAACGTGCATGCCACATACAAAAATTACAGAGTTTATATCCAGTTATCTTATTAGCAACAATTAGTAAAAACACACCTAAGTTTATACTTACTGGCTAGTGATAAACATTTCACTCATTACTGGTCAGTCATATTTAAATTAACTCCGCTTGCGATGTAGATTAGCACGCATGCTCCTTACGGGTGTGAGGGGTGAGTTTCTTCAGTCTTGAATTGAGTCGGTGGTCGTGCTTCCCCCTGCCGCTTTTACCTTTCCCCTAGTTACGAAGGACTTCTCCGGGTTTTGGCTCATTTTGTAATTTAGTCAGCAGAGCCGGGGGTACAATATCGATATTGAGGAACATCTCGCCATTTTATCACATGTTGTTACTTGCTGAAGCCTACATAGTTTCTAAGTACAAGGACATCCTTCCTCTTATCTACTGAACAGGACAATGCATGTCTTATTTGGTAGCCTAGTATTTGGCAGACAACACTTAATTACTAAATAGAGTTTAGTTATGGTATCAGTGAAGAATTGCTGGGTCTAATTCCCTTAAAATTCTTGGCCTGGAGTTCTGACTTGAGCTGTTGACCTCTGCCTTCCGTAAAATGCGTTATCACAGATTGAGAAAGACCCCCTCTGTAAAATGGTAACTCTAAAGAAGAAAATTAAACCAAAAAGGGAACCCTGGGTACCTTCCTTATGCAGAATCTTGCTTGTTGGCCACTTGACGCACAGGTCTTTCACTTCACCACCCTCACTGACTGCTGCCAGAGCAGCTGCCTTTGACTGGGGAAACAGCTACTGATAAGGGTATTGCAGATGTTTCCTGCAGACTAGACCAGCAAAGTTATTCTCCAGAGAAGGTTCCCTTCTAAATTAAGGAGTCCGTATAGAGAATCTCTATATTGCAAGAGCTGATACCTGTGCTGTACATGTCAAGCCTATTCTGGGAGAGAGTCAGGTCCAGTGACCGGTCAGCCTGAACTGTTTGATGAGCAACGTGAATAACTGTGGCTTGAAAGGGCTGACCTCCTTGCTGTTATAGAGTACGACTCATGTAAATCACAAAGGACAGTAGATCAAACACCAGGAGGAGTTATGAGTCTTGTGTATTGGGGTATGGCGGTAGGGGACAGGCTTGAGCAAGCTGCCGGGGTTCTTTGGCGTAGACAATCCTGTGAGGAAAGCATGGGACAAAGCTGATGTAGCTTGTGTGCTCTGGTTGGACGGAGAGTCATGGCAGGCAGTTGCTGGGTGCATCTAGTGTGTTTGCAAGGTCCAAGGTTGCTAGTGCAGTGCTGAAGGCCACATTATGTTGCTGCTGTTCTAGTTAGCCCATCAAGTTTGGTGAAGGTACTAACAGAAGGTTGGAAACACGGAGTATGCTTCATTTCCATTATGGATTAAGTGCATCAAAGCCACCTATGTTACCCTATCTGGAAATACATTGGAAAGACCCTCCCAGCCACCACTCAAACTGAGAAGATCCAAAACCAGACGTACCAGCTCTCTGCACCTGCTCTCTCTGATAGCTCCAGTGTCAACACCTAGAGCAGATCATCTGGGAAGTGCAAATCCCCTTCCTCCATCAGCCAGGGAATTTGAGGATGCAGCTGCTCTGGGGGAAAGGCAGCCTAGTGTTTTGTGGAGAGCCTGGCCAGTGTAGTGATATTCTTGGGCTAAGAGGCAGTCCACAAACGTGCAGCTGTGCCAGCAGTTTCAGAGCCAAATTCACTGATGGTATCCTCAAGGCCCAAAGCTTGAATGTCCTCCTTTTGCGCTCTGTTTTCTTCTCCTGGAAAATGAAGGAATTTTTATCGCACTCCACCACCACCGGCAAACATGAACATGACAAATTCATATTAGGTTTCTTCATTATCAAAATCTTCTTGGCAAACCTCATCTGCAAAGCAGGAGTGCCTCTGCCGTCATCACAAGTGGATGGCACAGGCATCCTTAATTTCCTTTCTTTTAATGCAGAACAAGTTGCCAGTTTATCTGTGAACATCCTGGGCCATCCAAGCAGTGATTTCCTCATAAAGATGCCGGATCCAGAAGAAGGCCTTAGTGAGGTTGGATGCTTCATATATGACATCTGTATAGAGAGGAAGGAGTAAGCTTCCTGCCAGGACTGGGTGGAGCCCTAGGTTACCCACCTTATAGCTTCGCTGTTATAGTGGACTGGGCACAGGACCACCATGTAGTTAAACATGAGGCACCGTGCACATTGCTTGTGCCACAGTTAATGAAGATTGATGCCATGTACGATAATCCAAGGACAACAGAAGAACATGGCAGCCCAAGTCAAGTTGCACAGACACGCGGGAGCTGTATTAGCAGATTCAAGCAGATCCGGGGGACCCTGCAGGTTGATCCAGCCAACTGCGTAGTAAGGAGGTGCCCTACAGAGCTGAGTACTTCCAGGTTTCCGTCCTTTCCTTTGCAGCTGCCAGTCAGGATGCCACAGGAGGTGCTCCAAGAGCTGATCAGTGTCAGGAGGACAGGAAATTGGCCTCAAGGATGCACTAGAAGTGGTGGAGGGGCAGCCACTATCAAAAAAAGGTAATAGTTTTATTATTTACATTGTTTGTATACAAATAGTTACAAAATACAGTTTTTTAAAGTAATCATACCGAGGAAGCCAAAGCCAAATCTTTCTCTCAGTGCTAGTCTTCTGTCTCTGCAGCTTTTTTAAGACAGATTTGTAGGTGATACTGGCCTTCAGGATGGTCCTGAAGCAAACACAAAAATGCTCCGTACCAATCAAAAAAACCAACCCCAAAACCCCACAAAAACCCCAAGTGAACGGACATTGTTTGACTCATCATCAGGATCTTAAAGTCTGTTCGCAAGATTTGATATCATCCTGTCAAATTTTCCATTCTGGTCTATGAAAAGTGACATTTTTCCCTCTGAAAAACCCTACCCTTAATTATAATGCATTAAGTAAAATCAGCATGAGCGGTTTTCAATGAGAGAGTGGGAGCTGAAATGGAAGTAGGGGAGCAGGCTGAGAGCTACTGAGACAGAAACACTGAACAGCAGAGGCATGAGGAAATTAAACCGAGGCGTGCATGGTGAAGTGTATTGAAATGACAAATAGGAATCTGGAGGAATTGGTAGGGGACAAGCGGGGGACAAGCAAGCAGAAATATAATAGAGAGTGTGGGTGAATATGAAAAAAAATGGCAAAAACAAAGAGCCATTTAAAATAGGCAGGAACAATTAAGCTGTGTAATTACAAAATCCTGCTGCGACTGAACTCCTATGCAATTACCGAATGGACACGTACCCTGAGTGCAGCACTTTGAAGAGGATGGCAACAGTTTCTCCCTCTTTTGTTTCCGATTTGCCCCCCCCACCTCAGTCAGCAGCGGCATATGTGATAGCATTGTTTTCTGCACAAGCGGCAGCGTTGCTGGCCGCGGACGGTCACAACAGCACAATGCCGGTTAATCAAAACCTTCCTGCGAGCAAACACAAGGCTGGAGGGGCAGTTATAATTAGTTCCTAGTCAGCAGCGTGGCACTGGCAGTGGCGGCGTCAAATCAGTCTTAAAAGGTTTTCTTTACTAATGCTACGCGGAACTTCATTTATTTTTTCCATTTATTGTTAATTTGGAAAACATAATACGTTCTTTACTAATATATTTAAAACAAGTGTGTGACACAATGTTACAGGAGAACAGTGGGTGTCACTGTTAAGAACAATTGGCATCTCCGCTTGCCTCTATTTAGTATGTATTTTGGGGGCCTTATTACAGGTTGTCACATCACCATGTTCTGAGCACATCTTGTTTGCTGAACCAATTTTTACTTCTAATTGTATAGCCTGGGCTGAGTTAAAATGTTTTTTAAATTACATCAGCACCTTCTGAATCCAAAATATTCAAAGAACAGCTAGCTGCACTCTTTTAGAGCTGCATTTCTAAACCTCCCGTGGGAAAAATCCCTTCCAAACACATGAAATTAGAGCCAATAAAGGACTAAGGCATCAGATGCAGAATTGAGACACTTAAATCCAGAGTTATGGTCCAAACCCTACTGCTCAGCTGTTGTATAACCTTGTGGATAATCCCTCATTTGACCTGCAAGTTCTTTGTGAAATTCTGCTTTCCGGCAAGCATACAGCTACGGTTGCACATACCTAAATCAAGGCACTGAACAGAGAAGGCTTTTAAATTTGATATGAATTATCAGAGTATGACTTACACATATCCCAAAGGATCAGGATTCTCAAAACATCTAAATATGGCTACTTGTTTTAAAATAGCAGCGTTTAGTGTACAAGCACCATGTAGTTAGAGAAGTCTGTTGGGAAGCAGAAGAGCTTGATCCCAGTTTCTTGCTCATCTTTCAGTTTCAATTTCTGGAGCTCAGGAGTTCCTAGGGCTGATCCATACATCCCAGATTGAATGTGCTGTCTGGCTCCATGTACAAGAGAGACACTGACTGCTGTGCTGAGATGTAAAAGAAAATGGTGACTTATTCCTGCAATTTCTACAGCTCCTACTTCATTCAGAGTGCTCAGCGCATATTCTAAAATTTCCTGCTAGACCTCAAGGGCTGCAGACAAAATGAGTAGTTTCCAAAACCTGATCAGGTTGGCATACAGTTTAGGCACTGAACCACCTGCTCCTCTAAAATTCATGCTGTGGTACTTTGTTGGAGGCAATTCTCAACTTTATAGCCTAAACTCATACCTCTGAGGCACATCGTATGTTCTTTGGAAAGAAATTTTGAGCCCTTAGGGATCATTTTTGTAAAACACTCATTCTGAAGGTTAGTGAGTTTAGGTGGGAATACCTGAGATAACAATGGTTATATGGCTAACTGAGTGGGTTTTGGTCTCTCCTTGCTCTCTGCTCCCTCTGTATCTTTACACACACACACACACACAAAAGTAAAATTTCTGGGTGTAAATGACGTGGCCATTCATCTGTCTGACCACTTTTGTCAACTCAACACACCCTGGTCCATCCATTCTGCATGGATTGTGTACTCTGGACAGGCAAACTCCTTTGTGCCAACCCTACCCATGCTAGAGGGCAGTAACAGGCAAAGGAGACATGATGGAGTTAAGACTTCGGCTCACTTTTCACTCTGGCTGCTGGTCACACCTGCATACTGAACCGCAGTCTTTCATAAACTCACTAGGAATACACATCGTATGTAGTTTCCAGGGGCACATAAATTAGTCAAATCTAATGCAGCCATCTATTACTACACTGCGTTTCAGTTCCCATCACTCAGCCTTGAAGCCACTTACTTAAGACATGATGCAAGATTTTTCTTTCAATACTGAGAAAGGGTCTCTTTTTCATTGCGTACTTGATCATTTTTAAACATTTTCTAAACTCATTTTTTCAGGCTCTAATCCTTACATTGCTGCATGAGCCACTGAAGCTGAATCTCACAACAAACAGCCTCATCAGGAGCTAAAAATATGAAATTTAGTGGTAGAAGTTAGGGAAATCAATGGAAAAGATTCTAAAGCTTTTCCCAGACTTCAGTTACACATATGCATATATCCTGTTGCCTGGACAAATGAAGGCATTACACTGCAGGTTTTTGGGTCTCTCATTAAAATGAACCTCAGTGACAGCATTCACTTAAAAACGGTCATGTTTTTAATTTGTATGTTCACAAGTAAGCTGACAGGGCTCATTTTCTCCCTCAAAGCTCTTCTCAGACCTCCAGGAAAGTTTGTGCACAATGAAACTTCTAAGGCTTAGCAAAAAATAATTTGCAACTTCAAGATCAAAAGATTGTCATCTGAATATAATGTCTGCTGATAAGCATCTTCTTAGAAAATTATGTGAAAATGTGTTCAGTTATGGCCAGGTGAATTCTTCAGCAAACTGGTCAAGAAAAGAATATATATATTCCTTGCAGGGAAACAAATGTCGTAGTATGCTCTGGGTTTATATACTTAGGGCTAGCTCTAATGCCAACTGTAAGTACCTAGCCTTTATGTTTCTGCCTTTCTCCATCTCCTTCCCACCCCTGGGAAGGCAGTGCCCTGAGGGAAGCTCCCAGGGGCAGCTGGTCCTCAGGGTGGCCACCCAAAGCTACCTGGTTTCCTTAGTCAATGACAAAATTGCAGGGACAGCTACGGTTGGAGCTCCACCATTGCTAAGGCTTGCGTACCCCAGTGTACTCGGGCGAAAGAGTCCCAGGTGCTGTCCCAAATCCTGCGCTGAGGACAGGCATCTGCATTAGCTCTTTTAAAGAGCTATGTGTTGTGGTATTTTGCCACTGCTGGTGACACATGCAATGTCTTGTTCACCAAAATGTTTACCCAGGGAGCTAAACAAGTTGTGAGAGCTGCTTTCTGACTCAGCAGGTGACTGTTAAATGAAAAATGAAATTAGCCAGGCAGACTGGAGGCAGGTATGTAATCATGGCTTCCTGCTCCCCCCCAGAAATGCATGAGCGGAGTCATGCCGTGCTTGACAATACAGCAAATTGCTGATTATGTCACCCAGACTGGGAGAGCTTTACCAGGAGAGCTTTACCCTGGGCTGGCAGCCTATTAAGGAGAGCATTTTTGTGTGCTAGGGAAGCTGTAGATGACAGAGAGCTGCAGAGTATTTTCCAATGGAGAGCAACTAACACACCACACGTACAACAACTAACTATTGAGACAGAACAAGACACGCAACAAGAAAGAACAAACGCATCTCTTCATTCTGGTGGGTCTGACATTCATCTGGGTTTAATTTGGGAATCTGGATCCCAGGCTTGCCAACTAATATTTACCATAATTAAAGTATATTACATATAACATTACTACATGCATACTAACATTAACATAATTAATTTTACATAACATTTAACATAAAAGTTTGGAAGGGACTACCAGTATACTGCAGGTTTGCCCCAAGCTGTGGTATGGTCTCCACAACCACAACCACATTGTGGTAGTCTCCACAACGGTCAAAGATTTACCTGGAAACTGTGTATGGATCAGCCACGTACCGGCTGAGTGCTTTAACTGTGGGACTGTGGGGTGAAAGAGGAGGTGCTGCCTCTTCTGGTCGTATTTCGGTGGTGTCTTCCTTTCTAGGAGGAAGGTCATGGGAACTATAAGGTTGAGCACTGCAGACTTGCATGTGAGCTAAATGCTTAGCTACTCGGCACAGTTACGATGTAGGCATGCCTTGGTCATGGCAGTTCGCAAACCTAGAGAATGCTGAATGCAAAGCCATATGTTCATACAGGCTTCTAAGTATCAGCAAAGAAGAATGTGTGAGGTCAGGCCTTGTCCTTTTGGCTCTCATATTTGAAGACTTCGGATGACTGCATACACCAGGTGTCAGCTGGATACGTGTATCCCTTTGAATGTATTGCATTCGATGTATTGTATGTATTCAGTTAAATTCAATAGCTCTCTCCAGGTTAGACTCTGTTCCGTTCCAAGTTGCATTGCTGTGAAACCAAAGTAACTCCACTGAATCTACTTGTTAAACCTTTTTTTTTTTAATCAGATCTGGATGACTGACTTCAGTTTTGTAACTAAGCCATAGCACGAACTATTTCTCCTAAAAAGAAGGAGGTAGTTTGCATTAAGAATTCATAATTTTACTTTTTTTCCAGGTGCCTGAGACCTAGGATTTAAGAACAAAGGGAAAAAAAACACCTCTGAAACATTAAATATGAATCTTCAAGCTTTTAACACACAGTAAAATATTTATTCTTAATAAAGAATAGTGCATCTATTGTGACTTAGTTAAACTAATTTGCAAATACTGAGCAAGTCAAAAGCCTGGAAAAACATCAAATAACATGTCTTCCATGAATACTAGTCCAGTTTTGTCAAAGTATCATGAATATTTTGTGCAGTTAGTATAATGATGACAAAACTTCTTTACACGTCTTGGTTGAAAAGTGAGGCAAGAACATCCACTTGTTTTGTATCAGTTATAAAGCACATTTTCATACAATGCACAGAGATTATAGCATGAACTAAGATCAAATATCAGATTAAAATTCCTGTATTTTCTGGGGAGCACTGTAAGTCATGTGTACTGAGCCCCACTACAGCTTTGGTTAGGGGACTTATTAGGACATAAGCCATCAGGTCTGCCAGGGCAAATTCTGTGTGTGTGTGAGGACAAAATATAAATTAAAGGTAATAATTCTAAAATGTTTTTTCCCTTTTTTAGGGATCAGAGTATATGAATTTGAAGTTTGGGGGAGGTTGTTTGTTGGGGTGGGCTTTTTCATCCCTTTATATGTAGTTTGGTGTGAAATCAGCATGGGAAGGTGAACAGTTTTCTGAATTCAGGACTGGAGAGGTAAAGGGAAAACTATTTTCATTATTTATTTGGCTCTTGCGAATTGGGAATAAGTACTCTGAAGTCTGTGGAACAGCATCCGGATGACACTGTAATCCAAACTTTTGTTTTCAAAAAGTTACTCTGATAATCATTTAGTGGCATAAAACATGTTTTTCCAGTAATGTTGTGTGTAATACTTCATTGGTAATTATTGAATCTGGAGGTTTTAGTACACTAACTGTGCTTTTAGACTTCTCAGTTTACGTCAGGTTTTACATTTGACAGGTTTTGTCCAAAGACACAAAAAAAATGCAGATTGTAACATGCCACATTGCTATCATTTATTTCTGGCAGCTTAGAAAGACTATGAATTCTTTCATTTTGCATTTTTATTAATTGCATGCTGTATATCAAAAAGAATTTTTGAAGTTCTAATGTGTACCATCACTTGATTTCAAAACACATTACAGAAATAAAACACAACTATGTAGTAATTGCAGTTTTATGCTTCAATTCTCCACCACATCAGAGCATTTCAAGATTAGTCTATTGAAGATGATTGCCTCTGAACTATCTGATTGTAAATGGTTTAAAGAGCTTCCACTTTCACGCTGAGTATGTACCAGATCATATATACATTTTTCATACTCCTATTAGATACAGTGATCTTAGAGGAAGGAACTTAAAGAAAATTATGTAGGTTGCAATCTCCCTAATGCAAAGATGTTGTAGTGAGCCAGTCTTGAAGTTTAAATACTTTTGTTCCAACTGTATGAAGAATTCCAATTATGCAAAGAAATGAGTGGCTATTCCCAATTGCATAATGCATAAGCCTACAAAAAACCTCTTACTAATAAACCACTTTAAACAGTCTTTAGTCTGAAGAGACAAACCAATGCAAAAAGTGAGAATACAAGCACTGGAAAACTGTTTTTGCTTAAATAATTTTATAAGGTCATTAAAATCATAATCTCTTAAAATCAAACTATTCTTTGACACATCCTCTTAACACCTTCATTATCCACTGCCAGTCTCTGCTGTTTATTCCAAACACATTTAGAAAAAATCAGAAACTAGAGTCCCTTCACAACCTGTTTGTGCAAAAACATATCCCTTTTGAAGAACTCAACATCTTTTTGACCTATTACCTGCAACATTTTTGTTTGCCTGCTGAGAACTCATACAGCAATGTACCCAACTTAATAACCTGATCACCCCAGACCAGCCTCCCCTGTGGGGTCAGTGTTTCAGGTGTTCTGATCTGCTGTTTATTCACCTATTTTCTGGCTCTACTATGCCATGATTTCCCACTGGAAAGCACGCTTAAGCATGGAAGCCTGCCCTTTTGCTTGCATTGAGCTATTCTGACTATGCTGTGCAGAAGCATCATTTAATAGGCACTTACTCAAACGCAGGCAAAGCAGGCAAGGCAGATCACTCAATTCTTCCCTTGACTGCTGTATGACCCTGTCAATATGTTGCTCTCCAGGCAGGGCACACAGAATAAGACACCTACAGAAGACCCGAGGAGGAGCCACAGCAGTTTGTCTGCTCCAGATAAAAATAAAACCAACTGTAGCAATACCCTTTGCAAAGTGCTGCTGACTGCACCACAGCCAGACTGAGGATTCAGCACTGAGATTAAAACACTGTCATTCTCTGTCATTATTAATTAATTTACTTTTAGTGCTGCTAAATATGTTGTACAAGGACAGCATGGCATGATGCTTTTTTGCCTGTGAGATCCTGCCTCGCTGCAAGCACTCGCAAACATTTCAGAGCACCAGTTTTAAACTGACCCCTCAAAAGAAAGACGGGGAGCCAGGCAAAGCTCGCCTGGTGGGGGAGCGCGGTGTTCCTTCAGGAGTGCAGCATGGATAAGTCCATATAAGGTTAATTTATTGTTTGAAATTTGTCAATATTATGTCAACAATAAATTCATACTATGGTTTAAACAAAGTCTTTTTTTGTTTTGGGAAGTAAACTCCTCTATGTTGCCTTTTTCTTTAGAGACCAAGGTAGAAATCAGGGATAAACCTGTGGTTTTCAGAGCAAATTCAGGCTAATCTAGCTGGAGTATTTATTCATTTATGTATAAGCAGTGTTTCTCAAAAAAAGTGTTACAACCCTGTGTTCCACAACACACAAATTATCAGAGAAAGACCAAAACAGCACACTAGCCAGATGTTTTGTCAGCCCAGCAAACCTTCACAAAACAGCTTTCCGTTCTGCCAACAGCAGCCACAGCTTTGGTTCCTTTCGTCACCCAACCAAAGCAACTCATCTCGGCAATTGTCGTTTGCTAATTAGTTTGAGTTACGCAATCATAACTGAGATTTTGGCAGCCTGTTCTGGAACAGATTTATTAATGATGATCAATTATGACCAGGTGGAATTCCTGACAGATGATTTTTTTTATTGTTACCTGACAATATATGGGAAGTCTTCAATTAGATAAATGCAGTTAACAAGCTGACCCTGCCATCTGCTGTCATTTCTGCTGCTGCTTCCACAGCTTAGTGCCTGCTCAGTCTCCCAGGTCACTCCCTTTCCTTCCGCTCAGTGCAGAATACAAATCTCTCTAATGAGCCAACGCAGTATTGAAGACCTGTCATTCAAGCTCTGCCTGGTTTCATCTAGCACAAGTGCTGAAAGCTTCACTTGCAAGATGGGCTGGTGATGTCTTCAATAAAAATAGCACTGAACCAGAAAAGGCTCGCTAAGAGAATTTGCAAAATCCGCGAAGTTTCCCAGTTCTCAAGCTAAATAAGTGTAGGGTTGGTGAGAATGATAAATAGCAATTTTGTTTTACAATTTGACATTTTAACTGTTTCTGTGTTCTTTACAGCGCTGCAGCTCACTGCAGGTAAGACAACTGTGTATAAATACCATGACAGCTAGTTGTAATACTCGACATACAAGTACATCACTGCTGCAGCAGTAAGGACACCAAATAAGAGAGGGCAGCATGCTGCAGTGCACATCCGTGTCCATACCTCGCCACATCCGAGGCGCGTGCAGAAGCACGCTTCCCACAGCAAGATGGAGCTCGCCCATTTTTTGTCCTTGCGTGTGGGTGTGAGGGGCCAGCAGCGAGCGGCCAGGCTGCGGAGCTCCTCCCGGCACCCCTGCTGCTCCGCCAGAGCTGTGCGGGAAGCTGCTTAATCCAGGTCCATTGAACTGCCTCTGGAAGCCCTGCTTTCCCCACGTGTCAGCTCCTTCTCCCTGCTAGCTCCGGTCCCCTCACCCATGCCAGCCACATAGCCTCCAGTAAGACCAGTGGGGATGGCCAGCACAGGTACGCCGCGGGATTCGCTTTGAAAAAGGAAACTGTTGCCAAGGTGGTACTTTTTCTGTCTAATCCATCTTGTGGTTACAAGACACTTCATGGAGAAATTGGTACAAGAGAGACATGGACGTACTGGAGAAAGTTCAATGAAGGGTCATGAAGATGATAAAGGGACTGGAGCATCTCTCCTGTGAGGAAAGGCTGCAAGAGCTGGGCCTGTTCAGCCTGGAGAAGAGAAGGCTCAGGGGGGATCTCATCAATGTATATCAATACCTGAAGGGAGGGTGTAAAGAGGACAGAGCCTGGCTCTTTTCAGTGCTGCCCAGTGACAGGACCAGAGGCAATGGGCACAAACTGAAACACAGAAGGCTCTGTCTGAACATCAGGGAACACTTTTTACTGTGAGAGTGACTGAGCACCGGCACAGGTTGCCCAGGAGATTGTGGAGTCTCCATCCTTGGAGATACTCCAAAGCCATCAGGACATGATCCTGGGCAACTGGCTCTAGGTAGCCCTGCATGAGCAGGGGGTTGGACCAGATGACCTCCAGAGGTGTCTGCCAGCCTCAACCATGCTGTGATTCTGTGAAATGATTCTTTGTGCCTTCAGCCAAGCAGATTTGGGCATGGGGGGAAGAGGAGCAGGAACTAAATACGTCTCTTAAAGAACAACATGTGAACCTCTGTCTCTCAGTGGCTATCCTTTCCCGTTCAGATACTTTTGGGGTGTTACAGCGAACATTGGAGGTGCTTGCGGGGTTGGCTTCATTCATAAACACAATCTGCTCCCTGGAGTGCTGTTGGCTCTTTTCTAGGATTGGGAAGCTATTTTTAATCTACATTCAAACAAGCAGTAAATTCACAATGTAGAACTGATCTTTAGCCTTTGAAGGTTTGGGATCAAGGGCTAGCTAGAGAACTTCTCTGAACATGACCACTTCTGAGCTAAGAGATCACATAGCACTGACCACAATCTTTTCCTGTCGTCTTCTTTCTTCTGTTCTACCCTTTCTCTGCACAGGATTGAGGAAAAAAACCCACAAAACCCATCTTCTCTAGGTACAAGAAGAATAACATCATTCAAACCTACATGGACACCACAGAAAACCACTCCCCAGCATTATCTCACACAGAGGGGAAAAACCCAGTAAAGTATGTGGTAAAAATCCAGCACTTCTCAAAAAGTAGCAAATACTCCAGAAGTCAAAATAGATCTTTATGACCTGAAAAACAATTTTCTCTCTTTTTCTCTCTGCTTGCTCCCCTATAGACCCTGCCCGCATGTTCAAAGCAGCAGGTTACGACTTGCTTTGATTTTTCTTGCTTATCATCATGCAGCTCAGGTTTTACAGCTATAAAAAACTCCACCGAATTGTAGCTTTAGGGGTATTGACAGGATGTGCTTCAGTTCTGAGACAGAACTTGGAGGGGGGACTGCAGATGCAGGAAGACTCTCCTTGGCAACATAAAAAGCCTCTGTCCAGCATGCACAATCTTCCTTTGCTGCACTTAATGGCCTGAGAAGAGCGCAGCACGGTAATGTTTGTTGCTTCATCTCCTAATGCACTAGCTGAAAACCAAATAGCTGAGTTTATTGATGTTTTGTTCATTGTAAAGTGTATTGTGGTCAGTGTTAGACTTTTATTTTCTTCAGACTGTTTTATTTTCTTCAGGTGGGACTAAATTCATTAGGTACCAGCTGCTTTCACCAACTCCTCTTGGACACATGCCAGTTTCTAAAAATGTCGATATGAACCTTTGCGTTCATTTTACTGGGTGTTGTATCACATCCCTGGATTTACTGCAGCACCGTATTTACAAAGGTCAACTGAATGTCTCAAAACCAAGCACAGCGGTTAGGCTGCAGCAGAGTCTGCTCCAGACAGCACACCTGCAGCAAGCCCTCCTCTTCCAACAGATGGCAAAAATGAGACTGGCATGGGAGTTCAAAGAGTGCAGGCAGCTGGCTCTACAGAGCTCTTTGCTTTGGCTCTACCAGAGCGTATTCAGAGTGTAAGGACAAATCATTGCACAAGATACATCCCTTTAATAGCAGCCGGCCGAAAGACCCCGAGCAATGGTCTCTCAAGTCATCTTAGGCTTAAAGTGTAGATTCAGCGTTTCATTGCTCCCTGTACAGGAGTAGTTTGTCTCCCTGTATCCCATGCTCACCAACCCTCTTAAAAAAAAAAAAAAAAGTGTATCTACCTGGCATTATTTTTTTCTGTGAAAAGAAGATCAGGAAACAAGGCAAAGGATTTCCATTTACAGGGTGTGCTGGGACTGAGTTTCACCCTTTAGCAAAGCTTAGTCCCTGCAGGACATTACCTACACCCCGCCTCCTGGTTTTCGTAATTTAGTTTAGTCCCTGTCCTTGAGCTATCGCTCTGTCTGTGAACACAAACTCCTACAGGTGCTCTACAGGTGCTCTACAGGTCAACTCCCCCCACAGCTTTTGTTCCGAAGGCCCTTGTGATCCTCCCCCCGGGAGCGGATGCGTGCCTGTGCTGCGTCCCCTTCGGGCCGCGCTTCTGAAATATTCCCCACGGGAAAGGTTGAAGCAGCTCCTCACTGACGGCCTTTCTTTTGAAAAGCCAGAGGAAACACTTCAAGGGAAGTCAGTGAGGTCAAGGAAAAACAGCAGCAATAGCAGTCTGTCACAAATAAGCAAGAAAGTAATGCAGAGAATCCCTCTGCAAAATAATTTGTAAGGAAATGGAATGAACTGAAATACACTAGTGGATCTAATACCAATAGCAAATCAATGATGTAAAACATTTAAATATATAACCAAAATTTCAACAGCTTATGAGCTATCAGAGCAGCTATTTCCTGTGAAATTTGAACATAGATTTGCTCCCTAAAGTACCAAGATGTTCATTGCAAAATACACTATCAATTATGCACCATGGGGTAAGAAGAAAAACAGTTTGGCAAAATCGGGGAAATATTTTAATATTTTGCAGGGCTTTGCGATTTAGAAACTCTTTGCCCTTGCAACTCATGGCAGTCAGTCTTCTCTGTCCTCTGGCATCTTTCCTCTGGTAAGCCACAGCAAAAGAAAAACCCCACTCCAAAGCCTTTCTAGAATAAAAAACCCCTGTATTTTGTCAGGACTTCCAGTTTCCCTTCTGCCCCCTTCAGCTCAACCAGCAGTTAAGCTGGTATAAAATCATGCTACAATAGCTTAAAGAAATATAGTTGATGCTTCAAGTTCAGCTAACATTTCAATTTCTCCCACTATTATTTTTCCTGGCTGGGTGAAAACACAGTTGGATTAATTATCTAGCCATCAGGGGTTTCACCTAAGTTTTATTTGTCCCCCCCCCCTTTTTTTTTTCCCCAACTGTTCACCTTCTTTTCCCTTCTTCTAACACAGTCTTCCTGAAATAAATACAAACCCAGCACCAGTCAATTAGAGAGGAGCTATGAACTGTATCCTTAACACAAGTTCTAACCTGGGTAAGTTTGCCCAGCCGTGCCTGGGAGGCTCATGTCATAGGCTCTGTCCCCACTGAAGTCTGCAAAGCCATCAGCCTGTCATTACAAGCACACCGAGTTCCTTACTGAGCAATCCAATTTTTTAAAATATTTAATGTTCTTTTTTCAGCAGCCTTATTTTACCACCCAGGAAGAGGCACTCCATCCTGATGCTTTGTGCACACGTGAGGTATGCAGCTCTAAACCTTTCATATTCCTAAGGGCTTGCATATTTTACCCGTTTAATCACAAGATTTTTTTGTTAATGTTATCCAAAGTAACTAATCATCTTAGTTTCTTATATGAAATATATGTCAAAAGCTGAATTAAAATGACAAGGAGAAGATAAAGACAAATTAAATGCATATGGAAAGGGCTTTCTCCTACAGAATCTGGTTCAAGGTCAGAATCTCAAGGGCTCCAGTGGCGAACATCCTTTCACACTGTCCCAGCAGATGGGGCTTTGCCCTTCAGCGAGCGTATGTCAAGGCTCTACCTGGATCACCGGAGTGTTGTGGGAAAACCCGGCTACCAACAGAGCTCTGGAGCAAAGAGCTGTGTCTGTCAGCACCTGGGGTTACTAATACAATGCTGCTACATGCCTCACTGACCACAGTTACACTCAAAACAAGAGGCTTTTCATCATTTATATCTCAGGCATTGACTCCTGCCTGTTGGTATCTTTTTGCTCAGTCACTGTGCTTCTTGCAGACGCTGTTGGACAATCTGTGAACAAGAAGAATGGTCAGGCAGGAGGGCAAGGTGCCACCTTCATACAGAAGAGACAATTTAGATGTAGCTACACCCTGTTCCATGTGAACAGGGCCATATCTGCACTACCCTGAAACCTTTACTATCAAGGGGTAACTTCAGCTTTGTGCTTCTTTCAGGACACAGGCTATTAGCTATGATCTGACTTGAGTCATCATGACAAATGAGTTCACTCACACTACAGAGGTATTAGCCCATCATGAGAACCGGTCTGAATTGCATCATTTCAAAGCCAGCCAGCCGAGTTTGCAGTTGCTTCTGTGGCACCCCAGAGGTACCAGCATCTCAAATGCAGTATTTGAATACAAGATCATCTCACCTATTACGCATATGTTGGCTAACATTCAAGCTGTTGAGTAGTAACAGCAACTTGTTCTCATAGGTCCTCCTATATGAGCTTCTGAATTACTCGCTGTCATGCAGAAAGTGATAAAACTACATTTATGAGTAATACATAAAATTCAAATGAGATCTTTATTTACATTAGGTTTTCAAGCGCTGGGTGTTGCAACATACATAACAAAATTTCATACTACATTTTTTATAGGAAATCAGGTTGAAAAGCTGATCTACAGAATCAATTTGTCAAAACTGGCTAAGCAGAAAATGTGTCAGCTCGGTTTTAGAGTACTCTGTCAATTTTACACCGTCTGCTATCGTTCAGAGTATTCCTGATGTCATGGTTATAAAAACAGAGCGCTCATGCAGGTTAATTTACAGCAAACTCTCCTAGTAAATTTTACATTCTTCACTTGTTCAGAAGAGCAGGTCAATACTCTCCACATTGTCTCACAAAGCAATTACGGATCCAAATAGGGAAAAAACTAGTTCCACCAGGAGATTTTTAACAGAAAGAAAACTGGATTTAGCAAGACAAGGAGTCAGAACTTTAATTCCATGACAAACTGAATTATAATCTCTCATTCTGTAGAAAACAAGTTGTACTGTAAAGACCAATCAAGTCCTTTTATTCCATATTAACGTTATGCGGCAACCAATATGAGTGTCCAGGTAAACAGAAACTTTGTGAAATGTTTTGCTGCAAAGCTGACTTCAGTAATGCACGCAAATGATAAAGTCACCAACTCTGCTCACTGCCAGAAATAAAAAAATGGCTTCAGGAACAAATAACACTGATTCACACTGTGCTCAAGCACTAGTCAACAAAATCTATTAAACTTACACCGGGGTGAAAAAAAAAAAAAATCAAAGCAGCTTTGTTATCTTACTTGTGACACCTTATTTAAATCTCAGGCATTACTTCTTTATATCAGCATAAATATGTAGCCTTCTACACCTTTTATGATGTGGTTACAGACACAAAAATGTTATAGCAGAAAGCAAGAGCTAGTTCAAGGAATTTCAGACTTTGAAATCAGCAAGATACAAAGCTAAAATTCATATGTTCCTTTTCAAGTTATGAATACTTTCACTAAAACATAAATATTTTAACATATATTAATTTTTTCTGACATTCAAAATTGTAAAGTCAATATGGCAGAATTATTGTTAAAAGCACATATTTACAAATATTCTTTTTTCCATACATAAAGTATTTGGCATAATTATAACAATCTTACTGCATACACAACTGTTTGCTTCTTTTTCACATAATGGTACACTCCTTATTAAAATTTACCAATTATGTACAAAAATACTTGAACATTTATTATAGAAAACCTCTATAACTACCATCAACAGCTTGTAACTGCTGAAGGTTTAATTGAGAGAATATAAAAAGTGGTCACTTTCTTCCAGTTAAACTATCAACAAATCAAACACAGCTAAAATCAACATGAGCTTCCCAACAAAAGAGGGAGAATATTTTTAACAGCATGATTTAAAATGCAGTTCACACATCTGTTCCCAAGCACATGTTAAACAGTCAGTAAAAGAAAGAGGATACAAAAAGTACATACAGAAGGTGCTTTTTTTTTTTTTCCCCTCCACATTCCTACGGCGTGGCATTAGCTTTCCAGAGCTCTTCAGATGCCAGTCACTAAAATACAACCTAAGGTCAAACACCATTCTCCTACAATAAAGATGATGGTGATGAACTCAAGCTAAAAAGCAAATCCAAAACCTGACTCCACTGGTATGTACGCATCCAGAGAGCTGTTCAGAATTTTTGCTAGGTTTTTACAGAATTATTAATGACGTTTGCAATTAGCTTTTGAAATTTATTGATCGATAATCAGTAATTTGTATTTTAAAAATTTGTTCATTTAGTCTATTGCCTTGGTACTAGTCAGTACTGATTCTTGTACACAAGCTAAATGAACAATTCATTTGTACCGATTTCATACACAGATTGTATTTTAGGGTGAACTTTCAAAAACAGCAGAGAGCCTCCACTAGCAAACTGCTAGCTTTTTAAAAAACAAAACCAAAACAACAAAAAACCCCATTAACTGGAAGAATAAAAGTAAATTGCACCTCAAAAAGAAAAGGATGTGTCAGGTACAGTAATACACTAATGGCACAATACCTTTCCAAGATTCACCAGAACGGTGCTGTATGCTGAATTAAATGCAGGTATTTTTCCACCTTAAAAATAACATAAACGAAGTGTGTGTTTCAAAAATTCCAAACCACATTCTTACAACAGTTCTCTGCAGTATAACTTGCATTATATCTCCGTTTTTCCACAGACTTTTGAAATGACCAACCTGTTCATCGGATAAGAGAAACAACTTTCAGCCTACTTGCAGAAACATCCTAGTCTACAGACTATGTTAGAAAGCGTGCATTTATCTCTAGTAGTAAAGATCCAGTCAGTATATTCTGCATTTTGTAAGAAGCATTCGGCTAACTCAGAAGAGAGTTGTAGGGTTTTAGATTTAATTTTTTAAATAAAGTACAAATAAAAGCATTTATCAGTATTCATCATCATGAAATTAAAAAAAGTCCTCTCATTCATGCTTCCTATAATATCTGGCAACCTAAATTAGTAATTTCATTTCAAATGTGCAACATAATATTAATAAGCATTTCAAAATTACTCAAAAGAAAACGCGGGCAAAATATTAAAGTGCCTAACTAAACGTGTTTTACCATTTTTAAAAAATACTATTTCTTAAACGGTAAAGAATTGGTTGCAATTAAATACAAAAGTGGCTTCTCATAGCTGAGAGACTTTGCGGGGCAGAGGCCTGGGCCGGGGAACCTGCTCAGTCCTCCTGCTGCTGTTTTCCAGATTGTTTGGCCGGACCAGCTGTGGCTTGGGCGGCAGCGCCGGCGGGTCCGTGGCGGGCGGGATGGAGAGGCTGTGAGGTAGAGGAACGGGGCGTTTCAAAGTCCGCTCGTACACGCTGTAAGGCGGCGGGGTTTTACTTTCTTTTCTCACAGGCTCCTCAGAAACACTGTAGCTTGGGACAGTCACTGTGGGTTCGCTGCCTTGGCTTTCAAAGCCTGACGTCTCTGATGTGCTACATCGGCTGAGCGAAGAGATGCCGCTGCTGTAACTCCCCGACAGCACCGGGGAGTTGGAGATGAGCCCCGAGGAATGATACTCCACTGGAGACGGTGTGAATGATTGCACAGACCCCTGCTCAAAAGAAAGGGCAGAAGAAGAATTTACCTGGAGTAGATAAGGGAGAGCGTTTCTGTGCTCAGCCTGAAAACATACAGAGATACAGCACATCGATTCTGAGGCTTGATAAATGTAAACGGTTGCGTCCCTGTTTAATTAAGATCCAGTGAGAAACCAATAAAAAGCTCACTTCAAGAGTGCCTAGGTACACCTTAAACAGTGCTCATGCCAGTAACTCATCTAAGTGGAAGTAAAACTGTATTTAAATGTTATCCTACTATCATAATACCCTGGAAAAATCTGGAAGCCTTTAAAATGAACCCTCAATTTTCCTAGCTTTAAGTGAAATGCGTAACGCGGCGCAGGGCATACCTAGTGGCGTCCTGCCCCCTAACGCCAATGCACAGGACTTGCATCCCAGTCGCTGCTGCTACTTCAGTCTCTCATGTCCCAAATTCATTTTCCAAAGCTTTTCCTCACAGTTTTAGTGCACCGTCACACAACGAAAAGTGCATTTACATCGCGGCATCGTTTCCGAGTGTGTCATAATACCAGGGTCGGAAGTGAAGTGCAGAGCAGATGCGAAGCTAATAGCCGCTGCCGGGCGCCAGCCTCCCTCAGCCCGCAGCTCCTGTTGCTATTCAGGGGCAGCAGCAGGAAGGCAGGAGGGGAGGCATCGCTGCTGCTGCTGCTGCAGCTGCAGACAGCATTTTGAACCGCAGTTGCTCCACCCTTCCTCTCCCCCGTCTCCCAAGCGTTCCTTGGCCACACCGTGCCGCTTGCACGAAACACAAAACACCACTGCGGGCCCCGGGGACAAGGGTCCAACGGAGGGCAAAGGTTGCAAATGGCTGCACCAGCAGCCTCGCAGGTCTGTGGGGGAAGGTGAGGGACGGGGAGCTGAGGGCCCAAGCGGCAACAACAGTGCTGACAGAAGAATAAAAGGCAGGGACAGTAAAGCCCTACCTAAAAACACTGAGCAGTCCTACTCTAGTGAAGCAATTTCAACTGAAAACTGTAAAAGGTTAGACCATACTTTGCAAGTTGAAAAGTTTTTGCAACATATCTAATTTTGACTGGAGCCATCTGAGACAGTCTGGACTTCATGGTCTCAAGCACAGGCTAAAAAAGGGATAGAGGAATTGCATCAAAGACAATTTTCTCACCCCAGTTCTTGTTAGACTGGTTGGCGCTCAGCTGCTCAGCTCGAGGTGAGAGTGTGAGCCATGCAACAAAGGGTGGGGAGGGGAGGGAAAGGAGAGGGGCAGGGGTGTACAGAGCTGGCTGCACTGACTTTATGCTGTTGAGATAATTTTAGTTATCCATCTAGGACTGGATCCACAGTGCACTGAAAGCAATGGAAAAAAATCTTCATTTACATCAGTGGGTTTTGTACTAAGATGGCCTTCTCTGGTAGCACATAACAGTTGGAACAAAGGCTAAAAATTGAGCCCTGTATATGGCTAGGGAAAAGCAGAGCAAGTGTTATTTAAAGCTCAATACACGTCGAAGACATTTCAGACATTGCGACGAACCTGTTTAACTACTTGTTTCAGTTCAGGTTCCATTCCTCTGCACGTGAGGAGGCTGCAGCTGCACTCCTACTCCCACAAACGTCCAGGGTCAAGGTTTTCAAATAAATGATGTAATTGGTTCAAGTTCCAAGAATGCTTGGCACTTGGATTAAGTGACCATAGATAAGATTTAGGATGTTTGCTTTTGTCATTCAGAACATGAGCAAATACGTGTAAAACCTGCCTGCTTCAATTTAGGAGCTGAGCAGGGGTAAGCACTTGGTTCCTGACAGCAGTGCGGACTGCTTGTACCGGTAGTAACAGTCTAGACACTAAAACAGTCTGGAAATTCATGGATGCTCAAAGTGAGATCCAGCAACTCTCAGAATTATTCTGGGCCAGCATTCCTCTCCCAAGCGGCAATCCAGACTTTGGCTGTAAAATGCTTAAATTCTGTCCAGGCCTTTAGAAGAAAATATTAGGACAAGCTTCAAACATCTCTATGAATGATCAGTACCGAGTCCTTTCAGGAAAAAAAGAAGAGTCGCTCACCTCTTGTACAAGATCCTAACGCTCTGAAGAGCTTCCTAGTAAGCAGTTAGTGTGAAACCTGGGATCGGTGCTCACTTCAGCAGAAGGTACACTACGGTAATAGGACTGGGGTACTCGGATGAGCAACACAATTGCTCTGTGTTGAACCTGGACCACTGTGCAGCCACAAGTAGAAATGTTACAGGCTCACGGGATGACAAATGGGACAATGACTGTGGACTTGTGATTAGGGACCTCAAGGGGAAAGGAGGCATTTTGGGGCGCCACTTTCTTCCTCCTCAGGAGATGTGTACCTCTGCAGCTTTAGTTAGGCATTGGGTAGCTGAGGGATCACTTCGGCAGGGCTGCTTCCCTCTGCCCTCGCAACAGAGTGCCTGAAGCACCAGTCATGCTCCTTTCTATTTGCTCTTCTTCCAGGTTGTTGACCCTCATATTTCTAACTGCAGAATTATCTCTGCTTCAAAGAGGCTATTCCTGAGACTAATGTGCAGTCTTTCAATACTGAGGTTTGCCTGGAATATGCAGGCTGCGTGTTCATGTCCTCCAGTGCTGTGGAAGACACAGATTTTCTGGTCAAGTTTTCCAACAAATAAGCTGTTTTGCAACAAGCGGGTTCGGACACATTCAAATATCTTGAAATAGAAATGAAACCTGCTCGGTTTAGCCTGGATCCCCAGTTGCTATGGGTGTTTAACTGCCCCAGAAGAACCAATGCTTATTCACAGCCTGTGCTTAATGTTTCCTACTGGCAGGCTTCAAACTACTTCCAACTTCTTACACAACCTCCCTGGATCGTTCTGCAGAGGAAATGGATATTAAAATGACTGAAGCAGGGATTACTCTCTAACACACCCTCTAATCCAACAGCTCTGGATGCTGGAGGAGTAAGAGGAATGGGCTGCACAACAGGTTCTCCTTAACTGGCATCTCCCCTTTTGCCACTGTTGGAGACACAATTCTGGACCAGGTGGACCATCGGGTACCTCTTACATTTATTTCTTACGCTCCCTTCTGTCCACTGACTCAGGTGAGCTTGATTATCCATGTAGGTGAGAAGCCTAATATTGAGAGGCTAAAGATTCTGAAGATTAGGTTTCTTGCCTGCAGTTTTGAAAATCTTCAGAGCTGCTGTAATTGTTATGGCTACTTACTCTTGTGAATGGTTTTTGTATAGGCATATGATAATAAAAGGAAAACATAATATAATCCCAAATAATGTATATTATTTATGTCTATTAATAATGTATATTAAATATATACTATCTACCCCACAACACGTATGACCCGTCCCACAAAGGCAATTCACTGCAATAAGACAGTACCTTCATTGGTGATCTGCCAGCAGGAGAAGGGGAAACGGAGGCTATGTGTCTTGCTGGTGATGCTGTAAAGTCAGAAAGATTTCAGTGCACTCTTGACATTACAATTTTCACTAAGAAATCTTTTTAAGTGGATAGGAGATCATTCGATACACAAACATTATCTCTGGTGCCCTCTAGGTACTTGTCCGATGGCTGCAAATAGTTTTAGAGATTTTATTTTACTTTGTTCTCAGCATTATCTTGCAGTACAACCAATGAAGTATAAGAAATTTCTGCATTCATCTTCTCTGACAAATTTTATATCTCTGTAAATTGGTTTATATCCTACCAAATGATAACAGAATTCAAAAAAAGTCAGTATAATAACTTTTCCCCTCAAATAAGAAAAAAGACAATACATAATGTACTTATATCAAACATTTACTTGTAAATATACTGTAAACATGCCTGGACATACTTTGAGGCATAAGTCTAAAACACAAAAAGTGTCTTCACTCCCTTGAGAACAATTATATTTATAGTATCACTTAAGCAGCTTGTCCTTTAAATGGAAATTAATCTTTTGAAAGGCAAATTGATTATAGTAACAGAACTCATGTACTTCATTGATTGCTGTGCATTTTCTGGCCAGTAAGGTTCTTTGTGGTTAACGATAATTTCTGATTGCTTAGCTCCAATTATCATAAGATCAAAAGATTAAATTTGGTCATCCTCCCTAGCACCAGCATGAACTGTCTGAAACTACTCAGTCATTAAGTGAAGGGGCAGAGTATTGGAAACAGAATGCTACAGAGAACATTAACGAGATGAAAATACCTGCGGAGGCAGTTCTACAGTGTCGTAGAACTGTAATGTAATGTACATGTAAGTAATCAAATAATAAATTAACCTGCCCAAGAAGTTAAACATTAATCAGAGTGGAAAGAATCTAAGCCCTCAAGTAAATAATTTTTTTACTGGAGCTTAGCCTGAAATGTCCATTAACTCACCAGTCTGTGCAGGTCTTGGTGGTACAGGAGGAGATATAAGCTTTCCACTTTCTGATGTGTTTCTGGCTTCCTTCCCACTGTCCAGGCTCCAGCTGCTGGGGGTGGTATTTACAGCTGGAAGAGAATGAAAAAGCTGGCATAGGCATCAACACTTCTAGCTCTCTGACTTGCCTTTATCCATGAGTGTAAAAATACACAGAGTGAAAACGTTAAACAACTTAACAAGCGTGCCTGAAAAGCTCTCATGATTACATCAGCATTTGAAAAGCTCTTAAATAATGGCTGTCAATCTCCTGGTTGCCTGATGTATGCATCTGGCCCTCAGGTCAGTTTGCAATTGTACAGCAGTTGGGACCATCAACAACAGTAGCAGCTGAGATAGCACTCTGGCGCACTGCAAATCCAGCCACAAAGGGAGATAAGCTTGAAGCCTGTTAATATAATCAGTTTATCTTTGCACCAGACTCCTATTTAGAGGTTTCTAGGCAGAGGGGAACAGACTATTCATAAATTGTTTCCATTAACTCATTTTATATACAGAAGGGACTAGAGAAAGGAACTCGCCAAATTCCAATCAACCTCCCTCAGAAAGCTTTCCGTGCTAACAGTCTTTTGTTGCCTGCATAGGCTACAAATTCAGAATTGAAAGAAGGTGGAAAGAAGGGCACAAAATGAAGGGAGTAAAAATTGGAAGAAATGAAAGCGTCTGGGGGGGGCGGGGCAGGGAAATCAAATGAAGAAATTATTGTGGACTGAGAAAATTTATATACACTGTTTGTATCCATGGTCAAGGATGTCTACTTGATCATGTAAATTGACTATCACCTTGACATGCATAAAATTGGCTGTTGTGTTTGTCTGTGTTACCTTTACCAAATTCCATAACTTTAACTGAATGATCCCGTAAGGCCTGGAAGAGCTTCCTTAATAGAACTGGATTATGTCATGTTATCAAGGAGCCACCAATATTGGAAAGAAGTCAGATAGACAGAAAGACAGGGCATTTAACATGGACAGGACAAAAGCTAACTTAAAACCCACAATTTTTCTTACACATCCTGTAAAAAAGTGGAAAAAACCTGCTTCAAACCTCTCCCTTCCCCCCAAAACCCCCCACCAAACCCCCCACCTTCAAAGCTTCAAACCTCTTGCCTTGCCATGACAGTTTCCTCCTTCTGTGCTTGTTTCATAGTGGTGAGTAGAGAACCACATGCAAGAACTCTGCGCTCATTTACAAAGATGAAATGAAAAGCAAAGTATTGTTGCTAACTGATGGCATCAATTATTGCTATTATAGCAACACCAAGGGCTCTCAGGACTGCAGTCCCACCACACCAGTATATACCAGACTTAATACAAGAAGTACAGTAAAAATAATATTGGTTTCATATCTGTAACAATATCATTACAGTATAATTGCACATTAGTGGACCCTGAGAACAGTGCACAGAATAATCTCTTTTCTAGAGGATCATTTTGCTTTTTTATTGCCAAAATATGCAATGCAGTGTTTGCTTTTTATTGTAGGCTGTCACCTAGCATTATGGTTTTGCCCTCATCCTAAAAATGACTTGGCACCAGACCTAGGTACTTCAAATGCCTGAATCTCTTGACAAGCCAATTTTTTCTTTTAAGTCATCCAAGCAGTCAGTTCTTTGGACTGCTAAAGTCTCCAGGAGAGAATATTTTATTTTAACAATTCTGTAATGTACTTGGCTGCATAGGCCCGTGGAAAAGTTTTGCCATTTCCATGTTAAATTATTTCATATGTTTTTCAGCCCTGTGAAAAATTCCACACTTGAACTTTCATAAAAACTTGGACACAAAAATACGTATAAAAATCAGCCCTTATTGATGAAAATCTGATTCCTGGTCAGTTCTTGTTACAGTATATTCTTAAAATACTTGTTTTCAATATCCTGTTTTACTGTATCCTTTATTCAGGGTACCAGAAAGGGCAGTGCATAATGAAATGATGGAGCATATTATGGATGTGGAACACATAATGAAATCATGGCACAATAACTGTGCCAACAGTACTAAATTTCCCCATGTGCAAAATTATAAAAGGCAATATTTTGTCTATGGAAATTCATAGGTTTCTCATTTACTCTAATTAAAAAAAAAAAAAACCCACAAATGGATCTTTTCTCTCCCATCAAAGTGTAACCAAAAGCACAGTGACTTATATTTGGTAAAGAGGACTTGCAAGTACCAAAGTTCAGGACTCTCTCCATCTCTTCAGCTTCTCTCTGCCCCAGTCTCCAGAAGTTCATCTCCAGGGTTCATCACCCCATATGTCTCTCTTGAGAAGCAGAAAGGACAGCTCTCACAGGCAGCCTGCTGCAACCTGCTGCTCCATCACCCCTTTCTGCACGCTTCTGGGCCCTTCTGAGTGCAACACTCAGTTCAAACAAACACCATGTTCCCCCCTTTTTGGCAAAGTGTTTTGAAACTTAGAGTGTTAGCATAATTTAGTTAGTTAGAATATTTTGAAACTTGGAGACGACAGTATGTGCTCAAAAGAATTACCATTCTACAGGAATATGACAAATTAATTATATTTTCATTGCTTCCAAGACTGGCATGGTGCAGCATTTCCACTCACCTTTGTCAGGGCCAGGCAGATTGGAATCACTTCGTGGCAAAGCACCATCTCCAATATGATTAAACAGCATTCTCTGTAAATTGAGAACAGCATGGTTTATGCATAGTTGCTGTTGTATTTCAGTAGCCTTTAAGAAAACAAATATCTTTTTGTTATTATCCCCACCACACAGGTCTACTTTGGAGGTAGAGTGATAAACATCACCTAAGAACATAAATAGTTTAATAAAAATATGTGCATACAAACAGGGAGTAGACTAGTTTTCTGAAAACTGTACACACTGCAAGCAGGGGGAGGATTATTACGTACTGAGTTCTGACAGTTTCCAGCTCCCTAAAAAACAAAATAAGGCTCATTCCTCAAGTGGTATCTTTATAGATTACTAAGCAAGTGCAGGGATAGATTTGCAATAATTTCATTCCAGAATCAGGATCTGAACAAGGTGTAATGTTTGACAATATTCAAGTTATGGCTGTTATCTTAGGAGAGCACTGTGTATTATTTCCAACTCTGACTCTTTTGGTAGCAGTATTTTTACTTCTCTTGTGCATAAGAGCTGACCCATAAAGTGTGTTTGTCTTTCCTTTTCTGAATATTCATTTTTAAAAAAAATCACAGTAAATTTACGAAACAATTTTAAAATTCCACTAGTTACTTCTTTTGGCATCATTCAAATAATCTGTGGGTCACTAGTTTATCTTGATAGCAGATGTAAACAGCATACAGTTAATCCCACAAGTAATTCAGATGTACTTTCCAAAGGAAATGAGAACAGATAAACTTTACTTTCTGCCCCCCCCCCCTTTTTTTTTAAAGCAAGATTAGACAATCAGTGAAAACCAAATCAAATCCTATTCTTGTATGTCCTTCCAGTGTTCACAGAGGACCATGCCGAGTCAGCGAGGCACTATGCTGTGGTTCCACAAGATGGCAAACCCAGCTGCAAAGTAATCATCATTGATCTAACATGTTGCAGCTCCATGTTACAAAGTGAGGAACAAATACTTGGCCAATTCAACTTGACTTAAAACATCTCAGAGAGAATGCTTTGGTAGACTTTGAGCTACACTAGATTTATCTATGCTGTACTAGAGTCATACTGGATTAGGTAATACCTGTTTTCCTGGAGTTACCATTAAACTGAGGTGGTGTAACTACATGTGTACTCTAATGTGACACAAAATGAGATCATATGTTCCTGCCTGGCCTGGATTGAATGTTCACTGCCTAGTGAGTCTGCAGTGGGCAAGTGTTGAAGTCTGGTTTCTGTTGTGAAGCTAAAGAGCAAAGGCTGAAAAAGCAACTGAAATTGGAGGAGATAGAGACAAAAGCTGAATGAAATACAGAGAAACGAGGACATACTAAAATAATGAAATATAAAACCATATGGAAGAACAAGAGCAATCACACAGGATGTTTAATGAGATGCAAAAAAACCCAAAAGCGTGAAATCCAAAAAGCTCCATTAGGAAGAATAATAGTGCAAAAACTAAGGAGGCTTGTTGACCAGTCAATGACAGCAGGCATTCCTCTTCAGAGTATGGGAAGAGCTGGAGAGACACTGTACAATTGCTCAGCCAGAGGTCAGAAAGCAAGCACAAATGGATGTTGACTGAAAACGGCTGTACATAGATAACCTTGAGCATCAATTTCAATGAGGGAAGCGAATGCAGTACTGCTGTGGTCTTGTTCCATGAAGTCCATCAAACTTCCTTAAATGAGGTAGCTATGGCCTGAAAGGACTTGATTTGGACCTGAAGTGCAGGAATTTGCCTGTGTATCTCATCTTTCCTGGTTGAAAAACTATTGTGAAAATTGCATTCATTAAGCCGTAACAAAGATGTTCATAAATGGATGGTCCTTTCCTCATTAACTTAGTGTGAAGCTCCAACCAAGACTGTTGAAGTTAACTGGTGTTAGAATAAAAATAGAAAGGACAAGGAACAGTTTGAGCATCTGAATTCTAATGAGAGTTGAAGGTATCTCTTAAGATATCTCCTTACAATTGTCCTGAGAATTTCTTTTCGTCTTCTTAATCAGAAGGCAGAGAATCAGAATTTTGTTTCTGACCACAGTCCATTTTTACTGCTCGGGGAACAGAGCACCAGAGAAAGAAATTGCACCTTTCCCCAGAAAGATATATCCTCATTTATGGTTATGCGGGCAGAAAGAAACTGTCAGACCTTCTCACCTTTGAAACGTACTTCACTGTATGAGCAAGTTAATTTTCTACTTACCCTCTCTTGGGACACTGAGGGTAGAGACAGATTGGGAGATTTTCCTGCCGGGCGAGTCTCAGAGAGAGTGGAGACTGGGCCTACGAGCTCCTCAGCCTCCCTTATCGAATCTCGGGTAGAGTGGGGGATAGAAGTCGCATTCCACTTGGCAAAGCAAGAGTTTGCATTCTGGGAGCAAAAATGGCATAATTTTTTCTTTGCGGCAAACTGTAAAACCGCTTTACTTAAAGAACATCTCCTGGTCTTTCCTGTATGTTGGTTTGGCTCCACTACCACTGAGAAAGTGCCCAGTAGATGTATCAGTAAGTAGTTCCTAAGAACTGCCCTTAGGTCTGGCTAAGCTTCAGTATTACTTCTTAAGTCCTCAGGTAACAGCATGAGGACTTAAACAGAAAAGAGGAAAAAATTAAATGAAGAGCCAATTCAATAACTGAAGAAGCAAGGGACAAGAATACAGCTAACGAGAAACCAACAAATCATTCCTAAAATAAAGGATCCTGGACTAGCAAGTTTTTTTATCAGAGGCAAAATTTCTGGTGGAAATGAGAGTGTTGAGAGGAGGGCCTTTCACGCTGTACTTATGTTCTTGTCTTTCTCAGCTTCAGCAAGAGGTGCATTGTGTGATGGCACGGATTAAAACAGCAACTGTGTTAAAGGAAAGCACTTTAGGAAAGTAGGTCCATTAAGAAGAAAAGACGAAATAAGGATTCAAAATTGGCCAGCTCACCAAGCTCATTTTGCATTTCAGATAACTCAAAAGATAAAAATTTCATACAGACCTATGTAACAGCAATTTTAAAGTAAGAACACAACTCATTCTTTTCTCTGGAGTAACAAAATGTCTATCTTTCTTTTCTGAAACTACATTGAAAAATAGGAATTGCCACATGGAGTGGGTTATTATCTCACAGTGGCTAGGATTAGCTATTTCAGAAGAAATAAAGGGGAGGTCAACACGCACAACTGCCATGATAACAGTTCTTCTTTCCTTCTTCCCTAGATTGAACAAATGCTGCTGTTTCACACAAGCAGGCTGTGTCATCTGGTTAAGAGTTTACATCTCTCTCTCACTGCAGTGAGTAAATATCAAAAAACAGATCTAAACCTAGACAAAGCAAGCAGTGTATTCTATTTGGATCTCTTTCATGTAAAGTATTTTAAAGTATTAGCTTATAAAAACAAAACAAAAAAACCTTGAAAATTAACAGCAGTGAGCAGTCACTGAATCTGCTCGAAGATCAACAAGCACCTTTATCATCATCTTAGCTACTTGTGTTCAGAGGACTCTCAACGAGCTTCCTACCTGCGACGTTTCCGAAGGAGTAGGGTAGATGGCACTGCAGGGCCTCTCTCTGGGGGACAGGCAGGAGTTTTCTCGGGAATGCTTATGTTTGTCAGACAACAGAGGAGAGGCTAGAATATAAACGTGTCAAGTGAGTAAATTCATGCAGTGAAGCTTAGACATTTCTATTCTATACTTATGACAAAGAAATCCTCTGTCCCCAATAATTCATATTCCTCAAACAATTGGCTAAATTTGATGTCTGACCAGTGATATCATGCAGAAATTCAGCTGTATAATATATCAAGAATTATTTAATATGGTTTACCACAGGAGACGAGCACTGACCTCTGGCACTGGATGGAGCAGAACTGGTCACATTAGGTGAAGCAGAATGAGTAGAACTCAGGCTTGAGGTAGACGGACTAGGCTGCATGTAGAAGAGAAGCTGTTGTTACCACATCACACTTACTGGTTTGGAAAACAAAAATTTGTAACATACTTTTCACTAAAACAAAGAACTTCTAATCTGTTAGACTAGTTTCTCATTATTTCAAAATAGCAAATCAGTATAAAGAGCATTAATGTAACTACACAAAGATGTAGCAAAATATCAAATAAATAGAAAGGTAATTAATATATTAAAATAATTACATCACAACTGTGACAACTGGACAGAAAAGTCTTTGTAAGGTCAGATGACTTCACATCAGAGTGCATTGCTGCTTATTACTTTTGTAAAAAATTCATGCTCTAAGTTAAAGAAGAAGAAACAGTTACATAAAAAATTGTTCATTCTAAGTTAAGGAAGTTAACTACCCATTTAAAGATTTGTTTTTTAAAAGAAGTATCAGCCATAACTTTGAGATTTCCGAATGAAATAATAGAAGCATTAATTTAGTAAATAGCCTTGTAAGAAAGATTCTGTTTAGTTTGAAGAATGACAATAATTTGTACCTGCATGTTAAAAACTTCATCGGAGCTTTCTGATTGCCCAGTGATATTGCTGACTTCAGCAGAAGCTTGGGATGACAGTGATGAGGATGAATACCGATTGACAGCTGGGTAACTCAAGGGACTATTACAAGAATAATGAAATACAAAATGGTTAACTCTAGTTGCCAATCATAATTTTTCATGTGAAAACAGCACATGTTTATTAATCTCCACAGTTTAATTTGGATGGGGGGGGGGGAGAGAGAGAATGAATATATATATCTCAGCTATTCATGACTGAAGATACTTCAGGTGGACCATACGAGGAAGCGTGCACACAATAAAAGTATTTTATGGGTCATCTTCTGTGAGTAACAAAATCTATCAAGTTCTGATACTTTAACTTGCCTGCGTCGTGGTATCACCCTGGCACCATCAGGGCTCATAGAAACAGGTATGGAATTTCGGCATACACGAGGACTTCCATTTGGGAAATGAACAGGGCTAGCTTGTACACAGGCAGAAAATTCCTGGCAAGTTGTTAAAAGGAGATTAATTAAAATGAACATAATACCATTAAGCATTTTGTAAGATACAGATAGTAATTTGAATAGTTATATCTGCATTTTGGATCAGCTTCATCATTAGTAAGAAAAATATTTTAACTTTTCGCTGATGATACTTTCCCTTTAGTAACATGTGACTATTTTTCTCTGCACTGTATGGAAAGTTTATTAACTTTCTCTTCGCTTTGTGGTACTGTAAGAATGCTACAAGATGTAATGTGGACTAACAACCAAAAGATGTCACTATTAGTTGCTTAGGAAAATTAAACAACCCTTACTACAGCTAAACAGTCTCCTGGTTTATCCATGCACCTGCTCACGTACCTGTATTCCCAAGCTTGACTTCATCACAAAGAACTGATCCACCAGCTTTTTGTGCAACGGCCTCATGTCCTGCGGCACCACCTTCTCGTGCACCGCCAAGCCAAATTCTAGAATCTGGGCCTGCAGAAGAGACAGGAGGAAAGAGGGGAAAAGTGTATTTTTGATCCTTTTTTTTTTTTTTTTTAAGCTTTGATCATCAATTAGGACGCTAATCAAAAAAATCCAACAAAACGCACGTTGTATTAAAAGCATCTATCTAAACCCCTGACAGACCTGTAATCAAACAAGGCCTAAGACCAAAAGCAGTAATACACAAGAGGATTTATGCCTCTTCCCATTTTACTATTCAATTTTCCCAAAGATTTGGCCTATGCGAATTCAACTGTAATATAAAACCCACTAGGGATAATGTAGTGAAAAATCTGACTAAATTGCAACTTTACAAAGGAGCAGTTCTAAACCCTAAATGAAAGCTGTTTTCTACAAGAACAGTTATAAAAAGCATGAAACAACAGCAATGGCCACATCCACCAGAGACCCTGTAATATATTTTCAATGAAGTCCATGGTTCCCTATCCTATTCCAACTCCCCAGAGACCTCAGTAAGTGGTGGCTTTACGTATATTCTTGATGCAAGGCATGACAGGCTTCAGAATAACATTGCTAAAACTCTAATCTTGCTCAAATTTGGTCACAGGCATTTAAAATACTGAATTCGTTACATGAGGAATCAGATAAACTCAAATTTAAAAACAAAATAGCTATGCTATGCTGTAATATCTTTGGATGAGAGCTAGTAGCTGACGTTTTCAGGCAGGCTGCGAGCGGGCACGCAGCTGCGCAGCATCGCTGACCCGAGGTCAGGACTGCAGCACATCCATCCGCACACACAGCCATCCCGGCCCTTCTGAACGCTCCGCGTTTTCTGTTAAATCATCTGTGGGTGCCAGACGGGGTTTAACTGCTATCGCTTGGAATTCACGTTTTTGTCATAGAAAGTTATTAACTCCAGTTTTAAATTGTAAGGGTTAGTGAGATTTAACTATAGCTTGAAAAACCCGAAACTGCAATGTAAATTACTATAAGTTATCTAGACGAAATTACAGTGAGCTCAGTGAACCTATTCTGATTTATGCTGTCTGAGGATCTGTCCTTCGGCTGATCTGACCAAAAGATACTACAATGCTGACAAAAAATGGAATTTCCATCTTGCCAAATTCCAATACTCTGACCTCTTTATCCCAAGCTGGCAATAAAATTTGAAATTTCAACATGCTGCATAGAACAAAGATAGGTAAATGTCAGTCAAAAAAGCTGAAATACTTAGTAAGATCATTTGACCAAAACAATTGTTTTCAGCATTTCCAAATGGAGACCCTTCATATTTGAGGCTGGTAGGTCATTGTCTTATAAATAAATGAAGAAATAATACAAAAATCATATAATGCATAGAATACTCACCTGTTTAATTTAATCACTTGGTGTTTATTTTACTACCTACCTACTTTGGCAACTGTTATTAGATATCTTCCACTGTAGTAGGATTTTTGGGTTTTTTTGCTCTTATGCTAAACCTTGTAGTGAAAATGTTTGTTCTGTAGTACTGGTAAAATACGTAATACAAATATTTGCTGAAGCCATCAAATGTTTCAATGAGATAATGTTTATTCTGTAGTAGTGGTAAAATATGTTGTGCAAATATTTGCAGATGAGCATCACAAGTGCCTCTCATTCAACCTTTAATTTAGAATAGTTCAAAGTGATTAAGATGATAATGATGAAAAGGACCAGGGAAAAAATATTAACATGACGCAGAAACCTGCTTGTATAGGAAGTTACTGTCTACTTGGAATCTAATTCAGAAAATACTGAAGACCACTGGGCAATTATTAACCTCTGAAACTTTATATTTTATTTTGGGACACTTTTAGCTAGAACAGCTGAGCAGGCCACCTAGTCAGTCTTTTCCCCACTTTACCTGCTCGAGCATCAGCTCTCTCAAGCGTGTGATCTTCTCTCCATCCTCTGGGTGGTTCAAGATGTATTCTTTGACAAAGAATGCCTAAGCAGAATAAAATCACAAAGTAACATAAAGTGAGTAAAAACACATCACTTTTTTTTTTTTAAACAAGTTTCTAGATGATATTTTCAAAACAAAAGCTCCTTTCTACTGCAATAGAGGATAATAAATGCTAAATAATTAATTATTCACATATGCGTTGGTGGAGACTATGGCAAATAAAATGTAGCCACTCTTGAGTGCAATTTACCAGTTGTTCAATATCCAGGACAGATCCTGAATGAAATTTGGAAACCTGCAAATCAGAGTTGAAACAAAACACAGGTCACCTGAACTAAATATCTCTTCCCCATTAATTGTGACATAGGAATTTCAAATAATTACGAAGAGTTAGATTTTCTTCTCTTTTCATACTAGGAGCTTCATTACTCCTTAAATATAAAGATATCTTAAGAACAGTGTGGAACTGTATGCTATTATATGTATTGGAACTGTGACATTATCTTCTTATTCACTCTTAATATAATGTTTTAAAGAATTCACAGTGACATTGATGTCAAAAAGCCACACTTTTTACTTCAGGAGCATCTGATCAACATCCAGGTGTGTTCTTGAGCTTACATGACTTTGCACCCCATCTCCAATGCTCAAATTGTACCGGTTATAGTACCACAAAGTCATTTTACCCACCAGCAATGGCCTGGACATAGCACTCCCCTGTTTGTTCATGATTGCATCATTCTTAACATGGCAACTATCCTACCCTGCAAGGGGATTGTATCGAATTTACAACAATTCTTGACACTATTTTGTAAAGAAAATGCCCAGCTGCTCATTTGAGAGACTTCTAGACCTTCTCAAAAATGCATTTGTCACAGAAAGTGTCGTATGCATACCTATACATACACATGGTTTTCTATCCATGGAGTTGAGAGGATAATAGTGGCTGCTCTGTGCTGCATTCTCCTTTTGCACCTGTCTTAGCATTTCCCCCATATACTTCTTACAAGGTTCTCCATCCAACTTCAGCTGTTAAAATCTTTGCTATGCAGAATCATTTGTAAATATGGGGAGCAGTGGATCTGGAGATAAATATACTCCTTCCTCTGATTCAGTTCCAAAATTTCATGCTGTGACAACCTATAACAAGGAGGTGCTGAGACCTATCTAGAAAATGCTGATACTGTAATGAAGAACATTTATTTCACATGGTCGTTTCACTGCAGATAAGTAGAATTATAGGAATTCAAGTTTAAATTGTTAAAAGGCGCCCTCTGATACTTGCTAAAATCCCAAATCCCAAACTTCTGCCAGCTGATGTTTTTTTCCCTCAGCTGCAAGCTTAATGTTCTTTCAATATCAAGCAGGTGGTGTCCCAGTGGTTTCGGGCTGAGATTTATACAGATCTGTAATATGAGTCAGAGACATAATAATCTAACTTCAAACAAAATCACCAGTACTTTGGGGGGGGGGAATCAGAATTAGACTAAATCCAGTAACATTCTTGGAACAGGTGGTTTCCAATAATTAATCATGAAAGTGCCTCTACTCTTCCAGCACATGTAAAGGAGCTAAAAGAAATGTAAGTTACAGTACAAACTCCCGTTTGAGAGGTGTTAGTTGGCACAAAACACACTCTTCATGCTTTTCCAGCAGTGTTCAGAAAAAATTTTTTAAAAATCAGTGGTTCAGTCTACAGCCATTTTTTGGCACACATGAAGGTGCTGCATAATAACTACTACTTCTGCAGATTTTCCTGGAATCTGTTCCTGTATTGAAACCAGTGAAAGTGTAGCTTTAACACCTGCAATACTGGCCAAAGTGTTGAATAATTAGAGATAGGTGCTTTTTAATCCCATCAGGAGAGGAGAGAAAAAAGGGGGAGGGGGGAAAGAAGGGCAGAATCAAGAAGGCAGCAGCTGGCCAAAGGACTTTATTTGCTGGGTCTTAACACTTCTTAAAGCTTGGAAGTTGCCTGAAGGGAAGGAGGACACCTGTAAAGACATGGTCATGCTTACCTCAAGACCACACGCTCCAAGACTGACTGAGTTTTGAGCTTTGTACAGGGCAGAAGGCAAAAGCAAGTGAAACATATAGGCAGAGAAAAGCATTGACAGAGGAGAGGAAAAGAAGGAAGGTAGAAGATAAGAAGTGGCAAACCAGCAGGAAGACTATTATAAAGACTATAGTCTTTATAAATAGAAGACTATTTTGCAAAGAGAATGAGGGTGAAATAGAAAAAAAAAATCTCACAACTATTGCTATCAGTTTTGGTGTTTACAACACAAATTGGTGAAAAGTCCTATTTTAGATATATAGCAAGAGAGAGAGGGAGAGAACAGAAGGGAATCGAAACATGACGACTGTCTAGGAGATCAAGAATTGCAGCTAAGAACAATAAGAAAGGAGCAAGCTAGAACCTTTAATATGCTTGCGAAGAATGCAAAGCTACGCAGAGACACCGAGCTAGCTCTGACACTGCTAATTTAAACCAGACATAGCTCTGACATGACTGTATTTCTCAAGGGACTCCCTTTGTGGTGCTTTACTATGCTAAACAGTTTTGGAGCTGTTGTTTAAAGGCAGCTGGGAAACATCAAACACGGCACTGCTTTGCTTTAGTCTCAGAGTTTTCATAACGTTGCAGTTTTGATGACAGCTTCTAACACCATACTGGACTCAATTTCTTGTAGTTTAATTTAGATGCAGTTTTATCAAATTTAACACTGTTGAGTGAACACTGAATCTTGCAGCCTTTGAGACAAGTGGACAGAATGTTATTCAACTTGACATTTTCAATGGAAAAGGAACAACCAGCAGACTCAAGTATTTCATAAGACTATTAGGAGAAAGAGGAAGATCAAGCTGGGCTGAAAAAACATATCCTTCCTTCCTTTCTTTTTACTGTGGTTTCAAAATTCCACAGAACTTTGTGGAAATACAGCATCCCAAACATTTAAGGTTCTCCTAAGGTGATTCAGAGATGATAATGATGAGGAACAATTTTTGGGAACAAATCCAGCATTAGACATTTCTTAATTATATGTATTATTTCTTACTAGATTTTTCCAGAAAATAGCTTTCCTTAAAAACTTGGAGAAGAGAAAGAAGAAGGATCTAGAAAATTATGATTCTTCAAGATAATAAATTTCTTGTTAAGAATTTTTTATATATAGATGTATGTATCTAAAAATTAGAATGTCAGCACACAAAAGTAAATTTGCTGGTCAGCCAGAAGTAGCTCCTGACCTAGAAGGGCAGGGGGGAGGGAATATATTATAATAATATAGTTACAATTAACTATTTCATTAAAAATCCCCAAACAAACCACTAAAGAATGGAGGTAATTGTGAATCGACTCATCACTGGAGTAAGTTTATGCTACTATCTGCATCCAAATGGTTGTTTCAATAAAGCTATGCATATTTAACATCACCTCACCCAAAACTGCAATACAGGTATCATTAAAACTATTATTGATATAGTACTTTCTGTCCTCAATTCATACAGAGGAGCTGCATCTGTACAGAGAAAGAAATCAGTAAGAAACTGTCTTATGACAGATTTTTAATAAACAAAAAATAAATTGCTTACCTCTTGGTATCTAGCAACTCCACCATTAACTGCTGCATCAATGACCCCATTTAGACACATTGTGAGAGGGTTAATATTTTGCATCTGTCGAGTTTGACACTGACTAATCAGCGTTCTCAGCTGCTGGTTCTTATTTTCTAAGACTTCAATAGCATTCTCAAGGGGACTCATTTCCACCTGAAAGGGGAGTGAGAAACATTGCAAACTTATTTCATCTTCAGTTGAAAGATGAAATATATTAAAGGTAATTTTTGATTTCTTAAAAGAAAACAACATTATTCCATGTTCTAGAGTATTGGGGCAGAAAAAGTTCTCACCTGGGCTACATTCTCTGAGTGTACGCTCTGAGCACAGAGAGAATTAATTTTATCAAGTAATCAAGGACCAAAATAAACAACCATCCCTCTCTTGTAGATTCATTATCTGACCTTGAGAGATTACTCAGCCTTTGCTGCAAAACACACACACTTCAGCCTGTCGTGGAACTCTTGGAATTCAGGGCTAAACTGTCCTTGGTAACTTTACCTAAATTGGACTTGAGGTCCAGGAGAGCTTCACCGTGCTTAAGGGCACAGCACAGAGCTTCAGTATGGGCGAGCCAGTTCCCCCACCCAAAGTGAAGTCAATAACTAGACATTATGGATGAGGAGTTTGAATGTAAGCTTTGAGCTAAAATGACAATCAAGTTATAGTCAAGGGCAGTCCCTGAGCGGCATGTGCCTGTCCTCTCTAGAGCGTGAGGAAGCTTTTTTCACAGGTAGCATGAACTGCAGGAAAAGCAAAAAGCTAAGCCATGGGAAGAGTACAGGCCTGCAGTTGCTATAATTTACCAAAACATACAAGAACAAATCTGAGTCATGATCTAGTACATGCCCAGGAAAAATTATTACAGTTAACTTTTGGAAATGGTGACTATAATGGTAACACAATAGTAAACTGAGGATCTTCATATTAGGGGTCATATTAACCTAGTAAGGACTGAGTAGGAGTCAACTGAATATCTCGTCACACACAGTTTTTCATTTTTACTAAATTCCATTTTTGGTTTTCTGCAGGAGACTATCAGAATGGTGAAGAAATGACTTTTTTTTGCTATTATAAAAGAAAAACACAATAGAGTTTTAGAGAAAATCAGTTGTATAATGGTATCCCTATATTTAATAGGACTATTGTAAGACTGGCTTTGACAGGAAGGAAAAGTTACAGATGTTATACTCCTGGACTCAACAATTGACCAATTATTTAGAGATCTTTATAGGAGGAGCACTCCTCCGAATACATGTGAAATGTATTTAAGGATTTTCTAAGAAACGTAACAAGGAAGGAGAAGAAATTACAATGTGTCAGTAACAGATTGCTACATTAGACCCTATTCCTACAGGTTCTGCGTAGGCATGCTTCCCTGCCCATGCTGAGAACTGGGAACTTCAACAGAGCTCTAGGCAGACACAGAAATATACCCACATGGTGTTTATTATAGTACAGGAACTTGGAGAATGTTTACTTTTCAAGAATACTGAAAGATATGTTAAGCTATAGATATTCTAAGTATTAAATGTTACATCATGCTGAGTTTTAAGAAAGTAATTTCCTGACATTAAATGTTGCCTTTGGCTGCCCATTATTGTTCTCAACTTCTTTTTTCCTCAACTGTTTAAATGAATCATGAGGGTGGTTCTTAATAATGCTTTTCAAGATAAGAGAAACCAGACAACTCAAAATACTTTGTAAATAATTTTGTTGTAGCCAGCTTGAAAACTTGCTCAAAGAAATTAGATATGGGTAATAAATCTTAAAGTAGTTCATCAAATAACATATGATTAAGGAAGTAAGCCAACCAACAATATGTATTGCCATCAGTCTCATACTCACTACTTCACGTTTTTCCACTTCAAACCAACGAGATATTCCAGGTAAACTCTGCACCAAGATGAGTGTGGTTCTCTCCACCCATAGACTCTACAATATACAAAACCAATTTATTTCCCTAATTTGCCTCTATATTTTTCTCAATTATTCCCAGTTTGCTTTATGAATACCTTCATTTAAGTAACAGTATACATTAAAAAAAAAGTACATTAACATCCAAATCTCTACTGAAATGTCTATCCCAGAAGCCTACGACATTCACTTTTGTCCTTACTTTCCAGGACCTACTGCTAAGCAGTAATTTCTGCTGATTCTTCACTCTTAAACATGGTATTATTCTGTATTATATGTTGTCCCCTAATCTCCAAAAGTCACTCACAACTAAATTAGCATTTTAATATCTCCTTTCTGAGATAACATCTGAGAAGAGGGAGAGTTCAGAAGCAGAACAACTTACAGATCACACAGGGTGACCAGCTCTCCTCTGTGAAGCCCTATTTGAGATTCCACAACGTATGGCTGATGGGATACTCAAATGTACTACTGTTAAACACTTTGTGCAAGAGCTTTGTAAAATGACAAATGAACACACAGGATAGCGCTTACACAAAATATATATAAGCTTTACAATTAAAATAAAGCCCTAAGCTTTAATTAGAGGACAATAGTGACTTAATTTAGCTAATTTATTACCCTCACAGTTCTATCCTCTAACTTTGTAACAAAATTATTACGGGATAATTCTCTTTGTGTGTCTGAATACCAGAATATATTCTGTGTCAGGATGTAAGTGTTTCTAGTGGGTCAGAATTAAAATTACACCAGAAGAATGTAAGATGAATTTTCAGTGTGACATTTTTATTAGGAGGAACAGAAGTCATTTACATATTAGGGAAGGAACTATTGCTCTTCCTTGAGACAATCTCTAAGTTCAGAGGTAGTTTTTAGTCTTGATATCACAGGAACAGAACATTATGCTGCAGTTTAGTCAAAACTGTCTCTCCTTTGCTCTAGGGAAAGAGAACTTTTGGCAATCCTATCCATACCCCAGATTACATACTTAACAATGTTTTCCCATTTGCCTTATAAACTTCTCTGGAGGCTGCTCTGCTGTCTCCAGTTCTGCCTTCTATATAGCACTGATGCAAAAAGAAAAAGAGGGTACTTTTTTGTCTCCTATTCCCATATACAACAAGACCTTCCCATCTCCCATATATTTTTCATATTATTTTAATTAAAATGAGAAGTGAAATAGTCAATTGTGAGCTACCGTCTCCTCTAGAGAATTTGTTATACCACACTCCCTTGAATAACACAACTGTAGACAATGTTTCAATAACACAACTATCGCTGATGTCACAAATAAATCCATAGGTCCAGTAGCTCGGGAAAGGGCATGGTACTTTACTTTGAATTCATTTTCCTTGTCCTTGGTTCCTTTGTGAAACGGCCTGTCATATCGGAATCGCCAGATGTGATTTACTTTGTAAAAGCTCTTGATGTTATCGGGAATGCCGTCTCTCTGCAGGACTTCCTGGTTTTCTGGAATTGGTGTCACTGCATAAATCTGCAAATCTGTATGTAAAGAGTTAAGGCTATCCCACTTCATTCAAATTAGCAAAGCATATTGGCCCCTGAAGCATGACAGAAGAAAAACTCTTTAAAAAGTGCGTAGCACGAAATGCTTCTAGACTATTCATGGCTTGGGAAAGGAACCTGAGAGATTTTTTGATGGTTTGGGATTTATTTGTACTGTTTCGTTGAAAACTTTATATTTATTTTTGAAATAGAGCTACTTACATGGAACAGTACATGGAGTAAAGGGATATAATTAAATATATTCTTACACACAATATGTCATGCCATGCTAACATTATGTTGTATTGTAAGAACTTGAATTACTGTAACTTGAACTGATACACCATTATAACAGCGGTCATAGTTCTACAAGTATTTTTGGCTAAAGTAAGAATCTTAATAACCCGTCAAGGAACTTTTAAATAAAACAAACAATTACACAAAAAAATTCCAAACATAATAGAGTGACTGGGACAAATTGCAAGGGCATTCTCACCTACCATTTATTTCAGTGGAGGCACATTGTGATTGAAATTGGCTTTAGGTCTACCTACATTTTTTAAAAGCAGTGTATGGATTTGTGATTATGTGGATACACTGTGCTTCTGCCTGAAAGATGGTCTCATCTGGCTGATTAGCATGTTGCATAGCAATGGCATGTGGGAACTCATTCAACATTCGCTGCTGGAAGGCCTCCAGCCTTTCATAGTCATGTCCTCGGCAAACAAATTCCTTATTCTGAGCAGAATAAGAAAAAAAAACAAGAGCAAGTTATGTGAAAATAATTGGGTATCATTAGATAGATCCAAACACAGTATCTTAAATATAGACTTTCCAGGCAATTTTTACATCATTTTAAGAAAGAAAAAATAAGAAACAAAAGGCAAGAATGAAATTAAGAAATCTAGAAAGAAGAGGTTACTTAGAAGAAGCAAATTTTACCATATAAAGTATGTTTTATTCAAAAGTCTGGAAAACTTGAATTATTATACTTAAAGCTTTAATAAAAATCTGAAGGGAGAAATTGTTCTTATTGGATTAAAGTATGTAACTAACATAACGTATCAGATTGTCTTAACTGTCTGTCGCATTATATTTTTGTTACATATTTTATACAATGAAATGGGCTGAAAGTCCTTTCCATGAGGAACTAGGAAATGTTGCTTTGAAGTTATACAATTCTGAAGAAAAACAATGCAAAAGAAAATGGTAGAATGCATTCGTCTTATCCTCTAAATGTTTATCAATTATCAGCCTGGTAAATTAAAATTACCCAGTTTTTGCGATATGAAGCAAAAGAATACTCCTGGCTCCAACATAATTTATTTTATCTGGATGCCCACTATGAAGTTGCACCATTAATTTCCTGAGATTGTGCAACATGAATACAGATACAACACACATCCTACATTAAACATGAGATGCCTGGATTTGGCGTACCCGTTGGAACTAGTCACTGACTGTGGTGGTGCTGAGGGCTTTCTGTAGCAGTGGACAGCACTTTTTGTTTTATTCTGCTTGCACACACGTTTGAAATAAGGAAATATCTTAACCATTTTTCTAAAAACGCTGTTAAATGAATTTCCTTTTAAAATCTATATTAGAAAATTCTAAAAAGTCATTACTAATGTGTTCCTCTTGAAGCAGGTTTAGATAGAAACAGTTGTTGTCCTTATAGTATCTTGACAACAGAGACAGGGAGCATTGAATTCCGAGAGCCTGGACTTCCATGGGAATTGCTACAAGAAATCAACTGCAATAGTGTTATTGTGCAACTACAAATTAAAATGTGAAAGCTTTATTCTGAAGCTTTATTCTTTATTCCTTCTATAGCAAACACAGCCAGACTTACAAACTGCTTTGCCATAAAAAAATTAAATCAAATGTAGTAAGTTTTGAGCTGTTCCTTGTTGGTGCTGCAAGCATAAATCTGTGCTATGTACATTTAACTTGGAAAATGCATAAATACTTCCTGGGCAGATGCATAAATAGTGAAAGACGTACAGGTCTGAAAGTACTGCACTATTGTGCAACTTTTTCCAGTACTTTTACTTCATCAGTTGACATTTAGTAATCTAAACATTAAATTCTTTCTAATTAACATTTTCAAATTGGTTTATACAGATGTTATATTCAGGTGACTACTAGGTAATATCAAAAACTACGTGCCCATCAGACTCTTTTTGTGCATCGCTTTTAAAGGGGAGAGTTTCATACTTTATTTACCATTTGGAATTTGTCGTTTTCCCCACCACAAAGGTAAAAAAAATCAGGCTTCTTAGGCCTCCACCATCCAGAGGAGGTTCTTTCGTCACTTATTTGAATTACCATAGGAAGAGCAGCTTGGATTACGATTGCAGCGGCTCCATGAATAAGACGGATTCTGTTCTTTTCCCAAGGTGACAGTCAATGCAGCTAAACCACTGCAGACTGTGGACGAGGGGAACAGTGTAAACACAACTAAAATTTTCAAGGGCACTTCAGTAACGTCAGAATCCAAGATTAATCTTCAAGACTAACTTTATGTATCTTGTCAGCTTTAGTACATTGATAATCCATGAAACTCAGCATGTTGAATTTCTAAGCAATTTCAAAAAAAACGGAACTTGGGAATGTAATTACTTAAATGCTAAATTACTGATTGTCCCACTGCCAAGGGATACCTCTTCTGACAGCCTTCTTTTGAGCAGCCACCAGCAGAAACAGAACAGGATAAAGGGAACAAACTACCACGAAAAGATGATGTTGGTCTGTGGAATAGTATAGGTGCATGGTTTCCAACATAAACATGAATATTAAGTTTATGTGGGACTCTGGAAGCCTAGCATTTGTCTTTCCATTAGACAGGACCTTTTCTTAACCCTGAAAACATGAGGATATTTCATTAATTATCACAAAGAATTCCCTGTTTCTCATAAGATAAGAACTTGTATATGGTATGATCAAATTCTCACATAGAGAAAGTGATTATGAATGACAGCATGAATTCCAGAATTACTCCGTTCTGTTTACTTTCAATTCACTTACTCTCAAGAAGAATGGGAACTTTTTCCCATAGAATCCAACTCTGAAAAATTCTGGCTCCAAACGCTGTTGATCCATAATTTTATCATATAAAGATGCTTCCATCATCTGGGTGAGATTGATAAGAAATGCAATTAGTCTTTTTTGAAAACGTGTTTTTACCTTAAGCTACCACAAAAAAGAGGGTCTTTCAGCACACTGCTCTGGAGTACTGGAGTTGCAGTGCATCTCTGAGCAACAATAAGGACATCCAGAAGTCTCTGAATGCATCAGATTAAATAAGTATACCACTTAATGACCTGAAAGTTTCCAAGAATTAAAAAAAATTGCTTATAAATATGAAGTACCTATATTAAAGGCATAAAATATTAGATTAATGACAACATGCATAGACCTTTAATGAAAAATGGAAGTAATAGAAATGCAGTTTGAAACATATGACCCAGTAATCTGCTAATCATCCAAACACATGGCAGTAGTGTGGTCAGTTTAGTCAGCAAAGTCCAATTTCCATATTCAAGAGAGTTGTGTCCAAATCATACCAGATTCCAATGATTTAAGCATCGAATGTGAGTTCCTTTAAAAATCTCACAATAGCAATTAACATCATTTTTGATCAATACATCCTCCTTTTATTTCACTCAAAACACTGACACAAAGTGATCTTAATGTCCAAGTCCTCTTTTTATGATATTTCAGCAAAGCATTCTCTGTTCTTAAGTTTTTAATACTGTGAAAAAAAAAAATCAGTATTAGCCCTATTTTAGGTAATGCAGACAGCTATTTAATGTGTATATGGTATATATAGCTGCCTAGTTATATTGCTGTGAGAAATCCCTGCACCTCCATTTTTGGATTAACATAGGTAGCACAGATCTAGTAGAAGGATATTTCCCAATTTAAACACAAAACACATTAAGTACAATTGATTAAACATGCATAAACTAATTATTTTATTCACATGATGATAGTCAGTTTGCTTTTGCTTATGGGATTCTACCATTGGGATATCTAAATATATATGGAATAAGCAGATCACAGGGAGTACTGCCTCATAACTGTGTTGAGAATTTTGCATAATGCTGTTAAGCAGCTCTGGATTAAGTATACTTCAGTCAGTCCTAGCAGCAAGCAGCCTACACGTACAGAAAATTTAAAAAGGAAGCTGTAATATAAAATTGAATCCATCAGAAGCAGACAAGAAAAGGGAAGACTGAATCATCTTTAAAATACAGTATCAGAAAGAATGAAGAAAGAAACAATGCTTAGAGTTCTAAGAAAAATGAGCGAGAAAGCAGGAACACTGTGCCAGGAAAGACTCACTTTGGCTATATGATATTAAACAGACCATATTTTTAAGCAGTAAATAAAAAAAATTGCAAAGGTGTACATTGCTTATTGCAAGCTGTTTGCTCGCAATTACAACTGCAAAGATACGTTGCTGCTCCTAAAGGACTGCATAGAGCACATTCCCTGGATAAACCATAGGAAACCAATGAAAGGGAATTTGTAATATAATTTTTCTGCATAAGCATGCACACAAAAGGGATGCTGTACAGGTACAAACATTGCAAGATCATTTATTTTCCCATTTTTCTTCAAAAAGCTCACACTCCTTTTTTATAACCTTTATTGTAGGAAAAAACCACAAGCTAAAAAATAATGTTTGCAAACCAAACCTAAGGACCATTCCGTGGCAAATTTAATTTTCTAAGTAATATTTTATAACCCAAACTAAAAAGCTTTTGGATCTCTGATTGATGAAAAGTACTCAGGTACATTACCCTCATCTTGCTGAGGTTTCTGTAGTCATAGTAGCTCTCATACTGTTCTGCAATTTTCCTGCATAAGATAATGCCATTTTCCCAACACTGCAAGCAAGTAAAAGATGTTCAGTAATTTCAAAGCAACTGTTTGACAATTCATGATTTATTAGTGGTCTGTTCTTTCTATACTAAATCATACTTCCAGTAACTGAAAATACTTGAACATATTGTCCATTAGACATACTGATAGCCGCTGAATAATACTGATGAGTTCTTTGAAGGATCGAAAATATATTTAGAGACTTATTTAATAAATGATTCTTACAGGACTATCACTGCACAAGATATAAGTCATTGCAAGAGTGATAGACATCTCTTTGATACTACATATGAGATTGATTCAACACAGTACGATTTTTACATTTTAAAATTGTATTCTTAACATATCCTCCTTAATTTTTGTAGATTCGAAAATATCTTATTGCGCCATATAAGTTAAACTCTGTAAGTTGATTACAGAATTTTTCAAAAAAACTGATGATTAACATCAGTTTGATTACATTTACTAGGCTTATATGGATATCACACTAGCTACATAAAATTGCAATGAATTGCTTGTTTATCAGCAAAACAAATCATCACACAAAGTGTGTATAAAATTTTAGACTACAGGATAATTGCTGTTGCTTAATTCAGAATAAGCATTCTCAGTGATGACAATGAACTGTGATCCTCAAAACCCACTCCTTTTTAGAGATTCTGCAATTACTATTCTAACAGATACAACATGATTTAGGAGGTGTAAACACAGTCCTAATAATCCAGACCCCTGAATTTTTTTCCTCACTTGGTCACTAAGTGAATTTCATCAGCTTTATATGGCTCATTTTCACCACCTTTAAAATGGGGAGAAATTATACTATCTTTTATAAAGTGCTTTGACAGTTACAAAGCAAACTGCTACACAAGTGCAAATTATTCTCACTAAGTGTGGGACTTCTAGGATACAAACACAGGATCAGAAGAAACTGACTGTGTCGCCACGTAACTGCTTAATCAGGCAATGACAAACACTTCCCCTCTATATGAGAAAAGACTGCAACCCTGGAAGTACTGCCCTAAAATGAATAAACTGTCCTTTCCAGATCCGCTCAGTAAAATAGGACTGTTTTACCTTTCCCCTATCAAAGTTTTGAATGATGGTCAGATGGAGACACTCTTTACGTTGCCACTCTGTTTGCATGGGGTAGTTGAGAAATTCTCTCAGTGGCCGATCAGACCACTCCAACAGCTCATCGTACAGCAGGAGTGTGTAGGCAGCCTCTACAAGACAAATTATAGCATGGTATTTATGAACACCAAACAAATAAAACAGCCAAACAAAGTACACAGAAATGTGAATGCTCCTGATGAGATGCACCTTTTTAATGGGTAACTGATTTATTTCAAGTATAAGACAGATGGTAGCGCTGGTTTTGGACAGTTACTATCTACAGCTATAATAATTCAGCTTACAATTTTCACACACTATTTAAAGTGGAGTCACTGGGACATTTTCCTGGAGTCTGACACTACAAAGGGGACAGAGAAATTAAACAATTTCCTGCTTAGCCCTAGTCTTCCCTACTGCTTAGGAGAAACTCTCAGTGCCTCTGCTGTCTGAACAAGGACCTTTCCTTTACTGATAAGGAACATCAGTAAAGAAAGAGGACAGAAGATAAATAGGACTGTGGACACAGACCAAAAGAGATCAGGGGTGGGAGGGAAATGGAGAGGCAGATGTGTGCTTAATAGACTCCATTCTTTCCATAATAGAAATAAATCCCTCATAGCTGAGCCTTAACGCTCTACCATAACAAATAATTTAGAAGTACACAGACAATTTTTTTTTTTTTTTTTAAATTTTATTTATTTTTAGGTTTGGAAGGAATCAAACCTATTGTTGCTCTCTGGTCAGAGGACTGTGCAGTAATCTTTAGATCATGGTTGGTAGAAATTATCTGGGAATATCAGTATTATTATTATTTTTACTTTGATTTAAAGAATTCGTTAGAAACGGTACACTGAAACTAATATTAAACAAATCTCTCTACTGCAAAGTCAGACTTCGGCCAATTACGAAACACCAGAATTACTACTGGTTATGACAATTCCATTTGGCTAACTGTGCATATGCATTACTGTCATTTTCCAAGTTAGTGTTCACAGTCTATTTTTCCACTCACAGGACCACTCTGCATGAGTGAGTCAGTACAAAGACGGGCCACATTCTGGAGATGTACTGTACTGGAGAAAGAAGTTGCCTACTGGACTTATTTTATGGCAGATTTTATAGGTTGTACATAAGGCAAAAAAATAACTATAAAGTACTAAAGTACTTTTTATGCTAAGGTAAGGTCACCCCAGACAACCATATCCTACTTCTGCATCTGCCATATGAGTTCCCATAAGACAGGTGACTTAAACCAAACTGTACAGAGTTTTTTCTAACAGTAGTGTTCCTCTTACGCATCCAGCTTAAGAACCTGTGGATGAAAAACCATCACTGCAGCAGATGTTTGTGGGAGAGTGTGCTTTGAATCCCAGTGTTGTAAAATGCTAAGCATGGTGCAAAATGATGCTGCACTGCAATACATATGTGCAAGGGCGACGGCTGAAGTTGCACAGACAATCTTAATTCTGGCATCACACAGCTTTCAGGCTGCTTGACTGGTAACATCCTTTGTCAAAGTTTCAAGCTACAGTTTAGCACTCAAAATATGCAGCACATTTATATGTCAATTTAAAAAAATCCATGAAGTTGATAACAACAAATCATTCAAAATCATAAGGAAGCAAAAGATGGCAGAGCATCAATACATGTCAGGATAGCTCACTGTGACCCTTCCTTTCCAACCTGGCATCCAAGTCCTTCGTTTTAACAGATTTTTGTCTACCATACCAGTATTTTTTTTTAAGTTATCATAAATGTATATAGAAGGTTTCTAAAATAAGAATGGCCATACTAGATGAAAGGTCTGAAGGGTCCTTCTACCCAGCATCCTATGCTGGCAGTGGCCAGCATAAAAAAAATAACATATTGGTACCTTTGGGAGAGGTCTGTAACTATTGGCTGTGCATCAAAACAGTAAGGAGAGATAAACAGGGTTGACTCATGATGTGGGAAATTCAATTTATACAGGAAAGATTAAAAAACCTAAACATTTCTAAGATGGATAGATACAAAGACAATCTCATTACACTTCTCAGGTGACTGAGGGGACACAAGAGGAATCAGCACATTTATGTGCTTCAGCCTCAAGAGAATAATACTTATAGCCATAACTGAGTGCTGGGTAAAGAAAGATTTAAAGCTATGTTTTATATTAAAAAGGACTTTTTTTTTTTTTACAGAGGATTATTAGAGACAATCCTGTAAATCATACTATGAAAGGAGAGAAAAAATATTTTAAGGGTAAGCTGGCTTCATCCCTAGAATGAAACTATGCAGTGCAACTGCATTAGTGAAACTAATGGTGCAACACGTAGGAATGCTGCTGAAGTAGCAAACTTCTTTTCCTACTCCCATGTACTTTAGATCAGCTGATTTACAAAAGGTCTGTGTGTTGTCACTGATTGATAAGGCAAGGCAATGGACTACATAAGTCTGTTTTCTAGTGGAAAGACTGTCTTTATCCCAATGCCATGGCTGTGAGACAATCCTTCCTTAAGGCTCTCATGGCAAAAAAAAAAAAAAAAAAATCAGAGTTGTGGAATCTACCATGGCAAAGAATGCAAAAATCACACGTTAATAATAAATACACAGGAAACACAACAAAGTCCTGGAAATAAATTTTGAGCAAAATACTATTTAAAATAAGAACGGATGGCAAAACAATTAAAAAAATTAGGTTCATATCACTGCTGAAAGTAAACTGGACACATATTAGCAGCCAATGTGTAAAGGGAACTCAACATTGCTTAAAGAGTTACTAAGATCTGTTATGTAAAATCAGGAAATGAATAGTTTGGCACAAAAGCCAGCTGTGGCAAAGATACTGCTTGATAATCAAAACCCTCTTGCGACTCACTACTGCCAGGTCACATGAGGAAATTAAAATCTCTCCTTAATATATCCTGCTAGCTAGTCTACACTTTAAATCCATGAACTGCAAAGGGACTGTGGAAATTCCAAGTGAAGGATCTTTCCTACGGGTAGCAGAAAAGCATAACGAAATTTGCTGTGGTACATGTAGCCTGTTTACTAGTGACCCCCAGCCAACTAATCTGCTTTTAAGAAGGAAAAAATTCTGGAGAGATTCTGAACACATGCAGTTGCAATTGCAAACACTGGGGAAAAGATGAAGGTATTATAAGGTCAGTTAAATATTTTGGCAAGCAAAGATTGTTTACTTTAAAGAGATACTGACTTTATCTTCTCCAGCAATTATTGATGGCATGTAGTTACCCAAATGAAGTCCACTTTATGTTGTATAAAGAACAACCATGTTACAGGTTTTAGGGTCTCTGTCTCATCATTAGTAGGTGATATGGGTCTTCCTTTCTTTTTTTTTTTTAAAACTAAAAGTTAGATTCTGAAACACAGCTGTGTGGAAACACCACACCAAACAGCTAACCAGCAGCATTACAAAAAAGTATATAGGCTCAGATACTAGCAAATGGACTCATAAAAACTTCCTCTAAACTTTACTCCTCTTGGGCGAAGAACGACTGTATCACACATTTATTGCAAGTGCGTATCAATAGTCGTCATTTACATTCAACATGGCACAGCAAGTAGTAGAGTTGTGGGGCTGGAAAAAAAAAGCCGTATTTTGAGAGAGAGATTAATTGGGCAAGGAAACTCAGCTGTTGCCTGGGTCAGTATGTTCTGCACTGAGGATACAGCTTACAGGTTTGCAAAAGACTGCAAGTCATGGACCAGTCCTAAATATCTTTTTCTAGTTTGTACTCAATTACCTGTGAAGTTTTGTGCTTTCAGATGTAGGTCATACAGCTTATGAATATAGCGAATATACATCTCTTCCTTGTTCAGTTCAGTCTTGTAAAAATTCTGCAATAAAATTGAATTTTGTAATGAAATGTAGTAGTTAATAAATATGTGATAGTTGTTACAAACAAAAGACTTCAAACAATGCTCTAGAAATACATGCATATATTTGAAAGTTTCACATGTACGAAGTCATTACACAGAACTACAGTAATACAGTAAGAAATAGTAAATAGAATAGTAAATTTTCAGTAGACAAGTCAACATGCTCCTGAATGTTTTTTTTAAATTCTCATAGAACATAACAGAAAGAACCTGATAGAACTGAAATCTGACGGTTCTTTCTTTATAAATATAATCCATCCAAAAAATGCACCCATATATCCTTACTTAGGCCATTTAACATCTTGCTGAAAGCTGTATGTTGATTTTAAAATATTGACAGCAGTCTGACTTTTGTATTCATATTTTAATAAAATATCTACTGCCTGGTATGTCTACTCTTCCTTCTGTCATAGGAAAATGCCGGAAGGACTTTGGTAGCTTTACGAAGAGCTGTAAAACATGTTTACAGTATGGTAAACAGCATAATCCTGAATGAAAAATGTAATTTCTTCAGCCCTAACTGATGCTGGGAACTGATGCATAAATATTGCATTGCATGACTGAAATATACAAAGTTGCACTCTAAAGTGATAACCAGGACAAAACATCTAGAAGTGGCTCAAGATTTCTGGACGTATAACTGCTATTTGTTCTTACACGGATAAAATATAGAATGCAACATCAAAACTCTTCGTTCAAAACACTCATTATTTATTTGCAAGCCCTAAAACAAAGTATGAAAAAGTTATAGGGAAAGGAGCACAACTCTATAGCACTGTTCACAAGTATTGCCATACTCATTATGGACATGCACCTAGAGTCCCCGTGCTAGCCATACTTCACGTTCAGGATAATCTGCTTTGGTTAATAAAAATTTATAAGATAGAAGAATCTAGCACTGGTCCTCATTAGCAACTAACAATTTCTGTTCTATTATTCAAATCACTTATTATTTGGAACTCTAAACAAGCGGCCAAAATTTTTCCCCTATGGTACAGTATTCTTATTCTGTGCCACTGTTTCCTAAACTGAGTTATTATCAGAGAGAAAGGTGGGAGGAACATTATGAAAATATCAAAATAAAAACTTTATAGAGAAAGTATTTTTTTAACTGACTTGAGAAAATGACTACATATCAATAGCTCTGTAATGACATGCCCCCTTTAGGCCACCATTTGCCTTTATAATCCGAAGACTTCTCTTTTCCTCCCACCAGGTGTAGATCAGGAACAGATGCTTCTCTTTAGAAGAGAAAATGAAAAAATATCTGTTTGTATATTCGTATTTACTTGTCTGAAAAAAGCATAATCTACAATACAGAATTGCGAGCAATAAAGCATAAAGATTAAGACAAAATACGGCACTGAACCGCAGTACTAGACTTCTTGGCTCTTACCCCTAAGCACTAAAGGCTCCAGTACTTGTCACAAGTCTAAACTATACAAATCAACTGGTTCTTCTCTGAAGCTCAGCTCTGACAATGTCCAGTTGGTCTGTAAGGCAGACCACAGCAAGACAACCCAGTCACAGCTCAGGTAATACATTGTGCTCGTAAAGGTGTCGTGTGATTTTTCAATAATTTCAAGATATAAAATATAACAGATGTAGTCTTCAAAAGGGGACGTGATGTAAAAAGTAGACTTCCCTAATTAATAAAGACTTTTTTTCCTAAGAAAAAACAGCTTGAAAACAACATTCAAACAGGCAATGTGGACATGTTCTACTTAAATGGCATGATGTCATATGCCAGCGTAGAGTATCACAGGAAAATGTTCTCCTTCTAAAAAGAAGATATAATTTTAAATTAATAGAATCTGAAATATCAATTAAATATCAAACCCCAATAAGGACCAAAGATGCCTGAGAAAAACTTCTCAGTGAGTTACCAAAAGTTATTCAAGATACTTTCAATGCTTTTGTACAGCTCTGCGATGACAGAGTTCTTTCATTAGAAATTCAACTTTCAAATTGGAGTTAGGTGATTCCTATGCAGAAGGAACTAACTGCATTAGACACCTCTTAAACCAGCTTTTCCAAACAAGCATTACTAAAGTGAAACCTACTCCAGATGATCCAGAGGGTGGGGAGAGTAGGAAAAAAGTTCCTACCTTCTCCTTTCATCTAAGTTATTGCTGCTGGTGCATACCCCTTCTGCATATTTCATGATGTGGCATAATTCCAGTTAATTTGATAACTTGGTTAACTTGCACAATTCAATTTTCTGGAAGAACAGCATATAATTCTATGGCAAAACAACGTAAAAATTCTCTTTTCATGCCAACCAGTCCTCTTATCTTTGGAAGTCAGAATACCTTCAAAGTAGTGGTGAAAAATGAAATATTGCTTCCTCCTCTGGACTTCAAATAATTTTAACTTTATGCATTCATCTGATTACTCGTTGCATGAAACATCTTTTGAGATGACAATCAGTTCATCCATCATACGGGCAAGCAAATGTCTTAAAATTTTTGTGCTACTTCTGTAATTGAAATTTCCTTTTCAAAATTCAGCATTCGTTGTTTCTCTGGTGTGCAAATAGTATTAATATTTGTCTGAAAATTATTAGGATATGAAATCCGCCTTAGCATGTACAAGTCATTGAAAATCCCATTAAAAAGTACTACGGTGTTTTGGGGTTTTTAAATATTTGAATTTTCTTTTTGTGCAAATCTTGGATGATTTGCTAATAATACTTTAAAAACTCCTTAGTGATAGGATGAAAATAATCCAGGTGCTTTACGGAATTCAGATCATGCCAGATATTCCGACAGAAAGCCAGCTGCTCTACGGCTACGTAGTAAACATCATCCTTATTTAGAGAGCACTATTTTCCTACTGAAGAAATCCTTTATTCTCTGATGTATAACTGCTACTTAGAAGTGATACCAAATTGTTTCACTGACGTCAAAAATGCAGAATTACAAGTCAGCTTATTCTGTTTTTTCCCCTGGCTAAAAATACAGCTTTCCAAAACATTCACCATGAAAATGGAAACTTTCCAAGGTTAACGGAAGTCAACAAACTTGTCAGTGGAAACTGGCCTAGAAGCAAAATGCATTTTGTAAACAAAAATGAAATCTTTTTCATACTACAAATTTGCACTGTTGATTTGTTGTAATGATGATAACATGACAAGAGGAGGTCTTGAGCAGCATTTCTGGCTCTTCCATTGGGAAGAGAATAGATAGCCTGCAGTCTTCAGAAGATATCCCATATTATATGTCATAAGAACCAACTTGCATCAGTTATTGGGGAAGAAAGGAAACACGAGAAATCATGTAAGTTTTGTTGGGTTTAGGGAAGGAGGAAAGACTTGTTTGTTTCTATGAACTCAGAGACCAATTAAACTTGGAAAATACTTTGGTGAAGTTTATCCAGTAGGAAGAGACTGAAAATGAATAAAGCAGTATTAGAGACCTCTCAGAGCCCAACCATAAAATGCCAAGGAAGACTAACTCCCCACTGTATCAATTTCACTCTGAAAAAAAAAAAAAAATCAGTCATCCTAAGTGCAGTATTATTCTGTCAACTTCCACTCAAACTGCATCAAGAAGCAAGGTACCTCCTATTCAAATGTGTGGCTGTATACTAGAAAATGCTCAACTGAAATCAAGAAGGGAAAGAAAAAGTATACAAACCAAAAGGCTAACAGTGCAGCCAATCTTTTTGCCATCCACTTCTCCCATTTTCATGCAGTCCCTAAAACAGAAAGTAATGAAATTCAAAAGGAATGACATTTATCCTCTTACAGTGAAGCACACCTCAGAAAACAGACGTATTTGGCTTGGCAAGCTGATTGAAATGATGCAACCCAAAGGCATTTGGGTGAACAGCAGACCCAGGTATGTAAAGGACTTCACGCCTCCTTTTCTAGGACACAGAACATCTCAATAGTCAAGAAAGTCAATGTTTTTTTCTGGCTCTGTCACTGATTTGCTAGGTGACTGCTGGAGATCATTTGGTTTCTTCATACCTTGTGCTCAAATCATGCCAGCAGAAGCCAGCATGGCTGCCAGAAGAGGCAGTCCCACTCCCCTCCTGCTCTCAGGCACTCATTCCCAGTCCTGCACTGCTGCCTGCACAAGCCTCAGGAAGGGATACAGGTTAGGCAGTATCTTTTGCTGGGTTAGTTTTAGCCCATGTCAGTCAGATCACCACAGTGCAGCACAAACGCTTGTGTTGGCACAAAGAAGAGGGTGATGTGAATGAGGGAATGAGCAGGGATGAGTTTGCTTTCTTCAGAGACAGTGTACATCTAAAGTGGTCATGGAATTACAGCATTAGTTCCTCCTCTGAAAAAACAGAATGACACTGATCTCCTCTGTAAAACGCTTCAAGATCCACCAAATTTTCCTCAGTAGCACTTTTATAATTAGTATAATTTGTTGTTTGGGGAAAAAACAGATCTCACCCCCAAGTCAAAAGTTAAAACAGAACCATGCAGAGTTTGATTATCACACAGGGAAAAATAGTCAGTATAACCATGCTGGAGTAAAAAAATAACAGGCAGACATCACCGTGTAGTCACTAAAAGAAATCTAACGTAACTTTAAAACACTCTTGCATACATGAGCTTAACAATCGTCCCAAATTCTCTCATAACTACCAGTATACACAATTATTTTGAAAGATTGAGAGCCCTGGAGGTTGTAATCCAACTGATCCCCGAAGAGGAATAGCACTGCCATGCTTCTAGAAATTAAGAGTTCAGTTTCTTTGTTGATGAAATAGCTTTCCTTTCAAACTATCAGTGATGATAGCAAGTGGAGTACCAGGTCTAACCATGTGTCCCTATGGAATCAGGGAAAAAACCTAACACTTAAGCTTTAGAAAGTGCTACAATTGATGGCAACAAGGAGGACTAAGCTGAAATCCGAAGTTTCTACATGGGCTTCACAACTGACTGAGAAAATCAATTTTAGTCTCCCACTCCTGAAAGAGAGTATACGTCTCTCATTTCTCTCTCCTTTGTTCATGTGGTACAGTCAGATGCGAGCTCCTCACCCAGAGATCATATCTTTGTATACATACTTACTATGCTGGCTGACACTACAACTAAGCATGATTGACACAGTGATAAGAATTTTACATATTCTGTAAAACAACTGTCAGGTGATTAGTATTGAGCTCTGTGTCTTCAGACAGACTTGAGTCACTAACCTACTGCCAAAAGTTCCTATATTCCTTGATAGGAAACTCCTGCACGCCACTGGATTTTCATACCATGGGGAGGCTACTTGGTTGGTTTGCAGCCTGCTTGTCTCATTTTCCTGTTGACTAAGCAGCTGCTGTCAGAGATGCTGACCACATACAGTTGATGTGTCCATGTGCAGTCACCGTTTGTGCAAGATCACCATATTTGCCTCCTAATATTTCAAAGATGACAACCCTACTTATAAATTGTGATAATCACTCACCTGTAGTCCAGTAACCTCTCCATGAGGCGAGTCACAGTGGCGATTAACGAAACACCACTTTCCCTCCATGTTTCCCGCTCAATTTTCTTCAGTAGACTGAAAAAAAAAAAAGCCAGAACAATTTCACCATTTATTTTTAACTGTCACTATGACAACCACTTTGCTTTTACCAGTACCTTAATACCTTAGCAACATCTTCGATAGTTAGATTTTCTTTTACAAACACCCTCCCAAGAAGCACAATTTGCAAACAATGTCTTACCTAGGATAAGGACCAAAAAGTGGAATTCTACTCCAGGAAGCATTGACAAAACAAATGATTTTTATATTAGCTGCATCAGGTTAAAATATATCAAATACCTAGTTTTCAGAATATATCAATATCCCAAAGACTTAACAGATCTCTTACATAAAATTTATACATCAATTTCATGGTGATACGTCAGAAAATGGAGAGTTTAAAGATGTACGTAGAAAAGAATATTTATCAACTCAATATACCTTCTCAATGGGACCTCAACTTTTTTAACAAAGATTTTTCCTCCTCTCCTCTCTAATATTTCAGTACGCATGAAATTTAAGAATGGGGAAGGGATTTTAATAAGATGATTCCCCCTCTTCACTTAATATTTCCTTCTGAGAACATACTATCATGCACATGTAAAATTCCATTAGCTTAAATTGTCATAAGATTCTTTATTAAAAACTGTTGTGTTGAGTTCTTACACTAATGCAGATTACACATTGAAGTGAAAAGATTTCAAAATGGTGTTGTAAGTGGAGCTGTCAGTAAAATTATACTTAATATTTCTTTCTGTTACATGCCTCTGCTTTTCACTGCTTAAGTTTATCAAATATTAATCATTTGGACATGAATTTCCCACATTTCGTCTCTGAGAACGAACAAGGAAATACTTATCTACAGACTTGTGTTACTTTTATGCTTTGGTGCAGGACCTCGGATGACATGTCCATGGAGATATTTTTGCAATCTCCCTCAAAATGCACTCAGGTGTGGTTCACTTAGAAGTCTCTGAAAATTGCCACATCCATATACTTAGAGGTTTTTAGAGAGTTGCTAATAGCATCTCCGAACCTTCTGTCTGCAGTGGGCAAGCTGTCAGCTCCACTGACCTTCATCTATACTGAGCATGTTCAGTCCCATAAAACTCCTACGTCCAAATTTCACCAAACATATAACAGCACCCAATAACTCCTACATGCCAACTGCACTAGCTATACACTCCAGCTCTGTTCAGCTCCTTACATACAGGGGGATGTCACAGATGCAATTCTGCAAACTAATTCGACCTAAATGAAGCTGTGCTCTGCACAGCAAGAAGGAAATATTGATCTTCATTCTGCACCCTTATATCGATCTTAGACTCACTTCTTCTCTTTAGGAGGCAATCGGATGTCTTTCCCTCACATTCAGAGACTGGCTACCTGTCATTGCTAGCAGAGACAGATGACAAGGCCATCCTTAACCAGAAGAGACTGAAGCACTAATCTGCTCTCCATACAGAATACACAGGCTAACTTAATTTGCTTTTATACCCCTTACGTTCCTTTCAATACAAGTTTTTGTGTCTAACAAGAAATAAGAGTAGAGCCTGTTACATTATTAAGCACTGATTACTGCACTGATTTTTCCTTTCTATTGCCTTTCAACCCTGTGCTAAACAGGAACATTTCAACCTACATTCATCAAAATAATTACCTATAGTTCCTGTAGAAAAACAGCAGAAGTCTGCATTCTCTTTTAAAACAGATGCTTTTCATCTGCATTTGACTTATGCATGTTCTTTATAAATGTATTGGCATATTCATTATAAATATACAATTTCTACAAACGGGTTGTGTAGATACATTCAAAGTACTTATTCAAACTGACATCAATGTCGTCAGTTGAACAATTTTATGACTTGCCTTCTGATGCATGCCTCCCCCTCTCCACCATACATCTTTCACCACAATGCACAGAACAAACACTCAGAATGAAAGAGCCACTCAAATACATCCCTCAGCTTCCTCATGGCTATATCTAGATAGAATTAAATTCTTGTTACTTACAGGTCCCAAAGCATAGCCAAGATGCTATGTTCTACACAGCACTAAGAGGGAATAAACAACACAGAGAAACAATGAAAATGCTTCTGCCCATCCATGCTACTATAGCCTAACATCGGGGCTCACCTGAACAATTGTGGGTTTTGTTTTGGTTTTTTTTAGTCTTGGGTTCCCAAGAATAAGAGAGTGGAGCGGGGACCCAGAGGATCAGAGCTCTCCAGGGATGAACGCCAGGCTTAGAACCATGTTCAGGCTAGCTCAATCATGTAGTAAGTGGATTTTATATGCCTAAGCCACGGAGTTACTCAGACCACTAACTCACAGGCATCTAATCCTAGAGGTGCCTTAAAACATCTGGATGTCTATTTTGGAGTACAAAGTCCTCCAGGGACCTCACTATAGCCAGAGGTTCCCTCATCTAGTCAGATGGGTCAATGTCAAACTTTGCTCGAAAGTTCAGAGGTGAGTGAGGAGCTACCCAAACGCCACAAAAATATTCCGAAGGGCTCTGAAAGACTCAGTCCAGACAGAGTCTAATGGCCTGGGCAGTGCTGAATTCAGTCATGCAATTGGGGGAAGAAATTAAGACGACTGAAGACAGCATGGGAGAGGTAGCAGTCATCACTTTTTATATAATAGCTTCATGGCTAGAGAAATCACCCACAAACTGGCAGAGCTCGGTATTAAATGCCTGCTCAGCTTGAATGTCAGCTCTAATTTCTTCAAAGAGAAGCCTCGTTGCCAGGCCCCCAGTGGAGCTCACTAGCCCAGGTTTTGTGCTTCAATAATGTGGCCACCTAACCTCCAAAAGTGAAATGGCTTGTGTTAGGCCAAACTGGAATACAGCTACAGAAGTAATAAACTGGCAGCATCCATCGGATTCAGAACAAAGAGCTACTTGAGTATATCCCTTGGCTTCCAAGGATTTTCTTCTAACCATCAACTGTTTAATAAAGTGAAATCATTCTTTTCCCTATGCTAATTAACTCAGGAATTCAATTGCAGTGTTACAGTGTAAATGTAGATCAGGACACCTTTCATGCCATGATTACCCTGGGTAGCAATTACAACATCTAGTTTCTCATGATAACAAAATGTTCACTACTCCATGCTTTGCAGCTCTTCAAATGACATCAGGAGCTAATCACTGAGCAGTCACATTCAAGTCCCTAGAAAGACATTGATTCAAAACAAACAGCAGTCCCCTACTTTCACTATGTCTTTTAATTTGATAAAGATAATTCTATTACAAGCAGTAAATTCTAAGCACATAATATTTTAGATATGTCTAGAGATGCTTATAATTTGTCCTTGAAAATAGATGTTCAAAGGAAAGATTCAGTGATTGTCTCTGGGAAAAAAAGCAGTTAATGCCAGAGTTGAGAGATTTAAATTCATTTTCCGATTCAGACAAAATAAACAAAAGCATGACAAAACCTGAAATTGTCACACCCACTGCAGTTACTAGACTGTATCCAAAGTAGGTGTGTACATCCCCTTGGCTCCCAACTGTACTATCAAAACCAACCATGCCGAATCTTCAGAAAGATCAGGTAATATTGTAGCATTTGCTTTCATTAAAGACTACAAAACCACTGCTTGCTGCAAAACTGTATTACTGTTTCACATTCCTTGGGCACATACCACATCTCTGTCACTCCAGCCTAAACAAGTCTGCTTTCTTGCACTAAAGACACTCCAATATTGCTTAGTTTAAATTACCCATGGAAGAAATCAAAAAACCCAAAATCTCAGGCTAACTGACCCCGTCCCTTGCCTTCAGCTCCCTAAACTGTCCATCTGATTTTAATAATTTTCCTTCACATACCCTAGAACACTATGTCATCCTCCATTTGGATTAGCATCTTCTGCAAGCTCTCCTCTTGAAAGGTGTTAATGTATGGAGTCAAATCAAACTCAGATAAAAAACCTAATGATAAATACTATTTTTTCTTAAGCTGGAAGTGAACTTGAGCAGTTACTCTGAAATTTCCCAAAGCATTTAGTTGTAACTTATGTTATACCAGAACAGAAACAAGTATACCGATGCTGTGAGACATTTTGCAATTTAAATTACTATGACTATGTCTTCAGCATTTAGATTTATAAAAGGCTCTCATCATTTTTCACTCTATCTTGTTTAACATCCTCCAGTTTAAATCTACCTTAAAACTGTACAAAAAATTAGGAACTATATTTCATACCGATATGCTTTCTTACAGAATTTTAAGTTATTTCAGTGACATACATCCTGATGTATTTTGCACGAGAATGCATTTAGACTTCATTTTATAATTAGAGCTTTCCCCTTAATGACTTAATTTTGAAGTTAGGATACTGTATTACTAAAATATTGAAATTATTTTACCTTTATCTTTTCTCAGATTATGAAAAATTTCATGAATAATTACAAGAAAGTTCCGCTTTAGCATATTGTACTGTTGTTTGCCTTTATTCATCCATTTCCATAATATTCTGCCTAATCTCTCAACCCACTTTTGCTTCTGTAAATGATAAATATTTAGTAACTCTATTTTTTTCAACTCAATACAATTACAGATTATTATATGTTTGCTATTCACAGACACTGAGATCTGAATGTTGTTATTTAAGCAAAGACAACAGAGCTAAAACTAATACTTAAAGAAGAAGGAATGGTTAAGAAGCTATATAAACAGAAAAAGATTGTGTTTAACAGTCCTGAAGAATACACAGCTTGGAATCCTGAAGAGGAACAATACATCCCCTACTAAACACACCAGAAACAGGTGAAATCTTCCACTTAGGTGGAACTGAGTTCCGAGGAACAACAGAGACAAAGTTCAGTTAGTTATTTTGTACCTGTACTCTGTTGACAATCATTTATTTCAGTCAATGGGATAACTTATGGGCAACCTTAGGGACTTCAGCATTATTATTAGCTTTTCCTATTAGATTTCAGTGATATGTCATTTATTAAAATACATTAAAAGATTAACAAGTAATTTATAAAAGAAAATAATAAAAAATAATTTTATCAGAATAAATAAAATCGTTTACATCAATCAAGAAGTCAACAAGTGACATTACACAGATGAGTACAAGTTTCTGGCAATAGAAAATTACTTATTAAACAGCTTTTTGTTGAATTCTCATGCCTTGTTTTCAAAATGCTCCATTTGAGCTCTACCTGCACCCTATGCAATTATGAAGCACTTCTTGCTTTTCTGATTTTAAAATCAGTAGGTAGAGAAAGAATGTTCTGTGATATAACAGATTTAGCCTTTCCCAATTATAGCTGTACACAAGAAGTACAGCCAGACTTTACAGATGCCATACAACACCATAAAATGTTTTATTCCTCAGATTTTCAGGGAAAACAAAAAAAAGAGAAAAAACAAGATTCACAACTGTTTTAAGCATTACTTCTCTACAATGACATTAGCATCTGATACAACCAACCGAACTCAGGGAATTAGCGTAAGATAAACATATTACTCACATACTGTTGAAGAGCTCTCGGTATGTTTCGTCACCTTTACCTTCCGACATCAGGCTGTCCAGTTTGTCAATCAGTTTTGCTTCCACCTGCAACATATAAGTGTGGTGTAAACAGCTTCTTTTTTCCTTTAATGAGATCAGAGAAAACTGAGGGAAGATTTGTTTTTCTGTAAGGGACTTTGCTAAATGCGTATCTTAGAATTATTGGTCAATCATGTAAATCTGATTATAAGTCACTTCATCTCTTTGAAGCTGTTATCATTCCCAAGGTTTGTGGGGTTTTCTTTTTTTTGGTGGTTGTTTTTTTTTTTTTGAGGGAGGGAACTAATTTAAATTGAGCAACGTGACTTTAAAACTACAGGCTGAGTAGCATTTGCTGCTGCTAAGGCAGCTATCTATTTATGGAGTCAGACAAAAAGCACACAGCCCAAATAAATTGCCTGAGTTCTCACTGCAGGGCTGTAAGCACAAGCCATTTTCTTAGACTTCAATAAAAATATCATCTTTTCTGACCTGCACCCCACTCTTTATAAATTAATTTTTATAAATGTCTGTCCTATTCAGAACACTTGGGGACTCAGACTAACTGTCCCAACCTTCCTTACCTGCCAGTGTATTTGGCTAGAAATCCAATTTGCTGGATTTACGTATTAGCTATCAAAGAAACTTACAGAACATATCTGGTGGCTAATGACTCCTTCAATGCATGTTTTAAAGCGTATTGATTATAAAAAATATAGAGGTGCGGCTACACTGTGTGTTAATATTTCAAACCTCCTTTTTAGCAGTAATATATTAGCAACCACAAATCTAGAGGAGAAACCAAGCTGTTGTCAAGGTATTTTATTAGAAAATAAATCTATTACAATTTACATTTGAATCCAAGCTGAAAACACAAAGAAGCAGAACAAGTGGATTTTTTCATTCTCACTCCTTGTTAACATTTCTATGGTGACTTTTAACAATAAGCTTATATATTGATAGTGAAAAGCTACCTACTTACATCACATGCACTCCTCCGTTCTTAATAGTTTGTTTTGTGTCTCAGATACAGCTCCCACCCTAAGCATTATGATTGCCTGGGAGTAATTCAAATACTTCTGCTTTCCTTCATTTGAAGCAGCAGGAAGGAGGGCACTGAGAAATGGTTTGAGGCAGTCTGAAAGAACTGAGTGGGAGCTGCGGGAGCAGATGGCACACTTGGTCGTTCCTTCCTAGCCCGTTAAGAAGGTGTTTGAGCAGCAAGAATACTTGGATCCTTAGAGAAGAACACTCCTCAGAAGGACCATCTGATCTTTTTTCATACTAACCGGAAAGGAAGCTAGCTGAATCCTATCTAACCAGTAGTCTGTACTGCTGTAAAGCAGAGACAAAAAACCACCAAAACAAAATCAGCCCTGTTGAAGACAACTCAAGTTTTGTTCTTCACTTCAGCGGGCCACGGATTTTATCCTCGTCTTGCATTACTAACAGGATAGCATTAATTGGAGAATCTTACTACCCCTGCAGAGAGTAAAAAGGGAAAACCCTGGTAATCCTTCTCCAACAGGTATAATGTTGTGGCTAACTTGTCCACCCTGAACCACCAATGGTTGGGACCAGCACTCTCTGAAGTGCTTGAATTTCAGTCCCGTTTTATAAACAGCTTCACACACAGTACCTGTTTGAAGTTGCCACTTCGCCTTTGCTCCCAGTCCATCATGTCATGGAAAATGGGAATCATTACATTCCTCAGGTCTGGCTGAGGGATCAAGGTCACTTCCAGGAAGGGGCCAATCAACGCTGGAATAAAGTGAAGCTTGTGTTCCCCTAAAATGAAAATGAACATGAACTCGAATGTGAATTGGGTGTCCTGTGAGCTATCAAGCAATTCAAATACTATCTGAAGAATTAAAAAATAGCACTCTAAATGTCTATAGATTTTTTTTATCTCATCTCCATCACAGCATGGACTATTTCTTAAGCCCCAAAAGTGAAAAGCTGCAGACAATATAAGAGTATAAGGCCAGCATAATTTATCAGATTTTATTATGCAATACTGAGTTCAGAAGTGACAGTGGGTTATCTGTATCCCAAGTTAGTCTTCCAGAAGGAAAACAAAGAGAGACAAGGTACTCTCTAGGCATTTCACATATTTTTCACAGGAATGGTTGGGTTTCTAAGCTCTACATTCTTGTGTTTACAAAATGGTTAACTGTCTGATATTCTGTGCTCATCAAAAAGAGGTAAGTACTTTGATTTTTACCTAACTTTAGTTTTGTGAGTACAGAAATGGAAGTACATGTTTTGACTAGAGGAAAGGGAGGATGTGACTCAGCTGCTTTCAAAACAACTCGCTTTAAAATCAGTGCTAAAACATCTTCCATTAACTCACCATATTCTACTTAGCAGAAAACTACGTTCTCGTCAGGAAAGCTAGAAATGGCATACAGTAAAGATTGATCATTCAGTTTCAGTTTTCCGTGACTAAGACTTCTGATATCTTCAGAATAGGGGGATTATGAACCACAATGCACTGACTTTCCAAGCTGGGAATTAACTTACATCCAGCCTACCGCTGGATGTTCCAGTGGGCAGTCACCCCTGCTTGCTGCTCTGTTTGGTGTCTGTGTTTGCGCAAAGGAAAACCAGAATTCCTTTTGCTGGAAACATCCTGGGACGCATATCCATATGAAAGCTAGATTACTGTACAAGGATCAAGGCTTATGATGACTCTTACTGCTAAGAGAACTGTAAAATGCTGACTAGCATAACACCAATTATATGAAATATCCTGACTACAGTATTTAATTGGACACATTACCAGATGAACTCCATATTGTACCCCACAAAACTCACCCCTATTGAAAGGCATCACGATTCCCTCCTTGCCTGCATACTGGGTTTCTGTTCAGTAGAAAACAACCTGAGTGGGGAGATGATGCACTCTAAGGTCTTATCCTAGCATGCAGGAAGATGGGACCCAGGAGTGCATCCTTGATATACCAGTTTAGAAATACCCATCATGTATCCAAATAATTGAGAGGGATGCCTTAGAGTGAGTAAGCAATACTAAATACTGTAAATAAGTAAAATATGCTACACAACAAATGTTAACAAGATATTAATAAGCAAATATTTCTTATTTTGAACATTTCTCTTTATAATACAGGCTGCTCAGAAAGACCAGTTTTTTAGAACTACGTATCTTGCTGGGGAACAGATTTATAGAATTGAGATGACAGTATCTCAGTAACCACCGATGGTCTTCATATCTTTAATGAGCCCTTTAATGAAGTGAACTATTGAATAATTGAAATATAAAGATGACAAACGTAGTGTCCAAATAATCTACTCAGTTTTGATTTTCTTCCCAAACAACATTTAATTGCATTTCTCTGATGCTCATACTTTCAGTTTGCACAGTTATTGCTTATAAATATAAAAATGTTCCTAAGTTTATATCCAAGCATATATTTTTCTCGTGTTGTCCAATGTGTCACTTATACATCACTCACTGATTTGTTTATGCCTTTATATTTTAGTGCAACTAGGACTTAGGGGAATATTTGATGCAAATCCAGCATCTCAAGAGAGCTTCAGAATTAAGATATATGTCTGTTCCTTAAACTGTTTGGCAACAGAACTAAAATTGTGAACATAAGTATATTACCAGGCACAATAATTCTGCCCCAAAAGAGCAGTACTTTCTTTTCTAATTTTCTCTGATGGTATTCTTTCAGTTCTCTTTGAAGAAACAGGGATAGGTCAGATACAGTATCAAGGCCTAGAAAGCTGAGTTTAGCTATAAAGAAGGGAACTACAGATGACTAGGGTTTTCCTAAACTTGAATCAAGACTTAATGTGAACTTAATTATCAATAACTCCTCTATCACTGGCAAGTGTATTTAATAGGTGAAGAAATAATAATCGTTTTTCATTTTATGAGCTACTGATGACATGTTTAATTACTTACCTAAATTTTGCCACATGCTGAAGATTTCACATCCCATTGTTACCCGCATGTCACCGTATCTGCAATGTATTAAAAAATAAAGCAAAGCAGTGAAAGATCATTTAAGAAAATCAAGTTCATGTGCCATTCTGTGACATTGTTAAATGAAATGTCTCATTTGTCATCCATAAAAAACTACTTTAAAAGTGATGATTTCTTCCAAGTTTTTGCTCTTTCCATTGTACTCAGCTAAAAGCGGATTCTTAAACCCAGGTTTATTTGCAATGTTGTCAAAAGTATCAGTTCCTTCTAAATGCTATACATCAGTAACAGCTGTGAAGCAAAAGCTGTTTTTTGCAGTAATATGCTGTAGTTCTCTCTCTGAGAACAAACAGTTTTGCTCTAGCTTAAAAAAATACAATTAATTCATACAGACAACAGTGCACTGCCTGGCAGAAACACCTGAACCAGTGTGAATCAACTTATGCATAAATTGGAAATTAGTGTTGGCACTGCTACAACATGGCTATTTTGCTCCCAATATCTGAACCAATTTGGGCATTTCTATGAAGGCTGCTATCAGCTCTGAAGACCTATACAAAGGGCCAGAACCACCTCTCATTCTAGTCAGTGGAAATACTGTTACCGTTATCTTTTTGGTAGGCATTTTTGCAACCTCCCATGTCTTGCATTTTGAGAAGTGTTTGATCTATTACAGTTTTCTAGAAGCTGACAGCAGTACTTACTTTTCTAAAACCTTTTTCTTCTTGGAAGGTGTGAACATCTCCAGTTGCAGACATAACTGGTTTATAAAAATGACAGCAAGAAAAAAGTAGGAATCCCATATCTACAACAAGCATATGGCATTTGGTTATTTCATTTTCTCAGTACCACCATTTTATGACCACTCAAGATGCAAATTTTCAAATCACATCACTTGTTTCAGTCTCAACTAATAAATTACTCAAACTGGTTTTGACTAAATTTCTTTGCATCCAAATATACTTTTCACCAACCCCAAAATGTTCAGCAGAAATACATCTATTTTACATATTCTACATGTCTTAAGTGTAAAGGTTTCAGAGTTGCAGATAATTTTTTTTCATCCCTCCAAATCAGAAAACCTTACCTTCTAAATTTAGAAACATTTTTTTGGTATATTTAAATAGAAGACTACAAAAAGCTATGCCTTTAAGTCCAAAAACCAAAAAATTCTGACACCTTAAAAGCTACCACATAACAGAATTGTCATTCTCTGGCCCGTCCTACTTTATAATATTATTTGCAAGTCTCACTTGCTGCAGGCTTCACTGGACAAAACTGAAGCCAGGTTTGTTAACATATTGCAAATATACAGATGTTTTGCGCACATGCTTTATGAATCAGATGTTGACTCTTCTATTTAGAAGACTTAAAGATAAATTTAAAATGCATTGAAGTATTAACTATTATAACCCAATTATAGATGCTCCATGGCAGGAGGAAGAAAGAAGTGTAGGGGGAGCCCTATTCCAGACACTGCAGTTCGGATAGTAATAACATTGCTAAGCAAGTTTAAGGAACATAGATGCCTTGTCTACAGGCAATTCTTTTATGAGTTTTAGCCTCTGAACTTGTGGAACTTCATACAGGATAGGCTTCCTCATGTCCAGTTATGTCAAGTAGATAAATCTGCATTCCTGCCAATCTCTCCAACAGGAGTCTGGATTTTCAGAGAAGCATCCACAACTCTTCTGGAAGTCAACAGGAGCTCACTGTCTTCTCTAAGAAGGAAATGCTGCACTTTTTATGATGAAGCAATTGGACTAATGTCGCTTGGTTGGGCAGAATATTCATTCAGGTTTCCATGGGAATGGGTCTTTTCAGATGCACTCCTAGATCTTCTCATCTGAATCCTAAAAGCATCATTCTGTAATTCACAGTTTATCATAGGTGCCATATCTCACTATCTGAGGTACTCACTAAAATCTTTAACTACATTCACCATGCAGTGTCATAATTTTCTAATTTTAATTATGCAGCATGTTAATTGGTCTTGACAGAAATTACAGAAATGCAAATCTGTATTTTTGATAAATTTGCATTGATTCAAAAATGGAATAGTTTTCCTTTCTGTGATAACTCCAAAATAACAGACAAATAATAAAATTAGTTTCTATAATCCAAAAAATTGCTATGCAAAAATCCTGAATAAGTAGTCTAACATAGAGGCTGAAATAACAAAATGAAAAATAAGAAGAAATTAAAAAAATCCACAGCACTCCTGTTTTTTAAGACAGTCCTGTATTTAAGAAAAACCTTAATCTCTGAGCACTTGAAATTGCTGCTTTAGTATATGTTGTAGCTGCTTAGATGCTGGAGCTAAGTTTAATAACCAACCACCAAGCCACAGGATGATGTAGCAGCTATTGCATTTATCTTATGTTAGACACATTTACTCTACCTTGTAATCAAAGTTTTCATTTAAGAAGTTTTTACGAAGGGCATCCGAAAGGTACAAGACTGTAGTAATGATCACACTGGGAAGAAAAGAATGAAAAAGACAGTAGTTTTCATTAAGTGGAAATTCATATTTAATACTCAGAGCCAGACAATTTTCCAGTGAAGAAATAGATCCAGCATGTATGGTGGCATTAAATACTACATTTAAAACATATACAAATATCTGACTACTAACAGCACCTATTGACAGAAAACATGCACATTAAGGAAAAAATACTAAAAATAGGTGTGATGTAAGAATGCGTGCTGAAAACAGATGTTCTGTATAGAACAATATAATTGATGAAAAAGACAAACCATAAATTTTGTTCTGCAAATAATGCTGGTATCAGATTTAATACACACTTTGTCCTACTAGCACTAATATATACAGTTGGGCAATTTGCTTTCAGCTTTCTTGGTACTAAAGATATGTGCATATACATTATAAATATAAAATATCTAGTAATTACCAATATACAATTGACAGCCGTATGGACAGTCTTTTTAATGACAACAGATAAATGCAAAACTGCATGAGGTCTGCAAGAAAGATCTGCTTCTAAAGATCTCTACTCTGTATGTTGCAAGCGGTCATACATTGCCCTACACTGACACCTGCCTGAATTACATTAATCTATCTTAGATAAATGTATACAACCAAAATCCTGCCACAGTGGTTGTCACGAAAGGTCAATGACAGCCCTGTTCATTGTAGCAACCAAGTTTGGTAATCTACAGAAACAGAACATCCTTAAAGATTATTTAAATATAATTCATTTCAATGATTCAACCCTTAAGCTAACCTCTGCAGCACTTGTGTCTATCAACATATTTAGTCAAACTAAAAATCCATATAAACCATTACATTCTTTTTGACAGTAGTCAGTAGTGGATGTTTATGGGGGAGAAAAAAAGGTAAACATAGAATGATCTTTTCGCTGTTACACTCATGTATTTTACAACAATCAACTGTTTAGAGAAAAAGGTTATATCTACACATTTCATTTAATTACCATCTATCTACTATTAATACATCTAGTACTCCTTTGAACATGGTTCTTGACTTGTATGCTGTTACAATGCTAAAATTTGTTTCCCTTTCCATACTTTGGAATTCATTTTTTTACTATTTTTGCAATGCATTCAAGACAAAATATGTTTTATTAACTATAATAACAGCAATATATATTTTAAGGGTATAACATTTTTCATCTTCATAACACTGAAGAATTATATGTTAACCAACCCACCTAGGAGATAAATTATATTTTTCCTCTGGCACTTTGGACAGATTTCAAGTTTATAAATACAAAATGGCTATGTATCATTTAGCTTATTACTAGTTCAAATGTTTGCTCCCATTTCTCTACTTTTAAAATGACTGTCCCTGCCAAACTTTACCTTCTGGTTTGATGTGTCTGAACATCTGTAACAGCCAAGTCTGAGACTGTTTTTAGAACACTGCTTGAGTCTCAAGTTTCATTTGTTCCTAGTTCCGTTGCTCAAATGTCATTTTCATACATATTATTTTCTCAACAATTATATTGTAGCTTTTCTATCCAAGTAGTGTTCCATGTTTAGCACTCATCTGTATAGTTTACCCCACTTTTCCACCAACGGGGAGTTACAGGGTGTGTAGAGCACTCCCTGTTGCAGCATGGAAGACAAAGTGAAACATCAACAAACTGTAATATAAGCAAAGCTAACAATCAAGGCATGGATAAGAAGAGAGTCCTGTCATTCTTGTTATTGTGCATGATTTAATTTACAGCCCATATGTTTCACAAAATGGAAATAGTTTGCGTATTTCAGGAAGATGTTCTGATAGAAAAGGTCGGTTCATCAGAACTGTATGTAAAATTTCAACCTAAGTCCAAAGTAATAAATCCCTGAAAAATTGTATGCAAGAGAAAATTCCACAAGATCTCAAGAACTGCAACCATATTGCCAAGTTGACATTACATAGTTCTATTTATGTCTGAGACAATTCCTTTCTTGCCACATTCCTTCCATGGCAGGTGAAACTGAAGAGAAAGATCTGCTTCAATTCTTATAAGAAGGTGATTAGAGTAGAAATCTTAAATGAAATTTTTAGAATATTTTTTCCAGAATTTTCCTGAGATAACAGAATAATTGCAATGCAGGTATTTCTTGCTATAGGCAACATAACTCAGGCTTGATTTATTTGGTAAGCCAAAGATATGATATGGATTAGTTGATAAAAAGTGGGTCTGTAGAGTGAGAGTGTATATGTTGTAGATAAAAAAACATCAGACTGAACATAGAAAGATGAAGCCATTGTTTTTAACCCACAATCTGTTATTTTGAATCTACAACAAACTAAAATCAGGTAGGACAGAAAACACAGCTAAGGTTGGGCGTTCTCTTTCTTTTTTTCCTACAAATAATGTAGGTTCTATTAAAAAAAGCAAAATGCAGAAAGCAGAGACAGCAGCCAGAGGACAGATGGACAGCTGCCTGATCCAGTACAATACTCACATTCCAAGTTGCTTCCCAGCCAACGATTTCAAAACAACAATATTTATTTGAAATCCATTTGAGTATCAAACTAGAAAACATTCAGTTTGTGACAAGACTTGCTTTTCTTCCTCCTACCACCTGCCACAAATTTGTTCAGAACCACTGACTGTTTTACAGGAGAAAAACCTCTGCTATTAGCTACTAAGTTATTCTGGGCTTATACACAGAATGCTAACCCAAGGTCTGGTCAGGCCATTGTTGACGGAGTGGCTTTTCCATCAAATTTTCACAGCAAACTTTTCTGCAATAACCTGTTTGAAAAATCCAAAGTAGCCCCCAGAAGTTCAACAACTGGTTTGCTGCCTGGACTGTGCACTGGCAACCTGGCTTTGCCTGGGCAGCCAATGGTAGAAAATGAAAGCTTTCTTTTTCCATTCTGATATGGAACAAATACATAACATTAACTTCTTATTTCATCCTTTACTATTTCAGAGTGAAATCTTCCCGAGCACAGAGGTGTTTGAACAGAAAAAAGTTTCTTTCATATTTAATATGTAAATGAAATAAACCTAGAGTCACATATATGTGTACAATCTATTGTTATATGTATATAAACTTATTCATACATGCATACCTGTGTGTGTATATATATATGCTTTTTGTGACAGACTGAATGTCAGGTTCAGTTGTTAGCAACATTTTGTATTACATAAAAGCAAGAATGTTGTTAGCAACACTGTGTATTACATAAAAGCAAGAATTTTTGTTCATTGTAGGAGTCTCAGACTCCCACACCACGGGAGCTAACAGGATTCTTCAAAGCAGCCATAATGATGAAACTAATGCTAATTCGATGTCTTCCTTTACTGTGTATTCCATTTGCGTTACTTTTTAAAAAAATTGTCTTTCAGTCATTACTGAATTAGATAACCAAAAGGATTCTCTGTTTAAAGTCCCTGTGCCCAACTGTCAGTAGATACATTTGGAACCTTAGTATAAGCCACACACTATAGCAAATCTTACTTTACAGATCAATTACTGTACTATAAATAATAACATTCATACATCCATTTTGTATGCTTATAAAATTCAAATTGAGAACTGGGTGATCTAGCATCTCTACCATTCAACAAAATGCTGAAAGGATATACACAGTTAATCATACAGAGATCTTTAAAATTAAAGATTCTTGCATACTGAGAGCAGTGGAAAATCAGTTCATTGTTCAATAATACATGAGCATAGTATGTTATAAATATCAAACCTTCACTCAGCAAGTAATAGAAACGCACTTTGCTCTCCAACAGCCTCCTCAATTGTTAATGAAACATGACATACCTGGAGTTCAGCTGAGTTTGTTAAATGCTCTCAAAGGATGCCAGTCAATTAAAGCATTAGATAAGTGATTCTTTTCCTAACCTTAGGGTAACTTAAGCAAGTGACCATTACACAGTGATTTCCAGTTGAGAGAGACATTATGAAGATGTTGTCCAGAAGGTTCAATTTTAGTCTGGTATATTTTATTATAGAATTTTGGATTCCTCTCTGGCGCTAGGCAACTGATTCAGACATCTTCCTATATTATGTGGTATTCATTTGCAGTTACAAATAGAAGCTTTGCTTAGAAGGCCAGCAAACTAGCTTGCTACCTAGTTGATGTAGAAAGTAAGTCTATCCCTATAATTAAAGAAATTAAAATTATATTTTGCACAGTGTTTATAAAAACATATTTGTCACTCAGTAGTAACATCCATGTCAGAAATATTAGATAACCATAATTACTTATTTTGCTTTGCGGAATGTATGCTGATTAGCTCACTACAGATATTACGTGGTTATGTAGTTTTAAACAGAGTTAATTTCTGTCTCATTGCTCGACTGCTAGAAGCTAATAAACATTAAGGATTTTTTTTCACAATTCAAAAAAGATCTATTTCTCTGCTTTAGTGCTAAGTCTGCCTTTTTAAATGTTACTTTATTTCTCAAATTTTGGAAGTCACTTGGTAGTTTTATAATGCTAGCCATTAATACTTTTTCATGTAGGGCATCTGGACATTCAGAATTATAGATCATACATGTGTCATCGTGAAGTATCTTAATTTCTGGATAGTTACAGATTTGTCTTCTTGAGCTCACAGTATCTTCTGGGTTTCTTTTATCCCAGACAGCATCCAAGTATCAGATGCTACATAATTACTGAAAACACTGCAACAAGAAAGAAAAAATACCTAGAAGCCAGGGGGCAGCAATATTTTTATATATAAATATTATATATTGAAAGAATTATGGCATTTTAAGACCTAAAAATCTTTCAGGTAATTGAAGTTCTGCATATATAAATAAGAGAAAAAATTAAGTTGTTTTTTTTTCCCCTCAGGAAAAGCTTATTACCTGATTATATCCTTGCTAGGACTCATTTCTTCCCTAGGCTCAGACAGACTAAATCTCTCTTCCTGTAAATACCAGGCAGTTTGAATTTTTATATCACTCTAGGGACAGGGGAGAGAAAAGGCAGTGCTGCTGGTGATGTGACTGCAGTGATGGGTGAAGCTCCCAAGACACACAGTGCCTTCAGATTAGCTACCACTCCTCAGGCTGAAGCCCAGACAGCTGAGGAGGCAGCCATCTGACACAGGAAACATGACAGTCATTTTATCCCTGGGAAGCAGGAGTTAAAAAATATCCAGACTGTTAATGGATTACTTGATTATGCTCTTAAAAAGGTGGGCTAGACCTTCTAGTTTTTCCTTTTAGACATGAACGGAGCAAGGAGTTCAAGAAGTTCTGCCTTCAATCCTGAAGAGTCTCAGATCATTGGAAGCGGCCTGGGTCATCCAGTGAAGCTCAGGAAAAATGGCTCACAGCTGCTTCTGCCTGTGGTGCACGCAGTGCCCTAATTTGGGTTGGGACAATTCTAGCAAAGCTACTACTCTGTGGCTCCGTGCTTTTGAATACCTCGAGGAAGCTGAAGGAAGGCAGTCACTGCAATGGCAGTGGGGGACACACGTTAAAGGAAGGAGCTGCCGTTCAGAAACGGCTCCGGAAAAACTAGTGCTCTACAGCTGAGGAGAGAACAGAAGTGGATTTTGCTTTCTGCTGCCTCAAAAAGGAACAGAAACTAAGCCATAGATATATAACATAGGAACAACGAGTCTTCAGTTCACACCACACTTTTAAGTACACCTGGCCAACCCTCTGTTTCACAGCAAACCAGTATTTCCTCCACAAACGAACAAATGCCTAGCAAAGCAATTATTGAATGCTGAATCGGTAAAGATGTGTTTACATCCCATTTGCTGGCAGTAATGCTTATGCAATTGTGTGAGATTGGCTAACTGAACCCGATAAGATTAGCTTCTCATGGCCAATTCCCACCAGCAGGTATTGTCAACTTCTGCCTATCTTCTTTGCCTGACAGAACTGGACACAGAGTCACCACCTAGATGGTCAGAAACAACATGACATGGATTAACAAAAGGAGATGTGTGATGCTAACTAAAATACTGGTGCAAGTAAATATTCCTTTTGCAGAACTTAGTATCATAATCTTTAGCATATCTGAACACCACCAGCCTGAGAAACATGTGCCAAGGTCGTTCCTAAATCTTAGTTTTGTACGTGTCAGCTGTTGCAAAGCCATCTGCCAAGCCAGCTGTTTCTGGAATATATAACAATTTCTCAGATTATATATTTAGTCTAAAAGTTCCTATGTTTTTGCCCACTTTCCTGTGTTTCTCAATTTATTTCTTAAGCATGATTACCAGATGCAGGCTGGTATCAGCCGTATCTTCTTTAATATCATACACAGAAACAAATGATCACATCCATTCTTTGATTATTAACAATTTTTTTTTGCTGGAATTCAAACTTGGCAAGATTAGTAACACTAAATGAGGTAATAAAAATAAGCAAAAAATGTTATTTTGTTAAAGTCATGACAAAGTTTGAACAAATACTATGATGCTTGCATATACACACACAGACACACAATAAACACATATCATGAACACAAGTTTTGCCAAATTTAATTGTAACAATAATATTGTTACTAGTATTCTGTACAGCACCATGAACTTAAATTCTCCTTGGAGCCGGCAGGCACAATGCAGACTAAAAACCAACTTCCATCAGGCATTGCAATAGGTACATGAAAGTTTAAGTCAATCCTAAATTCTGGATTCCTAGGTCTGCCCAACACAACCCCCCTCCTCTGCTGACATTGGTGTTTGTATAATTGTGTTGACTGTTCAGCTGGCTTATCTGATCAAATGCTAAGCCTACAAAAAAGGATAGCTGGTGACATAGGTGAAATAAAATTCAGTAGTTTTAGACCTGTTGTAATGACTTCTCAGAAACGCTGGGAACCTGTTTCTATAAAAATAAGGCCTGAGCAGAGAAAGAATAGCTCAAAGGGAGGTTACATCTCAAAGTATCACTAGGCAATGCTTAGAGCCCTATGTTACTGTTGCCTGTGCTGTACCTCATTTCCTGATTTGTGATTTTTAATTTGTGATTTTTCTGAGAAGCACTAAATTAACAAACATGCAAAAACATCGTTAATGATATTACAGCAGATAATTTCTTCTTGAGAGCAAACAGATCTTTACCAACTCAGCATTTCACAAACAGATTTGAAATGAAGTTCTGTTGAGACTTGTCATTTGCTACTTGGAAAACAAAGCTGTTGATGCTTAGCATCTTCATTCTGTAAAAGTGTTTCTGAGTTTCCAGTTATATGTGCTTACTGTAATTCAGAAGAGAAAGAGGTATAGATTATATTATGAATCTGTCGTATAAAATAAGTCCAGAGATTTTAAATCTTAAATTCAAAAATGAAAAACTGCAGCCAGCATTATAACAGATATTTTGCATTTTTATTACATACATCATATAACTTTATTTATACCATAATCTTTGCATACTAGCCATATTTTTTATTAACATTAAAAATGCCTTACTTGTTTGCAACCAAACGCATCACTGTCCAGTCTTTCGGAAACATCTCTGGTCGTATTAGTATCCGAAATACAGTGAAAATCTGCAGCAGGAAATCCTTTGGAAAGAAAAGAAGCAGTAATATGTCTTTGCTGCTTTAAAGAGAGTGGTGAGCTTTAAAAATATTTTAATCAGAGACACAAAATCATTATAGAAATAGCAGAATTGCATTTATTTTCAACATCGATACACCTCTGAATATTTTTTCATTTTTTTGATTCCCCAAGAAAGCTTCAAATAGTGATTTATTTTTCTTAAAAGAAGGAAAATAATTTAATGTGCCATTTGATTGACAGCAATGCATAAGAGAAATGTCAAAGATGCATTTGGTTTCCACCCATACACTTCCCCAAATGCGATCCCAAGAACAATTTGCAAATCAAAAAAGCACTTTACAAACACTACAGAGTTCTGAATATCTCCTTAATCATGCCAGGTTTTCATCACTTTCAGATTTATTCTAAAAGTGGCATTATTTGGTGGGAAAGAGAGAGTGTGTAAGGACAATTTTATCATTGGGTTTGCAAAGACCAGTGAATTCAACAGTGATGCGCAGACCCCTGAACTGTTATCACAGCTGTCTGTCTGTATGCAGGTCACTTAACCATGCTGAATCCATAAAAACAGTGAACATGTGAGCTACTCTGAATGTAGAAAGCACTGCTTAAGAGCTTTTAGCATTATCATCTCCTGTGTCATTTACCTCACTAATAAATAACTAAATTAAACTATTCCTCTCAGCACATGGTTTTTTTCAGATTTTCTTTTCACAAATAAAACTACCAACAAGGGTAATATTTCTAATGGCCCATCTTGATTGTGTATAGTATTGCCAGTATTTTTTTAGTAAGCAAAATGGAGCTTTTGACATCATGAAGAGCATGAGGCAAGTGATATAACACGCCTAACAGAATCACTGTGGTACCTGACCTGGCAATGTTTTGTATTGATTCTGCCCACATCACTTGCAGAGAGTTAGCCCAAAACACAGATGAGATGAAGATACAACCAAAGGATACCAAATAATTTTGAACACCAAAATATATTCTCAAGTACATTTACCAAAGTGTAGATGACGGGCATTGCACAACAGATGTCTTTCATTAGAGAATCACTGTAAAGGGGGACGAATGCAGGCGCTGGGAAAGGCAGCTGAGATCCCTGCACCCACCCACCAGAGAAGATTACATAAAAGAGACAACCTGTTTTCTGAGCAAGATGCCAAAAAATTCTCTGTATTAAAGAGTATACACAATACTCATTGCAGGTAACATAGTGTTTGAATGCAGGTGACCAGCTTTACAGATAAACAAGTAGCTCTACGAGCAACACATTTATTCCAGACTGCTTTCCTATAGCTTTGCAACTGGTAGTTACATTTCAACACTTCTGCCTGCTCCTTTTTGTCTTTGGGGGTTACCTCCCTTCTCTGTGCTGTAATCCCTGCAGCTCTGTGCCATAATCCCGACAATGCCTCAAATGCTGCTGTATGTCACCTCACAATAATGTCCCAAATTCTCCCATATCCCATTTTTATCCCGTCTGTTGTCCAGACACAATACATGTTTGTTGCTGTTAGGGAGCTAACTGACTGGCTGCTGAACTGAAGAGACCAAATGGCTGCTGTTGGAAAACCAAGCAATGGTTTAAGGACTTAAAACCCAAGGGCTGCGTGAGGTGTGAACTTAGTGCCTTTGAGACCCAGGGGCTACTGCCAAAGCCTGCTAAAATTCATCAGCTTCTTCAAAAGTCATTAAGGAAAGAATGACAGACAGAGAGGGAGATCATATGTACTTCATTTCTTTAGATAACTAGGCTAAAAACAGAATACATCTTTTATTCCAAGCAAACTTTAAAACAAAGCAAATATAGACACTGGCATTAAATTTTGAATCATTAACACCAGGCTAATTATTTCTGATTTTAACAGAAAAAATAGAAAATTGTGTCATCAATTTAGTGATAAGTGATAGTAGATACAAAATGTGGATTTGAAAAGCCCGAGTAAGACTGAAGATCTCTTTGTTACAGTACATGTTAAAAACATATAAACAAAATGCAGTATAATTGAAAGCTGAAATATAACTGAAAGAAACAGGTAACTCATAAAAAACTTTAGAAAAACTAGTCAGTTGTAAGATTTTCAAGATACAGCTGTTAAGCTTCTATTAACAGAATTAATCTGTAGCTAACTTTTATTTTTCATGATTCAGTTTTTGTATATTTGGTAATACATTTCCCTAGGAATCCATTATAAGCATGAAAATAACCAAAGGGTAAAATGCCAGTTGACAACTCTGATACTTTGCCATTAATGTGCTGGTATCCTTCATGTGTCAGCACTGCTCATTGATATTCAGTGCCGGTGTTCACTCCCAAGGGACCCACCTCCATGTAGCAATCCCATAAAATGTTTTCATCAGCATTACAATGCCTGGCATTTTGTATGATGCAATTACTCATTTTTGTTTCATGATCCAAACGTCACAAGACATTACTATGAAGTATCATTCACGGAAGATCAATTTTGTAACTGTATTTTGAACTGTTTCCTTTGCACTAAACTATTGTCTTTCATAGTTGTATTTGCTCTGCTGAACACACCATAATGATTTAGTAACAGATTTTAACATTTAAAAAACATTTTTGCCGGCAGTATAAGTGAACTAACATTTGGTTGGTTGAGTACAGATATAATTAATGTCTCATATGCCTTCTATCTTAAGAGACAGCAAGGGAGTAATTTTGTCCTTTTACGTACTCTAAATACCATCTCTTAATGTTCCTACCTAGTGCACATAAGCTCTAGCACTATCTTACACTACTTAAATAATATCACAATATCACAGTTCAGTTTCCTCTAGCAGCAATATTTGCTTGATGAAATTATCAAACTGTGACTAAGTGGGAAGCGTGGCCTTCTGAAAGACTGAAAATCATCTATTCATTTAATCAAAAACGGCCTTGGAATTTCTTTCACATTTCCCTGTATGCATGTAAAATCCTCTGTAAAGCAGGTCAGACTCTTCACTGGATCTCTCAGGCTGCATCTATATAGCATTTTAGTTTGGGTCAACAATCCACTTTGAAGCTAATTGCTTGATCATCCATTGCTTTGGTTCGCACTGCAGAGTTATCTAGCTACTTGGTATCAAGTCTCTGTAGAACATCCTAGAGCTCTTTTGCGGAGTGCCAAGGTGCTCATAAGAAAGAGGATAGTTTGACAGTGAGCTGCCTCTGCCCGGACAACTCATCCATCCTGTGGCCAACTCCTTTCCCAGATCTTCTTTCCTTCACTGCTTCCTCAACCTACATCAGAAGCCACCCAAATATTTGTTTTAGAACTACCCCTCTGCCTCAGCAGTCATCCTGTCAGAAGTTCCATACATGAGCGGATGTCCCGGCACAGCAGGGGAAGGATGGTGGCTAGAAGTGAGCTTCTCCACCAGAGACGTTCCCCATGCCTACAGACCTCACACAGCCTGTGCCCAAGGGGTCGTTAGAGAACAGCAGAATAAATTGCACTTGGTGGTAGGGTTCAGCACCCACCTGACCCTGCTCAGGTTCCTTTAGCTGGAAGAGAGGGATCAGAGAACTAGTAAGGTTTACACCCATCCCTATGAAATATTATCTTTTCCTTCATCAGATCTCTCCTGTATATCTGTTCTGCCACATTATATACGGTACACTGCCAGTGGATAAAAACTAGGCCTTCTGGCAGGTGCTTAGCTGTTTGTTTTGTCTTCTTTTAATCTATTAATTAAAAAACACACACATACCAACCAAAACCACCTTGCTGTGGTCAAAGCTGCATTGTGCTAACATATACTGTTTTTCTCATTCACTTTCCCACTTCTCTCCTCCTATTTATAACTTCCACTGTTACCTTTTGTCATAAATTATATCTGAGCTTTTTTGCGGCAGCAAATGTCCGCCTACAAGGGCGCCTCTGTTCTATAAATTGCTATAAAATATATTTACTAGAAGAAGATGGTATTTTGTGGTAAGCAAAAGGAGCATATCTTCAAAATAATATTGAAAGGTAAAAGGAAGCATTTAAAATTACCGACTCAAATTCAATGTTTCAAAAAGTGAGTGAAGTATAGTCTCTGGTGTTACCACTCAGCCATGAATCTCCTGTCATTTCTTTCTTACTTCATTTGTATGTTTTCAAATATAAAATGCTTTTTCTATCTTCTGCTTTGTGTGGAAAAAACCTGACTCTCTTGAAGAACTGACTAAAATAAAAATAGTCACCATGTCAATTACTTAAACTAAATATATTTACAAAATAGAGGAAATATTTCCATAAACAACCACTTGTTTAAAGCATCACTCAGATGCATGTCATATAAAAATGGGTACGTGTCATTCCTTCAAAGTCTCTATTTTGCTATACTGTGATTAACAAGCACTTGACATAGTCACCTTGAGAACTGGTCCGGAAGAAAGAAGAAATACCTTGTGGTATCAGTGCCTAATCATTCAGTATAGATGGTTAGTTATAAACAGGGGTAGTCAAAGCAAAAAAAGCACAGCAGATAGCCATTCCAAAGCCTGCATTACACTCAGGTAAGTCCCTTGCAAACCCCGTATCAGATTTGTAACTTGTAATGTGGCTTGGGCAAGACCCAATCCACTTTGACATCACTGACCAGGGGGCAAAAAGAGGATTCAAAAATACAGCAAGCTGATGGTAGTTACCACTGAAGCTTAAATCCCGAAGTACATATTACCCACAAGATTAACTATGGCTACTAGTGCAGCCTCTAAAAGTATCTCAGACAAAAAAAAGTCTTATCACAGGTATTTACACCTTCTGAATCTTCATTTACTCATACTAATGTCATTTCCTAAGAAGCATATCTTAAAGCAGTATAAAATACCAAGGAAGTTCCACACTTGGCAAACAAAGCAGAAAAATAGAGGTAAAGTGATAAGATGGTTTAGATAGCCAAAGTCATACACAATCACCTTATGATTAACAGCAGTGTCAGCCTCACACACTAGCTCTCATCTTTCCCTCTTGCTCTCAGTTATACACGTTTCAGTGATACTTGATATTTCCAAGTGAGGGAAAAAACCCAATGTATTATTTAAATTTCAGAAGAGAAGGAATGCTGCATTAATTATGATCAACCTACTGCCACTGAATCACTGGTGGAGCTGATGCTGATTTGATGAGATCTGAATGGAAATAACAAACTCTGGACTTGAGTTCTTAAGACCTCTATTTTGATAGCTGATGGCACTGGCTACAGCTGCTTTCCATATGTCTCTGTATAATAGTAGGGTATGTGCGTGGGGGGAATTTAAATGTGTCAAATCAAACACCATTCAAGCATTAATTCTAGAGATTTTTCATGTTCTAGAAGCAAGAAAGTCTGAACAAACTCAACACTGTATTTCATAGATATATCAAACAGAAATCAAGCTTGAAACCTCTAGGAAATATAAAAATCTAAACCTAGGAGTATAGACCTGCTCAGAACTCAAACAAAAGGGAAAATATTTTCAGTAAAAAATGCCTAGGTTCCACAACATATACTAAAAATTGCCTAAGGATAGCAACTATGCTAGGTGAAAACAGATGCTTTAATACTAGTATAAAAATCATCTACCCTATATAACTCCTAGGTAGTACTCTTGATTCATGACAGAGAGAACTTCTTAGCAGCATTTTCTATCTTTCAAGCTCAATATGACCATCTCACTACAAAGAAAAGGCACTCATGAATGGTATGCTCTCTTCAGAACAGCTCTAAACAGCTATCAGGAATTTAAGGAAATCTGAAATTGCACCATGACTAGACTCCCTTTTTCAGGGCAGTACTTAAGTTTATCAAACGGTAATTTAAGAGTAACACCTAAAAATATACTATCACACTAGGACATGATTACCGTCCTGTCTAGGATCACTGGCTGAATAATGCGCATAAGTGATTACTCAAGATTTCTTGTGTGGATCAAATTTGGTACTATATGAGTTTTTCAGGGTCTAGCAGAGTGGAAGTCTTAATGTATATCTTTATGCAGGAAATCTTAACTTTTTTTTTTTTTAATTAAATCCACCCCCATCCTCTAAAAAGGAATTAAAAATGCTGTATCTCCATGAACCCCGTAACTCCATCAATGAAATTGGTAGAAGCTGCCCCGAAAGAGCTCTGCAGCTACTGTCTTTCATGATCAAACTAGGCAGACAGACATTACAATTCTGACAGGTCCTCTTGCCAATGGATTTGCTGCATAGTTAAGAAAAATTGAGAGTTAGTTGAATACGCATTTCTCAAGCTACGTGTTTGCTATTGCCATATATAATTTTAATGAATGAATAAATAAACAAATATAATAAACCAAACAAAAAAACAACTGTCTGACAGGAAGAATCAAGCAGAACTGTGTAACCTTAGATTGACACCATCCTTAAAACAGGCTTGGAGGCTAAGTTTATGGCTTTAAAGCAATTATATAGTCCCCCCCCATCCTATTCTATCTGCTGTCATTGTAGAAGCAACAGAATCGTAGCCCCACTGTAAGAGTGAACCTAGGTACATAAGAAAGCCTGTGCAAAAGCTAGCTAATCTGAAAAACAGATTGCATTTAAATACTGAAGTGTTTCATCAAAGCACAGGAATATCTTAAAGGGAGATAAATCAAGAAGAGAAATTAAAAGAGACCTGAACAAGCGGAAAGACAATTCTGTTACTTACCCTCAGATCTTCCTTTGTGCTGAAGCTATCAAGAAGCTGTTGATAATGTCTATCAGTCATTTGTCGCAAGAGTGACAACAAACAGGAGACAAATTCCCCCTGTTCAGATAAGCCAAGAACAGAAATATTATAGATTATAATGTCTTCTGTACTTGAGCTTAAACTGTCATATTATAAGCACTTAAAAATAATTAACAAATGCAAGGGAAATTAATCTACAATTGGCTTGGACTCCGTATTTTGTGAAAATACATTAATTTAGCTATGAACTTCCTTCCCATTTAAAGAATTATTTTTCCCCAAATGCAGTTTACTTGCTTAGCAAAATCTATTTGAAATAGTTCCAGAAGGGCTAAACTAGTAAAATTTTGATTTGTGATTTGTTTCCCTTGTATCTGTTTTTAAACAGATTATTTAGATTGCTAAAATTACAACCTCTTAGTCAACTCAGTTTTGAAACAAATACAAACAAAAATATTTTGCAACAATTCTGGGAAGAATGCTATTGTTTCCCTTTAGGGAAGAAATTAATGGAGTTAGCTGGGAATTTTTCAAAACATTTTTCATCACAAAAAACAGTATTTGTCAAAAAAACTCCTCCTTTATAGGACTGAACAAACTTTGAAAATGTTTTGATCAGAAGTAGGGCAAGACCACTCTCTCCCACAGTGCCGATTCCTGCATTCACAGTCCACCATGGCCCAGGCTCCAGAAAAGGTACGCTCCAGGGGACAGCTGAGGGACTTACTGGACTGCTATGCAGATTCCTCGCTGCCTCTACTGATGCACATTCACCAGGCTGTCCTTCAAACAGCATGGGATTCAGGAATAAAAGAGCAGAGAACAGCACTGAATATCTCCAGTGAGCGATCAAATGACCAAGATGTTATGGGAAGGAATAGGTTCTCCCTCTCTTCCTTTCCTGTCTCCTTGTTCACTTTTGAACTGGGAAGAAACACTGGGAAGAAACACTGAATGGTATCAATCTGGTCCAACTGCAGAACGGATGAGGACAGGAAAGAGTGAAAGGTCTGGATGGCATCCCAGTGCTTAAAAAGAACAATTCTGAAATCTTACAAGCTTGTTAAAAAATGGGAAATACACTTCTGGCCTGTATCTACCAGGAATGGGGAATGAGACTGGGAGAACAGACAGGTACGATAACAGTACTTTAAAATGGTGTCTTTCATTAGTTTGTCAAGTCAAATTTTGGGAAGATTTTTCTCTGTCTTTCATTAAAAACAGAAAATAAGATTAAAAAAAGGAGTATGTTTTCACAGGAGTGGCTGCTCTGGATTTTACATTGGAAGGCCTAATTCACTTGTGATTACATCTTGTATACTTGGTGGTGTGTAAGGTGATGGCTTTCACTGGCAACATGGTCATAAAATAATAATTGTCTTGCCCATTATAAGATTCTACACTGAAGTAATGATCCCAAATTAATTACTTCCCTGTAAAACCATTGTTTTTTACAGTGAACATAGCATTCTCAAAACAATATCCTAAGGCTACAAAGTCTCTTAATCTTCATGCTCTGGGCATAACCATTCAAGGTTACAGCTGCTATCTTGTAAATATCTGAAAATTTATTTCCAACCCTATCAGGTCCTCTTCTGAAAACAAAAAGACTTTGGTCTTTTATCATTATTTTTTAATATTTTCAATTTAATTACATCTAGTCTCAATACGATTTTATCATGCCATTTAGTATGATGTAGGTTCATCTAAATAGGCATAATTTTTGGAGACTTTTATTCCAGTTATAAAATCTGAGACCACTCAGATCTGGCTAATTAGCCAAAATAAGCGGAGTAAATAAATAAGGGTGTAAGCTTACCTGATTGCTAGCTTGAGTGACAAAATTTGAGTATGAACCTTTTGAATACTTCCGTTCTTGCTTAAGCATTTTAAGCAGTCCTTTCTAGTCACCTTCCTTCTATGTTCCCACATTTACTTTGACTTATAGTAGTATATTAAAAATCACAATCTATTATAGAAAGATGTACTATTATAGTTGACAGACAGATTAGCTTTAAAAGGGTACCAGCTTTAGCGAATTGTTAACTGACTTCTAAATCTGAGCTTTTAATTCAAATGTAGGTACCTATACAGGCAGCTGGTTTTTAAATAACAATGAACATTCAGCTGCATTTGTTGAACTCAACATAAAAATGTATGTTGTAAGATTTCTGCCAGTGTTAGCCACAGACTAACTTGTGAATCATGCACAAAAGCAAACTCCACACACATAACGACCTTGATAAAAGCCATTTAGGATCCAATTCTAGTGTCGTAAGTCAAGCCAAGCAGTATATCCAGTTCACTTAGGTAGAATCCTGAGCACAATTATTAAAATATATGGAGCTCACAATTAAATGGCAATTCATTCAGGTTCTGAGGGACTGAACGTCCAAGATGTGAAATCAATAAAGGTTTGCTTTAATTGGATTGCTTTCTGCTAACTCTTCATACTCAAACGCATTTTTCTTAAGGAAATCTAAAGGTCTAAATCACTGACATCCTAAAGCAGAAGTTTCACTTTCACTGTTGCATTAAATTCAACGTTTGTTAGTGCAACATCTGTAACACTGACACCCTGAAGACGTCGTCTTTGTGCTCAGTTTAAAACATCACATCCATCTTGCAGGTTACCATCTAACAAGATTCTTCACTGCAAATTGAAATGGTACGAAGGTACCAAAGCTACTTGAGATGAAAGAAACAGTACAGTCATGGCAGCGCACAGACTGATGCTGCCTGATTTTATGCTGCTTCTTTGTGCAGAAAAACAGTGACACGTGGGCCTAGAGGATCACACTGAGATGAGTTTGGGACTACTTCCACAAGGAAGATTATATCTGATGCAGAAGTATGACAGAATTTTATCCAGTGTGCTGCCATGATACATCTCACAAAGAATATTTTATGATACATGCAGCTTGAAATAATGGTAACATACTGGAACAGACTCTACTGCTGTACTTGCGTTGAGTACTTTATCGTACTTGCTCTACAAATAGTTCCAAGAATCTGGCTCTGTGTGTTGCCATAAGCCCCTACTGCATGATGTTTCTACATAAATGTATATAATTGCCTTATGCTGTGCTGTGAGTCACTTCCACATTAAGCATTCTTTGAGAGCCTGTGGTGACAATGACATGGCTTTTCTGATGCATAAAAAGAAAATTCTGCAACTTGAAAGCACTTTCAGAGTCTAATTTTTTGATGGTGTGAAAGAATTAGGCTGTCATGGTGTTTTATGAAAACTTAATCTGCAAGGAAGTGGATATCTCAGAAGAAACCAATAAGCTCAGAGCTTTGCTACACTAACAGTCCAATACTACAACCCTTACTTCAGTTTAGATTTTCTTGTGATGGCCTGATATGCCACACAGCGTACATTTGTAATTTTGTAATTTAAAGAAAAAAACCCCAAACTCTTAGATGTATAGTCCTGCTGAATCACAGTGATTAAAGCATGGTGTTATCTTATTACAGAGTTTGGTCAGCTCCATAAAACACTTCATATAATGTTTTTTCTCTGTGGGATAAAGTGAAACAAACAAACAAAAAACCCAACAACACATTTCTTCCACAGCTATTAAATGCTTTTGAAACGTTTGATCTCAGAGGAAATTCTGGTTTGAAAAGCAACCATCTATTCATTAACGAAAACCGTTACAGTGTAAAAATTGGGCAATTAATTAATCACGTGTATAATGAGATGGTAAATCACACAGCATAGTACGTTCTCTGCACAAAATGTTACCCCCTCACCTCATATTGAGGTCATATCCCTTGCTATATCAGAACTGATTTGCCCTTCAAAAGCAAACTGGGAACCTTGCTGAAAACAAAGCAAAATAACACTTCATTTTGTTTTGTCAATGCTCACCATAGGCTTTTCTGTAAATGCCTGCATTTCAACCTTCTAATTTGCATGAGTTGTTATAGCAGGTTGGCCAAAATATCATTTGTTAATCTTCCAAATCCATTCTCTATGCTCTACTTCATGTGATAGAAATGAAGCTCAAACACTCAGCCCAGAGAACAACAAAATTCCTTTCAATTAATAAATTTGGATTTGTACAAGTTAGCATCGCAGATTCTGCAAGCATTTTTAGAGCTGTTTCTTCATGTAAAACTGTATGCATTTTAGGAAGTAAAATGTTATTGATTGATACTCTTCCATTTTCAGGAATTCAAACTTAGTTTCAGAAAGCTATTAAATTTGTCAACAAAAGAAACATAATCAAATAATTACTGACCTGAAACAGTCTCAAAAGAAATTTTATCTTTTGGGTTAATTTTTTTTTTGGTCACAATTTATAAATAAATTTCATGAAAAAAATTACTGTTTCCACTGAAAATTAATAAAATGCAAGAAAAGTTTTCTTTGTTCTCCTCATTCTCTGTTTTATACACAAAATCTTAACACTGTGAATTACAATATAAAGACAATGTTGTCACAAATCTAGTAGTCCAACCAGTGACAATTGTGAGCTATTTCATTATAAGAAACTTACAGTCACATCTTGAAACTGGAGGCGCATAGCAGAGCCTGATGGTTGTGGTCGGCTGGTGATCTCTAGTATGGTCCTTAACAGAATATCTAGCAGGCTGTTTACAATCACATCAATTTCTTCCAGGACAGATTTTTCCTTAAATAATAAATAAAACATTTAAGATTTTAAAATAGAAAGATGACCACAGGCATATTTCCTCTCATGTTGTTTTAGAAACAAATTATAGTTTTAGTATGAATGTTACATTCAAGAAACAAGGACTATACTCTAATAAAGACAGTGTAATTCTACTGATTTTTTTCTAACAGTTTTCAGTTAATTACATTGTACTGAAATATAGAGGACAGTTACAGGGATGACTTTGAATATGTAAGCGTTCATTAAATTAGCATAGCTCTATTTTCAATTAATGTTTAGAAGAAAGCAGTAAATAATATACGAGAACTTTTCAGGCAAGATTTTTATAGGTAACACCCATATATTTTCTGGGGTAATTGCCAAGAGAAGCTTCAATTCCAAAAAGTAAAATTCTGTTTTCCCACTTTGAAACTATCACCAGAAACAAGCAGATGGTGCTCAACCTTCAAGACCTGCTTCAGCAGTAAGGACCAGCTACATTGCTTCCCATCAGCTGAGTAGCACAAACAAATTAGTCATTTATGTAAGCCTACAACTGCTTGTACGCAATATCAATGCAAAGGAACCAAAGTGTTCACCACCAAAAGAGACCATGAACACCTTAATTACACACATGAAAACACTTGATGAAGTCAAGTTGTAGTTACTTTTCCTTTTTAATTCAGATGGAAATATGTTTTCCCTGCTTCAACAATGTTTTCTGTCTCCACTGCAGCAGACACCACCATCTTAATCTGAGCAATTTTATCCACAATTTAAGATGACATTTCTTCGCAGAAAGAAACACTTCATAATCAAACGCACACAACCAAACTAAAACTCAGCTAACAAACAGATCATTCAACTTTGCTGACATCGAGGTGTAGGAGTGATTTTTTTTTTTCTTCCTACACACCCAAAGCATATGATTTGTAACAAAACTCAAAATTCCTGTATGAACTCAAGATAAGTCTAGTGTCACGGCCGTGTTCTCTGTCATGTCGTCTAGTATCAAACAACTGTTAACACTGCTACTTATGAAGGCAGACAGTATAGAGTGTATTTAGGTACTGTATGAACCATGAGGACTCATGCACAAACTACTACTAGAATGGCCAACAACCTTAATTTTCAAAGCTGTCTGACTGCAAATTCACTTGGTTCCCTCAACCTTTAAATTATCTTGATTACCATGGAAGTAATGAAGTTCTGAACTGATCCACAAAAATCATATCAAAGTCACCAAGTTGTTAATACTCTCAATGACTCAAAGACTACTAAAAATATTAGCTGCATATCCTGAATACTGGAGAGAGTTTTATGGAGACATCCACTTGTTATTGTGTACATCTCTAGCTTGGTGACTCCAAATGAAAGATCTCCTGAAATTAAGACCAGACATGTAAGCCTTTCTCCCAATCCAAAACCACAGCTATGCTTTATCATCTATCACTTTATCTTGTGATGAGATATTATACTAATCCAGGAGCAGCTGCAATGAAAATGTTTTTACAGTGCCAAAGTTGCAAGCCGCATCCATACCAAATCACTGATGGAGCAGCTTTAATTGCTGACAGTGGTATGAAATGAAGAAACACATAGAACAGTTCTCACTAATGCCTTACAATGTAATGTATGCTGGCCTTGATATGTACGTACTGCACTAACTACAGGCAATGTTTGTTTTTAATTGTCTTACATCCCTTTGCCTGTCAGAACTTATCATCATCTTCATATTTGCAATACATCTATCTAAGCTAGCTCTCATATGCAGCTTTCACAGATGAATTTGCAAACACAAATATCAGAAATTGGCCACAAAGTTTATCAACGAACCACCAAATGCAACCCCCCTTTGCAATACTCATATCAATCTATTTACCTATATCACCCCTGTGTCCCCTATGACTAAACAGCCCACAATAGAAAATGCCTCTAAAAGAAAGTGGACAAAAGAGTCAAAGCTTGGCAGAACACTATGCGCTACAATTAAAATATTATTGCATGGGAAGAAAAGGCTCACGAGAAATCAAAACCACATGTTTACGCAGAATCATTACACAGAGAAGCCTTTAAAATGCTCTTGGTCAAGGTCCAGTTTGTGTCATTAAATGTCATTGAGCCATATAACGAAGTTCAACACCTTGTGGATGTGACATGGTGTTCACTCACCGAGCTGTTCTTCTTGATGAGGCAAAATATGTTGCTAAGGATACGTGCACACATTATAAGGTCCTTCTGCTCTTGTAGATGTATGTGGAGATGATGTAAAACTACCGGAAGAAGAATGTATCGAGAATCTGGAAAAAATGAAAAATTTTATGACTAGGAGCTTCTCATAGAATCATTTAATTTTAATACAGACATAAAATGTATCTTCAGTCCAAAAGAGTATTTCTGATAAGCAGAAGCATTTACTTGCTTTAACCAACATTTATGATAAGCAGAAGCTTTTACTTCATAATCATAACATCCTAAAGCAAATATTTGAAGAATAAACAATATGCTGAAAGTCAGTATGTCATATCATGGATGGAGAAAAACACCACTGTGTGGAATATACTATATGTAACAGAAAATTCTAAGTATGTATTGAACTGTCATGCAAAAAACTTAGCACAGTAATACTTGTATTCAAAATAACGTGAAATTATGCTCTAGTGTTCCCTGCCATGTGACAGGATCCCTTTGCAAGCCAAGGTCACAACAGACTTAATCTTGAACCTATGTTATTCTGCAAATGAGTTCTACTTTACAGACAAGCAGTACTTTCAGATTTCTTTCAGGATTTTCACTTTTCCAGATTCCTCACTCCTACTGAGTATGAGCAATTTAGACTACTGGTGTCTACATAAAATGATTTGCCTTTCCTCTATTTCATTTTCTAAACACAGCGCTTTGGTGCTATTTTCAGTCCTGAATTCTCTCAAAATTATGCAAGAACTTCATTAACATGCTGTTTTTTCTTGCTTCTTTTTCTTATAATTAAAGACAGTGTTAAACGGGAGCCCTAATACTTACACTTATGATAACACATTAAACATCTATTTACAACTTGATAAATGGAATGGGTGTTACCTGTTTTCACTTTGTTGTTCTTAGATCTTTTCCATAATTGAGAAATGATGTTTTCACAGAAATGTACTTGAATCATTTCCTCTATTAAAATTTTAATGATGATTATATGCTACATTATCTAAATATATTCAACTAGTCAGTTCCTTTGTTCATTAATGTAATTATTTCCTAAAAATTGAGTTTATCTAGCCGGAAAATTACTCCTTCAAAATCATTTTGCCAACCAGGTACTGTTCATGGACTAGTCTTTCTATAAACACTTTTCACCCCTCAAATATTTCCTCTTCTTTTTTCCACAAGGGAGAAAAAGATAGATTTATTCTGAGATTTTATTTGTTGAAAGCTTCTTTCACTCACTGAAATACAGCACTAATCTTGTTTTTCTCTATTACTCCCTTGTTTTCATTGTCTAGTTATCTGTTTAACACAAGACAAATCATATGGACAAGTTGATCTGTACACACTATTTAAGTATATTCTAGTTTTCAAAAAAAGCTTGCCTGCTCTTTTAAAATGGGTGTTTCATGCTTATGATGTATTCTGGTGTTCCGCTATAGCTTCCTACTGAAGAAAAATATAAACAAAGACTGTATGGCAATAGGCAAAAGGCCATCAATGAATCTAAAACCGAAACCCAAAACTGGAAAAGAAAGAGCCTTTATCCAGTGACCGCTTACTTCTGCAAGTGCCTCAGTAGGGTTTCATCAGGACTGGCCTGAGAGTTTGTATCTGCCTGTAGCACTGAAGCTGGGCAGAAGCATCTCAACCAAATCAACAAGGCATTTTCTTTTTGTCTACCTAAAAACCAGAAGCTCAGCAAAGTGTTGCCCCGGGTAGTCTGAGATGTCAAGTGTGCACAGCTGCCACTGACCCATCCACTGCAAGATCTATAGGGTCAAAAGGAAAGCAGGCAGGAAGAAGGCTAATGTGCAGACCTGTGGTTAGGAAAGTGCCAGCTTCTGATCCCCACTGCTAAATCTGCTTATTGATTACTGATAGATGAAAAAAACCAGAGCTAATGCCTTCAGCTGAAGTGAAAAAGCAGGACTCTCCATTCCTATAAAAAAGACCTAACCTCTAGATTACAGGGATGGCTCCTTGTCCCTGCTTTCCATTAGGCCTTACATGTACTGAATTCTTGACTATCTGGTAATCCATCTTCAAGAGAAGAGATGAAGGGTTCACTGTGTAAAGCAGCCTATGGCTCTGCGGTTGGGGTACTCTCCTGGCAGGCAGGTGATAGGAAGCTGAATCCAGGCTGACAGAGCACTGAACCTGGTCTTCCATTCCCAGGCAAATGCTCAAATCACTACTCAACTCCACAACTGTCACAGAGCAGTTATCGTAGCTCTTTCACACATTACTAGTGTGAGCCTTATCCTTTGGGCCATAGGTCCTCTGAGGACAGCAGGTCCTCTCTTGCAGCTACAACTCAAATCCCTCAGCTCAGAAGGTGAGGAGAAAACAGGAGCAGCCCTGTGCCAAGGTGTCTCTTCTTGCTTAACTCTAGGCAGCTTCCTGATGAGCACACACAGGATTTGGTACCTCTTCTGAGGTGCCCGCTACTCTGTGCGCTGCTTACATGTAAGCACAGCATTATGAACTCCATTTTGAAGACCAGAGAACGTACGCGTAGCAACACTTGACTTGTAAATAGCCAACTCTTACACACAATATGGCCTGAAGCATCTCAGGCAAAACTGAGCATCCTCATTCAACTGTTTCAAGTATCCCATTTTTGCAAAGGCTCCATAAAACAATCAGGAACTTTGTTTTACCGAGACCAAACAGATTAGCAAAAAGCACCTTAGAATGACTTGCAACTATACATGGGAGGGAACAGTACCAGTTACTGAATTAACCACCACATATAACACAGCTTTAGATATATTCCTCGTAAGTCCATAATCTAAATACCTCTCTGTCTTGACCTGTTTAGGTGGAGAGATGTAGTGGTATTACAGAAGAGGAGAGCTGGCATATTCACCTCTGAGCCAAATCAAGGACTATGTGAGAAAGTTTAGAGAACGTAGTGTACAACATTTGTACAGGTTACTCTTTTTCTTAAAAATTGTCAGCTGCAATGTCAGCCACTGTATATAGAAAAATTAATGAGTGCAAGGAATGGTACAATAATCAGAACTCTTACCCATCAGTCACTGTCCTAATTTTTCTTCTGTGCAGGAAGCCAAATTAGCTGACTGTTTAAAATGCTAATACTTGCCCTTTACAAATATTATACAGAAAGAGAGGAAAAAAATCATGACATAGAGCTTTTCAAGTACATGCTTGGCATAACTATAAAGAGAGACTACTCTGGGCAATCCTTGTGACTTTCCTATGCAAGCTACATTAATGTTTAATATTTAACCCAAGCACAACTTTCCCCCTTGCTTTTCAGTTAGTGGTAAAGCACCTGCACAGACATACAAAACTTTCTTTATTCTACTGTATTTTAAAGATTAATTTCAGAAAGATGATACTCATTTCAATGACTATATCTGAACAGATGGTCAAAACTTCAGCCTGCTTGGAAAAAGAATTAGTGTAATTAAATGTTTTAAACAGCATTCTCCTTGAACAGTGAGAAGCAAGGAAGTTGCTCTTTTTTTCATAGTTTTACTTGGACGTATTCAATTTATGCCTCCTTGTCTGGAAGAACCACTGGACTTGAGGGTGGTAGGAGAAGAAAATGCTTAAGGCAAACAAACAACTATCACTGCAATTCCAAAACCAAACATATATGCCTGCTCTGTGACTGCATGGACATGTCACTGTTCTCAGAACAGTCAGTTTCAAAACTTTTATGAGCAACTGTTTTCAGCTGAAAGAAAAAAATTGCCTGTAGTGCAGAAGAAAAACACAGGTATGGCTGAGAAAGTCCTCCCTTGGCCTAAAAAATAGCCACAGATGCGAAGCACCATTTGCAAAGCTTTTGCAAAATATTTTCTGCTCTCTACTATAGAGGTACTAATAAAGGCTGAATTTTTGTATGCAATATACATACATACATCCCCCCACAGGTGTGTATAGAAGCACACATACACAAACAACTCCAAAGAATAGTATATTGGTGTGGAAGACAAATTAAGAAATACTAATTAATCTGAAAATACCGTGAAGTACTTGAAAGCAGTACTATGGATCAATGTGTAAAACCTTTACGTTTTGAAAAAAAAAGACTTTTTTTTCCAAATCTGTGTTAATATTAAAGTTTAATTAAAGTTTTAATGCATTTTAACTAAATTTAATTCAGGATTTGTATCAACAATTTCAACAATGATATGCGTTTTGCATTTTTATAGCAATCAATTAGCTTGCAGTGATTACTGAGATATCTTACAAGTCTCATCAAAGAGTCTTTTGAAAAAATGATGGAGTAAGAGGGAAATCATAATACCTAGTTTCTAGAACTAAATCTCCTTATCAGTTAATGGTATCTTTTCCTGAACTTGCTAACAACTCTTTTTTCATTCCCATAGGAGGTCTAACATGTAACAACGTCCTTTCCATGAGGCAGTTCAAAGATATTAAATTATTCTTACTGATTGTGTCAGATATTAATCTCTGAATGACTATTGAAACATATAGTTTCCTACATGTACATTCTCCTGTGATATACAGGATGCAATTCTTAGATGAACTCATTCACAAAGACAGACTGAGAGAAGCAGTCAATCTCAGAAAGAAAACAAACAGATAATTATCACTTTTCTAATCTAGTGGGTTTCAGTGTAAAATAAGGAAAACAATAAAAAACAGATAAGGAATAAGTTATATGTAAAATAAATACATAAAACTTCACGTATGAAATAAATTAAATAAAATGAACACATGAAGATCTCTTTAAAACATCAACTCGGGATTTCTCCTAGCTTCATAATATATATACCATACATAGATATCATATAACATATGATATCTATAGTGTAAATGGTCAGAGAATTAAACCCTTCCTCTATTTGTTTCAAACAGTTTGCCTCACCAAAAGGAAAAGTCCTGCCCAGCTACTCTTGTGCAGAGGTCCAAATCCTCATATTTTGGGAAGACACAAAGTTTCTTGCCTTGTAAGAACATTCTCCATGTGGTAAAGAGCTATACCACAGATTATAACTGGGCTAAGATACAGGCTTTATCAATATGGGATTTTATTTTTTTAGGACTTTACCTACTAATGTAATATCTTTTCTGGTAATTGACATGTTTGATTGGTGGTGATTCCAAGAAAACTCATCCTCTTTGGAGGAAGAAACCTAAATGTTCTGCTTACACACCTCATGTTTTCAAGCTATTGAATTTGCAAGCTCAAAGTAGTGCCCTTAGAGAAACAAAATTATTGGTGTTCTGCTAATTCCTGTTTAAGCATGTCAAGAAGGACATGGTTCAAGATGTGTTTCTCTGTTATTGGCCTTAACTCTTCCCAGCAAAACAGATTTACCTTTTCCCCAAAGCAAGCTATAATAATATTTAATGCAAAAGAGACAACAAACAAGAGTGTTAGACTACTGATGTATCGGAAATGACAAAGGTAGAAAATCTTCTGGGTACAGGCGTATGTAGGTCATCAGTTTGGCCATTCCGCAAGTATCAACAGGGATGCATCCAAAGAGTTACACCCAAAATACCAGGAGACTGGAAGAAAGGCCAAGAGGAAAAAAAATACTGCTAGTCTATCAGCAGGAAAACTGTCATCTGTTTCTTTTTAGACAGCCAATGTAGTGTACTACAAAGATGCAGAAGTAAATATGGAAAAATAGAAGTAAAGTAAGGCCTTAACACCCACTAACTTTTCACAGAACTTAGGCAGGTAACTGCTGTTGACACCTTTTAATATCTCTGTAGCTGTTACCTACAGGAAGAGCTGAAGTTTAAAATCACTGAAATAGAAAAAAGTTCTAAGCAAGCTATACCAAAGCCTCAATACAGAGCCATTTCAGACATCCTATCCACACGTGATCAGTAAAAACAATATATAACCTGCATTCTCTAGAGGCAGGCAGAGACCAGATGCATCAAATACATCTGAAATTGTACTAAACATCTGTGCTTGGGCATCTTAAATCAACCCCTGCATGTCTGATGTTTCTGTTTTCAACAATATACCAAACATATCTCCCAGTTTTAGTGAAAGCATAGCTTTAGTGTCAGGTGATTTCTGCAGCATTGGAAGCTAATGTGTTAGTTATTCAGGCCCTTGCAGCACAAAACGTGTAAAACTCCCATGCTAAACTACTCTCATTTGTTTCCAAGCAAGCTCCAGATAACAGAAAATGTTAAGTGCCCTCCTCATTTTTAGATGTTTGAATAGTTATTTCCTGCGTTCCATCTAGTTCCAATGTGTTAGCTAGCATCGCAGCTTGCAGCATTCATCATCTTCATATGGGAGACAGAAATCAATTGTTTTCACAGCAGCAAGCCTCAACTTCACATTAGGATGTACAGTTTACTTTGCACATTAACACAGTCTAGTGCAATATTTATTTTCTCAAGAGGATTTTAAAAGGACTTCCTTCTAGGGACGGACTGAGGGAAAGTCTACTTACATTTTTGTATTTTAAAGAGATAAAACATTAAGGGCAAAGAGACCAAGATGTTGATCTCCACAAGACCCTTCAACTTAATGATGACTGAAATTATACTGTACAAGTGTTTGCCTGAACTTCCTATCATGGACATTGGGAGCTTATATGACTGCCTGATGTCTTTCACATCAGTTTCCCTGTGGTCTAAGAAATTTATATTCTATTTGTGTATAACCCGCACTCCATGTAAAATTTAACACGCAATTTTCATTGCTTTTATAGCCAAACCAACTCATATGACTTCTTAATAATGAAACTGGGTTTGAATAAAAAACTCACACTTTTACAAAAGAAGCAAACAAAAAAAATTGTCATACAGCTGAAAGTAAATTTACAGTTCCAAGAAAGTCCCCACGAGTCCCTTACATGGCACTAAATAACTCTCCTTAATTACATTCATTCATTTGGATCTTCTGGTTAGGCTGACCTAACCAAGATAATGGGACAAAAATGGAAATGATGCTACCTGGTCCCCAGGTACTTTGGAAAATGAAAAACGTAAGTTAGAGCATCCTTAGGATTGCTCCATGAATATGTCGGAATCTACCCAGAGTATCAAAGGTCTGATCAATCAGCTGTAGGGAGAGCTAACTGTTATGGAAGGGACCACCGTGGAGGCTCACAAGGGAAAGGGTAAGCTGTTTTCGCAACCAGAATGAAGCAAAGTAGCCAGGATCCAATACTTCTCACCCGTTTCTTTGAGCTCATATTTTTAAAGTACAATCACTGAAAGCATTTTAAAAAAAAAAAAAAAAAAGTGCCAAGATCTCTTCCTTTATTTTGCAGCATCTCAAAATATTTATACATATCCTGGTGGTTTTTGCAGAGCCTTCATCATTGTAATGTGTTTATCCTGAATGCCTTAGATGGTAAAAGTTACTGGTTCTACTGAACTCCATCAGCCAATACCCAAACACCTCTCAAGAGGGCTTTTGGTGAGTAAATTAACACTTATTAGAATTCTTTAAATCTCTCCTATTTTAATTCTTTTATTTCAAAATTAGTTCATCTCAAATTTAATATCTGGTCACTTCTATGGGTTTCATTTAGAATAGGAAAAAAGACTGTCAGGCTTACCACCCTACAGTAGTTTTTTCTTCCGCATAGCAAATAACTATGCTGTTATATACTTTATGCACCAAGTATCACTTGCATTTGTGTAGCCTTTTTATGCTACGTTAAGGAATGGAGGATTGAAAGCGCTGAACTAGCAAGAGTTACACAAATAAGACTTAATGGATAAGTGACAATCTATTTGCTGAACTGCCCCCAAAGGAGAAAAAAGAAAAAAAAAAAATCAATTTAGTAAAGCTTTTTCCTTTATAATTACTTAAAAAGTATAAGGCAAACTTCCTTCACAGACATATTGCCAGCAGCAGATCAAAACAAAACTATATTTTAAGAGTCTTTGTCTCTAAAAAACAAACCACTAAATTTAACCAACTGTATTCTTGTAAATGAGCAGCTTGTACAGAGCAGCGCTTCAAGAATTGTTCCTTAGGAAGCACTACTCTGAGCAACACTACTTCCTTCAGCACCTCTTGGCCTGTGTACCAAGAACACAAATTGAGTTCCTTATCTGCAGGCAGCCCAGGGTAACCTTACCTGGGTTAGTGTACAGGTGACTCTCTACAGTTTTCCCAATACTCTGCAGTTTAACAGCTTGAAGGGACTCATCCCCATGCATGACTGTTGGCAAGCTGCCCAGAGCATCGTGAACCAAATTTGCCACTTCTCTTACATCAAAGAGCTTCAAAAGTTCAGAGTACACCGACGGGAATGAGCTGAGAAACACAGCCTAGAGGAAAAGGGAAAAAATGGACAGTCAGATATTGCAGTATAGTTTTGACATTTATAGAATTTAAATAACTATATAAATTTATGTAACTGTAAAAAAAAATGCCTGGTTTTACATTTCAAGGGTAGTCAGTAGCTTTAAAAATGGTCATATTTTCAGAAGAAATATCCTCACATTCATTAACGGGCTTACACTTGTGACTATTTTCCTTTAAGCATTATCTAATGACTGGTCATTTCTCCCAGGAGAAAGTGAAAGTAAAAAGTTCAACTTAGAACAAAAATATTTATACTTTACAGATTCTTCACGATCTATGTGTGAGAGGAAATTTTTAAAAGGATAACAGCAGCTAGCTGATATCAGAACAAAAAGATTTGAGTTGTTTTGGTTTGCTTTGCTTTAAGATAAGTAACATAAGGGCCTCCATATCTTCCATTTTTCAAATAATGAACATTTTTATTTTGGAGTGAGACAGCACTGGCAGTCTTGGTTCACTTCAACAATCCTAAAACAGGGTTAGAAATTCATTGGTGAGTAGAACGAATATGGGAGCAAAACACTGGAAAAGAAAGGAGGGCAATGCCAGAGAAAGGAAGCTAGAACTGACATTCTTCTTCCTCTCCAAATCTGTTGATTGAGAAAAGCTACTCATACGTCAGACCTTCTTCACACTGGTGTCAGAACGGATGACATACAATGTTAAAGATACTGAAGAAGAATTCCAAATGTGGTCGTTTATATAATTTTGCTATTATCTTTTCACTCTACCTGCTTACATGATATGAGATGAAAGAACCACCTCTCTACTCCGTTCTCTCTGACTTGCCATTTTCTTGGAAGAACAATTTTCTACGGAGCTTAAGAAATTAATAATTCTTAACAGGTCTTGAACACCTTTGGTTACATAAACAGGGGAAGAGGACGGTATATCTATGAGCTCTAGAAGTTGGTAAATTTATGGCACTTAATGTAGACAGCTGTCTCCTGTATGTTTTGCCTGTGTGCTTTAGCCCTAGTCAATTTTAGTAGTCTAAACTGAAATAAAGATACCAGCTGAGTATTAAAACATACAGTTCATCAAGACTTAAAAGTTTTCTGTAAAGCATGAAAACTCTGATAGTCTTTTGTATGGCTCAAATTCTTCAGTTCCAATGTGGTTAAACTAAGCTGTAAAACACCCAAAACAGAGAAATTACTTTATTTGTATCCAGCAATATAATTATTATAATATAATTATAATTCAAAATTAAATATTAGATTTAGGATTATCTATGCCAAGCATATTTAGAAGCTGCTGGTATGAAAATTTCACACTACAGGACAAAAGATATGAGGATGAGCTGAAAATGCCATTTTGCTCTAGCAAAAACACATTTTCTTTCCTGAGAATATAGGTAAGGACATGCACACATTTTCTATGTTGGACATGGAAAGTGGCATCAAGCAAGGCACACTTGAAAACTTACTTGTAGTTGGGATAAAGCACTAGCTCCTTTGCTCTCTTGGGAAAGGAAGAAGCGTACTGACATAAGAAGCTCTTGAATACAGCAGCGAAATTCCTCCTCATTTTGTCCACCAGTGGCAATAGAGAATAACCTTCGAGACTGAACTATATATTTAAAGATATATTCCTGTGCCTACAAATGTCAAAATCAGAGATAACTCATAAAAATGAACCAGCTCATCTTTAAATAGAACACATGCAATGATTGTATCATTCAAATCATGACAAGGGTCTGAAACAGGACACCATGTTATTTAATTTTGGCAAATCTTTCTACTGAAACACTAACAACATTTCAAAAGCACATACTCAGAAATGCTCTTTCCGTTGCCTTTCATAATCTCTTCAAACCAAGGAACGCTTGTTTTTCTAACAAAAGGAAAACTACAAAATCTCAACACTGCCCTCCCTCCCCCATCCCTGTGTGTCTTTGGCTACAGAAGCACATACTGCATAAACATACTAGGCCAACGTAAGAAATAGGCTCAAACTTTCGAGCTGTTCTTGGAATTTCTCTGCCTGTTAAAAGTTGTTTTCCTGTCAACTGTTAACCAGATAATTGAAAAAAAAAAAAAGGCAGCTTAAATTAAGTTGCAAAACTGTTGGAATGTAAATTAAAAATACAGCCCTTTCTCATTAGCAAGACACCTAAGTTAACAGCAGCATAGAAAAGCACAGAAGGGTACCACGTTGGTATTTTACTTCCAGGCTGCAGCACCTGTCCCAAATGGAATTATTGTGTTGTACAACTGAGCCTGACTCCACGCTGTGCTCTGTTTATGGTACAAAATGGGGCAACAAGAGCAACCAAACCCACCATTTTCAGTAGAATTCCTCAGTGTCAGGACTGAACCATAAAGTCAGCATGCATGTCTGCCATTTAGATTCAGTTATGCGACAGATGTTAATACCAACAATGCAATCTATATCTGATTTCTTAGATCTAACTCCTACTCATGTATATCCTCATTCTGTAAGGAACATAGAGCTCCAGAGTCTAGTGTTAGTAAGCTCCATTGATCAACTTAGTGACAAAAGAGAACAATGAATAAACTGACTGCACTGAAAAAGTCTGCAGCTCCCTAGAATTAGTACTATCATTCTATCATTTATAGAACTCTGCTTCATTTCCTAAGTTAAATCTGTTGGTACTGTATGAATACATCATTCAAATATATGATTTCCTTCAACGATTTTTATTACCTTTAGTACTTCCTGTATGTGCTCGTGCAGCTCCACTTCAGTGACTCGATCAATATGCCACTTTAGTACTTTTATAAGATCTCTAGAATAGCACATCAGAAAGTATTATAACACAGAAGTGGGAGAAGGGTTAACTTTGCACATAAAATGCAAACCAATAGCTGCCATATGAGAAACACTGACAAAATAAAAAATATATGACTAGATTTCACTAATCACTACAGGCTCAATATTACACTTAATTTTCAGGCTGCTGAAAGCCACCTAGTAGATCTCTGACAAACAGGAAATAATACCAGCATTACATATGCAGTAGAATGATTTTGACAGGGATACACAAGCTCAGTTAAGCCAGAAGAGTCCCTGCCAGCATGGGCTACCCCCTGCCATTCCACACATTGGTTTGCAGTCTCATTAAACTGCATGGGTTTTACTGGAAGTCTAGGTAGCAAATAAATAAATAAATAAATACAGAGAGTACAGCAGGTAAGTGATAATTATTAGTGCACTGCTCTACACAGACAGTGAACACAGTTGCAGCTGGATGATGTTAAGGCTCCTATGTTTTTCAAAGTAATTCAAATAAAGAAATCCACTGAAGAAAAAGATTTAAAGATGAAGCCAATGTTAGAGCATTAGCAAGTAACCTTTCTGGTAACTTAAAGTTATTTTACTCTTTTTTAATGGCCTAAATCTGAGCATTCATAAAAGCATTGCATTTTATTTCTAATGATACCATTTAATTTAACCTAATGATTGATTCTGCTTTGTTTACCAATAACTGTCAGTATTCAAATCAGATAGAAAAAGTACAGACTTCACCTGTATGCAAGTGCTCCTGCAAAATGACTTTCAATGTAAGTGTCCATTACTGGCTTAAAGTGGTGAAACTTGCTGTCCTGCAGCAAATTTATTATGTGAACCTAAATGTGAGGGAAAAAGAAAAAAAAAGTTGTTGGTTTTTTTTTTTTTTTACTTAGTTCTTAAATAGTGTTAAGCATCATCACAAAATGAAACTTACCAAACAATCAAATACTTTTGATCCATATTTTTGAGAGTTTTCATCTAAAATCCCAAATAAAGTGTCTAGTGTATCTTGAAGAAACTGATTGGAGAGAATAAGAGACAGTTTGTTATTAAATAGGTATTTTTGTGACATGCAAATACATTATTTCCCTCATATTATCTAAAAGGATAGAAAGGTATATACCTTCACTATTTCTGAACCATCAATTTCTTTTAATTTTGAGAGGCAACCTGCAATTTTGTCTGGGTGGGTTCTCCATTTCAGAAGGTCAAGCATATCTCCTGCAAAAACAAAATGCAAGATTAAAGTTGGAAGCAAAGTAGCATTTCAGATTTTAAATTCTACTATTACAGTTCACTCAGCAAAACTTGGCATCATTAAAACAAAAGAAAACATCTCAAGATTTGCTATAATATGATCTGCCCAACAACAAATTTTCATTCCATCCCATAATTGCTCCACCAATAGAAACATAAGAACATGGTACTGGGTCACTAAAATCAGTCTCCCATAGCAACTGTATCATGCAATCTTGTTCAGATATTTGTCAACTACTATCTTAAGGAAAGTAATTATTTTGCTGTCTCTCGTCCCATTGAAGGATGCCTTCCAGAGCTGTCCTCTGACAGCTAGAAACAGTCTCCTAATTACTGGTTTGAATAGATTTAAAATACTCATCTTCCTATGTCTTTTTAGAAAACAAATACAATGCCTCTAAGATCCTGCTTTATTAATAAGCAACACAATCTCTTCTGGAAAATAAACTCTTGAGCTAAAACGGATCTGAGTGTCTTCGCACTTCCTCCAGTTTTAATTCATTCTCCTTCAGCTTTCTTGCCAAAATGGTAACTACATTACAGATGAGATTACATCACTGTTTTCTATATCATTAGCAAGCTCATATGTCTGCTGTAAACACCTGACATATCTTCTAGAACTTGGGGTTTTTTTTAAGATACATCATATTGGTGACACAAATAGGTCTTTCTCCTGTTTAACACTGTTCAGCTCCCTGGCTACAGCAGCATCCCAAGAGTCTCCATTAGGGTATGATCCTGCCTTTTGTACCATTAGATCTGATCTAATTTCTACTCTTTCTTATTAATTATTTAAATCAAAGTTACCTTGCTTCGCCTGTATCATATTTTGATTTTGTCCCTCTCAACTGATGAGCCCTTTCAACTATGTATTAGCAGTCAATTTCACTAACAGGCTCTCTAGGGTCTCAGGTTTTAGTGAAGTAACTCCCATGCCCACCTCCTTCCACCCCTTTAAAAAAGAGATCAATCCCAGGCCTAATTCTTCAGATCTAGTAGTAGTTTCCTTCCACTCAGGAAGGAAATTCCTTCCACTACAGTGCAACCTGCTAGTTCCCTTTTAGCCTTTATTTACCAGTTTTAAAACTCTTACTCTAATCTATATCTTTTCTGATTTCCCATGTGGTGCGTTATTGAAGTCCAGATGGTTTAGATCTGCTACATTTCCTCTGAAGAATAATAATAAAAAAAACTTTGAAAAGAAAGATTAAGAAGTTTATTCTGGCATGATATGCCTTTGATAAACTCATCTTACAGCACATTCCATTTAGCTACATATCCATTTTTTCAGCCACGATTTCTTGTAAATACCTGCATAAAATTCATCGGAGGGTGATGGCCCCGTTAACATATCTGTTCTTCCACCTGTCTTAAATGTAAGTACTATATTTATTACTCTTTGGTCATATGTTATTGCTTTCAGCTTCAGAGATGTACTAAAAAACCACCTTGCTATGAGATTGGGAATTTCATGTCCCATACCATTTAATATCCTAAAATAGAGTTTTGCAAACTTGGCTTGGCTTCTCATCAGTTTTCACTTGATCCTGACCCTTGCTGAACTCTGACACGTTGCTGTTATTTTTCTCCCTTCTGTTCTCTGCTTTCTCCTCGCATTTTCTGCCCGTGACTCACTCACTCAGGTCTGCAGCACTCCTTTCAAGTTGTATTCAGTAAAAGCTCCACATATTTTTGAAGCGTTGAATTACATAAATCCCAAAGCTCCTTTACATTCAAGTTTACTACTTCCACGTTTCACTAACCAGCTTTTCAGAATTTCTCAAAGCCTGGCCATTTGAAGCAGAAAACCTTCACCACTGTCCAACCCTTCCATCAGTTTAAGCTGAACTACTGTCTAGTTGATCACTGTCCAGCATTGTCTTAGAAGGATCCAGTTCTTCTGAAATGTTCTCAGTACTTATCAAACTAAGAAGCTAATAGCAAGTTTTCCTCTTGGTTCAGCAACTATTTGGGTGCTTTCTACCACAGACTGTTTTCACACTCAAGTAACATTTGAGCCACACCCATCTTTATGTCATTCCCAGTTTGCTCCAGGAAAGCTCCTCTCTCCCACAAGAAATGAATATCTCTGTCTTTAATAACATTAAATAAATCTCCACCTATATTAAAATCTTGCCAGAGGTGTTAATGGCAAACACCCTACATGCCATTCCACTAATATTTTGCTGCCTTAATTGATTTTGGTGGGCACAAATTGTTTTTATGCATTTATACGTTTCTTTTTTGTTTTGCTTCACGCTGTGCTAGTGTGGAATGGTTGAGTTGCATTAAGAGTGCTGAAGGGTCCCACACGTGCATCAGAGACACATCCCAAAGATCAAGGACAAATGATAGGTCTTATTATTCCTTCTGTCAGGAATTTTCAAGAAACAAGCTCTACAAATCCAGTGAACTGCATTTGTCTTTTGGATAATTAAATGGACTTCTACACTTTATTCTGTTTAAGCCTCAACTTCAGTTGAGGAGTAGCGAGACTGGCTGAAGCTGTCAGTTCATAGCAGAAAAAACACTTCTTTACAGGTTTGCTGGAGGAACTTGGTGGAAGATAGTTGACACTCAATATTAGGGATTTGTTGGTGGATTAAAAAAGAAAGAGAAAGCAAATGTAAGACACTCACTTCAAAGCACTTATTTCAAGGGAAATGCTAAGGAGGAAAGACATTGCTGAGATAACATTAGCGAATAGCCCAAGCATAAATGACACGAATAGAAAATCTGACATGTGAATCACAAGGGGAAGGGATAGCAATGTGTCATGTATTAAGAGAAATGAGACTATAAAATTGTCCCTAAAAACAGGCCCACTAGGGAAACATAGTTTTGGAAAAGGGAAAAAGTCAATGCTGCTGATAAATTTTGCTGAAGAAGAAAAACATTTCCAATGCCTTCTCTTAATCACGATCAGATTTGTACATTTAAAATAGGCTACACCTGACCTACCATTCCTACCAAACAAAACACTTCCCTTCTCAAAGTCCGTAATTTAAATCCAAAGTGCTAGGTTTAATAAAAAGTTTAGAATCACATGTATAAGGAAGTGGTTTGGGATGATCTTTCCATCTCTCTCCTATAAATCCTGAGACATCAGAAATTGGCCTAGTGCAGCACTACTGCACTTCAAAAGGAAAAAGCCCAATTCCAGAACTGGCAGTCTGCATTCCTCTTCCAACAGGCTGCTTCTGTGGTTTCCAACACTCCCTCCAAACTGGGGTCACTCTGGAAAGCTGCCCCCTGTTACTTTTGTTTTATTAATCACCACTTTGGCTTTTTTTAAACGCAGATAGATGGATTACACCTCTGCCTTGCAACAGACCTGCTGTATGGCATGTTGCTCTGCTGATGAACAGCTGCTTACTGGGGATGTGCCCATCAGTGCTGAGAAATGAGTGGATGTCAACTTGCTAAAATATTCTGACTTGCTGGATGGATCCTGTGTGTCTGGCAGGCAGAGATCCCTCCTATATGTCAAAAACTAAGTAAGACTGCATTGATAACTACTCAGTAGAAAAATACTATGTTCTCTCTCGCTCTTTTGGGTTTTTTTAGGATAATGAAATATAACTACACAGCTCAGAATGTAATATATAAAAGCTGGTATACTTTTTTGCTAACATTAACTGATTAACTATCCAGCATCAAAAGTCAAGCTAAGGAAAAGCTAGCTGGGAGACAAATTAAATAAGGACGCGTTCTTATGAGATATGTTGATGAACGCACAGACTCCCCCGGTTAGGTCTCTGAAAATTGTTTGGAAATAATCCTAAAAACCCCTCCAAAGTACCCAGGGTAAGGAAGTTATGGATCCCAACAACTGGGAGTCAGCCTCCTTCCCCCAGTCCCCATAATTTTAATATGCATGAGAACTGATGGCATGTGGGAACAATCAATGAGAGAATGACAGCTGAGTAAAATTTCCCAGCAAGTTAGTAAAGCTGTGGCCTAATTCAGTCACACCCTTTACAAGTCTGGGTTTGGGGTCCTCCTCCACCCCATGGCCAGATCAATAACATAATTTTCAATTCATTTCCAGGCTTGACTTTGTTGTTTGTAGACACAGGCAGATCTCTGAGAACTTCAGAAAAATCTCCAAACTTAAAAACAGATTAAAAAATAATCAGCAATTTTCAAAAATACCAATACATACGTTTACTAAAAAAGGAAATACACAGATCTTTTTAATCCTGTATTTTTCAATAAATACGCTACATTCTCTCAGGGATAACTGAAGTAATGCTCACATGACCAAATATCCACATGCTTTGCTCTATGTTCATTTTCTGAGCATGCAATAGGTTTTGGCAAATTTTTGTTTAAAAGAATGGGGATTTGGAAACTCACCAAGATGAACTTCCCAAAGAAGATCCTTGGAGAAAATATGAGCCTGTCTATTGAAAATATTTCCACCCTCTGAAGTACTGCTGAAATAATTGTTAACTCTTTCAGAGCTGAAAAGGGGATCAATATTATTCAGATATTCTACACCCTCTTACTCAGAATATGGTTAAAAAAAAAAAGGAAATTTTATGCCCTATGTCACACATCTATTTACATTAAGTATAAAATAACTCCTGTACTGTGAACATAAGTTAGTATTATAACCCCAGACAATAGTGCAACTATTTATCAGTGAGACACTTAAGTTCCAGGCAGCATTTTCATGCACGTGTAAGTGCCAGTAGATTCATGTGATTTCCTAAATCAAGGCCTTTAACTGAAGCAAACTTAGTCTTTGATTGCCTGTTAGCAACCTTTGGGAAAATCTTTTATTGGCTAACTTTTATTACTTTGAAGCTAATTGCTATGAGAATACAGAATGGATGTGCACAGTGAAACAGACCACTTACTACTTGCACATAGTTCTATTTTGGACACTTGCTACTAAATGGTGAAAATTAAGATGATTATTTCAATTCAAAAAGCTGCTCTAGTTGTTGTTAAACACCTATAATCAATTTGCAAGCAATTAGCAATTTTATCATCATACATATAAGAAGGGTAAAGACACAGTTATTCACACACAAGAGAGAGCTAAGCAAGATCTTAAAACTGTGATAAACAGCTTAGAAAAAATAATATAAAACTGTGCGTATATCAAAGAATGGTCAGAAACACATTACCAAGCAACTACACAATATTTAGAAATTTGTGGAAAACTGTTTCAGTTACAAACTGTAGTTAATATAGCAAATAAACAAGAATCTTAAGAATTTTATACAGAGCAATGGTAAAGAACGCAAACACATGTATTTCTATCTGCTGCTCCTTATATCCAGTGTGTAAGATTGTTTTAAGTAGTAGTAAATGTTTGTTGGCTTAAAGGAAGAGAAGTGATACAACAAAAAAAGCAGTATGTGCCTAATTAAAACCAAAGTGCCACAGCCTAAAGCCTACAATAAGTATGTCATAAAAACTATACAACAAACAGATTAAGAGGTTTTGTAAAGCAGCTGCGTTTTGATAGTTGATTCCAAGAGTACTGCATTTGATTCCAATATCATGTTAATCTAAAAAGCATTCTTGAACTACTTAAAATCAGTGGTTTATCATGCTGCATTGGCTTCCATCTGGATATAAAAAATTATGAAGAAAACCAGTTTGTAAAATGGATAGAACATAAGCAATTTTTGAGTACATCCATGCTTGCTTGGCACGGAAAAGGCTAGCTATCACACTCATTTGAATTCATCATGTTTCAAATAATCAACATATCCTACCATTTTGTGTGAGTTTAGTGGAGCAGAGAAAGGACGTAATCCAGAAGGACTCTTTAGTGGTTTTTACTGCTTGGCTGTTGTTTCCTAGGAAAATTCCCTTCGAAAAGGGGAGTTTGAGGTAGCGACCAGAATCCTGAAGGTTTGTGTTTTCTTCACACTGTGAAAACAAACCAGTTAAGACAATGGTACAGCATAAAAACAAAGGACCAAATACCTAAATTATATGAATTATTATTGTTTCTCTGCCAGAAAATGAAGCATTTTCAGCATGCCTGTTACAACTTTGGTTTTGGATCATAGCTTCATATCTGACATTGAAGTCTAAAAAATTTGCACAGGTTATGTCAAATGAATAGCTACAAATTTTGGTGTTAAAATCTGAAATTTATCTGGGAGCATATCAAATCCTCTGAACAAAGAGATAACTGTTAAATGTGAAAACAAAAATTCCACAAAACTGAAATATCTCTAAAAATAACATTGAGTAGATCTGCATAAATAAGCTTGCTTAATTTTCCAACGTCAGCAATTCAGTAAGAGGGTATCATGGGGTTCACTTTGTGTGTTTTAATTGAACTTACCTTTGTGAAATCCATTATAAATACAATGTAATATAATAGTAAGACTTAGTAAAAACAGCGCACTGAAACGCATACCTAGACTCAATTGCAGTTTGTAACAGGAAGCTTAATATTAAACAATCAGCAATGGATATTTTAATGGTGACAAGATTATCACTCATTTGGTAATGAATACAGACTTTCTCAACCTAATGTTTCTGGGCATTTAAAGTATGTTCCAGAGGAATCATTACAGCTAATGATTAGTAATTCAAATTACCTTGTGTACAATGAGTTCGTGGGTGCCATCTGGCAGAGTCCTCCCATTTTCCTGCATCAGGGGCACAAAAGAAAAGCCAAACAACTTCTTCTCACCCTTTTCTTTTGCTGAAATACATATGTAAATAGCAGCACTTAAAGTTAATATTATACATTTTAGACAAAATAAATGGATATAATACAACATAAGAAAGTATACTGGAAGCTATTTGCAGCTAGTCAGACTAAGAGTATCTTAAATTTCTTTTCAGATTTGCACATTATCTCCTGTAATCGTTTCTTTTATCTCACTCAGAAAGCAGTATTCTGGAATGATTTGGTATTTATTAACAACAAATAATGGAAGCCACCAAATATGCAGTCTTATCAATATATAGAATGCCAGGAAACCCAAATGAATGTGACCTAGCCAGTCCAACATGAAGAGAAAAGGATTTTTTTGGTGACAATTATCCCCTATAGTAGCTTCTGCCTACTGGTCTCCGTTTTAGGTTAGCCTCAGGCTACACTGCACTTCTATTTTCAAATAAGGCATCTGCCTCTCTATATATGACTGAAGATGTCACTGTTCCTTACATGAATGCATTTTGAGTTTACTTAAAATTCTGTTTATATTTGCAGCTGCAACGTTGTCTATTTCAATTTAGTAAAACTAGACTGGTTTCTCCTGGTATTTAGGCTTTACCAAAGCACTGAGTTCCACCAAGTGGAGCTGCAAGCCTGAGAAGCTGAGTGATGAAAGCATTACACAGAAAGTTCATGCAGCTGTCCTTTTCCTGAGGTATTATGGAAACTCGTGTGCTGACTGCAGCTGTAACAGAGAGGACTAGCAGAAGTCATGAACAGCACTTACTGGAACAGTGCCGGAATTCACAGCGGATGTGTGCTCCTCTGAATTTATCCACAGGAATAGGAAGTTTCAGCAGCTCAGCCCATCTGGGACCATTGTTATGATAAAGCACAAAGGAATGGTACTCGCTGGCTGGTGGCTCTCCAGAGCCGAATGAGATAAAATCCTAATGAAGAAAAAATATGATTAAAGATAGATTAATTCACTGGTAAGATGTCATCAAGGACTGCTCTTCCAAGGAAGAGTATTTATTATTTACATTCATATCATAAACGCCACATATGGTACAACGCTCAATATCTTAAAACCCACAAAAAATAGTAGCACTTTGTTAATATTTGCTGATCAGAAAAAATGGCAAGAATCATCCACACTGATGAGAATCAAAGTGCTGTATAGGGGGAACTGGGTGATCAGGAAGGCTTAAGCAACAAATGCGATGTGGAGTCCCATGACAGCATGGTCTATCCAGCGTTATGCCCAAGCAACAAACAAGAACGTAACTGAGACAAGAACAGCCCAGGCTCAAGATCTTTAGTCATCTGAAATAAGCCTGTAACCCTGCTGTTATCAATGATATGTCCCAGCATGAAAAAAATAAAGAAATCTGGATTCTCTGATTAGGAAGAAGCAAAGTGTTGGTTGCCTTCGCAACACCCATGAGAGTCTCTCCATAGCAAAGTAGGCAAATGGATTTGTCTAAGTCCTGACTTGGGGATACCTATTAATTCTCTGTGGGAAAGGTAAGCTGTAGCTTTTCTCCTCAGCAATTATAAGGGATCACTTTTGCATCTCAATATGGGGGTTTTTTTGTGTATATATATAAAAAAAGATACACACACACTCTGTATATCTATTTATGTATATATATAAAAACATACATACATTGCATGCCATGCATTTATACGCACAGTCTCACTTCACATACACACACACACACAATTTGCACCAGACTATTTGTGTTAGCGTTTCTTCGTTTTGTCACCCCACAGCCCTCAAAATCATGCAGAACATGTGGAAAAAGTACTTTCAAACAAAAGGAAAAAAAAAGATGCTAAATATGTATGGAAAAGGTTGAAGGTGAACAGAAATCTTTTGGTACAGAAAAAAAGCTGAGAAACAGTCATCTATTAATAATTAAAATATAAACCAGTGCCTGTTTGTAAGCTATCACCAGCAGCATGCAATCAAATCTGAAGAAAAGAAGGAACATTCTTTTATTCTTTTCTTGATACACGGTAGTGATTTTTGCATCAAGGATCTCTGATTTATTAAAATCAGACAAAAAATTGAAGATGATCAAAACATGTTCTGTGTAACATGAGGAAAAGCATACCTACTAAGAATTATTATGAAATAAAAAAGTCTCCAAAACTCGATCTTGCTTCAACATTTTCCAGCACCTTAATGGAATCATTAGTTATTTGGTTGGCAATTATAGGTGTTTATCTGAATCATGTAATTGATCACAGAAATAAAACAAACATGCATTTTATAAAGGTTTTAAGCAAAGTGGAAATACTTGGAATATCTAAAGACAGCAAAAGATAAACATGACTTTTCCAAAGCAATTTTGTACTCTTCAAACAATGCCACAAAAGATGATTTATGACTGAAAAAGTGTATCAAAATTAACTACAGCAAGGAAAAACATACAACAAAGATACCTTTAAAATTTGACCACTGCTGTCCACGACATGCATTGTCACTTCCACATTTCTGGCCACACTCTTCCCTCCTTTCTCAAATTCTCCTCTTTCTACAGTGATATATAAATCATTCCTCATTTCACCTATAAAAAAGCCAAACCAAACACAAAGTGTACAAAAGTCAGTTCAACTTGCTTTCTTTTTGTTTTTAGTACTTTAGCAGACTTTCATCTTCTCTTCCAAACAAGGGATAGTATCACACCCACAATTTATCAGTATTTTTGGATTTTAAAGAATAACAATTGTTTTCATAAATCAAGAAAACCAACGAAGCTTCATCCCTCTCAAAGCCCAAGAGATTATCTGCCATACTAAACCAATTCTAGGGGCTTTTACTCATCTGTTAGCTCTTTTTGGTCTTTACAGTGGCATCTCTAGCTATACCAAAGCTGGTGTCTAGCTTCACCTCATTTAATTTCTCTTTTAATCTAAGGCAATATTAATACATTTTCTTTCATTTGTAATCTTTGCATTTCTCTGTTTAACGTTTCCTTGAAGAACTGATTACAACTTTTTTATGCTTAATCTCAAAAGAAAGTGTATTACTTTGAAGAAGCAAAAACCAAGACGTTGGTATTCTTTCCATTAGAAGGGCAGACTTCCCAGATTGCTAGCATTCAAATCTGTCTTTCTGATCTAAAAGATCTCAACATATTTTACATTAACAGGGTGTTCCAAAGTTTACTAGCAAAAAGTTAGCTTGGCTTATTTTTCGCTTGTTGGAAAGGCTTCTGAGAAATTAAAATTTTCATCAACACATTCAAACTACAAATCCAATACAGGCACTAAGTGTTACATAGTATGTACATGTTATTAAATACTGCTAGCATATTTAAATTGAAATTCTTTGTGCGTTCATACAGTAACATGCTAAGTATTCCGTTAGATCATAACCAGATCTTCTGGATGAGATCAATGGTAATTTTATTTTAGTTTCCGTTGACACAAACCGCAAAGTTTATAGTTGATGAAAGGAAGAAAGATTGGTAGGCAGTTGCAAGGGGGCGGGATGAGGGGAGAAGCAGTACTAGAGGTGACTGGAGTGGCATGGTAGGGAAGCCCATGTTCTGTTTGAAGATGCTATATCTACTTTTAAAAAGTGTAAACTAATCTACCTCTGGACAAACGTTACCAGAACTACTTGGAAGCAACTGGACTTTCCTTGTGAAACATAGAAAAACGAAGGGCGAACAGCATCATAATTAGGAGCATCTTCTAAAATTCTAATTTCTAGATTTGGTAGAAAAAGAAATTGAGAATATATGCTTTCATCTAGTGAAATGCAAGTTTAGTATAATGGCAATATCCTCTTCTAATAAAGCAGATTTTCACTGAGCACTTGTGAAAAGCTATCAAGTATGACAGTTTTGTGTATTTATAGGTGTACCACTTAGAAGTCAAACATGAGATGGATAGTTGTACTGTGGGTAAAATTAATTAAAAGATATGTAACTGATAAATAATTAGTGCATCTTCAACTTCTGGCTTCATTTTAATGTGCAAGCAGAATTTGATCTGCTTGAACTTTCCAGGATACTCTCATGTTTCACATCTCTTGCATTTATTTTACTGCATGCAACTCTCCAGTGATTTTTAAGTACCAGAAACAATGATCTTGCTACAGTCTTTTAATATTTTTATAACATTATTCCATCACCGTATGCAAAATAATTAAATGATTCCTCCAAAGCACAATCTAAACCGTTGCCAAATGAGAAAAAAAACAGGTACAAGAGGAAACTGCTATATTATCAAGCCCTCAAGAACCACGCCCATAAAAAAGGGGGGGGGAATCTGCCATTGTATTACCTTATTATCAATTATCTTCTGAAACAACTATGGACAGAGGCTAGAATACAGCTAGACAGAATGAACAGAAACAAATACCAGGACCAGATGGTATTCACTTAAGGAGTTTTGTGTGAAGTCAGGGATGAAAGAGTTGAATTACTAATAAGTGTGTGCAATCATTGAATTAATCTCCAGTTCCTGGTGGGAACCAGGTTCAAAATAAGCAAACGGTGGTGGTTATTCAGGTAATGGACAGCAAGACTTGTGGGGAAAAAAAAAAACCAAAACCAACACAAAAGCAACCCCAAACCAAAAACCAAACACAAACCAAAACCTTTCTGAAGGATGTTGTGAATGTGAAAAATGTGTAAGGGTTCAAGGGAAGAATGGAGAAGTCCTGGAAGAAAGATCCACTACAGCATATGAAACAGAGGATCACAAGCAGCTCAGGAAATCCCTTGAGCTGAAAATAGCTGGAGGCTGGGAAAGCATCAGGGGGTAATTAGCATATATGCATATGCATACTCAGTTCTTACTCTTCCTTAGGTGTCTGTTTACAACACTGGCTAGATGGGCCTTTGGTCTGAATCAGTAAAGCTGTTCTTATGTTTATTCAAGTCACAAAATTACCCTTAAAACTACTAGATTCTGATTATTTCCACATTGCAGTAATATTTTATTATAAAAGTTTGAGAAGCTAGTACAGTATGGTTACCGAAGAGCATGCAATATGTTGGCTCCTTGCTTAGCATACATACTAGGATCGGTTCCAGTTAGTGCGGGCAATTGGTCACTTTCAAGAGTTTTACATTCAGAAAAAATGACAACACACAGTAATGAAAAAGAGAAGGTTTGTTATATAACTGATTTTAGAAAACAACCTGTAGTTGCAGCAATTTCTCTTTAAAGTTTAACTTGAATCCTACATGCATTTGTGCTACATTCAGTCATTATTTTCATTTATCAGCAAGGAATTATTTCAATTTTCCATGGGGTCTTCACAGAAACATAAGCAAATTACCATTTCCATTACAAATTTCATGACCTAGCCCAGATGAAACTCAGTGAAAACCATATTTTTTTCCTTTTTAAACAGAGTAAACTGTACAGGATTTAAATGCACATGAAAATGACAGTGGAACACGTTGCCCAGAGAAGTTGTGGATGCCCTACCATTGGAAGTTTTCAAAGTCAGGTTGGACGTGGCTTTGAGCAACCTGGTCTAGTGAAAGATGTCTCTGCCCATGGTGGGGCAGGGATGATGATCTTTAAAGACCAAGATGATCTTTAAAAGTCCCTTCCAACCCAAACCATTCTATGATTCTATGCAAAAACAAGAAAGCATTTCTAAAAGAAGTAATCGGAGCTTCACAGAAGTTAAGCAGGCTTTCAAAAACAGTGTCTCCACTTTAAGTTTTTTAAAAAAATCCAAACCCATTGAGTTTCACCTTTTTAATTGCCAGAAGAAACCAAATCACAGGGAAAACAGACACAAGAGTAGGATGTACTTTCACAAATATTGTCGTGTTCTCCTCTTACAGAACCTTGGCAGAGTTTGTAATCAGTGTCATGAGAGGATAGTTCAGATTAATTTTGTCCTATCTACATCCATTCAGGAAACTACTCTGTTTTCAATGTCTCAGAGCAAATTAAGACACGTGGGTCACGTTATTGAAAGAAAATGCCAGATTTCCTCCATTATCATGCAAGGCAAATTAAATCCAAGAGGAGAATAAGCCTCTCACGCCATATGAGGAATAACGTTTTATATGGAAATGGATAGAAAAACAGAAGGGAGATAACTGAAATAGACTGGAAAATTAATCAAAAAGAATGTAAACTATGGGCTATATATTAAGGGTACAGTGATCAGTCTGCATCAAGCAGCTTCCTTTTCTCAAAGTATGTGGCATATCTGACATCTTATAATCTTTACAAAAACGTAAGTTTTAGTTTAAATTTGGCCTTCTGTCTGGATTTGTACACACACGTATTTCACTTTTGGTTTAAAAAAGATCACTACTTGCAACCAAAATGTAAGAAAACCAACTATATTGAACTTGCACAGTTCAGGTAAGTGTACTGGAACGTTAAGGACTTAAAACCATGCTCCTGACAAATGTTTAGCACAATATTTGTATGAACATATTACGAGTAAAAGCTCATAAAATCAAAAAGTCAATGGGGTTGTAAAAATCAAGCACAAAGCCTTATCAGAAAATAGCTGATGGTAAAAAAGAAAATGGATTTGGAAAGTAAACTTCACTCTGGAAAGGAAACAGGAAAGAAAATTATAATAAAAACTGAGACAAATATATTTGGATCCAAATTTCTAAAATTATTTCACTCACAATATATTGCTCTGGAGATATCTTAATCGCTTTTACTTCCTCAGTGTAGAAATGCCATTGCTTCAATCTTCCTTAACAGAAATTCTCTCTCCAAAAATTGAGATGGTCTGTGTAAAACTAAGTTAGGGCATTCTTTTGTGGCCCCTCTTCCAGTAAAAACAATTCCAACTTCCTCTTATAAAGTATTCAAACATCAGCAAATTGTTGAATTTACCTATATTCCTTTAGTTAAAGGAATCTTTTTACTTTGTGGCAACTGTAATTACACATTTGATTACAAGAACATGCACCATTTTTCTATGGGATCTTTGCCTTAACCAGTATATCAGACAGATAATTCTGACAGATTACATCCTCTTCTTTTCACTAAGAGGGGCAATTACAGCCATAAGTAGCACTGAAAGGCAAAGTCCTGCTGAATATCAGAGTTCTGAGGTAGACTTTGGTGAGTACAAATGGTTTCTTCAGCTAAAGTATCTGCATGACTCAAATCTCTCCCAGGTGTATGTGTACTGAGATTTTAACACAGTCTTAACCAAATGTGAGGAATTTACACAGAAACAAGAGAGGCACATCTTAAATAGTACAGTACATCAGATTTTAATTACTGGTTGAAAACATGCCTATAGAATTGACTCTCAATCAGACATGATGAGACTTTAAACATGATGAAAAAAGCAACATACTTATTCCAGCTTATTTCCATGTTCAGAAATACAAAGTCCCTTCTCTAAGTCTGTTTCAGTGAAATGGTTATTTTCAGCATGAAGTTTGGTACAAGAATAAGCAACTGAAAACAGTATCGAAAATGATGCTCAACTTTAAGGTGACAAACCTAGCCCTACTTATAATGAAGTTGTGTGGTATGAAAGATCTATATCCCTTGAAAGCATTTCTTTCAAAAGAAAGGGCGGCTCATTTTTCCTTGTTCTTATGGAGCATTTCCATCCCCTGACTCCTGTTGTGACAGTTTTCTTTCAGCTTTCTAAATTCACCAGGGCTTCCAGGCTGTGCAATGAACACGTGGATATCAACATCCAGTTAGTAACACTGTTAACCAGTATAGGGTCAAACTCCATTATAAGTCAGCCTTGTCTAGGACTGACATACAGTTTTCTGGGTAAGAAGAGACTATAGAATGGTAAACCACACACACTAAGATCATTAAACATGTTTTGTGAAGCTAAACCACCCAGGTCTCCTTAGAAGCGAAGGACACTTCTAGACATGTGGGTTATAAGCTGAGTCAACAGAAGCTGGAGAAAAGCAAATTAAAGAAGCCATGTGTTGCATTTCTGTGTTGTCTGAATCATTTCACTGCTTAAAAAGTTGCTTATCTTGGCAAAGCTACTTTCTAGCCACTATCCCAATAAAAAAAATGAGGTTAACATGTTACAAGCAACCATAGGTAAGGCAGAAGGTTGTTGTACATTGGACATGAGATGACAAACAACAAAGCAGAAAAAAACCCCATGGTGTTGGTCCCTGTGACAGTAGGAAGTAATAAGCTGTCTCTTGGAAAAATGTAAGAACTGTGAGGATCACAGAGTGTATCTAGGGAAGCTGTCTGTTTTACCTCAGATGATAATGCAATGCATTGAAAAAGGGTATCAATATATTCTGTCCGAATTACAGAAGTGACCCATTAACCCCAACACTTTGGCACTACTTAGTTAGCAACCTATTATTTCACCTATTTGGCTAATCAAAACCAGATTTTTAAATATTAAAAGTTACAGACTGAAGCACTCCTACAAGAGCTTCTACTGTGAAGTAAGGGCTAGAGCTATATGGAAATTGAAGTTCTACAGAATTTAACAAAAAAGTGTAAAGCTGCAGTGATGTGGATGATTATACAGCCTTAACTTTCCCGTGCAGCACAAATGTTCAGTGCGTGTTCTGCAGGGACATTTACTCTGGTACATGAATTTAATTGTACATGAAAGGTGCTGAATTGAAATGTCTGGGTTGCTAAATCAAAATATATACAGCACAGCATTGGCAGTACCTGCCTCTTCATATGGTCCTGCCAATACATTTCAGCTTTGACCTGGCAAAAATATCTTGAAAGCACTATTTATAGGCTGAGAGAGGAAAAACTCCAAACACTTCTTGCCCAGATGTAGGTGTTAAGCAGGCGCATTACAGCTCAAGGTTTCTGACCTAAGAAGAAACAGAAGAAGCTTCATGACTTCAATCCAGCTAGCAATGAATTGTCCAAGGGCTGAATGGAGCAGAGGACAGAGACCTGATCAGCATCAATTACGTGAAAGAGGCAATTATAAGGAGCAGGAGGAAAGGCCAATTAAAGTCAAAAAACAGCCACAAGACAGACTGCTGGAGGACACACTTAGCTAATGGAGGTCAGCCTTCCTGAACCTGCCAACTATAAAACACAAATTTTAAATAACCACTAAAGAGAAAAAAGCCAGGAGTAATTTGCAGGTTGGAGATGACAAAGAATGCTCAGGGGTCCCATTATCTCCACTGCGCTGTTTCATTATGGGATGGCTCTGCAGGCTCCTTTTCCTTCATAGGTAGGAGGCTGCATCATCACTATTCAGAACCTGCCTACAAGCACTGGTCTGCTGCTGCTCACAGGATGTACCCCCAACTATGGGACGTACGTGCAAGCTGCCCCCAGCTCACAGAGGCTTGAATGCTCCCACTGAACCTCAGGTGACAGGAACAACACAGGTAATCACTCATAAGGAGAAGGTCAGAACAGGACAAGCGTCAGGAGAACATTTGTATGAATGTATTATTTGTTCTTCTGTTTTTCTAGAAACATTTGTACCTGCCCTAAGCGTCAAAGTAATGATCCTTCATCACAAAACTGTTTTTAAACTTACACCGAGGAAGCTGTGAGTTACAATTTCAACACAGATATTATAACAACAAGACTTTTCTCATATTCCAAACACATTTAGAACTGTAGAATTTCTTGTAGCATATTAATATGGAATAAGGTTTTCAAGCTGAAGATAGCTGTAAAAATCAAAGGTAGCTGTCTTTGTTAGAAAGAAAAGAGAGTTTAGTTTGCCAGCTATCCTTGAAAAGCTTTCTAGTGAAATAAATTCCAATTTGATTATTTAGTACTGTAACAAAACAGAGCGTGATTGTATTTGAACAAGATAGCATCTCTGATAGTTACAGCTTTCAGTTTGCAAATCGAAACTGTCCTGACAGCAGCCACAAAATAATTACACAGAACTCACTAGGAGCTTTTATTAGGAACTGCTTTTTTGAAAGCTTTGCTTAGAATTATAGGTACTTTAGAACCATGAATTGAAAAGGAGCAGAAAACATTATTTTGTTTAGAGAAAGTTCCTGTTCATTTACATCTCTGTAAAATACAAGCTAATGAGTTGCTTTGTTTTATACCCTAAACATGACTTGAACAGCTCTCAGAACAATTTCAGTTGTAGGGACTGAAAATCTCTGGATGTGGCACAGACAAAATGGTATTATCCAGGATGTAAATCTTGCGGATGCAAAATGTTTTAGAGAAAAGCTCCTTAGAATACTTTGTAGAATGGGACAAGAGCTGTGTAGCTACTGTCAGTGGGAGGATCTCAAAAGAACATGTAGAAGGTGATTTTAACTTGAGGAGAGCACTAGGGACCCTTAGTCCACCTTGCTTCCTACCCTTTGAATCAATCCATGCTATGCCCTTTAGCAGCTAGGATGTTCTATGATGTTACTATCCATGCTGATACACTGACAATAACAAGCAAAACTGGAAGATAAAAGACAAGGGCAGAAAATCTTCCACTCTCTTTTTAGCCCAGTAAACTTGGAACTGGCACAGGTAAAGTTACGATAAGAACAAGCAGTTTACAGAAACACAGGGAACAAGACAGAAAAGCTCAATTCAAAAGTAGGTGGCCCTATGTCTGGGTGATGCAGCACTGACCACCACCATGTAGTCTAAATTTCAACAAGTTACACTACAAGCTGATCATATTTGCAGTAGTCACAACCTGGAGGTTGTAAATACTTGAACTATCAAAATATATGTGTTTATTAATATATACACTTTGGGAGGGGAGAAGAGATTAAGTCCTGGAATACTATAGCAATACTAAACTCTTGCTAATGCCTTTCTGGCAGTTGAACTTTGATGATTTCACAGAATCATAGAATGGTTTGGGTTGGAAGGGACCTTTAAAAGTCATCTAGTCCAACCCCCCTGCAATGAGCAGGGACATCTTCAACCAGATTAGGTTGCTCAGAGCCCTGCCCAACCTGACCTAGAATGTTTCCAGGGATGGGGCATCTACCTTCTCTCCGGGCAACCTGTGCCAGTGTTTCACCACCCTCATTGTAAAAAATGTCTTCTTTATAGCTAGTCTGAATCTACCTTCTTCTAGTTTAAAACCATTACCTGTTGTCCTATCGCCCTATTAAAAAGTCTGTCCCCATCTTTCTTATAAGCCCCCTTTAAGCATTGAAAGGCCACAATAACGCCTCCCCAGAGCCTTCTCTTCTCCAGGCTGAACAACCCCAACGCTCTCAACCTTTCCTCACAGGAGAGGTGTTCCAGCCCTCTGATCATTTTTGTGGCCTTCCTCTGGGCCTGATCCAACAGGTCCATGTCTTTCCTGTGCTGAGGACTCCAGAGCTGGATGCAGTACTCCAGGTGGAGTTTCACCAGAGTGGAGTAGAGGGGCAGAATCACTTCCCTTGACCTGCTAGCCACACTTCTTTTGATCAGCCCAGGATACGACTGGTTTTCTGGGCTGTGAGTGCACATTGCTGGCTCATGTCCAGTTTTTCATCCGTCAGTAGCCCCAAGTCCTTCTCCTCAGGGCTGCTCTCAATCCCTTCATCCCCCTGCCTGTATTGATACTGGTTGCCCACACGCAGGTGCAGGACCTTGCACTTGGTCTTGTTGAACCTCACGAGGTTCACATGGAACCACTTCTTGAGCTTGTCCAGGTCCCTCTGAATGGCATCCCGTCCCTCAGGCTTGTCAACTGCACCACTCAGCTTGGTGTCCTCTGCAAATCTGCTGAGTGTGCACTTGATCCCACTGTCTATGTTGTTGATGAAAATATTACACTGGTCCAAGTACAGACCCCTGAGGGACACCACTCGTCACTGATCTCTGTCCGGCCATTGACATTGAGCTGTTGACCACTACCCTCTGGATACGACCATCCAACCAATTCCTCATCCACCGAACAGTCCATCCATCAAATCCATATCTCTCCAATTTAGAGAGAAGGATGTTGTGGGGGACCATGTCAAAGGCCTTACAGAAGTCCAGAGAGATGACATTGGTAGCTCTTCCCTTGTCCACTGATGTAGTCACTCCATTGTAGAAGGCCTCCAAGTTGGTCAGGCAAGACTTGCCCTTGGTGAAGCCATACTGGCTGTGTCAAACCACCTCCCTGTCCTCCATGTGCCTTAGCATAGCTTCTAGGAGAATCTGTTCCATGATCTTCCCAGTCACATAGGTGAGGCTGACAGATCGGTAGTTCCCAAGGTCCTACTTTCTACCCTTTTTAAAAATGGGTGCAATGTTTTCCTTTTTCCAGTCACCAGGGACTTCAGCTGACTGCCATGACTTTTCAAATATCATGGAGAATGGCTTAGCAACTACATCAGCCAATTCCCTCAGGACTCTGTGATGTATCTTGTCAGGTCCCACAGACTTATGTACATGTTCAGGTTCCTCAGGTGGTCTCGAACCTGATCTTCTCTTACAGTGGGAGGGACTTTGCTCCCCCAGTCCCTGCCTTGAGGTCTCATCCACCCAAGAGGTGTGGGAAGAGAGATTGCTAGTGAAGATTGAGGCAAAAAAGTTGCTGAGAACCTCAGCCTTCTCGTCTGTTGTTACCAGTTGCCAGTCGTGGGGGCTATGCTTTCCTTGACCTTCCTTTTCTGGCTGACATACCTATAGAAGCTCTTATTATTATTCTTAGCGTGCCTTGCCAAGTTCAGCTCCAGCTGTGCCTTGGCCTTCCTGACCCCATCCCTACAAAACTGGACAACGTCCCTATACTCTTCCCAGGATACCTGTCCCTGCTTCCACTGCCTGTGCATTTCCTTCTTGCCCTTTAGTTTGACCAGCACATCTTTACTCAGCCACACCGGTCTGTTGCCTTCCCTTCTTGATTTCTTATACATGATCCAGAGTTATATTTAATTTTTAAAAAATCAATTAAAAAAATTTAAGTTAAACAATCTGGCATCATTCGTGAAAATCATAGTACAGAAGGATGTTATATGATAGAAGGGTATCCTTAAGGAGATCAGCTCAGGAAGATACAGGCACACTGCATTTCACAAAGAATTTCATCACTGTAGGAAGTGAAATCCCATTATTGAAACAATTTCTTTTTTGTTTTGCATTGTAGAAGATACCGAAAGAGTGGCTGGCTGCTTATCAGCGAATGTATTCAACAGTTTTAAGAAATGGGGCAAATCTCGTTGACATGCTTGAAGCTGCCAGTAAACGTGTGTCAGATTTAAAGACCGTGACAATCACCAGTCAGCTGTCTGTTCAGTGCTTTCTCCCCATATAGGAATAACTTGACTTCTCCATTATTGTGGCAAAGAACAACTTTGCTATTTACAAGAAGCTTTTGCATAGACTCACAATAATTACTATTTATGAGTACTATTCACACGACTCAAGAATGAGAAAATGTTGTACTCTGTGCTTAAATATATACATACAAAGAAAAGGTCCAACATTGGGACCTTCTGGGTGACACTTGACAAAAACTTATTTGGGGCGGGGTGTGTGTCTGCATTTAAGTATATGACAGGGGATGGGTAGAAAGAAATAAGAACATTTCTATTATTTATATACTGATAGCTAGTTTTTATATTATCACTGATATTCTTGTTTATCTAAGGCAAACATTAAAACAACTCTGCATGTGTTAGAATTTCGGGAGCATTGGTGACTTTGGTAACACTACTGCCTTTTTACTATTGGATTAAGTAAGCTTTGGCATTTAAATCAAAGATGAATAAACAGATTCCTTTTCTCAGTTACCCTACTGTCCTTTTTCAACAGAACATTATCTGCATTTTCAGCTTTATTACAGAAACTCTCAACAAGCCTTAAGAAACACTCATCAGAAAACAGCTGATTAAGCAAATGAAATGCCCTTTACGAGGGATTCTCAAACTGCAATACTTTCAGATTTCAAATGGATTGTAGATCTACAACGTAAGACCCAATTGCTCTGTGACTTTTTTTTTTTTTTTTGCTCTTCCTTTTAACAATGAGATGTAAAACAAATTGCTTTGAACAAGTGGGGAATAAAAGACTTACAAGCTTTTTTAACAGAAAACTTTGACCTGCTGATTTTTGTATAGCTACAATATAAAGAAAATATTTCCAACAGAATTTTGAAAGACCATTTATTTTTCCAGAGCTAAAGCATTCACTTGTTAGTTTGCCAGTGCTCCTTACCTGGTTTATTGAAGAAAGGCTTCCAAGCCATAACTATCCTTTTATACGCTTCCCATGCATCACTGCTACTTATTCTATGCTGAAAAGAAAGCCAGCTTACTCTTCCAAATACTATAAACTGCAGAAGACCCTTTTCCCCATTCTCCACTTCGAGAGACTTTAAATCAAGGGAAGTCCAATTAAATTCTGGCTTTTCTTCCCTTTCCATAGTTCTCTTCTATTTTCCCTTCAGTTCCTAATGAACCAAGAAAATAAGACACAGGAGATGGGAAGGAGAAGGAAAACAATATAGAAGTTCCTTGCACTTGTCTAACCAAGCATGTAGTCATGTATTAGTATCTTTGTTTTCTCCAGTGACTTGTAGAAATGGTAATTCCTTTGGCAGATAGGATCAAAGCTTTAAAAAAGTATTAAAATAGGATTTGGAAAGCAGAGGATATTCCCTATAGAGTACTACAGTTTTGTGAAAGGTCAAAATTCAGGGTGTCTTTACTCCACAATATTGCTTAAACATATTTTGTGTAACTAATATATCCAGGCAATATTACTTTCAGTAATTAAAAATACATATTTCTGGATTCTTGGAAATCAAAACAGCAAACAATGGCAGGTGTTAAATTTAGGCTGTTTGTACTCCACATAGGATAAAGAAGATTGGAAAAATTCATACCACTGCTCGTGGGAGAAAAATGCTTAAGTGTGTCAGACATACATTTCTTTTCCTAGAATCAACAGCTCTTTACTAAGTCCAAGCTCACTGACAGATACAGACACTTACTATGATGAAGAGAACAGATTCCATAGCTTTACATGTTTGCTCTCCAGACTCTTATTCTAAGCTTTGAAAGAGGGAATATGCTTCTAGTCAAAATCACATCATTGAAAAATGCATGTTATTGCAAGGATAGCATTTTGTGAGATCATTTGTATAAAAAGACAAAGATTCTAGTTTCATTTTAAAAGCTTCTCAGAATAGAAAGTAAGAAAGATTGGAGAGCGTGTACTTGCACATGAAAAGAATAAAAGACCGTTTAATAACCCAGATGAAGGAGTAATGAGTATACTCAGTAGCTTTCAAAGACAGGATTCTGACAAGATTTAACTGGACAGCTAAAGGACACCTAACGAAGCTAAAAGTTGACAAATGCAAAGCAATACAGATGTGATGGTAAAAAACCTAAGTTATTTTCCCTAAATTAAGCATATGAAAGCTTAATGTAGGAAGCTTAAAAGCACTGCAACATCCTGGGCAGCTCATTCTATCTGCTGAATGAGCAGAAATTGTAAAAAAAAGACAGAACATTGAGAAACAAAATGTGACTTTTATTGTTTGACAAATAAGTCTGAAAATTCCATTACAGAAATTAATACTGCAGCTTCATGTAGAGTCTTTAGCTATGTCATTTGCAAAATTATATCACAGGATTAGAAGAGGACCAAAACATTCAGAGTGAAGGAGTACAAGCCAAGAACCTTGCAGTCAGGACTGACTAGCCCAGCTACAGACACCAGCATTCTAGACCCTCTAAGCTTATGTACAAGGAAAACAATGGTCAATGTAATACCATTGTACAGACTTCTCAATTCTTTAACCTCTTCTAATATCATAAGAGTTTAATAATTTGGATGGACAGGAAGAAATATAAATTCTGATCTTAACTCAAAGCAAGTGGTGGTCAGATCTCAGCAGTGGTAATGCCACCAGTTCACATCATAATCTGAAAAAGGGTGTCTACAGCTAATTGATATCCATCTACGAAAATCTGTTGACATGTCAGCCAACAGGCCAATTGTTTATACATTGCAGTACATTTTATGGACTAATACATTTGGAGGTAAGCTGCTGTCCTCTGTAAGACACAGAGCCTTTCAAAATCGTATCTATAGCTGTTTTAAATAAGAATTATCTTTGGTATTCTAGACAAAGCTGCATAGAGTAAGTTTATAGGTAAAGTTCCAGGAAGTAAGTGTTGGACCTAACTGAACTGCTTAGTGAAAAAAGGATTCTGCAGAAAAACATGAGATTACTTTATGTGCTAGTGTCTCACGCTGAATGGATTTTGGCTTTGAATGTACCAAGTAGTCAAGACAACTACTACCAGTAGTAGACTTAGCACTATTAAGAACAGTATAGCTTTAATAAAGTAAAGCAGATACAGTCCTGGTCTGATAAGCACAAGAAAGGAAGATGTGCAACTATATGGATGCTTACCACACGATAGTTTAGAGTCTGTTTACAACTGGCAGTCCTAGTGGGGAGCTATGGCTCCTCCAGTAAGTCCTCATTTAGACAAACGGCTGTGCTAGGGTTTATTCCAATTATAAAAACCCCAGACAACGTACACAAATGATCAAGCTTCTTTATGGAATTAGGTATCTTCCACAAAGATGCGAAAGAATATGTACATGCATATGTGCTAGAACACATGAGCATATGCAGCACTGAAGTTATGCACTGATACAGATGCTGTAAGTCAAATTTGGAAACAGATTCCATAAGAGCGCACTACATAAAACAGCAAAAAAGCTGGTAAAAGTATGTATAGAAAAATACAAAAGGGCTTTCACATTCCATCACCTATTATGTACATTAATCTTACTTAAAGTACTGCTCAAAAAGTATAGTATGTTCGTAAATATTAAGTGCTAAATTTTATATACTAAGTAATGATGTGGTTGTCTGTCCTTTCAGGAAATGATGAACACAAAAATTCAGGGTGTAAGCACAGCTCTCCTTCGATGCTGTACAAAGCTTTCCAAGAATACTGGCTTGTGCATCTGTAGACCGCCACAGTAAGATGCTGGAAAGGAGTTTACTAGTGCTTGCATAGAGTCTGCCCTTAAATCCTGGTTAAACTTAGAAAATGCATGTTGATTAGACTCACAAGATGACACTTTCACTGCCTGTCCTTCTTCTGTCAGCTAGAATAAAGTGAGTTATTTATTTCACAGCCTGTTTGAATCACATATGCTTTTTTCTAGCCATCTACTTCATTTAGTACAACACTTGGAGTTCTTTATTAAAAAATTCCACGGGTCCTAGAAGGACCATTCTGTGGCTTCACCCTGTCAGGCTCCAGTGACATAAAAAGCATTGCAAAAAGCATTGCTCTATAAAACATGCAGTATTATTGTCAACAAAATTCTAGTTTGGCATGTATGCTGATCCTAGTTACTTTTAACAGCAAAACCTCCAAAGAGAAAAGGACTGATATGACAAAAAATGAAGGTCAGAGAGAGTTTAAATACAGCAGAATAGGAGACTTAAAATATGGCATTTATAAAAGAGATACTGTAGTTTAGCAGCATGAAGTATTTCTTATTGAATAATTCAAGAGAGTCTGGTTCAGAACCCTAACCTAAGTGCTAATTAGCCACAGCAACATACTTTCAACAAAAATATAAAATAAGACCTAATTAATGACCATTTCCAGTGGCAAAAGATGAAGTTCTCCAATTTATCTCTGAAAAAAGACACTATAAGAGAAACAAAATGAAAGGGGAGCTTTAAAAGAAAAAAGCGTTTCAAAGGCTAGGTTCCTGCGGGCTTTTCAGTGCCTGGGGCATACTGCTCTGGTTAGCCCTTGGAACTCATCACTGCAAGAGTGAGATGATTATTTCTCTTTAGGAGAAATCTCTCCTATGCCAGTAAACACAGAATAAAAGTTGTACATTTTCTAAACTGAGGTATGCATACATCTGGACTGAGAAAGCAGCACATCAGAACCCATATATTTTTTTTTTTAATTAAAAAAGGGACAAACTGAGCATGCACAATTCTTCGAAACTGAGCTGAGAAACTCCTCCAGCAGCTGATTACACAGTACTCCGCTATAACATGTTTTTCACAGTTTAGTACATCACATTGTTTCACAACTGGAAAGTGAGGGGATACGAGAGCTATTTATAGAACTTAGAAAATTTGATAACACAGAGCAGGTCACTAAATCACAGATAAATGGAGAAAGGTTTCTTAATGGGAGTTATAGTGTGCTCAGTAAAAGTGCTTCCACTGTTACCAGTCATATTATCTAGAATACTCATTTGATTCAAATTACAAATCCAACAGTAATATAACAAATAAACCCTAGCTAATAAGCCATAAGATTTCAATTGAATGCATCCATTAAACATACATATATAATCTACCTTCAAATTAAATGGCACCGGACTCATGCATTTTATTGTTCTGAACATTGCCGTCACACCAGCAGAGTATTTTCATAATACTAAAACTGTTTTATTAACTTGTGTTCCATGCACGTTTTAAGTGATTAGTAGTACTGATCAAGGATGCAGAAGGACAGATGTTTAACTGGCAGTAAGAACACAAGAATGAATTCTCAGTTGTCAAGTTTCAGGCAGAAGTTCAAGAGAAATACATGCCCATAGCTAAAGCTGAGTCTCATTACTGAGTTTTAAATGCCTGTTTAAGACCTCCTTGATTAGTGAAGTATTGAAGCTTATTTATTCTTGCCTCAGAACCTTAGTTTACTTCTGATTTAAGTACACACGAATGCAAAGACAGATCTTTATAAGAAGAAGCTAGTCTCTATTAAAAATCTGCAAGTCATGAGGATGATTTACATTTGAGAGAGTCAAGACATTGTGTGTGGACTCAGCTGAAACTAAAATGTGAGCTCCTCCCTGCAACATTTCTCAGCAACAACACAACACCATAATCATGCCAAACTAGTCTGCTTGCAAGTATGCTTTTTCTTTAAAGAGACATTTGCCTTATAATTTCCAGCAACCCATTAAACTTTTAAAAAATTTCATTTCAGGATGGAACTATAGATATTACTGCGATCTTCTTCCTGTATTTGCTTCTTCACATTCATATTGACACAATCTTTCTACCTTCCTTAGCATCTGTTTAAGTATTTGCATATTTTGTCACACAATATAATCAAAATAAAGTCTCTACATCCCTATTATTATCCATTTCCAGTATATTCATTTCCAGTATTTGAGACACAAACTTTGTGAAACTAGAAGCTGTACAGTGTCAGTGAAATTCTTTGAATCCTTATTTAGAAAGCTACCAGCTCCTAAGAACGTAATGTTCTGCTGGTTATCTTTCTCTGCATAGAGCTCAGCAGTCTTGCATTCAGTCATCTTCACTTCTATAAAGTGGGGTTCCATCTCTCAAATAAAGGCTGCTGTGGCTGTATGCCCTTTTGACATTGACATAGTAACTATACAATGTATAATGCAATGGGGCCACTGGGACACAGTTTTCTTCTAACTATCTGAAAAAAACTAACATAAGTCTCTGGAAAAGTTTAAGAAACTTTAGAATACAGTATTTACTTGGAAAGCAGCTGAAAACTAAGTAATTTCTCATTAGTTCGTTCTTTTGCTGCTTATTGAGAGTTTTTTCTTTTTAACTTACCAGGCATTATAATATTGGAAAAACCTAGTTTCCTTGTTATGGATACTCCATGGGTAAACATGGACGTATACTCTCTCCTAATTTGTTCTATGTCTCCATGAAGCAACTGAAGAGAAACTGCCAGACCTGAAAATGAAGGGAAAAACAAGAAAAAATAAGACATTCAAACAGATTATGGTCATCACTACTTCTTAAAAATTATATATACTTGCAAGGATATATGCATTCCTGAGAACTCGGAAAATTCAGAAGAAGTTCAATAATACCAAGCCAACCCACCTCAAATTTTTTATGTATTTGGGAAGGATACCAACATCCAGAAATCAATAAAGACTTGAAAACAACTGCCCATGAAAAAAGCATTAAAAATTATTACTGCTGTGTAACTGAACTACAATGACACGTCGGATCAAAATTATCTCAATAGCGATGGACTGAGGCCTTAACTGGAAAAAGAATTAGGAAAATGTCAATTTAGAGAAATGTCAATCAGTAAAATTTGCTACCATTCCAATTTTTCACTTCTTTCACCACAATGCTGCCTTCATTGTTATGCAAGAAAAGGTGCAAATGCAATGGTCCCTACCTATGGGAGAAACGTGGAAGTCTCATTACAATGCATCACTTAACCTGATACGAAGTTACACAATTTATTAATCCAAAATCTGAAAAAAAACCCTCTAATAAACCAATATAGCATAATCAATATTTTTTACTTAGGCACAGTAATTTCATAATGACTGAAATTACAACTTTTTTTTAATATTCATCAGATTTAATCCATCATGCTGTTTGCTAGAAGACTTGCAAAATGCAAGGGTGGCCATATAATCATTTTCCAATATTTATTCCTCTAGAACCAAGGAAGAATAACTTCATCTATACTATATCTGCAGTATACAAATAAATTGCAAACAGTATACTTCATTACAGCTGAGATTAACAACAACAACAGGCAGGCCTTTTGGTTATTTCAAATATAATCACTGAGGCAAGTGTCAGGAAGATACAGCTTGTAAGGATTAATCTTCCCTGACCTTCAACATTACTGCAGCATATCACGTGTCAACATACAGATCAAGGAGAAGATAAGAGCAAACTCTTCATATACACTGAACAACTGGAGATAAACAGACAACTCAGAAGAGTCACAAGTAACTTTAGATTAAGCTTAAGTAAATAACATGTACACACAGGCTGAACAACAAGGTCATCGGTCCTTTGGGCTTTGGAAGAAATTTCCCCTACAACCATGTTACTATTTAACTGAATAAATTTACTTGAAGTTTGACGGTTCTTAAATCAGAGCTTGAAAAATCTGTATTAAGTACTGCCAGTCCAGGTTACTGCACTAAAGAGATGAGAGATCTAATTAGCATGACAACTTTTATCTTTTTCCTCTTACCTACACTTACATTTTATTATTGTGGCAACTCCAGAGAACATGATACTCTGACCAGACTTCCATTCTCTTATGAAAAACAGCTCACCTACACATCTCCAACTGAGTACATGAACCACTCTTACCAGGAAAAACATTCAGTGAAGTCTATTCTATTTTAAGGACTGTATTTAATGCCATGGACATGAATTATTTTGGTAATGGGAATTTGTTCTGTGGTTATCCAGTTGACAACTTTTAGGAAGGAGTGACAATTATTATCGGTGTAGACGAGAAAACAAACCACACTGTGGGCAGCTGATGGTACAGGAGGTTGGTAAGAAGTCATATAGGCAAAATTCAGACTCTGCTAGAGCAGGTGAAAAGTTTTTCATTGCTGGATGGGAAGAGCTAGGCTGGGTATAGCTCATTTACAAATATGGATATTTAGCCCACCTCCAATCTTGTTTCTTTTATATTTTAAGAAATTGTTATACATACATATGTATATTCATACCCTCATATGCCCCTATTGTGCTGTTTCCTTGGAAACCTAAAAAAACATTTGCCATTGCTCCAGATCACATCAATCACAACAGCGTTCATCAGATATTGTACACCGCCTGGTGCTGAGTGAAGTTACTGTTTTTTAAACAAAAGTTGAAGACCTCAGATCCAATTAGTACTACAGTCGTCTTTGTATACAAATTCAAAATTCTTCAAGGAAATCTGTGATTCAGCTCAAAAATGAGACAAATGTCAAAAAAACCTCATCAATTGCAAAATAGTTTTAACTTGAGAAATAAGCTGCCTGTCAAGGATTTGAAGTACTTGCTCATGCAAGGTGAGAAAGGTATTAAAGCTCTGTATTTCACAGCATTCATTGTTAGAAAATGAAGAGTCATCTTTTTATATCCAAAAGCATCAAGAAAATCTCTCAGTGAACGCACTTAAAACATGGTCTAGTCATTTTACCTATAGCTTAAATACATCTTTGGAATATAAATGGTATGCATCCTCCAACTCTTCAGAATAATGAAGAACACTGGATTAAAGACAGCAGAGTTACTTAAAAATGTTATATGGTGTAAACAGTCCAGTACAATAGGAAAGAGTGAAACTAAACCAGAATGGAAACAGAGCAAAGATGTACAGGGAAGAAAGTCTGAAGAACCTCCAAAAACCAAGGTTTCAAGTTAACGATCTTGCCACTGAGGATCCAGTTGCCAAATGAAAAGGGAATTGACAAGAAGTGAAGCAGAAGATCTGATAAATCTGGTAAAAATGCTAAAGATAGGAGCATATGGACTTCATATAATCAATGAAAAGGCGATCCTCAGTTAAGTGTTCTGATTGCTCTCTCAAAGCTCCGCTAATTTTGCAAGAAAACTAGGCCCCCCTGCATTAAGGACCTAAAATCAGAAGATGCATACTGTTATTGAGGTGTGATACCCAAGTTACAGAACAGGTTGCTTGAATTCCCACTGATTTGTTACTTTCAGGATCTTGTGACGGGCCAAAGGAACACACTGTATATAAAAAGCCAGGAACTTATTTTTAGTTCTAATTTAAGTTATAACAGTCTAATCAAAGAGTTATTATTAGTCCATTTACAATGATACCAGCACACTCCAAACAAAATACTGTTACAATGACATATATATACACACAATCTTTCCAGTATCTACCCCTTGCTCACCCTGCCACTGCCCTTTTGGGGTCTTAAGGTCAATGGTTTCAACCTGGGAAGGTGGGGTATGGTGACCAAGTTATCAGCATCCCAAGTCTCTTGCCATGAGGAATAGGATGTTGCCTGTTTCTTCCTCCTCTCTCTATAGGCTCCTCTTGGAGTAATTTTTTTGTTTGTTAATGTGCTTTACACTTTGTTATTTCTTCACTGGTCTGCAAGGCCGCATTACATCTTCATTCATCATATATGACATGTTATATGCTACATATCTGTTCTTTGTTCTCTTTGTTTCCCCTAAAACTGGTTTTATTCTGCTCTCAAGGTCACACTATTTGATGACCAGTAATTGGCCACTGGTGAGCTGTTCATAGGTCTGGGGCCTCTAGTATCATTCCATGCCAGAACTTTCAAGGCCTCAGTTATGGTCACATGTCTTTAGTCTTCTATGTTCCATTTTACTCTAGGGTTATAGACAGCTAACTCTACACAGAGTAACTACATGTTATAACTATCTATTAAATACAAAGCACATATACCAAAGTGGGTTACACCACACAATTGTACAAAGCTAAGCCAGAGCTAAAATAAAGTAGATATAATTTATTATTTTGTCATTAGATAAATGCTTTTACAAGTCAGAACAAATCTCCAGGCAGGCTAAGACAAGTCCAGCCAGCCAAAGTCAGATAGGTAATGAGGACTGCATTGTCAGCAAAACACAAAGCCTGTGGCCAGTTACAAGCCACAGCAATCCTATACTTATGGGTCTATAAAAATACAATATGCTTGCCAAAGAAACTAGACACCCATCATGACTGAGGAACCACACATCTGAAATAAAAGTCATGGGGAAGAGGTACTTTAAAAAGATGTAATAATTCACATTTTACAAGGACTAAAGTTTGTATCCGTATCATAAATCAAGTTACCTGACTATCAATTAGAGTTAACTAACATCATTTAAAACATACTGACACGTCACAGAGCAATTTAGATTTTTCAGAAGCTTGCACATTCAATTGAAGTGAAAGAGGGACTCCCTCAGACACACTGCAAAACAAAGCAGAATGAAGAAGAACCGACTAGTTCAAAGACACCACCTTCCTCACCAAAATGTAACCAGAATTTTGCATACCATAATGGCCAGAAAGCCACTGAACTCAGTTTACAAGTGATTAAAGCTATATCTAAGGAGAAGAAATGAAGGAGTGGAGAGGAAATGTTACTGCTCCTAGAAGGGAAGGTTTAATCACCAGACAGTAATGAGACAGGGTCAAGATGGAGCAGTCTTCCAAAGAATTTTGTCAGCAGTCAATCTGGGAGAGATGGAGAAGACGCTCAAGGAAAAGGAATGCAATCAAAAGAATGCAGAGATATTCTTTTTGTATATGGACATAGAAAGTTAATTCACTAACATTTCTCCTATGGAAACATGAATACCTTTTCTGTCATATAGCAAAGGTAATATCCTTTAGTTTTAATTTATTCCACTCTGATGTTGTATGTCAACATCAGTTCTTTCTCATTTCATGCACTAGACAATAAAATTATCAGCTTTAGAAAAAATTAGAGCATTCCTGATGGAACAGCTGTGCATGGACAAAGCAAAACAGAAAACTGCAACATGCCACCATACACTGCATCTGACTGTGGTTGATATGATCACACCATCTATGAGACCTAGAATCTATCCAAAACTTCGTAACTATAAATTTTCCATTTCTAAAACATTAGGAGCTAAAACATAACAACGAAAATGATTATCCAGTCTCTGAAGGACTGGCACATTTTCTTTAATTAGATACATAGTGTAGCTTTGTCCCCTCAGAAAAAATGTCAATTACCTCCCTAGTGGTAATTAAAACCTCTTGTGTTAGCTATTATTCTTTACTTACTGCAGTTTTGAAAATATCACTACAAAACTCTGTGTGGTACTGCAAACAGATCTGCTTTTATTTCTTTTGCAAGCACATGAAATTTCTCCCAATTAACTTGTACCACAGTTCACCACAGATTATTTTTATCGTTCAGATGAAAGAGAATACAGAAAATTGACAAGTTGCTGAATAAGCATTCCAGATTTTTGTTAGATCTGTCATTTTACCTTAAAACAGCTTTTATACTGCATTATTGATTTCTGCATTTAGTTATGACAAAAGGCAACTGTTCATTACGCTTACGGACCACTCATTTGCATTTGAGCTTCTGGGGGGAGGGGAAAGCATTTACATTCAGCTTCTATCTACTGGCAGCAGAGAATGTTAGATCATATTAAGAAGAAAATGCCTAGCAGCTGCTCAGGAAGCTGATAAAAAAAAAACCCTCGGACAGAATGCTATTCAGCACCGTTTATATTTTAAGAAAGGTAATAAAATAAGGCATCTGTCCAAATAAAGCTGCCTAAGGGTGTTAAAAGTATCCTGAAAGCATACAGGTGCTCCCATTTCTGGTAGTGTTTAATGTGTCCGAATTACCACTGCAAAGATAAAACCAGTAGATTTCCACATTATTATTGGCAAACAAATGATTTATTGATTTAATGCGATCAGGGAAAAATAATTGTATAAATCTTGTGCAATTTGGCCACAGCAAAATCTATGTAGTAAATCCCACAAATTACAGTCTGGGAACAGAGAGAAAAAAAAAGGAGAGGTAGATTCAATCCTCACTGGCCTTGTTAAAGACTTGATTGTGATTACTTTGAATTATCAAAGGAAACTCCAAATTCTTTCTCTTTTCCTCAGCTTTAAATTCTGTTTTTTAGCTCAGTAAAAAAGAATGCAACAAAAACAGCCTTTGCAAAATTTTGACAACCTTATTGGAGCTCATGAATTAAATGAGCTCTTGTACCTAAGGCTTTTGTCAGAAATGCCCTCAAGTGTGGAAAGTCAGGGGTTTTTTTCTTCTTCACATGGAACGTAAACACTTAAATGCAAATGGCATTATATTATCACAAGAAAACTGGCTTGGAATTTCTTTACAGGGGAGATGGTAGAGCCTCAAGTATTTCTTGCTAGAATCACCATAGGATGAAGGTTAAAGGACCAGAAGGCTAAATGAGTATTATAAGCATCTAGTCTAACCTCCTTATACAGACAATAAAGATCTCAGCAATAATTTCTCCAATTCTTACCTTAGTAAGCCCATTGATGCCCTTTTCTATTAACAATACGCACAGCATGTCAATACCCATTTCCATACTACATTGTTATATTGCAAAGGTGAATCATCTTGCTCAAAAAGTTTTAAAATTACATTTTTACATACTGTTTTGTTAACTAGAATATTAGGCAGTGCACAAAAGACACAATTTTACAATTGTAAGTGTTTTATATTACTTCTAGTGCAAATAACAGACAAAAGGTTCCAGGCAAACACCTGTTATTTTCTCCTTCATGAAGTGCAGCTCTGCCATGCAAACAGCTTTCACACCATTGTATTAGAAATTTAGCTACTTGCATTCCAATTATGTGTCTTATTTCAAATAAAGAAACAGTCAACATTTAACTGGGACCTAAAGAAAGTGTTAAAAAACAAATCCCCACCAACATAAAAGCTCAGGTAACGTTTTTAGTGAATTTGTAAATATAACCCGTGAAGGAGCTAAAATCATGCATATATGTTCTATAAGTTATCATCTGAAGTAGTCTTAAGACTTTTTATTCTTTCAGTAGATAAAGTAAAGGAAGTCAACAACACTATTTAATAGTAACAAGCAGAATGAATTTTTGGAAAAGGCTTCTAAAAACCTCACTGCTCAGACATAACCCAACTCCAAGATGGAAATATGAGCCAGCTATTCTCATTATGTAGCCTTAGCTAGGAATTTCAGGGTTTAAATTGGGTGCCATTTCAATCACATGCAGAAATAGTGTGGCCAGCAGGACTAGGGAAGCGGTTGTCCCCCTGTCCTCGGCACTGGTGAGGCCACACCTTGAATACTGTGTTCAGTTTTGGACCCCTCACTACAAGAAAGACATTGAGGTGCTGGAGCATGTCCAAAGAAGGGCAACAAAGCTGGTGAAGGGTCTAGAGCACAAGTCCTATGAGGAGCGGCTGAGGGAACTGGGGTTGTTTAGCCTGGAGAAAAGGAGGCTCAGGGGAGACCTTGTCACTCTCTACAACTGCCTGAAAGGAGGTTGCAGCGAGGTGGGCATCAGTCTCTTCTCTCAAGTAACAAGTGACAGGACAAGAGGAAATGGCGTCAAGTTGCGCCAGGGGAGGTTTAGATTGGATATTAGGAAAAACTTCTTCACCGAAAGGGTTGTCAAGCATTGGAACAGGCTGCCCAGGGAAGTGGTGGAGTCACCATCCCTGGAGGTATTTAAAAGACATGTAGATGTAGTGCTTAGGGACATGGTTTAGTGGTGGACTTAGCAGTGCTAGGTTTATGGTTGGACTCAATCTTAAAGGGTTTTTCCAACCTAAATGATTCTATAATCGCAGTACTGAGATGAACAGCAAGTCATAGCTTCTACTGGATAGAAGATGCCCCTGACAGTATCACAATGGCACATTTTTCATTCTTCTCTAAAAACAAGTCTTTTAGCAACACCCAAGAGCACAGTACGAATTTAACTTTATTAGAGCCCCCATCTCAGCACAGTCTATAAGTCATGCTATGTGAAGGACACATACAGATAACTACACCAGAAATCTACCTTGAACTTGATTTTTGAAGTCCTTATGGTAAAGCCAGAACTTTCACAGACAACACAAGCTTGAACCGCTGTAAAAATGTACAAAATTACATCTGACTGGTCTGTAAGTCTGCCACCTTTAAGGATTAATATCTTTTTCCAAAACTACCATAATTAATATTAGATGCTAGATTAGGCTACAAATTTTAAAGATTTGGTTACTCTTGAATTTGGGAAAAGGGTTTTACATTAGATTGCTGAACAATATCATCCATCCTGTAAAAAGTACTTGAAAAAGTAAAGTTCTACACATCCTTGTCTAAAAACCTGCTCTAAAACTGGCTTTTTTATATGTCAAAGTTGTCATTCAGGGCCAAATGATCTTGAGCAATTTATGTGCAAAATTCTCTATATATTTAATCTTTCAGCTTTAGCATTTGTTGAGAACAAAAAGGAATGCCTTAATTCATTGCGTACTTAGTGAAGCACATATGAGCACTATTCTTATTTTAAACGTATTTCAAATAGCAGCCTTCAGTGACAACTAATTCTTAAACACATCAAAATGGAATACACATAATCTTCTTGTCACAAAACGTAACAAAGATTAAAACTGACAGATTAATAAATTGTCATAGAACTAGAGTAATTAAACAAATGCACTTGCTGTTTAAATGTTAGTGATGTGTAGATACAAAATACATTTCAGAGCACCACTAACATCTGTGAACCCTGCTGAGAAAAGACAAACACCAGAGAATCTCTGTGATTAATCATGTGCCCAGGAGTTACCTAAAAGTTAGGTACTTCATTCTGTTCTATCTTCTCTGTCGAGTACATATTACCACTCCTGCTCTCATTCCTCCTCATTTTCTACTAGCCATTGCTCTACTCAATTCTCCACTGTGAGCCTATGCCTCCTTTTTGTGGCTAACAACTATAGCTGCTCCCAGCAGGGAAGGCACATTTTGTTTCCCATCCGACATTTCTCATACTGATTCACAGGAAGAAGCTCTCCTTGCAACTACTCTGAGTGGGGTAACGCTGTGAACTGCTGGGGTAGTGTCATGCAAACATAGTCACACTACTTCTTCTATCTCGAAAATACCGTAAGTTACCACAGCTCTGCTCCTAGAAATACTGCGCTCTGTAAACTCATACTGAGCTACCAATTTCCTGCTGTATTTGATCTCGTGTAGCTTTTCATCACACAAAGTGTGGACAAACGATGCTCCTCCATTGTCTCACTTCGTGGGGCCTCTGTAGTTTCTCCACTGCAAGGTAAATAATGACCCTAACAGGCCTCCCCCCCGAATCAAGGAATTTGTAAGCCAAAGCTTACTTTTTGTGAAATAGGAGATCAAACAGACACAGAATATGTTTTTTCACCTGTTTTTTTAAATATCTCAGTGTTTGACAGTAACCATGGAGAAAAGATATTATTAGAGTGCCAAGAGACTGTTGAATGCAGGTAAACAGGCGAGGGAAGACATATACTGCCCCAAAGCACATACCACTGTTTCTATCCAACTGCCTCCATTGCCATACTCGTCTCAGAACTTGCATCTTGTCAGATGAGTTCATGCATTGGGCTGGTCTACCTTGTGCCTTCTCTGACTGAGTCTTATGTGACCACTGACCTAGACTGAGATTTAGTGCCAACTGACATGTACGCTGGGGGAAAAAAAAAAAAAAAACACACACACACACATAAGGTAACAATAGTTCCCTAAACCCAAGGATTTTTGCTTTATGAAACTTACTTTGGTCTGGTTGAATTAAAATGATAGCAGTGTAATGAAATTTACCTTTGAATGAGCAACCTTACTGAACCTCAAAGAAGTTAGATCCCACTTTGAAGTTGGTTCCTCTTTGAACTGGTGTTGGACCACATAACCTCCTGAGGACCTTTCCAACCTAACTTACTGTATGATTTGATGAATAACTTTCCCCCCTAAGATGACAGTTTGTTCTTCCTCATGATGGGATTCTTGGCAAACATCTGTCAACAATATGGGCTTTGAGTCCTCCATGCTTCAATCAGGGCATTATGCAGCTGCCCACTTATTGACCAGTCTCCTTTTGTTAGGCAGCATCACTTTGGATGACCCTCTGCCTGCAGATTTTTGCAAAGGTACATGGCAACAAGTTTGAATTTATTACAGACAGTAAACTATTCATTTGAAAAACCTACTCGTGCTTCTTTCTCTTTTAAAGAAAGAAATTAACAGTTTGTGGCTGACAGACTTAAGACAATCTTTTACAAATCAAATCACAACCTGGATTTGTCTTAAAAATAGCCTCTCAATTCAAGTCTTGCCTCCACCATATTTAAAAATTCACGTTCTTGCCAACTACCAGATATAATATAGTAATTTCTGATTTTATTCTTTTTATGACCTAAACTGTATGCAAGAGGATATGATTTATGTAGATTTTTCAAGAGCTGTATTTTGACCCCCTATGCAAGAGCTAAAAAATTAACACTGCCACCATATTAAAAAAAAAAAAAAAAGAAATCATGCTCGAGCCAAGAACGGCAAGAGAAATCCCACCATTTTGAATGTGTTTCCGCTAAAGCTTAAGGCCCTCCCATCAATTAAAGTTAATGTACAATTAACAGTGTTTCCAGTGGAGTTGCAATGTAAGTTTGGCATTGCTACCACAGAATGCACCACACTGCATTCAGTAAACATGCAGTTAGAGGTTACATCACTCTTGTCTAGTTCATCAGAGCATTCCAAGATAATGGCATAGGAAAAGACCTTCCCACTACATTTGCTATTTTCATGGAATCCATGCAAGAGTCCAAAGCTGCAAAGCAGCTAGATACGTTTGTAAGTTCTTACACCAGTAATTTAATCTCTATAGGATTTGAAAGGATTTTCACCTTCTTTGCTGTAACAACTGAAAAGCATGTGTATCCTTGTCTCAGCTCTCAAGAATTACTGCATCAGGCACATGCAGCTTTTCAAGACTTGTTATAAGGGAATCTAAATCGGCATTTACAGGAGCTTACACATGAGAATATTAGAACCCTAAAGTAAAAAAGCGGAGCAAAAAGGAATGTCTTGCATCTCCTTAAAACTAAGCTATCCAGTCTTTCTTCTCAATGGAGGGTGAAGAAAGAGGAAGTTGTAGTGCATTTTTCATCAATTTTTTAATATGCTTTTTATAAGATAACACATTGGGGAGAATATTCACATTAAACACAAGACCAAGGTTTAAATCTCTCCTCTATAGGATTTGCTAAGAGGACATGAATACAGATCACACTCGGGAAAATCATATGCTACTCGGCAGGCTTTAGAGCCACTTTCACTTTCCCCATGGTATAATGAATATTTTCTGATTGTATACAAAGTTGAATAGTTGCTGCAGGGAAGTCTGAGAAGCCAAGTGATTAGTATGCTCCTCTGGGACATGTGAGACAGACTGAAAATCCTTTTCCAAATCAGCGTCTGAACCAAGACATTTTCTGTCTTTGAAGAATGTCTCAAACACTGGAGTAAATAACTTCTGTGGTAAACCCGGTGAATATTTATATATTCCCTGAAACAGCATGGGCACGAGAGTCACAGCAATCATCTCCAGCATTTTTTTTCAGCCTGGTACCCAAGCAGCTGAATCTAGCTCACCCGTATCCTAACAGTGCAAGTGTCCTGAGTTTATCCAGCTACCCACCTTTCTCAACTTCAAGCAGTGGCGGAAATGAAAGTTACCATAGCTTTAGGTATCTACTGGAATATCTTGTGCCTAAGGAGGTACGTTGAAGAAGCTGATGGCGTTTAAGTAGGGATTACAGTAAGAACCATCATTGTTTAACTGTGTAACTTACAGTCATAAGTGGGTAATTTTTGTGGACAAGAACCCTCTACCTTCAGAGCCCAAAGGACTGCTCCAATCACTAGACATAAAGCACTGCTCCAATTACTAGACATTCCTTCCATCATCATGTGCTGTATTAAAAAAATGTTTCAACTTTTGAAAGTCTAAAAAACTGGGGAAAAAAGAAAAGAAGTAGTGCTATAAGCAAGAATATAAATGTGATATGCACGTGATAAATTCTTACTAAAAATCAGAAGAAAAAAGAAATCCATGATGCTGCGTAAGTATGTACAATTGGAGTAGCGTTTTCTGGGTTTTATTTATTTATTTTTGTATAGAGCCATGTTTAATGACAACTAGATTTGGCCTTGTTCTTTTGCCCCTTGTCCTAAAATGCACTTCAAACCATTTTAAAAATCAACAGGTTCACTCATGGCACAGTAATTCTGTGGGCAAATGAAGCAGCTATTATATGATCAATAACAGTTTACAAGGCACTTTGTGCATTAGTGTCTGCTTTATTAAAGAGAAATGCAGCCCACATCCAATACTATTTGTTTATTGTAGTCCCAAGAAAAGACCAGAGTATAGTTTCACAGTCACACCCAAAGAATAAGATCTACAACTATGACCCACACTGCAAACCCTACAAAGAGATTTTGACATTTAACAGAAGCCCAAGCTTTGATATGAAAGCAATGACTTTGGCTAGGCTTCACTATCTAAAATATACCATAAGGGGATAAAGGATGCTTTTATATGGTTTGAGAGAAGCGAGTAACTGTTTTCTGTATCTGTAGTATACATTTCACTGACCTCTGGTCCTACAAATACAGGAATAGAAATATGTTATTTTCCTTGTAAGACTGATGTAATTAGGCATGATCTCTATGCAGGAATAGTCATTTTTCCACAGATTTTTGCATTTTAAAACAAAGTAACTAGCTTCTAATTCTAAGAAAAAATTATTATATGAAAAATAGTTTTTATAGCCAGCTCCACTCCAGATATTACTGAAACTTGGTTTAATAATTACAAAATCGTCTAGATCTAATAGTACTTATTCTACAAATACTACAAACTCAATGTAAGAAATAACAATGCTACTAAGTGCAGCAAAGGCTGTACAATTTGGCCTTTGCATTAATGGTTTGATCTCCTACACTAGGCAACCAGGTGTTTTCCAGTAAGCCGATACCTGACACCAGCTACAAAGACTAGTGGTGAACGGTAATTTGATCCACTACCTGCTAACTCTAGTCTCTGTTAGGCTGGAAATCCATGCAGAAAACACATTCCAGTTCCCACTCCAGCAAACGATGCTAAATTATCCATGAGACTGAGTCCTTCCATTCCTGCATCCACTGAGAAGAGGAAAGGGGATGAACATCTGTCCCCTGCTCCTTTCTGGGCTGTATTAAGCAGTGATGGCCATTTGCCTTTATTGGATCTTCTTTAGACACAAGCTGAGAATATGATGCAAGAGGATTCTGTACTTAAGAATTGTCATGAGCTGAAGTAGAAAAAGTACTTTTGGGGGGAGCGGGGGTTTGAATGCTAGATACAAATGCTATAGTCTGGCAATAGGTGTTTTACATGCAAGACACTGAAAGTACATTTTGAGTTCCTTTTTAGTTTTCCCCAGAAAACTGGAAGAATTTTTTTCCTGAAGAATATTATGAATTATCTGATAAACTATTTCAGCAGTGCGAGATAACAACTTGTGGAAACTAAAGACTGTGTGAAAATTTCCTGAGCTGAAAGAAACTGTACAGGACAGAATCTGAAGAGGGAACAAGCCTAGAGGATAGACAACAGTCTGAAGCATCTTTGCTGTTGTTTGTTTACTGTGTTTCCTTTCTTAAGTCTTTTTAATGTGATTTGAAAAGGGCAAGTGCAATATAAACCAAAAATTCAAGTTTTCCTACATGTGGCTCATACCTACAACAGTTCCTAAGAGGGAGAAAAGACCCATGTCTCCTGTAATGCAAGATATTCTCCTTTTTTGACAGCTATAAGATGGCAGACAAGGCTAATGAGGCTTCACAACCAGCCATTCAATACTATTACAGAAAAAGACAGCAAAGGAAAAATAAAAAGTAGTGTAACAACAATATTTTCCATGAGGTGTCAGCAGAAGTATCTGAACGTATTGCTAAAGCCTTGCAAGTGCTTCTTCAGGCTGCTAAGCAGTCACAGAGGAACAAAATTCACATGTGCGATGTAAACAACATTTCATAGTTTATCTTCTAGTTGCTCAGTACTCGAAGTGGCATTACTGCTCACTTCCTCTTTCCCTCTCCAACCTTCACATGCACTACTGGAATTCTGTGCTGCTCTTCTCTCTTTGCCTCGCCCCCCCCGACAGCCCTTTTCAAAATGTAACTGATCTTCAATTTGCTAGCTTTAGTTTCCAGCCCCCTGTAACCTGGAAAAAAATTTATGTCCCACGTGTCTTTCATGTTGAATATTCACATAATTAAGAGTATTCAAATTTATCCAATGTCTCCTAGGACAACTGGGTATTTAACTGTGAACTCTTATTTCATGAGAATGAAATAGGACAAGCGATGTATCACAGAGTAAGCAGGTATTGCACAGACAGTCAGAATGACCACGAGTAAGTTGTTCTTCATGAATATGGTTAACATATTTAAGAAGCCCAACATTACACTTACTCAGTAATGAGCTCTTGTATTTTCACTACATGATTTTTATATTTATTGTCCAATAAGATGCATGATATTCTAAACCTTAAATATATATGTAGCTAGATTCTATATGAGAAAATAATAGGATTAGAAATGGTTAAATATATAACTTCAGTCTTGACAAATAACATGAGCTTTTATGTGCTTCTTGGTTATCCGCTAAAGATTATCGAACATACATTTTCAAGGTAATCATTATGCTTGAAATCAAGTTAAAGAAGCATGAAGTCTACTACATGAAAGGGATTACAATTACAGTACAACCTGGAAAATGAGTTCATATGAGATTTTTCTATAGTCATATTTCAATTAATTAACGTTTCACAGGGACAAAACAATATTTGAATACAAGGACCATAGACTCGTAAGCTTCCATTTCAGGTTTCATTTCAAGTTTGACTGCATCCCTGCATGACAGCATTCAGAAAAAGTTAACAAGTTGGTATTAACAAAAACCCAAACAAACCATCAAACAAAAAAAGCAAATTCAACATCTCCTATGGGTCGAACCATCATCTCACAATAACACAGGTCAGTTGTCTCCCATTTCTTAATTCTCACACCTGAATTTATTTTGATGACAGTTACAGTAACTTATAGCTGACTGTGGAGGAGTACCGGTAAGTACTTAAATATCAACTCTGTATCTTGCTCAGCTGGAATGCGGAGCTACCAGTAGGAATGCAGACTGCACTGGTACCTCCCAGTTCAATTTCTTCTGAAGTTTAATATACAATGTCAATGGCAAATTTTATATTCCTGATGAGAATGTGAAGCAGAAATGTCGAGAAACACGGATCAAAAACTTGATCAGCCCGACATGTGAACAGAACTCCACGGCAAACTGTAGCTCCTCAGCACAGAATAAAAGTTTATATTACATAGTTCCGTGAAGAAAATTCAGTGAGTTTTTTTTCTTAAATGTGCCCATGAATGGCAATATCATACATTTTCATCTAATACAAGTATTTTTCTCTATGTGAAAAAATATTTCTTTCATAGACATTAGTCCTTCTAAAATAGAGCCACTTCATTTGCAAACTAAGAAAGCCCTAGGAATGCAAACAGAAATGTGGCAACTTACTCACCTGCATTGGAGCCTGTCAAGTTGTAACGTGCATTCAGCTTTTTAATGATATTTTCATGGATCTGATACCAGTCACTCTCTGTGTTGCACCTAGAAAAATGGTAACTTTCTTAACTGAAATAGGAACACAAGTTTTTCAGACCAGCTTCACCACATATCTCTAAACAAATCCTCTTTTGTTCACAAAACTAATAACACAATAGGACCTAATAAAGCCCCAAGAAACTGCCTGTCTCAATGGAAAGGGTGAGTGCTCTTACCATTTGAGAAAGGCACATGGAAATATCTGCTTCATGTGGCAAAGGGTGGGAGAAAGATAAGAGCAATTATGCTCACAAACTCAGCCGTGACCAAGTTCATCATCTGTATAGATCTATCCTTCAGCACTAAACCACACAGAAATCTATCTTGCGACACTCAAGAGGAGACACAGGACTCAGAGCTGGTCTTAGCAGACAGAAAAGTCTGTGCTGTACACTTCAAAGCTATTTAAAACAGGATGTGATCTTCAGGAGGTAGTCAGTGAAAGAGCAAATTACATTTCAGTATACATTTAGAAAATAGCTGCTTTTCCATAAGGAAAAACTGACCATGTTCTAATGATCACTTTTCATGGTTTAGACTGGAGTTAGTCTTAGCATCACATCTGGTTTTGAGTGACGTTTCCTCTTCCATTGTTTTTGTTATTTTAAAACAAACAGGCAATATTAAAAAAAAAAAAAAGACTATAATAGGCAGACAATCTAACAATTTGTTAACCAACAGCGAGCACTTATTTGACCTTAACATCCTGGGAGTCTAAATAAGAGCCAGCCCACATGTCCACTGTCACACTAAATTGCTTTTCTGCCGCACTGATTCCAGCAGCTCTAATTCAGCACAGAGGGATACAGAGGAGAGGAGAAAGGCTGCCTGAAAGACTTCCACGCCTTCAAGATTTGAGTGCTAACCCTGGGAGGGGCAGAACTTCCTCATGTGCATGACAACATGTGTCCCAGGTTTATGTACTTAGAATAGACCACTCCACAAAACGGTTCTTACTATAATGTTCAACATCAGCAGGAAATTACACGCACTGTGTTGCTACAACTAGAAAATTGAACTTTCTTCCAGTTACTATCAGCTAAAATCCACTGTTTAATCAACCATTCATCTTAAAATCTGTTTTGATTTTTCATTCTCCAGCACTAACTGCTTTTTACACTTTTGTTATTCCCATTATATAATTGCTTCATTTCACAAAAAGATACTCTGCCTGCTTTTTTCTGTAGTTATAAAGTACTTCCACTAGCTGCCTAGGCAGCACAAGGCATTTAAACAAGTCCTAAAAGCACTTCATGTTGCCATAAAAAGAGAGCTCCAAAAGCTCTTGCAAGGATGTGAAAAATGCTGAAACATACACAAAGATCTAAAAAGATGTAACCTTTATCTTTAATACTATCCCACTTCATAAACACATCTGTAGAACTAGCCAAAATTTCCAAACTGAAAAAAAAAAAAAAAAAAAAAGAAATTAGCTACTACACTGTGTTGGAACAGAAAGGAGCTATAGCTATTTATTCGCACTGCATTTAACACCACTGCTTCTGAGGCAAACTGACTCGAAGATACTTCTAAAAATTAAGAAAAAAGCATTCCTTACATGTATACTTTTAAGACGAGGTCATCCTTTGAATCTCCTGCCAGCAGATCTGCAATACTGAGGACTGCACAGCCAAAGGGCCGCCTATATTGTACGTTGCAGGCATTTTTCTTTTCTCCAGCTCCCATTCGTCCTGCCAAACAAAATACACATTTGATGCATAATCCATGGAACTGTCTCTCTTAAAATCACAGAAGGGAAGCAGAGAGCAATCCAGCTCAGTATGGTGACAGGTCCGAGTAGACAATGCCAAGTGTACTCATTGCGAATCTGGTCCATCTTCATACTACGTTAGGATAACAAATGGTACAGGAAGTCCACTAAATATGTGGTGATCTTGAAAGGTCTCAGACCAGAGGTACTGCTCATCCTCTCATGACTTCCACTCAGCAAACAATACCTTCTGATACCCAGTGATAGCACACCCATGACACCACCAAATTAAATTTAGAGTTCAGACATGACAGAGTGTTCAACATTTGCTGTCCAATAAGAATTATTTTACTGTGATTGTTGCTACCCATGATTTATACGAGAGGTGTTGTGATTGAGCCATTACATTACAATTTAGTAATCAAATGCTGCTTCCAAACAGGCAACTGGCTAGCAGGGGGATAATCGACCAGCCGCAGAAAAATCAAATAGAGATGCAATACAGGGAGGAAAGATGACAAAGGGGAGAAGAACAATTTATGATAAGGAAAGAAAGAAGGCAGCCAAGGAAAACAGATTTGAAACAAAAATATTTTTCCTAGCCTTTTCTATTTGATTTAAATACAATTGATCAATCTTCTTGCTGTGTTCCTGGCATTTGAAACTGCCCTCTTTCTAACCATTTTATTCAATTGTGCACTGGCAGCTATGTATCTTTCCCACCAAGTCTTAATTTCTGACAAGAAAAGCCTATGGTTGCAGTTGCTGCAGGGCAATGCCTCCTCCAAATATTCCTATGCATCACAGCAGCTAGAAGAGTAATTGTTCATTTTCACGCCATGCAGCATATAGATCTTATTTTAACTTTTTAATACTTCAGTGGTTCATTTATAAACTTGACTGAGAATACATTTGAAAACTATACATTCGGAAAAATTCTACTCCTTATTCTTCTTCAAAGCATTTATTCTTACCAAACATACTCACATCAGAGTTTACCATACCTTTTCCCAATCCTTGCCAATAAAACCAAAACACAATATTTTGATATTCTGATGAAATGCTAAAACAGCATGAAAATGCAAGTAAAAATTATTCCTCAAAGCTGTAAAATACTGTTTACTTTGTAACAAGTTGTTTCTGAACTAAGCACAAGTTAGAGAGACTATATTTCAAAGCAAAATATTTTTCAAAAATAGGAAGAAAAGTTATATTTAGTACTGCACTGATGTAACTACAAACAGTTTACAAAGAAAACAATATATCTAAGAGGTCAGAAGCAGACCCAAAGGTTATTGTTTCACATCAGTACAGCCCAGAGGATAACTTCTTAAAATAAATACCGAACCCAAACGTACACTTCTCTTCTGCTTTGTTCTAGAGGACTTGATATCTGTCTACAGCATCAGGGATTAAAATTATTATAAGACTTTCTCCACTTCTTCCCTCTCCCTCTTTTTAAAGGAGTCAGGGAGAAGACAAAATTCATCTGAACAATTTCAGATATACATCAGATATTATATACTAATTAGGTACATTAAATGTCCAGGCAAGTTTTTCCATGAACAAAGGATGCTTGAAATTACTCTCTTTGTAACAAGAATGGACTCCCCAATGACAACTCCATCATCTTAACAGAGTTCATATTTGATACTTTCATTTTGTTTTGTGATAGTAATGAAATATCCTACATCTAAACTCAGTTAGCAGTACACTTGAAAAATAACACAAAACAATGCTGAGAAATCCAAAGTAATTTTTCCATCAAAAAACAGGCATTTTCTTTTCCAAAAATTTATTCAAAGGCCTAGCTAATCTAACAAATCCCGAAGCTGACCCCAAGCAGTTTTATTTATTGTCGTACGTCTAACAAATATAAGATTTCTACTCACAGATGATTATACCTACCTATTCGGATAATGTGCACAGTGATATAGATGTCCTTCCTGAGTTCACTGCTACCCAAATCCTGCGCAAGATCAGAACCTCATTATTTCTGACTCCTGATTAAAATGTGACATTTAAAGAGATCTTTACACACTGCTTTCATGGCCAGTGAAAGTGATAAATGAACAGTGAGTTCATTTATACAGCATTAACAAATTATCCCTTTAACACTTTAAATTGGCGGTCATGCACTCAGAACGACTGTCCTAAAATATCATGGGCTAGAATATGCTGTAATGCAGCAAAATCAGTGGGAGGACGCAAGAGACTCGCTGTGTGCCTTGAACAGCAGCGATGCACTTGTGCAATTCCTAATATTCTGAAAGTACAGAGAGTGCTGCACAAACAATCTTTTGGGTGTAAAAAGCACAAGGAGGAAAACGAACTGGTCCTTGTTGCAGGGCGAAAGACTGGTACATATGCCCACGTGGAAGTTTAGATGAGTATCCACATACTGCCAGAACACATTAAAGTTGGGAGTTCAGCAATACACTTCAACCAGCCTTTAGAGTTGATGTTCATAACAATGTAAAAGCTTAGGGAGCAGTTCTGAGTCAACCACAGAATAACAATTTAATCCAACTTCTATTTTCAATACCCAGCACAACAATGATTGAGAATAGGAAGAACTCACCACAAAGAGAGAACAGTGTCTTTCAGGCTTTTCTGGACATTTTGGCAAACCATTTCTATTCAGTCTTAAAAAAAATCTTTCACTGTAAGAAAACAAATATGACAGATATGTTGAACAACACTACAGCAAAGTAGATCTCATTTTGATCTTATTTCCAGATGCAACCTTCCTCAAGATACAAAAGAATGAAATAATTTCTTTCTAAAAGTCTCAGCCATATCAATAAAAAAAAGGGAGAGACTCGTGAAGGGTGGTGATTCACTTAATCGTCTAACAAAATTACTAAAAACTCAATAAAAAATAGAAGACTGATTGTCGTTTGGAAGAATGATACTGTATATCCTAGTACACAGACAAACACAAGCAGTAAAATCCATTTATCCTGGAACTGAAATTAGATGTGTAGTATGTTGGTATTGATTCTTGCTAAACAAATGTCAACATTGCCATGCTTGTATTCAGCCAACATTCTTTTTCATCGAAAGGAAGATGATCCTAGGGACATTTTTCCTACTTAACTCTATCAAAATCTCTCACTAGAGTACACTGATTTTAGCAGTCTTGTAAGGGTCTTGGAAGTTCCAGCAGGGCAAATTTCATTTTCGGAATTCTGTTTTGCAATCTACTGTGGGGTGTTAAACGCTGCAGCTGATATAAGTACTAATACCGCTAGTACGGAAGTGCAGAGAATTCTTATTTCAGAATAGAAGAGGGCATAAGACCCCATTGAAAGAGAAATTACTTTTTGAAACGTTCCTATTTGATAGTAGGTCCATTATGGATAATCTCTGAGCAAACTTGGGAATTCATGCATGGGAAGTTTATGAAAAAACAAATTTTCCATGCTTTGGATAATTTTCTCCAAGATACAGCCTCATAGGAAATGTAACAATCCTATTTCTGCAGTGAGAGATGTGGAAGATGGGAAAAGCAAAGAAGTCAGAAGTGTTATATACATTTCTCTTCACCCTCTCGCCCCCAGCCCCAGCTGGCCAGACATTTGAGTCTGGATGCCCTGTAATGCTCAAATCAGAAACAAAATTTCCAAAGTACAACCAGGTTCTTTCTCAGCTGTATGCACCTCTTCTGCTTATCCCAGAGGCTAAACATGGTTTACCACTGCTCTATACCATCCACAGCTTTTCAAAATGCAGCTGGAAAATCACTAGGAATATGTTGGATAAGATCCAACTCAACAGAGACTAACTAAATCTTTATAGCACCAGCATTTGCCTTGTAGAAAATCTGCATCGATCATTCACAGAATCAGTCATTCACATTGAAAGGGACCTCAAAAGGCCTCTAAGTCCAACCTCCTGCTCAAAGCAGGGTCAGCTACAAGGTTAGATTAGCCTGCTCAGAGCTTTAGCCAGTCAGGTCTTGAAAACTTTCAGTTACAGAAACAACACAGCCCCTCTGGAAAACTCATTCCAGTGTCTGACTGTCCTCAAATTTTTCCTTCTATTCAGATGACCTTCTCTTGTTTCAATTCGTATCCCTTGTCTCTCATTATCCCACCATGCACAACTGATGTTATTGATCTTCTTGTAGGTACAGGCAGGTGACTTAGCTCCTCTCGAAACCACTTCTCCAGCCTGAACAAGTCGCACTGCCTCAGCCTGACCTCCCAGGGCAGGAGCTCCTGCCCACAAGCAACGTGAGGCCTTCTGCTGAACTGACTTCAGTTCATTAATATTAGTCTTGTACTGGAGGATGCAAAACTGGCGTGGTCTAACCAATGCTGAGCAGGGGATGACTGTTTCCCTTAAGCAACTGGCTATGCTCTTGTTGACACAACCCAGGATGCTGTTACACTCAAGAGCACGTTTCTTACGAGCTATGTCTGGAGAATGCTTTATTTTTTTTATGTGCCAGCTATCCAGGCTGAACCTACAAACACTTAGACTTTTTCATTGTGATTATTTGAAAACATTTGTGCAATCCTCAGCTATGCAGCTTTTTTATCAGACAGCATAAAAGGCAGAACCTAAGAATAGTAGAGTTGAACTTAAATACTTCAAAGTGCATGAAAATGCTATTTTCTCAGAAACATTCATGTTTTATGATACAGTCAACTTCTGCAACTTAGGTCTCCATGGAAACTTTAAAATTGAGTTTTAAAGACTGTTTATGTGAGTATATTTTTACAGAGAAACAAGCTGGTATTTTGCTGTCGATTTAAAAATGGTTTTCAAAATAATTCTGCCCTTTTGTTTAGATTTAGCTCATTTGCAATATCAGAAAATACAATAAAAAAGTGCGTAGCTTTGTTTATCGGTCTCACACAAAGTTATTGTACATTGAACAAGCATTATTATTCATATTACCAAAGCAGCTAAAGCTTTAGGACCCCATTATGTTGGGCACCATGCAAAACTGAATAAAAAGAAAAAAGTCTCTGTTCTAGAAGTAACAATACAGCTTCTGTGCACTGAAGCCTGCAGTGCATTGGTATGCGTCAATACAAATTTGGCCAATACAAGGTGATTCTGAATTTCACCACCTTATCTTCAGTCTGTAGAACTATTTAGAAGTAATACATACGTACACACCACATTTCACTATATTTTTTGTCTTTAAAGCAACCACTAAACGTGTTGGTTCAAAGAAAAATACCATTCAACAAGAAACTGTCTTGCTGTGGATAAGCTGTCTTCATAGTTTACCTATGAACTGGCAAATACTGAATTTAACTGGGAGTGTATTCTGTATTTACTGAAGCTTACATTCTGCAGAAACAAAGGCACATCTTTTGAAAGCTTCCTACTCACTATCCACTACGATATGAAATTTTCAAGCTCTGCTTATACTCACAGACCATGAGATTATGATTCACAACACAATTAAAAGCCAAGGACTTTTGTCATGCCACAAAGAAATGCACTGATTGCAACAGACATGTAATGGTTATGCAGATCTAATTTCCTCATTTGAATTTGAAATTTTGTTTGAATGAAGCATAGGACCCAGTGGCGATGAAAAAAGCAAACTGAAAACAACAAATAAAAAAAAATAAATCTTAATCCTTGTTCAGTGCTTCAATACTTTTTTTTTTTTTGCTTGAAACATATCACAGTATCAGTTACAGCTCAGATTAAAATGGTTATCTTTGAACATTACCAGGGAGCAAATGCAGACAGTTAGACTTGTAAGATTACGAGAAAAAAATGGCAATGTTATATCTAAGTACAGGGCATGTGCATTTATATACCATTTCAAAGGATTTCTATAGAGACAAACAAGTTAGAAAACAGTTGAGGAAAATAAACAGCCTTCCTAAAACAAAATAAAGACAGAATTCCCAACATCTGAAAGCTTGGTTTCAAACAGCACCAAAAACTCCAGAGGGTTAAATCTAGGGCTAGTACCTTATTGCACAGCAGTTTTCTCAGCAGTCAGTTACACATACATATATACCGCAAATACACACAGCAGTACCCCAAAGCAGAAATACCTTTCCTTTGTATGAAGACGATTTCATTCTAGTTTAGACTGCAATGAATTTTTTACGAGCACCAATCTCACCACTTAAACATGCTGTACACATTTAAACTCTGCTGTCTTCCCACTGAAAATAAGGAAATAACTAATGCTGGAGAGATTAATTTAAGAAGGTCAACAAGAGATTTTTGTACTGTAACTTCCCGTGTATTAGCGAAGTAACAATGTGTTCCAAATCTGCAGGCTTAACGCACGCATTTAAAAGAAACACGGCCACAAACTGTTCTATTTTCATAAGTGACCCCTATTTCCTTAGTATTAGCAGGAAAATGTTACCAGTCACATGTTACCAGTCTAGACAGATTGCTTGTTCTATGATCTATAAACACACTATCAAAAAAAGAACCAGCCAGATTTATACCACGTGGCATATTCTTGTGGTAAAGCTATGTCATCAAATAGTCATAGTTCTCGGTATAGCTTCACTTTCAGACATCTTTATAATGCTCTCTACTTACATATAGGTTACAGTGATTTCTAAAGCAAATAACGAGAGACAATAAAAGAATACTGCCACACAATTCACCAGCTCAAGTTTATCACATTCCAGAACACTGTTAATGGATGTTCATTAAGAACTTGAATCTGAATTGACTTCATTTACAGCTAAAGGCTCATTGACTTCATAAAACCAAGATCAGATGCAAAATATTACCCTTCTACTTAGTGGTGAAATACAGAGAAATGTGGTACAACATGACATAAGTTACTGAAGTAAAAATAATAAAGCCTTAAAAGTATATTCTTAATCAGAGAATAACTGAATGATAAATGTGCCAAAATGACTTAGCAGTACAAGCTGTTCCACAGTAAGTCAGCCCCTGTATTTTATCTCTGTTATGAACTTACGAAAACCATACCCAAATTTCTAACTGTAAAATAAGTAGCAGTGAGCAAAGGGGGAGAGAAAAGGAAGAATGAATACTATAAAAATAAGATTTTGGCCAATTTCAGATAAAGATCAAAGCATTAACACTAACAAAAATAAATCAAACAAAACAATATTATGATGTTATATTGAAGCTTATCTTCATTTCTCCTAGCCATGCTGACAACATGGGGGAAGAAGAAGAAAAAAATTTTCGAATGCTAGCTTTATGCTGTGAAGCCCAATTTCCCTTCGTTAGCTGTACAGTTAACAAGGAAAAAAGGAAAAGGAAAGCAGAAAGGGAGATGGGAGGGAAAGGAAAACAGACATATGTAGCTAAATCAAGCTCCTGCTCTCATCTTCTTCTATCTCTTTATTAATTGAAGACAGCCTTGAGAAATTCATTTTTATGAACATACTCTACATTATTTTAGATATTTGCACCTGTATTTTAACTGAAAGGGGGCATCACACATTTCTTGAAAAGAGTTAGGAAGCAGTAATTTTAAATTATTTTTCATGAGGTAGCAGGAGCCAGAGGAAGACAATACAGTTTTAAAAGACAGACAGCATATGGGAATCTATCAGCAGGTATTTACAACTAAAGAAACAACATACACCAGAAGCTGGAGCTCTCACTAATAGTGAGCTTAGTCTGCCACCACGGATAAACATTTTGCAGCACAGCATTATCAGTGCACAGACCTACAGATCCTTTAAGCTGAATTACAGTCTTGATTATTATCCTAGTCACTGACTGAGGTAACAGCATGGATACAAGCAGATTTGCTGTATCTGTCCCCAAAGATGGAAATTAAACTTGAAGAGAGCAGGAGGAATTGGTAAAAGTGAAGTGAAACAATATCATTTAAGAAAACTCCCCTCCCTCCAACACCACCTGGGCTCCTATGTATTCATCACCATTTGGGGGTTTACAAACAGCAAGTCTGTATTTTTGTGCTGACCCTAACATGCCTTTTGCCGGTAGCCAGTGCGACTGCAACATGTTCTCAGTAAGATGATCTGTAAACCCACCAGAATACCACTGGTGTTGAATATATCTCATCATTACTTAAATCTGTCACAGATGTGGCATGGCTGGTACACATACCCCTATTCTAACACTGCATTCATTTCTGAATATAACTAATTGTTTAAGCTCCACCAGCTACAAGACAGGTCACCTCTTGCAGTGCTTTCATCACTGCAATTAAAAACAATTATTTCTCCTGTTACTTTTCAATTTTTACAATATAAACAGTAAGAGGGTTATTTGTTAATGCATATGACAGACCTAATCGATACCCCAGGTTCCTCTTGCTTGGGTTGGTTTGTCTGCTTTAAAAAAGCATCTATCTATGCAAGATCAGACCAAAGATCTATATAAGCTAGCACCCTTACTCCAACCACAGCAAGTAGAAGATCTTTGAGAGAGAATCTTTAAACAGTAGATAGGCAGGCACATTTGTTTCACTGAATATGGGTATTCATGAGAGAAGCTGAACTACATCATGAAATACAACTAATTTCTAACACACCCTCACACCTGGGAATAACACATCTGTACTTGTTGATTTGAGGACATATGAAAGATATGATTAAAAACAGGCTCTGTCTCCCCATAAAATACAAAACCAAACCCTTTCAAAAGCATTTTCTTGCTAGACTACAGTCGTGCCTTTTTTTAGAAACTCATTCCTGCCATATCTACCTCATTTTACTTATCCACAAATGTCGTTATTTTGCTGCAAAGTCACATGCAGCAGCTCCTGTACAACTGCTAAATAGGACAGGCTGAGCAGTCAGGCCAATGCAAATAGGCTTACTGAAATGCCAACTCCTCAAAAAATACTTGCAACACTATCCTGAAGTAAAATGTTATTCTCTTACAATTCAAGAATGGTCAGTATTTAAAGACCAATTTATCAAAAATGTCTCATTAACGACAGCAAATTACACAGCTTTGCAGAAAGTCAGATTAAATTAATGATTTGTAAAAAGAAGTATTATTAAAACATCTAGAACCTCTTAAAGCCAGGACAAACCCTTTTGATCACCTGGCAATGAAGGGCAATATAAATCTGTAGAAGAGACATTTGTTACAGAAACTACCACAAGGCCAAAACATTTGGCAGGAGGATGTAGCTGTACCAAATATTCATTTCATACATATTCTTCCCACTCCATAAATCATATCTGCTTATACTATTGCTGTTGATGAGTATGTAAAACTGAGCTACTAAAAAAAAATGACTGACTTGTGAGGGATAAATAAAATATACTTTTGCTATTGATATCTGAAAACTAAAAAAAAATTAAATATTAATAGGTACAAGGGAGAAAGAGGACAGACCTATAGAAATCTTTGTAAGATACCAACCCACTGATTTTGACATTTCTCATTGGTCATGAAAAATCTTTGTTCCTGTGAAGAGTTTCCAAATCCAGAACAGTTTTCAGGTCAAAACCAGACTCAGGGAAAGAAAGAAGAAAAAAATCCTCCTCACATCGTAAGGTACGTAAGTAGCTTCAATACTTACGGGGTACCTAAGAGACTCAAGTTCCAATGTTTGATTATTGTATGTTGAGTACTTTATAGGTCAGGCTATTAGTTACAGTTATACTCTACTTTCAGAACTGTTTTGCTTTGTAAAACAACAAATGAAAACGTAATTAATAGGGCACACTGACTGACTGGGCCAGCACTTCAGTGTTCGTTCTTCTGATGTGGAGGAACTCCACAGCAGGCAGTTCAAGTCAGTATTCTCAAGCAAAAAGTATTATTCACTTGAGGCACTTCCTTCACATTTCCAGTCTGACTGGGACCAAGAAGCAACTTTATTGCTAATCTCCTCTGACGACTACTACTCCAGAATTTCTCCTCGTCTAGGATCCAAGCAGAGGAGAAGCCCTGTGACTTTTACTACTTCACTACTCGTGCCACAAAAAGGCTGACTGACTATATATGTCCTGACTGTATTCCTGCATGTAGGAATCTGTCTGCTCACAATTAATAACTGGAAAAAATGAGGCACATTTTCTGAAGGGAAGCTTTTGAAGTTTCTGGAAATTCAGGCTTCTCTTTTAAGCTGCTTTTTATAACCCTGTATTTACTTCCAATTACAATCACACTAAACACATTCTTGTCCACAAGGGCAAATCACCAGGTGTCTTAAACCAAGCCAATATCGAAATAATTAAACCTGCTTATATATTGAGTGTATGTATATATCGATATAAAGGATGACATAAAAATTTTTAAAAAATTAGCAACCACATTCACAAATGTACATACCAAGTTACCCATCTAAAGAGGTATTTTTATTCCAAATGCATAAAGGATTGTTAATAGAGCAGTGCTCTCTTGCCAAAGTGACCTTTACGTTTCCTTCAAGGTGTTTCAACCCTTCTGCTAAAATCAGGACTACCTCCTGAATGAGGAGGAAGTAAATAAAACTAGGCTGGTTTTGTTTTATCTTGTTTCTGAGGAGGAACAAAACAGTAGTAAGTGACTAAACTAGAATGAAGGACTGTTAAAAAAGAGTCTGCTAGCCAGAAAAACTAAGATGCTTCATCTCCTGCATCTATGAGGTATAAATATATATGCATCGATTTTGTGTAATTTGCTATAGCACAGTTTTAATACTGTGCAAGATGAGCTGGTTTTGTGCACACTGCACAGGAAATTGAAAATAACACTGAGCTACCCTATCCTGTGATCCAGTAAAAGTACAGATTATGCTTTCGTGGAAATACTATAAAGGAAAAGTAGCCCTGAGCTAGTTCATTGCTTCTGGTTCCCACGGGTTGCTCCCTCTACCAGAAACCCTGCTAGCGCCCTTAGCTCAAATCCCTGCCCTGCGTAGCAGGCACATTTGCATGGAGAAAGTCAGGATCCAAGATTACATCAAGATAAAAAGCATCCACAGATAATGTGGAGGTATCTGAGTAATAATTTCCAAGGAACAGTATTAATGAAGTGAAGGTTACACACGTTAAAAAAATAGTATTTTAAGGGGAAAAGGCAGAGTAGCCTGTCACCTAACGATAGATTAAAAATTGTACGGAGCATCTAGATTGTGTGTGGCATATGATATGGCATTGTACTGAACACACTTTCATGTACGTACATTTTTTCTTTACAAAAATTCTGTGTTGCTGAAAAACTACAACAAAGTCCAGTCCGAACTCTGCCTCTCTAGTCAGTGTTCATTCCTCCCAAAAATTCTGTGCTATTGGGATCAGGTAACTTAGTCTGAGGTACAGTTAAAACATATCCCTAAACAATTGGGGAAAAAAAAAAAAAAAAAAAAAAAAACACACACACTTTTTTCCCCGAGAATGATATTATTTCTCATAGATAATGGTAGAAACAAACCCCTCTCTATATGCAGGGTTATTTATTAGTAAAGCCTCCGAATTTCCATGACATTCAGAAACACAAAACTTAAATATCGAACAATCAGATATTGTACATATAGGAGCAGAAAATCTGAATATCAACTAATTTGCATGCATGTATGCACATATATAAAAATTCTTTCTCCCTCTCTCTCCAACTTCTGTATTTGAAATACATCGCACCATCTGAAATGATTTCCAAATCTGGTTTTAAAGTGCCCTCCCAACCATTTCCCAAACCTAATTTGTTCTCTTCTCTGATGTTAGAAAAAAATGAAGAATCAAGTGTCTGGAAAGAACATGGAAAGGAACAATAGACGCACACATTGTATACAACAAAAAAAAGTCCAAAATAACATCTCTAGCATAACCCTTCCAACCTCAACCATTCTGTCATTTTGTGATTACGTGTAAGTACCACATAAAGGCAGCACAGACAGACAGCTGGGTCATTTGGGTCTTTATGGAAATGTGGTTCTTTACACATTCTTCTCCATCTTCCACCTCTGTGAGTTAATAACTGCCATGCTACAACACTTTACCACTTGTCTTTACTTGCCCTGAAGTTCCAAATGACTATAATTAACGAACTGTTCCTCACAACAACATGCGACATATTCCTCATTAGCCAGAGGGCCATCCACACAGGACTCTTCTGTACTTTTTTTAATAACTTCCATAGCCTTGCACTGAGTACACACCCTACAGCTTCACAAATATATTCTCCATCTCCTTTGTGGTCTAGTGTTCAACACTGTTTAGAAAAAACAAAGAATTTAACTATTTGAGTCTCCTGCATTTAGAGTGCTGATGTCTGGAGCACTGATCTTAAGTAAACTACATATTGAAACCCAAGGTAACCCACTTACATGCTTAAAGTAATATTGAATCTTTGAGCTCTTGCTCAAGAGAGGCCACAGGGATATCTTCAAAGACAGACATCTTGAGCTCTCAGTAGTGAGGCTTCTGGGTAATGGAAATGTATTATCAACTTGATTCAAGAGGTATCCAAGCCCATCCTTGCTGTTGTCCTGACTCTTAACAATTAAGAACAGTCAGTTGTATAAACTTTAGTTAGAGGGATGATTAAAAGTCAGGTTCTTTGAGCTGTGCTAGAACAGAGCAGATCTCAGGTTTCAAGATGCTGACAGAAGTTGCAAAAACATGCCTTTAAACATTCTCCTACTATACCAAAATCCTTTAATATTTTCATAGAATAAGGGGGGAGGGGAGTATTTGTTTCTTAAAGGGAGAAAAACTGACATGATAGCTTTTTTCTGAAAAAAAGCAAAAAATAAATTAGAACACAAAGTAGTAAATATTTTGACCAACAAAATGTGGATTTCAGCTTTCAGCAAGTGATTTAACTGATTTAAAGTAATAGCAGAACTGAAAGAAGAAAGGCATAAAAAGATTGATGATGTGTATGAATGTCACTAAAAAGGTGAGGTTGAGAGTACAACAAAGGAAGGGTAATCTTATTCTTTGATATGGTCTGGAGTTTACACAATCATTAAGCATATAATCAAAAGCTCACAAAATAGAAAATGCAGTTTGCTTTCACTGGCCTTGGATAAACAGCCTATTCCTCTTTGTGCTGCTTAAGAATCCGTGCTCATTTGAGGGCAATATGATAGCTACCAACAAGGTTGTTCAAGGTGATAGGAAAAGGAGGATTAGCATGCCAACTTATCTCTGCTCCTCACACAGATGGGGCCAGAGGCATCAATCATTTGTGATAAGACGTTCACATCATATTGACACAGACACAAAGCGTATATCAATGAAAGAAAATCTTACCGCACTCCATCTTTCTGAAGTGCTGCCTTGAAATTATCCTATTAATAGCATTGCTATTTGGAAAAAATTATAACATTAAGAAAATGGCTTAGAAAAGACACTGCTACACAAGAACTGTGTGCCACATTGCAGATTTAAGAAAAATAATTTCTACAGCAGAATGTTGGCATAACACAGAGGCACAAACTCTACATAAATGTAAAGGTCAGCAAAGCAACTGGGACTTTGGGCATGAGATGATGCGGCATTCTTATGCATACTCATCAATGCCAAGAACAGGGTCCGCAGTCTGAATTGAACAAATGTAGACAGCAGGCTTAATACCCTCCATTCCCTTTTTCACAACACACTGCCCAGTGTTGTTGGTGTTTTCAAAATTCTCTCAACAAAAACCAGGCAAGATCTCTGGATAGCAATGTGCTACAAATATAAATACGGTCTTATAGTATCTACACTGGAAAGGTAGGTATTTCAGAGGACATTGGGATATTTGATTTTTTGAACCCAGTCATCCAGTAAACATTTTCTTTGGGGTTTTGGTTTTTTGGTTTTGTTTTTTGTAACAGCAGAATATTCTTGTGGCAAGAAATAAAGTTAACAGAGTCTCAGTGAATAATGCACGTTGTCTGGAAAACAGCGAGGCTGTTACTTTGTCCCTTGCAACTTGTTAAACTGATTCTATTAAAAGCTGATAAGTGAGATCTTTCCAGGATCTGATTAAAAAAAAAAAAAATCAATATATTTTTGATTAAAGGATTGGTGTTCTTAGAGCTCCAGTGTAAACGGGCCCTCTGGCTACACTAAGGTCACCACTGCTGCAACAAAGTGCTGTACTGGGTAAATGATATGAGTACACGTGATGAGTGGCATTCTTCAGGGGTCGGTACTGGGACCAGCGTTGTTTAACATCTTTGTCAGTGACATGGACAGTGGGATTGAGTGCACCCTCAGCAAGTTTGCCAACAACACCAAACTGTGTGGTGTGGCCAACTCGCTGGAGGGAAGGGATGCCATCCAGAGGGACCTTCACAGGCTTGAGAGGTGGGCCTGTGCAAACCTGATAAAGTTCACCAAGGCCAAGTGCAAGGCTGGGGTGCCCCACATGGGTTGGGGCAATCCCAAGCACAAATACAGGCTGGGCGATGAGCGGATTGAGAGCAGCCCTGCGGAGGAGGACTTGGGGGTATTAGTGGATGAAAAACTGAATATGAGCCAGCAATGTGCACTCGCAGCCCAGAAAGCCAACTGTATCCTGGGCTGCATCGAAAGAAGCCTGACCAGCAGATCGAGGGATGTGATTGTCCTCCTCTGCTCTGCTCTCATGAGACGCCACCTGGAGTACTGCATCCAGCTCTGGAGTCCTCAGCACAGGAAAGACATGGACCTGTTGGAGCGAGTCCAGAGGAGGGCCACAAAGATGATCAGAGGGCTGGAGCACCTCTCCTACGAAGACAGGCTGAGAGAGTTGGGATTGTTCAGCCTGGGGAAGAGAAGGCTCCGGGGACACCTTATTGCAGCCTTCCAGTACCTAAAGGGGGCCTACAAGAAAGCTGGAGAGGAACTTTTTACAAGGGCATGTAGCGATAGGACAAGGGGTAATGGCTTTAAACTGAAAGAGGGTAGATTTAGATTGGACATGAGGAAGAAATTCTTTACTATGAGGGTGGTGAGACACTGGAACAGATTGCCCAGAGAGGTTGTGGACGCCCCATCCCTGAAAGTGTTCAAGGCCAGGTTGAATGGGGCTTTGAGCAACCTGATCTAGTGGAAGGTGTCCCTGCCCATGGCAGGGGGGTTGGAACTAGATGGTCTTTAAGGTCCCTTCCAACCCAAACCATTCTATGATTTGATGATGTGGGCGAAAAGCATGTACTATCATCAGATGTCTTTTATTTCTCCGAAAATCTGCCACTACAAAACTGGTAACTGTGTAAGCTGTTGAAGTACATACTATTGGCTTTCTAAGTGTGATCTAACTGCAGGAAGAGATTCATTTCATTAACTTTTGTGCTGGTAAGAGAAGAAGATATCCCCAAAGCAAACAATCATCACCACACTCTTCAGTACTCTAAATGTTGGGAATCTAAGCATCTTCATATTCCAACTTTAAAGAACAGAAGCTACTGATAATTTCTTAGGAATAGAAAAACCTCAAAAATTTCACAAATCTCATAAATGACCACACATTACAATAGATTTACGAAGCAGCTAACAAAGAGCATCAGAACACAGGATCATTGCACTCTGCTGAAATGTTGAAAACACACGTTTCCAGTCTTCCTTTGGAGCTCTAACAATGTCCTATCTTTTACATAAAGTTCAAACTTAGTTATTTTCTCCTAAGTGCATCTCACATTAAATCAAGTGCATTCAGGTGTCTTATAATCCCTTTTAACTCTGAAATTGTTTTTGCAATGTGATTGTAATGGCTAAAAAAAAAAAATCAGTTAACTCCCGAAGTAAAAAATTACGTAAGTACAGCTGAGTTACTCCATGTTTTACAGGATTTCCCCCCATTCAAACTATGATCCTGTAATATCCATCTTATACATTTTATGATCTACATGATCAGGTTAGTTTGAATCATGTGTTCGCTTTTGAAGAAAATCTTCTGAGCATCTCCACATTTTGGCTCACAATCCAGAACAGTCTAAGCTAGTGAACTGGATTTCTTCTGCATAAAACTAAACTGGAACATATGTTCTTGCCACTCAGTCCACACAACCACAGAGTCAGTCCAAAGTACAATCCTTAAAACATTTACACATTAACATTGGGCTTACCATGAACTGCTGCTCTACAAATCCACTCCTACTGGCTGGCACTACTTGCTGAAGCAGACAGCAGTCTTAGACTTTCAAACTGTTCATCTAGTTATAACAAAATTAGATGATATAAAAACAAACCATCAAAGCTCAGTACTAAATTGATAAGACCTTCTGATTTTGCTTTTCTCAAACATTTGTTGAGCATGCCAGATTCAAGGAACAGATTTTATAAAAGCATTTCTTAACAACACTAATTAACTACCGTCTGGACTCTCAATAGATCTAGATAGAGTATGTTTGAGATAATATGCTTTAGAAACAGACTAAGATGTTGTACAACTCTAAGTAGCCAGTAAAAGCTCAGCAGGGGCCAGGAAAACAGGACTGAACTGAAAGACAAAAAAGCCTTGAAAGAACATGTGATCACAGACCTCTTTCATTTTCCAAATACAGTAACAACACTACTCTACAACTGTGTATGCTAAAAATTTTGCCTTAGGATTCTAATAGTGTCATTAGTTCTACAAATTAAACTGTCATCAACATAGCTTTTTACTTTCTTAAAGAACAAAAACCTCAAGAATACACAAACAGGGCTTGTGACCTTAACAGAAATAAAAGAGGAAGAGGAATGTAAGGTTAGAAGATGTAATAGTGCATAAACCAAAGAATTTTACTGGGACAAGCCATATGGCTGTACCATGTTAAAGCAGTGCCACTCACACACTTGCTCTATCCCACTCAGGGGTTGTTACTGTTCTAAGAAAGAAAACTGCAAAGCAAAAAGAAGGGAAGGCAAACGGAACAAGATACAAGAACACAGCAGGGAAAACTCCAGGAATCATCAGGGGCTGACTTCAGCTGTTTATTGTTAATTTAAGTGATAGCAAAAATTATTCCTAGCAGCTAGTTTAGCTAGAAAATATGGATATATACATATGCATACACAGTCAAGTGAAATTAGTATGCACCAATTAAGTAGAAAATGAATGACTTGCAACTGTAGTCTTAATGCATCAAGTGCAGAAGTATGTAATCACTTAGATTTAAATACTTGACTTAAATACTGACAGTTTTCTTGCTTCCATACAGGAAGTAGAATATTCATGTCCAAAAAAAGCCTTTTAAAGTGTGAAGACACACATTAGACAATTATATCAATACAGAAACAGTCTGCAAAGTAATACTTATTATTACTGTTTATTAACAACAATAATAAAGTCATAAATAAACCTGTATTTTATTACTACATCTACCTTAATACAACAAAACCGATGTTATTGTGGACGTCAACACAATTAGAAACAGTTATTTTTAATACCAATTTCCAGCAACAAAAAAGCCTGGAGAAAAGTACAGTCTCATACTGTCCCAAACAAATGGCAAGTGATCACAAAAGAACATTTATCTCTACCTTACTAAAGTTGACAGAAAAAATCCTGTTGCCCAAAGTGGGCACTGATCACACTAAGTTAGGTGCAAGCGATGCATCACAGTTGCTACCAATCTAGAGAAATCTTTAGTGAAGAAGTCTGAAGGTCAAAAAGAACCCCAAGCATCACACTGATTTTTTTGTCACTATCTGACATCAGATTTCTTCTCTGAGCAAGTCACTGATTCCTTTCAACATCACAGTTTCTCACATCTCACCTGAAAAACATATTATTATCTTAGTACATGTTGGGAAAATTATGAACATTTATCCATGCTTTTAAGATGAAATATTATTTAATTGAGAATAATCTAGTTATAAATGTACCTAATTTTCCTTTTATTCAAAGCACTAAAGGAATATTAAGACACATTATCAAAACCACAAGAATGGTTCAATGGTTTTACGGATTTAATTTCCATCTCGTACTTATTTTAAAAGGTGCTATCCTAGAAATGCACTGGTAGGTCACACAATGAGAGCACCAATTTATATGTTAAATTAGAATAATATTCCTTAAACATGTACATTGCCTACCACAACATAATAATAAGAGACACACAGACCACGCTTTCTTTTTTAACAAAAGAATTTCAATATATACTGAAGCCACAGTAGTAAATTTGTACATACATGTATCAGTTATTTTTGACCCGTCTACTCTAAAACCTTTGCAAATATTTTAAGAGCAAATTCAGAGTGCTTTTCCTTATGGATTCTACTCTGAGGGGCTCATGTCAAGAAGTCAGATAACTAATATTGAATATCTATATCCTTTATGAATTCAACATCAACTCTTTCTGAACTTGAAGGTTCAAACTTTATTGAGGTCTAAAGTAGTGAAAGAGAAAACAAAAAAGAAATAGGATGGATTCAGCTCAAAATTACTTCAGGGTATGCTGAGCAGCTCTTTAATCAATACAGTCTATAGATTCTAAAGAGCTATCCAACATGCCCTAAAGAAGACACAGACATTTCATCAGCTGAATGACTTTCTGTGTTTCACTGACTATAACTAGGTCTCCGTAGACTGTAACAGGAGACTAGAGATGCAATTCACACAAAGATCTTAAGTTTAGATGTCTTTGGAGCTGGATTCCAATCCTAAAGTCCATTTATTCATCATGAAACCTTCTAAAATTAAACAAAAAGGAAATGCTAAGCATTGGCATATGTCTTAAACTTGGCATCTTACTCATGACTACAGAGATACCTTCACCTACTCAGATTCCAGAGCCTGATGGCGTCCCCCTCCCACCCTGAAGATACACTTGCATGTTCTTTCAGGACCAATTCTTTTCTAATGAAGCACAACTAATCAGAGAAACAAAAGGTGATGAAGAGGAGCAAATACTAAATTGAAACATAAAGCATGCGGTGACCACTTTGGATTTTTTAATTATTATTTTTTTAATAAAGAGGAACAAGAGCGTTGTGTAGGTGAAGAACAGATTTATATTAATAGGTTGGGTTTTTCTTTAAGAAAACAAAGATCCATGCTCAGTTTCTTGCTCTGCCTTTGAATATTCAAACTTACATTTCCTGTCTTCCAGGGAGTCTGGACTGTCTCTTAAGCTACAGCAATTATCATTAAGATATTGCATAAAGTGTAAAGGGAATTACAATTATTACTATTCTCCTTTTCCTCCTCTGGTTGTCTTTACAAAGACAAACAGTGGCTAACATTGCATTGTTTTAGAACCCAGCCCTGCCGAGAATACTTACTGAACTTCGTTCCCGGGGCAAAACACATGGGTCACGAGAATTAGAGAAAATTTGTGTGCTGACATTCAGGATCATAGTTTTCAATTTGGTATCTAAATTTCTTTCTATTTTATACAGCTATATTCTTTTAATATGTTCTTAGCATGTAATGATGTTATATTTTCTTATTAGACACTCAATTCTAGTCCCATTAAGTCAAATGCAAGAACTGTTAACACACTGTGCTTTCTGCTTATAACTTGGTTTGTCTCAGTTGCTATGGCATGCTTTTTTCAGAGACAATCTATAACTATAGCAACAACAACAAAAAGTTTCATTAGCTTTTATTGTTCAATGACTATATTCTAAGTCTGATCAGTTCTTAATGTTGCCTGAGAAAACAACAACTTTACAATTGTGTAACGACAACCTTATTCTTGCACTTTGATATAAAGCTCAGCTATTAAACCATACCTTCCCTATGTTACCAAGTAACTTCTTTTTCCCCCGTTTCTCCAAGCACAGACTTTTCCACATGGTAACATGCTATCCACATTATTAATAACTCAGATATTTTCAAAATAAAGGAAGAGAAAAATCAAACTCTTTCAAAATATTCGACACTACAGTTGATCAGAAAAATCAATAACTGCAAATTTGCCAAGTCACTATCACAAAATCAAATTGTTTTATGCATGTGCCATGGTTTAACCCCAGCTGGCAACTAAGCACCACGCAGCCACTTGCTCACTCCCCCCACCCAGTGGGATCGGGGAGAGAATCAAAAAAAAAAAAAAAAAAGAAATCTCATGGCTTGAGATAAAGACAGTTTAATAGGACAGAAAGGAAGGAAAAATAATGATAATAATAATACTAAAAGAATTAGAATATACAAAACAAGTGATGCACAATGCAATTGCTCACCACTCACCGACTGATGCTCAGTTAGTTCCCGAGCAGCGATCCACCCCTCCCGGCCAACTCCCCCCAGTTTATAGACTGGGCATGATGTCATATGGTATGGAATAGCTCTTTGGCCAGTTTGGGTCAGCTGTCCTGGCTGTGTCCCCTCCCAACTTCTTGTGCCCCTCCAGCCTTCTTGCTGGCAAGGCATAAAAAGCTGAAAAATCCTTGACTTAGTATAAACACTGCTTAACAACTACTAAAAACATCAGTGTGTTATCAACATTATTTTCCTGCTAAATCCAGAACACAACACTATACCAGCTACTAGGAAGAAAATTAACTCTGTCCTAGCCGAAACCAGGACAGCATGTTAATAAAAATTACAGCCTCTTATCAGTAATGTATAAATACTCAAAATTCAATGAAAACATTCTGTATAAACTCTGCAGCAATATACAGATAGATTTATAATAATACATTAAAAATAATCTCACTAAGAAAAATGACACAAAATATCATTTATATGCTGTGGTTCCTTGCAGGCCAGTAACATGAAGAAGCCAGGTGAGCTGTGAGCTCGAACACGCTATATTTCTTTCTGAATGTTGCTAACCATTCTGGATCAGAGCGTCCTACCCAGAGGCTGCTTTTTCTTGCACTGCTCTGCAGCTGGACCAGGAAGGGAGCTACTATACTCAAGCTTCCTAAAGCCTTACTATTCCTTTTCGTAGATACTTGCCCCACCTCCGTATCTACAATTGCAATTCAGTTTAACTGTGATACTTAAACAAATGTTTCTGTTCAAACAGCTGAATGTATGAAACAGGTAACACAAAACAAAAAAAAGGCTGTGGAAAAAGATACATAATCAATTAAAAAAATTAATCAGATAATGTTGCTTCTAGTCCTCCAACAATCTTTTAAAGCTGCTATTTCAATTGCATAAACCTGAGGTTACAAAAAATGAAATACATACATAGAGAGATCTTACATTTCCAGGTCCACCTGATAAGAAACTAAGTTAATCTTAAGAAAAATATCAGAACAGAAATTCTATCATTAAATCTCAATTCTGCTATTTTTACTCCCTCCAAATGAACTCTTTGTTTAAGAGGCTACAGAGATCACTTCCTTTATGTCAATTTACATCAGATGGACAATGAACACTATATTAGAATCCACATAAAGCCACATTTTTGGACCAATTGTACTTATGAGCTTGTACTTAACATTATCCATTCAAACAGTCCCATTAAAACAAGCAGGATTACCCACCTGAGGAAAGCTTGGTACACATATAGTGCTTGCAAAACTGAAACTTGAGGTAAAAAGCAAAAAAGTCCAAAAAAACAAACCAAAAAAATTCTAATACCGTAAGCAATGACTTGAAGAAATACATTTTAAGTCACGTATATTCATATACTTCTCTTGTTAATTGAAGATCTTTCTGTTTCAGAAAATAAATTATCATATATAGTTCCTTAAGTTTATCTGTGCTATTAACAAGTTTCATCTATTATTTTCATTGCATTTTTCTACTGGACCACAAGACAACGACTTAGGAAACCAAGGGACAAATGACACAGCTATGTTGTGACAGACCTGAAGGTGTTGCCACACACAGCTTTTGACCTGCACTTTCATCAGAAATGAGCAGAACAGTCTGCGTATCCAGGCTCCACAACTCTATTATTGCCAGTAGGCTTCGGCATCATCGCAGGGTGTGAACTGCAGCAGCTGGGGAGCGCGGACACTGTCTCCTCTCATACATCATCTTTCTGAGGGAGGCTGTTCATTTCATGCATGCATCAGCCAGGGCCTAAAGACCTCTGAAATATCCCACCCATTTGTACTGAATAAAAATTATACATCATACCATACTGTTGTGCACCAAGAGCAACTAGCTTTGGTTTAACTCTGTGATAACCTGGTTATGTCGCTTCCAGGTCTAGTCCAGAAAGGACATATAAATCTCCAGCTTAGACACCTCTGCATTCCAGAGTTCATTCTGTGATACAGATATACTTTGCATTTAATTTGTTCTTGTGAAAACTCTCTTGGTTTCAGCTTTTTCAACATGTTGAGAGGTTTCTGTTTGTTTCTTGGGAGGGTTTTTTGTTGTGGTTTTGTTGTTGTGGGGGTGTATGTTCGTTTGTTTTGCAGATGGTTGCAAACTGCCTTCACGAAGTTCATCTTGTCATTCCCCCCATGCCCTAGAAGGCAGTTTGGATTCATGGCAACACACTTCTTCAAGGTTTGCCAGTAATGGGATGAGGAAGTTCACACACAATAAAGCAGCTGCAAACAGACACTGGAGTCAGGAATCAATAACTAAAGGTCAGATCACAGCAAGCATGTGACAAACAGCTTAGAATTTGTGCTTTCATGTGAACATGAAATCCAATTCATTTGCTTTCATACCATCACTACTGCCATAACCTTGTTTTCAGCAATCCATAACACCCAAATTGTTTTCTGTCAAGGTCTGAAGCTCTCTCTTAAATCTATCACCTGCTATTGCATTCACTGGAGTGAACACAAAAGATGTGCCCTGATGCACGTTTAATTCTCAGAAATGACAGTAAACTGTTTTGGTGACTAATGTCCAAAGTGCAGGCCAGAATGAAGTGTCAGTATTTAGCAGCTAACACTGTAACAGTAGTTGCTTATATATGATTTCATTAACGGTAACAATCAATTTACTCAGTATAATCTTCCTTCAAAGCACTGGTTAGTTATCTTGTTCAACTGCAAAGCATAGACACAATTTTCTCAAATTCAGCCCAAATTCCACATGGTTCCCCAAATTCCTATTGCCATATGTAAGATGACAACTAGCACACAGTCATGGCTTTGTACACATTTTGAGTAACACTTTTTACCCTATTAACAGGCTTAGAGCAGCTTATATTTCTTTTTGTGTATTTGTGAGCTGTCTTATCGAAAGTGGTTTTTGTTTTGAAGCCTAGTCTTTTATTTTTCTAGTGGCCAATCTTAAAGCAGACGATGTTTGTTGCCTCCAGAACATGTTCTTTCTGTCATGAGGAGAGCAGAGAAGAATACAGTGGCCAACAACCAGCAGCAAATTATGAATGGGAGCCTTCTGACCAGAAGGTGATCTCTCACTGTACTGGGTTTGCGTGGCTAGGTTTTGGTAGCAGGGGGGCTACAGGGGTGGCTTCTGTGAGAAGCTGCTAGAAGCTTCCCCCATGTCCGACAGAGCCAATGCGAACTGGCTCCAAGATGGACCTGCCGCTGGCCAAGGCCGAGCCCATCAGCAACAGTGGTAGCGCCTCTGGGATAGCATATTTAAGAAAGGGAAAAAGTTACTGCGCAACAGCAATTGCAGCCAGAGAGAGGAGTGAGAATATGTGAGAGGAACAGCTCTACAGACTCCAAGGTCAGTGAAGAAGGAGGGGGAGGAGGTGCTCCAGGTGCCAGAGCAGAGATTCCCCTGCAGCCCGTGGTGAAGACCATGGTGAGGCAGGCTGTCCCTCTGCAGCCCATGGAGGTCCACAGTGGAGCAGATATCCACCTGCAACCCGTGGAGGAACCCACACCGGAGCAGGTGGATGCACCCAAAGGAGGCTGTGGCCCCATGGGAAGCCCATGCTGGAGCAGGCTCCTGGCAGGACCTGTGGCCCCGTGGAGAGAGAGGAGCCCACACTGGAGCAGGTTTGCTGGCAGGACTTGGGACCCCATGGGGGACCCATGCTGGAGCAGTCTGTTCCTGAAGGACTGCACCCCGTGGAAAGGACCCATGCTGGAGCAGTTCGTGAAGAACTGCAGCCCGTGGGAAGGACTCACGTTGGAGAAGTTTGTGGAGGACTGTCTCCCATGGGAGGGACCCCACGCTGGAGCAGGGGAAGAGTGTGAGGAGTCCTCCCCCTGAAGAGGAAGGAGCAGCAGAAACAACGTGTGATGAACTGACTGCAACCCCCATTCCCCATCCCCCTGAGCCTCTGTAGGAGGAGGAGGTAGAGAAAATCAGGAGTAAAGTTACAAGAAGGGAGAGGTGGGGGGAAGGTGTTTTTAAGATTTGGGTTTATTTCTCATTACCCTTCTCTGATTTGACTGGTAATAAATTAAATTAATTTTCCCCAAGTCGAGTCTGTTTTGCCCATGACAGTAAATGGTGAATGATCTCTCCCTATCCTTATCTCAACCCACAAGCCTTTTGTTATATTTTCTTTCCCCATCCTGCTGAGGAGCGGAGTGATAGAGCGGCTTGGTGGGCATCTGGTGTCCAGCTAGGGTCAACCCACCACCACTGCACAAGCATTTAATGGTTCAATCTTCCTGGCATATTTCTCAAACAGAACTTATAAGGCTCTTGCACTAACACTGCTCTCCTCCTGTGCTCATACTTATTGAGTGCATAGTGGTTCCACTACTGTTCACTCCCATGTTCTCTCTCTTGGCCAGAAATGTGCTGGGAGTAGAAATAACTACTGAACATTTAAAAATTCAAAGGTTATCAGGGCTTTTACACAATTTAAGCTCAAGGACAAACAGAAAAAGAATGGTTCCAGGATCAGCTCCCAGCTGAAAAAAGAGGCCAAACAAACCCTAAGTGGATGTGAGATTGAGTTTGACTGTTTCACTGAATAACAGGCACCTCCTCATTGAAGTACGGGCTCCTTTTATAAAAACTCTTAATTCACTGACTAAGGGCAGCCCTCCAGTCTCATGTACCTAGGAGAATTCACCTCATAAATATCACAGAGCAAGCAACAGTTCTAAGTTTTGAACTTGCACGGATTAGGAGAGAGGAAAATAGAGATACTGAAAAATGACCTTAGGTCACAGAACTAACATTCACTCTCTATGCATACATGTATATATGTTCCTGTACAACCAAAACCAACTGAAAACTGAAATAGGTAAACAAGATGGAGAAATATACATTATTTAAACCTAAAAGATACCACAAACAATTAAGTATAGAAACTGAATTTCAAAAAGAAGCAAAAAATTTTCCTGAATCAAGACTATCTTCTGCTTGTTTCTAAATGTGAAATTTGTTACCTGGATCAAAACATACAGTGTCTATTGACAAAACTTATGTAAAATCAGTATTCCAGTGAAAAATCATGTGGTACCTGATGGGCCGATTTTCTTTACTATCAAAGAGTGAGAAGATTACTTCCAGTTCCTCTCCCAGATTGGAGCACATTAGACTCTTCATCTGAACAAAAAGATGGTGGCTGCTAGCTGGTACTGGTGTGTCTTTTTTTCGATGACGATGCTCCATCTAAAAACACCACAAACAACATAGCAGCCAGTTTGAATTAACTGTAAAAATCTCAAAACAAAAAGAGGTAAACAACGTAATACTGAACTACTTCCTTAATCCCAATTTTAAAATTTTTAATTCAGTATTAACGTGTAATAGTTGGGGGTTCTTTGGGGTTTTTTTGTATCAGAGAAGGAGAACGCAAGGAAGTGACTTTCCCAGTGTTGCACTGCATCATAATTATCTCTTGGAGAAAAACAGTAACCTCTAGAAATTTATCTTTTTTCTACTCTGAAAATTCTAAGCCACTTTAACACTTTGTGCTGTAACAATACAGTATTTCATAGCTGGTTTAAATAGTTAACGATCTGATATTCTAGTATTCAAACACACAAAAAATGCTTTTGCAGAAGACTAAATACCAGTATTTTAAAATAGAAAAAAATCACATCCATACTTTATAATCTTTGGCAGACTGCTATATAGAAGCTACTAAATTCTCTTGATTTGACTTCACAGTTTATACCTTCACCATTTTAATCACCCATTAAGAGCAGGGCAATATTAAGTTGTACTATTTCTCTCTTACATTGTACCAAAACCAGTTTTAAACAGCAATCTTTCTAAGCTACTTAGCCTTCAAACTGAGGTTATCTTGGGCTTTTTTTTTTTTTTCCCCCTCTCTATTTTTGAGAGTGCACTCCCTAAGTTCCATTATTAGTTTTCTGGGTTAGTCTTCCTCTGTATGTTTCTTCTTATGATTCTGTATGTTCCTCCCTGTATTTCATCTAGTGCTTCCATAGGATTCCATAAGATTACATATGGCTTTGAAACTGCCCAAAGGTATACTGATTCTAGCATGAAGAAATTACTATTAGGCTTGACATTACAAGTTATCAACATAAGTAGTTAAAAATTGTCAAAAAATATATTATAATTTCAGCTCCACAGAAAACTGTAGCAATTATATTTTTGCTTTATTCTATATTTAAATACAAAAGTTAACATAAATAACATTTAATATAAATAAAAGCTAAGTCTTAAGCAAGTAAGGCTCAGAACTGCATATCTGTAACAGCTGCAGTACTTACATATGAGCCAAAGCCCACATAAACGAATTGGCAAGTTTTCTTAGACCTCACTGGAGATTAAATCAGAGTAAGAAAAATCAGTGCTGGTTTTAGTAAATCAAGATGGGCTTTTATACCCAAAGGAGAGCTTTTCTATGCAGTTTAACTGCTATTTACATTAATATATCAGAAAAGACCAATAACCCAGCATGATTAATTCTGACAATACTTGTACCATGAATATATTATTATATTTCCACAAATCTTATCTAACAGGACTCATGGGCCAGGTAAAGCTCTAACGAAAAAGAGTCTCATAAGCTTTTATTGATGACTAAATTCATGTTAACAGTCACAATTTTAATGACATATCAGAAAACAAAACTTTTAACTAATAACATGTAAAATGAGCATGTGTGCACACCCAAATTTGATATCAAAGCATCTCATACAGATGTAGAGATGACATAACTGTTCAAAAGAAAACTTCTTTCCTCATAGTAAAACTCATTACATTATGAAATGCCAGTTTATTTGATCAAAAAAAGTATTTTTGGTTAAGTAGAAGAAAGCTGCCATTGAAACATCAGTATATAATTTGATAGCAAAAGTACTGAGTGTTATATTCACATACCAGCCTGTAGAGCTCTGTAATGCTGATCTCTTCAGGATCCACCATCGCGTATTCTTTTCTCGGCACTAAGTCAAGTCCCAGTTGTCTGTATGAGAAATGGAATAACAGTAAATAGTTTCTACATACAAAGTAAAGAAATTAACTCATTGCTTCTATTTACATTTAACAGAAACATTCCAACAAACAATGTACATGTTAATTGGTACTCTACAGTTGGTTTTGGTTTTGTTTTAATGTATTTTGGCTGTATTCACCATTCACGGATGATTCCTCCCCTTTCTTCACTTTGTAACATAATAGAATACGTTTTTCCACAATTTTTAAATCTGTTTCACATTGTGGACAACATACAATGGATATTTTCCTTTGTACTATTATGGACATTGTACAATGTGAATCACACTAGTATTGTCAATTTGAATGACAACTGCGGAAAAGAAGATAAAAATAAAATCCATCAAATGCCGAAACATAAGCTTATTTTTAATTTGGACTGGATGGCATCAAAGCTGCTTGACTGTATCCCCTGAACAAAATAATGAAATGAACTTGAATCAACAGGAATAAAACTTATTTTCAGCACAGCAGCAAGCAATAAAGATTAAGAACACATATGGGGCAGTCATACTGAATTTAGAAAAATCTGAAAGATTAGAAAGTTTTTTAAAAATATGGTTTTACAGAGTAGGAACTGACCACTTCAAAAACCATTACAATTCCATTCAGTTAGCACAAAATTCTAAGCAGACAGTTAATCATACACAGTTAATCACAGTTCTTCTACTATGTCAGTTATTTAGGCTTTCAGTTAGCAGTAGTTGCAGAAACCCCTGAAATTCAGTTAATTCTACTACTGAATATTGCTGCATTTATTCAGAGTTTAACTGAATAAATATAGGCTAAAGAAAAGACTTTGGAAACAGCACCCAAATGCCAAAAGGTATTTTAAACTTTTTCTTGCTTTTTTAAAAAAAAAAGTAAGATAGTACAACTTGCATTAGCTTATATTAGTTATTCAGATAAAAGGAAGATGCAGAGCATAGTAGCAAGATCTATGTTAGAGATGCCCAAGTAGGAACTAAATTGTGTTACACAAGTCAAAAAGGAAGCAATGTCAGCCAAGATAGTTTCAGTTAAGACAACAGAGCTATGCTAACTGCGTCACATAGGAATCTGGCCAGGTGTGTTTTAAAAAGACGTAAAAGGATGCTGCAGATATTCCAATGCAATTCTCTTGTAGACAGTACCACTGCTATGTAAAATAAACTGAGAGAAAAAAGCAAAATAAAATGACAAGTCACTTTTCACTGTTAAAACACAGTGGACAGAAAAAGAATGAAAGAGAAAGTCTATTAAAAAAAAAAGGTAACATCTGTCAGAAATTTGTTCCTTATTTCAACATTCTACAATGAGCCTAAAGCTGTGGCATTATAACTAGATTACACTATCTTCATTTATTATTATATTTACTCACTCATTGCCCCAGTCCAGACGAGCAGTGATGTGTCGCTTGACATCCTTCATTCGATCATGGGTGAGATGGCCGACAAGGACTTGCCTTCGCAGGTCTAGGATTTCATTCATTATATGCCACAATCGGTGAAAGAGATCCCCCTCATTCCTCTGTAACACAAAAATATAATTGCCTCTACATCACCTGTATAAGCTGACAATCCTAATAAATACAGATATGGTGGGGAAATCAAGAAAACTCCTTCCTTATTCCCCTACTTAGTTTTTTTTCTCCCCATCATACTGTGACCATTTTACCTGCATGCATATGTATGTGTGTGTGCGCGTATAAAATCATTTCAGAGCTTACCACAGACCCTTGTCTTTGCACCACACTCACTCCAAAATTTCACTCCAACTCCTTATGCCTCATGTTAACACAGCCTAAGTTATGTGATAGATACGACAAAAATTCAACAAAAAAAAATTGTTTCATGCCATAGCACTGTTTTATTCCAAGAGCATGTTCATTCTGTGCTGATGTCTCATCCAAACTGAATATTTGATCATGTAATTCAAGACTATTTGAACTCATACACATAAGGGGATGAAAAGGCAATAGCTCCTAGCATTCAAACTCTGAACCACACAGTGTTAATGTTCTTTTAACTTTTTATTGCATGGATATAACCGTACACACTACTGTCTAACCATAAATAAATAGTATCATGTAGACAGAATCTTGTCCAGACAGTAGTTCTTCATCTAACTGTGAAGTAGGAGAAATTATGTGAATAAGATTGCTTTTTAAACCACATCCTCCTACTCTAATTATATACCAGTTAAGGACATAAACAATTTCCCATAACAGTGTCCTCCCAGAGTTAAAATTCTTTTAACTCTTCCTTCACCAGTTCTAAGTGGTTTTACTTGATACAGTTTTTCTGAGAAACTTTAGCTTGAAGAAATTATTGCAACCTCCATTTAAGCAATGCATCACACAAAGTTGAAAAAACGTTTCTACTCAGATTTGCTCTGCTAGTTCTTGCCAAAAAAAACTAAGCCCACTTCCCTTTTCCTTCTTCCTATGAACAAATGGCATAAAAACAAAGTTCAGCTACTCCTGCTGCATAATTGCAATGAAAAGCTAAAATTCACTTAAAAGCACCATTACTCTCTGTCAATAACTTTTATATTCCAAGGGCTCTGACAAACTGCCATTTGATAAATCTGCTCTTTTTATTTTGCATTCATTTACTTCATAAGCTCACTAACATGGGCATTAATTTATTGTTTGTCTGGGCTTTCTGTCTGGAAAAAAAGAAAGCCAGTGTATTTTGAACACACAATAACAACAGCAGTGAAGAAAAAAGTTACCAAAAAAGAAACAACTTCAGTAAGAACAATAGGAATATATGAACTTTATAAATAAAAGAAAACAAAAAAAAGGTCATACAAATAGCCCTTGAATTAGGAGCAAGAGACAAAAAAGACTTTATAGGAACATTACAGAGAACTAAGCTGACAGTATGTTTTCACAGGTTTCCATCAGACACTAGTGTATAAAGATTTCATTTCTACAGTTAAAAAACCCAAATGAAATAAACACTAATTCAGGTGCATCTTTGTTTTCAGTATCTGATGATAAGCTCTACTGAAGTAAATTATTCATGTGAATACAAGAGACATGCTAATGTTTAACAACACTATTAAGCTCAAAATAACATTTTCAGGTATCCTTTCTTTTCAAAAGCTTTAGAATTTGTCTATGAGTTGCTGGTACCTCAAAGTGCTGAGTGGATCTGCAAGCAACTGTGCTTGCATCACAGATTTAGGTCTCTACACTGAGGGATCATATTTTTGCTCCTTTTGTTCCAGGAGAAGCCAATGTACTAATATACTTGCTAATATACACAAAGCAATCACACTTAGATATGCTTCAGACATTCAAGAAAACTACTTCCCCTTATAATCTAGAGAAATTTCAAGCAAGCTTTGAAGAAACAGTTTCTTGTTTCTCAAGAAACAGTTAATACTGCTTAGTTACAATTTCACTGTCAAGTTTAAAATGATACTCTATTACTTAGAATCCAACAGAAAGAAATACTTGATTTTGTAGGTTCTTGTATAAAAGCTTTCACTAAGCAAATTAGCAACTGCTCCAACTGCAGGTTTCAGAAAGGTCACCTGGTTCTGAACAGCCTCTCTGAACACAATCCATACAATCATCTCAAAAAGGTAGCAGACTGTCTACTTCTGTACCGTCCTGACTGGTAGGAGGTCTATTGGCACCACTCATTGCTGCTTCTTATGTAGCAGAAGCAGCCCCTGTATCAGCAGAAGGTAGCTAATCTTCTCACAATGTAATTTATAATTATCAACTCAGCAACAAGTTAAGATGAGGGGTTGGAGACTATGTAGATGCAAGTGAACAGGTTTTGATTACATTTTATGTGTGCATATCCTGCCAAGTCCAAACCATGGTTTGGCTGTAATGTAGCAGATTAGAAGGTCAAATGTTAAAAATGGAAGACAATCATGATGCAAAGCACAATTTAAAACTAAAATATTTTAGTTAAACCTTTAAAGACACAACTCTACACTCAAGAGAAAGTAAAAAAAAGTTCAGTTAACAGACGAAATAGAAGTAGTCATGGAAAAAGGAAATTATAGCAATTATTATGTCTTAGATTATGATGTGCAAAAAAAAAAGTTAAAAGATGCAAAACAGTCAGCAAAGGCTGAATTTCAGTCAGAATAAAGAGAGATATTGAACAGGTTTCTTTCTGTGTGTTGTAAGTACACTGAAACAAAACAATTTCTATCTAGGGTGGTAGCCAATTAAGAGAAGGAAATGGCAGGATTTCTTACAGTGGAAAAGTCACGGGTCTGAAACCTCTCAAAAGAATGGGAGACTGCAGCAGGTTCATAGGAGACATGGGAGTGAAAAACAGTCTAGGGAGCTTGTATCCAAGATCCTATTGATACTGCACAACATTTAAATAAATAAAGTAGAATAATTCCACATCTGTATGATTTATATAATAGAGTGAGAGCTGCTTAAATGACTGCTGACTCAAAACAAGACTATAAATAGGAAACCATCAGGTGGGTGAGTTTGGAAGAGTTTTCTCTATGCAAAAAAGAGTTTGCCTACCCTAATTAAAAAAAAACAGAAACATTTTTATTGATATAAGCTTTGCTTCAACTGAAGTTTTTAGGTGAGGTAATTACAGAATTAGAGAGGCCACATTTAGAGAGTGAGCACAATAGAGTGATGGAGTGGTAAATGGAAATTATAGAAATAACACACACCACAGGTGTTCTTTGAGAAAGAAAGAATAGTTGCTTATTGCTACTTTGTGTTTGGTGCTCACACATCTGCTACTGGAATACCATATCCAATTCTTAGTCCAGAAATACAACAGAAAATACAACAGGGGTTCAGAAAACAGGAATGATTAAGGCTAAAAAACATTATTTAAAGTGAAATTCAAGAAGATGAATCTACTAAGATAGTTAAACAGAAAGCTAAGACTGTAAGTATCTATTAAAGTGGAAAAATTTCATAGGCATTTTGTAGGGAGTTGTAATAGAATTACTAAGACTGGTATGAATGAAATATGAAAATGTATACATAAGTACAAGAAGAAATGACAGAACAAGGAAAGGCAGGCGCTAGTAACCATAGAACACCATAAGTGCGATTTCATTCAAACAAGCAGAGAAACAAACTGACCTGAAGATGCCAGGGAGAAAAAGACCAGAGCCACAAAATATCCAGATAAAGAAAACAAGAGAACTGTGAAGCATAGGACTTTTACTTAAAACTTATGAAGTGTGAGATAAGGAAGAAGTTCAAAACCAGAATCCACTTCTGTAATGTGGGGTAGGTAAATCCAAAATCAGTTCACTATTGCTGATCAAGAAGCACCCCCCAGCCTCCCTCAGCAATGAGGACTCAACAGCTGGTATCCCTTGATCTCAGTGTCACATACAAGAGATGCTGGTCAAATAACATTGACACATCTCAGCGCTTGTGAGTGTGTGGATGTGAGAGGAAATAAAAATATATAAGAAAATTAGTATAAATCAAATTGAGAGAGAGATTTTCAATAGTATACTATATTTCTATATTTCAATAAAATATCAATATTGTTTGTTACACTTATGTCCAACACTTCAATTTAGCAGACAAAGGAATCCTTAGATCCAACGGCTACACGATGAAGCTGGACAAGATTCAATCGATAAGTTGCTAAAGTTTAGCCGCAGTAGTAGTCAATGATTGGAACAAATTAAGAGATGCATTTAGTCCATAATTAGAACAGTTAAAAATCAAACTGAATGCTTTTTTCTGAAATATATACTTAAACTAAACTAGAGCATCTAAACAACAGTGCATCTTTTGAGTTGGCATTGTATCAAAGCAACATTATTCAGGGTACTTGCCACATAGAGTTGTTTCCACATCGTTCCCCAGTCTCTTAAAGTTGATGTCATTTCTGTAATAACAGAATCTTCTGTTGGAATAACCATTTCAAATTGTCTGTAACATGCAGAAGAACACATGATATTACACAAGCATTACAAATCCCATTACAGTTACTAATATAAAGACTTCCTCCTGCCAACAGTGATGTCTATCAACCTACATGGGTGCTCCTTCAGCCCATGACACTTTTTATTTGTGTATTTCATTTAATCCCCATGGAAAAGTCTTGGGTGAAAATAACTTAATCCCCATGGAAAGTCTTGGCCCTAGAGAAGTCAAGGTGAGTTTTTTACTATGAGATAAGCATGTCAAAACCTACTTTCACAGCAGAGTAATTCCCACACTTTCCAAAGGGATCTTGCCACCTTAGCTTAGACTCCAAACCAGTGATTGTTGCCACTCTTTTTTTACATCTCTGTTTATACAAATAAGACAGAAGATGCCATTCCTTCAACTGAAAGAGGATATAAAAACTCAAAAGAAAACTCATAGTGCGAGTTCTTGCCTATTTGATGCTGGCCAAGAAAAAGCTGGGTTGGCTTGGTCAAGACCAAATTCTCCACCACACCATTATCACTACCACTTCGTTCTCACACACAGTACATTTCCAAGGTTTGCATTCATGCCTGGATTACTTTTCTCATGATATCATTTCTCTCTTGTCAAGTTAACATAACAATATGACAGCCCCTGGCCATGATGGGCTGTAGGGCACATGGCCTGAATGGGAAACACAGACTAACAAAGAAAATAGAGGCAACAAAGATTGAACTCCCTGCAAGTACTGTCATGGAGTCTGCTAAGAAAAATTATTCCATCTTTAAGCTGTGTTTTATTGTGATCATTTACAACAATTTTATTTCACTGAACCTTCAGTTTTATCTACAACCACTTTTGAAGGAGAAAGGATCCTAGGGCATGACAAACCACATGTGGCTTGAGCTCCACAGCAAACAACAGAGTGTTTAACAGTAATGTGGAGCCACTTTCACCTGTGGGAACGAGACTTTTTTTTTTTTTTAAATATGATTACAGTCTTCGTGATTATTTTTGCCCATCATGAATCATGGACCTTCTACTCACTCATTCATGCTCCCAAAATAAAGGTCACCTACACCTGATGTTTAGGCATCCATCTATTATGAGGAGAAATGTCTTTACCTAAATAGGTTTCAAACTGTTATCTATCAGTTCTCTATTAATAAATCTAAATAAATGATACAATATGAATGCTCCCAAATTAAGTAAAACATTGGAAGAAACTGTGTTGAACTAAGATCATTGACAAATAAAAAGTTTTAAAAAGTGATCTGTCAAGGTAAGTATTACACCTAAAAAAAACCCAAAAAACAAAAAAAACCAGTGTTTCTTTTAGTCAGCACATTTGAGCTCCAAAACAAATTTTTTAAACTAATTTTAACCAATTGTTCTGGTTTTTATTAACGCTTCTAAAAATGGAGAGAGATCAGTTGTTGTCAAAAATAATATTGGCTCTTCATCACCTGAAGAACTAAAGGAAAAACATCTCTATTCATTTACAGTTTTAGTGAAATCTTTTGCCATTGAAGCGATACATTATTTTACCATTTTTTCGTAAAATGCCAGCTGTCTGCCATGGTACAGCTGCTGTCCTCAAAGAAAACAACTAATCTTAAACAGCAGGTTAATAGTCAGTTTCTGTACAGAATAACTTCTTCTAATTAAGGCAATACCTTTTTCAAGCCAAACTTAACAACAGGAAGTGAAAAAATGCAATCGTTTTCTCTTTCCTCTAGACAACACAGGCTGATATTCCCAGTTGTGCTTCATGTCTTTTCAGAATACATCACTCCAATTTTATGACCATGCAGGAGTATCAGGTTAGCTAAGGACAACCATTTCAAGTCCTGTGGCAGTAGGCTGAAGTTAAGATATTATAACATAATGAAATCACTACTTTACCTTATAAGCAAAAGGTCTTTGGTACAAGTAACTGACCATGTTTAAATATTTGAATCCAGAACATTTCACCTACCCTTTGTTCTTAACACACGCATTTTTCAAGTGAATGTAGTTGGATGGAAATATGCCCTGAAAAATAAAATAGTTTAGGTAAAAACAAAAAAACCCTCCCCCTACATGAGTTTGGAGTACCATTTAGTACTGTTTAATATGCAAATGAGCACTGAATTAAAAGTCCGCCAAATAATTACCAAAAAACATGCACAAAAAAAGAATGCAATATATACTCAGTACAGATCAACGGAAATTAAAATGTCATATTCAGTAGAGTTTAAATCCTTCAATACTTCAGAAAATTAAAAGATAAACACATGTAAAACACGTAGAAGATTGCTCGAGAGCTCACTTATCCTAGATGTTTTTATTAATTATTCCCACCTTGACAAGAAACAGACCAACTGTGAGGGCTAACATCTTACCAACATAATCTTAAAAATACTATCTTCAGATAGGGATTTTCAAAATAAAGCAAAATAAAGTTAACAAAGTTCAATAAAAATAAAGTTAAGTTAATAAAGTCAAAATACAGTTTTATTTGGTGGCTACTATGCCCTGCAGTGCACAGGAAAGCTGTGGTAGATGCCTACCGAAGAGCCTCAGTGTCCTGACAGGAGTGGTCCTTTTCTAGTTATTTAAGGGCTCTCCACTGTTCTTTTGAATGGACAGTATTGCTGCAACAGTCATACTGCTCTTACAGCACACTAACCTTCATAAATCAGAACAACAAGCAAAATGAAGCAACTCAGCTTCAAGCTTCTGGCTGGGAACGTAATAAGCTACAGCTCGTTACATAATGCAGTGAGGGAAAATACATTTATGTTCTCTTTATAATAAGCAGAGCTGCAGACAGCTTTCCTTTGTGATGATGGTGCCCCATTTTCTTTTAACACAGACGTCAGACCTTTGACAAAAACGTGTCTACTCTGCAGAGGCAACTGCCCTTGTAAATGCTCCTACTCCTCTGTAATGTAAAGTAGTTCAGGAGAGCATCTCCCAAGGACAGTAAGATGCACAGCCTTGCACTTGTAATGAAGTGCCAGAAAACAGGACTGCTGTATGTGCACGCTTACTGCAGACCAGCTGCCACAGATAATTTCTTTGAACGTCAAAGCTGGCAGAACAAGGGAAGAATCTTGACAGAGCAATACCAATAACAAGTGGAGTTACAAGGTGCTCTTATTATTTTACTTTCGGAGAGACTCCCTTCAAAAATCCAATTCAGAAAACTGTTTGCATTCACACTAGGAAAGCAGAAAATATATATCTCATTTCTTCACACATCAAGTCATGTTTAGAAAACCTATTCATAACTTCTATCAACACATTTGACAGACCACAAAGCAAGACTGACAGCAAGCATGTGGTGAGAATTGCAACAAAAGACACAGAAGATGCAATAACAAATCCCAACTCCTCATGTCTTATAAATCAAATTGCAATATATATCAATGAAGTCAAAGTAGTAAGCATCAGATTAGACTCTGTGGCTAAATTTATTCTTCACATTGACCTTCCATATAAAGCAAAGGAAATTTATGTGAGCAGAGACTGCAGGCCTAGGCACAAAAGGCCAATGACTTATGATACGAGCCCCTAGAAACTTTTGAAATTAACGTATATGTGGCCCTATTTTGCACCTGAAGAGAGAAAAAAAAGAGCGAAGCTTACAATGCCGGTTAAAGGAGCAACAGATGATTTAAGATCTTTCTTCAATGGCTTTAATAAGACTAAAAACTCTAGTACTGTGTTGGGGGAAAAAAAAAAAAGGGAATCTTTAAATGGTTTCCCCTATGAAAAACAAAATCTTTACAGTCACAGAGGCAAGTCAACAGGAGAGATTAAGAAAATAGAAAGACAAATAAAATAGGTTAAGCGTAAACATATTCAACATGAACCAACACTGAAATACGGATTTCATGTCTGAATGTAGAAAAAAACCCAAATCAGTGAAATCTGGTTTAGAGTACTATCAGCTATACTACTATGGAAATCAAAGACTACACATCAAAGAAAAATAAAATGAACCATATGTTTTACATGACAATACATATCTTTTATTCAATTGACACTCTGCATGTGGCTCCTATAAACTAGCTGTGTCCACTGGCTGCTATAAATTAATTCATAACATCAAGAAAAATAGGCACAGTCTAATCAACTTTTCCAAGAGTATTTACAATTTGTATTCTCAGTAGTCTTTTCCCTTCAACTTAGCTTCCTCTGAGTTCACAAGCTAAAAGTCAGAAGTAAAAGAAAATTCACCACAGCCTCGGATTTGTAAAGTGTGTCATCCTAATACAGAGGAGCATTTCAGAAGTGTAATCCATGTCCAAATCTAATTAAAGCAATATCAATAATACACTTAACACCAGGCTCTAGTTTTCTTTTAAGAGTAAATATCATATACTTACACGGAGACTATAAACTTTTCAAAAGTAAAAATACATTTTTGCCGAAGAATGCAAAACTACAATTGACCTTTACCTTAACATTGGGGTTTTTTAAGGCAAATCCTCTGTACCATCCTGTGAAGAAAGAACATTTTGCTTTTTAAAGTATGCAAATCATTTCCATATGTAAAACAGATTTCATCTTTCCCTTTTGGACAGATATGACAATTACACAGTGCTGTCAGACTGCACTCATTTAAAAGACTTTCCATACAATGAAAGGTATTTTGTTTAAACCAGCTCATATTCAGATGACTTAATTCACACCGTTTCAGGAATTACTATTTAACCTTGTATCCCCAAATGTTTCTAACAATGTAACCCAGGTATATTTTGCACTAGACACCACACCAGACAAAAGGGAAATGGTTTCATATTCACTGTAAACATTTACAAATCATTTTTGGACTTCATGTTCTAAATCTATCAACCGCATTACTACACCAAATTCATAATATACCTGACTCAAAAGAACAGACCCTATGCCTTCTGTAAGGAAATTTCTTACAAGGTTAACACTATATAATCCTGATATGAAACAAAAAAATACCTATATAATCCTAAATGATCAAAAAATCATATTGACAGACAAGCCTCAGGTAATGTATTAAGGAGGTAGATTATGAAAAAAATGCAACTATTTCTCAGAAGAGAGGCAGAAATCTTAAAGCAGTGTAAACATTCTCCTCTGCCTCTCTTCTGAGGTAGAGAATACTAATATGATTTTAGCAAATGACCGTTACTAGTGTAAGAGAAATAATAATTTCCCTTGGAAATACCAAGAAAGCAGAAGAATCACAATGAGAACTCCTTGCTGTTTTAACTGTTATCCTCTATGAATGTTTATTAAACAGAGAGATTAAATAAAAAGAATGAACTGCAAATTAATTATTATAGGGATTAGAGCTCACCGGAATTGTGAAAAAAATGAAGAGGACAGTATGTGTTATATTATTGACTTCAAAAATGTGTTAATTTAAGAAAATAAATGAACAGCAATGGATTCAAATCAACAGTATATGAAACTTCATTATCACTGGAATTCCAACCTGTGAACTCACCATCACACTTCTCTAATATTTGAACGGTGTCTCCAATCTCCAGTGATAGGCCATGTGGGACTGTCCCTCGAAAACCAGCTATTACTGAAAAAGATAGTAAGTTTCAATTATTTACAACATTAAAATATAAATTATTGTTCTTCTTGTTAACAAAAATAGTATATTAACAGAAGTTAAGTGTTAGAACAAACAGGCTTACTGAAATTTAATAAGCTCTAGAAAGAATCAGAGGTTAAGCCACTTTTATGAGCAGAAAATTTAAAATACAGGACTTGGAAAAAACCCGAAACACTTACAGACCTACTATACATGAATGGAAAGCTTGTACTGGAGAACACTGTTAGGTAGACCATAACTACCCTGAAGGACAGAAACTGTTTTATTCCAAATGCTCACTCTAACACATATCAGACCTCAGAATTTTGCAAGCTGAAAGTGCCAGTATTTTTGTTGCCATCTATACCACCCACACGCCACAAAAGGAAAACCTGATTTCATATTCATTTAATGGATGCTATAGACCCAACACTCCACATAATCCCAAATGTGAGGAAATGGTTAGGGGGTGGAGACCAGTAAAGCGTGCTGTTCACTGAAATACGTTAAGTGCACAGTCTCCCCTGCAGCCTCCCCGAAGCCAGTGAGCTCAGGCTGGGACAAGAGCTACAGAAATGGGCTTCCCTTGCTGGAAATAAAATATGCCTCAGAAACAAGACATCTACCAGAACAGTGATGTTCCCAAATACTGACAATGGTCAAATTTTAAGTCTTATATTGTTAGTGCTAAAAAAATACCCAGCTATTTTTTTCACTCAGAACCAAAATATAACACTCAAAAGCCACTCAAAACGCTCATTCCTACAAATGCTAAAAATCCATTAACATGCTAGAGAGCAATTCAGCCATTCAACCCTGTGCTTACTGTATTTGAAATTCTGAATTAAAATATTGCCTAACTCAGGTCATGAGACCAAGCAATAGTGATTTTGATTCTCCGTATTGTAATATTCTTTTGGAGCTTGATTTTGAAGTTGAAGAGGAAAACAGCCTTCTACCAATATCACCAGGGCACGGTGCACAAAATTACTTCGTGGCCTAAAAGCAGTCTTGCTGCTATCAAATATCTATCCATCTAGATAGGAAAATCCAAATCTCACAGCAAAGTAAAAAAATCACCAACTCAGAGGCATGAGAACAAATCTTCACACGTAAAAGCCAAAAGGAAACCCCATGGGTGTAGATATGCATATAAAGTAACTACTCTTCCACCAAAGGACCTGCAAGATTTTGAGTCACAACAATCCATTTTGGCAGCTCTTGCCTGCTGTCGGAGGTCTCTCCCACCACAGGCAGAGACTACGCTCAAACAGAATATAACCTGTCATCCACTGCCTGTGCTTGTCATATTGTTCGTCAAAGGCAGCAGGAGAGATTAGCTGTCAGCAACCACGAAAACTGAAAATTCATTTGTGAATCTTTGCCAGAAAGTTCCAGATTTTAAGAGTAAACCAACAGGATATGGTTTATACTATAGGATGGAATGTATAAAAATGTACAAAAAGTATATTTTTTGCCAGATCTTTCTTCAGAATCTGAAGGCTTCAAAACTCACTGAATTCAATCGTCACGTCAATCATCACTAAATCATCACTGTGCTTAACCCATGGTCTGTCTTTATCCTTTTGAAAAAAGCCTGTGAGATTATGTGCCTGGTCAGTCCCTAAGAGTTTGATATAATATGTGACCAGTATTTGTAGCATTGAGCTTTTTTTTTCCCCCGCAAGGCATGTCTACTGAATCAACCTCTATTCATTTTGGTGCTCCTCCTACTCTCCAAGGTATTTACACAGAACTAAAATACCCTGAGATAAGCATTATGAAATAAAACGAGCTACTTTGGTTCCCCCACCATGATCAAGTACACCATTTTTGAAGAGGATTAGTTGCAAGACAGCATTTGTACGTTGAAAAAGTTTGTCTAAGAGTTGAAAAATGAGAATTTTTCAATTAATTCTTATACAAAGATCTAAAAATTAAAACAGGTTATTAACTATGAACAGATTAAAATAAAAACAAAACTCCCTGAATATCAATACAATGTATATCCAAATTCTTCTGTGGCACTGGAATGACAGGAGTCATTCTGGTCACCTTTCTAGCTTGCAAGAAGTAAAACTGAATTATGAAGCTTGCCAAAACAGCACCTACAGCCACTGAAATAAAATTAAGGAATTAACGGAAGAAGCATGCAAAACCAAACCAAACCCTTGTGTGTTATTACACTTGTGAGATGTCTTACTTTTAAACTCCATAAGATAAAAAGAATGACAGTAATTTTCTCCTTAAGAGCCAATATATCCTGTCACATTGTTATGATCTGACTTTGCTGTGACATTCAGTTTTTATTACTTAGTTACTAGTTCTGTTAAAGATCTTTTCCCCCCCCCCTTTTTTTTTTAAGAGAAGTTTCAAAAAAAACTTTTAGGACAAAAAAAGATTGAAATCTGACACAGTGTAGAAAATAGCTAGAATTCATTTTAGAGCACGTATGGAAGAAAAAAATTATACCTTGAAATATCTTCTAGAAAGATGGCCTGCAGAGTACCAGAAGAAGAAAGAAACGAGGGCATCGCCTGTACCACTGAGCCAGCGCATTCACCCGACCCACTCGCAAAACTCTGGCTGGATTCTTGCAGAGGTCTTGCAGTGAGGTCAGGCTCAAAACAGGCAGCCTGTGGTCTTTAGCAATGCCACTCAAAACAAAAGAAAGTGCACCACAGAGCAGCAGAGAATTTAATGCAAAGCACAGGAATCCCCAGATAAACTTACCACACAAAAGTTTACGAGGCTAACTTTCTACTAATCAAGTCATGTTACAGAATTGGGACTGAGACAGAAGGTGGCTATTCATGTCTTTTTAGTTTATCTGTGGCATATATACAGAAGTAGACTACAGGGAGGATAACGATGAAGCCATGGAAGGAGGTAGTTACAGTTCCACCAGAGAAGATCCCAGGTTTCAGTGGTTCAGCTAGGACACAGGCTTCTTAACCAAGCCATGATATAAATTTGATGTACTGAACCTCTTGCCCTCTCTTCCAGCAACCACATTGTTCTGCAACACTTTCCAGATGCTCCTTAATTCTTTCCTAGTAGTAGTAAGTATATAATTAATCACTCTGCGGTGACCATGGCTTAAGGTGTTCTTAACCTAACTTGAGAGCAGTACACATTTATCATACTCATAGAACTGGATTTTTTACATATACAGCATTCACCGAGCCACGTGCATCAAATATACACCATTTTCATTCTCGTAACAACAGTAGCTGGTGTGATTATCACCTTCTCTCACTTCCATTGCAACTGGATAGCAGAGACCTTAGAAAAGGAGGATGGACAGCAGAAGAGAAATCCACGCTGAATATAGCTCACCTACCAATACCTGCAGCCTTTGCAGATGCGCTGTCCACATGCTTGTCCCCAGGAAGCTAAGTATCAAAAGCACTTACATCTAGATACCTTTTTTGTCACTGTAGTACCTAAAGGTCATATAAATGTCCTGTTTGTGTTTCAAGCACGGGCATAGTGATCGATGCCCTCTTCAATCACCTCTCAGCCACAGGAAAAATGTGGAACTCCACAATAAGAGTTTGTAGAAGGATATATTCTCCGAAGTGTTTTAGAAACTGAGTTCAAATACAGCAGCCAGCTGGCATTATTAAATATTTTCTTGCTGCCAAAGGGTACTCAGAGGATAAAAAAGCAAGATAACAACACAGGACACAAAAACCTAATCCATACAGAAGGTGAAATCATATGGTGAGAACTACAGTGACATGCAATATTAAAGCAGCTTTGGGTTTAATGCCAAGCTTAAAATTTTTAGAGTATCGCAGGTGCAGTGAATCCCAAGTTATGAAACAACCCATTTCCGTGAGAACTGGAGAAATAATCAGAAAGAAAAGAACCTTTATGAGATAACCGGTTAAGTTACCTGTCTGTGATTAACTGCTAAAATGAATCAAATGTGCTAATATTTCCTTAATATTCTTCTTCTACAGTTCAATAGAACAGAGTCAGTTCAATCAAGAATGTGACATAAGACCTTACAAAACATCCTTTCTATGTGTTTCACAAAGTTTTTCACTACAAGGACATGTGTGAGTAATTGGAAAGAGGTTTCCAATCCTTACCTTCATATCAGACCACCACTGCAATTACGAAAAAGAGGAAAGAGAAGGAATAAACTGATGGAGTCTTATGGTCAGCTTCTCAAAAGAAACTTCATCTTTCTGCTCTCATCCAAATCATCGCCTGTCTGTGCTCACTGTTGGACAGTTTTACATATGCAAGCGCCCAGCATATAAAAAGATCAATCCAAGCCCAAGGTCTTAATTAAAGCCTAAACTAAGTTTGTTGGTGCACAAACTCACCTTCTGCTCATCTAGAGCACAGACAGCATTGCTGTTCTAAAAAATAAAACAAGATTCTTTTTCTACTTGCAACTAGTGCATTCAAATCTTACATGTGAGTTAGCATTATACAGACACATTTGAGACTCACCAAGAGCATGCTGGGTTTCATGGCTGGCTTGACTTTTTGTTTACAAGATGAAAATGTCTCCCCACAAAGGGTGCAATGTGACATGGTGCTCAAGATGCCCCCCTGTCACAAGTTACAATTAAGCTCAACACTACGAAAGGAGACACACAGTACACTGCAGTTCCTGGCCGAGTAGCAGGACGTACACCCCCACATGTAAAGGAATCAATAGCAGTAGAAGCAACATCTACAGCAACTACTAATACCTCAAAAATGAGTATTTGTACCACAATAGCAGACTCAGGTTTCACATAACAAAAAACAGTCCTTCAACTGAATAAGGAGGAGAGGGGAAAGGATGTGGGGTAGAAAAATGTAAGTTACTTCAATAATTACTTGGCCATATTGTGCATGCTAAATCCTGGAGTAAAAAATAGACCCCAGTTCAATGCCCTAAGTCATGATGCCCCAAGTATCAGAGGTAGCATATGAACCACACAGAAATGTGGTAAAAACACACTGCAAAATAACAGATTTGGAGGGTGGGAACACTGTATCAGCAGGACTGGTTTTGATGGGGAGCAAGATACTCTGATAGAAAAGGAATTGTTTAGCTGGTAACAGGGGTGCGTGGCCCACTTCAAAGTTTTGCTTGGGGTTATATTCTTAAAATTTTTATGCCTGAAATAATGGGAGATCTGCACATAAGAACTAATGAGGCAGACATTGTTGTTCCTTTCCTCCTAACGGACAACCAGAAGCTATTATTGATTCCAGATATTATCTGCTATAATTGAAATCAGGTCCTCTCGGTAGCAAAAGCAATTTTTAAAGTTTTTATTCTGGACTTAAAGTGTCATTCTTTCACCAGACTGAGACTTTCAGGTACAACCATTTCAAGGGGTTTCTTTTCTATTCGGGAGTTGAAAAAATAATCAAAAAAGCTGTAATAAATGAAATCAGGGAGCTTCTAACATTATAAAGTTATTATATTAGTTAAAACAACCATCGACTGTTGCGTTTTTCCTTTATGATGGAAAATTGAGCTTGTTTTTATGCAGTTTTTTAGCTGATGAGTAATGATGTGTATATCTTACCTTTGGGGAAGGCTCTGATTCAGTGGTCTTTATTGCAGAAATGTAAAAAACTATCCTTTGATATGTACTTATGGACAGTAAATACAACAGACATCTGGCACTATAAGCAGCTGCAGAAAATGCAACATTAGAGAGACAGATGCAACATCATCAGGACAGCCATTTAAAAAAAAAAAAAAAAAATCAGACCAACTCTACCCAGCATACTGTTTGTAAACTCATGTCTGAAGCTACTGACCACTGGCAAGCAATGCAAGCATCCAGTGGTACAGCTCTCAGTATTTTTTGGCACAGGGATCTCCTGAGCCAGACGTGGTATTTCTCTGTTCAACAACCATTGATGGATTTTTCTTCTATGAATTTGCCTAAACCAGGCTTTACATGCACCATAATGTCAGTGTCCACAAACTCACAGTAAACTTTCCAGTTTAAATATGCTTCATGGAAAAAAGTCTTCCTTTTGTTTTACAGTGCCACTTAAAATTTCATTTTATGTCCCCTTGTTCTTGTGGGAAAGTTTGAATAAGTAATCTCTTGTCACCCTCTCTGCACCTTAGCTGTACCTTTTCCAGGATGAAGCTTTTTCTCCTCAAAAGAAGCTGAGGAATCTTTTTAGATTTCTAAACAGGCAGAATGTTCAGAAGCATAAACACACAGAGGCGTACAACTTTGCTAATGCAGAATGGCCAAAGCTTACTGTAAAAGGCCATCACGTGCACTGAGCTTTGCCTAGATATGAATTGATCTGGATGGAGTGGCATGATAGCATAGCTACATGCTCATGCTTCTAATACATGAGTTAATTCAGGCATCTGTTCAGTAATGCATTCTGCTGCCTACAGATACCCTAGGAGGCTTGCTACAAACCAAAAACAAGCTAATGAAGACAGTGACAGAAAAGCGAGGGGGGATCAATCTAATCTCCTTTCAATAAACACAATATATATGAATGTTAGTTTCAATAACAGAAGTGATCCTTAAATCTCCTACAGATTACTAAGTATAAACACTCTTAAATTTATATTGAAATGAAAGAATGCAAGTTCTCTTGCCTGTATATGTACACCACAATTAAAAGGATCAAACGCATAGCTCAGATGATGACAGTCCAGGACTTCTGAGCCACGCGTGACTTTTGAACATCTCAAGCACTGCTCACATGCAGCAGTTAATTGTTCTTAAGAGAAGAGTGCTTGCATGGAATTTTCCTAATAAGAACAGTTATTGAAGAGCTATTCATGAAAATACCTCAAGGTATTTTCATCAAAAAATCATCAAAAAAGTTTGTATCAATGTCCAAACTTTGGAAATACTATATAAAGTAGAATACTTACATACAACTATTCTTCACTTGTCTGAAAAACAAAACAAAACCATCTGGAATCTCTACTGCTAATAGCACCAGCTAACTATACAGATAAGGCAAATGCCAAGTCTGAAATACACAAAGGACACAGAGCTGCAGCAGACCGTATTCCCTCCTGTGCTGATCTCAACATTTGAATTCAGCAAGGTAATCACTTTCAAATCCCCGATTACAATGCTGCCAAAAACCATAGGACGATTCTAACATAGATAATCAGTTTAGTGTGACTGTCTGAACATTTGTCAAGCTCTCCTCATCCAGCATCTCAGCTACAGGCAGGAACTTTATTATCTCTTTGATAACAGCTTGATCGGTTCTCCCAATACCTGCAAGCATTTTTGCTAACTCTTTCCTTTGGGTACCCTAGCTATCAGGCACTGTATCTTAGAAAAGAGCACTAAAAGTAACAAGTGATGGCACCTATTTGCTGTTGAGAATGGCTGCCAATCTAGAACACCAAAACTGGAATAAGTCAGCATGTACCACCAGGGTCCCTGCCCTTGCAGGTCTGAGATTTCATTAATTGTTTTTCTTCTTCTATCAAATAGCTAGTTAAGCCCTTTATATTTCTTGAACTTCTGCTGCATCTTGTTATGTCTACAACTTGTCCCTGCTAAGAGCAATTTCTTGATTTGCATTAGTTCTGGAACCAGGAATTTAAAAGAAAATAAAACAAACAGGTCTTTACAAGTCTAGAAAATCTAGTACACCTTAGAGTCTATGAATAGATGATACCGCTCCTCCCTATGAATTTGATCAGGAGTCTCCTCTACAGAGAAGGAATGTCAAGATAAAACCTGTCAGAGGCATCACGGCAGAAGGCGAGGTGGACTCAGCACAATCAGGTATAGATTCCATGCATTCAATCAAATTATAATAAAGGAACTAGTCTACATGCAGTTCAACCAGCTGGTCTCACTTACAATTCTCTAATGTAGAGCTACAGATGCAGTATCGATGCACTAAGCCTGCCATCTTGAACAGTGAGTGTGGGTTAAGTGTCATCTTCCTTCATTACTTGGAAACAGCAACAGCTTAAAAATCCAGCTAGTACAAAGGAGTAAGTGGAAAAAAGTAGATTATGTTAAGATGACATTATCTATCAGAACAATGTTTTTTAGTTAAAAATAACTATGTTATTCACTATGACTTTTATTAAGACTAAGTATTTCCAAAGTTCTAAGCATTTTCAAACTTTGCTAAGTAATTGCCTTAATTTTTAATAGCATGGCCAAGGAAAAGAGTTATTGCTATTTAACTTTAACTTGAAAAAGTCTTCATGTTTTGTTCCTAGCCTTTGGGGAACCAAAGTTTCTGATTAAAATCAAATAAACCACCAGGGTTTTTTGTAACTTCCTCTAAGTGTCAGGTATGGTAAAGAAGGGAGGTTAATGTATTCACAGCACAAGTGCATCATCTGAGGCCCATCGAAGCCAACAAAGCCCTGTAATCGCAGATACCAGATCTCAAAACTCCTCAGTGCATTTTGGACCTCCTTAAAGCACGAGGTGGTGCCCACCAAAACCTCCAAAAAGTTAAATTTAAGAGACACAAAGTTCTACATGATTTCAAATCCAGATCCGTGCTGGTACTTTTGTATATGCCGGAAGGTTCGCTGGCTACCTGTCATATCCCTACAAAGCCAGCAGAAATTGAACGGGAAAATTAAATGCCTCACATAATTATAGACACAGGAGATATCTCCCAGAAAACACTTAACTTTTTTCAGAATAATACAAAGACGATTATTTTAAAGTAGGCCTTGAATAGATGAGTACGTCCTTACAATTTCAAGCTGACTTAATGCGAGAACACTGGGTATGGTCCAAAGTCTAATGACCACACATTTCCCCATTCTCCTTTTTCCTCCCCAAAAAGCATTATAACACAACATGCTGCTCCGAACTTGGGGGACATAATTTCACAGCCTTTAACAAACTGCAAGTAGCACCATGCAAACCCAAGCTCAGAAGAGCTGTAGTCCTGTGAACTGCAAAGAAAACAAGACCACTGTGCAAGCTGCAGCATTACTCTTCACGAACTATCAGAGTCACCCAAGGGGAACACAGTTAGACAACAGTACAGTAGCTGAGAAACTCCATGTGTTTGGTATCAAAGAGTTTGGCAAATGAGACTGCTTTCCCCTTAATGTTTCACTGTTTACTCCCATTCCAGTAATAAATAGCATTCAAGGAAGCCGAAAAAAGCAGAGCATAAGTTTTGTTCACTAATACAAAAGAGACAGAGCACCCATCTTCCACAGTAAAATTTTTCTAACAGACAGGGCCATCAAATGACCTTTATAGATGAAACACTGTCCAGTTTTCTTCTATTTCCTTTGGAAGAGCCGGGTTTAACTCTGTACTTGACCTGCCATCAGTGGAAGACAATAAAAAAACATCACTGGAAAACCAGTTGAACTCACACACAGACAAAAAAATCCACACGTCCTGCAGTTTTCAATGCCATTACTTTTCAGCTTGTCTGGTATCATTATATTTCAGATGTGTTTTAGTCTCCTGGTAATCTGTATTTCTCTGACATTCAACCATTTCATTATAAATTTATTTTAAGTATTTTCATTTTACCACTAAGAGTTCTGTTTATTTTGACTTTAACCTACCTGCAATGTTCTCTCTAGCATTTTATAACTCAAGAAATTATTCTGCTTTTGTAAGCTATGAGCCTTAACAACGTTGCTACTTACAATGTGTATTTATTAAATGTCAATTTTTTGCTGCACATGAAAAATTACTGGAATATGGTTTTAATTGTGAGTAGTCACTTCTTCAGTAATGAAAGAAAAACCCTACCAACTTATGCAATAAGCAAATTGTGCAATTTAGCCAATATTAAAAATAAACTGTAACTGTGAGCTTCTGTAGCCTGTCCCACAGGTCAGCCAATTCTCTGTAGATACAAACTCAGTATCAGAAAACCTCTTGAAAGACAGGACAGTTTGGCAGGTGTGAAATTAAGTGCAACTAAGGAAGACAATGATTACAAATCACTTACAAGTACCCTGGCACATGTTTTTTATCTTAAATGAGGCAGAACTTTCTTGATCTAGTACAATTGAGAGGCGTTCCAAATACACTGGAATACAGCTATCAGGACTAGTAAAGCAAAACTACTTTCTCCTGTGAAAATCCTCAGAGACCGCTGAATGCAAGTTTAAACATCCCACTCTGGCTTTAAGCTGGTTTATTAGGTTTAATGGTTGGAAATAACTACTGCACTTTTCAGTCTGATTTCAATAGTTGAGCCAGCAGAATTCAGTGCATTTAGCCCTGCAGAGTTTCATCACTAATCCATAATCTCTGTAAAGTTAAAACTTCAGGGATATTTAATGTAATCCCACAAGTATCTTAAAATATATGACCAAACAGAAATGTAACAAGTGCATACACTTTTCTCCTAATCAAAGCTCTGAAAAATAAATAAAAAAAAAAAACCAACCCTGCCTGGATGCATACTTTTAACAGTATCTCTGTGGTGTTACGGTGCACTTTCAGTAGTGCAACTGTAAGATCCTCTTGAAAAATCAGAACCTTCACATTCTGCTCATGCTTACTTAAGAACAGTGCCTGTTACTCCAAAATCAAGGGTGAAGAGATTTACGTTCAGTTGGCGGCTGTTTATAAAAGAGCACAAGAGCATGAGAAAAATCTATCTGAAAAGTATATGCAACCAATTAGGATAATGAAGATTGCTGATGAGGGGGCGATTGTTCTGTTTGATGTGATGGGGGGAAGGAAGTGTATGAGCAAACGGTCCTCTCGAAATATTTATATTATGATTCATTGCTGCATCTGAACATTTATCTTTTTATGTACGAGTACTTCAAGGGACAAGATGATTCTTCTGGTTTTCAACACCTTGGGAGAGTCACTAAAAATAACTGCCATTGTAACAGTTCTCTCCTTACCCCTTCCTCTATATCTGGCACAGAAGCCTAGGAATACGTTTGGGATACCACAGGTCCAGGAAAGCATGGAAAACAGTGATATACTTCTAAGAAATTAGTACCGGGAGACACATTCTCAACCTGCACCATGAAATACTTCCTGAGCAAAACTAGTCAAGGTCTTGACAAGCAACTGCGCAGTGCCAGGCAAACCAGACACAAGTACTTCTTTTCTTTTAGTATTAAGGAGTTTCTCCATCCTTCTCCAGATGAAAGAACCTACGGGACTCTCTCCTGAAACTCTTAAAAAAACCACAAGAAGTAAAAACTATTTTGTAAATAAGAAACATGAGCAGAGACAGGTAAAAAGACTTGTGTCAGCCCAGTGTCTGCCAGCAGGTTAGGAACAAAGCTGAAATAAACTGACTCAAATCAAGCAGATTTGCAATCTATCCACTTGGCCACTGTCCACGCCATTAAGCCACATTATGTACTTGTTTTGCACTGAACCGAGGTACAAAACTCACAGACTTAAAGGAAAAGAAGCTGCCAAACTTCACTTGAAAGGGGCATGGACGAGGCAGGGAATGAAGGGAAATGAAAGTCAAGGCAAAACCAGTAGCAAAGAAGAGCAGAGCCTCCTCCCAGGAGGCTGCTGCCCTGGAAGGGACCGCTCCCAGGGAGGGACAGCACACAAACAGCAACTCCAGGGCTAGACTTGGCCACAGTGCCACAATTCATCAAGACAGCCATCACGTCACATCACACACAGCTGACATAATTATTAAGCTATTGTAAAATAATTCATTTTCTTAAATACTGGGGGGGGTTCCCTACAATTAGTAGCCTCCTGGGGATCCAGATAGAATAACAAAGGCCTCATGGGATTTATCCAGAATCTGACATAAGGAGAGGACAAAGTTGTGTTTTCCTCCCATGCTTGAAAAGCCCTTCTGAAACAAGAATACGAAACTCGAGCAGAAGACCCCTTGTAGAAGAGATTCTACAAATAAGTAAATTTTATGGAAATGAACACTTACTAAGTGATAAACCATGATGATCACACCTTTGGCTGTTATGCATGTGGTTAAACAAATTATTTGGTCAGGTAGTGGAGTGTGAATGAATTTTTTTCCATTGCACAGCCATTAAAAATTTTATTTTTAACATCTGCCTTCAGAAATTCGTTCCCAATTTATTGGGCTTTTTGCTTTTTGTTTGAACACCCTTAGAAAGGACATATTAATTCAGAAACTAATTGGCAGGAATAAATAACCCAGACCTTACCATTGTCGATTATAAAAAACAAAACAGTAATTACATATGTGACTGTACCATAAAACATCTTGTCAGTGTTCTGCAGTTAATGCACAAAATTGCACTGTCCACAGAGAAAGTAAAGACAGATTGTTGCAAATTACCCTGGGAATTCCCTATATGAGGTTTTCCTCTCTGCTATGAGCCCTAACATCTCAGAAAGCAATTTATTCCTTAAATAAATGTTAATAAAAATCATTTACCACAATTAAATACCCAGTTTTCTTCTTTCAAAGACCAAGTTGCAGGTGTACAGTGCTGCAGGAAGAAAGCAGCATTGTCCAACAGCAATGACAGTGCTCAGGAATCCACTAGGAAAAAAACCAAGCGAAGAAACCACGATTCCCACCAACCTAGCCTAAGAATAAATTTCTTTCAGAGTCTGGCAGTAACATTACCCACAGAATCAGAAGCAAGCTACACCAAGCCGATAAGTTAGAGTTTTTACCTGCATCAAGAGGACCATCTCTACCCTATCCCACGCTCTCTCTCAAAGGTCAATGCTTCAGATAACGGCTGTAGCTGCCACCATGACAACAAACAAGCAAACAAAAACCCTACAGTTAAGAGATAAGCAAGACACTGCTTAATCAGAGTCAGCTTGTGGCAAGTGGCACAAGAAAACCAATGCATAGTATGTTCAAAGCTCCGAAGCGTATATAAAACCAATTGCTGCAGTACTCAGAAGTTCTGCCACTACAAAATCCATGGTGAAGCCCTGACTTGCACAAAATTCTCTTCCACATTTTTTGAATAAATGGAACAAGAAGAACCAGAACAGGTTCTGATTAGAGAAAGACAGGAAGGCTTATCAGGGGCGTGCATCATCTTCTACTGCAGTAAAGAACTGAGCTTGGAAAAGAGATCTAACTGACAAGATATTACAGGGTATGCAAATCACAAATGATAGGGGAAAATGAACATGGCATTATTATCCCCTTCTCAAAGCATAACAACTTCATGGAATGAATGGTCTGGCAGCAGGTTTGAAATGAACCAAATAATGTTTTCACAAAGGCACAATCAAGTTACAGAACATCATTGTCACAGAACTCTGTGAAGGTCAAAAATAGGAGAAGTTTTAAAAAGGGGTTACAGATATAGGAGGACTTACATACAACAGTTCTAATGCACCCTTTGGCTTTGGAAGTCTCTAAAAACTATGGTTAAATCTATACTTTCCTTATTCCTTACACACTTTCCCAAGAGAGGATTAATGGACAGGTAAGAGACATCTGTGGCTTGATCCAGCTTGACAGTTGTTCAGTTCCTATACTCCACCAAGCAGTTTCTGATATCAACTTCAGCTTAAGTAGCGATATGCAGGTGTTGAAAATTAGTAAATTAGACAATCAGCAGACTGCAAGGATGTTTTTAAAATCGAGCAAAACAAGCCCTTAGGACTGATAAGATGAACATCATGTGGCATGTCTACTATATGGAGATTTCTTCTTTTTAAACGAAAGATTTTCAAAACCACTGGAAAAGATCAGCTGCTGAGAGGCAGGCCAAATGCTGAATCTGAAGATGGCTAAGCACAAACATACTTTTAAAAACAACAGTAACTTTCCTTAGACATATCTGGCTTTAAAACAACTGTATGATGTAGTACTTCTGCATTATTCCCTTCCCCTCTCTCAAAAAATCATTTGCCTGAGACCTCTGAATTTAAGTAGTTGAAATACCAACTCAAATATAGAATCACTGGGAACACCACACATGAATAAACACTGTTTTGGATTTGATTCAGCAGCAGCTTTTGATCCATATCATAATCCTACTCACTAATTAAAGCTATTACAGGTGTGTAAATAATTGATAACACACCTAGCCTGTAATGGCTTTATTCTTCCTAACAGTGAATTGAAGAGACCAAATCAAAGAAAAATGACATTTTATGGAGTAGGAAAGTATTTGCAACCTAATACAGTTAAACTTGGGGAGGAAAAGGAAAGTAAGAGGCACACCAAGGCTTGCAACATTGCTTCTTTAAACAAGTTAAATATAGTATATTCAACTCACTTAATAAAAAATATGCAGTTAATAAACTCTAAAATTACCATCCCAATTAAAAGGAATCCCTTTTCCACTTCACTAGGATTATCTGAAAGGTCAGCCAACAATCACTGCTGGGCTTGCACTGAAATTCATTAGTTCCAACCAGCAGCAATGTTAATGGATATGATAATTACACTCATTGGTGGTTTGGTTACTTGTGCCAGAAAGAGATAACATTATGTGACTAACATAATCCTACCTAATCCTTGAAGGCTTGCATGTAAACCAATGAAGTGTCACAGAAAGGAAATTATATATGAGTAAAATCAGTGAAGTAAAGTGTTATGCCTTTTCATACTTGTTTTCTAAACCGTATGGAAATTAGACGATTTTATGCTTTCAGTCTCCAAAAGAACTGCAGATGTCAAGCGAGCCGAAACAGAATATTCTTGCTCAAGTACATCTTGTGGAATTGGCAGCCTTTATATTTCAGCTGGATTAGACATGAGAAGAGACAAACTATAAATTTTATTTGGGAATACCCCTACCAACACTTCACCTTTTCTGAAAAAAGTTGGTGTACTGATTTCATCTGCCCTCTTGTTTTTATTTTACTGTTTCAATTCCTTCCCCTCCTTTTTTCTTTTTAAGGCCCGAAACAACCACCAACATTGGCACATAGCAAGCAACAACCAGTAAAAGGAGCGATCAAACAGTGATGGATGAATTAGAATTAAAAGTTAAGCTGAAGAGATCTTTCATTTGTGCCTTTGTAAAAGCAGCACAGTAGTACCTAGGACACAGAAAGGGCCTAACGGTAAGTGTGGAGATTGGTCTCCATTACAAATACTAAACTGATTAATGGAATTACTGTAATGTAGGGCAAGTACATGCCGAATCAAGACTAAAATATCATCTTAATGATTCAACCTTGCAACTTGCTTTGCCCAGGTAGGCTTTTGAGCTATGAATGTACTCCATCAGGACTAGGGATTTACATAAAATATTCAGAGTTGACCTGGTTTCATCAATGTTAGCCCTATTTAAAACTTGTACAGCTAGGACTGGGAAGTGGAATTAGGTGACAGGACAACGGTGTTCTGGCTTTTATGTTTTAGGGTAGGGTTTTTTCCCTTTAATAATTATTAAAGTATATTTAATTTATTCCAAAATTACTGAAAAAAGAAAAGGTCTCTGGTTTTAGTAACACAAAAGCTAACCAAAGTATAGTAGAGAAAAAATGGGGCACTTCAGATAGATGTATTTTATCTCATGCCTCCTGAATTTAGGGTAGTACTGAAGGAGAAAGATTCTTTCCAGTTTTGACTCCTCCCTTATTAAAAAAAAAATCCTTCCATCTTTGGAAGCATAACTTTTGCAATTTAGAACTTCATACTTAATTCCTTTTTTTTCCCCAACTATAAAATTATTAATGCACAGGAAATGATAATTTACACTTTTCAAAACTATGGATTATTCATAAACTACAACACAGGACCCATGTAGAATTACATATGCTGACTTCTAGTGAAGTAGCTTGAAGTAGCAGCACAAGTGGCAAAACAGGCACTACTAGAATCATAGAATCACTTAGGTTGGAAAGAACCCTTAAGATCATCGAGTTCAACCGTAAAATATACTACACTATACCCATATATACTCTACTATACTATACCTGTTTCTCAGCAGACTAACTCATGCCTACTCACCACACAAAGGTATCTAAGCTTAATTTTGGTATCCAACAGAGGTCTTTCAGAGTCACTTTGGTACCTCTGCAAGACACTACATTCTGTCATATAGCCACGAATACCCAAATGTCAGAGTGGCTATCGTTCATGTATGTGGGTTTTGCTGTTCTCTTATTTCTAGTATAACTAAGATGGGAAAAGCAAAGACACTACCAGACTTTGTCATAGCTGTGGTGACAAAAAGAATACTCTGGCAACGACTTACAAAATTTTGGCGCAGAACAAGTGTTTCCAGTTGGGTTTGCCCTGGAATTCATAACATAAAGCTCACTGCCGCAACAGCCCATGTGAACCTGTAGCTGCAATATTTTGCTTAACTCAGAAACTTAAAACCATGAAAACCAGACAGTATTCTCTTAGATGACAGAAAACCAAAACAAACAAAAAACCCAAAAAACCTCATCAACAACCCACAAACAAAAAAACCCAACAAACAAACAAAGAAAAACCAAGAATTAGTAGAGGAAAATGAATCAAGGACTTAATCAAAGGCTTACGATGAGAAACTGTGTATTATTCCAGTAAAACAAAAGTGGTAATGTAAACACAAGTGCTAAAACTACTGTGGCCTGCAACATAGAATTCACTGGAATTCTTAATCTCATCATAAGACTCTAAAGTAGGTCACAGCAAGCTTAACAAAATTTGACAGAAAGCAAAGACTAAGGGGTAATAGTATGCAAATCACCTTCCTTGCAAAGTTGATACTTCTTCCCCCCGCCCTTGATTTTGACCAAGCCTCAACTACAAAGGGATCCATTGTCTCTGCAAACAGAGGAGTATTTATGTACACACCTTTAAAAATAAGTATTAATGAAAAACCATGTGCTTTTAGACCGCTTCTAATTGATCTAGAATTCTTTCAGTATTTATTTTTTCTCAAGTAGTGATTTACAGCTGCTCAGTATTATCTTAAATGCTGTGATTAGAAGGTATTAAAGAGACTGGATACATTATATAGAAATCCTAGTTCAAAATATACATATAACTATAAACAACTGGGTTTTTTAAATTATACTCTCAGAACTCAGGCTTAATGGAGAATTTAATCTAACTTTTGCACAGAAGTATTTTAGAACACATTTCAATTAAATTATGTACTTGTGAAAGGTAAAGAGGAAAATACCACAGTTATTTCTTTGCGAGCAACATTTGTAAGTAAGATTTATGTAACCACATTTATCTTAATGTTCAGCACATCCTGAAAATTACGTTTATTGGTAAAACAAAGAAAAAATGACCCAAGAATGAAAAAAGTCTGCAAAGTGCCTGGCTTCCTTACATTACAAATTGTAATCATGACTTTCAGTACTTAATATGCTTAACACTTAACACTTAGTAAGTTAAATAATTAAGTTAAATTTGTGTCTTCCCTATATTCAATGAGTTAACTTGTACATTTAGGATATTAGAACTTCAAAACAGTTTTGTTTTGTCCAAGGAAAGGCCAACACTTGAGGATAAAATTCTTCATTATAAGTAAAATTCTTGTAAGCGGCTCCCAAATCACATTCTTAAATCTGAAAGGTATATTCTGATAGACAGTTATTGTATCTAAAGACTTTGTTTCCAGCTCCATGTTTCCGATTTCACCCTAGGAATAGGGCATTGCACTCACATCACCAGTTAAAAGCGAGATGCTACTGCCCCAACACTGCACTCAACATAGCATGTTAATCTTATTCTAGGTTATTATACCCAGGAAACAATCTAGCTAACTCCTGCCAAGCAGCTTTTATTTTTTTCTTTTATTTCTTTACACCCTTTTTTTAAAAACAACATTTTCAGACTTCAGTACTGTACACTTGCGGGGCTTTGATACAAAAAGGAAAAACAAAAATGGTTATGGTAGGGAAAATTATACTGGATATAATACAGTGACTAGGTGAAACTATGCATCTTAAAATTTGTGTTTTGTTCGCTATATTTTAAGAGCCACAGTACTAGACTCACCTTTATTGTCAATATACAGTCATGTTTTCAGATGTCTGCTATGTAATCAAGGTAGCAGTATGTAAGGGAATCTTCCAAACCCAAATCTTCCTTAAGGTGCCAGAACAGAACTTCCTAACACTGTTTAATGAGGCTTTAAATATTCAGTAAATCAAGTGGAACAGTTTAGAGTATCTGTCTATCCATGCCCAGGCTATATTACGAGTGCTTTCTCCATTGCTAAGAGGTCAGTGACGTGTGTTAGCCAGCTGGCCTTTGGGTGGGGAACAGGAATCAAGGATCATTAAACTTTAATGACTTCTATCTGTGGAAACCAGACCAAGTTTGTTGTAAAGGGAAAAAACTCCAAGACAGAATAATTTTTGTCAATTATTAATGCAGATTCTTGCAAATCTTGGTCTCAGGTGTGTGGAGATGGAGAGATTTGGAAGAAGCAGCAAAAGGAAGTGGAAGAACTGAGGAAGTTGCAGAAAGGTTCTGCAGGAGAGAGAAAGATGGGAGCTCATTCCCATACCAGGGAACTCCTAGGAGGAGGACAAAGGGATTGTGTCAACGATTCAAAGTTGATGCAATGTGAGGTAGGGGGAAATATAAGAATGAGCCTTGCAAAGACTCCAATGTAAGCAAAAGAAAGCAGGCACCAGAGAAGTCAGGAAACTGAGGCAGGGAGGAAATGTAAAAACTTTTTATCCATGAGGAATGGAGCAATTAGGTGGAGAAATCTTTCAGAAACATACATATTCTTAAATGTTTTTAATATCCTTTTAATATGACATTTACCTAGACAGGTAACTGTAAACATTCAGTGCCAACAAGGTCAGAACAGCATCTTTTCAGGACAGAGTTCTCCTGAGATTGCAAGTGGCCCCGCCAAATCAGAGATGGCTCCAGGACCCCGCTTTCATGAAAGGATAGCATACAGATAACCCTTCACTAGGCATGTGCAGCTGAAACACAAGATGAGTCTACCATAACCTAAGAAACTCTAAGGCACACTGTCATACTGAAGTGACACCCAATAATGCTAACACAAGCCTAGCAGGTCTCACACAGCTGGATTTTGATATTTATCCAGAGAGAAGGTTAACTGCTGGCATAAAGGAAAATACAAAGAACTTTAAATCTTAAAAGAAAGGAGAGGTGCTGAATTCGGAGATGCTGAAAAGAAGTATTCGGTTGTTGGCTTCTCAGACCTCTTTCTTCAAAGGACATCAGCGAGTGTTAATGTTGGGGTTTTTTATGATGCGGTCATTTGTCCTCAGAGAATGGGACTAAGACCAGAAGAGTCATTCCAGGTAAGCCATTAAACAACTAGCTGATTGCTATGACTTCTGGATTACATTGACCATTTCAAAGGTGAATGCCCTTTCTGACCAGCCATCAGCATCCTTTCCTATTTTAGAGCATTATTTATGTCTCCTATTTAGGCACAGGCCAAAAAAAGACAGTCAGTATTTCATATTTGACAGTTAAGGACTTCAGTATGAAGTGACTTGATACTAATTACTGCGTATGAAAGCCTCATTGTTGTGATTTATCAGGACAAAAGCACTGCAATAAACAAAAAATTGGTGATGGAGGGACACCACAAATGTTCGCAACTGCTGACAGTCAATGAACTGGCTAGTTTACAGTTTTACAAAGCCAAAATTTAATAGGAAACAACACAGTAGCCTACAGGATCTGTATTTACACAAATAGATGAATTAAGAAGATTAATTAACATTCTGATGTGTCAGAGAAAGTAAAGTGTCAGGACAAGTGCAGGGTAGAACAAAAAATTTTAAAAGATAAGAATTAATGTTTCTAGAAAAAACTAATTAGCAGCCAATTTATCAGATTGCAACTACCAACCAATTTAACATCCTGAGGGGGATTCTGACAAGCTAGAAGGGGAAAATTAAAGAAATCCTCTGAAACAGATCTAGGGCAGTATTCTAGGTCAGTATGCCGAGAGAAGCAGCACTGCAGAGGGCTGGGCAGCAGTGGCACTGCAGTCTCACAGCTGCCAATGGGTGTTGCTATGGGCACAAATCCCACAAAGGAAACAAGATAGGAAACCAGCTCTTTCAGCACACTGACCTCAGTGGCAGAACAACCCATCCTGTCTTCTGGGATTCACTCAAGCTGACCACGAGGCATTAGATTCCCCTGTAGACTCATTTTCCCAACCACGGCTGTAATACAAGTGATATTTTGGAGGAAAACTTACATAATCACAGAGATACTGTGATAAACATGGACTTCTGTTCCTCAACTTGAAGAAAAGTTGTAGCTGAGATTCTCTTCCCCATGAGCAGAAAAGTGCTTGTTAACTTCTGTGAAGTACTGTTTTTTTAGCACATCACCGCCAATAGCCCAGAAGTGGGACAAAGCTCCACTTTGATTACTTGAGCCCACCACGACGAACCTCCTGCTCTCATCCTCAGCAGTTATCAGGCTCCTCTGTCCTACTCTAACACTACTAGTGGGACTTGGCCATCTTCCTTCAGGATAGGTAATTACAAAAACAAGGCAAGTCAAGTATTCCAGAAAGACAGCCAAGGTAACTGTAGTGTAACTGGCTGTTACATAGTTTTAGGATACACAGAGGGAAAAAAAAACCTAACAAAAAAACCCAGCAACCAGCACAACTCCCCCCTGCCCCCCAAGATTTGCATTAGTATCTCAGTCCCAAAGGATGACAATGTGTTTCTTCAATTACCTCCCCCATACCCTTTTCTAAGCATGTGTTAAATAAGTTTGTCACGTTACACTATATTTTAAACTCCAGATGACTGAACCAATTATGCTGCCATAAATATAACTGTCAAAGTTAGCTAGACAATCCCAAACTGTTTTTTTCCAAACTAAAAAATTGCAACTTGCCCTAGGGATCAGGCTAGACATGCCAGAGTAAATTACAAATAACTGTAGCCCAGAACAAACATTCCAGCAACATCCAAACTAGCAATTACAAAATAATTAACTACTTCATCTTAAGGGACAAACATCAACTAGTATCTACAAAGGTATTTATTACTGCAACAAGCCTTCAGTTAAGAGAAGCCCAAAGAAATGGTTCTAATGTCTAGAAGACACTAGTCAACAGCACAATATGCATAGCACAGGAGTTGAAAGAGCATTTGGTTTTGTTTATAAAAATATATCTGAACAGCTTTAAAAGTTCAGGAAGGAAAAAGAGGAATCTGAATCAATCTCAGAAGTGGCTGCTCATTCACTTAAATGGAGTTCAAAGTGTTTGCTTATCCAGAAATCCAGTGTTTGAACAGCTAGTCAAAAACATGAGTCTCTAAAATCACAATTTTTTTCATTCATCTGACGGATCCGCAACAAAGCATCATTCTTAGTTACTATACCGGGAACAAACAAAAGGCATGGTCACTACTGGTAGAATTCATGCCGACAGTCAAAGCAGCCTATGTGAGATCAAACTACTAAAAGCAGCAAACGAATAAAGCATTCAATATTTTTAAATTAGTTTACTAGTATTTTTTGCTACAAAAACTATCACTTACATATACATAATGTCTGTGGCTACAGTTTTTCACCCAGCTGTATTACTGTTGAACAAACCTCAAACATTCTAGGAGTTGGCCAACTAATTTAAAGTAAGAGACATAAACATGAGGATATCATAGACAGAACAAGTGATTTTGCTTCCTAATTTTCAGCTTTGGCATATTTGCCAGTCTCTCCATTTAATTTTGATACCACACCCAGGACCAATCTTCCAAGTCTGGAGACCTAAGTGAAAGATGGAAAGCGAGCCTACACACAAATAAAGAGAAGTTTGAAAATTACTTGCTTATATCTTTCAACAGAAACATGAGTGGATTATATATTTTGTATTTCACGGCGTATAAATAATACGCATTAAACATAAGAATGCAGGTGCACATCTCTTCACCCTTGTGCTTGAAGATGGGAGCCTGAATATAGTACATGGGCCATTCCCTCTAAAAGGCCCAACTGCATTACCCACTGGCTGTCTGCGCACTCGGCATTGCAGTCACTGGTGCTCACCTGCTGCAGAAGCAAAGCTCCCATAAAATGCAACTTTAAAAACTTCTTTTCATTCTTCCCTGCTAAATTGACCAGGGTATTCATGGCAAGTTCCTACTTCAAATACCTTACATAGCCTGTAGTTACTAGTAAACTGAGGTGTACCTATTGAGGTAACAATCCATTTAATGCTCTTGGGACCAAAGAAATGGGGAATTCCTCACTTAATAACTACCTTATTCACGAAACACAAAGTTCCTCCACTGCATAACAAAGGACTAAGAAATCATAGATGGATAGAAACCTGAACTATTTCACTGTATCATTCTTCTCAGGTCTCAAAATCCCCCAACTTCCCCGAGAAAACAGACAGAAATTTGAGGTCTGGCAAGAGAACAACATTAAGAGCCACTAAGAAACATCATAGTTGCTTAAAAATAGGCAACTATGATGTATCCTATAAACCACACAATTCATTATACACGCTATACATCTCCATTATAGCAAGACCTACACAAACACCTAGTACAAAAACCTGTCAAACATACCTATCGAACATACCTTCAGTCAAGAGAAAAAAACTGGGAGGTACAAAGCAGCGTTCAACAAGTGGAGGACCAGTCTGTGCAATTAATATTAACAATTGACAAAGGAACAAAAGCAGACATTGCGTATCCAAAAACCAAAAGTACAGGGAAATACAAAGGTACTTTCTTCACTTAAAATTTATTAAAGGCTTCTGCAAAACAGCAATGAGGATAAGCATATTAACTCAAGCCTCAGAAACCACTGCACATACAGAACAATCTGTTACAAAACTAGAAATACAGAGCAACAAATGTTTATCTGCAGCTTAAACATATAAGTATTGGCCTAGAACAAAAGATTTCTTTTTTAAACAGCTTGACAACACCTCTGTGATCTATTATTAACTATGTCTTGCGTTGATAAGGACAGAGTTGCATGCATGTTTTCCACTTACCACTCGCTTTCTGATGGTAAGTTTTCCCTATTCTAGAGGTCAGTACTTTTTACTTCTTAAGTCTGTTGAACCTTGTTCCCTTCTGTATGCACTTCTAATCCCGTAACATTATCCCCGAGATGTTTTGAGCATAAATTTTGTTGTGAAAATTGTGAGAAAAGGACCAATATAAGTATTTCATATGCTAAGCATCAATAAAGCTGAAGATATCTGCCTCCTACTCCACTACAAAGCTGCTCAGGTGACTGGTGAAATTCAAAATGTTCCAAGTTACTTCCAAAACTGTCTTTATATCAAGGAAAAGTTTTATTTTCTTTTTTTCGCTTCTAATGAGTAAGCAAGACATCCAAATGCACCGAAACTAGATATTATTAAGAAATGGTAGCATTTATACAGTTTCAAATTGAGGATAACATGCATTTTTGCAAACATTTGGGCAATCACATGGTATGTTCCCTTGAATGAGAGTAAGTACCCTTCTCTTCACACAGAAAACAAGAAAAATTTAACTTTCTATTCTGTTCTTCGTAAGCAAGTTTTCCTCAACCATCCATTGGTTTCCAGCACCCCATTATTGGTTGGTTTGTGTTTTTGAAAAAGGTACATGCACAGCATTCTAGATGCATAACTTTCATGTTCCTTTTTCCCCAGCTAGAAAATTTAAGTTTCAATTCCAAGTTTGATGACTTATGTAACTAAATTTAACTGCCACAGTGCATTTAATTTGCATATTCCAGACGACAAGAAAAATGTATGATTACTCCAATTTTAATAAGTTATACATCCTCAGAAAGAAAGATTTTCACCTGTATTGAATATTACTATGCCAAACAAAGCCTGGAGCTCTCATCCACTTTCTGTAGGTCACATCTTATCAAGAAAATTACCTTTTCTGAGGATAAAAAGCTTGAAAGCAGCCATTCTTTATGGTGACAGATTTGTAGGAAAGAAAAAAGTACAAAAGAAAAATTTATATTCATATAGCAAGTTTATTCATAATTTACTACACTATGAGGAGGACGGCAGGTTACTTACTACATTTGCCTTTTACAAAACCAGATACAATGATTTCCCCAGTGTATTAAACTGTATTAAATCACCTGGGAGCTGATTTGTTACGAAAGACTTTTAAAATCTTTTTAATTTATCAAACCACTTGTTTCAAGAAATTCAAGTTATTCCTGGAGGTGAACTGATTGCATGAACTGGTTTCCAATTTTTTTTTAGATTTCTGAATAATCTCCAGATTTTCAAGTTAGACAACATGATCAGCAAGCATCTTATCTAAAGCACCATCTACACATTTGGGTAACAAAACTACTTTTCAGTTCCCAATTAGTTCTTGGTTTCTCTATCATTTTATATTGTCCCACTAATAAATCTGTAAACAATCATTTTAACTTGATTTCTGACCCAGAACAGATTAGGTTCACTAATCTAGCCTGCTTCATGTCTAGCTGTGACATTAAAATTGAACACTACTCTGTCTGAAGGCAAATCACCATTTCAATGTATACATTTTCCACGTTTTTCCTGTCTGTTTTCAAAACAGCTGAAGAACCCTATTTGCTTTAAATTCCTCTTTTGAATACAATATGCTGTCACTAAACTGCCAAAATCTGTCATTATCATTCTCCCAGCCTCCAAATGAGGAATCTGTAAGTCAGAAAAGTATATTAATAAGTTGTTTTTTTCTTAATATAACTGACTAGTGCAAGTTAATTTATGTGTTTCCTGCCTGGCTCTACTGGTCTGAGACTCTGGTAGTAGTACTTCACTGTGTTTTTATTAATGTGAACAGCAGTGAGCCACCACCATGTTGGCCGTATCACCTTACTTGTACAGCGTTCCACTACATCATGGATGAAAGCATGTAGTAACACTGATTGCAGCACTGTTCCCTTGAGATATCAACTTATTGACTTTATGTCCAGAGGAACTCTGTCTTTATACCATACAATCCATTTTTAAATTCATTAGACTTTAGACATAAAATCCATGGTCACTTTTTTCAAGTCTTTCAAGGCAGATCTTAACCTTTTAATATTTAAATAACTCACTGAATTCCATGTAATCATCTTTTGAAACCTCCTTCTGCATATTTTGGTATTTTTTGTTAGACTGATTCCTAATTTTACAACTATTATTCTAACAAAAAACAGTATCTTTGTTATTAATTTCATAAAATATCCTCTAGGTGCAAAACTGAGGTTCAGCTCTGGGATATTACAAGAAAAAAAATTATGTTTTAACAAAAACTTAACTTACCAAAACTTTAACCTACCAAAATTGCAGGAAAAAAAAACCAACAGAAATAACTGTATGCATGCTGTTACAGTTTTCCTACTGAAGTAGTTTGTAGAATATCATATTTTAACATTTCTGAAAGAAACCGTTCATTACATCGTAGCTTCTGGTAGCATAATCTTTCAAATACGCTTCTAACACATATTATGCTATCCTTAAACAGAAAAGGAAAACTGCAAAATAACCATAGTGTATTCCTTTGCTTACCATCTGTACCAGGCTTTGAGTGTCAAGGATGCAATAAGTTTTTAAGTATAATGCTACCAGGAAAGCATTCTTTGCCTTAGTTTCCTTTTGTGGTTACTTTTGTCATCATCTTTATGAATTTTTAAAGAGAAGTGCTTGTGGAACTTTCAAAGCAGATGGATACATCACATCAGTGATGCTAGGAGAGGTAGTAGAGCTGAGGTTAAAGTAGAGACTAAAGAGAAGCGTAAGAGGGAAAAGGTTACAAACAAGAAGAATGGAGGTAGGAAATGCAAGTGAGAGATTCCTTCTTCCTCCTCCTTTTGAAGTCCTAGACTTTTTATATCTGGCTTCTGAGTGCATATAAGGAAAAACTTTGTCACCTTGAGGCAGTCCAGCAGTGCAAAAGGTTGCTCAGGAAGGTTGTGCAGGCTCCCTAACTATAGGTTTTTAAGGCTACCAACTGGATAAAGCGCTGAGTAACCTGGTCTCATCTCACAACTGACCCCGATTCAAGCAGAAAGTTGGACTAGAGACTTTCTGAGGTCCCTTCCACCCTGAATATGCTGTGATTTATTCTGAGTTCTCAAGCTGAGTTTGTGACTACAGTCCTGAACCGTGCATGAAAAGAAAGGATAAAAAAAACCCAAAACTATCAAGTAAATTCTGAAGACCCCTTTTACTATGTTTACAGTCTTCCTGCCTGTTGTCATGTTCAGAAGCAACGTTAAGGGTAACCTGTTTGATCTTCAAAAGGAGGAAGAAAAATTATTATTCAGCATTCCCACGAAATTCTGTTTCCTTTAAAAGCTACATAATTGTACATTTTGTACCCAGCTCAGATGAGACTACAGTGAATACAACTTCTATTTAAATGAAAACAGACTTGCTTAAATAAAGCCTGAAGCTCTTGTGTTCTTCAGAACAGAGTCCTTTACCTAAGCCCTGCTCTCAGAGAGAGAAAGGGGGATTTCTGATGAACCACTAGAATTAACAGCACTCCCACATCTTGCTCAAGTACATCTACCTGGGTTGTAGACCCTACTGTTGGTGTGGCAGTATTGGTATCCAAAATGACAAGGATGTAACAACAGTCTAACTACTGAAGGCTACCTAGGAAATCATAAAGATATGCCCACAACAACCCCCCTTAAAGTAAAATCAAAATATAAACGGTAGAAAGATATTCTGTGGAGGAAAAAAGTTCAAGATAAAATACAAGCTATTTGGATCTGCATATTCCTGCACATACTGCAACAAAAAACCAGACATAGATTACACATATCAAAGCAGGAAGACATAATTAAAAATGATGTAATTACAATGAAAGAATAAATGATGACAACTACATTTGTCATCTGAAACACAGTAGGATAGACTGCAGGTAAAAAGCAAATAATGAGCGTCTCCGGAAAATCTTGAAGTTGCATTTAATGATAATGATAAGTAGAAGTAAAAGTTTCTAGAAAGCGTGGGTATGCTCTGCATTAGTGCAAAACAAGCATAAGCACAGCCTTATTGTGGAAAAAATAGCCCCTAAAAACCAGGGAGGTGGATAAAATCATTGCTGTATTAAAAGTAGAAGACTGAATGACAATAAGCAGCATGCAACAGAGCTAAAACCAGACTTCTGGACTCCAGATTTCAGCTCTGCATGACAACCAAACAGAAGCACCTTTCACCTCATTGTATTATAGTTGCAAGTGCACTCTCTCTCCTGCAAGATTAAAAATTAAAGTAACAAAAGGAAAGACTGCACTTATTACCTTAAGGGGAAGATGGGAGAAAACGCATGAAAAGAATACCTATCCCTTAAAAACCATCAACAGAACCAAAATATCAAACATACACAATGAGTGGAAGGCAGAAGGTCCTTCACTTTTGCTTTTATCAGATACATGTAAATATTTGTATCATTTTGACAACAGGCTGAGCCTGGGAAGTTGAGAGACTAAGACAACAGACCCATTCACTAGGAGACTGACAAAAAATAGGCCCGTTAAGTAATAAGTTTCATTCAAGTTTAACTTCCTTTTCAAAAAAACCCCACAAACATTAAAAAAAAAAAAAAGAAAAAACACCCCAAACCCCACCACCATCACACAATCAGCAAGTTGTATCTGTGAAAAGGTAGGAACAAAAAAAAAAAAAAAAAAAATCACAGGATGGTAACAAGATGTTTCCCATAGAGCTGGACACCGAGGAGCTGAACCTTTTTGTTAGCATACAAAGAACTGTACATTTTGAAATCCCTACTGATACAGTTCTACGAAGACTGAGCTGTTAACACAGGCCAGCAGTCAAGTCGAGGGAAAAAAAAGCAAGTCTTGCTTTCTCTTCTACCCAAATTACTCCTCCTTGAAAAATTAACATTCTAGGTCTGCATTTTAAGTGGACAATAGTCAGAAATAAAAGCTATCTATTGGGTCATTAGTGAATTCCTCTACCAATGCAAAATTACATCTTCCAGTACACAACAGTATTTTATTCAGTCTAGTTAAGATACCAGCACTTTCCAGGGATGATTGATCGCATATATCCCACTGGTAAGTGCTGTGCTGTTTAGTCTAAATATTCTATATTTAATTTCTAGCCATTAGTGGCATGGAAAAACTCTCATCAGAGAGTTCTGTTCTTTGTAGCACCTTAGATGTTTCTTCTTGCTTCATGCTGCCAGCCATCTTCCAGCGACCTCCACAATCCCTCAGATGAAATTCTCTCTCCCCAGTTTTTTTTTCTCTCACACACATATCTTGAGAGAGGGCTGATAAAAGCTGCACAGCTCATGCAGCACTTTCCACTACAGCAGCTCTATCCGATATTGATTCAATATAGACCATGCAAAGCAAGAGACGATTCTAGAGGCCATCATTTCACGAGACTCAGGAGTCTTGGAGAGGCTGGTAATACTAGTCACAAGTAATTACAGGGAGACAAATAGGATGAGAAACTGAAATAACAAATAGCTCAGGAGCCCTCAGAAACAAGAAAGAGACTAGGTGACAAAATCACATAGAGTTTACAGACAGAGTTCATAAATCCTGAAAAGGCTCGTGCAGAGTAAATATAGCTCAGCTAAATCCTACTTAAACCTCCTCCATACCTTCAACTCCAAGGCTTTCATTATCTGCACATCAAAACTTACGTGGCTGTGCTGGGTTTTCACCAGACTGTTCCTCACCATAAATCAAAGGTATCTGTCAACCCACAAGCTCCAGATCTGTAGCAGACTCTGCCTTCAACTCATCTGACGGGGAAGGTGAGCCTCAATTTTAACTTGAATTTTTAGTGCTATTAACGTCACTTCTTTCAACTGAACATTTATTGGAGGCCCACACACATCAGTGTGTTGTGAGCAACAGTGTTTACTTCAGTTGGGTGCTTGGTGGCACCTCCTGAGCAAATGGATTTCAGAGATGACTGTCACAGCACAAACTCCCTGCAGTGTCTAGTGCTTCGCAGAACCATAAAAAATAAACCAGACAACGAAAACCCAAATTGTCCACTTGCTCAAAAAGAACCCATGCCCTTGGGATCAAGGTGAGGCATAAGCAGAGTAATAGAGACTTGTCCCATCCCTATCTTACATTGAAACAATTAACCTAATTTACTAAGATTAATCTTCAGAACAAAACCACACAGTTTAAACAAGATATGCAAACTACCTGGGAATATGCAAATTGAGCCATTATGGAATTTGCATAAAATCTGAAGGAGAAAAGCTATGAAACATTTGGCACTTATGCTTTAATCCTCACGCTCTCTCCCCCGGCAGGCAGAGAGAAGGCCCTCTCCAAATCATCACAAAGCTCAGCATTATTAACAGCCACCCGCCTTAGAGACACTTCTGTGAAGAGGGTTTCCATAGCTAACATTAGTATCTACACAGCAAATCATTTTTATTTCATTTTTCTAGTGCAGTAAACCCCAATGCCTCAATTATGATTGCTTCACAATATTGTAAGTCTTACGTTCCCAGACATTATCTCATAGAAAAGAAATAAAAAAGGAAAGACAAGAGAGTGTAGGAGAGGAAAGAGATTACTTACTGCAGTTACATATTTCTGTGTGCTGTTACAGCGTTTAGCTGAGCGGAACCTGCATCTTTAACTGCTACTATAACACCAATACTGAAAGTCATAAAAGCACTTCTGTTCCTCTTGGTCCTGTCTGAACAGCCACCACAAGCAAAATATGGTTCTAGTATTAGAGACATTTATTTTTTGACTACCTAGTCTTCCTGGCCCAAACAAAAAAGAAAAAGCATTCCTACCTCCAACTTGACTTCCTCACATGGACACACCTGACAGAAAAAGTTCTCCCTGAGAAGGAATACAAAGTCTACCAAAAAAATTCCCTAACATGGTAAGTCAAAGAAAAATAAATCAGTGTTTCTCTGAACAGAAAGTCCCTTTCTATCCCCATGACATTAAAACTTTAGTAACACAGCTTTCTTCAATGTTTAGGGGAGTGTGTGTGTCACTAAGAAATTCTGTGTTTTCAGCCATTAAACACATGCAGATCAAGTAAGCTCTTTGCATTCCGAGGGAGCTTTCCCATGTCAGACAAGCCTAGCATGAAGGCCTGTATTACAGAGAGAATAATTTACTTGCCCTGTGCATAATGAAATAAAATTTTCAGTTATTTAAATCTCCAGCAAATAGAAACGGATAGAGACTTGCACAATACCTAGGAAAACAATAAACAGATAAATTGGCATAGCATTTTAAAAAAATGCATTGATTAGTAAGATTTAAATATGAAAATCTGTAGTTCATATTAAAAAATTAAGTAGAAGCATTCAACTGAAGGATCAGAGGACACGATTTAAAAACTGTGACCCATATTGCTGAATGCTATGCTTCTAATTTTGAAAATAATGAAAAGCAAATAGCTTGCTTTCTAGTAAACATTAGATTGTTTCCTGCAGTTGAAGAATGGAAATCAAAGTGAGTATGGGAAATCTAATACTGAAATGTAAGGCTACCACTTTATTTCTCAGAGTACTGAACAAATCTTTGAGACCTCAGGTACTTTTCTGATCTCATAAATGGGCCTTGGACACTGCACATACATTTGATTTTGCTGAATGTGAAATTTCTCAGGGAAGAGGCGGCAAATGCAGTCAATAACTCAGTGCGAGAAATGATCTGCACAACTGAACTCTGTCCCACTTTCCAGCTGAATTAGGTTAGCTCAGCTGTCAGCCAAACAACCAGGCCCTTTCAGGGAGACTGCCTGGCACACAAAATGGTCCTTACCTGTCTTCAGCACATAACAGCCAAGCCAAAATTCCATAATTTAAAGAAATTACTTATACAAAAGTAATATTTTTAACACTATGGCTAATATTGCTACCATTTTATGAGAACACTTGAAAAGCATTTTTAAGCATCCTCCTAACCAACAGTAGTAACACGTAATGCCAATGGGAAAGAACGAGTTGCACAAAAGGCATTTATTATTTAATACATCATTTAAATAAATAGATCTCAGACACAAATAGAGAAATTATTTCTTTTAAAATCTAGAAATCTGCTTGTATTAGCAAAAAGCTTTTACTATAGTAGAAAGTTGTAGACTCTTGGAATGCTGATGAAGTGTTACACACCACAAGGTACTGGCGATACCAAGCAGGTACAGCATTATCTGCAGGTTGTGTCAGCATTACTCCACCACCTTCAATCAATCTTCAAATCTCACCACAACTGAAATACAATTTACAATTCTGCTCACAAACAAACCAACCTGCATCTGTTTACGTCAATCTCTAAAGGCAGGAATAAGACATGAAGTACTTCATGTTGCACGACATTTGAGTCTTTCTAATACCAGAAATCAGTTTACTAATCCTAGGAAAACGGAAACAGCTGCAGTATAGACAGCATATATCTGCTATTTCCTACTACACAGTAGAGCCCTATGGAAGATTTTAGTCAACACAGTGCTGTTTCAGACCCTGAATAGCTGGAAAAAATCACCTGGGTTGAGCATAAGCATTCAGTTCCAATCCTGCCCTTCAATGTAGAAACACATAAGCTTAAAAATAACTAATTAGTGCTACAGTAGGTTTGACAGGCTTTAGGCAGTCACTTCTCTATTTAAGAATCTAAACAACTGCATACACCTTCTCTTCAACAATGCATGGCACAGGAAAGATACGACTGGCAAACTATCTGATCCAAGCAGAAAGCTAAAAAACGTCTGCTACACCACTTTTTACTATCAGGTGCACATAGCAGGAGTCTTACTATTTGCAATTATCTATTCCACATCACCACTAGAGTTTTGACTATGAGCAGCATATAGCATTCATAAAGTGTTTTCAAAGTGAAACACATTACATAAGTAATAAAGCTGCCTGGGCATAATATCAAAATTCACAGAATATTTAATAATTTAAAGGATTTGATATATCAAGAGTAAAACTAAGACAGTAGTTTATTTTCAAGTAAGAAATTAACAGAAATATTTGACAACAGTTTATAAGCAAGGCTTATGGAGCTCACACACACACTAACCATCTCTCAGTTTCATCTCTGTCATTCACAAACTGTGGTCTGCACACCAGCGGTGGAACAGGAGACCATAAATAGTGGTGTTCCAAAATCAAAGTGTCACAAAAAAAGATTTTCATCAGTCAGTGAAAAATTTTGAGGGCTGATAGGAGTTTATCAGTCAAAAAACTTTTGATAACAGTTAATCTACATGCTGTTCCACCTGCTTATGCACTTATTTCCGTATCTTTCCTTGCATTATACGCCAAGATTTTCAACAAAGAATGGGACATCTAAAGGGAGTTCTGATTTTCACTAAGTGCTGATCTATCAGGCTTTAATAGTTAGGCCTTCCTTTAAAAGTTTCAAAGCAGCACTCAAAATTCTCTGATAGGTCTTGAAAATCTTGAGAATTTTTTAAAATATACCCATTACAATTCACAATTACTACATAGTCAAACTGCAGAAGACAAATATGTATAAAGCAAACTAAACACGTTAGTGGAAACTGTTAAAATAGTAATTTTTTTAATGTTTTTACATCTTTATCGTAACAGTAATTTTTGAGTGAATTACTACTGATGCTTTCAAAAGCATAGGTACGCACCAGTGCAACGATCATCTTCCTTCATAGAGACGTGTCCCTACAAAAACCTCCTTTTATGATTTCACAGTGCCTAATTTGTAAAGAATGGTGATGCACTCCTTTCAGCCACCACACCATAAACTCGGAGCCCACCAGTACACCTGCACCAGTAGAGGCTGGGGGCTAACTGGTTAGAAAGTAGCTTTCCAGAAGAGAACCTGAGGGTCTTAGTGAACACAAAGTTGAACGTGAGTCAGCAACATGCCCTTGCTGCAAAGACCACCAATAGCATCCTGGGCTGCATTAGGAAGAGCACTGCCAGCAGGTCAAGGCAGGCGAGACGCATCTGGAGTGCCACGGCCAGGAATAGAATAGAACAGAATAGAATATTTCAGTTGGAAGGGACCTACAAGGATCATCTACTACTCCAACTGCTGCTGGGCTTCTCTAGAGAGATATGGACCTACTGGAGTGAATCGAGCAGAGGGCCATTAAGATAAAGGGTTTGGAGCACCTCATATACATGGAGAGGCAGAGAGAGCTGGGACAGTTTAGCCTGGAGAAGGGAATGCTCGGAGGGGGATCTTATCAACGTGTACAAATACCCAGTTTTGCAGTAGTGCATAAAGACAACGGAGCCAGACTCTTCTCAGTAGTTCCCAGTGACTGGCAACGGGCACAAACTGAAATACATATGGAAACACTTCACTGTGAGATTGGCTAAACACTGGAACAGGCTGCTCAGAGAGGTTATGTAGTCTCCGTGCTTGGAAACGCTCAAAACCCAACGGGCCGCAGCCCTGAGCAACGTGCTACAGCTGACCCTCCTTTGAGCAGAGGGATTGGACTAGATGAACTCCAGAGATGTCTTCCAGTCTCTGCTTTCCTGTGATTCTGTGATCTTTGAAGAAAGCACAACTACAAGTCAGAAAGCTGTACATTTCTATACAGACGGGCTCCTTTTACCAAATTGTATACCCATTCAAAAACATGAAAACCGGATAAATATGAGTGACTTTGCTATGAGAGGAATGAATAATACACATTGAAAGGAAACAGCAGGGCACATTTTTATTTAATCACAGCATAAAAAGAATCCAGGTCAAAGCTACAGCATTCCCAGCATAGTATCTCCTAACTATACTATTCTTTTGATCCAGTCAGAGACCTAGCTAGGGAAAGATGATCTCTGTCTGTTGACATAAGGTCTATTAACCTTAGAATGTACAGCTATCACAGGTACAAGATGGGAATAAACCCAACTTTTAAATGAAGGATACTTTTGAGACAAACAAAACAGCTGCCCAGTCTCAGTTTCGGTGATGAGGAAAATTTCTTGACCAAATGAAGCACATGATTAACTAACCCACAGAATAAGCATGCATTCAGCTACACTGTGGCAAAGGAAGCAAGACAGTCTTGCAAGATCTCTTCTTTTGTCCTGAAGAGGCATGATAATATCTGAAGCGTAAGTTGGAAGGATGCTTTTCAAGGAATGGCCACTACCGGCCACACTAACCCGTGCTCCTGGTTCTGGCAATGATACTGATAACCTACATTCTCTCCTTTCCTTACACCTTTTGTACAGTTACACTCGGTCAGCAGTATTGCTCCTCTGCTAAGTGTTTCAAAAGGACAGAAAGCCAAGTCAGAAATACCAAGGGAATATTCCTGCTAACTGTGGGCAGGATATCATGAAGGCTTTCCCAAACCTACCACACTTAAAGCATCCAGCCTATTGTTTTGAGAAGCTTTTCATGGAAATCTGTATTTTCTCTCTCTTACCACATTAAGGCAGAAAGGCAAAGGAGAACAAAAGCATGTAATCTGAATAAGTAACTAGAAGTTGCTGGGAGATTAATCATTTTTTATTCAAGTTAACTTCAAACCCATTTGTTAAATGCAACCATTACTGGAGTGTGATGCACCTGCATTTTGAAACAGTCTTTTCAGCATCAGCCTCCACTGCCTAGTAATGTGAGTGATATCAATTCTCACTGAACTTAAGACATTAGATGCTCCCTATACAGCTGATGACATTTATGTAGTTTCCAGAATTATTGAAGATCTTCCTAACAGTAAAAAAGGTTGCTTGTCTTACATCAACCTCTTAATGATAAAAGAGTCTAATTTAAAGCAATAAGATTTAACAATCAGTGAATTCTGAGAACAAAGCATATATGCTTTCAAACAGTGTTACAGACTACTACCATACTGAAAATGAGCATACTTTAAGACTCCTGTACTTTCTTTACCTACACATTTGACAAATATTAAAACAGCATCAGGTCTCCTATAAACATTTCTATACATTCATTATAAGCTTTTATAAAATACAAGAGCAAAACATTTCAGTCTTGGCCTGATAATACCTCAGAAAGTAATTTGAATTTTCAAATGCAAAACAATAGTAATCTTTTGATACAAGGAGGAAATGGAAATACCAGCTACAACTCTGTTGGTAGCAGTCATTAAATCCTGTGGCTAAATATCTCGGACTGTTTGCATTCTTATTGCTGATGGTTCATTAAAAAACAAAAAATCACAGAAAAAAAAAATCTAAGATTTCTAGGGGCCTGAAACTAAACCTGTCAACAGGATGCACAAACAACTGAGCTACAGTTCAATTAAATGGATTTTTCAGCTCATTTCTTGTCATTTGGGATTTTGAGTCACGGGAAGATAGTTATGACATTTTTTTTCCACACAGGACAAGGGAGAGTTGGTCAGAAGAGTTAGGCAGAGGAGATAGCATACTTTTAAAAAATAACAAACAGCATTTAATTTTTGTTATCCCCTAGATTGTCAGAGATGATTTCACAGAAATCTGCATGAATGCTATAAACATCATGACCATAACTTTAATGAAGTATCAGAAAATCATAGAAAGGGTAAAGACTTGCACATGTTTTGCAGTGCTGTTCTCCCATTCATTTTTTCCACATCCAATCGCTGTCCTTTTCCACAGAACACTAAGCTAGTTCAAACATCCTATTCACTTACTACTCAATAGTAATAACGTACTCCATAGTTCACTACCATTGATCTGTTGTAGATTAAATTAACAATCATTATGCAATCAATGGAAAAACTGATATATTAACACTGGACTAGAGAGCAATGATGGCTTCCAGTTGGACCTTTGATACAATCCAACAGTTCTAGGAAGTAATTTGTTGTAGGATTAGGGTGCCTTCGCTGGCCCTGAGGGCCATGAGAGATGCTTTACAAGCAGCAGAGGGCTTTGTTTACATTAATAATTTACTTCTACAGTATTACAGTATGTGCTGCTTTCAAGTCATGTTTGAAACAAAAAGTGCCCAAGTTTGCCATTCCAAGAACTAAGCCAAGAGCAGCAAGTTGCTTTTGCGTAATTCTGCTGAATTCTCATTTTATCTGTTCTGTGTGGATATATGTAAAGCAGGGTGTGCACTTCACATCTTTGATCTTCTCTCATCAGTGTTAATTACTCCCATGTGCCGGCAGTGAGAGTGGCTGCAGCAATTAAATGATCATGATAGCAGTGGTAGCAGCTGTGGTCATGGCAGCAATCTCCTTTTCTTATTTTCCTCCTCTCCTTTCAGAAAGTAGCAGGTAATGGGAGGGAAAAGCCTTTCACTCCCATTTCAAACAGGAGGTGAATGATCCTGCTCTTAGTGCTTTTTGTCCCCCAGAGGATTCCACAGCAAGGATGGCTCCAGACCCTATCCTATAAAATTAAAAGCTCTACAGGGAAGGCAAAATGGGACACAATCCGCAGAGCTAGAGAGTAAATGAGTGCAAATAGAAGAGGTAGTGAATACATGCAAACAAATGGAAGGGGAGGGAAAATGAAGGCAGTGGAATCAAAGAATTTTTGGTGGGTGTGGTTTGTTGTGTTGTTTTTATTAAAGAAAAGCAAGTATCCACAAGTATAACAAAAAGGGATGCTGAGTACTCCTGCCAGCACCCACCAGTTTCTGAAGAAATGCTGTGAGCTACTGCAGACTTCCAAAGCATATCCTACCCAGAGGCCTGATTAATATTAGAGACCAGTCATAGGCCATGTGGTTACTGCAAGCCTCCTTTTCAAGCTTCCTCCTCCATCTGTAGAAGTCTGGCTCAGTTGACAAAAAATCTGTAGTGTTTTGGAATGTCAAATATTAGGCAAATGTAAAAGTGCCACTGAGTCCTGGGAGAGAGAGGGGGCTCACTTGGAGGAGACTGTACTTCACAGGACAAGGTCCCCACAGCACCTGATTTTGTAGCCTCAGGTATGAACTGAGGTACCCCAGGGACAACAGAGCATCCTCTCTTTTCCCACTGACTGATCAGACTGGTTGGGGAGCAAAGGCATCCCAATTACCTCCTGCCTTTACCCCACAACTCCAGGAACCTTTTTAATCCATAATCCATCTTCTACCCACAAATGATACTATTAAATTTAATAACTCAAGTGAGAAATACAAAGTTATTAAACATTTACACCTCAGGCAAAGAAAAGATGTAGATCACTTTATGGAAAGTAATCTAAAAATAGGAGACGAGAAGGCCATTGGAAAAAGATGTGTATTATGCTCAATTACAATCAATGGATGATTTCCACAAACTAAATTTATGATGCGTATCTAAGCATTACTTGGATGATTACTGTATTGCAGATGTTACTTCAGTGTCTTTAAAATAATAAATGACTTCAGGTTTTGGGGGGTTTGTTGGGGGTTTTTTGAGGGTTTTTTTGTTTGGGTTTTGGGGGGGGGGGGGTTAAGTTTAGTTTAGCTATAGAAGAGTATCCAATCTTTACAGCTGCTATATGTTACTGGAAGTGTACTCTAGCATTCAATATAATGTCTTCTACCACAGCAGGAAGTACCCAAGAGGAAGAAAGAAGCCTGTCCTCAAGTCTGTTTAGAGAGCATGAAGAACTGTAAGAACTCAGCTGACTTCAGCTTAAAGTGAATTACTTGTTGAAATGATTCACAGATTGTATAACACGGCAGTATCAGTTCTCTGCAACTGATCTCACTTCTGATCTCTCTCTCAATTGCTTAGTGTCAAAGACTGAAAAATTAATGGAAGTAGATTTGTTTTCTTCAAGGACTTCTGAGTTTTTCACCCTGATACTAAGGAAACCCCTATCTACACTATTCTGCAAATCCATATTGACTGAAAAGCCTCGTAAGGCTCAGGGCTCTCTACCAGCTATGCTAAGGACAGGAATGCTGAGCATTACTTTAATAATGCAGTAGGAAGGGCAGCAAGCACACCTTCTACCATATTTCCTTTTTCTCTAATTGGTTATGTTACAGGCATATTTTAAAATATCTTGCAGAGTATAGTAATTAGGTGATATTTTCCACATGGAACTTGCAGGGCTATACCAGATTTTTTTTTCCCCATTTAAAACACTGAGTGAAGACTAAAAACATCAAGAAAGTTTTGCTTCCAGATATTTGACTGGAAACAGAACAAGTGAAACAATCACATCCAGTATGAGAAAGATTTTATATAAGTATACACACAAAGAACAAAATGGGATCAAAAGCAGAAGTAAACACATTAATGCAGAGTTCGCAGCTTACATACATTACAATATATAGAGATTGGGTAACCACGCATTTTGAAGTGCTGAACTACCATTATTGGAATATTACTTCAGAAGTGATTATTCCCTGAACACTCTAGTTAGAAGGTAAAATAAATTTCAGGGATTTTATTCTACACCTCTAGGCCCATGACCAATAAAAAGTGGCAAACCAGTTCATGTTAATGGATTCTTAATTAGTCTGGGATGCACAAAAGAAGTTTAACATAAAAGTAACTTCTAATGCTAAACTTTAAAACACCAGAGAGCTTCTCAAAACACAGCAGCAGCAATGTCTGTTCCAGTGTCACAGTAAATATGAAAGCTGGAGATTGAAAGTTGTAACTGTGGAGTTCTATTTCTTCTGCAAAAAAGGAAAACTAACTTCAGAAAACAGAACACAGGCCCCATTTTATAAACCAAATGTAAAAATAAAACCATTTATTTTGCAAGTATTTGCATCAAGTTACATGAAATCAGATTTATACCTGTATTTATTGATGTTTAAAAACACAGAAAGATGAACTAAAAAAAACCTTGTTTGTCCAGAAAAAGGATCCACCCATAGTAAATGGGGAAGAGTAAGTCCCATTATTGCCCCATAAGCCAGCCAAATACAAGTACCAAGTGTCTGAATATCACTGCAGCCACATGCTGCAGAGTAAACCAGAACTGACTTGCTTCTCGTTACAACAGACCAGAGGCAGAAGTACTATCACGTGTTATGTTTCAGCCTGAGAGAGATGGGAGCACATTCTCATACCTATTCATTTGATGACTTCTGGTCATCTGAGCATGTTCTAACACAAGAATTTGAAATAAAATTTAGGATAGTATACAAGCATATCCGTGACAAATTTTGGTACACCGAAACATCACACAAAAAGAAGCCCCCTCTACAAACTGTACCGTAGTCTGGAGAAGGTACATGCTCTGCTACAAATCTGAACTTTAACACTCTCTTGTGCTAAGAGAAGATCTTCTATGGCAGCAGGCATGGTCTTTTACATACCGCGATCCCAGCTTTAGCCTCCATCATGACCAAAACACAGTGTTGTTATACTTAACTACACTGTCTCGGAGATCAGTGACTACTAATCACTAAGGAAGCTCTTGTTGGTTGGACACACGGATCCAAGCTCATCAGTTTTGCTACATCCAGTCTGGCTCAGAGACATAGAACGAAGCAACATTTCTTCTCTAGGAACGAGACAAGAAAGCACAGAAGTCAGAAAGATGCAAAACATTTTCTTGGTAAGCCTTACTGAGAGGAACTGGCAGAGACTGAAAAACTTCATGCTGCTCTAAGAGCCAAGAAGAGAGCACAGCAGTCATGTGCTAGCTAACCTACTGTACCTGTGTAGCTCAGGATTGCGTCTCCCTCCGCAACAGTAGATTAAAAAAAAAAAAATCAGAGTAATGCTGGGCTTCAAATTAGACTGGTAATCTACAGAAGCAAACAGAATTCATACAAAAGCCTTTGAAGAAGTCAGGAGGTACTAGTTTAATTAAAAGTGATTTTTTAAAGTCTAATTCAAACAATGCAATAGAATTATTTTTACTGCTGTATTTTGCTTAGCAGGAAATACCCTTTCTCTGTATGTCCATTTTTCTTCCTTTATATCTACACACCAAAAAAGAAGATTTAGCGTGTCGGATCAGTTAGAACGGTCTGCAAAAGTAGGGGCAGAAACTAAGTTACAGGCAGATGTAATTAAGTCTTAAAAATTTTGATGACGTTCAAACATGAATAAATTCAGCTCTCTCCCATGAGCTGTTTAAGTTACACGTGTGCATGTTTGCGTTTAAGGCAGCCCGATGAAAGTTATGAAATCCAGTTTCAAACAAAGCTTTTGTCTAGTATTTAAAGATGTTTTGGTAGATCCTCAGGACAGTTCAATCCTTACAATCCCAGCTAAACACAAGTTTACTTATGGCTGGCAACCAAGAAAACTTAAGTGAGCCTCTACTTAGGCTGCTCATTGTATCCAATGAAGCTGTCTTGAAGCTAGCCATGCACACAAGATCTCTAGAACAGCAATGCAGCCACTAGCAAGTTTAAAGCCAAGGTTCCACCTCTCAATTGTAATTTTACCAAGTTCATTTTGTACTAAAATTGGAAGCACCTTATTCAGTTTACAAATCTGGAAGTTTTATATCAAACATTAATGGAACTCATAAGGGCAGGGAGATGGAGAAGGAAAGGTAAATTCTGTATACTTCATGAGAACTGAAGTTGAAGGATTTCTGGGGGCGTAACAGAAAGGGCACCTCAGAAGACAAAAACAGTAAAAGCCCAGGGCAGAGCAAAACTGTGAAGGGGAACACCGAGCACGGAAATTAGTAGAGACTAGTAGGCATAAACAACTTAATTTTTAAAAAGTGCTTTAAACCAAATGTTATCACACAATGCAGACTCTGATGTTATTTAAGGAGAACTGATCTTGTTCCTCAGACTGATATAACTAAAGTCAAAATTACTAGAGAGGAAACAATAATCCCAATTCTCATTAACGCCAACAGGCTTTGAAGAGCTGAAGAGCTACAGAGAGCAATGTCGAAAATTGCTGATACAGTTCTAAAGATAATTTCAAGCAAAGGTGTGGGCAGGTATTAAAAGCATTCTATGATAAAATTTAAAATGCTGAAATGAGAAAAAGGAACTTAATTCCTCTGAAATCTTTCTTCTAATAACTCAGAAACCTGTCCTCTACCGCTAGCTCAACATCCTATAAAAAATAATCATTGTTTTAACTTCAAAGAAGTTATAGCAACATATGACCATCACCATTTATTATATAACAAATACTAGTCCCAATCACGCTGTTTAATCACCATTCACCTGATAAAAACATGTGACATCAAGACATTTACATCAGCATTAACAGGAAGAAGGGACCAGCACCCCAACAATCCTTTTTGCTATGAACTCTCACAAGAGTTCAGATTTGTAAAATTAAGCTATGATATGCTTTCAGAGAGACAGCTAAAAGCAGATTTATCATATTTAAAACTATCATGGCCAGATCTCAAAATAAGCGATTGCGATGGTGGCTCAAAAGTCTTCAGCACGTAAGAAACATAACCAAAAAAACCACTGCTTTATAGCAGTAGCTTTTGAAAATGTATTTATTCCAAATTTTTTTGTTAGTGTTATTAAAGCTCCCCAAGACTGAATTAAAGCAGTAAAACTACTTAACAAAACCCATACAATTCTAGGAAAGGGTAAGATATCAAATCAGATGTCCATATTGATTAACACTAATTATACAAGTCATCTAGTCATGGATGCAAAAATAGAACAATACATTTCTTCCTTCTACAAGCAATTTAACCTAGATCCTTCAATTTGGTTTGTGCTGTCAGACTTGCTAGAACTTCCCATAGACTAAAAAACATAACCTGAATGTGCTGAATGCACAATTAGAGTATTTAGAGATTTTATTTAGTGTTTTGAAAGGCTTCAGTAAATCTTCAAAAATTTTCAAGCTGCATCAAGTACAAATTCAGATATAAAAAACCTGCCACAAAAAAGAATTAATCCAATCTTGAGTTCCTATTTACGTAGGGAAACACTGAAATAATTTAACATGAGTTTCATGCTAATGCAGATAGTATTGCCTTTCTTCACAGAAACACAACAAATCGCTACAGCAAGTCTCCTAACTAACTAATACCAAATTCAACAGGATTTTTGCATCAGCAGCATGTGAAAGATAGTTAAAGCACACAATCTGATGGTTTTAGTGTTCTTTCTAGATGACATACACTTTACTATTTTGCTTCTTATTCATCTTCACAGTAGTGAAGTTCACAGTAGGGACCACAGACTAGAACAACAATTCCACAAGCAAATGAGATCCAGATGACTTTCTCAAAATATTTCATAGCAGTTTATAATATGCTGCAAGATTTGTTTTTATCTGCATCATCACACACAGGGAAAAAACCCCAGCTACAGCTGCAATCATGGAAAACAAGGCCAATTCTTAAAAGAATTAACATACTTCACACAGTATTTTTGTACTCCTTTCCCCAATATATAAATAATGGCAATACAGTCATGTTACTGCCAACAAGACAGTAGCATAAGTGTTATAAAAATGTTGGAATTACATCCAAGATACTACATCAACTGCTTATTCATTTCTAACAAAGAACTGATGACGGCAGAGGCTAGTCCTCCAGCTCTCATATAACTGATAAAGGGAAAACATGCAAATACATATTGATGAGACTGTAATTTCTCTTAGAAGAAACTGAAAAGCCTGTTTACTTAAGACTTAGAACAGTAGCTGAAGACTAGTTAGTTTTCAAAAAGATTACTATAATGGAAGAAGTGGCTTTACAGAGGCTGATTACACTCAAGAAGCTTCTTACATGTCTAAAAAGAGAATTTTTGTTTTTAGTGTCCCTTCAAAGTGTACCTTCAAAACAAGCAGACGTAGCTGGTAAGAGGAAAAAACTGACCACATCTAGCACAGCTCTGTCACATGTACTTGAATCCATGCAACAGACATCTCTCACAAAAAAGGCTTTTTGCAGGGAACATAGAACAGAACCCCAGACCAGTAGGGGTTTTTTGTCATCTACCTATGTTTCAAAGGTTGGAATTGCTGCTTTTCTCCCCCATTCACTTGCATTTGTGGTTCATGTTCCATGTCAAAATTCAGCAAAGCCCTTAAGTGTACAAGTACTATTTAAGTATTGTGCTGAATCATGTCTTTAAAAGCTGCAATTAGGGATGAAAGGACAGGGGTACAACCCACAACTTGCATAACTAACCATAAAAAACCCAGACATCCTTAAATGTTGAGATCTGATGGAATACAATCAAGCCTGTAGGGAAACAGAATTCAGTCTTAAAACATGAGTGCTTTTGATAGTCTACAAAATGAAATACATTGTATTTCAATAAGGACCCAAATAAGGAACCAAGTAAGGAGTGGGATGGGACAATGTAGAGAGAAAAGGCATAGGAAAAAAAGAAAGCAGTGAACAATGAGTTGCTGGAGTAGGTAGGAAATCCTGAAGAGACTTCTCTTACAATGGCAGCAATTGGGAAGCAGCAGGGATGCAAGAAAAGAGGCAGAACCAGTGACAATTTCTTATAGGTCTTCTTTCGGTTGGGTTGTTTTGTTTTTGTTTTAAACACAAACCATCATGGAAAGATTTTTTTTTTTCCTAAAAAAGGACTTGATTTAAACTTATTCCCTTACCTGTTTATTAGGATGGCTATTTAATCATTGACATTTCAGTTGCATACTTCTGTAGTATTTCTATTGTATTTTCCCCCTTAATATTTGTGTTACTCTAATATTCTAGGGCACCAAACAGAGGATAGTCTTAGCATGCTGGGTACTGTACAAATAAGTAATGAGAGAAAGTTGTTACCCACAATACTTTACAATGTAAACAAAGGGTAAAGAAGAGAGAAGACATCATTCAGTAAGTTTCACACCAGCACCAGCTGAACCAGAAGGATGCAGGTCTTCTGATTCTTGGCCACATGTCTTATTCAAAGTATAAACAACCCTGCTTCTCTCCATCAACACTAATATTCTTCCTGCAAACTAGACAGTTAAAATTTATCTGTTCTAGAAACATACAAGGCTACTATCCTCATCATCCTAATATTGAACTGTTTTTACATTTTGCTTGAAATAAGAGCATCTTAATTATAACTGAATATTTACATGCATTTAAGTATGCAAACAGTCCTACTAGATATGCCTCGAATACCACATGTGACAATGTTTTATAAGAGCTAGTCTGAATAACTATCACAAGACACCTACCAGTAGCAGTTAAACCAACCATAATAAATCATTGAGAATGGCAGGACACAAGCGTTAGTTTAAAGTTTTAATTTTTACTTTGCTCTGAATTCAGCACAGGGAAAGTTTCCTGTTTTAAATTCCATGGACATAGTGGTAAGCTCTAAAAGGTTCTTGTGGCAGAACAGCCATTTACAGAAATTACAGAAAGCAATTCTAATGATCTCAAATTTTAAGACAAGGATGAACATTTCTTTTAAAGGAAAAAACATTAGTAAGCAAGTCAGAAAAAATAAGGCTGAATGATTTAGGATCCATCGTGCAGAACTAAATAGCAGGGTGAGACACTTATGATTTCAACTTTTTCTTCTTAAATTTTGGAAGAAAGCTGATGAAAAGGCTAGAGAACTTCTTCAAAAACACAGTCAGCTTTCAAGCATCCATGGTACATTCTCCTGTTACAAAGCAATAATGGCAAGGGAGGAAAAGACAAGAATCATCACAGACCTGGTTGAACAGCTGTATCACTCCCAATACCAGCATGAATCTGAAAAAGTTACTACCCACTTTGGCTATAAAGCTGAGCTAGTTTTATGTGGAACCAGCTCAGGTATATTAAGACCATAATCCTTGAATTGTGACCACTGTGGACTACATGCAGCAGAATCCCCCGGTTCTCATGTTCTAGCTGAGCATAGCCAAGGCTTGTCAACTCCAAGGCAGGCAAGTTTCAATGCAGCTTTGTGCTGCATCCCTCACTTCTGTGGATTCTGGGCAGGTTTATTCTCTGGGGCACTGTGCCAGGTCCCTACTGGCCCTGTACACTTGCTGCACCCATGCAGAACCTGAGCACTGCAACAATGCTTGTTTGGTTTGAGAGTCATTTCAGGTCCTGCATGGCTAATGCTTAGCTGAGGTCAATAAATCCTGCTAAAAACAAGGCAACTATTGCAGAGCCACTGAAGTGTTCCTGTACTACGTTCCTAGCACTCCCTAGGTTCTTCCCTTCTTTGGGGTACACACATTTTACTCACTCCATTTAAAATAAACAGTTACAGAAATATTTTCTAGTCTGGAGTCTTTAGTTAAGGAGGAACAATACTATTTCAATGCAAGATACAGGGTTAGTCTCCTGAAGGTGTCATCTTTCAGCTGAAGTCACAACTAATTAGCCCAAGCCATTTCACAGCCTGCCCTCAATGTCTAACAATTACTGCTGTTAGCAACCTCCTTGTTCCTTTGAGCTGCAGAGCAGAAATCTTCACATGGCCACAGGCTACAACACACTACCTGCCTGAAAAATCAAGTGAAGGAAGAAGTTTAAAGACCAGACTTTAACATATTAACGAATTGGGTTTGGTTTTTTTATTATTATTATTATTAACAAATGCTGTCAATAACTTCATCTGACATTGATAAAATGTATGTCTTCATTAAGACATGTCTGAGATTCATATCAGAAGTTTCAGCTAGAAAGAGAAACTTAATACCGTTTAATTTTTCATATCCAATATATTAAAAGAGTAAGAACTTTCTTTTTCAAGCTTTTCCTATCAGCTGTAGACATGAATACGTAAAGGAATTAGTGTCCAAAGGGCCTAGGCAGAATTAGGTTCCATTAGTCTATATAAGCATACCATAACATCTGCTCCAGATTTACAACATCAGCTCAGCAAGAAGATGATTATGCAAATAATGAGAATGTAAGTAATACATACGCATTCAGGCAACTGGAGGGAAATATTTCTCCAACAACTTTTGCTCTTCCATTAAAACAGTGTACTTCAGGAACGTACTACCATGTAACAATAAAGCCACAAGCTTAAGTAGTATTGATTGTAACAGTACAGATATAAGCAGCTCAACAGTTAACCACAAAGAACCAACAGTCTGGATTCCTGAAAAGAGAGAGAATCACCTTTGAGAAAAAAGGTGGTTTTTCCACCATAAGTTTCTGCTTCTTCCATAATTCCAAATATTTATGAGAAACAATAAATAGTAACCATTTTTGAGCTATTTTCCGAAGTATACAAAGCACTGTGGAATATTTAAAACTACCACATCCACCAAGTCCCACATTAATATTTTAAAGAAGGGGAAGGGACACCATGTACCCAGATTGCTGGACAGCTAATTCAGACAGAAATTTAAATAGCTGCAGCTACATGATCTTCTTTGGAGGACCCCGCATTTTAAAGTACCTACCACGAATCTATATTTTACTTCAAAAAGAAAAAGATCTTCCTTTTTTGTAAGCTAGATCAGTTTCTTCAACCTCAAATCAGAAAGAGCTCTGCATCAGAATTCAGGCACTGAATGCATGCGATGAACATGGGGCACACAATTCCCCACCTGCATCCAGGCATCTACCTTAGGATACAAACAAATTGTTCCTTACAGTCCATCAAGTGAACTGGCTCACACACTCACTATCTTACACCAAAGCTTCTGCTAAAGCCCTCAGGTTTTAATGGAAGCTCATCAGGCTTATCCTATAGTCTGTTTCAAAAATTCATTCTATTTTTTTAATCAGCCATTTAATATTATAGTATATATTTTAAGGTGTCTTACTCAGATGTCATTGTAACTGTACACCATGCATTTAATCAGGTTTCTAAACACACAGATGAAATCTACAAAAGCCCGTAACAGTTTTTGCAAAAAATATTTCTCCAGGTTCCTACAGTTTATAGCTGCGTGTTGCCCAAACTGCTGAAACCTCTGCACATTTCTAGACCTAAACCTGACTGGCATTCAGGGACTAGGGAGAAGAGAAGGTCTCCCCTCCCAAGGGCTTAGTCCAGCAAGCACACTCTAACAACTTATTTCACTAATGAGACTGAAAGAAAGTGTACGTGAAGCATGTACAACTTTCTGGCTCTGCTGAAGAAAGGATATTCCAGTTTTATTCCCAAATATGACTAACACAAAAAGCATAAAATCTTGGCACTCAGATCAAAATCTAGGACTTTCCTCAGCTGCCTCTGCAAAAGACACATTCAGCAGAGCTGCTCAAGCTGAAGCATTCGTTCACAAGTGGGGGCTCACAGGCCTTTTTCTACAGAAAATCTGACCCTGAATTAATGTAATTTTTGATCAGCAAGAGGCCAAATTTAATGACTCTCGAGACAGGCTACAAAGTCCAAATCCTGTTTTGGGTGAACATAAGAGTACAGAATTTAACAGGTTTTTAAATTGGGGGCAGAGGGTGGGTGAATTCCTTCTCTTCATGTTTCAAGTCTCATATACATTTCATAGAAAGATGCACTCACATAACTGCAGTCTGTTTAGGAAGGGCTGGGTAAGAGTGTGGAGATGTTTACATCTATATAAGATCGAGTATATGGTCATAAATATTTCACACTTGTTCAAAGTCTCTCCAAAATTATTACTTATTGAATCATATTAAGCAGGTTTTTTCATAAAAGTTGAAAAAGCTAGATGAGGAACACTAAGCACACTGAGTTTTAAATCCATATACGTACCAACAGGCTTAATACTCAGATTTCACTATCCCTTAATTCAGAGTTGCCTGGTCCACCCAGCAAGGTGTCCTGTAAAGCCCCTATAGGATTTGTCAAACAGTGTTTCAACATACCAGAGATAGTGGCTTATTTGGGGTTTTTTTTCCAAGGAATTTGACAGTAGCTTTTGAGACAGCTGACACACCCAATGGCACAGGGTATCCTTGCTGAGGTGCTGGCAGCGGGGGCTGCAAGGCGGCTTCTGTGAGGAGAGGCCAGAGCTGCCCGGTGCCAGACGTGGCCAGTTCCAGCCAGCTCCAACCGACCCACCACAGGGCACAGCTGAGCCTCTCAGCCAGGAAGGTGGTGCCTCAGGGAAAACAGACTTAAGTAAGGGCAAAAATGACTGACAGAGAGGAGGAGGGAACAAAAAGGAGTGAGAAACAGCCCTGCAGACACCCAGGTCGGTGAAGGCAGGGGAGGAGATGCTCCAGGTGCCAAAGCAGAGATTCCCCTGCAGCCCACGAAGACGACCATGGTGAGGCAGGCTGTCCCCCTGCAGCCCATGGAGGACCCCACACTGGAGCAGGTGGACATGTCCTGAAGGAAGCTGTTGCCCATGGAGAGCCCACTCCGGAGCAGGTTTTCTACAGCCTGTGGGAAGGACCCACACTGGAGCAGAGGAAAAGGATAAGGAGGAAGGAGCAGCAGAGAGGAGCTGTTACGGACTGACTACAACCCCTCAGTTCCCCATTCCCCTGCGCTGCCTGGGCAGGTAGAGGAGTTGGGAATGAAGGAATGAAGTTGAGCCTAGGAAGAAGAGGGATGGCTGGCAGGAGGTGGTTCAGCTTTTGTCTTTGTTTCTCACCATCCTACTCTATTTTGAATTGGCAATAAATTAATTTTCTTCAAGCCTGTTTCACCTGTGACAGTAATTGCTAAGTGATCTCTGTCTTTATCTCCATCCACAGGCTTTTGCATCTTACTTTACCCGTCTGTCCTGAGGGAAGAGGAGTGACTGAGCAGTGGGTGGGCATCTGGCAGCCAGCCAAGGTCAACCCACCGCACCAATATATGTGCTTATCCTTAGTACCAGTTTTCTTGAAATCATAATCCATCTGTATGACCTACCTGAACCAGTTCTTAGCTGCTTTCATCTGCTATATACATAGAACAACTAAGATTTTTCTAATATCTTCCCACTGCAGAGAATAAGTAATAGCAATTTTGAATTGTAATGGACATCTAATTTTGAAATAATGTGATAGAAAGCATTATTCAGGGTTACAGGCTACATTTTTACTTCATGTAAATGGCTCAAAGCACCCATCATTTAACTTCTTACAGAATGTATATGTATGCCTAGTATACTTGGAGGAGCCACTTACTTTAAATCTATCTTTTCTTGAATTCCTTCTCCATTATGGAAATTATGTTGAACAGTCAGTTTAGACAAGTTAGCCATGCCTAAATATTCATTTAGCTCCTTTTAGCTCAGACTGGCACAGAACATTATGATAAGGACCAAATCTTATTTCACATGCACAAGTCTAGTCAGAGACCCGTTTCATCTCTAATTACCATTTTTAATGTCTCAGTAATCCTTTACACCAAGTGCTTTCTGGCTTTTACCCTGCCATAATCTGGTCAGCATTTTCCTCTGAGCATTCCTTGTGCTTGTGGATGCACAAGACAACCATATTCCCTACTCAAAGACAGAAGAGACAGGGAGGACATCCTAGACAGCTTCTAGGTACGTGTGCGTGCACACACACATCAAGCCACAGAAAATGCTTGTGCAGAATGTTGCTGTAGTTAGAAAAGCCAAACTGCAGAAGGGGAATGAACTTATGTCTACGTCACGTGTGGAATTTGTTTCCTTCACTTATTAAATTTCTGCTTTGAAGCCAAGTTTCCTTCCAATGCATTCCTAATATTTTATTCCTTAATCTAGCAGGACAGCAGGAATAGGAAGATCTTTTCAAGCTTCAATTTAACTGATTCATTTAATCGTAAACAAATTTCTAAGAGGTATGTAGTTTTTTTTGAAGTGTCAATAATGTGACAGAAAATGGAGGAAGTGCTCTTGGACAGCATGTATCAAGCTTGTAACAACATTTAGTTCAGATTTACAGAGTAGGTGTTTTCTACCAATGGCTGTTTGGATTTCCAAAACAACGATTGTAGGCATAATACGAGCTTCCAGTGAGGATCAAAATCATTGCTCATTGAAGAAATGGATTCAAAACAATAAGGTATTATGGCAATTCCTTAATAACCTTGTAGAAGTGGCTGTGCATATGTATGTTCCTGATAGACACACACTCCCGCCAAGCAGGCAAAGAACAAAGAGAAGATCAGCATGACAGCCTGCAGTCTATTTCAAATCAACATTCTAGAAGTGTAGTGAAAACCTCTGAAAAACAGTCAATTGCAATAAGCATTCAGCACAGGAATTGTTGCATGGTCACTCTTTCTTTTGTTGGTCCTTTTCAACCACAACAGTTTCTGTTTAGAAAATCTTCCACTTAATTATAGTTACATCAAGTGTGCAGTATGTGGGACCTGTATCCTAACTTTCTTCTTCAAATGAAACCGTAAGCCAAGGAAAGCCTTTCTAGTGTTTGTCAGCCTTAAGAAGCCTTCTCAGTTTCTAGAGCATACCTGATAACTATTGACATTTCTTTGGAAAAAAGGTAGAAGTTCCTCATAGTTCTCATTCAGCACTTTGGTGGTTGTAAATAACTAAGAACACCAGTAGTTTGTTTTCTTTCCAAAACCTTTATTCAATTCTCTTCCCACATCGGATGAAGTGTCCATCCTTTGCATTTTGATTTAGCTGAGGTGTTGTAAGAAACACTTGACTTCAAGCCAAAAGTTCTGTCTATACCTCATCAATTCTTCAAATCAAATTTCTTAATTCTTCTCAAGAGCAATTTTTATTAATATGTCCATCTCCAACTCTCATGTCTCCAGTTAGCCACATTAGAGATTTTAACTCAATTAGCATTTGCCAATAATTAGTTCAGCCTTTCCCCCATTGCTGAATTTGCAGAAACTGTTTGGTCCAAAAGGACTGCAACTTCTAAAATACTTGAGATGCAATTACTACCCAAGGAGAAAAAAATAAAATTCAGTTTCAGAGACCATCCAACCAGATTTCTCAGATTGTGTCAATATGTTTCTCCTTGCACAATGTTCAGAGCTGCTTCGAACTGCACACATTTTTGACTGCTCAGCAATTGGCACATCACCCAAGGCCACTGACACTCAAATACACAGCTCATCACCAACGTATCTCAGAAAACACAGAAAAAAACTGTTTCACTAATGAGACTGGTACATTCTACACAGACAACCAGTAAGTGCAAAGACATTCTGTATTTTAAGTCTCACTATCATTCATTTGGTGAGTACTAGGACCATTTTGACAACAACAACTCTCTAAAAAACAAAGGACTCCAGTGCATATAAACACAGTTACAGGTTCCAAAAGGGATAGGCTACATTCACAAAGAATGCAAGAGAAAAGTAGTTTCTAAAAATATTTCTCTGCTTTCAAAATATGGCATGACAGAAAAAGAGGAACCAGCACTGTCAGTATCACTCCCTATGAGGGAGCAGGAAGACAGAAGAAATATTTCACAACCATTAGAGAAGCTCATTACAGCTGGGGGTTGAGCTGTATCCCTGACTTCTCCTCTGCTCTCTTTTGTGGAGCTATATTGAAATGACAGCCCTATAGTTGCATTCTCTACAGCACGAAATTCACATTTCACCTGATTTCAAACTAGATCTCTGCACTATGACATCCCATTTCTTAGCATCCCATCATGATTACAGGGCAAATAACTTATATTGCCTTGCAATCTCACATACCATGATAGGTTTCCATTACACCTACCTCTCTCCTCCCAAGGTGAGCTGCTCACCTTTATCATTCACCATAGGCCCAGAATAGCAATACTACTTACTAAACATATTAACATACAGGCCTGTGTATGAACTGGTGCAAAGAACATGACTGCTACTCAGACGCCACTAACAATTTCTGTTTGCAAGATACTCTTCTTCCAGGGCTTGCAATTACTGTGTTGCTAAAGTGACCCCAAACAGCTGCTTCCCAATCGATTTTCCATACATTCACACAAATATAGCACCAGCAGAAAGGAAGGGTCACAAAGGACCTACGGTATGTCTGCCTCTCTCCATAGCTATGGCTGTAACTATAGGCTAGAGGAGCCCAAACTAGGTAGCTAACATGAACACAGGCAGACATACAGTGGACAGCAGTGGACACTGCTGTGCCTGCATGGTAGACATCTTGCAGAGCCCCTGCCTTTGTTGTACTGCACTGTCTCATACTCTGCCGACTCCCAAGTAGTGCAGCATCTGCAGTTCCTTTACTTACATACATGTTGCCATCTCAGAATACTTCTTCCAGGCAGCAATTCTGAATAGCTTAATGGTCTTGATCTCAGACTTTGGCTTTGGGAAAATAAAACTATGTGATGACTGCCTAGAAGTTGCTTCCCCATGAATAGCTTACCCATAGTTTCCTGGAAGGCACTCTAGACAGATGGTATTTTTGAAATATTTCTGTCTATTTTCTTGAGCATCTCTTTTGATTTCATTTCACACATGCAGCCAGCCAGAATATAATTAAGGAGTTAAACTAAGGTACACTGGGTATCTCCCTCCCTCTCATCTCTAAATACTTTCTGAATATGGAAGTAATAGTCATTTCTTCCCTGTTTATGGATTGCCTTTTGGAAAGCAAGAAGCTTGCTTTTGTATGTAAATTTCATTTTTGAACTTTTAACCCAATTTAAGATCTATACTTTCTCATACATACCTTCTCAAAAATTTGAGATAAGAGAATGGCAGATCCAATCCATGAGCAGGCAAATATTACCCACATGATTAGCTTCAGGTTTCCCAATACACATGGAAACATGCAGGGAACCCTATCCATGCCTAATCCTACAAACGTAAGTAAATCTTGTCCTGAACAGTGAATTTACACGAAAGCCAAAAGAAATCCCACACTTCTCAAAGCTCTTCTCCAGTAAAGCATTATTCCCCCAACCAACCCCCACTAAGTTATGTGGGGCAAAGAGTAACTACTGTCTACCACAAAGTAGTAACAGAAGGCAACTAAGTCATGAGAATTTGAGATACCTAACAAACATCCACTGAAACAGTGCCTTAAATTAGAGTGAGTCAGTGACTGAATAAGATTCATATATGCTAACCCATCTGCAGGAAAGAAAAAGCAATTTTTCAACCAACCCTGTAGTCACACAGCTCAGACAGCCACTGTCAAAAAATAGTTTCTCTAGAGAACTGAAGTAGTAGTTGAAATAGCATAGTAAATAGTTGCTCTGGATGAACCACTGAATTCAACATTAGTCATTGCCTAGGACCAATCCAAGTGCCCCTTTTCCTAGTTGTGAACAGCTGTTTGAAGAAACAGAAAAAAGTTTATGCTTCCTTAACCCTTCTACTGCAGTAACCTCATGAAATAAGGAAAACAGTTATAAAGTCAGAGCATGCTGTGATTTTTAGGTATGACTGATCTTACCTTGAGGGCAGGACAATTGCACACATGTAATTTAGTATCTAAATACAGGAAAGCTCATTCCTCTGTCCTGGAAAAATCTTTATCTTGCCAGAGGGTGAGAGAAACAGCAGTAAAGTATCTGGAAGTAAGAAAATCCACCTACAGCAAGGTACTCCATCTCATAACAGCAGCGTGTTTTGTCAGTGAATTATGAAAAAGGCAGAAGAGAAAATTTCCCTGGGGAAAACAGCTCCTTGCAAAAGCCTTCTTACAAATATCAGAAGAGGGAAAAAAATTTTCTCTTTGAGGACTGACAATATGGAGACCACAGCTTCTTAATTTTGCCAAAGCAAATTTTAGATTAGAGCAGTAGAAATGCATCCTAATGAAGGGATAATAGAAGGAGTTGTTCCTCCTGAAAAACAAAGTCCCTAAAGGGGCAACATGGTAGAGATATACAGTATAATGAACAGCACAGAGAAAGTAGGTCAGAAACATCTATTCAACATTTCTCATGAAATTACAAGTAGACAATGCAACTGAAAGGCTACTAAATTAAAACTAGTAACAGACAAAACTTTTTATATAAAAGTTCTTGTTTATACAGTAATTACTGTGTCTAATTACAAGAAACAGAAGGCAAGTGCTTAGTAAAACTGCCAGAAAAAACAGGATATTTGCAGGGGTACTCAACACCATTAGAAACAATATTTAAAATATGAACTATTTTGAAAGGGCACAAACCCACAGGCTCTAGGTGATATCCATTACCCTGTAATCGAGAGGAGCCCTTCCCCATTGGCAGGTTCTCTGGCTCCCAAGAAGCTCTTTTCACACCTCCCACTGAAACAGACCCTAGCCTCTTGGAAATGAATCACTCCTCCAATTAAAAATGTGGTTTCCATATTCTTAAAAGAAAGGCTACATGATCCATCTGTAAGAGGTAATTTTCCATTTTACAGTTTTGTTGTGTGCAAAAAAGAAAAAGCTCATTTGCTTTTAAGCATGGCTGAAATACTGGTAGTTCTATTCCAGCCCAATTTACAGTCATTAATAGTATTATCAGTAATGCAAAACTTTGTCACATGCATATTCTACCTCAACTTCTCAATTTCCATTTCTTGTCAGCACACATAGGTAGAGAATTTGATTTTGTTTTTTCTTTGTGGCTATTGTGAGAGAAAAAATCTAATAATTATCTAACTATAGATTATTAAATTGGAGGGGTGGGGTGTTAGGTGTCACAACCAAAACGAGTAACTGGCCATTCCATTTATCTTCATTTAATGGAAAATGTACATTAATCATATACATAGGTATGGCAATCTAACTTGCAATGTAGTTTCATTAATAGTTTTCTGAACTTGCAGGGAAGCTAAGAAACACAGAATAAACACAGCTGTACAAGTCAATCCTCCTAAGCTTTCAGCCTTATACTCTTGACATTTTGGACACAAATGCAAGCATTTAGTGTTTTCTACATGTTTGCATTTAGAAGTGAAGCAGTCTGTCCATAAAACACTGATGGATGATTAATTTCCTGAACTCCTGCTAAGTCCTGCTTGATCTTTCGCCATTGTGGTTGATTTAAAGCAATTTACTGCTCTTCCAATACCCAAACCCTTAGCCCAGGAATAGCACACAAGGGAGTTATGGCCAACAGTTTAAAACTGATCAGAGACAAGACTTTACTTACCTACAGGAAGTTAATAGGAAGGGATTGTTGCAAATGGTCAAGATAAGCTCATTGTATCAAACAGAATAAGCTGAACAACAGTTGAAAGATATTCAACTGAGCAGCAGAAATGTTGTAAAAAAAAGATAAATTACTTTGGGAGAGTTATGTGCTGAGATTCATTTATTATACATTACACTAAGTTTTAAACAGTTATCATTTTCATAAAACCCAGAATTACATATTTCAAGTGACACAACTCAAAGTGTTCACTGGCAAAGTTTGAAATAAACCAGAAATAACCCAGAAAACTACCTCCTCAATACATTTTACCATACATTATACTACAGTCCAGTTTGTATTAGCCACTGTTGTCATGGTTATCAGTCCCATCAGATTTCATAAGCAAGTTTCTCATTTCCTATCTCCCCACACACCATGAATAATACCAGCTGTCTATTCCACAGAGTTCATACCTTACATTTTTATTGCCTGGCTTGGTCTTTGTCACCTTGCAAAGTATTTTTGTATGTTTGTTTTTAAAACATTAAACATGCCCAATGTCATGAGAAATAATGCATACTAGAACAGCTGCATTCAAAAACAGACACTCAGGAAAAACTGTAGAGGAAGTAAAAAGAAAATTCTGTTCTCACTCAAAAGTTTCATCCTCGTAGACACTGGCTCTGTAGTTCCTACAGCATAAATAGTATAAATAGCCCTATAGTTCCCAGGTCACTTAATCATTCAGAAAATTTGCTATCTTGGGAAGTGTCATTGAGAATATTTCTCATTACTGCAGAATTCAGTTTCAATTTGCTCAGTTTGCCATGGGGACTCCATGCAGTTGGTAGAGAATTGGAACAATATGGCCTCTAAAACAACCGACCACTGCTGTTTGGGGGACCTGAAATTGTCTAGCTTGTTTGCAGGAGGGAGAAATTTCTTTTTTTTGAGAGCATTTTGATAACTCTGGATAGAGATACTGGAATTAAGTCTCATTCAACAGGATAGTAGGGCCCCTAAACCTAAAATACATAAAAAACACAACTGAAAGCAGTTCTTCAAAATACACACTACTACCCAACAACTCCACATTTGACCTATTCCACCTTGTCCTATGCAAACCATAGGAACAGCAGGGATATGCTACTGCTAGAACTGCATGCAAAGAAAGGCACAGCAGGATGTCACTTGTATGGTTGTAGACTGGATTTTGGCATTTTATACTTTCCCTAAAATGCATGGAATGGAGTCTGTCTTATCACCTGTAAGTCAGATTTCCTTTCTAATCAATGAAAACAGGCCCTTCTCTAAAGTGGTCTGCTTCATCTCCAAGTAAATATCTTAATGTCCTACCTGCACTTGTCCTTAGTAATGTGTTTCTCAAGGTAATTTATTCATGCATCAAAGCCTTTAGATGATTATTTCCTTAAGCTGTACATTACATCAAGACTTGAGTAGCCACACACTTCCTACCAAGCTTGGTCACAGCTCAGACAAGACAGAGACAAGCTCAATTCCTCCAGGGAACTGAAAGCAGCAGCCGTAGTAATTGGCTAGAGGTACGACATTCAACTGCCCAACCTCTGTGAATTGTTATCAGCAATTAAAGGCATTTAGCAGTTCCCTTGCTGGAATATTTCCAACTTGCAAGTGCAGTTATTTTGTTGTGGGTTTTTTCCTGAGCTGGAAAAAAGTGAAATACTTGTGTATTTGAGAACCAGGATTTGAGATGGCAACAAGCTTTAACTAATCCATCTCAACTTTCTGCTACTGTTTATAGCCTTTGATCTTTGTTTTTTCCTTGTGTGCAGAGTGTGTGAATGCAAACGTAAACCTAAGTTAAAGTTGTTGTATGCTAAGTGATTGCTTAATCATACATACATTTGAAAGAAATGTTGAGCTTCAGCATAAGCTTAATGGGAAGGAAATAGAGTGAAGTTTCACCCAGGAAAGACGTACAGAAACAAAGTCAAAAAAACAGTGGATGAGATGATGTGTTACTTTCAAAGAGCTCTAGTCTGCTAAGTCACTTTCATTTTTTAATTAAGTTTGGCAGCTTTTGAAAAAGTGTATCCCAATTCATATACTTTGAATGAAATCAGGTGTCTTTCCTTTTAGTGTTTCCTTCCATTCTTGATATCATTTTTCTTTGGATTACGACATTGCAAAAGATTCAATGTTTTCTTCAACTCTTACTCAATGTCCTAGAAACTGCTCAGTAATAAAACCTGAAAATATCTTCCTTCCAAGAAGAACATCTGACACAACAATTCATCAGAAATCACCAAGGGGTAATGGTAATATTTCCCTTCATATACACACTCAACTCATTATCACCACCAGACATTGTTTGATGTTACAAAGACGACAATAGATCTCTAAGACCACACCATAAAAAAACCACACACAATTTCTGCAATTCAAGAAGTTATCTTAATATTCTACAGGAATTCAGTATGTTATAAACCCAAGTAAGTGTTTATCTAAAAGGTAAGTCCAGCATTTGAAACCAAATCCTTCCTAGGAAAAAGACATTTCTCATTTTCAAAGGAAAAAACAAAACCCAAATGGCTAGGTATGGTACCCTTTATTTGTAAGCAAGTAGCACATGAAGAGTCTTTAAAGTACAAAGCACAGGAAAATAATGCGATATCCTTTTTCCTAATCTGATTAAAAATTTAAGTATGGAAGCTATATTAGGAATTCTACTGATATCAACCTACTGACATCCTGACCTACGTAACTCACTTGAAAAACTAAAATTCTGCTGATCATCATAAATTTCTTACAGAAATAAGGAAATGGCTCCCAATACAGCTAAAGGTAAATTTAATTGTGAGATGTCCTTTACTGTTCTTATCACTTGACAATTACTGCTGCTCTTTATTTCAGGCATGAATAGTCCAAATATCAATCTATTTAAATTTAGTCAAAACCTTTGACTTTTTTCAAAGTGTTATGAAATCATGATTCAAGAATTGCTTTGTTTGAAGAATAAAACCAAGCACGACAAAAACCAGGGGGAGTTTGTTAGACAGTTTAAGTATCATCACCTGAAGTTACGTAGTCTTTAAAATAATCTCTCATTCCATCCTTTATTTCATTCTGCTTTTCCTAGCAGAAGCAGGCTTAGAGAGTGGAGATACACCTTTGAACTGTACATTTATAACTTCTACATGCTGACTTATATCTAGTGAAATTTTTAAACATTTAGTAGCACACCATACAACAACAATGAACTATTCTCCTCTCCCTCCTTGCTTTCTTCAGGCACAAGTGCCTGATTTCATAGCCTGCATAAAATGTGTTTGTTTTAACATGAATAAACACTCAGTCACTGTTCAGTTGGACTTAGCCAAAAACCCTCAGCCCTTTTGCTTAAACAGCTGTTTTGACTTAGTGGAGCCAAGGAAAGTGAGTATTTCCCAACCTTTGTCCACCATGTGAGGAGGTACAGATCTGTCACTCAGCCAAATCACGGACACTATTAGTTAGATCAAATTCAGAGGCGTACATTCGCCCCAGCTCCACTTCTTATGGAGGACTCAGGAAAGAGACAGAAAAGCAAAAGCTATTGAGCAGTGAGAAAATGGTCTACACCTCTTCCTCACATTCAAGGGTACCACAGAAACATGGAGGCTGGCAGTGAAGACTGACTACGTCAGGCAGAATGTATTCAGCTAATAAATTTAAATGGGTTTTACCTGTGATGTAAGTGGCCACATTAATAATTCCCCCCCACCCCCATTCATCAAACATTGATCAATAACAGCTTCAAATAAGAAAGAAAATCCCCAGTTCTATGCAAAGCAGCATCAACATCCATGCTCAATCCTTTTAAAAAACCAGAAAGCATTAGGGCCATAAATTTTTATCATAAAAGGGTAAGTTTACTACAGGAGAAGCTCAAGTTAATGGAACTGTGCCTGTATATAGCAGCCAAGAGGTTGACCCCAATTAACTCTGCTACTTCAAAATATGTCTTTAGAAAAAACAATTACCATGTAAATACAATGACTTCTTGTTATCAACATACAGCTGGGGTCTACTCACGGCAATCATTTCAATATTATACACTCCCTAGGTAAACATTAATATGGTTTATTTTATGCAGTGATCTGCACTCTGTAAGTACTTTTGACAGATAACAGCTCCTCCCTGTGAGCCAGGCTCCGTGGCATCATGAGAAATCTCCTCCTGTTGTTCTGACCAAAATAATTCAATTTCTTCTGAGCAAAAGTGAAATTAAAGCCTTACACCGGAGCAACTGAAGTATACTTAAAGCAGGTCTGTACTGAAAGTTATTCACTCTTTTTTTACTCCTTCCATTATGCCCAAGTATCTTATACTCTAAAATTAATAAAAACAGAGAAAGCCTTTGACTTAGCAGTTCATCTCCAAAGAATTACAACCGATCTTGGGAATACAACATATTTTACCAAATCTAATTTGCTTTTTAATTAATTATTATGCTAACAAGTTATCACATTTCATTTTTTCTTGGAGGTATGTTGTTTCCAGCTATTCCAAAAACAACCAGAGCACACCATAGATGTGAGTGCATACAGTTAAACAAACTTAATATCAGCACAAATTTTCTTTACTTCTATGTTGTACAAGTGGAAAAGAACAGAACTAACAGGTATCAAACGCTGCTTACTATTTTGATTGTTTAGCAAGCACAGCTACTTTCACACACAATTACATATCAAAACTTTGTTCTACACATTATTTACACTTTCTCTCAACCATGACATCCTGTAACTCGGAAACTCCCTTTTACAGAAAAATATACAAAGAGAGTTTAATTTATTACTTTCCTCTGAACTTTAATAAAGATATTTAAGTATTTTAAAGGAGTAAAAAAATACACACACTAGACATCAATTAATTTTCTGAAGTATCTTCAAATATTTCACAGATGTAAGAATGTAATTTTCTTCCTAGGCTTAACAAATGACCATACAAAGAGGTTTGGTGATTTGCTGCATGTCATAAAACAAAACTGAGGAACAGATAGCAATAGAACACAGTTTCCTTATTCCCAGCCCAGGCCCTATAGAATGTATTATGTATTGCATAATTACTATGGCTTAAACTATACTGCAAGAAATTTGTGGCTGACAGCAGCCAGAAGGTAATTAAAGGACATAAGAACAACGCAAATCCCACAGTTGAAGTCCTTAAAATACTTTTTTTAATCCCTAAAGGAATTTATTTGGGTTTTGTTAAAATTAGAGGCAACTAGAGTTTTTGTCTCCATTAAATATTGAAACAAGAAGCCTGTGGTAAGGACTTTAAGGTTTAAATATTAATTTTACATTATCTGAATCTGTACTTGGTCTACAATTATCAGGAACCCCAGAGCAACTATAAGTATCTCCCCCAAATCTGTCCTGTACAAACATCTTCTGTTTGTAAAGGGGAAAGATTTCAAACCATTCCAAAACCTGCATGTTAAATATTGTACGGATACTTAGACACATGCACACCAACCCCCTTCCTTCCTGGGCCTTTGTTTCAGCTACAATGATATCTGACAGGATCCTGCCCAAGCCTTTTCCTCAGACCTGTCCTTTAGGAGCTCTGGGAACAGATATTTAGAGAAGTCATGCTCTTCTTAGCCCATCACCCAGCACAGACAGTAAGGACTCTGGAAGGAGCAAGTTGGTCAGGGCAGTCTTGAGAGCCAACTAGCATCAGCTAAAGCAGAACTGAAGAAAGCATCTGTCCCATGGCATCTTCTGCACTGTGATTCCTGGGCTGCAGCATTGACTGAAAACATTATGGTAAGGATAAAGAGAGATACTCCCTCCCCCCAACAAGAAAAATTTTTTTTTAAAAATCATTGTTTAGTTATGGAAAATGCTTGTTCCCTTCTGCATCTGATGCTACAAAGGAGATCATCTTTACTGTACTAACATTATATTATTTGCTGAGTGTGCCATCAGAAAAAAGTGTATTGAAATTTGTCAGTGACTGAGGCAAGAAATTTGGTCTTTAGTTCCTTCTATGTAATCAAGGATACTAGATGTTCAGTGATGCATATGTCACCTTCCAAGGACATGCTCAAAGCCTGAGGACAAGACTGTGTGGTGAGAGGTAAACTTGGTACCCCTGTGTGCCTGATGACCACCTCTTAGGACCAAGCCCAGACAAATGTGACTTCAGAGGGGTTCTGTATCTCTGCTGTGGAAGATATCACCATGTGCCACAGACCAATATTTACAGTTTGGCAAACTTACCTACAGTTGTAAAGGGCATTAATTTCTACATAATAATGTGACTATTCCACAATTACTTAAATCTTTCAGTTGTGCCTCACATGTCCTTTTACTTAGTTATAAATTCAGTAGCTCATTACTGTGGCAAAGTTAAGATACCTGACCTGGAACATTTTAAACTTAAAGGTTCCTAGTTTAAGCAAGTTCCCCTTAGTTTTACTCCTATAAATTCAGTTAAGAGACACACAAACCCACTCAAATAAACAAAGCCCATAACATGAAGTGACCCAAGAAAATGCACTGAATGCTCTACTGGACATGGTGCAGCCTCATCCAAAAGGACTACAGCTTCTCTTTCGTCATTCATTTCTATAACTTCAGGAAAAACAGGTAGCCAGAGTCACCAAAGCAGAAATCCTTATTCTATTTGACAAGTACAACAGAAATTCAGTGTAAAAACATCGTTACACAAACTCTCTCATTGTAAAGATTACACATTGTAAAGACTTACACAAAAAGTGCTTAAGCAAGAGGTTTAAGGTTACCTTCACATACCATTACTTTTGCTGCAATTGAACCAGTTCAAGTGTGCACATAAAACACATCCATTTCTGAAACAATATAGTGGAAAGTTAGTTTCCAGGCAACCTGGCAATTGTGGGACACTTTGGGGGGGGGTTATTTGTTTTTAATAGATGGGAAAAAATACCATAATGCTGTCCCCAAGCTTAAGTTTCATTTCAGAGTTGCTTATATTAAGCCTTAAGGCAGAGATCTGTAGTAGAACTTTTTGTAATCTTATCTTTGAATTTAACAGTGTAAGGCTTGTTACAATCAGATAAGCCTAATCACATAAGATCAGACTAAGCAGGCATAGCTACAGCAGATCACTCCTTAGTCACTTTTAATGAAATGTCTTTAAAAATATCTGGAAACAATTGAAGAAGTTCCAGAGCTTGAAATATATGATTAAGGCATTCCACAATTAATAAAATATATTTATTTTCAATTAGCACAGCATTAGTCATCTTACACAGAAGGTTCATAGCTTCAACTGTGGAAGCCTAGGAAGAGATTTATGGTCTAAATAGCACAGATTCTGAAGCAAACCTGGTCAGAGCAACACTTCAAGAGTTAAAAGTTAAACAAACACACATCTGTACAAACACATGCCTACATGATACCCTTCTACAATGAAATGACTGGCCTGGCAGACAAGGGGAGAGCAGTGGGTAGTGTCTACCTGGACTTCAGTAAGGCCTTTGACACTGTCTCCTGTAAGACTGTCCCAGAGAAGCTGATGAAGTACAGGCAGGATGAGCAGATAGTGAGGTGGTTTGAAAACTGGGTGAATGGCCAGGCCCAGAGGGTGGTGATCAGTGGCACAAAGTCTAGGTGGAGGCCAGTAACTAGCAGCGTACCCCAGGAGTCAATACTATATACAATCCTGTTCAACATGGGCAGAGTGTATATCAGCAAGTTTGCTGATGACAAAACTGGGAGGAGTGCCTGGTATGCCAGTGGGTCATGCTGCCATCCAGAGGGATCTCAGCAGGCTGGAGAAATGGGCTGACAGGAATCTCCTAAGGTTCAATCAGGGGAATTGCAAAGTCCTGCACCTGGGGAGGAACAACCCCAGGCACCAGTACATGCTGGGGGCTACCCAGCTGGAAAGCAGCTTGGCAGAAAAAGGACCTGTGGGTCCTGGTGGCCACCAAGTGGAACATGAGCCAGCAACGTGCCCTTGTGGCAAAGGAGGCCAATGGTATCCTGGGCTGCATTAGAAAAATTATTGCCAGCAGATTGAGGGTGGTAATCCTTCCCCTCTACTCAGCACTGGGGGAGGCCCCACCTGGAACACAGAACTGTATCCAGTTCTGAGCTCCTCAGTGCAAGAGACATGGACATACTGGACAGTCCAACAAAGGGTCACAAAGATGAAGGGACTGCAATGAGGAGCTAAAGAAAACTTGCAGCAAAAAGTGTTGGCAAGCAAGGTGTGGTAACTGCATGTTTTAACAGCCTTGCATAATGAAGTGCTTGTCAATATTCACTGAGCATAAAGCTTTATATGACATGTAGTAAAGGAAAGAAAATAAGAAGTCCATTGAAGTCTGACCTATGCTTGCACTTCTCTGCAGAAAGTGGCAGGGGAAAAAAATTGAAACAATAGAAGTAGTAATGTTTCTTAAAGGATATCCTATATATTTGCTGGGGTAAGTGGTTACTTTAAACATTTAAGTACTATGATTCTGGAAAAGAAGAGAGCACACACCACTTTCCTTCTAGAGTAGCTCAAAAATTTAGGACAGCTTCCATGTTTCATGAAGAAGAGTTATAGATCATTACATTGAGCACTGTCACTGTAACAGAACAATTGCTCTCTGCAAAGAATTTGGAAAAAACAGAGACTGGCATTTATTCCTCCTTAAGATAAAGGCGCTTTCATATCTTACAGAAATATTGGCACAGATTAATAAACCCAGACAGGGAAGATCTGTAACAGGGCTCATCTCTATCAGAGTTCCTCTTTCTAAAATACAAAGACTCTACTGCATTTTGTCAATCATTTGAATCATCATGGGCACAAACAAGTCCAGTACAAGAGAAATGACAGTACTATATGTACACTGATACAGCAAGAAATGCTAGACCCATTGGAAAAAAATTCACTACAACTGGTTTTGAAAACTAGCACATAGCAGTTTATTCTGTGCATGGAGAGAAATGCAGACACAGTTTAATTTTAAAAACAAATCTCAAAGCTTTTTCCAGCTTTAGAAGCAGTCATTAAAATTAACTGAGAATCCACAGTATTTTCCTGAGTCTTTGTAGCTCTCAGTAATTATTTCTTTTCACTAGCCTGCTTTTATGAGTTAGTGTTTTTGATTAACATTACATTCATTAATATCAAAAAAGCAATTTATGCAGGAAAGAAATTGTCTACTAATTACCAGAGAAGCTGCCAATCATAAATTATAATACTTTATCAAAATGACTTGTTAAAATAATATCTCTACTTGAAGTAACACTAGTAAAATTTTTCCAAAGATCCAGTTTCTACCATACATTTATTTCTATTAATTATTAAAAATAAATATCATCTTTTACTAAAATAGTTACATGTGTTTTTATGGTAAAAAGCCAAGTTCTCCCCTCTTTTTCTCTAGTTTAGGTAAAGTCAAGTATCTTCACTAGTATCACTTCAGATTCACAAATCATTAATACAGAACAAAATTCACTCCATTATGTCCACTTCCAAATTCATTTAGACTAGCTGAAAATTGTAACAGTGGCTTGCACTATGAGAAACATGGAAAGGTGACTACTTCTTACCAGAGTGAGATGGCCCATGGTAAGTCTTGATTCGTCACGTGCCAGACTGCCATGAGGCTTGACCAGGGCATTAACCTACTAAATTCCTACCCACCCCAGTATAGCAATCTTCCAACATTTACATTGCGTGACACCCCCCCCCCCCAGCCTATATACACATTTATTAGATTGTATAGTCAAGTATGCAATGGAGGTTAATTTAGAATTAATTTCATGTAGCTTATACAAGTGCTTTGACAGCAAATTCAAAGCATTCTCAAGTTCAAGTCTTAAGTTCTCTCACGTCATAACTCAGATTGTTTATTTTTCTAAACTTTTTCTCAGCAGTTACCTGGTGCAGCCTCAGGCCAGACTATCCACGCTGACATTTGTCGATGGACAGAACTGAGGCAGCTCTCAGAGTATGCTTTACACCAATCTGCTAATGTTTTGTGACTGCAGGTACAAGGAACTTGTATGTAAGATGTGTGGTCAGTTTAAGGTGTACACATTGGGTGTGGATGAGGGTGGAGATCTCTAGACTGCAATAGAGACCATTATTTTATTACAATAGAACCTAAAGTCCTCAGGACTCAAGCATGCTAGATACTAAATATATTTAATGATAGCTTTTAAGCCACTGCTATTGATGTCCTGCGGGAACTTTAAAAACTATTACATGAAAATAATATGCTATATTTGAGTTAATAATTTGAAGCCTTCCCCATACTTTTTGAATCAAAAGGTATTTCACATGCTTGTCTTGGTACAAGCAGGTATTAGGAAGAACTGCCTTTGCAGCTGCTTTCCATCACCTTCCAAGCTGGTACCAAGAGGGGCCTGAGGGAAGACAGGCACACGTGTACCTCGGCGCTTGCCAGGCAAGACTGAACAGAAGCCACAGGAGTATGTCGGCATCAGACCTGAGCTCTTGTACATGCACCAGAGTGGTGAGCGCATGTGAACAAAAAACCCAAACAAGTTAGCACAAGGAGTCCTGGACAGGCATCTGCCTGTTAATCATCAGTCTGTTTTCACTTCCCCTCCTGCAGCTCCTGCCTGAGATGCTTCCACTTTCACAACTCCAAGCTTTGACTTCCCCAAATCAGTCCTGTTTACTCTTGTCACTAACTCTCTCTGCAGTGACCTACTGCAAGGCATGCAAGAAGAACCTGAGAGCTGGACACAAGGACATTAGTTGGGGATTAACTGAGGAAGAGGTTACAAAAGGGCTGAGCACACCTGCTCAGCTCAGGCTGCAAAGGGCAATGGCAGCCCAGGACATCAGCAGTACACGAAGTGCCTGCGCAGAGAACAAACCAGAGCACCTGTATTCCCAGTCAGTCAGTGCCAGCTGAACAGACTGGATGTTACTTCCCTCTGTGAAAAGGGGGAAATAACATCTCATCTCCACTGCCCAGTACTTTGAGATAGCTAATAAAGAGGCTGCTGCTAAACCACAGACAACAGGTGATGTTACCAATTCATTTATCTTCCCACATTCATGGGCTGAAGCAGACTTTGACAACAGCCAAAGGCAGAGAGCTCCCCTATACCCCTTCTTCACATATCCTCCTTCTATTGCCTCCAAGTCTCCCCTCTCAAATACTTCCCTTGACAGTTTCAAGCTTCTACTCCTAAACGTCTGCTCTCTGGCTTCATCTTACCAAATTCAGGTTTTTCCACCACTTTTCCCTTCTAGTCTGTTCCCACTTTGTATCTCCAAACTATGTGCAGAGTACAACTAACAAGTCATGGATGTAGCTAATGAGGAAGTTTCAATGGAGGTGAAACACCTGAACTTGAATAGTGGTGGACTTCAAGGTCTCCTTTTATTTGATACATCACCATCAGAAATAACTGTTAACTATAAGAAATAACCATTGAGTGTGGCTCAAAACCAACAGACCTTTTGCTTTCCTAGAACTACAGGGAACATCTCTAATTTTCAAGTCAATTGGGAGAGCTAACAGGTTGTCCATATAAACCCTGAAGGACACAGAGAATCCAGTGCTATCTGGAACACAGAATAGTGTTGACACCTTAACATGAGAAAAATGAGCAATTAAAAAAGAAATTTGAATATTTAAGGCAAACTATTAATCTTATAAAAGCAGCTGTTTCTACAGAAGATATATACATGCTAGAGTCCAAAAAGTAGGTTTTTTAGATTTACTGTGCCAACTCTAGGAATAATGAAAGTATTGTCGTCAGAAAAAAATATTCTGGTCTTGCTGAAAATGTTAATCCCAATCCTGCATTACAGATACTACCAAAATCTTCATGTCAACCAGAAATATCAATAGGAAGTAAAAGCATTTCAGAAATACCTTAGGATAACTGCACATTTTTGAAGAAACTCCAATTTTACCTTGTCCATTTCCCCTTCCTTTCCGCTTGCTCCTCTCCCAGCAGCTGACAAGCTTCTAGTCTGATTGACAGAAATGGGTAATCAGAGTTTGGTTTTGTTTAGGTACTTCATCTCTGTCTGTCATGAAGTCTGCTTTTGATAACAAGGCCTTTCTGGTTCCAAACCTTAAAGAAGCTTAAATACTGACCCAAAAGAAGTGATTTGACAGCACCATTTCCTTTTTTTGCAGCAAGTATTTTCAAACACCTCTCATCAGCCCTCATTCCCCCCCAACAAATTGTTGGCCATTCACACTGAATACAGTTTGTCACAGCAAACTAATGCAATGATGATTTATTCATGCATTTAAGACTCTACTGGGCACAACAGCTTGAGAACTAAGACCACTCTCTCCAGACTACACAAAAATTATCAATAGCTCATGTATGGCATGTTCACATCATGTTTAATGTGGCATAACAAAGTCAACTGTCAAACCTTTAAGCCAGAATAAGTCTAACTCTTTCTCCAGTGGCAATCTCTGGAGAATAGCAAAGAGAATATTGATCCTGTTTCTTCTTTCAATAACCTAGCAAGGTAGGGCAAACAAATGGTCAGTTCTGAACCCAACTGTTACTACACCTAACTGCTTTTGACATTGACAGCATCCCCCGTCCACATGCCTAAGACTGAAAAGGTTAAAAGAAAATAAGACAAAACTATGTGTTGCATCACAGAATTTCCGGTTTTCTGCATTTATTTTGAGAAATAAGGCCCTAAATTTTAGCCACAAAAAACATAACTGGGCTTTATGTTGATTACTTAGAAGTACAAATTGGAAACAAAATACTAATTTTTCCTCATCACATTCTTAAACTCTTCCTAGCAGACATGTCAAAATCTACCCAGGCTAAAGCCCAGATATGCAAGCACACAGCCAGTTAAAAAAAGAAAGTAAATAACTAAATCTCTGGAGAACTTGGATGCATGCTCTAACAACTCTCTCTTTAGGGTGTATCAAGAAAAGCAGTTATTTGTGATCTTAATCCCGATACTACTACTTCAAACTTGCAGTGGCACATTGCTGGCATGTAGCAATCCATTACTTGGTGACACAGTCTGTACACCATTGTGAACAAAAAAGTAATCTCCATTTGACACTAAAAACCAGCTGACAGCATGTGATTTGCACAAGACACTAACAGCAAATGGTTCAGAGAGGTAATGTTTTCCTTAACTGATCTTTATAATATACAATATTTTGCCACTTGGGAAGTAGAAACTTTATAAACAGGACACAACACCAGAAATCTTCCCCTATATCAGATGACACCAAGCCAGACTTCCCCCCCCCCCCCCCCACCTAACTCTGAATGCTCAGAAGCAACTAGCTTTAAAAAGAAAACTGTTTCCATGTGCATTGTTTAATTTCATTGTCTTTCTAATATCCTGAAAGCAGAATACTAGGCACTAATTGGTAGAAGTTGGACTGTTTTGTATTTTGTTTCAGGGATCTTGTGGTTTGTTGGGTTTTTTTTAAAAAAAAAAACCAACAAAGACTTATCTTGTGCTGTGGGCTTGTTCTGTGGTAGATTCTTTTACAAAGCAGAGGAGGAAAAGAAAGAAGTGAGTGAAAGAACACTGGCTCTAAAGTACATCTTTGGTACCCAATAGATGAAAATCAAGAGAGAACATAAATATTTACTGTAGAAAGCTTAAGAGTGGGAGCTCAAGTATTCCACTTCTGTTAAATAAATTATCAAAAACAGTAAGCTATTCTTAAAGAATTCTTGATGTTTCTGTTGAAGCCTCTGTAGCATGACAGGATAGAGGAAGTTAAGTTTCTTGACAACTTACACTGTCTCACCTTTAACTGGGAATCCGCTAGGATGTCTGTCGTGGTTTAACCCCAGCCAGCAACTAAGCACCATACAACCACTTGCTCACTCCCCCCACCCAGTGGGATGGGGGAGAGAGTTGGAAAAAAGTAAGACTCATGGGTTGAGATAAAGACAGTTTAATAGGACAGAAAAGGAAGAAGATAATAAAAATGGTAATAATAATACTATTACTAAAAGAATTAGAATATACAAAACAAATGATGCACAACGCAATTGCTCACCACTTGCCGACCAATGCCCAGTCAGTTCCCAAGCAGCGGTCCCTGGCCAGCTTTATATACTGGACATGATGTCATATGGTATGGAATATTTCTTTGGCCGGTTTGGGTCAGCTGTCCCAGCTGCATCCCCTCTCAACTTCTTGTGCACCCCCAGCCTCCTCACTGGCAGGGCATGAGAAGCTGAAGAGTCCTTGACTTAGTGTAAACATCACTTAGCAACACCTAAAACATCAGTGTGTTATCAACATTATTCTCACACTAAATCCAGAACACTGCACTATACCAGCTACCAGAAAGAAAATTAACTCTATCCCAGCCAAAACCAGGACAATGTCAGAGGGAAACCTTGGGACCTCCAAACACTATAGGGGCAATCCAGCAAGCGTCTAAACCCCACATCTACATGGAACTCATGCAGGCCCCCCTACACATCTCAGTGCATTCTGCACAACTACATCCTGATGCCAGATCCCATCGTCCTAACACAACAGATACTTTTTCAAGTGCTGGAACATGTAAGCGTTCAAACCTCTTAACAGACTCTGTGTCTCACAGGCCAAAGTTCCCACTTCAGCATTGCCAAGTCACTGTAAGCTGTCTAACAAGCAATAGAGCCAGCTAACATCACACTTGTCCAGCCAATGTTGCAAGTATGTGCACAGATGACTACATTTAGATCAAATCCATAGCCAGCACCTGCTCAGCCTACTTTCTTCTCCTGCCCAAACAACCAGCAGAAGACGGTCCAGGTAGTCAAGCACCCTTTTGAAAGGTGTCATTTCTTGCAGGTATTGCAGAATGCAATGGAAGCGAACACCAAAATAAAAGTGAGCATTCTTCAGCCACCTGCACAGCTTCTGCAGGACCTCCCTATTCCATCCTATTCACTCAGGCAGACAAAGCCTATGCAAACACCAAATGCATAACTGGTGTCCAGAGACAGACAGGTGGTGAAAGCTGAAAAGCTGAGACCCTCTTTTACTATGAGGTGATGGTGAATTACACTAAGCAACACTTGTGTATATGGAAGGCAGTGCCAGGTACAGATGCATGCTGAGCAGCATGGTACCACTGGGCATTTGCAGAGATGCAAAGTGGCTTCACACAACTGCTACGAGCACTCGCTGCAACATGGGTACTGTCAACATGGGCTGGAAGTGTGCCATGGCCTCGTGGACTCAGGGCAGTCTTCAGACGCAAGAGAAAAAAAGCAGGAGACAAATTTTTTTGTCCACATGATTAATGCATTTTTAAAAGTACAAGATAAAAACCCATTAGCATTCGTACTGATACCAGAAGTAACTTAAGATTTTTGTTTTAAAATTTAGTGCCTTAATATCCATGTGCACCCAAATCACTACACCATGGTTGTATCTGTTTACAAAAATGGGACAGAAGCTTTAGAAACTGATAGCAGCATTTAACACAGTGAGAAGTCACAGAACAGCCAACCCTTTTTCCTTTAGTTTTCATCAAGCAACCACAGACGTAACTCCTGAACTATCTCAGCTATGTCAGAGGATACAAGTACACAAGCTTTCAGTCAGCAGCAACAGCCTGCTTTTCAGCGTGCTGCTTTACAAACCAGGCACTGAGGTCATGTAATTTGGACATAGTCAATGAGCAGATCAGTAGTAGATGTGGGAATGTAACTCATTACTGGAGACTCCCCATTCAGCACTCCAACCATGTTGGGCTATTAAGGGATTCATACTCAAAGAAAGGCATTTACCATTATGTCTCCAAGTCAGATTTATGATCCATGTTTCCTTTTTCCCCAATTTTTCATGTTGAAGAGAGGTGAACAGAGACAAAGAACTTAAGCTGCATGTTCTGACAGTTGAAGGAATACCGTCACACCCCAATAGCATGTCAGTGCTACCTGGACATTTCCTACTGGGGATAATCACCAAGCTCATGCAGAGCAGGAAAGCTACAGTGCAACTGAGCAGGACTACACGGCTGCCGTTGTGTCTTACAATCTGAAGTGCACGAACCTGGTTGGGGAAAGCAAGCGTGGAGGTGCAGAAGCCATCATCCTCTGTTCTTTTCCAACAAGCCCATGCTTGAATGGCTAATGAAAATTCAAATGACTACAAGAATCACAAAGACCCCCAAGCAGTCTACAGCATAGACCTTACCCACGTGATTTAATTTCTTTTTTACAAAAGGCAGTGCTGAGATGCCAGAAAATGAACAAAACCTACATTTGGAAAGGGAATGGAAAAACAGAAGCAGGTGGTCAAGTAGCTAAGCTGGCAGAGCATTTGGACGGTAGCCGAATGGCCTGAATTCGGTCTTTAGTAAGGTCACCAGTGTCTCCCACAACACACACAGCTGCATTACTTGACAACTTAAATCATATTTGTGGTAGGAAAACAGAGAGCACTTTCAAATACACATTTAAGATTACAGAAGTGAACTATAGAAGAGAATAAGCATTTTAATATTATCCATTGTGATTCATCAATAAAAAGGCCACCACACAAACATTATATGCATTCATCATACTTCTGCTGCACACATTCATGATAATACAGGTTCAACTCCTATCACACTCTGCAACAGCCCTTTATGATGGTATTTTGAGCAGTACTGGTACACATGTACTCACACACACTCACCCTGTTTTCTAACTAAAAGGGCCTGCCAGCAGCCCCAGAAGGCTTGCTCTACACAGCAGCCTCAAAAAAAAAAAAAGTCCTGCAGTGTGCAATCAACCTTAGCTCAAAAGTCACTCATTCATCACTTTCTACACTTCTGAGCAAATACATACTCTTTATTAAATAAATGGTATTTTTTGTTACACAAGTTCTACTAGTCTACATTTCACTGAGGTGAAATGAGATGGCACAGACAATACAGGGAATGCTAATGTATTGTACAGTGAACAAAGCATTTCTTTTAAAGCCAAGTGAACATGTCATTTAATCAAGATTGGTTTTGCCACTTGAAAGTTCACTTACAAATGAAATTCAAACTTGTTTCCTATAAGCAACAGGACACTGAGAATCCACTACCTTGGTGAAGCAGCACAAACAATAACTTGTTACAGATACAGATAAGATCTGTAGTGTCTACATCTTTCAACATCAACCACTGTCTCTCATCTGTAGGTCACATAAGTGACCAAATCCTCAAGTTGCAGCTAAATACTGCCTATTCCTAGCTAATGCACTAGCACCTCGATGGCTAGAGTACATAATACAGGAAACAGCATTACCCCATGAGCTCTCAATTCAAGCACTCTTCTTTGGTCACAATTAAATATTGAGCCAAAAGTTTCCAAGCAGCCTTCTGGAAGTGAGAAATTGTGTATGTTCAGGAACAGCTCATTCAGAGAGCAGCAAGCCCTTACTTAGCACCACAGGACAAAGACTTTTGATTAGCCCAAAGCTCATTAGCAACATTCAAGAATCTCTCAGAGTTGTTATCTAGCAAACTAAAACCTGCATGACCTACAAACTAAGATAAATACAACTGATTACAGAAAGCTCAAATCTGAGGTCCTTACCTAAAACCACACAACTAAACAAGATACCATGAAAGTTCAAGCTGAATCAAGCACTTCAAAATCTTGACATGGTCTTGTTTCTGAAGTGTGCTTTAATAAAATCCATTTAGCACCACAAGTAATATTATATATCCTTTCCAAACCATAATCCCTGACAGCACATGGTCCAGAAACAACTGCCCAGATCTGCTCCCCCCACTGTCTTTATTCTGCAAGTTTTGCAGCAAACCTTAATTACTGAACAGGCAGGCAGCAGATGCCACAAAGAGGCCATCAGTGGAGCATAAAGAAAGCTTCCCACACTTCCATATATTTTTGTGCCTTTCACTACAATCGTACCTCCTCCTTGCTCTCTGTGCCTAACTACCAGCTTTTCCCTCTGTCAGTTCACTAGTAAACCCTTTTGCAAGTCCCACTTCATCACCTGATAAAACCACATGGCAATTCTGACCTCTCTGCCCCTGCCTGTCACAACTTCGGCTCCATAATCCCTCATCCAGGCTCTTCCCAAACCCAGTACTGACCATCCTCTACTGGGTTTGCCAAGTCTAACTTCCTAGGCACATCTGTCCAAGTCTCCCTTCATTTCTGACTGAAGCTGCTGCAACAACATGCAAGCTTCCATATTTTCAACCAAAAGCCCCTCCAAAAAATTACAAATAAAAATACATACTTAACATAAGTGTTTTCATGATTTATAGCAATTCACCTTTGCAAGATTAACAAAGCAAATAGTTTCTACATAAAAACAGTTCGTAAGTAACCACAAAGCAACTGACATAAGATCTTTGTATTTATCTCCTCACAACTGTACAGATAAATTTCTTCTTCATATTATCAGAAAAATAAACTAATTTAGCCTGAAACTAATGTTGTACAGAAAGCACAGAAAGGATAGTGTTATTTGGGAGAAGCACACGGGTAAATTAAGTAGGGGGAAGGGTAGAAGTTCTGGTTCTAAGTCATTATTGTAGGAGATGTTAGAAGAGCCAAGTGCCAGAAAAGCCTGCCAAGTGCTATTCACCCACACACACGCGCAAGTATAGTGCTGACTTGAAGAGAGCTCGATACGAGATTACAAAGCAAATTATATGAAATCTTGCTCCATCTCTAAGCTTGGAGAATTTGAGGTAAACAGGATAGCATACCTGATTTATGTGCTGCAACATTTTACACTAGCAGTATCAGTGTTTCAGTGTGACATCTGAAGCCACAGCATTCCTCTGGCCTCCCCAGGGCCTGCACGACATACCACAGGCTGCAGGAATGCCTTCACACGTTCATTAAGTCAACATTCATGCAGAACACAAATTTCTTTTTAGCTAGCACGTAATAACTAATACTAGGAAAAAGTCAAATAATTTTATGGCTGAACTACACACTGATGAATTTCTGGAGCTGAAGTCCACTATAGAGGAAGAAAAATGACTGCATGATGGAATTACCTGGTATCCAACCTTTGGAACTAAAAAGAAGCAAAGCCAGACCAGCCCAAACAGCTTTCTTATTAAATATAGATCTGAGGAGACCAAGCCATTCCTTTCCAAATCACTTATGTATTTTATCACTAAATTGTTTTTGTATCTACCCTTCCATACAAGATATCACCCATAAAGCACCTCCTTTTGCAAATTGATATTATAGACTTGTAAAAAAATAAAACAAAAACCAAGTAGCATGTATACAGATGTGAAGGCTAAGGGTTATCTAAGCTATCTTTGCAAAAAGCAACAGCAATACTGATGCCTGATAACAACTATCTGTGCCTTAAATTTTAAAGGTACTTCAAGGAATCAAGACTTCAGGGGGAAAAGTAAATATTGACATTTTCAGACAAGTTAATATCTTAAGATCATGCTAAGGAACTCTTCATAAACAGAATCCTGGATCTGAGCCATCGCAATGATTATCAGACATGACAGCTCTTTTTTCTCCCCTTCACCTCCCAGTTCATTGTGGTAGGGCTGAACAGCAGGGACACACAAATTCAAAACCTTGTGTGAAAACTGGTTGAAAAGACACTCAGCAATTGGAAGTGTGTCACAAGCAAGGCAACTCCCAACTTGAAGAAACTTGGAAAAATACATACACAGGTTATGTATCACATTCCAGTTCCTATTCTCATACATTCCTGTACATCAAGCACACCCACCACACACTCCCAGGGGGTGTTTTAGATGTTAAAAATGCTTTTGAACACGGTAAAAGTCAGTTCACAACTACTTTAATTAAAAAGGAGGGAAGACACCCAAGAAAATGCCTCCAATATGATGAATATGTATGTGATCCCCTAGCTTTATAGCTACCATACCAGAGAAGTTGTAAGGATGCTGTTTCACATTTAACAGACAATGAAAAGTCTGGTATCCCCATAGGTCATAGGCAAATCAAACAATTCCTCCTGTGCTAAAGGTGCTTCTTATGTGTCCAAAACTTATTTTGGTACAAAACAAACATTGCATAATTAACAAAAGAGTACTTTCTCTAAGCTTGAGTCCCAGTTTTCAGACCTAAAGAAGTGACAGAAGTCAGACAAAGGAGCTGGGTGACAGGGGACAAGAGTCAGAAAAAAAAGGAACACGACTGTGGCAGAGCAGGATGCCCAGGCACTCCACTGACAGTTTCCAGGAGGGCTATCACAGAGACATCCACAACAAAGAAAATGGGACAAGACTAGTAGCGGTAGTTGGAAGGAACAACTGCCAAGGCTTTTTCCTCAGAATTACCCCTAGAACTATCCTGGCTGAAGAGGCAATGGCAATGCTCAAGAGCCATCATTTTATGAGAAGCAACAGTTCTCATTAATCTGAGGTTCTCATATCATGTAAGTTCTCATATCAACCACATTATCATATGTTATTATAAAATATGTATTTTGATTATGTCAGGCAGAAGTGTTTATTTTTCTTTCCCATATTACTATATTGAAAGGACTCAAAGTTTATCTGTTTAAGTTCTGGATGCAGCAATGAGACACAGACCTCTCAAAAGAGCGTTAGAAGTATTACATCTGTGCTCATTTTACTTCACTTTGTTACTTACATCTCACTGAACTCCTGCTGTACATTTACCAGTTCTTGGTTCTGTCATTGTTCTACCTTTTTCCAAAAGTTTTGCTCCATGGCAAAATTAGACAATTTTTACATCCACAGAACTGAAGTTGCACCTTTAGAGTTTTTAGTTTCTAATCTTGTGACACTCAAAACTATTTTAGCAGCCTGCTCAGAGTTGACAAGAATCAATCCCAACTTAATGTCCAAAATATGTGCTTGGACAGTTCTGCTTATAGCATGTGGAGGCCAAGTTTGAGATAGCAAGGACAGGCAATTGCTTATTAAGCAGCCTCTAGAATAGGAAAGCACTTACTGCCATGCTAGTCAAAGAGCTCAAATTAAGACTGTGCCTGAACAGCACTAGCAAGTGGGAATAATCTAAAATTTGTAAAAGAGTTTTAGAACAGTGGGTTCAGTAAACAGCACACTCATGAATCCAGACCAAACAGCTGGATGAGAAGACATACAATTCAACTATCTACTTCAGCTCATTATTTGTTCCTGCCTCATGAAAACAGCCATATACTCTTGACAGGCCACCTATATTTCTCATCAGGCTGTAGCTTTCTGTTACACCTAATCTGATGTGCCTGCAGGTTTGACCAAGCAAGGCAGCTTCCTTTGCACCAGGGCTAGCAGCTGCGCAGCAGCAAGCCAGTCACCCCTCACCAGCCAAGGAAGCCAGCGCCTTCAGAGCCACACACCCAGTGGGCTCACCCTGCAGCCAGGTCCCGCTCAAAGCGGAAAAGCCCTGCTGCTTGGCAGCACCACTGTAGCACGAGGAAGCACTGGTACGCTGTGGCTGCAAGGCACTTCAAGCAAGACACATGAAGAGCACTGGAGTCCTGCCATCTTTTGTACTCCCAGCTGCACCCTCCCTCACCTCCCCCACGCTGGCACACATACTTTGGCAGACAATCCCAGCCCAGCTAGAGGTGCTGATCCAGTAGAAATCCCTCCCTGCCAAAAAAGTGATTAGTTTTCAGCCAGATCAGCTCTTCTCAACTGTTCATCACAGAAGCTGTTACAAGGGAGCATAGGGGGAGCTCACGCCAGAGCTGGGTGAGCACCAGAGCTGGCCTGGCCTGGACACAGTCATGCTGGTCCCCATACAATTACATTCTGCTTGCCAAAGTTTCCCCACACACACATACTCAAGACAATATGCTATTCCGAGTTTCCTGAATTACTTTAACATATGGTACTGTAGCTGTGCATATTCCTATCCTACACAAACCCCATATTTTTACATAAAACCTGCTATTTGTAGTCTGCAGAGTGCTTTTGAGGTTTTGCATAAGGTATGTAAAAACAAATGGCATTTTACAGAGGTCATTAAAAAGCCAAACTTATGACAATTCTGCAAACAATAAATCCACTTCAGAGATTAATCAAAAGATTCTAACTTGCTAGTTTAAGAGTCCATTGAACACTTACCAGCTAAGTAAGTTTATTCTGGACCTCTGCTTCTCTAAAAGTGAGCACCTCCCCATCAGTCCAGTCCCTTTCTACCCAGTCATTATTTTGCCGAGGAACCCACAAAAAGAGACAAAGCACACTGATAAAGACTGCAGATCTCTATCAGCTGTACAACCACATTTAAGCCTCAATTATGATGCTGTTAACTGGCTGCTCAAAAAGAGAGCTAGAGGCAATATTTCTCAATATAAATTCAAACAGATCTTTGTAAGAATCATCATGAAAACCTATGTGATTTCTCTAATGTTACAGTTGCACTTTTTCTGTTTACTAGGTCACATTTTTCTGATTACATTGGGAAAAGAGGGAACCACATAATTTGTGCCTGTAATATGACAACTAACCACTGTACTTTATCTCAGCCATCTTTAAAACTGGTGTTATTTAATATACCTATTAAATACACATTTTTAGAGGCCTTGCTATTCAAGCCCCAGCCTTTTCAGTAGAACAGAGTCTTTTCAGAAGTGAAACAAAGAAGCACTTTTCTTTGCATGCAAATACATTAAACCCAACAATTTTCAGTCTTAAAGGCTTCCCAGTAAATTTTCTGAATGTAAACAAGCATGGCCACACTTAAGCTTGAAGATACAAAAGCAGTGGATGCGGTCTAACACTAAACAACACACAGATAGCAGCAGCAAGACTGACACCACTCATCCTTCATGCTCCCAAGAAGCCAAGGCTTTTCAAAGGAACAAGTTTTAAATACTACATCTTAAAGCACATTGTAGTTGCTCAGGTTTAAATAAAGCTACTATTCATATTTTAAAAATTAAAAAACAAAACAATGGTGTTTTCCAGAAGCAACCACTGACAGTAGCTTAAAAAAAAATAACTCTGCAGGTGACTATGGAGTAAGTGATTTCCATATTACCCTGTCTCTGAAGTTGGAAAGCCCATTACCTCAGATTCCTCTGAATATTGTTTACCATGTTACATCTCCAAATACCATCTCCAAAGAAGATTAAACTCCAAAACCAACAGTTGCCTCACATGCAAGGACACCACACACCTTCCTGGAAAGATACATATTATTCTGATATTTTACCTATTTTCAGCATCTTTTATTATGCTTTTTCAATTAATTGGTGGAAAGAAATTGTTCAAAGTCTTTGGATAATTAAATCATTACAAAAAGCCTAACTTGTATGCAGAAAAGACAGACAAGTCTTTTGTCTTCCAATCTGATTTGCAAAAAAAGAAAAAACAGTTTAAGTTATTGAATTTAGCTTTCCAGTTATATAAGCAACTGGAGAATCTGTAACTTGAGATGCTTACTATTATCACTGACACTTTCCCAAGACAAATTAACAGCAAAATATGTGCAGGCAGATATCTCCACCCTTACTTCACCTATTTAACCTGACAAGTGATAGGAATAAGCCCATTTGTTCAACACAGCTGAGCGCTCAGAACTACATCTGGTCCAATGAAAAGAATTTTAGCTTTCGGGTCTTGTTATTCCAAGTGGAAGAAAGGATATCGTGAAGTAATATCATTTTGGCTTGAGTTATAATTAGCTGTTCAATTTTTTTTCTGATATGGGTGGGTGGAGGAAGAGAAGTAAGTATAGCTACAGTAATGAACTCTACACAGAACGAACACATGCTCTCTTACACTAAAATAGAAGAACAGGGTTCTTCTGTTTTCCACCTTAGGATTTCCTCTTTTTTTGTCCAAAGTTTTACAGACCAAAAAAAGGAAGGAAGCTGGGGGCAGGGCAGGAAGGTAGAGGAATAGGGAAGACACAGATAAGTGAACAATGTTTAAGAAGTTTCCACTATTAATCATGAATAACACAGCAGCTCTGCCAGCTGTTGTCCACTAAATTATTTCAAAAGTACATGCTCAGATTTCTTCTTTCTTTATCATAGTAAGAGAGGAGACAATGCTAACACCAGAAGGAGCAATTCTGAATCCCATGCAAAGGCAGAAACCGCAAGTCAAGCTTTGTATCCTCACTGTACTAACAGACCTAGTACAGATGTTAGGAAAGGAACCACGCAGCCTAGGAAAGAGGCATATTCCTTCAAGGTACAAAATATTAGCCAACTTTATTCCTTATAAAAACTACCACTATCACTTACAAAAAAATTAGTATTTACAACCTGTGACGAATCTCTATCCTGCTTAGTTTCAGGGAGCGTACCTCACAGCTGCACCTATGGAATCAGAGGTAACATTATGAACCCCTGATGACACTTCAGTTTCCCAATGCTACTTCTTTCCCCAAAAAATAAGACAGTAGACTTAAAATCAAATAGCCATCTTTACACAGGGCTTTTCCTCAGAAAAATAATATTCTGTATTTTATCTACAGAAGCGCAAATGCTATTTCATAGAAGTACAACTATTTCATACTTATATCGTCTACAACGTAGCTACAGCTTGATTAAGGATCAAGCTGTTACCCATGGTTGTTTGTATAATACAATAATGAAATAATACAATTTTTGCAGCTAACTTGCATTTAACTTATGTAACAAAACAAAGCATCAGAAGTACTGGTTCCCCACCCTCCAACATCTCATACATGCTTACTTCACTACACTACTCTGGAGAAAAGTTAAAATAAGGCTTCATGGAGTAATCATTTGCTTTCTGCACTGGAACCTGTAATTTCAAAGAGTTTCAAGAAATTAAACATTATCCTATATATGTGGTCAATGATTTATGATAGTAAAAGAAAATGCTTTGTTTTAAAAATAACTAAACAGAATTCAGTAGCTTCTATTACAGAAGAGCCCCTATTGTGCAGTTGGTGCTCACCTCTTATTCACAGCATATATACATTCCTGTGCTGGTTTTGGCTGCGATAGAGTTAATTTTCTTCATAGTAGCTAGTATGGGGCTATGTTTTGGATTTGTGCTGAAAACAGGGTTGATTACACAGGGATGTTTTCGTCATTGCTGAGCAGTGCTTACACAGTGTCAAGGCCTTTTCTGCTTCTCACACCACCCCACCAGCGAGTAGGCTGGGGGTGCACAAGAAGCTGGGAGGGGACACAGCTGGGACAGCTGACCCCAGCTGACCAAAGGGATATTCCATACCATATGACTTCATGCTCACCATATAAAGCTGGGGGAAGAAGGAAGGGGAGGACGTTCAGAGTGATGGCATTTGTCTTCCCGAGTAACCATTATGCATGATGGAGCCCTGTGTTCCTGGAGATGGCTGAACTCCTGCCTGCCCATGGGAAGTGGTGAATGAATTCTTTGTTTTGCTTTGCTTGTACACGCAGCTTTTGCTTTACCTATGAAACTGTCTTTATCTCAACCCATGAGTTTTCTCACTTTTACTCTTCTGATTCTCTCCCCCATCCCACCAAGCGGGAGTAAGCGAGCAGCTATGTGGTGGTTAGTTGCTGGCTGGGGTTAAACCACAACAATTCCCATACACTCAATGCAAATTGTTCATGAAAGTGTGACACACACTTCTATATGTAGAGGTATACATATGTGTATAACAAATGTGTTATACACACCTCTATAGTTAAGAACTCATTTTGCATTTCTAAATAAAACTCAGAAAGCATAAGTTCAGTGCAAACAACAATAAAAATCAAATCAAGAAATCCCAAGCAATGGATTTGAATGCGCACTCCATTTCTTCTGTGCTGCAGAAAGAACTGAACAAGCTCATCATTTAGCTACTGATTGCTTAAGACCAGCCACCGCCTGCTTCCAGAGCCCTGAAAGGACACACCCGCACACTTGAAATCCAGTAACAGAAAGCAAAACTGAAATAAATTTAAGTTATTCCTCAAACGCCTTATTGTGAGTTCTGCTAACTAACAATCCCATTTTGGGGTTTATTACCTCATCTACTATTTGTGTTTTTCTATACACAAACTATCAAGAAAACAAAACTCAATGTACTAGAGAGCTGAGTAAACAGACTTTACCCACTTCCAGCTGTAATAATTTCAGCTTTTACTATTAACAAAGTAGATAAATAATTGCATATGAACCTAAAAAAATAAATTGACTTGGTTCCTTAACTGGAGAAAGATGAAAGGTGCAATCAGTATCAGCAGGGGTTTTTTCCCCTTATATTAGCTCCTTCAAGAGCACATTTTTTTGCCTCATCCTATAAGACAGTGTTGGTTTTTTTAATCCTGCAAAACTGATTTGATTTTATCCTATTTTCTTACTCAAAACAAGAAAAACCAGCAAGCACAATGCATTACAAATTGCAAAATCCAGGCTTCTTTCTTTGTCCCTATAGCACAGGTGACTTTCAGAGCTGCACTGTTTGCAGCTCTCCTATCCACCCTTGAGCATCTGGAAGTTAGATCAGCATTATTTTCAAACAAAACATTTCAGGTGCCCAAGAATGCGAAGTTGACAAGTTATCATATAATCTTTAAACTATATAACTGGGAACATGCATTCTGAATAACTAGAAACATGCATTATGAAGAGAAACAGAAAACAGCTATCACTTCAGTCTCTTGTCACTGTAAAGATCTGAAAAATACATTCCTTTAAACATACAAAGGCAAACTAATGGCAAATCATTGCGGCATCCAAGTGTCTTTAGTTGTTCATCATGCATTGCTCCTCTTAACAAGCTCCGCTTCTGTTAGAAAGTACAGTTCCTAAATTGCATCTCTCACACAGCAGCTGTCAGACAAGGTGCTTCCAACAGGCTTATGCAAGAAAGGAAATTTGGGAGCCAGCATGGCTGGCAAACAGAAGAAATAGTATGGAAGAGAGGTGCCATTCACTAAAGACACATAAGCAGAAATAATCAGCTGACAAATACAGGATGGGAGAATGACTGTCTAGACAACAGTATTCCGGAAAAGGATCTGAAAGATTGATTAGCAGTTCCCAACTGAACATGAGTCAATGCGATGCTATTGCAAAAGGAACAAACATCACACCAGGAATGACAAGCAGACACATTGCCTAAAGCACACACTAAAAGATTCTCCTGCTTTACCTGATAAAGCTTGCCTGTCCAGTTTTGAACATAGATCAATTGGTCAAGGGTAAGAACAACATCATCTACAAGGAAAGGATGAAATAACTGGAGCTATTTCATATAATGAAAAGGAGACAGTCTTGGCAAGTCTTCATATGCACATAACAATACATGCAAGAGGAAAACCACTCCAGTGCTAAACACTTTCTAGTAGTAAAATTGCTAAGCACTGACTACAGAAGTTGAAGATGCTCCGTTATCAGCATTTTAAAGAACATGCTGGTAAACATTCTTCAGAAGTGACAGACAGTTGACTTGGCCTTGAGAAAGTAGTACAGATTACATCTCTCAAAACTCTTTCTAAATATATTTTTCCTATATTTCTATTGATCATCTCCAAAACAAAAATCAATCCTTTGTATTACATAATGTTAGAGACATTTAAAACAAGTTAAATGCATGTGACTAAAACAAAAAGGGACATCTCCCTCCAGGTTAGTGTCCTGGCTTCCAGATCACTGGGAAGGGGACAGTGGTCACCTCAAAGGCATTCTGCCCAGCTCCTCACAAAAGAACAAATAGCAAGAAAATGAGGAGAAACAAACAAAAGGTTACGCAATGATTTACACAGTTACATTCAAACCCCCCCCCCCAATAACAAAAGAAATTCCAGACTGAAAGTGAAGCAAAACCTTCACATTTCAACCCTTCTGTGCAGAACCACAAAGGCAGGCTTGAAAGGACTTTGAGGGGGTTACCTAAGTTTGTTCCCCTGTACCTTCACATAATCAAATCCAGGAGCAACAAAAAACCCAAACACCAAAAGCCACCCACGCACAACACTCAGTCTCTCAAAACTAAAAAAATGAAGCAATGCATCTCCCAGGGGTGCAAACTCTCTGCTGAAAGTGCCTTGTCTCAGTTGCTGAATACACTCAAGTGTCGCAAATGATCCAAGCAGTTAAAGTGCTCTCCTCAGGATTTCCCTGATCCCAAGACTCAAATTATGGAGAACTTTATAGACCAAAACCTGCATGGTGAATTACACTCAGAAATGAACTGGAAACTATGGAATGTGGTAGATAACATGTTCACCTTGAACCAGGCTATAAATGTGAAACCCTGTTTTATTCTAACGTTTCATTTCTGGGCTGCAGGTTAGGGAAGCAAAGAGATGTGTCAAAGACAGACACTCTTGCAGCAGTGCAAAAAGTTGCTGATATCTGCGTGGTAGGAGTAAAATAGCCAATTATAGCTTCCTTGACAGAGAAGTCAGTGACTCCATCACATGCTGTCTGAGGTCCCAGAAGCAGTCATAGATTACATTAGCCTATGCTAGATAACAAAAAAGCATTCTCCCTTTCAGCAGGGAGACCGCATTCTCACCTTCACTCCTTATGTTATTTAATTCACCATTGTTCCATCATCTTTTGGCTAAATCTGACCCAGCTAGTAGCCATACAAGCCCAACACTGAGAATGGTGGCAAAAAACCTCAATACAGTGAAAGAGGAAGAAAAACAGAGTGCCATCAGTATACAGCTAACCATGAAATAACATGAGCCTTCAAAAATCTTCCCCAGTAGCTCCAGATACATAGTGAATAGGAAAGATTAGATCTCTGAAGAGCACTATGTAAGAAGGTGTTAATGAACCAACCAGCTGTGGGTTGTCCTTAGGAGATGAAGGCATTCAAAACATCACATCCATACTAAAGACTCTAGATTTTTGGAGGCAGCTGTTAAAAAAACATTTTAAAAAAAATCTTGATTTAGTCTTATTTTAAGGCAATTTCACCACTTTATCAACACTTGTTTAAGCTAAGACTAGTCTTATGACCAAAATGACTTAAAAATCTCAACCTTCATATTCTGCTCTGCAACAGAACATAGTCAGTGATTTTATTTTTTGTCCAAAAGCTGTGAGTTGAGATCATTCCATTTTTGAAAGACACTGAAAGTTACCGCTTATACAGAAAACCAGGAAAATATCATCTTTATCTGACTGACATCCTAAACTGATGTAAAAGCCTCCATGACAGCGTGTCATGTGTCAAAAAATCTTCCTATAGAAAATGTCTGGGTCTTTGCTATCTCAAATAGCTAGAACTCAGGGAGTATTTCATAAAATGAGAATGGGCCCCCATTGCCCCAGTGAACTGAAGGGAGCACTGGTATCTGCCAACCTCACTCTCAGTGCCCCATGGTACCTCACCTTCACCTACCTGCCGGTGACCCGCCCCACAAACAGTTACAAGCTGTAACAAGAAAACAAAGATCATCCTCCAACTGTTCCTTAGCCAAACGAGCCCAAAAATGCACTATGTTTTGCCTTGCCTCACCCCTAAACAGTTATTTAGACACCTTGACAGAAGTTTTGTATATAGCTTATTATTAGTGGCCGTATTAGTCTACAACAAAAATACAAACTGAATTCCACATAGAAACGTGAGGCAAGATTAACACAGGAGAACGGAGGAAATAAGACTGAAGGCTTCATTTGTACTATTTGGAGATGGATGCAAGAGAGGCTGATGAAGTGTTTGTGTTAAACAAAACACATTATATTAGAAGTCTAGCATGTTATTGACAGAGATATTGTCGATCTAAACAAGCCAAGCTCATTTACAGTAAAGTTAGCTTGCAGTCAAAAAAGTGATTGCAGCATGAAGATAAAGATATCTTAGCTATCCTTCAACAGAACTGCTAGCGAGACTAGTCTGGCTGCAACTCAGAACAGGGCACAAACCAATTGATTTGGCTTTTGTCTATGTGCAAGTCAATACTGCTCCTGTGATCAACTAATACACCCCTGACTTCTTCCTCCTATAAACCTCAGCTTACAGCACAAAGTCATTTGATCCTTCCATTTCTCCGTCTATAAAATAGGAGATGGCCACACTTCATACCCCCTTGGGAAGGCAGATTTATGGCTTAACCACACTAAAAATACCAAGCACTATTTAAACTTGTCTGAGTTAAATTGGTATATTTGGTGTATGGAATGACTTCAGGATCTGGAATACCATTCTGCTTATAAATTAGATGATGCATTTGGCAACTGTTTTTAATTATTCTCCTTAATTAATCTTTCCATCCTAATCCAAAAAATGCCTGCCTCAGGAATGCTGAGCAGCTTTGTGCTCAGTAGAAAAAGGTGAATCACCTATGTTCCAGAAAGTGTAACTGCATCCTTATAGATTCAGGTAAATCAAAGAAATCAGATGATATGGCAGTATGCAGATCAGGCGAGACAAAAAGAAAAACTGATCCTCTATATTCAGGCTATTTAACAGAACTTGTGTCTTTACTCCTAACAGCAGCTACAAGATAATTATGTAGTCCTGTGATTTATTACAGCTAAAAGTTTCCAGTTTGCACCAACTGGTAAGAGCCACCTTTGAAAGCTACACTTGGCAGTTTGCTGGCTGCAGAGCATCCACAGCTATGCCGTCTTAAATGACTCATTTTAACAAAGGGTTTAGTTACTGTTCTAAATAATATTGTTCTGTGAGGGTCCAAATTCACATAGAACAGCACACAGCACTTATGTAAGCCAACTCCATTTGACATCTACCAGATTTAGACAGTATTAACAGCAAAAAAATCTTACCTCTCCTACCCTTACATCAGCATACTTTGTGTTAAATACTCCACATAACTGACGCCTGGATCCTTTGTGCAATGCCATCACTAGTTTGACACAACAGCTGAAGGTGTGATTCAAAACATATGGAATTTCAAAGTGAAATACAGAAGTTTAACCTTTTGTTCTGAAAACAAAGATATCAAAACCCAGACAAAGCAAGCTTTCTCAGAACCAGAAATATTCCAATGCTTTTTTCACCTTTAGCATCCTGAGGGATAATACATAACTGAAAATCTATAGCCTTTGAAATAAAAACACATAACTGTAGTACAAAGGGTGTCACATGTAAGTGTAATGTTCTTCATTATGGGAGTATGTCTATCTACCAGGAAATGAACTGGCAGTGTGTATGCCTACTAGTAAATGAACTCAGAATAAAGCAACCTGCTCAGTAAAAAGCAAGTAGATATTATCAGTGGCTAGCAGGCAGAAGTTTAAAAAATTTGAAGAAAAGATTGTTACTTGCATTAACTACCCCTCAAAGTGGGAATCAATCAGGCTGTGCAAGTGAGCAACAGCCACCTGGTTACCAGCAACCCTTCAGTGCAACCAGGTGGCTGTTGCCTGGTTATTCATCCATTTTGGCATGTCACAGTAGAAACGTGCAGCACACAGCATGTGCTGCAAAATTCAGATTGAAAATGCAGATGAGGTCTGATGTTGATGCAAGCCCTGAGCTCTTTATACAAAGGATACATATGCTTGGTACAACTAATCGGGATTCTCAAAGGGGTTTTATAATGCACCCATTTTACTAGGCAGATAAATACATCAGTATTAAAAAAAATGTTTGGAAACATAATAATCCCATCACTAAAAAAGAAAATACATAAGCAGGTCTGTGGTGCAAAATGCAAGTTTGATCTATGAAATTCACTTTACATGAAGTTTAAAGAATTATACGGCAAGATACAACTCTTTCTCCTGCCTCCCCTACCACTGCTATAGAGCACAATAGCTTATATGATAATTGGGTGTGAAGATTTTACAGACAGCACTCATCATGCAGGTGAGTAAGCACACAGCATAAAACGCAGTCCAAGAGAAAAATTAAGTTTTAGGTTAGTGTTTCAACATTTTGCAATGGTCATATGAACTACAGTATCACGCCCATCCTAGGGGTATAGAGGACCCAAATTGAACAGTGGCTTTTTGTTACTATCTTGAATAGCCTTTGGAAGCCAAATCACAGAAAACCATGGAATGAATTTAAATAAGAATAAGCATCCTTCTGTGACTATATTATATTTACACAAATAAAGAGGATCTTTGTAGTGAACTACATTTTCTGGTTGATCCAAAGGAAGCCCACTATTGAGAAATCGCAACTGAATCTCTTTTGCAGGCATAAGATTTCAGTGACACCAGCCCTGTTAAGTGAGAAAGAGCTGGACAGTGATCCATGTGTAAGTACCTGAAAAGGTTTACTAAACATAGAAAACCTTATTTAAGGGATATCACTTAATTGTTTAGCAACCAGGGGGTAGTTATTCAAATCAGGGGAACAGTGTTTGGCTGCTTGTTTTCAGTATTAGAAGAGATGCTCCATAGTGATTTTTAGCTCATAAATCAGGGGAAAAAAACTGCTTCAGTTGTGAAATAGCATACTACGCTCAAAAATAAAACTAAAAACCCAAATAGATCAAGAGGAGGGCTGCAGCTTGAAATACTTGACTGCTAATATTCAGCATGCCATTCCACGGAGTCCCAGAGTGGTTTTTAAGCCTCTGCCCATCCTCGTAAAGAAAGGCGGGTGGCAGGACTAATCAATATCTTGCAACCCAGCTGTGACCTGGCAAATAAAGAAGTCAAGAAAATAAATCCCATCGATGATCCCTATAATTTAACGTTCGGAGGACGGCAACATCTGGGCTCGACTCCAAATGGGACGGAGCGGCACCGCACAGGGCTGGCTCCCGCGCTAATTGCTCGCCAGAGCGCTGCTACACACAGACACACACACACACACACACAAAAAACAAAGGATGGCTCCGCGCTCCTCCTGCTTTTTCTGTAATATGCACAACTCCGCGTTCAAATGCGACGTCAACACACGGAAAGCTGCTTACTACGCCAGTAGGTCTGTATAACAGTTCAGCTGCATCTGTGTCAGAGAGGGCTATTGTCCGGGACGAGCCACCAGAGCTCACCGAGTATTGGCGGTTTTAATAGGTGGTGTCAAAAAAAAAAAATTAAAAAAAAAAATCGCAGCGAGTCTCCCCGATCACTTCGTAAGTCAAACCAACGGGCTTCAGAGCACCGGGCAGAGTTGAATAAACAGGCAAGGAAGCGCGACTCCCACAAGCGACACTTTGTCTGGTTTCCACTGAAGCAGCGACAAAACCCCCGACGCGCGAACAATGCCCGCGGCCCCGCTCCTGCTCCCGCTCCTTCCCGGGGCGCCGCCGCCACCGCCGCAGACCGTCTCCCCGCCGGGTCGCCGCTCCCAGCGACGTTTTTCAAGGCTGCTTTGTTCCCCGTGCAACACCAGCCTTTCCAGCCACCGCCGGCGGGGAGAAGCCGAGCGCCCTCCTCGGAGGTGGGGGACCGGCCCCATCCCCGGGCAGCGGCGGGAGGCGCCGGAGCCGCGGCTCGGGCATCGGCCGCCCTTTGTTGCTCCCCTGGAGAAGGGACCGCTCGCCTCCCTGCCCCGGCGGGACCTCCGACCCCCGCCGCAAAGAGAGGGCGACGCGGCCGCTCACAGAGGCAGGGCGCTGCCTCCGCTCCCGCGGGAGACGGCAGCAGCCCACGGCAGCCCCGCGGGGCGAGCTCGCTCCGCCGCGGGATGCGCTCCCCGGCGGCAGCACCGCTCCTCGCCCCCCGCGCTGCCCCGCTCGCTCGCTCTCCCTCTCTCACTCACTCACCCACGCCGTACTTCTCGTGCTCCGTGGGTATCCACATGCTCGCGGCGTGCGTGCGCCCGCCCCCCCCCGCCGGCCGGCAGCCCCTCCGCTGGGAGCGGCGGTGGCCGGCGAGCGCGTCCGCTGCCTGGCTGCTCCCGCCGCGCCTCAGCCGCGGCTGCCCGGCGCCGGCGGCGAAGGCATTGTTCAGCCGGGCGGGCGGACTGACTGACTGAAGCGCGCTCGCCGCCAGCCACTTATATGCCCCGTCCCGCTGCACGCCGGGGAACGTAGTGCCTCGCCGCGGCCGCGCCCCTCGTCGCCCGCGGCCGGGGGAGAGACTACGAGCCCCGGCTGGCCCCGCGCTCCCCGCCGGGGCGGGGCGGGGCGGAGCTCGGCTCCCGGAGGCCGCCTCACGCCGAGGCGGGAGGAGCGGCAGCGGCGGCATGGCAGCGTCCCGCGGGGCCGAAGGGCAGCCGGCGAGGGGAGGTGAGTGCGCTGCGGGGAGGCGCGGGGGGGACCCCCCGCTCCCCTCCTCCCGGCTGCTCCGCGGCCCCCGGCTCGGGCGGTGGGACGGGGCCGGCGCCGCGGAGCACTGCGGGTGGGGAGCGGCGGACACGTGTGGGACAGCAGGGAGCCGTCGGGGCCCGGCGCGGTGGGGGCCCCGCCGGTCGCCCGTCGGAGCGGGCTTCCGGGGAGAGCCTCGGGCAGCCCCGTCCCCGCTTCCCGGTGGTTACAAGGGACGTTAAGTCGTTCTTCTGGTCCTGCTGGTGCCGTTCCTTCTCTTAGCAAAGCCCCCCGTTTGGCACGTGAAGCTGTGGGGACAGGGAGAGGTTTCAACAGTGAGTTGTGCTGGAGAGGGAGTCGGTGCCGGCAGTGTGCCGGAGAGGTGGGACATGGAGCTGATAGTCTGGGTGGCTTTTTGACTTCTCACACAAATCCGTATCTCAGCACACACATGCACAGAAGTAAAGAAAAGGAGGCGGTGTACAGCGAGGAGCACAAATGGACTGTTGGGGGTGACAGCCAGGGATAAGTGAGGCATCGTAAGCAGCAAGGACAACAAGGTTTCCATCCTTGTTGAGAGGCCTCTATGTCTATGCCCTTCTAGAAGCAGCTTAGCTAGAGCTCACCGTAGGTAAACTGCAAAAAATCCTCAGGCTGAACTGATCCTTGTGAGAGAAACACGGGCGTTGTGAGGCAGGAGCAAGAGCTTGGGTTACATCTTCTGGTCCTGTGGGAAAGAACAGACAGAAAAAAGGGGGAAGACTCCGGTGATACAATGCTGCTCTGCAGGCCTCACCAGGTACAGGTTGTCTCTCAGATGAGTATGTCTGGTTTTAAAAAAGTGTTCTCCAATCAAATCGTTACTCTGAACTGGTAACTAGAAGTTTTATGGGATGATTCAGTTTAAGCTGAACAAATAAATAGTTTAATGTTTTCACATTTAAGAGAGGAAAGTGGCTTAATTTTTTTTCAGTTCAGGTTGGCTTTTAGCCTCTACTGTCAAGTTATGTTGAATTTTTAAGTCACCGATAGTGTGAAAGATGCAACAGAAGGAAGTCATGTGCAAGCAGGCAATTTCAAACCTGGAGTTAGAGCACGCTTATTCCGTGTTTATCCTTCTAGTTGTCAAACTTTGGTAGTGAGTGATCTTTTAAGTGACCTTTGTGTTGTTTCTCCAGTATGTACCCTGCTTCTGTTCATAAAAGTAATATCACTTTATTTGTGCTAGTAGTTAAAGCAGTACTCTTAGTTTATTTATGTGTTGCAGTGTGTTGGCGTGAGCGTCTCCTACATGAAAAGCCAGACCGGTCTAGAGCACTTCCACACCAGTGTAATTGCACCCAGAGGCCAAGCTGTGCCATTTTAACTGTTGAAAAGGACGTGCACTTTTGTCTGTGCAGTCTTCTGTGTGAAACCATGTGTAGGTCGGTGGAGTACTAGAGATGATGAGGTTACCCTGAGGTTTTTCCAGGTAACTCTTGTAAAGACATTGGCACCAGTACGAAGTTTGTTCCATTGGAATTCAGAGGCCTATGCTGTTTTCCTATTCGTGAGATCAAACATTCATTGAAAGGATTAGTGAACTTTTGGTGTCTTTGCTCCCAAACTTGCTTTGCATCCTCTGGCAGATCCTTTGGAGTCTCGAGGTGACGAAATGTGTAAAAGTCACTATTGAAAATTAAAATAATAGGTGCCAGGCTAAATTAACTTCCACCTCAGCCTATAGACTTCCACATACATCCAAGCTATCCCTGCCTCCATAAGAGAGGGCTGCCAACGTGCTGGCTGGGAGTCATGAAATTCTGCCACAGCCTTTTAACTGCTGTCCGTCATGTTAACCATGACTGAACTTCAGCATGTTTGCATTAGGCTCAGAGCCCATCTTTCTTCTTCCCTTGAACAAAGACAAGACTACCCAATAGCTGAAATAGCCTTTTCAAAATTATTCATTTAGAACCCAGTCGCTTAGGGTAAACAGATCTTATAATATAAATCACATTGTCTGTGGGCAAAGAAATACCTCACCCTAATATTTATCATTTCCCTGTCTCTGAGCAAAATCCTTATTCTTTCAGAGGTTTCATTTCTACAAAGCTGTTTGCACTAGCAACACCTTGTACTTGCATGTGCACCTGAGAAGGCGTATCACTTCTTTGGAGATAGTATATAGGAAAATTAAATAACATTTTTTTTTCCTGTCTTGCTGTTTCCTATTTACAGGAAAGCCTGTGCTTTTATATTCTAATCCAGGACTGTGTTGCTTTCTAGTTAGTTCCCTCCAGCATAAACATATCGCTGTCCACAGTACAATTTGTTCAGTCTACATTAATTATGCTACATATCAACATTTCTTACAGCATCTGTCAATGGATTTTAAAATGAGGTTTCTTCCGGAAGTGTGTCTTTCATAGTTTCATCGGCAGTTTGACAGTTACGGTTTCCTACTCGGGGTCTTTATGTGCTCAAATGCTTTTTAATACCATGCTGCTGGAGTATACCATGCCAGAGCACAGCACGTTATTTTTATTCCTTCCACGTCTCTCTCTTGTGTTCCATTTTTAAGGGAATTCAGTTTACTGTGGGAAACTAAAGTTTGACTGGTGTTGTACAGGTCTACCTTTTTTCATTGCTACCTGGAGAATACTTTAGTGAAAGTTGTTTTGTTCCTGATACTATAAGCATCACTTCTTTAGCTCAACTCTTAAGTTCTCTCTGTTAAGGATGCTATGAGAGCCGCTCAACCCAGTGGACTCTGGAATCCAGGGGTTCCTCTTTCCTGGTTACTGAAAGCCAGTCCCATGTACTCTCAGACCTGAGAGGTTTCTCCGTCCGGCGTGATGGATGCATTCCTCTTTAGATTCACAAGCACCCCCATGTTCGCAGGCCGCTTGAATATCAGCATGGGCTCTAAGTCTGTTTAACATCCATTCCTGGACCTTGGGCCCCTTACCCAGCCCCTGGCTCAGACACCGAGTCTTTCCAGGTGAGGGTCTCCTACTCACCGACTGCTCCAGCTTGATGTTCGCTACCTGATGCATAACCAAATCTGGTATTTCTGATGCTCTTACCTGAGCCATCTCAGCCTCACATGGTACCACTGATACAGTTACCTCGGCCCTGTGTGCCTTGCAAGATTTCACTCCCCAAAAGGTCCCAGCACTGTGTCCCCCCCCAAGCCTTTGTGAAGCCTGGCCGCCTCTTACATAACCCCCCTCTTAACTACCTGAAACCCAGCCCTTCCTCATCGCATTCTTGGCAACTTTTTCCAGCTTCTCACTCTGTTATTTATGTTGAGCTATTTCTCGTGTCGTGCCCAGTAGTTTCTCATGTTAGCTAAACCTCAGGCCAGGGCCCAGTCATCGGCCTGCGTATCTTAGCACTCTTTCTGCCTTGTGTTCTGTTTTGGCTGCCAGAAGTTGGGCTTGCCATCTCATCGCCACGCCCTTGGGCTATCCCCTCTGCTGCTCCGGCCTCCGCCAGCCCGAGATTTTGGTGGTCACTTTAGCTTCCAGTTAATTTTCTTCATAAACTTCTTCATGATTTTCCCCATCTGCTTGTGTATCAGCAAAAAAAAGGGCTTGATCTGGCTTGTCTCTTCCTTCTGCACTAACCACTTCTGTCCTTCGTGGCTCTCCAGCCTTTCACGCTGTCCTCTCATCTGCTTTGAGCCTGCCTTTCATTTCTCACTCGTTGCCTCTGTTCCTCAGCTGTCATCTGCCTCTAGAAGGCCCCTCTGAAGCTCTGATGACAGTTCCTCAGCTGGTTACTCTCCAACATTAATTCGGTCCCTCCTGCCCCTGCTGTCTCCCATACCCAGCTCGGTACTCCTTTTGTCCTCCCCCTTTCCCTTCCGAACCGCCAGCCTCCACTGCCCACAGCTCTTCCTTTGGTCCCACCGCTGTCCTGCTGCCATGCACCTCACCAGCTGTCATCCACAAACTGCTTCTGGATCCTGTTTTCACCCCTGCTCTCCATACTTCTTTTTTTTCTGCTTTTTTTTTTAAGTTTTTTATGCTTCTCCACCTCTAATTCCCTTTCACCGTACCACTTCTGGCTCTCCACGTGTGTGATCTCTCATCATAGTCCCTGCACCTTTTCCCCTAGGATTAAACTTCATTAGGCCTGATGGAGCCACAACAGCACGAAAGGTTGTGAGGCAAAGCATCAAAGCATGACTGCCACATGAGGTACCTGGCTTTCAGCAGCATCATAATCTCTACTCTTAGGCAGGAGCAAATTAGGAGTCAGAAAGATGAAGTTTCTCTGTAGCTCTCCTGCCTACTAAGCCTGGTAGCTAGAAGGCCACCCAAAATTTTTCTGGAGTGGGGGAAGCGAGGCACTTCTTGGGTCTCTTGTGCTAAAACAGGTGGGATTTGGCCTCCATGTTGCTGCTTCACTTCCGTTTTAGAAGCTGGGAAGCGAGGAGGGGAGTGGACAAGTGTTTCCCTTTTTCCACTCTTAAGTTACATCCCCAGGTTATTGGTAACTCCTGAGGATAGCATTGTAGTGACAGCTTCCTTCACATTTACTACCCCAAGCTATGTTAGAGGGTATGGTGCTGCAGTGCACCTTAGACAAAGTTCATGCATGCATCAGGGCAGCCTTGCTGAAGGAGCGATTAAAGGGATTCCCTGGCAGTGGCCCTGGCCACTTATGGCTCTTCCAGAAAGGGAAACTTCTTCTCTTACTCCCTTTCTGATTCCCTTTCCCTGGGAGAGCCAGGCAGGGACAGAAATGGCAACAGCAGCAACATATGTGTCTGTGCCCTGCCCTAAAGCCAGTTCTCAAGATGTGGAGGGTTAAAGAGGGTGGTACTTTTGAATCCCATTTGGGGTGGCAAAGACTGATCAGGATTGAAGTGCACTAGTGAAAACACTGTAGACACTGAGTAGACAGCCTCACTGTCCGATTCAGAAGCACAGGCACATTCATGGATTCCTTGAACGTTACCGTGGCCTCTAAACCCATCTGATATCTGTGCCTGGGCCCTCTTACCGAGAATGCAGGTTTCCTCCTGTTTGCTAGCAAATCCGACTTGGTGTTGGCTATCAAAATGGATACATGCACTCACACTTGTCTCACATGTACCCACAGTCATGGATCCCTCAAATATTAGCAGAGTCTCCAAGTCCGTTGGCTGGACTGCCTTGCCAGGCATCAACTCTGCCCATGGCTGGACCCTGGGCCCCTTGCCCAGCCACTGAATCAGACCTTGAGTCTTTCCAGATACAGGTCTCCTTCTACTTACTGGCTACTCCAGTTTGAACCTTGCCAGCAAATTACACATACACACACATTAGGGTTAAATTCACTAGGAATACATAGACACACCATGGTCCCTCTAGTTGCTGGTTCCTGGACCTGCAGACCTTGAGACCTGCAGCATCTTCTGTAGTTGCTGGCACTTAGACCTTGCAGCAGTATCACACATAGGACAGAGGGCAAATTACACAAAAAAGTAGTTAAGAAATGGATTTAGTAAGAAGAAAGGAAAGACTGTGGTGGTCAGGTGCAGGGTTTGATCAGAGAAGCGTACCCACCAGCAGCCTGTTTAAATGCAACTGGCCCTTTTCATTCCCACCCCCCGCCTCCATTTTCTGGTATTTGCTCCCCCCATTCTTCCCTTTCTCTGCCTTTGGCCCCTCCTCTAAATTTCACGTAAGATATACATAATCCCACAAGCCCCTTCTGATATCCCATAGCAAGTTTCATGCAGTTCCACAAACATGCTCAAATATGCCATAATACGTATGATAATCACCTTTCCCCTTTCTTATCAGTGACAAAGTTCAGGTTGAACCTGTTCAGGGCTGTGTCTGAGTAGTTCCTTTAATGGCATTAGTTCCTGTAGTGACCAAAGATGACTTATTGTCTCTCTTATCACCCGCTCATTAATGTTTGTTTGTTATTTCTTGTTATTTCTTTTATGCTGAATAGTCCTTAACCAAATAAAGTAATGAACCAGATGCCCTCCCATCCCACACATCCTTATACTGCCCCTCCTATTCAGATCAGCCCTGAGTGAGCGGGTTACCTCCTTCCTCTTCAGATATCCACGGCACGTGTGGTTGTGAACAGGGAGCTGCTGGCTGGGTGAAAACCCCAGCAAGGTGATAGAGCAGCCATTGCCCCAGGCATACAGCTGCCACTTCTTGTCTGTTCGTTCATCAGAGTTCCTCAGACATTAGCCTGATGGGCTCACCCAGCCCACCCGTATCTGCCTGTTTCTGTTTGATGGTTTTAGAGGTTGGTATCCTGCTCGGTACCCTTCCTTAAAACCCTGGCCAGTTCCAAATGTTCACACACATGGTTGCGTCCTCAGTTGTTCCCCCACAGGGCACTTCCAAGCACCTAGAGTGCCACCGGTGATCCGTTTCTTGGGTTAAATCTTTGTGTTCAGTCGAGGATTTTCAGACCTGGGGCTCCTACCATACCATAGATTTTGGAGAGGGGGAGAAGGGATTCCTTCTACCAGTAGGCATTACAAGCTCTGTAAAGGATCTTGGTTTGACACAGGTTAATCACTGTGGACTGAACAACTAGCAATTACACCCGGAGGACAGGTTCACTAATTAATTCTGTAAGTGCAACACAATTTATTTTAATACGATTACAAGAATGAATCTCCTAAAACAGTATTATTTGAAAATGTTTTAAGAGCATTTGTTGTGATTTTTAATTAAAAATGCAATCTCATAGTCATTTTAAATGGTTACCTGATAAGCAAATGGATCTTGTGGAGGACTGGAAATTACGAAGTTATTATTGGTAAAATCACCTTTTATGTGCTTCTGTGTTTGTAAAGTAAAAAGGCAAAATCCTTTCATGTAACTGTTACAATAAGATTTTAGTGGTTTTAGCCTTCACAGCACATTTCTTAAAAAACTGATGATGGGAGAACTTACAAGTGAAACTAAGTATTTCATTAAATGGATAGTAATGGATTAATAAAATAAGTAATGGATTGTATTGCTTGGTAATACAGATCTGAACTGCCTGTGATCCTGCTGTAATTTTACAAATAATTGTTACAAATGTGCACTGTATTTTATCTGAAGACAAAGGGGTGTCCCCACACCTCGGCCTGCATATGTAATTCCTGTTAGCACAAGGCGTAGGACATGTTATATTCTCCAAAAATACCCAATAAAGGCTTGCTATTTGGTTTTCTCTGAATTCAGAAAACTTTCATAGCTTAAAAGCAAAGATGGATGTCCTTTATCTTTGTTAGATATAATTTCTTTGACTGCTTACGCATGGACATACAGCTGTATTTAATTCCAGTAATCTAAGCCAATGCTTGCCTGCTCAGTAGCAGGTAAAGGCTTTGATACATGAACAAACTACCAGGTATCAGCTGCTCTGTATACTAACTGGAGCTCTTTGAGAAGTCAGCTGCTTCAGACTACCTGGTGAGTATGTACACAGCTTAAACATGATAATTTGTTTGCATGTTAAAGCTTTTAAGTTGTTTGAAATCTCTGCTCAGGCCTTCTGTTACATGTGGCGGAGCAACCGTGAGTGGTGGTTCATCAGTCCACAGACTGATAAAAACCTTTAAACTGTTTGAGTATTAGCAAATACCTGATTCTTACCTGAAAAGGCTTTCTCATTACCTGAACAAATAATAGATGTGGACATACTTTATTTAAACGTGGAAGTGTGGACTGTGGGGGTATTACAAGTTTTTTGAATGTTCTAAGTGTAACACAGATGCCAGGATAGTTTGTTATGCCTATTGAAACACCTTGTTCACTGTTTTGGTTTGGTTTGGTTTGGTTTTACTGGGGAGTACTGGTTTTCTGGAAGAGCACCAGAGTTGTAAATCCTTGTCACCATGATGCCTGCCACAAGGTGTGCCTGTCATACAAACAGGCGATAGAGTTCTCCCTTTGAGACTTCAGCCAGCTTTCTTGATGAAGGGATGCAGGGTTTAAACTAGGATATGGTTATGGTAGAGTGAACAGTAGGAAAGGAAGAAAAGAACTTAAGTATTATGAAATTACAAGCATTAAGTATTTTAACTTCAGTACAGGTGAAATTCCTGTTTGTTCAAACAGCCTTCATAGCCTTTCCCAGCCCTGTGTGCTTCCTTCCACCATGTCCTGTCTTGCAACTCCTGCTAGAACTCTGCATCTTTGTGTGAACGTCTGCATCCTAAAACTACAGTTGGTCCCAGACTCTCTCTGAGGCTTATGCTTCACATTCTCATCCACAAACTCCCAGCAGACTGAAGCTAGGAGAAAAGCCTGAAAGCATTTGAATGTCTTTCTATGGACCTTTTCAAATAGCTTTAAATATTGGATCAGTAAAAGCCCAGCGCAATGTTGGAAAGACCATGGCATTGAAGAACTGGGAGGGAAAAAGTGGCGTAAGTTTTGTGCAACTTTAAAGCAGGGCTGTGCTTGTGAAGAGTTGAGCACATCATCCTGACCAATGTCTCACTGAAGTCAGGGGAATGCATTTGTGAAAGTGTGGGTTCTTTACAGACTTGTTGTCTCGAGTCATCAGTAATTAATTACAGTCACTTGAGCAGAAAAAACTAGTGTCCAATGACCTGATAATTGTTGAATTAAATAATGTATTGGTCAGTACCATTAAAACCACATAACCAGACTGAAACTGTGCTGCTGAGCTTGCAATACAATGCACAAATTTTTGAAAGATGACAAACTACTAAACAGTAGGATTAGGTAATTTGGGGGTGTGCAAGCAGTTTTGCTCAGTAAGAATATGCCACATACTACATAAGAGTACAAATGTAATGCGTTTGGCTATTTATGCAATACAGTTTCATGTTAGGGAGCTTCTCTGCCCCACTTGGTAGGGCAGTAGATTTATGCCCTGTAGTACAGGCAATAACGCTTTTTTGCTGTACAAATGTGGGGTGCTCAAACTACTTTGTACAGAAATAGTGCCCATATTTGATATTTTGATTATGGTATGGAGCCAGGAGTGCTCAACTGGAGTCTTTATTGATTTTTCAAAACATGCTACATGTTATGGCAGTCAAATTGTAATTATGAAGTAAGTGAAAAGGGCATTGTGTTTTGCTTGAGTTTATTCTCTGATTATAAAGGATTTTAAATCATCAGTGTACAGCAGCAACTGTCAACTTTTAATGTTTTGGCACTATAGGGAATGGTACAGTTGCAAGTCTGATGTCTGATCATTGATATCAGGGCCTGGTTTCCCAGCAGGTAATTCCATGTTCACTGCTTGTTTGCCAGTCTGTCCTAATATTTTGCTATGGTAGACCTGTAAATGAGAAATTGTAGTACATGTTTTGTCAGTGGCTTCAGTGGTCCAAAACTCTCAGACAGATACCTGTCTGTTCTTAGTAATATATTTCAACTGGGTTTCTTGAACTTTCCTTTTGATTTTCTTGCCTCATGTTTTCACTTGGCCATCTCTTCTGAATGGTCTTTTTTCCATTTTTGTGTATTTTTCTCTGATTTTTATGACTGACAGACAGTGACCAGTGTGAAATGGCCCAGCTGCTTCTGTTTGATTCTTGCTCATTGAGATGTCATCCTCCCGTTTGTCATCGGTGGCTCCATCCCCGAGGAGTAGCTACTTCTGCTTCTTGCCCTGTGCAGTAGTAGCAGGTTAAAAGCCTTCTCTTTATCTCTCTGGTATAGAAGCTTTATAACTGGATATGCCATCTGTTTCAACCTCACACACTGGTATAGTATGGTGTGGCTCTGTCCACATGAACAAATAATAAGGCACAGTAGATAACTGGTGCCGCAGTCCCTGCAACTGCATTACATGGTTTGGCATTTTTGCTTTGGATTACATGTAGTCAGTCTTCCCACACCAAACGGCCTCAATGTGCAGGTGTTTCAAAGCTGTCTGAAGCAGTGCCCCTTGGCTTAGACCCAGACGTCTCTGCTAGGGGTTGGGACGCGTTCTGTACGTGTCTGAACTCCAGACGAATCCAGTTCACGTGCACCAAAACTGCTCTCTAAACCCAGCCAATGTGCAAAGCAGCTGGAGGATGATCAGGGACTGCAGGACTCCTGTGTGGGTCAGAGCTGTGCTGAGATGCAAGAAGAGGGACAGGGCTGGTGGGTAGCGCAGGGAAGCACGGCACAGCATCCTGCAATTCAGGACCACTGCCAAAGTTCGTAGCATGTGCCCCAGATCAGCCCTGGCAGTCGCACGGTGGGAGTGCACAAGACTCACAATATGAAAACAGGAATGGTTACGAAACAAGTGCGTGCAGTAATAAGTGATACTGCTGTCACCAGAGCATTTTGCTAGCATTTATCTTGACCAGTGTGCCAGCACTGAATTTTATTATGACTCAGTAATGCATGAATAAATGAGATAGAGCTTTTTCTCTGAAGGCTGGTATGTAACAGAAAACATCCTGCTTGAGGTTTTAATTTGATTTTGTCTTGTATGGGATGAAAACATGCAGCCTGTGTTATTACTGTACTAATTTAATGTTCAAGAGTATGCATGTATTTATACAGTTAGCAAAATGTTGCCTGAAAAACATAAACAACTTGTATCACTAATTCTAACATTCTGATTCTGTTTCTTGAGGAAATTAACTTCAATTATTTTACCATCCATGTCCATGAGCTACATTAGCACTATCAGTTAGTAAGCGTATATTGTACTTAAGAAGTCAAGATCTGTTTCATATGTTTAATGAATGTGTGAAGGACAAGAGAAATAAGTCCAGTATCACAAAAATATTTGTTTCAAACTCTGGTACAAAGTCAGAATATGTCCATAGAAATTTGATATAGCCTGCTGTGAGATGTCCCTTTGATCTGTAAGACATTAGTATTTGAGCTCTGACTTGAAAATATTTTCCTCTGAAATTAATTTTCAAAAATTTATTTATAAAGAATATAAGTAGTGGATTATTTGAAATACAGTCAAAGCTTTGTTTTCCTGAGCCAAGATATCAATTAGGCTGAACTATGTTCATCCACATCACTGCACACTATAATGAACTTTCCTTTTCAGCCATTGTTTTTTCCAGTTTGAATACCAATTTATGGAGGTTTGATTCTAAAAGTAGAAACAACATATTTTGCTACTCTCCATCTGGAAAAGCTCCAGTTCACTGAGAAAGCAGCAACAGACCACAGAGCTTCTAACACCACAGGGCCTCGTCCTCGTACTGATTCTTCATTAAGTACAAAATTCAGTTAAACAATTCAGTCTTGAAGGCTTTCTGAGTATCAGGAAGCTCAGTCAGAATACCTGAGAGAGATCTCAACCGGTTCTGTAGGTGTGAAACCCACATACATCAGGATCCCAGAAATGGGACTTCTCAGGATGCACTATGAGGTTAGTTCTAATTTATATGAGTCTGAAAAAAATTAAAGTGACATTTAAAATGAAAACTTCACACTGTTTTTGATTGTTTTTCTCAAATAGTTGCCTTTTTCAAGGAATGTCTACCAGTGAAAAAGAGTTATAAATGTGATGCAAACATTTTAGTCAGGAGCATGGTAAAAATTCCTGTCATAATGACATGGGAGTGTCTCACAGGGATGGCTAAAGCAGGCTTTAGGTTTTTAAAGGAAAATCACACAGCCTTTCCTTTAGCTACAGAATATAAAGTGATCATTTAAAAAGACCACTAGGCAATCCTTTTAACATCAAGAGGATAAACGTGCTTGGGAATTGAATCCTGTTAGAGGAAAAGGACAGGTGACAAGAGAAAAGATAAGGAAAATCCTTGTAATAAAGGATTATTGATCTCTACTAAATAATGATAACAAGAAGTAGAGAGTAAACTAATTAACACATTTTACATAGCAATGCTGGCATAAAGGTTACTGGGCTTAGTACAGTAGTTTTTAAAGGCACCGCAAAGATAAACTGTAGCAATGAAGAAGTATTACTATCCTTACTAAACACACTGTTAAGGCTCCTTCTTTGTGGAACAGCTAAGGTCACAATCACAGTAAATGGAAACTAAGACATGCCTATTTCCAGCTTGCTAATGGTTGCAGAGGAGTCAGCAGAACAGTGTCAGTGGTAACATACATAAGTACTAAATTTGCATACACATCTTTACTTGTGACACCTTCCAGTGCGTATTTTTAAAAGTTTTAAAATGACAGTCTTGATCAGCTTGGCACAAAATTCTACTCTTTTTTTTTTTTTTTTAAATAGTTAGTTTTCATATGAAAATAGCAGAAATTTAGTCTTTATACCTCAACTTTAAAACAGCATTGTTTATGCTTTATTATGATGCCTTTGATACGCCTTTATATTCAATAGCAAGTTAAACAGAAAAAAGCTACTTATTTTTATTAATTAGATTTGGGTGATAAGTACAAAAGAAGAACCTAAATGATCGCTTTTGTCCTTCCATTTCAAATTCTTGTGTTGGATATTTTCTTCCCCTTCTTTGTAACTAAACATTCTGAGTTTCAGGCTACATAATTACCTTGTTAATCTTTCCAGATAATAGGGTAATCATTGCTTCTTAATCCCTGATTTTAGTACTGTTGTGGTTTAAGTCCAGCCAGCAACTAAGCACCACACAGCCGCTCGCTCACTCCCTCTCTGTGGCGGGATGGGGGAAGAGAATCAGAAGAGTAAAAGTGAGAAAACTCATGGGTTGAGATAAAGACAGTTTCATAGGTAAAGCAAAAGCTGCGTGTACAAGCAAAGCAAAACAAAGAATTCATTCACCACTTCCCATGGGCAGGCAGGAGTTCAGCCATCTCCAGGAACACAGGGCTCCATCATGCATAATGGTTACTCGGGAAGACAAATGCCATCACTCTGAACGTCCTCCCCTTCCTTCTTCCCCCAGCTTTATATGGTGAGCATGAAGTCATATGGTATGGAATATCCCTTTGGTCAGCTGGGGTCAGCTGTCCCAGCTGTGTCCCCTCCCAGCTTCTTGTGCACCCCCAGCCTACTCGCTGGTGGGGTGGTGTGAGAAGCAGAAAAGGCCTTGGCTCTGTGTAAGCACTGCTCAGCAATGACGAAAACATCCCTGTGTAATCAACGCTGTTTTCAGCACAAATCCAAACCATAGCCCCATACTAGCTACTATGAAGAAAATTAACTCTATCCCAGCCAAAACCAGCACAAGTACATAACATGGATCTCAGCTCTCCATGGCTACCATGTCATGTGATGACAGTAAACAAGAAAAGGTCAGTATTGTTTACTTCAAAAATATCTTTTTTGTTGAAGTGTCCTATTATTCTGGAGATTGGTATAATAATTCATACAAGCCTAAGTGATTCATAAATATCAATTTTTAAAATTAAACATTTAAGTACAGAGAAAATGTCAAGGAAGACCACTGAGTATTGAGTACCACTTCAGAGTCATCTTGATTTGCTTTATTGCTTTTCTATTAAAAAAAAAAAAAGTGTAGACAGATGTAGTTCTTTATAGATGTTCTTTAAGACAGCCTCCATGTATTTATGATCTACAGTTCTCATCTTGCAAATACACTGCGGTGATTAACAAGTCAAATAGCCTGCTGAACTGAGTAAGATTGTTTGTGTAAGTAAAATGTTTGCACAAATAAATGTTTGTAGAACTAACCACGGCGATTGCAGGGAAAACTGCATCCAAAGCCAAAACTCAGGAAAGGAAAATCTTTGGGGAGATCGTATGACAAAGGTAAAGGTAAACAAGTGTTCTTGGAAGGAGAGAGCTGGGGCACGAAGGAAGACTGATGGCTGGTGGTGTAACTCATATGCGTGCCACCTCTGTACTGCGGGGTTTTGGGTAGTGGGCAGGGAACGGAAGGAGGGGTAGAAGGAAATGAGAATTAAGTTTTATGGAAAATTGCATAAAGTAATTAAACTGAACTTGCTTTCCTGATTCCTGTCACACCCATGAGGAGATTTGAGTGCTGAAGGTGTTCAGAGGAGGAAGGCTCTGGTAAGGGCATCCTGGAGGAGCAGGGCAGAGTGCGGTTAGAAAGGAAGCTATAGCCACAGGTGTGGAAGACCGGCCTGCTGAAACTTGAGAACGTGTTTTGGCCATGGGAGTAATGAAAAACTGCGTACCAGTCACAGTGCAGCTCATATGGAATAGGCATGATCTGTCCTGCGAGCCCAGAGCAGCACCCATAGCTGAGGGAAGCAACACGAGTAAATCCTAAGGCACCTCCAAAGGAATCGGTAAGAATTTATTCACTGGCAAAAGTGGATGAGAGTGGATGTGTTAGGACTTGGGAGATATTTTGAAGATGTTTCTAAAATCAAGGAAATACCTGCTGTAAGTAGAGTCCAAACTACAGCCTTCACTGTTTAATGAAACAGCAAAGCAGAAGTTCTGCTATTAATCATGACATGGGTTGTCACTTGTGGGAATTACTGTTGCTGTGCATTTTTAATTCCAACTTTTGGACAGGGAAGGTGGGTAAAAAATGGGTAAACATACATCCGTTTAGTAATTAGTGTAAGACATGTTTTCCTAGTTTGGCTAAGAGTAGGAATTGGCTTTGTATCTTGAGTATGACACAGATGCTCCTTCAATACTACCATTTCACCCTTTAGGTGTTCTGTAAACAGAAATGGTACTAATTTTGCTTAACAACAGTCGTAAGAAATCAGAGTAGCTCTAAAGAGTGTAATAAAATTATTCAAAATTTCATTCTGAAGCAGATAAATATCATTTCATGTTTGTGACCAAGATATCAAACCCTACATTTAGTTACGCTAATGTAAGTCCATGCCATTTACCCAGGAATGAGGTATTATGTGTCTCTGAGCTTACACAGAACCTCTCTGTAGTGTGTTAAATATTTATAAATTGCATATTAACATCATCAGTTAAATATTGTTATGAATACTTATTAGGGTCACTTTCATTAGTGTGTGTGTGTGCATGTGTGTTCCTCTCAAGGTGAGAACAGTGGGTTTGCTCTGGTCTTTATTGATGTAGGGATTTGTCTCGGCTCAAGTGGAAAGATGACAAGCAGTGGCATATATCTGCTGGTGAACTGGGCAATAATGTAGTCTATTATTTAAACATGATCTTATTGGCAAGCACATTGGTTTTGTTTTATTAAAATTCCAACACTTCACATTTTTATTAATCACTTTCCCACTCCTTCTATTCACTTGTATTCTGATGCCTGTGCTCCGGTACCCATAGCAACGCTTGTTAATGCTAATGAAACTGCAACATCCTAAGCTCCCCGACAGAGCAGCCCTGTTAAATATGGCTATTAAGCACAGTTGTATTTCTGTTAGTTCCAGCTCCCAGCAGACACCTGCTCTATAGAAACTCTGTCCTGAGATATTAGGATTTGGTAACTCACAGCTTTTCTTAAAGCTGTCATTTGACTGGAGTAAAATTCTCATATTCCCAGACAGTGGATGCTACAGAATATGTACGGTTTCTGTAAAACTGACAAGGTTTAGCTGTAGGATTAAGTACTCTTTTGAAGTGCTCATTTGCATTCAATGAGAAACCAGGCAGGGTTGAGACTGACTGATCATGGGGGAAGCTACAGGATGTGTTGTCTCCTAGAGCACATGGACTTTTTAACTAAGTATCATTCATAATGTGTTAACAAGCAGAAGTAATAGCTAAATAATTCCTCATGAACTCAGACTCAATTCAACTTAATAGAAGTACCTGAGCGCTTCAATATATAGAGGTAGGAAATGGTTATGTACGTTGATTCTTCTTTCATTAAGGAACATATTTGCATGTAGTATTGGCGAGGATGATGACAGGGTGTTTTATTTCCATTATTCTGAGTTTTGTTTTTGAATACTGTTTATTTGGCAAGTCATTAGTCATCCATCTTTTATACTCTAGAAAACAAAGGAAAAATCCTGTAATCAGTATAAAATCTCTTCCAAGAATATGACCACAAATTAGGGAATGCTGCTGTGCCAACAAATAGATGCTGCAGTGCCAAGGCTGCAAAACAGGGAAGCTGTCATGTGTATTTCAAGTGTCAAGCCAGTGCTTCTCGATACTCTTTTTCATTATAGCTCAAAAAAACTTGAATACTAGACAAAGCTTTAAAACTACTCATTTCCCGAAGAGTTTTAAATGCAGCACTGTTTTGTGCAAAATTACCTATAGGAGTCCAGCTTGGTTCCCTAATGTACCATATCTGGGGGTTTGGTCATTTTGATAACTAAATGGTTTTGCCATGTAATCAGTGTGAGCTTGGGGGAGGGTGCTCAGCCTTTCTGTTTTCCAGTCGGCATCTGTTATGCTGTTAGTGTGGAGTGCCAGGTTTGCTAGGTGTCTTTTGTTTTGCTGTCTTTCTTTCTCCCCTTTGTTCTTTACATGTCTAAAAACCTCAGTCTTTTACTCATTGTTTGGACTCCTTTATTTGCCTGTATATCTTTGTTGCGTTCATTTTTGGTTTAGGATCCTTTCAAGTTCTTATGCTAATCTCATAATATTAACCAGCTGTATTAATGAGATAATAAACCAGACTTGTTGGTAATGAATTGATTCATTCAACTACTGGATTTAATTAGAAAGACACTTAACATTCCAGCAGATGTTCTTACTTTGTTTCATTATCCTTGTGTTACCAACAGTGGTCTTATAAATATATACTCTGCATGTCTATATTTACATAATATACTCTTCGACCTAAAGCCTTGTTGTTTTGCCATAAACTGCAAAAAATGACATGAAACCTGTAACTGTGTCTTAAGTTAATTTGTACTAATTCCTCTTTCATCATTTCATTTCTCAGACTACATGCAGTCTTGAATTTTCAGAGTATTCTTCATCTGATAATAAAACACTTAACCTTTTGAAAATGAGTTAGATTTCTTCTTCCCTATTAAAAACCCTTGTCTTTGGACTTATATTATCTCCTTTCCTTCTGGTTTTGTGACTCTCATTCCTTTTTATCTGGTGGCAAAGCTTCAAAAAGGATATGGGTGCCCCTTTCCTCAGCATTCCCTGCAGACTAATTCAAGGAGTTCCTCTTTCATGTTGCTGGTTGCCTGCTGGAGGGGTCTGCCTCTCCCTGAGCTCTGGTGCTCAAGTCACGGCTGCAGATTACACCCCAGGGCCAAGCCATGTGAGCTAGGAGTTGTAACAGTGAAGTTATTTCGTTGATCTGAACCCCAGTACCTCCACTTTCCAGTTAGAGGATGTAATTTATGCAGCAGTGTTCAACTTGTCCCCAGATCTAGTCTGAGCACATAGTTAAATGTGCAGCCAAGAAGAACTGAGCACAACAGCTCTTACCGCATTTAGTGCGTTACGTATGCCTACGCTGACAACAGTAGGTTTTGCAAACTGAAGCCAGTGCTGGATGTCCTTGTTAGGAAGCACAGTGATAAAATCTTAGTGTTTTCTTTTCCTTTGTGTGTAATGCTTTTGAAGGAACCTTGCACACTTTATAAGGCATGCTTATGGTAAAATTACATGGAACAGCTGAGGCTGTTAAGCTGAGAAGAGAGGAGGAAGCTGAGATGAGAAGAGGAAGGTCCTGTTTCATCTTGCTGCTTCTCACCATGCGCTCCTTAGTTTGCTCTGGCACTTGGACTCTTCTGTAAGCATTTTCAACATTACTGAGCAAAAAGAAAGAAGTGGGTAGTTCTGTCTGGTTGAAGAGTTGAATTGAGTCATCAAAGGATTTGGCAAGCCTAGAAGCCAGCACAAGCAGAAGGGCAACAGTAGATGGTTAGGAGTGGTAGGATGGGGTGGAGAAAGAAAGGATAACAAGACATCCCTTCACTTCTCAGTGACAGCAAGCTGTTACACTGGCTAAACCATCTCTGAGAACTTTGCCTTTCACAACTCACCTTCAAATGCCGAATCTTTCCTTCCTTTTCTTTCTGATACTCACATCTATTGTATTGGCCATAAAATTACACGGCATATTGCTTTGTGATAATTGCATGTGTGATTGTGCAGGTACAGTACATTGCCTGTACTGCTATAGTTTCTATTATAACTGTGTGGGTGTAACATTTACTTAATGTGCAAACTAACATTAGTTTTGAGTTGAGAATAATTGTATTTGAAACTAAAAATATCCCAGTAAGGAAAATGAATGCATTTTGAGCCTGTTGCTTCATTAGCTGTGAAGATTAACTAGTCTGTATTATAACAACACTTAAAATAAAATAAAGCCATATAATTTCCATAACAGGCAGCCTTTTTTTTCATTTTCTTTTATCACTGTTGTAACAATGTATAGAGTTCCTGTGCAGGGATCAGGATTCCATTGCACTAGGTATCCTATGGGTGCTTATAACAAAAAATAGTGCTTATTCTAGTTTTGAAAGTAATTTGTGTAATCCAAATAATTTTCTATACCATCTCATTGTCAAATGTCTTCAAAGTATTCATTTGATTTTCCCCTGAAGAACTGGGTATACTTCTTAGTCTTTGTTTTCAAAGATTATATTTCTCTAGCCTCTTCCTTCTACTAATCTACATTTTTTAGCTCTGAATTAGCTGTAAAAGACCACAATTTTATCTGTCTTATTTTATAAGGTTGAACAACATGGTGTCAACTGTCAATTCTGTGAATGAGAGAGGGATTTTTTTAGTTCCTGAGTTCGGTGGGCTTTCTGTGAAGCCTTTGGGATATCTGTTTGCATAACAGTCGTGCTGTTTTTCCATGAGGCAGAGGAGGAAAACTCAGTGGTGACAGGATGATTTGGCAGAAACTTGATGGATTTTATAGGGCTCTGTTCTCATAGGGAGCTAGGCCCTGTGCTGTTCACCACAGACACAAATAGGAAGGAGGTTAGGTCATAAATTTTGCTGTTAATACACATTTTTTTTCCCAAGTGGTAAGCAGGAGGGCCAACTGAACCATTGCAGAAGAATCTCATGGTATTTGAGAGAACTGGACAAAAAAAGTGCTATTCAGTGTTAACAAATGCAGAGTAACACACATGGGAGTGAACACAGAGAATATGTCCAGTCTTGTACATTAACACCTGGTTCACAACTTCTCTGAGACTCTGAAATCACTGAAGATAATTTAGTGGTTAATTCAATGATCTTAAAAGCATGCAAAGTGCTAGGAATAAAAAAGAAGTAGAGAAGAGATTGAGGAAAAACTGTGCTGATTTAAAAATCCTTTTTCTTCCACTCTTGGGCATTTTCAAGCCGCACCTCACCCCAGCACATGAAGAAGGGTAGAGTAGAACTAGCCAAGAGTTGAAAAAGGACAACAAGGAATGAAGGACCATTAGGAGAAAGTGAAATGTTGCTGCAGGTTTTCGTAGGTGTTGAAAGACCAACATTTTCAAACAGTGCAGAAACAAATCCATAGAGAAAAAAAAAAAGCCATAAAATGCTGTTAAACTGAGGTACTCATATAGCCTGTGACTTAAACTCTCCCCCCTCAGTTTTCTGGAAGACTATGCTATTTGTATGATTACTGTTTGTTTGCCGTATTTTTATACACTTCCCTAGGTATTTGCTTCTTGCCATTGTCAGCCAGGGCACTTGCACTAGAGGGATGTTTAATCTGACCCTGTGAAGTCATTCTTGTGGCAGTAGATTTTAAGATAAAAACTTGCTACTTTTCCCTCATTTTCAAGTGTCTCCGCATGTGGGAGTCCTGGTGGAGTCCGAGAACTCGATCTGAGTGTTTTTATTTCCCTGATAGCCCTTAGCTGTGCTTTAGTTAACAGCTTTTCTCCAGTACCTGTGGCCACTCTGCTCCAAATATAGAATCAAAATTAGCTGCTTTTGCAGAGATTTCAATAATATGCTTAGCTTTATTTGTACCATTTTGATGTTTGTGTTATGTGTTAGTCCATTAAGTGCTACGGTAAAGGCTGTGCATCTTTGTTCAGCTCTGTGCATTTATTCTCTTGTTCAGTGTTTTTTGCAGCAGATGAGTACAAACATATTTTCATGGATTCGTTTTTTCCCTCACCTCCTCCTTTAAGTGCTTTTGAAATAAATTGCATAAGCTTCTGCAGTTGCCCCACTGATCCAGTAGTCTAAGTTATTCTCTTTTAGTATTAGCTACTCTCTTTGGGCAGCAAAAAAAATCTTCACCCCAGTTTATTCCTTTCAGTAACTCGCCACTACAATTAAAGATTAACAGCGCTGTTCTTCCAGCCCAAACAATTGCTATTCCTGAGTACTCATGCAAATAACTGTATTGGCTCCTTGTCTATGTTGAGTAGCAGTTCCTGCTATACACGCCTGTCTTTTGAAATTTGGTTTGTTGAGGCGGATAGGCACTTGTTTATTTGGACTTCTAAATGTTTAAATAGGTCGTTACAAGAGACCTAAACCAAAAATGAACAGAAAGCAGTGTAGCTGCTTACTGGGCACAGCTGAACTGGCTGACAGAGTATCATCTTAGTTCTCTTGGCATCAGTGAGAGTCAGCAATTGCAAAGGAAATTAAGTTGCTCTACTTTTCTCAGTAACATGTTTTAATGATTCTTCAGGCTACAAACTAATACTGACTGTAAGAATGCACAAACCTAGACTCTTGCAGGTAACATCACTTTTGCTTGGAAGAGCTGACCCTTTCATGAGGATTGGTCTAGCATTTAGTGTAGCAGCTGCTGTTCTTAAAGTGGGAAAAAATGGAACAATTTATACAATGCCAGTTTAATAAAGAAATGTCTGGGGGAAGGGAATGGACTGAAGTGCAGGTAAAATTACGAGAGGAAAAATGTTAGATTGTCAACAGCAGTTGTATTGCTCTAGGTAATGCCATGCTCTGTGTGCTGCCATCTCTCCGCGCTGCTTAGTTTTATGGGATAAACTGAATTCATTGTAACCCGACCATCAGTCTTCAGCCAAGTCACTGCCTTTCCAGGAAGTTTTATTTTTCAAAAGTCCTAAGTAGAAGCCTCAACAGTTGTGCAGGGCAGATATGTTGTTCCAGGAGCAGCATGGAACTGATGCAGCTGTATTTCCTATGGTTTTGTAACCTGTCCCACCTGTGGCTCCCAGTAGTTCCAGCTTACCCTCAGTCCCCTGGAGCACCCTCATCAGGCAGCCATTGGCACATGCTGTTGCTGCTCTGGAGCGCTACATGTCCACACTGGCTGGCCAGCCACTGCTGAACCGCGTGTGTGATGGCTGGCAGAGTCTTGTTCCCTTCTCCGTGCCTCTTCCTTTACCTGAATGGAAATTTTGTCACAGAACTTTTAGGAGCTTCCCAGGTCCATCTCTGAAACTCCAGCCCTTCTTTGGTTATTTCAAAGTCTTGGTGGAGGGGCGGGAGAAGCACTGCTCCATGAGCTTATTTTCCTAGGGAAAAAAGCTAAATGGCTATGATTTTTAAAATTATTTTTCAAATTTTCCATGTGGACAAGTTACCAGATTATCAGATTTAGTGTACTTGCCAATGTATAATACATATACATGAATTTTGTAGGGTGAAAGTTGTCATACATTGATTCTTCTATCTGGTAGGTGTTGTTCATTAAACTTCCTTTAACCGTACACGTTTTAAAATTCCTCCGTGACACAATAATAGACTTGGGAGAAGGCCTTTTTCTTAATTCTTTAGGTATCTTCAGAAACTGAAACCCAGGAGGTTCCCTCTGAGCATCAGGAAATGCTTTTTCACTGTGAGGGTGACTGAGCGCTGGCACAGGTTGCCCAGGGAGGTTGTGGAGTCTCCATCCTTGGAGATACTCAGAAGCCATCTGGACATGGTCCTGGGCAATCGGCTCTAGGTGGCCCTACTTGAGCAGGGGGATTGGACCGGATGACCTCCAGAGGTCCCTTCCAACCTCAACCATTCTGTGATTCTGTGAAATTTCATTTTTCTACAGAGGTGTTCATGTCACCGCAGAAATCCAGAGACATAGAGTTTATTCTCTTTCTACACAAGTTAACTTCATATCGCAAGAGTCAAGAAGACCCATGATGTTTTCTTTCCAGTTTTCGTCCTCAGAGTGTGGGAAGTATTGGGGACCTTTTTCTGTTTGTTTTTACTCTCCTTTTGCTATCCAAAATTCATGCAGCTAAAATCAAAGATACATATTGAAATTGGCATTTGCTTCCAAGATAAACCCTTACCAAAGACTGAGATATGATTTGTTTGGAAAATGAACATCATGGTTTATTTCTGGACAACTGGAATTTGGTTAGGCTAATGGGGCCAGCTGCTGAAATCTGTTGGTCACACAGTGTTTCTTAATGAATTACACTAATTTATACCAGTGGAAGAGCTTATGAATTTACACTGCTATTGTTTAAATGGCAGGGACACACACATATACCCTGGGTCAGTCTGCTTGTTTGCAATACTACTGCAGTGCTGTGCAGTCCACCCACTTGTTGAACTAAAAACAACAGCGAACCTGGAGATCATAAGCCGGTGACTCACCTCTGTGTGCTGTCGTTTGAGCAACCTATGTCTGACTGGTGCAATGTAGTACAAACACAGGCCATTGACCTTTCCACGTGGGGCATGGCTGGCCCCTCCTCAACATCTGTACGGTTAGGAAGTGTTTCACTGGACATAAGCTTCCATGTGGCAGTAATCTTTATCAAGAATAGTCTTTTCCTTTGTCACAGAACAGTGAGATAGATGCTAATGGGGAAAAAAAAGGCAAGACAAATGCATACAGACCTTCAAGAGTCAATCAGAAAATGATAGAAGCATTGTGCAATAAATAAAAGTACAATTAGGAGAAATCAACGTACAAAGCAGTTTGTGCTCTACTGTCTAAAGCCTTCCTGATAGTATGAGGAATGTGGCAAAGAGAGTAGCTTCATTCATATCAACAGGTAGACTAGGTAGTGAGAGGAAGAAAAGTTGGTTTCTCATCATAAAACTTCCTTTAGTAATAAGCAGAGCACTTGTGTCTGTTTGACTTGGTGTCAGCTGGGAGTTTCAGTTGGAGCAGATACTCGAGAACTGTCCTGTGCTAACCTCCCACCGTCCTTCTTGGACGGTGCAAGTCAACTCACAGTCAACTTGCTTCCAAGCACCTTGTTGCTGGAGTGATCCATGCAACAAAACTGGGACCCAACAAAACAGGTTTTACATGTACTGCCTAAAAGTACTCCAAGTGACATAGATTTATCCACATAGTCAAAATTAATTATTCTTTTTATTTATTTTAGATACAGAGTGTATTTTGGAGCCTCTGTCTCTGCCAGAAAGTCCAGGTGGTGTTGCTGCTGTAGAAAGTTCTCCCTATGTGCCATGTATTTTCTGCAAAGAATGCTATCTCTTAGCAGAACAAAACCAGCTCCTGAAGCACATGATTATTGAACACAAGCTTGTCATAGCAGATGTGAAACTGGTTGCAGATTTTAGAAGGTAAGGATTATATTGTTTAAAATGAGTGTGTATGTGTGCAGGTATTATAGAAAGCTTCAGAAGACTAGAGATCATCTTTTTAAAATACTTTAAAAAGCAGTGGGGTGTTGTGGGAGGATTTTTATTACTTTTTTGATGAGCTTTTTGTTGCTGGATTGTAAGGTTGTTTTCCTGTTCCCCTCCCACTCCGCAGCTCCTCGATGTTGCTGGGACCAGGGGACTCGATATTAGAATACAGGCCAATTCCTGGTTTAGACATTCTTTGACATATCCTAGGGACTTCACTAATCAACAAGTTGCATACAAACTAGGAAGCTGTTTATTTCATAAAGCACATTCTAGACAATCAACTCTCCTAATTTTGGGTTTTATTTGTACATACTATTTCTACCACTGTACAATATCCTAAAGCTGTGTATTGTATGCAGAAGCTGCTCGGTACAGGATCTCTCACGTTGTGGGATGAAATTCATTTGCCCTATTTTAAGGATGCCAGTATTTCCCCATAGAAATCACATTTAATCCTTAACTATACTTTACATTACTGTGATCTACGTACAACTGTGACTCCTTCTACAGCTGTGTCATTGATCATCTCAGCAGGGTCACGTTTGGCTTTCTCTGTCTTAACTTTCTCCAGTAGCTGGCATGGCCCCAGCTGGCTTGTAACTTCAGAGACTAGGCACTTGCTTGGCATTTTGCTTTCACACACAGCAATGTATGGGCCAGGCAGTAGGCTAGATGGTACCTGCCAGTTTGTAGATAGTTCTGTTGCAGTGTTTAAATGTTAGCTGGATAATTTATCAACTAAAAGGAGCTTTCTGGTAGGTCTTCTGTGATTAGTTACTCATCCAAAGCCAATAACTTTTGTCTATCAAGATGCAAAAAAAATGAAATATTAAGATGAAATTTAGGAAGAGAAATGTAAGCCATATAAATCCTTATTCAGATGTACGAGCTTAACGTTGCTTAAAATTGAAAACTGATACTTGTTTTTTGTTTGGTTTTATGCTGAAAGCAGGCAGAACAAGAATGCAATCTTCTTTGGAGATAATGATAGTTTCTTCAGATAAATAAAGGGATCGGAGCTGCTCAGTCATGGACCACCAGTTTAAGTGTGCTTAGGGGATTATTCTGCGTTAATAGAAATGTATTTTAAAATCACCTTTTCAAGAAAATGCCCATTTAGATTCTTTTTGCTGCTAATGCAATTGGAAGGTAGCCAAATCTTATAGAAAGTGGCCCCAGGATGTGAAATGATGGAGTTGTTACTCTGAAGTGTGCCTTCTCTTATTTGCTGTACTGAATATCAGTAAAACAGTCTAATACTATGCACAAAAAAAGGAAGTATAATCTGAGGTGTTAAACTGAAGTGTGGAAAATACAGGGAAACAACTATGAAAACATAGTATTTTTTTTATCCTTAGCAATGAGTTACAGTCAGTCTTAGGAATACATTTTTTGACAGAACTAGAAGAAGTAGAGAATCCAGAGAAGAGCAATCCTAACGGACAACTTTTTTTTTTTTTTTTTTTTTAACTTGGAAGAATAAAGATAAGTTGGCATTAGGGCAAGAGGAAGGGATAAGGGGAATAAGCTTCCACTGCATGACCGGACATGATCACTCACGGATACTGATCACTCATTCTCTCTCCCTGGAAGTATGACAAGACATTGACTGTATTTGATCACTGATTATTTGGGTTAAGTCTTATGATATGAAATCCCGTAACAGTAAGCTTCATGGCACAGACGGTTATGGTTAGGTGAGTTTGTCTGAACGGTGTTCATTTATTTCAGTACAGGGGACAGGCTAAATGACATCTTGAAATCCCTTCATTTGCACATTTATGTCCTAAAAGCTCAAGAATTACTTATTCTGGAAGACTTGCTGTTCTATGTAGCAGCAAGACTCTTTCATTGTGCATTATAAATAGTGGAGTAGGCAGGGGGACAACAAAACACTCACCTCTCACTTACTGACATCTGAAGATGCCTCTGAATGAGCTTCAGCCATGCATGCTGGCTTCACTGTGCTTAGCTGTCTGCTGTACCGAAGATTAATCCCCTCCATGTCAGAGTTAGCAGAAACAAATATGGGCTGATTCTTTGGCTGCTGCAGTTGAAGTCCTCATATAGTAAGTCAGATGGTAAATAGAGGTAATGTGAACCACCATGGGATGTGATAGCTGTGGCAAGTAAACTTTTAGATTGCACAAGTATTAAAAGCTACAACTATTTAGAAATGTCCTCGTAACAATGATATCTGATTTTTTTATGATTCTTTTCCTAATTTGATGGCATGTCAATAGGAAGCTGTCATTGAATAGTTAGCCTTTACCTTACCGACTCTCCCGTGTTCTATGTTGTGCACGTGAGTCATAAGTATAAATATAACCACGCACTTAAGCATTTTTAGATTGTTTTTTTCTATGGTAAGATTCTGAATAATTAGCACAAGGATTGCTTGGTTCCCTTTGTCATATAATTGAAGGTGATGATTTCTTGGTTAGACAGTAGCTTCTAGTTCAGTGGGAACCTAATCTCAGCTGGGGTCTGTTGATGCTGCTGTAATACAAACAATGACAGTACAAGAATGCTTTTAAACAACTGTAGTTGATGGGTTAAACCTTCAAGATGTGTTTAGGGCTTTCCTTATTCTGTCTGCTATCCCACCTCCAGGTGTTTGGGGATTTCATTTTTCTGTCTTTCTAGTTGTCTGCCAAGCTACAGCTTTCACTGTAACTCCACAGGAGACCTGCCAAAACCTCCCTTTTGACAAGTTGGTGTTTTTACCGAGTTTCAGATTCCTGCCTGCATCTTGCAGAACACAGAGCACAATATTTGGGGAATTTGAGAGTACTCTGTAGTATATCTTTTCAGTAAAGATGCATCTGAGTGGCACTTCTGTCTGAAGATGTGAATAGGTCACAGTGTTTATGTAAAGCTTAATGCAAATCTGTCTTACTGAGGTCTTCGCTTCGACAGGATAGTTAAACCCAGTTTTAATGAAGCTGAATGAATTTAATGAATTTGAAAACTAAATTAAAGGAAGAAAAAAAAGAGACAGGAATTAAAAAAAAAAACACAAAACACTCAAGAATTTAGAGGATGGAAAAAACGAGAGCCGATCAACTGTTTATTAAACTTTTTTTGGTGTTTCCTTTTTCACTAATCATCTCCCCCTTATTTTCAAAGATACATCTTGTACTGGAAGAAGAGGTTTGCAGAACAGCCCATCACAGACTTTTGTAGTGTGATAAGAACAAATTCGGAAGCTCCATTAGGTAAGCATGCTGCTTGCTTACTCTCTGTTGGCCAGATCATGTGATCATTTCTGGCATATACTGCTGCTTTGATCAGCCAAGTGTGAAGTAATCTGACACTAGGTCAGAAAACCACAGAAGTAATATTTAACTCTTAACCACATATTTAAACTTGCCTTTTCCAAGGATTGCAACACATGCTTCTGCACCGTGCTGAGTGAGGACGAGCTCATACATGCTTAAATGCGCTGCCGAATCGGGGCCAGTTGCAAATCAAGGCCTAGAAGCAGTGCTGCTTACATCATGGCTGGGGAAGCTTTGGTACCCACTGCATAAATAATTGGTGACAGTCCTTCCAGAAATGTGGAGAAACATTCTCAGTGAGCTGTATTTTCCGACTTCACCCTGTCCACCACCCCCAGTGATGCTACTAACTCTTCCTGGACATCAGGGCCACAATTGCCTTTCCTTTCCCCTGCCACAGTGCTTCCTGCCCCAAGAGTATTAGGAGACGATATCTTCACAGTAGGGGTACAAAGACTGCCATTTTCTGGGCTCCGACACAAGACCAAGGACCATACTTCACAGTTCTGCTGCGTTGGCACAGTGGGACATTCCATCATAAGGACAGTGATGACTGTGTGAAGGAAGTGTTTTTCTCAGAAGTAGCTGACGCATTTCTTTGGCTTCCCCTTTTCTAACAGAAGAATATAGTTTACCTAAAAGCAGATAAGAGAACATTAGGGCTTTCCTGCATCTTTACTTCTGCATGGAGAGCTTAGAAGAGAGGAAGAAATGCGTGCAGCCAGTGTTAGAGATGGGTGGAAGGTGAAAACTGAGTACAAAGTGGATGAAAATAAATTGGTTTAATTATTCAAACTAATTTTAAGAAAAATAGTCCTAGGAAACATGAAAATCACTCCAAAGACCATAATTGTGTTTCTCTTACGTATGCATGTTTTTGCTTCTGAAATTTTAACACTTACCACTCAGTTTGAAAATTGCAGATCAAGCACCTGAATGCTAGAGCTTGCCAGAATTATAAACCATCAATAGCCCTTCCAGAGGACAATGAGAATACTTTGTTATTTGTTTGTTTAAAAAATTGTTAATTTTAATGGCTAGCTCCTTCAAATTTGATAGCTCAGAAATCAGGAGGTTTGTCTTACTTCACACAAGCTTCTGTATGAAAAGATGGGAAAGGCTGAAATCTAGCAAGTTTAAAATTGTAAAAGACTTAATAATGGTCACTTCAGTTCACCAACTACATAACCCTTTGATTAATAAATGAGTAACTTTCAAATGCATAATATTTTTGTAAGTGTTTTTATATTTTCTTACATGCTGAGTAATTTTAAGGTAATTAATTTGAATAAGATTTGTTTTATTATTAAATTGGATATGAACATAAATAGTAAAAAGGTTAGTAAACATATAATGTGAGTAAAACATATAAGTAGAATTGTAAATTAGGCAAGTCTCAATGTGTGTTATTGAACAGTTGTGGTGCATATCTGCAGATGGAACGAGATCTGAGGGTAAAAGGTAATGTGAATGGTCAGGGTAAGGAGAGGGTATACCAAATGATGATACCTGCTGAAAACTGACAATTACTTAGGGAAATAACTGAAAATCCCACTTGCAAGGTAAAATTAAAGGTGATTTCATGTTTCTTTCATGCTGACTTTATACTGTAACCAATATAAATGATTAAAATTGCTTTATGTTGCCAGAAGAAACATCATAAAAAAGAATAAAGCTGGTAGTGGGGAAAACCTGTTCAAGACTCTTGTCTTTGTACTGCAATATAAATGATGTAAAGGTCTTATAAATATGTATATACAAATATTTAAGCATGTTTCATTAAATTATGAAATTAAAATAACTGACTTTTGTAGATTAAAAAATACATTCTCACATTCTTAACACATTCCAAAGGTTTAGCAAATTATGTGCCAGAAATATTCAAAACAGCTGCAACTTCCCATCCCTTACCCACACTTCCTAATCTCTTAACAGAAGAACAGGACAATTATTTTCTTCTGTGTGATGTTTTACCAGAAGACAGATTACTTCGAGAACAGCTTCAGCAAAAGAGACTGGTAAGAAATTACTGTTGTTTCATTTTTTGAGGTAAACAGTTCCGTAGTGTAATATATGGTAATTTAGTGGGCATTTTAAAGTGAAAGCATTTTTTGCTAGACTGCAAAATTCTGATTTTTTATATTTTTTTTTAAGCTTATTTCCCTAGCTGCTGCACAAACATACACAAACTCCTTGTTTATAGATTTTTCCTTGGAATAAATTTACAGGTGGTATGTCAATGTTCCACACGAGTGGAAAATACGCCCAGAGCACTGAAAAAGGCTGAGTGCGCTGAACATTTTTCTTCTTGCAAGAATCTGCAATGCATTGTCACATTATCTTTTGTGTGATAATATACATGTAGGGAAATTAGCAAAATAAAACTCGGTGTGCGATACTGTGAAAAGGGAAGGTGATACTTATTTACAAAATCCTCAAGCAAGTGTTTTTTGTGCATTCACACTCTCTTACCCAGATTTCATTAATTCACACTTGCATACTCACAAGCATCACGGTGCGTGAGCGGAGGAAGTCTGACCAGTATTATTTCCGTGAGATGCAAAGGACAAGAAATGCCAGCTGTTGAGTCCTCATGAACTGCTCTGGTTCTTCTTGCTTGGTGGTGGCAGCCTAGTACTTTGGACAGACCTTTCATATCTTTTAGGAGTTGTCAGTTCTGAATGGGTGGTCCTTCACGTTAAGCTCTTGCTGACTTCAGCTTCCATGAGTCTTAGTCTAGGTTGCTGGCCACCAGGGTTTTTTTGTTGTTTTCTTCTTTGAAATACACATCTGTAGTCTGTTTTTGCTGTTGGACTAATTTAAAAATGGATGTTATGTGATACATAGCAGCCTTGTTGCCAGTCTCCTCATGTTAGGATGCAGAGTCTTCTGCTGGCAAGTCATCTGTACTGTAAGGTGTTAGAGTGCAGGCCTTATGGTCTTTACATAAATGTGTTCCTCAGTTTACTGCTGGCAGCTTTGTCCTGGGAATTGTCAACACAGGCCTTTTAACCTTTTGTTATGCTGTTTCTTCTGGTACGTTTCTATTACAAGTCTATACATACACAGCATGCGACTAAAGACACCTTGAATCATAAGCATTCAGAATGAAGGAGATCCTTACAAAAACCAAATTCTAGTCCCCAGGGAAACTGGGATTGGCAGGCAAAATCCATTTGGTTCAACTACCCTGTGAGTGCCGTTTCAGTTTGCTGGCTAAAGTAATGTTCTGCAGCTCGCGGCACATGACTAGCGTATCCCCAGAATCTGTGGAGTATGTACAAGTCTTCCACAGCTCTCCATAGGATCCCAGCTCCTGCAAAGGAGAATTGTGGTAGTTCTGCCACTGAGGATTTCCCATGGAGTTGGAGTTGCCTCAGCTGAAATCTTCATTCCTATATAGGTCCATTGGATTGGCATGGACTCAGAAAAAAGCAGCTGATGCACTCATGCCTAGCATGCTTCTCTTCCAATTCATCATAAGAGAAGCCATCCTGGATCAGTAAAAAAGTTTGTCTAGATCAGTATCTTATCCTTGCCAGCAGCAAAGTGTCTATGGTATTTGCCCTCTTCTGATCTGGTGGTGATTCTTTCTCAAAATATTCTCCTAGTCTCCAGCAATTGGCAGCTCAAGAATTTCCTAATTCAGCAACATTGTATCTGTTTATTAACACAATAGATTTTTCTTTCATGAACCTCCAACTCTGAATCCACACAAACTTCCAGTATCCACAGCTTCCTGCAGCAGTGAGTTGCACAGCTTAACTACACACTGGGAGAGAACCATCTATTTAGTCCTTTTGAACCTGTCACGTCACACCTGGCTGGTTTTTGTATTAGAAGAGGTAGTGAACAATTCGTCCTTAATCTTATCCAAACCATTCATGATTTGTCTCCTGATTTATCTGCCTTACATTATGTCTTTCATTAGTCATGTGCTGAAGTGCACCCTCATGGCAAAGAAGGCAAACAGCATCCTGGGCTGTATTAGAAAGAGTGTTGCCAGCGGGTCAAGGGAGGTGATCCTTCCCCTCTACTCAGCACTAGTGAGACCACATCTGGAGTGCTGGGTCCAGTGCTGGGCTCCCCAGTACAAGAAAGATACAGACTTACTTGAGCAAGTCCAGCGCAGGGTCACAAAGATGATTAAGGGACTGCAACATCCTTCATACAAGGAGAGGCTGAGAGAGTTTGGACTGTTAAGCCTGGAAGACAAGGCTCAGGGGGTATCTTATCAATGTGTATAAATACTTGATGGAAATGAAGAAGAGGGAGTCAGATTCTTCTCGGTAGTGCCCACCAACAGGACAAGAGGCAGTGGGCTTGAATTAAAAATCAGGAAATTCCCTCTGAAAACAAGAAAACACTTTTTTACTGTGAGGGTGGTCAAACACTAGAACAAGTTGCCCAGAGAGGTTGTAGAGTCTTCATCTGTGGAGATATTCAAAACACAATTAGACACAGTCCTCGGTAACCAGCTGTAGGTGACCCTGCTTGGGCATGGGGGTTGGACTAGTTGGTCTCGAGGTCCTTTGCAACCTCAATGTTTCAGTGATTTGAGGTTGAGGATGCTGTCTATTTGGTGGTTCTTCACTGTGCATCATTGTTGCACTTCTCTGTACCTTTTCCAGTTTCCTATAATCCCTTTGAGGTTATGAAAGACATCTTGAACATTGCATGTGGGCAGGCAGTGTCGTAATCATGTTCGTTTCCCAGGCATATGTCATGTTGTTTATGGCTTTGAGGAAGGAAAGAGGGTCATGATTGAGCATGCCCCTAATGTTTTCATAGAACTGTCTATTGTAATAATTAATAGTAACTCCTGGCTGCTACACGTTGGACTGTACTTTTTCTTTTTTTAAAGGGCATTTCTTTCTGGTTCTGTGGTGTTTTGTGCTATGCAGTCTTATTCCAACTAGGCCTTCTCTCCGCTGCCAGTGTCAAGGGAGTGCGGAGTCTGTTGGCAGGTGAGCCGTCTCATCTCCTCTGCAAATAGACATTTCCTCAAATTCAGAAGAGAGTGCAGGATTTAGCTCCAAGCAAGTGCTGGTTTTGTTTACAGAGTAATTACGTTAGAAAAGAAAGAGGTATGCATTTTATTATGGTGTGCAATAGCCTTTGCTATTAACACTGTTTTAAATATCAGAATTGTGTCTTCAGTTTTTACAGAAGGATTTTGTGAAATCAAGCTGCAGCTGTAGTTGGGGCTAATGGAGACACCGCTTTAGTTACAGCAATAAAGTCTGTTTATTTTTTCATTTCCTTTTGCTGCAATCTGAGTGTTGACTTGCAAGTTAAATAGTTATTCTGCTTTGCAAAGTCTTTTACCTCCAGACAAGTCCAGCAATTAAGAGTGAGCTGGCAAATGGGCTCATGTGAGTTGTGCAGAATAAAGACCAGAACTATACAACTTTTGGTGATTTTTCTGCAGCCTTTGAATCCTAACTGCTGTCTCCAACAGCAAACCCAAACAAGGACAAATGTTGTCTTTAAAATGTGCTAGCTGAAGCATTTCATTTTGCAATTTTGAAACTCAAGTTTAGGACTATTTCAGGCTGCATTGCAGCAGGGGAGCTAGCCAAGGTGGATGTCGTGCAGAGACATTATGGTGACTGTGATGTATTGAGAGAGGCCAAGGAATGAGCCTGAACTAGGTTAGAGAGCACAGCTTGCTGAAATAGCTGACAAGGCTACGTAATACCAAACAGATACGGTCTTTTGGAAAAACACAGTCTTGACAAAGAATTCATAGTTGTGAAGCAGTACCAGGCAACGAAGTCCTGCAAAACTCGAGATACTAGGAGGGGCAGTGTCAGTATAAGCCAATTGGGCTTATCTTTAAGATTTCTCTAAAAAAGCTAAAACCCCCAAACCTATTTTTTTGAACATACACACTTCCTACCACAGCATTGACCTTGTCTTGCTGTCATATTTACAGCTATTCTCCTGTCACGTGACTGGTAGTTTTAGGTGAAGAGGCTACTCTTCCTCCCCGTAAATAGACCCTGAAGAGGAGTCTTCACCAAAACTGGAAGAGGGACTCAGCTATACTGGCTTCCCAGGATGAGCCGGTAGATGTTTGTATGATCCCCAGTTTGTCACAAGCTTAAGCTGAGACAAGGTTCAAGAAGTTGAAGCTATGCACTGGGAAGGGATCGACATGCTAGCCTGATTTAGTGTAATGCAACATCAGAAGTGCTTACAGAATAGCTAATAATGTCAGCATGTTAATACCTACATCTGAAATTCTATAGGTCCTTCTTTGCCTGTGTTCGGTATTTAATTGCTTTTCTCAAGCACTCTGGAACCTTGCCCCATCCTCCATGGGTTTTTGAAGACTTGTCACACTAATGGTCAGAAATTATTTTATCTAATTCCGTAATGACTCTTGGATAAATTCTGTCAGATTTGAATATGCATAATGTCCAACTTTTAACCCTTTCTTACCCTTTTCTGGTCTCCGTTCATTGTTTCTTTTGTTTTAAATGCATTCCATTAACAGTTGTGACATAATTAACCTTTCTTGCAAAGACTGAAGCCCTGAATATTGCAAGCATTCCTCTTTTGTCTGTATTTCGTCTCTTCCTACATTAAGTAAAGGATCTCTGCTTTTCTTTGCCATTTATTTCTAATGTATTTGGGGGCAGGGGGAGGTTGTTTTTGCTATTCCATTTTACTCTGTTAGCCTGTCTCCATCTTCTTTTGGTTGTCTTAGTTCAGACAAACTTCACCTTTCTCCTGCTTCAGCTTGGCAGCTTGTGGTACCTGTCTGCTGTAATTTCAACCCTCTTTTTGTTTTCATACATCTTTGCACAGTTACTTAGTTTTCAACATATCATGAAACTCTTCCTCCCTTTTTTAATTGACTCAGCTTCCTGAACAAGCTGTAAGAATGTCTTCTACATCAGTGTCACAGTACCCTTCAAAGCCTGAGTCATCTGACCTGTCATTGATTACAGCCTCTTCAAGTGTAGGTTCTAGCCTGTATTGCTTCAGTAGCTGAGTCAACTCAAGAAGAGGAGCGATAGGGATGAGAGGAAGAATCTAAGGGCAAGTGGGACAGACAAGGGGAACAACCCTTATAGCCATCCCAGTTAGTCATTCCCACTATTCACTTTGAACTCAAACTCTGCAGACTAGGCTGGAATCAAGGATAAGGTACAGAAAAAAACATTTTCCCTATTCCTAAGAGGCAACTTGCTATACAAAATAAGAGTCAGGAGAATGCACCTCAGAGGTTTCACAGTAAATTTATAACACTTGTATTACAATCCTGAGACTTTTGCCAATTTATTATAATGCCAGTTAAGTTATAGTTTGGTCTTTGTACTCATTCAGTCTGCCTAGGATCTCTGGTTCAGCAGATTGTCTAGCTTGTTCTCCTTCTTACATCCTTTCCCCTCACCACCACCATTTTCTTCCCAACTTCCTGTTTTTCCAGTCGGTCACAACTCTTATTTCTCTCTGGGTTTTTTGTTGCTGTCGTTTCAAACCTAGTTTAAAGTCTCCCCACTTAGCGGACAAGCTGATGTCCTAAGATGCTCTTTCTCTTCTTTGTCAGGGGGGCTAATGGTAGCCTTTGTTTCCCCAGCTATATGACAATACTCTTAAATGCTCCCTATTTTGTCACTGTTTCCATAGCTATATATTCCCCTCCAGAAGATGTTGATCTATGCCTGTGCCTTGAACTCAACCAAAAAGATTAAGGAAAATGCTACCCGTTCCTTTTCCTCCTTCATTGTTGTTCACAGCGTTTTGTGGTAACATCTTATCTGAGTATCTAGTAAAAAGTCAGGAATGCCCACTTGGGTGATCAGCCTGTACCAGGTGAAGTGCAGTGCTCTCACTTTCATCTCCAGATAGGCAGCATCTCTTGGAAGATAGTAGGTCACTGCCCCATTGCTTTCCTCTCTTCTCTGTCCCCAGAGTGGATCTCTAATGCCATCATCCTTCATTCCTTAGTGACTAGTCTTTGACATGCCAGTCTGTCTGTCTAGCTAGTGAGGCTCTGTTTGTGACATTCCTGAACTATGTATGAATTTTCACATTCACTGGATGAGAGGGAAAAGTGCACAGAGTAGTCAGCAAACACACGTATGTTGGATGGTGTGACCACTGACTTCGAAAGTGTTGAGCATTCTCCAGACTGGACATCCTATCCTGACAATTTTGTTGTATTCCCATGCACATTACAGCTAAGCTATTTCCTGAAGGGCTTCTCCAGCAGGCATCTCTGGTAATATTAAAGAAAAGGCACTCTTCTTGAAATAACATTGGAGAGGACATGATAATGATTACAGAGTTGGAAGATTATTTTTTTTCTGTACTCAAGAGGCAAGAGAGTACTGTTTGAAGTGGGAGAACTGAATACAGTGATCAGTAAGGAGAGAAGCTGAATATAGAAGTTAGGAGACAAGCTATTGATACACAGCTAAGATTGCAGGTCTTTAGAGATACATGAAGTTTCTGATACCATGATTCTTTGTAAATATTTTTCCTATTTAGCAGCTACAAGCACGATCTAAAGCTCATCAGCCAATCTTTGAGGAAACTGTAAACACAATGTAATTGTGTAACACAGATGTAATTCTCTTACTCCAAGAGTAGCTTATCCTAATGGTGTATATAATTGTCAAATAATGTGCTTGGCAAGTTTTTAGAGACTGTAGTGCATCTCAAGTGTCACCAGTCCTGGTCTTTGTCTCAGTATACTGTGCTGGTTTGTTTTATTGCCAGTAAAGTTGTCGTGGTTTAACCCCAGCCGGCAGCTAAGCACCACGCAGCCGCTCGCTCACTGCCCCCCCACCCCTGGGATGGGGGAGAGAATCAGGAAAAAAAACTCGTGAGTTGAGATAAAGACAGTTTAATAGGACAGAAAGGAATGAAAAACAATGATAATGATAATAATAATATGACAATAGCAATACTAAAAGAATTAAACTATACAAAGCAAGTGGTGCACAATGCAATTGCTCACCACTCGTTGACCGATGCCCAGTTAGTTCCCGAGCCGTGATCCCCCCTCCCAGTTAACTCCCCCCAGTTTATATACTGGGCATGATGTCATATGGTATGGAATAGCTCTTTGGCCAGTTTGGGTCAGCTGTCCTGGTGGTGTCCCCTCCCAGCTTCTTGTGCCTCTCCAGCCTTCTTGCTGGCTGGGCACGAGAAGCTGAAAAATCCTTGACTTAGTATAAACACTACTCAGCAACAACTAAAAACATCAGTGTGTTATCAACATTCTTTTCCTACTAAATCCAAACCACAGCATTATACCAGCTACTGGGAAGAAAATTAACTCTGTCCTAGCCGAAACCAGGACAAAAGTGTATAAGCAGCTTCTTGTTGTAATCTGTCAGCATGATTTTTTTGTTTGTTTTGTTGTTTTTTTTTTAAGCCAGACTCTGTTTCACTTGCTTCCTTTGCCTACAGCAATAGCTAGTTTCTGTGAGCACTCAGCAGGGAAATGTAACTCTTATTTAAATCAGAAGAAATTACAACTAAAGATACACACTGTGTGTTTGAGACATCACCTAGGAGAGCTTGATAAAATACGTATTCTTATTGTGAAGTCTCTATCTTGTATTATTTAGATCCAAATTCACACCCACATTGCTATCTCTGGTAGTACCTTGCTTCTCAGGCAGACACTCTGATTTCAGTAGTATTAATGAGTCCGTTATCATAACAGAAGGAATGTGGCCTGTGATCATGCACTCTTCACAACAGTGTGACTGAGTGCTCAGATGTTTGAGTCCTTCACACTGTAACATTCATGAAGTTTCCTCTTCAAAGGAACATCTTTAGGCAAACTACCTCCCCAGAGGATATAGCACCATTTATAAAAAGCTTTCACTGGAACTTCTCTTAAGTGATCATTTGTATAACATGCTGTCTTTCTAGTCTCTTGCCTAGAGAGGATGAGAGCAAAGGACCAGAACTGGCAAGGTAGATGCCAACAAAAACCCCAAACTACAATATGCTCTTGCCCCAATCCAGCCCAGTACTGAAATACTTAAAGTTGAGACTACTTGTATGCTTAAGTCTTTGGATGCGAAACTTTGGACTTTGCCTTGTCAGGGCTTATGGCAGTAATTTTTTTTTTTTTTTTTTTTTTTTTTGGTCCTGAACATCTTAAAAAAGAAGGTACATACTGCTGTTAGCTCAGTTTTACAGACGGAACTGCAGAATCCAGTCCTCCAATGCACAAATGGGTTCCTGGACTGAGGAATGTTAAATTCAGGTCTCACTGCAGTCAAAGTCACTGCATGCTCTTGTCCCAGACTGCAGTGTAATCTGCCTCTATCTTGGAGCTAGAGAAGTACTTTCTGCCTTAATTTCTTATGTATCAGAAGTGCTGTGGTTATAAAGAGACAGGGTTTGGAGAAAGAAGTAATATATTTTTGTTGGACCAACTGATGTAGTTGGAAAAAACAGGCAAAATTTTGACCACCAATTCTTTCTTCAGGTTGGAATCAAAAGCAGCAAAACTTGTGCTGAGTACTGGTTGTGAATGGTTGTTCTATGTCAGTGATCCAAGCCATGCATTTAAATAGCTATGTAAATTATTTATAAGGGCCTTGTTAGTAAAGGAGTTTATGATTTTAAAAAAGCAACGGTCTGACAGCAATAAAGACAATTTAGCACCTGGGATACAGTGTCTGCTGGAGGGAAGGGTAGCAGGAATTACAACATCAGAAAAGTCTAATGTGCCATAAAACCAACTGTCCTGAGTCCATAGCTTTTGGCATTTGATGGAGTTAGTTTTTAGTCTTACCTTTTGAAGGCATTTTGTGTGTCTTGAATGTCTCTTGAACTATAGACCAGAGACGAAGTAATTGTTTAGGGAAAAGTGCTTACTAGCTGCAGGTATGCATTTTTCATCTTTTACTGATGATCAGTGTGAATTCTTGCTGATGCATAGTGCTTAAGTGCTTCTGGAAAAAATCAGGTAATTTCTTCCAAAATATTGCTTCCTAGGAGAGGAACAGGCACATTTTTTTCAGGCACACTTTAAATTACCACCTCCTAGGAGAAAGTCTGAACTCCTCACAACCTCAAACTGAGCATCGTGAATGTGCAGGGCATTTTTTTACACTCCGTATTACAGATTGTCATGCAAATGATCAAATTTCTTTTGTATTAGCAGTTTAGTGTGCTGGTATATTTAAAGCTGATCATCCTGGTATAAACACTTGCACATCCTTACCATGTTTTTTTGTTTTATTAGTTAAAACACAGAATAGACAGTATTTTGTAATTTCGTTGGATTTTTTTATGGTAGATCACCCATATAGTAGAAAGTGTATGACTAAGAGCTGTAGTAGAGGTTTTTTCCAGACAGAAAAAAGGGGAACTGGATTAAAACTGAATTTGATTTTATTGAATACATTAAGTATTCCTGCAAAACAACTACATTTTTGTTGCATGCAAGCATGATCAGTAATATCCAGCTTCCATTTGCCATGTTTGAAAAGGTGATCAACCACTTATGTCCTATAGAATTTTCCAGAAACTATTCCACAAGAGGCTGCTGACTGCCACAGTCAGATCTACTGCTTATTTGAGCCAGGCTCTGTCTAAAAATGTGCTTCCAAGAACTTGTCATCTAGCAGTACTTATTTTTGACAACTCCTAGTTGATCTCATAAGCTTCACGTGGCTTGTGGGGACAAAGAGTTTAGACTAAAAGCCTCTGTAATTTAAGTTCTGCTTTGTATCAGTGAGGATATCTGTTCTGTCAATGGTTGTTTCACAACTAGTTTCATAGTCTTCAGTAAAGTAATGGATTTTGGAGGCGGGGTTAGCAAATCACAGAATATGGCAGAAAGAGTGGATGACATAGCTGTCAGAACATCTCACAAAAGATAAAAAGAGGTGGGGGTCAGGAATTATTCAACAAACTGTATCAATATTGTATACTATTTTCCTGATATCAAGCTATGGCATTTGATTCACTTAATTTTGTAGTGTTTTGCATTACCTTTTCTGTCTGTGCTCAATTCTTTTATTCATAATGGAAAAAGAAAACTAATATATGTGTATTTTGTGATCTGTTTACTTTTTCCTCAAGTGACTTTGCCCTCTCATTCTCTGACACTTTGATGTGACACAGTATCCTAAAAATGTTTTGGAAAATGTTCATGGCTGAAATGTTTTGGGGTTTTTTTGTCTTAGTATCAACCATCAATTAATGCTAACAGCCCCAACAATTCCAACAGGTTGGAAACTGGTGCAGGTATTAAAGTAAATTACTCAATTCCTGCGTCAAAACTTCAGTTTAAGCTTGACTTTCATTACCAGCTGAAAGTCTCCACTCAGAAAAATCTCAAAAGTTTTATGCAAGTTATTGTAATTGCTATTTCTCCCTTCAGAGTCCCAGCAATGGAGTGGAGGTAGAAGGGTGTTTGGGAGTGTCTGTAGGGAAGAAGAGCAGACCTCTTGCTTTCGCTGTACTTGACTTGAGCCAGTGCTTTTAATTCCTCACCTGTGCAAATACCAGATTTGCTTGCTGGCTCAGAAAGTTCCCTCTAGCAATGAATGATGTCAACATTTGATAAAAGGAGTGTCTACCTTGGAAAATATTTTTTAAACTCTGTTGAGTAAATTGATAAAGCAACAATGCTGGGTTAGTCAAAGCTTCCCAGCTGCCGAGCATGCTGGTGTAGGGGCAAACGGGAAGGGTGAGAGAGCAGAGTAGCAGGAGCACCGTCTGTGTGCAAGTAGCAGCGCACCAGGGCTCCAGTAAGCAATTTGTATGAAATCGGAATCTGGAGTTAGGCAGCCAAATATTGCAGAACGTTTTTTTTCCCTCCTAGTAGAGTACAATTAGCAAGCTACATTGGAGTAATGTTAATGGGAGGGTGGGGGTGTTTAAACCCTTGCTATCTTAATGTTTGAATTGTACGTGGTATCTTTTGATTTTCTTTTAGATTGTTTCTAGTGCGTTTTACAAAGTATATAAACGACACGTAGACGCCTTCAAATTCAAGGTTAGCCAAACTGCGTCAGATGTGCTGCTGAGTGGAGAGAGGTGACAGCTACGAGTAGCAGAGAAAACCCCGGTTCTTACTGATGTGCTGTGGGATGTTCACTGCCTGTGTGGAGCAGACAGATAGCCTTGCTGAATTGCATCTCTGCTGAAGGGCTCTCACAAGATATGTTATGCTCCATTTATCCCTTTCAGGAGTCAGCCCTGAAAAATAGGAATTTATATTTCTGTTAGTTGCCATTTTGCATAGCGCAGCAGGACATGAGCGGATATGGCCTGGAATTTGAGTAGGCACTGCCGAGCATGACTCCAACAGAAAATGTACACCTTGTAGTACAAAAACAAACAAAAAAGCCCCAGGATCTGCATTTTCAGGGTAACAGACTCTTAGCTGATGTGCAACAGCTACAGCTCCCAAATTCTGTGGTTGAATACGGGCCCTAAAACAGGCTAAGGCACAGTGTGCTCGTGCCCCACAGCAGCCGCTGGCCCTAGGCCAAACCTAACTTGGGTGTGGCACGTTCCTGCGCTCTCCGGCAGGCATCCTTTTCATCCCACTGCCCCTCACTGGATACAGCACGCTGCTCTTGTGGAAGAGAAATGAACAGGACATTTATTTGCCCAATATCAGCCTCCTGCCATCTCTCAGTGGGCAATGGGATGTGGTGTGGTAGGCCCACACCAGCCCATCCATGCTGCAGGACGCGTTTTGGGCCTGTAATGACGATAGCTCAAGCCTTCCTCTTATTTCTTTTTGCCTTTTTTTTTCTTTCTTTTTTCCTTTCCTTTTCTTTCTTTCTTTTCTGCCTTCTATGGAGCTTACCCAACAGGCGTAGCTGAATGTGAATTTAGATGTAGACTGTGGGCAAGTTTGGGCCTCAGTCCACACAAAAAAGGTACTAAAGAGGTAGGTGAGAAACACAAAGCTCCACTGTTGCAGGCTCTAAGGAGATAAAGAGATTGAGAAAATCCCCTAAGAAATTCAGTCAGGATCCCGAATGTCAGAAAGCAGGCAGTAGCACCTCTATGTTGCACAGAAAATAAATCCTTTACCAGTTACCAGTACTTAAAACACAAGTACAGGGTAGTGTACTGCCAGGCTGAAAATATGCTGTTTTAATCTAAACACCAATTCTCCCATGTCCCGGATGATTATGGCCTTTCCATCTGAAGTGTATAGTAACTCCCCAGTATAATTACACTGCTGCTGTTACAGCACCAGAGAAAATCACCTGCTGCATGATTTTGTTGTTGTTAGGAAAATTGTGGTCAAGTGTTGTAAAGTGTCTAGCCTAGCCTGTTGCTCTGCGTTAAACAGGACCAGTGGTAAAGGCAATCAGCTTCTCCTTTTCCCTGAGTTTATTACACGCTATAGCTCCTTGCAGAAACTGCCAGCTCTTGTCATCATTCCGTATTATGAAAAAGTCCTCTAGATTGCCTGCAATTAGCCATGTAAAATTGACTTTATCATTCCACTGGGCATTATGTGGTTACCCATAAACTTGCTTTCTGATACCAGAGGTAAATCTGAACCTAAGTAGAAACAATAAACTGATATGTTATATACAGAATCATTTAAATAGCTGTGTAAAGTCTCACTGTGGATTGTATTTGTTTCTTGCACCTTGTATAATATTAGGAGAATTTTAATGGAACTTGACTGGAGCACACACTGCCTTTGAAAAAACTTGTAATTTTTGTGAGAACCTACCCTCAAAAAATACTAACATCTGGTTTCTGTCAGCAGCACATTTTAATTTTGTATGTTCATTGTTACCAGTAAGGATAAAGAGGTATAATAAGCTTATGTGATGGCATGATTGTTATTTTTTATCTGAATAACTGTATCTGTTTCTTTTCATAGAGAGAAATTCTAGAACAGCAACAGCGAGAAAGATACGACATAAGTTTTCATAGTATGTGTATGTTCTGTGATCAAGAATTCACAGGAAACAGGTTTGTTTATTGACTTGTTTGCTTTTGTTCTATTTTTTCATATCTGCTCAGCATCTTTGTTTATGGTTTTAATGTCATCGAACCAATTACTGCCTAATGGTAGGACTCAGAAGATAGAATTCGTTTTAAGGTATAGTTTAAGTATTTCTTTCAACTGCAGTGCTGTTTTAAATAGACCCCCTCCCACTTCTCAATCCTTTAATTATTCCAGTACAACTTTTTATACTACCCAGTAAGCTGGAGTTAGGAACTGAACCATTTTAAAGAGACACAGTATGGCTGTTAAAAAAAAGTTTCTATCCAGTTACACATTTTCCTGTTTAAACCTCACCAAACCAGTGCGAATTTGAAGATCAAATGAAAAAGAGGGGAGGAAAATTAGAGTGAGAATGGAGTGCTTTGCATCAGTCAAGTGCGAGCAGGAGTTGTATTCAAGTGCTTGCTTCGATGAAAATTTGGGTTTACACAGTACATCTGTTTCAGCTGGAGAGACTGAGTCTTATCTGTGAATGTCTGTTTGCATGGGTAGTTCTGGTACTCTGGAAAGGTAGAAGAACCTGGGGTCATGTCCCTGCAGGTCATCCCAATGTTGTGTGTGTGTCCTATTCTCTTTACTGCCTGGTGTAGTGAAGTTAACATCATTCAGCACCCAAGAACTTCATCCTCTGCTTACTCTTGGGTCTCACAGAATACGTGATTTGAAAATCGTGCCTGGACTGTGGTAAAAGCAAGGCTCAACAGTGTTAACACTTGGATATTTCTTTAGTCCCTAAATGCAGAAGTTGAGGCACCTAAGGAATTAACCAGTATACCTCTGTTGTTAGAAAAATAACTTACTTGAACATCCGTTATGTTTGTTCACACATATTTTTGAGTGCTGTTAGTGTTGCTAGTGCTGTGTGAAGTGATATTGATGTAAAAGCATATCACACCCAAGAATTTCAGCTTTGTTAACCAGCATAGAGAAAAATGACAAATGGCTTTTTAGAACGTTTCTCAAGATGGTTGTTTGAAATATGTGGTTTGCTTATTCAAGTTAATAAATGAGCTTTGCTAACAGTGAGGGTCAAAATAAACTATATTGTAATTTTCGTTTAAAGGATTATATTTCATGCATGAGGATTAAGCAGTTGAAATGTTACTGAATGTTCAGCAGAGCTGAAATTGAAAACTTCCTATTTCAATAAAGTTGCATTCTTTTTTTTCTAGCAGTGGCAGCGACACTACTGTTGTTTATTTAATGTTGGCTTTTATGCATTTTTATAGCAATTGATTTATTTCAAGTTACTAATTGAATAATTCTCATATGTATTCAAAAATATGTAATGTTCTTTTTGAATGTCTTTTGTAGATCTGTCCTTCTCAATCATATGGCAAGAGAGCATGCTTTTAACATTGGGCTGCCAGATAACATTGTGAACTGCTCTGAGTTTTTGGCTGTATTACAGGAGAAGCTCAACAAGTAAGTAGTTTTTGTTTGGTTTTTTTAATGGACTTACGTCATATTTCTTTTAACCTTGGAAATAAGTTGAGTTAAAATTAATTCAACATTCATGGTTAGTCAAGAAGAAACAAAGAATGTAAGTTTATTGTGAGTGCTCTTAGAAAGCTTTTTGTTGACTTATTGAAAGCTAATTCATAACAATTCGTAGTATGTGTTTGCTGGAAAAATGGAGTCGCGCAGTGCTTCAGTTGTTATGCGTTGCATAGTTTCCATTGACATCAATAATAGCACATCCCTTTTTCTCATAACTATTAGAGTTAATGTTCTTCTTTCTCATCGAAACAATCTTTTTGCTAAACATCTCTTTAGTCACTGAATGCAGCGTTCTTATGCCAGTCTTCGTTTGCCTCTCTATATATCGATAACATGGGATGTTTGGTCTCTCCCTTCTCTACTGCTTACAGAGTACATCCCAGAGCAGAAGGGAAAAGCCAATGCATATGCTGCCTCAGAAACACGTAAACCTGAGATGGCTGCAGAAGTTAAAAAGGGAATTTGGGAGAAGAACTTGGGTAGCAAAGAGCAAGAAACTTTACTTTGAGTTTCCTTTGCAAGTATCTAAGTGCCCTTTACGGATTTCATAAATGGGACAATATGAAGTATGCCGCAAATATAAATTGGGCTCTAGCAGAAAATGTACTTCCTTAAGAGTGGAACTGTAGCTTTAACAAGTTTATTAGATTTTAATACAATCTGTAATGAAAGACTGTAGGAGAAATTTGCCTAAATCTTAGGCTTAGTTATGAAAAGCCACAGAACACTGGGATCTGTGAAAACTGGGATATGGAAATTAGATTAAATATTCTTCCAAGTAAATTTAGGATCCATTGGTTTGTATATCTGGAAAAACAAGCAAAAAAAAAGAAATTCAAAGGACGGAAAAGGCAACAGTGCTCTCTAATTTAGTCTTTGGCCTGACAAATAATGTGCAGTCACAACAGATACATGTTAACTTTTTCCGGAAATGAAGATGGCTTAAGAATGCCTTTTATGTTATCATTGGTGTTGCCTAATGCACTGAGTTACTGTGCTCACTGATAAATTGCAGCTTTACTGTTTATCAGTAGGACCTGAGGCTTTCATTTAGATGTAGGTTTCTCAAAGCCAGTCCTCTCTGTAGTTAATACACATGCTGAAATTGCTTCCAAAGCAGTGAAAGGCCACGCCTCCTACTGCTAAGAATAGACTTAATAGCTATGCTAGTAGAATAGTACCTGAAAATATTACTAAGAGGAGAAAAGTCTTGTTTCAGACAAATAGCATGACTACATTGTGTATGCTGAGGAAAAGCATTACATACTCTTCCTGGGAATGCCTTTCACACGTAGAGCAAAGACATTGCTGTTAGCAGGTGGAGCAAAGCAGATGGTAAAATTCATGGACGTATTCTGCCATGGGACCTGTGATTCACCAACAAGGCAATGTTATATTTTGAGGCTGCAAGCACAAGGAGAACTCAAAACTTCCTTAACAGTAAGCCTAAATGTTACAGCAGTTCTTGGAAGGCAAAAAGATACTGAGAATCTTGAATTGCTGCTCCACACACAAGAGCTGAGGGGAATCTGGATGCACCTTTGCTGAAGGAGTATGAGGGTTTTCAGGGTGTCGATACCGACCTTCTAGGCACAATATTAATGGTTTTTGTGGGGGCAAATGCTTGAGTAAGAAAATAATTTTCTTCTTCAACATCTATATCTTAAACCCTGGGGAAATCACAGAAAGGCCTGACCCAGACACTGTTAAAATTCCTTCTGACTGTACAATCAAGCATGCTTTCATCTGTGAGTAAAGGGAAAAAAAAAAGGTGATCATTTTAGTTCAGAGCCACTGCATTTTTTTAATATCCGTGCTTTTTGCATCTTAAAGTGCTGTTGTTTATCCCTCCCATCAAATTGTTTTTCCTGCTAGCCAGCATCTCCGATACAAAGATATAATGCCACAGTTACAAAGTTTTTATTTAATGAGAAATTATTTTCTAGGGGTTTTCCCCATCCCCCTGCGGAGGTAATTTTTCAAACAGCCCAAGAAACTGTCTCCATCTTGGTAGGATATGTAAGTCATTGCTTATAAGAAAAATGTTTTAGCTCCTTGGCTAGCTAGAGGCTCAAGACCTGCATCCATTAAACAAGGATGTTCCTGTAAGCTCAGGGCTCTACTACGTCTCTGCCAGAAAAAAATTACCATCATCTATTTCAGGGAGAATCACCCATTTAGGCTGAAATGCAGATTACTGTCCTCATAGGCCACTGTCTGAATCAAGAGACTTGACTTAATGCTTTGTAGGCTCAACTTTCTGGTGTCAGTTCATACTACAGTGGAGAGAACAATTATTTTATAGTACTCATAATAGAGAATTTAAGACAACACATATAATTCTGTTTTGTTTTAATTGCTCTGGAAGACATACTGTGGTAAAATTCTCACTTGTTAATGAATGTTTTCACCTTCTCAAGTAATGCGTGTATATAATAATTCATGTCTATGTATGTATATACATAGACATGAATTATTATATATATGCATGTGTGTGTATGAATTGATTTACTAAATTTTATTTCTCAGGATTTCAAAACCCATTGATCACCCTGGCAAACTTTCATTTAGCCTCCCTGTTGAATTAGAAGTATGAAACTTTCTGTTTAGCTAATTTAAATTGTTTTTAAAGATATGTAGCACATTACGAGTTCGTTTTTTTCACTCTAAATTACAAAGAAACAGTTACTGATGGATTAGATGCCAGTATAAGTGCATGCTGAGTTAAGAGTTCACATGTTGAACCAATCAGCCGCCCTCCCGTGCCCTGGTAGGACAATTTTGGGTAATCAGACTTTTCTCCCACTTTGCATGTGGGGCAAATAGTAAACTTTTTATTATCTATATTTTCATTTTATGTCATTTTTGTCATCTCTGTGATTGACTCTACTGTGATCTAAGATTATCTTGTACTTTTTTTTTTTCAAATAAACTTTCATTTAGCTTGCTCTCACATGCTTAGGATTAATCTTACTGTATGTATCTCCAGCTTATTTAAGGATATTATCTTGTACTATTTTCATTTTGACATGCTGACCTGTTTACCTTTTATTTTAGTTTGCAGTGTTTATACTGTGAAAAAGTCTTCAGAGACAAAAACACACTTAAAGATCACATGAGAAAGAAGCAGCATCGCAGAATCAATGCCAAAAACAAAGAATATGACAAATTTTATATCATTAATTACTTGGTAAGTGGTTCTATGAATAATTAGTAAATTGACTAAAGAGATACAGACAATATCTTGTTAAAAGTGAGTAATTCTAAACGAGCAATTAGTACAAAGGTCAAAAATCAAGTGAAGGACTCTTAAGAAAGATGCTCATTTATTGTATGATATTCTGGATAATTGTTAAACTAAGGAATAATGAACATTTGTTGTTGAGAATTGATTTTGAGAGATGCAAGAATGCAGCTTGAAGAGACACTAATCGTCATGTCATTAGTGCTCAGTCTCTGTTTTAATAACCAGAAGAGAAAATGAGATAGAGCAATGAAGTAAATGGAGGTCTAACTTGAATGCTATTGGCTTTGAGCTTGTTTTCTACAAACCTTAAGCTGGAAGTGCCCTTCAGAGTATAAATAAATGCAAAGAGGAGGAAAATGAAAGATACGTAGATGAAAGAAAAAGTAAGCGTTCGTTTTTAGCTCCCAGGTAGGTGTATGTTGCTAGGTATTAATACTTTTTATCGCAGACCTTTGAGAGTGTGTATGTGTGTGTGTGTAACAGATTTTCACTTGCTGTCTTCAACTCATGAATATAGGAGCTGCTTCAAAAGCTGCTACATTCTGTCCCAGAAATAACTCTATTTCACCTGAACTAGTCTTTGTACCTTCTACCTGTGTTAATATCCAGGTTATAAATAGGCATCCTTGACTGTTTTACCTACTCTTTCCCTTTAATTTTTCTCCCTGGGTTTTACTTTAATACTAAGAACAATAAGTTGTGTGTTTAATGCTCTGCCAAGTCCCTTCTACCCAAGGTGGAGTGAATTCCCTCTGTGATCCTGTATACTTTCCTTGCAAAAATCAATGATCTGAGGCCTATGTTTTCTTTTCTAGATATTCAAATATCACGGCTTTAAAAACTGACCTATACTTGCTGCACAGTGGGGAAAAAGTGGTGAAGTTCTGCAGGGTAGATGTTCTCAGCTCCTCAACAGAACTGAGCATCCACTTCTTCCTTGCAAGTTAACAGACTTTAATTTAACGTTGTAATTGTTTTAAGTGATTTTAATAGTTTTGTTCTTCTCTGCTAGTCCTGCAGGTAATCTTATGTTTTCAGAACCTGGCATCCTCTTTAAGTTATCTTCTCTCTCTAATTTGCATTCATTGTTCAGATTTTAATCTGTCCCAGCTTTGATCAGGAAATTGAGCTAGATGACTGCCCAGAAGCACAGAAAATGATGTGATACTCCTTCAGAAATTTGAGAGACATGCAGGGAGGTCATAACATCAGTGCAGAATCATAACATCAGTGCAGACACAGTGGCCATGTCATGTTAATAAGCAGAATATGCCAAAGTAAATAAAACAGCAGGACTAATATTCATATACCTAACCTCTTTTCCCACTGTATCCAGTTGCTCCAAAACTGGTGGCCTTGTCCATGCTGTCTACTGAGAATGATCTGTGGCCTGTATGCTTCCTGAACCACGTCCAAGCATTATTTGGGTAGTGCTGCTGGCGTGACCAGAGAACATGCAAACTATTAAACAGTGTGGGCAATGACAGGACAGTGCTCAAGTCAGGACCTTGGTCCTCTTTAGTTATTGCTGGTATTCTGGGCAGGACTTTGCAGAGTAACTTCTCCTGCCAGCCTGAACCACTTCAGGTATTGACCACTTAGCAGCATCACTTAGAGATGTATTTTTCAGGTCCTTACCATTACAGACCGAGGATGGTAAATATAATTCAAATAAGATACGTCAAACCACCAAAATGTTTACAATTAGGCAGGGGGGTCTGCATGTGCAAGATTTGTACCAGTGTGCTGCCAGTGCTTCTTCTGGGACATAGTTTGAATGATCACAGTTCTTTGTCTGGCTCTGTGTGCTCTGCTACAGCCATATTTTCTTTCCACACATTTTCAGTTGTCTTTCACTATGTTCTACTCACTGGGGGTTCAGTAGATTGGCCTTTATATGTAAGGAGAAATGTCGTGGTTTGACACCAGCCAGCAACTAAGCACCACGCAGCCGCTCCCCTCTCCCCCCTCCCAGTGGGATGCAGAGGATCAGGAAAAAAAGTAAAACTCGTGGGTTGAGATAAGAGCAGTCTAATAACTAAAGTGAAATAAAATATAATACTAACTAATAATAATAATATATAATAATAATTGTAATTAAAAGGAATATAACAAAAAAAAAGAGAAATAAAACCCAAGAAAAGACAGGTGATGCACAATGCAGTTGCTCACCACCTGCTGACCGATGCCCAAGCAGCGATCCGCCCCTCCCGGCCAACTCCCCCCTGTTTATATACTGGGCATGACGTTCCATGGTATGGAATACCCCTTTGGCTAGTTCTTGTCAGCTGTCCTGCTCTGCTCCCTGTGCTTCTTGCACACCTGCTTGCTGGCAGAGCATGGGAAACTGAAAATCCTGAACTTAGGATAATTGCTACTTAGCAACAACTAAAACATCAGTGTGTTATCAACATTATTCTCACACTAAATCCAAAACACAGCACTGTACCAGCTACTAAGAAGAAAATTAACTCTATCCCAGCCGAAACCAGGACAAAAAATAACATTATTCTCTACTGCACATACGTAGTCTACAGTAGATTATATTAATGTGATAGGATGCTTTTTTTCCAGCTGAGTCTATATTCAGTGAATTCTAGATGTTATGCAAGGTCTGCTTTCTGTAATGACTTGATGTAGTGATTTTTGCTTCCTCTTCCCCAGCACCTCACAACTTACTAGAGGATAATTTTTCTAATGTGTACTATCAAGCTTCACTGACTTCTCAATGAGTCTTAAAGATCTGTGCTTCGCATTGCTCTAAATGTCTAGGGGAATTATACAATTTCCCAGACAGAGACATGGATTACATATCTTCTCTGAAATGACAGGTGTACTGTTTCAAAATTTACTACTGAATTCATCTTGACCTAAAGATATAGGCATACAATTTATCTATTTTTTGTATGTTTTCACAGAAAAGTTTGAATCTTGAGAATGTAACAAAGATCTTTCTATATGCCAGTTTGATCAAGTTTGTTTTCATCATAAAGAGACTATAAGACTAAGGTCTCTAATGATAAAGATCAATATTATCACAGTCTTATCCACTTTACTTTTAGGATGTGCACCATAAAGCTTTTCTGTCAGCAACTGGATCTTAAGCTATTTAAATGCATAGTTCTTTATTACAACCATCTTCCAGACATTGTTGTCCTTTTTTTATAATTTTCCATTACATATTATCTTCACCAAGCACTGTGTAAAATAGTCTTATTAAGCTGGAACTGGCAGTTTCCTTTATTTTGTGGCATTTGTACTGAGAGCTTTTAAGGGCTTTTTGTTCAGATGTCCTGAGAATGTCTGCTGAATTGCCTCATGATCTTCTGGCCAGTTCTTACTTGTGTTTTTAAGCTGATGGCAGAGCTCCCATTGATTTCATTTAGAGTAGTAGTCTTGTCTGCCTTCTTCCTTTTCCTCCATTCGGCTTTTGGCTTCACTTGTGTTTTTAGTGCAGTTTTGAGAATCTGTTTTCATAACATAAGTTACATTTTGTGTCTGTGTGTTGGTAATTCCCTCCCCTTAATTTCCAGTTTGGCATAGTAATGAGTAATATAAGTGCAAATTCCTTTGTAAATATTTTGGTATTCTGAGACTTTCTATGACTTCTGCCATGACCTACAAGCTGCTATGATTTGTCTACCCCCATATCATTGACATGTTCTGTTGCTCACAGGTTAGTGTTAAGATAAATCACATGTGACCTTTAGTAGGAGTGGAAGCTTTTTTTGTCATGTGCGTGGTAGATTTCTTTCATAAGCAAGTATGAAAAGTTTATTATTAGATAGTTACATTGAATTAGAGTGGGAGTTTTGCAATTATGCAAATGACTTGAAAGGCAGTGGGGTCACTTCCCCAGTGGATTTAGAGGTCTTTTGTCAGTATTGTGTAAGTATGGAAGATGATACCAATCCTATTCAGCAAGGCTTGAAGTATAAATTGAAAAAGACCAACTGATAGTAGGGGGTGAACGAGCAAAAATGCATCCAAGATATATATGTAGGTTACCTTTTTTTTTTCTCTCCAAAAAAACTTCCAACCTGATTTTCTTGTTTCTGTGCCTGTGTTAGCCTGTGGCCCCGTGACTCACCTTGCACAAAGAGCCAAGTAAAAATGGAGAGGGAAGAACTTTGTAGTCTGTGGTGCCTGTTGGAGGCCATAAAAGAACAGAAGGCAGTATTAAAACTCTCTTATTCCCAGTCCAGCAAACTGAGGCGGACCCAGACTGTCAGGGCCTTCCCTTCTGTGTTTACCTGATTGTTACCAGCAGCACTTTAAGTATAGAGTATCCTTTGTAGGAAGCACAGATGTTTATTTTCAAATTGACTAATGGCATGTATCTGTAATAACGTAACATCACTGTAATGAATGCTCTTATGACTAAACTAGACAGCTGAAAAATGGTACCTATTACTTACTAGAAAACTTGTTTCATAAAGCCTTTACTTTTCTTCAAAGATAAAAAGAAGTTTTCTCCTTACTGCCAAGCCCTAAATCATCATTATTATCTGTTGGGGGCCGGGGGAAGAATGTTTTGTTATGGGGGTTACTATTTATATTTAGCCTGTTTTGACTTACACAGTGTATATTTTGTAAAATAGTAAAGGGAAACCCTTCATCAGTTGGTGGTAGTTCGACTTAATAAAATCCCCCAAGTGGGGAAACACTTCATATTGAAATTCATCCAATGTCTATTAACTAATGTGGGGTAAGACCATCTCTTCTATGTGATAAAGCATCTCGAGTTCTGCAGCAATATAAAACAATTCAGGTGATTGCAGTAAGGCAGGTGAGAAGGGCAAGAGGAAATTTGCAGGGGAAAGCAGCATCTGTTTGGAGTTTCTGAGCTCCACAGGCCTGGAACTCTATTTGCATGTAGTTCAGTAACTGCTCTTTTGGGAAAACTGCTTGAGATACCAGCTGCTGTTTCTAGTTTCTCTCATGTCAGCACTTCTTCTCAAGTTGGGGTATGTTGCCTCAGTGAAGCACTCAGACCTTCTCCCTGTAGAACCTCTAAAACTGCGCTCGAGTTGAGAAGGTAAATTGTCGTGAGGCAATTCACCTCTGTGCACTTAGACTTTATTTTGGAAGAGAAAATAATCAAAACCACACACATTTGTATGCTCTCCTCACTTTTCTGTAGGATCATCCTCTCTGTGAGGTACACAGCAAGTATTTAAAAAAAAAAGTTGGTTTTCCTTGGATATATAGCAAGGCCTGCGGTTTTTTTAATTATGCATTTTCTACTGTTTGAACTAGTAACAATGTCAAGTCTAGCTTTTTCTCTGGTTTCGTTAAGAATTTCTTGGGAATCTCTAGAGATGATTGCTGGGAGCTCTTGCATCTTGGATAAAAGAGCAAGTGAAGTTGAATACTTAACAAAGGCACCCTTGGTCCCAGATGCCCATCAAGCTGTAGAGCTGAAAAAGTGTTTTTAAAAAAGGAAAAATTAAAAAAACTGAAAGAGCTTTAAGAATATTTCGAAGAACTCTTTCCCACCCAATTGCTCAGCTTCAGTCTCTTGGCACTTTCATCACAGTGTCCCTAGTTATCCATTCACGGTGATGGCATCCATCCATCACGGCAATTTTCAGTGATACAAGACCTGATTAGCTTTTTCCTTTTTCCTTTTTTTTTCTCCTCTGAATATAAATAGATGAGGGAAACAGAGACCTCTTACAAGATCCTTCTCTGCCTTCTTCACAGAAACACCATGAAGAAACAGCAACAATAACAAAGCTTGTGCGTGGTTTTCACCTTTAATTAAAAGGTGAAGCTTAATTGGCTGCTGTTTTGAACATACTCTTTTGTGCACATATAGTGCAAGCTGGTAAGGGGAAAAATTGTGAGCATTCGTCTTCATTTTGCAGTGGTTGTGAGCTGCTATCCTCTCATTAAGGTGTTAACATTAACAACCATAAGAAACTGGTGTGCAGCTGGGAGAACATGTGGTGAGAGGTGTTAATGGCTTCGTGTTATCTCACAGTAATGGTGACATTAATGAGTCTCCCCTGTAACTCAGAGAGTTTACACACTACCATGTAGCATCACTGAATTAATTACTGAATTTTCATTCTATAATATACGATGACATTATGTTTAAAGCTGTCTAGAGACATTTGTTTATCATTTACCTGATAGACACTAACAGCTTTGAAAATTCTCATTAAATTGTTAAATGATGGATATCTTTTCCTTCTTTTTCCAAATAACCATAAAGGCAATAATAACACTTGTTACTAAGGATGTTATTAAATATATTTATCAGAGGGAATATTTGAATGAAATAAATGAAAGAATGATCTTTCTATTAGCTGTCTTTTTTTTTTTAATGGAGACAAGATCATCAACTGTGATCTTTGTGAATCCTTCATGGCCATCAAAAGTATGAGTTCAAAAATACTATTTTGATTACTGGTTAGTTTGCTCTGTTTATTTTTAAAGGCAGGAAGAATCAGAGGAAAGAAAAATACTAGCTAAAGATCACTGCTGGTATCTCAGTAGAGTGCTTCAGCTTTTTATCGCCTGTTATTTATATCGCAGTCACACTGAGAGTGCTTGTCATTGTGCTGAACGCTGCACAAATGTATTGTGATATACTTTGTGCTGAAGGTCTTGAAGATATAAATAAACAACACAGAAAGTAAAAGGAAGAATAGAACACCATGAATAGATGTGCTTACATTCATGTCTGAGAAGAGGATGGAAGAGAAACTGGAGTCTAGCTCAGAGGTCTATGCCCTGGCTCATACTGCCTTTCTGGAGTACTCTCTAGCTAGGTTTACACCATGTGTTTTTACTGACATAACCTTGTACAAGGTACGAGCGCTGACTGGTGTAGCTATGCCAACTAAAGTCTCAGGTGTGACAGCTGCATTGTTTAAGCAGCATATGCTGCATGAAGAGCAAGGTAGGCAGATTGGATTCAGCAAGTGTGATGGCAAACTCGAGACAGTGATAACATACCCACCTCGGGAACATCTTGGTAGTGTTGCAACATTCTTGTTTTACACAGAGCTTGGATCCTCTTCTTGAGAGCTCTGTGGCAAATCATCTTCTTCCCAGATGTAGGGGGGGGAATGCCCCATTAAAAGACAAAACAAATTGTTATTTTAAAAATTATTGCTAAAGCAGTGTTGTATGACTACCTTTAACTCACAGAAATACCAAAGTGATCCAAAATAAGATGTTGATTTTGACTTCCCAGATGTTCATTCAATTGATTTATAAAGTGACGTGAATCAGGAAATGTTTTTTCTTTTTCTTTTCTTTTTTCTCCCCAGGAATTTGGAAAGTCCTGGGAGGAAGTGCAGTCAGAGGACGACCGGGAATTACTAGATAACCTAGAAGAGTAAGAGTTACTTATGTGCCCATCATAAAGACTTTCAAGACCATTATTGTTGAAAGTAGTTACAGGCAAAATGCTGTGCATAGTTAGTACACAGTTAAAATTCATTCAAGCCAATCAAATCAACTCCAAATTGTTCTTATCAAAGTCACTTCTCCACAAGGGCTGTAAATTTCATATTTCAACCACAAGCCTATTTTTCATTTGCATATAGCTCAAACAACAGCCTTCTGGGTTTGTAATGATGTAGGCAAAATGTGGTGGTTTTTTTACTTTTGTACTAAAAAAGTTGAACAGGTTTTGCTCAAATTTAAAAATCAAGAGTAAGCATCAAAAATGTCAGCATGAGAAAGAAATGGTATGAAAAACTCTGATAGCAGGATTTTGAAGGAAACTTCTCAACAGTGCTGATTGAGGGCAACACCCACTTCTCTTCTGCATTCCTTTGTGGTCCAGGCCCTCAGATCACTGCTGAGGTGGCTTCCTTGGCTGTAGAGAATTGAATAAGCAGGAAGTAATTTGTGGGTATCGGGGCCCCTGACCTTCCTGGTTCTGTCTGTGACTTGAGCTTAATTTTCCTTGATTATACCTGGTTGCAATAATATTTCTATCTCTCAGCAGTACTGGATTTCTAAATAGATGTGTTGGTAAAGTATTCTCTGTGTGCGTGTCGAAATATAGCATAAATTAGTGTCTCTTTCAGGAATAATAATATTTGATAAGTAAATAACACTTAGAGTGAACTCTGCCTGATGATTATGTCTTTGGCTGGTCTATTGAAAGGTTAGAAAGGTATAAAAGAATTTTAAAAGACCTTATAAAAATAAACACTGAACACAATATTTGATGACTTGCCAAACTGGATAGAAACTGAAGTTAAGATCCTGTTTGTTAGTGCAGGCAAATTCAAGTAGGACTTACTGCCTGTCTGCACAGGAATTACCCAACAGTAACTGCTCAGTTATTCTTGAGTTTGTAATTTTTTTAGACTGTAAACCAGATTCTGATCATGTATCCAGCTATAAATCCACACTGTCTCTTCCACCCCTTCAAAGATTTCAGTTTCTCTGGGTTTAGTTCTAGTGCTGTGAGTGCAGAATCTAAAGTGCCCTTTCACAAAATGTCTCTTCTCTTTTCCACAATTAAATGAATCTTTTTGGTTCTTAATCATAAGAGACTGGTCTGACTGGGAAGAGCATCCTGTGTGTGCAGTTTGCCTGTTCTGTGAACAACAAGCAGACACCACAGAAAAATTATATCTTCACATGCAGGTAAGACTTGTTTTAAATATCAGTTCTTTCATCACTTTGGAATTAAAAAGTAAGATTGTAGCATCTTTGTTAAGATCAAATCAGCTGCTGCATTCAAATGCCATCTTTAGCGCAGAACTAACGTACTGCATGCATCTCCAGCATCTGTTCTCCAAAATATGCAGAGGAGTCAAGTTTTACATTGAGAATATGGCTAGCTATTACTTGTGAGTGTACAGACTGGTACAGACAATAAACAGCATCTTTATATTACATCTTTAATATTATAGTGACGTGATGATTTAATACATTTGATGGTTAGCATCTGTGTTTCAGTTTTAATAAACTATTTAACAGGAGAGTTGTAGTTTAACAGAATACAAAAGTTTCTGATGAAACAAAACTTTTGGGGGTTTGTTTCATATATTAGTGTTTGCATGTCTGTATGCATATGTCTGTGTCAGTCTATGAAAAGCTGAGCTGTTTTTAACTTGGAATAGTAGAAATAGTGGAAATAAGATATTTTATTTTTTCCTTTTTTTTTTCCCCCTCCAGAAATCACATGGATTTGACTTCCCTAAAATAAAGTCAGAGCATGGTGAGTAAGAGATGCTGTAATTGTCAGCATTTGCCACTAGTGTGGAGAAAACCACATCATAAGAGTAGTGGAAAACAATTGTATCAATTTGATTTTTTTCGGACATTTAACTTTTCCATTATGGAAACTGTTTCTGCCAGCTTACAAAAGAACACCAAGAACACTTTATTTTTCTGGAACTGTTGTTAGTGCCAAGGATGTGTGATATTTTCTTTAAAACCATTGGATTCTTTTGCAGAGTAGCTTCTACAAATACCCACTCTGAGTCCCAGGTCTGGCTGCTGGAGCCCTGGAAGAATTATTATTATTATTATTGTTGTTGTTGTTATTCCTGTTAAGACTTGCTTGCAAGTTAGAAGGTGTGCTCTAAGCTGTGTTTGGCCAACGTTTGCTTTCTGCTGTAGACTGAGAGGAAGCAAGGTGTTTGCAAGTTTTACATTAAAAGAAGGGCTAGTTCCCCTGCAGCTGGGAAAAACCATTTTTTCAGTTAATTTGCTAAGTTACACCATTCAGGCAGTGCTGGTCTTCAGTAAACCCTTATCAATCTTTATGCTTAATCCAAGAAAGCATTTGTAAATTAAGTCTCATGTTCCTCAAGTGCTTGTTCGCTACCATCTCTCCCAGGTCTGAACTTTTATCAGCAAGTAAAGCTAGTGAACTTCATCAGAAGAGAAATCCATCATTGTCGTTGTTACAACTGCCAGGAGAAATTTCTGTCTAAAGGAGGACTGATAAGTCATATGGAAGAGACCAAACACATTACATTCCTGCCAGTCAGTTCTACATGGGATCAACCACAGTAAGGGCACACATGTTTCTTCCAGCATTTATACTGTTACTTGATAACATCTGTAAAACAGTAAGTTGAAACTTCTGGTTTTTGCCAGTGCAACAGTGCCCTGAGCTCCCCAGCTCCACTGGCCCAGGTAAAATAATAAGTGGTCTCAAAACTACTCAGAATTATAAATCCTTATACTGTCAGAAGCTAAAATGAACATGTGATACTGCTCTTGTAGTTGCATCTACGATGCACTATCCCCATAAATTGTGTCTGCACTGTCAAGTCAGTATGCTAGAGAAGTTTATTGTAGCAAAATTGTCTTTTGCCTGTATTTGCAGTTGTGCAGTGAATGGTGAAAGGCATACATGGTGCACTCAGAGCACTTTCCCTCCTGGTGGAACCAAGGTTGAATCTGTGCACCGAAGTGACATCTTGAATGCCCCACTTGTAGGCATGAGATTCTTCCAGCCATTAACTCTCTACACGGATGCAGATCATGCCTGGGATGGGCATCTGGCACGTATTTCATTGCTAGTAAAGATACGCTCTGGGCATATAGCCTAGAACCAAACCAAACCCCTTCTTTTGCATGTCTAATAAATATATGCATAATGTCTACCTAACTTTAGGCATCAAAATAAGTTGGTGGTTTACTCTTAGTTTTCTCCATAGCAAATAGAGAGAGAGCATAACATAACACTGATTCAGATTGTAAGTAGGCTGAACAGGTCTGGGGGATGATGCCACAGGTGGTAAAGCACAGGGAGTGCGCTTTAACTCAAACACCTCAGTTCAGCATTTGTTGTGGGACAAATCTGGATCTGTGGCCTCAGTTGTGACAACATACAGGTGAAGAAATAGGGGGAAGGACTTGTCTGTTGCCAACTCTTCTGTATGACTCTTCTAAGATGTACATGCCAGTTGATTTTTTGGGTGTGCTGTTTACTTTTATTCCAGACAACCAGACTTTCTCATTTTTCCTTCTTTAAAATCTAACCTCATAAAATATGCTCTTCGTCTTTCAAACAAAATATGTGACTATCTAGTAATTATGCCTTGTTGCTTTCAGGTATTATTTTCCAACCTATGAAAATGATACACTCCTGTGTACGCTGTCAGACAGTGAAGATCTGATAACTGAGAATCAAAGTGAAGATATCCCTGTTGTAAGTGAAGATATATCCAATCTAAAAGCTCTCAAACAGAGCAGTGTTTTAAACCAGCTCCTGTATGAAGAGAACAAGAGTCAGGAGAAATTTTGACCTTGAATTACAGTTGCTGACCTTTGAGCGTTTCTTCTGCAAGACAAAAAAAAATACCTTCTTTCACTAATATTGGAATACAGTTTAACTCATAAATGTTATCACTGGGCAAATATTACATGAATGGGAATGCTAAATAAAATTTAATTGTAAGCTTTTTTGGTTTATCTTCCTTTAAATTTTAGCTTTATTTTAAAATTGAATGCTGGATTTTCTGCTTGGCTCTCCGAATACTTCTAGCATTATTTACAAATAGGATTTTTCATCTTTTTTTTAATTTTTTCTGAATACATCAGAATCAGAGTTCCATTTTAAGGCTATCTTATGAAAGGCACGAACAATTGAGACAATGTGTCTTGATATATGAGCCAATGAGTGAATCTTCTATAAGTTATTGCTGTTAGCATACAGAAAAGAGCCTGAATTTAATTCTTGGTCCGTTATGTAAAGCAAATTTTGCTATTTTTAACCTTAAACCTTCTTCAAAGTGAAAACAGATCTGTATATCTCTATTATTCATCATCAATATGTAAGATATATGGTGCCTGTTCTGAAAACTGGCTCAGAAACACCAGTAAAGCCCATGGATATCTGACTGCATGGAAAGCTGCCAATCCAAAGTCTAAAAAAAGCATAGGAACAATTGGAATCTTTGTTGCATCAAAGATCCAAAGAATTTAAAGTAGACTTCATGTATGGTCATGAACTGAGATGCAAAAGAAATGACTTAGGGGATTGCAGACACATAAATCCAAATTAAATCCTCAAAATCTCAACTCAACTGTCCATTGAAGTTACCATATTTCCTTTAATATTGGACTTTAAAGTCCTCAAAGTAAAAGAAGGTCTTCAGCGTGTCCAGAAAGCACCTCAGTCTTGATAGGACAAAGCAGCTCAGAGCATAGGTCCTGCTAGGATGATCCAAACTAGGTATTCCTGCCTCTCTTTCTCTTCTGAAATCTTAAGTAGTTCCAGAATTCAGGTTTGGCTTTCCATAATATATATAACCACTTTCAAAACTGGCAGCACATTCTTTTTTCTTCTTTAGGTCGGTGTTAGAGCACTTGTTCAAAGTATGGGAGTCTTGGCTCAGTGCCCTTCCCTGCCTGGGAAGATTCAAAGCTATAGCTTTGCCCTTGCACAGCCCTCTTTACCTGAAATAGATTGCTGTCAATAAGAGTTGTCGTTTGTCATTATGCAGTGATTGAGAATTATATAGCAGTCCCTGGGAGCAGGGGCTAAAGTTCAAATCTTTACCCATCCTCTGCTAAGCTTCCATATCCAGCCTAATTCATCCTGTAATATATTTGCATCAGTTTCTTTTAATTTGCATTGAACTTGCTTTCTCCTGACATTACCCGTCACCCACTAGCACCTCTCTTTGCTTCCCCTTTCTTATTTTCTCTTGGGCCCAGGTGATCTGGAGATAAGTTAGAACAACAGGATGCTGAAAACATACTGAGGAAGACAGATCAGCCACTTAACTGCACAATGAAACAGAGACAGAAGCAGTATCTGCCTCTGTCAAGAGGAAATGGGATAGAAGTGGTTCAGCAGGTGCTGAGAATACAGACAAAAGAAGGGGGCAGGTGCAGTCATATGTCTGCATTGGCTTTGATTGAAATGGTACAAAAATTTAGGAGGAACAACCCCAATATTTTTGAACTAGAACGTCTGACCATCCTAAATAAGCTATAGTCTGTACTCCTTGCATTTGTAAATTTCTTAATTTCATACAGTAATTGCAACAGCTGTTGCTGTTGATTTTTTTTTCCTTTTAAGTAATTTTCTTCCCAAGCAGTTATTTTCTTCCTAAATTAGAAATTGATTCCGGTCTTTGCTTTTCAGTCAGATTCTTAGCTGAGGTGGGAGTAAGAGTTGATGGGGTTTACATTAATGATAAGCGTGTTGAGCAATGGAAAAAGTCAGCAGGAGAACTATGGCTAAATCAGCAGCACACGAATGTGTTTTATGGCAAGCCCATCTCAGAAGGGCACATTAAGGGAAAGATAAAATTTTATTGATATATCGTAAAGTGAAATTACAAAACGTTTCCTAATCATGAGGAATGTGATGCTGAGTCACTCAAATCCCTACAAAATGAAAACAAGAATGTTAATATCAGCAATATGGAATGACTGCTGTTCCTGGTTCTAACAGAAATTTGAAATAGCAATTTATCAGTGTAGAATTAAGAGAATATCCTAAGAGAAATTGTATAAATAACATGGATTGGTTGTCTTTTTTGAGTAAAAAGAAAAAGGTACTTAGGAAAAATTTATCAACAGTGTATAACTGTTCACTGAAAATACAAGGAACATGAGGAGTCAGATTAGAGTTGACCTTGTTACTTCAAACAGCAGGCAACAAAGCAGGTTTAAAGTCTCTGTAGGTGCACAGAGAGAGTTGGGTACAGTTTCTAGAGTAAAAATTGAGCATCTTCATTTAGCACAATGATGTTTCTAATCTACATTTTGCTGGAGCATACTATATTTATTCATATAATGGCCACAATTTTCCCTAGGCATTCTTGTTTAGGCATTTTCTATCTAAAGCAAAGCCAACATCAGTGTCTGTTTTAAAACTGAAGTTATCTTTTTATCACGAGTAGAGGGGACAGTTATGACTGCATACAGTGTATAGGCTCAGCTATTATATAAGCAAATATGTTCTGCTAACAAAAGAGCATTTTTGGAAGCCTTAGAACAAAAATAGTGTTGCCGTAAGTCACGGAATGGACAGAGTTGGGGTTGGCAAATGCTCTTGAGAGAGTCAGATCAGGAGAATGAGTGGTGCTAATTGGTATGAAAAAAGCTACGCTAGTTTAAGTCCAATGAACATTTCTTACCACAATATTTCCTCTTAGCCTAGATCTTGACTCCTTACACACACTCACTTTGCTTTATCTAAAGCCATCCCCTTGTTTAGAAGGACCTGGGTAAAAGGAGGAAAAAGGCTTGTGTCCTGGTGACCTGTAATTTCTCCTGCCCTTTTTACAAATACCTTAATTATGTCTTTGATACTCCTCCACACACAATTTATTCTGACAATTCTGTGCAGACTTAATCTGACTTAACGAGTTAATGGTCATTGACTTTCATTTAAGACACTGTTTTCAGTTTCTGTATTACATTTGTCTGGCATGCTGAGAGGGAGTTGTCAGTGGCTGCTCTCAGCTAGCTAAATGGTAACCAATGTGTGAAACACCGAAGTAAGTCACTGAAAAGTCTCTGCTATTATCATCTCTCAGTGCTATCGCTGCTTCTGAATTCCAGTTAGATCTACAGTATCTCTTTCTCCCATTTTACAGAGTGGTTGACCTATATCTGACACGAGAAACTGAACTGTGAACAAAAGTACAGTCACTTTCTTCCAAGGTTACCAATCTCCATGCTCAAATTCAAGTCCAGAGTGGACATTGGACATAGGCCTTGGCAACATCTACCATCCACTGCCATTGAACACCAGCAAATTTCACAGCTTTGCTTATTACTTGGTGCTGTATTAAATGATCTTGCATTACTTGCATTTTACTTATACGTATACAGAGGCAAAAGAGAATCAAAGATCCCTGGAGAAAAGCTGTATTTCACAGAGGCAACATGAAAAATACTTTGTTTTCCCCAAGAGTTTTTGTTAAGTCATGATGCTTTCTGGGCCGTAGTTACAATAGAACGACTGAAGTGTCTGTGGTCAAATTATGCCCTCATCTATCTCTGCCAGGTACATCAAACTTCATTAGATAACAACTGTCACATGGAACAGGTAATTTGTAACCCTAGAATGAATTACTGCTTCCATGTAATAGTCATTAGAATCAGCTGCTGTAGAAATTACTACAGGCAACAGTGGTTGCATGAAGAACCTAGTTCATGTAAAATTCATTCCTTTTCTCCGTGAGCACTGAATGTGCTGTTCTCCCCAGTGGGGTTTTTTTTTTCTATTGGAAGTTTTCTGCTACTAAGCCATGCTTAATTTGACTTCTTCCACCAGTGAAATTTTTAGTTGCTTCTTGATTTTACAGCTTTTCCCAGACTCTTGCTCATGAAGATACAGATAAGGTAACTATTTTAGAAATTACCACGTAACCCCTTAGTTGAACTCACATTTGGTGTTTTACATCCCTGATAAATTCACTCTCTCCATAGGAAGAGCAGGGGAATTTAGGATATTTACAACCAAAAATACATCAGTTGTCTTTGCGTAAATTTAGATAGAAATAAAAGTATTTTCCTTCCACAAATGTTCCTTGGAACACAGTTCTCTCCATCTAGTTTACCATCCTAAGACTGAGAAGCTGCCTATGTGTAGATTACATATAAGCCTAATGTCTAAGCTTCCATTATAATCAATAAATGTAGTCTATGGATCCTAGAGTCATTCAGCTCACCCTAAACACCTAAAACTTTATTCAGTTTCTTGCCCATAGACATCTAGTGTCATCTGAGATGCTTGAAAACGTCGTGGTCTCCAGCTGCTTCTCCTGAAGGATGCTGATCTATCAGAGGTCTTGTGTCAGTTCTGTCAACTGCATATGAGCATTTCAGCATCATCAGAGCATCTCTGATACCATTGAGGCATACCTAAGTCGAAGCAGCTAAATCCAGCACCTTTGGCTGGTAGGTAAATATCTCTTTTAGGGTGCATTAACTATAATGGAAACTTAGGCACCTAGGTCACATGTGTTCCCCTACATCTGAACTCCTAAATTCAGTTATATTAATTTAGAGCTGAATTCTACCCTACTATTATGGAATTCATTTAATCTGAAGGTAGATATCTACATGGATCAGATGAGTTGCCTTCTGGAAAGGAGAACTAGCTTCGGTAGCTACATTGGAAGTATCTAAAACCAGTCATTTAGTCTCTGCTGCTCTGTTCTCATAACAGCTTTGGGGACAGGATGACAAATGGTTATCTTTTGGCACATAGGGTCACGGATTAAATTATAATCATGGATCTAAGTGTAGAAACCACTAAAACATAGCAAAAGTACCTCACAAAACATTCTTTATATATGTGCTTCCGTGACTCAAGGAATCTCAGTTATAATCTGCTATTGAGTAGATGCATGTTAAACAGGAGTAGTCAAGAAGCTGGACAAGTTCTGCAGATAGGTTGTGATGTCTTTGTTCTTCCTGCCTGTGAACTATTATTGTGTCTGTACTTTTGTCTTGGAAGTCCCTCCTGAGACTGAATATGGGTGAAAAAGATGGTAATAGAAGTCCATAGACCTCACTGAGGAATATGGCTAAAATTTGACTATCCCACTCCTACCTTTCTAACCACATCCCAGGTTTTTCATTCATATCTCAAAATTTTTTTGGCTTATAAGCATCTTGGGTCAAGAACTGTCTTTTTTCTTTTTTAAAATTTTATTTCCAGCATTTAGCATGCGTGGCTTAACTAGGTTGAGACCAGCAGGCACTATTACAATGCAAAGTAATGACATTGTAATGACATCCCAAAAAAAGGAGCTATGGTTTATGGTGATTAATTTAACCTGGCTCTTGACATAAATTATAACAGTCTTTGTACCAACTCATCACAGAAGAAAGCATTAGATAGCCCTTAAAATGGCATGTATCCCCTTGGAGTGCCTTTGCAAAGGAAAGAGTTTGTAGCTCTGCACGAAACTAGAACTAAAAAGACCCCAATGAAATGTGTCCCTTCCTCTGGCAGCTCATACCTTTCGGTACCGGCATAAACCAGGAAACCAGAACACCACGAGGCCTTAGGTGTGTCAAACTAGAGGGGCTGCTGCTAGGTGTGAAACCGAAGCCAGATATTAGTCATTGCTAATTATTATTTTAAAATCTACAGGCTGATGGTTGTTTTTACAAATTGTATATCTGACTATATTACAAAGAAAGTACAAGGAGTATGAGGAGCCTTATCACATCACAGGAAGGAAAAGCATACTGCTCTTTATCTGCACTTACTGCTCCAGCATGCCCACACGCTGTCAGACTCTTACCGCTCCTGCCGTGTTTCTTTCGCGGGTATCCCCGCTGGTATCATTACTCAGATAAGACACATTCCAGAAACTCCTGCTCTTCCCTTTAGCACCACGAGGAGCCCGGGAAGTGCCAGTGGCAGCTCTCTCGTATTACTGCTGAGCACCTGAACACTGGTAAGCTCCAAATGTGATTCTTTGGTATAAACAAATGCTTCAAAATTTCAAACTCTGAGAGGGTCATGCAATGCATTTTTGTATCACATCACATGCGGATGTAGTGAAATCCCTCAGGATAATTACAGGCAGACTTTTGGTGTCACCTCAAGCCACAGCTCCGTTCAGCATTAGGAGATTTCTTTTCTTATTTCTGTGCTCTCTGGAAATATCAGAACAATATAGAAATAAATAATGCAGGAATTGCTGATTGCTCATTGGAGAGTCTGTCTTTGTAAACTGCCTGCCACAGCTTTGCAGAGCTGAGCACTGCTTTAACCTTTAGGTGGTTTTAGCTTTAAATTTCCAATTGTATTGTGGTTGGTTTGTTACTTTCTGATGCATATCTGTCTTCACACCATTTACAGAAATATTGCTGTGAATCTTCACAAATATTTTAATGAACTGCCTGATATTTTTGTTTGAATCTAGATGAAATAAAGAACAAATAAGCAAGGATGGAGCTTAGCATTTGTGAAGAAGGATCATGAATGGGTGACAATGCTGGCCTCTTGTATTTTCACAGACAGTGACTTACCATGCATCCTTTGACAAATATTGTTACTTCCCTGTGCCTCAGTTTCCTAAACAGCAAGATTGTGATTATATGATAATAACTACCAGGAAAAAAAAGGCACATATAAGATAGGATTCCAGTGTATGCATGCAGCTTATCTGCATTAGTCAGGTTTTCATGTTTAAAATACTTAGTTTAAAAGGTGACTAGATCACAGTCAAAATAGTTACTCATTCAAGAAGAAACTTAATTTGGGGGGGACATTCCCCTAAGGAAACAGAAGTTAAACATTTTGAAAATGACATCTTTTAAAAAGAAGGGTTAACTTCTGAATCAGATTTTCAGAATATGTCTGATTTGCCATCACTTGAGGTTTTTAAGTAGAGAATGAATATTATGTAAAAGATCCTCTGCTTTCAGTCACATGACAGATCTTCCAAGTATTCAGTTGCCTACTAAGGAAGACCAATTTTCTGTAAGAAAAAAATCACTGCATAACATAGAGTAGCCATGGTCCACACAGATTAGAGAAGATGTTCATGCTAGTCTCCTCTAGCCTTAAAAGCTATAAACCCATGAGTTTGCTGAGATGAAAAAAAAAATTGCAAAATATTGTGCATACTTTAATTCATTTAATTGTTCCTTTGCTTTGTAAACAGACTATTTAAAATCCTAGCTCTCTAAGAACTTTTCAGCTGCAGGTTTAATATTTTCCTCATAAAGTATATACACGTGAGGTAGATAAGATTTCTCAGGATTCTCTTAAGCTTGTGGTATTGTATGTACCTTGCCTTTGCTTCAGCATAGGAAAGTTTCTAAGTAAGAGAGGACTTTTTTTCTCTATTATAGCTGATACTTGTATGAGATTCTCTTCTCAAAGTACTGCAATGATACCTTTGTTCATATTCTCATCTTAACCACAAGCCTGAGTTTTCTAACTTGCATTGAGCCACTCAGCCAAACAGGCTACATTTCAGGTAAGCAATCTGTGAAAGGACTGATCACTTAGTAATCCTGGTACTGTTTCTGTAGACATAAAGTATGACAAAAAATCTTAATGCCAGATCCTTAATTTCTTTCTCCTTTTTTGGACAGAAAACAATGGGGATCCATTAAAGAATCTTTAATGAAAGAACCCATGATATCCTCTGTATGACCCCTGTTGCACTGGGGCTGGAAAAAAACTTTTGGAGGTTTTCACCAGGTGACTGGTTACACCTGCGGCAGGCCCAGAGTGCTCTCAGTGACCCCTCACCCTCTACGTGTAGTAGGGAGGCAGGTGAAAGCAGCACCTCCAGCTCTCAGCAGGATGCTGGGATCCCTGCTGCAATGGAACAGCACGGACCATTTCCCCATTGATGCTGGACTGTCCCCAGTGACCTTTAAAGATCAAGGAGATGGAGTTCCTGCTGCTTCCTACTAGACTCTGGTGCCACTAATGACTGGTTTGAAACCAGTTAGAGAGGATTCCAATCAATACCTAAAATGAATATCAGCATCCTGTCAAGCAAGGATTTTCTGCTATTTAGTTTTGTTTCCATCTGAAAAAAGAATTCCTTAACGTGTTTGACAGTGTCTATCCACTAAATTTCTTTTGGGCTTTGTGCTGATTAAAAATAGTACAGTCGAAGACTCTGGCCTCTCTTGTTCCCACTGTTTTATTCCTCATCTCTGCCTCTGCCACCATCCCTCTCGTTACACCCAGCCACCTCCCACTCCTTGGTCAGGTCTACCTTGCAGGCTCACAGGAGTCATCCACAGCGTCAGCTCAGACTCTCGTTCTTCTCCCATGGGATGACAAAGTCCAATAAGACTCCAGCAGCAGCTGAAAGCTGACCTGAAAAGAAATAAAGGGCTTTGGGACTAAGAGAAGGGAATCTGTAAAAATGATGCCCCAAGTACTACCTTAAAATGAAAGAGAAAATTGGATAATAAGCTGTGCAGAAATCACAGGAGGGTCAGGGGACTCTCTCGCAACATCGAGTGGGAACTTACACCGACTTCCAGAGTGACAGCAATGCCTGGAAGGAACAAAACTAAGAAAGATGATAAGACTACTACCAAACATTTTCTACTAGAATAGAAAAATTAAGCTCAAAATATCAGGGCAACATTGGCCAAAAATAGAGCTGAGAAAACCAAAGCATCAAACTGTCATCTAAGTGGAAGCAGCAGTTGCAGATGAAGCCACGTAACTGAGTGAGGTATCAGTATATCATCTGGAAGCTAGAATAAATATTATTTCAAGTAGCTAAGGGTTTAATAGAGCTTAGTACTTGTGCAGGATGTCTCCCATGCAGACTTAGGGCTTTGCAGAGGCAGGGGAAGGTAGTAAGTCCTGTTAAATATTGTTGGTGGGATCTGGTCATGAAGTAAAAGGCAAGAACATGTTCTGTGCGTGTACATGGGATGATCCATGTAAATATCAGTAGTTATGGGATCTTGCAAATGGGCTTTTATAAATCAATAATGATAAATTATGTACTAATATATTGGACATAATATTTGAGCATAGCATAAACAGATGACTGGTGTCATCTGTTGTGCAGGCTGTGAATTAATGTTCTGGTGGCTACAAAATAGTAAAGGAAATCTGGATTTTTGTCTAATTTCAAAGAACCAATTAGCATTTCATCCTTTTAGTTACAGAGTTTTTAAGTCTGCCTGTGAGAAGGCTATATCCATCCAAAAGATTTGATCTTTTCCTCCAGGTGTTTAGAGTGGTCGCTGCTTGCTCTCCTATATTGTAACATGTTTAACTCCTTGCCCCTCCGAATTTAGATAGCAATTGAAATGGTCTTAGCTTAGACACATGGTGATAATGCAGCCATCTGTTTAAAAAGTGGTCCAATAAATCTCATTCATTGTCAGTCATTGACTTAACATACCCTTTAGCTTTAGCTCCTTTCAGTCTATTAATTTATTAATTATTTTTAATTTACATTATTTTTGTCTCACATTACGTGAAAAATAGGAGGCTTAGAGTCTGTAAGCTGAAATTAGAAAAAAGGCAGAAACCATGTAATGGCAGTACATCTTGAGATGCACGATTTCCAAAAATGTCAAAGGCATGCCAATAAATGCTTTTTTTTCCCCAGAACAGTCAGAAATCTTGCAAAAATCTTTAAGTTTTTTAAAATTTATTTTCTGAAATTAAACTTAATTTTTCAGGAATAGGAGACATTGAGAATATTTAGCACACGGAAAGTATTAGAAGGCATATTTACAAAGTAGGTGTAACTTGTTTACACTTGAATACCAAGGAATAAACAGAACAGCAGAGGTAGAACTACATTGCCCTAATGAAACCTTCCTAGAGATTTTCCTTCCTCTCCCACCCTCCGATGAATCCTGATGTCTCAAACCTCCTGTAAGGTTTCAAGGGTCCTTGGTTCCCCCTGATTTCAATGGGAGTTGCCAGGAGTAGGCAGCTTACAGATTCAGTCACCAAATGAATTCACTCCTGTTGCTGACTGCTGCAACCAGTAACTGCAAGAAGTCACGCTATCATGAATTTTTCGAGTGAGCAGCACTTGTTTTTATGACAGAGCCACGTAAGTGCTTGCAAAGACGGTGAGGAAGGGGAAGACACCTCTTCATTTTCTCCCCTCCCTTCTCCAGCATCTGGGTGACACCACTTCTCCCGCACTCCAGCTGTCCTGCAGCCAAATGCCCTTTAATCTCATGGCAACTTGCCCTGGGCGAAATTCTCCTTTTCCAGTGGTGGTGGAAGGTTATGGCCTCCCCATCATCTAAGGAGAGCCAGAACAGAGAGAAACCCTCCTGACTCCTCCTTCCAAGAGTATATTGTTTATATTTACCCTTCTCCACTCTGTGGAGGAGCACGGAATTTTATCCCTGCCTCAGCAGGTCACTTAGGGGATTGCAGGCAGGTGGTTCACTGTCAGGCCCCAATTTCCTTAATCCCTCCTCCCCTTGAGGGCAATAGTTAATACGCCAGCTAAAAACACAACTAGAGCACTACTTACTGAATTTCCTTTGCCCATAGCCTGCTGATATGGAAGTTCATACACGTGCACAGGTTAATTTTCAGTGAAATCTCTTAATTTCCTGGCTAAATCCAAGTAAAGACTTGGGTGCTTTAAAATTGAGTTAAGTAGAATGGTCCCAGTTCCCATGACTGGTTTTTCCCCCCAGTGACTGCTTGTCTGTGGATTTCACACTGTTCTCTGAAGCAGAGATTGCCCCTCTGGGCTGACAGCCCTCAGCACGGGGCTGTAGACCTGTGCTTGTTTTCGAGCCATGTTCTTGCACTGGACTTTCCTGTGGCAAAACATCCATGAGACTGAAAAATGTTTAAGATGAGTCTGCCTGTGCAGGAGATACTTGAAACCGTTTTAGGCGGAGGAAGAGACAGGAGCAGATCCCCACTCCTGCACAGCTGTACTAACTAGGCTCTTACATGGCAATTCCGCCCACGGCATGAAAGCAAGCAGTGAACACCTTTCAGTAATTTAAAACTAGATGAAAACAACCTCCAGGGGAGACTGTGGGCTGCATATCTTACCTAGAAGAAATTTCTGCAGCCTTCATTCAGGCAATTACATGCTAGCGAGCAAAGGGCTTTTGGACACAAATTTCCTTGTCCTTTTCTGCTGGCTCCCCGATTCCTATGCTGACTGGTCTGGGCTTCATTTTAGGATGCTTGTCCCTGTGGACTAGAGAGGGAACACAAGTACCAACTCAGGGCTCTGTATTTCATGGCAAGGGCAGGTACGTAAGAGTTGCTAGACAAAGTCTGAGCTACTCATAAAGGCACTGGCAGTTCCTACACATGCATAGAGCCGGGTCCTGAGCAGAAGAAGGGTACATCAGCATGGAGAAACTGCGGCACCAAGCAGTGACCAGAGCTGACTTGCTTTAGCACTAGCTTGGTTACGGCACTACACTACTACGGTGCGATAAGAAGCCACAATCTGGGGCTCGAGGCAGCTCTCTCGTGTCAATACTGTTTAACTTCCTCAAGTCTTGCAGGTAATTGCTACAAAAGTAAAAAGCACACGTGCCATAATAACTGCCACAAGTTTGCCATTATTCGATTAACAAACTACAGAGGTCTCTCCTGTCCTTTTCTACACAGTGTTTCTGTTCCTATTTGAAATTGGTTTTGTCACTGGTGACAGATTGCAAACTACCTTACCTTTGGAAAGTTGACGACGGCTTTAGGCTCTGCATCCATTGCTGTCGTTTAACACATTGGAAGAAATGTAGAAACAACTGCTGCTTCCACACAGCATGCTACAAACTTCCTACGAAAAAATCAGATGTGATGTTTTGACAGCAAACATTGCTTAGCATGCAGGGCTTCTGAATTAGCCACTTAATATGCTGGAGTCAGTGGACAAACTACAAATAGCTGCCTGCTTTCTCAAAATGTTGAATAATTTAAGCTCACAAATTCGCTTTCACTAATATTTAGAGAGGATAAAAATGAGTTTGTGTCCTTTGGTGGGGGGGGAAGTTCCACCTGAGATAGGCAAAACCGCCATCACTGAAGTGTGGCAACTTCCTGGGATTACCCAGGCATAGCACAGAGCAGGAATATTCAACCCTGGTTTTTCAGGAGGCACAGACCCCTCAGAAGCTGGTGGCACACACGCAGGATATGAATTTGCTTTTCTTGGTCACTTTGGAAGCAGCCCCTGGAGTGCCTGGTTGGAAACGACAGATTTAGGACTTCTAGAAGAAAGGAAGGGACTAAGTGTGTCCCACTTTCTGATTAGTGGGAGTTAGCAGGCTCTATGAAAAGATACGTTCCATCATGTAAAAGTTATGTATAGACTACAATAGGTAGATGGCTGACCTGAAAGGACAGAAAGGGCTGTGGGGCTGAAAGCCCCTGACCCAGCTGTGCAGTGCTTCATCTTATCATTCCTGCTGCATGGCCTTTCTTTTTTTAATGAAGTAAACATTCAGAGAGATACCAGTCTGGGTCACTGAGCTCAAATCATTCCTCAAGCAGTTCAGTCCAGTAGTATTAAAGAAAAGCTCAAGTGATTTTTGAATCATTGATATACCTGATGATCTTTTATTCATTATTTTCTGTGCATTATTGATTGTATCTTTTGCTCATTTGCTCACAGGGAGTTCAATTGCATTCAGGAGCTGAAAGTTTGTACCATCTGACAGTTGGTCTGGAGGCATCTCCTGGCCTCCAGGAGATGAATTTCAGAACCTTAGTCACTGTGCACATTCACTGGTTTTCAGTGATGGGCCAACATCCAAAAGGTAAAAGACGTGGAATCTGAACTACCCCCTACCGCAGTGGTTTCTTCAGGCAACGAGTGCAGAGAGAACATCTAGGTGTTCATCACAAGTGCAGGCTTATTGCGGGGAGGCATTTAGAGCTTGTGCCATCAACCAAGCTCCTTTTAGTGTCAAGTATTTTTATATTTTGTAATTAATTTCCAGGGAATAAATTCTTGTCTCTCTGACCAGATCCAAAATGTTTTCTTAAAAGAAATCAGTTGACTTGGGGGTTTGAGAGTGCTTTTAACAAACATTTGTATTTTTCTCAGATTAGTAAATCAAGCACATGCGTTATTATCTGCTGGTAGTTCTTTTTCCTTCAACAACCTCGTGGACCACTCATCTCATTTTTGTGAGGACACATGTCAGATGGTCTCTCTCCAACTTACTTGAGCACAATGCAATTTAATGCAGGTCATGCAATCTAAGAAGATCGTACAAGGCCGCGCAGCTGCATTTGCTGTTCTGCCTAACACTGACAAGGCCTCTTAAGATAAGGGAATTGAAAACTTCTTATGATATTTGTGCCTTTTCATTAGAAAGGCAGTTTATTCCAGCCTCAGAAGCTTGCCACTTACAACATCTGTGTTAGCACTTGGGGTGTTGTAGTGAAAGGAGTGGGGGGAAAAAAGAAGGCATAAACGCAGTTGCATTAGATAAAACTGCCAGGAGAAGGGCAAAAGCAGTCTAACACAATATTATAGAGTAACACTGTTGTCTTTGCTGGCCATTTTACAGAAAAGTACTGAAATTGAGTTCCTGGTCCAGCGTAGTGTCTTCATTTATCAGTGTGACTTTCCTTCCTGCATTGAAGCAATTTGGCAAACATGTTTTCTTGCAGAGCAAATTTTGAGAGTTTCAAAAATACTAAATCTATTTATCAGTCTAATCTATTGATATCTTTCTAAAGAGCCTTTTTGTATAAACGGTGTTCAGCCATCTCTTTTAGTTCAAAGAGGCTTATTCTATCCTAATCAGGTTTTCCATATGTACAACTTGGCAAGTATTTTATATTAAGGGATAAATTAACCAACAAATATAAAGAGAAAGTAATAAGTTCTCTTCTCTAGAGAGCTCACTGAATGTATCTCAAGTGTTGGAAAAGAAGATTAATGATAGCCTTTTTTTTTTACACCTGAAGGTGAAAAAGCTGAGTTTATTTATAGGACTGTTTGTTTATGAAGAAAGAAGTATTGGGGGAAAGACTACATTAAAAAAAGAAAAGGATTTTTTTCTATTTGTTTCTGCATATTAACTTCCCAGTATTTTTTATTCTTTTGCAAGTGTCCTGTGACTCCATGTCAATGTTCTTCATCCCACACACTGATAAGCTCCCCCATACACTGAAGAGTTCTGTTGTGGGTGCCATGTCCTTAAGGAAGAGACAGGATCTCTGGAGACCAGAGCCCAAAAGTGCCCTGCGTGTATGAGCAGCGATTGCCCAGATTCCCTGTCTCAGGTACAGAAAGATGTAAGTCAGATGGAGGTGTTAAAAACTAGATAGAAACTCTGTTTGCGTTTGATTCCTAAATCCTTGTTTTATAGGTTATTTTCCTGGACTAGGTAGGACAACTGTTTAATGATTCAGTAGGCTCTCATTAAAAAATATTTGGAAGTCTTCATGTTACATTAGCCAATACAAACAACATTATTACATTCTTGCTACTGCTTCCCTCTCCTTCTCCCCTGTCGCATCTTAATCCTATTTAGGTCCTGGGCTCTGAGCGTCAGGAATACGTCCCTATGTATTTGTGGAGTTCTAAAATATCATGAGTACCTTTTCTGCTTTGACTTAGGTTCTGGAGTAATATAAAAAATGAATGATAATATTAGGTCCCAGCTCCTTCTTTCGAGCATTGGGTAGGTGCATTCTCTCATCCTCCACGGGCAGTTATCATTAATTTATAATTAGGCTCAGCTACTTCACTGTAGGATTCTATACAGTTTTCCAGCTGGCATATAAATGATACTTTCTTAATATTCTCAGAAACTACATCATTCTCTCCCTGAAGTATTTCATTAATGTATTACCCTCATGTTTTCTAGGATAGCCCAGTTCTACACTTTTATGTTTACAGAAGTTGTTGGACTCACCTAGAGCAGGGACTCAAAGGACAGTGTAATTGCAATGTGAAGGTCTAACCATTACATGGTGAAGTCTTAAAACTGGTAAAAATTCTAGTGCAAACCTATGCCCTTGTAAGGAAAGTTGTTCTCCAGAATTATCTGGAAGTCATTAAGGCACTTGCTGTTAAGCCCGTTAATCAAACAGGGAGGCTAGCACTATTCTTCTCACAATTTCCAGCACTCAGGCTTGGGTGAACCTGAGCGGTGAGCCAGCTGTGCTAGTTGTGATGACGAAAGGCATTTTTAAGCACTACGCTGCATTTTTTGAGATCTTTGAATTAAATATGCTAAATACTCAAATATAGTGGCAGTAAAGTGATATATACCATAAGTGTATGGTAACCAGCTTTGGGCAAGAAGGAAAGATACTGTGCACTATCATGCGAGAATCCCAGGCGTACCTTCAGGATCAGGTGGCACCTGCATGCCATTTTTGCTCACTATGTATCTGCAGCAATTGTTTTTAGGATATTATACTGAAAACCTTTTCCTATTTCCAACACACATTCATTTGCAGTCATGTGGGACCACGCTCTGCTGTTGTTACTAACTGGACGCTGAATAGTATCTTCCTTTTCCAAATAGAGGTATTGCTCAACAGGAGCAAAGGAATTTGAATGCAAACCCATAGTTACCCAGTGGGAATGAGGAATTATTGCCTCTCTGCAATTTCGACTTCAGTGAAACACACAGGGTCTTATCTGTAACTTCCATTATCTGTGCAGGGAAAGTCTTTGCTACTTTCCAATAATTGTGCTATTCTGCTAGGAGAGCTGTGAAAACATGGCTGCATTTGTAGCCTTTTTAGACAAATATTCTTTCTGACTTGACCCGGGTCTGCTTTGAGTTCAAGTTGGAAACCTTTCCAACTCAAAACTCATGAGGGTACATGTCTCTGGCATAAGGCAATTCTGTAGAGAAAAACCAAGCTACCTCCAAATAGGAGCTATAGGGTATGGTATTATGCCTTGTAGACATTCCTCAAGCTGTGCCAATTTTTGCATGGTGCCTGCATGGTACAAAGATTGTGCATATTATAACTGGGTTGGCCGTTAAAAAGATTTCCGTGTTAGTGAAAGGACAAGGCAAGGTCTGCTAGAAGTTTGTGCCAACTAAACATCCTTGCTTTAAATCTTTGTTCACAGTAAGAGGGTGTGCTAGGGCCATTCCAAAAATAACCCCTCTGCTCTCACTGCCTACAGACAGGGAGGCAGATGTTAAACCTTAACTCACCAAGTCCTTCTTAAGAATCAATCATATACTAATCCCATTGAGCAGCCTGCTATGGTTGGAGACATAAAATGATACACAGACATGAGAAAAAACCCTGACATCTGCCCAGGGCTGCACTCAAAATTTCCTGTACAACAGCAGGGCTCAGTTAAATGCTCGATTACTGTGAATACCCTGAAAATCTGGCATTTCCAGCGATCAGACATGCAAGTTAGGTGCTCCACACAGCCTTTTGCAGACTGCTGTTTTGCAAATCAGGCTCTACAAGGCCAGAAGCAAGTCAGGAAAACAAGTGAGGCAAGGGGTAGCCTGGATGACTGCTTGTGAAACCCTTCTGTTGGAAACAGGCTCTGCGCCAGCTTTTCCTTTTCTATGATGTTTTCCTTTCAGGTTTGGGTCCACTGTCTACCTCTGCCTCTTTTGAAGATTTTTTTACTTTGAACATTGCGTTCTTGCTTCACAGGGAAGCAAAGCCATGGGAGCACCAGCAAAAAAAAGCATTTGTAGCTCCAGCATCCAGAGTTCTGGCCTCTCACTTCATTTGCTTTGGGCTCCTCGCACATATTCAAACCCCTTACAACCCCAGTCACTGCTGGCAGCAGTGGGTTTGCCAGTTCCCAGTTTCTTTGAGCATTAGAGGTATTATTAGGGCATCACCTACTTCTGCAAGAGAAGGAAATTACTTGGAAACCTATGTAGCAATTGGAACCTAATTTCCTTAAAAAGATGGAGAGGCTTTTTTTCTTTTTTCCTTAAAAAAAAAGGATCCCAGCTTGATAATGCCTAAGAAACCTCTGAAATGTTTGCTGAGCTGGTTGAAATACATAAGCCTAAATTAGATTCTCTGCAGGCAGTTACAGAAACTTGAATCTGGAATATTGATCAGGTAAGAAGCATGGCTGTTGAAAAAACGCGGTGAGGTATAGCTGTGTTTCACAGTCTAACCTTGCCCATGCATGCTTCAGGTAAGACCAGAGTAGTCAAGTGCCTGCAAGCGTTAGAGGGAGGCACGCTTTTTTCTTGAACATAATTAATCCTTTTCCTGCAACCCGCGTGCCCCATTTGGAGGGCTATGTCGTGTCTTAGGCTGCACATCCACACCAGGAAAAGAAAAGAGAATCAAAACTTTTCCGAAGCCAAATCTCCCTCTGGAGTGCATCAGACCATCATGCCGGCTGTCCCCGCACCGTGCCGCTGGCCAGCCCAGCCAGGTCTGCCCAGCGCTGCTGCCTGTCACCAGCAACTTTCCGAGCCAGCTCTTGCCCTTTGCAGCACCAAAGGCTGGGCACCATCCCAGTCTCTGGCAGGGACATCTCCATGCGGAGTGCAAGAAGCCTTGCCCAGGGCTGTCTCAAAGCCAAGCCTAACTTTGAGTCTTCCCTTTGTTTTCTCTGGGGGAAGGGGAGTCTGGTGCTTCCCAGCTAGCACAGTGGAAGATGCACCATCTGCTATCGGTTCCTCTGGAGCTGTGTGCTGTGTTGCTAAGTTGCTTGTGTTTTCAGGCATCTGATGTTTAAGTAAGACTATACCCCTGTAGTAGACTATACACCCCAAGAAGTGTACTTCTTTGGGATGAGTACATATTTTGTAGCACATTTTGAGACGTTGAAAACTGCATGGAAGGTGGAGGATATTGCAACTGCCATGAATGTTGGGTGCAAAAGCAAGATCTCCCAACAAAGTCAGCAGTCTCAGAAGAGTTTCCCAGTGTGCCATGGCTGTGTACTGACGGTACAAATATCTGCTGCCAGGAAGAGTCCAGCAAGTCTGTGCTACTTCTCCGAAATTCCTCCCTGTGAAATGGGGAATTGCTACTTTTTTCACTTTCAGCGAGGGATCAAAACACAGAGAACACAAGGAAAGAATCACAAGGGGTGGCTGAGCATGCATCTGCCTTTTAGGTATTTAAACTCATCACTTAACTCCTCAAACTCACCTTTCAGGAGCCATTTAATCCCCGAGACAGCTGTGTCACTGTAGCAAAATAATAACTTAGAACAGGTTCTTGTTAGAGGGTTCAGCAGACAAATAAAAGCATGTTCATTTTGTCATATTGTATTTTATATAATAGTTTGTAGTAAATTTGCATGGTATTCCTTCCATGTGTCTTCTCACCAACACAACACAAGGACTAGATGCAAGCTGGTGATTTCAGCAACTATGACATTATGAAAATTATTCTGCTTGCATGGCAGAAAATGAAAGATTTTTTTTTAAATTTGGTTTGGTCAGTCAGATACATTTTGTTTTCACCTTTTTATCTTAAAGTTAGAATTGAGTAAATGACAATAAAGACAGAAACTGACAATTGGTTATTGAAAACTTTGCTTGCTGCCCATTTAAAAAATACTAGTGGACCATTAATGGGCCAGTTTGCATTCCAGCTGAGAACTGGTAACTGGTCTAATTACTGAAATGCACTACTATTTAAAAAAAGAAAGGTATTTCAAAAGAGGAAGACAAAATGTTCTATGGAAAATTAAGATATTGTCAAAATAAGACCTTTCCCTGTAGGACCTTTGGGTCTAAGCTCGTCTGCTTTTTCAGCAGAGGAATATAGTGATGGAAAGTTTGTGAACAGCTCTTTCAAAATAGCGAAGGGGATGAGTCTAACGGAGCACACACATACCTATTATGGGTTTTCTGATTAATACTGTAAGATGGGCGGAAGATTGACCAGCTGATTTACACACAGTCCAGGATCCCTCTGGGGGACAGGAGAGCTTTGTGGAGATGAGGAGAACGTGCTCCTTTGTGGCCACAGCAGAGACCACTGCCCCAGCAGCCTAGGCAATTAAAAGTTGAATCTCGAGACTGAAGGCTGCATGCACAAGGCAGTGCGTGTAGCAACCTACCCAAGGCACCGTGACTGAGGTTGCTGCTAACTTCTCTCTACAACAGAGATCTCTTTGGAAATTTGGTGGCGAAGTACATATAGACAATCAAACTGCTCAAATCCTAAAATAAACACATCATAACTACAGAGACTCAGAGACAGTAGCTCTGCTTTAAGTGTATTAAACCAATGGTCTTTTTCTAAGGCTGTGGCGAGGGAGAGGCCGATTCTGATCTCGGTTTGTTGGCACAAACTTCTGAAGGCAGGACAGTAACAGCTGGTTTAAAACATGGCTGTGTGTCTGCAGGGGTGGTTTAAATAATTTTCCGTTCTGGTGAACAAATACAAAAATGATCTAATAATCTACTATAGTATCTTTAACAATCTGGTTCCTGTCTGTTTTGCCCTTCCAGGTGGTCTAGTTTCTCAGTAAAATGAGATATTTTAACCCTTGTCATAGAGAGGGCCACACAGACAACTGATCATAGTTTTCATGTCTACAGCATCATTTCATTACCACGGGCAGTGCTAATAGAATAAACTGAGATACCATAGTCTCTCCATTTCTCTGCTGATGCAAATATTACCCTATGCTGGACAGGCCATCTGAGAAATCTTAAAATCAAAGAAAAAATCTAATTCTCCATGTAAGCCACTGTCCCTTGAACGACTTTGCTGCACAAACCGTAACACTGATGGAAACCCAGAGCAGAATTCAGACCGGCTTTAAATATGTGCAACTGATTCCTTCTGCTCTGCCAAGTCATCAAAAGAGGAACACACAGACACACAAAATGATTCATGCAGGAAATCCAGAATACTGCAGAATTCATCCCTCTGCTGTGACACGCTCATTTTAGTTTCATGCATTTTATTTCCAATGCAAATAGCTTTCAAGAGAAGACACTGCTTCCATGTTTTATCCAGGTTACTTGGGATGTAGTGTGAGTGACATGCCTTGACACAGGCAAGAATTAGCGAATACAGCACAGTGTTTCATGAATTCAGGGATTCTGCATTACAAACCTTCAGGCTGGAGATGTCAGCACTGCAGACACTGTTTACACAGGAGTCAAGTTTAAGTCAAAGAAGCATCTCCCCGAAGGACTACTGGGCTGGACTCAAAGGTTAAGCAGTGCAAAAGGAAGAATTTCTTATAAGCAATCACAGAGAAAAACACATTTAAAAAAAAAAAAAAGAAGAAAAGGAAGAGGTAGAATATTTCAGCTTGGTACCTCACTGGTTTTCGGCCTGCCCTAATCATTTGTATTGCTCCTGCAGTCACTCTCTGCTGTTACTGGCCTGAAAGACCCCTTTGCGCTTTTACAGTTTTTGAGCGAAATCCTGGAAACAGGGAGGGAGATCAGAGTGGTTTGCCATCAGCAATGAGATGCTGCAGGGCAGCCCGCAGTAGCGGGGAGCGCCTGCCAGGGCTTCCTGGGGGTACAGCGCAAGTCAGGGCTGCCCCTGGGTGCGCCAGGGACACAGGCAAAACCTGGAGTCCTTCCTCCCTGCGGTAACAGAAAGCCAAATAACATGAAGCACAGCCCATCCTTTTCAGACCACAGGCATCTTCCCAGCCTCTCGACGGTCTTACCATGGCAGTGTCTTCTCCTGCCAAGGGGTCCCGCGTGTCCCACCGGTGGGGGGCTGGCAGGCTCGACCTCCTCTGAACAGCCCGCCTGCCGACCCAGCGGGGCAGGAGCCACGAGCATAGAACTCTGCTGCTCCCCTCCGCAGTCCCCTCTGTGAGCACAGTGTGACCCAACTTGCTGCTGTCTGGAAACGCTGGACGGTATCTGTCAGTTCACCTGTTTCTCTCAGCTCATTAGCACCTTTATTTCCCATGTCATCTATTCTGATCTCCAGAACTTCCCCATCTGATTAGACTAAGCCCCAGTACAGATGCAGGCAGCCCAGCTCACTGCTGCCTGGTCCGGGGAAGGACCAGGGAACATCCAGACACTCTGTGGATGGAGCAGTGCGAGGGTACATAGCCCTGCTTGGAGGGGGAAGAGTCACATCATGCAGCCGAGGAGCTTACAGGGCAAGGGATGGAGGGACCAAAGCCACCTCATCCCCTTTTCCTCCTTTCCTGTATGTGTAGGGAGAGAAACCACTCCCACTCCTGAAGGACACTAAAGGCAGGTTTCCTTTGCTGCTCTCTGAGCCCACGCTTGGCTGTACCCTACTTTAAAAAGCCGGTATCTGGTCACAAGGTACTGAAAAGCAACACAGGTAATGAAGAAAATGTAACTGTGCCTTAAAACTGACATTTGCCAGCATCTGCATCTCATCTTGAAATCTGATGCTCTGTTAGCAAGAAATGAGTAAGCTGCAAGGCATAGATAGTCTTTCTGAAGGGTACAGTTGTGTGTGCTGGGTTGAAAGCCAAGGGGACAGAGGAAGAACTCGCTCACACAGGTACAGCAAACCATGGTGCTGGCTCCCAGCTGCTGGCCTTCCCCCTCCCCACTGGCAAAAAGGGACAGGTGACATGAACTTCCACAGCTTTAATACAAGTTTCATAATATTCTGCTCATTTCCAAATATTGTAGCTCTTTGTGATGAAAAAAAACCAACACCAGCCTCCTTTTTTTGTAAGGGTAACTTTACACTCAGTGTTGGGGAACAAAAGCATGAAAACATAACCTGGACACACCTGAATAAGACAGAAAGTGAGCACAAATTAACATAAAACAAAATGGATTTTAAGTAGCATTTTAATCCACTTCTACTCCACGACTAGATCTTTTGAAGGGTTGGTTTGACAGCTCTGAAGATAAAAGGCACAACACTTTTTAGAAACAGTACAAAGGCTTTTAAAAGGCTTTCAGAGCCTTTTAATCCTACTTGTGTGTTCTGAAAATCTTCCTCAATTAAATACTTCCTCAGCATCAAAGATGCCCTTGGTGCTGACAGGAGCTCTCCATGGCACTTCTCCTTCCCAGAACCACCATAGTCTTGCCCGCTTCTTTGGGCAGGTTTCTCTGCTGAATCCCATGGGTTTGCTCAGAGGGGGAGAGAGGTGTGAGCAACAGGCTTGGCTTTTGTTTGTTCTAGCTTTTTCAGGCATCAGAACACCCCATGGGTAATTTTTCCTGTAGATTTTGGCCTCCCCACTCCTTTTCCCTTTTGGTATCTGTTTGGCCAATGCTCACTGGTGTTTCTCACCATCACTGCTACTTGCACCTGCACTATCCACAATCAATTTGAAAAACAAACTTCCTAATACTGCCAACACAGAAATGCCTGACAGTTTTTTTTCTAAAATGCTTTTGTTTCCCTCTTTTAGTGCCACGGCAAGTTTTGCTGACTGTAGTCTATGTGGCACGGTAGGGCAAAAAATGGTAGGAAAGGTCTGTGACCCCAGGAGATATGGAGGGATACAACAGTAACTCTTCTATATGGCTTCTTTCTGCTTCAGGCAGCATACAGTGACTGGGCAAATGGGCAGCTGAAGATAAGTTAGAGGAGAAAAGGAAGCCAGATTACAAAAATAAAGGCAGTTTCTCCTTGGGGATGATCTCGTATGTGAAGAACAGAACTCTCACTTCCTTGTCCTTTGTCTTCTGCTTGTTGTTACCAATGTTGTCACACAGAAGTCAGGAAGGAAACAGAACAAAGCAATTTTAGGGAGATAATGTTATTTGCAAATATCTGAGAGTGCTAGTAGGAATCACCATTATCCTCTCTGTTAAGGTTTTTGACAGTATCTTCTTAGCATAACCTAAAAAAGAAGGAAGTATCTGAGGAAGGTTGGGTTCCTTGTGGTTGTTTAAAAGTAGCAATAGAGACTCATCTCAGAGCAGCCATTTAACTAGGACTGACTTCACACAAAGGAGATGCATTTCAGCTTCTGTCAAAACCAGCCCTAAAGCCACAGACTTAGGACTGTTTGCTCAAGACTCCGTTCCTGCAGCTTGCTTTGACTATGGTGGTACCTGCATGACTACACCCCACCGCTGGCTCCACAAGCCCCTCTGCGGGTGTGAGCAGAGACAGAAGTGGGCTGTGCAAGGGGAGGGCTGAACTTCAGCATCTGTGCACAACCCAAACGCACCAGCTGCTGGCAAAACAGTGGAGGAAGATCTCCTCCTCCAAAGTAGAAACCTTTGTAGCAAAAAAACATCTCACAGCTGTGACAGAAGCCCCAGGTACACAGTTATCTACAGCTCCTTGTGCATCACATCTGCCTGGCAAGAAAATGGTGCTTTGTCAGAGTTTTCTACAGCCCCCTCCCTGCAGAGAACCGGGGGAACCCACAGAATCATCACCCCCAGTTGTGTGACAGTACTAGGCTGCCTTCAGGGACCAGCACCCACAAGGGCTGCTGCGGCCGGGAGCTCTGGTCCGGGAGGCAGTGGTGTGTGCAAGCCTCGCTGCCCTCGCTGCCGCAGGGCTCTCCACTTGCCCCAGAAATAATGAGTGTTCCTCTTAAAAAGACAAACCCCAAATTCCTGGTGTTTCTGCATATCCCTGCAGGGGATTTGTAGGCAGTTTTAGCCTTCAGAGTTTGGAAGATGAATTAAAAAAAAAAAAAATTTAGTGGGAATTAGATTCTAGATAACTCACACAGAGGCTCGCTGGGCTGTTTGCTCTCATTGTCAAGGGAAACCGAAATACCTTCAGATCGAAAACTAAAGAATCCGGCCATGCCAAGCAGGTTATAGCATGGCCATAAACAGAGAGCAGTGCCTTGGTTTACAGGACAGGTTTTCTTTGCTTTTCAGTGGACCCGTGCCATTTCACAGCAGCCAAAGACCCTGCTCCACAGCACCCTGTAATGCAAATGACAAACATCGGCTTGCAGCTCCTCTAATTTTCAGGCAGCCGTATTAGCCGAGCTGGAAGATTGAAATGGCAAGCCATGAGTGAAATTAGTGTACTGTGTTAGAGGAAAAGCATTCAGGCTGACTGCAAGTGCCGTGCATAAGTAAGACACCATTCTATCTCTCCTGCTTAGCAATTCTTTTTCTTTATACTCCATTTACGCTATATTAACTATTTATAAGAGATCACTTTAAATCCCCTTTGCAGTCAGCATGCGTACATCCCATCTGAAGACTCATGGCTATTTGTTGAGGCTCCATAGCCATGAAAACACACTGTGGGTAATTGTTACTGTGAGGGTTTCGACTGAACAGGTAAAAAGTGTTTGTTCTAAGTGGCTTTACAAAAAAAGCCATTTTCCATCTTCCCGCTCTTATTTATGCGCAATCCAAATTCATTTAGGTAAGAATGCTAACATGTGCTTGAGAAATAGATGTTAAGCTGTGGAGAACCAACTATATTTCATGTTTTGGAACTGGAAAATTACTTTTTGCCCATATAAAGAGACAATGCGCGTGCTGTGTCTGCGAGGAGCAGCGTGCAGTGTGGTACTGCACCCTGTTGGTCTGCTGCGTTATCGAAGCCCAAGTGCATTCTCAGTACAATGCAAGGCAATTTCTTTTATATTAAACCTTTCTTTCAGCCATGCTGTCTCCAAATGCAACGTGGAGACAGGTGGGAAAGAAAAAGAAACTCATGTCCTTGCAGAGAGAGTGTGACCTACAAAGGTGAGAAGAAAAAGTTGGATTAGAAAAGCAGCTGAGATTGAAGTGTTCTCACTCACTAGTTAGTGGGTGGAAGCAACAGAAAAAATAATGAGCAAGCAAGGAAAAGGGAAGACGGTTTTCATGCCACTTGTACGGAAGCAAGAGGAAGGTTTTAAATCATTAGAAAAGAGTGACTCAAAAGCGTGACTCACCTGGTTCGGACGTCTACAAAACAGCGAGTTCAGGAGAACCTGAATGACATTTTGGGAACTTGGTGCCAAAACTCAAATTCCAGAAAAGGTGATGAAGAAGGTGTCTGATGAAGGTGTCTGATTCAGTCTTATTGCCTGAGTACATGGCCACCGAATTCATTTTAACTCAGAAAGACAACATCAGAGCAGCCTCCCAGCAAAGGGGGAAGAGCAGGCTTCCTGGAAGGGGTCAAGGCGAAGGACACAAATGCCGAGGGGCTGGCAGGCTGCAGAAGAAGGCGTGTATACCAGGTCAGAGTGCCATCGTGAAGTGGATAGCAGGATCAGAGAGATCACACATCTTACAATACAAGCCAGGCAGAGAGGTTCAGAGGCAGATCCTCGGTTAGGGCACTCTTCTGCAGAGGAGCTTTCCCAGTGCACCCCGCTGATCATTTGGTCATATGCTCTTATGTCATTAACACTGTTTTATAGCTGAGTCAGGAAACAGTGCATACTCATCGGGCAGTCTTTGCCCAAGCAGTCTGTAAAAAAAACTCATCCTGTTGGAGCCACTGATTCAGTGATTGCACAAGACTATAACTTCATGTATGTCGTTGGTCTTAACAACTCTTTCCCAATCCAGTCCTACTGCTTATCTGTGTTGTGCCACCGCCTGCTTGGTGGGGAGCTCACAGTCATTACAGAGATCAGCCAGTGGCTGTTATGTCCTTGCTTGCTCCCACGCTGCCGCCCACCCTCCCCACCTACAGGGAACTATCAGAGCTCCTGGTCCTGCCTGGCCTTTGCTTTAATCTGTCTTGGCCTGAATAACTTACCCTAAGGCTAAACAGGATAGAAATAAATGCCAAAGACAAGCAGCTGGCTACAGTCGCTTCTGGACTAGCATCTTAAGGGAATGGCTTTTAGGATGTTCATTTGGTGAAACCACAGTCTTTTAATAGTTGTTGACAGTGGTATTTTAAATCTGCTGCATTGTAACAATATCAGAAAGGACCTGGAGATAGGATTGTTATCTTTTTCTCTGCAAGACACAAGTTTCAGTAACTCTTTGTCTCATTACTTACTTGGAATTTGAACTAGGATGCAGTACAAGCTGTACATGCCTGAGCATCCAAGTGCCCACTTGTCACATAAGCGCATGATTTGCGATGATCTGCTGTGACTTAATCCATGCATGAGACTAAATCAAAGATGAACTGCTACAAAAAAAGGAAGGATGGGGTGGGATGGGATGGGGTAGGATGGGATAAGGGAATATCCACCACTCAAAAGGCATTGCCATTGATGCCTAAGCAGGGTTTTCAGGTATCACATGGCAGCTTTTCCCACAGCTAACATTGTAAACCATTTAGGTTACATATTTGGGGGTCATGGAGGTTGTTAATTGATGGAGTCAGGAGCCCCTTTTATTTTCCGTATTAATAACACAGTCCTTTTCCTGAGATTTGTTTTCCTTACCGCTCCAAACCCCTTTTTAACTTATATACACAACAACAGCTTCCATGGCTTTCTCTCGCAATCACACTGCTCCTCTGGCTGTGGCCTTTCCTTCCTTCCTCCACCACAGCACGCTTGTCCCTGCCATCTCTCATTGGTGCCTAGGGACACCCCACTGGGGCTCAGGTTTGCCTTGGGTGTTGCATTTCGGGTAGGGTTTCTACTGTTACAGCTCTTCTCCTGTAACAGACTCGGCTGCTTTTCTCTGCACCTTTGAATGCAAAGCAGCCCTCAGACTGAGCGGCTTTACAGAGCTTAAGCCAGCCAGGAAGAGTGTTTCGTGTCAGCGGCTGTGATCTGCCGTTCTCCAAAGGCTGACAGAGCTCAGCACGTGCATACAGGCAGGAGCCATGCCTCAAAGACTGTATGTTTAATTACTAATTTCTATGAGAAACCTCAGCATTTTCTTGCTTTCATTTTCTCTGGCACTTGCGTGTAGCCCCCGGCAGGAGACGGCTTTATCCCAGCAGCCATTTGTCACACAGTGAAAGAGAGAGCTGCCACCGCCTCAGACAAGAGGCGAGGAGGTGAGAGCCAAACACCCACCCCGGCCCTGGCTCCATGCACCTGGTGACAGCAACTCACTTGGGAACATTGCAAGAAATACACAAAGAAAGCCAGCATAGCAATAAAGCCACAGATGTCGGCGCAGCCTTCAAACCCATCTATCTCTGCAGAGGGGGGAAAGCAAAACCAGCGCGAGGCAGAGCAACCCACGGTGAGGTTAGCTTGTGCTGCTGGGCCAGGAGGACACCACAGCCACCCAGGGAAACGGGAAGGCACAGGTCAAGCTGCAGCCCCAGAAATAAAGCACAACATCCCACCTGCCAAAACAGCGCTGGCTGAAAGCCGCTGGATATCGCAGGGCTGGCCATGTGCTGCGAGCAGAGACTGACAGGCAGACAGGCATACGAGGAGCGCGGGTAGCTGGGTGGCCACACCTCACCAGTGCCTCTGGGCAGCCCTGTGGGCTGCTGAGCTCTCACACCAGCCTGATACAAACCTACACCTCTTCTTCTTCCCAAGGGCATGGTCCATTGGATCACTAGACTTGCAAAGTGTCTTCCTCCCAGTCGATACCCCAGGGGCCACGCCAGGACCCTCCTCCTTCTGCCTGCACCCAGCAGGCACCAGCTGGCCTCGCAGCTGGGTTGCAGAAAGCAACAGCAACCATCGCTGCCAGGCCCAACACAGAGCAACCAGAACCATTTTCAAGTGTGCTCCCTTTTGCTTTCACAGCCCTCACCTTCACGTCTCTGCTGCATGCGACCCTGGCCGCCGGGGCAGGCAGTCTGCCTGTGTGCAGCCTGTGTTGTGAAAGTTAAGCACACCCAGAAAGTCTCTTGAGAAGTCCCTCTTGTCTACAGTCAGCAAAAAGCAAGACAGCTCTCCCCACCCTCTGTAATTAACAGCCAGATATGACTTTACATCCTCCAGCACTATGAGCTAGCTCAAGGCAGAGCATTGCCACCCCTTGTGGGGTCACATGTAAGAGATGGGACTTTCCTCAGGGTGTTCCAGCTAACCCTGGGGCAGCTTTGGTGTTCAAAGTGTCTCTGTTTCGAGGGATAACTTCACAAGGGCCAACACCAACTAATGCCATGCAGTTAGATGGCCGAGCCCTTGGCCCCTTTCTTGTGTGTTATCTATTTCTGTCCCCTTGCCAAACATTGCATTTATTGGGTTCAAACTAAGGGTAACAGCAGGAATCCAAGTGCGTAAAAACAGAAACAGAGCTTCTGGGAAACTCCCCAGCTCCAGTTCGCTTCTGCTTTAGCAGGTGCTAAACCTCAGCAATATTCTCTGTCGCCTGGGGGCTGGATTACAGGCAGAGCCAAACAACAGTTGTGTGGATTTGAGGAGTGGTTTGATGCGCAAGGTGCAGGCAAGACCTTCAACACAGGAACACAAGAGTGGAAATGGTGATCCAGCATCATAGCTCCTGCCTACTCCTTTTGAAGAAGAAAAATTTTAATTTTCATTTGACTAGCCACCTGAGACAGGCAAATTTGATGTATATCCTGCAGGACTGTGGTCATAAATATTGCCATATTTCAAACCACTGAGAACAGGCTTACTCCTATCTGCTTTCGGTGTTTTTCATTTATTCATCTTGGTCAGATATTTAATATTGCCTTTTCTTCCTGTGTGAGCTAACCTCCATCTTTCTGGTCCCCTTGTGACATGCATGAATATCAATCACTTATCCTACTGTTCAAACTAACAAGGAAGAAAATTTAACTCTATTAAGCTGATTCATTATTTTATGATGTCCCTCACCCCCCGGCCTCGGCACTGAATATCAAGGCAAAGTTTCGATCACTCCATCTTGCTTCAGACCACCCTAGAGATGTGATTAGTGCATTATGAACACAACCTCTCTTGCTTTATTATTTCATTATAACTCTTAATGCTGTGGCAGCGCAGCCAGCCAGCGGGTGACCTTCTGTGATTAGCTTGCAGATTTGCAGGGAAATCTGGACAAACCCTGGTGTTTTTAAGAATTCAGAGTTTGTTTCCCTGCGTGACATTCACCACGTGATGCCCCAACGGCGCCGGCAGACTTGACGAGCCGTGTGGCAGGCAGACCTTGCTGGGGACCGTGCTCCTTGGGGGTGCAGTTTTGCTCAGGACTTGTCACTCGGATGGCTGAGAGAGCCACACTCTCCGCCAGAAGTGCTGGCCCAAATCTCCATGACAACAGATTTGGGATGGAGACCTGGCATACTGAGTGCCAGAAGGTCGCAGCAGCAAAAAAACTGTATTGGGAGGGAAAAGAGCAGCTGGGGAAGAGGTCAAGGGGCAGCTTGCAGCACCTTCAATCATACTGAAGTTTGAGTTCACTGGCCTCATATGCTGGGGCTTTTAAAACAATTTTGTGAGAAGCAATTGCCATGGAGAATGAATCTAGTAAAATCCTGTGTATTTCTATCTGTTATTACTTTTTTACTACTGTAACGGAGAATACAGAAAGCAAAAATACATTTCTTGCCCTGCGGACCTTGTGGTCTAAATTCAGGATGAGAGACGAGAAGAAGCCTGGGAGACAGACAAAAGGCAATGGTACTGAGTCCAGCTTCTTAGGATCCATTTTCCAATGTAATTAATTTTTAGCTCAGTTTTCTAAGGAATTGGAGCTGTGCAATTGCAGTGGCTGCCTGTCCTCCTGTCTGCCTCCCTGCCCCGCAAAGACTCCTGAAGCTGTCAGGCTATTTTTACCAAATCTGCAAAGAAGTAGAAGTCTCAAAGATAATTAACTCCTACAAGGATGACAAAATGCCGGTGACTGGGTAGAGTAGAAAGTATGGAGGGAGTGCCCCGAAGGAGGAGAGGAAAGGGTAGCTCAGCCCTCCTCTGCTGCAAGAGGCATCGCTCCGCTGCGTGAACAGCATGTGCACGCTGGCAAGCCAGGCAGCACACACGTAGCTCTGAACCCGCCAGAGCATATGTTGCCTCTTGAGCTGCCAAAAATACAGAGGCATGAGAGGAAGATGAAGCATCACAGTGAGGAATTAGTGAAAACATGATGTACAGCTGAAGGAACTGGGGGACAGAGTAAGGGAGATGAAGGAGATCTGGCCAGTGTTACATGAGAGTGGGTGCAGGGACGAGGAGGAGGTGACCAGGATAATCGTATGTGGGGGGACGTGTGAAATGACCAAGGTTCTGTCCACAGAACAACTACTTGGAAATGACTTTTGTGTGCGTGACATAACTGCACATCTGGGAAAGCTGCTGGGCTGAAAAACATGGCAAGCCAGGTCCCTGGTTTAGGTGGAGGAGAGGCACAATGGAGTCAACAGCAAATCAACATCTGCCCCATTGGTAAGAAATACCTTCAAGGAAAGGTGAGCCTGTTTTATTCACCGAGCCTCTCAATCTCCTTTTTCTCTCCTGGGGTCAATGATAAAACTGCTGAAGAGCGTAAGTGCAGTGGAAGCATTTTGGAAAGTGCACTGAGCCCCACCTGCAGAGCCACTACACCCACATATGTGTGCCTTCAGCACTCCTGCTGCTCTACGTGCACACACACAGCTCACTGAAATGCTTCATTCAGGCTGCGATCCGTCTGCAAATGCTCCCAGTCATCTGCTTCTGCCAAAGATAAGGGCAGTTTTCCCACAGGTATCTCAGCCACATATAGCGGTTATGAAAAGACAAATAAACCATAAATATTTTACATTGTCTTCTGTGCACCTTCGTTCTCACCCATTCTACAAGAAAACAGTAAGTCTGATGTTCGTTGCTATAAGCAGCTTTGAATCATACCAGACATCTGTCCGCCACCATGGCTGTCACTGTGCAGTCCCTGCTCATCCTGCCGTTCCCTGTGAATTCCTCATTAGGCCGCACTTGTCTCTAATGAGTGCTCATTCTTTTTCCTTTACACACTTTCTTAAGGTGTCCCATTAATGTGACACATGAACTAAGCAAGCCATAAGAACAGCAAAGAGAAGTGTATCTTTGGTTAGCTTATTCTGTACAGCAGTGATAACATATAAGAGTAAGTCCAGATTCTGATCACAGTTATTCTTGAGCAATTTCATCAGAGCCAGTTGTATTTCACATGAGTAATTGGTAGTGGGATTAAAAAATAGAGAATGACAGATAAAAATTACTTAGTTCATTGCACGGGGTAGAGGTTCATACAGAACTTCTTATTCAAGACTATTACTTTACTTCACCGTGCAAGAAAAATAGCTCTGCCTAAGGTTAGGTTTTACATTTCTGGGTTTTGCATTCATTTTTGTATGCAAAATATTTGTTGAGCATAAATGACTATGCTCCAGAGAGTGCCGTGCACTGCCAAATCATCTATAATCCAAAATAATTTAATCTGATCATATGGAAACCATGCTGAACTCCAGAAACCTGGATGCCATATGGGCAGGCTGCCAGCCAGGGTAAACGAAAGACATTCTGTCCTTGGGGTGGGAAAGGTACACGGTTGGCACGAGCTCTAAAAAAAAAAAAAAAAAAAATCAGCGTCAGGAAGTATCTTGGCCAAGAGGAACTTGGCAGAGCAGTATTTTAGCTTTGCTGAGGGACTGTGTATGCCCATTGAAACGGTAACATCTGTGGAGGAAGGGCAGAGCGCGCGGATACAATGCAGTTTTATGGCAGCACTGCTTAGTCAGGGAAAGGGACTCCAAAGGGAGCCGATGCAGCCAGCTGGCTGGCTGATGAATGGAGTAACGATTGTGGAAGAGATCAAAAAGCTAACGAGTGCTCCATCATCCCCTATAACGGCAGCAGTGTGAATTTCTGAGGATTAGTGAAGCTTGTAGTTGAAGTATATAGGTGTGATTTCAGGAAATATTGAGCGCTTTTTGGATTCTTAAATCATTCATTTGAGCTCACAAGCAAGCCAACACAATGACAAAACTCAAAAGAATCTGAAATGCAGCACGAATGAATGGAATACAGACAGAATACTGTGCTTTTGTTCACAAAATGAGGGCAGAAATTCAACATATTTTGTATTGGTATGATGGATTCCCACTGGATTCAGCTGTGCACCTTATGGAGTTGCTCTCTGTGCAGAGCACAACAAAGGCTATTTTTTGCTCTGAAATGTGGTGTGGTGTGCAGCAAAAATAGCTCCTAAAGATATTTATTTGTTTTTACTAAGGTTACTGCATTTTTTATTTTGCCTTTACTGAACTCTAGGAAATGTATTCATTTTTCTTTCATTTACCACGGTAACTATAGGGACATTGTCAGCTGATCAGTTCCAAAAAGTAAATTAAAGTAATTTCTAACCCTGTACCTCTCCTTGAACTTTCCTAGGTAATTTCCATTGTTTCACATTTACCTGCTTAAAAACCAAAATGTTCTTCTTCTCTTTTTTCCCACTCTGAAAGAGCCATACAAACAGCGGGGAAATGACTTCAGCAAAGCCATAAAATTGATTGCAGAGCCGCTATATCAAATGCCTTCCAAAACACAGAGAAATACACTTTTTTTCTTATGTTTTCTAATATCATCACGGGTGTTACATCGGTACTACAACAACGGGCAAGGCAGTTCCAGGGAGCATTGCAATTTTCAGCTGGCAATGGTCCTTCTGGTGTGTATTACCTTTTAAGATGCTTTTCTGGCATCTAACAGCTGCCTTCAGGAAGATTTATATGCTATTTTAGTTTGTTTAATTTCTTTTCACTCTTAATGTGCCTTTGTTATTACATCGTGGAGTTCATTAACTGCACCAGAAGATGGCAGCAATGGAAACCACTTTCATGCCCTCCATTCATAAATCACGTTTCACGCTGACTGGCAATCAGTGATATGATGACAGCAATCAACGTTTAAAAATTGTTTTAAAAAACTAAGAAAAGCAGTCTTCACAGTTGTAGACACCGAAAGATGTTAAAAAAAGGTGTGAAACGTGGAAGGAACTATGTGCTCCCTTCTCAGGATTTGAAGGTCATTTTTCAACACCTAAGTTGCAAAGACCAGAGATAGAGATGTCAACAAATAAAACTGTTGGAAAGCATGACTTTCCCAGGCTACCATGACCAACAAAGTCTAAAGTAGCCTTAATTCATTTGATCTTCATGGCATGCAACAAAAAGCATTTGACTCTGGAGCAGAGGAGGACTGGGGAGATTCTGTGGAGAAATCCTAAAGATCGGAGATATGTTTTTGGGCTGCTGGACTTTGACACGTGTCACTGATTTGGTGAGAAGAGGCACTGGGAGTAAGCCGTTTATTTAACTGTTTTTATAAAACATGTGAAGGAACACGTAGAGCCAGGCAGAGCATTTCCTTAGGAGGAATGAGTTTACACAGGCAAATTAACATACATATTTCCCACAGGACACAAGCATTATTAGACCTGTTACGAGCTTTGTCAGCAACCACTGAGGAAAAAAAGAATCTTATTTACCCTTCTAAATACAGACCAGTCTTCAGGGCAATACAGCTGCTAAACTTATTGACACGGGTGCTTGTGTTACAGCCAGGATTTATCATGCATGATAAATGCAAAACTGTCTGAGCTTCAGTTACAAGCTTTTGCTCCCAGAATATTATTTGGTTTATTTATTTATTGCCCAGAATAAAAAGCACATGGGGGAAATGAGCTTCCCTGCCGGGGGGGTAGTGTTTGTGTGCTGCCAAGCAGAAGGAGCAGTGAAGCTGAGGGCCACGGCGAAGCCCTGGTGCTGCACTGTGCTCTGCAGGGCAGCGATGGCAGCGCCAGCACCGGGACACTCCGGCTGGCACAGAGGCTCTGATACGTCCACGGCTTTCAGCACAGCTGGGCAACCCCAGGCATGTGTCCCCACGAAAGGTTAGGAGGCAAAGGTTGCTGGTTATGTGCTCTCCTGAAAGGGAATTTGAGCGGTGAGAAAAGACACAGCCCCTCGTCACGTTTCTTGTTGAATTTGTGGATGTAAGTTGTCTTGCTGCCTTTGTGAACGAACAGGAACTCCCGTCCTGGAGAAACATCTGCTTTCATCATCAGTGTATCCTCACAGAAAAATCTGTAACACCTAAAGCTTTGGCTAATTGCTTGTTTTAATGAGATAGATAACAAAGTAAATCATGTTTATGGAAATAAATCTGTCCTGCGTCACACTCTTTTCATTAATGAGAAATTAGTTGTGACTACTGGAAACAAATGATGTTATGAGGTTTTATGGGGCTTGCTTGAGTTAGAAAAGCTAATATTGCCAGAAGGAATACATGGGTTTTGTAGCTACAAGCCACTTCAATCATGGTAGAGACTTCCGAGCAATTTTGCCTTCTGAAAATGAAAATCCACAACCCTCAAGGTGTAACGAGCTCTATTGCAAGAAAATCTCACTAATAGTGCTCAGAGATGTCCCCTGTGCAAACCAGGTCAGTGACTATTTTGATGTAAAGCAACCTGGTCTAAAAGAAGTGCAGATCAAAAGAAGCCTCCTTTAGTTATACAAAAACCTGTAATTATGAGGTTAGTTAATTTGCAGAACAAAAGATCGCAACCTCTGGGTTTGTTCATAGTTTAATGTATTCTGTGTCTGAGAGCACGTGAGGAAAATGGACTTTTGCACCTCTAATTGTTCCTGTGGTTAGTCTGTATAAGAAGCGCCTTCTCCTAAACACCTCAAATGTAATTATGCCCTATTACTACCTGTGTCAAAAATTTTATTACAAGCTACAGTGAGTATTCATCCTACCTGAGTCTATAATAGTCTAATTGTGTCTCTCTTCCTTATTTCTGGCTACTCAACTGCATCAAAAGGCAGCCAGATTTACATTTTCAGCATGTTATTCTACTGCTCTTGAGATGTTTTCAAATAAAAAATGGAAGGGATGGTACACGCAGCACTACTGGTACGTTGTTAATCTATAGGGTATGCCTCATTCCTCCAGCCCTATTTATATAACGTATAAATAGACTGGAGACATTTAAAGAGATTTTAATAATCCTAGGTACAAGTATAATAGACAAATTCTGTGATGCAGGAAGAGGGAAACAGTGCCTAACTGTCCTCTGAGCAGATTTTCTTAATGCCGGCAAAAAGGGCACGCAGTGGTGTGGTATCACACAGAAGCGTGGAGGTCCTGGGCAGCCAGCATCCAAGATGGGCCTGCTCTGGTTTTTTTGCTCCGTCGGCTTTGCCCTGCAGGAGGAGGAAAGGGCACCTGAAGGCTTGTGAGCTCCATCCCATGCCCTGCTTCAGGCTGGGTGCTGGCTGCCTTTTCAAGTTGCAGCACAGAGCTTTACTGTGAGGCTCCTTTAAAAACGAGATGCCCTCTGAAACGCCTGAATTTAGATGCAGATGTATTATGCAGGCTGGAATAGCGATTAGCTCTCGCCAGTGTCACCAGACAAAAGGGAGCTTTTTCTAGATTTAGTAGTGGAATCTCAAAAAAACCCCAACAACACCAAAACCCACACAAATGGAAAACAACCCAAAAGAATTACCTTGCCGTTCCTTGTCGCTTGATCAACCTAGAGCTCTCATAACCACAGCAGTAATATCTTATGCAATACAATACTGCGTCGTATTGTATTATATCTTGCGATATCTTATCTTTTCCATTATGGCCTTGCTCATACTGTTTTCTGTCCTGAGCCCACTGACTCCATCCTGGGAATAGCAGGGAGACTACTGGAGCGGAGCTGCCAGATGTCAGGAGACCCCTCACTGGGCCTGATCCTGACCCCCACCCACATGCGGGCTGATGTCCCAGCCTGGCCTTGGCCCGTCCCCATCCCCGTGGAGGTGCCTGATGTGGGCTGGGGCTGCCAAAAAGGCAGTAAAGGACTGAACAGGGCTTTGGTGCCGACTTCTTGGAGATGAGGATTTGCCTTTTAGTGACGTTACTGGCAGGTGTGGCGAGGTGCTGGCGTTAGTCTGACTGGTTTGGGATGCTGACCTCAAGGCAGAGGAATGCTGCCTGCGCTACACGTTGTGATTATCGCCTCCAATGAGCCAGCTCACGAGGCACTGTGTTTGTGGATATTTCCACTGCGTCTCTGCTACAATATGCGTGACAGCTCCCATTACGGGGCATTTCAAACCCCCTCAGGAATGGGGGGGCAATCCCTCCGTGCTGCTGCCTGCAGGGACAGCCATCAGAGGTGCTGCCACAGAGGCCGCAGCGGAATCCCTGAGTCTGCAGGCATGCTGTCAGTTTGAGAGATGCCACGTCCATGTTCCTCAGTGCACAATGAGGGTCTGGCAGACACTATTTTCAGTATTTTTCTCTCTTATATGAGAAAGCAAGCTGCTGGAGGCGGGAGATCTCCCGTATGGAGTCTTACACATCCAAGTACTCAATATGAAACCAATGCAGGGTCACATATTTTTGTCGCTTCTTTTTTTTTTTAAACATAGTTTCTTCTTCCTCTTTCTTTCTTAAGGTCCTTTTGCTGGGAACACTCAAATATCAGGAAGACAGCATGTTTTTACCCACAGACCTCATCCCAAATGAGATTATGTATTTCCAACGGCACGCTTATGTGTATTTTCCAACAGCTTCTCTTGGAAATGGGTATTTACACAACACTTCTCATGACAAAATTCTGCTTTTCTTAAACAACCTGCAAAAATTGCTTGCATGCCATAGAAAAACCTTGAAAGGATGGGGAGAGCAGGTGCCCAATAACACTAAGAGTTTGTACTGCTGCGTCCTCAGGGCTGAAACACACTTGAGAGCAGATGAGAGTTGTGTGGCAGCTGGGCAGGTCAGCGCGATGGGGATGCCGAGCACAGACCCAGACAGAGGTGACAGAGCTGGGACAGGCAGCGTAGGCTACTGATGTGGCAGAAGTATTGTGCCTTGTCACGTGTCACTGAGTAGCTGGTTGTGAAAGACACTGTTTAAACAAACTATTGTGTACATTTCCATGCCAGTACCTGTCTGTCCAGATTCTTATTTTCAAAGTGCAGCTCTTAAGCATATTTGAATGAGTCATTATTTTTGGCCAGCATTGACAGCAACTGGAAAATCTAAACATTATTGCCCTGTACATCCCCTGCACTCCACAGATTGCACAGGAGTTTTCTATATGGGTTGCATCCTATTTCTGCTCTGTTCACACCCTCTTTTCTCTGTTTTCATCTGGGAGCATTCTTGGTCTGCCAGGAAGGGCTCTCCAATTCCTGCCGGACACGTACATTTCTCCCCTTGGTGAAAAAGCACCTCTGTATAGTTGCTTATTGAGCAAATGGTGACTACTTAGCACTAGCAATTTGATTCTGTTAATTTTATACATCAGTGCTTGAAACGGTAACGCAGCTTTTGCATCCAGAAGTGAGTCCTCACCTTTGGGAGTTGAAGCCAGGGCCCACAAAAACCTTCATACCCATGTCTGCTTATTTATATTTGCCTGGAATAGGGTAACTGTACAACATTGCATTCAATAATTTCCAGAACATTGGAGGAATGTTACAGACATCGCTGGGCAGAAACTGCCTGATTTTGAGGACAGTCAACCAGAGAGCAGTGGCTGGAGCCTCTAGTTAGCACATCCAGCACTTCCAACAACAGTTGGAACTGCCCACCTCTCAGAAAATAAGTGGATAAAATCTTCCAGCATCGCGAAGATCTCAGCTCTTCGCTGAGAGAAGGGGAGAAGGATGAGAGAGAGGGGAATCACGGTGGCCATGGTGAGGGAAAAGGAAATGAGGGACACTGAACCCCTTGAGGGAGGAAGAGTGTATCTAGATACGGGTGATGCAGAAGCCCTGGAGTGAGGGAGGACTTGGAGACGGTGAATAGAGAGAGACGGGAAGGGAGCACAGAGTCATCCTGTGGGGAAGAGGAAGGCAGGAATGCAGAAGTATCTGGGATATGCCAGGACTTTGACCTTGAGGTACCACAAGGTGTATAGCCTGGTATTTCCTTACTTTGACTTAGGTAGAATAAAAGCCATGTAACTATCGGCTCTCTTCATACCACAGAAAAAGACCAACTCTCCCTTCTTTGGAAATGACCTCTGCCACTCCTCTCCCTATCTTGCTCAACCAGCTCTCTGTAAGCCAGCAGCTGAAACAATCTTTCCCCTCCAACAATGAACCACTCTTCATATTTCCAATTTTCGGTGTAAAGAGAAGTATGAAGTCTGCATGTTATTCAGACTTGGGCAGGCCCCAGCAGCTTCAGTGCAACTTGCAGTGAGAAATCACCTTTCAAATAAGCAGCAATCAAATAATCATCTTTCAAATAAGCAGCAGTTTCCACTGACAGAATGGAAATAGGGCTGCAATTACATGATAGCTGATAACAGCTTTATTGTTACATTTCCCTCCATTTCAAGAACAAATTTATGATTAAGAAATGACACCTTTCGACATTCACTATTTGGGCAGCCTGGCAAATGTATACGCAACAAGTGGGTGACTATTCAACACAAAATGTGGACTTCCAACAGCAATTTCTTGTTCTTGAGAGCAAGCAGCCTAATGCTGCCACTAATTACCAGGACACCAGAAACAAGGAGGTGTTAATGAAATTTAAAATTGCCATGTAAAGTGGGAGGTGATGTCTTTATAAAGGAGGTTTTAAATATTGCCTAGGAAGAACTGACCATGAGGTCTAGGCTGACAGAAATAAAGTAAAATTTAATAATACATGGTGAAAGATCATGGACTTCAGGACTAACATGAATTTCAGGTCTCAACTAGGGAGCTAATGAACTGTCAATCATGGGGAGGAAAGAAATACAGGACAGAATGTAGGCCTGTTTAAAGTAAACATGATGGCAAACTATTTCAGACAGGGTATTTCCAATTGACAGAGAAGCAGGAAAGCTATCGATGACAATGATGAGACTTCATCTGGAATACTGGTCATCTATGTTCAAGAAAGATAAACTCCCATGGGAATCAGTGCAGAAAAAGACTTCAGGACTGGTCAGGAGATAAAAACCAACAGCATTAAAGCCCAGATTCATGCTGCCCAACTTCAGGTACTTCACAAAGACGCACAAATTAGGAGCACAGTTACCAGGGACTCCTGTAGTCAATGGAAAAAGATGGGCATCTCCAGTCATTCAGCCTACCTAAGTCCTGACTTGGCTCCTAAATTAGATGTTTTATTTAAATACTTTAAGCTACATAGGAAGAATATTGCCCTAGGGAATTTGCATGGCGCCCTCAAAAACAAAGGCTGAGAAAGGAACCAGCTGCTCCCAGAAGTGTATACACCACAGAAGAGGTGAAGGTCAGGTTTATCGGCAGAACAAACTGATAAATGCTGGGCACAAATAAATTGTTCTGATAAACAGAAGGCTGATCTTTGGAAACAGCCTTCCATATGTAGATGGAGGAATAAGAAACTTGGCTAGAATTAAATTGCAGCTGAATGGGTTCGTTTAAGAGGTTATGTGATGAACATACCTGGAAGAACAAACATTTGGACTGGCAGATACAAAAAGGTCCCTTCTGATCCTTTGTGCTATGCTGCTTTATTTGGATTTTTTGCTACTGAATACAAATGGGACTAATCCTTTATATCTGCATCAAAAGGGACATCTTGCAAAATGATGTGTGTTTTGGTAAAGAATTATTGGAAGGTGCTGCTGCCTTGTCATTGTCCATCTGCATCAAGGGGAAGGACGGCAAAATCTATTTCCTGGGACCAGAATTGCTCAAGAGGAAAACCAAGAACAGCTACAGTGCTGAGCATCTGAGCCACCCTTGCGTTGTATATCCCAGCAAACTGAGCAAAATGCTTGTGCCGCCCAAGGCAAGGGAGGCCCACTCTCCTAAGCAGTGGGCAAATACATGGCCAGGTGCTATTCAGAAGGAAGAGAAATGCTGTGAACATGCTTCCAGTTGTCACTAGCACATGTGGCGTGTGCAGTAGGGTATACAACTGATGGTAAGTTAGACCAAGTTAGCATCCTTCCACTTCATGACTGTTGCAGTAATGGAAAATCATTGCCCACGGGCCAGCCCCACGTGCAAGCCTGAAGTGCTTGGGACATGCAGTTAAAAGTGTCCCAGCAAATACAAACACGGACTATCGATCGCAGCTGTGTATTGCCAAATGAGGCAGCAGAGCACAGCCAAGTGCCTGGCAAACAGCTAGAAAAGGACACGGGAGCGGGAGCGTGACGGGGTTTTGGCTAAAGCATTGGCAGAAATGAGATCTGGAGTATTGTCTCCTTCCTAATTTTCAGTGGAATGAGCCTCTATACACATTGCCCAAAAATAATGGGGCAGAAATAGAGAAATATCTGATTCCCCTACAAATGACACTGAATATTGGCTAACCAGTTGGGTCAACAGTGTTATAATGCAATAGAAACATGTTTGCTAAGGGGAACAAGATGGGTACTCCTGATTATTGTATCACATGCTAGGGGAAAGGCTGTGCCACAGTCCTCTAATTCTATCCAACCCTGATATTTTGAACTTAATTTGGGGGGATAGAAGTCATTAAGAATTTTAGGTTTAAACTTGAACCTGGATGTAAAAAAAAAAAAATAAAAAAAAATAATTCATTTCAGAAGAGCAGAAAATTGCTGATTTTCCTCCATAATACTTAGCATCAACTTAGTGGTTGATATTAGGAAACCCAAAATTTTGCAAAACAGGCAGAGAAACAAGTGAAGCAAGACATAAACTGACAACATACAAGGCCTTAAGAGGCATGAAATACTTGCTTTTACAACACAGTTTTACAACAGCACCGACGTTCATTACTCAAAGTTGTTTGTTGACTAAAGCCCCACAAGAAACAATAACTAGAGACAAATCTAGAGTCCCATACATTTTTTGTTAAAAAACTTGTTCACCCTTATTCTAGCAAATTCTTATTAGCTATTGCAAAATGTTTGCAAGGGCTTTACATTTGACAAAGCGACTTATCTTTCTTTTTCCATGGGGACACAGTTGCTCTGTAATGCTGTTATTGTTAGGGATAATGTTTGTGGTGAGTTGCTATTGACAGTGACAGTCGAAGTTCAGGCAGCCAAATTTAGACATGAAATTAATAATGGCCAGAGAGCCAAGTACCAGCGAGCTCAAGTATGCATTGTTTCTTCATGACTTACCAAGAAAAATTCTTCCTGAGGTCCAAGAAAGTTTGGCATGAATAAGTCACCAATATGGAGTGAAGGATCTGCCTCAAGAAAACGAGGTAACTATCAGTATAATATGGATAAAACCAGCCAAAATATCTGGAGTATGAATGCAGCTGAACGCCCCTGCCATGGAAAGTCAGGGTAGTGTGTGACTGAGGATGTGCTCAGCTGCATAAAATACACAGTGTTTGATAAAGTCCACATATATTGTACTGCAGAAATTGTTAGTTTAAAGAGGATTGTAAATTTGAAAGAGCACGAGACATCTTTCTTTTTAGGTGCAGACTGCAATATATGCCTCTAGCACTGTATATATAACACAAACACCACCAGGGCTGTGAGAGGATGGTATCTGTGACCATTAACCACTTAGCTGATTTGCACAGTCATGCCTCTGTCTCAGCAGGCAGGCTTGCTAAACCCATCCGCTCACCATAAATAATTGAACTTCCTTCCTGATTGCTTTCTTTTTCCTTCAAAATGTCCTCTGTGTGTCCACACACACTGCTGAAATTAGGGAAAAGAGTATGGGCTGCTTTTGCATCACCTTACAGCTCTAGACTTCAGCCAGCTGTAGACATCAGGAGCTGCCCTCAGTGTCTGAAGTTACTCCTTCAGCTACAACCAAAACTCCCTCAGGCTCTAATAACAGTGACTCCAATAGTGAGCCTGCCGTCACATTTAATTTTATTCTGTACTTGGGGTTCTTGAATGTACTTGGACCACAACTGGTCAGGCTTCCAAAATATAAATAAAAAGACGGGAGGTAAATGATGTAAGAAAACTGAAAGGACCTCCAAGCTGGATGCTGCACAACTTTTGCTGCAATGGAATACCCCTGAAATATTATAGTGGGAACTGTTTAGCCCTCCAATACGTGTTCCAGCATTCAAACAGAAAAAAGCTGCAGCTTTTGGCTTTCCCTCTCTATATTTTTATTTGAAGTTTGTATCTTACTGTTGTCCATTAAAAATTCATGTCACTTGCAATCGCTATCTCAGAAATGTCGTTAATCACTCTGTAAGAACTGATCAGATACATCTTGCATGTATGCCTGGAAGTACATGCGTCCATCTGAGCACCTTCCCAATGAAGACCTGACATGAGCTTTCCCTACCAAGTCTTAGTCTTTCTCCCCAGATACAAGCCTAGGTGCCCTACCTATGCGAAGGAAATGAATGAGTTGCCTTTGCCTACAGAGTCGAGCAAGTCCCAACCAAGCACACCACTGTAGCAACTGCAGCCGGAACGGAGCGGGGCTGTGCCTGTAATTTGTTACGGGCAGATTTATTTTGGGCAGTGAGACTACACATCGATGCTGACAGCATTTGGAGCATTAAGTGTTCCAGAGTGAGGACCGTGGCACTGCTAACAGGTTCACACTCTGAAGGCCTGTCAGTCCTGGTAGGTCACTAGAAACACAGGCATTTTGGAGTATTCGTCCAGGGACTGCCTTAGCATGGCCTATTTTCCAGCTTTGGACTCTCTTCTTGGTTCTGAGATCTTTTACGACTGTGAGAAAGTTGACCGTGCAAAACAAGGCAACCAGCATGAGCCTGGGATTCTCTTCTGTGTCTGAAGAGAGTCGTATCCTAAGGAATGGCAGAAAGAAAAAAGAAAATCCAAAGGATTTTGTCTGCAAAGATAGCAGAAGCATCGTGTCAAAAGAGGAGGAAAACACACCCATATGAATCAAGGATGCATGTGATTCCCTCATTTCTGACTTCTTTACAGCATTTAATGGTGTAAACAGAGTATGTCTGGCCATGCCTCCAATTGTTCATAAATGATGATGGTTTACGTGTCTCTAAAATAAACTCTGGCATACAAATACTCACTAAGCCACATATACTGAGTCAGTCACATACGTATGTCCCTCAGCTGGGCTGAAGTTCTTCGTTAGACCTTTTCTTGGGGCCTTTGTCATCATTAAGCTCGAAGGCAGCTCTGCCATGGTGCAGCCGAGTGGCCTTGGATCAGACTGCTGCATGAGAAAGAGCTGTAAGAAGCGAGAGCCCCTTACTTTCGCTCAGGAGCTGCACTTACGCTGAAGCACTCTCCCTCGGTCCTTGCCTGAGCTGTGTTACAGATAAGCCTGTGCCTGGCCATGTACACACTGGTCCAGACCCTGACCCGTCTGGGCTGATCTCAGATCCTTCCCATCACTGCGGGCTTGTCTGATGATGACCAGACTGGCAGCTAGCTGGCCCTGGTTATTGTCACCAAACCCAATTCTGACCCTGACTCGCTGACCTGGCTTTCTGGCTTGACCTCAGACCTCCTTGTCACTACGGTCACTTAGATCGTCACTAGCAATCTGTACTCTTAGCTGAAACTTGTAACCACCACCAGACCTGCTTTGTTCTTCTTGTTTGGGTGCTGTGGGGCTGCTCCTGCTTGGGAGTGAAGCCACTGCCATGCCTGCCTTGCTGTCACCCTCCGCTCCCAGCTTGCCTCGCTGCTTCATAAAATGCGTTTCTCCAAAGGATACCATCTCTCACCTACCGCTGGTATCATTGGTGCCAGTGGGAGTGTGACACCCTCAACACCAGTAGCTCCAGCACAAGCCAGACAATAAGTATACAGATTGCCGACACCACGTGACTCTCCTTTTAGCCAAAGATTTTTGTTAGAAAGTTGTCTTGAGCCAGCCTACTGGCACCATGCGTTCCTGCCAATAGAATACATCAGGATAGCGGGCAAGAAGTCAGCAATCGAGACAGAGAGTCTGTTCTGTCACAGACAGATGGCAAAACTAAGCAGTGATACGCAACTATTCTTGTGCGATCTCGCTGAACTGTTGGTCAGACAACCAGGGAATCTCAGTAACCTGGAGACTGCGTATTTCAGAAGCCCAAGCAAAATTCAAAGTGGTCACATATCCAAAGTAGTCACAAGTTCATTGTTTTTGTCACCTTTTGTAATTTATTTTGGCTGTCTGAGTCTGGCAACACCTTTTTGTACCTTAGCAGTTGCTTTTCCCACCTCAGCTGCAACATTCTCTCCTCTCCCTCTGCAGGGGTTTACCTCCACGTGTCCTGGTGAGACCATCTTCAAACAGACAAGGGCTATGACACTTCTCTTCATTCTTCCAGTTCCACCATGAGGTACTACTGGTGTCGCACCTGCCTGCTAAAGGACACCTGGACTACCGCGTGTACATGTGCAATTCTGCACATTGTTCAGACGACTCTCTGTCACACCTGCATGGAGTTCAGCATTAAACCTAATCCTCGCCGGCAGCCTCCGACAGCATTGTTGTGAGACGGGGCTATCAGCATGAAGGCAACGATTTCAGTTAAGTCTAGGCCAGTCAGCCTGCACCTCTGAGATTACTCTGTATATTAAGAGGGCCAGCACACAGGAAATTGTTAGGACACGGCTGACCTCACTAAAATGGTATTGGCATCTTGCATCTCAAATGCTCCCACCGTACAAGTTTGCTTGGCTGCTATTAGGTGTTGTAGCTTATCCCGCACTGCTCCCTTGTTCTAATATTGAGTCTTGTGTACCCAAGGGTACAGTTATGCCTTCCGTATTTAATTGCAACTCTTCCGCCTACTTACCTGGAAGGCTTGTCCTTTGCTCTAACATTTCATCCTGAAGGAGAAAAACTGGTGCCTCTCAGACACTCATGCACTCTCCTGTACGCATGCAGTACGTACTGACTTCTGTCTCTTTTCTGCTCTTCTTAAACAGGATGCTAAAAGAACTGGCTAGACCTTTTCAGAAATTTGACTCTCCCATGCCCAAGGAATTGCTCACCAGGAGGCTCACGCTGCACAGCAATGCAAAACATTGGGCTCTACCAGCGCCCACAGGTATCACACCTGACAGCCACCATTTTCTAGAAAGAGACACTACTAGCATTTCCTTACTTAACATGCACAAACAGGTCACTAAACTCCATTTCCTTTATTTTTCATGTAGCATTTATGTAAATTGTTGTGCAAGTTTACCTTTCTGGAAGTCAGTGTAAATATATTTTGTATGCAAGGGAATTTAAATAGTGTAATCGCTATTATGTAACTTTTCCGTATGTTTCGCAAAATTGTCTTCCCTCCCTCAAATACCGCAGTACTGTTACGGCCCATCAGTGAGAATTCACAAACATTCACACTTCAGAAATATTATAAACCAATCTCTTTTTGGTGGATAGGAATGCTATCCTATTTTTTTTTTATTCGAAGTTCAGCAGAAAACAGAAAAATATCAATTTTGGATTCAAAATAAAGCCATATAAAGTACGGGTCTCTAAATGGGAAGATATAATTGACAAATAGGTGACAACAAAAACCATTTTTGTGTGTGGAAGGAAATCTGTTGTGAAGAAGTCAGCTGTCTATCCTGTACATGTTTTTACAAACGAGAGGCGCACAGCCGAACCCTTCCGGCATCTCCCGTGAGCCGTACACTGCAACCAAAGCCGAAGACGTCCCTGTACACCGACGACACTTCATACGACGAAACCGAGCTAACATTTTCCACTGCCAGCGACGAACACGCCACAGGGCCCGACATAAAAGGCCGGCACGCAGGAATCCGCACGGGCACAGCCGCGGAGCTCCTTTGTCTGGCCCGCACGGGCTGCCCGGGGTCTCTCCCCGCCCTTCACGGCCCCAGATGCCCCCTGCGCGGCGCCGGCAGCCCCGCTTCCACCCGCGGGAGCAGCGGCGGGCGCTGCGCCGCAGGGCGCACCTCTGCAGAGACCGGGCGCTCCGCCGCCCGCCCCGGCCCGGCCCGCCCCGCCGGCAGAGCGGTGTTTTTCGGCGCCCTGAGGAGGCCCCGCCGGTGAGGAGCGCCAGGGCGGGGACGCGGCCAGCCCGCCAGCCCTCTGCCCCTCGCTCGCCCCCGCGGCCACCCCCCAGCGGCATCGCGCACGGTGCCGGCTCCAAGGCCGCTGCCCGGCGCCGGCGGGGCGGGTCAGGCCGGGCCGCCGCCGCCGCCCGCCCCCGCCCCGCAGTGGGCTGGCGGCCAAGCCCGCCGCTCCCAGCGTGCACCGCGGCGTGGCGCGCGAAGCGCCGATGACGTCCCAGCCCCGCCACCGGGGTAGCAGCGCGGCCGCGTCACGGGCTCACGCAACTGAGTCACCCGCTCGCTGTCGCAACGCCCGGCCATTGGTCGCGGCGGCGGCGCGTCGCGTGGCCCCGCCCCCGCAGCCCGGCGGGCTATAAAAGCGGCGCCGGCGCCCCCTCCGCGCCTTTAGCCCCAGGTGTCTGAGAGGAGAAAGATGCATCGACTCCGCTCACGGGCCTCCACGGGGATTTCTGCCTTCGCCGCCGGTTCGTCCTCCGCCTGCTTTCGCCAATCACCTCCGCTGCCCCGGCCCGGGAAGTCGGCCTCGCAGAGGCGTTGGAGTAAAAAGCGATCCTGCTCTTCCATCGGCTGATTGTCGCTGATTCCCGGGCGGGGGGGAGCAGAGAGACCGAGACCCGGAGAGGGGCCGCGGGAGCCGAGCCGAGCGCCGCTGCGACCATGCCCAAGCCTAAGAAGCGGGGGAGCAACCACCAGCGCGGAGCCGGTGAGCGCGGCCGGGCCGGCGGGCGGGGGCTGGGAGCGGGCGGCCTCGCGGGGGCGCGGAGTTCACCCCACGTTTCCCGCGGCCGCCCGAGCCGCCGCGGGGGCGGCCTTCGCCGGCGAGAGAGAGGCCGCGGCCGGCCGGGCCGCCCCGGCCGGCTGCGCCCCGGCTCCCTGCGGGGCTAGCGGGAAAGCGGCAGGACGGACAGGCGCGGCCGCGGAGCTCTGCGCTGGGCGGGACGGTGCCGGAGCCGGGCACGGACACGGGCCGGGCGGCGCCGCCGGGCTGACAGGAGCCGGCCCCGAAACCGCCACCTCACGCCGTTTGCGCGCATGCGCCCGGCGGCGCGGGCGGCCCCGGGGAGGCGGCGGGCGGCGGCCGTGCCTGGCGCCGCCGGCGGCGAGCAGCGCCCTGCGGGCAGCGGCCGGCGCCGGCCCCGCCGGGGGCCTCCTGGCCGCCGCGGTCGCGGGTGCCGCCCGGCTGGCCCTAGGGCAGCACGGGGAGCCGGGCTGCGGCGGGGGAGGCCGGGCCCGCGGGGTGCTGGGGGCCAGGGGCAGTGTTAAAGGCGCTGGGGCGCGTCCCCGGCACGCACAGCCTCCGGTGTCCGCCCTGCTGCGCCGCCGCCAGCGTGGGCCCTTCCGGGGCGGGGGGGACGGCTGCTGCTGTCACTCCGGTGTCTCTGGTGGCTGGTGTGGCTGTATGTCAGCACATTGTGCTCCGAAAGGCTGCAGTACCCTTAAAAAAACCTTCTTAACCTAAAAGAGGATATTAGAAAATAAACAGTCTTCGTACAGATCCAGAATGTGTGTGGCTGAGGTGCTGGTGCCTGGGCAGAATGGAGATTTTGTGGGGTGGTGAGAAATTTCACTTCAGGCTACCATAGCTGTGAGCAGAGTATGTCTCTCTAGTATCAAATGTTCAGGCAGTGAGCAATTCACTGGGTCTTTCTGCAGCTGCTTTTATTTTAGTTTGTGAAGGGCTGGCAGTCATTCTTTCCACTTCTCCCTTTGAACTTCCCTCCTTGACATCACTAGAAGCAAGAAGGTGGCTGTGCCAGAGCTCTGAGCTTCCAAATTTCTTGGTCAGTGCATTGGCTAGTGTTTGTCCTTTGTAACTATAGGAAACATCAAGGGTTATGGTCAGTGATACAAGTAGATGGTTTGCAGCTAAGAGCTGCAAAACCTCTGAAGTGTGAATTTAACTTTACTGGAAAGCACTTGGACAGTGATCAACTCAAGGTTGATTCTGACTAGATAAAAATGCTTTTTGGGGGTCTTGGTAGTCAGGAAGCCTGCCTGAAGCTGGCAAGGACTGTGTACTACCTTCTTAAGTAATGTACAATCAATTGTACCGCAAAAAAAATAAGCGGAAGAGCAGAATTCTGAGTTCTGTAAATGACATTTGGGAGCTGTTGGTGAAATAACAGTAAAACTATTCTTTTGTTAATCAACTTCAGTAGATGCAAATTAAGGGCTAGGATGGGACAGCGGTAGAAATGACAGTATTGTCAGGTCAAACTCCTCCAACTCTTAATGCTGTAACAATAAGATACAGGTATGGAAAGTTGTAGAGATGAGCACTGGTGAAAATAACACTGCTTTCTTCAAAAAGACTGAAATTACTGAACTGAGGCCTCCTTGATCCTGAGAGGGAAAACTTTTTTCCCCTGTTGAAGCATTTGATGTTCTGGCTTGTATTTGTAATTCAGTATTAAAATAGGGTTGGACATTGCTGATGCTGCACATACTGCACTTAATCCCGAAAATCGTGCATTGAACTGGGTAATGTATGTTTGCCTAAATGTGTAACTTATCCTAGCTTGAAGTCCTTCAAAATTGAAAAACAAAGATTGTATGGCAGGTTTTTTTAGGTAGCTTGTCCTAACAGTTAAATTAATATAGAGCTATTTTTAAAGCACAGTCACAGGAAATTGCATTAACTTGAAGTTGATTGTAGAAAGATCCTAAATCTAGGGTTAGGAATTCTACCAATACTTTGAAAACTAGGTAGGCTCTTCCCCACCGTTCACAAACGATCTTCCAGAACAGAGCCAACTAAGTCTTCAGAACAGGTGGGAGTAAAGGATGTACCAGAGGAAAGAAATGTGCTTTCTGTGTCTGGGCCAGGGAGGGTGAATCTGTTGGGAGGGTTAAATTCTACTTTTGGTGTTCAGATCTTCCCTTTGTGTATGAAAAATGACCAAACTATTGTATTCTTCTTTCCTTAAGGTGGTCAGCCCAGAAATGTGCAGCCTTTTAGTGATGAAGATGCTTCAATTGAAACTATGAGCCACTGCAGTGGCTTCAGTGATCCTGCTAGCTTCACTGAGGATGGTATATTCTTTTATTTATATCTGTTCATCTTTTTAAAAACATAAAACCTGAGTTGACTTATGAGTTTAAGTACTAGACTGTAAGTAGCAGTAGCAAAGTAATGACATTCTATTAAACGCGATATGATTGTTAATCAAGTGGCTATTGTTTTGTTTGGTAAGAATATATTCCAGGTTTGATGAGCCTCTCATGAAACTATTAGACTTCTTTCCATTAGAATTATACAATGCTATCTTTTGGAGACAATAAGAATTTTAAGGTGCATTATAAGACATTGATTTTTATAACACATAGTCGAGGTGGTAAGAACTGCAGAAGAGTTTGGGATGGAAAGAGTCACATTTGCCTGTTTTGAATTAGATTTGTGCTTTGTCTCCGCTACCATCTCTGCAACCTGGGCTGCTCTGATGTCATTTTGTTGGGAGGAGGGGACCTGAAAGCCTGCTACAGGGGGATAAGGCAGCAAGCCTTCCCCGTGAATACTTGCTACTCTTAACTGAGCTGCTGTTGCAGAGGCATATGAAGTGATGCCAGACAGGACAGGCTGCTTAGACAGTAGTCACTGCATCAACAGTGAACACCCCGCTGTATGCCAGGGGTAGATGTAGCGGACTGGATGAAAATGTGTTGCTGAAAGGATTGGCTGATGGGCGTCAATTGTATCAAGTTTATGTAAGACTTGATTAGCTCCCTCATTCATTCTTGGCACATGTAAGAAGCAGGTATAGAAACAGCGCAGAAGTAGCAATAGATTAGTTTTTATAAAAATATTTTAAGGGGCAGTTTGATGTAGTAGGCTTAACACCTTTCTGTTGCTGTAATACTGAAAAATTCTGTCGCTATTGTCTATGTTAAACTGCTTTCTTATTAGTATTAAAAATGTTAAGTGTTGGATACTACTGTGTCTGCTAATAAAATGTATATCAGTAGGACTAAATTATTTCCTCTGGATTAGGGCCTGAAGTTGATGAAGAAGCCACTCAAGAAGACTTAGAATACAAGTTGAAGGGATTTATTGATCTTACGTTGGACAAGAGGTATAGTCTGCTTTGAAGAAAAGCATTCGTACATTGTTTTCTGGTTTCCTCTGGTATGATAAGGGAAATACGCATCAAACTTTTTTATATGCTTACTGAAATTACAACTATTTCATGCTGGGGAGGACTTGCTTTTCTTCTGGATCTGAAAAGACCTTTATCCCTCCACCAAGTTTTTGGATGAGAGTCAGACTTTCCTTTCCTAATAGCTTGAAGTAGAGTGACTTTATTTCTAGCTTGGTGTACTATTGTGAACTCTATCTCCAACCTAAGCTTCTCTGTCCTTGAAGAAGGAGGCAATTCATAGCATTTCATACTTCATGGTACTGCTGTGGGTTACTATTCTGTTGGGTGCAGACAAATATAAACTACCATAAAAACAAAGGCTGAGCTTTACCTGATGTGTACTGATTTCAGGAGGTCTTCCTTCTCTTTTCTAACAGTGCAAAGACAAGACAAGCAGCTCTTGAAAGTCTGAAGAGTGCTTTTTCTTCTAAAATACTATATGAATTTGTCATGGAAAGGAGAATGACACTAACGGATAGCATTGAACGCTGCATAAAGAAAGGTAATTAACATGCTTGCTATTAGAAAGCAATAATCCCCATGAAAGCTTATTGTTTAAAAGGAATTAAGACTGCGAGTCTTCTCTAGTACTTTATAGAGTGCTTAACTTAGTTATGTTAACAACATTCCTTTATTGTATTTAGAGGTTATATTTTAACTGACCTAGAAAATTAACTGAAATTATCTTCTGTTTATTGGTTTCTGAATTTCCACTTGCAAGTTTTCAGGTTAATTATCTTTAAAGGAAGGAAGCAATGCACAAGGTGATTGCTCATCATAGCATGTTAATCTCTAGGTAAGAGCGACGAACAGTGTGCAGCTGCCGGACTGGCATGTCTTCTGTGTGTGCAGATGGGGTCAGGAATTGAAAGTGAAGAGATTTTTAAGACCCTTGGTCCGGTTCTGAAGAAGATTGTCTGTGATGGAACAGCCAGTATCCAAGCCAGACAGGCTGTAAGTATAAAATATTTATTTGCCAGGCAGGGACAGGGGGCAGTTTTTAACCAGCTTACTATTGTGTAATCCAGGACTAAAGGTTACTACACTAGTGTAAACTCATAATGTTGACGAATGCTCTGAATGAGGCATAGCAGTTTTCACTTTCAAACATTTTTTTTCTTACTCTTTGTAAAAGGAGACTGAATAGAATACGGGGCATAGGGAAGAGATGCGTAGGACCTCGCAGTAAAAGTTGGAAAGTGCCAAGAAAGGCTCTCGAAGTCCAGTGTTTTCATGCCATTTAATTGTAATAGTGGGCAGAGAGGGGAAAATATTTCCCACAGCAGTGAATAAATAACGTATGTCCATTACTGTTTATCAGCATAATTTCTGCTAGTGAATCCTAGTGGGATTTAAAATAATTGGGTGAAAGGGGGGCTACATGTTGGGCTTTGGAGGGGCTTTGTAAGCTGCAGTAAATAGCAGGGGATGAAAAGTGAAGGCTTTTGTGAGCAGTGTAAATTGTAAAATCATCCTGAGAGTAGACGGGAACTGGGAGCTGCCTGTTACAAAGCAGCTGAATTAAACAGTGTTGAAGACTTCTACTCTGCTAAGGTCTTAATCTCAAGTTTCCATTACTTCAGATGTTGAATTTCAGAGGTCAAAGTTTGAAGGTTTTGTCAACAGTAACATTAATGTCAAATACTGATACTTTTTTCTTTTGCATCTAGTGTGCAACCTGCTTAGGGATTTGCTGTTTCATTGTCACTGATGACATTACGGTGAGAATAAATAATACTTTTTTTTTTTTTATAAATTGACAGTATGAAAATGTGTGAATCTTAAGCCACTTCCATGATCTTTTTTCCCCTATTCAGGAACTGTACTCTACTATGGAATGCCTGGAAAACATCTTCACAAAGGCCTATCAGCGAGATAGAGACACTAATGGTGTATCAAGTACCCATAATACTGTGCTTCACATCAGTGCTCTCTTAGCATGGACACTGTTGCTAACCATTTGTCCAATGAATGAAGTGAAGAAGAAAATTGAAATGTGAGTATTTTTCCTGGAAAACAAAATTTATAATGACTGCTTTTATATGCAGTGAAGCAGTGTCAACAAAATTTACATCTTAATGAAGTGTGACTTACTCCTTAGGCACTTGCATAAACTTCCAAGTCTGCTGTCTTGTGATGATCTCAGCATGAGAATAGCTGCTGGAGAAACACTAGCCCTTCTGTTTGAACTGGCACGCGAAACAGATGCTGTAAGTAGATCTCAGCAGCTAAACTTTCTTGCATTGGAATGATGACAAGACAAATTATTTAACCTGTGTTTCGTGGCACCCCGGATCTCAACAAGTGGCAGATAATTCACTGGCTTATGTTCTTTGTAGTGAGTCTGCCCCAGTCTAAGTGGGTATAGCCATGATTCACAGCAATTTAGCCATCATTTTTACACTAATTTCTATATTGCAAAACAGGACCAATATAACCAAACACATCAAATAGTAGTGAAGAGCAGCTAGAAATGTAGTGTGCAAGCTTTAAAATCTAAATCCAACACCAGCTTTAAAAAAAAAAAAAAAAATTAAAAAAAATTCCTAGAGAGATTCCAGGATAAAACAGTATTGTTTACTGTAGTGGGAACACTTATAGATACTTATGCAGACAAGTTCCAGTGATTCACAGCCTGCACAATTCTGCTCTCGCAGCTAAAAATCCACCCTTCAGTAGAAACCATGTTGACTTTTAGTATTGTTTTTTCAGTATCCTTATTTAGGTACCTTGAGAAGAATAACTAGTATTGCATGATGGTTTCACAGCATTTGTGGCTATTTTAGTCAGTTGGGGACTAGTCAGTCAATCTAAGGGGGAAGACTTTGAAAGGATTTGGACAAATTTTGCATGGATACCAGTATTGCTACATTTGGTGAGATTTCTTGGGGTTTGCTTTTGAGTTGGATTAGGTGCAAGCTTCTCGATATTACCTCATACACAGCTAAATTTGCCTTTACATTCTTCAGTATGCCTTATTAATTTCTGAACTGTTTTCTTGACAGCACTGAAGGAAACAGTCTCCACTTACCCATGGCACAGTTTGGGAGAGCTGCCTGAATGGCTCCTAGGCTGCTGTGCTTTGCCAGAACACTGTCTGAAGTGAAAAGATAACTCCAATTGAGTCAGGATACATGACACACTAACACTGCATAATCTGAAACAATATGCTGAGACTTCTGTATAATTGCAAACAGTAGGAATTTGAGTCTCTTGGCTGTGGAAGCCAACTTTGAAAGAAAAAATAAAAATAAAAAAAGAGACTGGAACTTGATCCTTTATTTGGTCAGACTGACTGCAAGTAACTAAAATCTTAAAATGCATTAACGAATGAGACTATATTCACTAAAAACTTCTTCCGTTCCATTGAGGGCACGCCCCTTTAATCATTACAAATGATTCTCTTTGGATCCTTAACAATCAGCACAGATTAAAAACGCTTACTGTGTTTTGCCTTTGACCAGTTTCGTTCAAAAAGCACGCAGTAAACTCAGCCTAGTCAGTTGACATGACAAAACATTCAGATTAAAAAAAAACCAAAAACTTTACATAAGTTTACATACATTCTTACTAATCCAGGTAAACTACTTCTGAATTAGTAAATGGAGGGGAGAAAGTATTTTCTGCTAAACAATTATGCATTAAAGTTTACTTGGAGTGTTTTGTTAAGCATTGTTTTAAAACCACTTTCCAATTTGCCACCCCATACAAGACTTAAGACTAAATATTCTGTACTGTCTGTCTAATGGTGTCTTACGATCCATCTCCAGCAGCATGAATTCTGTGCTAATAACCTGAAAGTGCCCTCAGCTTGTCGACAGGAGCGGCAGCCCGGTTCAGCAGATCAGTTAGGCAGTTTGAGTCCCTTGGAATTATGGAGTAGAACAGATTGACAGGTATATACACACACTGAAGGAGCTGTACTGTTTCATGTGGCTCTGACTACCAGAATAGAGTTTGATAGTGTCCTACTTGGGTAAACTGGATGCTGTGACTTTGTTCTTACTGGCTTAAATGCTGCAAATGGAACTACAGGAAGTTAGTGCCATCTCTGTCTCTTTAAATAACAAAGTAACAGGTTGTACATGTCTACATGCCCAGAATTTGGAGAGATCCATTTTCTTGTTTGCAGGGAAAGATGTTAAGGCCAGAAACTAAAAAAAAAAAAAAAATTAAAAAAAAAAAATTTTTTTTTTTAAACTAGGATTTCTTTTATGAAGATATGGAACTTCTAACAGAGAAACTAAGAGCTCTGGCTACTGATGGAAACAAGCACCGAGCGAAAGTAGATAAAAGAAAGCAGCGATCTGTCTTCAGAGATGTTCTACGAGCTGTTGAGGTGATTCTTTTGCCTTACTTTGAATGTCTGGATTGTAACTATGTAGTGTACAATTTAATGAAAATGGTTTTATTATTAAATAGAATTACTGTTTCAGTAAAAGCAACAGGAAAAAATTATTTTAAATGAGATCTCAAATTCTGATCACTTACGTGAAAGGTAGCTGCTTTTTTAGGAATGTAGAACAAAGAAAGTCAAACTTAATTTATTTTGCTCCAAACTTGACTTCCATATTGAAGAGGTTTTTTTTTTCTTTAAAGAAGGCTAAACATTGCACTGTAAATACTAAATTCTTTTTATTTTATACCATGAGCAGATGGTTTTCATAGAAAACTTTGTAGGACATCCAAATTGGTGTCCTCAATTCTGTGAAAAGGTTTATTGTAAAATCTCTTATTGAACTGCTGTGCATAATAAACAAAAAGCAACTTAGTAGTAAGATACATTTCCAAATGGCACCTCTGTCAGGGGCCAAGGAAGTGTTTGTGTATGATTGTAATCTTCTGGTTTTCCATATCCAGATTGAGAACAATACACAAAGCAGGACTCTAAAAATACTTGGTTAGTGGCATAACTTCTGAGTAAAGCCTCTAAGACAAATGTCAAACTTCTATCACTTTAATGGATTATTTGTTATCTTACACCTCTCAAACTACATTTTTTTACTTGTCAGATGATTACTTTTTACACTGCTGTATGGGTAAGACCAACTAAATATTAGTTGACATTCAGAACAGTTAAACATCTCGGAAGCTAAGGAGAAGGCTTTGAAGAGATTTGAAGTCACCTTTGAGATTCTGCCTGTAGAAGAATCTGAGTCACTTATTAGCACTTGTTACATTCCATTGTCACAAATGTAGCTCACTGCACTTGAAAGGTGGGGACTAAATGAGGCTTACAAACTGACTTAAAGGTGACTCCTGCACTCAGAACTGGTTTTTCTGGAGATAAGTCCTATTCTTAAAGTCATTTTAAAGATTTAAGTGTTCTTTTTTTCAAATGCTTTCTGATGTGAAGAATGTCAGCTTCAAGTCTTAAATGAGATTTAACTTTAGGTGTGCACCAGTTTATGAACAAATACAATCTTTAGTATATGCATATTGTATTATTTGGAAGGTTTTGGTGTGCCAAATTTATTAATGAAAATAAAGTTTGAGATATATACAATTCCTAATACAAAAGACTGTTCAAATTAAAATGATATATGTTGTTTTCTTTAATTTTGGATAGGAGCGTGACTTTCCTACAGAGATGGTTAAGTTTGGACCTGAGCGCATGTATATTGACTGCTGGGTTAAAAAACAAACTTACGATACCTTCAAGGAGATTCTGGGGTCGGGGATGCAATATCATTTGCAGGTGAGCTGCTGTTTGATACACGCTCAGACTGTTGTTCCCTGTCTGGCTTCTTTGTAGTAATTCAGTCTAAATTACAAAAGCATGAGTAGAACTTGGTGAAATGATGGGCTTTGCATTAGAGGTGTTAAAGACAGCACTTACAAAATGACCTACAGTGAGCTAGAACTGTCTGGGTGAGCTGCTTCTGAGTTGTAGCCTGGGTGTGCTGGGTTAGCAATTAGAAGACTTCTCCAAGAAGTAAGAGATTCAAGCTGAATATCTTCTTAGCTTCAGGGTTTTTCCTGAATCCCTATGCTCTCTTTCAGCACAGTGGTGTAGTCATCTGGCTGCTATAAATAAAGCTGCATGCCTCCACCCTTCCTGTTCAAGCCTGTGAAAAGGAATGCAAAGTTTTAGTCAAAAATAATGAACACAACTTGCAGCCCAATGATGACTTCCCTTCCCTTCTGGAATGCTAAGTCCTTATCTCTGTTCTAGGAACTGCTTGTTCACTAGTTATCTGTTTAGATACGTAGCAGAACTCTAAGCATGAACTCTATCTTAGGAGGATACACTCCCAAATTGCCATATAGTCATGGGGTTAAAATCTTCAGGCCAGTGTCAGTTGCATTTCTGTGTGACTGAGGGAGCCCAGGCATGTAGCAGCTTTTTCAAATTTTTCAAATACTACTGTTACAGCCAGATATTTTAAAATCGGTGTGTTGTGAAACCGTACAGATCTGTGTCCAGCTGCCTAATCTTGTGTAGAGGATGTAACAGAATAGTGTCTCGTTTGCTGGGACAAAAAAATCAATGGAGGGGGTAGCTGTCTCTGTCTTCTCAAGAGGGCAGTTTTAGTTCTTAGCCTTATGCTCATTAAAGGAAGAAGTGTTCCTGGGCTTAATTGTGAAAGATACTAAGATTTGTGTCAAATTGCTGCTGTTTCCTAGTGGGATACTTTATACTTAACAGTAGTCGTCTTTGGAGACTTGACAATCAGAGGAGAAACTGATCATTTGATGTGTTTCTTGTTTAGTCAAATGACTTTCTTCGGAATGTGTTTGAGCTTGGTCCACCAGTAATGCTGGATGCTGCAACTCTTAAAACAATGAAGATATCCCGTTTTGAAAGGGTAGGTTATTACACCTTAATGTATTTTCTTTACTTCATACACTGATATATTTCTCCTGAATTAAATGGTATTCCAAGCATGCACTTTAGAAGCTGTCATCTTTAAAGTAGTCACTTTAGTTCTAACAGTGCCCCATATTGTCCTGAATGAAACCAAACCTTGCTTGTATGTGTCTGAGCTCTTATTTTAGATTTTTCCACTGAGCACGTGTCTGCTACTGCTTTTCTCCCAAGGGCATCTCAAGGTTGACTTATTTGCTGATTGGTACCAGATTCGTGCTCCATACATGAGAAACTTGGGCTCTTACAAGAGCTGTAGGTTTTTGGGTAGGGACCTACAGGAAACCATAGAAACTGAGTCTTTATAAAGACAGTATCCCGAACTCTCCAGTGTGAAACGAACACTAGGAGGATGACACTGTTCATTGGTTGTGAATGTACTTGTCACGTGTACGAACGGTCTGTGGAATGGTGCTACCAAGTTTAATCCAGGGGGCAAACTTAATCTACATTGTGTCTATATGATGTTCAAGACTGACGGGCTTCCAGAATTGCTCCTAGCTCAGCCTTCCTTATACAGTCCAAGTTTTTTAAATGTGTGTATATATATTAAAATGAATCAGCCTTTGGTGCAAGGATATTATAGTATAAATTTCAGAAGGCCTACCAATTTACTTCAAAGATTAATAAAAAGATATTTTCAGCTGTTTCTTAACATAAAAAAAATCTCTGAAGGACATAAGCCTTTTGAACATCTGTGATTAATTTTTTCCTTTTATTTTGTAGCACTTGTACAACTCTGCAGCATTCAAGGCTCGGACGAAGGCTAGAAGTAAATGTCGTGATAAAAGAGCAGACGTGGGGGAATTTTTCTAGATCTCCTTTTCCATGGGGTTCAATTTTCGTAATTAAAATAGATTTGTAACCTTTAAATGAATTTTTGAATTTCTGTAGTCACAGTTTGCACTTGTGCACAGGGATGTTGTATAAAGTCTGTAAATATAATGCATGTTGTTGCTTAGTTGCATATACACTGTATATAGATTGATGTAAGATTGGGTGCAGGGATACATTGTAACACTTGCATTAGATGCAACTTGCTCCAAAGGTTGAATATATTGTAACTGAATTGTTAAATGGGGTGGATAACTGTAGTCAAAGGCTGTGTGTCAGATTGGATTCCTTACTTTATATAAAGGTAAATTAAATTAATTCATTGACCAAAGTGTTTTGGTAAGAATGTGCTAACATGAAAAGATGAACTTGTTCGTGTGAAGTTATTTTAGTAACTTTTTAAACTCTTCAGAGGCAGGTGGACAAAGAAATTTCTACATAGTATGACTTCATCCTGAAGGGGACTATGAATTTCAGTTACCTTTACTTACAGTGAAGTAGTGAATGACAAATACTTGCCTCAATGTAAAATAAGAACAAGATTCTTATGTTCTGAAATTGGATGTTTAATTTTTAATAAAGAAGTTTCTCACTGCTTGCTTTCTGTGTAAAAGTGATTACTACATGAATGAAAAGCTGGAATACTAGCAAAACCTAAAGGTTGAAACAGATGGGTTTGTTTATTTGCCCATTCAGACATGCGGTTGGGTTAGTCTCAATGCTTTAGTAGATGCTACGTGAAACTCTACCTTGCTGTGTTTCGAAGGTATATCTTATTTACATATGGCCTGCACAGCAGCCTACTGTTGATTTGTCATCAGTTTTGTAATGGTCAAATGTTTTCTAGTTCTGGTACCGCAAAACACGTTGTCCCTTATCTTACAGGAGCCATTCCAGCTGCCCTGTTTTCATCATGTTGAAAACTACTCCTCTACCCTCAGTTCCTGGCTCTAGAGGACTGAAATGTGCCAGTAACTGAGAACTGTCTTAGGGATGATGGGGGGTTTATGTAATAAACACACTAAAACCTAGATAGGTGGAGCTTCTGAACCAGAAGATCTATAAATAAAAGTGCTTGTTAGAATAAACATTCTTAAAACTGTATGTCAGGTTATCAGCAGAGGAAGTAAACTTTACACCCAAAAAAAACCCCACACCCTGAAAGCTACAGCTTGCTCTGATAAGAGAATGTTTGGGTGGTTTTTGGTTTGCAGGGGGTTTTTTGGGGTTTGGGTGGTTTTTTTTAGTTTCAGATTACAGCAGAACCTATTACAGAAAATCCATAGATGCTAATTAGTTATATCTTCCAACTTACATGTTTTTTTCTCAAATCATGCTTTATGTAAGAACTTGTTTGGCTTATGAAACTGATGACTTACACTATAACAAGGCCTTCAACTGGAATTTGTGCTGCTATTGACATGTGTTTTCAGTGTTTGTCACACAAGTAGAGAAGAAACTTCCGCTCCTTGAACTAGATGAAGCCAGCTACCTGTGTTTGCCCAGCCCAAGACTATGCCCCCTTTGAGCTAAACTGTTCCCACAAGCCTGCCGGTCTCTCCCGTGGCTTCTGGGTGGTCACCTTTGGCGTGCTTTGCTAGTGTAGAGTAGCACTTCTGATAGCTTCCTGTCCTGCCAGCGTTTTGCAAAAGCGCTTTCTACAGCACCCCCTGGCAGGCGGCCAAGCATGTGGTTGCTCTTTCCCCCAGCAGTTGCCAGCCAACCGCAGAGACCAGGATGGATTCCAAGGCTGTTTGAGGGGAGCCGGGCTGTTTTGCTGCCCTACAGAGATCTGATGGGTTTGCAGACCTTTTCGAGCTTAGAACTGGAGAGGCCTGGGTCCGCCGCCACCAATTAGGCTGGTGTCAGGAATCTTTCGGGGATGGAGGTGAGATTTTTTTTTTTCTGGCTTGCACATCCTCGTTTGGAGGGAGGACTTCTGGGAGACCCCTGCAGAGAGGGAGCGAGCTTGTTACGTCTGTGTTACTGGCCCAGCTACTCAGACTGGGCAGCGGCAGAGCTTGTCAGCTCGGGGTGGGAACTAGGAGTCAGAAGTTGTATCCTCTCTGTTGTTTCCTGAAAGGAAAATATATTTGTTGTCAGTTTAAAGGGGTTCAAAATCTTAGACATATAGAATGGCTTCAGAAAGGATTTGTTGTTTTGAGCTGAGGTCTCTTCGTGTGTCAGCTGCCTGTTGTTACAGTGTGCTGTAACATTACGTTCTGCAACACCAGTGAGAAAAAAACCTAGTGATCAAAAGAACTGCCTGCGAAGGAGCAATTACCAGTACTTACAAACAGTTCATCAGAATTTATTTTTTAAACGACTAAGGATGCTGTACAAATTAGTCCATCCCATAATACTGTCCCACTTGAATTTGTAAGGTGTGTGGGAGAAGGAGGAAAAGACCCTGTTTTTTCTAGTCTATGCCTTTAAAGTACCCATGACTGCAATGCTGTAGATATGACTGTTCTGCATAGCAAACTGGTTACTCACAGCTACCGTGTCATAGATGTGACTCTTCTGCATAGCAAATGAGTTCTAAAAAGGCATCAGAAACCAAAAGGTTAGTGAAATATTGATCATCAGTAACAAACCTTCTCATTCTCCATGACAGAACAGTATCGTAATGATTCCAATATAATAAAAAAAGAGCTGTATATGTGCTGATTTCTTTTTAAACAGATCAATATTGTGAAGTCAGTATACTTAGCCAAGATGAACTCTAAATATAGATTGAAAGGGACAGTCTGTTTCATAGCTGCCTTCATGGGCCCTGCCAGAGTTGACGGGTTCCTATGGGTCTAAAAGTAGAGACAGGAACAGCAGAATAAGTTTTCTTCGGGTGATTTTCACTGGCTGATTTCTTCCATGCTGGCACATTACCTGAACATAGTTATGTTGTAAGTAATGTTTCATTCTGGTTTTTAATTCCTTTTAGACTTGATTTCTTTTTTTTCTTTTGTGAAGAATTTTTGGTGTGTTCTCATTCTAAGTTCTAATTTTACCACAACAGTTTAAGAAGAAATTTAAAAGTCGCATGGGGAAAAAAGTCTTTAAGCAAGGTTAAAGTACAAGATAGAGTGACTCCAAAAACCCCAATGTTTAGATTAGTTTGTTGGGAAAATAATCAATACTTTTGGCCAGTGACACTGATGTCTGTATCTTCTCTCCTTTGTTTGGCATGTCAATGGAATCAAACAAATGTGATAGAGACTTTGTTGAATTAATAATGGTTATCTTCACTGTGGTTACATGCACAGTGAGGAAATCAGTTTTAAATAATTAATAATGAGTGCAGAAATATATAATTCATAATATTAATGAATCAAAGGTACTCACATTTATTACAGCTCAAGTTGTTAAGAAGAGTCTTCCCTGAAGTTGCAGGGAGGTACTAATCAAAATACCCAAGAGAAACAACTGCTCTTGGGAAGCTAAAAATAACCAAAAGCCTCTGTGCATGAGGTGGCAACTTTTAGCGCGCAGGGCTCCGTAATGATTGCAGTTGGCCACGGAGGTGCTTGTGGGGAGACGGCAGAGCCAGCGCTGGTGGGGACGTGGCTCACAGACTGTGCTGCCCGGCACCACGCGACATTCTAGGGGAAGGACAGTGGACACAGACGTCTGTCCTGAAATCACTGCTGCACACCTAAAAGTCATATGCTAAGTAAGGGTAACCACTACTATGCCAGCTTTTCTACCTTATCTTTGTATTTTGCAGCAACAGTTCTGAACAGGGAAAAAAAAAAGCTGTAATCTTTTCTTACACTCTATTAAACAGAAATATAAAAGTATACATGTAGGCCCGTCAATCCCCACTAGCAGGAAAACGAGCCCCATTATCAGGAGCGATTTAAGCATTTAGTCCTCAGACTTATTGAGGCTCAGTGAATGTTTACTTGGATGTGTGCTCAAATTAGGGGGAATTACGACAATCTTCTACATTTGGTTTGATGAGGGAAGGAGTGGGTCTTTTCTGGGTAAACACTCAGGGCTATATTCCTCAAACTTTCTGGTCACACTGTGTTCTCTATTGCTTGGAGAGGGAGAGAGGGCTCAGAGGCATGTCAAGAGGGCAGTTCAACCCATCTAGGATTCAGAAATCACCCTTAGGTGCTCAACACCCTCCATCAACAGGAGGTTTTCATCCCATGAAGTGCTGAGTTATGTTTGGTAGGCAAAATTGAACCTGAGAGCTTTGATAAAATACTAAATGGGTAAGATGTATTCGACTCCAAGTCTAAACTAATCTCTGTGAGCTCCCCCCTTTTACATTCACTAGCAAGGGAAAGGTACATTTAGGCTGCGATTGTAAGGTCAAAAAGACATATCTTAGAATAAGAGGAATATTGCTTGGAGGCACGTATTTTTCTTCAATAATTACAGAGGGAGTTTTCAGTGACCAGTGTAGTCTAAGATGCCTAGTTAGAGCATCTGCATCTCCTTATGGCTAGAACTGTAGTTTGTTTCTAGAAGACATTTTAGGAGTCAGGGTAGCAAAGGACTGTTAAGGAATAATGTGCAATTCATAGAGGAGCCTGCTTAGGTATTGCTTCTTTTCTATATATAATCTTCCTTCATAACTGTTTTTATATAAACAATCATTCAATGAGTTCATGCACACAGACTCTGCAGAGAAGCTGTTTCTGCTGACTGGGCCCCATCCAGTGCTTTTTTTAAAGTAAGGAGTATTAGTCTGAAGAAAAGGCTTTGCCATCAGGCTTTAATTTGTCCAAAACTAGCATCTATGTGGAGTAGAACCACATTAGAAGACTATTTTTTGCTCCATTTTTCACAAATAATAACTTCACAGTGATATTCTAAGGTGTATAAGCAGACCCATATTCTTGCTGCTTATCTCCTACATCCACACCTGCTTTCTGTGTCTTATCTCTGAATTATTTGATGCTGAAAGCAGAGGACCTGAGTGACATCCTTCCTGGCAGTGTTAGTGAAGGTTTGGCTTTCACTGTGGTCAGGATATCACCCTGCATCTTACCAAGTACACACCAAACCGAAAAGGTTATACAACTAAATAACTAACGTTCAAATCAATGCTAGAGCCAGTCAAATAGATTTTTCTCTTTCTCTCTTTCTCCACACACATACATATGTATATGTATGTATAAGTATACACATATGCACAAACACAATGTAGAAATGAAATCTTCTACTCATCAAAGATCTCCAAGAATAAACAAGTGCTATGTACTGAGTTACCCTTGCCTTCAAGATCTAGTAAGTGTGCCGGTCCTTCAAATCCCTTTATTTTGAGGGTTGTTAAGGCTGCTCAGCATTTCCTTAGAACAGGATGCCAACTGTCACAGGTTATTTCCCATATCCATGTTTTAATTTACCTTTTTAATTATTATTTCTTTTAGATACAATGGAGAGGCATTCCTTGGAAATTAACCTGCCCGATACTCACGAAGAAGGAAAACTTTATGTAGTTGATTCCTTAAACAACCTAAACAAACTAAATGTTTGTCCAGATGGATCCCAACATGCGCTAGGTACGTATGATAGGTGATGCTCTGTGGTTTTCTATACATACAATAGGCCATCAAAAAAGAGTTTTGTATGATATTTGAAAAGGCTGACCACATTGTGTATCACTGATGTCAACAGCCCAATAGGCCAATATGTATATGTCAAGCTCTGTACTGAAAAACATAAGAAAAAGATTGAAAATGGCATAATTTAGACAGATCAGATTAATGGTTTAGCTGCTCCTCCCGAGTATTTCAGTTATTAGGTTCTTGAAAATCTTTGCATTTGGCTAGGGATTCACTGTCAAACCTGAACTTATCTTCCATTTCCATTGGGATTTATGAGGTGATCCCTTGCAGGATAATGTCTCTAGTAATGCTCAATATACACCTACTACATAAATAGCATCGTAATTCTTCACAAGCACTAAAATTCACACGTGGCCATAGAAACACCAGAGAATTTCTGTTCATTCTTTCAAGACACATCTCCTAAGGACTCAAACGAGTTATCTGAAATATCCCATGAGACTTTTAAGCATTTTAATTCACAGACTCTCTTCACTTACAGTTTCAGATATGGGCGCTCACACTTCTACTGGTTTTATACGGCTTTTATCTTTGATTTCTCCCAGTGATAGCTACAATATATTTGAGTTCTTTGTGACCCAGAAACATCTTAAAACCTGGAGTTCTTTAGCAGCATTCCACATAACAATATTTGAATCTGCTTTTATTTCCCTTACTATAATGGCAAATTTGACTGAAGAAAAGCTATAGATCAACAGCTATGTTTAAATGAGTTTCAAATGGCCATAACTTGATCACACTTCTAGTTACAGGACTTAAATGCCTTTCCATTACTCCTGTTTCTGAGTCCTCTAACTTTTCCTAATGCAACTGACTAGAGTGGTGCTTGCTTCTATATTTAACACAAAGAAGTTAGACATAAGCTACTTAATTTTCATATGTAGATTATCTTGATATTGTCACTTCTACAAGTACAAAATGAGACAATGGGATAAATCAGTTTTAATGTCAAAGAAACTCTTTGCAGTGCAGCTGTCTTGCCTTTTTTTTGTAATTTTTTTTGGACAGTATTGTTTACGTTCCAGGTAAATATACAGGGTTCTGTGGAATCATATATGGTTCTGTGGAATAATCATCACATGCATGCTCCTCCCTACATTTCAGCCGTAAATAAAGGTAGCCTAATATATATTTTATGCATCAATTTGTAAAATGCTTTGGCTCCTTCCAGGATTATTCTTTTTAACATACTTTTTTTTTTTTTCCCCCAAACTTCGAGATTCTGTAGATATCTTATCCCATCAGTTAAATACATAAAATGAAATTTTCACAGTCCTTAGCTGCCTTATTCAGCAGCATAAAATCCTGGTTCTCTTGCCAGAAAATCAGTGAGACCTGTGGAGTATTTTTCAATTTCTGATAAATACTAAAATCTTGTGAACGATCTATTAGTATAGATCGTATAGTATAGCAGATGCCCAATTTGGTTTAGAAATGAGGTTTCAAGAATGTTGTGGTACACAGCAATCCTTTTGTTCAGTAGCTTAATATGACATGGCATAATCAAACACACCAGCAATCATATTAAAAGCTCTTTAAAATGTATATACCTTTTGATTGCTTTGGTAGCAGCCATGCAGTAACTTCTTTATGTTTTAGATGATAAAATGGTCCCACTGTTTGCAGTTCGGCAAGAATGTGCGTTCACTGATTCCTTGCAACACTGCAGTCTGGCATGTTCAGCCAGCTGAAATAGTAAGAAGCATTCATTAGGCAGAGCAAGCACAGACCACTTTTGAGACCTCTATTGATAGTTTAGTATGCTTGAGAGATAGCAGTAGCAGGCCCTCCCCATCCTTATTATTCTGATTAGAAAGCAACATTGGTGCACACATTTGGTATATGATGCATTTGTTATGAATGCTAAGGGAATAAAAATAAAACCCCAAACCCCAAATATTAAAAGGTTTCAGCTTACCCCCAGGCAGTAGCGTGTTAAATGCAATAAAGAAAAGCAGGGATAGTCCCAAGATCTCCTGCTAGCTCAGTGAATTGCTCAGCCCCAGGTTGGTTCATTATTAAAGTGCCGTAATGGTATATGCAGCCTTCCCGCAGCTTTATCACTACAGGCTCAGTTGCAAAGACCTCAGAGATTTCTACCAGCTAAAACAAGAACATGATCTAGAAATATATTTTTCACAGATGCACACACTACTCTCCCTTTCAGAATGGCAAGACAGCAATTACAGGAGGAGAAATTAAAGTAATTTGCATGTAATTTTAGTATCTATGTGACTGACACCAAAATGAAATTACATTAGCTCCCTGCTCCCCCCAAAACATAAAATTAAACCAAACCTTAGTAAGTAGTTAAAGTAGTATGCAAACTTGGGATTAAACAAATCTGGCTCAAGTATGATTTTTTTTTTTATATTCACATGAATTTCCTCATGGTGTTCACTTACTTTACCTGTTATCTTTAGGGCTTATTGCCACCTCTCATTTGATCGCAACTGTTTCTATGAAAGAAACTACTGACTTTCCCTATATGCAACACATTCTTTAAAAAGCAACAAACTGGCTGGCCATGCTGATTCGAGGACAGCATAGCAACTACTTGTCCTTTTTCCCCCTCATTCTTCATGTGCTTGAAGGACAACATATGCAGTCCATGTGAGAGTCTATTCCATTTTTGACAGTTTGGGAGGATATGTACCTCATTTTTTACTGCAATGAAACCAACAAAACCTAAGGAAGAAGAAGAATATTGAAGACATATATTTTAAGATAAAAAGTCAAGACCTACATTCATCCTATCCAACATCAGGAGCTTAACTGAGGTGCTTAATTTGGGAAATTAATCATCCCAGGGATACTTCTATCATCAAACAGAAAAAGAAGCAAATCTAGAGGATGAATGTGTACGATGAATCTGTACCTAGGTTTTCAATACAAATTTTTCTCTCTTCTCTTTTGAAAAGGTTGAGTCCATTCAGGCCCTTAGAAAGCCTTCTGATAAAAACTTCATTGCAACCTTTGTACGTGTAAAACTGAGCTGTAAAACTCTGAACTGTAAAACAGGTCAGCTTCAACAAAACAGTGTATTTCAACAACAGAAACATTTTTGTTGAATATGTTCCAACAGCTATAACAGATGTATTAGTTTCTATACTTCCAAATTCAAGCTGAGCTCATAAAGTTGGTTTCTTCCCTTCTCATGCAATATCACAGGAAATAAAATCTGTTGGCCAAAATTATGATCTATTCTGCATCATTTCACGAAGCCAGAAGAATTTTGTCGTGTTTATCCTAACCAACCTTAACAAACTTTATCACCCAATGATTTGTCATCTCGTAACAGATGAGGAAGAGAACACTGGTGGTACTGGAGAAAACACAGCAGGGAGCAACATAAGAAACCAGTGTCTGTTCTTCGTCACCTTTATTCTTTCTTTGGTCGTCAGTTTGGCACTTGTTTCATTCGTAATATTCTTAATAAGTAAGTAAACCAAAGAGTGGTTCTTAAAAACGTAGGGCCAATTGGAAGAAGAACCTTGCTGAAATGCGTCATGCTGCCTTGTAACATGCTACTGCTGTATTTGCATGGTCAAAGGCTTTGGCTGCTTATGGGCAGTGGGTCTTGGTCCTGGGTGCAAAAGCACAGGCCTCTACTCTCTGAGCTAAAAGGCACAATTTTATTCTTTGTGCAAAGGCTTTGTGAGCTTCAACAGCTGTGAAGAATTTAGCTCAGCAGGGTTATACTGTGTTGCTAAAGTGCTGACTGGAAATTAAATTAAATTTTAAAGACGACTGTATGGCAGTGAGATACTTTGACAACGTGCCTTCCATTCCTTTCCAGATAAAACTCAGTATTGGTGTCATTCCACTGAAACTGGAATTATACCCAGGCTAACACTTAAATCAGGCTACCTGAAGAAAGACCTGAAGGTTGCTAGTTAAGTGCTGACTGGAAATTGTTTTGGAACTAAGAAAATCTCAAACTTAAGAAACAAATAATTAGATAAGATACATGAAAATTGGCACGTAGCATTGAGTCTGCAGACATAATTACTGTTCTGCGTCAGCTGAACTGGTCGGGCTGGCTTAGCTAAACACATGGCTATGGGTGACCTTGGTTTACAGAGCCCTTGCCGTCTTGGGGTTTTCTGGGCTAATGGTATTGAACAGAGTACGAGGTGCATTATTTTAACTTACAAGTCCATTTTGAATGAATTGGAATCCATGTGAAATTAAGATTTCTTTTATCCTATAGTAGGGAATTCACTGGAGCATAGCAAAAATCCTCATTTTCCTTTTTGAACAGGAAATCCTAACCCTTGACTGAATTTGCTTACAAGCGATCAAAGAACAGAATATCAGACAAGTAAAGAGCACAAAGGAAATTTTAAGTGGCATGATTGTAAAACCCTAATTAAAATATCTCATACTTGAATTCCAGATTTATTTAATGAGGAGCTGCTAGAAGTAGAGCCCTGGTATAGAAAAATAAGTAATGTGCCCCTCTAGTGGAAAAATGGCAAAGTAATAGTGAGAAGGCTACTTACAGGGATTGAAGGAGTTTGCTTGGGCTCAGGTTGGTGGAGGCCTGTGGTTTTTGAAACTGATTTCCAGCAGTGTTTCAGATTACATTACAAACATAGTCTCAGATTATGTTTGCAATCCATAGACATAGATTCGTTTAGCATTGGCACTATTAGACTTAAGCGTCAAAACCCATGGGTAAATTTTGTTAACTTCAGAAGGCCAAAATAAAAATAGCTCCAGAAGTGTACATGACGGATATTGGTGTTCCAGAGGAAGCTGGCCTCCAAATGCCAATATTTGCAAGAATTTTCTTTTAATCTAAATGCTTTAGGAAATCCAGTGATGTGGCTGTAGTCTGCTGTGTGTTTTAGTAGTTGTACTTTTAGAAAAATACAGGTGCATACTGCCCAGAAATAGCATCTTGGAGCCCCTAAATAAGACATTTTCCTGTGGACACTAATGGAGTGGAGACACTGCTGAAGACTGCAAAATTTGTCTGAGCTGTATTTGATTTTATTACACTACACCAAACTGAATAAAACAGAAAATAAGCAATTAAAGAATGTAGTGAGCAGGTAACTCCGCCAGATGCATAACTTCTTATCATTAGGTTCTGCAGTTGTTTTCCTGTTTAATATTTTTAGTCATCATAATTCCCTACAAACTCCCACAGGAATGCAAGAGAGGGAGGGTAGTGATGCTCTTGACTTAAATGTTGCCAATTTAATGCGGTACATTTTCCTTTTCAAGTTCAAACTAGAAACAAGATGGACCAAATATCAAGCAGACTAATATCTGAAAAGAAGAACATAGAAGAGCTTAAGAAAATGAACAATATGATATTAAAGCATCTAAATCAATCAGGAATTAAGGAAAAGGGGAGATACCTCTTCACACAGTCTCCTGATCTTCATGATTACTTCTTTACCCATGCTGAGCTGAAAGTGCCTGGAGAATAGATCTTCTTTGGAATGAAATTCAGCATATTCATGTACTCAGATATTTTCACGTATGGCACACAGGTTACTTAAACATTCTGATATGGTCACAGGAGCATTGGAAAAACCAGCTGAATGAAAAATATTAGAAAATAATATTTTATCCTGTTTTATGTGAATATAGATTTTGAAAACTAAGCCCATATGATTTACAATAAACCATGGATTGTCAACAATTTTGGGCAAGAGTTCCAGATTCTCTGTGCATTGTAAATTGCAGGGCTAAGGGCTTAGTTTTACTTTAAATGTAAGTGAATGATCACAGAAAATGGTGATTTCTATTCACCTGATTCCAGCATGACCTCGTTCACTTAGTCATTCTCCTGTTTCTTTGCAACAAGTTTTGTGTTTGCTTCTATATTGTTTGTATTTAAGGATAACTTCAGATTCCATAACTTATAAATAAATCCAATTCTGCCACGGAGTTTGGTGGTTTTCCTTTCTGTGCATCTAAATAGATTGACTTACTACTCCGTTTGTGAAAAAGCAAACTTCAACAAAAACAAACCCTTTCATAACATGCCATATTCAGCCCAAATTTGTACTGACTGAAAATGGGTGTCATATTGTCTTACACGGGAAATGGGTTTAGAGGACTCAGTCTGGTAATATCCATCTCATAGCAATGCTAGTACGCTGTACTCAGTATTTGCTGGCAGTTTCTGGGTGAAGGCCAAGTGTTTTTATAAAGTGATGTGGGGAAAATACTACATGTTCTTGTACTCTTCCCTATAGTTACTGTTGGCCACTATCAGAGAAGGGCCAGGCGAAATCTGGTCTGAACCTTCATGTTTTTAAAATGGAGCAGTACCTCAGAGGGTGAAAGCAGGAGCCGATGCTTTCTCACTCTGACTTTACACAGTTGTGGAGACCGACACCCCAAAGTGTGATCACATAAGGGACTGGTGGGTAGCTTTGTAATTTTAGTATTCCGAACCTTCTACTGGTACATACATTAAGAAGCCAGCTCCATTATCAATAAATAAACTGGTTACTCCCATCATAACAGTGCAATGGAGTGACACTATGTCCAACATCTTCTCTTTTACTTTGAGTTCTCTTTCTCATCCAATGCTTTCTTATCTCTTCTGGACAATTTTACAAAAAAGTCACCAAAGCCGACAATTTGTATTGCAGTCTCCTTTTCCAGAACAAATGATAGTCCTTTCTGTGATGACTACTTCATTGTCTACAACAGAGTGAAGAACTAGGTCCAGGAATCTTTCTTGGTATCACTCTACTTGGATTTGCCCACCAATTCTATTCCTGCTATTAGGAGTGCTCTGCTTTACACCTATGTTTTACATCACCTTCTTTCTATTTCTTGATTTTTCTTTTCCTGATGCATTACTGTCAAGTCATTCACATGAAAACTGTGAGATTTGGTCTTAAGAGTTTATTACTCCTGCTGCAGTTGTAATTATCTCCTCTGGACATCACAAGTAGTTGTTACAAAGATTACTTTAATATAGCTAACAGAGAATGATAAAAGTAAGTGTAGAATAAGTTGTAAGGAAGGAAACCCTAAAAGCCCAACCCAAATGTCTTTCTGTAAATGCTGTTAAATGATGAAAGTATCGTAAGACTAAAAACATGACAATCGCAGTGTTGTTTCTCTGTTCTTCTCCGAGCTGTCATCTGCTTTTTAGTGACAGTATTAAGTTCTCATCTCCCACTCATCTTGTAGCTACTGTAACTGCTTTCAAGCTCCTGTCTCGCACTGACACACATCCGTACTTGTTAGCCAGAGAGAAACAACGCTAGTATTTGGCACTCGGTGCATCTCAAACACGTGGATTTGTCACATCCCTCGTTGCAACGGCAGCTATCAGAGCAGTCTGTGGTCCACCAGAAACTGACACCAATAGTCAATAGATCTTTTCCGGCAGGAGACTGTAAATAAAATCTGTGCTACAGCAACAGTCCCCAAAGAAATGACAGCTTCCTCATCTCTCTGATCTTGTCCTCAATTACTCTTAATCTAGTTATTCAATCATCAGTACTCATAATAAATCCACTTTTTCTGTCTCTATTATTGATTAGAAGTGTTGGGGGTTTTTTGCACTCCATGGTTTGATCCTGCAGAGTGCTGAGTGCCCTTACCTGCCACAGACTTAGGACCAGCTGGGACAGAACAATGTGCAGGCGTGCTCAGTATCACTCAGGACTGAGGCCCCGAATCATCCTTTTCATATTTGATTGCTTCTTCACTTGCAGTGATCAGCGATTAAGATCAGTGACTGAAAAAGTGCAAAGGTCCAAGGAACACCTTAGGCTCATCCTGTTGGCACTGCTGAAACACATCTGTTGTTGGAGCCACTTGCATACACCGGAGACATGGGGCAGCACGGCATACGGCTGCTTATGGCTTCTCAGCTCAAGTTACCAATATTAATTTACAGTTAGAACCGCTTCCATGTGAGACCAGAGCAAGGGTTGAGAGGCCTGCCTTGACAGCAGAGTCCCACAACCACTCCACCAACACTTTCTGGAGTAACCCCCTAAACAGAAGCAAGTAGCGGCTCCTTCAGGGGAACATTTCTGTCTAATCTACTGACAGTGAAATAGTCCCAAACAAACCAATACTTGACTCTTAAAATCTTCTACAAACTTGACCCTGAAGTGAATTTCAGCTCATTCCAGAGCTCCATAATCCTCATCTTGAATAAACAGCTAAGTGACTAGTAAACTCCAAGCTCCAACTGCATGTGACATAACCACTGTGCTCTATACGGATGTTACGATGTCTCCTGTAGCCATGGGTAAGATCTCTGTTCTTGTATGGCTGCACATCTCAGAAGCCTTTACAATGTCTGGTATTATGACAAAGAACAGGGGGAAGGTGATCTGACAGTAATAGCTTCATCTTACAGTAGTCACAGCTGTTCTCCTCAGTAGTACTGCTTCTTTCCTTTTTCTCTTATTTGCAGGCTATAGAGGTATCTATCCAAAGTAATTTGCTTTTCAGTATTTCACCAAGTCCACTGTAAATCAAAATGACGCACAAAGGGTTCAGATGATAGATTTAACAACATGCCACTGACACTCGTCTCTCTCAACAGCTGCAACTACTATCATTACTGAAATGACATCTTGGCTTCAGGAAATTTTCTGCTGACTAGATCTGGACAATACTAGAAAGATGCTGGTAAGCAAGGAGAAACACTTGGAAGATTTAACCAAGAAATTATCTTCAGCTTCCATCAAAGGCATCATGATGCCAGTCCCTGAAGTGTTGGCTGAACCTTGAGGTGGTTAGGTACTGTCAGTAGACAAAATACTTTCTTCCCCTGGTTAGCTTGTTGAGAAATTCACTCCTTTGTCCAGATATCCACAACAGTCCATGTTCTTGTTAACCCAAAACCATCAGACTGTATCTGACTACGTGAAACTATGTGTGGAGAGATTATACAGTAATAAATAGTAGAGGGTCAGCTAGTGCAGGCATTTGCTTGCCTTCCTTGGGGTCATGTTACCATGAGAACATCAGCTTGTACTCGGTCTTGTTCTCTTCTAGAAGGAAACAGAGCTCAATATCTACAAGCAGCATGTAAGAACTGAGGACAAAACATTCTTCATAGAGACCTGTCTATAAACCAGTCAGAGGTTAGGTAAATCCAAACAGCGGGCATCTTCAGTAGAAAATGATGCACAGACGGTAAAGGGGGATTTTGAGACGCAATCAAATCCATCCCTTTGCCCGACAGCAGCATCAGATTTACTTAAACCATTCCTGACAGATGCTTGTCCGTTCACATATTGCAAAATATTTAAACGATGGAGCTTCCACAAGTCTCCTCTTCTAGTGCTTAACTAACCACACAGTTAATTTTTTTTTTCCTGAAGTCTAACTAAAATTTTCCCTGCTGAAATTTAAGCCCATTATTACCTGACCTATTGCTTGTGAATATGAAAAATAGTTTGTTACCTTCCAGTTTTTCGGTTATTTTATATTCCACTAACTCTGCAAGGCAATTTTACTCTTAAGAAAGCTTTTTTACCCTCTGAGATACTTGGAATTTTAATACAACATTTATTCTTAAACTCTAGTATGAGTTCATTTCATGTGCTTCGTTCACTGGTAACAATACAAAGCTGAACATGGGTGAAAAACAATAATATGATGTGCCTACTCTGAATCTGGAAAAAGAGAAGAGAAAATTCCAGGAGTGGCAAAAGGATTGTCATAAGTTTTGTTAGACTGCATGCTCTCGAAGGTGATGTGCTGTGTGTTGCACACAATCCAAACTGTTCAGGAACACTAAATGTGGTGTCAAGGTATTTGCAGAATGAGCAGAGTGGAACAATGTTGAACAAAGCAGAAGGAGCATTGTCAGAACTAGAATTATCTGAAGAACAAAATCCTGTTTCATGGGGTTTTGAAGTCTTTGAAGATCAAATATTTATTTTCATCCTACTAAAGCATAGTCTTGTAAAATTACGCATGAAATTGCCTGCAAATAATGCATTTTCAGGTCCAAAATTCCAAGTTTTCTTATTCATTTCACCCTGTCTGACTGAAGTTTCTGCTCTGAGATTCAGAACCTACCCCACTGGAAATGGCAGCAAAGCAATGTGCTCCATGAAAGCTTTAGTGTTTTGAAAATGTTTATTTTGACAAACAAAATTGCAACCAGTTCTAAATAGAACTATGATTAAGCAACTCCTAGATAAAACAAATACCAAATAGCACTAAAAATTGGATTTATGTTTTGACTAGTAGCTGAAAATCATCTATCTGAGAAGATGCTTAACTTGATCTTCTTATAGGTTGCTAGTGTAATTTGTCTTGGAATAAGTTGGCGAATAATGAAAGTTGGATCAAAACCTTAGATTGCAGCCCAGTGCTACTGGGCTTAAGGGAACTGTTCTCTTCAATTAAGGAAAAAAGCACATTTGATCTGTTACATGTTACTGTTTTTATTTTCCTGACAGATTAACAAGAATACTGAGATTTAAAGAGAGGGACAGAGGGGATGAATGTACTGTCACTTCCTCTGGGATACATAAATAGTAACACTACGGCCAAAGAGGTTAGTCTTATTCAAGAACCTGATCAATCTTAGAATTCAAGAAAAGGTTTTTATAGACTCTGTTTCCTACCCTTTCTCTGGTTTCTGGGCCACACTTCAGCAATCGAAATGCTGTCCACGATTCACTGATGAGCCAGCAAAACCCCTGAATGGTAATGAGAACCTTCCAGTAGAAACAGTCACAGCACAGTGCTGCTGCTAATTTATCACTGTGAGGCAAACCACATTACACACAAGGGTGAAAGGACAATTTAAAAATCGATTGCCTGCCAATTTAAAAATCTATTAATAATTATGGGTTTGCTTTTCAAGTTCTGCACTGCTCATTTAATCTTAATATCTTCTTCACCACATAACTGACTTTGGAAAACAGTGCTTGCCTACAAGGTGACACGAAATTTTGAAACTCACAGACACCCTTTGCTCCTCAGCAAAAGCTCATGGCTAATTCATTAACTTCCAATAATGCTTTAGTTTTTTTCTGAAAGGAACACTGAAGCATTTTCTTCAGAAGACCTCTCCCTGAGTACTCAAAATCATAGGGGTCAGTATGTAGGTGTTGTTAACAACAATATTTTTATTGATTTTTCAACAGAAAATGTGATGTGGTTTCTAGTTCTTTTTATGCGTCATCAGTGACTGACTGACTTTGCATCCCGGAGAAAGCTTAAATAACTAGATAACGGAGGAAAAGTTTGCTACCTGTAAACCAATAATAACAAACACAGAATTTAATGATATTATTTTAAATAGAATTTTAGGTGTAGTGTTTTTTTTAAAAAAACCACTGTCAAGCAACCTATCGTGGAATAGAAAGAAAGTTTCCTTAGAAGTGCTTCTTGTAGATGCTCACCTGTAAGGTTTTGTTCAGATTGGTGTGCCTGAGCTGCTACCTTGATCTGAAGCAGCTCTTGGGTTGCACTTCTTGCTTGACACGGATATGGTAAGTGAATGACTTTTAAAAGAGAGCTCCCTGACGCCATAGCATTTTGGGGCTGTTCTGAACTATATTCAGCTTCATACAAAAATCTGCAGCAGGAGGATCCCTAGCTATTGACAGCAAGTGAGTCAGCTCGCTGAAGTGCACGGGGAGTGAATGAAACCTACTGAACTGATTCAGCACCTATAAATAAATACTGACTGACTCATTTAGGCCTCCTCCTCAAAGAACCGTGGTCGTAACAAGACATCAGGATAAACTGACAAAAGAGGAAACAGCCCCTCGAGTTTGAAAGCTCTTCCATAATGCTCTTCGTGTTTTCCTGTCTTCCCCAAGAAGTTATCCCCCGTCTGAGCAGGAACTTTAAGGTCTTTATTCAAGCACCTCGTCAGAGGGAAGCGGCAACCGCTGGTCAGTTCAGACATTTCCTGGCAGGCCTGTTGAAAACATGTCACCTTCCTATTTCTATGTTTGCAGTGCCCGAGCAGGCCCCGAGAACGGTAGCTATTTTTTGTCATTAATACCAGAAAGATCTGCCATTCATTAAAACTTTCTGGCCATCTGTAGTAACGGGAAGCCTGCTGGCAATGAAAAACGGGCCGAAGAAAGCCAGAACGTGGCTGTTTGTTACCATAAACTGTAGCTTTATTTCCAGACGCTGCGTGCGAGGAGCTTGGCAGCGCTCTCTGCTCAGGTGTAACGTTCTCCGCCTGAAAACCTCCCCGCCCGGGGCGGCCCCGGCTGCCGCCGCCCGCCCGGGCCCCTCAGGGAGAGGCCGCCCAACGGCTCCGCGGCGGCCGAGGGAGACCCCTGGCGGCCGCCGGCGCCCCCCGCAGCCGGGGGCTGGCGGGAGGCGGGCAGGGCGGCGGAGGGCTGGCGGGAGGCGGGCGGCCGGGCCGCAGGCCTGAGGGGCAGAGGGAAGGGAAAGGGCGCTGGGGCGAAACCCCTTGAGAAGGAGCATCCGCGGCAGCGCCGTTGCTGCCCGGGGAGCCCTGGGCACCGCCTCGGCAAGTGTGGTGCGACTCGAAAGACCGGGGAGGGGGCGCGGGGGACGGGCGCTTTTGCAGCCGAATTGAGACTGAGGCGCTCGTCAGGCGGGTGGGCCCGGCGGGAGGCCCGGCAGGCTGCCGGGATGCGCCCACAGATGCAGACGGTAGCGCAGAAGTATGGGGCGCGAAGATAAATGACACGCTTTCGTGCGCTTAAGCCAAACGGGCACTGCTGTTCAGAGTCTGCTGTCAGAAAAGCCTGACTTTCTTCAATGGCTCTCTTTTTTCTTCTCCCCCCATCCCCCCCAGGGCAGCAGTAATACTTTCTTATGGAGTTTTTAGATGCCTGTTGCTATTTTGATGGAAATTGTCAAGTCGTGTACTTGCCAGGCTTACATACGGAGAAAGAGCAAGGAGATTTGGCAGAAGTGCAGCTGATCAAAAACATTAACTTAAAAAGAGAGAAATATGAATGTACTAGTGTAAATTTTCCTTTCAGTATTTGCAATCCAGTCACTGCTGACTCCATTATCCTAGGTCTGTGAAGCTACTCTGCTGTGTACTACAACGGTACGCCCAGGGGCTCGTGATCAAATCAAGTCTAAAAAGGAATTAAACAACCTAAGTGTCTTTTGAAATGTCCCTGAGTGTTTCAGCATTCCCCTTCACTGTAAACATGGCAGCCTTTCAGGAGAACAGGGAAGACCAGCCGCCAAGGTGAAGTCTCTACTCCTCTCCCACCCTGGGGAAGGAAGGAGCAGCAGGCAGGCAAGGCCTGCACCGGCGGATGAAGACGGATGAGGCGGTGGTGTCTGACGAGTCAGCCCCAGGAAATGTGGACATCTCTAATATCTGCTTTGCCGATGTACGGGGCAGAGCTGGGTTAGGGACTGTGATAGGAGGAACCTCAGCCCATCTTGGAGGTGGGGAACGGGCGTTATCCGGCCAGCGGAGCCTGTTGTGTGCACTCCTGGGAAAGGGTCTGTGGTGGCCCCTGCGGACGAGTGAGATGCAGCCCTGCCTGGGGGCAGGTGAGGCAGGAGCCAGGGAGCCCTGTGCTCAGCACGTGGCATTTGCCAGGCCTGGGAACTGGGGTAGTGTTTTCTGAGAGGTGGTTAGCTTGGATCTCACTAGTCTGTTCAGCATCATTTTTTCTTCCTTCGGATCTGTGATAAAATGACATTTTGCCAGTGACTAGAATGGCTGTTCACATGCTGATAGCGAACATACTGCTAAGCCTGTTAGACAGTCATTGACATGGAGGCACACACTTAAGTCATTACTTTGACAAGGGTTAGGCATATGCATTGATTTGGGGATGTAGGCCCTCTTGAAAATTATTATAATGCAAGGGGCAATTTTATATCCGTGATCTATCCACTCATTTTGAGATGGAGAATTTCTTATGCCACTTAAAGAACCCTCTGCAGGGCTAGTAAAGATGAAGCCATTTCTTTCAATAAATGTCCTCCATTATGCTTTATAGACCGACACTTCCCTTTCTATAAGAATCTGGGATTTGTAGTTTGAATTTCTATATCATCCTTCTGAACTAGCTACACTAGCTGTCCCAATATGCTGTTATTATGCAATACCTGCCATCCCAAAGTAGCCAGCAAACTGCCTCTTTCTGCTCTTGCTAGGAGCAGTTAAATATTCCAGAGCCAGCTGGGTCTACTCAAAATGGGTCGGACCTCTCATCACTGAGAGACTACGGTCTCCTCTGTATTCAGATTTCCTTCTGGAGGACCTCTGGTCTGGGCTCGGTCCTCACAGGATAGCTACCATTGGACTGATTTATCTGTTCTGAGTGATTGTAACCTATTGCAGTTTAAGACATTTCAGGACAAACTCTTGCTTGTCTCCTTAAAGCTGTCATTCTGGTATATAAGGAATTTTGACAGGTATTTATAGTCAGTTTAGCTATCCATCTTGGCAGAAAGTGAAGCGTCTTATTTGTAACAGATATCATCATGATTCTGTGCATCTTAGGGCAGAGTTCTGTTTGCATTTAAAGGACTGCAGGCTCCACATTTTTGCAACCACAAAAGTATTACACAGGCTAATTGGAAGGGAAACACACCCTTCCCAAACAGTTGATATAGTCTCCTATCCTTTGCTTAGGAACAAGCACTAATACCATTACGTGGCATGCAATAAACTATTTGGAAAACTTGGCATCCAGGTTCTCCTTGCCAGCGCCAGGTGTCCTTGACAAGTGAAAAGTCTTTATGGTAGTTTTCAACAATTTGTGTTGTATAGCATAGTTCTAGTTCTTCATTAGGTATCTAACAAAGCAATGGGGATTCTCATTTCTAATTAAGTTGCCTCTTTGAGGGATTCTTTTATGAATACCACAGACTATACTTCTCACCTTCTCTTAATTTCTTGCCAGCTACTCGTGCACTGTATTTTCTTGTTCCTTCTGCAAAAACATAAACTTCATATGAAAGTCCTACCTACTGATACGTTTACTTGAAATCTTTCCTTTCTCAAATGTATTTTTTCCATGTAAATGGTACAACTTTAACAAGTGTCACTGAGAACTACATTTAAATGCCCTGTAATTTGAGAGCTATAGCCCTCACCTGGGAAATAGGAAGCAATAGCTGAAATCTCCTTAAGCCTGCCACATGATAGCTGAGCAGCCTCTCATTTTGCTACTGGACAAAGCGAGAGAGGGGACAGTAATGCCACCACTGCCTTTTTTATCCTGTGTAGACCATGATTCATCAGATGTACTCTAAAAAACTGAGCAGATTGGGCACTGTAGGAGAGAGAGACGTGCAAACAGCTCATTTCTGAATCCTGGCAGACCTTAGCTGTGAACTAGATGCTAACTGATCAGCATTGCCAGGAGAGGGTATTTAGATGCTTAGGGAAATTTTGTGCTGCAAAGATGTGTTTGCATGCTTCCAATGTTACATGGCAAATTAGCTGGAGTTTTGAAGATCTCAATTTTGAGCACAGATGAATGAAGTGGCAGTTTGCTGGAAATAAGATGCTGGAAAAAAGCTGTATCCTGGAACTCGGTCCAAAGGATTAGGAAGATAACCAAACAGGAGGAGATCATGGATCGAGATCTCAGGATCTCTGTGACACTCAAATCCCAATAACTCCTAAAGGTGTTATAAATCCTATGACTCCTATGGGTGAGTGACTGCCGTGATGGCAGCCTTTTGTAAATCTGCACCTTAATCTCCCTGAGCTGTACATCTCCAGATGTGCAGTGGAGGTAGCAGCATTTTCCTGATTCAAAGAGGCATTATGAAGATAAGCTAAATACTGTGAGTCATCTAGTGATAAGAACCAGATAATGGCATCTTTTTTCCCTGGGAAAACAATAGGAAAAATCCTATTGGGTTCAACAAGCACAGGATTTTTCTCAGAGTCATGATTCTACCTGGACGACGTGAAAGGAAGAGAGCTTCTTAACCCTGTTGCTCTTACTTCTGGCAATTCACATTCAAAGCTGGATCTGAAAAGTAGTTTCTTCTCTTCTGAGGCCAAAGGAGGCATCCTGCTCATTTTGGAACAGGTGGGAAGGGAGAGGATGCTCCCATGCAAGGGGTAGAGACTTTTCTGGCAGCAATAGGAAGAGGTAATAATGGCACCACTTGCGTTTGCCTTTCTTTAACCTTCTCCTTTCTGGAAGTTTTCCCCGACTTGATTTGGCATTTCAGTCTCAGCACCCAAAGCGCAGAGCATCCTGACACAGAACATCATTGCCTGAATAAGTACGGTGGGTTTTGGCATAGTTTGCACTGGAGAATGCACCTGAGTGGGGATCAGGCCTCCCTGCAAAGCAGGTGGACTGCAGGGAAGCAGTGACATTCATTGGCAGATCTTTCTCCATTTTTTAAGCTTTCCAGTTTCTCTTTCACATTACTAATTGCTGAATTGAAAACACAGACATACAATTCCTATATATTGAGACATATGGTTTATGACGTATGTAATGTATGACACCTTCAAGGAGAGCTGTATACACCTGGACACATTCATCAGTGCATGGAAAAAAGAAAACTACTTTGGTAATAAGTGCTGGTAAAAGGGATCTTGCAATGGGAAGGTTTAAAACAGGCACTAGAGAGAAATCTGAGCAGTTATTCAGGAGACAATACAGACTTTTTCCACTAGGTGGTGGAAATCTGCCACCATCCAGAGCTTTTAAAAAACAGGAAAAAACCCACATAATTATGAAGGGCAGGCTGAATTAAGATAGAAAATAGCTGTAATAACAGCTTACGATGTATCGATTAAAATGAGTTCTCTGCCTGTCGAAGAGACAATCATAGAAAATTATTCTTAATGCTATCCCTGCCACAAAGGCAAAAATGTCAGTTAGGGAGGTTTTCTGATGTTTTAGAAAAGGAAATGAAAGGATAATTTAATCTAAATGAATTCTCTCACCCTCTACAGAAGGACTGTCATCTGTAATTTCAGACCATAGGAACTCAGGAAACAAACCTCTCATGCATTTATTTATCTTCAACTGCCAAAATATATTTTTTAAATTAGTAATTTTAATTAACATGCTGCATAGATCTCCCACAGCCCAAGACTCGCTGCCATGTAAGCATTGTTTCTGAAGGTGTCCTCATGGTGGCAGCAAAATGATCAATTATTTAACAACAACAGATTTGAAAATGACACAATTTTCTGTTGTTCTTGGCATAATTTGTGGCTGGAACAGCAGAGACAAAGCACATGCTCTGGTGCTAACATCACAGAAGGAACAAGGATTTGCAAAGTCACTTGCTTCTTCTAATACAGCACCAACAGACAACCACTGCTGACTTTATTCCACCCTTCTTCCTTCAAAGCTACTCCCAAGCTATACTCGACATATGATTCATGTTTTAAGATGAAAGCAACTATCATGGACACATTTTTCAAAGATATTGAGGACCTACTCTTTTCACTGAAATTCATGGCTATTATCTCAGTAGCAATTCACACATCCCATAGAATGAAGTCATCAACACACCATTTTGAAAAAAAAAAAAAAAAAGAGATGGTGACATAACTGGTTTGAAGAAGCTGTCATTTAGATAGTGAGCTTGCCCCTCATTTATTGAACAGGATACAATAAATCGTGTTCTTGTTAATGTCATTCTGAGCATGCTGGATTCACTTTCTGATTCGTTTTATCAGACCCTGTATTGCAAACATCCAATCTCATAAATTATAACTAGTGTTTACATCTTATATCCTGGAAAAGTATCAGACCCTATGCAGCCCTAATATCCTTCCGCCCAGTGCTGTCATTATGGACCTTGAGTTCTGCTTATCACACAGAAATCTTTCTTCATTTATGCATAGACAGACCTCAGTCTTGCTGCTGAATTCCTTGATTTCTTCTTGGCATCTATCATAAAAGTGGCTCATAGTGGAGTTGAAAGGCTGAACTCTTCAGAGGACTGGGATGAGCCTTCAGTTAATGAGTTGCAGCTAATCAGTGCTCTTCTGGTCCTGTCAATGAGGGTCACACCAACTCTACTTCTTCATGTCATTGCCAGGGAATACGATCTTGCCATCTGATCTCTCTCCTTGGCCTGCCTGTCTGATCTCTGAGAAGCCTACAGGTTGCCTGGGTACCCCACCGATCTGCGCAATAGCTGTGATGCTTGCTCTTTCTGCCAAAGAGATCTTGCATTCCTAAGTACGATCAGCAAACTTCCCCTTGCCATCTTCAGAAATACCTGTCTCTGCACCGTTCCCCTTCTTATCTACCTCTCTCCTTTCCTCCCAGAGTCAGACAGTGATTTCTGACTGTGGTTATGCAGTGATGTCTGAAGCAGGGAGGCTGTGCAGAACTAGGCTAGCTTCATCCCCAGTAACCTTGTAGCCAGAGAGTGCCAACCCTGCTGTCCAGACAGGTATTTTTATTTGAGCACTATTATTGGCTGGATTCTTGGACTTAGTTGTGGCAGTATCAATCTTATTTCTGCTGCTTCTCTTCTACTTTTCCAGTCGGGGCCTGGATTTGGATCAATCTTAGGTAAATATCTTGACTAGTATATAGTATATAGTAATTAGACCTTTTCCCTAAATTACAGTATCTGTTAAATTTGTCATTTCCAGAACATCAAAGCATTTCTCCTCCTGCTCTCAGAGTCTTCTATACATGTATCACATTCAGTTAAAATTTACCTCCAACATTGCTGTTGATAGGATGAATAGCAACTGAAAATAGTCTAGTGACAAGCTTGCCTCTGCATCCCTGTACTTGGTACAATGGAATGGGAATGCTCTGTGTGACCTACTATACTAACGGGTCATTCTACCTCTGCTGTACCTCTGCCGTTAGAGATGTGTGCACAGGAAGCATCCACCAGCAAGTTGTGTCCTTCTTCATCCCATAAACCTCATGTTCATGCTGTGCAGCAGAGAGAGAACTGTGAAGTTCCTAGCTTGCTAAATAATTAAAAATATACATAACAAATGCTAGAAATAGCAGGGTGTTTATATATATATACATATATATAAACAAGTTTTTCTATACGAAGACCATTTTGTTGCCTTCATGATGCTTAGTGGATTATGAAATTAAGTTGTGCTATGTAGTTAATGTGGCCGGGTACTGTCAGGAGAATTTTGAAAAATAGATTCACAGCCAAGTGGAAAACAAAACAGAAAACATGTTAGCACCTTTCTAGAGAATGGCCATGAACTCCAACACTGGTAGTGGTAACCAGAAGAGGGCTTGTTCAATTCTTTTTACTTTAAGAGCCCTTCTCATCATCTGTCCTTTCCCTGCATAAAGTGATTGTGCCAGGAAACCTGGTTACACTTATCTCCAGCCTGATTGCCAAAAAATAATGGAGCATACAGTGATTATTCTGAAACTAGTGCAAAATACTCTTCCATGAATTAGCCCTTCGTGTACTTGGGTGACTACTGAAGTTGATATACTTTTTCTGGGTTTTTTTGAGATGAATATTTGGTTGCTGCTCATCTGAAACCTAACCAAACAAGTATGCTGGCTACATATACATTACAATGGGAAGTCCGGATCAGAACTGAAATGCAGTGCTATAGCGATGAGTGACAGAAAATCTCAAGTTAGCTAGCAATACATAGGCAGATATAGCCATAACTGGATTACTTTTATCCTATTAATTAAAAGTTTTGTTCTTTTTCCTAGGTGTTTTTTATGGACCACTGATAACCACAGCAAATCATATTGTGGTGGAATTGCTAATAAAGGAGGTGGTTATTCCCTTTTTGTTTGATTTCTGGAGTGTCATTCAAAAAGTTAAGTTGTTTGAAGAACTGAAGACAGCTTCTTTTTTTGTCCTGCCTAAATATAAGGAGTAGAAGCTCTGCATTCCACAGGTACTCTGTAATAATTTCCAGAAATCCATTATTCATTAAATGTTACACCTAATTTTAGGTATCTCATTTTGCAATGTTATCCTTCACCCTCAAAAACATAGTATCACTTACATAAAGGTTATTTTAGAGGCTTCTGTTACACAGAATCACATTAGCAATCCAAACCATTTCTTCTCTGTGCACAGACTTCCAGCCAGGACAATATTATTAAAATGCAGAAGTTACAGTACTTCTCTTCAACTTTATTTGCCTTCTAACAGTCCTGGTAAAGTACTGCTGCATTTGCAAATGCTTCCCATCATGAAAATGGAATATGTCAACACTAAATTGTCTTGACTCAGCTGGCTTGGGTACACTTGCAGCAACATCTATCTCAGATTGTAGTGCTCACCCAAGACAGTAAGTAGCACAGGGGCAAGCCTGTGCTGAATATTGTACTGTAACAAACAGCTACGTTTCTCTGAGGACCCACACTAGTTAGTTTTGAGTTAGGGTTCACACAGCTTTACAAATCAGGCATTTGGCCGTGGAAGAGACAAGCTTCAGAGTCTATGATACTAATTGCCACTATGTGATTATAATCTCAGGGTTCAGGGCAAACTCAGTTCCAAGTAATGCCATTATACCTACGCAGCTTACAGTTTCTTTTGTAAATCAGTGAGCATATGTGAAAACATTTGCAACCTTTATTATGTAACTTCTCTGGAAAGTCTAATGTAGGCTTACTCAGCACTTGTTAGATCACATCTAGATACCGCATCGAGTGTTGGGCCCCCCAATACAAGGACCCTGATAAAGTAGTGTGAGTTCAGCAGAAGGCCACCAGGACAGTCAGTGGCTGGAACACCTGCCCTGTGAGGGGAACCTGAGGGGGGCTCCTTCGGTCTGGAGGAGAGATGGCTTTGGGGGCACCTAACAGCATCCTGCCAGTACCTGTGGGGAAGGTATCAAGATGGAGCCAAACTCTTCAGAGCAGTGCATGGCAGGAGGATGAGAGACAAGGAACATAAATTGAAAGAAGAGAGGTTCTGACTGGATATAAGGTACGTTTTTTTCCCATGAGGACAGTCAGGCACTGGAACAGGCTATCTCAGCCTTGGAGCTTGTCAAGAATCGACTGGATAAATCCTTGAGCAACCTGGTCTGAGCTCTCAGGTGACCCTGCTTTGAGCAGAAGGTTGGACTATGGACCTCCTGAGGCCTCTTCCAATCTGAGTTATCCTATGATCTTGTTCGTTCACATTTACTGAAATTATTAATTCCTACATGTATCACAAGAGAGGTTTTCAGTGAAGTGGTCTTTAGTTTGATCCACCACTGAGAGGCAACGCCACTGCCCAATAACCCTGGTGGCCCAAGGTCAGTTTGCTAGGATGGAAGATTCCCAGGAGACTGTGGATCACAGTCTCATCACTGAATGCATCATGGCATTAGATGGTTTGTTGGAAAGTCTTCTTAGGTATTCCTCTAGCACACAGGACTGTAACATTGGAGCTGCTTCTCTGAAAAGAAGCACAGCAACAGCAATCTGAAGAAATTGTTTTAATTGTTTTTTATCCATTCTTGCTTGTCTGATGTGATTAGGTAGCTCCCAACGTAAAGTAGTTGCTCAAGCAATTGACTCCCAGGTGGTACATACCTTCCCTTTTCCTGTGTCTATTTTTAGTGTAAGCTCTTTGCAGTAGAGGCTATCTGTTATCTTCTGTTTGTATTTTGTCTAGAACAAAGCAAATTCAAATTCACTTGGTCTTAGGTATCATAATAAACCCAGCAAATGATATTCAAGTCAGGAGGATGTACAACACACCCATGTATTAGCGGTAACTGGATGCTGTTGCAATTCCCTTCGTGCAAGAAGGAGAAAGAGATCAAGGTAAGCAAGATGCCTGGAGGACAGATTACTTCATATATTAGAGTGCTATAAAGCCAGTCACCCAGGCTGGCTGCTTCAGACCTGTGATTTTTGTAATATATACCACTATAGCAAAAGAGGAGTTTCACCTCTGAGCTATGAACTGGGGAGACGATCAAAGGATAAGTAGAGAGTGAGAAGGAAACTTGATGGAGGAATAACTGTACTTTCCTAATTGCTATATTCTAAATGGCTATCCATGTTTGAAACAGAAAATGGTAACACCTATTCAAATAAAAGTATGAATGTGGAATGGAAGATAAAAGTATGAATGTGGAATGGAAGATAAAAGTATGAAATGGGTCAATAATAATAATAATGATACAATTATATCATTTGTGTGTGCACGTGTGTTTTCTGAGAGGCTGACAATGAAGAGCTGGCATATGCATGAGTGGAATTACTAGATATGTTTATGTGTCTGTGTAGAGCATTGTGATGCTTTGGGAGCTGCAGAAATAACATTTTAAAAGTATCTATTGTACTCGCACTGGCAGCTTTCACTCTAGCATTTTCTAATTTCTGAATACCTGAAATTGCAACCTGAATATTCTTTTGCTGTAGGCTTTTTTATATTACACACAGACATATGCATGCATATGGGCATACCCAAATGCACACATGCAAACTATATTAAATTCATACACATCTAAACACGTAAAATAATAAAATTTTTTTAAAAAAGTTATTACTCCTCCAAAATGCCTTTGATCTTACAGATACAGTTGCAAAAACAGATTAAAAAATCCAGAAGTGTAGGTTTGTACATAACATTTAATCTTAACGTACTTTTTCAGGAAAAGTGATCACATTTCATTTTTATTAAAAAATGCTTCTACCCAATGGGGGCAATTTTACACTAGTCTGAAAGATTGCTTGGTAAGCATGAGACAAATTCCAAGTGTTAACTGTTATGTCTGACACTGAATTTAATACACGATGGGAAACTGCAGATTGAACATGTTATAGGAAAAATTTTCTTGTATTTCAAGGTTCAGAATCCTATAAATCTCTTATCAGGCTTCCTAAATTAATGATTGCAAGAAATGGTTTTGCCTGCTCTTGTACTGAAAATAGCTCCTCTTCCAATTTCTATCAGTTTTCTTGCTACCATGAAGTCAATTTGAATAATCTTTTTTTTTTTTTTTTGCAATTTAATAGCCCTCCTGGTCTTAATCTCACCATGCAAATGAAGAGAAACACCTATACCCACGGACACTGAGGATGACTTTAACGTATTTACAGGTAAGTCATTGGATTTTCTGGCTTGTTCTATCAATTCTCAACCAAGACCAACAATAATTCGAAACTTTTTTATATAGATTGCTATCATGTGTAACATCACAGCCACCAACGATCATGCAAAGCCAGAACAGACGTGGCTACTGATATCAGTTGCTTAAATACTGAGTGCAAGATTGCATCAAGCCTTCTGTAGATTTACGTGGTGGTGAGAACTATTTTTGGTTTTGCTTCCTTACATCTGAGTTAGTAAAAACTTGTACTCATCTGAGCACATTGCTTCCTTCAGGTAATGGTTTTCCTTAATGGATACAACGGGAGTTTTGCCACTGACTTCAGAAATTTTCACCCAGTTATGTTTAGAACTAGGTCCAGATATACCCATGGAGGATCTGGGAAACTTGCCCAGTGACTGAAGCTGGATCTATTCTCCCTGTGGCTCCTGGGAATGTTTGTTCTGCCTGAAATACTGTATTCCCTAAATGGCACAGGAAAATGTCAGTTGAGGCAGTATACATAAAAAGCCTTGATTAGGAGCATGGACTTAGAGCTGGATTTTCTATATCCTGTTAGCAATGCTGATATAAACAATTGCTTGTTTTATATGTTCTTCTCAGTCTTATATCTCGAATTTGTATTTGAGTCGTGAAATATTCACTCTTGGTATGCAGTATCCAGCTTCAGCGAAAAGGACAGAGAACGTTCCTTTGTGCAGATTACAAGTAGCCCTGTGGAGGCAGCACTCACTCGTGTGTGGGCTTCAGACCCCATGAAGCCAAAGAGCTTAATTTGGATTTGTCTGCCCTGCTCCTCGTTCCCTGGGTGAGTGCACAGGTAGCTGCAGAGAGAGCCCTGCTGCCTTGGGGGCGGGTGGCCCGTTGAGTGGTCTGCCCAGTGTCACGGCTCCCCTGGTACCTGGAGCAGCAGCAGGGAGTAAAGTTTCTAGGCTTACCCCATAAACCTCTGGCCTCCGAACTGCTGAGGGAAGGTATGTGTAGTATTCTGGATCACTGTCCTTGGCCGACATTTACAGTTTCTTAAGATGCCCTATGGCATGAGGACTATAAAAAAAGAATGGTGTTAGAGGGAAAGGGAGAAAGAAAATGGGCCCGACAGAAAAGCTGAAATGAAGAATATGACTGTATTACTGGGACAGGCATGCGAAACAGAGGAACAGAGCAATTGTAGCGCAGTCCAAATTGTTTTATGCACTGTCCGCTCTCATCTGGGATATCAGCATCATTCACTCTTCAGAAGAAAACTGGGATAAGCAGGAGGTTTCATCATGTGAACAGACTTAAAACAAACTTTGCAGTACTTTCTCAGTGCACCCGCTCATCTATTAAAAATATTTTGCAAAACCTTCAAGTCCTGGAAGACCTCTAAGTCACTTTTGATGTGATTTTTGGGAAAGTTTTAATAATAAAAAATATTTTGATCGTATAAATAAAATTGTTCTTCAGACCTGAAGTTTGAACTTTTGCCCTTTTTCTGCTGTTTTGAAATCCAGAGACTGCTAAAAATGTATTAAAATGCTCAGTGCTGTGGAGAATATTTTAGCATCCTAAAATCTCACTTGGGAGTGTAGTTTCAGGCTTTCATTTTATTGATATTTTGCCAGAAATTATTTCATAAAGATTTTTAAAAGTTTGGAATATCCAGCTTTATATATGAATGTGAATGAGTGGTATATTGAAAGTCCTGGAAATTATATGAAGTACTGTTAGTCAAATTTAAAATAAAAAATTAAGGCAGGCTGAGACTGATTCTACTTTTTCAAATCTACTTTAACAAAATTGCTATTTTGGTATTATGGGATTTTTATACAAAACTGCATTATACTTTATTGGCTACAAATGATAAAGTGTATTTATATTAGAATAGGACGTTGAGTTAGTCACAGTATGTGAACTGTTACAAAAGAGAGAAAATGAGTACATTAAGGACAACTTAGCTGCAGGTTATTGCTTTACAGTGTTTTTCCATCTATGCCTTTTTATGTAGAAATAACTAAGGAGCTCGATCACTGTAAGCCTAGGAAAGCCTTTCAAATTTTAAACAACAGACAAATGAAAATAGCTGATTCAGTTTCACATTTTTATTATTTCTCCATGCCAACTATTTCTAAACTGTCAGTTTGAAGGGTCTGCAAATGTCATGCATATCCAACATCCTGAGCAACCTCAGTCTGGATGCAAATGGCACAGTTTAATGGAAATTCCATTTTTCATATCACTTCCTGCTTCCTAACAAATGTTATAAGGAAAAGCTGTCCTTTAATACCAGAGCTGCTTCCTTTTTGATGTATTCTCTGACTTCAGTGGCAATTAGATGGTAACTGTCCAGGCCAAATTTGTTCTTCCTCAAATACTTCCATTGAGTACAGTTTGTGCAGAGCAGCCATGGAGACGCCTGTTGAGTTCCCAAAGATATTGCTGGATGAAAGATGTTACATCCATGGAAACTCCCACTTCAGGAAGACAAAACAGACATCAACTACCAGTTAAGTGGGGTTCCCTAATGATGCGTGTCATTACAGTGACATAAAGCAACTGGAACGACCTGCTGTATCTTATTGAACGTAAAATAACGGGCTCTATTCACTTTACACCAGCAACATCCAGTGTAATTCCATTTTTATGGGCTGAATTACTGGAGTTGCTCTGAAACAGAAGTAACAGGCGTGAACTGATCATTGTGCTTTTAGTGTCTGTGGAAAGACTAAATTTGAACAGAAAAGCTACAGCCAAAAGAGATCACTGTCTATTAATAAGCAATGTTGTGTTTGTTTTCACTCTAGAAAATTTGGGAAGGGCTTAATTATGTGTAATATAAAATGAAACCTATTCTTCACTGCCCTCTGTAAGCTGTAGTCATTTGGCTGGTACAAAATGGATGTTGATTGTTGCCATTTAGAGTTGTTACCATTTTATGCTCACAGTGTGCAGGTCACCTTGGGAAATGCTGAGGTGGAAAGGGTAATGTAAGTAAAGTAAAATACGTATAAGCTAGGCAGAAGGGAAGGCCCTATAAGAAAGGAAACATCTTCATATTACATTATATGTGTTTGAGGTTCAGTTTTGCCATTCTTTCCCAGGAAAGCATCGGTTCAATCCCATTTTTGTAAGCAAGGAGAACAGAATACAACTCTTCATATTGTTTTCTAAATTTTATTGGACACTTAACCAGTAATCTTAGGAGCTGATCCATGGTCATTTCTCAGTGCCCTTTATATTCCTTTATTCAAAGGACAAGGATATTCAGGAAAATAAATAGAAATCTGATATTTTTCTGCTGGAGGTCTGCTGTGTTTAATCAGATTAGGAAATCCATTGAAATTCATGGCTGTCTTAGCAGATGCATAGATAACAGCTGCTGTCCCCCACACTTCACGGATCTGTGTGAGAAAAATATAAGTCTATTTAGTACCAAATAATGGTTATTATGCTGACATTTTTTCTATTTGGACTTACGTTCTGTTTCTACCAAAATCTTTCCGAGGCTGCAGAATTAGAAACTCTTTTTCCTACTTGTACGTAAACATTCATTTTCTATGGTTATATTTAATATGGTATGTTAATTTTAACAATAAAATTGTAGGAATGCTTGAGAAACTGGTGCTCTTTTTAATTTTCTCTGTTACTTATTTTCGTACATGAAGAATAGTTGTGGCTTCAAAGTATATCTATAAATCAGGCTAAATATTCCTGTGTTTGTAATTCTAGAGAACAAAGCATAATCACTAGTTTGTCTGTAATGAACAAATCTGCATGGGGTTAGAAGGAAACAGTTTTCAATACCCCAAAAAATCATTTTAATGGAAAAAAAAGGGGTATGTGTCAGTATATTGGGCTACTGGTATTATATTTTACAGATATTTTAAACTCCGATTATAGTATTAAATTCATATTCAAATCTTTTTTTTTCTTTCCTCTGAGTGTCAGCCTACAGAGGTCAAGCTACACTTTGGATAATACAGATCTAAATACTACATAAGAATACAAGAACTACATGAATAAGCAAGTACTAGTTAGAGAGAATCAGCATCAAGTGATGTCCAGGGCATGACCCAACAACAGCAGGTAAGTTAGATCCCCTCATCTCCATGGCTTGTGAAGGCTGTGCTAGAGCAGCCCAGGCTCAGCCTGATGCATACCTGAGTAGATGCAGCAGAGCAAAGTTGGATAGCAGAGCACTGTAGTCTTTCTCAGCCACAACTGTAAGTTTAAGTGTCCAATGACATGTATCTGGCATGTCACTGAACACAGAAAAACAGAAGCCTCTGGCAACATTATATTAAAGCAGCGCCTCAAGAATCTTTCCTCTTTTGCTCCCCCAGTTATGCTATAAAAGAAGTATCTACCATGTTGGAAAGGATGCAGTCCAGTTGTCCCAGCTCAGCTTCACAGGGTGGTGTAATGAAGTAAAACTGCATCCCCTCTTTGGCCAAATGCAGCACAGTTTCAGAAGTTCCTTCCTTTGCCGGGCCTTTTTGGATACTGATTTAAATAGTTCACAAATATCTTTTTAGCACCCTGCTTAAGACAAAAGCTATATGTCTGCTTGGCCACTTGCACTGCCCTTTAATCCAAGAACATGTAGAACAGTCTTCTACTAACTGAAACTCTTTTTGAGTTTTATCTTTACCTGGCTTTGTCCGAGTTGCTTGTGTCCTGGACACTGATACGAGAAGGCAGGGGAGGACAACAGTGATGGCTTATGGTTATTTAGTACCAAGCATGAGGCAAAGCTGGATGCTTCTGGTCCTTATCCAGAAGATGAGGATCCATACTGAAATGGGCAGTTCAGAAGGGAGAATCAGAAAGCAGCATTTGTCTTCAAATATCAGGAAGAGGCTGCAGACAGGAACGGCTGTCAGAGGAGCAATCTAATATTGAAGGAAGGTTCGTAAGACCAGGTGCTCCAGCACTGAAAACCAATCAATACCAGAATGAAAAGCTGAAGGTTATCTTAGCTTTTCTGTCCTGTTTTGTACATGGTTTTTTTGGTCTATCTTCACAAAATAAAATTAGATTTCAACAGCAATAGCAGCAGTTGCAGTTGCGGTCCCTGTAACTTTTCCTTTTTGCCCCTCAAATAGGACAACCACTGCCCTCTAAAAGGCAAGTAAAAAGAAAGCACATAATTAATGCTTAATACTTTTAGTTCCTAGTGCTTTCATTTCCCCCCTTCGCTGCTTGTGCCTTTGATAAAGAGAACAAAAGATTTTTAATGGTAGTCGACAGTAAGCAGGCTTCAGTACCAGAACTGACAGATTATATGCAACTATTGAATTTCATATTGTGACAGAGCTGTGTTAACAGTTTTAATTCTCAAAGTCTGTGCACTGCATCAAAATGAATCCAACAGCTCTAAAAGACAAAAATATTCTCTTCCAGTATTGAAGGGAATTTTGGTCTGTGGACTTCAGTAATATTCTGACTGTATCTATCTGACTATCACCAAACTTTTAAAGTGTTTTGCCACCTAATAGGCTCTGCAGTCTTGTGCTTCTATGCTCCCCACACACCCCACCACAACAGTAGTACTGTTACAGCCAGGAAGCCTAGGCATGTAAGATAGGCAAGGCTTGCAGGGAAAGGTGACATCTTCTGCCGAAAGACCGGATACAGCTGCAATAGCTGAGAGTGCCACAACTGAATCTAGAAAAGTCCGTGTGCTGATCTGAGGGAATTTCAACTGAGAGAGGTGACTTAACCTTTAAGAAAAACTGAATGCCCATCAACAGGCTTTAGAGTGATGCCCTCCTACACTTTTAACCTACACAGAGAAGAACTCCATCCTGGAGCTATGCGCTTAAGTTCTCTTCATGATATGGAGAAAAAGTCTAGGCAGATGTCCCACATCCCAAGAGTGTGTTCAACCCACTGAAGTATTGTATCTTTAACCTTGTATTGACTTGGCAGTTGTGGTCAAGAATGTTCACCAAGTCATCCCATGAACAGCATAGAAGAAATGCCTGGTCTCTGGGTCCCAAAAAGGTGGGAGCTTCTCAGCCCTATCAAAATTAAGACACATCTCAGCCTGCCCAGAAATAGGCATTAAAGTATCCAGGAGACATTATTGTAGAAAACCTTGTGCTTATAATCTTGTGGCTACTATGGCAACTTTGCAGCAACATTAAGAAGGGATCACACATCCTCCTGATCTTGAACCTTAACCATAAAGCAGTTTTGCTGTTTTTAAATATCTCTTTGCAAAATATCGAAATAAATAGAGAACAGTATTGTTCAAAGATTAATTTGCTGCTGAGATTGTTTATGCAAACTATATCTTCTGTTGAGTACTTTAATGTTTTAGTGAGTCATATTGCAATTACATGTTTCCCCTTAGTTAGATGACAGTAATTAGCTATGCTACAGGAAATTGCCTAAATGGAAAATTTTATGTAGGCTTCCTACAAATTTATAGAATATATCATGGAAATGGTTTTCCTATGCAGCTGAGAGATATAAGTCTTCTCCCTCACCCCAGTTTTACACTGTTTTAAATCTATTGACTTCAGGAGAGTTATGCATGATTTACCCAAAAATGGCTTTTCTCTCCAAATGAGAACAGAATCAGGTTCCTGATTCTGTATTGGAATTGGTAATGAGGCACCACGTTGCTTTCTTCGCTCTTTTAAAAAGATGTTAACACAATCGCTTGTGACTCAGTGGAATAAAAGCGTTAGCAAACACAGAGTCTGATCTACTATCTCTACCTGGGATCCTGGGATCTCATCTGTTTAGTCCATTGAGGATTATCTTGTGCGTTTACTTGTCCTAGACTTTTAGATACAGCTGTTTTAAAGTATTTTGCTTACATCTTAATTTTTATTTGTGGACACAAACATACAAATACACACACATACATTTCTAAACATACCCTTGAAAGAACAAGAGAAAACACACACATACAGTTCAGTATTGATAGAGCTGAAGAATTTATCCTGCTTTTGGAATACACAAACATTTAAAAAATCTTTAATAATATAACTTATTTAATTTTTCAACTAAGGTCTAGTCACAAGATTTGTGAATTCTGACTGTAAACTCTGGGTCTTTGTTACACTGCTTTTAATGCAGCACAAAAGCAGTCTTAATAGGTCCAGATTTAATTATATTTTAGTCAGGAAGCAACTGATAGATTTATTTCTAAATCCTGAAAGCATTGAAACTGTGGTAAAAAAATAAGGGCTACAGGTCTGGTAAGTCAATGTTGCATCTTGTTTTAAAAAAGGAAATGATTGAATTTCTGTTTTATGAAAAAGAAACCCATTAAGTACAGTGACCAGTGCATACATAGCACAAACACTATCGTGACCAGTATAATCAGTGGATGCAGAAAGGCTACAACACTCAATCTAACAGCTAATTAAAACTTCTGCAAAGGGAGTTCAAAATGGAGAGCTGGCTATAGGAAGTATAGGGTAATGACTTGAGCATCAGGTCAAAATCCAAAGGAGTCATGTCCTATTTTAATGAATAACGCTGTGGACTCTGGGGAGATCAGTGCAGAGAAAGCTAAAATACACTGATATAGGCTCTGTTTACCTTTTAACTATGCTACTTCTTTCTCATTCCTAATGCCTATCCATGCTACGTAACTGCAAGAGAGAAATTCCTTTTGTTTTCTTTCTAACCATTTTTTAGAATGCGCCATGGAAACTGCATTCTGAATCTCATCTGAGCATTAGCTTAGTGCTGCCTCGGCTGCTGATCTGGCCCCATGCTTGTGTGCGCTTAGTACATATATTTTAAAGTTATTGCTGTTTTATATTTTATCTTAGGTCAAAATTCTTACATTCTCTTAAAAAAATTGTTAGTTTGAAGAACATGGACTTATGCTAGTAGCAATCACATTTCAGCAACAGAAACTTTTCATTGTCTGAATGACAAAAAGGTCCCAAATGGTCAGAATAGTGAGGTTCCACTGTATATGATCATTTTAAGACACTTCCTGGGATTTCATTTTATTTAAAGCTAAGTATTGTTGTTCTTATTTTAATAAAGAGCTTCTAATGCTGATAATCTTCTAATGCAAAATCTAAATTTGCCACTATTAAAGTAGAAGATATTTTCTGTATGATGTATCTGTCTCTCAACAAGGATAGTGGTCCTTATAGCTTACTGTTTTCTGAAGAAGAAAAGACAACATGTAGATTACGGAGTGCAATATTTTAAGATTTTCAGCATTATCTTGTGCATACTGCTGAAAATAATGCAAACAATAAAGTTACCATTTTTATGATCCGCAGATGTGCTTTGAGCCTTGTTCAGTATATCTAACTTTACGAATTGCATTCCTTCTGCAATGCTTGTTATCTAAATGTTTTTCTGTGTTCACTACAAGGCCATAGGTTTTGATAAAGCTAACGCAAGTGTGAGAGCACAATTTCTAATTACTCTTTAGCACTGTGTCTTTTTACAGTGTCTTTTTACAGGTTACCATACAATTCATTAAAATGTTGATGTTTCTTGTTGTGGAATAAACAAACTTGTTCAGTGAGAGATAGCTCTAAATTCTGCCTGGATAGAGGCATGAGAAATAGCCAGACAGTCTTCATAAATACATATACCAGACCCTATCTGAAAGGAGACACATAGTCTACCTAGCATTGTGATCATTTCTTACTGGGCCCCATAAATACGTATATTTAAAGAGACTCTATTTCTATGTGCTGCTTAAAATGATTTTCTGGGTTGCTGTTGTTTACACACAATGTTATCTGTGGATCTGCCTATATTTTAATTAATTTTGAGGCACTAACAATATTAAACTTTGTGCATTTAACAGCAGAGAGTCTAAAAGGAGAAAAGCAACATTTTTTAAATGATGAAATTATGTTATTTGTAGACTACTCATGAAAGAGCATATAGAGCTCTAAATGTCTGGTTTGCTGGCTGCAAATCATCCATCTATTTTTATGTTGTGCAGCCCAAGTATGATATTGCAGCTTGGCAAGAGATTAAATGATTTATGAGAAGAAAATGATTCAATGAAAGCAGACCTGTAAACATAACCCCTCTGCTGAAAACAATAATGATACTGATCAGTGAATTGCAGCAGAAATTGTGAGTATACTGAAAAGATAAAGTGCTTTTTTCTCTTGGGAGAATAGGTTTCTTAAAATAACAGTGACTGTTCCAACAGGGGATAGCGGGTGTAGAATTGCCCTGTTTAGATGTTAGCTAGGCCTGAGTGTTACTCATCTCATATCACGTATTGTTGCAATAATGGGAGGGAGAGATTATGCGGGAGAAAGAAAGAAACCTTTATGTGGCTTTTTTTTGTATTAAGTGGCATCTGTTTGAACAAATCATGATTTTGGAATACTATAATTAACAATGATGGAAAGATACTGATGTGCCAAATTAAGCAGAGTTGGTAGCAGTGCCAGTGAATATAACTATATGATACTTTGAAGGTTAAGATCCAAACTTTGTTTCCTGTGGTTTTGCCAAACTTTAAACGCTGTGCTGAAAATTTTCCTGCTGGCTGCCTGATTCACACAGGATTTTCCCTTTCCCTGCTCCACCCCCTTTTCTTTAAAGTTTCAGCTGTTTCTGAGAATGAGACCAAAGGAAAAGATGTTGTTCTGCTAAGTTAAAAAGAATTTCGGCAAACTTTTCTTCTGACCAGGTCTTGCATCCCTAAGTTTTCAGTAGGGCTTGGAATTGGACAGGAAGCAGTATTTGTGGCCAGAATGGCCTTATGCAGAGCAATGCCACTCCAGATTGATTGTATTTCTGAAAGGTCTCAGTTTGTACATGCTTGGCAGAAACCTGCAGAGCCAAAAGATTTCAGTAGAACAGTCTGCACAAATCCTGCCTGATCAGAGCCCATAAGCACCTGAATTTACCTGTAAGTTTCTCTTGTTCCTGTGCTACTGCACATTTTCTGCCTGGGAGAACTGGGACCCACCTCCTGCCTATACTACACAAGATACACAGGCCTGATTCCTATGGGAGATGTGGAGTTGCATGGTCCAGTCTCTGCCCTCAAACCTGTTTGCATGTTTTTACAGACAACTCGTGGCAGAAACATCCCCAGGAACCTGGTCCTCCTTGCTGTGCTCCAGAACTGGCTACCCACCAGGAGAGCGCTCTAAAAATTTGATGTGATGTTGCATTACTGCTCCATGTCCCACTGTCGTGGTTTAACCCCAGTCAGCAACTAAGCACCACGCAGCCTCTTCCCCCTTCCTCCTCCCAGTGGGGTGAGGAGGAGGAAAGGAAAAAAAAGTAAAACTCATGGGTTGAGATAAGAACAGTTTAATAACTAAAGTAAAATATAATACTAACAATAGTAATAATGAAATATAATAATAATAGTAGTAGCGAAAAGGAATATAACAAAAAAAGGAAGAGGGGGGAAGGAAAAAAACCCAGTGATGCACAATGCAATTGCTCACCACCCGCTGACTGATGCCCAGTTAGTTCCCGAGCCGCGATCCGTGCCTCCCGGCCAACTCCCCCCAGTTTATATACTGGGCATGACGTTCCATGGTATGGAATACCCCTTTGGCTAGTTCAGGTCAGCTGCCCCGGCTCTGCTCCCTCCCAGCTTCTTGCACACCTGCTTGCTGGCAGAGCATGGGAAACTGGAAAGTCCTTGGCTTAAGATAAGCGCTACTTAGCAACAACTAAAACATCAGCGTGTTATCAACATCATTCTCACACTAAATCCAAAACCCAGCACTGTACCAGCTACTAAGAAGAGAGTTAACTCTGTCCCAGCTGAAACCAGGACACCCACCAGTAATGACAGGCAGTGTGAGGGAGGAAGAGGAGATGACTTAGGTCTATACCTTCCGTTCCTGTCCTGCTGCTAAGTCCCTGTGGCCCCAGTATTGGGAGTGCGGAGGAGGGCGTCAGCTCCGCAAGACAAGAAGAGGGCAGTGAAGTGGGTAAAGAGAGGCAGTATTTTTAGTCCAGGGAAGTGTGAATGTGATGGACCAGGCAGGAACACAGTAAAGGAGAAGGCAGAAGTAGTGGTGCTGCTTGTCAAAAAAGGGCTGGGAGCCCAAGAGCTATAGTATCATGTTTCCTCTTGATCACGCTCCTTCTGGTCCCACAGATTTTGAACAGCTTTTATGTGAGGTCAAACTTCAGCAGGGCTGGAGTGAGCAGGGAGGCTGAGAAAGACTGTGCGAGAGCAAGAGGCTCCAGCACGTGTCTCAACTGTGTCCTATTTCCTTTCACTCTAAGAGGCAGAATAGCGCCACAGAACTTTTGGCAAATGATTTAGTCATGTCTGCATTCAGGGCAGTGCATGCGTTTCATGTCTGAGAGTGAGGAGCCGGTTGGAGGATAATTCCAGGAGCTAGTTTCTCCTCTCATGGGAAGCAGCAACTCTGGGACAGACAGTACGAGACAGAGGGCAGGGGAGAGTTATCCTACGAGCAAGATCCCAAGCAGGTAAAGGAGGTGAAGTGGGAGGCAGAAGAATAGCAAGAAGTGTACCAGGAGCTGTGCCAGCTGAACTTCTCTGCCGTAGCTAAAGGGCACGTGATAGTGCAGATATACAAAGGGACTGAAATTAAAACAACTTGAATTCTGCTTGTCATACTATTAATTATTTGACTTCCTGGGTGCTTGATAGTGAAACACTATTGTTCTCTTGACATGACTTCTTACATGCAAAATATCTGGAGAGTGAAATCTCAGACTCACTGATACCAATATAAATTTTGGCACTGACTCCATTTGGATTAAGATTTAACCCATAACGTAATGAACGGGGAAACATATAACCATGGAGAATTATGTTTTGTGATTTATCTAACTAGTGTGTGAGATATAAGAATGAACTGAAAGACTGAAACAAGAGAAAAGCTGAGATGGAAATAATAAAAAATATGGGACCAGACGTATCTGAAACTAGATGGTGCTGTCAGATGACGGAACTGTTGAGGTTATAGACCGAGTATAAGATTCTTGTGCGGTGTGATCACCTAGCCCAGATGTCTGAAGGGCAGCCAGACAGATCGTCTTCTGTTAAGCAACTCCATGCACCAGATGCAGTCAGCAATCGAGCCTGTGATCAACGATCAGTGTATGGCATATGGGGTCATGACTGTGAGAGGCTGTGGTGGTGTACCGAAACTAATGTGGTGTCATCCGCTGGAACACACAGTGATATAAATCATAGGAAAAGACATTTCCCACATGTCGCCTTGTGCCATGGTTGCTCCCTGCTATGCTACCCCACACGTGGCCCCAAGTGCACACCAGTGTAAATGCGTGTGCTTGTTGTGTGTTGGATGTATGTTGTTTCTCGCCCACTGAAAAAAAAAAAAAATCTAAGAGCTTGATATCTTCCTTGTACTGTTACAACTGTTAGGTTTCCAACATCCTGTATTCACAGACCTCTGACTCCCTGATGCAGCTTTCCATGCTAAAGAAATGAGGGACCTTCAGCATCCCAAAGCATTCCAGCATTGACTCCTCTGGAGTTTACCTCTTGCTTTGAAACAGTTCATCAAAGTTTTAGCTAAGATAAAAAGACATACATGAGCATCTCTGAACAACTTCTGTTTCAAACACTTATGTTTGAGTCTATGTTAACTTGTAAGAAAGAGCTAGATTAATCGAAACACCAGCCCCTCCTCTAATAAAATTATAGTGGGGAAATTTGCTGAAAAAGTTGACTTATTTTGTTTTCTTTTATTTCACGACATAAAAATAGAAAAATCCTTATGATAGTAGAACGGCCTGAGTTCCATATGAAGAGTATTTAGCTCACTCAGGTGCAATGAAGTGACTATCACATCTCACCAGGAACTAATATGGCCAAAGTCTGTTCCAAGATAAAACATGAATGCCTAATTTCATTTACATGAGTTTTATCCTACTGTAACTGCTGTGCTGAGGAAAATAGCACTGCAAGTTTAGTTTCTGGATTAACTTCAAAAGTAAGTCAAACTGAGTACAGAAGGACTCTACAATGCCATGGTATGAATTGTCTGTTGCATCTTTCTTTTCCTGTGTTCAGTTCTCTAATTCGTCTCTACCCACTTTCATATCAAGATACAGTTCTGAATATAAGAAGCTAAGTTTACGTCAGTTTTTCCAGTTTGGTTTTGTGTTTGTATTTTTGATGAAGTCTCCATTTGTTTCTTTCATTTATACGTCATTTGTTCATTCTTTCATTCATTTTTCCACTGCAAAGATAGCTCCACCTGAAAAGTACAGACATTTGGTAGTAATCTGTTTTTGTAGTAATTTATAAAATGTAAGCCTCTTTTGTACTTTGTGGTTTTGTACAACTAACATTTTTGCGGATACAATTCTTTCTGATTTAACATCTATTACAAAATTGTGGCTGATTTCTTGGAGTTTTCCCATCCTGAAATTCTTGTGTGTGTGTGAGAGAGAGAGATAGCATGCATGTACTAGCATTGCATGTTACAGGTGTGTATAAATAGAATTACTTAACCCTAACCGTGGCACTCTGGTTCCACGGCTGTGAAAGTTAGAAGCCCACAACTTGGGCTGCCCTCCAGCCCCCAAGGACACTCTTCACCCCATGGGTATGTGTGTGACACCAGTGGAACTAATGGCATTACATTAGGAAAATATGGACTGGTGTGAGAATGATTCAAGACTCATGATTACTGTGTGCCTCTTAGCAAGGTAGGAATTTATGTGTAATTATAGACCGAATAATTCCACCATGGTTCTTCTAAACATACTGGCAAAACATTCATGAGAATGGTCCTTCGGAAGAATCATGCAAGCATTGCATGGTTAGTATTTCTGCAGTGGTCCCCCCAGGCCCTCAGGTCATTTGCTTTAACTACTTTGGAGGCTATCTGGGAGCTGCTCCAAATAAGAAGATTGCAAAAATAAAGATTAAACTGAGGTTTTCTGAGGAAAAAAAAAAGGAATTAGCATAGAGAATTTGGGATCACTCCTGTTCAACATTTAAACATTTAGAAAATTAGTTTATACACAGTAAAGGACAACAATTATTTTTGTTAATGACAAAGCCATAATGCCAGAAGTAATATATTATTTGGTTTTCTAGTGGTTCATCTTAAATTGGAAGTCAGTGATAAAAACTGGGACCATACTAAAACAGACTGTTGGTAAAAACAGTGTTTTGGATTATAAATGCTTAGGAATTAGATATTAGAATGCTGAATATTTATTGCTACTGCTGCTGATGGCTGAATACTTATTTTTCTTTTTGTGTACCAGAACAAAAAAAGACAACTGTTTTCAGAGAATGCATCTTCTCCTGTGATTTATACCTCCAGGGATTAAAACTGCATGGAGATCACAGTCCCCAGGTGGACAGACTGATCTTCTGTAGAGGCATGTGATAGACTTTCTACCCTTTTCCCAGCATTACCTCCATAAGATAAGACTTGTGCATTGATCTTTTTACTTACATAGATATTTTTCAAAATTTATGTATGCTATAAACAAGCAAAGACATTCCATGCAGTATGTTGGAATGGAAATGATTTTGCATCTTTACGCTTGTCAACACTGAATTGAGAATTATGACTTGGCTAACACATATTTGTTTTGTGGTATTTTATTGTATGTACTTACCTTCTGAGGGAGAGGTTGGTCATCAGGAATGGAAGTCTCCCTACTTCAAAATTTTAATGGAACAGAAGGCAAGAGAGGAGAGGAGAGGAGAGGAGAGGAGAGGAGAGGAGAGGAGAGGAGAGGAGAGGAGAGGAGAGGAGAGGAGAGGAGAGGAGAGGAGAGGAGAGGAGAGGAGAGGAGAGGAGAGGAGAGGAGAGGAGAGGAGAGGAGAGGAGAGGAGAGGAGAAGAAAAGGGGCAGTTCTAAAAGAAAATTGCTGTGCATCATTGCAGAATTTCCTCTAAGAGACTAAATGCTTTCTGAGAAAGTCTTTAAAATGCTAAAGATAATCTTCCTTAGGTGGACATTAAATCTTCAAGAAGTTTTCTGACTACTTAAATTTTTTAGAGGCAATTTTCAGTTTGAGTCTTGTTAATCTAGGTGGCAATAGAGATGACCAAAAATGACCAAGCAGGGGTTCTCAAAATTTCAAGGTGAAGATTGATTTGAAGAGAGACAATCTTGTGATACGATGTCCTTGGGGGAATCATAGTAGATAAGTGTCATGAAGGAAGAATGTTGTCTATGACTAAATATTTACCTGCAGATGGCACCTGGAAGCAAGGAAGAATTAACATTTAGGACTATGAGTGCCCTTATGAGCTCATGGCCAATCAAAGTTTGAAATTTTTCTGTAGTGCGTTGAGATGATTGCAGTCTGAAATGATAGATAACCAAACTCATAAAAAATAGACAAGTGGATCATTACACTTGACCTGAACTTTGAGTATTTAATGCTTTGGAATCTAATCTAGAAGTAATCTAATCTGATCTACATCTAATTAGATACCAATGCTTTGGAAAGATGAGAACCTTTTACAATTTAACATTATGAAATTCTATCAATTTGAAATTTGACATATGGCTTGCCCATCTTACACTCTTCAAGAAGAAAAAAAATCTCCAATACTAGAAATTGACCTGAAGGGAAAGAGTGGGAGATAATTGCTGTCCTGATGTTTCTTAATGACTTTTTGACTGGAATGCAATCCCAACATGTATGTTTGCTTTCCCAGCTGTCTAATCAATACTTTTCTACATTTTCTCCTAGTTTCATTAGCTAATTGTGCTGAACTATTTTCAGACTCTAGTAACCACTGCAGTATGTGTGGCTGAAACAGTTATTCTTCCATTTTTCATTAGAGAAGATAGCCAGTACTGAAAGTGGGTGGTTAATGTTTTCTTTATAAGGCATTATATAATATTATACTAATGTTGCTGTTCATCATTTTACCTATTACCTGTTTTCGACCAGGACAGAGCTGGGAAACAGATGGATGCAGTTCAATACTCTAGACTGAGGCAACGGTACGAGGTTGAGGAAACCTTCTGGAAGGCATGGAAGATAATACATCTGCATTTTAAAGATGTGTGACTGCCAGCTGTGATTAAAATTCAAATTTATGGAGAATTGCATATTGCTTGCTGCTTTTAGCTAAGCATGGCAGGTTTTATGCAGGATTTTTCTGTTTCTGCTGCCCAGTAAGATATGAATATTTGTTTTGGAGGAGGACGTTGGTGCCTGACTCTAACATTAGATACTGGTATGTGATGCATTGTTTACTCTGTTGTCTTGAAAAAGAAAGTGACGCTGTGGAGAAATGAGCAGCCTACTTTTTTCCAAGAGCATACAACAAAAGTACTTCACAATGCATAATGTCCATTTATTTCCACACGCAGTTTGAGACATTGGCTTTGATCTAAAAAATTCCTGAGTCAGCTTGGGACTTTTCTCTGTGTCCTTATGCAACTACTGGAATGGCTGGGACAGCGAGAGCACTGCAAGTGTAACTGTGGTTGTTTGAAAACACAGAGAGGTGCCAGCTGAGAGTTTTCTGCAAAGGGCTCTCAAATTTGTAACCTGATTCTTTCCCTCATTAATAGGGCTCCATTTAGGGGTGCAAAATACCAACATCCAGTGACAATTAATGGTGGAGAGAAAGGTCTATTCGTTCAGCACTAGGCTTTTGCTACTTGGTAATGGGATGAGGGATAAATGTTTTCCCTATCCTTTGATGCGATTCCTTTGTTACAAGGCAAGGGAGCCTAGAACCTACAACAGTACCTCTTATATCCTCTAATTCTGAGTAAAGAAAGTGTGTTCAGAGCAGCTGTGTGGAAACACGAGGTCTCTGGACAGAAGGCTTTTGCCTCTGGCAGCATTTCCAAGGTCTATGCGGATAATGGCAATTTAAAAACTCTTCTGCAATATTTTTTGAAAGGAAAGTGAAGGAATTAAAAGTTTATTGTGTATTGTTGGATGAGAGCTGTGAGAGCATTTCCCTGCTCTTGCAGTTATAAATCATACAGAAAATAGGCTAGACATCATGTTCACCACACCCCAGACCAGACTTCTATAAATCAGTGGTATATGTTATGCAAATCTATTTTGAAAGCTGACAAGGAAGCATACAATATCACATCATGTAGGGGTGGAAGGTGTTTATATTTTTTAAAGCAAAAGCATATAATACCTAATATTGGATTGCACAGTGCCACATCTCTCAAAATGATGTAAGTACTATTTTCCAATTTTTTAAATTAACTGTCTACTCTCCCTAATATGAATTGTAATTCTTTAGTCCATTTTATATGACAGAACCAGTTTTCAATTGATTAAGATTTAATAGGAGAACATGCTGATCCGTAGAAAGGAACACAAAGCCCTATTATGCTGTTTTTCAGGCAGAATATGAATTAGCTTATTTTTTTTCTGGTAGATTCTATGTTCTCTGGATTCTGTGTCCGAGGCCAGATTATCTTAATTCTTCTGGGGGAAGAAGAGGGAGGATGCTGCACACAGCCAATCAGAGATGCTCAAATTTTAGCTGAACTGTAGGATCAACTGTAGGACTCAAAATATTTGATTTCGTAAGTAAAAGAATTCTATAATTTTTAGAATGATTTTGTAATTTTAAAAAATAACTTACATAATAACTCTTGGTTTCATAAACTTACGCTTGGCTTTTGTGGTAAAATTTTTTATGACCGCATGTCTTTGTAGCACAAACTGCTAGATCAGAGAGAGGACTTAGGGGCTGGAAGTGAGGCTCAGGAAGAATTTAGGCACCTAAGCGCAAGGCTGTGTTTCTGGAAGAGGATGCCTGCACCTGGGACTGCTGCATGCCTGCAGAGGTGTTCAGAACCACCCAGGTGTTGTAGCTCTGTGCATGACTCTGGCCTCAGCCCAACCAGAACCCAGAAATTAAACTCTCCTCTGCCTCCGTTCCCAAGAGGGGCTGATTCCAGAAGGCTTTGTAATAAAGCACTTAATGCACATGAAGGTGAGAATTACTGTATTTTGAAGCACAGGTGAAGTGTATTTAGCAGCTGAGACCCATTCCATGTCTCCCTCCAAGCTGAGGCATGAGAAATGTTACAACTTTATCTCCCATCTCCAAAAAAAAGTGCAGTCACCTGCAGGCTATTGCACATGGCTCTCTTTGATTTTGTTCACTGAAACTCTGCTGTCATCTAGAGAAGAATTCAAAACTCCCCAAGTGATCAAGCAAGTGCAACTGTAGGAAAGGCTCTCAAGTTAAGGGACCTTCTCCAGACAGATGATATTCCAAATTCTTTGTCTCTGCACCTAGGGTTCTTTGCTTATATCTAATCACTGTGTAATATAAAATACATAAAAGCTTTAGCTGCAATGAGCACAGACGTGAGCTTTCCTTCTAAAATGGCTTTGCTAACCATCAGTTAGAGAGTCACGCTCATCCCATCTCCTCCAGTTCTGGTTTCATGAATTTGCTGTGCATTTACACTGATTCAAGAGGAATGATGGATGGTGAAAAGAGCACCTCTACCACTTCCCATGTGGCTTGCTGGATACATAGGCTTTAGTGCCCATATCCTCTTTCTGAATTTACCTGAAATGTCACCAGAGAATTTTAATGAAAAATATACTTACAGATTCATCAACTGTCAGCAATTTAGAATTGGAGCAATCAAAATTCTCTCCTGTTTATATAAGGTAACTGATTTTTTCCCCTAAGCTTCTGTTCTTGGGGAAAAAAAAATAAAAAAAATCTGATGTTCCTTCCCCTTACTTGGAAATGAGAGTTTTGAATACTCATTCCATTTAAGCCATGTCTTTGCTTAGGTACTGGGAGCACTGATCACAGAATATTGCAAAAAGCATAAAACATCTGGACTTGCTTGTTTCCCTTTGTTCTCTGTGGGAACAATATGAATGGACTACAGAAAGGATAATTCAAAGGACCTAGCAATAGTTTTTTTCAGTATCCTGAAGTATAGTTCAGGTCTCAGAGTCTCTGTTAACCATGCTATAACTTTTTTTTAACTTAATCACCTCTTCAGTCACAGAAGCATAAAATGGACTGTCATTACTGGCTACCATTTTTGCTCCAAGGCAAATTGCTTCCATGTTTTATAGCAACCTGTTTCTGTGTTCTCAAGATCTACATTACAATTTTGGGGGAAGGTGACTCTCCTACAGATCCTGTCTTTGGTATAGGCAAAAGGATTTTAATCTTTAAAGGCAGCTGCTGTACACAACTGCTCACTTTTTATTAACTCTATTTGAACTACCTCTTTTGTGGGTAATTCTAGCACCTATGGGCAGGAAAATTACAGCTAAGATGAAGGTTATTTTTCATACAATGGCATTTTGTTATGAGTTAGACTTTCATGTATTCTATAGCGTGAGTTTGAAGAGACTCGTATTTTCCCTTTTCAGTGGTATTATTCTGAACCTAGATGGGCTAATAGTTTCGAACTGGCTTGTTGTGTATTATAGTTGCTAGTCTGGCCAACTGAAGAAAATGTGATTTTTCATGTGCTTATGATTAGGGCCTGAAAGGTTAGGCACTGCGAACTGTAAGCTGTAGATGCTGGTCTCCTGTTCTGCTCTGAATAGGGCCTGATAGAGAGGGTACTATTTTAGAAAATGGAAGATGTGGTCTGAACCTCTTCATGCTCAAAAGGGATTTCCATATTGGTCTCCCACATCATACTACAGGCCTGCTTTCACTAATAAATATCTCTCACTGTGATTTAAAAAAAAAATAATAAGCCCTGCTCAGTTCTTGGTAATAGCATTTGTGAGTGCCAGCTCTTAGAGAATGCTTTAGCCTCTGCTTCCTATACAGATGAAAGCTAGTTCAGGAACATCAACTCTGCAGAGGTAATAGGATTTTGGATTTCCTAATCTGCATTTAGTCTTTCCTGTTACTGTTAGATACTCTGTTGCTTCCAAAGTGGTATTACAGTACATACCTACCTATTACAGTAGGTATTCAGCTAAACTGAACCAGATGCTGCAAAAACTGGACAGCTCTGTTTTCCCACCTCTGCTCCCTTCTTTAATCCATGTGCTCCAGTTGCCTCTCTTGTGTTGGCACTGGTGCGTATCTGGTCGTGCAGGGAAATGGTTCCAATTTTCCGGCAAGCTGGCTCCATGAACTGCCTTACCATGGTGTCAGATAAATGGCAGCTTTGGGGCAAGTGAGATGCTTGACTGCTCAGTCTGGTAAAGGCAGTGGGACTGCCCCATTTGGCAGCAGGTAGACATTAGATGACTTAGATATATTCCCAAACTGCCTTTTTCTGCATATGGGGTTTTGAATTATGTTTCTGCCGTGCCAAACTCTGATTTTAACTATCCAGTTGCTGGAGACAACTGCAGCAGTCATATATTTAATGAGAAAGTGCAGAACTTCTTGCATTATCCAGATAACTTACACAGGACGGTTAGCTGTGAACCATCACTGACACACCTGAATGTGTCGTAGTCTCTGCAGTAGCTCTGATGCGCCCAGGATATAGCACATTTACAGAGATTAAATATGTACAAGGGCAAGAGACCCAACGTATTCATGAGTTGCCAGAACTAATGAATGTGTGAACAGTGAATGAATAGCAATCATTTCTCTGATATGACTTGTTTTGTTTTTTTTTTTAATGTGGCAGCTCTTTGTTGTAGGAGTGTGCAGCTGCACTCAGAAAACCCATGGCAGCCTGATGCTTAAGCATACAACACTTATGTGAAGCAGGAGAAAATAACTTAGAAAAAAAAATGGAAAAATGGTATTTCTTTATATCCTTCTAACCTCTTGGCATCCTCACTGTAGAGAAATTTTGAGCTTTTTGCTCCTTTTTAAAATACAACAAAAAGAATAATTTTGAGGTATTTATGATTAAGCAAATGTAATTCACTGTAACACTCTAAAATAAACTTTCAAATATAGTCTATGATGTTCTTTAAATTATCCAGATGTTTAAATTATCTGTTATGTGTCTTCATGCTAAGATGTGCTCTTTATTTTTTTTTAATGAAAGCCAGATGCCAGGAATCACAAAGCCGCATGGCTAACACTGAACAACTGTATTTTCCAAGGAATGGGGCCATGCTTATAAATAGATTTAACTTTTAAAACAGGTTTGGGAAGAAATTAAAATCCTGCTATGAAAAGACTGGGATAAATGTCATATTTGTTTAATTCACGTGATTTACCTGGTTTCTTCCTAAGGAAGGTAACATGGCCAACTGATCAACATGTTTACGACATTCTTGGTGCGACAATTATTAGTCTTGTGCTGTTCTTTCATTTTTCTTAAGACAGGGCAGTGCCAGTTTGAAACAGGCACAGATCACAGCAATGCTTACGGCTGTTCAGAAGGGCAACCTTATTCAAGCCCAAATTTTTAACCCGACTTCAGAAGGCAGCCATGCAGGAGGAAAGAACTCTGATTTCCTCCAATACCAGCTGATACCAACCGACACCCAGTGGACGGGCCACAGGGAAATTAATTTGCTCCCGGCTTCTGCCTGATGCTGCTTCTGTGCCACCCCCATTTATCTCCTACCTTAGGTCTAGGATTACTCCCTCAGTGGTCACTTCTATCGCCGTTCTCTGAAGGTCTCACAAAAACCTACATGCGTCGGCCATGAGACTGGATGTGTTGAAAAAACGATGGTATTTTGCAAAGAAAGTATCACAATAATGTCTTTTTACATCAGATACCATTTTTAGAATCATTAAATGACAGCGGATAATTTTTAAGGCCTAGAACATTTATGATATTTTCAGTTACACAAGTAAATCATTGACACGTTTGTTGATTTAATGTCCAAATAGGACTAACTTTATTTTAACACTTTATTTCAGTATTACAGCAGTAATAATATATTAACTTATTAAAACACAAGTATTAAAGCATAAAAAGGGAATAATAGTAACAGGTAAAGAAGATTGTTTAAAATTTTCTATTTCTTCTTCACACAATGAGAGACAAGCAGATATGAAGCAGTTAAGACAGAATATTTCTACCTATTTCTCACATACCGGAGCACACTGGAGGCCCCGCAGGCCACCCCCACCCCTCTGCCACGGCAAGGGAGGTCACTGCCACGGCGCCCATGGGGAGGCAGCGGGTGGGCAGCAGCGTCGCCCTACCCCGCCCGCCATGGCCGCCCCGCCTGCCATGGCTGCCCCGCCGCCGCCACGAGCGCAGGCCGCGGCCGGCATGCTGGAGGGCGGTAACTCCACCTGCCGCCAGGGGCGCCCTCTGGGGCCGGGAGGCGGCGCCCCGGGTGGGGTTTCGCCACCTGCCGCCATGTCTTTCCGCGGGTGGAGCCCAGGCCCGCGCCATCCGCTGTGGTGTTTTGCTGCCTCTGGCTCCAGAGAGGAACATCTTTGCAGGCCAGTGGCAATTCAAAGCGCATAATTAATCCTCCCCTTTTTTGGCCATTTATGTGTGACTTTCAGGCTGCTGGGGATTGCACTGCTCCTGTGGAGGCTGTGGGAGGCATTTCTCCACAGCTGTGAGTGGGATAGTGGCTACTCGCAGTTGTAACCCGCAAGTGGTTTAATAGAGGACAAGTGGGAGACCAGAGCTCCTTGCTTCAGCCTCTGGTACCATGTGCTTGCACGAAAACAGTGGCTTTTGCTGTATAAAATCTGGAAGCTCCTCTGTGTGATGTTCCCCAAATGCTCCCCTCCTCAGAAACAAATGAAAAGTACCCAATAACTTTAAAGTAATCACCGAGGACTCCAAAACCCATGAGGTGGGAAAAAATCTTGACTGCTTTGTGAAGTCTGGCAGTCTTAAATTATATGTTGTCAGAGGAGGGAAGCTGGCTTGTGATTCTGGAGTCTGAATGGAAAAATACTGAACAAATGGTATTTCGTAAATACACGGTCCTGGAGAGCTGCTAGGAAATTTGGGAGGACGTGTGGTGGGGTCAGCAGGAGAAAAGGAGGAGGACTTCAGTCTGACTGATGAATGTCAATTCAGGGCAATACATTCAGCACCGCTGGCAATGTTATTGTCCTCAAAGTTGGTATAAATGGGCAGGACACCCCTCCTGTGTGCAAGAGAAAATTCTTACGAAAGGCCTGGCTATAAATTTAAAAAGCATGAAGACTAATTTTCATATTACTTCTCAGATTTCCCTCCAAGTCTTCACCTTTCTTCTTCCCATATCTTTTAAAAGGTGTTAATGTCTGGTTGCATTGCAATCAATAGCCAAGCTCCAGCTATTGGTCCTCCTGTTCATGAAGGAATTAGTTGTATTTATTATTTTTCATTTTACTGCAAGTCTAAAGCATGGAACTTTCAGAGCTCCTGCCTCTGCTGCAGTTCCCACCAGCACATTTTGCAATTGCTACAGTGTTGGTGCTTGCAGGGATTTTCGGCTCCAGGACAAAATCTTCAGGTAACCTGTCCTGCAGTATGTTATCTGGATTTTCCAGATTTCCTGCTTCCAGAGGAGGTGGTTAAATGAAATACTTTGTGCTGAACAACCTGATGTTTTCTGATTAAACTTTTTTTGGTAATATAATTTCTGATCATCTGCACTCCTGTTTACCTAAGCAGTTCTGTTTGCAGCTTATGTGTGATTTGATGTCGGAATTCAAAATACCGATTTTTTTTTTTTTTACAAACCTGAAATAAATAATTTTTTGTGGCTTAGTATGGTGATAAGTTTGCAGCATTTAAAATTAACTTGTCAGCTTTATGAAACACCTCCTTTCTTATTAGGACTGAAAATTTTGTAATGTGAAATAATAATATAGTTCTTGCACCAGCAGCAAGTTTCATTGTTCTAGTTAATGACTGAAGGGTTAGATCCTCAGCTGCTGTGAAGCGGCATATTTCCACTTAATCCTGTAGAGCAGACTGCTTTACAGAAGCTAAGAGTCTGTCCTGAGAAAGACACTACCTGAGAGTACTTTAGAGGAGGCGTTTGAAGCGGACAGATGCTTGGATATAATGGCTGCACAGGAGAAAGAGTAGAAGTAGTTTTCATTAGGGTGAAGCGAACTTAAGCAAGGCTAAAACTGCAAAAACTAGTTTGTGATTCTGATCATTTAGCTGTAGCCTCGCAAAAATGGAATCACCATAAACAGGCTTTGGATGAACTCATTAAAGCAATAGAAGTTTCATCTATCCCTAAGGTACCTCTGCAGTGGGATTTATGGTATGTATGTTGCATAATAGCCGGCTCTTTTGGGGGGAGGAGAATATCCTAGGTTTAGTGAGCTGCTACATTTTTGATCAGGGAGTATATCAGAATAGTGTTTTTTAGTATTTGTTGTCCTGTTTCAGTCTTGCAGTTTTTTATTACACTAAATTTATCCTAAAGTGATTGACAGCTGCATCTTAGAATATAGCTACAGTACAGCAAAATTAGATCAGTGAATACAATAAACAATACTGCATTTAGAGGCTCAGATCAGACTGAGCTACAAATAATCCATCTTCTGAACATATTAGGTTATCTTATGCTTGCACATTGCATTAAGCGTATTAAAAATTGACTTGTGAGATTTTTTAAAATAAAATGAGATATTTTAGCAGGTAATGGAAAAGAGAGGCTGAAGTTCCCTGGTTTTCTACCCACATAACCCTTGACATTAGATTTTATCCTTAATGGTCAGTGTTTCTGAAATCATGGGTTACTTCTTGATCCCTGCAATATACTTGGAATCTTTAAAATTATGCAATTATGAAATTATGCCTGCCACTAATGTTAGGTTGATCTTACAAGAGTCTCTGAGCTCTTAAAAGTATTGTGCATTTCCAGCATTTGGGGGGCTTGCCACTTTCTGGGATTGAATCTTTTCAGTGAAATGATGTTTTTCCTACTTTTTATGATCAGTCTACTAATGTCAATAACATAATACTACACATGTGGAAATGGATTCCTGCTTATGTTTCCATTTCCAGAATTTATCTGTGATGCATTTACAGTTATAGATTAAACACACTTAAAATGGTAGGTTTGCATTGGCTTTGCAGTTCTTCTGTAATCTTATTAACTTCTTTTTTCATTTTTTTTTCCCTCCAAGGGAGTAAATTGATTTATACGAGCATGCTGTTAATATTATAACTCCTTGTCTAGCCCCTTGGGTTCTAATGTTTTTTAAACACAGTACAATTATGGGAAACATTATATTGGAATGACAACATAAATCATCCCCATAGGAGTCTGAGCAGTCTGGGGAGTAATCGTATAGAGCCCTGCTGAGGTAAATAAGAACAGTAATTTGAAATAAATAAAAGACCAATGGTGCTAATGTGGATGTCTCAAGAATACCATTAAGTTTGTAATGACAGTGTTTACTTGGTGTAATGATATTGGATGTAGTGTAATGCTGCTGCTTAAATCATAACTTTATAGTTCATGATCCCGTCTCTTTTTCTACAGAGAGTATGTCAGGTTGGCTGTGTTTCCACATCTATCCTCCAAACACCAGCACTTTGTCGAAGAGCATATGCACATGTGAAATGTGGTAAGATTCTCTAGAACTTTGGTTAAATTTAGTCAACAAATATTGAAATTCCAGGTACAAAAATATGCCTATGAGGATAATTTTGTTCTTTGTTTCCTGTTTCTTACCATAGTCAGATTGTTAGAAAGAGTAGGGAAATTGGGTAATAAAAATACTTTCATTTGACATTCATCCACGTACAGCAGTGTTCTTGTTTGTATCCGAAAGGGGTCTTAGACCACTTTGCACTTGAGCACAGTGTGAATTTGGCAGCTGGGCAGCCTAGTGGGCTTCCTCTCTTGCGGTACCTTCTTCACCAGTACTTAGTTCTCATTGATACTCCAAGCTATTGTTCCTTCCTTGACCTGCAGGGGAATTAAGTATGAGTTTAAGATACAAAATGAAAACAGTTAATCTGAAAAGGAACTACTCTAGGGATTTTTGTCAATCTTTATGTTTTTAACATGTACAAATTACATAGTTAAAATATTTAAAAATATGATCTTTTCATAGAAAATTTATTCCCTCAGAATAAATTCAGCAATATCATATGAATAAAAGTATAATAAAATTTATTTTTTTTAAATAAAATAAATTTTTAAAGTAGAAATTGATCTTCCATGAGATTTTTTTTGCAGATGCTGGGGAACATGCATGTAAAGCAACTTGTGTAATTGAAAGCATGCTGTGTTTATGCAAAAATGAAAGCAAAATGTTCATTGCATAAACCCAGCCAAACCTTTAGAACACATTTTTTAAAATTTGATGGTATTAACTCTTTTAATAATTTCTGAACCAATCTTGGAGCAAGATTAGACTTTGTGCAGTCTGTAACACAGATTTATGTGCTGCAAGTGTAGATATAACACTACTTTTCAGTGATAGAGTGCTATCAGTACAAGGTCTAAAAGTTTCTGGGAGAAATGTTTCTTACATCAGGGACTTCAGTGCAGCTTGGACAAGTAAAATTGGCATGGGTTCCTTTTGAAAGTAAAAGTCACGCTTAATTTTGCTTTTTGTTTTTAAACAGCAATAAAACTTTAAAATAGTTTATATGAGAAGCTTGCTGAGCAGACCATTTTATATGTTATGTTTTACAATGTTAATAATAGATTATATAGGGGAATTAAAGAAATAAAAGACGTCTCCAGAAAAGGCACACAAGCTCTCAGTCTGTCTGTCCTCATCCTCCCTTACATGTATTTACTTCTGTTATTGTATATGAGCAAAGCAGCTCTTTAATGGAATATCTTGTGGAAATCTTGACTGACTGATTGTGTACAGCTTTTTCTCATTCATAAACACAATCATTGTATTATTAACAATTGTTACAAGTGGCAAAACACTTTCCTTAGAGTCTACTTTGGGTTTTGAGTGAGTTCTGTTCTTCTAATTGAATACATGTGTACAGCAATGCCGTTTGATTTTCAAATGTTGAAGTACAGATTGGACAGTGGTATAGATTTGATTTTGACACACAGTTTTCAGTTTTTTCCAATGGGCTGCACCAGGCTCAAATGGATTTTAAAAGTCTCAGCTTTAAATACTCATATACTCAGGCAATACAGTAGTGCATGCATGTAATTGTCATTTCTACTTGCACTCTTAGGACTCAAAACTACAGGTATCAAAACAAAACATTTGCAGTCGTGGCTAATCTTGTTAAGTATGTTTATTTGGCTGGCTCCAGATATGAATTTGCAGGATTATTTAGATCAGAGAGTTGATGCAAATGAAGTATTTTGTGCCATTCACCAAACCTTTGGTGTTACAGTGATGAAGAGTCTATCAGTATTCATGTGTCTGTTTCCTGCAGTTAGTAGTCCATTTCAGAAAGGCATTATGTAACTTTTTTGACTAAATTGTACAAATAATTTCTTAAAAATATCTGCATTTTACGTATTTCTTCCATATTGTTTCATAATCAAATATATATGTTATAGGTGTATTTGCTATGTATGATAACATTTATTCATATACCAGTTTTTAGATTTTATTCTCTTCATTTTTTCATGATTTTGTTTACTGACCTTATTCAGCATGTCTTTCTGATGGTTTTAAATAAATTAAAATACTGTATAAATCTACTTGTCTTTTTATGAAATGTATTTTTAGAATCCAAAGCCAATAATAATGACAATAATACCTGGTACCACCAGGTAAAGGAGAAGATGAAAGATGAGGTATGTTGTATATTTTGGCTTTATAAGTCATTGCAGATGTGCAGAGGGTGCAAAGGGGAGAGAAAAGGGAGTACTCATCTTTTCAGAAAGGTATCAGTAGCTAGATAGGTGGTCAGGGACAACCATACATCAGTGAAAAATCTCCATTGCAACACCAGCTGTTCTCCTTTCCAGACTTGGAACTCGGGGCTTGTGAGTTCTGCACTCCACTCACTTTCAATTTATTTTGTGACCATGAAGGTGTAGCTGCATTTTTCTGGTCTCTTGTTTTATTTCCAGCTGTATGCTTTTTCTATTTGAACTGTAAGCTTTAGTGGTAAGAACGATGTGCATTTTCACTGTGTGTTTTCCCATATCTCTGATGCAGTAGACCATGCATTTATTTAGCCACATTGGTGGCTAGAGGTCACAACTCATTCAAAAAATGCACGTTATGAATTTGGCTCAAATATGCCTGCTCTTTTACTTCTGGATTTTACTTTGCAGTGAGCAAAACCACCATGAGTATTGTCCAGGAATTATTTTTTGAAATTTGAATTAAGTAAAAATTTGCTGCAAGTGTATATAATGCCATCTTGTTGGAGCCACAGTTTGCCTGGTATGTGTGCCAGTGAAAACTGGGCATCTTCTGTTCTCGTATGTACAAGTTCTGCTGTGGGCTGTCGTGTCAGCGTTGTATGTAAGCTGGTACCAGTATTGCAGAAGGCAGCGTGACTAATGTCTGTCACTTGTGGTTCATTCATTTTCTGTCTTCTTCCAAGAGTACCTGTAGCTTGTTTCCAAAAGGAAAAGTGGCTCATGCAATTACACTCCAGATCCCTAATCTAGGAATTTGATCCTGTTGGCCTATTTCAGCCAAGTGTCAAAGTGTCAGAAACTCAGAGATCCTCAGTTCCCACAAATTTCATGAAAATAGGCTGGTGGAATTAAAGGGACGCTAAGGTGGCAATGTAAGTGTAACCTTTATTAGGCATGAAAGAATTGGCATGAGAGAAAGATGTGTACCCAACTTCAACAGAAGTTGCACCCAGAGTTTGGGTCTTGCTCACCATAAAATCTGTCTTTCAGCCAAAACTTCATTTCTGTGTGGATTTTCTGCTGTCTAACATGGCACAAACTATGGTTGCAGCATTTGCTGCCTTTATATCACTTCTCAGTCTGGAACTTTGTATTGTCTTATAAGGATTAAACTTACTTAGCGGACTTAGTATGCTTCAGTTAAAAAGTCAGCCAGTTACAAGAGATGAGTTAACTGGAGACCAGGCATGGTAGTGGGAGAACGTGACAGGAATGGGACTTTGCTTCTTGGCAGCAGCAAGTTGTTAAGTCATTTGGAATATATTGTACAACTTCATGTTTGAGTGAGGAAATGCCATCTGAAAGGATTGTGTTAGACATTAGCTGGGAGTGTCTCAGAGGAGGCACTTGGAGTAGACAGATGCTTAGATATAATGGCTGCACAGGAAAAAGAGTAGAAGTAGTTTTCATTAGGGTAAAGCAAACAAGATTTTTAGAAGAGGACTTTCAGATACTATCAAGGAAATGTAAAAAATGCCAATATTGCATACTCATACTGTATATATTAAATGCTCTGATTTCATTGTGAAAAACATCTAACTGTAAGAAAAATGTCCACAGGTTTTTTTGCTGTTTTCTCTCACTTATTCTGCATTGGTAATAGAAAATTGGAAAGAAGCAATAGGTGATGCTAATAAGGCTGTCCAGTTGGACCCTGCAAACCCTGTAAGTAATCATGGTATGAACTGTATGTTCTAACATCTAATTTCTATTAGTGCTTGAGTTTATTCATTTAGCTATTACTGATTTCCTAGAAATTATTAATCTAGTCTGCTGTATTTGTTATAAGAGAGCACTACTTTGACCAGCTTTTAAATAGTGGCACTCCAATCAAAATAAGCTTAGTTATATCCATGTAAAATATTTTATCATGTAAGACATTTTGAAGTGGGGAAAATGATATTTTGATAGAGAAATATTTGCAGATTTAAATTCTTGTATCTCAAATTTTCCATGTAAATGGAAGACTTTTCCTCTTACATATATCAACATGGTTATGTAGTGTAGATCTGTCAAAACCACTGTCAAACTACTGAGCTTGGGTACTGGGAAACAACATGAAAATCCAGGGTTTAACATAAGCTCAGAAGATTAGTATATTTTTGCATCACCAGCCTATACTGAGCTCTGAGTTGCACAGCTTAACTTCTTCCAGTGCTGGATGTACCTGGAGGGATATGTGTACAAAGTCATAAAAGAGTTTGTGGTGCAGACATACTTTGAGTGCCACCGTCATGTAAGAAATGGGCTTACTGATGTAGATTTATAGCGGCTCAGTCACACAGCAAGCACGATAACTGCTTGAACAGTTACGGCAAGAAACAGTAGGATTGCATAAAAGGCAAAGCATCCAGAATTGGTCTGGGATATTACTATTTAAGTAAAAAAGGTGTAACAGATGCTCCTCTTGGTGTCAGAAATGTGACGCTATGCTTCTTGGTACACACTGGCCAGATGTATACTGTTTTTAACCAGAGCTGGCTCTGTTAACTCCTACTCATGACTAAAAAGAACCTGTTAGATAGTGCTCTTTGGGGCTTCAGTCTGCTTCAGAGGCATCTTTACATCTTCAGTCTGCACATGAGAAAGGTGCTGCAAAATAATCATTACCTTCAGGATGGAGCAAACTGAGCCTGCTGTTATGCTTTGTTTTACAGGATACATACTGTATCAGAGCTCTTGTGCGGAGCACTGTAAAGCACAAAAAGAGAGACGTTGATTTAGGCTATAGCCTCAGGCTCAATCCTTCTCATGTCTGTGATTTAATCATAAGGGGGGCTATCATAAATATTCTTATGGCAAAAGGGAGCCTGCAGCCTTTAGAAAAAATGAAGACCATGAAAATGTATAGAAATTTTAGTTTGTTTTGCTTCTCATGCTGTGTTTAAAAAAAGAAAACATGAGGTCAAATTAGGCTTTAGTTTAAGCACTTGCATATCTTTGCTAAGCCACTGTTCATGCTGAAAGTGAAATGGACCTCAAATGCTTTTGGTTCTTGGGTTTTGATTTGATCTAATCTTCTCATATTGTGGAATGTTTAAGTAAAAGCTTTGTTTCTGGATCACCTTTCAGTTACGATTCCACATCCTTCTTGCAGTAACTAGTAGTGCTTGGTTAAAAAAAATCAAGCCTTACCAAAGCAGAATGCTTCTCAGTACATACAGTTCTCCCTAGGGAGGAGACAAGGGAACAAAGAACGTGTGACAGATGCTAGTCACATTGCTACGTGTACTACTGGAAGGCATTCAGATACTACCATGATAAATGTGGTATAAAAACATGCATAGAATAAAACAACAATAGAAAGGCAATATGTAGCAACTGATGAAGGGCGGTACTGAATTAGCTGACTGTTGACCATCACTATCTGCTTTCTGAAGTCCATTTTATTCACTGTAATCTGCCTGTTTAATAAATGTTTTCCTATTACCACAGGCATTCTCTGAAAACAGGTGTCCTTCAGAGGAGGGATACCAGTAGAGATTTTACAGTGAATGTAGCCCTTTAGAGGGACCAAGGGAACAATTATTGTAGTTAGAAATCAATGGAAAGCTTACAGTGATTTCCCAGGATGTACTGATGTGATGAGGCATTGAAATTTGAGCTGATTAGCCTCTGAAAAGTTGAGATAATAACAATGATGAAAGAATGCCAGTCCAAAAAGAACTGTTGTTCTGATACTACCCTCCACTGTGGCACTCAATATTTTCTAAAGTTGAAATTGTTTTAGAGTTGACTGAAAGAATACTAGCAAAAGTGGGATGGAAAGAAATTGAGACTGCTGAAGAACTGGGAGTGTCTTTTGTTTCTAGCAGCAAGACTAAATGCAGTATTTTGGTTTTAAGGAGAAAAAGGAATTACAGGTAGATGGAACATTATCATTAAGGTTAAAATTAACACTATTAAGAAATATGAAGATTTATGGTTACTGAGCAGTGTGTGTGCACACATAATAATAATACAGCATCAGTGGAACAGTTCTAGACAATGTTTCAGTTCACAGAGTAAAACGCTTGATCAGCAAAGTATCAAGCCTGGGTTAGTTTCATCACCTCCTGACACATCTGAGGATCAGTAAAGAAAGTACGTTTTGAAATAAATGAGGATCAATCTTTATTGTATTTTTTCCCCCTTTTTTTGTGTCTTAAGAAGGACCCATAGATCTTTTCAACTCAGTTTGTATTAGATACAAATTCCTCGGCACAGGACAATATTATAACATCAGAGTTTTTTGCAGGTGAGAAATTCAAGTTGCATCTATATGAAACATACTAAATTAAAATTTGGAAAGTCTCTCAGGAAAACTTCAAGCTAGTTTACTGAAGATTACACTTCTTTTACTACATGAATAATTGATTTTTTGAATAGTTCTTACAAGCAGATCTTAGAAGACAGATCATGGCATTCCAACAGCAAGATAAAAGTTTTCCATCCAAATTTATTTTTATGAGATTGTTAATATCTACACTGGGCAGATAAAACATCACTTTCTATGTTACCAACATGGCCAATGATGACAAAATATCTGAAATGTGATTAATCACTCTTTAAAGCTAAAGGAATTAAGTCATCTTGCTGGCTGGGAATTGAAGATATGATTTCAAAGAGTCTTGCCAAGCAAACTGGATGATTACACTTAAAGCTGTGAAGGAGCAACACTGAAGAATACGCTTAATTTTAAACACAAAAGTAATTTTATAGAATTCAGTGTGACTTAAAATTATTTATATGCTCCCTGGAACCAGTGTCTTAACTCTAATCTTTTGCAATTGGACTTTAACACATACATCTGGAGTGTTTCAAGTTCATTTGCTAGATAGCTTGCAATTTTTGTATGCTGCTGATTACAGTATAGGATCGTGTTACAAGTACTCTGGTAATTAATGTGCAATTAGTAAATAGACACTTTACTTCTAATGCTCTATGAAAGCACAGAAAATTTCTAGAGAATCCTCCGTTATTTCACAGAGCAGATGTAGCACAGTGAGCATGTATTCTGCCTTCCCCAAAATGCCTTTCCAATATGTTTTGTCCTTGGTCTGGAGGCAAAAGATGTGGAAATGTAAGGTCCACTTGGCACCCATAGATAGTTATTTAGTTGGACTGCTGAGACTCAAAGTGCCAGTGCAGTATGGGGACCCCTTGATTAAGGCTGTAAGATTTGCTCAGGCAACTAGCTAGTTTTCACAGGTTAAGTGATTCTTGATCACCACTGATATCATGTGTATTAAAATTGGCCAAGTGGACACCTGTTTCTTGGAATCTGGTGTCTGTGGCTTCTCCACATGCTCAAGCTTACTCAAGGAATCATTGCTATGTTACTATGCATTTAATTCCATACTGCTGATAATCTAGTTAAAATTTCAGTTCTTTTCCCATTAACAGCCCTTTCACCTGTCCAAGAAAAGTCTGATGTAGAAAAGTTTTATGTGGAGGACTTCTCTAGTCTTAAAATGGCATATTTCTATGATAAGTGAGAACTCATTTGATTGTATAGAGAAGTAAAGAGCTTATCTGAAGTTACCGGTCAGAACAAGCTTTGTTCTATTATGGTTTTGCTTTTTGGCAATAAGAGCCCCTGGTTATTCCAGGTTTTTTCCCAGTGGCCATGGGATTGTCATAGTAGAATCACCTACAGGATTTTTTTCCCCCAGGGTCTGTATGTAGATAACTCACATGCAGAACTTTATAGCACCACTTTTCTCCAATGCAGATCCTGCAGTGGAAAATCAAGGGCTAAGAATATACCTGTGAGGAGACAGAGAGATGTGACTTAGGTGTTACACACTATTTTTGAATTTTTTGAAGATAATTCACCCTTTGCTTATACAGATCTTCCTTTCTGATAGGAATTTCCCGTATAAAAATTGCTAAGAGGCAGAATGAGGAAAAATGCTGGTGTTTTACTGGATGCAGGAGAAGGGATTACACTAACTGAGCAGACTTCTGACAAAACCCAAAGAATATGCAGACTCCTGTGCCATGTTGCTTTTTTTGGGTAAACATTACCTCTCAAAAAAGAATTATCTGCATGCTAGCCCCCTTGTGATAGTGTCTTTTGAATTAGATGAGATGAATAAACTAATAAAACTGCACTGATACAGCAATAATATTGGGCAAGCTGACACAGAGGAAGACTAACCTATTGAAATTTTAGCAAAACTGGTTATCTAAAATTTCTTCTGAGAGCAGGCAGATATTAATGATGAAGCAGTGAATCCAAGGGGTAGAAGCCTCGCTCTGTATGACTGTCATCAACTCAAGTGGAAATGGACATTCTATTAATTGCTGCTGAGCTGACATGTAGTAACTTCTCAAAATTTCTTCTCTCCCTGAAAAACATTAATGTCACCTCTGAAATTAGTAGTATCCTTAATTAACTTTAGCTTTATGCCAGTAGATTTTTCCAAAGCTTTTTGAAAAGTACCAGTCCCAATCTGATTTGAGTCCAAAGATGTGAAAATATACGCTATAATCAGGAACTAAATTTAAAAAACCTGTCTTTGATGTCATCATAAAAACTATTGGTTTTAATTATAAAAGCTTTCATTTGAACTTACTACCTGTGAGCTGATGTGATGAACTTTTCAAATATTAATGTGGTTTGACTGAGATGTGCATTGGCTTGATCTTTAGTTTGCTTCTTAAGGAATTTGACCCATCACATATGTGCATTGTGATTAGAAATGAACACAAAAAAGAAGGATGAGAAAAGCTAAGTTGCTGGTCTGCTAATAGCCTGCTGCTTTTTTGATGTGGCTGCGCTCTGCATTTCAGTAATTCCAGTTAGACCATTAGATAAACAAATTTAGTGAGTGGTGAAATAAGGCTGTGATCATCTTCAGCTCTCGTAACAGGTCAGAACTGGTCTTTGAGTTTTTGAGATACTGAGTCCTGATTCAGAGATGGGTTTTTGTATAGCTGGCTAGCTAGGTAAAATGCATTATTTCTTTGAGAACAAGCACATTCTTCAACTAAAAGCTTCTTAATCGGTGCCTTTAAATGAATGTTCAGTAACAGAATGATTGTTAATACTCCTATAACTTCTCTGTTGTGTTAAAAGGCCATAAATGAGGCTGAAAAATGGAACAATGAATAGTTCTGATCTCCCATAGGAATAGTATTATGAAAAAAAGCCAGGCCAGGCTGTTACACTAGCAAGGGTTTAAGAATCAGTTAGTCCTTTGCTTATGCCAGAGAGTGATAAAAAGTCATTTTATAAAGCTAGGTAAAAATACTGTCCTTTTGTGCCTTGACAACAGTCTTGGAAGCTGTTCTGTTTAAGCTGACTGTTCTTTTCATACTTCCCACGACTGACAATTTCTGTTCAGAAAACTGAATGTTTACAGTAAAACTGCATCTACCACAGTGCTGGCCTTAAACGTAGTCATATCTCACTGAAATTGAAATTGTAGCACTTGTTTACTGAGAACAGAATTAGGTAAACCCATTTTTGTTTTATGGGTTTTTTTTAAATATATAGCCACACTGAGGTAGAATTAGTATGTCTTATTTTATGTATATTTGACAGTGCTTTTACATAAGTAAAATTACTTGTTAGTAAAATAGTCACTTGGTGGAGACAGATGCTGTTTTGTCCTGAAGGGAAGCTCTGTACCTCAGCTGTTACCCTTTATTATTCAGAGTTGTTCTCAGGTCTGAATTTTGATCATCAGAGTAACGTGTTGCAACAGTTCCTTATATATAAAACATAATCTGCTGAGGTAATGTATATGAATTTAGCTTCTCAATATGACAAATTTGATGCACGAGTATTCCTCAGTTGTTTTTTCTTAGCTCTATCCTAAAATTTTTGTGTATGGTGGATGGATTTGATACTGATTTCTATCTGATACATGATACGTAGTTGCTATGGCTACCATTTTATCTAGAAACTATGGCAAGATTGTGAACAATTAAAATAAAGCTAAGTTAGGAATGAGTATTCTGTGGTTTTAATGTTGATCCAAATAAGTACACTTGTTTCTCTCCCTATATTTGAGAAGAGCTTATAAATAATGCTCTTCTGAAAAAACAGCAACACAAGTATCACTTTTGGGGTAAATAAAACCATCATTAAAATACAATTCACACAGTATTTTGCAAAACATCTTACAGTAAAATCAAAACCGGAAATACTCATCTTTTACAAATTAGCTATACCAATATGTGAATCATCTCTATTACTTAGGTATTGATCTCGTGGTTTACCACTGAATTCTTTCAATAGTTATGGCACAAATATGTTTTGTTCCATTAATAAAATGTATTCTGCAACTAGGAAATAAAAGGTCTAGACTACAACTCATTATTCTTGGATGGTGTGGTCATTATTTCTTGGCATAGTACCTCAGACAGTGCTGTCCTCATTCTTGAATGTGAACTAGCAGATAACACATCATTACTTGGTGCTGTCTCCAGTGAATGATGGGTCTTTTCACACCTACAGAAGAATCTCCTAGTCCCTTTGAATTCAAGGCTTGGGGGCAGATTCAGATTGCCCAAATACCTTTTGTATCTTACTTGTGTCTTACTGGTCGAAGGTCAAGTCTCAGACACATTGATTGACTGTTCTCTGGAATTGCCTAGCTGTGGAGGCAAATGAAATCAAGTATTTTCATTCCTCTGCCTTGGTTTATGAAGTTTCAGTGCCTCAGGACGGCTGCTAGAGTAAGCCTAGAGGCGTTCTGACCTGGGAAGCAGTTATGTAGGTCCTCTGTAAGATCTCTTATGATTTAATAATGGGCAGCAAAGCAACTGAATTCCATCTAAATAGCTAATTCAATCTAAATCCATTAGTCAGCTCAGACCACATCTTGCTTAGCGTGCATTGACATCAGTGCAAACCTCATCAGTCCCGGTGGCTTTCAAAAGGAAACTTAATTCTGTGGCCTTGTAGTAAGGTTACTCATACTGAGAGGGAGTATCTCTAAGGTGTTTTCCCTGTGTTTTCTAAAGAGGATGCTCATGCACTTCTCCATTCAATAGCCATGGGAATGAAGGACCCAACCCTGGGATTCTCACTTCTTTTTCAGCTATAACAAAAATTAATTTGCTCATTGGCCTCAACTGCTTGGTTTTTACAAGTACTGGATTAAGACAGACACAACAGGGAAAAATATGCAGTGCCACATTAAACAAATAGCACACCAAAGGCATTTTCATTAACATTCAACTTCAGGGCCAATGCACGTTGTCAGACAAGACATATTCTTCCTGATCATAATGGTATCACTTCAGTGGTTATGTTGTAGCTACTTCAGATGCATTTTTAGTTGCAGCTGGAGAAATACACGGCAATAGGCCATTCAGAATGATTGAGTTATTGAATTAAGTGTGGAAACATATCTACAGGGGCCTCGTCATCTGTTTTCACACTTAATTTGAATCAGTTTATGATGTTCTATGTACCTTGAGGTTTTTGACATACTGTAGATTTTATATTGAAAATTACTAACTGTAGTAATGTTATCAGCCATAGCTGAAGATTTGGCGGGTTGGCTAGGAATAGTTTTTGCCTCCTGGGTAGGTGGGAGTAAGAAACTGTGATTGTGCCACTAAACTTTGGCACTAATTAGATGGTTGCTAAAAGTAGTGAAACAATTAAAAATATTGATATTGAAATTATCATCTCTGGATGATAATGCTGTCATTTAAGGCATTTGAAAATTTACAGTGATACTATTGTGTGGATCCACAGCGTGTTCATACATGGCTCATGAAAGCTACAGATATTCTTTTATTTCTAATGAAGGAAACAGAGTCATGTGTCAACTCCATGGCAGATTCCGTGCCCGTGGAATAGGGCCCTCTCTACGCAGCAAACAGATTTCATACAATTGAGATTATAGAGCTGATACTTCCGATTAGGAAGTTATGGTACTTGCATGAAGGCCTAGCTTGGTGATAGTTTCAGAGTTGGTATAGGAAAGATCTGTTATGAAGTCAGCTACAAAAGCAGTGCTTACACATTTCTAATACCCCGCTCAGGCTCTAAAAGCATGGTGTCTTCCAATTCAGGTTTCTACAGTCATTATCTTCTTTATGAAAAATTATTAAGCAAGATTGTGCTGTTGTAAAATTTGCTGTTCTGTTGCAGTACCTTTTTAATAAAGAGCCCTTAAAGAAAGAATTCCTGATCCAAAATTTACAGATACTTTAAGGAAACTAAAAGAAAATGAGATAGGCAAGCAGTGCCAGGAAGCAATGTAAAAATGTATGGGTTACTGCTATTTGTGCATGTCCATATTTTCACCTTGTTGGACGTCTGATTGGGACCTTAATTTTGAATTACCTGACTTTGTCTTTACTCATTTATTTAACCACCAGATTCCTACTTTGTAATCTTTATACTACTGATTTATCTGCTAATCTAGCTATAGGTTAATAATGTTTTAGATTTAGGAATTAAGAATAATTAATGGCATCTTCTGTTTATTCAACTTAACCTTTGTATAAAAAAGCATATATAAATGTTTCCTTTTTGAGGGATCCTGTAACCAGAGAGATTAATTAAAGTGAACATTCAGGACAAAGAATTGTAACATTTGGCACAAACAGATGGAATTCCTTGAAACACAGAAACGTCTGTAGGTCCATACTTTGTATCTTCATCTTGTTTTACAATGAATAAGTTAATTTATCAATTAAGTTTTAGGCAAATACTGCTTCATTTTATAAGATTTGTGAACATCTGTGATGTGCAAGAACTGCTTCTAAAAAAGTCACTAAAATATTGTAATGCTAACGTACTTTGCAGCGGTACCTCAAAGATTGCCTACAGGAAAGTTAATCTGATATACAGTACATGCAAGTGTATTTTAGAAACTTGTATCATAGACCTATGGCTTATCAGGCAGAGAACACCTGAGAAAACACATGTTTTATCCTAGCAACCTAATAAAGAAGGCGAGATAGGCAGAATACTGGCATCTTTTTTCAGTTGGCACTTATTAATACTGATTTTTAAAAGTAAGAAAGAAATGCAAAGAGAACAAAACTATGCTCTCAAAGACTTATCCATGAATGAATATAAAATTAAAATATTTGTTAATACCAAATAAGATTAATTTTCATTTTCTTACAGCAGCACTTTTTTGAAGAAGAAAGACTAAATTATTTTTAGATAATGGATTGGGCTGTAGTAAAAAGAATCATTCTGTTTAGGAAAACTTGTCTGAAGAATGGCAAGGAACTCAATCCTCATAATAACAAGAAATGTTTTCAATGGCTTTTCTTTTTCTCAGACACCTATGGTCGCTATGTGTACCACACAATTATGGAAATCAGCTTCTTGGCTGGACACCCAACAGTTTGTCGGCTGGACAGTCATTTATTGTTGTTTATTTTTGGCTGGACAGTCATTTATTCCACAGTCGTCATTCTTTTGTAAGAATTATTGAAGTGTTTATTTTAGTGCACTATCTTCCGTATTTTGCATTTGTCTGCCTGGAATCAATGAATTGTTCAGAATACTATGAAATGTTTTATATTTTTAGACAACTCATGTCTACTAATTTCCTTGCCCCAAAGTATTTCCAAAAATAGTGAGTGCAGTTTCATTCCATGTTTAAAGCAGATTATAATCCTGGATTATAGGTTCCATTGACATTATAAAATGTATAGTGACAAAAAGAAAAAAAAAAGAAGATGGAAACATTTGTCTTGTTCCATGCCTTCCCAAAATAAGCATCTAAAGGGTGTCCCGAAAATGGTGAAAATTTTTTGGTCACTGAAAGTTCACCTGTTTTCCAGTTCAGTCAGAATTTAGGTGACCTGAGGTGTAAATTAAAGTACCCCAAATTCATGTGTCTTACTGCTGCTTAAGATAGATCATTCACTTGGTATTTAGCAGATGCTTCAACCCCACAAACAAACATTTATTTATTACTGCAAGCATTTATTTTAGAAAATAAGCCAGTTTTGTTGAATAGGCTACTTGCTTGCCATGATAATGTCCACTAAGAATGTGATTTTATTTTTAGCTAATGTAGTTGGTAAGTGGTAAAAATTGTAGTGTGAATGTAGTTATGTTACAAAGGTGTATTACCAGTATGGTTTATTGCTGTTCCTTCTGGAGGAAAAAGTCTGTATCAACATTAGCATGTTACGTGAATTTTCTTATACTGTAGTGGGGATTTAGTAATTTAACAACTTAGTTATAATGATACTTTTTTTGTTATTGTTTAGAGAAGACCTTCAACAGGAACTATATTTTTATCAGCAATATTTCTTATAACATAGATCATTATAATTACTTATGGTTGTGGCAGGTGCACCTGCCCCGATAAAGGCCGAAACTTCTCAACCGCGGGAAGGAAAGAGTTAAACTAGAAGCCGCGGCATGGGGTCCAGCCGGCCAGCAACCGGAGTCACGTTCACACAGTGCCCCAGGCCACGCACCCCAGCTACCTGAGCCCGCCAAAAACACCTCAGCCAGTGAAACCCCTCGGTTGAGAGAAGTTTCTAGACCACTGACCATATATGACCACGAGCCCCGATCCGACCTAGGGTATAAATGGAGCCCCGCCGGAGGGCACATGGAGCCAGTCCTCCTCGGAGCAGCGGGAAGTCTCCCCGTGGGCTGGGATGCTGCCCACGGGAAGTCCTGCAGGTTGAGCGCCTCGCCTTATTGGTGAGTGAGTGCGCATTTTGAGTCATCGTTCTAAGCTTAGATTTGGTTACAGTTCGTGTAGTGATAGTTCCCAACTGACATCCTGAACCTGTAAATAAGTTGTGTTCGTTGCAGTGTTATGACCTAGTATTCCTGTTTCATCCGGCCATTATACCTCAATACAAGATAACATTCCTGTTGAATTTGACTGTTACATATTGATAGCATTAAAGAAAACTGACTTTCAAAATATGTTGCTATCCGTCTAGTGTTTATGTGACAATGGTCAATAGCAGAATAAAATTATTTTGTCCTACAAATACTATGTCTTTAGGGAGAGTTACAGCTTCTTATCCCTATGAAGAACCTACCTTTCTATTGCCTTCATTGAAACTTAGGAATACTGAAGGATATTAATTTCTAAAGCTCTACAACCTGCTCTGGGGAAACATGATACCTTTCTTACACAGTCCTCAGCACGCTGTCTCTGCAAAACTCCTGTCCTCTGCTAGTCCAGACCATAGGGCTATGTCTGTATTACTAAATAAAATACACCTGAACCTGTTCTCTGACTCTTAAAGCAAGTGTCACATTATGACTTACATTCATATGACCAACCTTTCTCTTCTTTATCTACATTAAGCATTGTGGCCATATCATACTCTCTGTTGGGAGTAAGTGCCTGGCCCATGATGTCCTAGCAGTATGGCATAACTTGGGAGAGTGGTAGCTGACACAGCAAAGCCATAGTAAAGGAGCATGCTAAGAGTTAAATATGTTAAATGGTATAAAGAACTGCAAGTCAGTGCTTCAGCCTGTCCTGGCCCTGTTTAATTCTCTACTATAGACTCAGCTTTTGGGACTTTGTTAGTTGAAGGATGCTGCCTAGGAATTAAGTTTATGCCTGCACTCAGACTTCACCATAAGATACTGATTACGAATAACATAAATATGGACTTGATCAGACCCTTTTTTCCTAATTCTTTCAATGTTGTTATTACTTAAAATAATGAAATGTTCCTCACTGATTAATAACTTTGACTTTAATAAGTCATTCAGTCATTTCCTTTTCTTCCATTGAGGCAGCAGAGCTAGTTCCTATGCCCCATATCCTAGGCTTCAGGATGCATGGCTTACAAATAAAGATGCAGGAGCTGTCTAAGTATTCCTTTCAAAAAACCAACCATGACTGATAGTCCTTTCCTGACCTGCCTGTTCCTTTTTAGGTCCTTTTTGTGTAGATAAACTTCAAGCCAAAGGCAAAAATTGATATACATGCCTTACAATTCTTAACACCTGATAGTATAAAATTTAGAGGAGCAAGTTGGACTGATTTTGCAAAGCTTGGGGTTTTTGTTTGTTTGACCATGAAACAGAACCATATATGATAAAAATATGAACTTATGACTGGAAGGAGATCTCTTGGGTCATTGAATCAGGATCCTTGCAATTGCAAGTATCCATGTCATGTAACCTTTTGGTTTGTCTTAAGATTTTTTGCAGACCTCAAAATATAGATTATTTTTTTTATTACTATTTTAAAGAAGAATAGCTTCCTTTCTTTGAAGGTAAAACTCCATTTTTTCTCCAGAGAACACCCCCTCACTATTTGAAATTCAGATATTTCCAGTGTGTATAGCTTTATTTCTATTGCAACTAGGTTGTGCGCTGTACTTGTAGACCCCTTATTGTGTAAGTTACCTTTCTGCTGTGATTGCAGAGGAGTCACTTTGTTCAGGCACGTTTTACCATGCACTAAGAGCACTCCGCATACAGAACACATCCAAGTCAAATGCAGAAATCAGTTTCTTATTGGCTAAAACACACAAAAGATCACTAGGATTAACAAGCTTCTCAGCTAAGCATTAGTACGCTCCCCACCCCAATAAGACACCTGAAGAGTGTTTGCTGGCCAGACAGGTATCAGTCAAGTGGGGGAAGGTTGACTTCTGTTCCTCCTTGGAACAGATCCTTGGTGGTGCTGAATTGTCATCCTCTGGTTCCCTATTTTTTTCCTGAAAGTTTTTATACCTTTATATGTTGTTTTTCTTTTCCTCTTAAACTGCTAAGGATCCTTATCTCAGTAATCCTCTGTTTGCAATTTTACCTTCTTATCTTGCCTGGCTTTACTCTACAGATCCTCTCATTGCTCTTTCTCACCTTGCAGTTTGCTTAGCAGTTAGAGCTGAGGTTACACAACTGGCTGTATCAGAGCTGGGCCTTGGAGCTTTGGTCACACATGGCTCTGGTGGTGGGGGCAGGCCTTCAGGAGTGGTTAGAGAGAGGCAGACTTACAGCTATGCCAGTATTAAGATACCATTGTATTTACAGTAACTAACTTTTTCCATACATATCAGTGTGTTTAGGTTCTCAACCCTATTGTTATTTACGTGCAGGCTGTTGTTCTGAATGCATTAAAGATTTTATTACATACTTTTTCAAGAAACATGTTTCTGACCCATAAAACTTTCTCTACTAAAATATTGAAATTGTTTCGTTATTTGAGAAAGCCCATTGTCTTTCAGTGCAGCATTAAGGAAATAACATGCAACTGAATCACTTCCACATTGAAAAGTGCAGCCTTTTAGGTGTGGTACTCCAACTAGATATCCAGACAACACTACCTTTTTAAGGAGGATATCAGATGTGGAGACAATGAAGGAACTAGATGCAACATCAGAAGGTAATAAGATATCTGTTCTTATTGACTGAAAATCTATCCTAAAGGCCTATTTCTCTTCCTCTAGAATGTTCTGTTTTCTTATTTTTTTTGAGAAGCATTTCTATGGAAATGTAGAAGTACATAGTGCTTTTATGGAACGTAAAGCAGAGTTCCACTTAGTCACTACCCAAAGTGTGGGCTGGGTTTTTTTTTTTGGTTTTTTTAATTGACAGTGTGGAAATAATGGACAGGTAAGGAATGAAAGGCTTAGAGTGATGGAGTTTGAAGACAGGTAGGTAGATTAGATTTGCTGATTGATCTGTAAAATATAATACATACAAAACTTTGCAAGTAAAATAACTGCAGGCAAATGGCCAAGCTATGACTTTTTAAATCTAGGCATAGATTTTTATTTTCTTGCTAGAAACACCTAAATTAATGCTTTTCAGTGATACTTGCCAGCAATAATGGGTTGCTGATTAGAAGGGGTAGATGTTCTTCTTATGAAGTTGAATTGCTGAGAAGATTTTTTTTTTCTTTTTTTTCCTTGAACGTGTCAAATTGATTAAACTAAATAAAAATGGTTAAAGAATAGTAACACTTTTTAGCTAGAGGCACAAGGAAGAAGTATTATACCTGCAGGAAAAGTTCAAAACAGATTTTTAATTTTTTTTTTAACTATAGAGTATATTTGCATGTGTAGGTCAAACAGTGAAAAAACACAGGGAAAAAAATTAAAACTAATTGAAGTGCAAATGTAAACTCATTTCTGGTTGTTGTTTCTCTGTAATTTGTTTTGGTTTGTTTGTTTATCTAAGCACTAATGTAGAGGTAAGATGAAATTTTTGTTTTCATGAGGGTAAAATAGCCTTCTGAAAATTTGCTATTCCAAAGGAGGGAATAGTAGTGTTGGCATAAGCAGTTTTACACAATTCCTTTCCCAATGTTTCCTCCACATTTTACCATCACGAAATATGAAAGAAAGTAAAACTCCAGGCCATTCTAATCCATGCCGATCTTTTCAGACCACAAGACAGCTCTGTAGATATTAGGGATCGTTGCTGGGAACCCAGACAAAATTCAGGATGGCCTCAATGTATCTGTGTTGGCATTGATTCTGTGCTGTCAGACCATACCTAGGCTAGTGGTAAAGGCAAGCAACCTTCAGAGCTGTTGATGCAATCCTAGAATGCCCAGCGTCACTGTACTTAGAGCTCAACTAGACTAAGAGCATAAAACTAAATACAAGTGAGATTTACTTAAGACAAAATTATGTTTTGGAAAAACTAGAATAAGAAACATATCCCAGTTTAGTGCAACAATGGAACAGACAGAATTATATGAAAAAATGTACAACAGAAGCTCAAATTGAATTTCATTCCTAAACTGTTGTCCAGGTACAAACATGTTCAAACATAAAACTACTTGGCCATATTTTCTTCAGAAGGTGAGTTTTCAGGGAGGATTCTGTCAATCACCAAGACTGCTTCGGAGTGGCCAGGAGAGAAGGAAGCCTTTAGCTCCATGAAGAAAAAAACAAAGATGGTAACAGCAATAGAAGTATCATCACAGGGATAAAGTAACAGTTTTCCTGCATGCCAAACATTAGTTCCAGATCTGTGAAGTAAATGATGATTCGTTAAATTGTTGTGGTCAGTATACATACATGCACATTACATACATGTGTAGGGACAAAACTGTGTTGCTTCATTACTAAGGAAAAAGACCCACCCCAGTAGAAGGAAGATTTTAAAATTCATAAGCCAGACAAACGATGGCAAAACATTGGTCCTTGCGCCACAGTCATTAGTGACAGATTTTGGTTGTCACCAACAACCGTGAGCTATGTGCTTTTTAAAAATACTTTTGACACCAGAAACCGGAAAGGGCTTCTTGGTTTTAAGCTTATTATTCATCTTCCATACCTCTTCCAGCCATGGCATACAGTTGAAGGAAAGGAAACCAAACCAGGATGGTCCTGCAACTTTTTAACACTAGTGAAAAAGCTGGCAGCTAATTAGAGTATCCTTTGTATGAAATACAGCCTGCGAATCTTTACTGTGTAGTGTATTCCAATTTATCATTTTTTTGTATTTACAAAATAGCTAAAAGTAAAACCACATTCTTCCTTATGTCTTCAACCCATCTTTTTCAGCACAGGTACTGCAGAGTTCAGAAGCTGCATTGGCAAGTACTGCCTGGTTGTTGCAGTCCTTAACTTTACTAGTTATTGTTCAGAGCACTGGTGCCTAACACACAGCAGAGAAAATGAAGCACCTTAGAAGTGACTTCAAAGAAGCTGTGAAGATGAGTGGAGAAATGCAGAGGAGAGAAATAAGGTCTGAATTCCATTTCTCAAAGGTGCTTGTCTCTGGTTGGGATTCTTAGATCTCAGCTTTCTCCCTGCTGGAGTAGCTTCATTTTAGTGTAGCTGAAAAAACTGAAAGGTAGCTCTAAAGATGGCACTTGTTTAATTACAATTTGCTGTGTAATGCAAACTGCAGTCCATTTTCTCTAGTTTAAAAAAAATAAAAAGACTTTTTGTTTCTCCGAGGATAAGCATGTTTAAGACTACATGCTGCTTTTCAGTTCTTCACATGGAATCATAGAAATATTGATTGGAATGGATCTTTGTAAGTCATCTAGTCCAGCCTCCCACTTGTAGCAAGATTGTTGCCAAATCTAAGTCATGTCAGCTGTGACTTTGTCTAGCTGAGTCTTGAAAATCTCCAGGCATGGAGTTTCCATGGCCTTTCTGGGTAATCTGTTCCAAGGTTCAGTATCTTCCTGGTGAATAAGTTTTTCGTAATGCCCAGTATGAAGTTCAACTTGAGGCCATTGTCTGAAAAGTTTGACTCCTTTTCAGTTAGTTCTTGTAGGCTGCAGTTAGTTCCTCTCAGCCTTCATCTCCTCCTTGTCAAACTAAACAAGACTTTTTCCCTCAACCTCTCCTTGTAGGCCACGTGTCCTCTGCCTCAAGAGCCCTCTCCTGTACTTTCTCCAGTTATCTTAATTTTCTGCTCAAACTAAGTGGCACAAAGCTAGGTATACTGTTCCAAGTGTGCCTCACCAATGCCACGTAGAAAGAGATGTGGTCACTTCCTGCAGTTTGGTGGCCGTAATCCTCCTAATGTGTGGTTGTTTGCTTTATATGAGGGCACTCTACTGGCTTATATGCAACTTGAGATCCACCATGATGACCCCAGAAGCTTTTCAGCAGGGTTGCTCTTCAGCCAGTTGGTTCCTAGTCTATTGTGATGCATCTGAGTTTTCTGCCTCAGGTGCTGAACTTTGCACTTCTCATGGAACTTGAAGTTCCTGTTGGCTTGATCCCCAATACCTGTCAAACTGAAAGTGATATTTTTCAGAACAGTGTTTTTCATTCAATGGTTACAGTGTTACACTGGCTACAGTGGTAACACTGTAGAATTAATCTGGTGATGTACCTGAAAAGTACTTTAGTGGCAAATAACTTTGTAATAAGTGTTTCCAAACAAAATCTTTGGCCAGAATTTGCTGCTTTGTTGTAACTGTGTTATTGCTGTAGAAGGTAGTCAGGTTTCATTTGCAGAAATGGTGTAGAGTAGGAATAAACAAGACTTATGCCTTAAATCTAACGTTGTTTTCTCTAATCTTGGAGCCACTAGGTTTGAATTAGCCTGTGGTCTAATTTTATAGCAGATACGATGGATCCTAAAAGAAATCTTGAAGAGAGCTGAATTGACTCAAGGTGTCCCAGGGTGAGACCTAGAATTGTTAATAGTGACAGATGTTTGCAGATCTCTGAAGAGATTCCATATAAATCAAGAACATCTACATTCAGATTTACAAATTAAGTATCTGTTCATTTCACGTGAGTTCAACTACTTGAGGAGGAGGAGGGGAGAATAATATTAACCTTCTCCCTTTTTTAGAAATGTACCAATGTTGATTGAATTATACCTTTATTGCTATGAAATGCTGTTTACCAGCTGGCAGGATAGTATGCCTAAGACTTTGCCTATTGCTCTTTCACAGTATGGTTGCAACTTTATAATGCAATCACAAACTCACAGAGACAAAATCACAGCTGTTTAAGCCCATAAAATAAGTGGTTTACAAGAAAAAGCATAATCAGTAGTATCAAGTATTTTGTCAATTATATTAGCAACAGAAAAATAGAAGATGATGCCTATTTGACAAGAGAGTGTTTTTAAGCTGTTATATTTGCATAATGCTTGTCTTTTCATACTATAGAAAGCAACAAGACATCCATAAATTTAAATAATCTGACTTGCATGTGGAAAATAAGACTGAATTAGATTTTATATTGTTATAGTGTGGTTTTTAAAAAAATTACAGGCAATTATTGTTTTTTGTTTTTTAACTAATCCTGTTTCTTCACAAGCTGATTCATTGTATGATCCTGCAGTTAGTAAATTAAATATTTTTGTATTAACTTCAGTATAATTGACACCTTATATGACTCAGAGTGCTGAGAGTAAACAACTCAGGCAGAATTATCTTGTCACATCTGTGGGGCTGATTAGACCTAAACATCAGTCATGACAACTTAGGTTTGCTGTAGTGCATGTGGCTTCTCCAGATGCCCCTGTGCTATAAGCATGGATGCTGACTGAGACTGCTTACCAAATCTATGTGGGTTTCAAAAGACAAGAGTAATTTGGAAAAAAGTTTTTTCTATTGCTCCATCTTGTTTTTTAGGCAAGAACTCTATATCTCAGCACAGAATTAGTGACTAGATATGGATACTAGATATCAATGGAAGAAGCATAAAGCAGAGTAGTCTGTATCTGTTTACCCAAATAACATATAGAACAACTATACTACAAAAAATAATACCTGAAATTTGGTTAGCTCAAAATGCTTGGATCTCTGTGTTTTTTCAGCTCTCCTGAATATGTTCCAGGTACTCTTTCTGTGGGCTTTATACCCATTTCCTGAACATAAACTCTTCTCTCTTTCCAGTGAAAAATTGCAATGAAGCAACTCTGTTGCTCAGTGCAACAGGTCTGCAGCTGCAATGTGCAGCTCTGAAATGCAGATGAGATTCTGTTGCATCACTTCTAAAGCTCCATTTTCTCCCTCCCACAGCCACCCCAGTGAGATGTTAGAACATCTCGCACTCTATATTCAGGCTTTTTCTTTCCAGCTCTTAAAGCATAGTCTCAACTTGACCAAGGTCCCTTTGTATTTCTGACTCTACAACTTTATATTCTTTAAAGATAATGGTCTATTTTGTAGAGGGTGGGTTATCTAGTTATAGTGTTACTGTAGCTGTGCTAGCCTGAGGATGTAAGAAAATGAAGGTTTATAGGTATAAGTAACATCTTTTAATTATTTTATTAGTTGAAACATTCTATAGAGCAATGAAGACTTCTCTGACATTGGTCTGAGACAAAATGAGGGATGCTGATACAAGATTTGATTAATATATAGTTAAAGGGGGAAAATGTAATGATAATTAGTATAACTTTATGGAAAAATAGGCATTGTTAGTTGCAAAACAGATTCTTCCTCACCAATTTCATATTTTTGTATCTTACCAAAGATAGTCTTTACTTTCACTATTGATTAACTTTCTCATTTTTCTTTGACCAAGCTCAATTTGAACTAGGAAAACACTGAGTTTCTAACCAGTGATGTGATCAGGGATCTTTAAGACAACCTGGACAGGACAGAACCCTTCGGAGCTCACTTTGGCTTTGTGGCCTGCTACAAATGGATTAGAGGTCAAGATTTTTATATTTAATACTGTTTAAATGTATATCTTACTGTGGTAGATACTATTATGGGACAACTAACAAATCTAATTATGCAGACTAGAGCCCATTCCATTGTAACTCAGACTGCTTCTGTAGATTCACTAATACAAGCAAAATTTTAGAATTTTTTTTTTTGCAAATCTCTAACCTGAACAGCAGTTTTGTAGCTGCTGTCTGCTGATCTTGTAATCCATGAAGAAACTCACTTGAAAAAGAAGGAATAGATACTTACTTTACAGAAAGGAGTTGTGTTGTCAATATGGATTCCATGACCAGACCAGCTTCCCATTGTAATTCTGTGGAGCATTATATACTGCAAGAGGAACGGAACTGCTCCAACATGAGGCATAAGGCCATTCAGAATTCAGCTGAGGTTCCTCACGATTGCTGCAAGCCAAAGAGAATATGATGACAAGCCCTTGGGGTACATGAAATTGGAACGGGAGCCTTGTAGATGATGTTTATTAAAAATATATTATATATTATTTTTTGTATTTTTAAGAATGAGTCGGCAAAAGTATTCAATTTTCCTTCTTTGTATCATTATTTTTTGTCCCTCTATAGTATTTTTACTCTTCTCTGAATCAAAGTATTAGTCTTTGGTTGTCTTCTCATACAGATGCCTTTCCCAACTTTGTTTTCTAATAATTCTCCTGACTGTCTTTGCATATGTATGTTCTTTGTGTTCTTTCACTCAGTGAGTTCAGAATAGTATCGTAGAACATCTCAGTGATACATAAAAAATGTTGAAATACACTCTTGTTTCCTCTCAGCATCTTTATTGTTTCTAACACTGCATTATTATCTGTCACAGCACGTTGAACTGTGGTTTTAATTTCAAGACTTTTTCTTTGGTGAGAGGTACAGTTAGTTTGGAACTCGACACATTGTTCCTGTCTGCATGCATTACCTGGCGTTTGCCAACACTTAATGTTGTCTGCTTGACATGCAGACTTTCTCTGACTTACTCTCTCAGGTCCTCTGGACCTCCTCCCATTGACCTTCTGCACTAGCATGAGATTTCATTCTGCATTCTCAGTTTAGATGAAATGAAGGCTGTGGCTTTTATTTTAAAGTAGCTTTGGTGTTTCTGTAGGAAGCACACTTATCCTTAATTTACTCAGTTTTGAAGAATTAAGTGGTTTTTTGAAGACAATATACATTCTGAGCACTGATAAATGCTTGTAACCTTACATTTACTTAACAAAGTATTTTTCCCTGAAAGTAAGAAATTGGTATCTTTGGGAATACTCGTAGAAATGCTGCGGTAAGCAATCCTTCTTCTTGGAAATGTCAAATGTTTTATTTCGTGGCTCGGGCCACTCATTTCGGATGTTGGAGAACTGTTTCAGTTCTTCCCTTTTCCTGAAGAGGATTTGAACTCATAGGACTTAGCTCCTGAAGCAGGCAGTTTTAGCTCAGTGAAAGAATGCTCTCAATCTCCGTTTGAAATTGCTCCACTTCTAAATGGCATACTTAAATATTCTTTGGGCTGGAAAGAGAGAATGTGTGTTATAAGGTGAGACTTTGGATTTAATTCCCAATCATTTGATTATTTTGGTGTTTTCTATCAAGAAGAACTGTGTGCATCTCCTCTACTGGTGAAAATGTGTGGGTCTGTTGTTTTGACTGTCACTGCTGGATTTAAGTGCATGCGTTTGATTTAAATTCCACTTTGCGCACCTACATCCTTCTATGAAACTGGAGTTAAATGCTTCCCGACAGGGGCAACAGCTGAACAAGTGTTTTAGAATCTAAATTTTGGACTTTGGCACTGAAGACACACAGTGGAGGTACCTAAATACTGCAATGGTTTGTCTTGCATACATGTATGAACTTTGGGACTATTTATAAGCTTACATTGTTTTTCAGTTTAGCTCAAGCATGTGATTTGATGAATCAGCATTAGACATTTTGATTCCTTTACCTAACTTCAAGTTTGAGAAAGCTGTTGTGAACTTGCACCCTTTCAGCATATGTACACCTCATATTCCAGTCTTGCTGTCTTATTTCTATTTAAATTGGTGGCTGTAGGAATAGGAATGTTTGCTCTTTTTTAATTATGAAAATTTTTTTCTTTAATGTTAAAGAAGGAGTTTCTTGAACTCCTTTAAATTGATCAGGTTTTGGTAGCTTTCCAAGCTATTTTTCAAAGTACTTGTTTAAAGGTTAATAGACTTAACTCTTAGGAAGTATCATCCTCTAACAGGAAGTCTTTGTTATCTCACCATAGAATATGCTTCCTGAGGCTCAGGGTTAGGTAATACTCCATTAATCTCATCAAGTCTATGTTTTCGTTTAGATCCATTTGGTTACACGGACAAAGAGGAGAATATGTTGACATGTGTGTGGTACAGTGCTAGCAGTCAGCTAAAGCAAGATGATCATGCAGCTTTTTTAGAGAACCAGTTCCTGGATTATTGTCATGGATTATCTGGTGAAGATTTTTTAATATTGTGGAATTGTAGGATTATACTTTACTGTTCAATCTAGTCATTACTAGGAAAATAAAACAAGTTTCCTGCAGTAATATGTATCAGTTTTAGTTCTGGACTGAGATTATTTTATGCTTAGTCACATATCAGTTTGAAATGCAGTTTAATGAGCCTAATTCTTTCCAAATTTGAGGATTTAACTTCTGACACATTCAGGCTTTTGCAAAAGTAATGGTCTGAATTTTGCGGCCTGTAGTTACAACTAGGATTGAAGGGATGTGGAGTATCAAAACTTCCTCTGAAGTCTCTCAGTACCATGCAGAATTGGAATTGCAAGCATGTGCCCCTGCATTGAGGGACCAAGCTTCCTGACTTAAGACATACCTATAAAATAATTGAAGAAGGGTTGCTGTCCTTGGCGGAACCTTGTGCCTTGCTTTTGTTGGGTTTAGCAGAGGTCTGACTGTCTGGTGTAGCTGTGTAGAACAATTTTACATCCAAGTAAAAAAGCAGTCAGCAGCAGACTTGCAGTGGAGAAGCAGCATTGCATCTTGGAGATGGAAAGAATCTAAGAAATGGCAGCATGTATCTTCAAGAAGTGTATTATATTGATGTCTGTGGTTGGTTTTCATTTTGGCAGCATTCACACAAGTTATCCTTGCTAAAGATTAACTTAAACTATGTCGCAGCTTTTGGTGTCAAGGCTTATCTAATCATCAGAGTCTCAATCTTGTGATTAGATCTTTGTGATCTAATACACTATGTTTGATTAAGGAGCATATTAAAATACTTCTATTTTTAAAATATTCTCTGATTCTCTTACTTTTTTTTGTTCTCTGCGTGCAATTTTTTTACCAATGATATTCCCTGTGTTTATTCAGGAAACACTTTTGTTCAGGGAGTTGGAATCTGTTCCTCCCCTTGATTTTTGTAGGACTGGAAATCTTGTGTTACATTCTCACTTATAAAAAGAGAAAGCCAACTAATTCCATTGGTGCTTCTTTTACTTTCTCTGTGGGAATGATGGTTCTGTAGACAACAGAGACCACATCTAGCTGCTACTGAAGCCAGAAAAGTCTTTCTCTTTTCATCTCAATGGAGAGTGAATCAGATTTCATGAGAATGGATGATAGCTTTTAGATCAAAGGTACCAGTATGTTGCTGTGTGATGAAGATGTATCTCAGCACTCTGTTCTGCCCGTTCCTTGAATGGAGAGCACTGCTCTAATGTATTATAATCCAGTACTGCAGCCTCAGTCTGCAGAGTCAATACTACTGCAATTAAGCAGCCTAATCAAAACTGAGAATTTCTGAGAATGCTGAGATTTCGACAAGTTTGTGTTCCCATTGAATATAATATCTATATTTCTAGAGTTCTTTTCTATTTGAAATCTGTTTTAAAATATTTTCCATTTAGAAAGTGAAACTGTCTGCTTTCTTATTCCTGATTCCAAACTGAGCTGAATGCCCCAGCTTTCTGCAGCTCTTAGGTCTTGTTCCTGGAGCAAGAAGATCTCTGTTTCACCAGAAGATTATTCACTGGCTGTGATTGAAGGCAACGTGACTGTAACTTGTGTGAGGGCTTCAGCTGAGGACTTCCTGTGTAGTATTTGCAAGATACTTCACATCTTAATTCACACCTGTATCAACATTTGCGCCCCTACAATGAGACTACTAGCTGGGAGAAAAGACTATATTTGGGGTGCTACAGAGCTGACAGCAGTCAGCATCCTCTGGGAGGTGCTAGTGCTTTACAGTATTCCCAGCTTGTGCATTGTGGGGTGTATCTTCCTAAGGAGACACTGAATGCTATTTATTATTATTGAACTTGGGGAAGCTGCGGAGGAGCAGTCTTGAAAAACTGGTCTTTTAAAAGCGTTATACTCATTATATTCAAAGCATTAAAAAATTGTATTTACTCATTTTAGATCAGTTGTCTGTGTGGCACTGTTAGAGTATTTAGCATTACTGCTAATTTAAAAAAAAAATTATTATAGAATGTTTGCAAATTTCCCTTTTCAATAGAGAATGAATAATTTAACCAGAAAAACAGAACATTATTTCTGCATTTAACAGTCCCTGTGACAGCACGTCCATCTACAATGACACTAAACAAGAAAACTATCTCAGTCGCTTATTTGTATCCAAGCCTAGTTGCACATACCTGGTTTTAACAGGCATAACTATGACCATAATGCAGCAAAATCTGGAGATGATCCTCTGTTCCTTCAGAGGACAAATAATGTAAAGAAAACAGATTTACCAAGGCCATATCAATAAAGTAAGTGTCTTCATATTTTTCTTGTCAACCTTTCACATGCTTAGTGGTTATTTAAGCTTGCTAAAAAGAGCCGTTATTGTAGCACCAGAGTATTTGATTTTAATTTTCTCAGTGTAAATGATTCAGATGACTACTGTGGCTACCTCGGTACCTGCTTTGGATCCCACAGGGACAGTTGATCTTTGCAGGTCTTGAGGACCAGTGACCTCTTCCTGTGCTCTCCCTCCTCTTGCTCTGGAGAGCTCTCTTACTGCCTTTGCTCCAGGTGGAACAGCTTCTGCAGCTATGCTTACATGTCTCTCACCTCTGCATTAAAAAACCCTGCTGTCTTTTATGCACAGATTAGAAACCAGTTTTGTTTATGTGGCAACCCTATAGTAAAAAAAAAAAACCAAACCCCAAAGGTTAAATGGAATTTTGGCATAGTTCTCTTTCATGCTTTTGTGAATACTTCAAAAAAATTAGCAGACCTATTGTATCACCTTAATCCATTTCAGATATTTAGCTTGTTTTTAAAGCAGCAGTAAAACTTTATAGTAAAAGGACTTTATCTTAGTATTATTTTTAAGTTTCAGGCTTTAATCTAACTTGTCGTAGCACCATAATATTGTATTTTAAAAACATTCTCAAAAGGCATTTTTAGTTTACAATGAAGTTCCTTTTATCTTTTAATGGTATGGCATATTAATGCCAAGGTTTGGGGGATTTTTTTAAACTATGGTTATCTAAAAAGCTACTGAATATATGACCTGATTCTCAACATTGCTTGATAGCTGTAGTGCCCAGAAAACCCAGGATTGCAGAGTTTGGTTCAGAGCCTAAATGTAATAGATCTATTAGCCTAGGAAGATTCCAAAGCTCCTGAGGTGAAGCTAAGCTCATTTTTATGAAAACAAAGCACACGCAACTCTCGGGCCAACTAGTGTCTGCATGCCAGCTTTCAGTCTGGGAATATATAAATAGCAGTAGAAGTAGGAAGAAGCATTTGACCAGCTGCATAGCTTTGTGCAATTGCATAACACTACATTACTGAATCGTCTCAGCAAAGCTAATTGCTTCAGACAGAGGCATTGCGCTAACTCTGCAGGTCTTGGTCCCGACGTTTGATTACATGGCTTTGCACTGTCCCCTTTGCCGGCAGCTTTACTGCCCTGGTTCACTGGATCACTAGCTTCTGGAACAGCTAATGTAGCTTTTTACCTGTTCGGGCCTGCCAAGCAGTCAGACATCTCTGAGTTTAGCTACAAGACATCTACATCTTGTCAGCTTCTAAGATCCATCTAAAAATGTTTTAATCATGCCCTCCTGCAGCATGCCCTGTTTAACCTGTAATAAAATCCCCTCTGATCTCCTGTTGATTTGCTCAGTTTATGAGATTTGTACACTAAGGATTTTCACTCTGCTCCCTGAATGTATAGAAAGCCCATTTGCACTGTGGGGTATTCCCAAAACCAACAGTAATACAGGAAGAGCTGGTCTCTACTGTTTGGGTCAGATTTTTGTAACTCGCAGGCTACAGCTCTTGATTCTAAAAAGGATCAGTTTCCTGAATGGTAAGACTGGGGACAAGATAAAGTGTTACTCTGCCAGAATCAAATACATCTTGGTGTTTGAAATATATTTCAGATTATATTAGTAAAACAATTGGGATCTGAATCGTCCCAAGAATATAAGGTAAAAATAAAGAGAATAAAGGTGATCTTGCAGAACTTAGTTACAGGCACTACATAGCAGAATCTACAGCATGAAACCCTGACTTGCCTTAGGTCTGAAAAGGAATTTATGTGCCAGCAATCTGGTTGAGCCTGAAGTTTGCTATCTTGTCCCCCAAAGCTTAATCCAGACCCTTGTAGCTACAAGCGTTGGCTCCCCAGACAATGCACATGTATTACCCAGACCTAGCCAGCAAAGCCAGGAAGTTTTTGTGGTTCTGCAGGATTGCTGTCCTTTAGTTCAGAGTCTCTCCACATTCACTCAGGTTTTACAGTGTTTATTCTTGGATGGTGAGGTACCTGGGAAATAGCTACACTGTGCAGTGGAGCTTGCTGCAGAAATTTTCAAGTCTTTCAGGCAAGAGAAATAAGAAAGATGGGCTTTACAGAGAGATTTCTAAGCAGTTATTCTGTATTCTTACATAAGTCACAAAGGACATCCAGAGCTATGCGAAATAGCAGAATTTATGCAACTGATTTCCTCTTGAGTGTTTGGGGGGGATTTGATCTAGACCTGGACTCTTTTGACAATCAAGATGGTTCTTCTGCCTGAGAAAGCATGTCCTTTAAACATCTCATCTGAAGGTTTAAAGTCCAGCTCTGACACTTGTTTTCACTCCCTCAACTCTTTAATTTTCCTCTTCTATACCTCTACGGACAACATAAAGAGAAGCAATTTCCTAACCTAACTCCCTGCACAACTTTTTCAGTTATGGATTGTCTCGAAAGGAGAAGATCTGGTTTCCAATTTCCTGTCCTGAAGCATACCAGTTCTGATCTAAAAAATCCTCCAGAAAGCAAAATGGATGATCTTAGGACTGCATATGTACTAGAGAGTTCATAACATGCAGATTTCATAGCTTTTAACATACGGAAACAGCACGTCTGAATTTACCGGATGGATAAAACCAAACCAGCAGACTAATTTTCATTTCAATCAATAAAATGAAGTGGTAGGCATGAAGTCTTTTCTTCCCTTTTTGTGCATCATAGCCTGATTTGGTGAGATCAGGAGGAGAAAGGCCTAACTCTATCAGAGGTCTTGGGTATCGCAGTATGAAGTAAGTCTAGCTGCCCTTTTGCATGTGTTGGCTAATGCTTAAGCGTTCTGCCAGGATATGTCCTGCTGGTGCACACATAACCCCCTACTCGGCTTCACCTGTTCCAGAGGGGATCTCGGAGATGCAGCTGGGAAATTTTAAACTGTGTCACAGCAATTTTGGACAGAATCCTGAGTCAGCCTGTTTTCAGAAAATGCAGCCAGAGAAGGTGGTCTTAAGACAGTAGGTCTGTGCTAGGCTTGTCTATCATAAGAAGGTAAAATTTCATGGCTAATTTAAGTTAAACCGATGGTATTTGCTTTCTTAAATTTAGTCACTAAAACATGTGGCCTAGTTTTCAGAGATTCTGCAGACCCAATTGGTTTTTTATTAAGAAAATACTCATTACATTTGTGATGTAGAAGAGGCATTTAAAGGAACACTGATGACAGTATTTCTTCCCTCTTCAATGCAAAATCCATGTTTCAACTTAGATGCTCTGTATAGCCATAACAGGAGATTTACCTGCCTCTCGTGCATAAAACTGAGTCCTTACAGGAAAGCTCTCTATTTAAAAGGTTGTGGGAGGACATTACCAATAGCAAAAAAAAAAAGTATAGACAGAAGAGGACAGCAAAATCCCATTTAGTCCAACATGGCAGGGAGAAATTAAGAGACCCCTTGTGACTAATGAGTTCAGGAGCAGCTTTGACTCAGTCCAATTACTAAAAACTCATTTTAATCCAGGTATTGAAGATTTAATAACAGTGCAGTTTACCTTATCAGCTTTAACGGATAGTGGTGTATACTCCAGAAAAGTCCGTGACTGTTATTTACTTCACTATAGTGATTTGTTGTACCTTTAAACAAAAAGAAAATGCAGACTATGAGGAGGTCAAGCAGAATCGCTCACAATGCGCCGTGCCAGCTTTACAAGAAGACCTCTTTGAAATGCATGTATCCCTGTGGTCAGTATAATCCAGTTTTTCATCCTAATACAGAGGAATTGCCTTGCTCCTGTTTTCTGCCCTGCTTCTTCCATTTTTATTGCAGTCTCAGATGTGTGTCACAGCAACTGAACCATTGCTGTTCATGGGTAATCTTTGTAAATCTTTGACATTTTAGCAGCTGTTGCATGAAGAGCAGAGGCACACCTGAAGCAGACATAGGATTTTCCAAGAGACTGAGGTCACCACAACAGGAATTCCAGGTAATCTCTGTGCATTCATGAATTACAGCCTTCAGCTTCATCTGGGGTTCATATTACAGAGCTGACTTTGCTAGAGTGAAGTTGATATGTCCTTCAAATGTAAAGATTGGCTCTTTTGAAAGTCTAAATTACACACATGTACTCAAGATTACCTTGAAATCTGGCATGTGCTGTGCTGATGTGGAATAGCACTTGTGACTCAAATTCAGGCAGGAGTCTTGAAATTCATTTTCCATTTCATAAAACAGGGCTTTTTTAGTGCTAGCAAGTGAAGGTCACATCTTTTGGGAAGATATGACCTGCAAATCATTAATCTATTTATATCCCAAATGATCTTAGTTACTCAACACTTATCCTAGCCAGAGCAAAGCACCTTGTGCACCTCTGAGGGACCTGTATGGAAAGCTTAATTCTTTCTTTGGGGAGACCGGAGGGGGTCTCCTGCGCCAATAAAATGTGGCCTTGTGAAGTTGCCATTTGAAAATGACTCTGGTGGGGACATACTGTGGCCACTGAACTGCAACATCATCCAGCCTCTGTAAAGTTCATGCTTGCCATTGACAGAAATCAGTGTTGAATTTAGAAATGACTGTTGGCGGAAAGTGTGTTTCTCTTCTTTTTACTTAAAGGAAATATCTTATGAAATTATCTGCTTTACATGGGTTACAATTCAGCTAGTTCAGAAAAGAAGTGACATGTGAATGTTTGTCAGGGGCAGAGACTGCAGGATGAAAAGCTGGGGAGGAAAAAACTTGGGGGTGCAATGAAGAGAAAGGCAAATTATGGGAAAAGGTGAAGTGTTGGGGCAACTCTGGGGAGAATGGCTAGGGGGCCGAAACTGGAGAAGTAGGAAGAACTGGGTTTATAGGGGATAGAGGTCAGTTGCTTCTTACTGTGTACCAGGATCTTGGAGGAACTCATCTCTCGTAAACCTGTGGACCTGGGGTCCTTCTGCAAGACCTGACATTAGGCCTCTTACCTTAGAGGCTAGGAAAGCCACTTACTTACCCTCTAATCACCTCAGTCTTCTTGTCCCAGACTCCATCTTGAGCAAGCTGAGGAGGGCATTAGACACCACAAAGCAACCTTCATCTTTTGCCGGCCACTTTTTGTTTTGTCAGTAAAGAATAATGCTGGCAGGCTCCAGCTTCCTGCTTCCTTTGCAGGTGCTCGGCACAAAAGCAGCCAGCCATCTGAATCGGGGAAGAGGGCAGGGGTCCACTGCGGAGTTACTGGGGCTGTTCTGGGCTCTCCTGAGCTTGCACTGTGATACTGCATTACCCACTCTGTGAAAATTCCCCATCTGAGGGTACCTGTTTTGTTTTGGCTTAGTCGTTTCACTGGATACCATTAACTGCCCCACAAACATGTCTTGAAGATTACTTTACAAAACAGTTCAAGACAGTGGTATAGAGAATGAATGTTTAAAAATAGCCATTTTCCTGTGACACTGCAGCAGTTTGGATGAGACAAGTCCAAAACTAAAGATGTGTCTTCACAGGGGTATTTATTTCATGTTAAGCTTAGCTACTGCTCATGAAAGCAGCCGCAGCTAACAACTAACAATGCAAAATAATTAGAGTGAACTGACTGCCAAGACAGTGTTTGTTCCTCAGTCTGTTTTGAAGGTGCTTTAAGTTCACTGCTTACTGATGTAGTACAGACAAAGATACACTTTTAATGTATGGCAGTCCTTCCGTTGTGTTTCACACCAGGACCACACAGTCCTTTTGCCTTCAGGCCTTATCCAGCTGTGGAGAAAATTGTGGGCATTTCTGTCTGCACATCCCTGGCATCATCAGCAGCAGAATACGGCTGTGGTACTCCAGTGCTGTGTCAGCCAGTGAGGGGCAGATCTCTGTGACTTTGGGGAAGAAGGAAAGGTTCAGGATAGGCTTGAGAAGTATCCCCTGAAGGGGTTTGTGAACCAGGAGGCATCTGGGCTAGCCTGTTTTATTAACACAGTGAGGTAAAAGCAAATTGTAGAAGACCCAAAGGACAAACAGCAGGTTTCATGAGTAGCAAAAACGAAAGGAATTGAGTTACCTGTGGATTTGAATCTCCTAGCTGAACTCTCTGCTGTTTAATGACACTAGTTGTGATTTACACTATGGCAATAAGGACATTCATGATGTATTCATTCCTGTATGCAGTAACTAGCACCTGAAGTGGGTTCAGCCTTTCATTCAAGAGGGACGCTTATGGGAGGTCCCTCTCCATCTCCTCTGCATACTTTCATGAAACTTGTAGGAACCTAACATCTTTAACATCTCTAGCCTGACATGAAATGAGATTTATATTGATTATTACATTCACAAGTTACTGGGAACACAGACATGCGCACACAGGGTTATTATGTATTATCTCCATAGGAAACTGGGCAAAACCCAGACCTCCAGCAGTATTTTTATTGTATTCATGTTCTGACAAGCTGGATGGCATTTTGTCAGAGAGCAGCCTGCAGCGAGCCTCTCTCGGCTGCTGACAAAGCCAGGCCCTCAGAGCTGAGGACAGCTTCTGGTTCACAGGGCTGATGAGAGAGAGGTTCAAGAGGATTCTGGCATCAGCAACCAACCTGACTGCCTTGGTGGTGTCTTTAGTGTGCCACATACTAGATTTAGGGTAATAAAACCTTACAGTGAAGTAAGTTTCTGGAGCAGTCTAGAAGTGAAGCATCATTTAAAGCAGTTTGATTCAGTTTTATCATTAGGTTGTTGAGATGACACTTATGACAGATGACTCATAGAATTATGTCATGGTGATAGTGCATTTAATTGCCTAACAAGGCAATTCTACAAGGAAATCCTACAGGGGTTATTATAACCGGTGAATGAACTTTGTTCCTATCTGCAGGATACACTGAAGGTACAGCTGTAACACTGCCAGGCAGCACTCCCTTCTCATCTGCTCCACCACATCAAGCTACACCCTTACATGCCAGCAGCATTTTGTGAGGGAATCAATCTGCCTGTGTCTTGCTGAGTTTCCATTTACCTTCTTAAACAAGTACATCTGTGCTTTTTAATACTAGATGCAGTCTGCCAGTGGAAACCACTCTACAATTGTTAGCTTACTTCCTGCAGGCATTCAAAGCATGACGTTTCTTCCATGGCTTTCCCAAGTATTTCCCTGCCAATGTCCTCTGAAAGGTCGTCTTCCCTTTCCCACTGCAGCGATGGGAACCATTGCTGCTGGCAATCAGCTCTTCTTGAGCAATGGTCCACAGCAGAAATCACCCACCTACCCCCCCCGGCCACACATCACAGGAGTATACAGAGAGGACTCTTGACCCCATGGTGTCATACTTGAGGAAAACACGGCGGGGAAACAATTTTTTGTCTCCAGTCTAGGGAAGATGCAAACTTCTCTTAACTGAAGGGTGTGGGAGACTGCATCTTTTAAGTCATCCAAGTAAGAAGTTCATGTTAATCTACCTGCCTTCCACAGTAATGGAACATGAGCTGTTGGTGCTGTCAAGGACAATTTCCTCCTTCCTTGCAATTCTGAACAAGGAGAGAAGAATCAAAGGAGGAAGTGCTGGAACAACATCTAGTAGTTTAAGACGACTGACAGCAAGTGTTTTCAGGATCTCTCAAGGTTGGAAAGAGAAAGATGAGGGGTTAGCCATGTTATAACTGAAGAAAATCTCACCATAAGCAACAAGACTTGGGAAAACAGGGATGAGTGAGTATCACTCCTGCAGATAAAGAACAGGCAAATGGCTTCACTGGAAAGCAGACTGAAACAAGGCGCTTTTTTTCCCACCCCTTCCCCCCCCGTCACAGCTTATATTCTGCATAGGTCATAGCATAGGGCATTAAGAACTGAAGCTTTGTTTTGACGGCCATATGAAACAGGACATCCAGCTGAGGGCTCTCTCCCACACAAGATCCTGGTCCTCAAGGCACCTGAAACAAAGTGGGCAGCTAATTGTAAAGTTGGAAACTTGTGATCTCTTGGACTTTGACAAATTCTTGCAATAGTTTCTGTAAGCATCAAAATTTAATGACTGACTTTTACTCTTCTTAAGTTTACAAGCTTTCCTCTTTGGTGTAATTTATTACAGCAAAACAAATTCTATTTTTTTTTTTAATGAAGCATTTTACATCTGTATAATTGAAAAAAGTTCTATAAAAGCGTAACTTTCAGCCAAAGAAGTTCTGCTCTCATATTCAGCAATTTTCATGAAATATCTAAAGTACTTTAAAAAGACTCCCTGATGTTTTCATGAAATATAGATGCCAGTGTATAAAGAAAATAATTAAGATCTCAGTGAAATATGTTGTAAGTTGGGTGGACTCCAAGACAACACATGCCTAGTTTTCATGAAATTTTATGTTGCATTTCATGAATTGTTCAGACCCCATATTTTACAATATTCATTAAGTTTCATAGCAATATTCATGACATTTAATAGCAATGTGCATACAATATTAAACAAAGCATAAAAAAACCCATCACAGCCACAAGCTTAATAAATCACAGGAGTATAAACTTCCTTCCGAGCTGTAAGAGAACAGACATCTTGCTTCATTTTTCTTATATTTCATTAAAGAAAGACAAGCAATGTTTCACGGTAGATTCACAAAATAGGTCTTAAAATTCTCACCAGACATTCATAGGCTAGCCATTCAAAATTACACAAAGCATGAAGACAGCACAACCACAGCTTCACTGGAATTTATTTTAAATTATTAATAATAAAAAATAGCCCCCTCCTGTCATAGCAGGAATGCTGCTCTGACAGCCTTCATCAGAGGCTGCATAATGTTCTTCTGGAGAGAGTAGCTTTCTACTTGTTCATAATTTCTACCTCTGTGTCTTGAAGTATATAATCTTAACACTAAAAGGCTGTTAAATGGAAGTCTCCAACCTTGCAACTTGCCTTTCAGTTTTCCAAATTCATACTTCATCCTTACCTTGCAGCTAATTAGACATTAGTTCACCAGCCATTCAGGAAAAGGCTTTGTTGATCAGGGAAGTGGAGAATAAGTTGGGTCTCCAGAGGGAGGACTGTCAATTCTACCAATTACAGTAGCTCTGGGAAGAAGTAGATGCTTTACAGTATGGTGCATTAATGCTGACAAACATATTGCTGTGCTAAACCACACTTCGGAGTAAGGGACTCCACTAACAGAGACAGACACATAATGTAACAGGAAGGAGGAGTAGATAAGGTTTTTTAATCACTTCCACCCTGTTGAAAAGTGGAATCACATCCTGCCTGCACCAGCTGTACTTTGTTTACATCAACAGAGCACAATCCCATCACCAGCCAGCAAGTGACCTGCTCAGGCCTAACTGATGGCTGATGAGCAGAGGCAGCAGGTTTCTGGGCGGTGCTGGTGACTGGCTTTTGCAGAGATTAGGAATCTGGTATTGGTGTGCTGCTTCCCCAGCTTTGCTGGTTGTTTATTGTATCTCTAGAGACATGGTCTGTCTCATGATGAGGTTCTTCAGTCAGGGCAGGTCTGAGGAAACACATCCCTCACATCTGAGGAAACGATTTCTCCTTCCTTGAGCCCTGAAACTTTTTTACGCTGCATCAAGGGCATCCAGGAAAACTTGTTACTGGTCCATGGCTCCTTGTCTATGATCTGCTGGAGCTGTCGGCAAGGCTGCTTCTTGTTGACGAGCAGAGGGGAGGCTGTAAGGAGCAGGCTGCCAAGTGCATCTCTACAAGACTGTGTGGGTGTTAGTAGGGCTGTGGAGTGGATCACTGTGTCTGACACACACACTGGTAATGACCTGGAGATGACTGGCGACCTCAGGAGGAGAGAGGTCATGGAGATGTGTTAGCAGATTTTGAAAACAGCAGCTCGGTGCTAACTAGACCCTTACGTAAGTAAGCTCTCAGGTAAGATGGCAAGTGTTCTCTTCTGGGATGGTTCTCTTTTTTTATTTGGGTTTTTTTTTTCATGTTTTGCTATACTCAGCTATCAGTGCCTGTGGATGGCAATACAGTACAAAACATACCAATTAATGTAACTATTCCTGAGTAACAAATCTTCTACCTGTAATGTTAAAGCACTCGGGCAGTACGTTTTGCTACTGCAGGGATGTGTTGTGCGTGCTGGGCAATGGGGAGAGACACTGGGATTTCTTCTGGAGTTTATTCAGTTACTTCGTAGGGAAAGCTTCCTCTAAAGGGAGTTTGTAAGAAACTAGCTTATAATTTGGCTCATGATGATTAAATTAATAGAGAGAAGGCAGTGCTTTGATCTAATTTTTTGGTTCCTCCTGAGAGGAACATGCTTATTTGTCAAGAGAGGCCTTAAAATATTCTCATATCCTCAGCTCCCACTAGGCCAGTAAGTGAAACCTTCAGTTTTTCCACAGGCGAAGAGCATTTGGGCTGAGCAAAGTCTTCAGGATAATTCATGTAAGCACTTGAAGAAATTGAATCCCACACAAAGGTTTTCTCCTGTCTGTGTATGAATGAGAGGTCTGCTGTTGACATTTGTGATTCGGAGTCCAACACTGACCTCTTTCTCTATCAGCAACGGAACTGCTTCACTATATAAATATTTGATAGTAATGTTTAATATTTCCAGTCATGACAGAGCTGAAGTACAATATACTGAAGTGACCTGCTTTTTTAATGTGTGTGATGGTTGAGAGAGGAAATTCTCATGCTTACTACTTGGAGAAGGGTAGAACAAACCGACAACCACATGGGGAAAAAAAGGAGTTGTCATAAGGTACCGGTAATGCCTGGAAAGCACTGCTGACAGTAGGATGTTCCCGTGAAGCCATTTGGTGCCAGCTCATTAGAGAGCTTTGGCAAGGATCTTTGGCATAAAATAGATTTTATTTAGAATTAGGGACTCTGCTGCGTTGCTCTTGGCGTGGAATGAACTTGCAAATGAAGCTGTCTTGTAATATAATGACATTACCTTGTATTATGAATCATTTTAGAATTAGAAACATTGATCTGAATAAGAAATTAAGACTTGTTAAGAAGTGGAGAAACATGTACAGCTGACATTGAGGGCCTGTACACATATGCATGTGAAGAATGCATTGCACGCTGCAGCAGTGCACCGCTTCTAAGCCTGTGTTCAACACCTGGATCCTTCTTTGATAAGGTTTTCAGTTACTCCAGTGATTGCTTCAGTGGGTATCTTTTTCTCAGGTTCAATTTCTTTAAAAACTTGTCTTCTTCACTGGATGTCTCAGGTGGCTTAATATTAAAATTTTATACTTGCCAGGGGCTTACTTTTCAATTAGGACAGGTTTGAAAATGCTAGGTTAGGTGAAAGAAAGTTTTAAATACAGGGAGATGGTGGCTGGGCATGTGATGCCTCTCTAAATGTTTGATGAAGTACAGGGCTCTGTTCTGGCTGCCCATACTCTGCATGGGGCAAAAACCCCACAGGGACGGTTGTGCATTTTTGGAGCAACTCACTAAGTATAAGTTTGGCTTGTTTCCTAAAGTGAATTCAATACTTAAAAAAACAAAACCAAACAAAAAAAAAACAGGGAAAAAAAACCTAAAACAGCCTTTGGGATTGGTGTCCTCCTTATAAGAAATGGATACATTCTCGGTATGATCAGCTCATTTCCCTCAACATGCCTCAAACTCACAAAATTACAAGTGGAGAGAGCTTCCTTGGTATTTCCTTGCAAATACTTCTCTCTCAGATCAAAGACACCATCCAGTCCTCTGAAGAAAGCTAAGTTATGGAGCACCACAGCTGTTTTCCTCTAGCCTGAGCATACAGGAATGCAATATGCTTTTCTGCATGTGTTGTGTTTTAGCATTTATGAGTATCCTTATGAAGGCAAGTTTTGAGTCACATGCTGTGTCACACTACAGGGAAGAAGAATATCAATTATACAGCATGCTTAATCATGAGAGGAAATGGATTTGACTAACTGAATATGCAAACACTAATTCAAAATAAAATTATGAGCTCTTCCTGATGTGCAAAATGCCACTGCTGAAAAACATTTTAATATATCAGTGCTTGACTTCAGGAGAGCGTGGTTTATGAAGGGAAGAAAGAAAAAAAAATTAAGTAATTTAATTTCTTCTTGCATCGTGTTATTCTTGAAGCTGTTGGTAGTTTTCTAGCTTGGAAAAGCATAGCTGACATGAAGCTTTTAAAGCATATTTTGACATTTAAAATGCAGCTTCCTGTGCTTGCGTTCATGCATGGTTTCCTGAGACGAAGGGTGGTAAGTAAATACTCACTGCTGGTTTTCCTGCGAACACCACGAGGCTGTACAGGATGGGATTTGTTGTACACAAGGACAAGCTGCTTCTGGAACCTTACACCCCCTTGCCCTAATAAATCAACAGCTGTTTGGCAATGAGACGGGAATTTTCTTATTTACCCAAAAGCTGGTATTTACAGCTATTCCCCCATGGCGTGGGTGGTCACAGTTCACTTCCCGTGGCTGCTCAGTGAGAACAGCACCTCCCACCCGGTGTTACAGTAGTCTCTGGTGGAGCACCTTTTCCAGTCCTCATCGCAGAAGTGTTTCGCTTCACGTGGTGTGGTGGGCTGGCTCAGAGAAAGGTGATGTGCTGTATTCAAGAGTATCACACTCTCCTGAGTGGGGAAACCTAATCCCAGATATCTTTAAATACTGTTTAAAGTAGCTGGAGCGTTGGCAATCAAGGCCAGTTTCCAATGTCCTCAGTGAGTATTGGAACCAGTCATCTCGTTAAATGGGAAAGTCTCTTTCTCCTCTTACCAGCTCTTGTTTAGAGCATGTGTTTGGAGGTCGTGCCTAATCGTACCCACAAGGTCAAGCTCTGCAAGGAGATTATGGTGGGTTGACCCTGGCTGGATGCCAGGTGCCCACCAAAGCTGCTCCATCACTCCCCCTCCTCAGCTGGACAGGGGAGAGAAAATATAACGAAAGGCTCGTGGGTCGAGATAAGGACAGGGAGATCACTCACCAGTTACCATCACCACCAAAACAGACTCAACTTGGGGAAATTAATTTAATTTATTACTAATCAAATCAGAGTAGGGTAATGAGAAATAAAAACCTAAATCTTAAAACACCTTCTGCCCACCCCTCCCTTCTTCCTGGGCTCATCTTCACTCCTGATTTTCTCTACCTCCTCCCGCTACAGAGGCTCAGGGGGACGGGGAATGGGGGTTGCGGTCAGTTCATCACATGTTGTTTCCGCCGCTCCTTCCTCCTCAGGGGGAGGACTCCTCACACTCTTCCCCTGCTCCAGCGTGGGGTCCCTCCCCCAGGACAGTCCTCCACGATCTTCTCCAACGTGGGTCCTTTCCTTCATGAACTGCTCCAGCGTGGGTCCCTTCCACGGGGTGCAGTCCTTCAGGAACAGACTGCTCCAGCGTGGGTCCCCCACGGGGTCACAAGTCCTGCCAGCAAACCTGCTCCAGCATGGGCTCCTCTCTCCATGGGTCCATAGGTCCTGCCAGGAGCCTGCTCCAGTGCGGGCTTCCCACAGAGTCACAGTCTCCTTTGAGTGCATCCACCTGCTCCAGCGTGGGGTCCTCCACGGGCTGCAGGTGGATATCTGCTCCACTGTGGACCTCCACAGGCTGCAGGGGGACAGCCTGCCTCACCATGGTCTTCACCACGGGCTGCAGGGGAATCTCTGCCCTGGAGCCTGGAGCACCTCCTCCCCCTCCTTCTTCACTGACCTTCGTGTCTGCAGAGTTGTTCCTCTCACATATTCTCACTCATCTCTCTCTGGCTGCAATTGCTGCTGAGCAGTAACTTTTTCTCTTTCTTAATTATGCTATCCCAGAGGCGCTACCACCGTCGCTGACGGGCTCAGCCTTGGCCAGCAGTGGGTCCGTCTTGGAGCTGGCTGGCATTGGCTCTGTCAGACATGGAGGAAGCTTCTAGCAGCTTCTCACAGAAGGCACCTCTGTAGCCCCCCTGCCACCAAAACCTTGCCACGCAAACCCAATACAGAGATGAACAGGGTAAAACTTTACGGACTTAGAGGTGCTTGTAACCCCAAGCTGGGTGGTTTGCTACACAGCCCCCTGCGGACTGCAGGCTTCCAGTCAGATGCAGAAGCAGAACTGAGGGGACGCCAGCATTTCATTGACAAATGCAGGCGCTGGTGCGGAGTTCAGATGGGGCTCTGGGAAGATGAGGTATAAGCACTGAAATCACGTCAGTGATCTGAACCTTGTGCCCGTTCACTGCAAACTGACCGCGACCTTCGTGCCAACCAACAGCCTTACTGCCAGTAGTGCCAACTGGGCTTCTTGCCATCTTCTCCTTCTCTTTCCCTCGGTATGGTTTTAAAATACCATCTTAATGGTGAAACAAGACTCCAGAAATTAACTTGAACGATTAACTCCAGAACGGACTTCACAGTTTCTGGTTCCAAGCTGCTTACCCATCTGTGGCTGGGCTTTCAGCTGATGTTATCGACTGCTCATCAATCACATCCTGCCTTGCTGGTGGCCTTGGAGGCCTGCTTGCATGCCTTCTCTTCTGTATATGAAGGCTTGAAATCCTGGGTTTGGGGCAACACCGCACTTTCACACCACGCACTGATAGTAGGTGGAGGCTCTGGGGCTGGCCCCCCTTTCTCCTGGAGAGAGGGCAATGGCCAGCAGGGTTTCTCAGGAGGGCAGCTCTTCTCTAGCGTTGCGTACACCCAAATGCGCAGGCTTGCTGTGCAATGCACGTGAGGCTGCAAAGAGCTCAGGTGAGGGAAGGAGCCATTTCTATATGCTGAGGAAACCCTAACAGAGGGCTAAGAGCTGGGCTGGATTTGCTTAGGTGGCAGGATGATGTTTGGTGGAAAAGCACTAGCTGAGTCCTACTTTGTATCCCATAAAGTCAGGAGTTTTTGAAGTATGTTACGTCTCCCTTTGACTTTTCAGTAAAGAAACCAATATTTATTAGACTGTAGGACATATGGACTGGCAGAAGCACCGATGTGGGTGTCCAGAGCTGTGCAGATACAGGATGCTCCCACGTGAGCGCTGGGATGCTCTCACTCCGCTGCCTGCGAGCTCGGTAGTTACTCCCCAGCCCTCTGGTGGTACCGTTTTCATCGTGGCTTCATCTGAGTAGGGTTTGGGGTAAATCTGATGGCTTGAATAGGAGCTGTATCTGAGCTACGGCACTCAAACTGGGGATTTCTGGTATGGGAAAGACAACCAAGAAAGATGGATGAGCTGGAATGAGCTGTGAACTGACAGCTTTGTGACCGGTTTTGACTTATTTCCTTTTTGCGGTCTAAAGCTGAGTGCCTCATAAATTCTGAAGACATCAAAACTGTAACTAACACAACTGAAACCATCCCAGGATCGCTGGAAATATAAAGAGCGGCGGCTGTACTAGAAGACAAGAGACAGTGAAAAGGGAATGAGTTCTCTCCTCAAAGTGATACTTTTGGGTATTTACTTCAGTTTTGACATTACAGGTGGAATCAGCACACTGACACAATCATGGGCATTCAGGGTCACACAGTGACTGTCCTACAATCTAATATGGACCTAGAGATGAAAATAGTTTCACAGTTTATGGTTCTGGGGTATTTTACTGACTGATCTTAAAGATCCTGGGATCCTCAAATAGATACCTACTAACCCTCTCACACTCTGTCAGCCATGAGGTGACACACAGTAAGCACCATTCGGCAACCACCGAGCAGCGTGCTGGTCTTGGAGGCCGTTTCATGCTTTGCTCACCGGGTAGACAGGAGGGCTGCGGGCTTTTTGCGGGGAGGAGAACACAAAATGAGAGCAGCCGCATCGGGTCTGGTCAGAGCCCTATCCAGTCTGGCACCGTGTTTCTTGGAGTGGCCAAAAATGGGATGAGCCATAAGAGTGGGTCAAACAGTTTGTAGCCGAGAGGAGTCCTGAACTTGGGTTACTAGCTTTGTGTCTCAGAGCCTGCGGTGCAGCCGTCTCCCATGAGTCTGTCCTAGATCTCTTTAATCCATATAAGCATCTGCAACATCCTCTGTTAGGACTTGTAGCTTAACTGTCTATTAAAGTTATTTAGTGAAGAGCTGGGGAAAGAATTAGAAAATGAACTACGGTAACAGTACTCCAGCTGCAACTTGGTATCTAGCATCACGCAATGACCAACAAACCTTCTCTCCAGGGTACGTGCAAGCAAGAGCTGCTAACTTTCCAGTGGCAACAGTTCACTGTGCAATTGTGCGTAGCAATTTCCCGGCTGCCATCAATCCCTTTTGTTGTTTCCTCAGAAGAGCCACAGGGCAGCTGACGCACACCACTGCATTCCAGAAAAGTACCAGCTTTTTTTCCCCCCTTCACAGAAATTGTCTCTAAATAATACGATTTTGTAATATGCATTAGAAGCTTTGGAGTAGGTTCCCAGGAGCCCCAACTTGCTAAGCTTAAGTCTGGCATCCCCAGCAGGACAAATAGCTTACCCAGAACTGGGGATACCTGAAGACTCTGTACATCTATTACAAGTCCCCAACAGCTAATTCTGATGTTTAGGTACACATTTTTGTGCGTCAAGAGCAGGCTGGTCCAAAAGCTTACTTCCTCTTATCTGTGGGTGGAACCAGTCTGTTGTGGCTTGTTCAGATAGGGGCAAACTCCCAAGTGCTGGCCTGTTACGCGCTTTCCGTATTTGTAGGTGAGGTAGGCTGTAGGTCAGTCATCTGAGTCCTTCCTGGTAGTTACCTTAGTTTTACTATTTTAACACACCTACGCCAAACAAGCAGGAATTACAAAATATTTGACTTCCTGCCCTAAATCAAGCAGCCTTGTGGTACGCCTGGGTGCAAGACAAGCAGGATGTCGTTCCTTTATGGGGCTTCCTGCACCCTTTCCAGGCCCGCTTTCTGTCCTCCTGTAGTTCACGTACCTTGTCTGCGTATGCCAGCACTGTATTCTGTCTGCATTCATCAAATCTCTTATCACAACATGCTCGATCTTTAAACAATTTATCTTGCTGAGTAATTTTAGATATTAGAAACCTGCTTCAAATTCAGCTGGGAAGGTACCACGTTTCCTCATCTGGAGAAGCATCTGGAGACTCACCTGAGAGTAAAAATTAAACGGAGGCAGAGGCCTGGCTTAAGCAGTCTGAGCCATCTTCCTCACCAGCGATGGCAGAAGACAGGGAACCTTCTTCAGTGCCACAGCAGATGTTTTGTGCACAAACACGGCTGTGGGAATGTGCCTGAGGGTATGTAACATCCACTATTGCCTTCGTACTATAAAAAGCCCCCTACTCAGCCAGCTGTACCTGTACAGCATTATCTGGTTTCAGACACTGTATTAAAAATATAGTAATCATAATGTTTTAGAAGCCATCTTTGTAACGGTAAATTAAATGGTGCCAGGACATGAGGCCAGAACAGAAACTTGCCCGTCTATCCTGTCAGTTTGTTCAGATGGGCCACAGCATACTTCTGGCCGCGCTGACAGCTTTCCCTGGCAGGGCTCGGGAGCTGGTGTGGGACACGTTCGGTAGGCAGTCTGGATGCTGCTGCCCTGGTTTGGGAGGTAAGGCAGTCTGATAGTACACACAGGCCACCTCTGTAGGAAACAAAACTGATCAGTTCTGAAGCCTCTCTCTAGTTCTAGGTCTGTGAATCCCATTCTCCTGGCCACAGCGCTGAATCTGACCCATCTGATAGTATTACTTTTCTTCTTGGCTTCTTTTTGTCGTCTTCCTTTTCTTCCGCCCTTTCCTTCCTGGGAAAAGAAGTAACCTTTCTCTAAGGATAAAAATCTTTATACTCTTTTGCAAGGCAGAAGAAATCTTTAGGGCTTTCAGCTATATAAACCTAATTTGTCAGTTTTTTCCCCCCTCCTCATCTCTCTTAATGGATCTCTTATGCATTTATAATGTACTCAGTACCATGGTATCTAGGGACCTCATACACAATTTATAAAGCAAACATTTTTTTGCAAAAAGTTTCTACTTGTCTTCTGGCTACTGCCAATCTCTGAATCAGGCTGTTCTCTTTGATTTCCAAAGGAAGCGAAGTCGTCTGTTTTATACTCCCGACACAGACTGTCTTACAATATCCTCGCTTTGCCTTTGTGGGATGGCAAAGTCAGGTTCACAGCGATTTATTTTAGCAGCTATCAGCTATAGAACTGTCTGTAATCAACAGAGCTGGCTGCGTTCCTCCATCAGCTTCAGCCCTGGCATGAGTCAGCACTGGCAGTTCCCTAGCTCCGTGCACAGTGGTATCTGAGGTAAGAGCCCAGAATGTTTCACTACACCTCGAAGTGGCTATATAATTACTATCTAGAGAAAACAATTCAGTGCTGATGAGGAGCGAAATTTTAAATTTCTGTGTCACTAGTTGTAAGCAGCTGGATGCTGCAGGCACCTGTTGGGAATAGCTTCCTACTCAGTATCCCCAAGAGTCCGACTGCTGCCTTGCAGGGTGACCAACGCCTCACAAATGCCTAAGGTGTGCATCTGGTTGTGTGAGGAAGTTGTACTCGTTCTGGGCCTGAATCTCTAAAGGTGAGCTCTGTAACACCGAGGGCCTTTACTGGATCCAGCTTTCTGGTCTCCAGTATAACACAGCAGTAATAGCGTATTTGTATTTCAGTCCACAGTGGTAGCGGGCAATATATTCAAGAGCTGATGGAGACCAGCTGAGTGCAGTGCTGGCGCAGTAGGTAACACTGATCAAAGCCTTTATGCACTTCTGGCTCTAAATCAATGTGCTTGAATTTTTCTCCTACACTTCTTTTCCAACAATAATATATATAACAGCACCTAAGAAGAAACATTATTTGAACACTCATATGGCTATTTACACTGACTTTTATTTCCCAGGTCACCAAAAAAGTTGACCAAAACCCCATCCCAAAACCCCAAACCCAGTGCCATGGATGCAGACATACCTTGGGTTGCCTGACTCCATTCGAAAAGACTTAGAATAGCTGCAGGGCAGCGCTGAGGGTGAGCTGTGTTGCTCTCCAGGGTTACCTCTGAATTTGAGACTGAACAGAAAGGATCTCCAGAAATTTAATAAAAAAGGAACACTGATTAATAAGTTGCAAAAGTAATGGATTCAATCATGAATTAGAAGGGTGACTCAAAATTAAATTCCTTCTGTTTAAAAAAAAAAACAAAACAACCAAGAAAAAAGTGCCACTAAATCTTCATTGTACTCAGCTAGTCAATGGGTTAAAAGCACTGCTAATGGTGCAGTGCCCTTCTCTGCAGCTCTGGACACTGTGTTACCACTGACATGCCCGTCACCCCTCGTCACACTAACCGCTCTGCTTCTCCTCCATTTCCCACCAAAGCCTTCACTGAACAAGCCCCGGCTTGTTAACAGTAATGCTGGGACTGTTTCAGGGGGAGGGAGTGCAGGAACCTCCTCAGCAGTTTTTGAGAGGGGCAGATGTGCAGATCTGTCCTCCTTACCCTTCTGCAGTGTCACAGCTTCCTCCTGCTTCATCTCCCAGGCTTGATCTCACTCAGACAGGAACCCTCCATTAACTTGATCTTACTGGAGATGACAAGTTTGACTAAATACAAATACTCATGTGAATGAAGTCTTCAATTAAGTCTTGATAAAATAATGTCTCAAAGTATAAACAACATTTTTACTAGCTTGTTGACTAAGTGATAAAAAAAATGAAAAGGTGAAAGGTATTAATAATTTAATATTTCTCCATTTCTATTAAATTGTTAAACTACAAATAATACTTAGAGTATTTTCAGTAAACTCTGTTGCACTTTCTAGCTAAAAAAAACCCTCTGAAACAAGCTGTACAGGAAAAAACCATGTAATTCAAGAGGGAGCACAGAAATTTGAGAAGTGATCAAAGCATAAACAAAAACATGAAATGGAAATGAGCATCCAAACCAGCAAAATATATTTAAGCAATATCACAAATACACACAAAAAAAATCTATTTACAGATCTAAAATCAGTATGCCCAGTAAAAATCCTCCCACAGAAAGGTATGTATTTATAAACAAGAAAATTAACCCAGTTACATTGTCTACTACTGGCAACAGGGCGGCTTTACAGCTAGCATAGCATTAATTATGCCTCTGCAAAATAAAGGGAAAACTTAATAAAGGTGAAGAAATTATCTCTGAGAAAAACTTGAACTGAAGGCTGGACAACAACAATCACAAGGCATACAAAGCATAAGGAACTGCAAATACATAACTCTGGCAGTGCAAAAATGAAGAATGGCTTTTTTCCCCAGTACTTGTTCAGAGAAAAATACTACTGTGAATTTGCAATACGAATTCCTTTTAAAGACTTAAATTTGTAGGACTTAGTGCATTTGCATGTTTCAGCAAGGCTGATACTATACAGGAGGTAAATGAATCAAAGTCAACATAAAATTACTACCATGATATAAATTTATAACAACCTTTATAACAAAATGTCTGAATATACACTACCGAGACAAGCCTCTAAAAAAAAAGTTTAGATTTTCTCCATCCAGACAATCTGTAAGCATGTTACCGCTAAACAACTTGTACGTAACTGATAGCGTATGTAACATTCTTTGGAATTAGATTTAAATTTCTCTTTCAGGCGTTGCCCCTGTATTTCATACAGGGAACAGCAGAGGGATAACTCCTCACTCCTCACTGGGATTAGAAGCTCCTGGTGTGCTGGCCCTCAGGCACGCGCCCGGGGCTGGGCAGAGACCCACGGAGGTGTGTGAGTGCCAGGAGCTGGAGAAAAACTCCACCTGGAAACGTGGGTCACGGTAGAATGCCTTGATATTAGTCAGCGTAGAAGTGGAGAATTAATGCTGTTGAATTCCTGAGGCTCATCATCCCACAGCCCTAGTTTTACTGTGTTTTGAAACACACAAGAAAGTCTCTTTGTCCCAAAAGGCCTCACAGTTTGAATGGCTGTAAACATTTCTTTTAGTTTAAATCAGCATTTTCACCATGCCTTTGCTGTTTAAAAAAATAACAAAATCAAAAGTAGGAATACCTTAGCTTATGTTAAAACTATTTCAAATTCAGAAAACCAGAGTTCTTCAACTGAGAAAACTGAAACAAATCTGCAAACATGTGATTAGTTTTGCAAATAAGCTTTTTGCTATATTTTTAGCTGACTCTTTATCTAACTTTCAGCAAACTGCTGAAGATCACCCAGTCTATCCTAGAGAAAATCTAACCGTTTGATAAGTAAGCTGGAAGCCACTTAATAAACAGAGGCAAAAGATCAGCACCAACTGTTGGGTTTGTTCTGCCCAAAGCTAGGCCCATCACTGCACTGCAGAGCGGATACTGCTCACAGTCCCAGGACAGGTCAGGAGTCCCACACTCTTCCTGTTCCCCTTGATGTACAGAAAGAAAGATACAGATGATGTCCATAAAAATGTAACAGTAGCATGTACAGAGTAAGATTAACCCATTATAATTAGCGGGAAGTGTTATGGTTGATATTCAAAGCTCTTCAAAACAGAAAGGACTAACTTCTTGACTTTCAAACGCTCACAGGGTGACTATCAGGTATTAGTGTTGCTTTACGGGGACTTTGTTAAAAATTTCTAGTGCTCAAGTTGGAACAGTTTATGATGCAATCAGATGAACTTTTACTGAAACAGTCAAAATAATGGTGATTTTACAAACCAAATGATTGCCTTTATGCAATCTTTTTTCTCTATACTCAAGGGTTGTTGACCAGAAATGGCTGCAAATGACTTCTGCAGAGGAGGCAGTGCTGCTTTTCTGCAACCTGACGGATGCTCATTCAGCCTAACTTCAAGTACCCAACTTACGTGCTTGAATGAGGAGCTTACGTACCCAGCCCAGGCTCCAGAGGATGACTTAGACCAGAAGTGCTCTAAGGTTATTTAACAGACATAAGGAATTTGTCTGCTTGACCTCTGGCATATGAAAGCAAAACCAAATCAAATCTAATAGGCACAATCACAGGCAAATTCATCCTAAAATAGAGATCAAATGAGTCTTCCTCTAGAAATATTTCTTTCTCTTTGTTGATGAGCAGTGGAGCACTTCAGGTCACTAGCATGGATTCAGATGTCTAGCTTTCAGACATCTGAATTGAAATGAGATGACTCCTACCTCAGGCTCCCACGTTAGGAACTTAAGTTGGATACCCAAAGTTAAGACAGTGCGATTACCCTCTGTCCTTACTGAGAACAGCCACCTCTCCCACCTGTGGCAGAGCTGCAATCACAGCATTTACTTAGAGAAGACCCAATGGAACTGAGTCTTGTAGGATATCTCATCTCTTCTCTCATTTCTTTATCCCCCTTTCACTTTATGGAAGGGGATGGAGAAAAGCAAAGCGGGGTGGACGGTGGTCTCTTGCTAAACAAAGTTGTGTAATACACACTAATGAAGAACCTTAGTGGCTGTCAACTGTAAATCCTACAAAATCACCATTTTGAAGTTGGTGGGTGCAAATTACTCTGGCTATTGCATAATTTAATCACACATTTTATTTTCAGGAGTTACTAACGGGTACCAGCGTTAGCAGATTCTCTAACTTAGCTGGCTAAAAAGTTCAAATGGAATTAGAACCCTTGACGGCAAAGCCTTAAAGAGCTCCTAAAGCATTTTCATGTATTTAAATTAAAAAAAAAATTATTGTTATATTTTCGACAAATATCAGCTAATGCCTAACCTTTTAATTAAAATACTGATGGAAATAGAAAACAGTAAACTCTAGGTCTACTGGATTGCACACACATATGCAAAACACCGACCACAAACTGTACTGTCTTAGCCACTTAGTTGTTTCACTCCTTACTTTCTGTACTTGACAAAACGAGATCAGAAAGCTATGCAGCTTCTCTGACTGAAGAGGAAAGGCCGGGACAGGATTTCTAGAGTCCCATCCAGCTCTGTAAGTGGAAAGATTAAGATTAGGACCTTGTGGCTGAAAGAACAGAGTTGAGGAATACTCAGGATTCAGTCCTGTCCTAAGGGAATAATCCATTCTTTCTGACAAACTTTGCTCATGGTTTTAACAGATAATGAACTCATCGGTCCAATCCTGTACTCAGCACTTTACAGAATCAAGGTCTTAGGCACAGCAAAGACTTCAGATACACATGGAAGCAAGGCAACATTCGTATTTCCATTTTTTATCTATGGATTATTTTCTTTCTTAAATTCCTTGGGTTTCGGTTTTTTTTCTTCAGGGCAGCTTTTCAAAATACAAACTAGTAAGAGCCTGGAAAAGACAGAATCACCCTAACAGGTGAGGGAAAAAACTCTCAGTGCACTTTTTATTCCATATATGAATTAACTACTGGGAATATTTAAAAAAAAAAAAAAAAAAGATCACCAGCAAGACATTGAACTTTGAAAGTAACACTGAAAGTTTTAAAAACTGCACTTCAGAAAACATTGTCTCAGCAGCATCAGAACATTAGAGGGTTGTCTGATTTCCTTGTTTTCTGTGGCAAATTTCCACTGATGGCAGTAGAGAACTGAGGCAGGGGCTGAAGATGTAAAAGCAAATAAAACTAAAGATTCTTGGTAGCTACTTACCTGCAATGGCTATTCATTCTTCTATGTTTTTGGCTCAGTGCTGTTTTATAATACCCTTGACCCCATCACATAATTTCAAGGACATATAAATTGATTTGCGTATTAGCTCGGTTCCTTTCCTGTATTTGAACCTTATAGTGGATATAAATGACTGTCCTGGTTTCTAAGAAGAAAATTAACTCTATCCCAGCTGAAACCAGGACAATGACAAATAAGCATGCTGTAACATTCGCAGGAGCTGTCGTCCATCAAACTGGTGACTGAACAAAGGCTGCTTTAAGTAACGCATATGAACATGCGAACTGTCTCCAAAACGCATGGTCATATTAAATAAGTCTCTTACATATGTACATACAGACCAGTAACAAAACTCAAATATCAGTCCTACGCTCTTCTGTTTAAGATGGCAGTTTCTAACTGTTGCATATACTGTAGCTGCTCAAAGAGCTGAATAAAGTGAGTGTAGCAGACTTTTTCAGAGAAAAATAGTCATATAAAAAGTTGTAAGTACGGTACAGTGAGAAAGTTCCCAGAGCTCTCACTTCATTTTCTCTTTGGTTGCTAATTAGGATTTGACAAGTTTGAAACCCTGTCCTGTGTCCAGCACTGTGGGAAGAAACCAACTCATTTTCAGTCTTTTCAAGCACCTAAAGCACGCTTTACAGACCCAGAACAGATTGAGACCACAAAACCAGTTTGCCAAATGTACTAATGGATAGGTGATGCGTGGGAAGTACATCATCCAGTGTTTGGCAACATCGCTTCCTGTTGGCAAATGCAAAGTGTAGTCGCTCCAGTGTTTTGACACGCCATACACCGCTTTCACCGTACGTCCGTCGGACCAGCTGATGTTGCTGTCGGGGTTACAGTTGTACTCAACCCATTGCCTGGTGAAGTCACCAAGCCGTGGAGGGTCTGCTTCCTCGATGTCTACAACTCTACCCATTTCTGCTCCTTGCACGGCAACATACTGGTCATTTACTTTTCTTACTTCTTTAACCCAAGGCTGAGAGTTCTCACAGTCTAAAACGATGATGAGTCGAGAACAAAAAGTGCCGTTCTTTTCTCGCCACCACTCCAACAGTGTGTCAAGTCGTAAAGCATCACCCCCTGCCACAAGGAAAAAAAGATTTAATATTAGGATGAACAAACAGAAACCTCTGTAGAATTTGACTGGACAGATATAACAAGTTTTCAACTGATCCTCCCTGTTTGTAGATGTTGCAGATCTCGAGAGGTATTAACTGATTCCACCTGACTTGCTATGGCAGATAAGGCCATTAACTCACCCTTGATTTAAAAAAAAAAAAAAAAAAAAAAAAAGGAATTCCCTAACAGATTGAAAGAAATTACAGCCTATTGAAGAAATCCGGAAATAGCTAAACAAGGAAAAAAAACTGAAATAGAGTTTATTTTGTATTAAATCTTAATAATTTTAAGGAAAAAAAAAGGACTCTTTTTAATATGTTTTTATTAATATTAAAAAGGACTCCTCTTTTAAGGAAAAGAGAGGACTTTGAACACAACACATGCTAACAATTTCGAAGCACAACGGGAAAGCCACCTACAGGCACAACCATTGCTTTGGCTTGAAAAATTCACGTGACCAGAGAGATTCACTCTATAGACACAGTTGTCTTCAGAGCTTCAAGAAAATTAAAACTGGTATGGATTTACAACTCAATGAAACAAAAATCTCACAGGAATTTTTCCACAATATTTATTTCCTATCAGCTCAGAAAACACTTGCAGCTAGAGTGTCCAACTTCTTATGTTCCATCTCGGCTCTTGCTCTAACACGCTTTGAAAGAGCAGATTGTAATTAAACCAAGTTACCTGTAGTGGTGAGTCCTTCTGCTTAAGTGTAATGGATACTGCAGGATCTATGTAGCTCTGAAAAGCAGAATACTTACTCAAGTGCCTAAGGAAAACATCTTGCAAACAAGTGAATAAATCTCCATTTATTCTCCATATATCTCCACTCCATGGAGACTCCATAAGTCTCCATAGTGACTATTAATGTGAAGAACTGATATGCCTAGGTGTTGGCAGGTTGGAGCTACGATACAGATTTACAACAAAAACACTCTAGTTTGAAAATGTCAACTTAAAAAAAAAAAAATGAAGACTTCTAGCAGACAGGTAGAAAACTGTGATTTAAAATAACTGCATTTTAATTCCATAGTGATTTTCATTGTGGAATGTAAGTACATTTAGCAGTGTTTAAAATCTTGTTAGTAGGAATTTAACTGCACAGATGAATCTCAAACAGAATAGCTGCACATTTCAGCACTTACATTTCTAGCTGTAAGGGGTGACAAAAAGGTACTTCAAATTAATAGCTCAGAGTTAAAGCTTTGAGTATGCTATCGCAGTTAAAGTAAAAGCGAAATTACAGGGCTACAACTTCCTCAAAAAAAATGCAAACCTGGAAAATATAGTACCAAAGAAAATCTTAATATACAAACCTACAGTAATGACTTGTCTTGGTACATGATCCCCAAATTGCTGTAGTTATTTACAGTAGAGACTTACATAGAAGCAGTTTCCCTTTTCTAGGTAAGCCTTCTGTGTCAATTAGCAGTAAAAATTTCTTTAGTTGTTCACATTTTAAAGGCTTGTAAATAAACTTTATTTTAGTGTAACTATGCAGGGGTGCAGGTGATTTCAAAACAGTACTGTACAGAACTGCCCACAGAAAACCATCTCATCCTTCATACACACACACAAACACGTGCGCAGCTTCTAACCCTGCTGATCTCAAACACGTGGACTTAGCCAGCGCAAGATGAGGCACCAAGCTGTGTAAGAAATCCATGCGTCTGGCCACATCTGGCTCTCTGGCAGGTCTCGCAGGCAGTTAAGCCGACAGTTTCAGCAACAGAGACAAAGCTTCATTAACCCAGCTCTTGCCTTTGCCTTCACTCAGAGAACATGACCTCCCAGGTCGTTTGACTGCTCATACTTTATGCATGACTAGTTAACAGTTTCTTTTATACACCACTGTGTTACATCTCAGCTTCCAGCAACAGAGAAACATCATTAGTGAACTAATAAATCCAGTAAGCCTCCTTTAAAAGATGTCATTACAAAGCAAAGACTACACTGCTACTGCTGTGCCATATCGCGGCATAAGCCAGCAGTGAGACACTACTTTTTCTATTAGATCCGAATGTTACACTTCATTGTCGCCGTCTCTCTTCATCCTCTCCAGAGGTCGGAGGATGGTACACATTACTGAAGCCGATGACCAAATGTTCCATCTGTCATGAAACGCCACTGTCCAACACATGCAGTACAATTACACAATCAAACAGCCTTCATCTTTTCAGTGTATACTTCAAGTTACATTCAGGAGCAGTGCTATCTGGAAGGAGTATCAGATTACACTCCATGATTTATCTAATATTAATCACAAAAAAGGATGCACGGCATGTGACAGCTGCCTGTTCCTCTCCTTTATGCGACTATACGTATCTCCAAGTAGAAGCTGAAGATGTGCTTGGATAGAGAACTGAGAAGGAGCTTTGTGAGAAAGCTGAACACCACTGCATTTACACACTGTATCTTTCAGCACAGAAACTTTCTTTTTATTTTAACAGTTACCTTGGCCCTTATCCTAAAAGCGAAGACAGAGTTTAATTTAGGCTATGGCTACCTGAACACGTATAGAGAGACCTGAGCTCCCCTGTCACACTCCAGACTGGCCAGATGTAAGCCAGGACTGGCCTGGAAGCTGTCCAATTTTTGCAGCAACATTTGGCTCTATATACGCTAGAAAGCTAACCGTGTCTATGCTGCCGGCTGGAGCACAAGTGGGAGGCAGAGTTTCACTGCCAGCCTGCTCCACACAATGTGTGGACACACTCGGCAACTGCACGAGGTGGCAGCTGCTCTTATGGACAAGACCACCCTATTGTCAGAGAAGTCGTTCAGCCACCCCGGCGTACACTGCGGCACATCACTCACGCTGAGCTCAGAGTACGGCTGTAGCTTTTTTAACTCACTGATACAGATGAAGCCTTTGAGAAAAACTACGCGTTGTTCTTCAGCAGGTGTAACAGTTCAGGCATGGAGTTGCACCAAAATAAGTATACGGCCTCCAGATGAGAACTGACCTGCACCTGAATACCTCAGCACGACCACACGCAAAGCTAATATCCGTCTACGCTGTTCAAGAGCACGCGCCCCTGGAGAGAGACCGCTGACAAACAGCCAGGAGCTCGCAGGCAGAGCGCTACCCAAGAGAATTAATTCTGTCCCAGGAAGAAAAAAAGTTGCAAAATTTCAATGTATTTACTACAAGATTCACTTTTTGCACACAGCAACCTCAGAAGCCCAATTCCATACAGCAGGAGAGCAAGGCTGAACTTACCAATGATTTGAAAACTTCAGTAGGTTTACCAAAGAATACAGTTGAGATAGAACTGCCTGTTATAAAGAGATCAAAAACGGGCCAGGAAAAGGGGAAATGGTGAAGTCTATGCGAAACATAGGACGAGGCATTAAACGAGCCCTTTATATAGGGGTTTGTAGCCTTGAGGCTACACTGTGCCCACAATGACTCCTAAACTCTACAATGTCAGCAAACTGTAGCTGTTTTCATGATACAAGGTTTGCTATATGTTTGAAGACCTGCTTTTCTAGTGTGGATTGTATACCTGCCTCCTATTTCTTTTATTCTATCTTTTACAAAAACCAGAGCATATCTTAAGGACATGCATGCAGTCCTTCATGACAGCCTAGCTGACACAGTGACACAGAACGCTCTGTAATTCACTCAGAAGTAGATATGCTGGCTCTGCCTTGTCCAGGGAATGAGAAGAGATTATGCTTGTTCATTACAGGGAACTAATATTCCTCAAAATACAAGGTAAATTTGTCTTTAGAGCAGAAGGGGGTCATTTCCACTTTACTTTTCTGGAAAAAAAAGTGATCTTTAAAGTTACTTTGTTGAATTGTAAGGGGAATAAGAAATCATGTGCTAAACTTGTAAGCATACACTTGGGGTCAACAATATTTAGACAATTTTGAGAACAACTAAAAGAATAGTTAGCTGCAAAAGGATTTTTATCAAAGTGACTAAATACTAAAAATGACACGGAAGTTCATACAGTAACATACCTGACTTTACATCAAGTTAACTGCATACAAAAGGGGCTTCTGCGTTTCTCCATTCTCTCCACTCGTAGAGGTAGTCACCCTGCAACCTTGCCTGTTTTGACGATTCCTTGTAGCCTCGGAATCTTTTAACAGCCATGCTCTGTATATTACCTTTTCCTTTCTTCCTTTTCTGCCAGCAGCTTGTATGAACCTGTTCTCCAAAGACTGGTGGCTCTTTGCCATTCTGAACTATCAGATAATAAATGTAACCAAAACTTCAAAGTTTTGCAATACAGTATGATTTTTTAAAGAAAGAATTAATTGATTTGGAAAGCTTATCAATACCAAAGCTATTAAAAAAATCCCCCAACCAGTTACCTGCCAGCGCCCATTCACCAGTGCTATGTGAGTGACCACTGTAATATAAAATGTAGGTATCATGTCTGGGTCCATCTGCTGTCCGAAGTTCAAGAAAAGACTTGATCTTGGAGTGAAGGGTATCAAAGGTCAGTCCGCTTGTAGAGTAGTCACAACCATACGTCTCAATCATGTGATATGCAAAAAATCTTTGGATGGCATTAAGCATGCCAGTAGACCTCAGATTTAACTCTTGCACATGCTCAGGTGGAAGAAGAGTTGGTTGGCCATCAGGACTAAAGAGAAGAAAAACAGCTATGATTATGATTTATAATTATTTCATGCTTAGTGGACTTTTAGCAATTGGTGATTTTTTTCCCTGTGCACGTTTTCTCTGCTATGAAGTAGCACTGTTTTAAATTCAAATTGACTTGAAACGTACAGTATTTTGAATTGTTTATAAACTGTATTTGAGTGAGGGACCACAATATCCCCCTCCCTTCTGTCACTTCAAAGCACAGTCCTTACTCAACCCCATGCTATTTCTGCAGCTGAGAGACAGAGGGAGAGAGAGAGGAGCTGCGCAGTGAACACACTAGCAGGCTTCAACAATTTCATTAAGTCCCACTGAGAAAGCACTGCCTTCAGACAGGCACTTTTTCACACAAAACTGGAAAGAAGTGCAGGGACAATGAGTGCTAATCTGCACAAAACATCGTGCAAACTAGTTTCCAATAAGAGACTAAAGAGAAATCCAAGTACACGTTTTGCTCAGGTATTTTGAATTAATTTCTCTCTGTTCCAAACTAGCCTTTATTCACTATGGTACTTACATAAATACAATAATTCTTACTTGTGTGTGCTGTTCAGATGCTGATCTTTCAGCGTAAGAAATGCATTTCAGACAACGGTATTCACAGCTTAGAAAATTAAAGTTCTAAGAAAATTACAAACTAGACCTGGAACAAACCATGTATATATGGGGGGGGGTGTGTATATATATGTGTGTGTGTGTGTGTGTATGTGTATATATATATGAATATGCATATATAACAAAAGAGTCCCTGGGTTCCAAAATGCATTTTATTTGTATTTATATATATATTCTATATAAAAATATAGACTATATAAAAATATATATTAAATATATCTATAAAAAATACACACTTTTTTTTTTTTTTTTTAAGTCTACACAGCTATTCATTAATCATGACAATAAGAGATCTGGTCTTGCAAGGCACCCAGTTAGGGGAGTGCTCTTCAGGATGTATTTTCAGAAAAAGAAATGCATTCATCACTCTTCAGCCAATGTAATAATGGTAATGATAAGGAGCATGACTGCCAGCTGTACCAAACCGGCCTGATTTATGCTCAGTTACAGACATGGAGAGGTTTTGTGGGTGAAAATATGGAGATGGTCTTACTCTACTAATACAAAATATGACTTCTGTTTTTTATATATATGCATGTATGTATGTATTCTTCATGTATTTTGTTTGCAAGTCAGTGTGTAAAGCTACATGGTTTCTTTATTGGTCTAGCTAATTAAATTTTGCACCTCCTCACCTCTCTAGTGCCCTTCATGAAGGCTAACGTTCCACTACTACAGTTATATTGAATACATCATCATTACTGTTTGTCTCGGCAAGTGAAGACCGGGCTCATCATTTAAACAGTCAAGCTTTGTTAATAAGGAAGTTTAGTTCTGTCAGGTCCTAACCAGTTGCTCAAGAGTATCTCATTCACTCAAAAATTAGAGGGAACTGCCAGAGCCAGAATAATATAATACAATGACAGAATTAAATTGTTGCCATGGAAACAAAAATAATTTATTTATATTGAAATGTAAATTTTGAAAATTTATTTTTTTAATCCCTAACAATAATTGACTACATGGGGTTTTTTAAGAGTGCACAGCTGAAGACTGTAGATCAGAAGCTCAGAAAACCTGTTTTTACAGTATTTTACACTATTTATGATACAGTGATCTAAGATGAGCACGCTACCTTCTGTTTCTTTGCCCGTTAATTTTTTCCCTATCCACTGAATCCATTACACATACTCAAGCTGGGCAGTTTTCATAAATTGGGCAGTTCTATTTTTAAGCCTCTCATTTCAACTTACTACTCTGTTTCTCTTGTAACTCAAATAGATAACTTACACAGTCCTTGTTTATCATTTACAAAAAAAAAATGTGTACACACAAGTTTAATTATATGGATAAAGTAGGATTTGCAAATTTAAAGCTTATAAGAAAACCACACAAATGTGCAAATAATAATAGTACAATCCCTCCACCCCCAAGCACTTGTCATATGGTAACATTTATATTGGAAAAAAAACAGCCGTAAATTCACAATACCAATAACTGACATGTAGTCCACTTGCAAATCTAATTTCAATGTCCTTTAAATGTAGACACCATTTCATTTAACAGAATTCAAAATTGTTTTGAACTGATCTGTTTGGTTTATTAAATCTCCTCATGTAAAATATCTGCACTCAGTCAAATGCCCCAATCCTCCTTTGCGTGAGATACGGACTGTGGAATCTGCCTATGCACGATTGATGCGTAAAGCATTCACTGACTTTCTAAAAGCAAATTAAATACATATAAAAAGGCGGAGGCGGAGTTACTCATTCTTTTTGGAAGGTGAGGAAAAGGAAAAATACAAAATCTGCCTATTATTTAAATTTGTATTTAATTATTGAAAAATACAAGCAACAGCACTGCATTGCCTCTACGAGCTAACAGTACACTTACACTACTGTGAAGCTGAAATAACGGTAACTATACCTGCAAAAGTTGGTGGGAATCACAACAGCATACCCGACACACGTTCCTCCCAAGCAGTTTCCCAGCTCATGGAAAAGCCCATGAGCCATGGACTCCAGAGGTAAAACGATGAGAAATGCACTCATGAAGATCCCATTGGTCGGCTAAAAAGAAAATAGAGAGATTTAGGTATTGCTTGAAAAATCCTTCCTGTCTGTTGGTTATGGTTTTATGAATAATTCCCTGTGATCACACATAATTGGGTCCCAAAACATGCAAGTTATTATACGTACTGTATACTTATTTTTCCACATATTACACGGTGAAGTACTCTAAAGACAAATGAAAGGCTTGGGGAAAAGGTGGCTGGTAAGCAGGGATCACTCTTCTGAAAGGAATGCATTTGAAAACACCAGCAGCACAGGACTTAGGTTTAAAAGCCCTGACCATAGCTTAGCTTTACCCACTTAAGCAAAATCAAATGCCACAAAATTATTTATGTGCATAAAATAAGTGTAATATATGTGTAAATATCTGCAGGGTCAGGCCTTAATCAGTAAAGTACAACACAGAATATTATGTACCTAGCATCAGATGATAGCATACTATATTGCATCATTAAAAATATAGATTTAACTATTCTTGCTTTTTAATGCCAAGAGTTTTTAAAATATTCTTTGTGGTATACTATGTATCACACAAAAGCTTACTTCTGAGAACACTTATGAACATTATTGCAATTAAAAAGACAATTCTTTATCAGCTACATAAATATCAGATAAGAAGGGACATCCACTACAGGACTTTGTAGCATTCACACAGCTAATGCCCTACATTGAGCTTTCCTGTTTTCTAGGTAAAAAGCAGTTTTGGAAAAGATTCCACTCACTGACAAATAGATGATTTCTGTAAAAAAAAGACATTTCAAAAGTTAATTCTCAACCGCTAGTACTAGTAAAATAAAAATGGACTTCTGAAACGCCAGCTGTCAGTGACAGGCAGAACAGACACAGATTCGTTTTAATTATGTTAATATGATGTGAATGGGTTTAATGAGGCATTAAATGCTTTAGGAAAGGTAGAAACAGTATTACAATATATAATTAACCAAGAACTTTAATATCCATGGTGCAGTTATTAAATATTAATGTTAGTTATGCAGCAAAGGAAATAAATTCATAGCTACAGATTTCTGTCTTGAGAAGAGTCCTGTGGCCTCTGACCACATCTGTTTTATTCACCCTCTTTGCATAAATCTACAATATTAATGTTTTTTAAAAATCTGGATGTTGCTGTATTGTTTAACACTCAGTGATATGATGTGGACTGGTAGCTCAGCTTAACACACAGACAAAGCTATTAATAATTTGGAAAGTAAATTATACTGAAAAAAATGACACCTAAACCAACTCAGTTCTTGTTGGCACATGGCACTAATTCAACTACCTTCAGTTTTTAAACACATAAATATGACATGACTTAGTCTGAAAGAACAGCTTTACCCATCTAATGTGCTTCCTGCCCTAAGGAAGAATACTGTTTGCTACCTGTCCCGGTTTTAAAAAGTGTCCCATTACACTTCTGATGGAAGGATCTCACCTATGTGTCCTTGAAATGGTGACAGCAATACTTCTAACCACAAATAAACACCAGAATCTGATACTAACTGATAACTGACTGATAGCATTATTAACTGATAGCATTATTCTCAAATAACTGGTAACTGTTAACTGATAGCATTATTCTCAAATTCTAACATCTGAAACCACTATAAAACTACGTCCAGCTCCTACTATACTTTATACAATTCATGACAAATGAAAAGTTTATTTATTCAGCTTCTAGCTCTCAAGGACATGAGGACATGACATCGAGCAGACATCAAATCATGTTACAGAACAACCACGGAGAGCTTCCCTTTACACACAGCCCTGCACACCTTATCACAAAAGTGCAACTAATATTCTTACTGACTTCCTAACATTCGAGCTACAAAACTGGTTCGGATATAACCAGTTCATCAACAGGTGATAATGCTAGTGCTAATACTGCAATCCATTTCATGTGGTATAACGTAATTTGATGTTTTGGTGCTAATAATTTGAACCTACGAGGAACAATGCGTGCCTGTGAAGCACACATACATTACAGGAGATTCACAATCACTTTCATGTACATCATCTTCCTAGCCATCTCAGGAGATACCTTGCATCCTTCCAGATATAATCCTTTGCCCATCCCAGTCTTGCCTACACTCAGAGGGTCAGGATCAATAAGTGAGCAGATGGAATGTATTTAGGACAAGTGCAGAGAAGCATTCACATAGCGATTCTCAAGTTTTGTGTCAGAGAATAAGGATTTTCAGAATAACTTCCCCAAAATCCATACAATTACTTGAAATCACCAGAAGACAGGAAAGCTTAAAACACTGCAACAATTACGGTGCAACCTCAACTTGTTTTGTTGTCAATAAGGAGAAAAAATCCTGTAATTAAGACATTATCATTTTTGTTTCAAATGTATCAGCAGAAAGTGCTAATTTTTGTTGCTCGGTTTCCCAAATGCACTCTGAAAATGAAAAGGACTGGGAGCAGCAGCAATAAAAACTTACAAAGATTTGGTTAGTTTTCGTTCTATAGAAACCTTGTAAAATATAAGACTTTGATGAAATAGTGGCGCTCTCTAGCTAAGTTACTTTCATGATTTGGAGACTGACTTTTGCAATTGTAGATACCAGAAGGATAATTTGCTTTAAGTTACAAAAAAAGGAAGACTTAGATTCTGCAGAAATTGAAGGGCTTGTCTGGAAAAGCTTCCTATTCATGATCAGTTAGTTAGAGGATTTTCTAAACTTTGGAAAGACTGAACGCGTGGACCAGGAAGTATTATAATGCATTTTTATGACAAATTCAGCTTTTCCATCATAAATATTACTTTTCCTGGATCATCTTAGAGCAAACTGCTCTTGCATTGCATTAGTGTTTTGATCACAGTGAACATATTACAAAATAAAAAACACATTTGCCCATAAAAACTACAGCTATCACAATATCCTAAAGAATACTATATTATTACTTTATATGAATTTTATTGTAGAAGTTCTTACAACATGCCATGTTGTTCTAAACACTCCCTGCATTTCCCTAATCCCCTAAAACACATGCAAGTTATTAAGCTTACAGAGTGTTCTACAATAACACAACTTGAGATCATCACAAAGATTAATAGTTTTCATCAAACTTCTGATTGAGTCTGACTTCTGAAAAAATATTTACATTTAATTGTTGAAAGTACTCCTACTAACATGAAGATACTGGCAAGAAAATTCACAAGTACTTGTGAGATAAGGATCCTGTATAGAAACTGTAGGGATCATCTCAGCGATCCATCTTGCTCTGTATCCTGCTTTGAGTTTGTACCAAGTATTAATAAGGAATAGGAAATACGGTCTATAGTGTTATGAATCAACTCAGCTCCATCTGAACTTTCAACTTTGTCTTCATTTAGGGGCCATCTTATGATATGGAGTAGGAAAGTATTGTTAGTATGGATATTTTACATGTATAGACATCTATCTGATGTAAAGATGCTGGCACTTGCTGTCAGCACTTTTTCCACAGTTTTGATTTAGAATAAATACATCACTAACAAATATAAGAATGATTAAGGATGTTTAGAGCAGCTCTATAGTAAGATAATAAAATATTTTAATTCAGCACTGCAAAAAATGACTGGTGGCATTTTAAAATATCTAAACTGAAAGAACTTGAAATAGTAAAAAATAATGTCTAATTAGAGTGGTAATTACAGTAAATCTGAAGACAGGTCCCTCTTTTAAGATAACAGCTAAGATGCCAGGTGGAAACTGTCAGTGCTTTACTAAATCCAAAAGATTTGATGACTGGTCCTTAATGGAGCAGATGGCCATGGATGCATAGGCGGAGCCAGAAAGGGATTTTGTTCTTTCATCTGTTCAACCCATTTTCATTCTGTTTTCGACTGCACTGGCAATCTCAGCCTGCAGTACATCCCTGTACTCTTAAGTGCCCACTCATTCCAGATAAACTGCTCAAAAAGCAAACAGAAGACAGGGACCATCTCGGCAATCCCACTGAAAACATGGGAAGCCATTTTATCTCTTTGTCTTTGGGGTTTTTTGCCTTTGTCTGTCTTCTTCTAAATGAATATTTAGGAAATAAACAGTGTGTTCTCATTTCAAATAATGTACAAAAGGTAAAAAAAAAATAATTCTTGCCTCTGATGACTGAAATGACAGACAATAAAAGATGGGTGAGATTCACTACTAGTATTATCTTTCCACTTTCTTTAGCTTTTCAAGCAACACTTATGGTTAAGTGTAACTGTTAAAACACCAGAAGAATTTAGAGGTATTTTACAGTCAAGATATATAATTTCATATTCATGGATAGGACAACTCCAGTCCCAAGGAGTAAACCACCGTTGGAAGTGGAACAATTCTGGAACTGTATTTAACAATGGAGCATTACTGACATGTGACTGAGAAAAATAATGAGGAGGAAGGGAAAAGAAAAAAAAAAAAAAGAAACTTGAGCTTAAATTGGAAGCCAGTTACAAAGACCTACAGAACAGCCCTTCTGATTAAAATAGAAACAAATTCCTAAACAGATGTCAACTAAGATGATCACAGAATCATCGAACGGTTGAGGCTGGAAGGGACCTCTGGAAACCGTCTGGTCCAGCCTCCCGCTCAAGCAGGGCCACCTAGAGCAGGCTGCCCAGGATTATATGTAACAGATCAACAACTAAGGAGGCTTACAAAGATGTCTGTGTATTTACAAGCAAAAATTCTGCCCTGCTTTCCATTATCCAAGCTGAATAATATTTACCTGTTTTTATATATCCATACACACACACACACGTAAATATAAAGTAAAAAGTTCTGCTTAGGTACTCTGCAGTGATTCTGCAAAAACAAAGTATACACTCCATGATGGAGAAGGCTCAGGAGAAAAAGGACAACATGATAACTAATCTATGAATACTTGATGGATAGCTTATTCCAAATGAAAACAAGACATGTATATTACAGGTAAAAAGAAGCTTAAAGACAAAATTTTTAAAGTTACAATATAGATCAACTACCAGAGGAAACTGCCTTATAAAAAATTATTGAATGAAAGAACAGTCTCTAGAGAACAATAAATAATCCATTACTTTTGACTATTAGAACAGCCCTGCAAAAATCTAGAAAACAGTTTGCAGAAAATAGTTATGTTCACTGGCAGACAGATTTAATGTGTTATGTTTCCCATCCCTGACTCCTGTTCTAACCATGGGAAAGCCTGTGCTTTAGGCAATGTGTATTTGTCCCAGCAAAACCAGAAATGGTTGTCAATTTAAAAGCATAATAAATGGATTTCTGATTTTAATATAAAAATTTGAATTCTGAAATTAATGACATTTTGACAGCAAGGTTAACACATAAATCAGATTCTTTAGACTAACAATGAATACTTTCTTTCTCTTGTCACCAGAGATCCCCTTCATGACCTAGGGCCTCTGGAAGTGGTGGTGACAGCAGCAAGGTGTGCGGCCACTGTGGATGTGAGCAGGCAACCTGACATAGCCCCCGGGACAGATCTGGAGAGGTAGGGAGCCAAGGAGGGCTGAGCACCTACCGCAGAGAGGAAGATGGGCAGCAAAAATAAGCAGGATAGCGGGTGAGTTTGAGAAGAAATCATGAGCAGTGAGCAAGGGAGATTCAGGATCCAGCTTAAGAGATGACAAAACAGTAAGGAAAGAGGGAATAAAGGTATTACAACAGAAACTGAACAGACGAGTCTATAAAGAAATAGCAAGGCACAGATATGCAAGTCAAATCGGCAAGGAGGGGAAAAACTGTCAGTGAGGAAAAGAAAGGGGGGAACTAAAGATGACCAGACAGACAGAGAGGAAAAAAAAGCAGGCGTGGCATAGCTATTTGAGAAAATACGGAGAGAGGCCAGAGGATGCAGCAGGGCCTCCAGGGGAAAAAAGAAAAAAAAATTTAAGTGGACAAGCAAAGCCTAAGGAGGACTGGGTTAAAAATACAAGTCAGGAAGAAAAGCAGGGGAAAATGAAGGAGAAAGACTGGCTATGATTTGCATTCAAAAAAGTTATTTAATCTGTGATGTTAACAAAAGTATGTGCAAGTAAATATAGATGTTACTTAGAAAATTTCTTACTATTCAGAAAATAATCTTGTGTTTAGAGAAGTTAAAAAAAGTCACCATCTTCAATTTTATTAAGGCATTCTAAATTGAGCTTTCAAGAAACACCAGGCAATCACACCACAATAAAGACTAGAAAATCACTAACTCTCCCCAAAACAAGAAAATACTCATACATACAATAAACTAACTTTTCTTCCCTGAATAATTTGAGTTCAATAGTACTGTCCATTTCAGTGCAAGTACTCAAGCATATCATGAATGCTATTATTTTACTAACCCATAAAATTCACTAAAAACAAGAATAATGTACTGAAAGTACTTCATTCCATTACTCTACCTGTCTCTGACATAGTTCATTTTTCTCTTGGTAATATTAAATACAGGTCTTCCAGGGATAATAATTCTCTTTGGCCAGTAATTCAGAAAACCTGTAGTTACCTTGGCATAGAGCACTTAACAAAATCTGATTTTAAGTTTCTGAGAAAGAGAGTCCCCCAAATCTTTCCAAGATCTTTGCCTGCAAATTCCAAGACCTTCATCTGCAAATTTTTCATAATTTTACTGGTTTCTGAAAGAAGTAATGCCTGAGTCACCTGCATGACTTCTGCTGGATCTTGTCCCATCCAAGGGCCTAATTAGGGACAGGCACGTGAGTAATTGCTGAAATGAGTAAGCTGGAGTTAAAGAGTCTATTGATCTGACTGAAATTACTCACACAAATGTAAAGGCAGGTGCAGAACACTTTCTGCAGATTTTGCAAAGACCATGTCAATGTATTTCTACTGACAAGGCAAGGTGTCTTTCCTCTCCAGCTAAAGCAGGGATTATTCTCAGAAGCAGACCATGTCCCAGCTGAAACATGCCCCACTGAAAAGCTGTTACTGAATTTTTGAATGCAACCAGCTTTAACAAATTACTTTTACACTTCTTGTGCTTCCTGAGCTCATCCTCCAGCTGCAGACAGACCTGACAATTCTGTTCCTCACATTCAAAGCTTGATCTGTCTGAGAGAGATTCTGCTTTCAGGAGCCACAGTTCTTCCCAAGCACATACCGAAGCACCAGGAACAGAGACTTGCAATCCTTGGCTTATTACAAGGGCTAAGGCTCCCCTTAAAGAAAGGTCCTTGGCTAACAGGACTTCCAGCCTCAACAGTTCTGCATGAGTCAGAAAACCACTGTGTCCGCAACAGTGAGTTAATTGACCGCACTTTAAAAGCCTTTTCACGAAAGGAGATTTGGTGTTTTTCTGGCGATTTTAATCAAATAGGATACTTCTAGCCGCCAATTAGCAGATAACTGTCTCTTTAGGTCTTGACCTTTCATACACTTGAGATTTATATGATGCACAGATATTACAGTTATTAAAAACATTAAAAGGGCATATATAATGTGCCTGTAACAAAGTTTTCCATGAAACAGAACCCCTCCCCTCCATCACCCCATTTCTGGCTGTAACCTAACACACACAGCTGAGCTAGATTTTTTTATATGCTATGGCTAAGTATTTATAGCTGACTGTTAGGAAGTACCTTTCCAAGGCTCAGGTTTTTAGCCAATTCTATTCATTATATAGGAGGTCATATTGCAGACCACGAAGGGATTTCAAGCCACCTCTCTTATCAAATGCAGGATCATTAAACAAGCTTTCAGTACATCTTCAGAGTGAGGAAAGGTATAAATAAAAAATGCTTCACCTTCCAGGTGATACTTAACAGATTTCAAATATAAGTAGCACTTACTAAAACAACTACATAAATCCCAAACTGAAGTTGCAAAGACTGAAAACTGTTAATCTTACACATACAAAAACCGTTTTAAACAATTTTAAAAAGAGCAAACACATTGTCAGGAACTGGTGACTGAGGAATACTTTGCATTCCTAAGAGAATGTAAGGAAAAAATATGTTGAAAATTTAAGTAAAAAAATTTTCTATAATATAAGAATGTCAGAGTGGCTGTATTAGGGTGCACCAAAGGTCCATCTAGAAAAAAGTCTGGTCTCCAAAGAGGCCAAATGGATGCCTACGAAAGACTGTAAGGACAGACCAAGCACATATGTTTCCTGAGTACTCCAACCACTGGTGGCTCAAGGACTTCCTGAGCCAGACATGGTTTCCATATAGTACATAAACCTCAGTGAATCTGTTTCCATGAACTTGTCCAGCTTCCTCCTGAGCCTCTGCAACCGCGTGGCATGCACAGCATGCCATGATACACAGCCCCAGAGCTAAGTCAGCGCTGCACGAGGAACTATTCCCGCCTGTCTAGCTCCAACCTGCTTCTTGCCAACTTGATTCTCCTCAACTTTTGCACTGAAACTGATCATTTGTTGTCTCTTACTGTTTACCTTCTCCCATATCACACATATTTTATATGTTCATCATATTCTCACTTAGTTTTCTCTTTTGCTGACTGAAGCATCCTTGTTTATTCACTCCCTCCATGCAAACTGTTTCACGTCTATAATGAATTTCGTCGCTCTTCTCTGAACCTTTGCTTTTTTCTTACCTATAGGATGGCAAGTAAAAATTGCACAGTCATTCAAAATATGGAAGCTACGGATTTATACAGTGGCATAATGACACCTCCAGTTCTTTCCTAATAATTCCCAATATTTAATTTGCTTTTTTGACCACTAATAAACATTAAGCTGATGTTTTCATGGAAAGGCATCTAACACAGCCCTAAGATCTCTTTCTACCAGATACTGGTGTCACTAGCTTTTTTCTGCAGCAAAGTTTCCTTAACAAAACAAAACCAAACAAAACCCTGAAATCCCAACCCACTAAGTATTTCGCAATAACTATTACTTTTTAAAGAGGAAAGGCAGAGAGTGATCTCTAGCAGCCTGATTTGTCTCTTTAACTGTTACAATACCTATAAATCACCATAAGGAAAGTACATATTCACTGGAGAAGCTTGTTTGCTGAATCACTGTTGAGCTTGTTAGACCTCCTGAAACAGCAGACTCGAAAATCCAGCAAAGGATTCTAACGTAGAGTCTTTAGGCCTTGAATTCCCCCTACAAAGAAGAAAAAACACTAGTCTCCTTAAATATCTAGAAAAAAACAAATGCCCTGCAAGAAGGTAAATTGTGTGCTTATGCATAATTGCTTTCTTACTTCTAATTATTTTGAAACTTGACACTATCCAGAAAAATACAGAAAAGGCCACAGCTTCCCGCAATCACTATAATAAATGATACATTCATCTATTAAATTATGTTCTGGCCAGGTCTGATAAAGTATTTCATTTTCTGACAACAGATGACATAGACACAGTGATCTGCAAGGTAAATATCACAACATCTTCTGAAGTAGAAATGCTTTTAGTTGGAGACAACTGCATTCATAATCTTAAGCTAATTCATTACTATAAACACATGATGAAAGAAATATAAATATAGTAAAAGAAATGTAAATGTAATTATCTACTAAAAATAACTTATTATAATAAAAAACTGGATTTCCTGACAAGTGAAAGTATTTGGTCTGATGCCTTTCACTTTTGCCACTACAATTACTCCTTTTCCCACTGAACAGGCAAATACACAACCTATCAGACAGAGGTGATGAGCAACAGCTTATCTTATTTACACACAGGATGTTAGAAACTGAAATTAGCCAATAACAAATACTAAGATTTTAGCCGCATCTCCAGTTTGCCTCTTGTGAACGGTCCTGCACAAGTCATTCCACAGCACAACCACACTTCTTCAGAATTAGAGAGGACTGAAAATTATCAGACATGTAACAGTTGCAGTTATTTTGGGGCAGAGGACAGAGACAGAAAAAAATTACAATGCATTATCAATCAATGTGAAGAGAAAAAAGTAACAAGATGGGTATGAATCCAATCCTCCTCGCTTACGCACACAGCTTGCAGTAACGAAGCAGTTCTAAAAGAAGCGCCTGTGTGCTTTAAACAGATGGCAGGGGGAGAGGGAGCCCTTCTCCTGAAGGGCTACAGCAGGAGATCCTGTCCAAGTCTGGTGGTTAACTCCCTGCAGACAGGCTCTGGGTGCCACCAAAAGAAACTGCCTCTCTCCAGTGACTATCTGGACAACTTACGCACTTGATTTGTTCTGACTGCTTTGTCAGGTATAACTAGGTGGAGTGACTCCATCCAAGTAATTTTAAAACTACGTAATTATTAACTAATGTGTCTCAGGATGTTAAAGGAGGAGGGCAAGGATAGAGAAATTAATAAGTCTATCTGATAGAGATGGTAAAAAATTGCTTTTACTGAAAAACAGTCATCTAGCATATAAAAATTAAAGACTAGCATTTTGCTAAAATCACACAATTCTCAAGAAGAAAAAGTATGGAAGTTAGCAATATTAGCATGCTGATATTCTATCTTTATTGTTTCTGGCTCCCAAACTACTTTCCCATTTCTTTTGGTGTATGAGCACCTTCACTTTCTGTACATACATTCTGGGGATTTTTCTTCTCTACTTCTTTTTGGTTCTATTTCTTCGTTTTGTCCTTTCTGCAAGCCCACACACTATAGCTATGCATGCTGATACTTTTCCAAAGAAAGAGCAAAACTACCCAGCCATCCTCCCAGGCTTGTCTGTTAATCTCTAATGCTCTTCATGCAAAAAAAAAAAACAACTCAACAAAAAACCCCCCTAAACCAAAAAAACACAAACCAAAAAGCAAACCAAACAAAAAAAACAACACACAAAACCTCACAAAATAATTGTCAATTTCCTTTTCCACCACTTTCTTTTAACACCTTTTATCCACGAGGTTATTTAATCTAAGAAAATCTGCAGGAATGGGCAGCAAATTGTTTTGGAAACACTATACAGACATTTCTGTAAACTGGATCTGCCATAAATAATACATAATTTTTATATATTATTATTATATATATAAGTCATTTAAGAGATGCATGGGTACAAAAATGATTGTTGTCTTGTGTTAGATCAACTTAAAAAAGAAAATAGACATCAAACACCCTGCTGCAACTGTGACAACGCACAACATACTTTAACTTGGGCACAGAACAAACATTTTTAGAGAAATGTATGTTTTCTGCTAAAGAAAAGACAACGTCCTTAATTCAGAAATGGAAAGAAAAGTCAAGGAACGCTGTGTGATTTTAAGAACTGGTCTCTTCAGAGGACATATCCTGTGGTGCATAACCAGATTTGAAAATAAGACACTTAGAGCACATGCTATACCAACAATTTACCAGTTTATCAGCTGATCTGTAACTCCACATTAATGGTTAAATGCAAAGCAAAATTATTGAAAAATACATCCCTAAAACATGAATTTGCCTTGATTCAATTAAAAAGTCCATCAGAAAAGCCCTCAATATAGTGAGCATTAGTAGGGTTCAATACCGTGATTGACTTTGAAAACAAATTTTATGGCACAATGAATTCAAAATCAAAATAATTTCATAAGCAGGTAAACTAAAATACTTTGCACACTTCTTTTGCTCTGGAAGCATTAACTCTTCCCATTCTGCCAACATAAGGAGGCTGGTGAGTTCCAGTTGCCTTAACAGGTCACAGTCAAGGCAGCACAAAGTTAAATCTGAAGCGCATGCTGGTGAAACCAAGGGTTCCAACTTTGGATTGCTGAGCCACAGCACACCATCAAATGTCACAGGAATTTTAAGGAGCCAACAATTCTCAGGAGCATTCTCAAGAAGGAGATCAAGATAAAGAGATTATTATTTACCTGCCAAGAAACGGCCCCCAAAACAGCAGTCGCGACAAGGCTGAAAAATACTAGCTGTTCCGAAATTAAACAGAAGTGACGCATTCCTTTAGATGCCATAACTCTGTCAAGGCTGTTGTCTTCTGCACGGTGGGTATAATATACCTTGTGACAGTCATTTAGTTTTGTGTGAAATCCCCAAAGAGTTATAAAAAAAATCACATGACAGATCATCCAGAAAATTCCAAAAATAGAAAAACCAGGTATCACAAAATACCAGAGATCCAAATCACGTAATTTAAAGGCTGCAAGAATGAAAAAGATTAGTTCAATGACTCCAACTGAGATGACAGAAAGCCTTCTGCAAATTTTACCACGGTACAAGTAGGGCTTCCATCGTTCAGTAACTGAAAGTCCGCTGAAGTAAACGTCGAGAAGGGGATCTGAAATCATGCAGCTGAAGAAACATGCCAAGGCAAAAGGGTTTGTGGGGATTTTCAGTGATGGGAAAAAGAGTAAGGATGCAATGGCTCCAAAAATTGCCAAATTTGGAATTGCCAAAAAAGACTTCATACGTAAGTCAATAATCAACATGGCCAAAGCCATGACCAACAGAATAATACTCACAGATTTTTCTACCAGCATAGTTGTGCTGGCAATTGCAAATCCAACTAGCTCCAAAAATTCAACTGTTGTCAGCAGAGTCGGTCGATGATGGATACAACCACAAATCCTCTCAACCAAAGCACATAATATCCTTAAAACAATGGCGGAGAGGAGCAAATATTTAGTAGCTTCTTCTTTCACGTCCGTTTGGAAGGCAGAATTATTAAGAAAACAGAGAAGGCCAAGCAAAAAACCAAACCAAAGATTGGAGAGACTCAAACTTGCTGTTTCCATTGAAAAATAGTAGTACAATATGCTGGCAATTCCAAGAACAAAGAGCCCCAGAATAAATATTACCAAAATCAGTGCATCTGCAGTTTTTTCCCATCTGACATAAAGGCCCATGCAAATGGCAACCAGTAGGTTGATTCTGGCAAGATAGCCAAGGTATCTGACTGATGAGTGCATGTTCACTTCTCTGTTTGCTTCTTCTAGCCTTGTCATTGCTGCATAGAGACAATGACTAACACAGTAACGCAGTGACCTACACATGTAAACCGCAGTTAGGGGGTTTTACCCACTTAACTGAAAGTAAATATTGGGGTTTCATCCAACAAACACAATGCAATCGCCGCCTTCTGTAATATCATTTCAGTAACAGTGGTCCAGAATCACTGAAGTCCTGGAAGAAGAATTGAAAAAGTTTTAGTGGCAAATAATTCCTTTTAATCATATACAGCGTAAACATGACACATCCCTTCTCATCAAAGAGTTTAACGTCTAAATTAAAAAACACATAATAAAGACCAAGTAAGTGTGTTGTTAAAGGTCATTCAAATTGGGGTCATTATTAAAACTAATATAAAATGGGTTCTGCATAAATCATATTTCATAATTTGAATGAAAGGAAAAGGTAAACCAAACCTGGCCTGTGCAGTTTTTCCATAAACCCCATCCATTAGGTATCTATATTAGATATCTATGGGTATCCAAAATACTGCTATGATAGCCATTACCTTCTAAAATAGTTTAATATTGTTTTAAAACATTGTTTTGCTTCACCATTACATTTGGTAGGTTCTCACTTTATAATAAACCTTTTCAGTATGCTTTGCAAGACTTTCTTTTAGTAGTCAAATAGCTACAGGATTTACAAAAAGAACTTAATAATCAGTTAATGAGCTTAACACACAGTAGATAATGAAAAAGGATATTATCATTATCTCCATTTCACAGAGGGGGAGTTCACACACAGATGTATCAACTGATCTGGCAACATTTTCAGAGACTTTTCTTAATGTAAAATCAAAGCCTTCATTTTGACCTCTCCAAGCCACTTTTTTCCCCCACAAAAAACCCAAACAAAATGATCGGGATAAATATTATATTTAGAGCATAAGCGCCTCCTACTCAGATCCATTTAACCGACATGCTTTTCTTTTTAATATAGTATAGGAACAGATAGTAGTATTTTTAGGGGAATTTTGTAAGAAAACGTGGCTAGGCAGATTTCACTGGAGATCATTACTATTTTACGGGATAAGCTTCTTCCTGGTCTGAACTCAGTCTTGAAACACGAGGATCACTGTAATCCTATTGGTGTTTAATCTTATGGAGTTTACAAATAAACAATACTACTAATTGCTATAACTAGGGAAAAAAAGTTATTGAGGTAATTCTATTTCCGTAAAAAACACCATTTCACCGTATTTATATACTTTTCTACTTATCACAAAGTTGTCAGAGGCATAGTTCAGAGCTCTCTAGTTAAAGGCAAAAAAGGTTTGTACTTTGAAGTCACAACCCTGCTCTGTATGCAAAATGTGTTATATGTGACAAAACGATAAGAATTACTCAGAGAAGCAGCTTTCTGTGAAACTACATGTAAAGAGAACCACATGTACTTCTGATTTTTGATCCTTTTGTGCCTAGAAACTCTAAACCAGGAGTCACTGAATGATTAAACAGAGCCTATACCTCCAGAGAAAATAAGGCAGAAAACAACAGGTGGATCACAAGAAAGTACAGAAACAAGAAAATCGGCATCAGTGTTTTTTCGTCTCTAATTTTAAGTGTCACAGATTACACAGAGCCCCAGAACAACCAGTTATCCAAATTCTCTTAGTTAAAACTTACTGAAATCCTGTGCAGTTTTTATATTTATGTATAACTTTTGCTTGTAAAGTTATTAACAAAAATTTATCTAAGAGTATGATCATACAGGTAGAGTCCTCAACACGTAAGAAGACTCATACATAGCCTCTATAATTTTTTAAGTAATTACCTAATTGCCCACCTTACAGAGACTTCTGACGAGTTACTGGTATGACAGAGCAACCAATGTGTCAAGAACACTCAGAGCTAGGTTATAGCTTACTGCTTTTATTTATAAGGCTGGGAGAAGTATGAAAGGACACCTTGACGGAAACTCAAAACTTAAGACTTTATCTCTCTTGATTTTTAAATCCTCATTTTTTAAACCAGTGCACAACAAAAAAAAAAGTGAATTGACTGATTTGCCCATAAGCTTTGGCTGATTTGAACACTGACATCCAGTGTAAAACCAGCTTAAGTAATTGGTGTAGAGACAAACTAGGCCTAAGAAATCCTATTGTTTAAATTACTTAAGTTTGGTAACATATATTTTCAAATTATGTTAAACATCTAAGAACATTGCAGATATTACTTGGAAGAATTACGCATTAAAAATGTGTTAATTGAAATAGAATACATACCGTATACTTAAAGCAAATGGTTATTCCATGATACCATTGCAAGTTAAAGTTCTTTGGATTTCAACCACGCATTTTCATAGTACTCATTATTATTAATGTTTTATACATATAAACTTAATTCTGAGTTGCCTGGATGCTTAAGATCTCGTGATATTTCTCCCCTCACTTGGTAATATACTTACTGTTCCTCTCAACCTTTCATTTGTTTCTACTTTATGTAGATAACACAGCCCAAAGTTAGCTATCATATTCCAGGTCACAATATATCAGGTGTCATAGCACCGTCTGCAGTCTCACTGTTTCCAGTACTATAATCAACATTCGCTTTATGGACAACTTGAGCCATTTATTTCAACTCCCACACACGCCCTCCCCCCGCTCCCAGTTCTCTCTCGTTCAAACCATGAATACAGAGGAACAATTTTCCATCTCCTTCCGACCCACAGCACTGACATGCGACTACTGCTACGCTGAAGCACATCTGCCATGCCATCCTGTTATCCTGATTCCTGAGCCTTTCTGGAACCCCTCCAAGTCAAGGGGCTAACACCATAAACATTCATTTGGACAACCGCCTCACGGAAGTCAGCAGGCTGCCTCCCATGCAAAGGGCGGAAGCTGGCTTAAAATTTTGCTACGGTTGCTAAATTATTTTCTGGTGGGATCGTTACACTAGCAAACTCCCTTGCAGGCAAGCAGCCACTCTGACAGAAAACTACTCTGACTGGTTCAGCTCATGCCAAGTGGAGTTTTGCTGCTATCACATCGTGAGAAACACGAAAGAGAAGCTCCTCTGCTGCCGCCCCACGCGCTGCGCCGGGTGCCGGGGCGGGGGAACACGTCTGTTCCTAGTAGAAAGACACAGAGTCTGCTCCAGCACGAAGTATTCACCAAATGACAGCTCAGACCGTGAATGCAACCTCCTCTTCCTGATCTTCTAGCCAATTAGCAGAAAGGTGTACTACTAAACCACACTGTTAATCGTTAGTCTTTTTCTAACCAAAACACATGGTCAACTTTTTGATGAAAAGAGGAAAAGGAGCATTTTTGCGATTAATGTATCCCACCACGCAGATATTACCAAATAAATGTAACACAGCAATTCAGACAATTTTAATGGGAAATTTCAATGTCTGATTTATTCTTTAAAACATAGCTATTTGTTACTCATTTCTGTTAAGACTTTGACTGTTTGACAAAGACTGTTCAAAGTCGCGGGGGCGTTGTGTTTGTTTTTTAAACTAATGGCCTTAAAGTTTCAGGTTGCAACATCTGAGTTACATATCTGAGCAAATCACATTAGAACCAAAACAGAATGTGTACACCCACTTTTAAATATGTGTCAACTTTTGCAAACCCAATTCTAAGCGAAACCTGGAGTCTAAGTAGCAATTTAGAAACTAAACTATCCAAGACCTTTCCTACGGGTAAAGGAACACCATTCCCAAAGTAGTTTTTACCCTAATTTGTCTAAGAAAGTAGAAAAAAGAACCAAAATGCAAAGACGGTTCAGTAGTTTAACTGCAGTTGATTTAACGTCCAGGTAAGGCCTATCTAAAATACTGGACCCACTTTCCTTTAGCTTTATTCTTCCAGTTTAGCGCATATTTTTTTTACAAAAGCAACTCTATATGAACAAAAAGTCGTATTTAGCTAACACATTAATACAGTAGGCTTAAATCTCAGGTGAACGACTCCGTTAGTTTTCAGATGTTAATACCGAGCCCACATTACGGATTACCGGTGTCAGACAAACGGAGAGCACCCGGCCGAAGCACCAGCTGCCGGGCTGGCCGGGCCAGGGAAGTTTAATGACGGCGTTTGGCTCCGCGGAGCGGGCGCTGACAGCCGCGGCTCTGCCGGGGCAACGCCGCTTACCACAAGCTGCCCGGGGCAGACAGCCCCCGCCCCGCCAGGGCCCGGGCCTGCCCGGGGAGGCCGCGTCCCCCCGGGGCTGTGCGCCAGGCCGCCCGGCTTCCCTCGCCCCCGCCTCGGTGGCGAGGCGCTGCTCCACGCACACAGCGCCGGGACAAGCCCGGGACAAGCCCGGCCCAAGCCCCACGGGCCCCCGCCGTGCCCCCCACCCGCGGGAAGCGGCCTGGCCCCGGCCCCGGCCCGCACTCACCTCAACAGGCGTCCCGGAAACTTCCCACCCCCCGCGCAGCGCCGCCGCCATGTTGAGGCTGAGTGAGGCGTCCCGGCTACGGGCCGCGCCAAGGCTCAAACGCCGCCGCGGCCGCGCCGGGCCCGCGCCTGCCCCGGGCGACTCGGTGCTCGGTGGAACGGTGCCTGCGTCCGTGGGCCTGAGTGGGGTTGTAACAGGGTTCCCATCAGCACCCTCCAGCTCTCAGGGAATTCAGTAGCATCCAGATGATAGGCAAGAGTGAAAGCACACCCTCCCCTCCCCATACAAAAAAATGCAAGATTAATAGGCTGGAAGAATTAAAAAAACCCACAACCCAAACCTATAAACACTGTCAACTGGTGCTTAAGACACGGAAGAAGGAAACCTGTGTTTGAATCAGGACTGCAAGACCGACTGAGCCCTCTCTAGCCTTTCCCATCGTTGGCTAGCAGCAGCCTTCTGGGGGAGAGGACTCTGGTCCTGGACTGACTCGTGCTTCCCACACAAAAGCTTTCACCACCCTCGCACTATATAGAAGACATGCTTCCTTGACCATCAGTGTTTCACAACACTTTGTGTTGGAAATGCATGTCTTGAATTGGCCCTTGGCAGCAGGTGGGCAAGAACGGGAAGTTTCTGGATCTTAATAGCTCCATCGCTTAGACAGGCAAACCAAGGGTTGTTCGACTTTGAATGAAGTTTAGGCAGCTGCTGCACAGGGGCTCTTTGAACTGTAAGAGGGCTGGCCTGCTACGGATTTATGTCCTTTGTTCCTGTAATCCCTTCATCACAACCAGCCCCCTCCTCCCCTCAGTCAAGCAGCACTAGTGCTGACCAGCAACAGCTGGATACTCAAACATCTAGACTTTGACAGTCTGTCTTTCCTGCCTCACTTAGTCAGACAACTGATTCACAAGAACCTCAGTCATCTCCAAAATCCTTACCCCGCTTCAAATTTTAAATAAAACTGGCCAACAGGCCTAAAAAGTTACATGGGTTAACACCCCCCACCCCCAAACAAAAAAACAAAGAGGTTTTCCTTTAACAAGCAGAATAGTAGAAAGCTCAGTTGCTTAGTAAGTGTCACCTGCCTCAGATGCTTTACCAGCATCATGGACAACACTTGGTTGGTACTGTATCTCTCCAACTGTGATTTAGGAATACTCTTCAAGCAACTATTTGTTGAACTTCTTGGAGAATATTTTACTTAAAAAGTAAAAAAACAACTAAGTTTCTGCACAAGCTTGTGAAATGCAACCCTTCTAAAAAATCTTCCTGCTATTCTACAGGTACAAAACAATGAAGTGAGGAAAATTGAGGAAACGAGGAAAAAGGAGCAGAAAACCTGAATATATACATATCCCAACTGCAAGGAATCAAAGATACGCTGCTGATTCATGGAGATACGATTAAAAAGACTTAGAATGATCATACTTTTAAAGCAAGTCAGCAAGTCTCCCTGAAGCAGAAAACAACAGAAAGATTCTGCAGGAAGCAATACTGAGAACAGCTGTGAAATCACATTTTCTGGTCTTCACTGTCAAGTGAGAGACCAGAATATACCAGCTAGGCTCTGCAGTGCTAGGGACACACTTCAGTTCTGCTGAAATCTAATTTTCTTAGAATCTGGATCTGAGTAGGAGCCTTGCATTTTCAGTTCTTTGGTTTTTTTTTTTTTTCCCCCCATTGCCATCCTTTCCCAACACCTCCAGTACTCAAAATCACCATGCAGAAAAATGTAGCAATGACCTCAAAGGGCCAACGTGCAATGGGTCCTGCAAAGATATTTTAGGGGGATAGAGGAGAAATTAAGAACGTTTAGATAGAGAAGAGAGGAACTGCATTAGAAAGTGGTCGCATCCTAAGCGTGCAGGCAAAGAAACATGATACAGGATCAACTGGAGGAACTCCAAAAACCCTTCTGTGGCAAAGACCACAACTGAGATGTAGAAGCTGAAATTGAAGTATCAAATTTAACATCTTTACTATAATTCAGTTGTTTATAAAATAAACCCAACCGAACTATTTTCTTGACAATAAGGAAAATAACTATACATTGGTTTCACTGGATTTCAGCATAAACTGATTGCACAGGAAGAAAAAAGGACATCATCTCCACCCCAAAGAAACAATTTTTAAAAAGGTTTTCAGGTTTTTTTTTTTAATAAATGTGCTTTGTTCACAAAAAGTAGTGACATAAAGACAACAGAAATGCAAATACACATTGTTTTCCTTTTCCTCTCCAGCACCTTAAGAACGAGAGATCTCTTGCACAGTCATAATTTTCAAATATTTCATAACCTAGAAACATTCTTCTTGCACAAAAGTCAAATATCCAACAACTCCTGATATCACCACTTTATTGTTCAGGGAGGTATAAGTATTTATGTAAATCCCACTTTCCTCTTCCACCACAATCTACTGTCCCTTGTAAAAAAAACAAAACAAAACAAAACAGAGCAGCAAGAAAACCAAGCTGTTATGAATCTCAGGTCCCTAAACCACAAATACAATGGTGTCACCAACCTGCCAAAAAGGCTTAATTTTAAATGTTAATATTTTAAACTATTTTGGGTGAATAAATCTTGGTCTGAATTGCTTTTTTGTATGAATCCCAAACCCATTTACATTAACCAATGCCAACATATATGTTGGCTAGTATATAACTTTTTTTTAAAAGGAGTATCAGTTAAAATGTTAGGTACACTTTGAAGTATGCACAGATTAAGTTTCCATAAACAGCTGAATTTATAGCACCAATATTTTAGCTTTAACATGAGCACTGCTGGAGTCAGTGGTTAACTGGGAAAAAGAAAGGCTTTGAATGACAAGCATTTTAGTGAAAGTGAAGTGGTAAAGCATTAGATGCAAATACTGACTTATAGGCAATTTTAAAGCCATTGTATGTTTCATTAGAGAAGTATTCTCTGTAAAAAAAATTTTAAAAGTCAACCATGAGACTTGTATGTCTAAAGTTTTTTTTTTTTCAACACACCAGAATATAGTTGTTTTGTTTGTATATAACTGTACCATTCAGATTGAATAACAAATTTGAATCAGGTATTGGGGGATGCTTTAGATCTAAGAAGAGAGACACAAAAAGCTTATGTTAAAGAATAAAGCATTGCAGTCCAGATCATGTTTGAGTGTAAGCTGGACCAGTGTGGGATGACTCTTTGTAGGAAACAGTATAAAAGAAAAACAGGTAGGTCAAACTGTGACACTTTCAGTGCAAAACTTCAATGGAAGGAGTAAGTTTCATTTTTGTAGCAACCACTGTAAAATCCATATTACAACTTCAGTTTATCTGGTAACTTCTGTATTATAAATGCAACATGGTAGGTTAATATTGTGTAAGGTATATTTCATCACAACCACTTGTGAAACTATATATTAGTATTTTCTACCATTTTGCTGAAGTCAGTCTTAAAACCATGATGTGGCACCTAGTTCAAATCATTTATTATTAGGCACTTACATATAGATTTAACAGCCTAACATTCAAATCTGAAAATTCTGGCCATTATATTTAAATGGAGGGAAATCTAAGCTAAACTAATACTGAATCCTCTATTTTTACCACTGAACAGAATTGTTTTTTCCTGCAAAAACTCACAAATTTATTACACAAGTTAAAAAAACTCAATACATGTAAAACACTTCTGTTCCATCTCCTCACAGTGCAGACCAGTTTTCAGACAGCTATGGAGTTTTTATTTAACTACACAGAAGATTTTGGCATCCAAATAAGCAAACAAATAGTGTATGTTAACTTCACTTGTGTGGTCTGAAATGCACGGCTTTGTGCAAATATGTGTATCCTTGAAAAACCTGTATAATTATGTTCCTTTTTACAAAACTGGTCTGTAGTTACCATATAACTTGGGAGGTCTACAAATAAGGGCAATTAAAGAAAAAGTTGTTTGTTTTTAAAATGCATAAATAATTTACTTTAAAACATGACAAAACCCACCCTGTCCCCCAAAAAACACAGTTTGAAGAGAACACAGAACACTATCATTGGGGAAATACTGATATATGTTAGCGCTTGTACACTCATAAAATTGCAAAACGATGTTCCAGCTTTGAAGTGAAACATAATTGTCTAGACGTACCATACTCCTCTGGGGGGGATAACCTCTTCAGAAATCTCATGTCTAACTACTATTTATGCAATGAAATTACACAGTATGTATAACTATGGATGAATATATTCCAGTGTTTTGGTGTTATCTCGACTTGGTGTTACCTCAAGAGGGCTGCAATAAACATAAAATCAAATGTGCAAGCATTATAGTTTCTCCAGCCCAGGCTTAACCAGACTGAAACAAATTTTGGAAAAGAAGTTTTGTTCCATAATTAAGAAGGGACATGTGTAACCACGTGTCTTAACCTATCTGCACATTTAATTAAAGTGCAAATTATTTCTTCCTACATATACTTCTCAGAAGCCCACCAACTCCAGTGCCTTAAGCTCAACCACATTGAGTTAAAAATATTGAAACAACATTTAGCAAATTAAATAGAATTCACACTTCACAGCACTAAAGAAAAGAATGGTACCTTTCTGGAAAAAAATTAGTGATACAAATCTAAAGAAAGTAACAGCAATTTATGCTATGACATGAGTCATTTGCATAAAACTTGTATTTTTTCACTTTCATACAAGAATAAATTTTAAAATTCAAAAGTAGAAAAAAATAGCAAACTCTGTAAACCTTTGCATTTTCTTTATGCAAACCATTTTTGTGTGTTGAGCCCACGTTAGTATAGCAAAATTAGTTAAGCAAGAGGTTTGACTGAAAGGGCGTTTCAACGACTACATTAACTTAGAAGCAATATAGGATCTTCTAGCTCATAGAAAGGAATTGAGCTAGACTGGCTTTCTCCAGAGTCTGAGTCATAAGGAGCATCAGGTAGCTCCATAAAACCATAAGCTAGCTGTTCGTCTTCTGTATCTGATCGAACATAGCAGGAAGTGTTGGAATACTCCTCATCCTCTACACTGTTGAAATCCTGTGGGATATACAACATTCCTGGGTAGTTCCTGCTAACTAAGTCACTGGTTGTTTGCAGGGAAGTTTTCCTAAATGCCATCAGGTGCATGTGAGAAAACTTGGAATACTTGAAGCGTTTAAAACCCAAGGACTCTATGGCAATTTTCCAGCTTTTCATCATCATAGCCCGGCGATTCTGATGAGATGAATCAGGAGTTATTACAAGCAATAAGCCATTTAATACGAGAAGTTCGTGTGCCTTCTTGCAGCATATCCATCGCTGATAGGGTGATGGAAAGTAAGAAAGGAGGAGCGAGAAAACGACGACATGGAACAGTTCTCCAGGTAGAGAATCAATGGGATTTTTCAGTTGCTTAAGAAAGGCATCTATAGCATCTTGTGCCAGTTGGAGAGGTTGCTGAATTTGAAGATTTAAGAAGTCACATTTGTATACACTCTGGTGGAATAAGAAAAACAGAAAACGAAACAAACATCAAGGTTAGTTTAAAGAGCAAATACAATCCAAATCCACAGAAAATCAATGACAACCTCTCCGCTCCCTTGAGGAAGTGTCAAGCCTGCTGAACATTCCTCTTGCTATTAAATCAAACAATCTAAAATAACAATTTAACACATATTGCTAGCTTTCACAGTTGCAAAGCAAAATTTTACATGTGCAGTAATTTACTTGAGATTTGATAGCTGAGAACTGTTAATTTAAAAAAAATAAAATAGAAGTTTAGCCTAAATAGAACAAAGTATCAAATCAACTATCTCACAAATGATTTAAGAAGAATTCAGACAAGCCTACATTGCTTTTGTTTCTCCAGATGCTGGAAGCCTTTTATAGATTTTTATAAACCTGAAATCAGTAATTAGAAACTAAATTTGATACCTCAGTATTTCCACCAGTTCTTCGAAAAGAATCCAAGAAACGTAGTCGTTTGGTCATTTGGAAAAAAGCATCATTCTTTACTGGTACAGAAAGAAAGACGCTATGGCAAGGCAAGACACATTAGAAAGTTACAGTACACTAACTGCTTTGCAGCAGTGATGCGCAGGTCCATGTTTTAACCTTGCTGTAAATGCAAAGTGTAGCGGTACACATTTGGGCAATTATCAAAGTAAGATAAGGGCTATAAATTCATTTGTTGATCATTGTGTGCTCAAGCTGTCAAAGACGGGAAATGACACCACAACACAACATACAGAAGAGTAAGTTCTTAACATCCTCAGTCACAGAGCATTCAAAAAATAAAATAATAGTATGCTATTCACTACATTTAAGTTTTGACACTTTATATTCATCAAAACCTGGGACTGACTTCTTTCATAAAAAAGGTATTAAGATACAAGGTTTTGACATGATAGCAACAAAAATTGTTATTAATGCCTAGAGAATATACAGTGAACGACAGACACTCTAAACAGGTAAGTGAACATGAAAGCCAACACAAAACATTCTGTGGAGCACATCTGAAAGGTGGAGTTAGAGCTGCTGCATTTTCATACCATGAAAATATTTATAGCATGTTTTATGAAACAATACTCAAAAAACATCACTAGAACACCATTGTAAAGTTATTCATAAAGCAACTGAGAGGCACAATTGTTTCCAAGTAGAAGAGAATGTTATTTCTGTTTATATAAAATCACATTCTCTTCTGAGAGTATGCAGTAAATTAGAAAAAGTAATCAATGTTCAAAACAAAATCTGTGACTTGTTTTTCAGTAGCTTTAATCTTGGCCTCCAATATGCAAAAATCAAGAGAGAGACTTGCATTATGTGGCTATAATCAAGAAATTTTAATTGCAACCATTATACCTGCAGGGCTATATTCTGCTTCCTTGTAATACTTAGAACAGGAAATTAACAGTAGTAATTTCTTGATATCCTCTACTAAGTTTTAAAAGAAAAAAGTGCTTTGAAGAATAACTGTTCAGAGTAACATGCTAACTTTACTTAGAAGCAAGACTTAAGAAGTTAGAGGTTATACATATACAGTTGAAAAAACAATTTAGACTGCAAGTATTTCTGAGTAGTGGAAAAATACTCATAAACCAGTTATGTAGAAATAATGTTAAAGACAATCTCAGGACTAAAGTATGTTTCAAGTGCAATCTGAACTCTGCAGGCAGTTTTAGGACACAAACACTGCTAAACTGGAGACTGCTACTAAACTCTAGATATACAAGTCTTGAACTGATGTTAAAGTCTTCCTAGACACTGAAACAGCAGTCATATTTCAGTGCATCCACTGACATTTAAGAACACAATCCTACTTGTATATTCTAATTTTTCATTCCAGTACCCTTCCAGCCTCTTTTTTTTTGTCTCAGACTATATTTACTCCAATACAACATCTGCTGCATATTCAGCATGTTCCACAGCAGTATGAAATTGTATTTGGATTTTCCCAAAGTGGAGATTCTCCCTTCATTCCAATTTTGCCATCTTTGCATCTTTTTTTTTTTTTATGTAGACAAATTAAACTCCCCTAAGAAAATAACCACTGCTAATTGTACTCTGGAATATCTCTGTTATAAGCAGAATGTTTGAAGGAATCGCTAACAAAAACACTGGGTCAAGAAGAAACCTATTCTGCTTACCCCAGTCTCACATTTCCCTCCTCCTAGTTTCTAATACTGCTGTTTCCCTCGGTGTACCTTAAAGCAAGACACCGAAAATGAGTGAACAATGCCTAGCTAAAGAGAATACTAATCTTTTCTTGGTGCAGTTCCCCCCCCCTCAAAACACAAAACCTTTAATGGACATGTATTTCCATATTCATATCTCTACAGTTTACATTCTCTCTATATGAAAGAGATTCTAAACATTCTGAAGACATTAATTCTTTTATTATATAACTAACATTTCAGTTCCTCTCCTGGTTTTTCCACAATTACATCCTTTGTATTCCTCAAATTAGCTGAAGTATTTTACTGAACTACTTAGTCTATATCCAAAGCATTTCTATATGCACAAAGTGGATTAATCTATTTTTATTAAAGAAGGAACTATTTAACCCTCTATTCAACATTATTCAAGAAACTGACCTCCTAAGAAGCCTCTATGCTTCAATGTGTTTCAAAAAGTATTTTGGTATCTTACCCAAAAGATCTGCTAAATCAGAAGATTTTACCAGTTCTTCTATTTTCAGCTTCTATCACTAAGTTATCAGATCAATTTTTCAGGTCAGAAGACAACATTAACTACCATAAAAACCCTCTGGCTGTTATTCTGAAATCTTAAATCAGCCCAGGCAACTGCTGACCTAAAGATAAATTTATTCAGGAGGTTATGGTGCAGATGCAGCTCAAAGTAGAGTCATCTTGAATACATCAGGGCTTATTAATTCTGTTTTGGAGGTGGGCCTAAGCTTATTCTAGCAGATGCGTTTGAGTGCACAAACTGTACTCCATGTCACTCCAAGAATGCTTGCTAGCTAGGTTTCAAGGTGCCCTGAACACACTGAAGTATCCAAGAGAATGGAAGTAAGAGAAGCTGGTGAGCTCGAGACAGGCCTCACAGTAACTACGACGGTCTGTACAGTAGCACTCTCGGGACTTCCTGTCATCAAGCTATGGTACTACTATGTCAGATGACAAGAAATCAATTACCTTGCTGTTCCCTTATACTGGGAGAGAGCCTGAGGAACTGGTTAGTACACAGAAATTGCAGCTACCTGACTACTCCCTCTCCTGTTGTCTGGCCTGGATTACTCACATTCCTCCATTACATCCACAGAAGTAACCTTTCTGGGACTCTTCCAATAATGGTTTTTGTCACCGTACATTTAAATTGATTTTCATAAGAACAAAAGCAATTTTCTTATTAAAACAGCACAATAGACTAGATAGCAAAATATTAAGTATGCATACCCAAAAATTAATGGTTAGATTCAGCTCATGTAACTTCAGGTGCCTAGGCTCCCCTTATAGTCACTGGAGAGCTAGTCAATACAGCCCACGAGGTCAGAACACAATTCACCTCACCGTGAAACAGCAGACATTTAGGTTTCACTGTTTATTTTTAATAGATCTCCACTGACTGTAATTGGAACTTAGAACCCCAGATGTAGACATCCATGATCTATGTATCTTAGCTGGAAATTTACTTGCCATGTATTACCATTTTAGATGCCATAGGCTGCCACTTCAGTGGCATGTGTCTCCTTTACATCTTGTGTCATGCCCAACAGCCCTATGCAGATGTCCTACAGCCTCTTAAGTGGTGGAAGGCAATCATGTTTGGGCAACTGATGCCTTCAAATTAGGCAAGATGGAGTCCACTCAAAGTTTGTGTTTCAGATGAAACTCACACTGAATTGCTTTAAAAAGCAATTTATCAGACTCAGATTTTTTTCAAGAATATCCTTCATTATCTCAAAGCATATATGCAAAAATATAAATTAGGTGTTAGTGGACTAAACTTGGTAACCACAACAAAATACCATGCATTTAGCATGTAAACCACACCACACTGCAGCAAGTAAGAGAACATCACTTTCAAGTTAACTGTGTTATTGTACTCGTACACTTCTTCTCACCTCTCCACTTCCAAAGAGGGTTACCTTAGGCCACCGATTTTAATAGACCTTATTTTAAACTGTAAGTGGTCAAGATGTGTATGGTCAAAGGTTTTTTGTTTTCTGTCAGAAATGTATTCCTTTCTGTATCTTTTCATTTCATTTCACTTTGTCATTTTGCTTGGTTGATAAATGCTATTAGGACTGACAAAAGTTGGGTCAAGAGCAAAAGACAGAAAGAACATACGATTTCAGCAGAATTAATGCATTTGAGAACCTTACTACATAGAGAAAATGAAGCAATTTACCCCAAAAGTGCTGATAAACTTGTCCTCACGATTGTGCAAGTTCAATAATATTTCTAGCAATAAACAGGAAAGCCCCCTTACAGTGCACTTCTGGTTACTAAAACTCCCCAGAAAAACTCACCAAGTAGTCACTGATTATTTCCTTCTGTCAGCAAATGCAACTTCCGAGAGGTTCATGCCTAAGGATAAACCTACTCAATTTTTATTTATGCCTTTTAAGATGCAAGGACTCATCTGAAATGCCATTAAAAGATGGCTACTAAAATTTTCCAATGTTAAGATTCACAATCATGTTATAAAGCCATAACTCTTGAAAAAAATCAGATTTTTTTAAAACAAAACACAACTGCAGTTTAGAGCCTGCTCATGGGAAAGGATGCAGTAGGAAGGCCACAGTTCCTATTAAAGCACAGATATTTAGGATACATACTTAAGTATTAAACATACTTTTATTACAGTCATTTTGAAGCATTCTAAAATATCTGAGAATCAAATTTATATTAAATTCAGCAAACATTACATACCTCAACAGCTGGAACAATATCTATGCCAACTGTCAGAAATTCTTCAAACTTCAGAAATGGATTAAAGCAGCTACCAACATCAAGTAATCTGATCTTCCCCAAGGAGTGGAGCAATCTAAGAAGCAGCAAGAATTCAGTTTTATCAAATGTTATTTTTGACGCTATATTCTGAATTAAAATTTCAGATAACTAATGCAAGAAATTTCTCATAGAACACCACAGTAGTGACTAATAGAAGTGAATGCCTTACCTGAATTGCTGAGATACCTAAAGAACCAAGCTCCATCAGTAAAACAGATGGTCCTGAACTGGAAGAGTTATGTTCAAAGTAGCTGTAATACTATTAACTTGTGTACTTGTAAGAAACTAAAATGGCAACTTGTGTGTCCACTAGACAGGCTTCCTCTATTGCTTTGTGTTTCCCACTTACCTTTTTGTGGTATTTATTGGTGTTGAAGTCACATAAATCACCAGTTAAAATTTCAGGAGTTTAAAAGAGAAACTGGCAACACTCTATGACCTACCTACTTGTCAATGGCATTTTAAAGGGCATCTGAAGTGCCATAATTGGTTTAACAAAGACAAGAGAACACATAATGGTATTCCAAGGTAAACAAAAAAATATCTAAAAATGAAAGCATTTAGTTATTCCCTGCAAAAATTTTAAAATATTTTATTTGCTTTATGTTAGCTAATTTTTTTTTTTTTTAAAACGGATGACTGCTGGAGGTTCACTCCAATTCTATTTTCAATGGATGCTGTGAAAGAGTTAGATCAGTCCATGCAGAGCCACAAACTTAAAGACTGGCTACTCAAGTCATAGGGAAGTTATTCTAAACATCTAAATGAACTGAAGTATTCCCTCAAAACTACTTGGGGGGGGGGGGGGGGGCGGAAGTCTATTCCATGCCATGCAATCGGTTTTCTTTTGGAGTATCCAAAAGCTTTTTAATGACAAATAGTCAAAAATAGCCATCTGATTTAGGAAAGAGTCCTAATCAGAGTAGTTCCAATTTACTCAAAAATGAAGATTTATCCCCTCAGAATTCTGGAGAATATTTTAGTAAGCCAAAAATCTATCTCCTTATCTGCCACTGTGTGATGACCCTACTATTGAAGGTGAAATTATAGATAAGAAGGCCAATGGCTGCAATGCTAAACACTTAACTATGCCACCAAACAACAGAAGGTAAATGATTAAAAAAAAAGGGGGGGTTAACTTGAGAAATCATGACTTACTATTTGGACCGACAGAAAGAGGTTGACAGACAGCTGAGGACACTTTAATACTTTAGTTCCAGAATGCTGCAGAGATGCACATATACCCTTCCAAAACATCATGGAAAATGAAAAAAACACAAACAAACAAAAAAAACACCAACAAAAAACACCACACTGAATAACTGGCCCATCATCTTCTCAACCAGATTCCAAAACTTCCTGGGGTAAAAAAAACCGGAGGAGTGGGAGATCAGAAAGAAAATAGCAGACTGAAGAAATGAAAGAGGACATTCTTGTCCTGTCTGGTGGAAGCTCCCATTATAGCACAGCAGAAGATATGCTAGAGGCTGGCAGATGAGATTTGCCTTTTCTTAGGAAGCTCTGACATCATCTGTGACCAACTGCAAAACCAATCTGAAATGCCTTTATGAAGATAAAGGCATCGTTGCTCTTTTCTTTAAGTTAAATATATAGTTTAAAAAAGAAAAGAAAAAAAGATGCCTGGCAACTTTTGAGGATAGTGACCGCTGCCTTGCCTCTGAAAGCATCCTTATCTTCCAAAGGATAGTCTCCTTGACCAATGCCTAGAAGAACATTTGTGGTCTTCAAGTTTGCAACCATAGGCATTTTCTTCATGACTAAGGCAGTTACCAGTATATATAACATAGCATCAGATAAAAACCAATGCACGTGTACAGAAGTACTGGCAGGCAGCTATCTCATCATCATTTAAAGGTTTTGCCTTGTCCTGGCACTTAGTTTGTCTAACCTGATATGCTGTCCCTCTTAAAGGAACTAGGATTTGAATGTTGCACTCAGTTATCACTAATATCAAGGACTCAGCTCTTGAATACATCATACAAAGACATTGTTCTTTATTTTTTTTATTTTCCTTGCATTCTGAATTTGGAGGCCCCTGCTGTTAATTTTTTCTTTGAAATTGCAACAAACCCGTAAATGCTGGAGTTAAACAATTCTGTTCAAGTCCACTAGTACAGACTTTACATCCGCCTGTTCTTTAAAACACAACTTGATGAAAGCATCCACATATTAAAAAACCCAAAATATACAGCACCACTAGCACCCAACAGTTTGAGCTCTTTCTATTGGATCATTTACAGGGCTGCATCTAAAAATTTCCATCGTGATTTGTAAGATCTTAGAATACCCAAAATCCATTAATAGAGGCAAACAAATGTGAACTCACAGCTTTCACAGGGAGTTCACAGGGAGGAGAATGATAACTTTCCAGCAAGCAAATGTTGCTTTTTGCTTCAAGTTTCTGTAGCCAATTCCAATTGGCATCTCCAAAATATCACTTGTCATCTTTCTGGGAAAGATTCAGCCCTAGAGAGACAGATAACTGCAAAAACTTTCAGAAACAGATCTGCAGGGCCAATGGAGTCCAACAAAACCATGACTGTACTCACAGCAACAACAAAGCAGTAAGGAATACTGCAGAAAAAAATATCTTTAAGCAGCAATAAAGAGATCTGGGCTCTCTGTGCTCCTCCTGAGCTCCCAGTGATCTACCACAGAGAGGATGCTGGAGAAGCAAGAGAAGATTTCTTGTTGCATTCAGCAGAGTAACAATACCAAGTTTAAGGATTTTGCTTCTGCATGGAATAGAAGATACCCAGGGGATACTTCTGTCACAATACCAGCATCACCAAGGCAAGTAGTGCAACAATTATCTTCAAGTTAAAACTGCACACATTACCAGGCTACCCTGTAAGTCAGTCAGTACTGAGTGAGATTTCAGAATGAAGATGATAGCAACAATTTTTTCCCAGCTTGGATGCCAATCACAATGTAATCTGTACAACAGGAATTTGAATACTGCAGAGGGACCATTCAGATCCTAGTTGCCATAAATCACAAACATGGGCTGAAGTCAAACAGCATTTTATACACGTCAATTAGCATTTGATACACGGCAAATTCACTCTGATAGGTGTGTCACATCCAAGGAGCCTTGTAGTCCAAGTTCAATGCAAATGTACTTTGAAACCTTAAAAGTAGCAGAGATTCAGATGCTCACTTGTGTCTTGACTTCCTGTTGCTTGTCAGGTTTTGCTGCCTCCCAGAACACAGGTGCAATGAGTCGCTTAGTAGCAATTCTCAGGCTGCCAGTTATCAGTAGGAACAGGATCCTAGTTAGGTGCTTGAAATCATTTCGAAGCTCTTCAGAAGCACTTAGATTCAGTCACTGAACATATACAGAGAGCACAGACCACTGATTCAGATGGTCTGAAGACCACTGGTTCAGATACCTACTTTTTCAGCACTGTAACTCTTAAGTTAGATTCCTCAGTGAGGATATAGCTGTAATCTAGGTGACGATCACTGATCCAGTGAGCCAATGACTTTGTTAGAAATGCAGTCTTGCTGAATTCATTGATAATCACCCTTCAACATCCTGTTTCCTTATGATTTTCAGTCAAGGCAACATTAAAAGCAAGGGAAGTATTTTGCCACTGTAGGTAATCTCCAAGCACATCTTGGATCCACAGTTCTCCAATGCATTAGTGTACAGGTAGAAAAACAAAATGTGAATAGTTAAAGATCAGGAACTGGTAAAGAAGTGTACATAACCTGGGAAATGAGTGCATTTTAAATATATCCCACACTTGTTTATTTCAAGAACTTTACTAAATGGACTGCAGCTCTTGATTATTAGCCTCCTTAAAAATGCACCTATTATTCAACTAGGTGCTGTACAGGTAAGTGACATTTTCTCTTGGAAGTAGACAGAAATAGAGCAGTTATATGACCATAAGGAAAGTCACTTTATCTCTGAAATTAATCACTTCAAGTGCTGATCTCTTAGTTTACAGTTTTAAATTAGTCTATTATTTATTATGGATGAGAGGGGAAAAAAATTCAGAAGCCTTATGCTGCTGTCAGAAGAGCAGAACAAAGCTATACATCTGGTTCTGAGTGGCAACACTGGTATGCCTCAAATCTTTTGTAACATCCACGCATAAAGATATCCAAAGGGAATGTCTAGCTTGCTGAGATACACATGAAAGAAGGAATGATAGGTTGTACCTTAAGAGACAGTCAAACCGGTACTTGAGAAGAATCCATACCAAAAAGGTTGTGATTTTTACCATTAAGGATAAAAAGCAAGACTGCTTAATTTGATGGAAAAAGAAGAGAACCAATACTCAAAAAGAGAACAAAGAGGGGAGTGATTTATTGAAGGGAGGAGCTGTTAAACAGCAGATAACAGCCACTTTTATCTTGCAAGACTGAGCCACTTTGATGTCCAGCTTCACAACAAGTGCAGTTGTAATGTTAGAGACATAAGAACTCATTCTGGGATGGAAGGAAATTCTGTGGACAATACATTACTTTTCATATAGATGAAAGTAAAAAAGGACTGTTCACATTAGTTATTTCTGTGAGACTCACCAATTTTAATCTGGCAAAGAGGTGAGCAATATGAGCAACTGGAAATGGGTTCACCGAAGTAGGTCGGTGACTTTGAGTTGCAGTAAACTTTGCACTTCTGGTTCCTATGATGTCTCCTACCATCACCTTTAAGAGTTGGCTGAGTGCTTCCTACTTCTCACCACATCTCCCAGCATCTTTTTTACTACCTGTGGAACCTTTTATTCCTGAGCTAGCTTTGCTCCTTACCAAGCAAAGTACAGTCTCTCTACAATGGCTTACCAGAAATGGTAAGCTCAGAAATACATAAGCAACCTGTTTTTAATACTATTTGAGAGAGGATTATATATGGCAAGAACAAAATTATTGTCTTTACACTTACCAGAGTAAAACAAAAAGTTACAGGCTTAGCCATACCTATAGACAACCCCACAATTCTTATTTGTAGCGTTACATGACCAGAATGGAGTGACAGTATTTGAACAAGCATGTGTGGGGGGCAGGTTCCCCCACACTCCTTGTACCAAGACCTCACCAAGATTCAGACTTCACTAATTGATCCATGTAGACATGGTAGAAAGGCATTTCAGGAAGAAAGTATGCTTTGTGTAATACACAATCTATGTTCATTCTGATAAACTCTGTAATTTCTTCTATAACGCATAGAGGAAGAAATTTAATTTTGATTTCTCTGGGCAGTAACTTAGAACAGCTATATCTTGTTGCTTTAAGGTCTGTACAGCTACTAAAAACCTTATTATTATTTGTTGCTTACTCAGGCAAATATGAATCTTGCCTTTGCCAGGTATGTCTTTATGGATGTATGTATTTTTAAAGTTTTGAGAATTAAGATTAAAAATCATCACCACTCACTATATTAACAAATACTTTAAAATTATTTAATAAAAACTTCTCTATTAACTACTTTCTATACACACTAGTCAGAACAAAAGGTAAGGCTACAGACTACTGGTAGCAAGAAGAAACTTGTGTGAAGTTAGCTCCACAACGGCCATTATAAACTGTAGAAAGTATGAAGACAGAGCACATGCAAAGAGAGAGCTAATGCTTTATCGTGACAAGACCTCCCACTGGAAGACAAATCAACTTTAAGTAGCATATGATCATCAAACCTATTGATTTAAACAAACAAGTACCAACAAACTGCTATTTATAGTAATGCTAAAATTATGTGTTAACAAAGGCCAGCATTATTGAGATGTTATAAGGTATTAGTATCTCATCAGCGCTTTGTTTGAAAGGGCCTGGCAGTTCTCATCAAAAACAGGTATTCATTTTGAGGCTGACTTAGCAAAATGAGCACTAAAAAGAGGAGTCTGGGGGAAGTCAGCTTATGAGAAGCCACTATCTCCATTTTGGAAGCATCTGTTTTGTCTTGTCATAATAGGACAACAACAGGGAAAATGTTTTCATTTTGCATGTAACTATTCAACTACATAGGCATTTGGGATCTTTATGCCTTTTGCAAGTTACTTCACAAACATGAGAAATCACAAAAGATACCAGCTCATAAAGACAGACACATCTGGTAATAACATTAGTAACATGCTCATTCCTTTCCTAACTAATACTATATCTAACTTAAAGCAAGTGCTGATCACAGAAGACATGCTACAATAACAACAAAAATCTCTTCACAGAACAGAAAAAACACTATTGCAGACAGTTGTAAGAACTGGTCTATAAAGAATACGAAGCAAGTCATAAGTGTAACATTTAATGATAATATGCTTATGCATTCATTATTCCATTATACTTGCAAAATATTAAATTCTTTCCATCACACATGGAATAGCCACAAACATGACCCATGTTATTTAGGAAAAAAGGAGGGTGGGACTGTAACTGAAATAATAAAACTACTCCAAATGCCAAAAATAACATTCTTACTTGAGTGAAGGTCAAAAACAAAATTAAAACTGTTGTTCGGAAAATACCTCAAGGATATTACAACTTCTGCAAAGCCAGTCATCAGAAAGCTGGCACATTTAAAATTAAGGGTTATACACTTCAAAAGCAATTTTGAATTGTATAATTGGAATCAAGAGTTTCTCTGCAATTATTTATGAAGAGAAAGTTTTAAGTACTCTGATATTTACATTTGGCACTTAGTACTTACATAAGCAATTGACTTTTCAACAGTGCTGAACAGCCATTAGATTCTAACTTAATTAACGTCTCCCTTATTTCACCTCAAGGTTTAACATAAATTGCATTGCACACTAACGACATACAAAAGTGAAATTGCTCTAACATTTACATGAAGATGACTAAGTTGTCACTCACAAGCCATTTTTTATGGCATCCACCAAAATATACTACAAAATAAAGATTTCTTGAAACATATATAGTCACATGAAAATGTCCTTTCTTAAAAGTATTAAAAATACATCAGACTGATCTAATATGTTATGCGGAAAAAATGTCCAGGTAAGTCTTATCACACAAAGAGGGGAAAAAAAGTCTGGAAAACAAGTAAAACTTACTCTTCTGTTATAGCTTCATGATTTGTCAAGCCAAAGTTTGGCAAGGGATCTTCAATCTTGGGAGCCTGGGGAACATTTAAAGCTGGAGTGGTCTTAGAAGCAAGAAGTGCTCTTTTTTCATCTTTCTCAAGTGCTTTTCTTTTCCCACCGTTCTGAAAATATTCTCGGCATACACTGAAAAGACAAAAAGAAAAATTCCCCAGAAAAACAGAATGCTATTTTTGGTCACTACTATGGATAAGACACAAGACAGAGGTTTAAGAGATACAAGTGCTGTCAGCTTTTAAACAAATCTGGATTTTACTGCAGCTTTGGTAAATCAGCTTTAGAAAAGATGCGATACACCCAAAGACACACTTGAAGTTGAATGGTGTTTTATTTCCAAAAAATTAGGCCGTAAGTCACAGTTGAGTCAAGAGATTCGAAACAGTTTTATCTGGATAGACTTTTAGAGCAAGACAGCAGAAGTCTTGTCAGAACATCACCAGAGGGTAAACTTCAGCTGTCACCTGAGCACCACAGTTCTCCACTAAGGTGCAAAGAGTTATTAACTAGCTCCCCATAAATGCAAGGGCTTTTGAAACATCTGTGTCTTGCAAGGCACATAATGTAGGGGAAAAGAAACATAATCCAGGCTTACAGGCTAACTTACTTACACCAGTTTTTAATTTTAATTGAGTTTGCCTGGGGTGTTTTTCGTTTTTAAGTATCAGATATCTGCAGTAACTGTATTATTGTGGAAGACTTATTTTAGCTTTCAATTTTTTCCCCATACTTAATTATTTTGCTAATAGGACCAGAACAAAATAATCTGGTCGTACTTAAACAGAAACGTTAACCAGTTTAAAGGAATAAACGTTATCAAAAAAAGTTAAATTGCACCTGCATACTTCAACAAGTAGTCAGCATTAGTGTATGAGAAGCAAGCATCATGTTCGAGAGTAACTGAATTTTGTCCACAAAATAGAACTAGAATTGGAAACAATTTGTTGCTGTGAAATTAAAAAGCCTGACTCACCCTGCACAAAGCAGTATTTTTAATTAGATGTGCCAGCCAAGTGTTTGCACAGAAAGTTTAACAGAAATAGTACTTGTTTGAATGATGTTTTCATAACAACCCATTTTTATGATGCTTTCTTGCAATTCACTCAATTTTCCTCTAACAAAGCTGCAGAGGTTTGAAGGAAACATTCCAGAAAACAAATTCAAGTGTAGTTTAGTAACACCTTATACAAAGCAGGATCAAGATAACATAGTATTTCACATCACAGATTCAGGAAAGGACATGTTGGTATAATGCTGCATTTAAGTCACAAATAGAGACCAGGCCTTGGAATACACAGGCCTTGGAATACACAGGCCTTGGAATACACAGGCCTTGGAATACACAGGCCTTATCTAAGGGTTGGTGATATTATAGGCACCAAATATATCCAGCCTCTCCACCATATAAGATGTGAAGGAAAAAAAAAAAAGTCATTAGAGTTGAGTTTCTTAAAGGGAAACCTACACAATCAAACAGATACAGATAGAAGTCGCTGCACTCCAAGATGGCAGGAAATGACCACCTTGAGTCAGTAAATGTGTAATTACAGTAGCACATTATGTCCAGGTTACTAATTCTTGCTGTGAGGGGGAAAAAAAAAAAATAAGTTTTCCTGGACACATTTCTGTGCCGACGTGCTTATAGGACCTCAAGATCAAAACTGACCTGTATCTAAAACTCAAAGCACAAGCAAGTTTTACTTGCTCAAGCAGGCCCTAGGCGTTCTTGCACTAAATATAAAATAGAAGCCTAAAATGCAGACAGTAACCTCAGAGCAGAAAACACAGCTATATGAGAAAAACTCAGTAAACATTATATTTATAATCAACAAGTTTATAGTTACAATTCCTCAGTAACCAAAGCTATTTTCAGACCAAAAGAGAAGCTAGGTGGAATCAAGAAATAAAATCCACATCTTAACAGTATGGAGCAAGATCACACGCAGAAGCATGAATAGCAGTCCAGGCTGCAATACTCCCAGATATATAGACTGTGAAACCATACCAACTTCATCCACTAGAGATTGCACGTATGGAAAGACAACAATTCTAAAATGAATGAAGTTAAAGTAGAAGGAGCCAGTCATTTAACTTAGCAGGAAAGAGATTAAAAACATCAGTAAGCAGAAGAGAACCCTAGAAAAACACTTGAATTATTGCTGGTATGCTAATAAAAGTGTATTTTACACTATATTGTATTATTTAAGCAAGCATACAATCAATTTAGAACTATTTAGTTCTGTGTGTCATTTAGTCAAAAAAAAAAAAATCTTTCCTCACCATTTATCAGCTACCTTATTACTTCGTTAGCATCTTGCAGTCCCTTTATTTTTATTCTAAGTCTTTTTTCTCATTACATCTCTTAAAACATCCAGAATCAATGGCAGTTTAAATAGTGTTGCACTGCCACTGATGCTGACATGTAAGTCAGAACACATCAAAAAGTTCACAACCTTGGGAGAATGTATTGTTTTTTCTCCTCAACTATTGATGTTATCGACCTTTTAACTCATTAGAGGCTGGTATGTTGCCCAGCTTAACACTTAATGAGCTGTTGCACAGGAGAACCACCTACTTGTAAAGTGTAGTGTAAGTTTCTCTTGTCACTGAGAAGCCACTTCTTCCTCATTCTTGGTACTGGTGCAAATCAGTATTTTTTCTGTCCTTCTACCCCTGTCTAACATGTCAACTGAGTTCTCATAATTCTATATTCTTCTTAACTGACCTGCCTTGTCTGAACATAAGACACCATCAAAGTCAACCATGAGGAGAAGCATCTTCTACTCCTGGGTTTTCGCTAGTGGACAGATGGGCCAGAGCCACAGGAAGGCCCAAGGCTGGGTAAACTTCTTCACATTTAGATCCCAGTCTGCATACCTGTGCAGTACCACAAGGAAGCAAAAAAAATACCAAATCCACCCATCCAAACAAAAAACCCCAGGCAACACTGCACTTCATAACCACTGAGGGTTATCTCCATTTTACACCTTTCTGAAGTTACAATGATTCTGGCAGGATTACTGCATGTTGCCCTTTTGGCTCCCAAGGCCTCAGAGGAGCTGTTTATGTACTCCCCTCATGGAAGCGGACCTCACACCTACCATGGGGTAACAGTGAGCACAGTAGATAGCCAGGAGGTAATGCATTCTGCAGTTTACCCCATGGTAACTTGTTGAGGTAGCCATATGTTTAACTTCACGGCCATTAAAAGCCGTCATTGATCACACTGTGGTTTTGAGTATGCAGTTATATAAGACTCTACATTTAACAACTGTCTCGAGTAATGAACAGAGCATCTCAATTATCTGCAAAGAAAAATAAAATTAAGGAATCTATTTTATAATTCTGAAAACTGACATGGCTCCAGTTTTAACTAACATTTAAGCATTCAGTCTTTGATGATACAATATTAGCTCTACAATTAACATACTTGTTTGTGAAGAATTGTGCAATGTAAATGCTACCTGAGCTAACACTTGCTACAGTTTACACAAACAGCGAAATAAACATTTCAGGTCTAAACTGTTTAAGTTTGCTGGCAGAGAGACAGGTGAAGTGTCCAGTTCATGTCTCTGCTTTAAAAAAAAAAAATCATCTAGGTATTTCCTCAGTGAAATTCGTTTTCCATACTTCAAATCTCAAATGGTAAACAACCTGTTCAAGTTGACCCCACCATTTGGGCTGGACACATATAGGAAGTTTCAGTAAAAGCCAATATGAATACATATTCATTTGTTAATACTCTCCAGCAATGAAAGAGAAGTTTTGTTTTCGAATACAGTGACCAAAACCAAGGGTTTCAATAGAATGCATAACAAAAAAAAAAAAAAACAGGAGGAGGGACTTGCCAAAGAAACACCATATGAAATTTAAAAGCCATGAAAGAATCAGTAGTTAGTTCTTCTCATCAAGTAATAACAAACAACTAAATTAAAGCTGGTGTGGTCAACTTTAGTTATGGCAAAAACCAGTTTCTGATAGCTGTTATCAATGCTCGAGGGTTTCAAGCAGCCAGTTTTACAGGCTAAAAAAGGACACAGTCCATCTCTCTCCTTCTGCTTTATAATGAGGAAGAGGTGAGCTTGACTTATGCTCCTTACAGTACTTACTAACCAAAACCTAATATTGAAGATGAAGTTCAGTGAGGGTACAGAGAAATAACATACTTCCCTTCAGAGCTGAAGGAAAGTCTGGACTTCTCATCATGTTTTTTGTGCAAAACGTTTCTCCCCTCCTCCCACACATTGAGGAATAAGTTTATTAATGTCTACTGACAGAGCTGCTGGCCTGAAAAAAAAAAGAAATGCGTCAAGTCTTCTACAGGTTGAACCCACTCACCCCCCAACCTCCAAAGAAAATCAAGGAAGGGAGAATTCTCAGTTGCCCTTGTACACATTAATCACACCTAGAAGAGCAGAAAAGTTTCCTCTGGACTGGAAAATATTTTGTGATTGTCCTGTGCACCCAGCTTCAAGTTAAGGAAATCCTGTATTCAGCACAGGTGAGAGCACTAGGTTTCTCAATGTAAAGTATTATAATTTTTTATCATCACAATTATATTTTGTTAAACTTCAAGTTGAGACACTTGTATACAATACATTTTTCCATTTTATTTTTCATACTTGGTCTCAGTTCTAGGATTTTGAGACATTTTCCTTTTGAGAAACACAATTTGGTCTGTAATCAGATGTTTCTCTGGTGTTGTGTCCACCCCCCCACCCCAAGCCAGCTTCTGGAGGCAATATCCTTCATTACTGGAGGATTCCAAGAACTTGAAAATAGCCACCAGTTATCATATGATCGCTGCTCTAATTAGCTCCAGTGTTCAACAAACAGATATGGTTTTGTCAGAACAAAGTAGTATTTAAGAGCAAAAATGAAGACTGTCATACAAACACGAACAATGAACATTAAGTCTTTTTTCTATCTTAAATGGTTTCCCTCCTCCTGTTTATGCCACCTCCCTCTTAATTCCATTCTCCTGAAAGTGAATCACTCAGCTAACTGCATTCATCAAAAAAGCTGCAAAACAGTGTTGAAGGGACTTCAAACATTCATTCATTCAATCTTCCAAACGCAAACAGGATCAGCTTTCCAGTTCTAGCAGAGACTCTATTCTCAAAGATCCTGTAAGAGATTACTTAGCCTTCTCTTTTGACTAGACAGCTCCAGTTTCTAGAAAAACCCAAGGCTTTTGTGGAAAGACTTAGAAGATTTTTGATCATTTATCTTTCTTGGAGTTGAGCTGTTGTTTGTTATTTTTTAAATGCAGTGGCCAAGGTGATATTTTGGCTAAAAGCAATGCTAAATAAAGCCAGAGGAGTACTTTAGATACCTTGTGGACAATCTCATTAACACTCTTCAGTATGATATTTGCCTTTATTGCAAAAGCATCCCATGACTGTTTCATATTCAGCTTGTGGCCTGGTACAGAATCCAAATGCTTTTCTAAAAGACTGACACAACCAATTACTCCCTGACCAGTATTTGTATAGTTGATAATATTTAGTATAGTTGATAATACTTAGTATAGTTAGCAACACTGTTAATTTTAATCCTGCTCTGAGTGACAATTCTTCTCTGTTTAGTCTCATTTGCATATTTAATAAACAGACTTTATTCTAGCAGATTGCTAATGAAAATATTGATTAGTAATGGATGCAGGGACAGACACTGACAGAGTCCTTCTCAGTAAATCACATTTTTAAGATAAGCTTCTAACATCTATTCTCTGCAAGTTTTTCCAAACAGTTCTGCACTCACCTGACAAACTTCTTCAAGACCGTATTTCTTCAGCTTGCTCATGAAACAGTCAAAAGACTTTTTAAAAAAATGCAGGTCTAGATAGTGTTTTGTCATGATAGTTAGAAGTGCAGATTTTGGTTTTTTGTTATTTAAAAAAAATAGCCAAGTCAACACAAGTCTTAACACTGATGCAAAAGCAACAGAAAGAAGCAAACCTGCTGGTCTAGCTTATTTTGTTCTAACTAGAACCAGAACAGGCTGGCATTCATTATCCACACAAAGGTTCACCAGCCTACCTATGCCAGCAAAAATTAAGGGTTCGGACAATTATTCAGGGTAAACATCATCTTACCCTATTTTGGTTTAAGGTTTAAGTTTTGTGTTGTAATATAAATGAAAGAGAAACAGAAGTGTTAATTTCCAAATACCATTTGCTACTCTGCACTCAGTTTTCTAAAGATATAAAAAGAAAGCAAGGGAAGGACAGTTGAGTGTTGCCCAGGCTTTCTACAACACCACTCAGGGGATCATTAACCTGCATTTGGAAGGGGATAAAGTTTTAATCCCTCTTCCCCCTGCCCCTCTCTCCAATTAACAGTTGTATAATGTTGCCCTGAAACAATAAATAAAATTAGCCCTATACAACGCAGCATATGGTCATCAGCACAGTTTCACATACTGCTTTCCATCTTCTACAGTTTCTAAAGTCTGGATATGTGCTTGTTTAAATCAACAACTAATGAAGAAGTAAAATAATAAGCTTTATGCCATCTGGTTTAAGAATTAATGTCAGAATAAGCATTTTCCAGTGTCTTCCACTGAACAGCTAGAAAGACTTCTGAAAGGAGAACCCTCCAGCAAAATTGTTATTCTTGATCCCGAGAAGTATGCGTGGCTTCTCTAGTGGTTATTCTGCATTCTCTGATTTACTTTATCAGGTGCTAGTTTATAAAAGAATAAGGAAAATGAAGGAAAGAAAAAAGTTTGTTTTTTTTTTAACTAGTGGAAAAAACACTTCTCAGTTTCAAATCTCTGAAAAGATCTTCCTTCAAATTAAAACAAAAAAACCTCAGACTATCCTTTCTTAAGCAGGGATACACCAGTGGTTCCAAAGTATTTTCACCATTCTACTCCCAAATTAAACTTCACCTAATACATCAGCTACCTTCCTGCTGTCATGGTGACACAGCGACAGCATTGAGCAAAAGCTTTCACTGAAGTCTCATGCAAGTCAAGTTCTTGCATGAAATTATGTACCCAGACACAAGGAGGAGTGACAACAATGGGTCCTGCCATCTGTCTGGCATACCTCTTGGCCCTTTGAGAAGGAACAAAAAAATTGCAGAACACAAAGTCAATCTGACATGTTCTGGTATCTAGCCATCCAGGCCTCGGTTTAATGAGACACACAGAAGTGAAAAGTACCCCTCTTTTTCTACTGATGTAAAACTCCTGACCCCTTGACTTCGCAAACTGAAAAGGTATATGCTTTAATTGAAGCTTTATACTGAGACAGAGCATTTTAGCGTCTCTTACTGGGTGGATTCTCTTCTTAATATGAGTTCATGCTGCAAGGCCCAAACTGCACACATTTAAATGTTTACTTTGTAAATCTTGTAGGAACTACAAACAGAAACCAAGTGAGACAGAGAGCCAAAAACCTTCAATACATATGCCGTCAACTGTTCCTCCCTTGTCCACAAGGAACATTATGCTGTCCTACAGGGTAACAGACAAGCTTGCTACAAGCTAAGGGAATACTGTTTAGCTGAAATTAAAGTAAGTGCACACAGCTCTATTGAAAAAGTTTCACATGTTAGTTGACAATCCAATTGTAAGAAAATATCGAGCAATGTTCCATGGGAATCTGTCCCGGGTCCAGTACAGTTAGTTTTTTCACAGATAACCTGAACATTGGAACAGTCAGTACTCCTCTTAACTGATCTGCGAACAATGCCAAGCTGGGGAAGATGCTGCAAGAAATCACAGTATTAGAATTCAATATGATTCAAGAGAGAGTAATTTAGTAAAGCGAAATATAAATATCAGCATTTCCACAGAAGTAATGAATAGCACAAATACAAGAAAACAACTATCAGCTGAGGAAGCCTGTAAAAAAAGAAACAGGCAGTTGGGGATCACAAGTGAGCATAAATCAATGCCACACCAATTAAAAAAAAAAAAACAAACAAACAAGAACCCACAGAAAACCCACCAAACAAGGTCAACAGCATAAACAGGAGTTTACTACAACCTCAATAATATTTATTTTATTTATCCCTGACAAGGCCATTGGAACGCTGTGTCCATTTTTGGGCACAGATCTTTACAACTGATTTCACCTCTCTTGTAACTGGGATAAGGATACACAAAACATGTCCAGAAAAGGGGCTTTAAAGCCAGCTTGTTATTACTTGCTCCATTTCCGGAAGCTACAGAACAGCTCAAGTTGCCACCAAGATGTACTCTAGATCAACTGTTTCACAGTCATTCCCCCCACCTTTTTTTTGTTTTATGGGCTCAAAGGACCCATGTAATGAATTTAAATTTAATGATACCACATCTGCTGTTCTTTGCTGCCTTTTGCTCAGCAATTTGCAACACTCACCTGCAGGACCTACAGACTGGCACAAAAGATTACTCTTGCTTGTCTAAAGTCATTCCTAAAGGGAGGACCATTGATACATTCTCTTCCCAGTTAGATTTCAACAATATTTTGTTTTATTCTGCTGTACAGATTCCATGGTATGCCTTGGATGCCAACTGTATGCAAGAACCCTGAGTGACCAACATTTCTCCTCTTTTAGGAATTTATTTTCCTCAAGGATTGAAATAGTTTAGCTGAACTCACATCATGACTTTACAATTAGAATAACCCAACAAAAAGTAGATGTTTATGACTTACAGGAATTTTAAAGTTTAAAATCCATTTAAAACAAGTTTCACAGAGGTTAAAACCTGTTGCAGGAGATTAAGACTTAAAATTAAGCACCAGAGATTTGCATTTAGAGAGCAAACACTATTATACACACGAATCAAACAAAAGCCCTAAAAATGAAACTTGAGCTACACTCACTGCATTTGCTCAGTTTAGGTTCAAACATATGGAAAATTACCTCATAGGTTTACTTGCAAACAGCTTCAGTATTTGAGGAAAGAAAAAAAAAAAGTTGTTTGTAGAAGATACTTTAAAAAAGGGTCACCTCATAACAAAACACTTCATAAGCTATTTCCTTAGTAAGTTGGAACAGTAAGAAGGTATTTGTTTTAGGAAGCAATAAATCATTAACACGTTAGAACAAATCTTAACAACTGGCAAAAAAGCAAAAAATGCTTAAGCCTTGTATTATAAATAATTGCAAGTAGAAATGTGCAATTGCATCTTTCAAATACATTAAGATTTACCTGCAACACCATTCAATTCGGCCTTCCCCTTCACAAGTTTTTGCCCAGTGATTATCTGCAAGGTTTTTCATTGCCACAGCATATTCACACAGAGTTTCCTCATCCTCACAGTGCTCACGCCAGATCTTATCAAAGTCTCCCACTAAACAAAACAACAACAAAAACTGCACATTAGATACAAAGTGTCTCATTATCTCCATGGCAAAATCCCCATCTTCCAATTAAAAGAAGTTACATAATGCACCAAGAGATTACTTTACCTGCATGTAACAAAAACAAGGTCCTCTTTCTCTAGTCAAACACAAAATTCTAGGTTTTGGAGAAGGAAGAGGCTATTGGGTACTTGAGAAACTAGCAATATTCTCAGTATACTGATTTTGTTCAGCTTGTTCTGTGAAATACAAGTCCCTGGGAGTTTCGCTTTCAGGTTTCTGTGCGTGAGCATTAACATGACAAACATTTGAGAAATGAAAGACTGAAAGGCTTCCTAGTAGCATTCATGTTCACGGCAAATACCGTGGATGATATTACATGCAAAAATGCCGAAAAGAAAGTTTAACCCAGAATATAGATTTCTTTGGATACACTGGAAAAGGAATTCAAGCCTTCACTGATGTCTGTCTAATCTAGCTAGTCCCAATGAATTAGCTTCTAGGGGACAGTACTGAAGAATCAAACCAACTATGGTGAGGAAATCACAGATAAACTCATCTGCTGATCTCTAGGGACAGATTTATTTCCATGCTCCTCACCTTGCTGAAAAGAAGTCTTGCAGGTTAAGTTCTGGCACTTCAAAGTAATTAAACATGATGATTTTCCCTCTTTTGCTGCTAAGTATCCACTTCTCCTAGCTTGCGTTACATAACGTACTGCTAAACAAGATACCTGCTAGTCATGGCTAGCCACAATTCCTATTGTGGTTTCTACAGCATGCAAACCCTTGGTATACCTTACTAAAAGGACGTTTCTGCCCTAAGAAGGAAAAATACATGCTCACTGGTATGATCTTCACTAATTCCTTTTGTGTTTCTTAATCACAAATGTGTATCACATCTAGTATAAATATATATAAATCTGTAGAATAAAAATTATCTACTGATTTTGCACCTACAAGCTGATACAGCTAAAAACAAGTTTTCAAGAGCAGAGCTATACTTTAAGCTTTGACTCGGACAACCAACACACTTTTCACTACATGGTTCCAGAAACAGTTTTTGTAGCACCTTCATATTACAAAGAAATATTTTGAAAGTGTATCAAGCATAAGCTAACTATTAATGTCTGCTAAAGCCTGAACGTAGCTTACAGTATGACGTGTCCTTCTCATATCAGTAAGAGATTTCTGTTTCTAACCCACTTATGGCAATTTCTTTGATGTGCTTTGTTATAATTAGCAGCAAATAACAGATTTCTTCCAGTGGCAACCTTTTTATTTTTTCCCTTGTGTGCAAAGCAGTAACAATCTCTCACCTCACCTGTCCTCCACTTACAGCAAGACTGGGTATGATGGACAAGTATAGATAGTTGCATACTTAGAAGATTTAAACCAACCATCCAGGTTACTCACTATTTAAGTTTGGTTTAGGGATGTCACAGCAATTTTCTCTTCAAAAATAATAATCTAGCACACTTGTACAATCATCAAAATGAGTCATGTTTAAAATCAGGTGTTTATACTCCCTTGTGTGAGATGGCAGTTGAGATGGGAGTGGCCAGGATTTAGTTTTAACAAAATAGGGAAGCTATGCAAGAAATCTGCTTGGTATTCAACAAGCATATATGAGAAAGTTATTAGACTGGACAAAAAAAAATGTAGTATTATATTTGAGCGGTATCACTCATTATTTCCCAAATGATCCAAGTTCAGAGAGATATGCTTTATAAGAAAAGGTGCTAGTGTGGTTGCCAACTGACCACTAGAGCAGAGAAACAGCCAAGTTGCAGCAGGCCCCTGCAGGGGTTTCTACTAAAACCTGTGGGTCACTTTTCCAGAGCTTTCAGGAGAGCCTTACGTAGAAACAATCATGCAGGACAGAACATACTCCACTGACGAAAGAGAGCAAGAAATGGTATAGACAGTGGCTTACCAGCAAAGGGGGCAAAACAAGCACAACTCTTACAAATCTTTACTTCTTGTGTCAACAAAGCGCAGAACCTATACAGCACCAAGCCAGAAAGCACTAGCCAAGTTCAAAGTGTATTCTCAATAGCCAATTAATTCTGGTGCAACTTAGATAAAGTTTCAAAGTTTCTCTGCCACAATACTCTGAATCTTACTGCATGCTCCAGACAACTGTGAAATGCTTAAATGACATGCAGTTGCTAAAGTTTTGTTTGAAGAATACACGGCTAATTAAAAAGGAAAAAAGTAAACGAGTGAACACTTACTGAGGGAAAACATCACAAATACAAAATCCCAAGTTTAATACTGTTCTTCTTTTAGTCCATTACTTCATTTGGTCTATTCTTAAGCAATTATTTTATTTCCAAATACCACTTTTCCTTAAAACTTAAGAAATAAGACAGATGGGGAAGAAGAAATATGCAAAGACCAGATGTTTTTAACTAGCCAGTCCTTTCTTACAGCAAAGTAGCGATGCCTCCTAACACTGAATCCTGCTCTCATAGCAACTCTTATTTCCTTCTGAACAAGCCAGAGATTTGCACCTCTCAAAGTCAGATGAGGATCGAAAGAGTCCACAGATAAGGGATCTTAAATTTAGATATATAGCAACAGACCCAGAGCTGACTATCAGCACGCTGGGATATGAACTTTGGGTTACAACAGAGCTGCCTATGACAGTAACAGCTTCTTGACACTGAGCTGACATGAAAATAAAACTGAAAGATATAGACTATTAGGAGAGACATGCAGAACAAAAGTGAAAAATTCATCACAAAGTATTTCCGTCACACATCCTGTATCAAGTCAATTCTGTGTGCACTTCTGGTTTGTTTTCATCTACCAATACAGCAGGTCTAGAGATACAGAAAATGGCAATGTGGGACAGATACAGCACAGCTTCTGTATGAGGAACACCCAAATAGAGGCAAGAAAAAGGCAGATGAAAGCAGGAGAGGACAGACCTCCACAAGATCACAAGTGACAGAGGAAAGGTAAATATGGAACAACTTCTGGTTGTTCTAAGACTAGGAGACATTCAGGAAAAGCATAAAAAGACAGCTTCAAAGCAAAAAAAAAGTTATTTCTTCACAAAATGTATAATTAAACTTAAAGTTCATGTAGCTGGGCAAACTAAGGGAAGGAAATCCATTACAAACTCCATATTCGAAGATGCAATTTCTAACTCAGGAGCTCCTAGACCATGAAATCACTGAAAGACAGAATGGTAAGCAAGCATACAGTCATACTCCAGCAGCACTTCTCATATATTCTTGTCTAAGCATCTGCTGTTGACCCACTGTCAATACTGGGTTTGATATGATGCCCATTTGTCTGCTCTTTCATTAATGTAAGCTCTAAAAAACTGCAGATAAAGGGTCTTCTTAAGACACTGGCACCGTTGTGCAGGGACTTTCAAAGAAGGGTCTGAGGTCCAGTTTCCCTTGAGCAGGTACCATGGTAGTGAGTTGTTTTGGGTTCCCCCCCCCCCCCCCATTCTTCTCCAGGGTGAGCTTTGAGAAGGCACAGACAGGCGCATTAGATTTACAGGAACTTTAATTCCAGAATCATGCTCCAATACTGAGTTGAAAATGCAAAAAATGTCTCCTATCTGTTGCGATTTTGAGGTAGTGACTACAACAGGTCTTGCAGCATCCAGTTTCAAACTGATACCCAGAACACAGTAGAGCTATGTATTAAATTTTTCAAACAATACATTATAATCAACTGTGTATTAATTTTTCAAACATTATAATCCATGTGCAAATACTGCATTAACTCTAGTGGAGTTAAACATTTATTTACAAATCATTGCTTGTGTAACCAAAAATATGCAGGAAGGTTTCACCGCAAAACTAATGGTTATTAAAGAAATAAGGTAAATAAAATCTTCTGTTAAGCAATCAATAATGCTGTAAATTAAACAAAAGTTTGTGGTAGGCTAATCTAAAGGGATAAAAAAAAAAGTCTTGCATCTTTGATCACATCTTAAAGTTAAGATTTGATTTTGTGCATTACACTTTGTCTCACGTACTCATGACCATACCATAATATAAAGTTTAAGGCTACTTGACACTCTTACTATGCACTTGGAGATCACCTTTTATGCAATTTAAAACCTGTTTTAAGCACTGACTCTTCAGAGATCTTCATATACCTCAGATCTCTATCAAGGAACCAGTTATGCCAATGTCCAGCTGAAAAGTGTGATTGGCAAGACTGGCTCATAACAGGAGTTTCACACACCTCTCAAATCACTACAGTGACATTATTTTAAAATTATTTAATGTTTGCTCTCTCTAAAATTATTTAATGTCTCCTCTCTTGTTTAAGGACATCGATCTGTTGGAGTGAGTCCAGAGGAGGGCCACGAAGATGATCATAGGAGAGGTGCTCCAGCCCTCTGAAGACAGGCTGAGAGAACTGGGGTTGTTCAGCCTGGAGAAGAGAAGGCTCCGGGGAGACCTTATAGCAGCCTTCCAGTACCTAAAGGGGGCCTACAAGAAAGCGGAGAGGGACTTTTTACAAGGGCATGTAGTGATAGAATGAGGGGTAATGGCTTTAAACTGAAAGAGGGTAGATTTAGATTAGATGTAAGGAAGAAGTTCTTGACTGTGAGGGTGGTGAGGCCCCGGAACAGGTTGCCCAGAGAGGTTGTGGATGCTCCACCCCTGGAAGTGTTCAAGGTCAGGTTGGATGGGGCTTTGAGCAACCTGATCCAGTGGAAGATGCCCCTGCCCATGGCAGTGGGGTTGGAACTAGATGATCTTTAAGGGTCTCTTCCAACTCAAACCATTCTATGATTCTCTCTATCCAGAATTGCCTAGAAAATAAATTACCTACTCTTCACTGTGAAGATTAACTATTCCTTTAAAAACAAAAAAGCCCAAAGCCCACCTCTTCCTAGCAATTCTGTCAGTGAACAAATGACTGACCAACTTGTAGGTTCTTTGTAACACAGCCTTTTCTAATGCAATAACAAAAATCCAATACTATTTACCTAGAACAGATGAATCCCTCTAAATAGTTTCCACCCACATTAATATTGCCCGCAGAATAGCCAAATCATACCCCCAAACTCAACCACAGAGTAATCAGCAGTTGCTGAATCCTGTCACAGAAAGAACAGGTCAAGCACGTAGAAGTTATTTTTAAATGATCCTAATTACAAGATAGTTTTAATTGTGGGTAACTGCAATAGAGACCCAACGTTAGCTGTAAGTTTTAACAACTGAAAACATTTTTAACAAAGAAAGAATCATACAAGTTCAGGAAGAACTCCCCTCATTCCACATTTATTTAAAAGATCTCAAAGGTCCCCAGCACAGCATGAGAAGACCAGGTTTGCCATTCTTAATGGGACAATCCCACACCATAACTCTTCTCTCCAGGCAGTCTATTTTTAAGAACAAAAATCCAGCTTTCTTTCATTCTATTTTTTGTTTGTCTTTTTTATTTTTAAAAGACATTTCTTTATAGAGTGTTAAATGGAACTATCATTTAAGGTATGTTTATGAAATAAATAGAAAAATTAATTAGTCAATTATTCTTCAACTTCTGATGGAACAAATCGTATCAATTGGTATTTTAAACAAAACACAACTCTATATATAAAAGAAACAGAGCTCAGTTTTGCTAAAGGCAGTATTTTTCATTTTGGAATGGGATAAACCCCCAAACAACTGATTTGAATCATTCTGTTTTACCAAACAATAGAATAGTTAAGTCCTGGTTTCGGCTGGGACAGAGTTAACTCTCTTAGTAGCTGGTACAGTGCTGGGTTTTGGATTTAGTGTGAGAATGATGTTGATAACACTCTGATGTTTTAGTTGTTGCTAAGTAGCGCTTCTCTTAAGCCAAGGACTTTTCAGTTTCCCATGCTCTGCCAGCAAGCAGGCGTGCAAGAAGCCGGGAGGGAGCAGAGCTGGGGCAGCTGACCTGAACTAGCCAAAGGGGTATTCCATACCATGGAATGTCATGTCCAGTATATAAACAGGGGGGAGTTGGCCAGGAGGGGCGGATCACAGCTCTGGCATCGGTCAGCGGGTGGTGAGCAACTGCATTGTGCATCACTGGGGTTCCCCCCCCCCCTTTTTTTTGTTATATTCCTTTTCATTACTATTATTATATTTCATTATTATTATTGTTAGTATTATATTTTACTTTAGTTATTAAACTGTTATCTCAACCCATGAGTTCTGCCTTCTTTCCTGATTCTCCTCCCCATCCCACGGGGGGGGGGGGGGGGGGGGGTAGTGAGGGAGCGGCTGTGTGGTGCTTGGCTGCTGACTGGGGTTAAACCATGACAGTCATATAGAGTTAAAAGTACTATCTGCACCCATGAGACAAGTTTTGTAATTACTGTTTTCCTTAATTCCATCGGTGCTCTCCAGATTCAGAAAAACAGTGCAGTCATCTCTGACAATCTCAACAAAATACAAAATACTTCATCCATCACTGAACAAGATCTTGCATCCCAAAATTTAACTGACACCGTACACTTAATCTTCAGGTAGATGCAATGTGGGTTTAGATCTTAATCAACAACTCCTCTCAAAAGAAACAGTTTTTTAACACTTGAGGAAAACTGGAATTAGAACAGCCATTATTTCCTTTTGGAAAACTACAATCTTCTGAATTCAAAGTAGCTGTAATTGAAGGAAAAAGAAAAAGAAAAAACCAAACAAGAGTTTAAGGGTTTGAAGTCTTGGCTACCTACATGCTAATATAAATTGGTAATGTAAAAAACCAGATTCAATCCACTCCCTTTTCAATACTTTTATTTAACAGCATATTGCCTTCCTATGTACACCTTTGATGGCTCTGGTAGAGGACAAAATAAGCTTAATACATTGACTAACAATGAAAGACAGAAGCAAAAGTGACATGTTGATATTTGTACAATAGTTATTAATAAAGCTCTTTGAATTGCTCATTGTAAAAAGCAAACCTATCCCCACAATTAACAAGTGTCCACGACAATGCTGGATAACTTTAGATGACAGGCTGCTGGCCATGGCAAAGCCTAGCAAGATCTTTGAGCTTTCTTTTTTTGTTGTTGATGGCAATGCACTGCGGAATGAAAAAAATCCATCTCATTTTTAGCCTCTTAAGACCGCCTCTCACTTACTTGCTGGAAACAGTAAACTAGCTTCTACAACATTCTAAACAGTAAATGGGACAAACAACCCTACACTGTCCACTAGGCTAAAGCTGAAATCAAATTTCTATGAATATCCAACAAAATTTCCTCATTAACAGTGACTTGTCAGTTGAAATTTAGCTGTACTACTAAATGTCTGGATACTGTGGCAATGATTAATAAAATTAATTACATGAGGAATATCAGCTAATACTATGCTATTTACAACTTTCAGTGTACGCAAGATAAACTAGGAACTTACTGAACATCTGTCTTACTAAAACAGCATATCTAGTATTTTTGTGAAAGACAAAATTAGGTATTTTCGGCCTCACTGTTTTCCAATTTTACATGTCTAAATACAGAACATGAACTTCAACTCGGACAAAGTTCAAGCAGTCAAAGCTAATATTTTTCTTCTCTTGCCTGACTAGTGTTTGCTTTACACTTCTTACAACTTACCTGAAATATTTCACGATAAAATCTTTAAAAAAAAAAGTCTAAGAAACTAATTTTCTCTATCTGTCTCAATATCAGCGTTCCTTGCTTCTACTCACATAGAAAGGATTCATTTGACCAAATACGGATTTTTACATCTGACCTGTCAGGTAAACTTCCTATCTATCTGTTTACACTAAACAGACTCCCAGGGTACAATTCATCTGCTATTTAAAGCATCTACTGGGGGTCAGCTTATATCACTCTGAAGAATGAGCTATGTCTCCGATCTGCTACAAATCTCTGATGGCTGTCACACAAACAGTGGGGAGCCTACTTGTGATAGTTTAAGCAATTACTGCCCCCAGGTGTTGGATCTACTCTACTGGAAACTATCACCCCTCTCCTCTTCCCCAAACCTGACCTGCGATGGACTATGTGCTGCACCTTAACAACACCAACACAAAGATGAACACATTAACAGAAACTACTGATTTTGGTAGATTTGTGCAAATGCAGGAGCAAAAATCGGAAGCAGCTGAGACACAGGTACAGATTTCATTATGCTGACCCTGCAATAGGAACACCATCTTCCCCGCAAAGGCAATTAAGGAGCAGGGAAGGAGGTTACATATAGCTGTTTGTTCAGTGGATGCAAGTCTGTGCCGTAGTCAGTGGGTTTTCAAAATGTGTGGGCTAACTAAATGATACCAATGATTAAATCCCCCAAACTATAAAATATTAGGGGATTTCTAATGAAAGTTCCACTGCAAAACTGTGGTGTGCAAACTGTAAGGGCAATCGTACCTTAATGCTCATGTCATAAAATAGCATCAATTATAACGAAACTGAATTTAGTTTCTATTGCTTGAAAATGTAACAGTTAGTATCACAAAATGTCTCCCTCTTCCAAGAAATTAATGCAAGTGGGGAAAGACAAATGGAGACCTTGAAAATTTAGGTTTATTTCTACAGTAAACCACTTACATTTAACAAAAAGGAGTAAGAGCTGTTAACTTACTCTGTACAGTTCAGTGACAAAGTTTTCCTGTCCTGTGAAAAATGCCACTATTTCAAAATGTTTCCTGTTTCACATCAGGAAGAACTTAAGCTCTCTCAAGGCTTTTCATGAAAAACATGAGAGAGGAAGAGACCATAAAGCAACTGACTTCAGAACAACACTTCTCACATGAATGTCTACACCACTTACCTACTCAGGCTACTCATTATCGTCAGGTAGGGTCCTGTAGATTCTTCCTAATTTTCTGGATTTGAAAAACCTCTTAATAAAGTTATTATCCATTTCTTTGAAGTTTCAACAAATCTTTCCTTTAAGGAATCTTAAATCTAAACTACCACCTAGAAATGTTTTCTGTCAGCTTCTGTGATACAGTAACTAATATCAGGACAAATACCAGTTCTGTGTGGTTCTAAGCCTGAACAGCCTTAACAAGTGTACAGAAGGAGAAATGAAACGTTTTAGTGAACACATAGCAAAATACCTCATAAAATACCTTTACAGATACCTCAGCAAATTTTTTTCCACTTGTACTAAATATGGGATTTCCAAGGAGAAGTAGAGGGTCCTGTAAATCATCTTTCCAGACTACATACAAAACCATCTATAACTGAGGGTCATGCTGCACAGAAAACATTTACTTGATAAATACAGCTCTGCATGACTACAAAGGTAATAAACAACTCAGAGAAAAAAAGGCTGCCTCTGTATCAGGGGAAGGGATTTTTATCACAGTAAAAATTAAACCTACTTGGCTGCTACAAGCAACTGGAAACAAACAAACAAACTAGTATCACACAGCAGATGTTCAATAGATCATGTTTAGTTCCCTATAAACCACTAAATCTGCTTTTACAAGCCTGTCAGGCTTGACAGACATCAGCATACATGCAATATATGCAACATACATGCATATATGCAACCAATACAACATGCTCTAGCCCACGGCTGCAGGTGCCAAAAGATGCATAGAGGAAAATCCTATAAAATTTGGGGTCACCTATGGTACCAGGCAACAGAACCAAGAGCAAGAGACTAAACCAAACATTGTTTTTTCCCCATCCCCATGTTGTAACAGGCTGGTAGGAGAAACTCAGGTTTCATGAAAAACCCTCATTTCCATACTTTCTAAGTACTTGTGTCAAGCATGCAGAACCCTGAAGTTTCTCATAAGTGAAAAACTGAGCACTTGAGAGCTGTTTCAGCTTTTGGATTTTATCCTGGTGTGTAAGGTAATTAAGATTAAACTAATCTGTTCTGGACAGGAAGCAGGAGTAAAACTTTAGAGAAACATGAGTCTTATGCTAATGAGATACACTCCTAAGTGAACATGTTACACCTCAGTGTGTTTTGTTCTCACTTAAGAATGTTTTCTTCATGAAGACAAAGTTTATAGGCTAACCTGAGGAATGATGTGTATTTTTAGGAACCACTAGACAGGTTTTCTCTGTCTCTATCACTACCTTAAAGTAGTCTGAAACAACTTATTAATGATTAGCTAATTTAGTTGACATATTCATTCAGTGTGGACAAGGACCAATCACCTTAATTAAAAAAAATACACATTTTTTTCTTCACACTAAGAAAACCACACTCATTTGTTAAACTTCATTAAACCGTTTTAAAATATGTGACATACAATACTACCTTCGCATCCACGGGGGGGGGGGGGGGGGGGGGGGGAAGAGTATACTATAATCGCAAAATACCAAATCTGCCACAGCATTTATGATTACATGCTTCCCTTCTTTATTTCCTAATTAACAACAGGGAGGGCGTAAGGGGAAGGGAAGGAAATGGAAAAGGATGAAAAAGAGATGAAAAAGGGAAAAAATACAAATATTCCTACTAGAGGTCACACTAGATTAGTAATATCCTGAATACAGGAAAAGCTTAGTACTAGCCATACAGTAAAAAGTTAAAATTGTTGAAGAAAACAAAAAAATGCACTTCAATGCAAACTTGAAGTTTAAGCTGAACCATTCTGAACATGGCAAATGCTTGTCATAAATACACTGGCATGCTCTAGGACTATGATATTACATAAGGCACAGTACAGTAGTACATACAAAATCCATCCACCATACTTACAAGTAAAAGTGGTTCAACAAATGCAGAAATCAAAAAAGATTCCAAGATTCAGCTTTGATGAATCTCAAGAGTTACAGTTTTTCACCAAGAAAAAAACATCAAACCCTTTAGATGACATCATGCTGACTAAACTTACTCTAGTAATTCCTTAGTAACTGCAAAAAAAAAAATTGTTGTGATGCATCCCTAGTTAAGAAATATTGCTTTTGCACTTTGACAAGTACACAACTTTTTCAGAAACATGTTAGCTTGCAGTTTTGAAGCATATTGTCACTTTTCCACTGGCTCATCTTCAAAAAAGAGGGGAACCATTGTGGGAAATGAAACAAAATTATAACAATGGTGCCAGTTATAAGCAAGTCAGATAATACACTGGCTTGCCTTCTACAATTGCTCATTGAAACTCAAGGCTTGCTAACATCAGCAAGGCAAATGAATTCTCAAAGAAATTAGCTTATTAAAATCAATCCTGTATAACTTCTATCAACAAACATCTCGGTGTCTCAAGGATGCATCCATTTCCCTTCAACACTTCTAACAGAAGACAGTAACTTAAGATCATATTACAATACCAAGGGCTTTCTTAGACTTATCTACCCTGTGCAACATAATCATATAGCTTTCAGAAGAATACTCAACATGCTTTTTCCTCTACCAACAAAATTAATACGCAATTCTATTTTAGTATCTACAGACAAAGCACCAAAGTCCATGCAACAGCAATTCTAGTACTGTTTGCTTACTTAGACAAAATTGAAACTAGCTTCATAGAACTCTAGTAAACGTGAGAAGAGGCAGAGTAAAAACAAAACAAAACAAAACAAAAAAAGGACAATACAAGATTCTGGAATAATACAGCTAGCTCTGTTCCTGCTTCATATGGAGGCGGGTGCACTGCACTGTGGAGACAAGAGGCTTTCCCTGTGTAATAAACTGGAAGCATATAACCAAGGATGCATTTTTTACCTTTGCTTTTTCATACCCAAGTTATAATTCAATTTGTACTGAGAAATTACAGATGATTTATTGCTTGTTTACTTCTCTTTAGCAAACTGTCAACTTTGATTTTGTCAGGGTAACGTACTTGCCAGTCAGTGTCTCCGAGTATTAGAAAACAAAACAAAACAAAAAAACCCAAGAAAAGATCCTTCAGAGGTCAAGCACGTGCTAGTATTACAATTTCAGAACGACATTAAAGGCACTTAGGAAGGAGATTCTCAAGTCCACTTCTAGAAGCATAGAGACATATAGGGAGAAGACTCCAAAAATAAAATTCTTAAGTTGAAACAACCTAACATATGAAGTACTACGACTACTAATCACTAGTAACTTGTAAAGACCACCTACTATTGGATGAGTAGGTAACGGATGGAGCTCTCCTTGTTGCATAGATGTGATGTGATGAACTGTTTGGGTTTTAACTCTCTCCGTGAAAATACATACAATGTGGCTAATTTAGAGAGACTAGAAAAATCACTGTAAAGTTTTCACTAACACATGATTTACAGGACATACAAAGTAAGCTGAGAGTATTATTTGCTCTTTCGTTTAACTAATTACACTGAACTAAAGATAAAACACAACTTACCCTTGCATACTAACTTGCTCTTTGCTGAGAAGTAGGCTTACATAGACTTCCATGTAATTTAGGCGCTCATCTAAAAAAAATTCAGTTGTTACAGAGATTGCTCACATTTTTTTGAAGTTAACAGTGCCAATGTTTGTCTGTCTTAGTCTACAGGCACTCTGAAATAACAGAGAAATATGAACTGCTCAAAGCTAGGCTCTTTTGCCAGGATTTGACTGTTAAAACGTACTATGTTCCTTCACCTAAATGTCAGGAGACCAAGGGAGATCCTCCCTTCAGTTTTGGCTCACTAAGGCCAAAATAAACAGTGACTCTTGATCAGTGCCTACATAGGTCTTGATCTGTGCCCAAATCCCATGGACAGGCTCCCGTGGAGACTTCTGAAGTCCAGAAAAAAAGAGTGACCTTGTTACTTTAACAGAAGTGTCATAAGCAGACATAGAGGAGAGGCAAGAACCAGTGCCTACAACAGGAAGAGTTCTCATTTTATAAGTGTCCTTCCTGAGGTATGTACCAGGTCAGCCAAGAGCTGTGGACTCACTGAAAGAATGAATGGATGAATTTTTTGTAACCTGTGTTATAAAGAAGATTGAACAGATCATAATCAACCTGAGAAGGCTACAAATTTCAGCAAACAAATCTCAACTCTGACACTCATCTGAAAGCATTTCTGGGAGGTTTTAAGCATTCCAATACTACCCATAAGAACCTTGCATAAGGGCATTAATACTGATGACAAACTAGATTTTTCAAGGACTCAGAGTAATTTATTTTAGAACAGCTTTTCCCCAACTCTTTTGCTTACTGCTCCAGCCTGAATTACCCCTCCACGGCTGAGAGACAGGAAGCACAAACAGTTCACAAAGGCCCGTGCCTCTCCAGATCACCATTCAATCTCTCTCGGTATTCATGACCTACTGTCCTCCCCACTCCTGCAGTTCCTCAGTTTGGAAAACACTGCCGTATGACTTGGAAGCTGCCTGTGGTGAAAGGCCTCGCTGTAGCTATAAGCTATTAAATGTCACACGGAGCGGTAACATAGGGCCACACGGACCCATATCCATACACAGATGCAGCACACCTTTAGCTAAGCCCACGTTTTCACCTCGCAGCATTATCCGTGCACACCAATCCTCTTCTACATCCCACGGGAAAAGCTCCTAGAGATGCGCCGAGCCCTCCCGAGCCAGGAAGGCGTTTCCGCTGCCAAGAGCCCACGGAAAGCGGCAAAACCTCGGCAGACCCGACCGGGGCTCCTCGGCGGGGCTGCGGGCAGAGGCGCCCCCGGTCGCCCGGGGAGGAGCAGGAAGCAAGCCCGGAGCTGCTCCCAGCCGCTACTCCCAGCCACCGCGCCCCCCCCGACACACCCCCTTCGGCAGCGGTCCGCGGCCCAGCCGGCCCGCGCCGCTCCGGCAGCGGCTGGAGGGACCGGGCCGCCCCGCCGCACCCCGCCCGCGGGGGGACACCCCGATCCGCGCGGAGCCCCCTGCGGGGGCGGCTCCCCTCCTCCCGCCGCGGCACGGCGGCTCCCCGCCGGACCGCCCCCCCTCCCGGCCCGGCCCGGCCCGGCTCCCGCGGTGAGGGGAGCGGGGCGGCCCGGCCTGGGCGGCGCGGAGGGGGCCGCCCCCTCCCCCGCGGTTACCTTCCCGGTACTTCTTGCGCAGCCGCCGGTGGACGCTCTTCACCACCCCCGACAGCTTCTCCTGCTCCAGCTTGCGCTCCTGCTCCGGGGGCGGGGGCGGCAGGGGGGCGGCGGCGGCGGCCCCGCCGGGCCGGGGCCGTGGCTGTGGAACGGCCTCCATGGTGTTACCGCTGCTCCGCCGCGCGCAGCCCGGCTGAGGGGGAGGCGTGAGCGCCGGGCGCTATGGCAGGGCGGACATGCGCGCCGCCCGCCCCGCCCCGCTCCGCTCTGCTCCGCTCGGCATGCCGGGAGATGGAGTCTTCAGCGTCCCCCGCCGCCTCAGGGCCGCGCCTCCGCCGGGCGACAGCGGGCCCCGCCGGCGGGGCCGTTCGGGGTGCCCGGCGCTTAGTGGCCTCTCTCGGCCTTGAGGGCAGGCGGTTGGCCGCACCCCGGGCACCCCGGAGGTGTGGGCTTGGTTATTTCCAGCAAAACTTTCCACACCCCACATCTGGAGCAGGTCACCCTGCGGTGCTTCATAAACTAGTGGGAGAAATTAGGTGAAAAACACATTAAGGGCCCAGGGGCAGCGTGACTTCCAGTGCACCACTGCAGCGGGGGCTCCTCTCTCCTCCCTGCATTACCCCAGTTCACATGCTACCCCAGAGATGCCCGTAAAAGATGTGAGTGTGAATCCCTCTGAAGTAGGGTGGTAAAACCCATTCCCCCCCTACAAAAGACCTCGCAGAAACAAACTGAATTCAAAATAAGGTAAAGCACATCTTGGTAGGTTGGTGTCCATGGTGTGGACACAAGCATTTGAAGAGCACAGTTTTGTACAGGCTTTTTTCTGTCTTCACGGAGCTCCCGGGCCCACTTCTCAGCAGAGTACAGTTTCTGACGTTATTTGGGTGGAAATACACCGCCGGAGCAGGAGCAACACCTGCAGCTGGCAAAACTGCCCCTTACAGGGGAAGACCTTTGTCTGCAGCTCTCTCTGCCCAGCTTCAACCTGTCACCGAACCCAAAGTACTTCAGTTCTCTCTTTCAGTCGTCGTTGGAAATAGGATAGACAAAACCACTTCTCACGAGATCATGGCAGGGTAATCTGCTGTGAAGTTGCTCGTTTGTTTGACTTGGCCAGAAGCAGCTAATTGTCTTCTCTGAAGACGTTCAAAAACATTAAGGAGGTAATTGCGGCTACAATTAAATCAGTGACAAATCTGACTTGGGTAGGGTCAAGATTTCATCCTAATGAGAAGTTAGTGACACATGCAACTTTATGCAGTGGGCTGTATAACAGGTCCTTATCAGCACTGTGTCAGTCCTGCCAAAAAGATTTTACAGCTAATCACAGAGCACGGTGTTGTTCTGCTTTTCTGTTAAACTTCTTTTTGAAGGTGCGGTTATCAAGACAAAACAGCAATGTCCAAACAAAAGCTTTTCATCGTTATTGACTGCAAAGACATCCGTTTTTCTCTTCACTCAGGCAAATACTGCATCGCACCCATTGCCTTGAAAGTGGGTTGCACATTATGCCTAAAGGCCAGCTTTTTCAGTACTGTTATTTTTCAGTAAGTGCTTAAAAAACTTCAGTGTAGTTTGGATCTTACACATCACTATATTTACACACCATTATGTATTTTATTGTCAGAATGTTTCAGTTTGGTTTGGTTTTTTTCTCAAAGTACAGGAGAATGATGGAAGAAGAATTTAAATTTTTGCTACTGACATCAGCACTAAGAAAGGAAAGAGAAGTGTAGTGAGTAAGTTACACTTCTAGTTACATTTTTCTTTTAATTTTGAAACTGAAAAAAAAATTATCATGTGTTAATGAAAAAAATACCAGTATATATTAATTTTACTTTGACTTGGAAAACATCTGAAAATCAGCTTCTCATATGGGTTATTGTATTTCATATTCACCAAACTGATCCAGGAAGTTAAATCTGAATTAGAAAAAAGACTTGGTGCTGGGGTTAATGATAGCTTTCCGAAATATTTCTATTCCTAGTTTTATATGCAAGTCTGCATAAGAAGAATTAAGGTGGTGTAAAAAGAGATAACACTGATAACTACTAGGAACCTTTTGGTTAAGGGGGAGCCTAGACAGTGGTTAATGTTCCTTCCACTTTTACATTGTGTAGCATTTGGGGAAGCACAGAATGAAGAGGAAAAGCATGAGCCAGTCTTCTGTGCATGACATGATACTAGGAGAGCACTGAGGGAGCCTTCTCAGAAGAGCAGGGGTACCAGAGTGACAGAAAAGAGATGGAGGCATTTGGAGGATGCCTAACAGATACTGCTGTGGCATCAACCCCCCGCCAGTCGCGAGCCTCCAGACTCAGAAGTGTAGGGTACACAGTCAAAATACGAGTGTATCTGTGGTTTGGAAAATTGGAAGTCTAATTGTAGAACTGGAAAACTGGGGGAAAATTGCACTTATGTGAAATATACTCTAGCAGAATAATAATAAAAAGTTACTATTTGAATATTATCACTGTTGTTTTGCAGTTCTTAGGAATTCTTTCTAAAACTAACAAAGTGGTTTTAAGTACAAAATGGGTTTAATTTATCACAATTATTTCAAAACTTACAGTATTACTATTAGGCATACTTTATTACTATGACTTTACACTGTACAGTTTTTACATGACTCCTTTTTTTATAAAAGTTAATGATCTTGTTGCTTTATATTTTCAATATTTTGATTATTTTCTGGTATTTTAGAAATACATGAACAAGGGAAAAAATCCAACTCAGTACTTTAATGCACAGACTACTTTCATATCTAGGTGTCCAAGCTATTATTAAAAAATAGGAAATAGAGAAGTATCAAATTTTTAACATAAGTGGTTCTATATGAAAGTAGACCAAGATATAAAATACATTCTTCCTTCATAAAGAAGTAACTTAGAAGTTTAGTTTCAATAAGCAAGTAAACAGCATTTACCAGATGTCAGGTTTTTCCAGGAACAAAAATGAAAGAATACTTGAGAAAGAGGCTTTGTGCTTTCAGGACACACAGATACTTACCTCAGAATATGTGGTGAGAGTTGGCTCCCAGCGACGAACTCCAAATGCAAAGCGATGGAAGGAGGCGCTTCCCCAGAGCGCTGCATGGAGATACCCGGGGGTGATAGAGCAGGAGATTAAAGCAGGACCGGTTCTGGCAGGCCTGGAACTGATGACCCAGTGCTTTGTCAAGGTGGAGAAAAAACATCTGTGCTCAATACATTTCCTGAACACAGTACAGGAAGAGTCAAGGAACAAATGAAGATGAACATAAATCTTGTGATTGTCCCCAAGGCACGAGAGCAGAACGAACGATAAGGATGTGTGCACTTACTCAAGGGGATAAGACAATAAACTACCTGTGTCCTGATGGGAATGATGGAGTTTGACCATCTGGGAAAGAATTGTTTTGAGCAGCTGGACTTACTATCTTGAATGTAGAAAATGGACAAACGATCCTCTATGTATTAGTTACTTTCTAAAAAAAAAAGCTGATTTAGGGCAGACTAGAACAGTTTCTGTTGACATTTCTGCAATATTTCAGTGCCCATCACTTTTCATGAATAGCTTTAGAAACAAAAGTCTCGACTCACAGGCCGGGAGGAGGAATAACCCCAGCCCTTTCCAGTACTGGGGTGGCTGGAACATTCACTGAGGATGTGGGAAAACCAGTTCACATCCCTGCTCTGCCTGAGGGGATCTGAACCCACATCTTCACTACGAGATTATACAAAGTGGAAGTGCTCTTCCTTCCTGAGGGAAGGGTGACAGCAGCCTATATTTTCAGTCTTTCTCCCCAGGGAAACTGTGGAACAAAAGTAACATAAAAACTTTCTGAGCTGTGCAAATCAGCAGTGCTCTGCTTCCATCTCTATTTCAGTGGTACTTTTGACAAGTCTTCTCAGCCTCTTCGTCCCTTCTATATTATAGATGCTGGTTGTTGGAAAAGGAACTAAAAAAATGACACAGCATCAAAGAGAAGAAACCTTTCTAGACAACACTCACTCCAGTGTGATGACATCATCATAGGAGTCTCTAATGCAATGTAATCTGCAAAAATGTTATCAAAAGCATGTAATGATTTTAATGGAATACTGAAACACTGTGGTAATTTAAAAGGAATAAAAGGTTCTCTGTTAGATGCGGAACTGTTTTTGCTACGTGTATCCAAAGGGAAGACAAACAGGCAGCAAGAGCGTATTTGGTTTGAATTTAAGATTTTTCTTCTTCATTAATTGTGGAGTCCTATAAACCACGAAAATAAGGTAATTTGATTTAAAAAGTGGGAGTCACATCCCTGAATTTGCACTGATGCAATTATTAAGAGCTGGTCCATTATTACATTTCTCCAGACTACACACTTTAGTAATTTAGTAATTAAAATTACATAGTAGTTAAAACTGCTACCCCATAACAATAATTTTATAACTACAGATCCTGGATTCCATTCCTGGAGGTTGACACCTCCAGAAGTAAGTTTACATCAGCAGTCCCCTTCCTTAGTCCCATGTGTATTTTAGTGGAAAAAATAGGCTTGATATTGACTTCAGTTTGCATCTGAAGTCCCAATATTTACAGAAATAAACATTTTGCTTCTGGAAAACAGAGGATTCTTCTACTGAAGGACCAATTAAAGTTGCTCCGCAGGTAGGCAGAGACACGCAAATCAGAGAAGGCGGCTGAAAAATCCTTCACACATGGGGGCTCATTGTGGAGTTTAATTATGTATCCTCAAGACCACAAGAATTAGATACTGATAGGAGATTTTATTTATTGAAATTGTGTCTTTTCCTTGTTAACTTGTGTTGCAATAAGGCAGGAATAATTTTAACAGTAGCTAGCATTTCTGATAAACAATACATTCACCACCTCCATTGTGGCCAGCGGATACCACCTGTGTCAGTCCATGGAAAGGAGCTGTTTCTTTTGACACAAAAGTTAAGAATTTGTTAATCCCTTCAGTCCGTCACTTGTGTAATAGTAAAGTGGGAATTAAATTCTGTGGAACTACTGAAATGTTTACTGAAAACCGGCAAAGTACTTTATACCTGAGTTATTCTGAATGTTATTTGCATGTGTAGAAAGTAAAATGATCCTTTAATGCTGAGAACAGATAATGCATTTTTTAAATAAATGCTGTACTTCATTGTACAACTTCTTTGCAACACGAGCATCACAAACATACTTAATACTCTATTAACAAAGATCATTAAATATAAACATAACTTATTGAAAAGTAATCCTGAATTCCCTTAAAAGTCTGTTTTTACATTGATTTTAGTCTGAGCACATTCCCTTGTTATTTGGAATGTATGAATTATTAAATGAAGAGAGTCAATATAATGATTGCTTTATCAAAGTCTACACGCTACTCTTTCTAGATTGAGTTTCTTCTTCGCTGATTTCTTGCTACCATAGAAGATTAACTCATAAAATCACTTTGATTTAGCAAGAGATGTCAAAACATCCAGCAGGTCTAACTGGTTTTCTTCCAATGTCAGTCAAAATAGTATGTGGTTTTAGCACTGATTCATGTTTCTGTCAGCTGCTATGCATAAACTTGCTGAGTAATCAATTCAGACACAGTAACTTTAAGAAAAGTTGGTGCTAGTTGGAAAGCTTTTATGTTTGATTATTTGTGCATCTGTGGAACCTTATAGCCTTAAATATGTTCTCAGTTCCTGGGTTTCAAATTCCAATCTTCCTGTATGGGTCAGGTATGTATAATTCTAGTTCAGCTCAATAGGAATGTAGCTGTACATTAGGTCATTTTCAACTTGGGAAATACTGCAGTATCCTGTAATCTTGTATTGCAGGTATGATAGCCTGACTCATAAACTCAGATGACCTCACAGTCTGATTGGAATTGCGGGTGCTAAAAAGCACCCAAAGAAAGACTAAGCTGCATGTGAATTTTTGAGACAGGAAAAAAAATCTATGGAGAATAATCTGTTTCTGTGGTGCCGTGGACAGACCAGGGTATGCTGCGTCATTTCACTTTTCTCTTTCTTTCGCCTCCTAAGTCCTGGGAGGGTATGGGAGAAAATATTTTGGGTATCATTAGATATGACCTATAAAGGAAATACATCTCTAGTATGCATAAACTGTTCTTGTCTCTTCCAAAGATTGCCCAACTCCTTTTAATCTCTCCTGCCTCTTGAATACTGTCATGTGGTTTATTTGGGACTCTACTGAGCTTCAAGTCAAGTTTTCAGTTAAGAAGATGAGAGAACAACAACAAAGTCTATTCATACAACATCAAACGGAGCTCTATCTTCGGGACAACATATTGCAGGCAGTATAATATACTTCAGGAAGAGCAAGGAATGCTAAAGCTCTTACCTACCGTGCACAGATGATATTCAGCTTGTGCACAGTTCATGTTTTAGGTTTGGGTAAATCTGGCCTCAGTGACGCTAATGCCTAAGATATTATCAATAAAATTAAAAGAGTTAGTGCTCTCTTCATCGGTTTGAAGGATCAGGACTTAGGAGCCTAAAGACTAGTGGTAGGACAAATGAAACCACGAATATTAATGCTGTTTCAGAATACTTGACAGTCAGTACACAAAGGCTTGCAATAGTTCTCCCATATGAGCACCACAGATAACCTACTGTTAGAAGAATGGTTTATCTTTTCTTCTCCAGAACGTCTAATAAAACAACTGTGACACAAATACCATGAAGAAAGCATTCTCCACACTAGATTTTTTAAAAAATTTATCTCCTGTTACTATGGATTAAGAATGATCTGATAGCAGCTGTCGTCAGGTATGAATGGGACTACAGTCTGCAGAAGAAGAGAACAGTTCTTAAATGCTTATTTAAAGATAGGTAGAGTTGTGATAAAATTAAATAACCATTTCAATTTGTTGAGGATACACTGATAAACTGTTATGTTCAAAAACTAGGAAATAGAACAGAAAGGTGCTATAGCAGTTAATGGAGACATACATTTCATATTGATGTTCAGATTTTAGTTAAGATTTGAAGTCTTTCAGATTTCTGGCTAATAAAAATGTCTATAACCTCTCCCTACGTGTAAGAGTGTTCTTGGACATTAACCATCTTGTTAAGTCCTAGAAAAACTTTAGACTAATAAGCTTCCATTATTGAGTGCTATAATTATGGAATTTTAAGTCTTGTTAAAACAATGAATTCTCACACACTGAAAACATTTCAATAATAATTTAAAATATGTGTGTTTGAGCTACATATGACATAAATCATTACATTAAATGCAGGTTAAAAAAATAAAATTTTCAAACAGCAAGGAAGTACATATCTATCTTCAAACACCCTTCTTTCAGTTCCTGTTGGATGTTTCATGCACGGGGGGCCGCAGCAGCACCTCTGCCCTGGTCCTGTGTGAGACCAGGGGCTGTCATGCAGAGTTTTTTGCTGTTCTGCCATGCTTTCCCTCCCTCAGCAGGTCCTGCATGGCTCCCACCGTCTTCTCCACCTGAGCCCCTGCGACGGCAACGCTGTGCCAGGCCTTGGTCCTCCCCATGCCTCAGCCCCCTCAGATCCCTCCAAGCCCCCAGCGTGACTTCTGGCACCCACTCCTGTCTCGTTCTCCTGCTTTCCTGTAGGATTTCCACAACTCCCATCACTTTGTCACTGGGCACAACTTCAGTCTCACTAAAAGCAGCGGAGGGCAGTGCCTGTGCTGAAGCCTGGCCTTGCAGCCATGCAGAGAAACACGGAGGTGAAACGGCTGCTGTAAACCCATTTGTCCAGAATGGAAGGCGGCAGCCACGTTGAGGAAGGAGGAAACACGTGAGGAAAAGCTGCCATCTGCCTCACGGCAAGGTTCAAACTGCTGCTGTCAGGAGAGTTGGCAGCGCTGAAAACAAGCATGGCTCATTTATCCGGGGAGGATGGGGTGATGTGGAAATGCAGGCTGAGACAAACGTCCAGCAAACCGTGGAGGAGACACACGTGTGCAGACACACACAAAGTTAGGGTAGCCACCACAAAGCATGAACCTTTGGAGTCTGAGACCTACAGCACTTCTGTGCTTTCTCCCTGGGTAGCTTCAAAACGTTTCAGAGCATGACTGTAATCTCACTGGCATCCTAGCAGGAGGGGGAAGAAGCACCTTCAAGCCACACAGCAGCCTGCACCTTCATCTGGCTTTGGCAGAATCCCAGCTGTATGATTTGAACAGCTCCGTAATTACAACCACAACATATTTTTCAGCCCCTACAGGTGCCATGACTTTTTCATTAATTAAAAAAAAGGGGGAGGTGAAGAGCTAACTGCAAATACTTAATTTCATCAGAGTTGTGGTTGTTAGGTGGAACCTATGTCTTTACAGAAAATGTAGTTCTGCTGTTCAAAAGCAGCTAAATTTTGCTGGGGATCCAGTACTGAAGTGCTCACATTTGCCATTTGTGGTCAGTTGACCCTGGCTGGATGCCAGGTGCCCACCAAAGCCACTCCATCACTCCCCTCCTCAAGTGGACAGGGGAGAGAAAATATAACGAAAGGCTCATGGGTCGAGATAAGGACAGGGAGATCACTCAGCAATTACCTTCCCCCCACCCCTCCCCTCTTCCCAGGCTCAACTTTACTGCCAATTTTCTCTACCTCCTCCCGCTACAGAGGCTCAGGGGGATGGGGAATGGGGGTTGCAGTCAGTTCATCACATGTTGTCTCTGCCGCTCCTTCCTCTTCAGGGGGAGGACTCCTCACACTCTTCCCCTGCTCCAGCGTGGGGTCCCTCCCATGGAAGACAGTCCTCCACAAACTTCTCCAATGTGAGTCCTTCCCACGGGCTGCAGTTCTTCACAAACTGCTCCAGCGTGGGTCCTTTCCACGGGCTGCTGTCCTTCAGGAACAGACTGATCAAGCGTGGGTCCCACATGGGGTCCCAAGTCCTGCCAGCAAACCTGCTCCAGCCTGGGCTTCTCTCTCCACGGGTCCACAGGTCCTGCCAGAAGCCTGCTCCAGCGCGGGCTTCCCACGGGATCACAGTCTCCTTCGGGCATCCACCTGCTCCGGTGTGGGTTCCTCCACGGGCTGCAGGTGGATATCTGCTCCACTGTGGACCTCCACGTGCTGCAGGGGGACAGCCTGCCTCACCATGGTCTTCACCACGGGCTGCAGGGGAATCTCTGCTCCGGCACCTGGAGCACCTCCTCCCCCTCCTTCTTCACTGACCTTGGTGTCTGCAGAGTTGTTTCTCTCACATAGTCTCACTCCTCTCTTCCAGCTGTTGTTCTGCAGCAGGTTTTCCCCCTTCTTACATATGCTATATCCCACAGGCGCTACCACTGTCACTGATGGGCTCAGCCTTGGCCAGCAGCGGGTCCGTCTTGGAGCCGGCTGGCATTGGCTCTATTGGACATGGGGGAAGCTTCTAGCAGCTTCTCACAGAAGCCACCCCTGTAGCCCCCTGCTACCAAAATGTTGCCACGTAAACCCAATACACCATTTTGACTTGTTCCTTAAAACACATCGCATGTAGATACTCTTCATCAGAAAAGTTTTCAAACCAGTGCAAACACTCCTTATATATGTTGATGGCTTCATTACAGAGAAATGACATTAAGAATGCTTTTATAATAAAAAAGTCTATTTAGGCTACTCACTTTTCTGCACTGGTCACCAAGGAAAAGACATCATTTTGGAAGCCATAATGACAACATACTACAAAATGGGGAAAATTATAACATAGGAGGTAATGTAAGAAGGTTGTAAGAACCAGAGGCAGAGCTCCTGCTTGCTGGAATGTGAAAGGTGGATTTTTGCTGAATGACTCCTTTAAATCCAGGTGAAATGGCTGTCAGCTCCCAGGTCATATGCTCAGCAGGAAAATAATTTCATATTATAAAGTTATAATATTTGCCTCTTTTGGAGCCTAACGTGATCAGCAAAATGCAGCATGAGGCTTATCACACAGCCTGACAGGTACTTGAAGCATTGCTGTCCTTGCCTTTTCAGAAGCTAGAATGGTCTCCTGGAGGCTTTTCTACGTAAATAGAAACAGCCTTTTCTTAGAAGACATTGAAGTAATTCTGAAGCACCAAAAAAAGTAATTGTGGCCAATTTTCTTACATAACTCGTGACCTTTCAAGCTCTATTTGTACTCATAAAGGTGAATTTTATCTGTCATTACTTAAAGGTCTGTGAACCAGAACTAAAAGCATGACCAAAAATGTATTTTAAAAATAATTTTGAAGCCTGCCTTTTCATTAACTTTTTTTGTTGTTGTTTTTTTGTTCTGAACAATCCTAAAACCTGTGTGAAAAGGTGGGAAGAAATTTTTGGTTTGAAAGTATTTCAGGTTGTACTTCCCTTTGGTAAAAGGCTACCTCCATTTTTTTTACCATTCAGGCTGAAGTCTAAAGACCCATAGATATATAGAAAGATCTAGCTGGCCTTACAGTTGTTGGAGGGTTGTCCATGTGTGTAGTTATTTTTACACAATTTGCTATTTCGAAAGAAGTTGCCTGTAAACCCAATTGGGTGGGACAAACAGAATTCTGTTGGTCTGTGAAGGCTCATTTATGAGAGAAGCAGCTCAAATTAGATGGTGTGAAAGACATTGTTTCTGGTATGGATGCCATTATATTTAAATCATGTTTGGCGAGGACTCCTGGGAGCACTCGGAATTTCACCCCGTTCTCACCCTCAGCACGAGGCATCCTATGAATCCTTGTTGACAGATTTTTTTTCAGGCTACCTACAAATCTCATTTATTCTATGGCCTTGACATTGCTCAGGATGCCTAGGATTACCTAGGACAAGGATGCGTTCTTGGTCATGTTTTATGCCTGATGGTTTTCCTTAATTTTAGTCTGTAATTTGTGGCAGCCCAGCAGCTGCTTCATGAACTAGTCTTATAATGGAGGCAGGAACCTCTGAACAAGGGGCACGTGTCCAGCTGTGAAGAGCAGCTTCTGTAGCCACCCCAGTGTAACCTGCTGGAGCCAGAGCGCTAAAAGAAACAAGATAAATGGCTATTGTACTTTGAATTCACATCTGGCTTGTTTGTTTTGCAATAGCTTCTTCATGCAGATGAACATGAATGGGACCCTGGCCAATTTTCTTTTGCTGGAGGAACCTTTTGGGGTTTGAATGGGTCTGCCTACATTAGCAGTTAAGAGCCCTACATAAATGTTTCTATGATGTGAATCGCCCTTGCCTGTGAATCTCCTACGCTTGATGTTAAGTTACATCACTTAAGGCCTTTGCAGGACAGGAACTAGATTTCTTCCTGAAGAAGCTTAGCTGGAAATTGCACACTAGGGATTTTTCTAACACACCCCAAAGGTAATGGGAACATGTAATCTTTGGGATGTTGAGAAAGAATACGGAGGTTGATCCTGTTATTATTTTGAATTGTACTCCAGCATCATTTCCTCTTTTATCCTGAATAAGAGAAATACCAACACGAAGGTGAGCTTTTAAAGCTTTCCATTGCTGAGACTTCTATAGAAGTGCTAGGGTTTCCTTTTTGCAATCTCAGCAACTTGATGAGATTTTTGAAACTGTAAAGAGAGGGGCTTTCCAAAACGCCTATGTTACGGGTATGGTGTAAGAAAGAGATTTCCAAAAGAGTTACCTAATCCTCAGTGAGTCACCTTTTTAATGGAATTTTATTTTAAATAAATTATCTTCTACATTCTCTCCACTCTGGGGTATATGCTCCGTGACTATAATACTTGCTGTTCTGATATTTCAAGTTACCAGTCATCTGTGAATGTTTCTGAGACTCCTCTTTCTATAGAACCTGGCATCTGAATGAAGGTGACAAGCAAATGGCTATAGTCTGAAGTCTTCTTTTGCTGCTGGGGATTGCTGAATTCACATGTGCTTGCTGGGTCTCAGAGATGACTGACATAAGCAGCTACCATTTCTGACAGCAGTTGCTTATCAGGTCTAAATTTGAATCTCTTAAACTTAGTGGCAAGGCTTGGGTCAATATGCTTAGTAAGTGATTTGTGATCACTATTACTCTGCATGTACTCTTTTTACAACAGTTTTACAAACAGTTGGCTCCAGACTAATGTCATCTGTCTTTCCTCTAACACAAAACCAGTAATGGCCATTGGATTGCATGTTGGCATCTGGTGTGTAAACATGCAAATCTTGATTGATAAATGGGCAAAATAGCTGCATAGTTTTGGAACAGGCTGTAATTCTGACTGCAGGAATAGTAGTCAGCGTGCTCAGAGGAAGTATTTTCTCACTTCAGTCCTTCATTGTTTCTTGTGTGGTTTTATAATGTCACATGAGGAGAAGTCTGATGTAAATTTCTTTCTAAACATACTTGTAGATTTGAGTCCTTAAATAAGAAGACCAGAAGAGATTGCAACCAGAAGAGATTTGTAAACTGAATAAAGCCAAAAATAAAGAACTAATTTTTTTATCTTATATATAAATTAATTGGCACATTACACTGTTTTTTACCATTCATGTAATTGTGTTGAATGTGGTCATGAGTGCCATAGGAGCAACTCGCAAGCCTCAAAATGGGCATCTCAGCCAATGTGCCAGACCCCATATTCAGGATCATATGGTGGGGAGAATTCCTGATGCGTAGGAAGTATTCTCTGGTTTTGACCTCACTGAAGGATGACCCCTTGCTATCCTACTGTGGCCCTTCCCTGGCTCCACCACCTCTTATACCGGCATAGCAAACACAGCTTGCCCAGCTCCGTCTAGCATAAAGGTTACCAGCATGGAAGGGAAGCATTGTACTGTAAATTAATGAAATTTGGACACCAATGCAAGGAAACATGAGGCAAAGACCTGTTAAGTGAAGGTCACACACAACCTAGAAAATCTGATAGGTCCATGAACAAACTGAGGTTTACAGCAGGAGCGGCATTAGGGCAAACTGGGCTCTAGGTACACTACAGCCCTAGATCAAGTGCTGTTCCCCTCTTCAGTACTGTCTGAGATTTTTTCCAGGCAAAAAATCAGATAATTAACTGTATCTGGTTCAGACTTTGAAGAATTTCTTAACAAAGAGCAAGACTATATTTTAAATGATACATTCTCGAAGAAAATAAGATGTTGATGCAAATGCATCATCTCACAAGCCATAGGTAAATTGGCCTGTAGCATCTACGCCTCAAGCTAGTACTGATCAGAATATCACTTTTAAGAAAGGAGATTTCTTGAAGAGTAAGCAGGGGGGAACTGGGTCCAGTTCCATCACCTTTTATAACTCAAGAGAATTGAGTCATCTGTTTCTTGTCAAGTCACATGCTTTGTGTAGTCACTTGTGTACAGTTTACATGCTAAGAAAAAAAATGACCCTTTGCATTATATAGGGTGTTAGACCTACTATCTCAGAGGACTGTTTAAGTCCTCAAGTTCCTCTTGCCACCTGGTTTCAATGTGGAGAAGAAGCAAAGACCTTCTTCTTTCAGCCATTTTGGCAGAGGGTAGCCTCTGCTAGAGTGCCACAGAGATCCTGTAATTCCCAGAACACCCTCCAAAATTAACCAAGGGGCCTAACCTGCACTGCAAGTTTTGAGCCATCCATCTTTGAACAGTTGAGAAAGAAGTTGCTGCCTGCTGATAGACCCTTAAGGCAGAGCAAGGTAATGAAGAACTGGGCCATAAGTCAGGTTTTTTGGTCTTGATACTGTATGGTTCCTGGCTCCCAATTCAATATTTTAATTACAAATTAATGCTTCATAATTGAAGAGTGCATACTTTGAAATGGTAACTTTAGCCAAGTATTTATTATTTTTTAAAAATTAAAAATACAACAAGATTTGTTGTACATGATGGGAGGTGACCCAATGAATCACAGAAGAAAAGCAAAGATTAAATCTTATACTAAATATCTCTCTCTCTAGATTTCACCGGATTGATTTTAAGTCTATAGGCTAAGTGAAGATAATGTCTATGAGATTACAGTTTTACAAAGATTGTTTGATTTATACTGGTGAAGCTGAATTGTAGTACTTGCAGATTTCCTGTAAGTAAAAAGTATCGATTTCTTACAGGAACCAATGACCAGTAAATGGGAAGCGACTACATAAATACAGCACTTAGAGACGAAAACATAACAGAGGAATATAACATTTTTCTAAAGATCACAATGTGTTTAAAATAACAAGAGATACTATAAGGGTGGTCTGCAATCAGAAAAAGAATTGTAAACTGATTTTTAATATGCTCTAAAAATTTAAGAAATAGAAACTAAGAGGAGGAAAGGGCACATACCAGGAACACATCTGAATCCAATCAGCCAGTTAGGTGATCAATTAGACAACATAGCAAGGGCAAACAGATCAATGGTTCTATCTTCAAATGAAAACAAATGTGTTTACTTACCAACATTTGCATCTTTAAGATAAGCGTAACCTTCTTTCATGTCAGTTAAAATTCCAAGTCTTGTTGATGTTGCCTCTTTTTTCCCTAAATAATTACTTTTGCATTTGCTTGTTTTGCCCTTACCTGACTTTGAGCAGAGACTGGCTGTCAGAAAGGAGTCAACTGTTGACATCATGTAGCTTTCCTCAGAACGTCCTACGGTAGGAGATTCATTCACAGAACTCATTCCCCTTCACACTGAAGTCACAGATTCAGATCTATCCTAGTTGGAATTAAATATAATTAATTTCTCATGACTGCTTTTCAGTAGCTTCTTATCTGTCAGGGATGGTTCCTAATGGACAAGTGCCTGTGTGGCAGCTAGATCACTAATGGCATCTGTGGGTTGTTTTAGAAGTGATGGAAGGAGCCACCACGTTCACTAGGACTACTCCACCACAGTCACAGGAGATCCTGTGATATGTGCGTACTTCACAACCATCCGCGAATCGTCCTACTTCACGTGCAACTGTGAGTTTGCTGCACTTTGAACTGAACTAGACTTGAAGTAGAAGGTCAGAAAGCATAAGGGAGGAAGAGACTTCTTAGGAAGGACTGTTTAAGCATGGAATAAAAGTACCTCTTGCAGTATCAAAGGACTTTATTCTTTAAAATAAAGGAGGAAGACCTCAGGAAAGAGGAAAGTGCACTGCCACTTCCTGAGCCATTTCCAGAACGCGGCCAAGAAGGATCCGTTCCCAGGGTATGAACCTGAAAGCTTCCACCAACCCTACAGTTAATATTAACAGTCACTTTGGTCCTTGTGCTGGTGAATTCAACAGGAAAAGCTTCCAGTCATAAAGCCTGTGCAATGTGGAGATGGTTCTTTTTAGCCTCAAGCTGTGCGAAGCAGGCATAAGATGCTCTTGTTCTGCCTGGTGTACAAGTAAGCAGTAACACATTACATACAGTAAAGACAAGAAAAAACAGGTTTGTCATTATCAAGCTTGAGAAATTTTGGGAATGCTTCTTAAATCATACTTCTTGTGAAACAACTTGTTTCAAAAACAATAACTGATATGATTGGTAATTATGATGATATTGTCTACCATAAATTAACCCCCCCTCAGAATCTAAGTATTGTGCTGTTCGTTTACCCCAGGGAAGAAAACCAGCTGGAGCCACAGCTGCACTGGCAGCAGATGTCACAGCCATAATGCTCGTTGCCTTTATGTGTAAGATATATGAAAAAAACTATTTACATGGAGAAGCAAACACTAGTAGAGTGCTGTCTGAGCTATGGAGACTAAAAGCTAGTATCCATAGCTGAAGGCCAAAGGAAATACAATTCAACTTTCTGGGTCTAATAAATTTAATAGTAAGTTTAGCTGATATACAAATCCATCGGTTCTGCAAAACACAAGTGAAAGTTTAAAAACAAATCTTTATTGGAAGACTTTGTCTTCATATTACTCTGGAAGAGTATGAACAGCCTTCTCGGGGTGTATAAGCACTGTGAAAATGGATGACACTCAAAGTGAAATAAGCCATCAGTGCCTCAGTGTTTGTGTGCAATTACAATCTATAGTAACTGGACAAAAATAAGTTAATTGCAAAATCATCCTCAAATTCTGCTTCCTGCTCCCCACATGAAAAAGCTGCCTTTGTTTAATCTTTAAGTTTGGTTTGGAAGTTAGAAGTCACAAGGAAAACTACAATTTTTGGTGGGGAACTTAGCTGATGGAGAAGTACAAGAATACGCATCATAATTTTTCTGGCTGGCAGTAGGTAGGTGTAAAGGTTAATGGAATCCAAAGGCACTCTGAGTTCTGGGAAGAAAAGTCTGGGGAGAGACTCAGCTTGCTGCAATTCAGAGCAGCTGCGGGATGTGAGAGTGCTGGGATTTTCTCAACCTGCATTCCTGTCACTTGGTTTTTAGCTGCTTTGCAAAGTCTAAGTTTCAGTGATTGCTGTCCTCAGCTGTCCTTGGCCTTATGTCTTATTGACAAAATTACTAGGAAGAAGCCAAGCTCCCTCTTTCTGTCCGCAGTCGCATGGCCCAGGTCAGGGCTCAGAAGGCGAATTCACTCGGCGCTGACAGGAGCAGTATGCAGGGAGTTCATTACTTGCTGTGAGTCACCCACCCAAGCTGCCAGAGAGAAAAAGATCTTTTGTATTTTCTGCCTGCTCCTGGCTCTTGTTGCTGTTGTGAGACAGGAAAAACAAGGCATCCTTTGATTCTGTTTTTATTTTTAGATGCATTTTCTCCTCTTCCCTTATTCAGTATTTGACATCTAAAAAGCACTGAGATACAACTGACTTTCCTGCTGCCTTCACAGACCAGATCCCCAGAAGTATTTGGAAGGAACCTGCGGACATCATCTACCCCATCTCATGCTTGAAGCAGAACTCGTCCGGGAACTAAATCAGATCAGCCATGGCTTTGTCTAGCTGAGTCTGGAAAAATTCCAGGGATGATGGTCCCTTAGCCTCTCTCAATATATGCAGTATAACACGAGTAGAAACAGAAGCTGACCATAGGCTTTCCTTTTTCACGGGATTGCTGCTTGGTAGGAATGCAACCAGCAGAGGAGAGACTGAGTAACCTGTCTTTCAAATCAGGAAGGTAATTTTGCAGCAGTTAACCTTGTTGATACAAAGTAAATCATGCTGTAACGTGGTGCGTGGGTTTTGTTTTACTTTGGTGATTTTCACAAAGCATCAACTTTTAGAATCATGTCAACTAAGAATGTCATCTTACTCTGCTTTATGTGGAAGTTTCTAGCAGTATTGATTGCAGAAATATAACGTAAAATATGGCTTCAGCATATTCCCAAATTAAATAGCTGAGAGCCCCTTTGCCATTCAGAAGAAAATGCCCACTTGCCACTGAGCAGTTTTCCAACTGTGTGGAGCTTTGAGGGAAACCAGAGATGGCAGAGAAATGCTTCAGAGAGGTGTTGCTAATGAAAAGATGCTGGAGCAAAGGTGATTATAACAAAGCAGCAATTCTTGTTTCCACCCTCAGGTATAAAGAGTGGTAGGCTTGCACCAGGTGCTGGAAGCAACACTTACCTTTCCTTGATAGGACTGGAGCCTCTGGCACAGTTTTTTATTTTCTTCTCCATTTCCTCTCAACCCACAGCAAAGGTTTTCTGAGAAGTAATTATAATAGGATTAGTGTGTGGTGGGAGTAAATGTGCTTATTTGCAGTGTGACTAGGGAAGATGGAGTTAGGAGAGTAGGGGAATATTCTCTTGGATTGTCTGAATTCTCAAAATTCTGCGTAAGGGCTGATTGAGTTGGTTATTTTTACTTAAGGCCAGTTCCCTAATCATAAGTTTTAAAATGCAGTAATGCAGAAGAAGACCTGAGGGTGATGGAGAGCAAATGAGACAGGAGTTCACAATGTGATGAAGTTGCAAAAAATGAGTACTGTACCAGATATATAAATAGGGTATGACTTTTAAGGACAGGAAGATAATTCTGCTTCATGCGGCTTTGCTTACACTTGGGAATACTGTGTCCAAGTTTAGAAAGATTTTGAAAATTTGGTGGAATCCTAGACAGCCGACAGTAATCCTAAGGTTTTGGGGAATCATTCCTGTGGAAACAAAGGAATTTAAGTCCAGAAAGAAAAAGCTGAGGCTACAATCTGTTCCTCAGCCTGCAATAACCTATGATATTTCAGTCATGTGAGACAATTGCTGATATAAAACAAAAGGAATGTCCTGAAATCAAAATAACTGTCCCGCTATTTAATTCTAAATGAGCTTTTGGTGATTTGCACTGTTTCAAGAGTGACCTTATGTACCAGTTTAGGCCAGTGAGGTATTTCCTGCATCACAGAAAATTGTCAGATGCATCAAAACCAGGATGGTGGTAGGCACTAGACTCTCCCATATCAGCTTGTCTGCCAGCATGTCTTAAAAACACAAGTTATTCTTTTCCAGAATTTTACAGCGAGTTACTACTTCTGAGCAAACATAAATGAAGAATATGTATTTCTTTCCATGTACAGCCATGCACAGAGATATCAGTATATCAATCACGAGATGTGCTTTATCTAAAAACATGGGCCTAGAAATAAGTATTAGTAGACAGGTAGGTTACTACAGACCAATATGTTTGCTAGCTCAAGGTCTCTGGCCATTTGCTTAGTATAGTAAGATGTGAACATACTGGATTAAAAACATGCAAACAGCTGATGATGTAATTAGGAGTTGCTAGAGTGGATGCATCTACTAACTCCAAACAGCTTCAAAGTTTTCACAGGCTGCTTCTTTACAGTGTTTTCAGTATGTACTGCATAAAAATGCCGGATTTGTCTATAACATGTGAGCCAAAAAAAAAAAAAGAGGAAGCATAATTATTTTATGTACGTGTGTGTATGAATTATCTAATCTCTATATTTGTCCAACTGCGTTACAAATAGTTTGGGAAAAGGAGACCCTTACCTAGTCTGATCTCTGTCCTTGGATGTTACATCTCTAACTCATCTTGTGTAGATAGAAACATCGTGGATGTCGAATACCAACAGGATGTCAGGTACATTTTGATGCTGCTGTAATGTACGAGTAGAGGCTGTGTGGCTAATGCCAAGAAAATCATACAGTCTTTAAATTGCATGATATCATAACCCAGTTTTGCTCCAAACCAGAAGGAGACTAAGTAGCTGAAAGAGTTGATAACTGGAAGTAAAACTTTTTGCTTCTAGGCATAAGTAGTTAGTAAATAATTATTATCTCTTATTAAATATCCAATGAAAGAATTAAAAGACACTATTTTTGTGGATCATCTCTACATGAGAAAAGCAGCATGTTTCAACAAAGTTGAAACAAAGTTGAAAAGCTGAACAAAGTTTCAATTGCTAACTGCTCCTTTTGAGGAGGATTTTTTTTCCTGGGAAACAAGTATTTATGAACATGATCAATTGTAAGCTTTCTTTTATGTTATTTGTAGAGAGAAGCAACATTAAGTTAGGTCAGATGCATTCAAGCTCTACTGCCATCCTTTTCCCAGCATTTCATCTATTACACACAAGCTACGAGACAGCCAGGGATAATGTCGTGAAGGATCTGTTTCTAGTGATGCGAGTGGGAGCTTGCAGAAACTAAAGTGTGTTGCTGCTCTTCAGTGTTTTGTGCCCTTGAAGTGCCTTTCCATCCCTGTTGATGGCTGAATCCCAGACAGGGGGGCCTTTTATAATGCAGATTGAGTTGTTCTCCTGACTTCTTCAGTGCTGTCACAAATATATCTCATCAAGTACAGAAATTTCCATGAGCACGTGACCTGTCCTACCTTCACACTCTTACTTCTCTCTGCAAAATAAATACATTATGTTCAAGATCACCTTCCTCTTCTATAAGGCCCTTAAAGACATTTCATGGTGTGCATCTGGGTTAAGACAGCAGCTGTCAGCTCATGTACAGTGAATGTAACTATCACAACAGAAAAGTCAGGAGATGAGGCAGCATTTTCCTGGAGACTGATTCAGGATCACTTCTGATCTTATTACTCTCTGTGCCAGGTACACGAGGAACTCGAGGCCTGCCTTCATGTATAAAAGCTCGCGGACTTGATGATGAATGAACGCATATGCAACTTTTATCAGGAAAAATAGGATGGGCTCTGTACATGTCAGATGCTGTGGGGTTGTTTTTTTTCTTTTCTTGCTGTGTTATGATTTGAAAGCATGACACAAAAAATGGCATAGAAACCTGAATGGTGCTGCATAGCCAGGGCTATTGTTAATGCAAATTGTCTTTTTCCAAAGGCCTGGTCCAAGACAGAAGTAAGGGTTTTATACATACATATATATGTATAAATATCTTCTATGTATGTAGATGTGTCTTTCCGCTCTTCAGTGTTCATTTTCGTGAGGGCCTTGTGCCCTGGGAGGCCAGTTCAGACGAGTACTGCAAGGTTCTGTTTCTTTGGTTTTGTGCCTTTTCATATGGATTTTTTCCTGAACATTGGCCTCATAGTAATTTCTTGTCCTTTGGCACAAATGGTTTGCCAATATTTGGAGGCTCTTCTGGCTTCTCTCTATCAATAGCAGAATTTGATCATCCTTGGTATTTATTTGCTGCAACTTTGTTTGCCTAATTGCCCGAACACAGCATACAAATAGACTTCCACAACCAACTTTTTAACTTATGGTAGCCAAGTCTGACTTTCCAACTGGTCCTGTACAATGCTAAGCCCTGCATTTGCTCCTGATGAATACAATTTGTGCTGTCTGCTGGGTTGCTTTTAGTGCTTTGGTTTCCTTCAGCCTCTAATAATGCAGAGCTAAAAACATCTATGCCTCAACCCATTGCCTTGCAATCAACTGAGAAATCAGAGAAGCCTATTGACTGAACTGGCTTAACTGCTTACCATAATGGCTTTAACCTTGGGCAGGAGTTTCTGTTTCAGGTGTCATCACACATGGGAATATTTAATTACTCCTTCCTTTAGTCTGAATGAAAGGTACTTACCAGACCTGTGTGAGTAATGGATTTTGTTGTGGGGCAAGCATAAAAACCAGATGTAAAATTGTTTGGATTTACTCCACGTTAAATGTATCATTCTGACTGGAAATGAAAATGTAATTTTGGAATGAAACTTGTTTTAATTAAAAAAGCATTAAAATTGTTCACTTAATTCAACACAGTTGTAATTCTTTCCAGATTTGCCTTTCCTCAGCATAATTTCTGATCTCTGAAAATGTCTTCTATCTCTGGTGTTCAGTATATCCATTTACTTTAACTGTGCTGGTAAATTAGTGGCAGCCTTTTTTTATGAATACTAAAAATAGACTTTTGAATAGCTTGAAAGTGTCTTTTTCCATCTGATGTTAGTTTTCAAAACCATTTTGGGGGAGGGGATTTATTTTCTGGTTCCTCCTTTCACCGATTGCTCTCCCCAAATACTGAGCAGTGCAGAAAGCTGTCTGATGCTCTTTTCCCAGCACTTCATCTAAATGTGAAGGTCCTCATGTTTTCCTTTACTTGCATTTATCTACTTACATTAGTGGCTCATCTTCTCTTACCACATGCTTAGACTTCCAGGCTGTGTTCAATATCGTAGTCATTTTTGAATCATTGTTAATTTCTGCCCCAACCCGAGACCTAGTACTTTTTCACATATGTACTTGGTAAAGCTCTTCATAATCCTCTTACCCATTTGCCCAGCATTACTAACATTGATTCCTTTTTTTGATGTTCTTGCTCTTTCTGAAGTCCTTGAAATTAATTTCTTGGAATATAGCCGTTTACATTCTGAAAAAGATCTTTTCGTGTTATGCCAAGAAAACTGTCATCATTGGGATTAGTTCTTCAGAAAGGTGGATTCTCCCATGCTTGAAATCTTTGATTTTGGGATCGTAGAATTGTAGCCTGTGTAATTTAGTCTCTCAAAGATTTATGCTAGCTTTGACTCATGACCAGAGAAAACACACAGTTGGAGAACCCACATCTAATGCTAACTTTCACAGATTTCCAGGGAAAGATGTGATTTTTAGGTGTTTTAATAGACTAGACTAGATAGTGCTGACTCATGTGCTTAAGGCCTGTGATGAAACGGTTATGTTTACTGGTTTCTCTTGATGGTCTGTCAGTGGAGCTGTGGAGCTTTTCTGATATGCAGGTGAACTCCTTGCATTTTGCTTGTTGAAGCTTCACATTGTTTCTGTTTTTGTAAATGGTGTAGCTATATTCTCCGAAGATGCGATTTGGTACCTTTATTATGCACTCAGCAAGACAGGCTTTGGGTCGCTTTTCATGTTAAATTCTGTATAATCTTAATGTACTCTATAAACAACTCATAATCTGAAAAGAATTGAGACATATAACGTTGATGTATAATTCATACATTCATTTATAGAGGGTGCAATATGCACATGCTAGCAGTTTCCTCTGGGGCCTGCAAACTGAACTGAAAATTGTTTTGACTTATGTTCAGTGTAGTGTATAGAATAATAATTTTCCAAGGTATATCTTAATTGTCAGAGGAAGAGGGGAATTACTATCCAAAGTAGAAAGTAGGACAAGAAAATCTATGTCATGTCACAGTCATTAGTCCAATCAGAATATGAACAAAGAGGAGGGACCATGGAAGTACTAACCTTGTCAATCATAAAGGAGAACAATCTCAAAATTGAGATTAATCTCATAGCGATTATTTAAATGTTATGAATATCTTCTTTTATCAAATGTTGTCAACTCTTAAGAGTGGTGTCTTACAAAATGTATTAGGGATTCTAATGGATGATTGGTTGGGAATAAGAAGGAATAAAATCGTTATGTATTGAAATCATATTAATTTAGTCTTCAAATCCATGAGGCTAATGGGAAAAGCAGATACCAGTCCTATCCTAGACCTTACATGGTATTTTTCCTGGGCTTTTTAGCAAGGAGGATGTCCATATTACACCCATATTTAATTAATCAGGTCTTGTGATTTTAAAAATACATTAGGAATGCACACGAAGTGTTAACAGGAAGAATCAAGAGTAGTGTTGTGGGAAAGACCTCTTGTAAATGTTTGGGGAGTTTTTTATTTCTGTGTATTTCCTTTGTGGTTTTTTTTTTTTTTAACTTATTTGAGTGTGTTGATTTTCCTCAACCCGTTGTTTTTTTAATTTGTAATTTCCCTTCTGAAAAGTCTTTCCTTTTCTTGGCTTTTTTTCCTTTCTTAGTTAATTTTACATACTTTTCTTTCTCGTCCCCTTCCTGGTTTTGTCTTTCCTGTCCACTGCAGCTACATTACCTTGAAAGGCCCTTGTCTCTATAGCATCGCCTCTTTGAGGTCAGGCATGACCTTTCTTTCCACTGCTCAGTATTTGTAACAATTTAGAAATACTTAACTAATTTCCACTATGATTCACACCTTATCCATCAATGCTAAAGTCAGTGATTAGGGTATGACAGGGATTTACACTGCTTACACTGTGCTGCAAGTATCACATCAGCCCAATGCGGGCAGATACCTGTTTTGTAGCTGAGGACCCCGGGACAGGAATTTCATTCCTTCAGTCAGTGGCAGAGTCCAGTCGGAGCTCGGCTTGGCATGCAGCTCTCCCTCACTGAAGTATTAGTCTTTATTTCTTTAGACCGTGCCGTGCCTTACACTCTACTGGTCGCAACAGAGGTCGTGTACAATCGCAAGCAGCTCCTGGCAGCTTTAGCAGGGAGCTTGTGGTGGCAGTAACAGCCCTGGAAATGTCAGAATTGGTTGCAAGCTGCCTCCAAGAAGCAGAGAAGTTGTAACCATAAACTGCCCTTCCAGCCCTGCCTGGCTATGTGGAAGAAAACTAAAATGAATTTTCCAGAGATCTCTTTGTCTATTAAGTACAAAACATTATGAGAAGACCTGTGAACATGGTCAGAGTGAATTTTGACATTTCTAGCAACTCCAAAGCAGGAGAGCAACTGGATCCCAAAGGTCGGCTCTGAAACGAGCAGTCTGGCTTGGGGAGGCTTTGGGACACCAGCCTCCTCTTATGTGTGCTTGGGTGAACCGGCACTAATGCCATGGGCATCAGACAGGTTTCCTACACTGCAACGGAGTGCAAAAGAATATATCTCCGTGCTTTGGAGACATATCTCTGGGGAAGTTTTGTCCCAGTTTTGCTTCTCTTGTCATTGTGGGGCATGTGAGTGCAACCACTACAATGAGCAAGGTGATGATGTTTAAGAAATAAGATCCCCTTTGTACACTTCTGTAAAGGGTTTCTTTTGACCACAGGCTTTCTTCCTCCTCCTCATGACAGCACTGGCAGCATGAGACTACTGGTATTAGATAAATACGTTAGTGTGGTGCATTAATTTTAATGAGATGGTGAATTTAGGGCAGCATATGACTACCGTAATTTGGATGAATTCAGAGATCTGAACCTCTTTGTTGGAGCCCTGTCTGAGGCTGTCGCTGTGCCCATGTTAGTCAAGCACATCTAAACTAAAGCCAGAGCTGTGCTGGCTCACGTCCAGCTATGTCGGCTCTTCCAGCGCTGTATCCTATGTGCTTCTGCCACTGGGGTAAGCATGAGGGGAGCGAATGCAGATCTCCCTGTACCCGTCAAAGCAGGCACAGTCTAAGTGAGCTCTCAGTTGAACTAACTGTCCTTTTCAAACATACCCTGATACTGGTCCACAAACCCTGTTCTCCTCCGAAGGGGAGCATCTGAGTACACTCCCTTTTGCGTAAGGAAACGGTGGATGGTAAAAATCAGGTATTTCATACCTGTAGATCCCTTAAATCTATATGATTCAAACAACATAAATTCAGCCCCTGTCCCATGAAGTAAACAGTTCCTGCGTAAGATGAGGCACAGCACAGAAATAAAATAAAAAGGAGCAGGGAGCACAAGCTGGCAATGAGAAAATACTAGTTAGCATGATGGACAATGGTGTGACTGCCAGCCAAACCTGCTGCCTGTCCGGGCTCTGCGGGCATCACTGCAGAGGAAGTTTTAGGACGTTTTAGAAGACTTTGCAGACTTTTATACTGACATGCACTTCACTGAGGAGGAGAATTTTCAGAGGATTTTTGAAGACTTGGCAGACTTTTATACTGAAATCCACTTGTACATGAAGGAGGCAGGAAAAAAAAAAGCTACGCAAACCTGAGACAGAGCTGCACAAAAACTGCTTACAAAGTTAAGAAAGGGGGGGAAGTAAACCCCAGGAGCAGTGGTAGAGCAGAAGGGGTTCAAGAGTTTAGCATAAAAAGAAGGTTAAACAGGGGAAGAGCTGGTATTAAATCATCACGAGTCGTCTGCCTCTGTCATAAGGAGGGCAGCAGGATGCCAGCCCTGCCAGAGCTGTCTTGCAGATATCGTGGGGACCATTTTGTGCCCTACAGCATGACGGCGGAGGAGTGGGCAGGTGGCGGAGGGCTGCGTTTCTTCCCTCTCCTCCTCCTCCTCTGTGCTCTCCGCAGCAAGGGCTCAACCACCTCCAGACTTTGCTCCCACCTTGACTTTGCTTTTTTCGCCCTACCAAGCCAGTATGATGGCCCCACCACCTGGGAAGGCTTTGGCAAGGTATTTTTCCACTGTTTGCAGCTCTACCTTCAACAGCAGTTGTCAGACGCTCTCTTGCCCCTTTCGTGATCCCGCGTACATCCCTGCGGAGTGGTGTGAAATACTGTCAAGCAGAATAGCACTTTATACCCACTTTACCCAGATGTAGTGACTGTGCAGAAGTCACTAAAGTCCACAGAAGCAGAGAACAAGTACACAGTGTTCTGAAAAGTAATTAGTCACTGTATGCGAAATATCAGTGAAGCCTTTGAGGGAGAAATTGCTAAATGAATCAGTCTTGAAAAAGTACACCCATTTAATCAAGTGGATTTAAAAATCAATCTGGTTCATCTCGTGCAAATCTCTAATGTAGATTTCCGTTAATCCTTTTAACCCTTGTGTATATCAATTTTGCTTGTGTCAATAAGTTGCTGATGGAGAGCAGATATGATAAAGGGCTTAGTACCCATGAATTAAGTGCTCTAGTGCCCAAATTCTAAGTGCTTGGAGTAAAGTGCAATCATACAGTAAAGCATACAGGCTCCCTGTACAGACAATGGGAAGAATTAAGTGCCTGAGAGGGGGTTTGGACCAGCCCTTGTGCAACAGGACTCTCCTCCGAGTTAGTGATGGGGGATGTTGAGCACAGGGGTATATCTGAACATTTGCCCCTTTTTGGAGTTTTAATGCCTAGCCTGAAAAAAGGGGTTGTGAACCTGTGTCAAGAGCTCCAACCCATTTTTGGATGTCTGCAAACACACATAATTTTAGAAGCCTTGCCTTCTGTCTGGTTGTGCCTCCCACCTTCTGCATAACAGCCAAGCAGATGGAGCAGGTGCCCAGGGCAGGGGAGCAACCATCAGCTTTCCTCAGCCTGGGAAACTGCCGCTGGTAACTGCCTGTTTCACCAAGGGGGGCACCTCCCCCCCCTTCTGCAGATGTAGGGTACCAGGGAGCAAGGAGCACCATCATCACATGTCTGTAGAGCAGAGAGGTGAGAGTCTAGGGTGGTAGCTTAGGGGTGGGGTGTTTCCCCGGAGCAAGGAAATTCTTGTTCCATAGCAAAGTCACAGGGTTTTAGCCAGTGAATGTAAACCAACATGCAACACATCAAGTTTTCAGGGAACAGGATGGCTGGGTGGTGCTTTGGAGACCTCCCCATGTACTGCACTGATGCCTCTGTGCCTTATCCTGGGCTCCCTTTAGAGGCAAGAGGCTAAGGATTCATTTTAACATGGCCCCAAGTTTATTTGGATTGAGGTCCGAGGCCTTGTCCATGCAGATTTTTGGAGCTGCCCTTTCTTACACCTCCTCCCTGTTCATGTTGTGTTTTTATATGTGAAGTCCTGCTTCTGCTTCCAAGCAGCAAAGAGGGAGTGTGCAGAAGAGGAAACACAAAGCAGATTGCTGAAACACAGCTCAGGATTGCTGCTACCTGATCTCTTGTGCTTCACGTATGTGTCTGAAGCTCAGTGTCGGAGAAAAAAGCAGGACTGAAGGGAAACAAGACAAGAACAAGGTCAATGTCATACTACACCAGGCAGATCAGCAGAATTTCTGGGTCAGAATGGATGAGGCATCCAAGTGCCGAGCAGAGAGGTTTATAGCATAAACAACGAGGCAGCATTTGGCCTTCAAGGAGAAAGTTTAACTCTTGGTTATTGTAGGCATACGCTGTCTGACCTCAACAAAGCAATCCTAATGCTGTTTTCATCAAGCTCATGGAGAGTTTTGCTTAGAGACCTGCTTGGAGAGCGCTGGGTTAGGCTGATGTCTAATTGAGTTACCTGAGTCTAATTCTGTTGTCGTAATTGCCTGGGGGAAGCAGAAAGAGCTGGTTACCAAATAAGGTTTTAATGTTATTAATTTAAGAGAGTTTGAAGGGTATATGTAGTCTAAGGAATCTATCTAATTGATAGGAAAACAAGTTAAATATCCTCCTGCCTCAAATTCTAGCTGTGTTCTCTGTCCAGGGAATTCAGTTTTCTATTTTTACATTTGAAAGGTCAGGTCTTTGCAGCCTGCAGGAGGGCTGGCATAGCCATGTCATGAGAAGCTGAAATCCAAGCTGCAGCTCTGCCTCCCCACAATGAGGGGCCGAGTGATGAATGGGGAGACACCCTCTTCTGCAGAAGAACAGCTGTAACTCGTGTTTCAGCCTGCTGTGACATCAGTGTTTAGGTCTTCCAAAATCTAGCTGCTCTCTTCTGGCACAAAGAATAACAGAAGAAGAAAACAACCTACCAGAAAGGAACAGTAAGGACTGAAAGATTGCTTTTTGCTTCATAGCTCTTTATTGAGCAGAGATGAACCCTCTCCTAGCAATCATATGAGAAATGTTATACAAAATGCTTGCTACAAGACCCCATCCAGTTCATCTTTGTGAACTTCAGCTCACAACTGACCTGAAGTACAGATTACCACATAGTTACAAGGAGTACCATTAAAATCTGGCAACCTTCCTTTGGCAGGTTAAGATTGTTAAGTCTTCAGAACTGAATGGTTGCTCTAGATGTTTGTGATAATGCAACAAAGTAATTAAATATTAAGCAAGCTCCTAGTCTTTTTTTCTCCTAAACTTTTTAAATAAGAGAGAGGAAACATTGTGTTTTGAATCACTGCTAGAGCATGTAAACTGTTATCTCTTAAGTTATATAGTGTAGCCAAAAATTAATCCTGCAGTACCTTTTGGGTTTGTGTCTGCCAGCCCTGTAAACAGCTCCTGTACGGTCAGTGCATTCACGTAGCCTAGTAAGTCTTGTGCTATCTGAAGTGGCTTTTTGGATGCTGAGGCTTGTTCCAGTAAGGTAGCAGTGACTTTCTAAGGAGCAAAATGGCAGTTTATAATAGAAGCTGCAGAGTTCAGTTTCCCAGAGTTTGACATAGGGCAGGTCTGTCTCTGTGATCCAGAGTGACTCTGCTTGTGTGACCTGGAGGGCAGACCATCGTCTACCCGTCTTCAAGAATGAGGCAACGGTATCAAAGCAGAGCTCTGTGTCCTTAATGGGCTCTTTGAAGCTGCAGTAGCAGAGAAGGTGAAGTACTGCAGCTCCCTCCCTCTTTCTGAAGAAAAGCCAGCACAGCACGGCTCTCTAGAAGTTACATTTGTAAAGGCAGAGAAACTAAATACAATTTTATGGAATATGCTGCTTTTGGGGAGTTCCTGTTTCTGTTGAGTTACCTTATTTGTCACTGAAGCTTTAATTGTAAAGCTGCAGTCTGCTTTTGGTAACACTTCCCTGGTCTGCGAGTGGAGAAACGTTGTGCCACCTTCTCTGCCGCTGCAGTCCCCGTGTAGTAACTTGTACAAACAGAAAGTCATATCTCCATTGGTACCTCCATGACAGTCACGTAAATGTATACACAATGTGGAAAAAAAAAAAAAAAAGATGAATTTGACTCTACAATGAATAAGGATTGGGTGAGGCTTTAGCTACCCCGTTTGTTAAGAAGCTCATTTAGCCTATTTTCATACTGTTTTGGTGGTCGCATTCTGCAAGGATAGCAAGTAAGTTAGCTAGTAGGAGTGATTGCCAAAATGGAGATTAACTGAATATTGCAAAATATTGATGAAGCATCGTACTGAATTCTTGTCTTCACATGGGCAAATTTATTGTCTGATTTACATCAGTGCAATCAAGTTTAAAAAAAAAAGCCCAACAAAGCAACATGACTAATCTATTGAAACAGTTCATTTTTAATACTGACTACTGGCAGCAAACTACTTACTAGTGAGGTTCAGGATGTGAATTACTGTTGAAATGAATCCTTGGATAGTTTTGTATAATGTGTTGAAGAAAATCACAATCTGTTTGCAACATATTTCAAAGCAGAAAGAGATTAAATTAATTTCACATGTTATATTCCTTATAAAAAAGCCCCTGGCCCTAAAAAGCATTTCCTACTGGTCTTTTTTCTTCCTGATAAAGGAAGACCTACCTAAAATAGAAATGGAATAAGTAACTGCAGTGAATATGCTACTAAGTACTGCAATAATAATATGGCCTCTTTCCCTTGAGAAATAGGTACTAAAACATTAAGGACTTCTGTTCTTTGGTGTAGGTCTGCTCTAATATATACTCAAAGATAAATCAGCCACTGATAATCCTGTCACAAATCATCATTTTCTGTGTATTTTCGGTTTCATCTTTACTCATTTATAGTAATTTATTACCTAGTCGTTAAATTGTTAGAACTTGTTTCAGAACTGTGAAGGAAAAAAAGACTATTCAGTTTTCTCTCTGGTCATGTTTAAGCCTGGTACAACTTCCTGATTTAATATAAAAATACCTTGCAAGTTCAAAAGAACCCTTTGGGTTATATTTATGCCTGCAGACCTTATGCTGGATGAGATAACGTTTGCCTGTGCTATGGTGGTGCAAGCTGTATAAAGATCTGGAGAATAGCTCCTAGCTTGACTTGCAACCCGACTTGTAAATTTATCCTTTCAATTAACAGCCAAGGCACCAAAGTGCCTTTGGGAATTCCAGTAGCTGCCCACTGGCATCACTGAGCACTTAAATTTTACTTTGAATGTTGTGAAATGTACATGCCAACAAAATACATAATATTACTGTGCTTTTTGTAGCTTTGTACAGGAGGAGTCTGATGAACTGGGATACAGTATTTCAGATTGGAGCTGCTAATGTTAATAGTGATGGAGCACGTATACACATTAATGAAACACTTAAATGCTCTGACGGTGAGAGCTGCGGCAGGTAAGTGCCTTGGAATGAGTTGCTTCACAGAAGTCACCTTCACTTAAGTGTCCATGTTTCTTGCACATGGATGAGTTGCCTCAGAAAAGGCACACAAAGCCAGCGCACATGAGTGTGGACATGCCCAAATCTTCCAGTTAAAAATTCACAATTTCTTGCTTTCATCTTTGGCTTGGAGGAATTCATATCAGTTATTTCTCTTATGGCAAGCATTCCCATATCTCCAAGCTATGTGGCAGGGGAAAAGGAAGCTTTGGTCTGCTTGGGCAGCACGAGCCTGCCTCAGTTATGACTGGGTTATTCCTTGTCTTCATTTGTCGTTGCTCAAGGAGCTGTAGGTGCCATCTGTGCCACCCTGACAGGGGTGTGCTCCAGGCAGGGGCTGCAGCATGGCCGCTTTGCCCCCAGCACCCCAGCAGCTCGGCCGCTTCCTCCCTCCTGCAGCTCGGGGCGATGCCCAGCGATGAGCAGAGGTGACTGGGCTCTAGCAGGACTCCACTAGCCCTTGCTGGTGGGAGCGGGCCCCGTGCAAACACTCCTTGTTGGAAGACCCCAGTGTGGCAACTGTCAAAGAGAAGGTGAAAGGAGATGGCCAGAGCTAACGGTTAAGAGAAGGCGAAGAAACCCAACATCCCCAAGCCCAGAGCGGGGATGGGGCATGGGGAAGCATGGCAGGGACATGCACACACCGACTCAGGCAAGAGGGCTGCTGGCACAAACCCTGTAAGATCTTTTGGCTGATGTGTTGGTTTTGGGTCATTTAATGCATTTTGATTTGGCATTAGAAATCCTTAAGCCAGCTTGATCAGTAAACTGCAGCCTGACTTTGCCCACCTGCAGAGTGCCTGGGCACCAACTGCAGGGCCATTAACAGAGCAAGAAACCCAGCTCATGACCCAGCATCTAAAAAGGAGGTGCTATGTTATCTGTCTTTCTATGGATTCAGTACCCCAGAGCCCTAGCTTTCCTCTGTTTAACAAAAACCAGCTGGTTTTATGCAGAAATCTATTCAAATTGCTAATACATTTTCTGTTCTTCACCATTGAAGACTGAATGGGAAGTAACTCCACTCTAATTATTTGGTAACATTATGCTTTTTTTTCTTTCAATACGTCTAATTGTGCACTGAAAACAAAACCCACTTGTAATTCTCTCTGGCTTTTGTAATTTGTTATTGGCTCTTATAGATTATTCAGTAAACTCAGATTGCTTTTTGTCTTGATTGGGTCTTGTCTGATTCTGCCCTGGACAATTTTCAGCCTATCACCTAAATTGCTTTGTGCCCTAATAAGATTGACTAGTTGATACAAGGTAGTATAACATTTATTTTACACCTCATATTCCCCTCAGCTTGTATAGAAAAATAATTTTAGTATTAACATATCTTGCAGCTGATTCTAGTGGCCACTGGTTTTCCAGAACATCTCGCTATCTAAAAATAACTGGGAGAAGACTGTTCAGTCAGACTCTTCCTTCAAACATTTACTTTTTTAGCCATCACCCATCTTACAGTAAACTTTTCTGAAATCAGTTTTTGGAATTTTAATACTTTTCTCAAGCTTGAACTGAACTTGTCTGGTTTACAGACTGGGTGGGTTTTGTGGGCATAGAAATCAGAAGTTGCTGGAGTTTAATGGTTCTGTTTATGCAGTAGTTAATAAACAAGTGTTCAAATACATCTTCAGCTCAGGCCTCTCCCATTCCTGGGTCTGTGTTGTTGTTTTTTAATGCAGTTAAGTAACCTCATATATTTTATTCAAATTAAATGTTATATCGTGGGTAATAGGCACTTTGTATAATCCTTTTCAATGATAATAAATCTGCTGATCCTTGTTCTAAAAAGGATATAACCTCGTTTCTAACTTCTCCTAGTTCATAAGACACAGTAATGTGAAACTCGAAAGGGATACGTCAAAGTTTTGGTGCATGAATATTGCTGGTTCCATTTAACTTCCATAAAAATTATCTAGAGATAATTTCTGTGTGACACATAAGAGATAAGGCATTAGAATAGTAAAATTTTTGTTTATTTGTTCTCAGATAGTCATCCCAGAAATCTTATGAAAGGTGGGGTTTTTTGCAAATGAAGTAAAACTACAAGTTTACCTCAGAAATGAAAGTTAAAAATTATATATTTATGGGAACAGAGGGAGTGTGAGGTGGGTTACACCTTGTTGGCTCTGGAGAGGTGGCTTAGCTGTTCTGCTTGGCTACCTCCAGCCCAGTTGGGTTATCTCCATAAGCGCTATGGGTGTAAGGGGCCAGTTTTAGATAGGCAGTAGGTTTCAGGGCACTCTGATACCAGCCAGCTGAAGTACAGAACAGTTTAAGCCATGCTGATACCTCCTTGACAAGGGGAAAAACCTGCTACCCAGACCCCCTCCTGTTCTTCTGTGCGTGAAGAGCCCCGTGCAGCAGCATCTCGCTGTCCTCCGCCTCCAGCTGTGCTGCACAAAACAGCAACTGGCTCTTCAGAGTCAGCACGCTGCGAATGCGTAAGGCACACGGGGATTTTGGGGACCGTACTGAAATTTTCTGTTGTTTCCCGCTTAGCAGCAATTCTGTTCTAACAGGGAAGATAATCAATGTCGCATGTGGTTTCTACCTCCTGACAGATCCCATTAGCTGGGACTGAGCTGAGCCTTCACTGGGTCTTTCAGTTCAATAGAAATCTGCAAGTGAAATCTGTCTCTTTTTTGCCAGCCATGATTACATGGTAATGATCAGATAGCTTTCCTTACATTACCTTCCCTCGCTTACTTGTAGGTGTCATGTTCTCCTTTCTCACTTTTGTTTCAGCTATTAAACTGTCAGAAAAAGCTAGTGCTTACAGTGTTGAAGCTGCATTTGGGGTTTTGTGTGAATGTGTTTTCGTGGTTTTGGTTTTTTTTTGTGGTTTTTTTTTTAACTGTTAAAAATTGCAGCATGTATCTTTTGATTTCCATTGCAGTATCTTTTACTACAAATTAATAGGTGGTTGCATGGCTGCATTATTCCACAACCTTGTTAGGAAACATGAAAAAATGAAAATTTTACAATTATTACTTGTTCATGAAAACCAAGCTCTAATAGAAGAGTAAGAAATTTATATATAATTTACTCAGAAGTATTATCAGCACTGTATATTCATAACTAAGGATATATACATCTTTAAATTGGTGCGCACAATGTACTGAAGTACATTTTTTTCCTGTTTATATATCCCTACAGTAACAAAATGAAAAGTGGAAAGTGTCATTATTAATGACCTGTAAGCAAGTATAAAGGTTATATTTGTATAGCCCAGAAATAGGATTAAAAAGGAGACCTAATTTTATAGTGCTGATACAGAAGAAACTCATATCCATTTTTCTTTGGCAGCACACCATCTCTATGTAGATTCATTATGAAGTTATTAAAACAACACTGTGTTATCAACCAACCTTAAAACTGAGGATATATCTAGGCTTTATTATTACTACCAGCCACTTCAACAGAATATAAATATCATATAGGATGTCATCACTGTACACAAAGCCTGCCATCCTATAAACCAGTGTAACACATCAGGGTGTTACATCTGTGTATTTTATAGGAATTTTCATATGCAAGCTTAAATTAAAATAACTTGTATTTCTATAATTAGTATGTCAAAATATGTGAGAAACTGAAGTGCAACTGTAAGAGTAGAATTTCAAATATTATTTTAAATTTATGTCACTGTTCTGAGAAAAAATATTTCATGTAAATGTTCCTTTCCAGTTCCCCCCTCCCACCCATTTTCCGTTTTTCCTCTTAGGCCTGGGAGGAACAGCTATTTTTTAAATTTATTTCTTGCATTATTGTGGATTTTGTGCAAATATGGATTCTTCTTCCACACTATAGGAAATTGGCACTAGCGCAGTATGGAGAATTTTGAAGAGTATAGGTTTTTTCTGCTGGTGTCTTCCTCACTCTTTATGCAAGTACTAGGCAAATACATTATAATTTTAATGTCCTGAACTGGCAGAAGCATTGATTAGATGATGAAAAACAATAGGCCATATTTCTCCTCCCGTTCAAACTTATTATAAAACTTCACAAAAATGTGGCCCTCCCTTTGAGGGAGGAGAGATCAGATGGGGTGTTGAGTAAGTTGTTACATGACCTCGATGTTACAAGCAGCTTCAGGATCCATGGGGAAAAGGTGGTTTTACCCCAGTCCGTGTTGGAGCTATGGAGGGGATTTTTCCTAGCCTGTACTTCTCAATTCCCTTTTCAGACAGTTGTATGAAGGAGTTAAAGCTGGTGTCGTTATGCAGAACCTTCCTGTGGAGAATAAGATATGTAATGGCAACGCATCAGAAGATGAAACTATTTGAATAACTTGGGTTTCAGCTATTTCTCGCCATTCAGAGTTTGCAAAGAAGCCAGTTGCTTTGACCAGACCTGTATTTCGGCTCAGCATGTTGGAAAGGTCCTCCCCAGACTGGGGCTTCTCCTGTTTCTACTTTCCAGCTTTAGCTCATGCAGTTATAATGCCTCATTTCATACCTCAGACATGAAACAGGGTGGCATGTAACTATCTGGTATTTTAATCCCAGATTTGGCTGCGCTGAGTTTAGAGGAGCCATCCGGATCCAGCGAGTGACTCGAGGCAGGCGCGTAGCTTGCTCTGCCCCTGCCCTCTCGGCGCCGAGGCACCTGCCTGCACGGTGTTTGGGTTTTGAGGGCTCCTGTCGGTTTGCAGCTTTTGCAAGTGCGTGTGTCTCTTCTCTTACTTTGCTTGTCCAGTTTCCCTCCACTACTGTTGGCCCTGTGGTCTTTAAGGAAGACTGTTTCTGGGCTATTTACTTAATTGTTGATCATTAATGGTAAGATAATTTCCTTCTAATAGGGATATAAACTGATAAGTTTGTTTGGCTAATTATTATCTCTTACTTAATGTTCTCTACTTTTCAAGTGTGAAACTAGGTGTTTTGTGTATTGTTTTACTGACAAAATCAGCTTTTCTTAAAAAAAAAAAAGCAGAAATCATTAATGTGAGTAAAGTAGCGGCTGTTAGTGGTTTACTGTGGGATTTATCATTACAAATAAGTAGAACACTTACTCCCCTGCCCCCTCTTAGGAAATTTCAGCTCTGTCACCCATCTTTCTCAAGCGTATAATACTTGCTTGGTACAATATCAGTGTGGCTTTACTGCTGAAGCAATGAAAAAAATCTGCCCTAGTTAATAGCTATTCTGTGGATATTAATTTTTCTGTACACTGAATGAAGAGGCACTCCCTTGCTTCACATCATTCTTTATTTCTGATTGAATTGCTTCTGTCCACTGAGCCTCATAAAGGATTGAACAAAATTTAAATATCAATTGCATCTAAAGTGTATATAAAGTATTTGAATAAAAGCAAAAAAAATTATTAATGTGTAGAAATAAATACAAGCTACAAGATTTCTGGAGGGAATTTTTGTAAAGGATCTATTTTTCTATTGAAGATTACAGTACAGTTTTAGCTAATTATCCTCAGACATCTTCTTTATTATCTCCTCTGTTTAATGACAGCAAGTGCGGTTGTGTGTGATGGTGTTAATTCTCCCTTTATTCCTGCAAATCTCAAGCCTACAGACTTTCTTTGGCTTTCATCCATTTTTCGGTATTCTGGAACTTCTTCAGTGCAAGTTCTCAAATGAAAGGTTCTGCTTCAGCCCCTGGAGGACTGCAACACAATATTGGACGTGGAGGCAGCAGAGGCCTGACAGATCCTGTTCTTTGATCTGCTGGAACTTCTATTGACTTCTCATCCTTCCTCTGCCTGACAAACTACTGGGGGTAGAGAGGAACCACTGAAACAGAGGTATGAAAGCAGGGATTTGTAGTGCTCTAAATTCAAATGTGCAGAAGTACAGGGATACACCCTTCATTAAAGGTAGCGATTGTACTAAATAAAAAAAAAAAGAAGAACTTTCAGCAAAATAAAAGGAAAGGCTAAATAATCGATCAAGGGGGAAACCTGTTAAACTGCTGGTGTGCTCAGCCTACATTGCTGCAAACAGCAGAGGTCTTTGAAAGCAGCTACAGGACTGCTTGCTTGTCTTGCTTGAGGTCTTGTGCTCGTACATCTTGTTGTAGCATGTGAACTCCAATAAAATTGTTTTGTTCAATTGATTTTTTTACACTGTTATGTCTTGCTTTGCAAATAAATTAAACAGAAAATAGCCAGGATTTAAAGAAGTGCACATCCCTCTGCAAGCAACTAGAGCAGGAAATCTTTGTAGTAATTGACCTGCTGAGACTAATTCAAATATTCAGTGGCTCTAATGTCTTCTGCCTTACTTCACCAAAACCTGAATACAACAGTCTTCAAGAGTAACTCCCAGGCGATTATTTTGGGGTAAGGTAGGGAGGCAGGGAGGAGAGAGGCAGGAAAGATGCTGTACTTGAGCAGAGTTCAGTCTGAGAACCATTTTCAAGCTTGTTTTCATTACGAAGCTTTGGGGCAAATCTGTTTTGTGTTTGAGAGCTGCTGTTACATTTGTTTCACCTTCATAAGAGGAAAAACAATGCTGGAGCACATCATCTGGGATGGCATGCTGCTGGCGGCTGCTGTACGTTGCTTCTGTACCTGCTTTTATGATTTTTTGCAAACCCTGAATAGAACAATTTTTTAAACTGTTTCTTCAGGCCTAAACCCAGTTTTATTTTTCTCTGTGGCCAACTTTTCCTTCTAAGGAAATTGCAGTTGAAACGTATTCATTGTCATCTCCACTGACACAATCGATGGTTAAAATGTCCACTGGGCGTTCATTTCCCAGAGCCTGTTTTTAGAGGTTGCCACCTCCAAAAGCACATGTGAAGCATGTGCAGCTGATGAGGCCTGCTCTAGCTCTTGTCAGGGGCCTCGTTACCCTGAGTTTGGTGAGTGTTGGACCTCTCCCTGGGCATCAACCCCAGTCCTGCCTATCCCCGGGCGCTGCTGCTAGCCAAACCAAGCGTACCCCTGAGGAGAGGTGTGTGGGGTGGTTCAGGACGTCTCACAGGTGCCTGTTGCAGCCATGGTGCGCATGGGGCCTGGGGGTGTGCTGACCCCCTCAGCCGGTGTGGGACCCCCAGCCCTGGCTCCGTGCCGCCTCTGCTCCCGCCTGGCATGACTTCGGTGGGCTTTCTGCTCCTGCCCAAGCCCCTGCTCCCCTCCCATCCTGTCAGCAGCCATCTCTGGCTTCGTTCCTCGGTCTATGACCCCAGAGTCATTCTCTCTTAGGCTTTATCAGATGCTGGAAGCACAGGCTGTGGCTGGAAGTTTGACTCAGACCTTCTCAACGCCGTGCCTGTACCAGTACATCTTTCAGTGCCCTCTCAAGACCCACGTCTGCAAGGTCCAGGCTCTGGGCACCAGTTTGAAAGGGCCTGCAAGACAGCACAGCTGCTGCTAGGGTTGCCAGACGTCAGAGAAAAGGTAAGATTTCCTCTACTACATGTTTGAATCCCATGCACTGCATGAAAAGCATATGGGACATGGCTTTCCCCATGCTTTTGCAGTTGCAAGGCATCTGGAAAAGGAGCTCTTGTAGCCCTGGGGCTGGGTGACCCTATACTGCCCATACAAATCAGTTTTGTGTGCCCATGGTTCACCTGTGTGCCCGCAGTAGTGGCTCTTCCAACTTCTTATGATAAATCACACATCCAATAGGGACTGTCCCGGACCGAATAATATTATCTGTGTCCCAAGAGAGGGGCTCCCAATTTGCTATATATTCACTGCTCCGACAGATTGCAGCCAGCCAGCCTTTGGTTGCCCAACTTGAAGTCATTCACCACAAGCTTTCTGTGTTTTTGAGAACCTCAAATTCCAATTTGTGCCCAGGGCAAATCTGGATGTTTGGAGGCACCTGGTCCTGACAAGTCCTGAGTGGGATTTTCCAAATTATTCCTGCTTGATATCAGACATGACGCAAAGTGAATATTTTCATCAGGCGAATGAACTGTGAGGTGAATGGAAGAAGGGACAGAGGTGATATGGAAGGGACAGGAGATGTGGAAGAGCCAGCTGATTTTGCACTGACTCAACTGTATTTGTAATCAATTTCTCTTTACTATATGTAATTTTTTTCTCTTTGTTTCTGTATTTTTATCCCAGTTTCATATGATGCTTTCTGTTTACCTCAGCTCCCCTTGACCAGCTTTTGATCTGTTGGACCAGCATTAGCCACAGCTGGCAATGCAATCAGTTTAATGATGTTTAAGGATGTTGAGTTCCTACCAGGGGCCAGCACACAACATTTATTGCTCACAAAGCCTTCTCCTCCCTGGGATGAGCAGAGCAGTTCTCGGCTCACGCGGACATGCAGGGGCAGAAGGTCCTCAGTCTGTTGGTACCCATTCCCACACCCAGCCCCCTGCACCACATCAAAGTGCGACAAGTGACAGATTTAAGAAGTAACAGAAAGAAGGTGAGGCTAACGCAATTCAATTGTGAGACAAAAAAAAAAATCAAAGAAAGACAGCCATTCATTCTGCTGCTCATAAATGGTTTCTTTTCATTTTCCCTTATAAAAAAAAACTCACTTCATTTTTTATTGTCTTCCCCAGCTCCATGTGAAATCCACAGACACAGTAATCATTCTCGTTCCCTCCTGTCAAACAGAAGGTTACATTCCGAACAATTAAGGTTTTTTGTTCATAATAAGCTACAATGTCTAAAAGAAGAGAAAAGGACTCAATTTTAAAACAGTCTGGAGAATGAGAGGACAGTCTGCTGTCTCATAGAAACCAGGTCTTAATTTGTAGTAAAGTAGAAGCCTTTTCTTCTTGAGGACTATGAAATAAATTTTACCACTCACCGCTTTTGATTTTCAGCATTAACACTTGCTGTGAGAGCTAATATACTTTCTATTGTCCCAACCTGAGAAGATTAGTGGTATATCATTAGCTAAGACATTTTTTTGCTATTAGAAATCCTGTCCTCAATGAATACAACCCTTTCTCAATGAAGCCAGTCTCAGTAGCGCCCTGGTTCAGACTGCCTGCGCCATGTGTCACTCCAAAACCAATTACGAAGCTGTCATCGGGAGACAGGCTGCGAAACAAAACGGCACGTGTACAGGTAATTCTCTGCACCTTGGTACTCTTTGGAGGGCTGGCTGCTTCAAAAAAGCCCCGCACATAACCTGAAAGGCCAATTTTACTTATTGTTCACTTACTTGAAGTCTGAAACAGCTGAACACAGTGGTAACAGTTTAAATGAAGCTATAATGTATGATATATAGGAAATAATATTCCAGTGAACAGATTAGTCCAAAATATGTTTTTCAACTCAGTTATGAACATTTGGAGACAAGTTTTCTCCTCAGTTTGAGCATGAAAAGGGGAAAAAATTACTAAACTTGAAGTAACCTTGTATGAATGGCAGATGAGATGCAAGTGAAACGTGTTGCAATAAATAAATATACAGTTTGGGTTCTATAATTTTCCATTGCATTAATTTGTCTGAATATATTTAGATCAGTAATTTAGACTGGAAATTAAGGCTGTTTATGGCAACTGCTGTATGTTGATGGAAATATCGTTTGATGTGCTATATTTTAAAACCATGTCATTGACTTTTGAAAACTACTTCAAAGTTAAATGCACAAAATTACTTTAACAAAATAATGTTTTACCATACAATTAAAACATAAAACACGAAAAGTTAAAGGTCTTGCATATTTTGTGTGTAAGATTTAATTTTTCTAAGAGCAATTTAACTGACCTGGAATTATTTTTATAGAAAGACACTGTCTGATGTAGTCAGAATATCTTAGCCAAATCTTGCTTTCTCACCATTCTCTCTTTAGTTTTTAATTCTGCATTTATTAATATATGCACTAACTTAATGTTTGGCATTTTAATTTTTCAGAGCCTAATTGAACCATCATATGGTTACGGAATAAAAGCAGAGGTCTCAGGAAACTCTGTGGGAGCCCTGAATTAATGTTCCTTTCCTAGGAGAACATACTGAAATTACAGATTTTCCTTCATAGCACCCATGGACTGCTTCTGAATGAGAGCATCCTTTGCCTGTGCACCTGCACCTGGGTGACCTTCGTTTTCCCAACTGGCTGCCCATTTCGTCATGAGTGACCCCAAAACCTTCACAAAATCTTTATTTCTTGGAGGGGCCAGTGTTAGTTCCAGTTTTATCCACATCAAGGATGGATAGCACATGAGTCAAGCTTTGCCAATGTCCTGGGTGTCCAGAGCAATCAATGGAAACAAATGACCACTTCCTACCAGGATATCCTACCTCAAGAACCGTTGCTCAGCCTCAGGAGGAGATAGACACGTTTTGCCTGCTCCTAGAGATGAGTAGTAGTGGGGAGGGAATGAGGAGGCAGGTAGCAGGGATGCTCGCTCCTGCAGTTCTTGGTGCTGGCAGGCTCCAAACATTGGCCATGGTGGCAAAGGGGTGATTCTGGCAGGGAGGCTGGGATTGTCTTCAAAGGGAAGATCAAGAGGGTGGGTATTTGAGAGTAGAGAAGGAAACTTAGCACAGGTAGTGGGGGAAGGAAGCCAATAATAGGAATAATAAAATACTCAGAATGAAACTTCAATAGCTGTAAAATTGAATGCTGTTTTTAAAGTAACAAGTAAGGCTTTGGCACGCTTAAAAATTTCATTTCACTGGGAGGGAAGAGTAGAATGGAGAAAGTAAATTTTCATTAAATACAGAGAGAGCTCTCATCCTGTATTTTCAGTTGTTGACTCTGAAGGGGTGCTCAGAAGAAAATGAAAACCTCAATAACTACGTGAATGCTTCCTGAATCCGCATCTCCTCTTTCTAATTGAAAATCATGCATGGCAAAGCCCCTGGCTGACAGGCAACACTTGGAGAAGTAGCCACTGATTCTGAGTGTCTCTGCTCTTGATTGCCTCTTCTGATATGCCTTACACTGTGCAATAAAAATAAATACATAAATAGGCACGACTGCTAACTGGCTTGTAGATCCACAAGCTGCAATTGCATGACCATTGCACTGTTTGTAAAGACACTATTTGTAACTGTTATCCATTATAATGAGCACTAGAGTATTTATGAAGACAAAAATGCAGAGATCGCTGTAGGCAATTAACAAATATGCCACTTTCAATATTTCTATCCAATTCAAGTTTAACAGAGACATTATTCCTCATCCTAAAGATTTGCTCATTTTTTTTACAGTGAGAAGTTATCTGTATATTTTTCCCCTCTTTTTACACTTAAAGGCACTTAAAAATGACTTGAACCTGTTTAAAGTGTGGTTTGATTATAATAATATGGAGAACTTATATCAGTGCTTTGAAAATCCGTAGGAATGAAACATCGTTTTCTAACAGATTAAACTGTCAGATTCTGCCCCCTACACTTAAAAGTAGCCATATTATACAATTCCTTCCATAAACTGCATTTTAAAAGCATTTGGAGCTCCCTTAAGCCATGATATTCCAGTTGAAAGGTTGTTCCAAAAGTTCGGTTTTGTTTAGATCTTCCTTCTAATCCTTAGATCTCTGTTTCGATCTTCCTTCTAATTTCTAGGATGTGAGCAATTAATACTCACTTGTTTTTGTGTCAGTTTGTTTTGTGACTTGGTAGTTCTTTTCCCTTCCTGTTGTTTATCACTGAGTCACATCCTCTCTAAGCCTTTGGTCTAATTACCAAACTAATTTTTTCTGGTATGATAACCTGGGCTTCCCTAGTCATCCAAGCAGTTTGCTCTGCATTCACCTGGTTTAAAAGTGGTGGTGCTGAGGACCCAGTGCCCACACATTTAGGAGGTTTCCATTTTGGACTTCATCTAGTCTCTTTCTATGAGCTGTGTGCCCACTAGCAGTCGGTGCCCTTTAAATGTGCCTCTGGAGTCTATCTTCCAGTTTAGTTTCTCCTGAATGAATCTGGTACATGTGCTCTATGACTACTCTGTGGTGTGAACCAAGGCATCGTCAGCAGTGATTCACTTAAAAAACACCCTCCTGGTCAAGACTGAAAGGCTGTTGTAGACAATCCCCGATAACACCATGGGACTTCCTTGAGGAACTGGGATTTATTCCAGTGTCCTTTTCCAAAGCTCTTTCTTTTCATTCCATATACTGAGGGTCGCGTGTGATAATTGGTTGTCGCCCTCCACTGCTATCCGTTATAATGAGCACTAAGGTTTTTTATGGAGAGGAAAATGCAGAGATCACTGTAGGCAATTAACGAATGTGCCACTTCTTACTACCCCAAATGTCTTGATATTATTTTTTTCTCATAGGATAAGTCAATTAAAAGAAAATCCATTTTTAATAGGAAATAATTTTAAAATGGAAGTACTAAAAGGAGTGACCATTTATACACTTCAAATAAATGTGCTTCTGAGTTTTTGTTTTAACAGTTTCTTTGTATTTTTTTGGCTATTCCAAAATGGCATGATTTTACTAGGATCTAAATGTGTTGAAAGGCACATTAACCAAGAGAGGGGAAAAAAAGGAGCTATATATAGTTTTACTGTCCCTTTAGGGAACCATTGCTTGAGCTTCATTAATATGCATTTTAGCACAATCTAATTTACTCATATGGCTGGCCCCAGGTGTTTGGAAAGGCAACCAGAGGAAAATCAGATCATACTAAAATTAGAGACAAGAAATATTGAATGCCTTCCCTTTTAGGTCCTTGAAAGGCACATATTAATTATAACTGGATGAATTTGTGAAAACTAATACTATGAACAGCTCCAATTGTAATTATTTTTGAAAAATGATCTCTACCAATAAGTGTATTCTGATCAAAGTGCACAGAAAATGTCCTGTTGAAGAAAATATGTATATACTGCCCCCTCAAAACATTAAATTTTTTAGTGCAGTGCCCCGTGACACCCTTCTGATGTATATTTATTCACTGAAAACCACAATACAAGGCCTCATTTCATGTGTGCTGTTTCTTGAATGGCTTCAAATGGGGCAGGCAGAGCATTAGATTTTGATGGATTTGCCTCTTCCTTCTAAGGAGAGTGCATCTCTGCTGGGTTACAAAAAGCCAAGGCCAGCAACACTGGGGAGGGAAAAATGAGGAGGTGTGGGGAAAAAAGGTTAAAAAACTGTCTCCGTATGGTCCGATTAAGCGCTCCATGCTTTCACGAAGTCAATAGGAGGCTTTGGCAAGCAAGTGTTCACAGCTGGTCTCTGAACTGCTAACGGGATGTAGTGGTGCACTAAAGGGGCTTTATACATTAATTTCCTAAGTGTCGTCTTGATTTGCAGCAGGAAGCGTAAGCAAAACAATGTCAAACGCATTAGCCCTAAAGGTGCCTTTGGAGCAGCGCTCGGCAGTCTGCCCTTGCCCGGGTGCTCTGAACTCTTCAACTGGGGAGGTGCTTGCCTGGGGAAGAGACTATTTCAGAATAAGTCTTTAGGGCTGAAACAGCCCGAATTACAGTGGTAGCAGGCTACTGAGGGATGCATATGTTATGAAAACACTTAGTCATCTCTAGTGAGATTCTAATCTGAAATATCTGACCTTCCTATGACTCAAAAATAGCGAAACGCCAGCAGAGAGGACGGTAACCACATGAGTAGTAGCACGGGGCCTGTATGACCTGTGCTTGGAGAAGCAGTGCCACCTAACAAGGCTGCTCCGCCCGGCCGTTCCCACCCAGGAGATGGTCTACAAGGCTTCGGAGGAGCTCAGCTCTCTCCAGGCTTCATGTATCTCCCCACAGGGTGCTCTGAAGAGTTTTAATCCTCTTGCTAGAAATTTGGTAAGAGATTCTGTTGTTTCAGCTTGGAGCCAAGTTAGCTTATTCGTAAAGAAGGGAAGTTAGTTCTGTTTCAGACAGGGTGTGATTTCAGGAGAAACCACACTGAAGCGTACTCACATGCAAATCATCAGATGTTTGTCAGATATAGTGTTCATTACACCTCAGTGAAGCACTACAGACAAACATTACTTTGATGTGATAAGCAGGGTGACATTAAAGGTGAATACTAGAGTGCGCTATTAAGATGGAGTTTAAAATGTATTTATGGAAAGGAATAGAGTCTCCACAGAGGGTACCATTTAAGAATAGTCCATCTAAAGAACATTCCCCTAAAGCAAACATCAAAAAGAGGATAGGAAATATGTTTTAGGCTGCGATTCTGGAAAGAAATCAAAGACATGAATTTCATTAAATCACCAAGGAGTTTAAGAAGAAGTAGATTCAAAATGTACATGAAAAATATTGCAGCAAGCGAAAAGGGAAAATAAAATATCCAGTGACTGGAGAAAATAGAGAAAAGAAGATAACAAAAAAAGGATAATTCAGAAGTACCTTAGGCAAAGAAGTTACACTGGTAGATGGAAAAACATACATATGGGAAGCAGATTTTGCCCTGTCTGACCACAAAAACAAGCAAGACTATTCCCAGAACCAACCTGTACACAAATATGATCCTTCAACCTTGAAAAACTAATTATGGGACCTTTTATAAAAAAAAAAGACGGTCGAAGCCTTCTCCTCTCTGTACTCATTGTTTCTCCTAGACTGAGCCAACGAGCAAGTTTACAGGAATGAAAACATTGCCTTTAATCGTTTAACTACCTGTTAGCAAAAGTACATGCTTTTGCAATATGGCAATAACTCACCGTCCTCCGAGTGTCTCAGTAACATTGCTACATTAGTAGGAATGACCACAGACCTTAATGAGAAGACGTTTTGCTCTGCCCTGGCACTCCGGCAGGCACCCACGTGCGTCTGCGACCCACGGCCGCATGTGCAGGATGAGCAGCGGCTCGTGGAGTTAAAAACCCAGCAGTGAAGAGGACCCAGGGAGGGAAGCCAACGTCCTGGTGCCAGCCTGCAGCACACCTGGGGGCCAGGCCCTCGGCAAAAGGGGCTGAACAAAGCCAGAGCCTTGACAAGTACCCTTGTACCCACTGCCTGCAAACCTACAGCAAGACCCTTCCCCTTGGCCGGCTGCTGTCGCGCCTCCGTGGCCAGGCTGCAGCTTGCGGCTGAGGGAGCAGCAAGGAAGGGGAAAGAGAAGGGATGTGGAGGTGAGGAGAGACGGGCTCGGGGCTAGAAATAGTGGCTGAGGTGTAATGTGACAAGGTTAGTGCTTCAGTCCCAGGGAGAAATAAGCATTTTTCAACGTACAGGCTTCCAGCACACAGTAAGTAGAACAGCTGCAGTGTAACACCATCTCTGCTTTATTTCCTGCTCAGTTCATCCCTTTCTCATTTAAATTACTTTCTTTGTATCACAGGTTTGAATGCTTATTTGTCTATTCTTGGAGCCAGTACTTTGTTTCACCTCAGTTGAAAGCAGGGAGTATTTTGTACTCCACATGCTTTAGCTAACGCTGCTGCAAGACTCCTCAGAGGCAGTGAGTGGGACCTCTCGCAGGGAGAGGAGCCAGACTTTTCTTCTTCCTGGCTGTGCTGTTCAGTTGGATGCTGCAGGACTTCTTTAGTGCCTCTTTGTTCAACGCTGTCAGTTAAAATGCTGCGAATGCTGTAAGAAAATACATGAGCAAAGTTAATTGTATCTATTTCACATGAGGTTTTGATGAATAAAATCACAGAAGAACAAGGGTATCATCCAAATGATATTCTGTGTGTCTTCATTACAGTTAGCTATATGGTGCCACTGATATATGTGTTTCTGTACGAAAAATTAGATCCACTAATCAGTACTTTTACCCAAGAGTATGTCGACAGCTAATGGCTCAGGGAGTTGTGTACATAAAACCCCAGATGAATTGGATCATGAATCTATGCTTACACTATCCTTTGATGAATGGTTAAGTGTATGCAATCCTGGATACTCTAGTTTTAGCTAAGGATGCACCATCAATATATACTGTACTTAAAAATAGGGATATTTAAGGAGGTCATGATATAGACAGTAAACAATTATGGTTTCTGTTCATTCAGACAGTTGAACTCAGGGAGAATTTAAGAGAGGATCTGCCTCTGAAACACTCAGGGTAAATGCTGGACTGGTTACTAAAGAAGCAGAGCGGGAAGAAAAGGTGGAACAGATAGGCTGTGGATACTTTATATTACTCAGGCATGGAAGAGAGTTTGTGCCTGAATTGTACCATGTTTAAACCTGAGTTGTACACATTTACTGCTTGGGTAAGACATTACCTGTCTAGAGTTAACTGTATATCTTGGTATACATAACTGCACGATTTTGTCACAGAGCTGGGAAAAGAAAATTTGTCGGGTTGTTGACCTCACTGCCCCTGAGGAACCTATGCAAATTTACATCCATAAATAAACTATGCAACTGTTATTATTAGCTAGTCGTGCCTCATTGATGTCTAAAATTCACTGCTTGTCACATGCCAATATGCTGTGAATGGATATTACTGTGCTCAGCTGTAAACTTTGTGTCCAATACGTCTTTGCAGAGAGCATCTCTGCCCTTGCCTTATCCTGGAGATGTTTGCAAGGTCAGTCTGAAAGTTCCTCAGGCAGCTCAATACCAAGCAACTACTTCGCTCGGGCATGTGCAGAACCTATTTCCTGATGAACACCTATTGCAGTCCAGAATTTAGATGCCTTTCCACCTCAGAGGTTCAGCCCTTACATGTGCTCTGAGAATCCTAACACCTAGAAAAACAGCACTGAAAGTGAGAGCTGGAGGTCATCTAACCCTCTGCTAGCCCCAGGCTGGATAAGTTTGTATCTGCATCCAACCTGTTGCTCAAGACTTCTGGTGATGGAGAGTCTACTGTTTCCCCTGGGGAGCTGTTCTAGCGCATATTACCTTGCTGCAAGAAAATGTGCCTTAATATCTAGCCTAACTGTCCTTTCTTTGATTAAAGGCTACTATTTCATGTCTTATCACCACAGACATGGATAACAGATCCTTCTTACTTAGTAGCAGTCAGTCTTTGAGTTACTCAAGTTTCTGATCATGACCTCCACCGACAACCCCAACTCTTCCATAACCTTCCTTGTAACTTCTGGATTTTAGCCCTTGCATCATTCTTGTTGTTATTGTGTTTTCTCTGTTTGGTTCATGTCATTCCCAGAGCGTGGTGCCAATAACTCAACACTGCACAGAGTAGTTCAGTTTAGGGCTCCCCAGTATTGAATGCTTAAGACAAAATCCAGAGGCTTTGCAGGCAATATTGCTGTTTAATTCATTAGTTGACATAGTTATACTTACACCTGACATTTGGGAGCACTTACCCAGGAACAGGAAACTCTAATTTCTACCCATTCCTGAGCTTGTAGGTGTTTGGATCCCCGCTGTCCCTGCACCAGGAGAATGCTCTGGTTTTTAGCTGGTTTAGGTAGCTCTGCCTTCAGCTGTAGTTGATCCACTCTGCAGCTAGAAAAAGAAGATTCACTTGGGCAGAGAAAAAAACCTCAGGAGGGAGAAATGCAACCAAAGGGTTAGGACATTGGGATGGGAATGTCCTCTGGTGTTGATGAGTTTTTATAGTTGGCAGTCCTCATTCTTTTGTATTATCATTGTCAGTCTACTCTTAGAAGTTATAATACAGGGCAAACCTAAACAGGGCAAAAAGTGTTGCAAGAGTCTACTCTTCTCTGTCAGACAGGGACAGGACTAATGTGTTCAGGTTCCATTTGCACCATTATTCTGATTCCACATCACCAGGGGCAGGCATGCCTCCATTTCATGGGAGCTGCAATAGGTATGATTCATCTAGAAAATAAAATTCAAGCATAAAAAGTCCATGCATAGGTACTTACAGGATAAAGACCAGAGCCTTAGTCATAATGAATTCACTAGGATCACGTAACTGGAACTACCTTTCTTCAGAAGAACAGCCTTGGAATAAGAAATCACTGAATAAAAATTTCCATTTGAGGCAATGGAAAATTGTGTCACATATATTGTGTACGTATATATAGGCAGGGAGGCATGTGTGTCTGAAAGAGAGACCTGAATTCTAACCTGAATTAAAATGTTAAAAATAGTAGGATCCTGTTTAGCAGAGGTGACATAAGAGACCTCCTTAGTCTCCCAGTCTCCCAGTAATGCACGCTGTTCTTTAATGGCAGACTGCTCTGTTTTGATCACCAGTACATCATCAGGCACTACAGTGCTTCATGTTTCATTCTCCTTTCATTCCTCAGACATACCACTGTATCAATCTACCTTTTGGGCCAGTCATGCTGCTTTTGCACATCATCCTTATGTATTCAGCTAAGATGATTTATTCATGACAAGAGGAGGAATTACATGTTTGGTGTGGGCATGGAGTGTGACTTACCAACACACTGCCCTTGTGAAAACCCGTGTTACTAATCCGTGTAATGTAACAAATAAAACAGTCGATTTGACAGCAGAATAAACAGAAATATTTTCGTCTTCCTTTCAGCTAGTGAGTTTGATGATGATTTCTTTTTCTTTAAAATCTGTAATTTCTCCTCATGTTTTAGCCACGATGGCATTGCTTGACGAAAGTGAGGTCAGATGTGCACAAGAAAGTACAAGTGAAAAAAAGTTGCAACGCAATGTTTATAAAGGCATTTAACCATCATTAAAATTACTTAATTATGTAAGATAATTTTGGTACCAATCAGTTTTCATAAAGTTGGGTGACCTGACCACGACGGGTCTTCTGTTATCAAATTCCTACGACATTTGCCAGGATTTGGGACACACCGAGACTGTCAGGCTCCGCTGCCACGTGTCTAGGCAGCAGGTAGTGAGGGATGGTCTGGCGAGGATTGCAGCAGGTAGGCAGTGCTTTCTCCAATGGAGGGAAAAGAAAAACCTTGAAAGTAAACGTGAGTTAATAGACATTAAGGTCCCTTTATATAACCAGGTGGTGTAAATTGCCCCAGGTAAGAAGAAAATACAGATTTAATTTTCCCGGCATGCCACTGACTTTGCATGTGAAACTGGGAAAATCACTTGCCTCCTTTAGGGAGCAGCTCCCTATTTTCGGATTTGTGATGCCGCTCTTTGCCTCAGCAGCCTGGCCTGAGACAAATCAGGACTATTTGTGAGGTGTTTATATAGTGGTGGGCTACGTGAGAGGGAAGTATGTAAACCAGAAATATTATTTCTTTTACAAAGTATTTATTTAAATTAACATTTTTCTGCAGTCTTTTCAATATTATGCAGCTTTAACAGTAGTTTGTTTATTCAGTTGAACTGGCAGACATATAACTAAAAGTCAGAAAAAGAGATAACTCGAACAAAAACTTTAACAGCATTTCCACTGCCCGAATGAGCTGAGAATCCACCAGCATGCCTCTAACCCATGTGTAGCATCCGAAAAAAAAGAGGGAAGATGCTAGCCCGCACCTGGGATGGAGAAGTTTGCCACCAGAGGGAGTCGTGTGAATACAGTACAAGTGGCTGTATTGGCACAGGAAAGGTCATGAGATATTTTAGCGATAACGCTCAACGATCAAAGTTTTCTCTCTGGCCACAGCTACTTTTCTACCAATTCAGCATGTAATGAAAATCAGCTTAAAAGTTTGGCTTTTGGCTAAACGTGCCTGGCTGCAAAATTGACTTGCTAAAAATGCTACCTTGATGCTTCATACTCAACCTTCATAATTTGTGCAAAGTATACGCTTGCTCAATAAAGCAAAATTGCTATGTAAGCCACCCAAATTTTATGCCTGAAAATACAACTCTGGGACTGAAAATCAAGACGTGCTTTAAATACCATGTACACTTCCACTGAATTAGTATAAACATCGTGGTAATCTGAAATTTTCCTCGCAACTACTTTGCTGGTGATAAAGCAGATTACATCTGATTGCTGTAATGGCTCTGCATTGCTGATAGCAGAAGGAGCTAGAGAGCATCATGCAACAAATGCTTTGGCTCTGGAGATGAGTAGAGGGTGGAAGAAATACAGCATTGTTACAGAATTATTCTTTTGACTAGATCCAGTGTTTAAAGAGGTACGGGATCTGTTCCAAATAATACTGAAGTCCTTTATACTGCCAGTATGGTTTAAAAGTGCCTTATAACAGGCAAGAAGAGAAACTGATATGGTCTGATGCTTCAGCAAGAAAAAGAAGTCCTTTAGAGAAGTCTGTGCATTTAGTGCCTTCTTTGGTCTTACATGCTATACTTTAACTCCCAGTACTTCTGGTATGTCCTTTAATATGGAAATGCTTGTACACCTCTCCCTAAAGTAACAAACCTATTAAAATTTTAGGAACCTATTCATCGCTCATTAAAAACCAGGTTCCCATAGCTGCACAGGATTGAATGCTGTATGTCAGAAATATGAAGAAACAGCAGACTGAAAAAGAACTCAAATAGCTGAGAAATAGCAATTTCAGGCCCTGAGGGTGCCCACAGATCCCTCACAATGCTATGTGGCAGGTAAGGGGTGGCATTAGGTTATTTTATATATATAATATCATAAATATAATATATATATGTTTCCCTCTGCTTTTGCCTGCCTGCTGCCTATTCCCCCTTCCTACTAACCCACTCACTGTTGCTCTTCTGTAGCGCTTACACAATTTTTCTGCGGCTCTCTGGCAAACCCAAGTTCATTTTAAGGCTAGAGTATGTCACAGAAGAGGTGCTGCTGAGTATGTATTCTTCTTTTTCAGTGTGGGTAAATTCTTTATAAGCTTACAGATTTCCTGCCTTTCAGGAATTGTGACATTTTTCATTCTACAGACCAAACATCCTTATGATCTTTGCAATTTCCATCATCCTCTTCCCTTAAACTTACAATAAATTTGAGGCATCGAACTTGCAAAACCCAAACCAATCCATGAGGATCTTGCTTTCTATCTTCCTTTTCATACCTAGCAGAATGGAGGTGCTCTGGTAGCAACCTAGCAACTCTTTACTTTAAATTATGGCACATATAGAATACCACCTGTTCATAAACACAAATATAACAATTAAGTAAAAAATATTTATAACAATTTTATTTTTACAACCTTCATACTTGCAGGAAAATTTTAAAAATAATTGGAAAAAATAATTAATTTTAAAAGGAAAAATTAAAATGGACTATATGATTTGGCTCAACTAGGTTATTATTAATATTTGAGACTATTGATACCGTCCTCATTCATTTTTCTGGGGAGTGAACATGGAATTTCTTGTAAGGATCCACAGAGGGAATTTCTTCACAGTTTGCAGGAGTAGTAGTGAATCTATTTTGCTGCTGATCCTATACTGTAACTCAAGCAAAGTTTGTAGGTGTTGCTTTTCTTGCACTTTGTAGTGGAGAACAGCAGAATCTGCAAAGATTCATTGATCCTGCTGTACATTCTTCACTATCCCGCTTTTTGTGCTTTGCTTCAACAAACTGTCATGGGACGTATCTATACATCACAGCTCCTGTGATTAGTGTTTGTGAGGGCTTTTATAGGACATACGTAATGGAGCTGCAGTGTTGTGCCTTCTGGAGATCTAGAAGGCAGATATACTTGTGGAAGGAAGGAAAATGACTTTTCTTTAAAATCAGTTAAAATCAGTTCAACACATTCAACAGTGCTTATGTGGCTCCATAAAGCAATGTTAAATACAGTTATTGCCCTTACCTGCCCCTTTGGAAATGGAGAGGTATAGTTACACCATTTTAAACTGTCCACATGGAAAATTGTGGCCTATTTCAATTCACAGATTCAAAACAGATGTTGAAACTTGCAGCTGAGCAGGTATTTTGATGATTATTTTACTTTAAAATTGATCAGAAAGGTTTTTGGTTAAACAGCTTCTGACTATAGTTTTATTCATTTTCAAGTGTTTGTTAGTAAAACATGCTTCTCCATTTTTAACAGAGAATTTATTTAAATTGATTAATTAAGTACAAGTGGAGAAAAATGGCTCATTTTTATGAGATAAAATTCTTAGTTCAACTATCATTTTGATTTACTCTAGACTTCAGTGCTAGAGTATTGGCTTGAATATCTTTTTTTATATAATACTTTATAATGTCCTTATATAAAATATTAAGTGTTCCAATATTAAAAAATCATAGTACTTCAGCATAAATACAATTCTGATTTTACATTTTTATCCCTGTTTGGAGTGAAACACTGTGAAATATTACATTTTCCACAGAAACGAACATTGTGTTTTCTTACAGGTTGTATTTTACTTGTTTGAAAAATGCCACTAAAACCAGTTCAAGCCTGAAAATGTTCCATATCATGAACAAGAAGTTCATAATGACATGCTTGGTGCCTTGTTAGCTTGAAGATAGTGAATCAGATTCTGTGAAATGCTTAGTTTTGTAAGTAAGTAGTTCTTGAAAACATGACTAGGCCAAATCCTTTATCTTTAGTAATATTTCAGGCAACAGAAGAATCTCAGCAATTAAAATGTTGCTCCCAAAGCTAGTTATTTCCCCAAGTCAAATGAGAAATATATGGATTAGGGTTTTTTTGTGCGTTTCCTTCTAATTTAGCAAGAAAAACAATGTGAAAGACGGGCCATCTTCAGAGCTGATTAAAGAAACCTCAGATGTCAGGGAATACACGGCTCTTTTAAGAAAAGAAGAATATTAAGTAGCCTTTGAGTAGTGCTGCAATGTGACATTTTTACAAGGAACTCATTTGGAAAGAAGTAAAGAGCAGATACTCAGAAGACACTGAGAAGAGTGCAGCTATTATGCTTTCCTATCATCTGGAAAAGGCAATGACTTGTTATTCTTAGCCACAAGAAAGTATCCCTCAGTAGAACCAAATCCCAGCAAAATACATATTGTCTGCTGGGCCTGTCTCTTAATTCTCCCCCTTTATTTTCAGTAGCATTTATCGTTCCTAAGGCCTTGCTTCTAATCTCCTCGGAAAATTAACCAAGATATTAACAGCTGAGAAAAGATACGAATGCTCTTGGGAGGAGATAGGAACACAGTCATAGATCCACTCATGAACAGGTCTTGGATACTAAAGAGCAATTCCCACAGGCAATGAGGTGAATACCAGTACATCGAACATTTTATGCAAGAAAAGCCTCTGCAGTATTTCAGAAGTGTTTTTACCCAAAAGGCTACCTGAAAAAAATCTCCATAAAGATGTTTTTAAGGCATTAATTGGTGGTGTTTCCTATGGGAGCTGGATTTTGTGCAGCTCTGAGCATCCACAGGAGCCACTCCCAATTCTGGCAGGTCAGTTGGGGCATGCAGACACCCATGGAGAGCTGGTGACTTCCCCTAGACCCTGAGCTGCTTCATTGAAATGCTGCTGTCATCCCTGAGAGGCTGATCTGGATCCCATCTCCTACGAGAAGGACCTAAGAGAAGGGCAGACTGGACCTGCACAGGCATCCCTGTATAATCCCCAGCCTGGTGGGGGAGCGGGAGATGTGCTTGCATACATGGTATAATTCATGTCTCTCACAAGCGCCAGCCGTTGTAATACCTTCCCTTACACTGACTGAAGTCACACGCATGTATAATGCATATACAGCAGCTGCATAGGACGCTCTGAAAAAGCGTGCCCATTTTCATGGCTGTTGAAAGGCAGACCAGCTTATTTGGATTCATCGCTGCTATGTGAAACCATGGGTTTTGATTCTCATTTAAGGTGCCGTAAGGTGAAATCCCACTGGAATTCATCTGAAAACTGGGTAAATGCAGAAGAATCAGGCTCATTTTATGCAGTTATTTCCTGAATGTAGATAAATGCAGATCACCTCATGCTCTTTATAAATTGCATTATTCAGCTGATGTATAACTCCCCTGTGGAAAGCCGCAGTCTGCTGAAGTGAGTCTAGATACAGTCTCAGCTGTTTTAATTTGCCTTGCATCTGTTTACTTGCAAAGATATTAAAGGACAAATTTTTACAAACCTAAACCTATTCTTGATGGCTTAAGGAAGAAAACAGTCCCTGGGTCTCTTTGCCTAACTGAAGTGGCAACATCTTCTGTCTGCACACCTGAGGGCTTTACATCAGGGAAATTGCCATCCCCACCCGGGATGTAAACCTTTTTCTAGTTAGGTACCACCAGGGTTACTAATGGCTACATTTCTTCCCTTTGCTTTCTTGTTTTGTGTCCTCTCCATTGCCCATTGTCTAAGCAATGAGCTGTGAAACTGCATTTGTTCACAAAAAGAAACTCAAGTGATTTGGTCCCAATGCAGCAGAAATTCAGACATTTGCCTTTACCTGTAAAAGAAGCTTTGTCCCAAGGGTTACAGAGCTGTATTGGATTTGTGTGGCAAGGTTTTGGTAGCCGGGGGGCTACAGGGGTGGCTTCTGTGAGAAGCTGCTAGAAGCTTCCCCATGTCTGACAGAGCCAATGCCAGCCGGCTCCAAGACGGACCCGCTGCTGCCAAGGCTGAGCCCATCAGTGACGGTGGTAGCGCCTCTGTGATAACAATTTAAGAAAGGGGGAAAACCTGCTGCAGAACAACAGCTGGAAGAGAGGAGTGAGACTATGTGAGAGAAACAACTCTGCAGACACCAAGGTCAGTGAAGAAGGAGGGGAGGAGGTGCTCCAGGCACCAGAGCAGAGATTCCCCTGCAGCCCGTGGTGAAGACCATGGTGAGGCAGGCTGTCCCCCTGCAGCACGTGGAGGTCCATGGTGGAGCAGATATCCACCTGCAGCCCACGGAGGACCCCACGCCGGAGCAGGTAGATGCACTCAAAGGAGACTGTGACCCCGTGGGAAGCCCGCGCTGGAGCAGGCTCCTGGCAGGACTTGGGACCCCATGGGGGACCCACACTGGAGCAGTCTGTTCCTGAAGGACTGCCCCCCGTGGAAAGGACCCACGCTGGAGCAGTTCATGAAGAACTGCAGCCCGTGGGGAGGACTCACGTTGGAGAAGTTTGTGGAGGACTGTCTCCTATGGGAGGGACCCCACGGTGGAGCAGGGGAAGAGTGTGAGGAGTCCTCCCCTGAGGAGGAAGGAGCGGCAGAAAAAACGTGTGATGAACTGACTGTAACCCTCATTCCCCGTCCCCCTGAGCCTCTGTAGAGGAGGAGGTAGAGAAAATCAGCAGTAAAGTTAAGCCTGGGAAGAAGGGAGGGGTGGCGGAAGGTGTTTTAAGATTTGGTTTTTTCTTTTCTCATTATCCTACTCTGATTTGATTAGTGATAAATTAAATTCATTTTCCCCAAGTCGAGTCTGTTTTGCCCATGACAGTAATTGGTGAGTGATCTCTCTCTGTCCTTATCTCGACCCATGAGCCTTTCGTTATATTTTCTCTCCCCTGTCCAGCTGAGGAGGGGAGTGATAGAGTGCTTTGGTGGGCACCTGGCATCCAGCCAGGGTGAACCCACCACAAAAATGAGATTAAAAATAAACAGCAAACAAATAGCAAGTGCCAAATATCTGGAATCCCAGTGTGGTCTACAGTAGGGATTTGTAAAGCTTTATTTATTCCAAAAAAACAAACAAGCAAATAAAAAAAGAGAAGATAGTCCCTGAATTTTGTGGTGCACCTCCAAGTGCAAACAACAAAACCCTTTCCATAGATATTGTCATATAGCAACAGCTGGAAATACAGAAACAGCTTGTTGTCCACATTAGGAAAAAAGAATATGACAGAACCCCAATTAACAGAGCCTAGGAGTAGAATTGGTCAATATTTTCTTTGAGGTGAGCACACCAACACATCAGAAGGCTCCCAGCCTTGATGTAATGCAGGCTAATAAACTACAGCCAGTTAACTCTCTAAGAAGCCAACTGGAGGAGGTATTAAATACCAACATTTGAAAACAGATCTCCCAGTGTCTTTGCAGAACAAGTCTTTTCTTCCAGTCTCGCTTTCCAACCCAGCAACTTCCAGGGGTTCCCTTTGTAGGGGCTTCTCTGAGTTCCCTAGGAAGCTTCCTGCTTTCCACCACCCCTGAGGTTAACATAATTTCTGTGCCCTGCTCCTTTCAAGCACCTCCTGGATTGCGCTGACTCCCTCCTACCTGTCCCAGCCTGCAAACCCAAAGCTTCCTCCAACTGAGCAAGCACAGCCGCGTTTGAGGAAAGCACAATTTCTTTCCATCTTTCCCTCCCTTCCTCTGGTTCCACCTCAACATTTGTGGTACTTTCCCCTCTGCCACACAGCCACTGGATTATTTTATATAAAAAAATACACTCTACTGTACCATTTACTGTAAACAAACACAGATCAAACATCACAGAGGGCAGAAAACAGAACAGGGGAGCCCTACGCATAGTTGTGAACAGCCAAGTATCCTGCTCCTATGGAGGGAGTATGGAGGCAGTTAAAATGAACTGGCATTTGAAGGAAAAATTTCTTCTCTTTTCCTGCTGCAGAGTTCCCCATTGCCCAGCCGCATTCCTCAGCTGGATGCACAAAATATTTTAGCCTGAGGGAGACAAAAAAACAGGAGAAAGATTATGGAGACACCACGCTGATGGAATATAAAGGTTAAGACTGAAATAGCTTTCTAATCCAAGTATTTAATCCTTTTAATTTCCTGAGAAAATTTTGTATTTTTGCCTGAGTGTGTTTCAGGGCAAGCCAAGCAAGTTTGCTGTTTGATCTATGAAGACAAAGGCTAAGCCATGTAAAAGCCTCTTGTGCCCTGTCAGATATCCACCAAATGCTGTGCTCTTCCAGGATCACCAAGCAAAGACACGAGGTAGTTGTGGCAATCTGGTGCAGATGGCTAACTCGCATGCATGATGCTCCTGCATCATTCTTGCTTGGAGAGTAGATGGGTGTTTGGGATTACATCCCCGTGCAGAAGAATTCTTCCAGGAATGGAACAACTTGGTTCACGGCAGAACTGTGTCTTGGCATAAGGCTAGTTGGAAGCCTACCCTTCATACACATTTTGTGAATGAAGAGAGGCACAAGGCTATATTTGCAAAGTTAGATGTCAAAAAACAGGACCTCTGAGTAAAAATTACACAAATGATCCAGTTTTCCTGATCACCAGGAACCTACACCTCTGATTGCTTCTAGGGTATTATCTAGTAGACAATCCATGGGAAAAGCACTTGACCAGCGCCTTAATTAGACCACTTGTATTTAGGTGAGTTTTGGCAGGCATTCGGCTTGAATAATTTTTTTGCGAAGTTCTAAGCTTGTCAAGGTGACGTTTAGTTAGGAACATTTCATCAGCACTAACACTTTTTAAACTCTCAGAGAAGTTTCTCCGTTATTTTGTTGGAAGCTGCCTTGGGTAGAGTGGACAGAGGACAAGATGTTAGTGCGGTTAGCTCGAGACCCAGGAGAACCAAGTTCAATTTTCAGCTCTACCATAATCTTCCCATATGACAGCTCATTGTTTCTGCTTCAGCTGGTCATTTTTATTAGTTTTGAAACAGAGCTGAATAACTTTCTAGATTTCTTTTCAGACCCTGAGTTGTTCAGCTCAGTCTAGGGGTCACTAAATGAAACTGAATGGCCTAAAAATATGGGAGACTAGAATGGGAAGGTTTTGTGTCTCTGGGAAATAGGGATGACACTATTTCCTTACTCAGAGCTGTAAAACATACTGAGATATCAGTAGCTTGGCCATTAAAGTACAATAGCTAAAAATAGAGTGTTTGGTTACACATCTGATACAACAGCAGCAACAAAAATTCTTTTAAAATGGAAATCTTTAGGTTTTGCTATGGGAGGGAGAAAGCGTTCAATTTTTCCAACTTTTGGAAATACTATGTCAATGGCAATACAGTTCATAAAACATCTGAGTACATGATTATGTAAAAATACAAACAAATAGTGAATAATTGCAGAAGCTTGGTCCAAATTTTATTGTAAGAAAACTCTCATTTTTAATACACTTGTGTGGACTTAACATGAATTTTCCATCATAACCAGGTAACTAAGAAAACAGCCACTGAAGCTGCAAAAAATCCAAAGAATTTGTGATCTTAGTGAATCAATGACAAATCATCTATTTTCTCAATGGAGCCAGAATTTCACTCACAATGTTTTAATTCTTCTCTGGTCTCTGAAGTTGTAAGTGAGAATGGAAGTGTAGCAGACATGGATAATATATTGGAAGAGTTTTCATTTACTTGTATCAGTGACCATAAAAAATGGACTTAAAGTCTGAGGTTACAGTTTCTGGGGTTTTTTTTGGAAGGGTATAAAATGTTTCAAAGCCTTTAACACATCTAGCATTCCCAGGGTTAGTAGGTCCTTAGATGAATTTGACAATCCATTTCACACTTTATTTTCCCTTACATTAGAGAAGTGATGCCAGCGCGTTTAAAAAAAATTAAAAGTTATGTCTAAAACATGATTACTTAAAAAAGAAATCAATGAGAATTTATGTTACTAAGGCCTGAGAAAGGGCTGAAAAACAGCAATTATGATTATGCATATTAGCAATTATTATGATGCAATTCACAACAAATGGATTGCTTTGGATTAGAACTGAGAACTAGTGATTGGAGATCCCATTCTAACATTGTTCTTGGAAGAATACTTAACATGAAGGTGCTTGTCACTTATCAGTTGGAGAGAAATTTATTTCTTAGTTTTCAGATGAGGGAAAATACGTAGTCTTTCCTAGGGCAAATCTATAATAACCACCTCTTTGCCTTGTTAGTAACCGCTGAACAGATAAAGGTGCACAAGTCAGCTTCCTTCCCCCCTCTACTGTCCCTTGGCCAGTACAGTTGTTCAAACTCCTGTTTGGAGAGCCCTCGATGACGCAAAGCGTGCGGCACTGCTCTCTCCATGTCACTGTCATGCCAAGAGACCGACTTGGAAGAGCACCTTCCAGAAAGGATTAGACCTATTCAAGGATTAGCCCCCAGCTTTATAGCTGACGCCAGATATTTTACATGATGCAACTCTGACGTTTTTGGAAAAAGGATTTGTAGAAATAAATCTATCTGTACATCCGTCCGTCCGTCCGTCCGTCCATCCATCCATCCATCCATCTCTTAGTTTGAAAATAAGGCTGACATTTCACATGGAAAAATTATGGACCACAAATGAATCTTAAAGATGACATCTTTCTGTAGTAAAATGGAGGTCTAAAGGCATTGTAAGACATAGTCTTTGGTTGTTCACATCATTTTAATGACTTTACATGAATCTATGAATTTGTATGTGAGTTTAATACAATGACAAATCTGTAGTAAGTTTTAACTGTTTGCAGTTTGGGAATTAATTTGTGAATTAATCTGCAGTTTTGACCTGTCCAATTACACTGTAATGGAAGAGTGTTATGTAATCATAAATTACAACAGAAACCAAATTCTGGGACTAGTCTGACTTTTCCATATTTTGAGCATGACTGAAGTTTTCTTTCTTACCTTGCATCATCAACAATGTAACTCTTCCAGGAACCATCTCAGGAGGAAATTGAGTTAAAGTTCTTCATTAACACCTCTTTCACCTTATGGAGGATGGAATGGAAACCTATTCCACCCTCTTTTTGGGCTTAGATTACTTCTGAAAAGACTCGTATTCCCTGTTCATCTGCACAGGTGTCCTTCTGAGCCACCTCTCACAAGTTAATTTCTCACTGGGGGGTGGAAATGAATATTTCATATTTATGTTCCAGTATTTCTGGTTGTGTCCTAGGAACCAGTCAACAATGATCTGGAACACTTCGGAAAACCAAACCAAACCAAACAAACCATACAACTTGATTTGGTTAAACAAATTTGACTCGCTAAAACACAAGGTACTTACCTGAAGCTTGAGAAAATTGTTAGAGTAAGTTTCATAGGTGTAACTCTGTCCAGAAAATAGGTTTAACAGTTATATACAATCATGTAGATAAGAGATACAGAAAAAATTGCCTGCTCTGCTGAGTCAAAATAACAGGGCTATCTTGCTTTTCTCAATATTCTATCGATGTTAACAGACAGCAAAATTCTACAGAATTTAATTTGGAGCATATTTACAGACCTTTTTTTAACCAAATGTATGGAATTTTGAATAATTTATCATAGTCCATTACATTCCAAAAGTTTTTAGAATCACTTCAGTTGGACCATATTGATTATCAATGGTTCTCTTGGTCTCTAATTATATAGTTCTACAGGACTTGACAGCCCTTATCAATGACAAAAAACAGCCTCACTGACACTGAAAATGGGACAGTCTTTATGAAATAACATGGTCTCATTAATGTTTGCTCCAGAACAGCATCCAGATGCTGTCCTTAGCCATGACTGACTTTCATTTAGAGTGAAATGAAGAAACATAATACGGTGCAAAGACAAACAGTAGAATTCATCTTCTCTTTGGCAAAATTGTGATTTCACTTACAGCTTTCATCACAATATACTTACAATTGACCTTGAGCTTACCTAGTTATCTCCAGGCTTTTGCAGAGTCCCACTAAGCACAGGTATTATGACCCTACACAGGTATTTCAACAGCAGGTAGCAGTACAAAGTGTAAGACAAAATAATGCAATAGATGTAACTAGCAAAATGATGTAATTGTCCTTAAACTCTTAAAAAAAAGTTGTTCTTAAATTCTTAGTAAAAATATAAAAATATGCATAAATCCATCTCTTTTTAGGTCAACACTCATACATGTGCTTTAATTTCAGCTTGTGTTTGAACCCTTTGAGTCCAACAGAATTTAGCACACTGATGCTTTCCTGGGCGCGCTGCAAGAAGTGTGTGAGGGAAGATGTGAGTCAAGCTACAGGAATGTGCTGCTATCCGAATTTAAGTTTAATTTTCATGGCAAAACATTATCAAGCAAATAAAACAAGTAGACAGCTGTAATGCCTATTGCCTACCCTGCATAACCAATATCATGCATTATTTCTTCTTTTTCTGCCTAAACACAAAGTAATACTGTTAATAGAAGCAGTAATGCAAACACACAGAACTTTTCATCTTCAAAACAGTTTCATGAACAGGTATTAAACCAAAAAGAAATGTGCTCTTTGAAAATATCATGAAACATGGCCTTTACCTTTTTTGACATATTTTATAACTTCATACTGTCACATCTTGTGGAGTTGGGTAAATTGTTGGCATTAGCATCTTGACAAAGTACTCGTCTATAGAAATTTAATTTACTTTGGAAAAGGAAAAAAGAGAACTGGATTTTCCTGAGATTTTGCCAGCTGTATCCTACCCTATGATACAAGAGCTTTGCACCTGAAAACTTTAGTGAAAATTAAGAAAAATGATACAGTGAGTATTAACATATTTATTTTGTCACTGTAGTTGCAATTTCTGGAGATCATGCTAATATTTTTTTTCCATGATCTCTAAGGTAGCTTGACTTTCAGCCACCCAGGCAATTTTACAGGTCTTAAGTATCACTTAATAGGAGTTTTATTGAGTGAAATAAAGGTTGTTCCCCTCCCCTCAACATTTAAGAGAAATTAATGGTTAAAATCAACACATTTAAAAAATGGTTATTTTCTTTCAACGCTGGGCAGATACTAAGCAGGGAGGGAAACAGATGGGGTCTGGTGCCTGGGACCTCCGAGTATATGAGGCCATGCTTTCCATTTTATATGTGAGAGAAAACACATGGACGGAGGACTTGAAACATGGAAAGGGGCTCAGGGAACAAACCAGCCTTCATGTGTCCGAGCTGAGCAACCAGAATACGACATACTCAGAATTAGTGGCTTTTTGTGAAAATGTTGACTCATTTTCAAAAGTGTGTGCTTTCCTTCTCTATACAGAGCATACTGTAAGATGATTCTATTTCTAGACAAACAGATGCCAGTAACTTAATTTATTCTTCTTAGATTTCACATCTTATACTGTGTTTGTGAAAGTTGTGCCCAGTTCTCCATGCTGTTTTTGCTACTGCTGTAGATACTCTAAAAATAACATATGTAAGGGTGATATTTTTAGTGATCATTTTAAATTACCTTGTCATTGGTTGCAATCACATTAATCATGTTGAATGTTTTTGGGTGCTCAAATAAATTTATGTACCTCCATAGGAGCACTGTTATAATTTAATACCAACATCCTTCTGATACAGGCCTTAGTTTTAATGAGAGAAACATAAGGTATCAGTTGTGTGTGAGACTGAGGTGGATTTTTGGAAAAGATTAACTTCTATTATTTTTCTCAAAAGAGGATGACAGAATAAAGAATAATATGAAACTGAAGTAGTCTAGAGAAAGACGAAAAAAGTCTGCTGTGGATGAAAGCACTGATGAGAGTTACAAATTTTGGACCTTGAGACCATTGTCTGTATTTCCTATCTTCTCTAGTGGGAACTGGCCATTTTAGGAAGGACAGAGGTTGGGAGATGTTCTGTCTTATTGGCAGGGCTCCTACAAAACCTGGATAAAATACAGCTTTTGTCCCCAGTGGAAGCCCACAGAGAATAGCGACACAGCTGCTGCCTGCCATTGCTGGGAGAATCAATCCCCCACCAAGGAGAGCTGCTTGCATGGGGATGTGATTTGCATATAAGCACTGCTCCCATGGGTAAATTGCCGTTATGTAAAATAAACCTTAACAAAGGTCTCCCTTGTGTCATTCTCCTACACAACACAATGTGTGTTAATATAATCTCTCTATTTAACAAAGGGATCTGTCTGTAGCCCAGCTCTTTGCTACGTTGCCATAAGCTTCTAATTTAATTGAGGATTCCCAAGTCAACAGCATTTTCTTATTCAAGGAAAAGGTGGTCATTGAAAATGTCTCACACTGAATTCCTTTCCCATCAGTTAAGAGATACTTTTTGACATCTTCAAGCCACTGATATAATAATTTCTGACAGCATCAGTGTGCTTTAGCCATAGCGTCCTGGGATGCTACTACTTCTAAAAATGTAAGAGAAAATGGCCATGATTTTTTATAGTACAATGGAGGTAAATAAGCATATATATTTATTTTAAAGGCATTTAAAAAGAGTTTAGAAAATGCTGGTTGTACTTCAGCATCTTTTGTTGTGAGAAAGGGAACTGTTATTTCTGTCACTTGCTGAGAACTGCTATCTTAATGATACAGACCTGTACTTTGTGGCAGGGTCCTGAGCCTCACAAAGATTAGGCTGAAAACATTCACATCCTTTTTGGAATTTGGGAAACCTGACTGTCTCAAAATTACAGTAAATTCTGCTATTAAAAAATACCATAGCAAAGAGTTTGCATGCTACTATGCTTGTTTTATTTAATGCAACATTAAAGCTGTCCTTAAAAATGCTTTGCAAAAGCTTGCACAGGGACACCATTCTTTTTCATTGCCAATATCTTGCCTGAATAGGAGCCCTCCAACCAGACATTTTTTGTTGTTCTACACAGGATTTTGTTTTCACTATTTGGGACTCATTTAATTAACTCCTTTTTTAATGAGCAAAGATATCAAATAAGTAAGCATGGCTAATGAAACCTAGTCTGACAACATTCCTATCAAGGAAACAAAAATCTGTGCATCAAAGAAAGTTTAGGCATTTATTAGGAGCTGGTAATCATCATGGCTCCTTGCTCATAGGAGCTCTATGAATTTGTGATCTACCAATATAAAATCACAAATCAAATCTTTCCTTGCTTTGTATCACAGTGCACAATCCCTTGTATAAACGCTGAGTAAACACCAAATTTACACTCTGTTTACTTGCTGCACTACCTTAGACATCAGAAAAGGCTTTAGTTAATTACAGCATTCCTATAAAATATGTTATAGGGGATTACCTTGCTCTCTGAAATCCACTGCATTTTGGTGCAGTGATATGATTTTTTTCCATATTATTCATCTCATCCAACACACTCCCCCATCCCACTCTCTGTAAAATATCTTTTAAATCAAATCACAGTTCCCAGAAACGTATTTGCAAAGTCTCCTAAAACATTTCTTCCAGGAGTGAAATCTGTATCTTACCAAATTTCATCAGCATAGCACTGCTTGTAATTCTACAAGTCTGAATAATTAAATGAACTCTTGAAAGAAAATTGTAGCCTATTTATTGTGGCAATCTGAAAGTTTGAGTGTTAAAAGGTACTTCTTACTACGAACTATCACAAAAATTATTGGAAATTAAATTGCTTTACTCATGAGCTCTATAACAATGTTCAAGAGGAAATTGTGACAATGCCTGTGATGACATTATAGCGCTTTCAGTACTGTAGTTCCTGAGTATGACCTGCAGGCTATCTGAAGTGAAGGACTATAATTCAGCAGCATGAGAGGTGTTTTTATGTATGCAATAAAAGGCAAAGTTTGTCCCAGTCCCTTTCTCTCTGTAAAACCCTCTGGACAGGGCTCCAGTCATCCCCCTCTCTCCCAATAGTCACCGTGTTTCTGATCCTCCTAATCTCCGCTTACTGTTTTGTGAAGGTTAGCCAAGGATGTGGATTAGAAATATTGTTGATTATTTTCGATGCCTTTTTAAATGAAAGCTACCTTTTTTCCCCAGGTCTCCAAAATACGTTGTTTTAACAGAACACCTAGACATTTCTGTTGTATGGTTCCAGCTAATCTAGAATCCATCACCATGCCTTTGCATTCCAGAGTATTCAGCTGAAAGTGCATTGAACTTTCAAAAACTGACTCTTTCTCCCAGAGTCAATAGTCCAAAACCACAGTAAAACTAGTAAATATATAAATATCAACAATCTCTCCTTTATTTTATCTGTAAACAAAATAATTCTAACAGATTTAAGAGGCATGATCTTGTTTATTTGTGTTTTGGGGTTTTTTTTTATGATGGAGCTGTGTTGTCACTACCATAGTGGGGTTATTTTTGTTTTGGTTTTAATTATTTCTTGCATTTAGAATGACCTTGAATTGGATTAAGTCTTATTGATCTGTAATTCTTGAGTTCACCCTTTGAATGTCTTCTTAAAAGAGCAGTAAAACACTTCCTCTACTCTAATCCTCCAATAAAGATTTTAGCAACAGATTATATACCTCTGCTTGCATTTCCTCTTCTTAAACATTCACCTTGATTTTTATCAATAAAATCAGATCTCAAAAGTACTTAACAACTGAGACAAATATTTTTATCAGAACTTTGGAGCTGGGAAAACAGAAGCATGGGGTGGTGAAGTGACTGTCTCAAAATCAGCCAGGAGATCAGTGAGAGGGCTGAGAACTCAGATTTCCATGTCCCAGTGCAGAAATAAGACTATCTATCTATCTTCCTTTTGAGTTTCACTGCAAATTCCTTCTGGACTGTGTGACTAGTTTCCTCTTAATTTATTAATTTATTTTAGTGCTGTTTTGAACACATGACTGTCTACTCTATTAGAACGAGGAGGTGCTTCTGTATTCTCTCTGATGAGCTGCAATGTAAAAAAGTATAACTTCTCAGCAACACCTGTAGGCTTCTCAATTGTTTTCTTTAAAACTCTTTGATAGTTTAGCTCAATTTTCCCCAAAGTATGATCCATCAGATGGACCCAGCCTGCCTAACAGTTTTCCTAGCCCACAACCTATTCCTGCAGCCTCTTTTCCAAACACCCGCAGGCATGAGCAAGGAGTGGGATCGCGGTTGAATTCACGGTTTTGCCAGGCTGTGATGTGTTCCCTGCCTCCTTCGCTCCCTCTCTCCACAGCCCCTTCATCAACACATGACTAGATAGATGTGCCTCTATCACATGGCAAAAATGATAGCATCTCCCATTAAATTAGGGGTGTGTTTCTGGGCCTAGGAGTGCACTGGCAAATGTGGCTAGATGCTGCTTGTGTGCTATGGCATCTGATAAGTTTATTTGTTTCTTCATTGTTTGATGCTTTGATGTCCTTCTCCTGTGATACTGGTGCCTGTCGATGTTAGCTGGTATGGTGCCTCCTTTACCTCTTAGGTACAGGGCACAGTACATACTGCTCCACTGTTGGCAAGGTGCCTCACATGAGAAATGTGTCTTACCGGATTTGCAAGGTAAATCTGATATGAAAATGTTTGCTTGGCTGACTTCATAGAAAATAATAAATAAAAGTATTAAGTCAGATCTCTCATTTAGATTAATATTCCTGTCTGGTTCAGAGCACATAGCTTGTCCTTGTGTTCTTCCAGCAAAGTCCTACTGCCTGCAAAAGCAATTCCCTACCTGTATCGGGCTTTGATTCTGCCAGTCTTTTTACTCAGTACCTCACTTAGGCACGCTCTTAAAGTTTAGAACTTGCTTAAATGTTTTCCTTTTGATGTGTTTATTTCAGTCTGAAAGTACGAAAATGCACATTTTTATTAGATGGCCTACTTTAAAAGATGGCTTATTTTAAAAGAAGCCATGACGCATTTTTCAGATAATCCTTACTCGCTTCCTAAATCTTCCTGTTTCTTGGAAAGATTCTCATTCGCTTCGTTCCGCTTACCTCTTTACTTGCAAGCTTCTGGAACAGAGGAGAATTATGTACTGAACCGGGAAACCCAAAAGACTCACTTTTGCAAATCACTTCTGTAAACAAGGATGGGTTCACATGTGCATTGAAGTACTTCCCTGAATTTCGTTTTGCTGAGAATTTTGTTTCAAAAGAGACTATAAGATCTCTGCTTTATATACAAACTTTTGTTGTAATTTACTATAGCTGTTCCCATTCCATCAATAAAAGTCAAATGATAATCTTAAGGTTAAAACAGAACAAAGATTCAGTATATCTAGATCTTTTTCTCATTCTAACAAGGATTTTCTCTGGGACTTTGCTATAAATCACTTGTCAAGTATGTCTGTATCCAACACCACAGGCAACTATTGCCAGGATTAAGAAATACCCTAGTAAATGGCAGACTTTCTTCTTATGGCCTCATTTTACCTACATGTAAAAGGGAGCTAATATATTTTCTAGAATACTGATGTGTTTAATGTGCCACTCTCTGGGGAGAACTTTTAAAGCCTCCAGAAAATATTATAGAAATGCTATAGAAATGTAGAATTATTATTTTTCAGAATAATCATCTTTGCTTATAAAGTTGCATGGAATTCAGTAGATTTGAAGTGACAAATGTTCCACATAAATTGTGTGTTAGAAAACATACTTTAGAACTTAGAAGGACTTAATGAAATAGTATTGCTAATATACATTTTGTAGTGTTTTCAAAGCAAAATTATAGTTGATCTATTCATTGGAATGGCTGAGCAAGCCTAAAGAACAATTATAACTTTTTCTTAAATTCTGTATCACTTTTCCTATGAGAATGATGGAATCATGTTGAGATTTTTGAGCCCATAAGGCCTTTTGGGAACAATTCTGATGAAGATTTCTCATAGAAAAATACACAGATGGAAGGTTTGTTATGATCACAGTTGGATGAAAACCAACCTAGGGATTTGCAAGTGGCAGTTGGCAGAAAATATGCAAATTATTATTCTGATGTAGTATATCTGGAAATAAATTTTTTATGAGTTATTAATTTTTATAGACACTTCTTCCTTACTGTTTATTTGTTTTAAGTTGCTTTTTTGGAAGTCATAAAATGACAAAAGAACCTTGCTATAGGGCTGAAGTTACTGTCATCTTGAATGGAGATGGGACTTCATACTTTCTCTTATATCTCTGAACTAACTGAAAAGGAAAATGAAAGTAGAAATATTCCTTGATGGAAATAACTACTAATTTAATGGTGTAGACATGGAATAACGTCAAAGATCGTTTAATGGTGAGTTATCACTTCAGACACTTAAAATCAGTAAGAAACACTGGCAAGCTACATCATTGAAATCTGCTATACTGAGAGATTATTACCAACTGTGAAAAAAAACCATATTTTTTTTCTTTTTGTCCCTAAAACATAACAAAAAATATGCAATACTTGATGAGAAGAGATCCCAAGTCTGAAAACAGCCTCACTGGAAGAAAAAGCTGACAGTGATGATGGAGGTTACATCTATAGGAGGGAGCATTTAGGATCAGATCTTTAAGATGTGACCATCTGTTAAATACACAAAATGTGAGGAAAATAAGAAAACTGACATTTCTAACAACTGACATCTTTAAAGAAACACACATCATGGCATGGAAAGCTAATGAATCCATGTCTATTATCCTCAGATGTTTATCACAGCTCTATAAATAAATGACTCTGAAGTAAAAATTTTTTTTTGGCCTTTTGGCTGAGGCCTTATAGAATCATAGAATCATTTAAGTTTTTTAAGGTCATCAGGTCCAACCGTTAAGCTAGCACTGCCAAGTCCACCACTAAACCATGTGCCTAAGCATCACATCTACACATCTTTTAAATACCTCCAGGGATGGTGACTCAACCACTTCCTAGGGCAGCCTGTTCCAATGCTTGATAACCCTTTCAGCAAATAAATTTTTCCTAATATCCAGTCTAAACCTCCCCTGGCGCAACTTGAGGCCATTTCTTCTCATCCTATCACTTGTTACTTGGGAGAAGAGACCGACACCCACCTCGCTACAACCTCCTTTCAGGTAGCTGCAGAGAGCGATAAGGTCTCCCTTGAACCTCCTTTTCTCCAGGCTAAACAACCCCAGTTCCCTCAGCCACTCCTCATAGGACTTGCTCTCTAGACACTTCATCAGCTTCATTGCTCTTCTTTGGACACGTTCCAGCACCTCAATGTCTTTCTTGTAGTGAGGGGCCCAAAACTGAACACAGTATTCGAGATGCGGCCTCACCAGTGCTGAGTATGGGGGGATGATCACTTCCCTAGTCCCGCTGGCCACACTATTTCTGATACAAGCCAGGATGCTATTGGCCTTCTTGGCCACCTAGGCACACTGCTGGCTGATATTCAGCCGGCTGTTGACCAACACCCCCAGGTCCTTTTCTGCCAGGCAGCTTTCCAGCCACTCTTCCCCAAGCCTGCAGCATTGCATGGGGTTGTTGTGACCCAAGTGCAGGACACAGCATCTAGCCTTGTTGAACCTCATACACTTGGCCTCGGCCCATCAATCCAGCCTGTCCAGATCCCTCTGTAGAGCCTTTCTACCCTCCAGCAGAATAACACTCCTGCCCGTGTCGTCTGCAAACTTATTGAGGGTGCACTCGATCCCCTCATCCAGATCATTGATAAAGATATTAAACAGAACTGGCCCCAGTACTGAGCCCTGGGGAACACCACTTGTGACTGACTGCCAACTGGATTTAACTCCATTCACCACAACTCTTCGGGCTCAGCCATCCAGCCAGTTTTTTACCCAGCACAGAGTACACCCATCCAAACCATAAGCAGCCAGTTTCTCCAGGAGAATGCTGTGGGAAATGGTGTCAAAGGCTTTACTAACGTCTAGGTAGACAACATCCACAGCCTTTCCCTCATCCACTAAGCGGGTCACCTTGTCATAGAAGGAGATCAGGTTAGTCAAACAGGACCTGCCTTTCATAAACCCATGCTGACTGGGCCTGACCACCTGGTTGTCCTGTACATGCCGTGTGATGGCACTCAAGATGATCTGCTCCATAACCTTCCCTGGCACCAATGTCAGACTGACAGGCCTGTAGTTCTCCGCATCCTCCTTCCAGCCCTTCTTGTAGATGGGCATCACATTTGCTAACCTCCAGTCGACTGGGACCTCCCCGGTTAGCCAGGACTGCTGATAAATGATGGCAAGTGGCTTGGTGAGCACTTCTGCCAGCTCCCTCAGTACCCTTGGGTGGATCCCACCCAGTCCCATAGACTTGTGTGTGTCTAAGTAAGTGGTGCAGCAGGTCGCTAACCATTTCCCCTTGGATTATGGGGGCTTCATTCTGCTTCCAGCTCAGGGGGCTGGGTACCTGGAGAACGACTGGTCTTACTGTTAAAGACTGAGGCAAAGAAGGCATTAAGGACCACAGCCTTTTCCTCATCCTTTGTCACTATGTTTCCCTCTGCATCCAATAAAGGGTGGAGATTCTCCTTAGCCCTCCTTTTGTTGCTAATGTATTTATAGAAACATTTTTGATTGTCTTTTACAGCAGTAGCCAGATTAAGTTCTAGCTGGGCTTTGGCCCTTCTAATTTTCTCCCTGCATAACCTCATGACATCCTTGTAGTCCCCCTGAGTGGCCTGCCCCTTCTTCCAAAGCTCATAAACTCTCCTTTTTTTCCTGAGTTCTAGCCAAAGTTCTCTGTTCAGCCAGGCCGGTATTCTTCGCCACCGGCTCGTCTTTCGGCACATGACAATGGCCTGCTCCTGTACCTTTAAGATTTCCTTCTTGAAGAATGACCAGCCTTCCTGGATTCCTTTGCCCTTCAGGACTGCCTCCCAAGGAAGTCTGTCCACCAGTCTCCTAAACAGGCCAAAGTCTGCCCTCTGGAAGTCCAAGGTAGCAGTTCTGCTGACCCCCCCTCCTTACTTCTCCAAGAATTGAAAACTCTGTCATTTCATGATCGCTATTGTCCTGGTTTCGGCTAGGACAGAGTTAATTTTCTTCCTAGTAGCTGGTATAGTGCTGTGTTTTGGATTTAGTAGGAAAACAACGTTGATAACACACTGATGTTTTTAGTTGTTGCTAAGTAGTGTTTATACTAAGTCAAGGATTTTTCAGCTTCTTGTGCCCAGCCAGCAAGAAGGCTGGAGGGGCACAAGAAGCTGGGAGGGGACACAGCCAGGACAGCTGACCCAAACTGGCCAAAGAGCTATTCCATACCATATGACATCATGCCCAGTATATAAACTGGGGGAGCTGACTGGGAGGGGCGGATCGCGGCTCGGGAAGTAACTGGGCATCGGTCAACGAGTGGTGAGCAATTGCATTGTGCACCGCTTGCTTTGTATAGTTTCATTCTTTTAGTATTACTATTGTCATATTATTATTATCATTATCATTGTTTTTCATTCCTTTCTGTCCTATTAAACTGTCCTTATCTCAACCCACGAGGTTTTTTTTTCCTGATTCTCTCCCCCATCCCAGGGGTGGGGGGTGGGGGCAGTGAGCGAGCGGCTGCGTGGTGCTTAGCTGCTGGCTGGGGTTAAACCACGACAGCTATGCCCAAGACGGCCTCCAGCCATCACATCACCCACAAGTCCTTCTCTGTTTACAAACAACAGGTCCAGCAGGGCACCTTCCCTAGTTGGCTCACTTACCAGCTGTGTCAGGAAGTTATCTTATCTTCCACACACTCCAGGAACCTCCTGGACTGTTTCCTCTCTGCTGTATTGTATTTCCAGCAGACGTCTGGTAAGTTGAAGTCCCCCACGAGAGCAAGGGCTAGCGATTGTGAGGCTTTTCTGTCGTGGTTTAACCCCAGTCAGCAGCCAAGCACCACACAGATGCTCCCTCACTCCCCCCCCTGCCCCCGCTCCCAGTGGGATGGGGAGGAGAATCAGGAAAGAAGGCAGAACTCATGGGTTGAGATAAGAACAGTTTAATAACTAAAGTAAAATATAATACTAACAATAGTAATAATGAAATATAATAATAATAATAATAATAATAATAATAATAGTAATGAAAAGGAATATAAAAAAAATAAAAGAAGAGGGAAAAAAAGGAAAAAAAAAACCCCAGTGATGCACAATGCCATTGCTCACCACCCACTGACCGATGCCAGAGCCACGATCCGCCCCTCCCGGCCAACTCCCCCCTGCTTATATACTGGGCATGACGTTCCATGGTATGGAATATCCCTTTGGCTAGTTCAGGTCAGCTGCCCCAGCTCTGCTCCCTCTCAGCTTCTTGCACACCTGCTTGCTGGCAGAGCATGGGAAACTGAAAAGTCCTTGGCTTAAGATAAGCGCTACTTAGCAACAACTAAAACCTCAGTGTTATCAACATCATTCTCCCACTAAATCCAAAACACAGCACTGTACCAGCTACTAAGAAGAAAGTTAACTCTGTCCCAGCTGAAACCAGGACACTTTCCCCAGCTGCTTATAGAATATTTTGTCTGCCTCTTCATCCTGGTTGGGTGGCCTATAACAGCCTCTCACCATGATATCTGCCTTGTTGGCCTTCACCCTGATTCTTACCCATAAACACTCAACCCTGTTGTCACCATCATTAAGCTCTAGACAATGAAAACGCTCCCTAACATACAGGGCTACCCCACTGTCTCTCCTTCCTTGCCTGTCCCTTTTGAAAAGTTTATAGCTATCCATTGCAGCCCTCCAGTTGTGCGAGTCATCCCACCATGTTTCCGTGATGGCAACTATGTCATAGTTTTCTTGCTGCACAATGGCTTCCAGCTCCTCCTGTTTGTTGCTTATGCTGTGTGCATTGGTGTACAGGTATGGACAGTGTAGGCTTTACTAGGAGGCTGGACACATGCCTCTGAGCCTCCCACTGCTTCTGGGACTGCTTCAGTCTAGCCAGTAAGAAGTGCAACACTGTCAGCATCACAGTCACTGGGTAAAAAAATACTTAGTCTTTGCAGAAGTCATGACAACTCTGTTCTCTTGACTATCTCTCACCATAATAATAGAGTTCTGGTTCACAGAATCACAGAACCACAGAATGGTTGAGATCGGAAGGGACCTCGGAGATCATCTTGTCCAACCTCCCTGCTCAAGCAGGGCCATGTAGAGCAGGTTGCACAGGACCGTGTCCAAATGGCTTTTGAATATGGAGACTCCACAATCTCCCTGAGCAACGTGTGCTGGGCCTCAATCACCTTCACATAAGGTGGTGTTCAGCCTGCAGCTCCTGTGTTTCAGTTTGTGCCCATTGACTCTGGTTCTGTCACTGGGCACCACTAAAAAGAGCCTGGCTCTGTTTTCTTTACATCCTCCCTTCAGATATTTATATACATTGATGAGATCCCCCCAAGCCGTCTCTTCTCTAGGCTAAACAGTCCCAGATCTCTCAGTCTTTCCTCATAGGAGAGATGCTGCAGTTCCTTAATCATCCTCGTGGCCCTTCATTGGACTCTCTCCAGTATGTCCATGTCTCTCTTATACTGAGGAGCCCAGAACCGGACACAGTATTCCAGGGGTGGCCCTACTGGTGCTGAGTAGAGGGGAAGGATCACCTCCCTCAACCTGTTGGTAACACTCCTCCTAATGCAGCCCAGGATACCATTAGCCTTTGCCACAATGGCACGTTGTTGGCTCATGGTCAACTTGGTGTTCATCAGGATCCTAGGTCCTTTTCTGCTTTCCAGCTCGTCGGCCCCCAGCATGTACTTATGCCTGGGGTTGTTCCTCCCCAGGTGCAGGACTTTGCACTTCCCCTTGCTGAACTTCAGGAGGCTCCTGTCAGCCCATTTCTCCAGCCTGTCAAGGTCCCTCTGGATGGCAACACAACCCTCTGGTGTATCAGCCACTCCTACCGGTTTTGTATCATCATCAGCAAACTTGCTGAGGGTACACTCTATCCCATCATCCAGATCATATTGAACAGGATTGTACACAGTATTAACCCCTGGGATACACTGCTAGCTACTGGCCTCCAACAAGACTTCGTAGCACGAATCTCCACCCTCTAGACATAGCTGTACAGACAGTTTTAAATCCATCTGACTATCTGCTCATCCAGCCCATCAGCTTCTCTGTGAAGATATTACGGGAGACAGCCTTACTGAAGTCCAGGTAGACAATATCAACTGCTCTCCCCTCATCTACCAAGCCAGTCATTTCATCATAGAAGGATATCATGTTGGTCAAGCATGACCTCCCCTTTGTGAATCCATGCTTGGTTTTGCCTATGCGCTCTCCCTTTGGTCCCGCCACTCTTGCAGTCCTCCCTGCACTGTTATGACAGGGAATTTTAATAATTCCTTTATTCTAAAAATGCTTATGGCCAGTAGCTCAGGCATTTTCCTAAGAAGAGACATGTTGTAGCCTGAAGAGAATCAAAGAATTAGTAAATAAGTTTGATAATTACTTCTAACATTGCTGTAATTAGACAGATTTTAAGATATTAATAAACAATTAGAAAGGCTTCCATCCATCCATACTTCCATCCATATATAGAAATACTATATATTATGTTTAATTCAATATGCTCTTTTTACATGTAATTTTTTGCTAATGCTATGTAAGTTGAATTTCCAGGAACCCTGAGAAATCTGGGAACCCTGAAGGAAGAATGTGTACAAAGCTATCTTGAACCACATGTGGAAAACTATGCAGGTCATTTGAAGTAATCTTTCAACTTTTCATTTAATGGTGTGCATTGGGCATCAGCTGAAACCCCCTGTTTCCAAATAAAACTGAATGTTCTGATAAAAATGATTACTTTCGGAGTGATGTTTGAAGTACTTGCAGTCACTTTGCCTGTTCAACCTATTCCATCTCCAAGCTAAACCCTCCATTACAATATTCAGAATGAGTTAATGTGGTGGTTTATATTACTTTCAGAAAGGACAGCACGATATTTTTAGGACTGTGAATTGAGATTATGGGACGCCAGTCTTTCAGATTTCATTTAGACAGACTGTGCTATCTTCCATATAATTGTTGTTTTAGAACCTAAAATTCTTTTGTCATAGGATCTGCTGTCATTTCCCCACCGACGAGATCTCAGTATGAATGATGGTATGACATGCAGTATAATATATTATTAGAATTAACATATTATTAGTGTTGTGTACTGTGAGGTATAATGAATGTGTGCAAATTTGTTCAGGTCAGTGTCAGACCACATGCACATGATACTAGTGATTCCTGCTTCAGGTAACTCTCACCTATAAACTCTGCTAGGTTGACTCCAGGGTTTACAGTTGTTTTGCATAAAACAGTGATGACTTGAGGGTGGGTACAAAACAAAAAGAAGATACTGTGTTATTTATCATCAGCAACAGTGGCATAGTCTATATGCTTCTTGATGAGCGAACCAAGAATCTGTAATGTTTTGCTGGAGAAAAATGTGAACTTTATGTAGGCTGAACAGGATTATCTTCTTAATGACAGAAATTTGCATTACTTTTAATAGGATTTATTTTTAGTGGTTTGTAGCAGAGAATGAAAGAAACATCCCAGCTCATTCAACAAGATGTTCCCTAAATGAGTTCACAGGGTTATATGTAATACGGGTATTGTATAGGCACTACTGTGAAACAAGGCTAAATTCAATGGCACAACCAAGAAGAATCACGGAGGAATTGTTTTAGTCCTTTTGAACATAAGCAACCATTTTGTTTGTGAAAAGAAATCTTCATATAATTTTTGCCTGAGACAAGACAAGGAGAAACACAGACTATTAAACGTGTTCTCTTGTGAGGAGCACAGTGCAACATCTATGGTGGGTGTGGAGAGGAACGGTTCTGCCCCAAAGGTAGAGTCAGACTGCCAGCCTCCTGCTGCTCCTATTTCCTTCTCCACAGAGACAAAAAATGGGATTGGGGAACACAAGTTAATACACAAAAATTTTGCTCTAACTGATTAAATTTATGACACCTAAGACTTGCCCTTTGAATACCAGATAAGATTATCTGGAATACCAGATACAGAGCTCTCTGGGTAAGCGGTCTGGTGGAAATGCACATGATCAGGAGACATCTTGGCACAAGAGCCACGCACCACTGCCTGGCTTCTCAGAAGCTGCTCTGTTAACCTACACAGTGAAGGTGAGGTGGTGATGCAAAAAGCCCCCACTATCAACATACAAAGCGCAATATAGAAAATGTGCAACTTAATAGTAACAGTTTTTCAGATGTCATTTCATGCTTGCTATGTACCCACACATAGGCTGAAGTCTTTGCATAACTTAGGCCAACGTCTTTAAGTTGTGTCAAAAAGCAGATGCTACTTATGAGCTTCGCACTGGGGATGTGTAGGCTGCATAGTAAAACAGCTAACCAGATAGCCTTAACTACAAAACCTTGCTAATTTGTGAACTATCATCCCCTTTTACCCTTTTCTTATGTTTTATATGCTTTATGCTTTTGCATTTGTAAAGATAAAGGAGATCAAGCCCAACATTTAACACAGTATCATATGGTGTAATGTTATTACTAGCTAAAATAAATTGAAATTATGTCATTGAAGAAACTATACCAGAGAACTAAAGCTATCTGAGGGCATTTTGGTATAAGCTCCTCCAGTTGTATCTATAATCTGACCACAAAATACTGCAAATATTGAACCATGTTAATTTGAACAGAAATATGATCTGCATTACACTTACTTTTCAACAATTGAATAACTGACAAGTATTCATTTTGAATGGATACATTTAATTGAAAGAGACATCAGTATGAAATATAAGCCTTTAAGAGGAACTAACTCTATGGCTTAAGTTACTGTAAGATGTGACTGGCAGCTGATTGACTCTGAATTCCCCAGAGGAAGTTTTATTTCTGAAGCAATCTTAACAACTGTATGATTGAAGTGTAGCAATAATCAAGAACGATGTTTTCGTAGATTATCTCCTGTTGTTTGATAACCAGGCAAAGTGTCAAATGATTTCATGCCTTAATAAGGAGCTACTGAAGAAGTATAGGACTATTAAGAAATATTCAGAGATGTTACATAAATACTCTGTAGTGCCTGACTATCCTGTAGTCAGTTTTATTCACTGTAAAAAATGCTTAAGGGGATAGTCTTGAGTTACTTTCATAAAAGGTAACAGAAAATACTATGGGAGGGCAGGCTACTGACCAGAGCTAAACTGTCAGATGTTTGGGATATGGCCCAGAATGTCGTAGACTGTGATGGCACCAGCTATTTTGCACAAAGAAACAAATTTTTCGAAGTTGCAGAAAGAAATAATATCGACACTTCTTTTTCTTATCAAATGATAAGAAAGGATACAACTTGTAGACTGCAAGCGGGAAAATTATTGCTTGGGTTAGTGAAAATGCCCCTTGCTTAGTTAAAACAGAAGTCCTGTTGATAAACAAGGCCCTTTAGCACCATCTTTTAATTTATCAAGAGAGAATGGGGCGAAACTATGAACAAGAATAAGAACACTGTTATAGGAATGTGGATGACTTGCCTGATTGAACTCTGACAAACTAATCAGTGCAACTCTGCAAATGAGCTGAAAAACTCCACCTTTGCATCAGTTCCAGCTAGTAAGATAAAAAACCTACTTTTTTTGCATGTAGTATTTACCTCAATAATAACTTGTTTAAGTGCTTCTCAAAAGAGTACATATCTGAGTTAAGAATGCTCTGAATGACTAAAATGCATGATCTGTACTTGTATTTCACTAAACAAAAAGCCCAGCAGTTATGCCAGTTGAATTATATCAGTCAAATTAGACTATTGAAGAGGGAGAAATTCATTACACCAAGAAACTATGCTCCTGTACAGTAGATATTATTGTAAAGAAGCCTGAGTGGACTAAAGCCATGAATCACTCCTACTTCATGGTGAAGAGCATGAACAGCCTCTTAGAATGAGTAAGACTCTTTGAGTTGGCCTGAAAGCTAAAAATATTACCTGTATCTCAACCTTTAGATAGAGTGCCAAAAGAGCTCAGAGTACTGACTGATTTCCAAGGAAAGGGGATTTTCTTTAAAATTATCAACAGAATGTTGTAGGCTTTTATGTATGATAGTCTTGCATATATAAATGAAAAAATGTTGCTGCGAGGATTATCAGCTGTTAGTTGGCAGAGGTGGAGGCTCTCTCCCTGTGGTAGTGAAGTGTTATAAAGCAATAAAACCAGCCTCATCACATGGGACAGAGCACATGCCACCATGTATGGTACTAATGTTGGGGTTGAACCCCACTTAGTACCTTACCTTAGTACCTTAGTACCTTAGTAGATAAGGTCATTTTGAACTGATCTGGTACCTTTTGAGGAATAAATATCTTTTACGCTTTCCTAATATACTCACAACAGCATAGGCAATCCTGTAATTCCACTGGCACAGAAGCTTAACTGGCATGAAGTAAGGACCTGCATCAGAAAATATGATTCCATTTTAGTAGCAAAATCCTTTTCGTGGAGTCAGCAGAAACAAAGATGAAAGTTTGAGTTTGCAACAGAATTGTGATAAGACTGAGCTGAGTCATTACCTCTTGAAAATATTAATGTCGAGCTCTAACTCAGTCTTCAGTTCATTTTAATTTCTTGTGTCCTTCAAGAGCTATTTTAGCTAATGCAGTTCTCTGCTGTGTGCTTTACCTAAAACAGAGATCCCAAGAATGGTGAGAAAGAGACGTAAGTGATCAGCCAAATGACCTGAATGGTGGGGTTTAGAACTGCTGCTCCTCTTGGATGCCAGTCGTACTCACACCGTCTCCCCATTACCGCTGATGCATGTGTACCCACAGTACAGCACACCTGCATCAGGAATCTTCTCTAAATCACAGGTTTTGCCTTTGTGGATGGGTGAGGAAATAATATTTCAGTTTGACAGGACTTCTCATCCTTGAGCTTCTGCTCCAGATCATGTTTGTTACTCCTTGAAAATTTTTTCCCCGGTTGAAATGCAGGCAGCCATGTAAGACTGTATCAACGACAGAGCCACTGACAGTAACACAAAATACGCTCAGTACAACCTCTGTGGGCTGGATTGTTTTATACGAGGCTGAACAGGGCACTTAAGCACTCTGTCCTTGGGCAGGATCGAGCAGCAGTGTAAATCCTGTATCATCAAGTGGCAGTAGCGCTGTCTTATAACACAGAATAGGAGAAGCAACAGTGAAACCTGGGAGCTCCTTCAGTTTTAACTGCAGAAGCAAGTTGGGATTGGATATAGCACAAAAAGAAGAATCTAAAAGAAAGGTATGATAAGGTCTAATGCCATTTAGCATGACAGTGGCATAAAAAATGTAGGATAGAAGACATCTGTGATGTCTCTTTGTGTGTATATTACTAAATATACCTCTCAAAAGCTTGCCAGTAAACAGATATTCACGTTTTCCAGAGTTGTTAGGATGCCTGTAAAAAAATTACCTGTTTCTTCTTATCTGTGGAAATGGTTCATTTTTAATGGTAATATTTTAAATAATGAATCACTTTCAGAGCTGGGAATAAGCAAAGGCATTTTCCATTTGGTTATTTATTCTCTTTATTTGCAGAGGCCATGTAGGAATTCAAATTAAATTAATATCTAAAGTGGCTGTCTTTTAAGATAGAAAAATGTAAACAACACATATAAAATCATTCTCCTTATGGCTTAAGAAGACATATTCCATATTAGAATAATACTAATTCTATATTTCTGCACCTATCTTAATTTTTCCCTTCAGATGTTAGCCTGAGAAAAAATTATACTTGTTTTCCCAGTATGATTTGAAATTAAATATTAAGTAGTTGATTTATCCGGAAATTTAAGGTGTTGTTTCCAAACAGTCTCCTTTTACTTGAAACAAATTTATTGCAGGAACAGAAAAATGCATATTAGTCATCAAAAGCTGTTTATAGATGAGTTTAAAGTGCTATCAACTAAATGATTCTCATCATGTAGACTAAATTCCAGACCAATAATGCAGAGGAGAATTAGTGGAGGATGGATTAAATAGCCAGAGGTAACTGAAAATGAGGAAAAGTAATAATTTGCATTTGGCTTACAATATAAATCCAATAAAAAGGTTTATATTTTCTAACTTGGTGTGATCCAAAGCTTACTTTTGATACTGAGGCCAAAATTTATAAAATGACTGCTTATTTTAGATATGTATTTCATAGGAGCCAAGTCAGATCCTGAATAGGTCAGGTTTTTAAACTTGGAAATAATCCTGACTTCAGTTGTTACTGTATCAGTGCAGCCTCCTAGTGTGAAGAGGGAAAGCTGATTTTGTTGCGGTTTTTTTAATGGGTGAGACAGGAAAGCTATGTCTGAGATGAGGGTGGATGTCCTCTGCACTGGAACTCAAGGTCCCTCCCCCTCAATCCTTCACCTCGAGGGATCTGCTAGGCTGCTCAGCAGTTTCCTTCCAGCCTCCGCATTCAGATTTCTACCCCTTTGGCACAGATAGCCAACAGTCCTTTTCTGAGACTTAATACCCACTGATGTTCTTCTAAAGGTGGAACAAGTCTCATGGTTTTCTTTTAGACCAGCCGCTGTCTTCTGTAAAACCAGTCTAACAGTTACCATGCCTGCTCAGGAAGAAGTTTTAAGCAATTTAAAAACACGACAGTGTTTTAGGCTCTTTTCAGCCTCAGTGACACTAGTCCCTACATTGACCAAAGGCAAAGCTGGAGAAAACTCCTCATTCTTCTTGCTCTTTATCAATTTCACACTCAGCCGGGACTGGATGGGAAGCAACACACTCTCCCCGCCTCGCCCACCTCTGACAGCCACTGCCAAGACCAGGAATCAGAACCAGGATTCCTCCCACTGCAGTTGTAATACTGTGTTTAGTACTGAAATAAACTCTGCTGCCACTCTGTGTTAAGCTTGACCTAAATCTACCTAATGGAGTGGGCCTGAGAAGGACATGGACAGTTAAGTTTGTGAGTCTTGACTGGGTAAGGGTATGAGATAAACAGTAAATTTTTCAGTCCGGGCAGCATGGTTGAAGTTTGAATATTGTGCATGGGTATGCATAATATTAGCATCAGTGATTTTTTTTTGTCATCATCAGAAACACGAAAATGTAGGTGTTGATAGATTTACTGTTGCCTAAGGAGCCAGGCATAGCTTTGAGGGCTGCACCATTGAGATGAAGTACTTCAGTTCCACTGAAGTCCCATGTCAGGTGCCCATGTGCTTTGTGAGTCTGTGCACTAGCACCTTCCCAAGTCACATAGGACGCCTGTGCAAGTTTTGTGGGTGTGGGTTCAGCAGGGAGTTGAACCTAGCTCTATGCCCTAGACTAACACTCCCTAAAATGCACATCCCTCTGCTTTAATTCTGCGTTCAGCAGTTGCTTATTAAAACATCAGGATTCCCAGATTTTGGCTACTGTCTTTTGCACTGAGCAAAAAGCTACATTACCTGTACAGTACTGCTGTAAATTTATAGCTTGCAGAGCTCGTCAAAATCCTTTGGGATAAAAGGTCCTCTGTAAATGCAGGTATTTTATTAGTACACAAGGGAAAATATATTGAAGTACTAAGTAAATATCTGCAGGGTGCTAAGCAAAGGTTAACTATCACTGCCAGTCAAACTAGGACAGTGACAAATGGCCTGAAAGAGATACTCTAAGGGCAACAGCAGATGCTTTAAAGCTGGATGAAGCATTGAAAACAGACACTTGAACCCTTTTGTTTTATAGGGTCTTTCTTATGTATGGGAGTGAAGCCACCAAGGGGATGATATCCTTGTTCCTCCCTCAGAATACTCACGGCAAAAGAGCATCAACAATTTACAACAAAATAGTTTGTACTAATGGCAGGGGAAGAGGAGCTGAAGGCCTATACACAAAAGAGAACCCATTAAAGATTTTTGGGATTATGGGAATGTTTGCCAGCAGAGGTAAAGCTGAGAACTGGGAGAGTTTTGCAGACTGTAAATTATAAATTGTCCTTTGTGGTTTTGACATCTAATGTCTCTATTCAAAAATGTATTGGCTGTAAGTAAATTAGATAAGGATACAGCATCTAGTATTGTGACAATGTTTTCTTGTGGAGGCCAAACCTCTTTCATCAACTAAAGGCTTTGCCAGAATTGCTATTATATTTAATGAACCAGAAAATAATATACGGCCAGGCTAACATTCTTCCAAAAACTTCTATTACAGGCCACAGCTAGGGGAAAGGACACTATATTAGTGACATGTGGCAGGAGGTCAATTACTGTGCAAAATCATTTCACCAGGTAATATTTAGTGCTCAAAACTTCACCTGGCTTGCACTGATTGGAAGGCAGCCTGCATGTGAAATGCCCCGGAAAATGCAGGGTTGTTTGCAGTGGGTTACTGCATCGCAAATGTTATCTTTTGCATTTTTGCCATTTCCAAGCTAACAAACGGTGATGGCTTTGCCCTTTTTAGTTATAATAACATGTTGTCCAAACCTCAACAACGCCCTCCCTAGGGACTAAGTTATTTTAATTGAGAAATTTAATTAAGATTTTCCCCCATCCTCATTTTTGCAAGCTGGTGCACTTCTAGACTTAGTGCTGAAATATTATGGAAAAATACAGTTTCCCCAGGAATGGTGGCTTGACTAGACATGTGAAATATTAAATGTTTTAAGACATTTTGTTCTAATGAGATTAGAAAACAATTCTGCTGATACAAATGATTAAAATAGGGTATGATAAACATACAGTTCGGATAAGCACCAAGACTCTAAGATGATTATCTAATCCGACCTTCTGTTTCTTTTGTTCACCTGGCACTGCATAGCAGTGATAGCAATGAGGGGCCGAGTCATGGGATCCTTTCTTTAATTTAGACTGTCCGTACAAGCTTTTGCTACTGCAGAACCACTCACTCCAACAGGGCCCCAGCATTAAGACCCTACATTCCTAACCCTCCCTGTAAACACACCAACCCACCAAGGGATTTTGGTAGAGCTGCTATTTCATCAGCCCTTCTGCTGACCTATACCAGGCTGATCTTTCAGCTAAATAAATTCTTTTTTCTGCAGATGGGATTAAGCAATAGCCTCAAATAAAACAGTTCCTCTAGCCTTTCAGGCTTAATAGTCTTTTCACAAATTTCTTTTAAGTGCTGCTGTGGGCTTCTCTAAATCTTGATCAATTTTTCAGCACTTACCTGGCCAGAAATTGGTCACAGTATTCTGGTGGCAGTCACATCCATACCAAATGTGCAAGTGAGATGGTCTCATTACTCCTCTTCCACATGGCTTTGTTTAAATACTGAAGGATTTCATTTGGCCCCTTCAGCCACACTTGTGCACTGGGAACTGGTGTCTGGCTGATTACCAGGACAGTAAGTCATCATCAGAGTGATTGCTCATTAGTACAGATCTCCTGATCTTTAAGTATGAGCCAATAAACTGAACAGAAATGCATATTGTTTGCTTGTGCCTGCTCAAAAACACAATCCAAATTCTATCAGTGACCTGTCAGCCTCATTGTTTACTGCTCCCTCAATTCCTGTAAACTTTCTCAATCATGATTTTTTTTCTTCCAGGTCACTGATAAAAAAATGAAACCATCTGAGGCCAATAACAAATCCTTGATGGCTGCAGTAAAAATTTTTCTATTTGATGAGGATTCAGAGTCTACAGTTACACAGTCAGTTACTTAGATCTCAATAGCTTTAATCAGTTATTTTTGTATCCTGTTTCTTAAGCAGAAAGTTGTACAAGTCTAGGTCAAATGATGTACCAAAGTGTAAGTATGTTACATCTCCAATATTACTTTTAACATTTGTAATTTAGTCAGAAGTATTAAGTATAGGTCAAATAAAACTTTCCTTCATTGGGATTAATCATTCATTAACCCTATCACAAATCCCATCATTGGGACTAATTATTGTCTAGGTTTTTCTAGCTGTTCCTTTATCTATCCTGATATTGATACCAGGCTAATCAGTTTGTAACTTGAGTAAACCCTTAGAAGTATTCCCCCAGCATAAACTCTTTTTGCAGACAGTGGTCCAAGATTATCAGCAATGATTCTGGAGTTCATCAGGTAGGCTATAACCTAGGACACACCTCTTAGCAAAGAGCTATAATCACTAGGCTGTAAAGCCAAATTCCTCCATGCTTGCTTTCCTTTCGGTTTCATCAGTCTCACAGTGCTGTTTAAACAATTACTCCACTTAAACAGATTATTCCATAGTCTCATCTTGGGGCATGTGATGAAGGAATTGAAAGTTTGAATTCACTCAAACTGAGAAGGGATTGAATTATCAGATCTCTAATCATCCCCAGAGCCCTGTTTTAAAAGAATCAGCCTTCCTCAGGAGAGGATTTTGTGCTCTGGATCTTGACAGGACAGGACAGCATCCTGGGACAGGAGGTCAGAAGAGTGTTTCTGTGCCCATTGTCACTCACCAGCAAGCTCTTACTTACTTTGCTCAGTTTGTAGGCTTTCTTAGTTGCCCTCTGGGCAGGCATCTTCTTCCCGTTAATTTGATATACTGTCTAAGGATATGTTGCCACTCCTCTGAAGCAACAAGTATGAAATAGTTGCCTTATCTTTAGGCATTCCAGTGCCTAAATTACGGTCATCTCGATAGTCATTTTGGTTGTCTACTTGATATTACTGAAGTCAAGTGTAAAAAGTCATTCACTTTGCTGGCAGTGTGCCTAGATGATAGTCCACATCCTCAACTGTATATTGATTTCACTAATATCAGAGGACCTACGACAAATAAGGACTTGCTCTTAGCCTATATTGGGTAAATATTCAAATAATTGTTCTTTTTTTTCTAAATAATGCCATTCTACTTCTAAAGAAAAGCTGTAAATTGTTCTAAATTGAGTTGAGATATTATTAATCTTTCATATCATGTATCACTAAAGTGTTGCATGCCCATATTTCCTAGTAAAATGAAAGTATAATTTAATAACTATACTTAAAATTGTACTTAATTTTGGTATGTTGGGGATCTCAAGATTAAATTCAGTGGGGCCAATTCAATTAGGTATACTGTAGACCTCGGTGAAGATGCCAGCTTCTGGAGGACATAGTTATTAATCACTATCAGCCACATCATGTCCTCTGAGTTAGCTAAATACATACACAGAGCTGGACTTAAACTGATATCCTTGAGGACAAGGCCTTCCGCTCCTTTAATGATTAGACAATGATAACAATGCTATCAGTGAGAAAGCTTGACTTAAGACAAATTTGACTATCCAAACCTAGAAAGGAACACTTTAAAGATTTTGTATCTGAACGTATTTAAACTAGAAAAAATCCTGAAGATCTCAAGTAAAAAAGGTGGCATCCACCAAAATGTGGCTGGATGATAGACATTATTGTATAAACAATGGTAAGAAACAAAGTAAGTCCTGCAGTGATTTCTGATCACTGGTTTCTACTTTGGCAACCTTATCTGGAAGGACACTCAGAAATAAGAAGTTTAAACTTTTTTCAGTGTATCTGTACACCGAATATAAAATGCTGTGCATAGTGAGTATGGGAGGTGAAGAGCTCTCCACCTTGGAAAGAGAAGAGCTCCCATCTAGAGTTTTAAGATTAATTATTAATGAAAGAGTAAAATAAGTAAACTTTTGAATGCTGTATAGGAAATCTAGATTTTCTAATAAAACATTGACACAAAACCAAACACCTCAGATCTCTCTGATCTATTTCTATTTTAGGACAGGAATAAAGAGACCAATCTGCTTTATAACTTATCTTCCAAAAGCAGCCCTAATCCAGCCCATGGTCCTAAATCCAGATCCTATCTCGTACCTAGCCAGGACATGTGCTCCACAAACTTTGTATTCCAACTTTATTCCAACTTGTCTTCTGTGAAGAGGAAAAAGTAGTTGAATTCCAGCTTCTGTGTCATAAATTTTACAAGATAAAGTATTGGGGAAATTCAGTTTGTTAAGGGAAAAGCAGCTTTTAAGAGTCTTTTTGCTACATGCATATGCAGATCAGCTAAGCTGACCGATGCTATCCATTTGGATCTGAAGTGAAATTAAAACATGTTATTAAACTTGCTCATCTGCACTACGGATGAAACCTGCTAATTATTATTAGCTCCATTATATACTGCAGTGTTGGCATCAGTATTGCATAACTAGCCTCACAGGCTAAAATGTATAATCATTTCTCTTCACTACTTGCACAGCAGTCAACTGCCTAAGACACTTACATGAATTTAAATCTTCTAGTGTCAAGCTAGTTTTTATTCCTCAAGCAATGGAGAGAGGACAGTAGAATTTCTGTGTTATTATTTACTTTGGATATCCTTTGCCATATATGTATCAGTCCTGCAAACATTTATGTACATAATTAATTGTTTGCAGCTAAACAATTGTTTATGTCACTGAGGCTAAGACTACTAATGCTCTTACTTGATATTTTTACATTTTTAGTACTCTAAATTCAGTTTATGAAATCTCTTCAGAATTTCCCATTATTTCTAGAAGCTTACTTTGCTGCGTGCTTATTATTAGCAGGATAGAAAAAAAAAACGTTATGCAACTTTTCTTCCTTTCTTCATGATACATTTTGGCTTCATTCAGTGCCCCCCAAAACCATGGGGAAGCTCTCACTGGCTTAGATAGATACTAGATCAAGCCCTGAGTGAATCATTCAGAAGTTCTCTTTCTATGATCAGACATTCATTCACCAGGGGACCACTGCTTCCCTTTTCTTGCCATTTCTGTTTGTTGCAATCCATTCCCCTTAGTCTACTGGTATTCAAATAACCTTTCTTTCAACTACAGTAACACAAGTCATTTACTCCCAAGTCATTATTTCAGTTCTTTTCAAACATTGGCAGCTACTATCCTAGTAATATTGAATTGCGCTACGAATTCCTCTCAGGAGGAAGAGCCCCAGGCACCAGTACAGGCTGGGGGCTGAGTGGCTGGAAAGCTGCTTTGCAGAAAAGGCCCTTGGGATTCTGGTGGACCCCAAATCGAACATGGGCCAGCAATAAGCCTCTGTGGCGAAGGCGGCCAACAGCATCCGGGGCTGCTCTAGGAGGAGCATTGCCAGCAGGTTGAGGGAAGTGATCCTTCCCTTTTGCTCAGCGCTGGTGAGATACATCTGGAGTGCTGGGTCCAGCGCTGGTCTCCCCAGTACAAAAGAGACATCAACATACTGGAGAGAGTCCAACGAAGGGCCACAAAGATAATTAAGGGCTTGGGTCACCTGGCATACGGGGAGAGGCTGAGAGAGCTGGGACTGCTTAGCTGGAACTGCTTAAGGAGGGATCTTATCAGTGTGTATAAATGCCTGATTGGGGGCGTAAAGAAGACGGCGTCAGACTCTTCTCAGTGACAGGATGAGGCAATGGGCACAAACTGAAGAAGAGGAAATACCACTTAAAAATAAGAAAAAAACTTCTTTATTGTGAGTATGGTCAAACACTGGAACAGGTTGCCCAAACAGATTGTGGACCCTCTGTCCTTGGAAGCACTCAAAACCTGACTGGATGTGGCCCTGAACAACCTCCTCTAGCTGATCCTCCTTTGAGCAGGTGTTTGGACTAGATGATCTCCAGTGGTCCCTTCTAACCTCAGCTTTTCCAGCATTCACTTTAACAGAAAAATACTGGGTGGAGAAGGTATTGGAATGTGGTTCTTTTACATCCTTTAATCCAATTCTGTGCATGCGTATTACTGAGAATAATACCTGCTATCAGAAATATCAACCATAATGAGTTGTTACTGGTTAAAGGTTGTATTTGCAAGATTAAGTCCTTCGTAAATTCAAGAAATTCACTTCTAACAAGCCCATGCTTTCAATTAAGGGTTGTGGGCTGTTCTTTAACAGAGCTTAGTACAGGATTGCATTCTATATACACTTCACTGGTTAGACAGGTTTGATGGAAGGAGGGAATCAATAATTTAAGTTCTTTTAAAAATATGCATAAGTACATCATAGAGAATATAAAAACTTCAGGGGAAAGGTGATATTATTATTTAATGCCTTGTTGATGAGGTTTATTTTGGTAAGATCTTGACAGCACAAGGTAACATATCATCTTTGCGTTGACACAAACACTATCAAAATGTGAAAGGATGCATAGCAGAAAAAGATCTGCATCTAAAATAGATTTTTGAGAGAGCAAATTATTTTTTTCCTTCCCAATAGCTTGTTGATTTTTCTTTGTTAGAATGCTGCCAACACCTTTAAGCAAAATTAAAAAGCATTTTTGTTATTGTATGTCATTCTTTCCAGGTCTGTTTAAAATTCTCAATTTCTTTCCGCCTTCCATTCAACGCTGAAAAATATTTGCTGGTATTTGTGATGGGGATGAATGTCTTTATATTTCCATTGCCTTTGCAGTATAGCTGCTTTCATTACTCATTGCACTGTGCTCACTATGCTATTCATTTTTACATTGGAGACCAAGGCCTTTTCTATTTTTCTCTTTTATGCCCTTTGTTTGGTTTGTGATGAGAGTGATTCGGAAAGCTCCAGAGGGCAGTGTTGTGCTGAAAGCTTCAGTTCTCTGGGCTCTGCCTGGATACTTTTTGGGTACCAGGAGGCTGAATGTTATTTACTCACATGCAGACTTGCTTAAATGGCTTACGTCTTAATTCCACAATGGCCTTGGATATACACATTTTATGACTGGGGTCCTTGCAACAAACAAATTAACTGTGCTTGTGCACATAATATGATCTTCAAGGTTTTTCAAATGCTGAGTTAGATGGAATCAATTAAAAAAAAATTTTAAAATCTCAATCATCTTAAATAATGCTGTGCCAGATTCACCAAGCAGACTCAATGGGTTGGAATATTAATTTCCCTGCTTGTGTCACATGGGGAAAAAGGAGGAAAGAAATCTTCCCTACAAGGGCCCAAGGCAATGCTGTTTCCCTTCTCCCTCAGGAGTTCTGCAAACGAGCAGCAGTTTTCAGTTCCAATTAAGGCCTCGCAGGAGCACACTGAGAGAGGCTGCAGGGGAAGCATCAAATCACACACCTCCATCAAGTATGGCTTCCCATACCTTCCCTCTGCCTTGTCCTTGTGTGCACCAGAATTGCTAGCTGGCCTGGAAAAAACAGGATCAACAGGTCCAATTGCCACTGACCCCCATACTCCTTGAGAACTTTCTGGCTGCATTTATCTCATTTTTTAAGCATGTTTCACATTTCCCCCTAAACCAAAGACACCTTGGCTGTGTCTAAACTGACCTCCCAATGCACAGAATGGCTACTAATGAATGGTTACATTCCAGCAGGCTTTCAAACCACCATACTCTCCCACCGAGACCCACGCGTCTACCTGCCCGTGCATTTCTTCTGCTCCTTGCCCCAAGACCCCTGTGTCTCTTGTAGTCTGTCCACATCACCTCTGTTCCCCAAGCATCCACACTGCTCTCAGGTACTCTGCCTCCTGACACTATAATTTCTGTCATCTGTATGTCCTCTTCTTTCACACTGAAATCCAATGTCCATCTCCTTCCTCCCACTGCAGTTCCTCCCTTTGCCCACCCTGCAGTGCCCACAGTTTATTCTTTCCTTGGTCCTCAGAGACAACTCTTGCTGCTCAGTGTGCTGCTTGGGTTAGAGGCGTGAGCAATGACAACAAAGGTATGAGTATCCTAACTGGTCAACCAGTTGGCTAAGGACATGCCCGTGCCACCACAGCTTCTGAGTATAGGAGCACTTGCTCACCCCCTCAGACTGTAGAAATCACCTTGTGAGCTGTGAGTGGCTTACAGCCATAGCTTGAACTGTTTGGATGCAAGCCTGCATTCAGGAAGAGGCTTTCAAGAGCTGGCATGCCACCTTTTTTAAACATGCCCTTCAAGCAGTAGCAATGGGACAGACATAACCATAGCATGGCCCGAACCTACCAGAGGTATCCCAGAATACCAGTCCATTTGGATTCTTTGCTAGATGATAAATGTAGGAAGGTACTATGGGATGGTCATTGAGAGCTGAAGCAAGGACCTATGATGGACAGAACAAGGGCCATGGAGCATTTTGCACTTTATGTTGCTCTTGAGCCTCCATACCACTGAACAATAAAGATAGACTAAAGACCAGATGCTGCAAATGTTTATAGATTTAAGCAGTCCTGACAGGGTAAACCTAAGTTTTCACCTGGGAATGAACTCTGCCCTCCCACAATGAGGTACTTGGAAGCAAGCACAGGGGCATCAAACAGAGCTAGCTGAGGACATGAAATAGTATTTACTGAATTTTTGTTGAATAGGGACAAATATGGTTGAGTTCTGCAGTTGTTGCCCTCCAAGAACACAATGTCTTGTGTAGCAACTGGAAAAGGAGAAAGGAAAAAACTGACAGAGTGGGGCAGTACTTGTGCAGAGGAAGTGATGATAGGACAATTGCCATAGAAATACCCAATACCTATAACTCTGGTAGCAAAACATTACAAGTCTGCATCTACATTCTTCACCTGAGTGCCGGCAGAAGTCTGTGCCCTATGGAACTACTAAATTCCATATGGATTTTGAGGATCTACTAGAAGGCAGGGTCACTTGCACCCACACTGGTGACATGGGTGTCCCACGGGTATCCACAAGACCCTCATTGGCAGGAACAGCTATTGACAGGCTGTTCAGAAGTGCCCACAAGTGAAGCAGGTTTTCAACATGCTCATGAGACTGAGAAATACATCACTCTCTAAACTGCTCATACAGCAGAAGGAGGCTTTGCTATTAGCTCTCTTGATAAACATATCCCTAGATTCGTGACTTGAACACAGTGATGTGCTCCATGCCGAGAAAAGGGAGTGAAAAAGAAAATATTGCCATCTGCTTGTGCAGAAGTTTAAATTCATGCACCAGCTCTCCTGCACAGCGAAAGAAGAATGACTCTTCCCTTTTCGTTACATTCAGTCTTGAGAGTGAGGCAGTGTTCTCACAGAGAGACCTGAAGAAAGACTGAAAGGGTGTTCACCATCAAGCCTCAGGCTCTGATTTAGGTGCCTACATCGAAAGCCTCCAGAATTCAGAGAACCTCTCTCCAAATCTATCAGTCAAACCACCAATCTGTTTGTTGAAGCTCCACTGACAGACAAGGGAACCTAGGTTGCTCATACAGACCCCCAAGAGACACACCCAGCCTCCACAATGCTACTATTCCCATAGGGTCATTACGTATCACCCGGGTTTTGCAGGTTTGAGTTCTAACATTGTATTGGTATGACTGGGTTTCAAATATTAAGGTGTTAAAATATCGTTGCTAAAATCCACCTAACTGATGGCAGCATTGCTGCTTGACAGAAGTAAATTTAAAAAAAAAAATAATCAGGTATCGATACTTGTTTTTATTTATAATATTTTGTGGTAATCCAGATATGGAATTGCCCAGACAACTGTGACTTAATCATGTATAACTGCCAGCTTGCATTTTTGCAGGCACATCTACCCTGACAAAGGCTTTTAATATTTAAAATCATGCAGATTATCTATTCAGCCCTCAGAAAACTCATTGTGATGAATTTAGTATCTCAGTTTCAGGCACTTCAACTCCTGACACCTTTCTTCAGGCTACAGAGAGACTTTATTAATTGTACTAAAAATCCTGTGCAAACATTTTAAAAATATTATTTAGTACTCAGTAAAATATTTTTTTATTTGAGTATGTTACCATCTATCAACATTGTCACGAGTCTCTAGATCTCAGAAGTATTTTTTTTACTCTCCTTTTAAAATGCATTTTTATTCTAAGAGCCTCTGTTTATGCAAATTTATCAGTCATGTCTACTCAGAAATACTTATATCATATCTGAGGTCAGGAATTCAGCTGTATTTAAATTATATGCCAGATGGATGGGCAATGCATACATTTCAGTTCTTTGACAACTTAATGAACATATCTCTTGGCAAGATGAGGTTATCTGAACATCCCAAATCATCTGTCACAGTTGTCTCCAAACTTTTGGGCTGCAGTCTACTGTCAGCAATGAAAGCTGACCACCACACTGTCTCATCAACCTTTAACTGAAAAAACTCTAACAATTACTTGCTTGCCTAGGGCAGCTGTGGGCATCTTACCATGGCCTTGTCAATTACAGGGGGTAAATCCTGATTTATAATAAGTTTCAGAAATCTAGAAACATTACATAACTAAGTCTCTCATCCTCCAACTAAGTTATATTATTAGCCATTTTATTCAACTGGCAAACTATGCAGAAAAAAGTTTTCAACCCACATTTTCAAGCTGACCACTAATCTGGTTACCTTATTTTTGGAAGACTATCTGGAAATACTGTTGGCCCTAATCTTAAAGAGTGGTCAGGAAATAGAACTTTTCTTCACAGAATATTTTCAGTTTCTCAGGAAAGAAAAGTCTGAGAAGTGGAAGTTGAAATATCCTGCAGAAGGCCAAGACTTGGCAAAACAAGTTAAATGGAACGTTTTTGATCGGTTTTACCACCTGTACACCTACCACATTACCATAATCTATACTTATGGGTGCTGCACTCCCTTGGAAATTGATCCACTAGTGTCTTAAATTGGGAACCCAAAATGTCCTTGAATTGCTTAAAATTAGTGGATAGCTGAAAAGTTGGCCTATACGAATCAGCCAAGGTCACCCATGCAATGATGTTAGTGGCAAAGCTGCAATGAGAACCTGGAAGTTACTGGCTTTCATCCTAATGGTCACTTCACTAGATCAAGGTACCACCATTATGGGAGATAATGATAATAAAACACTGCAGTGCTCTCAAATTGCACAGAAACTGCACTTTCACTGTTCTGAAAAGCTATCATTCAGTCTGAAAGTTATCAAAATTGCTGGGCCAACATACTCTAAATACATAGTGTCACTTATGAAGAACATGTAGTTTTTCTTAGTAGAGTAACATTACAAAAAGAGCAAGAAAAAGAATATGGAAGTAGAACAGAAAATCCTGTTAAAATGTTAAAAAGGAAAGAATGGTAAATAATGGATACTATTCAGTCTTTCTTCAAGCTCCTACTGAACTCAGAGATAATACTGGCTACAAGACACTGAGAGCTCTGAGACCACAGTTGCCCAGACCTCACTAATGTTCTTGCCATTGCTTCCTTTTGCCATGGGTTAGCACAATGTCATTGATAAGCAGAACCTCTAATAGACAACAGCAACCTGTTCCTGTCTGGGCGACCCTCACTGTTGGCTCTTGCCATCCTCCTGCAAGACAGCTGCTCATTGCTTCTTTGTCCGCCCCTTCCCTGATTGATGTCATTCCCCTTTCTTGCTATTGTCATCCTTTCCGTCTTTCCCAGAGTCCTCCATCTCCTGGAATCTCAAATCCACATCTCCCCACTTTACTTCAAGGAAATTCATTCAACTTTGGTCTTTCTGCCAGCCTTCCCTTCAGCCATCCTCATATCCCACCACCCTTTCTGATATCTAGTCCTGTCTGTCAACCACTCCTTTGCTGGTTTCATCACCTTCTTCTGTCCTCTGTCTCCTCCCATAACAACTCAAGCATTATGCAGTCTCTTCCTTAATTTAGGGGGAAAAAAAAAAAAAGGGGGGGGGGGTCTGCATCCCACTTATTTTGGCAACTATTCTGCCATCTTATTCTACCTCTCCTTTTTAAGCTCACTGACTGCAATCACTACCTGGAGTCAATCTCCTTGGCTTTCACCACTTGTTTTCATTGAACCTTACTGTCAACATGACCTCTAATGACCTCCTTCTACCTAAAGCTGTGAATCAGTAGTTATTTTCTGTTCCTCCCTCAGCTTCAGTGCGACTTCATTCTGCTCTTCTTGGCCTATCATCTTTCTTTCTTTATCAAGAGGTTCCAATCTGCTCATGTTGACAGGCTATCACTGACAATTATCACTGACAATTAGATTTTCAGGAAACGGCCTTTGTGCTTTCTCCCAAGCTGCTCTTCTCTTCTTAGAATCCATCCCCTTGTTATTTTCCAATTCTTTTAAAACTTTCCTTTTCAATCATCTCTCTCCCTCTCAAAAAAAAAAAAAAAAAAGAAAAAAGCCTGATTATGCTGGAATCTCCTTGCCCATCATGCTTACCAACACTGTCTCATAAGTTCCTTGGAATCCCACTTGTCTGTACCCATCTTGTGTTATCTTTTAATTGTTTGCTTTTAGACAGAGGCTGCTTTTTCACAGAACCTAATACAAAGGGGTACTTGTCTATAAAGAGGCTATTAAGCAACATGGTTATATAAATACAAATTACAACAGGAGTTTAGATTTCATTGCTGTAAGAGCATAATATGAAGACATTGACATGAAGAAAACAGAACTAAAAAGCTTAAGAATGTGAACCAGGCCTTAAAAACTCATTTCTCAGACATGCTGGGCATACGTGAGTGTAATGTATACATCAATTGTATGGCATACATCCATGGTCTTTAGAAATTAAGGTTTATACATAGAATCCTGCCTTCACGGAAAGCAATATGCATTTTATTACTAATTTCAGTATGGTCAAGGCTTTTCCATCTGAGTGTTATCATACACACTTTTTCAATATTTGCAAAGAAGCAGTCAAGTAGAATATATATAACAATAACATTTCATAGTTGTATTCAGTGACTAGAAATTATCTTGACAGCTTGGTTTCTAATTCTGTATTAGGTTTGAATGCTAAGTCCAACAATACCAGCACTTGTCCTTAGATGGCATAACTTAGATGTCAATACCACCCAAAGCATCCACATTTGCCAAACCTGTCTTGCATGAAATGGAATGAGGATATTTGTGTAAGGAAAATGTCAAAGCAGGAAATTAACCTCTTCAGGGGTTTCATATAATCAAATATTGCAATAATTGTTATCGTATCAGCATTTATTTAACTGATGCCAAAGGATCATAATATTACCACCAATACTGTTTACCAGTTAGACTGGTGGTCTTCCTGGTTGGGAGGGAGCAATGGGCTTTTCTGTGATACTGCCTTTAAGTTAGTACGCTAAGAAGCAAATTTAACATGAAATTTTAACACAAAAGATACAAAATTGAATTGTTTTCTCCAATACAAAACAAATCTCAGCTTTTGTGACAATGTGCCTCTTAGAGGAAGGTCATCTATATAGAAGAGTCTCCACAAACAACGGTGTCTGTCTTTCTGGAGATGTACATTGGAAGCAGAGACTGAATGCTGACTGGGGCAGACCATTTGAACCCCTTGTGTGCGTATATGCTAACTATGCTGAAATACAAGAGTGTCTGAGAGATGTGGTAAAACTGTGAGAGGCTTCCACACCTATCTCCATCCTTATGAAATTCCTCACACCAAGACTGGGCTGAAAAGGACTTGCTCAACCCATTCATTCCCTTTACATGCACTTCTTTCCACCTATTAAGAACAGAAACTACTCACAGAAAACACTGAAAGAAAAACAAATTTCAAAAATTTGACTGTGACCAAATAATCCATCTGGAGTAAATAATTAGGCTGCTAAGTTTAGTGACTATTACTACCACGCAAGGTGCTTGGTGCAGGAACCAGCCTATAATGTGTACTGCTTCCAGTTTGCCCCTATGTAAAGAAGTGGGGATAAGGACTCAGCTGCAGCACTACACCTCACCTTACTGCAGATGCCCTTACCACCACTTAGGAACTTACAATGAGGTCTACAAATGAGTCCAAAAGCATTATTTACAACTATTAGCATAGGAAGCTATTACTAAATGTCTCTCACCTTCCTTGCACTTGATTTTATACTCACTTATCGTACTCTAGTGTGATACTCCGCGCTCTCCACCAGGGCTTAAGCTGTCCCTACTTGGTATCAACTACACTGCATTATTTTGGAGAGTCTGAGAAAAGTGTATATTATATATATATATGCATATACACTCCCTCTTGAAACCAATCAAAAGATTGCTTTTGCACATAGACTATGACAGAGATTACATTTAAAGTCCTGTTATGCCATGCTCTCACTGAGACCTAGTCAAGTAAAAAACATAAACACTTATATAAATTATCAAGATCTTATAGTCTTTATTGAGACAAGTTTCCACAAAAGAGAGGGAAAAATTTCCTTTAGTAGGGATTGCAGGAATCGAGCCAAAGTTACAAGGATTACATATCAAATGGTACACTACTTTCTCTTTTTCTTTTTTGCTTTATGCCCATCTTGCTATACCTATGACTGAATATGTTAATCAAAATCCTATAGAACTGTACTCATTCGTGTGTGTGTTTACTTTCCATTTACATAATCGTCTTACAAAAGGAGCATTTCTCCTTTGTGCTAGATATCTTACGATGTAATTTAAAGTTGCAGTTACAGAAATATCCTATTCTAGCAGTCCCACCACTATCGATTCTATTGCCCAGTCATTACCATAAATTATTATACAGGAACTAAATATACATTTCCAGTCTTCGTGATGTCCAAACAGTCCTGCAGTCAGAGAAATCAAATATTCCCTGCAGTGTGCCCTAATAATCTGCATTTAGTGTTTTGGATCGAATAGGAGAAATTTCCGAAGCTTAAGGGCCTTCACAGAGGATTCAGGAAACACATAATTGTGAAGTGCTTTAATTTCAAATATAGGATTTGTGTGTCTGCAACACAGGAAATGCTTGTGGAAATGAGCAAGCACATACACTGATATATCTCTCCATAATCAGTGCAAAGCTATAAATACGTTTTACTATTAAATATGTATTTTAAAGCATATACAACCTTGATTAAGCATAAAATCAAATGCTCAACTGGCAATGGGTGGGATGGAATGGAGTAGCTGAGATGGCATGTATTTTCCAAAAAAAACCAAAATCAAGAATAAAACAGATCTTCTCAGCCACTTCTGAGGGGCCAACAGGGCATGATATACCAACCAGCTCACAAAACCCATTTACCTCTGGGCCTCTGCTTCTTCTGTTATTTCTGTTTTGAGAAGACAAGCACGTATCACCTGTCTGTAGCCTACGAATGTTGTCTAAGCATTTCTTATCTCTGCTCACTGCTGAATTTCACCCATTAGTACTCAGAGTATGCACAACCAAAGAAGTCGTACTTAAACTCAACATGAAGTGGGCCACAGGCCTGTGGTGGGCCAGTTCCACAGGAGGTGGTTTCACTATGGGACAACAGTAGGATTTTAACTGGCTCATAAACAGGCGTTGTATCCTCCAACCTGCTGCCTAGAGTAGTCATCAAGTGTCTGTGCCACCCTCTTAAACTATCTCAAGGACCTGATCCGCCAAGATTATTATAGTGCAAAACTTTTTATTTTTAGCAATTTCTTCAATTTGCATAAGGATGTTAGCATGCCTGAGTCTGATGGTTATAGAATGAAAATAAAAGGGCTCAGGAAATGCTGTAGTTAATGGTGGCATGAGAATTGTATCCATACCGCATATACACACTGGCAAAAAGTAGGCAAGCTGATAGATTATAACAATGCAGAAAATGCAATGCATATATGCTAACCTTCTTCATTGCAAAGATAACCTTAACAGGTGTATTTCTGGCTATTCTTTCTCTCCCCTCCAACATACTTATTTTTTCAGAGTTTGCTTTTGCATTCCTAAAATTGAAACTTTAATGTTTCATGGAAATAAGAGAAAGAATGAACAGGAAGCATGTGACTGTTTTTTGGGTTTTGCATCGTAAGTGATTATTTACATTCTTCAACCATAAACTTTGTGGGTTTATTTAAAATGTGACTACAACACAACAATGTCACATATAGGTAGCATAATAATTGAAATTGAAATGAATCATTTCATACTTGGGATTTTTAACTCCACATTACAGCAGAACTTGTCTTAGCCTACCAATGAAAGGATGAAAAAAATATGCATCTTTCTTTAACTAGATGGCTCTTTAACAAAGGTGAAGTAGACTTTTCGTGAATTAGCACAGGGATAATTTTGAATAATCTCTGGATACAGTAATTTGCCTCATATTTGAAGAAGTTTTGTTGTAGCTAATGCAGAGTTTGTTGAAGATTGTATCATCAGATGAATTCTGTTTTTATATCTCTTGTGCTTATTACATACAAAGCATAGTACAAAAACTGTGATGTGAGGAACAAGTGTCTCACTGGGCTGCATCAGCCAACTCACTGTCTAAAGACATTGCTCTTTAAACGCATCAAGTACATAAAATCACTAAGTACTGAAAATGTCAATAATTGCTTTGTTATCTAAATTTTATGAAACATATGGATGACTGCAATTATTTTATTTCAAATGGCTGAAGATTGTTGTTACTTATTTCCTTTTTAGACTATTAAAAAATCTAACTTATTTACTGTGGCACTCCTTTGATCATAACATACTTATGTAATTACACAGCTCAGCCAAACCGAAAACACCACAAAAACTCTTCACTGTTTATAACAAGCAACCTTTAAAATTCACCCTTCTTTTTCCACGCTGGCTAGTTAAAGACTTTATCCATTTAAATGGACAGCTTCATCCTATTTTTTCCTAAATATAAAGCATGAGCTATTTTCAGGCCACTCAAGGAAAGTCATGTTGTGTATTATTAAACTCTTTGATTTGTTGCTGGCATATGCATTGCAAAATGTCATCTTGTCCTGTTGCTAATGGTCATGGCCAGAGAATGGTTGTGATCATTACTGATTTAGATCACTGATTTCTTCACACTCAAAATCACTTCAGTAAACAAAAGCAGAGAACTTATATTGAATTTTAGTTTTGAAGAACAGTATCTCAGACTGAGCCTTCTCTTTTCTCTGAAAAGTCAATCAGATTAGTAGTGTGGACTTACACAGCTCTCAATGAATATAAACTAGAAGGAAGTTGTCTATGTGGTATGCAGAATTGTACAGTCAACTCTCAGTTGTCTGTGGGTGTGTAACCCAGGCTGCAGATTAGCAGTGCTATGCTAAAACAAAGCAGAAAAAAAGGAAAAACACCCACCATTTTTCTTTGCATTTCTGATCTCACTTTTTACTTCAGCTTAACTTCATTCCTTGATAAATGTAATAAACACAGGAAGTTCTTATCTAATGTGCATATGCTTTGTATTACCTAGGTTTTAGCTTTATGCAGGTTAGTCTACTCCATTTCTATTTTCAATAATTGAGAGCTGACTGCGTAACTATGAAAGAGCCCAGCAACCCACAGTTTTATTTAACATTTGCTAAAAACCAATTGTTTGTCAAAATACCTAATTCACCTCAAAAATCATCAGAGTTCCCTTTTATATTATTTTTTAAACCCATGAGTAATAACAGCTTGCTGTAATACTAGATTCCTATTAATATAAGTAAAATGTTCACATGCTTGAAAGGCAAAGCAAAGACAATACAAGTGAACAAACTCAATGCACTTAAAAGGAGATAGATACAGTGGAATCCTCTGCCCCCAAGGCCTAGAGACTGATGGAAAGCCGATTTATAATAAGATTTTGTAGCTGTACCAAAAACCTTGCATTAATTGGCTAACTGTACGTTTCATTCATCTAGAGGGTCATTAGCACCAAATTATGTTTTAAAAAAATCATATGTTCTTGGGCAATGCAACAATAACAGTGGTTTCTTTATGAAGGAGTTGGGACAGGGGAAGTTGTTTCCTGCTGCCCCCTCCCCATTCTCATTTTTCTCTGCATAACCTAAATAGCATCTACTTCATGACCAAAGCCAAAAGACAGGGACACCCAGCGCATTAGCCAAGTGTCATGGAATGACGACTCCATGAACTACAAAGGCAGCTGGAAGGAAGTGGGGGTCTCTCTCTGTCTTCAGGAATGGAACCCAGACACTGACAAACCTTGGGAAGCTGCTGCAGGAGCTTATCTACTGGGGAGGAGGGGTCACTGAGGCACTTCTTAAGGAGCAGGAGAAATATAAGACTCAGTATACGAAACACTTAATCTTGAAGAAGGATTGATAGAAAGGCTGCCAAAGGGCCAGTAGGGCAACAGAGGGCAGGAAAGCAACAGGGGCAGACAGCCTTTTCTCCAGGGAATCTGTTCTTACTCTTTTTTTCTGCCACCAGGTAAATTAAAACTACTAACTTCACATTACTCATGAGCATTAAAGATCAATGTAGATATAAAATAGTGTGATATTCTTTGCTATCCTGAAAAGAGTAACCTACCAGCTCTGTATTTTAGCTTTGGCAAGAGCTTAACTCCTGTACTAAAATGAAAGCGAAAGGCTTTTCATACTGTGACACAACAGTGTACTGAATTGGACTAAACCTTCTTGCTCCTTTGAATTTATACCCTAATACATTAGGTTTGATATGCTGACTAGGATCTAGATGATACCGATGACAAAAACTGCAAGCACTGCTTTAATTCATGTATACATATAATTCTTGTAGGAATCTCTCTAAACTACTTGACATCCTGTGCCAGTGAGTTCCACTGAGTAATAACTTTGCATAAAACATGACTTCATATGTTGCCTTTTAATTTCACTGAACATCCCCTTGTTCTTTTAACACTGGAGAAAATAAAAGGAAATACTTCTGTCACAAGACTTCTTACTGGAACAATTATAAAAATTCCCTTAAAAAAAAGTACCTCTCCTCTGTCAGGTAGTAATACAGTTGCGTATTTTTCAGCTAGTCAAAGGAATTATATTCATATCAAAAGAAAAACATTTAGCAAAATATTTGCTTTCAGACTTGTTTACTGTTTATTATTTTAATTTACATCAGTTACTGCTTGCAAAACTTCCAGGGAAATAATTTTAATTTTTTTTTTTTCTTTTCCCACTGCATAGTAAATACAGCCTTCTTAGTATTTCAGAAGCATAGTACTATGGAAATGTTAGGGCCTGCTTCTGCTCCAAATGAAGTTAATGGGAAAACACCAACTGACTTTATTAGGAGTTAGGTCAGGCCCCAAATTTGCAGCTTTTGAAATTTCATAGTTGAAAATTTTCTGGCTAATCTTCAGAACCGACTACTTTACAACTATAACACTATTTACAACTTTATTTATATGTACTTCTTTATTACAATATGTAATATCAATGTTCCTTGTAAAGGTTACTATTTTATAGAAATTAGACTGAAGTTATTGCCAATCAACCTTTTAATAAACTTAAGTGGGATAACTTTCAGAATTTTTCTCAACATACGATTTAGTTTTTATTCACTCTTGCTATCTTTGACAATTGCTTAACTACCTTAATTTCAAAGCCTTTTTCAGTGTAATAAAAAAGTCTTTTTGGTAGATGTTTATTGGTCCCATTTCAAATTACGTTCTGAAATATTCTTGTACTGATGAGGACTCATTATTTTAGCAATTTTTCTGTTTCAACACAGTATATAAAGCCATGCCTCTCAACCAATCAACCTCAGTATAAAAGTGTAAGTGAGGTCAAACAGATTGCTCACCAAATCTTTGATCAAGTTGTCTGATCACATATAGACACAACTCTCTGAATTGTTGCATATGTTGTATAATGTTATCATACAAATTTAAGCATTTCCATTATTGACTGCTGCTTGTGTATGTATATATTAACTTGCTGGTCATAAAACTACAACAAAGGACAAGATATACCAATACTGAATTAAGACCTCTAGTCTTGTCTCTCCAAAAATTAAGAAAAATCCATGTTCTTTATGATTGAGCAACTCATGATGTTGTGCTTCAAATATACACATTTTCCAAAATTAAACTGTGAAGTTAATGTCAAATACTGTGTTGTAACTTTAAATATAACTGACATATTAGAACAGATAGATGGGTAATTATGATAAACTACACAATAGTGCTACTGTAGATAATATCATTTATCAATCCTGTGGTCCCCATCATTCATGCATTTACAGTTTGGGAATACAGTGACTGCAAAGGATAATAATTCATAATGGCTACATTCTCAGTACTTCATGCTAGCTCACTAGACAAAATAAAAAAGGTTAATTGTATAACTGGAAAAATGTAAAATTTTATTCCAAGAAAATTAACAAGCTACACAGGTAAATTTTGGCAAATGCAACTTTATATTGAAATCCACACATCTGTATCTTAAAGAAGGAAAGACTCACAGACTCTAATGTATTTCTAAAATACTAAGAAATCATATTATATGCTTTCACAAGTTAAAACTTAAATAATTTAAAACAACCAATACACCAAAATGTGCAGAAAATATAAACAAGACTGTGCCTTCAGTAGAATAAATGCTTCACAAATTGTGCAAGATATCATACTAAGGCTGCGGTCTCCCCATGACAGCTGTCTTAAAATATAAACATACATCAACTGCCTGTGTTTCTCAGAACAAACTAGAAAGGGCGGCACACCTAGAAAAAATCATATCATCCCAGTGATGTGCATACTGATTTTGGGAACCATTGGAGTAAAAAGGAAAAAAGAGGACTAAGTGATCTTTCATGCACTCCCAAATGAGTGACCAGTTATTGATTCAATTTTCCTTGCTTATTTGCTTCAATGCTAAACAAAATGGAAGATACTAGATAACCCTTTAAGGCAACATGTGTTTATTCTGTATAATTATAACTGTTCAATTATGACTGGATATTATCATTAACGTTGCCTAACAGACTGATATCTAGCTTTTTAAAAAATATAAATAAGAGTCTATTAAACTTTATACCAAATCAGCAAAACCCACAGAATACAGTTAAATGTTAGTAATTTCACTGTTAAGGAAAATGGTACTTAGAAAGAGTAATATATTTGGAAAAAAAAGTAAAGTCTAAATCGGAACAAAAATACTGCTTTGGAATGCTCCCCAAAACTTACTCACAAGGCAAACAGATTTGTAAGTGTGATAATCCAATAATGCATGGCACATCTTTAATCAGTTACAGTACTTGAGTCCCCAGTTTTCAGTCTTTGCAAAACAATAATTGTATGAAATGTTTTAAAGGTCTTCAGATGTCTAAAATTAGTTTTATCAACACATTAACCTCATATCAACTTAATTTATTAAGATGTCCAATGCTAATCTTTTTGATGGTCTTATTTTATGTAGTGATATACACAGCATTTAGCACTGATACTTAGCACCTGCTACTTTCATAATCTAGATTTCAACCACATAAAGGAATTCAGGGCAGTAGTTCAGTCCTTTGTTCTTAATTACAAACCTTCAGCAGTGGTCAGCAGGAACATGTTTAGGTTTAAAACAGGATTAGAGGTGAGCTATTGCAAAGACTGCAGAATGTTGCCCAAATCCTTACAACTGCTGACATCCCATTCTTGATTTTGTCCTCAAGACATGGCTACAGGCCACAATTGCTTAGCAGAGAATGGTAGTGTTTCACAAGGCTAAAGATTTACAGATGCTCCCTCATATAACACAGTAAGGTTCCCTTGGTAACCTGGATTTTCTGCAGTAAAGAAGGGTTGTGCTGAAACAGCGCCTCAGCTCCCTGTTGGAGAAAATGCAGACAAAAGGATTGATTCCAGCTTGGGCAAAACTCATCCAGACAGCGGCCGTTAGAAATCCCCCTGGTACTACAGGCCCTCTTGCAAAAACTCTCCAGTAACAGGCTACCAAATAGGGACCCCACAAGGTCAGAAAGAGGAATGTCATGATGTAGAACATTCTGCTGATTCTCTTCTCCATTTTGAACTCATCTAAAACCAGTAGCCTTCTCCTGCCTGTGGTGTTCGCGTTTTGCCTGATTCCCAACAAGGTTGGAGGTGTGGGACCCCTTCCAAATCCAGCCAGCCAATTAGCAGCTGCTTGACCACTCGCTCCGGGACCATGAAAAGTCCAGTTCTGGCTCACTGCTGCAACAAACTGGACTGGCTTCATTTTCCTGCGATCGTGAACAAAAAATATCAGCTTGAGGTAGACAAGCTGTGTGGCTAGGAGGATAAGAGCAAGAAGCAGCATAAATCCCAAGGAATCATTAGCCCTGAAGGAACGATGCTGGAAAGTGCATTGGTCTTCCTCCCTAATGAACGAGTAGGTGCCCACATCTAAAACTGGGGGGAAAGCCATGGCTACAGAGAGGGTCCACACCATACAGATAACAGCCAAACAAGTCCAGAAGGTCAGCCTTTTCGTATAAAAACGGTGGTGGGCAATAGCTAAGTATCTGGTGACGCTTATGCAGAATAACATGAAAGCAGTGTGAAAGCAGGACAAAACCCCCAAAAAGGCAATCACTTTGCAAGTAAGAGTCCCATACGTCCAAGTAGAGCCATTTTTTACAGAGGTGAAAACAAATGGGAAACAAATTGCAGATCTGAGGATATCTGAGCAGCAAAGATCCAACAGGAAGTAGTAAGGAGCTCTATGCAAGGTCTTATCTTTGACTAGCAAAATGGAGATCAGAAGGTTACCCACCACACTGACTCCTATTATGAAACCCAGTGAAGTCAGTTTCAGAAAAGCTGTTAAAGGAGAGAGATTTTGTAAAATGTTGTCAGCTGCATGGCTGTAGTTCGCCATAGATGGATGGATGATATGTATATTGCCTCAGTCAAGTCTCATGATCTATATATAAGAACAAGGAAAAAATAGATCCATACATCTTACTGAAAATGTAATCCACAAACAGAACTGATCTTGTGTCTAGTCATACAGTACATCCTCTTCTTTCTGATTTGTCATGCCATCAAAATATCTGAAAAAAAATCGAGCTATCAGTTCTTAAGTTAACAAGAAATGATGTCAGAAAGTGCTAACAAAGATGTTAATTTATGGAGAACCAAATGAAGTTGTAAATTTGAGTACTATTGTTTGTTTTTAAAAATCATGAGGCTTTTTTTTTTATACTTACTGTTTAGCATGATTGATTATTGGCATTTCACAGATTTGGCTTGTTACAGTTTCAGAACTGACCGGTGCCCCTTATATTTGGTAGCATATATAATTTTACAGTTAAAGCCTCAGAGATTTTATGAATCAAAAGATTCCCAGTTTGCAAGCCCAAGAGCTAATCACTGACATCTTTTAAAAAAATCCCCAAAGACTGCTGATATTTTGACATTACCTACATTTATTTTATGGCTACAATATTTGTCAATGTTTTAAAGGCAGCTGCTGTGTTGATATGGATCACACCCAAAGAAGCCCTGCAGAATTTATGTTTTTTAACCCAAGTCACCAAAGCACATTAATCACACTGTGTTAGTTCATGCACATTGTAAGAGAAACAGTATTCATTATCCCTCTCCCTTCCTCCTATAAACCATAATTTTATCATTTAGGCTTTCAAATAAACAGGTATGCCAGACAGTTGATAGCACTATGCTTTAGGGTCTCCCCCTCCCTCGCTTTAAGGCAAATCTTTAAAGCCTCAACATAATTCATAATAAGCAACAGTCAGTGCAAATACTGAGCAAAAATAAGCAACACACCCAAGATATAATGCCCATCCTTTCGGAAGGGCTGGTTTTGGTTATGCTTAAATAAACATATAATAAATTGATTTTTTTTTTTTAGCTAATTAGGGCTCCGCAATTCCCACTAATCCTCCCAGTGAATTGTACCGGAACACATTTCATGCAATAAAATAAAATAAATTAAAGAACTGTCTGCTGCTGCTGGGGTTTTTTTGTTGTTTTTTTTTTTTTCTCCCTCCAGAGCCAGGGACAGGAGCCACAGCAGGCATGATCAGGCTCCTTCGTTATTCACACGAAGTGTTTCCTATGCCACCTCGGGTGTACAAAGGATATTCCCACTGAATCCCAGCAAAATCCTTCCATTCTTACCGTCCACAAAAGAGCCTGATTGCTGCTGTGTAAACAGAGGCTGATCAGATCATGGCATCGTTTTAAAACCATGAAATCAGGCTCCCCCTCCCCCCTCCCGCCAGCCCCGCCGCTTCCCCTCCTCTGTGGAGCTGTCCCCGCCGCGCGGCCGGCCCTACCTCCGCACACACACACTGACACACACACACACACACTCTCACACTGACACACTCACACACACACACACACTCACGAAGACACCCGCTCCCCCCACGCACGGCCATGCAGGGCTGGACTGCACCGCGCTGCAAGGGAGCCCGGGTGCCGCTGCCTGGCAGCCGCATCTGCCGGAGCCATGCGAGAGTCTCCCGCGGCGGGGAGCTCGGGAGAGCGGAAGAGGCATTGTCTGTGAACACTTCCATTATGCCGCTTCTTTAGAAATCACCCCCCCCAGACCCACTCCCTGAGGGGGGGAGCCCTCCCCACACGCACCTGCAGCTGCGGCAGCCCTCGGCACCCCCAGACTCCCCCAGCCCCTCTCCTCCTACCTGTTGGTGCCGGAGATCCCCACATGCCAGAGCTGCTCCTTCCCGCCGACCGAGGGCTGCTTTATCCTGGCGGTCTCTTTTAGAACCTTTTTTATTTTCCTCTGCCGTCGTTCATTCTTCTTTCTCTCAATCCTTTCCTTTTTCTTTATTTTTTTTTCCCCCTCTTTTTTTTTTTTTTTTTTTTTGCCTCGGTACCTTGACTGAGAATCCAGTCAGAGGCTCGGGCAGCGCATGCTCACTGCGCCTCCTCCCTGCGCGCCGAGCCCCGTCCTCCCCTGTCGCAGCGGCACAATCTCTCCCAGTAACGCAGCAGCGCCGGCCGCCTCAATGAGGGCAAGGCAGCCTCAGTGGCGGCGGCAGCTGCTGCTGTCTCAATGAGGGCAAGGCAACCTCCGCGGCAGCAGCAGTCTCCTCAGGGGTGGGTAGGCAGCCTCAGCGGCAGCAGCCTCCTCAGTGAGGGGAAGGCAGCCTCGGCACCAGCAGCAGCAGCAGCAGCAGCAGCAGCACAGCAGCAGCAGCAGCACCAGCAGCCTCCTCAGTGAGGGGAAGGCAGCCTCCGCGGCAGCGCGTTCCCATTGCGATGCATAGCCGAGCTGGATTTATTGGCGAGCCTGGGCAAGCTAGCTTGAGGAAAGGGAGGGGGAGGAATTAGGTCCTGCGCTCCTTGTTTATGCCTTTGAACTCCCCCCCCCCCGCCCCTTTCGCTTAAAATGGGGGCTAGGAAGCGGCCGCCGTGGTGCACGTCGCAGCCTGTCAGGAGAGGGACCGGGCGGTTTCTTCAGCTGCCGCTGCTCGGATCCTCCCGCTCGTTTTCTTTCCTCCCGATTCCCACCCGGTGAACTCCTTCTTCCTAACCCGAGCCAGGGAGGGCTCCTTACAAAGTACCGTGGTTCGTGGCGGGCGTATTTGCCGCGGGGCCGTTAGGACCCCGCACCTTCCCCCTGGCTCCGCTGCCGCCCCCCTCGCAGCCAGTAAAGCGGCTTCTCAACATTCAGCCCCAAGCCGGCGCAGAACTGTCAGTGCGCTGCATGGCGGCGGTGATGACTTTTAACGTGAGCCTGTTCCGTCCGTAGCAGGGCCAGCGGTCCCCCTCAGCGCGCAGGGCGAGAGCGGTGACGGCGGCAATCGGCGCGGAGGAGCGCCCGAGCCGTTAACCGGCGGGGATCGATCCCGAGCCGTCCCGATGATGTCATACGGGCCGGGGGGCCGAGGCGGCGGCGCCGTGAGGCGGCCTGTGGCCTGGGCCGCCGCAGGGGCCTGTCGCCGGCCTCCGCGCCCGCTGGCCCCGACCCTTGCTGGGTGCCACCGCGGTAAAACCAGGAGGAAACGGGAAGGGTTTGGGTAAAGCTTGAAAGAGCACGTCCCTCCGCCCTCCCACCTCTTCAGTGTTTATGGAAGTTTATCCGGGAGAAGCGGGATCATAAAGAAAGGCTTGCCCCAAAAGTAATTCGTTTTGACTGCAAGGCAGTTGAGGAACAGCTAATTTTGGGTCGAGAGATTTGGATTCTGAGGAACTTCTTCACTGGGAGCTTCCGCTCAAGTCAGAATAAATCCTTCTGGGGGATAGATTTATGGGGCTGATTCATAATGTGTGTCACATCTTTGAGACCGTTCGTAGACTACAGGCATTTTTTAAGGCTGTTGTCAAAGTTTGGGTTCTTTTTTTGGCATTTTCTAAAAGTCATTGGAATTGGTGGCCAAACCACAAAATCGGCTTCAGTAACAGCCTGCTCAAGCCCAAAGGTCTGCAGCCACTGGAAAATACAGTTATTTAAAACCAAAATCACACCGTTTCAAGCATGTGACTGGCATCAGGTAAAATTTATTCTTGAGCGGAAAACTCACACAGAGCTCAGGTACCACACAATTTTTTCTTTTTTTCTGTGAATGTAATTATGATGACTTTGTGTTGGTGCTTATCTTTGGGGTCAGTTTCACTTTTAAAAATTGGCATTTTGAGTGGTTGTTAAAGTTACTTCAAGCTGCACTTTTCATGTCACAATCAGCTAAGCTAAGCAGACCTCTCCAGCTATCCCTTTTCTGTTGTTAAATATATGTACCCACAGTGACGTAAAACAATGACTTTTAAAGTCATTCTCAATGTTAAAATGTGAAGGACAAGGAAGTGGCCACTAAGCCAGCAAGAGTGGGCACTTTAATCATCTAATATAGCAAAGAATTCTCTGAATGCCATGGAAATTAAATACTTACAATGCCAGATTAGGACCCAGATTTATAATATATGGTACAGGATGGCTATAGTATGTTCATGGTCGGGGCCTATTCTTACACTCAGATGTATGATTTTTTGTTAAGAATAAACAATACGACACCATCATCGCTGTAAAAAAAATCCAGTGCAGTGGTTTTTAACCTTTTCTGTCTGTGCTTTCTCTTAGAGATGTTACAGAAGTGTATTGCTATGTAACATTTAAGAACTTGCTTTTCTTTTGGACCTGTCACAGACTGCTTAGAAGTAACGTGGAGTTCAGAGTTCATTCAGTGTTCAGCCACTGGCTCAGCATAAATCCTTTTGTCATCATACGTCTAATCTGAGAGCCAGTGCTCTAATTTTGTTCAACAAAATGTAGACATCTAGACTGAAGTGACATACAACTAAGCTAGTTTCCCATCATAGTCAATGGTGAGAAAAAGATGCTTTAGGGAGCAGATCATCTCATTCTGAATCACAAGTCTATAATACATCAGATGGATTGCGCTCTGTTCTCTTTATTGTAAGGGTAGAGTTAGGCAAGAGAAACCCTTGTAACAAAGGGAGAGATTTCAGGTGGAACGTGACATAATGCTGTGTTCAGCTGTTGTACCAGGAGGAGGTCACATCCCCCATGGAGGGAAAGCAAATCCAGGAGTCATGGGATTGGAAACCTGGGAGGTAAAGGCAGATGTCAGTTAAAGATGGCTCGAGGAAACATGAACCAGGAAATGAATATGCAATTGAAAGGGGAGGAGGAGAAGAGCTACAGAAGGACAGGTGAAGAGATCTATGCTAACTAGTTCTTCAGAACAGCTGGGCTAGAGATATGAAAGGTTCAGAAAAAAAAGTGTGAGGCAGCCTTTGTTGCAAGGTGAGCAGATTAGGGGTAGCCAAGCAGAATTTCTTGGGGCTTTGCCACAAGGAAGGATCCTGAACCCTGAATAAATTGCCCACTACACAATGTAAGGCGGGCAACACTAAGGGCAACAGGAAGGAGGTTCAAAAAACCCACAGGACTTGCGCACTATATAAGCATCTCAGAGGAAAGAACCGATTACTCTCAGGAAAGTAAATATCTTTCCCTGCCTTTTTTTTTACTTAAGTATTTAGGTCTGCTTTTCCCCAAGAAGGAAGGGTAAAGGGAGAGAGTGTAAGTGAAGTGTAAGCACAAGAGCATTCACGTACCCCATTAGAGCTAGCAGCAGACTGATTAGAGCTTTCCCTAGAAAATGAGAGAGCCAAGATTATTTCCCTGATTTTCTGATTTAAATCAAAGATGTAAACCATCTCCAGGTTTGGGCAACCCCACTGCAAAGTTATTGACAGTTATGGTACAGAGCTCTTTCATTTTCTCCTGTTGGAGTTATTTAATATCATGGCCTAGAAAGTAACTGGTGAAGTACTCAGCTTTGTTGTTGGTGACTGAGGATCCTGTATTCCAATTGTAATTTTTTTCAATTTAGGTACTGTTTAAGAATGACCAAGGGACTGGGTCCAGTGAATTGGACCCACTAGGTCCATTCCCAGATCAGAATCACCTTATTGGAGAATCCTACTTTGATATTCTTGGTCTTTGGCATCATCTGCAGATCTGGGCAGCTCATTCCCGTGAGGTGGTGGTGATGCTTGAGTGCACGTGGTCAAGGTGCCAGGAACTCGGGCACTGGGGTGGGGGACAGTTGAATGCTATTGCAGAGGAACTTTGCTGGTGTGTAAGTAGCTTTTGGGTACTTGGCACCTAATTTCTTTTGAGGATATGTGCCCTGGAATCCTGTACCACAGTTGTGAGCCAGGTGAGGGTGCTGGGTAGGTGGTTCTTATTGTTTTGAGCTTTTTCCTCAGAATGGGAGAGGTTTTTGAGAAAAGTCTGACACTGAGAAATCTCACTAATGGAGTCTGAGGTAGAGATTGGGCTAGAAGACAGGCTAGTGATGACAAGTAACTATCAGTTGAAAAGATGGGGTGAGATATTGGCCTCACCAAGGTCAGTAACAACTCTCAACAATTTCCGTGGAATGAGGATTTCAGTGTAGGGCCAGAAGTTGTGAGTAGCTAAAATGTAAAATACTCATGTCCCTATTCTCTTGATCATTTCAGTAATTAATGTGTAATGCAAACTCTGAAGCACTGTAGGATTTTGCAACATTTCTACAAAACAGGAGAGATACTCTGCAAGGTGTACCCACCTCTGTGCAGAGGCCAGCACAAGATTTATGTATTGCTTAACAGACTGTGATAGATGCTACCAAAGTACATCCATTTCAAAGGGCTCAAGGAATTCTTCCAAGGGAAATTTCTTGCCTGTGCAGTAGATTTGTGCAACTTTAAAATAGTATTTAAGTAGGACTTGTGTAATACAGAGACCTGTGTAAGACCCCTGCACAATAGAGAATTTCACCTGCAATATATTTGGTTCCTGTGCTTTGTAAAGTATTTGTAGAGTAAAGACATTTGTTGGTAGTGTCTGGCGCCTACGTTGGCTCTCAGCACAGACATAAATTTCACCCCACACTGAAAATCTCTCTAGTGGTCTCTGCCTCAGTGATGCATTTTTTCACCTATAACAAAATTGCATTCATGTGACTATAACAATTCCTATGAATAATAACTGCAATTTTTTTTATTAGTCTTTAGCCAGATCCTCAGATGTTTCATAAATATTTCTCAAAAATATTTCATTAGGTATTTTAAAAAATGTTTCGTAACTGCCCTTTGAAACTTAATTTTTGTTCTTAAAAGTTGATCTATGTTGCACGTTTACACAGGGATAAATCAATGTTTAAAGGCAAATACACATAAGCTTATCTGCTAAGCATATGAAAAAGGCTTTGTCCTGCAGAGGAAAACCTCTGCTCTGTGTGACTCTAATGGGAGTGAGGTACCAATATGCTTCTGAAAATCCCATTAGATACTTACCTGTATCCTCAGGCTTCTGAACACCTTTTACCAGTTCGTTCATTAGGACTACATTTGAAAGATTGAACACGTCTTTTGCATCTAGGTTTCGTAGATACACTGTTAAATCAGTGTTGCAGTGTTAAGTTCAGTATTGTGCAATTAAAGTAGTGTGGACGTGTAATTACTTGACTTCACTTGCATATCAGGTAGTTAGAAATGTAAATGAACTTAACTGTGGCCATTAATAATTACCAATGTTAAATTGTACTGCTAATTACTTGTGCCTGCAAAAAGATAAGCTACATTTTTAAATTGCTGGAATTCACAAATGGCCTTTTTAGATATATGATTTAGAGAGAGAGAGAGAAAAGAGAGAGTTAGAGAGGCAAACAAAGGTTCATATGTGGTCTTTGTTGCTTGTGCGCCATATGTGTGTTGTCCTGTACTGAAGAATTACCAAATTGCTTGTTTCCACAGCCAAGGTGGAGTGACAACACGTAACTTAGAAAAGACAGAGCCAGTCACATCCACAGTGATGCAGATCGATGACTGAGCTCCACAGAAGGGGGGGGGGAGAGGGCGGGGGAAGGAACTTCATAGTATCTGAAGAAGTAGTTCAAGTAGATACATTTGTTGAGATAATATTTTTGAATGTTTGAGAATATTTCTCTAATATTGCCATCTTGGATCCCTCATAAATTGTATATATAAATAACGTACTATTCAAAATTTAATCTTCGAGTAATTTGTTTAGCTCAAGTTTTTGGTTTTTGTGGTTTTTGGTTTTTTTTTAAATAACAGAGGGTAAGCACTATCTCGTATGTTTGTATAACAAATCTTTTAATGTGAATAATTCTGACCTTGCAGTCTCGTTAGTGGGAAGTATGGAAATTCTTATTCCATCAGCAGTTTTTAGTTAATATGGGCAGCACTGTAGAAGTGCCTCAGTAACAGGGTCTACAGTGAGGTCCTGAGCTGCTGACCTCAGGACTTGCTATTATTTCCTGCACTCCTGGGGAGGAGAAAGAACCTCTTGTCAGAACATCAAGAGAATGTGGACCAAGCTTACTGAAGTTCCTGCTATATCCAGTCTCTCCACTCTCTTTCCATGTGTTGTGGTTTTGGCTGGGACAGAGTTAACTCTCTTCTTAGTAGCTGGTACAGTGCTGGGTTTTGGATTTAGTGTGAGAATAATGTTGATAACACACTGATGTTTTAGTTGTTGCTAAGTAGCGCTTCTCTTAAGCCAAGGACTTTTCAGTTTCCCATGCTCTGCCAGCAAGCAGGTGTGCAAGAAGCTGGGAGGGAGCAGAGCCGGGGCAGCTGACCTGAACTAGCCAAAGGGGTATTCCATACCATGGAACGTCATGTCCAGTATATAAGCAGGGGGGAGTTGGCCGGGAGGGGTGGATCACTGCTCTGGCATTGGTCAGTGGGTGGTGAGCAATTGCATTGTGCATCACTTGTCTTTTCTTGGGTGTTATTTCTTTTTTTTTTTGTTGTATTCTTTTTCATTACAATTATTATTATTCTTAGTTAGTAGTGTATTTTTATTTTTACTTTAGTTATTAAACTGTTCTTATCTCAACCCACGAGTTTTACTTTTTTTTCTTTTTTTCCTCCTCCCCACCCCACTGGGAGGGAGGAGGGAGAAGCGGCTGCATGGTGCTTAGTTGCTGTCTGGGGTTAAACCACGACACCATGCCAGAAAATCTGTTGGTGTTTTGGTAATGGAATGTGGAATGTGAGGAAAAAGACTTTCTTCTTTCTCCATTACAAAAAATAAAATACCTTTCCTTACAAATCTTGTAGATGGGATTTGCTGAAGCATGTGCACAGACACTGGGAATAGTCTTACAGAAATAGTGACTCATTTATTTAATGTATTTTCATCTGCAGTTTAATTAATCCAATTAATTGTACATATTTTAGTATAAGCTACATTACAATATGTCTTTCAACTACTGTAAATACATTCCATTCACTGATTTGTTTTTCTGTGCATGACATACAGTAACGTGAATACATCATAGTGGTACAATTCAGCAACCAAAATAGTTGAAAGGAGTGATGCTGAGCACAGTTAGGAATTAATGACTAAATCACCATAGGTGAAAGGCATGATTTTTGCATGAGGCTTGTCTAACCAATAATATGAAAACAATCATCTCGTGAGAAACAGGCAGAGAGTCTTTCAGAATTTAAAAGCTGAACTGGGAGCACTGACCCAGGGCCATGCTAATGACTTTCTGACTCCGATGCATAGCTAAGCAGTCTTGGCCTCTTTGCTGGCTGTTGTTCTCATATCTTACCTTCTGACACTCTACCAACCACGTTTGGGTAAAAGTGGAGAGTGGAGCATCCCCACACAAGAGAAGATTTCCAGCCAATGCAATTCAGCACCTCAGGACCACTAACACAGAAAGCTGTGTTAATTTACTCCAGTGGGGGAATCTGTTACTGTGGTTTTAGAAGTGTCGTCTATTAGCTTGAGAAACTGATGATGGACAAAAGCTTGTAGATTTTGTTTTTTAAACAAAGGAAGTGTTTGGTTTGTGTGGTTTGTGCACCTCACCCCTTCTCAGATATTATGTTTGATAGTCCTTTTGTCTATGCTATTTTAACACTTGAGTTTTCAATAAAATGCTTTCTCACAGGCTATGTAATGCTCCTGGTTTACGTTACTAAATGGAAATTCAGGACTTGAAATCAGCTAACCACTGCTGAAGCACACAGCAGCTCTGCAGTGTCATGGTCATGAACAGTGCCAATCACAGCATTCAAGAATGCTTTTTTCTTATCGCCATCACAGACGTCAGTGGAACACTGTGGAGCAAAATGAATGGGGTGAGTGACATTACAGAACAGAATGCTTGCCTTGAGAGAGGAACCTGAAAACGCCTGAGGGACAGGGGAAGGATGACTTCTTCCAGCTGAGCTGCGTCCAGCGTTTTTATGCACCTGATATTAAGTGTAGACAGCCTCATGTCTGAGACGCACATAAGTATACCAGTCATGTAAACCTACTCTATCCCAAGCTCTTCTGTAGTTTTCCAGCATGTATGGATATGTGCGGAATGCTTCTTTGGCTGACTGGGGGGACTGCCAGGCTGTCAGGTATTGCTCCCATCTCTTTTTGTGCTGTTGGCTCACTGGAGATTATTAGGACGTGGTTGGGGCCTAATGAAAGGAGTGATTATGGTTCATTATTTTTCATATACTTTCTGTCATGAAGCTATATAATGACTAAGTGAATTTATGCACATTTCCTCCCCTTCACTGTCTTTTAAACCTGGAGGCTGATTTTAGTGAAGTCAGATACATGAGCAGAGAGGTCTCAGAGACAGGTGAAGTTCCTATAAATTTTGTGAATGCAGGTGTTGGCTGCTTGTCCTAGAGTTTACCTTTTTCCCTTGCTGTTCTTTTAGGCTGGCCACCACTTTCAGGCTGGCCACCACTCCCTAGGGACCCTGGTCCATACTTGAGGCTTCAGCATACAGCAATTCATCTGCTGGTCAAAACTGGCCATGGCCTGGAGTCTTAATCCCTTCCCAATTTGAACTCTTTGTGACCAGGCTTGGCTGCACTCAGCTGTGCAGCTGAACAGGACACTGGATATGTCACTGTAATTTCTGTATCCAGGGGCAGAATGGCAAGTAGCAAGCATAGCACTGTGTTAGACCCAAAGACCATGCTGGTTCTGTGACAGACTACACACATCCTGTTCATCAGTTCATTATCAAACCTATCAATAGCCACACTGCTGAGGTCCTTCTTGCTTCTGTTGCAGTTACTTGCTCCGTTTCTCCCAGTGCTCATAGAACTATTTGCATGACCGTTACTAGTGTGTAGGGATGTATGTCAAACCGATCACTTTTGTAGAGCTGAGATATATAAATACTTCAACTTTCTGCCATCTTTAAGGTTAGGTTAGAGGTGAACCATGAATGGACAGTATGTTGTAGGATTAAAGAGACTATTTGGCAATAGCATTTTCTATTTCTAGCAATATACTGAGAGGGGGATTTAAAAATAATAGGATAAAATAGGATAACTGTCACTGACAGCTTTCAGAGGACTTTTAGGCTGTGCTCAGGGACAAAAATTAACAGCATCAATGTTAGAAATAGTTATTTTTGCTGATATGACCAGTTCACATCTAGGCATTAGACTTCCTACTAATTTATTGTTCAAATTTTAACTTAAGGTAATACAGACATGTACCGTATAAGGACTCTGGATTGATTTAAAGCTCTGCAAAGAAAATATAAATTCATTAAAAAAAGTATACTCCTGAATGATAATTGCTTTGAATGCATAAGATTGAGACAATGGAGAGTCAAGTCTGTAATGTCTGAGATGGGAGAGTGAACACTGGCTTTGCAAGCAGCTAGCATGAATATATGTTCTACTAGTGAGCTTCAGGTCTTATGATCTAGAAAGTAGAAATACTCTTGGATATTCCTGTGTCAACTCAACTGTTACCTGTTTACTAAAACTAATTTGATATCTAGAACCTAATGTCATGGTCCCATTTTGTCAGTTTGTTGGATATTAAGTATGAAATGTTCTCATTTATATGTAGAACAAGGAGAAGCAATTTTAAGTTTTATACTTGCAAGGATCAGTCTATCTGGATAAAGGTAGGTCATCTGTTAATAAACACGACAGTTTGAATTCTGCAGATACTATCAGAACAGCACTATGATGGCACAGTAGGGGGAACTGCATGAATGCAGCTCTATGATGCAACTGTAAATATAAATTTATTACTGCATTGCCTATTTTATGGAGGTATGAAAGAATGAATGTTTTATTGAAATGTCACCTACAAAACTAGTCAAGCCTAATGTTAGCAAATGGCAGTATCTTTTGCTTAATTGGACTAGTATTTGCATATGGTTAGGCAATGCTTGAGTATGGTATTTAAAGGGTAAAAAACTGAGCAGGAACAGGATGTTGCACTGTACTAGGTAAGACACTCTGCTGGGAGGAGAAACATGTGGGGTCCTGCTACCTAGATTGTTTAGTGCTGCTTTTGCTTTGTTTTCTGATTGACTACATAATGTCAGGCCACGGAGCTGGGACCAGGACCTAAATCTTGCCATAAGAGGCAGGTATCCTAAGTAGCGGACATGGGAGTCAGTCTTTGTTGTCCACATCCCACCCGCCCCGTGCCATTGCTCTTGCATTTTTACATGTAGAGGGTCCAGGATAAACAGGAGAGCATGCTTTCCAAGATTGTACCTCCTGGTACTCCAGGAAACTTTTTTGGAGGTGGGAGGCTGGGTTTGAATTCCAGATCTTCTGTTTCATGTGATGTAACTACTAGGTGGTTATGGAAAAGGTGGGCTTCCTGCAGCATTTGTGCATTCACTGGGCTCAGCACTACTGCTGATGTACCACTCAGATCAGACTCTTCTGGGGACATTGCTGGGAGGGACACATTTAGGTTATGCTCTGTCTCACATCTGGATCACAGAGGTTCTGCACTGCACACTCTTGGGCAGTTCTGTACATGAATGGAAAGCTTGCAACCTCAGGTCCAAAGTGTAAATGTCAACTGAAAAGTGAGCACTGGTAAGTCTTGCTGTTGCTGCAGTGAGGGGTTTCTGGGTCCCTTTTTGGAAGGTTTATGTCCTAAATTCTGTTCAAGTCATGTTTTAGATGTTTAAGTAAGTAAGTCACCTCTTAAGCTCTTGCAATTCCTCACTACATAATTTTGTTAAGCCTCAGTGAACTTAGTTGCTTTCCATTATTAAAATAAAATGTGGAAATAAGAGATCTAAATAATAATAATCTGTTTTTCGTGATCTGGGATATGTGCCTGGACATAAAAGTGCTCTTTTGATGAGTGAACACACCAGTTCCTCACAGTACAGGACTAGCAGCAGCGAAGTAAAACGTACCTGTTGTGTGATTCTGTGCTGCATTGTAAATTTGGCATTAATGCAATGCTTCAAAAGCTAACAGAACATTTAGTTGATATACTGTATCTCTCTATTATGTATAATATCGCCTCATAAATATGCATGCATAACAAAACTGTGGCAATTTGAGGAATTTATGTAAAACTTACGAATTCACTTTGATATCATGGGTCCTCAAGATATACCTGTTTCAACCTGCATGCTCTATATTGAAAAGAGAGCAGTTTTTTCTTTCTTTTTTCCTAACCTTTTTAGTGCATTGAATTTGCAAAGGACATTGCCACAAGGCCAACCATGGAACATAATGCAATGCCGACAACCTGAAGTCAAATGGAAGACCTTCAGACAAAAAGAGCTGGCTCAGGATGATTTATTTGCCCAAATGCGTTAGTTACCAAAACACGGATCACATCTTGGGAAAACTTGGTGATGCTGAAAGAGAAGTAAAAGTTAAAAAAGGGAAGGTAACTTAATGGCCATTCTGGAGTAAGACAGAAGAAATCGGAAGAAAAAACTTGTTGCAGGAACGTAAGAAGTTATTTTCTGCTGTCATAGGCAGACAGAAGCAATTGAGAACATAGAATTAGTGGAATTGCAAGGCTAGATTTAAATGCACTTTTGACCAATTTAGGCAAACCTAGTTAGATAATGAATGGAGCTGGGAGAACCTTCGGTAGATACAGTGAGAAGTTGGAGAGCGCTAAAGTTATAGTCTTAATTATGAAACCTTCAGACTTCTGCTCCACTTGGCAGTCTTGGAATACAATTATGAACCTACTTAAACCAAAACTATTTTAAGGTGAGATAGGTTTTCAACCCTTAAACCCTTTAACCTTTACTTAAAAATCTGCTAAATTGGGGATATGAATATTCAAATATGGCTCCTAATGAACAGATACAGTAAGATACCTTTCAAAACAGAAAATAATGCTAAATGCTTCTTTCTAATGTAAATAACCTACATGTTAAATCATGCCTGGAGGTTTCTGAAATTGAAAAATATAAGAAGAAGAGGATGAATAAGAATATGTTGAGATTTTAACATTGGGCTTCCAAGTGCTAAAATGAAGAAAGAGATACAAGTCTAGTAGACTTTGATTCAGCATTATAGTTTAAGACTTAGGTATGCTGTAATGTGAATAAAACTGCATTATATAGCAGTTTTAAGAAAGGATTTCTGAAGTGTCTCTACCAGGGGATGGTGAAAGATTTGTTCTGGTCTGTTCAGTGTGAGCATCCTAGAAGGACTTTTTTGAACCAGTGTAGTTTATGGGCTTTTATTATTTCTGTGGTAAGCTTAGAGAAACATACGTACTCATAAAACTCTTTACAAATGCCCCAGTTCCATATAAGCTGCACGTTTCTCAGTCTTTGTAACAAGACGAGAAATAGTTACTGTAAGCAGGTGGCAGGGATCAACTGGTTCAAAAGCGAAAAAAACAGTCTTTCACTCATGAAGTTTACTTCTTAGCATTTATTTCTTGTGAAACCAGAGTGCAACTTTTGCAAACTCAGGACAAAAGGAAAGTGGGTTTTCAACACCAGATAATGAAAAACCAAAAGCCCAGTTCTGTAAGAGGACATGGAGTTATTCTTGAGCAAATGGCTCAGCTACTACTGCATGAAAGAGAGTGTATTTAAGGTCTGTCTGTCAGTGCCTCTTCACCCTGTTTCTATGATGTGTTTCCCAAGGCCTGTATTTTGCACTAAATCAGGCAATTTTCATTGTCCTGAGTTAAGACAGTTGGCATTATGATATAAAGGCAGCAGTCTGACAACTATTCTGTACAGCCAATTTCAGATTATTTTGGTAGTGTGCATAAAGTAATCACATGCTCTACATTCACTATTGGAAAGTCAGTATTCCTTTGGAAGTAGAAGGGATTTTAATTCTTAATTCCTATTAAGTCTATTGGGAGTTAAGCAGAGAAATCTCTGGCAAAACGCATGAAAGTTCAGCTTTTGAGTGCTTTGCATTTGTATCTACAGCTATAATAATTTCCTTGCTGGCCCTTCTGAAATTGAGAGCATGTAATCCTTTTTACTGGGATTTCATTGTTACTTCTGGATAGGAGAAGAAAATTTACAAAGTGCTTCTCATTTAATACAGAGAACCTCACGTAGACTAGGTGAAGGGAGTTCTTGAGGAACAGTTTGACATAGACAGAAAACATTGCTCTTATTACTGAAATGATAAGAACAACAAGGCAGAAAGGTAAGCTGATGTACATCAGACATGTACACCACACATACATTAGAAGTGTGTGAAGAGGCACTTTATATTAGTATGGTGTCCTTGAGAGTGGGCTGTCTTGTGGATTTCCCTTTGCCTTGGTTGATAAATCTTGGGGGAGGGGAAACAGTGGCGTCTAAGTTGAATATAGAAGTTCTGAAGTGTATTTGTGGAATAAGAGTGGGGAGAATATTTTTTTCTAATATTTATTAAGATGTAGGTCAAATAATTTACTGGTAGCAGGCTGAGAAAAAAAAAAGCATCTATTTTAAGAACCAATTTAGATTTTCATGTAAATGGAAATCAAGAATAATTCTACTGCATTACACAGAAGAGTAAGGGCTGGTGCAAGGTCAGAATGAAGCCTCTTGTGATTTCTGTTCAAAATGAATTTAAATCAGGATGACTGCACTGATTTCAGCAACTTCAGGCTGTTTTTTAACCAGATGAAAATTTGGCATTCAGTTATCACAGTAAATAATTCAGCTAATATTTTCCTAAGGAAAAAGATGGGGATGGAGCCTAATGTGGCTGCAGTTCCCCATGAGCACCATCTGGTGCAAGGTGTACTACTGGTCAAATGACAGGGACCCCTCCATTCTACCGCCGTAGCTACTGCATCCAAACCTGTATTTTGTTTTTGACCTTGTCCTAAACTCCCACTGATGCCAATGGGAACTCTATGTCTAACACAGTCTTTTATTCAGGCTGTCAAATCTTAACATTTTCAAAACATTGACTTGGGCAGGAGTTGAGCTAATTCGCATTTGGGGCTTTGCACTGAAGCACTTGAATTCCATTTGGAGTGCAGTACTAGCCCCATAAACCCATCTCTAAAAATCCCACTCTGAAAAGAGGATTACTGTACATACGCTGTATTTGCTTCCTTTTTTCCATAACCTTTTAATGCCTCAGGGATTGAGTTTCACTAGACACAGTGGGAGAATCCTGGTACATCTGGTTTCCCTGTGGTCTTACATGATGACTGAACAGCCTCACAGCTTTTGCGGTCAGGTTCCCTATGGGCTCACACTGTGATTAGATTTGTTCACCACAAATATATCCTTGTTTGCCATAAAGATACGAGTGAATTGAGCTGCTGTTTATGCATCCCATTTACAACTAGGATTTCACAGAATCATACAGTAAATTAGGTTGGAAAGACCTCTGGAGGTCACCTCATACATTTCCTGGCTCAGTGTCTTCCCAAAGATGATTTCTTTTTTCCCCTTTTGTGGATGGACAATTTAGAAATATCCTTTCAGCTGACAGAGTGACCTCTGCTTTCCTACTTCTCTCAAATGCAAGCACTCACCCCAGTCCACACACTTGCCGTGTTTTAAAAGATTATATACAGGGGTTTTAAAAATAAAGTGTAACATACAATACTAAATTTTGAATTGCGAAATCTGGCATGGAAGAAGGTTAAAGATGTATAAGCCACCCAGCTATTCCTGAATGTCTAAACAAATACCTGATCACCTATGTGGCTTTTGTCACAGCAGGAGATGGCTCCGTGGAGCGAGAGGGTAGCAGTGGCCTGGGCATGCAGTTGGCACCCGGGAAGACCCAGATGTCTGTCACTTCCCAGGCAGGATTTGAGGGTATCCAGCATCCCTTGCATCAGGACAGCCTGCTGCCATAACCCTGGCATGGGATTTGGTCTTGGCAAAGCTGTATGGGGTTCAAAAGACACAGTTTGGTCACCCCTTTAGGACAAATTGATTTCATTTTAGGACAATAAAATTTTTTGAGCTGACTTCAGTGAGATTTTCACCAGGGCCATAATTATTACTAAATAACACTCACTTGTTCTTGGAAAACCACTTTTTGCCTATTTTTAATGTATAATAGTTTCTGGGATTTATGTTTTCTTTCTGCAAATACAATAGAATGAAGAAATATTGCTGAATACTGGTTTCTTATTGGCAACTGCTCCAGATATATGATCAACATCTTTAACTTTTATGAAGAGATGAAAAGTGAGTTAGGTAAGGCCCATTGTGATATTACTTTTTATGAAAAAGGACTTTTTTTTCTTTTTAGTAGATATAGACTATAGTCTATAGACTCTATAGATGATATGCTGTCTCCAAATCTCAGATAGACTTTTGGAAGTTGACCACAAATGGCCTTTCTGAAAAGATCAAACTTTAAAAAGGCATAATTGTTCCTTGCTATTCACGCAGACACTGAAATAAATGTGCTTTCAAGGAAAAATGAGTCAACATGGCTTCTTCTAATCCTCCAGGTCATTTGAATAGATGCAGATAAAGTTTAAAACTGCTACCGTGTGACTTATGAACAATCATGTTAGGTAAAAGTCTGAGAAATAAGTGCAGGTATTGACCATGTAATTTCCATAGCCGTCTGAGTTCATAAAAAGGTTGGCAGAAAATGTCCTTGAACAGTTCTAGAATTAATTAAAGACATTCTCGTTTCACAGGTAATTTGTGAAACGGTAAGTGAACGTATTTTGATAAAAGTGACAATTTTCTTCACTTTAATTGTTCCAAGATTAAAATTGGTCATGTTTTAGGACTGCTGCTCTTCTGTGAGAGGATAGGGAAGGGGCATGCAGTTGTATTACTTATTGTTAGTATCATCGCAATGTGTGCTAAGAGCTGCACAAACAGAAGAACAGAAGAAAAAGACAGACCCTTCTCTAGTAAGTTTTACGGAACCATGTTGCTCTGCAGCATTTTGACTCCATTCAGGAAGAGAAGGTAATTTTCATGCTTTTATACGTGCAAAGTGGAGAGTAGCAGTATGAAGATGTGCGCAAACATTTTAGTGCCTTGAATGAATGGCAGCTGGGAAAGCTACCAGTAGTGTGGGTTCCAGTTAAAATTTCCAAGACAAAGACTAGCGAGGAGGAATACAGCCAATACAGGAAGGCTCAAGCAGAACAGAAACTTTTACCCAACCTGGCAGCAAGCTCTAGTTTTCTACAACAGGATGTCTGGGGACACGATTCTTTCTTCCCTGCCTCTAATGGTTGCAACTCCTAGCTCTGCTGGAGGCCACTCCGCTTTCAGGCCTTCACTTACATGGAGAGCTTATACAGGTCTCTTTCCTTAGCACTCTAAAGGGACGTGTTTTTTTGGTTTTCTCATGGAAATCTCTGTTCTGATCTGATCAGATGAATGATCCAGAAACAAAAGGCTATGCCGACTATCTAGTGTGCCTGCACCTTAATGTGACAGAACCTCCTATGTATTTTCAAATTTAATTACAAAGAAATTACAGGTCTCCTCCTGTGCTGAGGAGACCAGCACAACATCTAGAAATGTTTTGAATATCTACATAATTTTATTGCTCTTTTATTTTTAGTTCAAAGAAGATGTGCTTTTATTGTATTTACCATACTGTAGCTTGGTATGTAAATTCCAGCTTGCTTGCTGGAAGGTTTGCTTTCTGAATATTGGACATGTAGTATTTAGGTGCTACTGCGTATTCATGTGAACTGAAAATCTTCATAGTTTCAAAGCTGGTTACATTCTTTAACAATTTAACACTTAGCAGTGTGGTCAGTATCTAATGTATTAAAAACTTGTCCCTTTATAGTTTTGAAGATTGATTTCAGCAGGAATTAAGTGTTTTGGGTCCTGTGCATCTTTAGTCACACCAAATCTCGCCCAGTACGTTTTGCTGCATTTGGTTCTGTATTACTGGTCTTATTTTTCTAATCTGGTGAACAACCTGCACTTTCTGTTGACTTCACATCATTTACTAATGAGTGTTCAAGTGTAAACCAGGACAACCAGATCCAAGCCCTCCTTTCCACCACTCCTAACAATCTCTTGTCATTACATCAGCTTAGATCTGCCAAATCTTTCATCAGATGTAAAAATGAACAGAAAGGTTACTTGTGTAGTATAACAATTAGAGCATTTACCATGGTAACAGACCTATTACGGTTCATCCATTTAGTCATGTTTTATGTTATTATAAATGGTGAACTCAACTCCTTACTTCCTTCTTACAAAGCTTATGTAAACAGCTTTGTGCAAAGAAGAACCAGGGCTTTAGACTGTGTCTAGTCAGTACACAAGAGTCTCTGGGCTAGTCCAGGGACAGCTCCTGTGGCAGGGGCATGGTGGCTGAAAACCACAAGCACAACACGCTCCAGAAATCTCAGTGAGCATCCTGGAGATATCACCTACTTCCTGTGACACCGCCGCAAGTCACTGACTCGCCTTCCACTTGTCCCACTCGTCAAAGGATACGATAGGGATGCAAACGTTAATACCCGTAAGCATATAAGGGTTCTCAGATGGAAGACGCCATAGAATGGCCAAGTCTCACGATAGTGTTAAAGCAGCATCGCCACCAGCAGCAGGATTTATCTGAGTGGGAGAAAGGATTCACAGCAGTGGTTTATCAATTTGCATACACCCAGAGAAGCAAGTGCATTAGGAACTGGGTGAAGTGTTTGTATTCCAGTGGTACTGCTGTACCAGCAGAATGGTAACGGCTAGTTGGTGTGCAGCACTTGAAGGTATGCCATGAGGAGTGAAGGACTTCTGTCCATTCACAAAGGGACCGTACGCTGACTGTAAAATGTTCGTAGGATGGCTGGTTTTGAGCTACGCTATTGTTAAAGCAGATGGAAGTCATAGCAGTCAAAAGCTACTTGTTCTTGAGTAACAAAGACTTGTAGCTTTCTTGCACTAATTAGAGGGTAGGTTGTATTTGTTAAGAGGTGGGCATTGTCAGGCTGTTTTTGCTTTCTGCTCTGAAGACAGCCGCTAATGGTATTAGTTCAGTGCACAAAGTGAACTGCTTTGTGCACTAGCTGAAGTCCCAAAAGAGCTAGAATCCTGTTTTCATAAAATGCTGGGATAAAATAAGCTCTTCGGAAGTCTAAAAAAAAAAATGTATTATTCAAATAACTGTAAAGCACTAGAACATAATTTTTCTTTAGAAAAAAAGAAAATGGTCTTTTATATCCTGGGGTCTCCAGCTAGAAAACTGCCATAAATGGCTTTTCTGGTATAAAGGCAACTACGTAATAGTAATGTTGAAAATTCATAGTCAAAAGGAAAAATAAATATTTCAAGTTTCCCTTGTACCAGAGAAATGGGCTTCTACGCAACTGCAAGCTGCCAGTTTCAAAGTAAGGGGACCAGCCCCCTTGAAGTGCTCTAAAGTAACAGATAATGAAACAAGATAAACAAGTAATAGGACCAAGAGAAATACACTCACTGTACAAAAGTTCAACTGAAAACATACCTTACACCACATTAGTTTGTAAAGTCACCTAACACAAGCAAAAGTATATAAGAAAATAATATTTAATATAAGCAATTTCAGCAGTTTCGGTCATTTCTGTCATCCCTATTTTCCTTTTCATAAGAACTACTTCATCAAACTGATGACAAATCATACGTGAAAGTTTATTAAGACAGAAGAAAAACAGGGGTATCCAATTTTACACTCAAGTCATCGACAAATGCAAGTCTTTAACAATAAAGCTTCTGTCAGAACCCAGGAAACAACGCCATTACACTGTGCAAACACCTTTCAATGAAGTACATACAGCTTCGGGCAAAGAACACAGTTCCTCATATCCCTATCGCCTGACGCTAATTACTCTGCTAAAATTTTGTTCTCCTGCAGTGAAACTTGCACAATTCTGTGAAACTATTGCCAGGGATCTTTTGCGAAGTGAAGATAAAGGAGTCTGTGAAAAGCTCCTTGTGATAAAATTTATTCTATTGAAAGAGCAATATTTTATATTCTACTGAAAAATTGGCAAAATTCTCTAATTTTGGGAAAATAAAGTCAATTGAGGGGTGATTTGGGTTTGGTTTGTTTTTTTTTTTTTTTAAGGGTAATGGTTTAGCCAAGCTGGAACATGGAAGATCACACTTGATGTGTGCTTGCATCCACCTAGTTCAATAATCACATACAGGATCATCTACTGCTGCTAGGCAGCTTTCAAAGGTGGCTCTACTGTCTGAAGCTTCTCTTAGGGCTGTAAATTTCATTTGTACATAGCAATTGTGCACCATGTCCCTTTCTGACTTTTGGAAGCCGCAAAAAGGCCTCAAGAAAGCTACCTGGCAAGACTGGCATCTCATCAGAGTAACTGTGTCGTGGTTTAACCCCAGCCAGCAACTAAGGACCACGCAGCCACTCGCTCACTCCTTCCTCCCTCCCTCCCAGTGGGACAGGCAGGAGGATCAGGGGAAAAAAGTAAAACTTGTGAGTTAAGAACAGTTTAATAACTAAAGTAAAATAAAACATAATACTAACAACAATAATAATGAAATATAATAATAATAGTAATGAAAAGGAATATAACAAAAAAAAGGGGGAAAAAAAAAAGAACCAAAACCCAAGGAAAAAACCCAGTGATGCACAATGCAATTGCTCACCACCCGCTGACCGATACCCAAGCAGCGATCTGCGCCTCCCAGCCAACTCCCTCCAGTTTATATACTGGGCATGACGTTCCATGGTATGGAATATCCCTTTGGCTAGTTCAGGTCAGCTGCCCCGGCTCTGCTCCCTCCCAGCTTCTTGCACACCTGCTTGCTGGCAGAGCATGGGAAACTGGAAAGTCCTTGGCTTAAGATAAGCGCTACTTAGCAACAACTAAAACATCAGAGTGTTATCAACATCATTCTCACACTAAATCCAAAACACACTGTACCTGCTACTAAGAAGAAAATTAACTCTATCCCAGCCAAAACCAGGACACTTTGTGACCATTATTATTCCTGTAACTTGAGAACAGAATCTACATTCTTGTGGCTTGCTGGGTTGAGTCCTACAGTTTCAACCCCACGCAATTTTGGAAACTTTCATTTTACCTTCTACCTTTCATTTTACCTCCCTCTATCAATCACGAGAGAGGGACATAAATTGCAAGACTGAAATAACCAGGGCTTCTGTCTCCTCAGAGGTTGGAGAGAGAAGTCAAACCAGCCACAAATGGCACACAGAAATCTTAGAATTTGGAGAACATGGTCTGGCCACCCAATGACTTTATATAAGACCTGCTGGACAACTCTTCTAGCCATTGCTTTGTGCTCTACTGAACAGAGACACTTACAGAGGAAGGGGAGGATAGTATCAAAATATATAGCTCTGCATCACATTTAACCTTTTTTCCCAGCTCTGAAAGATAAAAGCCAAGATTTCTAGCAAGAGTGACAGTGTCCACAGCACAAGATAAGAAAGAAATTCTGTGAACTGTGGAGAGCTCACCTTCCTATGCTCCTTACTCTGCTGCTGTTACAGATTGTGCTCCTTGTCTCAAGCGGACAGCTAGAACACCGTAACAAGCCAGAGGGACTTGTGGTAGACATTCTTGGCTATGCCATTTCACCTTTGGTACTTAAAGAAAGAAACAGGTCCTTGATATCCTACTGAGTAGAGTCTTTCAGCCATATACCATACAATCTGACTGAGCATGAATAGAGTAAGACTATTTACATCTCCCATTTTGCATCAGGATTTTTTACTTTGGTTTTGGTCCTAATCTTCTGTGGAACTCATATGCATCAGTTAGGTAAGAAGCCTAAATGTTTAGCCAGGAACATAAGTTTGCTGTGAGGAAGACACTCGAGAACAATGGACCTGTTGACTAAAATCAGGATTTTAACAAAACATGTTCTTTCCATATTGCAAAAGAAACGTGTGCACACCTGTCTTGTTATAATTCTAATAACCCCCTAATGCAGAAATACTACACAATTCCTCATTAAAATAGGTAACTCTTCAGTTTTGGGGAAAAAAAATACAAACACCAAATGAAATAAGCCTTAAAGCTGGTGTGCCTAAAGGAAAGCTGAGTACAAAAAATAAACAAGAGACAAAAAAACCATATCCTTAATCTGATTTACATAGCCTTACATGTAATTTTCTGTGAAATACACATTAAAGAAAAATAGTGGTCCCATTCTTAAGTGCATCTACTTAGTAACAAGAACACAGGCTACAGGAGAGGCACATTCTAAAATAAAAATACATAAGAAAGGAAGTTCTCCATGTTTTCTTAGTTCTCTGAAGTCTCATCCCTGTGACAGCAGAAGTGAGCTGTTAGGTGTTAACTGTCATTACAAAGAATGTGAGCACATGCACACAAGTCAAAGCAGTCTGCTCGCTAGCTATCTAGTTAGGGGTACTTCCAAAGCTCTGTCATCCTGACTGGAAGATTAATAGCTGCTTCCTCCTGATTAACCCTTGAAACCAAAATTGTGGAACTTGTTGATGGTCTCCCTCATGTGTTCCATTTATAAACATTTACTGTGAACCACTCTATGGTTTTCCTTCCCCATTCGAAAAGTTCTTATCCTTCTCTAAGGCAGTATTTAATCACAAGCAATATAAAATCATCTTACTGTCACGAGGACAGATCCTACAAATCCCTTTTACTGGATACAGTCTTGATTCTGTTGTACTGCACAGTAAGAGGGGTTTGCAGAAATATCTACTACATGGTTTTTGAAAGTTATCCAGAACCAAAACTCAGTCTTACGCCCCAGATCTCAACCCCAAGCCGTGTTTGGAAATTCACTTCATCTGAGCATCTTCTTGAAATCATTGCTGCCCATTCCTTTTCCTTGCGTACAAGCCAAGGCAGGCACAGAATCCGACGACACTGACAGCGAGGCCTAGTAGGAAGGCGATGGTATCTCCTGCGTCCAGCGCTTCAACTACTGGCAGCACCAGCAGCAATGAAATGAGGACCAGGAAAAGTTTCGAGGTGTTCTTGGTAGAAGGCATGCTGATCAGTTGACCCCAAGGGGAAGTTAAATGAGGAAAGCGGTAGAAAGCAGGTACTTCAGCGGTATCTACAAGGAAAACAAAAGGAACGTGACAGGATTTCTCTTCCTTTCCCCCTGGAATTGTCTTGCCAAAAGCCAACCGATGTGATTGATGTATTACAAATATCTGTGTGGGACTCAGGAAATGTAGGTTTTATCTTTACAATTACAAAAGTAAATTACTTACTATCATGAGAGCGCCACAGTGGGTTTGCTATCTTGTTATGCAACTCTGTGGAAAGTCATCTTTTGGAGTGTTACCATGAGGTAAAGTCAGAATAGGCTCTCCCGCCTGCAGCCATCAGTGCCTGCTTACTTCATGCTGTGCTACACGGGCCTTTTCACTAGGTGTTCCAGACTGGGTAGCGGCTGCACACCACTTACCCGCACCTTCTACAAGGGGCATCCTCGGGATGCGTGAAGACGGGGAAACTATTGCACACAGGCGAGGATGGGAATGTAACTGTCAGCCCCTCCCCGGGTAAGCGCCCCCGCGCACGCCCTTACTGCGGGACAAACACCCTTCCTGTTTCCTCAACTTCGGAAGCGTCCCTTCGAGGCGCAAGCCGGCACCAACCCGGACGGACCGCTCCGCAACAGTTTTTCCCGCAGAAACGGCTCACTCCCGGGGTACACACGGCAAAACACCGCGCCGAATTACTCCGCGGTGGCCGAAGCCGCCTGGGCCACCCGGAACAAGCGGCTTTTCCGCCAGCCCCCGCGGCGGCGGCCGCCAGCCGACGAGGCTCCGGCCCGCACCCCGGCCGGCCCCCACCTCCCCCGGAGCGGGCGCGAAGCGGGGCGGCGCGGCCCCCGCCTCGTCCCGTCCCACCGCCGGTGGGCTGCCTGCGGGACCGCCGCTCCCCGGGGCAGCCCCCCGCGCAGGCCGTGTCCGCACGGCGCCCCTCAGTCACCTCCTGCCGCCGGCTCCGGGCTGGGGGACGTCCCCGCTCCGCGCCGCGCCGCCCGGCGAGGCCCTCAGCTCCTGGGGGCGCTGGCCCCCGCCGCCTCGCCGCGCTCCCGCAGCCCGGCAGCGGCCATGACAGGAAGGGGCGGTGGCGCGGCCGGGGGCGGGCGTGACCCGGCCGGGCCGCCTCCCGCTCCCGGCACGCACTGCCGCCGAGCGGCCTTCGCCCCTCCGCCGCGACCAGCCGCCGGCGTATGGTTCGAGTCCCGTGGGCGGCTCTGCCAGTGGCCGAGGCGGCCCCAGGCCCCTGCGGAGGCCGCCGGCAGCCCCGGGAGCCGTGCCCTCGGGCCCCGGGGGATGGAACCGCCTGCGGGCGGGCAGAGCGCCGGGGGCGGTGGGGCCGGGCGCCACCGGGGAGCCCCGGCGTGGGGGCGGCAGGCTCCTCTCGAGAGGGGCCTCCAGCCAGAGCCGTGTGATGCCCGTGCGGCGTTATGATGAACCTCAGCCTAACGAGCAGAGAGCAGGGGCCACACGTGAGCACTGCAGCTTTATTGAAGTAAAATTATAAAAGTGTACCGGCTTCGGCTGGTTGTCTGCTCTTTTCTCTAAAAATGAACAAATAGCACAAGTTACCTTTAGTTTGACTACAGGCAATGCCTGCTTCATTGCCGATTTAGGCTATCGTGCAACAGTGGTAATGAGTACTAATCAGTGCCGTCATAACCAATTCCTACTCTGAGCGTTAAAGCAGTTTTACAGGGTGGAGAGCAGCATGGTGCCAAAAAAACTAAAAGAGAAGTGTTATCAGCTAATATACCTGAGATCACCCCCAAAACCTAAGTCAAACTTACCCTGATTTTGATCTTATTTCTGCTTTGGACAAAGCTGCTTGTAGAAATACGGTGTTGCACTGTTCTGTTACATAGAACAGGGTTAAAATGTCTTTCTTGTAAATGCTGCAGGGGGTTACCAGCTAGTTCCTAGTCAGAGCTCAGTTTTTATTTTTCAGCGGAATATGTGTGTGCTTAAGTTTGGATAAAAGACCTGTAAGCAATTATAGATTCAAAGTACGTGCATCTTTGGAACACTTGCAGAAATAACCAGAAGAAACTGTGCTAATCTAATGGCAAAATTGATCTAGAATTTGTAATCCATGACTTCAAGCTTTAATTCATGATAACCCATGTTCTCACAATGTTTCCCTACACTTGTGCAAGAAAACAGCTTTTGTAAACGTTTCTCTTTACAGAAACAATTTCCGATGAGCTGCTTAAAGAGCAGTGGAAATCCAGATGGATAGTTTAACATACATACCGCTTTGCCTCTGCCTTATATAATTTCACTGTAATTGCCCTTGAGCAACCATTCTTTATGCTTACAGGAACTTTGTAAGTCTGAGGTGGGATGTTACTATTCTGCTGATCGTCATTCCTTTATTACTGCCCTTCATTTTCTCGTCTGTCTGGATCCAGCAGCTGTCAAGTGTCTTAGACGATAAACTACCAGGGATAAGTCTTTTTGCTCCCTCTTTATACCAAGTAGCGTGAAAGCATCTTTATAAGCAGCAGTGCCTAGACTCTGTGATAATACAAATAATAGTAAATATCAGTATAACTGATAAGCATCCCTTTTATTTATGAAACACCTATTTCACAGTTTTTCTGATCTGAAATACTTGATGCCTCATGTTCTGTTCTGAAGGCATTTTCTCAAGAAGCTGGTGCCAGATAAACTCACTGGAGAAAAATCCTGAAATTTTGGAGAAAGTTGTCATGGCATGGAGGAGAGTAATGCTATGATGCCTGGCCCATTCCTTAATGAATCACAGATAAATCATAACCCCTGCAGAACCTGAAGAGTGGCGATTTGAAATGCAGGAGGTAGGTGTCATCTTAATCACTGCTGTCATCTCAGAGACTGGGCCTTGGAGTCCTGTCCCTCTTAGTTCCCTGCTTGGCCTATTTACTGCATCCTGCAGTCTTGACAGGTAAATGTTACACTGGTCTGCAATGTCAAAAAATGTTTAAATCATCCCAGTAAATTTCAGTGCTGTGTTTGCTGTCGTCACCACTTACCAACTAAAATTTTCAATAGTTGTCATTTAGTCCCACAAAACAGATGTGGCGGGGGGGGAGGGGGTGTTGAACAGTGACTTTCAAGTCTATCTTTTATAACTAGAAATGTCAGTACCAAAGGGCTATGTCATCTTTGGACTTGAGTGTTTTGAAGGTGAGGAATGTAAAATCCAAGGGGAAGACTGGACTTAACACACTCATCTTACTATCTCTCCCCTCTTCTTAACAACTGTACTAATTTACAGGCAGTTGAAATGACATGGAGAAGTACAGTAGGGATGTGGAAAATACTGACTGTAAGATAAATAATTTATTAGTAATATCATGGAAGTGCCATTGAGAGCTAGAAAGCAGTGCCATTTGGGGATATTTCTTTGGCTTATTAGCTCTTTCAATGCCATTGCATTTTGTAGCTTTGGCTTCAGAAGCAGTACTGCTTTGAAAAAAAGCCAACAAAATCTGAACAGTGAAGGAGGCTCTATCGGTTTTTGTGCTGTCTGAATAGCAGAGAAATGTGTATTCAGCTTCAAGCTCTGCCATCAACTTTCTGCATCACCTCAGGCAAATCTTCCTTTTGACCTATCACCATTTTGATTGCTTAGCTCAAGCTATTATGTAACTAATATTCAGAGGAAAGACGGAGAATTCCCAGAGCTGACAAGCTAAAGCTTTGTAAATTTTGAGCACAAGGCTAAGGAGGTATATGTGAGATTGGAAACTGAAAATAAAGTGCACTTTCTGGAGAGGAAAAAGTTATGAGATAATCAGCAGAGCAAGGCTACACCCTGAAGGGCGTATTCTTTTTTTCCCCACCCCTCTTATTTGGTTCATCTTTTTTTGAGAGCCACTTGTTTATTGCATGACCACACTGATCTGAGGAGCTTTCTGATCAATTTTTGGACTTCAGTTGTACTGCTGTAATGAGAAATGCTAACTCTGATTACCGATAAGACGTTGAGTACGGGGCAATGATTATCACTTCTACATCAACATATTCACCCTTGAGCTACTTTTCCCTGGTGATACTTAATCTGACATTTTAGCTGTCTATCACTATGTCCTCATCTCTTCACTTCACTCACAGATCTACATCCAGTTTTTCTCCTACAAAAAATGTGACTTGCTTTATTTGGACTTCACTGGGTGCTTCTCTTTCTTTGAGAAAATAGACTCTACCGCAACCACCTCGTTTGCCTCTGCAGAAAAAACAAAGTTAAAATACAGCATGAATTACTTCTATCATTAACCTTTTCCACGTTCGCTTCTCAGTCTGCTGTCACACAAATGTTGACTTCATCCTTTCTCTTTCTTCCTCTCTCATTATCCCCTCCCTTCCTACTTCATCCTGCCTTCTTTTTTCCCTTCTATTTCTCAAAGTCCTTAAGTTTCCTCTCAAATAAATGTAGGTAGTCACAGACCTTCCCTGTCATGAAAACACCAGTTGGATTCCCTTCCTATAACTATCACTTCATCCATTTTATTCCTGTCATCTCTAACCTCTCCAAACATGCTGTCCAAAACTGCTCTAATTACATCCTACATCTCCTTCAGTATGGCTCATTCCTTCCTCCATCAGCTGGAGCTGCTCACATTGGTATCTCTAGTTAGCATCTCAGACATGAAGGCCTGTGTTTCATTGTTGTCTCTTTTACTGATGGACTGCTTTTGAAACTCTCATTCCTCTTCCCAAATCCAGTAAACACTTAAAAAACCCCCACCTTCCTATTAAAAAACCCTCCTTTCCCAATTCTTCACTTCTGCTTCTTGAATCTTTAGTGCTGAGTCCTTTTCTGCTGCTGAGAGTGTGCTAGGCTTCCATCTGTGGTTTTTCCTCTTGACTCTCTGGACATTGTCCCTGGCTGCCCTTATCAACAAATATGGCTTTGTATACCATCCTTAACTCATGTTTTTCTTTGTCTTCCCTCTCTTTTTATTCCCACTTGATGGTGTTGAGGTCTTACTGCATGTAGCACAGCAGCTCCTAGGCCTAACAGTTCTCTTCTGACTGTATGACTTAAAGTCATGTCCTGACAATTATTCTTGTCTCTTGCTGTGACCCCTGCAGCTTTGTTTATTCAAAGTGCTGCTGCAAAGGGGCCTCTCTCTGGTTTGTCATTTTTACTGTGATCCCTCACTTCTTAATCCTCTGGTGTTACATTTCCTCTTTTGCTGAACCAAAGACAATTTTCTTCTCAGTCGTAGAAGGTCTTTGCAGTATAATCTTCCTTCATACTGGCTTATCCTATTGCCATGTCAGGAGGTTAACTTCTACCTTTCTTTTGTCACCCCTGGCAGACTCCTTTTGATCCCTCTGAGAAGAAAAAGTTACTTCTTTCTGAGAGCACGGAAAGGCTTACAGAAAGAATTGCGCTACTTTTTGATGGAAAATTCTTTCCTTTGGTACCACATGCTTCCTGCTGTCCTTTATACAGACATGAAAATAAAAGATTAAATAGCCCAGTGATTCCTTTTCCCTCAGTCCTTTTTGCTCCTTTAGCCTGGCAGGGGATCTCCTCTGCCCGCTGGAATTTCTTTGAGTTCTTTTGCCAGCACTTCAGAGATGTCTCTGCGCAGCGCTGGCTGGAGCAGAGAGGCATGGAGGCAGCTGCCAGCCCTGCAGAAAAAAGCTCTGGAGTTGGTGCTGGCAGGAGGTGGGAGCAGTGAAACCGCAGGAGTGAGTGCAGAGGATGCCAGCCAGAGTTAAACACCCATTGATTGACTTCCCCGCTGAACTCTGCAGGGGAATGCGAGAGCTACTCATCAATAATGGCAAATCCGGGGATTCCCTGCGATTATTGCGAGCGCTGTCATGCTTTTTCTGGATTATAAGGAGAAGGCTCCTGGGGTTTTTGTAGAAGCATAATAAAGTAGAGGTAGATGTCAGCTGGAATGATACATCCAAATTCCCTCCAGCTTTGAGGAAGTAAAGTTTGAATCAAGCCTTCTTGATTTCAGTCTTTGTACTAATGTAAGCTATCGAGATGTTCTCACATTATTCATCAATGTTTCCATAGGTAGGTTGAATATTATGTATTGTTTGTCTGGCTCTTTTTGAGAAAAATAAATTTTTGTACAATATTAGCAAGGAAAATGTATACAGTACAAGCAGTTCAGCTTCAGAGGGCCCGGCGATGCCACCTTCATCAGTATTGAATGGTAAGCAAAAGCAGATACTATTCAACACAAGAATGACAGAATGAGATTTAAAGAGGGAGTAGCAGCTGTCATCCACACATTGTTTTGTATAGTACTTTTTTTTTCCCAAGCTATACTGTCAGATTTTTTCTTGACTTCTGTGCATACGGTTGTAATAAGTAGAAGAAGTTTCATGAAAATAAAAATTGATTTAAACATAATAAACTTATATAATCATAAGTTTCAAATCTAAATCTAATCCATATTTGGATACCTGCTTATCTATAGGAACATGTCAATAGCCTTTTTTATTTTTTTCCAGCTTTAGGCATTGTTAGAAATAAAGCTTGCCTACTAATGGAGTTCTAGCCATCTAAATCTGAGTGTGTTAGTCATAAATGAGAAAACTGGTATTATAAAAATTGTCCCTTACACCTGCATGCTTAAAATATACTTTTTTCAAGATTGGTGCCCAAAAAGGAAGGTTGCTGAAATTAGGAGATAATTTGGTAAAATAAGAGGTTAATGTCAAGCCCAAGGTGGTGTATCTTTGGCAGAAGAAAGGGCAGAATTCAGAAGGAGGAGCTGTGCTACACGCCAAAACTCACTGCCTAGGGGAGGAGAATCACAGAATCGCTGAGGCTGGAAGGCACTTCTGGAGATCACCTGGTCCAACCACCTGCTCAAAGCAGAGTCAGCTACAGCAGGTTGCTCAGGGCTGTGTCCAGTCAGGTTTTGAATAGCTCCAAGGATGAAGACTCCACATCCTCTCTGGGCAACCTGTGTCAGTGTTCAATCACCCTCACAGAAAAAAGTTTTTTCATATGGAGTTTTCTTTATTTCAGTTTGAACGCATTGCCTCTTGACCTGTCAGTGGATGTCAGTGGATGTCACTGAAAAGAGCCTGGCTCTGTCTTCTTTAACCCCCACCAGATATGAATATGTATTGCTAACAACCTGCTGGAGCCTTCTCTTCCCCAAACTAATCCATCCCAGTTCTCTCAGTCTCTTCTCACATGCCAGATGCTCCAGGCCTTTAATCATCTTCGTGGCACTTTGCTGGACTCGTTCCAGTATATCCATGTCACTCTTGTACCAGGGAGCAAAGGACTGGACCCAGCACTCCAGATGCGTCTCACCAGTGCCGAGTAGAGGGGAAAGATCACCTCCCTCAACCTGCTGACAACGCTTTTCCTAATGCAGCCCAGGATGCTATTGGCAAACAGTATGGCCCTACAATGCTGCTGTGCTCTCCAAATTTTACACTGATCTGAGGAGTAGAGGGATTCTGGAGTAATTTATACACCCCTTGACAGCTGTTCAAGTTATCACACTCTCATTAAATGCTCTGTGGTTCTGGGGCACTAATTAGAACATGCTTTCGTGTAGTCCTTGTAATGGGGCCTTAAAAAGCTGGCTCAGTATTTCTGTTCATCAGCTCAGCCCATGCTCTAGAGGAACTTTTTGGACTGACTCAGATCTTTCAGAACCCTTTTGTCAGGGTCCAGTGTCAATCTCCTGGGCAGGGCCCAGGCTGCTCAGCTGTTATGCATAAAGAGTGAACAGTCCTGCCACAAGATGAGCAAGAGGTTGAGATGACTATAGATTTTTATGGAAGTATATCCGAGGCAAGAAGCAATTACCTTTATGAAAAGAATTAAAAATGAACAAAGCCTGGAGAAGGAAAACAAGAAAAAGTAAAAAGATCTGAGCCACATAGAGTGAAACTCAGGGTGAGAGTTGCTGAAGGCAGAGAAGAGAATGAAACTAAACTCTTTAAAGGAAAAGGAAGTGTCATAGTTGCAGCTGACTCTATGTAGAACAAATTAAAATGTTTCAGTTCATCTTGGATGTCTGTCTTCAGTGTTTCTGAGCTTGAATTCCCTATTGACAGTATTGTCTTCATGACGTGTTGGAATTTTCCCATTGCCTTCAGTGAGGCCATGATTCCACCTGTATCTGAAAAATAGGGGCAATCATTCTTCCCAATATCACCAAAATTTCATACATTTTCTGGTGCATGTGCAGCAGTCCAATGCTAGTGGTAAGCCCACAGGATATCCTATAAATAATTACACTGAAAGTCACTTATCCTAAAAGCTACATGCATTTGTTGGTAAATGCTGAAGTTTTGCGGTTGCAAGCTAACAAATTGTATTTTATTTGTGGAATGTATTTCCTGTATCTTATCTTATCTTGATCATAGAAGGCCCTAAAAATACTTTGTAGAATACAAAGTAAATCTGGATTATTTCAGTGCCAGTCTAAAGGGAAGGGACATCATTCATGAGGGGCACATTTAATGAGCCAACTGTCCGCTTTCAATAGCCTGCAATTCATTCCAGCACTTGGTTATTTGGCTCCCTTTTCATTAGCAAAACAGTTTGAGTTTCACTGTTGAACTAAATACACAGCTGTCGTTACAAAAGACACCGTGATTCAGAAAAATATAACTGCTTAATGCCTTTGTGTTTCACAGATTACACAAACTTTTAAAGGAAAATGCATTTAGCTTCTGTTACCAGTCTGAAAATTCATGCAGTGAGAAAAATCACTCGTCATGTGTAAACTGAGAAATATAGTTGTAAATACATGTAGTTAAAACTGACATATCTCACCTTAATGGCTTCAGTGACCATGGTCATAAAAATCTGAGACACATGAAATATGGAAGCTATATATATTTTATGTGTATTTTTAGTAATTATATACTTATAAATAATAAAATAATAGTAATAATCAGATTAATATTAGAGCACTCAATCCAAACTCACCCACCAAAGTTATTGAAAATTTAGTGGGTTTTGGGTGATGTTTAAATATTAGCTTTCATGCATGGATTTCATGGCATGTTATGAAGGACAGCGGGGATGGTCATCCCCATTTTACAGCTGGAATAATTAAGACATGGAAAGATGAAACGAATTCCTGGAATTCTTGTGGAAGATCAACAGCAAAGTCAGGAAAGGATCCTGTGCCTTCTTATTCTTGCCAGTTCTGTTCCCATTGTAGCTGGTGTTAACTTCCACAGATTTCTGTGGAAACAGAAAAGGAAAATCCTTTTGTGAAAATGTGCTGTCTCTGTCAAGATGTATGGAATTTGCTGCCAAAACCACAAAGCCCACGAATGTCTTAGGAGACGTATTTTGCAGTGACAGAGTTCAACCTTTTCCATGCTGACTGGCCTTAAGTTCCAGCTGAGGTACAAAGATGACTGTGATGGAAACTGTAAAGGTATGTACAACGTAGATATATACTTTATGTCACTATTTTCAAAATTTATTGGTAGCATCTTAAATCACAAAACATTTTATTCTACCAATGCTCAAATTCAAATGGGATGGAGGCTGCTTCACTTAGAGGGCTATTTGCTGTTTTGTGTAATCACTCTTGAGAATCAGTCCTTTCTCCAGAGAAGGAGTAGGGAAAATGACACATTTTATGCATTAGGGAAGTGTTACTTCTCTTCAAATGTGTCTATAAATATGGTCTGCAATCGTTTCATCTATGGATGTGAACTCATCAGTATCAGACCAGAGCAAGGCTCAAACTTTGTCGCTTCTTAGATAAAATACCCAATGCCGATGATAATATAAAGGTGTAAAACACACACACACTCAAATGTGTGTTTATATGTATGTAAACATATGTATGTATGTGTATACACATGCATAAACACACATACACTCCTGAAGTATTTAGGATGTTTCACTTCCCCCTTAGTCTGAGCAGTGTGACAGCCTGCACGTTTTGGCTGACATCCTGTGAAGCGCTTAATCATGTGCTACCCTGTACGCGTATACGTGGTACCCGGACGGTCAATGAGATGAGTCAGCTGTTTAAATTTACCCACATGATTGATTGCTTCACGGTGTTAGGAGCAGCACATTCAGGGCCCTGCCCAGATAAAGCCCTAAACATGTATCCCTGGAAATGGAGAAGGCAGTAAGTTCCTGCAACTGGTATCCGGCTTTCTGATAAGACTTTCCTAAGTATTAAGGTTGGATTTTCAGTGCACAGAAGTGGGGTTTTATGCCTCAGTGCTACGTGCCATTGCACACCTCTGTGTGCAAAAGAGCAATGACCGTTCAGACAAACTTTGTAATTACATGCAAACATGTAGAAAAGGCATCTACGTTAAAGACCATTTGAAAATGGATTCTAATGTGTAATGCTGCCGAGGATGCGGAGAATAAACTCCTAAAAAAGGGGTGACAGTAGATTACTAAGTTTGAAACCAATTTTGTCTAAGCATCTGCATTCTAATGCTTTTGACTAAATTGTAAACACATTGTCTATCTCTTCCCATTGCAGAATATCTTGACAATATTTAATAGGTGGTGCTAATTGCTCATATTCATAGTCTCTGGGGACTCCTTTTGCCAGTATCTGTCATATTCTGGAAGTGTCAAGCACTGAGGGATTCAAAATTTATTCTGACTCTTTTATGACTTGCAGTCCAAATAGAGATAATAAGTCACACTTTCTCTTCACCAGCCTGTAGTAATGTAGCCTCTTATTTATCCATGATTGCAGGCAATTAGAAAGCATATATCCATTAGGCTGTGTATTTTGGAACACAATAGCTATATGCAGATTGGTTTAGACATTGCTTTCCTTACAAACATTGTCCTTCTGTTTCATGCCTTTTTATTATTTTCGATGCATCGGAAAAGATTTATGCAGGTCATGGGGAGGCCATAAAGCAGAAGGTTATATGGGTCAAAGAGGGAGATGACAGGAACATGGACTGGTATTTTAACAGCAGGTATAGAGTGAAAAGGTTGGATTTTGATTTAAAGAGAAAGCTATGCCAAGGTCTATTGACATTTAGGTGCCTGGTGGAAAGTATGGGTAGAAGATTACACTGCAAGCCGCAGATAGCGGTTGTGTTCTTCATACTATAGGAAAGAAAACAGAAGATTGGTTTTGATGAGTGTTAAGACGTGAGGCCAGATGGGGGCTATCTACATTTATTGCTGTAAAGCAATAATTTCTGATCAGTTCTGTAACTTTCATTGCCACTGGACCAGGTATCTTGCTCTATGATACTGAGGCTGTCTTGGGAAGTCCCACAGAACTGGGATTATATTGGATAATACAAAAAAAGGCTAAGAGTTAACATTTTTTCCCAAACTCAAGCTGATGGCAATCATTTAACTTTAGCAGGGTAATTGTCAACTGAGTATGGCCGAAAGAAGAATGCTGGTCCAGGCAGGATTTGAATTAGTACACAGATGAAAGGCTGCATAACCCCTTAGCAGCCACTGAGAAATCCTCATTCCTAGTTTCACTGCTTTAACAGTTTTCTGTAGTGAAAGGTCAGCAACTATTACTGGAAGTTCTTTACGCTGTAGTCCTTCGTTTTGCACAGGATCACTTTTTTCTTTGTGCTTGGACTAAAAATCTCAACAGCATGTCATTGTGACAGTAATATATTTGTAGAAAGTTATAGTGTGCAAAAACTGCTCTTAGGAAGATGAGGAAAGCTACCTGGACTATTTAATAATCCTATGGTGTTTGGCTTTATTCATAATGTCTCTGTGGAGCGTCAGTTGTCCTGCTGTCTACATGAAGGACGAATGATAAGCCCTTGATGTCAGTTTGAGGTAGGAAAAGTGTTACTACCTGTTAGCATTAGAAACCCTAGTGAATGACTAATACAGAGATCAATGCTTTGGGCTGTATCTGGAGTTCATGTGTTGAAGAAGTTCAATACTAAGTCTTTTCACCCACTTAGCTGATACTAGAACCATAACTTATTCCTAGAACTGGAATGTATTTATTATTATTTTTCTTTCTAACAGTTTTCTAAGTATCTGCTCTAAGTTTAGGATAATTCTGAAAGTAGAATAAACCTTATTGACTTGTTTGGTTCACTTCCTCCAATTGACATTTCCAAGCTGATAAGACGCAGCAATCACACTTCCCTGAAGATCTCAGCGTTGCAGAAAAGCATATTACTTAGCCTTTAGATGCAGTTAACCTTATGATGAGATGAGTAATGAGAGAATTAATGTTCTTTAATCCTCCCTGTGATCATCTAAGGAAATTTGGCATAGCACCTTTTTTTTTTTTCTTTATGCTTACTCTTTCTATGAATTAGAGAACTGAGTTCTGAGTGTTGTTTTCAGTGTTCCAGTTGTGACATCTGATTACGAGTAACTGAAAGCCCCATGGCTTTATCAATTATGATATCAATTTATTGGTGGAAAAGCAGTAGACAATTCGAAATATAAAACCTTGAAAGCCATAATCTTGGCAAATATAGGTCAAATTCATCAAGCAGACTTAGGTTCTATACATATCTCCATGTAATACCACTGTCATTGGTACTGCCTGGCTGCCTCTTAATTCCTAAGTGTCTAAAATCTTGCCACCAGCCATGTACAGAACCATCTGTGAGTTGACAGTGCTCCGTGGTTAACGAGCTGCCCATTAATTGTTCAAGAGAGATGTTAACTGACAGCTCCAGAAATGGGATCCTCAATGCAGCTGGAGGGGTCTCCACCATGTCAGCATAGCCCCAGACTTTGGCTGTGCTCGAGGTGTGCTTCAGCTGGATATAGCTTTCACCACAGCCCAGGAACCAGGTATGTAAATGCCAGTGTGTGTACGGAACAGTGTACTGCGTGGAGCAACACTTTGCGCCCCAAAAATTCAGCTTCAAATCTTTACTTTGGCATGATTTAAAGTAGGGACTTGAACTTGCATTTTCCACATAAGACAGGAGTGTCCTGGCTGCCAAGCTGCTCTGTCTCTTAGGAAGGCAAAGCGTCCTTAGATACAGAAAGATGTACAGTTTGGCATTCCAGGTAGAAATGAGTGAGTGTCCCCAGAGAGGTCAGCTGCTTTGCTTGAGCCCAACCCTTTTTCCTGTGCAATCAAGTCTTACATGGCTTCTGAGAATCTCGTAGAGCGGGTCTTTGGCCTCCCCTCACCCCGTGCAGCACAGGGGCAAGGAGAGGCCGGGGACTGTGCTATGTCAGGGTGGAATTATGCTCCAACGTGACCCGGCACTAGTGGCAGAGGGCTTAGATGTCTGGTAATCAGCTTCCAGGCATGACCAAGAACATTCCAGAGCTAGGCACTGTCTAAGAAACATGTAGTATCCTCCGCTTGTGGCTGTACAGTGTTGGGGATCCTGCCAGGGGTCAGGCTTAGTCCGTGTTTGGCTCCGGTCGGCAGTATGGAGCTTCAAGGGCTCTGCTGTCCTGCACGCAGACTTTCTGCCTGGGAAGCTCAGTCTTTGAAAGCACTGTCGGCCAGTGTCATCTTTTCCTTTTCCTGCTGACAATTAATAATAATATTAAAAATAGCAGTAATATGTTGAACCATTATAAACACATTAAGAAACAGCGAAATAAATACTATGCTAACCATGTTCATTTAATCTTTGAGTTGCTCTTGGATGAATGAGTCGCTGGTCCCTTAGCATGTCTGCTTTTGGGGGCGGCAGGTCCAGATACCTGTTTGTGCCATAGCCAATTTGCTGTGCTTGGTCTGTGGCCTTCCTTGGCACATTTCCCAGTCCTTCCTCCTCCCCAGTCTCCTAAACACCTTTGTCTGTCTCTTATATTGTCTGCTGAGAACGACTCTTGCATAAGCTGTGGGGCAAGCTCCCGAGAAACAGTCGTTGGTGACTGTAGTTTCTCATTACAGAGACGAACAGTGTCATTTTCAGGAAGTGGTGGCAGCTCCTAGAATACTGATAGGCCTTTTTTTAAACCAAGTTTGTCTCTTTCTTATCCCGCAGTTCTTCAGTGACTCTGACTTTGTTTTCTAATGGTGCAGGTGTTTTGTTTTTGTTTAGCAAAGTGTCAGGAGCTGTCAGCACATGATTCATTGACATCATTTTGTGATTATATTATCTGTGCAAGGAATTATAGCAAACCATGAAGACTGATATGAGTGGAGAGTGAATGGAAATGCAGAAGCACCAGAAGGAACAACAGAAAAATGGCATGTGTTGATGATACCTATATTAGCAGGTCTTCAGGTTCTCAGTGCATCCATGTACAGATTCTCAGGACACCCCGAAGTCGATGGACACTGAGTAAGTCTTAATAACTAACGGAGGAGGAACAGGAATTACACTACCTTCATAAAGAATACAGAAAAGCACATCCAAAACCAGCATGTCATCACTAACCTAAGAAGAGCCCAGGAGACATGATGAGGACTGAGTAGCTGGCATCCCTCACCTTCCGTATCACCCAAGACAGACTGACCACCTGGGTACTGGTTCATTGTTTTAACACTTTTTATTCTGGATTGGGAGTTAATATGGACTCATTATCATGTATGTAGACACATATATAATTTTAAATTGCTTAAATTCATGTCCTCCAAACTATAAGACCATTGTCAGACACTGCTGTCAGATACAGCATGTCTGGCAAAAGCAGATTTGACAGGAAAAATTTCTCGCTTAACTATAGCTGTAGCTATCTTGGGGAAATGTAGTAGGAATACCTCATTTTTGCCAATCAGCATAAAAGTTCTAAAAATCTGAACTAGTTAGATATCACGGCATTAACATTGGCCTTTCATTTTGATCTTTTCGTGGTAACGGGTCTTTTTCAGTACTCCCTCTGGATATATTAATGGAGTATTTAATTGTATATTTATTGTCATTGTACTTCAGGACTGATGACTCTTTCAGGTAACTTCTTGTGTAACTTCTTAAACTTTTTGTTAATACCACTATGTCATATCCATTGTGTATCTTCCTGTAGTTGTGATTTCAGCTTACCAGTACAGACAGCTAGAAAAGGAACATTGGTGGCTCTTACAAGAAATCTTTGTGATTCTCCCTGTCTGTTGAAGCAGGCACAAAGGTAAAGCCTTAGATCACTATGAAATACCCTTGCATTCTGTATTATTCACTTCTTTTCATTCCAAAACACAGAATGAAAATTATATGTTGCTTTTGTTTAGCAATTCAAATTGTTTTTACATTTTTCCTCAGATGAAAATGTCCTTTATGCAGGCCTTGTCATAAAAAATACATTATATTTTCTGGTGAAAAGCCTTGGGTGCCAAACTCCAACCCAACGTCTTCCCAAGATGTTTAACACTTGTGCAACAGGATTCAATATTTCTCAGGGCATTTGCCAGATCCTTGCGGATGTGAATGCCTTAGAGAAAATATTTGATAAACATGTTTGATAAATTTCATAAAATATCAGCCCTATTCCCTGATATTATAACCTGTAGGCAGTGGTGATGCCAAATCCTGTGGCCTGATTTTATCACCGCTGGTAGTCAAAAGGCTCATGCTGACTATGCACTTCTTGAGCAAAAAGTAACCAGAGTGATCAGTGATTGCTTGCTCACTCCCTCACTAGTTATAATAGGAGTGAAGTGCTTAGGTGCTTCCTTTGTTTCAAACCACTTTTTCAACACAGTACCCAAGCCTGGCAAATGCAGCTTTACTACAAACATTATAAGTCTCTGTCATGTGTACCTGAAATAAAGTCAGTGATTAATGTGTAGCCTCCCCTCTCCTGGTCAGGCATGAAAAAATGAAGCTCCCATGACCACTGAAGAGAGTGCATAATTGGTCACACATGCCAAGACCCCTGGACTGTATAAATCTCTGGTAGGACAGAGAGAAAACTGACCACCCAGGTCCCACCTGTCCTGCAGAAGGTGGCAGCATCTGGCCGGTGACGTGTTCTGCCACAGCTGATCAAGCAAGCGGCTGTATTAAACACCAGCTGTGAAGTATCATACCGCTAAAAGCTTGCCATGTTTCCTATATCATGTTAGTTCTATGGCTGCACTTTGGTCCCTTAGTACAATGGGCTGGAGAAAAAAGAAAGCAAGCTTTGAGTATCACATCAAAGCTCCCTTGCTAAGAATCCAGGCCTTAACAGACACAATCCCAGCCCCAGAACTAGCAGTAGATCTCACTTTGTTCTTGGAAAGAAACTTTTCCTTTTCTAAAAATTCGTGGTCTGTTAGGACTTTGACATCTCGGATGATTGACCCTGAGCTGGACCTGGTAATGGGCAGGGAGCTGCACTCTGTTCCAGTCTGCCTGAGATTATTATGTCGGCTCTGGGAGAAATGGAGAGAGTCTTTTCCTAGGAATGTGTATTAAGCAAATGGGGATCCAGAAGTTGGCAAAGAATAGCAAGGACTATGCAACCTGTGCACCCAGATGAACCAAGGGATCCTGCATCTGTGTCCAGGGCTCCAAGTATCAGCTCTCATACAGCCCTGCTGCATAACCTTGGCTCATACTGCTGAGATAGAGCTGTGAGAAATTCTGCAGAAAGGTCAGAAAGGTGAAATTTTACATAGAAATAGGATTGTGGAGACAGGATTATTAGCTGTTGAAGTATTCAAGAGAAAAATACAGCATGGAAAGCTGTAAAAACTTAAAGGGAAAACCCAAGGAGGTTGGTCAAGAGTTAGTTAGGAATCATAGGGTCATCGAATTGAGTCATCGTTGTTATCGATGTCAGTGGAGCTGGTGGGGGACGGCAGCTCAGCAACACCTGGGATCCCTTCCAGACAGCTGCAGAGGATGAGCCCTCCCAGCCTGCAAAGACTTTTTCGGGCTGATAGGCATACTAATGCCTAATAGCTAGGCATTATAATATAACTGGTTTTTACTTTTAAGCATGTATATCCTGCTTGAAACGACTGTGCCCAACTGAAGATGTCCAGATAAACTGACCCTCAAAACAGACCAGAACAGCCAAGAGCACAAAAACTGGAGGTCAGGTAAGTGATTGTGGAAAAATGATGACTTACTGCTGCAAATTTGCTAGGCTTCATGCTATGGAGAAACAGGAAGACCTAGTGAGCGGTTTAGCTTGGAGGAGAACTGAAGAGGAGGGGACACCAGCAGTTTTTTACCATAGTCAGGAAAGGAGGTAGTGATGAGTCACACCAAAAGTCCCTCTGTATTAGAACAGTGTGTTTAGCATGGCAGACTCCTGGCATGCTCAAACTGTGCACTTGAAAGATCCCTCTCTGCTCTCACAGTTTCACTGTGTCTTTTTCCACTAAGAGCATATTTCTCCTGAATACTAATAATTCATAGTAAGATCCTTTTTCTTGGTTGCACAGCAGAAAAAACAGAGGAAGGTGCTTCCAAGACACCCTGACCCATTCTATCTCAGGCTACACGGTAGTAGCCGCAGAAGGTCTCTAAAGGGTACAGAAAAGGTAGGTATTTAAACGGTTTGCAAAGTCCTAACAGAGGGAAATTCATATTCATAGAGAATATGCATCATGTCTTAACTCAGTGTACTGTTCACCAGTGAAGGCTGACAGAATTTCACTGTATTTGCTACAGATGTTTTCCCTGAGGCTTTCCACACTTTCTTATTAAATCTTTTTCTTAATCTTACTTTCTTACTGACCCCAAAATTCATTCCAATGCTTAGTTAGTTACTTCTTGTAAAGGTTAATATCTTACATCTGGAGGGTCTCCTATAGGAGATTTGCATAGCTGTCTTAAAATTCATTCTCTTCGGTGGTTGTTAGAATTAAACAGTACCTGAGAGGACAAAAATGAAATTCGCATGTCTTAATATTCCTCCTCATCCAATAGCTACTAATAATTAATGTTGCTAGGTATTTAAGATGCTTACATTGATATCCCTGGTTATTGACTATTAGATAAACTTCATCAAGTTATTCTTGTCAGTTTACAAGCACAAATTTGTTTTTACCTTCATTGATCTTAAGTCTCATTATTCTTGCCACTTCTTTCAAGTCTTGTCATTTTCTAAGAGTTAAGGAGTCGTTAAGTCACCTTTTTACTTTTTGTGGTGAATGCAAAGGTGTTTCTTTACATTGGTCTTGGTTTATTCTTTAAGCTCTTCCATTTTTGAAAATCTTAAGTCCATAGGTTTGCTGTTTTTAATTCAGATATTGAATTTCATTCATTTATATTGTCCTTCATTTTCAGATTTCCAAGAACAACTGTTCTCATGTATTACCCACACATCTGATGATACATAAAATTTCTTGAAATTTCATGAGAAGTTATAGTGGCAGAAATAGTTCTACCAAGGTTTAGACCAAAGCTGAAAAAGAATTCCTTCTGAAAGAAATTGTTTACCATTTGCTCATGACAAATTCGACGAAGAGAACTGGAAACTTATAACTGTGATTTCTTTCTCTATGGTTACAGGCACTGTGACACATGTTTCAATACTTTATGATCTTTGAGGATAAGTATGTTTTCCTTGTCCACAAGATCTAACATCTTTTGCAACTGCCATGGGCTGTGACCATACTACTCCATTTTCTTTCTGAATACTGATAGATTTATACTTCCTTTATTTTCATTATTGAGTGCATAATTAGAAAAAGACCTTGACTATGGTACTATAATAATATCACTGTATTATTAATATGAAAATCATTTACTTGCTTTCTGGAGATAATGGAGATCTTATTTGATTTTTAAATTATTAAAGCTTACCTACAATGCAGATACATGGCTAACAGACTTCATTATTAGTTTTCCAGATAATGTGAACTTTTAACTACTACAAGACTCTGCTAAGGCTTCTAGTTAAGTGCTTCTTGTCAACAAGATTTTTTGGTTTATATCCACAAAAGTACATTTCAGACCAATAATGAGTGAATTTATTATGACCTTCCTAAACTCAGATTCTGGATTAGATGATATAATTTAGTGCCAGGAAGGGACTTCTCTTTTTAAACTAAATTCAATAAGAGAAACTTCTTTTTTAGCAAAAACAGTGCATTGGAGGTGGGGAGGATGCCAGATATGGTATGTGATAAATCCTTATACTTACTAAGATTCAAACAAAAGGTTCATTTTGATTCTTCCATGAGAATCATGGTTTATCTGACCAAAGTGAAATGATAAGCTAGCACATTTATACTGCATTGTGTTACCTTAAAATCAAGGAATGCATTTGTTTTAGTGTGAATTCATCAATATGAGTTTATTAACACAATAACTAGAACTAGTTTACTAGTTATTCTCTCATTTGTGAGAACACGTTTTCATGTTCTTAGAATCCAATGGAAGATACTGCGGGCAAGAGAGTGAATATACTTTATTAGTAACTAACAGTCCTTGAAAACAAGGTGTGATATTACCAGCAGAGACCAGGGGCAGGACAGGTGTACAGATTTACCAGGACAGGGAAACAGGCTGTAGCATCCCTCCCACCATCACCCAAGGGATCTGAGTTTCTCTGTCCCAAGATGTGATTCACAGCCCCTCAATTCACACTGCTTCTAATCTGAATTTGAATTCATAGAGAGTTAAGTGCAGCTACTTGTAGTTTGTGAAATGTTTAGGCTTCTTTAGATGAACTTTGTGCAGTACAAAGTATTTTCTAAAGGTGGTTAAAATATCTCCACCAATATCACAGAAATAATCTTCACATCAGCTCCAGTCATTAAATTATCTTGCTTTTCATGTTGGTGAATAGAAGTTCAGAGGAGGGTGTACTGGGTTTGCGTGGCAAGGTTTTGGTAGCGGGGGGGCTACAGGGGTGGCGTCTGTGAGGAGCTGCTAGAAGCTTCCCCCATGTCCGACAGAGCCAATGCCAGCCAGCTCCAAGATGGACCTGCCGCTGGCTGAGGCTGAGCCCATCAGTGACGGTGGTAGCGCCTCTGGGATAACAGATTTAAGAAAGGGGAAAAACTGTTGCACAACAACAGCTGGAAGAGAGGAGTGAGACTATGTGAGAGAAACAGCCCTGCAGACACCAAGGTCAGTGAAGAAGGAGGGGGAGGACGTGCTCCAGGTGCCGGAGCAGAGATTCCCCTGCAGCCCGTGGTGAAGACCATGGTGAGGCAGGCTGTCCCCCTGCAGCCCATGGAGGTCCACAGTGGAGCAGATATCCACCTGCAGCCCATGGAGGACCCCACGCTGGAGCAGATAGAGGCCCAAAGGAGGCTGTGACCCCGTGGGAAGCCCACGCTGGAGCAGGCTCCTGGCAGGAGCTGTGGACCCATGGAGAGAGAGGAGCCCATGCTGGAGCAGGTTTGCTGGCAGGACTTGTGACCCCACGGGGGACCCACGCTGGAGCAGTCTGTTCCTGAAGGATTGCACCCCGTGGAAGGGACCCACGCTGGAACAGTTCATGAAGAACTGCAGCCCGTGGGAAGGACTCACGCTGGAGAAGTTTGTGGAGGACTGTCTCCCATGGGAGGGACCCCACGCTGGAGCAGGGGAAGAGTGTGAGGAGTCCTCCCCCTGAGGAGGAAGGAGCAGCAGAGACAACATGTGATGAACTGACCATAACCCCCATTCCCTGTCCCCCTGTGCCGCTCGGGGGAAGGAGGTAGAGAAAATCAGGAGTAAAGTTAAGCCAGGGAAGAAAGGAAGGGTGGGGGGAAGGTGTTTTTTAAGATTTGGTTTTATTTCTCATTGTCCTACTCTGATTTGACTGGTAATAAATGAAATTAATTTTTTTCCCAAAGTCGAGTCTGTTTTGCCCATGACGGTAACTGGTGAGTGATCTCCCTGCCCTTATCTCGACCCACGAGCCTTTCATTATATTTTCTCTCCCCTGTCCAGTTGAGGAGGGGAGTGATAGAGCAGCTTTGGTGGGCACCTGGCATCCAGCCAGGGTCAACCCACCACAGAGGGCCACAAAAATGATCAGGGGGATGGAGCACCTCTACTGTGAGGAAGGCTGAGAGAGTTGGGGTCATTTAGCCTGGAGAAGAGAAGGCTCTGGGGAGACCTTATTGCAGCCTTTCAATACTTAAAGGGTCCTTATAAGAAAGATGGGGACAGACTTTTTAATAGGGCCTGTTGTGATAGGACATGGGGTAATAGTTTTAAACTAAAAGAGGGTAGATTTAGACTAGATATAAGGAAGAAATTTTTTACAATGAGGGTGGTGAAACACTGGCACAGGTTGCCCAGAGAGGTGGTAGATGCCCCATCCCTGGAAACATTCAAGGTCAGGTTGGATGGGGCTCTGGGCAACCTGATCTTGTAGAAGATGTCCCTGCTTATTGCAGGGAGAGTTGGACTAAATGACCTTTAAGGGTCCCTTCTAACCCAAACCATTCTATGATTCTATGTTATGCCTCCCAGAAAGAGAAAGGATACTGGCATGACAGTCAGTAAACCTAGATCATATTCTTTATCACTGACTTTTTTTCCATGCCCTTGGCAAGTAATTTTGCCTCTTTGTGCCTCAGTTTCCTCTCTGATTTCTCACTGATACAGTTTATAGTCTCTTTGGGACAGGAATTGCTATTCACTACATGATGATAGAGTGCCTTACAGGACAGACCTGACACTGGGAGTATTAGATGAACTAGTCACATCAGAAAAAGATGCATTTTGAATTTGACCATGGTAACTGCTATTGAGTATACTCATACTCTGCAGGCATACAGGATAATTTTCTTTACATTTATCCCTGGGTAAAGACATGCAAACAGACAGTTATGACAGCATACTTAGCTGCAAGCTCATCCTAAGCTCACCTGCAAAAAGTTGTTCAGCTATTGTTACTTGGAATATCATTGGCTTATATATATATGTATGTGTGTATATAGATATAGTAATGGTTATATATGTATGTAAATATATATACACATATATATATTTGAAGAGAGAAAGAGTATGATAATATATATAAAATGTTACTGTCACAAACAGCTGTTTGGTGTTTTTTTTTCTTCCTTGGTATGAAAATGTTATGTACTGAGAAAATGTCAATTTATGCACCTGTATCTCATTCTGTCTTAAAAGAAGACAGGACCAAAAAGCATGAAAGATAACATATTCTGCATATTTAGCAGAAATGTGTCCCTCTTTGGTTTAGAGACAAGGACTTGCAGAGTTCAGATTTCATAACATCTATGCTTTTATAAAATATTTCAGAGGTCTAGTGCTCTGCCTTTCTTTTCTCTGTGCCTCATTGTACCAAAATGGGGTATCGTGTCCAATTGCAGTCTTACTTCACAATGGTCCACATCACAGTAGCAAATGTCAATGTTTAATACTGTCTATAGCCTTAATTGATGACAATGCTCAATGTAGAAGTACATTTTAGGGCACTGAAGATGGACCAAGGATTCATATTCTTCAGGGAACTGATTAATTTTAAACTTATTTCTCTCCTTGTGTCTATATTTAGTGTAAGAACAAATCATTTTCATATAATTTTCTGTTCTGGTTACAATCTTAAGGGTGTCAAGGGAATGGATAAATGGATAAATGTTCTGCTATTTTCTCTTTATTATTATAATTTTTCTCACAAGATTGAGAAAAAAGGGAGAATATAATGAGAATAAAAATGCACAGTATTGAAGCATTAAAATTCGGTAATAATTCATTCCTGTGACACACTACAGCAAGTACAGAATGCAGTGTAAGATATATTCATTCTCCTGACAAAACCTGTGGAAGGAGTAGGAAATGGTATAAAAGTAATTTACTCTTACGACAATCATCCTAAGGCAGCAGTCTCATGTCCTCTTAGAAATGTCCCTTGTGACAACATAGCTGCAGATATTTTATTTAAAGGCACTCATCAGTTCAGATTTATTTCTAATGTATGGAAACAATACTGGGTTTTGTGCATAGGTCATTAATTCTACTTTAAGAATATGAATATCAGTTTTTCCGTCAGACTATTTAAAAGGAAAAGATGTCTTCACTCTGAATTTCTAGATGTTGGCATTGATACAGGATTTTTTTATTATGTGATCTAGCAAAACTAAAAACAATCAGGTTTTGACTTCTCCCTGCGTGGGTTTAGTTCTGAAGTACTGTATTATTTACATCAATGAGAATAGTAATGGTTCAATTTGGAACCCTGCTCCTCGATTTAATCCCACTGCAGATACCAAGATGTGGAATAAGAGGACATTTTTTCCTAGTAATGTTGGCATGAGATTTGTGGGCTTGAAATATGTCACTTGAAATTACATGTCCACACAAAATTTAACAATAGTAAACACTCAGATAAAACACTATTAGAGCACAGAGCATTATCTCTTTCCCTAAATTGTTTCAATTGAGTTTAATATAGTTTTACTGAGAAATTGTCCCAAGAACTTTACTGTTTGGTGATTAACCAACAAATAGTATGCAATAGATTTTAGTTTTAGACAGTATTTTCCCTGTGTTAGAAACCTCAAAGCGCTCTGCCAGAAAGGTCTAGACACTAGAAATGCTGTAATTTTCCAGGTGGATGATGTAGTTGCTATATGCTCAGCAATAATTTGCACAATGCTGGTGATTAGAAGGGGTTTTTTTGTTCACAGACAGAGGCTTACACAGACCCTGGACTAAAAACGAAGGGGTAGCTGAGCTTTCCTTTGGGCAGGGTATCAAGGAGCTGGAACAAAGGTGCCCTTAGTGTGTATCAAACAGCCAAAGCCTACCTCAGAGTTGCAGAAAAATAGAGATAGTATTATCTCACAAATGGTTGTCATGAGACTAACTTGAAAGAAATCTAAATCTAGTCATCTGTCACCCTGAAGGATCCATGTAGTAAGATATTTAAAGTAGCTAAAATTAGAGTAGCTTCATTTGCAATTTACATTTGCTACAGACTATTTTTTGAAAACACATACGAGAGGCCTAGGATGTGAAGTGTAGTTCAGTGGGGGGTTATATTTCAATTGTATTAAGGTAGTATTTCTCAAACTATCTTTTGCCCCTATCTGGCTTTCCCTCGCATCCAGTTTTTAAAGGAAGGCAGACACGTGTCTACACAACCACCACCCTGCACCACGCTCTGGTTTCTGCCTATGTAGTGCTGGCACGGCGCTGCTCTGGGATGGCTAGGCTGCCTTCACCGCTCTCAACCAGCTTCTGCAGGCAGCGCTTGCTCTGAAGAGGGTCTAGAGCCGGCACCCACACAAGAACATATTTATGTATTACACCTGGGTTAAACAAATTAAACACAGGCCATGTGAAAACCTGCAGGACTGCGGATCTCTGTATGGTGTGGGGAAACACTGTCCTCTAGCACAGAAGTGCCTAATTCATGGGCAGGAACAGGGGTTGAAATGTGCCCGTCCGCAGATTTTTCTGGAGGACTGGCACGAGGCTAGTCCTTCCTCAGCCAGCTTCCTATGAAGAGCCCTGTCCTTGGGCTGTAGGTCTCCCTGCTCACTGCAGAGGAAGCTTAGGGGATTGATTCAGGAGTTTGGATTCCAAGTGATTAAAAAATGCTGCAGTGCTCTGGGCTGCAGAACTTAAAGATTTTTTGGTTTTTTTGGATCTGACTCTGAACTTCTGTTGGTTCCCATGAACGTGCCAGGCAGCATTTACAAGCTAAGAAACTGCAATTTAGAATCACAAATAATTAATTTCCCCTCTCTTCACTGCTTTGTCAGGATGACTTGAAGGATTATGCTAGTGCAGGGCCCAAACAGAGATTAATAAGAGTTTTCTTTCCTGGTTAGCAAACCAATGTACGCTCATCTCTGTCCTACCACAGGCTCTTCTACTCTCATTCTGGGGCATGGTGAACCCATCCCATGTTCTTTAACTGGTGTGAAGTATACCAAGGCCTAGCTGCTCTAGCTGGCAATATAATGTAGACGTAATGTTTCTCCTTGGTATGGGTGGTTCTAAAAATGAAGATTATCTTTGTACATAATCTTGCAAAAGTACCACAGATTCAGTTCTATCCTCCTGGAATTATGAGCCTACATGGTAGGAACAGCATCAAGTAGAAAATATTATTGATGGAAAAGATTCATCCACCATTTTCTGAACAAATGGGGATTTTTAATGTACGAAGAAAGCTATCTGGGTGCTACCAGCTTAACAGGGTTATTTCAATGAGTCCCATCTCACCCCACTATGTTGAGATCTTTGAGTGGTCCAATACTCCTCAGTCACTGCAAATATACACCTCATTCTTGCCTTGCAGGCTGCCTCTGGGGCAATTCTGGTCCTGGCATCACCAGTTTTTAGATATGCTGGGGCAGATCCCTGTATCCCCAATGCTGTTCTTGCTTCTCCACCATAAAGTGATGATAATTATGCCTAGCTACTTTCCAAAATATTTATCTATAAGCCCTTCCAATTGCTTTAGATAATTAATTAGTAGTGTTTATTCACCATTTTTAATGTAGTCTACATATTATTATTATTCTTCATAACCAATATGTTCTTTCATCTACAACCCCCAAGAATCAGACTTGTTTAGTAACCAAAAGCAGAGCACAGGAAGTACAGTAAAGCATGGAGCAAGTGTGTTAGAGATCACACCAAGGATAACTCAGGAAAAACAATTGGCTCAGGAGCCAGAGAAAAACATCATGAAAAACAAGAAAGTGAGAAAAGGTGTAGTGGTTTAACCCCAGCCGGCAACTAAGCACCACACAGCCGCTCACTCACTCCCCCGGCGGAGGGATGGGGGAGAGAATCGGAAGAGTAAAAGTGAGAAAACTCGTGGGTTGAGATAAAGACAGTTTCATAGGTAAAGCAAAAGCCACACATGCAAGCAAAGCAAAATAAGGAATTCATTCACCACTTGCCATCGGCAGGCAGGTGTTCAGCCATCTCCAGGAAAGCAGGGCTCCATCATGTGTAACGGTTACTTGGGAAGACAAATGCCATCACTTCCAACATCCCCCCTTTCCTTCTTCTTCCCCCAGCTTTATATGCTGAGCATGACGTCATATGGTATGGAATATCCCTTTGGTCAGTTGGGCTCAGCTGTCCCAGCTGTGTCCCCTCCCAGCTTCTTGTGCACCCCCAGCCTCCTCGCTGGTGGGGTGGTGTGAGAAACAGAAAAGGCCTTGGCTCTGTGTAAGCACTGCTCAGGAATGACTAAAACATCCCTGAATTACCAACCCTGTTTTCAGCACAAATCCAAACCATAACCCCATACTAGCTAATATGAAGAAAATTAAATCTATCCCAGCCGAAACCAGCACAAAAGGGCATGCAGCAGGGCAGAATATTTATCGCCCAATTATAGCAACATGCTGTTTAGTTTGGTGACTATAAAACCCATACCGAACTAGGATGCATTTCTTTTCCAAGAGAGAATATGTTTTTGTGTTAACAGTAAATGATCATTGCTTTTTAACAGTGCAACAATTCTGATCAGATGCCAGAATGAAGACAAAGGAGGTTGAATTTATTTAACTTCTCTCAGGTAAACAAGGGGTCATATACAGCAACATGCTAGACTTCAGATTTCGAATGGCAGTGTCTTCTACGGTTAGCCACAACGTCAAAACTTCTTTCAGTCAGCTACTGGCATAGAGGAAGGAACTAATGATTGTGAGAAAATGTTAGTCTTTAGAGCTTGGAATTGATGTCCTTAATTTCTTGGTAGAGATTAGATACTAGTAAAACAATATTTTTAATCTCAAAGCTTCTCTAAAAACCTCCTAACAAGAAAATGCTGTAATGAAAATCCATATCATGCTAATTATATTGTCAATAATAATGAAAATGTTTCTGTTAGTCTTCGTGAAAGTGCGTTAGATATCGCAGTGTCTCTGCATAGAAGTTGCCAGCTAAGTGCATGTTTTTTCTGGAGACCTGTCAAAACCTAACACAGCAGTATGTTCCTTCTACGTGAGATGAAACAGCTACACTGCCAGTAAGAATATGTCAACATGGTAAATTTTCGCCTCTGTGGAAGTGGGCAGCTTGATGATTGCAGCCTGATTGTGACACCAAGGAACGTTACTGTCGACTCCACTACCTCAGATCAGAGAGGAAACACAAAGGTAAGTCAGTCTGGATAATCTTTTAAAGAGTTTTAAAATGCAGACAGTGGTTTCCCCCTCTTGAAAGACAAATTGCATGTCAAAGGTATCACTAGGCATTGAATAGCTGTGTGGTGGTAGGATGCTTTTACCTCTGTTCTAATTCTGTTCCGGTAAAAAAATTGCACACACTGAATAATTTGGATTTGTACTTCCTGTATATTTCCTTGTTAGAAGGTTTGCAGGTAGGTCTCTTGCATCAGCAACTGCAGAGCCATCTCCTGAAGCTAATCTGTCATGGCAATCTCCCTGCAAGGGCAACATCGCTTCTTTCGTATGTCCATTAGCAGGTCTGTCACAGGGGGGATGCTGTGAGCATGTTTTCATTGCTGCTATTCTTATTTTTAAGCTAGCTTAAATAAGATTTTTTTCTAAGAAGAAAGGCTTCTTGGAGGATATTAGAAATGACATTTTTCATGTTACTTTTCAAAGAATACAGTAATAATGATATAATAATATTTTGTACTTCTGTAGAAGTTTGCATTTGCTATTCTCAAAGTGCCATAAACCCATTTTCTAACACATGTCTTTAGACAAGTGGATAAACACAAATCTAGGCTTGATTCTCTTCCCCTTGTGTTGGCTTTGCCCTTGCAAATATGTTAATTTCAGTAAAGAAATTAAGGCTTTATTTTTCTGCTGGGTGGAGGGACTAACTTCCTCAGACCCCTGCCTGTGTCCATCCCATCATGCCAGGGAGGGCTGGAGCGAGCGGTACAGGCAGTACGGGCTGGGGACATCAGTGACAGAAAGTGTCAGGGCATAAGTCCACGTGTGAGGGAAGGGAAGGTCTAAAGCTTTCCCTGGGTTTTCCAGGCAGTACTAGTCTTCATGTCAGTGCCTTGCTGAGCATGAATGAAGACATATTGCAGAGAGCAAAGCTGTGCAGGCACTTTTTACTTCAGTCACAGTAAATACTGTATGGTGGAGGTATGGCCAAGTAAGAGCAATCTGAAGACAGTCTTCGTGATCATGAAGACAGTTGTGTGTAAGCAGCCCCCATAAAACTCAGTGCTCTTGTTTTCCAGATACCACCTCTGGGAACATTTACTATGGTTGTGCCTGTATCTAACTGTGTGGACAGGGATGGAGTGCAGAAGTATTGGGGATGTATCAGGAAAGTTTCTTGCTTTAAAAGAAATCCAAAGACAGGATTGTCTCCCTCCTGATCTGACATGGTTTAAGATATCATGCTGTTCTTTAACATCCTGAGTGACGCAGTAACAGCATATAACACTGTTGCAGTAAGGTGGATAAATATTTTATTTCCTTCTGACATGTCTTTTATGAGAGAGAAAAATTTTCCTTAGTTCGCAGAGGACGGTGAATCTTTGAGAAATTCTGGCACAGTTGTTCGCACCTGTACGCAACACTGGCTTTGCTAAGGAGTTTTGTACAAAATGGTATGGGTTCATATCGTATGTGACATAAGGACTGCTGCATGTCAGAGAGGCTGCAGCTTGACTCGGATTTGATGCTAGAAGAAGCAGTTACAGCAGCAAGGCACACCAAGAGCATCACACTGTCAGGTGTGGACATGCCTGTAGGCATCCACATGTTGGACGCCCCACCAAAAAAGTCACAACCCGCAGATGTTTTAGGAAAAGCCAATACGTCTGCACTTGTCACTCAGGGCCTTACCCACACACTTTAGCTGCAGATTATAAGAGTGACAATCTGCTCCTACAAATATGTTTTGGCAGCAAATAATAAGTTGAGGCTCATCATGGCCAGGAGCCACCTTACCCTGCAATAAGAGTCATTGTACCCACTGAAGCCATCCCAGATCTTCAATACCAATTTTCTCAATGGAACAGCTTGATTTCCTCCCACTGTGCTTCTAATAGCTTAAGACTGAGTATAAGAAATAGGTTTTATTTCAACATTATAGAGATCTTCTTTCAGTCTTGTTCATTGTTGCTGTTAAATTCAGAACACATAAAGAGGCAATAATAGGGCTATGTTTTCAGAGTAATTTACAGCTGCTGAAGGTGTGGGCCTCAGATGTGCCATTCTGACATAGATACCACTGTCGGCGTGCTCTGTTAGAAGCTGAAAAAGTTTTCTCCTACTGCCTTGAGTCTTTTGGGGAACTATGTCCATTTCAAACCAGCTTGGGAAAACTCTTGAACTTGCTGGAGCTTTCTGCGTTTCCTTTCCTATTCTTCATTCTCTGAAATTTGTATACATATGCTTTTGAATATTCATGTTTACCCTATTTTTTAGGATTTGTTTGAGAACGTCTCCATTGTACTCCTCACATTGCATGTTGCCAAGTAAATTGAATAGAAACTTCCTTGTTCTTGCTTAATTTAAGTTTTGCTTATTAAGCTCAGCCAGTTCTGAATACTAGCAAGCTGTCGCTTCTCTGCATAACCTAGAAATCATCAACACATTTAAATAAGCTCCTATAGAACTTACGTCAGCTTTTCTGAATTTCCTAGTGGTGGTTCATTAGCTGGCAATAAGACCACAGAAAACCCCTCTTAGCCTATATTTATTTCTTGTATTTATTTTTTCCCCAGGATCATGATTGTTGATATACCAACATTTAATTGGTGGGATTTATATATTTATGTATCATTAGGCAGAAATTCCCACTATTCGTAACCCAATCTCAAATTCTTATCGTTCTTCATAATTCTCAAGAAACAACATGCACTGGCATTTTGTATCAAGGCCATAAATGTTTTAGTCCAGGCTCCTCACTATAGGATCTCTATTTGAAACTACACTCCTCAACATTCAGCTCAGTGCTCTTTTGTCCAATAATTAATTTGGAAGTCAGTGACCTCCTTTTTTGTAGCTTCTTCCTCAGCATTTTCTCTCTAAGCCAGATCTTTTACCTTTGGTAAGTCCAGATCATTGTAGCCCTAAAGAGGTCATTGTTCAGCTGGCAACATTTCTTTTGTTGCCTGGAAAGCATTTGCTGATTTTCACCCTTTTTTTTACCTCCTAACTGTGAGGGAATTGATTTCAAAGGCTTAATTGCCTGCTTACCACCTATTACACTTTAAAATATCTTTTTTGCTAAATGCAGAATTCAAAGCAGTATTTTTACCATTATCATATTTACTGAGGTCGTAACAGGAAAAGAATCATGCAGTTAGCTATGAAAACAGTGTCTACACCATTTTCCTCACAAGTAATTCTATACTTTGTGGCATATTTTGAATGTTTCTGTGGAAGTTAAACTGCTGTTGAGCAAGTGTTGATTGATTACTACAAGAACAGGGCTTTTGGCAAGAATTAAGCTTAACATTGGCAAGTTGCTTGATAATTATTAGAGTGAGAAAACTAACACAAATACATGCATTATGCAGGGAGCTCAGTCTCAAACCACATTTACAGTTACGTGTTTCTCTTGGAAGTGGTTCTAGAAGCCAGAGTTATGCTATTTAATGTGAAAAATAAAATTAGAATTGGTAATATTTACTGCTGAAATATCTAAAAGTGTTAAAATTAATTTCAAAATAAGGTAACCAATATGTGTAGGAGATCTTCATCAGCTACATTTGTTGCTAAAATGCTTCCTATTCCTTTCCTTTCTCTTTAGTGATTCTGCTATGATATTTGTTGGAAGAGTTTCCTTTTGTTTTTGTCTTCAGTGATTTAATTGTAATTCTGTCCAGACATTTCAGTGAAACCAACCATTTACAATTTGGTAAGAGTTTTTTATTAAGAAAGATAAAATCCATTTACAAAGTAAAAGTGGAAGCATTTTCATCTTGAAATAGAAGGAAAATTTTCTTGGTAAAATCCCAAGGAAAATGCCATGAAAATAAAATTTAAAAATTTAAGTATAAAACAGTATCTACTGTTGTGCTGGTATCTGCAAAAACCAGGATGTAACACTGGTATCCAGGAGAAGTTCTAATCTTGGAGCACTGTTGTACAGAGAATGGTATCTGGACAAGGAAATTCACTGCTTGATATTGTTTCTTTAAGACAGGAGCCTCCAGATCTATTGTAACTGCATCTCACTTGAGAACACTTCAGTTTTGTCCAGCTGGGCATAACTTCTTACCTAAGGGCTGCTCCCACTTCTGGTTTCCTCCACCTTCCTCTGTCCTGTGTCTTCCTCTTCCTCCTGCCCCCACCAGTGCCACAATCATGCATCAGCTTGACTCTGTCATCAATTACTCACAAGTGAGGAAATGAACATCTCTAGCAGTTATTTAACCTCTTTCAGACACCTTTCTTGGGATACTAGAAACCACCTTTTTTGCATGTTTTTTTCTCTCCACTGGTCATTGGGAGAGTAACTCAAACTTTGATGTGCAAATTTTTAAATGTCTTAAGTTAGGGCAAATGAATCTTACCCATCATCTCTCAAATTAGAAGTTTTACTCTTGGGAGAAATTTACTGTTGTAGAGTACAGATGGAGAATGCTTCTAGTAAACAGGCTTTTGGGGATCCAGACTCAGGATATGACAAGAACTCTGCAATTAATGCACATTAACGGGAGTCACACTGCTATAGCATCACCAGGCTACCTTTAAAACAGCCCTTTGCTCTCGGAAAACTCTTATTTATCATCTTTACCTGGAGTTTGCAGATATTCAGACTTTCACCATGAAAAAAATTGTAAGGACTGTTTTCCCCAAAAAGCTCAGCATACTAATTTGAGACATGTTAGAGCCATAGTTTCTTGGGGTATGGAGGAAAAAGCGATGACTGTGGTTTGTTTTGGGTTTTTTTAGTGTGGTATTTGTCTGCATTGTGCCTTGCTCAGACATTCTCGTCTGAATGTCTTAAGGTCTGGAGATTTTCAAGGCAATCTAGGTCAGCATATGGATTTTAGAGCACTTGGAAAATGTGATGTTAAACAATAAGGTCATCTTGACATTGAATATGATGATGCTATGAACCAGTGAAAGCTTCTGTATTCATTCATGGGATGTATAGATAGGTGTTGTATTTTGAAAATTCCATGGGTACTTCTACACCTGCACATGAGGATTTTGATTTGTATTTCCACCTTCATTTAGAATACTGTCCTGGTTTTGGCTGGGATAGAGTTAATTTTCTTCCTAGTAGCTGGTATAATGTTGTGTTTTGGATTTAGTATGAGAATAATGTTGATAACAGACTGATGTTTTTAGTTGTTGCTAAGTAGTGTTTATACTAAGTCAAGGATTTTTCAGCTTCTCATGCCCAGCCAGCAAGAAGGCTGGAGGGCACAAGAAGCTGGGAGGGGACACCGCCAGGACAGCTGACCCAAACTGGCCAAAGGAATATTCCATACCATATGACATCATGCCCAGTATGTAAACTGGGGGGAGCTGGCTGGGAGGGGCGGATTGCTGCTCGAGGACTGGCTGAGCATCGGTCAGCAGCTGGTGGTGCTTAGTTGCTGGCTGGGGTTAAACCATGACAATTACTCAGGAGGTAATGTTCTCTTCAGAAATCCCTGTGTTCTTGTCCTGGTTTCGGCTGGGACAGAGTTAACTCTCTTCTTAGTAGCTGGTACAGTGCTGGGTTTTGGATTTAGTGTGAGAATGATGTTGATAACACTCTGAGGTTTAGTTGTTGCCAAGTAGCGCTTCTCTTAAGCCAAGGACTTTTCAGTTTCCCATGCTCTGCCAGCAAGCAGGTGTGCAAGAAGCTGGGAGGGAGCAGAGCCAGGGCAGCTGAACTGAACTAGCCAAAGGGGTATTCCATACCATGGAATGTCATGCCCAGTATATAAAGTGGGGGGAGTTGGCCGGGAGGTGTGGATCGCGGCTCTGGCATCGGTCAGCGGGTGGTGAGCAATTGCATTGTGCATCACTGTTGGTTTTTTTTTACCTTTTCATTACTATTATTATTATTATATTTCATTATTACTATTGTTAGTATTATATTTTACTTTAGTTATTAAACTGTTCTTATCTCAACCCAAGAGTTTTACTTTTTTTCCCCTCTTTCCTCCTCCTCACCCCACTGGGAGGGGGGAGGGGGAAGCAGCTGCGTGGTGCTGAGTTGCTGGCTGGGGTTAAACCACGACAGTTCTCTTCAGAAAATGACGGCTCTGGTTTGACCTTCTTTAAAAAGAGACAGGGTAATTGTAGAAAAGTGCATCAGCTAGCAAAGTTGCTATAAAAAAAGAAAAGATTAGGTGAGAGTGGCTGTTTTAGGATTATTCAGTTTTCCAAATAAATGGAATAACTGAATTATTTCCATTAGGATCTAAGGATCAAAGATCATTAAAACTATGGAACCCTGGTTTATGTGGAGAGGCGTGATTTTGTTGATCATGGATTCCCATCTAACTGATCTGGGAGAGTTGAACAGTCAAATATTGAATGACATGGAGAATAATATAGCTATTTATGTAACCACATCACACCTTCAGATACTACTGTACCACATGTATAGCTCAAAATATTAAATGTTTTGACGTAGGAAAGATGCTCCTGTGGATAGATTAAGGCACACGGCAATGGGGCCAAGACCTAAAAAAAAAAGTGTATATAGTTGCGTAGATTCTTGTGTTTTTCCATTGGATTTCCATGGTCTACCATGGGATACTGCCTTCAGAACCTAGCTCTCTAAGTGCAATGACATTATGCATTGCATGCATTTGCTACCTGTTCACCAAGTACACAGTTATGACATAACATAATATATACCAAAGGATGATAGAATTATTATCCTAAGACCATATATTAAGACTTGCACAAGTCCCAAAATTTATCATGTTTTAATTTTCAGACCTTGCATAAGTTAATTTACATAGCTTGACCATAGACTTCTAAAGAGTGGGTGATTTGACCTGTATGCAATGTAAGGGCATTGCTGATATGGGAAAAAAATTGTGTAAACGTGGCTTATGAAAGCAATGTTCAAATTCAGACTGGTAACATAAATGAGGCTTCTAGACTTGTATTTATAATTAAATCTGGGAGCCACTTCATAGTCAGATGACAAAGTGCTGAAATGTGGAGAGCTGCAAAAAAAATAATAATTGTTATATAAGTGGAAATTGCAAAAGGGTTAAGATCATCTGGATACTCTTTTTATTTGTCCAAACTAAAGACAGAAAATCATGTTCACTTAGAGATGTGTTCAGCTTTTGCATAGACCATCCTGAAATCTGAAATGCTTTTGATTGAGAGTATTTTGTCACCAGTTTTATGAAGTCTTACAGAAACATACATTGCCCGTTATATAATAAAAGCAGTGGATCAGCTAAGTGTGGTTAGAAATTCTGCAAGCAAAACTGACAAAGGCCCAATTCTCTTTCAGCTTTACAGAGAGGCTCCTTTGACTTAATAGATTTGTTCCCATGTAATTGAGGGCAGGAGTGGGGCAGAAGGGCATACTGGGAAATTCATTCTTCTGCCTTCGTAAATAAGGAGTTGATTCTGACATAATGTGATTCTTGCATAATAGATGATTGTCACATATGTTGCAAAAGCCACTATTGTGCCCTCCTCTATATAAGGCTAGAATTGAGCCCAGTGTTTCTATTTTAGGCACTGAAATACAGAGTCTAATTAGTGAAGTACTTATGTATTATTCCTACACCAGAGAAATAACTCTTACAGAAGGCTTGCACTTGTGTAACATATGTTTATTTAGCCTTTCGTAGATGTGTTATTGCTTTTGCTTGTAACTATTGCTAGATGTAACTATTGCTTTTATGGTTCAGGCCATGGATTATTAATTGAAACAGTAAAATAAGCAATCGTCTTTGGTTGCCATAGCAAAGCTACCCAAAATATAGTTGCTGGGGAAACCATAATGAGAATATACACAATATATAAACTAATAATGTTGATATACAGCTTTAAGACAAGCAGGATATAAAATATACTTGTGCTCTTATTAGGAGATTAAATATTGAATCTGATACATGCTTATTAATTTCTTTTTGAAAGTCTTCCTGTTGCCTGTAAAGATATAGCTTACTTAACTATCAGATATGTTATATGTCTGATAATCTTTAGACTATGTAATGATTTTTAAAAAAACCCTGCTTCATTAAGGGAAGAAATAGACTTTGGAAAAAGATCATAAATGGATGAAAAGTGAACAAACATCATCATGACAAATGCTGCTTTTGTAATACAAATAAAGAGCTACAACGATGAGAAAAAGAATAATTAAAAATATAAATTTTCCCTGCAGCATTGTGATACTTTATTTCTAATCATCAGAACAGGCTAGAATGACCTGCCACATCAAAGATGGGTCCTGTAGCATATACTGTATCTTTTCTGACAAAGGCATTGTCCTGGTTTCAGCTGGGACAGAGTTAACTCTCTTCTTAGTAGCTGGTACAGTGCTGTGTTTTGGATTTAGTGTGAGAATATTGTTGATAACACAGTGGTGTTTTAGTTGTTGCTAAGTAGCGCTTCTCTTAAGCCAAGGACTTTTCAGTTTCCCATGCTCTGCCAGCAAGGAGGTGTGCAAGAAGCTGGGAGGGAGCAGAGCCGGGGCAGCTGACCTGAACTAGCCAAAGGGGTATTCCATACCATGGAACGTCATGCCCAGGGGTTAGCTCAGTTGGTTAGAGCATGGTGCTAATAACGCAAAAAGGTCGCGGGTTCGATCCCCAAATTTCCAGTATATAGACTGGGGGAGTTGGCCGGGAGGCGTGGATCACAGCTCTGGCATCGGTCAGCGGGTGGTGAGCAATTGCATTGTGCATCACTGGGTTTTTTTCCTTCCCCCCTGCCTTTTTTTGTTATATTCCTTTTCATTACTATTATTGGTAGTAGTAATAGTATTATTATATTTCATTATTATTATTGTTAATTTTATATTTTACTTTAGTTATTAAACTGTTCTTATCTCAACCCACGAGTTCTGCCTTCTTTCCTGATTCTCCTCCCCATCCCACCGGGAGCAGGGGGAGGGGGACGGGGAGCAAGGGAGCATCTGTGTGGTGCTTGGCTGCTGACTCAGGTTAAACCGCAACAGGCATGTATACAACCCTTTTTGATATGCTTCCAGTATGGAGGATTTCAGAACATCCCCATGCAACCTGTTCAAGGGCTTTGCTCCTCCACTGTTAGTAAGATTTTCCCAGTGTCTACTGTGAATAGTTATTGCTGCAGCTTAAGCCATTTAGTTCTTGTCCTGTGCATCGTGAACAGAGAACAAAGTATTTCATTCCTTTCTGCAGCATCTCTCAATGTACATGAAGACTGTTATCAAGTTTCCAAATTAGTCATATCTTATTTCATTAAATAACCATGCTTTTCCATTTTTCTTGATACCTTATGTTTTATGCTTAGATTGCTACAACTTTCTTGAAATTCTGTGCCCGGAAATGAATCCCATGTTCCAGCTGAAACCTAATCCATGCTAGACAGAGCAAGGGGACTATTTCACTTGTCCTCACATATTCCTAATTATAAATCCTAGCATGGCTGATTGATTGTCTTTTTCTTGGGAGTAGGACATTGTTCACTCATGTTCAGTTTGTGATCCACTGTAATCCTAAAGATCAATTTTTGAAGAACTGCTACCTAAATCAAATGTTGTACATCCTGCATTTGTGCAGTCAATTATTGCTAAGAACAGAAACCTGCATTTATTTATGATCAATTGTTTCCTGTTCTTCAGTAGATCATTTCTTGTTTGTTAAGAATATTTGAACTCTAACGATGCTAGCCAAGCTATTTGCAGCCCCTTTTAGTTTTGTCTTTCACAAATATAATAATTGTAATAATGCAATAAAAAGAGCATAAGAAGCCTTTCTATTTAATCTTCAGACCACTCTATGAAACCAGGACACCTTGAAAAAACATTCCTTCAATTGGCTCAACTTTCTCCATATTCTGGGTCTCCAAGCTGCTAACTTGGTGCTGGGTATACAGGGTCACATCTCTTTATTTGCCTGCTCTTAGTGAAAAAGCTATATCCTTTAATATTGGCAAGTGAGTCATGTGAGATTTTCCACAAAATATATGCTGTGACTATTTAGTCACGTCCTTAATCATGTAGTAAGATTTCCAGCTCTTCTTATTTAGCTTCACAATTCTGGTGAAGATATGCAGACATTTAGGGTATTTAGCAAATTGACTCGCCATCCTCTCTTTCTCTGCTATACCCTATTATGGATAGGATTAGCTTTTTCATCTGCATTTAGACCTTTCCCAAGGCTCTTGTATTTTGTCACAACCCCTTCACAACAGATTAGTATGTGACATGAGGAAGACTCTGCCTTTGCCCGGCATCACAGGGAAAATGACCATGGAAGGAGTCATGTCCCTCCTGCCAATGCTCCCGCCTAACCCCAACCCTTCAGCCTTTCCCCAGGACCTTGCAAATATTTCCGATCTGGGTTATACCAGGGCTGGGCAGAAGGGGGCTGGTGGGTGAGTGGGGCTGGGCTGGGGATGTGATCAGGGCAACCTGGTGCCCGGTGGAGCTGTAGCCACAAGGCGGGTCTGAGGCCCTGCTGGGAAGCCCAGGAGCAAAGTCAGGGTCAGGATCAAGACCATCAGGGCACAAGGTTGGACACAGGCAGAGCTGCAAGGTGCCACCAGCCAGCACCAAAGGAGCGGGCCTGGGCTTACTGCATGTCCCCCCTCAGAGGAGGCCCCAGAGGAGGTTTTTCACAACCCTTTTTCACAACTTGACTGTTTTCTGTAAAGTTGGATCAGTCAGGTTATGTGGCTGCACCAGATCAGGGCAGACATTGAGTGCTGGCAGTTAAACCCTGGAAGAGGACTGCTGTCACAGTCCATTTGGATCTCTCAAATTTACAGGACAACGTACTCTGTAAATTAAACTTTATTTTATGAGCTCATTAGGAGAGAAAACAAACAAACACAACAAACAAGGGCTCAATCCCCTTTGTACAGACTAGTCTAACACGTGAGTTCACTAATTCATCACTTAATTCATAAAGTTTCTAACTCACAAATTCTCAAGTTCATAACTTGCAACTCGTAACTTGTAACTTGTGCACCTATGAGCAAAATAGTTACCTGGCCAACGGTGAGAGTGCTCATTCTTCCTCCTCCGTCAGGGTGTGGGCATCCCCTGTATCACACCAGGAAGCATGAAAGCCTCAGCAGTCCAGCTGCTGTTGGATCTGCTTCAAAAACTTTTTGGGTAAGCTGACGTATTTATACCTTCCAGCTTGGAAGTTTGGTCTATCCCATTTCTGTGAATTAGCAGATTCTGAAGAAAACTGCCAGTCAATCAATATGCAAGGATTGTGGCTGCAAGAGACAGCAAACCGCAGGTGGCAGTGTCTGTGTAATGACCTTTAGCCCTTTCTGGCCACCATGTTCTGCCTACATGTTGCCATTGCTTTGACAGAATGGCACTGCTCCGAGCATACATCAGGCCGTGGCATGAGCTGTGTGTTAGCCAAAAATCTGAGCAGGAGTTGAATGAAAGTCGCAACTATGGAGAAGGACAGTTAGAGGCTGGTCAGGTCAAAGACAGCCTGTTGGTGCTTCTGAGCCATGGCAGGTTATTTATGGCAGTATCCTTAGTGCTCCTGTGGACGACAAATAAGGGACACAAAATCCTTGGACATCTTGTAGTTACTCCTGGAAGGTGACACAGTTCTTGGTCTCCAGGTGGTGCCAGAGTGGTGTACAGGTTTATGTTGTGGCAGGCACATGCTTTAAAACAAGTTACTTCACACAGAAAACTGGTCATCCACAGACTCATCAATAATTTTAGCTGGAAACTTCAATAAGCATTTTTAGGAGGCTGAGCTTAGGAGGTTGTACAGATTTATTGCCTTAATGCTCCCTAAGCAAAGCCTGAGTAGTCTGGAATGGTTCTGAATTGTGTCAATGAGTGATAGATTAAAGATTCCCCAGGTACTGTGTACAAAGTGACACCGCTGACCCGAATGGTTCCTTGAAAGCTATTCTAGTTTATTGTGTCAGTGATCCACAGATAATAGGTCTCTGGGGGACTTTTGAACCAGGTTTTTCAATTCATGAGGCAGTAAGGATGCTCTGACTTGCCAAATCTAGGCAAACTTTGGCACACCTTTAAGCATATTTGAAGGGCTTGAAGCAATGTCTCACAGACTTTTATTGAACTTGTAACAGATTTAAAGGAGGAACAGTCAGGAAATACAGTGATTCTGGACTGGAGAAAGGGATGAGTGGGAGGGAAAAATCATGCAATGCTCAGCCAAAATCTTAATTGTAGAAACAATTTTCAGGTACAGAGGTAAAGAAAATTATTTCATATATTTTCAAGCCTTGCAATAGCTGTACAATATTATGTCAAAGTTTCTGACTTGCTGCAGACTCACAGTAGAATATATTTACATTATTCTGCTAGAGTGAGAAGTAATCACACAGTAATTTCACAAGCAAACTTAAAAACATTAACAGTTCTAATTATTGAGTGATAGGTAGCATATTGATAGTTTTGTTTCGTGTAATTAAAAAACAACAGAAGGAAAATTTCAAAATTAATGGCCAGTTTCATGCAATGATGTGATATAGAAGTAGGAAACCTAGCTTTGGAAACTGAAAAAAATCTGTCAGCAATGGAACTTGCTACTGAAAAAGGCTTATCTTAGATAAAACATTTATCCTTATTGTCGTGGTTTAACCCCAGCCAGCAACTAAGCACCACGCAGCCGCTCGCTCACTCCTCCCCCCACCCAGTGGGACAGGGAGGAGAATCAGAAAAAAAACCCTCGTGGGTTGAGATAAAGACAGTTTAATAGGACAGAAAGGAATGAAAAACAATGATAATGATAATAATAATATGACAATAGTAATACTAAAAGAATTAAACTATACAAAGCAAGCAGTGCACAATGCAATTGCTCACCACTCATTGACCGATGCCCAGTTACTTCCCGGGCCGTGATCCGCCCCTCCCAGCCAGCTCCCCCAGTTTATATACTGGGCATGATGTCATATGGTATGGAATAGCTCTTTGGCCAGTTTGGGTCAGCTGTCCTGGCTGTGTCCCCTCCCAGCTTCTTGTGCCCCTCCAGCCTTCTTGCTGGCTGGGCACAAGAAGCTGAAAAATCCTTGACTTAGTATAAACACTACTTAGCAACAACTAAAACCATCAGTGTGTTATCAACATTATTTTCCTACTAAATCCAAACCACAGCACTATACCAGCTACTAGGAAGAAAATGAACTCTGTCCTAGCTGAAACCAGGATACTTATTCAATCCAGATAGCATGACCTCACAAAAACTAGTATTATCACAGTCATGTCTTGTTTCATGTTTGCATGCTCCCAAATTTAGTTCTTACATTAAAAAACTGTTACTAAATAAACAATAACAGATGCATTTATTACATAGCATGTTCTCATTACTCTTTAAAGTTAACTCTTTTATGAGTAAACCATGGAATTATAAAGAATTTGTCCTTTAGAAAAAGACAATTCAAAATGTAAACTCCAGTGGATCATTAAATGTTTTTGCCAAATTCTGTATTTTCAGAAACATAGATTGCAATTTAGAAATCTAGCTACATTTTATCAACTTGTGGAAGAATAGTTAATTAATACTGTTTGTGAATTGTTATTCATGAATTCTTGTTATTCATGTCTGGATCCTTGTTTATTCAACTGAAATAAGATTACTTTGGAATGTGGACTGAGCTCACTAGCCTTAGTTTGCATGGAGTGTCTTTGCAAACAAATTCCTTATTTTTGAAGCGTGCTTGTTTGTGGTGAATCATTATGAATCCCAATGTGCTGCTTAGGCTTCACTTACACATCATTAGTGTACCCCTTGAATGTTTTAACAAGAAATGTAATAACTATTGTGCCCTTAAATAACAAATGACAACTCAGCAGTGTACCCTTTCATAGTGATACCAACTATGAGAAAACTGGATTGCTATCTTCTGTCAAGCCAATGATGTGAATGACAAGTGTCACTCTTCCTTAGTATCCAAAGTGGCACAGCTAGAACTGGTACATGGTACTTGTGTCTAGTCACGTGAGGCATTTAGTTAACAGGTGGTCTGCAATAACTACAATAGATGTGTGGGAAAGGTTGCATTGAAATGCATGCTGCATACCTCTTTTTCTAATCTATTCCCATTACATGAGCACTTACTGTTCTATTAAATTCTGTATTAAATGAACATTGTGTCCTATAAGAATTACAGCAAGAGGAAATTATTCTCACTTATCACATTACAGAAATGCAAAGCTTCAAACAATAATGTCAAATTATTTTTCATGGTAAGTTTCTTCATGTGAGGCTGCACTTACTGTTTTGAATTCATAGTTTTAAAGTTGTGCCTCCGTTACATTACAAGTTGCAGGTGGCCTAATTAAAACCAAGACTTATTAAGAGTCGAGTGGGAAGATCAAATCATAATGAAGGAAATATTATGAATAATATATAGTCATTTATATGCAGCAGAAGCTAAAATATGTAGGCAAATGTTGAATTAGTTATCTCAGATTTACAGAAAGCACATTCCCCTTTCTCCCATTTGAACCTTCAAAGGACCCAGCCTGTCACACAGCATTCATGCCTACTGTAGCCTCTTTACCTCTTTGTTTCACCTGTAGTCCTGTTGTACTTCAGTTTCGTTGGTATATCTAATTATCTAATTCTAATTAAAGGAATCTATAGACTTTAAACTCTTCATGCTCACACACATCCAAAACACTCAAATGCTACTGGAGGCTGTACACCTGTCCCAGGAAGGATGCTAAGAGAGAAGATAGTTTGGCAAAAGTAGAGCACTTGCGAAGAGTGACCTTAGGCAAAGCACAAAGCTGGCATATGCCACATGCACCTGTCAGTTGTGATGGTGACTGACATAGACTGAGACAGAAATACATTTCAAAATGGAAATCAAAATGAATGCTTCAATGATGAAAACCCAAACTGTGCAGAAGTTGTTTGTTTGTTGGCGTGCCACACAGCCTGCACATGTGTTGGAAATGCATCTGTCTCGTGGCATTCTGAAAAGGATTGGAAACAAAAGAGAGGCATCCTCATTATGTGACATGTTGCATCCTGTATCAGTGTTTCAGTGTGATGCCAGTTATGTTAGAGCCTGTAGTAGTGACAGGAAATACAAAGACAAAATGCCCTTGATAAGCCTTCCTTTTCCTTTCCTTCTTAAAAAACACAAGAGATGAGGTAAGTTGTTTAAAATGTACAGAATGGGCAGATTGGACCATATCAAGAAAATTATGACCAGTTGCCATTCAGTGCAGTGTTTTAATGCTGCAATATGTTTTGCACTGAGCTTTTTTCCACAGTTTTCGTCTCTTCAAGATTCATTGGATACAGTCCTGCAAGGACATGTTCAGGTAACAACTCATGTAACTGATCCTCATGTAACTATAGTCGATGGTGACAATATCTGTAAACACAGGTGTATGTGGTTTCAGGATAAGACAAGCTTATACATATCTTAGAAAACACTATGTGCCACAAAAAACCCCTACAGCTTTTTGCATTCTTTTTATTTTATTGGCCAAAATATGCAGGTGTTAGCTTTTTAAATCAAATGATAATTCATGCCACAAGACATTTTGCATTCCATTTGTGCTACACATAATCTGAAGAGATTTGGGGTGGGGAGGACACAGGGAAACATAGTTTTAAGCCTGTTGGGAATTGCTTGTTCGTACACTTTATTTACAGTCATATCTTTCTTTGAAGAGCTTTTCCTGAGAACCAAAATGATTGGAAACAATGCAAGAAGAGTCCATATATGAGGGTTTAAAAGGACATCATAAAGATAAAAACCATCTTTAAAATACTTTCCCTGTGCAACGACCAACACCATGCGGTGCCTAACAATATTTTGTGACATTAAAAGAATTTTTGTAAACTAAATTAACTTTTATGCATAGTTCATACTTCCTTCAGCTCAGACAGTGAAGCCAGCATGGTTCTTTCAGTTAGTTTAATGTTCTTATGCCTGATTACAATGCTGACATTTTTGCTACTAGCCCTCTGAGCTAGTCTGTGTCTTTAGGCACAGCCCTGCGCAAGACAAGCGGCACAGGCTGAAGCACCACAAAAGCAGCCCTTGGAGGCACTGTGCATCAAGGACACTCCTCCTCTGCTCATATATTGGAGGGGAGGAGAAAATAGGAGGCAGGAAGAAAATTTCCAGCATGTCTTCAAAAATAATAGCTCACTGCCTTGCTTACAGGCCAGGTATTCTGACTGCAGAGTAAGTGTGTGAAGATGGAGCACTTTTGGATAGAATTCACTTTTACATGCATTTCATTTCACCTCTCCGAGGTTGTTTACTAGCCCAGGCCTGCTTTCGGGATCCCTAGGGACTTGCTCTCCTTTTTGCCAATGAAATGAAAGGAACAGGCTACCTCACAACACAGTGAGTGTTTAATGTGTGATAAAATCAGCCTTTCAGCCTCATCTCCTCCCATTTCTGAACCCAATGTAGGAACCATATAAATGACTTAATGGGTATTAAGTAAACTCTGAAACTTTCTCTGTGATCATTCCTAATTTCTTTAAAGTCCTACCAGCCCCCAAAGGAGTGGAAATCTTTAATTCTGATGGGAGGAGGAAGTTGGAGCAATTAGAAAAAGGGCAAACTAGAGTATATGTCTAACTCTACTGGATGTCTTTGAGACATTAAAATGCCATGGGACTGGCAAGTTGGGTCCCTTTGGGTCTAGATGGCACTTTATGAATTCTGTGGCAGTTTGCAGGACCATTAAGGCCAGTTCCTGTTTTGCACTTTTGTGACATCTGTCAAGTCACCATAGAAAAGACTTTGTCCTGCGTTTTGACAAGAATTGTGGAAGGGGTCTCACACTGTGGTATGAATGGTACCCATTTCTGCAGTAGGAAATGTTGGATTTCTAACTTCTAAACAGCTTCCAAAGAGGGCTATTTTTCCCTCTTCTGTTGACTGGGATTCTCAGGATACAACTGTGCAGCACAAAGCATGCTTTGTGGAGCCATCTGCAGTAGCCTGGAGAGCAGAAGTATGTAGCTATGCTACCCTGGTTCTCCTCCAGAGCAGATATATCCTGTTGTTAATGAGCATTAATTATACAGTATTGAGCCTGTGCACAATACTGTAAAAATTAATGTTTAATCATATCTCCTGTATGTTAGCTAACTTGGCTGTCTCTTCACAGCATTGAGTTCTGCCATATAGATATATCCAAAGGAATTTAAGGACTGGCCTGAGGGAGCCTGGGCAGAGTGAGGATCTCATATGTCCATTTCCCTACTGACCTTACCGATGGAAGAACTTTTCTTCCACTAATATTTGCAGACAGCATTTAATAGAAATGGAGTGTCAATAAAAATACAGTGTGTTCTTATTTGTAATCTTGCTTTCCCATTTCAGAAGGAAGAAAGATACTTTCTTAGTGAAGGCATGATGAGTTGACTAAGGGGCACAGGAGTGTCAATAAAAATACAGTGTGTTCTTATTTGTAATCTTGCTTTCCCATTTCAGAAGGAAGAAAGATACTTTCTTAGTGAAGGCATGATGAGTTGACTAAGGGGCAAAGAGAGCTTCTTGGCTCAAATGTGGAGGAGGAAGCACTATGATGTTACATATTTTAATAGATTCCCAAGGAAGCCTTAGCGCTAAGGTTATTATTTACTCACCGTAGCATAAAAGACTGTTACATTCATTTTAAAGTAAGTTTCAAATTTGTTCTTCCAACATGATTTGGATGCATGGTTCAGTTCTTTTTAAGAAAATGATTCCACTAAGCTGACATAATACATACATAACAGCTATAGAAAATAATTTAAAAAATAATATTAATCCCTTGCAAAGAGAGAAGATCTTATGCCAGGAATCAAATGGAGAAGACTGCTGCCTCTTTCATCTTTAATAACTGAAGTGTGGCCCCTGGAGACTGAAGGTCGCTGCATGTCATGTTTCATAATGTGATATGCAGTCCCGGCGTATAATGCTCCAGCCTGATCTCAGGGGCAGAAGGCAGGAGTCACAGGTACAAATATACAAACTTACAATTTCATGATCTTTAGATCCAGATGAAATGCTATGTGATGGTACCTGTAGTCTCTGAAGTCTTTGCAGATTTTTCCTCTGCATTAAAGATGAAAAGACTCATAGCTCAATAGACTGTTAGCCTGCTTTCCTTCTTCTGTGATCGTTCTCTCTCTCTGTCAGTCATTTCCCCCACCACAAATACATTTTGAAGTCACTGGCCAATTTCCCCAAAATTTTACTGAAATGAATTCTCAAAGACATTAAGCTCTTAAAAATGTCATAAAAAGCAGTGGTTGAGTAGAGAAAAGACACCAGAATAAAAGCTCACACTGGCAAACACCCATTTAAATGCTTGCACTGGCTGATACGTGATCTGAACAGTTATTTGTTTGGTTTGGGCTCTGGCTGGCCAGGGACCCTGTGCACAGGTCTGCCTGGCTGCAATGCAGAATAGCTGGGGAAGAAGTGCTAATCTAGGATAGAAAAGGGAGCTGGGGGCTGGAGGACATGAGCAAAAGTGGGGCAAAGGAACCGAAGGGGCTGTGAGTACAGTGCCTGGGGACCAGAGACAACTCAAGGGCACTACACGGCCAGCAGCCTGCATGGTGTGGGTAAAACAGAGTTTTGTGGAAGGTGGGACCATGAATGTACATCAGACTGGTTATAGCAGGGGAGCCTGTGGAACATGCATGAAACTAGTTCTGCTACATACAGAATCATTTTTAAAAACTATGAATAGGCACTATAATTTGGGGGCTTGCAGCTGCCTTGTTGAGCATGCTTTGACCAAATCTATGCTGAGATTAAATTCCTAAATGAAGTCAGTGTAACTGCCATTGATTATAAACATGTGTGCTGGGTTGACCTTGGCTGACTGCCAGATGCCCACCCAGCCACTCGCTCACTCCCCCTCTTCAACAGGACAGGGGGAGAAAATAAGAAAAAAAGCTCATGGGTTGAGATAAGGACAGGGAGATCACTCCAGTTACTGTCACAGACAAAACAGACTCCACTTGGGGAAGATGAATTTAATTTATTGCAAATTAATAACGGAGTAGGACAGTGAGAAAAAAGACAAAAACTAAAACACCGTCTTCCCCTCCCCTCTTCTTCCTAGGCTCAACTTCACTCCTTCGTTCCTGACTTCTGTACCTTCTCCTCTACCGGGTGGTGCAGGGGGATTGGAAATGGGGGTTGCAGTCAGTTCATAACAGCTCCTCTCTGCTGCTCCTTCTTCCTCACGCTGTTCCCCTGCTCCAGCGTGGGGTCCCTCCCATGGGACGCAGTCCTTCATGAACTTCTCCAACGTGGGTCTCTCTGACCTGGGTGTCTGCAGGGCTGTTTCGCACTTCTTTTTCTTCCCTCCTCCTCTCTCTGTCAGGCATTTTTGCACTTACTTAAGCCTGTTTTCCCTGAGGCACCGCTGTCTTGGCTGAGAGGCTCAGCTGTGCCCTGTGGTGGGTCGGTTGGAGCTGGCTGGAACTGGCCATGTCTGGCACTGGGCAGCCCCAGCCTCTCCTCACAGAGGCCGCCCTGCAACCCCCGCTGCCAGCACCTCATCACGGACACCCAGTGCAATAAGAGGTTTGAGTACTTAAATACACTTAAAGATTAGGGCTTAACAGCAAACTTCAAAAAACCATGGATTCTTAAACAGTCCAAAGAACAGCAATACCACATAGAAATGAAGTGAACAGTTTTGCTGTTAACTTCCAGGCAAAAATTGAGGATATCGACAGCTGCTAGACCACCAACTGGTTGGGCGCGGACTTTGCGCATTGTATTTAGAGTCCTAAAGTTTTGGACAATTACCTGACACTAGAGACCAGAGTGCCTTCTGTGGACCTTGTCATTGGCACTTGTCTTTCAGAAACGCTAAGTGCATACTGCTCCAGCACGAAATCAAAGGCCAGCTCTTAATCCTGTTTGCTTCAGCCTCACTCTTTATAAAATGGAGGTGATAATGCTTCCTTATTTCCTTAATGTTGTAAGGTTCCAGTCCTTAAATGGGAGAGGACAAGAGTTTGCCAGTATAATAGGCATGGTATTGCTTTTAGCAGGTGTCCTACCTAAGTGATCTCACTCCCCTTTCAAACCATGGTTTAGATGTCAATCTCAAATTGACTCCTCCTAACTGAAAGGCTGGTTTCAGCTGCTTACACATGTTTATTTATGGCCATTTAAGATACCTTTCATTTCCAAGACATCTGCAGGGGGCTTTTACCTCAGACAGCCTTCATGCCCTCCTGGAATAGCAATGGGAAGTGAGGTGCCACACCAAAATACATCTCTAGTGGTGGTCGGGTGCTACGTTCAGGCAACTGAGTCTGGCCTGAGGCATCTGATGTCTTCCCTGCTACAAAAAGAAGGGAAAAGGTGACTACCTAACTCTACAGCCAACCTGCTGCTGTGGGTGCTTCATGCACATTGCAAATTAGAAAATGGTTTGACAATGAAAGCTTTAAAGGGTTTGAATCTTGATGCAACAGTGGTGTTTTAAGTCTTAAAGGAAAACAAGATCTGGGGCATATCCCGCTTGTTGTATAGCACTGGCTGCACAAGGTGCTTTGCACATCCCACATGTAAAGCAAAAAGATGTGATGACCTCTGTGGTGGATTTAAGAGATGAGAAAGATTGCACTGAAGAAAGGAGGGCAAGCATTGCTGCACATGGTGAAAATGTTCAAGTCTCAGTTGATGGAAGAGGAACTGGCCGTGCTGAGGAAGGGAGGAAGGCGTCAGGGTCACCATGGAGATGCAGGGGCTGTCCTGCCTTTGGTCCTGCCACTGCTCAGCTGTTCACTTTGCTTTGTTTAATAATCTGACTAATAAACTTGGTTTGCTTTTTTGTTCTTATTGTGCAGTGAATTGCCAACAAGGATGGCTCGCTCATCCCTGAATCTGCCTATGCTTCCTCTGCAAAGCCTGGGTAAGCCTTCAATTATTTTTCATCTTTGGATGAAAGTCTTTGAAAACAAAAATTCAATATGAATGTCAAAAAGCTCTGCAGTGTGTGAGGTGTGTTGTTTATGCACCATTTTGGTAGAAGCATATATTTTACACTCCTTTTCAAAGATGAATATGTTACAGGCCTCACCTCACTGAAGAAGTTTTGGTTCTTAAACTGATTATTATAACTAAACACTATTAATTTCATTCAAAGGAGAAAAGAAAAGGAAGACTCTACAGAACTTTCTTTAAGGCACCTGATTGTTGTTTATGAGAATTATTCTATTATTGGAAATTTCTGTTATTGGAATTTCTGTTATTGGAAATAATTACATTTCTTATCAGAGAACAGTTACTACTTGCATCAGACCTGACACTACAGAAAGCTAAATCCTTTACTAGTCAAATGGAGTTGGCGATGGCAGACATAAAAGCACTAAGTCAAGGGATTTCAAACACTGTTCACATCACATAAACAACAAATGTGGCTGAAAGCAAAGCCTAAGAAAAATTATAAAGTTTCAAAATACACAAAGCAAGCTCATCTCACTGCTGTGCACCTACCCAGTAAACTACATATTTCACTAGAAATTCTGTAGAAAACATGGGATGCAAGCACGTAGAAAGGCTGGACATTTTGTGAAGGTGTTTTGTAGTTCTCAGTCTAACCAACAAACAAATGAAATTGCTCTGCCAGATGCTAATGTTCTGAATGTGGATAGAAGCTGTCTGAAATACCTTGCAGAAGAAATACTGTGTATTGCTAATGTTACTTCTACATCAGGAAACCCGCCTCAGGCTATTGAATTAATGCTAAATACTGGATCGGCATTTTCTGTACTACCCCAATCTACTTACAATGCTTTAGAAGCTTGCTGCTTTCTGAGTCTAGAGTACATCTACGTGAGGAATTGAATACCTGGGTTTGACTTTCTTCAGGTGAATCTTAGTTTGATACATAGTATTGCCTAGTACATTCAGAACTGTGCATAGCCATATTTCCATCCTGGGCAGAGGCTTGTGGATTGCACCAGCTAGTTCAGGAGTTAGTGGCCACTCAACGTCTTCAGCTTCCTGAGTGACGGTTCCAGCATCTGCTGTTGTAAAGGCAGTACAAAAAAACCCCCACTTTGCTTTGCAAAAGGGTTTGTCTGCTAAAATAAAAGCCAACCAAATATGACATTTGGATGACAAAGACCACCACTTACTCCATTAGAGTATACTTCTCCATTAGAAGTACATTAGTACTCTTCTCCATTAGAAATAGAGAGTTTTTACTGTAAGAGTATAAAGCAGCCCAGTAAAGCACCAGTGAAGAAACATCTTCTGATGAGATCTCTTAGTGCTCGATGACAACTCTCCCCCAAAGCAGATGAAAAAAAAGACTAGGAGTATTTGTCTAGTTTTGTGGATATAGACCTAGGGTGACTGAGAATCACTTACATGTATGAAATAAATCTTTCTGGAGCATTGTGGAAGAAACTTGTTTGTTCATTTCACTTCTAAGTTATAACATGTGAACCATTATATTATGAGGACAGCAGGCACATGACAGCATTTGTTACACCAAACTGCTTGGTTTTATATGTGCTGGAGAGATTTGTACTCCATGCACTTAAAAATGTCAGTAATTGTTTAGTTTGGATCCAGTTTTATCTTGATGGTGTCTAAGATTTTAAAAAGCCTACTGTAACACACAAAACACTGTCTGATAAACTATTCTGCATTAGTCTTTTGTAACTTTGTTAAATGTCCTGCCAAACAACTGGTTGTCTTTTTTTTGTGACACATAACTTTTGCAGACTGCATTGAAACCTTACCAGTCCATGTCTTGCTGTTACAAATATACCACTGAAAGTCAAGCATTATTTTTTTGTCTTCGGTCTTTTATCACAGGATGCAATGTTGATTCAGAATTATGCTTCAATCACTTAACTTTCTAGATCACTGATTTGTAAAATTTCAGGCTAGTCCTGGATTGCTGTTGTGGAAACTCCATTGAAAGGGTAAAGCTTGGTCAACAGCAAGTCTAGTACTATTTGTTTTGGTGGCACCGATAGTTGAGACAAATTATTCCTCTGATTATGGACTTCTTGTCCAGTGGTGGCAGAACCATTGCAATTCATTAAAAAAAATGAGTGAAGAGGAAATAAAAAATGTGATGTCCCCAGGCTCACAGATCAACGGCATGGAGGGAACTTTTACATTCATTACAAATATGTATACAGCAGTACAATTTAGATTTGACATACAGATTTAAAAGAAACTACAGAAATGCCTGACAATCCAATGGCTAAATGTTCTCAAATGCCTTGATTGATCTTTAGTACAGTTCTTCACACTAAGCAACAAGTTTTCCTTACAAGATGGATGTGAGATATCAGATGTTAGTTGACTTACTGTCTTAGAAATGCTACAGGGAAAATGTGCAGTTGTACAGTTGGTCTGGACTGGATATTGAAGTTAAGGCCGCTCTAAAATTTTACTGCATGAAGGTCACATTATGGGACAGTAGCCATGTGTTGCACTGTCATTCCAGTTTGTCCTTCTCCCTAATTCATTGTAAGAAGAACTTGTGAGTGATACCATAGTGCCATTTGACCTTGCAGATCATCTCTCTGATAAATTACTTCAGGAAGGGATCAGACGTAGTGCTTATGTCACCACTCACTTTCAGCAACCATAAGTGAATTCTCCTTTAGGTGTCCTGTGGAGCAGGAAGAGTTAGCGTCTGACACCAAATTGCAATATATATCCTCAGGATTTGAAGCTTTGCTCAGAGAGAAATATTGTATTGTAGAAGATTGTCAGTATGCTGTTTTTAAGATGGTGGAGGAATTGAATGCTTCAGTGTATGTTTGGAAGAGGTTTTACTGAAGCTAATCTAGGACAGCCTTGAAAACCTTTGCTGCTGATTTGCTCTCTTCTGAGTGAGGTAATTCAAAAGGAAGGATGAAAACTTCAATGCTCTGCACTCTGCATCATGCCAGTTTTTTCACCTGATTGTCAGCTGCACAACTTCTGCTGGCAGTAGGGATCAGGACCACTCGTTCCTACCCTGTCCTAAGTGAGTGCCCTAATCACAATGTCACAGTGCTGGCATCTTCCTCATTTGCTCAACTTTTGGTCCCGTGACTCTTGCTGCCTTGGTTTTATACTGACTCTGCTTTGGCAGGAGGGGTGAACAGCAACTTTAACCTATTGTGTTTGTATTCTGGGGAAGTTTGAAACTTGTCAGCTGGAAGAGAGCCTAAAATGCATTCTCCACTTTCTAGGTAGAGTGACCTAACCACAGTGCTATTCTGAAGAATGTAGAGAGCAGCACCAATGCCACTACCTCTCCTCCAGTCCTGGTTTCAAAAGTAGATGTGATCAATTAAGCAGCTGCTGCTAGAAGAGGACTCAGGCTCCGTAGAGGGGCAGGAGAATAAAATCAGCTGCTTCCTGATGCTTTGTTTTGGCAGTTACTTTTTGGCAGTACCTGGGCAGGATCTTACTTTGTAAGTGCTGTTTGAGGTGTCAGACTCCTATAGTTGCCATTCCACTTTGCTCAGTACAGGAGTCCTAAGGTCTGAAGGTACATAAAAGTCATGGAATATATTAGAAATGAAAGTTTTTAATTACGCTGGACATTCCCTAGCCTATTGCCATCAGTGGTAGAGAAGTGACAGCAATATGCATAAGAATGCCAAATGTAATTAAAAATGTTGGTTCCAAGTAGAATCTGTGATTTTTCTGACACCTGCAATGTCACAGTCTTTAAATGGATCTCATCCCACTTGAAGGCTGACAACTTACCTGAGCCTCAGGAGGAGAGAATCAACTGGGATAAAATGAGAACTGTGCCAAATCTTTGCTCTTTGAATTCACACTGTACTTTCTCTGAAGTCTGAAAATGTTCCAATCACACGTTCTGCAGCTGGCAGTAAGCTAGGACAGTGTGTTTTGCCATGGCACACAGATAGTGCTGGTTGGCCATGTCATAGGCAAGAAAAAACCTGAAGCAGTCTGCTCTCCAAATGGAAATGCAAAACAAAACCATTATGCAAATCCACCTCTCTAATTCTCCATTGACAGAGGTGTTGAGTTTTTGAATGGACGCAGTGGATGTCCCAGAGGTGTTCCATGGACACCAGGATGGGCTTTATCACACGTGATTTTAGAGGTAAGTAGACAACTATATCTGATGTAGTCAGCCTTGACTCCTGTGATAGTCAATAGGCAGAAACAGATGCACTTGCAAGGCTTGTCTGGTGTATTTTATGTGCATACTTCAGGATGGGAGGAGTCACGCTGCAGAAGAACCTATTTCCCCTCTATAAACAGTAAAATTTGCAAGTCCAACACAATTGCAGATGTCTACATTGTAAACTTTTACAGTGGTGAATCAGATGGATCTAACCCCATGTCTACGTAAGTGTGGTGTCTTCAAGCAAACTGGTGGTGGCTCAGCTGAAATCTCTGTGTTCAAACTGTATTAATCTACAGTAAAGTCACTGTATATGCTGGAATCCCTCCTGATCTAAAGTTACTCTGAGTGTGGATTTGAACCCTTTGCTTTAAATTCTTGTATATCTCATACAATCACTTGCACTTTTTCAAAACAGCCCCTCAGAAGAGCTTGGGATGATTTTGTCTTCTTCCTTTCTTTTGAGAAATGTTAAGATTTGGTTAAGATATTGCCAAGCTGGCATTGCATGGACTTAGCAGGAGTGAAAGTGGGGAATGAGGACCCAGGATGGCGTAATAGAATTGTCTGGACTTATGAGCAGACAGGTTAAGATGGAGTTAATGCAGCTACCCTTGCAGCTTCAACACTGGCAGGGAAGAGACCTCATTCTTCTTGGTGACTTGTATGCTGGTGTAGGAAGGTTAACTGCATCTTCTCAAATTTTCAGCCCTGCAAAATGTTCCTCCAAGGCTGCTCTAGGACAACAAAACCTTACGAAGACATTATATCGCCTCCCACAGCAAAAGTTGCATTTATGCTGGTGCTCCAGACACTTCAATGGCAATAATTGGGCTCCTGTTTAATATCGATCGAAATCAGGCTAAACTGTAAGTATTTTTCAGTATTTCTGGATTTATAGGCACATTTTAACCATTTAAATATCGCTGCAGGATCTTGACTTGATTTTAACTACCAGACAACTATTTATACAGTAACCAGAATTAAATTTTTTATTTTCAGGAAGTAAAATTAGCTCTTTAGCTGTTACTTGAATTGCATAACTTCTGCACCATCTGACTCGCTAACGAGCTTGTCACCTACATACATTAATGCCAAAGATCTGATGTCAAGGACACATACCATGTTGGTACAGGCTGTGCAGTCCAGAAGCTGATATGCTCACTCTCTGGGGTAGGCATCTGTCTAGCCAGTGTAAGCAGCATGCCCTGTTGTCTTTCCAGAGGGAAAAAATGCTAAGTGACAGCTTAACAAGAATTGAAACAGTGAGTGAGGAATAACAGAGAACAGTGGAAGAGAGAAAAACATAAAATATGGTTCCTCTCAAAAACTTATCCTTATTTCATGAGAACCCAAATTTAAATGAGTATATTTCTTCCTGCCTGCTTGCCAAAGAAAATTAAACTCTTGTCTCAGAAAACAGGCTTGTTTTACAGAGAAAACAGTGCTATTATTAATTGATTTCCTTCGTAGTAGAAAGTGCCAGACAAAGATTATCACTAAAACAATACATTTACTGTTTCCAGAGTATTTCATCATTCTATCCAACTAGCTAAAGAGGTCAGCAGGTTGTAACCTACAAGATGTGAGAAAGAACAAAATGAAAACATGGGAATTTGACAAAGCAGTGCCAGAGAGGGCTGGCTAGTCAAAGAGAACACAGAAGGAGCACTGGATCCTGGCTTTGGCTGGAAAGCATTTGGAGAACACTCTTTAAGCCAGAGAGGACCAAAGATGGAAGTGAAAGAACTGTGGCTAATCATTATGCAGAATCAATCCAATTAGCTTAATGGTGAAGGGAAAATGGGCCAGTTATTAAAAATGAAGTAGGATATATTGTTTTTTTGTTTTGTTTTTTTAAGGAAATCATACTGTCTGGACCAGTTTCAACTAACCTGGCTTCAGTAGTCATTCTAGCTCTTCTCTGACTTCCATTTGTTCTTCATCTTACTTGCATAGTTTCTTTTAGTATTAAGATTTGTTGATCATTATTATTTTCTTCTTGACATCATGATCCTACAAAGCCTTTTGCTTAAGGCTGCAACCCAAGATTTACCCTGGCTTAATACTGCCCTTTTTCAGAAAAGTTTCTGAAGGTGTGTAAGAGCCTGTCTCCTTCCTCTGCCACAGGTTTGGGACAGGAAGTGGCGTCTGGGTCTGTCTCTATCACTGTGGCACTCACTCCTTGGGGTCGTTTTCTGCAGTGGTCCAGCAGTCTGTCTCAAAAGCCTTTCCTGCCGGCCACCTTCTGTTGATCAGCAACATTCTCAGCTGCGTTCAGTGGTCTATTTTAAGTGACTCTTTTTGGTGATCTTTGTCCCCCTCTTTGAGCAGAACAGTTTATTTGCAGTGTAGATACAGCAATACAGGCTTTATTCAAACATTTGCAAAAGCCTGGCTGCAGTATCATGGTACTCAGCATATGGAAGTAGGCAGAATTTGTCTGCTTTTGCTGGAAAAAAACCCTCTTTTCTGCTGTGGTTAGACTGCCACCAATATTCAGGCTAGTTAGTAAAGTATAAGCTACAACGATGTCAGTCTGCAACTGCAGTGCAGACATAGCTAATGTCAGATTAACAATTCATCTATGTGAAAAGCTGAAATGCAATGCTGATTTTCTTTGATATTATTGGTGCTCATTGGAAATCCACCTCCTGATGGGGCATACTTATTTTTAAATAAATATCATGTATTGCAGAGAACTTGCACAGCAGGGAGTCACAACAATCTCTCTCTTGGTAGCTTTTGCTAAATGGGCTGTGGGCGCACATCCATCTCTTATTCAGGGTCATATTTTATTTACTTTGTTTTCAGTTGTGCCTATTCCTTATCCTAAGTTTCCTTTTATTGCTCATTTTCTTTGTGTCGGTTGTAATTTTCCAGGTCACTTTGTTCAGGCACCTTTTACCATATGCAAAGAGACTCTGCAAATAGGATATAGACAACTTACAAGTATAGAATCATTATTTAGTGGCTAACACAAATACAAGATAGCAGTGATTACCATGCTATTCAGCTAAGTGTTAGTGAGCTCACCACAGAGCTGTCACTGGTCATCGGTCATCAGTCATGTGGGGAAGGGCTGGACTTCACTGCTCCCTGGAGCGTGTCCTCAGTGGTGGTGAGTTGCTGTTTTCCAAATCCCTGGTTTTCTGTTTAAGATTTTATACCTTCCAAGGTTCATGTTTTTCCTTTTGAACTTTCCTCCTTGGGCTGCTAACAACGTGTCTCAACATCCCTGTGTCTACAATTTTACCTTCCTTATCTTACTTGCTTCTGCTCTACATACCTTCTCAGTGCTCTTTCTCACAGCTTCACAGTTTCCTCAGCAGCCTGAGCCAAGGTTACATGGCTGGGCTGTGTCAGAGCTGTGCCTCTGCAGAGTGCCGAATCCCTCACAGAGGTGGGAGTCACCCTTCACCACATCACTTTTCATGTTAGAGTGTCAGGCCATTTCTAGGACCAGCTCATGAAGAGCTCTGGAGATTTTTCTGGGCAGGAGTAGGCTTGTTAGAAGATATATGCTAACTTCCAACAGGTTCTTTTCTGAACTTGCAATCCTTTGTGGTTTATTATTCACTGCTAACTCTCTTCCTTGGGCCCTTTTGCTTATTCTTTAAAATGATTCCAAATCCAAAGTAATCACAAGTATTCCTCCCCCAAACAAAACAGTTGCTTGACTTATGTTCATTTATCACTGATGAAAATATGGCTACCCAAATCTTCACCCAGTCTTTGCAGTTTACGAGTCTACCATTTCCTTTACCTCTTGTTAGAAAGGAGAAATCTGTGGACTCCCCAGAGTGCTTGGGCTGTTTCTATATCTTGTTTCTCTCCGTGGGGTGGAAGATGGCTATGCTGGGATTCAATGAGATTGCAGTATGTCTTTTAATCAAGCTGAGGTGCTTATCCACCTTTAGCTGCCAAATCCAAATTCCCATGTAGCTCTGTGGAGGCCTTTCTAAAGCTTTGTGGGAGCACTGAACTAACAGGGTTAGAGCGGATTTGGTATGTTGCCCGTGCCTCTAGCTGCGGTTCTGGCCTAATGCAGAGGGGCTTCCTCTCTGCTCACTCATGGTGGAGACAAGACACAAAGTTGATCTTAGAGCTTGGTCAACATCAGAATCAGCATGAGTTTTGCTCTTTCTCTCTCAGTAGGTTTTGTAGCAGGACTCAGATTGTAAACAATTTTAGGTAAGGCAACAGCTTTTTCAGGTCTGTGTGTGAGATTTGGGAAGGAACTATCTCGTATCAGTGTATTTAGGACATGCATCTTTTGTTGTGTCTGTAAAATGCCATTCAGCATGTTGGACCAATTAGCCTCGGAGGTTTCCTTCCAGAAGAAAGCGTCTTATACGTTTGTTTGTAGACATTCAGCTTCCAAGAATCTCTAGCTCTGATTCACTAGAGACAGGTCTTTCAAGGGGTTGTAGAGATAAAAGAACATGTATATTTTCTTGATTTCTGCTTGAAAGACACAATGCAAAACTAAATTGTATTTACACTATATTTAACTGAAATGGCACTTTCCTGACATATATAGTAATCTATAGCTGTCTAGATTTAAGAAGTGTTGCACGTATTTCTTTTCATGTTTTCCTATTTTCCCGGTAATGAATTTACTCCAAGGGACACATCAATTTTGCAAGCCAAAGAAAGGAAGCGCTAACTCCTTTTTCAGCACATGCTATAAAAATGGAAGAAATCGGGTTTCAATAATAAAGATTTGCCACTGTAAATGGGCCAAAGTGCCAGTACTGGTAAATGCTTGACAATCACATTAATCACCGTGAGAGAGCAGGCTTATGCAACCAGGCACCACGCTCTGGAAGTGCTTGGGCATGCATTCCCTTCCGAGACGGATTTGTAGTTTGAAGAACGGCTGGTTGCTACTAGTCATCAGTGTACGCTGTCCATTTTGAGCAGTGAATTCAGAGCTATTCAGCCTCAATGAATCCTGACAAGCAGAAATGGAGCCATATTCTATTTTCTGAAATGTCTTCTCTCATTACACATTGGTGCTCCTTTGACAGCTTCTCTTCCTGCTGTCATAACTTCTTCTGTCATCCAGCTTCCAATGGGCTCAAAACAAAACTCAGAATTTTTTATTAACTAATGACTGCTGATATTCAGGGCTTCTGTACTCATATTATCAATGTAGATTTCTCTGAATTCCTTTTTTATACCATATGATGGCACAGATGCAACTTTTGCAGTAGCGAGTTTCTTTGGTTTTCCACAGGGCTTATTGTATATTGCAATGGTGTCCAGAGTTCATATTTATCAGGTGAACATCACTGTCAATAGAAGCCAAAGCATTGCAGCAGGAGATATTTGAGATGCTATACCCAATCTGAGAATGACTGACGTCAATCATATCTCTGTCTTCAAGTAAATAACATATGAAAGTTTAGTTCGTTAAAAAAGTAAACAGAAGTTGAAGTGTGTGTTTCATACCAGTCTCCTTAGACATTGTAGTATTTTGCTCTAAATTTGATGAAAAGATTGGAAAGTATATTTGACAAGGACTTTTTTTCCACATGCTATCCTGACAGCCGTATGATATATCAAGATATGAAGTTAGAATAACAAATTTCCAGTAAGATATAAAAATGACTGCTAAGCTGAGTTATTCTACCATTTCCCAAGTGAGATTATGAGACAATTCCAGAAGCATTGGAGTTGTCCTAACACTTTCCAGCTTTACCATTATAAATAATCAGAGTTTATTAGGTCCTGGGGTTAAACTTTTTTGGGGGAAAGGATGTCCTGTACCTAATACCTGAGAATTCTTTAAATTATTTAACAAATCTTCCTATACTTTTGAACTCATGTTAAACTTTTTTTTATGGATGCCGAACATTGCCACATATTTCTATTGCTTGTCACCCCTGTACTGCCACTAGTCAGCGGTTGACATATGACCTGAGGAAATACTGTGACCAGGGAACTAATCACCAGAAAATCTACAGAGTATGTTTAAAGATGTTGCTATACCCTGTATGAATTAAAGAAACAAGCAAGTACAGGAAGGAAAAGAGAATACGCTGCGCTTAGATGTGGCCTGATTTTTCAAGGATTTGAACATTTGAAGCTCCATTTGGCTTCAGTAGGAACCAGGGCTATTCAAATCAGTGAAAGTCAATCCAGCAGAAACTAGACTGTGACAGTCAGTATCCATTTGTGGCTGATTACTTCCCAAATAATGTTACAGAATAAAACAATATTTAAAAATGAGTCTTCTTTCATATTCAAGGAAATGCTTCATGTATTTTTTGTGAAAAATTGGGAGTTTTCAGTCTTCCTAAAATAAAAACCTATACAAAAGCTCCTTCTGAAATATGATTAATAGACATAAAATTTGGTCATATAAAAATACTAATTACTTCCGGCTATTGAATTATGTAAAACAATGGAGTATCTCACAATGTTTAGACTATGACAACTGGAAAGCAAATCTAAAGTTTGGAACTAGTAAGAGATATTTCATGGAAAAAAGGCATTGAACCAGTATCCTAGGATTTTTTGGAGGCTTGGGGTCACAAGGTGTTCTGCACCATGGCAGGGGGGAGGTGAAGAAAGAGAGAGAGAGAGTGCAGGATCCTTTCTGCATCTCGATGAGAAAAGCTTGACAACAAATGGCTTAATAAGATAACTTCTTCAATAAAACAGTATGAGAAGATATAGATCGTGAGTAAATCCTACGTCCCTTCAGATGCTGGGCACCCTGTGTTTCTGCAGCATCAGACAGAGCCCAGATGGATTTTCCCACAGTGCACAGATCCTGTCCATGGAGAGGAGCTCTCCCTTTTAGCCATTCAAGCTATTATATAGCTTCCTTACAAGAGAACAACTCTATTCGTAAAGGATGTTCTCATGAAAACTTCTTGCTGCACTGTTAGGTAAAGGCAAGGTCACACAGGTGGCCTTGTCACAGTGAGCTGAGCTCATTGTACAGCCAAGGATTTGTGCAGCACAAGGCAGGCCTGTGCCTGTTCAGGTTAACTGCTATGTGGATCACTAGCTCCCAAATGTGTGACAGTCTCCCAGTCAGGATCAATACATGGGGTTAGAGTTAGGGCTTTTTTGGTCAAGGAAGGTGATCTAACCTTTACTATCCCTTTTCATTATTTTCTTAGACTCAGTAAGGCTGAAAATTGATCAAAAGAACATACAGGTTTGAATAAATACAAATTTAAAGTATTAATCTAAGAATTGTAGCTTCTAAGCAAATTGAGTTCAGTTGTAGCTGAAATATTTAGAGCAGAAAGAAGCTGGCATCACTTTAGCCAATGCAATTTTGGGTAGAGTTGAGTAGTATGATCAACTACATTTGGGAAAAAAGTCAACTAAAGCCATTTAAGAGAGATATGGCTGGAGAAAGAGACAAATAATCAGAGTTTTAACTATCAGGATTGAAAAGCTAATTATATGTAAATAATTGGAAGGGAAAAATTAATTGTGTGTGCAGGTACCTTTTGTATATCAAAGCAGAAGACCAAGGATTTGTACATGTTTCAGAATACGAATACAGAACAGATATAGTTGCTTTGTTGGAGGACTGAAAGTGATGAAGGAGCAGGCAAGTGGAGTGCTAGAGGACTGCAGACATACTGAATTCGCAGAGATGGCTAGGGAAAGCAGCACCTTTGAGGGAGGTAAGGTGCCTTGGTAGACAGGCATGCTAAAGCCGTGCTGCTGTGAGCTGTAGAGGAGGGGAATGTGGACTGCAAGAAAACTAGAAGGCCCTGGGTCTGCAAAGGTGATTGGGTCCTTACAAAGATACCTGTGCTCTTTTTGCTGCTCCCCCATGATGCTCTCAGATCCACAGGGGTCACAGGACTGGAACGGATAATGAGTGTAGCCTACCATGCACCCGTCCTGATGGTGATATCAGGAGGATCTTCAAGAGATTTCCCCTTTGTTCCTTTCCTATGAGTTTTGTTAGCATTCTGGCCTGAGGTACCTAGATGAAATAACACAATGCAATTGTAAATGCTTGTTATACACTGGCAATGCAGTAACTGAGCTATCCAGTTATTGATAGGATAGAAATAAGTAGGAGCTACTAGGATGAGGTTTAAAAGGGTGACATAAGCCCCCTAACTGGCTATTTTTGATGTGTGCAGAAGTCCAATTTAAAAGGATTTACAGGAACTGAGAATGTGACATTGTTGATGTGACATTTTGAGTTTCTCTTCTCCATGTCTGTTCTGTGTAATGATTGTTGAGTTAGTCAGCTTGCGTACGGTGAGAAAAAACAGATTTTTTACTCTAGCTCTAAGCTCTGCTGCAGGCAGATGGGACTATTTTCTTGAAATAGAAAATGGCTGTAATAAACAAGGAAATATAGATGAGGCTAATCATGATGGCTTCCATCAGATCTGTCAGTCCTGCACTTATTGCCTGATTTATCAGAACAGCATGGATGTTTCCTTTTCCCTAAGACATCTGGCTTGCAATGTAGTTGGTGGGTAATAATTGATTTTGAAAGTTTAGTTAATTTTAAAACAGGAGAATTCCAGCCAATAACATTTTGGAAAAGTAAACTGTTTTCCTGAATAGCGCTGGGGCGGTTTATCATATCATAAATACGTCTAATCGTTAGTTGTTCTTCCATATAGATTCCAGTACTGTAATTATTCCCATTTAGGAGTCTTTTACCCTGATTTGTTATTGATCATAACGTTTTTTACAGATCCATTGCTGCCCCTTCATCCAGGAATCCTTGAGTATTTAAATTAACTAGAGATGAGCCCAAACCACATATTTGAGACTCATATCGGAGTTTTGTCTCCTTTCTCCCATTCACAGTGAGAGCTTTTTCCATAAGGCTTCGATTCAGCTACATCCCACTAGCCACACGTAATCATCGTTTCGACCAATGCAGAAGCAAGTAGGAGATGTGATATAGAAGGTTTGTGTTACAGGTGGTTGCAGAGACAGCTTTTCTGGTGGGGCATAGGATATGGATGAATATGGATGGAACGTCACTAAGAAATATGTCCCTTGTTCATTCCACACTTCCTAGTGGTATCCTGTGCACTGATAGGCACTGATACAGCACAGATGAAAAGATGTGTCAATAAATGAACAGGCTGTCAAGATTTGTTACTTGCCTCCAATAGCGGTCTTTTCTAAATGTTTCAGGGGAATGTGCAAGAAACCTTGAAGAAGACAATTACAGGACAATCTACGCAAAGGAAAGTTTCTGCACAAAAATTACTAGTTTAAGGATGGCTTACAGAGAAAAAAGATACTTCCAGTAATTTTATTTGTAAAATAGAATTTGGATTCATAAGTGGTAACATTAATTTTAGGATTTGTTTCTCTAAGACCTCTTTAAATGTATATCAAATTTACATTATCAACACTGAAAAAAATCTTTATTCAATGTCCAGAATAAATCTTCTTCTTAGATTTATTTAAAAATGTTCAGTTCATGATGGATATTAATTTCCTTTGTTTAGGGGCTTTAAGTTTAATTTAAACTTCATCATGCAATTTATCCCTCAATTTAATTTTATATTTATCCCTCGAGTAACGTCTTTTTGTAACTTCATATTGCATTATATAATCACATTGTTCATTAATTTCTAATATATACATTTCATTAATAAAAAATTCCTATGTTTGTAAATACATCATTATTATTCAGTATTCCGGATCAAAGCATTCCTTATTTAATAAATCATAACGATATTCTGACAAAGGCTTTCTTAATACACCTTATTGTATTTGCTATTTTTTGTACAGAAACCAACATTTGATTCTTTTCGCAAGGAGGAATGAGAATGGGAGGAAGGAATCAGTGTTATTCAACATAGATTGTATACTGTGCTTATCAATATTGTGTCTGTAGCATTGGCTGTAGATAAAAGCAGTTGCATTTTGATTTATATCAATTTTTAAAATAACTGAAACGGCCACTGATTGATTTAGGTGAAGGCTTGGATAGATAAGCAATTTATCACAGCGGTAAACTCTATATTGCCGGAGGAACATGGAAACAATTTTGCTGTTTTTCCAAAATCAGGCTTTTCTTATGGTCAATGTACTGTGGCATAATGAGTTGCTGTGCATTAGTGTGCAACAAGTATACTTAAATCTCAGTGAGGACAGGTAATGCCAACTCCAAGTACCTCTCACCTGCAGTGTGAAGGTTTCTCTTGCTATATTTTTCCACCACTCCATCCTGAAGCTTTTCCAGTGAAAGGAGATGACCTGAGATTTTGTTATCCTCAAAGTGACTACAGATACTCTAAAGATATCAGCATGTCTTGTGGTGAATTAGGAAATGAAAATGCAGAACATTATCACAGGAAGGCATAGATAACAACAGCAGTATTTTGGGATGTTTCTTCCTTTTTTCTTTTTTTTTTTTTTTAATATAGTTTTTGATTCTGAGCAAGATATTGGGTTGAAGTACCAGATAGGAGAGAAGCTATGACCATCTCAGTACAGACCATGAAATCCGGAAATCTTAGAAAATCCATTCCTATATAATTTTCAGACAGGCTTTGACTATATGTGTTGGAGAGTTTACATAAACAGAACCTCAAATGTACCCATTTCTATACAATATTTTTGACAAGTACTTTGAAATTACACAAATTCAGGTGAATACCAGTTCTTGCTTTTCTTCACAGGCACTGTACTTATGCTGGAGCTTGAGGGGTTAAATCATATTTTAAAAGTGCCTCTGTGTTCTTGCAATTACCTGAATTTCCCATGTACTGTATTTTATTTTTATTTAGTATAGGAAAAGCACTTCCTTTTTTCTGTCAATGGCTTTTGGAGGAGGACACTTAACAGTGGCATTAATGGGTTGCAGCTTGGAGAAATTTTCTCATCCCAAGGGCACTGGATATTACAACAATTGACACAAAGGTGCTAGCATCAGCAACATTGTGCTTCTCACTTTCACTGCTAGTGGCATTGATGGCCAGCTTAGAGGGGGCTAGAGAATATCAAGTGAGGAGCCTGGGGACTGAAGTGGCAGCTTTTCTTCTTTTTTTATTTTAGATTTATGCATTTTAAGTCAATCCTCATTGATGTCTGGGAAAGACTCCTAGCAGAAAAATACACAAGAGAAAAAGTAAAATTGTGGAATGCACCAAACAAGAATTCCTGGTGGTGACAAGGTCAATCCAGGAAAATAATTAATTGAATATTGCAAGCACCGTTTTTGTTTCCCATTCCGAGCTGGTGTTTTAACAATGAATTTACTATGCTCAAGAATGTGTCTTTGCAGAACAAGAGAATGAATGTTTCTCATTTGTTTCTCTTATTCTTTATAGAAAGCAGGAAGAGTCAGTAATAAAGTTATTCTTGATTCTCCAGTAAGGAAAGATCAACCAGAATTTGCTTATGTCTGTTTTTCTCTCTCTTCCTATATATATCACAACTTTTAAAAAATTGTCACAAATGACAGATGGCGGTGATAGATTCACCTATAGGCCAGATGGACTAGAGGCCTGGGGTGACATAAACTAGGACAGCATAGAGTAGTCAAAAAGGGAAAAGTGATTGCCTCAAGATTAAAGCCAGCTTTGCAAAATTTGACTCCCCCAGTCATCTGGGGTGAGTGATGATTTTTTTTCCGTAATGAGTGGTAGATTATCTTCAAAGCTTCTGCTTTTTGCCACAGTAACTACAATCAGGGATAGTGCGACACATTTTCCATTGCTGAAGCATGTGATGCAGATTTTCAGTTAGGAAAAGTGGGTTCTGTTCTTCTCTAAATAAATATTTTGTTCATCATTTCTTTATCAGCTAATCATATGCATGATTTCATGTCCTGTGGTGCAAGAGAGTATAACAAATAATAAAGTATTACTTATTCTAATGAACAAAGAAGAAAAAGATGAGCACCTACAAGTAATGGCTCCATTTCCCCTTACCCTTGCTTGGTGGTTGTGTGTGTTTGCTACAAACCAGAGTAAGATTTTGGTCAGACTCCTCAGTTTGGCAGTATCAAGTTGGGCTGCCGTGTTCACTGTCAGACCATGGTAGGAATGATGGACATCCGTGGCTGCAACCTTATCACAGTGTCAGCAGGGCAGGAGTATTGCAGCCTTGGACTCAGAGTAGAGCAGAGGACTTGTGGCAAGATATAGGACTTCTAGAGCTAAAGGAAGGACCTGTCATGCCTTGAGAAAAAGCATGAAGAATTAGGTGTATTGTGATGCAGATATTCACTGCTGGACTACAAAAATACCTGGACAATTAAGGGCAAATATTTTCAAGTTTTCAATAGATGGAGTAGAGATTAAGACAGTTTTTATTTCTCCTCTGGGTGACAGAAAGTGTTATTTGATCAGCAAGCTATTTTCTTCATAGTGATTTCATTTAAAATAACACAGAAGAAAATAACTCTCTCTAAATTAACTCTGGTTATTAATTAATATCCAGTACTGGGTATTGCTTAGAGTTTTTTGGTATATTGGCTTTTCTGAAGTGAGGTATGAGATAGATATACAGTAGTTTGGGATTTTTTTTTTCTGTTTACCGTAAAAATTCATACACGAGCCAAACTTTTATGTGGCTGCCACTTCGAAAGAGAAACGTGTTGTGCATATTGACTGGTGGATCAGCAACCATTAGTGCCACCAGCAATAAACTGCCACGAAAGGAAGCTCACTTAAACTGTCAGTATACTGGCGATGGAGAGCCTTTATTTTGTAAGAAAAGGTTTTCCAAACTTGCTTTTCAGATCAGCAATTCTTTAAAATGTTGTGAAAGCCTTTTTAGCATTCAAGAGCTTTTATGTTTGTGCTATTCAGATCAAATAATGCAGTAGATGTCGTTTCCTTTCTTCAGGTAATTTGCCTTGGAAATTATGTTGAGTTGCAGTTGCCTTAACCTGCTTGGAGACAGGTGTTTCTAAGGTTAGCTGCATAATGACACAGCATTGCTTACCCAGGAGCGTGGCTAATCTACAAAGCAGGACCCTGGAACATCCTAGCAAGTGCCCAGCTCCCCTGCATGTCCTTCCCTGTAGCCAGAAAGGAGTAGAGGGAGCTGTGCAGGCAGCATTGAGAGGTGGCACCACATGGGCCAAAGGAAGCAGAAATGTCCTCCAGGGGCCATAGGTGCCACTGAAGGCTCTCAGGCATGCCGTGACTTTCCATGGAGAGAGTGTTTCATCTGTGGTAATTGATGTAAGCCAAAGTCTAATGGCTTTGCAGAAGTTCACAATGCAGCACGAAGGTTCAATTCCACCACTTTCTGAATCAAGGTAAAGCGGAGCAATTAAAGAACAGGCAGTGTCATTATTATGGTGACCCTGCACTGGTTTTATGTTCTCATAACACTCTGTAATCACAGTCCTGATTTATACAGCAGCCTGCACTGTGAATCCTGTCCAGTACATTTTATGTCATTTTCCTTTTCTTATTTTGTACTGTTTTATATGGGAGTATACTGTGACAAAATATACAGCCGCCAGTATAACAAACACCTTGACCACAGAGCAATTTCTGTTGGGGTGGATGTGGTCTACAGGCTCTGAATCATGTTTGCTGAGCAAGGAGCTGTAGTGGTTCAGGACATGGTGGTCCTGCGGAGTGGACTAACCTTCTGCTGGAGGTGGTCACAGCAGCCACACTGGCTGCCGGGAAGCAGCCAGCTTGCCTTAGCTGGTGTGGTTTGCAAACCAGTGTTTCAGCATCCTTTCAAGGCAGTTTAGGCTGTTAGAAGCCCTGTGCATTGGAGTGGCTGACGTGGGAACAGGATGCTTTTTAATGCCTTTGCTATGGGAGTGGTAGCCTTCAATAGAGGCAAGGAAACAAACAGTTGAGGTTGATAATGTTTTAAACCACCACAGTGAGTTACCAGCAGTCATCTGTTAGAGCTCAAGCCCCCTGCAGACCACAGTGGATGGTATTACAGAAAGAAAAAGGTCTTCTGTGGGCAGCAGCATTAAAAAAGCCTGATTTTCTAGATTTCTTGTGCTGTTTCCATTAAACACTCCTCCGCTAGCACTTCTTAGCTACTGCACATGCTCCAGTGCTTGTCTGTCAGCCCTCAGTATCCCCTCACAATGGCCCTTCTGATCACATATTATAACTGCGATTGCAAATTCTTTCAGGTAAAAACTGAAAAAAAATTTCATGAGCAGGAAAAACATTGTACAGCCTGATTCTTCATCTGATCTGATAGCTTGATACCATTATTAGATTAACAAAAAAACCTGTTGAAGTGGCTTTTTCAATAGGAATGGTGTTTTTAACTAAATGAAGTTGAAAGTGTCAGCTAGCTGTTGAGTTCTGAACAATTTCGAGGAAGGAAGCATCCTATGATCATCTTTTGCCAAGTCTGTCTTGGCAAAACAGCAGAGGCTTCTAGTTTACTGTTAAAAATTCTGTAGAAAATATATATTGTTTTTAGTGTTTGTGGTGGGTTGACCCTGGCTGGATGCCAGGTGCCCACCAAAGCCGCTCCATCACTCCCCTCCTCAACTGGACAGGGGAGAGAAAATATAATGAAAGGCTCGTGGATTGAGATAAGGACAGTGAGAGATCACTCACCAGTTACCTTCACAGGCAAAACAGACTCAACTTGGGGAAAAAAATTAATTTAATTTATTACTAGTCAAATCAGAGTAGGATAATGAGAAATAAAACCAAATCTTAAAAACACCTTCCCCCCACCCCTCCCTTCTTCCCAGGCTTAACTTTACTCCCGAATTTTCTACCTCCTCCACGCAACGGCACAGGGGGACGGGAAATGGGGGTTATAGTCAGTTCAGCACATGTTGTCTCTGCTGCTCCTTCCTCCTCAGGGGGAGGACTCCTCACACTGTTCCCCTGCTCCAGCGTGGGGTTCCTCTCACAGGAGACAGTCCTCCACGAGCTTCTCCAACATGAGTCCTTCCCACAGGCTTCAGTTCTTCATGAACTGCTCCAGCGTGGGTCCTTTCCATGGGGTGCAGTCCTTCAGGAACAGACTGCTCCAGCGTGGGTCCCCCATGGGGTCACAAGTCCTGCCAGCAAACCTGCTCCAGCCTGGGCTCCTCTCTCCATGAGTCCACAGGTCCTGCCAGGAGCCTGCTCCAGCGCGGGCTTCCCACGGGATCACAGTCTCCTTTGAGTGCATCCACCTGCTCCGGCGTGGGGTCCTCCACGGGTTGCAGGTGGATATCTGCTCCACTGTGGACCTCCACGTGCTGCAGGGGGACAGCCTGCCTCACCATGCTCTTTACCACGGGCTGCAGGGGAATCTCTGCTCCGGCGCCTGGAGCACCTCCTCCCCCTCCTTCTTCACTGACCTTGGTGTCTGCAGAGCTGTTCCTCTCACATAGTCTCACTCCTCTCTTCCAGCTGCAGTTGCTACTCCCCTGCAACTTCTTTTCCCTTTCTTAAATCTGTTATCCCAGAGGTGCTACCACCATCGCTGATGGGCTCAGCCTTGGCCAGTGGTGGGTCTGACTTAGAGCCAGCTGTCATTGGCTTTATCAGTCATAAGGGCAGCTTCTAGCAGCTTCTCACAGAAGCCACCCCTGCAGCCCTCCCCCCCCCCAAAACCTTGCCATGCAAACCCAATACAGTCTTTGACAGAGGAAAAGTACATTTTTTTCAAGAGGGAAAAAAAAATATTTCTAACTAGCTCTACCCAGTTTGCCTCTACTGAAATAAATAAATTCAGGCTGAAACAAAACTAGGAAAATAGATGGGGAAGGATAGGGTTTCATGAAGTATCCTACACCCATCTAAACACACTAACTCTCAGAAAAATGCAGTTCTGCACCTTTTGTAATACCATGGTAATTCACTTCACACCTGCAAAGAGAAATAGACTTGAAGCAATTGGTCCTCCCTCTCAGAAGTCTGTTTTATAGCATACTTACCAGTGTGCAATCGTTTCTGCTTTTCCATACTTGACTCTTTGGAGACCAAAAGCTGCATGATGAGACAGTCTGCATTTTGATCGAGTGAGACTCATGCAGAAACTGGATCCCAGTACATATACCACAGACCACTTAGTGAAAAAGGCATTGCAAAAATAGCTTATTTATTTCTGAATTTCCATGTTTGTGTTAAGGTCAAGAATAATTTCAATTTATTTCCATTCATGCAGATGTAGCTGTCGAATCTTCCAAAAGAATTGAAAAAAGAAGATAAGAGGGAGAGGAAGGGAGAGAGAGGCATGGCAGGGAGAGAATTAAGAAGGTATGTAAATGTAATAGAGACATAAATTAAGACTGGTTTGAGACAGAAGAAGAAACAAGCACAAGGCAATAATGGTGGAAGAGACAGAGGAAGATAACTTCCTAAATGAAAGTAGACAAAAATGTGAAAAAGAAAATCTATGGAGAGAAGTTAGAGAAAGGAGAGGCATGAAAAAGGAATATGAAAATAAAGCTTTCTGTTATAAGTTTCAGATTTAGTATGTGTTGTATGCAGCAACTGACATGATTCAATATCAATAATTTTTACTTCTATTCCTTTAGCTCACAGTCATGCATAAAATGGTAATGTCTGAAGAGATGGGAAGACACAGAACAAAAATGTGTCTGTCCTAGGGTATTTGCAATCTGAAGTCAAAGCAAAAGACAACATATGATACTGACAGAAGAACACAAAGAAATGTTTAGAGAGCAGTAACTGAAGGTGTTAAACAGGCCTAACTCATGTCAGGTGTTTCTAAATATGACAGAACAGGAGGATTTCAGTGGGAATTTGAAGGAAGACAATGAAGTAGACTTGGAGATAGTTATTGGAAGGTCTTCTCAAGCAAGAACAGCAATAAGAAAGAAAGACCCTGGGAGTAAAAGTTAAGAGGCAGTTGTGATTGAGTGGCTAGTAGGTCATGAGTCATGAGTAAACCAGCAAATGCATTTTGATAGTGTCAAGAGAGGAGGTGGAGACTGACCTTGAAAATGGAGATTACTAAATTGTGTTTGAGTCTGAAGAGAAGAACATGCTAGTGGAGAAACAGAGGGGTGAAAGGGCAGAAGAATTAGGTTGAAATTTTATTTTTGCAGTGCTAATCTCAATGGACATGAGTAGCACAAAACTGCATTCATTGAGACCAAAGAAACAGACACTACAGTAGCAGAAATATGGAACAATGAGGGTTTGGGCAAGACATTCAACTAGGTGGTTGGATGAGACCTGTATTGAATGTTTTTATGTAGAAAGAAATATTTAGATGTAGCCTTGGGGCCAAAGAAAGATCTGAAGTCAAGGATGGTGCTCTGTTTATGGTCCTGAATAAGAGATGAAAAGGTGGGACTACTGGAAATGATTTATGAGGAACATAGCGCATCTTAGCACAAGATGGATTAATTGAAAAAGTCTTCAACGAAGTGACCGGAAGAAAACATGTTCACAATTACATTGGTGTTTGAACACCCAAGATAGTAACAGATGGTAGAGGCAGAAGTTGTGTCATCTGAGGACTATGTAGGGACTTGCTGGAGCAGACTTTGAAATTCAGATATTTTGTTCATGGAAACAACCACAGAAAAAGACACTTAGGCCCAGGAATCCTGTTCCACTCTTTCATCATCAGAAGAGTGATGTTACTAAAGCTTTATCAAAGCAGCCACAGATTTTTGCCAGCAAGTGAGGCTCAGAACCACAGACATGAAATGATTTTAAGAACTGGGCTGAAATATGCTCTGGTGAATATTTCTGACAGTGCTAAAAGGCATTAAACATCTCTCTGCGGTGTGCAGTGAAGTATCCTGGAATATCACCAGCAAATTGATTTTCTCGTGATTATTAGGGTGTGTCAGGAGTTCCAAGGCAGAGAAACTTTTTAGCCTATTTTGGCAAAATGTTCTCAGGCCAGTATTTGGGGGCTTTATGTGGGCATTCCTGCAACTAGAGGGATTGAAATGAAAATCTATGTGTAGAAAAATGTGCTATACGTATGAGGCTACACTGGGAAAGTAAAGAGAAAAATGTAATATCTGACGGGGGTAGAAGAATGAAAAGTGATTCTTTATAAACTTGTGCTTGGTTTTGGAAACTTAAAATTATTTTACTCTTTCTTGGCTGTCATTCTAAATACCAAAGTAAATTTTAAATTGTAAACATCTGTGTATTAAAAAAAAAAGTTAATTCACTGAACAAAGCAGGAAATTAGTCATAGTTGAAGTTTTTTTTACTAAAGTTTGGTGAACAGTTTTACTGAAAAAGTTCAAATACACTTGACCAGCTTCTGTGAAGAAAATTAAAGATATTTTGTTCTGAAAAATTGTAGCTGGCCTTTTTCATTCTTCAAACAGATATTCCTATGTATTGTGCATACGTGAACTGAATATAATGATAAGACTAAGCAACTGCTATTTCAGTTAAACACGATGTTCTCTTTAAGTGGATAACTATCAACATTGTTTTCTAGATGCTATTGCAGGTTTTATTTTGCACTGTCACAATAATTTTCTTTGCCTGTTTTTTACTGCTTGTTTTCTAAAAACATTTATTCAGAAGTGACATTTTTATGCCTTGTGCAACTACTGTACGTCATCATGTGGTAGGAAAACTGAGGAAGATAGGTATGAATTGATCATCCTGAACAATTCTATTCTTCAGTACAAAATATAGGTATTACAGATGCGCAAATTCTGCACATTTTAAGAAAATATTGGCTACACAGTTGTATCTCAGATCTTAAAAGAAACATTTGCTTTGGGCCTGTCAGTCTTCCTTTTGTATTTGTTTTCAATAGACTTTCAAGTACTCAAATTTCTGTGCATGGAATGGTCCAGGGTTGGTACATCACATGCCTGAGTATTCACAAGTGGGGAGGTACATATTTGTAGAATAAGAATGTCAAGATAGTGACATTCAGGACTCAGGACCAGTTCCTAAGTCCAATCATGGGGACTGCTAAAATAGCTGGATGAAATTCCTTTAGGCATTTGACTGACAAAAATATTTTTTTAAAGGAGTCACCAAGTTGGTGTAGCATCTGAACACTCACAGACCTTTTTCTTGCCTTTGTTCTGGTTATCTACATGTGTACCACGCATGTGCACACGCACAGAAACGCAATCCTACACTCATTCTTCTGACTTTTTGCAGGTGCACAGCTGTGGGCTGAGCAAAGTCTAGAGCAAAGGAATTCAGAGTTGCAGTTATTGCAGCTCCCTAGAACAAACGACTCTCAGGTAACCAAATAGGCCCCAGTTCTTGTGTACAGATGTTGATCAATGCTAATCTTTGTTTCCAGTCTCAAGATTCTGAGGTCAATTCTTCCAGACTTGTCGGTTTGTGTAGGAACAACCAAATTTGTGACCCAAAACCCAGTCTCCTGCTTTGTTGCATCTATAAACAGACCACTGACAAATCAGGTAATGTTTCTCTTTTCCTTCTCTGATAAAGCCATATCATTGTATTGCATGGAGAATAAAATAAAGGAACTGCATTATCTGTCATTATTACTTGTTACCTGATTTACTGCTTATAATTTACATGATTATGTCTAGATAAATTAAATTTGATAAAATGAGTAATTAAAACAGCAAGTTAAGTGAACTAGCTGAAGGGAAGCAATCACTGTTAATGAAAGAAGATAACAGAATGCACTGGAATAATTACTTTTTATTTTCTAATGAAATGTTATTCTTTTCTTTCCTCTTATTTTTCTTTTCTCTCTTGGCAATACCTTAAATATTCTTGAAGATCATGGTTTGTTTTAAAATTGAATAAGGAAACAGAAGTGGCAGACATTTCTGTGATTAAACATTTGTACTTTTTTGTGAAATCTTGGTGTGTAAAATGGCAACACAAAGCCATATATCATGTAAATAAAAAAATGGCTGCAGTAAAACCAACAAAGAAAGTGTTGTCATACAGAGGTCGACAGCATTTAGGAACTGAAATATTTGCAAAGCTTCATTAATTTTACCTTTATTTCCCCAGTATTAACAGATACATGAACTGTCCTCTTTGGCTACTACGATAATACTTTTGAAACCTCAGGTTCAGACTCCCTCACAAGAGTTTGTGGGGAATCGTCCCATTTCTTCTTTGGCTCAGAATTCCCTTCTGCTCTGTTTAAAGAGAGAGACTCATGTAGCCTCTGTCCATTCCTATTCCTAAGTTCACTATTCCACACTTGACACCTACTATCCTGATATATTTGTCATGGAGAAGAATAAAGAAAGTCTTTTTCTTTGCTAGTGTTTGCAGTCGTTTGCAGCAAATCTCAAGATTTCACGCCATTTCCCGTCCTGGCATTGCAGCCCCATACACACTTCTCTTTCTTAAAGGGCTTCCTCTTACTAATTTTAAACAACACTTTCTGATATTTTAAGTGTATCTGCAAAGCTCTAATGTTACTGGAATTCAAAACTCCTTTGAAGACTGCTGCTCATTCTTCTGTTGTCCAGGAGATATTCATGTATGTATATTCTTAGCTGTGGAAAGATAACAGAATTTGTAAGCAGATACATTGAAGTCTGACTCTGTGTGGCTTCTTCTGAAAACACAGAACAGAAAATACCAGGTGAAAGGTAAGCAAATGTGGTTTTAAGCACTGCAGGTACCAGCTCAAACTGTAGGCTCGTTCACACGTTAATGGGAAATAATATTCTGCATATATGCACTATCCACAGGGTTTATGGAAAGGAGTGTACTGAATGACCCACCTATTTTTTGCACAGATACTCATGGACAGAGCATTTTCAAAAATCCTAATTTATTAAGATCTTTTGCATAAGGACATGTTTATGCATGTAGTCAGATTTCCTGAATGGGAAGGTCAGTCATTGTCAAGAAGGTGACAGGAGTCTTTGTTACAAACATCCCTTGCAGTGAAAACTTCAGCTATATCAAATGAGAATCTTTGAACTGTTACAGTGAATTCTTATAATTCAGCTGGGCCATGGTCCTATGTGACTACTCCAGCATATGCATGAATCATTGCTATTGATTATCTTGAAAAAATCTGTAAAAAATGTCCCATCTTAACTAAATACAAAGTACTGTCCTGTGTGACCATTTCTGCATCTTCAGGAACAGTTGCTACTGACTATTTAAAATAATCTATATAGTTTGGTCAATTCTATGGGAGAAACTGCCTGGGGAAGTCCCTGGGACTGCCAGTTTCTCCACCCAGGGAGTTAATCAGCACATCTTAAGCACAAAAATAGTGTCTAGTAATTGGACTAAGCACAGCAGGAGATGCCTGGGGGAAAGTGGCTGTCCAAAATTCCCACCTGGAGAGTTCCTGTAAGGGTTCGTCAAATGCTTTGTTGTGGAGTTCAGTCAATCACCTTCTTTCAAGTCAGTATTTGTATCAAATAAGCCGTTGAACCATTTGTCTCCCCTGTGCAGGGACTAGCTGAGGAGTGCCTGGGCCACCCAGGCAAATGATGCCTAAGTGTGCTGGGTGTGCACACAGGCACAGCCCTTACACCCAGCTACACCGCAACAGGAGCTTGAATTTTCTCCCTATATCACAATTTTAACTTAAATGCCATGGATTTGTCACAATTAACAGAATTTCAGAGAAAAGGCAGAGTCCCTCATTGCTACTATTGCGTTTTGATTCTTTCAAAAAACTCAAATTGTGACAGGTAAACATACCAGTGTTCAGTCTGTCGAGGACTATACTCTCGTCACTGAAAATGTATAGTTATTTTAATATTGATTTTAACTGGTTCCTAACACATGCAAACTGTCGGGACATCATATATTAACATCTGTAACGCTAATGACTAGTTAACTGTTAACATTGTAATTCAAGGTATTTCCTAACCACGTTCAGAGTTCAATGCAGATGGCATTATGGATCACACTTAATACAAAAGCCAGCTACTGCTCCTGTGTCTTCCTGTCCAGTGAAAGGTTATACCCAAACATACCCAAATGTAGCTGCATACCTCTCAATTCCATAGGAATTTCCTTTCATCATGAAGATGCAACTAGAATTGGCACATCCAGGTCTTTCTAGCCCAAATTCAGATTAGGTGGAAGCTTAAAAACTTTTATTGACACACTTACTTTCACTTTCAAACTTCAGAGAAAATCCATAGTACTTTAAAGTTAAGAAGATTTAAGGATGTCTATTGGTTTATGATTATGAGAGATTCCAACTGCATTTCTGTAAAAAGACATTTTATGAAAAGAATTGGAAATAGTTTCTGTTTATGTTTAAATATTGATAAATATTCTGTGAGATGTTGTAACAATAAATGTATGTTTGATGTCTGAAAGTTTTGGGGATTACAGTTATTCATTTCTTGATATTTAATTGCTCCAGCAGGCTCATTTTAATTGTTTCTGCTGCAGCAGTCACTGAGTATCAAATTCAAAAATAGTACAGTAATTCAGTTGTCCTCTGAAGAATTAATTTGTTAAATATGGACATGAAATCCAGTCCTTAAAGTGTGAAATAGTGACATTTTAATCCTGCAAATCTCAAACCATTTAACTATGAAGTAGCTACTGATGTCTTCGTAGTATACAGTCTCATGCATTATGATGTCTGCTTTAAAGACAAAGATTTAAACAAAGTTACCTAGTAGCAAGTGCAATAAAGTTCATGATAGGGTTCAAGGTACAACAAAAATAAGTTATTATACCTGTTAGGCAGAAATACAATGTTATTTGGATGTAGAAATTCTGCCATATTGAAGAAAGAGGAAATATTTTTCTTGGAGGCTTATTTAAAACACTTTCAGCCATCTTTCAGAGGGCCCATAGGTTTGCTATGCATTCCCAAGGGAGATACATTGGCATAGGCATAGGCAAGGTAGTCAAAGGGCAAGAAACTGTAATTTATTTCTTGTCTGTCATCAGTTTACCTTCACACAGATGAAATGTTGCTCTCACTGAAGTCAATAACAAAATCCTTGTAAAGGATGCATGTTTGTGTGTCTCTGTGCGTGCACTTGTGTATGTGTGTATATAATTATGCACACACACCAGTAGGAAAAGTTCTGATCAAATCGTTTTACCTGTTTTAACAAATAGGAGGTATGATGTCTTGATTTTTGCCCATGTAGTCAGTGTTAAGTGATTGAGTATGTGGCTGCATTTCAAGTCTTGTAGGCCAGCACAAAGCATGTGTGCAGCTTATATGTAAGGTAGATTATGTGTATATGAATGGTGCAATTACAAGCCAAATGTGTTATATTTATGTGTGTGTGGAGGGCTGACATGTTACAAATATATTGCAGAGTGCTGCCGTGAGAAACTGGAATGGTCGGTGTGCTGCCAAGTGTCACTCCTATTCTGAGCGCTTCATCTATAAAAGCAGTCATGTACCTTTTTACAACTGATAGCGATCACGGTATTGCTTTGCAATAGTGGTAACAAAAGTGAAGCAGTGGAAAACTATATCTGATCTTCAAAGAACCTGCCTTTATTTAGAGACTTAGTTTCAGTTAACTTTTATAAGTAAGCACTGTGCCCATGGGTATTAAAGCTGCCATGTGTAGAATTTATACTGCAGTGGGTCTGTTGGGAGCTTTTATCAATATATGGAGACAATAACATACGAGGTCTGATTCTCATTTCAGATATATACCAATGCACAGAGTTGACTCACTGACTTCAGTGGGATTATTTACTATTTATGTCAGTGTAAACACAAGAGGATCACCCTGGTTGCAACCAAGGGTTACTGTCTGCTGGCTCTTGGGTGACACGTTTTTCTAGAAGGCACAGCATAATCAATCCATAGTCAAAGAAGGTCAGTGGTACTTTGAAGCATCCATTTTTTTTTCTGGGAGAACTGGCAGGGCAGGAGAAGAAGGTTATGAAGATCAAGCCACTAATGGCAAAGGAAGGAGGTCTAGCACAGGAAGGAGATTTAGAGGGACTGCCAAGCAAAAGCAATTAAAGGCAAGTGTGCTTAGAAATAATTCTCCATCTTACCAACTTTGCAGTTTAACTCCACAAAGCTTCTATGACAAGAGTAAAGGAATGATATTTCAGAAAAAGATGTCAAAGAGAACAAAGGAAACCATCTAACAGAAAAATAAACGCAAAAGGCAACAAAAAGAGAAAAAAAGAAAGACAAAAAGAAGGAAAGGAATAAAACAAGGAGACGTTAAGGAAGGAGAGAGAGATTTTGTCTTTTCTGCCAAATCAACATATTTTCTCACTCAGGACTGGGAGTGCTGTCTAGAGAGCAGCTCAGTAAAGATGACAGGGGTCTCTTGTGTTGTGTTTCAGGCAAAAATTTCTTGCATTTACATCTAACGCAAAATTCTTTTGCTTTAAAAAGTGGGCACTGCAGATGACATCTACAGGTGTATTTATAGTCCAACACATTGCCAATTATTTAATTTACATTTCCATAGTAACTATTGGCAGAATCCAGGCAAAGAAAATATGTGCAGTCTTTGTTCAACAATTACACTGCCACATACCCAGCATTGTTCAGTTGTATGCAGGAGTTTAAAAATACACACCCGTGGGGCTTTTTCCTACTGTTATTTCATTCTGTCATGGTAGCACCTGGAGTTCCTGGCTATGAAATACACAAAACCACAGGAAAAGGCTGTTCTCCAATTCAGAGACCCAGCAGTCCAGATTTATAATAAGACGCAAAAGGCATGCAGATGCATAACGGGTGAGGACCTGAGGGAGGGGCTAAGGTGACAATAACTGTGGGTTTCCTCACGTACATATAAAGTGGTCACATAAGCCACAGATGACACCCAGCATCCCCCAAGCCACATGCCAGTGACCTGGCTGCATTGTGGTAGGAAAAGCTGTGAGAGAGGGATTTAGAACATAAAAAGTTGAGACCATGAGGAACGGTGACATAGAATTTATTTCTCATAAACTTACATTCATGTGGAAGTTGAGGAACACTAGTGAGAACAAGGACCACTATCACAAAGTAAAGTCACTACATCCTTCTACGATGCTAGGAAAAATCTCATTGGTCTTGTTTTCACAGGAAGAGCAGACCAAATGGACAGGGGTACTGCAGGAGTGGTCAGGGTAATCAAATTGTACTTTCAATAGGATATTGGCAAGATTTTAAAAGAGATCTTTGGAGCTCGTTTTCTGCTAACCACTTAGGTGACGAGTGCATTCAGGTCCTGTTGAAGTCAAAGGTGAAAAATGGTGACTTTTTTATGCTGGAAAGTGTCTCTCCAAACACAAGTTCCTCTTTTCACCATCAACTATCATTTTCCCCTCACTGACCATGAAAAGAAGTGGTTGCCTCAGGTAATTATGTGTACAGGAAGAAATTCTCACTGCTTTCTGAATATCACCAATAACACATTTAAGTGATTTACTGTACCTTGTAATTGGTTTTCTGAAAATATGAATATTTTACTGCCACTGTGGCAACTCTCCACAGCATCTATAACAGTGACATTCTGCAGGACATGATTAATGAGTTTTATTTTTTGCTCTGTCTAGAAGCAAGAAGGTTAGAAGTTTTAAAATGATTTTCTTTTTGAGAACATGCAAAAAGATCATAAAGCTGCATCTGATCAATGTGTGAGAGCTTTTCTGAAGGGCCAAGCAACCAAAATAACACAGCAAATGTTAGAAACAAGCTAGAGGAAGCCCATCATGCATAAAGTAATGCCACCTTAGTATCATACACTTCTTTATAGCTACTTTGGGGAGGAGGAATTAGCCTATCTCTGAGTACACGATGTGGGAACAGGAAAGCAGAGAAGAATGTCCTTGAATGTTGAAGCCTACTTTACTGTAGTGGGTGCCTTTGAAATCCCTTAAAAATATATGTGGGGTAAAATACTATAAAGGTGAGGTGAGCCTCTTGGTATTCTGTGCAAAAGTAAAAGAAAATCACCTTGGTAAAGTATATTGGAACTGAGATGATGCCGAACACCGAGTTTGACACTTGCCCTGGAAGGTTTGCAACCTTGAGAAGATATTTTGCTATCCATTTCTCCTTGCTTACAAGCAGGAAAAAATAGATGATGATAAACACCTTTCTGTTGAACACTCTCTATGCTGTTTTAAAGAATCTCATTTCTAGATCACATTAGGAAAGGTTCTTAAATGGAAATGATAATAATACGAGTAACTTCAGGGTCCTTGACTCCCAATGCAATTCACAATCTTGGGTGAGGCACCCATGCTCTCTTATATAACGCAAGGAGAAAGTTTTAAGCCTAAAAAAGGGTTTTACTAAAGCAGAAATACAAAGGAGAGTAGAAGTGTTTGCATCCTGCCTATGACAGGCAGTTAATTTCTCTGAGCCAGAGATGGGCACCTCTTTCATAACAAGGAACTGAGCTTACTTATTTTCAGCATTCAAAGTGAAATTGCTTATTCTGAGAGATGACTGGAAGAGCAGGTCCTAATGTCCTTTTAACCACTAGACTGGTAGCTAGCGTACTTATGAAGATGTAAGAGACTTAAGCCCTGACCTTAGGGCTTTGTTTTAATAACAACAGGAGGTGGTTCTGAGTTGACTTTACCACTATGCCCCATGGAAATAATCTGAATTTGCATTTGCTAATTATTTACAAGCTAGTTCGTAGTCATATATTCCTCTTCTACTATATACCAGACAGTCTGATTAGAACAGTCTGCAAAGATTTATAACGTTTGAAGGAAAAGACAAAGACAGAGAGGCAGATAGAAAATAGGAAAAAAAGGCAATGGGGGATAATGTATGACAGATCATGCCAGACCAGCCTGATCTCTGTCTTTGTTGACATAGCAAGCATTATGTGCAAAGGAAAGAGAGCAAAATCTTAAAGGATAAATTCACCTGCCCCTAAATACAGTTTGCTGGGGATGATAGAGCACAACACAAGAGCTGTAAAGCAAGAAAAAAACTGGCTAACAGGGAGACTGCTAAAAAGAGAACAGTGTTGCTGGAAGAAGGTAGCTAGTGTAATTCCTCAAGGATAGGTCTTGAGGCCAATTATATGTAATGTTTTTATTGGTGACCTTGGCACAAAGAGTAGCTGTGTGCTGGTGAAATCTGCTGATGACACAAAGCTGGGAGCAGCAATCAATACAGAGGAGCATCAGAATATCATACAGGAAGAGCTGGATGACCTTGAGGACTGGAGTAATAGGAATAAGAGGATAACATGTAGTACCAAGTGCAAGGTCATGCACCCAGGGACTAAGAAGAAGAATGACTGCCATAAACGGGAATGCAACAGGTACAAATGAGAAAGGAGGGCAATTTTGCGAGTGTAAGTCAACCACAGAATGCCTGTGAGCCACTTAAAGGATATGACTGTCAAAAAAGTACATGCAAAGTATTTTCAGTGATGCTAGAAATGGACAAAACCATTACTCAAATGGTTGAAAAGACATTTTTTAGTGTATATTCAAGTATGTGCATGAAAATCTTCCTAAAAAATTAAAACTGAATAGGTGCTGCAATGAAAGAGGGGTCTCAGGATATGGATATGTGAATGAGTTACTGCAGATTTGGGAAGGATGCAGGTTTACTAGCTATCATGAAGTAGTCTCTGCTAAGTGTTTGCTTGCCTGCACTTGTCTCATGGTAAATTCAAGGTAGTTTTTCTTCATTCTCACTGAAAGATAAGCTGTCTTGAACTTACCAAGGAGAAATACTAAGGCAGCTTCCATGAGGTGGCTAATGAGACGTATGAAGGCATGAGTTCTTATTCAAGTAATCTTACCCTAAAAAAAGTTACTTTACCCAATCTGGCGAAGCAAAAGATGAAAAGAGACAGGATTGTGTCTGTAAATATGTAAAGGAAGTAGACACCAGAGGTGAAGAAAAGTTCTTTGAGTTAAAGAACAAAGTAGCCTCAAGATTGAGTAGCATTTAATTGGCTGGTTTTTGCATGGAAATTATCAAACTGTTTCTGATCACAAGAAGGGTGGGTGGTCAGAAGTTTTCCAATAAGCATATTGAGAGCAAGAAACCTAACTGGATTTGGAGATATAACGTGAAGGCATTTTCTTAATGACTGCTGACTCTCTGCTTGCAATTCTTGTTAGCAAGGTGTTTCATGTGTGGAAAAGGTATGAGATGGATATTTAGGTTGTGAGACTGTCTCGGGGCAGGAGACAGTTCTCTGGGAAGCATTCCTTCCCTTTTCTGCTTTTTGGTACTTGATTATGACAAATAAAGACTCAGTGCAATGCACTTCTGTATCATTTGTCTATTATTCTGATCCTGTTCCTGAACATCTTAGAGCACTCCTGAGCATTGGAATGAAAAGAAGATATGACTTGAGCCTATTTAACAAAAATAGAACTTCTGTCTATTAATAACACAGTGAGTAAACGAGCAGTGAGTATATGACTCTAAGCACAGATGAATTTCAGTGTTCCCTTACATGCTAGTGTGTTTTTCTCATTTATATTTTTCATCTGACTTTTAAAAAGTAATAGTTATGAATCCTCTCTTTCCTGCCATATTGAAATGAGGGAAACTGTTAAGATGGTGACTGGTTAGGCTGACATTTATACAAATGTCATTATACAAATTATATACAATTACAAATTATATAAAAATAAATATAATATATTTAATAATTCCATAAATTATTTAAATGACCAAATGCATTTGGGTAGCCTGAAGATGATATAAAAATGGGAATTTCCATAAACCCAGAAGAAAAGGAGATGCTCACGTTCTGTGTTGAGGGTCTCTGCCCTGAAAGGTAGAGTGATAAGAAAACTTGGCAAAGACAACCAAAAAAGTTACGTTTCTAGCAAGCATGTGTGTTACTACATCTGGAGAAACAGTTATCTACTGGAACTATCTACACCCATCATGTTTCCATGGATGCAGAAAGACTGTAAATATTCTTAAGGCATATATTTTTGACTCTTTAATTGGGACCTCAGTTTGGGAAAGCATAACTTTAAGCACATAGCTAGACTATTAAATGGAGAATATGGAGGTAGAGAATAGATGATTCCCATGACTTCAAAGATGCCTAAAGAGTTATTCTCACAAAATGAACAGAGGCTACAGACAGAAAAACTTCCTGGCTGTCTCAATGTAAACAAATGGGACTGTTTAATCGCAAAGAAATACTCAAACCCCTCAGCAAAATGTGTGGACCGAGAACCAAGAAGAAATATCTAGTATTTCTTGGTGGGAGTCTCAACAGAACAAAAGCAAGTTGCAGGAAGCTCAGCATGCTGTTTCATTTCTCCTGGCTGCTTTGCCTGTGAAGAGCAGAAACGTAAGTTACTTCATGCTTCATTTTCCAATCTTCATTGGCTGACTGATAACATTAGTAAATAGTATTCTGTCCTTTTTGTCCATTTTGGGTCTATTTATCTGGGAGAAGAGCTGGCCATAACTCTGAACTGATGACTTGTGAACAGTTTTGATATTTTGAAGTTTATTTCATGAAATATTAAAAATATTTTCAGTATTTCCCATGGTGTGGAGTTTCAAAACACTTAACTTGCAAATTTTAATTACTTTAATGAAAATGTCTGAAAAGCAATCTGTATTTCTACATGTTTTTATTACATTTTCATAGAGTTATAACATATAATATTAAGGAAGATGCTGATTAGCAGAGATTTAAAACCTCTTACATTCCCTTCAAGTTCAAGCTGTTTCTTTCCTATTTGTTTTCTAATGAAATAGTTTCATAGCACAGTTTCCATCAAATCCATTTTGATAAACATTTTTGACCAACTACAGGTAGTAATAACACTTTGGAGCAAAATGATGACAGACAACCTGTTGATAAGCAATTTAGCTTACCTGCTTTAGAAGTGAATTTTCAGGAGCACAGCTGATGGGTTTCTTTTCGAGTAAATCAAGAGCAGTCAACATCAGAAACCAGGCAAAAAATTTAAATTTCATATTTTACTTTTTTTCCCTAAATTTTGTGTCACATATTTCTGTCTAATCCTTGTAGTCTAAAACTTAATACTTACACTGGTGGGAATTTACTAAAATAAGGTCAAGCCCACACAGTTTATGGCCAGTATATTTTTAAGTGACAAATGTTAATCTGGCAAATCAATGCTGCAAAGTACGTGATTATTAAAAATGCTGTGTGACCGGCTGTTCTTGGCATTACTGAAAATCATGCAATACAGTTTTATAGTTGCTTTTAAAAATTTCTGTCTCTATAAATTAGATACTGGGCAGGTGGTATGATGTTTTTGCTATCAAAGTACAAGCTTTGCTCCTATATCTTTGTGTTATATAAACCCACAGAACTAATATGTGAAATATGTTTTTCTAGAGGAAAAGATAGGCTGTGCCTGACATAAGAGTTTGATTCAATAACACTTTCCTGATACTGAGTTTTATTAGATAATTCTAGTGCTTTTTAAAGCAAAATTGCCCTTCTTTGCAAAGTGGTTTTCCCAGTAAAGTGAGGTCACAAAATATGCTATAAATCAGTTGGGCCTAAACAAAATTTGACACTGTTTAAATTGAATTGACTTGTAAGCCACAGAATAATTAACAAGAAAAAACATAGATGATATTTTAATTCTATTAGTTACTGAGCAACAATGGTTGTGAACTTCTGAAGTTGTCTTATTTTGGTAATTAAAAGAAGGGTGTTTTTTTAACCGTGAGAAGACATTTGGGGACAGACTTTTTAGTAGGGCCTGTAGCGATAGAACAAAGGGTAATGGTTTTAAACTAAAGGAGGGTAGATTCAGACTAGATATAAGGAAGAAATTTTTTGTGATGAGGGTGGTGAAACACTGGCACAGGTTGCCCAGAGAGGTGGTAGATGCCCCATCCCTGGAAATATTCAAGGTCAGTTTGGACAGGGCTCTGAGCCACCTGATGTAGTTGAAGGTATCCCTGCTCGTTGCAGGGGGTTGGACTAGATGACCTTTAAAGATCCCTTCCAACCCAAACTATTCTATGATTCTATGATTTATTTCTGTTCATAAGCCCATGAGTTAATTTATAGATTTAAATTGCATTAATCGTCATGACAGACTAAGAAAGGACTTGCTTGGCGGTTTTTTTCAATTTTCTAAAATTGCGGCATTGTCATTGGCCTATCAATAGAATTTAAAATATTAATTTTCTACCTGCAATGTGTCTGCTGTGGTCAGTCCCTGGCATGCTGGGACTCCCAAATCATGCCAGGAAATCTCCGGGAGAGTGCAGGCTGGCGCAGGCACAGCCGTTCCCGAAACTGCTGTGCCAGCTCGGTGGCACTGGCACCGCTCAGTGCAATAGCATCAGTGTAACCTCAGTTCCCAATCTGCCAGTGAACTGAATTACATAGCTGCAGCTGGTCCTGTGTTGTGGACAGGATAAATGATCTCTTAAAATCCCTTTCTGGCTCCGTAGTGACATGCAAAAGCCTTATCGTGATATAATATTAAAAACTGCTTACTTCACTAAGATCTTTATTGAGACAAATTGAATTAACTCATTCTGTCACTCCAAATTTCAAACATTTGAGTCCTGGACAACACTTCCTTGAATGTCCATTCGTGATGATTTAACTTCTTATTGCTGCATGTAAGATTTTGGAGCAGGGATGGTCTGAACCTGTAAGAAATGATTCAGGCTTCCTACTTGCCACATTTTTCTCCTCATTTTTCCTCTTTAAAATTATTTATTCCACACCTTGAGAATCACAAAACTAGGACAATCAAAGAGATATTTGCATCAAATACACAAAATCACACAGGATTTCAAGTTTCCACTGTAAGTCAGTGGGGGATAATTTTGTCTGGGGGACTGAGGACTACCCTAGAATTCAAAACTGGTAATTAGAGGATTTCAGAAAAGAAGCGGTGACTCCTACCAGTAGGCCGATGTCACAGGCATGAAGAGCGCTGAGCCGTGGATCCCAGGGAGGGAAAGAGCAGGTCCCCTAGGATGTTTTAGCATTCCAGTCACAAGCTTATTTCAATGTGCTTTGCATACTCCAAGATCTCCTATGTGGTCAGGCTCTAGCCAGCCAGAGGGGACCTTAGCTTTTACATTGGTGGCAACTCTACCAAAAATGTCCTTCCTTGCATTTTAAGAAATACTTGGCAATTTTGTACTATTGTTTCTGAGATTGACAGGCATTTCAATTGTATTATGCAATTGATACAGAGATGGTATTTTTGACAAGAAAATGAAGACCAGCAGTATCTGATCAGTCAGGGCTCTGTGAAACAGAGCTGTGAAACAGCTGCTGCCTGCTGTTTGTCCCAAATGGGAGGATTTGTTTTCACATCTGAAGGCCAGCCCAAAGGATAGAAAGTGTCAGGAAAGGGGCAGTTTCCTCTGTGAGGACACAAATTGCCACTCATAGTCATTCTAAAAGAGTGAAGAATACTTTTAAAAAAAAATTTTTTAAATAGTACTTTTAATGTGAATATGTATGTGAGGTATAAAAATACTTTGAAAAAATTTTTCTTCTTATGCAGTACTTACTTAAGTTCTGAAAAGTCATCACTGTAGTTTCTTCTTTAACATGAGTTTTAACCAACCAGCTTTAACCAACAACCCAAAAAATCTTAATTCAAGTCCATGAGTCAGATTAATACTGCAAGGGACCTGAACACCCTCCTGTTCCAAGAGTTTACCTGACTGCACCCTGAACGGAGGCTGACACAGATTCCTGTCTCCAGACCTCATCCTGACCTCACTTGTTGACTTGAGGTTGCAGCTTCTAGCTGAGATCCTGCCCTGGTGCTCAACCTTGGCTGCTGCAGAGAGCCTGGCCCTGGGGCTGCATGAAGCCTTGTCCCCCTGGCTCCCCACAGCTCCCGTTTGACCTCCAAACCCTGCAGGAAGCTGTGGTTGATGTGTAGGTGCAGATCCTCACAAATATTAGCTCTTATTAAATAGTTGGTTGAATACGTACTCATTCAAATGGTTTCAGAATATCTGCTGCTTGATGCAAGAAATTAATGTTTCTCAAAAGTGGTTGGATCCCATAGACTGGAACAGTTGAAAAGGAAATTTTCTTATCCCTCATAAATTATGTACAATTTAAAGTTCTTGTGCAGGTTAAATTATAATGCTTTCATGCAGGGAAATTTTAAAGACAAATAAAAAAGGTAAAAAGGTTGTTTTCAAGTTTACTCCATAAGTGTCTGCTTCCCTCCCTGTTTCAGTTTTGTGAACTCATGTCAGTTTTCTGATTCAAATTAAGCACAGTAGGGTTTACATTTAATTTATGTTTATGTGGAACATGGTCATTAAAATACCAAGCTACAGCTTCTACTGCAGACCTGCAATAAGTAACTGCATCTATTATTTTTAGAATGTTATCCTAAGCTAGCTTTGGTTGAAATTCACCTGTCTGCAGGTGCTTGCAAACTTATCTAAACAGATACGAAACACCAACAGCAAGATGTGACATAAACAATTCACAGCCTTTATTCTGTATCTCTGCTAAGACAAGAATTTCACCTAGGTACAGAATTCCCATGGAAATCAATCTATGGATCCAGTAAAAATAACCTTTCTCTGCTGAATACAACAATGTTTAGTTATACGGCTAAAAATGTGTCAGGCCTGATTCCCTTCTATTTTAAGGCCCCTCTAAGTAGAACCTTTTGAGGGCTTACCAGGACAGTGAGCAGAACTGAATTTTGCAGTCTAAAAGATGATGAGCCAAGGCTAGGTGAGGCTTGGGTTCCTCCTCTTACTGGAAGGAGAAGGCAGAACACGATGGGGCAAGTGCTGGAGGAAAGACACTGGAAAACCAGAGGTGCTGATCAGCTTGGTTTAGAGAAAGGCAGCTCATGGGCCATCACCACTGCGCCCCACACACTGACTGCTCCTTCAGCAGCAGCAACCAAGGACTTACCAGTGCTCTTCCACAGACAAAGGAGGCAGCGGGAGATTCTGCAAAGGCTGTTACCCTAAGTACTTGTGAAAAATAACACCACTCCTTAATATTTAACAGTGTTGTGATTAAGGAAACGCAGTTTTACCACCTGTTTTTAGATATGTGCTAGTTCCATTTATTATGCCAAGTACTTTTAAGCCTGTAAAGGACGATGCTTCCAGGAGCTGCATTTTTCTCCTGGCAAATGAAGAACTGGCTGATGTTATATCTCTTTTCACTTTAGAAATATCCAGTTCAGTCTCACTACTCCTCAAAGTCCTATACATCATGGCACCTGTGTGCTCCATCTTATTGGTAGTCAAAACACCCAACTTAATCACAGCATTCTTTAAGCATTTGCCCCTAAATTTTCAAAACGGGGAATGTAATACAGCCCGCAGCACATTTCACAGCTATCTAGTCCAGTAGGAGGATTTATGGGGACTTCATGTGGTGATGGCATTAAACACAAGCTATTCAAGCTAGTCTGAGCTAGGGAGCTGAGAGGAATTACTGAGATCCACCATGAAAAAGAGCGAGAATGAAGATTAACACTGGATTCGATACAAAGGATGCCTCTCTCTTCTATACTCTGAGAGATCATACAGGAACGTGGATTTAGCAGCTCAGTTCTTATGAAACTTAATAGGCATTGCACGCTGTAATGTCTATGTATTGCTTGAAAATGTAGTCTTGGATACTTAGGACTTGGACTTTCAGCATATTCCAGATGTAGTATTACTAGTGGTGTATCTATATGTCTGAGAATAAGGGCTGTTTGAGCAACTAGAAAGTGTCAAGATAGATAATTATTCATTGAAAAAAAGCAAAAATCTACAATGGATGTTATTCATATGATATTGTTTAGACATTTATAGAGCTGGCTTAATAAAGGACTGTGAATAAGTGATGCAAAAATTGCCAAAATTTACAATGACTTCTTTATAAAAGATATTTTTCCTAGCTCTAAATAGAATTTGGATCTAAATCATTGCCACAGAATGCAACATGAATACTGAAAATGAAGGGCTCATTTATATCCACTGCCCTGATTTTATCTCTTGAGTACTCTAGATAAAGGACTGAGTATACTAAAGGAGCAGGTGATAGGTATCTAAGGAGGAGTTTAAGATGGGCTTTATATGTTTATGTTTCTGACTGTAATCCTTGCTCCACTACAGTCACCTCTCTACCTCCACAGGCACTATAATTTTCATTTTATTGTGTCCCAGGAACTATAGTTAAGTTTCTGAACATGCCCAAATCTGCCCTTATCTTTTTGAAACAAAACCTTTCATTGCCTGGCAAAGAAATGGAAAATGAGGTCTTCCACCAGACTCCCAAATGGACTCTGTCAGCCATTCCCAGTATAATTAATGGATTAACATATGTGTAGGTCCAAGCACGTACAAAAGAAAAAGAGTTATGGTGCTGGATATCTTTTATGTAATTAATTCAGGGTGCTAAATGAGAAACTGTTGTGGTTTAACCCCAGCCAGCAACTCAGCACCACGCAGCCGCTTCCCCCTCCCCCCTCCCAGTGGGGTGAGGAGGAGGAAAAAAAAGTAAAACTCATGGGTTAAGATAAGAACAGTTTAATAACTAAAGTAAAATTAAATACAATACTACTAATACTAATAATAATACAATTATAATAATTGTAATGAAAAGGAATATAACAAAAAAAAAAAGAAATAACACCCAAGAAAAAGACAAGTGATGCACAATGCAATTGCTCACCACCCGCTGACCGATACCCAAGCAGCGATTCGCGCCTTCCAGCCAGCTCCCCCCTGTTTATATACTGGGCATGATGTTCCATGGTATGGAATACCCCTTTGGCTAGTTTGGGTCAGCTGGCTCTGCTTCCTCCCAGCTTCTTGCACACCTGCTTGCTGGCAGAGCATGGGAAACTGAAAAGTCCTTGGCTTAAGATAAGCATTACTTAGCAACAACTAAAACATCAGCATGCTATCAACATTATTCTCACACTAAATCCAAAACACAGCACTGTACCAGCTACTAAGAAGAAAATTAACTCTATCCCAGCCAAAACCAGGAAAGAAACTTTCAGGCTTCAGTGTCCTTCCAGGTCCCAGGAGTTTTAATGTATTTTGTTCAAAGAACTGTGTTTCTGATGCCAGCAGAACTAGTGCTGTGCTGCCTTACTCTGTTGGTACCTGAATCTTGTTTGTGGGCAGGCACATAGACACTAACAGAACTCTTCTCCATGTTAACTAGTTCTGACTGTGCTGCAGTCCCTCAGACTAATGGTGAAAGTGCCTAGTTGAGAAGAAAAAGCAAAGGATATCTCAGAGTCACAGCGTGGTGTTTCACATCCTTACGCATCTTAATTTTGCTCTAAGATTGTTAGCTTTTCTATTCCAAAAGGATGCATGATAATTAAGTCATCAGTTATTAGTTATTCCAGGATGGTACTTTCTCATCCTCTTTTACTGTAGCTCTTCCACTTTAATAATATTAATCAGACAGGAACCTGAATTTGGTTATCCCACAGCCGTGGGGGGGACTGTAACCTTATCATTACCCTGGGATTCAGCTATCTATGACCAAGAATCCGAGGTCCAGCTCTTATACAGTCCATATGCATAACCTTGGCTCAGACTTCTGAGGGAATTGTGAAGCGCGAAAGAGGTGTAAGAAAGGCCACGGAGTCATGCTATGCAAGACAAAGGCAAAACTGCAGAGAGATGTGAGATTGTTGACACTGGGCTCATTAGCAGCTCTAGAGTTCAGGAGAAGAAACCACAACTTGGCAAGATAGATAATTCTGAAGGAAAAAAACCTGGATTTGGAAGATAGCAAGTCAACAGCATGGAGGAGCTGCTCTTGGGACCAGTGGAAGCCAGATATTCCCCATCTGACTGATGCCTACCTGGCCAGCAAAGACACGTTATCGGGGTGGTGAACTCGTTAATCTTAGATACTTTTTGTGTGTATTGATCAATAAATAACTGTTTTATACTTGACCTCGTCCCTAACGTGCTTGCAAAGTCTCTTTGTACATGAAAAAAGGCACCTGAATGAAGCAATGTAAGGAGATTTGGTTATAGTGCCCTAGATCCTACCCAGGAAAGTCGATAAGCCTCTCTCACTTTCCTTCTATATTTAACTCTGACAGCAGCCCCATGAACATGTTGCCATTGTATGAAGTGAAACAGTGCTAAATAGAAAGACTTGAGCTTGTATCTCTACTTTGATTCAGGGAGAAGATTTGAAACCCACTCCCAGTTAAATGTACAAGCTGGCTCACCGCTCAAAGGACTCCATCTTGCTGCCTTTTGTGGACACATTTCCAAGACAAGACTCAGCTGCACAGGATCCCAGCTGGAGGAGGATGTGGAGAGAGTCAGTCAGACACTGTAGCCAAGCATCTCACTCCTTAAGCATAGATAGCTCCTTAGTAATATGGCTTTGAGGATCTTTTTCCCATCCTTGGTACCTGCACTCCAAAGTGCCTTTGAGTTTCTTTCTCTGATCCAAGAAATTGTTTATACGTATGACTTACCTTAAGCATGCAAGGAATATTGGTACATTTAAGTTACCTACACGATTAGGATCTTTACTAAATGAGAACTGCCATAAAAAGTAGTTGTTATTAAATTAGGGCATAACTTGACCCCAGGGTCCTGTAAACCTGTTTGGGTTTAAATGTTTGCTCTGTAGTTAACCTTTGCTTTAAAAACATTTAGTTTGCATCTCTTAACCTAAATGCTACTAAATACAAGATAGTTTTTCCTTGTATTAAGGCACATTCACTGGTCTGAGTCACTGTATTTCTTATTTCAACGATGAACTGGATTTGACAGCCAACTTGCATTAAATCTCTAAAAATAGGACTGCATAATAAATATGCTGACAGACCCTTATCTATAGTAACATTAGTGGGCACGACTTTAACCAGGAAAATGACTTTCAACTTATTTACTGAAAATGAGATCAGGTGACCATTGTTAATTCCAGTTAAAATATGCAGTCATGCATGGGTATGAGGCTCAGATGGCCTTTTAATAAGTTTGTAATTTGGTTATCTCTCTGAGCAGACTTAAGAATTTATCTCAAACACAAAATTTATATTAATTTTTTTAATGTTGAAGAAGCTACTTGGAAGGACTTTTTTATTAGTTAGAGATATAACTGTTGGGTTTATCTTGAGCACTTCTCAAGTTTTCATTATTGGATTTTAACTTATTATATAGCTAGGCTTCATCTAAATTGTAACCTTTCATTATCACTGTTACACTGATTTCTACAAGCCTTCAAGGCATAATTGACCTTTGTACATGAAGGAGGCATTTCTTTCCCCTGTATTAAAAAGGTGATCCATATGTGTTATTAAATCATTAAAAGACAACATTCATTGTCCTTATATTCACAAAAGGAGAAAACAGATCACCAAGATGGCACTAAGAATTATCTCTACCTTTTTATCACAATTTGTTCCATACAGCTGTCATATGTATATTGTCATTGTATGCACTTGTACAGAACATGGACCAAATCCTTATCTGGGGTTTGGAGAAAAACAGCAGACGTGTTGTCTTACATCTTCTTATATCAAGACAGGACCTTGACAAAGATTTAGAGAAAGAAAGTCTGATTTTTCACTCTTTATTTGATTCAAAATAAATTGTTTTTTCCATTCCAAAACTGCAGGTGTATTAATAAACTGGAATCAAGATTGCATATTAAATTGGTGTTAAATATTCTTCTAAAGTGTTTTTTAATTATAAAATCAGTATAAATTACCAAAGCAAAACATATTGCCCTAAACCTGTAAATGTCTTTTTTCTGGTTACATGGCAAAATACTTGCTAATTGGAAAATGGCTGCTAATAATTTGTATGTAGAAATTTTACTTGTTTCTGTGTGAAAGCATATGATGATATGGTCATTAATTACGTGATAAGTGATCCTATGGGAAAATTTTATCTTTTTTTCTGTATTCCCCCCTCCCCTCTTTTTCTTATGTGTCTGGATTGTACTTTAGTTCCTTCAACCCCTTCGAATTTTGTAAAAAAAAAAGTATTCCTTTCTTCATATTTTTTTGTTCAATTGATCTTTGTGAGACTTTAGGTGGGCACCCAAAACATCTGTGATTGCTTTTCAGAAATCAAGAGTGGATCAAGATCACTTTCTAAGGACAACCTCAATGTCTCAGCCAAGGCTTGGATGCATGCCAAGGAAGGAGTACCACATACTTACCCTTTTCTGATACTTCTCCTCAAGCTACTGGTCACTGTCAGAGACAGGAAATTGAGCAAAAAAGTCCTTGGACTGGAGGTTTTCCAGAGATTTATCACTTGGCTGAATCTGGGTAAGTTTTCACAGGTTTGATAAAATTTCACGTGAAGGGTATGAATTAACTCTTCTGACTGATGTCAGCTGCCACCTCGGAAGCGTGAGGTCAGGACAGGTTTACAGTAAGGCTGCCAGGCTTCACGTAGGTAAAGCTGTATATTGCATCTGCTCTCACTATTAGAAATGACTGCATCATTTCCCAGAAAAACTAATTGGACGCAGGCATCAACCAGCATGAAAAATTTCCCAAGATGAAATCTTTCTATGCTCTTTCTTTCTCTGTGGTGCGGAGTGAGCACAACAGTGCTAGCGGGAGCAGGGAATGCCACAGTCTCAGGGTGCTCACTGATTAGTCACACTTGTCAATACAGGATCTGGCCTCTGTTGATGGTATCTTCATCACAGATTACAGCATAGATAACACAAAATCTTTCTTAGATTATGTGGCCATCTCAGACCAATTTCTGCAACTGTAGGGTCAGGTTGCATGCTTTGACATCTCCCTGCCCGTTGTGGGCTGCATTAATTCAGCATCCACAGCTCCTGGGCAGGATAAATTCAGAGGAGGTGCTATGTATCTGTGCCTTTCCCTAAATGTCCAGAGTAGCTCAGGAAGAAGTACTGGACCATTTGGACACTGGACGCCTATGCAATGCCATATCAGCTATTCTTTGTCTCCTGGAAAGAAAAGACAGCAGTTGCATGGAGACCTCCCATTGCCTGAGGCTCACGTGACTCCAGCTTGGCCCATCTTGGATTTGAGGAAAGTATGTTATATTATTTTTATACAAAAACAGGCTTGTCAAAATTAAAAAACACAGTCATTTTAACTACACAAGCCCTTTATTTCACAAAAAAAATGTATGACTCATGGAAAATGTTCACCATGGATTGTCTTTTTTATTCAAAACCAAACTGAGTTTATATTAAATGTATTTTATTAGCATCTGAGTCTTATGTGAGCTAGTCAATTAAGAAAGGATTTTTTTCCCCTTTAGGTTAATTGTGTTTTCCATTACATTTAAAATATCATATTTTTATTATAATGAAGTTATGTTAATGTTCTGAAATTCAGCTCCATTAGCCCATGTTAGAAAAGATAATAAAAATAAAGCATACAAGCTTGCTTCTCTTTTCAAGCAAAGTATCAATAAATATAACTAATCATCAGTAGCCTGTACCCTAGAAATCATTTCAGTTTGACAATTCAGAATTTTCTGGATGGCAATTTTAATAGGCAATATGTATGGGATTCATATGACGCATGCATGTGCAAGAGAGAGAGCGAGAGAGAGCGTGCAAGCTCTTTTCCCATTCAGATACTAATTCTGGTTCTAATGGCTTTAGTTTTTCAGACAAAAGCTGAGAACCTTTGAACTTTGCATCATATGCACAGGACTATTTAATAAATGAACCATCAAAAGGTCGTATTTCAGAGAATAAAGGTCAAATAAACAGTGCTAGAATGTTCTGCATAATTTGGTTACATTTGGGGGTAAATTTGGATGTTTTGGTCTGAATCTAGAACACATAATTTCTGCAAGCATTTTAAATGTTGCTAATTTCTCACTAAATAGTAGTAGTGTTGAAACAAGGCTAGAATAACCAACTTATCAGCAGTAAGCTATTTTGTGCTTGCTGCCGAATTTTACATACTACACACATACATAAAACATATATATAAATATAGGCATAGACATATAAATAGTTGCTTATCATTGGTGTCAGTTCAATTTTCTGTCAAAATCAAGCTTGGCACAGATTATTCTGGGTCACCATCACTAGAGAAAATAATTAGAAGGTGCTAGCTTAAAGCATTAAAAAATCAAAGGGAAAGTTGCCAAATAAAGAGATTAGTTTTAAAGTCACGACAGTTAAAATTGTTAAGCTTTTCTCTGAACTCTTGAGAACCAAAAGTTTATGTTTTTCTAATGAAATCAGAGACTCTCAGGTAATAACATAGCTCTGGGAACGGAAGTTTTGGGAAAGTGCTGAACATCTCAAGATCCACAAAAAACGCTTGTAGAGCTGAACACTGCCATCTATCTATCTTTCTTTTTGTGACTTTTCAGTCTCTGCGTACTGGAGGTACTCTAAGCAGGCAATACAACTGTCCACTGACTTTGCTCAAAGCTATTGCTCTGCAGTCCAGACCAATGTGTGGCAAACGGTGTGATGAAGCCTGCCTAAACTTCAAAACTGAACTGCTCTTCCAACCTAAAATATTAATCCAGATGTCGTGGTGACTATTTTCTCTAATCTTGTCTTGCTATTACTACAATGCACAAAACCACACGACAAGCAGAATGGAGATTATGTGGCTAATTAATAAAGCCCCATATTACATGGCTCGGGAAGCTTTGTATTTCTCTAAATTCTGGTCTTTAAACATCCTATTTAAATGTACAACTATGTGAATAGTTATAATTTTTTAAAACATTAGAATTGGGCATGAATTAGTGCCATCTAATGATTTAAGGTTCAAAAAATAGCTGGTCATTTATGGGTGAGGAGTTAGGAGGTTGCTAAGCATTTCCTGATAATCAAACCCTCTGAAGGCATCTCAGTCTCCTTTGACCTCTCTCTTCTTGGATCAAGTTAATCCTTCCTTAGCAGGCATGTTGCTCACTATGATATGTACCGATTCCATTCTGTCTCTCCAGATTTAGTAAAGCAAAGACTGAGATACCATGTTTCCTGTTGTTGCCAAAACAGACTTTACTTCATAGAATTTTCTCACAGACTGCAATTTCATTACCAACAACCTCTTATTTCTTCACAGATAGACTTATCTTACCAGTATCTAGATATTATGCTGACAGGTTTATTGGCTATGCCCAGGACAGCGCAGTGGTAGTGCAGATGAACAGCAGGGCAAAAGTATTTCTGGACAGATGCAATAAGAAAGTAAGAAAACAAATACAATTGAAAGGGAAAGCTGCTGTTTAAATTACAAAACAGTATTAAGAAAAATACTATTCTGGCACAGTTTACGCTGAAGTAGTGCAGCCTTCTGCCTTGCAGTTGTGCGACGTGAGAAGCACACAGTGCAGTGGCCTTGTGTCCACATCCAATTGCTCCTCCTGGGGAAGAGGGCAGAGGGTGAGGTCTCCAAGAGAGGACCATCAGAGAGCATAAATATTGTAACCTGACTGAATCCTGAAGAGGTATGTGGGTATTTTAAGAGCCTGAAAGTGCAGCTGTCCCCAGACTGCATGGAAACCATGCACAGGTCATGAGAATGAGACCAAGGACCCCACTTGTTGGTGCTTATATAGGCCATAACATATATATAAAACATATATATAACACATATATATGTTAATTTATGTATATGTTATTATATATGTTATATATAGTGTGTATATATATTACATATGTTATGTTATTATATATGTGTGTTATTATATATGTGTGTTATTATATATATACATATATAAAACATATATATAACATATATAAAACATATGTAACATATAAGTATGTTATATTTATATATAACCCAGAATAAGGGGGTAATCCGAATATATTCTCAGAGGGAGAGGAAAACCTAATGTGGTTCTTTTAGCAAAGAGAAAGAAAAGAACAAGGAGGTGTGAATGGGTAGGCTAAAGCAGCAGAGAGGGCTCCCTGGGAAAAGCGCAGTGCCTCACTGCCTACACTGAAGGGGAACAGGGTGTGATTTGTTGCCGCTCATCACTGTGTGACTTTGCCTCATTCTTGTATTGAACTGCAAATTGACTGAATATGCAGCTCAGCACTAGAAATACTGTGGAATTCACTCTCCTGACTGTCAGGAGACAAGATCAGTCTGTGATATTTCTGGCAAATCCAATATTACGCTATGGCAGGATTATAGCATGCCAGCAGTATCCCAATGGTGTTATTTTCATGCAGCCACCCCAGAACTATGTACAGACAGGAATGACTTTCCAGAGCTGAGATGCTGAGAAAGGAGCTGCCATTTCTCCATCTGTCTGCCCCTATCATGTTACTTGAATTCCATCACCGAAGATCAGGCTGCCATGAACTAGCACCGTGTCACGATTACGCTGCTGTAAATGTCATTGCACTGGTTCACAGCAAGATTCATTAACGACAAACACATACAGAGATAAGTACTTAAGTTTTCTTTGTGCATTGGAAAAAACTTCCTCCGGTATTTAATCTTTTGAGCCTGTTTGTACTTGCTCACCTTCAAAAGGATCTTAAAATTTTTTATATAAAGAGATATGGATAAGGCAGTAAGTTTGCAGGCAACAATGAGCTATCTGCAGACATTGTGGAATTCCTGTCGTGTGCAGACTAGTCACCAAGTTGTTCAAAACCTGATTGCCTGAGGAAAGGTACTTGCCTTCACAGATCTCTTCAGGATGTGAACTGAGCTGCTTTAGCCTTATGAAAGCTTCCTGCTGTGAGTTCTTAATCATATATGTAAATTGGCCAAACTAATTTTGCTCATAGCTGAGCCAGGTTCAAACACAGGTTCGGAAATCCTTCTGAAACAATGTTATCTTGCTGATGTCGATCACCAAAATCTTGTCAAGAGCATGGAGTATTATTTAGATTGCAGATTCATGAAGAAGGAAACAGTTTTTGTTATTAATTTGGGCAGTACTGAGCACAGCAGGATCTTATTCAGTCATGGACAAGTACAGTCAACAGTGCAATATGTACCACATGAATTTCAGATAATTTTACTGAGGCTAGTGAAATTATAGTAGATTAAATTATAGGAGATTAAAACATGGGGTTTTTTCCCCCCAATATATCTGCACTCTGCATGAAGATACAATTGAGATAAACCATTCAGATATGGAGCTCTTAATCTTTTCTCTTTTTTAATATACTGAAGTGCTCTGAAAGAAGCTGAATGGATATGAAAGGAACGTGGCATCTTGGTTGGTACACACTCAGATCTTAACCAAGGGAAAGGGTAGCAGCACTATGAATTTGCCCATTAATTTAAATTTAACTTGAAGATTTGATCCTCTAACTCTGGGTACAGTGCTAACAAGTGATAGTGGTTGAGCTGGAGAAGTTGAGGTCTTTCTGGTAGGCTGTGACTTCTTTAGAAGCTTTCTGGCTTACCTCAGAAGAACACAGAGAAAAGTAGAGGGCTGTATCACTGAATTCACTCCCTGTATTACGGGTCATGAGAGAGCTCCTTGCTGCTGGATGGACTCACTTTGACACCCCCTTCTGCAACTGCCACGCTGGGTATAACCAAAGGAAAGGACAGGTGAGTGAGGTGAAGGAAGGACAGGTTATTTTTCTTCTACTGGTGCATGTGCAAATATAGGAGAAATTGTGAAAAGTCTGAATTGCTTTCCTGCCTGCCTAGCTTCTGTTGTAGACAGCTATACAGATTAGGAAGAAAATTAGGATCAAGTGCTTCCCTCCCTGTAAAGAATGGGTTGATTTGCTGTTATGCAGATGTGCCCTGCCTGGGTGACCTTCTTTTTGGTCTGGCTTCCACTGAAATTTATCTTTAAATAAGATTTTGATATAATGTCTCATATTATCCTGCCATTTAGAAATTACATCCAAAAAAAGAAAGTTTCTGTAGTCTCTTGGCGAGTTTATAATGTTTACACTTTCGACTTGTTGGTCTCATTAGTGAGTTTGTGTATATATATATGCACACACACAATATATTCGTATTTGGTCAACAAACCGCCATACTGTTGTAACATGAAGGCTACTTGTGAAACATGTTTTGTGTGCCTTGCACCCAGACTTATCATAAGCCTGCTTGAGGAAATGAAGGAAGTGAAAGATTTTGTCCTATCTGCTTGATTAGCATAGTTATATAAAACCAATAAAACTAAGGTTAACAGTACCTTTCTGCAACTGCTTGAAGGAATCAAATGTCTGGCACCCTCTCTGCAAGCAGGTAACACACATCTGAAGAGACTTGAATGGACTGGCACCTGGCCGGTCATGCCCACCTGAATAAGCTAGAACAGACTAGTTCTGACTTATGGAACAAGGAAGCAATCCTTTGGACCTAACTGGTCTTGAACCGCAGGAGATGTATATAGAAATGCCAGTGATTTGCGATAGAGCATAAGGAAGAAAGAAGAGACCCACTTCTGTTCTGGCTCGCCTTATCAAACATCTTGATCTCAGGGATTAAGAAAGATCAAAATCTGCAGGCACCAGAGCAAAAATCATGGCATCAGGCTTGACTAACATGTTTGATTAATGCATCAATCAGTTGTTAACAGATAGATTGCTTATTAGTAGCGCATAAATAAGTGTGTGATGTTGGTGTCTGCCTCAGAATACTCCCATCATGACTGTACCTAGTTACCTAACACTAACAGCTGCAACACTACTTTGGCATCATATCTGGCAGTTAAAATGTAATCATATGTAACCCAAAATAATCAAAAGTTTTAGAACTTCCCTGAATTTTTTAAGATAGTCCTTTGCTTTATGTTTTTCCCCTTTGTGGTTTGAATTTGGCTGATTACTGAGAGGTATCAACGGGAGGCTTTGCCTTGGTGTCATCAGAACAGTCACAAGAACATTGACATAACTAATATGTTGCTAAAAATCTATCAGCAAGAGTAACCTTTCATTATGTCACAGCTGAATAAAATATTAGCATACTTTGTATGTGTATCTGTCTAGGTATATGATGCTCATTTATGACATTTATCTTCTCTTCTAAGAAAAGATAAGAATTCTCTTGTGAAAGCAAATGAGGTCATCTACCAGATATTTGTTATATCTTAAATTATTTATTCACCATCAACCTTTTGTAAACTTTGTAAGTAGGATTTACAGACTAGTCTACAAAGAAACAATTACTTTCATGAAAATTGCTTATGAATGGTATACAGGATGAATGTGTATGTATCAGTCCAGGAAAGGATTCCAATCTTCCAAAAGAACCATACTAATGGGTGTAATAATTAGATACTATACACACTTGCAAGGTTTGGTATAAAACTTCAATATTTGTCAAATGCCACCGAAAGGAAACACATCAAGATGATCTGAATAACAAACTGTTAGTGCTAGTATGATATTTTCCCACTCAGCTATGCAGTAAGAGTACCTTAGAGTAAGTTTATGCAAAACTGATTTGTGAATGTATCATTTGAAAGCTGCTAGAATTGGTGGAGGAAGATTTTACATAGGGAGCCCTTCTTCCATATTTCAGTCGTGATAGCAATATGTCTGAATCTACTTGTTCCCAGAGCGAGAAGTAAGACATCCAGTTGTGTGGGATTTAAAAGGGGCTCTTGTCAACAGATTTCATCTACTGATTACTGTGGTCTTTTACTGAACGTAAAACAGCCACTTCCAGTATTCCTGATGCAGAGTTAATTTGGTAGGTAGTATTTCAGTGTTAATACCTGAATAGGCTAGTCTTGCTGCAGAGTCATACCTAAGCAGCTTTACACCCACATCTGCTAAACATTAGTTTCTCATTTTCCTGATTAGTATCACTGCCTTCGTGTACTCAGTAGAGCAGAGCATTAAAATTACAAAAAAAGAAAAAAAAAGCAAAATGACTAAAAATAGTTTACTTCTTTCTTACCATTGAAGTTACATGTTCCAGTGTAAAAGTAATACTGAAACGGTAAATATGAAACATCAGCCTTGGCAGGTCTTTTACAACTGTATTTCTTATACATTGTTTTGGAGGAAGAATTTTGCAATTCAAATATTTTGGCACAGGTAGTAATGAAATTATGACTTGATTGAGACATATGGCAGCAAGGAAAAGAAGAATAAATAATGTTTTGAATGACTAGTGCTTGAATAAATCTTATATACATATTTGCTAATTGCAGCAGTTGTAGTTGTATCCACTCTCAGTTTATATGCTTTGTACACATACCCGTAGCACGTCTGCCTAGAAAAATTTTAACTGATATTTGGATTGGGAGTCTTTGTGAAAGTTCTTCATGTAGGTAGCTTAGTGTCTCAATATGGGGTCAAATGTGCTCAGTGCAGGCAAGACTTTTCTGTTCTGTGGAAGGGCACCACACACGAGTGAGGAAACTGAGGCAAGCATCCTGTCTTTCTTTGCTGTGCTGTGGCTGCCATAGGCACAAGGGCTGCTCCCTACTGCAGGCTGGAGGATCCAAGGTAGGAAGGGCAGGGACAGGGGATCTGCTGCATGGGTCAGGGTTGCTCTCTAGAGCCATTGAAATTATTTTTAATAAAGAGCTTTACTATTGAAAATGGCCTTTTTCTCTCTAAATTAATTTATGTTTGTGTGAAAAACTGTGCCATGACTTCTTGTTTACTAGAACCTTTATTTGCCAGAAAAAAAGTCCCCTTATCTTTCCCCTCTTCACAAGCATTAAACAGCCTAGGAAAAATATCCAAGCCAAATAACCATTTTCAGTTGGGTTTTTTTTTTTCCATGTGATAGTAGTCCCACTTAAAAGAGCTTTTAAATTCTTCAAGGAAGTGTAATTCTCATTTTGCCTCTAACCCACTGGGATGACACTGTGTGAGACAGATCATGCAAAGAGTTTGTGGGTTGTGAGAGAAGGGAAGAGCTAACTACAATTGCTAATGGCAGCCAGGGTAGCTGTGCCCATTCTGCATGGCTACGTATACCTGTAGCATGTCTGCACTATTTCCATTGACAAATTATTGTACCTGGGGGGAAGAAAAATGACCCCAGGAGTTTTGGCCAAAGTAAGGCTCTTCTAGACATTGTGTTACTGAAGGCCTGTACATTAAAGCTGCAGTTTTCCCCTAAAAGTAGTTTAACATCAAGGAGTTTAATTCGTATTCTAAAGAGAAAACCCAAGGTCTTGACCCCATGCTCATTAAAGCCAGCATGAGTTTTGCCAACGTTTTGTGTAGGAACAGGTTCAGGTTGCAAGTGAGTCTACCTTCCCAATGATTCCTTCATTTCAAACATCTGTCCTCTTTTTTATTCAGCTAGGAGGTTTCTGTGAAGACTGCTTTTGAATGCTGTCTTTCTTGTAAAACCTTAAAGAACTCACCCAGCTAGGTCAAACTACAGTGAAGACTTTTTGAATTATCAAACTTGTGGAAAAAAAGAAAAAACTAGCTAATTTTAAAATGGCTTAATACCCTGAAATGTGCTAAATGAAAGTATTATGTGAATGATTTCTTGATATACAGGTATATTCTGAAAGTCACTTTAATGCAATGCTATCTTTTCTTCCTCTGTAACATACTGATCATAACTCAATTCCTTTAAAAGAATTTATTGTTCCATATGACTGCTGTATTAGATAGGTTTACACTTCTGTTATTCCAACTGGAACATCCAACTTGGTGCGAGATGCAATAGTTTTGAGCCAAGACTGTGTCTTTTCTTATTTAGACATCAGCAGTACTGTGCTGTGCTGCTCACATTGCTCTAAGGTTAAAGCCTGTTTTGTGAAGGTGGCTTTTCCATGCTCGTTTGTAATTGTTCTTTTCTTGGTTGTTACGGAGATAAAGCTTATGCAGTCCCTTTTCTGCTTACTTTATCATGCTCCAGGTCCAATAACACAGTAAACAACCTATTAGGCAACCTATTTATCTATGTCAGTGCTGCAAGTTCAGACCTCTATTATTTAAGGTATGAATCATTTTTCAGGTACGTTTGTCTGGAATCGATTCTTTTTTTTTTTTTTTTTTTAAATTGCACTAGCTTTTGTGGGATTTTTAAAAAGATCAGGAACATTGTTTTGGTAAATATGTCTTTTCCCCAAAATAACAGTGTCAGTTGTCAGCTGAGCTTGTGTTTCAGCTATTAAGTACAACATTACCCAATCTAATATTTTGCACATAAAATAGTTGATAACACATAAGATACTTCAGACTATTTTCTCATGAACCTCAGTGAATTAAGATGTCTCAAATCTTTTTATTTTCTATTAGCTCGTTATTGACTTGAAAGCCTGTCTATGATTTAAAAAAAAATAATGTTAAAGGATGTTACCTTCCTTCTCTGCATTTCCCACTGAGAAATTAGATATGGTTTTCTGACCAACTAATTGCTCAAATTTGCTATATTCCATTGAAGAATCAATTCTGAGCAGCTCCTCATTTTTAAAGATTTTTTTTTTTTAATTTAGATTACATTAGCCCTGAAAAGTACCTATGGAAGTGCCATGAATTATCTATTATTCTGAATCCATCTGTGCTTCCTACTTTGCAGAGAAATGTCCCGAGTCAGAAATTACTTGGTTCTTGAATGTCGCCTCACGGGAGGTGCAGCTGACCGGTGGTCTTTCCTGTGAGCTAGGCTTTCTTGCTGGGCTTCACCTCCCAGAGCAGACTGCAGCCACCCCGCCATGCCTCCCCTCACCAAGAGGCTCTTCCATCCTGGGAGAGGCAGCCGGACACCGTGCCCAGCCTACGCTGGAGAGTATTGGTATTAAACCAGTTTGGGGATGTGTTTGTGATGAAATCCTAGCTCTCTGCAGGGGAGAAAGCAGTTCTCAAACACTGCTTTGGAGGCAGGTTTCTGTTGAAAACCTGAGGTTTGTAAATTCTCTATATCTTCAGTTGCACAGGTAAAACCTCTGCTGCACTGAAATATCTGAACATTTAACTGCATTCATAAATTGCTGGAGAGTCTTTGTTCAAGGGAAAAAAAAAGCATTTCTGGCAGCTATAAAATAAGATACATAGAATATCTTCATGGCTGTATTCTGCTCTTCAGGGACCACATTAAGCATAAAACAACCTTCCTCATGTCCTGAAATTCGTTAAATATAAAAAGAAATGATCCTGGGAAATGCTTTGGGAAAGAACTCTGCTTATGGAAACATAGCATTAGATCATTTTCTTATAACTCTTGGGCGGGGCGGGGGGGGAAGCAAAGAACAACGTTTTTAGTGCTCTCTTTTGCTCCATTCCTGTAACTTCCATTATGGATTGTTCTATTGTGAGACTTAATCCTGTAGGTAAAATGACTCCTCTTACTGTTGTGCTGACTTGGGTATATTGCATTATGCAGTAATTTTCTTTTAATCCTTATCAAATAAAAGACATGCTAGGACAGTTTCGTTAAACCAGCTATCTATTATAGCTTTATTTTTCCTCCAGTCTGTATCAGCAATGATGATTTTAGAAAACTTTTCCGTGACACCTCAACAATGAACATGCAATATATTGTCTACTGCTTATAAAATAATTTCTTTTTTTTTCTCTAGAGGAATTTAATATAATTTGTAGATACTAGTCAGGCTGTGAGGACAACTGTCTTTATGTTTAGCATCAACTTTTCAATCTACATATTGTCAAGGGAGGGAGTTCAGTCCTCTTGTGGGATTCAGTGGAGTTGTGTCTGAGTAAGTCAAAGCTGAGTCTAGTTTAATAATGTTTAGTATTATATTACAGTCTTGTAGTTTTGGGGTGGGAGGTGAGTTTAGTATTGTATTACAATCTTATCAGTGTGCATAGAGGATGTAGTGCAGCCAGTCCTGCTTTGTCACCACCACATCATGAGATTGTATAATGGAGAAAAAGGCAGAGATGTACAGTCTCATATACCTTCTTATAAATTTATGTCTCTCTACAACATACTTGCATACATGTGTGTATGTATATATGTATTTATATATGTACTCTTTTTTACCCCTGAGACAAGAAAACAGAGCCATTTTTTTCTCAAATTTGAGCCATAGTTAAAGCCTCAATTCCTTGTTCAGGATTTTGTGGTGGGTTGACCTTGGCAGGGTCACCTTGCCACTTAAACCCAATACAGATTTAAAGTAAAATGCCATTTCTTTAACATTTTTAAAGTTGACATAGCGCTTATATAATTGCCAGTCTTGGCTTTCTACACATTAGTGCCTACTTATGCTCCTCTTATGCTATCCCAAAAAGCACGCTTCAGCTTTAACTGGGTGGAACTATCTCTGAGAGAGGTGGCAGCTGGTCTTTCTGCTTGTATGCAACCCTTGATCCCTCTGCAGAGAGTGGCACTGGCAGAGCTGATGCTGGAGTTGTAAGCATCAGTCTTAGTGATAATGAGCAAACTCGGTATGTTATGTCTGTGCTTTTCCGTGAGCAGGGTCTATGCCTCTGCTTTATCCTCTAGGGAGTCAGCAACTCTTAATAAATATTAGCCAGTAATAAGGCATTATCAGTCAGGGTTCATTGTTGACTGGCATTGAACCAGAGGAAGAAATGCAAGTTGAAGCTGATTGATAATGACTAATCTCAGCACCATCTGTCAGTGGTACATCTGTCCAAACCCTGTGGTTCTGCATCTTGTCTAGCACCACTTTGGAAGGGGCCGAACTGCCGACTTTGCTGCATCTTGGCTTAAGAAAAGAACCCTTTAGGAATGAGCTGCTGTACTGCTAAAAGGTTCCTGCTGTTGAGATGCTAGTGCATACCATATAGAACCATTTCAACAAATTCCAACTTTGTTCTCTATCAACAGTTATGTAGAAATATTTCACTGAAATGAATTGCCATACAATACATCAGCCTTGTCATATCTCCTAGACTCCCTGACTGCACAGATTAATCTTGGAAGGGGAAACATATTTCCCATACATTTACTGTTTGTGGAATCTTACGGAGAGAGAATGCATGATGGTAAGGTATACGGTTTAGTCATCTCTCACTTGGAGGGGTGCATATTTCTCAGGGGTAATGAAGCAATGAATAAATTAGGTTATATCAAGTGAATACTGCTAAACATTACCCCACCACCACATATGCAGCATAAGCTGTGTCTTACAGAAAGTATTTAAGAAATACTTCAGAATTATACAAAATGTTCTACTTTAATTCTTCAAGTTACGAACCCAGGTTACCTTAACACAGCCTAGGAAAGAGAAAAATAACTGCGCTTAAAATGCTTCTGACAGCTTTCTCATACACTAGAGTGTCACAAGTTTAAATCTGAATTGCAAAATCTACCAGAGGAAATAAATGTTGTATTGCCATCTCTTGTGAGAGCTGATTTTTAAATCCTACTGATAGACTCATCTATCCAAGCTTTTATTCTGTGGAGGAAGAGCACCTTTTAGCCCTCTTGTTCTCAGAACTCAACCATCTTCTTCTCCTACCCTCTTCCATAGGCCAGTAGTGTGGCCTGCCTCTCCTTCAGTAGATCAGCTTATGGGACATTGGCAATCTGCAGGCGGGAAGCGTGCCAGGCTGTGGAGCCCCTCTGAAAATCCCACCAGTGAACAATCCCTGGCTGCAGGGCCGTACCCCAGTCTTGCTCCTGCTTGGCGACAGCAGTGGTGTAGTCACTGCAACCCACTGACCAGCTGTATGCGGTGTAGAGTCATAAAGCAGAAGAAAGGTGCAGGGTTATGCCACATAAGCATCCAAAGACATCTTCCTCACTGAGGAAGAAGCATGGAGGAGTCAGCTGCCTGAGTCTGAAGTTTGGTGTGAGCTTGGTGGTCATCGTATTTGGGAGAAAAAACTACATGTGCACCAGACTAATGGAAACAGAAGGAAACATATCTGCATTTCTAGTTGTCTAGAGCAGACATTTTCTACTTCCAGTTGCAACAAATGTCATTAACATACAGCTACATTTAGCTTTAATGTGGGATTTAACGTAGCCAGTTTGGGCTGCACAAAATAAAATGTTTAATAGGACCCAACTCTCAGAAAGTTTGTTGGCACTTTTGAATAGGTTTCAGTGTTTCAAGGTAGTCACTTAAAAACCAAGCCACCTGAGCACACTTGTCTTTCTCTGAAAATAAGTCTAGATTAATGAGGGAGAAAGAGTGCCTTTTTTCATAGCTTGGTTCTAGTAAATGCAAATATTCCAAGAGAGCACAGGCACAGGAGAGCTATATGCACATTTACGGGGATTGTGAGATCTTCCATAATTTAATGAAGTTATCAGCAAGACTGCTGCAGAAAAGCTTATTTTTATGGAAAAAATATTTTTGCTGTTTCAGCACTCTGTCACTGATCCATGAACTTCTTTTTTAATAGGAAAATGTAGTGTTATGATTGATCCTTATGTTGATAGTTTAGGGCTGAAACATGAAAATAATAAGATATAATGAGGCAGTCCTGAGTGAAAATATTCAGATAAACAAATATGATGTTAAACAGCTCTCCATTAATTCTAGATTTCCACAGAACCAGCATGTAAACACTTAATTACTTCTGAGCCATAAAGATCTTCATAGCAACCAAAAGTCAAAAGAACTTTTTCATTTCATTGTAATGTTTTTTCTGCTGAAGTTTTTTTGCAACAGCTCACTTTCTTTCCAGGAAAAAAGTATATGACCCTGGTTTTAGTTCGGTTTAAATGAAAAACAGCTCATTGCCATCCTTTCTGACAAAGTTTAGTTGACTCCATGTGAACTAGTTGTTTAGACACTAGTTGAAGTGAATGAAGGTCTAAGTGTAATTTGTGATATTTGGGTATCATCTGAGGCATCCATATGAGGCTAACAAATACAGCACAGAGCCAATGGAAGGTCTGTGTATTGGGTTTGCGTAGCAAGGTTTTGGTAGCAGAGGGGCTACAGGGGTGGCTTCTGTGAGAAGCTGCTAGAAGCTTCCCCCATGTCCGACAGAACCAATGCCAGCTGGCTCCAAGATGGACCTGCTGCTGGCCAAGGCTGAGCCCATCAGTGACGGTGGTAGCGCCTCTGGGATAACAGATTTAAGAAGAGGAAAAAAACCCCTGCGCAACAGCAACTGCAGCCAGAAGAGAGAAGTGAGACTATGTGAGAGAAACAACTCTGCAGACACCAAGGTCAGTGAAGAAGGAGGGGGAGGAGGTGCTCCAGGCACCAGAGCAGAGATTCCCCTGCAGCCCGTGGTGAAGACCATGGTGAGGCAGGCTGTGCCCCTGCAGCACGTGGAGGTCCACAGTGGAGCAGATATCCACCTGCAACCCGTGGAGGGCCCCACGCCGGAGCAGGTGGATGCCCGAAGGAGGCTGTGACCCCGCGGGAAGCCCGCGCTGGAGCAGGCTCCTGGCAGGACCTGTGGACTCATGGAGAGAGGAGCCCATGCTGGAGCAGGTTTACTGGCAGGACTTGTGACCCCATGGGGGACCCATGCTGGAGCAGTCTGTTCCTGAAGGACTGCACCCTGTGGAAAGGACCCATGCTGGAGCAGTTCATGAAGAACTGCAGCCCGTGGGAAGGACTCATGATGGAGAAGCTCGTGGAGGACTGTCTCCCGTGGGAGGGACCCCACGCTGGAGCAGGGGAAGAGTGCGAGGAGTCCTCCCACTGAGGAGCAGGGAGTGGCAGAGACAATGTGTGATAAACTGACCGCAACCCCCATTCTCCATCCCCCTGAGCCTCTGTAGGGGGAGGAGGTAGAGAATTCGGGAGTAAAGTTAAGCCCGGGAAGAAGGGAGGGGTGGGAGGAAGGTGTTTTAAGATTTAGTTTTATTTCTCGTTACCCTACTCTGATTTGATTGGCCAGGGTCAACCCACCACAGTCTGTTTGTCTCTTGAGCGGTGGGCAGAGGCCAGGAAGACCATTTCTAATAGTACAAACCACATTGGCGTGGACAACTGAATGGAGGCCATGGTGTCAACTCTGGTGAAACTTTCTAGGCTCCAATGAAAGAGTGCCTCTCCTCCCACTCCCCACCCATGACATTGCCTCAACATAGGTGTCTAGTTTCATTTAAGATGTCCTAGGATATCCTACCTACCCCCAACTGATACTGCAGAGAGGCACAAGTCTGCTATAGGTCCTCAGATCTCATTTCCCTGCCTCATATGGATATGCACATCACATGGCACTAGATACCTTTGGTCAGGCAAATTAATAGGGCTCTTGATCTCCTTTGCCTATAGTGGGAACTTACATATTTGGCCATCTACCATGCATACAGATACCCATATAGAGCTATCTATATTTGTGTGTCTTAATCACAAATTGAATCCCATTCCTTGGGCTTGATTCATTTGTCCCCACATGGCTGTCTAGTGCCACTTCAGACAGCCCACGCTCTTACACTTAGCCCCCAGAAACTGTTCCAAAAGGACTGGAGTCTCTTTTAAGTCTTCTGTCTTATCCACCACTTTTGTGTACTTCTTGGATACCCCAAGGTATCTCAGATGTCAGTAGATACCTATGTATGGGCGCTTGAATTGACCCCTGTGCTGCACATATGAGGCAGGAGGTGCTTCAGTCTTTTTTGTAACCCTCTTTTCAAAATTATAGACTATATCTATACACATGCTCAACAAATTACCAGAGATTCCTGAGTGATTTTGCAACAAGCAGTCCAGAAGGTCTCAGTTTCTTGCAGCAAGCCATGCCATTCTTTATCTGGGGAATCTACAGCCAAGTGTCAAAGTAACAGTAATGAAAAGAGAAGACAACATTGGACATAAAGGGCAGCTCAGAATCCAACTAGACTAGTCCAAACACATTTTATGTTGGAGGGGCAGTAGCAGCCTTCACCCCATCTGATGTTATGTATTTAGGGTAGCGCGCGCGCGCGCGCGCGCGCACGCAACTTCAGACTTTTATCACATTATATCTAGCAACTTCACATTCTTCTTTGCATTAATACACACAGGGCCCATCTGCAGCAGTGAAATATTGCTGCTCCAGCTAATGGAAAGGAAGTGATTCTTGCTTCAGAAAGCATGATTGGATCAGGGAATTTAATCCAGAACCTGGATTACTGCCATGGATATTACATGTGCCTTCTCTCTCCTTTCATTAGCACAGTGACTCAAATCTTCTGCATTTTAAGTTGACTGGAAAGAGCACAATGAAATTCTCTCTTCGTCTCCTCCTCTTAAATTTCTTAAATGTCGAAAACCGTTAAATCGTTTTGGTAACACATGCAAGTTCAGAGAATTATCCATATCAAAACACGATTGGTTGACACATCTAAGATCGTACTTTCTATCATAAATGTAAACACTAACTTCCTTCTCCTGATCCTCGAACTTTGCAAGGCACTCTCCCTAGAATGAGATTTATGACTTACATTTTTTCTTGTGGTATGCCTGGGTATGTCATTTGGACTGAAGAATCAAACACCTTGTGGCTAAATATCTGCTTTCATGCAGCACTGAGCTCCAATTCTCCACAATTCACTGTTACTCCACTACTTGGTCATCCTCAGTTTGCCATCGGATATAACTAGCTTCTGCTTAACATCCAAAAAAATATTGCCAGGACATGCTGCAGAATACAATTTACAAACACAAGCACTGCTGTACTTCAGCTAAAAGCCCTTGCACTTCTATGGTGGGGACTACACTAATCAAAAGGCCTCCTTACAAACAAAATGGTTGCTACTGCTCTGCTTTTCTTATTACTTTCCCCTTCTTCCCTTGCCTTTTCCTCTTCCCCTTCTTCCTTTTCCCCTTTCCTCTTCCCCTTCCCCTTTCCCTTGCCTTGCCTTGCCCTTTCCTTTTGCTTTCCCTTCCCTCTGACTAAAAGGGAGGACCGTCATGTGATTCACAAATACCCCCACCCCAAAACCCAAGAGTTTGAGAGCAATGTGATTCCTTAACTGTTCTTCAGTTAACCATCACAGTAGTCTATACTTTGGTATTTAAGTAAGTGGTTGGCTACATTAATACTTAAAGCTTGTTCAGACCTGTGCGGTAAGTACACATATTTGAGTTGCTCCATATTTAAAGTTACACGGTATTACTGATGTGGATGGGAGTTGCAGGTTAGAGTCCCTTAGTGCATTTTGACAGCTTAGTAATGTGAACTACTGAGAGGTTAAAAAATAAAAGAAGCTATGAAAGTGCTAGAGACTGTTTTTTTAACGTTTGTACAAATAGGCTGAAGTAACACTGGGCAGGTTGGTTGGGTTTTTTTAATTATTTGGCAAAGTGGAAAAAAGGAAATAGATGAACAAAAATTAAAAGAAACTGCCTTCTTCAGTTAATTTTTTATCACCGTGTAGCTTGTCCTGCATGGGTCCTCCTGGCAAATGCTTTCAGTAAGTCCTTAAGTTACTCCAGCACCAATGAATTCAGTTCACTTGAAGACAGCTATGCTCAGGTCCTACTCAGCCATATTGAAGCTTCACCTGGTGAACAAGGGATAGAGGAAGGTTTGTTATGAACTGTAGTTAAAACAAAATTTTGCAATTCAGCTTGTTTCAGCTAACAAAATTCATAATGAACAGAAAGAGATCCTCCTGCTTTGGCTGTGATTGCAAAGATGCCCACTGCTTTTCTGGGCTTCAACTTACATTGCAGTTAAATTGGGATTTTTCCCTGAGCTTTCTGAGCCAGAGCAGCATATATATACATATATACTGCATTTATACACAATTATGGAAGTCCTAATGAGTCCCTGGGGAGTCCCTGCTATTGACCATGACCCTGCTGTATTAAGTGCTCAGATTCAAATAGATGCCTCAGCTCCAAAAACAGCATTTCTTTCAATGTAAGAGCAGAGGTGATGAGTAGATAAAGGGGAACAGATCGAAAGGTGCAGCATACATGCTTTGGTACTTCAAGCATTTGAATTTGTGCCACAGGACAGAAGAAAACCAAGGTGTATCTTAACTGGAATATTCTGGATCCCTACCCACATGTAGAGGGCAGGGGCATTCAACTACGAGACCCAGAAAAATCAGGAAAGGAGCATGGAAGTCACAAGTCATGCTTAGTAGCTTTTTCTGGCACTATCTGAGGAAGATTGCAGTTGGTTATTCCCTTAAGCCATACGTGCTCACTCTCCAAGAGCTTTTCTAGTCAGACTGCAGAAAAAAAGATTGTAAGAAAAAAGAGACTTGAACAGTGCAGAACCTAAATGAATTTGCTGTAAATTCTGTCCTCTACCTTCACCACTTTCAATACATGTAATGGCTTCATTTCTCTGCCATGAGTGAGTTTTGATCTACCAGAGGATTTTTATGGACCAGACAGAGTGCACAATGAACTGGTTGTCACCTCCATAGATTAAACATTACATTTTGCTATTCACTGCTTTTAAGCTGGGATTCTGCCTGTCTTCAGAAGAGAAAGCAGGCAGGTACACCTGAGGTGACAGTATGCTTCTGTGGATATTAGTGTTTTATTTACCTGGGTTTACGGGAATATGGTAATATCTCATAGCCCTACAAACCCATGCATAGGCAACTGAAATATGTTCTCAAGTGAAATCCTATAGATACAAGGAAGAGATCTTGTACTTGATGAATCCAACAGCTGTCCTGTTTCTGTGTTAACTGTTAGATGAAGGGTCATCAGTGATTAACCTATAAGCCAGAATGTGGAGAATTAGGACAGTTTGTTGACACAAGTCAGGAGGACATTGAAAGGACAGAGATGCTGCCTTTGTTTCTCAACTCTAGATCCCAGGTGACAAGGTATCACGGATATCTTGGAGACACCAAGAAACCACCTCTTAAAGAAACTTGTGGAGGAATGTGTTTGCATGGGCACTAAATTATTTTAGTGTTAATGCAATATAAATGCTATGTAAATGAACATTGCAGCTGAAATCCTATTAATAGAGGTAGGAGAAGAAAAGAGCCATATCTGTGTAGGAAGAACTGCATTATCTCTATTAGCTAATTCCATCTTATTTTTAGTTGTGCAAAGCATTCCAGATAATATTTAATATTATTTATAATATTTTCTCTGTGTATTTGATGTTTTCTTTCCTAAGAGCCCTTCCTCTGAACACTGGCTGGCAACCATTAGCATCTGCTTATCAGTATTTTAGTTAAGTTTCTCTGAAGCCTGATGCCATGTAATGCTTTTTGAGCAGATAGACAGCTCTGGCTCACATGCCAGCAGAGAGTTAAGCTGAGGGGCAGGGAAGGGAGAGCTACAGAGGAGGTTGCTCAGCAGCCCCCTTCCACATCACATGGGCGCAAGGAAACAGTCAGACCACACTGGGCAGCACAATCAGTGGCTGACACAGGATTCCAACTGTCTGACCGCTGTCAGGCTCCTGTGATGGGAGAGGAGGGGTGTTATCCTTTCACTGTGTTAGGCACTGTCACAAAGCATCCATCACAGGGAGGTGAGTGTCACTCAAAATGTATTGCACACTCCCCACCTTTAATATTCTGCAGGTGCAGTCTTCAATTAGGCATGAGATTGATTTGCCCGACAACAGTAGCAAAGGGCAGAGAGGACCCCAGATTTTCTTCTGGCATCAGACCAAATTGTTTTTATCCCTGTAAGGAACTGGCATTAAAAACTAACCCCGAATGCTCTTGAATTTAGGGATGTGGGTGTTGAATTTTGAATTGAAATTCCAGCTTTCTTCACTTTAGGGCATTCAGATTCAGCACATTAGAGCAAAAGAGGCTTGAGCTGTCAGTTCTCATCCTTTGAATATTGCACTAAGCTGGTAGGGCACATTTGCAACACTCACTGAGATACATACTTTCCCTTCTTCTTTCAACTGTCAAAGTACAGAAAACTGCAACACATTTAGGAAAAAGACCTCATATTTGGCCAAATTGAATGTGTTAAGAAATATTAGGTCTGATTGTGGTTTTGAATTTCCAGATCACACAGGGACAATGAAAGAATGGGGGTCTGGTCTGCTTAGCCTGAACCCTCTCTTCACCTGCACGATGGCACGTGCTGCTGTGGCAGCTCCTGCCACTCTTAAATGAGCATAACGTGCACTCCCATCTATATATGCAGCAAGCTAATTCCCTGGGGCCAGAAACGGTGAAGAGTCCTGCCTTGCACCCATCATGAAGCAAGGGTTGCTGCAGGCACTATCTTGTAGTAGGGCTAAGATGCGTATTTCTTACCTGCATTGGTGTTGGCTACTACAGTCAGTTCCCTCACTGTAGATACAAGATATACCTGAATGAGCTCAAAAGTGCTTGCTCCTCTGCAGTTTCTGAGGCCTGTGTCAGTCAGAATAGAAGAAACTGAAATCTAGTGAAAATACTGTGGCATCTGAGGTAAGTGAACATATGTTACATGGATCTCTGGTAATGTGAAAGGATGCCATGATATTGTCTGAGTAAAACTGAAATGTCAAAATGAATGCAAGAGGACCAAATTATAATGATAATAACATGGTGAGCACCAAACTATGAAAGGTTTCCTCTCATGGCTATCCAGTAAGACTTTGCTGCTGTAGCAATTTGACTACTGAATGAGAAGATAATTTCAACAGGGGCTCGGGACAACAGCAGCGCATTAAAATGAAAGTGGCTTGTTCTGAAAGTATGTAAAGAATATGTAGGTGATATTGGAACTGCAATAAAATATTAGGATACCCTTCACCTCTGGTCAACTTATGTTCTAAACAAAATGCCCAGTAAAGTTACAATAAGGTTGTAAAGCAAGCATTGAAAAGTTACAAAATGCCTGAATTAAGCTTTCTGTGTATCTATCTACATTTCTGTCTGTACAGCCCTGGGCTGTCCCCTTGTTGTGTATAAATTGTGGCAGTTTGACTGAGGATCACATACTGTTTTTTCTGCAAGACTGTCTCATTCAGTGCCCTAGGTGGACAGCACTCAGTGATTGAGTGGCTTCTCAATATTTTTGTTTTACCCTCATATTTCAGTGCATGGCCCATGGACACATTTACTTTATGCTACTCAAACCCTTCCATGTGACAGAATCACGGATGTCCTCAGGGGATTTTTCTATGGTGTTACTCATTGTAAATTTTATTTGTGCAGTATTTTTGTGGTATGAGGAGTGATATTATCTGCATTTTATATGTAGAGAAAGGCAGACAGATTACAATTAAAATTAGCCTTTAATTTGGGCAACTAGTTTGAGGCACTGGAGAACATATATTTTGTAGAGTATTTAGTGCAATGACTAATCTAGCTTTAGGTAGGAATTTTCTGGCAGGAATATGGATAAGATTATTGTTAGTCTGTCTTAATCATAAGACCACTCTTTCTCTTACAGAAATCTTGTCTTCCTCAACACAAGCCTTTCAGCCTCTGTTACAGATGCATTGAGGGACCTTACATCAGAAACCTGAGTCATCCCAGAAAATGGTCCACCTCATGCAACTTTTATTCTGAGTGTTTGATTCCACCGTTTGAGCTAATGGTGAAACTGAGGGCATGATGGTAGGTTGACATCGTTCATGTGGTCCAGTCTTAGAAGTAAAATATGAACATTACACAAAACTCAACACTGACAAGTCCAACCTTTGGATGGTTTTGGAAGTTCACCTTAAATCTGGCTAATTTGCAGTATCGCTCACTGAAGGCAGAGCAGCGTGGGCTGCAGCAGCATAAGCAAAGTGGTGCAGAAGTCATGGTTGCAACAGAGATATCCCAGTCTCCCTGATGGGAACAGCTGGAGGGAAGCAGATGGCACCAGGTGTCCAGCATAAAGCCTTGACATGATCAGGAGGAAAACTAATGAACAGTTAATGTCACTCACCCATACTCCTACATCTTCCTACATCCTCTTGGTATTTCTTAGAATAACTGTAGATGCCTCATGGCAGCTGTCACATTAGCCCTTCACCAGACAAGGAGATGGGAAACTAGCTGTTATGGCTTTAACTGGTTGCAGGGTTACATTTCTTCTAGCAACTTTTAACCTCAAAGCAGAGAGCTGCTTTAGAACTTGTCAATATATGTTCCCCTTAAGATAAAGATAATTAAAGTTTATATCAGGTCAACAGATTTATTTAATCTTCTTCTTTCTGTGCCTTTACCGCCTCCAAACACTGGGTTCCTCATCACATACCTAAAGCCTTGGACTCCTCCCACAGGCTTTTCATCGCAGGTGCTCACTGCCCAAACCTGCGGTCCCCTGTGGACTCAATGTCTCTGCTTCCTTACCATGCGCTACCCCATAGCAGGGCTCTTTCACACTCAGAGCCTGGTTCCTTGCCCCAGTCTTTCCACCTCAGTTCGGTCTCCTTACGCGATATCTCAGAGTCACCCTCCTGCCGGTCCCCTTCCTGTCTCCATCCCAGAGCCTTGTTTAATCTCAATTCCCCTGTGCCAGCAGCCATATAGCTGCCAGTGTCCCCTCTCCCAGGCCTCTTATTTGCAATGCCTTTTGCTAAAACCCCTATTGCTCATCCAGCTTGATTTTCCTCTTCCTTATCCTCATCCATGCTCGTTTTAGTCCTCCATCTTGCCTCATGTCCATGCCATTCCCAGCTGGGCAGGAGAGACGGCCTCCCTGCTTGTAGCTCCTGCGCCCAGCGCTGCACAGCTGGGGCCAGCAGTTACAGGGACAGCCCTCCTCCGTCCTCCGGTCAAAGTCCAGCAAAGTTATGAGCAACTGCAAACAGGGGCTTATAATGCAAAGTGGCAGATGAGTTTAACTCAGCATCACTACTCACTCTGCCAGTGATGGTGGTGTCTGTAGCAGTCAACAGAGAGCAGAAGACAGCTGATGTGTGTCACTTGCATTACCTGTTCTTACACAATGAAACCATTTGCTAAAAATTTATTTTTATCTACTGAAGAGCTGGCTAAATTACACAGTTCCTTCTGCTTATCTCTATATCTCTGACGTGCAGCTCATATAAAGCTAGTCATCTGGTAAAGATAGAAACAATGGACAAGCTCCTGAAAAAATGTTCAAGTAAGATATAAAATACCCTTGTCCCCACCAAGTAATCCACAATTCTCCACCAACACAGCTAATAAAATTAAGACAATTAACAAACAGATATATCAAAATTCAAGGAGCCAACTGCCTACCTGGACCTGTCTAAATAAACACCAGTGTATTTATATGACAGCCTCATGAAATGTCTAATCTTCAAAGCATTCACACTGCAAGAGGACTGTTCTGTTTCTCATGAACAGATACTGCAATGATGTAGGATTTATGTATGGAAATTTTTTTGTTATCAATTTAAAATCAATCAAATGGCAAATCAAATTGGCAAATGGAATTAGCCAAGTGAGCTAAGACACTGTCGAGTGTTCAGCTAAATGGGACCATCATGTGTAAGTGAAAAAATGTGGAGCTTGCCTGCAAGTATTACATTCTTTGAACCTGTCCTTGCATCTTGTACGGAATGGTCTGTGCCTTTCAAAAAACAAGAAACCTGGGGAGGAAACCATGGGGGAGCAAATATATAAAGAAAATTAACTAGCTGGGTATGACAGTTTGTAATCTAATAACTGTTATTATTTGGAGACATTCAAATTATGATTCTTGCACTATTAAGAAAGCTTGGAAAATTTTAAAGTACAAAGCTGCAACATTAAAACGTAACAGGATTGGAGCATCAAGACAATGATCCATCTAGTGCTGTCCCCACATGTCATCCCAGGCATAATTCTTCAGAGGAATGTACTCAAATCACTGTAATTGACAATTGTGGAGTCATCAGGGAATTTTTTTTCCAAAATCTCCTCACAGCAGATGATTTATAGATGTTCTCCTTCTGTAACTGCTTATCCTTCTTAATATCCTGATAAGCTCTCAGATGCAATGATAACCAGTGGGAATGTAAATATGATACATTAAAAATAAACAAGAATCAAAAACTTAAAATTTCCTTTTATCAGTTAGAACAAGTTGATTTTGATTTTCAAGGAATAGTTTAACTATTCTTAGCTCTTTGTGGTTCATTCCATTCATAAAGCCAAAGAAAATAACATCCAAATAAAACTGGGGGTGAAAACTTTAGGCTGGAAATGTTCATTATGATATGTTCTGATTTTTTACACAGTGCAAATCAGATAATCTGAACCAATAGTCCCTATGAAGGAGCTGTTTTGGAGTAGGACTGTCAATACTGAGAGATTAATTTGATTCAAAGACTAAAGGTTATTATGCCCTCCCCATAATCAGGTCTTCCAGTGGTTAATTACTTCCACTATTAAATATTGGCACATTGCTTCCATTTGAATGCTTTTAGTTTAAATTTCCAGGCATTCGATATTGGCTTTGCCTTTTTTTCCAGGTTAAAGTTTTCACAAACATTTTGATGAAGTGAATTTACTTTTGATTATTTAATGCAAAACAATTTTGGATACCTTCAATAATTCTTTCTTATTCTGACAGCTCTTCTAATGTTCAATAATACAAAACATCATTCTACTGAAGGCACAGCAGACATTAGGCAAATTCCTTTAAAAAAGAAACCCGGGATTCTAGGACAGCCGATGATGCACTGGGATAGAAACCATCTGCCTGTAGCAATGCCACAGGACATGTACACAAGAATCTGTTCCTCAGTGGACACCAGGGTGCAAAATACTGAGAATAAAAAGAAATGCGAATGCAATTGACAACATCCAGGACAAAACAGCCTGAAGAACCTAAGTATGAGATCTGCCATGAATCTTCAGTACTACTGCAGGGCAATCCCCAAAGGGACAGATGGTAGGAAATCCTGCAGTCATATCTGGTTAACATGAATCCATTTATGAAATCAGTATTACATATCCTTTTAAACTGGTTATCACCTTTTCAGTGGTTATCATCTTTTAGAGGCCATGCTCAGATAAATTGAGAAATCAGACCTGTACTACCTTTATCGGATTCTTTCCCAGGCAAAGAAACTGTTGAAAATGTCCATTTAATCCCACTCCACACACACCATAATTTATTGTTTTCATTACTGGAAGAAGTAAATGAGAGAGAGGAAGATGGCATTTTTAGAATACGTGTTTTAAAAATTATTCTAAATTACTTTTAAAGGGTGTTTTTGTCATTAGAGATTTTAGTTTCAATTTTGCATGATTTAAGAGGGTAAAACCCAAATGTTCTTAAAGGCAGAATATTTAATTGTGTATCTACAATAGCTGGATGAATCACAGATACTTCCAACTCACGAAATTTAAGGAAGAATCCCTTTTGGCCAGGCTCCTGGTCCTCCTCTGATCTCCACTTTTTTGGGGGTGTGGTGAGTCTTACTCTCCTAGAAACTACAGATCAGGAATTGTAACGTCACATACAATATCACTTTGCCTTTTTGAATAGATGGTGAGATTTTTGCTCAATTCAGCAGGAGAATGGCTTTCCAGACAATTATGCGAGCTAGGTGGGAGTCACAGGTCTGCAGCATGGGAGTACAGGGACATGAATGAAGCTGAGACTCTGCACCCCTCTCAATAAATCTTACATCAGGCTAAGTTTTCTGGGAATGAGGGCTCACTTGTGCAGTACAGAAAAGACAAGATTTATCTGTTTTTGATACCTGTATTGCTACGGTATGAGAGTTTTCCTCTGCCTGGTGAGTCATAGTCATGTATGCAGAAAACTGAATCAACACTATGATCTTACTCACTAGTCACAGGTACTGCATGGATGTCATGGTTTATGTCATGTTTACAGTGGAGAGTATTAAAAAAAATGAAACCCAATTAAAATATGATTCACATACCAAAATTTGATTAAAATAACACTGATCCCAGGACCTGTGGTTCCCTCGCAGAAGGGTGATCCAGTTTATTACATCAGTTATTTTGTTCAGTCCTTGGTCTGCAAAAGGTTTCTGATGTCATAGCACTGAGAGTGGCAATACCCCGGGATTTCCAACATGTACATCCTGGTGCTGCGGGTACTCCTTCAGGAGGGGGCAACCAGGGTTTTGTCCTTGCTCAAACACCATTTCTTTGTATTGAGCAGGCTTAATATGATAGTATTCTGAAAGAGCCCTGGAAGCAGAAACCAGAGCTTGATCCTTGCTCTCTGACTTCACGTGAAAGTCCTGATCCTCATGCGAGTCGCACCTCCGTAATGTGAGGGGAACAGCTTCAACGGGAGGGACAAAACAGCCATGCCTATGGTGACAACCTGGACACCAGTTTCCGGGGAAGGTGGAAGCAGACTCCCCTGGCCCCACGCTCTGTGGATGAGTGCCATAGCTGAGCCCACAGCTGTGCCCTCCCTGCCTGGACCAGCACCCTGGGGGCTGCTGGCTCCCCCATGCACCCAGAGCCCCACCTGGGGAGGGAGAAGGGAAGGGTCTGCGGGCTCTGAGGGAGTTTTTGTCACCATCTTGGTAAGAATTGAGGAACTTTATTCATTAAAAAATTAGGTGTCTACAGATTTCAGGCATTGACAGAGTTAGGCAGCAGCGGAGCAGAGTTTTCGGGGATCTATATTTGGACTGGAGTCCGGAAACGTGGTTTGGTAGGATGTCAGTGTGACAAATGTGACAGGCTTATATGAATCTTCATCTTCTCTTCAGAAAGATAGTTAACAGGGCTTGGAATTATGGAGGGCGCAGATGCAAGATCCATTTCATGCAGTGACTTCAGTCGTCTGACTCTCACCTTGCACTGGGAGGAGAATCCAGGTGCTCTGTGCTTCACCAAATTTTTCTTCTGATGCCATCCTTTCCTTGACACTGCCAGCAAAGCTCTTCCCCCTTCGTATTCCCTTCCCTGAGCCAACAGGCATTTTAAATATACAAGTACAGCAGAAACTTTCATTTAGATTCCTGACGACTGGCACCACAGTTATTATATCCCCAGACTGACAGTTCCTGCTGATTGGTGCCACTCAATTCAGAAAGCAATATCGCTTTGATATATCAACCTGGCAACTGCCTGCAGGAAGCTATTCTAGTCCTTCTCTCTGAATTTCACTCTAAGAAATATACTCCTTTCAACAGGATTTTTCAGGGAAAGAAAGGCAGAACATTTAAGAGAGGGGATGGGAAGCTCAGTATGCCCCCCATAGCCTTAAACAAGAACACCTTTTTTCTTATTGAGGAGGTAGTAACTCTGCAGGAGACAAAGACCCTAGGAAGAGCCTTTACTCCAGGATTTTACACACTTGAAAAATCCAGGTCTTACTCATAGAAAAAGGAAAGGGTTTTTAAAAATTTACCACTGACCTATACGTCCTTTATGAAGAATTTGACATGTTGGTGTTTTAAGAATATGTTGTTTGATGTTTCAGTTCAGGCTTTGTTGTGGAGCTCAAGGGTCAAATAGTCAAGATGTTATGGAGCAAAAACAGTTGGGAGACTTGTGCTCAGCAGCACTTCAGCTGGGAAGATTAGGAGAGAGTTCCCTGGGACGCTGACAGCACTCAGCCACTGCCAAGTTAGGGGACAGTCCACTAGCCCAATGTGGGAATTGATGAAAAGTAAAGACAAAAGCCTAATTTTTAAGAGTTTATCTCAAAGGTGGAAACTAACACAATTAGAATATAAGAAAGCAGGTAAATGACTTTTATTTAAACTGTGTAGAAGGAAGGAAATCTGAAATCAAGGAGCTGTAGAACCAGAGTACAATTAGATCAAAGTCACTACATATTCCCATATACATTCCCACTGATGACCTAGTACGAGGCTAATCATGTTCTCTTGCTTCTAACTGCCGAAGTGCTTTCTATTTTTTCTGAAAGACAATATCAAACAACCTTAGTCATGACCAGCTCTTCCCAGTCTTATTTCAAACAAACAGTAGTGTCGGGACAGAATTTTTCCCTCTGTCTCATGGCACAAGCAAAATCTGAACTTGAGTTCCCTATGCAAGCAGCTGGGGCTGGCCTGCCAGGGTATTCTGACATGCACAGAAGATAGTCTTGGGGATCCATCCCTTAGCTCTCTTGCAGGTCCTCTGCTTACTTCTTTTAATGCTTAAAAAAGTTTCGCTTCAGTTCCTGGGGAAGAATTGCCTGGCTACTGCTTATTTCTAAGTCTTTCCTGTTCCTAAGTAACTGCTTTTCATAGAGGTAGGTAACTCTTACAATAGCAATGCAAGCCAGAGCCTGCGGTTCAACCTGAAAGCTTTGGGAGCAGACATGGGTGTATGCTGTGAAGTGTTTTGCTAGAATTGCCAATAGCAAGAGCCCAAGGACTTTCCAGAAATGCAGGTGGCTGCTTATGATTTCTTCATCTTCTCTGAATGTGATTGCATCCCGTTTAGCTATTGTGTGTATCATCCTTCCATTTAGAGTTATTTTCTTAAGTGTATCTGGAGGGCAGTGGAAGGCTTTTAGTGAAGCTGTATTGCATGCTTCAGTAGTGCTGTATGAGAATATTCATTCAACGGTTTATTTAAGAAGGAAGCAGATGTTTTTGACATGTCAGAAATGTAAGAACACTTTATCTTAGTGAACTGCTTCTATCAGTTCCTACAGATATTATTCACCTGTGCACATCTCCAAAGAAAGAAAGAGTATTTACAAGCAGCAGAGAACTCCTGAATTCTCCAACATGCTGCTGCAGACGGAGGTCATAGCATCTCTGTGCACTTTGCTATTAATACAATTGTAGGTGGAGCAGGTGGCAACACCTATTATATCAAATCCTATTAATTGAACACCTGGTTAAAAATACCCATTTTTTTTAGATTGCTGTATAGCTACTAGCTACAGTGATTTAAAGGCCAGTTATTCATCACATTTTCCCAAAGATTTGTACTGATTTCCTTGTAACAACAAAACCACAGTTGCTTTATCGTCTTACCCTTCCTCTTCCTGCTATGACCTCTTGGTCTCCTTGTTAGGGTGTAATATTTTACACTTTACCTGTCTGTTTGCATAGAGCCAGTAAAGTAATTAGATCTCCTGCTTCAGCACACCTATGAAGGAGATGCCATGATGTAAAGGAGGCTTTTTTATGCTTCTTTCAAAGCTACTGTTACCTGCATGAAGCTGTATTTCTGAATGACTTTATCACCAAGAAGTTAGTACATGAAGTAAGTGACAGCTCTCTGTGTCTGCACACCCTCACATCCTCATTTACATGCATGAAAGTGAGTGAGAAAAAGAAAAAAAAAATGCTGTATTGCCATGGACTGTTAAGGTAGCTGCATATAATACTAAAAATCTAGACTTTTGGTGTTTGAGATGGAGCTGGAAGAACATGCAAAATGTTTCTGTCCAATTGGCAGGTAAGTTGATTAATGGACTACCATCTAAGTGGAGCACTGGATAATCAATGGGTTGTGGCCAGGCCACTGGCAACACAGTGCAGTCACCACGTTTGCTAGGCTGTGCACATACACCGCATCTGAGAGGAGCAGTACTGGTTGCCTTTCCTTGTACTCACCCTAACCACACTATGATGAGACACCTTGGCCAGCACAATGAAATGCATCTCAATCCCCACACCATTAAAAGAAGCCGTTAAAAGGAATATTGCAATGACCCTACTGCCTCCTTTCTGAGCATTCAGTCAAGTAAAATTTGTATTTAAAATCGTGCTCATTCAGAAGTGTATAAACCTCCCCCCCCATAGGACAATATTTTGGACGGTATCAAGAATGATTTAAAGAGTACTTTGTGGGAGGGCAAGAAAATTTGGGACTATTCTTGCAGCTGGATTATCTTTCTTACGTAGACAACAAAAAATGCACCCAAGGAAAACAAAAGGATGACAAGGGAAAATGTTTCTGGAAAATGTTTCTATTTCTGGTGCTGACTCCCTTTTACACCCTCGTTGTTACAGAAATGCAGCACCTGGTCAGACGGGCTGCTTATATAGCTAGCAAGTCCTTCCCAGTGTCTGGCTGTTGAAGGCATTGATTTATCTCAACATGTCAGTCATGGCTCACAACAAAATGGCGAGATTTGCAAACTACAGGCTTTTTTAAGACATAAAATGGAGAGGAATATTTTTTACAAAGTGGAAAAATGTTGAAGATGGAAATGACCCCTTGGCAGTGACAGTAGGATCTGTGTGTTTCTCTCCTAAGCGTTCCTGGAGATTGCATAGAAGCGGGCTGAGGTGGTGAGGCTGTTAGTCTATTTCCCTCCAGCTGGTTATCATTGAGATGTCTCCCAAACGTGAGTAAGCCTCATGGAGGACACAAGGATGATGAGAAAGCCATGAAGGTTTAACTTGCTTCCAATATCCCATGCACCCTTGCATTTGCCATTAACGACCTTTCCACTTGAAAGGGCTGACAGCTTTGTTTGTTTGATAAATTTAACCAATAAAAACATATATGGATAAAGAGAGTCCTTTTCTTCATTCCCCCCCCCCCCAGCCTATTCAGTGAAATAGTCTCAACATATTGAGCTAAACACGGAACATGTTTTGCAGTTTTCTTTAGGAGGAAAGGAAAAGGCTATGACATCCCAGGGAATTCTCAGAAAATGTGAAACACTTCACAAGGTGAATCAACAATATCTCATTTATAGTGTGTGCAATATCAGCCACGTCTGAGTGTGTAAGATGCCATTGTAGATGTCAGTGAAAGAGGAGAACAATGAATGGAAAAGGAAAGGAAAGGAAAGGAAAGGAAAGGAAAGGAAAGGAAAGGAAAGGAAAGGAAAGGAAAGGGAAGGGAAGGGAAGGGAAGGGAAGGGAAGGGAAGGGAAGGGAAGGGAAGGGAAGGGAAGGGAAGGGAAGGGAAGGGAAGGAAGGGAAGGGAAGGGAAGGGAAGGGAAGGGGAAGTGAAGGGAAGGGAAGGGGAAGGGGAAGGGAAGGGAAGGGAAGGGAAGGGAAGGGAAGGGGAAGGAAGGGAAGGGAAGGGGAAGGGGAAGGGAAGGGAAGGGAAGGGAAGAGAAGAGAAGAGAAGAGAAGAGAAAGAAAAGAAAAGAAAAAGAAAAGAAAAGAAAAGAAAAGAAAAGAAAAGAAAAGAAAAGAAAAGAAAAGAAAAAGAAAAGAAAAGAAAAGAAAAGAAAAAGAAAAGAAAAGAAAAAGAAAAAGAAAAAGAAAAAGAAAAAGAAAAAGAAAAAGAGAAAGAGAAGAGAAGAGAAGAAGGGGAAAAAAAAAGCTGCAGAACTAAATCCAAGCCTTTTGTAAGTGGGCATTACTCCATTGATTTCACATAAATGATAGTATTCTGCTGAGAAGGACAAAATGGATGTAAGGTTTTGACAGACTGCTTTCATGCAACTTGAGATTCAGTCACTTCACTTGTGAAATGTCTTCTACACTAACTCAGAGGAACTGGTACCGTAAGACCCACTGCATAAATACTCCACTTATGTTTCTCCCACTGCAACAAAGAGAGGTGAGAGTGTTATTAACAATGAGTCAGACCACTGAATTGTCTGTAAGTGCTCTCAGGACAGCATAACATATTTATAAATTCTCAACATTTTCTGGCTAATGGTCTTATAGCAAGAGTACCTTCACAGATTCCACTCACAGCTATTTGCAAACTTCATTGTTAATGGGAAATATTATTTTGGTTTTGTCAGTTGCATTTGTAGAAAGGCTGCACTGTTGACAAGGTTTTCTGAGCTCACTGTTGTTTTCCTAGAGCTACTCTGTACATTTTCAAATGAAGTATTTCTTCATAATAAGAGATGTCAAACTTCATTTTGCAGTGAATCAAAGAGATTCTGCATTGAAGTGCCTGGGGAGAACTTCAGAAACTGAAGCATGCCTAGAATTAAAACTTGAGGTTAGGCAGTTTGTCCTAAAACTCAGATTAAACATCAAAGGTTCCCAGCAGATGATAAAGGATACCCTCTGTAGAAGACAGTCCAGGATAGTTAATAACATTTGATTACTTTCTTGTTTTGCTACATTTCAGTGTTCTGGCTTGATAAAGTTCCCCTGACACACTGCTCACATGCGTATATTTACTTGAGAATATGTACTTCTGGAACCCATCAGAGGCACTAGCTGAGCCTGAGATCTGGTCTTATTTCCTATGCTCAGCAGGCTCAAGGCCTGATTTATAATTGCTTGGAAGCTTCCAAAAAATCCAGATTCTAGAGGCAATGATGTTAGTGCTTCAGAAGGTGGCAGTCTGCCTCCGAATTGCAAGTGAAAACATGCTCCAAAGTTGAGGGAACCAGAGAGGTGGTGAACAGTACATAAATCTCAATACTGCAAAGTACTGAACACTCCAGTACTGCTCCAGTAAAGCACTTCAACGAGTGACCAGTCCCTTCCCAAAAATGGACCCATGCAAATGTGCTGGGCCGGATTGAGTCAAAGTCTTTGGTACTTTGGAAAGCCAGGCTCATGCCTCTTTCTGTGACACATAGCTGGATTGTTTTCATCAATTCTAGTAATAGTCTGCATAACTGAGTTTTTCTACAGTGGAGTCAGTTTATCTGTTTATCTGTTTCCAACAGCACACTGGTGGGTAGAAAAAGGAAGAAAACAAGTAAAGCATCCAGGATGCTATGAAGCATCGACCTATATGTGCAAAAAAATCAAGTTTATGCAATGGCTTAGTTTTTGATTACTCAGAGTAAAAATTAAGGTTTTCAGAAAATGACCTACATTTGCCTTATGAAGATTGTCCTCCATCAGATGCTTCAAAATATGTACTGATAAATAAAGGCATTCAAAATCAACATTCACTTTGAACAATATAACTGCCCTAAGTATAGCACAATCTCGAATTATGTCTCTGTGTGTATAGTTGTGTGTACATAGATATTATGTACATATATGCTGGTTTCATGTTCATGAAAGAACTTTTGTCAGACACTATATAGATGATTCTGAGTGGATATTCAACACCAATTCCTCTGTTGAAATTATGCAAAGATACTCACATTTAGAGAAAAAAATCTGTAAGTATATTCCAAAATTTTTACCATAGCTGTAAAAATTGTGATGTCCCAGGAAAAGGAGATCTGTTTGATTTTTCAGTCTGTTAGAGATGAAGGCTAAATGTCTTTAATGATTTGCTATTCTATAGACATGAATAAGAAGGAGGCTTCTATCCAGTTTGCTTTATGGTATAACACTCAAAACATGTTTAGAATATAATTTCTGTGATCATGATTACCCGTCATAGTTTCAAAGCTTCTTCCCTTCCCTTCCCTTCCCTTCCCTTCCCTTCCCTTCCCTTCCCTTCCCTTCCCTTCCCTTCCCTTCCCTTCCTTCCCTTCCCTTCCCTTCCCTTCCTTCCCTTCCCTTCCCTTCCCTTCCCTTCCCTTCCCTTCCCTTCCCTTTCTTTCAAAAAATTACTACTAAAAGTGCATTGTATTGAAATATTTCATCTTTGCCTTTTCTGTCTCTCTTCTGCACTAGAATCCATCAGTCTTAGGGTACTCATCTCACAAAATAGCAAATAGGAAAAACTAATAAGTTGCACCCAAGACAGGGTGAGCTCCCTATCTCCATTCTTTTTACAGCAAGAGACCTCCTTTTTCCATATTTATAAAAAAAATGTATTTGTAGCAAAGATTTTCCTCACTTCAGCTTTTCTTCCGTGTTGCATCTCAGGCAAGCCAGCATTCACTGTATTTCTGTGCAAAGCATATGTTGCTCCTTGAGATCCTTTAGAATAATACAGATTTTGCAATTATTCTGATTGTTTCAGTGCTGTTACATGGTTTTGTACAACTTTTACTTTTTTTTTAATATTAGAAATATTAGAATAATACAAGAAAAAATATTGTTTATGCAGAGAAAACATCCATAAAGAAATAAGTTTTCTTTGGACAGTTTGAGCTTTCTTTGCCCAGATGATAGCCAATTGCACGCTGGGCTGCATCAAAAGAAGCGTGATCAACAGGTCAAGGAAGTTGATTCTCCCCTCTACTCCTCTCTCGTGAGACCCCACCTGGAGTACTGTGTTCAGTTCTGGGGGCCCCAGCGTAAGAAAGACATGGACCTGCTCGAGCGAGTCCAGAGGAGGGCCATGAAGATGATCAGGGGGCTGGAGCACCTCTCCTATGAAGACAGGCTGAGAGAGTTGGGGTTGTTCAGCCTGGAGAAGAGAAGGCTCCAGGGAAAACCTTAGAGCAGCCTTCCAGTACTTAAAGGGGGCCTACAGGAAAGATGAGGAGGGACTTTTTATCAGGGAGTGTAGTGATAGAACGAGGGGTAACAGTTTTAAACTGAAAGAGGGTAGATTTAGATAGGATATGAGGAAGAAATTCTTCACTATGAGGGTGGTGAGACACTGGAATATATTGCCCAGAGAAACTCTGGATGCCCTGTCCCTGGAAGTGTTCAAGGCCAGGCTGGATGGGGCTTTGAGCAATCTGATCCAGTGGAAGGTGTCCCTGCCCATGGCAGGGGGGCTGGAACAGATGATCTTTAAGGTCCCTTCCAACCCAAACCATTCTATGATTCTAATATTACTACATGAAAGTGTCATTGCACAAACAGAACAGTTTCATATAAACATTAATCTTGTAGTGCAATAAAAATGATTAAACGCCATAGTCAAATGGAATTATCAACACCTGACCACATCTGTGAAATATTTCAAATACAGAGGAGGTCTGTAATGTGTTTGTTTTGTTAAACTTCGAGCATAGAATAAAAACATTCACTTCTGCATTTTCCTGATTGCATTTTTTATTTCTTTACAAAGGGAGCATCAGTGCATGTGAACAAAACAGTTCCACTCAGTAGGGCACATAGCTCAGAGCATTCTGTCCCATTTTCAGTGACCTGGAAAGCACAAAGGCTGTTTGCTGAAAAAAGGGGAAAAAAAAAGAAGAAAAAAGAGAAAAAGAAAAAAAAGAGAGAGAAAAAAGACTTACCAGGATAGCTGTAGACAAATAGTACCTTCATTATCAACATAAATTTGAAACCTATCAGTTTCCTTGGAGAAAGTGATTATCAGGGAAATGTAAGCATGGTGCTCTATCTCACCATGGTTTCATTTGGGAAATGCTGAGAAACAACAGTGATAATGAATTTGAAAAGCAACATCTCTGTTACTGTCATAACAAAATAGTAATAAATGAAAGACAAAAAAGCCAGACACTGAAGAGAATGATGGGACAATGCCTCTCATAGGAGAACTCTTATCATGTAGGACACCACTGACTAAAGCGCTATTTTATTTCATGGTCTTTCTTTGTGGAGTATTGCACAACACAATGAGACATTATTCTGGTTATACAAAATCAGTTGGAATAAATTCCAGAATTATCACCCAACGATTACAATTCCACACAGCCACATTGAAATAATAAAGACAATACGGCTTCTTTCCACTGCTGTATACATGACCTTTTCCATAGTCACCCTGTAGCTAAAGGATACATGTCACCACTTCCTCTTCTCTCCTGTAAAATGACCGTGTCACTCACCTGACAAGCATTTCAGAGCAAGACACAGGCACACAAGGGGATCAGTGCAGTGGGTATTCATGGAATGAATGGGAAGGGAATTTTGGCAGCAATAATGTTGGGCAAGGTAGAGATAATACTCCAGATGATGAGGAAGATCACTGAGCAGGCACTGGATGGACATGATAAAAGCTGTGTTAACAGCGGTAGTGATTCACATGGAGTTTCCACATGCCACAGAAGGTGGCAGGCAAAGTTTAATGGAGATCTCACATTGGGTATGGGACCAGCGCATGAGTGGGACTGCAGGACATGAAAAAGTGATTAGTCAAATAGAAGAGGAAAAGCTATCTCTTCAGTAAAAGGTCCCTCTGACTTAGGGCCATGATGATTATTTGTTACTTTCTGTTTTTAATGAGACATCTTGTTGGTGGCCAACGGATAATTCTCAAGCACTGACAGCACAAGCTCGACTCAGGACATTCTGTAGTGGAACAAGTGCAAATGAAGAGGTAAATTTCCAAAAGGGTGAGACTCCTATTTGTGGATGTACTTTGTCTGCAAAATTTGCATCTGTAGTTCAATTATGCATAGAAATTTGAATAGTCCTACTTCTACCTACCAGATGGCTAAAAGGTTGAATCATTTACCTGGAGAGAGATATGCAAACTGAGCACACATTTCAAAACATAAAGCACATTTTTTCTTGCAAACTAGGAAAGATGGCCTTGATCTGGCTAAAAATATCCATCGGTGACTACCACCTTCACTGTAAGTTATTCTTAATATGCTCAATCCAAATATCTGTAGAAATCCACAACCTTTTCTTCTCATATTATAGTCAATCTTTAGGTATTATGGTGCAGAAAAAAATATCTGGTTGACACTGGCGTCCTGCATCTTCCATCTTTGTTCTAGTCTTACAAATAGCTGAGAGCTGATCACTCTTGCTAAAATTACTGGCATTAGAAGTAGGTAAAAACACAACAGTAAGATCGAAGCATTGGAATAAATCAGTATGATACAATGGAGCTTACAAGGACTATGGTATTTTGTTATGTGTAAACCTGCAATTAACCATGTTAGTTTTTAAAATTGATGAGATGTATAACAGCATGATGGATGTCTTCTTTATAATTCCTCCCATGAAGACTATTCAGAAATAAGATGAACTTTATATTTAAAGTTATTAGCAACTATTCCTGCTTTTTAACTGGAGAAAAAGTGGCAGATCTATAAAAAGAACATTCCAAAATAAAATTAGCTTTAAATATGAAAAACCTCAGAATTATACTACCAAAAAATAAATGGCTATCACTGATATGAGAGACTGTCTCCTTCAGAGGAGTCCTATAAAAATCTAAGACACAGTTGCATCAACTAGCTCCTCAATAAAGTGAAAAGCATTGTGATGTGGGTTTAAAATTATGTGAAAATCAGATATATTGTAGGAAAATGGTGCTGGAAAGGTGACATCTAATATGTAAAAAGGCTATCCAAAATAACACCAATCAGTACTGCGGAATATTTTACTGATATACTGTGATGTGCTTGTGGGGAAAAAAAAGGAAGAGGCAAAATAAAACTTACTTTAAGGTGGCAATTTGTTGAATGAAGAAGAGGGGTCAGAGAAGAAGTATAATCTTTGATTAGCATATTATGTAAAAATTTATATTTTTATTTAAACTATGAAGAAGAATTTTTCTAAGTGTCCAGTGTGTACGAAAATCATGTCATGATAGTAACCAAGCTGAAGCCAGATACTTAAACCTCAATGCTAATACCCATATTTGTAATTTAAAAATACAATAACAAATTATTATTATATTGTCACACGTATTTGCAGTCTTAAATAACACACATAAGACTGCAAAAGTGAAATGTATCATAGTTAAATATAAGATGAACGTATATGGCAAATTCTGTCAATAGAATATGTATTTATCAACAAATTTCCTAAGATTTCTGACTGGTTTTACACTTGCTACAATCCAGATTTTGTTGTCTGTGTCATGAAATTCCAAATGAGTTGTAACGGATAGTGGCCCACGCTCCACTCAGCTCTGCAAAACTACTGGATGTGAGGTTTTTTGCACATTAAGATCGATCAAATGAGTTAGCAGAAACAGAATACACAGGAAAGCAGTAATTAAAAAATAGTGTTAGAAAAGCAACATACGGACAGATTCAAAAGATCAAGATATTAAAACTTTCCATTGCCAACGTCCATCAGACTCTCCAGATTATGAAATCTTCTCCAGTTTAAGTCACTTCAGAAAAACCCATTCTAAGAACAAAAATTGTCTTCTGGAAAATAATGATTCTGTCTGGAGATGTTTCATCGTGTAGGGGTAGAATCTTATACCTGAAAGACCTTCAGCTTTCCTCTCTAGTTCTCTCATTTTCTTCTGCTCCACTCACTTTTCCTATACCTGTTATATATCTTCTACATTCTTTTCCTTTTTTTTTCTTCACATTCACTCATTTATTAAGCTTCTCCTTCTGTTTCTTCATCCTTCATACATCACTGTTTATCATCTTCCTTTGCTCTTTCTTTTCTCTTCCACAATTTCCTTTTTCTTTTTTTTTTTCCACTTTTTAACTAATTTTTTGTAACTTTTTTGCCACTAAGTGTCTGCTTCTGGAGGGAATAATAATGCCCCCAAGTCTTAACAGTTTGATACTATTAAGTCTTCTGCAGTAGTTTTGCAGAAATGTCAAGGTCCTTTGGAAAATGCACTGACTAAAGAGTAGATAGGCTCCAGTCCTGTGCTCAGATCTGTTACTATTCAGCTTTGTGATTTTGGGTAGATTTTTGAGCTTTGTTGTCTTGCTACTTTTAATTTGCCTTCATATGGGCACAGGTAATGGAAGGTAAGTCCTTCAGTTTTAATTTGTTTTGTTTTTTTTTAAACAGTTTGGCTGACCAGGTATAGACAAGAAATATGATGCTCACTGGTGAAGTGTGTTGTAGCTGGCCACTGCTGTCTCACATTCACCAACGGCTGGTTGGTTGGTTGGTTTGTTGTTGGACTGAACAGTGGCAGCTGAAACCTCTTGACCTGCTACTCTTGGAGAAAGTGCTGGCTCTTGTTTTGGTTACCTGCACCTACTTTTTAGCTATCCGTACTGAGAATCACATAGGGTACTCTCCAGGGCTAGTGGGCACCTTGCTGATGCCACAGGGTTGTTACAGAAAGTTGCATGCAGTAGTATCAGGGCCCCGAAATGAGCTTTGAGGGCAGCCTTTCCCTACGTGCTTACAAGGACTGGGGGTGCTGTCAGAGAGATCCCTCATGCAAGCTGTCCAGACTGTGTTGGCAGACGGAGAGACACACCGGGGGCAGTTATAAAGATGAATGTCCTTTGGAGTATGTTTCCCTGGCATGCCAACCGGACAGCTCTCAACATAGCCCGGAGTTGCCTCATGAGCAAGGCAGAATGAATAGTGAAGCAGTTTGGCTTCAAGGATCCTGCCAAGGATGATCTAGGAAACCGTGGAATACCGTGAAGTTTGCTGTGAATGAGTAAATAGGTCCTTAAAGTGTAAGTTTGTTAACACTGTGTGAAGAGTCAGGAAAGGCAGTGCTGTGCGTAAATACCTGAAGTCAGCTAAACATCTCATGGCACTTCAGTAAGGTCATTACTGTGCAAGTTGATCTGAACTATATTTTATAGTCACTGCAATAGGTGTGTGAACTTTTAACTTGAGAAGTATGTTGGTATTTGTTATGAAAAGGGCACCACAAATATATATTGTCTCTGTGTCCTTTTCTTTTTCTAGACTTTCCTCTCCTTAGTTTTCTTCTTTTGTCCTCTTTTTTCAATTTTCTTGTATCCTTTCTTCAGTTTTTCTCATATTCCTTTTTCTCCATCTGTTCTTTGCAAGATGTTGAAGAAAATCTTAATATGTACTAATGAGTATTCCTAAGTGCATTTAAAATTTACATGAGGGGCAGAAAGAGAAAGAGTGAGCTGAGGAGAAGAAAGAGCATAGCTCAGTGTTGCTTCCAGGTTTAGCTCATTTCCATAGTCAGCTGTGGTAAGTCCTGTGGCATTTGTTATGGCAGGAAGGAAAGAAGGGAGAAATGCAGACAGAGTTTATTTTGATTTTTTTCATAAAGTAATGTTGAAATTCCACAGAACCTCTTTCAGGCTCCCAGCAGAGCTGCTTAGTCACTGTGATATTTTCCAAAACACAGTCATTACCTGTACCAGAAGATTAATTTCCAAATTTAGAAAAAAATACAGCAGCACATTTTTTCCATGAATGAAGCTGAAACCAGAGCAATAGCAGTCATGTTCATTACACGCAGCTCTGCTGTTTTGACTCCCCCAAAATTCAAAACATAATGTAAGAGCCTCAATCCCTTGTACCAGGGGATGAGGCCCCATGAGGATGAGCTCTGCTGCAGCTGGTGTTGGAAGATGAAGAAGCTGAGGAGAGCAAGAGAAGCCTGGTGTACAGCAGCATGTTGCAGTGCTTGTGCATGTCATGGGGCTTACAGATTTTGTACCAGCCAAGTATGGATTTGTTGGGCACAACAGGAGGAGCCGCCCTTGGAGCCCATGCTGGAGGAGGCAGGGGGCACCGCAGGCCTCATACAGAAAGGCTCCTCCAAGGGCCAGTGGCACTGGGAGAGGGAGGGTCGCTGCTCTGTTATTGTGGAAGGGAAACAGCAACATCAATGCCATGAAAACTGCTGCTACCCTCAATTGCACTTCAGTCCTTATCTCTTAAATGAAGATAACACCTCTCTGGAGGGTTCTGAGGAGAAAGCCATTAGTGATTAAGAGCTGCTCAGACACTATAATAGTGGAGGCCATATAAATAAATATAGCCCCAGCTCCTAATGAGAGGGAGACACTGTCTTCGTGTGAATGAAGGAGGATGCCAAACTTCAGCCCTTCCTCACCATTGTTGTTTCCCTCCTGCATGAGGATTCCCCTTAAAAGTCCTTGCATTCTTCTTTTTCCTCTCGTGGTGTAACAGCATCTTCTACTCCCCTGAACACCAAGATGCCAGCTACTTCCCAGTGAAGGGGCAGAAGGAAAAGGCCCTTTTCTAAAAGCTCAAATCAAGCTATAAATGACCGGACAGGTTCCTTCTTCTCTGGATTACTGGTTGAAATATCTTTGGTGACTTCTCTACAGAAAGGAAGGTTCTGAAAATACGTGTCAATCTAAAGCTCATCAGATCCCAGTCCCACTCCTTATCTTCTCGGCCTCCTGCAAGTCTGGCTGGCAGGCTACCAAGTGAGGCTCCCAGGCTCGCAGAGCCCAGGCATGTGGAACAGCCCCACTGCACGGACAGCAGTGCTGGCTGCCAGATGGGGAGCCAGGAGCTAGATTTGGCAAGAGGTGCAGCTTCCAGGTGTGTCTAACAAGCGTCCATCCTGGCTGAGCCCTGTCTCTGCTCACAGGTGGATATCTTTGAACTGCAGCACCTGCTAAGCAGGAATTTGCACAAGTTTTGGATAGAAACCTGCCCGATGGTCCAAATTCCTTCAAATGACTGCCTGTGTTTTGGCTGAGGCTTGCTGAATTAGAACCCTCCTCACAAAACATTTTGGTCTCAACATATCAGCATTTTGATGGAAAAGCAGCTTTAGCCAAAGAGGTGTCTGTCACTGAAATCCATATTCAGAAGTATTCTGCTCTGGTAGCTCCCGTCCCCACAGACTGTCCTTCTAAGAACCAGAGAGAGGGTGTGCCACAATGCAGGAAGGGATTTAATCTCCTCTCACCCTTTCACACTGGGATCATTTCTAGTCCTGCACATGTATAAGGATCTGGATCTGTATTTATACTTACATATTTAGATTATTGTCACTGTATACTGTCTGAGCTCTAAGTAATGTATGTATTTTTCATCACAGTTCTCATGAAGCTGCTACCTGGTTCACAAAGACTGAAGCACAAAACATAGTTCCTTAGCCAGGAATAGGTGCTGAACAGAACACAAATCTCAACGCACTGCCTGTTATTGAACCATCATTTTCGTATTCCTGTTGTCACAGCTTCTACCAGCATGTTTTCTACTTGCAGTCTGTTTCCTACCCTGAGAGATCAAATGAAGAATTGCCAAGACTGGAGTCTTGTGAAGATTTCCTTCCTCAAAGCTGTTTCCATTTATTTTACTGTGGAATGGAAGGAAAAGGCAGGGTCAATCCAACTCTTGTCTTGAATTTTGGAAGGACTGAGTACCAGTACATATGCACTGAAGTACTTTCCTTCAGGAAGCTGTGTTTTATCACTTTGTTTGGGTTGAATTGTATGATTTTTCTATTTACTTTGTTAATAAAACTCTGTATATGAATAATTCCAGGTTGCTTAAAATATTTCCAGCAGAGTACAATATGTTATTCAGATTGTAGTGGATCCTTGACTTCCTGAAATTATTATAGTAACGTCATTGATAGATACATATAGACCTTAGAAGATCTTTCATAATAACTTCTCTCTCTGTCACTTTTTGTTAGAAAAACTGACCAAGTTTTTTGCTTCTGTGCTGTCTGGGGGGATGGTGCCATCTAACATTTTTGCTAATGCAGCCATTTTAATAGAACAAGCTTTGACACCTAGGTGGTGTATGGAGAAGCTGGGAACATATTTTCAAATAGCCCATGTGCATGAAAAATATTGCTTCAACCATCGCTTCGATACATTTTCACACAAAACTTTAAGATGCCTCTCAAAGAGTTCCTGTTATCTACCCTGCTTCATGAATGGCCAAAGGATCTCACACGTAGCTTCTTCTTATTTAAGAAGTTGGTGAAGATTTCTATATTACTACCTAACAGAATTGCCAAATCAGTCATTTCCAGGTTGCTCCTATCTTTACTTTTATACTACAGAATGGAGTAACTGAGTCTAGGCAGCACAAACTTTTCCTTCCCCTTTGATTAATGTTAGGCGTACAGAGGAGACATGGTCTTTTTATACAGAAATCTTATGCACTTACCATGTTTTAACACATATCCATGTGCATATCACTATAGTTAAAAGTCTTGTCAAGGAAAAAAGAATGAAACTTCTAAGCAAGCTGAAAGTGAAAACACTTGGACAACTGATGCTCTCTGGTCATCCAAACATAACAAAGAGCCACTTTGGTTATTCTTGGCACCTGTTTAATGAAGAGGAGCCCTATGCCTTTCATGGATACAAATCTTCCATCCAGTCAGACACCTCCTAACTTCTAATTACCCATTAAGTTAGCCAAAACTTCCATCCAATTATCCAGCTTCTTGGCTAACTCTTAGTGTTTCCTTTTTTTCACTGGCACCTTTATAGTCTTCTCTAGATTCTTCCCTCAACTTATTTCCTGAAGGCTTTCTTACATTCAGGAAGGATAGTGGTTGCAGTTGTTGAGAATGGGAAAAATATCTGACTGTCAGGAGCATATGGCTGGCAGCTGAGTGAAGCATATGTCACTTTCTCTTTCAACGGATTCACGTAGATTTTGAAGAGCACTACAAATAGTACCAGGCCTTTGAGACCTTGGAGAGAAGGAACAGTTACACATCACCTCCCTTTCTATTTCTCCATTGGCTCCCCCTTCTTTGTTGAATTGAACACCAGCATCCTGTCTTCACTTTTAAGATTCATCTCAGCTTATCTCCCCTGCTAACTCTTCCTGTGAATTCACTCTCAAACTGATAATTATGACAAAATCCATATTAAACTTTTTAAACGAGAAATATTGTTGCTCATGCTGCCCCCTGAGGTGTTCCCTATAAATATCTCAAAGCAGCTCTATTAATTCCATCAGAACCTCTCCCAAAATTTGTTTGCTGATACACCCGCAGCAAACTAGACGTTTGTTCAGCAGGAATGTGCTAATTCCTCCTTAGCCTGTTTGGAATTGCTTTTGTAAAGAGCCTAATACGATGGGGTCATGGTCAGTGAGTACACATAGTATTGCTCTAGGCACCACGGTTGCTATATTATGAAGGCAGGCACATGAGAGACAGTTCAGTCGCCTAAATAATCTAGTGACATCTGTAATGCTGAATGTAAGTGTACCTGAGATGTAAGCGTAGGGCTCCAAGGATGGAGATCCTACAGGTCTCTGGGTGACCTGTTCCAGTGTTTGAACATTTTCATGGTAAAAAATGTGCTCCTTCTATCAAATTCAAATAAGAATTTCCCACATTGCAGCTTGTGACTGTTGTCTCTCATCCTTTCACTGTGTGCGTCTTGAAGAAATTTTAGCTTCTCCTCCTCTGCACTGTCACGTTAAGCAGGTTTAGATAAGATCCCTTCAAATCTTCTCTTTTCCTGTCTGAACAAACACGGTTCTTTCAGCCTCTCCTCATACATCTTGAGCTTCATTCCCTTACCATCTTGGAAGACTACCCTGGTTGTGCTCCAATGTGTCCATGTCATTGTTATCATGTGGGGAGAAATGACATGGACTCCAGATGTAGTCTCACAAGTGCCAGACAGAGAGAGGGGAAAAATCACTTCGCCTGATCTGATGGCTACACTCATGTTAGCCACAGCACAGTTGCTGTGGAGATACACCACTGACTCATGTTCAATTTCTTGTTGACTAAGTCCTCCCAGGTTGATTTTTTTGTTTGTTTGGGGTTTTTTTTCTTTTGGCAAAGCTGCTTTCAGGCCAGTCAACCCCCAGTCTGTACTGCTGCATGGGTGTCGTGGTTTAAACCCAGCCAGCAGCTAAGCACCACACAGCTGCTCGCTCACTCCCCCCCCACCCCTGGGATGGGGGAGAGAATCAGGAAAAAAAAAACCTCGTGAGTTGAGATAAAGACAGTTTAATAGGACAGAAAGGAATGAAAAACAATGATAATGATAATAATAATATGACAATAGCAATACTAAAAGAATTAAACTATACAAAGCAAGTGGTGCACAATGCAACTGCTCACCACTCGTTGACCAATGCCCAATTAGTTCCCGAGCCGCGATCCCCCCTCCCAGCCAGCTCCCCCATTTTATATACTGGGCATGACGCCATATGGTATGGAATAGCTCTTTGGCCAGTTTGGGTCAGCTGTCCTGGCTGTGTCCCCTCCCAGCTTCTTGTGCCCCTCCAGCCTTCTTGCTGGCTGGGCACAAGAAGCTGAAAAATCCTTGACTTTTAGTATAAACACTACTTAGCAACAACTAAAACCATCAGTGTGTTATCAACATTATTTTCCTACTAAATCCAAACCACAGCACTATACCAGCTACTAGGAAGAAAATTAACTCTGTCCTAGCTGAAACCAGGACAATGGGGTTACTCTATCCTAGGTGCAGGACTTTGCATTTGCTGCAACATATCACATTTTATTGATGTCAACCCTTTTTTCCTACTTTGGAACTGCATTTCTTCATGTGGTGAGAGGACCCTTATTGCCTTTTCAGTCTGGAAATGCAAGTAATATCTGATTGCAGCAGTAGATAGATATACACCGAAATGAAATTGTGCAAGCTTTGTAAAGTACCAGCTGACTATCTCAGAAAACCAGTAAATGCATTTCCCAGCCTGGTAAACACATGAATGGGGTTACCTCAAAATAAATGCTTTCATTAGCTAACCAATAGGAAGAAATGCTTTTAGGGTGGCCTATGGACAATGTTTGGCTCCTCCTTTACCCCACTCTTTTCTAAGTTTTTAGCTGCAAAGTAAAGCAGCCAGGAAAGAAAAGCTGATCATAACAAACACCTAATAAAAAAAGCATAAACACACAGAAAGAAGAAAGAACAGAAGCTGCGGAGTTCCATTGCAGGCTTTTGTACATAGAATTTGGTACAAAATTGATAACAGATGCTGCCAAATTTAATTGCACTCAACATCACAAATCCTACTCTTGTTTCTGCAGTTATGAGGCATTTGATCACAGACAAGATACATGTACTCCTACTTCCAACAGGAGAAAGCTATAGTGTCTTTGGATGCAAACTGGTGGCTCTGCCTTAGAAAGGAACCTGTGAGCACAAAGTTTGTATGCCATGTCTCCACCTGACATATTACTCATAATAAGGAACAAAAAAATCTCCAAGGTGCTACTACAAAGGCATGATCCACATTTTACTGAAGTCAACAGGTGTTTTGCTCCATAGCTCTAAGGGACCAACAAGTGGGGACAGAAGGTGCCAAGATAGCATTAGAAGATACTAGGCATAGATATCTATGCACTGAGAACCATTAATAAATCTAGTAAGAAAACCTTCCAATTTTCTATATTGTTTAGCCCTATTATTATTATTTATTTCTAACTAATTCTCAAAGAGTTATGATTACGGTTTCTTTGTTGGTTGTCCTGGATTTCAGTCAAAGTCAAAACCTGTAAGCAGGATAGGCCCTGAAATGCAAACTTGTGAGTCATTGCTTGTATGATAGAACTTCAGCCTGAAAAGGCTTATACAGAACACTTCCACAATGCTTTTCTTAAAAAAAAAAAAAATAAAATATTGAAAATACATGAGAGAGTCCTGTTTAAAAATTCTAGACACAAAAGCAGACAATGATGTCAATGTAGGTTGCATTCAGTAAAAGGTATTTTCTTTGTTGAAGTGTCATATAATGTCACTCAAAATTTGCTGCTATTCTTATTTCTCAAATAAATAATGCTGTAGATCAGCTTCCTCTCTCCAGTGTAACTCCAGTTATGCCTTTTTCCAAAATACTAAACTTAGTACAAGCTCAGTAAAGGTATATTTTTTAAAGCCCACAATTTAGCTTTAAACTCTCAGGCATGAGTAAAAGTTCTGATTGAAAGAAGAGGAATAGGACCAGGTTTTGAACAGTTGTTAGCAATTTTTTGTTTTAATTAAGGCAAAAGATTGTGAAGTTCAGATGGCATGAATCAAAGCACTCATTCTGGGGAAAAATGACATGATTTAGAAACTAACACGGAAAAATAGACAGAAACATTTTGACAGACTGTTTAAAATTTTATCTAGTTCAGGGGTGATGATGAATGGGAAAGAGGTAAAGGGGAGCAAGAAGAAGGGAAAAGAGTCTAGGAGATTTGGTAGTTTGTCTTTAAGTGGTCTGAATTTTAAAGCACTTAGAACTGAGTTACTGCTGCTTTAAAAATCAAGGCCTTCTTTTCAGTACCTTCACTTTGATTAGAGAAGATTTACTCAGCCACAGTATTCCTCTGATGCAGCAAATTGAAAACTATTTCAACCACCCAAGCTCCAGGGAAGGCTAAGAAACACAGAACCAAGATGCTTCAGACCTGGCACTTTCAAAAAATTCTCTTTTAATTGAATTTGAAACTGCACTCAGAATCTGGGACACCTGGAATGGAAGACATATGAGAGCTACTTATAATTTCTTGATCTTGTGGACTGCATTAAGCTGGCCCAGCAAGTCACAAATTACCGTAGCTTTTGTCCCGACTTCTAGCAACAGCAGATGAAATCTGTAAATCCTTGTTCAAGTTGAAAAATGATGTAGAGACCTTCTTTAGAATTATATTCTTTCAGCAACAAGCACTCCATCCAGCACAGAAAATGAGAGAGCAACCACACTGAAAGGACTCTACCACTTCAGTTTCCAAAGTTCATGATCAAGGAACGCCAACTGTCTTCTTACATCTTATTTTTTGTTTTGAGCAGCCTCTACAGAATGATGTAACACTTCCAAACACATACACATATTTGACATGCCATCCAGCAGAAAATATGCTGGACTCACACACAAATTACTGACATTGACTCAGACACCTAAATGTGTCAAGAGGTTGAGCACAGAGAGTTCCTAGGCCAGGCTGAAGAGGTGTGTGTCTAAAGCCCTGTCTCTGTCTCTTAGACATACATATTGTCTGTGCAGTTCTGAAACACGTACCTCTGTAGAGCTCGAAACCACTTCAAGCACACGGGCAACTATCATTACTTTGGGTAGAAATAAAGAACTTTGGGTAGAAATAAAAAGGAAAAATGGACAGAAGAGGAGGTAGTATTATCTTCCATCACTTATGACTCACTCTCCAGAAGTGTGAGACGTATTTTTTAGGATGACTTTAGGCTACAGAATAATAAGCAGAAGTAGCTATTTTGAAGCCAGAAAATGAAATCAGTGGATCCAATGGCTGCTTTAGTCATTATCTGTACTACAATATTCGGGGGGTTTTTTTGGCCAGTATGAGCAAGAGCATCCCCCTGATTCACAGAATTGTTTAGATTGGAGGGGACCTTTTAAGATCGTACTCATGGTCTTCTTGAGCTGAACCTGCACATCAAGCCCCTGGGTCTACAGTGCACAGAACTGTGCTGTAGGCCATTGTTTACCTGGTTGTGACATTTAGCAAAATTATGGAGTCTGTCCCAAACAGACCTGAAAATGAAAGCAAGAAACTTAATGAAACAGGTATTTCCACGAAAAGCTTGAGAAGTTGCCAGGCTCCTGCTTACCAAGTGTTTCAGATAATATTCATACGTGCATTTCGCTGTAGCTTTGTTCTGATGATTGGACTGTCATAATGGACTGTAATTGGATTCATGACAATTACAGACTTTCCATTACCACCTTTCAATCAATCTTTTCTGAAATTTCTCATTTAGAAGGGGTCTGAATTTCAGCAAAGGAAACTGCAGACATTTTATCCATTGTTAACAACAGATACTTTCGGTTTAGAATTCATGTCAACTCCCAAAGTTTCTTTGGTTAACAATAATAAAAACTGGGACTTAGATAACAACTCCTATCTGGGGATATTCATATCACTTATTAAGAGTAGTTCTTTTATAACTGCTATAACCCCTGAGTATTTTTCTCTGTTTTATGAATAAGAAAAATGAGTCACAGCTAAAGGACTGAAACAGGGCTCCAAGTGGCAACTGTATTTTACAATAACAAAAGGTCCAGTCACTTCAGTGGGAGCAAACTTATCCTAGGTGACATAGAAGATGATGGTAAACACAGCAGTTCAACTCCAAGAACAGGATTAAGTTCCAGATTAAGACTGAAATTTAGGGCCTCAATTAATTTCCTAAACACAGGCATATGGCGCTATTTGAAATGGCAGGTATGATACAGGAGCTAAAGGTTACATGTGCCTTCCTAAACTATCAGCTGGAAGCCAGGCAAGATGCTGTTTGCCATCTAAGTTGGCACAAATGCCTATGTCTAGGCAACTGAATCAAGCTCTGAGTGTCTACAGCTAGTGTCTTTATGTGAAGGTAGGTATCTCCACAGTAGTCATTGGTGATTGTCATGGTTTAACCTCAGCTGGCAACTAAGCACCACACAGCCGCTCACTCACTCCCCCACGGCAGGATGGGGGAGAGAACTGGAAGAGTAAAAGTGAGAAAACTCGTGGGTTGAGATAAAGACAGTTTTAATAGGTAAAGCAAAAGCCATGCACGTAAGCAAAACGAAACAAGGAATTCATTCACCACTTCCCATCGGCAGGCAGGTGTTCAGCCATCTCCAGGAAAGCAGGGCTCCATCATGTGTAACAGTTACTTGGGAAAACAAATGCCATCACTCCCAATGTCCCCCCCTTCCTTCTTCTTCCCCCAGCTTTAAATGCTGAGCATGACATCATATGGTATGGAATATCCCTTTGGTCAGCTGGGGTCAGAAGTCCCGGCTGTGTCCCCTCCCAGCTTCTTGTGCAGCCTCAGCCTCCTCGCTGGTGGGGTGGTGTGAGAAGCAGAAAAGGCCTTGACTCTGTGTAAGCACTGCTCAGCAATAATGAAAACATCCCTGAATTATCAACACTGTTTCCAGCACAAATCCAAACCCTAGCCCCATGCTAGCTACTATGAAGAAAATTAACTCTATCCCAGCCAAAACCAGCACAGTGATCTAGTCAACATAGTCAGGGGAGCCTGGAGAGCAATTCCAATCATCCTGCAATGGACATCTAGTGGCTGAATAATTTTCTGGACTTCTTTGGCTGCACAGGAACAACTTTGTTGCCTAAATATAGGTGTTAATACCATTTTACCCTATTGTAAATTAGCTATATATTTGAGGACAAAAGATATGATGTAGGTCCTTCAGAAGATGTGTATCCTTCTGGAGTGGAAGCTGGAGGCCAGGAAGTGTGCCCACAGTGTCTATAATGCCATCAGGTGCCTACATTTCAGTTGAATCATACACCAAGACATCTCAAAGTAAGTGTCTAGATACATATGTTTATGTGTGTCCAGGGGCTAGGCTCAATAGCTAACTAGGGAAGTTAAGTATTTTCAGGCCAGATGATCCTGACAAACAGCATCAGTAGGTACTTAAAGACTGGCTGATTATATTTTAGAGCCATTAAGAGTCATATTAAAGATACTGTGGGAAAGAAATGTGTATCAAAAGACCAGAGAAAGGAAAATCTTCCATTAAAAGAAGATAAAAAGGAGGAGCCAAGCACTACAAGCTGAGTTAACTTCAGTTCTTTCTATACAGTTGGACAAATCATCATACCGGCTCTTCATAAGCACCTGCAAGGCAACAAGGAAATGAACATCGGCCAACATGGATCTGCCAACAACAAATCACGTCTAGCTAATCTAATTTCCTTCCACAGCAGGATGGCAGGTTTTGTGGACAGAGGAGAAACAACAGATGTCATATACCTTTCCTTTAGAAAGACATTCTCTCTCATGAAATTCTTCTAAGCTAGTAAAGAAACGTCAGTCTAAAGGATAATACTATAGAATAGAAAACTGTACACAGACTGTAATTATTAATAGTTCACTGTCAAGATAGGAGGATGCATAAAGGGAATTTTGCAGGAGTCCATTCTATTGTTCTATTAAATATTTTCATTAAAGAATTGGATGATAGAGTAGTGAGTTTACTCATTAAGTTTGCTGATGATACCATACTGGGAGGGAGAGCCAGTATGTTGGAGAATAGAAACTACATTCAAAAAAGGCCTGTTAAATTTGAGAGATGGAATGGAAAAAAAGATGAAATTCAGAGCAGACCCATAGGAAGTACTACAGTCGGGCAGGAATATTCAAATGCATAAAAATCATACAGAGAAGAAATGGAGACCACAAAACTGAACAAGAGAGCTATGTCATGCTATTGTGAAATGGGGAACAACATGAATAGATGTAGAAATGGGCATATGGCCTCTAAAATATGTGAAATCATTTCCCTGCTTAGCTGTGCATTGGATATTGAAAAGATCTCAGCTGAAGTATCATATGCAATTTGGAACACTACTGTCAAGAAAAATATGGACCAGCTGCTTAGTCTGGAGCAAAAGAATGAGAATTTTCAGAGCACTAATAAACGTTCCCCCTGAAGAGTCGGAAGAAGTGCAGTTGGTTAGTCTGGAGAAGAGAAGTTGGAGGGGATGTGTGTCATCATTCTTGGCACCTGTATCACACTGCCTGCTGCAAGGAGAATACAAACAACAAGCTTTCAAAGACCATGTTGACTGGGAAAAACTGTGGACTTAAACTGAAGAATGGGAGGTTTAGAAAAACTGTTAAATGGTCAAATGAGAAGAATGGGAACTAACTGCCTGGGAAAGCTGGGGAGTTTCCAGTGTGAAAGGCCTTTTAACAGTATATGTCAAGAACCACCTAGTTAAGTTGATCGTGCTTTAGAGTCTCTTCAGGAACCTTCCACTAATCACATGGAAAATAAACAAATTCCAGAAGTTTCAAAAAAGAATAAGATAGACATTGTTTTCATATCATTTCTCCATGGAAATGTAAAAAATAGAGTAAATAAAATGCATAAACGGAAAAATCCTATGCCTAACTGAAGATTCTATGATTCTATAATTATGGCAGAAGAAATTGAACAGTGCCAAATAAGTGTCTTCCAGTGCCCATTCAAGGATTCAGATGTGCTTTTCTTAGTTACTATACTTGGTCTAAAAGACAAATGGAGACACCTAATGCAAGCAGATCATAGATTTGCTTTAAAATAAAGAATTCTTACACTATTATTTAGAATGTCCATTTAGTTTTTTAGAAAATATAGCTACTTCATAGTTGATTATCTTTAGTATTTATTACAGTAAGTGAAGGTAACTAACTTGGCTTTCTTTTCTAAAGGTTTGATCCAAAGCTTTCCAAGCAGATGGAAACGTTTCCTGCTAGCTAGCTTTTGAAAATCTGAACTCTAGTTACTGATCTGTGTATTATTATTGTTTGTCACATTACAATAGAATAAATATAGAAATATCTACTGTGACAGTAAAAAGAAGAAAGCAAAACACAATTCCTACACAAAGAGTTTATCATTCTTTTATCATGATACCAGTTATCTATTTTATCCAAATTACTAATCAATAGCATTCAAAGCAAATTGACCAAAGATGACCAAACCACAAAGTATATTAGGTACAAAGTTATGAAAAAATCCTTGAAATGCTGAAAACTCTCAAAGATTGAAGTCTTTGAAACCAAATTGGTTCTTTTCTCTCTGTTCTAATGTATAGCTTAAGCAGTACTGAACATGATCCATACAAACTGTGCGCTGCACACAGTTATTCACAAGACTGAAGATTAGCAAATTAAAGCATAATAAAATAATATCAACCAGCAGCAGCAGCAAATAAGCCCATGTCCACAGCAGGATACTGCAAATGTTTCAGAGAATAAAGAACATTTCAATTATAGGCCATATGCATAATATTGTCGTGCTGTGCTAGCCAGGTTGAAATTAGCTTCCCATTTTTCGTCTCCTTCTTCACAACCTACACAAAATCATCTAATCCACTAGGATTTGTACATGCCACTGCAGAAGTCTGTGAACTTTTCATCCAAAGAAGTCTGATTTAAATCAGAAGAACAATTTATACAGTGCAATCTTCCTTTCCTCCACTGATTTTGCAGTGTTCACACAGATAAATTTTGGCCAGGACCATGGCTTCCCATGTATTGAAGCAACATACAGCAGAACCCTACAGTCTCTGAGTTTCTCCAAGAATGAAGAATTATATTTAGCTTCTGTTAAGCTTTTTTATTGCACCAAAGAACAGTTTTCAGAGAACGTATCTTGCCATTCTAATTATTTTTGTTTATATATATACATAGATACATAGTTTATTTTAAAAAAATTCTTTGCTTTCTGTGATTCAGCATATTAATAGCCTGGTGTGTAACCTGCAAGTTTGCTTTGTTTCTTTTGCTGAAGAAAATTCTTCAAATGTCTAGAGAAAAATAAGGAAATACTCCTTATGAGTACTGCTACTACTAAGAATATAAGAGGAAGCTGGATCACATTTTAGAGGTAGGGATAATTGCAGTGCATCATTCACAGCATGAGGAAAGCAGCTTTAGTGTTCACTCAGCCTTGTTTGCTGAGTTGCTGCTTAGTTTGTAGAAATAACGAGGGGGGGAAATGGCAAACTCTCAGTGTACTCATCTTGTAGTTAGATTTTCTACTGGCTGGCTTGCAACACCTACCTTGTGTATGCTTGCTAATTTTGAAGACATACCTTTTTTCCTCCCATGGCTCCCTGAGAAAAATAGTGATCTAGTTTGAAAATTTGGAGTTGGATCAGTTAAACTGCACCATTTGATGAAATTTAACCAATTAAGCTATTCTGAATTCCAAAACACCCAAAAGTATCCCTTGAAAGACCACTGAATTTCTCACCAATATCCCAAAAACTATTAGTGTAACTAACTTTGTATAATTTTTGCTGATGCAACAAAATTTCCTGGTAAAGGCATTTTGCAGAAATGCTGTTTAAACATTTAAACATACATTATTTTGGACTAGATTCCCATCCTTACTTAAATTAGTCTGTGTTTTTAATAGCACTGGTTAAAATGTACAAGTAGTTCAAATTTATACGTGCCAATTAATAGCAGTATCTTTTTGCTACCAACACACTTGCTGCAAGTGATTTTCTGGCATTGATATGCAGCACATATGCTTCTTCTAAGAATAACTAAGAAACAATCTGCCTAGAAATTATCTACCCCTGGCTCTGTAAAGCACTGTTCATCTATACTACCAAAAATGACAGCTGGTTCTAGCCTATTTACAAAAAAACCCCAAGCCCACTATTTTCATTACTGTTGCTGTCATCATGCAGACACTTAAAAGAATGCAAATGCTATCAAAGAACCAGCTTAGCATAACCATTCCTGTAATGAAATGTTATAATCTTATATAATTTTATGTAAACTACATGATGAAACTGTATAGTAAAACCAGTACTTATACCCATTGCTGACTTTATAAATAAGTACCTTGTACTCATCTCTCGCATGCATGCTTTACAACAAAAGAGCCATCTGCTATCTGTCACAAAATACTGTCATATATTTTTGGATCCATAGTGATACGCAGGTGTCTACCCGCCATTAAATTGGCTTCCACATTTTGGGCCTACATTGTGGGCCTTGTTAAATATTTGCTGCCTTATCTAAAGCACCCAATTTTCCACCAGTTAACTTCTCTAATGAGTAGATTTCTGACTCTGGAGCTGCATATGCACCAATCACATCATCGTTGTACCAGCCTGTTTCCTGCTAGCAAGCCACAAAAAGTGTAGTTAAATAAGGCATAAAACAAAACAGCCTGTGGAGACCCCAGTTCATTTTTCTTCTCTGGCTAAGATATAAGAAAACCTTCTTGAATTCCAGTTTTGTACTTTCAAAGGAATGAGGCTGAGAGACATGTCTATTACTTTCTCCCGTTTGTACCTCAAATAAAGAAGCATTCATAGGGCCAGGGAGACAAATAGAAAACTTGACATAATGGAGTGCCCATGTCATATGTAGGCATCTTAGATTTGAGTCCCTACTCCAGTGATAATTAGTCATACAAAAGGAAACCACTTCTATAGAAACAACAAAGAGACATTTACTTTATATGTACTCCATTGTTCAGGAGATTTTCTGAAGGGGTAAGTTCTAGTCTGTTCTCCAAAGCAGGCAAATGAGCATGTGAGCATGGTTCTGCCTCCCTACATAAACATACAGAGAAGCAGACAAAAAAGGCAAAAGACAGGAGCAGGTAAAACCTTCTGTCTGTGTTTGGCATGAAATGGGACTGATGTGGCTTAGAGAGTTGTTCCTCTTGGCTGTCTAGGGTCAAAGCATGGATTTGGCTACTCTAGAAGACAATTCAGAGCACCTCACCGAGGCACCTGCTCTAAATCACCCTCTGCCCTCTTGCTGTATAAACCTTAATTAAGCACGTAAAGTAATACTGCCCTTAGTTGGGCAGTATTAGGCAGTATGACAACCTTGGAGAGCAAAGCAGCAAAATCACAGACCATGTTTAAAGAGAATAATTTTACCCAGAACATCTGTTGTCTCTTTCTCTCACCTTTTTTTCTAAATCTAAAAATAGATACTGCAACAGTCTCATGAATGACTATATTTAACCCCTCCTCCCCTCAAATTCATCTCTGCTGTGATACATCTCATTTTGGAAAGCCACCTGAGGAAATTACTTTTGCATAGATTCTCTTGATATGAATTATCTTGAAGCCAACAATATGACCGCAAATATAAAGCAGAGAGGATCTATTTCTTTGTATGTGTGAAGAAGTACGTGGATTCTTAGTAGGAGGAATGTTAGCATAAAAGATGGGACCCAATTTAAATATCTAAAAGCTGTGTATATGCATTTAAGTCATCATCCTGGGCTCCCTTTATAGCTAGGAGAATAGAATAGAGCCCTCCAGAGAGTGACTCCTACATTGGATGCTCAGGGAAAGGTTCACTTGTCATAACACAGGTGTCTACTGTCACTTTTGGCACTTCAGGTTACCAGGCTGCATATTACGGGGGCATGGGTGTCCTACCTATGCTGCATCCCATCTGCCAAGCGCATGCAAATATACAGATCTCAAGAGGCCCAAAATACCTATTTTGGGGAAACTGATTCTTGCTTTTTGCTGACAATGAAATGAATTGCCTGATGAAGAGACCTATTTCCCTCCATTGATTATGAGGTAAATCTATGGTAATCTGTTTTGAGCTATATGCCCAACTTTCAGATGCTTAAGTGAGGGCAGAAGAATCTCAACTTCATGAACCTTTGGCATGAAATAATGAAGTCAAATGAGCACAAAGAAATGCTGCACTGTGTTTTTATATGCACTACTAGAAGAAAATATTATGATCAATAATGTGGCTTTTTTATGTAATTGAAGATGTGTCTGCTGCATTTTGAGAGGTCATAACCATCTCTTTTCCCAATAGCTTCTACAATCGTTTTCAAAATGCTAGTATGGTGTATTGTAATGTATTTTGACATGACACAGTGGTGGATGTAAATGATGTTGGTTTGTTTTTTTTTCCCTTATCCCTAGTTAAAATATAGAAGACAAGGCTACTGTTATACTTTTTCTGTTTGGAAGTCACAGAATAATACAATAATTTATTCAACAACAATTGCAAACAACAGCCTTAGATTTATGGATTTTTCAATTTATTTCACTAGGTGACAAAAAATACGTTTCTCTGTTAACTTTGCTTTTTTCGGTCTCAAGGTTACACGTTTCTTAACCTTGGATTGTATCTCAGCAGTATTGACTGCTTTAGTGAATATTTCATTGCCACTTGCATAGATATTCTGTTCATTATAGCACAGTCTCACACTATAGGCAGGTCAAAGAAACATATTATATATGCACAGATATTGAGAAATGAAGCTGTCAGCATCATTCAGTATGTCACATAAATATTTCTCTTAAGAATTATCTTCTGCTTGGTGGAGTTTTGTATTTGTATTCATAAGTATGTCTCCTTTCTGATAAAAAACAAGATTATATAAAATCTCTTTTTCCCCAGTGCCTGCAAAACATTCTAATACTGTGGTGCTCTTTGCAGTTTCTCTATCATGTACTTCCTTTACTCCTTTCTGATTCTCACCGATGTTTATTCCCTATTTTAAATTACTTTTTACCACTCTGATGCACAGACCTAGGCTTGCTGCATACTTTCTGTGGTGTGCTTCTATTCTTTCAATCTCTGCAGAACTGCAACTTTAATTAAAGTGAAATATTAAAAAAGTCAATATTTACAAAAATTGTTTAGGTTCTGGATGTGTTATTTCAGGATTTATACCACATTAATTTTGTTGGAAGAAACTAACATTTTAGTGGCTGTTCTGACTCCACATTGCTAAATATTTAATTCATAGTAATTGCTATAAAAATATCTGATGTTTGTCCATACACAGTGTGGCTAGACTAGAGAGCAAAGATATCACTCCAATCATGCAATCAGTCCTCCCAAAACCACCTTAAAGTTTTCTGCTCTCTTTAGACGGCCAGATGGATAGGAGTTAACTCAAATAAAGCTTTCTGGGAGTTCTTTACCTGGTACAAACAATGCTCCTGATGGCATTCTGTGGTGTCCTTTCTTATCTCAGAAGAATGAGGACAATTTGTATCAATTTATCAGAATATTCCTGTATTTTTATCCCTTTCAGAAAACTAAGGTATGGTAAAATCAATTGGTCAAACCCCTGTCCTCACCTCATAGAAAGAAAACCACCCAAAAGTAAAGCAAACAAGTGTGTGTACTAGGTAGCAGCTGTCTTCTTATTGACCCACCGTTCCTGGCAATCTTTAATATATTTTCCCCCATTATATTTTGAATTTGTAAATTAGAATGATCAGTAAATAAGTGTGTCTCAGTATATGTGGATTTACTTAAGTTTCAGCCCACATTGCTTAAATCAGGAAATGTGAATCTGTAACAACAATCTCCCTCTTTTTCCCTGTCTATTTTCTAGAGAATAAAAGTTTCAGGAATAACTTTCTGGCCACTTTAATCACAAACACCTTGTTTTCAAATGCTATGTATTTTGGATACGGAGAGGGAGTAACAAATTGGGTAAATTTCCTAGTGTAAATGCTTGTGTCTTCGTGCCAGTTAGTTTTCGATCATTTCAGAAGAAGTAGATGCCTCTATTGGTGAAAATAAAGATATTTCCTGTTTTTCCCGTATGACTCTTTTCTTTCTTGTTTGCTTGCTTTCTTGCTTTCTTGCAGGAATTACTTCTCCCCAGTCTTTTAGGAACTTGGATAGATGAACAAATAATGCTGTTGAGACACCTTTTTAATGCAAGACTTCCATTCCTTGCTGGTTTTGCAGCCTGCTGTTTCAGGCAAGGCTAATTTCTGCAGGTGGCTGTGTCAAGTGATTTGTCCATATCTTTTAGAAATAGAAAACAGGCCCGGCAGTTCCTGCATCAGGAATATAAATACAGAATTGAAGTTAAAAGCCAAGTTACATTGCTGTAGCAACAGGGCTTGCACATTGGAGGGCTAAACGGTTCCCAAACTGTCCTGTGGCAGGATAAATCCTGGCTGTTGAATGAGGATGCTTTAAAATGAAATACTCTACAGCTCAAATAAAGGGAAAGAAAACAAAAGAGCCTGACTGGGAAAAGATGGCAAACGGGCTCTGGGAAGCTGTGTCTCAGTTGTACTTACCCCACTCTCTGACCCACTGTCACACAACAAGGCCACACACACACACGTGTGAACAAGAACGCCTCAACTTACCCAAAACGCACTCTTCCATTAAAATAACTTTCTTTTGTTATCTGTGAAATACAGCGAGATTGTGGTGGCCAAGCTGATGCCCCCAAACACTCATGCCACCTGCTGTTTCAGAGCACTCCCGTCAGACAAGGCTGCATTACTAGGGATATACGGGGGACACAGCTGAAGATCCACCAGCTACTGACTGAATATTAATTATCGTTACTTAGTAAATGACTGCTAGATAATCTAGGCAGCATAAAGGGTAATGCTGGAACAATTCCAGTGTGGGAGACGGATAGATTTTCATTTGGTTACTATTGTATTTTCTTCTAATGGTGCTTGCTTGGAGTGTAGGTATATGCTTCCTCTGAGAACAATGAGTTATGCCTCTAATAGGTAAATCTGGCAGTATAATTTTTAGATCCTCAGAGTGAAATACTCACTTGTGTGCTGAGGCACTTGGCTTTCTTTACAGAAAGGGAATCAGGCACCTCAGAAAAGGATGTAAACAGCAGGGAGCCCCTAAAGCTTTGCATGGTATTTGCAGCAGTGTGCTCGAAAACCCATTTCTCTCCAGACCCTAAGTTCTCTGGAGAGAAGCAATGCTGAAGGAAACTGGATTTGGGATTTAGAAGACAAAAATATGTTATTTTTCAATAGCACATTTGTAGTATTATTCTTTCAAAAAGCCTAAGCAGGCTGCCTCTTTTGTTGAAGGGGGCGGCATCCACCATTTATGATAACCTTGTGGCTGGACCTACAAAAGCTGAGTTTGATTTCCTTCTCCTGTCTTCTGAAAGACTGCCTTAGCCACCAAGGTTCTCAGATATTCAAAGCAAGAGGTGTGCAAGTCTGGCATTAGAAAGATTAATGTATAAATGGCCCCACATGCCTTGCTCTAGTTAGAAGCACTTCTTGGGAGTGCCTGGACACCACTGTGGTTGTGAGTGTCTACCCTCACCCAGTATCAGATAACCTGAGCTCATCTACTGGAAAATAGTGATCAACCTTGATTTTATCATGTGGCTTTTATATCAGGAAGTAAAATTTTCACCAAAAAAAATCAAGTTTACCCCAATAACACATTCCACATGAAAAAAGTCACGGGGCAGAAAAAGCTGAGCAAAACCTCCTTGCTCAGTCATGATTATGCTGTACCTCCTCCCACTCTTTGTCTGTTTTGATGATAGGCTTTGTAAGTAGAGATCTTTTCTTTAGTTTTTAACTGTGAAGCAGCTAGCATGCTGCTGGTGTCATAAGATAAATGATTAATAATCACAATCATGAGAGAGAGCAAAAGGGCAAACGATGGCCCCAGATCAGTACTGAATCCTATTTTTGGCTGGCAGCAGCAAGTTACAAGTCTGACAGGTTTAATAAACTGGTACTGATATTTACTAATTTTTTTTTTCAAGTTTGTTTCAGCTGGATACTGAAGGACATGCATTTTATCAAAAAACATGCAGCAATAGCTGAAAGATCTCAGTGCCAGGAGGCACTGCTAGAATCCACATGTTTAGAAGGAATCGAAGCAGGATTAGACATTAAAACTGGTAGTGATAACAGGCAATACTGTGCTAGAAAAAATGGGTGATGACTCCATATTTCAGGACTGTTTTGAAGCATATGTGTATTCAGAAAGAGCAGCCAACAGGAAGGTGTAGGTCCCTGAACTTTATTTTTCCCTTCTGCCTGAATAGAGGTAGGGCCTTTCTCAACCCACATGCTCTTTTTTTTTTAATAATAATTTAATCCCTCAAAACCATGATCTCTGTCCACAGTGTCTTGTTAATGGCAACAGTGTGATGCCTAGAAGTCCAGATCACAAGGTGTTGTACAAAGAGTACAAGATGTAAAGCCACAGAAGGAAAGGCTGAATAGTTAAAAGCCAAAAGAGATGCTGGCCACATCTTGGCTTCTTGGCCCCTTGGCCCCTAAAAATCACCCCAGTCAGAGTGCCCAAGGCGGAGTGTCTCACTGAATCAACAGCACAGACCTGGAGGACATCCTGGGGTCCTCCTCTTGAGTCTTCACAGCACATTCACACATGTTGTATTAGTTAAATTTTAATCACAACACCTGCCAGGATCAAAGGAACACATTCCGCAAAAATCTAAGATTTAATTGACAACCTAGCTAACATTAATGAGCAAACAGTAGTGAACAACTTTTCACATCCAAATTGGTACTATAAAAAATCTATATCTACCCAGGACATTGCATTAATCTTCTCTGTATTAGTATAAATTAACAATATAGCGTTCCAGGTATGTGACTGCATGTTCCTTGCCAACAGCATCTGTCCAAACATCTGGAAGTACAGACCTAAGAAAATAAAAAAATGAAAAACAGAATAGTGGTTGGTAGTCAATAAGAAATTGAAAAAACCTCAACTATTCAAAGCAATACTTTCTGTTCTAACATAATCTGCATTATTGAATATCAATATGGACTTGCAGAAAAGGACCCAATGTCCTCCTTAATTATAAGTAAGGATTTACTTTTTTTTTTCCTAAAGCCCCATAGATAACTCAAATATTCTTAAGCAGCTTCTCAGAATACTCTAAACACTTTGAAAACTCATGCTAAGACACTCATTTTTTAACCTAAATCACTTACCTTCAAGAACATGATCATTTAAATCACAATATGTGGCAGCATATCTATCTACATGTATATGTAGGTATGTAAAGGAATCCTCAGATTCTTCTGAGCCTCTTCTGTAATATCCCCATCCTTGAGGCTGATGGAGAAGGGAGCAGGCAGAAGGAAAGATGATGGATCAGGAAATTTTCGGAAGAGCACGAGGGGTCAGACTGTGGGCTAAAGTTAGAGCAGCCCTCATACTGCTTTGTATAATATTTTACTTTTGGTCCAATGACAGAAACTTTCACTGATTACAGGATCTTCTGGCTTTTTAGTCTTCTCTCTTCTGGAATAATGAACATTTATGTAAGTCTCAGAATGATGATGAATATATTCCCTTCTGTTATCAGAACTGGCTGAAAAAAGCATCTTTGATTAGCCTGCTGGGTTGGACAATGAAGTCTCTGTGAGGATCATTAGTGGCCAGGTAAGTGGAGGCTTTTTCTGAGCTGTCTGCCAAGCAAAGAGAGTAAGCATTCTACTCTTCCAAATTGGAACCTTTTGCATTAAAATTGATAAAACTAAGAATCTGGTGGTTTTTTCAACCACAACCTCTAAAGCAGAATGTGCTTTTCAGCCATGCTTTTAATGTATTGTATAGTTCAGAGATGGATTTGAATCAAAGCAAAGGACAGACTGTAGTTGGTTTTAGATGGGTGAACAAAGGGAAGAGGCAGCCTCTGGGACTTGTCTGCCTTCATATCATGTATAACGCACTGTAATATGGCTTATACTTATGATTATTAACACCATCATAGAATTCAACTAGCCAGAACGTTCCCTGGGACTTCCTCTGGGACTCGGCCGTTTTCATATCCTTCATATTCTTGCCTTCAGAGCAGTTTTGTGGTTTTAAGGGACGGTGTCAGCTTGCCCCTATGGCCTGTATGCATTTCTGTTGTCCTGGCATGGAGAATGAAAGACTTAAATAACAAGCAAAACAGAATGGCTGAATAATTTCAGTGCTACATTCTTCAAAACATTTTGTTATCTAAGAGAAATTCCCTCCAATCTAAATATTTTTACACCTCCCAAAATCTGAAGAGGTTCTGCAGGTGCTGCTAGCTGATAACTGTTTATAGAAATCTAACTAAAGGTGATACTTCATACAACAAAATCTGGTTTAGCTTAGCATAGCCCAGATACAGAAAGAAAATGTTCCCATAAGAAGAATATGTGGGCTGACCAAGACATGATCTTTATTTATGACCTCTCCATTTCTCTTCTGAGTCATAGAGGAAGAGACTATAGTAAAATGACTGTACAACAATTTGGAGGAGCAGTAGCACAGTAATCAATGCTTACCTTTGAATACATGTCTGTGTGTGATTGATACATGTAGTTCTCACATCAAGCATGAGCACACTGATAATAATGTTTAATCAAACGGGGATCACTGACACATGAAGTTCGTGTTTCATGGTACACATTAAAAATATGTTTCTCTTGTAGTGATAATTTTGAACCCCTCACCACTTACCATTTCAATTAATTGCGGTACAAATAATAGTGTTTTAATGAATTTCTAACAGCCCAGTTGCATCAGTAATTCAAATAGTGGGCCAGTTCAAACATATCCTTTGTGATTGCACTAACCATAAATATGTTGACTCCAGAACGATAATTAATTTCAATATTTGTATTTTTTTCACTGCCATCCTGGAGTCTCTTTTTCTTTGCTTGGTTTTGTATTTTGTTACATAGTCTGCTACACGCTTGCATTCTGACATTACCCTTGAAAATCCCATACTGCAAAAATATTTCCTTTAGAGAGACTTTACACAGAGTCAGTCAGTCCTCTGCCAGAATAAAACCTGGGTTCCCTGGTGTGCTGCTGGAACTAGACTGAAGCTAGGTCATGTTTTAATAGCTGAGCGAGTGCATGTGTGATTGGATGTGTGGGTGGGTATGCCATTCCCTGCCTACACTGTTGAAGGTCATTTCTCACTGCATGAAAAAAGGCAAACTTTGATATTAGCCATTGTATAGGTCCAATTTTTCATCGAGACAGTTAGAATCAATGAAACAGTGGCAATTTACTCCAGAAAAGAATAAAGAATAATATCTTGTGAAATTAAGATTATTTTACCTAGTAATTTCTCTCTCTCCCTTTTTTTTTTGTTTTGAAAGAATCATGTTGGAAATAAGAAACAGAAAAAACTGTTTTTTAACTGAACCTCCCAGTGGTGATCCAGACCAAGTAAGAAAAGGAATATTTCCCAATATTAGAATTTGGTTTCTTAATTTTCCAGTCTATTTCTTGTGAAATGTGCATGTATTTCAAGCACTTAAGTCTCTTGTATCAATATTACTTACCTCAATAAATATGGAAGTTTATCTATTATGAAGACCTGAGGAGATGAAGCAGCAACTTAGATATCTGCAAAGACATTCTCTTTCTTGTGGCAGAGATGCTGGAGAGATCTAATTTTGTATTCCACGGTAAAGGGGATTTCTGATTCTGATTCTTTGGGGGAAAAATGCTTCTTTTAGCCACAAACATCAAAAGAATTTTTTTTGGCGTGTGCACAGAGCCAAAGCTACTACCAGATGTGAGCAAAGTGACAATATTGCAGTGATGAGACTGAAGTTAGAGCAAAGAATTACACAATACTGGAAAATTACTGTCAGGAAGGAAAAAAAATACTTCCTAAGAGCTGGAAGTAGCTATATCCTCACCCTGTTTTTACCGATTAGCCTCCCATTCGCCCAGGTGATGTATAATTGTATTATTTGTCCTATTGGATTTAGGTCTGTTCATAGACAGTCTCTCAACCAATAAGATTGATGTCTGAATAAAGACTTCTTGATGAAGACTTCTTTTACTGTGTAGCATCTAATATATTTGTACTAATACATGCATATGAAGCACAACATATTAATGCAAATTGAAAACAGAGAGAAGGTTATATTCTGTCGTTGCACCTTTTATCTCACCTTTGACATAGGTTTATCATCCAGACAATATCCACTGCGAAACATTTCCCTGATATGGTCTTCACATGCTCTTGCCCTCTCTTGCTTTTGTAGTATTGATTTTTGTTCCTCTCCTGGAAGCACAGCTCGACAGGTCATTCTTCCAAATCCCAGTGCTGCAGCACTGAGGCTATTTTTTATCAGTGGTCAGGGAACATGAGTTACAGCTTCCGACTGGACAGAGCTCTGTTAAAGGGTCTTTTGAAGCACTGTACTGAGCTCGTAAAATACAGTAGATCCTGTGCATTGATTTCTGAAAGAATACTTGCAGCAAATTAGTCACAAATTCCTTAGCCCGTACAGAGGTTTCCAGGTTAACATCCTCAGACCTGGGAGGAAGTATTTGGCAACCTAATATTTATTAGTATCTAATTAACAATTTTCACTTACTAGTCAGAGGGGCTTGACACCAGTAGCTTACAGCAGTTTCAGTGAGAAAGCAATAGTCCTGAATATCAGCATTTTGTCTTCATCCACCTTGAAATGTAATGAAGTGCCTACAGATTAGCCCTTAATAATCTCTTCAGATCCTAATTATTAATTGTTAGAGTCTGCAGTTTATAATATATATAATGTATTATTTTAGAATATATTATATATTTATATATAGTACCATATCCCATTACATAATAATATATCATATTATTTATTTTAATATATAATGTAATGTAATGTAATATAATATAATATAATATAATATAGAGTCTGAGGTGACATGGGTCTCCCTCCTCTGCTACTTTTGGAGAATCGTGAGTTCAAATTTTCAAACAAAAAGGACGTTGAAATTATCCCTTCACGTAAACTCACCTGCTCTAGGTATTTCTTTTTCAGTTGTCTTTTAGTAATTTCATAAAAATAAAAGTCCTCCTCATTTGTTTTTGAAGGAACCCCTATCAATAACAGTGGTTTTCTTAACCAGAAGCAAGATTAACATCTACCTGTCTTCTATGGTTTTCAGTTTCCAGACAAACAGCATTTAAAGTACGAAGTACTCCATCACATACTGCTGAGCTGAGGCAGGAGAATATGAACCTGTCATCTTCCAGTCCACTCTGTTCTCCAGCCTTTCCAGAAGTCAGCTTATTATTTGCTGATTCCGCATGCTTGATTGAAATTTAGTTTCTACAGCTTTCACAGGCTTATGCAGACCCCAGCATTGCATAGAAGGCTGAAGAATAATACATGAACGAAAGCTTAGAGAATAAGCTCCAGAGTATAGTGATGAGGATGCAGGGGTACTAACTTTATTAATCTCAAACTTGTCAAGAAATTTAGCTGTGCATAGCAATAAATGATACAGTCTTGTTAAGCAGGGTGATTCATTGGATTACAAAGATCAGAGATTCAGAAAGAAATCAATCTATTTTAGAGCCATCAAAACAACTACAGCTGCAACTGCAATATTTTAAGGTGGCCTAAAGCTTAATTTATTTTACCCTTTTTATACCTTAAATGGGATTGCTTGTATAGTCACATGCAGTGCTGCTGCAAATGTATATATTTCACAACCAAAAAGAAACTCTTTGTTTTCTATGCCTGATGACATTAAAATGAGTGCTCCTTAGTGAGAGATTACTGGCTGATTTTCTGCCACTTCTTTCAATTCTAAACAAGGCAATTACTTTTCCTTAAGAAGAAATAAAAGTTTATTTATGGTCTTTAGAGCCATGATATTCTCCTTAGTGGCATACTGAGTGATAGCCTGAAAGATTTTTACGTAGTCATAGTAAGATTTCATTCTTTTGGCTATTTGTGAAAAAGGTGATCTTGAAGCGGATGTCTGAATACATCTTTGAGGCTTTGAAAGTATAATGTCTCTGAGGGTGCATAAACAAGAATTCAGAGTGTTTAATATGAACAAATTCTTGGCAAGATCTTACATAACACAAGCACAATATGTAAATCCACTGAAGGATGAAATGGAACTAGTTAGATGCAAGTCAAAGCACTTTGATAAGTCACAGCTAATCAAAAACAAATAAAAATAGTTGCTGAATTTTTAAACAAGATTCAGTTGATTAGATTAGGATCATTCCATATTATTCAGGAGCAATAATTTTAAGCAAGATGAGCAAACATCAGGAGCATTCATTGTTCTTTGGTTTTTTAAAAGTTTACTTGTGCGTGGGTTCAAATTTGTCTTTCTTATCATTATTGCTGAATTAAGGTGATATAATGTTACAAACTGGAAAACATTGATTACACTAAAACAGGTTTTAAATACAGTGTTGAATATAAAAATGAAGACTTTTTATTAAATATCTGGCTGGAGGCAGCCATTAAGTAAACAGAAAGGCACTGCAGAACAGAGTTCAGCCATTATTGCCTTGTGATTGGATTATCATTAAGTTTCATCATCCTTCTTGCTAAATCCTCTATTTGACATCCCTCTTTTAATGGAAGACAAAGGCAAAAACAATTTGCTATGTAGAAGTTAACCTGTTTTTTAGACAGCTCTTCAGTCTCATGGCGTTGAACGCTCTGCTCACAAAAAGAGCTCTCCAGCACAGTCTCTAGGACACAGAAAGGTTCATTCCAAGCCTGTAAGGTCTCTGCACAGGACAGACAATTTCAGTTTAAATGGAGGGTTAGCCTGCACATTCTTTGGAAGTAAAGCTATTTCCTTCTGTGTTTGCCTAATACCAAACACACTAGAAGCCAGTGATCTGCCTTAGTCAATGCACACGTGGACTGTGCGATTAGAACTTGATAAACCACCTTGCAATCCAGATGAAACAAAGTTTATGTGTCTGAAAGAGTGTATGCTCCCATTTGTAAGTACTTCATAGTTCTGGCTGATAAAATAAAGCTGTCAGAAAATAAATGTCAAAAATGCCAGTGGGGAATGAGGGTTATTCCTAGATTGTGCAATCAGTTGGGGAATATGGTTCAGTAGGCCCTACCAGACCTGGGTTATCTTCCTGTTTCTGTTATTTCCACAGCTCATGCTACTTCACTTATACTTACCTGTTAGACTCCTGTTTGGACATGTGTCTGGGTTTTTTTTCTCCATCAAAACTAAGATAACAGAGGAGGCTGCCTTGTGAGTGCAAATGGAGAGCACTCTTGGACTTAGCTCCTCAGAGGTAATCCTAGATGTTGTGTGTTGTATATGGCCTTTCACACACAGATAACATGACACTTGTTAAGTGCTTAGCAACGTGGATCTTCCCACATAAATGAGGACCTAAAAGACATATCTCAGCTGAAAGGGAAAAAGTTCTCTTCTTCAGAGAGGTGTCTTTCGGATAACTGTTATTAATATCTGTGATGTGCTCAGCTGCCACCACAACGGATACTATATAAATGCTTAGAACTATGCATCTTGAAGCACGGCAATATGACACAAAAATACAGCCAGGCCTCCAAGCCCTGTGTATGAAGCCTAGAGAAAGGTTGAGCTTGGTCCTTTGGCCTGACTGAATGGGTCACGAGAGACAAGGGTCAGCAGTGAACAAAAGGCACTGGAGGTTCCTGGGACCCCTGAACATCTCAAACACCAACTTTAAATGTAATTGTAAATCCTTTGTCATTATGGAGGTGTCAAACGAGATGACGTATATATAAAAGAGCGATTTTGTCACCTCTTCTAACTGCCATTTACGAGCCTATCCAAAATTACCACTCATTCCAAGGGTACCTAGATGAGCTGGTACCTTTTGTATTCAGAACAGTTGATAAATATCTTGGGCATAAGAAGTGTTTGATCATTATGAATTCGCATGTCATTAATTGTAACATACTGATGAAAAGAATTCATTTTACATTCATGCAGCTGTCATGTGTACTGCCAGGGGTGTTATGTTTTAATTTAGTGCTAGTCAATGGACATAATAAAGGTGTTACCCATCAAATCTTGAGCATGCTGTATTTGTGTATCCTATACTGCAACCAAAGCACAGGATAGGTGCAAACAGCTTCACACTGACATAATTATGCTAGCATTTCATGGCCTCTTTAATGTCTATGCATCATGAAGATAAACTGGTAGAACAGAATAATTAATTAAATTGTATTTTATTTTTAACAGAAACTGAGCTTGGTATTACATTTCACCTAAATTAAATCCACCTGTTTAGTATTATAGAATTAAAGCTGCTCTAAGATGAATTGATTTCATATCTTTAGTTTCTTCATGCTTCTATTACCTGTGAATTGCATTGTACCGCTTAGACATCCTGCCATCTTTTCAAACTGCAATACATACAAGCAAAGATTGCTTAGCTCTTCTTTAATAAAATAGCTAAACAAGGAAGAACATAATAAATGAAAAATATGTTACACAATTCTCAAAGTCCTATATTTTAGGCCCACCACAAAAGATGGGCTTTGTGACATGCCCTTCATGCACTAAATTCAAACTATTTTATATCCAGGAAAAAAACCCCAAAATTCAGGAATCAGCCAATCCCTGAAGTATGCTGCTTCTGTTCTAAACTTCTGACTCTGCTATATCACCAGGTTGTGACTGATGATGACCAGAAGAGCCATTCAAGAGCTGACAGTCCACATGTGACTTGTAAAGTGAAGGTGTGATGCAGCTCAAGAAATTAAGATTAAGACAGAGACTGAATTACTGGTTAATATGGACTCATCAGCTCTAAAGTGAATATCAGATAACCTTCAGCATGGCTTAGGCCTATTATATGCATTATATTCTGTATAAACTCAATGGGTGTACTATTAGTATTATCTATGAAAAATAAAACATTTGTTGTCATGAACTGTGAATCTTGAACAGAAACCAGCTATAGATCACTAGTCTAAACTGTAAAAAAGTTTCATGCAAAAAATGTTGGACATTTCTGGCATAGGAAAATGGAGTATCCTGCATAAATTAATTGCATTTGTTAATTTTGATGGAATAAACCTCTGAGGGAAAGACATTAAGACAGTTATGCCATTGTGCAGCATTAAATATTTAAATGTAGTTTGGTATACAGGGATACAGATTGTATCCCCTGAGTGGTTCATAGGCAATAGTCTCTAGCTTAGTCCAAAAGCAAAATACACTAGAAAATTAATACCAAAGTTTGGAAATGAATTCTTGAGAGCCCACAGCTCAAAAAGGAACAAAACCAAAATGTACAGTATTTTAAAGTTAGCCAAGTATTTATAAATCTTGATCAAACCCTGCCCCAATGCACTGGTTAGAAGGAGCATTCAGATGAAGACATAAATTATGTAAACCCAACCAAAATTGGAAGGAATTCAAGTCTCTACATCCATGAGAGCAATCAGAAAAGCTTTTTCTCTAGCACTGTCCAACCGGTAAAGTACTTGTCAAAACTCATCAGGTACCTACTTGCACAGCATGAAGGTTTCTGCTAGGAACCAGTGTACAAACTACCTGTTCGGGACAGCCGGGCACCAGCCGCAGGCTGCCAGGATGCCTGCCTCCCCGGGAGAGCCTTGTCGAGGCGTGCTCACGGCTAACTCACACCAGGAACAGTGAAAGAGTGCAATGCACAGGAGTCACGGTCTCTTTAACCAGAAGTCTAGCTGCGGATCAAGGTCTGGGCTCTTTTTGTGATAAATCTTGCCAGAGCTATAAGCTGAAGAGCTGGGTTTTGTTTCCATCTTAGCCTGCAGATGAAGTTAGAGGGGAGAACTTTCCAAACCTGTTCACAGATTACTGCTTGAACAACTAGGCTGTTGGCTAACGCACATGGTGAGCGCTCTCCTCTTGGAGTTGTGCTACTATGTGGCTAAAAATGCAAGTATCCTTGAGCCAAATTCAAGTAACCAAATAGCAGTAGGACTCTATAAGCAAAGAGTTATGATGCTTTGCTGTGGGAAATCATGACCTTGTTCCTGTCATTGTTTGCCTATGTGGTACACAGTAACTCAAAATTAGATAGAAAGTAGCCCTCCCATTATCTCCAGTTCAACTTGCTTTTTTGGTAGTGTTTTTTTGGAAAAAAAAAATAATGCCAAGGCACAGACAGATTTGTGTGGGATTGCTGAGACGAGGATCCTTTGGGCACAGGAAATTCTGAACCCTCTCCTAAGTAATGGTATGTCATATAAGATCAGACACTTCCAGACTCCTTTTCTGAAAGTGTGTATTTTCAGTGATTTCCTCCTGAGATAGCAGAGATGGTTTAAATTGTGCAGTCTGAATGCAAAACAAAAGGCCAATGTCCTCTGACCAGTGAAGATGGGAAAAAGCCATCCTAATTAACGTTGTTACTCATTTGCCTAAAAGCAGCTGGGAATTCAATTAGTTCTGTAACTTGTTAGTTTTGATGGATATCTGCCCTCTGCCATGGAGCAGCTGTTACCTCACCTCCAGCTGCTTCTTGCAGATCAGCAGCTCCCAAGCTTTTTGGAGCCAGCCTCACTGCTGCCTGCCTTGCCTTGCCCCTCTGACCGAGTACTGCTTCCTCGTCGGTTTTCGCCAGTGCTGAATGCTGCTCCCTTCATCCCTGCAGCCTCCTTGCTTCTCCCCCGATGCTGAAACTCTGCTGCAGCCTTGCCTTGCCATGCTCCAGATGTCTGCTGGTGCTCTGGTCTCCCCTCCGCCGGCTCTTCCTCCCTCCCTCTCCTCTGGTATTTAATGCCATGATGTTAACACAGAGATCCGTGCCAACAAGCCCAGCAGAGCTGATGAGACTGAGGTCAATCCTGTTTTTCACTGCGACTTGTCTCCACTGTAACCCTCCCTCACGGATCAACAGCCCTAAACCTGCTGCTTCGAGAGTGGACACGGTAGAGCTAGAGAGCTGGGTGTTATCAGCTTACACAAAGTGATTTCCCTCATGAAAAGAATGGGGGGGAAAAGTATATTTTTATATATACATATACATAAACTAAAAAAATAATTTCAGAAAGTGAATTTCTGGTCAATCTGAAACAGAAAATGTTAGCTTTATCTCTCTGGAATGAAAATAAAAGGGGAAAAAAAGGTTTCAATTGAGTGCTTAATTCCGTCCAAAGCAAAGTTTTCATTTCTTTTTGCTGTGTAATCCTTTTAAATGTATTTGGCTACATTCAAACCAAAATGTATTTAAAAGGTTCTATTTTTATATTTTCAAAAGTTTTTGATCTTTCTTTCTTGGATCTATCAAAGCTGTTCATATTCTAATCATTTTGGTACTCTCTAAAGCACAGTTTTCAGAAAATAAACCATCCACAGTATCAACTTTGCCCAAGTCTGTCATTAACCATTTTCCCTCCTTCCTTTTCCCTTAGTGGACTTGTAAAATAGATGGTCTTGGAAACAAACCTTATTGTGTTCCAACTGAATGCCCTGCTAAACTGAGACATTGCTTGGAGTTTGCATAAGAAATGTCTTTTCTCTATGTCTGTATAAGAAAGGGGAAAAAACTATAACAAAAGGGTTGTCTTAATTTTATATTTATATTTCTGTAAAATTAAAAAAACGAAGAGATGTAACCTACTGTCAAACAAGCCTGTGCTTTCTCATCTAGCTCTGTATATTATAATTGTTATATTACATTATTTGTTATTATGACTAGCATTAAATTTGGGGTTAATTTGGCTAGATGCTCAATATTTTGATACAACACTCTTGGGTATAGCAAAGCTTTCTTAAGAATAAAAGAGAAACTTATCTGAGGACTATTTCTAGTATGAACACAGTATTACTCCCTTTTGCTCAACTGTTTTCTTTCTTGCGTTTTTTTAATGATCCAAAATTTGCCCTTGTCATCCACAGCACAGAAAAAAGCGTTTTAAGATGTTTTACTGGAGTGACTCTGTGCTCACAAAGTCATTTTTCACAGATTATATCAGACCACATACTAATAACATATGCATACTCACTACCAGCTTGTCTGGGACAAATGATAATTTTGACACTCTCTAATGCATCACTTTCACTGTGTTTAAGGATTTATTATCCTGGAAATGTTCATGGGCACTGTAGGGGAATCAGATCTTACAGCCTTTCAGTAATTTTCTGAAATCTCTTACTTAATCAACACTTCTGTTCTTTAGCAGTTAAAGGGATTCTCAAAGTTAGATATAAAGTGATGCCAACCTGTTATATCTGGACTTTTTGCTTTACATTTTTGCTGAATCTCTTCTTAGGCTTGAGTGCATTTTCATATCTCACCTTCAAAAAAAGTAAAAATCCATGAGGATCCAAATGTTGCTAGTATGGCCACCTGTGACCCAAATATAAAATTTTTTGGGTAATGAGATAATGACTTCAGGTGGCAAAGATGTTGCTATCAGCCATTTGAACATTTCACGTTTAGCCTCAGCAAATTTTTATGGTGCTCTAACTAAACTACTTGCTACTCAAACTAATTTGTTAGTCTTAGTAAGTCTCATGTTGGTGAAATTTTAAAGTTGTTGTAAACTACATCAGTAGAAATGTAACATTAATTTTTCCCTGTATTTTTGATGCTTAGTTTAAAATGTACAATTTAGGAGATGATGTTTGAGGCTGGATCAAACCTCTCTGAAACTGGTAGGTTGCCGTATTTTTACATAATACAAAGCTCGTCGGTGCTCTTGGAAAAATGCCTCCGCGCAGGTACTGTTTGAGAAGGGACATAGACAGCGCAGTCAGAGGGGACAGAAAGGGGTGTACAGAAAAGAAAGGCTATGTCCACAGAGCACAACGCAATGCCGTGTAGAGGTACTGCTGCTCTTCAGCTCCAGAAAAGTACCCATGCCAAACTGCTTTGAGTATCTCGCTCTCCTCTTTATTTACCTGTATTTAGTTATTGAGCACAGAATTATGCCGTGATGATCTACTATAAAAGACCAGAAAACCTCGGTGCAGTCTGACCAAGCACTAACATATGACTCACAGGGAAATAATCTAGATAGAGGGCTCTCAGCTTGAGTCCTCATTGAAAATATTTGTGTTGTGAATAGAGAAGCTGTCTTTGTTTGTCTGATACCCCGAAGGTCAAGAACATACAAAGAGAGATTTTTTTTCCACTCATAAATCCACAGAATTGTATCAGAGGTACCTGAATGATTCTTTTTCTTCTTCTTTTTTGTTCTTTTTTCCAAATTTACAAACACTGAAATAACCTTCAGAGCCCTAAATTTTAACTTTTTACTAGCCTGAAATGGACCAGCAATATTTCTTCTTATAGCTTTCAAAATCAGGTTTCACCGAGTAAAAAGAGTTCTGGACACTGAAAATATAGGTCTTGGCCTGAAATTTGTTCTCAGATAAAATGTCAAGCATAGTCAAGGATCAGAAATCTGTCATTAAGTCTCACAGACTGCAAAAGCTTCTGAGCAGGCTTAATGTTTTTCACCAAAACAGTTACACAGAAGTCAAGTTTGCAAGTGTCAGAATCTTATAACTGAACGCTATGGCTCTAGTAAGAGGTAAAAAACTCCTGTGAAACCTGACATAAACCAGTGGAACAAAGTACAGATGTAGTTACATATGTGTGTAATGATTTCAAAGCTAAAACCCTGAAATGCAGCAGTCTGAAACCTTCCCAGAATTATTCCACATCTGCAAGATACCTTTCCCTACTCTCAGTTAGTTCTCTCTGTCTGTTCTGGTACTCAATCCTGATCTCAAATGCAAGCAGCAATAAAAGGAAAGTAACTTTCTGCTTATACTGAGGGAGAAAATCTGGGGTGGCATTTTTACTTGTCCCATTTAAGGAGAAACCTTTGGGACATCTTTCACACTCTCAACACATCAACGCAAAATGACAGCAAAGAATCAGCAAGCTCTCTAGCTCTAATTGAAAACTGAAGTTCTCCCATATTTAGATTCCTTTAGGCATTTCATGGCTACCTCCATCGCATTAGAACATCTCACAATTCTATGTATTAAATCTTTCTCTTTTCCCTTCTGGACTTAAAATAGGACAAATACAAAGCTCAGATACTTTTCTAATTTATAAAATAAAGATATTAATAATGGGATTTTTTTGAGTCAAATTCTTCCACTTTTCTCTTGCAAATATGTTTTTTTAAAAAAGTAACCTCATCACTAACAAAAATAGGTTTCACATAACAAAGTGAATATTCCACTTAAAATAAAAACCAATCCTTTCAAACAACTGAAATCTGAGAATAGAATAAAAGAAAACAATAATTCTACAAAGGAGAAGAAGAAAACTTGGTCCCGTAACAGTGATATTTTTCAGAATGAATCTCTGTGTGCGTGTGTACATGCATATATACATTTATGTTTGTATTTTTTGTTCACGCATCCTATACTTCTAATTAAAGAAGCATTAACAAACCCACAGAAATTATTTGTTACTCTAACTAAAACTCCAATAAAATGGTGTCTCTTCTTTCATTTATCTTTTCCTGTCATTGTTGCTTCATGTGTATGTCCCTCATAAAACTAGATTACCTGAAATATTTGATGCTACTGAATTCAAATGATTTTATAAGAATAAATATACTTCTTTAAAAAAATCATTTGATCTATCTATTCTGAGAATTCAAAAGTTAGGACTTTAGTTATAATATCCCAGTGGCAGATAGAACTAAGAGTGTCTTTCATGCTTTGATGTTAAGGAATTTCTTACATTAACATATCTAGGTATATGAGTAATCTCAAAGCTTCCTGAGTTTGCAAAGTTTCATTCACTGAAACGTGGAATGCTTTGTACTTTCAAGTACATACCCCCCTCCAATTTAATATAATATTTATCTGAGCATATAGAAAGATTGTTGTTGGATATGTTGTGATGTTAGGAGACACTTTTCAGGTGAACTTCATGACAATGTAGTTCTTTTCCATTAATAGCAGCAGACTTCATTCTGAAGAACTTCCTTTTGTATATATATTCCTTCCAAGTATAAGAAAAGACATGCGATGTAACAGCCTAGTCTAACATAATGCTTAACGTGAATTAAGACCTCACATATGCAACTGAAAAAGCATGACATACATTTAGCTGTGTATGCCAACACTTAATGTGTACTGATGCTGAAATTGTAATGAGAAGTGCAATTTCTTATGTCACACAGTGGCAGTTTTGAAAGTTAAGAAATAAGAAAAATAACCATCTTCTTAAGGAAACAACAGAGAACACGGTTGTCTTAACTGATGGTAAAACTAGTGTAATGACAGCAACTTCCCTGTGGGTATCCCTCAGTTTCATGGGGAACACCAGCAAATTGTTACTTTTTTTGTTTTACTTTCATTCTTTGTCTACAGACAGTTTCTACAAGAGTACAGAGATGTTTGCTGTAGAGAACAACATCTACCTGCAAAAGGATAGACACAATGATCAGCAACATTCCTCAAAATCGTCGTTGTGAGAAGCTGGAAGAGTTTACAAGAGTTATTTTTTTTCCCTACATTAGTGCATTAGCCTCAAATAAATTAGACAGAGACACTTAGGTAATAGAAAGGGCATACAAGCCCTTAGGAAAGGAGCAATCAATTAATGTCTAAAATTTTGAATACTCAGCTTATATTAAAGCTGTGAGAGAGTGTGTGAGAAGATCTCTCACTTTTTCATTTACCTTCTCTGCTCTCAAATCCTAACACAGACTACTCCATGTATGACTGTAAATACGCATGGCATGCCCATTATTTTAATTATGGTGGGACAGGAATCTTTTCTTCCTTTTAATAAACAAGGTGGATCAAGGAGTGAATCCCTCCAGAAATACCTATTTTCTAACTGATTGCATGCTGACTTTTTGTTGCACATTTAAGGTTACAAATGAAATGAAAGGCAAACATTAACAGTGATCTCACCAGGTATCGCTTTATGATTCTGTATTAGTTTTGAATTTTTGTTTGTGACAATCACAGCTGAGCTTTAGAAAGGCATGTGGATTTGACAGAATCATTGTGAGTATAAGATATAAGCCAGTTCTGCTATGGAAATTTAAAAGACACTTTACACACTGCAGTCTGACTTCTATGTTATTTAACATGTCAAAGGGCTAAAAGAAGAATGTCAAGCTTGACACTTAAATGTGTACTTTGCCTGACATAAAGAATGTCCTCCCTGTAAAGACAGAAACTGATTCATAATCAAACTTCAGGGAACTAACTAATGTACTAGACCGGGCCTTCATGGAGCTTTAATTTCCAAAGCAACTAACTGAAGAAAAGAAAACCTTTCACTGAAAAAAAAATGTGCAGAAAAAGTATGTATTTGTTAATTCCTTTATATATCGAGTATTCTGATACCTGATAGTAAGAGCAGTACTGAGAGTTATAAAACAGTTCTGAAAAGTTTAGATTTAGATATGGCATTTATATTCAAGTTACATGAGATATGTATTGAATTTAATGAAATGTTTGACAATCAGCATTCATCAGTATCTGACGGTAAAATTCGTACTATATGAGACTGTAATGTAGCTTTAGCTCATACAGAATGAATACTGACTGCACTGTGTTAGTTAGCTGGGAAAAGAAGATCACAACATATTAGTGTCAAAAATTGTGATGTTAGAAACTTGAAAACTGTAACTATTGCAATTATGAAAGCTACCCTGGCAAAAAAATGATATAACGTACTTGGAAAACATTAAATTTGCACATATGCTATTGTTATTGAGGCATATTTAGACCCCTTGCAGTACTATAGAAATACAGAGATTTTTGTGCTATTACAACATGTACCATTAATTACCACTGACTTACACAATTTTACTTATTATCTCTAAATTGCCAACAAAGCTTTCAGTTTTCTATGCAACACAGGAAAGAAAAAAACGTTATTACCACCACCCAGCCCTAAGGACAATGCTGAGGTTACAGTCAGAGCAAGAGATAGGTTCCTCCTACATTGGGATTCTGCCCTGAACTTATGTCCATAAAAGCCTTTCCCTCTGCACTGAACAGATGAAGAATCTGGGAGGCTAGGCTTTTAGTTTAGGTACTTCAAACATCTAACATAAGATATGCAGTGTAATTACATCCTTAGAAACTTGTCTTGGTATTACTACAGTCTACAGGACAGCAATATATTCAGCACAGGAAGACATGCTCAGAAGATGGAAGTTAAACTCCACGGGAAATCCCAGGAAGCAGTGAAGCACAGTGGCTTATAGCAGAGCAATGGATTGTCACCCAGCAGCGTCATATGGGCTGTCATACAGCAATGGATACCATTCAGATTGTCATGAAATTGTGGGAACAGATGTGGGGGGAGGAGGATTTGTGCTAACTCTATGTGCATGCGTTTCATCCATTTGGAGGCTAACCCAGTGCTTTCTGATGACAAGTGGTTCTGTATCCAATTTCATTAGTATAAAACCTAGAGGAATTTTTGCACTGATTGGTAGCTAAAGATGGCCCAAGTCAAGCTATAGTCTAGCTCTAATAATTTACAAGGTTTGCAGATTGGCTACTCAAAGCTGCCAGTGATAGCGTCAGAGCTCAGCATGCTCAGATCTGGTGCTGTCCCCCATAGCCATGGCAGACATTGTTCCTAACAGGAAGACTGATGAGTGACTGAGGGAGTTAAAGAGTGACTCTCGATGAGAAAGAACTAGTGTCGAGTTTTAAAACACTGTAAATCCAGCCAATCAATTTTCTGATTTTCTGGCTAGCATCACTCATATGTGGAGATTTGAAAGAAAGCAATATCCTTCATCAAACAAAATTTGCAGAATTAATTTCAAATGGGCTTACTGTGGTGACTAAAGCTAGATTTTGGCAAGTATCAACATATTTGTTTTCCCTAAATCTAGTTATATTTAAATCTATTTTCAGCAGCTAGAGACAGCAAACTTAAATATTTATGCTAGTCTAAAGCATTATCAATGCATATGCAGCCTTCTGAAGTTTTTCTGTATTCTATTTACAGTATGGTTAGTTATGGTGCATCACATGGACCATCTTTATGTTTATTGCTATATATACAGCAAGAATTGTTTCCATGTCAGGTCTCTTTCCTCTCCTGTTTTAGTGGAGATTCTCACTGCCTTCTACCAGCCCACCTCCTTAATACTCATTGCCAAGGAACCTGCCATACCATCCATTAATACTGAATTTTTCTACACATTTGAGAATCCTAGACTCAGGATGGATAGACATCTGATTTAGATGAAGACCACTGTCTGGAGGTCTTTAGAAGTACTACCTCTCTCTTAATTTATTTTAGTTTCAGTTTATCTTACAAGTAACCAAAGTTAGCTCCTTCAGAAGTACTGGATGACATCACTGTGTTGGATGCTGGTAATATTGGTGATGTAATGACTACCTTGGTGCATTAGCTTGACTCAGGAATCACTTCTCCACTTCCTCAAAGGTAGGAAACTACCCAACCCCTACTTGGAAAATATATTCCCAGTGAGTTTGGTGTTGGTGTTTGAGCCCCTCATTGAACACAAATTGGTGCTGCCCTTCTGTGTTCCCTGTCTGACAGCAGCCTGAATCCTGCCTTCTGCCAGATGAGTGCAGGAACAGGCAGAAAAGGACAGGAGCAGATGCCCTTTTCCAATTCATCCTTCGACACCAACAACAAAATCTAACCCTTTTGAGAAAAATCTCTCCAGTGTTTGGCAGCCTGTATGGAAAATCAAAAGCCACTTTCAACAGTGCTTACTGGAATGAAGAAAAGAATAATTTTTTAATACATATAAATCAAACCCTCTTCATCCTTCAATAAAAGGTATTTAAAAGTAGGCAACGAATTTGACCCACTGTGGCCCACAGTATGTGATGGAACACACCTACACTCCTCTTTTGTTTATTTTAGACTCTAGTACAAGCCACTTCTGCAAGAGAAAATTGTTCAGTAATCTCAAGGACTAAGCTAAATCGATTTTTTAAACCAAAGTATTAATAGTTCAAATGTGTACCATTTAAGAAATTACATTATTATATTAATTCTGAGCAACTATGCTTATTTTGGCTGTCACCTTTCTTTTAAGCCTTTCCTTTAATGAACAAGGAATTTGAAAGAGAAGAAAAAATTGATCATTTAAAAAAAAAAAATCATACATACTCAGTGGGAGTCCTTAAGTGAGTTGTAATGGTTCATTTTAATATCTAAAGTTACTTACTGAGTATATATGTTAATCTAGAATACAAATATTGCACAATTTTAACCCTAGAAATTCCCCTGTAAAAAAAAAAAAAATCTGAACTGAAGATAGTGAAAAAATTAAATTGTCGACAAAAAGATAACATTTGAATATGGGGCATTTTCCTTGTTGCAGAAGAAGAAAATAATTGTTCAGTAAGAACTTAAAAAAAATCAAGAATAAATATTCATGGGTTATGGATGGTTAACAGTAAACTCATTGGCAGTTTCAGAACGTCTTATCATGTTTATATTTGAGTCTCACAGGTATGTTTTTTGAAAGAATACCAGAAATAAACCCAGTTAGGCAAACCCAACTGATCCCTTCAACACTGGGTTCCTTCAGGTAGTTTTGTTATCCAAATATTACCAACAGAGCTGAACGTATTTCCCTGATTAACGTAAGAGCTCTCTATGTGATGGGACATAGAAGTGGGTAAAAGCAAGGCATCAGCTGGCTCAGAGATGAGAAAAAACAGAGTATCCATTCAAGTGTGTGTATCATCCCCTCATCCATGTGAGGCATACGTCCAGCAGTTCCAGCACTGGTGGTGGATTAGTCTCTTGAAATCAGTGGCAGCTCTAAAGCTTTTTAGCAGGCTGGGACCTTAAGAGAAAATTCTGCAGGGCAAGTCTGTGTGCGCACACAGACACACAGGCATATAATACAACTGAGTTTCAGAGGACAATATTGTGCAAAATATAAAAAGTGTAGGTCATTCATTATCAAAATAATATTAACAAGATGTGAACATTTAGTTGTTATATGCTGGAAAGCAGAAATGTTCATTACTTGTAAAGGACCTTGTAACTTTCTCCAGTGCTCCCTCCTTTGTGCTTAGCCCCAGTTCCCACATGCCCATCTCAGCAAACCTGGAGATAGCCAGAGAAATCCTCATGGAGAGCTACTGCGCAAGGGCAGGTTCATGAGGACTCTGCTACACATTTAAATATTAACAAATAATTAAAAAAGCTATAGAAACTAGTTACAAGTTGCAACAGGTATCCTGAGACAGATGCCTGCTTGAAAGAAATCCATTGGTCATTTTGTCACCTTGACAGAAAGGTTTCTTCTTGGTCCATCCCTTTGAAGGTGCCACTGACCCACAGTTTCTCCTTGAATCCTCTTGCTTTCTCCAGAAAGCATTTCTTAACAACAAAAATAACATTTTCAAAGTTGCTTACAGGATACAAATTGCTAAATTCCCTTTCAGAAGTAATGCCTTCAGGTCTCCAATAAAATACCATAAACTGAAGAAAGTAAGAATGCACAACATTTTGAAAAAGGTGAAATCCTCTGACTTTCTCTTCTCAGCCTGTTGCCTTTTTCTTGTATTACACTTGGTCAATATTTCTGCTTGACCTGCATAGACATCTATCAGTTACTTAGTTGCAGGCATTTATGAAGTGTGAACCACAGTCCTATCCATCGGTTTAATTTATAGGGGACTCAAATTTTGATTAATACTGTTAATACCTGGGAGTCTAGAGTAGTGTGATTAGTTCTGAATAAAATATCAAGAAACTTTTGGTATTATTTAATTGATTATACCAGCTTACTAGACCAACAATTTTCAATCTTGCTTGCTAATGAAAAACCTTAAATTTAAAACAGTATATGTGTTGGACTTCAGCTCTGAAATTGTTTTCCCTTGGCTTGTTTATGCTCAAGTATAAATCACTAAGAAGTAAAAGTGAGATCCAATTCTGAATGTAAAAGTCAGATCATCTGCATGAATTGTCTGAACATTCACACTCTGCTATAGTATATAGCCCGAAAGATCACCCTTTTGGCCTCAGATCCTTTATTTATAGGAACATGTTTCTACAGAAAGACTACAAGACAAAAGTCGAGATAACCAAGCACAACCGTCTTCCACCAGTGCAAGTGACATCATGTAGAACCTTTCACAAACATATCAGTTTTCATTCTAGGTCTTTTGATCCCCTATCTCCATTGAAAAATATTTAGCCATCTCACTATTTTAACATCTTGGATTTTTTTTTTTTTTTTAATTTCTGAAAACACGTGTTCTTGTGGCAACACTGTCCATTAGCTTTCTCTCATGGAAGAGGCTCTTCTCTCTCCTTATCGTTGTTTGTGAGATATTTATACAAAGCAGTAATTTGCAGTCTTAGCTTTCATTTTATACTTAGGTGCTGCTTAAAAAGAGAGTTAAGGTATTGTTTGGTAGATGGTAACAGCATTAGCTAAAAATGCACCTGACACTTAAATTTACATTTCCTTTTCATCTGTGACTGGATAAATTTATCATACATATGCTATCCCTTGACCTAAACAATAAACAACTGGAAGGAAGGAGTCTTAAATCGGCCAGACTCTGGAAAAAATATATAGGCATTTTACTGTAATTGATTGTGCTACTGAGATTAGAATTGTTGAAATCAGAATTTAAGCCTTCATTTATCAGACAAAAAGCTAGCGAGATGGAAAAGAACTAAGTAATTACCTCAGCAACACATCTGTCAAACCTTTCACAATTCTTCAACAAGGGTTTACTGAATGGAGACCCCAATGCACAGCAAAGAGTAATTGCAACATGGAAGTGTGATGCTCGTTTTGGTGGACCTGCATTTAACAGGACTGTGTTTTTTAAGCTGTCATTCCATATTTAGTTTCCTCCTTTATCCTGTATTGTCCTAAAGCATCTAATCAAAACAGACTGCATGAATTAGAAGTCACTCTAAAACCAGTGAGATTATCACCAGCAATCAATGCTGCAATATAATGACAGCTTAGCAAATTTCTGATCTGCATTTATTTTAAGTAACTTGAAACTCTAACTGTGAAGCAAAAATCAAAGGAAACTGGGGTAAAAAACACAGGAGCATCTTAAAAATAATTCTTCAAAGGAGTATCAAATTCAACTAAGGTATTTTTAAAATATTTAATATTTGATTAAACAGAATCAGAATTCATGCTAATCACAAATTTACTTCTGAACTAGAAAGACTACTTGAGTAGAAGATGTTGAAAAGTTCATTTTACAGATTACAGGCTAAAGATTTAGTAAGGAACTTGGTCCTTCAGATGAGAAGTCAGATGGAATCAAAGCACCCAAGTCCCAAATTGTGACCTATAAATGCAACCACTGTTATTAAACTTCATGCTACTTTGCTTGCCCCAAGCCCTCCTCTTCAGTCCCCAGGACCAGAATTCTTATCAGTATTATTGGAACATGCTTGTTACACATCGATGAGATCAGGCTTCTTATAAAACAAACATTTGGTGACATTCTTTTAAAAAGACCTCTAGCCTCTTCTAAGCAAGATGGTAATGCCTCCTACTCCAAAAGAACTAGAGCCAGAGATTCCTTTCAAACTATGAATAGTGACCCCTATTTCAAAAAAAGGATGCTCAAGGCCAATATGTGAACAGAGGTCATCAGATGCCAGAAAAAGGACAGTTGTAGTCATTCCTCCGGTGCTTTGTGTCTCCTACTACAGAGATCCTAGACATATGTGGTCTTTTGTATTGGGTAACAAGGCTCCTTCCTGTCTATGTCCCCACAGGAGGGAACCTAACTCAGGTTTCTGCTCCAGGTATTACGGTTTAAACAGTAGACACTGAAGCTTCTAGTGTGTTGGCTTCAAAGTCCTTTACTGGATTAAGCTACAGGTAGCTAAGCATTAAGGTATAATTATTTGGATATTACCATAAAAATATTACAATTAAAGCAAGTAAGCCGATGTGCTGCATGCATTGGCCTTTTGAAGCTAGCATCATCTGGAGAACTGCTATAAAAAATTCTTTTCACTGATACCCTAATTTATAGTAACATTTAAATGCGAAGTTACCGTGCATGAATGCTTTGTCATTCTCCTGAACTAATATCAGGCAGATCAAAGCATGTGTTAGCACCTAGATTCAAATATTGGTGGTTCTGAAACTAAAAATTTTAAAATGACAGTGACTCAGTGATGTCCTGAAGCAATGCAATGCATTGAAGAGACAGGGTACAAATCTGGCCAGAACTGATTTTTGCCAATCAACAATTAAAGTGTAGCTCACTCTCTCGAATACTGGACACTCCCTATGTCTCTTTAGTATACGATGCCTCACCTGTTGGCCATTACTTACTATCAACTAGCTTTTCAACTATGGAAAATAAAACAGAGTTTTAATATCCATTTTTACAGTGATACCTGAAAAATTCAGGGCTCTTTGAAATCTTTTTTTTTTATATAAAGCAATGAAAATGATAGATGTAAGGCCCCCAGCAGATGGCCTGGATCTTGACTATACAGCCTAAGATCAGAAGAGCATTTGTGCTCCTGTGCTTTCCAACATTTTTATTTTAACATTTCACAGAGGTCAGACTTCGGGGAAACCAATGTGTCTGTTGGTTCAGACAGATTGTCTTTTGAAAATCAATCTTATCCCTTCCTTCTTTTGCTGAATCCCAAACCATATGCTGACTACTGTCACACATCTCTCCACAACAATGCGAGCAATGAAAAGCTATAGCTTGAGTCTACTTTTCTGGAGCTGAAAAAGACATAGACTCTATGACCTATCTGCAGATCAAATAAAGTGCCAAACAGTGAATCCTGGTCAGACTGAAACAAAGTAACAGAGTCTGTGGGTTTTCTCCCCTTCCTCTGCAGTGTTGCAGAGATGTACTACAGAGGGCTTTCCCTGTGGTATCAGAGGGCTAGCTTGGCTATTGGAATAGCAGAGAAATATTATTACATGTTTGTGGTTTTGGAGATAAAAGAGTGATACACAAATACAGAATAGCATACATGACTGCTACTGTATTTCTGATGAGCAGAGGACAACTAAAAGGGTTATATACTAAACATTTAAGTCATGCATTTAGACAACTTTGTATATTTAATCGTAGGCGTAGTAAGTCTTAAGGCATGAAATATATATAGGTTGTTCTGAACAAAGCACTGAATCCCCACAAATGAGAGTCAAAGAAATCACTTTCTTGGACTTTGAATGACTTTGTAACAGTATCTCAAGTTAAAATTTTAATTCAGTTCATATTTTTAATAGGTATCTGTTAATTTTGTTTTAACCATAAAACTGTTGTGTAATAGTTTCATAAAGAATATTCTTTAATTTTATGATAGAGAAGGTTACAAAATCTTCATCATGGGTCAAAGATTTATTCTATTATGGCAACCAGCTTTTGTTTGACCTGAAAATACACTGATAAAGCTAATAACTTGGTGGGGGAGGGTGGGGTGGGGGGAGTGGAAGCTAATTTTGGAAAAAAACCCCAAAACCCTAAGAATATGTCATAGAAACCTTTCCATCCTGGTACATGACTGTTAACGATTTCTACATCTAATAACCAGCATTAATACACTGTCTTCTGTTTCAGGCTTCAATTCATGATTTCTTTAAATTTAATATTCCTTTTTTGTAGTTCCCTGTAACAAGTTAGGAGCCTACTCATATTTTGGTAGGAAAAAAAAGTTATTTCTGTGCATGGTAAGTGTGTAAAACAATACATCTATATCAGCTCTTTGTAAACTGTCTCCATAAGATAAATCTAAGCCTTCCACTGTTACCAGTTTCAAACAAAAAACAAAAAGCGGATATGTTATGCTGAGGTCATTCTTGAAATGTGCAGTTATTTACTAAGTGATTTGGAGTCAGATCTGCGTGCGGAAGAGACAGAACTTTCCTTAGTTGTAGGAATACATAGCTCAGCCTGAGACCTCTCGTACTCCAGGACACAGAGCTCTCCAGGAGGCTCCCCAGCAGTGTCTCTCTGGTCTGTCGGTGCCTGTCTTCACAACTCTTACTTCAGACTGACAGTACAGCAACTCATTTGCACTGCCCTTACAAGGAGTTTTATTTGTGTATGTGATGTAAGGGCATGATGCAGGTTTCTGTAGGTGAGCTCTAATCCTCTCCTACATTAGCGATAATCTAGTAGCTCCAGCAGCTTCTCTTTCCAATAAGAGTTTTTTTCCAATAGTCTTATTATTATTCCTGGCTCTAATGAGCTCATGACTGAGAGCTCATAACGTATTCCCCAGGGAAGCTCTTCTTCTGTAAGAATAGATATTTGTATCTTTTCCATTGTCCAGTGAGATTTTTCTAAACTTTTCCTTACGAGTATTGCTAAGATCTGATCTGATAATCATAATAAGCAGAACTCTAATGTAAGAGCTTTATTCTCAGTGTGCCTGGTCCATCAAAGCTCCAGAAATATGGAGGTAAAACAAATTGCACAGAGTCATTTTCCATCAGGGAAAAGAAAAGAGCATTTCACTATGTTCAAGGATTGACAATCCTGGCAGCTCTTTTGGAGAAGAAAAAAGTCATTGAGAAAATAATTTACATACTGTACTTTATATAAAGTACTTATATCAAGAGGGCTTTCTTTGAAAATGGAAAGATTAATCCTCAAGGAAATGTAATTCTATTACAGAGAAAACATTTTATTTAGTTCTTAATTTTGGAAATAATGATAGAGGTAATTAAGGTAACAATTCCATGCAATTTATTTCCAAGTAAAATTAAGATGTTTACTCTCCAAGCTAATTTTTCTTTGAGAAAGAAACAGTGTCGAGTGCTTCTTCCTACAGAACAACAGCTTAATATGAGTTGGATCTAATAGAAGACCTGGGCATATGGCGCTTCCAGCATCTAAAGGGCTGCAGAGATAATTATTTCTGTAAAGAATGTAACAAATCCTGATGCTGTTGAGTTGTTCAGAGCCCTAGTTCACACATACTCTGTAGCGGGATTCACAGACAACATATTTCCCACCAGACTTACGCACAGGGCTCACTACATGAGTTGTTTTCCAAGTATGTATTCTGAGTATGTTTTTCCAAGTATGCAAATTGTGAACATAGTGGAAGGACAAAGCCTTAGGATCTGCTGCCCATGACAGTAACTGTTATGCACATTACTGCAACAACAAGCATGTAGGAAACATACATTCAAGACATTGCTCCAAATCCAACTGTGCTCCTCAAAACAATTTTCTTCTAGTCCAGCTGACCACCCACATAGGCTACTGGGTTTTGCTTTTCCCTTAAGGAATTTATTAGGTACTTAATTCCTCTATCCTTTACCTGACTCTCCCTATCAGCTAGTGGAACAGGCTCTATGCTTAACATCACTTTATGAAACTCCTTGATAGGCATCTAACCTGCTCCTTGTGTTTTGTGGGGAACTTCGGTCCCTCACTTGGACTTGAAGTTACTTTACAAAAGCGGAATATGGACACTTTAAGGAAAAAGCCTTTGGTCTCTATGAAACTAATTTGTACACTCTCAAAAAACTGAATAGTTTTCTATTTTTAAAAATGTTTACCCACTTACATACAACAATTTGTCTATGTTTTTTTCAGAGCAGTGAGGGGCAAGCAGAATTTTGAGAAAATGTGAATTGTGATAAATTGCTCCTTTTGTTCTCAAGACCTAGAGTAAACAACATGTAATTGAAACTGATGGAGGTACTGAAGTTTAGCGGTGGTGTAATTAAGAGCAAAACATGGGTCAACACATCTAAGAAAGCTTCACTTTTTTTCCTGAAGCATCTGCAGAAAAGCACTAACATCAGTTCTCTGCAGACTGAACTGAAATGTGAGGAATTAACTGTTATAGCTTTGCCCATTTCATTGTTTTCTCCCATATTATGGGTTATTCCTTGGACTTATCTATAAGATCAATGACAGGGATGCCTTTATATATCAAATATCTACCATTTACTGTAATTTCTTGGATGCATGGAAAGATAGTAATTTTTACAATGATCCATTTAATGAATAGCAATTAGTGAAACTTAAAGCATATATATAACATATATATTTAGAAATATACTTTGTATTTAAAAATAAGTACTGCTGGATAGTTATTGCTGAGGGACAATTAGTTGGCCACAGATGGTTACTGTGGGCAATTTGTGCCTAGCTGCACCGAATGAACATATTTAGAAATTAATGTAACTTCTTTAGAGGTTAGAACCCTCTTCATGTTTCTTCCATTCAAATCCAGCTCTTTTTGTACCAACTTTGACTTTCAGACATGTTCCTTTCTCATAACTTTTTAAGAATCTTTTATCTGCAGAGCCCAAAGATTTCAATGGAGAACAGCATTTCCCCACCTGGAGCAAGTCTTTGTAGAAATACTAGGTGAAAAAAACTCTGCAGGCAACGACAGGAAAGGACAATTGCAGCAAGAGACAGAGCATCTCTCAGACACGTAAGGAAAGGGAGTTTCACAATCCCTGTTATACCTCCATAGTGACGTACGACCTCCCTCTTCAGTGAACTGATCAAACTCACCCCACTTGGGTCAGATAAATTACGCAGTAATTGATCTTGCTGTAGTTTAGAGGATTAACAGGACATGAGACGTAGCAAACTAGAATGTAACGTTGAGCTGAAACCCCACAAGCTGCAGAGGAGTCATCTGTTTACAAAGAAACATGAGTTCATACAATTAGCTAGTTAAAGTAGATGCTTATGTTGAAGATAATTTTTGCATAGTGTGTTAAGCCAGGGACCCAATAATGAATTAGCCTAGTATGGTAGCACAGGGATGAAAGTGGAGTCTACTGTGGTTCCACTGCCTGCTTCTGCACGGCCATGGTGTGTGGGTGGAAGGGAGTCTTCTGTGGGGATGGGAGTAGGCTGCAGTTGGGGGTGCCAGGAGCAGGGATGGGCTTCAGCTGGGGGAGCAGCACCAAACTCAGGGAAGAACGGCGTAACCCTCCCTCATTGGGTGCTTCTATTGGCCACTTTTTACTTTGTGCAAGGAGACTTTTCAAGCAGAATATAGCCGATTTAAGAGTACAGTGCAGTTATTTATTGGCTAATGCACATGATATATATCTACGATTAATGAGTTACTGAACTAGGTATTAATATTCTCACCAACCTTAATGAGACATGCAATGCATCTTCGCTGGCCTGGCAGTCATCTGTCACGTCAGATAGGGCGGGCCTCCGTTGCTCCTTCGAAAAGGCTGATCATCAGGGTTGCTGAGTTTTCACCTGATTTTCTGCTTTATTCCTGGGATTTCATACACTTTAAGGTGGTGTTTTCCCCATTGAATCCCTTCCTGCTAACTACTGCAGTATCAAAAATTTTACTTCTATGTGTTTCTTTTCTTATCTTACACAGTTTTAGCTCACACCTTCAAGATAATTTTCTCAGTAAAACCAAGCCAAGGTTACAGAGCTCTGCTGCACCAACCTAGGCCTTGCAACACAGACAACTGAATTCCTCCACTGTCAAATTATCCTACTTTTCCCAAGTTATCCCTACCCTTTGCCCCCTACATTTTAACTAGTTAGTGTTCCTAGTGGGCTAGTGGACTTTGCTTCTCATCCTATATTCAAACCCTGCTGACTCAAAGGCAAAATTTGCTGGGGTTGAGGAAGGGGAGGAGGAAGAAAATAGTGTCTTTGAAAGGTCACAGCTGGGAGGTTTCTCCTTGTTTTGCACACAGCTTGTGAAGTTTGCATCCCAGGGCCCAGGTAATGAATCTGATTCCCTGCAAATGACTCGTTTCAGCATATTCTGAAGTAGGCCAGGAAGAAAAATCGCTCGGTCAAGTGACCTGAACAGCTTTGTCCTACTTCAAGACGAGGAGAACTGCTTCTATCCAAAGTGGCTAGGTTTTTGGTTTTGCCCGATTGAAGGGAGTTCTGCCTCCCTCGCAGTGCTCACAAGCCCTTTCAGGAGCAACCTGGGACAGCCAGCCCCTGCCAGGGTAACCCAGACACTCTCTCAGAGAAACGAGAAAGCATCTTGAACAAAAAGTGGTGCAGAATAAAAGAAAGGCGGTAAAGAAAAAGGAGAAGGTCATCTTTCATATTCCATCACTCTTTCGCTCAACCGTGCAGTACAACAACAATTTTATAAATGACTCCCTCTGAGAACTAAGTCAACTCTGTCAGATCAACAAAAAGTTAATCTTCCTTAAAATATTTCACTTAGGGTTATACTTATTCCATAACTCCTTCAAGAAAATTCATCATTCAAATTCTCATTTAAATCCTCAAAATGGAGCTTCAGTGATACACAGATGTAAATAGAAACAGAAACTAAGAACTAAGATATCTTTTGTCAATTTTACCTCATTCATTTGCTTTCTTTCACACACAGTAGGGGTGTTTGCGTTTCACTTTTGATATAATCTCAGCTTTCTTTTCCAGTATGACAAATTTTTGATGACATAAAGGAAGAGCATGAAGTATTTTATAATGTCTCTCTGGTACCTAATTCACTCTTCATTCACTAACAAAAACCAATATTGAAAACTGCCTTTTGCCTCTAGTGCAGTTTTAACATTGATCAGTTTAAAGAAACAAAAATTCCTTTCCCAAAATCTCATACAGAACCTTTTATTTTGAAGGACCTGCAGCACTTACTTACACTTGTAAAGAAGTAATCTTCTCTTTTCAATTAATGTGTAGTTTTCTTTGAGTTCTTAAAGTAAGTTTGTCATGATATGCATATGGATGGGAAAAAAGAAAAAAATTGGTAGCAGCTTCAAGGTTTAAAATATGTATTTTCTAATAAATTTTGCGTAGATTATTAAAGAAATACAATCTTTAGCACAACCTATTTTTCCAATGACTTCTGCTAGGATAGCTTTGTCAATATAAAGCTGGAATAATTTGAGTTATTCTCTTGAAATATTGTTGCTGAATATATACCTTCCAATAAGAGAGAAATCGGATTATGTTTAATCTTAAAGAGATGTTACGATAATTCAGAATCTGTGACTGTGTGGTTTGTGAGTGCCAGTTTGAGCTCAAGTGCTGTTCCCTTAAGTCATATAACTCTCTTTTCCTGTTTTCTGCCTCATTCATCTTGCACTAAGAAGGCAAGGCAGTGCTGTCACAGGCTGATATTAAAAACTATTAACAGCTGAAAAGATCTGATGGTAGGGTAAGCATCTTACCTCCAAGATAAAGCCTATTTTCACCCTGTAAGGAGCTGAAGGTTGAAGAAGAGAACAGGTGTTTTAGAAAATGCAGGATCTGAAAAACATAGTAAGGTTGGTTAACTTTAAACAGACAGCAGCTCACACAGACATGTGCAAGCTGATGACTGATAACAAGAGAGCTAACAGTGTGAGCACAGTGGAAAACCGCTCACCCTGGGTCATCTTTGAGATGACCTGGTATCACCCTGGTATCTTTGAGATACGCTGATATTACATCTATACGGCTAGTGGCATCCAAGCTAGCTAGCCTAAAATTACATCATGTGTATCTCTGTGAGCTGAAGTCATAAAGGGAAAAATAGATCAGATAAAACAGACCTACAGATTTTTGTAGCAAAAGGCCCTTTCTAACTGAGGAACAATAGAAAACTGGGTGGTTTCAAAGTACATCTATTCCAAAATCCCCTACAGCAACCGAGATGCTTAGAGAAATGCATCTGAAGACAGCAGCCACGTGATGGTGATGCTTTCCCAGAATATTTCCTCAGATTGAACAATCTGTGGCTTGGGGACTTTCTGAAGAAAGAAACAAACTGGTGGTACAGGAAAAAGAAATGGAGAAAGACGCAGGAGAGCCTGTACACACACATGAAGAAAATTCTGGACTTTTGTGAAAGGGACAGCTCTCAGGAGAGGGTTCAGGCAAGAAGAGTGACATATTGTGAGAGCAAGCTTGATCCTTTGCTCTTCCTAAGCAAGGACCCAGTCATGCACTTGTAGTGTGTTTGGGTTTACATAGCAAAGTTTTGGTAGCAGGGGAGAGCTGCAGGGGTGGCTTCTGTAAGAAGAGATCAGGAGCTGCCCCCATGTCAGACACAGACAGTTTCAGCCAGTTCCAAGACAGACCCGCCGCCGGCCAAAGCTGAGCCAGTTGGTGACATTGGTAGCACCTCTGTGATAACATGTTTAAGAAACAGTAAAAATGCTGCACAGCACCTGGGAGAGAGGAATAAGAAAAACTTGAGAGAAACAGCCCTGCCGACACCCAGGTCAGTGAAGAAGGAGTGGGAGAGGTGCTCCAGGTGTAGGAGCAGAGATTCCCCTGCAGCCTGTGGAGAAGACCATGGTGAAGTTGGTTGTCTCTCTGCAGCCCATGGAGGACCACGGTGGAGCAGATATCCACACTGCAGGCCGTGGAGGACTGCATGCTGGAGCAGGTGGACATGCCCTGAAGGAAGCTGCAGCCTGTGGAGAGGAGCCCATGCCAGAGCATGGTCCTGGCAGGACCTGCTGTCCATGGGTGACCCACACTTGAGCAGTCTGTTCCTGAAGTACCCCACGGAGAGAATCTATGCTGGCGCAATTCTTGCAAGAACTGCAGCCTGTGAGAAGGACCCATGCTGGAGCAGTTTGTGAAGGACCGTATCCCGTGGGAGGGACCCCACACTGGAGCAGGAGAACAGCGTGAGGAGGAAGGAGCAGCAGAGATGAAGTGTTATGAACTGACCACAATGCCCATTCCCCATTCTCCCTGCACCACTTGGGTGGGGAGAAGGTAGAAGAGTTGAGAGTGAAGTTGAGCCTGGGAAGAAGGGGATGGGGGGAAGGTATTTTTAGGTGTTTTTTTTTTTTCTTTTTCACTATTCTAGTCTGTTATTTATTGGCAATAAACTAAATTAATCTTGCCCAAGTTGAGTCTTTTTTGCCCATGATGGTAACTGGTGAGTGATCTCCTTGTCCTTATCTCGACCCACAAGCTTTTCATCTTATTTTCTCCCCCGTCTTGCTGAAGAGGAGGAGTGAGAGAGCAGCTGGGTAGGTGTCTGGCAGCTGGTGAAGGCTGACCCACCACAACCATTCAGTCTCCAAACCAAACATTCATTATCCCAGAAGCAATGTTTTGGGGCCAAAGCTAAGCCAATTTGACTTCGTGGCAAGTTCTAGGGTTCTTACTAAAAGGCCCCAAACATTGCCTGTCACAAAGCAGCTGGAATGCAAGCAGACTGGACTGGATGACCTTTGTGTGGGCTCCCGCATGTGCATCCTGCAGGTGACATTGTAGAGGGTGGGCCACTGGGTACACTGGGCTTTAGATATTACTATAGAGATCAACTATGGCCTCCATAGACAACTTCTGGAAAACTACCAACAAATAAGTAATAGTTACATGCAAGATTATGTCCCAGGGAACAGGCAACCTCCTATCATCTGCTGTCACCTTTGGGGTTCTTCTGTCAGACAATCTTATTTTCAGTTTCATTCTCTGCTTGAGGGCTTTCAGATCCATATCTCCAAAAAATGACTCTTACCCACCTGTTTATAGAGGCATCTAAGGAAAGTGCTGTCAGCTCTACCTCTCGACATTGTTTCACAGTGCATGAAAACAAACCAAGGTCCCAATCTTCTGTATTTTGTCCGGTCCTTGGAACACGGAATGTAAGAATTTCAAATGTCCTAAGTCACCAGGCAAGAGAATTTTATTTTCCTTTTCTGACCTAATGAATCCTGAATCCTTTCCTGCCTGACAGCAAGATCTCAGCTGGAAGAGTGGAAATTATCTTCTCCCTCAACAAAACACACAAAAAGCTGGCAGCTGATGCACACTCCAGAGCACTGGGAGTCAAATCTCTTCAGCAAAGGAGGAAACTGCACAAGACATGTCTGACGGGAGCTGCTGCTATTCTTGGAAAAGAAAGGACTCCTCCAAGTCCAGCCATGTGATAAAAAAGTCTGCTGCTGCTGTAATTCCCAATTTGGTAAAGCTCCAGTGGGAATTGCACAACACATCCACAGGGACACAGAAAAAAACCCTAACTTCAGAGACAGGTGCAAGCCTGGCACTGCATTGCTCTATGCTATGGAAATGTCCAGGTTTATAATAATAATTATTATTATTAGTTTGTATTATATTTTATTTTAATTTAGTTATTAAACTGCTCTTATCTCAACCCACGAGTTTTCCTTTTTTTTCCTGATCCTTCTCCCCATCCCACTGGGAGGGGGGAGGGGGAGTGGCTGCGTGGTGCTTAGTTGCTGGCTGGGGTTAAACCATGACAGAAAACTAAGTTGAAGCCTCTTACAAGTCCTGGTTTGTATTGGTGGCAGATGAGGAAGAAACCGGGAGCTGCAGCAGTGTCCGCAGAATCACAAGGCAGTAGCACCTCAGGAGCACTGCAATCATATGACGGTACCACACAGCACTGTTACTTGAAATGCAGTAAAGTTACTAGTCTAGAAAAATAGTTTGTTAGCTAAATAAAGTAAGGTAAGTAAATTCATTGGATGAATTCAGAGAAATCTGAGATTATTTTGAAAATTTGTAACGATATACTGACTTTTTATCTTAAAATCATGTCTGCACTGGTGACATTCTGTATTTACCACATAAGCAAGCATAGTATATGTTCCCATATGATTAGCTATTCAAGTATTTGCTCTTGATTTAGTATTGATAGTATAGTATGAAATATATGATTATGTGCACATGAGGAAATTTCCTCTCACATTCTGTCACCCATGTAATGTATTTCATAATTTCTGAAGTCACATAGAACACATAGAAACCTAAAAACATACAAATGAAATTAACAGTATTTTCATTAACTTTAGGTCTTCTCTTCTTACTAAAACCAAACATTTTCTGTACCTGAATTTTTATCACAAGAACTAACTTCTAACTTTCCTATGAATCACCATTAAATCACATTTTTTAAGACAGACCTATTTGCAAGCATAATAACAGCTGCTGAATGGTTTGAATTCCAAGTGATGCTTGATATGGCAGCTTTGCACATATAAATGCAGTCACTAAATCTACTTTACAGTTAGAGCTCAACAGCAGTAGAGAAGGATGATAGCTGTTGAGAGAAGAATGAAGTGCTCTACCCATAGCAATGTCCTCATCAGACTCGCTTCAATACAGGTTCTCAATATTTGACCCATGGCAGCCCAAACTGTAGATATGATCTTTCAAATTGTTATTCTGAAAAATATAACACCAAAAAAGTCATCTTAAAAGTTACCACGCTACCTTGCAATGACTAAGTCGACCCATATTTCACACACAGATTTGTGTTATTCCATAACATTTAAGTGTGGGGAAAGTCCTCTGTGGAGTGGAGAAAACTGACTTTTGGGAAAACTCACTGGAGCTCCAGGGGACAAAGACAGGGAGGTTCTGCACTGCCAGGGTTACAACCTAGGAATCATCTTACACACTTATTTTCTGTCATTCTGTAATATTATACCTGCAATATAACTCGAATTACTAATTAAGTTTTTTTAATTTGTCTGGCAAGTTATGAAATTATATATGAGCTGCCAAATGCTATGCACCAGTATCCTTCAATGATGTGCATAATTTTACTAGGTGAAGTTGTTGACCTATTAATAGTTGTCCACTACATTTCAATTGAGGGGCATCTGGATGATGAGAGAGAGATTTTATATAGTCTCCACGCATAGATAGTAGGATTGTGGCATTGTGGCTAGAATTTTAATGCAGTGATTTAGCATCGCTCAGCTGGTTGCCATTCCATGGTGAGTGCTGTAATAAACCCAGACTGACAAAGAGTGGGAAGGAAAGCTAATTTTCCTATGATGTCTTTTTCACAAAAAGATTTATTTTAATGCTTATATTTGTTGTCACTGTAAGCTTTAGAAACCTCTTGACGGCCAAATCCCTATGAGGTCAGTCATTTGAGATCTGAAGATAATTTTCTAGGATGCCAAGCTTATGTTTCCTCCAGGGGTGATTTCATTAGTGATGTCATGACATAAAGCATTTAAGACTGCTGCAACTAGTTAAATGTGTCATTGGTGGATGCTCTGAGATAAACACGGAGACTGACCCAAAGCAGCAGAGCTCACACATACGTCTTCTACAGACGTCTGTTAGATTTCTAGCAGCCAGGCAGGAAGAGAGAAAGTTCCGTCATTTATTAAATAAAAAGGATAATGTAATTTTCACTAAATGTCAGACATACCTCAGGAAACAAACCTCTTATAGAGTCTATCCTTTTTTTGGTATGTTTATTCACCTCTCCAGTTACTAATCTGATTTAGTTTTTCATTAGATCTTCTCAATGTAACCTTGTTGATTGATATTAGAGCTGATTTAAGAAATTAAAAAGTGAGAGCAAATATAAGAAATTAAAAACCATCAAGGAAACTGCATCACATTTCATGATGTCAACTTCTGACAAATGACAAATCCACTCATTTAGAAACAATACTTTGATTATATTATATCAAGTTTTATTGATCCAGAATAATTCTTTATAGCATAACAGAAAATGACCAACATGAACATTTGATAAAACTATTAATCACAACATAAGGCTTCCACAAAAGACTTTGTGGTAACAAAAGATCTCATTTTGCTGTTGCTTGCTATTTCTACTGAGACCAAATTCTAATCTCAGGTAAACTGAAACTAACCACTATGGAGGGACTCTATTTTGCCAGCAGAAACAATCCCTGTTCACATTCCTGAACAAGAAAATGGAATTTGGCCCATTTTGGTTAAAATGCAATTACAGTGCAACAGAACAAAAGGAAGATTAAAGGAAGGTGGATCCATCTCATGTGGTACATTGCTATTTGCATCCTCTAGAACCCCAAGTTTCCCTCCATATATATTTCATTCTTTCTCTGCCTCCAACTGAAAGAGGCTTGAGCAGCTTGGTGGCTTAAGCAGCTGGGTGCCTTTTCATACCTGTTGACAGCTCCTCAGTGACATTTAAGAGTAAGCAGTGACACTGAAACCCCCAGAGCTTGCCTTGACTTTAAATGCAGCTGACTCTAGCTTCTTCATCTGAAACCAGTTTCTGGAAGCATCCTGTGACCCTCAATAATGAGGTCTCTTGCTATTCGTTAATGACCACTGTAAATTTAAAAAAAAAAAAAAATATTATTTTGACAATTATTTTGACAATTATTCCTTTCTTTAGCAAGAAAACTAAAGAATATTTGGAATAGAACTAGGTGCTATATTTCTAATCATGTCTAATTTTAAAATATTTTTTCTAGCTGTCTGTATTGACATGTTATATTACCAATTTTTTCCCTCTCACAAATGTCACTGTAGCAAATGAACTGTCAGCTTGTCACAGTGAATCAGAAAGTTCCTTCCTGTGTCCCTCACCTTGGACATAGCATCATGACAGCAACGCACAGTCCGAATATTTTGTGGCCCTTTTTAGAATGGAGATTCCCACCGCCATGAACCCAAACCCAAGGGTTACATCCCCCAAAAGAACTTACCCTTCACATGCCTTTTTTTGGGTGCTTCAATCCATTAGTTTTGTTTCTGCTCATTTTCAGAAATACTCCCCTTCACCTAATGCCTGACCCTTACAGCACCTCTTTTTCTGCCACAGGGGAAGCCCCGTCGGCACCTAATTGATGGCACCGGGCAACTCTGGCTCCTTCTGTCATTGGATTTCATGTCATCCACAGCTGTCAGCTCCTGCTTCTGGATGTGGGCCTTGCTAAGCCTGACCCTGAGCTATCTGACCAGCCTTCCCGCAGGCAGGGCTGCAGGGAGGCCGGTGGGGAAGCCTCCCAGTGTGGCAGCGCCCGCCATGCGCCTGCACGGTTGCGCTGTGCCGCGCCGGTTACTACTGTGCATGGGACGTGCCCGATGGTGTCATTCCCACCACCCTCCTAAGCTGCATGGCAGGCAATGCATTGCGCTGTTTGCTGTGTAGAGCAGGTGGCTCTGTTAATGTGGTGCTGGGGGGATGAGTTGGGTGGGTGGGTAGAGGCTGCCATGGTTCTGTGACAGATAGAGGCCCCAAGGACTGAGATCAAAGGTTAAATGGCTTTTTGCTGCCATCTCTTGATAAACCAGAGGAAAAGGCAGCAGAAGCTGACACAGTGCCTGGGCAACACCCACTAGGCCGAGGCAGGCATTTAACGTTTGCTGATGAGGATGAATTTACCTTCTGGGTGGACAGAGCACTAACGAGTTGTCACGAGTGTTTGACGGATGAGCATCAGAGCTGCACTGGAAGAGAGGTTCATTATAAATAAACCTCATCCTCGCTCCCCTGACTCAGGGCTGCGGGAGGCTGGGAAGGAAAAGTGGTTTCTGCCTTTGAGGGAGTGAGTAACCTCCTAATGGCACAGTCTCTGTGCACTATGGAGAAAGCTTTCCACTGTAAAAACAGGCTTGAAACACAGGCTCTGTCATCATAAGAGACACTAGGTGTGGACTCTGGGGTGGCCCAGCATCAGTGGCTGCAAGCTCCATAGGGACCCTGAGTCCCTGCCAAATCTCAGTGATGGGGACATTTCTGTGGCTAGACTATTCAATCAGTTCCCCACAATTTCACATGTCCCACAGCTTCCCTCTGGTACCTACACAGCTCCCATTTTGTTGGCTAGCTAAATCTTCTGTGTTCACATGTATGGACCATCCACGGTCGTAAATACCCACCACTGCAGATCAAGCAGGTCTGCAGATCAGGCCTCGGAAGCAACAAAATCTAAATAAGCACACTTTCCTTTCCTTTTTCTTTCTGAAATTTATTGTGAAGAAAATAGAAATTAAGATTTTAAAAATAAAAAATATGTTAATTATTAAAATTAAAAACTCAATTAAAAACTCTTGAAAACTTTGGCTCATGAATACTGTTTTCATGAGCTCCAAGGCTGCCATAATTTCTGTTTAGCCAATGCTAAGCCCCTGCTTCTTCATGATGTGGAAAAAAATGAAAGCAGAATAAATTCAGATCAGCAGATTTACTGAGAAGTTCCTTTAAACATAAAATGCAGCTGTGGTCCCTCAACAGAACCCAGGATCCCTGCAGAAAGCTCAGAGCCCTGCGGTACCATGTCACATTCCTCCTTCCTCTCTTTCTGCCCCTCTGCCACCACTCAAATTAAGATATTGCCTGATGCTTTGGTACTTTTCTGGGTGAAGTGGGATTGAGGAGGCAACTGAATGAATCCTCATCAGCTGGTGGGTTCTGAAATGTGTAAGTCGCACAAGTACTCCATAAAATACAGTTTTCCTGGAAAGTTTTCCAGTGAGACCTTGAGTGAGATGGTATGCCTCCATCATTAGGTGGCAGCTGAGTAAAGGGGGATTTTACATTGAAGTTTTGGTCTTAGATACCTTCATCCTATTTAAATCCTTCTTTAGAGACGCAGAGTTTTTTATTGGATCTGACCCTGAAACAGAAGAAGAGTGAAGTGGCAGGAGAGATTAGAAATGAGTTAGCAGAACACTGATAAGGGATTAAGATTGTGATAAACCTAAACTAGTAAAAAATCAATAGAGGAATTTCTGCTTTTTACTTCAATTATTTGTCCCTAACTTTTCTCTGGAAATCATTTCCCATTATTGAAGATTGCTTGGAAAGTTTAAAATACTTTTAACTTTTTTATTGAGGTAGTTATCAGCAGAATTAAAACTAAATTATAATAACAAGAATCAATACTTTCCTAATTTTTAAGACGTGAAATGGGTATCATCACCAACATGCACACAGCAAATATATACTTTACATTTAGTTAGACTGACGTTCATGTAAAACACTTGGCATTATCCAGCAAATTGAGAAAACAATGCAACACTGTTGTGGCTGGTCGAAACCCATTAATATAAAGAAACACAGTCACAGTTTGAAAATCGAGAAACAAAACGCTAAAATATCTGTTACATTGCTGGTGGTGGCCTAGGCGTATTCCTGACTGTTAATTGAACAACCTTTACAATTAAACCTGGAAATTACCTTGTTAAGCCTATGAATGTCCTTGAGGATTTCCTTTTTAACAGAACTTTGTACCCTATCCAGGATAATAATAAAGTTTATTTTAATGGATAGGAGAAAGTTTCAGTCCCCTTCTTTCCAAAAATGGCTAAGGCAAATACAGTAAAGAGTAGTGCACACTTATTAAAAAAGGAGAAGGTTGGAAAAGCCAAGCAGTTCCCCTGCCTTCTCTTAGTCACATATTTTATATGAAGTAAGTCAGTTTTAACTGTGTTAGAAAATTATCTCTCTTTCCCTGTTTTAAATTTTATATGTCATGTCCATAATACTTCAATGTCATGGACACAGCTGTAGTGACTGAGTTGTCCTAGACCATCTAGTAAGACTCCCGGTTGCACAGGGGAGAGTTAGACCAATGGCTTTCTAGTATGAATTGCTTAATCCCTGCAGGATGCTTAGAGAAAAGAATCCTTTTGACCAGGAACATGATTCCTGTACATGTATTTAAAGCCATACTCCGATGCCCTGTTGTATCCTCTAGGAAATTCTAATTGTGTTTAGCTGTCATCTTAAGTTCTTATGTGATTTAATGATATGGGATAAGAAGATTATTCTGATAGGATATTAAGGGGAAATATCAATTTGATTTAATCCCATGTTTCTGCATCAGCATCCTCAAATGACCTGTGTTGCTGTATTTCCTAACGAGAACTAAGCTTTCTCTCATTGTTCCTGTAAAACTTCCAACCGGAAACACCAGTCCAAGAGCTGTATTTCAGCTTATTCAACTGCAGCCTGAGACAGACAGGCAAATAAATGCACAAATACAAAAGCTTTCATTAATAAAGAGACAAAAATCACACTAAGAGATTAAAGATAAAAATAGTTTTTGACAGTATACTGTCCAACTGTCCAGCCTTATGACCCACAAGTAATCATAACTGAAGTTCTCATATTGATACCAGAAAGTGCATGCTTTCTTAGGTATGAATTATGTTGTCTCCATATGGCTCCATGCATTATAAAATGTTGCTAAATTACTATTTAGCTGCTCCCTGTTTTCTTCAACAACCAACTAGAAAATGAGAGTCCTGTTGAATGTTAGGAAGTTACACAAGGCTAAAAAGAAGTCTAATAATGGAAGAACAAGCTACAACCCCTACCTTCTGCTCCTGATTGTCTAGATGGCCTCAGACAAATTACTTTATTGTAGGCCAAAATAATTTGTGTGTCAAAAATGAAAACTCTCCCTTTCTTTACTTTTGTTCATGTCATGCTGTTAGATGACCCAATATAATCTCATAGGTTTATAAGCACATGTTTACTGAATCAGATTAAAGCACAGGCCGGTGTTCTGTCTCTGACAGCAGTTCACCCTCCCTCCCCATGCGCATTCCCAAACAACAGCTTCACTTTAGGATTGACTATAAAAAGAAGGCAGTGAAATTTCCTTCAGAGTATGTCTAGACTCCTGCAAATCTATGGGTTAAGGTATTACTTCCTATCAATTCAAGAGGCAACTAGCTGTAAAGATAAAAATACCCTATCAGTCTCCACTAATTAAGATCAATATGTGAAGTGGTAGCAGGTTTAGATGCAAATTCATGGACACTGTTGTCCATTTTTAGCTCTTATGTGCTAGATTATTCCAATGTTGTCATGTTGCACAATAGCATGTTACAATGCAAAATGGACATAAATCTTTGTCAAAAGCTATTCTTATGGCAATTAAAATTTTAAGGACAATGACTGGATTTTTTTTAGAACAGATAACCTGGCTCCCCAAATACCTCATAGCTATCAAAATATCACATAACCTGAGTAAATGGAAATATACTTTCTTGTTTCAGTGCTTTGAGATTTGCTATTCCCCTTTTTCTCTTCAAATAACAGATCAGTTCAGCATAAAAATGGAAAAGAAATTCATGAACCCTGTAAAAATGTGGATGAGAGAGAGGAGAGATGGACTTTTCTTCCAGGGCGCATCCAACGTAGAGTAGATTTTCTGCAGCAGTAATAGCCAAACCAGATGGAGCTATTCTGAGGACTTTTACATTATTATACTGATAATCTCACATTTAAAGACATGTTAGAGAATGCTAATATAGCTATTACTTTGCTATAATAAAGAAATTTAAAAGATAAGTTGTTTTTCAAGAGGTTTTCCTCTGTTGAGTCCAATCCTTTGCCTACTAGGAGACTATGTGATCAGAGTGGGAACTATGAAGTCACTGAGACATGAGGACGCCTCTGCTGAATGTGATTGTCCATTGGGAGCTTATGAACCTCACTGGGACATGGGCTAACTTTTTGTGTATCCAAAATATAAAAAAATAAAGAGTATGTAGCCTTGAAGACTTTAACTCTGTGGAGTAAAATAAGGATTCCTTTACAAAAATTAAATAATCAAACTTTTCAGTATGTGGAATAAATTAATGTCCAATATCCCATGAAATTTTAAATATTTGTGACAAAAGTACACTGAAAACACAATCAAACACTTTGCCAGTACATGTTTTAGAAGAAGGGACAATTACATAATGATGAATAATCCATTAACATTTAAAAGATACAATCAATAAATACAGGCATGACTGCAATTATTCTACTACCCTAAAAAATCTCAATATGAAGAGTTCACCAAACAGTAAAACTATGAAGGATATATAGAATTGTGGAATTCTTTAGTCAGAAAACAATTCTCCCTTTCTAATTTTCCTGATTTTAAGAACTTTTCACCAAATCTTTATTTATTATGTAACTATCAATGTATCCTACTAAAGATTAGCCTGATGTACGAGCCACCCTAACCTTAGTATTGCCTATTGACGGTACATGTTGACATGACTTCCTCATTGTTCTGTTGTTTCTCTCTTTCTTGTCTAGACCTTAGTTTATTTTGTGTACGTATAGTCCCCTAGAAATCCTCTATTAATTCCAGTGAAACATTTCCATCCCATCCCAGAACAGATCCCAGTATAACACAATAGCCAAAGCAAAGAAACCTGCGTATGGATTTGCATGTTCAATGTATTAAAAACAACATAAGGCCTACAACTGAGATTTGATTCATTGCAATGTTAAATTGGAATCCAAATGTGATTGCACAGAAAATTCAGAAAATTTCATCCTTTAAATTAAAAAAATGTATCAGAAGTTTGTAAATTAATGCCTACAGATGCAAGGTAATGCACAATTAAGTAATGTAATCTAACATATGTCCTACATACTTAGGTACAGTGGGGGGCAGCCATAGTATTAGAGCACCAATCTACGTATTGTAGACCATATGTCACATTTGTAGACCGCTTGGAAGCTGCAGCTGGTGCAAAATGAAGTTCCTATTTGCTTAGCAGATCTGGCAGTAGGGGAATACCTTATGCTAGTGTTATTTTTACTATATGTTCCCACAGTACAAATTCAGTGTTGATGCTGATTGCTAAACCTGTGCATGTTTTTGACGCTCGTTACCTGAAAAGCTCCTTTTTCTTCATGGTGAATCTCTTGCAATTCATCTTACGTCTGCAGTATTGTCTCTGCTTTTCTTTATATCCTACCTCTTTTAATTTTAGGACAATTATGGTGCTAAAAACTTTCTTCACCTTGTTGCAACTCACTTTCATTCTTCATAGCAGTTTTTCAAATCTCTCTTCTCATCCCACGAAATTTTTAATTAAAAAAATCACTACATTTTTCCAGGAAATGTTTCTCCAAGACCTGCTTTCTAGAATGTCAATAATTACTGGAAGATTAGGAACTACTGATGATTTATGCTTCTCAGTTATCAAGAGCGAGGTCTGAAAAACTGTCGTGCCTTATTTAAACAAATTGCTATATCCTACATCACTCTCTAGAGCCAAGAAAAAAAAGTCTTATTTTAGATCTTGATCTTGTCTATAATTCAATTTATTTGTCTATATGTATAATTTTTTTGTCCTATGGTGCTATTTTTTTTCGTTTTTCACTAGGTGATGTGTGACAGGCTTCCCCAATATCCCGCCAAACACAGTACACCAAAACTTCCTAATATGTCCAGGTCAGTAATTAATTTCTTCTAGCAGTCTCCATCGGAGTACGCCCTGCGATCGATCAATCTTATTATGATACAGTATCAGAGCTATACAGGCTTGATTAATTACCCGGTATTTCAAGGGTGTCATTTGCTACTAGGGAGAAAGAAATGTTTCCTCCCCCAGCAAATCCCTCTAGCATACACACAGCATTTAGTTATTTCAGTTTTAGAGGAAGAATGATGGGCTAGGGTGGTGACTGTGGTACACCTAACAGTACTTGTCCATCTTTCCCGAAGATGCCAAACTCTATCCTTAGCTTGTGCAACTCCACTGAATGTTTATATCTGTGTCGTTCGTATCTGTTGACCCGCATCAAATGAACGCCTGGTTCATTCTCTAGTTCTCCTCCCCTGATTCTGATGCACGTCTTTTAAAACAGAGGATTCTTTTTCTTGTTTCAGAAAAATGGGATGATGCTGAAAACCTGTTAGAATTGCATCTAACAACAATTTTTCATAGAAAATTCATTTCAGAAAGCTGCCAGTTTTTCACCCTGCCTCTATAATAACCAACCTACATAATCACGTAATGATCAAGAACACCACCAAAACACGTTAAAGACATTTTGACTCTCTGAGATGAAGTAGGGAATCTCAGGTTCTCCTGGTGTCCTTCTTTCTCATATTCAAAACTGTCCCATTAACATTTTGAGTAAACTTTTCTTTCACTTGTGCTATTACTGTCATACCCCTGACAAGAAACCTACAGGATGTGCATTTATGCAAGTGTGCAGTGTTCCTATCAGATCTGGTTTGTAAAGTACCAAACTCAGCTGGTAATACTCCTCTCAGGACCAAAACCCTCTTGTCAAGATGGAGGTGCAAGCCCAGGGCTGATATTTCTGTGCATCTGTGGTCTGAAATGCAGCAAAACCCTTACAGACATATTTAAGTTCAAGCATTTGCTTAAGCCCCTCCTGTTTCTGGAAAGCATTGAAGCTTTCACTTTAACACTTTGCTGAATCAGACTGCTGGTTAGGTGTCAGCTTTTGGCTGAAATGTTAAATTGAAACCCCTTCTGCCTGGTTTCTTTGACCAGCACCTGGGAAAGAAGAGCAGTCCATGTCATTTAAAAAAAAAAAAAAGAAAATAATAGGATTTGAGAGGGATGTGCTTGACATGGTGACCTTTTTCTTTGGTGTTGGGTTTTTTTGGGTAAAAGTTCTGACATGGAAGTATACGTAATGGTCTTTGCTGAGCGCATATAGTTCCTGTTCTGCCTGTGCCTTTGCAGAAAGTAATTAGTTTTGAAGGGTTTCAGAAGCTTAAAGTAAAAAAAAAAACAAAAAACCCCGCATTATGTTCTATTACATCATTTTACAAGTGCATCACTCTTTTGCTTCCTTTAACATGCGGCTTTCAACTCTCAAGAAAAGCACCCCCAGTGATTGACACCACAGTTGTATGTCTGCCTTTTTAGCCAGAGAACGATTCAGCTGCGAGCAGGACGGCTTTCACCACCCATTTAACACATCCTTACACTTTTTCGAAGCGCAGAAAGCAGCCAGGGAGGCCACATTTTAGTCCTCGCTGGAATTTCACCCGAGGCGTTCACAGCTGCTGCTACCTCAAGCCCGACAGGTTGCATCATCGTGTCAGTTCCGCGCAGCACCATGCAAGCGGGAGGCGCGAGCATCCCGAGCGGCAGCGCGGGGGGGGGGGGGGGAGCTGCGGGGAGGGGGGGGGGGCGGCAAGTCGCCGGGGCGGGGGCGGGGAGCCGCCGGTGGCGGGGGAGCCGCCGGCGGGGGGGGAAGCCGCCGCGCCCCGCGGCGCCGCGCCCGCCCGCCTCTGCGCCTGTCTTGCGGCGCCCTCTGCAGGAGCCGTCGCGGAGGCGCACCCGCGGCGCCTGCAAGCGGGCTCCCTCCGAAAGGCGGGCGCGGGCGGGGGGCTGCGGTTTAAGTACCGTGAGAATCTGGTGACCCGTAGTAACCCCACGCGCGTTCACAAGGGCGGATATTCGGCTGCAATGTAAGCGCGCCAGGATTTAGCGGCGGTCGGGCGAGTGGTTTTTTTTCAAGGATTGAAAAAAGAGGTGAATTTATAGGATGCTCTAGAAGTTTTAGAAGTGTTTCCCCAAGTGTCCAATGAATAGGCAGTGCTAAATGCTTTTAGCAATTCAACTATTTAAAATTATCATTATTTTACATGTCTTTCTGTTGACAGAATGCATTTCCTTGTTATTGGAAAGGTTTTATATCTGTCCTCTCTTAGAAAGAATCAAGCATGAATCTTACATAAAGTACAACTGAATTTATAAAGAACAGACCACATGTCTTTACGGTTGTGGAGTGTTACTCATAACCTAAACTTAGGTTTTGTATTGCAAAGCTGTTTTTTGCCCTGTTTGTATTAATGACGGGCAATATACTGTTATGGTATTGCTGCAGCTCTAAATGATAGTGATACCAACAATACTGAAGTTAAAGGTGCCAATAGCACTACCATATCCACAACACTCTGTGGACTGCTCTGGCCCCCTTCACCTAACCCTCTCATGCTCCTACATATTCTACTCCCTATTCCTCATCTTAGAGTGAGGTGGTGGTATCTAGAGGGTATTTCTAACAATAGGAAAAGAGCAGGGGGGAAGAAAGATTAGGTTCCCTTTCTGGTGAAACTTTTCTTTAGTAAATGGTGGATCAGATGTGGGACAAAGGGGCATCATGGTGTCCCACAGGGAAAAGAATGAGGCAGGGAGGTGTGAAGAGGCAGATCTCCCATGGGGAGATTGCTAGGGAGAGATCCTCACATCCTACTTTGCAGAGGAGTTAGTAAGAGGAGAGATCCCCATGTTAGCCCCCTTGAAATCCCTTTGACCCCTCTCCAAAGGCATGACTTTACTGGAGAGTGTATAGAGACAATTACACAGCAGTATTATGTCACGGGTATTACCCGACGCTAGCTGGGGTGACTTCTGGCAGAGGGGGTCCTTGGCCCATGGTTGGAGCCAGTAGGCATTAAGGTAATGTCAGTGGAGCTTCTTGCTGTGACTTCTCCAGCTGTACGTCTGCAGAGCTGCTTTATCTGAGTTATTGATAGCCTACATTCACAACTATCGCTCCTCTCCAGTTAGTGTAGAGAAATATATTAACCTAGAGCACAGTACATAATGCAGACCTGTTTATCATAGATGAAAGACTAAATCCAGACAATTCTACTTTCGTGAGCACTAGAGACACTGCCTCCCAATACACAGCAAGCTCCTACTTGCTTAGAGCATATATCAAGTAGATGTACAAGACAAAAGCCTATTTTGATTGTGAAGCTTTGCCTTAGAGGAGTATTAGATTGCTCAACATCCACCATTTGTTAGGCCAGTTGTGTTTACTGAATGCATTTGAACTGCACTGGTTTGCTCTGGCACACTCACTGTGTAGTGCTCAAACAGGCAGGAGAGAAGGCTTTGGGGGTGGGAAGGAGAAACTGAAGACAGTGAGGCAGCAAACTGACCTTCCTGTATGCTTGTTTCTTCTGCCTTCCTGAACTCCACTGACAGCCAGTCCCACATGATGCATAGTGATTGCTGAAACTTGCTACCTGCTGTGTGAGTCTGCTACTTTCCAAAGGCTGATTGTAGCTGAGAAACGGATGACCCTTGCTCTCACACATCCACACACAATACGAATAATATTTCTTGGGCAGGAACAAGATGGGGAAGGCACTGACTATTATTGGGTAGCCTCAGTTATGAACTCTGGGCTAGTTTGATATAGCATGTAGCATTTTGTGGTCTGTCACATCTGTTATTATGCTGCTTGTTTTTCCCTTGATGTGGTTGCCCGACATGGAAATGCCTGCGAACAGGATGCATGCAAATGGTTCTTTACTCATAGTAGCATCCCAAGTGGCACTTTCATTGGCTTCACGATTACCTCCTGTCATATGAGTTATTTTATTGGCAGTTGGAATGGTCCCTGCTGTGAAGCTCTTGTGCTCTTTCTCCAGTGCTCATGTTCCCTTTCTGTTACATGCCCTCAACAGATGTGAGAAAGAATAAGGAGACATGTGATGCAAATGTCTTACAGAGGGCATGAACTCAGCATGTTTCGCAGGCTGCCCAGGTAAAATATGAGCTGTCATTACGTGTTACTAATCATGTTGTGGGGCAAGATATTGAATAACTTATGAAAGACACACATTTATGAACTGCAAACAGACTAGGACTAATGAATGAGAGTCCACTTTCAGCAACAGATGTGATTTAAGAGTTTCCCTCTTATCCTTGAGGTGCTCATTCCTCATCTCCTGCAAAAGAACACTAGTTCTTGGTTGTGCCCCTTCAATGGTGTGACTGCACCATCCACCGGATCTATGCATGCATCTCTCTCAAAAAATAATGAGGCTGTAGTTTTTGAAAAATATATAGTTTCCCAGATCACACAAGCAGTGTAATTGGCACAAATAAGGTGTGTGTGTGATAACCTCGTGGAGAAGAACCAGAAATAATTGTCAGTGAGCGGGAAATTGGAAAAGACACATCTTAAATCAGATGTGCTGCAACCAGAATAGTAATATGGAAACATATTTTTATACTGTGGTAATGCCCAAAACATATTGTGTGCTAACAAAGCATAACCCTTTAAGAGACATGTATAATCCCATCCAGAACATACTGTCTAAGGAGAAAAAAAGATGGTGAGAAAAGAGATACTATTTGCAATTAATCAAGCCATCAATGAAATCTGATGCCTTATTAGATGCAAAATTATTTTAACGCTATCTTAAATATATTTAAAGGATACATTACATATCGTCTTCTCACCTACCCTCTTCTCTTCAGCGCCATTCACAGAAATTCTTAACCAAAATTCCAAAAACTGAAAAGATTCACAGTTTTCCTTTCAAACTGAAAGTATCTAAGGTTAAGGGAATGTTGTAACATTATAAACACAGAGTTGGGAAAATAAAGAAATTACATAATTGCTCCATGTTCCTCAGTTCCTAATAAGTTTTGATTATACGGTTGAATGGAGAAGAAATCTATAAAAGAGTTGTACAAGCTTAAAATCTGGGGGTTTTAATTACTATTTTGAGGCAAGTCAACTTTTGGGTTTATAAAATGATGAACATTTCAACAAGAAAGCACATATTTGCATAAAGGAAATGCTATATAAATAAAGAGTTCATAAAATGTGACTTGTAATGTTTCAAAACACACAAGGAGCAAACCGCTGCTCTCTGATCTTGGCATTAGCCATGGTGTTTTCACAAATCGTAAGTCAAGAGTTATTTTTGCCTTGTCGTAAGAGAAGGAGCCATCTAATTCAGGCCACAGGAGGCCCCCACAGAGCAGGCAAAAAAGCAAACTTCCACAGCCTCCCCGGATTTCATATTAATAGATGTGCTGAATGTCTGCTCTGTGGTCTTAGCATGCAGAGGAGACTCACAGCTGACAAGATGAATAGAGCATTAGCAGTTCTGTCAAGGAGTAGGCACAGAGTCTATACTTTGGGTGCTGATAAACAACAAAGCTCAGTAAAATAGAGATAGTCACTTTAGATTAGTTATTAGAACACTAAGTACAGTACCTTTCACATTTTGAAATAATTTCTATAGTAATAAAAGTCACTGTGACAATATAGCACCGTTGTTGCAAATTTCATCTATTCCTCTCTTGTTTATAAGCTCCACTGTAATAATACTTTGCCCATCAGAATTCATTGAAACGCATTTCATTATCACAATCAGCCCCCTGAGTCACTGCTTTATTGTATTACATTTCCTTCCTACTGTATTTGAACTTTCTTCTAATACTGAAGCTGATTCCAAGCCCATTACAACCAGTTGCAAATTAGCTTTTATTCTGCTCTGACTGCTGAAGTGTGTTTTAATAAATTCATGCCAATAATTTTATAACCTAATATTCATGCACTTTATCTTTTAATTACTCTACCCTAAATTAATCTAGTTATATTTCTGATTTATTTCATGCTTTTTCTTGGTCCCAGAGTGGGCTAGCATCTTTCCCATTCTCATGAGCATGGGCAGTTGTAGTATTGTGTTCTCCCTGATTTTAGGATTAGAAATTAGCATGATGTATGAATGTTTTATAAGGGGAAAGGAATACGCTGTATTTTATGGGCATGTTTTCTTGGGAACACACTTTTGGAATAACCTGGAAAAGCTCTACAAGTGTGATATATGTATACTTATACACACAAGTAGGAAACACACTCATGAACAATTTGCTGAGAGCAAGAAGGAAGGACTAGCTCCCTGATTAGCACCAGCTAATATGCTACATGCACTTGGAGAAGTTAACTGCATAGTCCCGCTTCCTCATCATTCAGCTGTTCCAGTGGATACCAGCATACAGATACTCACTGAATCTCCACAGCTCAGGATTATGTTTGCAGTATCTATACATATTTCACAGATTTGAAGTACACTCATAAGAGAACTATGCCTTTAAAGAAGTGAGTGGCAGGGCCAGAGAATATAGAGAACTGCTTTAGCAATGCAGTTAGGATAATTTAAATTCTACACTCCCAGTCGTGTTTTTTCTTCCAGAAAAAATCATTCATGTTATGGTATTCTTTGTTGATTAAAGCCCTGTCTTGGATCAGAAGGCTAAGAAATGTAATGCTAGATTGTTCTGCAAATGCCTGTTTGATGCTGGTGTATGAAGACATGTAAATATGTCTTCATCTAGCCAGAGAAGAGATCCATTAAGAGAGAAACAAGACGAGGGGAGTCAGCAAGTCCCATCTCTCAGCTGACTGACACTTTCCAATGTGAAAGATTTTGGGGAATTTTTTCTCTGAGAAGTTCCCACACCTCTGAGGCTGTCAGCGATGCTGAGACTTACTTGACAGGGATATGCTGTTAGACTGGGGAGTACACATTCTTTATCTCACAAAATTCTCTGTATGTTTGCTGAGATAGAAGTTGCTAACAGTCACTTTTTCCTGTCTTTGCCTACATTTTCCAGGTCAACTTTTGTAGCACGTTAAAAGTAATGAAACAGACCTTGCTACTGAAGTTGCAGCAGCAACATGTATAGTGAATACACATGGGTGTTAAAAGCAGGAACAGAGTCAGGGCCGACATTTGGTTTCTTGATCCTTTTTTCTCTTTTTTTTTCTCCGAGTCATTCAAATGGCTTGAGATTGTTGAATAGGAGGGGAAAAATATGTGTCATTTATGGGGCTAATTCCACTACCTCCACAAATATACCCCTCTGTGCCAATAGCTTATATCTAAGACTCAAGCATGCAAGGGCATAGAGAATGTGCTGAACTTTGACACACTGGTATATTGCCCAAAATTTCATTTGCGGGGGTTCTTAGTTCACTCTGCTTTAAGCAGCAATAAATTTTTGCCTGCCTGGTCTCAGAACAAAAGCTTTAGCGGGAGGTAAAACTTTCCTCCCAGCATGTGATGCTAAGGGCACTGCTGCCATGTCCTGGCTCCATGGAGAGGACTTGCCTGTACTTACTAGTACCCCATGTGTTTCTAGTACAGTATGAGCTGCTGGTATGACTTAAGAGTTGAGAGAAAGTTGGTTCAGAAAAGTGTCTGCGAAGATGAATTCTGTAGGAATTACTTGGTAGGTGATACAGTTAAACTAGTTCTGCAGTCACAGTCTTATTCTAAACTAGAAGAAAGTGAGACTAAGATAGGGAGAGTGGATTGGGAAGAACAGCTGTAAGCAACTCCAGAAGAGAGAAAAGTCTCGAAGAAAGAAGGAAGATGTAGGAGATGTATTCTACAACAATGAGGACAAAGAAAGAAAATAGATCTCTGGAGCAGACTAGTTGGAGAGAGATAACAAAACGGAAGAAAAAAGAAAAACATGAAACCCATTTTTTTTAAGCATGAAGTAATTGTTAGCGTAATTTGCTATATTTATATTTCACTGCTTTCTTTTACATTTGCATTTCAGACAATAGGAAAATTGACATTGTTTCTAAGAACTACTTTTACTACTTCCTTCAAGATCATTCAAATTCTGAGTTCCACCCATGCTTTTCTATTTTTATCTTTTATCTTTGCATCCTTGTCCTTCTCCAGATTACCTTTATGGTATCAAGACTAATCACTAGAATTAGAATAACAAGTTTTTCTGTCCCTCAGACAGTATTGCTCTCTATGCAGTTAAAGATTCAAAGGTGTTTGTTTATTTATACTCAAAATAATTTTCCTATTAATTCCGAATTGTCAAATATTATCCTTCTCCACTGACTTATCATACATCTGCACTTGGCAATGTGCTGCTCTTCAGATAAAAAGACTCCCTTTTTCCTTAGTATTTTTTTTCCCCTTTTTATTTTCCCCTGTAAACCCTCCTAGCTCAGGCTGACAGTATCTTTTAAGGTTGACCTTTTCCACTAGATGGCACATGGGGCCATATGAGTGGCAGGAGATACACAGGTTGCTGGACCATAATGTAAAATGCATGTAATGCTTAAAAAAGAAATATTCAATTTAAGAGCAATACATTCCTTACCTACTGCTAACTGGAGTAGCTCCATTGGCTTCACTGGTATATGCTGATCTATAATAGCCAAAACTTAGTATGTACTGCATATAAAATTGTTTTCTAAGCTGTGTTTTTTCCCATCTTGGAAATGGAGAATTTATGTGTTTAATATGAAAAGTGTCCCATATATTATATCCTAATACCTCATTCTTCATAGGTCCTTAGAGGCCGTTCATAAGAAGATTTGAGCATTAGGTAGAATTGTACCTGGTTGCCATATCAAAATGCTAGTAAAGGACTCTACAGGCACAGTGCAATGGATAAGAATATGCAGATGATTTCAGTGAAAAGGAATAAAAATGAAACACATCATTAATTCTTTGGAGATCTGATATCTCTTTAAAACTGGCCTGAGTTATGGTCCTTGCTTTTAGTTCCTCCAACCTCTTCAGTGATAATTACTGAAACCTATACTTTATCTAAGAATTTCTGAGCCAAAATTTGTATATCCTTCTTTGCTGCCAGAGGACCGGTTGCCCAACAGCCTTTGACCGTCCATCTGCTGTTGGAAGAGACAGGTATGCAAGCCTATCTGTTAGATCAATTTAAAAAAACTTGCCTGTCCTGGAGGGTGAGAACCTTGGAGATAAAAGTTCTGAGTGAATCTCAAGCCCCTTATTTGTCTGGGAGCCACAGAAATCACCCCTGTAAAGACCCCCTTGTTGCTCTAAGGGCTCAGGTTACATTTGGCTTATACCAAATATAGCAACTTCTGTCTTTCATTTCTTGTCTCAGGCCACAGTGGAATTGCTGATAGCTGGGAAGCTGTCCAGCTCACCAAACGAAGTCCATGACTACATTCCACAGGGTCCATGACACTTACCCAGGTCCTCCCAACTGATATTTTCCCCATATGGAAATTCTTTAAAGAGATTTACACTTAAAAGCCTTTATGCCACTGATACAATCGCATAACATTTGTTGCTGCAGAGTGATTTCCAGCTCTTTTTTGTCCTGAAGTGAACTCCAAGTGGTCTCTAAAAATAGGCTTTCAATTTTGTTTTTTTATTGTCACACTGACCATTGTGCCATTTATGACTTCTGCAGCTATCAAGACTCCAGAATAACCACTATCAAAAACTGGCACAAACCAAGCCATCCTAGTGCTATCTTCCTTTCTTCTTTGGCTGTTTGCCCAGGCTAAGGAAAACCTAGAGGAAGTAAATGTGACTTTTATCTAAGCTACAGATCTGAGCTACAGAGGAGGTGACAATTCCCATGGCAAGGACTTTCCATGAGAAATGTTCAGTTCTTTCTTCCCCAAAAGAAAAGAGCTGACAGAAGTAGTCAATAAGATATTTGATTTCAAATACTATACAGAAACAGAGATGGATGGCACAGAGGCTGCTTGTTCATGCTGGCCATTCCCACATAAAAAGCAAGAACTGCTTTAGATGAGTTGGATCTTTTAAGTGGTCTCTAGAATTCATCTGGAGAGCAGACTGTTGCAATTGCTCACCTTTGTGATACGAAGGCAAAGTCACTAGTTCTGCCCTACGAACATGACACGAAACACATGAACATGGTATGATCACCTCCTGAGGACAGTACATATGGAAGCTCTCCAGTACTCTCCACCATGCCACCAGTGCCTGCTCTGCCTCATCTAACCCTCAATCTTATGTCCCTAAAGTTGGCCACATCAACCATTGCTTAGGTTTTCTTGCCTAAAGACTCCAGATGGGCATCCAGGACTGAATGGAACGGGCCTGAACAACATCAACATCGGCAATGCTCTTCTTCATCATGAAGAAAAGGTCAACCTGGAAGCTGCCTGAGCAGGAGCGGAAATATCTGCTGGGTAGCAGAGGTGAAACACTGTGCTGTAGTTGTCTATAAACCACCATCCATTTTTGTGCTGCACAACTGTGTGACATTGGTTTACCTGTTCTAAAAAAAATTTTGATCTGTGAGATAGTACATAAGCCAAAGCTGTGAAAGATGTGAAAGATAAGAAAAACACTGATAGAAATTAAATTATTGACATGCTAGCAGTTAGTAACTCAAGGACTCAAGAGAAAAATGCCATCATGATTTAAAGTGTGATCTGAACTAGAAATCAGTAGAAATCCTGGAGACCTCAGAAAGATCAAGGAACAGCCTATTCCAACTTCTCCTGCCTGACTGGTGACCACCTGGCCAGGAGGCAGTCTGACTTTCTGGGTATTTGCATTGGGATGGTGAGGATGTTAATGCTTAGGCTAGTAGCATGTGAATCCAACCTATTAACATCTCTGGGTATTACCCAGGAAAAAATTGCTAACTACTCTTGAATTTATCATATACCCTTAAGAGTTTCAACTCAGCTAGCCCTTCAGTCCATGCTGTTACTGGGTGTTATGGATGCAAAACCTGAGCTTTCTCTGCTCAGAAGTTGTCTGTCTGAAAAAGGCAGTCTAGAGGAGACGGTCTGAAAAGAGAGAACACGAGTAATCAAACACAGAGGCTCTGTGTTTTCTAACACATACCATGGTGGGAGCACCTTAAACCCTCCTTCCACAGCTCTGGGTGTTAAGCCCTGCACCATTGGCTTAATCAGATCTGGAAGTGCCAATAGTCATTTGCCTAGAGAGAAATGTACCTCTTCATCATTGCTAACGTGTACACTCCAATGCTAGTCTGATAATATGGTTATAAGTAGTGATCACCAATTCACAATGTTCCTGAATTTTCCCTGCAGGCCAAATATGTTGAGAAGGAGACAATAGCAAAAAGGAACCCTAAAGGACCTGTTAGGACATCCTTGAACTTCACGAGCAATGGTATACAACGGTGTTTTCTGTCCCCCCAGCAGGAGTAAAATAAGCCCCTAAAAATCAATTCCTGCTACTGCTGCTAGACCCTGCAAATGAATTGGCTGCAGTTTATAATCATCTGCATAAACGACTGCCAAAAACGCTAATGAAATTGGCATGAGCACCTGATCACAGTCCAGCAGCAAAGTGTATCAACAAAATAAACACACTTAGTCCCTACACTAGGTATGGTAGAACAGCTTGTTAAAAATGATCCTCGGAATCAGATAAAATCATCTATTATTGGAATTGGAACAGTTCTTCCTGTTCCCTAGAGGTTAAAAGGAACAAAAAACTCGATAGGCACAAAACACAGATAACTTAGGAATATTAGCCTAGACCTAAACAACTGCAGCTTCTGACATTCCTTTAATAGTCTTATTAATTATCAGTGGAGTAGTTCATAAAAAATAACACAAAAGAGCCACTTTAAGCAGTCAAACACCACTTACTCAGCATATCCTGAATCTTGCTCTGTGAGCATGAATGAAATGTGAACCAGGGTTTTATTTTTATCCCTGACTGCTCAGTCACTGTTTCAGTGGAGTCCAACTAACTGCAGTGTCATAGGTCTGAAGAGAGCTGGTTAGTACTTTCAGGATTTTCTTCTTCCCCAAAAATTGCTTTTAAACAAAAATGTTTAGATAGGAGCAGGTATATTTAGGTAAACCTCTTCTGAAATACAGGCAGGTTTTCCATCTAAAATCTTTCCTAGAAGTTTGTTTTGGAGGTTGCTGAGGACTAGAGAAAGCTAGTGAACCTTTTGCCTAAAGAGACCAAGGGTTGCAAGGGCTGCGTAGACAGCGATGATATTCCTATGTGTCCAAGGAGCCTCATTTACCATCTCTACAACTGGAACCCAGAGCTTCTCAAGTCCTTAGTGTGCAGCAAGAGCCCAAAAGCCCAGGGAGATACAGAAGCAGCTCAAATGCTCAGAAATTGTAGGCATCCCTTTCGTCACTGTTTTCTTTCTCTGGTTGTTCTCAGTTTATATATCCTGACAGATCTGTAACCGTCGTGGCAGCCAGCTGCCATATTTTCTTCAAGGAGGGGAAAAAAATCAATGTCACTAAAGACACACGGTTTACTATTCTCTTCTTTTTTGGGTGGAGTTCCTATAGGTCAGGTTTTGCACGAAAGCTTTCAAAATTTTGAAATTTCCTTCAAAACAGACGTGCAAAATTGCATGACCAGGAATTCAGATTTCTGTTAGATTTTTTAATTTCTTTTGAAGTTGATGGAAAGTGTGCTAAGAAAGGTAATGTATTCCATTTTTGACGGGTTAAAAATGGATCTTACTGGCTTCATAACCCTGTTAAAACTGTAACAGCATTGTTCTACAGCTTGAAGTTCCTTGGTTATACAATAGGTATATTATAAATATTGAAAGTGTGTTATGCTTTGTTGCAAAGGTCCTTTACATAACCGTGAAGTCCTAAATATACCTGGGCTAAGGAAGTTCTCATTTATTAAGCTTTTTGTTGCTATTCACCTGCCAGTGAATATTTGCCTATAATTTCCTCCCAGTCTGAGGAGTGGTGATGAATCCTGAGAGGTTCCCCTGGAAATACTGTCCTCGGATGCTTAGGGTGTGAACTCTCCCTTCAGTTTTGCATGGCAGTTGTTGCCTGTCGTAGATAGAGGTGCAAATTTATGTTGTTTGTTTGCTCCAAGAATCTCATACTAGTAAGTACAGTAAACTAAAACCACAGGAAATGTAAACAGCAGTAGGGCAAATGCAAAGCCATATTCTCCTATCTGACTTCTCATAAATATGAGGTCATTTTAACTTGCTTGCTTGTTAGGTTTTCTGAGTGCTTTTTCATGTTGTTGACCTTAAGAGTTTGCGAGGACTTTGCTTGACACATTTCCTCAGTATTAACTTGATTTCCATTTCTCTCTCTCCCTCTCCCCCTCCATATGTCTTTTATTCAGTGAATTGGGCATGAATCGTGAAAATAGAACTACAACGGTGAGTATGATTTTTATGCATTTTGGTAAAAATTTCATCTCAAGCTATAGAGCAAATGAGCATGATTTTTTTATTATTTATACCGGTGTAGCAGAGAGGACCAATTAAGCTATCTCCCTGAGTTCCCAGCAGAGTTACTGGAAAGAGATTGAGAGCAGGAGCCTAGTTTAACTGCTCTCCACACCCCCTGAAGGAAACTATTTCTCTCCACTGCAAACGAGTTAAAGATTGACTTTGTGGATGCCTGCCTTACCCTATCTGTTGCAGCTTCAGAGTGCTGGAACTGGTCCAGCCCAGTGGGCACGCCCTGGCTCCTCCAAATATCACCCACTTCTAAGCAGAAGAGCAAAGAACTGAGCAACCCTTCCACCTGTTAAAACATATGGACAGTATAGCAGGGATTCCCAGCTGGCCAAATCTGACCCTTTCTAAGCTCCTTTGTACAGGCAGACCAATCTGGTGGGCTCAGAGCATACCAGAAAAGAAGAGTCATTCTTTTACCCTTTCCTACATTTTCCATGGCTCCTGGAATTTTACGACCTAGGATCTAGGATTCCTAACGGTGTTTTTCAAGCTTATTTCAATGAAAATTAAACCTTCTGAGAGTAAGTAATGTTATGATAAATTGGTTTTGTCATGCTATAAATTGTTCACATTTAAAAATGTATTTCCTTATATTATAAAACATATTGCTACATCATAAAAGAGTGTTCAGTGGCCCTGAAGAGCAGCTGATCATATGGGTTTCAAAACCTAACTTGAAAATAGTACATTTCAATGTCTGTTTTCAGTTTGTTTAGCAAGCAATTGCTTATGGTATTAGAAAACTTCCACCACAGTAGCAGAGGTGGCCAGGCAAACAGTTAGATGGCTTCATCTGAAGGAGCAGTAGCAGCTGTATGGCAATAACAATATGTATGGCAATAGCAATATGCTATAATACTGCACCGTGGACATTTTACTGCTTATCTGCAATAGTGCTCTCAGTAAACCTACTGTACCCAGGAGCACCGAGTCTAGTGATGTGCAGACGATGCAGTTTTTCTCACATGGTCAGTAACAAAGTACCTCGAGACAAAACTCCCACCTAAGTGTCTTGGTTTCAGCCGGGATAGAGTTAATTTTCTTCCTAGTAGCTGGTACAGTGCTGTGGTTTGGATTTAGGATGAAAATAATGTTGATAACATACTGATGGTTTTAGTTGTTGCTAAGTAGTGTTTATACTAAGTCAAGGATTTTTCAGCTTCTCATGCCCAGCTAGCAAGAAGGCTGGAGGGGCACAAGAAGCTGGGAGGGGACACCGCCAGGACAGCTGACCCAAACTGGCTAAAGGGATATTCCATACCGTATGACATCACATCCAGTATATAAACTGGGGGGAGTTGGCTGGGAGGGGCGGATTGCTGCTCAGGGACTGGCTGAGCATCGGTCAGCAGGTGGTGAGCAATTGCATTGTGCATCACTTGTCTTCCTTGGGTTATATTTCACTCTCTTTTTGTTATCTTCCTTTTCATTACAATTACTACTATTATTATTATTATACTTTATTTTTTATTTCAATTATTAAACTGTTGTTATCTCAGCCCACGAGTTTTACTTGTTTTCGATTCTCCTCCCCATCCCACCGGCGGGGGGGCAGGAGTGAGTGAGTGACTGTGTGGTGTTTAGTTGCTGGCTGGGGTTAAACCATGACACTAAGTAAAAGAAGATATGCCACTGCCAGAACTCTAGATCTGATAACGCTGAGACATGGCAATTTGTATTCTCATCTTCAGCAAGAAGACCATAACTGTCTCTACTCCCAAATCATTTATTTAAATACCTACAAATTCCAAGTGGACAATTAAACTTGCAAATAACTCCACAATCCTCTCTGTATTTATTAGTAATATCGTATCTGTATTTATTTTTTTATATATTATGTATGTACGTATAATCAGCTAGAATTTATAGTGAATTCTGCTCAGGACTAAGGAGAAGAACCTAGTGAGTCACTTTTAGAGTCACATCTTCTATGAGGTGACACAATCCTGCAGAACAGTTGGGGCAGCTCTCAGATTTGGGGCAAAATTCTTGATAGATGTCAATTTTAGATTTTGAACAGGGCAGTTACCTTAGGCCCCTCAGGATCCCCCCTGGGTTTACACACTGGCTATAGGGATAAATCACCCTGTGTATCTACTGAGCCACTGGTGGAGGAGAGGTCCTAACCACTAATTTCAACCTACATCCTCCAGAAGTCTAATACTTTAGACTTCTTGCTTAGTTTCGTCAAAGAGATCTTGTCGCTTCCTTTGTCATATAAATCTAACTGAGGTCTCCAGTGTTTACATACTGCTAAGCAAGCAAAGAAATCTGAACATACATCTTCAAACAATCTGATAATATGAAATCTGATGGATTATGGAAAATAGTACTTGTGAAAGACACGGGAAGATAAGGAAGATTTCTCTGGAAAAAAGAAAGACAAGAACAGTGAGTAATATCTTTGTCAATACCTACTGGGCACATAACAAACTAAGTGAGTCTGCTTGCAGTTTAAGATCAGCCCTGAGAATTTAAATGAGTTTTGCTCAGGAAATGTGAACCTGCCTGAAAATGTTTTCAGTTTTTAAATTTGCAGCTCAAAAATTTGCACTGCACAGAGTGCCTGCCCGCTCGGGAGTTAAAGGCATCTGGGACTCTAACTGTGTTACATGCTACAGCTTCCAAGGTCTGGGATACAGTTACAACTACTTTAGAAAAATACGAAGGGCAGAGTGTTTATGACCCTCCCTCATGCATCTTTTCAAATGTGCATGCTGCATATCCAGTTGTCATCCAACCAACCCTCTCTTGAAATGAAAAGCTGGAGGGATCAGCAAGCAAGTTCAAGGGGACGTCAAGGGGAAAGGAGAACAAAAGCCAAGCTGAGAGCGATGTCAAACGCTGCAAAAGTTCTGCCTTCAGCTACATACTAGGGGGTGGTGGTGACAGAGGTACTGGCTCCTCGCTGCCTCGGTGGGGGTCCCGCTGCCCTCCGCTGCACCCCTGCTCTCCCTGCACACACTGAAGCCCAACTGTGGGCTCCCACCATCCCAAGCCAATGCTTAGTGGATGGCATGACAGGCCAATTTAATTAATTAAAACTGCAGAAAACAAATCTAGCAAAACAAACAAACAAAAACCCAAAACATTTATTTTTTTGCAAGATTAGTAGATTGACCCAGCTTACCGTGTGATCAGATGAGTATCAGGGTGACACAAAGGAGGAAAAGATCAAGCAGCTGGGAGCAGAAGCAAGGGGAGGAAGGAACAGAGTAGGCGGGAGAGGGACTGACACCTCCTGCTTTTACTGGAAGCAAGCCCTTAGTTTAGTTTAGCTGTAACGTGAAACTGTACCCTGGGTATATATACCCTGATTAAGTGTCGCTGCTACGTGAGGACAGTGCTCAAGGCACCTCTTGAAGTGAATGAACAACGTACATCTCATAAGACCAGTTTTTCAGGCCCTCTGCTGATTCAAATGGGCATCACCACACCAAAGTCTGTTTATAGGTGATTTATAGAGCCTTATTTTTAAAGTCAGACCCAGCACAGTAAGAACTGAAAAGGACTATTGGAAAGGAGGGTACAGAAGGAGAAGATCATTGTCATTCTCTGCACACCTAGACAGGAGTCGTGGCCCTGTATCTGAGAAACCCCATTCTAGAAGAAAATATATGTATTTGGGAATAATTTTTTGCTGATAGATATACTGTGGGAAACCCCTGCTGTATGCCTTATTGGAGTTCAAAAGAAATTGGCAAAATCTGAACGCACACTGTGCCTAAGGATAATGATGTCAGATCACGATGGTCCTATCTGTTATTCCCTTTCAGATCAGTAGACAGAGTAAAGGCTGGAGCCTGCAAACAGTGAAGTCAATGTGAGGTCTGTCCCTGCCATGTTTACAGGATCAGCCCATATGTCTCACAGGATGGGAAATGGTAACATTGTGACGATGCCACAGGTGAGAAATCTGAAGTGTAAATCTGGTGGCATAGGCTGCATTTGACACAACCCACAGGATCACTGTAGTTGGTGATGCTAAATGTATTTCCTCTTCATAACACATTTGAAAACTTCATTTTCTTTCAGAAGAGAAAGGAAGAGTACAGAAGGATGAGGGAAGGGCTAAGCTATATGACTGTAGTACGCTTGTTAAAAATGAAGGGGTTTGCATGTTTAAATATAGCTCTATGATCAAGAAAAGTAAATCATTATACCAGTGAGTTCTACTTACACAAAATATTTATTAAAAACTGCAAACATATCTGTCGTGGTTTAGGCCCAGCCAGCAACAAAGCACCATGCAGCCGCTTGCTCACTCCTCCCCCCAGGCGGGATGGGGAGGAGAAAATACAGTGAAAGGCTTGTGAGTCGAGACAAGGACGAGGGGGATCACTCACCAGTTATGGTCACAGGCAAAACAGACTCGACTTGGGGGAAAAGAAATCAATTTAATTTGTTACTAATCAAATCAGAGTAGGATAATGAGAAATAGAACCATATCTTAAAAACACACCTTCCCCCCACCCCTCCCTTCTTCCCGGGCTCAGCTTTGCTCCTGACACCTCTACCTCCTCCCCTCCAGCAGCACAGGGGGATGGGAATGGGGGTTGTGGTCAGTTCATCCCACATTGTCTCTGCCGCTCCTTCCTCCTCAGGGGGAGGACTCCTCACACTCTTCCCCTGCTCCAGCGTGGGGTCCCTCCCACGGGGGTCAGCCCTCCATGAGCTTCTCCAATGTGAGTCCTTTCCATGGGCTGCAGTCCTCCACGAACTACTCCAGTGTGGGCTTTCCCACAGAGTCATGGCCTTCTCCGGGCCCAGCCACCTGCTCCAGTGTGGAGTCCTCCACGGGCTGCAGGGGAATCTCTGCTCCACCATTAACGTCCATGGGCTGCAGGGGGACAGCCTGCCGTCTCACCATGGGCTGCAGGGGAACCTCTGCTCCGGCGCACCTCCTCCCTCTCCTTCTTCACTGACCTCGATGTCTACATGGTTGTTTCTCTCACATCCCACTCCTCTCCTAGCTGCAGCTCATTTTTAGAAGTCTTTCTCCTTCTTAAATATGCTATCACAGAGGCGCTACCACCGTCGCTGATGGGCTCAGCCTTGGCCAGAGGCGGGTCTGACCCGGAGCCGGGGAAGTTTCTATCAGCTTCTCACAGGAACCACCGCTGTAGCCCCTCCCCTGCTACACAAACCCCTGCCACACAAATGCAACACATTACCAAATATTTCTGAATGTAAAAACAACATGGCATTTGTTTTCAGGTCCATACCCAACCTGACAAACCTTTGACTGACTCTAACAGCCTACACTGAAAATCTGGATATGCGTAGTAATAAAATAAACCTCTGATTTGTCCATCTCTTTATATGATGTACAGGTGTTGGGGGCTAGATCCTCAAAAGGACAAAGGGCCACAGCACCAAGTGTTGCAATGGCCAGCGTGTATGTGCCCTGCATTGTAGTGATCGATTAGCCTCCAGGTTCGTATGGCACATGGGAAAGGTAAGCTGGTAAAAATGGAGTAACTCGCTGCCAACAAGCAGGGTAGGAGCTGTGTAAACTGCCCAGCTGCAAATGCTGGTTTTAATCAATATTCATTGACCCATAGGAAAAGACAGTAACTTGGTAATACAGTGTCTGGGAACTCAGCTGAGGTCTGCGTGCTAATTAACAGCTATTTTACATGGACACTTCTAACACTGGTGGATGCTGAAGGTCTCCGCTCCAGGATACCCAACAGCCTGGGAGCCCTGAGAAACAGAAGTGCAGCCTGCAGTCTGTCCCATGTGGGATGAAGGAGGGACTTCTATCGCTGACCCTCAAGCAAATGACTTCATGTCTTGTATTATTTACTTCGAAAACTTTGGGTCATTTCATTTTTTTGTTTATGTCAGTCCAGTTTTCTATACTGAAGATTAATCACAACTTGTCAGTGTAACCTGGAGGAACTCAAATGCAGCATTTTCCAAATTCACCTTTCATGACTCCGTGTTAACAATGACCCAAGAACACCCTAGCCATTTCCCTGTCTGCTTTACTGCTTTGGTGCTAATGTCCACCTTCTGTATCTTATCTAACAACTTCTACATGACACAGTGCTTAATTTATGACCTCTTCTTAGATGAGATCCATCACGTTTCCTTTGTTCGTAAAATCTATTATCTGATCAAAGTAAGATACCAGGCTTTTCTACCGTGATGATCCTGGAAAATCCATATTGCATCATAATACATTTTCTGTTTACTCACATGTCTTTAATTACTAACATCTGTCCATTTATTCTAGTAGTCTTGTGTAACCTTAAAATCAGGCTACAATTTCTTCAGGTATTCAATTTATTTTTTTATTTTTTTCTGAAATGCTGTACATGCTGCCCTCCAACCAGGCAGTAACCAAGTAGGTTTATTTAGAATACCTGCTGTTTCACTTATCAGCTCTTCAGAACTATAAGATAGAAATTATTGGATCCCTTCATCAAAAGAGTGTTAACTATTTGAGTAAATACTTTCATCATGTTTTGGGCAATCTGCTTTCCAAATTGTCATCCTGATTGCCAGGCTTGTCTTTACCCGCACTTTCTACACTATTGTCTTTATTGAAATGTGCTGGCTGGCATAGTAGGACATAACTAAGCGCTGCCTCTATTAGCAGGATTTTTTCTCCATTCAGTACCCGGGAATTCCAGAGTGCCCCATAGTGACATGGGGCTTCTCACAGGAATTCTGGTAGTATTTTTCTCTAATAATATTCTACATATCTCTACCCATATTCGAACTCAGCTGTGGATATTTATAGCAGAGTCTGATTCCCACTGTTATGCAGGAGAAGGTTTTTTTTCATCTTACTGTTTTCCTCACTTTCCCCTAAAAATATCTAGACTCGATGAAATTCTATATTGTACTTTATCTCTCTTTGTTTCTTTACAAACTTTTACATAATGACTTTAACCAAAAGTCACAAAATTGGTGTTATATTAACAAATAAAAGTCAAACTATCACAGGTACTAACTAGCACTACGCAATGCATTTGCTAGACATTAACTGAAATAGTTGCATAAATGGTGTGCCAGTTTTTCTCTGATGTCTCCATGAGTTTGTCAGTGAAAGCCAGAGAGATCTGTGGGTGCTCTACTTCTCTTAAAATCGGGCTTCAAATCTCCTTGTTTTTCCACTGCTGAATCATTGTTCTGTTAACACCTGGTCTTGAGCCAAAATCCAGTCAGTGCCATCATAAACTCATTCTGATTCACAAATTAACTGGTAAACTGTGTTCTTTCAGGGAAAATGTGTGCATGGCCTTCCCTTTGTCTCTGAACTGCAAAAATGACTGTCCCATCACATTATCCCACAATACAAACAGAAGCGGAGAAGCCTGGTAGGACCATTCAGGTTTGGAGTGTATTCACTGTTTCTGGGGGGAAATCAGCAACAAATCTAGATTGGTCTTTCTCAACCATTCATTCAGTATTAAAACCATGCTCCTATCCATGCCTAAATGTCAGAGACAGAAACTAACGAACATACGAATGAATTGCAAAACCGCACACTTTATTTTATGCTCTCCTACAGCACCATTTTGAATTAGAAACAGACTTTAAACCATTAACCTATTTCATTTTGTAAAAATAGTTCTATAACACACAGAAAACATTAAGGAGATATTTCTTAAAATTTTAAAACTAATTTCCAAGCTAATATGAAAGTTATTACTTGAAGCTTAATATTATCATATGCACCTGTAAAGGTTGGTCAATTACAAGTTACCCATAAACCCTTTTTTGTTATTTTAACATCATAAATAGTAATCTGGCATTAAATATTTGTGATCTGGGCCAGTAACCTTTTTCAGTCTCACAGGACTTTTTTTAATTAAACTATATCTTTGTCCCATGTCTATAATCCTCTCTTTGACATTTTATATACAAGACACCTTGCTGCAAAAAGGTCAAGCAGTACAGTTATAAATGGAAAAGAGATTAAAAGTATTCTCAAGCCACAGTGATCTAAAAGAGAGTTAAATATGGAGTGTTCTTCACAGGCTTCCTTAGATGAGTTAAGAGGAAACCCTGTTGGCAGATTTTTATTATAAGAGCACCAAAGCAAATGAAAATTATTTGACAAAAAAATGAATAATGCACAATTTTAATTTGCATATTGGAATAATTATCTCTAACAGAACCCTATAGGGTTTCGTCTCCATAAAACTTTTATGTAGGCCATTGCCAAATGCGGCTTATGTGTTTATATAATTTTTCCTTCTAACATAGTTTCGTTATAAAAATAAAACCCCAAAACAACTACAGTAACATCTTGCTACAGTTAATTACATCTTCTTCTTTTTTTTTTCCCCTGCAAAAGAAACATGATGGAAATAAAGCACTCCTTCCTGAAAAGTCTGTGAGAAATTCAAGAATGGGAAATGGAAGAGATATTGCAGGAGACGGTGTAAGTCAGAGAAGGGTAATTATAAAGTAGTGTAAGTAAACATATCCGCAGTACCAGTGAGTGACTTCTTTATTTTCATCAGAACATTAAGCAGAAATTGAAGGAACATTTTTCCCTAATATTCTCCAGCTGGCATATTATGACCTCAACTTGCTCACTCTATGCCACACTGGAATAGCTTTAATGGTGTACACGGGTACAACTAAACAATACATTATTTGTAATGTCTTAAGTAACCTAGCAAAGCATGGTACCCAATTGCTGAAATGCTGCTGTGTATCTTTCAGAGTCTACTTTGTTACCCCCAAGAGGCCAAACCCTGATCTGGAAACTGTTTACTGCTAATTTCTTTCTACCAATTTTATGTAGTCCAGTGAAAGAAGGGTATTTCTTCTAACTCTATGTCATCAGAGCATCTGCTGTTTAGATGCAAATGCTGGAGACAGCATGGTTTGCAATGACCCCTAGTTCTCCGTTTCACTTTCGGGTGGTCTGTTAGTATGTGTGTTTTCACATGGTCCACTGACTGACTTAGATACAAAAGAGGGTTTTTACACCATCTGCTTAAGACTATCTGAGGCATCTAACTGAGGTGTGATGCAGAGGACCTAAGTTTAGGAGCTGAGTTCCCTGTAGTCTCTCTTCACAGACAGCTACTCAATGTGCCTAAATTAGCTGAGTTAGTGGGGATACCCAAAAGATCCCAGTGCAACCATAGTATTTGTGGGGACAGCAAAACCTAAGTCAGTATACTTGTATTACAGACCTAAATTTACATCAGAGTGCTACTGTTCAAAATCTTAAATATAATATGAGCTTCAATTCTGTTGTTTCTTTCTTCCTTTCTGCCACTTTAATCTTTGTCTGTCCTAAATAAAAGGTTACTTACTGTTTCCAATTTCTTTCAGCTGTTAGGAGACTGCATAAAGCAACCGAACTATTGGTATCCAACAAATCCAGCTCCTGTCCAAAGAAACTAGACACCCTGTTTGTAGAACGTCATATCTGACAGGGCTAGATTAGCAGCTCCGAGCCTGTTGACTCAGTCTTATTAGATCTGTGTGCTAATGAAACAAACATTCGAAAGAGAATCCATAGCAATTTATAAGGTAAAAACTTGCCAGTAGTGCAAAGGCAGAATATAACAAATGTGAAACTCAACTACACATTAGTGTGAAGAAGCAGCATGATAAATTGGATACCCTCCCCACATGCACACAGCTTCATTACGCATGGGAAGACCTGTTTGCTTACTTGTGTATAGAGTTTTCTGTTGTCTTTTCAGCTGTTCAGAATAAAAGCAAGCTTGTGACAGTCACACTCCACGTACCTCTAAGGCAGCTCTTCCTAAACAAGGGAGCTCCATTACAAAGGGCACACTGCAGAGCCTGGGCTTTGGGCTTGGCACGCTGTGAGGCTCCCCATCTCGTCTCTCTATCACTTACGTGCTCTGGTACTCCTATGATTCAGGATTTTCAGCAGCTTTCATAAAGCACCATACATTAGAAATCTGTAAGAGGAAAACAAATGCCATTAATTATTTTTGTATTACTCAAAGTATGTTTCCACCGGAAAAGACAACTCTAACTGTATTTTAAGCATATTGTTGACATTGCAATGGTCCAGAATTGTTTTAAAACCAACCGCTCCATCCACCTGAGAATAGGGTTATATATTACACTTTAGTCGACCTAAAAGCAAGTTGCCACAAAAAGTGTCTCATTTTTGCCATTCTTCCGGTCTTCTCCCTTTGTGCTGCCTTTGGCACTTGCCCATCTCCGGAGTGAACTAGTTCAGCTCAGTAAACTGACAGAAAAATGTTTGGTTACTTAGTTATCATTATTCATCTCTTCTTTGCTAATGTTAGTTTTCTGATGATTTAGCTCTCTAAATCTGGTTTCCATGGGCTCAGATAAGTCCCAAAGACAGTGCCAGGAAGTAGCAGAAGCATATGGCTGGGATCAGGGAAGAAGGGGACATAGCCTGCTACTGTAGTGGCTCAATAGTGACACAAAACTTTTCCTATCTTCTGCTATCTTCTGCTCATGGTTATTCTCACATAACATGTGGTTTGCCTTGGCACTTCTACGTTGCACTCTTTCTTGTTGCCCTTGTAGATACTATAGTTAAAGAACAAGAAACATAATCATGTTTTGATTGCTTTCTAGTTGTCTGGGGGTTCATGGGATCAGTGAGCCTGAAATTTGCCCCAAGCATCTATGGGATTGCACTTCTGCCTCAATTTCTATAACCATGCCAAATATGTCTGGGTTCCTTTCTGAACATGTCTTTGGCAATACTGTGAGTAGCAACACTGTATTTATAAGAAGTGAGAGAACATCAAACATCAAAACAATATAAAGTGTCATTTGCTGGTTTCTGTGAAAATGCTGAAATGATGTTTTAGGAAAACTGCATTATTTCAGTATTCACTGAATACTGAATAGCAGTCACTATTCAATTGACTAAAGAAAGTTGGGTGTTGGCATTTCCAGTGCATAAGGAGTCCCACCTGGCCTCCAGCTTCCACTCCTAAAAGTCTCAGGACTGTGTCACGTCTGCTAGCCCCATGTGGATGTCTCACATAACCCCAAGGGTATCTTAAATCGCACTGTGTTTTGCCAACTGATTTGAATCCCGTGGTCTATTACTGGGATTTAGGTACTCAGGTCATGTGTCAACAGCTACTTGTAGATGTCTACATCCACATGTCTTAATCTCAAACTGAATCTCATCCTGAAAGCTCAGCTTATTTCTTAAACATAGGTGTCTAGTGCCATTTTAGAGGTTCCAGAGTATCTCAGATATCTACATGGCGGTGTCAGATATAACATAGGATATATGAAAGACACCTGTGCCCGCTTGCAATGACAGCTGGAGTCAAAGGATCTCTGAGATGGCACTAGATCTTATGTTTAGACAAGTGAATTGAGTCCTGAGCTGTCCAGAGTCACAAGTAGGCTCACTGAAAGGAATTGTCCCAAAATATAGCAGCCTAAACACTTTTCACAAGTTTTTTTTTGTCTGGACCCCTTTTCTTCAATCAAATAATTTGGGCATCTCTTTCTCCTAGCTCCATGCCCACAAATGGGTGAATACCCATACTTTTCCCATCTGCTTCAAATTCCTACAGCCCCAGCCTGCAGCCCCTCATCTCCCTTTGCAGGTGTATGCTGCTCAGGGCATACCTGTCTCCTGGTGGGCTGTGGCCAGGGAACTGGCAGGAAAACACCCTCCACCTCAAGCTCCAGCAAATCTGTCCCCAACCTCGTTTGCTTGTGGTCCCTCAGAAGAAACGTTCTGTTTTCGCATGGCTTCAAAAGAAGACATGGAGAAAATACAAGGGAAAAGGAAAGACATAGGCCAGCTGACATATTCATAGAGGCTTCAAGGGTATACTGCACACCCCCCTGAGGTTGTCCACCTTGACAGTTGTGAATCAGCAATTTAGAACTAGAAATATAGAAACACTGCAGGAAGCACAATAGGGAAACAAAGAGTGTATTAGTTTCTTAATCACTGCTGTCTCTTATTTGAAATTAAGCAATGTATGAAACTGCATATATGTTTTTCCCTCCGTGGAATTCAAACTATATTGCGTATGTGATAAAAATGACTTTCCCATAATAATTTACTTTCCCATTCACATCAATATTCATACCCTAGTGTATGGCTTTAAACAGGTTTTTCCACTGCATCTGTCCACAGAGCAAACAAATCTTTATGCATGTTCTTCAATTAACTTTACTTGGAGCAGACTCCATTAACATGTAAATGAAAAAGTCACTCTGGCCTGGTCTACAATGCCCTAGAAAGTTTCACTGGTCTATTTGATTACAATTATGAAGAAATCATACCTTTAACAAATACAGCTAACCTGCCAAAAGCCCTAATATGGTGTGGTTACTTTAAGAACTAATTTAATTTACTGTTGTCTCCCCTCTTGGAAAGTAGCAACATGTCATTAGTTATATAACTATGACAAAACTTTAAAGCATAGTTATCTATACTTCGCCAGCTCAGCAACAAAAAGAATAGTCCATAAATGTAACAAAGCCACAATTCTTCTTTTTAAAGGTTAGCAAAAGCTATAAAGGTTCACTATAAGCCAGCATTGAGGTTGTTACGATGTCAAAAGCGATACTGCTCTACCCCCCCACAGTTGTCGATAATCAGTGGGAACTATAGTTACTGTTTTGCTAAACACTATTCCAGACCTTAACTGTGATTACAGTAAGCAAGTTAGCACCTGCCAAAACTTATAGTTCTGCTAATGAAAAAATTCACACAAAGTGCTGGATTTAGCTGCAAACCACTTTTCGTCATCAATCTACTTCTTTCACAGGTGGTCATAGGTTATGAGAGAGCTTGGGATGCAAAATTATTTGTGAAATATTTTCCATCTAGTAATTCATTGTGTATAGCTTTGCATATTATCCCTAATGATTTAATGTGCCACAGAATAAGCCTATCTCCATTATTCATCATGTTTTTCACAATCTTTCTGCAACTTTCTCCAACAATTTAATACCACTAGCAAAGTAAATATCCTCCCAAAATAGTTATTTCTTTCATGAAAGAAAAGCCAGAGTCAAAGAGCCTTTAGCTAACTGCAGTAGTGAGATAAAACATAAGAACAACCTGGATGTTTGGCTTGAAGACGTTCCCTGGTATTTTTGCCTTCTTTTTTGGGACAAACCTATTTCTACACACCAAAAGGTAGCCTATGCCCTCCTTCAGTGGTTTTGTTCCTGCAGGTTGCAGTTTATTTTTAAAAGCTGAGCCCGCAGCTCTGCGGCAGCTGTGCTGCCCTCCTGTGCAGCACATCCCACTGGACATGCTGAGGAGTGAGTATTCATCTCATGTTCTCCAGATACGCACGTGCCCCACAGCTCAAGGGTCCACCTGGGAAGTGCTGGGGTCTCCCAAAGATTGCTGCAGGTATTGCCGGTGGGTTTTTTCTTAAGTGATACAGCTCTCCTGGCCTCTGCAAAATAAGAATGTGCCTGGAAAAATTGACCGTCCTTCCTGCAGACCATTTGTGAATTTGCAGTATGTTAAATCTTGAGTCGCTCAGACAGGCTGTCTGATGAGTACTTACAAACCATATCCTATCCACCAACCAGTTTTTGATACATGACAGAATTTTTTGTTCTCAGTCTGCTGTCGTTAGTATTTGGCAACAGTCTTTAGCAAGGGACATTGTCAGAATCTTTTTGGAAGTCAAGGTAAATTATACCTACTTGTATTCCTAGCTAAATCTCTGTGGCTTCCTTTCTGGATTTCTGTGAGGTTGGAAAAATAAAAATTACACCCAGAGAAGCTGTGAAAATCAATTTAAAAATGTATCATATATTTATAGCAATAATACCTAGGTAGTTTTAAAAAGGTCCTTTAATGGCTGGTTATGGAAATGGTTTTGGACGATTTCAGTGGTACTAAAGCACTGTTCCCTTTTCTATAATTCCCAAGGTCATCCTTTGTTCTTTCTTTCTTTAGATAAAAATCAATCCTCGGGAATGGCTCCTGCTATTAGAGGTATATTACATATTTTAGTTAGTAGTTCAGCTACTTTTTGTTTTTCCCTTTTAAAACTCTCAAATGAATACTATCCAGCCCCAGGGATTTTCTACCATTAACTTTATCTAGTTGCTCTAATGCCTCATCTTCAGAGGCCACTCTCTCTGACAATGCCTCATCTGTAAAAATTAACCTTGAGTTAGAAATGTCTGCCTCATCCTCATTAGCGAAGACTGATTACAAAGAATTCATGTAATTTCTCCACAATCTCTTCATCCTTTTTAATTACAACTTTAGTGGTCCAGTTGACCTAGACACTTATTTAGTGTGTTCTTCCTGATACAGTTAAAGAATTTCTTACTGTTGGTTTTAATGTGTTTTGACTATTAGCCTTTTTGAAAAACTTTTCATTGAAAATTATAATTCAATCTATACGAAAATGGTTTTTTCCTCATGAGAAGTCTCACTGCTTATAACAAGATTGATATCTGTTTTTTCTTCTGCATAACTTTCTTACGAGGAGTGTTAAGCAGGCAACCCAGCAGATACTAAGGGACGTTGTCCACCATGACGTCTATTATTCAGGTCACTACTAGCAAGAATTTTGGGAACTGCAAACACAAACACCGCTTGGAGGAAAGGGAACCTTTCTGTCCACACCATCTAGCAAGATGCATCAACATTAGGAAACGTGCTGGATCCCAGCTGGATCCAGGTACCACCTGCAGGGTATTCTGTAAAAGTCGGCTTTGCCTAAGTGCCTCCATTTGGTTAACCTTCCTGTCTTCCCTTTCTTGATTAAGTTTTTTGTGCAGCTTTGGAATCAACCCTTTTCTCTTGAGTTTGTGTATTATGATTGAAGATAAAAACAGTTACTGCATTTGGTCATTGTATATTCCCTGGTAACTTTTAAATCCCTTACCAAAAGAGATGGTCTGAGTGGTACCTGTACAGACCCAGTCACGTCCTCATGTCTGATAGGTTTTTAGAGAGAAATTCTGCATTGTTAATAGAGGTTGCATAAGGGGAGTGAAAAACATCTTTTGTCTACACCTAACTATTGCAGGGTACCCTGAATAAAGATGTCTTTTTTTTATTTTCTGCATGAAATTGTATCTTACCCAACATTTCTGAGAAATCCACTTTCCCAAGCCATTCCTACTTTGTGACAATTGCACACCATTGAATAAGGTTTCAGAATAGTTTATAATACCTCTTAATTGAGCAATATAATTATATAGTTTCAGGTATTCCAATACTTTCTATTTTAGAAAGTAGAATGCTGAGATATTCACCTTTACTCATATTTCCAGAAGTAACTGCTTGTCATGTCTCTAAACACAGACACATAACACACACATAATAGAAGAAGAAATGTTAGTACTAATACCTACTCTACCCATTCAAGAAAATTTCATCCCTACATATTCTGCAAGTGCTTTTGTTATTTAAAAATAGTTGCATATAACTATATTCTAATTTTTTCTTTAAATTTTTTCATACATTCTTCCTCCATGTATTTTTAATATTCAAATTTACTTTTCCCAGGAATCCAGATTTGTACATTTCTGATTTATCCTAAAGAATTAAATATCCAGAAACTAAACTGAATTTTCATATTTAGAAATTTGCTTTTAAGAAGAAAACTCAGTCTTGAAGAAAATGCAGCACATCTACTGCAGAGAAAACTATAGTATATTCTGACTTCAATCTGTCCCAGCTGTTGGTCTTTTATACTATTGCGTTATTCTCTGTTTATCTGTCTTTGACCTCATATTAATCACACTGTAGCTCTATTCCTTACTGTTTAGTAAACTGTTGTTTGTAATACCTATTGCTCTCTTTGTCTGGCTTTTAGGTGTTCTACTGCTTTACACTAGCCATCTAAATATTTATTGGCAGATAAGGAAAAGTATGACTCTACATGCTGATTGGGGTTTTGCCTCGGAGTGGGTACTTCTGTATCAAGTCTGTGTCCCAACTCAGCTGGGTATGGAAACCAAGAGGCAGTCCTCCTGCTCTTTCCCTTCCCCAGCCTAGAAATTTCAGCCTCAGCATAAGAGCAGATTTCTACAAGTATGACACATACATTAACAAAGCAGTGTATTTTGCTGAAAGAACTCATCGCTGGTCCAAGTAGTCCCTAGGTTTTCTTTGCCTCTGCCTCTTTCATTGCTCATTTTTGGATTTGCAGGCTAGTAACAAAATGCCATGAAGCATAAGCAAGCCACCTTGGCTAAGGCGGTGCAGTTACTGATGCCATGTAACTGCATTTAGCAGGGCTGTCTTGATGATAGCCAAACCATCTGATTGAGAGCTGGCAGGAACACTGTTGGTTATGATACCACATTTTGCCCTGCAGCTCTTGATGTGGCGTTTTTTCTTTATACAATACACATAACTTCCTTATGCTGACATTTTAACTGTTTCAAGGCTGTTGGCAGTTTTAAGAATAAATTTTTGAGATACTCAAGATCAATTCTTTTCATTTTAATCTTATTCAGGTTATTTGGTCTCTTTTGTGTCACAACAGGAGACATCTTTATGTTTGGGATTTGAGTATTCACGCACTCTTACGTGTGAAGGCAGTTTACCTGTTAAAAGAAAACAGCTTAATGAAATCATTAAAGTTTTATTTAAAAACTGCAATCTTATTGATAGCTACTGAGATGCCAAGAAACTAGAGGCTAGACTGAAGCCACAGAGACTTGCAAAGGGACTTGACCTGAGCTTATACCTGTGTGACTGCAGTTTCCACTGCTGATATACAGCACAGTAACCCACTTCGAGAACTATTCTCATAATTTGGAACAGTCTTCTGTAACATGGGAAAATGCTTTATGCTCCCCCTAAGGGTGAGGAGAGTATTGAGTTCGGGTCTTCCATAGCCTCAACCAGTGCTCCATCAACCAGGCTGTGGCTTAAAGCAAAGACTGATAATTTTAAACAGAAGAGTGAGTCTGGCTCAGCTGGTAGAAGGAAAGCGTGTGGGACCCACACTTCAGCAGGGAGTTAAAGACTGTGGTGGCTGAGCTGTCTTTCCATGTCCCCAGGGACAAGAACGGACACCAAGCATTTGAACTAGACTCAGAGGCACCCAAAGCCTTCATGGGGCTAGCTTTTTTCTTGATTGGCTTCTCATCAAGAAGATGAAAATGTGAACTGATATCTTAGCCATCCTTTTAGACCATCAGTCCCAAATCTGTTGTTAGTTGGGGTCCAATTCTGCCAGCCCTTTGAGCAGCACCTTAATGTACATGTAGAACCGCTGAATTCAATGTGACTAATTGTGCAGTAAAGTACTAATCAGGTTGAATAATGGCAGCAGAATAAGGCCCTCGGTAATAAGAATTAATCATACCAGATCTTTGAAACTGATTTTTTCATTGTACAGCTGAGCTGACAGAACAGATGAAAGCAAAAGGGACAATACTCAGGAGCATAGTTACTGATAAATAATTACAACAAGGACATTATAATTATTTAATTAAAATTTGTGCATGGGGAGAGATTATGAGTCTTTCAGCTTGCTGCCTCATTTAGATGATACTAGTCATTAACCAATTTTGCTGTAGTCAGCTCCTAAATGTCCACACAGCCTGCCTTATTTTTTAAACCTCTTCAATCAGCAGAACTGGCTGCATGCACTGTGTAATGCTACTGAAGAACAAAGTGCCACACTTAGTAATATAATTAAAAGCAGTCTCGAGTTTTTAAAGGAAACTTGTACTTTAATTAATCAAGACCATCAAATAAACAGGAATAGTAGAGTGTTTATCTCTGCTTCTGAAGTTATTAATTACCGAACCACAGAGAGATCACTGTGGAGATGACAATGCCCCTGTAATTTTTCCTACTGAAGTCATTTTGTTCCTTCCCTTAATATAATTTTCTACTGGCTTTTGTCTGAGAATATAAACATCACAGACATATGTGTCAGAACAGTGGTATCTACACCACAATAAAAAACACATTTTCAAGATCACCTTCCCCAGCAATTTCTTCATATCTACTAATTTTCTAGTCCAAGGCTGTCTTTAGGAACTTTTTCCCAGCATGTCTTTCTGCAGCTTGCCATCTGAATTTGCACCCTTAAAGCAGGCATTTTGCAACCAGCTGTATCTTTCTGTTTTCCAACTGGCAGATATTTTATTTCTTCTTATGTTTTCCCTCAGTTTCCAGCTGGTAGGTATTCTAACACCTCTAATGTTTTCCCTCAGTTTTCAGCTTCCCATTGCCAAACAGATGGCATGTTCTCACATTTACACAACAAATCCTAATGTTCTTTCGGTTATACCAATACACAATAGGAGTGACACTTCTGCATCTGAGAGAGTTCAGGCTATGTAAAATAGGTATTTGCAATGGAAAAAATGAAGCCCACAAACATAAGGAGATATTAGTATACAAAATACACAGAATTTAATGTGAATCACAGAATTTAACGTGACTCGCAGAATTTAACTTGACTAAAAGAAGACAAGCACTTCAGAAAGTAATGTGTATCTATTGTAGAATAGTATCTTTTTGTGGGCTTTTTGAAACACCCTGTTGCATTTTATAGCATTACTTCAACACTTTCTCTTTTCCTTCTGTTCTAGCAGACTTTCCGATAAGGACTTATGTCCTCTGAAAAGTCGGTAACATTGGAATGGAACCATCTAATTCTCTGGTGCAAAAGAGTGCTCAAGGTCAATGTGTGCAATTATTTTGGATTTTCAGGGGGAACAGCACATCCAGACCAAAACTAACAGATGCCTTTAGCCACCTGACTGAGAAATTTTAGATGGGATTGTCTCATGCGGGCATCTTCAGCTTCCTGGGTTGAAAGCCTAAGATGCTAATGTAAAAAGTAAGAAAAAATGAAAATGTGAACAACAAAAAAATCCATTTAAATCTCATGGATCAGGGTCCTCTTAAAAATGCTTAACCAATAGGCATAAAATGTATCATTTTGCCTCTAAAATGAGCAGGATGAGAAACAAAGCAAAAATATCACTGTAACTATGAGCTCCCACACACTTCAATGTCTGAGTATTCAGCATGAAAATAGAAAAAATCAGACTTTCAAATTCATTCTCTGTATTTCAATAATAATGACTGCGTGATAATCAACTATCAGAAACACTTGATTGATAGCAATCAAGAATAATTGTATTTATTCAATTGGTATTAAAGTGATAAAACCTCTTCAGGCTTTTGTTGTGTTCTCAAAGTATTTGTTGGTTATGTTGCTTGCAATGCTTACTCATCACCTGAAGCCCCATTTCCCCTTTCCAGTCATGAAGAAGTTAGGCTACCTATAAAAAACATTGATTAGAACAGATAGCAATTCCCAAATTTTTTCTTATCCTCCCTGCAGGGACAAAATTAGTTTTTATTGTACTCAGTAGTTCTCTAGAATAATGCATGAACCATATCCTTTAACAGTTTCAGTATTAAATGCAAGTGCTGAAGACAGCCCTCATTTACTGAGATCACTGTTTCTTCTCAAGAACTAACTCCACTTTATACCTTCTGAACCAACCAAAAAAGTCATGCCTAGTTTCCCTGAAACAATTTTTTTTAATTAATTATTAATCATTTTAAATCAGTACTTATCATTTCCATTTGAACATTTCCAACACAAATGATCAAACTTGAGAATTTACTTTATAAATAAGACCAGTTCTATTCTGAGGACCAGGCTGCTAAGGGAGGAGGGAGTTCTGCGGTTGTACAATCTGGCACATTTAAACTCAAGTTCGTTTCATGACAACTTGACTCAATTTCTTGAACATCTTTTTTCATAACAGTAGAGGACTGAGTGCCAATAAATTACACTGTGATTTTTTTTTCCTGTCAAATTTTACCAGTTCCTTTGTATGTAAAGCTTGCCCACATAGCAGTCTTTTTAAGGTGCATCCTAAATGAAGATCTTTGATTTATCCTGTCTGAACCATATAATTCTTTTTCTGCTGAAATTTGTCATTTTTTTGCTAAGAATGAAGAGTTGTCAGCTATTTATAAAGGGAATTTATATATACTTCAGAGCACAGCTTTTGATACCTGAACTAAATGCATTCTGTTTCAATGATGTTATCACACTCCATCCAGTCTTTTCATGAGTGATTAATGCAGCTGGAACTCTTTTGAGAGCAGTGGATGCAGTGGTGTATGAACTTGCATAGACAATTTTTGTCCGTGCGATCTAGCACTTTCCTTGGACATGGGCTTGTTTTGAAGGATATCATAGGCCAATTGCAAAAGCTGTGTTTAAGATCCCCCTAGCGAAATGCTGAAGGATGGGGACAGTGTTTCAAACTGTGCATTCATCAGGTACCGAACACTATCGATGGAAGATGCCATTTCCCTTCAAAATGCACTTTTCTGTACCTTTTTCTAGATATATAAGCCCTTAGAAATTGACATAAGTCTCTCTTCCAAAACACTATAGGAAACAATAGTGACACAAGCTGCCTATTTTTTTTTTAACCCAGGCATTCATAATTTAAATTCATGTCATGTCCTAAGGAAACACATATTAATCAAGCTATGACAGAGGGCAGCGGAAGATTTTGATTCTGTCTGCGTAGACTAGTTATATATTCTTGGAGCCAGAGAAAGTGTGACTTCATGTATGTGTGACTTAATGGTTAGGACACAAAGTGCCCAAGGACATTAGAAGCTGACATTAAGGATGGAGAAGACTGTTCTGACGAGTATTTCACCCAAAGATATCTGACAATCCAGTGGTTGGGAAAGTGTCTTGGGAAATGAAGGTTCACATCCCCTTAGACAAAACAGTGCATGTTTCCCACATGGCAAATGACTACAGAAACCACTGAGCTTTTGGGAGGACCACTTCAAGTAGGATTTTTTTCAAAGTCAGATTCATTAGATTTGATCTAACAGCGTCTAATAAATGATGGTCTGAAGATAAAGTGAATGGAGAATCATTCATGGGCCAGGCATGAAAGAAATGTCAGGCTGCACTGCACTGAGCTGCAGCTGGCTGTGGTCAGAAGCAGAACAGCAAACACACAGGAAATTCTCCTGGAGAAACTGCTGATGCTTATGATTTTGATACCTCCTAGGTTATTGAGCAGGCTAAAGGATAGAGACCTAGAAAAAGGACCTAGAGCTTCATTTTGGTTTTAGGTTTTTAACCCTACCCACAATTCTTTTTCTGATCTGGCCATTAAAAGCTTTGCCTTAAGGAGATGAGGCCATGAGTTATCTCTTTTTCTAATAGACTAGCAGTGGCAAAGATAGGCTAGCATATCGTTGCTGATGACACACTAATGACACACTGATGACACACTAATGGCACACTGATGACATGATACCTCACCTGCTAGTTTCCCAGCTATTCCAAACCTTTAAGACTTACATGCCCAGGAGTCCTCCCCATTTTACTGTAGTGAAATCACTCTTGTACATTCCTGTTTTCTCAATGTGTGTGTTTTAGTTCTCATGATTTTGAGTGCTTCTTGTATGTAGATGAGGTTCAGATTTCTTTCCCAGTTTTCTCTGAGGACATTGTGCTTCAGAGCCATTTCCTGCTCTTTATGTGAAGTATCTATTGGAATGCCTGAGAAATATGCTAAGATAAATAAAAATGATATTTTTAGGTTCAGATGCTACTCAGAGGTCTTTTTCCTTTGAGGTGAACTCCTAATTTATTTCCCGTTTCCCCAGCTGGCAGTCTAGACAACATGCCCATCCGAGTCAATCACATGCCAACAAGCCATCACTGCTGTGTGAACTAGTTCATCTCCTCTGCAACAGCAGTCATACAGCTGGTTGGAGACATAGATGATAGCCAGAGAAGTGCCTTCCTGTAAGGATCCAACATCTCACGGTACAGGGCAGCTAAGAGCTGAGGAACTGAAAATTGGACTGTGTAACGCCATGGACATGTGAGGGCATGGCTGAGCAGAGCCAGGTCATGGACCAAACTGAATTTGGCCCACTTCATCTGAGTTACCTTCATCACATGTAGCATAGACAAAGCTTTCACATCCTGCTCGCGCCCTGTGTGAGAAAAGCGTGGGACACTCTTCCCCTCCGGTTTATTGCATTCCCAGATGGGTTTGCTTCACAATATTGCTGATGTTCTGTTGTCTTATTTGAAAATGCACAAGCGGCCAATGAGCGCACAGCCCTTTTGGGCACCAATCCAAAGCAATATCAAGCCTCCCGTTAGCTTCCCAGCCGGGAATGCCACAGTAATTAAAATTAGTCACACATACAAGATAAGTGGATAAGAGTGAGAGAAAAGCTAAAGAAAATGAATTAATGGGAAGTGTAAAAGTGCAGCTAGACAGTGAAAATTAAATACAGAGAAAAATGTCATCGTTACGAAGCTTGGCAGCAAGACAGTGACCAGAAAACACAAAAATTATGTGAGTGGTATTCAAGCACTACAACTAGAGGCTGGCAGTGCTAGTGATGAACTGGATGTACTTGACCAGCTGGCTTCAAGGGCCTCTGGACTCCAGGCAGAGAACTTTTCCAGGGCTATGTAAATTGAGAGAAAGACGAAGGAACATTACTGAAAATATGTTCTCCAATACCATTCCCTCTGCCTTAGTACCTGCATGGTCAAACTTCAAGAAAAATGGTGGGTCCTTGAGACAGGATTACTACTGTTTACCCATATAAGACTTAATAGTACAGCCTTTCTTCACTGTGCTGGAGTATATTACAGTTTACTTCTAATTTATCAGCCTCACTTTTCTTAACAATTTGTGAAGGGGACGAATATATGGGAGATAGTAGACATCAGGGAATATTTCTTCTTGGCAGTCTAGGAGGAGACTGATTGAAGTTTTGCAGGTAGGGTTTTTGCAGATATAGGAAGAAGTCTGTGACATAGGAGTGCTCAATATGTTGATGATGGGAACTGGATAACCTAATTTTCAAAAAATTTAATGACCTCTTCCCAGTGGAGGGCTGATTTATGCTGAAACAGACCACTTCCATTGCTATCATTTTTTTGTAATGGTTCTTTTTTTGGCCACTATTTAATTTGTGTTTTGCTTTTGACCTCTTCGTATTCTCTAACTCCCTACCTTGCTCTTATTGAATAATCCATGTTGATGACCAAATTGGAAATTTTCCTAGGTATTTCCAATGTGCCCTCTCCATGTTACACTGCAGACACCCTCTTGCTCCTGCGCACCTGTAGAAAAGGAAGGAGCTGACTGCTTTGTTGTTGTTAGAGAAAAGCCTTTGAACTGCTTCCACTGTATAAAGAACTCTACCCAAAACCTCAGATGGATAGAAGTTCTCCAGAAGAAACAGCTCTCTGCCACTGCCCAATAGTGTGTAGAGGAATAGACATTTACAGAGAGACTATTTGTATTATGTCAGTAGACTCTTCTAGTCAGAAATCCCCCATTACTTTTTTACGAATGACCCAAACTGTGTACATGATTTGAATTAGCTGATGGGACTGAACTTCACACAAGGCAGCTTCTTCACAGTAACAATCTGAAGTGCATGGGCACTTCAGGCATCAGCAAATGGGGATACATTAGCCTGCCAGGTTACATGACAGTTGTATCAGTTAACTCTTAGTAATCTCATACTCAATAATTGTACCCCTTCTAATAAAATTTTGCTGGTGTCGCACAGTGACAGGCCTGAAAAGAAGAAGCTACAGCCTGCTAAGGACAGAGTATCAGTGATTCTAGAAATGCTTTTCTTTTTATTTTCTACCTAATTGTACGTATTAATTTTAGCAAAGATCCATACTTATTTGAACCTTCATTTCCTGGAGGTAAACTGTGACAAAAACTGCACAGACAATGTAGAGCACCCCAGGAAATATGGCAGCAATCACGAAAGCAAAGCAAAGCAGCCAAGCAATTGCTGTGAGCGGCAGGGTAGCCCAGGGAGGAAGCACGTACCTCTGAGAGGGGAGCGTGGCAGGGACCTTCACCTGAGCCATCTCCAGCATGAAGTTCTCATCATTCAGCAACGGAAACTTAGCTTTGTTCGCAGACTGGCAAGACAGTTGTTTAGGATTCTTATTTCAAGTTAGCTTTCTAGGTGATTACTGTATTACACATTATACGTGGAGTCTAGATTTATACAGTCTTGGAGCATGCACAGAAGCTTATTAAAATTAATTTTTTCCCTAAGGACTTCTTCATTCTGCTTTTTCACACACACTCTTCACAAGAGAAATGGCTCTTCAAAACTCATACTTTTTGTCATAATAATTGCTTTACACCTCTTGGCAACTTTTCACACCATGTGTAAAGTACTGTTTCATTAAGGTTCATTAAGAGACAATATTTTCATTACAGTTAAAATCACAAAAATGCCTGCATATTGTTTCTAATGTTAATTATGTTATTTTATTTATAGAGAAGCATAAATGTATATGCATAGACACACACAGACACAGACACAACTTTTGCAAAGTGCTCTTGGAACTTAAGTGATAGGATAACAATTATTATTAAACGAAATATTTAATTCTGATTGACAATAGGGCATGAAAAATAACTTACATTGCATGGTTGGAAAGAAAATTAATTTTTAAGGAAACCTTAAATGGCTATGAGAACTTCATGGTGAAGTGGAATAAAATTGTACATTACAATTTACTAGACATGCACGTTCCTTCATTTTTTTTATGATACAATACTCATTTCTGTTCAAATGAATATTTCATTTCTTCTTTCATGGGAAAAGAGAACTCAAGGGTTAAATTACTAACATAAGCTCTAGTATTGATTACACAGGATGTATTTATAAACTACTAAATAGAACAATCAGAAAGATCTGCTGGCCAGTTCCTGCTTTTTTTCAGGCAGGGGAGCTTGTGCTGCAATCAAGCCTCATCTAACAACAGTGAGAAGCATCTAGAGTTTTGCCTCCAGAACAGCCTAATCACCAACTTTTACCTCCAAATTTTTCCATTTCATTGTGACTGAGAAAATTTTTTTCATAATTATCACCCTCAGTACATAAGTTACCAGAGTGCTCAGCAAAGGAGGTGTTATATATGGTTGCTTATATTGTAGTTAAGAGATGATATGCCAAATAATGATGCTCAAAAATAGGCAGTATTGTTCACCAGTGAAAGATATACACTGTAAATGGCTTCCTGTGTGCAGCTCTTTATGTGTGACCGTTATCATCAAGAGCTGTTACCAAGGAAACAAAATGCCCTTACGTACTATGTATGAGTTTCTTCAGAGTTACCTTTTCCACTAATACTCTAAGACATTTTAACGCTTTGATCTGAATACCACCAGAACAACAGTCATGAAATGGCCAGGTTGGCTAGTGTGGTCTTATTCAAACAAAAAAGATTTTTTGTTAAGACAAACCATCTTTTATCTATTTTTTTTTTCTTGAGAGGGTGAGTGTGCTACTTGTATACTTGTGGGAAGTAGTTAGTAGTAAAAAGATGACACAAAAAGGATTAAAACATGTAGTCATTGTGTAACCAAATTGATATCTTAAACTCAACATTCTTTTGCCAAACTTTGACACCAAAACCTGAGGTGAATTTTATAAATAAAAAAAGAATATTGAATCACACAAGTGATTTTCTTATTCCAGCCCTGAGATTATGGACTGTTTGGACAAGTATCCCAAGATTTTAGCTATCATGTGAACCTTCTTGCATTTGCATACGTACATAATTCAATTGCAGTTTGCTGTGGAGATAATGGTCCGTAGGTGCTTGTTTTCCCTTGCACATTACATGTTGGTGGCAAAGACAACACTGAGTTTTCAAACCTTTTGACTCTGGAAAGGCAAATATTGAGGATTATCTTTACAGCAAGAAAGATTTCTTGGAATTGGAGAAGGATGGTCAGTCTGTAATTTGGGATATACAGATACAAAACTGTATGCAAATTGTAAAGCCACATATGAAACGAAGTTACTAAAAAGTGCTGAATCTCATGGTCACTAACTCCGAAGCTTGTTGCATTGGCCTCTGAAAAGTAAATTTTGAGGGTTCCTGAGTATATTTTACCTGATGGGTATGATGTTAACAGATGAGTGTTGAGAAGCTATGACCAAATGGTTCAGAATAAATCTAGATCTGATCACCCTCTATGCTGAGCATTTCATAAATCTATTCCAGTAAAGTGACTTGTTTTTCACACAAGATAATTTCTGACAGGGAAGGAAGATATTAGAGGTCTATCACTACAACAAAAGAACAAAGGAAGATCTGAAACAAAAATACAAGATGAGGCTGAGAGCATATGGCAGTGATGAATGTGTATGTCAATAACCTAAGGTTCAGAAATCCTCACAAGAACTCTTTGTATTAAAAATAGGAAAAATGTCAGAAAATTTAACTGTAAATGTAAAAACCATCACAGTGATGCCCCAAATGAGACATTCTGCCCACGTTAGCCACCCTTCACAAAGTTTTATATTATTAGCTATAGCAAGCAGCTGTTCAGACTATGTTTGTTGTGCAAATTGGCTTATTTTTCTCTGTGGTCATTCCATACAAGAAAAAAACCCACATTTTTTCAGCTCTTGTTTAGTCACTTAAGGACTCTTTTTCTCCTTTCATCATTAATGAACCAATTCTGTAACCAAGTATTATAATTCAGCAAAAAATCAACCACTTAGTTGTCATTAGGCAAGTCTCATCTACACATGTCTTCGGACTAGAGTCATTTCGTTTACATGAAAAGGGGCTGGACAACTTGGCAGGAAGACACAACATTTCTTATAAGGCTCTGTACAGGGAGGCACTGTAAAAGCAATGTTTTGCAGCATACCTTTTGTGGGAAAAGAGAGGAGGCAAAGATCTGAAGGCAGCAGAGTTAGGAAAGTCTAGGCAACTTAAGCTGTCAAATCAATGGTCAGAGGCTTATAATTAACCTATTGATTGAAATGTTGGGGTTTTTAATGCTTAGAAATTTTGCTAACTGTAGTGATTTTGTAAGAAATGTCCAACTATTAACTTACTGACTTGAACTTTCCATTTTCTGTACTTAAGCAAAGATTTTTTTATTGGGAAACAACGCACAGAAATCGATCTGGTGCCTTCTAGAGCATCGAAGTACTCCAGACTCTGGAGCTTATGATCCCCGCAGCAGAAGGAACCTTTTGTTTTGCTTTGTCTTGTTTTGTTTTAACTGCTCATCTCTGGCAGAACCAGAAGTATTTATTTTCTCTCTCCACACTGTGAGTTCAGCAGGAGCTTAATTACCAGCCAGCATATTGTGATTGTCCGAGGAGTATCAGAAATGAGCAAAGGTATCAAGGCTTGCACCACGGCTCAGGGGTAAAAGCTACAGTCACTCACCAGCCTCAACTGTCAGTTCCATCTTCCTACTGCATAAAAATAAACATTTCCCCCACAATAAAGTCTTTTTATAAAAGCAATAAAACAACTCAAGGGAGCATTGTTATCATGAGCTAATCACCCCCTTAGGGAATTAGAGGCACTTAGCTGCATCTAGAGCTTCAACACCTGAGGGGCTGTGATTATTTCATGATAACCAACAAGGCATGACAGACTGGGAGGTTAATTAGATAATATTCAAACTTGGTAATATTGAGTTTGAAGATTTCTTTTGAAGTTGTACAAGCAAAGCTCTGCTTATAAAACAGCAGTGGGATATCAGCACAGAAAGGATAATTAACATTTCCTACAAACGAACCAAGGTTTTGAATAGCTAAAGGAAAAAATAATAAAGTCAAAGTACTAAACCCTGAGGCACTCCTTTAACAATGAGTAATCCTGATGAGTTCACTCCCTGGAATCTTGGGCAGAAATTGACTCAAATTATATAATGCCGTTTAGTTGCTAACCCCTAAATGGTGGAGGCACTTCAGTCAGCCTCATACTACTTAACGGTCCATTGTCTCAAAGAATTTAGTGGGATAGTAAATGCAGTATTAATAATAAATAATCATCCCACCTGCAATCATAGCCATTGGTTTGAGAAACTGTAAAAAACTGTGCCACTACACTGCAAGAGATTAAAGACAAAGGACCCTGCAAACATTTAAAATTATACAAGCAGTCATTTTTCTGGAAGAACATTTTATTTTTGTGGACAACAGCAGTGAAGTTTCAGAAGTATCTGCATGTGTATGGAGGGATGGAGCCGTGCTGCAGACATGTATTAGCGGCTAGTTGCTCTACGAGGACCTGGCCTACTAGCCCATGGGCTGCTGCTGTTTCCCCCACTCCTGGTCCAGCAGCTGGGGACCGTGGGGTGAAGTGGCCCAGCTGGCTGATCTGGCTGAAATTACACTACCAAACCAAACAACTGGCCTTTGCATCAGCTCACTGACCTGAGTCATGCTGTGGCCACGTGAGCTATGGGTCCCACACAAGGCATGTTGAGGAGCTGCAGCTACTGAGAAGAGCAGGATATTCCCTCTTGGTGGAGAGCTGGTTGTAACATCAGTTCATAACCCTCAGCTGTAATGCAGCTTCTAGAAACAACCTGTAACTTTTAAAGGTAATTATTTTTATTGACCATCAGTTAAAAAAAAACCCAACCAAACCTGACTATCTCTGACTTGTTTACTTATAAAATGGAAAATGAAGATGACTGTTGGTGTCCCATATATTCTCTGATTTGGGTAGCTTTCTCTTTAAACTAACTTTTGTTGAGTTACCAGAACTGGCATTGAATTAAAGAATGTAGTCAAGCACTTCTGGTCCTAAACTGTATATATTCTGCAGAACACATGACTACAACGAAGCTGAGATTGCTGGTCAGTCAGAAATTTGCCAGCAAAATGGTTCTCCATCATTAAATTCTGATTTAATAGAATCAAAACCTTTCACTGGAACCTGTCAATTCCATCAAAACCTTCGACAGGGAATCAAGTCATTTTGTGTGTTTTCTCACCAGCTTGCAACCTGCTGGTCAGGGGCTGGCAGCTTGCCTGGCTCCGCAGGCTGGCTCCTTCCCTGGCTCTCTGCTGCCCATGCCACAGGCTGCCAGGCTGCCTGCCTCCCCGAGCTCCTGGGCACTCACAGTTGCACACTCTGCTGCTCTTTCAACATTCCCCATGTCAGTGTCCTGGCATGCCTACTGCACGTCCAAGATTTCCTTCCTTACAAAAAAAAGATGAAAAAAACCCTACATATAATTTGGCAGGAAGTACAGATTTTTTACATGCCCTTTCTGCAAAATCGTTCCTAGATCTTCACTTTTCATTTCCATGCTAAAAAAAAAAAAGCAAAAAAAAAAGCGGAACTCTAGAATCCTGCACAGAACTTAAATAGAGAAGAAAAAAATGAATATATGTCAGATAGGAAGGAAAAATTACATATTTAGATGCCGATGAGACAAGGCTAGACAGGTACTAGAAAAAATATAGGAATAGGAACATATAGGAAGGACTTACATAATTTTTCTCAGAAGCTTAAGCGTTTGTAAGTCATTTCCTCTTTTTAGATATGAAACGATGGGCGATTACAAGGATGCCCCGAAACATCTCATGTACCTCCAAGAAGTGTATCAGAGTGGGATGAGCCAACTTCTGAAGGTGCCTGTTGCAGTGGCCAAAGAGGAAAATCTGATGGCCACCTTGTACTAGATTTCTAAGAATAGGTTGCTCAAGTTAGCAGAGAAGTATTCCACGTGAAAAGCTGAAAAATGGAAATGGAGAGCAAAGGATAAAAGCTACATGAACATACTTAAACTACATCTTCCTCGGTGACACGTGCACTAATCATTATCTAGAGAGCAGACTGCTCTTTTCAAAGTGCTCGCTCTTATATCATTTGCCTTCTTCACCAACACCCTCTTTAAGTGCTTTCTTTTATATTTACTTAATTATTTATTCCTTTTGTGTGTTTGTATGTTTTTATGACTAAGACATCAGATATTTAAGTCACTAGGAACACATCCTTCTCTTAGACTACTTCAGATCATTTGTCCTTTATCTTATACTTACAAAATGCCTCGTGACACTTGTGGAATAAAGCACATGAATGTTTAATTAAATGAATACACTTAAAGTGCCAGTGCAATTGCATTTTAGAAAAAAAAGTGAAAACTTCTCCCACTGGATGTAATCCAGCACCCTCTCAAATCACAGGAAAGACAACCACTGGAGTCATTGGAGTGCTTCAGACTTTTTTGAGAAAATATATCTTCAAGACTAAAGCTCTGGAAAAAGATACACCAGGGTGTTGTATGGGTTCATTAGTGGTCACTGTGGCTGCTGATCAATATAGCCTTTGCTGTTTCTGCTGTTATCAGATATGTCTTTGAGTTCAATAAATAAGTGTCAAGGCCTCAAGAACCTCAGTGCCAGTAGGGATACAGGGAAGAAGTCTTACCACCAGGCTCGTTTGAAAGAGTGATCACAGACTCAGTTCTGTGGCAAAGATTTGGTCAAGTCTACTGCACACAAACATGGCCCTAACACAAGTTTGACCTGTAATGATCAGAGCAAGAATTAAAGTCCAACCTGCCCGTGGCAAGGCGAATGGCCTCAACCCCAGAAGCCTTGCCTTGGAGCACATGCTCGTCTCCATGTTTCCACTCTCATTTATACCACACAACTTCCATATTTGCATTACACCACGTCTTTGCTTCATGGCCAACAGTGCTAGATGTTTTCATTTCAACATCCTCTCTTTCATCCCGCATCTAGCACAACTTTTGTTTCCTCCATCCTGATAAGGTTGCACACTTAGCACCTGAGCATCCTCATCATAGATGCAGTTTTGCAGCTTCTTTTTAGGTAATGATTTCACATATCAAGTTTACCAGCTACACCTTCTAAGCCTTTTTATGAGCAATTTACATGGACCGCGATTCCAGTGAGGCTGACATAGAGTATACCTGTGCGCGTGGGTAGGCTAGTAAAAATCCGTTCTGTCAGCAGGTGCACCAGCAAGAAATAGAACTTAGCAGTGACCTGCTTTCATTGGTATGAAGCTCATTTGGTATTCATGAAAGCCTTGAGCATGTTAAGCTTGTAATGGTATAAACACTTAGCTACAGTTTTTCTTAACATTGACTCCCATGGGGTTGCCAGAAGGGAAAAGAATATATGTGAGTCTATACAATAACTTATTTATATCCTTGCCTATAGCTTTCAGTGTCGTCTATACTGCATACATAATCTTTCTTGTTAAACAGTGAATCAGGATCTATGCATGAACACAGATATCTGTGTACATTGCATGTTACCAGCTTATTGATATGTAGTAAAATTCTGCTACTTTTACTCACAATGCATAGCAATTTACTCCAGAGAGGAACCTGCTGTTCCTTCCTGTGTTTGCACTATATCTCCCTGGAAATCTCACTTTCTGTTTTTAGTTAAGAATTTCAGAAAAGGAAATAATTTCTTTCGGATACTTCATTTGGCATCTTCTTTTTGCCTAGCTGAAAATTTTGGAAAAAAAAAAGATTCATCACAAAGAATGCTGTTTAAAAATAATAAGAAATTGATTCAGCCATCAACCCCTCAGCCACAAATGGATATTTTAGGTATGGTTCTGATCTTTTCTGTCAAACAACTGCTGCTGAAGGTAAACCCATCAGAAATACTGTTTAAACACTGATCGTAGATGGGAGGGACAAGAGGAAACAAGTAACTGTAAGTCGTCTCACAGAAGTCAAGGATTTTTCATGTGAGTAAAGTTACTCACAAATAGCAAGTGTTTCCACTCGGCCTTTTATGCTGTAATTCAATCTAACTTCAGAGAAAAAGATTAACACTCATTCTGCTTTTCTTTGTTCATGGATGCTTTAGGTAAAAGTTTCTCCTCCTTTGCTTTTTCTTTCTCTGATAATTACAGCACATACCAAACTCCATAGGTGAGAAGTTTTCAAACGCTTTCGTAGGAGAGACCACAACTCAACAGTTGCAGCTTTGCAAGCTGCTTTTCTCCCCACTTGACATTTTGTGGGCAAGCTCCCTTCCCATTACTGAGTGAGTAACATCGCTGTGGCAATTGCAGCAGTGGCTCACATGGAAAAGTAATACAAGGAAAGTATTTAACGTATGTGCAGCTGTCTGTGGTGTCACTCTAGCTGGTGGAAAAAAACTGAAGAGATCAACCAGTTATTTGGGAAACACCACTGGTCGATAGGCCACAGTTGTTATCTATGTGCTTATGCAGCTTACCAAGAATTTAAATGTCAGAAAGGAATCTCTTGAGAGGGTCCGCCCAGCTCCCAAATGTACATCCTCACCCACAAATATCCCATATACTCAGTTCATGTTTTGATTTAAGGGTGTTTCAACTAGCTTTTGGCCAAAATTCCTGTCAAACACTTGTGAGTTTTAGAACTATTTGTTGATTCTTTTGGTACTTTTGTATATTCTTATAAGACTCTGCATTTCTTCTTTCCTACAAAAGAATTGGAAGTGGCACTCTATATGGTTCATAAAAAGGCTGAAAAATCTGTTATGAAACTTCCAATCTAATTGATAAAACAGGAAAATGGGCAAAATACAAATCAGAAGTTAAGAAGTTAACTGAAGAGGGAATCTAAAGGTACTAGTAAAAAAAAATAAGGCCAATCTATTAAGATCAATAAAAAGGAATAATATGGAATATGGAATACTAAAGAATCATTAATACATATTTCTTCTCTGTTTTGAAAGAAGGAGGTTAATGAATTCATATTTTATTTCGTTTTACATACCATGCATTTTATTCCCTCAGTCACAGGGAAGGATGTTAAACAACACAATGTCTCCGTATCTTCAGGGCCAGAAAGCTGCACTCAGGAATGTTAGAAGAAATGGCTTTAGAAAGAAGTGTAAACCTAAGTCTTCGCTGCACAATGCAGAAAGGTACTGGGATGCTCAAGTTAGCTGAGGTATCAAAACCCCTGCAACAGCCTTCTGGTAGACTTGTTAACCTAGCTGAGAAACAGCCGAATGCTGTGCCATAGATAATCAACATCAACATTGCACAGATGAAATCCCGGAAGACTCAAGACATTAATGACAAACTGATACTTTAAGAACTGGATGATCCAAGTAGCTATACAGTTAGCGCAGGTAAGATTGTACATAGAGTCTGGATGCAACTGGGATTACTTAAGTACAGTATCAAAATCCCCATTTGTTTGTAACGGAAAAGTGTGTTCATTTATTACTCTTTTACCCATCTGATTGATAAAGATGGCTATAAAATTCTTCAAGCACATCTATACTAGCAGGCGCAGACTGTTGCTAAGTTTCTTCGACCCAGCTAGGCACAACATGCTTCGACCTGGAAGCCACGTAGATATGTCCGCACACACTATGCGTGAGCTCTTGGGACAGCTTGGACAGAGAGGGTGTGCACACATATATTCCCCAAGACATGTGTAAAGCATTTGACTCCAGGTAAGAGCCACAAGAGAAGCTGGGCAACCACAAATTAGTAGGCACTGCAAAAGCTCCTAAATGCTGTGCTTAACCCCCAGAATAGATTCAAAACTTCATACATACATTTCTCTTTCCTTTAGAGTATTTTGAAAGCAGTGGTGCAAAAGGACAGGCTGAAATGATCAGTGCAGGAAGCACCCTAGAGCTAACCAGGAGGTGACATTAAGCAGGGGGACAGACTGAATGCCATCTCTTTGAGTCATCAGCATTTGAACCAGAGATGCAAGACAGCCTGTTGCTGATGTTGGACCACTGTGCAGCAAAGAAGCCACAAGTCACGGAGCCAGGAGGAGAACTGAGGAAAGGAAGACTATTTTGTGGTCATTAGGACACATACATTGGAAAGCGTGTCCTGGACTTTGGAACCTGAGATCCTTTTTTTTTAACCCAAAATCTCTGCTCCCAACCTGACTGCTAGGTAACAATGATGTGGATATTCACTTGTTTTCTCTTTAGCAGTAAAGTTTACCATTCTTCAGGGTATAAGAATCCATGTGGTGGCAGTGTACGTCTGGATCACTGGGTCAAGAGTAAGCCTGTGGTAGATCATATGGAGGGGGTGGAACACAAGTGCTGGCTTGGAGCTAGACGTCGTCTCTTTACATGGGCTCCTCTGAGGCACTAGTCCACCTGAAGATGTATATTCCTTGGTTTTTGTATAACATCATGGCCACTTCCCAGCATCATGATCTCAGCATTACGTGTGGGCATCTCTCTCTTAGGGAAGAACATCTGCAGTAGAGGTGGTTCTCTGCTTCAGGCATGGGAGGGGACTGGTCAAAAAGTGCTGGTCACAGCAATGATCAAGACTCTGAAAACAAGCCATGAACTCACCAATGTAGCTATTTCCCTGTATTTTATTAAATGTTACTAAAAAAGCTGCATTTTACCAAAGCGAACTCTTAAGATGGTTTTAATTATTAGTGTACTTGTGGACCAAATAGATGTTCTTAGTCAAGTTAGCCTCTTACAAGATTAGGCAGACATTTTCATCAGAAACAGAATACAGGTATTTTTTTACTACAAAACCCCTCAGGTTTGTGTGTGCACTTCTCACTAACTAAAAGTTTGTAAGAGCAGATTTTTAACCTTGAGAACACATGCATGTAGTCACACCTTGCCCCCAGATGTGCTGGGGTTTTTGCCAAAAATTCTTGATAAGACTTTTCAAACCCTTCCTTGCAAAGGGGAAAATGCCACTCATTGGTGCAAGGTCTGTGTCTCCCAAACTTCTTTTGTGGGTTAATATTTATGTCATGACACAGAGCCAGTTTTTCTAGCCTTTGGTCCGTAGGAAGGCACTCACCATTTGGACCCAAGGTCAGTGCAGGACTGTTTCTCACCTCACAAAAGAGGCTCTGACTCTCAACGCTTCCCTTGGCCGGGGAGCTGCCACCCACGTGAGAGCCGTGGGCTCTGTCCCACAGCCGTCTGTCTGCCTTTGCATTACAGCACAGCAAAGACAGCCCCAGGCGGCAGGGACAGCTGGGGTGAATGAGGATTTGGGTGAATTTTTGGACCTACGGAAAGGCCGTTTCCCAGCATGTGCCTGGCAGCTACGATCAGTCTACTTGCTTCTCCTTCACAGGGCTAGAGCTTAGCGAGTTCCGACATCGCATTTTTCATCAGAAAGACCCAGCAGAAGCCAGTCTAAGCTCACAGCATCCCAAGAGAACGGACTGCAAAGCAACTCCCAAACACCACTAAACGCCCACGACAAACTTGCACAGTTTGGGTGGGTTGCCGCCAGAGCCCAGCACACCCCCAGCCTGTGCTGAGGGCAGGGACAGCCCCGCTGAAAGGGTCCCGGGGGCGTCCCTGGGGTCCGGCAGCGCCGGCGGCTCCGCAGCACGGCGGCGGCGGCTGCAGCCGCGTCTGCCCCGGCTGTCACCGCCGAGAAGGGCCGCTCTGTCGGCCCCTTCTTTGCAAAGCAAGTTTTCCTCCGTGTCCCAGAGTACGCAGCGACAGTTTGTCCGTAAACCACTAGATGGCACCTGGTATTTGGCAACCATGTCCCTTTTCAGGCTCTTCTTTTTTTTCCCTCGAGTTGAAGCTGTTAGAGGGATGGAAAGCTCTGGCAGAGCAATAGTAAAACCGGCCTCTCATCCCTGAGATTTTCACTGCCACGGGTCTATAGTTAAAAATAATGACCGTCCCCTTTGCAAAATATTCTCCAAAACTGCCATAATCTCCCTGGTGCTCCAGCTGCCTGCCCTTGCTTTGCTTTGCTTTGCTTTGCTTTGCTTTGCTTTGCTTTGCTGTGCTGTGCTGCACCTTTCCCCAGAGCACTGCTCGTGTGGGGCAGGGGACATCATGTTACAAGTTACATGGAGGGAGAATTTTGTTAGGCACCGACATCCAGCACAGCAATGCTTGCTTCGGAGGCTTGGATTTGACATCGAGCTCACTTCCAGGGAAATTCCCAACGACTTTAATGTGAAGGATACTGGAGGTGTGTGTGTATGTCTGTAGGTATACACGTATTATTACAAATATATTAAGGCATGTGAATTCTCAAATTCTGGGCTACTTGGAGTGTTATTTTTTCTAATCTTAAAAATTTTGTTCCAAACATTGTTTCCACAAATTTCTCTTCAGTGCAGTGGCTCATTGTCTTCTTACAGTGGTATCTGAGTTATCTGTAACACTGAATCTACACTCATTTTTGTGGATGAGTTTCTGGGTTCATTGGGAGCCTTTCCTTTATGTTCCATGGAGAGACACCGGAATAAAATGCAGGTTTCTTGATTGCAAAGGGTCACAGTGTTGGAATTTACCTCTCCTCTGCTTTTGGCAACAACAACCTCTGTGTAAATCTGATAATATGGCTGGCAAATACATGGTAGGTTAGAAAATGGTACAGCAGCTGCTGTGCTACTGGTAGTAACTTAGTCAAATAGATTCAGTAATTTCCAATATTTAGACATGTACTCTTGCAAATACAGTGGGCCTTTGGGGTTCAGGAAACCTGATAAAGCAGCTCCCTGATTTTGGACACTAAATGTGATAAGGCTGATCACAATAATCCTTTTCAAAAGGAAATTCCCAGCCCTTCCTGTTATATTAGGCCCTAGAAACTGAAAAACAATATTTAAGGCTAAAAGCTTATCAAAGCTTTCCTTTTTTTTTTTCTTTTTCCTTTTTTCTGGGGACGGGGGGGTGGGAGAGGGTGGGTTTTTTCCCTGAAAATTAAACTTCTGTAGTATTTTTCTTCCCTGCTCTGCAGGGCAGTTTTCTCCTTTGAAACATCTGGGAGGTGTCCAGCTGCTTCAGTGATGGAGAACACTGAAGGACCTTCGTGATAGCATTAGGAGAGCAATGCTCTGGATTAGGTACAATGTTGGAATAAGAATCAAACATAAGTGCAGGGACACCTCTGTTGCAATTTTATTCTGATTTCTGCTCTGATTAAATCATTTAGCATTGCTGCTGCTAATGTTTGTTACAGTAATGTCTGTAAACCAAATATTGCAAGTGACCCCATTGTGTTAGGCACCATGAAAGCAGAGAGCAGACAGCGTTGTTTCCCCATCTGTCAAGTGAGGACAATGTGCTCGCTTTCTACAAGTACATGAGCACTAATTAATTAATATTTGTAAAAGGATATGTAAATGCTAAGTATTATTTATGAATTATATTATAAATGAAGATTAGTGGAGAGGCCATGGAGAGAACACACAGATGGCATTATGAGGGCAGAGAGAGTAGCGTAGGGTGCAAAGATCAGCCTGGAAGCAGAAGAAAGGAAACAAAGCAAAGTAAATGGTTAACAAAAGAAGAACAGATCGTTCTGCTTAACAAAAATAAAGTGAGAGTGCAAGGGAAATGAGCAATAAACAGGTGAGTTAAAAAAACCCCAACACAACAGCGGTCTGGAACTGGATGGAACATGTTGGAAATGGACATAAAAAAGAAAAGTTGAAAGAAATAGGCAAGAAGAGCCCTAGTAGTGTACATAGCATAGTGATTTATATATGCTCTTTATTTTAAAGTAGCTCCTGTACCCTTAGAGCATTAAAGCCTTGTTCAGCATAACAGAGCATAGCTACTTCAGTGAAGTGATTAGAAATGCTGCACTACCAAGGTGAGTGAGCATGTAAGTGTCCATAAGATTGAGACCTCATCATGGACCACAAGGCAAGTGATGAAAATGTTATAGACACATAATACTGTATGAGACTGTGTTACATGAGCTGTTCTGAACTTTGTGAATAGCTCCATCAAGGGACATTCAGAAAATTAGGGAAAGTGATTCTGGACAGAGCAACCACCTCTTCTTTCAATCACATCCAATGTCCATGGAAGAATCTGTGGGTATTTCAGTTTTCTTCTATATTGTATAGGTCAAGCACTTGCTTAACCTTCCTAGTTAGAAAAGTGTATTTTGGCAACACAGCAGAACACAGTGGCAGCACATTTTTTCCCAAATACTGGGAAAAACTGTTTATAAATATTCATATTCAAGTTCTAAACTAAATTTTAGTTTGACTTCATTCTCACCAATCTGTTATTTCCTTTCCAGGAATGTTCAAGTACACAGCTTTTACTATCATGAATATTCATGAAGTGCAGGCTTTGGAGGTGAAGTGCTCCGCTAATTCAACAAAGTCAGCTTCGACATTGCACTGTGAGTTGTAACTCTTGCAATTTTCTGTTTGAGTTGTAGCTGGAAAAAATTAAGCAGTACAATGTCACCTATGCAGAAGACCAAAACAATGTACAGTGCTTATTTCAAGAATGTGCAGTAAACTGTTTGTGAATGGTCCTACACCAAGATTAACTCAATGAGGAAATAACCAAATATTCAAAAGGAATGGACAAATCCAAGAATTGTATGATCTGCTCAAACAATTCACAAACAGACCCAACAGGCAACATTTTCCCAAGAGATTGCTCATGGAAATTATTTGCTTCATTTCAGTTGTTAACAAGCATGAGCAGCTGAGCTCCACCTCCTCTGTGGCAGAGGAGCGATCTCCAAGGTTTTTCCTACCAGCATTACTAAAAAATGAATTAATTAGGTTTGGACAGTTCTCCCTCAGTTATTTCACTGACCCTCAAATCCAGAAGGCTGCTTTGAGTAAATGTGGAGAAAAACATGAAAATTATATATCCTGTGTTGACTTTGATCTCTAAAAATGAGGAGGATTTTATTTTAGGTATATAATAATATTTCTAACCTCTGTTCACTAGGCAATCCTTCCTTTTCCCTCAGCTCTCGGTTTGACACATCTCCAGCATGAAATGGACTAAGATTGCCATGAAAGTGAAAGCTGTGGGTGTGAAAATTGGGGAATGCATAGACAAATTCTTCTTTCCTTTTTAAACATATGTCAGTGAATAGGTCCTGTTTTTTTCTCATAGGTTTTCTATATTTCTTGGTAAATATTACCATAAACCTAGACAAGAAAGCCCAAAGGAAATTCCTTTAGAGGAATTCCATTACAGCCACAGAATATCAGAGACCAAAAACCAGGGGTGGACTCAGCCCTGAAATGGTACACTGGCTGAAAGCTGCCAGAAAGATCAGGTCACTTTTCTACCTGAGTTTTGCCAATGAGAAAAACAAGAGAAAATGGGAGATGACTGCAGAGCATTAGAAAGGGCCAGGAAGTAGCTGCAAATGTACTGATTCTGACATAACTGTTTGGCCCCCATGGAGTGTTTAAAGAAGCAAATAGAGGTATAGGGGTAAATGTCACAAAGGATGGGCACGTTAAACTATAGTTGTTAGGTGCATTGTCTGGTCAAAGTAGTATGAAAGCTTCCCAGCCTATTAAATGCTGTTCAGAAAATGAAAAAATCTAAACATTGAGCATAAAATATGAACATGAAACCCTTTGATTCACAATATTTCTAGTTCCTTTAGTGCACAGTAAACTTCTGTAGCATTGCTACCTGACACTTACATGGTGTAAAGATGTCTTCTAGGAAGAGCCAATTGTTAAAACATTGGCAGAATATTCTTTGCAATCTGTATGGCATATCGGTTCTACCAATCTGCTGCATGTGATGTCTGGACAGAGCAACATTTAAGAGGGGTAAGAAGAATTCCTGGATAATTGTGCAGAGCTAAACCGTTCTTTACTTGAGCAAGCAATCCCATGCAATATGGACAGGTTTTAATGGGAAGCAAGGAGCACTTAATTATCAGCTTCCATAGGGATGGTGAAGGGCAGGACGCTTGTAGAACTTCCGTGAGTCCATGGCTATAGGCCTGCTTCTTCAATGGCCAACCAGCCATTAAATATATCATACTAACCACATTTCCAGGAAAGAGAAACACTGAATGGCACAGAACCTACTGCTCCGTTATCACACACTCTGATACCTAAGTCTTGATATATACAATTTCAGGACTCCTGAGAAGATCTGTGATATATTTACTCCAGTTTGTAAGTGGAAAGCAGAAACTGTTCCAGCTATGTCTATATACATGGAGGAGGGAGTCAAAAGCAAAATGAGTATTAAGGGTTATCATATATTTGTTTGCAACCAAGGCCAGACCTAGTGATTGCCAAACCAAAGGTTGGGCAGCCAGCTGTTGGCTGCCTTGACTAAACCACATTCAAAGTCTAAGGCTGCTCAACCATCTTAAGAGTGTCTAAAAAAATTATCCATAAACTGGAGTTATTTGCATGTATGTGTTTAAATGTTATTGATGTTATGGGGGAAAAAAGTCTTTCTAATTGCCAATTATATTAGGTTTAATTGAAGGGGTTTGGAGATAAATAACTGTCACAGATTTTACAGAGATTTTGTTACCAATAGTAGAGAAATCTCTTGCTTAATGTAGTTAAGTTAATTACATGAACAGGAATTAAGAAACTCAGACACTTCCAAAAATAGTGATGTTATACAGAAAACAGAAAAGGAATGCTTCAGTTCATTTCCTTCCGCCATACTTAAATGAAAGTCAGCTTACCTGACTATGCTTTAACGAAATTTTCTGTCAAGGTAATTACACATTACTTAGTTATTAAATATCCAAAATACTTATGGAACATGTATTTTCATGAAATATATGTTTTCATTAGCTAGCATTTATGTGTTGTAGTTGTTTTGCTACGTGATGGCATTTTTAAATTTGCCTCACCTTTTTAAATATCTCAAATATTTCATTTTAACTTATTAATGTTGTAATTTGGAAATAAGAATGTGACAAGCACATCTGTAGCTCAGGTAAAACATTTTAATAAAGGACTAATATTTAGTAGATAAAGAATAAGTGCAGTAATATATCACTGACATGCTGGTGAATAGTAGCTGTTCTTAAACTTAATTTTCTATTTTTTCCTCCATAACTCATCTACTTATCATCCTTGTAATATCTCCTTTTTAAAAGTCTTTCTTCACTTTGGCAGTTTGTGAAGACAAATCTAAGGTAAGAAAGATATTTACATATAAAATTTGTAGAAAACTATTGTACTGTTTTGCAGCATTTGAGAATGTCAAACCAAAGGACTCCACTATACTTTTCACTTTGCAATCTCTTTTTATGAGTTCAGTACGAGAGATATGACCATGATTTGGCACATCTTTGGTTCATTTAATTTACATCCAAGAGCCACAGAGCCATCTACCTACCTGCTTTTATATGTGCTGGTAGGGATATTAGAGAAGAATGACGCGTTCCTTGCTGTGACATATGCTTTCCAGGCAGGTTTAGTTGAATCACTTAATGCGAGATCCACAGAGACATCCAGACCCAGAGCCAACCTACTTAATTTTGAATTTGAATATAAAATGAAGTGAGTGTCCCTAGAAAGGGCTTTGATAACCTGATCATCAGTATTTGCCTAAAAGGTAGGAAAAAGTGTATCTGATTTCCTTGAGGTAGAAAAAGGAACTGAGCCTTGCTCTTCCTCATTAGATTACTACATTAAAGGACAGGCCTCTTCTTTTTTTTTTTTATTTTTTTTTTTAACAAGGTGGACATACATCACAAGTTAGGTGTCCTTTTGTGAAGAGCTCAGTCCTGTCTGTGTGCTTTAGGGATGCCCTGAGCAGGTTGGATTGAACTACTCACTCTAGGCGAGGAAATACCTTATTTGAGGATCTCAACAGCACTTAGACGGAGGTAGAAACCGATCTATTCTTTCAAGGCTCTGTTCAAGACATTCAAGGCTCTCTTTTATATAGTGCTTTTATCTAAGGACTTCAAAGCACTTCATAAAATAAAATAAGTATCATTTCCTCATTTCACTGAGTGAGAACCCACAGAGACGTAGTATTTACACAGGGCACTTTACCTGTCTTCACACAGCCATGAGGCAATCTCACTCCTGCCTTCCCAGCATACTCCAGGTTGTACTAATCTTACTGTGTTCAGGATTGCTAGCTCAAACCACCTCAACTCATAGGAACTGTTAAAATCAACTAAGATAACGTTTAAATTAGGCATAGCCAGACCCTTTGAGATCCTAAGATTTCTCTTCTACATACGTTTTATAAAGAGAAAAAACAGAGGTATTTTTCTTTGCCGGTTTGGTTGAAGACTTTGGAGACTGCTTGTTTTAAAACTTCTCTTTGAGAAAACAGCAGGAAATCATTGCCTCCCTTTATGGCAGCAGTAAGCCTAAACAATCCTTGTTTCCAAATCTGAAACACAAGCTCTACATGTATATCTGACTCTACACAGAGATGAAGAGATGCTGTTGAGTAATGCTGTAATGAGAAATGGCTGAGATAGATGGGAGAACCAAAAACCAGTATTAGAAGAAGGATGCCTTAGCAGTCAGACCTTTGAGAGCATTACAGATAGAGCAGACTGATGAGTCAGGGCATTTGGTCAGGTTTGAAAGCAGAGAAAGGTTCTCTGGTTGCCTGGGTTTTCATGTATTTAGAACAAAAAAATCAAACAAAAAATCTGCAAAAAAACAGATTATTGTAAATAAGCAACACTGCAACAATGAAACCTTGCTGTTGCTGATCTCTTATCATTGCTAAAATAACCCAAGTCTGAATTAATAAGAGACCAGTTTAGCAGGTAAACAGAAAATTGGTCAGGAGTGTTCTGACGAAAGTAAGGTAGAAATGATTTGGTTTTGCCAACATGAGCACAGTCATGACCTTTGCCAGAAGCAACCCTGCCAGGGAAGCTTTGGGCTCCCATGTTCATGACAAACCTTAGTGCAAGCAGTCAAGACCCCAAGAACCCAGCATCTTCCAGTTCCCTAGAATTACTGATCGGAACAATCAACATTTTTACTCTAATATTGAGAAGATCGAGTCCGCAGAAACCCTGGGAATAGCGCTCTCTAAAGGGCTCTCTAAATGTGGCTGAACTCTCAAGCCCTCTCAAGGAAACTTGAATTTTTGCAAACCACACTCTAGAGCCAGTGTTTGCTGACTCCCCACTTCACCTGCTGCAGAACTGTCGAGCAGCCTGGCTCCAGCCCATGCTCAACTTCTGCGTTTAGTGCTAAGTCCAAAAGCCAAGGCTGAGCCAGAAGCTGAGGAGCAGGGCACTTCCAGTTTTCTTTGGATATGTCTAATTTTCATACCCAGGAGAATAATGTTGATAGACCTTTATTCATAATTCTAGAATTCTTTGAAAAATGTTTTTTCTGACTTCTGATCACTGGTTCATGGTGAAATCTGTCTTCAAGATCTGATAACAGTTTGAAAAATGAGATAGAGCAGAGACCACAGAGGAGGACCTTGAAGGATTTTAAGGAGCTTTATATGGATCATTATAGCCAAGCTGAGATAAACAAGTGTGAGCCTGGAGAAATACCTGCTTTCAGTACTGTTATTCTGAGTTATAACATGGAATCAAAATCAGTTTCTACCAAGCCCAGGGTTCGTGGGGAGGCAGCTGCAGAGTTTTTGGCTCTTCTCCCTCTCCGCCCGACCATGCTTTCCTTGGCACTGGAATTGCAGCAGGAGCAAGGGAGCGGCAGCCCTGTAGCCCCTGGTCAGCAGCAAGCTCACCCCACAGGCATGGTCTGCACCATGGGGAGGGCACAGCACTGCCCCATTGGGACTGGCCTTCAGGGGACATGTTCTGGCCCCTGGCAGGACTGCTGGCACGGGGCTAGGGCAGGATGGTCGGAGTGCTCCCTCGTGTTTCTGCCACCCAATCGCTTTTACTTAATCAGGCCCATTTCTGTACCTTCTCCTGCACACACACGTGCACGTGGACAGAGATGGTTTGGGATCGTCCATAGCACAAAAACAGCATCTGGAAGAGGTGGTCAAACATGGCATCGTCAAACAGCCATATGAAAGGGAAGAAGTAACATAGGGGTATGGGAAGAGCTGGAGACAATGTCTCCAAAAGTTGTGTACAGGTGACTATTTGCTGGGATTACAGGGTTTTCACAGCACCTCAGTGGGTGGTCAGCAGTGGGAGACAGGAGCAGTTTAGCTGTGCTCACACACTCATTCTCTTCCCTTCATCCTACCTAGAGTCTGCTCGGGTTTGGTCTGGGATGGTCTTGATTTTTCACCTTCTTTGCAGGTTTATAGCTAGACATTTGTGGAAAACTAATATAAGAAAATTGTGTAGGAAGGATTCATAGGCACTGGCACATATAGAGACAGGGCGGTGAGACCCCCGCAGCTCACAGCTGGACTGTGGTTTGAGCTGAGGCTGAAGGCACCAGCCGCTGGGCATAAAGGAGGCCTGAGACTTCACTGGGGTGGCTGCAAGAGAAAGTGTCTTTACAGACCTAAGGCCTACCTTGTACATCTCCATCTGTATTGCATATGATAAAGTGGGGAGATTTGCAAGAAATTAAATAGGAAAAAAGCATAATTTGGTTTGTTACTTATAATGCTTTATTACTCTTCATTGGACCTGATTAAATGTCTAGGACATGAATGAATGAATGAATAAGATGAAGTTAATAAAAAAGTGGCTTGCTCCTGGTGACTGTCATCCATTCTGGATTGTCCTGATCAAAATGAGTAAAGGTGTAAGCGCCAGAGACAGACATGTGATAACAAATAAGATAAAGAAGGCTAACTTCATTTTATCTTGTCCTGCCATACAAATTATATTAAAGGAAACCATTTGAAAAAAAGAAATAACATACCCTTATGCTGCGTTTATAGCAATGAATGTCTACACCTGAATGATGGAGGCAGGGAAAACACCATTTTGGAGAGGTTCTTAGGGGATGATAGATTTCAATATCAGAAGAGAAGGGATATTCGGAGAACCGTCAGTGCTTGCTGCTTGAGGAAGGTGAGGCGCACCATGGGATTTTCTCTCTGCTTCGGAAAGAAGCAGACCGTTGTTAGGAACTGAATACCACACTAACTATAGCAGTGGATTTGGTTTGCAGCTCCTTTGTTGTTTTTTAATAACAAGATCATTATATTCCCATATTGAAGTGTCACAGCAAAAAGAAACTTGAAGCACAAATTTAAATATGATTAGCTTGTTAGTGGTGGGTTTTAGGAGTCTTATTTTTTTGCCTCATCTCCCATCCTATTTTTTTTAAATTTCTCCAGGGCATGTCATATATAGTGAAAAATCTCAATGGAGGCCCACAGGTATCACTGCTGTTTAGTCAGACTTCAAATTGGGCTCTAATGGTTTCAGATAGAAGCAGATGGAGAGGGTTTGTTCACTAGTCGGTGCCCTTGCCTCAGAGTTCACCTCAAGTTGTTTTCAGAAATTCTCACTTCATGCACATTACTTATTTATATCATCACTTTTTTTCCCACTTCATAGATAATTGCTACTTAATTGATACTGCCTTTATACAAGCCTCCACAATAGCAAGCAACAAGACACACTGCTAAATAGAGGAATCATTAATCTGTGTATATATTCTGGATTTCCTTTAAAGATGGGCTGGAAATAAGCAAAGTCATTAGTAGTTTGTTTGCAACAGTGTATTTATGAAAGCTCTATGGAGAATGTGTCAACAGTCAGTATGTAACAGAGCAATTAACACAGTACTTTTGTACTTTTGACTGTTAGCATGGGAGTAAACAGAAGCAGATGTGAAGTGTTTGTGCCGTTAGTATTCACAGCCTGTTCTGACATATGCAAATACAACTAATGCTTACAGAGCTTGCAACCCTTATTGTACCATGACCTTACTTACCAAACGCTGGGACAGGACTGCTACATTTGCACACTTTCCTAATAATTATTAACAATACGCAGATACAACCTTTTTGTTCTTAAAGCGTTACCGACTGCAATGGTAAAGCTTCACAGATAAAAGTGTTGATAATGTTATGCATACATGGGTTGTTTTAGACACTGGTTTTTTCAATGCAAATAGAGAATAAATAATAAAGAAGTAATGAAAAATATGTACAGCAAGATAGAACAGGAATCACCTCTGAAATACTGGTTCAGAGCTAATTATACAAGCCCACTGAAGTTCAATAGTTAATACATGCATCAGATTCTGTGTATTTAGGACAGAGTTCAAAATGAGACCTTTCATTGCCACAGTCTTAAAATATATATCTTGCTAAAGCAACTGCAGTCAGGCTGTTAAAATAGGATGCCGACACTGAAATTACTTTCTGCCCTGTAAAAAAAAAAAAAAAAAAAAATCACGTACTTGACCTAATAAAATCACCTGCATTCTGGGAAAAAAAAAAAAAAAAAAGAAAAAAAGAAAAAAGAAGGCTTCTTGTGTTCAGTTATTTTTCATGTGAACTATATATATATCTGATATACCTGGAGTTACTACAGTGATTTTCATCTTCAAATATCATCTTAAACCTAGCTATGTTACACAGGTGAAGGTCAGATGAGATTTTATTTTCAAGTTTTCTGTTATAGATATGTCTTTCCAGAATAGGAATTAAACAAAGCTGAATGAAAGTACAGAATTTACAGTGATTTTTGGCATTATTTACTATCTGGAAAATGTTTTGCCAAGAAAGAAAACAATTCGTAGAAAATATTGCCAAAAAGAATATTGACAGGCCATCTCTTCAACTGTGTTTCCCTGTCTGAAGGCAGAAACAACATAGCCTAACCATACTGCCTTTTTGTTATCTCTAAGATCATAGTGGCTCATGAAATTAAAATACTCTTTTGCAAGTGAATATACGCTTGTTTCCTTTTTGTTTTCCCCACTGCAAATTAGTTTTCGCAGGTCTCACCACACAATATTTTGTTTCTCAACTGGACCCACAATGGGGTTTCTTCTTATTTTGGCTCTACTGGGGAAAAAGGCCTGGCGTAGCATTAGCACAGTGCAGAGGCTGGGGTGGAGAGCACCACTGCTCCCCAGGATGCAGAGGCAGGAGGGCACTGGGCTGGGGGCTCGGAGCAGCAGCCCCAGGGCCATCCACTTCAGGAGGCTGGGGAAGGTGTTACTGCAGCTGGACATCTGGGATGCTGTCAGTCCCACGTTATTAGTTTCAAATAAGCTATGTTTCTGTATTCATTGTTGTAAAGAAGGTGTTTTACTGTATTACTGCCACTAATGGAAATATTTTCCTTAAAATACTGCATTTGTGTACTTGGGATTTCTTGACTTGTCAAGATCATAGGGACAGGCTGAGTTTTTGAAGGCTTTGAGATATTTGGATGCTTGGGAAAGTAGTGAGGGTATTAAAGATATTTAGAGTTTTTCCTTAGCAGGAGTTTTAGTTCTGTGTTATGGAAGTATGTTTTCTCTTCCATGTTTTTCTTATTTTTCAATTTGCTGATAATATTTGAGGTACCTGGTGTTGTGGTTTAACCCAGCAGGCAGCTAACCACCCAGCGTTCACTCACTCCCGCCCGCAGCGGGATGGGGGAGAGAATCGGAAAAAAGGTAAAACTTGTGGGTTGAGATAAAGACAGTTTAATAGGACAGAAAAGGAAGGGAAAATAATAATAATGATAAAAGAATACAGAAAACCAGTGATGCACAATGCAATTGGTCACCACCCGCTGACCAATGCCCAGCCAGTCCCTGTGCAGCGGGCCACCACCCCCGGCCAATTCCCCCAAGTTTTATTGTTCAGCATGACGTTACATGGTATGGAATACCCCTTTGGCCAGTTTGGGTCAGCTGTCCTGGCTGTGTCCCCTCCCAGCTTCTTGTGCCCCTCCAGCCTTCTTGCTGGCTGGGCATGAGAAGCTGAAAAGTCCTTGACTTAGTGTAAGCACTGCTCAGCAACAACTAAACCATCAGTGTGTTATCAACATTATTCTCATCCTAAATCCAAAACACAGCACTGTACCAGCTACTAGGAAGAAAATTAACTCTATCCCAGCCAAAACCAGGACACCTGGAAAGGTTAGTTTTTCAGGAGGCTGAAGCTGTTTTTTCAGATTTCTTTTGATTCGTTTTTTTTTTGTTGTTTTGACGCCTGAAAAGCACAAGTGTTACAATTAATTGCAGATGTTTATTTTCTCATTTGGAAAGCTATGTGAAATAATAATTATCACAAAGTTTCCATTTTTCATGGCTGCTTTTTTTTTTTAATTTGAAAGATACCACTTGCTAAATAAACAGTGAGCTGTGAAGAAATGAAGACCAGGGGTGTGATGGTTAGTAAAGTTGGTTAAAATAAATGCCGTTCAGCATTACTTTGCTATTCACTGCCTCATCCCTAAAATTGGACCACTGTCTAAATCACAGAAGCATTTTGAAGTAAATGTTTATACTGTAAGCAGTCAAGGATATTGTATACTGTTGTGGGCTAATGCCAAAACAAATACTGCAGATGAGTTTACCTGGGCCCTTTAGTCCCAATGTGTCCCAGAGGTTCGAGCTGTTCTACCAAGCACCAAGACTGAGAATGACTTTCCTCCAAGTTTCTGGTTCATCTCATCAACTAGCTTGCATATCTAAATAATCATTTGTCCACAGCTGCAGGCAATCAGCATTTTGTGCGTACAGTGTCGATTCCCAAGCCAAATTATGAGATAATGAAAATACATGTAATTACATGTTGGTGTGCTAGTCTAAATATAATTTACACTTGGGAGAAGGGAAAGAAGAAAAGATAGTAACAGGTGAATAAGAAAACAAAGAAATGCATTTTAGAAATCTTTCCCGATCTTGTTTTTCAGCAAAATAGGTATACTCATTTATGCTGTGTTTACTTAAATGGTTATTGGTGAATTAGAAAGTTCAGCTCTGTTTGAGGAAGTACTCAACAGCCTATGATTTCTACAGCGTTTAACTGAACGCTTGGGGAGAAAAGTCAAATTTGCACATTGTGATTGCTGATACATTTTCATATCAATGTAAAATTCTGAAGACTTTCCTTTGAATTTTAATATAAACAGCCACACAGAAATACTTTCTTAAACAGTTTTTTGTGTCCTGCTATTTATTCCTTGAAAAGATTTGGATCACTTTTGCTTTGCAGGTGAGACACTTGCCAATTTTTTTGAAAAAAGTATGATTTGCCACCTTCCAGACAGTCATGATCAAGTCACCATGAAAACTGCAGAGTGCTCTGACACCTTTTTAATGGGTCTTACTTTTAAGACCCCCACTTTTCATTGATGTGTAGTGTATAACCCCATGCCTCCTTGTCACTCACCTTGTTTAGGAGTGCCTGTGCAGCGCTGTCTAGAGTAGACAAGCCCAAATTCTTGCCTGGGAAAGTTACTCAGCCTGGATACTCAAGGGACTCGTGCTGTGAACTGCCTGTATTATACAGCAAATCATGCACCAGCCATTTGGCCACCTGGCAGTCATGGCTTATCGTGTACCTGTCTCCTAGCCAGTGACCCTGCATGTAGGCTTTGGATGAGAAGCAGCTTGGTAGGTTTAGAGAGGCTCTTGTGGCTCTGGATGTTATTTGGTATAACTTCTTTTTTAGTTTCTCTTGAGCAGTTTTTAAATGCAATATTATTTTAAGCTTTCACAAATGATTTTAATGTTGACAAACATTGCATTTCCTGAAAGAGGCGTTTTAGATTGAAATGTGTACTCATTCCCAATACCTTGATCTGTCAACTCTTCTCTGACTAACCTCAAATTATTCTGTTTTATAATTTCTGTTGTTAAAAATTGAAATTCAGCATTTTGGAATGCTTGACTCTGAAAAGAGATCTGTTACCATAAAGAATTATTAGTGAAACATTTTCCTGAAGAACCCTTTTTTATGTCATAAGACAGATGACTTTTGGGACCAAATACATGCACACTGGTTTTAGGAGTTAATTTACACAGACCTATATATGCAGTGGACATAATGAAACTTTCTGATTTTGGTTTTAGTTTTGGGTACGGGAATTTTACGTTCATTTAATGTCTTCTTTTCTTGCATTTTTTCTTACACAATATTTTTTGAAAAAAATTTGAGAAATTCAATTTGCAGTCATGTCACCTACAGGAAATACATATATTAACTTTTTTCAGTTTATACATTTTTTCCTTAATATTGCTTTTTGAGTTTTGTTAAAATTGCACCATGAAATCAATTATAATTTTGGGGGACCTATTCAATGTGTAACTTGAAGAATTCAGATGTACTGAACTCTACTTGCTCTTAAGTTTGCAATTATTTTTATATTTGAAATAGTAATTCTATAAATTTTAGAGTAATGCATGGCATTTCTTGCTGACTTTTGTGTTTTCATCATTAAATACATTTTCAGTGACCAATACTTCTGTCTGAGTTAAAGAAACATCAAATTTAGTATAATTCATCACTTCCAGTTTTGTGAATACAGGATGAGATCTTATTCCTGCCTTTATTTACTACACAAAATATCTGGAGCTGCATTAAAAGCCTTCATTATATTGCATGTTTCCCTGTAGCATACAGACAGCCACAAAACAGATGTCTGGAGGCATCTTTGCAAGGGTGAAGGTGGGGAGACAGATGAGACCACGGAGGAGGACACCATGGGGAGAACGCTACAGAGTTTAGGACTTCCATAAGAGGTTGCTATCATATAGACACTTTCTATTTATTACCAGGAACCTTGAGCACATCAGGAACAGTGGTCTTAAAAGTAACTGCCTTTCCCCTAGTTCCTGTTATGCTGAGTAAGAGCTTACCAAGCTCTAGTAAAATCTCCATCACTGAATATTTTTAGCAGGACTGAATATTCCTGAGTGATTAGCTGAAGCTCCACCGCAGGTGCTAGACATGCAAGAGGAATTAGTTCCTCTTTAAGCAGTGATGTTAGATGATCCTGTAGCCTTTTCTGAGCACAGAGAAGATAAGCAAAGAAAACTGTTTCTTTGTGGAAATTCCTTCAACTGTTCAGAGCCTGTTCAGTGCTGTCCTCAAGCTGACTCTGAAAAGCCATTAAAATGCACAAAGGGTGTGCAGATAATGAACAACCACGGGCTTCATGGAGGAATTTTGGGATGAGATATGTTAAGCCTAGACTTTAGCTGTTAGCCTGACTAATCAGCATGGTCCCTTTGGTCCATCTGGGCCTCAGAGTCTTTTTTTTTTAACTGGGGCATCAATATGCACATAGCTGTGTGGAGCAGCGGAGGCATCCCTGTTGCAAACACCCACTGGGGACAAAGCTAGCCAGGGGATGAGGCTCTGTGCTACGGCCCTGAGATAAGAGCATCACCCTTGCTCAACTTGTGTGGATGTGCTCCTGGGCCTGCTGTGGCTGGGCTTCAGCAGGGAGCTGGGCGTCCTCCAAAGACCCTTCTCTCATGTGTCTGATGAGTACTTAATTGTTCCATACAAAGCATAACCATTTCTACTGTTGTGAGGATGAAAGGACTCCAGCCATCTTTTTTACTCTGTTCCCACACTTGATAGCCACAAAGTTCAATGGCACCAAATGTTCAAGGAGGAGTGGTCTTTCAGGAATGAAAATTTTTTCTTTTAATTCTCAAATCTCCTCAGATTTTATTTCAGAAAATGTTTCATTTTTCTTGATAGTTCACCATTTATGCTCAACTAACCTTTTTCAGACTAGCATACTTATATGCTATGCTCAACAAACTGACAGCATCATAGGAGTAAAGTATGGAGATTTATATTTTGTAAAAATAGGTTTATGATATAAATTTATTTAAATGTATTTCTTATAAAGAAAGGCAAGGCTCAGGACTTCTGAATGTTAAATTAAGATAATAATATAATACAACCAGAGAGATCAGCTGAGTCTCAAGCAATGACACAAGAAACAGATCCAACAGAACAGCAAAATAAGCTTCTAGCCAAATAGTCTGCACAGACTTGTCTTATATGAAAATCTGTGCCTCTACACCTCAGACACATTAAAAGGAGGCAAAAGTATCAGTACCTCTACTTTACAGTTGAGGAACTGAGGTTCAAAAGAGTAATGTGACTTGCCCTTGTTCACAACACAGAGACTGTCTCCTGAATTTGGATTTCCTAGTTCAAGCATCATTTGTCAGCCTGCAGGTCTGGGGCAGGGCCTGGGGCAGGTCCACACCAACAACTTCAGCCTCTATAATTCTGCTGGCTAACTGAAACGAGTGTGCCTGCAAAGACTCCAAATACCACAATACAGGAAAAATACCAGGGGAAAAAGTTCTTCTTGCTACATCCTGCATAGAGTTTTCAACAGAAAATCTCCTTCTGCTGATCTAAGTGCATCTTCCCTAGGGCCCTGGTGTTGGTATGTGGGAAAGGCTGGCCCACAGGTCACCTGGCCACTTGGATCCTGCAATTCAGCTTTGTGGGATTCTGCCCCACGCACTGAAGCAAGCAGCTGCATCGGCTACGTTTGTGTCTTCCCCAGACTGCCTGCCTGCTCTTTTGCCAAAAGTTACCACCCCATAGTAGCGAAGAAAGAGACAGATGTGCACTCTTAACCCCGGCCGCTGCAGTTCATGGTCCAGAATAATAGCACAGGCTTACCCTCATTTATGGTTTAAACTAATACACTGGACCGCATGCAGAACTGTCCGAAGTGCAAGGAAACATTCCCTTTTGACATCCCTGTTATGAGGACAGTAAATGCCATAAGCTGGACAGAGCTGCAAGCTAGGGTAGTATTGCATTTACTCCCACAATAGGTGAAGTTAGTGAATATGTGGATAAATTCAATATTTTACAACCAGCTGAGCCAAATAAAATTCAGGCACTTGAGAGAACCAGATGAAGCAATAGTAGAGCTGTTATTTCCAGAAACTTCTGGAGCCCAAGGGAAGTCCCAGAAGACTACAAGAATACAGTTGTAGTGACCATCTCTAAAAAGGGGGGAAAAGAAGTTGTAAAATTAGAAAATTAGTTACAAACAGGCAATTTTCCTTCAGGGACCAAAAAAACTGCAGGCACAACTAAGCAAGCAAATGATGAGTAAATAGGTAAAAATAATTAAGATCAGTAACAACCCGTATGGATTTGTCAAAAACAAATCAAGTCAAACCATCCTAATCACCCTGTATGACAGCATAAAATAACAGAGTATAGCAGAGAACAGTGGATGTCATATATCTTGACTTTAGTACGGCTTTTTGAAACTTACTTGACATAATAATCTTAAAAGCAAGATAGGAAAACATAGCTTTCATGAAACTACTATGTGATGAGTGAGAAACTATACTCAGAGAGTACTTATTAGTGGTTCACTGTCAGGACTGGAAGGATGTGTGGAGTGGGCTTGCACAAGGGTCTGTCTTGTTCTGCGGCTTTTCAGTATTTTCTTTAATGATCTGGATGATGGAAAAGAGAGGTTGCTTATTAAACCTGCAGACCACACCACGCTAGAAGTACTGTAAGGATGCTGGAGAACAGGAGCAGAAATGCAAGAGTATTTTGACAAATTGGAAAAATGATGGTAAGGCCATGTTTTTTATGGAGCTCCGTGTCCACTTTCCCATCTGTTAAAGCTCATTATTATTATTAAAACCACAATTTTATTCTCATCCAGACCATTTATTGGAGTTGTGCATGCTTCCAGCACAAAATAGAAACATGCACTATTCTTGTATCCTGAAATGACTGTTCAGTTGTCGACAAAAGTCATGAGTATTTTATGAATTGAGACTTCAGATAATTTCCTTAATCTTTGATAATTTCACATCCTAAGTCAAAAGAAGACTCTCTACACTTTATCTGTAGGAGTATGTGAAACTAAATGGCATAAATTCAGCCTCACGCCTCAGTGCCTCAGTGCCTCAGTGCATACTTTAGGTATAAATACTCTTTCATAAAGGCCTACTGTACAGCATCACTAAATTACATAAACTCAATCAATGTGGAATCAATGTGGGTTCAATTTAGCAACTTGACAAACCTTGGCATCATGCTACATACATTATTTGTACCGCGCCGTTCTAAGAAATATACTTTTTAAAAAATAATTTACCTAAGTAGCGTGAATCACTAGCCTGAAAATAAATACAGAGACCCTCAGTGGGTCCTTGATGCCTCCATTTTCATTAGGAACTTTAACATTTATCTCTTTGTTTTATGCCTGCTACATAGAATTATAGTCCCCCCTGGAGACATTAGATTAGGGATTATAAAATCAATGTGGTGTAAAACCATTGTTCCAGCACTTTCAAGCCATCCTTACAGACTGAGAAAAGGGCAGCTGGACCCTGACCCACCATGTGGGACAACATTGCCCAGCAGAACGATCTCTTCAGGAACTGCTAACTTGACAGCCTGTGTAAAGTTAGATAAGGGGTGATATCAGCGTTCACCGAGATATAAATAACTGTTCAGCTCACCAAGCAAGGTAGTACTGCACCCTGCAGGACCTAAATCAGACAGCTCAGTACAAGCCAAAAAGCACTGGATTTACTGCCGGTTTATTCAGCTTAATTAAGACTGCAGACTTGGTCAAGTATAGTTGACTTTCCTTAAAACAAATAATTAGAACTGGCAGCATCTGGAAGGATTACATTCTTACAATGTAATCATACATGGTAATCATGCCATACAAGGTCTCATATTCCTATGTACACAAATACATTATTTTTCTGTGATATAAACATTCATTTTAAATCCAGTGACTACTTCTGTATGTATTGTGTTTAAGAGATGACTGAAAAGACTGGCTCGAAATAACTGCTCACCCACGAAACAAGTGTAGGCTGAAATCTTTATTAGGGTAAATAATAGTGTTGCTTTTTAACACACCAGATCACACAGCATGATGTATCTTTTCTATTCAGCTCTGAAAAGGGGCAAAAGTGGTAAATTACCCCATGGAAAACCATAGTTTATATAGTCTCTGTCCTAATATGCATAACAAAGAGGATTGGATAATTCAGACAGTTTATATAAACATATGCTTATCCAAACCAGTAAAAAACCTCCAGTTGCTCTGAGAGCCATTCAATACTTCTGTGAATCTTTATTGTCCTGACTTAAATATAATAAGCTGATTCAAATAACGTGATTTTTTTCTGTTACCAATGGCTAAAATTATCATGAACCTGAGAGCAAACTTAAGAGTATTTTCCAACAATCTCAACAGTTGCTAGATATCATCAACCTCTGCCATACACATGGCACAGGAAGAAAACTAGTGTAATGCATGCCCTAATGTTGCCACCACTGCATGTTGTGTTAAGAGAGAGAGACAAAAAGTACGGCTCACACTGTTTTGATACCAGAATAATTATCTTGTAAAGATGGTTTGATATTGCTTACATAATGCATCTGGTTTAATTACTGCAACTCAAAATGTTTTAAAACTTAATTTAAAACATCCATCTGCATATTTAATTACATAGATGTCATTGTACTAACCAATACAGTGCTTAGGAAAACAGACGTCAATGTTATTGTTTAGGGTAACATTACATTTGAGAGGTGTTGCAGTGAAAGTCTAAACATCACATGCATTTCTTGATTAAAATCTTCTTCAGTAAGAGCAACAAGAGAGTGGCACTGGCTTGATACCTCACCTAGAAGTAACTGCTCATTTTTCATGCTCTCTAGTCTAGCTTAAATCGAAAGGAAACTACTGCAAAGGTAACACATTTTTTCTATTATTTTATGTTGGCAATTTTTCTTCAAAAAGCTGTGGGTTCAGAACAGATGTAAAAAAGCACGTTCTTTCTTTAAGCTTTGACTGCAACAGGGGAAGCTGAGCAGGACAGAAGAGTGTCAACGTTCCTGTTGTTAGTGACCAGCCAAAGCCTGGCCACTGCTTGCGAAGGCTTTCTCACACGGACATTTTCACTTGAAAAATCTTTGTAATAAAAATAAAGAGGTTAGGCAGCTGGGATGAGAAGTGACTCACCTCGTGCTGTCTCTCCTGTCCTCTGCCTAAACCCCAGGCACGCGCTCCCACCACACTCGTTAGAGTGGAGGGTGACCCAGTCCCTTGGCTCTCATGCAGGCAACTGCTCATCACGAGGGAAGGACTTCAAAGCCACAAGCGACAGCTAAGTGTCGAGCTTCTGACTGTACCTTTGAAAATCCTCTGAACATTTTTATTTCACAAAACAGTAACGCATGTGTTTTCTTGCTTCCCACAGCCTGTTTTTCTTCACAGTGACTTTCAAGTCCAGTGAAGTATATTCCTTTTGCTCAATATATTTTAAAATTAATGAATCAGAAATATGTTTTGTTTATGAAGGAAATAATAGAATTTTTCTCTATTAACCAAAAATACAGCTAAGTTTCCCTAAGACCTTTATGCCTGAGTATAATAAATTAGAGTTATTTCAGCTTGTTATTACCAGAAAACAATATAGGTGTCCATTGTGGTGAATTTGAATTTTATACCCTAAATTCAAACTTTCATTCTCAAAACTCCAACTCTGTTAACATTTTATTTTTCAGGTATGTAAGGACCCTGGAGTAGATCTGTATTGTACGTTAGGGACCAGTCTGGGAGGATGAAAGTCATAGATGAGGTACCATGTCTGCAGATGGCAGGAATATAGGTTATTTGCGTATAAAAGTCATCATGAGATTTGGACTCCAAACTACCCAATTCTGTTAAAACAAAACTCATGCCCAAGGAAGACAGATAGTGGGGATGCAGGGGCTTGGGTTTATGTTTCAGAGGTATCATGGATATCCTTCACTTTCACCAGTGAGGTTCTTCAGGCACCAAACATGCAGAGCTTCCCCAGCCAATGAAGAAACTTGAAGTCACATCTCCTACTTTCCAGGAGGATACCTTAAGCATTAGGGTCTAGGTTTTTTTACAGTGAAACTTCACCTTTTCTCCCGGAATGAGCCAACTCCAGAAGAACATAGAACAAAAAAAAGTGTGCACACCAATATAACCTCTCTTTCAGCACATTAGCATGGAGACAGTGTCACCTCTGTGTGGCTGTACAGCTTCCAGCCCGAATCCGGCCCCATTCCAGCAGCCTGGAGCAGGGACAGGAGCTCAGTCCGGTCTCACCTTCCACATGGATGTGCCCCATGTTCCACAAAGATCACTTTTTTTGTGAACGTAACTCTTAGATTTTTAGTTCGAAAACTAGTACTTCTATTTCATACCTTTTTAAAAATGAGAGCTTAAGGCAAGGCGGATAAGAACCAGTAAGTTAAGGAAGGACACAGGAGTGAAGCTGTCAGTCCTGCTAAGCAGTTATCTATGGTTCAAGTTTCTCCTGTGAACCTGCTGGATGCTGAAATCCTTTGTATAAGTCCTTAATATGTTAGAGAAAGGAAAAATTTGTTAAAGGAGTTTTAGTTAAAGAACATCAATGGGTTTTGAATGGAGATTTTGTCTAATACATTGACTTGCCATATGGACAGAGTCTTATAGAGCACCCAGTTTCCACATGCACATATGTGGCACTTACTTAATTTTAATTTTTCCCTTATTTTCATTTCCTTTTCATTTTTAATTCTCTTGTTTCTAACAGGAAACTAATAATTTTAAAAGGGAAGGAGTAAAGAAACATTAGAGATGAGGCATTAAGGATGAAGAAAAAATGCATTAAAATCAAAATGTCCCAGAAGTTAAGTTTGCTCTGAGTTAGACTATTTTCTCTCCTACAATTCCCATTTCATTATATTATATTATTAAAGTTACTAATGTACAACTGTCCTGGTTTCAGCTGCAATAGTTAATTTTCTTCCTAGTAGCTGGTATAGTGTTGTGTTTTGGATTTGAGAATAACGTTGATAACACACTGATGGTTTTAGGTGTTGCTAAGTAGTGTTTATACTAAGTCAAGCATTTTTCAGCTTCTCTTGCCCAACCAGCAAGAAGGCTGGAGGGGCACAAGAAGTTGGAAGGGGACACAGCCAGGACAGCTGACCCAAACTGACCAAAGGAATATTCCATACCATATGACATCATGCCCAGTATATAAACTAGGGAGAGTTGGCTGGGAGGGGTGGATCACTGCTCAGGAACTAACAGTATCAGTCTGCGAGTGGTGAGCAATTGCATTGTGCATCACTTGTTTTGTATATTCTAATCCTTTTAGTATTATTATTGTCATTTTGTTATTAATGTTATCATTATTTTCCTTCCTTTCTGACTTGTTAAACTGTCTTTATCTTAACCCATGAGGGTTTTTTTGGGTTTTTTTTTTTATTCTCTCCCCCATCCCACGGGGTGGGGGGAGTGAGCGAGTGGCTGCGTGGTGCTTACTTGCTGGCTGGGACTAAACCATGACAACAACAAAAAAAGCATGTGCCTCCTCTAATAATAGACTCATATAAAGTCCATATACTGTGCCAACATGTCCCATGGCTGACACTGTAAATCAATGTCTAGGTGCAATGGATAATTTGGATTTCCTATTTGTTACTATATTTTTAAATAAGGGAACAAATAATACTGGGGATTCCTACTCACACATTATTTTATAGGTTTATTAATACTATCTACACAATGCGTTGAAAAAGAACCTGAACAGTGGTTCACAGTGAAAAATTTTCTTGTCCAAAACACTCAGTTCTGAGGTTCCAAGAAAAACAAATATTTGGTAACACATTGAGCGTCTGATACAGTCTGCCCTCTAAAAGGGAAGACAAACAGCTGCTGAGAAAGATAAAACAAAATGGTAATTAACAAAGAGGGACATGAACATAAAATGCAGCTAACAAAAAGTGTTCTTGGTTTCTGGAAGTCACACACAGGCTGCATAATTGTCAAGATGTACGTAATTTTGTTAAGACCTTCACGAGTCAGTCATTGTAGTTGATGCATTGCTAAGTTTTATAGAAAATACCACATGAACATCAGAAATTCAGTGTTCAAAGTAGAGAATTTGTTGATGAAGGATGTATGGGACTTCAGTCCCTGAAACTTCTTATCTCATCATTGCCAGGTAGAAATGAATGGCAAAAATTTACCTCATGTGCATACAGCTAACAAGTCAAATTTTAAAGAGGAAAAAGAGGAGCATAAACAAATTCATGAAGTCTAGCAAAACTGCACCAAAAGAACTATTTTAAACTGAATAGCCAGATGCACCTACAAAAATCACAGTATCTTCTAAGCAAACAAAAACCTCTGACTCCCACCAGTGTCACCTTTGTATTAATGACATGGATCCTGCTATTCACCAAAGGACTGCATTGGTGTGCAGTTGCTGAGAGCGTGGGTACTGAAATAACCTCGCAGACCATTTTCCAGGAAGTTCCAGTGACCTGGAGATGGGCGAAAGCAGGGATGGGCACAGAGTCATGGTCCGGCCAGAAGCCCCATTATGTCTGTCAGACCCCCGGCCATGGCAGCCAGGCTGCCCTCACGCCCCAGACCTTTGCTTTCCACTGATCGCCTGCTGCTCTGCATTGTAGCAGAGAGGGAAGGTTTTGACCTCTGGGAACAAGAAGAGGGGAATGTAAATGTTCATCTCTCATTTCTGCAATAAAACAGAGAATTGTTGCAGAGAGTATTCCTTTCCATTTGACATCTTCTGGAATAATAAAATGGTTCTGAAGCTCAGTAAGGGTTGTGTGGGGCAGCCAGCAGGCAATCACTAACACCATGAGAAGATTTCCCCTAGGGCAATCTGGGCATCAGACATGTTGATGGGCACATGGCAGCCCATCGCATGGAAAGGTCAAACTATTGTATTTCCCTCCTCTGGGAGCCTCTGAGGTGCCTTCAACTGCATGCGGTGTACAGCAATCCCATCTGATGGGGTGAAATCCTCAGCAAATGGAAATGCTTACATTCTTGGCATCATGGTGATCAAGGGATGGGTCAGGGAGGCCATACCTTTGTCTGAGAGGGAAAGGCAGAAGAGGCCTTACCAGCCTACCTTTTTGAATGGTAGGTGGAAGGATGAACACATATCTGCACTTAAAGATTACTTTTACCAGTAATATGATTATTCCCAGCAGGGGACAGTATGTGCTAAAATACAGCAGTATGTGCCTAATTATACAATTACACCCACACATCCCCGTCACCCCCTCTTTCCAATTTTCATCTGAGGAGACAAGCAGAGCTTGAATACAGTATGTTTTGGTGCTGGGTGCAAAAACTCTCACACAGTCCATCTCCTCAATATCTGAGTTTTTACATGTACAAACACAGCTTAAAACCTCAGCTGAACCCTAATATACACTGCAATTTTAAATGCAAACATTAAAAAAAAGTGTACCTTTTACTGTATCAATAGGACATGCAGTGATTGTGTCAATCTTTGAGGCTGGATATGGCTACAAGAGCTGAAATACCAAAGACAAAACAGTACTCAGTTTTGTTAGTGAAGGATACATCCTTCATAAGTGGATCCAGGAAAGAGGTGAGCTGTAGAAGTAGCCTGAAAGAAGTAAGTGCTAGAATGTAATTGTAATACATTGGAAAAAGGAAATGCAAAGGAAAAAAACAATTTATGACTAATGCAAGATGTAAATAAGTATAAGTGGTGAGATAAAATTATAATTATTTTTGTATTCATTATTCCCCTATGGAAATATTTATTATTAAATTGAGAAAAATTAAATATTTTATTAAATTGGGAAGATTATTTATTTATACTTATATCGCTTCAGCCATATCAATATACTAGCTTCTTAGCTTGTATCTATGCTCTAGGATATACTTTGGACTTTTATATAATCTGCATAGTCTGGAAAGTCAGATGTCGTGCTCTCCAGGGCCTATTTGGATCACGGATGTTCCTGAATTAATGTGAAGCACAGATCCACTGAACGTGTTGAAAATATTTAGTTATGCAAAGCTGAGCAGTGAAGTTACACACTGGTAAGCTTATCAGGTTTAGACCCAAGACTGGATCCAAGACCATCTCAGCTGTGAAAATACAAAAATATAACGTACTGACTATGTAAAACTAGCATTATAAGTGTCATGGAAGATGCAGTTAGTGAAACAGTCATGGGATAGATGGTGCTTTTCCTTATGGGTCAGACACAGAGGTTGCCGGTGCTGCCCCTGGACAAGTAAAGCTTCTGCACTTCTTTCTTTGCGGGCCCAAGACTGCCAGATTGTGAAAGGGTACTCAGGCTATTCCATTTTTCTCCCACTGGTCATTTAATAGCTAATACTTGTAACTCCCACTTTATGAGTGAGAAAGTGGGCTAGTGAATGTTAACAATATTTGGTTTATCTGTGCTTCTAAACTTAACAATATTTGGTTTATCTGTGCTTCTAAACTGAGATTGCTCTGCATGAAAAAGGTCAGAGTATACCAAAATGACTATTTCAAGGACATTCAATATAGATTGTCTACTTCACAGGTAAAGCAGCAAAAGCATTTTGACATTAGGCTCAAATGCCAACAACAGCAAGCTTCAGATTTCAAATTTGTGATATGATTTATAAGGAGCGACAGATAGGATGAAACAGAATCCTCTCCAATGACAACTAAAACCGAAAAGACTTCCATATCACAGCCTGCAAGTTAAATCTCTCTCTCTCCCTCTGATCCAATGTATGGTTACATATTCCTTCATAGTTGAACATAATAAAAAGTAGTTGCGTCCTTGCATCCACGAGAATGTAAAATCCAAGATCAGAATCCTGCTAATACACGTATGCTTAAAAAAAGAAAGATAAAAATGGTCCTGTATACTTCCATAATTGCTAAGCATGATACTCTCTTTTGAAATGTAGTGGCTTGTTTGAAATGTGGTAACTGATTCCGTATGTGTGTTCCTAGAGGTCTCCAAAATAAAATTAATTTCCTTAAAACCTATTTACTTAAACCTCTGTGAAAGGGTTATTCTGAGGAAGAAATGTTTTTGTCACCTGGAAAACTTAGCAAGCCTGTTCCTGGGGCCTCAGCCAGTTGTATATTTAGGTTTCACTTTAAAGATGATGTGCCTTGTAGACACTCTAGGCCTAGGTATAAGCCAGAGGCCAAGGAAAAGAACAATCCTATAAGGCTGCCCTGAGCAAATGAAGCTAAAAAGTGTTCAAGTGAATGCATGGATTCAAACTCGGAGGTCCGATAAATGCTTAGCGGGGAACTTTGTAAACCCATGCCAGCCCGTTAATCACTAAAGGTTCATCACTGTAGAGAATTTTGTGATTGCTCCATGGACAGTATTTCAGCATTAATTTTTCACTACAAGGAGTATTTTTCAAAGAAATGCAACAGATTCTTGCTACCTAATTATATGTTCAAAAGATCCAAGTTGAATACAGACAAATCATGGATTTTCAGCTGAACATAGTATTTCTACAGGCAAATATATCTTGGCATTCTAGGAAAGTCATAGGTTGTAGACACCATAATCTAACCATACTTTTCCCAAACACCATAAATTTGTCATAAGCATCCTGATTCTGTACAGTTAAAATCAGTGGGAACTTTTGCACAAACTCAAACAAGTGGTGGATCAAGCCCTGTGTACACTGACCTCGTCCTACTGCCAACAAGACTTAGAGCCACCTTTGCATTTTATATCTGAAAGGTGATAACCAAAATGAGGATTTCAGGAATATCAATTTGACATTCTACATCAAAGTTGTGTTAGCCGCAAATCTTTTTGAGGCTGAAGTAATGTAAAAGAGCACAGTAAGTACAAGCTTCCTTTCTTCCTACGCCCTGCCACACACACACAGTTGCTTGGGTATGAAACTCCAGCAAATAATCTGACAACACAAACATGAACCCTTTAAATGTTTAATATATCCTGATTACAACAGTATTAAGTCTGTGTCCCTTTACTTGGGAACTCTGGTCTTGACAGGGACTAAAATGACTCTAAACCTCATCTCTTTTTCAGACAGAATTTCCTAGCTCCTGCTGTGTGGCATCTACCACTAATCTGACATGCCAGAACAGTGGCAGAACAAAGAGGAAACCATTGTAAATGTATTTATTTTCTAAATCTGCATAAAATGAGTATTTCAGGGATGCACTATTCAACCTCTGACTGCAAAGTTTTGTCACCCCTAATCAGTCTTCAGTGTTGAATTTTATCAGTAAATGCAGAAAGAAATAGTAGCATTTCGTAACTCCATCTGGAGGTAATAAAGTGTGGGTCTGTCTGTATGGAGAAGTTACAGGAAAATATGTCAGGGCATGAATTTCAAGCACAATAACTGCTGTGCTCTAAGTCTCTGTGTAGATGCTTTTCAACACTAAGACTTCGGGGTTTTTTTCCAGTTTAACTTAATCCATTTTCACAGTGGACTCCTACGGAGGAATTAGTGTCCACACAGAGAACTATTTCTTAAAAGTATTCTGAGATATTTTCCAACTAGACAAGCACTAACTGTTAATATATTTTAAAATATATATTTCCCCATAGTAATAAAATAACAAACCTGAGTACTTTTTCAGAGGAAATTAGAGTTCCTCAGAGACTAAATCACCCCCATCTGCTGTTTTGCAACCTATGTTGTATGGCAGCCTCTCCTACTTAGACATGCTAAAACAGTGCATGAACAAAGAGCAACTCTGGCACATGCATACATTTCCCAAATTTACATAAAATTAGAATTTCCAGAATGCATAATGTGCCAGCCATCTCAAAGTATTGTTAGTCTGACTTGTCTTTGAACCAGGTTGGTACAGTATCGATTATATATGAAAAAGGCTGTTACTTTCCCTGTAGTACATGCTGTATTGCAGAAAATGTCACTAAAATTTAAAAAATGTGCCAGACTGTTCATATAAAGTGGCATGCAGAAAGCAGGCACATTCTTCTTTTTCACTTAGGAATGAATTTCTTCATCAAGTTTTTGGTTTTCCATGCCTGGAAAATGTGAAATGTGAGCAGCCAGCCACACTCCCTGAAGCAGGTAGCTGAGTTACCTGTTTCACTGACCAGAAAGGCTTACATGTTATCCATCAGGAAGGGGATCAGCTGGTGAATCATATCAGTTCTTCTAGTTGGGACATTTCAGATACAAATATTTGATGCTATTGTGAGTGTTACTTAGTGTCAGAATTTTAGATTAATTTTCAATATCTAGAAATTTAATCCACAGTATGAATTGCTCCAGGTCTGGTCTAATGAGCATTACTGGCATATCACATCTTTATTGCTGTTATTTTTAAGACAGATATGTGAGAGGAGGGACTACAGAGAGAAAGCATTTCCTTCCATTAGGAGTAGAGCAAGCTAGCCCAAACTGTATCCTGTCTGCTGAGGGTATAATGTGAGATTTAGTATGAAAAGTTTCTCTGTATTTCAAGTTTAAATAACATTATCAAAACACCATAGATTTTCTTAGAACTCACACTGAGGGAAAACAAAATATTAATGCAGTGAAAATTGTTTGAAAATATTCATTTTACTGATATTATTAGTAAAAGGAAAACTGTATTCGGAGAAAAATTGCCCCAGCATATATTAAAAAGGTACCCTGACATTTTTTAGAAATTCTTAGAACAATGAAACATGGAACATCAGCAACGTTCAAAACTGTGTGTTTCCAAAAAGAATGCCACTGTTTCTTGCATTCTTGAATAGTCTCTTGTTCTGAATTGTACCAAAAATGCTAAATCAGCTCTTGATATTCCTTTTTTATTCTATTGAAAGAGTATGAGTTTCCACATTTGACTAGTTTCATTTAGCACTTTTCATGGCTAAGAAAATGTCATGGAATGGAAATGTAAAGGGAAAAAAAAAAATCAAGATTCCCCTTTTTTGTTTGTAAATATTCCCACGAAACCTAGGGGGGGAAATCAACTTCAGATGCTAGGTGTTAATCAGATGAGAGTAGGCTAATGGAGTATCTCACAGCGTCTTGTTATTAGTGGACTCAGCATTCGTGTTACTGATACTCAGCAGCCCTTACTCAGCAGAGTTTGAGGACAGCTGGGAGATGTTTTCACAGCCTCCAACTCTTCCCAGGAATTTCTGCACCTTTGTCTTGTTCTTCAGTTCCAAAGTAATAATAAATCTAATTATTTATTTATTTTTACTGATTGGAAAATAATTCTCAGTATGTATAAAATAGGGGGGGTTTTCAGCTTTGCCCATGTAATGACACTGTAGATTCATACCCTGGTCTTACTGCCATAAATGTCTATCTTTGAAGTTGAACTCTTGATGCTGAAAAAGCTTGCAGAGACATTATGCAGACATATTGCTTTTGTCCCTACCAAATAACTTCTAAAATCAGCATACTTTCGCTCTATTTATCTGCTAAACATGACAAGAGTTTGGGTTTTAGGGATTTTTGTTGTTGATTTGTTTTCTTATTTTTGCTTTGACAAACTTTCATTTTAGTGAAAAGAACTCATACAATAAAAGAAACTGAAGTTCTGGGGAATTTTCTGTTTGTCTTTTTTTTTTTTTTACTAGTCCCTACCTAATTGGGGACAAAACTTTTTCTAAAGATGCCCTACGAATAAATAGGGTATGTAATGAGCAACCATTATACATGATTTCCTCACTCATGTGGAAACCCCCGTAACTCACTAATGAAATCACCACTTGTGAGTCTTTCCTTGGAACTGGGTTAATCATATTTTATGGCGAATTTTATGTCCCCTCTATCCATGTATATTACTGTTTCATCTGTACATACTGTATTTATATTTTATGGTCCAGTTTCTTATTTTGTTGCATTATGACTTTAAATATTCTGAAGGTCTTTTGGATACAGAAAATATGTCATGATAAAGCTTCTACTAACCTAATTAAGGCGAAGATCCTTAAAGATTACTGACAAATAAAAAAAATAATTTTTGTTTTTTTCACTTTTACTTCCAAGTGCTTCACTCAGCTAATGTGAAGAAGCCTATCAAATAGAAAAAAAAAACCAAAAACAACCGTACATCTACTTTTATTTTCCTTTTCTAAAATCCTCTAGAGACATAATGCAAACTCCAGCCTGCTTGATGTTTTCTGAAATGTGTCACTCTGTGACATGGCAACTACGCAAACTCTGCTGGAATAATATACTTTATAGTAGTAAACTGGTTTCAGACAAGCAATTTTCCGTAGCATACAATTCTATTTTATTTTTTGGTACTCCATTCTTCAGTAGGTACTAGTTACAGTAAGCAAGAAATTCAATGAGGGATACTTTCAGTATTTTTATTCAGTCTTACACAGCACAATTTTCATGCAAAAACACCACAATAATGTAACATTATACCATGAACTTTAGGTGGTGTTTCCGCACAGAAGATAACAATCACGAGGGAGCTGTAACTTACCCACTTCAAGTGATTTTATCTGTCTTTTGACCCACTGCTATTTCATGGGCAGAAAATAAATCTGAGTACAAATATTGCACGTGAAACTGTACTTCTTATCTTGGGAACACCGATACACTTCTCCTCCATATCTGAATTTGTTTTACACAGTGCCATATTAGGGTTCCCTTACAGAGAGCAATACAGTGCTAAACTAAACATCTCACTTGATAAAAACTGGAATTGCCTTCAAAGCCACACCCCATGAGTTGTATTTCCAATTTAAAGCAGACGTTTGAAGTACGTGGATGCCTGGGTGAAATGTTCCTGAATACGTGTGAAACCTGTGTCACAGAATCCAAGACTACGTAAACACACCATGAGCACAGTACTACAAACGTACCTTCAGAGGCTTGCAAATTCTACCATGGCTGTCTGAGTGGCCACAACAAGGAGCACTTACTGCAGTTTCTGAAGGCAGCAGGAGGTAAATAAAGGCAAATCCCCAGCAGCCAAAGATGGATGACAGCAAGTGTTTTGAAAGGTCACAGAAACTCACCTTCCTGAAGAGGAAGCACCTACATTTACCTAGGTGAAGGCCTAAAGAGACATTAAATTGTATTCTGCCTTGCAGGTATGCCACCTAAAACTAGCAAACACGAGACTGCGTTAAACAGTCCATGCAGTCATACTTGAAGTCTTTTGGACCTATCAGGACATAAAAGATAAGAAGGAACTTAATAAATTATGTTTTTTATAAATTGTTTTGAGATATTTGTATCCATGATGATATGATTTTGGCTGTGGATTGTCCATGCCCCAGATGCAGATGACAGTTTAGGTCCAGCAGGTATGGGAGAGCATCCCTTCCCAGCCCTGGCTTTCGGGTTCGGGAAGGTCTTGACTGCTTTCCATATGGCTCAGAGATGGAATGAACAAACCCAGCTGGCTCCATGGAGAATGAGCTCATGCAATCCTGCAAGGCACTTTCAGAGCTGGAAACACTTAGAAACGTCACAGCAACACCCAGCTGATCCCCTTGAAATCAAGCTGGCTCCTACCACATTTATTTGCTCTGGCCACATAGGACCTGAACTGATTCCATGTTGGTCCACTAACTTTCCTCATGCTGCACAGTACTTTCTGCTTACCCTGCAAGGACACTTTTAATTTGGGCCTAGTACTATTAGGACACAGGAACCATCTCAGGAACCAGCAGTTTGCCCAGCCTGGCAGGTTTTGTTGAATGCACAATGACAGCACAGAGCTCCTTCCTAGCTCTGTGGGAACCAGAGAAGGTCCAGAAACACGAACAAAACCAGTAAGCCCAGCTGGACCCAACTGCCTTCTTGGACAGACAGCAGAGTGCCTGTAGTCTCTTCAGCTATTTTATCTGAGTTTTAATACAACCTCAAGCACTGGCTGCCCATTATTTCAGATATGGAAAGCTGTTACTTCTCTGATATGCTTTTGTGTTGAATTAATGCTATCGTGCTTTTAAAAGGCTGGCAGGTGACTGAACTGCCCTGTAATGGCTTCAAGGAGAGAAAGATTCAAGTGCAGAAATAGATTCTGGCTTGCTGAGGTGACTGCAGTGAATTGGTGCCAGAAGTATTGGCCTGGAGGAAGAGAATTTATGAGGTTCCACAAAATCAAAAGGCCAGTTGAAGCCTGAGGTGCAAAGAAACAAGGCACTGCAGTCGTGACTGAACCTGAATGTATGTGTGGTTTCCAAAGAAAACGCTGGGCTCTGTGAGTAGGGGGAGAACTGCAGAATCAGACATCAGACACCTCCTCAGCCAGCAGTCACCATCTGCCTGGAGCAGCAGTGCTGGATCATCATAACCCTGCAATATTTTGTGACTGCAAAATTAGTGAGTTTGCAAAGAGCTGAAAGTATGAGTAGAATCCATGTCAAAGAAAAGAAGTCCCAGAATAACTCTCAGGATGTCAAAACCATCAAGGTACCTGAGATCTGCTCCTCTCAACCACCACGAGTGACCCTTCCTTGCTATTTCAGTCCCCACAGGACTTCAGCTTTAAAAGACCAGTGTTTTCTGGCTAAAACCAAAATGCTGGACTGTGTAGCACTTCCTAGCTCTCCAGTCTGGGTGCAAATCTCTTTTTTTGTCTCAACTGGGACAAGAGCTGGGTGCATGGCATCTGTCTTGGTGTCCTGTGCGGGTAGGGAAGCTGGGCACCTCCTAGGGCACAGGTGGGTCACATCCCAGATGGAGGCAGTCAGGGTATGGAGACCCCAGGTAAGCCATTTATGGTTGATTTTTAGACATGGATGGAGTCACTCTTTCAAAACACACTGGATTAAACCAGCTCATTGCTATTACCGTGTGTAAACATTTTTTACTCTTACTCTACAATAAATGTTGGAAGTGTGGTTGTAATATTGACTTGAAATAAGGAATCGTCATCCTGAAAAGACTGAGGAAGACTGGCCTAGAACACAAAGAGGTTATTAATGCTTTTGAAAAATATACCACCTGAGCTTGAGTCAATAGCCAGTGAGGCAATTAATAAAGAGCAAGACTAACAATATATTTGTATTCTCTTTGTGTACAAAATGTAACTGAATAGACATAAAATCCATCCTGCCATTGTCTTTCTCTTCCTGTGGTTGTGATGGAAAGGAGATGAATGGATTTAAGAGTGGTTTCCTATACAGTGGTAGTCTTGTACAGTATCCCATTAACATTACAGAATAGGATTGGTACTGCAATGAATTATCTAGACAAGAAGCTCTATACATACTTCTCTATCACTCATGCAGGGTATGTGACTAGACTTTCATACAAAATTCACCAACTTTCCACAGAAATAAAATGTAAAATACGGCTATTCCTGTAAACTCTTTCTCTAGGAAAGCTGGAATGCTGAAAATTTTAAAAATACCCATTTGGAGGAAAGTAAAATAATATCTCATTAAGGCCTTTTATGCATTTGTTTTGAAATTGTTAGTTTATAATGTTATATTGCACTAAATCTCTGACTTTATATTAGGTTGTTGGGATGCATGCTGACAGCTGATTTTAGAACAAATTGCTGCTGGAAAGGTAGGTTGCCTTCTCCCCGCAGCCCCACCTGCATGCTTCCTTCCTCTCTTCATACCGGAGCATCCTTTTGCGCGGTCAGCTGGGTTCAGTTAGCAACTTATTTATTTTTCTGGCATTCCAGGTGGACCCTGGTCTGAGTGACAATTTATGTCACATCTGAGTAGATGGGTGCAAACCAAATCAAGTTTGCTTTATTCACGTTCCGAGGTAGGTTATTAGCTCAGGCACATGTAGTTACCCTGTTTCCAAGCCAGAGCTGTATTCCAGCACAGACATATATATCTGTTTGTACATTCCTTGAATGGTTCACTCCCAAGCAATTTTTAAAGTTGTTTTAGAGTAACAAACATTAACTCTAGGGGTTTTGCCAAAATAAACACAAAATCAAACAGAAGCAGACCTTCCTGATAGCTGGTCTGTACAGTACTGTTCAAATAGCTGGAGTCCCTGCTGCTGCGAGTCCCAGTGCTTAAAGTCCACTGGACTGGACTTTTATCCAAAGCATAAATGGATTGCAATATGCACCACAAGGTAAAGCATTTCGGTATACAGGTGACAAAAGAGTTGCAACAGTCACTCTATCCCTCAGTGTTTCAAGGACCTTAGAGCCTCATTCCCTCTTTACTGAAAAGACAGCTAAAAGAAGATAACAACTATAGAATGAAAAAACATTGGGATGCATAAACTGTCACTCTGAGCTGTTTTGAGCAGCCTTATTGAATTTGGTCTGATGCATCGAACATTCCTTTGTCTATATTCCAAGTTCATTATTTCAAAAATGTTGTCAAATGCCATTTACATTCAAGGATGCACTTTTTTGTCTGTGAAGCTACACAAATCTTTGGGAAAAAAAAACTAAGCACAGAGAGAAATCAGGTCCTTGACCAAAAAAATTGGCAAGAAAAAAAGTGCTACAAGTGGCCCAACCACAGATTATGAGAGGACATATGAGAGGACATATGTTCAATGAACACTGAGTTTTCCCCATACGAATACTTGCTTAATCTTCCATCAAGTTCTTTTCTGTGTTATTCCCACTTTCCATAAACTGCATTTCGCATGCTTTAAAGGTGATGACAGAGAAAAGAAAACCATATTTTAGAATCTCTGGGAGGCAGGATCAACGAGTGGCTTAACCTCAGTTCCTTTGAATGGGCATTTATTGATCCTCACAATAACATAAAGAAGTGAATGATGGAGAATTCACTTATTCACTTTGTCTAGCTCACTTCTCTGGTGTGGTGGACTAAAAAGGATTGAGGCTAATGGTAGTGAGACTGTGAAAGTAATATATGAGACCTAAGAAACTTGTGTCATTTAACATACCAGGCATTCTTAGTTTCCTCTTACATTCTTACTTTTACAGTTTGCAACTTTAGGTGCACATATGCTATTTTAAAAAGCAGAATTTGAATAAATTCACACAAGAAAATTATGTGCTCACTTTACAAGGACAAAAGCAATTTTTTTTTCACTGACAACTCAGCTTGACCATGTTGGACATTTAAAATTCAGTTTGTGTTCTTTCTGCCAAATCTAGTGCATAAGCATCCGCAATAATGATTTGGAAGCTGCATATCTGTACAGTTTTAGATGTTATTCCTAATGTGACCGTAACTATAGCATCTAGGTGGAGTACTGATAGCCTTGTTAAAGATTCATGCAGTGCCTGGGACACAGCTCTGTTCTACAGCTACATCAGTGCCGCTGGGCTGACAAATATAGCATTGTTTTTCTCACTGCAGTGTGACTCGCAAGCACATCTCACAGAAACAAGATAATACTTTTATAAAATAAGTTTCTGAGCACTGCAGGATGCAACAATAATTTGTGAAATAAAAATAACAATAAATGAAAAATTAACATTTAAACAAACCATTTGTAAGTCTCATTCTCATTTAGCTTGGCTTACTGTGGAATTAGTAGCAATTATGATATCTAAGATCAAACTGCTTTGAAAACAGTGATGCAAACTTCAATTTATGCTGTTATGTCTTAGTGTAAACTGTAATAATTCAAGAATTTTACAATCACTATTCACTACATGACTTTATTTGTGCTAATTTTATACAAGTCAACATCCTAACTCTTGGAAAGGATCTTGATTTACACAGATGTGAGAACAGCAGTGTACCCTTCTGTGCAAACGCCACAGGTGCAAATTCTGTGCTATGTCATGACCCACAGCGCCCTGTTGACTACGGCATGACGACATTGTGTGTGAGACATCCAAAAGCAACTCCTGTGCCCATCAAAGATGCCTGGCCCATATTCTATTTCAGCCGAGCACCCAAAATCACAAGGCACCTTCACAAATGTGCCAAATGTTATACCTCTTTCCTGACACTACACTTGCGAGCTCCTCTATCATTTTTTTCCCACTGGCCAGCTTAAAGTCACATCTTGACCTGACAGCTTGCTGGAAGAGCTTGCGCTGCAGCGTGTCTAAGCTGCCACAGGAGCTTAAGAAACTAAAGAAATGCATCTGGCCAAGTGGATTTTTGCTTCCCATTCTGCTGGTTGTTTCTCTGCTACCTCTTGAGTAACTGCAAGGAAAGAGGCGAGCAGTACAAACTATGTTTAGTCCAAACTACATGTCCTATATGTCCAGAACTGGTTTTAATCCAGAGAGGAAGATTCTGCTACATTCACAGAGTTCTGCTCTGCTCTGAGATGCTGCAGGCTGTCATTGCTAATAATGGATGTGGAAAGCAAAGGAAATACACACAGACCTTTCATGTGAGATATGCTAGGATATACACTTGAGGACATAAGGCTGGGCTTTGGTGAGAGAAACCATAATAATAAAGACACCAAACAGCACACCAAACTTCAGCGTCTTCCCAGCTGCAACCCACGGAAGGCAGGGGCTGATGCCGTAGCACTGCCCTCCCATGCCATGCCACTGCCGGCAGATGTATTTCCCGTCACGTGGACCCACAGTACTCCAGCTGTGTGCAGGCTCTAGTCTGAACCACCACCATTACCATCACACATGGCTGATCTTCACACCTACTTCTGACCCTTAAGTAGCATCCCTATCAACTCCTGCTTTTCCTAGAGCTGGATGCAGCCGCATGTGGTGCCATGGGCTGCGTGTGGTGTGTGCTGGCAGGCAGCAGCATCACTGCCAAGAGCTCACAGAGCACACTCTCAGATGGCCAGAGATGTGCTGTAGGACCATGGATATGGGGAAAGGGTATCGTGGGCCATAGAGAGGTGGGTCAGGCACGTACCATGACTCTGTACTCAGTGCAGCAACAGCACAGGGGTCTTAACTTGTTATAACTTCATTTTTCCCCATTTTATTCTTTGAGCAGTGAGACTCTGAGACCAGCTTTATTTTGGAGCTGGCTCAGAATGGTTTATCTCACACTTAGTGCAGACCCATTTTGATTGCCAAAAACTGTGGCCTTATAACAGTTAAGCTGGTAATAAACTACTAACTTAAAGTGGTTTTCCCAATTAAAATAAAATCTACATTTGTTTTATAGAAATAAAAATGTCTTACAACTTTACTTCCTAATTATAGCTTTAAAGTGCCAAATTCTTTCAAAAATCATTACAAGCTAGCTAAAGGGAGAGGTGAAAAACAGTTTTATCATAATTATATAATTGTGAAGTTTTATAATAAAGAAGTATTTCAGAATTTCCATTTGTCTAAAGTGCCTTGTAGATTTCTCCACAGTGTTTTAATTGCACAATCAAAACCAAACCCCTGTTTGAAATTAGCATACATCCAAACAAGAAGAAAAGACATGTATTTTTGACAGTGAGAATAATTAATCGCTGGAACAGACTATCAAAGGATACAATACGTTCTCATTCACCCTCTTTAAAGCAAGAGTAGGTCTGCTTTTAAAAGGAACCATGTCTTATCCCGGCATTGTTATTTGAAGTTCCACGATATGTGCTATGCAGGAGATCATAATAATGATGGTCATTTTTTGCCAGAGATGTCAAAGAACATTTTGGCTCCTGGGACACTCACATACCACATCCCTGAGCTCTGGCTCCTGTCAGCTGCCATCATCCTGCAATCCCTCTTTCCTGCAGATGAAACAGCCAGCAAGTTTTAGAGATATTTGTCCCCACTTGGGCTGCATCTCTTATACTGCCCTTATTACACCTCTCCACCGGGCCTTGAAATCTCTTTATTTGTTAGAATAAAAATAATATAGTAATTGCTCTGAAAATGTTTTACAAAAGAAAAAGTTATCCCGCATCTTTTATTAAGGTGTAAGAGCCCAATTAAGAGGTGTTTTAGCCATCTTTCATTGATTTCACTACCCTAATACCTTTAAAAACACAGCTGTTACTTCTTAGACTTAAATATGGACCTTGTTGTGCCAAGAGGTGTTCAAACACTGAATTAAATGCTGTCCCAGGCATGAATAGCTTACATACCTGCTGCAAAGCAGTGAGCCAAATTCCACTCCAATGCACTTTTTCCCATTTTTACCCTCAGTATTTCCCACCCCTGCTGTGCTAATACTGCTTTCCACTAATAGTTTGAGTGAATTAATTCTAAGCATCAATGTGAAATTTTCATTAGTTTCTTGAAATTGCAATTGTGTCATTGCAAAATGACACAATGAAACTTAGAATTTATACTTTTTATTTATTTGTATGAAGTCCATAAGATTTTATGAGCAAAACTAGGTGAAGAATTTGTCTAAAGTTCATATATTTCAGATTGGGATCTGTGGAATAATTTACTTGGGATGACTTTAAACTTCTCCAGCCACATTCAATTCCTCAGCAACTTCAACATTACTCAGTCAATATATGAGCTGTGTCTTCCTTTCCTCCAAGCAGATGTGGGCTCATTGTGCCATACTTTGCGCCAACCAAAGACCACTTTCCCATCTCAGGAGTTCAGAGTAGTTCATCCCAGGGAGGGCTCACTGGTTACACTTAGCAGTGGCCTTAACCATTTTTGCCCAGCAGGAGAGCAGCCCCATGCTGACCCAGAGTATGAGCTGACCAAGCCTCCACCTGCCTGCAACGCACCATTTAAACATACCTACAGTCACAGCACAGCTTCTGCAGGAGCCTTCATGCCAGGAAGGGGAATTATAGCATGATTAATAAACCGCTTTGCCTTTGATGCCAAATAGGAGGAAAAATATTTGAAGGGGGATTGCAATTTTTAATGATGCAGTTAGAGAGGTTCACCCTGAAATCTTCAGCATCTGTAGTACCGGAAGAGCTCCCATCCTTTTAGAAGAGAAGCCATTCAATAGACATTGCAGGGTTAGGAGTTTGACTTCTCTGCTTTTGCACTCACTTCTCTCTAGACTCGCCATAGCAGAGCTCTATCTGCTTGACTGCCAGCCAATCTGGCATCAGTCTCCTTTGGTCCATGATTTGCTTACCACTAACGTAATGGTAATAAGTTAAATAATCCTATGATTTTTATTTGCATATGAGTAAAATATCTGCTATATCTTTGCATAAATATGCCTTTGTGCTAAGAGGAAATATGAAAAGCCAAATGCAGTCTGCGTAATGTTGAATTGAATGGGAATGCTTGTGGAATATGAACATTTAAAAGGACATAAGTATTAAAGAACTGGGCACCTGAAAAGGAAGTTCTCTTAATTATAGCTATGATGCCAGACAGGAGGCAAAACATTGTCAAGAAAGAAACAAGGTACGTATTGAAGGAGAACTGCAAGTTTTTATTACTAATTTAAGAGTAACGTTAAATTCTATTCCAAAATACTGTCTCTTCTCATGCACTGAAGAGGCTGGATAATGTTAGCCTATATTCAATAAAGGTCTCAGGTGCTTAAAACAAGAATTAGGTGGAGCTGAGTTATGTAAAGCCAAAATTGTAATCCAGTGACTCATGATGGCTTTTCATTGTAAGGCAGGGTCCACAGCGTGCCCCAAGTTATGGTCTCCTGGTCATCCCCATCAGGAGACCTGGCATATACCTGATGTCCCTTCCTCTCAGTGATCCTGGAGAAGGAAACGCAGATGTGCAGACGAGTGGTGGGGCAGCCCAGTCTTCCCCAACCTGGAGTTCAGAGCGGGAAGCTCTCTGGGGGTAAGACTCTCCAGAGTATTGGCACCTCTTCCCCACTGTGTACACTCAGCTGTGGCTTCTACCTAATTCTGGATTTATTTAGACTCACCAGGTGCCTGTCTGTTCAAAAGAGAGATGAGACCATATTCAGTGGGTTTCTGAGATGCGGTTCTGAAATAGCTCATTTTCCATTGCATTGGATAGAGAGCACAGAGGCCTTACTCAGGGCTCTGGGTTGCACTCCCAGCTGGTGGGCACCTGAGCCCTCCAGTGGGTCAAGCCCTGTGGACTGTGAAGAAAACTTGCCCACAACAGTATGACTGGCTTAAATATCCCACAGAACAAATAAACACGAAAATTGTGATGCTTAGTGCATAGCAAAAAATGTAGCTTTGTATCCACACAATAGAACATGGTTTAGCACTGGTTTATTAAAAATACAATTAATGACATTACAGTTGTCATGAATCTAATTTATAATCCATGTTTATTGAATGTGTAAGTTCTTGACTTTTGTAGAATTAAAAGGAAAGTACATGGCAAGTCATGCTATTGCCTTATGCAGTATCAGAAAACACACTTTTGAAAAATCACGTTTGCTTCTCACTTGATACGTCTACGCTAAAAGATGATGTACAGCTACAGGTGTAAGTCTGTCCAGATCAGCTAGTCTAAAAGGTCGCAGCCGCAGTTGCTAGTGTTGAGTTTCTTGCACTATATGTCTTGCAATGTTTGATAATTTCAAGATAACAGCTTATTTAAACATTTCTTTATACCAAATTATATATCATGTAATGAATAAAACAGTGCATTACTGTACGTGCAGTTTACCATGCACGTTAGCATAAGATTGAAGGCAAGTGTCTGTGCTCCAGGACATAGGTGGCTTAAGTGATTGATAGTGATCACGTGAGTGGGTGTACATGAAACGTGGAAGCAGAGTCCCAGCAAAGCAGGCTATTAGCACGTCCCGGCCACACCATCCAAACACCCTGCATTTACAGCAGCCTGCCCACCTCACCTGCAAGGCTAACAACAGAGGCATTGCCTTTGCCCCCAGGAACAAAGCCTTCATTAATTGGCTTTCTATTACTGATGATTTTGTTATTACTAATATACGAAGGGGGGAGATGAGAAGGCTTGTCTGAGTTTGTGCCCTTTCCTGGAGTGCAGCATGTCTTAGAGAACAGTGATGTGTTGATCACAAGCTCAACCTGAACTTTGAAGAACATAATTCTCCTATTTCTGAATTGCTTGCCTACTATGGAACAATGCAGACACATGCTTGCTTGCTTGCTTGCTTTTTCTCTCTCTTTTCCAGCTCTCTCTCTCTTCCTTTCTTCCCTCTGTTTTGTAAGTTTTATTAGTAATTCTGCCATAATTCTACAAAAATACTGCATTATATAAAAGCATTAGACACTAAAATTACATTACAAAATTGTATAAGAGTTCTAGTTAGTACTTAGAAGGTCCTCTTATTAGGCAAATACTTTGCTATGGATCAACCAGTAGTTTATGAACCAGTATTTCTCTTTCACACATAATCTCTTATAAAAGCCTGACTTCTGTCCCCCATAACATGAGATTATGATGGGTACAAGCCAAGTGCCCCTGTGACTGCTGACTCATTTCCCATAGGTTTGCCTAATTCTGAGGATGGTCAAGGCATTGCTTATGCCCCAAGCCATTCAACAGCCTAGATCATTCAAGGAGGTAAGAAACCTACACAAGAGGCCTCCTACCCTTGTCATCTATCCGTCATGGATCTTGGCTCATCCATAACACAGAGGGACAGACACGCATGTAGCTTGTATGAAGAAATAAGGAGTTTCTGAGGAGCTTAATCAGGACTTTCCCCCAAACAGGTCACTGCTGTTGTTGTTAAAGAGTTCAGGCTGCTCTTAATTGTCCCTGATTGCTCTGGGAGTAGAAAATATTCCTCCTAATAAAGGGGCCTTAATCAGTAAGCTGGCTCTTTCACTGTCTATCTCTCAGCAGTTCTCATTCCCCCTTCAGAGACACCAGGGAAGTATGGCAGTATGGAGCTGTCTTCTGTCCTCCCCTGGAGAAGACAGTGCCAGGACCACAAGCAGTTGCCACACTCAGCCCCAGAAAGATCTCCTGGTAGACAGAAGAAGAAATTTCCACATAAATACAACCAGTATAGTGGCTCATATGAGTCTATATGTCATATGATCTCCCTGCCATCACACATGCAAGGCACGCTCATGCCCTGTGGTCCCTGGGAATCTGAATGTCCTCCTGCAGCCATGTATACTAGAAGAAATTAAAGAACCTCCTAGGTGGCTCTGAACTATACTAGACAACACAGGGATTGAGGGAGCTTAACTATTTACAGATAGATTTATATTTCTTCACAATAACCACAGGCTGACATGTAGTCTTGTTTTCTCCTGATGCACATACCTTTGTGTCATTGGAGACTGACCTGCGTAAATGGCCACAAGGCAGGTTCCTGGCTCCAGCTGGAGGCTGTCGCTCCCTGGAGGGCTATAGCATCCTGAGAATGAGCCTGTGTTTCTGGTCCTCAGAGCTATGTTCTAATCTTGAATCATTGAATATTAAGGTCAAGGGCAAGATATTCTCCACTATAATTCCATTAAGTGGTAATTGATAAGTTACAAAAAGAAGTTAGCATATACTTTAATTTTTACTACTTTATATAGCTAATACCGTATTTGTGTTATCTGTCCAACCTACTCAGAACTTATTAAACTTTCATGTCTCTAGAGAATGCTGTTCAGAAACTTTCCAATTAGCCATTCTGTTTATTATTTCTTCTCCATTCACCCATGAAATCTAGTTCTCACCTTTCCACCCACTTGTCCTAGTGCCACCCACACACATATGCACACACACCTCTCATATGTACCACCAAGTCATACATGCCTCACTTGTTAAATGACTCAGCTCACCTAGTTCATGCCTGCTCAGAATGCAGAAATTATCAGTTCCTTTCAACCTACCCACCCTGTTTTACAAATATTGTCCTCATTCAGGCATATGTAGTTTTGGTCAAAAAATGTCCCCTGATACCCAAAGAAGACCAGAGCTCTGGATTACCACCTCAACTCTGAATCCTCAGAAGCATCAAGACCTCCTAGATCAGCAAAGCATCCTGAGTCCCGTCATTATCCACGTACCTCTATGGTCTCCTTTGCAGACAGTGCTCTCAGAAGAGCTGCAAGTCTTAGCTCAGCTGAGATTCACAAAAGGACATGGTTTCCTAAAGTGGGACTGTGCTGGGATTTAAGCACCTTTGTAGGTCTAAGAGAGAAATCCACAAATTCCACCTATCTTTAGACATTTACACATTTTACCAGTCCAGTTCCTTGGTCCAGTCTATGTAACTGAGCAGAGCAATCCTGACTGTGCTTGATCAGGAGGGGCTTGACCTTAAAGTACTGTTACAAGATCAAGCTCTTCAAAAGGCACAGTGGCCTCAGCCATTGGAGATGTTACCCCTTTTCCTGTGATACCTTCATGGCTAGAACAATTCTCCAGTCCCAGTTCATGAGGCACTGGTGTAGGCCTGGAAGAGTGACTTTATAGACTAAGGAAGAAGTTGATCTCACTGAGGAGACATGAAGGTCTTGGTGTCAGTTTTGTATTTCATCTAACTAGAATTTCACATAAAATGCACAAGTTGTTCTTGGAACAGGGATTATATCCAAATACCCCCTCTTAGATGAATGTCCCAATCTATGCTTTAAGGGGTTAAACTTTTCCTTTCTCCAGTCCCAAAACTCTGGGATTGTTTTCTGCAAAGTGTTCTGTTTCTGAAAGCAGCAGCTTAGATACCTCAGTGCACAAGAGGGCTGCAGGATATGAAACCTGATCTGATAAAAACGTGTCCCTGCTACCCAGCATTAAGTATCTAATCCCTCTGACAGGGCAAGGGTATAAGACCCAACTCTGCCATCAGGGTCTCCTATTAGATAACTTTGGCAGCTCCCTGTTTAACACATTGTCTACTTTGATTCTCATTCATAGGTTCAATGACTAGAGAGCTTAGGTGTCTTATTCAGGGGTATAGATACCACTAGGTACCTAAAATTTAGTATAGTGGCTCCAAACATTACCATATTAACCTTCCTTTAGGGATCTAGTTCATACTCTGTCCTCTTTATTTTTCATTTTCTATATTAAATAGGCCTTTAAAGGCTGTAGCTTGTTTCTGTAGCCTATCTGCTGTTGAGCCAAAAGTCACTGAAGCAGCAAGCAATTAGCAACAACAAATATTTGGGGCATTAATGACATCGCTTGTTCTCACTATCTCCTAACAAGATATCTGGATATAGAACTTCCTCCTACTCCTCTCCCTGCTGCCCTGAATATAGATTTAAGTAAATTCAACAGATTATAGATGCTGCAATATGAAAATGAATTTATTTGTTATATGTACAGTTCCGATAATAGCCATGGGACATACCTCCCATGGTATGGGATGTATATACCCCATATACCTGTAGTAATGCAAGCAAGCCTTTTTCCATGATATTATTTTTAATCTCTGTATTATATCAGAGTTGAGCCTTTCATAACCATGGGCCTGCCACATAGGATCATACCTTCTTTCTGTTGCATAGCCTGAAGAAATAACTGGAAACTACTAGAAATGAAAGTATTAACTAGAAATATGTTACTGAGGCCTAGTAGGCAAGCTAAATATGAATCATTGCAAAAACACAACACATCACTTATTCCCTGAAATAAGTAAAAGCCAAGTATTTTGCCAATGTTATAAAGGTGTTGCTTCCATACTACAAACAAAAGTAAGAGGATTTTTAAAAGATAGCTTATCAAATGATAAATAAAAAAAGATAAAATTACTTGCTTTGTTGTTTTAAGTACATAAGTACTTAAAAGTTCGGGCACCTGTGTTCACAGATCAGTCTAGAGTCCTGTTTTGCAATCATAAGGTATGATATGCTGACTAAATATCTTAAATATAGAACATAAAATCCCATTCCAAATCTGAGAAATGCTAACAGTATTCCACTTGTACGTAGATGAAATATGCTTATTCTAACATTCAAATATTTATCCTAAATTCCAGCTCTGAATGACTGTACGTGTTAAAATGGCAGACCCAGATGTTTAACCAGTTGGACACACGAATACAGCTGTTTGAAGCTAGCTTTCTGTACAGATTGAAGTAACTTAGCTAAATTTTAGCTGATATTTAGCAACTGGTTTAAATATGTTATGACACACACTAAAAGCCCACTAATTTTTAATGAAGGTCTGTATTAATAGATCCTCTGTATTTATCCCCTGCATTCTTTTTGCAGGTCATATTGACTCTCCTGGGCTCTCCGTAACATTTTTCTGCCGTTCTCCAGAGGCTGATTCAATCCAACGACTTTCTTCCACCCATAGTCCTGGGCCCATCAATTATCCCTGACCCCTTTTCTTGCTGTCCAATCAGATGAGCTGGATCTTTGACAACCGACCAAATATTTTGGGTTGAAATAAATGAGAGAAACCACTTTCAACTTGCACATTACATACAGAGGACCACCACACAAAGGTTCCCATGAGTCCAGGATGTCATGGCTCCCAGGTAAAAAAGCAAAAGATTCCTCAAAGTCCACACTCCTTGGAGTCCCCAAGATTCAATAAAAAACGCAACCAGGCTTTCCCACTTCCATGGTGGCTGAACTGCTCAGCTCTGCTTGCAATAAGGCCTGTCCCCAAGATATTTAAAGTTATTTAGCTATCATCTCAGATACTTAAGCATTTGGACTATGTCTGATTTAGATTTCTCTAAGAGATAGACATTACATGTCTCTTTTAGGACCAAAGCTCTGGGAGAAGAAAACTCCCCTGGGATGTGAGCTGCAAATGAAAGTCTCTACCCTCAAATGGAAAGCAAAGTAGCTATTATTTTGAGCAGGAACCACTTTCAGCTTAACTCCGTTGAGGAAGTAGGAACCCACCTATGCACAGAGGTACTTCCAAACCCTGGGGACCAGAATCCTCCTGACAACTATAGTAGTCCAATGGTTAAAGTACATCCTGCTGGATGGAAGGCTCAGGTTTGGTAAAGCTGAAGATATTCAAACATGGGTTTGAATCCTGTGGTTTAGTGAATAGAGCATTTACCTAACAGGACAAAAACCTGGGTTTTGGTCCTTGCTCTGAATTTTATGAATTTTGCTTTAAACAGTTATAGGGTAAATTAGATTGAAGAAGGCTTTGAACTGGGAAGATTCTTCTTTCTGGCATGGTGGTTTTAACTATTAGACTAAAATGTGCCTTAGGTGCTTGTTCCCTCTCGCCCCAGGAGTCCGGTAGTTGACTGCATGGTGACACCTTCAACAGGACAGATGCAGGGTGCTTTCTTCACCTTTTTAGCCCTCTAACTGAGGACCTTGATCCTGTCAGAATATATTAGACACTACTTGAGAGCTTCCACTGTACTGGGAAGCAAAGAAATACCTGACATCTCTATCCCAGTGAGGCTGAAATTCTGAACCACTTAGACCAGGGACGTGTCACACTGCAGAGAGCGAACCACCGAAAGTACGGGAATGTCATGCTTTTTAAAAAAGTGCCTATAAACATCATGAAAAAGCTAGGTTCTTTCAGCATTTGTGGTCTCCAGGTAAAGAAGGGTTTGCAATCATTATTTTGGACTTACACAGATTCAACCTCAATCCTGCTTTAAGTCTAAGCCTAAGCTTTTTATTGGTTGTAGCTCCTAATGCCTATTGAATTAATTTCTTTATCTCAGTGAACATTTTGCTCCTTTATACCTTTGAACATCTGGACACAGCCTTCCGTGTCACTCCTTAATGCCTCTAGCCCATCACTATAACTCATTGATGGATTGCTGTCAAAAGTTATAAACGTATCCAGCTGTCAGCATGCACATCAGCAATAGATCACCCACATGCTCACTGAATGCACCACTCCCACAATGCTCCAAAGTTTTGCCCCCCCGGAGAACAGGAATGCCAAGGTGCCTCCTGTAGCAGAGTCTCCTAACATCCTGAAACATGTGAGTAAGTTTTAAATGGACTTTAAAGGATTTATTTCAGAGCTAAGGTAACAACTAAATAACTTCATTATTATGTAGCTTCAGCCATATATTGCAACCAAGCCTTTCACAGTTGATGTGGTATTTCACAGTGGCAGTAAGGAGAGAGAAACAAACACAGCTTAAAACCAACTCTTTTTCCTTCTTAAATTCTAGGGCTCCAGTAACATTATGTAGCCTTGGTGCTTCTTTTAACATACTACCTATGATGGCATTCGTGACCATCATCTGGAAAATGGCTGAAGCGCGACATAATCTGTCCATCCTTTTCTTTTCGGACAAACTTTGGGCATGACCCTACGTGGGAGACCTGCAATGTTGGAGCAGCGGAGCTGCCAGCACGCCTGCCCTGTGGGACTCCTGCTGCGCAGGATCAACTTGGGCTCTCCTTAGGGCAGATACCAGGCTTTTCTGCCTCACCCAAACCACACAAAGCAGCCTCACTGAACACCAGGGCTATGCCCTGTGTTTTCTCTTGGTGTTTGATTAGTTGTAGGTAACAAGCCATAGAAGAAAGCAGTAAATCTAATTCAGACATGCTCAACACAGTCATAACACTCGTTTGTAAAATTTATTTAATGCTTTGTAGATATGCTCAAGCAACACTGATGAAACAATGTCATTCAAAGGCTTTGGAATAGCACTTAGTTCAGTGAAATTCTCAATCATGTTAGACAGTCCTCATTTACAAAAACCAAAAACATTCGTGCATGTGAGTGAATGGTAAGAGGCCTGTGGCTGTGGCCTTCAATCTCTTCAGGGTGGAAAAGGCACATCTGTTCTGCTATGCAGTTACATCCCAAAAGTTACATGATATTACTGAAGTCAAAGCCTTACATTTTCCAAACAGGGGTACCACTGGAACTCTAAGTCAAAACAATGAAATAAAAATTTGGAAAAAAATATTAACCTATCAACGGATGTCATATTTCTTAGAGCATTGGCTAATTACACTAGCAGATTATCAATTGCAATGGTAGTACCAAAATACTGAGTTAGCTTTTATATCGTTCTTTGTGTTGTTCTGTACTACACCAAATCTTAGAAAAAAACTCCCAGAAAAATAAGAAGCTTTACTGCAAAAGAAATTAATGCAAGAAAATGGTGGTTTTAAGTACTAAAGAGATATGAAGCATTGCTTCTTCATATCCTGCTAAGGAGCAACAGCTGTACTTCATTTTAACTTGACGTGCTTCAGAACTCATATTCATATAGGTATTTAATGATCCAGACATAATGGTCCTATATAGTATAATTACTTATATGAAGGCTCAACTTCATATGTAATCTTTTAAAAAAGATACTTCAGTGGAAAACTTGCTTTGGTTCTAACAATGAATAAGCTCTTTAACAGTGAAAATGCTTTGGAGGGGTTAGAGACTATTGACCATGGATCTTGAGCACAGTTGACAATCAAACGATGTTATTCCTTCTTGACAGACTCCTTGTTTCTTCCTCCTTCGCAGTATAGCCAATACAAGGAGAACAGGTAGAGTGCAAGACAAACCATCAAATCATAGTGGTAGAGTGTTGCAGCAAACAGAAGAAAGACGAAGAAATAAAAGATTTTGCAAGCAATATGTTTTAAACCTGGAGACTCAGTAGGTAACTTAAGTGCTTCACTCTTCCGGTTAGAGATATCTGCAGAATCAGAAAGGTGCTGGCTTTCCTTCTGTGAGTCATCAAGCCAGTTTAGCGTTTTCCCCTCAGTTATTAAATGGTCAGATTGAGAGCCTGTCCCTCCAACTTCTTCGATAGGCTTACTAATGAAAACCTCTGGCCTTGATGACTTCTCTTGTTTGAACTCTGCTTGATGGAAACATTGACCTATATTCCTTCCTGTTCCTTCTGTAGAAATTGCTATGTCTGAAGTGGAAGGTACTTCTTTTTTTTCAGTTTCAGGAGAGAGGTTTTTATTAATACATGTCATTTCAGTCGATAGGTTTAAATCGTACCCTGACTCAGCAGTAATCTTGTCAATGACTTTGAATTCAAAGTGTCTATACAGATGCTCCGTATCTCCTGCCACAGTGGACCCTTCAGAAGATGCCACTGAAGAACTTTTGTAATGGTAACTGGGCACAGCATTTGTACCAGAAGGTGGCATTTTTGTTTCAGCTTTAGCACATAAATAGGAAAGTGTACCAACGTGGCTTTCTTCCCTATAGAGCTCTTCTGCTTCCTCACTGTATAAATGCTTCTGGGTGCTCAGGGGACATTTAGATACTTCTGAATATAAACCCTGCTGCAAATCTTCTTTCTTTCCTGTAGCAGAAGCATTTACTGCTTCTCCTACAGGTAGAATACTGCTGATGTCTGGTTGTGCTTTGGCACGTTTTTCCCTGCTATTGCATACAGACATCGTTTCTCCTTGCAGTGTTTCATGTACGCATGCATTATAAATACCTAAAACTGATTCCTTTTCAAATTCAGTGTCATATAATACACCCACTGTGTTGAGTTGACAAAGAGCATAATGTGAACCATCATTTCTCCCTTCATGTGTATCAAACGCTGTTTCCTTTTCCTCTGTGGGCCTGTCACTTAGTGCAGTCTCTTGAGGTAGCCTAGCAATTACTGCTTTTTCACTGGCAGACATTTTTTCTGGAGCACTTTCTGATGTTGTTTTAATTATATAAGCTGTACCTGCCTCTGCTTCCTCTGTAATACCCTGCTCGGAGACAGAAGACTTTTCACAACTCTCTGCCTCCTGGCAGGTAAACAACTCCTTCGTGGAAGCTGTACTCCAAGGCCCTGTGTTCCCCCTCGCTTCCCACCGAACCTCGCTACCGGTTTCTTGCCACGTCTGCTCCGCGGGGTTTGCTTCGCTTTCCTTTCCTATCAGTCTTCCTTTATTTGTGTTGTCTGACTTTCCTCTGTCTTTTAACCTCGTGAATCCTCTGTGTTCCTGAGTGTCTTCAGCTCTCCTTTCATCCCCCGGAGAGGATGCCGGGGGATCTGCCTGTGCAGGCCTGGGTGCCTGTTTGTTGTCTTCGGCTGACAGAGGCGTTGTGCTCAACGCTTTGGCAGCATGTTTTCTATGTGACTTGAAAGGCTTGGGTGCTTCCTCCTCACCGATTAGTGCTAAGTCTGCTACTTCGATGACTTTCTTCTCCTTCCCTGCATCAGTGTTGTAGCTTTCTCCTGACATTTCACCAACTCCTTTTTTTTGCGTATATTGGCTTTTTGTGGAATCTATTGAGACATCAGCATGTGCAAAACTGTCGGCATATAAATCTCCGCTTAAATGTACCCGAACTTTGCTTTCAATCATCTTGATTTTTCCTTCATTTTTGTCAGCGTCTGACAACAATGAATCCAGAGTTTGGTGAGACATTTGTGGCGCCTGGTGCTCCGGAGCTGGATTAGCATTGCCGTCCAGTGTCCCTGCTATGCATGCATTTAATTGCATGGATTCATCATGCTCTGGAGAAATGGTTTCTGGTCTCGTTTCACAGGCCCCTTTTGAGGTATCAGCAGCATCCTCACTGATGAATAACCTCTCCATCATCTTATTTCCCGAGGCACTATCACCTTTTGAAATATCTGTGTAGCTCTCTCCTTGTTGGCTTGAGACAGTAACCGTAATATCGACAGCCTCATTCTGCTTTGTCCCAGGAAAATATTTTGCTGATAAAAGGCCTTCACTGGTACCAGTACATTCCAAAGACCGCTCACCACTGTTTACCGAGCCAGCAGCGACTTCCTTCCCTGATGGCTGACTATTATAATCTCTTAGGGAATACTTAATTTTATCTTTTAATTCTCCTCCTATCTCTTGTGAAGTGTTTTCAGATGAGGAACTGATAGGCACAGGGTGCAAGTCACTGCTTCTTTCTATACAGGTTAGCTTTTTCTCCAATCTTTCAGTTTCACTTGCAAAATTAACTGGTTCTGTTGTGTATAAATTCCTTTCATCTCTGGAAGAGGTACCTCTAGCTCCTATGAAGTGCTGATTTAGCTGAAACAATAGAATAGAAAGGAATGATCAAAAAGCGCTTTGCAAAAATATGCCAAATGAAGGAGGCAGGATTTCGTTATGGAAAGTTTTGTTTTCAGTAACAAAGCTTTTATGGAAACGTGTTCCAAACCATTTGCAAAATTTGCATTGTATGTATTTTTTAACATAGGTAATGAGCTTTATGGTGGTGCTGAAAGGAGCAGGAAATAAAATAGCATTCAGAACCCTCTCTCTTTATTCATGAGTTCAGTAAGCTGCTAGTGCATTTTATACAAATTAAATCTGAAGAGAATATTCCCTTAAAAGGAGGCTAATTCATTCTCTATATATTCGGTTCTAGGTTTGGAAAGAGGGAGGTGTGGGGCGAGGGGGGAGGATTGGCACTTAAATGAGGGCATTGATACAGTACATCAAAGCCTGGTAATGTACAATATTGTCCAGTAAAACAAAGACACATTTCACACTGACAAATACTGTAAGGATTATCTGTGCTTTATTTCTCTCAGGGACCATTTTACAGGCTTCAAACCAGACTGTTTTTAGACAATCTGGTAAGACATGAGTTGGAAATGAGATTAGCGAAGTAAAAGGCCAGAAACTAATCACTCTCCCTCCTAGCTCCCAAATATCATATTGTATTATTCAGCTATGCCTGCTTATCATTGCACTCTCTTCTCACTTTAGCATAGTCACACTGATAGCACTAGCTGATCAATTAGAGGCTAGCTTCTTAGGCACCCCTTTATGCATTTGCACTTGCTGTAGATACCCCCATTACAGTTTCTCTTATTAATATGTTTTCTGCAAAGCCTCTGCAAACTATTAATAGTAAAACGTCACTCAAAGAAAAGTGAGGGAGCTAATGTTTCTGCAAATTCTGTTTTAATGACCCTCTGCCAACCAGTGCTCAAGTGTATTTGAGTTCTTCAGTGATGCCAACTGTCAGGATTTAACAGTGAGATGCCTGTGTTTTTTTCCCCTCCTCATAACTGACATTTGCATGATCTCAATAATTATATGCAAATCTTACGATTTCCCCTTCTTCTCACATAAGGCTCATGTTACTTGTCAACTGCACAGCTGTCTTGTGAGCCAATGCCTGTGCGTTTCAAAGATTTGGTTGTATTTCCATCTATTATAAGCCTTCATTGTTTAATTCATTAAAGAGCGCATAGTGCAAATTAACATCTAAATTATAGCTCCCCCTTCATTTATTGTACGGACAATCCTGGCAATTGATAAACAAACGGATATATTTGATCCTGCTTTTTGTAACAGGGTGGACTGAGAACAACAAGGGATTTTAGAGGTCCTCTTTTTTATGTTTCACCATTAAAAAAAAAAAAAAAGGAGACGTTGCCTTTCAGGCAGTGAAAGGTCCCACAATAGGCAACAATTTTCAACTTTTTTTAAAGTAAAAGACAAGAAAAATTTATATTCAAATAAGAGGAATTTATTCTCTCTCTCTCAATAAGAAAAAAAAGAATGGTTCTCATCTTCCTCTCCTGTCTGATTCGGCATTCACATTTTCACAGGTGATAGCTATTATAATCTATGATTATGAATCTATGCACCCAAATGATATGAGCTGAGAACAGACACTGAGAATAATAGATTGCTGTACGTGTCTCATTTATTGCCATTTTTTCTTTCATACTGAAAAATGCAAGCCAAACCACACACACACAGGCACACACACAAATCCAAATAGATTGAATGTTCACTGAGTGTGAAATTTATTATAAAAAAATTAATGTCAAATACTGATATGGAAAAATCTGCTAATATAAATATATATATATTTATTTTGCTCATATAGCATGTTACATAGTTATCCTTTGAAAAACCCCAAAAGCAAACAGTACCATAAATATAAGAATTTTACCAAATATAAAGCATTTATTTAAGAATATTCCCATCCTAGAGACTAGGAGGGGAGATTTTTTAAATAGTACTTTTCTAATTCCTTCAAACTGTCATTTAGAGCCTCTGGTAAAGAAGTAAAAGGGAGAAGTCATTAATTTAAGACCAGAAAAAGTTGATGCACTATGCTGAAATCAAAGCACCTTCTATTGTTGAATCAGTTAGAGATTCAATGAAAGTACAGACCAAGGCTTTACATTTGTAAATTAGTACATCAGTCAGCTCTGTTACAAGGGGGCATTTCACCAGCTTTGAAGCATAAATGGATTCAAATCATTTAATACTGTAGATATAATTGTATAACACTTACCAGCAATTCTAATTCTTTTTCATCATCTTCGTGATCACCCTGGTTGTATTCTGCATTTTTATCTTTTATATTTTCATTAGCTGGTTTGGTGTCTTTGTCTTCTGCTTGTGAATAAACAATTTCTGGGATGTTTGTGTCTGAAGAGTTAACAAAAACATACTTGAATAATTTCCATGAGGTTGTTTTTAATTTTTTAATTAACACGTGCAGTAAGGAAGAACTAATTAAACCGGGTGTTGTACCTGGAGTCCTTGAACTATTCCATGTTTCATCATCAGATGTTGCCAACATTTCTTCTTTGCTGTTAAACAAAAAGCAAATTCCTGTGTTATTCTGAAAAAATTACTGTTGTAATCTCTCTTAGACTCAGACATAAAAACCGCTACTTAATTACATAAAATTTTGAATGCTGTTTGAAATTCTGAAAATAACAGCTTTGTAAAATGTAGCTTTTTTTGAGTGACCTGATATTAAGTCTTAGTCAAAGAAAGAATTGGCCAAGAAAATGAAAATGTGTTGACCTTCAGATTACATTGCAAAGCTGATGGGTTTTCCCAGGCCTTTTCTGAGAAAGCAGCACAAAGGTGATTAGGTGGGTCAGTGACAGGAGAGCATAACTTTGGGGTCAGGCAAGGGTCTGGAAGGATATATGTGTTCAGGAGACCGGGCCTCTCTCTCGCTTATGTTTTTCAAATATTTGTATGTATACAGAGATTGCTGGAAAAAGACATCTTTGTTACCTGAAATAAATCAAAAGATTCTCCCTGCGTGTATACAGTATAAATCCTGTTGCTAAGCTATGCCTGGCCGGCAGGAACAAATTCTGCTTCCCTGCAGCTGGTGCAATTTTTGCTGTTGCTTTGCTGGCTGTGAAAACAAAGGTCAGGTCCAACACGACAAACACCTACAGAGAGATGCTGAGTGCCTGCAGTCCTCATCAATATCAATGCAAAGTGATAGCAGTTTGAATTGCGTGCTTATAGGGATGTAACCTTTAGTTGAAAGGGGAAAAAAAAATGTAAAAAGAATGTCACTTATGTAAAATGTAAATTATTATATCGCTCCTAATGATTTCTCTATGAGGAGCAATTTTTTTTCTGTAGGTCTTAATTTATGCATTTTTCAACCAGCCGTCCACCTCTGTTACTGGAAATTACTTTCTAATTTTCAAATATTAATCTTTTCCCTTCTATTTTCTCCTAGCGTCTTTCATTTGAATTGATATAACATTAACTCTGCCACCTAAATGCTTAATTCAGAAGGAGGATGCTAAATTTATACTCTGTTAAAAGAACCTAGACGTCGACTGTCACCAACTTTTTAAAATCCAGCCTTTATAGGGATTGCCAGACTAAAGCAGACAGAAGATCCTGCCAGTCTAGCATCTGATCTCTGACACTGGCCACCATCAGATACTTCAGGGGAAGATGTAACATTGTTGTGGGAAAATGCTTGGAGTAATTTGCACTGCCCTATTAAATTTCCTCTTGGCCTTTTGTTGTTAGAAGCTGTCCTTGAAGCACAAGATTTAACGCTCTCTCAACAGTTCTTTTTCACCATTAATTGCAATAATGCTGAATATTCTTGCTATCCATATGAATGTCATGTCACTCTTGAATTCTGGTACGTGCATAGCCTCTGCACATTTCTTGCTGTCCTGCTCACACCGAGTTGTACTTTCCCCTGCCAGCAATTGCTATAACCTGCATTTCATCCTGAAAAGGCACGCAGAGCCAGGCCCTTATTTTCAGTAGATCTGTGGGGGGTTTAAGGTAAATCATTACTGCTTATTAGTTATACTTTTTTTTTTTTTTTTACCGTTCAAATGCTTGTCTTAGTGTTACATCTTCTTCTGCCCTTTTGCATCTTTTTAACCCACCTGCTTCCATAAGCCTAGACACTGTGTAGGTTGGGGCTTAACCATGAGACAGATGCATTAAAGCATTTAGGTGCTAATAGGGTGTCTGTAAAAGCCCCGAATTAGGAACCAAGACATGTATAACGCATGAGCTGAGTCAGTCACCCCAAAATAATGATCCCAAAACCACATGGGCACAGCAGGAAACCTTCTACTGCTATGCGGTGGGAAAAAAGAGTGTCTCAAAGTTTTTCTTTGAATGTAGCTGGCTACCTGCAGCATCCAGCCATGCAGATGCAACTCTCAGGAAGCAGGGATAGCATCCTTTGCTGCTAGATGGGGCCCTCTACTTCTTAAAGGAATGGAATTTGACCCACTTTTTTCTGTCATGCAGCATTCCCAGAAGAAGGGGAGACGTTGATGCCCATATCTAACACAATAGTCCATTGGCAGCCAGAGCTTGCACCCAAGATGCAGTGGCACTTTCAGCTTCTATCACACTCTGATGAGATTAAAAACCACACTGCACACACATCCAAAAAGTACCCAAATTACCAGGATGCAGACCATTTTAGGAGAAACTGGAGGGCAGATTTGCCTACTGCTCTTGAAGTTGGATGTACAAACAGGACCCTTACTTTTTAGCTCACTCTTCATTCCTTGGAGAAAAGAGAAATTAGATTCTGTCTCCTGTTCCCTGTGTTCCCTATCCAGTGATTATTTTTGGTTTTGATTACAAACTTTTCAGCGTAAAATATAGACACAGTCTTTGAATAAGGATGCTAAGGCGTAGTACTTTAGTATGTATTTTCTGAAACCTTAAATGAACAAGTATAAAGCTGCATCAAGCTGGATGCTTATGGGCATGTGCCAGGATGGGGTTTACCCTATCTAGCCTTAGTTTTCTAAGCACCTGTGCTCAGGCGGTCGTGTACATCACTCCTATCATGAGCGGTGAGAGATTAACACTTCCAAAGGGAGATTCATTCCCTCTGTCATGGACACCACAAGTGAGATTGAGTGACATATCCTTCGAAGGAGCTTCTCTGCCTCTGGAAGAGACTGACCATAAAGGGAACCTACAGTGACTGCCTTAGGCTGGAACCATAAGTTTTTAGATAACTGAAATCAGCTGAGTGAATCTCACCTTGCAACTAAATTCAAACTGGAACGTAGCTATTGAGTTTTAGTGGCTGGGGCTGTAACACACAGTGTGTGACCTGAGCCCCTCAGTTTTACTTTTGTTGTGATTAGAGTTGAATTTGTCCTTAGCTCTTGTTCTAGTAGCATCTGGAGCCCTGGTCCACAAGTTTCTTTTCACAACTGCAACGTAGGTAATAAATAGCAATGATAATACATCCTCACAGCCTGGATCCACACTGCAGGGCTTGTAACATAACTTCTTGCATATTGCCCTGAATTTTACAAAGATTGCTGGTTTATAGCCCATTATTTGTGCACACCTGTCCTGCAAACACCTGAGTACAGGGAAAGTCAGTGTAACAGTTATTTTCCTTATTTTACTTCTACATCAGAAATATCTGTCCTCATATAATTATTCTAGTGGGAAATCTAAAATTAACTTAAATTGAGGATATTGACACTGCAGTCTTTGAGGATGACAAGGAGCATAAAACAATAGTCATTTAACAGCACTACTTCAATCTAAGAAGTGATATGAAGATGCTGAGACTACGGGTGCATACAACTACAGAACAATCTCAAAAATATATGTACACCCTAAAGACTGAAATAATTCCCAAAAGCCAATAAAAATTAGCCCCTTCATCAAACAGTGGCAATCAGAAGGTGTTTGTCTAGTTAGTAAGTTTTTTGACTGACTGTTTTTTCTCCATATTTCTCTGAAAAGTTCCTAGCTCACTATCAGAATTCCATGAGCAGATTTTTTAATTATACTATTAATTAAGCTTTTGTTTTATAAATTAATTATCTCACTGTCTTGTGGAGGGTGGTCTAAATGTGCCTACATTGTGTAGTGAGAGACACGAAATTTGTGTTCTGTTTAAAAATGTTTACTTTTTTATTTTTAAGTGATTCAGGCATTGTGACAACAATGCAAGCTAGAAAAATCCATGATATCAACTGATGCAGTTCCCCTCCAGCATAAGTACCTCTATACCTGCAGAAGCTCAGTTGCTTTTTCTCCTTCAGCTGAATGGGGTACATCTTCATAAAGTACATCAGGAACTTAAGAATTTCTACCAGTTTCAAAAAAAATACTTATGCTCATATGATTCATTCTTGATGGAATTATCATTCACTTGGACTGAGTGATAAAAAGAAAGCAGGAATGAAAACAGGTTTTCACTATAATTTTGCGTTTAGAAAGAATAAACGAGAAGTTCAGAGACCAGTTACTAGGACTGAGAGGACTGAAAATTTGATGGACATTATGCAAAGAAGTTCAGAAGTCCCAAAGTTATCTGGAATTGGCATCCCAAACAGAGAAAAAATGTTAAACTTGAACCCTAAGAATGTGAGGAATAGATAGACAATGTATAAGTGATGCAAAAAAAAAAAATTCATGAGCCAATAAACAATATTTCTTTGACTTCAGAAAGGGTTGGGATAAAGTAAGACATGTCAAGGCTTTGGAATTAGTCCTTTTAAGTTAAACAGGAATTTTTTTTTAAAAGTGAGGTTTGATCAAGATTTCAGATTATCTATGTATAACTCCACAATCAAAAGACCTCCTAAACATGTCTACCGCAATGCTAGTAGTGGGGCAGAATCTTATAGGAAGAGAGATCTTACAAGGCATAACTGATAGGAACAGAGATTTAGAAAATGATATTATTTCATCCAGTCTGGGAGTAGAACTTGGTGTTTAAATATGCTCCAATTAAGAGGAGCAGATAATCTCCAACCCAAAATACTGAGACACCCAACAGAGGAAATCACACGTTGGTTTAAAATCTTTGTTATTCAAATCTGTCAAATTGGTCCTGATACTACTGTAACAGTATCAGAAGAGTAGGAAAAGTAGTAGCTATATTTAGGAAAAAGAAGAGAAGTAGTTTCAGGGCAACTACAGGCCCAGGTGTCTTCAAAAAGTTTTCACATTAGATTTAGAACAAAACTTAAATGAGAGAATAAATACAGATAAATGGAAAACGGCATAAAAATGCCAGACTCACCTGATAATATCTGTCTTTGATAAGATTACTATATTTCCCTTGTCTAAAAATCAGTTAGCTAATCTATCTGGACTTCATTAAAGCATTTGTTGTGCAGCCACATGGGAAATTTATTAATTAAACTGGAGAAGAGGGAGATGAGTACAAGAGTTGGGCGGTGGGAGAGGGGCTCGGTGCCAAGCGGGGCCCCACAAGCTGGGCTGCACGGAGCTGGCAGACATCGCCAGGGAATTGGAAAGGACCGGTTGTGTAATCAGACTTACTCAGTCATGTTATTACAGACCAAGGCACAAGAAGTCAAAGTTAAATTAAATCCGTGGCAGATAGGAAGTTGGGAGACATCACCAACACAGAGGAGGATTGAAAGAAATGGGTGGCCTGGAGGATCAGAATAATAGATAAGGGATGAAATTCAAAATTATAAAGTGCCAGGTTATACATTTAGGGACTAGAAAGAGTTTCTGCCACAAAATGAGGGCTCAGAAATTGGAAGAAACAGGTGAACAAGAAAAATCTGAGTTTGTTTTTGGCAGAAAACATTTCCAAGCCACCAGTGTTAGATGGCCGTGACAAAAAGGCAGAGTTCTGCAGTAATATGTCGGAGAAGGTATTCCCAGTAATGACAGATTTCCAAGAAATATTCGTGTTGCGTCACCAGGCACTAGTAAGAACTTCTCTGGAACATTTGTATACGATGTTCAAGAAAGATTAATTCAAACTGGAACAGGTGCAGAAGAGGACTAAAAGAAGACTGGCAGGATGAAAAATCTATATTAACCATCGAGACAAATTGAGCATTTCTATTTTCAGCCTAGCAAAATAAAGTCTGAGAGGAGAAATAAATGCCCTCTATTAATATAGCAAGGGGTAAATACTGAGAAAGCAGAGAAGATATTAAGCAGCAAGACTCTGTTAATGTATTAATAGAAAGAGTTCACAAAAACATTTGTTGTGGAAACTTAAAAGAAGATCTGTAAGCATTAGAAAAGTATATCCTGCAATTTTTCATTGCAAGTACCAGGCTCAAGAAACTGAGAAGGTCTTGGTATGGAAACATGAATATATTTTTGTGAACGGGATTATGCAACACATTTCCCAAGGGATAAGACTTCCATCGCCCTATAGTCCCAGTCCAGCCCTATTTCAAATGCTCCTTTGCAGCTATATGCCCTGAGAGTTATGTTTTCAGGAGGGCACATTTCACTGTGGAATAGCAGGTGCCTTGGTCTGGTCTGAAAGAGGTTTGGGACTATAGCCAGGAGCTACTAATCTCTTCATAATGGGTGAGGTTGTTATAGCTTGTCGTAGTTTTAACTCACACACCAATATTTGGCAGAAGTTGTGTCTGTATGTTTGTATAACCCGCAGCACTGTTCACTTTGTTTTGTGTTATATCCACTTATGCTAGATGTTAATACCTAAATCACAAGATATTTATTATACAGAATGTGGGAAAAGGCTAAAATTGTTGGAGTACAGAGTACGGAAAGATGAAAATGTACCTGTAAAACTCTTGAAATTAATGCAACCTGAACAATTTTATACTATCTCATATTTAAAAGAAAATGTGGGAATATATTATTTAGTCTGAAATTTAAAGAGGTATGGGAATGTTAAAGTATTTAAAGTACATATTTCTCAAATATTTAGTAAAAACATGTAAGAGGGAAAAAAGTTTTCACTACAGTTTTATTTAAAAATCCAGATAGTCTTAGGCTCTCACAGAATCTTTCATGCTTCTGGTTTTTACTTCAAGGTGGATTCAAAATCAAAACAAACCTCTTCTACCCTGAAGTTGAGGTGGAACTAAAATGTCCTCATGAAAGGAGCTGGCAAGCTTGAAGTTACTAAGCAAATAGTAATTCTATTTTAAGTTCAGGTCAGATTTCTAAACCTAAGAGGAGCCAAATACAGCAGCAACCTTCAATACAACTAGTGCTTTTGGATCTAGTGCCAAAAATAGCCAGCCTTGCTGAAGAATGATGCCACTGGGATGTAAACAACATACAAGATCCTTCAAAAGAAGTAGTTAAATGTGTCAGCTATGTTTTACTGAGAAGCAGAAGAGCAAAAATTAAATTAGTACAGGTAAGTGCCCAGGTTTGAGATGTCACTGGAGCCAAACAGGCATCCTGCACAGAATTGTAACCCCACGGAGCTGGGGAGAGGAGGGGCACGTGGGGAGGGAAGGGCTGGCAGTTTGGTTTGGTTATTTTTGTATCATTAGCAGCAGATGTCATGTCAAAAGGAAGCAGAGAAGGAAATAGCTACATTTATTTAAGAAAACCCAAGCAATAACAAAAATTATTTAAAAATTTTGCGTGCACATTGGAAGCAGAAAGTCTGTAAAACATTTGGAGGAGCTGGGTTAAAAGAACCTTGATGAGAAACTCAATAAGGGATTTTCTACGTGTAATTCTGAACTTCAGTAGTATTGTATGCAATGTCATTGAAAACCCACGAACATACAACAAAAATACATTTCTAAGGAAGAAGGAATTTTGGAAAGCAGTAGGAAAGACTGTATATGTATAAAGTTCTAAACAGAGCTTTAAAGTTCTATTAAATTGTTTGTAAGACACAGCAGAGTAAGAATTCAACACATTTTTTTTACTAACATAACCCTCCCTGAACAGTTGGCTTACTGGAAAATTACATTTAAAATATTGCTCTATTTATACTGGTCTTAAAATACCAGTGGGACAAGGGAGAAAACATCAGCAAAACCAATTCATGGAGAGAAGAAAATGTAAGAAGGGAAAAAAAGCTGGTAGTATTAAAAAAAGTTAAAAACATAAGCTTGATTCTGGTCTCGTTATCATGGTGAGACTACCACTGAAGATACATCCCACCCACCCTCCGGGATCTAGATCCCAATCGCATCCTGGCCTCTCTGTCTTTGTATAACAACTCACGAAAGGGGTTCGGGAGCCGTCAAGGATCCCAGTGTGTGGATCTCCAAAGTGCAGACTTTGACTTCTCTTGCAATGGGGTCTCCGTAGTTAATTCTATTCTATCTCCCTCACTGAGTATATGTACTAAATATTTAACGAGTACAGATAAACTCATTCCTTGCCTCCATAAGGCTCAGTCCAAAACTGACTATAGGGACAAGCCTCCTACTGATTTACATTGATGACCATGTTATCAACTGTTGAAGTTTGAAGTTATAGTCTTATAATACAACCACTCCACAATTTCTTATCACACATGGTTCCAGCACCCTATAAATATTAGTCTCAAGCCCTGGTGCTGCCAGAGAATTCACAGCCTAGGTCAAGTAGGGGAGGTACAACCTTGGCTTGAAGCCACCTTTGTGCTTCCTGGGGCTTCGCCTCACTGTGCCTCAGCACAAGCCAGGGTCTGTAAGGTGGCATGGAGATGACAAGGAGGCTGAGGATTACCTGCCTGTGCACCAGCATAAGAGGGCATATACTTTATTTCTCCTCTGAAGAATTTCTAACGTGGGAGACTGTGCCTGCTGGAGGTGTGTCAAACAGCCTCCTCACCAAGTAATGCTTGACCTCTTATTTCTGGGTGCTTGGAAATTGAGAGGCTACAAAATGTCTGCAGCAGAGACACATGCGGTGGGACATCTTTATGTGCAACCACCTACGTGTTGTGGAGAGAAGCCATTAAGTAAGCGCTCAGCTTCCCAGGAGCAGACGGGCACCATGCGTAGAGGCTCCAGGGCCCAGCCGTGCCTGACAGCCAGGCTGGTGGGCAGCAGGATCCGGCCTCGTCCAGAGGTCTACCTGCAAGTTGTACCTACCCAGGCTTCGAGCTCCCTGCAGCTGAGGAGGAGAAAGAGCCTTGATAAAGCTAACGAGTGAAAACATTTTTATTGCATGAATTGGTGCTTATTTCTGATTTGTTTACCTGCACATTTTGTCTAAACGAAGGCAGAATATTATTTTTATGAACGGTATGCTCTCATTTGGAATTGACGCTAATGAATGCAAGGCCCTTTCCCCCTCTTGTTTGTACCATCAAATTAATTAGCTCTATTGTGACATCAGTATTTTTCTCAAGTAGTTCAAGGCTTGAGCATTTTCCTTTCTTTTTCTAAAGGGCATCTTCAGTGCCCTTTATCTACCATAAGAATCATGCATCACTTGTATTTTTCACAACTAATGCTGTTTATTATAAAAACTGATTGTGATGTGAAGATTGTTATACTGTGTGGCAAATTGCCCAAACAATTACTGTAAATGCATGAGCCATAAACTGTACTGCCAAGGACACTGGTAGGTTAGCTCCTATAAAAGAAACAATTAGAGTCTGAGGTGAAAATAATAGAGATGAGATGACAGTTATTGAAAAGGCAGAACATCCAGTTTAATGTTGTAAATATAGGTTTGTGGATTACACTGATGGTTTTAAAGTGTTCATGGCTTATTGAATGGAATAGAATATTACATACTTTAGAATGGGGCCATAATTATTATTCCTTTTTAATTGTGATGTCTGATGCATTTGTGAGCAGTTGTTGAGAACATCCTCACATTATACTGACTCTAGTTCTAAATTATCATCCTGCTCCAAGGGTTTTTTTTTTTTTATTATTTTACTTTTTTAGCATTTTGTTGTTCAGGGTCTGTTCTGAACAAAGTATTTTCTCTTGAGGAACTTAGAATGCTTAGAGGGTTACAGCAATAATTATTTCAGTTTCAGCCTACACACTTCACTGCTTTAAATCATCATTAGAAGTTTCATCCCTCAGCAACTCCTGCTGAGACAGTCTTAAACTCCTAGAAACCATTAGATAAGAATAGCTTATCTTTATAACAATTTGTATATAAAGGTATTGATAAGAATTTGCTAGAAATTAAGGGAATAAATTTTTTTCTTAGGAATCATCTAAATACAGAATAAGGTTTTTTATGATTGCCAAAGAATTTCAATCATTCAAACCAGATTTGCAGCATATGAAGATTAGGGTGCATAAAAAAAGATGTGCACCCTACAAGAAGACGTGTTGCGATAGACTATGGTAGATATGAAGAAAATACAAGAAAAGTGACATTACTGCATGAGAAAATTAAACGGTTGTCTGCTCTTTTAAGGTAGAACATAGGGATAAAAACCAATGAAATAACATTCAAATATTAGACCCCAGGGAGAGCACCAAACAACTGGACACAGAATTGTGACTGGCCAAGAAGGCAGAGGTGCTGGGCACGTAAAATCAGAGCTGGAGAGAGTCTGCCCAGGGTTTGGAGGAGAGGGCAAAGAGAGCAGCAGATCAAAGACGGCAACCAGCAAAAGGCATTCGGTGTCAGCACTGCAGCATGTGTGAGCTCTGAAGTACCAAATCCATTAGTAGGGGGGGAAAAAAAGCAGTAAAGTGGCTCTGAAAGAAAGTTGCAGGGAAACTAAGTACTCAGCTGTACCACCTTTCAGGGAAATGCTCTAAGTCGTTTTCAGGCTTTTACATACTGTTAAGAGAAGCTGATCTTAATGCTAGATAGGGGCATCACAGCTGTGTTGGAAACCGATGGCGCCAGGCTGAAGTTCAGGGAGGTGATGGGAAGCAGAGCTCGGGAGGTGGCTGGGCTGTGGGCCTGGGCAGCTGGCTGTGTCCTCAGGCTGAAATTACTGTCTCCTATGAGAACTTGAGGTAGAGTCCTGGGAACTAGACCTTAGGTACAGCAGAAACCAACAGCTGCACAAATTACAGACAGACCAAGACTGCAAAGAGCGGTGTGAGCGCGGCGTAGAGCATTGCTGTCTGTGCTGACAACAAAGCAGAGGGCGACTGAAGCTCAGTAAGCACCGTTCCTCAGTTCTGGGTTCCTAACGTACACACCTGAATTTCTACTTGCCAGATGGCTTTACCTGAAAATATGGCCAATTCCTGCCTAAGAGCATTTCAGCTTCAAATGATCCGTCCTTGTGGAGATGTCATGTTATGTGTGCCTGAACAATGACGTTGCTCTTACATGTCATGTGTGGCAGTATCATTGCCTTCTGTCTATATGTTTCATTTTTTCAGAAGGTATTTAAAAAATAGAAGCACAACAGAAAAATAATTTAATTTAAACAATGCAGAAAACAATAATTTAAATTACATTGTTAGATTCCAAACTAATTGAGACCACACAGGAAAAGATTCAGAAATTAAAGCAAAAACTGTAAAGAAAATCAACCGCCATAAATGAATAGCTGTGTGAACATTAAGTAGAAATTACTGAATAATATTTTAAAATATTAAGCCATTACAAGTGATCCTATTAGAATGAAGCTGTACGCAAAATCAGAGCCCTTATTACAAATCTAGGCAAGACTGATTTTCTTATACGACCTTCAACTACTAGCGGTGTTAGAGAAGGCTCAATCTAGTTCTTAGTAAATAGGTGTCACCAAACAAACAGAACTGACACTAATTAGCTCCCTTGTTGATAGTCAGGACACAGAGGATAGAGGCAGGGAGACGGAGTGACCCGCTCATCGTTAGAGTGGTAGGTGAGGATATTTGCACGCTGGCATGGCAATGGAGGCTTCCACTGCAGCTACCATTTTGAAACTACGCTGTGAACAGAAGACTGCATTATCAGGAAAGTCAGTTTAGCAACCTTCATAAGCATTTTGCATGAAAATAGAGCCCCAAAGAACCTCTACTTAAATGTTTGAGGAAGAGAATATTAACCTATGGTATTTCCCCACTTCTTTGAGGAAATATCCCTTAGTTTTGGTCATCTCATCTAAGAAAAGGGGCTGACACCAGAAGAGGAGAAAAGGTGGGCCTACAAAAGGACAATAAAGGACTGTCAGTAGCTTCTAAACAAGGAGAAATTGGAAAGGAAGTTTGGAAAGCAAAGTGGAAAAAGATGCTCAGAATAAGCGGTATGTAGTATGATGATTAATAGTATCGAGGGGGACAATTGATCAAGAGAGCAGCTGTAAGGGAATTTGAGTGTTTTTTCTGAAAAGATAATTCCCAGCAGGGTTCAGGCAATGTTTGTAATAAACCTATTTTTATTAAGATTATTGGATTGGTGCTATCCAGGGGATTATATTTTCCAATTACTAATATTTTCATTTTTCAGTCTTAGTTTATGATTGAAGCAGGGACATAGGTGGCACAGAACAAAATGCATTGGCCTGGTTTGGGATGAGAATAATCATAGCCTCAAAGCAAACAGAGTCCCAAGAAATTAGTCTTTATTTTCTAGCTCATTAAAAAAGACCTTGAGTTTTAATGACAAAACATTTGTACAATTTTTAAAAAAAATATAGATGTATACCTGTCCATTTGAAGATTTTAGTGCCATACAGTCTGAACCAGAAACACAACACCAATTTGGTGCCAGGCTCAAACCTTCAGTATAGCCCTGTCTAATCCCCAAATCTCATGACTGTAGGTATGAAGACTGCAGAAAAAAACATGCATAATTCTTCTGGGTTTGGCTGGGATAGAGTTAATTTTCTTCATAGTAGCTAGTGTGGGGCTAGGGTTTGGGTTTGTGCTGAAAACAGTGTTGATAACACAGAGAGGTTTTCATCATTGCTGAGCAGTGCTTACACAGAGCCAAGGCCTTTTCTGCTTCTCACACCACCCCACCAGTGAGGAGGCTGAGGGTGCACAAGAAGTTGGGAGGGGACACAGCCGGGACAGCTGACCCCAACTGACCAAAGGGATATTCCATACCATATGATGTCATGCCTAGCATATAAAGCTGGGGGAAGAAGAGGGAAGGGGGGGATGTTCGGAGTGATGGCATTTGTTTTCCCAAGTAACTTACACATGATGGAGCCCTGCTTTCCTGGAGATGGCTGAACACCTGCCTGCCGATGGGGTGGTGAATGAATTCCTTGTTTTGCTTTGCTTGCATGCGTGACTTTTGCTTTACCTATGAAACTGTCTTTATCTCAACCCACGAGTTTTCTCACTTTTACTCTTCCGATTCTCTCCCCCATCCCTCCGTGGGGGGAGTGAGCGAGCAGCTGTGTGGTGCTTAGTTGCCGGCCAGGGTTAAACCACAGCAATAATAAGTCAGTTATACCTCAAATTAAGTTACAGCAATTATGAACAGGAAGATTGCAACTTTTTTAAGATCCTTTTATAGCTCTGTCATAATTGTTGTACTTTATTACGATAGCCACATAACAATGTTGAAAAGAAACCAGTTCAAAAGTCTTGTTACACAGCTGTTTTATACGCGGATTGGTCAGAAAATTATGTAAGTCCTTCAACAGAATGGGCTAACTACTTCAGAAACAGAGAATTTCTTTAGGAAAGACTTCCCTGAACAGGGTTAGAAGATCTATTGACAGCTCCATTGTGAATTAGCAATGCAGGACCTTACTATTGGGGTGCCAGTCTCCAGGGCCAAGCTGTTGAAAAAGAGGAAAAGGTGAGTGAGGAGTCAAGTTTCCTGAGAGCTAGGCTTGGCCTAAGGTCAGAGGATATGCTTCTTAGGTCGCTATTTGGTCTGGAAGAGGCATGATCAGGTATCAAAATGGTGTTGTAGAAAGGAGTTGTGGGTAAAGCCCCTCTGTTCTTCTCTTGCTTCTCTCTCCCACTGTTTTAAAAGATGGAAGGAGAGAAAAGCAACTACCATCAACAGGTCTTGCACTTCTCTCAAGTTGTGTCTATTTTGGATACATCAGAGAGGAAAAAGACCTTAGCCTATATGTGGCACCTGGTCTTTCCCTGGATCTCACGTAGAAAAAATAGAGAAGGAGCCGTCCCCTACTGGAATGTCAGAAGAGAGTCGTTTCCTAGAGGCTGACTGCAGTATGCTGAGGCACGTATGCAAGAAGGTGACAGATGCCTTAGAGAGACTGTATATAGATAGATGGCAGTCAGGTGAGACTAAGACACAGATACCACCCCTGGGGAGGAGAACAGAATGGGTGACCACAAAAAGCCTTAGCCAGTCGTTCTTGAGAGAGGACAACTATGATCTAAATCTTGGAAAGCAATTGTAAATTCAGTAAGTATCTCAAGAGGATAAAATTCCCAGGTGTTATCATGACAAGAAGAGACTTTTATAACCTTTTTTTTTCACAGCTGTCTTACTACCACACAACAAGAAGGCAGCTGTGTGACAGGTATCAATATTTCTATCAAGAAGACCTGGAATATAACCTAAGAGACACTGGTGCAGATTTACTAGGGTAGCTGGCGAGAGAGAAAGACTGACAAACTCCCCAACCCTCTACCACAACATGAAGTGACCCAGGCTTGAACATCTTATGCTTATTGTCCAGCAGCCATAAACATTATTGCAGGGACAATAATTATGCATCAAAGCAAAATGTAAATGCAAATCCTCTTGGTGCACCTAAGTGCAGGGTAAGAAAAACCTGCCAGCTTTACCTAGTTCACATTCAGTTGTGTAGCTCAGTGCTCTTCAGTGCTCTTTAGGACTGCTATTAGCAACCAGCAGTAATAAATCTTTGGGCTTAGTGTCAAAGTATCAGCTGGTTCCATAGATCAGGAGGAGAGTGGAGAGACAGTCAGAAAACCAAGCCCCCCATTATGCTTTGGCATATCAACTAATATTTTCTTGTGTGTCACTGAAGGCCTAGGGATCAAATAGCCACTTCTAAAATGCTCCCATGGTGTTTAAAAGGTCTTATCTCTTCCTTTGCCCTAAGGCAGGGACTTCATTTAACTTGCAAAGTATTTGTTTGGACCATTTTTCCTATCTTTCATAACTGAGAAGATAATCCACTTTTTATCTTTAAAATATGATGGGCGATTGGTTCTCTGGACTTACACTCTAGCTGAATCAATTGCTTCAATTTCAGAGCTGCAGTGCTGTGGCTGGATCATGGCTTAAAGTTCATAATCAGAATAAACAGCTCAGATGACACCGGTAGTGAATGCATTGATTAAATATGACGCCAGTGCTCTCAGTTAATGTTTCACTGACTTTAAACATCTTTTCAAGACTAACATTTAGCCAAGTCAAGGTGAATGTAATGGAACAATTTTTTTCCAACTGAACATTTATGAACTGCAATACCTGAACAGTGGACAGGAGACAGAGTATTGAAATGGTCATTACCAGCCTGGTTCAATTTGCAAAACAGATATCTCCCTAAACAAAAGAGTCACTGAACAATGGAATACAGGAGTTCATTTAGCAATATATTTCTATTTGTCCGAAGGCCCTTAATCAGTGATCTGAAAGAGCGTAGAAATAAGCTCCGGTCCTATAAATATTAACATTCAAGGATAGTTTTACCCATGCAGAGTTCTACAAAGTTCAGTGAGACTCCTGATGTTCATTAAATTATTTATTGTGCCTATTGCAGGATCAAGCCAGTTGCTGCATTGAAGAGCTCTAAGAGTCAGTTGTAATACTGTTACAGTATTGGCATATTTAAATAAGCTGATGGAATTGTAGCAACTGCAAAAAAAAATCTTACAAGTGTAAAGCCAAGCAATGCATGTATAATTACAAGTACTTCCGTATCATATGTTTGAGAAATGATACTCAGATTTCAAAGCATCAGTTTTATATGGTTTTATGCAAACAAGTGAAAAAGCTTTATAGCAACCACTATTTCCCATACATTAGAGCACAAATTTCTGTTCTATAAGTTGGTGAGAGCAGTTTCTAAGGTGACATTCATCGAAATGAACGAGAAACCACTGACACTAATAAGATCCAGAGTAAATACTACACTAAGATTGCCTATAAAGCAACGTGCTATTTTCATATGTTGTTACTTAAAAGTTTAGAAGCTTCTTTTAATATTTCCAGTGCAATAAATGGATGGCACATGGGCAGCACAGTTCACAATCACCAAAAGCAAAAATGAGACAGTTTTTCAGTCTTCAGGTACTCTCCAATTAGGAGACCACCAGTATGGTTAGCAGGTGTCTATTTGCTCTGTGCATGCCATTCTCATCCATAACTTCCACCTGTTTCTTCGGCATTTCTGTGATAGCATTCAAAGCCTTATGCCATTAGCTTAGATATCTATCTTTAGGGTCTTTAATATATTTCATAGTTCAAATAGTAAGTATGCCCTATATTGTGATTAGACAGATAGAAAAAAGACCATTGCGCATAGTTCCTGGCCAAGTAGTCTTGTTCCCTGTAGAACATTTTTCAAGTGGTTTATCTTAGCTTCTTTTAAATGATTTTGGAGAGGAAGGCTGCAGGAATCTTCTTAAAAGATAACTCTAGAGTCACTATTAAGAAGCATTCCTAATACTCAGCCTCAGTTCCACAGCTTGCTTTTACCCCACTTGTCTGAATAATATATTTTAGATGACCTTAAATAATTATCCTGTGTCCCCGATAATCATGGTCTTCAAGCACCCGGAGAAGTTTTATTTTGGTAGGTGTCAGTGTTACCCGCTTCTACAACTGGCAAAGACTGGCAATGACCAGGAGGCAAGAGAAGGGCTGGGAATACTAGGTCAGACTGAACAGCAGAGGAGTGGTGCTTTTAGCTGGCTCCCTGTGAATGGATAGTTTCTCTATCAGCTGCTCTCCTGGTAAAAACAGTGACTGCAGTCACTTCCTAATAATAGTAATAAACTTTAGTCAAATCCCATATCTGTATGCTGATTAAGGTGTAACCTGTGACTTGAGATGCCAGAAACAACCTTGAGATTGCATAGCAGTACACAAAGAAGATGTGTGTTTTAACACCTTTTCTGCTCTCCTTTTCCCTTTCTGATTATGATGTACAATAATCAAAAGAACAAGGATTAAAAGGGAACATAATTTAAATGCCGTATTTTAAATGGACCAGCTGGGAATAATACAGTTGTTCCTCATAGCAAAGTACATGCGAATCTGTTTCCAAACATCTTCCTCAGAAGTCTTTGATTTTTTTTAATCACATCGTGGGTTTGTGGGAAAGGCCGAGAGGAGCTGATGCAGAACTGCATTTCTCGGGGCAACCTAGGCACTGGTCTGCCATCTGCCTGGGGAAGACTGACTGAGCACAGTGCAGTCCTGCCAGGCTGGATCTCAGCAACTTACTTCCTTTGCCTTCCATCAGAAAGGGGATGAGACAGCAGCTGAAGACAGGAGAGTACTCATGCACAGAAGAAATTTTCTCACTGGCAATTGCTTTAAGACCATTCAGTATTTATGCTGCTGAAGTTGGCATTGGCGGCCCACAGACCCAGGGTTTTTAATCTCTTCCTTCTCATCACGCATTGTACATAGAGCAGCTCTTGTATGAGACATTGCCCTATTTTGTGTTCTGTTTTAAAGTGGCATCACGGAGTGAAGTGAATTGATGTACTACCATTCAAAGAAAGGTACAGTCTGGCAATTATGAAAAAAAAGCACAGGACCAACATCAGTTTAGAGTGATACACTTGTGGGCTCAGAGAGCTGAGAGGGGGATAACTCTAACAGTTACGATAAAAATACTAGCCTCCCCCTTCCTTGTCAGAGGATGGGAGTCCAAATACACATTTTATCCTTTTGTAAAACAATTCTCATGCTTATCAGCCATTTTCCTTGTGCTCTTGCTCCCGCTGCTCTCTTGACAGATGGCAAACCAGGACCAAGCACAGAAATGGTGTGCAGCCTCACCAGTGATGGGGGAAATGGTTTGCAGGTCGTTATCACTGCGCCATGCAGCATGTTCTACGGGAGTTTGCCTCATGCAACACACAACCAGTCCCTGTCTGATCAGACCGATGCAGGAGCCTGGGGTCCACAACAAAATCATGTGGTCCAAACCTGAGGACCAGGAGAAATTTGTGTTCAGAATCATTATCCATGTCCCGAAAGCACGAGAGTCAAACAAAAAAAGAGTGGAGCTGATAAAATTCATTTACATTTTTCTGACTGTTTAGATATATGTATATATATATGATAGAAATCAGGGCTGTTTACTGACAGAAGCTCTCTCTTTTCCAGTGACAGCCTTAAAATTTTAGGAGTTAATTTTTTTCCCCAAAGTATATTTATGAGTATGTATAAGTTAAATGCACACTTTCAGATAGACTAAATCATAAATTAATTAATTCAAATGTTATTTTTTCAAACTATATTTTGTGCCTATGAATCCTTTCAAGATTTTTGAAAAACACAAAAATTGTTAAAATTTATGTTGGAAAGATTTTTACCTTGGAAAATACAGTTAGAAGCAAATACTTTATGAAACTTTACGAGAAGACTGTTCATGCCTAGACGTAGAAGCAAAAGCAAATGAAACGTGGAATGAATAGGCAGGATTTTAAGTCATGTGGTTCTGAATATCCAAATCTAGACAGCTTTCAGCATTAATTATTCCATGTAGTTTTGTTTTTCACTATCATTTTTTTCAGGTGCAACTTTTGAGGGTTAAGTCCATTTTTATTTTATTTCTTAATAATGGTGTCAGAAGCCACCCCATTGCCCTCATTCACACAACTTTGTCCTGGCTCATATTCTTAAGGGTAACATGATACAGTTATACTGTGTTTCCCCAGTAACTTCCTCTGAAAGTGCATATTATTCCTTTCACTTAACTAACACAACTAATCCTCACTAATGATATTTAATGAGCCACACAAGTATGCCCTAGAGTGGATCAGACTCTCTGCTTAAAAAACATAATTCTTTAACAGTCCTTTTTTTTAACTGAAGAGGTAAGTTGCACATTTTAAGAGAAAGTATAAATATCTCAGAGCCAAGATTTAAAAAAAAAAAGTTATAACAGGTTTCTAAATTTGAAATGGGGGCCTAAATAAGTGTCCTGTTAAGATATCCTTCTATTCAGATTGCTATAAAGAAATCTTTAAGACGTCCAGCTTATGGTCATGGATAGCAATATTCCTTACCTGCATATTTATTGTGTGAACCAATAGGTAAAATTGTTATTACTTCTGTGTATATCTGTTTGCATTGCTGCAGCTCCGAAGACAAGCTAGTTATGGTCCAGGACCCCCACTTTGCTAAACGTTCTATAAACATCCAGCACAGCATATACAAATGCTGCAGAGTTTATCATCTGAACATAAAACAAGAGGTGAGAGAGAGACGGGTTGGTGGAGGAGAGCTGGGAAACAGGCAGCACTGTTCAACGTGATATGAAGGAGTCATAGCACATCAGCAGCCTCACTTTCCCAATTTTGGGGGGTTTGTTTTTCTTGTGCTTTTTTCTAGACATCAAAGCAAAGGAGTTTTAATGAGGGTCTGAAGGAGAATAATGAGGTACTTTTGCAGATGTCTGCAGGGTGTTCCTCCTCACTCAAAGGGGCAACATGTACAAAGACACTTTGAAAAACAAGTGAGCAATGGCGGTTGGCATCTTAGTTCTTTTGAAACGAAAGGCCCTGATGCTGACCTCATTTACACTGGTGAAAGCTGTAACTCCTGTGAAGTCAATGAAGTCCCTGTAGCATAAAATTGGTCTTGGATTACAATCTGCCAGAACTGTCTTTCAGAAGCCTTGGCGACCACTGAAACCGTATTCCAAAAATACTTTCAGCTCATTTTTGCATTTACTGTAAGGTCTCTTTATGTCCTTCTGCCACTAAAGAGGGTCTTGAAAGTGCACGTTAGTTAACTGTTTGCCAAAAATGTGTAACAGATCTTAATGTAAACAAGAAACTGACCACTTTAGTTTTAATATCACAAACATACATGTATGTGTATATATGAACAAATATGCACATATATGTATATATACATATATATACGTATACCCACAGACACACCCATATATACATATATACAATCCTCTGCAGCCTGATATGGTGGGAGACAACTTTACACTCTGATTAGAGACAAGATAATTTTATGTTAAATAGTAGACATGTTATCTCCTTTCCCATTTTTTAAAATACCTCTCTGTCTGACTTACATATAATACATTTAGCATATACATGTAAAAGAGGGTCCCCCAGAAGAAACATTTCTACAATTTATGCTAGCACTAAGCATGTCACAGGAGACTTCAGGGAATTAAACTCTTAGGAGTCATTCAACCTCAGCTGCCCAATTGTATCTAAATTTGCAGGTCAGTCCTGAAAGCATCTGGAAGCCTAGGGCTCACTAAATTAAGACTCAGCTCTCCGTGTCCATCATCTGCTCCATGTGGGCTACCTGGACTCAGGCTGAAGTCACACTGCCTGCATATGCCTGTGGTATTTGATAGCACGGCTCTTCGGCAGGGGACCTCAGGCTATCTTATTTACCCAGAATGGGTCGTGTGACACTTCTTGAAGGACAGAAACGACATACAGAACCAGGCACAAATGTCAGGATGTGACCACACGGCAGGTAAAGGCATCGTTCCCTCTGCTCTGACATACTGGGATGTTCCCCCATGGAAGCATCATCATGGTGGCCCCAGAGCTGGCCCAAGGGACACCTATCAGTGGACTGTTGTGGACTGGCTATGAATCGGGCCTCCGGTTAGCCCCAGAGCTGCTCCTACACCATGGTGTTGATGCAGGCACTAAGCCGTATTGTGCACCTCTCCTCACAGGGCTGACGTGCAATGAGGGCTGGCAGAGGTTCTCAGCGCAGCAAGTCTGGGTTTTGGGAAGGGAGATTCTGCACAGGGGAAGCCCTGGCTGTCTCCCTTCTCCTTAAGCTCCCACCACTGCTGCCGTTTTGTTTCCCCTTCCCCACCAGTTCAGCCCAGCGGAAGAGCACCAGGGAAATCAAACAGCACTGCCTTATTTGGAAAGAGTATAGGAACTAAAAACTCAACATTAATTCGGTTCTGGGATCTAAGTATTGCAAAGGACACTGCAGGTAAAATATAGATTCGGTTCTGCAGAACTCCAACTGATTTATAGCAAATTTGGTGAACAAAAAATTGAGAATTAGATTTTCATGGGCAACATTGTTTTGCTTACAGAAAGGAGTTAAAAACAGAGTAGGAAGCCAAAAGTTACTATTCCTGAGTGTCTCTCTTTATGTGGGGTTAAGTTATAAGTTAACCACTGGCACTTTATAATTAACATAGTACTTGCCTACATTTAATTAGAATAATATATGTGAGATAAATTCTATATATCTTTTTTCTTTAATATATTACCAATTCTGCCTTATAAATCATTATTCATTTCACCATTTATGAAACAGAAACATCAACCAGTGGCAGGAAAAAGGAATTATTACCCTAATATACAACTTGCAGAATAGCCCAACCACTTGCAGAAAAGTTTGTACCAGCTATTCTAATTGCAACAGGATCCTTCCCTGAGTTATCAGCTTCCTGAACCACCAGTGCCATTTCTGTTTTAATAATTGCATGTAGAGAATGAACCATGAAATAAATCATGTGAAAACCCAGGATTTGTTTTGCTTTTAAATTTTTGTTGACTTACCAAGGAAGCGGACGTAAAGTGTTTTAACTGTACAGCTACCTCAGTCTGGAGCAAAGCTCTCACTGATATCAGCTCAATTTATATTCTATTGAGATCAAAATCGGTACACAGCCTGTAATTTATAGACCCTCACATTACTTTTCAAATGAGTGGCATGCATGCTATATATTAAACTATTATCCCAACCAATCTGTCTGCAGAAAACTACTGGTTGATATATACAAGAGCTTTACTGAAAGTAAGTCTTGGTCTAATTTATCATTTAAAAAAACAATAGAAGAAAACAGCATGGGCAGTCTTAGCTCCAGCAAGCACACTTAGAAAGTTAGAATTAGCCAGCTATATTGTAAATTACCAAAAGTTAAGGTGTAACCTCACCTGCTTTGTGTCGTCTTTAAGCAGCCTTTAAGATGTCTATCAGTAACCTCTTTGTGTGGCTTATTATCCACCTTGGGCACAGTTTCTTTCTTGTGACAAATCAGTGTGTAATTTTTGTCGTCGTTGTTTGCCCAGAAGGTACCAACCGATGTCTCGTAGCGTATACAGAACTCCACCTTAGCTCCATCTTTCTGGTAAGGAGGCACCAAAGAAATCTTAAAGCAGAACTGATCGGTTTCACTACCACAAGAATTAGGCATGAACTCTGCAAGGATATCGTAATAACTGAGCCAGTTATTCAGTGTCATTCGAACATACACTAGTTTTTCAAAGGATATATTGAGGACTCGTATAATGCCGTTCATACAGGTAATCCCAGGCAGGAACACGACTGACTCCAACAGTACTTTCTGCTCTCGCACTTTTTGCAAAAGTTCTTCTTGCGAAGCAGGTAATGTAAACAGTTGAGAGAAAAAATATTCCTCCTGAGGGAAGACTTCATCTTCTGTGTCATTGTTTTGTCCTGTATTTGGAACTTCCCAGGTATCGAACTCTTTAACAGACACAAGATCAAACCCAAATGCATCAGCAAATGAAACTTTTCTTGCGATGGTGGTGGGGGTATCTGCCTCCTCTTCCTCTGAAGAAGCAGAACTCCGCCTTCGGGGAAGTGGAGAGAAACGATGTCTAATGTCAGGTTTAACATCTTCGTCCTCTGAAGAGAAATCATTTACAGTGGGGACTTCTAATAAGTTAGCCCTGCTAACCCGACTAGGTCCTTCAAAAGACTCCATTGGGCTCTCTGATATAAACTGAAAGAGAACTGTACAACTAGTAGCAGCTGATATTTGAGACACTGTGATTTAAAACAAGGATTAATGTTACAGTTGACATTGCAAAAGGGAGTCAGGCCTATTAATAGATGCTATGGTGTGTGAGCTATGTTGGCCTGTTCTCCATCTGACAATATTAGGTGTTATAATTTCAGCGATACATTTCAAATATTGCATTCCCGGTTTTTATGTGGCTCTATGTGCTAAGAAGAAAAATAGTATTTAAAAACGAACTTCTTTGCATTGTTAAACTGCACAAATGGAGCTATTTTTAGATGATCAACTTATGTCGCACAACAAATTCATCACATTGCACAAATGAGGAGCTATTCATCTCTGATTAGGATGTATACTTCATCAGGTAAATAGTTTCTATATTGTAAACTATTCCTGCATATATTTTCAAGGCCATTTTTTTACAATGTTTTCAGATATAAAAGTGCAATGTCACATTCTGCCCCGGCTTTATACCATGCTAACTCAGTGGGCCAGATCCCAGGACTATACCAGCTTTTTCTAGCTAAGGATTAGCCATCACAACTTAAATGAACCAGGAATGCTATAAAACATTGAAGTGAGTACACTGGAGATGAACTTGTAATGCACCATTGTAAATATGACTGAATTCACCACTAATTAGATTATGAAATCATCTAGTGCTAGACTGCATTTAGCACCATCCAGCCAGACGGAGAGAAAAGTAACTCGTAGAATTAACTTGTGCAGCCAACCCTGAAACACAAACCTTGTGCCACGCAGCTACAAACAGGAGGAAGAAACACAGTGCACTGTTTAAAGGTTTTTCAACCTTTGTGCAGGACATCTTCCCATGATATGAAATGAAACTGTGGCTTCTCAATCAACTTAATCAGTTAGCATTTGGCTTTTACTTTTATGGCATTCCACACATGGAAAGATGCAGTCTTTATGGGACAAAGATCATGAACTCAAAACGTCACCTTTTTCCTTCGTATTATTTAATCTCTCCTATTTCCCCTATGTCTGCCTCAAAGGGTAAGCCTACACTATAATCTAATGGTGCAGTACAAGCTAAGAAATATAACAAGACTTTCTTGGAGTTAGCCACGTCAGAGACTGACAGCATTAGTGGCATCATCACAGATCTCAGCACAGGCTAGAAATCTAATTCTTCATTCATGTTTTCAAATTGCTCATGTCTTGCAGGCCACTTTGAATCCTTCCCCCTGTTGTTACAGTGTCACTGGTAACTTTAAAGCTGACTTGGCTATGTCTATTACCAGACAACAAGATAAACCACATCTTCCTGTGAATCCTCTTTTCTGGTGAGGTATCCTCCCACAGGTCTTACCAATGCTTCGCCATCTTAACCTCTCAATAGTCATCTCACCTGCTATTGTAAAAACATTCCTACTTCCCTAGTACCATCATACTTTGAGACAATGGCATATAAGGAGAGATTTATAAAATAGCTTTCTACCATAAACTACATAACCCCTACCACAGCCCATAAACTTCAGGGATATTATTGATTTTAACCAGTACTGTACAATGCTGTATTTTTCAACAAGCGCCAACAGCAAAAGCATTCAAGATTTCTTGTTTAAAGATAGATGGTAGTGTTATCCAGCCTTGTATTCATGAGTGTCTAAGAAAGGAGTGAGATCTCCAGAGCTCCCCCCCCCCACCCCGAAGAATCCAGAGTTTTTCTCAGTGGGATCCCAGAAGCACCGCTTCTGCCTGCTCCCGCTTACTGCTCTGCGCATAGCTGCAGAGCTGATTTGCCACATGCATGTTTTGGCTTTGTACGGTGTGAATTAGGTACAGTTTGGGAAATGAGCCTTCTTGCTCTAATGGCAACTCAATTTCTTCTGTCAACACAATCTAAGCAAATATTACTGCAGTAATTATGCAAACAAGGAGAACTTATTTATGACACTGTTACCCTAATGGTTACACCTGTTTCTGTGAAAAGCCATTTCCCCTTTTTCATTCTGTATTTTTCTTTACAAAAAGCTGCATAGACAAATGCAAATGGGAAGGTAACTTCCCCGGTGGACACTGGTGGGTCACGGAGGTAAGAGGTGCAGGCAGGAGGAGGGCTGCCCACCGACTGCACTCAGGGGAAGGAAGGGTGTATCTCAGACCAAGGCACGCTTTGAGAATGGGTTCATTTCTAGTTGAAAATGGAAGGAGAAAAGCAGAAAAAGAAAGACCATGGAAACTAGTATTGCTGCTAGACTGTATGAAAATAGTTTAAAGTCTGGTTAAAGAGAGTTTTGATCTGTTGATTTCTTTTTGTTCTAATTTTTGTTTTCTTAATGCTTGCTGAAACCAAACAGCGATTTGTCTTGGCCCAGTCCAGCACTAGCTCAGTCAAGGAGACCCTTTCCATTGGCTTCAGCAGGTATTAGGTTAGGCATTCTGCCCAAGCTATCAAACAAATTCACTACATGCCATGACAAGGGCTGCTTATGAGGGAAGGATGGGCTGCAGGATGTTCTGAAAACAAAGACGTATTCAAAGATATTTTTTGTTTAAATCAATTAATATCAGCGACATTAATTAACTCAGATTATTCTGTGCACCTGTAACTGTCTTGCCATTCATTGAGTTCAAATCCTTTACTTCTGTCCTGGGTATAAAGAAACAGGGGAGCTGGGAATCAAAGGGTTATTTAGCAGTTCAGCCTAAGTGCTACCACTGAGCGACAACGTCTTCAGTCTCGAGCCATTATCTAGTGAGAGAAGCAGCATGTACTTAGTAAGGTCAGTTAAAATAGGAAACAGAAAAATGTTGTATAAGAAATAAACAATACAAAAGAGGGAAAAGATTCTGCCTTTGTACAAGAAAGAAATACCAGTGGTTATTAGGGTGGAGACCAAGAAGCATAGCTAAGAACAGAGGAAGGCCACGCTCCTGTGGAAAGCAATTTTCTAGCCACAAGCTTCATCTTCTTCAGTGCAGAGGGGTAGAGGTTTATGTCTGTTCTCCACCTGATTTAGGTCTTGCCTGGACAGTTTGTACTGGTTTAAACTTTTCATGATAGTGCAAATATTTTATCAAAATTGTATGTAGAGTTACAACAAAGCAAGCATAGTTATACATATAAGAATTGCATTAACATTGTGAAAATATTGTAATGAAAAATAATATCGTTTGTTCTCTGCATCTTGCAAAACGGTGCCCAAAAATACCTAAATCAGACAACAGAGTGACTATTTCCTTTCAGACTGTAACAGCAACAAGTAATTTTAGAACATTTTAATGGGACAACTTCTCTAGTCACTTCTTTTCTAAAGACTCATCTTCCTTACTTTTTTTGAACACATCAAATTCAAATGTTGAATCAAGACAAATGCTTTCCAGGTGTTCTTAAACACTGTTTAAGTAACAGTGGAAACAACAGGTAGAATTGAGGAAGAATGTGTAGAAAATAAGAGCTCTATATGGGGTAGCTTCGCTATTGAACAGCATAGTAAACTTTACAGGGAAGAACGTCACAGAGTTAGCAGGCTTGGGACTTAATTAAACACACAGCAGAGCAACAAAAGCAATAGCCAAATAGACCTTTAATTAAAAAATACTTGCACCTGCCTATGTTTTTGGCATATCTATTATTAGCACTGGCCAGCTGATCTTTCTTGGTCTTAACTGGAAAGAGAGAGAATACACCTTTCTGTGTCATCTGAAAAACAATTATGTCTTAAGCATGGACTAAAGATGAGCAGTATAAAATCTGGTTCCACTTGGCTTCCTAACAGTGTATTCCCTAGTGCCCTAGAAAACTGCACTTCTTGAGCTCAGAGTATGAGATGTATTACTTACTTCACTGCTATTAAATAAATCTATTAGGATAAGGCATAAAAACATTTTCTCCTTGCAGAGAACACTATTCTAGCTGACTGTTGAACGGTCAATGGTCTCCACAAGAGGTAGAAGAAAGATTTTAAAGGTTATATCCTTTAGAAAAAAACATTGCTGGCATATTGCGAGAGGTATTTTGAAACAGCAATTCATTCTTAAAGTATGTAGAGCTAAGGAAGAAAGCACAGCATTTCACTTAAGCAAGATTTTCTCTCTAAATTCCACATGACTGAAGTTAAATATCAGTAATAAAGGCTGAGTGAGGACAAAGGCTGCCCTCAATTGTTTTCTGCTCTTAGTTACAGATTGTATGCCCTGTCAGAATTTTTTTACGAAACTTTGTCCTATGACTGCAATTGGTCTGCTCTGTGACTCAGAGTAGAAACCAGCTCCCTCTTTAAAATTTGTGCTGCTTTCACAATGCCAAGCAGAAAAATTGCAGTCTTTGTAAATATAAAAAAAAGAAACATTAGAATTATTGTAAGGGGATAGCCCGCATTCATACAGTCACAGCTAAGTCACTGACAAAACTCTCTTTAACCTAAACTGATGACAGAGCGCCAAACACTGACAGAAGAAAAGACAATCTTTGCACAGTGAAAATTCAGAACAGACTACATTACTGCAACAGAATTGCCAAATACTCTGGTTTCTCCATTCACCTTTGCAAGAATATTTCATTTATTGACAAATCAAATTGATAAACAATTTAACTAGTCTGGCTGATAAAGCTAGCCCCTTCTTTGTTATGGTGTTTTGTGGGAAATCTCAGATTTCTAACCATCCAATGTTTTAGCAGCATTATAGAGAATGCAGTAACAAAAACACTGCTTTAATAAGGTATGTGTGGATATTTGAAGAAGAATCTGCTTCCCCAGGTTAGAAAAAGTCTGTGTAGTAAGAGTAGACAGTATGCTTTCCCTGCCTCTGATTCTTCTTTTCAGATAAAACTGGACATTGAGCCAGTGAAGGTGGTTCTCCCTCTAATGTGAAAGCTTTGCAGACATTTCAGGCAGTGACAAGAAGATTCCCACAAAGAATAAGGATAAAACAGGGAATTTGCCTTACATTTTTTAGAAGAAACCTTGATTTGGGGAAAGAGTAAGATTTTCATGCTTTCACCTTTAAAGATAGTACTCAGAGGAAAACAAAAGTTAATTACAGAAATAATGTGGAGAAAGGAGGAACAAGCAAGATGCCCAGAAGTATGGGACGAATATTTTCCTTGAGGGCGTATCTGAAAAAAAAAATTTTCATCTTGGAGATCAGGGCTTTCAGCCCATCCAAATGTAGCTCTTTTTGCTCACCCTTTTATCTTTCATTCCCTGTAGAATCTTCCTTTACTTACTGAAAGGATTGTTCATCTGTTCAAGTATAGAGCCCTTTCCTACACATTTTTTCTTTTTGCGTAGGATTTGAGTTCAAGCTTCGTGCTTTCGATTTTGGGGCATTTACTACATTTAAATTTCTGAACTCTTCAGTCTGGCTCCCTTTAATAACTCAGTTTCCACAGTTTCTGAAAACATGCCCTTAAAAATGAAAACTGTAATAAGATGGTTTTGCTTATTCTTGATTTAATTTGGGTATTTGTAGGCACTCAAAGTCTAGCCTCTGTGCCTAGTCCTTCTTTAAAATCCTCTCCATTTACAAAGTCGCTACTAAAATAGCAGAACATGTGGTTGATTCTGTGTTTCTTTGTTGGAGATATGGGGGAAGGAATATATAGTCCTTGTCACAGTGAGCGGCATTAGTTCTCCAGTCTGCAACTGCAGTGTTCCATAAAAACACAAATCTCTGTAGAAATAACCTAATAATCTATAGTGAATCCGGTATTTTGGATTGAAATCAAACTTTTAATGTTATTATTATAGCAACCCCTTTAGGCATGACCTGCTTACAGTTGCAGCAACAGAAATGGGATGATTTGTAATAAATAGTCTAAAGTGCCAGATCACACATTTCAGAGCTAATCTCAATAATTTCTGCTATGATCCGGCAACCATTCAGCTGCAAATAAGAGAGGAGGAGAACAAACTGGATAAATTAGTCATCAGAAAGTTATGAAAAGCCACCAGTAATGGAAAGATGACGGGAACTTTGGGATGTGCCAGGCAGGGAATTTCTGGTAGGTATAGATCAGGTCAAGTGAAAGCCTTCAAAAGAAGTCATTGCTGAGACTTCAGACCCGGGAAGAACAGTTAGCTCATCATGTCATCACTAGGATTTTTGAACAGCCAAGGCTGTTAAAATAGCAGGTACATCCCGTTCACAATGGTTAGTGGAAAAGTCCTTTATTGAATCTTCCAAGCAAGTAGGTGGCAGTTCTGCCCTGACACAGAAACGCTGGATAACCCATGTGAACTATAGCATTGCATTATGAGTCTTGTTTCCTGATCTAAAAACATTGTGGCTACCAACTGAAACATATGCTGGTGGGTTTGAAAACCTGAGAAAAGGCTTACAAGTGCTCAATCAAGATGATCAGCCAGGATGTGAACTTCAAGGTCAGAGGGAAAGGGGTCAGTTTAATGGGTGCCCTAGTCCCTCTCTCTCTCTCTCTTTGCCAGAATTAGCATCTGAAGGAAGCAACCAAGGGTTATTTTCAGAACCCATCACAACCTGAACAACATCAACTTCAGCCTCATAAGGTTAAATCTTCGAGGCTGTTGTTGATGCCTCAAAACACAGATCTCATTTGGGAATACATATTTTGAACATCAAAAGTGACCTAAAAGAAAACAATACATCTACTTTCAAAGCTCCTACCATTTTGTTTTGTTTTGCTTTAGAACATGTTTAAATGTGAGCATCTTCAGTCATAGGCTTGCCAAGCTGGTGAAGAGGGCTTTAAACTAAAGTTCCCAGGGGAGGGGAACCTCAATCCATCCCACTCCTACCAGTTTCATGCCAGTGCCAGCAATAGATGCCCAGAGCCTGGAGAAGGATCACAGGTCAGCAGGAGAGCACCTGAAGAGCAGCACAAAGGAATTCCAGCCAGTAAGTCAGCATCATCGGGGGCCCAACTTAAATGCCTCTATGCAAACACACATAGCATGGGGAATAAACAAGAGGAGTTAGAAATGTGCACACTCCTGCAGGGCTATGATCTTATTGGCATCGCAGAGACGTGGTGGGATGGCTCCTGTGACTGGAGTGTTGGAATGGAAGGATACAGGCTCTTTGGGAAGGACAGGCAGGGGAGACGAGGAGGGGGTGTCACCCTCTATGTCAATGACCAGCTGGAGTGCATGGAGCTCCGCCTGGGGATGGATGAGGAGCTGACGGAGAACTTATGGGTCAGGATTAAAGGGAGGGCAGGGACAGGTGACATTACAGTGGGAGTCTGCTACAGGCCACCCAACCAGGAAGACTGAGTGGATGAGGCCCTCTATAGACAGATAGGAGCAGCCTCATGTTCACAAGCCCTGGTCCTCACAGGTGACTTCAACCACCCCGGTATCTGTTGGAGGGACAACACAGCAGGACATAAGCAATCCAGGAGGTTCCTGGAATGCATTGATGATAACTTCCTTCTCCAAGTGATGGAGGAGCCAATGAGGAGAGGTACGATGCTGGACCTTGTTCTCACCAACAAGGAGGGGCTGGTGGGGAATGTGAAGCTCAAGGGCAGCCTTGGCTACAGTGACCATGAAATGGTGGAGTCCAAGATCCTTAGGGCAGTGAGGAAAGCGCACAGCAAGCTTGCTACCCTGGACTTCAGGAGAGCAGACTTTGGCCTCTTCAGGCATCTGCTTGGTAGAGTACCATGGGATACAGACCTGGAGCGAAGAGGGGCCCAGAAAAGCTGGTTAATATTCAAGGATCACCTCCTCCAAGCTCAAAAGCAATGCATCCCAACAAAGAGGAAGTCAGGCAAAAACACTAGGAGGCCTGCGTGGATGAACAAGGAGCTGCTGGACAAACTTAAACACACAAAGGAAGCCTACAGAGGGTGGAAGCAAGGACAGGTAGCCTGGGAGGAATACAGAGAAAATTGTCCGAGCAGCCAGGGATCAGGTTAGGAAAGCCAAAGCCCTCACAGAACTAAATCTGGCCAGGGATGTCAAGGGCAACAAGAAAAGCTTCTATAGGTACATCGGCGATAAAAGGAAGACTAGGGAAAATGTGGGCCCTCTCCAGAAGGAAACAGGAGACCTGGTTACCTGGGATATGGAGAAGGCTGAGGTACTCAATGACTTTTTTGCCTCAGTCTTCACCAGCAAGTGCTCCAGCCACACTGCCCAAGTCGCAGAAGGCAAAGGCAGGGACTGGGAGAATGAAGAACTGCCCACTGTAGGAGAAAATCAGGTTCGAGTCCATCTAAGGAACCTGAAGGTGTACAAGTCCATGGGACCTGATGAGCTGCATCCGTGGGTCCTGAGGGAACTGGTGGATGAAGTGGCTAAGCCACTATCCATCATATTTGAGAAGTAATGGCAGTCCGGGGAAGTTCCCACTGACTGGAAAAGGGGAAACATAACCCCCATTTTTAAAAGGGGAAAAAAGGAAGACCCGGGGAACTACAGGCCAGTCAGTCTCACCTCTGTGCCCAGCAAGATCATGGAGCAGATCCTCCTGGAAACTATGCTAAGGCATATGGAAAATAAGGAGGTGATTGGTGACAGCCAACATGGCTTCACTAAGGGCAAATTGTGCCTGACAAATTTGGTGGCCTTCTACGACAGGATTACAGCATTGGTGGATAAGGGAAGAGCAACTGGCGTCATCTACCTGGACTTGTCCAAAGCATTTGACACTGTCCCGCATGACATCCTTGTCTCTAAATTGGAGAGACATGGATTTGACAGATGGACCACTCAGTGGATAAGGAATTGCCTGGATGGTTGCACTTAAAGAGTTGCAGTCAACGGCTCGATGTCTGGGTGGAGACCAGCGATGAGTGGCGTTCCTCAGGGGTCAGTATTGGGACCGGCGCTAACATCTTTGTCGGCGGCATGGACAGTAGGATTGAGTGCACCCTCAGCAAGTTTGCTGACAACACCAAGCTGTGTGGTGCGGTCAACACGCTGGAGGGAAGGGATGCCATCCAGAGGGACCTTGACAGGCTTGAGAGGTGGGCCTGTGCGAGCCTCATGAAGTTCAACAAGGCCAAGTGCAAGGTCTTGCACATGGGTCGGGGCAATCCCAAGCACAAACACAGGCTGGGCGATGAGTGGATTGAGAGCAGTGCTGGGGAGAAGGACTTGGGGGTGTTGGTTGATGAGAAGCTCAACATGACCTGGCAATGTGTGTGTGCAGCCCAGAAAGCCAATTGCATCCTGGGCTGCATCAAAAGAAGTGTGACCAGCAGGTCAAGGGAGATGATTCTCCTCCTCTGCTCTGCTCTCGTGAGACCCCACCTGGAGTACTGCGTTCAGCTCTGGGGACCCCAACATAAGAAGGACATGGACCTGTTGGAGGGATTCCAGAGGACGGCCAAGAAGATGATCAGGGGGCTGGAGCGCCTCTCCTATGAAGACAGGCTGAGAGAGTTGGACTTGTTCAGCCTGGAGAAGAGAAGGCTCCGGGGAGATCTTAGAGCAGCCTTCCAGAACCAAACGGGGGCCTGCAAGAAAGCTGGAGAGGGACTTTTTACAAGTGATAATGTAGTAAGTAGTGATAGAACAAGAGGTAATGGCTTTAAATTGAAAGAGGGTAGATTTAAATCAGATGTAAGGAAGATGTTCTTGACTGTGAGGGTGGTGAGGCATTGGAACAGGTTGCCCAGAGAGGTTGTGGATGCCCCTTCCCTGGAATTGTTCAAGGCCAGGTTGGATGGGGCTTTGAGCAACCTGGTCTAGTGGAAGGTATCCCTGCCCATGGCAGGGGGGTTAGAACTAGATGATCTTTAAGGTCCCTTCCAACCCAAACCATTCTATGATTCTATGATATTTAATTACCTTCCTTGACTAATCACATGAGATGAGTATCTTGTCCTTAACAGTGTCAGGTCTCAGGAGGCTGAGGGCAATGTCAAAGTTCAAGCAACTGTTCATACTTTGAGGGTCCCAGAGCACAGCGCTCACTTGCTCTGAGTGGTACTTGCTCCCTCAAGTGGTTTCCTGGGTCAGTAGGACCGGTCACATGCATACTTAGCATGAAAACTAGTTGTACAATTGGGATCAGAGAGTTAATAAGAAAAAAGGGGGGCTATTTGTGGGGGTTTTGTGCTTTAATTCAACTTCACCAAGAACAGGTACCCTGTAGCTACAAAATTTGATAGCAAGTTTCATTTCACACAGTACTTTCTTTTAGCGCGTAAAACAAATGTTTATTGTACTAAATACAACATGTTTGACTAAGTATAGAACACAGGAACCAACATGCTGGTTTCAATTTGTTCTGCATATCACTGGAGGGTCTAATCCTTTCACAACTCTATCTAGCCACCATCAATTTCTTATTAATCATTATGTTTCGATGGGGAACACTGAAGGGTGTTTTCTCAGATTATAATGAAGTGAGAGGCTAACGTCATGGTCTGTTTATCTTCATACTTAACATAGTATAATTATTTTGTATTTTTTTTCTTTCAGCTAGGACTTGCACCTTGACTTTTGTAAACATAGGCAGTTCAGTTTTCATTGGTAAGGATGTTGACTTAACAGAGTATAAAATAGGAATCTGGGTACGTGAGAGCAGCACATTTAAAGTCCAACTTTCATTTCTCTTGCTGGTTATATTCAGCGGACCAATTATTCAACTGACTACTTGCAGTAAAATACCGGGACACTTAAAATAAATGCTAGAATTCATGCTGCTATAATGAGTGAAGACTTTTCTGAAAACAAAGAAGGAAGTCTAGACATCTGTACAGTAGGAGGAGAAGAAGAAGGAAAACTGGTCCACAGGATTCCACCCCGAATTCCCAGCTCTCACATACGTGCCAAAAAGGGTCTTTCTGTGACTGTGGATGAAGCAAGATTTCTGGAAAAACCACCTCTATCTTACATAGCCTTAATTGCAAAGGCAATTCTTTCTTCCCCTACAAATAAACTGAATTTAGCTGCTATCTACAAATATATTGAAGATAATTTTCCTTTCTACAGGAACAAAGGTCGAGGCTGGAGGAACAGTGTAAGGCACAACCTTTCACTAAATGATTGTTTCATCAAGGTGGGAAGATGTGAGGATGGCAAAGGAAACTACTGGAGTATTCACCCATCAAACTTAAATGACTTCGTTCACGGGGACTTCAGGCAACGTCGAAGAGCACGAAAGCGAGCGTGTCAAAAGGAGCTAGAGCACTGCCTTGCTGTGAATTATTTCATGCCATGGGGACACTATCCTTCCTACCCAGCACCAAATTGGCTTTACCAAACACATTATTTTCTGGATCCTCTGTGGAAAATGCTGTATGCTGACAGACTGCAGTTTGTGCATGAATACCAAAAATGGAATGTAAACAGTGATTTAATTACGGGGAAGTTTTCACCTCCACTACAGACTGATAAACCACACAGCATTTTTGTGGACTGGTTTTATGGATCTCCTGCTACTTCAGTTATGCAGCAGAGTATTTTTCTAAATATTCAACAGGCTTTCCCTAATTCCCTTTTTTTCTCTTCTCAAAAGCAGCAGCAAAGCAAAGCATTCAGACACATCTGTGAGTACTAGAAAGTGTTTGAAGAGCAGTAACTTTGCAGGCAGCTCGGGACTTCGTCAAGAAACAATGTATTAATATATATTGCATAGTTTTGAACATTTTTATATGTTTAAAGACAGCAAAAGAGCTTACTTATGTAAGCCAGTGATTACCAATCATTATTACCTAAGTGTATTAGCTTTGAAATGATAACAATGAATACTGTTTTTAATAATTCTACTAGTCAATGGCCGTGCATAGATTACTTAGTATAAGAGTAAATGCATTAGCACTGACTGCCCAATAAAATTATTTTTAAATTGTCCTGTATTAATCATATTACTGTATACTACTGCTCTATTAGATTCAAATTAATACATATGTATGTGTATTTATAACTATATATTCAAACATGTACATCCATATATTTACTTTTATATTATATTCAGTAGGAAGCAGTACTACATTTTTCCTTTGTCTGTTGTGAATGTCTTTGAAATGCTACTTGTCACCTCCCATACTGTTCGAAATACTGAGTTATTCTTCTACTCATTTAATTTTATAAGTTGGTTAGGACTCACTTGGCACTATTAATTCTGATGCATTGTATTGATCCAAAAATCACTGTACATTTATGTATCTTTAGCAGTTAAGTGGATACTTGCTTCTGTTTGAATAAATGTTCAGATGAATAAATATTCCAAGTGAAATAGGATTGCAATACTATCTTTAATATGTTTTGAGTTCAAATCTGTTTCTTAAATGCATGGCTACATATTAATTAACCTACTTTTAAATGATTAGTTAATGATAGCATGACTAATTACGAGTTTACCCATTGGTTGGGTATAATCCATTTAAGAAATTTTCATTTTTCAGATAATGTCACCTATGCAAAATGGCTTAAGCTTATATCTATACTTTTAGTTTACATAGTCATATACATGTACGTGGTTGCTTACATAGGCATACAGTATATGATGATATAAAGTACTCACTTAAATATACTTGTTAAATATATGTATCTATCCAGCAACCTCATTGTAACAGGAATGTTTAATAAGGAAAGTGTAGCAAGCATTATGGTGAAAACACCCAGCTTTTGCTAAGTTATAAACTTTCAGAAAAACTTGCTTTGAAATATTTCCTCAATGAAAATGTAGATTTGAGTAGTAAAGCCCTATGGACTCTGCTGTGCCTCAGTCACGAAGAGCCCTAGCGTGCGGACAAAACTTGAGACTTGCACAAAGATGGGAGAAGGTGGGGCTCAGGGGCTGGCCAGATGGGGAGACTGGGTTGAGGAAATGACAGAGATAACGGGGGCTGGGACAAGGAGCCCAGACGTGCTGAGCAAGGAGCTATGAGAAGCCTGAGGAATACAAACTGTGAATGCCAGGCAATTATAATCAGATGAGAATGAAAGCGAGGCATAAGAAGAGTCAGGGCAGGTTTGAGGAGTAGCAGGTGGGAAAAGTCTCTGCCTGCTATAGTTTATGTAGTAGAATGCCTGGGATGGAATTTAATACTCACAGTTCTTTAGCTGTCAGCAAATTACTTCAAAATTACACAGGACAAGTTACTCCTGTTTGTTCTCATTAGCTTACTTGGCAAAAGCTTGTGAAGTGCACCTGAGGATATTCCTAGAAAGACACAATGCCATTTGACTTCATCTTCCCTGCTAAATAAGAGTTGGAGGAGAGGAGTAAGTGTATAACATGGCACTTTGCTTGAGCTAATGTGACCTATCGCTTAACAGGACAGCCTTTAAGCCTGGAGTAACCGTTTCAGTTTGCTCTGGAAAAAGAATTGTGTTTTACCAGATTAGTGACAGTGGTGGAAATGTGGCATGTACCAAACCATACGCATGCTTCCAGACCTTCATCCCAGTTTCCTGTGGGAATGCGATAAGAGGAACTCACAGGCAGGAGGAGACATTCTTCTGCTCAGATGCTCAGATTTAATTTGAAGACCACTTTGAAATAGTTTTCATACCACTAGTGGTACACATACCATAGCCTGAGAACTCCCATCTTAGATATTTCCAGTCTGATTATGTAGCTGTCAGTATGCTTTCTTATGGTTTTTTTCAGTGTGTTTTAAGTTTTTGTTTGTTTGTATAACACCTGCATGCTGCAATGGAGGAGGATCCTTTTCATGTAATGAGCAACTATTTATTTTGTCCTCATCATTCAGTGGGTATCTGTAGCTTTCTTACTGTGCATAGTTCAAACACTGCTCTGAAGACAAAATTACCCAATCACTATTTTATTATTATCCTTGAAAGCCAAATATAATTTACTTTCAAAATACCCTGAGAGCTGAGGAACATCTTGAAACATACGCTTAAAAAGACTAAGGTCAAATGTACGTGCTCACTTTGGACATCACCTTTGTGAAATCATTGTGTAGCATTTTATGCGCTCAAAGCCCAGCTCCTATTGCCCTGGCTTTCAGCTCTGAGTGTTCAGAACATTTCCAATGATCCCAAGCAACAAGAAAACCAGTGGCCATCTGTGAACAGTTTGATATCAATAACTTGTCTAGAAATACTGCAGCACATGAAAGAGAGGAATCCATCTCTTCAAGGCAAACTGCAACTGCCATAATATAGACAATCCTTTTTCTTCCTGTAATCCCCAACAGAGTTTGCTAAATACCTTCCAACTTCTGTAACAAAACCCAGGATTTCTTTATTACATGATTCTAATTAATCTACAAAACAGGTCTACTTTGGATATTAAATATGGTAAGAGAAAAATAGACTTTTCCATATAATTAAAGGCAATATTGTAATGCCTTCAACTGAGGTAAGGGCCAAGTTAGGAATGCACTATTTAGACAAGATGCCATTTTTTCCCCCCTAGCTTCTGAAAGCTTGACATTGCGATCTTAATAATGTTTTTCATCACAGCTGAAGAGGTAGGGTTAGCATGTCATTTTGTGATGAAAATGTCAAAGTACTAATTTGCAAACAACTTGAAGTAAAAATCTAAAAGCAATAAGAAACAAATCAAGTTGTGTATTTTACTTGAATTCCAAACCCCCAAATCCACTTAGCATACAAAAATAAATAATTTTTTGATCTTGAAATATCATCCTACAATTAGAGAGGACATTAAATTTCTGATACAGGAAATCACCGTTTAATGAGAAGACAGAAAGGTTCTTGAAAATTAAACAAATTAATTACATGCTTGTACAGGAATGTCTGAGGCAGTACATGTGGTGTAAGAGACTCCCTTAGAAGTGAAAACAACAGTTACAAATGCTGAATTACAGAAACTCTGACAGGAACACAATATCCAAAAACTGCATGTTGACAAGTTCAGCATTTTCCAGCTGAAACGCATTACCAGGGTTGATAAAAATGTCAGGAAGTCAAAATCTCAGCATTTTGACCATTGTCACCTCTGTTCTGCCCATAAATAAGACAGAGGTCATCTTTTTACAGCAGATCTACTTTGGGAGTACACAGATGAAATGCCAGTGTATGACATAAATAGCTGGAATGGAGGTCACGTATGCTCTCATAAATAAGTACTGCCAATTGCTCTCCTCTTCTTTTTGCACTAAAGAAAATGAGTTCTGCATAATGAAATTATGTTTGAACCATACATTTGCTAACACTTTCAATAAACTGTATCTTAATGATGAGCAGTAAGAGAACTGGGCCTGAACATGAGAACCTTTTATTAACAACACTTTACAGGTAATAATTTTAAGCCAGATAATAACATTGCCTTTGCAGTTGACCTTCACCAGTTTATACAAATATTTATTCTAAAAGTTCAATAAAATGTCTCAGCCTATAAAGCCCAGAAAGTTAGTATATAGTTTAATTTCTGATACATTTGCTGCCCAGCACAACTGCTGACTCTTCAAATTTGTCTTCTTTCAGATTGAAAATAACCACTGTCCAGGGGCACAAATAATAGCTTTGTAGAAAAAGAAGCCTCCAAGCTGTACAGGCACTCAAACTTATGCACATTAATTTCTGGTCACTCAACAGTTACCCATTTCTTGTACTCCCTACAACAGGTCATGGAAGACAACTCTCCCCTTTGGAGGTAGCAGAGCACAAATACCTCTTCCAGGTGTGGTGAGGCTTGTGTACATGGATGCATGAGGTTATGTCAGGTTTGGCCTGTAGTGACACCATGAGGGAAAAAAAGAAAAAAAGGAAACACTCAAAGCCGCTTTGAGAGTTGGTGTAATTGGAAATGAGATTATGAAAATGAAAATGCCCCAGTCACACAGGAACAATATAGCATCACTATAGGACACAGCTATGGCTGATTAATGTGCCCTCCTGTACCTAAACCTTTGAATTTCTTTGAAGTGTCATTTTAACGAGGACCTTCCCAGGTTTGTATTATCTGGCCTGTGTATGTTAAAACTATGCAACAATTGTAACGTCCCTAATCTATATTATATGCCAAATAGTGATAATCACTTACAAATTTAATTCCATCTGTGTTAGTAAGGTGTAGTGTTGTGCCAAATGGATCATGCTGACTTGAGTCAAACTACACAACTTTTGTACCATAAACCAAGTTTTGAACCTTTTTGCCAACACAGACTCCTGACCAGGTACATCCAAGCACCTGAGAAATGCCCTGGAAGGGCCACCTCAAATGGCTGAAAGCCACTGTAGCACCCATGTACCACCTTGCCTCAACACTACTTCAGCATAGAGGATGTGGCTGAAAGAAGCTGGAGGTCAGACTGTCCTGCGATCTTTAAGGCTGTTTTAGTCTGTGTTCACACTGTTTTTAGGTAGGAAATTGGACATAACGTCCAAGAATGGCTGCTCTGCATCTTACCTGTTCCCAGTACAACTGAGGACCTGGCCAGTTATTTCATCCTCTCTTTCTCCTCCTCCTCCAGCGTCTACTCCGTCCTTCTGTGTCTGTGTTCACTTTGCTGTCTTCCAGTTCCAATCTGAATTTCCGACTTCAAGATTTCCTGTAGCCCTACTCTGCTACCTTCTTATGTATGGCTCAGCCAACACTGTCAAAGCAGAACCCTGGATCCCAATATTCCCAGTTTGTCAGAGATAGAACGAAGCTTATGTCAACAAACTGGAATAAGACTTTAACAGCTCCTGCAAGAACAACATAGAAAGATGATATAGGACCTGATTCTGATCCTACCAACAACCATGGAAAGAAGAACTAATTTCATTGGAAGCGACAGAGCATAAAGTTCGTAAAACTCGAGCTTGCAGACTTTATTTCTATCATAAGACCATACTGTACTAATTTTCCTGTGTGCCTGACAGATTTATCAGCACAATCTGTAGTAGACTTGACTCAACCTGATGGCTCAGCAAGCAAAGTCTCAGTTAAAGGACTTGCTCCTGGGAAATTCTTGTCTCCAGATAGAGCCGTCAGCTATTCAAAAACCCTTTGGAGCTTTCAACACTTAGTATTTTTATTTAACTGTTTTAACATTCATTTTAGTACTGTGTTTTCAGGACATAGAGCTTACCTACTTGTGTCCTTTCAAGACAGCGTGTGGTTTATACTACACTTGTGAAGTGTTAGTGTGTCTAAGGTCTGGTATGTCTAGAGCTGAGAATGAACATCTGATCAGGTAGAAACAAGACAAAGTGCCAGGCCTGCTGGATTTTTAAATTGCTGCCTCTCTCCAAGTGAAGGAGTAGAAAAATAATGGGGGAATCCTTAGCACCAGGAAAAAACATCAGATAAATTTGAACTTGTAGTGAAAAATAGCCTGAGAATAGGCTTCTTTTAGAGAGTATTGGTTTTGTTTTGGAGAAGGAGACATTTGCTTTTTTAAGCAGTAAGTTGCAACAGAACAGCTTTCCCACTTTCGTTAGTAAGAAAAAAGATATTAATCTGCCTGCTGGGAAAGTGTTTTCATGCTTCCATGCTGTCCAAATGGGTGTAAGAGAAACCTTTAGTAAAGATACGACACAACAAAGCCAGAATAAACAAAAAAAAAAAAGGAAATCCCTATATACCAGTTAGTATATACTTAACTTTGCAACTAGAGAGAGAAGGGAATAGAGGGTCACCTAACTTGTAACAGAAGCTGCAGCTCTTGAATGTCATGCAGGGTTGAGACATCAAAGACTCCTGACCCTCAGCGCTGTCCCCCGTGCTGGCCTTCCCTAAGAAAGCCCAGCTCTCCATGCCCAGAAGAGCATAGTTCCACTTCCAAATTGCTACTCTAGGGACACACCAGAATTTTGGACATGAGAAATGGCAATTTCACCCTAAATAAACGGATTTAACATGTAATTCAAGCAGTTTGTTGTTGTAGAAGCCAATTCCATGGCAAGTCTAAAAGGAAATAATTTGTGTTACCATGTTCTGCTCCAAGCAATTCAAATACTCCAATCTTCTAGTGTTGATGTTGACATATATGTATTTCCGTACTGTAAATAGATTAGACTTAGCCATATGTGCTCAGACCAGAATTATTAGTAGCAGAATATGACATTCAATTTTTAAAATAAGCATTTAAAAATCAAAATATATAATTAGAATACTGTACTGTTTCAAAACCCAACAAATTATTAAAAGTCTAGATAACAATTCAAAAAAAGCAATATCTCTATAGCCTGTGATATACAGCTCCACTATAGGAGAAAAAATTATCATCCTTCTTTGCTCCTCTTCCATAAAAATTCTGAAGCTGTGGATCACAATCCAGTCTGTGCAAAGCTTGTGGAATTATTTAGTAATTCTAATACACAAGCAACATGCTGAGGTTCCTCATACGACAGTAATACATGTAAATACTAAGGAGAATAAAAAAGTCTAAATAATCAAGTAAAGCAACCATTAAATGCAATTGAAACAGCATATATTCCACTATTCCCAACCTAGATATGGATTCCACAAATTAAATTAATTTTCTTTCTAACTTTCAACTTTCTAAGAATATTTTCATGGCTATCCTTATGTGTAAAACCAGTAGGTAAAACTACTGAAATAAGAAGAAGTTGTAAAGGAAAACCATTGTAATCAGAGATTGTTCTAAATCTGGAGACTATAGAAGGATTTTGAGAAAAGCCTGCAGACACTTTGAAATGGATTTTGTCTGATAATAGCTTCTAAAAAAGGTCGTGAAAGTATTTTTAAAGAAAACATACATAAACTGAACTTTGTAATCCAGAAGAGTTCACAGTGTTAGGAAAGCAACATTGCACATGAACTGAATTATTAGTATATTTTCAGTACAAGACACATTTTAAACAGCTCAGTAGTAAGTTGCTGAAATTGTTTATTTAATATAGAAATGTTCAGACATTTGCACTATATGTGTGTGTGTGTCTGAGTGTGCATGTAAGCACCTCTGCATATTTATGAATGCTCAAAATCTCATCCTTAAATGGTTTATAACTTTGCAACAAGTTGAACAACTTTATATAAGAAGTACAGCTGGTGTAAAAAGCAAATCAATGATGCTCCAGTATCAATAGCTGGTATGTTTGCTGCTTTCACTGCTCCTCATATTCATGACAGAGAAGCTAGACATGTGGAGATAATTATCCCATTATGTTAGTAGTACTATCTCAAAAATGAGATTAAAAACTGTAATTCTGTTTAATCCCTGTAGCCTGTGATACAATCAAAGAAAAAAGGTAATGAGAATACAACTCGCAAAGCAGAAGTAAAAATAATGTCATAAAGGATGCTCCATCAGTTAAAACCTCTAGATGTACATCTGATTGCTGCAGACGAAGAAATCATTGTATAAAACATCAAGCACTGGGTTCACAGAACAATTCTGAAATGCAAAGCAACAAATTAAACAGCACACAGTAAGAGTCAGAATCAATCAGGACAAAATTTATGTCATGCTTGAAAGCCTTACTAGAATTCATACAGCAATGCTTCAGTTAGTAGATCTTTTGTTAATTGAGATACAACAATACATACCAAAATTTAGTAAGAAATGGCAGATGTGCTACTAGCTGATAATTACTTTGCAAATCTGAATCAAATAATAGCTTTCTAACAATTAGAGTAATCATAGTAATTTTAAGGGTGGAGAGAACAAGGATGATATCAAGTTTGCGATATAAAAAACTGGAATTAATACTTGAATAATCTCCATCATTAATCAAGAACTAAATCCATCTTGCAAGTGGATTTCTTGAGAGCAGTTAATAACTGCCATCACACTTTCCTGAGCCTGCAATCCAAATATAGATAGAAGAATGACTGATATTAGTTGTCTGAAAGTGACAATTCCCTTCTGAATATCACCAGAACATGTGACCTGTATAATATGAAGTTTTGAAGTTAAATGATCTTATAAGGAAATAATTCAGCAGCCAGCTTGATGACTACTGTGCATCACAAGCATAGAGACTTAGGTAAACCTGCTGTACCTTAAAGCTGAAAAAATAGTGTTATTTTTTGGTGTTTATTTATTTTAATTAAAAATCAAAATTTGGTTTCTACCAATTTCAAAGCATTTAACTACATTCCTAGTATCTCCAGAAGATTTGAACCTCAGTTTAGAGGAAAATGCACCACCCAACAGGTCATGGGATATTTCCCAGGCACGCTGATCTTCCTGCTGAAGCTGTTGCCCTCTGCATTGCAAAGCCACGCAACACACAGTCAGTAAGATCTTAACTAGATATTGTATGTTCCTACAGCCCAGGGGCAAGGGGCAGCTTCCTGCAAGGAGGGAAGTCTCAAATGTAGTCCCTGCTGCAGCACGTCCTTCACTATTTACTCCAAATACACAGTAGGTCAGGGGCTGGAGAAGAGATCTTCCTCTGCCTCTCAAAGGAGTTTCATAAACGTACCCACAAAGCCAGATTCTCACCTGTTCTTTGTCCTCTTTGATTGTTTCAGACTTGTATTGGGTTCGCGTGGTAAGGTTTTCGTGGGAGGGGGGACTACAGGGGTGGCTTCTGTGAGAAGCTGCTAGAAGCTTCCCCTGTGTCTGATAGAGCCAATGCCAGTCGGCTCCAAGATGGACCCGCTGCTGGCCAAGGCCGAACCCATCAGCGATGGTGGTAGCACCTCTGTGATAGCATATTTAAGAAACCGAAAGAAGTTGCTGCGCAGCAGCAATTGCAGCCAGAGAGAGACGAGTGAGAATATGTGAGAGGAACAGCTCTGCAGACACCAAGGTCAGTGAAGAAGGAGGGGGAGGAGGTGCTCCAGGCGCCGGAGCAGAGATTCCCCTGCAGCCCGTGGGGAAGACCTCGGTGAGGCAGGCTGTCCCCCTGCAGCCCATGGAGGTCCACGGTGGAGCAGATATCCACCTGCAGCCCGTGGAAGACACCACACCGGAGCAGGTGGATGCCTGAAGGAGGCTGTGACCCTGTGGGAAGCCCGTGCTGGAGCAGGCTCCTGGCAGGAGCTGTGGACCCGTGGAGAGAGAGGAGCCCACGCTGAAGCAGGTTTGCTGGCAGGACTTGGGACCCCGTGGGGGACCCACGCTGGAGCAGTCTGTTCCTGAAGGACTGCACCCCGTGGAAAGGACCCACGCTGGAGCAGTTCATGAAGAACTGCAGCCCGTGGGAAGGACTCACATTGGAGAAGTTCATGGAGAACTGTCTTCCATGGGAGGGACCCCACGCTGGAGCAGGGGAAGAGTGTGAGGAGTCCTCCCCCTGAGGAGGAAGGAGTGGCAGAGACAATGTGTGATGAACTGACCGCAACCCCCATTCCCCATCCCCCTGAGCCTCTGTAGGGGGAGGAGGTAGAGAATTTGAGAGTAAAGTTAAGCCAGGGAAGAAAGGAAGGGTGGGGGGAAGGTGTTTTTAAGATTTGGTTTTATTTCTCATTATCCTGCTCTGATTTGACTGGTAATAAATTAATTTTTTTTTTTTCCCCAAGTTGAGTCTGTTTTGCCCATGACAGTAATTGCTGAGTGATCTCCCTGCCCTTATCTCGACCCATGAGCCTTTCGTTATATTTTCTCTCCCCTGTCCAGCTGAGGGGGGGGAGTGATAGAGCGGCTTTGGTGGGCACCTGGTGTCCAGCCAGGGTCAACCCACCACAAGACTATAGTCAAAATGGACCTTATTCAAGACAATCTTCTGGTCTTCTGGGCACCTGACTTGTGAATGTTTGAGATTGCCAGTAGCACTGTAGCTTGTTAAGAAAAGGACCTAAGCAATAGAGAATTAAAAAAAAAAAAACAAAAACCAACACTTTGGTCATGATAACTCTGAGAATACAAACTGGAATTCCATTTGTCAAATATATATTATGATTTATTTTTTTCCTTAATAGCCTGATCCTTAACTCACGGAAGTCATCTCTGATTTTTGTGCCGATGCAAATGACTGTGAAGGGCAGTAGAGAACAGGCCCAATGTACTACAGTGAATACATCATTTTACAGATCCAAAACATGTCTAAATGCATTTCTTAAATCCATTGCCAATGTGCAGTGTGACAAACTCCATAGAGGCCAACGACTGTTTGTACATCTGGGGTATCAACCATTTCAAACAATTAGCCAGGGGAAAATGTATGAATGTGAAAGCAAAGTCCTATCTCTCAGTGACCAGAAGACATCTATTCATATAGAACAAGAACAGATGAATGAAGCTCTGCTGGAAAAAAACAAGGTGCTTGTTAAACCTTTGGAATTAACGAAGTAATCTGTTAGCAAACAAAAGCAAAGACAAGTTTCCAGGATCCAACATGCCAGGCCAATGAATTGTTTCCTAGAATGGCAGTTTGATGTATACATGTGAAAAGCAACTGGAAAGGCTAATTTTTCTAACTGTACTTCAATAGCATACTCTCACTTGAAAGACTTAAGAAGAAATATGGCCTAACATGGCCAGTGGATGTTGCTGTGAATTTATGCTGTGATTTAAATAGTACCTTACAAGGGACAAATACTAAAAGAAGAAACAAAATTTTTAATTCTACTGGAAAATAGAACTTTGTTTTTTAAAAGCAAATTAATTTTTTCTGAAAACTATTACAGCAGCTACTCTGAAAAGCAAAATTAGCCCTTTGTCTGCAGGACTGCAAACTTCTCTATAGCATCTTAACAAAATACCTAAGACTTGTCTACATTAGGGACTGAGTCTTCCAGGCAAAGTACGTATGCAAACGTATTGCAAAATAATGGTGTCCGGGATTTTACTGAAGGGTGTATGCCAGTGATGACACAAAGTCTGGCCCTCCGTGGCTACGTGAGTGAAGACATTAGTTTCAAATATACTTTTATGAATTTTTATGTTCTGTGACTTCCAAGAGGAGACAGACTAAATGAAGGGTTTGCTGTACCTGCTATGTAGAACTGTATACTTTCTTAACTGTGTGGCAGAGACGTATTCAACATATTCAATATACCTGGCTTTTTGGCAAATACATGATCTGACACTTGAAACAAACCATCTCCATTCTCCTAAAAGTGCCAACATCATCATTTTGAATAAAAGAAGGATTTAACATGCTTTAGCCCTGGTTCAGTGCAGATCATCTCACAAATGTTTATTGTCCCAGACTCTTGGAGATATTTCAGATCTGGCCAGAATCTTGAAATGGCACTGAATGACACTGATTGATTGGAGGAGTCAAAAGGAGGCATGTCATGAGGGAAAGAGAAGTAAGGACAGCATGTGCACTGAAGGCTGATAACAAAAGAAATGCTACCAAGTTTGTAGAATGGGAGCCAGTGAGGGTTGAGGTTGATGTGACTTTCCAGGGATGCTGAAGTGAAGAGATGCAGAGGACAACAGCAGCATGCGAGTGCATGTTCCTCAGTAAGGTTTCCCTGTATTTTATCTCATCAGCTGCCTTAGCATCTTTCTGGCCATTTGTGGCATTTTCCTATGCCATGGCAGGACTCCAGTCCTGGTTGCAGTGCATCCTTTCCCTGGCAGCTACCTGCCCACAAAGAGGCCCGGGGAAGGGGAAAAGCCCTTCCTCCTTTCTCTTTCTTTTATGCCATTTGAATTGTTGTCTTTGAGAATTTCTCTTCACTTTGGACTTGGATTCAGAGGGCTCCACGAGCTTCTACTGTTTTTTCTTTTTTAATATTTTGCAGTTATCACATGGGTGTACAGCATGGTCAGTGTAAGGGGAATTGAGGGAACCAAGAACAGGACTTCTGACAAACAAGCTTTTATACAGATGGAGCCACCACACTGAGCCTGTGGCAGGGACGGGGACACTTACTCAGTGGGGAGAAGACAGAAAATGGAGTGAAGAGGGATAGGCTCTGGCAGAAAGTCTGTCCGTTCCCGAATCAGCGAGTTTGCTCACTGTGGCTTATCACAGACTCCAGCTGCCTCTCAAAAACCTTGTTCAGTCAGAAGGACAGGAGAAAAGAGAAGAAGAGTGGTAGTGACCTGGCACAAGCAGGAGCTGAGCTACTGCATTCTCACAAAGTTTCATCACTACTTTGGGTCCATCACGTCAATGGTGCGAGTCAGGGAACTGGGGACAGTGCTCAGAAAAAGTACTGGCTCACAAAACGGTGATCTGCAGCTCTAAAGGAAAAGCTATATATTATATAACATCACAGCCTGTCAGACCTGTGACCTTTAATTAAAGCATGTGCAATCATGCTCTTCAGTCCTCTCAGCAGTGATATTCAGCTCAAAATGAGATATTTTCAGAGACAGAAGGCTGGTTGGCAACGGGTCTGAAGGAAGGGTGCTAGGTCAATCTTTCTGAGGTCCCGGTTGGGTCTGGGTGAATCAATAGCATCCTGGTATCCAAAGTTGTGCCTGATATCAGTCTTCTTCATGGAGGCAAGTGACACAAGACTGACACAAGAGACTAAGAGAGGAGACACAATCCTTTTGTGCATTGACAGTGTCTGAAACAAGATATTGGCTGATGCTGGCAGTCTGTGTCAACAACAGTCTAACTAACTGCTCAAATATGATGAGTCCTTAGCTTTCTCTGAGAACATCTTCATACCCTTTGTTTCAGTAGAGCTCTGTATGACATTGCAGTGAAGACTTTGCAGTGCCATTTTTTTAGCAACTTCCTCCAAAATGTTTGAGTGACTACCTCTGAACTCCATGAATTCCTTGTCTCTACTTTTACAAAGAAATTGAGGAGCTTCAAGATGCTCACAGAGCTCTCACTGGAAGCACATAGATATGACATACAGATATGAGCCAGCACTTAATGAGATGTAACTTCTAGCCACCGTAATGATGGAGTAGTAAAGATTGTTCAGGTAAACAGACCAGCTGGTCAAGACAGGACAAGAGTTTACAGTGAATACCAGCCTCAGAAATCATCAGTACTAGCTAACTTACTGCAAGATGAAATCTCTGATGACTCCAATGGAGTAAAACCACCACTGCTAGCTACGTCACTGCAGTCATACTGCATGGATCCAAGTCTGTTTAAACTGATGCAATTCATACTGCATGGGTGAACTACACATGTAGATAACCTCCTCCTTTCCCCCAGACTTTCACAGTGTCAGTGTTCCCATTCCTTCAAACATTGGTCACTTGGTTAGATCTGTCAGCAAGGGTTATCATCATCGCAAATTGCAGTGGTGGGTTTCTTCGGTGACATGGTTATTAAGCTTTGGAAATAACTGAAACTCCCATGTCACTGGAAGTTCACTAACAGGGTACTAAGGCGTGATTCTAACCTACAGATGAGAGGCACTGTGTCCCATTATCACCATGAAACCATGCAGCCCCTGGATTTGGCTTTTTTCATATATTTACTGTAAGAATTACCTTGCCAGAAAAGGTGCTGATCAGTCTTACATTAAAGGCTAACGCTGTTGTGAGAGAATTTGAGAAGAGCATTACCAACACCTTCACCAAAAGCTATGCATCTTCCTGCAAAATGTAGCATGTCCTAAAATGCTTTCCTGATGCTCATGTTTGTTGATGAGTTAAGTACATGCTGATTTAGGGATACATTTTCTACATATTTACCTCCCATTTTTGTCATTTGCATGTGTAATCTATGTGCAATACACTGTTAATTTACCCCGTAGTGTTCCCATGGAATATAATTTGTATGCACATAAAATATCAATGTCATATCTAGAGATGAAGTCCAATGGAAACAGTTTACTGTGAAATCCAGTCTTTGTTCCCTCATTTTTCCACTTCACTGACTGTTGCTTTTTCAAAGTACTCCTAGAGCTCTCTTGCACAACCCTTCATTATGCTGCATTATTTCTTTATTTGGGAAATAAAACTAAAAAGTATTTTTATACAACCTAATATCCCATAATTGTTGGGATGATGTTAAGACAGTTTTTCAGGAGAGAAAATGCTAATCAATTTTATTTCAAAACCACATTGAAATTCCATATAAATTGGTGCCAGAGTGCAAATGCTACTCAACTGGGAATGGAGAGGGAGGGAGGAAAAATATATGCCAACCCTCACTTTAACACAAAGGATGTGAGATACGTTTTATTTGAATCAAATGCTATTTAGCAACTTAAGCATCTGGAGCACATCTGATAACTTGGGTAAAATGTATTGATTTCTCTATTGATTTTTCTAATATACCTTCTCTATAAAGGAGCTATAACTGAAACTGACTCAGCTAATGCCAACTCTAAGTAGTGTGGAGGTGTTCAGATACGCAAGATGGGTCATCGCTGAATTCCAGAATACGACGGGTCCTTGCCTTCCCCTCAGAGGCAATACATGGCATTGGTATCTTGCTCTCTTGGCTTGCAGCGTTTGAATTTTTTCAATATGAATCTTCTTACGCATTTTTCCATTGCTATGAACAACTGGCTTTGTTCATAAACTAGATGTACTCATGGATTGAGATAGTATATAGCCTTTACACTGCTATACATTCACTTTAACCTTAGGATCAGGCATATAGAGCATTTTTCTTCAGTTCCAAAACTGATTCATATGTTGAAATAATACACAGGAGCATACATAAGACCTGTGAATTTCTGGTCAATTTATTTCCAGGAATAACTCTGAAACTCTGCAATGTTTGTCACTCTCTCTGGGCAGTTATATAAACAAAGGATAGCAGGAAATTCTTGCGCTCTTGAAAACACTAGAACTTCTGCCATTGCCTTCAATGGGACCAGAATCTCCTGGGCATAAACAGAATTCACCACTGAACTCACAGCAAGTTTTACTTTGTACTGTTGGATTTAGCCTTACAGTCTGTTTTCTTAAATTTAGATCATAGTCACAAAATCTGGCTCAGAAGCAAAGGAATTAAAAAAAAAAAAGAAAAAAAAGAAAAAAAAAGGAAAAAAAAAGCCTAAAAAATCCAGGAAAGGCAGTCTTGAGTTACACTTAACATGCTAAATATTTGCACACAGCAAATAACACTTGAAATATACTTTCAGCAGTAGGAACCCAGACTTTAAGTTTCAACTCTAAAGGTCCAAGAATGGAGTCTGTAATAAAGAGTATTCAGGGCCTCCATAGTCCTTTAACCAGTTGCCCACAGGATTTTCTGCATGCCCTAACTGTGAAGAGAAGGTTGATACTGCTCCTCATGACACTAATTGCCATGAAGGAAGGGGAAGAGTTGGCCCAGATAGATAAATGGCTGAACTATGAGAAGCTTTTGCTACTCTTTGTACAGATGCATCATAAAATTAGTGGTCACTCTTCTTTCCCCAGCAAGCATTATGCTTACTCCTAGTTTCTCTGTTGGACTTTATTCAGACATGGTTTATTGCAATAAATGGAGTGGAGAGGAACAGTCCAAATTACACCACCTTTAACATTGCTCTCCGAATTAGGCTCAGGGCTTCCAGATGAAACACAAGGTGGCAAACACCTGATTTACCTCAAGACTCTTCCAATTCCAGAAGTCAGAATTTACCCTGAGATTTCTTCCGGGTTCTCTAGTTTTATAACATTTTAGAAGCAATTTCTGACCTCTGTCACAATGTTAAGACAAAGGTTGCACCCAATGATTCTAAAAGATGCACCTTGAGAATATACAGTTCGCAAAAAATGAGAATATGTATTTTGCAAAAAGAAAAGCGGACAAAGAAGATGACTTCAGTCTGCTGCACTCCAGCCATCATGGACTGCCCTGAACCTCCACTCGAAACCGTGACTGCTGGTAGTGGATCATCTGCGCGCAGAGAGCGGTACGTTATCGTGGGGCTGCACCATGACCCAATCTGCGCTTCAACTACAGCTGAAGCAAAGGTGCAATCCAATTACCGGCCGCCAGCACCTCTCCTCCTCTGGCATTAGCAAGCCCCGCTCTTCAAAGTTTTATGTAATTCTACACGAAAAAACCAAAGAATTTTCTTGTTAAGTGCTACTGAATCCTGCAATCTTTCCCTGTGCGTCTCGCACAGCCTCATCCTGGAAACAACACGTCCTTGCTCCGCTGCCTTAATACGGCAAAGAGTAATTAAACGCCGGGAATGGTCCGGGAGGGGGGAGCGGCCCCCGCCCGCCGCCCTGCTCCGCCGTGAGCCACGCGGTGGCACCAAAGCGCCGCTCTTCCCCCCGCGCCCCGCTCCGCGCCCCGCTCCGCGCCCCGGGCGGAGCCGAGCGCTGCAGCCGAGGTGGGCTCGCTGGGCGCGCTGCAAGGGCGCGGATCGGAGCAGAGGCAGCGCGGCCGCGGATCGCTTCCCGTCTCTGCGCGGGGGGGTGCGGTACGCAGCTGCGCGGGGAAGCGCCCTCGGTCCATCCCTGGTGCGGTCCCGGGGCCCAGGCCGCGGTGCAGGCGGACGCAGCAATGGCCGCTGAGCGAGGAACCAGCAGGTCTTTGAATGAAGCGGAGAGCCGTCTGAAGGGTGTCCTGGCTGAGGTGCCCCTTCGGTCAAGTGTGAATGGAGTATTTACGGATGCCAAGGTTCAGGTGTCAGTGTTTGCAGGGTTTCTCTCGCACCTTTTTAGCTCTTCTCTGCCTCGTAATACTTGTTATTCTTGGCACACGGAAACAGGTCAGCAAGTCATCTGTGTCCGCCAAAAGAGTCACCGGACCCCTCCTCCTCTTAGTGCTACTCTTTCCTCTATGGCGGTGGTGCCAGCAGAGCTCGTGCCACCACAACTAGTGTGAAAATAAGCACATGCGCTTTTAAGGACTGCTTTTAACCTGCCTTTTCATCTGTCCTGGTTTTTCACACTATATTCACCAAGCATAATGGTGTCTAAGACCCAAAAACTCTGTCTTGCTCTGTGTGGGTGCTACTTCATGGCTGTGCAGTGTCCCAGTATAAGAAAAAACATTCAAGCACGGCCATATCTTAGTGGCTGTATGTGATATTTTGCTGGTATTACATCTATAACTTACAAGTCTCAATCAGGCCCTGACTCCTCTGAGCCAAATGCTGGACAAACAAAGCCTTACCCAGTGCCCACTGAAGGCAGTGGAGGTTGGACGGGCCCCATGGGGAGTGTTCCTAGCCCGAAGAGCTTACAAGTCCAAAAAGACAAAACAAACAATGACAGACATAACAGGCATGCAGGCAGCTGCCTTGGCCCTGACCCTGCAATTTTTTCTGGTCTGGTTTAACCCTGTCTAAGAGGGTGCACGATCTGGACTCTTATTTTAAATGCAAATTTTGCCTGCTTACTAATCCGAGGAAGCTGAATATACTTTCTTTAATGTATTCTAAGTTGAGCCTTTAAAAGCAATATCAGTATTAAATATGTTTTCATGTATTTAAACCATCAGCAGAAAATAATCAATAAAGTATCATTTTTTTCTGCATCTAATTTGCTTCTTTTAAAAATTGTATTTGCCCTTCTCTTTTCTCTCTTGACTTTTTTTTCCCTCAGCCCTTCCTATTCCGTATTCATTATTCCCAGTTTTATGCACCATTTCCTATTTCAGGTTTCTATCTTGTGTGTTTATCTTTACTCATGTGTATTCCCACTAGGTCTCAATGAAACTATTCACATGCTTAATTAAACACAGACAAAATTTTGTAAGATTACTATTTTGCTTTTTATGCAAATATTAATCCCTAGGTATTCTTTTCCTTAGCTCTTTCCATCTTACCTGTCTTTTGACTTAGGCTCTAAGGCAGTGGTTCCCAAGCTGCTTCAGTTCAGCCCTTTACCTTTTCTGTGGGATTTTAGGTCCCCAACCTCCAGCCACACTGACCATCCCCAGAGTACAAGAGTCTATTTCTCCTCCCTGAAACTTCATTTCAAGCTCCAGCTAACCTGCCCCAGTCCAGCTTTCCACCTTGCCCTACCCCAGCTCCTGCCACTGACCTCCCAGCAGAAGCCCCCTGGACTGCCTCACCGCTTTGCCCACCAAGCCAGCCTTAGCCAGATCGCCTTGCCCCTGCCAGGTCCCTGCCTTTCACCTGCATCCCAAGCTTCACAGCATCCCCAAAGGCTGATCTTCCTGCTGCACAGCCAACCACCTTCCCTGCCAAGGAGGTATCTGTCTGGACAGCCGTTTGCTACACAAGCTCCAGGCAAACACCCCCTGCCTCCCTGTCCTCATTGATTCACAGTAATCGTTACAGACTTACAGGAAAGAGAGGTCTTCTAGGATGAGAGGAGAGCAAGGCAGGAAAGGGAAGTAGGGAGGGAAAAGAAATGAAGGTGACAGGAGACGAATTGGATGGAAAATTCCTGAGGATTTTACCCCAGCTCCCCTTCATGTGGTAGCATCCCCTCCCAGCTTGAGATCTAAACTGAGCTGAATTTATTTGATTGTAAAGATACAAACCATAAAAGTGCCATACCTTTTCCCCTTTTTATTTAGTCAAATTCTAAGTGTCAATAAATTTGCCGAGCCTGATTTCAGAAAATTGTTCAGGTTACCCTCCATTCGTGTTCAACACTTCTACCTGCAGTTCTTCTCTGTCCTCAGAGCAATGAGACTGTCACAGGGAAGAAACCTTCAGGTTAGTCTTCACATTTTGAGCACCTGAGGTCTTCTTTTTCCTCCTTGATCAGAATGTCTCCAGGAGGAGCTCTAGTTGCTGTTCTTTTCTTGGGAATAGCATTTTGTGGATCATCGGTAGACATCACATACATTTCAGCCAAGCAAACTAGCTCCTTCTTCATGTGTCTTATTTTAAGAAAATGTAAGGCAGCCAGTGAGACTCCTTTTGTGCTTATGTATTTGCCTAATTTTTGAGTATGTTGCTAAACTGAAAGTATCAACATGGTTTGGAATGGATATTTGGTATACTTGTGTGCTTCTTATTAAAGATCTATCAGCAAATTAGGAAGGCTTCATATGAACGTGTTGCTGCTTACAATGAAACTGCCTTTCTCTGGACCTTGATCATTTCTCTGCAGATGACATGACATTGGGATTTAAAACTCTCCCTACCCCCTCTCCTCAAGCACATTCTTTACTTTACAGAGCACCAGGTTGTTTTTTTCAAATGTTCCTTGGGAAGTATTCAGGATCCCTACCTTCAAACTTGAACTTCAAAGTCGAGCAGTATGTCTAGTGCCCATCTTCTCAGCATATTTTTCAAGGACAAATTATAAACATTTCAGGCAAAGTGCTCTTATTACAAGTTTGTTTGCCAAGTACTTCTGCCTCCCTTCCAAGTTCCAGCTATGTCAAAGCATCTGGTTTACAAACAGGTTCCTCCCCTTGGCTGGTACATGGATGCCAGGGCACAGAGGCTTATCGCTAATGAAGGAGTTTCCCAGATGAAAGGGGAAAATGCCGTGGGAGTCACTTGACAGACTCTCCCTTGTCACAGAATGTGTAGGTATGTTGTAGTCGCTGAGCAGATGAATGAAGTGATGTGCAGGAGGAGTGATTTCCCCAAGTTCTTCCAGAGCCTGATCTAAAATTCCCTGAAGTCAATAGATTCCTGTTGATTTCTACGGACCTTACACTGGGGTTTCAGGTAATTATTTATTCTAATCATAAGACACTGTCTACCCTGGTTTATCTTCTTTAGAGGAGTCTGACGTCATCTGAAATTCCTGAATATTTGCAACTTAGCTTACAAAAAAAAGTTTATTGAGGAGATATGTATCAGTCTAAAATATTTTGTTCAGAAAGCAATGCTGCCCTTAGTCTCATTTTTACTTCCAGCTAGACCAAATGCAACTTATATAAAGGATAAGTTATTTTAACTTGATGCTCGGGTCAACCCCAATTTCAAGAGAACATAAATCTGGCATAAAGCCATGTGCTTCTTGTGCATCACACTCCACATTGAGATCTACCATTACACAGACTCAAATACAGACCGCCTACACGTGTCTTTTTCTTTTTTTTCTATCATAGATTGCATAGCAGAATTAAGAACTTTCAAACACCCCTCTGTAGATCTGTGGGAACTCAGGAAGAAGTTGCACCAATAAATTTTAGCCTGATCAGAACATTTAATACGTATGACAGAACTGCTATTGCTGCATTCTCCCACGCCTTTACTCCTAAATCATATTTTCCTGCCTTTTACAGCAGATTTTAAGAAAATCTCTCCTGTTTTCAGGGGATTTCACCCTAATTTATAGTGATATGTCAAATGTGGACTTAGCTCAAAAGAGAGATACATCTTGTCTAGGCAATAGTGGTGGTAGGATTTTTCAGAAGTCTCTTCTTTTTTCCATCCCTGCTAAAGTATTTCACTCTTTCTGTGAGTCCATTTAAGTGCTGGTTATAATAACCTATGTAATAGAGCATAATTTGCATAGCTTGTCTTTATATAATTTAATTACATAATGATATATATTCAATTATATAATTTCATTCATAATTTCATAGCTTTGTATGAGATTGATGCCTGTTCCTATGCCATACTGTACATTGTCTTTCCCTTCCTTTGTTACGAGAAAGGAACACTGAGTCATGAAGTAGTGATGACAATCCCAATGCCAGAATTATCCGTCTGAATCAGTGGAACTAAGTTTTCAATATCATGGAAAATCTCCAAACTTTTTGCTGTCTCAGTTATCAAAATGGTGAACTGTGCTTGCTCGCTTGCGTTAAGTCTTTATTTGCACATACACTAGACAAGCTATCATCAGATGTATTATTCCCATTCAGTGCCTTGTAGCCTGGATGTTTTGTGAACTGGATGGGTCTGTCCCTATCTTTCGCACATGTATGCAGGACAAAAGGGCAAAAGGAGCCTTCCTCAGATCTTATAAACCCTGACTGCTCGGCACCTCAGCTTCTGGTTACACCAGCGCTGCCATGTTAGCTCAAGGCTCTGGTCCATGTGGGAGCTCACCCCGCAAAACTTACAGGCTAGCTTGAGCTCTGGGTCTAGTTTGTAGCATCCAGCTGGACACAAGCCCATGGAGCCAATTGTTTTCATGATGATAGTATCTAATACAGTATCTGTATATAATTCTGGCCAAGTACTCAGAAATTTGATCAGTCATCTTTATTATTGTAAGTCCAAAATTTAAAAAAAGCAGAGAAATAATAATGCTGCACCATTAAGGCATAGTGAAAAGTGGAGCAAAAAGTGGAGTGGAGCAAAGAGTGGTTGGTCACATTTGATAGTAACAGTGGGTAAATCTTTCATAAAGACCCTGATAAGAGTGAAAGTGGCATGCTACTAGAAAAACCACCTGATTCTCAAATTTGTGTTTATTGTTAGCTTTTCATTTCAGCGGTGGGGAAACCAGTGCAAAGGCTGCCTGAAAACAGGACCTGCCATCTGGCTGGGCAGAAGCAGTACATAACTGTTTTTCAAGCACAGATCATTCTATGAGCGACCTAATCCGGTGCCCTTCCTGTGAGGATGTGCACGAAACTCAGCCCATCTCCCTTTCAGCTGCCTTTCAGCTCCAAGTGTTGCCAGTAAAAGAATCTTCTCTGTTTATTCTGTTATGTTTTTCATTATGAAGCTTATTTATTGTCTTCTTTTCTTGTTCTTGTACTCGAAATGCTGAATTATTGGTCATGGTTCTGTGTGACCTGGTTCTGATGTTCTTAGTCTAGGTGCTGTATTTTTGTTATACAGTATTTCAGGTACATCTCTCTTTTGGAAAAGTATATTTCTTTTGTGAAAGAACTTCTATTGTGTGCCTGTTTTTCACTATATATATATGTATGGTGCCTGCTGCAAATGATTGTCTGCTGTATACATAAAAATAAGGTGTTTTAATCATGATGTGCCCATCATTCCTGCTGGCCAATTTGCAGTTCAAATTTTAAAAATGTTTAAAAAAAAAGAAGCACTGATATTCCTGGAAATTTTCTATTCTAGGAGGTAAAAAAACAAAGCCCAGTCTTATTCAATACTGCCTATTGGAAAAAAGAAAATCCAAGTGTGTACTATTCTCTGCTGTGTTTTCTGAAGCTCATCAAATGTAGGCTGTTTCATATCAACGGCAGGAATGAAATGTCAGAATTAAAGGCCTTCCAAATTTTCCTGGATCTCAGCAGCCAAAACAGAGATGCATCTTGAGCTGACCTCCACTGATGAAGAGGAGCAAAAGGAAGGAGGTAGTCTACAATTAAAAGAAGCCAGAACCCAAGTGATGATGTGATTTACAAATTGCAACCACAGTTTCCAGAAACAAACAGGAAACGTCTGTGATCCGATGAATTTCAGTATGATATTTTCCACCTCTGAACCACTAAAAAGTTTTCAAAAGTCCAGATTAGACTAAAATGGGAGGAAAGGGATTTTTTTCCCTCAGTAAGGTTACTTATTCCACACAAGCAGATTTTGACTTGCGATGAGGGCTCTCATTGCCTTAGGAATGTAAGAGGTTAATTCAAGCTGTCTTGATATCAGATAATAATTACGTGATTTATGACCTCTGTCATAAAGCATCCAAGAGATCAAAGACCAAAATAATGTTGGTTCATTTTATGTTGATTTTGTTCAATGCTAGTAACAGATGGGACTTGTTTTTTTCTTGCTAGAAGTCCATTTTTTTTGTTGCTGTAAGTGCAGTAAGCTGATTGTTGCTTAATACGTGTCATTTTCACCATTTATCCTTGAATTTGCATCATGTCTTCCACCCATAACATACCCATAAGAATGGACATTTGGTATCATGAAGGCAATTCCTAAATTTTCTAAAAACAGGGATAAAAAAAATATATTTTAGATTTGGGGCACAGGACAGTCTTGCATTAAAATTTCATTTAAAAATTTATTTTTATTTGTACCCTTTTAAAATCAGTGGTGCACCACTAATTGGTTTTCCCGCAGAGTTCTTTACAAAAATTTTGTAAAGTGGCAGACATGTTATATTGCTCTTCAGTTTGCTTCATTTAATACTGCCAACTTTTCTGTTGTAATAGCACAGGTATTCTTTTCTGCAGGGAGGCATATGAAAAGTATCATCAATACAGAAATTCAAGGAGTTTAGGTAAGAATAAACTAATTACCCAAGTTGGAATTTTAACAAGACACCAAAATCAATATCACCTCTTCCTTATATGAGTGCAATGAGAGTAAGTCACAGGGTAAGTGCTCAGGACTTCACTTTCTACATGTCATTGGAAAGAGACCGCACTTTCAGCATCAGAGTGTCTTTTGGCACTGGACACAGGATTGGATCAATACTGACACAAGAACAGGAATGTCACCTGCCAGGATCTTTACAGCTTGCCTGGTTAAAAAAAAAAAAAAAAAAAAGTTGGTTAAAGCACAGGAACAGCTCTCAGAAGGCTTTTGCTTCATTTCCAGACAAGTCCCTGAATTCCTTTCTGATCTTGGGCACTCTCTGTCTCTCAATTTGTCCTCTGTATAATGCAAATAATAATAGTTACTAACTTCACAGGATTTCTGAGTGACTTGACTCATTAATTGTTGTCTATGAGATTTTTTGCTGGAAAGCAATATGAAAGTGCCAAGTTTTACTTATACAGTTATTAGTACTTTATACACTGGTATACACTTAACAAACTAGTTTAATGTTTGTAAAACAACTTCCAATGGTACACGTATAGTTTCTCTGAAGGTCTTTTTTTTTAAAATACAGCAGTATCTCCTAAAAGCCTTGTTCAGAGAAAGATATGCTACCAGTAAGGACTTTTTTCATTCCTTAGACTCATAGGTTTTGTACTGATACATTTGGAGGTCTCTGTTTTTACGGCTGCAAGGGCTCAAAGCTCAGTATTTCAGCCTGGTCTTTTCATAGTTTTGCAGATGATAAAACCAGAAGTACTGTTGTATAGAGCAAGCTGTTAGAGCTGCCTACGTTAATTCTTGTTTGAGCTACAAACTATCTTTTAGAAAAACATTTTAAGATTGCTATTGAGAAGGAATCTGCCACAGACCTTAGGAAGTTGTTCACTCCAGTTGGCAAAAATATGCATCCTTATTTCTAGCATGAATTTGTCCAGATTTTCCTACTATTTTACCTCCTTATATTATTGCTAACTTCATGTATTTGCTAGATTTAAGAGTCCATAATCAAACCTGTATAATTCCCCATGGTAACAGCTCAGAGGTTAGGTCCAAATCAACCTTTAGTATTCTCAACTGATAAACTAAGCAGATTGAGTCTCTTTTTGAGTCTTTTACCCTGAAGCATGATTAACAGTCCCCAAGTCATGCTTGTGACTCTTCTCTGAACTTCTTCAACAGTATTCCTGAACCATGGACCCCAGAACTGGACAAAATATTCCAGTAATGATTTCATCAGTGCTAAATACAACAACAGTGTAATAACTCTCGACACCTATCTTCATTCATTATTCCTCTGATGCCTATTTATTAAGCTCATATTAGACATTTTGTGCACTGTGTCACACTGGGAAATTATACCCAGATGGCTATGAACTCTGATCCCCAACTCTTTTTGAGAAGAATTGCTTCCCAGAACTGAGGATCCACTCTCTAATTACAAGCTGAAATGCCAGTTCTTAGATTTTTAGTTACGTTAAATATATTTGCCATAGTAATCTTGGCACTGTTTGCAAGTGATTTGATTACTTGGTGTTGGTGATGACCCCCTGCACCGACTGTTCCTCCAGTCGCTGTTTTGTTTTCAAATGTAGGCACTGACGGCCCAGCTCTGGTGATCCACCTCGGGCAATGGTCAGTGCCTTAAGGTTCAGCTGATGGAGGAAGACTCTTTCAAAGCACATTCCGATGCGAATGGTATAATTCTCAGCCACAACTCGGTAATACGCATTTCTGAAACCCACAGAGATGAGTAAGGAAGGTGATCACCTTTCTTCCACCAGTTATAAATCTGGAAGTTGCTATTGATTAGAAACTACCCAGACCTTTCAAAATAAAGGTACTTAATACCATCTTTTGGTATTGAACGCCACAGTTCAAGAACTTGTTGTGTGAAGATGAATTGTCTTTCTTTTGTTCTATATTAACCTGTCACTGATACTGTATTAATACATGTATTATGAGAGCATATACAAAGACTGGGTTAAATACTTTTAAATTACCTTTGCAATCCTAAAAATTCCAATTAAATCTACTCAAACTATCTTTTTTGGCAAAGTAGGCTACATAACATCAGTGCCAGAGCAAACACCAGTCCTCCTGAATCCCAGCTATTGGTTAGAACATCCTTTCTCACCTCTTAGCCAAAGAAATTCATAATATGATGAGTTTTAATTGAAAAGTAACTCTAAAATTTACAGTTCTGTTAAAAAACCTCCTAAGCTATAAGGTTTGGTTGAAAGAAAAATATTTAGCCCAAGATGCTATTTAAGCAAGTCCTACGTAGAATTACAGATTTTACAGGTTTACTGAGTAGGTATACCCAGTCCCATCTTTAAAGTAAGCAGACTGTAGATAATCTCAAGCTTTCACTGACTCACTATCCTTCCAACTACTCTCAAATAACAATTTGTTAGTGAAAAGCATTAAGTAATGAGAAGAGAGAGAAATCTTCAGTGGGTAGAAAACAATGTTAATTGTACTTCTTACTAGGAAAAGTACATACATGATATGTGCTTCTTTACTTCTGTTTTGTAATCCTTATTTTCCTTGGTGTTATTCAGATTTATTATTTATTATATATATGTATTATGGTATATATTTGTATTTGTGTATATGTATATTGCATATATACATATTGTATATATGTAAATATATTTAGTATTGTGGTTTTTTTGGAGAAACAATGCTGGTTTTGCAAAAAGCTTTATAGAAGGACATATTTGCTCCTCTTCAAAAATGTGCTCAGAGGAAATGTTGGAGGGTCTGTCAGAACTAGTTACAGCTTCTTCTTTCTCAGCCTGCCCTGTCCTGTCTTGCTTTGCTCCTCAGCTGAAGTTACAACATAAAATAAGTTTGTGAACTCTATATGGTTCTAATTTATGAAGCTGGCTTTGGTCCCTAAGGGACCATATGCTGGCCAGAAATCATCACAATAAAGATACAGTTCATCTTCCCTCTGAATTTCCCAACCTTTCTTTTGCTTAACATGCTTTTTTGGACAGGACAGAAAGCAGTGGGAACCAGCTCCTCTGGTTTTGCACCATTTGACAGTTCCCTTCAGCCAGGGGAATTTTTACACTGGCATCTGTGACCAGATTCCAAGTTTCTTTACTGTTCAAAGACTGCAAAACAGCTGGGTCAAGGGGCAGAGAGTCTATACGAATTTATTTTGCTTAAGCTTGAGGTCTGGTCTTGCTTAGCTAACAAGATCTCATTACATCATAGCCCATGCAGCTATGCCTTGCAAAGTGTTCCTTGGACAAGATGGTGAAAAGCAATTACGAAAACGACAAACACAGAGATCGCTCAGGCTAGTTCAAACGGAGATTTTTGCACCCAGTACTCAAGTCTTCACTCAAAATTCACGAGACAGAAAAAAAGAAAAAAAGACAGGTACATTTCATTAATACTCATAGTTTTAGTTTGTGAGGAACATCCCTTGCTTTACCAGAGAGGCTAGATCCTTTGTTTCATTGTAAAATTTTGCTCTCATGTGTGATGTTACAGAGAAGTCAAATATGAAAACAACAGTGCTACTGCTACACAGATATTTTGTGGACTACTGAACACTGTAAGTTTTACATCTTAGACTATTGTTTAACAAAACAAACCACAAAATATTTGCAAATGTGCTGTCAGTACTTTCATACTTGTGTTTTCACACTCACTTCAGCACATTAATACAAAATCAAGAATAATTACAAGACAGAATCCAGCTAAGCTTCGAACACAGAATTTTTCTGTGCTGTAATAAAGTGATGCACGCCACATGAATTAGTGGAACAGTGTTTCAGAGTAATAGGATGCGTACCCTCAAGAGCTATGGCTATGTCTGTTCCCTGGCTACAAATTACTGTTGTCTTCAAATTGCGCTGCAAGATCCATTGTAAACTAACTGAAATAGATTTTTTACAGTGCATGGTACAACAGAGTCCTCAACTTGCAAGTGTTAACTGCTATTGAAATAGAAATCTTAAATATTAATAATTATAACACATTTCCTTTAGTAATATTTCCTTTCTTTTTATGAATACATCTTCCCACATGCAATCCAATACAGCAGTGTTCCTGAATTTTTAAACTGCCTGAAAGAGCAGCCAAGGAATGGTATGGATGGTCCCATTTACCTTCATGGAGTGTTAAGTACCTGGTGATGACAATTCTAACGTCAACACTGCTCATAGATAAGAAAGTCAGACCTGGCTATTGTGATCGTGGAGCCTTAACCCTACCCAGGCTATGAAATTTTCCTGAATTAATTTTTATTTTAATGATAGTATATTCATAGGAAAATATCCACACTTGCTTTAAAAATTGATTGTGATGGGGAACCCCTGACAGCACGTAAGAAATTATTCCAGAATGGTCTTACTGTCCAGAACAGTCTTACTGTTAAAAATGTTCCTCTGCGCTCTAGCCTGAATTTGTCTCACTGCAGATGCCATCCTTTGGAATCTCTTACACATTGTCTGCTACAGTGAAGACCCCCCTATTATCAAAACATATTGGTTTGTAGCTATTGTGATAGGTGTTTTTAAATTTGTTTGAATTCTTGTTACTCTTCCATTAGCCTTTTCCAGGTTTTAACCATCTCTCTACAACTGCGGACATACATTCCTTCTGATCACAGCCTTGCACTGAGGCCTGAGCAAGGATTTTGTTCGGTTGACTATCTGTTGTGATCTCTGTGGGTTTTTAGAAGTGCTGTTTTTTTCCAACACAGGCCCTTTGTCTCACCCTCAGCCCCTCCTAGCAAATAGCCTCTGCACATTTTGCATTCCTTTTTCCCATGTATCATTTTAGCATGTATTTCATTCATTGTTTGGGACTGATACCAGATTGACAAGCCTATCCACGCTGTCTTGTTTACCACTTAGAAATACAGTTAGAGCCTTTGCATTCTTCCATTCTTTTGGAACTTTCTTTGTTTTCCCAGATTTATTGGAAATCTATATTAATGCTAAAGCAAAAACCTCATCCCACTCTTTTAAGACTCTTGAATATCAATTATCTATGCCTATTTATTTTAAAATCTCTGGCTTTTGTAACTGCTGCTTATTGTCCTCTTTTGTTGCTCTAAAATTGAAAACTGTTTATTCATCATGTGCTATGATCAAATCATTCTGCTTTATCTTCGTAATTTTTAATTCTGTGATCACCTTTTCCTTCTATGACACTGTCCCCTAATTCCATTTTATGGTGGATGCAACTCTCTGAGTTAGGGATTTATTACTGATAAGAGTAACCCTCCCTTTAAATTCTATTGCATTTTTTAGAAATGGCAATGTTAAATCCCATTTTATTAAGCCTGGGTTGAACTTCCTAATTTTAACACCATCTTTCTCCCTCCATTGCTACAGATAGGTACTTAAGGTACTGCCAAATGATAGGATTCGATACTCTGCAGTGGACACTCCCTGTTCCTCCATTAGGACATTCATGCATTAGTGTTTGTTTGCTTGCAATTTGTCATGACTTGGAAACAGATGATGCCATTCTTCTACTCAGTGGGGTAGTTATAGCACATATTAGCCAAAATAAGTCTTCAGTTTTGAAGGCTAGTTTGTCTCATTCCTGATACTCAATTGAAAGACACTACAGGGATTCAAAGCATCAACATAAATCTCCTGTCTCATCTAACAATTTAAGAAACCTAAAGAGATTACATCATTCATAAAAGAAGTATCTAAGGAAGTGCCTAAAATTCAGTTGTTGGATTCCCTTCTTACTTCTGCTTACCTGTTCTACATTTTTCCTATGGAGGTTACAAAAGTCATTTTAATAATCCAATCATGTATATACATTCCCGTCAGGTTTCAGGCCAACTAAGACAAACTCATTTCGTAAATGAACAGTATCAATTTCTCTTTTTTAGCATTCAGGCTCCTAACACTGATATACAGTACAGAATTTTATTTTGCTATCAGTACCCAAATTTTATTCAAAATGAGTGTTTCTGTTCTGGTATGAGGGTTAATTCAATGCTGAACTATCATAGGATAGTTACATATCCGTTGGTATCAGTGTGGGTAGAGGGAGATATTAGCTAAGGACAGTGCAGGAACTGTTCAGTGTTGTTTTGATGGTTAACTACTATTTTAAAGTTTCGCCACAATATTTAAAGTCCTTTCAAACCTGTCTGCCCAAAAAGAAGCCAAAGCTTAATTCTGAAGGGAAAAAAAAACCTTGCTGGTTTTATATTGTTTGAAATGCCAAACTATTTCCCCATTTCTAGACTACAGTCACACATTTTAAATAGTCTGTGATACACAAACACAGGCTACTATAACATGAATTGAACTTCATATCAGTATAAAGAATACAAGAGGTACCTTGCTGATTTATTGTTCTTATTTATTAAGGAGCTTTATATTTTAAAGTTTTTTTTTGTCTCCATACACTTTGTAGTTAGCTGGTCATAGTCACAGTGAAACCAGCAATCTTTCTGTAGATTTTAAGTAATGTTTGCATCAGGTAAGCTTTTAGGTAATGCTTGTAATAGGCCCAGACCAGCCCCCATTAAAATCCATGAATAAACTAGCAGATAACTCCTAGAATAATCCCTCTTAAACCTTTATTACAGCAAGTAGCACCAGTTCACCTGTTATATTAAATTCAATAAATTACTGTAAGAAGTATGCAGACATTTGTGCAGTACAGGTAATTCTTCAGATGGGCGCTTACTGCTTTTCCCTTCTTCCGCATGGATTTGGAGTAGGTCCAAAATAAAGGTTTTCTGTGCCTCCGTGTAGTGCAGCCTGGTGCTGCAGTGGTAGATTTTCAATAAAGAACACCACCACAATTTTATATGTGTAGCACCTCTAACTGGAAGAGATTTTTAAGAAGTCAGCATCCATTTAAGTACTTTTAAAGACCAGATTTCCAAGATTCAGCTGTACCCTTTGATAATCTGATTTCTTTAAAAGGTGCTGACTTCTTTAGCATGCACTGGTCACTTGTTTTAGTTCCTAAAGCAGTAACTTAAAGTCTGACACATAAAGGACACTCATGGATGGAAGAACCGTTCCCTTGATGAGAAAATGTCGACCTCTCTCCTACGGCTAAGATGCTCGCTGCCAAGTTTTAGGAACAAAGCACTCCAGCAAATGCACACAAAATTGCTGGACGGTTGGACCGAGGTAGGAAGGTGCACATGGTTCAAGCAGCTGACTCTGTAACACGCTTTCCAAATATTACATTAAGCTTCAGCTGGAGCCTCATCCTTGGGAATACGAACCACAGGAGCTAGCATGGTTCCAGCCTTCAACTGCAATCAGGAACTGTGAATTAATAAAAGGATTTGAGTGTAGTTGCAGTTTGCTACCATGAAAAGAAATTATGTCCAACACCAGAAAATTAGACTGTGTAAATAAAAATAATTTCTTTACAAATTCTTTTTTTTAACGACTAGCTACAAAACTGTTAAACTGCTTGCCTTCATACAAATGTCCACAGCTACAGATAGTACTTCTTTTCTTTACAAATCATTTGTTCTAAAAAATATTGTTTTTCTGAGTCACTTATCCTTGCCTACTGCTTTGCTTCTTACACAATGAGTAGAACAACTGACAGACTAAACTGCAGCGCTGTGATATCCAGTTGTGTTGATGGTGTGTGATCCTAAATTTCTCTGATTCTCCTCCTAGCTGTAGTGGCTGTGTAGCTGTAGCTATAAAAAAGCAGGTTTTACTGTTGAAGGAAAGTGACAAATGGTATGCTGAGGAAGCAAGTAGTTTTTTGTCATTTATTTGGTTATAGTTTTGTACAAATTTGGAAAACAAGTTACTTTGCTGCTCTTGTATCACAGAACTCTGTAATTCACATCTACAAGGCAGTATCTCTATTGCCTTAAAAATACATATTCTGAGGTTGTGTCCCTGCAGTCCTCTTAAATAAACTTTAAAAAGGGGCTTGTTTATTTAGTGTTTGACTAGTGTAAAACTCCTGTATCTAACCATATTGTTAACATCCACAGTCTGCTTCCAATTTACTTCCCAAACCCATGAATTCTACACAAGTGCTTGTGGGTGGAAAGATGACTACTTAATACATGCTAATTTGTGTGTATGACACAGAAATGGTTTCTAAAAAGACAGCTCTGTCCCTTAACTCTAAATACTGACAAAATTTCCAGAGTGCCCAGAATGTTGTTACAGGTGTGTAAACGTCATGAAACTGAACGTAATTTTGCATCTTTAATGTGGTCCTTCTGTCTGTGTTACCAAAGGAAAGCATTGTCCAGATACAGCTGTAACTGTTGTTTGGTTACTAAATATATTTCCCTAAGTGTAAGCATTTTTTGCTCAAGAAGAAAGAGCTAGAAAATAACTGTATGCTCTTTTGGTATTACAAAGTCATAGTTTAACATCAGTGTTGAAAACTACATTTGGGGTGGAAGAGAACAGAATTGATCCTGTTTTCTTCTGTGAAGCAGAACCTTGTTTGTTCCCTCCACAAAATTCAGGTTCTGGCAGATGAATTTCTGCTCTGGGAGAGCAAACCATAACAGATGGGCAACTCACATGTGCCCTGTGAAGACTTCATGGGGGCAAGTCTATCAGAAGCCTTGTGCTGCTTTACCACAAGAAGTCCACTCATTTACTACTCCTCTCCCAACCCACGCACCTTGTTTGTTCCAAGTGATGCTGGAGCAGTTCATCTGGAGGTGATGCTTCCCACTGGAGCACAGCTTGTGGCAGAGATGCTTCTACACAACCTTCTACTGAGGGGTAAGAAAGTACTACAGCTGGAAGAAGAGAGTAGAAGCAACAGAACAAATAAAAGAGAAAAATCTGCCTGTCAGGAAGATTTCTGTCAGCCTTAATGAAAAATTTCTGTAAGTCCCTATGTCTTCAGTTTTGCTCTGAGGAAATCAAGAAGGGGAAAAAATGCAAATAAATGAGCACAAGATAAAAAAGGAAAGGTTGGACTTCAGACCTGGGTGGAACTTGTGAAGACTCGTCATTTTATAGTCAGGACTACATTTTCACTGCTGAGGTTGCTTTTTGACTTACCTGGCCCCTACATGCAGTCCCATATAATCCGTAACCTGGAGATGGGCATCTGGGCTGCCTGTGCATGAGGGTGAGCAAGCTCGGAACCTCGGAGCGAAATTCACAGTAGTCAGTGTTCTGAGTGGCTCAAGGCAATTGCAGGAAGGGCTGAAGAGACAATGTTGCCTTAACTGCTGTCCTTCTTGGGGTTGCCATGCCCTGCTATTTTGCCATTCTGAGCCCTGAACCCTCTTTTGGAGATGGTGCTCATATGGTCCGTTTCATAAAAGCAGCAGGTGTTCTCACCGATGATTTGAAACATGACAGCAAAGGGGAGTTGCTGCAATGTCTTTTTTTTTATATACAATAACTAAATTATTATGCTATTCTAATTGGCTTCTGGACCCTCCTTGGGCCTAAGCCATCAGTCACCTCCCAGGACCATGACCTAAGCACTTGGTTTCGGTTGGTCTGGAGTGGGGCCGCAGTGTCACTTTGCAGAACAGGGGTCGAAGACTGGCTGGAGTAGTGGGAGAGGTGTGGGTACGCAGCCCAGCAGGTGGGATGCTTACCAAGGAAAGGGGAGGCTTGGGTCAGTTGCTGCTGGGCATTTTACCTAATTGCAATTTAATGCTCAGCTGCACAGAGGATGCCTATTTTTAGGAGGTTGGTTAGGCTGAGGAAACTCACCGAGCTTTTCAGCCCGACTGTGACAGTTGTTGAGTACTTTCAGAAATGGTATCTTTGGAGCCTAAGGAATTTTACTGGCACCTTATCAATATTAACTCTTTGGGAGCTAAACAAGGATTTGGAATATTGCAGTCTTACATTTACGTGCCTAAACTTTAGCACCACCTTACAGGTCAGATGCCAAACTTTCCAGAAGTTATGAGCTGTTCATGGGACTCACGCAGCTACTTGTTTATGTATGTTTGTGATACTGCTCCCCGGGTTATACTTTGGAAACTCACCAAAAGGTTTAGCAGTCTTAAAACTTTCCTCACCTTTGGCTAAATAAGACTTTCATATATGCAACTAATGGTTGGGGACCAGGACCTGAAATGTCAGCATGGCATATTTCTCCAAACCTGGCCACAAAATAGGAAAAGACTCCAGAAAGATGTCTAGGTCATCTTTATATATAGATGCCTAATATAATGTCAAAAATTCTGCCATGTTTTTTCCAATACAGAAATTGAGTTGAAGATCTGCACAGCTTTTTTTTTCCTGTATCAAAGAAATTAGACTGACACAGCATAATCCTCCTTTTTGGTCTGTACTGTTCAGTGCAGCACTCGTTCCAACTCTAGCAAGACAACTTTGAGCACCATGCTTTGTTTTTCTTTTCTCCAGCAACTCTTAATTATCTGATTTTTTTAGTTTGGTTGCTGCTATAATGTCTATTGAATAACTTAAAACAGGAAATTACACTAAATTACACATATATAAAACTGTAGGCAGTGCAAACACTGAAATGATCAGCAAATTTTTGGACACAAGTTTTTTACTAAACGTTCCTAAATCAGTAATTCGTTGTAATGGCCTAGGTATTTCTCAAAGCAGAGAAAGTGTCACAGGATTTATTTCAATCAGATGAATGTTAAACACCTTTTTCACAATTCAGAAACCTTAGCTTTTAATGTTGTTTCAAGGAGCTTAGTTGGTTATGAGAGCTTAGTTGACTATGGAGGAGGTAGAAAATTTAATTTAATTTTTTTTTCCAGAATAACATGAAAATAACACGGTAGACAAAGGAATGCTGAAAGTGTTTGTTGCCTGCAGGATAATCCAACATTTTATGAGACAGCCTGGAAAGTGGACGTATAGCTTCAGAGGAAACAAGTTTCTTTTGACATGTCAACAAGCTAAAAGTGGAACTTTCCTTCTGAGTATCAACAGCTACTGGTAGGATATAGGAAATGGAGTTCCCCTGGGAGGAGGAATCAGATTGGGAAACAGGATTTGTGTGAGCGTGTTAAACTGCCATCTTCTCCTCATAGTAGTACTAGGAAATGCCTAGTGCAGTATAAGGACTGTGAGCACTTGCAAAATGTCAGGCTAAAGAAAGGCAAAACAGTGGAAGAGAAAAAACCTGAAAGCTGACTTTTAATGATAAGCACTCTATACAGCAACCTATTTGGATCAATACTTACTAAACTACACCTGCCTTAAAATAGGAATCGTGATAAAATAATTATAAACTTCATGGTTTTCATGGCAGGGTTCTGTGAGGATCCCTGCTTGCATGTTCCTCACTCTGAGTAGCAATTGGCCTCTGAAACACAGGGAACACCAGTATCCAGAAAATCCCAAAGGAAATGTCTTCTTTCTTGATTCTTTGGTAACTATGGCCAATGGGCATTTGCAAGCCCTTTAACAGAAGAATTTAGAAAAAGCTGATGTCTGATGGGAGCTCTCACATGCACATCTCACAAAAGCAGGTACCAGGTTTACATTGGGTAATAGAAAATCATTGTATGATTCCACTAAGGATTTGTTTACAGCTCTTGAAATTTTAAGAGTAATCAGAGGTAGCATTAGCACATCACAGCTTTTTCCCAGGTATTATTCCAAGGTGTGTTATCTATATATTTCTTTTCAGGACGCAGCATTGCAGAAAGATGGCTACACAAAATGGAATAAATTGAATCCTACAGCTGGAGAGAGAAGAGCTCTGAGGGTTTTGGTGGTTTTTTTTTGGGGGGGGGTGTTGTGATTTGGTTGTGTATTTTTTTTTAATGTAAACTTCTTGGTGTGTGTTTGTGTTTTATGAATGCAACCTCTTGAGGCGAAGAAGTAGTGTGAAGTGTGGGTGCAGGTGCGTTTTGAAGAGCAACTGCTTGGGGCCATCAGGTGCCAGAAGAAACGCTCTGGCCTCGCAGGGCGCAGCGAGGCAAGTGGGAGAGGACGGAGACGTTTGTGAAGGGCACCGGCAATCTGCCGCCCGTCGCTCGGGAGGCTCAAACCACGCCGGGAAACCCACTCTGCCACGCGGGCAGGATTTCCAGGCAAAAGAAAAAAAAGAAAGTTGCCAGCTCTCATTAAGATTTATTATACGTCTGAACTTTTGTAGTCCCGAAGCTTAACGACAGATGGTGGTGTAACTCCACCAATTTTGTAACGTCTCCATTCGCTTTGATGTTGTAATACAGCTTCTCCTCGATTTGACTTCGGTTAAAAACAGCATTTTCTGCTCTTTCCAAAGTGTCTCGGGAGCTGTGCGCGGGGAGGAAGGGGAACGAACCTATTTAGAAGAGGAGTCTGTTTGTTTTCTTGTTCGCTTTGTAAACAATCTTAATGGAAAATGGCAATCTGATAGACACCTAACGCTGCCAGCTGCACGGAGAAAATACATTAATTAAAGGAAGACGGTTTCAAAGCGGTTTATTTCAAGCGAGAAATACAATTGTGCAGATGAAATCTCGAACCGTAAACAGGAACAAATAAAACGCACCAGCCTTTTTCATTAGAAAGCCAAGTTATATTTTACGCCGTAATCGTCGTTGTAAAAAAAAAAAAAAAGAAAAAAAAAGTCGGGAAAGTGTGTGTTTGTTCAGCTCTAATTTTGCGTGGGACCGGCGAGCCGCGCAGACCCGAGCAACGCCGAGTAATTTAAGCAGCCGAGCGCCGTATTGTTCCCCGCGCGTTATTACCCACTAGACAGCGAGGCTGTCAGCGGGGGCCGTTTGAACGAGGGGGGATTTTACATCTCCTTGAAACAAAGCGCAGCCCAGGCCGGGGGGACGCGGCTGGGAGCGCTGCGGGAACTCGCGGGAGCGGAGGGCGCCCGGCCCGACGGCGGCGGCCCGGGGCAGGGCAGGGCCGGCCCGGGGATCGCCGTGTGCCGCCGCTCCCGTCCGTCCATCCGTCCTTCCGCCCGGGGACGCCGCGGCCGCCCGGCGCGCAACGAAGTTGGCGGTGCCCGCGCGCCGGGCCGCGCCGCCCCGCCGGTTCGGTGCCGCGGGCTCTCCCCCCAGCAAGTGCGCGGCACGGCGTCTGCCGCCGACACCGGCGTTTGGCCGCCCGCCGCGGACGGCTCCTGAGGGAGAGCCGCCTCTCCCTCCGGGGCGCGCCTTCCCACCCGCCCGCGCCCACACGGCGGGGTGGGGGGGGGAGGCGGCGGCGGCCTCCGGGCCGCGCAACCTGCGCCCCCGCGGCGCCCCGCGCCCTTGCCCGCGGAGCCCGTCGGCGGCCGGAGCCTGCGGGGCCCGATTTCGTTTGCAGGCCGGCGGGGAGCGGAGCGGCGGGCCCCGCACGGTTTCCCTCCCCGCCCCGCCGGCCCGCGGGGCGCGGAGCCGCGGAGGGCGGCTGCCCGCGGAAACTTTGTCCCGCGCCGCCGAGGCTCCGCGGGGTGTGCGGCGAGTGTCACCCGCAACCGTTGCGCTCGCAAACCGCCGCGGAAGCAAGCAGTTCCCCGGTAACCCGTGCAGTGACGGGGGGGTGGGGTGGGGGGGCCGAAACAAAAGAGCCGCGAGTAGCAAATAAATATATTTTACGACCACCCATCGGCAGCGCCGCGCCCCCGCGGCAGCCGCGGCGGCGGCGAGCCTGCCCCGGCGGTGAACTTTCACCTCGCGAACCCGGCCGCGCCCCATTGGCTGCCCGCCGCCCCGCCGCCGCCCCGCACGGGCCCCGCCGCCGCCCCGGCCCCCGGCCCGGCCCCGGCCCCGCCGCCGCGGGCGGGCGGAAGGGTGCGCGGCGGGGCGGGGGGCGGCCCGCGGCCGGGGGCCGCCGCGGGGGGCCCCGCCGAGTTGCCGGAGTTGCGGCGGCTCCGCCCCCGCGGTGGCGGCTCCCCCACACCGCCCCCCGCCCCTCCCGGTGCCGCGGGGGCCGGGCGGCCGGCAGTGGCCCGCCGGGGCTCGCCGGCGTCCCCGGGAGCGAGCGGCGCGGGGCGCGGCGGCGAGCGGGCAGTCTCCCGCTTCGCCTGGAACAGCGAGCGGCAAAGTTTGTGGGATTTTAGATTTTATTTAGTAAATGCGGTGCCTGCTAATTCTGAGTGACAGTGGCTTTTGGTTCTGGTCCTCGGCGAGTACGGAGAGCCTTTCGAATTCAAAAGCACACGAAAAGCGCGGGGTCGGGGTTGCCGCGCTCCGATTAGGTGGGCTCTGAAATAACAAAACCCACGTTCCGCTCGGCGAGTGTTGCGCGCTACCTTCCGCGCTCACGCGAGTCCTTCCCCCCCCGATACACCCCCGGCGCCAAGTGACCGAGAACCGCAGCGGGGACGGGGGAGGACAGGACCAGCTTCTCTCTCCAGCCACGATGCCAGCACTTCTCCCCCCCGTTCCCCCACTCGGGAATCACTTTAAAGTGTTTTTCCCTGGGGGAGCGGCAGCCCCCGGGCCGGGCGGCCGCGCTCGCTCCCTCCCCGCCGCGCTGCCACCAGACACGCGGAGAGCGGCCGGTTCCCGCGGCGGGCAGCCGGGGGGCTCCTGCACCTTGCTCCGAAATGTCGGGGGCGGGGGAGAGAAAGAAAGTTTCGGGGCCCACGCGTGCCTCTTCGGCAAAGCTGCCGTCGGCGGCCAGGCCTGCCCCGCCACGCCGCCGCCCTCCCACGCGGGTCCCCCGGGCCTCCCTTCGCGCGAGGGCTGCGGCACCTCGAGGGTTGCCAGCAAGCTGCAGACAGCCGGCACTGCCAGTACAACACACGGCTTTGTTTTCTGCCCGTCTGCTAAACTCGTTGTGTCTAACGGAGCCGGAGGAGAGGAGCGGCGGGAGGGGAGAGGGGGCGGGAAGGGGGCAGCCGCCGAGAGCAAACAACTTCCCCGACGGTTTGTTTACATAGCAGGTGGACCTGCCGCCCGCCGCGGCCCGCAGCACCCCGCTCCGGCGGGGACCGGCCGGGGGAGGCGCGGAGCGGAGCGGGGCACGGCCCAGCGCGTCCCGCCGCACTTTTTTTTTTTTTTGTTGCCATCCCCCCTCCGCTGCTCCCCCCCCCCCCCCCGCGCATTATTAGCACTTCTGTGCAGGCCACTTCGCGATCATGTGAGGGCTCCCTCTTCACTCCCCTTTCTCCAAAGGAGTCGGTGTGTGCAGCGGCGGGTTTTTTTTCTTTTTTTTTTTTTTTTTTTTTTTTTTTTTTGCATTCCCAACAAAACACATACACACAGGCGGCACACTCCGCACACAGGCGGACCCGCACGCCGGGGGAGGGAGCGCGGCACCGCCAGCGCGAGGCAGCGCCAGCCGGCGGGAGGGCGCGAGGCACCGCCGCCGCTCCGCGCCCGCGGAGGGCCCCGCGCCGCCCGCCCCCGCTCCCCCGGCCCGCGCGTCCCGGCGGCGGCTCCGCCCGCAGAGACTTTGCATGTGCGCGCGGCTGCGCGCGGCTGCGCTCGCCCTTTCTCTCGGTGTCAGCTCGCCGGGACGCCCCGCACGGTGTCTCCTCCCGGTAAGTGCTACCCCCCCCCCCCCCCCGCACACCCGTCCCCTCCTCCCCCCGCTCCCCGGTGTGACTTGCTACTTCCACCCGTTCCCCCCCCCCCCCCCGCTCACTGACTTGCCGCCGCCGCGGGAAAGTTTGGCCGCGGCCGGCGCGGCCGCAGGAGTGACATGTGTCAGGTCTCCCGGCACTCGGGGGCACCGCTCCCAAAAATGCACCGCGAGCGGGGGGTTGCGGGGGGGGGGGGGGGGGGGGCGCGCTCGGCGGCAGGAGGCTGCCTGTGCCCCGGCCGGAGTTTGGGCTGTGCCTGCCTAACCCGGCGGACCGGACCGGACCGGCCGCGGGAGCGGGGCGGCCGCGGCCGGCAGCGGGGGCGCGGGTCGGCGGGGGCCACCTTCCCGCCGCGCAGCGCTGCGGAACCCGCGCCCCCACGTCCCCCCACCCCCGCGTAATTAAAAACAAACAACCTGTAGCCTCCCCGTACGGGGACAGAAGTGCGAGGCGGGGAGGGCTCGGGGCCGGGCTTCCGAGGGAACGTGTGCCGGGGAGGCTCGGCCGTCCTCGGCTCGCCTCCCCGTTTGTGGTTTTTCTTTTTCTTTTTCCTCTTTTTATGTTTTTTTTTCTTTTTTTTTTTTTTCCCCGAGACCTTCTCAGCAGACAGCCCGGGTGAAGAAACGTGTCACGTTTCTCCTTTGTGTGCTGCCTGCCTGCCTGCCTGCCTGCCTGCTGGAGGGAGAGGCGCACCCCCCCAGCCCCCGCCTCTCCGCCCGTCCGCCCGCGCGGAGGGGCCGCCGCGCCGCCGCTCCCGCTGCCGGCCGCCCCCTCGGGGCGCCCCGCGCGGTGCTGCCCCAGGGCGCCCCCGCTGGCGTGGGCGGGGAAGCGCAGGGCCGCGGGGGTGCCCGCGGGGCCGCGGTGCCTCCTGGTGCTGTTTGGGCTGCGCGGGGAACAGCGTCGCCCCCCCTTGCCCCCTTTTCGCTTGCACACCTCCCCCCCCCCCCCAAAGACAAAAAAGCCTAAGCCGAAGGATTAATAAATAATGATGTTAGAGCTGCGGAGTTCTGGAGGCGGCCTCTGTGGCTGGTGCGTGGGGGCCTTCCCGTGAAATTGGCTCTTGAAATTCAAGAGGACTGCGGGACCTGGAAAGTTTGGAAAGTTTAATTTTGAGGAGAGGGGAGAGGTAGCGAGCCCGTGGGTGCGAGGCATGCCGGGGTCTGCTTTTCAAGTCGGGAGTGCCAGGGCAGAGAGAGGAGGGAAGGGCGAGCGCGGGTGCCTTCTCGCTCCGCTTTCTGCTGTGCCGAGCGCGGGGTGCGCAGGCTGCATAGCTCTCGGCCTCCCTTCACCTCCTGGAAAGCCGTTTGCCACCCATCTCAGCTTGGATGGCGAAGGTAAAGGCAGTCCGTGAGGCGTTTTTGCTCTCTTTCCCGCAGTTCGGCTCATGTCAGGTTCAGGAGGCTGCGGGCCCGTTTCCCAGCGCAGCCCCTGGCCGAGTGCACTGGTGAGCGGTGGGGAGGTCCCAGGATGGGGTTTCTGGCGGAGGGGCAAAGCCTGGGCTGCGTGCAAGCAGTCAGTGCAGGCAGGAAAACATTCATTTAAAACTTGCAAGAATAGTCCGGACAGAAAGCGGGCCGCTGGTATATTCTCAGGGGAAAAGAATCTCAAAAGTAACCACCCTAAATTTATAATATCATCATTTGTACGTAAAGAGTGCAGAGCTGCAGATGGAAGAACACACAGTAATCTCTACCTGGGAATCACTTCTACTTTTAAGAAGCTGTGTTTATGTACTTTCTTACAGAGAGAAACACAGAAGTTCCCTTTCCAAAGAGGATTTCCCCTGGTCTTTTCCCCGCATAAAAGCCCCTATCCAAAACTCACTCAAGTGAGCGGGAATCTTTCCATTGACATCAGTAGGAATCGCTCCATTGACTCAATGGGCTTGGATCAGGCCCTTGGAAATTTCGTTACAAATGTGGGACTAGGAAGTTGCGCACGGTGTCTGTATACCCATGTTAGTTTGTGGGGGGGAAAAGAAGTCAGAGACAAAGTTTTAAGAGATTTTGACAGGTTTAAATTTTTTTTTTCCAGTGCTAGGTAATTTAAAACCATTAAGGAAAAACATTACTGCTAGTAATATTACTCTAAAGAAAATATGATTAATTATTAAATCGGTTTCTCTAATGCTGCACTAAATCCTTTTGAGTGAGATATAGTTTTTAGTGTTCAAATTAGTATTTATTTTTAATTTAAGGTTTTTCCTGACTATAATAATTTGTTCATATTAAATATAGATATTGAAAAGACCCCTGTTTTGCAGTAATTTGCTATTTTAATGTAGTTCTTACAAAACGGTAGTGTTCTGTAGCATTTTTGTATACTTAAATCATTCATTTAACTACTCAGAATAGTACATTACTAAACGATTGAGGGAAAGGAAAGAGTGTTTCAAATACAGCATTTCCAAAACACATACAGTAACCTTCATGCCAATTGATAGGTCACTTAGTGACATACAGAAGATGTGTAATTAGACATTCTAATTTATTTTGTTAATATATAGCACCTGAAATATACTACTTCACGTGAGGCCTTGTTGGTGTAGGCTTTAAGATTTAACAGTAACCTTACCAGGAAGCTTAAGCAGAATCAATTGTATAAATATTTGGGTATTTCTTTGTTTTTAGTTTAACCTCAGTGATTCTTACTTTTTGTCACAAGATCTTTGCTACAGTGAAGTGTTCATAACATTTGAGAGAGGAAAAAACCTAAATGTTTTGTAGCTTTCTGTTTAGTGAAGATTTGTGTAAAATTACCAGAGAGTCTATAGGGAACAACCAAATTAGAGTTTTTCGAGTGGGAGGAAGAGTAAAAGAAGTATATAAAGTTCAGGACATTTTAATTAGTGAATACATGGTACTATTTTAAAGCTGCACTAGGGTTTGTACAATAGTCAGGTGTTGAGTTTCATAGGTTTTTGAAGTGAATGATTTTTTTTTTTTTGGTAATCATCTGTTGCTTATACATTTTTTAAATGCTTTCTGTAATAGAATGCATCGAAACCAACATTTTAAGATTAAAGGTGTATTTGCTTAGAAACATTCCTGTCGGACTCCAGTATATTTTTAGAAAAGTTCTTGTTGGACTCAAATGTATTTAAAAAAATTACTGTAGCGTAAGTTTTTTTTTTTCTGGACTGATTTATGTGAGCTAGAATAAGCTTTTTATATTCTGAGGAATATACCTGATTCAGCATTGCATGCACAGGAGTTATTCAAGGCTAGTGGGCTGAAAACAATAGAAAACTTCTGAGATGTGATCCGTGTTGTCGCAGTGTTTTGCTATGTGTCATTGAAAATGTCACTTAACCTCTTTGTTTTTCATCATCAAAATGTGAGGGCTAGTATTTATCTATCTTTCTGATACGGTGATTAATTAATATTTCTTGAACACCGAGTACTCTTTTGTTCCATTTCTATTTTTACCAGGTTTATTTTGGAGAAATTAAATTCTGATGGTGGCTGAAAAAGAATGGTTCATGGGAGTCGTCATGTTTTTTCTTTGTGAGTCAGATCGTGAAGAGGTCACTTGCTCGTAGGAATTGAAAATGATTTAGGACATAGGTCACTGAGAAGTACCCATGGAATGATTTTGACTGGAGAAAATTGCAAATCACGGTCAAACTGAAAAATGCTATCAACTTTGTTGCAAAATAATAATTTTTGGTACACTTGAACTGATTACTCTTTTTAAATTTTGTGACAGCTAGTGGGTCTAGAAGTAATGCAAATTACCTGATTTTTTTTCACAGCCACTGTAGCATACCTCTCAACTAACCCTTGTTAGAAGAAATACTTGTCATTTAGATTCCCATTCCCTGTCCTGTTTTGACTTGAGATCTTTCTTGATTGTATGTGTAAATTAGCGGCACCAGAAAAACTGAATAAAAAAGAAGAAATTATAGAAAAGGTTAGCTGTAATAAACTAACGTCTTAAATTAATCTTAAAATTCCAATCATATACTTCATTGTTAGTTGTTTGGAGGTTTTCTTCCACATTTGCTCCTTCACAGAATGAGCATACTTACCTTATTGTAATAATTTCCAAGGGTAGTTTTAAACTTAGATTTCAAAACTTCTTGATTGGCATAAAAACAAGGAGCAGTCCCACAAGTATCATTTAACACTGATCATCTTTTTTTTCTCCTTTCTGAGGCTCTCAGTAGTTTAGTCACACTTACTACTTTTTAAAATCTTCCAAGACAAGATGTTTACTGCAAATTATAAGAGGCATCTATTCTTTGATGCAAGATTTGCATCTGTTTTGGCTTTTCTGCTCCTCCCCCCGCCCCCCCTTTCTGCTAGGTTTGCGTTTTAAGGGCAAGACCATGTTTTATGTCAGAAAGCTGGATTTAAAAGTGCCAGCGATAGCTCGCCTGTGCTGTCATCACTGAAGTAGCTGAAAATAATCTCTTTAATGAACAGTTGCTATGATGTTTATTGGTTCACCAAAGTGCAGTTTGGGATGGTGTTAAAAAGTAAAGTTTGAACTCTGAAGAGTGAGTTATGTGCGGAATTGTGTTTAATATCATGATTTCAGTTCCTATTCTACGGAAAATGAAATTAAAATGTTAAGCACATGGTATTATACTATTAACTATCTTAAGTCTTTTTAGTAAATTGTAGAAGTTGTTGAGAAGGGGGAATAAGAACATTGTAGGCTTAACTTTTTATCCGTTTAGTTAGTTATTTCTTCTTCCTGCAAATAGTAATCACACGTCTGTAGCTGGAAAGGGTTTTGCTGCAGTTTGTTTCTTATTTCAATATGTACGTTAGTCAGGATGGCTGCTGAGGGCTGGTGCCCAATATATGAAATAAATTTTTTCACCTTCACTTCATCTATGGGAAGAAGTAATGAACTTTTTGCATGCTGGCGTTACGTACACGGTCAGGCACAGGAGTTATGCCAGTTTACGCTGGCCACAATTTAGACCATAGAGTGCTGTAAGCTATTTTAAAAAATACTTAGATTTTGTTAATTCCAATGTCTGTCTTTGGAAACTTATTTACTAGTTGTTGCATTGAAGGTTGATTTTTAATTACTGCAAATCAAAGTATCACTTTCTTGGTGTGACAGAGGAGGGACAGAGCTCTTTTGAAGATACAGGGGAAGAAAAGTGTATAGAAAACAGGCTAGTATCTGTTAGAGTCTAAAACACAGTAATTGAAATATTGATGATTCAAGGCACTTCTCTGTGAGAGAACAGACAGGATTGTGGTTTCATTACAGTACTTACAGTATTCTCATGACCTAAAAATGAAAACACAAAAACCTAATGCAGTCAGGTGTGCACAGACTGCAGAGATATGCATAGCTGGTGAACTGTTGTGCTTTTCACTTGTGTCAACATGTTTTCATCTTTGTAGAAGAACATACTTAATTCAATAAGGAGTAAATGATTATCATTTGTACAGCACAGTGAATGTAAGAGGAAGGGTGCTGAGGACTCCCTGATATGTGGTAAAAATCATTCTAAATTGAAAATCAATTAGTGGAATATATAGGTGCTAAAACTGTAAAAATATTAGGATGGTGCTTTGCTAAAGATCATGAAATGCCTTCACGCAGAAATTCAGAGTTATTTGTTACCAATCTTGAATGCATTTAAATTACTTTTAATGTTGTGATGATGCCTGTAAATTGTTCTCAGTACACTATAACTGTCAGCGTGCATTGAAGAATACGTATGGTCAGTAATTCAAGAGATAACTATATTGAGTATACAGAAGAAGTTTCACACAGTGTCATAAATCCTTGCACATTCTTTTGCTTAAGAAAAGGAATTAAGCATATTGTGACAGAAACTTTGACATATTTGGGATTTAATTCTATTTTAAGTGACTGACATCTTGTAAAAGAGTTAAAGATGTGTTTAGCATTGGATGTGGTGACCAATCTGTTCTTGGGCCTCTGTTTATTATTGATCAGGAAAGGGGGTGAAGTGTACCCGAGCAACGAGAAATTTATATCTTGTGAACTACGATATGGCAACCTTTTAAAAATGTTGGTTGAGGGTTTTTTTGTTGGGTTTTTTTGGTTTTGTATCTAGGAGCCAGATCATGCTTTTAAGTGATCACAGAGAAGCCAGGAGAATGGTAAAACTGCCAAAATATTTGTGTACAGCTCCAGGACACTGCTAGGTGGGGAAGTTGGCGATTGCTCAGATGTTTCTCCTGTGGAGCTGTGCAGCTTTGGGAGCAGCGTGTGTCTGTGCCTGTGCCTGCACGTGTGGCTGCGCAGCGTTGCAGGGCTCCGTCCATCCACAGCTTTCTGGGAAGGAGGCTACAGCCTTCAGAAGGAAAATGAATGTATCGGGTGGATTTGCTGCGTCTTGGATTATGGGGCAGGAAACATCCTAAAGAAGAGTGCAGTCAGTAAAGACAACAATGTTCAGTCCATTGCTAAAACAGCAAATGTGCTCAAGGAGTGGGATTCTCCTGGGCAGGAACTGACCGTGCTGGAGGGTGGCTTTCACAATGTACAAAAGGTATTTAAAGGTTTGTGATGGGAAAACCTGCCCTTCCAAAATCTTCCTTGAAAAAATGAGGGGAGGGTGCTTCCAGACCAGGTTTGAATTTGTTTCCAGACTGAGCATGGCTTACGGCATAGGTGCCTTGCTGTGCCCCAAGCAGCTGGTCGGTCCCTGGGGTGGCTGTAGCGTTCGGGGGGGCTTGGACTGGCAGTGGGGTCTGGAGTGGTGAGTGATGGAGCAGCTCGATCCGCCAGTGAGAGCCTGCCACTCGGCAGGACCCCCTGCTCAGGCTGAGCTTCCCAGCTCCTGTGGCACACAGGTGCCCTTCTCACAGCTCAACCTGTCTCACGCTTCAGGAGAGGACGTACTTGAGAGGATGGCCACATACTTGTCTTGGAAAATGTCTCCCAAGACCTTCAGCCTTGATTCCAGATTTCCTGAAATTGGTGTGAAGACTCCTTGTTTTGGCTTAGGCACTGAGGTTGGTTGATGCTTTGGATGTGTTTGTACGTTCATGTGCAAAACCAGTTTCTGAGGTTGACAAGTTACTGGCTACTTAGCTGCTCTTCAAAGCCACCTAGACTGGGGCTGGTGAAGGACCGCTTGCGTGTATTTAATCCAAATCCAGTGTTTTCGGTTTTTCTTTCAGTACAGGTTCTTACACCAACTGTTGATAGGCTCTGAGCAAGTTACCACTAAGATGAAAAATCCATATTCAAAGTGACTTTTTCATAATATTTAAATACTTTCAAGAGTTCACTTCCATGTATTCAGTAAATGAATCTTAAAGAGTACAGCAGTCAGGTACATCATTGGTGGGGACCCAAAGACGTATGAGAAAGACATTCCTTAAAAGATGAACATACATACTTGTTTTAAATCAGTGGTGTTCAGCCTAATCAGCCAAGCATGAGAGCCAAGCATGACATGTCTTGTGCTGTGGCTGTAGGGTGTTGTGTGCCACATGATCAGTGCTACTGCGCATATGCAGCAAGTCTGGCACTTCCCAGGAGCTTTGGGCTTGCAACGTAGTGGATGAACACCAGTAATTCACTACATATTCCTTTAGAAAGGGTATGACTACAGGTTGGACCTTGCTCTCATTTCTTGAGACTCTTCCTCTCCCTTATTACTTGGTTGTTGCATGAGAGGAGAGTTACCGTAAGGTCTGAGAAAGGTGGCGGATGGAGCAAACTACATGATACTTGACTGGTCCTCATGAGTTGCAGGCTGGGCACTTGTACTTTAAATCTTTGTGTGACTCATTGGAAAAATACATTTATATTATTCAATTATGTGTAAAAATGGAACCCGCTGTCCTGGACTTTGCTAGAGTGCTAGTTTAACCTCTGTTTCAGTACATGTCTTCAGTAACTAGAATTAAATTTTAAACTATTAGCCGCCTTATACATAGGTGCCTGTACATTTTGTGAATCAATAGTCAATCAATCAATTATATCAAAACCTCTAATTATACTTAAGTATCATTTAAATACAGTTTTATAAATACTCTTCTATACCCAATGACTGCCATTTGGGTCTTTGTTGTTACCACTAAATTACAGAACGAGGAAGACACCATTTTTTCAAGTCACTGTTAGACATGCAGTTTTGCTCCAAATTCAGTTACCGACAAAATTTCCTGTAGCTGAATTTCTCTTCATGTAAGTCACAGATGAGTGGGAGCAGAAAGTGACCACAGACTATTAAAAATATCTTTCTCATTGTCACCTGCAATACTACCATAATTGGAACTAAGGAGTCTGCAGTTGCACAATATTTATGTTGCAATCCAAACTGACACAGCCTGGAATGCTTCAGTAGCAAAACAAGACACAGATGCGAGCCTCGTGCCGCACGCTTGGGAGGGAGCGAGCTGCTCCTGTTGGAGACCTCCTCCAGTGGGGAAGTCCCCTGGGTCCCCCTGCTTCCCCATGGGCTGGGGGGACCTTCCCGGAGGCGGGGAGAGAGGTGGCGAGGTGAGTGCTCAGAGCCTGGCTGCGGAGAGCGGTGGCTCGTGGCGTGCGTAGGTGACACTTTGGGTCAGGCTGCAAGGACGGCTGCTTTGCTAAGCTGGGGGGCTGTGGTAAGAGATTGCTCCTCCTTTGAGGCCTTCTGATTGGGATGGGCTCTTCTTTCATATCTTTTTACTCCCGACACTCAGGGGGCCTCTTTGTCAGGAGATGTTGTTTGGAAGAAACACTTCTAATGCGTTTACTTTCCTTTGGCGGATGGAAATAGTGAGTCACCATCCAGTGTCACCTTTACTGCTCAGATCGCTGTAGGCACAGTGAAACTAATGTTTCGCCCTGCTGCTGCTCTGGTAGGCTCCGCAACAGCTGATGAACTTGATCTATTACTCCTGGCCTTCAATGGCAAACACAGTACGGTATATTTGCCCGTGACTGACACGCTTAGATCTATGGCCACGAGATATCTGGTCAACTCTTCAAGCCTTTACCTTTAGCATTAGCTTTAACCCCTCGGGGCTCAGCTGCTTGCAGCATTTAAAGCATGGCAAGGGGTTTTATAGCAGAGATTTGACTCAGCAAGACTTGTGCTAACTCTTGCTGAAGATATGAAATACAATTTGTAGCTTATAATTGCTGCCTAATATGATCTTGGACCCTTACTTAAAATCCATTTAACTGATACTGTACTTTCTTTATAAGGTTATTATTGGGAGCTAACCTTTTCTTGTGTTGTGGTTAAATGTACAATGTAATAAGGGTGTTTTTTAATGTGTTTAAGAGTTGGAAGATGTGTTAGAGGTAACCTTTATGCAGAGAGTTTTATATAGTTGTAGTAAGGAGAGCGATATTAAAATCCTGAACATTAGTACCATCTGAATATAATTTGTTCTCATTGTGTTTTGTGTGTGCCTGCTAGCAGAAGATGGTACAGTATATTGAGAAAATCTGTTTTGTTCTCTGGTATCTTTCTTACCGGTAATTATTAACCTAGTGCAAATTACTGTCTCCAGAAAGTTTTTGTACTTTGATGCATACAAAAATACAAAAAGCATGTTGGATACTATAGATAAATCACAATTCTTTCTTTTTTTACATTTCAAGGAGAGCAACCTAAACCCAAGATTTCAGGCACAAAGTTGAAAGCCTCCTAGAAATCTTTACTTTCTTTTTTAGCTCTTGATAAACAGGCATGGGCCATGTCTGTTGGAGGTCTCCAGGGTTCACTAGTTTATAATAGATTTAAAGATTAATTTTCCTCAATGACAGATGTTGGTACTTTTGCTCATATCTGTGGATATTAGTTTGTCTGCTTTTGATTGCCTTATAGAAATGCAAGTTTGTTTAGAGTTGTAAGTTAAAATTAAGTATTTCTCCTCCCTTTTTTTTTTTTACCAGATACCTAAGTATATATGTAGAATTTGGTGTACACAGAAAGGATTTCAGAACTTGCCTCCCTGCACCCTTCTTGAAACTGCTCTAAACAGTGGTGAAGGCAATGGAGTTTTGTACCAGAAAAGGGGTCAGGAAGAAAAACTCCAACAGACTGCTTAAGCAGAGAAAGATAAGATGAATGTCATAAGTGTGGACAGCCTTTGTCGGGATTTGTATTTTCTTTTCCCCTTGTTAGTGTAGAAAGCTCTTTTCCCACTGTTCAGCCTTTTTTTTTTTTTCCCTTTTTTTTTTCTTTTTTTTCCCACTTTTTCATTTCCCTTCTCTTTTGCCTGCAGGGGGCATTGTGGGTTGGAGAGGGGGAGCAGGTTTTGCACATGTCAGGCTATTGGCCTATAACTGAAAAATACTTGTTTTTCTTATGTTCAGTAAACTGCTGTCAGGGGTGAACACATCAGTAGGGATGTAGTGGGCAAGAATGGCCTTAAGAGAAACAAACATTATTTTTTATCTTAAGTAGGTGGGGAAGGGGGCAGCAGTCACGGCTCATGAGGTTGAAATTAACTGCTTTTAACATTGTGAAGAATGATGATGATGTAGACAAAGTGCCATCCTAAAATTTATAAGTATAATTCTTGGCTCAGATGTAGACTTCTTGTGGAACTTATGATAGAGTTGCTTAATCTCAGTGCAGTAAAGATAAATTCATTAATGGTTATGAGGTGTTGATATAATTAAATAGAGAATGCCAGTAAATTGCTTTCTGAAGCTCAATGACTGTAAACTCTGATCTTCAAATTTAATCTATCTGCCGCTTCCCATTCACTTGCTGAAAGGCTTTGGAGACTGAGAAATTAGCCCTACTCCAGGCACAATAATTGCGAGAACTAAGTCAGGTTCTCTAAAGGGAGATCCTTCGATGAGGACTGGAAATGTTTCTTCAACGTAAGTTAAGACTGGATGGACAAAGGAGAGCAGAAACAGGTTTTTACATTGCCTATCATGTTCAGAGATTATTATGTTTCTCACTAACTGCCTGGATTCTGTACTGGTTTGTAATAGCCCTGACACTTGCACAAGAAAATTAAGAAGCTAACAGCCCAATGAAAGAGATACTGTCCAAATGAGAAAAATTAGCTAAGCCCATTTCTTTTGGTGGTATTGCAGTATTGCTCACATCTGGCTTTTTGGTTGATCTAAACAAACTTTGTCATTCTCTCAGTAGACAGTGCATTTTCCTTGTGCATTATTTAAGTGTGTGCAGAAATTATTTCAGAGAGAAATTAGATACCTCTGAAATTAGCCTTTTGCACAAAGGGTAGTTTAACAGCATGAGGAAAGCGTTCACTTTACACTTTTAACCTGAGCTCTTAAGAATAGAAATGCATGGGAAAATACATTCTTTAGGAAAGTGTCAGTGTTTTTTCTTGGTGGGTTGTTTATTTGTGCAGGGTGTTCCTCATCTAACGCCCTGTTTTCTGTTAATTTGCTTGATACTGTATCAAGGTATAACTGCAGTATAACCCTTTGAGCTCTAAAATGGACTTGAGTCATGATGGAGGTGGACAAGAAATACAACAGCACAGGTGGACCAGGCAGAGGTGTTGGATTCAGTCTCTCTCTCTCTGGTGTTTCATGCACTATGTTTGGGGACTTCAGTGTGCTGTGCCAGAGATCTCCTGAGGAAGAGCCAGAGCCTGTCCCTGTCCTCTGTGCCAGTGCAGTAGCTGGTGAGCTCTGAACTCGGCCTCTTGATGGACATTTTGTGCGCTTCCCACCAGAGGAGCAGCCAAAAGCTTCCTCCCTGGTCTCTCCAGCAGGCTGGTAGTTAGGGGACTCTCCTGGGGTAAGTGTACGGAGAGTTTCCCTCTTCTCAGACTCAGGTACCCACCAGCTCAGGCTGGATTGCTTCTCAGCGTGAGCAAAACCTTTGTTTCATCAGTGACCACAACTGCAGCTTGGGGTCTGAGACGGTCTGGTTTACTCCATGAACTAAGAAGTACAGGACTGCAGATGGCTGCAGACCACAAGGCTGGGATGAAGACGTCTGTGCCTGCATGTAAGACTGTGATTGCTTGGTGCCTCATCTGCAACAGTGTTTGCCATGCATTTCCTCATCTCAGCCAGGACAGCCCAGTTCAGTAAGATTACTGGGAAATAAGGAGTGTGAATGGAAAAGGCAGATGCAAAGCTGGTGGAGAATCATCCTGCGTTGACTAACTTCAGTGTTTCTTTTGGCCAGCCCGTTCGACATAGATTTCAGAAGCCTAGTAGATGAGCTGAAGGGACATTGAGCCAAGAGGATGGAACAGCTTCTCTGGGCTTTGCTGCAAATTAGCTCTTGGTCTTCCTCCTTGTGCAGCATCAAAGTCAGGTACTGAGTAAGCCTCTTCTTCCTCTTGTGTTACTGTTTTGGATTTTATTTCAAAGTGAAAGTGCCATGCATATCCAGTAAAACTGAATGAAAAAAAAGATGGATGATGTTGATTTGGAAAACAATTCTTGTTGAATTAGCCCCCAAATCATCTGTTTGCTTCAATTATAGAAAGAATGGGAAAGGTTTCCTTAAAAACCTGCTGTAAGAGACCTGTCTTTTTGATATTTCCTACAGTGTATCTACAGGCTTAATACGGATGTGATAGTTGGAAGGTGAAGTCCTATTATTGCTTAAGTGCATCAACTAGATTTCATTGTTGCAAAGCCTTCTGTGCATTTTGAGTACAGCGGCCGTAGTTTGTACTGTTCAGTTTGTCATAGAAGATTTGAGGGAAAGTGAATTAGCTTGTATACAAATGTTCATAATTCATCCTGAAATTTTCTAATGCTTTAGAAGAAATTCTTTAAGTTAAATTTGCTTCACATACGTGTGCGTCTTGTAATAAGACCTGTGTAAAACAGCTAATAATTGTATCCAAACTTCTTCCAGCCCTACCATCCCTTTCCCACAAAACATGTTTTGCATAAATGAAAATTGTGTTTTTTGATTTCCACTTGGCAAATCTGAAGTACTTGCAGTAAATACAGTTTTAGCAAACTTCACGAAAGTGAAAGAAAACCCAAAACCCAAACAAAACCCAACTGTTAGCTGTACCACAAATCAATGTGTTATAAAATGTACTTTTGACTTGAGCAGTTTGATTATTGCAATATAACATCGAAGGCATTGCTGCTTCTGCAACTGTAAACTTCATTGAAGGCCTGCATTTTTGTTGATGGTGGAAACAAGTTAAAAAAAAAATTCTAGCAACATGAATATATATAGTGAGTAACTACATAAGCAATGTTTTTGTCTTTGGGTTGCAATTTTAACTGTTTGAAGTCTCTTAAAATTCAGTATACTTGAAATAAAAAAAGCCATTTCTGTGACCATTTGCAAAGTTTTAATTTGTTTTAAGCCCTGTTGTTGATCTAGAGCTTTTGCTCGTTTAAGATTGATTAATTGCTTTTGCCACTTTTGTTTGCAGTTCAGTATAATCTCATGCAGACTATTGTATTTTTTGTAGTTTAATCTTCTGTTGATGGTTGTATGTTTGTATGGGATGTTAGATTTCACCACTAATAACTTAAGGATTTAAATAAACAAATAAATAAGATTCAAAACAATAACAAAAGACTGCAAACTGAAACAAATACTAAGCAGTGCAAATTTATTTCATGAAGCATAATTCCTGCACCTGCTGTAGACTCCATTGTGGAAGGTCTTGCTTTTATATGATTTTATTTATTTAGAAAGAGAAAAAGATCATCCTGTTTTCATTCAAATACCTTTTATTTAGGGCAGATTTAATAGAAACAAGAGTAATATGCCTATCTCTTACAGTGAATATTGTTAAAATGCATATGCCTTCCCTGATAATTACTATTCATTAAGGCTCAGTGCTCTTTCTTTAAAGGAGATAACTCTCTGTTATCTTACCTGTAAAATGGATGGGTGAATGGTGGCACTAAAGTCACTTCATACAAAATGTAAAATACGATTCAGATATGTAGTCTAGGAGACCTGTGGCCCATCTGCTTTACTGCATTGCCTTTCAGAAAACACACACCACACTGAATGCTTGGGTAAGTCACATTGATACAGTGTGACCCGCACTGCGAAGGATTAGTCCCTTAACGATAATTGAGTTCGTTAACTTGGCCCAAGTAGGAGCCCATGATTTTCATGTACAGGGTGGAACCCAGTCATGGCTGATGACGCAGAGGAAGATGCTGTTACCATTTGTCTTTGGAAGTGCTTGGCTATGTGCTGCTCTTAGGAGGTAGAAACTAGGAATCCTTGTACCCCACATTCCTTTGCTGTCTCACAAATAGTTGTGTAGTTGACAAAAAAAGCTGTGTTGTCACTGTGTATGCATTTGTCTGTGTAAAGGAAAACATATGATCTACCTCCTGGGGTTGGCAGTATACTAATTTTCACATAAGTACATAATGGGCAGACAGAAGAGTTCTGAAATCTTAAGACAGGCCAGATGGAAAATATGTTCCAATTAAAAAAAAAAAAAAACAGGAAGAAAGAAATATAATCCTGCTGATAATGAAAGGATGAAGAGGAGAGGGGAACTTCCGTTCTTCCCTATCTTTTAAGGAGACCAGTTACGGTTTTTGAACTTCTAGGATTACGATGCATTTTCTTTGCTATAGAACTGTCAGAAAATACAAAGGTTATATCTATGCAGACAGCTTAACTTGCTTCTAGCTCTGCAAAGTACTTTAACTCATTTCATGTTCAGCTGTAAAAATCTATAGGTCTTGGAAAAACTAGAGCGTTAGAGCTGTAGCTGTAGCCCTCCTGGATGGCCAGGACAGGGCTTTTGGATGAGAGCTGTGGCAAGGCACATCATGCCCTGCACAGTGGCAATGGCTTGTCAGGGCTGAGGTGCTAAGCAAGCGTGCCCCTGTAATCGTGCTTTGAGGTACTTACTTCTGGAAGCCGGAATATGGGTCAAAGAAACCTTCCTCTGCCATAATCCTTTGTAATCTTTGCTCTTGGAAGTTTTCAAGAGCACTGCTAATTCTGAGGAGTGTAGCTCTGAAATTTTTCTGTTTGCTTTTGCTTGCTTGTACTTTTTCAGTTTTCTTTCCTCTCGTGCTTATTTAAAGTGGGTCCTAACAGTGGAGGGGATGATTCTAGAAGAGGGGTATTTCATCAGAAAAGGAGGGTCCTCAAACTTCTACCTAACTAGAGGTATACTGCAAAGTGAAGAAGCTGCATAAAATACAGTGGTAGTACAAGTAACCATTGCATTTTTACTGAAATCATTGTACAATGGAAAGTGCTTCATGTCAGCTGAAATGTCAGATGTATCAGGAAAAAGTTAAAGTGGAACCTGATTTCTGTAAGGCTAAAGATTCAAGTAATTTGCTTAGGGATGCAGTAGAAAATCAATCTTATGCTTGAAAGAGGGAATAGTAGCCTTCAAGTCTCATCTCATGTTTTGTAGCTGATTGCCTGTTTTTATTATCTCACTCCCCTTTTCCTTCAGTACTTACTAATGCCCTTTGGTTAACTCCATTATACCTTTGAAAAACTTCTTGCAGAGCTCAGCTGCTTTGGCTTGTTTGCTGGGTAAGCCTCACTGATATTATTGTAATTAATAGGATGTGTAAAAACTTCCTGAACCCAGTGTTACAGAATCAGGCTATTAAAACTTGGTGCCCCATATGTTCTGCAGCATGCAAGATTTCCATCCTCTGCAGCTGGGGCTCATCAGGGAGGAGGCTAGGCCTGCATTGATCTTGCATGCTGTGTGGGAAGTTGGTTTGGTAGGATCACCATTCAGCTTGTAAAGAGTAACAGGTATGGAAAATAAAGTCAGTTTACAGTTTGGAGGTGTGTCTCTAATTTGCTTTTTTTTATTTTTATACCACAGGGATAAAAATGTGAGAGAAGGATGTGCTGTATTTTTAGATACTGAAAATCTTTGAAGATCTGATTCATAAGTGAAACTCTTTCTCACAATTGCGTGTTACATGATAACAGTTTTCTTGCTTTGACTCTTGCTTTTGTTGAGTGGTACTGCTTCATTTCCTCCAACAACTTTGATTTTAGGATTTTTTTTTTTAAATTATAAGAAAGTAGTACAGAATAATAAGAGGTGAAGAGAATAGTCTGATATTTTTGAGGGATTTCTTTCTTTTTTTGATGACTTGGAGGTGTCATGAATGTTTGTAACTTGCTAATTCTGTGAAAGTAAAATAGGAAGCTGATCAAAAATTTTAAAAAGTGGAGAGGAAGTATGTCAACTGATACAACACAAAACAAGTACATAATCAAGAAGACAGGAAATGATACTAAGCAATTGGAATAGTATATGAGCCTTCACCAAATAAAGTATTGAAGTACATGCAAATACAAGGGCATACATCTAGAGACATTATTGCTGGTTTTGCTTTCAATATTGGGGTCCGTATCCAGAGCGGAAAGTTGTGACTCTGAAAAAGGTGTGTGTATTTATGCTGGCTAATAAGGTGAATATGGACATTTTATATTTAAACTGGGACTTTATACCCTTGGGTCTATAAAGATATATCTTAAATGGGAATAACAAGGCTAGATGTTTGTACCTAAATTCCTTCCTTCCTTTTCTTGGTGTTGACATTGTTTTTTTATAGTTTCTTAAAAAGCTATATGGAAAAGAGACTATATGGAGAGAAGAAACTTGATAATAGAGGATTGTCGGTCCACCTTACGAGGGCATAACAAAGTCCACGAGGAGAAGAGCCATTTTAGTTACTCGCAAGAAGACATTATTAAGGACTTCAAAGTAGATTTCACTGGGAAACTTTAGGTTGCGATTTAAGGACTTTTCTAACACACACTCAAATTTGGTGAAGGAATTATACCAACTGTACCTTACAGCCAGGAAATGTATCAATGTATGGTTTGACCACTGTTTTTTCTTTTGAAAGAAGCAGGAGAGTGCCTAGTGTGCTTATTAGCATATCAATATTCATTGACTCCATGTCTGTCCTTTGACAGTGTTCTAGAGCACTGGACATGGACTGGAAGGCCACTGCCAGGTGCTGTGCAAACACAGAACCAGTGTGAGTCCCAACCCAGAAGTAGGACAATTTAAATATGTGGGTAGAAGTAACAGGTAGAAACAGGCAAGGGAAGACAGGAAAACAAGGAGTTATCATAGCATATCAACAAATAATCTGTTTTAAAATTTTCCATAGGTCTCCTGCCAAAGCAGTTTGAAAGAGGTTAATGAGTTAGTCTTGTGGACGTTCACAGATGTGTGAGGTGTCAGCCTGGATAAAAAGCCTGAAGACGCTTAATTGAAAAAATAACACATAGATGATGGAAGCTGGCAGCCTGGACCTAAAGGAGAAGGGAGTTTACCTCTAGATATGGAATGAGAGATGATAGGTAGGCTTTGACATGGAAGATAAGTGATTAATATATAATGGGATACTGGATTTATGTCAGTGGAACGAGATTGCATTTGTCAAGATTAGAACAAAAGATAGGAACAAGGTCTGAAATAGGAGCGATGGGAGTATAATAGCTGTACAGTTTGAGAGAAGAGACATACTTTAAAGGTAGTATTTGTAAAGATCCTACAATATTTACATGTAGATCTTCTGTAAGTATGTGAATCTATAGGACCTAGAAGCTTGTGTCTGAAGACTGAGATGCGTAAGTCAAAGATGAAGCCCCAATTATTGGCCTAAATGAATGGTAATCTTGCCCAAGGAAGGAGGCAAGAGGAGAGCTAATTAGCCCTGTAGAGGAGACTATACACTCTCTGTCTTCTAACTGTACAAAATTGTGGTCCAGCTCACAGCAGCGGTGTGCTGTTAGTGATAGGGGGAAAATAACCTGCTCCAGGTGAGTGGCAGTCTGGTGGGGTCCAGAATTTTTATGAGGTCCTGCCTTATCCGTTCTCTTGTGGAAGAGGATCTTTCCTCCTAAAGTTCTTTGACTATTACGGTTCTTTACTGTTTCCATATTGTTCTTTAGTGGCAGCGTTTGCATCCTAAGGTTGTGTTTAAAGTGTGTCACACCATTGCTGATGAAGTACCACGGAAAATATGTATTAATACACATAGTAACACGCTTAAGTATTTAGGTTTTCAGAGCCAGGATTGACTTGACTGCATTGCTCACCAGTGGTGAAACCATGACCTATGAAGATCATCCAGGTTGAATGTCAGTAGAACCTCTGTCATGTACACTATTTGTTGTACATATATAGGGTGTATTTCCACCTACTGGAAAAACTGTTTTGGAAATGCTTAGGCAAATCATCTCTCTATGTATATAGTGTCAAGGTATTTCATTTGCTTATTTATAGAGAGATCGAGGAGACAACATTGCTATGAAGTTCCTAGTTTTGACCTCCACCCTCATCTCTCTGTCGACATCCTGGAACGGCCAGTTCTGGGCCAGTTCTGGGCTAGTTCTGGTGTCTGGGGGACCACAGGGCTTTCATGTTGCTGTGGCCATCTTGTTTTTCAAAAGCAAAATGGTGGAGTAGTGTAACATGAAGTAGGTCCAAGATGCTGTGAGATTTCATTTCTTTTGGTTGAGACTTTACTGCTAGAACAGAGCAAATACTTTACTGAAATTTGAAAGTGATCTTACGTCTTTCTAATTCAGTCTGTTGTATATTTACTAAAAAAATTGTCAGTTGTGTTTTCTTTTTAAGAATTTCCCTTCGGTGTGTTTCCGTCTGAACTGTATTAGAAGAATCTGAAAAGTTGAACTTTTTTCCTTTACTTGCAGACTTCTGACTACATGTGCCCTCTGAGACCCCACCAGAGATAGCGAGATAGCTAGGTGCATTGCTTTGGGATTCCTGACAGAGGATTCCTGCTAACCCCAGTGAGAGTGTTGCTGTGCCAGTTCAGTCGATGAGGACTGCTTGATTGCCTCCCCCCTGCCCATTGTCCTTCTTTCAAGCTCTAAAAATTGTTCATCAGATTTATCACTGCTTTTTAAGAAAGTCTTCATGAGCATGACCTGAGGTTTTACAGGAAATCTTGAAATAAAAGTAATAATATTGTTACACATTCTCTCACATTCAGCCACACATGCTATCACAAAAGTAGCCTTGAAGCTGTTTTAGTTTTACAGCAAAGAGTGTTTCTTTTCATATCAGGTAATCCGATCTGCTGGGTTTTTTTTCCCCCTTGGCTTTGAAAACATGCCTTTATATTAATAATCCTGAATTTCGTGCTGAAAGTTGATTGCTCTAATTGCTGATTGGTATTCAGTAACACTAAATAAAAGCTCCAAATTTTCTCTTTTTCCTTTTTCTACTCTGAAGTCTATCGATGTGTATTTTTAGAGTTCACCATTAATGGATGTATAATCTTTGTGTCTGCTTTTATTCTTGGCCACTGGGAGTTTTGCTACCAGCAATAAAAGACAACCTCCATGTTGTACTGCACAGTATAGATATTGTAAATTTTGGTCTTACTTTCCATTGATCTGGTTTGCCATATGGGAATCATATTCAGCTGATCTTTATTTCCTGAGTCAGAAATTCTGTTTTACCCATCTTTGGGGCTTTCAGCATTTATTCTCAGTGGGCTGTCAGGTATTGCACATGAAAGCAAAGGTTCAAAGGCATATAAAGAAGGTTGAGGTCTGAAATGTTTACTTAACACTGTCTTTTTTTTCTTTTTACAAACATTTGCCAGACTGGAGGATCAGCATGAAACCTTAATAAATTTTAGGCTTTTTATACTCTATTATGAACATTTTACACATACATAATTTTGGTGTAGCCTGGAACACATCAGCTGTAAACTTGCTAGTGTATGTTTGCCAGCGACAGTATTAACAGCATTGCAAGTAGGTTTTTTAAGTTTATCAATTATTTTTCTCAGAGGTTTATTTCTTTTCACTTCTGTTTTTGTTTCTGGAACTGCCTCTAACAGACTGCCATTGTGCTACAAAGAAAACTTAAATGAATTGACTGTGCAGCTTTTAATTAATACGACAAGTAAAATTTTAAAAATAAAGATAACATCCTCTCTCTTTGCAATGTCATTCCACTGAGAGAGAATGAATTTGAGTGAAAATGAGAATAAGCTTGTTGTTGCTCACCTGTGAAGGTGCTGCCACCAATGAGGTAAACAGTCATAATCTTAACAGCTTTTGTGCCTTAAATAGTTAATCTCTTGGGAAACAAATGCCTAAAATTCAAGGGATTTGAATCACTTGGGGCAGTGATATAGAGGCTCTAGATCCTATTAGTGTAGTTTGATTTTTTTCTTTCTCATTTGTACTGAAGTGTATCTAAGACTTAGCATACTGGAGTGTGTCTGATGTTCCACTTCCATCTTCAGTATATCTCATTTTGCTTTTTATTATCAAGCAAGGAAATAATCAGGGATCTTGATACCCAGGAATGGGATTCTCTCTTCTTCTGGCCCCTTTCTTTTTCATTGCCGAGAGGATGTAGAGCACTAGGATTGGCTCCAAGTGACCGTTTTCATCTAGAAAAGATGTGGTTTTGGTGTGCCTAGGGTCATATTTTGTTGTTGAGGAACTGGGAACAGATGAGAAAAAGGCAATCAAAGACTGAAAGGAAGGTGGGGGTTCCCCCATAGCTCCTTCAACTTTCACACAGGGGCCACCAAGAATAAAGCTGTCAGGGAACTCTGCTCTCTCACAAAGAGTCCCGAGCTCCCAGTTCTGCTCTTCCTGACTTGCATGGCCTCTTCAGCAGGAAGTTATGCTGCAGGTTTAGCTCACTGCTTAGTCTTCAGTCATGTCTGCCTCCTTTTTCTTGCTTCTTGCCTTCTCCAGCCAAAACAGAGAATGGCAGCTAGGGTAGCGTGGCCTCATGGACAGCTTGTTTCAAGTAGATGGGTTACCAAAGCATGCAGTGGGTCTTCTTTTCTCCTGTCTTCCTTTTTTTGTGTTTGTTTGTTTGTTAGTTTCTGTTAGCACTGAAACATTGCACTCTCAGTTTGCTGGTTCAACTTTCCTCACCTTAGTAATCAAAGATGGTTATGGCTCCTCAGCTGTCCTGGCTTTCCCCTGACATTGGCTAAGGCTATGAGCCATTTTTCCATCCAGCCCTTCCTAGGCTTCTTCTGTTCTACTACTTGTCTTATTTTGAATTGGGAAGAAAAACCCAAGGAAAGGAAGAAAGTAACCAGAAGCAGCCAGATTTGAGGCCTTCAGTAGAAGAAGCTGCTACGTCAGCCAGAGGTGTGTCAGGCAGCACAAAGCAATGTGATGTAGTATTGATGCTCATCACTGCAAGACCTGCCACCAGCAGAATGAGCGTATGTTGGGATGTGTCTGAGACTAAATGGCATTTTGATCTCCCACCACGTGTTCCTGGTGGGAGGTGCTTCCCAGGTCCAGATGGAGCTAAAAGCATGTGGCATTTGTTTAATCTTTTCTGAATGGGCTTCCGCTAAGCAAACTGAATGAGAAGGTATCTTGGGTATCTCATTGCTGAAGCTGGGGTCAAAACAGTCATAGATTTTATAACCTTCTATCAAGCACTCCCTAGACAACATGTTCAGAGAGTTCACTGAAGTATTGCTTGGAATAATGATAAATTCTCATAAATCTCATTGTGAAGTATTGTGAAGAATTGTGACACACCTGCTCAACGGATGCATAAAAACTCCGAAATGTGTCTTTTCATGGGGAATTACCTGGATTTAAGAGTCTCTGTAAGCTAGGACTCTCCACCATCTTGTCAGGTAGCGATGTAATTTTCAGTATCCATACCTTTTGCAAGCTATGCGTTCAGTACCACCGGTGTGGCACAACCGCATGTGAAGATGTAGCAGTTGAAAATGTTGAAGTAGGCAGTACATGCTATCTTTAGTTAAATATATCTATCTACTGATTTCTCTGTTGTCTCCTCACAGGGCTTTGGAAGATGTTCGGTGTTTTGGTATTTATTTTCAGAGTTCTTGGCCTGGTTTGCTGTGAACTCGGGAGTAGAGGCTCTGTTGGATCACTGGGCTTCTCCAGGAAAAGGGAGCTCCCTGTGATGGAAAGGCTAAAGATCCTCTGTGCAGAGTAGGGACCTTGCTCAGGGGGCTGTCCATGTCTTGGAGAAAGAAGAAATGAAGACCACCATGGTTTTCATCATATTTCACTTCTAGTCCAAAGTCTTTTTAAATTAGTATTTTTTTCTTTAATATGAGTACATGGGAATTTATTTGTATGTGTATCCTCCGAACAAACCAACTTTCCAGTAGCCCCTAGGACAAAATAACTCACAGAAGTAGAAGAGAAGAGGGCTTTAACAGAACAGGACACTCATCTGCATATTTCTCCCTCGTGGGAAGAGGACCAGAAGACAAATGCATTACAGTGACAGAACCAGGTACATTCAGATTCTGCAGTAATGACCATGGTAATACTGCAGAATAGCGTATCGAGGTTAAAGAAACTGCTGTCTTCCAGTAATTTTCACAGAAATAATGTTTGTATAGATCAGAAGCATATTATTAATTAACAGGAAGTAGCATCTTAGGAGCTAAATTATGTAGTAGGAGCTGAAGTATAGCTAGCTAATAAAAGTAGTATGAAAGAAATTATTCTCTACATGGTGAGTATGAGCCTACTTGATGAAAATGTTTGTGGTATTTTTTAAATTACTCCACATCTAAGCTTTCATTTCAAATCCATATATTCATTTTGGGATAATAAATGTGATCTTGAGAATGTAAACTTGTTACTGTGTTACTTTCCTGAATCTGCTGGTAATCAAACACTAACTCTATCCTTATTCCATTTTCTTTATTAATCCTTTTTTAGGTACTCATTCTAAACCTAATGATGGTCTTTAAAATTCAGCATTAACAGTTTCATTTATGATAACTTTTGTGGCTGGGAAGGGGAGAATGATGATTGTCAGGACCATCAGCAAGAAGAAAAGTGGAGAATGAATAAATGCAAGAGGGGCAAATGGGAAAAGAAAAAACAGAATTAAGAGGCATAAATATGGTAATTGTAAAGATGAATGTATTTTTACTTTGATATTAGACATAACAAGCAGGTAGTGGAAAATTATTAAAAATATAGTTCTTTCATTATAGATCATTTTCTCTTCCATACCTTTGTTCAAAACATATCATTCATGTGAATGAAAAAAATGGATGGCAGCTTATGGGCAATAGATTACATTCCTATACTTGTATGCCAGAGTCAGCAGCCAGGAATTTGACAATGTCTGTAAAGTAAGCGTGATGCATCCTACTTGATTTCTTTTTCCTGCTCCCCATCCATGTTTAGCCTACACCCGCAGCACGATGTCTGAATCCTCATTCTGTACTCGTGCCTTATGCACTTCAGTGCACTGACTGGTTCCAGTCCCTCTTCCAAACCCCTGGCCTCTGTTCAGCTTCTCAGTGTTGCAGGCTGTCAGCTGAGTTGAGTAAACTTCTGCTAATGAAAACAGATAAAAAGTCACTGGAATTTATTAAAGCTTTTGCATTAACTTAAATCATGCACTAAGAATGAATGTAGTATTATTAAAAAATGAAATCGGATTATAATGAAAGGAACCTGCAGATTTTAGTTAGTAACTTTCATGCATCTCTATAAATTTTTTTAATTCTAATAAAATAAAAGTGAATCCCCATTAACTGTAATGAAATAAAATTAAGCTCTCCCTAACTTACATTCATGTAGTCAGTCAGCACTATTACTTGAAATCTCATTGGGCTCAATTTGTCTGCAAGGACAACACAATTGTCATTTATGCTGGGGAGCTCTGTTGGTAAGAAAATAGCAGGACTGGGTCTATTCTATCTGGAAAAAAGAGGTGCCTATACATGGGATTCATGTGATGTGTGCTACAGAAGTTAACATGATGCTACAATTTTTTTTAAGAATCTGTTTTGAATCTGTATAATAAATACTTATATATATGGTAGTTCAAATATAGACTGCTTTGTTTGAAGATGTTTTGTTTCTTTAGTATCTCCACATGTCAGTACGTTAATATAGTTACATTAAAACTGTCATGGACAAGTCATGTTCTAGCTGAAAATTTGGTTAATATTTTTGGGAAAGAGGTAATTCATTTTTGTCTTGTTTCAGCCTAATAAAGAAGTCTTCTTATTTGGCTTTATTTTCCTTTTCTTTCTTTCTTTTTCTTTTTTTTTTTAAATCTGTTGGCTTTGTTATGCCAGATCATTACTAGCTTTACTTTCTACTGCATTTTATCATAATGCTCTTTGAGTATAAATAAACTCTGGTATGCTAAACCTAATAGCAATTAAACTGGAAGTGTTTGTGTTTCATCACTGTGAACTTCGCAGAAATGTTTCCATGACAACCTCCATGCTAGTTAAGGCAACTAGAGGTGATCAACAGTTTATATATTTTTTTTCTCTTGTAAGAATGGAATTTGTGTTGACAGTTCTGGCCTTTAATGGCACTTTTGTACTGTGTGAAAGTATTTGTTTACTAGATCATATGCTGTTAACTGTCAGGCCGAGATAGAGTGACTGCTTTTGATAAAAGGGCTGCATTACATCTCTGAGTCTGTGAAGCTCTTGTACTTTAATTACTCAAATCAGTACAAAAGTATCCATTTGCTTCAATACACTTAAAAATTAGACTTATTAGTTCCAAAGCATTAATGGTGAGTTAATTTTGTCCTTTACATTTTTTGGAAAACAATAATCTAAAAGCTGCTTTGTTGTTTTAAATTTAAACTATTGTATTTACAGTGATAAAAATCACATTCCGTGATATGGGGTGAATCATAAGTGCTGTAATTATTTGCGCTATAAATTAGAATTTCTGGGCCCTGTTTTTGTATTTAGCTGATGAAGGCTGTTATGCTGGAAGCTGAAATACGCTAGTTATGGACTCTGTTAAGAAGAACATCATTTAAATAGAGGTATTTTGTCTCTCACAAGTTTAAAAAAAACAAGTGTACCTAAGATGTGACTGAAATAACCTCTCTGGAGTGTAACATAATAGTAGTACAAGTAGACTCTTGTGTATGGTACATGTCCATCAGATAGTGAGAAAGCTTTCAGAATGAAACTGTTAAGTTTTTTTTTGTGAGATATTTCTCTTCATGGAGCACTTTCTGGGTAGAACATCTGGAAATAAATGGATGAGTTTATTCTGATGTTATCTGATATATCTGAGCTTTTAATCAGCTAATAACTGCTACTATAGCAAGTTCATTCACTACCACCAGTAGGTTTGAAGGCATTACCTGTACTGAGTTGGACAACTTGCTTTTGTTATGTGTCTGTGCATTGTCAGGATAATGGACTAGTATATTCTTGACTCTTGAGTGTGTGTGTAGCAGAGGATCATTTGGTTTTGATTTTTTAAAAATGTAAATATTTGGAAGGTACAACATTGTTTTCTAAAAGTCTGTTTCAAAACAAAGACTAAATATTTTGTCATAATAAATACCTTGGTTTGGGGGAGAGTAATATTTAGCAATACTCATGTATATTCAAGTATGAGATGTGATACTTGTTGCATGTCTTGCATGTGAAGACATCATTTATATTCAGGACTCCAGTCTTTTGGACATGTAATTCACTTTAGTAATTACTTGCAGAATGTTTATTATTTCAAGTAATGATACCATCACTTTTTCAAGCAACTGAGTCACTCTTGAGTGATCTGTTAAAACTAATAGAGGTTGAAACTGTGTAAATTAAGATTTTGTGCGGGTTTGTATGTGGATGCCATTACTTTTGCACAATGTGTGTGTCTCTTGAATCAGGAGTTGCTTATATGGTTGTTGGTAGTTGGTGACACTAGGAAGGGAAATGAAAGTGTTGAAGTTAGATGCTTAAATTCCCCAAGCTTCAAACTGTAGAGAGAGTACTTCGCTCTACACTATCAGTTTAAGATGCTGCCATTAGCGTAACACCCTTGTCTCATCTTCGGGGGTTTACTGTGCCTTCCTTCGTGTAGGAAAACTGGATATTAAGGAGACACTTCCCAGAGAAGAAGGGGATGAATAAAGCTACCTGTATGTGCACTCTCTCCAATCCCTAACCTGTTTTAGCTGGAGGGCTTAGTCTGTAGTGAGGTATGTGCAGTGAACATGGCTACTGTCCACTAACACCGTTCAAACTCTTTGGTCACTTTAAAAGTAATTAGATATAAATTAAGTTGATACGAGTTTCAGTTCAGATCAGCTTGTTACTTCAGATCTGCTTCAGGTAACTGACCTAAACAACCTATGCTAAATCAGTTTCTCTGAATGCATAGGTATATGCAGAATCTGAAAATTCAGTTTACCACATCCTTGCAGATAAAAATGTGTGGGTTGCTAGAATGAATATATTTTATTATGGTACTAAGAAGCAGGCTTTATTTTCTTGGTGGTCACTTGGTTGTGAAAGACTCTAGTACTTAAGTGTATGATACAAATAAGCAATGTGTGCTTGTTTCCCAAAGTTTGTGTTTATAAACAGTAGTTTGTTATCATATCTGAAATAATATTATGTAATCTGTAATTGTTGGGTTTTTGTAACTATGATGTAAAGTAGACACTACCTAAATCTGAACTGTAACTCTGGGCACATGACACAAGCAAGTATTGAGGATAGGTATGAACTGGGAGGGACAAACAGGCTATAGCCCTAACACTTTGTTTTCCCCAGGACAAATGAATTCATGTTGGAACAGCAACAGAGATGGGCTGCAAGGGTGATCAGGAAATGGAAAGCTTATCTTGCAAGATGAGGCTAAGAAAGTGTGACATGTTTGGCTTAATGGAACAAAAAACTGGGAGAGGATATGATTTCTCTTTCATATTTCTAAGTGTGTTAGGGAAAGGCAGAGAGGGTATCAGGGAGGGAGAAGAGCTGTTTAAGCTAAGGGACATTGTTAGAACAAGTACAAATGAGTGTAAACTAGCCCTGGATAAATTTGGGCTGGAAGAGAGAGCATTCAAGACAGAACCGAACATTCAAGTAGTGTGGACAGGACAGGAGATTTCAAAGAGGGGGTCTTATCAGCAAAATTGGCATGATGCAGTTGCTTTAAATAGCAAAGATTACACACAGTGACTCAGATTGTTCTTTCCAATTCTATGCCCATCTTTTTGCCTAACCAGATCTGTAAAACCCCCATGCTTGCTTGTTCCACAGTACTGTGAAAACTTGTAGATGGAACGTAAGAGGAGCTTTTTAAAATTATTTTGTTTGTTTCAGTTCCAATACATGTTTAATTCTTGGGTAGATTCCTCAGTCTGTTTTCAAATAAAGTGCTTTCTTCAGTGTTATTGACAATATTATCCTGGAACTTTTTAAACTAATTTTTTTTTGATTGTTTTATATGTATGGAAGTATTGCCTTTAAATTTCTCCTTTGATTCCTCTTGCTGTAGTTAGTTATGAGCTTTAACCAACCTAAGTGGCTTCTTTTTTTCCCCTTCGGTATTTTCTGTGCAACTGGAAAGATAAGGTGATTGTCACCGTATTCTTGACAGTTTATTGTGTAACCAATCTGGACATTTATTTAATCCATTCAAGCCTTCATTTCTAGTCCCTTATTTTATAACTTAACTTCCTGACAATATTTTTTTTGAAGTTCGTCAGTACTTCGAGGTACTCAAACTTGAACACAACAGAAGTTATTCAGAGTAATTGCTGTGGGAACACCACATCAGGGGTAGAAACGCTTTTGAGTAAGTTTTCCTACTTCTAGTAGCCAAAGAAGTCTGGTGGCAAAAGGGTATCAGCTCCTCATCTGAGGCCACCCCACCACTGTGGTCTCACACTTAGAAGATATCTCTTCTTGATGTGAGGAGATCCAGGAAACGTGAGAGGAGGATATCTAGAGATACACTTGATCAATTTTGTTTTCTTGTCCTCTCTGTTTCTGGAATATCTCTCTCTCTCTCTCCCCCCCTAATCCCAAAGCCTGTCAGTCTACCACCCAGTACTGGTAAGCCACCTTCTGTGCCAGATAGCCAGATGGCACGGTTGTGCTTCCTTCTTTAAAACATACTTGTTTGTATCCCTTCAGTGAAGTCTCAGGAAAAAATGACAGATCACTTTCCCAGATCTTCTCTTCAGACCTGTTAGAGCTCAGAGGCTCTAAAACCTCATCCCAAAAGGTTTTTCAGAGATTGGTTTTTACCTAGGGCTTTGCTAATTTTCAAAGGAAGCTCCTTCATTTTTCCTGCTTATGAGACTCTGGTAAAATGGACTTCAAAATCTTCTTGAATGTGCTTCAGAAACTGAATTCATGTGCAGTGTACTGAATATTCTTATAACCCGACAATTGTTAAGGTTGCACTTCTAGTCGTGCAGTACTCAGTTGCTGGACTGTATTTCTCCCTTGCAGGCTCTCCTGGGAATATAGGGCAGCCGTATAATGCATCATACTAGACTGTGCCACCAAAACAAACTGGGCATGTATACAAGACTGGGATGCTACCTAGGAAGATACTTCATTAGTCTAAGGGCATTAAATATTGCTACATAATTAAATAGTACTATAGATCAAATATTACTACTCAGATGCAGTGCCTGTTGTAAAGTGCCCTTTCATGTCCCATTTAGATCTCTTTCTTTGTAAGTAAAAGTATTTTCGTCTTCTCCACTTGGATGGACAGCATTTCAGGGATCATGCTCTGAAGGTCTCTGCATCAGTGGCTTGGAGCTCAAGTCAGCATGCTTCTGAGAAGTTCTGTTCCCATTCCTCATGGTCATCAAATTCACGTGCAAGTGAGAAACTCTGTCAGATGTACTATAACACCTGGCAAGCTAGTGTGAGTTCTGATTCTCTTTTCTGGGAAGTAGTTAAGTTCTGCAAATGGTACAGTGGTGTACAAGGTGTTGGTACCACCTGCGGTGTGTCGTGATCATACTGCCAAATGAACTGAACCACTTCACCCTGAGGCACCATGAATGGGAGACTTCTGTTTGACATCCCTGGGAGAAGCTTTTCAGTGATTTTCTGAGATTTAATTCAGACATTATCAAAAGATTTGGACCTTTCATGCCTTTTCTGGATGGTGTTAGTCTCTGTTGCATTTATTATTATTGCTTTGGCCAGGGAGAATGATACATACCTTTTCCCTGTCCCCATAAATGTTCTCTTAGAGGTAAAACAAAAAGGGCTGTAATTATCAGAGTCACTTGGTATGGTATAGACAATTTTGATACCAAGATGAATCACCTTATGTGGAATAATTGGAGATTACTGCCTCTCCTTCAAGATCTGCTAATGCAGAATTGTGGGAGTATGCCAAAAGTTAGTACGAGTCTCACTACTGTACCTTTTGAAAGCTGGATGACTCTCCTCCCTAGAGGGAACATCAGTAGCAGAAACCTCTCCAGGAGAGACTTGTGAAGTGGACCATATTCCCAGTGTGCTGTTCTCATCTGTCCACCTGATCCAGACTTCTGTCCCACACAGTCTTGAATATCTTCGTTGAATCACTCAGGATTTCTCCAAGTTTCATCCTGGTCTGTTTACCAATAATAGCAACCCACATTTCAATTCTATAGGTTACTTGAAGATCTGGTTAAGTTATTAAGGAGTCAAATCCATAAATGGATGCAAGTCTGGTACTTAAGATGCCTGTCTTAAAGCTTTTAGTGACTATTCACTTCCGTACTCTTCCATGAAGTTCACAGAGTCACAGAATAGTTGAGGTTGGAAGGGAACTCTGAAGAGTGTCTAGTCCAACTGCCCTGTTCAAGCAAGTTAGAGCAGATTGTCCTGGACCTTGTCCAGTTGGATTTTGAGTATCTCCAGGGATGGAGAGTCTACAACCTGTCTGGGCAACCTATTCCACTGTTCAGCCACCTCACAGTAAAAATGTATTTTCTTATGTTCAGATAATCATGTTCAGGAGTTAGTATTCTTTGTCACAAGAATGCTTTTCTAAGAGATTGGCAGTATATATATATATATTCTCAGTATACTATTCTTTCAGGATTTTTAAAACTTGGTTTCTAATACTTTCTTTAATCTGGAAATGATTTTTAGTCTTTCCTTTCTCTCCTCCAAAGTCCCATACTTCTGGGATAGAGTCTCCTTTATTGCCTCAACATCAAAAGGGGTCTTGCTTTTGTATGGATGCAGTCACGCTCTTTAGATGGTTCCTAAGACTATTTGTCCCAGTAGCTGACAGATACAAAGGTGTGGCTACCTCCATGCAGAGTCTTAAAATAGCAAATTGAGCCAGCGCCGTGTGGTAGCCACAAAGTGAATTCTCATTTGAGTTCTGGCTCAAGGTACATCAGTGGCTCACTGTCAAATGTCTGTATTAATGCCATTTGATCAGGGATTACCTGGAATGCTGTCCAAACTTCACTAAACTTCACATCGTTGGAAAGGCATCCAGGGTTGATGTGCTTCTTCGTGCAACAATAATGGAGCCTTGTTCAGGTGAAGGACTCTTCACACCTACCTCAAAATAAATGGTTGTTCATTACTGCTAGACATCACTGATGGTGTGAATAATGTTGTTGTGGTTTATTACCCCAAAAGATGTTTATTACTGGTGGTTTATTACTCAAAAGGTGAAAAGCTGACTCTTATAGATTTGCCATATACGTAGTCCATGTATATGTTAGTTTGGCACATTCCTCTGTTTTCCTCAGTCCTTCAAGATGCCTGTCTTAAGATCTTTAAATCTGGAGTGAACTAAACATGCTTGGCTGTGCATACTCATGTGCCAAGTGTGAGGAATGATCTGAGTGCACTCTCTACAAAAGTTATGAAGGTAAAAGCTCTTACTAGGGTGTATTTTTACTTGCAAGGCAAATATATATATTCACTAAACATCCTCAAAAGTGTTTCTGGAAGAGCATTACAAAGGTTGGTCAACTTTAGCAACTCTAATTGTGTTATTATATTTTAGGTCTATGTCAGTGAAAATGCAAAAGTAACAAGACAATATCTGTTTTGACCTATAGAGGACACTTCAGAATACTGATTTGTTATCCTTGCATTATGGCACCTTGTTAGGAGATTTACATTCCCAGTAACATGGGGATTTTTATGCATATGCAGTAATAGGACATTTTCCATTGTCTCTTTAACTGTTTGACCAAGACTTCACTTTCCTCTTACATTTTTACCTTGTCCATTATTCATTCCTTAATGTATTGTTTATCAGAGTGAATGCTTTTAAAGTTAGTTAAACCACTTTAGAAAACATCTACATATAAAACGTTATTTTACAGACTTTTTTAATCAATCTTTTTTTATTCCAGGGATTTCATAGATGCCAGCCATGGCTGATTAGTTCAAAATTTTGCTATGGGAAAGATAGGCCCTGTAACGCTCAAAGCCCTACTGTTTAAGTAATTTTGGAATTTATCCAGCAATGTGAGCTTGCTCTTAAAAGGAACCTGTGTGCAGTCGTATATATAGTAGTATTTGAAGAGGAGTACTTTAGCTGATTAAAACCTTCCCCACATGGTAGTTTTAGGAGGCTCACAAGCACAATTTTTTAAAACATATTAATGAGTAGATGATAAACACAAATTTATTTATGTTATAAACCTATTTGCTTGTATGCTTCATGTGGTTACTGTGGTCATTCTATCAGGGATGGTAAGTCCTTGTTTCCTGAATTGAATATTAAATTCTTGACCCCTTGATAGTCCTGAGTAACCTGGTCTGATCTCATAGTTGAGCCTGCTGTGAGCAGGATTGGACTAGAGACCTCCTGAGGTCCCTGCCAACCTCAGCTATTTTGTGACTGACTGAGTACTGCCCAAAGCTCCTTGACTTGCTAGCTTAGGAAGTTAAGTAATGTTTTAACATGGACAGTGTAAGTCTTTTCTTTATGCTTCTTCCTGTTACATATATATGTCATTTTAACCTGCTAGCAAATGGTCTCCATCTTTTCTGAATGGATGGTTTGCAGATTTCTTCCTTCTTTAACATTCTAGACTTTGGTTATCTTTCTCTGTGTTTCATTTTATTTCTCTAAAGCAAAGTAAGTTGTGTAGCACGAGTGTGATACTGTCATTTTTTTCTTGTAATATTTTTATGATCCTCGTTGAGGAACTCGACAATTCATTCAACTGTGGAAATGACCTCATTGTATGGTAGGCATGTGGGCTTAATGAAGTCCACTTCTCTATATGTTTATTTATTTCATGGCCGGGGGGGGGGGGGGGGGGAAGTGCAAAAGAGTGCTGGGATGGTCTTGTAGCTGATGCGTCTTATAAATAATTTTATTGGTTTTGTGGGACTCCATAAACTGATCTTAATAATTTTGTTTAACATGAGATTATGATACATCTTTTTAAAGGGGCAGGAGTTACTTGGAAAACGCAGTCTGTGGAGCCAGAGGGGATCACTGTGATCTTCAGCATAACAGTAGCTATAGAACTTCTTGAATTAATTTCTATTTGAAGTACAGCATATCTTTTTTTGGGGAAAAAAAATCAACACAGTTTTAAAATACTCCTGGTGATGGAGAGCCCATGACAGCCCTTGGTAACTTGCTCCACTGGTAATTATCCTCACTACTAAAAATTATTTTTGGTCTAAACTTGTCTGACTTCAAATCCCTCATTAAAACTCTCCCTTGCTGTGTTGCCTACAGAAAACGTGACAATGGATAGGCCACAGATGGGAGGGCTCCTGCCTTTCCTGCTGACCCGTATTGTTTCCTTGTTTCCTCCCGCTCTCCCTCTGAATCCACCTGTTTTGTCTTGTGTCATATGTTTGGGTTTTCAGCTTTCCCATGCAGGGATTACCTATATGTTGTGTTTATACGGCACAGAGTAGAGCAGAGTCTTAGTCCCTGGCAGGTGCTCCTTGCCGATGAGCATGTCATGAGGGCATAAAGGATTAAAAGAAGTTTGAGCTATTGTTGTCCTACTTTAACAGCTTTTAAGCCTGTAAAGAACTACTGTAATCTTTGGGTATGACTTCCTTTGTGGCAAGGACTTCCTCCGTTTCTGCTTTAAGGCCAGTAAAGATTGGAGTAAATCATACCTCTTAGAAAAACAGCTGATCTCAATGGAGGGGGGGTAAAGAGAGGGAAAATTTCCAGTGATGGAAAATCCTTTGTAGCCCTCAGTAGCCTGCTGTCGTGGTTAGCATTTCAGTCTTTGGTCCTTGGCCCTCAATTCTCATCTGAATTTGTCTTGCTTTAGCTTTGCAGGATGTTGTTACACCTTCCTTAGAGAAGGAGAGGGAGGAATAAAAGAGCGTTGTTAAGCTTCTGCCCTGTGTTTGGGTACTTACAGGCTGTGGTTAAATCATCCTATAATCTTCTCTTTGGTAAACAGATGCACTTTTTCACTTCCAGGCCTGTTTTCCAGTCATTTAATGGTACTTAAAGTGTGTTCTGTGAATCCTCCCGATTTGAGCAGTGTCCTGTTTGAATTGTGGCTATCAGACTAGTGACGCTGTTTCGGTAGGAGTGACCCCAGTGTCAAACACTCAGGTAGCATGGCTTCTCAGTTAGATTTCCTTGGTTATATATTCAGATGTTACATTAGTCCTTTGACCATGCTAGTTCATATTCATGCTGATTAACCACCGTAATTCTTTCACAGTTACTATTTCCCAGGAAGGTGTTGCCCATCCTGTGAAACATCAGTTGTTGCTACATATAGCATACATACACATATTTGTTCTCCTTGTAATTGATGTTGTTTTTTCCAGATAATTTGATAAATGTAGTGTAGATACACTCTGCTATCAACTCTGCTGCTCATTTTTTGCCATTCATTCATTCTTTGTTTCTTTGCTGCACCCCCCTCCCCCCCCATTTCCTGACAAATTTGTCTTCCATGTTCATATATAATTTTTCCTGTTCTACTGGTACTTGTTATCCCAAATGGGAGATGAGGTGCAAAGGAGGCACCGATTCCACGTATATAATTTCTTTTAATCCCCCTAATTTTGAAGGTATCTCAGCGTACACGTGGAGTTGAGTGTAGTAATTGTAGGGTTTTATAAAACCGTAACTCTGGTTTGGGGAATAAAATTTTTCATTTATGCCTCAACAGCTGCTTGGCCTACTGCCTGTCAGAATAGTTGGTGAAAAAAAAAAAAAAGAGATTTTTCTATCAGGCCTCTGATGATCTTAGGCCAATGGAAGAAAAGGACTTTTAGATTCAGAAGTCCACCAGCAATGCTGCAACTTGCCACAATCTGGCAGTATTTAAATCTGGCATGTTTAGTCTTCTGTCCATCAGCCTTCCATGCCAAGAAACTGATGTGATATCTGAAAGTTTCATGAAGGCTTCATTATTAGCTGGGATTTTGGGCTAGTGGCTTGCTTTCCCAGCACTGATGATGATAGTCATATGATTGAAATTGGGAAAGTTCTCTCTTCCTTGAGTCTTCATTCTCAAATAAACTAATGGTCCTGGAGGTAAGGTAACTGACAGTGTAATGTCCTTATATTTTTACTAATTTTCATATCTTTGCCATATTATACCCATCATAACTCATGATGATAACATCATGTCTTGTCTACTTCATTTCTAGAATCTTCTCCTCTCCTCAATTTAAATCCTGTCCTCTGCTTAACTCTTCTCTCATGATTTATAAAAAAGGATTCTGATGCATGCCCTGAGCAGCAGGTGAGGAGCAGAACTGTGGGCTGGTACAAGAAATCTGAGGAGGGGCGTCCAGTAGAAGAGATGGAAGTGAGAAGAAGCAGGATAAATTATACGTGGAGTCTACTTTCTCTCAACGCTGTTTCTGAAACCAGTGCTGGCTGGGGTCGGCTCCCAGGGAAGTAGAAAGCTCTGTGCTGTGCAGTAGAAGGAAAGAAGGACCCAAACTGTTGGGCAGTCCCAAGATCACTGATCTCTGACTGTGGTTCTCATGGGAAGGATCTCTTGAGCATTATGGGGCTGTGGTGGAAGGAAATTAAAGAGAACCAAAATTCAGCTAGATTGACAGACATGTTATGTGGTGCATTTAAAAGCACAGACAACCCAAAAGAGGAGAAAATATAGACAGAAAGGGAAGCAGTCTTCTCTGAAATGGAACAAGTATAAAGAGAAGCTTGCTTGTTTAATGCTGTGGCTTTTCTTTCCATAGTTAATTGGATCGATAAAAAATATAACAAAAACCTCTCTACCTTTCCCCATTATTTTAGCTGCATCTCAGTTCTTGCCCACATTTGACACAAACTTAAGTAAAACCAATTGTTTATTTTAGAAAATGATTTTCATGTTTATTTTGCAAAAAAAGAATCAGTGAAGCATTTTATAGCAGTAATTCTCCTTTATTTTCTGGTAGTTACTGCTTATTAATTTTGAAAACTGGAGGTCCATGGAACAAAAGGAGAAATCGAAAGCTCTTCTTTTGTCTGTTTTCCCTTCTTTCTTTTCTTTGTAGGCCTGTATTCCTAGTAGGTAGTCTTCAAGAGCTCTGTAGGAAGCTCTGGAAGGAAAACTATTAGCTGGGCATGCCATTACAGGATTTAGAAGCACACTTTTCAGAGAACTGAGACCCATATTAATGCTGATGTTTACTCTGGTTTCTTCATCAGCAGAGTCAAGTGAAGCCCCTCTCCAGTGGGAAGTCTGCAGGGTTACCTGTTACAATGCTGAGCCCTTTCAGCAGAAATACTCATCCCGTATTTCCTCTGCTGGCTGCTAAAATGGGATTTCCAAACTGTTGTCGCACTTACAGGTCACAGTTTGCAGATATCTGTTTGACAAAGCTGTCCAGTGTTACTATTACAAAACTTCTGGTGTGTTAAAAATTGTGTGGTAGAGAGATGCACAAAATGACATGAATACTAAATATAGATCTAAGAACTCATTGTATTGCTTCTTTTCGATTAATGACTGCCTCGTACACTTTGTCTAATTCAAGTGAAGCCGTTGCAGAACTTCTGGACAGCTTTAATGGAGTGCTTCAGAGCTTGTTTACCAGATCCTGGTTAAAAACCACATCATTTGAATGTAAATGATGGCATGTTATGGTTTTCCACTGGAAGATTTAGTGAACTGCTCAGGATAGCTGACAGAAGTGGTGGGTGGCAGAAGAGACGTGCTTAGTTGCCTGATGTGATGGTGGTGGTGTACTATGATATATCGGTCTAAAAATTCTGTAGTGTCTTACACATGCGATAGGAAGTAACCTTTAGCATGTCAAATTAAGAAAAAAAATTAGTCTATAATAACAGTGTTGCAGAAGATTTGTAGGGAGTTTTTTTAATCGTGGATATTTCATATCCTCCTTCACACCTAATTCGTCTTGCTTTCTAAGAATGCTTAATTAATATTGTACTTATGCTAACTTGAAACAATGATGATCACGGTTCACTGAAATTATGTGTTCTACTTAATTGAACTTGACCAACATTACTTAGAGATGACTCAATACTACATATGGTATATCCTATCCATAAAACTTTTTATTTTAAACAGTTTGAGATATGATCGGATTATTTTATGTTTCTGTGTATCTATGGCACTGAATTTTAAGATAATCTTAAGTTACTTCGTCCATAGTTCGAACAGTGCATAAGGTAAACTTCCTTTACAAACCTCTCCTGTTTTGGTAGATACTGGTTTCTGATACGTAACATTCCTACAAAAACGCATGTGGACTGCTTGTTTCCAAGGCTTTTTACGACTTCCAGCACGTAAACTCTTTATCTCCAGTATCCACAAATATCATCTATCTTTGTGTATTACTAGACTTCAAATTATGTAAAAAACGGTTCAGACTTCGATGCCGGCGGCGGCCGCTCCAGCAGGTGCACGTGAGCGCTGGGAAGCACATCCCGGGGCCGAGGGCAGGGGAGGGCAGGGCTGGGAGGACAGCCTGCGGCGAGGCTGTCCTGGCCGGCCGGCGGTCACGGGCACTGCAGCGGGAAAAGGCGCTTGAGAGTTGGCGCAGTCAATGGGTTTGGGAGGCGTCGGCAGCGCTGACTGCGTGGGACTGATTGCAGTGACCTCTCCTAAAGGGGTTTCTGCTTCCTTCCTGCGTTTCTGTCCTCTCTGCTTGCGCGGGCAGAGGCAGAGCTCGGAGCATCTAGAGAGGAGCCAGGGAAGGGGAGTTGTACTTTCCTGGGGGGAAGGTGGTGTGTAGCCGTTCCTCGGTGACTTCTGCACCTTTTCGGCCCGAAGGAGAACTGAAACAAAGACAAAAGAGCTCTAGGGTGAAGGCAGAACCATTTTTTGTACAGGCTGCAATTTTAAACAATGTTTTAAAGGTTAGGTTTATTATTTGGGGGAAAAAAGAAAGTATTTAGGAGCCGTAGAAATACCATCTTGTATTTAGGAATGCAAAATAATGATTTTGGCCATCCAGTAAACCTCCTTTTGGTGCCTGTGTGTGAAATAAAATGACATTTTCTTACAATGCAGTTTGGATAAAACTTTGTTGAAGTAGCTCTACCAAAATTATGAAGTTATATGCTGATGAGGATAATTATTTTAAAGCAGTTAAAATGTTTTGAGTTTCAATATGCTGCATATATATTTTGATTATGAAATGCAAAAAATTTTATAGTATTGAAAATGTTCTTACTAGCAAACATGGAACTTCTATGCTGACTTTTAAAAAACATTGAGTTATTAACCAAAAAATGTTAATTCTGTAAGTAATTCCACTTACTTTCATTTGGAAAAATCTTGTTTTTTCAAACTTTAGTAATTTAAAGAAGCATGTTTATATTTAAGAGAAGGTTTTACAAGATGGGCTAACAGTGTTACAGATTAAAAATATAGGAGATGTGTTTTCCTCTTACTGTTATGTGTGATCTGTTTTGAGGGCATGGAGAAGGGAACCCTGAACTGCAGATTCTTTAATTCTTAATACCAAGACAATAACATACTGCCCAAGAAAGTTCCAAAAATCATGAGGATCTTCAGATAACAATCTTTGCTATCCATGAGAGTAACCTACAATTTAAAAGTAATACAGAAATAATGCAAAATCAGGCCTCTTGTAATGAATTATTTATGTGCTCTAATTTAGCTATATCTTTACTACTATGGTTGAGTTGAGAGACTATTATGTTTAACTAGCACTATTTCCTAACATGATAACATCAACAATAATGAGCCAGCATTACTCTTTTTTGAACTGAATGCAGATTGACATTGCTAAGAGTATGCTGCTCTGCAGGTTTCAATTTTGATTTTTTTTTTAATACCTTAGTGTCCTAAAAACTTTGGTGGTTTTGTTTTTCTGAGAGGAAATTTTGCAATTTTCTTTATCTCTGGCTTTTAATTCAGTAATTTACTTCAAAGTTTTCTACTGGTTTCATTTTGAACAAGAAAGATTTTATGGTTTCGTGTGAGAGCTTCCTCTTAGGCCTTGTCATCAAACACCAGTTATGTAGTTGAATTTTAAAAACAAAAGCAATGTGAGAGAAACGTTTATGTGAAAAAAGGAAATGTGGGGATAAATAAAGTAATGTAATAAACTGTGAATTTAAAGCCATATGCTTGTGTGATTTGATGTTCAGTTAATGTCTGAAATGAAAATTTTGAATAAAAGATCTTGCTACTGCGAAGTGACTAGATATATTCCCTGTTGTGGCATTTCATAATGTCCTTTACCTGCATCCATGTGGTGAGCATATTTATATATTATTAAATATTATTTGAGAAATCTGTTTTGAATTTGTATATATGTCCTTTATAAAGGCTTTTGCTTGAGTTATCACTGTTTCAATTTGTATTGATCTGGTCGATACAGAAATCTCTTCAGAAGCAGTTTGCATTATTGAGGCAAAAAGCCCGCTAATGATGCAACAGTGATTTGTCATTCTTCTTGCCCTGTGGTAAGAAAAGGTCTTCCTATTTGCCTTCTCAAGATCAAATTTTTTTCACCCGTAAGTGTAAAATACTCACACCTTGACAGTGTTGTCTGATGGTTGTTCATATCTGGATCACCTGTCTTATTCCTGCACCGAGAGGGTACCAGGAACCATGGTGACTAGTCCTCCTTCAAGAACCTACTTAAGTGGTCACAGACTGTGTTAGGGTTCCCCTTAATAAAGAGGTAGAAGCACGATAAAGCCTGATGCATGGACATTCTGCATCAGAGTGCCCCCGTTGAGGTAATTTTAGAGCCAGACATTCTGCTCCAGCCTACTCTCCTTCTGCCACCAGGAGGACTTGGCAAGAAACAGCAGGCTCCAGGGAGTGTGGACTTTCTCTGCATCCCTCTTAACTCCTCATCCCTGGAAGCAGTTTGCTGTATTCAGGAAGGATGAATTTTGCGATTCAGTGACCAGGGTCTTTAGACTTTTACGGGAGTGAGGAAGTAAGTCTGCTCATTTGCATCATTACAGTTTCGTCTTGTAAATCAGACTGCTGGAGGCGATTTGGCCTGTTTCACATTTCCTCCCTTTACATGTTGGAAGACTGCACTCTGATGTCTTCTGAGGCACAGATGATTGACAGAATATTCTTGCTAGTCTCTGTAACTGTGATAGAATCTTACGGTCAATTTGTGGTGTCCATTATTCTGATGAGAAGTTCATCTTGGCTCCATACATCTGCCAGGGACCTCCTATTAGATGTTTCCTCTTTCTTCAGTTCTTGGACAAGTGAAGTTCCATACTCCTGCAAAGCTGTGAGGGACATCCAATTCCTAGGTCACATCTCCATGTATCCTAAGAAAGAAGTCTGTATTTTGTCAGGAACAAGGCTCCAAATGATCCCCATGCCGTCTTCAGGCAGTCTGCTCTGGATGGCAATTTGAACAGCCTAAACTGTGGTTGAGATCGTAGACAACTCTAGATACTAACTCTGTTAGGTCATGGCGTAGAGCCAGGCAGCAGGACTGATGCTGTCCCAGGAACTTATGCTTTTCTTTGCCATCTGCCGCCTTAATGTGTATTTCCACTCTTTTTTTGTTGCCAGATGGACAGGTTTTCTACCATCTTGGTATAACAAAACATCAGATGTTTGGGTACCAGGTATAATGAACAATGACTGTGTGATGCAGCGCACCACATATCCCCACTTCTGTGTCCTTTTTCAGACACCCTTTTCATGAAAGCATGCCTTATCTGTGGATGGATTTTGCTTTACGTCACGGGTGCCTTACAGCAAGTTGCAGCACACCCCAGTAGAGTGGATTATACAGTGGTTGTTTCTTGCCAAGGGAAAGAATGTTTTGGCACCCTATTCCTATGTCTGAAATTCAGTATGTATTTAGGTAGCATTTGTCTGGCTGTTCAGTAGGCGGTCTGTAACTTTTTAAGTATTGTAGGTGCATATTTTCTTATGGTTATAAATCTGACCCCTTGTCAATAATTTATTTTCTTCTCCGATGATAACTGTGTTCATTTCAGGGTCTTTCCATGTGTTCTGTCTGTAACCCTTGAAGTTTTCGTCATGGTGGTAGCAGTCATTGCTGTTAACTTCTTGTGTCTCTGTGTGCCTTTTTTCATTTACTTTTACAATTGTTTGCTTGATAAAGAGTGCCACAAAGGTGCAAAACCTGAATCTCTGCAAATGACTCAGTCTCTTTCCAAGCATCTGGGTCCCAAGGTGAACACTTGAATCAAAAATTGTATTACTGCAAATCCTTGGGATCACTGGAGAAACTATTAACTCTCAATTTGCGAGAGCTCTTTTATCTGTAAACAGATCCTAGTCTGTGCTTTCCTTTTCTGACAATACGCTTCCCAGCTAACCTCTGTGATGCCTCGTGCACACATCACCTAACTGTCTCTCTGTGTGCTCTCCCACTCTCTATCCTTTCAGCAGGCCGGCTACCATTTCTCAAAATACGGGAAACTTTTGCTAAGGTGGCAGTATCAGGCCCCAGGACAACACTCCTCCGGCTCCTTCCCCAGTCACATAGTGATGCCTGGCAAATCCTATTTGGCCTGGAGATCCCATAGGAGAAATCTCATTATCAAAGGGCTGAGGTCTGTGCAGGAGCATGAGCCTCATGTTACTTGTTTGGGAACTCAGAGTGCTTCTGAAATATGTCTACATGAGATTTCCAGGCTCTGGAGATCATCAAAGGACGGCATGCCCGAGCAGAAATGTGCAACATCTTCTCTGTTCCATGAAGGGCCTATACAGTTGGTCCATAGCAAAAAGGATCAGGTGTTCTCCCTGATCCTCCAGCTGTCTGTCAGATCCATCAAACAGAGTCACGTTTCCTGAGAGTGTGCGGGAGATCTATTCTGGTTGCCTCATCTGCATCTTTCCAAGGGGAAGCCAGCCTAGCATAAATCCATTTTACTTCCTGCACTGGCAGGAGGTCGTCATGCTTCTGCTGAAGATGGGGTCAGGGTGCAGGCTCTCTCTCAGCACATTCTTGGTACCATGCTCAGGTGGGCTGTTGGAAGGATTTCATCCAGTTGCCGCATTGCCAGGAATTCTGGCTGTAAGAAGTCTGAGCGGGGTCCTGGTCATTATGGTTCTCCAGAATATTTGAGACTGTTACGATGCCTGGATTTTCTTCATTTTGTGGTGAAGAGCTGCAAGATCTCTGCTGTTTCTCTTAACTGTTGCCCACAGATTAGTCTCTCTGACTTTTGCCACTTTCCGAAAATACTCCACTGTCACTGTGTGGGTGCTGAAGACTTCTGAGAGCTTTGTGAGTGTTTTGTGAGTACTATGTGAGAGTATTACCCTTTACTTCAGTTACAGCAGTCCTTATAAATTCTAGAGAGGGGTGTTTGACATTTAGTATGGTTGTTTGTTACCAGTTCCAGTGTACTCTCCCTTAGCTCTGTAAAAGCCCATCTGTCACCCATTTCTGCTCATGCCCACTGAAAGAGTAAGCCTCCGTTTTCTGCCCTTTTCCAGGTTCATCAAAGGATTTATTAGGCTTGTTAAGATATTGGTTCAGTGGCTGGTTTGATTTAAACCTAGCTTTGCTTTGTCTAGTGGCTGGTTTGATTTAAACCTTGCCATGCACAGCTGCACGGGACTGCCTTGTAACCTCTTAACTGCCCGCTCGTGGCTCCACCTTTCTGTGAAGGTGCAAGAAGAGTGGGATAAGTGCAGATCTGTATCTTCCATACACATTTTTTTGAAGGCTGGGAATGGGTAGAGGGAAACTTCTACATGTCTCCATTTGTGGCTGCATTTTATCTTCATCTCCTGATTTTTCCTCCTAAATCTCAGACCTGCAAGTTTCCCTGTTGAGACACTTGATGTCAGGGCAGTACAAGTGAGTACTATGTTTTTGTATTCACAGATTCAGCACCTGAGCGTATGTCTTGGCCCTTTTGGTTTATTAGCATGGGCAGAGCCTCCACGCCTGTTGCTGAAAGCATCAAAGGTTTCTGTATAGTTGCTGCCCTCTTACTGGATAGAGATTGGTGTCAAGGTGTGCAGTGAACGGCCAAAGCAGGATCTTGTAACTTGATTGGGACTTTCCTACTGAAGCCCAAATAATTGTTGAGTGACCACGTGGAAATGCATCCACGTCTTCATCAGGCATTATGTGGTGTCTGAGACACTGATGACTGATGGCGTTGCTGTTTGCCTGGAGGCCTCTGAGGTCCTCTGCTAGGTAATTTATGACAGAGGCTTAATGGGTTGGTGCCATTCACAGTGTGAGTGTACATGTGGACGGTCATTCAACTGAAAAATGTAAAGTTTACATACTTTATTTTTAATACAATAATTATCCTCATCTGCATTTGTTTTTGCTTGGCTTTCCCATCTCCTCCTGGGTTCTTTGAAGTTCTTCTGTATTTCTCCGTGGTTGAGAGGGAACTAAAATGCCACCTGGAATGCCCTTCTTGGTATTCTCACTCACTCACCACGAAAGTAGACCCTCTACCCGTCCTGCAAAGGAGAAAATTTCTCTACTCTCAAGCAATAAGGTGTTTCTCAGAATGTGAAAATACCTGTGGATTACACACCGTGAAAAATTCCAGTGGCTAGTAAGTAACCTTTAGCATTCTCAAAATTATTTTGAAAACCTCGAAAGGCTGGAAGCCACATAAGCTTTAATTGTAGAGCGCAGCACTGCAGCTCAGGAAGGTGCGGGGTACAGTATGTACCAGCACATTTCAGCCCAGGGTGTCCTTTGATAATTAACAGTGCTGCCATTTCTAGTGGAATCTCTCTGTGTGTCAGCATCAGCACCAAAGAGAAGAGAGAAGAAAGAAAACGTACATAGCCCCTGATTAATACTGCTCTCCCCTGTGAAAACAGGATGGCAGCAACAAAGAGAGCGTGTGGCAGAATCTCAGTCCTCCCCTTCCCATCCCTCTCCCCTTTTCTGTATAGAGTTGTGCATTTACATTAAGCCCGAAGAAAGAAAGTGGCTACTGTTCTTCTTTACTAAAAATAGCAATGACAGGCTATTTCAGCCAATTAACAGAATGCTAATATCTAACATGGATGGGGAAAGCGGACTTCTTGAATCCTCTAACAGGAAATAAATATTCTGTCTCTTAAGAGACATCATTCAGTAACAGCTGTCTGTGGACCTCATGACTTCTTAAATCAGTTTGTCCTCTACTACCTTCTGTTCAGCTGCTGAGCTTGATCTGCTATTGAGAGTTGATATTTGCTGGCTCTTGTGGTTTTTTTCATTGCCACTGTTTTTAGCCGATTTGTTTCTTATGTCAGCGTAGGACCATTGCCAGTATTGCTCTGAATGTCCTCAAGGAACAAAACACCCTTGGTTTTCTTAGATGTCATTTATTCTTCTTGAAGGCTTGATCCTTAAGGTTAGGTATAACCTTGGTACTGATGTTATAATGGCAAATTGGTCATCTGCCAGTCATCTTCTGTTTGAAATTTAACGCTGATTTTTATTTGGATATTTTACATTCTGTTTGCTCAATTGTAAACTGTATGCTGTTTCATCTGAGAGACTGACTTAAGATAAATTGATGAAAAGTTATTGTTGAGCATTGAAATACGGGAGCTTTAAATAGGCGGGCATAGATATGATGGTTCCACTTGGTAGCCTGATCACATAGCATATAGTTAAAATATTATATGCTTACTGGAGTATATCATTACTCTGTTTCATTAAACATTAGGTATGTTCTTCTATCCAGTGGAGAAGATCTGAGCCCAGATTTTTAAAATGCCTGTTAAATTATCTTAAAGAAGCAAAACTAATTAACAAATCACAGTAAACACAGAAAGTTATAGACTGAAATTTAAGCGAGCCTAAGTATATCTTGCTGGATACTGGACAATCATTGATGACTACAAGAATTACTTCTAGGTAATGTAAAACCTGCATTTACAAAGGCAAGGAACGGTAATCAATTGTAGGACCCCAGAGAATAAACTTTTGCTGTCTAAAGTTGTCTGTCTTCCAATCTAATAACTGCTCTTTTGACTTCCTTTTGGTTTCTTTGTATGATATTTTGAGGTGTAGCTGTCTCTGTCTCAGTCATTTGTTCCCTGTGAGAGGTGGACTGCGCTGTGCCTGTCCTGTTGTCCCGGAACACGCCTGGTGCTGCCTCCACACACTGCTTTGTTTGAGTAGTCGTGATAAGTGTGTCTATTCCACTGTCATTCACCTTGCCCTCAACACTAAATATGCTTGATATTAAAAAAAAAAATAGATTTATTCAGAGGGACTTAACATCACACTTTAGGTAGAAACACTATGTCGTGAATAAAAGAAAAGAGAATTCTAGTTTAAACTGAGCAGCTGAGTGTTTCTCCACTTGTTTCGTCCCTCCTACTTAAATTTCTGAAGTCGCATTTCAGGTGGGGTTCCATGTTCATAGCAAATTGTTTTGCAAGTGTTGCCATCCCATCCAGGGAGCTGGGGCTTCATGAAGGTAAGCAGCTCTGGGAAGTGCCATCAAAGTTCTCGCTTTGTTTTATCCTGTGCCTCCCTTGGTACTGGCATTCAAATGGACACCTACGGAGAAGGGAGGAGGTGAGAGGGATGAGACAGGACTCTTCTTCTGGCAAGAAGTGCTTACCTTTTGCACCTCTCTTGTTCTTTTATGTTAGCACCTTCCTTCTCTGTAAAGGTCTTTAACATTCATTCATAAAGAATTCCTGGTTGTTACGATACTCTCGAGACTGACAAAATGATGTAACATTGTTAAAACTTAGTATAGAATAAAAGTCAAACACTGTTAAAATTCTTACCTGTGCAGCCAGGTCTTTGATTTGATGCCAGCTTTCTGTAGACATCCTACATTGTAAACTTGGATGCATTAATTAGCACTGAGGACGACCCTTACAGCTTGGTGTGGACATGCACAATCTTCGTCTTTTTTCCAGCTTTTGCTTGGCTTTCTGTATCGCTTCTTATGCCTTGTAACACAATGATGTTCTCTTTTATATAAAAAAGCACCACATTTTTTCATCTCTGTCTCGGTCCCAGTTATTTAAAGAACGTTACATGTGTCACCTTTCAGAATCAGAATGGGACAATAAAATGAATTCAGTCATTTCAAACAGTGTTATCACATGCTTTTAGGAGCTCATGTAAAATTCAGAGGCATCAGAATGTGTGAATTTTTCATTGTTTTTGATATTTTTAAAAACCTTATCTGTAGGTTGAAGACTTCAGATATGTATTTTTGAGCTTTACTCCATCTCTGATATGAAGTACAGATTTTTTTTTTTTGAGGCATGACGTTCTTTTAGAGTTACACGGGATGTATGAAACCTGGTATAAAAATATTTGTAATAAAATTTTGAAAACTGGCAACAGCACAGTGAATCTCAGCTGTACACATTATTTGTCTAAACTAAAAAGTTATAAGCTAGTAAAAAAATCTTTCTTACAAGAGAAATGGCATATTTTTAGATCTTGTTGGCTTATAATAAAATCTCTTCTGTCTGTGTAGAGCTTCTTGACATACCTGTGAAATATTTTCCATCAGAAGGTCTTTGACTGCTGGACTGTGGACAGCAAAAAGGAGAAATTTTAAGGATTTTTGAGAGAGTACTCCCTTGGCATTAAAATATCATACCTTACTTTTTCCCAGGTGTTCTTGTGCTCTTGTCTCCTGCAGCTACATATAAACTCCAATGCCATCTCAGTTTTCTATTTTTGTTGTAAATCTCTTTGTTCAGTAGGTACCTGTAGTGTTCCTTCATTCTGTTAAACATAATGATAAAGAATATGAATGGCAGGAATGAAAGCAGGAGAGCTGTAGCTTGTACTGTGTGAAAGCTGCCCTTCTTTCTGAAGGAGATACAAAAGGCGGGGCAACGTTTGAAGGACTGGAACTAGGAAAGAAATAGGAAGAATCATCGGAGGGAGGATCTCAGAGATACTTCTGTAAATTTAAAATAATGGAATGAGAAATTACATAAGAGAAACCAGAGATTGAGATTGAAGTGGAAAAGTTGAGATTACTGATACAAAATAACTTGATTTGAATTTTTCAGTAAAATCTGTGATACTGTCTTACTTCAGTGTAGTCTAATTTCTGTGCATCAACTCCAGTATTTCTTAGACTTCACTAAATCGTTTCAGCATACTAAGTTGATAAATGTGCTTTATTTTTGTAGTTTTATTTGTGGTGTTAGTTTTCTGCTGACTCGTGCTGTTCTGAAACAGTCCAGCCAGCAGTCCAGTAGACATGGAAGGGAGCAGGCTGGGGAGGAAGGAGGTCATGAAGGACTGTGCTCAACAAGGAGGTAAACTTCAGCTGCGATAGGGTTGTGCCTGGAGTCACCTGCAGAGCTGTTTTGCTAAGATCTGATGTGGAGCTGTCTTGCAGGTACCTCTTGCAGTTCCAGGATTTCAGTGGGTAGACAAGACTGTCACATGGTAGGAGAGATCCTTCGAGATCATGGTAAAATGAAAGAAGAAACTTGGACTCTTGCCCCTGGACAAAATTTCTCTAATCTTAGATTATCATATAAGACATTGGAGTTTACATGAATCACTAATGTCACCATACTGAAGTTTTAATTTGCCATAATGCCTTAGTTTGCATAAAAACGTACTTGTGCTCAGAACAGTATCTTACAGTTTTCTAGATGTTGCATGTCGTAGAGAATCCACATCTTCCCAGTACCACAGATAGTGCTTTTAATAGTGAACTAACTCAGCTGTCAAGGGGAGAATATAGATGCTTCTCTGGAAGAACTGTGGATATTTGCTGTGGGTAAAAAATTGGCCTGTGCTTTGCTGTGAGTAGGGAGAATCAAAATGGACTGAATAAACAGTCGGGTTCGCAACCAGGAAACTTATGCATCAGCAGCTTGATGTGTGTCTACATCTGGACCTGCAGCCTCCTGGAGATTCTTTGGCAATGTACAGTATGTAGTGTCCATTGTAGGATCTTGGGTTGCACTTGGCAGCATATGCTTTTAGCTTGGTAATAACTTATTCTCGAAAGCCACATTTCCATAAAAGAGAGTTGTTATATTCAAGGTTTGAGTTGGGAAGTCTGTGTAAAAAGTCCTGTGTTCTGAAAACCTTTTAAAGCTTAGTTTCAAGCTTTGAAAGCTTGAACAACTGCTTTTCAAGTTCTTGTTGACGACAAAATGCTTAGTCATCACTAATTTGGAGCTAGGTAGTAGCCTGGAGACCTGTCAATGTCACCAATGAAACCTGTCTCTACTACTTCATTATTTTGTTTTGCCCATCTCTTATCCCCTGAGATCTTTGACCATTACGACTTAGAAGATAACCTTTAGATAATGTCTACCTGGGAGTCTTGCTTGCAGTTTATTAGCAGGACCAAATGGTGCTTAGTTCTCCAAATGTGTGCCCAAATACCATCTCTCTGCTTAAGTTCCTGCTCTTTTACTTTCAGGAAGTGTGAAACTTTTTGGAAGTTTCTTCCAAAAACTCATTAAAATGATTTCAGAGTTCTCAGTGTTGAGCTGGTGTTTTAGTTTGCAGTAGCCTTTGCACACACTAGTGACAAAGTACTCTTATTTCTCCCCTCCTTTTTTGCAATTTGCTTTAATGCAGGCTGAAAGTGAGCATGACAGCCGAGTACATATAACTATGTAATATTTGGTAAATCCAAGAGCAGTCATTATAATGGGACACACTATGGCTCAGTAAAACGCTCTTTTTTTCCTTTTATTGTTCTCTGTTTCCTCCCCACCTCTCCTAAGTACATAAACAATCAAATAACTTACAAACCCAGCGTTTATTTCCATTGTATAGGCTGGAAAGAAGTGGTGCACAAATTTAGATACTGTTTACTGTGGGACAGATCAGTAGCATTTTAACTGTAATCTTCAAATTGTCCCCTGATCTGCACAGAGCCTGTTGGGTAGTGTTGTGAATTATTGATATTTTATATGTAGGCTTTTGGTAAATAAAGCCTTTTGTTGGACATGTGACAGCTATTTCAATTAGAGGATGCTGTGAAGGCACCTGGCTCTCTAGGGACCATCATGTCTTAGCTAGGGACCATCATGGGGGTGGGAAGAAGTGTGGATCTGGGCTTGTTTGGCCAGGATTGCAGTAGGTGTTGGAGCTACTGGATAGCCAATGCTCTGATGACATGTACAGGACAGTAGACCCAGCATTTTCTGAGAAGCAAGTCTGAGCCAGGTCTTGGGAAGAAAAAAGCTCCTGTGCTTGAGAAAGTAAAGAGGGAACATATGAATGAACTAGAAATAGGTTAATTGTAAGTAATGAACTGGAGACAGTTTTGAAGTGGAGTTACAGTTTCACAGACAGCTGATCTCTTCTTAGGATATGCTGTTGCCGTTTTTGAAGAGAGGGGTTTTCCCCTGGTCCCCTGCCCTCAACCCACCACCCTCTTCTCACGTATGTGGGCTTGCGACCTCTCTTGGGCTGGATCTGGAGCTCAGCAGACCCTTCTGTGGGTCAAATTAACTCAGCAGAACAGTGGAAAACCAACCTAGCAGAAGCCTGAGTATGCTTTCTGCCATTTCTGTGAATTGAATTGGCTCACAGAGGGATCTGAGATCGCTGTAGACGGCGTAAGGTAAGCAACGGGAGCCAGTGGCTGACACGGAAGGCAGAGAGAGAAGAGGTGGGGAGTATTCCCTTTGTGGTAGTAGTGAGCTGTTAAACCTTCTTGCCCCATCTCAAGAAACAATCCTGTGAGCATTGATTAGCCTTAAAAAATCACCTACATCATTGTGAGCGGTCACTGTATCTCTAAGGACGGTGTTCTTGTAGAACAGTGGGCAGAGTGGGGGTTGCCCAACTGGGAAATCTCCGAATTGAAAAACCTACTAATAACTGAGTTTGAGGCATAAGAAACCAGAGGTTGTGGCAGCTTGCTGAAAGCCAGCATGGCGTTCATGTAGATGCAGGCTGGAATGCACCAGAAGAAAGGAGCTTCTGTGTAATTTTACCTGTGTAGCTGAGTTTCATATTTATTATAAGTCTTCATGCTTAAAGTATTTAGCCTACATAGTTTTTTTCTGAGGGCCAACCACTTTATTAGTTCCTTCCAAACCATATTTTTGCTGGCATGCACATCATAGCAAGTCATCAGTGTTACCGACTCGGCACTTCTTCCGTTTCTTGGTGATACACCATATGATACTGCAATACATACCTTGTTACATGCAGTATAATTGCACCCTGTCCATTCTTTGTATGCTAAAATTGCATGCTTGCGTTGAGTTGATGCTTCTTTTTCAGAAGTCTATATACAATGCACATCACTATGGCGTTGAGCAGCTATATTGATGAGGTTGCTAAATTGTCAAAAGATTTGCGAAGTGTTTTAAGCATTTCCTTAAACACTATTCATAAAGTACCAAAAGAAAACTTTGTGCTTTCTACATTTAGGAGGGATTTATTTCTATCTGATGTAAACAAGTCATGCACATGCACTTATTTTGTCTTTAAATGTCAAGGTATTTTTCTGAAAAAGAACAGCAGGAGTTCTGTTTTTTAAAAGAGCATTAGGTTGATCAAAATGTTTACTTCTGGCTCTTTGCTTTTTGTAGTCTCTACTTTTTTGTTACAAAATAGCAAATTAAGTAGATTCTGAAATCAGTACAAGACTGCAATTTTGGTATGAGGAGATCAAATGGCTTCAAAGCTCACTGGTGTTCTCTTCATAGCAGTGATAGCATTGAATTGTTAAAGTCTTATTTGAGAGTAAAGTTCCACTGAATAGTGTTGTGTTACAATAAAAATAAGATAAAATAGTAAACGATCTACAATTTGAGAAGATCTTGTTTAAAATTAGTTTATTACTTTAAAATCAGATGCCCAAATTGTAGGACCTTGATAACAGCCTCTGTTTTTAAATAAGGCTGTTTTTAGCATAGGGAAGGGATCTTTAAAGAGCTGTTGACTTATTTAATTATAGATATTTAATAATAGTATCACTAAAATAACATTTTTGATATATGGATTGATTCTACCTTTGTGATCCATTCTTAGAAAGGACTCAAGAACTCTCCTCAGTGTGCAGGGCTTGCCCTGACAAGGGGGGCAAAACCACCTTCATGATGTCCAATTTGACGCTTACTGGGGGGGGAAAAAGGGTAAAAACCAGAGCAATCGATGGAGTTAGGTATGTGTTTTCTTCTAGTGTTTCCAAGTTTAGCAAAGTGTTGTGCAGCGCTTCTCTTTTTCTTGCATTGTGGAAACCGCTTGACTACCCTGCAGAGTTTACTGTCACTGAACGATGGAGAGGGAGATGCCAAGGCTGATTCTTCCCCTGAGGAGGCACTAGGATGTGATTTGTATTTCTGAGGATTGCTTGGGGCTAAATGATGTTTGGTGCACCTCTGTGAAAAAACAGTGTTTATCTAGATAACTGGATCATTGCTGCTGTAAAGTCAAAATTTTGTTTGGGAGTCACCTATGACGGTTAGTCCATTTATTCAGAGGGAGTAGAATAAAGGTACCTGTAAGTAGACACCAGCCATTTATTTCAAATGATCTTTTGGTTTGTAGAGTTTGAATATAATTGAAAATTTCTGTATTATTGTAGGCTGTTCCTTCCTTGACTTTGTCATTTCTGTTTTCATCTTGCTGTCAGTCCTTAGCAGTATATATGCAGGTTATAATTGTGTTCCTCTGTGAGTTCAGAGGATAGCAGAAAAATACATGCAAAAATAATTTGGTTGGTGCTAGTAAGAGCAGTTCCATGTATCGATGCGCAATGGAATATAAAGGAATATTGCTTGAATGCTCAAAAATGTGGAGATTTTTCCTTCACAGGTGTTCACTGTCCCAGTCACAGAAGAGTGGATGTTAAGATCTGCTCCCCTGCAAATACCATGCTTATCACGCAAAGGAGGGAGAATTCTTGCAACGCAAAGAAAACCTGTGTTGTGAGGCATTATAAAGTATATTGGGATACTGTGTAATGTTTCAGTGAGCTAAAAATCTGCTTGGAAAACTGTTGTTTAATATCAAGGATGGGGTATTGCTTTTTAAACTTTCAATAGATATCAGAATTTCTGGGGAGCTATTGGAAAGGAGCATATCCTCACTTTGAAGCTTCTTCCTGGTAGGTGCCACGCTGTTGTAAATTTAACTGACCCTAGGAGTATTGGTCTTTGAGAGCACATAAGAATAGGATTTATGGTTCTGAGTTAATAAAATATGCTGATGCCACTGTAAGCCCTATTTAGATAGACAGCAGTAATCTCTGTTGAGCAGTATGAAACCGTCTGTCTCTAAGTAGTGGAAACCTAATAGTTCACAGCAAGGTTGTACCACATCCAGAGATGCGAAAAATATGTCTGAAGTCAGAGGAGTTTTAGCTGCATGGTTTTATTTTCTTGTGTAATTGCGTTCTTTCTCCTGTGCTAATATTATACATCATGTCAAGTAAACAGGATACCCAAAGTGCACAAAGGGAAGGGTGCTTTTTAAAGTTCATACCATACCTTATTTTTGCTGGCTTTAGCACAAGGAACAAGGTTCTTCTGAATCTACAAGGTGAATCTGAAGTATGTGGAATTGGTGTTAAATGTGGAGAATGCTGTGCATTCATAAAAAAACCTCATTCAGTTCAATAGAGATACATTACGAAGGCTAACAACGTATTGCCACATTGTGTGTTTTGTACAGTATAAAAATGCTGTTTCCAAGTTTTTATCTTTCGTGGAAGGAGTTGGTAGAATTATGTGTTTGGAAAGATAACTTCAAATTTGTAATTTTTCTATTGTGTTTGAAATATTTAACATTTAAATATGTGGTTGTATTTACATATGTTGCATTTTCATTACAGCTAATCCTCTTGAAACTTGGTTGGCAGATGCCTTAAGCAGTTCTGTAAAATTGGGACAGATACAGTATTCTGCAACCTTGGAATCTAATTGCAAATAAAGAACATTTTATAATTGTATTTTTCCAGTTTTTAAGATTCCCACTTTTAAAATTTAAAAGAGAATTGCTGTGTGTAAACAATAAGGAAATAGACTTCAGTAGGGAGATTAATATCTGAAAATTCACTAATAGGCACCTTATTTTAATATAAAATATTAATAATCTGGATTTTATATGCTGCAAGCATAAAGATTACCTCTGTATGCTACTTAATATATTAAGTAAACAAGTCTGCGTGAAGAAACCATTCTGTGTGCATTATAAGGCACGTGTCTTTTTACAGAAGGCAACAGTTTTCAATATTAAGTGTAAATGATTGCTTTATAATTTGAAAGGAGAGTAGAATAAGAAATAATTTCTTTGACAAGTGTTACGTTTTTTTATAGTCCACAAATACAAGATGTCCATATGTGCTGGGGTTTTGTTTTTTGTTTTGGGGCTTTTTAAAACAAATATTCTCAGCACTTTTTCACCACCATTTCCTAGCTTTTGATTTATTCAAATGGTGAAAATTATAACTAAGTATAACTAAGCATGTTTTTTTCTGTAAGTGAAATAGCTAACTTAACAATACCCTTAAGTTCACAGAATTCAACATTAATAGTCACTGAATTTAAACAGTCCAAAATACAAGAAAACAATCTATGTAACTGTGTAGTCTGTGCTTTATGACATATTCAACGTAAAACTTGACCTACAATCTGGAGTTGAATTTTTTTTTTTTTTAACTCAGATTGCATTATGTTTAGAAGAGTATCCAACAATTCCTTCTCACTTCAAAAAAAATTATTTTTGCAGTCTATTCCCTCTTGTGATTCATCCTAACAGTGGCTGGATTTGTCCATTCAAACATCAGGTACTGCACTGATGCTCCTTAACCATGACAGCACTCTCCCTGGCTTCCCATACAGGGAAGAGCCACAGGCTCTGCTGGGAGCTCTGCCTTAGGTAGCAATTACATCCTATTTAGATGTTTAGAGTTGGGTAGGATGAATCTGATTTTAGTATTGCATAACAGTGAGTAAAGATGGTCCAAACCTAATTTCTTTGACCAGGCGTTTCTGGTTGCTCTGTTCCAGTGGCTCTGGGTCCACTCCTTGTTAATCCCTTCTGTCTCTGCTTTTGCATCTTCTTTTGATGTAAATAGTTCCCCTGAGGTAACTGTTTTCCCTGGCAAGAGTGTAAATGGTCCTCCAAGTTGCTCACCTGATAGCTTTTCAATACGTATATTCTTACAAATCTTTCACACCTTTTTTCTGGTAAGTTGCTGCTTGGTGGCAGCAATTCAGGTTGAAGTGTCTCATGGCTGCATTGAGCCGGCTCTGTTTTCCTTGCAAAGCTCGTCTCCCTTTTGAAAAGTAGAGAATACAGTGGGAGTTTATGCCTGTAAGTTTATTTGCCAGATTTTTCTGTACATGTGTTTCGCATGCGCTGGCAGTTTGTTTCGGCTGCATTGAGGTCCTGAGTTTCCCACTGTTCATGGTCTCCTGAAGGAGGGAGGATTCCCCCAACAGTCATGGTGGTGGTTTAAAATTGAGCTTGATGAATGTACTTGTTACTGCTTTGTAAGCCAAACCCTGAGACACAATATCTGATCCCGGAATACGTAATTCATTTAAATACTGCCAAGATAAGGAGCAGTAGGGCATAGAGGGATAAATGAGCCCTCAGCTCCTGCAGCGGCCGTGTTGGGGAGAGGTGTGCTGGGCTTCAGGGAGATGGTGGGAGTCCGCCCTTGCCCCTAAGTGCCAACAAGGTGTGTAAGGCTTATTTCCACCTTTTTCCTGTCTCTGTCACTCTTGGACGTCACCTCAGCAGTGTTGTGCAGGGAACCGGCTTCCAGCTTTCTGCTGGGCAGGAGCAGGGTCATTTCCTACCCCAGCCCCTGACCTTCCCCTGGGCGGCCGGGTGGGACAGGCATCCCCGCCATGCCGAGGCGGCCCTGCCCACCCGGGATGCGGCACCTGCGGGAGCGGAGGGCAGCAGATAACGAGCAGGCAATTAAACGGCTTAGTAAAAGAAGACACAGAGTTAATGCCGTATGCTGCTCATCTTCGATTTTCATAAACTCATACATCGGATGCAGTGAATCGGGAAGTAGGATGAAGGTTATCGCAATTTTGACGCAAACACTTAAATGGCTAATCTGTTTCTAAATGGTTATGTTTTTAATCTCAAGCTTCTCTACATGGCTGAGCTGCTTTTTTTTCCTAACTTGACTTTGTTTTATAGGGGAAATATTTCTGATCAGATTGCTTAAGCTCTCAGCTGTCAAGTAAATACGTTCTGTCAAGTATATAATACACATTTTTAAATTTGTCTAAATATTTATGCTCTTGAGGGGATCACTGTAGCTCTCAACAGACAGTTAAAACCTAGCGAGTAAATAAATTGTATTTCTTTTTTTGTTCGTCTGCATTGTTTTTGCAAGAAATTTTAACTGTTTGAAAGATCACTTGAATCTCACAAAATTCTGCAAGATACTTCTATTATTCACTTGAGAAAAAAGTACCTCCTGTCTTTCAACAGTGCCTGCAAATATATACATGCATATTTATGTTTAAAATAAAATGCTTTTCTTTCTTCTAAAAATTAAAGAAGAAAACATGAAGGGAATGAATTTACATGTGCCACCACATTTAAAATTATCATTAGAAATGTTGTGAAGCACATTTTCTGTTATTTTAAATTTGCTTCCAATATGTGCTCCGTGGATTATTTTTTTCTTATTTTAGTAATTTTCCTGCCTGGATTACAGTGATAAGATCTGTGGTGTTCTGAATCTTTTTAAAAAAAAAATTCAAAAATTCAGTGGAATTCAGTGGAGCAAAGATCGGTAGTTTTCATTCATTTTCAGGTAATGAGCTGTATTTTTCCACACTTGTATCAGAAGGAAAATTATTAATGCTAAACTTTAGAATGTAGTTGGTTTGTAATCAATAAGAGTTATAATAGCTGTGATTGATATCAGGCACAAGATTGCTGTAATGTTAAACACCTCAGAAACTGTTCACCAATAAAAAAAGATCTCGCAGTTTAAACCGGTGGAAGTATGTTTTGGATGCTAGTCTATATAAGTCATAATAAATTGTATTATCCTTTCTTTTTACTTTGTACAATAATAAAGTATATCCAGAGAAAGTAAATCTGTGATTTTAACATCTTTTGACAAGCACATTAGACTGTAGAAAGAGCATCCAAGTTGGGGCTCGGGGCATATGGTGCTACCTTCTGCTAGCATAGCTCCAGAACAAGTCACTGTGTTCACCAAGGGGTCATATTCAGACTCTCGGGTTCCTTCCTCTGGTCTGGGGAAAAAACACAGTTCCTCTTCATATGGAAAAATCAGAACATAAACCGCAAACCTCACTTCCCTGCGATACCTTCATTGTGCAGAGAACACAGAGAAGCTCTGAAATGTTTTGCTATCGATCAGGTTTTTTGTCGAGGCATTCAAGAAAGGCTTCAGAGAAGTTAAGCTAAACAAAAATTGTGTTGGTTAATAATCCACAAGCTAAACAATGCCGTAGCACTGTAAATCCTCAAATTAGCCTATGTAAATATGTATGGCTATTTTGTAATTCTGAAAAAAGTTAGAATGCTATTTTAAAAGAATAGATGTTTATATCATAATGTGAAATTGTTGAAGCATTTCAAACTTATGTACGTTCAAAGTATTATTTAAATGCTTGTTTCGTGAATAAGTAGCAACTCCCACAGACTTACTTTTCACATGTTCCTAGATTGTCTTATTTTATTTAGATTTAAAGACTGGTATTTATAATAGATAATCCAAGTGTTGCGTATCTTGGGAATTCAACATATGGATGGGGATACGGAAGGCATTAGTTATACGAGATTTGTTGACCAGCTTTTAATTCAGATTGTCATTTTTAACACACGGCAGTGCAGATGGTAAAGTTTTGACTGTCCGTCAGAGCCCCAATACCTTAGGGACAGCTGTTGCTGATAAATCTTTTTTACATGCTTTAGGTCAAGAGTAGTCAAACCTGTTACAGCACCTGCTTCTACATATGCAAATCTGTTGTTTTGTCATTTCATTAAACAAGGAAAAGTAGTGGTCTCTTGTGGCTGTAAGTAAGCCTGGAACATAGCCCGTACGAAATGAAATCTAGCAAAAAGACAACTGTGGTTTCGGCAGTATAGCCATGGGATGCTGCGTCTGTTTGGGGGCTTTGTTTCTGGAAGACTGCCTGTAATTTGGAAGGAGGGTAGAAAGACAAGTATATGTTTGGAGGCAAGAAGGAAAGGGAAGGTGTTTGCTGTCATTGACTGTAGGGTAGTTGTGAAGTTTGACATGCCCAGAAGCTAGCGGGTGCCATGTGGGGCTCCCCTACACTGCATACCTCTGTTTTCATCATCTGGTAAGCCTGCAGCATGATTTCCGGGCACTGGAGCATACAACATGTCTACTTCGGTTTGGAGCTGATTGATCCACGATACGGAACATGCTTGTGGGATCTTCCCTTGCTATAGAAGAACATAAATGATTGAAATGCTTTCTTAAGAAAGAAAAGTATCATTTGTTTATGTACTTTGGTGCCTAGCAAAAAAATTCCTGTCAAACGGCAGCACGCTGCGAGAGCTGGCGGTTTACTGCACAAGGTTATGCGTGGGTTGTGGAAAGTTTTAAGCTGTTTATATTTGTTTAATCTATCAGATATATAGAGAATTTAAATCATGAGGAGGAAGCTTCTTCATTTATTGCACTTTGCAAGTAGGGCTGTGGCATGTAATAGAAGTGGCACTTAAGGATTGTTTTTTTAAGCAAACTGACAGAAGATTTTATCCTGCGCTGCCATAGATTGCTGTGGGGGAGAAAGGGAAATAGTAAAATTGATGAACAAATGTTGCATGCTGTCATTTTAGATTATGTTGTTTTGCCATGAAGTTGTTGCTAATTTTTTTAAAGATACTGTAAAATTCTGCTGTTGCGGAAAGTACCATAGTAGCGCTGTCGACTGTGTTAATTATTTCATTCCAAGGCTAGTTTGTCAACAGTATCTTAATCAAGCCACCAGCAAAAATGCTTTTTGAACATTTTGTGGAGAAAAAAGAATACCGCCCTGACCTTTCGACCTTGTCAGCTGAGTTTTCCCATTATGACACTAGGCATTATTTTTGCAAAGGTTGGAAGTTTAACTCTTCAAGGAACCAGATACCATTTTTATTGGGATATTAATTCTGGTAGGTGCTAATCTCATCAAGATTTGCAGACATTTTCCTTCATAGGCCATTCTGATTTGTAGCTTTTTCTTTTCACAGCAGTATTAAATACCAAACCTTCTCTGATATGGAAGTTCATTAGAGATATGTCTTTGATGGCAGCCCTTTCAGGGCTTCAGTTTCAAATACCTTGATGTAAAGCTTAAGAAGCCATTGTGTTGTAAGCCCTCCTTGATGTGTCTTATTTAGATCTGCATAGTAAATCAAGGAAAGTAAATAACAAGGCAGCAGATGGAAGCATGGAGATAAGGCCAGTGAACAATTGTATTTGTATTTTGTTATGATGTTGACAGGAGCTAAAATTCACTAATCTAGTTCAACTGATCTGCATTTCAAAGAAATCTCATTTAGCAGCAACTTGAAGGTTTGGAGGATAAAGTTCTTTTATTGCAGCTTTTATTGCATTCTTTGCTAATTTATCTGGTCAAGATTTAGCCTTGCTTACTTAAAGCAGCAAGCATGTTACAAGGAGTCTTAAATACTACGAAAGCATTAATGTCTAGACTATGAACTGAAGGTAATTACATATCCAGCAGTGAATAGGCTACGTTTAGGAAATACTGTTGTCCAAATGGAATTGCAAGAGAAACGCAGATAAGGTATTTTCCCCTGTTTTCTCTAAGTGGTTTTTTTTTTTTAATTTTTTTTTTATTGTGGGGAAAATGAATACATAAGCAAATCTAAAATTATTAAATATAAAAAATAGATTTCTTGAACTGTGAATTCAATCATGCCATACTTTGCTGCTCTGTTTACAAACTGATAGCTCATATTAAGGTTTCATTTAATGACTACCCTCCTCTATCTATTAAACAGAACTATTAAAAGGTGGACAATAGTTTAGTAGAATGATGGACCACAATTGTTTTTATGTGCGCTCTAAATGATGTAGACAATGTATATGTAAGTTATGTACTTTGTATTAGCTAAAGTACAGCCACGTCATCTGGGAAAAAATGTGATAAATATATTGTACAAATCAAATATGATTAAAATGAAGAGTGATATAAAGTAGAATTTAGAGTCTCCTTTTGGAATTTCAAAAAAGTTATTTAATCTTAAAGCCAAAAACCAGCCTTTTACTTTGATTTAGTTTTCACTTTACAATATAAATACTAACAATGGGCTATTTAGAGAATCGATCACAAGCGTGTGCATACCTATGTACAGATATAACAATAATACGGTAAAGCGTGCCAGACCGGTGTACATCCACTCTAATAATGGGGCCCAGTTCTCTAAGACATGTAAATCAAAACCAGCAGCTGCTGCATTTTAATGCTGTAGTCCTTGCTGCCCTTCTGCAGCCCGTCCCTTGTCATAGAGCCCACACCTATGCCCCGAGGACTGCACTTCCATCTCGTTTGTAGTGTGGGTCTTCGCACTTCTTTGCAGTGCGTCTTTGTAGGCTGGAGAGGAGCGGAGGGGGAGGCAGCTGGGGATGACGGCACTTGGTAGGCTGCAGCAATATCTGATAGCTTTTGACTGCTGGAGTCTGTAGGCTAATCAGTCGTGGGATGGTAAATGCTTCTTTAGTAGTAGTACTGGCTTAAGCATCTTTTGGTTCCTTCTCCTCATTGGTGTACCTCTCAAGATGGTCATACAGTGGTTTGCGGGTCTGCAAGGTGGACTCTGTAAGGTTGAAAACAACTTTTATTTTGCTGGGTTGCTTTTAATCTAGACTAGTTCCCCAGCACGGCTGACCATGTAGCTCCGTGCGCAGTTGCCTTGGCACACAGCTCAGTGGCCAGTGCTGGGAAGGGGGAGGTGGTGCTGCAGCTGCCTCTGCCGCTGGGAGAAGTGTTCATCAGTCTACACCCCAAGACTCACAGGGTGAGCTTCCTCAGCAGTGCAAGCCAAGCCACGTCACGACTGTGTGGTCCCACCTTTATCCAGGCCACATCTCCCCACTCCTCTCTTGCCCTGTCAGGGATGTCCCCGTTTTGGCCAAAAGTTGATTACTTGTTTTGCAGGACTGTTTTCAAATAATTTTACGCCCTGATCTGTCTCACCTTGCAACTGCACAAATGTCCGGGTCAGCACACGGAAGGAGTGGGAGTCTGCAGCTGGAGCTGAAGAGGATGGGGAGGGAAGTTGGGGCTGCTTCAGCCCCAGTTTAGAGTGGCTTAAGTCATTATGCGGCTGCATCCTCTCTGGAAATCCTGCCTTTACCCCACAGACCACTGTATGCTCTGCATGTGTGAAATGAAGTAGACAATACAAACAGCGATTATTCAAAAAGGTGACTTGCACTGCTTTGTGAAATAAATATATATCAGCCAATATAATGATGACAATAAAATAAATCAGACTCTCCTAGAAAACTTCACAGTGTATCTGAACATTCAATTACATCCCAAACTGCCAAAGTTCAGAAGGGAAATTTTGGATTTGAAGATGTCCCAAGGATGTCATCCTGCTCCCAGCACCCAGGAGCAAGCAGGTAGGTCTGCAAGAGCATGTCCCTTCAGGCACAGTGGCGGTCACATTTTTAGATTAGGTCTTCCTTCTTTTCTATAACAATTTAAATCATCCCCTCAAATAAAGATATGCTCCTACTGCCTGGCCTGCCACGGTCTCCAGAGTATTATCAATCGTAGTCTGTTTTTCAAACCTCATGCCCTTGTACCTTTGGCTTCAGCATCACTGACCCTCGCGCCATCCCATCTAAGTCCTTCCCATGCCCTGGTGTTGCCTAAGGTGACAAGGAGGCATCCCGGCTGTCACTGAATGCTCGCCTCTTGTGCTCCTGTCCCTGCTGGCTCCACACACGTGTTGTGTTCCTCACAGGGCTGCGGGAGGGGAGAGTGTTTTCAGCGAAAGGGAGAGTGAGAGACAAAATAAAGAGGAAAAGGAGAAAGAGAGAAAAAAAATGCCCAGTGAAGTTTTATGGAATTTCTCACATCTCTCCCTCTACAGAAACCTTTTGCACCCCCCCCCAGTCTGGGAGTGCCACAGCACTGTAACAGTACTGTGTGTTAATGAGTGATCTTCTGTCGGGTGATAGGGATCAAAACCATTTAGAAATGAGGTGAATTAAAAAACAAAACTTGAATTCCTGTTACCGTCATGTCAGTGCCGGTGTCGATTGCAGAGCCCTGACTGACTGAATTGTGTGTGATGCTGCATGTCTGGAATCACACCGAAGCACTCAGCATTCGTCTCTTCAGATCCCGCTGTGTATCCCTGTGTTGAATGGCAGCCTAATGTTGGAAAGAGAAGGGCAGACAGAGCTGGAAGGAATATCAGAGAAAGGAGGTGGTACTCTTCCCACTGGGGATTGCTAGAGAAAAATATTCCCAGACATACTTGCACAAGAAGTACTATGCAAGTTTACAACTATCTATATAACCTCCTCAAGCCTGGATGTTGGTTTAACAACAGTTTGCCAACTATTCCATCTGATTGTCCCAAATCCAGCATTCTATCTTTGTTGGCAGATTGCCTGATAGGACTAGTTAGCCTGTGTCTTCTATCATCTCTCTCATATATAGCATTTATTTTGGGATGGTAGACAGCTAGCCATGCAAGGAATTATTTAGACACAGGTCTTACCTTTGTTTTCATCCTCTTACAATTCAGTTTAAGGTTGTATTTCTGGTCAATATATTTTAAATAAATACTGAATAAATCTGCAAGAGAAACAAGGAATATTTCTCTAACTCTTAATGTCGATCTAAATCCAGAAGATTTGAAGAGTTCAGTATACAACTGATGAGAGGACTAGATTTTAAAATGTTACAAATTTTAGTGAGTATTTTCAGGTCTTCCAGGAGATTTATATCAAAGTATAGGGAAGATTATTGGTTATCTTAATGGCACCAATGCATGGGCTCTAGTAGTAGAAAGACCATTTTACCTGTAGATAGATAATTTGTCCTGCCTTTCTCTTTTTATTATGTAAGAGAAGGGAAGTAGTGCCAACTTTCATGTTTTCTGAAATATTGGTTTTTTGATTATAGCATAATAAACTTCCTTAAATTGCAGACAAACCAAACAGCTTCATTCAGTTTAACAGCACAACATTTAGGGAAGTTTGCAGTATAACACCTTTACTTCTTTAATTATTTACATCGTGATTGGTCTCATTTACTCATTATGTTGTTTCCAGATTAGGACAATGATACCAGAGCTGGAAGAGACTTTTGCACGGATATATTTGTGTCTTTTGTTGCTGTATTTTAATACATCTTTCTTAACAGAGGTTTCAGCGTTTTCTAGCAAAGCAGTGATTGTTTTTGTGCATTTATGTTTTTTTAAGATAAGATTTCTGGGTAAAGACTTTTAGATAAACACAGTGCTAAAGACACATGATTGTAATACTACATTAGGCTGAATACACAATTACATATGAGAGTAAATATTATTCAATTTTAAACCAAAACTCCAATCCAGTCCTTGATTGTTTGTGTGCTATGATTTCAGGCCAAATCCTGCTCTAGTCTTTTACTTAGTTTCACCCAATAGGCTATAGGTGTTGAAAGTAAAATTACTAGGATGCTTATGTACAAAAATGGAATTTTATAGCATATTTAGTCAGGCACCCAAGCCATTGGATTTTTTGTAAATAAGATATATAATCCTAAAACAATTAAGAAACTTGCTTGTATAGTCCTCAAATGCTTTTTCTCTAACGCATTTTTCTGTAACGTACTCTAAAAATATGTGGCAGTCATGAGAGAAAGTATTTTATCAATGCTTATTTGGGATGGCTTTGTAATGCAGCTGTGGCTTTATGAATTGCCAAAAAAGTCCCATAACAGTAATGCTAATAAGATCATGTTACCATGTATAGCTTTTACTTTGTGTCTTAGGTAACTTATGGAAATGGTGTGAGCTTGCACACAAGCATAGCTTTTAATACCCCAGATTAATATATATGTACTCTGGAATATGTTTGTGTCTTTAATCTTATAGGTTACTTGCATCACTGTGCTGTTTCGGAAATCAAAAACATAAGCTAAGAAATTCTTCATGTAAAAATTTCTTCATATATCTTTGATATAAGTAAATTTCCACCAGGGGTGTAATTGAATTAGGGAATATATGGAATAGATTTTTAAAGCAGGCGTGAATGCTCGCTTAACCTTCAGATGGGATTATATAACAACTGGTTGAAAAGAAAGCATTCTTAGTTTACACAGTTTTTTGGGTAACCGTTGATTCCCAGGGCTTGCAACTGAGGTAATTGCTTATCAACTTTTCCCCCTTTACATGCACTTGTGTGGGAGCACCAAGATCACATTCACTGGAAGATTTTGTAAACTTTTTAATTGTAAGCTGAAGCCACATATGGAAAGAGTGAGAATCACTGCTTTTATTTGGCAACCAGTAGGTATCTGTCTTCTAATACCTGTTCTCATGGCGTTCTTTCTCAACGTTGAAGTAGTGATGATGATGGTTCTGAATTGTTATTACGACTATCAAATTGTTTTTAAAGGGTTTATCCTGCAATAGTATTTTACCTGCTGTAGACACTTCTCTAAATTTTGCAGTTCTGCGAGAAGCTTGTCCTTGCTTATATATCAATTCTAAGACATTCGGTTCTTGTTTGCTACAGCTTGCTCTTATTTATAGTTAGTATCACAGTGACGTGCAGGATATCAAACAGAACTTGGATTCCTTTTGAGCTGGATGGGTTATATTCCTACCCTCAAGATTTTACATTCTAAACAGAGAAGTTGGACAAATGGTAGAAGGGAGAGGTGGCCTAAAATGTTGCTATGGGCCAGTAGTACATGGGTCTTTGATCATTAGCATGCTGTACAGTGAATTTTCTTTCATCCTCAGTGTAGCCATTGGAGCTGCAGAAGAAAACAGAACAGCAAATGTCGTAGCAGCCTCTTCTTTTGCAGAACGTAGAAGTGATGAGGGGGATTAGATAGAACAGTAAACATACTTTGATCTGATATATCAAGCTGACCAAAAAAAGTATCAGTAATTCAAATTCCTCACTGTAGGGTCTAGAAAGAATGTTAATAAATAGGTCTGTGCGTAGATGTAGTGGAAACTTTCTGATTTTTGGGTGAAACATTAGGGTATTAATTCATGCATTTTGCAGAAGGGACTTTGGTTGCATACTGGTGTCTGAACAAAGTTATTTTTGTGCTGTTATGTTTTTTTGTGCTAGTACAGGCTGCTTCTTCGTATAATGTGCCAATGCGTAAGTCTCCATATAGGGATACTCAGTTCACAGACACAAAGATCTGTATCTAGCAAGACAGCAGAAAGGACTGGTTATATTCCTTTGGTACACCTGGTAGGTATGGATAGAATTAATTAACATAGTTTTTGCTCAAAAGTGACATGCCAGTCCATGACAGCAAAAAGTGTTTGTTCCTGATGACAGTCATTCACTTTCTGCTGGTTCAGAAGGCTTCCCTGAAGGAATTTTAATTGATCTGCTCTTACCCAAAATAAATCAGAAACACTGCTGTATCCTAGAGATTAAAGCAAAAAAGAAGATAATGGAATACAGAGTATATGATTTTTAAGGTTTGCTTTGAGATGAAACTTGGGACACGGAGATGCTGACCTGCATTTATATAAGTGTTGAACTGAGTGGGGGCATATGGATGAAGTTACAGACTCAAACACATGAGACCAGCGGACAACTTGAGAAGCAGAACCTTGCTTTGTAGCCCTCTGCCCTGGCTGCTTTGGGACTGTGGACCGGGGAGAGGAAGGCTACTGCTGCTTTACAGTAAGACTTTGCTACCTCATTTGATTTTTTTTTTTTCCCCTGTGGTGGTGCTATTTTGGAAAAGTCAATCAAATTTATTAAGCATGTAGTAAAGTACAGAGAACCATGGGAATGCACTTTGCAGTTCAAAAGGATCTAGCCTGTACTTCAGATGCAAGTAAGACTAGACTCCCTGTGTACCTAATGCAGTAATTCTGGTTCTTGTGTGGTGAATATATCAGGGTAAAATGGATATAAGAATTTGTTGAATTAGCACTAGCATAAATGAATATACAAGGAGATAGGACTGGTCATCCTGGTTCAGACCAGTGGTTCACCTAGGCCATTCTCTGTCTCTGTTGAAGGGTCTCTTCCAAGGGTACCTCCACTCTCCCTTTTGACTCATGGAAACTACTTGCATCAACAGCATCCTTGGGAAGAAGTCCACCGTTCTGTTACCCATTTTGTGGAGAACAAACTCCTGCTTTTTCTTTTGAGCTTGAGTTTTACTAGGCAGTTCCTGAGTTCAAGGGATAGGGAACAGATGATGTCTGGGCAACTTCTCCATCTTCTTCAGGCTTTTGTAGTCTTCTATCATGCCCTCCCCTAAGCTGTCTCTTTTCCAGTCTGGGTAGTTGTGGTGTACTGAATTGTTCCTCATATGGAAACCATTCTAAGCCTTTGATCACGTGCATTTTCTTCTCTGAACCTTTGCTGATTAGTTCTGTTGTGTTGTGTTCTGTGCTGGACACCAAAGCGGAGCACGCTTTTCAAGATGGGGATTAATACAGTGGCAGATATGTGTTATGCTTTGTTCTTTATTCCTTTCCCAATAATTTTTAACATTCAATTTATGGTTTTGACTCTGATGGAGTGGTCAGTTTTCAGTTTTCACGGAGCTATCCATCATAAACCCCAGGTCTCACTTTCTGAGCAGTAAGATGTAGTGCAATAGAGAGCTGTTTTGTTTAACAGAAGATTCAGATTAGAATATTTATCAATAATAGGTAGCCAAGACGGTTTCCAGTGAACCTGTGTTCAGCAAATTGTGATTGCCTGCTTGAACCCTGCCAAAAGTATTCAAAATTTCTTGGGTGCAAAATAAATAATAATAGGAAATGATATTAATTTGTACACTTACGCTTTTTAAAGTAGTATAATTGTGTTGTTATGAATCTCAGGAGTGGAGTAGGTAACTACTTCAGGAGTAGTGACTACTTTCCGTGTTTCATACAAAGAAAGAAAGAAGTAAAACGTGTGGGATTTCTTTCAAGGAATGCAGTACATGTGTGTAAGAATGGCCCTGAAGTGTGTTTTAAAGAGGTGATTGTAATACCTTGCTATAAAACACAGTATGCATGCTTGCACTTACTGTGTTCCTTTCTGTTCTTACCCTTAGATAATTTCAAGTGAAAGTTAAGGACCTTTTGTCCTTATCTGCCATAGAGGTGACAGACACTTCTGGAAGGAGGACCAGTTTGAGCAAAAAGGAAACGACCGTCCCTTCCGACAGCACAGCAAGGTGACTAAGTGACTCCGAAGAAATGTAAGTGATTTATAACCGTGCTGTGGCTGTTTCTACTGTGGATTTATATGCTCTGTGGGAGGAATACAGTACCATGTCACTGAAACTTATTGCTTATAGATATAAAATATGGTTTAGGAAGAAATTTGTGGAGCATACAGAAAATATGTACTCCTCCTATGTTTGTGTGACAGTAAGCTATACTACAATTTTTTTTTTCCAAATGGCAATTGTTAACGGAAATAAAGTGCTGTAAGAGTCACAAACCTGTTTTGCTACCATTTTCTACTCATCTAGATCTGAGTTAATTTAGATACGTAGAAACTAAGCAGCTAAGTCTCAGTTAGTCATCCTAGATTCTGCTTACCCTCGGGAGAGAAGCAGGCATCTCCAGAGGCCGATCCAGCTCATCCTAAAAGTAATGCCTAGGGAACTCAGTATTACTCCTTGAGTAGCTTGTGTCTCTCCGTTGTCTGCTTAGCTTTAGCCTAAGTGTTCAGTGAACGCTTTAACCTGGCACGTCTGCGTAAGAAGGAGTGCCAGCTTCTTTTCCCCTCTCCATGTTGTCGTTCTCCCTCAGCATGTGTAGCTGTTCGTAAATTTGGAGAATGCATCTGGCTGAAAATAACCAATTATTTGTACGGTTTTGGTTTCAGCTGGGTTTATCCCAGCCTTCTCCCCTATGGCTGTCTGAGGGCCGTGACTGGTACAAAGGGTGATGGGGGTGGGAATTGGCAGCCAAAAGTGTGGGGGAGTGCACAATAGCTTCTTTTGGCAGCTGTGCTAGTTTCTGCAGCTTAAATTGCTTGGTGAGCTATAGTCTCAGACCTTGTAGATATTTTTAGTGCTCTGCCATTTATAAGAGTGGAAAAACTTGAGTGAGGCACCCTTCCTTATCATCTAATGGGGAACTACTGTTTTGTTGTGCATTTCACACTGTGGTAGCGCAGGGTCTTTTATATCCTTTGTAACTTAAAATTCAGATCTCCAAAACCAGGAAATGGTCACAAATGGCTAGCAAGTAAGGAGGTGCCTTATAGTAGTTTATAGTGTAGGCATGATACTGTATAATTCATATATACATACATAATTTCTGAATCTTAAAAATGCTAGCCTCATTTTGTATAGCACTAAGCACGATGTGTGGGTTGGGTGATATCGTATGATTAGCGGTTGGACTAATTTAGGCACAAGATCCTTGCCTCTCCTGAACATTAAAATACTGAATAACATTTCATCTCTCCCATCACTGATGGGAGAGTGTAAAGAAGACAGAGCCGCACTTTTCTCATTGGCGCACAGTGACAGGATGAGAGGCAATGGGTACAAATTGAATACAGAAAATTCCATTTAAACATAATATAAAAAACTTCCTTACCTTGAGGGTGGTCAAACACTGAAGCAGATTGCCCAAAGAGGCTCTAGAGTCTCCATCCATGGAGATACTCAAAACCCAATGGGACACAGTGACCCTGCTTGAGCAGGAGTTTAGACTAGATGATCTCCTGAGGTCCCTTCGAACCTCAGCTATTCTATGATTTTGGGAATATTTATAGGTAAAAAAAATGAGACGAGATTCTACTATTTTATTTTATTTTGTGATATTTTAAATTTTCTTTTTTTTAAAAATTTTTTCCTATTTTGATGTATTTAGCTGATCAGTTTAGGCTTTTACTTAAGTTTTGGCTAAAGATGAGAGATGGCAGAAGTTGCGAGCTTTCTAAAATGTGTTAAGTTATATTTAAAGACTTGTGAATATAACTACGAAAATCACATTGAAGTCTGTGAAAATATTTTTTAGCTATGAATTAGCACCATAATTCACGTGATGTGGACAGTCATATGATGGGGATTTTAGATGTTTAAAATGATTATCTTTTTCACTTGATCCATGGAAAGGAAGATACATTTTTAGTATCATTTTGTGTCTGGAAAAAAAAAAGACAAAACTAGGGACAAAGTCTTGGAGGAGGGATCCATTAATCCACGATAGAAATAGCTGTCTTCCTGAAGTCTTGTCAGAGGTCAATGAGACCTCTAAAGCAGCCTAACAATTTCATTATAAGCTCTGTTTTCAGATACCTGCAAATGGCCATTCTAGAACAGTCCATAATTCAAGTGGATGCCAATGTAAACATGTAAAAACCAGGCAAATGTACAGTGAGACTTCACAATATAGTCTTCCATCTTCTACGAATGGGTGATTCAGGGGCTTCCTTGTGTTTTGAAATACTTAGGAAAAAAGGAACTCTCTCTTCAAATGTCAGTCTTCTTGAATTTCAACTTTGATTAGTTTGGCAGACATTTTCTGTCCACAGTTTTGCTATAGGCTGAATGTCTTTGCAAAAACTTCTGTGAGATGGGCGTATCGTTTCTGAAAATGGAAAAAAAAAGTGTTCTAAAAAAAGGTCTAGGAACTCTCTGCTTTGCTTTTGAGCAAGGACTTGAAATCTGAAAGTGAAGCTTTAATGGGTTATAAGATGTGCCTTTTGCCATGCCTCTGAATGTCTATCCTTATTGCACTGAATTATAAGCTTTTGAAAATTGCTGCTTACTTATAATCAGAAGAGGCATATTACTTTGTCAGCATATTCTGAAATTATTCTCTGTATATTCTTAAGCTCCTAGAAATGATTGAGTCTGTCCTGGCTTGGAGATCAAACACTGTATGACATTTCAAATGTACAGATCCCCTGTTATTTTCACAAAAGGGTCTTGTTTTTTGAATTTTTCTGGGACAGTGTATTTTGATTTTTATGCTTGTTGCGAATTCTGTTTTTCTGCATCTTACGCTTACTTTTCCCATGTACTCTTTGAGAAGGATGTCAAGAGTGGGATTAATTTCCCCTGACATTAGCCATCTAAAAACATAGGTGTTGTAAATCAGAGCTGGTCACTATAGACTTCTTTAGTCAGTGAAGAGAGATGGAGGCTTCCGGGGGGGGATTCCCATAGCCTCTTTTTATGTCTGTCTTAAGATGAGATGATTCATCCTTTGGAGATGCCTGTTTCTTGTCACTGACAATAAAAGAAGCCTAAGGTGACCGGCACAAATTTAGACATCTAACTTTTCTATTACATGTTAAGGCAGATAAATTCCATCTCATGTGACATAATGTGAGACTTAAAAGGCAGGAATGTTACCACTGACATTGACAAAAATGTCCTGCTTTCACATGAGTAAACAAAATTCTTTTTTAACTTATTTCTTTGTGGTTATGGTGATACATACAAGCTTATTAAAAGGACATTTTCCATATTGCTTAGACATTGTATGTAACCATTAAAAAAATGCTCTTCAAATGCCATTGTAATATTAACTATGAAATATCAGTAGATTTTGAGTTTTTTCTTCTTATGTTTTGTCTCTAGGTTGAGAAATGCAAAAGTTTTAATGCTATGTCATTACTTAATTTCTAGTAAGATAGTAAAAGGGATGTATCATGAGATTCTAGCATTGTTGCTTTAGTATAGCTTGCAATAAAAGACTGGTGAAAAAATCTGGTGCTAATACAACAGATGAAAATGTGCTTTTAGCTAATTTTTAAAAGCAAGTGCTTAGGTGACTTTCCAATTTGAAAAAGATTGCTCTACTATCAACTAATATTGATAATGTGTTCTATTAAATGAAATTGTGATGAAATGCTATTTTCCATTTGTATTGAAGTATTGTAGATTTCTTCAGTAATTTAAACTGCTGTCTATATTTGAGTAGTGCCAACTACATCACCTAACGGAGGATGATAACATACCACCTTCCTCAGTTCCAGTGTTCATGGGTCATGGCTGTGTGTGGGGAGCACTTTCTTGCCATGGAATAGTTGAACAGGTCTAAAAGGCATTAGAAAGAATGTATGTTGTTTCTATTTGCTTTTTAGTTAAAATATAGGCATATGACAAAGAAATTGTAGTGGAACTTATTATTAGATCTCTTTTTGTGGCTAATTGCCGTGTATTTGAATTATTACTTTGGATGGCTACACTTACCTAGCCTTACTTCATATGTGTTTTTAACATCACTGTGATGAAACTATGGACAACAGTAGAATATGCTTCAAAGATGGTCTCAGTATTGTACTTGTCCTGTTGTAGGAGAAATGCACGATTGCTTATGGTAAGCAGTATTTCTGTACTTCCACTTACAGCTGACTGATTAACCTCATTGGGGTGTGTCAAATTTTTCTTTCAGTTTTAATTTTGTTTTGAATATTACTTTTGTATCTTTTCATTGTTATTTAAAATGTGGTACATTTAGTTAAGTATTGCATAGTAGTGGAGTGCGTGTATAATAGTGTAAAACTACAGAGAATACCTGACTCCTGGAAGCTACATTCAACCTGAGGAAGGGACTTATTTTTTTTAAAACAGTTCTTGCAAATTGGCCTAAAGAAAGTACTTAGAGAAGGGAAGCAATCTCATGTTAATAATTTTCAGGTATTTCTCTCTCTCCCCCCTCCCCCCCTCCCCTCTCCCCTTCTCCCCTTCTCCCCTTCACCGCTTCTCCCCTTCTCTTCCCTCCGCCCCCGTTTGCACAAAATAACATTCACCAGTGCTTATATCTCAGTATCAGTAAGCCATGTGCTGTAACCATGAACAAAGTATTTCCCTTAGAAACACTGGTTTAACAAGTTCCCGGACAAGGAAACTTGCTGGCCAAGATTCTCACCGGTAAATACGCAGAACTTCACTGAAGCTGACAAACTGGCTCTTTATGTAGTTGATACAAGTTTTATAGGCTTGATTTTTTTCACGATTGTCTGGCTTTATTTGAGTTGGATTTGTAATATTCCTATCCTTCTGCTACTTTAAGAATGTTTAGTTTTGAATGGCATTTTATGCATTATCACAAAAATCCACCAAAAAGACCCTACTTCTGAGAAAATGAAAAGGGCAGTTCAGCCAAGCTGCCACTAAACAGAGGATGTTTGAGTAGTGAAGAACTGTGCGTATTTGTATTGAACTATAAATTCTATTTTATGATTGACATTTTGTGCTGACCCTGTTAGAGGGTTCAAACTGAGTAGATCCAACAGGCTGAGAATATCTGGGTCCAGTGAATGAATCTGAGTATAGAAACCTGAGGAGTATCTGTTCAAGAAACTCATTAATGACTGCATCAAAATTAACAGAGCAAATATTGTCCACAGCACAAGCATCTAAATCAGCAGGGGGGTTTTAATAATAGAAAATTCCACATGGGATCCATCCCATTCCATGTAGGTAGCAAATCAAGTTCCCATCGCACTGTTGGTCTGACTCAAAATTTAAAGGCAACCTGAAGTTTCAAATAGGGAAAAAGGGAAAGATGTTTTGATTGTTGCAGGCATTTTTAGAAAGTATAAATATGTATTGGTAGTTTTTCTAGAACTGCTACGTGCTATGCATTTTGTCTCAAGTCGCAAAGTAGGCAAGAGAGGAAGGAAAACTTTTCACCAGCATGTGTTCGTTTCTTCAGCCTATATAAGCTCTCTTGTCTCCAGTGGATTTTGGATGGTTAGGTTCCTGAATTACTTGGTTGAGAGCATCAATTAACTGGACCTCATGCCCATTCTGACTGTCAATTTTCTTCATTTTCTACTTTGTGAGAGATGGAGTTGTATTAGTTTGATTTGAGGTATCTTCCTGGTGGTATAAGGGAATGGAAGATGGGTGATGGACTAAATAAGGATGCCAGCTAAGCAGATGCCTTTCACTGAAATGATGATTTTATAGACTCTGGTGTCCTCCTGCATGCAGTTGCAGTTCCCTGGCATTGAGCCGTTCAGGAATTGGAAATGGTATGAAACATGCATTTGCAATGGAACACAATATTCTTCGTATAAGATCAGTAAATGTTTTTCTAGGATTACTGTCTGTTGGTAAACAGCTGCAGTGTTATGCTTCAGAGGTAGCAGTATTTGAATGGTAATGAAGGGATTCTTGTATCCAGTTAACAAAGCATGGTGAGATCCTTTGGGGCATAAGTCATGACATATATAATAATAGTAATAATACACTGCATTTCATCTGAAGATTTCAGAGAACTTCATAGAAAATATTAATGAATTACGTATCACTCTAACCCGCTGTGAAGTACTGCTAAGACTACTTAAATCGTTAGGTGGGCTGAATGCAGAAATACCATATCATTTTTGCTGTATGTTGGTTACCATGCCTTTGCTGCACACAGGTAATTCAGGAAGCTTCACTCATATGTATCCTGATCAATATTTTCGACACGGAGATGTTAACGCATAGAGAAATGGATTGACTTGGTACAGGTAAACAGTAACTCCAGCATAAGCATCCCAACCCCAAAATTATCCAAAATTGGCTGCTTGCAGCGATAGTTGGCTCGGGCTGCTGGGTCTCTTTGGATTCTGCCATTGAGTTACGTGCATCCCCTGAGCCGTGTGGGGATCATGGCCAGACCTCAACCATGCTCTGTGATGAAGATGATGTTTTTGACTGCTTTGCATGGAAAGAGTTAACTTCAGCTACCTGGAATGAATACTGTCGTCACTTGCTACTGTACAGTTTGCAGCGCTGTGTAATATGATAGAAGATTACACTGTGCAAACACAGTGCAGTTGGAACCTGGCCATTTAGAGTAACAATTTCATGAGTTCTGATATGCTGATATATGTATATGTCAGAAAACCAGCATATTTATATCTGTTAAAACCATCGGTACGAGATACATTAAACACAAACAGCTTTTCAAGGGCAAGACAGTAGTTGCACAAACACTGTAGTTGCAAAGTATAAGAGCAGAAACCATCTGTTGTGTAGTGTATTTTGATGAAAACATCCATGATGGAAACCAAAGCTAATTAAACCAAAGCTAGTTGTTCCACAATGCAATTTAGGGCTTTTTAAATAATCTTATTTAGAAAATTGGTTTGGAGAGACAACTGTAAAAGACACTTTGTTTTTTGCCCCATCAGCACTGCTGCCTGTTTAAGGCCTTCTTTGCTACATCATTGCTAAGGACCATTCACTCGCCTCTTGTCCTTTTTGTTGAAAGAGATATCAATAGTATCTTAAAAGTATTCTTTAATGCTTTTGCTATTCTAGACCTCATATTTTGTGGTAGTGAAATATAAAATTGCTTCTCTCCTTTATCTGTAGCAACAAATGAAAACGTGTAGGTTCTCAACTGACACAATTTTGGCTAAAATCATGTTTTTAAATAGAAACCAAGTACGGGTTATGCTAATAGAACCTCATTTGTAATTTAAACTGCAGCTGTTAACATTCAATAATGGAGCCATACATCAAGGAGTTTTCTGCAAAAACAGAAAAATACTAATTCTTCATCCTCAGATCTGCAAATCCAGACTGATGGGATTTCAGCCCTTCATCTTTTAGTGACAGGCAGCAGCATCAGTGGAATAAAACTAAAATGTGATCCCCTTTCTCTCCACCTCCTTCCCCTAATTTTACTCTGACAGAGAAAGAATCACAGTTTTAGCTGGTATCTTTGCTCAGGGGAAAAAATGGTCTGTCATCAGGTCTTTTAGGGAGAAAGAGCTCTTCAGTGGAGCAGTTAAATGGTATTTTGATTCTCAGGGTGCATCTTATACCTGTATTTTTGCAAGATATGATAAATGATTTCTGAGACAGTTATTGAGAGCAGAATCAAGGTCATCAAGCTTCCCCCAAGAGGTCATTATCTCAGTTCTTGTTTCTGATGAAAATGTTGAACATGGGGGAGATGGGCTCCAGATGAACTATTTGAAAACTGTGCAGTCTCACGTGAGCAATCCCCAGCCATGTTAGTAAAAGATGTATTTCTGTTTTTTCAACTGCAAAAATCAGTGACTCTGATCAAATTTTTCTAGATGAATTTTAATTGATTTTGCAATAATTTAGTGCATGCATGTTGAAGTTTATAATTCTAAATCCCCTAACATGCATACATTACTGTAAAGTCCTCTAAAATTCATGATGAAGTAGAAGCCTTTGGGTATTTTGAAGTTGAGACATCCTGTGTCTTTGGAGAAATTTGGTTTGAAGCCCTACAGCTAAATTCCAAAGCTCTTCATTGTCTGCAAATGAGTTGCTCCTATACTGGAGTTGGCTTATGAAACAGAGTCCCTACATATGGCTGGAAATACTCAGTTGTCTGAAGAGATAAAAGATACAAATCTGCCACAGCAAAAGAAATCTTTACAAACTGCCGTACAAAACAAAAATATGTGGTCTTATACCTAGAACAGAAAATAGTTATATCATCTTAGTATTAATAGGCTTCGGTAGCATCTCCATTACTATTTCAGTTCAAATCAGGACTGCCTTTCAGAAGTGTCAGGATAAACTAGCTTCCCTTTGAACCTTCCTGATGATGAAGCTAAACAAGGGCAAGTACTCCAAAAATGGACCAAAAGTATGCAGTAGTACAAAATAAAGTGTCTTGAAGCACATGTCGCATGGGTGTAAAGTGCTTGGCTCCAGCTGTTCTGCTGTACAAGGCCATTCTTGCTGGGCTCCACAGTTTCCTAATGTAGATGTTCTCTTAGTTAAATAAGACCACGGGGATCCTTGTCATAAAAAGTCTGTAAAAAAAAAAACCCTTTCTTATCTATGAGTGATGTAACATTTCCACTTCTTGCTCAGATAGTGGATTAGAGTCTGTAACTCTAGAGGTCTCTTGTGGAATTCAAATGTTTTCAAATATTCACATGTACTTACATGACCAGTGAGCTATTTTTATTTTGTGTGTTTAAAACTGTAGTGAAGCAGGAGTTGTTTTTATCTAGTCTATTTCCATTAAAACTGTCATTTAAAGGGTGATGTTTTGAATTTTTGATCTCACCTTCTCTATTCACTTTTCTAAGGGAAACTTTAAACAGGTAAAGAGGAGAACTGGATGACCTGTGGAGGGCTTTTCAACTCCCTTTTCTATGGTTATATGATAAATGAAGCAGTAGCAAAGTTATTGCTTGTTTATCAATAGTTAGGAAGAAAATGGAAGCTAATACTGAAAGCCAAAAGTTGAATATCTTTTCATCGTAATCTTCTATCATCTTCTGTATTGTAGTAAATTGTGCTCTCTGTGTGTATGTATGTATATACACACACATGCGCACATGCACACACACAAGTATATGTATATTATGCTAAATTTAGTATGGCACATAGTAAAGAGTATTGCTGATAGCAGCAATGTTGATGAGGTAGTTCATTGGACAGGGCATCAGTTGTAGTACGTACTACTCTCCTCATTGCTTGTAAGATGAAGCATTTAGTCTGCTTTTCTAAATAGAGTCTCACTGCTTTGTGCCTAGGTTTCTAATCTTGTGCACATTTCTAGTGTTTTTCTATCCTAGTCAGTGTTTGTAAATGAGATTGCTATATGGTGGTATCTGTAGTTCTTCATTGGACGCTTAACCGTGATTTATGAGCTCTTAGTTATCAAAGTCTTTGCTTTTGGCCCATCAGCCAATATTTTGTTTCCATGACACTACGTATGGCACTGAGTTAATGACTTACCCGTTCCCGTGCTCTTCAAACTGAGTCAGTAGATAGTTACTTTGGTAGCATACTGTGAAACAGTAAGATGACACTTCTGAAGTGCCAAAGGTAAAAATCCAAATACTATGTTTAGGAATTACTCAAAAGCCAACATTTGTGTCCACTGTAGCTTGCTGTTTAATAATTTAAAATTCTACACATTTTTGCATTATTTTTTAAATAGTCATACTGACTCAAATAGCTGAAAATTTTGTACCTTTTTTGTGCTCATAGGTGAAACTGAGTATCATGGGATGTAAGGAAATAGGAAGTATGTAAATATATATAAAAGAGACCAAGGAAGAGGAGAAAAAGAAGAGTTGGTAGCAATTTAGGGAAAACAATTTGAGACTAGTTGAACGACAGGAAAGCATTAGTTATGAAATGCCCATTAACTCTCAGTGGTATTAGACCAGCCACTATAGGGTGAGGTAATCAGATATTTGAACATCAACTGCTTTCATTGGTAAGATGGTAAAGATACAAAGAAAATGGAAAAATTGATAAAATGGACTTTATAGTGTTTTGCACAATGTTGTAATTACTCACCAGGCTCACCGTAAACACTGACTCTTCAAAACTCTTAAGCCATTGCCATATAGCTGTAGGAGCACTCCCAAACATTCAGATTTTCAACATGTTGAAACATCAACATAACAGTAATTTTTTTAATGTTGAGCTGTATATTTCAAGTATTTTATTCATTGATGGATACAGCACTTTTATTGACATGGCTTATGATTCATGTCAAAATAAGTTTTAAAAAATTGCAGATGCATATATTCAGTGATTTTGCTTGTCATGCAGAAGTCTGGCAAATGTGAGTTTTTAAGTGTGCTCTGAAGATGGACAGCTTTACCTTTATTTACTTCCTAAGGATGAGCAACATGACTCTGACTTACCATTTACTATCTGTCATGTGAATTTCAAAATTAAAAACCGGCAAGTATTTGTAATTTTTCTCAATTGCTTGAGAGCATCTATGGCACTAATGTTTCACTTAATGCTCCACTCACTCTTGGAATCAAAAATGAGATATCCTATAGCGTGGAACACGGACAATTCCCTTCCTAGGCTATAGGAAACACTGAAAGCCTGAACCAGGAAATTCTGGAAGGAGAAGGACCTTTGCCTCTCAAGCTTGTGTGTGTAAGATTGCTTTACTCTGAAAGGTTTTTCTGCTCACTCCAGACCTATCTGAAAGGCTTATGGAGGAAGGAAACAGAGTAACTTAAGTTCACCACACAGTTGTTAAAAAGATAAATCAGGTTAGAAAATGAACGGGGGGCAACACCATCCTGAAGAATTAAAGTCCTGAAGTAGTTTGTGATTGTGTACGTGTTAGCTGAGTACTTCTTAAATGTGGCTCTATTCTTAATGCTTACTGCTGGGTTCCCACCCAGACATCACGTTTGCTGCTGTTGTTGCAGATGTCAATTTTGTAATTTCTTGATTGCTGCCATAAGTTGATGGTGAAATATTATGAACTTGTCTTGATTCATTGTCAGACATTGCTTAAAAGTATGAACAGGGTGCTGTGAAGGCTTTGGTGACTGTCTTGTGTTTCTGTTACTTCTCTTTCTGGGAAGTTGAATGCTGGCCAGGTGTAAGATCAAGGGAATCCTTTCCATTACTTGCGTTGACTTTCCCAGTGTGGCAGGGTGCTCTATGTCTTTTCCATGCATATGTCTTCCATCAGATGAAAATATTGTGTCAAGGGAAGCATGTGAATAGTACTTAAATAGCTACCTGATTTGTGGACAAAACTAGGCAGAATTGTGCCTGAAGAAACAAAAATATTTCTAAAAATTAGACCCTGAACGGTGGTTTAAAGGTTGTGTCCTTTGGAAGGATTTGAAGCAGTTTAGGTGCTTATGTTGCTCTAGGGACTTTGAGTACTGTGAGGTTTAAGGAAGGCTAAGTATTCCAGGAAGTTTAAGAGCTTATGGCATCGTAAATATTTAAGATGATTTAAAAGGTTATGTCCTCTTTAGTATTTGAGTTGGATTAAGTGCTTATATTGCCTTAAGGACTTTTTCCTTTTTTTGCCCTAAAAGGAACGTAGGAAATTAAATGCAAAAAACCCTATAGATGCAACGTTTGGGCTGCATTTGAGAAATGCAAAATTGTAGGTTTCAATAGCAGCATTAACTTGACCACACTATAGATGCATCAAAGATGGACAGAACAATGGAGGGTGTCTAGGAAACAGCTGGATATGAAATCCAGAAACAGTAGTTTTTAATACCTTGACAGCCAGTGTGTTGGGAAATGGTTTCTTCTTCTTCTGCTTGTTCTGTATGATCTGGTAAAGAAGATCAAATAAATGATCAGGATAGAATCAGATCGTGGAAATGCAAGGAAACAATTTCATCTTAGAAGGTAAAGAGCGTCTTTAATTCAATATGCAAGAAAATAGGAAGCCATTTAGTTTCATTTTGTAGTTTTGCTGCTGTTTTACCTCAATGATAAGGAATAACGAATATTATATTTCTAGGTCTCAGTAGCTTACTTTTTCAAAATTTAATCGGTTTATGTATTTATTCTTGTCTTCTGAGATGCATTGCCTAAATTCTTCACTAAAGTGTATTTACATAACATATTTTTTGAAGTTTCTATGCTTCCGTAATTGTAGATATATTCCTAAAAAGTATATTTTCTATTTGTTATTTTATTAACCAAACACGTACACTTCTCAGTGCATAAAAAGCAAATTGCCATCATTCATTCAACATATTCTATGCTGCCTCAAATAAATAGGCATTAGTCGAAACTCACGTTTTTCTTATGGGCCTCTTAATACAGCATTGCTGTTGCTCGGTTAATATAGCACAATTATGGTAGCTGTACCTGCTCTTGCAGGCTGCTTTTGCACAGCACTCATGACAGCCATCTGGGTCATGTCTGGTGGTCCCATGGCGAAGACATTAAATTATCTCTGGGATGGTCCTATGGCATGGATACTGCGTTGTGGCAGGGAGAACGTCAGCAGAGCAGCCCTGCTCTTCCATGGCGATGTACGTGCCGCAATGTTGTCTGCGCAACATGAGATGCATGAGTTGACATGCCCCTTGATAGCAGCTCCTTGCTGATCTTGCTGCCTAGACAAAAAATGAGCTTGCCAGTTGAGGTAGAAGAGTGGCATCTACAGGAAGAGGAGTTGAGGGTGAGGGTAACCTGAAGCCTTCGTGACTGGGCAGGCAATGTACAGCCTGTATTCAGCTATGTAGGTGGGATGAGTGAGGTGTCTTCCACATGGCCACATGCCCCCAGGAAGTTCACTGATAATATCCCAGCGAGCTGAAATATGCTGTCAGTTATGCCATTAGTATTCTAATACTGGTGGTAGTGCTGGCTCATTCTGTCCCAGCAGTTAAGACCAAGAATCACCAACAGTTGGTAGTACAATGCATTCAAAGGGTGGGATGGTCAGAACTGAGTATCTGACATCTTCCAGGCTATGTCTGTGGCCCTCTGTTATGTATCACTTAATGCAGAGTTGAGAAAAATCTAGCGGAGAAAGACAGTTAAGAAGAAAATGGGATATACTTCAAAACATAGATCTAGGTGCAGTGCACTGATTGAGCTATTGTTGCTATGTGTTGATGCCATACAAGCAAATGATTATGTGTTTTAAACTGGGTTTGGTGTAATCATGAGTTCAGCTGCCTCAGAATTGACTCATGGTTCTTAATAACTCTTCAAAATTATTAAAATATATTTTTATGTTTGTACATCTTTAATTAAATGTAATTTCCCATTACTTTTGGTAAACCCCATGGAGGAAGGACCAATGTTTTCCTGTCTTTCTCTCTCAAACTTAGCATCTGAGAATTTTAAAAGTACAGTTTCTATACAGATGACCATTTCGCCATCCAAGTTATGAAAGAAAACACCCAGTGCACCAGACCAGGATGGACCCCTGTTGAGCCCCATTCATAATATCCTCCTTTTATTACTAGTCTCTACATCAAATTTTTGAACACATTTTGTATTTGCCTTCAAAGAGTTTTAGTCTTTGTTTCCTTAACTTCTTTTTATGAGTCATCCACTTCTTTTTATATGTCATACACTCCTTCTTTCCCATTCACAAACTATTTTTCTATTGAAGGAGAAATTTAATTGGCTTGCCAGATTTTGCTCATGACAAAACTATATTGGCAGGTATTTATTTTCTTGTTGTAAAAAAGAAAAAAATATCATGTTGGTCTTGTTTTTCTCAATAATATTCCAGGAACTGAAACTAATTGGACAAGTTTCTCATTCCTTACCTCCTCTTTTTTCACCTTTTTAAGACAGGCACTAGATTTTTCCCTTCTTATTGTTCTGGAACTTCATCCTTTCTCTAAAAGTTCTGTAAAATCGATAATGGCTGTGAGAGAATTTCAATTAATTCTCTTAGAGTCCCTTGCACTACAGTTAACTGTCCTACCTATTGAGGCAATGCAGCTGTTTGTGGGAATAAGGGATAGAAACCTTAGTCACTGGATTGATACGAGTTAAAAATAAATTTCAAAAATGAAGGTTATTTTAAACTCTTATAATTTCACTGATTTGGTTTTAATTAGCTATAAATGACAGGTTAGCAAAATTTCAGTGCAGTCAGGCATTTGGAGGCATTGGAGTTTCACGTTCTTCAGCTTCTTCACGGCACAAGCCAACATCATGTTCCTATCTATCCTAAGTATGAGCTTGATTAGGTTGAGCTGATCTGACAGCATCTAACTTATTGAAGTGTCTCTTAATCTGTTTTCCCTGTTCTACTCTTAATTTTTTATCCCTTTTGTCGCTAGTTTTAGCTATCAGATTATACTTGTCTTTTATATCAAAGACTAAGCAAAATATATTTGTCTTTGTATCTTCTGCAAATAGCCTGATCAACTCTTTCTTGAATTTTCCTGTTACTATTAAGGAATATAAAAAATGCTTTCTTGCTACTAATTCAATTTTTTTGGAAGTTATATTTCACTTTCTGTTTTTGCCCTTCTGACTTTGTCCTGTATTGTCATGTTTTTCTGTCTTGCAAACTTGTGTTCATGGATCTGTACTCTCCCTAAGTTGCAGGTCCTTGAAAAGTTTGTGATTTAGCCTTTTTCAACATTGACTTAGTTTGCTCTTAGGCCGTAAATGTTATTCCTTTATGGAACTGCCAGCTCGCTTGAACTCTTTCCTCTTGTCTTCGAGTTACCTTTCACAGGATCTTGGCCACCAATTCATTTATCCAATCCTCTTCTGTAATCTCCACTGACTTTATTCTATTCTTCCTTCTCCTTCTCTTCCTTAGAAATGGGAATTCTCTCATGTTGTTTCTTTCAATCAAGCTGCCCTCAATTTTCATGTTTCCAGTGGGTTGAAGGTTGGAGTGGAATCTAAAACGTTTTTTGCTTTGAGTGTTTTCCTCAGTTTCTGTACTGAGGAATGGTTGCCAACGCATTTCTGGATAGCCTGTGTCCTACTGTCTCCTTTCCAAAAAGATGACTAGATAGTTAAGGTTCCTTGTTGTTGCCAAGTTCTGCTGATACTTGCTTGCACACTGCTTGGTCACAAAAAAATCTCATTCATATGATCTTTTTTTCTGAGGAGAGAAAACACAGTATGCTATGCAACAGAGAAAGAACTGTGCTGGATGTACAGGCAGCCAAATGTCAGCAAAGATGTGAATTTATCTTTCTATACTGCATTGGTAAACAGACTGAATTTCAGCTTATGGTTCTTGTGGCCACATCTAAAACAAAAAAAAACTTTTGGAAAATTAGAGATGGTGCCAGAAACAATTATGAACGTGATTTAAGACCTTGAAAATTGCCTTGCAGTGAAATATTTAAGGAGATCAGTCTGTTTACCTTATCAAAAAGATGTTTGAGAAGTGACTTAATTACAGCATACCTTCACAGAGAGAAAATATTTGGTGCTCTGAAGAGCTCTTTAGCACAGAAAAAACATGACATGAAACAATTGTTTTAGCTAAACGCGAATATATTCTTTAATCAACTATAAGTGTTTGGGCTCAATAATAAGGTAACTGCCTGAAATGTTATATTCTGTGATATTATAGGAAGTCAGACTTGATGATCTAACAGTCCTTTCTGACCTTAAATTCTCTTTAATCCATGAATCTTCTCAACTTCGGCCGTTCTTCTGCAAAACACATGGCCCTCTTCTTGACAACCTTGACAGCCCGCAGAAGAGAAATACACTTGGACTGTGAGGGACTTGTAGGATAAGATAAAAAATGAGCAGGGGAGAGGAGATTTCCTTTTGAACTAACTATGGTTCATTATGGGGGATCTGATTTCTAAAGGCATTTTCTAAATTTGTGACTGGTTTCCATTTTCTTATTCTAGGTGGAGGGCCCCTTCCAGAAACCGTTAGTCTTGGTGATTCATTTATTCTTTGATTTTATAGTTAACTGCCCTCTGGCTGAGATATGTTGCTCATTTGGCCAGCTTATAGTGGGCTTTGTTGACTTTTTTCTTTGACAAAAATTCAGAAAGATGATACAAGACTTGATATCTGGAATGCAGAGACCATTAGTGAATTCTTTTATCATAGCTCATAGTAAAAGTTGGGAGTTTTCTCTTTCTGGTTATTGTCTTTTACAGTATTAAAATGTTAACTCACTTCAATAGGAACTATGTCCGCTAGCCTTTACCCACTGCAGTACCAAAGCTATGGGCTACCCATTGGGTTATTTTTATTTACTTACAGGAATCCTGGAATTTGAGGAAAGAAAATGTTCTTGTTAGGAGATTACAGACACTTGCAGCACAAATGTTCCAATCGAGAAACCATCATAAAGCCTTTTCCCCCCCTCAAGGATTAACGTATGGGCTTTGAAATGTGCCTTAGGCTAAAGTTTGGCATTAAAACCCTTTACCCAAGAGCAGATTTTTTTGTCAGATTTCTTTTCATCAGTCATGTTTTCGGAAGTGCAAAAGATAGAAAGCATTACACAAATGCTTCCATGTGGATCCACCGGTTTGAAATTTTTGTGTCAAGAGAGGAATGACTGGTATTAGGCAAATTTCTAATAAGTTTGGGGAAACCTTCATGAGGAACAGATTATCCCATGTTTGCTTTCCACATGCCTTTCTTACACTTCCCACATAAACAATACATGGAAGCATCTTTAGGTGTAAACACTTTCTACTTTTGTGGCATCTGGGTATCTAGAGTGGCCTCAGCAGTGATATGTTTAAGAAATCTAGAAACAGGCTTGTTACATCTTGAAAATGAGGCATCACTACTCTTATGCAAATCACTAGTCAAGTACTTTTCTTCACAACAACTGAATTTATCGTGCCTGTTTTAAGGTTATTTTCAACAAACCTTTCTACTAATTTTGCTCTTGTAAATCCTGACATTTGCTCACCTTACTGGTAAAAGAGTAGTAAGACTAAAAGATGTTCCACTTCATTTACTTGAAAAAAGCTTAACAATATCAAAGGTAAATTAATGGTTTTTTAATTTTTTTTAATACATGTTAGAAACTGATCAAAAAATAGAATATGCTTTTGTTTATTTTGTAATGTTTGTAAGCGTCTGCTTTGATGCCAGACTTTTCCGGTTTTCAGCTTAGTTTGTAACTTTTTAAAACGAACAACTGTGTCTCTTTTCCAACAGCAACTGCCTAGCTCTTGTGCCTGCCAGAATGCAGTCTTCTCACTCATGATGTTATGAGTGTACTTTACGTTTTGTTGCTTTTTACATGGAATGCTTTTAAAAACCCATGAACATATTTATTATTTTTGCTTTTTGCTGTCCTGCTGAAAAGATCAACAAGGAGAAACAGTGCCACTGCACTCTTTAATTCAAAATTCATTGCAGTTTCTCCATTACAAGTTTGCTTGCATTGGCTTGATTTACCATGAACTTGGAGACCACATCCTTCTTAATGTCATTATGTTCATCACTGGCAGTTCTGTGGTCTGCTCTTTGGTGTTTGTATAAGTCATGTTAACACCGAAGCTTGACCAAGATTCACTTACCGCAAAGACAGTTTAAAAAAAAAAAAAAAAAAAGATATATTCTATTTTGAAAATAGCAGACATGTCCATGTTTGATGCAAACAAGCGAATAGCATCCAGGGGATGGCAAGGTCTTCAGTGGGGTGTTGCCTGTACCGAAGCAGTACTCTTTGTCTCTCTTCTAATTCCGAAATGAAAGTAAAGTGTCACAGTTTCGGGCACCCCTTTTGCAGCATCTGTAGAAACTCAGTGATAGCGTGTGACACTGCGCCACTGACCAACCTCCGTGGTGGACCAGTGGCTTACAGCACATTCATCTCGCGCTGCCGCCAGTCGCTGCTGAGGAGCTGTATCTTGCTGCAGTTGAAAAGCGAATGTGTCCTGTCACCTGCAGGAGCTCAGTGAGAGGGGGGCTGCGGCCTGTCAGTGACCCGTGCCTCGATTGCATCTTGCCTGTGTGCAAGACAGTCCTGTTGTCATTCTGAATGCAGATGTTTGCCTAAAATACGACAATATGGTGCTATGAAAAAAACAAAGTAGCAGTACAACGTGATGCTGTGTGCCGCTTCACTTTGAGCAGTGGCACAAAATACATTTGAATAGCAAATGTACATTTGAATTTGATCTTCCTTGGCGCCACTGCAGCATCTCCTTTTTATTTTTTTCTTCATGCATGAATTAAATGGCTTTGTTCCCCAGCTCTCTTGTGGGAACATCTCTTTGGGACACTAGCTTTTAATGTCCTTTGCTTTGCATAGCCCTTTAGCAGCTTGGAGGTGCTATGTCTAACTTACTCTGGTCCAGATTCTGTTGTTCTTTGTGCCAGAGGAGATGATTCAGAAAGTCCTGTGCAGCTTAAGTGTGGCTAAAGTAAAGATGTGGTACAAAGAAGGTGATTCAGGTGTTTAGCCTCCTTACGTACTTGAAAAAAATTTCATTGCTTCTGCTGACTGAGGATTCCCTATAGATGTAGCAACCAACTGGAGATGCTAGACACAGGGTTTTTATTCTAATTCTTGGCCCTCACTGAATCTGAAGGAGCTGTAAGCATATTAAATGCCTTCATCTGGTTCATCCTGTCCACATGATCAAGCTAAAGAGCCAGGCTCCTTTTCCTTTGATCTCCTTCTGGATCCTGTATTTCATTTGTTGTTCTTTTTTTTTGCCATGCAGTGGCTCACCTTCATTTGGTATCAGTTAAGGATTGCATTTGGAGGGTACATGCATCTGGACTATTTCACAGCTTGGATCTTCAGAGGCTTTCATGGGCCATGACTGAATCTGCTTAGGCTGAGGAGGAGAGTCCAGAAGGCAGAGCTTGGTCTCCTTGGATAGGGCTGTTTGCAGGTCCCTTCTCCTCCTGCTTTGAAACAGGATATTGTGGCTAACTTAACGTGTGGGTGTGGGCGAGGGATCCTGGACAAGACCTAGGAGCTTAGGTCTGCTTTGGGAATTAGTTGGCATGTAGACAGTGCTCCACCTCATGTCTGAATTGTAATGGAGTTTACACTGGAACTAAACAGCTTGCTCTCTAAAGCAAGGCACTTCTGCAATCCAAACAAAAATGACTGTTTTGAATTTGGGCATCTTCATGGTTGGGTAACGTTATTTCAGATGTGGAAACTTTTATTTAAGGGCACTTGGTTTCACCTCAATGTCGTCTTTAGCTTAAAAATCTCAGATATAGCTGAAGTCAGTAATAAAAGTCGTATTACTGAGTATTTCTGTATTCAATGAGTAAAGTTTGAATGCTCTCAGTTCAGCAAGTTGAATACATCTGTGTTCAAAAACAAGGCAGTTCTTATTAGAACTACAGATGCATACAAGATCATCTAGACTGCTGTGCTTGTATTTTGTAATAGATCTACCAGGTTACCTTTTAGTGTGTGGATGTTTGTAGGAATGCTAGATAGAGCAGTGTGGGTTAAGAAAAAAAGTGAGAAGTGAACTATGAATTTTCAAGCTTCTGTTGTTCTCTCAGCGCTGTGTGGTGCTTCTGATATAAGTTGTGGGTTGTTTTTTTCTTTCAAAAAGTCTAAAGGATGAAAAACTGTTCTTGAGAGGACTCCTTCCACTTACTCCTTTGATTCTTTCCATAGAAATATAATTGTAAGAGCACCAAAGAAGGAGTGGCACTCTTTGAAATTTGACTGGTGTTCATTTGTATCAGTTGTTTAAAAAGGTGGTAAATGCAGTGTAGAACTTCTGTGGGGAAATACTCCTGTAAATTTTATTTTTCTACAGCTGTTCTCAGAGCTGTGAAAAAAATGATGCAACACTTCCATAACATTAAATTTGAGAAATAATTACACTTGGCAGTTTTTGTTTGCAGCAATGCACGAAAGGCTGAAGGCTTTTGTACAGTTCAAAGAGCACATTCCACAGATCTAGCAGTTGTCGGTTGCCTGCAGGGATCATTTGAATTTTCAAGGAAAAAAAAAGCATCAGAGTAATGCCCAGACCATTTGGTTGTATACTCTCAGCGCTCTCTTTTTAAATTTCACCTGTATGAAAAGTTATTCGGAAATAAGCCATATACAAATGTGGCACACCTTAATGTCAGTCAAAAGATTTTATGTCAAATTTCATTGCTTCTGGTTCTTTCTTATTGATGCTTAATAATGTAGAGATTAATATGAAATGTAAGATAACAAAAAATGAGGAATGACATTGTTCAAACACATGGGAATGGTGAAAGTAGATAACAGCAAAGGGAAATCCCTTTACACGTTGGGATCCTGTAGTTATTTGTCAGCTTATTGCATTAGCCAAATTGTACAAGATACTCTGTGTTGCTTCGCTGTAGGAGAGCCCCGGTCAAAAAGGTAAACCCTCTCATCTGGTGTGCCAAGCCTGGAAAACTCTCCAGCTCCTATATCACACTTGCAGCTCCATCACTCTCTATAAATGTGCTGACTGTCACTGTGTGTCTGTCTAAAGCTTCTGCTTGTCTAAGAGGAGGCGATGTGAATATTTTTACGCTATGTACCCTAATAGGATTTTTGGCGAAATATTCCATGGTATTTCTCGGAGAGAAAAATCTTTTTTTCTATTGCTAGGTGATTATCTTTATTTGTTCTGGCTGTGGGTTGTTGCACAGCTCCGAAACTCCAGAGTCTTTCTGTTTTCAGTCATGTACAGACACAAAAAGTTTGAAGCTGAGAAGCCTTGCTCTGGAGCATAGGCTGTTTTTTTCCCATCATTTGTGCTAGCTGCTTGATGTGTATTGCTGAAATCTCTCTCACCTCCCTCCCTAAAAAGTGCAGTGCCTTGAGCTGAACCCATGCCGCGACCTGATGGGAGCGATGGTGGGGGGGACCTCCGCAGGCTCGGCACCCTCCTGCCAGTGTGCCTCACCTGAAACTGCATAGCTCTTCAAGGTCACTTAATCAGTGCCACTTTAATCAGTTTTTTAATGGTTAAAAAAACTTACAATACTCATTTTAGCTTTAAGAAATTAAGGCATATCTTGTATGTACTGCTGTCACTTGCACAGTATCGTGTCATGATAGCCATCATAGGCAATTCTTGCCGGAATGGTTTCATGTCATCTGTTACTAAGAAGTGGTATAAAATACATGTAGAAAGGAAAGAAGAGAATTAAGAACTAAAACCAGTTGAGACTATAAATCAGTTAAGTAACTGTAAATTAGATCATTGAGTAGAATTAAAATACTTGTTATGACATTTCTGTCCCCTCTCTTTGGATGGAAGTATTACAGTTGTTGATTTAGTTATTTTCTTATATGATTAATGTTTATTAATGATAATGTTTTCTTATGTAATAATAGATCTTACTGAAAATCAGTGAGGCAAGTTTGGGGTAAAATTACTGTGCTGAAAACTTTTGATTCTCTCTTACAATATGACAGTAAAATTTTTTGGATTATGTGAGATTGCACATGTTTTCTTGATACAGGTGGTTTTGTTTTAATGCCAAGCATAGCTCTTATTGAGTTTAAAGAATGAAGAATAATCTTGTAATGAAGTTGAAAGAACAGAAGGGCAGACGGGACTTGATCATCTTAACATCACTGTTATCTGTAGATTGTTGGATTCATAAACAGAGGTGACCACTGCAATTTTGAGGTAGACGCTCGAACTGCTACACCGTGGGATGTAGCCTCCATCTGCCTCGTGAAGTGTGGTTGGATGCAAAAGGTCCAGCTCCTAGAATAACTACTGCCCGGAGTAGAAGCCCTAATTCCAGCCAGCTGAGATCTTAAGAGCACTGTAGGGCACTGTCATGGAAATAACTGTGTGAATCCCAATAGTCTGTCCTCAGCTCTGCAGAAGCAAAAATAACCTGTTTTTGTGAAATCAAGAAGTGGGCTGAAATCACTAGACTAAGAATGACTTTATAATGTTCTTCTAAATGAGAGGTACTTTACACAGTCAAAAGAGGTCGTATTTACAGAAGAAGAGTGAAGCAGTTGGTCATCTCTAAACAGGGAAATGGCTTGTATTTCATTACTAAGAAAGCCCTTAGTCTTTGCTAATACAGCTGTTTTAATTAATACTTTCTTCTTCAAAAGTATGCTTATATGAGTATCTCTCAGTATCAAGTAATCAAAACCAATAAAATAAGAATGATTTCAAAAAGAAAGGAGTTTATCAATATTCTATCTTCTGAACTCAAGCTCATCAGTTTCTTTTTGGGAAAAGACAAGTGGGAAGTCCTTAACAAAGTGCATTTTGAAGCGAGGAAGCGAGGCTGCCACAGGCGTATACAATCAAATTCTGCTCAGTCAGGTAGGATGTTTCATGAAACCAGCGTCTGAGTAGGGCTTCTTGCGTGAATGTTATGAGCAGGATTTTGCCTTGTATAGCTGTTTGAGGTCACGTAATGTAAATATTACTGGAACTTGGGATAAGAAGGTAGGACAATAAGGGAGCCCTTGTGCAAGCACTAATTGCTTTTTCATATGCAAATACCAGTTCCTTTTACTGGCCTGTCTAAAGCTGTGCTTTTCTCCTGGGGCAAACAAATAGATAAATAATAATAATCTATATTATATGTCATCTCTTCAAATAATTTTGTTAACTGCCCTTTGTTTTCCATAGCCATTTCTACATTTTTGTCTTCAGCTCCTCGCTGCTTGCTTGTTCTTCTTGCCTCCTCCTCATTTCTTGTTTGCTGTACCTGAGAAACACGCTGTTTCAAGTTCTCTTCTCTTTCATCCTTCTCCTACTTTTATCTGGCTCCCAACTGGAAACTCGAGCATTACTCTGCTCTCTCTTTCCCTGGGCTGGAGTTTCTCATTTGTCCGGCTTGCTTCTGGCCATTTGCATTAGCTTCTGTAGGAGTCAAGCTTTCCATTTAGAAAATAAATTTGTTCTGCTTTCTGTACCTTAGGTACTGAAAACCTTAGAAATATGGAATGTGAAAAAAAAGTATTGCTATCTGCCTGGGCTTGCTAAAGATAGTCACATTGCCACTGACACGGATTTTGTGCAGTACCTCTGAACCCTGCAGCTGTCCCACGATGCATATTTGCTTGCTTTCTAGTCTCATGTTTCCACTTTCTCACATCTTCCCTCAACGTCTCATTCCTCCCCAGTCCATTTCATGCGCAGCCTACATTCACAGAAACTGTCCTGGGCTGTACCTGATGCTGCAGTTACTCAGGGTACAGCTACTCTGAGTTTTCTTCTTACAAAGCTATCACACGTCTTTTGCTGCATTCCTTTCTCTCAGCTGCAGTTAGGGTGCTTTAAAAATAAGGCTCTGGACCACATGTTTCTATTCATACTCATCTTAGGCACCTCTCTAAATTTTGCCCTCTTATGTTTTGTGAAATTTTACGCTGTTCCGGAGCATTTTCCAGCATTTTAGTGCATTTTGCATCTCTTTGATGCGTCTTCCATGACTTTTAATTAATGTAAAAAGTTTTAATTTAAGGGTTTCTGTAATGTCCTTCAGTAAATGCCGTCTATTTAAATTGTACATTGTTAGGAGAAGAACTGCAAAAATGTGAGAAACAAACTTCTCTGTGACCTATTTGTTCTCGAAAGTGACAGTCTGGTGGCATTTGCGTTACTGCAACATTTTGCACACTAGTAGAAGATAATTTTGGTTTCATATATGTAGAAAATATATACATCGAGAAAACTTCAGAAATCTAAAACCAGAATGATATATAGCTGTAATTGGAAAGATATTTGGTAAGATACAACATGCTCATACCAGTACCCTAGCTAAATGTATGTGAAAAATGAATTTCCAATCCTGTACCAGTTTTAAGTGTGCACAGTCGTAGTATGTGTATCAATGCTTTATTTAGTTTATTTGCTGTATGAGTTGACAAAAGCATGCTGTAATAATTTTCTAGAAAACTTTTTGCCTGTTGCACTGACCTTGAGTGTTGGCTCCCTGATCCAGGGCAGTCCACCCTAAGTATATTCTATAAAGTTACACTGATCTTAAAATTAGAGTCACTTCTTCGGAAATAATCCTATCGGGAATACACATCACATATTGTTTTACTGTAAGCACATCTGTTTCTGGGTTTTGTATTATTTTGGGGACCAAGTAGAGGAACATGTGAGATTAGCTATGTGAAGAAATAAGAATTAATTTCTGTATAGCTGATGAAGTCATTTGTGTGCCCTAGTTGAATTAATCTCCCCAGTCACCTGAAATGAAAAACACTTGTTCATTAGGCTTGCAAAAAAATCTCCCAGCACATTGCAACAGAGTTACTGTACGATCAGCTGTATGTGTACAAACAGTGTTCTACACGGGACTGTTGATTGCACTCCGGGGGACATCTCTGTTTTCTGATGGGTTCATGTGATTAAATTTCACATTTTACAGCACTTCCTTCTATCAGGATTCTAAGCTCAAAGTTACTGTTTATGGAAAAGTTATCAATCAAATGGAAAGATGTGCTGTTATCTGTCTAGAATGTCCTACTTTGCAAGTCTTCTGTCTAAGGAGAAGGTAGATGGGGATGTAAGTTCTGGAACAAAAAACATTCAGAGAAATCTCTGGTGGCACAGATGTTAATAGGTGTGGTTTTCAGCTTGAAGATTTTTGTTGTGGTTGGTGGTGTTTTGTTTTTTTTTTTTTTTTTTAGTTGATAATGTGGGTTAGTTTCTTCATCCTCATTTTCGTAACAGTGGAGAAAACTGACCAGGCAATGTGTACAACCGTTATTTTGTTCTGTTCACATAAAATGTTTGTTCAATATATATTGTCATGTCTAAAAAGAAAAAAAAGAAGTGGTATTGTGAGTGGTCTGGAGAATATTCCCACAAGCATTAGAATGCATTTAAATGAAGCAATGTTGTGCCTTCAGTTTGAGTAGTCAATGTAGTCTGGTTACTTCATCTTGGAAAAATATTCCAGGAACAGAAAAGGTCCAGAAAAGGCCACTGAAAATGATTGAAGGCATGAAAATGATTTCATGTGAATAGAGATTAAAAAGATTAGTATTGAGAGCGGAGAAAAAAGAGGTGACATGGTAAGTGGTATATAAAATAATGAATAGTATAGAGAGGTAAAATTTGAAAATCTGTTTACTTATTCTAATAAAACCAGGGAGCAGGGAGATAGTCAATGAAATTAAAAAAAAAAAAAAGATGGAAAAAAATCAGTACCTTTAAATGCAGGCTGTGTATGTGACAAAACTTACTGGCTTTGGGATGTTACTGGCTTGGAGAGAAAATCTCGGTATGTGGAGTAAATATTGAAATGAATAGCTAACAATTCCCTAAGTTATGTAATATAAATAAAAAAAATCACAATGTATGTAATGTATAATGTTCAAAAGAGAATGCCACCCTTGAACTGTCTTTGTGCTTCCTATCTTCTGAGTTACATTTCTTCCAACTTTTATCTATCCTGTCTGTCTTTGCTGAGGTAAAAAGTATTTCCACAATAGCAAGAGCACATTTATTTGAAGTTTTTAAAGGGATGATAACATAAGTAGTAAATTAATTATAGGTTTGACAAAGTCCAGTCGATCTGTTGGTTGCTATAGTTTTGTCTTTAACTGCTTGCCATACAATACTTCTGACTGTAAAATAAGCAGCTGTAATCTTTATTAACCCTTTAGAAACTCTTAATGATAATGATCTTTATAATGAAGTTGAAACCCTGTATAAGGTAGACAGACAAATTCCTTGAATTTTAATACTATTAGTAATAAAAGTAAGGGGATTTGATATTTTAGATAGGGATGCATTTTATTCTCAGCTTTGCATATACTTCATATAAATAGCTACGTAGGAAATAATTGGCATTATATTGCTTTGTATTTTATTTTCATATCATTAAAGTGACTAAAACAGGAAAACTGTTGACTGATGTTGTATGTAATAGAAAAAGGCTTTTAAAATTTCACTGGATCTTGTGTATTTATTTCCTGTATTTCATGGAGAAGAAGAAAGTTTTCTAACTTTCTGTCTGCTTTTTAATTAATTTCTAACTTTGTCGTTCCATTTTTTGATTCATTATAATCAAGTATTTTTCCTCTAGTAGTTGCTATTCCTTTCTCATAACTGAAAGTCTTTTCTTTATACTGGCTTCTTAAATCCTTTTGCATTGCCTTTTGCCATTCTTTCTTTAATCTTTTTCCTTCTGTTTAATTTTTAAATCCTTTGCCCTTTATCTTTTTTCAGTCTTTTTAGCTGCTCTCCTCTCCTTTGATTCTCTCTTAAACATTACTGCTTCTTAACATTGTGTTCTTTCATTGATTTTTTTTTCTTTTTGTTTTTGTCCTTTTAAATTTTTTTAAAGTTTTTCTTTAGCATGCCATCACACAAGGAAAAATTGATACAAATGTTACCAGTGGAATTAGAAACAAATAAACACAGAAAGGATTCAGGTATGTTCAAGGGAAAGATGAAACGTTTGTCTGTTTACTGAAAAGAAAAACTCTACTTTTTAGTGGGCATTGAAACATTTTACCTGAGTCTTTTTTCCCTGATACCACAGCCTGTGTTTCAAACCGAAAGCAATTATCATTTCAGTATTTCATGGTACTATGCTGCTAGATTTGTTTTTTTCTTTCTCCATCCTGACAGATGCCTTTCATGCGTAGAAGTCTTCACAAGCTCTGTCTTGTGCTTTATAATTCTTCTTTGAATCTGAAATTTTTTGAATGCATTATTTAGAAAACAGCAGATCTCTCTGTAGTCTTTTATGGACTTTTTTTTAATTGATTACTTTGGAGAAAAAATATTAAATAACTGAATACAGGCATTCACGTAAATTCATTTAAAAGACTAATGTAGATGTAGTTCAGAGTAGCCAGTAAATATGTAATTAAGTTATTTACTCTGTAATTAGTTAGTAGTTACTTAATAACTTCTCCATTTTTAAAAAGGACACTTTTAATTTGATGTAAATAATAATGGTCTTCCCCAGGTCTGATAGGAACTTTATTTGTTTTTAATTAAATGTTTGATTTTTTATTTACTCTGAATTACCTGTAATGTGAATGGAGAATGAAGCCTTTGTGTAGGAACATTATAAGAATCTGGGAAAATGAAATACTGCAGAATATATTATTTTGCAGTTTAAATATGTTTTTGCAGTATTCTCCTATGCAGGTTTTTGTATAGATTGGTACATCAAGGTGGTAGTCTCAGGATTACATAAGTTTCTAAATAAAATTTTTGGGTTGCCATAAGACTTGAACAGAAAGTCTGCCAAAGAGAAGGTTTAACTACTGTCTCCATATTTCCCCAGTGTACTAAAGTTGTACACCCAAGAGCAGGACTCACTGAGCCACTCTGCAAATCTGTGAGGAGTTGGGCAATGAGAAGGAATTTAAATATTGGTATAAAAGAAATTTGGATTTCACCAGAAGCTTGTAAAAGCCACCGAGAGCAAGAAACCCAATGTGCGTCACAGAAACTTATATGCAAGTGCGTTTGGGGGTTTTCTCTATCTTTAATAAAATATTGCCAAGTGGAAAAGAAAGTATTCAGAAAAGAAAATTGGGAGTTTCAAATCAAAAACAGTCAAAACTGAAACATTTTTGAACATGTTAAACTTTAAGTACTGTTGCACTGGAAGCGCGGCTGAGAAGCCCGTGGGATAGTTAGCTGCCTGGGACTGGCATCAGTGTCTACGTGCTTTCCCTAAGTATTGAGCTTTATGTAGGATATCTTCATCTGACAGTGGAGTGTGTTGCTGACATTTCTAAAGAACTGCTGAACTAACAGAGCTATTGGTTTGGCGGGGTGCAATGTCTGTGTGCAGCGGCACGTGAGTATGGTGCTCCGCTTCCAGCCACCATGGGAGAGAACCACACTGAGCGTCCCTCTGGCAGTGGTGCGTGTGTCCTTGGACACAGGGTTTCCGTCCAGCCTAAACAACATTTGACTCAAATCCACTTGCAGGAGCCGTGATCCAAGGATGACTGGTTTTGATGTGAAAATATTTCTATACCTGAGATTGTGTCATCCTAGCTGATTTTAAAACACTACACGAAGTAACGAAGAAGGAAGCAGAGATGCTAAAGGTCTGCCCATGAAAGTTCCTGAAACTTCAGCTACTTTCAGATATTTTTCCTGTCCAGGTTGTGACTGCTACAGTCATTTTTCCAGTTGGTGAGAACACTGCAGAATCTACAAAGATGTTGTGGCAGATGCTACAGTTGTTGCTGCTTCTTCAGTGGAAAATAATGAAAATTTATTTCACTGGGTGTGGAGGAATATAGTGTTTGCTGCTGACTTGTTAGCCAGACTTTTTTCTCTGGAGAATGGTCAACCACTCCAAAATAACTTGAGAGGGAGTTTAAAACTTCACATAACAGGTTACTAAGCAACAAAGCACGCTTTTGTTTTGCTTTAAACCTGTTTTTGCTAATATTTTTAAGAAAACAGAAAGCAATCATGGTGGCTTTAAGCAAAGGCTTTTTATGAGCAGAATTTCAATTGCAAATGACTTAAAAAGCAGTCAGTACTGCCTGGTGATATGTACTAACTGGCAGATTGAGACGTTCTGTATTGCCAACATTCAGACACTTGAAAAAGAGTATGTATAGGCAGGAGAGAAGAATTTACCATTGAACAGCAGTCGGCGTTTCAGTAAGCAGAGGTGTGCCATCTCCCCTGTGCTACGTTACTGTGGGCTGTGCCTCATATGTTCGGAGTGTTTTTTCCACCAGTCAACAGTCAGTAGTCAGCACTGCTTATTTCATGTTCTTAGCCTGATTAACAGCAGCAAATCGCTGTAGAAACCTCATGGCACAAAAGAGAAAACCATTGAAGAAACCAACATTTACTGTTTTAATGCTGTCTGAGCTGTGCATCAGATTTTTTCTCAAAGATGGTTTTCTTTTGCAGTATTCCTATACCATATGAAGAAAACCTATCCTGGATGTTAAGAGAATAGGTTTTAATAGCAGATAAGAATGGGAACTGAATGGTTGCACATAAACCAACTTTGGCCTTTTTGTGCCAATGGAGAGAGGAAGAAATGTTCCCTTTCTGCTCTGGAGTTGGATATGGAGGGAGAGGAGCAGGGAGGATGGAAAGAGCATCTGTGCTATGCGAAGGGAAAGGAGTATGCTCTGCTCCATGTTGGCAAAAGACCCTGCTTGTACACTTTCCTTTAATATTACCTGCATTTGAGTACAAAGTACACTGCTTGCCGAGTCAAAATATGACAGAAAGCCTGTAGTCCACATATGAAACTGAACACTACATTTGATGTTGTAAAATGTTTAGGAAGGGTGGTCTTTGGTATAAATTCACACTTTTAATATGTCAGGCATTTATGATGGAAGATCTTAGGTTTTGGGGACTTTTTTGTATGTGTTCTGTAGAGGCATAGAACTTGTACTTTGTTTCACATCCCACATACAAATGATACTGTATAAAGCGCTAGTTGGTTTGCTACTGTAAATGTTTTTCTGCATTTTCATGTGCTTACTTTATTGAAGTGTATTTGTTATTACTGATTATTTGGTGAGAAAAAGAAAATATTTCCTGTCTCTAACCAGTCGAACAGATACATCATTTTCTGAAGTGAGTTGTTTTGCAGTTGAGCAGTAGTCTATTTGGATTTAATGAGTTTATTCTTATTTCCAGACCTTCAGATTGATGGGAAATCTTTTCACAGATTTCAAGTACAACAGGTTTTTTTTCTCCAAGCAGCACTGTAGCACTGACTCTTAAAGAATTTAATTTCCCATTCTGAAACTACTTTAAATTGAAAGAAAACCAAGGGATAACTGAAAAATTTTAGATTTATTGATGATTTGAGTTATTTCAATGGACTCATACATGTAAATGCAGGTGTACATGTTTGTGAGCATGTAGTATGCAATTGTTGGTCCCTGAACTGCTTTCAGAGTGTTCTGTATGATATTCTGAGAATAGTGAAGAACCAAGAATGATATTATGTGAGAGAGAAGAAAAAAATTCAGAGAATTTTGGTACATGCTTGTCTTTGGGGCAAAGGCCAGACTTTTCTTGGATGCCTTGCAGTTTTATTTTGTTTTACAGAAAAAAGTTTACTCCACAGAATTCTGCATGAAAACTAGTTTTTAAAATGCGTTTCTCTGATCAGCTGCTATCATCTAAATTGGTTCAAATGATCATACACTACTTTTAAAGATGGAAATTGAGATCTATTTTGGCTGGGCATTGATGGCTTAAGTTCAGGACTCACAGACCACCATAAGAGAACCAAGTGACAGGGTGGATATTTTACTTCAGTAATACTCCCTAGTGATAATTTATTAATATCCTTTTACTCCATCTGATTTTTTCTCACCCTGTTTAATATGGTAAACATATGTAATTCACTTCTCCACATGAATAGAATTTTATCTTGTAGCATAAAATCCTGTCATTGCTTTTTCAAAAGCACTTAGAAAATATTAAGTAATCATGAGGGTTATTGCTAATTGCATTGGCTTTAATTTGTCACTTTAAGTGTTCTAATTATTTCTTCATGAGGTTATCGGCAAACTCTTAAATAGGACCTCACTGCAAATTAGGCCCTTGGGCCAGGTTATTTATTTTGACCCAAACTTCAATTGAATATTATGATTAAAAATAACTGAAGAATAAATACATTTTAATAATGGTCTTTAAAACTGGAAAAGTTAAAATCTAAGCAAAATTTAAGAGCAACACTCACATTTTGTTATACTAATGAAAGCTCTGTCACATTTTCTTGAAGCTGTAGATGCTACAGTTATGCACATACAGTAATTTGAATATTGAAAATAGCCCTTCCCAAGCACTTTTTGAAAAGTTTATGCTAAGTACGTCATATGAAACTAACTGACCTTACTTGAAGTTAGTACTGAAAGACTGAGAAGAGTTTGTCTGAAATTCAGTTTGTTCAGTAAAAATATTGTAGAGGAGGAGGAGAATTGAAAACAGTTGCAAAATATTTCTGTTCTGAGTGTGGCTTGGCAGGTCTTTCTCACTTCTGCATACCAGGGTGAACTTGGGTTACCCAGCATCCCACTTGTTATTTATACCAAAAATGATCTTTATAAAATATATCAGTCTGCATCAGACACCGCTCAGATGAGAAGAACTTCCAATTTTTAATACTTTCAACATGCTGTAAATATGACAAAAACCATGTATTAGAACCAACACAAAATGGATTTAGTAATGTTCAGTGGCTTCACTGAACATACCAACAAGACAGAAGTAAGATAGCATCCAACCAGTGCTACCTCACTGCAGCCTTCAAGTGAAGGAGTAAAACAGGGATGCATATGTGAAAATGGGAAAAAAATGGAATGTTCCTGACTGAGTGTACTGGGTCTGAGTTGTAGTCCAGGAAAATTTTCCAAATTCTACTTTCATAATTTGTTGTGGTCACAGAAGCGCTCGCTCTAGCCTGTCAAAAGAGGTGATTGTCCCACTGTATTCAGCGTTGGTGCGGCCTCACCTTGAGTACTGTGTGCAGTTCTGGGCCCCACAATTTAAGAAGAAGGATGAAGGTCCTTGAATGCGTCCAGAGGAGGGCAACAAAGCTGGTGAAAGGGCTGGAAGGAATGTCCTCTGAGGAGCGGCTGAGGACTTTGGGTTTGTCTAGTTTGGAGAAAAGGAGGCTGAGGGGCGACCTCATTGCTCTCTGTAGCTTCCTGAGGAGGGGAAGGGGAGAAGGAGGTGCTGATCTCTTCTCCCTGGCATCCAGTGATAGGACATGTGGGAATGGTTCAAAGCTGCACCAGGGGAGGTTTAAACTGGACATTAAGAAGCATTTCTTTACCAAGAGGGTGGTCAAAGACTGGAACAGGCTTCCTAGAGAGGTGGTCGATGCCCGAAGCCTGTCAGTGTTTAAAAGGCATTTGGACAATGCCCTTAATAACATGCTTTAACTTTTGGTCAGCCCTGAATTGGTCAGGCAGTCAGACTAGATGATCATCGTAGGTCCCTTCCAACTGAAAATAGTCCTATTCTATTCTATTCTATTCTATACATGATACAAAATTATTTTACAGACTGGACAAGCATTTTGTGTGGCATTTGATGTAGAATAGCTTCTACCTGTCCATTTAAGTTTCTTGCCTGCTAATGTATTTCACATTCCAACTTAGTACTGGGAAAGAAAAACCCTTTCACAGAAATGCTTTGTGTGTACATGGACAAGAAACATATTTGTTCAGGATTATTTATCATATCTTTCACTGACCACAAGCAGTGGTGGATGGTCTGTTTCCCATTTATACGAACAAAGGGCAGAGTCTTATCTGTTCCTGGAGAAGGAGAAGGTTGTTTCTGGAAGAGAAGTAGTGTAGCATGTCCTGGGATGTCTTTAGACAGGGGTGGGTCCCCAGCACGGGCACCATGTCCGTGGCACCAGAGACCGAGGAAGGAGTTAGCCATGCTGGCTGTGATCTGCGTGACCCCTGTGAGGCTGCTGTTGGGTGAGAGCGTGGTGGGGGTCTGATCACTGCAGGTGTGTCTACCCATGGTGCCCATGTCTCGGCATCACCAGGACGGTCCTGAGGAGGTCTGCAAAGTACTGCAGGTCAGCCTGTGTTCACAGATGAGTTTTATGAAAAAGAGTTGTATACCAACTGGGAAAGAAAAGCAGCTGTGGTCACGCGGGTCCGTTCTTTCTCAACACCCTGTGTAAAATATGGTGTTTGTGTGCTTGACTTCAGTCTGATTTTATACAAGATCTTTGATTTGGTAGTTATTTCCTTTACACTCTCAGGGGAGGGAGGGGCATAATAAGTTGCTCTGCTGAAAACTGAAAAAAGGGACCTTTACCAAGACCTCATTTACATTGTCAGGTTTCTGAGGTGAAAGGATAGTTTCTTGATGTCTGTGATTTGATTTTGCTGAGCGAAGCAATGTTCAGGTTCGAAGTAAGCTCTCTGTTAAAAACTTTGACATCCAAAAAGCTGTGGTTGGTGCCTTCTGAATTCCTTTCAGAAGTGGCACCACTGCAACAGGCTTTTTTCCTCCCGTAGTAGTTGCAATGCCTGGCTGCTGATGTGTACTTTCCACAGTCCTGACTCTCCTACAGCAGAAGGGCTGTATCGACATAGGTGGCTTGTAGTCCTCGTACACCATTACAAATACTGTGCTCTGCTTAGATTCATCTGCGAGGCATGAGTTCTGCTAGTGGAAGTGGGGTCCTTCACTCTGGGGCATTTACCCACCTTTCCTGAGGTTCCTGTAAAGGGAACACAGCTTGACATATAGGTGTTGCTAAGAAAGATACCTTCTCAACTGTTTCTGTGTGCCATTTATAAGCTGTATAAATGTACACAGACATGTTTCTCTAATTTGTAGACACAGATAAAAGCCTGTGGTTCTTATGACATTATTTTTTTTTAATTTGGGTTCTAAATTGAGCAAGTAGTTTCTGTGTAATTTCTCAAGCACTCTGGCTAAGGTGGTGTACTGTAAATCCCATCTGATGCTGGAGTGTTAAGGAAAAAACCATTCCCTGATCCTGTAGTCCGTCCCACAGGCCAGATTTGAAGGATTGCTGCAGAAGGATTGACTTCAAATAGGAATTATGCTATGTCTTTTGCCACAACTTTGCCTTATTTGCTTGCTTGCTTGCTTAAATAAATGGACTGTTAACCTGCAATCCTCTCTTTTTGTCACACCAACTTGTGTTGTAGCACGTGCACATTTGTAGAAATTTGACCTTTAGAATAGCTTCTGTCTCCTTAAGATTAGTTTTATTAGAACAGATCCAATTTACTAAGTAATCTGCTCAGTGACTCCTGTCTGATTTCACTTCTCAGCACAACCAACTGAAAATTGTTTGTGTTTGTTTGCTCTTTGCACTATGTGGCAATGCATGTGGCAGGGACTGAGAAGTGCTGCACTGTCTGACTCTCTTGCCAACATCTGTATTTGTCATTCTACCTTACTTGTCTGTCCCACACATTTTTCATCTGTAGCTTCGTACTTGCTTTCAAGTCATTAATAAAAATACTGAAAGGCAAGCATAAAGTCAGTTTCTGTAGAAGATCCTAATTTGACCTTCTTATTCCTTGTTGAAGAATATTATTTGAGTTCTGTTGTAAACAGAGGATTTTAAAGCAAATTTGAGCAGGAACTTGATCAACAATTGCAAGAATTTGTTAATTCCTGACGCAGAATCTCATGTTCTGTGTTCCCTCAAAGCTCCTCCTAAAAGATTTTCACTTTCAGGTTTGCTCAAAGCTATAGAGGGGCCACGTATAAGAGAAGTTATGGCTATTCCAGTGGTTTCCTGTCTTGAGATCTTAGCTTGAAACTATTTGTTGATCAGCTCGTCCTTTCTGCAGTTCTGAAGAACAACTCAAAGCAGAAAGTGTCAAACTCTTAGTTTCATCAGTATATCCACATAACAGTATTCTACCATTAATTTACGCAGTTATTACCTCTTTTAGCAGGGAAGCTAAGGTGTGAACTGGCTTAGCGAGCCATAAATGAGACAAATTGCCAGTGTAGTTAACAGAGCTTCCATTGCCTCAGCTCTGCTGCACACGCTTCATGGATCAGTAATGGATTATTTCGTTTTCTAGTTTTGTTACTCTGAGAAGTTTCACATAGACCAGGCTCATTTCAACAATAAAAAGAATGGAATGGATTACTTCCATTGCCTGTGGACACTGTGTCTTACCTGGGTCCCCGAGAAGTACATTGCACTCTGAAGGTGGGTCATTAGTATAGCATCTGTGCTGTAACTCCTGAAGTATTTTTATTTGATAATCTTCATGTTTTGAAAAGATAGGTGAGGTGAGTTGCTAAATAGTGTTTTTTAAAGATGACAAACCCCTATAGCTTCTTCAAATACAGCATAAAATCAGTCATAGGTTAAAATATTGCAGATTATTTAAGTTTTGCAAGTTTCCCCTGCATTTCTTTAATTAACAGTTTTTAAGGGCAGGCAGAAGGAGTAAATAGCATTTTATTCATGCTTGTTCTGAATAATAAATTTGGAATATTTATACATCTAGGGACAAGGCAGCATATTCTGTAGTATGTTTAAACTAGTTTTCCCTGTTATGCATCTTTGGGAACCCACAGTTGAGCTGTAGCATTGAGCTTAGTGATTTCTCTTTGTTCTGTGTCTTCTGGCTCAGCTGGTTCACTACACATTGAAGCATTTTACAGTAATTCCACAGGTAATCTCTAAGTTGTGTATTGTTTGATGGTGGATTCAGTTATGATGCTTATGAGAGATTTACATGAGTGCCGCATCTACCATGTGCAGCACCAAGTAATGCTAGCGGCTAGGTGCGAACTTCCTTTATCTTCTGTCTTCCTGGTGTCTGTCTTACCCAAATTGTTCACTGTGTAGTCGCAGGGCTGCAAGAGAAAGACTTAAGAGGATTGTGATTTTTGTATGATTTCTATATTCCTTAAATTTTGTTTTAGTAAGGAATGAATGACGCAACCTAAAGATCATGAGAAGTTGGAGAAGGTATTTCTGTGTAGTAAGAATCTCTTCAGTGAATTCCTTTAAGCAGTTCTGTGCATTGATAGCTGTCTGGAGGGTTATTTCTTGCTATCAGTTGTGGAACCACAAAAGTGTTTCTGATATTTTGGATTTGTTTTTTAAGTCAAGTTGTAGTGGATGGCAGACTGGCTTCTCCCTTATTTCTTTTTTCTGTATGTGTGTATGTAAATATGTGTGTATGTGTAAATGATAGCAAGCTTGGTGGGGGATAGCAACAACAAAGGACAGCATTGTAACTCAAAATGATGACAGAAATTGGAAATACATTCTGAAAAGAAAGAATGCCATGCTTAGCATTAGTCAAGACTAATCCACTGAAGAACTACAGAGTGGGGAATAATTATCTAGATAGCAGTTCCTTAGAAAAAGATTTTAGCTTTGCAGGTGATCCCAACCAAAGATGAGACACCGATGTGATACTGTTGTAAAAAGTGCAAACATTGGATAATGAAAATGAAGTATGTTGTAGAAGATGCATGAAACTATCTTTCAGCACTGTCCAGGTTTCATCTGGGTTAATATATTCAGTTCTGGGCACTTCAGAAAAGATGTGGATGAACTAAAGAGTCTGTAGAAGAGCAATGGCAGTTATAGTAAGTTTAGAAAATTTGATAGCTTAAAGAAGAGAAGAATGAGAGAGGCAAAATAAATCTTCAAATGCATTAGAAAGCTGCTGCAAGGTTGTTCACCTTGCTCCAGGTGCCTAGAATAAGAAATAATGGTTTTAAATTACAGCAAAATAGGTTAAGGCTAGACATTAGGAGTACTTTGGAGTGGGAGGATAGCAAAACATTGCAATAGATGTTCTGGTGAGACTGTGGGCTCTTCATAACCGTCAGCCTTTGAGAACTCTCTGGCACAGACAGCTGATCCCCTTCTGGAATAGCACAAGTGAACTAGGTGACTTCCTGCGGTCCCTTTCAGCCCTATGGTTCTCTGCCAGTAATCATGAACTATTCTTACGCACCTGAGTGGAGGTCCACTGGTCAGCCTCTTCTGTATATTGTATGTCTTAAGCCTTTTAATGCTGTCAGCCTTGTGATGGGCCAATTCTTCCATAAGAAGTAGCGAAATGATACAAAACCTAGTGACAGGATTGAACAATCTACTGTGAATCTTTATGTACTGAGCACTTTAATAAACCAAGTGCTATCTAGGGTAATAACTGCTGGGGTAATTTCCATATTGCAGTATATGATGAATTAATCGCTTTGTCTGAGGACTTGATTCATGAGATGAGGCTAAAACTAATTTCCCTGAATTGATCTGGAAAGGTCTTAAACATTGAGGAGCCCAGCTCCACTCTGTGGGTAGCAGAAAATCCAGCTTTTCCCATTACTTGGTCTAGAAGGCAGATGAGATAAGACGGCAGATTTGGGAAAATGTCATGTTTTAAGGACTCATCACCAGCATTACGTGTACTATCTTCTGGTTATGGCATTGAACGTAGTGTCAATAATTCTGTTGAACAGCAAGTGGGACAACTCCAAACTCCAAACTGCAGAATTATGCTCTATGCAAATTTCATCGTAAAACAGAAAATAAAAACTGAAGGAGCCGAAATAATCTTTGATTCTTACAGTTCATCTACTGATACTGGTGCTCGGTGCAGTATTTGAGCCCAGAGGAGAATCACCACCACCATCAGTGTTAAGGCTACTGATCTACCGGTCATGGTTCAGCGCCTTGTGCACAATGGAGTTGTTTTTGGATGATGTCTAATGTTTCTTTATCTATATTTGTGTATAGTGCTTTACTGTGTCATGGGAAAACTGCTAGTAGTCTCAATGGCTTTACTCATGTTCAGTTCTTAGGGCAGTTCTAGCCTCTGACACGTCATGTTGCTAGTTTTGTGTGATTTAATTGTATTTTAATGCCTTCATGGTCACTTTGAGATAATTCTCTGTTCGTTCTTCTCTTACCTATGACTTCTTCAATGCTTTTTTCAGTGTAACTGCTTTCTCTCTTTCATACTTCATCCCGGAATTTGCCAAGACTGTGTCCTCGGACTTTCGGGTTTTTTTTCCATTTTATGCTCTGTTTCCAGGTGAGTTAGCCGCTTGCATTGCTTTTACTGTTATGGCTATACAGGTGACTTGTAAATCTGTCTTTCCACCAATGTTATTGCTCCTTCCATCTAATCCTGTCTCAGGCTGGATCTCTAACATGATGTCTCTTAATTATCTTGTAATTTCAGAACAGAACTCTATCCACTTCTCTCCTTTTCTATCACAAATGACAAGAACATTATCCTTCTTGTCACTCAGATTCAGTGACTCAGGGTTATTTTTTACTCTTACTTTCCTCATGCTTCATACATCCTGACCAGAACCAGCTTTTGCAGCTTCTTTTTTTTAATATCGTTCAGATCCATTTTTTCCCTTCAATCCTGCTGTTAAATTTCTTATTCAGACCTTCTTGCCCCTGTCCTAACTTTTGCAAGTTCGTTCGTTTGTTCTTTTTTGGTTTGTATGCAAATTAGATGTTGCCTCCCTTAAAGCAAAATCTAGTCAGTGAATTCCTTCTTTTAGTCTGCTTGCATTTTCATATCCCTTCCTTTTTTATATCCTTCTCAAGGCCTCTTGCCTCAAATTTAAGCTACTTGCAAAGCTTTACATGGGTGCTTTCCAAATGTGGTGAGCAGTCCAGTAATAGGTTGTGAGGGGGTGGAAAATGTCAGTGGAACCAAATGAAGTATCAGTGCTACATTGATTTTCTTTGAGGAGGCTTGTTTGTTAGGTCCAAAAACTCAGGAGATTGATCTTTAACTTTATAATTTGTGGGTTTTTTTCCTATCATCAAGTTTTTATGTCATGCCTGTTCATTCTACTTTGCCAGTACTTCCAGACTTGTCCACCTATTTGGAGACAATTTCTCTCACAGTTATACTTTGTTTTCCACAGCTTTGTACCCGTGAGGGAACCTCATGAGCTCATCAAAAAAGCTTCTGCTGCATTTGCTTATGCATCCTTCGCATAAGCCCACTTCTGCCTTCTTGCGTGCATCAATCAGAAGTTTCCATATACAGAATTTGCTTCTATTGTCTTCTTTACTTTTCTGTAGCAGTTCTGTAGTGGTTTGTCATTAGATTATAGGCTTATTTAGACACAAACTGTCCTTTAAAACATCTGAAAAGCATCCTGCAAGTGAGACTGAAGTATACAAAACTGAAATAAATTAATTTTGCAAGGTAGCAGTCATCTTTTCTGCATTCTGAGTCTTCATTCTTCCATTCTAGCTTCCATTAAGGCTTGAATTTTTCTGTTGAAAGGCAAAATATACAGCCTGCCTGTGAGGCCACTATTAATTCCACACTATCTCTCTTTTATAGTGCAGCTGGCACCCTACCCTCGGGAGAACAAGCTCATCACTTCTACCACATGCTTGTTCTCTACCAGTTCAGGCAGCAGGAATCCTAAGTTAGCTATCAAATATTGGTCTTGCCCATGGCAGCGCAGAGCATTCGACAATGCCTCTGGGCCAGCTGAAAATAATTTCTAGCACAGTTGGAGTGAAACTACAGAGGTGTAACATTCAAAGACATGTGAGTCCTGAGGAGGGTGGGATTCGGTGTTCTCTCCAGCAATAAACAAAGATTTGCAAAATCAGTACAATAAAAATAGTACAGGTTTAATTAAGCTTTTTTAAGTATAACATCCTGTCCTGAGTGTGAGAAGTAATGAAACTGTAGTTGTAGATGAAATTATATTTCTGACTTTTCAGACATGTCATATATTTCCAATACGAAATTGTCTCAACTTCACTTATTTTTGTTTTAATAATATTTTTCATACATATGTACGTATTCTTACCATAGTGCTTTCATATACTTCGTCTGCTTACTGCAAATACTCACAAAGATTTCCAGTCAGGTGTTTATTAAAAAGACAAAACAATTAGCCATAAACAGGTAGACTGAGGCATATCATTTAAAGGAAAAACTTCCTAGAAGTATAGATTGTTCTCTTATTTGTATGTTACTTCGTATTTGCTTTGACCACCTGAGAGGTTTTGCTTGCAGAAAAGGAATACTTCTGAAGAGATTTCTTTGTCCTTAAAATAGTTAATGCTGTCCAAGAACAGTGTGTCTGCCTATACTTATACCCACCTTTGCTGCGCTTTCCTGTCCTTAAGCTTAGACAGAAGTACTGAAATTGTTCCTTTGCCTTCTCAGTATAACTCTGAATGTTTTCAAACCATGGGTTTTCTAACTTTGTAGAGTTTTGTTCAACTGAGTGTATGTCATAGGCAATTCTTCTTGTTCTTCAAATTTCTTTAACTGACTAAAACTTGCTCTCTGCTTTTGAGGAATTTTGAGGAGTGGGAAAGCTGCCTTCTCTTTAGTGTTAGTCTGCTGCCATGCAATACTTTCAACTTCCCTGTCGTCCTATTACCATAATAGTTGACGCTGTTTTCTACATGTTGTCTAGAGCATTATTCCACAGAAAGAGAGCATCTGGCTCTCATTAGGTCCTCAGTTGATGGGTAACTGTATTGTGCCGATTGTATTGAATCTTTGTTCTGTAAGCATCCAGCAGTGATAGACAGTGGCACTAGATTTTTTATAACATTATGTATAGTATCAGGTGTTGTAATACAGAAGAGTGGCAGTTCTGGGACTGTGCTTGGATGTGAAGGTCTCTTTCTCCTTTCTTAAAACTCCTCCTTCTCCCCAGCTGAGTTGGTCTTACTGGAGGACCAGAATCTGTCCGGACAGGACTACTCTCTCTCTCTCTCTCTCTCTTCGGATCCTGTTTCTCAGCACACAATGCTGTGCTGTGTGCTGAGTGAGGACCCGCTGACCTTTGCAATTCATGGCTGCCCCATGCTGCTCCATCACTTTTCTGGGGAGAAGGAGACATCTGCAGGGCATGGTGGGGGTTGAGACCCTAGTTCTTTCCCTTCGAGCCAGCTGGAGCCAGGGAGGTGATGTAGGCATGGGCTGAAGTGGAGAGGAAAGGACAAAGGGCTGGAGGCAGAGGGACGGAAGAACCAAGCGTCATGGTGCTGGCTTGGGCAAGGTCACTAAAGGCAATGCAGGGCAGTGCTCAGGACTATTATTGGCCAGTATCAGGCTGGTTTTGCTATTCAGTGTTGTTTGATGTGTAAGGCCATAATCTAAATGAATGCATTTGGATACATTTAGGGTCAAGATACTTATGTGTAACTAGTATATCGCCTATTACTAACATCTGTCTGGTACAAATGGAAACACAATCTGCTCATTTCATGGAGGTCGGCACGTATTCATGATCTTAGAAGAGCTTTTGGACATTTGCTGATTCTAAATTTGACTGTGGTCGGAGGTTAAATGTTGAGAATTCTATCGTGTTGGTCTGTCTGGTTCTCAGTTATTTTTATGACAAGGCAATATGTGGTAATTACATATTATTATTGTTTGATAATAGTTTTAAAGTATTTTGTCAAAATGGTTATTAAATCTCTGTATCTGGAAAGTGTGTTTCCCTCACATGAAGAACTGTCTTTCTTTAAAAATTACAGATTAGGTACATTTCATGGAGTAAACCCCTTTTGACTGTATCCATGTTTCGTTTCAGTGGCACGCAGTATGCATTTTGAAGCTCAGTAAATGTTCTTCCTCATCCGTGTAGCTTAAAATCTACCAACTGGGGACTCTTGGATTTCATTACTCGGAGTTCTTCCTTTTTTTGCCTTAATCATTTAGTGGCTGTACTTCTGCACTTTTTCAGCATTCTTCAACAGGAACAAACTTACTCTGAAGAATCCTTGTTCGAGGAGTTTAAGAAGCTGAGTGTCTCAGGCCTCCATTATGTATGTGTTTTTGGAAGGATCTTTTGTTTAGCTGCTTGAGTTTTAAACTCTAAGTATATGCAATTTCATTACCTTTCACTCTCATTAATCTTTTAAATTAAGATGTCATAGATGTTTGTCTTATCTCAAAAATTTTCTTTGTTTCTGGAAATTCTCAGTCTTATTTTTGTAAAGTATCACTTGTGTCTGCCTTGTTCTTTTTTTGAATATTGTTTTTGATGAGTTTTGATTTCTTTATTAATCTTTACCTGCAGACTAGCAAAGTCATCCCTGCAGTCATTACTTAATCTGTTACTCTTTTATGCTGACTTTGTCCAGAAACATGAAATGTGTCTGTAGTCATTATTTGTTGTAATAAATATATTGATTAAAAAAAAAATTCTAGCTAAGAGTCTGTGATATAGTAAAAAAAATTGGATGTTTATATAAAGGGAGAAATTGGAAGTTCCCTGCTCAAAACTTACTGAATGTAGTAAAACTATCAAATGGCATATTTAGAAGATTTTGTCTTAAATTATGTTGTTATAGGCATGCTCAGCAATGAGAAAACTTTTTGAGCTGTTTTCGTAACAAAGAATATAGAGAGAGCTAAGTAAAACAGCTGTGATATAGACTCTCAGTAAGATTGCAGGATTAATAACTGTAGACTGAAGTTCAGTCCCTTCTGAAATTGTGTGTGTGTGTGAATGCTTGTGTGTGTGTGCTTAAAACTGGAAGGCTTTATTTATTTATTTCACTTTCTTTTCTTTTCTGCTTTTCATACAGAAAATAAAAAAAGACCCTTTGGACTTGAAGCAAAGACCCCAAGCAGCATTCTGATTTGCCTCACTCAGAGTCCCTACTGTATTTATTTTCCTGAAGCTTTTTTCCTTCCTTTCTTTTTTTAATAAACACTTATAAAACTATATTGCTTGAAGTTGCTATCCAGCCGAAATACCTGTGAAAAGCTTACCTGCCTTGAGTACCTATGTTCCCTTGCTCCTCTGTTCATTTCTTCCCTGCTTTTTTTGTAGTGTTATATTTTCCCCTTCCTATAATCTTTTCTATATTTCTAGAAAAACATTGTCTTGAAGTCTCTGATCAGCTTCATTTATTATGCGGTTATAAGTAATGTGGAGACTCAGTACAAGATAGTGGCTGAATTGTGGGCCAAGTTCAGTGTGGAATACTAAGACTCTTGCCAGGAACAAAAAGATGTCATCAGGAAGTCATACTCTGGAAGAGTCACAGAATAGCTCATCTAGGACTCTTATCAGTTTTGATACTGTGTGAATTGGCTACTGATAGCCAAAAAAAAGAAGATATTGAACCTCCATGTGATTAAAAAGGAGATCAGATCAAAGGCAGTGATATGGGGAGCGTGAGATAGTAAGGCTACTGTCTGCCATACAGGCCCAGTTGAAAGGTGAGTATATAGGAGGATGAGATGGCACCTTCCAGGGTTGAAGTTTTATAGAGGCATAGCTTTAAAGTGTAGGTTACAGGGGTAGACAAGATTTAATCCTGAAAAAGGCCATCTGCTAGGGAGTAACTGTTCTGCATAGGAAAGCTTCAGATTGCTCTTCCACCGGTGTTGTCTGAATAGCTACAAGCAATTAAGACCAAACATTGCACCAATGTTTTGAAGTGGGAGTATAAATAGATGTGGATGCATGCCCACAATTTAGGCGTTTTTATCAGATTTTTTTGTGCATAGTTTTTGCTGATGATCGGTTTGGTTGTGGGTATTTGCTGATGTTACTGAAGTCTGTAGTCTCAACCAGCTGGGCTTTACCTAACTGAAGTCTCACACAGCCATGGGGATGTCTTTCAGTTCCCTGGCCAGGTATGGCATGGAGAGCAGGAGGGAGTGTTAGAAGCTGTAACTCTATCATCTATAATACTTAGGGAATAATTGCCACTATCCTTTTTACTCTGTTTTTCAAGTCTGAAAATATGACCTCCTTGGAATACCTCAGAATACTTAAAAATCACAAAATCATTAGAAAAAAAATGCAGCAAATGTCCATTTAGTCCTTATTTTTCTTTTTTTTGTTTTTTAAAATGCTTTTAGTTGTTAGTCTGTTCTCCATACATTGATAACCTTGAAAATGCTTTTATACCATTAGTCCTTCTCTCTAGCTCTGTTTTCCCCAGCAAGCCATACTGATACTGTCTTTTGCATCCTTACCTCTTTCTTTATTCTCTTTGAAGAGAAACTGATTGTCATTCGGATGACAAATGATCTGTGCCATCAGTCAGTTTTCAGTTGTGTTTTCCTGTCTTCATTAAGCTCAACTCCTTTTTGTTAATTTTTTTCTAATTCCTGCAGTCTTTTTTTGCCATATCTCTAAAGATGTCTGATTTGATCAGTCTTCAAAATCTTTTAAAATACTGATACATAGTTTTGCCATAGAAGAGTTTGTAGCAGCACTGTTGACAATAGGACTGTGCCCTACTTCCCCCCACATGTATTATGGGGGTTACCTTTTTTGTTTTTCTGTAAAACTTCAAAAGTAAATTTAAATATTTTTAATTCCATTTTGAAGTTTTTACAGGTTATTGTAATATTATTTCTGTTGTTACTTGTACCTATATATGTTCTCTCTAGAATAATATTTTCAAATTAAATAGGTTGGATTTAAACAAAATCCCAAAAGAATCTAAGATACCTGTGCACACCTGTATGTTGTGTATTTAAAACTGATTGAAAAACCCTCCATACTCTTCGAAGACTATCAAGCAAATTTCCATTCTAACTTAAAACTATATGTCAGTGAAGTGTGCCACGATGAAGTTACACTGACAGAGTGATCAGACGTGACTGATGTGTTGGGGAAAGCAGACATTTTTGAAGAGCTATGTAAAGCTGTAAATATTTTATATTGTTCTTTACCAGATATTGTTTGAAAAGCTGACATCTGCATTTTTAATGTGTTTGGTTTGAGTCTAATGGTACGTCAAGTCCTGATTAATTGAACTGACTTTGTAGGGATGTGTTGCAAGTACATGAAGATTAAGATTATGGAGATTCAACCCAAAATTTTACAGGAGGCATTTTTAGTCAGATACTGTTTTAAGTTAGGCTGATGAAACCATTACTGGTTCCCCAATGTGTTGGGTTTGTGTAGCAGGGGAGGGGGTACAGGGGTGGCTCCTGTGAGAAGCTGCTAGAAGCTTCCTCGGCTCCAAACTCAAACCCGCCTCTGGCCAAGGCCGAGCCAATCAGCAATGGTGGCAGCGCCTCTGTGATAGCATATTTAAGAAAGGGAAAAGTCTGCTGAGGTAAAGAGTAAAAGGGTGGAGGAAGATGGAGGAGGAGGAAGAAGAAGAAGAAGAGCTACAGTAAAAAGAGAAGGAGAGGAAGAAGAAGATGGAAGAAGAAGAGGAGCTACAGTGAGGAGAGGAGTGGGATGTGAGAGAAACAACCATGCACACACCGAGGTCAATGAAGAAGGAGAGGGAGGAGGTGCGCCGGAGCAGAGGTTCCCCTGCAGCCTGTGGTGAGACGGCAGGCTGTCCCCCTGCAGCCCATGGAGGTTTAACGGTGGAGCAGAGATTCCCCTGCAGCCCATGGAGGACCCCACACCGGAGCAGGTGGCTGGGCCCAGAAAGGCCACGACTCTGTAGTTAAGCCCACACTGGAGCAGTTTGTGGAGGACTGCAGCCCACGGAAAGGACTCGCGTTGGAGAAGCTCATGGAGGGCTGACCCCCGTGAGAGGGACCCCACGCTGGAGCAGGGGAAGAGTGTGAGTGAGGAGTCCTCCCCCTGAGGAGGAAGGACCCACAGAGACAATGTGGGATGAACTGACCGAAACCCCCATTCCCGACCCCTGTGCCGCTGGAGGGGGAGGAGGTAGAGGTATTGGGAGCAAAGCCGAGCCCAGGAAGAAGGGAGGGGTGAGGGGAAGGTGTGTTTTTAAGATATGGTTCTATTTCTCATCATCCTACTCTGATTTGGTTCGTTTATTTTTCCCCAAAATCGAGTCTGTTTTGCCTGTGACCATAAGTGGTCAGTCATCCCTCCCTGTCCTTGTCTCAACCCACGAGCTTTTTGTTGTATTTTCTCCTCCCCATCCCATCCGGGGCGAGGAGTGAGCAAGCGGCTGCCTGGTGCTTTGTTGCCAGCTGGGCTTAAACCACGACACCCAAACACATTTGTTTATGTACCAGATGTGAGGTTTGTAATGCAGATGCAAAACATGTTTTAACTGGTTTGATGCTGAATACCAGAACATCTGTTTAAGTAGCTGAGTTATCAGATGTGCATGGAAGACCTGTATTTTTAATATTTCTGCTTTTATCGAGGTATTTGACAGGGAGGACATATCCTAATGGAGGTCCTTGAATACTGCAACAATGTTTAAATGCAGGACTGTAAAATCAGTGATCAAACTAGGAAGCAGGATATTTGCAACCGCTGGGCAAAGTGTGCAAAAATGGGGGCAGCGTAGATTCTAATCTTTCAGCCTTCCTTCTGCCCTGCCATCGCCACTTGTTGGAAAGTCTTCTAAAGGTGGCATTGATATAGTCTTTACTAGTCTAAAATTCATTCTGCATTATCTATCATGTGCTGTGCTGGGTACACCTATGAGCAGCATTGCTGACGCTGTGTTGTGATGGCCTAGCAGAGAATAAAGCAAAAGCTCATACTATCAGAGTTAATAAGCAGATGGTTTTCTGTGCTGGAAGCAGTAAACACATTGCTTGTTATGTGAAGATCATTTTCGGTGGTTTCTTTTTTTGGTGGTTTGTTTTTTTTTTTTAAATATGCCACAGGACAGAAGCGTAAAGATCAAAAGTCTCATATTAACAGAGATGTGAAGGAAGTATTTTATTGCCTTCTCAACTTTTTAAAAGAAAACACAACTGCAGTCATTTCTATTATGAAGTGTCTGTTTACAAAGGAAAACAGTGTATTCTCACAGCCTTATTCTAGGTGCCTACACTAGCAGGCTGGTATACATAAAATCTGTTAATAGTCCCTGGAGAGAGACAGGCTCCTTCAGCAAGCACTTCGGACAGCTGTGGAGTTCTGTGGTAAATCTCTTCAGACTCTTTAGAAACGTCTTTTTCTTTCCCTCCACTGACTATTTAGGGGTTTCTGTTGCTTAATGTCATTTGGGCACCTAAATTGGTCTGAACAGGTTCTAGATATGTTGCAGGTGCCTTAAGATTAGGATGACAGAGATTCAACACAAGATTACTAGAGCCACTAGAGCCACTTTTAGTCAGATGTCATTTTAAACTTGACTGATGTTCCTAGTTCATGCTGATCAATATTCATGAATATACTTGGTGCTTTGAATATCTTGAAAAGAATTGGAAAACACCTTTGCATATCATGATTTCAACATGATTTTAGCTATGCTGGAATTATTGCTTGAGATCGAACACTCGGCATTTTTGCAAACTTGGCCAATGAAATGTTTGTATCAGTTCATATTGTCTACTTACAGTTACGAAGCAGAAATTTTCCATAGAAATTCTCCCTAGCTGTACTTGGAAAACAGCAGGAAATGATGTGTAGAACTAAACCGCTGTCCCCCATGCCCCAGGACATGGAGACCTCACTGTAGTAGTTTTATCAGATGCTGGGTCTTATTGAAATACAAGTATTTCAGAAGTGTGAACCTATAATTTCTATTTAAATTTTATATTAGTTCCAAAAAGTTGCTGCACATGTCCAGAATTATTCTGCTGAGCCGTACCTGGACAGTGTTGAACAGTGAGATTGTTACTGAAAAAAGAACTGCTATACTGAGAGTCTGAGCAATCTCTGCTAGGTTTCGATTGCAGGTTAGCCTTTCTTTTTTCCACCCAAATTAGTGCTCTTAGTGTGTAAATCGGCACCACGTCTAATGCCTGGCTGAGACTGAACCCTTGTGTCTTATGTACTTAGACCTCTGATCCTACTTGTGCTGCATACTGCTTTCACAATATAAGGACCAAAGAAAATATACTGTAATTACCACTATTTGAATAGCACTAGGGAGTGGCTGGGTATGATCCTGGCATCTGGCTTTTCAGCGTCATTTACAAAAGTTTTGAATTGCTGTCAAAATTTTCAAATATTAATAAATAACATTAGTATTTATGAACTGTTATTATATAATTATGGTAAAAAGAAGACTTTAATTCTGTCTTTATTTAAATATGTTAAATGTTAAATAAAATAAAATGAGCACCAGCATTCTAAAAAAAGCTTTAAAAAGTTAACAGATTTTTTGCCATTTTATGCCAATAAAGGATCTTGGTCTGAGGTCCAACGTAATCCTCCAAACACAACTGCTTTCCAGGCCATGGTGCCCTCAGGTGCCTCGCTGTCACACCTTTTTGTGCTTTTTTTCTTCACTACAGTGCTCAGATATGGTTTATTATGCCCTTTACCTAACTGCTCTCTATATTGTGCAGACTGCATCTTAGTACTTGTACTATTTCCCTTCTATTTTCACATCCTGCATGCTCATACTGTAGCATAAGGAGATAATTGAACTCACGTCGCACCACGTTTTGTGTGCAGCTTTTTCTAAATGCTTTGTGTGCCTCTTCTGTTGAGATAAGTCTCAATTTTCTTCCTCCCTAATGACTACATTGAGGATTTGCTAAGAGTGCGGTGACAATGCACGTGAAAGAGCTCTCAGTATCTGACTGATGACACTTCAGCAGCTAATTGCTCATAGAATTTTACTTCATGAAACGGTTCATACACCTGTTTCGCTCAGTACATTACTTTGGAAATCTACATGGTGAGTGAAGCTTTGCCAAAATGTATGAGATATATTCCAAAAACCACAAGTGTAATTGGAATTTATAAGGATCTGCTCTGAATGGTTCCTTTTTCTCCCACTGTAAACTCTACTAGTAGTAGATATTACTGACAGAATGTGTTTATGAAATTTCTTAAGTTTTTACATTATTTTGCTTCATTTGTCATTCTGAAAGATAGTTTTTGCTTTCACTGAAAATGACAGACAAAATTACTTACTAAAAAAATAATCTGATTATTGTGAAATCCTGTGGAATTATGAAATATGTTGAGTTCAGTTTTTGAAAGGATCCTGAGAATCACCATGGTGAGTGTATTGGGTTTGCGTGGTAAGGTTTTGGTAGCACGGGGGCTACAGGGGTGGCTTCTGTGAGAAGCTGCTAGAAGCTTCCCCTATGTCCGATAAAGTTAATGCCAGCGGGTTCCAAGACGGACCTGCCGCTGGCCAAGGCTGAGCCCATCAGCAACAGTGGTAGCGCCTCTGTGATGATAACATATTTAAGAAAGGGAAAAGAAGTTACAGGGGAGTAGCAGTTGCAGCAAGAGAGGGGAGTGAGAATATGTGAGAGGAACAGCTCTGCAGACACCAAGGTCAGTGAAGAAGGAGGGGGAGGAGGTGCTCCAGGCACTGGAGCAGAGATTCCCCTGCAGCCCATGGTGAAGACCTCGGTGAGGCAGGCTGTCCCCCTGCAGCCCATGGAGGTCCACGGTGGAGCAGATATCCACCTGCAGCCCGTGGAAGACCCCACACCGGAGCAGGTGGATGCCTGAAGGACGCTGTGACCCCGTGGGAAGCCCGCGCTGGAGCAGGCTCCTGGCAGGACCTGTGGACCCATGGAGAGAGAGGAGCCCAGGCTGGAGCAGGTTTGCTGGCAGGACTTGTGACTCTATGGGGGACCCACGCTGGAGCAGTCTGTTCCTGAAGGACTGCACCCCGTGGAAAGGACCCATGCTGGAGCAGTTCATGAAGAACTGCAGCCCATGAGAAGGACTTGTGCTGGAGAAGTTCGTGAAGGACTGTCTCCCGTGGGACGGACCCCACGCTGGAGCAGGGGAAGTGTGTGAGGAGTCCTCCCCATGAGGAGGAAGGAGCGGCAGAAACAACATGTGATGAACTGACCCAAACCCCACTTCCCCAGCCCCCTGTGCTGCTCGGGGGGGGAGGAGGTAGAGAAAATCAGGAGTAAAGTTAAGCCCAGGAAGAAGGGAGGGGTGAGGGGAAGGTGTTTTAAGATTTGGTTTTATTTCTCATTATCCTGCTCGATTTGACTAGTAATAAATTGAATTAATTTTTCCCCAAGTTGAGTCTGTTTTGCCTGTGATAGTAATTGGTGAGTGATCTCCCAGTCCTTACCTCGACCCATGAGCCTTTTGTTATATTTTCTCTCCCCTGTCCAGCTGAGGAGGGGGAGTGATAGAGCAGCTGTGGTGGGCACCTGGCATCCAGCCAGGGTCAGCCCACCACAGTGAGTTATTTCATGAGAGAAGAAGGGAAAGGATAAGGCAAAAAACAGTCCAACAAAGTTTAGAAAATACCATGCATCTGAGAGACACTTTTTCTGATAATTTGAAGTTGGTCTCATATAATTTTAGCATTCCTTGGATATGAAAAGATATTGCAGTAACCACGCTTGTTCAAGTATGGCTTTATGTAGCTCAGTGGATACTCTAGTTCATGTAATCAATGTATGACACAGTATGCTGACCTCAGGGATACATAGATTTGTGGGGCAGCAGCATTTGGCACAGCTGTATTTTTTACTTCATCAGAGGTATTTATGAGAGGTTTTTATATTCTAGTCCTATTGCTGCCACTCTTCCTGCTCTCCTTAGTCTGTCATATTGTTGCTGGTTTCCACTAGAGACACCAGTTGCAGAAGTGAGAACACACTGAATTTTTGGGTGTAGTGGGAGAAATATAATAGACTTTCTTTGCTACTGCAAGGAAAGAATGGAAGAAAATGGAAGGAAATACGGAGGCAAGAGTATGTGATTGGAGTACCCAGCCTGTTCCCATCAGAGTCCTAGTTTAAACTTTTGAGCTCTACTGACTTTTACAGCATGTGCAAAGTGATAGTCCCAGGAATAAAACAGATCACGGAAAAAAATAAAAAGGGAGCCTAAAAGCTGGTGTAATTATAGTTCACCTGCTTGAAGCTTTAGTGATTTGGAAAACCTCAATTTTGATGCCTATACTAACGATGCATCAAAATACCTAAACAAATGTTGCGTGAAACATACAGTGAAACAGAATGGTTTTCTAGCACAGCAACTCTTAAATCTACCAATTTCTGTACAAATGCATCATGTAACCTCCAGAAATTCATCTGGCTTCTCCCTGAACGTCCTGTTAGCTCCTTCCATGTCAGTCCTCTCCTTCCTCCACCACAGTAGCTTAGAGATTTTGAGATTTCTGTTCTTATTCTCCAGGTGTATGTGGAACAGTAGGCGCTTCAAAAGAGGTGATGTGGACAGACAGAATGTTAATGGTAGTAACTTGAAACCTGTAATTCTTTCCATACTAGTGAAAATGTGAACTATTTAAAAAATTGCAAGGGGTTTGTTCTGGCACAAAAACTGTGAAGGGAGAAAACTGAAGTTTAGGAAGTGTCCAACCAATATGCTCTTCAGTAGTGCCATTTTGAGTGCTAAATCCTTAAGAAGTTCTCCTGTTGCCAGATGATGAGGCTATTTTGTAATGGACTGAAGGAAATGTCTTCATACCACTGTATTTAGTTAAGGTTGTATGAGACTTAGAGCGTAGCGAAGATTTAAGTGAGCTAAAATAGATGAGGTATATTTGTGTCTAACTTTTCCTCCCCTGCCCCTTCCCTCCCTTCGTTTCTTCCTCTCTCCCCCCCTCCCCCCCCTTACCTTCCCTCGCTTTTTTTCACCAGCATAGAAAGACCGTGTTGGGGTAAGAATATCAGAAGTCCTTTTGATGTTTCTAGCTAGTCTAATCTAATAGACTTTTTGGAGCGTCCCGAGAAAAGTTGCCGAAGACCATCAAGTTCTTGAGTATCTCAGTACTTTCTGTAGTAGAAAACAAAGACTGCTGTCTTGCCAGTGAATACACTACGTGAATTAGTGAGTCTTCTCCACGTTTATGTGCTGCGATTTTATTTACTGCTAGGCAAATAGATAGTGTTTTCCTTCTTGTGGGATCATATTTCCTTTAAAGGAAACATGCCTATATGTAGTGTATTTCTTTTTTCACAGATGTAATTTCTTATTCTTTTGTGTTGTCCTCTTTATTGAGTTTGTGTTCTGCTCTATTGAGGACTCAGAGCAATTAAGAGAGGAAATACGTTTAGTAGAACATTCAATATACTTTAATAATGCATATTTTTCCTTCTCTATATGGAGCAAAGCACAAGTAATGACAAATAAAGGATCTTTGTATATGAAACTTGTTATTAGACAGTGTTATATTATTTGTCCTCATTGTAATTGTATTACATTATCTGTCCTTTCTATACATATTATACATATTATATGTATGCATATTATACATGCTAATATTCAACCTGAATTTGTGTGAATTTGTGTATTGGCCTCAGAATTTAGGACTGGAAGGGTTCTCCTGAGTCACTAAAGCTGATTTTTACTATCACAGCTGTAATACCATATTTTTCTTTGCAATTTCTTTTAAAAATTTTATTTAAAATGATAACTGGATTTAACTTGTGTAACCCTTTCTTTATGGCCAGAAGTCCTGTGGCAGTTTGCATGACCTGTGAGGGAGAAGTACATCCTGAACCTTCACACTGATTTCTCTAAACTCAAGAACAGTCATAGTTGGAAGTACACTGTAGTTTTTAGATTAAGGCTTTTACAAACATTATTGTCCTTCAAAGTAAGTTAAATTGAATACTAGATTCCTTTCAAATACAGATTTGGGAAATTCTGATGTGATTGCCAGTTTTTCATATAAGGCCATTGGTCTTCCAGTAGCTTGTCCTCTGGTATTCATATCAGGCATACATATTTTTTGTGGGTATGGCTTAATTTTACTCTTTAATGTCTTTGAGATTGTATGGGTAAAACTAAGCAGAATTTATCCAACAGATATGTTCAGCATTGTCTGATCATGTTGCAAAGTAAGTATGCCTACTTTTTGAGAAACCTCTTTTTTTCTAGAGTTAAAAATGAATATAACACATTACTTTTTAAATGTTCTTACTGATCCTATTATTCTTTCTGTGCACTTTACAAATAGGATGTGATGTTTTGAGTATGCTTCAGGCTTCAGTAGTTTGTATAATGTTCTATTTTCTGCAGCAAAAGCATGTCAAGGTGATCTCTGTGGGTGGTTAATATTTTCTGGAGTTTATTCTTCAACCATGAAAATATGCAAAACTGGAGATGGTATGTCATATATTTAGGTATAACATATATATTTTTCAATTTTATCTTCATTAAAAATAACAGAAAAAAATCACAAGTGTACTAGTATATACTGTTCATGGGTGAACGCAGCATTTGTCACTCCTGACTTGTGTTTGTGGTTATGCTGGTGAGCAATTCTTGCGATAGCTTAGATTGTAATTTTGTGACAGTATAGTGTAAAAGTGTCATATGACTGGAATATTTTAAAACATAATGTTCGAAATCATAGAAGATCGTAGCATGTGGGGGAAAATCTCTCAAAATTATGGAATGTTTGCATTTTAGCAGGAATACTCTTGATGTGTTTGACAGGCTCTAGGTGTTATTTTGCTTGTTTTCAAATATAAGTACTTTTTAAAACAATTATGGAAAGCAACAATAACATCTCTATAAAAGAAATCTATAAACATTGTAACAGTATTTGAATAGGGAATAATTATTAGAAATCTGATTATTAAAGAACTGAAAGAGGCAAAAGCTGAAAGTAAGTAATAAATGCTTTCACTACTGTTGCAGTAGGAACAAGAAAAAAATGGAAGTGAAAATACCAAATATATCCATATACATAAAATGCATTTGATTTATAAAAAAAGAATATTGAAAAAGCTAGTGAGCATTTCAGTTAAATGCATACTTTTTTTCCTTTCAAGACTAAAGCAAACATATAAGGAAATTAACTATTACTAAGAAATAATAATGTGCCTGCATTGTGATTGCCTGCTGATAGCATGTTTAATCGTTGCTTCTGTCTTTCTTTTGTTTTTGTTTCCTTTAGCCTCTGTCTCTGGGAAGTTGTATTTCTGCTGTTTGTATAGCATATAGGAGAAGTGAGTCTTTAGTTGTAAATGGGAACTGTGACTGTTTTTCAGGTATGTCTTACTAAGGTTATTCTCTCTGGTACAGTGAAAAGATCCAAAAGGTATCTGCAGCAGAGATCTTTTCATATTTCCCTTGCCATTCCTGGCAGTTTGATTTACGTCATTAAAAGGCTGGAAAAGCCACTCGGAGTCCCTCCAAGCTCAGGGTCTTTATTCTCGGTGAGAAATTTGTTCTTTTGGAGCTCAGGCAATTTGCAGAATCTGTGAATCACTTTGGTGCACACCTCTGGGCATCATAAGGAATAGCACACTAATGTTCTCCAGCAAGAGGCAAAGCAAGATCTTTACCTTGTAGAAAGAGTTAATCGGGCTGTAGAAGAGCTGCAAATACATCAAAACTGGAGAATATATCTATGCTCAGCTTTCTGGTGCTTATCTCTGAGAACATGGCCTTTTTAAGGATACAGTTTTCAGAATCAGAAAGGGGAAGCTAAGGACTAGGTCCAGTGTGATACCTTTTTTTTTTTTTTTTTTGGTGATCACTCTCCGCAGAACCCTTTCACTTCTCAAGATAGCAGGACAACTACATCTTGTATCTTAGAAGAGGTTTACGTTCAGCGTTCTTGTCTCATTCCTTTCTCATACCATAGGTGGAATGGGAAATTTGCTGTAAGCCTACCTACCCAGCAGCTCTACTGATATCAGCGCTAGCCAGAGTTGGGTGAGGTGCTTGTAGTCTTATGTTGCTAGTCCTGTGATGACAGTAGTAGTTCTGGTTCCTTACATACATTTACCTGTAACAGATCCCTCATCTCTTACTGCTACTCTTCGATCTGCAGTGGGCGAAAGTTGCTGTAACAACATAGTTAATGCTACAGGAGTCCACAAAACAAATATCCTGTGTGAAACAGCTTAAGCTGTGGCGTTACAGAGAATGAGCTTTTTGGATACCCTGTTCTTGCAGTCAGGTACTGCATTCCTGAGGTGAAGCAGAGTGATCTGTGTCTGATTGGAGGCAGCAGCCATTTGGCTCATCATGTTCCATTCAAAGGGTTAGTTGATCTTTCTCCATTCTTTGTGACTGAAGTTTATAAAGATATTTAAAAAGAAAAGAAAGTTTTGTTTTGGTTAGGAACTTGATCTTACCATCAAATCTTGACTTATTTCATGCAGCTGGTGTGCTGGTGTCCTCACATTCTGTTAGCCATGACAGCTTTTATTGGTAGCTGTCTCATTTTTGTGAGAAGATTGGAGGTATCTGTTACTGACAGGAGGTCCGTCGTCCCCTCTCTGATAGTGGTGGATTCCTCCTGCTCCCCCCATCCCATTTGTGTGTCCTGGAGGCAAAGGTTTCACTGAGGACTCATCCCAAGTTCCTGTTTATAGTTATGCACTGCCTAGAAGGCACTTGTTGATTCACTATAGAATACTCCAGCAGAAAACGTGACTTCAGAAATTCTAATTATACTAGATTAGCTGCTTCTCTTTGTGCTACAGCAGCTTTATTATTTCTTCTAATATACAGTAAGTTGTCTTGTTACATTGTCTCCAGGTATCTCTAAACTGCCTTTTGTTCAGAGAGACTACACACAGTCACAGAATACATCTGATGATGATGGATATTTCAATGTATAGCAAAATATTTCTATCATGGAGGGCATAATGGCAGCTGCAGATTTTTGTCAGTGTATTATTTGATTGCTTTTCTAATTGCAGAATTCTAATGACGGTTGAAAATGGAAAAATATTATGAGTCAGTCTAACAGCACAACTTATTTCAGAAATTCCTGTGTGCAAACATTTCTGATTTGTGTTGGGGGTTGTAAAATTTGGGTGCATAAACAAGTTAATAGAAACACACTTTAGAATTCAATAAAGTGATATATGCTAAAGTTACTAATCTGTAAATGGTGATGAGTAGTCCATTATTTCTACTGACCATCCGAAGTTTTTACATTATCTGCAGCTGGTAGGTATTTCCGTTCCATCTAAGGGGTGATGATAAAGTAGGGTGTCACAAATGGAGAGGAGAAATATGGAAACAGTAGAAAACATATCTTCCACTTGGCTGAAATTTTTCTTAAGGAAAAGTATCTTTCAAAAAATTTTATATACCTCACTTCTATGGAAATTTTGAAATTGATAACTTTAGCTACTAAATGAAACTGCAGTACTGTACTTTCACTTCATGCAGTAACCAAAATCAGTCGAACAATTCAAGTCACCTGTTGCTTTATGATTTTCTTCACATGTAACAACATAGAGGTGCACTGGGAACACTAAATGTAAACTTGTGCTGGAATTAACACTTAATACCAACCAAAATCCCTCTATTTTACACTTCAATGATTGAAAGAGAAAAAGCAGAATTAGCCATAGTAATTTTGGTCAGAGCTTATTGACTTCAGCAATGAAAGAGATTAAAAATATATTGCAAATATACTTTTATCGCTGCATGTCAGTGAACACTGTTTCAATACCTATCTGGCACATGAGAAAATAAAATTGGATTTACCAGCAAAATTTGTGTGTTTGCTTTGCGATTAGTGTAGACCTATTAGCATGTATTTTGTATGAATTAGTTGGGCTAAAATTTTAATAGATCATATAGAGAGTTTGGCATCAGGAAAGTGCTTTATAAATTCATGATAAAAATAAATGGGTAAGATGCAAAAAGAGCAAGGGTAAGTATGGAATTCTTTGGTTAAGCCTCAGATGAGCTTCCAAATTTAAGAATTTACCTCAGCAGATTTCCATGTTGCTATAATTGCTGACTACTGAAGCCTTGTAAAAATAATGTAACATCTGCTGAATGTAGCCCAGTTGTTTTATACTTGACATGGTGGGCTTGATTCTGTGTCCTGCAAATCTGAGATATCCTGAGAGGGCTGGCAGATATGACACAGGAGACCTGCACTCTTCTGAAGTGACAGCTGGAGGCCAGATGGGATTGCCTTGGACACTCTGTGGGCAACTGAGTGGAGCCTGCCATGTTTGCAGAGTTACCAAGAGGAAGGATATTTTCTATTCTTTGCAATGTAATAAATTATTCTGTTTTTAATGGACATCTTGAATCTTTAAAAGGGCTCCTACAGAGTGTTTTGAATGTTATGAACTCAAGGGCCAGATCTTGTTTGCTTGTCTCAGACAAAGAGTTTTATTACAATCAGTAGAGTCAACAGAATGCTGACTCAGAGAAGCTGAAATGATCCCAGTTTTATATTTATTTCTCCTTATAACGTATCTACTGAAAGGTGTGCAGTGGAGATGGAATCATAGATATAACAGCATTGCATGAATCCCGGTTATGGGATCCACAAATAAAGGAATGTCAGAAGTGCTCAGTTCTGGCTTTAAATCTGTTCTGCTGAAATCAGTGGGAATTTCACTATTGAAGGCTAGTTACATCAGTCCTGAGCTGCCCTGGAAATCTCTTCCATCTAGTAACATTTCAGAAAGCGTCTCTTATAGTATAGTGTTTAATGGTAACATCACATGAAATTAAATTTATTTTTTGTATTTCATTGAAAAGTTTCAATTGCTTTAAATTAAGGACAATTTAAATTTCCTACAGGCGGTATGCAACACAAGGCCTTTCCGAGACTGCTGGCAGGCAGTTTTTGAAAGGGTCCTTTTTACATTACAGTTCAGGGCAGCAGGATCATATTTAAATAAATGCTTCATGACATCAGTAACCCATGACTTTAATCTCTTTTACTTTACCTTTGACACCAGCATATCGGTGCTTGTTTCTACCCGCATTTTAACATTTTCACTGTTTATTTTTTCATTATTCTCATTAATTTCTTCTTCTTCTTCTCCATCATCTGTCTTTCCTTCTTTTTTCCTCTCTCTTGCTTTCATTACTTAACTCTTCAGCTGCTTACGTTTTTCCTGTTATCACTGCGCAAGACTCCGGATAAGGGCAGGTGGAAAAGCTACTGCTGAGTAACATCTGAAGTGCATCTGCTGTGCTGTGACAGACCGTCTGCATGCATTAAATACCAGTTTACCTGATCTTTTTCATTTACTGTACTGGAATTATATGTTTGTCCTTGTGCTTACATGGCCACATGTGCACCCAGAGCTATCCCAAAGGAGTTAAAGTCTACAACCCAGACACCCAGCAGTAACACACTTGTCTGCCAGTACTCTTACTCGTGCTTTCCTTCTTTTCCCCTTCCACCAGGCACATACCCTGGCTTCCACAGCTTGCTATTATTGTCCTCTTTTGCTTTTGGCACTTGATTTATGTTACCATGTATCATGTTTTCATCTCTCAGTTTTGAACAGAGATATTTCCCATTTCTTTTTTTAAATTTGCTTGTGAAACAAGACAAGTCTGCTTGTTTTAGTGAGAAGGTTTACTGCATGTATCAATAGCTGTTTGGTGCAATGGGATCGAGATCAATTCTGTGTAACATAGTCTTTTTTGTAGAGAAGTTTCAGCCATTGTGACAGTATTTGTGTCCCTTACAGAAACAGGCCCTGAGTATGACAGCTTAGATTTTGTCATTTCTGACTTACTTTAAATGAGGTAGAAGTTTTAAAAAACTTTATAGTTGGGATGCTGTAATGTACATTGCAGTAATGTAGGAAAGACTTTTGAAGCATGTTATATTGGGGACCATATATATAGCAGTAGGAGATTTTTACATTAAATCGCTGCTTTCTTAATTTCACACTTTTAGGGCTACCAGTATTCAGAATATATGCAGTAAATTTTCACAATGTTATAGTATATAAACGTCCTTCACAGTATTACCAAAATGTCCAGTATTGTGATTCTGTAAAGACAGTAGGTAAGTGTGGTGGGTTAGCTTTGGCCAGCCGCTCGCTCACTCCCCCTCCTCGACAGGACAGGGGGCAGAAAATAGGGTGAAAAAAGCTCATGGGTTAAGGTAAAGACAGGGAGATTGCTTACCAGTTACTGTTACGGGCAAAACAGACCTGACCTGGGGAAGATTAATTTAATTTTTGCCAATTAAAATAGATTTGGGTAGTGAGAAATAAAGAAAATGAAAGCATCGCTTTCTTCAGGAAGCACCACCTCACCTTCTTCACTGACCTTGGTGTTCGCAGGGCTGTTTCTCACACTTCTTTGCCCCTCCTCCTCCTCTGCCTGTGGCGGTTTTGCCCTTTCCTAAATCTCTTTTCCCCGAGGCACCAGCCTGCGGTGGGTCGGTTGGAGCCGGCTGGAACCAGCCGTGTCCGGCACGGGGCAGCCCCAGCCTTTCCTCACAGAGGCTGCCCTGCAGCCCCCGCTGCCAGCACCTCGCCATGGACACCCAGTACAGTAAATAATCTATAGTACTGTTGTGGGGGAGATAATTATTCATGAATGAAAGGGAAAAAAGAACCCGATGTGAACAATATGTGGCATGTTTTTCGATGTTTTTGGGTGAAGTGAGAAACAAAAACTTAAATCAAGATAGCTCCTTTTAGCTCTGCTCGTGTTAGTGAATGCTGTTGGGGGAAGAGAGATGTGCGACAGGGGTTGAGGGTAGGTGGGGATTGGCCTACTTGGTCTAAAAACCCCAAACCTAAATAGTTAAAGCATATTGTTACCGTAGCTAAATTACTGTTTTGATAGAACACTAAAATACATGAACTACTTTCGTTCAAGGAGGGGCCTTTGTTCGTTGCACAGTAAGATCTGGAAGCTAAAAGCTGAAGTTTAGGTATTACAAAGTAATTCTCTGTGGAATTGAAATGTAAGTTTTTGTGTTTCGTATTCCTGATTTTATAGGGGAGGGTGCTTATTTTTTCAGGGTGAGAGACCATATGTTTGTGCCACTGATTATATATAAAAATGAAAGCAGTTTAGGAACAGAGCCTGTATGTTACCTGACAGTTTTTAGTGAGTCCTAGTGGGTCAGTGGAAAGGTTTTCCTTCTGGGGCATTGGATCAGAGTTGTATCCCTGACAGGAATTTCCACAGGATCATATTCAGTCAATTGTCATAAATTAAAATTCGATGGCTCTGCAACAGCCAAAGCGAACAATGTTACTGACAAAAGTAATCATGTTGTACCTTTTTAAAGTGACGTTCTTACCTGCCAGGATTCTCTTACCATATGCATTTCAATCATCCCTCTTTAAAAGAAAATATATGTTAATAGTTTGGAAAGCAAAAATATGTAATTTAGCTTATTAATATTTTACTGTATTTATTTTATATTGAGTTTGTACAGTGCCCGGAGGTGTTTATATGAGGGCCATTTTATTAATGTAAAATTGATTGATTGATTGAAGAAAGTCACAAGATGAGCATAAAATTAGAAAAATGTCTGTCCAAGAAAATTTATTGCTTTTACAATATAAAAGCTATCCACATTCCCATTATGTTTTGATTTGTATGTTTCAGGTAGATAGAAGATGTTTTGTGTTTCATGAGCAACACGTGCATCATACAGTGCAGGAGGTTGCTATGGGAATTGTTTTACTCATTCATTATGAAAGTTGATGCAGAAATGAGAATTTGTATAAATACCTGAATTAACTTGTGCCCTTCATTTGTTTGAAAATTGTTGGGTTTTTTAATCCATTAAATAGGTTAACTCATTCCCACACACTTGCTTCTTTATGAACAAGTACATTTTCTTATCTTATTAAAATCAAAGATTTGATCACTCTTTCTTTGGCTTTTAACATTGGTTTAAATCACTAGGGTAAGAGGCTTTGCTGCTGTGACAATATTGTCCAAAAGGCAATTCAAAATAGTGGTAGACGGTATTACCTCTGTATTTACTGTGGGATCACATACAGAAACCTTCTGAGTGTGAAGAGTTGTACTGCAGTTCTGCAGGTATGTGAGACGGTTCCTGAAAGTTGCAGGCAGCATTTGGATCCTGCATACAGTGTATTTTCAAAAGCTGAATTCAAATTTCTTCATACAATTTAGTTCTTGTCCCGAAAGTCACACTGGATCTGAGAAAAGTGTGGCTAGAGCACAACCAGGGTATCACAGAGCAACTACTTACAGCGGTGTCGCGGTTTAACCCCAGTCAGCAACTAAGCACCATGCAGCCCCTTCCCCCTCCCCCCTCCTAGTGGGGTGAGGAGGAGGAAAGGAAAAAAAAAAAAGTAAAACTCGTGGGTTGAGATAAGAACAATTTAATAACTAAAGTAAAATATAATACTAACAATAGTAATAATGAAATATAACAATAATAATAGTAATGAAAAGGAATATAACAAAGAAAAGGAAGGGGGGGGGAAGGAAAAAAAAACCAGTGATGCACAATGCAATTGCTCACCACCCGCTGACCAATGCCAGAGCCACGATCTCCGCCTCCTGGCCAACTCCCCCCTGTTTATATACTGGGCATGACGTTCCATGGTATGGAATACCCCTTTGGCTAGTTCAGGTCAGCTGCCCCGGCTCTGCTCCCTCCCAGCTTCTTGCACACCTGCTTGCTGGCAGAGCATGGGAAACTGGAAAGTCCTTGGCTTAAGATAAGCGCTACTTAGCAACAACTAAAACCTCAGAGTGTTATCAACATCGTTCTCACACTAAATCCAAAACCCAGCACTGTACCAGCTACTAAGAAGAGAGTTAACTCTGTCCCAGCCAAAACCAGGACAAGCGGCCAAGTAAAAAATATTTTAAAAAGCGTGTAATTACTTTTTCTACCTAAAGTCCAACTTAGAAACTAATCACTCATGCAAATTTTTCTTCATAAAAGATCAAGTTATTATCTGTAAGTTATTATATGCTACATTTTGGTAATGAATGATATGGGAGACCAGCAGGACTAGAGTTATACTCATGTGTCTTTACTGATGTTCTTATCCTGCTCCATAGTGATTAGCTGTTAATATAATACCAGTGACTTGAGTTATAATTACAGTTACCATGAGCATTTATGCTGGTTTTGAACAGAAGGGTGGATAAAAACTTATTTGTGAAATGTTCTTTTTTCTTAACTGAAGATCCCGTTTTCTTGATGAGAGTTTCTACTAACAAAAATGGATCAACTTCTTTGAGGTACATCTATGTACCCGTGTCATGTAGGCTGGACATGTATCTTTCAGGAAAAAAAGGGCAATTTATGAAACAGCCACAAAAAAATTATTATAAAGGGATAACAGTTTACAGCATTTTTTCTTCATAATTATTAAGGAACCAGATCTTTGTATTACAGCTCGGATCCTTTGCAGATTAGAGATTTGAAAGTGTACCTTTTAGTTCACTTGCACAATTGTGTACAAAGCTCAAGCACAATCCCTTTTACATATGCCTGAACTCTTGCGTGCGTGTAGAGAGAAAAGACAAAGATTCATTCTGGCTCATGTTTGAAATGCCTTGTATATCATTTACTGACAACTTATCCCTTCTTCTCAAGCCAGGCACTGGTACTCAGCATTCTGACACACCCCTTGTCCTCCTGCTCAAAGCACTCAGTTCCTGTAGTTTTCATCATTCTTCCAAAACAACTGCATGAGGATAAAAGATAGGAAAGTAGAAAAGATCAAGTGCCCATTGTTACCCTGTCCTATCATTGGATCATTTTGTACAGGTATCAGTGGCTACTATTTTAATTCTTTTTTTGTTACTGTTAATTAAATGCCAGTGCAACAAAATAACGGTATCAAATGACTACAGCCAAAAGTAATGTGAATGGAGATGAGTAAAAGTCAAATCAGATGACCTGGACTCTCTTCTCAGAATCCAAGGTCACATTCAGAGAGAATAGTGGCACAGTATCTGTTTTGTCTAGTAAGCCACAGGTCTCTGCTTACCAGCAGTAACCAGCCGTACAACTGCCCTGGCTGCAGTCAGTGTTTGGTAGCAGCGTATGGCTCTTCTCCACCAGCACAGTGACACGGAAGTCACTGCCCAGAACTTAGGGGACACTCCATTTAGGTCTGCTGCTTCCTAGGAACAAGGCCTCTTTCGTGAGCGTGTCATTCATCAGTTACAGATGAGGAACAGGACATCAGTGAATGTGCTTTTGGGGTCATCTAATTTACAGGACGAAAATAGATCCTGTTGTGTAAGTGACTGCACAATGGAAGATGGGGAACAATGAATGGCACATGTGGTTTTTGAGAACTGGACATAGCTACAGCTGGGGGCCTGGAAGTCCCTGAAAATGAGCCCTACCAGTGCCTCTTCTCCTCTCAGCTTGCTCTAACCATTTGTAGTTATTAGTGCCTTTTGGCCTCCAGGAAGCCACTTACTTCTATCTAGCTTTTTTATTTTTCTTTAAAAAAAAAAAAGTTTTTAACCTTTTTCATGCTTGCAACTTTATATGCATTATACTGCAGTAATATGAGAAACTTCTTAGCATATGGGTGGGCAGCCCACAGGTATGAGGTCTAAGGTAGTCTAGATCCACCAAGGGCTTTAGCATCTCTAATGTCCTGTAGCTTAGTTATACATTTTGTAAGAAATCGCCCTTTTTTATTTGTTTTGAACATGTGTGCAGTAGCTTGGTTTGTTAATTCTTATGCTGGAGTGCTGGTCTCCTCCGTGCCCTTCCCATGTTTCGGACTTTTTTCATATCTTTTTTCCAACCTGTAGCATCATAGTCTACATAGCTATTGCCTGTACAGAAGCCATCTGTACTTTTGACTATTCTGTTTTTCTCTGAATCTTCTACAGGTCTACAGTAACCTTTTTGGCTAGGGAGGGAAACAGAGAAAGAACTGTATACTAGGTTCTAGATACTGTTGCATTGCCACTGAATTTATACAGTTGCATGATGATCTTTTTGTTTCATTTTCCCCCCCCACGCCTTTCTTAGCACTTCCTGTTGTTCAGTTTGACTGCTACTGAAAATTGAGCTGAGATTTTCACACAACCATAATTTATAATTGCAGATGCTCATTTTTAAGTTGTTCAAAGCCCATCATTGCAGTTAGCATTGTTTCTTCTCTGTAGACATCATTGTACATTTCTTCTCATTAAATATTACTTGCTATTTATTGCTTCATGTTCAGTATTATATTTTCTTTCTGCAGTTCTTCAGTCTGTCCTCATCTTTACTACCCGTGATTTAGTGTTAAGAGACAATGTTGTCACATCATGGCTTATCCCCTTTCCAGATAATTTTTGAATATGCTGAACAGCACTGGCCTTCTTACAGATAGGTGCTTTGGGTCTCCATTGCTGATCTCCTCCTGGGAAATACTGCAAACTGTCATTTATTCTTTTTCTTAATAGCCTTTCTTTTAATTATTTTAAGCAGTGCAAGGACCTCCTTTTTTTTTCTCCCATGCATTTTAGTGGTTTTTAGAGACTTTGGGTAAGAGAGCTTATGACATGATTTTTGGAAATACATGATTTACAAGTGGATCTCTTTTGTCCATGTTCTCAGTGTCTTCTCCAAAAAACTGTGATCATCTGAGACATGGCTTTCCTTTTCATACTGGAATGTTGACTCCTTCCCAACATGTCATATATATTGATATGCACATATTCTTTATTGTAGTCTATACTGAGTTGCCTGGTGTGAACTCCATGTGTACTGATCTGTAGTTTTCTGGTTCTTTTCTGGATTTTTTAGGATTGATTTCATATTTGCCACCTTCCTTTGACAGTAAGACAATTTGAAGCAGGCTTTTGTCCATTATTATAAGTTCAGCTATTTCATACTCATGTTCCTTTAGAGCTGTTGAGGGGGATACACTCCAGTGAAATAATCTGTTAGAGCTCAGTTTGTCTTATTGTTCTTATCTTCTCCAGTGGCACTTCAATTTAACACAGATCCTCTCATGTATCTCTCTAAGGAGAGTGTCTGGCCTAGTAACTTCTCCAATCTCCTCTACCGTGGATGCAAAACCAATTTTTTTGTGGCCCCCTTCTCTCTGCCAGCTGTGGGCAGAGGCTCCTAGGTGGCTGTATGTGGGAGGCTCCTCACTAGGCCTGATCCTGACCCCCAGCCTTGGCCTGTCGCCACTGAGGTGCCTGATACTGTCGGCTGGGGCTGCCCCTGGCTGCCCCCTGGCCTGCCATGCTCCCTGGCTGAGGACAACCAGGTCCCACCCTGCCCATGAATAGCCCCCACCACTCCTGGCCCCCAGCCCATAGGGAGCTGCTGGTCCCTGCAGCTCTCTGACACCTTGTTGTGTATTTATGTTTAAGCCTCCCAGAGATTACAATCCTTTCTGTTTTCCTCACTTGGACACAACTTGGAGCTTTTAGAAGGATGCCTTTTTCTTTCTAATAACCTCCTTCATCCTGTTTGTTCATGACAACTCCCTTCTCTGGATTTTCTCAGTCTTTTTTGATAGGTTGTATGCATGACTTCTGAGTTTGCAAAAGGTGTCTTTAATCAGTCTCCGTGCCACCTGTAAAGATGTGACTCTTGTAGCTGTCCCTTTTTTCTTTCTTGTAACAAGCTTACTCATTTTTATTCAGTGACCTTCTTTGAAACAGTGGTAGGGGTTTTTTGGCTTTTGTTGCCCCTTCAAGGACATAGATTCCAATCTACATCAAAGCAGTTATTGACTGTGGCTAGAAATTTACTTTGGGTTATACCTCAATGTGATGTGTACTCGTACAAGACAGGCAGAAATATCTAACGGCCCTAATATTTATCTGCCGTACTTATAGGGACATTTTTCAGTGTTATGAAGGTGCTCTGTTTCTTAGGTGTCTTTAGGGATTGGTTCAGAACATGGGTTATGTTTATACCCTCTGTCTTTCTTGGTGTCGTCTTGGCCATTGCTGAAGGGGACTCTCTGGGTTGTTTACCATGAATGGACTGTTAACTTTCAGATGGATCTGATAATCAAGAGCTGTCATTCTCTAATTTTTGTGAAAAAAAACTGAGTCTTTGAGCTTACCCAGTAACCTGAAGTGGTCCATATGAAAATACAGCATAGCTGAAGACTTTATTGTGCATTTGTGTCTGTAGGGAGGACTGGCCTGTACGTAAGAGTTTTCTCTCCACGGTTCAATGTAGCTCTTGAGTAGGGAACCAAGGAGCGGATGACAGAGATGTGTCAGCAGCGTCCTCTAGAGAGGCCTCTTACTCAGGTCACTAGGCAGGGTCTCTGAGAAGAAATATGCCATCAAGGACATAAAACTCTTCTTTGCAAAAGACACAATAAATGAAGTCATGCCAAACGTCAGTTTTAGGGTAGGGACCTCTGTGAGGATCCAGTCATCTTACGGACATTTAGTTTGCGAAAATTCTGTGTAGCTAACCATGGTGGTCATATCAGTCTTGAACCAACCTCATAAGCAGGTAAGCAGTCCTTGAAGTGCCCAGACTGAGGTGTGGTAAGGCCATGGGATCCCCCTGGAAGCCCCATGCTGATGAGGGAGTAATCCACTGTTCAGCCAAAGTGGGAAGCACCTACTTAGCAGATGCTGTGAACAGTAAGCTAATGGAGATGATAGCAATTGGCGGGACAATTGCCTGTCTTTATTTTCATGGTGGCTTTTTTGGCAGGAGATTGTGGTTGCCCAAGTAGGTTATCTTAGAACCTCCTTGTTTGTTAGGGTTTGTTTGTTTGGTTGGTTTTTGTTTCTTTTGTTTTGTGTTTTGTTTTTGTTTTGTGTGTGCATTTTTGAGTTTTTCTTCCATTTTTCCACAGTTTATTTGGCTTATTTATCTTCTTTTTTTCCCTGTTTTCCTTTTGATCTTTAGAAGCTCAAGGGGTGTGTGTGTCATGTTTGTTGGCAGTTTGTGGATTTTTTTGTGTATTTTGATTGATAAGGTGGATTCTGCATTGTTGGGGGGGGTGGAGTTTAACTGTTATGTGTTTCTTTTCCCTTGGAAGTTGTTTGTGTGGCTGTTTTAATTTTGTTGTTGTTTTTGTTGGGTTTTCAATTTATTTATTTAGATGAGATTTTTGTGAGTTGGGGAAGAAACAGGAGGAGCTAGAGCTCCGACTGCAGATACAGAACTACGGTGTCATTGGAATAAACTGCGAAGTGGCAGAACAACTTGAATGGTGGGAGTTCAGTGATGGATGGATGCAAGCTCTACAGAAGAGTCAGGCAGAGAAGGGTTGGGAGGGTTGCCCTTTACATGAAGGAGCTCTTATGTGTGAGGGCTTTGATTCAATATAAGGGAAAAGATTTTCAATGAAAGGACAATTATGCTGCAGGACACGTTGCCTAGAGAAGCCAGGTTGTGGAATTGCGTTTTTTGAAAGTTTTGAAGATGCATGTGGCTGATGTCATAAGTGACCCAGTCTAAATTCAGGTGCTGCTTTATGCAGTTTGGACTAGACAACTTCCTAGTGTGAGTGAATGAGTCTGTGATATGGTGCATGCATCATGGCAGAAGGGTCAGGTGCTCTTTGACTTTATGCGTTACTGATTTATAAATCTGTACGTATGTCTCCTTACAAGAACAAACTAGATATGTGAGACAACCCAGGATGATCACCATGAATGTGCTCTTATGAGATAATACTTTTAAAAATTGTTACTTCTACATTCTCATCTGATAGTATTCCTGAATCCCTTCTAATCATGTCACATGAGAAAATGGGAGAATCAGATTGTAATTCTGGGAATAATTCACAAAATTGCAGTGCCATTGTGTTTGTGGTATTGTAGATTGAACTATTTAGGAATAGTTAATTGCCTTCATTTTTGTTTATATTCTTCTCCCCCAATTACTGTAGGCTGCTGCAGTTTATTATGATAAGAAAATTCAACAAGTGGAAAGTGGTTCTTCTCTGGGCTGTCTTACAATAAATTATGTATTTTCAGAAGACGGACAGACATGCCTGAAGATAAAGTAAAGCATGGGATCTGTGCACGTTGGATAAATTGTTCAGAAATTTCCATGAATATGATATTGGTATCGTGCATACTTATAAGATTAGTGGGGTTATCTATCATGTAAGGGCAAGTCAAGCAACTTAGACTTGCCTCAGGGGTGGTTTAGTCTTTATACCCAACTATTCAGACAATGCTGCTGTAGAGGTTTTGGAAGAGAAGACTGAGGAGGGGCGATTTTTCCATTGCTCCAGGCTTCCCGTTTATTTGTACTGTCTCCATTTTCTCCAGTGTGCCCTGATAAGTACAGGTAATCAGTGTCCCATTAATCTTAGGATAAGTAAGACCTAAATGGAACACCTCCCCTCTCTCCAGCCCCTCCCTTCCAAGAGGAGTTATATGTAACCTGTACATCAGTTACACAGTGAATGGGACATATCGGAAGTAGATGACATATTTAGTCCATGTCATCATTTTTTTCTGTCACCGGGCAATTTCCAAGGCATTAAATACTAGATTTTTAATGCTTTTCTGTAAATTTTATTATTTTCCTTGACCTATTTCTTTGCATAGTTGCGTGTTGTCTTGATTAATTGAGTGTAGATATTTTGATTAGCAAATTCCATGTAGTGAAAATTCAAGATTACTTTTAGTGGTATAGAATATAATGTGAAATTTTGTAAGTACATAGCATTTGTTAAAAATTTTGGAAAAGATATAGCTGGGGAAGGTTGACAGCTCAAGAAGCACTCAGGAATTCATTATTTTCTCTGTGCCAGGTGAAAAAATCATTGCTTCTCCCACCACCACAGTACTTCTGTTTGGACCCACTGATAATGTAACAAAATCCAGCCTTCATTTGTCTAAGTAGTAATGTAGAGTAGCATGTATAAATTGGCTAATGAGATCACAGTAGTATGAAGGTCTTTTCATAGGCTCATTTAACTTTGGAATGATTATAAAACATAACTACTAATTTATTTTGCATGTTCTTGTTAATTATAATGGCATTCAGTAGTGCTCATCTGGTTATGAGCTTCTGAGTATTTCTCTGTCACAGAAATTGTCTAACTGAATACTTGGATTCAGGAAGAAAAGGAGTATTTTTTTTTTTTTCTATTTGCAGTTCTGTAATTTACATAATATTCTTTAAAAATGCATTTTTTTGTCATGTAAATTGATGTCTTGAAGTAGTTTAAATATAACTAAAAATACATAGTCTGACTATTAAGTAACTTTAAACATTTTTATTTCATACTTTTAGAAGATATACATTATAGATTGTGTGTAAATGATGTATTTTCAAATGAAATTCAGGAGGTCCCATTGACATAGTGCAATTTAAGACTTGCTCAGAAGTCCTATTATGAATTAATACTTCTTTTGTTTTTAATTGCATGGAGGGCTATACAATGGGAAGGTGGAAGCTATGGATACCAGTGAATGTGTATGCCTTTAAAATAATAGTCAGTCTCTCTAGCGAGTAATTCTTGCTTTACTGAAACCAGTTGTGTCTTTGGCCCAATCTATCTGATTCAAAACACGTGTATCTAAAGATACCTTATATAGGTGGCCCTCAACCATGTTCTAAAATATTCCTGAATGCTTCGGTGAGTAGTACTTCATTGGAATTTTTTATACAAATACTCACTTAAAGCAGTAGTGCACAGTTTGAGCCATTTTTACTATAGAAAAGACATGAACAAGTAGGTCTTATGTGAAATAGAGACACATCGGAATGCCTGTTGATCTATCAAATAGTAGAACTGCTTAAGAGCTGTAGCACACTTTGGTGGGGTTATTTACATTTTAAAAAATACCAAAGGCCAAGCAAGGCAGGATAATGAATAAGAGCATGTAGTCTCAAATCAAAATGTTGTCATAGAGGCAGTGTTCAAACATGTAACAGGTAAACTTAGCCTAATGATTTGTGATCTAAACATAAAATGAGCGAAGAATTGAATGCAACAAATAAATTAATGAGTTAAAGGGAATGGTTTGCAGCACATGGGCATTGTATTCGTTTATTTAAGTCAAGTTTCAAAGGAATGTCTTCATCTAGGAATGAATGTGGCTTTCATTTTGAAATAAATTATTTTCATATTCTAGTGATTTCTGAAACAACTGTGACAATTCACATAAATAAGAGCCAAATTCTGTTAGTTGTGCTCATAGTGAATATTGCTTTATTTTGTAAGAAGTCTAGTGCAGCATATCGTATGACAAAATGCTACCTAAACTGCATAAAGTTGTCAGTGTTGCAAAGGCATCTATCACCTATCTATCTTCTGTGCTAGGTGGGTGATCGTAATTGTTACACATTTTATCATTTGGAGAAAAATTTATTAGAATTCCTCTAAACCTACACTTTAATGAGTGTCTACATATCAGATTAATTCAGTCGTTGACCAGTGCGCTTTTCCTTTCTCAGATATTGCAGAAATTTGTGGTATTTGCTTGTTTGACTCAAATTTTAGGGACCTGAATGGGAAGTCAAAGACGAGTGACATGCAGGTAACTTTCAATTCAGTTGTATTCTACTGTTCACATGATGAGAGTGTTCCTGCCTGAGTAAACAATACTACATTGAGCTGCCAGAATTGCTTGAACTTTCATCCACTGCAACTGTATTTAAAAAAGAAATTCTGTCAGGATGCTTTTAAGGCTTTGGTTGGCAAGTTCTGTGAATTTGATTGTAAACTTTTAAGGTTCGGATGGAATTCAGATGGAATTGTTAGATATTGAAGAATAGAAAAAATATCTCTGTAAGCACTGTCAGTATGGGATAGGTACACAATGACATTGAAGATCTACCTGCTGTGGTCCAAGGGGTGGAATGTGCTGGGTCAGTTGGAGGGAAGGTAGAGATGTTATTGTGAAACTGGAATAACTGGAATGATTCAGGTCCAGGTTTTAGGATGCAAACAAAAATCAAAACAAATCAATGTTTATAACAAAGGTAGTATTATTTTTAAGAGGCAGCTGCCTTTGTCAGGTAAAACACACTTGAATGTAGCAAAAATGAAACATAGGTCAAAAGAAAAGTTTCTAAAGGTGAAGATTTGTACCGGTAAAAAGAAAGTTGATAGGTAAGGCCTGCCATCCATCTGTGACATATCCGTCACATCTACTACGGGCGATCCTGCCCATTTTAAATATTCCTTACTGACTTCTGAAAAATTGTAGAAATCCTGATAATTCAAAAAGACCAAAGATAAAATTTTAATAAGACTACCGAGTGTGATTGTTTTCATATTAAGAATAATTACAATAAAATGTTACCGAAATTTCTTCTAAGAAGGCTGTAGCTCGCCAAAATAGGTCATGTTTTGACGTAAGATTTGATATATCATAACTATCTTGGCTTTCTTTCTGAGCTGAAGCAAAATGTGATGTTTAATATGATCCAAGCTAAGAAAACTGATTATCTGAAAAATTTTTGACATAAAGGAGTATAGGAAACAAGAGAAATACAGAATATTGATGTTTGAGGCTTACATATTAACATCTCTCAACAAACCACATGTATTGTTGAAGAAATAACCATAAGGTGTATTTCTGTCTAGACTTCAGGTGCACAAGAAACTTCCAAGTTTTAGAGGCATAGCTACACCTGCAAACTTTTAATGGGAAATAGGAGAGCAAGGTGAATGCTTCTCTCTCAATTGGTTGGACATTTCCATTCTGGATCCAGGGTGACCACATGACCATCAAGCAAAGTTTCATTGACACATATTTTACTTTCCAACAACTTTTAAGAATTGTCACCCACCTTCACCTCCTCATATTTGCCTTAGGATCCTTACCTGTTTTTAACATTTTCTTCTTTTTTCTCTTTGTATTAAGAGCTCATAAGATTTCCTTCTCATTTCCCAGTGCTGTCATACTGTGCAGGGGTTTCATGTAGTGTTTATTCCTCCAGCCTGTCATTCTTTGCTCTTCCTTCTTCACTTGCTCTACTACAGAGGCTGCCAGGTAGCTTTCAGTTTTCTAGGAACTTCGACCTTCCCAGCAGGTTTTGTTACACTCTACAAACAAAGGAAGAAGTTAGAACTGCAGCTCTTAAATGTCCAAACATATTGTAACAAAGTGTGTATTAATAATGCCAGTTGGAACGCAGATTTTTTTTTTTAAACTGTGGGAAAGCAGTCTTTTCTTTATAAAATTCTACATTCATTTTACTCTTCAGTCTGCTTCTGTCTGACCTTGTCAGTAAGGGAGAATTGCCAAGAGGCACCATCAAGAGGCTGGTAGGATCAACTTTAGAAGTAGCAGAGTTTCAGGCATTAAGGCTACGTCTATATTAGTAAATTAAACAACACTTGGAAATATTTCCAGGTCTCTGCCACAGTTTTGGTCTTTGCAAACTGACATTTTTCCAGAAAATTCCCAGACATTTATTCGACCACCTCCGCTAGACAGTTTGCATGCAGCCCCTCTGTTTCGGAGTGTATATGGGTATACTAGCATAGAGGTAGGATTACCTGTGCCAGTTGATTTCAGCAAAGAGAAATGTGCTCAGGCAGATGTAATCTAAATATACTTTCTATGGACCTGCAAGGTCTTTATTTCTTCTGCCTTGTTCAACCTTCTCCCTTCAATGCAGTCTTGCAGTCTCAGCTTCAAAGCTGTTTTTTTCTTTTTACTTGTCCTTTTGTCCTTCCTAAAATGCATATAGATTTAAATTTCATTGGCATGCTGTCTCCCAGCTTCCTTCAGATGACCCTGTGAACTTATTGGTAGTGATACTGTGTGCAGTTCTCTGTCTGGAACAAAGTACTTCAAGGAAGCCTCCCTCTTGATTGTCTTTAGGTACTTTAATAATAAAAATAGAATAAAAAAAATAAGACTGGACTTTGAGTGATGCCTTCTCTGTCTCTCTACTGCAACGCAGAAACTTGATAAACAGTTATATTTCTTTGTGGACTACACTGAAGCTGACTACTTGTTAAGAGAATCTTTCAGCTTGCTCAGTGTTTCAACCAAAATGTTTATGTCAAAATAGAAAAATTAAAAATTATAACTCCTTTCTTTTTCTTTCAGAATACTTACGAATCAGCTTATGCATATCTGGCACTAATTAGAGGGTGTGATAAAGCCAAATTCTATTTTGTTTTCATTAAATGATGTCTAAATAGCTGTAAACATTTCTCTTTGTCTTGTCAGGATGGTGGTACTGGAATTGATTTTGAACATCACTTCAGCTCAAGGTTGAAGTTAAAAGGTCTTTTTGAGGCTTAGAAGAAGTAGGTGAGTACAGGTCAAGCATCACAAATCTTTGAGTATTAATTTTTGCAACTTTCTTTTGTTCTGGAACTGCTGTTCTTGCTTACCAGTCCATATTGAAATAGCTGATCTCTGCTTCCTCTGATTCACTGAGATGTATGACTGCTTGTGTTATGACTAGGTAGCAGAGAGTATTTAAGTCATATAGGCTCTCCCTACATGCTTTTTCAGTGCTTGCCACAAAAATAAGTGAAAACATGGTTCTCTCACCAAGGTCTCTGGAACTCTGGAGTTAAGTTCCACTGTATAGTTTCATTACATCAGCTGCATTAGGAGTATGATAATTAAGCTAATTTGGTTAGAAAATACTTTATTCAGACTATATTTGTATAAATATTTTTTGTAATAAATTAAAATTTTAAAAAGCAAGATTAAATAGTAATGAATCCCTCAGTTTGGATATTCCTAGTTTCCTGAAACCGGGATGATCTCTGTTCCATTGGTAACGAGGAATATTCCGTGATGTCAAGGACCGTGAGTTCAAATCTTGTTTCAGCTGCTTTGTGTGTTAACAGTCTGAACCTGCCTGTGAAGAAACACTGTTAGTGGGTATAGTACCACCCTGGGACTTGGCATGCCTACACTGAATACCTTGCTTTGCTCCAGACCTTCACAGCTATCTTGAGTGAATCACGTACAATGGGATATCAGGTTTTTTACCTTAGAGAGATCTGGAAAAGGACATTCTGAAGGAATTAGCATAAGATGACAGCTTAGCAAGCCACTCGCATCTATTTCAGATTTTTCATACTTGCTGTTGCAACAAAGAATTAGTCTACGTGTTGAGTGTTGCAATTGTTCACATTTTGCTTTTCCTACAGAGGTAGAAAACTTCTTGAGAATGTTTCCAGAATTTTTCCAATTCAAAACTTTAGGCAATATTTTAATGTATAAATTGCAAAATATGCTCAACTGGTGCCTGATACTAAATCTTATAGATGCAGATTTCAACAGGGTACAACAAACTAACTCACCATAATAGGAACCAGGCCCAATTGCCTCTATGTACACCACTGTTTCCGAAGTGAATACGTATTGTTTCCCTGTATGCCATGTGCAGTAACTGCTAAGGTATTATGAAATATTCAGATATACGGTTGTGGTTTAAGCCCAGCTGGTAACAAAGCACCAGGCAGCCGCTTGCTCACTCCTCGCCCCGGACGGGATGGGGAGGAGAAAATACAACAAAAAGCTCGTGGGTTGAGACAAGGACAGGGAGGGATGACTGACCACTTGTGGTCACAGGCAAAACAGACTCGATTTTGGGGAAAAATAAACGAACCAAATCAGAGTAGGATGATGAGAAATAGAACCATATCTTAAAAACACACCTTCCCCTCACCCCTCCCTTCTTCCTGGGCTCGGCTTTGCTCCCAGTACCTCTACCTCCTCCCCCTCCAGCGGCACAGGGGGATGGGAATGGGGGTTTTGGTCAGTTCTTCCCACATTGTCTCTGTGGGTCCTTCCTCCTCAGGGGGAGGACTCCTCACTCACACTCTTCCCCTGCTCCAGCGTGGGGTCCCTCTCACGGCGGTCAGCCCTCCACGAGCTTCTCCAACGCGAGTCCTTTCCGTGGGCTGCAGTCCTCCACGAACTGCTCCAGTGTGGGCTTAACTACAGAGTCGTGGCCTTCTCTGGGCCCAGCCACCTGCTCCGGCGTGGAGTCCTCCATGGGCTGCAGGGGAATCTCTGCTCCACCGTTAACCTCCATGGGCTGCAGGGGAATCTCTGCTCCACCGTTAAACCTCCATGGGCTGCAGGGGGACAGCCTGCCGTCTCACCACGGGCTGCAGGGGAATCTCTGCTCTGGCACACCTCCTCCCTCTCCTTCTTCACTGACCTTGGTGTGTGCATGGTTGTTTCTCTAACATCCCACTCCTCTCCTCACTGTAGCTCCTCTTCTTCTTCTTCCATCTTCTTCTTCCTCTCCTTCTCTTTTTACTGTAGCTCTTCTTCTTCTTCTTCTTCTTCTTCTTCTTCTTCTTCCATCTTCTTCTTCTTCTTCTTCTTCTTCTTCTTCTTCTTCTTCCTCCTCCTCCTCCTCCTCCATCTTCCTCCACCCTTTTACTCTTTACCTCAGCAGACTTTTCCCTTTCTTAAATATGCTATCACAGAGGCGCTGCCACCATTGCTGATTAGCTCGGCCTTGGCCAGAGGCGGATTTGAGTTTGGAGCCGAGGAAGCTTCTAGTAGCTTCTTCCCATTGCTGATTAGCTTGGCTTTGGCCAGAGGCGGGTCCGAGTTTGGAGCCGGGGAAGCTTGTAGAAGCTTCTCACAGGAGCCACCCCTGTAGCCCTTCCCCCATTACGCAAATCCAACACATATATCTATATACTCCATAATATTTATATATCCATCTTCAGGAAGTGATGGCTCAGAAGGGCAAGAAAAAAAAGTAGTTCCAGAGGAGTTAATGATGGTGAGAGTAATTAGTGCTGGAACTATGTTTATAACAAGTTTTCTTAAGTTTCACCCTCTGGGAGGAAGCACAGACCTTTTTAACCTAATTCAAAGCAGCACAAAACAAGACCGTCCTGGTATGTGTTTCACTCTGACTGTCTTTACCCACTGAGTAATAAGAAAGGAAAATTCCTTTCTTCCGATTTAACTTCACCTGTTTCCAAGGACTTGAGGCACTGGCCTGAAGGGTACAGTATGAATATGGTGAAACCATAAAAAGAAGAAAAGATACAATATTAGCTTTAGCAATATTGTAAATCAAAGGATATACAGCACTGTACAGGGCAACACTAGATGTTACTGGCATCACATATAAATTTGTGTATGGCTGTATGTTAATATGTAGTAATATATTTGTAAAACAGTGTTTTTTCTTACATTACCCAATGGAGAAAACAGTAAAGAAGGTCAGATTCTTTGCTTTCTAGGTAGCAATGGAAATATGACTGGATTTCTATCACATATTTATACATGTCTGAATGGTGTAACTTGTCCGTAGTAATACTAGATAGTTTCTTCATAGACAGTGTCAGTATTTTGGAGAACTGTTTCATTTGATAGAAACTGTGTAGTAATTGTGTAGTAATTGAAATCTGGTGAGCCAGCAAGAGATTTTTATTTTTTAAAGGAAACTTTTTTCTGGAAATTTAATATGTTCTGTACCAAATAATGTCAGAAATGCAGTAATACTGATTTGTGCATCTATAATAGTTGGCAGTATCATTTTATTGAATTCCAGTATGTCTGGAACTTAAGGCATATGGAGGAAAGTAACTGTTACTCTGTTTCCTCCATTATTTTCTTCCATAACTTTAAGTTAAATACAATCTATAAAAATGCTTTCTGTAAAGGAAGCCAAAATCTCTTTGGCCTTTTTAGCACTAGTCTCTATTTCTTGCAGTATGTGAAAGTGGAGAGGGAATGTTTTTGTAGTCCATGAGGAAACAGTAGTAAATTCTGAATGCTAGTTCTTCAGTATGTCATTTAGAGTTGATAGTTTTTTATGGCAGGACATGGTGTCTTTGCACGGATTGAAAACTGGGATTCAGTCATAAAAGTAGTGATAGAAATACATAAAAATAAAATTGCATTCATGAGTACATTTTTAATTAACAGAGAGAAAAATTCTGTTTGCTTTCTGTCCTGTCTTTCAATAGACCACTTAACTGTTTAGGAGTATGTTTTAGAAAACTGAGTTAGAGCTGGAAAAACTGAAACCAAGACAAAAATCCATATTGGAAACATGTGAAAGCAGAGAAAAAATGTTCCATTTTTGGACTGATGGGTTAAATGGACACTTTTGGGAACTATTAGTGGTACAGTTACATCTGGATTTTCTGAGTTAATTAGGCTTTGGAAAAAAACTAAGGGAGTTTTCTAAATATGAATATTTTCTGTGTTAGTGAACTGAATTGTAGTTGTGGTATTAATTATTGTTAAATTGATCTAGCTCTTCTGTCCTATATTGGCACTTTGTGGAACAGGAGACATTGTGCTCATTCCTATTTCTTCCTGGTACTGCAGGACTTTAAACAGCACAACTCATGTCCACGTATTGTATGTATATGCATTTTGTATACCTACCAAATATTCAGTCTCTCTATATATGTTTATTTTGCATAGGGCAAACATAATCATATTGTTAGATTAGTACAAAAGTACATCTCATCTAGTTATCTTGCAGCTGAACTGGAACTGTCTCGAGACTTACATAAGGACTCATTGCTGGTGATCATGTTGATGACCGATGTGTGAAACATTTGCTGTACAAGTCATTCCATCAGCTGGATAATGGATTGGCATTAACTTTGTCCACAAAGAAGGCTAAGCCTTCCACATGTCTGGTCAGAAGGCAAGTAAGTTTTGATACTGCCATAGGTGAAGGGGAGGACGATATACAGCATAATGCTGAAAGGTAAAGAAGGTATCTGCTTTCCAAGAAGCAATTGGATGGGAATTGATGGGCTTTGTCTTCAATCTGGTTTCCACCAGGAAGAGTCTGAAACATAAACAGTACTTTACATTTTAATGGAATTGTATTAGAACAGAGACACTGTTTATTGTAGAGTTTTGAATTATCTTTCCAGGGTGATTGTGAATAGTTGTAAATTACTGATTTGGGCGAACCTGAAGGCAACTTTTGTCAAAAAGTAGTTTACATTGATAGAATTGAATTTGTGGCCTGGAACTATGAGGTACTAAATTTTTGCTATAATTATACAAAGTATTAAACTATGGATTTAAACTGGCCAGCTTTTCAATTCAGCTGAACATTAAGTACAGTCTTAATGGTCTGATTTGCTGGGAAGAGCACTATTACAATAATCTGCTTTTTACAGCCCATATCAAATATGAACTTGCATCGCTTATTACAAAGTTTGTGCTTTGGGAGATATTTTCACGGCATCTAGGAGTGATGCCCCACATTTGTTGGAATTAGTCCTTAATGATACTGTCTTCAGAAATGAGTTATTGCTCAAATACAGTGATTGTTTTGTGGTTTCTAGCGTAGAAATTTTCAAGGAAAAGCTAGTTGAAATCTGATGTTTTTTCAAGTAATTGTATGAAATGAGGAGAGATGGTGTGCATCTTAATAATTTTATGATTCTTTCTTCTATGTGACATGAATGAGAGAGGTGAGAACTCTTAATTTTTAACTGAACTGAATACAGGTTTCTAAATGTGGCCTGCTTGAGAACAGAGGACCATTACTGTAGTTGTCATGTAAAATAAAGTTGGAGTCTGAAGCTCCTTTTTAGCTGTCAGCTTTATTAAGGAGCTACTGGTGTGTTGAACTAGGCACACGCATTATATAAGCAGTGTATGGTAGTGTCTAGGGAGAATTTTCTCTCTCTTCACTGCTGCTTTATTAGGTCTCGCTCACTCATTCACTGTTGCCCTGTCTTACTCCAGCTTTCTGGCTGCAGCTCACAGCACAGTAGGTCTAATGTGGATTGACGCCTTTGCCAGAGGACTGATTGAAACTTGTGTCTCATAGTTGCTAATGCTCACTCAACCATTTTATTGAAGATAAAGTAAATAAAATAGATTGCCATATGAGAATTCTCTGAAATCAAATGGAATAATTTGACAAGTTTAAGCCCATGAAAAAGCCAAAGCATTGAAACAGATGGGAATACTTTTTATGCACAATATACCAGGAAAAGGTGTCTGCTGGCTTGATGTTAAACTGTTAATGGCTTTTACCGAAACCATAATTGTTGAAAATATTATCATCATTTCCAATGGAATTTCCATTGGTGTTTACATTGTTACTTCTCTCAAACAGAGGTTTTTTTTTAATTTAAGAGTAATGGATATATTGATTTTATTTTCTTATTGCTTCTGATTCTTTAAGAGACTGGTGATAGATAACCAGTCTCTTAAAAGTTAATTTAAAAAAAAAAAAAGAGATTAACTGAGGGTGAGTTTATTATTTGAAAAAATAATTCTGTGAAATAATGCGAAATGGTTTGTTACTTTTATAGTTTTTTAATAATCACTAAGTGACATAATTTTGCATATTACAAGTAAAGTTGCTAAAATAAGCCCCGACATTTCTAAAAGTATGTGTGATACAGTACACAAAAAATATGAACTGCTAAAGCTGTTTTGACAAACTGTTTAGAATAATGGTCAACAAACCCCAAATATTCTTCACAACACTTTTATTTTATAAAGAATTGCTGTAGATGAGCAGTGTAATATGTCCGTGTTATTTTTAGAAATAAGATAATACATAATAACAAGCGAGTTAAGATGAGACAGATAACATATACCTCTTATTCTTTTATCTGGATAACAATGAGAATTGGTCTTTTTAGTCACACTAGTGGGTTCCTTCTTACTAGCTGGACCACTTCTTCAAGAAAGCAAGACACCTGTGTTTTAGTTTAGTACAATAAATTATGTCAAACTCACTTAGAGTTAATAAAGGAAATAAATATAAGTTAAAAATATATGAACAAAGTTTGCAAATGCAGTCTCGGTTTTCCACCTTGAAAATACAGTCATTTAAATACAAATACATTAATTTGCTCTTTTCTTTATGTTTAAACAAAATCTCTTTTTTTTGGTGTTAGATATCAACTATATTTTATTTTTTAAAGTTAAGAAATTTATTATAACAGATTGTGCCATTGGTACTTAATGATGGGATGCTTGTGAGATTTCACGAATATTGGGTTTGAAATAAATTATGAATGAGCTATTTGAAAATGACTTGCAGGAGTGGGTTGACAGACTGGAAAAACATAGTAAGGATGGATTTCCAGATTAACTGTTAGCCAGAATACACAGCTAGTTGTGCTGATGTGTGCAGTGGCAGGGACGGTGCTGGTCAAAATCATATTTCCAATATGATTGTGAATAAAACTAAGAAATGTGAATTATATTCTCAGTTTTTCCCATCCTGGTCATATTTTTAAGAGGGAAAATTACTCTATTGTGCTTATAATGCAGAGCACTGGCACCAGCTGTGCTCTGGAGAGGTCTTTTTTCTGTTGTTGCCATGCTGATGACTGTGTGTGTCTGGCCAAACTCTTAATGCTCTCACAGCAGTTCCAGACTTAAAATTTCAACACTTAAAAAGGAAAATTTAATGACTATGATGCCAGCAAGATAGGGCTTCCCATCATCCTGAAGGAATTCTCTTCTCATTCATTCTACGGTGCTCTTTCTGTTCCTGCAGTAGGATAAAAGGGTCATCAACAGCTTTGTCTTTCTGTGGGAGGGACTAGAGGAAGACTTAACTCTGCCACAAATGCCTGTTTTAACCCTTTCGTTCTCCTTTTCTGCTTTCTATGAAATGAAGTTCTTAGAAAGTGTTGTCTTTCAGAGGAGGCAACAGAGAACATTAGTTTAATTTGGCTTTAATTATATACATAGAATTGCCTTGGTTTTTTCTCTGGTAGGAGAGCCAAGACAAAGAATCGCTGCTCATTTCTGTGTTGTGATGTCTTTTCTATCTCTCTGAGGTTTTTCTAGTTAAATTGGAAAGCCATTAAGCATTACCACAGTTTTTGGAAGAAAATGCTGAGACCTGTGAGTGCCCCAACAAAGATTGATTTAGACAGAATAAAAGCTAATTTTATCAAGAGAAATAGAAACCTCAACAGTAGTTTACTTTGGATTTCTGTAAAACTTAAGGAAACCAAATGTGGGTTCCCGTATTTCTCAGAACAACTGATTTGTGCTGGTTTTTCCAGCATGGTCTCTTACTTGACCATATCTGAAGTAATTCTGAAAGGCTGATTTTCATGGTATTGTTTCCTATGTTTTCCAGTAACACAGTAAAAGAAATTAGCTATATTTTTGGGATGCTTTCGAAGTTACCTTATCCAGAAATCAGTCCATGATAGATGTGATGAACTAGCTATCTAAAATCCTTATTTAAAAAAAAATAAATGTAGGCAATAAAGCCGTTTGGTATGAGTAACTGCATATGGAAGAAATAACAGCAGATCTAATTCCTGAAAATAAATGGGATCTTGAAAATGGAATAGATGTTTATTTGATTGCTTTGAGAGTTAACCTCCCTAAAAAGCTGATTTTAAATGAGTTCTGTGTTTGTAAGTGGTGCTTGTTAACTGTCTTGGGGAGTGATTTCTTCTCTCCTCTGGAAAATGCATTATGGGATCTAGCAAAGAAAGACGTAATGATTTTTTTTTGATGTGGGCACTGTCATCTAGGAACTGGACAAAGATCACTGTCCCTTAGGAACTGGGCCTCAGAATTTTTAATGTAGTCTGTAAAACAGCTGTTTAGTGGTAATTGTTGTCAGTCACAGCCTACAGGAGATAGGTTTTTACTGGTGATTTGTCGGGGAAAAATGTGCTTAACTGCATCAGATTTTTTTTACAAAATTCAAATGTTCACAGTTTAATTTTTGAAGGAACTGTTACTGTTTTTTTCTGAGCTTGAGTCTTCTGGAGAAGCAAAATAGGTCATGTTTTGGTTCATATGGTGGTTATGGTCCTACAGCCAAACATATGTATAGAAATTCGAGTACCTGTATGAAGATTCAGTAAATTACGACAGATCCAGTGAAGGTTTTGCAAAAGAAAATACCGGGCCTGTAATCTTAGGCTGCAAAGTTACAACTGCTTGCTATAATTTAAAGAATATACAGTGGCTTCTCAAGAATAAGGTGTAGGGCATGGTACATTAGCATGTACAAAATAGAAATTTAATTCTAGAATCTATATATTTTGGTTAAGTATAGTTTTATAGGTAACTACAGTAATGGGAAATGGACTAATTTTAATTCAGTGTTGTTATACTTGAAGGAGAAACTGAATTAAATTTTGGTTTAGATCTATTGAAATACATATAGATGTTCCTATGCTTCTGTAATTGAATTTGCAGCCTAATATTGTTCTGTATTATTTTGGTGAAGTTAACTACTAAACATTTCAAATTAGAGCAAATGGATAGTGTGATATGACAAAGACATGTGACCTCATGTCTTAAATGTTTTGCAACTAATTTGAAACTAGTATTTATTATCTGAACAGTACATACTACAATCAGCTTGGTGAATATATAGCTTTCTTCCTTTCAAGATGGAAACTTTCTTACATGGCCACTTGCCATTAGTTTTTACTTTGTTTTCTGTTTGCTGTAAGATATATTTTCATGACATAATACAAATCCAGTTCTCTCTTTCCATCACTTATTAAAGAATTAAAACAATAACACACACAAAATTTCTACTCAACTCAGTCAAAGGCTTTTACTTTAGTTTTGGGTAGGTGTACTTTTTCTCAAATTCAATTGTTACTACTTATTTAAAAAAATAAGTTCAGAATTTTTTCATCTTTGCATCATCATCCTGTCAGAACTTCTAAACTGGAACTTTGCCTCAGACCAGTTTCTCTCTACTGGTTAAATGGACTAAATGAATGACAGCATTATTATTTATTTTATTTTTACAAATAAGGCTGATATGTTGAACCGCATTACTGAAATGAATGGAAAAATATTTAAAGATTTCTCTTATGACAGAATCATTTTGCATTTGCCTTTTTGAGCAGTAGTGTTATAAGGAATGTGGAAGGTAAGCATTCCTGTTTGTAAATCTTTGTTCCTCACTGCAGAAGTATTAGAATCATCATTATCAATAATCCTTTTAGTAACTAAAGTACATAATTATTTAATGAACAGGTGCTGCAGTTCTAGGTATCTTTGCTCTCTCTCAGAAATTCATTGTTGCTCCTACACCAGAACTTGTATTTGCTTTCTTTCTTCTTTTTCTTCTTCAACCTGTCACTTTCAAAAAGGAAAATAGAAATAAATGTGGAAAGGATCCCCAGCTGATGCAGTGGAAAATCCGTAACAGTTTAAACCGTGCTACTTGGCTTTGCAGGAAAGTTACTTAGAAATGCTCGTATGGTCGTTTTGCCAGCCCCTGAGTGGCAACAGGCAGCTCTGGCATTGGGAAGGTAACAAACAGTGGTGGAAGGAGGGAGAGGGCAGGAGCATCCTTAACTGCTGCAGCTGTTTGCAGAGTGAGCATATGTTGAAGCCCTTGAGCCTCCACAGAACATCTTTTCACAGGTCAGTGCTTAAATCACATGCGTAATACTCTCTTAAAATGAGTTTGATCTGAGCACCTGTTTATTTGCTTTTCTAAGGGAGGTTGTTCTATTGTGGAAGTCCCACAGTTATTTACTTTCCATTATAAAAGATAATGGAATATGCCAGTTAGTTACAGTAAAGTACCATTTTTTCCCTAAAATTTTGCATGTTGAACTGTTAGAAAAATGAGTAATTTCTCTATCTCTCGAAGATTTGCTGAATGCTGTAGTTTTGGACTGCATGAGAAGTGGAGATTTGAGGAAGTATTAATGTTACTGCAATCTAATAATTTATATTCTTTTAATTTTGCAATTCAGAAATATTTTTAGTTGGAGGTATTTTAAATTTATTTGATTTATTACGCCTGAAAAAGCTATATATTGGATTGATTGAATGTATTTGATAGGACAGTGTTTTGAAGTTATTACGTTATGAACTTGAATACCCTGTCCAATACTTAAAAGATCCCAGAAGATAGAGCATGTGATTTAATTACCTCTTTTTCATTTTGCGAACTTGACCTCTGTTTCCAGCCTTGAGACAAAGAAAGACAAAGTACTGTGAGCAACTGGCAGTTGATATTAAGAAGGTATCTCCCACATCTCTCTCACGTCTTGTAGTAATAGCCAGTCCTCAGCATGGATGTGGGACTTCCCCAGAAAAATTCTGTCCTTTGGCTGGCAAATTCATCTGCTGCCATACTTCTTTAGATGCCTTGTAAAAATCTTCTCTCTTTCAGCTACTGCCCCAGAAGCCTCTCTTCTCTGGGTGAGCTCTAGCTGTGCAGAAGCACCTGGGGCAACACAGGGATACTGGCCTCAGTAGGCTCCGGACGTTTTTTGAGAGTGGCTGGTTTGCTCTTCTACAAGACAGAACTGTAATATACATATAGGCTGTTACTGGTTGTGTTGTTTAGTTTTTTCAGATTTTGATTGCGAGTTTGTGCGATTGTATGTTTGTGAAAGTTGACTGAATCTGTCCCAGTTTGTTTTTGAGAAAGACGTTGGATGTCTTCTTCACGAGCTAATAAAGATTTCTTCATTTTCTAGGAAAATAACTAGAGGAAAATCCTAAGACATTCTTTAATATTTGGGATCTGAGTCTATTTGGGCAGTGAAAGGTGATGATAGCTTGCATGAAGGTGGAGGGATTTATTCTTTCTGACAATGAAGGCCTTGATTCATGACAACCCATAAGGTTATGCTGAAGTCATATGGGAATAGATACTGTCTTTTCTAGGAACCCCATGTTTTACAGAGGTGTTGGAGAGAAACTTGTAGCCATTGAGGCAAGTGATTTCAAAGTATTGGCAGTTTGTAGTAAAAACCATCTTTGCTGCATCTTTTGATTGCCTTTGCAGCTGCCAAATTTACAGGCAAAATACAAAGCTGTTCATGAAATTACAGTTGTAGGTGACTTCTTTATTAAATATTTTGGATTTGTTTCTAGTGTCAAACATTTAAGTTATTGCTATATGTTAATAGATAAAATGTCCAAATTAATGTGTAAGGTGACGAACACTGATAGTGTCTTCAAACTGTTGAAATGGCCTGTACTCATCCTCTAATAAAAAATCAGATTCCTGTAGCTATACAGGAAGTTATCAAGGAGCTTTACTTTAATTGCTTGGTGCTTTGGTATATTTTAGATTTGCTCTATGTGCTGTTCATTTTCCTTAATCCAATAACGTTGCTAGTTATTTGCACTATACTGGTGAGTGGCTACTTCTCTGAAAGCTTAACAATTAAGACTGTAGGATGACAGAACAATTTATCTGTGTATTCAAACCATGTAATAATATACAAATGAAAAGTATGTTGTTTAATTATTTGGTTTTGCCATGTTGTATTACAGTTACTGTTAAATATGACTTTTGTATTGCTAATATATAAGAAAAGAATTAAAAACAACAAAAGAAATAGGTTTGATCTCGTTTGACCTTTCTGACGTTCAGTCAGTTAAAAGGTTTGTAAGACGTTTAATTACCAAATGGTATGATCATTATTCATCTCATCATTTGATATATAACGTCAAGTGAATTGCCTCCCTGGAGTGCACTGTGTTTCACAGATCAATAGATTTAGTAAGAGCTTGAAGGAGAGCTTTATACATTCATAGAAAAGAAGGAAAAGTATATCCTCCTTGTAAAATGGCTTATGTAGTTATTCTGTGAGCTTTGCAGAGTTATTGTTTTATTTACGTCTCAGGAATACAAAATCCTGTAACATAAAGGCATTTATTAAAATATTTTAAACTTCTTTATTGAAATTAAAAAATATTGCTTCTATCTTACTCTGTGTAATAAAGTAGCTTTAAAAGTCTGTCCTGAACAGCTTCATTCAAATCTATTAAAGTAATTATACTTATTACAACGGATTTTTTGCTTTGACACAGCACAACAAACATAGTATGACAAAAGGCTGTCTAAATACACTACATGATTGCTTAAACTATTCACATTTTGTTTTTCTGTATTTTTAAATAGGTATGGTTAGTTTTGACTGATTTGGGTGGTTGTTTTTTGGTTTTTGTTTGGTTTTTTTCCTTCATTTGTTGTGTCAAGGTTATTTATACACACTTCGAGAGAAAAAGATAGAGCTTGTCCTATGCATTTATAAAAAAATTCTTATGAATTTTTTTAATTAATTGCATAAAGAATAATTACAGGTAGGATACTTCATGTTTACTTAGGCTTTTCTGGGTGTATTATATTACTCTTATCCAATATAGATGAGCCATCATATAACACCAGCTATTTGAGCATGCCTATCTGATCTCTTACCCTTGATAGAAGGGTTTTCCAAATGACTGAAGAGACTTCTAGGAGAGTTCAGGCACTAGTATTTGTTGCTCTTTTTTTCTGTAAGTTTTACCTGCTTGATTTGCTCTCTTGACTTACCAGCTTTCTGCTTAGAAAGTAAGAAAACAAAAACATCTCTTCTTTAACTCCTTCATTAATGTGGGTAAACTTTTTAGCTTAAATTTATGCCTTGTTGTTGGTCCTTGCATCAGTCAGGCACTGAGGAAGCTGTAGTTCAGCTAAGCAAATCCTCCTGGCTGTGGGACAGAAGCAACGTTTACTTGAAAATTCTACTTCCTTATTCATCTGTCACTTACAACTCATCATCTACTCAAAGATTAATTTGAATTGTGAACAATATCTAAGCTTCCTTAATCCCTTGCTCTTGTCCTTTTTCTTGAGCTGCTGTACTGTGACGGGAAGGCCGTAATTCTGAAGCTTCTTATTCCTCAGGCCTACCTAAAGTAACTCCCATTGGGAGTCGATTGATGTTTTAGCAAGGAAATTATTACCTGTTTTTGAGAACAACCTGGAAAAATTGTCAGGAGGCTTTCACACTCTTAGATGCTCACTGTGTGGAATTCTTGTGAATGTAACATCTAATTTATCTGGGCTCTTTGCACCAGCATTGTTCAAGGTCAGATGAAGTTGTGTGAAGTACAGGAAGTGTTTCTGAGATTTCATTCCTTTCTTTGTACTTGCAGCATTTTTCACCAAATTAGCAAATCAAATAATACCAATTTCATTAATAATTTAGATAGCTGGGAAATATACCACATTATTCTTTTTACTTATTTTGTGAATGACTCCTGCTGCTGCTCTTGCTTTACAACTTCCTAGAGTTTCTTTAAGGAAAAATACTAATTTAGTAGTTTCCCCTCTGCTAATGATGCAAATACTGCTTATTCAGACTGTCTCAGTAAGGGGCTAGAAGTTAAAAAGAAATGCAGGAAATCTGCAGGTTCTTCTGCTGAACCTGGACATCCAAAGACCTTTTTGTCAATGGGAACACTCAATCATAATTAGAATAATTAATGTTGGAGTTCTGTAGGAGCATCAGTTGTTTTGATGATACATTCATTTATGGCTTGACTTGACAAAGTTTGAGCCATTAAATGTACATAGAAATATGTACATTTAATTTTAAGACTGTGGATAAATATTTGGCTGAATTGTGATAGATACTTGGCATCTTTTAGGACTGTATATATCAATAGTCATTTTTTCCAAGACGTTCTTAAAGCTAGAGCAGTATTCATTTGTTGGCGTTTGCATTTATTCGCCTATACATTTGCTGCTTAGCAGTAAATAGCTTAATGTAGTATGTATTTGAAGTGCGAAGTCCATTTTGGACGAAAAATAGTAGAACTATTTAATTTTGGCATCATCTCTGTCATCATTTGATAGGTGCTGTAGATGTTAGGGTAAAGGGTTGATCAGTGACAAAGTACAGCAGTGCTCTTGAATACTGTGTTCTGGGCCCCACAATTTAAGAAGAAGGATGAAGGTCCTTGAATGCATCCAGAGGAGGGCAACAAAGCTGGTGAAAGGGCTGGAAGGAATGTCCTGTGAGGAGTGGCTGAGGACTTTGGGTTTGTCTAGCTTGGAGAAAAGGAGGCTGAGGGGCGACCTCATTGCTCTCTGTAGCTTCCTGAGGAGGGGAAGGGGAGAGGGAGGTGCTGATCTCTTCTCCCTGGCATCCAGTGATAGGACACGTGGGAACGGTTCAAAACTGCGCCAGGGAAGGTTTAGACTGGACATTAGGAAGCATTTCGTTACTGAGAGGGTGGTCAAAGACTGGAACAGGCTTCCTAGAGAGGTGGTCGATGCCCGAAGCCTGTCAATGTTTAAGAGGCTGTCGTGGTTTAACCCCAGCCAGCAACTAAGCACCACGCAGCCGCTTCCCCCTCCCCCCTCCCAGTGGGGTGGGGAGGAGGAAAGAAAAAAGTAAAACTTGTGGGTTGAGATAAGAACAGTTTAATAACTAAAGTAAAATAAAATACACTACTAACTAAGAATAATAATAATATATTAATAATAATTGTAATGAAAAGGAACACAACAACAACAACAACAACAAAAAATAACACCCAAGAAAAGACAAGTGATGCACAATGCAATTGCTCACCACCCGCTGACTGATGCCCGAGCCGTGATCGACCCCTCCCGGCCAACCCCTGCCTGTTTATATACTGGGCATGACGTTCCATGGTATGGAATACCCCTTTGGCTAGTTCGGGTCAGCTGCCCCGGCTCTGCTCCCTCCCAGCTTCTTGCACCCCTGCTTGCTGGCAGAGCATGGGAAACTGGAAAGTCCTTGGCTTAAGATAAGCGCTACTTAGCAACAACTAAAACCTCAGAGTGTTATCAACATCATTCTCACCCTAAATCCAAAACCCAGCACTGTACCAGCTACTAAGAAGAGAGTTAACTCTGTCCCAGTGAAAACCAGGACAGAGGCATTTGGACAATGCCCTTAATAACATGCTTTAACTTTTGGTCAGCCCTGAATTGGTCAAGCAGTTGGACTAGATGATCATTGTAGATCCCTTTCAACTGAAAATAGTCTATTCTATTCTATTTAAGAAAACTGGCAACAGTCACAAATAACATGTTTTCATAGTACTTTTATGAAGAGATTGCATGGATTATGAGTAGGGGAAGTGAGCTCTTTCTTTTTAGACAATATTCCTGAAAGGTTCTGCAGTGAGACACAGAAGCTTACAAGGTTCCTAAAGCACCACTGTCTTTGTCCTGCCATCCCTTAGTGACAGGGAAGCAAAGGCAGGAGCAAAAGGCAGGAGCACTTATGCTCTGGGTCTGTCCTGTCCCCTTCTAGATACTGGAACTGAAAAGGTCTCCTAGACTTTTCCTAGGGGCAAGAATGGTGTGATTTGTAATATTCCCTTTGGTCCTGTTATGAACTAAAAGAATCAATAAGGAATACATTAAAAAGGTCAACTTTTGGAGGGCATAGTATCCAGAAACCTTGGCCAAATATGATTGGAAGTTTATTCTGTATGATGCCTTTCTGAGCTGAGAAACAGAGTTCAGGAAACTATATGTATTTATTTAGACAACTTGCAGTATCACCATCATTAATCTGGAGTATTACATGTTGATACCTATTTTTTGTAGCTGTTTGAAGCACCAAGTAATGGAGTTTGCAATGTGTGATTTGCATAATTGGAGTCAAGGACAATGAAGGTCCCTGAATAAAAAACATTTAGAACCGATTTCTTTGCATTTCAAGGAGAAAAGAATCTTGAGAGACCTAAAATCCTTGAACAAGTTCCTTCAGAAATAAAGCTCAGGACAGATAGAGTAAAATCATTATATTTTGTATCCAGAAACATAAAAACTCCCATAAAAAGTGAGTTAACAGAGCCAATGTTATACAAAAAGGGTAGTTGTACACTTTTAAAACTCATGAACTAAGAAGTCTCGATTGTTTCCCCTTCAGAACATTCATGCGCATTCATTGACAGCCATAGATAATATGTACTGCAGTAAGAGAGGTAGGTGAAGCTTGCACAGTAAGTAAACTTTGCAATTAAGTCTGCTCAGTTTTTGCTTTTGTGGAAGAAAGGATAACAGACTCTGGAACCATTGATCTTCTCCAAATTGTAACCACATTGAATAGCTTTTTTGTGCTTTGTTTTGCTCTTTGGTTAAAAATTGCTGTTGGAAATTCCATAGCTATATATCTGTGACTTTCCCTGTAGTTTTTACTTTGTCATACCTGGAAACTGCTGTCTTAAGTACACATGTGGTACAGGTATGGTGAAGAAGTTATGTTTTGAGTCTGTCCCTCCTTTTTCTACAAATATTTGTGTGCGGGTATCTAAGAGGAAATTTACTACAGAAAGTATTTATAAGAAAATTAATTTATTTTTAATAATCTGTTAAACTTCAAAGCATTTGTTTATTGAAAAAGCTCTGGAAGCATCTCAGCTTAGCTGGAAGTGCAGTGTGTGGTAACTCCTGGCATGATGGGACTAAACTATAAGTAAGATTTTATTTGGATTCTCCTAATATTCTTCCTTTCAAAAACCAAACCAACAAACAAAAAACAACCCCCCCAGCCCCCCCAAAAACCCCGAAAAACCACCCAAAAAACCAAAAGCTCTGCTGTGGACGTAATGATCGTGGAAATATGACCATATGGCCTACGCAATGTTGTCTGTCTTAAATTGTTTTGCACTTAGGAGAAGAGTCATAGTATGTGTACACCTGCTAGAGGTAGCTTTAATCTCACTGTTTTGGAAAGCAGTAAGTGTGTAGTAGCTATAGTACAATCCTTACTAGGGCTCTGTAAATCCATCTGTGACAGTGAGTGTACTTACCTGCTGAAACGCATGTTACTGTGTTTTATGGATGTCTGTACAACTGGATTAACTCACGATTTTATATACCTGTATGTCCTGAAGATGTATCCTGATTTTGCAGAAAGCCTTAAGCAATATCTCTGAAATTTGGCATCCTTCATTCATTTCATACCAGAGATATTATCGGAGACCTAGTTTGTTATATTTATTGCGATTACCTGAATAGTCCAGGAGCACTTCTTAAGAAAAATGTTGTCTGTCCTGTATTATCAGCGACAGTGTCTACAGGTACTGGTATACTGTGCATCTTAACCCATAAAAGGGGACTGCAGTGCTATGAGTCAACTTCGAACTACTTTTTGTGTACAGAAATGCCCTAAAGATCAACAGCCTTTATTATTACCCTGCTTGTCCAACTGTGAGAGAAAGCAGAAGGGATTGTCATATTATGAAAACCGTCTTGCCGTGGCTGCTCATTTTGGATTCTCATCTGTGGGATGTGGAACTCATCCACTGGGAAACACAGGTTTATTGCAGTAATTTGTGGAATTATGTTTTATCGTTCATTGAACAATTAGATAAAAATCTGCAAGATAATAAATTTCTTTTTTTTGTTGTTTTTTCCTCCCTTCCCCCCCCCATAACCTTTTTCTTCAGCCAAATGAAAGAAACAAACAAAGCGGAAAAAATCTGGCAATTAAAATAAACTATATGATGGAAAAGTTACAGAAATACTGAGATTACAGATTTTCTGATCCATGTAAATAAGAATTGCTATCTGGAATTTCCAGTTATTTGAATTTGATACACTGATCTTCCAAGGTTCCCAACCTGGGGCTACACACCAATTCTCAGTTCCTGTCCCATCACTTTGAAAGTGTTGGGGGTGCAGTTTGCAGAATATTTTTCTTTTAAAATGTAGTGCTTAATCAGTGCTTGCAATTAGTATTTTGGAACCTGATTTATTAAAATACCATTGTGAGGCACAGTGTCCCTCTCAGGGAAGAGTTATGTGTGTCAATCTGTTGTAACCATTTTGTGTAAAAAGTCATTTTTTCTGTCCTGGAGCAAGTATTTCTGTCCCAAAATGTCAATAATTTTTAATTGGAAACACATAAAATGGAGAGGATATTGTAAATAGTCAGATATTGGAGACACCTTCTTGTAAATGAAATCATTTTTTTAATAAGAGTTGTGTAAGTGTGTGAATATATATATAAAAGTAACTAAAGTAATAATGCCAAATAATAAAAATGCTTTTCCAAAAGTATTACCTTTTTTTTTGATTTTAGTATGTGATAGTCATATTAGGGTCTGGTTTCTCTGTTCATCTTTAAATTAGCTGGTTTCTCTATAAAGGCAAAGTTGTTTCCTGCTTTTCTTCTGATTCTGTACTCAACACTCAATATTGGAAGTATTCCAAGGGCACTCAGGGGTGTCATTCAGCACCAGTCACTCTCCCCTTTATAGTGATCTGGGATTCCTGCAGAGTATGTCTACGTCTGTGGGACTGGAGGTACAGAGACAAATAAGTAATTGCGTATTTATTCTGGTTCTCAGGCAGGTTTTGCAGCCTGTGCTGAGTTCATCAGAGCTATGGCTGCATGGGTCACAGTGCTTGGGCTGGCTAATTTCAGGCTACCTTCAATAAGTGTGCAGAAAATGTAGTCACAACAGTGGCTGCAGTGTACCTAAACCTCAGTCTAGGTCTCTTAAGGAACATGAAAAACTAGCTTGAGCTTAGTGTACCTCTCCTCCTATCTAGAATCTATCATGCTGCTTTGAGGAGGTCTCTCTTATATCTTACTTTCTGCCTTAATAGAAGTGCAGCAGAAGTACATGCAGAATGGATGCAGCTAGTTGACTGTTTGACATTTCATAACTTATTTTAACTGAATTTGATTTTGTTAAATTGATATGAAAATATTTACATTTTATTGCCATTCAAATTTTTCACTGATTTTTCTACTGTTAATCAGCCAGATTAATGACAGCTTTTCTAGGATGGACTGAGTCATCTATATTAAATGTGATGACATGTTATGTTGTTTTTGATTAAGAAGTAGGTAAAGCGGTGTTGTAAGGAAAATGGACTAAAGTTTGTGAACTTTTTAAGAAGCTGTTAACATATGGAATGATGATTCCAGTGGTGGTAATGGGGAAAAGTCAAAATTATTGACCATTAAAAGTTGAAAATTTTATTTTATGGTGCTGGGCAGCTATGCTGAGTCATCAGATGTGGTCTCCCAACTGTCTCGATCTTTCTGTGTTGGTTCTGATCGCAAAGAACTGGGGAAAAAATAGCAGTGAGGGGAAAATGTACATGGGAATGAATAATTCTGAAGTAAGTATAAAAAGAATCATACATGTATATAGCAGAGAAAGGAGAATAACTATTAGCCCTCTAATAGAAAAGATATTGCTCAGGACAGGGACACAGTACAAGAGAGGTTCAGGATCCAGAAAAGGCAGGATGGAACTTGTTAATGGTGTCAGAATGGAAGGAGGAAAGACACACGGCTGGAAGAGCTCTGGCGAATAAGTGTGTAATACTTGTCTTCTGACATTTGTGAGTTAAATCAGGAAGCCATCTTGTAAAGTTCTGTGAAGACTGTGAGTAAAATCTATGCTGAACTCTGTGTCCTGTGAAATTGTTGATGGTTGGACTACCTTCATTCCTTCCATTTTATTCGTTTAAGATGATTCCCTGTTGGAACAAAGTCAGCTGTGGCCAGGAAGGCAAGATGTGTGAAGATGTTACAGCTATATATATATAAAAAAATATATAGTAATTAAAGTGTAAGAGTTCTAGAGCAGTATGCAATGATGTCACAAAGGATTAATATTCTTCTGTGATTTTATTACATATTATTCATATTAATAACATCCATAATAATATAATACCGTTAGAATACAAGGCAACTATGAATTAGTGGGCTGTAATACCATTGAGGAGCTTCTTAGGAGGTCATAAAGCATGAAAGCAAAGCTTGCCTACTTTGTGTAGTCACTAGGACATCAAGGTGGAAATGTAGTCCCATAATTCAGAATTTGTGTTTTGTTTTATTTTTGAACCCATGTCTTGAATTCATGTCTGCCTCAGGCAGATGTTTCATATTTACCTCTATGTTTCTGCTTCAGCAGCTTCCTTTTTTCTTCTGTGTTACTCTCTTTTGATTTTGTCTCTGAAGACCTCCATTTTAAGTCCTCAAGATGGTAAGAGGAAAAATGGAAGGAAGGTTTTCCCTCTTGCAGCGCTGTCATATTGTGATACATGAAATGCATGCATAGGTGTGGGTCATGTTACAGTGCTAGCTATGATTAGTATATGTTTAATGAAATTTTACAGTTTCTAATTGATGGCTGATTCTTCAGTGAGTTGGAATATTGTTACTTCAAGTGGACAGTTTGATGAATGTGGTCTCATTCAAAATTTTTATCTGTAAAAGCTTTTTTTAAAAAAAAATCTTCAATATTAAACTGTTTAAATTGAATGTTAAAGATTTATTTAGCTGTTTTTTTTCTTCCACCTCCTTTTTTTCCTGATTTCCAGTAGAAAAGCTTTTGTGAAAACAGTGTTTACTTACTTGAACATGTGTAGCAACTGTGAAATTTAATTCATGGTTTCACCGTTTCTCGTGTTATTATTGTATTTTCTAGCTTTAATAATGATGTTGTAGCTCTTCTTATACAATTTAATTCTACTACAATATTTTGGATATGAAACCATTCTGATTAGTTAAGTGTAAACCATAATTTACGTTCAGTTGCTTTAGACTTAAATTGGCAAAGCTGTACGTCTCTCGTGATGCCATTGAAGATTGTGTAAATTCCTATATCTGTAACTTTATATTTGGAGAAACTCATTCATTAACCAAATAAGGTGGATATGAATTTTGTGTCTGTTACATAAAAGAGAAAGTTAGGATACATAACTAGCTTATATATAACATTAGTCCAGTGTGAATGAATGAGTTCATCAGCAGTCTTCTTATCAATAAAGTAAGTGCACCAAATGTAGGTGTAGCTTCTGCTACTTGTTTACCAGAGGTACTGACTTGAGGGGGATAAAAGCACTCCATGCTTGTGAATCTGTTGAATGCGCTATATTATGTCATGGGTCTACCTGTGTGTGGAACAAGATTCAATGAATGAATGAGTACTGGTCTCCCTTGTAAGCCTGATGCTTAGGATACTTTTGGCGGTAATGCTATGTAAGATATTTGCTATCTTCTGTGACCTAATCTTGATTTCATACTAAACAACACAATGAATGAAATGAAATGAAGAGATTATATTATATTAGTTGTCCTGTAACAAAACCACACTATTCTTTACAAGCAGCTTTTCTTCTGATGAATAAATAAGAGGTGAGATAGGTGCACTGGAGTATTCAAAGCATGACTGAATTACTAAAAGGGCAGTTACTGCACCTGAGCTGATGACCACATGCTCGTAACAATTGGAAGTACTGTGGTGTATTAATCCTTGATAAAGCTCCATTTGAAGTATTGCAGTTAAATTAATTTGGTCTGTCGTGTTCTGTTGCTGAACCAATACCAGGCTATAGTTTGAAATCAAAGAAGCAAGCTCTTCTTTGTGTTAAGACCTATTTGAGATTTTCTTACAGAATTAACCAAAAGTTGTTAACAACAGGTAATTATGATGTATTAAAAGATGTTATTTCCTTTTCCTTTAAGCGTGCTATTTAAAATATTCTAATTGTTTAATCTTATTTTTAATACTTAATGTAGTACTGGGCATATTTTTATCTGCTCTCTTTCCTTCTTTTATCGTGTTATGACAGTTTTATCAGCTTGAGAACTCTTACTGCTAGGCATGAACACTGAATTCCTGTGTTCTTCTGGCTTGGCCTTCCCTGCAGAAGGTGCCCTGCTGTGGAATTGTCTTATCTCCTAGGCTACCATAGCCTAGATTTGCTAATTTTATCATAGTTCTGTAAGGAAACAGAAGTTTTGTAAGTTGATACAATCATACTATCTGGCAGTCCCCCACAATAATTCTTGAACCTGTTGGCCAACTTCAGACAAATTTGATGGAGAGGTAGAGGCCTCAAAGATACTAATATCCATGAAAACAGATGGTCTGTGTAACAGAAACATGCAAAATAGGGCATCTGCTGAGGAAAAAGCCTGCAGCATTAAGTATGTCCATGCTGTTATTCATAAGTTCTGTTGCTCACGGAACTACCTGGTTTTGTTGTTATTTTCCTTCCACTTGTAATTATTTATTTGTTTATTCATTCCGTGTCCAGCTGCAGTTACGAGTGTAGAACTACTAGTCACATGTTATTTAAGAGTTTTATTTGAAAATTGCTTCACGGGGTTAATCCTGTGCAATTTGGTAGGAATCCCTGCTCCTTCAAATACAGTTTAGTTTGTGTTTTACAAAACATGACTGCTGTCTTTTTTTACTCTGACATTAAATCATTAAAAGGTGATTTTTTTCACCTAAGAGAAGGAAAAATTAGTAGGAAGATAGTTGTGGACTATTTCTTCTCCGAATTTTGGCTTATATTGGCCAGAGGAGTACAATGTTTGTGAAAGTAGATTACTTTATGAGACTTCATAGGAGAACAAACATGCAACAGAGAATATGCATGAACTTTTGAGGAAGCTTTACATTTATTTACATCTAACTACCATAATGGTAGATGTCTATGACAATCTAGGAAGGGAAGAATTTGTATTGAATGGCAAATTGTTCATCTTTTTTCATTTTATGGAGCTTGATGAAAAATTATTTGTGGCAGAAATCCATTTCCTTGGAATGGCATTCCGCTTCCCTAAAAAGTTCCTCTGGTTCCTAAAGTGTGCATACCTTGGCCACATCCCTTCCAATTTCAGCAGCAAAGGGAGCACAGGACAGAGATAACAGTCTCTGCACTAAATAACACTACATAAAAGTATTTTAAAAACCCAGTTCATCTTCAAAACTTAGTCTGTCCAATGCAGCGATGAAACGTAGGTCCTGGGGAAACAAATAATGTGGCACATAGTAACAAAGAATGGAGGAAAGGTCATGCAGAGGAGGTTGAAATAATGCCATAAGAACAGCTTTACTTCAGGCATGTTCTGTTTTTTAAATGCTTTCCTTTTGCAATCTCAGCATTCTTTTAACGTAGAAGATTAAACAAAAAATTTCTTTTTAAAAAGTAATCATAATAGAAATTCCATTACACAGATTTACTGACCTCGTATTTATCACAATGTTGTGAAATTTAGGTCTACTCCTCAGACTTCACTGCTTCATCCAACTAGTTGCAGCATTATGCTGTTGTTCATTGTGGCACATGAGGAACTACAAAAAAATGAGACAAACATTGCAGGTAGACTTAATAATTATTTGTTATGAATTATTTAATATATTTTAAATATAATATATGTATGTGTTACATGTCATTCAAAAAGACCCCTAAGCACTTTAAGCTATGTGTAAAAGAAAATTGCTTTCTTCCACTTGCTTAAATGCACCCTCTGCTGGGGTAAAACACAACAGCTGTGAAGTGCAATGTGATCTGTAAGCACAAGTGTTCAGGAATTCTGTTTTATGGCTCATCTGAAATGCTGCGAACAGCCAAAATCCAAGTACGTTCCTCTTAAGACAAGACTGGAAATTGATTTAGTGTTGATTCACAGTGAAAAAAGTCAACTGTATCATTTTGAGCCAGTGCTGGTTTTCCTGTCTTAAAACCTGATTCTACTTGTGTATTCACAGGCTGAAGAGATAACAATTTCTGGTAGTTTCATTTGTCTTTCAGAACTTCCATGTTTGGTAGCCTGAGTTATTTCTGTTAAATGAAGTTGTAAATAACATCAAGAAACTGCTTGATGTTGTGTTTGTGTTGTTCCTGTGTTGCTGCTGAAAACACTTGGTTTCTTTTCAGAGAAACTGCATTCGTTGTGGTTGTTCCTACTTTAAGGAAACGACAACAGAAGACAACTTAAACTTATCTTGAGCTTCTTGTTGCTTCTGAGAGTTGTATTAATTTCCTAGGAGTCTTGCCTCAGGTGGCAATGAGTGACTAAGTATGGAGACCAGCATCAGAGGCTTCTTTAGAGAGAGAACATACTATTGTGTGTTCTTTCCGATGATGTATTATTAGAAGCCCTTCAGAAACCCTGCAGGTAGCATAAAGGAATTGAAAAAGAAAGTGTTTTCCCTCTTCCTGTAAAACAGGAGTCCAAATAGAAGAAAGGTTGGCAGTAGGTATCCATTCAACAGAGAGGCAGGTTTCGCAGAACATAGATAAGTTCGGTGGGAAAAAAGTCTTAAGGTAAGAATGGAAGGAATATTCCACCCCAAAATGAGTGACTTAGGGATTAAGCCTTTTTTTTTTCTTTTTATTTCAGATCTTTTGCTTTATTTCAGTCTTTTTTCTTCTAGCAGGTTTCCAGTAGTAGGTACCATTCCAGAAACCAGTGTGTCCTACTAAAAGGCCATGTGTCACTTAATCATAATACTTTATCTGAAAGACTGGTGAAATAAAGAGACTTTACAAGCAAATAGAATTTTTACTATATATTCTCTAACCATAAGGGGATTACTTGACCTCCTGTGTCTTTTGCACACATCAAACTCTATACTAAAGCTGTCTTGAAGCTTGCAGGAGTTCATCCTCTAGGGATTTTCCTTTTGTGTGTCAGTCCACAGATAGAAAAATATGTCCAGTCATATTTAGCTGTATGTTGACCATCTCTGCCCTTTGATTGTGAATGTTCTTACAAATACAAAAATATTTTCAGTTACACTGACTCTGATAATGGCACTTGTCTGGTATTTTCTAATTAACAGTTTCTGCAACTTTCTACTCGGCTTCTTAATAAGAATTCATTTAGGTATTCTTTGACCTCAGTAGAATCTTTACTAAAGTAACATTTATTTCCCTCCACAAAACTTCAGAGTTCCCTATAAAAGACTGTTTTATGAGGACTGATAATTCGCATGGTTTTGAGCTTCATTGTTCAGTGAAACATTCCCATGTCTTATACATCCCAATACACATTGCTTTGTAACCTGTAACTAGAGATCTGCATAGGCATATGCATGCTGCTCCCACTCAGGGCCTTGTTTCAGCTGTCCCTACACAAAAGAACATTTAGCTGTTCCTTCCATTTAACTTGAGTGACAAGTGCTGAGTAAACTCCTAGTTTCTAACCATGTCAGTGAATGATGGCAGCCATTATCGCCTTACAATGTAGCTCTCTTTATAAGGCAACCTGTGGCTCTGAGGTGATGGAATATGGTGCTGCAGCTATCAGTGAACCTGTTTTTAAACCACCACCTATGGCTTATTTTTCTTTTCTGACAGTATATCTTATTTCATCTGACATTTTGTTTGGGTTGGAACATTAACGTGAATAACAATATTTCTATTTGAGAAAGCCTTACACACTAGCTAAGTTGTTTGTTGTTCAAGTGTGCTTTGATAAGTATGGGGAAGTCTTCTTTCTGTTTTCAGTCTCTTCTCAAATTAACGAGACCACGTAACTGTATGCACAGAACCTGCTCGAAACTATGCTTTCTAAAATTTTTAAAACTATAGAGAATGTCTAATAATTTTCTTGAGAAGTTCTACATTATATGTTTTGTCCTAATTAATCTTGATCCAGCTGAGTCCAACGATCTTGTATTGGGGCAATTAAATTAGTAATTTGGGAATCTACTTTCAGATTTTGTGGCTTATTCAAATAAGTGGGTGCTACATGGTTAGATAAATATTAACCTTCTGGGTTAGCCATCTACAAGTCTGCCATCTGACTCCCAGCCAACACATTTATCTAAAGGTCTCAGCACTAAGAAATTAAAAAATTACTTTTCTATTTTTTACAATTTTGAAATAAAGTACCCTTTGTCTTGGTCTCAGTATATTACAAAATTGAAATGCATATAATTAGAAATACTATCTAATTGCAGATTGGATGAGGGAAAAAATAAGATGTTCTGTAATATGGCCAGTATAACTTCAGTTTAACTTGGAGTTTTCCTCCAACTTCCTCCAAATCAGAATGGTCTGAGAAGAAACTAATCTTTTAGTGGGATGAGATGCCTTATGGGCATTTGTAGGTTGATACATACAAATGTTTGCATTCTTTCATTTCAGTTAGCAATACTGTCTCTAATTTTGTATCTTCTCAATTAGGAATGTGAGATAGTAGAGCTTCCCCATCAAATATTTGGGGTTCGTTCTGCTGTTTTGACTTCTATCTAGAACACTGGATTTCTGAGATAGAGAAAAAAGAATACAGATAGAAATGTAATTTTGTCTTTTCACCCAGAGGATTATGCAGCCTCTCCCTTGGTTCAAAATTGTAGAAATACTTCTGCAAATGTTTACATAGAACACTCTCCTCCACTTATGTTCAAAGTATGAATCTGCAGCATAGTTTATCTCAGTCTTAAATGAGCATCTGTTTTGGGCACTACAGGAAATAACGGAATAGAAAGAACAGCCAAATTCCTTTTCTGGCAGCTGCTGAAGGGGTGACTGGGAAGGGATCTGAAAATGAGCAGAGTTTTGGCTCCCTTTTCCAGGTTTCTCAAATGTCTTGGCTGATCAACCAGCAAGTGCCCCACCAGGTTATGATTCCCTTTGCTTAGTGCTTGATGTAGTTAGAGTGTTATGATTTTATCTGATTTATAAGCTTGTTTCTGGACAGCTTTGTGAGTATCCTGACAGTATTTTGTAAGGTCATATTGTTAATACTCATCATCTAGTTCATAAACATAATAAAACTATGTAGTAAGGGCTGATGTGGGTTCTATGTGTCTCATGATAACAGGAAATTGTTACTGATTGTTCCACCCTGAAGGGGGGACCAAGTCTAAGCCCTAACCATAGAAAGAGAAGTATTTATCACCCTCAAGGATGATAATTACGAACAAGAACAAAAAAGCTTTGAACCCCCCTCTATTAGGTATTAAATAACTTGCTACAGATTGTCTTTACCATGCAGAGAGTTCCATGTATCACTTATGCTGGTAAAATTCCAGTCAAATTAGTTTCCTGACGAGCTTGTCAAGGTAGAAGTGTCAGATGGGGAGTCAGGGTGGTTATTGCTGGCACTACTGAAAACATCAAGCTTTTGGAGAATAAATAGCAATAGCTCTCTTGCTTTTTCTTTTTAGTCTGTTCCTCAAAAACTTGCTTGCTGCGTTGCAAACATAAAAATTAAACTTCCCTAGGTGTTTACAGGTGTTCCCTGTACTAGGTGTGCAAATCAGTATTTATGCAGCGTGCAATTGGCCTGCCTTCCAACCTGTTAAATGCAATTTGCTTTAGTTTGAGCAATTTATAAAATGTTATCTGTAAGTAGTACACGTTAAATTTAAGTAAGACCGTAACATTATTTCTCCCTGTTCTTACTGCAGTATTTTTCTTCTATTTAATGTTTCCGGTCTTGAATCCTGCTCTCTGAAGGTTCTCAAGGGTGGAGGGGTTTGTTTTGTTACCTTTCAGCAAAAGCAGATACATTCACCGGCTGTAATGCTGACCCATAAATGGTGTTCTGGATATATGAAATGTACTGACTTTTATAAAAGCCTCTTGTGTTTGTTTCAGACTCAAAACACACTTGAGCATAACTCATATATGTGGCTTGCATGCATATACCATGAATTTTTGAGTCCTATATAAAGAAATCTAGACATTTTCAAATGGCTGTATGTGCCCATACGCTTACAAATAAGCACGTAATAGTAACAGTTTTCCTGTGGAACAGTAGGCAGTTAAATTGTGTGAGGATGTTTAGTCTTGGACAATTCAGTCATTGTTCATATTCTATAAATTCTGAAACTCCATAAGCAATATCTATCATATGTGCTTGCTTTTAAAAGTTAAAATTCTTGTGGTTTTTTTTTAATCAACTCACCCATGCATCAATGAATTCACTGTAAGGGTTTAGTTTTGTATAAAGATGTATCTTTAAAAAACCCACTACTATAAAGTAGTTTGAGATTTGGCAGCTGTGAGTTGTGCAGTAAAGCGGGATTTCAGATTTAATAGATTACTTGCATTTCTAGATTCCAAGCAGTTGTCAAATCGTTGTCTTGATCTCTGGAAAAGGGAAGGGATAAGTGGAAATACGTGCCTTTAGCATCAAGTCTGGATTTTCTAGTTTACTGTGACCACTGGGGAGAAAAATGCCTTTATTTCAATATGAAATGAATTCAAAAGAAAAAATGACCATGTGTCTGATTTCATTAAAAATATCTTATATAGTAAATATAATATGAGTTGGATTTGGCTTTGATATTGCATGCCTGTGACGATTTCATGTATTAGGTTTTTTTCCAAGTAGCCTGCCCAGTACTAATTAAAACCAGTGAATTTAACTTCTGTGCTCTTTTGTAAAAATGAAGCTGTTCGGATTAATATCTTGACTGTAAACTGAAAGGAATTTCACAAGACTGTGTTGGATAATTTGTGAACTCTTAATAAAAGGGGCTAGGTAACATTTGTACTGATCATATACTTGTTTACCTTTGCAGATTTAGAAGGTGTTTTCAATACTTGATCCATAAAAATACCTAATATGATCTAGTTACAACATGGCATATAATAAATTGTACTGCCATTGCGTGCTTTTCTAGGAACTCTTATTTGTATAGCAGCAACAGACTCACTCCTTGGAAATAAAAGAAGTGAAGTAGCCTGAAAAGTATCACATGATGGCACTGTTTCCATTTCCACCTCCAATATTATGAAATAAAGCTATAATAAACTGGTATTAAAATGGTATGTAATGCCAATGTACTTTGTATAATTTATGTAAAAGAAAAATCTAACCACTGTGGTTATTAATATAGGTATTAAAATGGATGTATAGATTTCTCAGAAAAGTGTTTTGTAAAACTTTGCATATTTATAATATCCCTTATTTTGATTGTAGAGCAAGAATTCTGCACAATATATAATGTTTATGAATGCTGAACTGTACAGATTCATTTAGCATTGTGTTAGGAAAAAAACCTGTTAATTGTTGTGTAAATGAGATGTTTTATTTTTTGTTTTGATTTTATTGTGGAAAGAAAGCTAATGGCTGTCCTTTTTGTATTTAATATAAAGCCTTTTTGTGGTAAATTAGATCATTAATACAGACACATTTTTAAAAAATGCAAATTAGCTTTCCATGAGCAGAAAAGAGCTTAAAGTGTAGTAAGGTCAGAGGCAGGATCAGACATATTTGTAAAATGAATTATATTCAAGTAGGAATATGAGGGAAAATATGAATGTAAAAAAATCAGTGATTTATAGTATATAGATGTTAGATGTCATATTATTTCATTTTTAGATATTCTGACTGAATACCCATAAATGTTCATGTTCTTTTTAGTAATATAAATTAATAATCACCTCTAAATTAATATTTTCTATTTGTAGAATCATCGATACTAATTTTTAGCAAGAGAAAACACATTGCTGATTTAAAAAAAAAATAAAAAAAAGGTGGTGGGTGTGATTCTACCATGCTGCAGTTTATTTTAGAGTAAGGTAAATATCCAGTCCCACCATTCTCTCCTATAAAAATCAGACTATTTTATACATTTTGCTATTATGGGGATCATTGCAAAAACAAAACAAAACAAAAACCCTGCAAGAGGAAGTCAGAAAAATACCCACTGGTGATGCAGAGCTAATAGCTGGGGCTTGGATATATGCCAGATTGGGTGCTTGCACTCCAGGAATGTCCTCTGCCAGTATAAACTTCTGTTCTGAACAGTGTGAGGCTCTTCTGTGTCTTTTTTGGTGTGAAAGCAGGGGCAACAGAAAATGCACGTTAAAAAAATCTGTCATGTAAAATTTCACTTCTATCTAGTGAATTATCATATGTAACTGAACAGAACAGGGTATAATAAATTCTTCTGAACTTCATCAGTAGACTGGTTTTAAATAATAACAGAAAATGTTTTCGGAAGACCTTAAAAGGAATATATTATATAAAGTATGTCATAACATTTAATCACTAAAGAAAATTGCTCCTGTTGCTAAAATCAGTAGTAGAAGCTCACTGTACTGATCTGTTAAAATGTTTTAAAAATCATGTAACATCTTTAAATTGCTTGCTTTAGTCAGTAAACAATATTTCCATAATTTTGATTGGACATATTCAAATCTTTTCTAGATATCCTGGTTGGAAGCACTGTTTTACACAAGTGTTTCAGTGTTACACTACGTTTCTCTCGGTATCTGATAGTCCACTCTATTGTATTATTTTAGAGCAAGAGATAAAAATTATTACTATTATTTTGAATGTTTTTGCAAAGTTTTTAAAAGATCTAGTGACATAGCTGGGTTCACGTAATAAATTACAATATATAAGAAAAAGCATTCATTACTCACAGCTGTCTGTTCATTTATATGTCCCATTTGTTCATGTATGAGGTGAAGAATTTCAGAATACAGTAAGTAAAGACTTCTCTGCTCAGCTTATTTTACCACTCAAATTACTTGCAATTTCAAAATGCCAGTGTTACTTTTCAGGACAAATTTCATACAAAAGTAATTCTGTGATTATTCATCCAGTTTAATTAATTCAATTAAGTAAGTCTGCTGTCAGGTGTTCTTTTAATAATTGAATCAACATGCAGATACATAATAAGCATAAAAGCATTTCTATGGCTGCAGTAAATTTAGATCCAAAAGAATCTGCTATTCCACTACATTTGATATAGATTATTCTATAATATTTCAGTAATGGGTTGCACAAAGGCTGCCTTTTAATTCTTTGCTTTCTCAAATGTCTTTATATATAATGGTTTAAAACAGAAGGTGTTCAAAAGAGGGTGACCTTTTTCCATTACCATAGTTCCTGTCATTAATGCATTATAATTTTCTTTAGAAGTCTGGAAAAAATGTGTATATCTGCACTCTGTAGCAGGTATGAATCAAAGTGTGTTAGTGAAAGTTAAGAATTGTCTGTTATTACTAAAAAAAGGGAAAAAAAAGAAAAGAAAAACGAGAGGAAGTAATTTTATTGTTATTTTTACTGTGAAAGTTTAAACAAACCTTACACTTTAGACAAAGCAGTTACAGACTTGAGAGTTTTGGCATCTGTAATCTGAACGAACAGCAGTTGACTTACTCAGATACTAAGAATAATAAGCCCCTTAACAAAATTTAAAGCCAATAGAATGTTGTATTAGGCTGGATTGTGTATAAAGGCCAATAATATATCTCCATTCTCTGCAATATATTACCATAGATGTTATTTTAATAACATATATATTAAAAAACATGGTAAATGATTCACTTGGTGTACTCTCAGTGGTGCTTGATGTCATAATTATTGTAAATATTAATTGCTGTGCTAAAAATGTAAGCAGGATGACTTTGTATTAGATGAAAAATGAAAATAGTCTGTGTACGGGTAAATAGATAATCATACAAAAGTAATTGGGGTTTTAAAACCCCAATCTATTCTGCCAGCATGAGCTCGTTTGCATGTTAATCACAAGAGTGATTTCCTACTTCACAAGGAAGTCCACACTCTTTCATAACCACTTTTAATTGCATTTAAAATGTTGCAGGGTTGGGATATTAGAAATGGAGGCGTATCAGTGTCAAATTAATAAAAAAATGTTTCTGAAAATCTTTATAGGCTACAGATGATAATATTATGGGCTTTTTTGTAAGAAAATGCAAAATGTGTATTAGGATATATTTTAAGAGAGGCATGTTAAATGATAAAACCAGATTAATTTGTACATGTGTTGTTTCTTTAGAAATTTGATAAATGGAAACCTAATTGTAGCTGGAAAGTATAGAATGCATTTTTATTAGTAACTTGTTTTATAGATTGACTGGTACTTTCATTAATTTGCCATTTATCGATAAAATAGTATATTAGCAACAGTTAAAAATATGGTTTTTAATAAACCATAAGGCAGTGTGACAATAGAAAGGTGTATGCTAAATTCCTTTCAGTTATATAGCATTTTAACTGTATTTATATTCAGAGGAATCCAGTTAATGATTTTAATGGAAAATAATTTCTCTGCTTTTATGCATAGATTTTTATTAGTTATTTTGAAATTGTATACTAAACATAATAGATACCAAGAAGGCAATTACAGACCAGAATTCATATAATTTATATATACTGTATGCTGTCACTTGAAATTGGTACTAGAATAAATTGTGACAAAATTTATGTATTTATTATTATTTATAGCTAACTCTACCTTTAGAATTAGAGATAGGAATAAGAATAGTAGAAATCTATTTAACAGTTCCTTTTTCCCTTAATGTTCGAAGCTGTGCAGTAATAAACGGACAACATTTTAAGTGATTTTGTGATATTCATATAAGATTCAACAGAGCTTCCTCTGTAATCTGTAAAAGGCCAATGTCAAAGTAAAGACAAAATGACTTGTTCTCTGAAGACAGGAATGAAGAAATGTAGCTCTCTAATAAAATAGTGTAAGTTCACAATGGTTACAATGTGATCAGTCTCAAAGATACAAAAACTAATTTTTAGTCAAGCTGTTAAAAATTATATATTTAAGAAGATGAAAAGTTTGAGGATTAAAGAAAAATCACTCACAATTTTAAAGAGGGTATATTTGCTTTCATCACCAGGTGTTCTTTCTAATATAAATTACCAAGATGATGTTTCCATAACATAGCTTGGGGTGCTCTGGAGATTAAAACTACCAAAACAGACCTATTAAATTTTTCATAGGGAGGGTCCACCAGGGATAATAAGCCAATATTCCTTGTCCCATATTCCAGATGTTTTATGTAATTCTGCATCTTTCTAAACCTAAATCGTAGCTTTTCCAGAAAAAATGTACTATGGAGACTGAGATGAAAGGCAAGAACTGTTGAAATGTTAATTTTACTATCTGCTGTTGAGGTCTGTTACCTTTTTTGTATTTTTTTTCTTACTCCCAGTAGCTCAGTTCTGTTTTATGAATGTTGTGGTATTTCAGTTGTTTGAAGTTTTGAAACTTGGAGCATGACTTTGACTTAGCAAAACACAATGCCACATGGTGTGTGACACACTGATGGATAGTCTTTGATCCATATGATTCACACTCTTTCTACTTTCAACTTGTTTCTCGATGAGAAAAATAAAGTTTAACAGTAAAATGATCATAACAATAATCCTTGTAACATAAACCCAGAATAATTATAAATAAAATAATGTTCTTTAGTAATTTTCAAGTAATAATGTAATAAGCAATAATATATTTAGTTGATTTTTTTCACATAGGCCATGGACATTTAAAACCGATATTGGGGTTATTGCACAGTTATAGAATATTTCTGCATTGCTCTGAAACAGTTAATGCTTTAAAATAAAGTAGTGCTATGCTTCACAGATCAGTTGGCAAACGTGATCAAATAAATACACCAGGCCACTCTTCAGATTCCCACTCCTTGGTCTCCTGTTGTACTCTGATGATAACTGACCAGCAGAAAAGCTCATGGGCCGTTATTCCTGCTATAGTTTGGAACAGATATAGATCTGGTCTAAGTGAACTGATGTCTAGTTGTTTTTTGATCCAACACAAGATACAGGTAGTAGATTGGGATTATACAAGGGGAAAGAATGACTGCATTGTAAAGGGAAATTCTTTTGCCTCCCATTCAGGGGCTGTTCTAGGAACAGCTAGATACACCTGGCTGCTGACTGGTCCATGTTTTTTTTCCACTGATGGATTGTTTTCAACATAGTTGTTCAGATACATTGTTCCGAGGTAGTTGTCTCTCACCACATGACTTCTTTTATTAATTGAATTTCCTGAAACTGTTACTTTTATTCTTTATAATTTATTACACTGCAGTTTCTGAAAGTAAGACTTGTATGCAGAGTTGTGCTATTAAAGGCTAATGCCCTGATATAAATACTTAATGAATGCTTATCATTGTCTTACATTTATGTTCCTGATCCTTTAGCAATTCAGTTCTTATCAGTTTTCTCTCTCTCTTTTTTTCTTCCCCCCTTTTTTTTTGTGCGGAGAATTTCACTTCAGTTTTTTCTAGAAGATTGGAAAATGTGTATTGTGTACTAGGGAAATGCAGAAAGTTACAGGAGAGAGACTATTTGCTAAAATTTTAGAATTTATTTAAATTAACCTAACGATTTAAATTGCTTTCCATTGGAAAACAAAGTCAGGTTTTATTAACACCCCCACCACCCACCCCCCCACAATATTTTCATCGCTCCAACTGGAAAGTTCCTATTCCAGTTCGTTTGACCTCCTGCTCTTTTAGAAAAAAATACAGGGAGAGATGTGATTATCCTCCTGAGTCTAAACTAAGAAACCAGGTAACCTCTGTCTATGTTCCATATGTTTTTGAGAGGGAAATCTGGGGAAATTTCTTTCTGGCCTTTTTCTACATCATAAAGAAGGAAGGAAGAAGTGAAAAGCATAAGCTCTTTTATGTAGGTGTTTTCTACCTTTGGGAAGAAACAAGTAAGAAAACATACAATTAATTCCTAAAGAGATTTCCTCCTTTGCCATATGATGGCTACACTGCCTTAAGGTATGCTATACGTAATGTACATGAAACAGTTTGGAGAACTGTGTCAGTTCTCAAATATACACTGAACCTTTCTAAACCCGTCATGTTTGGCCGTGACTTTAAACCAAGTCTATTTAACAGGTCTTTGTAAAAACAAATTTTTAAGAGGACTTCAGTGATCTACTTGTTTTGCTGGTTCTGTAACTTTAGAGAAAAAGATCTTCCTGGGAAAAATAGGGGCACCTCAAATTTTTTTTCTTGTCACTACTTGGCAGATTATTAAATCTCTGAAAAGGGAATGTATTTGATTTATTCTTGGTCTTATAGGCAATATTAATAAGATCGCTGTTCTTTTACACATGCAAGATTTTTTTCTTTGTATTTTATTTTCTTCTTTTGCCATAGTTTAAGTATTAGGGCTGAAAAGTGGGGCAAAATGATCCTTTTATCTTTTAAACATGTACAGTCAGTGATTGTAACCATTTTCCCTAATCTGTTTCCATAGTTTGTTTCTACTTATTTCCTAGAGGCAGTATGGTGTGATTGTTCTGCCACAGTTCATATTAGTTATTATGAATTTTGCACAGTTTTCAGCTCAAGTCCTTTAATGTCTATTGTTAATAAAAGCAGCAGAGTTCCCCAGTTTGGGTAGAAGTTTCATAAGTGTGTGGCAATGTAATGGGGAGTATTTGAGTTGGATGGCTGATAGCTCATGATTTTCAGTTGGGACTAGTATCTTCCAGTTTGTGCATGAAAAAAATTCCTCCAAAAGTGCTGTGACTACACTTGCTATTATTTTTTTTTTTTGTACTTTGTTTTAAAGTAAGTCTGTGCTATTCACTGTGGTGAAGACTTTGGAGTCTAAATTTGCAGAGTGTAGTTCATTTTCTCAGGCAGCAGCACACAGAGGTACCCTTCTTGCTACAGTAACAAATAGGAGTCACTGTGGGACAAAGGGAGATTTGCCCGTTCAGGGTGTCATTGTGCAGAATAAGAGGCCAATAAACTGCCTTACATGAAGGACAAGTAGGGTTGCCAGCTGGTACTGCTATTCCATATGATGGGTGTTAACAGCAGTAGGAAGCCTGCCTATGTGAAGCTGCTGAATTTAGGAAGCAAAATCTTTCTTCTCAGAGTTCTTGCATTTCTTGTAAAAAGCCCAAACCCTTGGACTTTCGGTAAAGATGTATATGGGAGGAGTAATATAGTCTTAGGAATAAAAGTGTAAATGTGCTTTTGTTGTTTTGTACATACCACTTCCAAACATTGGTATGTTTTCCCCTCTCCTGCCTGTGTTTCAGTTATGGCCACAAATCCAATCTTCTTAACAAGGAAATAGTGAATTAAAGTGTACTTCTTGTAAGTAGTCCTACAGAACATTGTGAATATCAGCTCACATCTATTGTGGTAATGTTAGTGTATAAAATCAGAAGGTATCAGAGAGACCCTGCCATGAGTTACATAGGATGTGGAGGAAGAAAGAGAAGGTAGTACATACAGGCAGATGCAGAATGATGGGGCTGCATTTACAGAGCTAAAGGCCATCCCAGTGAGCAGTCTTGGCACCCAGCCAGGTTGTGTGGAGTGACTTGTGCCCATTTAGAAGAAGGCCAGCCTGTGGTTGAGCAGCCTGACACTGCATGGCCTGCATGCAGCTTGTGGCCTGGGTGTCTTTGAGCCAGCGCCTGTTCTCCAGCCCTGAAGGAAAGTGCCACAGTGTCTTCTGTCCTTATCTCTACACTCTCTTTCCCTTCACTGCCCATCCCCACTGCCTAAGCAGGGAGGCCTCCACCATATTATGTGTTGAGAGCAGTCCCTGCTTTGTGCAGACTCGCAGCCTGTGGCTGAGCATTGCCCGAGACAGTGTTAGTTGGCACTGGCCAGGATTAAATGGTAATGGGCAATTGCAGTATGATGCTTGAGCCTGTGCTGTTTTATAAGATAAGTCTAGCTTTTGAATCAGGTATGCTACCACTGTGACTTCAGGCAGAGTTTGTATTTTGGGGGGAATTGTTGGTTTAGAGTGCCTGAAACAATGTGGCCATTGTCTTGCAGCATGTGGGATTCTTGCAGAAGGATATTGCAGGCTCCAGGTTTAGGGCACCAAGGATGACATGGTTCAGCTCCAGGCTGTTGACCTGGAGCAGGCCCAGGAACCAGTTGTCCCTTTAATTGTGTCTGGATTTCTGCTTGAAAACAGCTAATTACTTTGCTTACCTTCTTCCAGAAGAAAGCCTAGAAATGAATTAATATACATGAAATGTGATGATCAAAGAAAGGACATGGGAGGGTACCAGCTATTTTGTCATGTGAATGTGTTTTATAATTTTCATTACGTTAGTTCCATTTTTTTTTCTGTTTTGCTTTGTTTGCTGAAATTTAAGGGAGAGCTAGGGAGAAGAAACTAAGAGGTATGAGCTTAAGTTTTACGGGAAGAAATTGTGAGGGATGTAAGAGAGAGTTGGACCAAATGTCCCACCAAAATAGGACAGAGTTGCTCCTGTAAAACCTACTGAAATTTCTCTCAGGGAGCTGATGTTGCAGCTGCTGCTGCTTCTACAAATTCTTCTAACCATCTAGCCCATGTCTGGGTTCCCCCTGCATGTGTCATTTTGTTTCCTACTAAAGATCTTCTAAGGGATCTCTCCTCTTTAATTCTGAGTTGGGAGAAGGAGAGACCTGGAGGTTGGATTGCCCTGATTTGACTTCCTTTGCCTCATCCTGCAAGAGTCACTGCTCGCCTCATGCCACCTCTCCAGCAGCCCCTGTTGCCTTGCAGCTCCGGAACGCTCTCTCCGCGGTGGGCTGGAAGCAGAAACACCTGGGGAAGCTACAAATACTGTGGTATTTACTGAGGCCAGTTCTTGTCATGCTGTTTCAGTTATTTTAACTCATGTGACTTGTTACTTTTAGGAATTATTTTTGTCTACATTTGTAATTTGATATGATCTCCTATCAGTGAAATGAGGATCATACATAATTAATTTCCGCTTTGAAACTATGGAAGCAGTCTGGCGTTCAGGCATATTTGCCATGTTATTTAGTTTGCCTAGCCCAGACAATGTGTATTGGGGTGTTTGTTTTATTTTGTTTTCAAGAAATGAGGACCATGTTCTCATCTGTGCTTACGAAGGGATTGAACCTGGTTGAAATACAGTGAGTTTATTAAAATTTCAATTCAGCAACATTCTCATTAGATTGAGCATTTAGTAACTGGACCACAATTTGACATCTGCAGTCATCTCTAAATATGGTAATAAAAGAGCCAATTTTTGTGAAAGTCAGGTGGGAAGAGAAATTCTCCTCTTTATAACTAAACATATGTTTGTGTTAGAGTAGTGACTCTAGCCTCACTGCAAATGGCTTGATGCTGGGAGCCTCAGCTGCTGCTGCCGCCATCTAGAGATGGCGTGGAGGAAAGTGAAGCAGGTTGGGTTCTTCATGGGTGTTGCAAAGGGCGTGCCAGCACACTGCAGCTCAGAGGAGGAAACCAAAACAGGGATCTTGTCCCTGTAGGTACAGAGTTTTGAACCATCCTCTTTATATTTTGGGTTAGATTTTCACAGGTTCACAGAACATATGCAACTGATCATTGCCTTGCTATGAATTCATAGCATTCACATTCATTTCCAGATCATTAAGGATCTCGGATAAGACTACTACTAACTGGATGTTGTGATATATCAGTGAACTTCTTTTCCATCCTCTGCTTTCTATCATGTATCATTAGTCTGTTTGTTCATATCCAGTCATACTCTGATCAATGTGAGTGTCATGATACGCATAAAATTTTGCACTAGTTTAAGGTCCTACAAAAGTAATATTTCAGTATATGAGGACTTTTGTGTAGTCATAGATTTATTCTTTATCATATACTTAATTTTTCTACATTATTTTAAGTTTAATCATGCCTTTAACATCCTGGTTTTGTTTATGAGAGGAGGCATATGAAAAGTTCTCTGGGATTTTTTACTACTGGAATACAAGCTTGTGTTCTGCATAAGCCAGGGCATTTTGTGGTGAGATTTTATTTTGTTACCCAGCAGATATTTGGGTAAATGAAGGTATCCTGTGAATACAATGCCTTCACTTTCAATGAAGTATTAATATTCTTGGAAGATTTTTAGTTTTCCTACCTGGTCTTCGAATCTTCAGTAGACACTCATTTTCATTTTCAAATCATTCTATTTCCTTACTCAGAGGAGATCACTGCTACAAAATTTTACTACGCCTACTTCTTCTTTTATTATGTATGCTTAAATTTTCAAATTACATTCTTTTGCAATGTAAATATGATACTTTTAGTGGATAATGTTACAGACTGCACTTCCTCTTGTGCTTTATGAAACAGAAGGGTACAATTCAGTCAGTAACTGTATTGTCTGATCTGGTATCGAATTCCTTGTGACCAGATATCTACAGTGGCTTTAACATCAGTATGAATGGTAGCTGGGTCATCATGCGTTCCCATAACCACCATAAAAAAGCTGCATCTTTGTCTTAAAAGACAATGGTGACTGTACCCTGGAGCTGCTTTTGGAATGGAATTGCAGGAGAGTGTAATAGGCAATCACACTTCGTACGGGAAGGCAGTTATTTTATTCAAGCTAAAGCCATTGCTTACAGGTTTTCTTCATCTGTCTGGCAGGTCAGTTAAGGTAGTCCACTGGAGATTAAGGTGACTACTGAAGTTTTAAAATGCTGCTCTATCCATAGACATTTTGTAATTAATTTCAGTGCTGAAGAAGGGAGTATTTTTTCTCATCTGAGTGTCTCTAGGTTCAAACTGCAGTCATTGGATCTTCATGTGATGAAGTGAAGAACTTTCTTTTTATCACATGCTTTTAACCTTCCTTTTGAGAACCTGAATAGAGGAATACTCCTGGAGTTCAATATAGAAGAAATGTTTTCATGTTATCTGGATTGTCTTTTAAACTCTTCCAATTTACGGTGAACATTAGAACTGGTCATAGTGTTCTGCAATGGTTATGTTACCTTGGGATTTAAAAAAGCATAATGTTCCTTTTTCCATTCTTTATGCTGTCAAGGGTCTTTGCCCATTTGACCAGTGTGCCACGGGACTTAGCTATGCATCGTAACTCCAAGTCTGTAATTTTTCTAAGATACCACGGTTCATCTTCTGAATATGGACTTCTTTCTTTGTAGCTAGAAGTACAGCTTTACACATGTGATGGTAGGAAAAGTATTCCTTTTAAGTAGAGCATTTTCAGAGATTCAGATCATTTTATTCTATACCTGGCTCTCCTCATTGTCATTTGCTGTGTTGTCAGCAAACGTCATCAGTAATGAATTTGCATTTTCTTGAAGGTCGTTGATAAAAGTGTGAAACAGTACGGGACCAGTAACCTATCACGGCAGATCTCTCTTACAAATGCCCTTAATATAACTCCCTGTTTGCAATTACATTCTGAGACTTGCTGATTTGCCTGCTTCTAATCCATTCTAATCCATAACATATTTTTGATGTTAATTTTGTATCATTCTTGCTTTGAAGTCCTGGAGTGGTGCTCTGCAAGCTAACACACAGAAAGTATTTTTCACTGAAGTCAAGTGGGATAGTTTGCTTAAAACCAGGTGTAAGTAAAAGATGGCTGTAGATTATACACCTAAATATTTTGTTTGAACATAAAGTGATGAGTTTTTATTGCTATAAGCAAAGTTACTCTAAAAAAGGTTCCTAACTTTTATATTTAAGAATCATGACACTGTATTGATATATGATATTAAAAACATGGAGACAGTCTATATTTAGAGAAAATTGTTTCCAAGTTTACTTTATATAATTTTCTCAATTAAGAGGAACGATTTTTCTAGATTTAAGTTAGTTGTAGAAGAATTTGATTTGAGAAGGCCTGTTGTTGAAGGTTTGAAATAAACTTGGCATATTTACTATGCAACTTTACAAATAAACAATATGTAAAAGCATTGTGATCACAGTGTGTAATACAATTTCTTATGAGGTACTTATAGTAAGAGGTATTGGAGAACTTTACATACACTGTTAATATTTGTCATTGAATTGAAGTTCACAGTAAAGTTCAGCTCTTGGTTTTTATTATTATTACTATTAATAGTAACTAATAATAATTACTAATTAATAGTAATAGTAATATTAATAGTCCAGGAGTTGGACTCGATGATCCTTATGGGTCCCTTCCAACCTGATATATTCTGTGATTTTATTGCTTTATAATATAGTTGTGTTTCGGGGGTTGGTTTTTGTTTTTGTGGGTTTTTTTTGTTTTTTTGTTTTTTTTTTTTAAACAGATGTTTTGTAATTGTGGAAACTTGTGGCAAAATACGTGGCTGGAAAATGTGCAGAATTTTGTTTCCTGGTGTAGGTGGTATTTATGACTCCTGGTAGGCTTTTGCATCAGTAGTGATACCAGATTAGTACAAAAGCAGCTCTATTCTTAGCTCATATTTAATTCTCTGTATTGAGCTGTGGTACTATGGATTATTTCAGCTCCGTGTAGTATTTCAAGTGTAAGCTAGAGTTTATTGCCAGGTGGCAGGAATGAGGCATATAAACATTTTATGGACAACAGATGCGGATAAATGGAGGAATTTATCTCATGCACTGTATACTTGTTTGGCTAAGAGATACAGCCTTTAGTAATTCCTCTATGCTGACTGATACTGGACAATTAAAAGCATATAAATTACTACAGGAGTAATTACTACAAAGAGAGAATAATCATAACTTCCTATGCATAAAATACAAAGTTGCTTCTCAAAAGCATTGCAGTGAAAATTTTTCTTCTACATTGTAGAAGAAAAGTATAGGGAGTAGCAAGAAAAAAAACCTCTCGGGTCTCCTGGTCTTCAATTACTAAATTACAGGTAGTCCATTTTATTATTTATATTGATATTAAAGGGTTATCCCAATTGCATGAGATTTTCAGAGTGCTGCTATTTTAGAAGTTAAATAAATATGTAATAGAGATACAAATACAGTTGGCTGTTTGTTACCAATATATCGTCATTGGCTGTTGAGGGAAAGATAGAAGCTATAACCTTTTTTGCTTGGATATACTTTCCCCCTGGATATTCTCCCCAGATAAAACAAACCTGCTATAGTCCTTAGATTTATAAAGTAGTTGCACAGAGCCTGATACTTGGCTCAGTTACAGCTATCATATTCAGGCCACTAAAGTCCACAGAGTTGTATCAGAGTCAGTGAGAAGAGAATCAAGTCCATAAAGTACCTTGTCTGGTGTTTATTTCTGCTGCTGAGGCTTTTCTTAGTTAAAGAAAGCTTTTTGATTGAGGAAAACAGATGGGTATCATTTGGGAAAGATAGAAATGAAATAATATATTCTGATACATTTTACTGAAATAAAATGTCATGACATACATTGCAAAGTTGTGGTCATTCTTTTGATGAATAGTACTAGTAATAGAGTTTAAAAATTCTACCTAAGAATACATCTTCTGTGTAAGTGGGCTTAATATAATATTTTTGCAACTAGATTGCCTTACTTTTTTTTTTTTAGATTTCTGTAAAAACAAACTAAAGTGAAATTCGATAAACCTCAGCCCTGAAATTATTTTTAAACAAAGTTTCGCTGGTGACAGCTTATTTTCTTAAGTAAGCAGATTCCATATGTGGTATTAAGTAAATCATTTTGTGATCTGATAGTGGTGTATTGGGGTGAGACATCCTGTAATGTAACCATGTCTGAAGTTATTTACTGTTTTTCCTCTGCCAAATTGTGATTGTTTAGTCTGCTAACACTTGTACTAAAGGTTTTTCTGGGTAGTGGTTAGCAGTTGTTTTCAAAGCAAATGTTAAATCTAAGAAGACATTCCTTTAAAAAAAATCCTGTTCTGGCAGAAGAACTTGATTTGTGTTCTTGTTCAGTGTTCCTTTACTGTTTTTAGAATGACTGTTGAAATCTATACCTTATATGATCTCATTGTACTGCCTGCATTTCATTAATGAGTGACTCTGTTTAGGGCTTGGGGAGTGAAATATTTTTCATATGACACTACCCAATATGAGTGCAGTGCACCAGCTGCAAAAACCACAGACCATCTGATTTTGCGGCTTTTGAGGGTGTGAAAAGTTCAATTGCTTATACTAGGGCTTATATCTGTATATTATACCATATGGAAGCGGAACTACTGTAGACTTGGAAGAAAAAAGAGCAAACCAAGTTCTTTAGCCATGGTTCAAATAAAAATGAAAAATATATATCTTGCAATGTGGATGAAATAATATTACTATATGGCATTAAAATATTTTTGAAATAATATAATAATGTATATTACAAATTTTGCCCCATAATACTGTTTTTAAAGAAAGATGGCAAATGGGAAAATTGTAAAGTAAGTTTGTGGTTTTGGTGATTAAAGCTTAATGTGCTCCTGAAAATAGTGGCTTCATAACTGCTTCGTCAAGATAACATGTTATTGATACTTAAATACATTTACCTTTCTGTACTGAGATTCCTCCTGTCCTTTCCTTGTCTAGAAAGAGAGAAAGCAGTCCTTTAGAGTTTGGGTGGGCGCTATCCAGATTATCTAGAATGCAAGCTAAAAATACTTTAAGAAATTGAATTTCAGTCACAACTTGGGAAGTTTTAAAGTAGTTTTGAATTTGCTAAGTCAAAACATGAGCAATCATACTAGGTGTCACTGTTCTGTGGTTCCTCCTTCTGTAGAATCAAAGTATAAGCAACTATCTGTGGATCTGTGGAGTAATATGAGACACATTTGCAAAGAGTTTAAGGTGACTCTTTTAAATGACCAAGTAAAAGAAATCAAAAGAAATTGAAAGGTTTTTACCAGTCTTAAATTCTATGATCAGTTTTCTATGTGTTCTTTAATACAGTGAGGTTTATCGTCAGTAGAACAGGTTGCAAAAATAAATCCTGTGCTTTTGCATAAAGCTATAACAAGAATAAACACCAATATTCTGGTTAGGAATTGATGAGCTGGTAGTCACTATATTACTATTTCATGTTACATATAAGGTTATCATAGTAGTTAGCGGTTTCAGACTAATCTGGGGAGAGAGAGTGTGTGTGTTTTCTGCAATAGGTATGCCTGAGATTTTAGAAGGGGAAAAGTTAGGCATTTGAGTGTTTCTAATGAAAAAGCACCAATCTTTGCTCATAAGCACATCAGCAAGATTTTATTCACAATGTGTCAGCAATTTTTAGAGGCGTTTTGAACTGTTCTCTGAAAGCAACAGAGAAGCAAACAGTAAAAACTGTAACCTGTTGATGACAAACAGACACCCCTCCCCAACTTCTGCTGTTAGGGTCATTCAGTCAAGGACCACAGTAAATTTCATGATTTATATCCTGAACCAGATAGTACTGAATAAGAAGTTCCAAATAGCAAAAATAATAGCAGCCAGCACATGACCAATTCCTAATCGGAATTTTGTTTGAACAGATAGGTCCAAATGATGAAGAGTTTTGTAAAATGTCATTCCTTTCTGTGAATAAAGCATAAACACAAAGTAGTGCTAAATTTGCCGTACACTTTGTTCACTGTGACTCATCCTACCAGCTCTATATATAGGTTCTGCCATCACTGAGAAAATGCTTTTTGTTGACAATAAGCCTCAACAACAGGTTTCTCTGAACCACTGTTGAATACCGCTTAACTGCTAGCAATGGAGCAGCTATTCAGTGTGGTTATGAAAACCATGACTGAGAATTGATTCCACTCATAATGAGGATCAGATGTAAGAGTGAGTATATGAGTATTGTAGCAATACATATTGCCAACAGAGAAAGAAAGAAAACAGAAGAAAAAGCTTTTAGGTCTTGCGGTGTCAGTTAAAAAATTTTGTGATATTTAAATAGTTTCATGAAATTACAAGTTGGCCACCTCAAATTTTGATATTTGGCTTTTATGTATTAGGAGGGCTTTTAAATTATATACTCTTTTTTCTTTTTATCTGATTTTTGGGCTCTGAACCTTTTAGATTTTGGGCTTTTAAACTTTTAATTTGTACCCATGAGAACTGTAAATTTATATTTTAAAAAAAAAGGGAATTCTTGTAAAATTTCTAGATTCCAACAGCTGAAGCTTTAAGGAAAATACCAAACATTGTGAGATTTCAAATAAAACCCTAAGTATCATATCCAAAGTTATGCTAGGAAAAGTAAAATCAGTTTGTGTACATCCATGGGTGAAATGGTCTGGCTATTGAAATTGATTGGAGTCTTTTGCTACTGAGTTCACTGAAGCTTGAGTTTTATTCTCTTCTTAATCCTTTTACTGTTGTATCCAGAGGTAATCTGCTTGTCCCATATCTCTGAATCTGCACCTCTAAATGGGAATGCTTCCTCCGTTTGATGAGTGGTGAGTCAGTTTAGAGGAGACAGAGACTGGGCTATGGAACTAATCCTCAAAGAGGCAGCATAGTTGTTATAAAATTAAAATTATTCTTCCTTTTCACATATTGAAGCTAAGGAGGTTGAAGTTCATTGATCAAGACTCAAAGCCATCAAAGTTTGTGAGATGTAGAAGGCTAAAACAAGGTGTTTGTAATATAAGTGTAATTATAAATGGTACTTGAAATGACCGATTTTTCTTACCTTGATGAAATCCTGGTCTGATGATGTTGGGAATTTTGCAACTAAGGATTACTCTGTTAGTTACTTAAATCTATACTACTACTCCAATGTAATTTTTAGCCCAGATTGGATCTCTACAGAGTCAAAAAACATTCTGAAATTTTGACCTATTGTGTGCGAAGAGAATTGATAAAATACAGAATTTTGAATTTATCTAGCCTTTAGGAGTAACGTGTAAAACTAAAATGTTCAAATAAATACTTTTGTAAAAGGGATATAATACCCCCAGCAAACAGTTTATGCAGAACTTTTGAATTGATATAAGTAATTAATTTTTAAGTTTTCCATACCATCATTTTCATTAAAAGTTGAGCAACTGAATTATGAATAGTAGGTTTTGGTTTTTGCCTTTTTTTAAAATAATTTTTTTATGTACTACACTTATATTTTGTAGATGCTAAATAATAGGAAAAATAAGTATGCAAAAAACTTTTGGACATTAGAAAAAAATTCATTACAGGAATTTCTTTTCCGTTTTCTTTAAAGCATGAAGAACATCATAATTTTAGAACTTCATAGACCTTTTAAAATCAGTAGCAATTCTTTTTAGCTTTCGTTTAAAAAATTAACCCTTTCATTAAAAACACTTTAACATGTCTTTTGTTTTCTTGGTTAGAAAAAGATAGGATGTAAAAATAAGGCAGCTAGGAACCTTATTTGCAACGTTAAGATAAACTGTAAATAACATTTCCAATAATGTAGAGAAGGTAATGCTAATACAATTCCCAAATTCTGGGTTCTGTTTCTGAATGATTAGATGATAGTATTATGAGTCCACAAATAAATGTCAGCAATTTGGTTGCACTTTATTATCCACTTTTTCTAAATTAAAACCAAATAAATTGAAATAACAGGTTCACTAAGTTCAAGTTAGTATTTCATAGGTGCAAATCAGACTAAAAATGTACTTGTTGAATTCATTGCTTTCCCTCAAATAATTTATTTTATGACATTAATATCACATTAACTTATAGATAATCTTACTTTTATGAGGCATTCACAAATCTTTTCGCCATACGTGTCACTAATCTAGCATCATCTTAGTGTAAGTTGTTTTGTTGTGTGATCAGGTGCTCTTTAATTTTATTATGCATCCCAACTTCATTCTAGGAGAATAAAACGAAATAAAGATGACATGTTAATATCATTGCCTAAATTCTTAAATTTTTTATTTACAATATCCACTTTGTTGTAATTTTAGATAATTTTGTAATTATTGTTTTAATTTTAGTTTGTATGAGGAGTGCACTTTCGAGGCATATCTCCCAATCATCCCTGCTACTATGCCTGGGTTTTCATTGGAGAGCTGTCTTGGCTTGTGTAGATTGGACGCCTTTAGATAAAAGTAAACTGCTCTGCAAGAGCATATCAAGTGGGCTCCCTTATCTAGAGAACATTCAAGACATCGGAGCAGAATGAAGTAAAATCTACCAAGGGATATATAAAGTGGATGATGAACCTGCAGTATGGGTCATATTGGTCTACTCTTGTTGCTTTGTCTACTTGTTAACATGGACATCATGTACGAAAATTTCAGTGATTGCTTGAGACATGTTTGTCATGAAGTGGAGACTTTCCTCTGGTATATTCATGCAATAACAGAAACTTCTGTTTCAGCCAAAATAATACATTTGTTGCAAGTAACCTTGTTTTCAAAGATATTTGTTAAGCTTATAAAATAATGCTCAAAAATGTGGGAATGTAGCTAGTGCAGTCCTGATTCAGTCCTTTTGCGCGTACAAGCTGTGATTCAGTCACGTTATATATAGTTCTGCAGGACTCCTTGCTTCATTCAGTTCTCAGAATGTTTAGCGACCATTTAATAAGCTACCCAATATTTTAGTTCAGTATCATCAGAAACATTAGACAGTCTCCCTTGTTTATGGCACATCGTTCAAGCTGTTCTGATGAGCTTTTCTACACTACTGTTCACTGTGGTTTGTGAATGCTTTCTAAACATATCGAGAATCATTTTGACAATAATTTGAGGGATGCATTGGTGTTATTCGTGTTCTGTAAATGGCAAACTAAGATACAGGGGCATCTGTGATCTAATTTTTTTGGAGTACTGAGTGTTACAAAAACTTTGTTTGTCCAGAACACCACTTTCATTGTTGTCCTGTCATGTGAAGCACATCAGACTGATGATTAGACCCCTCAGAAAGGGAATCATAAATTTATATCAGCCTGAGGAAAAAAAAAAATAACACTTGTATAGTATCACACAAAAACCCTGTGATAAAGGTGGAGTTAGTCCAGTACTCCAGAATGCCACTAAACTGACTTCAGTATGTGTGCTTCTCTGTAGGAGTGAGTGGTTGCGTAGGGTCAAAGCAGAGACCCATCCCTCCCCATGGTCTGTCACCAACAATGGCCAACAGCATACACTAGGGAAGAGAAAATGAACATGTCAAACAGGTGGAATATTTTCACAACTCAAAGACTTCCTGAGCCAGAGGAGATGCTTGATTTCAATTTATATTGATGATTTTTTCCCCCCTAGTTTTATTCTAGTTTGTTTGGTTTTTTTTTAAATTCAAGTGACCTCTAGCATCCACAGGGTCTTACATCAAGGAATTAGGTGACTGAATCCATGCTCTGTAAAGAACCACCTGGTTTGATGTGTTTTGAACCCAACAACAGCATCATTTGATACCATCTTATATTCATATGGAAAGAGACAGTGGACAGTCGTCCCTTGCTTATCTTTTCCTTGTGACGGTTTTATTTACTTCTTTTGGATGTTCTCTCAATCATCTCTTCCCCAGACTAATGAGTAGTAGTCAGATTAGTCAAAACTATTGCATTTGATCGCACGTGCTGGCCTTTTTACACACATTTTCCAGTTTTACTGTATCTTTGAAATTGGGGCAGGGAGGGTCTGCACGCAGATACCAGAGGCAGGTGCATCATATCTGGTGTATTAATGTTTTCTGTTATCTTGTTCTCTTTTCTAACATTTGATAGTACTAGATTTGCTTTTTTGATCACAGTTTTAACATGTTGGTTTTGTTCAACTCTCATTTAGAACCCAGGACCTGATTCTTTAGTGATCATCGGTCATCCATGTCTGTCATCATGTAGATAAAGTTGGGACAGCTTTTTACATCAACACGTTACCTTATGTTTATTTATGTTGTATATTGTTCACTATTTTGTTGTCCAGTTACTCAGTCTTATTAAGTCCTGCAATTTCTGACACTGGGCCCTATCTTAAATTCATAAATAACTTAATACAACTTAATTTTACTCATCTTAACTTTTCTTATTTTCCATCTTCTATCCAATTATTTATCTATGCCATGTTCTTCTTTTTTATCCCATGGAAATGGCATAATTTCTTTGTGCCTTGGTAAAGGTTGCTGTTTAATGCTGTTTGAAAGCATCATTCAGATCAGTGTACAACTGATGAGTCAATGAGCATTTACTTTAGGCTGAGCTGGGATGCTCTATTGCCTCCCCTCATTTGAGTTGAATAGATTCTCCCCTGACTGTAACTGGTGCTTCCAGCTCTATTTAGTGCTCTTGAATAAGGGCAGTTCCATGCAGATAGCTAAATTTAGTTGTCTTTGTTTTGACTTATCTTACACTTCATTTATTATTTAGGAACTGTGATGTGGTGGAGTATTCTTAATTAAGATAAAAGACTCCAAAATATTTATTTCATGCAACTCATCTGAGCATGTGTAGTCTTCAGTTTTTTAGAATTTAATCAACCTTGTGTAGATTTTCACATTTGCATGGATTTTCCTTTTAGAAGAGCTAACTTGTCTGATCGTGTGGTGTTATGTGAACTTGATACATATATTTATATAAAATGATGCTTGGAGACATACAGCTTTTTGTTTTTTGGAGCCTACCTCCCACAAATTTCTTAGCAGTCATGGATGAACTAAAATTTTGTAATGTTCCAGTTGAACTGAAATCAGTTATTTTGCTGACGAATTAAAATAAATATTGAGTTTGAACTCAATTAGAAATGTTTTCCTTGAACCTCAAATGTCTAATTTGTTTTCTTTCAAAATCCTGAAAAAGATAAATTAATTGGTACACTCCATATTTAGGGGTGAACAGGAATTATTAACTGACTTAACTGAGATACACAGATAATTTTAACAGACTTTTGTCTGTCTAGGAGTTACATCTTTTTGCCAAATAGCATGACTGAATAGCAAATCACCTTCTGTCTGTTCCCATTTGAAACATTAATTAGCTTTTGAACTCTGCTAAGTTCATACATAACTATTTTGATTTATCGTTTCTTTTTAGACAGATAAGGATAGGAAAAATACTACTTTATATAGCTGTTAAACTTTAACATACAAAGGACAGTTGCACAAATGAACAAGGAATACATTAATAAAAATTAATTAAATAACAAAAGAATCATGCAGAATAAGATACTAGGTCGAATATCATCCATATGTATTGTAGAAGGAGGGCAATTTGTCAGAAACAGGTATCAGAAACTGACTTTAGAAAACGTAAGAGGGGATTCATCTCACCTAAGTTCAGATGCCCGTAATGTAGATATCTAGATCTGAGAACATCATCTAGACACTCATTATAGTCAATGGAAAAAAATAGACATTTATAAAGAAGGACTCATCTCAGCCTGAGACAGATGTCTAAACTGGTTTTGGTGACTCAGGATGTAAAAAAGTTTATAGCTCTTTGAGCTAGATTGTGACATGGATGTCTACGTTATGTCTGGAATGATAACTGTCACCCCCGAAAGCACAGAGAACAGAATTACTTTGTTTTAAGGAGATTTTTTCTATTAATCACTTTTAATCTTGTAATTTTCATGAACACATATGGTATTTTGTTGGTATATTCTGATTTGATTTAGAAATTTGTTTAACTTGTTGCATAGTTTATCTACACAAAACATTACACTTGCATCATTGCTTTAAAATGAACATATAGGTGCTCAAATAATTTAGCTTTAGATCTTTACTTGTGTGTTAGAGCTGTTTCATACCAATTAAAAATCAAAATGGAAAAATATACATAGATTCATAGTGGCACATAGGTGGGGTATATTAATTGAGCTAATTTGTGTCTGAAATACTAGGTTAATCGTATTTGTTATGCTTGTAATGCTTGTAAATCAGAAAATTGCTTAATTGTAAATTACATATTGATTAAAGCTCACATGTCATTTCAAAGGATGACTATGTATATGACAAAAATCAAAGCTTTGAAACAAATGTTTTGCTTTCAGGTAGACTAGCGAGAAATTCTGTATTGCTACTCTCTTTTTAAAGGAAAATCAAAATTGCTATTAAACGCGACTTCCTTTTTCAGTGTTATGCTGGTGGATTACATTGAAAATAGGTTTGTTTTCTAAAGTGTACATTGATCTTAATGCCAAAGTACATACCCAAAAAGGCTGAATGTTGTTGTATTCTTTTTGCATTATGGTTAAAGAAAATCCAAAGTTCTTAACAAATTTTATCTCTTCACAAAGGGATAATTTTGTACTGATTGGCAATTTCAGCGTGATTGAAGAACAGAATAAAGAACACAAAAAAACCCCTTGTTCATGGAAAGTTTTTACTTAACAGTCAAGAATACAATATCAATATTATTGCCAAATAATGTAAATGCAACTGTCAGTCCATAAAATGTATCATCTACAAAAAGTAAATTCTGAGCCAAATTCACTCTTCTAATTTAGGAATGAAATATCTGATGGGACATGATTTCTGATAATTAATATCATGCTTAGAGTGAGTGACAGTATTTTTTTCAGATGATTGATTAGGAATTCCGTTGATTTAATACTTTGGTGTTCCTAATTAATAATTTATGTAATGATACAAGACTAACCAGGGAACTTAATCAGGGAAAATCCATAACAGTATTGTCCAAATCAGAATATGTCAGTAGTAGATACTGAATGGAGGTGTTGGGATTGTAGTGTCCCAGGGAGTGTGAAAGAATATGCATGTTGTGATTATGCTGGAATAAATAGGCTGTTGGGAGCACAGGATCATGGAAGACATTGCTTGAGAGCAACCAGTAAAATAACAAACACAGACTAAAATATACTTTATTCTTTTTGTCTTACAATTAAAGGAAAAAATTCTTGAAGTCATTGCTTATAGCTGGCTTAAGATAACACTTCACTTTGTGCCTGAGTTTTAGCCACTCTAAGATTTTGTCTTCCAGTTTCAGAAACATTTGCAGTTACATTGTCGTGGTTTAACCCCAACCAGCAACTAAGCACCACACAGCTGCTCGCTCACTCTCCCTCAGTGGGATGGGGAAGAGAATCGGAAGGGTAAAAGTGAGACAACTTGTGGGTTGAGATAAAGACAGTTTCATAGGTAAAGCAAAAGCCACACATGCAAGAAAAGCAAAACAAGGAATTCATTCACTACTTCCCATCGGCAGGCAGGTGTTCAGCCATCTCCAGGAAAGCAGGGCTCCATCATGTGTAACGGTTACTTGGGAAGACAAATGCCACCACTCTGAACTTCTTCCCCCAGCTTTATATGCTGAGCATGACATCATATGGTATGGAATATCCCTTTGGTCAGCTGGGGTCAGCTGTCCCAGCTGTGTCCCCTCCCAGCTTCTTGTGCACCCTCAGCCTACTCGCTGGTGGGGTGGTGTGAGAAGCAGAAAAGGCCTTGGCTCTGTGTAAGCACTGCTCAGCAGTAATTAAAACATCCCTGAATTATCAACCCTGTTTTCAGCACAAATCCAAAACATAGCCCCATGCTAGCTACTATGAAGAAAATTAACTCTATCCCAGCCAAAACCAGCACATGCATTTTCAGTTTTATCATTACAATATGACAGAACTTCTGGTAGGACCTGTGTGGCAGACTGGGGATCAGTGACAAACAGAAATGTGAACTTCTCCTTAATTGAGTGGTAAAACTCAAACTTGGTAATCTTTGTGTATAATGTCTGCATGTTTATTGAGATGTTAGTAAATTGGAATTCTAACTCACTTCTTTAAAATGCTACTGCCACAATATATTTACAAGTGGTGGTTTTTTGTTAAAATAACAACAAATGCTCTTTCTTTGATAAATGGTGATCCAGTTCAGTTTAACTTTGTAAGTTGTCTTTAACCATGTTAGTATTTCTACTTCACTTGTTTTCCTGTATTGTAGTACTTATAAGTCATCCCTTTATTTTGATTCTCAGGTATACTTTTTTAACATTAAATTCTTAAAAATGAAGCATTTTGTATTTATTTTGTATAATTTCATTCCAGAGAAGATTCGAAAAGGATTAGAAATGCACAGAAAGTAAACTGAAATTCTTTTAAGTAAAAAACCCTCATCTTTATTAGGTATGTAAGAAAAATCTATTACAAATCTGTGACAAAAATTACTTGCTTGTAAAACTGGTATTTAACAAACAATATTATATATTGTTAGTTGTTTAGACTGATTAGTCTAAACTGATTCTGATATACTTCTTTCAATATTGTGGAAAAAAAGTACAGCTCCTCTAGTCTCACCGTTCTCAGCTTTTTTGTTTAGCTGTTCATATGAGCCAATTGAATTAGTAAGAATCTGAACTGGTATGAAATGAAATGGGGAAAGTATTTTTCCCTTCCTGAAAGGCTCCTGGTTTGAAAACCTGATTGGCACTTCAATGAAATTTGGTTCTGATTTTATATTTGGTGATTTCCAATGGATTGCTGGTTTGATTTTTTTTCTTTTATATCTTTACTGTTAATACTGCTTTTGTTAAATTTACGTAAGTGGTGCTTAGTTGCTGACTGGGGTTAAACCACAACAATGTCATATAGTGAGTCCATACTTAAAAATAGGCTATTTTAATTCCAGTGAAATTTTAAGTCTATTTTAAATGCCTCTTATTTAAATTTTAAATTTGAGTTTAGTAAAATACATTATTCTTGTTGTCATTGTTAGATTGTTAATCACTGTGGATTTTATTCTTATTAGCAAGATAAATGTACACAGAGGTGGTGATAAATAAACATGCATTTCTCATTTGAGAGCTCTAGACTTTCAGTTCTGAATGGTTTCTGTAAACCTGTAACACTTCTTATTTAAAACCTTTTGTTAATAAAAAGAAGAGAGATTTGAAAAACTTTAGAGATCTGTAGAGAATTGTTCTCTATTCTTGTAGGGAATTTTGTATATGGGGATCTCATAGTAAGCATAATATAATCAGTGAGGAATCTACAGTTTTCAGAGAAAAAAGACAAAGTTCACGAGTATTTAAAATACATACTAAAAAAATTGCAGATACCAGTTTTGTGTGGTTAGTTTGGCATTATTCAACTTAACTTCAAATAAGTGTAACAATTTTTTAAAAGTCATAAATATTAATCTGTAAATGTGCAAGGGTTTAACAAGTTTTCTTACATAGTTCTATCAGTGTATATCTATCCATAGTAAGGTGAACAGGTATTCTTACTTGTCTGAATGGTGTATTTCTGGATAACCTAGAAAGCTTTTAGGTCTATAATACTGGTCCATTGTTCATTAGTGTACTCACATAGTTGAATTAAAAAATACATATTAACCTCTCAAATACACTCTAAAGTTTTTAAGCGACAACTTTTAGTGGAAGAGGAGAAGTTGGAGTCAAAAAAGTGCAAGTGAGGCAGGACCTACACATGTACTTGATACTATTTATCTTACAGATAAATAACAAGTCTTCTTATAGAAGTCTCTCTGCAAGCTCCAAGGTATACCACTGTGCTTCCCAATAACACAAATGCATGTTTTTAGAGAGTTTCTGCCCCTCAACAGAACTTTGTGCGTGAAGGGCTGTGAACACCCACCCACCTCCCCCAACCCAACAACAATAAAGAATTGTTGAGACAAGCTTTCACTCAGTACTTTGGGGATTTGTGTCTTCACTTATCACCTCCTCATCAGCCAAAAGTGAAACCCTTCTTTATGCTCTGGAAGCCCCCAGAACCTGTCCCGTGTACCTGCAATATGATTTTCTTCCCAGATCTGGCAGAATAAGATATCCTTCAGCTTTTGAGTTCTTCTCTATTGAATCCTTACTTAAAGCAGCAGAAGAAAAAGTAGCAGTGCAATTTTGTGCAGTGTAATACAAACATCAGGGTAAAACGGGTAAAAGATGAAAAGACTTCCTAAAGAAGTGGATTTTAAAAAGGATTTTAAAAAGGAATTTGAAGTACAGGTTTTGCTTGGCAGATAAGAAAAAGGAAGGCTTAGTCAGTGAGAATATGAGTGAGGAATATGTTTATGCATATTCATTTTAAAATCTGGCTATCCTGATCAGCATCTGCCACAAATCTAATAATTGACTGTTCTTTGTTGTTATTTCTGAGGATATTCCAGGTAGTGGGAGGTGGGACTGAATTGCCAAATTTCATCACAGTTGTATAACAGTGTTCAATAGAGTCTAAACTGAGATTCTGTGTCTGTGTGTCTGTGTGTGTGTACCAGCCTACTAAACCAACTAATCTCCAGCAGGAAAAAGAAAGAAGTTATTTTTAGATTGGTTTCCTAACCGATATGTCAGTATGACACCCAAGCTGATTTTATGCTTAATAACTGTTATTAGCTGTTCTTTTAGTCCCATGGTCAGTACATGGGTATTCAGCAGCAAATCAGCATGCCTGTATGGAAGTCTTCAGAGCACGTGTTGGCTCTTGGCCAGCTGGGAGTTAGTTGAGGTAGAAGAGAGCTGGGAGAATTCTCTTATGGAAAGGAAATAGGAAGGATAGGAAAAAAGAAGGAATTAGGGAAGAGGGGAGGAACTTAAAGTAATTGCAGTAAGAAGGGAGGGAGGAGAAGCAATACATCTTGCATGAGGAAATTTCAAGACACTGTTTCTGAAGAAACCTGAGCTTTGCTAGTTCTGCTGCTTACAGACAAACTTGGTTATTTCATCACAAAAAATCTAGCACTTTCTATATGCTGTATCTCTCTTAGAATGTTAATCAGGTAAAGAACAAATGCAGTTTTCCTTTTTTGTTCTTAGATAGATTTGTCTGTCTATTTATATGCATATATATCTAGCATATTCTGATAAGTATTGGAGATTAAAATCTTCTGTTGCTGAAAGGAGACTCAGTCTTGTGTTTTCTTTAGGTTCTTTTACCATTTCTCCATCCTTCCTTCTAAAAACATTAAAACTAATTAAGTTTTCCTCTCCATCTTCGTAAAATTCAGTCTTCGTAAAATATGGTTGCTTCTGAAGTTGCAGTAAGAAGTATGTGTGTAAAAATCCTTCATAACCTGTGTTGCCTTTCTGAGCCTCAGTAATGCAACTAGCCAGCCAGTGTCCTTAAGGCACAGCTGGGCTGTAATAAATGGGGCAGTCCAATGCTCTTATGGCTGCAGCTTTAAACTGCTTTGCTGAAGTAAAAAACCTGCATTCTTAAGTGTAGAGAAACTGGTAATACAGTCTAGATTTGACTGCTGTCAAACTTTTCAGTTGTAGATTCACTCTCAGCACTGCCTCTTGTGGAGAAAACCAGAAGATGGGGTTATTGAGTAGCTATAAACTATTGCTTTTGTTTAAGTTACTAACTTCTTCCTGTCCTTGAGAACTTCTGGCACATGCATGTCAAAGCCAAATTTTGCTTTTCTCTCTTGCCTTTTGCAGATTGCTGTGTGGCAAGACTAGTAATCTAGTTCTACTAGTTTACTTGGACTCATTGCATAGTGTGGGTCTCAGAACCTCCTGAAAGACTTTGTGGATTCCTTGAGACTGTAACTTCCACTTGAAATGTGACATCTTTTTTAGAAAGATATCAAAGCTTTTTGTAAAGATTTGGAAAGGTAGATAATCTACCGTATCTGTCAACAGTTGGTGCTAATAGATTATTTATTTTCGTTGTTTAGAAATCAAGAAATGTGACTTTTGCATAAACACAGCCAAGTAATAGCTTTTGACCATTGGATTCCAAAATGCTCTTTTTTCTGCTAAATTAAACAGCTGTCTACTTTTAGGTACCTCTTGCCTTATAGATACTTAGAGTTGGTAAGCAAGTTATCTCTTAACCCTTTGTTATATAAATGAACTGGATTATAGTTTTAATATCTCTGTTTGAGAGGTACATTTTAGCTGTGTGATGCTCAGATGAGTTATACTGAGAAGGAAGGGCCCATCTGTTTGATTGATATTTCCCATTGTATCAAGGCTGAGGTCATCTGAAAAAATTAATCTCTGATTTACAACGAAAGTAATAAATTTGGGACAATAAAAGTTCTTCAGAGAACCTACATTGTCTGACAATTTTCCACTTACAGTTTTCAAGATCTGTGTATTTAAACAGTTTTAATCCATGTAATGTAGAGTATTGATTTTGTATGGTGCTTGAAAATGTCATGCAAGATTAAATCTTATAGCAATCTAAGTGTACTATGACAATACAAGTTAATGTTATTAGCCAAACTTGTTATAGCATAATAAATGGTATCGAGTTTAGTTGACAAGACTTACAAGTGAATGAATTATGCTATCATTTCTTAATTATTTACTGCTCAACCTTTCCAGAATTTATACTGGCTTGATGTCAGCCTGCCTGTAGTTTCTCAGGTTTGATCTTCATAAACACGAACACCACATTGAGTTTTTGCAATTCTCTTGATCTTGTAGAGTATTCCAAGATTTGTTAAAAACCCGCATTAATGTTTCAGTGAATTCCTTTTGCTTTAATTGCTCTCCAATGGCTTTAATACTTTTGAGGTATAAATTATCTCTCTGGATTTTAATAAAACGTCCTCCTTTTTCCCAAATTGAGATTTGCTAAATGCTTATTCTTCCCAATTACATTTTAAGAACTGGTTGTTATTTTCTTAAGCCCTAATGGTTGTGGATTTTTATTGACACCTTTTGGTTTTCGGCTTACTCATATGCCTTTCTGTGGTGGGTTGACCCTGGCTGGATGCCAGGTGCCCACCAAAGCTGCTCTGTCACTCCCCCTCCTCAGCTGGACAGGGGAGAGAAAATATAACAAAAGGCTCATGGGTCGAGATAAGGACAGGGAGAGATCACTCACCAATTACCATCACGGGCAAAACAGACTTGATTTGGGCAAATTAGTTTAATTTATTACCAGTCAAATCAGAGTAGGGTAATGAGAAATAAAACCAAATCTTAAAAACACCTTCCCTCCACCCCTCCCTTCTTCCTGGGCTTATTTTTACTCTCAAATTCTCTACCTCCTCCCCCTACAGAGGCTCAGGGGGATGGAGAATGGGGGTTGTGGTCAGTTCATCACACGTTGTTTCTGCTGCTCCTTCCTCCTCGGGGGGAGGACTCCTCACACTCTTCCCCTGCTCCAGCATGGGGTCACTGCCACAGGAGACAGTCCTTCACGAACTTCTCCAGCACAAGTCCTTCCCACAGGCTGCAGTTCTTCATGAACTGCTCCAGCGTGGGTCCCTTCCACAGGGTGCAGTCCTTCAGGAACAGACTGCTCCAGCATGGGTCCCCCATGGGGTCACAAGTCCTGCCAGCAAACCTGCTCCAGCATGGGCTCCTCTCTCTCCATGGGTCCACAGGTCCTGCCAGGAGCCTGCTCCAGCGCGGGCTTCCCACGGGGCCACAGCCTCCTTCAGGCATCCACCTGCTCTGGTGTGGGGTCCTCCATGGGCTGCAGGTGGATATCTGCTCCACCGTGGACCTCCATGGGCTGCAGGGGGACAGCCTGCCTCACCGAGGTCTTCACCATGGGCTGCAGGGGAATCTCTGCTCCGGTGCCTGGAGCACCTCCTCCCCCTCCTTCTTCACTGACCTTGGTGTCTGCAGAGTTGTTTCTCTCACATAGTCTCACTTCTCTCTCCTGGCTGGTGTTGCGCAGCAGTTTTTTTCCCCTTCTTAAATATGCCATCACAGAGGCGCTACCACCGTCACTGATGGGCTCAGCCTTGGCCAGCGGTGGGTCCGTCTTGGAGCCGGCTGGCATTGGCTCTGTCAGACATGGGGGAAGCTTCTAGCAGCTCCTCACAGAAGCCACCCCTGTAGCCCCCCCGTTACCAAAACCTTGCCACGCAAACCCAATACACTTTCTTTGCTAGTAACTTCCACTTTAGGGATCTGGCTGGCATATAGCACAGAGTCTGCACTTGTAGTATTACTAATGGACCTTTGTTTTCTGCTTAGAGATCAAATATGAAGTGTTTACAGTATGTTAATGAACACATCCAGCTTTAATATGCTGTGTTGTCTGATCCAGAGCCTATAGATATTTCCCTAAAAGTATGGATAGGACTGAGTTTCCTGAGATTAAGTGAAGCAATGGCAGGAAAAGCCATGATTTAACCAACCTTCTGTTGACAATAACTCAGGTTTTGTTTGTAAACTTTCCGGTTTGGGAATGAAGTTATACTTTCAGCTGTTTCTTAAGTGCCATGACACAGTAATGCCAAAAAATGACACTCTCTCATTCTCTGTGTTCACTTGGTAAGGAATTTATGGCCTTCAGACATGGATGCGTCGTTAGTAGAAGGGATATCACTGTAAATGTTGAATTTTGAACTGGTTTATTGCCAGACTCCTTAGCTAGGCTATGCTGTTATTCCGCTAGAGGTGGAGCAAATTATGCCTGATTGCTGCATAAGATGAGTGTCCAGCAGTGAGAAAATCACCTGTGTTCCAAGTTTGCACTGTCCGGATGCTGTTCCACCTTTCCAGCCCAAGAGGCTTTTTTTCCTCTATTATTTGGTAATAATTTTCATAGTTTTTTTTAATTTGTCAAAGGCAGTCCAGGATATTGAGTACAATTTATTTAAAATCTGACAAATACAGAAGAAAGAGAGGCGTCATTCACTGAAAATAATGTTATTTCTTCAAAGTAGCTGAATATTATATTTTAAATGAAATATTCAGTATTTTTCAGCTTGGATTTCTGTGTTTTATTTATTAGGGAGTTTTTAAATTAAAGCAATTTAAAAATTGATGAAATAGTCTTCTAAGATACAATGCTGACCATATCATACCATTGAAAAGGCAAGAAAATCTCTAAACATGTAACAATTTATCTGATAAACTTATAAGGTATTGCTTTACCTAACATACGTACTATTAGTGACTGCTTACGTTTTATATCTCATATAATAATTTCCATAATCTTCCACTTGAGAGTAAGGCAAATAATATCCAGTAAGCACTTAGTATTCTGAAAATGGTGAGTTGAATTTATTTTATTATGCAGAGGACAGTTTCAGAGATATGAAATATTAGAAAAAATACTTAATGATTGATATAAAAAGACAATGCTGTTCTGAAACATATACCATCACAGAACTTGCTTTTCATTATTTTAGTATTTTAAAATTAAGAATGATATTGTGACATACTGCCTCTAAATGATACTCCAGAGTACCTACAGAACACCATGTTGAATACTTTTTTAAATAAAGCAGAAGTCTGCTTTAATTTTTCTGCCTAATTAATTTGTGTATATCAAAATGTTATCTTCAGAGTAGGCGAATTAGAAGTATACAATTGATTCCTGTTAGAATATAAATGTTCATTCAAACATACTCAAGTTTTTAATTCTAATACCAAATGTATTACATAAACGTTTAAAACTAACCCTCTATTTTGAAGATGAGTCCTGAGAGCCATGGAATATTGAATTCTTTGGGGCTTGTTGGAAATTAAACCTCTGTAATTTTAATTGTGTAAAGTTTTACATATGAATAACTTCTGTCTTTCGAGAAGGTGAATCTCTTCAGGCTTTCTTAATGACCATTTGAGATGATGAGGGTCTGACAGTACCTTTTACTGAAAGTTTTAGCTGTTGCAATCTAATTTTCGTAGAGTACAGCAAGCCCAACAAATTTAACAAGGATTTTGAAAATTGATTATTTTTTAGAAGTTCTGTTTTTGTACAGTGTGTTTATAGCTATACAAAATGCTATATGCACATAGCATTTTTGACTACACTGTATATCTGGAGCCAAACTTTTTTTTTCATTGATGTATCCTGTCTTAGTGAGCTAAATGATTAGACACTGATTATTTTACTGTCATTCCTACTTCAATATCTTCTGTAAGCACAAAGTATGTGTTACTAATCAAAAAGGTATTTCATTAGTTTTAGAATTTTTAAATGATTCTTTTAGAGTTGGGAACATTGACATGGTAATAATTTTAAAATCTAATTGCTTTCACCTGTTAAAATAAGTAAAATGCACAGTGGTGGAAAGTATGTATGCCTTAGAATGGAAAATAGTTGAATACATACACTGAAGTATAGGACTTGACTTTTTTTTTTCTGTCTGGGGGAATTGTCTGTTTTGTACTGCTACATCTTCTCAAAAGTCTGCGTGGCTTTTGAAAGCCAACGATTCTGCAACGTACAATATTTCAGGCTAGCAGCTACTGCCGAGTAATGAGGCATGGGAGCAGCTGGTACTGGTTTATTTCAGAAGCTTTGTGTCTGATTCTATTAGCCTACCTACAGATGTAACTGTTCTTTCCACTGTGTGATCTAAACATAGAACAAATAATTCATAATTTTATAATAGTTAAATGATCATTTTTGCATTTTATTTGAAGTTTATTGTGTGAGGCTAATCAATGGTGAAGTAAATTGTGAGTTGCTACTAAAACTAAAACAGTTCATAACTAAGCAAAAGAACAGGAACTTTTATAGAAAGAGAAGATGAATGTTTGTCACTGAACCCTACTGAATTTAAACAAAGAAAAAGATTACCTAATAGTCTTGCAATGCGTTTGAAGTACAGTCTACTATTTGTTTGGGGAGTTGAATGGAATATATGTCTTAAAATACTTCATCAGCAGTAGTGGTGTTTTCCAGTGGGTAGATCTTAACATTACTGAATTACTGTATCTTTTTTTCCTAGTCAAGACTCATTATTATACCGTAAGACAAAAATAATTGAAGCTTTTTCTACTTGCCTGTGATGCATTTTAGAGCTAATTTGTACTAATGATGAATTGCCTTATAGGGGAGTTTATGCTGTTTTTTTATTATTTATTTATTTTCTGCCCAGTTTGTGTTAGTTAAGTGAATAATAGCACTATCTTTAAAACTTAATTCACATTTTAATTTTAAAGACTCTGTGCCAGAGAGCTGAGTTATCCAGATAATCAAAACAAATCTGACAAAACAAATTTTGCCCCATGCACAAAACAAGTAATAACAGATGAGAGTTTAGAATACTATACTTTTCTTATGCTAGAAAGAAAGAATATTTTAGATGTTCCAATTGCATCATTGTTCTCTCTAGGTTTAGGGTCCACAAGTGAACGCTGAATAGAGACAGTAGTTTGGACCTAACATTTTTTAAATGTTAGCACAATATGAAAGTGATACTTTGGAAGGCACAGAACAATGGGTTCTGTTTGGTTTTTTTTTTAATTATTATTTCCCTATTACTGCCATCTGAAAATTGCTTTTAAAACAAGTTGTATTTATGGTGCATCTGACTTCAGATAAATTGCATGTACCAATTAATGAAACAGAGTGTATGATACTTAAATCTTAAACTGCATATTTCTTATTTTAAATATATACACTTGGAATATATATGCGTATTGCTTTCTAAGACTATTTCTTCTGTATTTTTAGTTTTTCAGATAAGTTAGTTAACCTGACTAGTTTTAAGGTGGAAATGGATCAGTTTATAGAGGAAAATGTACAGCATGGTTGCCTATGATAACAGTAAGTTTGAAGGTGCAGATAATCCTTATTATCCTATGTCCATAACAGTTTGACTTTAGGTTAATAAATTATTATTTTAAAGTACTAATAGTGTGGAATTAGTAATATCCTTGCTTATTTTTGGTAAAAAGTAACAAAATGCCTTTTTCAACTTGATTAAGCAGAGCAGTTACATGTACTATTAATTTAGTTTTCAGTTGGAATACAGTCAGAGTATAATACAACCTCCAATACACAGAAAATCAGTAATTGTCAACACTTGCTGTTCAAGGAGTGAAACAGTAATTTCCACAGAATTGTGTTCACCTTACTGTACCCAACTAGCACTTCCTAGAGCTTAAATTTCTCCATATGATATAGTGCTTGTGGTCTTAGTGGCCTCTAGTTTAAAGTCCTTAGCCCTAAGTCTGGTCATCCAGTGTTGATTGGTTCTGGCCTCATTCCACTGTAGGTGGTTTCAATAAATTCTCTCAGGCTTTATGACAAAAATTGTTCAAAAAGTAATTGGGAGATTTCCTCAGAGCACTCTACATCAAAGGATGCTTAATTGTCCTGGCCATGCAAGAAGAAAAACAAGATGTGAAGTGCTCAGTTTAATTAGGCCACAACTTTATTAACTCAACTGGGAGCACTACCCGGCAATAAATGCAGGTCATTGTTCTTTCCTTGATCATTCCGGGTTTTGGAGGACTGCTATTCGCTTCCTTTTTCCAGCCCCAGAGATGGGACCTCACGGTTCTTCCCTTTTACAAGGACTAAGTTAGGGAATATGTGAAAGAGGGATTTGTCCCTTTGATACCACATAGAGAGAGTCATGCAGCTTTCCCTTGTCTGTCCAGTAACTTTCTCATAACTCCTTGTTTAAGGCAAATATTCAGGAAAAAAGCCCAATTCAGAAAAAATTTAATACTCTTTTGAAAAGGATATTCATACAGTAAAAGAAACAGATGAAGTGTTATTTTAAGAGCATGAAGATGGGCATCAAAAATGCTCCCATGTGTCTGTGCTGTTTTCTGCAGTGTATCTTAAAAGCAGTACTTTGCTGCTTTTCCTTAAGACACTCTATAAGCAATTTAGGTGACTTTATACATGGCAGATGTAGCTACATCTCCAGTGCAAGGCTGTGCTTTGCAACAGACAGTGCATTGCAGTGTGTGAGCTGAGTTTCTCCAGGCATGGAGAACAAGGTGATTGATGCTTCTGGGAAGAAAGCAGCTACTTTGCAACACTCAGCTGATACAAAGGTCCTGTATGGGACTTGGGTATTCAACTTCTCAGGTTGGCTCATATTAAATGTATCATCAGGTTTTACTACTTCCTTAAAGAGAAAATAATTTCTATGTCTACAATTAGCGAAGCGCTTCCATCATGTAAAAACAAATATCTGTTTTATCTTGCCTCTCCTGTTCCTAAGGAGGATACAAAAAATAAGTGCCAATGGTTTCTGAAGAGATTCCTGAGCCATTTAAATAGACAAAGTACACCCTCTGAAGCGGTACAGCTGTGCTCCTTAGTATGCAAGGAACTTTCCACATTCTACTTTTAATAAACAATCAAACTTTTATACCAAACATTTTCTATAAACCCACATTTTCTAATTAAAAGTTTGTTTTGTGGAAGGAACTCCAGGTGGTATAATTAGTGAAATATATTTTAATGATAAATCTTCCTTGTCCTATTTTTTTTAATAACAAAAAACGTCCTATGCATTTGAGATGCTCCCTATGGGTTGTATATAAGAGCTTGGTTAATTAGCTAATCAACTTACCCACCTTACCTTTTTAAATGTGTCCTGTTTCACAGGTGTAGTCTCAAATTTTATTTGGGATAGAGGAGATAAATAAAGCATGTAGTGCTCACCCTGGCCTGCACAGAGGAAGAGATTTTGGGCTGTCCTTTGAATGTCAGTTTCTTAATGGGCACACAGCGCTCAGCCTCTGGTCAGACTGACGACCTTCAAGCTGTCCCTGTGTCTCTCACATCAGGCCTTTCCAAAGCAGAATAGTCTAGATGCTGTAGCATGGCTAAAATATTGTTAACTCTCAGTGTGTTTCTAAAAAACACTTGCAGCCTCTTAAGACTATCCTTTTCTTCACTTGTCATTTGTTTGGTTTTGTCGTCTTTTTTTAAAGTTGCAATCAGTACATGGGTTTTATAGTACTGAGTTTCTGCCTTTCTCTTCCTTTGCTTTGTTTCTGCTCTGTAATTCCAGTTGTTTTGAAGTTTTTATTCTGATATGTGGTGAGCACTGACCAAACCCGCAAGTGTTCCATGTCCTTCCTTTTTATGTTCTGTCTAAAAAGATCTTTAGTTTCTGTTCTAGGTGGTCAACTTGCAGCATCATTCACCTATTCAGGAAAGACAAAGTCATGTATGTAGTGATTCTGTGAATATCATATGTAGCTTTAACTTAAAAAACCCCTCTTTAGGTTTCCAATTGTTGATGAATGTCAAGAACTTTGCTTACATTGAAAAGGCTTTGGGATTTTTTTGTATGTTTGGATTTTTCTTTTTTCTTATTTTTCAGAATAAGACATGGACACACAAACACAATTTATAATTTAATTAATTTGCTTCAATTTACCATAGAACTTAAAGGATTTTATCTGGGAGTCATTTACATTTCTGTAGTTTTCATGACTACACCTATATTATTAGTTTAACTGTTCCATTCTCATTAGTTTTGCTCTGCTTTCTCACACCCCATTCATCCACATATACAGTAACTTCTTGGCATGTATCCTCTCTACCATTTTTTAATTCTTCAGACTGAGTTAGTGTCTGTTTTGAGTGATGACATGCAGTTAGATATTCTTCACTGTGTTCTCGGTTTAGGATGATTTCATACACTGGCATTCCCATTGTGCACTAGCTACCCAAGGTATCAACATTTTTTGCTGTCTGAAGAGAATAGCACACCCAAGCTCATCTGAACAGCCATCACTAAAAGGTTGACCACTAAAAATGTTTGGAAGAGCCCTCGTATATTCTAGATTTTTGTTATGGTTTGGCCAGTGTAGCTGCTAGGCAGACCTACAGGAGCATATTTTACCATAAGAGGCAAGAAGAGGAATGTTTCCAAAACCTCCTCCTATGGTGACAAGGTGGATTGTATTTCTTTCAAGGAAGGTAACCAGTGACCAAGCATTTGGATCCAGCCTTAGATTCACCCAAGTTACTCCAAACATCGATAAGCAAAGGATTATTCTAGACCTTGTCAGCATAGTTCAGGTTCTGGAAATGCCCTCCAAAACAATAGGGGACAAATGTTAATTGCTGCAAAGACATGTCTGGGAGTAAGGACTGTGTGGCCTCTGTTGGTGAGTGCAGTCATATGAAATAGATGTTAATTATGTGCCCCTTTCTGCCTGCTCACATTTCTTCTCCACCTCCTCCTTATTCCCCAATACCATTCTCAAAGTCCCCATTGTAGACAGTAGGTTTCTCTGAAACCCCAGAGCCCTGTAGCACTGACCAACGTTATTGCTTTTCTGCCTGTTGTTCCCATGGTGCTGTCCTATTGACTTCATTCTCCTGAGATCCGAAATCATACATTTTAATCCAAGATTTCTAGCATCACTGTCATCTGCTAAGAAAAAGAACAAAATCAATTGTAAAATCAGTTTGATCACCACCTTGAGCTTCTAGCTGCTTTTGAATTTTATGAGGTAAGTAATCTCTAAGTATTCTGCAATATCTGCATAGCTTACAAGGTATTTGTGGCTACTTTTACTCAAATCCTTAACATGGACTCATTGGATTCAATGCAATTACAAAAGGTAGTATTTTGTATTTTATTTTGTGCTAATCTGCTGTGAATAAGGGAAATGCATTGCTCTGTGTTGCAGAGCAGTACCTTTTTTCTGGAGGCTTTATTTCTCCTCCAGATATGAACTAGCCTTATTTTTTCTGACTGGAAAAAGAGCTTCTGTCCCTACGAACACTGTTGACATGAATGGAGTTACGGCTATTCCTGTCATGTCTGGTATTCCCAATTTACCCTCTGCTTCACTGGTTTATGAAGAATTTTACCAGTTGCTTTGGCAGAAAAAAAAAGAGGATGTACATAGCATATCTGCTTTCCAGAGTAGCTGAAAAATGACAGTGGATTTAGTGACGCTCAAAGTTGCATAATTAAGAAAAATATCTGAATAGGTGAATGCTCCTTTTGCAGAGTATCTATGCAAGATAAAGACCCTCACGAATTTGTGATGAAGTAGAAAGACTTTCTAAATTATTATCCAGAGAGGAAAGAAAAAAACAAACCCATTGCTGATTAGGAAACCTCACGTGAGGCCAGAGTGTAATGATGAATATGAATGTACAGTCATCAGGGTGTAAGATGTACTGTATAAATGTTTTCTTACACATTGGTATTATTAGGAGTTGGTAGTAGTTCTCTATGGTAGATGTGAGATTCTTGTATTTTTTAATTTCGCATTGATTTACAGACTTAGAACCTATGGCAGAACAAGCTCTGAAGTGTTGAGTGGAGACATTCATGCTGACAGACATGAACGTGTGTAAGGGAACCTAAGGATTTGAGTGGTGTGGGAAAAACCTGTAGCTGGAGGTATACAAGGAGGATTTTTACTGTCTGATACACTCTACAGAGAGTGTCACTATATTGGGGGACTAATACATATTTCCCAGTATATGCTTCCTATGTACCCACACTTCTTTTGGAGTCTCTTGCACTACTCTCCCAAATATGCTGTTTGCTCTTCTGTTTCCCTTTTCCTAAAGTTCGCAGATGAGGAACCAATGTCCTCCCTTACTTTTTCATTGGATTGGCCAAGAGTTCACCAGCTCTTAAGGTCCCTGCCCATGAATCCTGTCAATATTTGTTCCAAGGGGACAAACCCCAGCACAAGTAGTTGTACCAACAGCAGCTCTGTACCAGTGGTGGTGTAGCATTTCTCTTCCCCTCCTCTGTTTTGTAATATCAGTCCAACTGCTTATCCTGATCTGGATAAAGGTAAGATGCTTTCCCTCTCATTTTCCCCTGTTATAATATTCTTTACTGATACTAGTAGAGTCATGGAAGATAAGCAAAAGATGTTACCTCATAGGTTTTCCTTAGGGTGAAGGACAACTTGGGCAGAGAGAGACCTTTGTCTTTTCTGCAGTCCCGCATCGATACTGATGAGCCCCTTACAGTTATCAAACACTGCTTGCAGTAGCAAAGAAATACACTACCCACAATAGATAAGCTTTAGGAAAAAATGGGTGTCTGAGAAGAACCCTGTTGAATAGAAAAATCTCTGCAGCTGGGCTCTGCCAGTGTATAACATTGTTCAAAAGATACAACAGTACTGAAGATTTGATTGTCTTCAGCCTGCCACTTTTAGGTAAACCTTTCAAGATGAAACTCAAATTCATTGTTGGTTGCATTTCATAAATTCTTGGTAAGTTTTTCAGTTTTAACAGGAGGTAGGAAGTTGAAAGCTCCTGTTTATAAGTCTTTAGTATCCGCTTAGCTTTCTAATTCTGGCAGCTGGATTTTAATGTGATCATATAAATTTTGCTGTTCTAAGGTACAGAAACCAGTCTTATTTCTAAAAAAAACATTTATATGAGCAGTAGAATCCACATGAAATCTCTGATGTCTATGTGGCACAGCAATTGTGGCACAGCCTTTATTTTGGTAGGTACATTAATAACACCTTTGTCTTCCTTTTTCATTAAACTTGGAGCAACTTCAGATGGTTGAAGCTCTGTCACATTTGGAGGAAATGGCCAAAAAGATATTGATGGTTGACTGACAGGCAAAATATGATCGTGCAGATCTCCTCTTATAAAACTGGACTAATAAAGTGACATACAAATATAACTTGTGTTTTCTTAAACAATATGTTTATATCTGTGAAAAACAAGGATGCATATTTAAATAGGGGAAACAAGAAAAACTACTACAGGCTTGCACATGAGAAAACATTGAGAACAACTTCATTGTCTTAGGTGTAACTGAGCTGGTTAGTAAATTCTTGAAATCTAATTATATTAATTTTTGGTAAAAAGAAATCCAAGGGAGATGTTACTTTTCTACAAAAAAGGTTCATTTGAGCAGCTGTAATTTATATGTGGCCCTGTCAGACATCTGTGGACCAGTTTCTTTTTGTTCAATGCATACCAGTTTTAATTATTTTTAGCCATGCTGTCCAGCTGACAAACCTGAAGGCATCTTGAATGAGGTTCAGCGCTCAGACTGAGGCACCTGAGTATATACATGCCTAGTCATAGCTGTCTGCGCTTGGCAAAGTTTCAATTTATAATGAATGGAGCTCCCACTTTTGTCAATACAGTCAACTGAGTCTGGAGAGTAATTCTGCTTGCCCTTAAGTAGGTGTCTAGAGTGGGATTTATTTGCCTAAACAAATGTTTCTCTTGTCACTAGAGATGCCTTTAGATATCTGAGATGTCCACAGAGGGTTAGCAGATCAAACACAGGACCAAAGGGAGACCTCTGTCCTCTTGAATTGGCAGCTAAAAATTGGGCATGATACCCTATATCATCTAAAATAACAATGGATACCTACATTTAGGCAACTAACTAAGAGCCCTTGTGAATGAGCAGTTTCATTTCTCTCTAGGCTCCGTTGACTGTACAGACTGTAGAAGAAAGTACAGATTTTTCTTGATTGTAATAGATTGTTAGAAACTGAACATACATGTGAGGACCTAAATTTAAATGTTTTAATGTGAAGCTAAATCCTGCCTTTGTACTTCTTTCTGAAAATACGAAGTCCAAATAATACAGAAAGTTTTTTCCCTGGTATATTAGAGTATTTTAAATCTAAATTAGTTACTGCTAAACTGTCAAAACGCGTTAAGAATGTTTGTCCATGATGCAAGACTAAAGTTTATCTATGCAAAATAGATCAGAAAGATGCAACTCAGGTATCAAATTTTATTGTGGTAAAGTGAAGAAATGCTAAAGAACAATGCACTTTTTTTTTGTTCTAGTTGGAAAGTGGTGCAATCTCAAATTGAATTTTTAGGTAACTGTTGAGAAATACTAACTTTTAAAGACAATCCCTGGACTCTGCTTACCTTTGGTAGGGTCAAATACCACTTTCTGATGAAGTTCTTTAAAAGCAGCATAAAGGAAGCCTCTGTATCACCTCATCTAGACTTTTTCCTAGATAAGTTACTGACCTTTCTCTTCCATCTAAAGGAATTGAGGTGATCATGTGCATTCTTAATCTCAATGGCCAGCTTCAATCCATTGCCATATACAGTAGTACAAAGGGATATGTTTCCTGCTCCTTTTTGATTTGGTAAGATTTCATTCTCCTCTTCCTATTACGAAAAATGTGGATTGTAAGCAGTTTAAATTATTTCAGAATCTGTGCAGGAAGGAAATAAATAATGCTGGGGAGAGTGAGAGGAAGCATGAGTACAATTCCTCGTATTGTTAACATAGCCGCCATATTGGCCAATCTGTTTTAAGATAATGCTTTACTTTAGTCTTTTAATATATATTCGCTTTAGGTTTTAGCATTGGGCAAGAATAATTTTGGGTTTATGATAGCAATACATTGCTCTGGAAGGGTGGTTTCTCACTTTTGTTAATGTAATTTCCAAAGAAGGCTGGTTCCACTATTCCCAGTTTGCAAATGAAGAAACAATACTTCATTTAGCTGGAATTACATGCTAGCCACATCACTTCTCTGTTTGGAAAGCACCTAACACACTGTGATTGCTTTCAAGTGTGAATAATTTTATAATTTGTAATGGATGTTGTATACATTGTTTGAATCTGATACTATGCAGGGGTTGTTCCACAATCTGTAGCAGTTTTGATGATATTTAGTATATTTTGGTAGTGTCCCCCCCAAAAAAAGGAATTCCAGTTCATATAGTCATGTATAGTTCAGTCAATAATTTCTCTATTAAATGAATATATTCTGGGGACGTATCTAGAAATTGTGACCACTAATATAGATACTGGGTTCATTTGTAAAAAAGTTAATATCAGAAGCTTACAAATTATTTCAAAAGAAGAAAACACTATCCTTCAACCTGTGTTAACAAAGAGGGTTTTTACCAATATAATGGCTATTAATTTGGTCAAAAAAGAGGACATGTTTGTTTTAATCATCTGGATACCACACTGTCCTTCAGGATGGACCAAATGCCATTCCGATTGCCTGCTCTGAGATATGTGATAAGATGCTAGATACAGGTTTGTCCAGTTAGACCAATTCTGTGTTAGGTCTTGCTTATTCACAACTTTAAATAAGCCAGTAAGTAATGTTTTCAATAAAGATGCACAGATTTTAAGGCCAGAGGGACTGAAAGGAATAGAAACGCTAGGATAAATGACTGAGATGGGAAGGAGGATGGAGGTAAGAGGGGGGAGAGAGGAGAGCTAGAAGTGAAAGTGGAAATGCAAAATAGGAAAGAATCACTTACTAATATGTTCTTCAATATTAAGTCAAGGTTTTTTCAGAATAGAGAAGTAACTGGATAAAACGAGACTAAGGGAAAAGCAGAGGGAGAGAATTAGATAAAGGAGGAGAATGAAATTAAAGGGAATGCGGGCAGTGTAAGAGAAAAGAAAATGAATTGTAGGATCAACAAACGATCAGATACATATAAACAAAACTCTAATATGTAGAAGGAAAAAGAGAGGTAATGAAGTAAAATAATATAAAGATGCAAGACTACCCTGAGAGAGAATTTCTCATTTGTGTACATTGTGACATTTCAGCGTGTCTAGTTTAGATCTGTGTAAATTTGGTGGGCTCTAAAGGAGAGCCATTGCTCTCATGACTTGGTTAAAATAGTTGGACGTTCTTGGGCAGGCAGGTGGGCAAAGTGGTTTTGCAAATTACTTGCCAGAGCAGCAGGTAATCCCCCCAGTCTTAATTTCAGGGCATTTATTCTTGCATCACCAAAGCGCTTCTCAGCTTTTTGACAAAGTACAGTAATAGTTGCAATATTTGATACATTATTTTTTGAAAGAGCATATTGGCTTTTAAGTAGCATGAACTTGATCGATGGCCTGGTGAATTTTTTCCTATCTCTACATTCTATTTAAAGACATCAGTTAGAGCTTGACTGTTGTGTAATATTCGGCTAAAGGATCTAATAAAAATATTGTATGAATGTTTGTGGAATGTAATGCAGTGGCATGTATCGGTATTCTAACAATAACTGTAAACCAAGCACACAGGGGTTTTTTGGAGAATAATATTGCTTCAAACTACATACATCAGGCTTATCTAGCCCTAAGTTCCATGAATCAATTCTGGGTATACTGGGACTTCTTCCTTCAAGATGTATCTATCCCTCCTCTCCAGTCCCCAAGTGGATAAACAGCGTTTGCCCTGTGCATTTCTGTTCCACTCTGAGGGAAACACACAGTAACGTTCTCAAAACAGTCACAAGGAGAGGCAGCCAGGGAGGCAGGTGGTATTCAGGGCTCAAGTTTCTGTTCCCTCTCTGGGAGAAACAGGGGACCAGGTAGACTTAGTCACTTGATGGATCGTACATTTGTAAAGTGAACACAAGGGGTGCATTTTTAGTTTATAAGTTCCTGTCCTTTTGAGCTGAACAACCTCAGATTTTCCAGCTCTGCTTTTATGCTAGAGGAGATAATTTTTGCTGGTGAAAAGCACTGACATGACTTAATATGATTTAAGAATAGGAGGAGAATTAGTTAAGAATAATAGATAAGGAAATATTTGTTGTAAGACAGGCTGCAAAAATAACTAGAATAAAATGTGCAAGTTAGGGAAAGGATAAAATTCCTTTAAATTATTCTGCAAGGTGTCTTTGATCAGACTATGAGTTCTTTGGTGGTGGTGTCTCTTGCTGTGGTTCATAGAGTGCCTGTATCAGTGGGGCCTCTCAGCTGATGCTCCCAGCCACTTCTAGTAAAAATACTAATGAGAATGAAGATAACAACGTCCTGTTTGTTGTCATATTTACTAGTAGAATGAATAAGCTGTTAACTCAGTGTATCTGATGTTGTAATTACATAGTTGTCAATGCTGTCTTACAGATGACTTTCTCAATGAAGCCTAACTAATCTTAACTAATCCTTTGCTAGTTTTCATAACAAGCAAGGGCAACTTTTTCTAGCTGCTCATTTCCTGTATTTCCTGTAACTTTATATTTCTTAATTAAAAAGTTGTTTTCTTCATGATGTTGGTGACCACAAAAAGATTAAATCAGTTCCTTCCCTCTCACTGAATGAAAAAGTCCACACTCACCTCCTAAATTTTGTTCTGCGATGGTATACCATTTTCAGTTTAATGAGACTGGTAGTGCTATTTCATCTTTTTCATGTTCTGCTTAGGCGTTTAGCATGAAATATTCTCCAGTGTTATCTGGAATGGACTGAGAAGACAGAGTGCAACCAATGCTTTTTTCAGATGCATGCTGATGGTATTCTGACTGGGAGAAATATCTCTAAGGAAGTTCTTCAATGCTGAGTTCCACACAAATGGAAGATGCTTGGGTGTATTCACTTGAGTTAACCCAGTGCAGGTGTGAACAAAAAAGTCGTATCCAAGCTACCATGTCCTTGTTAGCTCTGACTGTATTGCTAAGGCATGGGGAGACGTAACTTGCTGTTCTTTATGCTACAGTAAGCTTAGTTGTTCGCAGTGAACTGTAGGAGAGCCTTTGTGTACTTCTGAGCATACATGAGATTGTTCCTTGATCGATGCTGTAAGATTGGTTGCAAGTGCAAAGAGATTTGCCTGGCTTTTGTCACAGGAAGTGAACTATTCATTTTCTTAAAGATAAAATAGAAGTAACAGTTAAAGTAGGGAGTAAAACATATCCTATATCATAATGGTCATCATGTTATTTATATACTTTATCTCATCCCCATCCTTAATTTGTCTTGTCTTTTTATGGCAACTTTTCTAGAGCAGAGATCTTTCTCATATGTTTTAGTCCATCTATCACCATATATACGGAGTTTTCATATGCTGTTATACAACTGCTCCTGTACCTTTTTTAGTTATTAAGATTGCTCCCAGATGGGTGATGGTCTCCTGCATCTTGCCAGTTATAGCTGTGGCATATTAAAGCAATCTAGTGTTTCTTCTGAGGCTGACACAGCACCCATCACTCAGCACCTTTATGTAATGGTATTTCAATACAACAACTTTGGTTTGGAGAGTAAAGTTTAAAGGTGATGGCACTTATCTAGATGGAGGCATGGATCCATCCCCTTGGAATCGGCTCTCGTAAGGGTCCACTGTCAGTCAGTGACCAAAGAGAACAAATGTCTCTGCACCTCTTACTTGGGGATTGTATTTGTTTGCATTCCTGCCATGCTTATGGTATTTGGAGTGTTTCAAAGCCATGAGAATAATCTCGCAGTCCCTCAGTGAGGTAGACAACCATTACCCATATCTTGTGGGTTAGCATTTAAATCTGTGAGATGAATGGGCTGGATTGGAGACATGCTTGGCAACTATGACTGCTTATCATCTCTGAAAATCAAATCCAAAATTATTTTTCTGTCAGTGACCAAAATCACGGCTCGTGTGTCCCAATCCAGTGTTGCATCCTCAGGCTGAGCATTAGCCCGCGAAGGTGGGGGGTTTCTAGGAGGGACGTTAAGGAACAGAGATACTCAGTTTGCCTGAGACAGACCCAGATGGGAAGAGTTGCTTGCTACCTGTATACACCCAAATATATTTTTGCTCCTTTCTCCTCTTTCTCTGACTCCATCCCTTTCCCAAATTGCTAAAATGCTAGCTAAAAATAGTGAACTAAATCTAGAAGTATTGTGTGTAATAAAAATTAAAAAACAAATGCTAGTCAGTGAGCAGGTTGATCTTACAGCTGAGTCTTTCAAGCAGGTTGTACAGCCTCCAAGGATCCACTTTCAGGACTGGAGTTTTTGCAGTTAAAACTTGTCTGTTAGGAGAAGTTTGCCTGCTTAATAAAGTGGGTTTTGTCTTTTTTTTTTTTTTTTTTTTAATTTAAGGGCAGAAAGAAAATTTGATGGAAGTATGAGGACCAGATTGAATATATGTGAAATATGTGTTTTTATTAGTATGTTATAGCTGCTAGCACAGAAAAAAACAGAATGGAACTCTTCTCTTTCATTCTTCTTAATGATAAATGCAATCACCTTCAAACTAAATTAACATAGAATATAGCATGTTTTTTGAGAAGGATGTGAAGCCACGTTCTTACTTACAACCCTTTTTTTTTCCTTCAACCTTGACGATTTCTTCAAATGGCTTATTTTCCTTTAAATGCTTTACAGTGTATTTGCAAAAGTTATTAGTCAGCTAATACGGTATAATTATTTGTTTAATATCTTTAATGCCCCACTAAAATGGTAATACTCAAGTATTACGTATTTCAAACAGAGAGAAAGAAAACTGTGCTGAACTTAGAAAAACAGGATTCTTACAAACAAATTATTGGAAGAATTAAGTTCCATATCTGAATAATTTTATTCTGAAGTACAGCTTTACTTCAAGAGTATGAAAGGGATGACATTTTCCCTCACTAGAGAAAGAAAAAATGCACATTCTAAAACTGTTTCCCCATCTTTTCTTATGCAGAGGTTTTATCTGCTGTTTAATGGGTAAACTTACTGTGAAGTATAGTTGCTTGTTTAACTTTACGCCTATTCAAGTCTTTGATTTTGGCAGGTTAGTTAATTCAAATAAAATTTGTGAAGTTAAGCACTTTCAAGAAAAGGCATAGGAGAACCTAATTTAACCTAGAGTGTCTCTTTTATTCTTCTGTTATTCATTTGAAGTGCCCTATCAGCTTGAACTGACCAACTTCAGTCGTTTTTACCCTTTTATTTTTTTCTCTAATGTAAACTGAAATTCCCTGCTGTTCGTGGTATTTTAGTGTTTAGCATCATTTAATGAGCAGGTATCATTAAACTTAAAAGGTCCTTTTCTGTATATCTCTGATTAGTTAGGGAAAGAACCAAAGAATCCCTCTAATTTATCTTTGCTTCCTTGTTATATTTTGATGTTGGCCCATTTTACGTTTCAGTGCCTTTTTATAAAATATGAAATTATAATTTTGGTGTGAAAGTAGGACAGAAAGTGGAAAAAAATCTTTGGCACTGCTAAGATGTTTAAGCTAGTATATCTTGTTTACCAATGAACTAAGAGAATACTGTTTATTTTTAAACTTTTACTCATCTAAATATGTGTGTGTGCCTGTATGGGCAAGTGAGTGTGTGTCTACACATATGAATATATATAAAATAGATACATATTCTAACATAAGTATTCATTATCTGTGCTTTGCAAATATATTTATTAACCCCTGCCAGTAACCTTTGCAGCTGGGTACACATATATTCGGCACAAAATTCTTCCTTTCTTGTACATCCAAAAATCCTACTGAACTCAGTATTGAATTTTAATTTTTAGCAAATACAAGATCAAGGTCCAATTAGTTGATGATACAAACTCTGTGGAATGGAAAAAATGAAAATTATCAGTTACGAGGGTATTGTACATGTTCGTATATTTAGGTTTGGCTATTTTTAAAATAGTTGTAAGAACAGATTATTGGGTTTGTAACACTCATTTGTTCTGAATTTTACACTTCAAATCCTTCTTGAGAAGAATAGTCTGATTTAAGATACGACTGTCATAACTGAAGGCTCATGTCCTCTTCATTTGAACAAGGGTTTTCTGGATCAGGACCATTGTTTATTCCATCAGTTTGTTCTTTTAAGATCTTAACGGTCTAACTGATTTAATCAATACTGAAATGAATCATTTCCATTACTCAGATATTTGCCTGAGGTAATTCATCATTTGATACAGATATTGCCATGTTTTAAATAGTGACAGTTATGGTAATTGATTAATGCAATCCATATAACATTCCAATATTCATTTCCCATTTTTGATGTGCTAAAAAATATTCCAGCATTTTGATTTTCCTCTTATTTTCTTTTATGAAATAAAATCTGGGAGATAGAAACACTGCGTGAAGAAAAAATAATGAGGGTTGAATGGAAGTAAAGGTCAGATATTATGTAGAAAGTTGCAGATGGCACTGTATGTCATTAACATTGCTAACATCTAAAAAGATGTAACAGTGCTGCCTACTGGTAAGATGTAGTAGTATTAAAGCATTAAAGTCAGTGATGTAGTGAAATTGTGTGCATGCCATATCCTTCATTGTAACAACAGCGTTCTCTGGTTTTTTACACCCTGGTCAGTATTGACAAGATTCATGGTTTTGCATCAGGATTAATAACACATTCTTACATGTGTCACTTGCATGGAAACTGGATGTGCAAAATAAAAGACGTCATTATTTTTCATGGATACTTGTAAAATTCCATTCCAACATAATTGTATGCATTCTGCAGTTTTTGTAGTGAAATTGTCTATATTAGATATAAAATTATTTTTATTTATAATGTCGCCCTGCTTAGAAATAAGATGCCACATGAAAAAACAGTCTTATTTTATGTTACTTGTAAAGACTTACCTTGTAAAATGCAAAAATGGCAACCATTTTAATAGTAGTAAATAAGAATACATAGCAGATGCAGAGCTTCTTATCCAAGAAAACAAATAAAAGACTCAGTAGTTTTAAAGATGGAGAAACTGAGACAGTGGATTACTAAGATTAAAATTTTAAACTTCATTGTCTAAAGTTAAGCTCTTAAATTCATATTTATGTGTTATTTTCAGGAGTAAGGAACTACTTCACCCCTTTGAGAATTAGAACCTTTTGTTGAGTTATCTAAGGGAATTATGAGCTTGCCTCTAGGTATGCAGTTTCAAAACAGGGATTGACATCAACAGTACAGTAAAACTGGGGTATAAGCCTGGTGGGCAAAACTCTGATCTTCCATCTCCAATACAGCACTTTGTCTACAGATGTTATTAGTTACAAATGCAATGCTATTTATTTACTTACATTGATGTAAGGAGCTCCCTACCTGTTTATTTAAAAAAAATACACAATTATTGTAGAGCTGATAAATGGAAGCTTTATGAGACAGTGGTCCTATTTGAAGACACTCCCAAAAGCAAGACAGACGTCAAAGAAATAGTCTGGTATCCCTATGGTAAGCTGCTTTACCCCAGGATTGAGGAGCTGGAAATACTGAGGAGTTCTCTGTCAGCCAGGCAAGATGTAGTCATTCATATGCATAGCTCCTTCTTCCCCCGATGTAGGGCCTCTTTCTTGTGTTGAAATATCTTCCCTGGGAGTCGCAGACTGTAAGCCAGGGCTGCCTGCAGGAGCTCGGTATCAGTCGTGGAGATGATTCAGGGAGCTAATGATACTTGTAGCTAATTATCTCGTGCCAGCTTGTCCTTGATTATCTTCGGGCAAAAGGAAGAGATGCTACAACAAGGAACTAATTCTGGTATCTTCTGCCAGGCTTCCACTTGAGGCATCTGTTGAGATAATAGGTAAAAAAGGACTAGTTCCAGGAAAGCTGCCCGTTCTCCTCTTAAAAGAAACGTTTGGTTATTGCTAGTTAATATGGCACTCTGTTTAAAACGTGTAAATCAAACATGTATACGGCTGATAGTGGTGCACAACCTTTTAGAGTGCTGCAGGAACACAGGTATTTTGTAAGTTCATAATACCCATTGAAATCTAAATGCATGATTTTTAGAACAGGATGCTTGATCAAATATTAGTAACATTTAGGAGGCAATTTTTACGAAAAATGGTCACTACAGTGTTAAGCCATGCATAGTACCAGTCCTGGTTCACTTGCACGTGTTTTATGCATCTCACAGCTGACTAACAAAGGTGCTGCTGTATTCCATATGGTTACGTCATATCTCAAATACAGTTTTACATGTAAATATCTATGTTATCACTCAGAGGCAATAATTCTTTTAAAAATGAGGTCATGCATGCAAAGAAAATGGAGTTTAAACAGCACTTCCTCCCCAAACTTTTGACTGTTGTTGAGAGCAGAAGGGATGTGTCTCTTTCACTCACTTCAACCACTTCTCCACCTTTCTCCTCTCAGTGAGATTCCAGCCCTAATGGATAACATTGGATAAATGCAGTCAATAAAAATGTAGGATTACATTTATGTTTGATTAGCCTGTTTTTTATTTCTTGTAATTTCATCTGACTGCCAAATCTAAGCAATTGAGCCCCATGACACAAAGAATTCAGTATATCATAACATATTGACTGAGAAAGCATTAATAAGTGCTGTATAACATTATTATCCCTGTATCCTAAGCAGGCATGATATGAAAACTGCATTTGCATTGTTGTAGCCATTTTTGCATTGTTCTTGCAGGATGAATACAGCAAGTAAAATGTCATTGTAGATTATGTAATAAAATGTCTGAAACTGTAATGCAGCCATGTAAAAATGCAGTTTAACGTGATGTGCTGTAGCATAATGCAGAGCAATTAGATAAATTACTGTTAAAAATAGATGAAAAATCCATTCGAACATATGCTTAGCTCACAGAGGGATATTCTCTTCCGTTATGCCATAAAACCCAAAGTGGAAGGTCCAAGAAGCTGTCAGTCTCATTTGTTTTCAGTCATGAGTATTGAGAGAAAGTAAGTTGGACTCAGAAAACTTTAAAACTTCTCTTCAGCATATACTGCATTCAGGGAGGTTCAAGAAAGAGTTTCTACCTGCTCTTCCTATATAAGAAACTGAGATATCCAAAATTGGAAAAGAGCCCCAAACCGCTTTTTTAACTCCTTATCCTCAACTCAGTGCTATTTTCTTAAATGATCATCTCTTCCAGTTGTATACTTAATTGCCTGGGGTTTTGTGGGTGTGAATCTTTCTTGTATCTTCCAATGCAAGGCTAAGCCCATGATCTACCAACTGGATAGTTATCAATTTGTGTGAGGTTCTGTGGCCACAGCAGCATAACTGATGAGGCAGGTACACTGAAGGATCATGCGATGGTCAAGTCAGATCAGGCTTGAGAAAAATGGTTTGTACTATATTATCAGAAGGGAATGACTTGGATTAATGGAAAATCACTTGCAGAAAAGAAAGATACTGAAGAGCACCCTTCTGAGAAGGTGGAGAGCTCTAGGACAGTTTAGAACCCAAGGATTGCTCAGGAACATTGGAAAATATTAAGGAAGGAAATGCGTGCAAGTGCTTTTTATTTTGCTGGCAGCTATGTGTGTCTAGTGTTTGGTTTTTTTTTTTTTTTGAGTGAAGCAACAAAAACATCACTGGGATGAGCCTTGGTTTCACTGGGGTATCAGTGCAACTGGATTTTTAGGCTGTGTCTAGCCTGTTAAATAAGACGTATCCAGGATCATCCCCACGCTCTGAGTGCCACTGCACAGAACAGCTGATGTCTATGGAGTAAATTCTCTGAGCTTCCAAAGCAATTTGTGGCAAAATCCACCTGCTTATTTGGAATGGTTCCTGAAATGTTCTCACTTCTGAACTGTGCCTGCAAATTGTCTAGGAGAGTGCTAGCTGGCATGAGTGAAAAGCATTTCAAGAGCAATTTTAACAATTTAAAATGTAGGTGATCATATTCTAGTGCTCAGGAGTGTTTCTGGGCAGTATTTGATTTACTAGTATAGATCAAGCTGCCAGGTCCCTGGAAGTAGCAGCAAATGGTGACTTTGGGATTATGAATGGATCCTTGCTAGCCCCAGAGGAGTTGAGAAATTAGGTAGAGCTAAGCCTGATGAGCATTCAGATGAGGAACATCAGCCTGGGCTTTCAGCTGTTACTATACTTAATCAAACTTCAAAAAGAAAGAATTCCTGTTGTCAAAATAATGTCAGTTTCTTATAAAATACCTGTCAGATGTCCTCCTTTGTTACTCGGAGGAGGGCATATATAGGTAGAATAGATATGCCTACATATCTGTTTTAATCATCCCAGGTCCTGTGATAAGTTGGAGTAGTCAGAAAATGCTTGGCCCATAAAGAACAGGGTTTAGGTACACACTACCCTTTGTACAAGAGCAGTCCTTACTCCCTGCAGGACAAAATCTAGACATCTTCCTTAAAATTTAGTTTTCTTCCTTTTACTTTCTTATTTTTAGGTTCATTCGTATTTTGACTGAGTGGGACTGCAGTTGTTGTCAAGAAAAGGATTCCCTTTTGGTTGCTGTTTTCTCTGCCTTTCTCGTTTATTGCTCCATGTTCAGCTGTGGCTTTTCCTATCACATACCAAGATTTGGTTATATTCTTTTTGGCCTCGCTCTCCTCTCAGAAAGTTTGAGTTTGTACTGCTTTTTCCCTGTGCCTCATCTTCCATATTCCATTTATTATTTTGGCCCAGATTTGGCGTTGTGTTTATCACTTGGTAAGAGAGAACCATGAGCTATGCCGTTGAAATTGTGTTTGGTGTTGCTCTTCCATCTCGACAGGGATCTGGTGTGGATACACCACTTGTGAGGTATCTGAGGTGTTGAGAACCATGCAGTGCATCTTTTCTAATCTCTCCTGGAGGTGTTCCATTTTTCATGAGTAATTAAGAGCAGGAACTTCAAGACAAGTGGGATGTATTTGTAATGAAAATTCTTATATGTTACGATGGGATAGGTGGGGTGTTCCTTATGATCTCCTTTCTATTTAAAAAACAAACTTGATGTAAAAATCAAACTTGGTTTCATCCCAGCGCAAAGCAGTAATTTATTATTATTGCAAAAAGTTTGAAGAATTGCAAAAGAACTCCTTTTCAATCTGTAATGTGCAATGTATCTTTCCTTTATGAATTAATGAGAAAGTGAAGAATCACTGCAACATTTACACCTATATATTGAAGTTTTAAGTAAGTAGCGTTTGATGTATCAGTTACGGGTAAGGACGTATGTCGAATATCTTCAGCATTGTGAGAAACTTCAGGGGACTGACTATTCGTAGTGAAGCTGGGAAGACTTGGAAAGTTTTAGTTGTGAACATGCTTTGAATATCTTGCTGAATCAGATCGTAATAGGGGAGTAGATATTACATGAGCTACCAGAAGCTGTGTAGTTACTTAGATATTCTGTAACATTTGTATTTACCATGTCAAACATGGAATTTTGCAAGACCACACAGCATTTATTGTAGGGCTTGCAGCTTTTTAACCACTTTTTACTCCTCTGCTTGCTGCACTTTTGAAGAAGAGTACCCATGCTGCTGTGCTTCATGCTCGATGCACTGTTCTCTTTGGCTGCTAGGCATAATCCCTGCAAGCTTTGCGTCTCTGAAGGGTCCTACATGCAAATTTGTGAATCACTAACTGCCTCCAGTGTGCGGGGCTATCACAGTGATGCCTCTCAGCATACACAGTAGCAGAACTTCTGGCACTTAAGTGACGTCTTTTCATCCAGGGAGGCAAAGCTTTGGATTACTTTCATAGACTTAGAGGCTTCAGTGCCACCTGGTATTTCAGGCACTTAATTGCTGTTTTGCAACTTGTCTGTGGGAACTGAGACTATCTTTCAAAGATGCTTTCAATGTGTTTGTGTTGTATAATGGAAAGTGATGTAGTACGTACTCATTCTACCTGAGCTAGTACTGATCCACGCAAGTACTTCTACGTAGCACAGCTGTATGTCCAGGCAGAGACGCTTATTTTGGTATTAATGCTGAAAAACCCTGCTGAGTTTCTGAGCTCCATTCTGCAGCTAGCTTGAATGCTGATGGTTTGTGTTATATTTAACTGCAGAGTGTAGTCATGCCTTTGGACTTCAAAGTGAGACACTCTGGATTCTGAGGAGCTTCAGTGTTCGAAAAATTTGTTATCTCTTCTGCCAAATAAATATAATTATTTTCTTGATAGAATTACAGATCTGGTGAGCAAAATGAGAAAAAAAATTAAAACAGCAATTTTGTTATAACTTTTGGCAAAGTATTTCATGAAGATTAACCCCAAAATAAATTAGAATCTGAAGCTGGTTAGAAAGACTGTAAATAACAATGGTATGGTAAGATACCAACTGGTGAATCCCAGATCCTTCTGGCATCTCTGCTCTTATTTAATTATTTTTCCAGAGTACTACTAAACAGCATGTTAGTGAAGTCCAAAGAAGATACTAATTGGTTAGAGTTGTCAACACTAACAGCACTAAAAGAGTAAGAAAAGCTTGCAGCACACAGTAACTATCTGTACAGGGATAAGGAAATCAAGATTCTGTCACCATTAAATTAATCTTAGAAAGTGTATATGTAATCTCATTTGTCATATTTTTTATTTTATATTTTAACCATCTAGAAAGGTATCTGAGTACCCATAAAGACTACAATAGAGGAAGCAGTCATGCAACCAGAAAATTAGAATATTTTTGTCTCAAAGTAAGTCAATACATTTAAGAGAGGATAAATTGAAATGCAGGAACCCAGACAGAAGAGATGTTGGGGTGAGGAAATGACAGTGAGGCACATTGAACTTGGTCTTAGGCCACCTTGTTTTTATTCCTGTCTCTGCTGCTGGCTTGCTACATGATCTTGATCCAATCAGTTCCTTATTTTATGCCTCAGTTTTTTAATCTGTTAAAAAATGGGGATAATGATACTGACTTCCTGATGAAAAATGCTTTACAAAATGTGGGTGCTATTATAAGTAGGGTATCAGATCACCAGGTCGGTAGCTAATGGTTCATGAATTTGTAACTATAATGTAAAACTATGTAATTTGTAACTATGATTTACTACAGGTAAAATATTCCATTTAAGTCTGAGCCTTGGTTAACCAAAACAAACGTGAAGAGTTTCAGTGAGAAAAAGAGATTTTTTTTTTCGTGATGATTCAAGGACTTAACATATATGTATAGTTTGACTATTAGTTAGATTTTTAGATGAGGTGGATTTTTTTAAACCATGTCTAAAGCCGTTTGGAACAGATGCTCCAATGCGTTGTGATAGATGCAGCATAAGAATGAGAAGGAGTTACCAGACCAGTGTTAGAGTATCTAAGTTGATGCAAAGCTGCCCAAGTTAGCTCTAAATGATTTGATCTGCATGTCCCATTGCAGCCCCGTGCAGGCACAGAAACAACCGATGCAGTTATAGTATAGCACTACTGCACAAAGTTTGTCTTGGCTAGTATATGGGACATGACTTGCTATACGGGTGCTGGAGCAGTGATCTGAGCGTGCGCAGGAAACCTGGCGTGTCCCTAGTTCAGCAGAATTGCTGTGCTCGCTGAGTAAGTGTGAGAGCTGGTCTGTGCATGCGCAGGGAACTTCTGCAAACGCTTCGATACATCCTCTGGCCATTGCATGCAACAGCCAGAGATGGCTCAGGTAGTGTCTACAGTACTCAAGGATATCCATTAGCCAGGATTGCTAATGGATAAAATGATGGGCTTCTGGTAGAATTTAGGTAGAAAGGGCCCTCTGGAGGTGAAGGGGCCCCATCACCTCTAAAGCAGGTGATCTGCTTTAGATCAGGCTGATCAGGATCTTTCCTAGTTGATTTTGAATCTCTCTGAGGGTGGAGACCTGTTGCAGTGTTAGATCACTTCACTGTGAATGATTTTTTCCTATCATCTAATCAGAAGTTCTTGTGTTGCAACTTGTGTCCATTGCCCTTTGTCGTGTTGCTGTGAACCTCTGGTTCCACCTTTCCACACCTTACCATTGAGGGTCCTTGAAGACAGTAAAGGGATCCTTACATAGCCTTCTCTTCTGAAGGCTGAACAAACCCAATGCTCTCAAACTCTTCCCATACATCACGTCCTGGCTCCCTTAGCACCTTGATGGTCTTCTGCTGAACTCGCCATAGTATGTTGGTGTCTTGTACAGAAGCTTATAGCACGGTACTCCAGATGTAGTGCCACAAGTGCCGAACAGAGAATAAACCATTTCCTTTGACCAGATGCCTACACTTCTGCTAATACAGTATACAACTGGCCGCCGTAGCTGCAAGGGTAAATGCAGACTCATGTTCAGCTTGTCCGTCAGGACTCCTCAGGCCTTATCCTGAAAAGATGCTTTGTATCCTGTTGACTCCTCACCTCTATTATGGCGTTCTTACTGCCCAGTTGCAGTACTTTGCGCTTGCTTTTGGTGAGGTTCTGCATGAGGTTCTTCATCGGCTCACTCCTCTGGCCTATTGAGCTCCCTCTGAATAGCAGCCCAGTAGTGCTTGCACATCTCCTCCACACACTCCAATTTGGGACCATCCGTGGACTTTGCACTCCATTCTGTTGCCCAGGCTGTTAACGAAGATTTTGAACAGTATTGGTCCCAGTACTGATCCCTGGGAAGCATCACTACTATCTGGCTGCCAGTTGGTTTTCATACAGCTCATCTCAACAAATAGAAAAAAGACGTGTTGGAGAAAGAGGGTCCCAGCTGCTGATGAGCAGAGCAGAGCTGCCGTAGTGAATCCCCAATACTGTTTCTGGCCCCAGAGTGAGAGCGCTCTTCTGCATACCAGAGATGATAGAGCTCTCCACAGTGTGATACAGTCTTACCTCTAAGAGGCTGCAGTATAAAAATAGGGCAATTATCTAAAAATGTTAGCATGCATAGACCTCAAAGACACAAGAATACAAAAAGAGTATAATATGACATGTAAACAGTTGAAATCAAGGAAAATAGTCTGAATGTCAATTAGAAATGATTAATGACAAACACGTGACTATACCACAGTGTCTTCTACAAGAAATAGCTGAGTTTTATCTAGTCAAAATCTTGCTTTTTCTCTTGTTCACTGAGAAAGATACAGGCTGAATCTCTAGATATCATGGTGTTTTCTAATATTTTTGTATGTTTGGTATTTCTGATGTCTGTGGATATTAAAGAAGTTCTTTGCTGCATTGTTACATTCTGTTCTTGTGGGCTTCACACCTGAACTCCCAGCCAGAATAGACTGGGGCTGAAATACAGTGAAAGGTTGGATCAGAGGAGAACTACTAAACACAGTTATGTATTTCAATTTGACATTATTATGTAGCTTTGTTTATTAAATATATTTTCTCTCTCTTATATTTTTATCACTGCGTAATCTGAATAGCTTATTCCAAGATTCTATGTGGTCTCTAAATCCTGATTTTTTCCCCTAATGTGAAAAGGAAAAAAAAAGCTATTAACCTGAAAAAGGAGGTTTCTTTTTAATGACTGGACTTGAAACGTCAAAGAAATCCACATTTCTGGCCTAATCCTGTATGAAATCCCATTAGATAGTGGCTCCAGTGAAACTTAGAGCTCATTTAGCTCCTGAGTGTGCAGATCTGGTGATACTTGGGATAGAAGTCTCTGTTTGTGAGTTTAATACTTCATACACTCCGGATACTCTGTACCACTAAATTAGTATAAGCCTTGTGCAGTAGCATAATCTGCTTTACTAGTTAAAGTTAATCTTTTACAGATATCTCCTTGCTATTCTGTCTTGATGGCACTCTTTTATCCTAACGCTTTCCCCCGGTACTAGCTCTTGTAGTTAGTTATCATTATTTATTTAAGTTGCCATCCAACTAGCGCAAAATTAGCTAAACCCATTTCGAAGCGAACTGTCTGGCACTACTTCTGCTGTGGTGGAGTGCACCTGTTTATACTAGGCCAGAATTTGCCCCAAATGTCTCATTTAAAGAGCAACATCAATGATAATTTCGACTACTCTCGTGCCAAATCCTGTCAAAACATTTTTGTTTCTGCACATCATCATTATTCGTTTATGACTGCGTGGCCGTGGGAAAAGCATTTCTTAGTTAATTACAGACACAGAGCCTGCAGAGGGAGCTCAAACCCTTGTTTATGTGGGCCTCACTCAAATAGCAATTTTTTTCTACAGGCAGTGGAATAACTTGTTATTTAAATGTATCAGAAATTTGTTCTTCAATATATAAGGTTTTTGTATGTGGAACCTAGCTATTTTGGAGGTATATGTGAGAGTAAAAGCCTTTGCGAAGTGACTGGGAGAAGTGAGGATTTCTGGGACTTGGTAGGTGGCACTGTTTGAAATCTCCAGAGCTGTAACGTCCAGACCTCCAAGCCCTCCTTTTCAGTCCTCATTCTGGATGGAAAATAGCTTCAGTAGGTCACTGCTCTGTCAGGTCAGAGCCAAAATAGTGCAGAAAGACCAAATCAAACTCTGTGAGTTGGAGCTCAGATCAGGAACGTGGAGCTGGAATAAATGAGGCCAGGAATAGATGAGCTGAGGAGGTTGTTGCAGACCTTCATCAAGGAAGGAGAGAGAGTGCCTTATTTTGGGTGGGAGCAGGTGACAAAACTTCTGGTTGAGTGAGATCTTCAAAAAACATTTGCTTTGCTAAATCAAATCGTCATGAATGTCATGAGAGGAGGGAGGTACGTAAATGCTATTGGAAGGAACCAGTCACATTGCAATCTACTGTTTGGAAAAGTAAAAAGAAAAAAAATGCAAATGCAGCAAACAGAGATAAATTAAAGCAATGGTGATGTTGAGAAGAACAGCACTGCACCCTTTAATCCTCCCCTTGGCAGGTGCAGGCAAGGGCTGGGATTTACCAAGAACATGTCCCTGTGCCGCCCTGGGGGGTCTCCAGTTGCAGAAGGCCCCTGTCTCGCAGTTGTGAAGTGTATTGAATTTTCTTGCAGCTAAAAATGAGAAAGAACTATGTTGTTTTCTATCCCATCAGACATTTTGGCTTTGCAAGAGACAGGAGCGTATGTAGCCAGAGTCTGGGAACCTGCCAAACTCGGCTGCTGTGAAGGCAAGAAATATCTGCAAGTTTGTTCTATTTTGAGAGTCCTTTAATAATTAAGGATGGAGGAATCATTTTAGTGGTACCGTTGGGGTTTTTTTGGTGAGAATAGGTTTTCCCTATAATTGCCTCTTGTGCCTGTTGTCAGTGGGCTCTGGCGCACGCTCAGAACAGCCTGAAATGAAGATTGGTGTTGGTAGCTGGTCACTAATTGCAAAGGTCTGATAGAGGCAAGAGAGATCTGTGAATTTTTTGGTCTTTCTGCTGAAATAGTAAATATTACCAGAATCAATGAGGCAGATGGTGTATTAGTTCATACTGAAAAACTAAACTGTGTTTTCAGGGGAAGGGTTTCACCAGTTGTTCCAGCCTCTTTCGTATCTTGTGTATATGACAGAGGATTTTTTAATTCTGTCTTCAGTTCTGGGTAGTATACAATATCTGGCTGCCATTCACTAAAATGTGAATGGTATCTTTCAATATGGCTTTTTTTCCAAGTACTATGCATGTCTTCTTTAATTTGCTGGAATAAATCTTGAAAGTCTCAAGTGCTTTTTTTAAGTTTCCTACTTGGAGAAAAGGTGTCGCTATACTAACAGGTTTTTTGTGAATTAAATATCGATGATAAATGGTTATGAACAAGAACAACCAGTCAACTAATCAGTGGGTTGTAAATAGTGAATTGAAACTCACTTTTCTTCTTTATTGTATCTCTCGATCTACAGTTGTCGTAGCTTCCTCCTGGTAAACACATATCGATCTCTAGTATTGGGGGGGGGAGTTCTAAAGGAGACATGTAGACACCTCCCTCCCTCCAACCTGTTCTGGTTTGTTTTATTGCCAGAACCTCTCAGAGTTTCATGAGCACCCTGGATCGAGAACATATTTGTACTTCATTGCAAACAGAGGCTTTAAGGAATATATTTGCCCACTTCGCTGTTTTTAATCTAGTATCCTTGGTCACACGCTGTAAGTAAAAACTGTTATTAACCAGTTGGTTTCTGACTATCTGTGTGTTGTAGTGTGATGGCAACTTACTGTTTGCAACAAAACATGATCTATCTTGGATTCACATGGGTAGAGAGGTTTGTATCCACAGCAGTTAATTACAGAATGGTCAAGCGATTAACCGTTCTTACTGGCTCAATTTTTTTTAAATAATAATAAATTGATGTAGAATAAATATTAAACTCCTAGTAAGTTGTTATTTTTTTCCCCAAAGATGTTTGTGACATAGTTTGTTAACCTTCTCAGGGAGAAAAAGAAGTAAGTGTTGACATCGTGTTAACAATTAAGGACTTTGGGTTTTGAGTGGAACCAACCATAATCATCACCAGAAACCACAGACTTTTTTTTAGTCATTCATGAAGCGAAAGATGTTTTGAGTAAAACGGTATGCGTGAACTTCACGTGTGATGCGCATCGGCTGCCTGGCTTATTCTCTCTGGCTGGGGCCCCCAGTCACCCTCACTGTATTTGTGCCAGTTCCCACCCAGGCTTTCTCCTGAAGCTTTTCCTCCCCAGGAAGCAGAGCACAACAGCAGACAGGATTGTTCGCCCTTGGATCTACTCCAGCCAGACTGGCTCCCTTTACCCAGGACAATCCTTCAAGACAAGTCTTGTGCCCTTGCTTGCCCTCACGTGTCCCTGTGCCATGCCGAGGGACACACAACTCACACCATTGTCATCATGCCGTAAGACCCCTCACTGCTGATCTGTGGCCCAATCCTCTCAATATTTAGGACACTTCAAACTGGAAAATGAATGAAAAATAATGATTGTACTTTGTATCTTGTGGTCACCTAGGGTACAAAGAAGTTGCAGGGTGAGTTGTATAAATTGTGAAGGACCGTTGAGAGGGTCCCAGCCCTGAGCAGTGTGTACGTGCATCAGTCCTCACCAGTGCTGTTGGTTAGGGTTCGCTTCTTCATGGTGTCTTCACAAGCATTGTAGGCGTAGGTCCCAGAGTCGCCATACACTTTCCCAAGTGTGTTCCTAGACTGCCCCGGTGGGATGGCAGCAGCAGTGAAACCATCTTCAGTACAGAGTGAGTTTGGGTTTCCTCAGTGACTTTTCACTGCCAGGCTCTAATAAACCCTTGGAAAGTGAAAGCCCACCTACAACGAGCGTCCAAGGGTTTGTGTGTTACTCACTTCATGTCTGCACATAGCAAACAACAGAAATTGTTGGAAAACTGGGAAATAGGGAAATTGGAGGCCAAACGATCAATCCTTCCTCTTCCCTGTGCGTGCATATAATTGCTACCAATGTTAATTGCTGTTAATTGAGTAAATCGGGGGAAAAAAAAGCTTGCTAAGCAAGCTTAACTTTAAAGACTAGATATTTGGAGGGCCTGCTTTAAAGTTGTTCATTACATTGTCTTTAATTTTATCATCCTTGTTATGTTCTCATTATTAAGATACAGTTTGAATAGAAACAATACAATTCTGATACCTAACTATTTAACCCTAATGTTGTAAATGTAGCGAGTAGCATTTGTATACCAGGAAATGTGACAAAATTTTACTTTGGATTATTTTTTAGGATTAAATATGGTAGTGTGTATTCTGTGATCACATATACAATATAATGTAAATACATACAATTTAAAACTAGTAACTATTCTGTAAATCCATGATTGTGTCTCCTTCCAATTCTTACTTATTCAATTTGTCTGTCCTCTCACACGTGTAAAGGTTTTGCAGGGTTAAGCCTATGATTTCTAGTTACTAGTATTTAAATCAATACAGGGATTCCCTAAATATTGTCCGTGCATCTTGGAATTTGTATTACTTAATGCTGGTATGTACTGTTCACATTTCTTCCTCTTAGTTCCTTCTAGTGCTCAGGACTGTTATTAAATCAGTTCTTTGGCTTATCAGTGCAAGGCTTGCTTATAGATCTTGCGGTACTAGAGATAGCATCCAACTGTTGCAAGAGCTGACAGTTGTCCAGAGGATTACAACTGTGATCATATCGAGTTTGG